>NC_092505.1:40012946-45450446 GCF_047511675.1 Marmota flaviventris | reverse complement strand
CAAAGGTTTTGGGCACTCACCAAATGTTTGACCTTATTTTAAAATCAGAAGGGAAAAAAATAACTTTTAGGATCAAAAAATATTTTAACTTTTTTCTCACATTAAAAAAAAGTAAAATTTGTAAGGTACTACAAACCTAATACATTTTGACTAAGAGAGAACAAATACAAAATATTAGACTAAAGCCACAAAAACACAATTTTTAATGTTGATATTATTACAAGGAAAAGGCTCAAAAAGGCAAAAGGCCCATGGAGACAATAATGAGGCCCTGACTCGAATCTACACCACTCCTCAGATTTCCCACTTAATTTCCAATTCTGGATCTCCACCTCAGACCTTCTGAAGGAGAACCCTCCCCACCCCTCTCATTCGCAGCTTTCCAGTCTCCCCCCCAAAGCTGCTGCTCCACCACATACTGAAAGATTTCTGTCCTGTAGACAAGCTACACCATCATCAGATGATTCTTTTTTCTCTTTTAAAATCAAAGACAGATCCAGCATACTTGTCCCCCAGTAAATACTTGCTTCCCAGGGAAGTAGATGAATAAAAAGTTCTGAGAACAACTAATTAGATTAAAAGGAGTAGCCAGCCACACTCACTAGCCAGGACTTGAGTCAGAGGCAAAGTAAATGAGGTTTGGGAATTTTTCCTCCCTCTCCCTGGAATTCCAAAAGGAATGGTTTGGATATAACAGAAAGTATCATAGTTCAGATTTAAGAAAACAAGATTGACATTAAACAGAGATGCTGGTAAAACTCAGGGCTGTTTCTCAGTGAACTACATAATGGCTCTGCGGTTTGCCAGTCTCCATTTCCTCAGCACTACCTGACATCTAGTTTTCAAGAATCCTTCCTGGATCCTTGCCAACTTGGCCTTCCTAGTGTTTCCCTGGAAAGGACAAAAGAGCCTATCTAGTTCCCTCCAGCCCTGTTATAAGGTAATGTCACCACCCATGAACTCAGAGACAGGGCTCAAAGGCCTTACTTCCTAACACTGTTGCTTGGGGGATTGAGTTTCAACATAATATTGGAAGTACACAGACATTTAGACCATCGCATCCACCCATTACAAATAAGAAAACTGAGGCCCCAAAGGGGTATGTCTCTCTCCTGAGCTCCCTAAAAATGAGTTTTTTTTTTTTTAAAAAGAATGAAATTACAGACATCATTGGGCTGAAAACCTTGTACCCACAGGTATATTTGTGGAAAGACCAGAAACTTAGAAAAGTCTATGGTTTATTAACAAGAATTATTCCCCTTTTGCAGGTGGACTGTGTGGTTGGAGGGATGGAAGTTAATTCTTGTGACCTGGGTTGCTTTCAAAGATATCAACTGTGTTTTTGAATGATGACATCTCTACAGACATGAAGGGGTTAACCGTTCTCAAGGCACATCCCCAGAATAAGAATCTACTTTTAATTTTGACATTTTATAAAGGTAAAATATGTGAATTTATGTGTGCAGCCTTTCCTGAGTCTCTGTGAGAACAGCCAAGGCATGTGTGGTGGATAAACAATACTCTAACACCTTGTAACTCTCCAGCAAGCCCACTTCTGTGCCAGCTGAGATAAGGAAACTGGCAAACAAGTCTTCCCAATTTCACATCTTGTGTATTAGTGATAATATGCCAGCAGGGATGCTCTGTGTCCTGAGGGGAAGCTAAGTCGAGGGAGACTCTTCCCTTCCAGCTCCTCCTGGGTCAGGCAGGGCCCTCTGCTCTGCCGCCAATGCTCCAATTCAGCAGCAGCGGGGAAGAGGAGAGCATACAGGGCCAGGCTGAGAACCAGGAGTCCTACTCCCTCTCTCAGGGTGACCCTGGACGAGTCCCACTCCCTCACTTAGGGTGACCCTGGACAGGTTGCTTCCTTGATTCTCCTCTCTGTACTGCAGGCTTGTGGGGCCAGACTTGATGGTTTCTCAAATTTTGCTTCTGAAAACTGCTCCTGAGGACAACCTGAGGAGTGAATAGGAGGGCTTTCCAGTCATCAAACCCATTTTGGTCAAAGCGGATCTATTTTTATCTGTTACATAATTTCTGCTGCTTTCATATGGGTTTGGCGGGGGGGGTAGTCAAGTTTGAAAGCTGTTGAACTAAATTATCCCTAAATTTTCTTTTGGCTCAACAAATGACTCCTCAAGATTTACTCCAAATATTACAAGCCCACAAGGATTGCTCAAGTTTGGTCTTCCTGTCTCATCTTCATGATGCGACTCCAACAGAGCAATTTTCTTGACATTCAAATATTGTGGGGTCAGAGGAAGGGAATTGTAATGATCATCATGAATTTGGGTCCCCATTGTGAAGATTGAGGGGTACTGTCCTCTGAATATCTTCTAACTCAGTTGGAAATCCACATCACCAGAGCTGCTACAGACACTGAGAGTGATGAGTAGGATGTGTAACCAGCCAAGGCCAGAGACAGGCTAAAGCCTAGATAATGAGCCTTGCTTTGGGGAAGGAAAGAATTCAGAAGTCTGCTGAGATCCTCACACTAAGTTAATTTTTAGAGTGGTTTCCTTAAAAAAAAAAAGTGAGAAGAAAAGAATTAATAAACATAATATTGATCCCTGAGATGAATGTTCTTACACATTTCCATGAACACTTCTACCTTCCATCCTTTATGGATTTTGACAACATCTGAGGTCCTGGCTCCTGTGATATTGATCACATTGCTTGTTTTCACCATTTCCTCTCCTGTCCTCACTCCTGCTCTGTTTTCACTTCCAGCAACTGTGGAAACTATGCCACACCATTTTCATAGCCCAGCATTCAGTGTGGGCAACGTTCAGAGTGGGCACCAAATATAAGCTTCTCAAATGGATGTCCTGCCTGTTTTTCTGCTGTGACTGAGATCTGAAGGGCACACTGGTGCTGAAAATGTCTATGGACTGACAAACAAAGTCCTGTGTGAAAGCACATGCACTTCCTCTGATGCAGACACACAAAGAAACTCAAGCCTGAGTCTCTAATGTGTAGAAGGCCATAGTCTAGTGGGGGCGAGAGAACATAAGCATTTTTCCAGCCTTTCCTGGTACAACTATGATAGGAGGATGAGCACACAGTGAAAACAGAAGATGGGAGTAATGGTCGTGGGAGGAGAGAGGGGGTTGAGAGGTGTGAGAAAGGCACCTGGGAACTGACAGCTTCTTAGACGATGGGTGGACCCACATTCCAGGCAAAGGTGTGAGAAGGAGAGGAAGGTGTGTTCCAGGATGGCAGATAATATGGTTTGTGTAACCAATATGTCCGCTTCCCACATCCAATCCCTACTCCCTGAAGAGCTGGTTACACTTGGTGAAAAATACCATACTCTGGTAGGACATGAACCTGAAATCCTCCTAATACCTCCTCCATATTCCTTTTTCTGAGTTTGATACCAGCAAAACACACACACACGCGCGCACACACACACACACACACACACAGAAGATGCTTGCCTTCAGAATTTCATGGGGTTAAGCACTTCGTTGCAGATTTGGAGAGGTCATGGAGAGGTGAGTCATATTTGTGTATACTCCAACATTACATCATTTATTTTTTACTACTCTCTCTCTCCAGGGTAATACATTCTTTCTAATTTGTTATTTTAAATATCTGTTTCACTCTTATAACCCATTTTTCTCAGATTCTCCCTTTCATACCTCCACAATGATAAATTCTGGAGGTTGCCATTAACAAAAAACTGCACAAGGATTATTGAGTTAGAGGTGATTCAGCAGAAGATATGTCTGATACAGTAGAAAAAAGCCACCCTGTAAACCAACATAGGGTGGAGTGACTTATATCAGGCAACAAAATTGTCCCACTTTGCAATTGGTCTGACCATTTGTAAAGCAGTAGCCTTACTGGCAGGAGAATAATGATTAAATCACCAGATTCTGTCTCCTATACACACACAAAAGAGTCAGAAAGAATAAAACATAAAAGCAATATGCAAGGACCTAACCAGGATAAAACACTTGTCTTGTTGATATACTTCAGAGTACCTGTGAAGTCTCAAATTTTCTCCATATACAAGTGCAAAAAGGAGCCCAGAATAAAATGAAAGCCAACCAAGGCCAACCTTGGCCAAACCTGCCAAGGCCAACCATGAGACCTGCAGCAGTTCTTTTCTTCTCTTTCCAAAGTCAATAAGACCCCTGATTTTGTATCTACTGATTCCAAATCTAGATGATGACAATGCTTAGACATTAGAACAAGGTTCCTTACCTGCTATTGGGACATCTCAGAGGGTGTATGGATCGTTGCCTAACTAGGATTACTATCTTTAGCATTAATTCTGTGTCACGCAGGAGCAGGAAAAACATTCCACAACAAGATGCTCCTGGATGGGAGCTTTAAGGAATTTGTTCCAGAACCTGAGTTTCCTGTTAAGCCAACTGTCACTTTTTATCACATTTGATAAAATTAAAGGAAAAACATTAATCCAAATGCTAATGATACAGCATTCCCCCCAATAAAACTACAGTCTTAATTATTTTAATAATAAAATATTATTTTATTAGTGAACATTTTAGTCAAGTATGCCATGTACTCAAATAATGATAAATGAGTAGATCACTGAATCCTCATGAGATAAGCATGCAACCACCACACAGGTCAAGGGATAGATACCACAGTCATTGCACATTGACAGAATTGTTGTTGCTGTTTTTTAAAATATATTTTTAGTTGTTAATAGACATTTGTTTGTTTGTTTATTTATTTATTTGGGGTGCTGAAAATCAAACCCAGCGCTCCACCACTAAGCTACAAATCTAGCCCAGCATTGTTTTTTGCAAAGTGAATACTTGCACAGTTTTACATGGTAGAACCCAAGAGTGCTGCTAGGCATTTTAGATGTCACCTCAATCAACATCATCCCTTTACAAATAAGAAATCAATTCCTAAGAAGGGATCAGGGAAGTGACTTACCTTAGGTCACAAAGCAAATTAAAGGAAGCACCAAGCCTTTAGGCTCCTCTCTCCTGTTCTGACTGCCACAAACTCCTAGGAAGGTTTAGCTGGCCTTCAGAGCAAGAGAAACCTGTTTGTTCTCCATGAGGACTCCTTTTTTCCATGAGTCTAAGGTTAGCTCTCTCCTGTGACCATAAAGTCAGACTCTCAGCAGTTGTCTTGAAGGCACCACTCAAAACTGGGTCAAACCATCACTTATTCTATTAGGGCACCTGGCATATATACAGATAATACTTAAGTGAATTAATGAAAACATGCTTCATTACCTTCAGCAGATACTTTTCTAATTCCCCCTCTTCCATTTCCATGACAAGATTTTGGCCCATAACTTGTAAGACGACCTTCCTTTTTTCGAAGGAGGTGGCCACACAGATGTGAGGGACCACTAACATTGTTACATGAGGAATAATAGAGGTACTACAGAAATTCAATTGAGAAGACAGAAAATGTACAGGACACTGATGACTCCCTTCCAAGTGTAAAAAAGGCTTGCGATAAAGAAAGACCATATTTGTTCCATCTGACCTTCGAAAGCACAAGAAGGATGAATGGACCTCTAGCATCTCATGACCAAGTTTCTCAAAAAAATCATTCACCCCCACTCTGTTTTCATCCATGGTTTTCATTCACGTTGTAATCAACAGCAATCTTCTTCTCATCCCCAGAAGACCTTTCTCAACAAAGTTCTTGTGACTTAAACTAGTGGCTGCCCTTCATGCTATGTCTTCTTTCTTTGTCCCCCTCAATGCTGCTGATGGTTGTATCGACCCTGAAATTCTCATATCCTTCTGTTCCTTGGGACTGCCAGTTCCCAGTTGTTTTCATTCTACTTCTGTGTTCATGGCTTATAGCTTCCATCATGACAACCTACTGCTCATACGCCGATGTTTTTCAGAGCACACTACTGATGCTCTCATCTCCTTCATTCTCCTTGTTTAACTACAATCTCTAAATCTCTGACTCCTGCACCTGTGTCTCCAGTCAGCTCTCTCTTCCAAACTACAAATCATCTCTACAAAACTCAGTTTAGTCATATCACTTTGGTTGACCAACAAGAACTTCCAATTAATCATATTCAAAAATGAACTTATCTTTAAGATTTCTTATAGCCTCTATAAACTTTTTCCTCTTTATTCCAATCTCAGTGAGGGAGATCACAGCTGTACACCTCCAAAGACCAGAAAATTCTCTGATGCTCTCTTCTTTTCCAATCCTAACCAACCTGTTATTTCATTACCTTTGAATTCCTCAATAACTACTAAACTCTCTACTTTGCTCCATTTGTATTGCCCACAGCCTCTACTTCATCTCTTGAGGATCATTATAAATGCATTCTAACCGGCACCCCAACAATTTTACTCACTCTGATTTATATAGCACACAGCAGAAAGTAAGCCTTCCAAACATACAAACCGATTGTGTTCTCTTAACCCCCAATGGTCCTTACTATACTTTGAATAAAACCTGAGTTCCTAGGCAGGGTCAGTTCATGATCTGCACCTCTACCTACCAGACACTTGTCTCACCAAGTGTCTCCCCTCCCTTTCTTTCTCCCATCTCTCCTGCCCTGCCTCAGCACTCATACTCTTGGCTTCAGACATACTCTTCCATTAGTAGGTACACAAATTTACCAAGCTCCTTCTCATTTCCTTTACCCTATAGCTCCCTCTGTTCTTCTCATCTCAGCTTAGACAGCAGCTAGAGGCTACCTCCATTAATCTCATCTCATCAGTCAAGTACCTTCCACCATGTAGCCTTGTAGATTATGCCTACCCTGCAGAGTTCTTATACTGCATGAAGTTAGCTTGTCTGAACTTTCTCACTCTTCCCACTAGGCCATGAGGTCTTAGATGATAGCAATGGGATTCCATATACTGTGGTATCCTTAGCACCAGCTAGAGCACAGAGAATGCATTCATTATGTATTAGCTGAACAAACAAGTCTGTAATAAATATCTTCACACTGTGGACATTCTATGATAGAAAATACAAAGGGACAGCCAGGTGAAGTGGTAGGTATCTGGAATCCCAGAGGCTTATGTGGGAGGGTCACCCTGACTTTGAGGCTAACCTGGGCAACTTAGTGAGACCCTGTCTCAAAAAAAAAAAAAAGGACAGAGAAAAAAGATAAATTTGAAGTTCTTTCATCTAGACCCACCTCAGAATATACAGGTTCCCAGAAGCTTAGCATGAATGGAAGTTTAGAAATATGATTATACTATGCTGTCTGGCACAATGATCTTCTATCAGCTAATTCTCCATTTACTGCCTGAGATTGGGCTGAAGGAGTACAGAAAAACTGAGCATGGGAAGAAACCACACCCTCATTTGTGAATGCATAACCCTTTGTGCAGCTCAGCATAGTACACCTCTCCACAGAGGATGTTATAGAAGGCATATACTCTAGAGACAGAAGCACTAAGCAAATACTCGCATCACCTAAAACAACCCTAAGGAGTAAATATGAATCTCAGAGCCTTTTCTCAGAGCACATCTAGGAATGGAGGAAAGAGAGAGGAGGCTTACCTTGGAATCAATGGGCAAAGTTCAGAAGAAGGCATTAAAAGGGTAGAAAGAGACCAGAAAGGAAAGCAAGTCTGGGGTCTTAAAAATAGATACCGCTAACTTCTCATTTTGTTTGACATTATAACTGAGGGATAATTTGGGTTGTAATAGTGAACCATACATTAAACTCCTGAAACACTGAATGCTCAACAAGACAGCAAATCAGACGAAATAATTAACTATAAGAATGTGTTGAAATAATATCATTCTGAGGCCACTTTGACCCATTTCCACATCACTTGGGGGAGGAGGTTAACATTTGGAAGCCAGCCTGTTCTACAAGATGCCAGAAAGATTTAAATGGATCCAAAGAGCTCCACCCAGAGAGAAAAAAGGCAGGAGAGCCATAGCAATATACACAGCTCTTGGTAAAATAATGATGTGCAGAACACAAAGACAGAGGAGAACGGTAGTTCTGCTCTAAGAGTGGCATTTAGATTCATTCTAAGATGAATTTTAAAAGGTGGACAGTTCAGAATACTAAAAAGTAAAAGCTAAAAAATAGCTTTATATTTGTTTGCTGAAGACAGTAAGTAAGAAGCACAGATACGCAACAATGACTTTCAAAAATGGCCTTTTTCATTTCATTGTTTCACTAAAAAGTGAAAACAACAAAACACAATGCATATAATATAATTATATATGCCCATATATGCATAAATATGGCCAGAACATTAGGAAGTAAGGAAAGATGTATGTTTTTGTGTGTTCTGCCACAACTACTGTTAAAGCAATAAGCCGCAATAGCTAGCATACACACAGAATGAGTGTCCTGAGAAAACTACAACGCCTGCCTGAGAGTGGACACAATCCAAACACAATACACACATGGATGGAAATGTCACAGTGAAACTGGCCAGTTTGTACAACCAATATGTGTTTATGAAAAGAATGTATGCCCAAGACATTCACAGGCTCTTACTTCTGTGAGTGTCCATCTATCTCTAGGCTGCTTACTGGGGAGAGAAGACACTTGGATTTGATCAGTTCTTTTGTAAATATATGATTTTTGATCACAAAGTGACTAAGAGGGATGTAGGAGTAGGAACCATGGAAAGATCAATGCAAGTATTCCTTACACAGAATGGTCAGTACTGCCATCTTCATGTGTCACATGTACATGCTTGTAGTAACCTCTCTTTTTTTCATTTTTATTTATATATGACAGAAGAATGCATTACAATTCTTATTACATATATAGAGCACAATTTTTCATATCTCTGCTTGTATACATGGTATATTCACACCAATTAGTGTCTTCACACCTGTACTTTGGATAATAATGATCATCACATTTCACCATCATTAATTACCCCATGATAACCTCTCCTTTAATCCACGAAAATGTACACATTGGTGCTGACCCTCTTTACATGATTTTTTGAAGGTCAAATGGAAAATGTGAAAGCACTTGGTAAGGAATAAAATGTCTTGATCTTGCATGTTTTGAAGAACCCTTTGTATTACCATAGAAGTAGGAGGCAACAAAATAACCTCTGAGCAGAGGCTCCTGGCAGTCCCTGAAAAATGCTAAGGGTAAAGCGAGGCTTCCTCTGCATTTATGGAAGGTGAATTACTATCCTGATGAGGTTAAAACTACTAGCAAGCTGGTGAGGTGATGATAGGAAGGAGAGGCAGTGTGTTTATACCAGGGTTGTGCCAAGTCTTTCCAAAAGGCAATGTTCCTCCTAGTCCAGGGTCCTAGAGAAGGTGATACCCAGACTCAAGTGCACTCTGTTGATTGCTGCCTCCAGAGCACAGAAGAGCAGCAACAAAACATCTGTGCTCACATAGCATGGCCTGTTTGTGAATGGAGACATCAAGTGACTGAATAAGGTTGACCACTCCCAAGCCTTCTCTTTTTACATAGGTGTGACCAAAAATGGGCTGGTCCACAGTATTATGGTTTGTAAAAATAGTAATAATGTCTCATTTATAATTAATGAATAATGCCAGAAAATTTAAAACTAGCTGTAGTTTAAGTCAAATATTATATAGTCATAGTAACTAATATACAAATGTAGTAGAACAAAATCTGTGGAAAATATTTTTAAACCAAGAAATAAAATAGGACACAGCACATAGTATGGCTCTAAATTTTATAAAATAAAATATAGATGTATATAAAAGAAAGTTTAGGAGGACACACATCAAAATGTTAATACTGGTTTTCTCTGAGTAGTGAGATAAGAAATTATTTGTCCTTAATTATTATTTTTCTAATTTTCTACAAAGAAAATGTTCTACAGAATATTAAAAGAGCAAAAATATTGTTCTAGTAAAAGTTAGTAAAAGTATTTGAAAAAAATGAAAGGTTATTTTTTAAGCACCCACATTTTTATTGCAGACATCCTTTCCAGCCCCTGACATTAAGGGAAAAGAATTCTGTTTCATACAGAAAATACATCAAAATTTGGCTATCAGAAAATCTCCAAAACTCCAAGTCAGAAGAAGATTAAAATTAATACCCACAGACAGACAATTTCTTATGCATGGATGGATGTCTTAGCTAAGGATTATCAGGCAGTGGATTTAATCTGCCCACTGATATGTAAAAGCTACATTCAGGAAATAAAATCAAAGAAGTTCGGAGAGATGGAGAAATATGGTGTCTCTTAGGCAAGACTTTTCTCACAACAAGTTATGAAACAGCTATGGAGGCCAAGAAGTTACAAACCTGTTATGTAAATGCATGAGGGAAAACGGAGGGGGAATGTTTGTCTTAGGTAAGTCCAATGAACTTCCAATGAACACATCCTCTGAGAATGAAGTCTTTTAGTCACAGAAGGACTAGACATCATGATTTGGCAGAAGTTCTTGTCTTCACAGAAAAAGTCATATCCAGCAAGTGATGTGAAAGAGAAAGAAGAGATGGGGGTGATTTTATTTTAAACAGAGGCCTGGGAGAAAAGGTCATAAAGGAGGATTATTGAAGGGAGAGATTTCACAGAGACCTTTCTTCAAACTTAGGCCTCAACAGAAGCCAGGATCAAAAAACACTGGGATAAAAGAGATTAGCAGGCAATACCTGCTTCTTTCCTCCTTTATTGTGCTAAAGAGTTAGAAGTCATATCATAGCCCACCTTTCTCTAAGAAGTCAGAGTAAGATGTCTGGCCAATGTCCCAACACATATCACTAAACATCCTTCATGCCTTCTAACACTTTAGTGAGTCTTCTGACTTCAGGGTTTCTCTCTGAAATGAATCTTCACTGTAGTAGAGATGACATTATTTATATTGTTTTGAACATAGTTCTTTCTTTCATCGTTTGTTTTTATTTCCTTGCCTTTTGCAAAACTTCAGTTTTTGTCTGTTTCCTACTGTGGCCCCTCCATGAGCTGCTTAGTAAAAGAGGCTAAACTATACAATTCAGCTTCCTCCACTGGAGCTTGAAAGATGCCTTTTCTTCTGATTTAAACACACTGTGTTGGTGATGTATTAAGATCACTCACCTACAACTCAAAGACACAAGTGTCAGGAAAATTAATTAAGCCAATCCTTTCACAAGATAATGGACAGAGCAGTAAGACATAAATTGATTCATTTCATGCAATCAATATCTTTATCAGGAAATAGACGGGCATAACAGAAAAAGCTTTGGGGTCAGACCTGGCTATGAATCTAGGTTGTACAGTTCACAGCTTCCGGGGGTTAGACAGCAATTAAAACTCCTTAGATTCAGTTTTCTCAAATTTGAAATAGACCCAATATATACCTTGCAGAATACTGTAAGAATCAGGTGGGCTAATAGATCTAAAGACCTAGCAATGTTCCTAAAATACAGTATGGATTCAAAGCATAGTTTTAAAGTTAAGCAGGGAAAGGAAGGCTAGAAGGAGTATAATAATCAATTGAGTTTATGTGAGAAGAACCTGTAAACAATTGGGAGCAGAGTACATGAAATTTAATAAAGATGGGGAAAGCCTAAAGTAGCAAGAGTCGGGAATTCTTGGTTCAAAATTAAGCCACATCTCTTCTCTGATCATCATTTTTCAGGTTTTGTTGTTGTTGTTATTTCCCTGTGTACTGGGACTATATTGAACTACTTGGACATCAGTTTCCCTCCAACTCTGTTAGCCTAGGACTTTACATAGGCCGGGATACAGCCTCTATTTCAAACCAACTTGAGGAACTAAAAGGTCATTTACAAGTGAAAATAACAAGACTAAAAGGGCTGAAATATATCTGCATTTCCTTTAACTCACGAAAAGTCACATTTTCTAGTCCTTGGTTATATGTTTGTAGAAATTTATATCTTTAACTGCAACAGGAAGAAGAAATCAATAAAACCAAATTACTAGATTTTTTTGGGGGGGTGGTTGATTTTTTAATTCAACAAGCAAGAAACACTGCAAGGTAAGAACAACCTGTCTGGTTTCATTGGCTGTTCCAGCCAACCAATGGGGATCTTGCGAGGACCCAGCTTTCTAGCCTAAGGTTTTGTCCAGATAGTCCTAGTCAACTGAAGTGGAATTTCCTTCCCAGCACAACTAAACACAGCACTGTAGGCCATTTCCTTTTCTCCACTCTCTGAACAAAACAGCCACAGCCTCCTGAATCCCTTTACATAGTAAAAGCTGACATAGGGAAATCATATCATCCAGCACAAGGATTTTGATCTTTGTCCATTCATTATGCTACTGTAGTTCAATGATAAATAAAAAAATAGATCTTCTTGTATGGAGTATAGAACCCAGTAGAAGGGAGAATTAATTAAGCATCTCTCAACTCAAATCAGAGAAACTTAAAATTAAAGTTTCACACTATGTATTATCCATAACCATAGTATAATATAATGCAACACTTAGAAATCATATTTTAAGACAATTAAATGTTGATAAAGACTCACAGAATAATGCTAAATGAAAAAAGTAGAGTCTTAAACTACACATACCCCATGGTTTTATTGTGAGAACCTGAAGAATAAATAAATAAGCAAAGAAAAATATTAGAACTGACAAACTTGAAGTGTCCAAGGGAGCTTATCCTGGGAGAGGGAGGTAATAAAAAATGTAGAATAATCTTGTAAATATGTATTGACACTAAGACATATATTATTGTGAAACAAAATGCATACTACAAAATAGTATATTAAAAATGACCCATTTATGATCAGAAGTACACACACTAAAATGTTATGAATGATTATTTCTGCATAACAGGGTGAAGGATGATTTTTATTTTCTTCTTTATACTTTTCCAAATCTTCTGGTGTTTTTCACACTAAGCACACATTATTCTTATAACTGAGGGGAGGATTTTTTTAAAATATTGATTCAAAGAGGTGAACCAAAAGATGTAAAGCTATGGGTACAGAAGTTGATAAGTAAGCAAGGAATCATAGAAGTCCCATTTAAGGTAATAGTGATTCAAGGAGCTTAGAAGGCTACATGTAGATCAGAGGTCACATTCATGATTTGATGACAAGGATAACCAAGATAACAGGCAAAAGCTACTACTGCATTGATAGATGTTTACTCATAGGGATTAATAATAACAATAATTTGTATCCATTCAGTTTTTCTTACTATGTTCTAGACTACACATAAAAGCAAAGAAGGAAAAAAAGCTTAAACTCACTATGAAAGAAAATGGAAATAAATAATTCCAATCTATAGTCTTTATGATTTTTCTACTTTTATCTATTCACAACATCAACATTTTCTACTTCAAAAATGGAGTTATGCTACAAAAAATTGTTTACAAACTGTCTTTTATACTCAATATGTAAAAGGATATCAATACTGACAAAGGTAGCAACACTTACTAAGTAGGTACCATGCACTAAGCACTTGACTTTACCTCATTTTTAAGTCATTCTCTCCCTGTGCTTTAGGTACTACAAGTATCCTAATTTCTAGATTAGGAGATTGAAACTTAGAAAGCTGATGAACTTCTCAGTCACACAGGTACTAAGTGCTCTTAGTTGATCAAAAGCTTTTCTGACCCAAGCCTGTTTTCCCTAATATTAGTACAGCTACACTAATTAATTAATTAATAATGTCTTTATACTAGAAAACTACTAAAGGATCAGATTTTACATGCCTGAAGGTCTATTTTTCTGAAGGTCAGCATAAAGTTTCATAATTTTTAAAACTAATGGCTTAAAAAAGTAAGACCAATGTTCGTTTTACTTTGACCTATTTTTTTTTTAAGTTATGAGATTTTAAAGGTTGGAATGTATAGGTATGGTTGAACTTTTTTATTAGTTTCATCTTCTTTGACTTACTGATCAGCAAGAGTTCTTCATTTATTAAATGTGTTATCAATTAAATGCTTATGATATCAGCAGTTGTTAATGATAAGGCTGATACTATAAGAGGTATAGGCATGAGTAATGATAATGTCAGATTTTCAAGATGTACACATCAGTTAGATACATTTGTGTATCCCAAATTCAAGAGAAAAATGACCACAGTAACTGGTTTCTGAAATTTTACATCTGATTTGCTTAATTAACTCTTCATGTAGGAATGGCTAGAAGTTGAGTTCTCCAATTTTTTCTCTGTGTAATGAAGATCAGCCTCTCAAGTGCTATGACAAACGAATTAAAAGAGTGTCTAACCTAATTCATTAATTAAAATACATTTGGGGAAAAGTTCTCTGGGCTAATCTCTGTGTTAGGGAAAGGAAAGAGGTGGAGACTAGGATGAAACCTACAAATACAATTTTTTACCTTGAGAAGCACAAAGTCTGTAAAAGAATCAGATTGGCAAATAGATAATCACAAGATGACTGGATTAAAGGACTAGACAGTCATCTGAAAAAGGTGCAATTGGAGCATTCTAGATGTACCACAGAGTCACACTTTGTCTGGATGCTCTTTCACAAGGCAAGCCTCTGGAGAGACACCAAGGACCCCAAGGACCCAGGACAACCAGCTGCTAGAAGACAGGATTATATATTTGATGGGGGAGGAAAGCCACCATTAGAGAAAGAGACAAATGATGTGCAAAGTTTTATATTCTATACAGGCTGGGTTCTGTCAAAATAGCTATTTTTCAGTGTATCCCTTCTCAGAAAGACTCGCAATATCCCAACTGGGAATAAAGTAGGTGGAAGCACTTTTCTATGCTTCCTTAAGTGAGTATGAGCTTCAAGTGGATAGAAAGAAGACAATATAAAGAGGCATCATGGATGTTGGTAGGTAGACACAAATTCACTACTAGTGAAAAAAAAAATTGATGTGAGATCAGCCCTACAGTAAAGGCATGAATAGCTACATTCCCATTTGCCAGAATGTAGGTGCTTCAACCTGAAGCCTGTACTTGGAAGAATACTTTCAAATACTGCAAGTTTTCATTGATGTAGATACTAAATTCTTATCTCCCCAAGACTCCAAACATTCTACAGTTGGTGTGAAATCTCCTTCAGTTCAAGAGACATTGCTGGGAAGTGTAAATTCCCTGAGACTTGTTAAAGGGCATTATACAGCAATGAAGTGAAGATTTCATAGAGAACTGTAGTGTTTGAAGTGATCTCCAACATTAGCTGGGTAGAGACAAGCAGAGAAGAGAACCATGATCTTGACTTTCAGAACTCAGGTTTAAATCCCACCTACTATTAATTTACTATGTGATTTGGGGCAGATGATCTTAGTCCCTAAACTTTATTTTCCTTACCTGTTAAAATATAAGATAATGACCCTTACCAGAACTACTTCACAGTTGTAGAAAAATTAAATAAAATACTCCAAGAGCATTAATCAAATTACAAGCTCCGTCAAAATATATTCTAGATTCATTCTCCCACTTTAAAAAAAAAAAAGAAGCCTTTCACTTTCTCTTCCAGATATTTCCTATTTTCCACTTACAAATAAGCTCCTTGGAAAAACATCTATATCCGCCATCTCCAAGACCTCTTCTTCTATTCTCCCTCGAGCCCCCTCAAGCCCCAGTGCTACATGTTCTGTTTTCAGAAATTTTCCAGCTCCCCCTTTTAGCATCATCTGTCCCACCCAATCACTTTCTCTTTCTTGGATGATTTCCCCCATTTGTTCCAGGACACACCATGCTCACCCAGTGTTGACTACCTCTCAGCCTGTTCCTCCTCCATTTCCTCTCTTGATTCTAGTGAAACCAGAGGGGAGCGCAGGGCAGAGGTTGTAAGAGTGTTGTGCATCAGAGTGTAGATGACAAGGAGGCTCATTGTCCTGGACAGATGTCATTATCACTATGTGCTGTAGATCCTAAATGAATTATATGATAAGTCACCCCACTATGCTGGTTGGGAACCTTCCCACCATGTCCTTTCCTATTTGTTACAGTGAGTTATTCTCACTTTTGAACCCCAAACCCCTCACTTTTGAACCCCAAGCATCTCAGAAGGCAGTCATAAATATCTTTTTCTTTCTGTCTATACCCACTCCTTTGATGATTGTATTTAATTTCATTGTTGTAAATATCATGAATGTATTAATGACTGCCAATTTTTATCTTTAGCTCAGATATCTTCACTGAATTCCAGATTCATATATGAATTCACAACTCAAAATCTCAAACCTTACCTATCCAAATGTAAGCTCCTGACATGCCTTCAAAAACATGTTTCTCTTATACTATTTACCCCAATAAAAGCTGTTCCTCTCTACCATCTGCTCCAGAAAAATCATAGGATTGTCCTTGACTTACTCCTGTATCATGATTTCCCATTTAGTCAATCAATCACCAGAATCTAAATGTTCTCCTCATGCCCATGACTACATAGTTTGTCCACACTTCCACATTACTTATCCAGATCAAAGCACTAACTCCCTAAGGAACCTTCCTGCTTCTGTCTACCCTCCCCATTCCACCCTGATCTGTCCTCAAACCACAGATAGAGGGTTCTTTTGAAATGTAAGTCAAACTATTTGCTCCACTGCCCAAATCTGCAAATGTTTTCCATTTCATCCAGAGTGAATGTCCATACCTGACAGGTGCATGGCTTATCACTGCCTCCTACCACCATGCCAGGATCTTCTTTCTAATATAATATTCATGTTTTATTTTTCAAAGGTGCCAGTGGGAATGCTCCTGCCTCAGAGTCGCTGTTCCAGCTGCAGAGAATGCTTGTTCCCTGATGCTGGTATGACAGATTCCCTCATACTGTAAGGGTTATTCAAGTAGAGTCTTATTCCTTCCCTGAGTACCCTTCCCGAGATCTCAGCTACCCCCAACTTCCTATTCATAACTTTCTCTCTTCTATAATATTTCATATTTCATATATATTTTACCAATTGATTTTATTTTCCATCTGTCTCATCAAAATGTATTTTCCTTGAAAGCAGGAATTATTCTTTATGTTCACTACTGCTCTTATCAGAACTATTTATGGTGTTGTAAAAAAGATGAAAACTAGAACTTATATCCAGCAAATAGTTTTGAATGAATGAATTTTGAACAGAGTCTTAATTAAACAGGTATTCAATAGTTTTAAACAAATGTCTTGTTCATATTCTCCACTTTGTTCTGCATCTCATCATCTGTGAATCTCCCTTGAAGCACAGACCTTTGAGATACAGGGATAATTCCAAGTCATCCCACAAGACTGTGTGCTTGAAAATGAGAAACTTTTGATTATTTACAAAATATCTTGACACTGGGGTTGTATGAGCAATTGCTGTGGTGACCAGAGAAACGCTTTGCAAGATAAGAACCTTCCCTTCACGAATTCAACCCAGGAATATTGTGAACCACAGTGAAGCACTCACATATTAGTTATATATTATGGAAGAATACAGGGTCAGGAGATCCCAAGAACCTTCTATAATTATTCTACAGGTAGAATGTGCTCTCCAGACCAAAGAATGAAGTTCATCAAGCAAAAATAACTCTCCCCATCACATAAGTTAGAAGAACCTATGCAACTTCACTTTTCTCATTTTCAGATAACCCAGAATAGACTTTCTTTGATAGAAAGGTGGGGGGAACCAAAAGGAATCTCTATCACTTTAAAAAATATTTCTCAATGTATTTTAAAAATATTTTCATCAACTTTTCTGATTCCAGTGTAGATTACCACCTTGCCTCCTGCACTTAGCATCTAATATTGTCCACTATATTGCCAGTGCTAAATTCTGCTTTTTTCCCATTAATTCTCCTGAAAAACTTGGAGAAGAGTTAAACTACATGTTAAAGGTGCTCTGTTACTAACAAATTATGAAGCTGCATAGACATGAGCACAGACCAGTGTTTGGCTAATAGTCATAGTGCTCATTGGATTCACCATGTTGTACCTGAAGGAAACCCTTATCCCTGCAACTCAGCATCCACCATCTGGTGTAGAATCAGATATCTAGCCTCATTCTACTTCAGTCCACTGGCCCTAGGCATAGCCACAGTGAATGCTTTCTTAAGTGTATTTCAAGCAGTATGGAATTGAGTTTGCTTAAACTCTTCTTTTGCTGGAAAGTCTTCTCACCTTTATGTACAAAGTCTAGCTCAAATGCCACTTTCTAACCACAGCATTTGCTTTCTTCTTGCATCATTTATTTATGTACTTACTTATTTTTCATTCTGTTTTGTTTTGTTCATTTGTATACATGTTTTCATTACTGAATTGAAGACCCTTTGGGGAAGAGTCACTATATTTTATTCCTATATCCTTAAACTTAAGGACATATATCAAGTGGTCAAGGGGTGACTATTTATTAATGGAGATATGATAGAAAAGATATCATTGGCCAAGTTTTCAGGACTTCAGTCATTTATTTTATATTCTTTGGATAGAGCACCATGTTGCTATCCATATGCTATTGTGCATCAAAACGTCTTTCCTTATTTCTATGAAATTGTTGTCTTGAGTAAAGGGCCTTATTCAGCAAGTGTCAGATTTCCTTCCTACTCTCCGGAGATTATGCTGACACAGTATCAACCTGTTTAATACTTCAGTTTGCAAATAACTGAGTTTGATATCCATCTCAAGAAAATATTGTGGGTAGGTATCAGAACTCAAGGTTTGTTCTGTTGAAGCCATCCTATCTACCCCTACCTCTTACATAATGAGAGGTTAGGGCCAAGGAATTAATTTCACCTACTTCCTTGTGACAATGATCACAAGTTAGGCTATTGATGTGTAGAGCTAAATTTCCTTTGAAAGAGAATTATTTAGGGGAATTCCAACACCTAAGAGGTTAGACAAAATCAGTGGGACAAACTAAAATACCTGGTAGCTTAAATGGGGGCTGAAAACGCCTGGGGAGCACATGCTCCCTCCACAGGAAGCAGATGCTGCCCAAACACAGCTGGTGTGTGGATCCATATCTTGTTTGATAACAAACCCCCTGGTCCTCCTAAACAATGAGATATTTGGATTTTTACAAGAAATTCCAGGACATTGAATACTTGCAACTAGTTTGATTTTATTTAACACTCAAGCACATTAAAAAACAAACACATTTACATGCTGTATTCACTTGTAGCTGCTGGACTGCAACCTCTGGATTAAATGAAGCCTTAAACTTGACCCTGCCAATAGATTCTATAATGTTGAATAAAAAATTAACTAGCATGAAAATTCTGAAACTATTGAACTGAATGATATCTGTTTAAAAGAATCCTGACACAGTATCAGCCAGCTTAATACTTCAGTTTGCAAATAACTGAGTTTGATATCCAAGATATCAAACTCCAAATTAGCTGAATTAAATGAGGGCACCACCACCTTTTGCCCATTTCCTATCCTACACCTAATAAGTGGTTCCAAAATTTGGTTGAAACAAATATTTCACAAGAACAAAGTCAATTTCCCCTACTCTACAAGGTATAATGACATTACCACTAGAGATGCTAAGCAAAGTCAAAGGGCCAAAAACTTTGAAGTGAAAGGAATGTTATAGGACACCTGAGTACAATCTCCATAATGACACAGGTTAATGCTGTGGCTTTGGGATTCCCAGCACCATTCACTAATTGTCATGGTCAGTGGAAGAGTAAGAGACATGCATTTAACTTGTGATTCCAACAATCACATTTTGTTCATATCACTTCATCTTTCTGGAACAAGTTTCTCTATTTTGTCTAAGGTCATTGATTGAACAATTTCTTCAGTATGCTTCTAGCTGGGAAGACAAGAAGAATATACAGAAGAATGCCAAAGACTATGTGGCATTGCCACCCAGTGCATTGTGGTGGGTCCACAGGGAAGAATATTATTATTAGCACTGCTATAACAAACCCAAACTGACAGATTCTCTCTTTCTCTCTCTGTCTCTCTTTCTCTCTTACACACACACACACACACACACACACACACACACAAATACACACAGGAAACATTTCATTTCACAACTAAAAATGAGTTAACCTTTTGAGCACAAAGAGGAAAATGATAGTTCTAAAATTAGCATCTTAAAAAAATAAACTACATAATCACTGAAGATGAGATTTTCTTAAAACTGTAGAACAATGAGATAAGATGATAACTGTCATAAGAGAGGAAATTGCAAGAGTCAGTTTGAAAGGATTTGGGGGTGTCCCCCCCTACACCGTTAAGGTTTGCTTTTTCACATACCACAGAAAGACTGAAAAGCTCAAATGTTTCCCAAGGGCCTTGTGATCTGTGCTTTACAATGCTGCTGCTGACATTAGAAGAATGTCATTCAGCCCCAAATTAAAATCTGCTTATACAGAGATTTAAAGCATTTACCAGGCTCCACATAGTCATGTCTCTCCCATTTGCATATCATTTTTCAGTTTATAAGATCTTTTTACATACATGCTCTCATTTGTTGTTTCTGAAAACAGCCCTGTGTGACAGAGCCTATATATCATTATAAAGTCACTCTCAGGTGAATTAAAAACATATCCTTCTCAACCTGCATGCCAAGAAGTAATCACCTTTTGTTCACCACTTGAAAGTTCAGGGAGCCCTTTCACTTTGGGCTTTTCAGATTAAGGTGTGACCCTGCTGGGTAGTACAGCAGAGGAAGAGAGAAGGGGGATACAGACCTCTTGCTGGCCTTAACCTGCTGCTCAGACTTGAATCAGATCACATCAACTGACTAAGCCTCAGTTCACTGAATCACTAAATGGAGAAAATTATACCCATCCCACCCTGTTCACAAAGCAGTCAAGATCAAAGTCGATATATAGATACGGTTGATAAAGTTGATATATAGATAAGGTCTACAAACCTCATCCACCCTGGCCAGTGAGGAAGAATAAAGGAATTTCACATGGTCATGCAAAACTATGAGCCTAGATCAAATTGTAAGTCCATGGTGGGGGTGGCCAGAGACTCAGCCTAAGCAATAGGAGCTATCAGCTCATAGAGAGACACCCCATCTCTATAAAATCAGCAGCCACCTAGTCTTACCTGGCTAGGCTGTGGCCAGTCCTCAAGGCTCTTCTTTCTTTACCTGGACAAAGGCAGGTAGACCACAAATATAGTGGCCACTGGAGGTATGGCTGGTTCAGATGAAGCCAAATAGGAGAGTCCCCAGTGCTAACAATCCAATCTGATCAGAAACTCACCTACCAAGTTGGCTGAGAGTTAAGTACTCACTCTCAAACAAAAGGTCAAATAAAAGGAAAGAAAATGTTTACAGGGTGGAACTTAACCTGTCAGAGGCAAGGAATTGGGTTTGTGGGTGGGAACTTTCTGGTTCTGCAATGACACACCTCTCCTGTCCTCTCCCTCAGGAAGTACTGGGTTTTCTTGCCAACTTCCTCTTTGATTGACATCTGACCATGGTGAGCAGGAGTAGTCTTCCGTCCCTTCTTGCATTGCATCTATGTGTTCCCAAGGACAATAATAAAGCTCAAGTCTCAGGCCTACATTCCTATTAATAATATTCTTCATGATGATTTGATTTATTGGATATTGGTGATTTTTAAACATCACCATCACTTTTATATCATATATGTAGAAGACATGTATATCAGTATGTGAGAACAGACACATGTACACATGGAATGACTTTTCAGGCTTCCTATTGGAGAATTTGTCATGTGACATTGTTTTACAGGTGTGTGAGTGTGTGTGTGTGTGTGTGTGTGTGTGTGTGTTTTCTCCTCACACAATTGTGAGCCCTCAAAGGTAATAACTACATTTTCTTCTTCAATACATTCTCCACAATTTCTTGCAGTTGGCAAGTAACAAAGCAGAACAAATGCTGTAATACTCTAAAAGGGAGAAATTCCAGGGAGGCTTCCCAGAAAGGGAGGTAGCAATGGATCTGAGCTCTCAAAAGAGCTAGGGTTTCAACAAGCACAGAGGGTAGAAGTAGAGCTTTATGTCATCCACTCACTGCACTGAGACACATTGCCTGATCTAACTGATTCATGCCCCTCTCTACATAGAGCCTGGCTGAATTCAGTTTCTCAGAACTGGTATCTAGGTCATACCACTTAGATCCCACAAAACTACAGAGCACTTAAGAGTAATTGCAAGACAAATACTGTCCCCACTCAGCTCTAATTGTCTTTATGATGGTTTAGGGTGGGGACAAAAAAAGATGGGGTTGGGGGGACAAAGAGAGCTGAAATCCAGCCTGGTCTTTGAAGAGTAGAACCAAATGATGCACTTCTGTCTCCAGTATGTTATTTTTTTATGGGTGCATATTAGTTATACCAAAGGGCAGATTACATGGTGGCACATTTATATATACATAAAAGCATAATGAAGCATGCTATTCTAAGGAGCAAAAGATTCTGTGGAAGGATCTCACTTGTTCACATGGCATCTGTCTAATAAATGTTCCATCTTCAGGAGACACTGGATGCTTCCCCAGCTGGTGCTGCGCTGCCATCATACTCCAGCTGTGGTAAAGTGGGGCAGGAAGCACAACACATCCAGGAGAAAGAACATCATAGGGAAAACCTAGCCTTTGGTCCCAGTTCTGCCACTCACTGGCATCAGGGAAAGTAGCTCAGTTTCCCAAAGTCTCAGTTGCTTCTGAGAATTAAAATTACAGATTGCACTCACCACCCAGTGCAGTTGAGAGAACAAGAAGTGAGATCCTGGAGGTGAGAAGAGCTCCATAAGTTCCAAGAATTGAGGTGGGTATGAAGCACTATTCCTATGATCCACATGAGATTCACCTTATGCCTACCATTTCCGGCAATGTCAAAGCCTATGCAGAGACTTCCTGGTGGATGCTCAACTGCCAAGGAACAGAGGATCACAGAATAAGTTCTCTAGGTAGGCATTTAAAGATCATTTCTCTTGGTGTTTTCTCTCTTTCCTCTCCTCTATGATAGTCTTTATAAGTTTTTCTCCTTGATCCTCTCCTTCAATCCTAGTGTCAGTGAGAAAGAATACAGGAAGTCCTGGTTGATTAGACATCCTCCACTCCTGCCATTTTCCAGAGGGGGTCAGAGTGACATGTGGATGATCACACAGCTAGTTCTCTCTCTGGCCTCAGCAGGCTCTTCTCTTACTTACTGCTGGGGCTGGCAGACAGGGAGGGAGGAGCACAAGTATGTAGATACTGATCAGGTAGGAGCCAGATCCACCTCATCCCAGGTCCTCCCCATGGTTGATCTTGCAGAGAAGGATCAGTATGTATCAGCAAGGGTATCTGAGTACTTTCTACAAGAAAATTATCTCCTACCCCAAGCTACATCTTCTTCCTAGGAGCCTTTGGGAAAGAAGAGCTCAATGACAATGCATAGATACTAGTGACTTTTTTTTTTTTTTTTAGGCAAATAGGAACACACAAGCAGGTCACCAAATGAGAAATTTAATCAGCATGAATTTCTTCTTCTCTTGATTTCCAACAGTACATGGCATATGCCACCAGCATCACAACAATTATGGTTAGTTTTCTGTCCCGATACACATCTGTCTACCCTCTTCTAAAAGAGGGTACTCATCTTAAACATTCTTTTAGGACTAGCACAGTAAAATGCTAAGTAGGTACTCAAGAAATATTTGATGGATGAGCAAATAAATAGCTAACTTACTCTGTTTTCCTTCAAAACCTTAAGAGGCCTTGCAGATAAAGAGGCAACATGTCACAAAGGGAGAAACAATAAGCCCCTCTCGGATTTTGACAGGGGACTAAATTCAGCCCAAAGCATCTTTTTCCCTCTCTATTTACTGTGGACAATCTGTCCCTTATCAGATGAGCTCAGGGCTGGTGGGAAATATGCATATTTTATTTGAAAATATCTGCTTTTGTTTTGCTGCAGACATTTGTCTGCTTTGCTGTATGTTGTGCATCAGATAGGACTCAGACAAACTGCTTTGGCTTTCTAAATTGTTTTGTTTTCTCCATTCAGTCAGCATTTATCTCATTTCCCTTCCCACATCTCACTCTTATTCCCAAGCTCCAATTGAATTCACAATGAAAAAGAATAATTTCATTGTTACTCAGCTTCACTGGGGATTAGAAAGGGCACAGGCATGGTAGTTAGGCAGCCTCAGATAGAGTCCTCATTCTACCACTGACAAGCACAGTGACCTTCAGCAAATCACCTCTACTATCTTGACCTCTGTTTCTCCTTTGCAAAGCAGGGTCTGTTCTTGACTCCCATAGAAGCTAAGCCTAATATCTTGAGATGATCTGGGCACCAAACTACAGTAATAGTTGCACCATTGTTCACACACAGTGCAGATGTTCCATTCGGGGCTTTGGTAAGAGAAGGCATCTTTTGGCCTGGTGAGGCCATGCCTTACTCTCATCTGCAGGTCCCAATCTCATTCCCTGACCCACTTTCATCCAGAGTGACTCCATGGGCATCTGCTTGTTCAGTGGCACAGGACCTGCCTAGAGAAGGGCTCTGTGTTTGCTTTTCTCTGCTGTCACCCTCTTGAAGTTCTTAAATGCATTTTTTGTTGTTGTTCTGAGCCTTGCAAACTATGTCGCAGGTCCTATCCCTGCTCTTACTCCTCTATGTCCCCAAGGTAACAGAAAACGAAGGAGCAGGATGAAGAGAACAATGTCATAACTTTGCCAGTCGTTAATGGCAGAGAAGGGCTCCCCACAAGGCAGAGCCTTGCTTTGGAATGCCCTTCCGTATAAATATAATTCCTAACAAAACAAACAGAGGCAGAGCATGTGCCATGGGCTCCACCAAAATCAACCTTTCCCAACTTGAGTAGATTAGAAATCTGACTCATGGCCAGGGTGTGGCTCACCTTTCCTGCTAAGCACCTGGGCTCCTCCCTATTCCTAAGGCTCAGGAGAAAAAGAGGGTTACCCCAGAGTGACTGTCACTATTCATCATCACAGAGCTAGACAGGATCTTAGAGCTCACCTTGGGCTGCCCTCACAGCTCATCTTAATTAACAGAAACTGCACTGCAGACTGGAGAACAGACAGAGCCAAGTTCACACACTAAACATGACAGCTCCTGTGCCCCTCTCAGCATGAATTCTCTTTTGAATTACTTCCTCCTTTCTATATCTCTGGGATCAACAGGGAAGAAATGATTTCCCTGTCACACCAATAACATAGTTCCATGTCCAATATAGTGACAAGAAGATCCTGATGCTCACTATACATGGTCAAATTAAGCTGAAAATGACCCTGATATTTTAAAACCACAGCAAGATGAAAAGATTACCACTAGCTCTTTCTCCTATGAAAAGTTCTTCTCATAGGCCTAAGTCACATGTCACAGCAGGAAAGACGTTGAAAGAGAGAAGTGAACTTGACAAGTTTTAAACATGTAAATAAACAGTATGTGATAAACTACAATGCAGGTAAGCTCTTGAAATACAGACTCCAAGGACCATAGGAGGGGCATTGGTTAGGATCCCAGGTATTAAGCATTTGTTTATGGGTATGGAGAGAGGGAGCTCTCTGGTGGGTAGTATTCTGGCTCCCAGGAGTAGCCCTGGGGCAACAAAGATCCCAACCTCAAGAGACTTAATAATTTAGACTAAACTAATCCTATAAGCCAATTCATCTAAATTTACACTTGAAGACATCGTATGTACTGTTTTGTTGAGATGTCTGAAAAATGAAGGGATGTGGTAGACTCTAAGGCCAAGGCCACATTACTAAGTGGCTGGAATTTAAGACCAAGACATTTATACTTAATTTTCAACTTCATGATATGACCAGGTTTGTTTGCAAGCAGCCCACATCAAAGAGGGGGAAAAAAGGAGGTGATCCTTTTGTCTGATTTAGCCCCTGACCAGTCATATCCCTGCTTCTACCTCCCCAGCATAAAGAGTTTTCACATCAATAACACTCTATGATCATCTGAATCAAATACAGGCCCACAGATGGTGACCTATGACTCCAGTCTGAGCCTGGACCTTTATACCAGTGTAAGATACAGGAAAAAACAATTTCTCCCTGAAGATGGCATTTGATGTACAGGCAATTCCTGGACCACTTGTCTGAGAACCCCATGCTAAAATGCATATTCCCAGTTCTCATTCTTAATTTACTAGATTAAAATCTCTGGAAGTAGGGTCAGAACATTTCTTAAGAAGGCCTGCCAGAAGACTTTTATTTTTAAAAAGTAAAAAAGTTTGAGAACCAGAGGGTTACACCTTTTCAATGTGCAGTGATAGTCACTCAGAGATCTCTAATCCAGAAAAACCTAAACAAAAACCCAGAGGCAAGATCTTGGGTGGAACAGTCCTACCGTGGGGAGGCAGCAGCAAGACCTGTGTGTCTGGAGCATGGGGCGGTAGGTAGGAGGCAGAATGTGATGAGGTTGGAAGGCAAGTGATTTGTACATAGGTGACTTGTCACCCTTTTATGATTACATTGCTCCTCATTGTTTGGAGATAAAAAAGAGTTGATAGATGAACTCTAAGTTTCAACAGTCTCCATCGCAAATTCTCATAGCTAGATAGCCATATTCTCATAGACTTAGCACACATAAGAGAGGTACTTGCTTAACAATAGTAGCGGGGAAAAAAAAAAAAAACCCACTGGGATAGGGACCAGAACTAGCTGTATTATACAAATGCCTAAGAAAGACAAATCCTGAGGGGAAGGAGTTCACTGAATGCCATCCTTGCTTGCAGGGATGAACTCTGTCTCTCCAAGGGCATGGGAACCGTGAGGACAAGTTCTAGCTCCCCAGAGTTTGCTTAAAGCATGTTTGGGACCCCAGGTGACATGGGTGCTGCAGAGGGAACCTGCCATACAACATTTCATATGCGTTTGCAGAGGGTGTCAACACCCTCCTTCCCACACCTGCTGTTCCCAAATATCACAACCTGATTTTTTTCCTCCAACCTCCTGTCTTGATGATGAAGATTAAATATTCATAGAATGCTGTGATGCCAACATACTTTGTGAAATTTCAGATACCTTTTTAAAAATGGAAGGTTTTTTTTTTTTCCTCTTTTAGTTTATCTCAATTTTGAAGAGAGGTTAAAAAGAATGACAAGTGCCAGAGTCTCAAAAAGCAGAAAACAACAACAACAACAAAAAAAGCTAGCATATTAAGTTTTCACAATTGTATTTTGAAACAAAACTGTCTCATTTCAGAGAAAAGGTAAAGCCACAGAGTTTAGACAACAAAGACATAAAGGAGCAATTGTCCACATTACAAAAGATTATGTGTTTGTTTATTATATAAAAATGTTCCCATATTTTGACATATAGCATTTTTTTTTAGAATTAATAGCAAATAATATCATTGCATTCGGTTGTTTACAGAATGAGTCTCAGTGGGGGTTTCAACCAAGGCACACCTGGGCTGAGAAAAGCAGAGCCCAAGAGGATGGAGCAAACAGGTACTCATCCAAATTCAAACAAAGCCACTCCACTTCTACCTGGGTATATATTGGAGATATCCATAATATTAAATTTTTACACCAGGCGCGGTGGTGCACACCTGTAATCCCAGCAGCTTGGGAGGTTAAGGCAGGAGGATTGCAAGTTCAAAGCCAGCCTCAGCAAAAGTAAGGTGCTAAGCAAGTTATTAAGACCTTGTCTCTAAATTAAATACTAAATAAGGCTGGGGGTGTGGCTCAGTGGTCGAGTGCCCCTGTGTTCAATCCTCAGTACCCCCGCTAAAAAAGAAAAGTTGAATTTTTAAGAAGTGTGGGAAAGTCCAAGTAGTATTCACAGAAGTTTAATTCCTTAACTTTATATTTTGGGAAAATAAGACACAGGAAAAAAGTGACTGTCTCAAAGCCAAAAACTGAGTTTTAACTTACCCAATACTTTCTTTTTCACTGTGTTTTGGTGCCCCATAGAACTCTTATGATTTCATTAAAGAAGCTTATCTCCTAGAAATGTTAGAGTTTTAGCCTAAAACTGGTAAATCACCATCATTATCAAATTAACTGGCTATGAAATAACCATAAACTGAAGGTTAGAGACAAAAGTGTTTTCTTCTCAAACAACCTGACATCCTCCTGGTATCCAGGTTTGCTGAAGATATCAGTGTTGATCACACTCTGTCTTGAACTGTAACCCAGATAACTTGAGCTAGCACATACCAAATTTTACATAAAATATCAACTAAAGCAAGATGATAAACAAGATAAATTAAAGCCTCAGTGATAGGTAGTCACTGAAAGGAAAAGTCATTAATAAGTATCCTATGTTGAATCAACCTATGACCTATATTCATTTAACTCTACCTCTAATTATTGAACAAATATTTATGTAGCAAATACTATGTGCCAGCAACTATTATAAGTATTAACCATTTAGTCTCTGGAATAACCCTGGCAGGAAGGTACTATATATTATTGCCATTTTACTGGTAGGGAAACTGGACACAAAGAGATATTTGGTCCACTTTTCAAATGCCCCTACTTCTATCTTATATTCAGAGCATCCTGGACAAAAAAATGTTATCAATGATTCCCGAGGTTTTCCACTTCTCTGTCCTTAGCTTTACTGCCCTATGAATTTGGAACTTGGAGTGCTGTCTTCCTATCTCCCACACCAGCCATCAGACCTAGCTCTATTCAGAGGTAAACCCCACTACTTCCAAATTCTGATAGCTACACATTGCATCTTCATTGTCATATTACTTACCCTCCTGCTCAAAAGAATTCTTGATGTTTCCTCATTTCAAATCAACCTGAGTACAAAATTATTATCCTGTTGTTAAAAACTCCGAACAACAATGACTCTCACTTATTCCCCATAATTTCTTTTTGTATATCAAATATTCCAGACAAACTAAACTGTCACCATTCCCCAAATATGTTCCACAGGTTTCTACACCCATGCCTTCACTCAGGATGCTTCCTCCTCCTGGATTCTCTCTGGTTACCTCGACTTAGAGAAAGTCTTCACAGCCCTCTTCTAAAGTTATCTCTTCAAAGTGGCTTTCTCTATTTTCCTCCACAACCCCACTTTTTGCCCTACCTGCCTTCACCCTGACCCTCCACACCCTTCCTTTTTTGCAGCACATACAATATCTGTCTTATAATCATTTCTAAACTATGTAATCCTCTGACTAAAGTGAGTGTTTTCTGAGAACTGTCACAAAACATTTGATCCCTCATCTGTGGCATATGATAAGTGTTCAATAAACATCTCATGGTATTGGATGGTATAAAATGGAGCAGATTAAGGGTAAAAAAAAATGGATACAGTTGTAGACACAATCATTGGCTTAAAAGTCAACTTCCAAGTTTTGAGGCCTAAATAAATAGCTTTGTCACCCTAAAAATGTAGTTAGTTGTGGGAGATGTAGAAGAGAACAAAAGGAAGAACCTACTGTTTATTAAGCTAGGGGGCAAGCTCTAACTCTATTTATTAGGCACTTATATTTGCTTCATTTGGTTCTTCCAGTAGCTTTCCATTGGATGGCCAAAGTAACTGAGGATGAACAAGTGATCTGATTCTATAGCTGTTTCACCATGGCACGCTGCTTCTCACAACAAAAGAAAAATGAGAGAGACCCTACCCATTCCCCTAGCCCTATCCCCATTGTACTCTAGATTACATTAGTATATATATATATATATATATATATATATATATATATATATATATACCTGAAACAATGAATCTACCACAAGAAAACCTAACAGAAATTCTCTGGGACTTGGGAATGGGCAAGAATTTTTTGAACAAGACTCCAAAAACATGGGAAACAAAAGTAGAAATAGACAAATGGGGTGCTTCAAACTAAAACCTTTCTGTATAGCAAAGGACACAGTTGAGTGAAGAGATAAAGGAGAAAATATTTTCAAACTATTCATTTGATAGGGAGTTAATATCTAAATTATATATGGAACTCAAGAAACTCAATATAAAAAAACAACAACCCAGTTTAAAAGTGAGCAATATACATAAAGAGACATTTCTCAAAAGAATACATACATACGGGCAACAGGTATATGAAAAAAATGTTCAATATCAATAATCATCAGGGAAGTACAAATCAAAACAACAATGAGATATCAACTTACTCCAGTAAGAATGGCTATTAGCAAAAAAGACTAAAGATACGAAGTGTTGGCAAGGATGTGGAGAAAAAGGAAACTTTGCATACTCTAGTTAGGAACGTAAATTACTATAACCATCATAGAATGGAGTTTCTTCAGAAATTAACAATAGAACTACTAAATAGCCCGGTGATCCCACTATTGGGTATATCTCTAAAGGAAATGAACTCAGTCTGTTGAGAAGCCAGGGACTCTATGTTCATTGCAGCACTATTCACAACACCCAAGAATCGAAAACAACCCATGTGTCCATCAGCTTTTGAATGCATAATGAAAATGAGGTCCTTATTCATGATAAAATACTATTTAACCATAAAAATGTATGACATTCTATTAGGCACAGAAAGACAAGGACCACATGATTTCACTGATAGGTGAATCTAAAAACAAGTTGATCTCACAGGAGTTGAGAGTAGAATGGTAGTTACCAGAGACTGAGGATAGTAGAGGAATGAAGAGGTGGGAGAAGATGAACCAGAGAGACTAAATTGTAGTTAGCAGTAAGAAGCTCTGGGTGTGTTATTGCACAGCAAGGTGACTACAGATAATGGTAATGTACTATGTGTTAAAAAAAAAAAAAAAACTAGTAGAAAAGATTTTTAATATTTCCATCATAAAAAATAATCTATGTTTGAGAAGACACTTTTGCCTAATTTAAACATTACACTATGAATATGTGCACCAAAGCATCACATGGCACCCCATAAGTATGTATGGTTTATATGCATCAGTTAAAAACTATTTAAATTAACAACAAAAAATAAAAGCTAATAATTCTTAAGTGCCTTTCATAGACCAGTCAACTAACAAACATTTTTTATACATATTATTCCAAATTATTCCAACCAGCCCCTTAGATGCTATTTCTTATACTTATTGCATTACAGGAAAAGAATATGAAGTGTAATGATGTATCTAAGTCATGCTATAGTGCAAAGCCAAAAAATCCAACCCAGATCTCAATGAGACACTCCTTCAATTACATCTCATTGTCTCTTCTTCATAGATCCTGGCTATGAGTGGCGTATTAAAGCAATTTTAATCTTTTAATACACCATCCTAGAAGGAAGGAATTACTACTTTTAATATGAAGAACACAATGAAGATTTTTCATTTGATGATCTAAACTTTATCCTCTGGAGAAGGATATACTTGGAAACAGGTCTGGCAGGTGAAGAGGGTGGGGCACATCAGTGTCTAACACTTCCCTCTGAGCTTTTGCCTTTCCCCAGAGTTCTTTTATTTTGATTCCTGTTGCCACCATCAGACCTAGTCTCCATCTCCCAGGGTTGGTGAGGGAGGGAAGATGAGAAATACTTTCCCTCTTTTCTTCTCAGCTCAGGGTAAACATACTCTTTTTCCTTATTTTCCTTAGCACAAGTGAGACAGGCTGAGAGATTCACAATAAAATTTATCAAACACTGAGAAAAACCTAAGGGAAATAAATAAAATAACAGCAGCACAAAATAGATGACTGAGTCAAAGATTTCTAATTAGAGCCGGGCTTTACTGAGCACCAAATTGTATCATATTTCTCCCAACAAGAGACTGATCAATAATTCATAAGCACCTGCATGTGGTCCCCTCCTCTTGATTCTCACATAGGACCATCTTCTCATCATGAAGAAGAACTCACCAAATCAAGTTAAACCACAGACTGACTGGGATCCTTCCACTCAGTTCTTTTCTCTTTCAGAAGATTCAACTCACATTTTTCAAGAGGTGGGAAGTGACATCTAGCCTCAATGAGGTCTGGAGGCCATCTTGGTTCAGGCTGACAACTCTGCCCACTTCCTCCTCAGCCTTTAGTAGATGCTTTCACCCATCCACCTTCCTATCCACCATAGAGGTATTCCTTGGGAATTTGAATTTTAGAATGTATTATGCTATCCAGAGTGTCAATCTCTGAGAAGGCCACCCCTCTCCCACTTTCTCCTTTGAAATGCCTCCTGGATCTTGGCAGTTAATGAATCCCCAACAAAATCACTCCATCAAAATATCATCTTCAATAGGAGACTTGACACTAGGTCTTTGGGTAAGAATCTGAAGTACACAAGTAAAAAAAAAACCAATGTCCAATTTCTCATTTCTCATCCCACAATGCACTCCTTATACCAAGATCAGCATTCCAAATAATTAAACCACATCAGCCATCGAATCAGAACATTCCTGTTTGGGACTCATAGCTGACAGCAGGTTGTTGGTATAACAAGAAAACAAAGATTACAACAGCCATATGAACACCAATGCTGCCTTACATTAGTGCAGTATCTACAGTTTACAGAAGCTTCACATGTCCTATCTCTGCTGGGTCTCCTGCCAACTCCAGGAGATCTCCAGGACAGGGGTCATGACTCTTCCCTCTCCTCCACGTACTCCTCCAGAATCATTTCACTTTCCCTTCACTTTCTGCTCTCCATTACTTGCCATATCATGCCTATCTGTTCTTCTCTTACCTGGTGCACTAGGCCATCCTCCAGAGACCCTTCCTTGTTAAACCTTTGTGACTCCCAGAATTGGATCTGCCCATGCAAATCTTTCTATTTAAACAAGGTGGAAAGAAACTTTATCTTTTTTTAGTTACATAGCTCAGATTAATTACCATTTTGAATATTTTTTTTAAACTACACTATGATTTAGCATTGAAACAAAACATTGTGAGTAGAGAATGGCACAGACCCAGGGCAGCAGGGTGTAAACCTGGAGTGAGAAAAGCACATTTTTATCATTATAGGAATAACTGCCAGCTCCTTGGAAGAAAATTCTAGAGACAATAAACTATTATCTCAACCGCTTTCACAATAATCCCTTTTAAGAAGAAAATTGCTTTTGTCTGGGGCAAAAAGAAAAAGTACCTTGATAAGTTCTTGGGATAGAAAGTGTGCTTTTGAGGATAGCTCCAAAGAAGTAGGCAAAATATCTATGGTGAAAATGAGAGTAATTTGGTTTTACTTCTCAAAAAAAAAAAGAGAGTGTGGAAAGAAGGCAACCAAGCTGTGAAGAGAAAGAGGCAGGACTCAACAAGACAGAGATAAATTGAAGTAAGTGGCCTGAGGGTGGTGAAAGGCCAAGGTCATGGGAATGCTGAAGGGCATTCTAAGGACATGAAGGCTGCTTTTTATGAACAGGCTGCTGGTTCTTCTACTCCTCTAGCTGCCCAAAGAGAGCAAAAACAAAACCTCGCTCACTGGGTTATTTGGGAAGACTAGGAGAAAAATGGGATAAGAACAGTTTAAAAGGCAAGAGATAATGAGGGCTACTCTTCTCTGTTTGAAATAGCTTAAGGGACTCTCCAAGGGTGTCAGTAAATGACTATGATATTGACATTCAATAGATTTTTAATTATAAATGGTCTGACCAGAGTCTTTGTTTCATCAAGGTGGTCCTTTTGAGAGCCAAAAGAATGATAAAACATTTGTAAAGTACCAGAGGAAATAATGTTCTTTAGTCCATTTGCTCAGCTATTCATGCATGCATTAGTCTCTATAACATGTATTACATAATTCTCAATACTAGTAATTCAGTCTTTGATGCTACTAGATAGTTCAGGTTCACTATAGCCATAAAGGAGGAGGAATGGCACAACTCATGAGAACTCGTGTCACACAGGTGCCTCATCTTCATTGTGGCCCAGGGAGGGAGATGGAGAGAGCATTACACAGCCAGTTTGCCATCTCCCTGGGGTGCAACAACACGGTGTTTTGTTTTGTGTTTTATTTTCATGGAAACTTCCTCCTGTTACACTCCCTTAACGTCTGAAAGAATCATTGCTTTTTCTGTTCTTCCTTGTCTTTTGCCAAAAGTATCATTAAGCAAATCAGAACAGAAGGTAGCCCGGAACCTGGCCTGTGTGTCTGCCTTATTGAGTTCCAAGTCAGAAGGAAGGTGCCCCTCACCGAGGTCCTGGCATTTGGTGATCAGTCTGGAAAAGGAAGCATGGCCATCTGCCTTGGACTTTACCAGGGGAGTCTGTCCTCACTGCTCAATTCTACAGGCATGTGAGTCATGGACCAGTAGGAATTAAAACAAGGTCTCTAACTGCAGCCCAGGCATTGACAAATCTATGGTCAAAATGAAGCCCAATAAGATGGCAGGAAAGAGAACAGGAGGTCAGTACCTGTTCCTCAGGATCTGAGGCAGAACTCTCATTCGACCTGCTCTCTAAGTCACACAACAGGTACCAACAGGAATCAGGTTCATGGGGGCTCTGGGGAACCCTGGATCCAGCACCTTCAATATACAGCTAGGGAAACTGAGACTCAAAAAGAGGGAGCAGCCTCAAGAGAGGAGCAGAGCCAGATCAGCTGTGTTGGTCCAGCTTCCTGGCCCAGTTCCTTTAGCCACACTAGGCTGGCTCATCACTGGCTGAGGAGAAGTGTAGGGCACCTAAGAGATTGGCTCAGTGATTTCAGTATAAGAAATTCATCCCTTCACCTAAAACCCCATCAGCAGCCCATCAACAGACTTCCAGATAACACAGTTTATATCAAACTTTTATGTCCTGAGTGTTTTCTTAGCTGAGCCTTAAAATAAAATATATGTATCTAATCTCATCTGGCACTGTTTTGCCTGTTGCCATCAGAGAATAGCAAGAAAGTACTGATAGAAGCTGCAGAGAGGGTATACACTCTGTCAGAAATCAGAGGCAAGACAATGGCATGGGAGAAAACTGACACCAAGCTGGGTGCTTCTTCCATGAGTGCTGTCCTGGCTCAGCCTTTAGACGTGGTCCAAGTGCAAAGGGTGTAGCCAGATGGACTTAGATTCAGTGTCATTCTGAGCAGGCCCTTCCAGTTGCAAAAAAAGGCACACCATCCTTCAAGCTGTTTCCTCACAAACTTAAAACTATCTCTGACTCTTTCCTACTCTGCATCCAATCTACCTGTAAACATTGTTGGCTCTAACTCCAAAATACCACATGTATCTGTTTCTTCTTTCTGCTGCAACAAATTACCACAAAGGTAATGGCTTAAAATAATACACATTTATTTTCTCAGAGCTCTGGAGGTCAGAAGTCTGCAAGGCTGAATTCCTTTTAGAAAAGCTAAGAAACTTTTTCTTTAATTTTCCAGCTTCTAGAAGACAACTTCATTCCTTGGTTTATTGGCCCTTCCTCCATCATCAAAGTCAGTCACATGACGTATTCTCTCTGCTTCTGCTACCCTCACATCTCCTACCTCATTATTTCCAGTTGAGGTATAATTGACAAATAAAATTTGAATACACTTAAGAAGTGCAGTGTAATGTTTGAATATAGGTATGAATTATGAATGATTAACACAAACTAAATTAAAATGCTCATCACCTCACATAGTTACTTTTCTTATAGTAAGCACAATGAAGATCTACTTTCTTAGCAAATTTCAAGTATACAATACAGCACTGTCAAAAATCAGCACAGGGGACCTTAGACCTTCAGGAATGTATTCATTTTACACAGATAAAACTTTGTACCCTTTAGGCAGCATCTCTCTCTTTCTCTTATCTGCCAAACTCTGCTAATTAATTCTAATCTCTGCTTCTATGAGTTCAATTGTTTTATCTTTTACATATAAGTGAGATCATGCACTATTTGTCTTGCTATGCCAGGGTTGTTTTGTTTGGCATGTGCTATAGGTACATCCATGTTATTTCAAATAACAAAAATGACTTCATTTTTAAGCTTCAATGATATTCCAGTGTGTGTGTGTGTGTGTGTGTGTGTGTGTGTAACATTTTCTTTATCCATTCATCCATTGGTGGACACTTTTATATCTTGGCTACTATGAAAACTCATCGTTTCTTTTTTCTAACTTTGCTGCTTCACTCTATAGAGACTCTCAGGATTATGCCGGGTGCAATGGTGAATGCCTATAATCCCGTCAGCTAGGGAGGCTGAGAAAGGAGGATCAGGAGTTTATAGCCAGCCTCAGCATAAAGCAAGGCACTAAGCAACTCAATGAGACCCTTTCTCTAAATAAAATACAAAATAGGGCTGGGGATGTGGCTTTGTGGTCAAGTGCCCCTGAGTTCAATCCCTAGTACCTACCGTCTCCCAGTAGACTCTCAGAATTATACTTTGTTCACCCAGATAACCCAGAATAATCTTCCCATCTCAATAAATTTAATTTAACCACATCTACAAAGTCTCCTTTACTTTATAAGATTATGGGTATTAGGACATGGGCATGTTTGGGGGTTGTTAGTCACTTTCTACATAGCTAAAACGTTTTTCTTTTCTTTTTTTTTTTTTTTTTTTTTTTTGGTACTGGGGATTGAACCCATCCTCAGCCTTTTTTACTTTTTATTTATTTGTTTCATTTTGAGATGGTTTCATGGATTTGCTGAGGCTGGCCTCAAACTTCGGAGCCTCCTTCATCAGCCTCTTGAGTCACTGGGATTACCAGCATTTAGCACCAGACCCAGCCTAGATAGCCAAAATTTTGTCATTTTTCAACTTCTCCACAGCCACTTCCCTAATCCTAGGCTCCATTATTACTCACCAGGTTTAGTGCATCACCTCCTAACCAGCTTCCCGGCTTCTGCATCTGCCCGTTGTTCTACCCTATGTAAGTCCAATAGTGTCAATTCTTTCCCTTGCTTTCTCTCCCTCCTGGCTACATGAGTAGAGCAGCACTCCTCTACCACATCCTTCCTGCCATTCAAAACAAAACAAACAAATGGATTAAAAAAATGCTTAAAGCATTTTATGACCTCCAAAGTCCCTGTAACCCCCCAACCTGCCCAACTCCCCGGCCCCTCTCACCTGGCTCCTACCTTCTCCTGCAGTTCTCCTCCTTGCTCACTCCACCCCAGCCTAACTGTCCTCCACCACATGAGTCCTTGAGCACACCAGGTATATTTATTTATGCCCCAGAGCATTCTGTACCTGCTCTTCCTCTGCCTGGGACACTCCTCCCCGATGGTCACATCACCCATTCACTCCCTTTCCTCTTTCAGGTCTGTGTTCAAATGTCACTGTCTTAGTTGACTGCCCAACTTAACATTGCAACATCTTCATCACACAGTCATCTCCCTACTCTTCTTCCTGATTTATTCTCCCTTTAAGTGTTTATCACCATCTAATATACTGCATGTTGTACTCACCTGTTCTTTTCTGCCTTACTCTATACCAAACCCACAGAAATACACATTGCATAAGGGCAGGTGCTTTTGCCAATTTTTCTCTCTGATGAAACCCCAGCTCCTAGAAGAGTGTCTATAATTACTCTACAAATATTCAGTGAATAAAAAAATGAAGGTACTTGTTATGGTTTAGATATGAGATGTGTTTTAGTCAGGTTTTTTTTTTTTTTTTTTTTTTTTTTTTTTTTTTTTTTTTTTTTTTTTTGCTACTGTGACCAAAAAGACCTGTCAAGAACAATTAGAGGAGGAAAGTTTATTTGAGGACTCACAGTTTCAGAGGTCTTGGTCCTTAGAAGGTGTGCTCTGTTTCTTGGGGCTCAAGGTGAGACAGAACATCATGGTGGAAGAGTGTGGTAGATGAAAATAACCCAGGACATGGAACATGAAGAGAGAGAGAGAGAGAGAGAGAGAGAGAGAGAGAGAGAGAGAGAGAGAGATCCTTACCAAGGGCAAAATATATATCCCAAAGACATGCCCCAGTAACCCAGCTCCTCCAGCCGCATCCTACCTTTCTACTCACCATTCAGTTAATCCTTATCAGGGGATTAACACTGATCAGGTTAAGGCTCTCATAACCCAATCATTTTACCTTTAAATCCTCTTGCATTGTCTCACACTTGGGCTTTTGGAAGACATCTCACCATATAAACCCATAACAAGGGGTCCCTCCAAAACTCCTGTGTTAATGCTAAAATATTCAATGTAAAATGTCTGGATTATGAGAACCATAACCTAATCAGTCCATCCTAGTTTGGAATGGACCAACTGGGTGGTAACCATAGGTAGGTAGGTAGGGTGTGGATGGAGGAGGTGAATCACTGGGGCAAACTCTGGGAGGGTTCATCTTCCCTGAAGCCCTTTCCCTTGCTCTCTCTCCCTCCTGGCTACCATGAGTAGAACAGCACTCCTCTACCACATCCTTCTGCCATGATGTTCTGCTTCTCCTTGGGCCCAGAGCAATGGAGTCAGCCCACCAAGGGCTAAAACTTGGAAACCATGAGCTGAAATTAACTCTTCCTCTTGGAGGAACTTATTCTTGTTGGGTATCAAAAACAGTGTCAAAAATCTGACTAGCACAGTACTTACCTCTCTGAATCAATGAATCAAGTTGCTTCTCTTTGCCTCAGTTTTCATAACTATAAAATGAAGTATTATTACCCACTCTCCAAGTGTGTCAGGAGGTGTTCTAGCCATCCCTCAGGTTTTGCTGTCCAGCATCCAATCCTTTTGCCCATTCTTGAAGAGAGATCATTAGGTATTAGGAACATGTAGCACATTCCTGCCATTCAAAACAAAACAAACACATGGATAAAAAAAATAAAACAGTTGCCCTACCCTGTCCACTTCTGGGCCTGAGGATGATGAGTATGTGATGTAGCTTGGGTCAGTAAAGTACTTCTACCCAGAAGGCTGGCTGTAATTGAATGATGAGGATTTATTTAGAGTGGCTGTAGGGATATGGGGCTATCCAGGTATGAAGCTGCCCAAGCCACTCAATTATGGCTGAAAGACCTTCATTTTTCTGAGAGTCCTCTAAGACTTCCTCTGAGACAGCTTTAGCTATTGCCTGTGGTCTAAATCTAGTCCTACTGCCTGCCATCAGATCAAAATTAGCACACTACACCATCCAGTCAGTTCCTCCTATTGCTCATACTTTTGTCTATAGTGAAGAGCTCCATAGTGGTCTCAGGGGAAGTGATGTAGGAGATGTTACTTGTGCTCCTCACAGATCCCATTTGCCAGCTAGGATGCCCATCTCCCAGCCACTGCAGGTGCTGCAACTAACCATTAACACTTTTAACCCTGGAAGAGCTGCCTTGAGCTTATAAGAGCTGGCTCATCAACAGACACTTGGGGGTTACACCAACCCTCACCTCATATCCAATGACTGACTGATACAGAATCAAAAAACTCAGACCCTTGCAGCAGGTTGTGACAACTCTCCAGTGTGAAATATACTCTAGTCTTCCCATGAGTCATAGTACGTCTATATCCTACCTGGACAGCAGTATTGATCTTACCGTCTCTATTCTGCTAGGAGATGTTTCTGAAGAACATGTCCTCAGTAAATCACATGCACAGAATCCCTTCTCAGGTTCTGCTTTTAGGGAAACTGAAATGAGTCAGATCTTGAATGACAACCAGATTGTTAGAACTAAAATATTTATTAAAAAATACTAATGAGTACCTGGCAAGTCGTAGCAATGCTCAATAAGTAATAATGATGATGTTTGTAAAAGTATAAGAATGGAAATCTCATTCTCTGACATAACCTCCCACATCATTTCTGTTGTATTATATCAGAAAAAAAAATTTAACCCAAAAGTTTGTTTCCTATATATTATATCCTCTTAGTGATCCAAGACACACCTGATACCCCTTTCATAAGATAACTGTGAGTACAACATAGGCATGTTTGGAAACATCAGAAAGAAAATCATTAATTTGTACAATTAATATGCATTAATAATTATAATTTGAAAATAAGGATTAAGTGTAATAAACCAAACTCAGAAAGTCAAGTGGCATATGTTTTCTCTCACATGTAATATATAGAAATATAAAAGGGAAAAAGGTTTGTGTGGGGAATTACATGAAAATAGAAGGGACACCAGTAGACTAGAAGAAAGGAGACCAGGGGGAGGGAGGAGGGAACAGGAAGTGGAAGTACTTGGGAACAAACTGATAAAATTATATAGTTAGATTTTGCTCATGAATAAGCATGTAATATTGAACCCCACTCTTATGCATAATTATGCACCCATTGAAATGATTTCCATAGGGGACAAAAGAAGGAATGGAAGATAGATGTAAAAAGAGTAGAGAGGAGCTGTTCTGCTCATTCCTAGGTTTTCAGTTCATCAATCCAGATATTCTTAGTGGAGCAGACAGGATTCTCCCTCTTGACACACCCCTCTGACAAGGAAACTGTCTGCACATTGTCCTCACATGGAGTAGAAGTTCCCTCCAGCTTAGAAATACTATATTCATATGCTAGTATGTGTTTCTGGCCAAAGGAGTTTGGACAGAACTGCTAATCAGCCCACCAGGGGCAAGGCAATTAATCACACCAATCAGATTGTGTCTCTCCAGACTTTTTTTTTAAATTTATTTATTTATTCTGATTTGTTATACATGACAGCAGAATGCATTTCAATTCATAGTATACATATAGAGCACCATTTTTTATGTCTCTGGTTGTACACAAAGTAGAGTCCCACCATTCATGTCTTCATACATGTACTTAGGGTAATGATGCCCATCTCATTCCACCATCTCTCCTACCTCCAAACCCCCTCCCTTCACCTCCCTCTCGTTTGTCATATCTAAAGTTCCTGCATTCCTCCCATGGTCCCCCTCACCCCCTGCAATTATGGATCAGTATCCACGTATCAGAGAAAACATTTAGCCTTTGGTTTTGGGGGATTAGCTCATTTGGCTTAGCATGATATTCTCCTACTCCATCCATTCACCTGCAAATGCCATGATTTTAATCTCTTTTAATGCTGAGTAATGTTCCATTGTGTATATATACCACAGTTTCTTTATCCATTCATCTGTTGAAGGGCATCTAGGTTGGTTCCACATTTAGCTACTGTGAATTGTGCTGCTATAAACATTGATGTAGCTACTTTACCACAGTATGCTGTTTTTAAGTCCTTTGGGTATAGACCAAGGAGAGGGATAGCTGGGTCAAATGGTGCTTCAATTCCCAGTTTTCCAAGGAATCTCTATACTGCTTTCCAGACTGGTTGCACCAATTTGCAGTCCCACCAGCATGTATAAGTATGCCTTTTCCCCCACATCTTCGCCAACATTTATTGTTGTTTGTATTCTTAATAGCTGCCATTCTGACTGGATTGAGATGAAATCTTAGAGTAGTTTTGATTTGCATTTCTCTAACTACTGGAGATGTTGAACATTTTTTCATATATTTGTTGATTGATTGTATATCATCTTCTGAGAAGTGTCCATTCAGTTCTTGGACCCATTTATTGACTGGGTTGTTTGTTTTTTTGGTATTAAGTTTTTTGAGTTCTTTATATATCCTAGAGATTAGTGCTCTATCTGATGTATGTGTGGTAAAAATTTGCTCCCATTCTGTAGGCTCTCTCTTCACCTCACTGATAATTTCTTTTACTGAGAAGAAGCTTGTCAGTTTGAATTCATCCCATTTATTGATTCTTGATTTTATTTCTTGCACTATAGAAATCTTATTAAGGATGTTGAGGCATAATCTGACATGATGAAATTTGGGGTCTAATTTTTCTCTGGACTAATTCCAGAGAATTAGTCTCTGGACTAATTCCTAGATCCTTGATCCATTTTGAGTTGAGTTTTGTGCATGGTAAGAGATAGGGGCTTAATTTCATTTGACTGCATATGGATTTCCAGTTTTCCCAACATCATTTGTTGAAGAGGCTATATTTTCTCCAATATATGTTTTTGGTGCCTTTGTCTAGTATGTATGAGATAACTGTATTTTATGTGGGTTTGTCTCTGTGTCCCCTATTCTGTACCATTGGTCTATAAGTCTATTTTGGTGCCAATACCATGGTATTTTTGTTACTATTTCTCTGTAGTATAGTTTAAGGTGTGGTATAGTAATGCCACCAGCTTCAGTCTTCTTGCTAAGGATTGTTTGGCTATTCTGGGTCTCTTATTTTTCCAGATGAATTTTATGATTTCTTTTTCTATTTCTATGAAGAATGTCATTGAGATTTTGATTGGAATTGCATTAAATCTGCATAGTGCTTTGGTAGTATGGCCATTTTGACAATATTAATTCTGCCTATCCAAGAACAAAGTAGATCTTTCCAACTTCTAAGGTCTTATTTAATTGCTTTCTTTAGTTTGCATTATAGAGGTCTTTTACCTCTTTCATTAAGTTGATTCCCAATTTCTTTTTTTTTTTTTTTTTTTTTGAGGCTATTGTTAATGGGGTAGTTTTTCTCATTTCCCCTTCAGAGTATTTGTCACTGATCTACAGAAATGCCTTTTATTTATGGGTGTTGATTTTATATCCTGCTACTTTGCTGAATTCATTTATTAGTTCTAGAATTTTTCTGGTGGAACTTTTGGATCCACCAGGTATAGAATCATGTCACCGGCAAACAGTGACAGTTTGAGTTCTTCTTTTCTTATCCATATCCCTTTAATTTCTTTCATCTGTTTAATTGCTCTGGCTAGAGTTTTAAGAACTATGTTAAATAGAAGTGGTGAAAGAGGGCATCCCTGTTTTGTTCCAGTCTTTAGAGGGAAGGTCAACTGTGCAGCGTGGTGACATGAAGAGAAAAGAGCAGATTCTAAGTGAAGCAGAAATTGATAGAGTCGTTGAGTCACACTGAAGGTGAAACACCACCAGGGCCTGTGCCCTGTTTCCCCATCCCAGGGGCAGAGCAGCCCAAGCACATCAGTTGGAGCCAGAGCACATTTCCCGCCGAGGTGCTGTGAGGCCTGTGGCTAAGGTTTGCCGGGCTCCCAGGAAAGCTACATGTGTCTGTTTTCACATGTGTGTATTCTTAAAATAAATTCTCCATTGCTCAATTTGAGTGGGTTTCTCTTTCTCACAACCAAAGGCGCTAAACACCATCGGTAACTAAGTACAAATAATAACCTATTCCAAAGCCCTTTGCAGTGCCATGGTTTTAGCTCCATTTAGGGTCAAACCTGTGTCTTCAAAATCTTAGGTTATGATGTGAGACTGTTTTAGGGGTGTCAATTCCCTGCCCCCACTCTATCAGCTTTTTCCTATTGGTGAGCTAATAATCCAGTGTCCTGAGTGTCTGAAAAATATACTTGCTGTTTTGAATTCCTGAGCTTATTGAAACTCCAAGTACATGCAGCATGAACAGACTCACTTTGAAGGTGTGCATCCTATCTGCATTATTTACACAGGTCTTTGTACAGGCATCTCTAGAAAATAACAAGATTCACTACTGGATTTTTATTGGTTGAAAATTACTCAGTAGTTTAAATTAGTCATTCCAATTTCAGACTTTAGGTGGGGGGATTACTTGATACAACCCTCCCTTAAAATTCAAGGCATTTTCAGCAATGGAAGATCCTGAGGCATCTAGTCCCACTTATCACAGATGATAAGACTGAGGCCCCGAAACAAGGGACTTACCCAGGACTCACATAACTAGGAGAGCCAGGGCTCAAGTAGAGATATACTAACATCATCCATCCCAGCTCCCTGCATTGACGGCTGTTCATCCAGGTCCTCAAAGAGCCATGAATCTATTGAGCAACACAAGATAGTACCTGAGTCACCTGCCCTATTCACCACCTCACTAGTTTTACTCAGAGTAATTCCGGCGGGGGGGGAGGACAAGGTTCCAAATATTTTCAGTATCCAGATGGGTCTTTAAAAGGATATTAAAACTCCATCAAAAGAAGTGGTGACTGATCATGTGCTATGAGACAGGACCCAAAACAAGCACAGCAGCTTCTGCCTTCAAGGAGAGCAATTGAGTGAAGGGACACAGGCTTAGAAATGAACAAAAACAACTTAACAAGGTTAAGTGAACAGTAAGGGTTCTCACAAAGCCTACAAATGTGCAAAACACTCCTTCCTTGCTGCTCTTCATCAAAGGCAGGAGACTAGGTTCCATTTCCATTTCCTCTAATAAAACAGAGAACAAGCCCCGACCCATTAGTTCTAAAGTGTGATATTCACTCAGTTAATGTTTATTAAAATTGGCACTTCGTACATAAAATGACACTGGTCAGTGTGCCCTCAGGAAAATAACAATTAACCTAAGTAATGCAAGCAAGAGTCAATGCTAAAGTTGTTATTCAACCAAGCGGAAAACACTATGTACATAATCATGTACTGGGAAAAGTCATTGAGTGAAAGTTAACATCTTTTTGTGAAGGCCTCCAAGAAAAGGTGGGGGTGCAGGGTGGGGAGATGTGACAGAGAGCTACCAGATGGCAAGAAGGAGGCAGTTCCGGACACAGCCTCGAAACAGAGAAGTTAGTGTGGGAAAGTGAGAGCAAACTGACCCCATCATGCAGAGAGAGTGGGCAAGGCGTTAGTAAAGACAAGGAGCATGAGAAGGAATAAGAGGAAATACTGTTTGGTGGGTGGAATTCGTGTTTTGCATCTGAAAGTGTGGCTCTGAAGAGAGCAGAAGATAACCTCATTGGCTGGAACAAAGCAGCCTTTGTCCATCAGGGGACCAGACACTGTCCGTCAATTCTTGGACTGAGATCTCTTGTCGTATGGCAAATGCCATCCAGCAGCTACATGTCTTCACAGAACAGAAACTCCTGCAGAGCTTGATAATTCATCCACTCACCAGACGGCTCTTGAGTACTTACAAAGTACAGTTCTTGGAATGAAAGCAGCAGTTTTCTTGCTCTTACTAAGAGCAAAAGCATTTCTTCCTATAACTCATCATAGATGATCTGTGGGTTGAGGATAACACATATGCCGTAGATACTGAATGTGAATTAATACATTGGGCAGCAGACTAGTGGTGCTTAGTTGATACTGCAGAGACGGCTTCATGTGTCCTCCTACTACCTATGTCCTCTAGAGAAATAAAGCTGGGAGCCAGGGACTGGGTGATCTAGGTCATGTGTTTGGAAAAGTTAATTTGTTAAATGGCATTACCATAAAATTGTATCTCCAGAACAACTGTAGCAAAAGGGATAGGAAAAGATCTTGAACTCAATTGATGAATATCCTACTCCATAGGATGGACAGGATTTAGTAGATTCTAAAACCAGAACAAAGAGGGTCACCTTAGGAATCCTCCATGGCAGTTGTTATCAGATGAGGTTCTGCAGAGGCTTTCACATTGCACAAAGGCATCCACCTGCACCACCAGTGGTTGGGGGTGGGGTGGGGTGAGACAGGAGATCATTCTTCGGGGTCTGAATCCCCACTCCTGCTTCAATCCCAGCTGCTATGTATGGTTAGGCCTATTTCACTAAATGGGTTCTCATAGACAATTTCAAGCAATGAGAGTTCAGAATGTTAGAAAAGCATATGTACTTATTGTCCATACTTCTTTACCACTGAAATATGATCCCATTATCTTCTTATTGGTTACTTTTGAATAGCCTCATTGCTTTAGATAAGTATTCAAGGCTTTTCCTGGTCACCTTTTTTTCTCTATAGCTTCTTCCCAGTCTCCTTACTTACCAGCCAGATTAAACCAACACCTTACACCAAGTACTTGACAGTGCTGCTCTCTGTTTGGAATGAACCTCTTGCTCTTTGCCACAGGCATACCTCAAGGTATGCTTCAAGACCCAGATCAGAAGTTCTTCCCCACACCCCCAGGGAGAGGCCCTGTGTTTTCATAACACTTTGCACCTTTTTTCTTAAAATAATGCTTATCAAGTTATCATTATTTGTTAACATGTCAGGTCCCCCACCCCCCACCCTGTTAGAGTCCCTCAAGGCCAGGAATTTGTACCTTTGAATGGTCTCATTCATGCTGCAGTGACCAGTAGCAACCACCAGATGGCAGTATGTGGACATCTTTCTGTTACCAGTCACAAGGGAGGGGAGGGTTTTGGGTTTTATAACAAGTTGCCTTTCATCTCTGTCCTTGCAGACAGACAAACAGATCTCTGCAGACAGAGATCTTAGGACTGTTCAGTAGAATTCACACCCCAGAATCAGAGCCACGGCAGCCATTGTATTCCATATATGCTATCATTGTCTGAAAACATTCCTCCTTTGGTTTGTAAAAGAATTATACTCTTCTGAGTTCCAGAGAAGAGAAACTTGGATTTGAGCTTGATCTTTGCACACACGAGGTGACCATCTTTTTAGCATTTAGGAAGAATGGCTACCAACACCCACTGATTGCCTCCGTCTGTTGAGGTTCCTTAACCTCCTGCCCACCCCCATCTGCCAGACCCAAGCAGCAAGCAAAAGTCAGCCAAACATTCAGGACTTACATTTTTCTAAGTTTTACTCCATATTTAATTGATATATAATAATTGTACATATTTATGGGGTACAGTGTGATGGTTTAGATACATATATATATATATACTGTGTAATAATCAATTCGTTGTGTTTAACATCTCTATCACTTCAAAGATTTGTCATTTCTTTTGGTGAGAACATTCAGAATCCTCTCTTCTAGTTATTTGGAAATCCGTGCTACACTGCTGTTACTTAACATCACTCTGTTGTGCGATACAGTGTATTCCTCCTATCTATAATTTTTTGTGTAGTGACCAAGCTTTCTCTATCATCTCGGCCCCCTGCCCTCCTCTGCTTTTGGTAACCATGATTCCACTCAATACTTCTATGAGATCAGCTTTCTTAGATTACACAAATGAGTGAGATCATTTCGGTGATACTTGGAATTTCTGTGCCTGGCTTATTGTATTTCACATAACATCCTCCAATTCACTCAGGTTTTCAGTGCTTTTTAAAATGGCTAAATAGTATTCCATTATGTAAATATAGCACATTTTCTTCTAGTTATTTCATCCATTCCTCCATGGATGGACAACTAGGTTGATTCTTTTCTATTGTGAATAGTGTTGCAAGAAATATGTTGATGTCTCATCAGCATACTGATTTCATTTTCTTTTGATAAGTATTCAGTGCTTTGAAGCCAGCATCTTCCCTGAGTTCTGGTCTTCTTTCCTACTGATAGCCGGTCAGGTCTGAAGCACCTCAGGCTGACCTTATATCTCTTCCAGGCTTGAACTTCGAGGTAGCACTAAGCGGGGAGTTCCTGACCCTTTTATATGGAACCTATGCTGTTCTCTGGAACATCTCAGAAGCAAAGCAGCTCCCATACAGGAGACATCCCAACCCAAGTGGAAGACAAAGAAACAGCCCAAAGATCTTTTAAGACTAGAAGTGTGAAGGCAAGAAGGGCCTGAAGTTTTCACTTTTTCATTGCCTCCTGCTCTTGCTACTTTGTAATCTCTGTTCTCTGACCAAGTGTTGCCACCTCTGGCCCAGTAATGTGTAGAAAGCAGGGCACTGTGGCCACTGCTCTAACATCCTTATTGCTCCAATTCCTTCCTCCAAACTTGTACCAGTCCTATAGACTCTCTCTCTCACCACTGTCAGAAGAGAGGTTATGTTAGAATGCAACCAGAAGTCTCCCTTAAAAAAAAAAATCAAAGCGTTTTTAGTTCTAAAGAGGCTCTAGGGGTAGACCCTGGAGATGTGACATCCTGGATAGCCCAGCCCTCTTCTGAGTAAAATACCTCATTTCATGGAGAGTATAGTAGTTACATCACAGTCTCTGGAGTCAAGCAGACCTGGGTTCCAATTCTGGCTTCATCACATCCTTACTCTGTGACTTTGGTTGAGTTACTTTGCTTCTGCAAATCTTAGCTTCCTCATCTACAGAGGTGGGGAGGGGGATACACACATGCCCTAGAGAGTGTGTAGATTAAATGACAAGACATGTAAAGTATTCAGCAGAGGGCATGTGTACAGTGTGTTAAATGAATATTAGCAATTGCCGTTGGCTTTATCATCTGCAGACATGCTCTGCAGAAGATATAGCTCTCTAGAAGTAATTCTTGATGCTACTTTCAACACAGCATCAGAAAAATCTGAAAAGCCAAAACCTCTTTATAAATCACACCAGGACCCATTCTGTAAATGAAATCCATATTGCTTTCATTTATTTATTCTTTCATTCAGTGGGATTTATTCAGTTCATAAGCTGTGGCAATCTCAGGGTAGGTTGTGATGATAAAAGAATGTATAAGACATGGTCCCTGCCCTCAAGGAGCTCATAGTATATAGAGCAGACCAGTTCTAAAGCAATTACACAGTGGGATCAGTGCTCAAATTATGCCCAAGATACAAAAGATGCAAAGGGAAAGAGCCCAAGGCCCCAATACTTCTTGCAGGGCATTGGAGGGCCTTCATCATCTAATCCTTTCCTTCCTGGCAATGTCTGCTCCCAGCAACATTTGTCTTTTGGGGAATTTATTATGATGTCTCAGACCTCTAACCTTGACACTGGCGATTCTCTCTGAGTGGAACACTCTCCTGCCTGGAAAACCCCTACTAATCTTCCAAGTCTTCCTCTTTCTCTCAAGGAGACTTCAGGGCTCCTTTTCTCTCCAGCTATGACCTCATTGAAGATTTGAGACATATTCTTATATTTTGGCACCAGCATTTAACTCACTGCCCCAAACAAAACCAATATTCAGTAATAGAGATACACTCACAATGCCCATGTCTCCGTCATGCCACCAGCGCAGCCTCCGTGTCAGTCAATACCAGAGGAACCAGCTATCAGGTGGAGGGTCTCCTGTGTTCCCCCTACCCTCAGGCACACAGATCCATGATAGGGAAGCTCTGACTACAACACAAAGTTTTCTAGTATCATCTAAATTTCTTTTCCTTTAAACTCCATCCAATTTTAGACTAGTTATGCTCTTGAGAATAATGCAGAATAAATATATCCATACATTCTCCAATGAAATCCCTTCATATATGAAAACATTTGACAGATATAATATCAATAGGATCCTCTTTGGTGTTTTTTATTTTATTTTAAAATCTGCTTGGCTAATTATTTCATCATTAACATATATTAAAAGAGGCTGTCATGAGCTAAGCATTTCTTCGAAGCCTTATGTCATGAATTTAATCCTGATGATTCCAATACCATCCCCATGTATACAGTGTACATCTGCTTTACTTCCTTGTGCTGATTTTAGCTCTGTGCTCTAGAAAATATAGATTATCTATCTATCTATCTATCTATCTATCTATCTATCTATCTATCTATTTAGCAGTACTAGGGACAGAAACTAGAGGCACTTTACCTCGAAGCTACAACCCTAGCCCTTTTTATTTTCTATTTTGAGACAGGGTCTCATTAAGATTCTGAGGCTAACCTCAAAGTTGTGATTCTGCCTCAGCCTCCTGTGGCACTGGGATTACAGATGTGTGGCACCATGACTGGTTTCTAGATCACTTTAGAAATAAATCTTTAATTATTACTATAGCAATTAATTAATTGAAAACACGTGCCAGGCATGATATCAAGTCCTAGCATGCTTCCTTTTAAATTTTCATATTGATTTAAAAAATTAAAACAATACATGGCTACTTCACAGGTGGTAAGCTTGAACTCTCAGAGAGATGGATCCCCTGCTCGTTGTTACCTTGCTGTCAAGTAGCACCAGAGACAAGAGACAAGGTCAGGGGTTTTTTTGTTTGTTTTTTTGCTAGGGAATGAACCCAGGGCCTTGTGCATGTGAGGCCACCACTCTACCAACTCAAATATATCCGTAGCCTCAAGGTCAGCAATTTCTTCCTTCATAGCTAGAGCTTTTTCAGCTCTGGCAGAGCACGAGCTCATGCCACCGCTTTGCAAGTCTGTGGTATTTGCTTTTTCAGTTTTTAAAAAACTTTTGATTGACACAGAATTCTTGTGCATCTTTAAGAGGTATGATGTAATTGTTTAATTCATGCATAGAATTGTGTAGTGACCAATCGGGGTAATAGCATATCTACTACCCTAAAATTTTACTATTCCTCATGGTAAATATACTCAAACACCTCCTTTTTAACTCTTTGGATATGTATAATACATTATTGTTAATTGTATTTGCCCTTCTGTGCCATAGAATCCCAGAACTTATTCCCCTTATCAAATAACATTGTACCCACTGATTGTACTCCCCCCTTCCTCTTATTCTCCCCAGATTTTTATTCTAGTATGGTATAACCTGAAAATTTGAGTATTATTCCTTCTGGATAATATTCCAAATAATTTGTGAAAAAATATTAAGCAGAAAAACATGGTTGTCAGTCATCACTTGAGATCTCCTTCTCATCTACATGGAACTGTAGCAACACTTAGGAGCCATTTTTTGCTCAGCCAACCACGAGACCCATGAATATGATAGGACCTTGCTCCTAGTTCACCACATTATGTCCAATCACATCAGAGAGGACATGTTAAGTCCATTACAAAAACTTCCTCTAATACGCGGATTTTCCTTTTTAGTAATGTGATAAGAAATAGGATGTGTCCTGCACCACCTGTTTGTAGTAAACTCATATTAATTCCTAGTGATCAGTCTCTTTTCTTTAAGGTGCTCATGAGTCAATTGTGTTACAATCTGTTCCAAAACCTCAGCAAGAACCAAGATAAAGCTCAAACTACTTCCTGGTGTCAGGATTTAGTCCTATGATCAAATGCAAGGACACCCCCTTTATTAAAAATAGAAACCCTTGTGAAGCTACCAAAATCGTTTCTTCCCAGGGTTATTGAGAAAAAACACATCCACACCCCCAGCTATATTTTAATGTCAGTTTGACAGCAGAACCACCTGCCTCTTTGAAGTATACAGTATCCTCACTGTTTCATGTTTTTTTTTTCTCTCTTTGTTGCCTATATTCTTTCCAGCAAAATATTTGGCTAAATATTCCTAGCCCCAAAATTAAGGTTAAAAAATGCCTTAAAATTGCAGGAGTAAATGGTTACCTGTGAAATATGTGGGTCCTGAGGAGCATTTTCAGGAAAGAGAGCTTTCCTGCCACATGTGTGTGAAGTCTGGACAGGCATGGAATATCTGGTTGTCTGTTATTGTATTCCAGTGCCAAAAGCATAGCAAAGGCTCAAAAAGTTATTTATTATAGCTAACAGGGCGATTATAATGATGAGAATATGTATACCTCAAGAGAAAAAACCCAAAGTTTCAAATTCCTGCTAAAATATAGGTGACAGATACAAGAGCCTTTCTAAAAAGCTGGTCTGATCAGAAGCCTGGGAAGAGAATCTGAAGATTCCCAAGGGAAGGTTTCCTACCTTTTGCAGAAAGAGGAAAGCAGAAGCTTAAGCTAATTGCACTGGAAATAGTGGAATAAGTTCCTGCCCTGGAGGCAGAGGCTCAAGATCCAAGCCCCCAGGGTTCCACTATTAGCCATTGGATAGTTTTTGCACCTTAACAGAGTTCCATTTCTTGACTGGTGTGTGAGAGACAAGAATGCAAATCTCACAGCAGTGCTGAGAGTATCAAATAAGATAAAGGGTATGAAAACATTTAAACACCTTTACCTGTACTGTGGTCAGCCAGAATAGATCAGTTATCTTACATTTAGGATGGATTGAGAGGTTACTTCCTAACCATAGACTCTCAGGCTAATTCAAAAAGATCTTGACTTAATAAAAATGCTGACCTCTGCTAGGCTGAAAAGCCTGTGCTTATGCAGCTCTGGAGCAGCTGAGAGACAATACTATGCAAATATTCATACAGTGCCAGGTCCTCTACTCAGCTGAAGTTCACATCTCTTAAACCAAATTTATAATCTTTTCCACAGAACCAGCATCTCCTTCCAACATCTTATTTGTTATTAACAGAATAGTATCACGAGACACTTGGGCCTGAAATCTGTGTCCTCATTGTCAACCCTTGAAGCACATTACTGTCATTCTGAGAAATCCTTTAACTACTCTCATCTTTAAAATGGAGATAATACTGCCTGCCCCTAATCTATGTTAGCATTTTATGAGAATCCACTGATTGATGTAAAGCTTTTCGAGAATTGTAAAATGCTACAAAGAAAAATGATAGTCATAATAATTGCAATTTTATAGGGTGAGATGTCTGTTTTTGTCGAGAATATACACAGAAAACTCAGTCCAAAAATCTCATATATAATAATACCAAGAGATATTGGTTCAAAGCACCATGACTGCCACTTATATAATTGTGCTACTTGTTCTCTAGCTAAGTAGCTGGAATCTATGGAGTTCTGGTGTTGAAAGAATTAAGAAAATCATTCCCACATTAAAGGTGTAAAATTTCTAAAAAGTATATTAATGAGGTGGTAGGAAGTAGCTGACATTAAAGTAGGTTTGAAAGGGTTTGGTTTGTCTAATTAAATGGAGCTAATGAGTTTCTCCACCGAGTCTGAGTGCTGGGCTGAATAATCTAACAGGCCTCTCATTTCTGTGATCTCAATAAGAGATGGCCAACTTGCAGCCGAAAATAATCTGCGTCATGGGGTGACTCATCCTTCACACCTTTGGGTGAAACCTTCCTGTCGGAATGCAAAAGCAGTTTGCACACATCCCTCCGGGGCTGAAGCTAGCGTCTCCGTGGACCTCAGAAGCTGCTGGCTCCCTGCATCAAGGGATCACAGCACCATGTCACCACATGGAGGTCCACAGATTGACAACATGTAAGGCACCGCAGATCCCAAATCACAGCTGGGACCAAAGTTACAAAGCGGAGATACAATTTAATTTATTGAATTTAATTATTTAACAATAAGACAAATTTAGTATATCATCATTGCTTGTGGAATTTCCAGATATAATTAATCCCTTGACATCATTTACGATGCCATTTATGATCTGCAACAGCCATCCTCTCCATTTCTGGCCATCCTTGAACTTCTCTCTGTCAGAACTGGATGTGTCCTCTTGGGCCTCCACACCTCTGTGCATATAGCCCCTGCTGCCTGAATGCCTTATCTTTCCTCTGTACATGGTAAGCCTCCCGAGTGAGGCCACATGTTCTGCAAAACCTTCCCTGGTCCTTTTCCTGCTACTGCTTCCTCCACTTCCTCAAACTCCCCAAGCATGGTCCTTCTTTCCAGTCTTGGCACACACACACACCCTCCTTATCTCTCTCATTCTTATTGCTTCTCCTGTCTCAAACCTCTACATGGATGCACTTGGAGAAGCATCCCCTCAAATCAGAGGCCCACCTAATTTTTCTACTAGAATTCTCTGGAATCCTTTTCCTCCATAAGACTTACTGCAGCTTGTTCAAATTATGTGTGTGTGTGTGTGTGTGTGTGTGTGTGTGTGTAGTTGTACTTGATTAAAGCCCACACATAAAAATACCTGAGGTTGTTAAATTTGATAAATTTCAAGCAGTATCTTAGTTTTCATTGTAGATTAACCATATCCTGAGTGCTCAGAAAACATCGGTTGAATAATTTCCTTCTTCAAAGTGCTTACATTTGTCCCTATCTCTGGATGTTGAGCCCCTCAAGATGAGATGAGGTGGCCCTCAGAGCACCCTGCACTTGACCTATTATAGATCCTGTCACCCTCTATCTTAATTGACTTTAACCTGTCTGCCAGCATTTCAATGGCAGGAACAGCTTGTTAGACATCCCTGATGTCTGGCTCACAAAGAGTTTTTAAGCAAATTAATGAACGAGTGACTAGAATGCTTTCCCTCATTTTGTTTTGACCTCCCAATCGCTTTTCAAATATTGGAGGAATATTGCATCCCAGTACATGGGTGTCTCACACACTTTCTGTGCGTGGTTTCCTGCTTGAAGCACATCTAATGAAATCCACAAAACTTCAGATTTGCAGATTGAGCACTCAGGATATTTGCAGGTTCATAAGGAGGGGCAGTTACTCTCTGGGAAAATGATTTTTCTCCACAACATGATGCAGAGACCTATAAGTCTAAAGTTCCTCCCACTATTGAATTTAAAGTATGAAAGAATAGTTTGAAAACTGCTATTTGTAAATTTTCCATGGAGTGATATATTTATAAAACCCGAGGATCCTGTGTGCAAAAAGGTCCGCTTTCCAGATGTGTTAAAGAAATCAGGCTAATCCTCACATATCACCAGGTAGGACCAGTTTGGTGTAACAACTCCAATACTGTGCTCAGTCCACACTTCTGAGATCTAGAGCAACACAGACAAAACTGAGCACACCCCAGCCTGATGAAGGGGCTCCCCTTTGAGTTGTCAGAAGAACTTATAGGGGCTAAACAAAAGCAGAGTGCTTATAGAGTACGATTACCCTCCTCAGGTACTCAAAGGAGCGCATCAAATTAGACTGGGTATCCTGAAAGAAAGGTGAAGGTGGAGGACAGATCTGTGCTTCATATAAGGACGAAGTATTGAACATAGTCATACCGAAGAAAATGGGCTTCTTTAGAAGGGACTGGCACTGTGGACAACAGAGGGGTGCAAGAAAAGAAAAGAAAAACACCAGGTAATGTTTTGGGATGGATTTAAGCATTCATTTTCAGAATGGAGGTGGTGGCAAAGAGGTTACTAATACAAATGGCCATCATTTATTGAGGCAGGTGTGGTGCTCGGGCATTTAGTCCTCCAGAAGGCTCTAACTTGTGAAGTAACCCTCATTTCTCTCTATTTCACAGAAGAAGAAACTGAGGCACACAAAACATCAGAATGTACCCACTGTGACCAGGCTAAGCAGGCTGAGGGTCAGGATTCGGGCCCAGGTTGATCTAATCCTGGAGCCTGTTCTTTGAGCTGCAAAGATTTCTAAAGTCCCATCTAACTCAAATATTCTGGGATTCCTTGAAGATTGAGAAAGCAAGAAAAACTAAATAAATAAACCAGTCTTAAATGTAACTAGTGAACTGAGTTCCACATCTTATTCTTTGTCCTCCAGTGTAAATCCTAGGATTGCAACTACAGACCATCAAACCCATTTTTCAAGTTTGCTGTGTGTCTATGTGTGTATGTGTGCATGGATTTGACAGGGCTAGTTCATTTCAAGTAACCAAGTATGTCTTTGGACAGCTCTTGTCAAGATCCAATAGAAGCGCCAATTCCAAAAATATGTTCCTTTAGTGATTTTTTAGGGTTCTCTGCTCTGCACGGATTGACAATGTGGTAACAAGAGACATTCTGGAGACTGGATTTAATGCAACCATATGCTAGACAGAATGAGAACCCATATTGCAGCAGACCAGCCGGTACATTTCCATGTTAACAGAAGCTTGATTGCAAATTACATTTAGTCTCAACAGCTCAGTTCACTGCACACAGATGCCATGGGGGACTGTAAAGTTAGCGAGATGTGGGGGAGTACGACTAACATTTTTTTTTTTTGAAAAAAAAAAATCCTTCAGCTGATAGAATGCCAAGGAGCATCAGCGCTGATGCTGAAAAGAAAATGCTGCTATATTTGTTTTGCCAGAAAAGGAAAAATAATCATTGTCGCGGGTTGTTAGTCAAATTATGAATACGAGCTCGGCTGGTAATTGTCTGATAATACAAACAGTGATATTAGGGTTGTCAGATGCTGCGTGCGCTGTTTGACAGCTAACGTGTACATGCTCTCTGAATGAGGAGTTGATTCACTGATTCCAAAAGTCAGGCAGACAGAAGGTGGAGGATTAAGGAAAACTTCTACAAGATCCTGGCCTCATGCACAGAGTTGGATCTGGGTCAATGCCCCAGAGTTGGTCAGCATCTCCACTAGGCCTACACAAGTCACTTAATCTCTCTGGGCAAAGGTTTCTCCATTTCTAAAAAGGGGAACAATAATTTTCAATCGTGTCCTCCTCCTAAGGCTACTGTGAGGACCAACTGAGAACTTTGTGTGTGAGCATACAGCAAAGCACACGGTGATCTATAAATGTTGCGACTGTGAGTTGTCTACTTGGCTGAATTTCCTTGTGCTACCATTTTAAGAGTGAGCTAGAACGATTTCTTGTCCATTTTCTCATGGCTGGAACAGATTGTTTTCAACTGTGTACAAGCATCTTTCAATTAGAATCATCCGTCTCCTTTCTTCTGAGAATCTGGCTATGAGGTACCTCTCACACACAACCCTCTGTGATTCCTTGATCACATGGTCTTCCCCAGACCTTCTAGAAGGCTTCAGCAAGTGTGCAAAATGTCCTCATTATCTTCATCCTCTGATCTCCAGACTCCAAACTGTGATAGAGAGTGTTATACTGAACAGTGGATTCTCCCCTTAGCTTCTTATTCCCAGGACCCCTTGCAGTTAAATGTACCTAGGTGGTTAGGCTCAGTCAAAGGAATCTGAGTTGGAGTAAAGTAAGAAACTTCCAGGTTTCCTCTTTAAACTTTCTATATGTTCAGGATCTTCCTTTCTATAATTTTTTTCCCACCCACCAGCTGAGTGATAAAGATATGGGACTAATGGGAGGGCTGAGCTACAAGATGGAAAGAACCTGGGACTCTGAGTGGCTGTCTGGAGCGTAACTCCTTGCCACCCTGCACTGTGAAGGGAGTGAGAAATAAGTCTACTCCTTAAGATTCTGAGATAAATTCATTGGTTGTTAAAGTGGCTAGTCTACCTGAAAACCTGACAATCCATCAACTTTATTTCTCTACACCAGTGTTTTGCTACCAGAAATGCAGTCAGTATTTCATCAAACACTCCCTGAGCATACCGTCCTTTTATAGCCCCAAGCCTTTGCTTATATGGCATGATTTTCCCTTGCCTTCCTCCTCTCAGCCCCAACTACATTTTTCTAAAGAGGAGACTTCCACCTTTAGGGTCCAGCTCTGAAGCACCCACCCAGATTGATTTTCACTTTATCCTCTGGGATTTTGCAAAATTTATGCATGTTCCTTATTATATTATAATGCAATCATACTTTACATATACATCCTCTTCCTCTTGAGACAGGTGCCATAGTCTTATTAGAGCCCTCATGAATTCAAAGAAAAATCTTCTCTTTCCCCTCAGTTTTTGTCCACCATCTGTGGGATTGAGTATCCCAGAGCTATATCTTTTAGCTTAAAAATGAAGGGGAACAGAGATAAATATAAAAGTACAATGATTTAACTTGGGAGATCTATTAGTACAGTTCAGGAAACAAATACCACATCTTCCTTTCTACTTGTGCATCAACCAAGGCCTGCATTAGATATACAGAGTCATTGGAGTCAGGAGGCAGCTAGCTTAGAACAGCAGCACAAAGTATGGTAGGCATGAAGAAGCCCCTTGTTCTATCAGGTCTCCTGCCTCTCTTTGGAAACTCCTATGGGACTCCTACTGATGGTACATTCAAAGCAAAGCTGTAGCCTCTTCACATTTGAGTCCTTTGCAGCCTGTCAATAAGGCTATGTGGAAGACAAAGATGCAGAGTTCTATTCTCAGTTGGACCTGAATGCTCACAACACATCTTGCTTTCTACAACTTGGGGACAGTATGCTAGCTGCTGGGTTTGGAAGAAAACATTTTTCTCTGTCTTTTAATTTTTGTATTATTTTCAAGTGGCTGTTGTTTTTATTAGTTGTTTTGGTTTGGGAGCTCCCTCATCCCAACATGCACTTGGGGGCTTTTAGAAGTTGGTTTCTTTTATTGCTTGCTTAATTTTGATGCTTGGTTTCTCTGTTTGCCACTTTGACATGCTCATTGGCATTAGATAGTTTTATCAGTGGACTCCTGGGAGGTGCTTAGGAATTTTTCAATGGTTCTTGAGACAGGCAGTGGTAAAACAGAATCCTAGGTTGGGAATGGGAAGCCAGGGTGAGTCCTGGATTTGTCACTGAATGGGACAAATTATTTCACCTTAATGTCTTTGTCTCTAAAAGAGTTAATAAAAATATAAACTCCTCTAAACTGTCAGTTCCATAGGTTGATATCATACTTTTTTTATCTTGTTCAAAATTATAACACTACATCTACCCCAATACTGGTCTGGTACACCCTATGTCCTCAACAAAGATTCTTGAGTGACTGATGATTGTTGTGGATACCAAATAAGGTAATAGACATAGAAACATACTATAAATTCTGTAGTGGTGTACACATGGAAGTGTTATTATGCACAGATGGGGAATGCATGGACTGTCCCCAAACTGAAGAGTTTCTTAGCTATTTTAGGATACTGGAAGATATTTTGGCAACTATATTTGAAATATGCAGTAGTATCCATAGTATCCTTGGTTTGACCCAGAGTTGCAAGAAAATGGGAGACATGACTTAGAAATTGTGCACTATCAACAGAAGTGAAGAGGAAAGATGGCAGAAAGCATTAGACAGGCCCAGAATACTCTTAGGTAGGAAACAGTTACACATAAAAAAAAAAGAAATGTATGTTTACTTGTTATAACAAAACACATTTTATCTAAAAAAGGCCATTGAAATCTGAAGTTGGAAAATAATTTTCCCAAGAAGTCACTATTTCTTAAGATATTTCATATTTATATATAATCCTACCAAGTTTAAAAAATATATTTAAGGCAGAAATTGTCAAAGCAGGACATCCAGTTGACAGTTGAGCCAATCCGATCTCTCATTTCATTGTTGGGAAAATGACATGTCCGAAGCAACTCGACAAAGATGTGGTATTCACTGCTACCATGATACTGATACAGATTTCCAAATCACTGGAAACACTAAGAATATTGGCCTATAGCCAGAAAGAAAAGCAAAACAGACACTCAGAAAGGACCATTTCAAAGTAGTGCCACATCCTGAGGTCCTTATGGTTCTACTTCTTCTGGCTCCTTCCCACCTCAAGACCTCCCTGCTTCCTTACCCTTGGATTCTGGCATGCTCACATTCTTAAAGCAAATTTCCCTATGTTTGTCCAGCTAGCTGAACTGTTTCTGTTAATAGGATCCAGGAATTTTCAGGAAGTCTAACTTCTCATAAGAGGCTCCTTGAAGGTTCACATATCTCCACAGCTCCTAGAGCAATGTTCTGCACAGAACAAGTATTCAGTAAATATAAGATGTCATCCTGTAACTTCAGGGGACTTCCCTAACAACTCCACTTTAGAAGGAGTTCCCCTCTCCCAGAATTCCTCTCCCATAAAGACTTTGTACTATCATTGTCCATAACTTTGTTCTCTCTTCTCTTCTAAGCCAATACTGCCATGTCCCAGCCCATCCTCATTTCCCACCCAGACCCAGGTAGAAGAAGCAGAGGTAAAGAGACTGGTTACACTTTTCTAGAATTTCTAAGTTCATTTATTACATGAAGTCCATCAAGAATCAACCAAGTTACTCAATCAGTGTTGGAGGAAGTGAACAAAGACAAAATCAACATGCTAGGCACTTGTGTAACAGAGAGGAAGAACATAGAGTTCCCAGCCCTTAGAGAGCTTAGAAATTGTTGACTGATAGACACAAACTCACACAACTAGAATATGATTCAAATTTATAATAGACTTGGGTACACAGCCCTCAGAGCACTCAGGGGGTTATGCTAGGACATGAGATCAAAGAAGGTTTCAGAAAGTAGAAGACATTTGAATTGGGCCGTGAAACATGCGTAGGATGTCCACAGATGGCGAGAGTCTGGAAGAAGGGCATTCTAAGCAGAGGAAATAACAAGTTTAGTGACAAAGAGGGGTGGACAGATGTGACAATGATGGGGACTACAATTCATCTGGAAAACCTAGACCAGTATTCCCCAAAAGATGCTCTGGGTAAAAAAAAAATTTCCATGGTAGATCAGTTTGTAAAATACGTACTATTTATAATTTTAAAATGTACACTTGCCTACCAAAGACTCTGAGAAATCATTTGGGAGGCTGTGTAGTCCAAGAAGTATGGTGGAGGGCCTGAATAGGGACAATGGAAGTGGGTTCAAAAGAGAATGGCTGTGGAGAGACTTCAGAGGAAGCACAATCAGGAATTATTATATCCAAAAGAAAAATGTGTGTAAAAGGACCAGGTTTTAGCTTGTTGGACTGAATAGATGGCAGTGGAATCTGAGAAGAAAATATAAGTATCTGGGGAAGGTAACACAGATTTTGCTTCAGATATGGTGGGTTTGAGATAACTATGGGGCAAGTATACGGTAGTGTCAAGAGACAGTTGACAATATAAGGTCATGCTAAACAACCACTAAAGCCACTCTAGTAAAGTGGAGAGGGCCATGGACTGAATAAGCCCCAATATCCTTTTTGACCCAGAACTTATATGATTACATGGTCAGAGAGACCCACATTGAAAAGTATAGATGATCCAGTTTTTTCTAGCTGACCACATCCAAGTGCATCATCTCCTACAGCTGCTCATGGAAGCTCTGATCATAAAGGGGACCTCAGTAGCTGCACACATTCCAATGAAAGGAAGTAGCTTGAAGGAAATGTATTTAACTAGTATAACTTTGCAGTGACCCCAGCAAAACGATTCCCTTTCTAATAGCCTAGCCTCACTCAGAAGAAACAATGGAAATGCAGTATACTCAAGAACCATCAGAGAAAACTAAGCACATTTCTTGCGAAATATTTCACTGACCCTGCCTTGATATCAGTACAGCCTGGGAGAGTAGAGAGGACACTGGGCTGGGAGTCAGGCAGCTGAGATCCTAGTCCTCAATAGGTAGTAAATCATTGCATGTCCTTGTGACCATTACTTACCTTCTGTGTGACTCTATTAACACAACCCAGAATGTGTTGAAAAGAATGATACATAAGTGCTTACTCCTGGGCTTAAGGAGATGGGTTTGTTTTCTAAGATAACTTTAGTAAAGGACACTGCTTGTTCTGGGTATACATCTAAACTGTTGGATCGAGGAAGGGCCCTGGACACTGAATGACATAACAGGCTCACTTTACAGAATAGGAAACCAGGACCCAGAGAGGGCAAGTATCTTACCCAAGATCCAACAAGCAGCAAAGGCAGAATAGGAGCTCTACTTTCCAGGTATCACTATCTTTGAAAGACTTAGATATGGAACTTTGGCTAGAAAGAAATCAAAAACAGAAAAGAAAATATGGATTGACTAATCAACTCCATCATTCAAAACCCAAAGAAACAAATGGCGCATGCTGTGGAAGCAGTACAGCTAACATGGTTTGCCTGGATGTCTGAGAAATGGGGCATCTTCCTTCATCTGTGCTAATTTGAACTGACCAGTCTCAGGTCCCAGACACCTCAGCTCAAAGACTTTACATACACTGAGCCATTCTGTGATGAACACTTTTATACTGATGTCCTCGTTTAGTAGAAGTTCAGATACAGCCATATCACACCCATTCCCATAAACCCTCTCCTGGCTCCAAAGGGAATGAGCTCAGTGAGGGACCATAATCAATGTTGTCTCAGAACTCTGGAAGAGTCCACTAACTGATCTTCCTGGATTTTGTATCTCTCCCTCGCTAAGGTTAGCTTATCTTTCCATACTGTTTCTGCTTCTTTCCTTCCTGTCTCTACAGCAAATAGCATAAGAGACAAACTCTTCACCCAGGCATTCAAACTCCTTCTAGATCTGATCCCAATCTTTCCTTTCAGTTTTATTTCTTCTACTCCTTTACATGTATGCTACATTTCAAGCTGAATTTGGATTCATTGCTACATCCCAGATATACAAAATGTCTGTTGGCACACTGTCCTCTTATTCTGATAGACCATCCATCAAGATCCACCTCTGGTTTCTTAACCCCCTCATGGTCTCATGTTTTTCCTATTTTTAGTTTGTATTTCCTTTCATTGAGTCATGATGTAAGTATTTGTCTTACTTCCTCATTAGATGGTCCTTAGTCATCTCTCCTTCTCCTGTAGTGCTCAGCTTAGTGCCTAGAACCCAAGTTTCAGCCAGAAAAACAATTTATATTATTTGAGGTAAAACAGATGCATGTACTAGACCTGTAGTCCAACACAATTTTTATAAATTGTAAGAAAAAAAAAGGAAAATAAAAATAAAAACAGCTTTGGCTAAAGATGAAAGCATTTTAGTGTAACTTCAAATCAGAATAGAGTAGCTGGTTCTCCAAACAAGCACTCAGAGAATTGTTTTACCTGTACTCTCTCTTGTCTATTCAGTTGCCTAAGTTACTTTGAAGTCTGCAAAATGGCCAATATCTCCAATCAGAGCAGTGTTTCCTTTCCAGACAGGAAGACGACTGCTAAGTAGAGAAGCCACGCTTGTTTTTGTGGTCTGTCTGCAAGGGTGACTCACGCAGTAAAGCCAGAGGCTGTTTTGATCTTTCACTGTTCAGAGACAATTTACAGTTGTAATTTTCTTTCTCTCTCCTTCTCTCTCTGTCTCTCTTCCCACCTCTGGTGACTTATCTGAAGGGTCAAACCCATTTGATAAATGGAACCTACATAAGGAGAGAGCACACAATATAACACACTTTCATCTAAAGTCCACGAATGAACGCTGTGTTTACATCTCTGATGACAGGGTTCCCGTAATGACTTGGCCTTTTTCTCCTTGATTGAATATTCCCCTGGGACTGCCAGTCTGGACTCCTGTTTTTTAATGAGGACATTGGAACACAACCTCAAGATGTCTATAAAAATGACCTTTCCTTTGGGCCCACTCCAAAAGCAGAGAGGAGGGCCCGCGTCAGTCGGGGTGGTTTTGGAATACAGCTTTGCAACTGACTCTTTTCCCCAGAAGCTCAGAATCATAAAATCACATATCACCAGCACCAGAGAACCACAGGGATGCAAGACTTGGAAAACTTCACTTTGCAGATGGAGAAACTGAGGACTACAGGGGGGAAACAAGTCACCATAGATTACATAGCACAGTCACAACAAATCCTAGCCAGCTTGGGGTGGAAAGTAACAACTGGCTAAATGTTTTGCTTTACATAAGAGAAACTTCCCTTGGTTTCTCCTGTGCCCTACTGTGGTTCTGTTCTGTTCTCCTTTCCTTTCTGGTCAGAAGTGTCACTAACCAGAGGCAGAGGCAATATGACATAAAAAAGGTAGGGAAAAAGGGGGCCATGAACAGCTCAAGCAAAATAAATAAATCATCAGCCTTTGGCCTCTGGTTAGAGACTCTCACAGTCCTGAAAGCCAATATGGGCTCAGTACAAGGGTCAGTGGTGAAAGATCTGAACAAGGACCATCTCAAAGGTCCAAGATCAAGCAAGTTCACTCTATTACTATACTACAGCTTTCCTCACAGTATGGGGGATTAGTTTAGCATTCTTATGAGGTTTAAATGAGAAAATATGGCCAAAAACTTCATGATAATCAAGTTCTGTTCTATTCATGAGAATTATCATTAACATACCCTGTCTCTGCAAACTTGTCTCCTTCAAGATCAAAGTTTCAGACTCTGGGGTTGAAATGGACCCCTTAACTCTAAGTGACAGACATGAAAGATCATTCCTGGCAATAAATTTTGTAAACACTAATGTGGATCATTTGGAAATCCATAAATATATATTTTTAAAATGGAAAGAAAATAATCTGTAAATTTATTCCCTAGATATAACAAACATATATACTCGGTCAGAATCAAATTATAATCATTTTGCCTAATAGTTTTTTATATTATTTTTCAGGCCCTCAAAAATAAATACAAACACACACACACACACACACACACACACACACACACACACCACAAACATTAGAATGCATCAATAGTTTTAAATGTTAACTTTTTAATATATAGGTAACTTATAAGTGATTTCTTTCTTTTTCGTTTTCCTTTGTCTGCTCTGAGAAGATTTTTTAATTTTTTTTATTTGTTCTTTTTAGTTATACATGACAGTAGAATGTATTTGGATATATCATAAGTATATGGAGTATAATTTCCCATTTTTGTGGTTGAACATCCTGTATTCATACATGAACATAGGAAAGTTATGTCTGATTCACTATACTGTCTTTAACATTCTATCCCCTTGCTCTCTCCCCATTGCCCCTTGTCCAATCTAGTGAACCTCCATCTCCCCACAAACCTATTGTGAGTCAGCACCCACATATCGGAGAGAACATTCAGCCTTTGGTTTTCTGGGATTGGCTTATTTCACTTAGCATGATAGTCTCCAGTTCCATACATTTACCAGAAAACGTCATAGTTTCATTCTTCTTTATGGCTGAGTAATATAACATTATGTATATGCACAACATTTTCGATATCCATTCATCTGTTGAAGGGCATCTAGGTTGGTTCCTTAGCTTAGCTATTGTGATGGAGCTGCTATGAACATTGATGTGGCTGAGTCACTATACTGATTTTAAGTCCTGGTTATAAACTGAGGAGTGGGGTAACTGGGTCAAATGGTGGCTCCATTCCATGTTTTCTGAAGAATTTCCATACTGCTTTCCAGATTGGTTGCACCAATTTGCAGCCCCACCAAAATGTATGAATGTACCTTTTTCTCCAAATCCTTGCCAACATTTATTGTTGCTTGTATTCTTGATAATTTCCATTCTGACTGAAGCAAGATAAAATCTCAGTGTACTTTTAATTTGTATTTCTCTAATTGCTAAAGATGTTGAACACTTTTCATATATTTGTTGGCCTTTTGTATTTTTTCTTTTGTGAGGCGTCTATTCCGTACTTTTGGCCACTTATTGATGGGGTTATTTGGTTGTTTTTTTTTTTTTTTTTTTTGTGTGTGTGTGTGTTGAGGTTTTTAAGTTCTTTATATATCCCTTATCAGTAATTTTTAAAATATCATTTGAAAACTAAAGCCCAGATTGGAGTTTATCTGGGCCCTTATATAGAGAGAGCTACTCTACCATCACTGGTCCAGCTGAAGGCCTTTCTGAGCATGAAAACATGATACTAATCATCATCTATTTACAGATGTGAAGAATTTTCAGAAATTTCACTGATCAGAGGTAATGGCATAAAGTGAAAAGCAAATACTCCATCTCAAGATCCACCATTGCTAGCAAAATTGGCATATGGTATTAAGTTTTCTCATCTCTAAAATTCAGATTATTTCCTGTGTCTTCAAACACAGGTCATTATCTGTATTTGATCTGTTCTTCAAACTCAGGTTATTACCTGTATTTGTATAAGAATATAAATGAGGGTTGTCAGTTCAGCTTAGTGGTAGAGCTTGTACTTAACATGTGCTAGTCCCTGGGTTCAATCCCCAGCACCAAAAAAAAAAAAAAAAAAACCTAAAGATTGTACCTGCAAATCTGTTACAGATGAATAAACTCTGCTGTTAGGAAGATATTTTTTTATGCCATCAGGAGACTGTCCTAAGCAATTCGTGTTCTGTCTGAATCTGTAAATGTTTCCTTTATAGTATATCATTCACCTAAAGAAAGAGAACCTATGTTTGTCCCTAGTTGCATCCCATTCCACTCCCACTGAAGGATTTTGGGTGTTCTCCTTAATATTGTTGTTTAGTTTTATTGACTACTAGTTAAAATAAAAGGCAGTGATTTTGACCATACCAGCCCATTTCCCTCTGATAATATTCAGTTACTGAGATTATACCAAACCAATGGTATAATTGGTTTGGTATAAACCAATTATACCATTGTATAATTGTCTCTGAGTAAAACACAAAATAGGGCTGGGGACAATTGCCACTGAGTTCAATCCCCAGTACCAAAAAATAAAAAAAGAAGAAAGAAAGAAACAAACAAACAAACAAAGCACACACAAGAGTAGATGTTTAATTTGGAGAATACTGTGTGTGTGTGTGTGTGTGTTTGTGTGTGTGTGTTAATTTCCCATTTTCTAATGGGGAGCAATGTTTGTATTCTCTGAAGCCTCATAATCTCTTCCAGGCAAGAAGGAATCATAGGTCCCAAAGGCAGCCAAAATGGCTTATCTTTCTATATGCTTTGAGAAAGAGGCCATGATGCATGAAACCCTACAAACTAAGGAGATCTGCACATATGTCATGATCATCAAGGGTGTTATGATAGCTTTACCATTACAATAATCATAGATGTACTTATTTTTCAGTTCAATGCTTATTTGAGAAGTTTTATTATCCCTTTCACAAAAAGTAGCTTAAGCATTTATTTCTAATTTGCCAGTCACTTTAGAATACATTTTTTTGCATTTCTCTTTTTTCTATGGCATCTTATAGAATGTCTTATATCGGAATAAGCCTTTGGTCAATATTAATGAAATCAGTAAAACCATCTTCATCCCCTTTCCAAAAAAAATTATATTTTTCAATAGCCCAAACTCTTTTTATTTTTTCCTCCATCTGTGCTTTATTGAAAAGAGCAATAAGCGTGGAATTAAAATAACTGAGCCTAAATAAGCAGCAAAGCAACATTCTTTACTGAAAATGAATTTCAGATAATAAATATTGAGGAAGAAAGGAAATGACCCTTAGAAGAGCACAGTAATAGGGGCAGCAAATGAGATCTACCAGTATATGCTAAAATTAGTTTCTTACTAAAAGTTTAAGTAGAAACAGACATGCTTGTAGTCTCAAAGCATCTTTTCTCAAAATAATTACTCATTACAAAGGGTAAACGAGTACATTTACACTGGAGAAACCCAACAGATGCCATCTTAACCAAGTGATCAAAGTTAATGTCACCAATAGTACATGTCAACATAATATTCCTGATACTATGCCCTGAGAAGAATGTGTCCCCTCTCCAGCTCTTCAGTGTCCTTCCCAATACCATCAACATAAACATGAAGCAAAGGAAAAGAAACAAAATTGAAGGACATTCTGCAAAATGACTCATTAATCAGTCATTTTTCTTTTTGATACTGGGGATTGAATCCAGGGTTACTTTACCACTGAGTTATCTTTTGATTTTTTTTTATTCTGTTCTTTCTACTTTTTAATCCCCAGTCATTTCTGTTTTTTAAATTTGAGACAGTGTCTTTCTAAGTCACTGAGGCTGGCTTCAAGCTTGCAAACCTCCCACCTCAGCTCCCCAAGTTGCTGGGATTATGGGTTTGTGCCACTTCGCCCAGCATCATCAAACCTTTACAAAGGGGTCATGATTATGAGAGAGAAGGGAAAATAATAAGAAACCACTCTAGATGGCAGAGAGATCTGATAACTACAAGCAGTGTGGGACTCTCAATTGGATCCTGGGGATGAAAGGATATTTGTGGAAAAATTGATGAAATATAAATAACGTGTGAACTTTAGAAAATTATAGTGTACCAAGGTTAATTTCTTAGTTATTATCATTGCTCTCTGAGTGTATAAGGTACCAACATTAGAGACACTGGGGAAGGATATAACAGGCACTCTCCACAATTATTTTGTAAGTCTAAAATTATGAAAACTTCAAAATAAGAAGTCTATAAAATAACTGATCCTAAGAGCCAACATTGCCACTTCTCCTAAGAATCCAACGCTGCCACCTCTCGGGGCATCTCCTCAAGTAAATCACCTGAGCTTCCAATGCTCTGTCCCTTTCTTCAAGACACCCTCCTCCTCCTCCACTTCATCCTGTCTTTACACAGTACACTCCAAGAGAAATGCACAAAGGTTACTCAATTACAAGACCCCAATAAATGAGCTCATAGAGTGTGTGACTCATAGGAATTCTCTCTCATCTTGCAATTTTGCAAAATTTATTTTTAAAAATTTAGGATATTTTATTATTCATCTCTCAAACAACCCAATGATACCAGTGCTATACAGGATGTTCCACACATATCAGCTAACTATATAGAGGACTATGCCTGTCCTCGTGGACAGATGAGATACTGAGGCTAATGAAAGACAAATAGACTATCCTTATCCCAAGAGGAAATGATCATCTTTTCCTTCTGGGCCATTCAATGCATGTACTTCTTCTTTCTCTTCCATAGCATCTGGTTTACAAGGCTCCACTCAAAGGCTGCCTCTTCTGAGTTCTCCCCTGTGATTCTTCAAACCAAGCTTGGTTTATTTGTCTCTGAATCTCCACATTACTTTGAAAAGACCTAAGCCTTTTACCTGGGAATTATAGCCACATTCATCCACATTTTATCTTCTTTCAGGCCTTGAGGGAAGATTGTGGTATTCAATTCAAGTTCCTGCAGGGCCTACTGATAAATAAAGGTGATACTTTCTAAACTGGGAGGTGAGAGGCCCAATCCTCATTCAGAGGGACCAATAATGTGGCTTATTACTGATAGGACGAACCGACGCAGGTGCAATTATTCATTCGCTTTGATTATTCACATGTCTTCACCTAGATCATCTCTAAAATCCTCCCAGATCTGACATCTGCCCTCTAGGAGCCTGGTTTCAGTTGAAGCAGAAATTTAAGTAAGGGTTTTGTAGTACAAGTGCCTCCTTGGCTACTGACTATGACTTCTCATGGGTATCATAATTCTCAGTCCTTGTTGAGATTCCTACATTTCCTTTTTCCCACTTTGGAGATGCATCACAAATATTATCATAGATTTATGTAGAGGGTGTCCTAAGTTCTAAAGATTTTGTAGAGTCAGCAATAATAGGCTTCCTATAAATCTTAAGCATGAAATCTTAAGGAATCTTTTCCTCCAGGTCATTTTCAGGAAAGAACCCAAAGGAGGATACAGTTTTACACTAACAGCAGTCACATGCTCAGAGTTTATAGGATATTTCTGCTGGATTTAAGTCTTAAAACTGGATTCAGACTCTATCTTTACCCTTTACAGTGGAGTAACATACTTTGGCTTCCTGTGATTCTGATGAACATCATGTCTCCGTGGAAGCTCTTATTAAAGCTGCCTTTCTTTTCTTATAGGGTTTGTCAGGAATGAAATAAGATACAATTATTAGCAGCTTACAGAGGGCATACCACACACCAAGTACCAAGCTAAAATAATTATAATGTATCAACTAATCATTCTTGTATCCCTATAAATTTGATATTCCATTTTCCATTCAGAAGATAAGGAATCTTAAGATCAATCAGCTTAAGCAAATGATACAAGGTCACAGAGCTAGAAAATAATGGGAATCAAATTCAGAAATGTAAGAATGCAACCCAAACCCAGGTTCTTAATCATACACTTGCCATTTCCCATAAGAAACCACTTTAAAATCAGAATCATCATGCACATGAGGGAATTCTCTCATTCAATCTTTACAACACACCAGAGGGTGATAAAGCAGATATTTCATCCCCGCTTTATAAACAACCAGTGGTCAGTTTTACTGTCACCCAGCTAGTAAATGGTGAAACTAAGAGTTTCACCTGTCATCTATCTCTGACCAGATTCCTTCAGCTAAAGAAAGAAGCTTAACTTTCAAGCTCTGCCTGAAGGCAGATTGCTGTTTTAATACTAGAAGGTCATGCTACCTTACAAGAGTGTAGCTCTAACCTCTCTGTGTCTTCTGAGTCAAATTGACTTATTTTATCTGTAACAAGGAGTTTTCCTGATGTCAGCAACTCATAGCCCAGAATGGACTGTTCTCTATTTCATACATCATCCCTGAAACCAAAATTGCCAGCATAGTCCTGCTTCCAGAATTTTTATTATGGATAATGATACTATGGACTAAGGGAAAGCCCATCTCTGATCCAGGCTTCAGCAGAGCTGATAGCGCTGGCAGAAAGAGACCTTCCTTGCACTTTGTCAGGAAAGTGAACCTGATATGAGATCATAAAGATGGAATGCCATGAGGATGATGTTCTTGCAGAAGCATTTTTCTCATTATTAAAGGCATTTTAAAAGTCAAACAAGTAGACAAAAAAAAAGAAGAAAGAAAGAAAGAAAGAAAGAAAGAAAGAAAAGCCCTGCAGCTCTATCTTCTGAATAGGTAATAAAATCTCTCAATGAAAAATAACTGACATAAAAAATATTTTGCAAAGGAGGAGGAGAATGGTCTTTTCCTGAGATCTAGGGCCTTCAAGCAGTCAGAATCCTAACTGGGTGTAGAAAGTGCTGCCTCCTTTGGTCCTTATGATTAAGAAGACATATGAATAGAGAGACCAAAATAAGATTAAGTAGGGGAGGAGTTGTTTACATGAAACCTACATCTTTTTATTTCTTTGCCAATACCCCATCTTTGTGGACCTCAAAAGGAGTGGGGAGGGGGTAAAGGGGAATTAATCAACTATAAATAAACAACCCTGGAAGAAGATCATATGGTCTGACAGGCCCAAGGCTCAGTGAATAATAAGCACCTTGGTTTATGTAGCACTTTATAGTTCACGGTACAATTCCAATTAGATCATGTTCTTTGATCCCTCCAAAACAATAAGAGAGGTCAGCTGGGAATAGTCTCCCCATTTTACATCTGAGAAAATTGAACCCAAAAGAAAGAAGAAAACTTTCCCAAGGTTATAAGCTAGTTTGTAGTTGTAGTTTGTGACTCTAGAATAAAGGATTTCCTCCCTCATCCCATATTATTATCATAAAGGAAATTTGAAAACCATAAGAAAACCAGTTGTTTGAAAATAAGTGTACTTCTTTATGTAGTTGCCTAGAAATTAATCAAATGAATAAAAGCTACTGTGATTCCCCAAGATTGGGAAATGAGAAGTAAATATTGAGAGTAAGCAAAAGCTAGAAAGATTAACCACTAAGCGGAATGTAGGAAAGGTTAAACTGAACCACTTAAGGTCTCCTTGCAAGATCTACTGTTGCTTTGGTAGAAACTTCCTTTAACTTTGAGGCCAGTGAACTCAATGTTAGGATTTCTTCAACATAGGTTATTCTTAGCAAAGATGGGTCTAGTTTCTGACATCATTTATCCATTCAAGAAATATTTATTTGACTCTGTGCTGATTGCTGACGTTCCCAAATTAAATGTAAAAAATGTTTCAGTAGTTTGGTTTCACGGAGGAATAAATATGGATCACTAATTATAGCACTGACCTTAAAATAATGTTTATAGTTTCCTCATATGTATAATGGGAAGAAGTTTGCTTCCTGTTGTCAAGATTATTAATGCATTAATTAATTAATAAAGAGAGCTAGAGCTATAGGTATATAACCCTTTGTTCTACAAAAAAAAAAAAAAACAACCTTATAAGAAGCATATATACATGAAACAAATAAATGAAGCCCTTTGCTTGCAAGGGTCCAGGAGAACAAAGAGTAATCCAAACCCTCTTGGTCATCCCTTCCCACAGCCATTTGCAGGGCCCTAACAGCAAAGTATGGAGTGACTGTCATAACTCATCCTATTGGAAAGAGCTCTTGCCACCCCTCTGGGCTCAATTGTACTTTTTGCCCTACTTCTCTCTAAGCCACCATGTTCTACTGTCATTAAAAATTTCTCTTCCTGCCCCAGCCCCAATCTAAGGATCCTTGAAGACAGCACCATGTCTTGCCCTATGTACGAGCTCCACAGCCTTCCCAAGCTGGTACACTTTGATACACTAGACCATATTTGTTCATGTGGCCTAAGTAAATGTGCCAGTGTGTGAGTAAATGCACAATAAGTATTTTAAGATGGGAATATTTTTGAAAAAAACAAATAATCAGAACAAACACAACTAAGTAAAGACAATCCTCTTTTGCATTATTTGAATTGCATTTCAAAATCTAAACATCATAGGGTGAAATTTCTATTTTGCAAATGGAGGAGATGCCAATCCTGCCAGACCTGCCAATGCCTGTAAGCAAGAGTCTGAGAGGGACCCGGAAGTATATTTCCCAGGCACATTCCCAGTCTAGGGAGAACTGCTCCTGTCAACTTGAACAGCCAAATCTTCCTGACTATCAGAGGTCAAGGGCACAGGCAGCAAACCCTTCCTGTACTTGCTTAGGCCAAGGAGAGGCTTGACAGAGTGCCAGCAAGCACAATGAATGTTTCACCTTACAAATGCTGAGGAGACAACATGTTCCTTTTAGCATTAATTGCTTCATTCAGAAGAAGCCATTTAAAATCTGAGTCTGGTCTTTTTCCTTGATGAGCAATTTCAGGCTGCCTACCAAAGCTTTTGTTTGTTGGGAGGAGAGAGGAAGAGCAAGCATTTTGTTAAGGCATTTTAATTTTCATATTTAATGAAACAGATTGGGTAGCAGGTTCCTTTGATTTTATTTCTCTGTTCCCTGAATACCTTCTTGTATATTACATATTCTGCTGGAGCTTCCTGCAAGAACTTTTCTACATTTCACAAGTTAGGGCTGTCAAACGTTATCCACTGAATCAAATATATTTCTTGTGCCAATATTCAGTTATTATTATTGTAACAGACCAATCATAAATCTCAAAGCCGGAGAGAAAGGGAACATGTACTGATGTTTCCCCATATTCTCTTGAGCACATAAAATTATATAACTCTCTGAAGCCTTCTTTTTATTGCCGCATCTAAAATGCTCTGCATTCTTTGCAGGATAAATTCTTTCAAAGGGTTGTTTCTTTTCAGGAAGGGAAAATTAATCAATTCACCAGAAATTTCATTTGTTTTCATCAATTAACAAAAATGCAGAGAGAAACACACTGGACTGAAGTCAGGAGGCAAACTTGCTCATTTCAGCCATTATTTCTTACAGTGTTTTCTTTTTCTCTCTCCTTATTCCTGATAAAAGAGGAGAGAATCTTTGTCTGTTTTTTCAAACAAAACTAGAACAGTGCCCAGTACATATAAAAGTTCAATCAATATTTGTAGAATCAATGTATACAATGATCCAACTACTTGACTGTTTTTTTTCTGGGCCTTGATTTCTTCGTTTGTTGAAAAACAAAAAGGTTGATAATATGTGTTTCTGCCTCACATCATTAATGTTAGGATCAAAAGAGAGAAATGCTGGCTTTGAGAAATTACCCAGTTGCTCACAAAATTAAAGAAACAGCACCATCAGTAATAGCAGCACTGAACTTGTGTGACCTTGGCTGGACGGTTTTAATTCTCTGGGTGTTTCTTTTTTCAAACACAGAAGGGCTGAATTGGACTAGATGACCTCTAATCTGCTTTCCAGCTCAAACTCGAATCTTTAAACTGGCCAACACATACTCATTTAGTACCCCTTCTATGCAAAAGACTTTTCTAGGAAGAAACTCTGTGAAGAATCATCCAAGAGATTTCAAAGATAAATAAAACACAATAAACTTTCTAAAACACTTTGTCCTGATCATATTTTGAAATTTAAAAGCAAGTCATTAAGAAAAAGCATAGGAAGATGTGAAAACCAGATTTCACAAGAAAAGTCTTTCGGGAAAATAAAAAAAAAAAAATGAGTTAGTTTTTGGTATGTGTCTTGCGGAGATCATTCTGACCTTCCGAACTGCTTGTGTAACAAACTTGGATTTGACATTTGGTGCTGGCTTTTACAATCTACCTAATGAGAAAAGTTTTTAAGAAGAGTGAGAGCATGCTGCAGTAAAAAAAAAAAAAAAAAAAAAAAAAATCAGGAAAATGTAGATGTTGCAAGCAGCATAAATATACTACTGTGATTTAAACAAAGTACTTCATGTGAAAATGTGGACAATTCAAGGCAATTTCAGGCACAAATAGAATAAACTTTACAGCTCTGGGAATTCATTGACTCAGAAAGCCAGAAGATTTTCTCCAGATTCAGCTGAAGGAACCAATCCATTAACAATTTTAAAAGGTATGTAGGTAGTAGATACCACAGGGAATTAAACATGTAAGACAAATATTTTATCCTTGACCATATTTGTATATTTATAAAATCACCCATAATAGAAGACTAAATCGTATTCCAACATAACACATTGAAATTTAACCTCATAACTGTTGATCCTTATACCTGCTCTTCTTCATTAGGCTCATTTTGAAAAACTCCATCTCAATTTACCTCCTTTCCCCATATTTTTATTAGTGCATTATAATAGAGCCAGGTGCAATGGCACATGCCTGTACTTTTAGCAGCTCAGGAGGCTGAGACAGGAGGATCAAGAGTTCAAAGCCAGCCTCAAAGCTAAGCAACTCAGTGAGATCCTGTCTCTAAATAAAAAATACAAAATAGGGCTGGGGATGTGACTCAGTGGTTAAGTGCCCCTGAGTTCAATCCCTGGTACCAATAATAATAATAATCTTACATAATGGTGGAATTTGTTGTTACATATTACATATACACACAAAATAACAAGAAACTTTGGCCAATATCATCTGCCAGTGTTTCCCCTTTGCCTACCTGTATCCCTCTCCTTGGTCCCTTTCCTCTACTCTACTAATCTCCCTTTGATTTTCCTGAGACACCCCACAACTGTCTTTTCTCTTTTCCTCTTTAACTTTCACATATGAGAGAAAACATATGACCCTTCTCCTTCTGAGTTTGTTTTTTTTTTTTCTCTTATCATAATGTTCTCAAGTTCCATCCATTTTCCTATAAATAATATAATTTCATTTTTCTTAATAGCTGAATAAAACTCCATTGTGTGTATATACCACATTTTCTTTGTCCCTTCAACCACTGATGGACATCTAGGCTGGTTCCATACTTTAAAAAAAAAAAAGTCACCTTGATTCCAGCTCCCACACTTCCTCTGTCCAGTGAATTATCAAGCCCTCCAGAAGGAAGAGTGTACTTGTTGGGGTGAATGAGGCTCCGCTTCAAGAACAAACATCTCTGGAAATACTGTAAAATAGATATTTATTTAGCAAAATATATATTTATTTCTTGTTCATATTATAATCCTGTATAGATTGGTTCTACCCAGTGGTTCTTCTAAGCCATGAAATCAAGAACTCAGTTCTGCTTCTGCTTTTTAGCTAATAAAAGTAAAGAATAGGTGAGACATTTTTAAAGGCCAAGCTTCAATGTGGCTTACATGTCTTCTACTCATTCTATTGGCCAAAACTCAGTCACATAAAACTTCATCCTTAACCTAACCTCAGGGGTCTGAGAAATGCAGTCTTCTGGAGCATCCAGGCTGAAAAAGCAGTATTGTCTCTGCCACAGGGACTAAACTAATAAAGAGGATTTTCTGCCACTAAGATCTACAAATTCTCAGGTTTATCTACCTAACTAATAAAATGTAGTCATAATTAAACTCTTCTAACAACTCTTTTGGTTTTATCCTCCAAGAAAATTAAAATGCATGGAGCTGAGTCTTTATTGTCACTTGCCTCATTTGGAACAAAAGCTTTTTGCTTAACACAGTACTGGGCAATCTAGAACTTTATTTTCCCCACACCATTCCTCCTTTTCTTATTATTTACTACAATGCTTTATTTTCCATCTAAATATTACCATACCCCACCCCCACCACCACCCATTCCTTTGGAACTGTAGAGATACAGAGGAGACTTGGGCTCACACAGGTGTGTGACCAAACTGAGAAATTTAGAAGATCTTAAAGAATTAAAATTATGGGATCCACATCATTGAGGCTGACCAGCTTTCCCTCTCAGGGATAATTTAGACAAAATTTCTTGAGTCCTCTTAAGAGTGTTTCCTCTTCAACCCTATTTAGCCGACCAGCTCTCATGCTCCTCACAGGGCTAAACCTAGGTACCATGTTTCTCTGGAGAACTTCCAGTCCTCCAAAGTCTGGTGGGATGTCACTTTCATGTGAATGCAAACTATACTGCCCCATCTACCTTTCTCATAGCACTTGCCACACAGTCTGAAAAGAAGATTTTTTTTTCCTTATAACTGATGTTTCTCTAACTGTAAACTCCTGGACACAAGCACCTACTTGCTGTAATTATGGTCATACCCTCACCATCTAAAGCCGTTTAAATCCCCCAAACCATATTTGTTTAATGAATGAATAAATGATAGAAAATAGCAGCTAAATCTTTGGAGTAATTAAAACAGGGAAACCAAAGAGTATGCACAACTGATAGTAACCACACTGAAGAATTTCATGTGCATGAAAATAAGAAAGCTTCACACTGGGTGCAGTGGTGCCCACCTGTATTCTCAGAGGCTCTGAAGGCTGAGGTAGGAGGATCGTGAGTTTGAAATCAGTTTCAGCAAAATGTGAGGCACTAAGCAACTCAGTGAGACTCTGTCTCTAAATAAAATACAAAATACAGCTGGGGGTGTGGCTCAGTGATTGAGTGCCTCTGAGTTCAATCCCCAGTACCCCCCCCCACCAAAAAAAAAAAAAAAAAAAGAAAAGATAAGAAGAAAGCTTCAGAATAATTAGTTTGGAAAGAGAGGTAACTTTTAAGTCAGACTTGAATGTCCCTTTGTTTCTTCCAGAAAAGAACTTGTTCTGGTCACTCAACTTACATGCACATGCTCAATATTCAGAACACCTATAAGTGCTTCATGCAGTACTTACTGCACTGAACATACATAATCGTGGGTCACAGTTGCCTTCATTTTTATGGCTTTTCCTACAAGGTGAGATCTTACAGATCAAACCTATCTCTCTCTCAATAGACTTTCCCATGTTTAGTTCACTGCTATAAATTCAGTTAGACTACTTAATATGTAATGCACTTGTTGTACCCTATAAATATGCTTGATTAAAAGTATAGATACAATATACTGCACAATTTTATATCTGACATAAACAGAATTTTATGTCTTTAAAATATACCTTGTGTGTCCAGATTGATTCAAATCCTGTTTGAGGTTCTCTGGTTTTTGTCTATCTCCATTTCATTGTATTGTTTAGGAATACCAAAGACAAATAGCTTATAGAGCAAAAAGTAGATACATGACTTTGGGGAAATCCTTACTCCTTGTGTCTTTATTTTTCTCCTTTAGAAACTGAAGATAACAACTCCTCTCTTGGCTAAATCTCAAGGTGGAATGAAAACAAAACTTAATATTGTTTATTATCACACTTGCAATATAGGAAAGATTTTAAAATATTTTTATGATCTCTAATGCGTGCCACCTGGAGGCAGATTGGTAGTTTCTCTTGGAGGAAGAGACCAACTGCCTCCTCAGGATGATATAACTCCCGCTTTCAGGACATGGGTTGTTGCAAAAAACCAATCCATCGATCTGTGTATCCTCCTGAGACCCAGTTAACCATTTCGGCCTTTGCCTATAAGATTTGCAAAAGAACGGTAGTTCATACTATGCTCTAGAAAAAAAAAATCCTCTTGTTATTCTAAATTATTTCCATTCACCTCATCCAATATATGAGGATAATGAGATCAAATGTTAGATTAAAAGAAATTCTAAAAACTGCCACATTAAATATTGCAGTTTTAAACAATCAGAACTTCATCTCACAACCAAATTCTCTAGAACAAATTAAGAACCAAACATAAATGTTTTTTCCCATTTTGTTATGTTCCAAGAAACAAAATCTTCCCTAATAATTTTCTCTTTCATGGGCGCCAAAGTATCACATGCAGGACCTGTTTCCTGTATCACCCCAGCCTGAGCTCTCCCTCAGTGGAATAGGAGCAAATCCTAAAAATACCTTCCCAATTACATCAATCCAATCAAGCCTCTCTCGTGCCCTACTAATAAAAGGAACCAGGAAGTCAGTAGATAAAAGATATGGCAATGCCTGCTTCATGCCCTCAAAATATTACAGAAAGAAAAAATAAACCCACAAATTCTGTCTCTAGATCAGTTCTTCCGCTCAAAAGTATGCTCCTAGATCTCAAGGTCTGAAATACAAGAGACACACACAGCTGTTACCAAGACCCAGGCAGCTGGCCAGGATATCTGAGGGAAGGACAGTGGAGAGAAAGAAACAGTATCCACATCCTTGAGCCTTGTGTGCCAGTGTCTTTGTCCAGAATCGACAACTTGGAACTTAAACTTGGGAGAGTGAAATACTTTGTCATTAGATTATTTTAAACAAGGAGGTTTACCATAATTGCAGGTGGGGAAAATTCACATGGGCATCATCTCAATGTCTCTTCAAAGAGCAACTTTCTAGCCTTTTTAACAGTTTAGAGATTTCAATAGTGGCAGCCCCAGTCATCAGACCATTCTTGGTGGGTTTTTTCCACGCCACATATTAAACTTCTAAGCATTTCCAGCCCCACAGTGAGCCCATGTGGCAGACTGCATTAAGAATAGCACGGTCTTCGTGCCCTCTTTTAGTTAGGCATTCTTAGCAGAGTAGTTATTGCTACTACCTTTAGCAGACAATGATATTTGCAGTTTGTGACAGCTTTACAGCAGCTTTACTTACCCACTAATTCAGGAAATCCTCCAAAGTGAAAATTATGAGTTTTGTGTTTTCCAGTTGTATTTATAGCAATCAAATTTTATCTGTCCACAAATCTTGGTGCTGGATATTTACATTTTAAACGTGTTGCTCCAATAGAACAATATACATATACACCAACCTGGGCACCTTTTCTTATTTTTTAACTTACTGTATTTCACTTTAGTACACCTCTGTTTGAGGCACAGTTGATGATTTCCCACAGGTGTCAAGGGTTCCCACTCATCTCTCAGGCACTTGGCCACTTACTCATGGAGAGCTGTAGATTCCATCTCCAGTGCCTGTTCATCTGTTATCATGGCCTCCCTCAAGTGGATGATCTGCTATGCCACAGTACATGAGACCTGGCTTCCCTAATGGCATTCCTTTTAAGGGGCCAGATGATGTCACCCATAAGCATAATGGTACCAACTCCCCACAATAAGAAATTGACTATGGAGTGACAGGTGGTGGGAAGGAGCTGGGAAGTAAATTCCTCTCCTCCTTCCAGATACGACCCACAGGACTGATTTCTTAATTGACATGTTGCCCAGCACCTTACATCTGTTTGCTCTCTTTTCCTCTTTGCCCTCTTGGTCCTTACTCTCACTACCCTGAATTTGTACTTCCCAAGAAATTATTTGTAATAAATTTTACCTCAGGTAAAGGTAGCAAGACCATTTAAACTAGAAAAAGAGATTTCCTGAAGGCAAATTTTGAGATTTTGGACAAGGAACAAATAAAGATGAAAGGCAGGGAGGATGCAAATGAATCTAACTTGTCTTAGAGAGGGATATTTTATTTTTGTATTTTTGTTATTTTCACTTTTAATTGAGGTAAAATATACATGACATAAAAATGTATCATTTTTATTACTTCTTAAATACACTCCAGTGATGTGAAGGACATTCACATTGTTGTATATCCCATCCCTATAATTGTTTTCTTCTTGAAAACCGAAACTCCCCTCCTCATTAAACAGCGTCCATGATCCCCCCCTCCCCTATCAACCACCATTCTGTTGTTTTTTGGGGGGTTTCTTTTTTAGTTTTATTGACTTTATGTTTTTTAAATACACTACAGCAGAACGCATTACAGTTCTTATTACACATATACAGTACAGTTTTCCATATCTGTGTATATAGAGCATGTTCACGCCAATTCATGCCTATGTACATGTACTTTGTTCTATTCTGAGTACCTCACACAGAGCAATCATTCAGTATTCGTTTCTTTGACTGGCTTATTTCACTTACCATAAAGTCCTCAAAATCTGTTCATGTTGTAGTGCATGTCAGAATTTTCTTCCTTTTGTGCTGAATGCTATTGTATTATACATATATATCATATAGCATGTATTGAGTCACCTATCAATGGACATAATGGCTGTTTCCACCTTTGGGCTGTTGTGAATAATGCTGCTATTTACATAGATATATAAATATCTCTGTGAGACCTTGTTTTCAATTATTTGGGGTATATGTCCTAAAGAGGAATTGCTGAGTCATATAGTAATACTGTATTCAAATTTTTGAGGAATTTCCATACAATTTTCCATAGAAGCTATAACATTTTACATTTATACCAATAGTTTACAAGCATTCCAATTTCTCCAAATTCTTGCCAGCACTTGTTATTTTCTGTTTTTTTGACAGGAGTCATTCTAATACAGGGATAATATGGTATCATACCATGGCTTTGATTTACTTTTCCTGAAAAAATATCTGAAGAATTTTTGAAGGAGTTTTTAAAGGAATTTTTCAGTTGTTAGTAGATTAAAAGAGGTAATAAGCCCAAGGAAGTCTCATAAAGGAAAAGAGATGATAAGATTCAGACTTTCTCCTTGGCTTCTCCTTGGCCCTAGAGCTAAATATAATTCCAAATAAGCCAGAGAGAAACCTAATTTAGACAAGCTGAACTAAAGTTAACTGCTAACACCTAATGCAATTCAGAGGCCAGGTCTCATTCACTGCAACTTCATGGAACTTAGTTTTAGAGCCCAGGCCTATGATCCTGGTGGAAGACAAACTACACTGGAGTTGTCTGTCAATCACTAATACTTTAAAGGCACAACTGCATAGGACCAATCTGGGCCAAGATGAGTTACAGAGGTCCATTCCAGTAAAAAATTTATCTGCATGGACAAAACAGAATGCATTGGCTATCATCAAGGTGCAATATCAAAATGAGGCCGGCCCTACACATGTATCAAAGCCCTAACCACTGTGGAAGGCTCATTTTCTCCCACTTGGGACTGTGTTTCAAGGACCCTAGTCCATGCATCAATAGGTTCGTGTTTATGTAGAAGGTAGTAAATAGCACTTTTCCCTCCTCTCAAGTTATAATCCATTTGGGGATAACACAGGAATCAGTGAAGGTCAAAAAAGCAGTTTAACTACATAGAAAATGGATTCTACCCTCTTCTCAGTTTCATGCTCCAGCCCCTGAATTAAACAGACACCCTGCCTTACGCAGGGAGGGTCAATACAACCACAGACTCCTCCCTGGCAGAGCACAGGTGTGTCCTGGGATCACACCTCTCCAAGAGTGGGAGAAATAGAAACACGATAGTTGCTCTTTTCTTTACTTATACAAAAATAGAAAGTTCTACTTTATATGAAAGAAAGACAGAATTCGCCGTGCATCTTACTCTGTCACAGCTACAGTGTACCTGGGTCCTGTAGTAGTTGAGATTTTCTAGGAGTCTTGTAGTTCCTCAGGGCTGTAACCAAAGAAGCCGACTATCCATCTAATTGGCTCTCATCTATCTAGACTTCCTATCATCCATGGATTTTGTTTTTAATTCTGTGGGTGACAGAAATCAAGGCTTATCCAAAGTGGAAAATGAAACACTGGGCTCCTTCTCAATGGCATAGGCCCAGACTACATCTAGTATCATCACCATTTTCCTTTTCTTTCCAACTACTGATCAAATTCTAACTTGGAAAAACTCAGGTGGTCGGGAAGTTCTTACCTTATGTGTCATTCATGGAATAAAATCAATTTTCTGAATTCTCCAGATTTTGGTTCTGGTTACTTAGAGAAGAAATTCAGAATTAAAACAAACCAGCATATTATTTTCTCAAACCATTGTCTTTGCCTTTGGCTTTCAAGAGCTTCAGCTTATTTGGAATTTGTACTTTTTGTTCTCTCTATATCATCTTTACCTGAAGTGCCATCTATAAAGATTTATCCCTAATGCCTGAATAATTGGCAAAAAGCTCTGGGAAGCATAATGAAGACAGACAGACAGACACACACACACACACACACACACACACACACACACACCTCTCACTGTAGTCTCACCAAACACTATTTTGATGCATGTAGAAATAAGATGAGAAATCTCTAAATAACAACATTTGTGAAATTTTTATTAAACATTTTAAAAATTATGCACTATCTTTAAAATCAACACATACTGAAGTATTGTTTAAAATAAAATATAGTGCTATCTCTTAATCAGGTTGTTAATAAAAAGAAATTACCTAGATTTCATGAGGCATTGTATCTTCACCTCTAAAACTGATCATACTGCTTAAAATTTTTGAGGGTATTAAAGATACCCTGACCATATACCATGTAGGTGCCTGGCACTAAATCTTGCCCAGCAAATTAGTTTTTTTCACTCCATATTCAATAAAGTCTGCCCTCGAGCTGGTGCCATTGGAGAACTACTTATCCTCAAAACTCTCCACAGTAAAATTATCTATGTAGAAGCTTCCCTATGCAAGTAAAGCTTTTTTGGTACTTAAGCTGCCTGCCAGATAGGGTGAATATTTTTAACAGAAAATTAAATGTGTGGATTTTCTTTTCATCATGAAAAGTAATTTTTAACAAGAACTACCAATTCTACACAAATTCCTCAAGAATTACAAGAGGGATCGCTTTCCAACTAAATTTATAAGGCCAGTTTAACCCTGATATCAAAGCCCAGTGGAAAGAAGGAAGGAAGGAAGGAAGGAAGGAAGGAAGGAAGGAAGGAAGGAAGGAAGGAAGGAAGAAAGGAAGGAAGGAAGGAGACAGAGAGATAAGAGACAGAAAGTTATGGACCAATGCTGCTCATGAACACAGATGGAAAAATTTCCAAAGTACTAGCATAGAATCCAACAGCATATAAAAAGTATAGTATATTATAACCAAGTGGAATTGATCCCCCAAATTTAAGGCCAGTACAACACTTAAAATATAAGTTAATATGATTTATCATATCATCAGCACAAAGAGGAAAAATCAAGTGATCATCTCTAGACATAGAAAAGTCTTTGACAAAAATTAGGACATTCATTCCTGATTAAAACCTCCAGAAAACTAGGACTAAATGGGAACTTACATGACCTGATAAAGGCCACCCCAAAAGAGCAAGGGTCACATCATATTTAATGGATAAAGACTGAAAACTTTCCTTCTAAGATCAGGAACAACACAAGGATGTCTGTCCCCAGTATTTTTCAGTGTTATACAGAAAATTAAACCATTGCAACAAACAAACAAAAGGCATTTAAAATGGAAAAGGATAAATAAATCATTTCTATTCACATGTACCATGATAGGCAACAGAGAAAAATCTCAAATATATATACCATAGAAAAACTAGTAGGTCTAATAAGTGAGTTTAGCAAGGGCAGAGGCTATATGGTCAATCACATTTCTGTATATTAACAATAACTTAGAAATTGAAACTTTAAAAGTATTATTTGCAATAGCAGCAAAAGCCTGTAATACTTATATATAAATCCTACAAAGTATCTATAAGACTTTTATGTTGAAAACTACAAAATACCAATGAAGGAATTAAAAGAATACCTAAATAATGAAGATACATGTTATGTTTTTGGAGCCAATGATTCAACACTGTTTATATGACCTACCCCCAAATTCACCTACAGATTCAAGGCAATTTCAGGCAAAATCGCAGTAGAATTTCTTTTAAGAAATTTATGAGCTGCGTCAAAAATCAGAAAGAGAAGACAAAGTTGGAAGATTTATACTACCCTATTTCCAGACTTACCATGAAGTTATAATAGTCAAAACCATTGATACGAGAGGCAGATTAGATATACAGGTCAATGGAAAATAAGGGAGAGTCCAGAAACAGACCCACACTTGGTCAATGGAGTTTCAGTACAGGTTCAAAGGCAATTCAATAAAGAAAAGGCAGACTATTTCACAAATATTGAAACAGTTGGGTTTCTGTTTGGAAAAAAGAAGAAGAAGAACCTAAAGCCTTACCTTGTACCTTCACAAAATTTAGCTCAATATGAATCATAGACCCAAAATTTCTATGTACAAACTATAAAACTGCTAGGAAAAAGAGGTGGGGGAGCTTTTTAATTTTGGAACAAAGAGTTCTTAGCTATGATACTAAAAGTCTGAGCCATAAAGAAAATCCTATAAGTATCTTACACTTTATCAAACAGATGAACTTTTGTTCTTCAAAAAATACTGATAGGAATAATACAAGGCAGAGCCTGAGAGGCAATGTTTTCAGATGATACATTTCATTAGAGACTCAGAGCCAGATTACTTAAGGAACTCTAAACTGCAATAATTACAATAAAAAATTTTAAAGTTGGCAAAATATTTGAATTGACAATTCATTGTAAACATTGAAATGATAAATAATTCAGATTAATTAAACCCACAATGTTATATCATTCCATACTTAGAACAATTATTTTTATTTTTGAAGCAGGATCTTGCTTTGTTGCTCAAGCTTGTCTCAAACTCATGCCTTAGCCACCCAAGTACTGGGAATACAGGCTCCCTTCACTATACCAAAAGAATAACTAATATTTTTTTAAATGAGAGTACAAAGTGGAGCAACTAGAACTCCTCTTGTATTGCTGATGCAAATACAAACTGTTACAGCCGACTTGGAAATCTGTTTGGCAGTATCTAAGGAAGTTAAACACGCGCCACACAATGCAGCAATCCCACTCCTAGGTGTTTTCCCAAGTGAAATGAAAACCTGTCTTCACACAAAATCCTGCATGTTAACATTTATAGCAGCTTTATTTGCAACCCCCAAAAGCTGAAAACAACTGTGGTACATGCAATCAAATACTGCTCAGGAATAAGAAGGAACAAACTGTTGATACATGCAACAACATGGATAGATCTCAGATGCATTTTTCTAAGAGCAAGAAGCCAGACTCAAAAAACTCTCTAAGTATGATTTGCAAGACATTTTTTCAAAGCCAAAACTATTGGAACAAAAACAGATCAATGGTTGCCAGGGGAGAGAGATTAACCACACAGTAATACTGGGGATCTGGGGGAAGTGAGAGAACTATTCTTTATCTTAACTATAGTGGTGGTAATTTTAAGACTAAATGTTGGCCAACACCACAGAATTGTGCATTGAATTTTACTGTACGTAAATTTTATGCTAATATATAAGTAAGAAAAATCATTCTTGATTGTAAGCAGCCACCACGCTTCTCAGTCCACACCTTATATGTATTTTGCTCATTTATTTTCTATAATTTGATGTAACTTTTTTCCCAAATGTTCCTATTCTGCTGGGTTGGTAGACATACTTATCTTCAACCCGTTCTGAGAATTCTGTCCACCTCTTCTTCCATTTATGTCATTATACTATGCAAATCGAGAGCTATAATCAGAAGCCCACACCAATGGCTGCATTCATTGTGAAAATCCAGGTACCAGGCAATCATTTCCTCTTGAGGATTTTGATGCTGCTCCATGAGCACAGCTGAAAGCAGAGGCAGAATTCTTTCTGGATCACTGAGCTCTCTCGTTCATCTAATTCATTTATTCTACCTCCTGCCTGTCTCTCCCTCTTCCCCGCTCTCTCTCCTTGGTTTCCCACACAGCCCAGAGGAGTTCTCTGTTTTCTCCTCTCCTTGCTTCTGGCCAAAATACTTTGTCTATATCCTTAAATACCAACTTTGCACCCTCTCCACAAAACTCTCTAAGATCCCCTAAGGGCTTAGGCTTCTTCGTGACAAATGTCAGAAACAAGCATGCTATTTCTAATTTCAGCCCTCTCGCTGCCTCCCCGTGGCACTTGAGTACAGAGTTAACTACAGGGGTGCAGAGAGAATAAAGCAAGATGGAAACCCGAGAGAAAAAAAACAGGTTAATATCTTAAAATATAACTCCACCTCACCTGGATAAAATAGCTTAATCATACCACATTTATTGCTGTTTCCTTTACAGGTAGATGAAAAACCTGTGAGCAAACTCTCCCATTTCATGAGTTACCATAAATGTTGGTTTTTTTATTTGATGTTGTTAAAATTTTGTTATTATGTTATGAAATTATTATATTCTCCAGAAAGCAGAAACAGAAAGAATTCTTAGGGTAAGAAATTATGTGTGAACCAAGTGAAAAAAGAATGTGCATAAAAAATCATACTAAGAAAGGTTATGGGCCTATCAGCATTCTGTACAGTTGTTCGGAAGCAAAGAAAAAGCAAAACAGATTCTAAAAAATAAAATTTATGGAAACTTTGCTGCCAAACTTTGTAAAAGAATAATCAGTAGAAAAGAGTAATTAATTCACACATTACATGTTCTCCCTTTTTAATCCTCGCCAATGGCAATCATGTACTTTTGAGAGGGACATCTGGAAACCGAAGTGGCTTAAAACATTGTCTTTCTAGCAAGCAGCTAGCCAGGAATCTCCATGTTCTACAAGCTGCTTGTTCCTGCCTCCAGCCCCAAATGGAGCCGGCCTGCCTTCCCACCAGACAGGCTAAACAATGGCAGATTGGTTCCCAGTGCAGAGCACAGTCTCCAGATGTCCATGGTTCCGGAAAGCTTGGGCACACTCTTCAGACACAAACGAAGCTCTGTATTCCACTAGCCAGCATCCTATTAAAGGAACCACACCCAGTGGGACAAGCAACCAGCCTGGTTTACCCCTGGGGTCACGTAGTAGTAGTGAGGTGATAGCTTCCCCATGACACAAGTATTCAAGCAGCAAATATGTGACCTTGAAGGGTATATTGCAGAGGGGACTCAAGGGAACTCTAAATATCCTATAAATATCCTATATAGTCACGTACTACCCACTTGACATTAGGATTCTAAGAGATTACCCTTTTCCAAGGAAGTGAAAACATATACTCCATTTATGAGAAATTGATATTCCAAAGCAAATCAAAACCTGGCTGATACCATAGAGATATGAAAACAAATCATGAAATATTCAGGAAATATCTATCCTGAGAGATAAAGTGTAGATATGCCACAAATTGGGGAATGTTTTAAGAGTTATATATCAATTCAGTTAAATGCTTATAGTGAAATATACAACGTTTCCTTTAATGCTGGTTTGTGCTGTATGATTGTATTGAAATTTGATTATTTTCTGCATGCAGGTGAATCAACACTGACCTTACCAACTTGAAATACTGAAAGGTCAGTGTGATTCTGTGGAAGAACAAAAGCTAATATGTGGAATTTCTACAAGAGAATGATAGCTGCCTTGCTTTCAGGTCTATATGTTATTGCAAAGGTGATGGTGAATAAAAGCGATGAATCAATAGGGAAAAAAGCTATAATTTGTAATGGACATGTTATAAAGCAAAAGGTATGTTTTAGAAAATTTGTATTTTTATTTTATGTTATTTATTTTTGGGGAGGGTGTAGCAGGGATTAAACTCAGGGACACTCAACCACTGGGCCACATCCCCAGCCCTATTTTGTATTTTATTTAGAGACAGGGTCTCACTGAGTTGCTTAGTATTTCACTTTTGCTGAGGCTGGCTTTGAACTCATGATTGTCCTGCCTCAGCCTCTCAAGCCACTGGAATTATAGGCATGCGCCACTGCGCACAAGAATTTTTATTTTTCTAAGCCATTGGTGTGACAAAAATTAGTATTTTCATTTTGACCAATTTCTTGCATAATAAAATAAATTCATTATTTAGATAAAGAAAATTTTTTCTACTTTTAAGCAATATACATTACATATAGTCTGTCTGAAGTCCTGAGGAACTCAAATAGTATTGAATCAATGAGATCTTCCCTTCACGTCTCTCTACACACACACACACAAAAAAAAAAAAAAACACATGAAGATATCAAGTTACAAGGGTCAGGGGACCGAAGGAGGGAAATATGAAATCTCTGTAAACTTCTGCTCAATTTTTCTGTAAGCCCAGAACTGCTCTAAAAATTAAAGTCTATATTTTTAAAAAAGTCAGGAGATTATATTTTACTTAGATCTTTCCAGAAAACAGAAATTACTGTTGTTGGAAATTAAAACATATCACATTATACGCACTTAAATTATTTCTAAAAGAGAATCCTCATCTTTATTTTTAAAAAAATTATTACCGAGTGAGCACTAGACTAAGATTTGTAACCAATCCCTGCTCTGACTGCAACTTCACACATTGCCAGATTCATCTGCTTCCTTCTCTGGGCCTTAGATTCACCAGGTGGAAATTGGGACAGGAGTAATCACCATTCTGCCATAGTTTGGATCTGTCATATCCCACAAGGCCCATGTGTGATGTGTTTGGTCCTCAGGTTGGCACTATTAGAAGGTGGTGAAGACTTTAAAAGATGGAGTCCAGTGATGAGTTTTAGGTTACTGGATTGCTCTCTCTAGGGGATATGGGACCCTGGCTCTTTCTCTCCCTGGCTTTTGGCCATGAGGTGAAGTTTCCACTGACATGGGCTCCCACCATGAGGCCTTCCCTCAGGCCTAAAAGCAACAAGCTAATCAACTGTGAGTGGAATTCCAAAAGAGTGAGCCGAAACAAAACTTTACTCTTTTAATTTGAATCTCTCATATAATTTGTTACAGAAATGAAAAGCTAACAGATAAACTTTCCCTCCTTAAAATAACAGGGACATGCAAACTCTGAATACCATAAGGCCACATACAAATTTTAGCTGGGAAGAAAGAAAACCATGTACTGTATAATTATTCATTCAAGAAATAGTATCTGAACACCCATCACAAACCAGACTCTCTGCTAGGCACAAGAAATTCCACAGGAAACAACATAGTCAGAACTACAATCTTCCTAAATATTATAGTTTATTGAAGATGACAGGGACTAAATAAATATATCATTTAACACATCATTTAAAATATGTTATTTGGGGGCTGGGGATGTGGCTCAAGCGGTAGCGCGCTCGCCTGGCATGCGTGCAGCCCGGGTTCGATCCTCAGCACCACATACAAACAAAGATGTTATGTCAACCAAAAACTAAAAAATAAATATTAAAAAATTCTCTCTCTCTCTCTTCCCTCCCTCTCTCTCTCTCTCTCTCTCTCTCTCTCTCTCTCTCTCTCTCTCTCTCTCTCTCTTTAAAAAAATAAAAATAAAAAAGATAAAATGTGTTATTTGACATAAGGAAAAATGAAAGGCAGGTTGAATAATTATGATGGGTGACCCAATTTAGATTAGGACTGGGTTGCAGGGAGGGGTGAAAGAATTAAAGAAAAGATTCTCAAAGATTTGAAGTATGAGGAGCTGATGAGTACAAAACTTGAAAGGAAAGAGTCACAGAGCATATTAGAACAGGAAAAAGCTCATGAGAAGGGCTGGAGGTGAAAAAGCTTGGCATCTTCAAGGCAATAGAAGGTCAGGGTGGCTGTTGCTGCCATCATCATGATCTTATACTACTTTTGAGGATAGACCAGGACAATAGTGAATATTAAAATACTAATTTTTACTGGGGTTTAACTTTCTATCATAAATAAACGTATCTGTTATGGTATAGAAAAGCTCATGTGTAAGACAATGCAAGATGGTTTAGAGCAGAAATGATTGGGTTATGAGAATCTTAATTATTTAACCCCTGATGGGATTAACTGGGTGGTAACTGAAGGCAGGTAGAGAATGGCTGGAGGAGGTAGATCACTGGGGGCATGACTTTGGTATCTGGCTAGTGGAGTCTATGCTCTCTGATTATTATGTGAGCCACTTCCTTCTACCACACTCTTCAGTTGTGATGTTCAGCCCCACCTCAAGCCTAAAATGGAACCAGCTGTCTATGGACCAAGACCTCTGAAACCCTGAGACCCCAAATAAATTATTCCTCCTCTACAATTCTTCTGGTTGGGACTTTATTCACAGCAGTAGAAAAGCTGACTAAAACAATTTCCAATTTAGACAGTCTCTAAATCCAAAGCAAGTTCCTGATCCCTATATTTTTGGTAATCGTTATGCCTAAGGAACATTTTGAGCAACATTTGTTTTTTTAGACTCAAAGAGAAGGTCAGTTTGTTAAATTAAATATATTAAAAAGAAAATCGATAGACTAGAGTCTATTCTGAGAAAGGTAAAGTGGACTCAAAACTAACAGTTGCCAATCCAAAAAAACCAAATGCCAAATGTTTTCTTTGATATAAGAAGGCTGATTCATAGTGGGATAGGGAGTGGAAGCATGGGAGGAATAGACAAACTGTAGATAGGGCAGAGGGGTAGGAGGGGAAGGGAGGGAGCATGGGATAATTAATGATGGTGGAATGTGATGATCATTATTATCCAAGTACAGGTATGAACACACGAATTGGTGAGAATATACTATGTATAAAACCAGAGATATGAAAAAAATTGTGCTCTATATATGTAATAAGAATTGTAATTCATTCTGCTGTCATATATAAAACAAAACAAAACAAAACTAACAGTTACAGTTCCTAAGGTTGTTGGGGCTGGAAAGAGAAAATGAAGGTGATACTATTGGCCCCTACTCAAGATGTCAAATGGATAACAGAGATTATAGTCTCTCTAATGACCACAAGATGACCACAAGAGGGGCTTATTGTGGTTAAAGTTTAAAGGAAGGCAACATGTTCCACAATGTGTAAGAAAGAACTGGGTAAGAGTAGGAGATATCTAATTTGGCAGGGTAAAGAAATAGTATTTCACAAGAAGTCATAAATAAGCCATATATTTAAGTACATAATAGATTTCCCTTTAGGGACACCTGGAGAGGATTCAGATGCTTTTCAGGGCCTATGCAATAGGTCACCTTTGAGGTCTCTTCCAGCCATGGGACACACCATTGAAAAATGCTTTCTTAACAGAAAGATTGAAAACACTATTCTCAGTAAAAGGGAAGTTTCATTTCCCAAGTGTTAGACATTTAGGATACTGAAATTATGACCAGGAGTGGGTATCTTTAATAACACTAGCATTAGCATCAGAGAGTAGTAGAGTTTGAAAACTACAGATGGTTCCTACATGCCAGTTATCCATGGAGAACAACTCATGAGAAATCTTCATTAGCATATCCTCTATGGGTCTAGACGACAACACTTAATAAAGGGATGAGGGTAGGAAATAAGAATCCCAGGTTGCTGGCTTGAGCTGAAAGGCTCTGCATCAGATTTGGGGAAAAGTTGACCCGTAAATTTTGAAAGCAGTTGGGGATGGGCCACAAAAGTTATAGAGCTAGATGATTAGGGAGTTATGCCCACAAATGATAATAGGGCAAAGGAATGTATTCTACAGAGTGTCCATAGGGAAAAAGCACACTCAAGAAAATGAAAGAATCAATACATTGGTTGTGTGTTGTGTGAGCTCTCTTTGCATACAGGTAAGCTAGAGTTTTACTCACGAAATTGTAAAACATTAGACCAGAAGTCCAGGTGTTCTTAACCTCAAGATAGTCTTCTGAGTGTACAAATATATAGTCTCTTAGAGGTACAAATGAGGGCTTTGTTCTGTGATGCCCTGGATTTTCCCTTAGAGAGTGTGACAACTCAGCCTGAGCCAAGTGAGAGTACAGGATTATTATTTTTGTTGACTTAAGTATGAGTAAGAGTTAAGATGGGGTACTGGAGATGTAGGTCAGTGATAGAGCATGTTCTGTGCATGTACAAGGCTAGTGTCAAGATGAAACATGGAGCTTGATACAGGTTTTGTGAGATAATCATGCTGATAGAATTTTCAAAGATAATATGCTATGGTGACTTCTCCCTTAATTTTTCTCCCCAATTCCAACCCAGATGAGAGACAGAAAATTTAGACAGCACTTGCTAAGCCTCTATCATCTGCCAATCACTGTGCTAAGTAATTTATCCTTAACATAAGCCTGTGAGATAGATGCCATTCTCATCTCACAAAGGAAAAAGAAACTCAAGGAGGTTGATTTCTTTATTTCACTCACTCATTGACTTTACTGTATCAATATACATCAGTTAATCATCTCCTAGATGGTACTATGGAGGATATCTACCAGAAGCTACTATATAATTCTCCTTTTACTTTCTCTAAGTCTTTTTCTGGAAACAGTACTCCTTTTCTACTTGAATCTATTCCTATCTCTAGCCTACCTATAGGTATCACCAAAACTTCCATCTTCTCACCTAATATCTATTCTTTGACCATAGCAATGGTAAACTTGCCAACTAAACAAAATTTGGGACTAAGAGAAAGTTCAGGATAAGGTCTTATCAAAATGGCTGAAAATTGTACCATGAAAAACTAGGAACTATGATGGGCTGTCTTTTCCAGCAGGTGGAATTCCATTGTGAAAGGAAAACGTGAAGTTGACACAGTGGATAACAGCTGAGACACAAAACAGACTGGATCCACATGGCAGGCATCTCTCTGCTGCTTTCCCAAGTACTGAGTGTTCACCTCTTCCTTAGGCTCCATAAGTACACCTCAGTATCCTTCAAAAATCGACTCCTAAAAGGTCTGGGGATCCATGATAAAATTTTAATCAGAGAAGAATAGATATCATCTTATTCCTTTTTCTTTTCTTGATGTTTTTTTAATATTCTCTCAGGGCAATTACAAGAATGGGCAGGAATTCCAGGTAGAAAGACAAAACAATTGTTCAGATGTGAAATGAAGAGGGTGTGACTTTAAGTGATGAAGTCACTTTATGCACTAAGATCAGCAGATTACCCTTGGAAGAGAGAGAGAGAGAGAGAGAGAGAGAGAGAGAGTCTTCACCTCCAGGGAAACTGGTTGGATAAGTGGGGATGATAATGTTTGTGGAATGGTGAGTTTGCTTAGTGCCTGCCGAGTGGAAGATACCTGCAGGACACCCAAGTGGAAATGTAGAGGACAGGAAGATGGTCAGGAAGGCAGATTGCCTTTTACATCCATCTGCTTACTATAGACAACCCTAGGAAATAGCACCATCACCGCTCCCATTTCACAGATGAGAAAACTGAGGCAAAGGGAGATCAGGGGAAGCATTTTTGTCTTTCTTTGCTTTGTTTTATAATAACCTGGCTGGGTTTTTTTTTTTTTTTTTTTTTTTTTTAATCTTCTAGCCTGAATTACAGAATTGGGCAGTAAGTGAATTTAGGAGCAGGTGACAAGGGCATTTCAAAAGAGTGAGTGGGAAGAAAAGAAAGAAGAGTCAAGTTGAAACACTAGCAACAAAGACTTCAAAGGGACAGAGAGAGTGTTGTAGTTACATCCCTGCTCTGGATCCAAAATATCCAAGTTCAAATTTTAACCTAGTAGCAGCTACTTGCTCTGAAAAAGTCTTAGATACCCTTTTTCTTCAATATCCTCATCTGCTCATTGCTAATAATTATAACACCTATTTCCTAGGGTGATATGTAGCAACTAAGAAAAGACATGTAAAAAGCTGATCGTGCAGTATGGCAAATACTGAATATTCAAGAAATATATGCTATTATTATAAACTTGAAAAAGAAGCAGAAAAATAAGTTAATGGTAAAGTAGGAAAAGTGGGAAATGGTACTGTCCTAGAAGCTAAAGAAAGATAAAACTTTACAAGGCAGGAAATACACCTTTCTTTCTAGGTATGGTGGTCCAGGCCAAGAGTCCCAATTACTCTGGAGGCTGAGGTGGGAGGGTCACTGGAGCACATGAGTTCAAGACCAGCCTGGGCAACACAGTATTCCCAGATTCAAACAAAACAAAACACCTCTTTCTTTTAGTGAGGTCAATAAAAATGGGACCCACAGAGTTCCATCTGGCTTACCCACTTCCAGGTCATATGTGGCATGGGCAAGGAGCAACCAGACTGTGTCTGGGTGAGGAAAGAGTGAGGGGTGAAGAAATGCAGTCGATGGACACAAAGTTTCTCCTTAAAGGTTGGAATATGAAGGGAGGAGGATGGAGGATAAAGGAGATATCAGGGGGATGTGGTTTCTTTTTTTTAATGCAATGCAATTTTATTATCATTTGGAGTCATATATATCATAAGTGAAGCATGTTTATATATATATATATATATATATATATATATATTTATTTATTTAAAATGTAGAACATAATTAACTTTTTTAAAAAAATTAGCTTTTTCTTTGTAATAATACATTCTAGTAATATGCATTTTGACATATTATACATACATGGAGCATAACTGCCCATTCCGGTGGTTGTACATGATGTGGAGTTTCACTGGTCGAGTATTCGTTCATGAAAATAGGAAAGTTATGGGACATGGTTTCCTGATAACTGTGGAGTGCTGAGGTAAAAGGGATGGACACTTTTTTGTGCTGAAGGGGAAAAGCAAGTAGAGATCAGAAGGCTGAAGATGAAGGGGAAAGGACAACTCCTAAGGAAGAGGGAAGAAGGTTGAGAATGCATGAAGAAATCAGTCTGGGGGAGAAGGAAGATGGCGGCGAGGGGAGTGCATTGCCCCCGTGTGCTGCTTCACTGTGTGGGAGTATGACAAGTCAGGACAGCTAAAGGCTATCTTGTTAGGAATTTCCAGCAATAGTGGGGTGCTCCGGAACCTGGAGGAAGGATTTCCATCGCACGAGGATCAGCTACGGGGACTCAAACGCGAGAGGTTTGTCGCACGGAGGGTAACACTGCTTATTCAGCAAATCGCCCTGCGGCTAGAGTCTGCAGCACGCGCTGGGATAGAGACGCAGGGTTACAGCGCTGCAGTTTCTGCCAGCCGCGCAAGCACCGTACTCAGGGCTGAATTCTGGGTTCGAGACGGGGGAAGGAAGCGGTCCATCTCGGTTCTCCACACCGGTCAGACCACAGAGGAGGCCAGCAGCCACCATGTTGGTAAACTGACGTCACCACCGCTGTTTTCGACTGACCGCAGCTCATTCAGCCATAGAACAGGTAATTTCAGGCTGCAATTCGCCTGCGGCTTGCAGACAGATTGCTACGGTTCAGCGCCTGGGTGCTTCTTAGAACCTGATCTTATCGGAGTGAACACCGAGCGCGGGGCGGCCGAGTTCCGGCTCCCGGAACCGTCCCGGAACCGCCCTGGCCCAGGGCTGCTGAGCCTGCGGAGGCTGCTTCTTGGACCCTGCTCCTATCAGAGCATACAACAAGCACTAAGCAGCTGAATTCCGGCTCCCAGAACTGAGCCCGCGGGGACTGCTTCTTGGAGCTTACACTTATAGGAGCTTACACCGAGCATGGAGCGGCCGAGTTCTGGCTCCCGGAACCGTCCCGGAACTTCCCTGGCCCGGGGCTAGGAGCCCGCGGAGACTGCTTCTCGGTCCGGGTCCTGCTGAGGGCCGATCAGGACTCACCCGGTGCTTTGGTTGCCCGGCAAGTGAAACGAAATGCTGCCATTCGCATAGGATACCAACATGGCAGAGATCTGATGTCTGCAGAAAGCGGCGGAGGAGGGAACTTCATCAATACCAGCGGTGACATAAGCAGTTGGTCTCCTGGTAGGGGGGGTGAGGCACAGTCACCCAAGTCTCCTCAATTTGTCGTCGAGCCAGAGGGGAGGAGCCGGGCCGCCGCCAGCGCCCGGAGCAGGACCAGCGGCTCGCCAGCGTGGTGACCGCGTGACCCCAATTGGAGAGGGGGTGGAGCGGAGCCGCCACCCGCACCCGCAAGGTGGGCAGACCCGCGACCCAGTGGTACATGGGCATGGTAGGAGGGGCAGGGCAGAGACGCCGTTCGCGCTTGCAAGGTAAACAGACCTGTGACAGCCTGGCGGGTCAGGCCCAGTGGCCTGCCAGTGTGGTACACACGTCACCCCAACTGGAGTAGGGGCAGAGCAGATCCTTCTCCCTGCCGGTGTGGTGGTCACGTGACCCCAATTGGAGTGGGGGCGGAGCGGAACCGCCACCCGTGCCCGCAGGGTGAGCAGACCAGTGATCAACCTGCAGATCAGGCCCAGGGGTCCGCAGGCTTGGTAGGAGGGGCAGGGCAGATCCGCCGCCCGCGCCTCCAAGGTAGGCAGACCTACAACAGACCGGCGGATCAGGCCCAGGAGCCTGCCGGTGTGGTACAAACACCACCCTAATTGGAGTAGTGGCAGAGCAGAGTCGACGCCCGTCCCAGGAACAGGCCCAGCGTCCTGCAGGCGGGGTAGTCACGACACCCCAATTGGAATAGGGTCAGAGCAGAGCCTCCACCCGTGCCCGAAAGGTGGGCAGATCTGCGACCGACCAGCGGGACAGGCCCAGTGGCCTGCCGGTACGACAGACACGTCACCCCATTTGGAGTAGGGGCAGAGTAGAGCCGCCACCCGCACCTGCAGGGTAGGCAAACCTGCAACCGACCGGCGGATCAGGCCCGGTGGCCTGCCGACGTGGTACACTCGTCACCCCAATTGGAGTAGGGGCAGAACAGAGCTGCCGCCAGCTCCCAAAACAGGCCCAGTGACCTGCCGGCGTGGTAGCCACGACACCCCAATTGGAATAAGGAGAGAGCAGAGCCACCGCCCGCACCTGCAGGAAAGATACGCAAGCAGTATGAAAAGACAAGGAAAGAAAGGACCACAAGCAATGCAGGTCAACGCAAGTTTAGAAGAGGTAACAGCTGCAGCAGATGGAATGTCAGATAAAGAATTCAGGATATACATGCTTCAAATGATCTGGAGTATCAAGGAAGACATTAAACAGCAAAATCAGACAATGAAAGATCACTTCGACAACGAATTACACAAACAAATCCAGGAAGCAAAGGATCAACTATACAGGGAGATAGAGGTTATAAAAAACAAACAAACAGAAATCCTAGAAATGCAGGAAGCAATAAACCAACTTAAAAACTCAATGGAGAATACTACCAGCAGAGTAGAACACTTAGAAGATAGAACATCAGACAATGAAGACAAAGTATTTCAACTGGAAAAGAACATAGACAGCTCAGCAAGACTGTTAAGGAACCATGAGCAGAACATCCAAGAAATATGGGATAACATTAAGAGACCAAACTTAAGAGTCATTGGGATACAGGAAGGTACAGAGCTCCAAACCAAAGGAATGAGAAGTCTATTCAATGAAATAATACAAGAAAACTTCCCAGACTTGAAGAATGAGACAGAATCCCAAATCCTAGAAGCCTACAGGACGCCGAATGTGCAAAATCATAAGAGATCCACACCTAGACACATTATAATGAAGATGCCCAACATACAGAATAAGGAGAGAATTTTAAAAGCTACAAGAGAAAGGAAGCAGATTACATTTAGGGGTAAGCCAATCAGGATAACAGCTGATCTTTCAACACAGACTCTGAAAGCTAGAAGATCCTGGAATAACATATTTCAAACACTGAAAGAAAATGGGTTCCAACCAAGAATTGTGTATCCAGCGAAATTAAGCTTCAGGATGGAGGATGAAATTAAAACCTTCCACGATAAACAAAAGTTTAAAGAATTCGCAGCTAGAAAACCATCTCTTGAAAACATCCTCGCCAAAGCATTACAGGAAGAGGAAATGGAAAATAACAATGAAAACCAACAGTGGGAGGTAGGACAGTAAAGGGGGGGGGGAATAATCAAAGAGGAAAACAAACCATGTTTAGTAACAGAAATAAACAAATATGGCTGGAAGAACAACCCATATCTCAATAATAACCCTAAATGTTAATGGCTTAAACTCACCAATTAAGAGACACAGGCTAGTAGAATGGATCACAAAACAAGACCCAACAATATGCTGCCTACAGGAGACGCATTTGATAGGAAAAGACATACATAGGCTGAAGGTGAAAGGTTGGGAAAAATCATATCACTCATATGGACTTCGGAAACAAGCAGGAGTGTCCATACTCATATCAAATAAAATAGATTTCAAGCCAAAGTTAATCAAAAGAGATAAAGAGGGACACTACATACTGCTTAAGGGAACCATACACCAACAAGACATAACAATCATAAATATTTATGCCCCAAACAATGGTGCAGCTATGTTCGTCAAACAAACTCTTCTCAAGTTCAAGAGTCTAATAGACCACCATACCATAATCATGGGAGACTTCAACACACCTCTCTCGCCACTGGACAGATCTTCCAAACAAAAGTTGAATAAGGAAACTATAGAACTCAATAACACTATTAATAACCTAGACCTAATTGACATATATAGAGTATACCATCCAACATCAAGCAGTTACACTTTTTTCTCAGCAGCACATGGATCCTTCTGAAAAATAGATCATATATTATGTCACAGGGCAACTCTTAGACAATATAAAGGAGTAGAGATAATACCATGCATCTTATCTGATCATAATGGAATGAAACTGAAAATCAACGATAAAAGAAGGAAGGAAAAAGCATACATCACTTGGAGAATGAACAATAGGTTACTGAATGATCAATGGGTTATAGAAGACATCAAGAAGGAAATTAAAAAAATTCTTAGAGATAAATGAAAACACAGACACAACATATCGGAATCTATGGGACACATTGAAAGCAGTTCTAAGAGGAAAATTCATTGCTTGGAGTTCATTCCTTAAAAAAAGAAAAAACCAACAAATAAATGATCTCATACTTCATCTCAAAATCCTTGAAAAAGAAGAGCAAAACAACAGCAAAAGAAGTAGAAGGCAAGAAATAATTAAAATCAGAGCTGAAATTAATGAAATCGAAACAAAAGAAACAATTGAAAAAATTGACAAAACTAAAAGTTGGTTCTTTGAAAAAATAAACAAAATCGACAGACCCTTAGCGATGCTAGCGAAGAGAAGAAGAGAGAGAACTCAAATTACTAGCATACGGGATGAAAAAGGCAATATCACAACAGACACTTCAGAAATACAGAAGATAATCAAAAACTATTTTGAATCCTTATACTCCAACAAATTAGAAGATAGTGAAGGCATAGATAAATTTCTTAAGTCATATGATCTGCCCAGATTGAGTCAGGAGGATATAGAAAACCTAAACAGACCAATATCAATTGAGGAAATAGAAGAAACCATAAAAAGACTACCAACTAAGAAAAGCCCTGGACCGGATGGGTATACAGCAGAATTTTACAAAACCTTTAAAGAGGAACTAATACCAATACTTTTCAAGCTACTTCGGGAAATAGAAAAAGAGGGAGAACTTCCAAATTCATTCTACGAGGCCAACATCACCCTGATACCTAAACCAGACAAAGACACTTCAAAGAAAGAAAACTACAGACCAATATCTCTAATGAACCTAGATGCAAAAATCCTCAATAAAATTCTGGCGAATCGGATACAAAAACATATCAAAAAAATTGTACACCATGATCAAGTAGGATTCATCCCTGGGATGCAAGGCTGGTTCAATATACGGAAATCAATAAATGTTATTCACCACATCAATAGACTTAAAAATAAGAACCATATGATCATCTCGATAGATGCGGAAAAAGCATTCGACAAAGTACAGCATCCCTTTATGTTCAAAACTCTAGAAAAACTAGGGATAACAGGAACATACCTCAATATTGTAAAAACAATCTATGCTAAGCCTCAGGCTAGCATCATTCTGAATGGAGAAAAACTGAAGGCATTCCCTCTAAAATCTGGAACAAGACAGGGATGCCCTCTCTATCCACTTCTGTTCAACATAGTTCTCGAAACACTGGCCAGAGCAATTAGACAGACGAAAGAAATTAAAGGCATAAAAATAGGAAAAGAAGAACTTAAATTATCACTATTTGCAGATGATATGATTCTATACCTAGCAGACCCAAAAGGCTCTACAAAGAAACTATTAGAGCTAATAAATGAATTCAGCAAAGTGGCAGGATATAAAATCAACACACATAAATCAAAGGCATTCCTGTATATCAGCGACAAATCCTCTGAAATGGAAATGAGGACAACCACTCCATTCAAAATATCTTCAAAAAAAATAAAATACTTGGGAATCAACCTAACAAAAGAGGTGAAAGACTTATACAATGAAAACTACAGAACCCTAAAGAGAGAAATAGAAGAAGATCTTAGAAGATGGAAAAATATACCCTGTTCATGGATAGGCAGAACTAACATCATCAAAATGGCGATATTACCAAAAGTTCTCTATAGGTTTAATGCAATGGCAATCAAAATCCCAACGGCATTTCTTGTAGAAATAGAGAAAGCAATCATGAAATTCATATGGAAAAATAAAAGACCCAGAATAGCAAAAACAATGCTAAGCAGGAAGTGTGAATCAGGCGGTATAGCGATACCAGACTTCAAACTATACTACAGAGCAATAGTAACAAAAACAGCATGGTACTGGTACCAAAACAGGCGGGTGGACCAATGGTACAGAATAGAGGACACAGAAACCAATCCGCAAAACTACAACTATCTTATATTTGATAAAGGGGCTAAAAGCATGCAATGGAGGAAGGATAGCATCTTCAACAAATGGTGCTGGGAAAACTGGAAATCCATATGCAACAAAATGAAACTGAATCCCTTTCTCTCGCCATGCACAAAAGTGAATTCAAAATGGATCAAGGAGCTTGATATCAAATCAGAGACACGCCGTCTGATAGAAGAAAAAGTTGGCTACGATCTACAGTCGGTGGGGTCGGGCTCCAAATTCCTCAATAGGACACCCATAGCACAAAAGTTAATAACTAGAATCAACAAATGGGACTTACTCAAACTAAAAAGTTTTTTCTCAGCAAAAGAAACAATAAGACAGGTAAATAGGGAGCCTACACCCTGGGAACAAATCTTTACTCCTCACACTTCAGATAGAGCCCTAATATCCAGAGTATACAAAGAACTCAAAAAATTAGACAATAAGAGAACAAACAACCCAATCAACAAATGGGCCAAGGACCTGAACAGACACTTCTCAGAGGAGGACATACAGTCAATCAACAAGTACATGAAAAAATGCTCAACATCTCTAGCAGTCAGAGAAATGCAAATCAAAACCACCCTAAGATACCATCTCACTCCAGTAAGATTGGCAGCCATTATGAAGTCAAACAACAACAAGTGCTGGCGAGGATGTGGGGAAAAGGGTACACTTGTACATTGCTGGTGGGACTGCAGATTGGTGCAGCCAATTTGGAAAGCAGTATGGAGATTTCTTGGAAAGCTGGGAATGGAGCCACCATTTGACCCAGCTATTCCCCTTCTCGGTCTATTCCCTAAAGACCTAAAAAGAGCATGCTACAGGGACACTGCTACATCGATGTTCATAGCAGCACAGTTCACAATAGCAAGACTGTGGAACCAACCTAGATGCCCTTCAATAGACGAATGGATAAAATATATGTGGCATTTATACACAATGGAGTATTACTCTGCATTAAAAAATGACAAAATCATAGAATTTACAGGGAAATGGATGGCATTAGAGCAGATTATGCTAAGTGAAGCTAGCCAATCCCTACAAAACAAATGCCAAATGTCTTCTTTGATATAAGGAGAGTAACTAAGAACAGTGTAGGGACGAAGAGCAGGAGAAGAAGATTAACATTTAACAGGGATGAGAGGTGGGAGGGAAAGGGAGAGAGAAGGGAAATTGCATGGTAATGGAAGGAGACCCTCAGGGTTATACAGTGGAGGAGGTAGAGAGAGAGGAGGGGAGGGGAGGGGAGAGGTGGGGAGGGGGGAGGGTGGAGGATGGGAAAGGCAGCGGAGCATAACAGATACTAGTATGGCAATTTGTAAATCAATGGATGTGTAACTGATGTGATTCTGCAATCTGTGTATGGGGTGAAGGTGGGAGTTCATAACCCACTTGAATCAAAGTGTGGAATATGATATGTCAAGAAATTTGTAATGTTTTGAACAACCCACAATAAAAAATTAAAAAATAAAAAAAAAATAAAAAAATAAAAAGAAATCAGTCTGAAAGGCACGGATATCTTTTCTGCAAAAGAGATAAGGAATGGTTGCAGTAATAATTCTGATCACATCCACATGAAGCAATACATATGGTCCCTTATGGAGGGTGATAAAGTCATGAAATAGAGTTCCTTGCAAATAATCATCACACCTATTTCCTGGGGTGACATGTAACAACTAAGAAAAGATATGTAAAAAAGCTGATGGTGCAGTTGAGCCTTTAGAAAATTCTAAACGGTCTAGTATAAGGAACAGAAGAAGGAGAACTCTGGATAAAAGACTGTACAGGTGCCACTGAAGTTCAGACTGAGGCTGAAACCTTCAGGACACGCAATATTGTGATTTTCCCCAGCTCCCTCGGTGGTCTACGTGCAAGAGCAGGAGAAAATGGACAATGAAAGTGACTCAGAAAATGCAATGACCAAAGAAAAGGACTGAGAGTGTAGGCAAGACAGAGATAACCTAGGCAGAACGGAGATGAATAGGAAGAAAGAGAAGGGCTCTTAAGTGGAGGAAGGTGAGCACAGATGGCCCAAGAAGTATAAAAGACATCAGAGAACCTGTGATGGAGGTGAGAGATGGAATGGTTTGTAGTCAAAAACTGAGATCCGGTTGTTTGTGGAAGTCAAAGGAAAGCCCTCCAGATAATGACAAACCAGAACAATGTTAGGGCTTCAGGAAGGAGGGAGAACTACAAGACATATGCATAAATCCTCCACAGATATGGAGAAAGACAAGGGTTTCCTGACTGACAGTGGGAGGTTTGGCATATGGAAGAATTAGCAGTTTAACCAAATCTCATGTTTTTCAGAGAAGCAGGGAATCCTGGGAAGAAAAATATTTTGTGAACAGCAATGTGAGACAGAGGAAAAAAGTAACATTAATCTTACTTTAAGGTAAGATTTAAGAAACACATTAGGGCAGGCACAGTGGCCCATTCCTGTAATCCCAGTGGCTCAAGAGGCTGAGGCAGGATGATCGCAATTTCAAAGCCAGTTTCTGCCATTTAGCGAGGCCTTCAGCAACTTGGCAAGACCCTGTCTCAAAATTTAAAAAAAATAAAAAGGGCTAGGGATGTGGCTCAGTGGAAAAGCACCCTTGTGTTCAATCCCTGGTACCAGGGGAGTAAAAAAAAAAAAAAAAAAAAAACATCAGAAGTCCGCATAAGAAGACCTCCAGACAAAACAAGAAGTACCCCCTGGAGAAATGGGCTTACAGTTAGGGCAGAAGATAGGGAAATAACTCAATAAAGAGAAGAAAAATATGGGAGTTTGTTGGCATTGATGGCCAAGATCCTAAAGCAGGATGCAAAACATAGGGATAGGATTCAGGGGGAAGGGAGAAGTGGTCAAATGCAAGAGGGAGGCGGGGATGCGCCCAAAAGAATAGTAATGACCAAGGAAAGCTAGGATGTGAAACCTGGCAGAGAACACGGTCTTCAAATTTCCAAAAGAAACTTTGGAATAAATTTGTTTGGATGCCATAAAACCATGATATTTGCTCAGAGCTCCAAACAGCATGTTGTGAAAATATGATGCCTCCAAAATAATCTTTTTTCTGAATGTGCTGGGCCAGATTTTTCTTTTACCAAAAACTTAACTCGTGGTGAAAGCCACAGTGACTCCACTGATGGAGGAAAAGGCCCAGATTTCTCTAGGTAGAGCCAAATGCGGCCCAAAGTAGTCAAGCAGACTGTACAAGTTCAAGGTCACACAGTCAGTCAAGGATAAAGCTTCAATTCAAATCCTAATCTGATGAAGCCAGAGTTCTGAGCTCTCTGCTCCATTCTGCTTCTATATAAAGAGAACTATCAGTAAACATTCTAGCTATTTCTGGGCCCATTATAACAAGAAAATGAATTAATATTTGCAAAAGCAATAAACTTTGCAAGCAGAGACTCACTAATGTTACTAAATAATTCATTATGTGAGAGTTTGAGATCTAAACTAGAACCAAAATACGAAGTGCTGTGGACAGTGAGAGCCAAGACCCACACACAGTGATTTGGCAAGGACCCTTAGAGGAGGTAAGATTAAAGCTGACCCTTGAACAATGTGTTTCATTTTCCTGAAAGACACTGTTCCTCCAGATTCTCAGACATACCCTTAGTATCTTCCTTTCAACAAAGCTGAAGTAATCTGGCCTTGAGTAGAGAGTAGAGGAAAGGTGGCCAGAACCTACCATGCCAGCTGAAGCCAGGTGTGGGATGGCAGACAAAGATCCAACTACTTAACATACAGTTGTCTTACTTTGGCGAAAATGCCCATCTCCAGTCCAGGCTCCTGGGGCCTGACCTCTTTTCCAAGTCTGCAATCAGCCTGCTGATTGGTCCTGACCTCCTCCTCCAGCTGGATCTTGTTTTGGACTTGGCTCCTTCTTCTCAGCTATTTAATTTCAGACCTCTGTTCCTGATTCTGAGAGTGAATGTAGCCAAGCCCCTTCCCACTGCCTGGGACAAGGTATAGGGATTGTGTTTAGGCATCATGGACCTAGGTGAAACAAAATACAGGTGTCCATCATTGCCCTTCTGTTGGAGGCTTCACTTGGAAACAACGTAGCTTCCCAAAAGGGCTCAGGATTCAGAAGAACAGGACTACATAATCCAATGTGCAGCAATAAGGTGAAGAGAGACCTCAGAAAGATGGAAAAGAAGAGTATTGTTTTTCCAAATAGCACTGGAGGGCAATCCAGGTCTGACAGCAGCAGCCCCTCCCCTTAGCACCCAAGGTCTTTCTTTCTATCTGGTGTGGTTGAGTCACTAAGGGGATCTATTAAACCTCACTTAATACATAGCTTTGATCCAGCCATGAGGCTCAGCCTGTATACAGCTACCAACCCACCCCTCCTGCCACAAAAAAAAAAAAAACAGAGACTTTCTCCCAAATTTTTGTGTCACTGATTTGGTGCCTCCACCTCCAGTAGCAAGCAACTTCCTGGAAGGCTGGGGGGGGGGGGGATGAAAAAAAGCAAGACTGATTGTCCCTATTGCCCATTCCCATGCCCCACTTTCTACCCACAACCCCTCCTACTCCCCAAGGGGTGCCATTTTGAAGCCAAAATCCACTTTGTCAACACAAGAGCAGCCCTGCCTTCTCTTGCTCCACACGCCATGTGACCCTGGAGAACCTCCAGAGCACATTTCATTTGGCACCAACATCTAGAGGTCACTGTGACCCAAAACTTCCTGCATTCTCAGGCTGGCCAGTGCCTGCCAAAGCCAGCCATGGCGGGGAATGAAGAGCGCCACTTGGGGGCAGGGGAAGCTGACCAAGTGTGGTGTTGGTGGCTGTCGTGCTTGCCAGCAGACAGTAGCAATGGTTTTCCACTGCTGGCCATTCATTGGACTTGGCCAGCTTTGTGCCTTCCCCAGGACCAAGTCAACAAACTGAGACCAGAGGAGCAGCCGCTCTGGCATGCAGGGTAAAGCCATTTCTGTTTTTTGCAAGCACGCCATGGGCAGAAGCTATGTTCAGTGGTCCCAAGAATCTAATTTCCCACCTGTCCTATCTGCTGGGCACTGCAACTTGACAAGTGATGGATTGTTGTTCCAGTTGTTTTTTTGTTTGTTTGTTTTGTTTTTTGTTTTTTTCTACATAGAAAATAAAATGTTATAGAGGCCAAAGACTTCATCTTGAATTTTGCTCAGGGCCAAAGGCAATGAATGTGAAACTCTTAAGTCTGGGAAACAATTTTTGTATCAGTTTTCAGAGTTCCTTCAATGCAAGAATCTTAAAAAGTTTTAGGGGTACAAAATATTATAAACCATTCAAGCCAGTGGTTCTTTATCTAGTTTGGTAAAGAGAACTTTCAGCAATTGGAAAAAAAAAATCCCAGCTTTTTCTACTTTATTCACAATTTGGGGAGTGAAGGGGACTGTCAGAAATGCATCTGTGGATGTTCTTGTCTGCATCCAGTTCCATTCCTTTATTTCTGAACTTTTTCATTTTGTAGAAGGGGAACCATGAGATCCAGAGAGGAGGCTGACTCTTATGGAGACCAAAGCTAGGTGGGGTCCTGATGCACCAGATGTCCCAATTCGTAACCTTTGTAACAGAACACATTATGCCCTTCCATTCTTGTTCCTCTTTCGTTATCTTATTGTCCCCCCCCCCCCTTTTCTTTATTTTGCCTCCCTATGATCTCCTCCTTAGCTCCTCTCTCTTTAATTCTCATGTTGTAACTCATCATAGCCTGTTTCCTTTTTTTGCTTTCCTCATCCCACTCTTCTTTCCTCTTTCTTTCTGCCCTGTGCCTCAGGCACCCACTCCATTGATCAGGCTGAGCTCTGTGACCCTCTGAACAGGTCACCAGCCCCTAAAGCATATCATGCCTAAAGCAAGGAGAAGATACAGTTGCAGAAATAAGTGAAATCAAAAAGAAAATCCTGGCCCTTTCCTCAAGTCGTCAGTTCAGTGCAAATGGATCATTTTGCACTAGATGGGTTAAGAAAAAAATGACTACAGAAAGGGATAAAAACAAAGAAAACAATTCTGTAGATGAGTGGCTCTCAAAAGCATGATCCAAAGACCCTCGAGATTTCTGAGAATGCTTCAGGAAGTCCATAAGGTCAAAATTATTTAAAAAATAATACGAAGATGTTATCTACCATTTTCACTGAGTTACCATTTGCACTTAGGTACAAAAACAATGACCGATAAAATCACTGGAGCCTTAGGATATACGGAGGCAGTGACATCAGTGAGGACCATTTTCTTCAATGTCTTACATGAAGCAGTTATTTATTTCATGAAATTTAGAGACCTTATTAAACAGCTTCTTATATTCTATGACAAATACAAAATGGGCATGAAACACATCTATATACTGAAGGATATATGTTGTATCAAGACAAAGAAGTTATAGAATTGACATTCAAACATTCTATGACTTTTTCATGGAACATCATCTTTATGTGGAAGAACTGATAAACTATTGTTATTTAAACCTAGATATTTGAAGAGATTTTCTTAGTAGTGAACCAAGTAAGGCTGCGTCTTCAAAGGTAAACCAATAATACCTTTTTCTTATCATGAATTCAATATCACAATAAAAATTACTGTTAGAAAAGTTATATATACCATCATCAACTTGGCAGTTTCCAAATACTTAAGATTTTTCTGATTAGCCAGTTCCAGAGACTCACGAGGCTAAGGCAGGAGGATCACAAGTTTGAAGCAAGCCTCAGAAGTTTAGCAAGGCCCTCAGCAACTTAGTGAGATCCTGTCTCAAAATGAAAAAGTAAAAAAATAAAAAATAAGAATGTAGCTCAATGATAAAATGTCCCTGGTTAAATCTCCAGTGAAAAAGAAAAAAATGCAGATTATATTAGGGCTGATACTGAAATTTGTGACAATTTGAATTTTGGAATGAAATATGCCAACATTTGAAAGATTGACAAAAGTCAGTGAACCAATATGTTCCAAATGGTCAGTACCTAGTGTTGTAACACCACCCATAGGGAAAATATTCACTTAAAATATATGATGGACTAGTGGATTTCGATATAACTGAATAAAAAATCATCATTAATATGGTTCCAGATTCTAAATACAACCAATCCTTAAAACAGCAACCACATGTCAAGTTTTGATGTAGCAAAGTTTCCACTATTATCTCAAAATACTATTAAAATATTCCACCCTTTCTAACATATTTGTATAAAGCAAAAGTTCCTTCATCTACTTCAACTTAACAACATACTGTTGCAGATTTAATATAACAGAAGATAAGAAAATCTATGTATTCAATTAAGCCAGGCTTTAAACAGATTTGCTAAAATGTAAAATAATACCACTTTTTCTTTTGGAAATTATGTGAACTAATGAATATTTTAATTTCTCAGCTTTGACTTCTAACACACTAAATATGAATAGTTCTAATTCACGTAAGGAAAAGCCCTTCAGAGTCCTTAATACTTTTAATGCACATAAAAAGGATGTAAGGCCAAAACGTTTGAGCATCACTGCTGCAGACTATTGTAAAAAGAAGGCAAAGATGTATCAGAGACAGATGAACAACTCCTGGAGATCCACTCCAGCCAAGGGAAGAGGGACCAGCGAAGTCTTCACAGAGGACGTTAACGGGAGAGAAGCCCCAACAAAAACAACCTTCAAAAAACAAACCCCAAGAAGAGGCAGTGGGGACTGTGGTTGGTGGTTGGTGCCTGCTAAGCAGAGGTTATATATGGAGCCAAGAACAAGCATTCCATTAGGCACTGCTGAGCTACAATATGCAGAGCGTCATGAGAGAAGCCCCTTTTAAGGTTGGTGTTCAATAAATGTTTGCCAGGTGAAATTGTATGTGAAAGCAATGATTCACCAAGCCATGGATGGATTTAGCTCTGTCTTATCTACTTATCTACATATTCTACAGTATATATAAGAATATTTTGTAAATACAACTAATAGAGGCCAAGAGAAATGAGATGATAGATGCCAAAGTGCAAATCAGAGACAGACTTGGGTCCTGATCAAACTGTTCTTGCCTGGCTCCAAAGTCTGCTTCATAGAACATTTTCTTCTGAAGTCTCGCCCTGGCTAAGATTCCTCTGTCCCAAAGAAGGACACTGAGTAAATAAGGAGAAGTCAGACACAAGCTTTGAGACTCATGTGAATACTCATTCCCTGGTAAGAGCAATGAAGATTCAGAGATGGAAAGATCCTGTTCTTATCCTCAGAGCCTCATGAACAAGACCTTCATGGGGGAGAAACCCATCTGACCAAGCCTTAGGGAGCTCCGTTCCACTTTAAGTACAGAGCACAGAGATGGGCCCCACCCAAAGCCGGTGAGGCTTTCCAGAGGGACAAAAGGTTTGCCAGTAATGCAAGAGATGTTCAAAGAATGGGCACTGATTAAATTCAGAGCACTAATTCATGAATTCAAGGCTCTTGAAGGGCATTGACCCTGTCTTATTTGCCTCTAGATCATTCATCACAGTGTCTGTCACAGGAAAGACTTCCCATAAATGTCTAAGGAGTTGTTCTGAATGCAAGGATAAGGGAGAGAGGGGCTGCAAAAACCCAATTTTCTATGCTCTGGTCTATAACTCCCCACTCTTTCTTTGCCCACCATTAGAAATCTTGACAGTTTTTGGCATAAAAATCTGCCTCCAGCAGGCAACCTCTTCTGGACCTGCAAACAAAAGGGAAAAGGTGTCTAGTTTTATTGCAGACAAAACCTTGCAGGTATCCAGGATACATGAGATGGCTGGCACTGAAGATCAAATCTGTTTCACCTTCACACAGCCTCTGTGTCATCTCTGTCTCAGCAAACAAGGGCCATAGGAACTGCACTGAGACCTGACTCATAAGCCAGACTCTGTGAGGAAGGGTACAATCAATACATATGACAGAAGTCTGGTACAATGCTCTGGAACTGGGGGAGTATCCACAAAACTGATGCCAATCATTTCCCAAGGTCATGCATCCTTCTCCTCCAGGTTGGATGGACCTGCTCCTTGCCTCCCTCCCTGCCTCAACCAGAGCAAGGAGGAGGGCTTCATTAATAGATGACAGCAAGGGGATTATGATCCCTAAAGAAGGGATATTATTTGGTTCTCTCACCTCCCCTCATATCCAGATAATCAGCACTATCTATTATCTCTAAAATCACCCAAACTTAAGACATTTCCTCTTTGGGGAGTTGGCTGCCAAAACAAGTGATATCAGAAGAGAATTAATTGTGCCTCAGTGAACTTTGGTGCTATAACTCTCAGAGCAACACTAATCAGAACAAATAATGCAAACTTAAGATGCAAGCAGGAATCAATGAGGAATTTCACCAGATTAAGTAGCAAGTCAAACTCCACATTCAAAGACTTGAAAAAATCCTGTCAAACTGGGACTTCCTAAAGCACCAATAGGGAATCAAAGAGCATGTTGAACTTATATCTTTTATTTGTATACAAAGTGTTAATTGTGGACAGGCATCATGGTAGTAAAAGAGGAAACGTAGCAGATAGTTATGCAATGTTAAGAGAAATATAAGAAAGAAGGAATCTTACTGGAAAATTCTTGTGAGACTCAGGTAGACTGTGGCCTCCTTCATAGAGCCTGCCCATACTGCCCTGACTCAGGCTGAGACCCCTGTCATACGATACCCCTTACATAACCCTATGGTAATACATAGAACACATTGTAGTACTCTATTTCCAAAAATATCTCCCTATTGGACTTCAATGGTCCCTAAACTCAGGGATTTTGTGGAATTATTTTTGTTTTCTGGGGTTTAAGCCTAGGGCAAGGTTCATGGTAGGAGCTAAGTGTTTTTAGGATCTGAATTTTCAGCAAGATTCAAGTCATAAATTGAAAAATGAATGACTGATGGAAAACTAGAGGTAGGCTCAAACAAGGCTGATGTCCCAGGGGCCGCCCTGGCAGTGTCCTGCTAGGCTGCTGACTTTTCCCAGAATAATACCGCCTGATGTTAATAAAAGACAAAGGCCCATGGAGACATGGTAAACACTGAAAAAAGACTTTGGTAAGTACAGGAAATAAGGATCACATTTCCTTTTCAAAGTAACTACCTTTAAAAGCAGGAGGAAACATTTTTTTTTAGTGTGAGTTTCCAATTCCCCAGAATATAACATGTTGGAAATTAGTGGTGGCCTCGACCAGCATACAGATGGCTTCACCTGTCTTTCCATTGTCTGTCCACGTCCTGAAAATGAAAGAAAAAAATCCTTGAGATGAAAGATCACCTAAAACTGCAAATTCAAATCAGTAAGGTTCCAATATTTAAATGGCTTCTTTGGCATCCAAATAAATATTACTAATTAAATTCCTGTAAGCTCACAAAATAAGAGATGTTTTTATTCAGATCACAGAAACAATCCATACAACACAGAACACAATGTTTCCCCAATAAAGTTATGAAAATCTGCCTCGTTGGAAGCCAAAATTAATATTCCTCCTGTTCTCCTGGGTCAGATCTGTAAGGTCACTCCAGCCAGATCTCTCTCTGAATGTTGAAGGCTACTCAATTAATCTTCTTGTTTACAGAGATTTGAGAGCATTTAAGGAAGGTCAGAAAAATAAAACCAAGCAAAACACAGCTGAATTCCCCACTGTCTTGTGAGTCCTACCTACACTCATTTTCTCTTCCTCCTTTCCCTTGTTTCTTTACTTACTTTTTGTCCCTATATTCTCTTTCTTTTGTTTCTTCTTTCTTCTCTTCCTCTTTCTCCCCTTGTCTCTTTTCCTCTTTATTCTATCTCCATTCTTTTTCTATTATACAGATTTTGACTTTGGGGTAGTATCCAATTGTGTTGTATCTAGTGCCTGTATCTTTAGCATCCTTTCTTTTATTTATATAAGAGTGAAGAGACAGGGATTGTCGGAATTTAGAAATGTGTTCATCAATTTAAGAAAATCAGAGAGCACTGAAAAAATGAAGAGGAAAATCTGATGTGGTTTGGATATTCAAAAAATAAAAGTCTTTGCCAGGTTGTATCTATTAAATAGGTTAATACATGTGTTGCACTTAGAACAGTGCCTTGCATGAACTGAGTCATCAATGACATTAATTTTGTGGTCCTCATTCTTAACACTAGGCTGGTCAGCTGTCCCCCTGGAGATAAGCCATGGTCCCCAGTGGTATTGCCCACAGCCAAAAGCAGTGTCCACACTGAAGTGAGACGGGCTAGATGTAGAATCCTCACACCTGCACTCTGAGCAGCATATGTGCCCCTTACCCAAAGTCACAGGACCAAAGAAGCAACAGGTAATCAAAACTTTTAAAAGAGAAGAAAAGCATTTGAAGAAAATCAATACAAGTGAGAAGCCACTGACATAACAAATACAAGGATTGGAAACTGAGTTAATCAAGGACACAGACAAGGACGTTTAAGATAAAGATTAATATCTTCAGGATGATTGAAGAGGATTTTACATCCATGAAGAAGCAGTGGCTAGGGCCTTGCTGCTTACAGTAGGGTTTGCAGACCAACAGCTTCCCTGTCACCTTTCCAGGTGATGTTAGCAGCACATACTCTCAGGCCATACCCTTGACTAAAACAAGACTCATAAGTAATTAGCATGCCCATTTTGATTAGAGGAGCACTAAGGAGCAGGCTCAGCATTTGAAGCATAGATTAAAAAAAAAAAAAAACTATAGTTAACAAGCAGAAATAGATGCCACTGAACTAGTAATTACAGAGTCAAACGACCTAGTTAACACAGTCTCCCTGAGTGCTGCATGTGAGTGGATAACAAAACTAAGTGGAGAAAAGAAAGGAAAAAAACATTTTTCTTAGCATCTAAACTACCAGTCAAACAAGAAAAATAAGTAATTTTACACTGCAAGGATTCAGAAAAAATGCCACCTTCATACCCTCTAGAAAGCAACAGGTACTGAGTAGATAAAGAAAATGTGGTATATACACACAGTGGAATATTATTCAGCCATAAAGAACAAAACTATGGCATTTGTAGGTAAATGACTGGATCAGGAGACTATCATGCTAAGTGAAATAAGCCAGTCCCTAAAAACCAAAGTTGTTCTCTCTGATATGTGGATGCTGACACACAACATTTGGAAGGGAGGGAAGAAGAGAAGTTCATTGGATTAGACAAAGGGAAATAAAGGTAAGGTAGGGGAGATGGGAATAGGAAAGACAGTAGAATGAATCAGGCATAACTTTCCTATATTCATATATGAGTTCACTACCAGTGTAACTCCACATCATGTACAACCACAAGCATGGGAAGTTACACTTCATGTATGTACAATATGTCTCAATGCACTCTACTGCCATGTATATCTGAAAGAACAAATAAAAAAAATTAAAAGAAAGCATCTACCTATGTGTACTTGAAGATATCTGAAAGAATTGTGTGAAGCAAAAAGAAAATATATCAAAAAGTAAAATAGCATAGACAAGAAATGGAAGTGAATAAATGAAGTAGGGAATCTATGTTAGGTTTAAGTCACTCTTGTTGCACAGCCTTAATCCCAGATCACTTCTAAATGAAAGGTGTAGAGTGCTGAGAGGGAAGAGAAAGGAAAGAATTACTAAGATTCTAATCTTGTTTAGAAGAAGACAGAATTAGTGAGTCTAATTATAGTATCCTGAGCAATAATACCTACTCTAGAAAATAATAATAATAATATGTAATATTAATACTAACTTTAGAAAATAATAATAATAATATGTAATATTAATACTAACTTTAGAAAATAATAATAATAATATGTAATATTAATACCAACTTTAGAAAAAAAATCCACTTCCTATTGACAGATACATATCAATGGTTACCTGAGAAGGTAGGGAGAGAAGTGAGGAGAAAGGAGGATATTGTATGGGGACTCGAATTAGGTATTTTTGAAGTGGTTAAAATGTTCTTTACCTTAATTGTTTGTGGATGTTAAATGGTTTTATAAATTTATCAAAATTTATCAATTTATGTTATCAAACCAATACATGTTATTATATACAAACAAAATTATATACAAACAAAATTTCAATAAAGGTGTGTTTAAAAATGCATGTCCTATATATAAAGTAATTACCAAAATAATAAAAATTAGATGCACAATTTTCAAAGCACTAGAAGAAGAAAGGAGATGGAGAATCTTGAGTAACAAGTACAAGAGAATAAAAACAACTCAGGATAATAACCAATATTTATTCTGCACTCACTCTTTGTCAGGCATCTTTTTAGATATTTTATATATAATAAAGCCTTTAATCCCTAAGGAAGTCAGTGAATTAAGTACAAATATAATTTTTTTTTCATTTTGTGGATGAAGAAGCTAAAACCCAAAAATTTATGTAACTTAACCAATATCAAACATCTAGTATGGCACAGCAGGGGTTCCAAGCCAGGTCACATCCACACTCTTACCACTCCTCGTCACAAATAAAAACATAGAATAAAGTGGAGAAACAATTGCAAAAATGTCACTTATCAAAGCCAGAGTATTTTTTTTAAAGAGAGAGAGAGAGAATTTTTTTAATATTTATTTATTTATTTATTTATTTTTTAGTTTTCGGCGGACACAACATCTTTATTTGTATGTGGTGCTGAGGATCCACCCCGGCCGCATGCATGCCAGGCGAGCACGCTACCGCTTGAACCACATCCCCAGCCCCAAAGCAAGAGTTTGTAGTAAATTTTCCTATTATAAGTCAGAAACTAAGATTTGTTAAAGAAAAATAAAGCTTAGCTATGTTGTTTACAAAAGAAAAGCTTAAAACAAAAAAAGTACAAAGAAGTTGAGAATGAAAACATGTAAAAGATCTACCAAGGAAATATTTTTTTTAAAAAAGCAGGTATTATTAATGTTAATATTAATATAACAAAGAATTGAAGGTGATGAGTATTTTAAAATTCAAAGATGAATAGTTTAAATTGACCAAAGATACAACTCCACAAAGGAAAATAAAGCTACCATTAAGTTTGTACATAGTCATCACAGATTCTAAATATATAAAGAAAAATTATGATTTAGTTAGTAAAAGATTTTTTTACTTACTTTCTTAGTAATTGATATTTTAGGTAGACCAAAACTAATAAGGATAATTTCTCCCAAATACTTTTTAAAAAGTTGTTAAATTTTCACATAAATACTAGAATCCTGGAAATTAGTCATTTCAAGCTATACTGACCTTATTATATTGTATGGGGACTAGCATTGGGTAGTCCCCATAAGGATCTGAATAATTTTTTATATTTTTTAAAAAAATTTTGCATGATGTTAGAGTACATTTTGAAATATTATACATACATAAAATAAGTATAACTTGTTTCAATTAGGATCCCATTATTATTGTTGTGCATGATGTGGACTTACATAGGTCGTGTATTCATATATGCAGATAAGAAAGATAAGTCTGATTCATTCTACTGTCTTTCCTATTCCCATGCCCCCTACCTTCTTTTCATTCCGTGTTGTAAAGTCCAATGAACTTCTGACCTTCCCTTCCCTTGTTGTGTGTTAGCATCAACATATCAGAGAGAACATTCTGCCTTTGGGTTTTTGGGACTGGCTTATTTCACTTAGCGTGATATTGTCCAGTTTCATCTATTTACCAGCAAATTTCATTCTTTTTTATGGCTAAGTAATATTCTATTGTGTATATATACCACATTTTCTTTATGATCTGAATAATTTTGACTAACAAAATATATATTGTTCCAAGCACTCTACATATTCACAAAAATTGATCTTTTATCAGGCAACAACTAATCTTCAGTAATTTCTATAAAGCAAAAATTACATATCGATCTGAATCTCTGATCTGTACTTTATAGTTCGAAATTAAAAACAAAAGGTAGCTATCCTCTTCAGAAAAAGATAAACCACTTAGAAATATTAAAATATTCTTTCAAATAACACCTATTTAAATGTCAAAATGAATGACAATGAGAACTCTTCTGTCAAATTTTGTGGGTTGTAACCAATGTAGCAAAGTAATCTTGAGAGTAATCAGTATGTTCTGAAATACATTTACTATTAAACAAGGAATAAAGAAGATAAGTTAACCACAAATCTAATTTAAGATATTTTAAAATAAAGGTGAAAATATTTAAACACAACTGAAAAGGAATTAATACATAGACAATAAATATGAATTTTTTAAAATTTAGTGTTATCCAATAACCCTAAAAGTTTTCTTTTTTAATAATCTGGATAAAAACAAAAAGATATAGGGCTTCTAAACTCAAAGGGATTGTCCGAGGTCAGGATAGCTTGAAATGACTAATTTCCAGGATTCTAGTATTTATGTGAAATTTAACAACTTTTTAAAAAGTATTTGGGAGAAATTGGTATCGACAATGTGTTTCTTTAAAATATAATTTTAACACCTTTTAGACATTGGAACCGTACCTGACTTTGGACCAACCGCAAAACCAAGCAGAGCCACCAATTACACATACACATATATCACCTTGTTAATATAGACTAGAACAGCATGTGTGAGGGAACTGTAAAAGGAGAAACTGTATTGTTTTAAAAGACATTAAATTGTATAAAATAACTTGCTCTGTTAAAAACCACAGTGTTTTGATTTAGTATTTAAATGACATTTTTGTAGGGTAAATTATCTCTAAAGTCTAATATATGACTTCAATATAAATAATATTTTATTGTATTAAAGAGTACTGTATTGATTTGCCCAAGTTTTGTATCTTAGTAAAGATATTACCTACCTTGGATTTGTACTTTACGATTTAACATGCTGTATCCTGGGCTGGTTATGTTAACTAAAAACATAAAGTCATTACCTGGAAAAACAAAAAGCAAAGGAGTCCCCAGTACCAAAACAAAAATTTGTTGCCAATAAGGAGATTTTCAAAATGTTAAGAGAATATTATAAGTTATGCCAGTAAATTTGGAAATCTAAACAAAACCATATGAAAATCTGGGTGCAGTGGTACATGCCTATAATTCCAGCAACACAGGAGACTGAGGCAGGAGGATTGCAAGTTGGAGACCAGCCTCAGCAACTTAGTGAGAGCGTGTTTCAAAATAAAAAAAATAAATAAAAAGGATTTGGGATGTAACTCAGTGATAAAGCATCCCTGGCTTCAATCTCCAGTAACAACAACAAAAAAATCGTTACCAATATGGAGATTTTAAAAATGTTAAGAGAATGCTATTTATGTGTTAAGCCAGTAAATTTGGATTTCTAGACAAAATTTCTAACATAATATCCTGAGATATTATAAGAATAATAATCACAGATCTTTCCTTCAAACTAATCCCAGGTGATTTTATGGATTACTTCCCCAAATCTTCAAGGAAATATTCCAAAGTACTTTTGAATGGACAGCTTCCCATTTGATTCTATAATAGTAGAAAATTCTGATATCAAACCATAGAATGTTAGTTCCCAAATCACTCAATTAACTTATAAACACGAATTTTTAAAATACAAAACCAAATTTCTTAATTGTACTTTTAACTTTTTAAAGTGTTAGGTAAATATATAATAGGTAGATAGAGATCAGCATGAATAACATACATAAATGGATATATCCGAGAGACTATGTGTGTGTGCATTAGCAGTTGGAGAGATCTCAGTAGTAATTTAATATAATAACCCATTTTAAAGAAATCAATGTTCAAAAATGAGCAATTTTTTTACTCAATTGTTACCACAAGTAAGAGACAATAATTTTACCATCTAACTCAAATACAAACCTTTGTTACTTGAGATGTTCTTTAAAGAAAGTCTTTTATTCCTTCCTTCCTCTCACCTATTACACAGATCACAAATACTCTCTGAATTTAGACTGGATATAGAGAATGAGATGATAGCATGTAGATATAGGTGCTTTAAGCATAGTTTAAATATGTAAACTTGTAAATAACTGAAAGAAACTTAGGTTATTTGGAAGCAACCCAACATTTCAGAACAAAGTTAAGGAGAAGGGTCATGATCTTTCTTTGTTAGCGCAAAATATTGGGGTTCCTTAAACCATGATTCTGAATTTTGAAAGCACTAAAATATTATAGATGTCTTATGAAATCTCCCAAAGCTTCTCAGTGTGTATTACCTGTCTCGTTTTGTTTCCTATTCTGGTAACAATAGAGGGAAAAGAATTTTCTATATCAAGAGATCTTCAGAGGATGTGATATACTGAAATACTATGAGATTCACATCTTGTTATAACCTTTAATGACATAAAAGTAGAAAGAAGTTAAAAACAAAAACAAAAAAGTTAAGACACACATTCTGTAGAATCAGAGTAATCCTTCCTAGCATTAAGATTAAAAATATGTAGTTCAACACCATTTTTTTTCATTCATTAATTCATTGAGCAAATGCTTATCTCCTATGAGATAATTTCTACGATAAGTGCTAAAATATATAACAATTACCAGTGGTTCCGTTCTTTAAAATTTGCTCTCTACTCGGCAAAATACATAAAACAGAATATAAATGATTCCTATGTGCCAAAGTAGATGTGTTCAGCACCTGGTTTTCCTATAGCAGAATTTGGTCTTACTCCAGTAATAACTGAAATAGAATTGAATCAGATATGACCCCTCTCCAAAAAGCCTACTGTTTGATGAGGGGAAGACACACACACACACACACACACACACACACACACACACACACACAAGAAAGGACGAATGACTTAAGTGGTAGAGCTGTCCAGAACAGGAGGGTACTTGTAGCTGGAGAGATGAAGACATCCTTCAAGAGATTAAAGTTGGCCTCAAAAAATGTGTAGGATTTGCATAAATGGAGATGAAGGAAGTGATTAAAGATGATTTTAAAATACTGTATTTTTAAGAAGAAAGAAAGGAATAGAAAAAGACAGGGCACATATTTGAAGGGCCATTTTCTCCATTTGAAAGTTGTAAGGAGATGAGATAAAAAACATAATTTGGAACTAGACAGTGATAGACCCTTGAACACCAAGCTGATGGAGCAACACTACTGTTCAAACCCATTTGTACCTCAACTCAAGCCAAGGAAAAAATCACTTGTGAAGTGATTGACTACTCAATTTTAAGGTTGTTTTATTAAAATCAAAATGAATGAAATAAATCTTTATCCTCATATGCGGTGAATTTTTTTTTCTTCAATCAGTTTTCTAAAAGCAACAATAGTTATACCTCTAAATTTTTCATTCTGGGTCAGGTCCTCTATCTTGGGCAGTGCCAGCAACTATAAAGCTGCTGGTTCTATCCACAACCTGGAAAGAAGGCTGCAATCTTGACATATTGATCTTCTATGTGCCCAAGGCCCATGTGCCTCTTGACTGGGCAGAGAAAGCTGCTGTCTGGTCCCTGGTGAGAGATAACTACATACTAGGACTTTCTCAGAAAAGAATGAGCCAGAACTGCAGCAAACACCATCTGTTATCAGGGAACAGAACTACTCTAGCAACAGCATGAGTCTCCTGGAATTTCATCATGCACCACACACGGACACAACACCAGGTCCAGACATTAAATCAAGCTATATCCCCTAACCACCAGACATTTTTCCTTTCTATTCATAACTACTATGATCCACAAGTTTCATGGCTTTAAATGGAGCAATTAGCTTACAGCCAAAAAAGCTCATTGACAGTTTACACACCTTTGGGCAGTGAGCCTTCTCCACCCCGCACCCCACCCCCCCATAGGACCTTGATGCATAAGCCCAACTTAGCAACACAGCCTGGCACATGTTGTTTTATTTTGGCTTGTTTTGGTTTTTGAGTCTAGCCTGTATGACCTTATGGTTTATGTGAACTTACACACATCACTCAGTTCTTACTAAGAGCATGATAATAACTGTGTTTTTGTTACGTAATTGTTGTAAGGATTACATGAGAATAAGCTTGCCACTGTGCTTGGTAAAGTATGTGCCCATATGGTCAATCACTGTTATTGAACATATTTTATTAGGCAGCTACTATTTATGAGGCGATAGAAATGACAAAGGATACAAGGTATATTAGAAGGGTTCTGTAGAGGAATATAACTAACAGGAGGGATGTGTGTGTATGTGTGTGTGTGTGTGTGTACACGTGTGTGATTATAAAAATGGGTATTTATTAGATTGTTTTACATGATCAGAAGCTGAATAGTTCCACAACAGCCATCTGGAGGCTGGAGAGATGAAGGAAACTCCCTGGAGAGTCATTGATCCCAGTCTGCTTTGGAGTCTGATGTCCTCAGGTGATCACAGCAGCAATCAAAGAATCTTCTCAAGAAGAATCCAGCTCACATCTGTTGCTGTTTCCTTGTTCTTCCAACATTTTATTGCAACCAAGCCCCAACTTATCAGACTGTGCTGCCCACACTTAGAGAGGGTCTCTGCTTCAGTTTGCTGTCCCACTTGCAAATCATTCCTAGACACCCTCACTGAGGCTTTCAGAAGCCTCGTCGTAATCTTAGGCATCTCTTAACCCAATCAAGTTGACCATTCAGATTAACCATCACACAAGGTCTCTCCTGAAACATTTGGGTAGGATCAAACGTGATAACAGTTTGTACTGTGTGTATCTACGTTCTCTGCCCTACCTGGCATCAGATAATGTGATTCTTAAATAGCTTTACAGACCAGCATCAATTTGGCCATATCACAATGTTCTAATGGGGGTGGGGATGGGAGGGATAGCAGTACTGAAAGATAGAGGCTTTAGTTAAGAAATAGCTCTCTCTTGAGGCCGGCCAGGAATGAAAGAAGCTATATTTAGACCAATTAGACAAAACTTTCTTTAAATTAGGTTGATAATTTTGATTTTAAAGGGTAGAAAAGACCCTTGGACTTCCTTCAGATTCATGTCAGAAGAAAGGAAATAAGAGAAATGACAGAGAGGAGTTCTTAGGCAAAGACCCATGAAACAGCTACTGAACAGTGTGTTTATAAGGATGCTCCTCATTTTTATGTAGCATATGTCTTGAAAAGTTTTTGATTTTGTAAGTCCTCTTCACAAGCCCATATCTATGGGTATTTCTATTCATGTGCCTTTATAAAGTCACATGTTTCTATTGGGGTTGATAGTGTCAGTGCTGTTCACTGAGCACCTACTGTGTCCCTGGAGCATTGTCAGCTTTGCCTTGAACAACAGGACAGGAGGTGTAAGGAGGCTCATTGTGCACATGAGGAAGCCGAGGGTCATCTTGGTGAAGAGACTGGTCCAAAGACACACACACACCACACACACCCAGTAAAGGACAAAAGTAACTTTTGAAGTTGGACCTGCCAAGTATCACGAGTAACATGGAATGGGCTTCTAGTTCATGTCTAGAATGTAGCATAGAAACTTCATATGAGCACTTGGAAAATATTGAATTCACTGACAAGAGAATACTGAGCTGGGAGTTTAATCCTGTTAGACCCAGGAGAATCTTAAGAGATCAAATTCAAAGTCCTTGTTTCCCAGACTGGAAAATTTGGATCTAGAGATGCAATATAACTTATTCAAGGAAAAAAAATGCTAATATAAAAATTTAGGTCATCTAAACCCTGCTCTGATAGTTCCTGAGGGGCCACTGACCGACCACAAGTCAGCTGCAGTGACCGTGAGTCATCTGCCTGGACACCTCCTTTCTTCCCTGGGTTCTGCTAGGTATCCTCTCCTGTTCCCAAGCCCCTGAGAGGAGGCTCACCACTTCTGCTCCACCCCTGGTTACAAGCCCAACATCCATGCCAGAACCGTCAGAGTTTCCAGGCCTCTGGCTGCAAGGCTGTGCTGGCTTCTGTGACAGTACCAGTGAGAAGCACCTCCTCCATGACAGTGTCACCTTTGGTCACAAAGGCCCCAGTGGTTATGTTTGTGCCAAGAATCTCACAAAATATTTTTAAACAGGTCTGCCAGCTTTTGCTCTGCCCCACCCCCACTAATTATAGGCTGAAACCCAGTCAATGGAAAATATGAGGCTCCAGCTTGTCTTCTCCTTTTCCTTGTCCTTCTTTTTCTCACACTCTGTCCTGCCCAGACCTCCTTTCTCTCCTCTCAGATGCAAAACAAAAAAACTTCTGTGCGTGTGACTGGCCACAAACACAAACACCTGCTCTGTACGCCTCTGTGTATGTGTGTGTGTATTTGCTCCCATGTGTATGAGCAGCAGGGAAACAGTAAGCGAATATTCTGCTGTTCTGGCAATAAATTTGCTGGCCTTTTGAAGTGTCAGTCACAGTTTATGACTGTTCCAGCTGCACCTATGAAAGTTCTAACCACTGGAATTTACCTAAGCTTAAGAATCTCAAGATAAATTATAAAGTTTGAAACAGAATCAGTCTGACCAAATTGCAGTGAGTGGCAGGACACCTGAGAGGGCCCGTCTCTGTTGCTCGGTGTGAGATGTCACAAGTCTTAACTTGGATTTGGAATCAATTTTAAGTGACTCCGTTAACAGGATGTGTGTGGATAAACCCAGAAGACTGCCTTCGACCTTGAAGAGTTGGGTGACAAAATTTACCAAATGTTGTCTGGCCTCCTGACAAGACACCTAACATTCTTCTAGGTTTTCATCTTGCTGGATAAATCCGCCTTTAAAAAAACAAAAGTCAAGAAGTTCTACAATGAGTCAAGCACCATGTTCCACACTTTTCATCGTCTCCTTTGTTAATCTTCCCCAAAGCCCAGAGAGGTTACTTAATGCTCTGTCCAAAGTCATGCAGCCCAGGGAGGCAAAGTCAAGCAAGGACCAGGTCTTCACACTTCAAACAGCATGCTACCCCAGGTACATACTTACCTCCAAGCCACTTTCCATATATGAGAATGCACTGCCATCGTGTTCTTAACCTATGTGTCCCCTCTTGTCTCTTTCCATTAATGGGTTCTTCTGTGGAGAGATATATGGTTCACTTGTTCCACTCAGCAGAGGCCAGCTAAAGAGCTGGAGTTTGGAGGGAGAGCACAAAAAATATGCCAGGTACAAAATGTTTATAACCTTGGTGGTAAAATGTGAATCTCTAAGCAAGCCAGACACCAACTCGAGGAGGTTCTTGGTCAAGGGCCAGATGGGTGCCACAGAAAATTCTTGCCATTTCATATTTAAACTTTTGACCTCATAGATGAGGTCTTGAAATATAATTAAAGGATGGAGTTCATGTCCCAGAGGTTAATAAAGATCTACTTGTTTATTTTTTTCACTCTAGTGATTGCTTATTTTAATACCAGGATATGTGGAATGCAGAATGCCAATCAAAACCAAAAAAAAAATTTTAAAAACCAAGAATCAAACAAACACCAAAGAATTTTGTTTTAAATTAATATTAGTATAGGGTAGATATTGCATTAGCAATATTAGCAATGAGAAGAGATCATGAAAATGAAAAACATTTAGTTTGTACTTATTTCTAAACTGTGCTGGATATTGGTAAAAAGCAATATAAGTTAATCTTAAATCAATCGATCTTACAATTTAGTGTGGAACACAAATAAGTAAGCAAGCAATTACAGTAGAGTCTCATGATAATAATTATGGCTACTTAGTATGTAGCAGATACCTGGCTAATGCTTTACTTAAGTTATAAACAAAATGTTTTAAGTAGATATTATGATCACATATTACCACATACTATTATTATTATACAAAAATAAATTAATAAAATAGACTCAGAGACACTTAAAACTTATCTAAAATGACACCTAGTGTTGGGTGACACCAAGATATTTAAACCTAATCTGCCTGAATTCAAAGACATGAGTTCCTGGCTACATAATACATCATAATATATCTGTCACCATCAGATCCTTGTCTTTCATACAAACCTGAATTTATACAGCAGAAGAATTTAGAGGCAGACATGGTGTCACATGCTTATATTCCCAGCATTTCAGGAGGCTGTGGCAGGAGGATCACAAATTCAAAGCCAGTCAGCCTTAGCAAAAGTGAGGTACTAAGCAACTCAGTGAGACCCTGTCTCTAAATAAAATACAAACTAGGGCTGGGGATGTGGCTCAGTGGTCAAGTGCCCCTGAGTTCAATTCCCAGTACAAAAAAAAAAAAAAATAGAGATGCTAATAAGACAGAGGTTAGATTGCAATCTAGCTAGAAGCGAAAGTTTTCATTGCCAATTACAGGTTTTCCCTCCTCCCTTCATTCAGTAGGAAGTATATAAATCCAGAATGCATCTCCAGGTCATGCTAACTACAGAGGCATACTTATAGGAAAAGGTGTTTTAGGAGATATATTGAGACCAGTAAAGCTCTTCAGAGCAAACGAATTGGTGCATGCCTCCATGACTATCTTTTTTGGGGAAGAGACACTGACTTTGCTTCAGGTACACTATAGTAAATTTGAGCCACCATACTTTGGGTTCTGTTTAGGTGCAAAGCTAACAGTTCTCCAACTAAAAGAAAGTATCTGGTAAGTCAGATACCTAGTATTTTAAAGTTGACTGATAATTATCCCACCCGTAATAAGTGTGTGAAAAACATGAGATGCAAATATTTCTAGCAAGAGAAACAATCTATGATGGGTTTAGTCTCTGGAATTTAAACCCAAAGGAGTTTTGCCACTGAGATACATTCCCAGCCCTTTTTTTTTAATTTTTTTTTTTTTTTTTTTTTTTTTTTTTTTTTGAGAATGTGAGACAGAATCTCATTAAGTTGCTGAGACTGACCTTGAGTTTGCAATCCTCCTGTCTGGGTCTCCCAAGTTGCTGGGATTACAGGTGTGCATCCCTGGACCTGGCATGTAGTCACTTTCTAATTGAATTATAATTAACATACAGTAAGATGCACACATTGTACTTGTTCAATCTCATGGGTCTTGACAATCTTACACATCTGTTTTACTCACTCTCTCAAACAAAATATACAACATTTTCATCACCCCCCAAAGGTTCCTTATAATCTTTCCAGAGTTTTCCAGAGAGACAGGGATTTTCTGACTCCCATCACTGCTGATTCGTTTCACCTGTTCTTGGACTTTAAAACAATACAATCAATGAGATATATATTTGCATCTAGCTTCTTTCAGTTAATATGATATTTTTAAGATTCACTCACATTGTTATATGTAAGAATAGTTCATTATTTTTATTAGTATTCCATTGAAACAGTAGATCACTTTCCTATTATTGATTTATGATCCAATGCAATGGACATTTGTAATATTTCTGGATTTTAAGTTTTATTAATAAGACTCCAAGAAACATTGTTGAAGTCTTCTGTGGACTTTTCACATGTTTGAAGTAAAAAAAATTAGGGCAGCATTGCGTAGTCATGGGGCACATCAATGTTTACCTTTATAAGAAATTGCAGAACACTTCATAATTGTGCATCACTTCAGACTCCCATCAGCAATGTATGAAAGTTCCAGTTGCTCCGCCTCATCTCTGGCATTTAGTGTTGTCAGTCTTCTTGATTATTTTTTAATATTTATAGTTTATCTCCTTGTAGTTTTTATTTTAAACATTAACTTTCTCATATGCTTATTGGCTATCCATATATAGTCTTTTGAGACGTGTTGCTCATTTTTCTGTATATGACAATTTAATTTGTTTTCCAACTGGATTCTAAGTGACAATATTTAGCTACATTTATTCATCTATCATTCCCAGTAAAAGTAGTGATGAGTTTGTCTAGATGGCCCATTCATGTCTTCCTGCAAATCACTGGGCATGTTTTCTTACATTACCTTATCACTTTCAGTAATGATCTGTACATTTTAAAAAAGGGGAAGAAACGACCATAAAGCCCAGGGCTTAACAGCAGTGTTCCATATGAAACCATTAAACCATTTACTAACCATCTGCTCATGGCAATGAGCCCATTCTGGTTTTATACGGTATTTTTTATATTAAAAAAGGAACAGTCTCAGAGACAGATAATACACATGTGTTAAAATATGATATTCAATCAGCAGCCTACACTTGCTGAGAATGGAGCAAACTAAACTTGCACTCGTAGGCCATTACAATTGAAAAGAAACTTTGAGCTCATCCAAGTGAACATACTTAATGTTTTAGAAGAGAAGACTGGGGCCCATAAGCTTAACTACTTTCCAAGTCAAGAACAGAACACAGATAATTTTACTTACAGTACAGTGTTCTCTTTCGTATATCATCATGCATTTAGAAAAATTGTTCCAGTTTATAGTCAAAATTAGAAGAGAAAGTCTAAACTCAGTAGATATTTAGAAAAAAAATGTGAAATGGACAAATAAAAACCAACAGAAAGGCTCCTTCGACTCACTGAAAAATTATGGAAGCCAAATTCCCTTCACCTCATTAACCATGTGGCTTTAAATAAATCATTCCATCTTACTATTTTAATATCCTCACCTGAAAATTGGAGTTAAAATAAACACACTGTTATATTCAGAAACAAAACTAAAGTGTAAATCAGGAGAGCAATTGAAACAGAGGACCTCCTGCTGGTTTCCAGAGCTGAAAGCCCAAAGTAGGATTAACAAAGCAATGGAAGCAAAACCAGATGATTGTTAGAGGCTAGAGATTTTCACTGCATGGGGTAATTGCGTGTGCAAAGTATGACAGGAAATAAAACTGCTTCCAACATTACCCCTGGAAGGTGTGATCCCAAGGAAAGAGGACCACAAAAATGCAGACTGATGTGGATCTAAGCCAGGCCATCCACTGTCTCAAAAGTCACCGAAGAACTAAATCCCCAAAGTGCTATTAAAAGATCAGTCTCAGGACCAGGTACACAGGGATGTAATGCCTACATAACTACAGGAGGAAGAGAGACAGAAGCACTCCTGGAACTCAGAATGGGCCCCTCTGCTTTTAAAACTCAAGAAGAAATCCAAAGTGAAGAATGCAGCCAATGAAATCAACAATCAGAACAATGAATTCACTAATTGTGAAATTAAGCTTAAGAGGCAATATGAGGAAAACTTTAAGAAGGTTAGGGCATTCAAGGAGAAAAAAGGAATAAGTAAAATGGTACAAATATATGAAAAAAAGAATATACAAGAATAGCTGGATATAAAAGTTACATTAATAAATGAACTTAAAGAGAGAGCAGCATATAGGTAAATTGTAAATATGAAAGAACTTATATACATATACTTAATGAGAGTTCCAGAAGAATAGAGAAAACTCAAAATAAAATGTCAGAGAGTTTTTCAAACTTAAAGTACAAAATAAATCCTTATAATAAAAAAAATGCTAACACAAATTAATAAAGGCAAATCTATACCATGTCTCATCATGTCTCATTTTAATAACTTTGCAAAACTTCAAGGATAAAAGGTGAAATTCAACAAATAGCAAAAATTACACTGACTTCTTTTTTTTTTTTAGTTTGTTCAGAAGCATTTCATTTCTTTATTTAAAAATCAAAACTTTTGAGTAGTTAAAAACAGTTCCAAAAATCTACCCTTTAGATTTTATATACAATATTTTTAAAAAGCCAATTAAAATTTTTTAAAAAAAGATTTTATATACAAGACATTTTTTAAAAATTATAGACATTCCATGCCACCCAGTTCTTATTTGGATTTAGGATTTATATCAGCTATGTTAAAAGCTATACAATCCCTGAGAAAAAATAAAACAACTCATTCCAAAAACATATAGGGAATCAGAGAAGACCCAAAACAATTATGCATGTTTTTCAGGAATGCTGTTAATATATTATATTAACATGTCATATGATTTTATCACTTCTTATAGTACCAACAAGTTCCCAAAAATAATATAGTCAATTTAAAGTTCTAAAGGAAACTTGATTCATAATTTGAATTCCCCATTAAACTATCATTATCACTTAAAGTGAGAGTAAAAGATTGGGGATGTATATAGCTGAGTGGTAGCTCATTTGCCTAACATACCCAAGGCCCTAGGTTTGACCTCCAGCATGGCAAAACCAAAAAACAATTAAAAAAAAAAACAGAACCCCCCAAAAGAAGAAGGTAAAATAAGTGAAATAATATGGAGAAAACTCCAACATATATTGATAACTACAAAAAGTGAGCTACAGGGGCTAGGGATGTACTCAGTGGTAGAGTATTCACCTAGCATGCACAAGACCCTGAATTTGATCCCCAGTACCACCACACACACACACACACACACACACACACACAGGGAAAATATGTCATATACACTACTTTTTAGTATATATAGCAGCATATATATTACTTTTGTGTATATTTTGCCCTAGAAATCAGGAAAAAGAGCACATTTGTATTTATTTTCCCTAAAACATAAATTGGAAGGGAAAAAATAATAATATAATCGCTCACTTATGCTGGGTGAGTAGGATGGGGGAACATAATACTTTATGAGCATACTTCTTTGAAAATTATTTTGGCATATGTACTCATGTGAATGATCTAAATATTCAGAACATAAAATTAAATCAGGAAAATGAGAACAGAAATACGAAAACCAAAACCAAACAAAAACAACTGCAAATAAACCTGCCTCTTCTGGAAAACATAACCACTGTAACTGAGAGGTGGGGAGCACTATTCAAGTAACAGTTCTGTCCTTTGTTTATATACTTTCCATCCAATGAGAAAGGTAAGAGCTGCAATAGCATCTTAAATACTTATTGTTTTGTTTTCATAGTGTTTTGAGTGTGATAATACTCAAGGAATTGTGTGTGTGTGTGTGTGTGAATATGGGTTATTGGACTGAAGAAAAGAATAATATATAAATATGTTGGAAGCCAGGGCTCTTCTTGGAAGAAGAAATACAAATGCAGAATAGCAGGGAGGCAAGGAAAAAACCATAAGGCTGCAATGCAAGTGGAAGAACCGGTATAAACTCATATGATTCCAAATAGATATCCATTTCCTAGGTCTGTCCACTGAAAGATTATAAAATAATGACACTCCTATAGCAATGAATATGCCTATTTCTCAGATCTCAGTTTTAAATACTATTCCCAATAAAGACACCAGTACTCCTTTCAAAAAATAGCTAATTTGAGAACTAGAGCAGGGATCTTATGCCAGAGAGGGAAAAAAAAAAATGCCTTTTGAGACTTGGAAGCATTAACAATACAGAGAAAATACAGAGAAACATGCTGAAAAGGGTGCCCATTTTAAGATCTGGACCCATTTGAGTATCCAAATTAATTTTTAAAAAGTTGTGGATTACAACCAATTAAACATGAGACTCCAACTAATAGAAACTACAGATAGGTAGGTTGATGGCTGAAAGCAACAAACAACAATGGAACTTAGGTGGAGGGAGGGGTTTTGTGAGGGACAAGATGCAAAATCTAAAGTACAGCATTACAAATGATTTAACATATAAAAAAGAAAGAAATTGGGAAACTAAATGCTTGCAGCCACGTGATCAAAGCAAATATTACTAATGAAGGGTCAACAGGCATCATGAGCCTTTGGATGTGCTACCCCAAGAAAGATGCCTTTTCATTTATGGAGTACATAAACCAGAAAGGAAAAATCTGCATTTTTATCACAAGGAAACCTCAGAAAAACACTCACTGATAATCAATATTTAAAACGGCTGGGTTTCCCGTCACGTAATGCACGTTCCTGGGGAACCTGACACTAAACCATTCATGGACTACCTGCTTCTGGGTCGAGGTTTCTCCCTCGCTAGGATCTATTGAAAGTCAGCCCTCGACACAAGAAACGAAAAAAAAAGGAAATAAAGAAAAAATAAAATTAAAAAAGGCTGGGTTTTATTTTTCAAAATTATTAATGACATGAGAAACAAAGAACAGATGAGTATTAAAGGATAATAAAGAGACATGACAGCTAAATGCAATTCGTGGCTTGATTTGGGTCCTGAAGTGAGTCAGTTAGAGCAATTGATCACTCTGGAATAGGATCTGTGTTGTATCAGTGTTAAATTCCTCAAGACATTGATGAAAGTATGGAAGGCTTAAGTGATGGGTCCATTTATTATGCCTCTTTCTTCATAACATTTTAGAATCAAGTGCAGTCAGAATGTTAAATGTCCCTCTTTTCCCACCTTCATCCCTATTCAGTCTGCCTGGTAGGGTCAACATTTCACATTTCCTCATCACAACTCAACTAACTTAGACTTAACTTCATCATCCAGGCATATGCCAATGAGCCAAGGAGGAGAGAGATGATAACCAGGATCTACAGTCTGCCATCTGCCCAAATCCAGATCCATGGAGACTCCTTTATAGAGAGTTAGTCCCTGATTGTGTTTGTGGGAACCAAAACAGCTTTGGATTTAACACACAGGCTAATTAGTAGATTCAGAACCTTAGAAACCTTCATTATATTATAATACCACTTCATCTTCTGGAGCTCAAAAAATATATAACTCTGTTCATTAATTTATTACAATAAGTGCATCGTCTCTACCTTTGAATACTCTCAGGCTATTATTACATGCCCAGAGGTGTCAGGCAGAGGATGACTCATAATAACATTTTTACTGAAGAGATTACTCTGTATGCACACTTGTGTGCTATTGTGAATGACACTTTCTGTACCTGTGTGCTTGTCTCCTTCAGTAGTGTATGTATGTGCATACAGATGCATGCTGATGCTTACAGATGTAAGTTCATGTCTTCCTGCAAGTGTATGGGCATCTGTGTGTCCATGTGGGTAAGTGCCTCTGCATTAGTATACTACAGTTGTGCATTTATATAATAAATACTGTCAAGAAAAAAGTGGATGCACAATGTATCTGTTAAGGATCTCTTTCATTCCAAAAGTTGTTTCAAGCAAAAAGGAAATTTATTGGCTCATTTAAGTGTCCGGACTTAACTTTCAGTTTTCATTTGGAAAAGGGGGAAAAGGGAAAATGAACAGAATTAATTTAGAATTTTCTGACCTTGTGATGGAAATCTTTTCTTTGGTTACCTGATGTGGTACCCTCCACTAAGCTTCCTATAAAGCTATTTGTTTGTTTGTTTATTTGTTTTGGCTTTTAGCCTCTTTGCTTTCAGACAATTCCTAAGGCAAATAACAAAGCCAGAGTTTTGTCAGATCAATATATTGGGAACTAGAATTGACCTGGGCATTTCTGCCATCTAGCAAGTGACCTTTCTTCATCTCCTTAACTCTTAGCTTTGTGGCCAATGTCTTGACCAAAGGACAATTTGAAACAATAGGCCTCTAGGGATTCAAACTTTCCCAAGCCCTAATTCAATCACCTGCTGCTCTTGGGTCTCTGCCTTTGATTACACTAGCTTTAGAATGAGGGAAATATCTGCTTTTCAACAATATATAACTCTTGGGTACTCAACAATCTTAGATTTCAAGCTACAAGTGCAAAGAACTTTCTTAGCAAAACTGTTATTATCCTATTTTTAATCTTTTACTCTGGTTTAAATTTTTATTGAGATTATTTTAGATTCACATGAAATTGTAAGAAATAATGCAAATATATCCCTAAGACGCTTTGCCCAGTTTTCCCAGTGATAACATTTCAAAACACTATAGCATGCTATCTTAACCAGAATATTTACATTGATATTATCTACCGAGCTTAATCAAATTTCCATAATTAATTAAATACAATTTTACTTGTACTTATTTTTGCATGTATTCATTTTGTGCATGTGTGTGTGTGTTCAATTCTCTTCAATTTATCATGTGTATAGTTTCATGTATTCACCACCACAGACAATATACTCAATGATTATATCACCAAAGCATGCCTTTGTGTGTATTTTTTATGACACACACCTCCCTCCTGACTATGCTTTATCCAACCTCATTTCCTAGAAACCATTGATTTTTCCTCTATTCCTGAAATTTTGTCATTTCATAAATGTCATATAAACTCAGTATATAACCTTTTGAAATTATTTTCTCAATGATTCCTTGGAGACACTTTAATGTTATTGTATGTGTCCCTTGGTGTTTATTCCTTTTTATTGCTGAGTAATAGTCCATGTTTTATATGGTCCTCAGTTTGTTTAACCACCTGCTGAAGAACATCTAAGCTATTTCTATATTGGGGATATTACAAAGAAAGCTTCTCTCAATTTGTATGCAAATTTCAAGGGATTATACATTTTCGTTTCTCTGGAATAAATGTTCAAGAGTGCAATTGCTGGGGCATATGACAATTTCCTGTTTGTTTACTTTTAAGTTAAGCATTTTGTTTTTGATCACTCTAACTACATATGTAATAAGGTAAAAATAAAGAGACCCTGCATCATTTACCCGGTTTCCCACAATGGTAAGATCTTACAAAACAATGATACAATATCATAACCAGGATGTTGACTGACACTGATGTAGTCAAAATACAGAATATTTCCATCATTAAAATGATCTGTTATAGTCCCCTTCAAACTATAGTCACTGTCCTCTAGCCCATTTTCTCCTTAACCCCCTGCAATCTGTGATCTGTTCTTCATTTCTATAATTATGTTATTTCAAGAAAAGTATTTAAGTGGAATCATACAATTTGTTAACTTGTGGGATTGGCTCTTATTTCTTCACTCAGCATAATTATCTGAAGATTTATCTAGACTGTTGCATGTATGGAAAGTTTGGTCCATTTTATAGCTGAGCAGGTTTGATCCAATTTGTTTGACCCTTAACTCATTGAGTGAAGTCTGAGTTGTTTTCCATTTGGGCCATTTTGAATAAAGCATTTGTAAACATTCAGCTACAGGTTTTTGAATGAACAGTTCTCTAGATAAATGCTCAGGAATGCAATTACTAGATCAAATGGTAGTTGCACATCTTATTTTTAAGAAGGTCTCAATTTGTTTTCAAAAGTAGCTATAAAATTTTGCGAGAGCTTCCAATCACTCCTGGAGAGCTTCCAATCACACCTGCAAGGTAGGCGGGCCTGCGACCCACCGACCCACCGGCAGAAGAGGAGCAGCGGCCTGCTGAGAGGCAGAGCCACCCCCTCCCCCTGCGCCAGCAAGGTAGACAGAACTGTGACCACCCACAGAGAAGGCCCAGTGGCCTGCTGAGGGGCAGAGCCGCCCCCCACCCCCCGCGCCTGCCAGGTAGGCGGAACTGTGACCACCAACAGAAAAGGCCCAGTGGCCTGCTGAGGGGCAGAGCCGCCCCCCACCCCCCGCGCCTGCCAGGTAGGCGGAACTGTGACCACCAACAGAAAAGGCCCAGTGGCCCGCGGAGAGGCAGAGCTTCCAATCAGTCCTGCAAGGTAGGCGGGACTGCGACCCACCGGCAGAAGAGGAGCAGCGGCCTGCTGAGAGGCAGAGCCGCCCCCTCCCCCCGCGCCTGCAAGGTAGACGGAACTGTGACCACCAACAGAACAGGCCAGACCTGCAACCGACAGACAGAACAGGCCCAGTGGCCTGAGGAAGGGTAGATCCGCCCCCCCTCCGCGCCTGCAAGGTAGGCGGACCTGCAACCCACTGGCAGAACAGCCCCAGAGGCCTGCAGAGGGGCAGTGCCGCTGCCTGCGCCTGCAAAGTAGGCAGAACTGCGACCACCGATAGAACAAGCCTAGCGGCCCGCAGAAGGACAGAGCCGCTGCCCGCGCCTGCAAGGTAGGCGGACCTGCTACCGACCGGCAAGGCAGGCCCAGCGGCCTGCCGGCGTGGTAGGCACATTGCCCCAATTGGAGGAGGGGCAGAGCCGCCGCCCATGCCTGCGAGGGAGACTTTGCAACTATACAAGACCAATATAAATATATAGGGGGAAAATTCAATAGCACAACAGTTTCACCAAGTAGAAAGGAACGCGAACAGTATGAAGAGACAAGGAAAGAAAGGACCACAAGCAATGCAGGTCAACTCAACGTTAGAAGAGGTAATAGCTGCAGCAGATGGAATGTCAGATAAAGAATTCAGGATATACATGCTTCAGATGATCTGGAGTCTCAAGGAAGACATCAGACAGCAAAATCAGACAATGAAAGATCACTTCAACAATGAATTACATAAACAAATCCAAGAAGCAAAAGATCAACTATACAGGGAGATAGAGGTTATAAAAAACAAACAAACAGAAATCCTAGAAATGCAGGAAGCAATAAACCAACTTAAAAACTCAATTGAGAATACTACCAGCAGAGTAGAACACTTAGAAGATAGAACATCAGACAATGAAGATAAAGTATTTCAACTTGAAAAGAACATAGACAGCTCAGCAAGACTGTTAAGAAACCATGAGCAGAACATCCAAGAAATATGGGATAACATAAAGAGACCAAATTTAAGAGTCATTGGGATACAGGAAGGGACAGAGTTTCAAACCAAAGGAATGAGCTATCTATTCAATGAAATAATACGAGAAAACTTCCCAGACTTGAAGAATGAGACAGAATCCCAAATCCTAAAAGCCTACAGGACGCCGAATGTGCAAAATCATAAGAGACCCACACCTAGACACATTATAATGAAGATGCCCAACATACAGAATAAGGAGAGAATTTTAAAAGCTACAAGAGAAAGGAAGCAGATCACATTTAGGGGTAAGCCAATCAGGATAACAGCTGATCTTTCAACACAGACTCTGAAAGCTAGAAGATCCTGGAATAACATATTTCAAACACTGAAAGAAAATGGGTTCCAACCAAGAATTGTGTTTCCAGCGAAATTAAGCTTCAGGATGGAAGATGAAATTAAAACCTTCCACGATAAACAAAAGTTAAAAGAATTTGCAGCTAGAAAACCATCTCTTCAAAACATCCTCGGCAAAACATTACAGGAAGAGGAAATGGAAAATAACAATGAAAACCAACAGTGGGAGGTAGGACAGTAAAGGGGGGAAAATAATCAAAGAGGAAAACAAACCACGTTTAGTAACATAAATAAACAAATATGGCTGGAAGAACAACCCATATCTCAATAATAACCCTAAATGTTAATGGCTTAAACTCACCAATCAAGAGACACAGGCTAGTAGAATGGATCACAAAACAAGACCCAACAATATGCTGCCTACAGGAGATGCATTTGATAGGAAAAGACATACATAGGCTGAAGGTGAAAGGTTGGGAAAAATCATATCACTCATATGGACTTCGGAAACAAGCAGGAGTGTCCATACTCATATCAAATAAAATAGATTTCAAGCCAAAGTTAATCAAAAGGGATAAAGAGGGACACTACATACTACTTAAGGGAACCATACACCAACAAGACATAACAATCATAAATATATATGCCCCAAACAATGGTGCAGCTATGTTCATCAAACAAACTCTTCTCAAGTTCAAGAGTCTAATAGACCACCATACAATAATCATGGGAGACTTCAACACACCTCTCTCGCCACTGGACAGATCTTCCAAACAAAAGTTGAATAAGGAAACTATAGAACTCAATAACACAATTAATAACCTAGACTTAATTGACATATATAGAATATACCACCCAACATCAAGCAGTTACACTTTTTTCTCAGCAGCACATGGATCCTTCTCAAACATAGATCATATATTATGTCACAGGGCAACTCTTAGACAATATAAAGGAGTAGAGATAATACCATGCATCTTATCTGATCATAATGGAATGGAACTGAAAATCAACGATAAAAGAAGGAAGGAAAAAGAATACATCACTTGGAGAATGAACAATAGGTTACTGAATGATCAATGGGTTATAGAAGACATCAAGGAGGAAATTAAAAAATTCTTAGAGATTAATGAAAACACGGACACAACATATCGGAATCTATGGGACACACTGAAAGCAGTTCTAAGAGGAAAATTCATTGCTTGGAGTTCATTCCTTAAAAAAAGAAAAAAACCAACAAATAAATGATCTCATACTTCATCTCAAAATCCTAGAAAAAGAAGAGCAAAACAACAGCAAAAGAAGTAGAAGGCAAGAAATAATTAAAATCAGAGCTGAAATTAATGAAATCGAAACAAAAGAAACAATTGAAAAAATTGACAAAACTAAAAGTTGGTTGTTTGAAAAAATAAACAAAATCGACACACCCTTAGCCATGCTAGCGAAGAGAAGAAGAGAGAGAACCCAAATTACTAGCATACGGGATGAAAAAGGCAATATCACAACAGACACTTCAGATATACAGAAGATAATCAAAAATTATTTTAAATCCTTATACTCCAATAAATTAGAAGATAGTGAAGGCATCGATAAATTTCTTAAGTCATATGATCTGCCCAGATTGAGTCAGGAGGATATAGACAACCTAAACAGACCAATATCAATTGAGGAAATAGAAGAAACCATAAAAAGACTACCAACTAAGAAAAGCCCTGGACCGGATGGGTATACAGCAGAATTTTACAAAACCTTTAAAGAGGAACTAATACCAATACTTTTCAAGCTACTTCGGGAAATAGAAAAAGAGGGAGAACTTCCAAATTCATTCTACGAGGCCAACATCACCCTGATACCTAAACCAGACAAAGACACTTCAAAGAAAGAAAACTACAGACCAATATCTCTAATGAACCTAGATGCAAAAATCCTCAATAAAATTCTGGCCACTCGGATACAAAGGCACATCAAAAAAATTGTGCACCATGATCAAGTAGGATTCATCCCTGGGATGCAAGGCTGGTTCAATATAAGGAAATCAATAAATGTTATTCACCACATCAATAGACTTAAAAATAAGAACCATATGATCATCTCGATAGATGCGGAAAAAGCATTCGACAAAGTACAGCATCCCTTTATGTTCAAAACTCTAGAAAAACTAGGGATAACAGGAACATACCTCAATATTGTAAAAACAATCTATGCTAAGCCTCAGGCTAGCATCATTCTGAATGGAGAAAAATTGAAGGCATTCCCTCTAAAATCTGGAACAAGACAGGGATGCTCTCTCTCACCACTTCTGTTCAACATAGTTCTTGAAACACTGGCCAGAGCAATTAGACAGACGAAAGAAATTAAAGGCATAAAAATAGGAATAGAAGAACTTAAATTATCACTATTTTCAGATGACATGATTCTAACCCTAACCCTAACCCAAAAGGGTCTACAAAGAAACTATTAGAGCTAATAAATGAATTCAGCAAAGTGGCAGGATATAAAATCAACACGCATAAATCAAAGGCATTCCTGTATATCAGCGACAAATCCTCTGAAATGGAAATGAGGACAACCACTCCATTCAAAATATCTTCAAAAAAAATAAAATACTTGGGAATCAACCTAACAAAAGAGGTGAAAGACTTATACAATGAAAACTACAGAACCCTAAAGAGAGAAATAGAAGAAGATCTTAGAAGATGGAAAAATATACCCTGTTCATGGATAGGCAGAACTAACATCATCAAAATGGCGATATTACCAAAAGTTCTCTATAGGTTTAATGCAATGGCAATCAAAATCCCAACGGCATTTCTTGTAGAAATAGAGAAAGCAATCATGAAATTCATATGGAAAAATAAAAGACCCAGAATAGCAAAAACAATGCTAAGCAGGAAGTGTAAATCAGGCGGTATAGCGATACCAGACTTCAAACTATACTACAGAGCAATAGTAACAAAAACAGCATGGTACTGGTACCAAAACAGGCGGGTGGACCAATGGTACAGAATAGAGGACACAGAAACCAATCCACAAAACTACAACTATCTTATATTTGATAAAGGGGCTAAAAGCATGCAATGGAGGAAGGATAGCATCTTCAACAAATGTTGCTGGGAAAACTGGAAATCCATATACAACAAAATGAAACTGAATCCCTTTCTCTCGCCATGCACAAAAGTTAATTCAAAATGGATCAAGGAGCTTGATATCAAATCAGAGACACGCCGTCTGATAGAAGAAAAAGTTGGCTACGATCTACATACTGTGGGGTCGGGCTCCAAATTCCTCAATAGGACACCCATAGCACAAAAGTTAATAACTAGAATCAACAAATGGGACTTACTCAAACTAAAAAGTTTTTTCTCAGCAAAGGAAACAATAAGAGAGGTAAATAGAGAGCCTACATCATGGGAACAAATCTTTACTCCTCACACTTCAGATAGAGCCCTAATATCTAGAGTATACAAAGAACTCAAAAAATTAGACAATAAGAGAACAAACAACCCAATTAACAAATGGGCCAAGGACCTGAACAGACACTTCTCAGAGGAGGACATACAATCAATCAACAAGTACATGAAAAAATGCTCACCATCTCTAGCAGTCAGAGAAATGCAAATCAAAACCACCCTAAGATACCATCTCACTCCAGTTAGATTGGCAGCCATTATGAAGTCAAACAACAACAAGTGCTGGCGAGGATGTGGGGAAAAGGGTACACTTGTATATTGCTGGTGGGACTGCAAATTGGTGCAGCCAATTTGGAAAGCAGTATGGAGATTTCTTGGAAAGCTGGGAATGGAGCCACCATTTGACCCAGCTATTCCCCTTCTCGGTCTATTCCCTAAAGACCTAAAAAGAGCATGCTACAGGGACACTGCTACATCGATGTTCATAGCAGCACAATTCATAATAGCAAGACTGTGGAACCAACCTAGATGCCCTTCAATAGATGAATGGATAAAAAAAATGTGGCATTTATACACAATGGAGTATTACTCTGCATTAAAAAATGACAAAATCATATAATTTACAGGGAAATGGATGGCATTAGAGCAGATTATGCTAAGTGAAGCTAGCCAATCCCTAAAAAACAAATGCCAAATGTCTTCTTTGATATAAGGAGAGTAACTAAGAACAGAGTAGGGTCGAAGAGCATGAGAAGAAGATTAACATTAAACAGGGATGAGAGGTGGGAGGGAAAGGGAGAGAGAAGGGAAATTGCATGGAAATGGAAGGAGACCCTCAGGGTTATACAAAAGTACATACAAGAGGAAGTGAGGGTAAAGGGAAAAATAATACAAGGGGGACAAATGAATGTCAGTAGGGGGGGCAGAGAGAGAAGAGGGGAGGGGAGGGGAGGGGAGGGGGGATAGTAGAGGATAGGAAAGGCAGCAGAACACAACAGACACTAGTATGGCAATATGTAAATCAATGGATGTGTAACTGATGTGATTCTGCAATCTGTATATGGGGTAAAAATAGGAGCTCATAATCCACTTGAACCAAAGTGTGAAATATGATATGTCAAGAACTATGTAATGTTTTGAACAGCCAACAATAAAAAATTTAAAAAAAAAAATTTTTGCATTTCCCACCATCAATGTATGCATGATCCAATTTCTTCATATCCTCCAGTATTTAGTATTTTCCCCACTTTTTTATTTTAGCCAGTTTTGATAGGGTTATATTGGTATCATAGTATGATTTTAATTTTCTGAATGGAAATGACGATGAACATCTTTTTATGTGATTTATACATCCTCTTTGATAAAGCATCTGTTCATATCTTTTGCCCATTTTTAATATTTGTTGATTATTCTTAAGTTTTGAAAATTCTGCATACTAGTTCTATATCCAATATGTGGTTTGTAAATGCTTTCTCCTGGTCTGTAGCTTGTTTTTCATCCTTTTAACAGGGTCTTTCACAGATCAAAACTTTTCATTTTTCATGAAGCTTATTATGTCATTTTTTCTTTTTATGGTTAATACTTTTGGTATTAATTTTAAGATTTTTTTGTCTAACTCTGATCTGAAGATTTTCCTTCTACTTTTTCCCTAAAAGTATTATAATCTTGTATTTTACACTTAGGTCTGTGATCTGTTTTGACTTAATTTTTGTAGAAGTTCAAAGAGAACAGAATTCAAATTTTTCCTACGGATGTCCAATTCTCACATTGAAAATGTTTTAATTCTATCATTGAATTACTTTTACACCTTTGTCAGAAATCAATTGGGCATAACTTATGAAAATCTGTGGAAATAGCAAAATCAGTGCTTAGAGACAAATTTATAGCATTGAAGGTACATGTTAGAAAAAGAAGAAATAATTTAACTTCCATCTTAGGAAACTTAAAAAATAAAGCAACTTAAATGCAAAGTAAGCAGAAGAAAAACCATATGAACAGAAATACCTGGAGTTGAAAACTAGAAACAGAGATAATCAGCAAAACTGAAAGGTAGTTCTTGGAAGAAATCAATAAATCGATTGATTAGTGAGCTTTTGCATCAGTGTACAAAATATCTGACAGGAACAACTTAGAGGAGGAAACATTTCTTTGGGACTCACAGTTTCAGAAGTCTTAGTTCATAGATGGCTGACTTCATTTCTTTTGGCGCCAGGTGAGGCAGCACGTCATCAATGGGGAAGCACCCAGCAGAAGGAAGCTGCTTCCCTGTGGCAGCCAGGAAACAGCGAAAGGAAGAGGCTGAAGGAAAAACAAGCCTCCCAGGGCACACACCCTCATGACACACTTCCTCCAGCCATGTCCCTCCTTTCCACAGTTACCACCCAGTCATTCCATTCAAACTAGGATGGACTGATTAGGTTACATCCCTCATAAGCCAATCACTTTACCTATAAATATTCCGGCATTAACAGGAATGTGGGGAGACACCTCATGTACAACCATAACAATATGCCTCTAGTGAGGCTAAGAAAAGAGAGTGGAAGAGACATGATACAAATTATTAATATCAGGAAGTAAAGAGAGAGCATCATCACACATGCCATGGACATTGGAAGGATAAATAAAAGGAATCTGAAATGCTGCACATTTCATAGATAACATGGACCAATTTCTTGAAAGACATAATCTGTCAATACTCACACAGAGAAAACACAATCTGAATAGGCCTCTATTTATCTAAATAAAAAGTAAAAATAAAGAGACCCTGCACCATTTACCCAGTTTCCCACAATGGTAAGATCTTACAAAACAATGGTTCAATACCATAACCAGGATGTTATGAATAAATAATTAATAGCCTTTCAAAACACAAAGTACCAAGCCCAGATAGCTTCACTGGTAACTGCTATCAACTACTTAAGGAAGAAATTCTATTGATTTCCTATAGTCTCTTCTAAAAGATAAAAGCAAAGAGAATATATCTTCACTGATTCTATGAGGCCAACATAAGCTAGATGAATTTGTTACAATTAAAGGTAACTCCAAACCAATATCACTCATGAACATAAATGCAAAAACACTGAATAAATAATAGCAAATTCCATTCAGTAACACATTAAAACATTTTATACACCGTGACCAAGTTGGACTTATTCCAGATATGCAAGACAAATTTAATATTCAAAAAATTTAACATTATCCATTACATCAAAAAAACTAAAGAAAAATCATATGATCCTATCAATAGAAATAGAAAAAGCATGTGACAAAATCCAGTGGATAATTGTGACAAAAACTCTTAATGAAATAGGAATAAAGGAGAACTTCCTCAACTTCATAAAGAACATCTTAAAAATCATAGTTAATATCATACTTAATGTAAGAAATCAGGCCTTTCCTCTACTCATAACCCTCCAAACAAGACCTAAAAAAATGCTGCCTCTCACCCTTGATTTTCAATATTGTATTAGATGTCAGAACTAATTCAATAAGTCAAGAAAATGAATTAAAATTATACAGACATGAAAGGAAGATTCTGTCATATTCATGTAGAAAATAATAAAAAAAATTTTCAAGATAGACAATTTTAGCAGGACTATAGGACACAAATATATAAAACCATTTGCTCTTCTATATACCATCAGTGAACAAATAGAATTTGAAAATAAAACACACAGTTCCATGAGTATCTCAAAAAATGCAATACTTTAGTATAAGTCTAATAAAATACATATAACATATATAAGAAAAACTATAAAATGCAGATAAAAGAAATCAAAGAAAAAGTAATAAATGGAGAGAAATTCCATGTTCATGGATAGGAAGATTCAATACTTTCAAGATTTGTTTTCTTCTCATCTTGAACTATAGATTCAATGCAATCCCAATTAAAATTCCAGTAGGTTACTTTGTGATGATCAGTGAATTCTTCTAAAGCTATATGGAGAAACGAAAGACCCAGAACAGCCAATACACAAATTGATTAATAGAAAAGGACAGAAAGCCAAGAGGGAAAAAAAAACTCAAATATAGTCAATCAATCTTGGAAAAAAATAATAAAGTAAAGGCAATGCAATCAAGAAAATGCAGTCTTTTCAATGAGCATTGCTTGAAAAACTGGACATTCACATGCAGAAAACAGTGGGAGAGTGGAATAGACACAGACTTTGCACTTTCACTAAATTAACCTATCTTCCACTTTGGAAGACAGATTGACACATTTTTACAAAACTAAATATACTCTTACCATCAGATACACCAGCCTCCTTGGTATTTAACCAAATGAGAAGAAAACATATCTACACAAACACCTAAAAATAGAAATGTTTATAATTGCCAAAATTTAGAAGCAATGAAGATATTCTTCAATAAGTGAATGGATAAATAAGTGTGCTGCTTCTATACAATTGACTATCTATCATATGGTGTTACCAAGCAATGAACTATCAATTCATGGAAAAATTAAAATCCTTTTGCCAAGTAAAAGAAGACAATAGTGAAAGGCTATATAGAATGATTCCAAATTTATGACAATGTTGAAAATGTTAGAAGTATGGAAACATTAAAAACATCAGTGGCTTCCAGGAGTGAAGAAGGAAGAGGGATAAACTGGAAGAGCACAGAGGATTTTTAGTGCAGGATACTATCTAGTATGTGCTATAATGGTAGATACATGTCATACATCTGTAGAAACACATAGAATGTGGAATTCCAAGATTAAGCCCTAATGTAAACTATGCACTAAAGGTGATAACAATGTGTCAGTTGTTTAAATTGATTAATTGATTACACTGATTAAAACAAATTACCTCACTGGTTTGGGATGATGACAGTGGGGGGAGCTACATATATAAGTGGGGGAAAAGGTATGTGGCAATGTTCCCTACTTTCTGCTCAATTTTGTTGTGGACATAAACTTGCTCTTAAAAATTCAGTTGTGTGGGTCTATATCCAGGTTTCTCTATTCTATTTTATTGATCTATGAGTTTATCCCACCACCAATACTACAGTGTATTTTGACTATTGGAACTATAAATGTGTCTTAAATTTGATAGAATGATTATCTCACTATCTTCTTCCTCTTCAAATTGTTTGGGCTAGTTTAGGGGCTATGATTTTCAAAAAAATTTTAAATAACCTTCTCTACATATATAAAATATATTTGGGGGGTATTAATAGATATTACATTAAAACTTAAATCAATTAGGGAAGACTTGACATCTTCAGTATGGGTCATCTAATCCTTGAACCTGGTACATCTTTCTATTTATTTAAATATTATTTAATTTGTTACATCATCATTTTGTGATTTTAAGCATATCTATTCTGTACCTATTTTGTTAAATGTATACTTTAGAGTGATCTTAAATAATATTTCATTTTGAATCCATTTAATATTAATTTTCAATATAGAGATATATAATTTATTTTTGTGTTTTAATCTTACATCCAGTAACCTTGCAGTGAAACTGTTCAAAAATTCCTTATGCTTCTCCAAATTTATATCTCCTTCCTCCCCACTTATTAAAATTCTAGGAATTTGCTTTCTTTCTTTTTCTTTCTTCCTTTTGTGCTCTGTTCTTTAGATCTGTTAGGATTTCCTATGTACATATCATGTCATCTTCAAATAGTGGCAGTTTTATCATAATAAATGTTTGGAAGTATGGAGTATTTTTCTTTCTGCACCAATTAACATATCTTTCAATTTGCCTTTATGATATGATTGCTTTTCAAGTGTTAAATCCAAGTTTCTTACATGAAATAATTTCCACTTGGTCATAGTAAAAAAAATATATAGCTAGCTGATAGATGATAGATATGTAGATAGAGTTTGTTAATATTTTGTTGAGAATTTTTATGTCTAAAATTATGAAAGATACCATTCTATAGTTTTATTTTCATTACTCTTTCTTTTTTGTGTGTGTGCCGTCCTTTGATTTTGATATCAGAGTAATACTAACCTCATAAAGTAACATAGAAAGTGCTTCTTCTTCTCTTTTCTCAGGAAAAGATGCATAAAATTGCTGTTAATTCTTTCTAAATATTTGGCATTATTCTACAACAAAATTGTCCTCTTTTCAATATTTCTTTATCACTAGTTTTTTTAACTATAAATTCATTTTAAATGATTCCATGGCTATTCGGAATCTTATTTCATTTTCATTGAATTTTGGTATTGTCTGAATGCTTAGGAATTTGTCTATTTGTTTTCAGTTGTTGAACTTGTGAGCTAAAGTTTTTCATGTTATTCCCTTGTTTGCATTTTAATGATTGTAGATCTGCCATGATATCTGTTATTTTATTTCTAATATTAGTGATTTATGTCTAATCTCTTTTTATTTTCATCAGAATTTCTAGGGATTTGCTTTTGGTTTTATTGACTTTGTCTATCTTTTCCTATTTTACTTTGTTGTTTTCATATTTTATGGTGCTGTGGATTAAATCCAGTACATTGTGCATACTAGGCAAGTGTTCTAGCACTTGGAGTTTCCTCCAGTCCTCATTTCTTATTTTAAATTTCATTGATTTCTACTTGGTTTCTGTTTCCTTCTTCCTGTCATCTTTGTGTTGATTTTACTCTTTTCTTCTAATATCTTGAAATAAGAAATTCAGATTGCTGGTTTGAAATATTTCCCTTATGTGCTAAAAAGAGTTAGCTCAACACCCCTGAACTGCTTAAACTTTACACACTCTATAAAGCCCTGTTTTGTGATACAGCCTTCACCAACTCTGGGAAATTAAGAGTTTGGAATGTTCCAACTGCTAGGAATGTTTTGAACACTTGAAATCTTAAAACTTATTGTACCTGTTTACCTATATACTTCGTGCAAACAATGAAATGTATGATAAACAACTGTCTTTTCCTGGGGCCTTGGAGTTTCAGTGTTATACAGACACTATAGGTCTTTGTGACTGATTCACAATAAAAACCTGAGACTCCAAGGCATAGGCAAGATTCCCCTGTAGGCAACACTTCATGCATGCTGCCACAATTCACTATGTATCCTGCACAACTCTGCTAAGAGAAGATTCCTGTGCCTGGTTTCCTCCATATTTTGCTCTATTAAACTTTCACTTTATTTTGCCAGGTGACTTTTTACTATAGTGATCCATAACCATAAGTATATAACTTACAAGTTCTATGGTCTCTTCTAATGAGTCACCAAATGAGGTGTCGTCCTGGGGACTCCTAAACACACCTTCTTTCTAAAGCAAGCATTTAATGCCACAAATTTGCCTCACATTACTGCTATATATACATTGTGTGTGTGTGATTTCAATTTAATTTGTTTCTTTGCATTTTAAATTTTCTTCAAATTTTCTGACAAATGAAGTATTTAGAAGTTTGTTAATTAATTCACATGTTTAGAGATTTTCTTGTTGACTATTTTCTACCTGTTTTTAGTTTGATTCCATGTGGTTAGTGAACACACTTTAGATGATTTTCATTCTTACAATTTGGAGAATCTGGTTTATTTTATTTATATATGACAGTGGTATGCATTACGATTTTTATTATACATATAGAACACAATATTTCATATCTCTGGTTGTATAAAAAGTATGTTCACACCAATTTGTGTCTTCATACATGTATTTTGGATAATAATGATCATCATGTTCCACCATCATTTCTAACCCCATGTCCCCTCTCTTCCCCTCCAACCCCTCTGCCCTGTGTAGAGTTCGTCTATTCCTCCCATGCTCCCTCTCCATATCCCATTATGAATCAGCCTCCTTATATCAAAGAAAACATTTGACATTTGTTTTGGGGGGGATTGATTAACTTCACTTAACATTATCTTCTCTAACTTCATCCATTTACCTGAAAATGCAATGATTTTACTCTCTTTTATTGCTGAGTAATATTCCATTGTGTATATATGCCACATTTTTTTTATACATTCATCTAGGTTGATTCCAGAGTTTAGCTACTGGGAATTGTGCTGCTATAAACATTGATGTGGCTGTGTCCCTGTAGTATGCTGTTTTTAAGTCCTTTTGGTATAGACTGAGGAGAGGGATAGCTGGGTCAAATGGTGGTTCCATTCCCAATTTTCCAAGAAATCTCCATAGTGCTTTCCATATTGGGTGCACCAATTTGCAATCCCACCAGCAGTGTATGCGTGTACCTTCTTCCCCACATTCTCATCAACACTTATTGTTGTTTGTCTTCATAATAGCTGCCATTCTGACTGAAGTGAGATGAAATCTTAGAGTGGTTTTGATTTGCATTTCTCTAATTGCTAGCGATGATGAACATTTTTTCATATGTTTGTTGATTGATTGTATATCATCTTCTGAAAAGTGTCTGTTCAGGTCCTTGGCCCATTTAATGATTGGGTTTTTGGGGTTTGGTGGCGTTTTGTGAGTGTGCGTGTGTGTGTGTGTGTGTGTGTGTGTGTGTGCATGTGTTTAACTTTTTCAGTTCTTTATATACCCTAGAGAGTAGTGCTCTATCTGAAGTGTGAGGGGTAAAGATTTGCTCCCAAGATGTAGGCTCTGTATTCACTTCACTGATTGTTTCTTTTTCTGAGAAGAAACATTTAGTTTGAGTCCATCCCATTTATTAATTTTTGATGTTAATTCTTGTGCCATAGGAGTCTTATTAAGGAATTTGAGGCCTAATCCCACATGATGGAGATGAGGACCTACTTTTTCTTCTATTAGACGCAAAGTCTCTGGTTTTATTCCTAAGTCCTTGATCCATTTTCAATTGAGTTTTGTGCATGGTGAGAGCAGTTTAATTTCATTTTTTTTGCATATGGATTTCCAGTTTTGCCAGCACTATTTGTTGAAGAGGCTATGTTTTCTCCAATGCATGTTTTTGGCACGTTGGTTTAATATAAGATAATTGTAATTCTGTGGGTTAGTCTCTGTGTCCTCTGTCCTGTACCATTGGTCTTCCTGTCTGTTTTGGTGCCAATACCATGCTGTTTTTGTCACTACTGCTCTGTAGTATAGTTTAAGGTCTGGTATAGTGATGCCACCTGCTTCACTCTTCCTGCTAAGGATTGCTTTAACTATTCTGGGTCTATCATTTTTTCAGATAAATTTCATGACTGCTTTCTCTATTTCTATGAGGAATGTCATTGGAATTTTGATCAGAATTGCATTAAATCTGTATAGTGCTTTTGGAAGTATGTCATTTTGATATTACTTCTGCTTATCCAAGAGCAAGGTAGATCTTTCCACCTTCTAAGGTCTTCTTTGATTTTTTTCTTTAGGGTTCTGTAATCTTCATTATATAGATCTTTCACCTCTTTCATTAAGTTGTTTCCCAAGGTTTTTTTTTAAGCTATTATAAATGAAGTAGTTTTATTTTCTGAGGATTTCTCACTGATATACTGAAATGCCTTTGATTTGTGTGTGTTGATTTTATATCCTGTTTCTTTGCTGAATTAATTTACTAGTTTTAGAAGTTTTCTGGTGGAACTTTTAGGGTCTTCTAGGTATAGAATCATATAATCATCAAATAGTGCCAATTTGTTTTTTGGGTTTTTTTTCTTTGTGTATCCCTTTAATTTCTTTCATCTGTCTGATTGCTCTGGCCAGTGTTTCAAGAACTATGTTAAATAGAAGTGGTGAAAGAGGGCATCCCTGACTTATTCCAGTTTTTAGAGGGAATGCCTTCAATTTTTCTCCATTTAGAATGATGTTGGCCTGGGGCTTAGCATAGATATCCTTTAGGATGTTGAGATATGTTCCTGTTATCCCTAGTTTTTCTAGTATTTTGAACATGAAGGGGTGCTATATTTTGTCAAATGCTTTTTCTGGGTCTACTAAGATAATCATATGATTCTTATATTTGAGACTATTGATGTTGAACCAACCTTACATCGCTGGGTTGAATCCCACTTGATCATGGTGCATGATCTTTTTGATATGTTTTTTTATTCAATTTGCCAGAATTTTATTGAGAATTTTTGCATCTATGTTTATCAGAGATATTGGTCTGAAGTTTTCTTTTTTTGATGTGTCTTTGCCTGGTTTTGGAATTAGGGTGATATTGGCCTCATAGAATGAGTTTGGAAGTGTTACCTCTTTTTTTTATTTTATGAAATAAATTGAAGAGTATTGGTATTAGTTTGTCTTTAAAGGTCTTGTAGAACTTGGCTGTGTATCCATCCAGTCCTGGGCTTTTCTTGGTTGGTAGACTTTTTGATGGTATCTTCTATTTCATCATTTGAAATTGGTCTGTTTAAATTGTGTTTATAATGCTGATTCAATTTAGGCAAATTATATGACTCTAGAAATTTGTCGATGCCTTTGACATTTTTTATTTTATTGGAGTACAAGTTTCCAAAATAATATCTAATTATCTTCTTTACTTCTATAGTGTCTGTCATGATATTTCCGTCTTCATCATGTATGTTAGTAATATGAATCTTTTCTCTCTCTTTGTTAACATGGCTAAGGGGCTGTCAATTTTATTTATTTTTTCAAAGAACCAACTTTATGTTCTGTCAATATTTTCAGTTGTTTCTTTTGTTTTAATTTTATTGATTTCATCTCTGATTTTAAATATTTCCTATCTTCTGCTGCTTTTGATGTAGATTTGTTCTTTTTTTTCTAGGACTTTAACATGTAATGTTAAGTCATTTATTTGTTGACTTTTTCTTCTTTCAAGGAATGAACTCCATGCAATAAACTTCCTTCTTAGAACTGCTTCCATAGTGTCCCAGAGATTTCAATATATTGTATCTGTGTTCTCATTTACCTCTAAATTTTTTTTAATCTCTTCCTTGATGTTTTCTGTAACCCCTTGTTCATTCCATAGCATATTATTTAGTTTCAGGAGTTGGAGTAGCTTTTATTTCTTATTTTATCATTGATTGTTAATTTCATTCTATTATGATCTGATAGAATGCAGGGTAGTATCTCTACTTTTTTATATTTGCTAAGAGTTGCTTTGTGGCATAGTATATGGTCTATTTTAGAGAACAATCCATGTGCTGCTGAGAAGAAACTGTATTCTCTCATTAAAGGATGAAATATTCTATATATGTCAGTTAAAATTCTAAGTTATTGATTGTATTATTGAGTTCTATAGTTGGTTTTTGTTGTTGTTGTTGTTGTTCAGCTTTTGTTTGGAAGATCTATCCAGTGATAAAAGAGGTGTGTTGAAGTCACCCAAAATTATTGTGTTGTGGTCTATTTAACTCTTAAACTTGAGAAGAGTTTTTTGATGAATGTAGATGCTCCATTGTTTGAGGCATATATATTTATAATTGTTAAGTCTTGTTGGTGCATAATTCCCTTGAGCAGTATGAAGTGTCCTTCTTTATCCCTTTTGACTGACTTTAGTTTGAAGTCTACTTTATTTGATATGAGAATGGAAACCCCTGTTCCTTCCACAATCCATGAGAGTGGTATGATTTTTACCAACCCTTCACCTTCAGTCTATGGATGTCTTTTCCTATGAGATGAGTCTCTTGGAGGCAGCATATTGTTTAGTCTTTTTTTTCTATTTTTTTTTTAATCTAAACTGCTGGTTTATGACTTTTGATTGGTGAGTTTAGGCCATTAACATTCAGGGTTATTATTGAGACATAATTTGTATTCTCAGTCATTTTTGTTTATTTTTGGTATTTAACATGACTTGGTTTCTCCTCTGATTAGGTTTTCCTTTAGTGTAATCTCTCCCTCTGCTGATTTTCATCATTGTTTTTCATTTCCTCTTTATGGAATATTTTGTTGAGGATGTTCTGTAATGCAGGCTCTCTAGTTGTAAATTTTTTTAACTTTTGTTTATCATGGAAGGTTTTTATTTCATCATCAAATCTAAAGCTTAATTTTGCTAGATATAAGATTCTTGGTTGGCATCCATTTTCTTTCAGAGCTTGGTATATGTTGTTCCTTGGTCTCCTGACTTTGAAGGTCTGGGTTGAAAAATCTGCTGAGATTCCCCCTACATGTGATCTGATTCCTCTCTCTTGCAGCTTTTAAGATTCTATCCTTATTCTGTATGCTAGGCATTTTCATTATAATGTGACTTAGTGTAGATCTGTTGTAATTTTGTAAATTTGGTGTCCTGTAAACCTCTTGTATTTGGTTTTCCAATTCATTCTTCATGCTTGGGAAATTTTCTTATATTATCTCATTGAAGAGATTGTGCATTCCTTTGGTTTGAAACTCTGTGCCATCCTCTATTCCTATAACTCTTATATTTGTTTTTTTTTTTTATGCTGTCCCATAACTCTTGGATGTTCTGTTCATGGTTTCTTACTATCTTCACTGTGTGATCAACTTTATTTTCCAGATTGCATACTTTCTCTGTTGCCACCTGTGTTTGCTCTCTTATCTCTTTATTGGAGTCATCAATTTTTGTCTGTATTTGCTCATTGAGACCATTCTTTAAATTCACAGATCATTTTAATTATGGACCTTCTGAACTCGTTCTCTGACATTTCCTCAACTTTGCTCTCCATGAGTTCTGTTACTGTAGTATCCTGGTTTGTTTGGAACACTTTCCTCCCTTGCTTTTCAATGTTGTCTATCTTTCTTGCAGTGTGGATCTTGTAGTAACCATGTAGATTGTCTGTACCTCACCTTGATGTTGGGCTTCCAGACCCTGCTGGTGTCCCTCAATGTATGCTACTGCAACTAAAGGTGGTGGCAGCAATAATCGAGGTAACTCAAGATAATAGTGGAGGTGCCCCAAGATCGATATAATGTTTGAGATGGGGCTGAAAGGGTGGGCCTTACATTCTCTTTGTGATGCCTTCTCTGAGATGCAGCTGCTCGTAGGCCCTGTCTGTTTTCAAAAAGGTAGGGGCTCCTGTGTGGGGAAGGCTATGGCAATGGCTGCAGTGTTCCAAGTTGGAAGTGTGTTAAGGCTTAGGCTCCTGGGATGGGGGTGGGGGTACGAATTCAGACCTACCCTGAACTTGGGTCCTGCACAAGTAGATATGGACAGATTTAGTCTAGGCCAGGACTCCTGCAGTTGTCCGCTGGTCGGAAGAGGTGAACTTGTGCTGGAGGCTGGGCTCTGGCAGTGCTGCCAGTGAAGGGATGGACCCACGCCTTATTGTGAGCCTGGGCCCCACACAGGCCAGTGTGGGTAGATTTGGGCCACCAGCTTGACCTCCCATGGTAGTCTGCTGGTCAGAAGGGGTGGTCCTGTGCCAGAGGCTAGGCTCTGGTGGGTGTGTGCCCTGCTGGTGAAGGGGCAGACCTGGGTATACTGTGAGCCTGAGTCCCATGCGGGTTGGTGTGGGCATTCTGGGATGGGTCTCGGCTCCCGCAGTAGTCTGCTGGTCCTGGAGGATATAGTTTATATCCCAAAATATGGCAAATCTAGTTGAATATTCCATAGTCACTTGAAAAAAGTTTATCCTGCTGATGTATGAAAGTTCTTGTATATGTCAATTAGATACTATGATTGTGCATTTTACATCTTATAAATACTTTCTGGTTTTATGAGTTCTATCAGATGCTGAGAGGAATTGTTGAAGTACTGAGCTATAATTGTCTACTTGTCTATTTGTTGTCTATCTCTATCAGTTTTTGATTTGTGTATGCTCATATATTTTGAGAATCTGTTGTTTGATGTGTACACACTTATAATCATATTCTCTTAGTAAATCAATTCTTTTGTCATTAGGTAATGAAAATTTTTCTCTAGTAATTTTTTTGCTATAAAGTCTATGTTACTAAACATTAATATATACCCACTTTGTTTATTTTTGCTTAATGTTAACATAGTATATCTTTTCCATTCTCATATTTTTAATACACCTTAGTCATTGAATTTGAAGTGAATTTCTTATAAATTGTACATACTTGTGTCATTTTGTTTTGTCCATTCTGCCAATCTCTGCCTTTGGTATAATAAGACCAGTTACATTTAGGGTAATTATTGATAGGATAGTACTTAACCCTGGTGTCCTATTATTTGTTTTCCATTAGCTTCCTCTCAGTTTTGTTCCTTTGTTTCTCTTTTCTTGCCTCATTATGGGCTACACAAGCATTTCCTGTTATTTCATTCTGATTTCCATATTGTGTGTTTAAGAGTATTTCTTCATATACATTTTTGAGTGTTTTCTTAGAGTATTATGAAAGCTATATTGGCTTATCAATTTCTACTGGCATCAACATTTGAAATTTGGAAAGCTCCCTTCCACTTAGATCCTTTTATCTTCTCCACTTTTAAATATCATAGTTCTAAGTGTCAGACAGTTTAAGACATTTTGTTCTGACCATCTGAATTATGACTTAGGAAAATCATGAAACAGATAACATTGTGTGTATTTACATTTCTGTTCTTTCTGTTTCTCCTTCTTTCTTCCTAATACCCCACTATTTGTTATCATTTTTTTCTCTGTCCACAATAGTCTTTAACCAATATTTAAGAATAATTCTTTCAACAAATTATCTTACCATTCCTTCATCAGAGAATATCCTAAATTCTTATTCATTACTAAAGTCTATTTTCACCAAATTAGAAAACATGTATTTAATGGTTTTCTTTCAACACTTGAAAAATTCATTGCCTCAACCCTCAGACCTCCATGGTGAGAAATCTATTATCTAATAGATGAGAAATCTATTATCATCCAAATTAGCGTTCCCCTGTAAGTACTATTCAATTTCTTTCTGGCTGCTTTCAAGATTCTTCTTTGAGCTGGGATTTAGATCAATGATAGAGTCCTTGCCTAGCATGCCTTGGGTCTGATCCCAGCACTGCAACACACACACAAAACACACACACACACACAATGTTTTTTTATCTTTAATTATGATGATTTTTTTGGTGTGAATTTGGGGGATATAATTATCGACTTTTTATCACTGTAATGAAATGCCTGACAGGTTACTGATAAAGTAAAAGGGTTTATTTAGCTAATAATTTTGAGATTAAAAGTCAAAATGGTATAGTGTAGGATCTGGCAGAAGGTCCTATGGCAGACTTCAGGATTGTGTACAGGAAAGTGATGATCCAAATGAAGAAAGAGGGGCCAGCCTTGCTCCTTTTATAACAACACTCATGCAAGAAATCAAGCATTGCAGAATAACTGTTCTATTTTGTTTTGAGGACAGTGGTCCTAATGACAAAACAAACAAAGATCCTTTCCCGTAGGCTCTACCTTTGAAAGATCTCAGCTCCTCTTAATACCACCTGAGGACCAAATCTCCATCAAGGTACTCTTGGAAGAGCACCCAAGTCAAGCCCAAACTACACCACAGCCTTTATCCCATTTGGAGTTTATTAGCTTCTGGAGTCTTAAGTTCATGTTTCTTGCCAAATTTGGGTATTATTCAGCTGTTATTTCTTCAAATATTTCAATTTCATTATTATCCCTTGGGAACTCCAATAATTCTATTGTCTGTAACCATCCTGTTACTATAAAGGCCACCCAAAAATTCTCTAATGTCTAATATTCTACTTTTTAGTTGTGAATTTTCTACTTGGTTTTTTTTTTTTTTTTTTAATTTATTTCTTTGTCGAGATGTTCTATTTTTTTCATTTATTTCAAAAGAATTTGTGACTGATTGTTGAATCATTTTTATGTGGATTCTTCAAAATTCTTGACAGTTAATTCCAATATCTGATTCAACTCATTGTCATTATGAGTTGATTATCTTTTCTTATTCAAGTTGTAATTTTATTAATTCTAGGTATGACAAGTGAAATATTCTTGAATCTTGGATGTTTTACCTATTATGTTAAAAGAATCTATGTCTTATTTTAATCTTTTTTATTATTACTCTGTTTAGATTTAGCATGCTGATAAGTCCTGTTCTTCTATTTGGGACTGTGATCCTAGTGATAGTTTAATGCTCAGGGACTGTGCAGTGTTATATTTGTCAGTTTGGTTTATGTGACACTTCTGGGACTTCCACTTGTCCCTGATGGCATTACCTGAAATGGTAGACCACAGAGGAGCTGCTAGCTGTAGAAGGGAGTCAGACCTATGGGCACAGAGAGGCTTATTGACTTATTGGTCTTATTGAGGTAGGGTCCAACATTGCTGGAGTAATAGAAAGTGCTTTAAAAGCTGGGCAACAGCAAGGAAATACTAATTAAAATTACATTGAGACTCCATCTCCCACCAGAATTGTAATCATCAATAAAAATAATAATAAATGCTGATGAGGATGTGTGCAAAAAGGAATTCTTTTTTAAAATATTTATTTATGTATGTATCTTTAGTTTTAGGTGGATACATTAGTTTGTTTTTATGTGGTGCCGAGGATCGAACCCAGCGCCTCATGCATGCTAGGCAAGCACTCTACCACTGAGCCACCACCCCAGCCCCAAAAAGGGAACTCTTAAACACTATTAATAGGAGGGTAAATCAATATGAATGTTTCTTTAAAAAAAAAAAGAACTAAAAAGAGAATCATGATATGATCCAACTAAACCACTTTTCAGTATTTATCTGAAAGGATTATAGTCAGCAATACTATAGAGATACATGCACTCCCATTTATATTACAATGCAGTTCACAATAACCAAGTTATGGCATCACTCTAGGTGCCCACCAACAGATGGATGGATAAAGAAAATGTGGTATATATATACACAATATATTCCTTTATTAAACCATAAATAAAACTGACATTATTTCATTTGCAGGAAAATGGATGAAACTCAAGATCATGTTAAAAGAAATAAGTCAAATTCATAAAGACAAATATCATGCTTTCTTTCATATGTGGGAGCTAGAGGGAGGAAGAAAAGGACATCATGAATCTATAAGGGAGACTATTAGTATGGAGGAAAGGGAGAAGGAGAGGAAAAAGAAAGTTGATGAGGAATAAAGTTGATCAAATTATATATATAATCTTGTCCAGATATTATTCTCTTTTCACCAATGGGCCAGGTTTAACCTCAGTTGTTTTCTTTCTTACAGAGCCTTGCTGAAGATCATAAGAAGTAGCAGTAGACTCTAACATCATGATAAGTATTGCATACATCTCAAAAGGGTGGAAAGCTCTCTTTGTCTTTCACCCAACTCAGCTAGTTGTACATTTTGTGACTGATAACTTGTAACATCTCACTTCCTGGAGCATTTCAATACCCATTAGATTATGAACTATAATCAAAACAAGTTAACTAAAATAAAAATAGATCTTATGTTAATGAGAGGGCTAACCACAAACTTGAAGTGGAGTAGGTTGAATAGGTGATCCTAGTGATACCGCCAGTTACTGGTGACTAGTCCTGCTTTCCCACGTGTTGAAGTTTGAACATTAGAGAAGCATGCCGAGGCAAACATATGAAGCAGGGTTTATTTTAAAAGGGGTAACATAGACTTCTCTTCTCTTTATATGTCCTAGGCTTCCTTTGTTCTCCTGTATTTCCCCCTTATCTTTCTCCTTCCTGCATATGTGATTAGGTCCAGCAATGCTCAGTGGGGTGGCCAAAAGGTGGGAAACAGGTGGGCTGAAGGGGGAAGGGCTGGGTGGAGCAGCCAAGGATACCTTAACAACCTTATAGCTCCCTGTAGGGAGGGGAAATTCCTGGGACAGGTTACCTTGGCAATAGGTTGGAGCAGGGGCAGGTTCTTGATAAGATCCCTCAGGGGACAGTCTCCAACTTCCCAGACTCACTCAAATTGGCCTCTGAGATCCAACCTGACTCGATTTACCTATCTACACTGACTGCCTTTCTTATTCTGGCTTCACTAGAAGTCCCAAAATTAGCCTAAGAGCCTCATCAACCTCACCCTTGAAATGAATGAACAGAAACTTTTTGATTTTCCATCTTGGGTCACTCAGTCAAGACTCAAATTACCAGAAGAAAGGGCTTCTTTGCCTTTATTTACCAGGGACCCATTTTTTAGCCAAAAGAAAACAGAGCTCAATAGAGCAGACAAAGGGGATTGAAGGGAAGGGAAGGGGGATGAGAAAAGGAAAGACTGCGGGATGAATCTGACATAGCATTCCTATGTACATATAGGAATATACCACAGTGAATCTCACCATTGGGTACATCCACAAGAAATTAATTTTAAAAAATAATTATAGGTAAATGGAAGAAAGATCAAAGAGGGAAGGGAGAAGGAGGTGAGGAAAGGGAAGCAGAAGGAGAGGTACTGGATTCTGAAAGTGTTATATTACATGCTTTTACAAATATGTCAAAATGGATTCTACTGTCATGTATAACTAAAAAGAAACAATAAAAAAATAAGGCAGAGCTCATTGATTCATATGGTTTTCGAGATTGCACAGAATGTAGAAGAAATAATGTCCCCAAATACCTTCCCAGTACTCCTTTAATTCCTCATCTGCACTAGTTTTTCCATTTTGTCTATACCGCCACTACTCTAAATCATGCCTTCAAATTTTCACACCCAAAATAATGTATTCTTTTAAGTGAACAGTTGTAAAAATTCTTTGTATTGTACATGATAGAAAGTCAAGCTATTTCAAGCATACAGATACAAGCATTAACTTTATGTAACAAAGAATTAAAAAGCAAAACCTCAAACAGTGGAAGATCTACAGGTTCAAATGTGATTGTAACTCAGCCTCTCCTCCCTCTCACCTCTCCCTGATTGATCTTTAATCTGTCGTATAATATTTGACTCCTTACCATACTTCTTATCACAAGATTCTTTATGACCTTGTACTTCTATAATTCCATCTCCTGTGTTACTTCAGAGCCTAACAAATTACACTTCTGATATCCTCCAAACATGCTTCACCTGGAGCATGTTGCTCACCCAACCTTCTTGGACTACTAATTCCTCTGACACCTTCCTCTTCCTAAAGCTGGAACAGTTTCCCCTTCTTCAGTGAATATTGCTTAAATTATTATTTATTCTGCATGCAATTTATAAAAATGTCTTCATTTGCACTTAGATATTGTTCTAAGAACACCATATCAGTAACAGCTAATGTGTAAGAATATGACATCTGGAGCCAACTCATCAAGGTTTGAATCCCAGCTACATAACTCTGGCTATGTCAAATTCTTTAACCTCCCTGTGCCTCAATTTCTTTATCCATAAAATTGAAATAAAAATATTACCTATCTCACAGATTTTTTTTTTTTACTAAGGCTTTAACTGAGCCAGTATCAAGAACTCAGAACTGTGCTAGTACATAGAAGTGCTGTCATTGAGACCTCCTTATAAATTACAGTCAGGACTATCCCATAATCCTCACAACAATCCTGTGAATGAGATATATTATTGTCCATATTCTAGACATTAGGAAACTTAAATATGAGGATGTTAGGTAACAAAATCACAGAGTTAATAAGTGATGGCACCAGAAATGGTCCTTATCTGCCCTAGGACCCCTACTGATTATTGGAGTCCCAGTGCTCATACTTAGAAATGCAAAACTAGAGATGTTTCTAAAAAGAACATAGTGCTGGAGAGGATGTGGGGAAAAGGGTACTCTTGTACATTGCTGGTGGGACTGCAAACTGGTGCGGCCAATCTGGAAAGCAGTATGGAGATTCCTGGGAAAGCTGGGAATGGAACCACCATTTGACCCAGCTATTGCCCTTCTTGGACTTTTCCCTGAAGACCTTAAAAGAGCGTACTACAGGGATACTGCTACATCGATGTTCATAGCAGCACAATTCACAATTGCTAGACTGTGGAACCAACCCAGATGCCCTTCAATAGATGAATGGATAAAAAAAAATGTGGCATTTATACACCATGGAGTATTACACAGCACTAAAAAATGACAAAATCATAGAATTTGCAGGGAAATGGATGGCACTAGAGCAGATTATGCTTAGTGAAGCTAGCCAATCCCTAAAAAACAAATACCAAATGTCTTCTTTGATATAATGAGAGCAACTAAGAACAGAGCAGGGAGGAAGAGCAGGAAGAAAAGATTAACATTAAACAGATAGATGAGGTGGGATGGAAAGGGAGAGAAAAGGGAATTTGCATGGTAATGGAGGGAGACCCTCATTGTTATACAAAATTACATATAAGAGGTTGTGAGGGGAATGGGAAAATAAACAAGGAGAGATATGAATTACAGTGGATGGGGTAGAGAGAGAAGATGGGAGGGGAGGGAGGGGGGATGGTAGAGGATAGGAAAGGTAGCAGAATACAACAGTTACTAATAGGGCATTATGTAAAAATGTGGATGTGTAACCGATGTGATTCTGCAATCTGTATTTGGGGTAAAATTGGGAGTTCATAACCAACTTGAATCCAATGTATGAAATATGATATGTCAAGAGCTTTATAATGTTTTTAACAACCAATAAAAAAAATTAAAAAATAAAAATAAAAAAAAATAAAAAGTACTTGATGTTCTAGAAAAAAAAAAAAAGAACATAGTCTGAAGGATATTCTTTGAATCTGAATCTGCTAGATCACGCTTGAAAATGTATCTCTGTGCATTTGGGACTTTCTCAATGCTTCTTAGCATGCCTTCTAGTTAAAATATTGGAGGCCCATTCCATCAATTCATCCTGAACAGGGTAAGTAAAATTGTCCTTCTGTTCCTTATCTTCAGGGATAAAGACTGAGTGTGTATTTAAATACAGTTATTGTAAGTTAGTCACATCCTGGGTAAATCATCTCCATAGACAACTTACCACTTTCTCAAGTATCCCCCAAAAGCTCAAGTGTGAGACAATGCAAGAGGATTTTTTTTTTTTAATTATGAAGGATGTAGCCTAATCCACTGACGGATTAACTGGGTGGTAAGTATAGGCAGGTAAGGTATAGCTGGAGGAAGTAGGTAACTGGGAGCTTGCCTTTGGGAATTATATTTTGTCCCTGGTGAATGGACCGCTCTCTCTCTCTCTCTCTCTCTCTCTCTCTCTCTCTCTCTCTCTCCCCCCCCCCTTCCTGGTTTCCGTATTCTGAGCTTCTCTTTCTCTCTCTCCCCTTCCTGGTTTCCGTATTCTGAGCTGCTTTTCTCTAGTACTCCCATTTGCCATAATGTTCTGCCTCATCTCTGGCCCAGAGATCTGAAGTAGGCCTACTATGGACAGAACCTCTGAAATTGTGAACCCCAAATAAACTTTTTTCTCCTGATGGTATTTTTAGTGGGCCCCATAAAGGGTTAGATGCAGTTATAAATATAAAAGATGCCTGGTTTAGTGTTTGGTGACATCTTATAAAAGCCAACTAATTTTTTAAATTTCTACCTGATGATTATTTTGTAGGTTGAGGCCAAACTACAGTGTAAAGATTCCCTAAGTCCCCATTCCACCCCTTAATCACACAGAAGGGAATTAATTGACAAATTTGTCAAGAATGGCTTCAAGGAATGCAAAACATAGGGTAACACAAAATGCAGAGGAAGAATGCAGAAGTCCAGAAAAAAGTCTTGAAATACATATATTCTTATGTTAACATACATGTAAAAATACGAATTGTGTTTCAGAAATGGAAATTCTGCCCTGTTGTTATCTATCAACAGATCATTTTCTCTTGATATTTTATTTAATTTTGTGTTTCAGTGAGAAGTTTGTCCACAGTTGTTAACACCTTTTTTTTTTTTTCTTTTGATATTGGGAACTGAACTCTGGAGAAGTTCACCATTGAGCTACATCCCCAGACTTTTATTTATTTATTTATTTTAAGACAGGGTCTTTCTAAATTAAGTTGCCAAGGCTGGCCTTGAACTTCTAATCATTCTGCCTCAGTCTCCCAAGTTTCTGAGATTACAGGCATGCACAACCATGCTCAGGACTGTAAACACTTTCTATCCTGGTCCAGTAGTGAAACAGCCTGTTTGAAGAACTTGCAGGAGGTGATGGGGTTAGAAAAACAAGGCCACAGATTGTGTAAAAGAAAAAAAGCAATCATGGCTCTATAGAAAGCACATCCTTTTGTACATGCCTTCTTATTATAATCTCTGATGATTTCTGTTCTTTTTATTGCCTTGTGTCTAGACAAAATAAAATTGCTAGAGGTTTACAAAATGATTTCCAATCCAAAAATCTTCTTTTTCATGTTACAGCCCAGAGGGGATATTTTCCTCTTTAATGATTTAGACCTGAAGAGACTGGGTACCAGTGTGAATGCAAGCAAGCATTTCATGACTGAAACATATATCATATACTGGCAGCATAAACAGGAATGAGCCCAGGGCCTCAAATGCCACTCTGTATGAAACATTTTGGATTCACTCACTGATTCCCAAGGAAGATTTTCTTACTCAGCCTATGCCATGTTCCCAGCAACTCCCCAATCCTAATGGGCCTTAGAGAGCTTAGAGAAAACATGATAGATGTGATGTCAAGCCATTAATTTAGTAATGCTTCAAGGGGGAAGCAAGAGTGATTAATTCTTACACTTCAGAAATTATTATCCCAGGGGGTGGGGGGAGAACCTCAACATGCAGTTGGAAGAGAAGAAAAAAAATTCTCAGACACTGGGGATTATACATCATCTTCAATATTCACATAGCATTGATGCTTTCCAAAGTTTGGCCATCATTTTGATTAGTAGTCTGAGACATATAGCCCCATAGGAATAGGTGTGAACAAGAAGAAAAACTGGAAACCTGCCTTGCTGCAGGACAACTTATGCAAACTGTTCATCTGTCAGCAGTGAGAGATCGTCTCAAGCACTCCAATTAGCATCGTCTGTGACCTTATCGTGTTCAAAACCCACACAGGCCTTGTCATGGGAATCCCATGTGATTCTTGACCTCAAGGAGCTTATAAACAAGCAGGAGAATTAGTGCACATATATAAATAATTATGAGGCAAAGGGAAATGATGCAATCAGAGAGAGAGAGAGAGAGAAAGAGATTACTTCAACTGGGAGAGAGCCTGGAAATGCTTTTCATTCATTTACTCAGGATTTACTGAGGCCTGTGTCTGTTTCTTGGGCCTGGTGCTTTACCTGAAAGGAGTTAGATACAGATGAGGAAGAAAGAGAACAAATGGGAAAATACCTCTGATAATACTATAATGAGAGTAGACCTGAAGTACTCTAAAAATGAGTGAACAAACTAAAAGTGGCAGTAGCGATGTCTAGGATAAATAAGAAAAAGTGACAGTAGGTATGTCCTCACACAAGAGGGAAGTGGGGGGAGGGGGGAACACCACTGCAAACAGAAGAAACAGCACCTACAAAGGCAGGAGGCTGAAAGGCCAGGGTAAAGCAGAGCAGTGGGAGAGTTCTTAGAGCCAAATCCTGGATGGTATCAGAAATATCATTCATATCTACTTGCACATCATTACAAATTCCATGAACACCAGCTTCAGGGGGAATTTTACTCCTCATAGCTAGCACCCACCAACCCTATTGGAAGGACCATCCTCACATGGTCAGAATCTGTTTTCCTGCAGAAAAATATAAGCCTGTCTGGTTCTTCCCATCCTCCCATCCCCACCCTTGCCCCTGCTGGGGAATTTGGGAGTGATGGGTGAGGAGCATGAATGCTCTAGGTCCTCCGCACCCAAGGGGGAACCTCTCTATGAGCCGATCAATAGTCCCCAAGGCTCTCCTATGAAGATGAACCTGAATTGCCCTCCAGTCCCTGTCTTGATAGTGTGCTCTCTCTGGGCCTCCTCTTCTGAGTCACACCTCCCTACTTCCCTTCCTTGGAACACAAGGCCCTAAGACTCCATTTCACAAGAGACCCCGACCTCAGCAGGGAGCATTACGGTTTTAGAAAGAAGAAAAAATGGGAGCTAAACTAGAAGAAGGCAAAAATATACTAAGCACTGAGAGATCTCTTCCTCTAGCCAATTGGTAGCATTGAAAGAGAACTTTCTGGGTACACTTAAGGGTACACTTAATTTTTAAACTTTTAATTTAGTAGCAAGAAACAATATAACGAACTCCCAGGCACAATTTTATTTGAAAGATAATTTAGTTAGGTCAAATATATATTTAAAATTAGATAGATGGATGAGGGAAAATACACATGTTAAATCTCTCACTTTGGTATCCGATTTTTTTAGTATCCTTCTGTATGACTTGGCCTTGACAGAAAGAGCTATACCTTTGTTTTCAGGAAAAAAAGTAAAGCTGCCTGTATTCCAAGATCATTTTCTGCCTCCAACAGGGGCTTTTTTCACTCTTATTTCCCCCCCCCCTCCTTTCTATGTTTAATGAAGACCTAAGTGATTTTATATCAGTTTTGGTGGTGGTTTGGTGGAGAACAGTTGACAGAGTTGACTAATAGACATAAAAACTGTCTTCCCTGGGCAAATGCCACTACAAGAGAGGTCTAATGGAAAATATCTTTAATTCCAAAACTTTAAAAAAAAAAAAAACCAGCAAATCTGTTATGGAAGCCTTAAAAATCCTGTTATGATGTTTCTATTACATAATCTTTTAATTTTCCCCTAATTTGTCAAAAGAATCTTTTTCCTATAACTGCATTTTCTTGCAGGTTCTTGACTTTAAGAATTCCTGCAGTAATTAACTGTTCCCTATGACTCAGATCAGGAAAAAAAAAGAATTTTTTTTAGATACCTCCCAGAGAAATGACATTAGCTCTGCCTCACATATTTAATCCCAATATCCTTGTAACTGTTCCACAAAACATATCTGATTATCAGATTTATTGAATTAATGAATTGCCTTTTCATTCATTGAGTTTACACAGGATAGATGTATCTCAGCATCTCACAGAAACAAGGGGTCTGCAATAACTTCTTTCTACAACCAGTGGGCCATGAAATTAAATTCTACTGTCATTGATCTAGAAATTCAGTGTGCATAAAAAGAACCCCTGACCTCCAACCAAGACTTATTGAGGTTTAGTCAGTTTTCCATAATTATAACAAATACCTGAAGAAGTCAACTTATAATAAGAAAAGGTTTGCTTTGGCTCACAGTTCTAGAGGTTTCAGTCGATGATCATTTGGCCTCATGGCTTTTGGGAAAGTCCTCACGTCATGGTGAGAGCATGTAGTGGAACAAAATTTCTCATTACCAGGAAACAAAAGAGAAAAGAGGAAGGGACCAGTGTCCCACAATCCCCTTTAAGGTTATGTCACCTTTTCAAAGTTCCATAAGTTCCCAATAATGTCAGCCTGGGACCTAACCTTTAATACATGGGCCTTTAGGAAATATTTAAGATCTAAGCCATAACAGGACTTTTTCTTAGTTTCCCCAACTTCTTGGCCCCATGCTATGCCGCTTTATCTAAGATCACAAAAGTCCACTGAGATCTTTCTTGACAATCTCATTTCCAGGAGTTGTTCCCCCTCACTGAGGCCCTGCACTCTGGTTCTGCCTTTCTCTTAATTTAGGGCAGTACCTTCCAGCTGCTGGATATTCCCTTCCCTTTCCCCACTGATTTAGCTTTCCCTTTCTGACTCCATGCCTTGCCTGAGTTTGGTGAAGATACTGGACCATTGAATGTAGACCATATCCAGCAAAAACGCCGAGGCTCACCAAGAGATCCTCAAACCCAAACTTGTCCCCTGCCACTGCAGTCCATGTTGCTGGGATCCAACTAAATGCAAGAACTTTATATTGTTTCAATTATAACAAAAATGAGTTTTATTGTTTGGATATATAATCTAGGAAATGTTTAATAACAATAACAAAGATACTAGTTATTCCATGCAGTGTTCAAATATTTTCCCATTTTAGAGATTAAGAAACTGAAATTTAGAGAGTCCAAGTAAACTGTAGCAAATGCTGAATAAGTGACACAATCAAAACTGAATCCAAACATCAATTTCCAATATTTGTCATCTTTTCCTCTTACACTGTACCACAAAATATATAAATCCTGATCTTATTATTTAGAAGAATATGTTCTTAGACTTACAGTCCTTCTTTTCCACTAGTGTTGAAGAGCAAATACACAAGTCACTCTCCCATGTAGATGAGATGGAAAATTAGGTCTGGAATAGATAAATATACTGCAATTCTTGCAATAGAGTGCTATGTGGTTAGCAATTTGATTGCATTAGTATTAAAAATAAAATATTTGGGGGGACAGTCCTTTGGTGTTCTTAAAACTGAAACATCATGTTTACCATTCAGGATGTTTTTCTTAGTATAATGCTTTAAAAAAAATACACAAGCACTGATTAAAAATAGACTTCAACCAATGAAGTTACACAGTTAAATAAACTCTCTATGATTATATTTTTTGCTTATATAGATAAATCAGATCTTCCAGGGTAGCAGAGTTTCATCTGGTCTTTTTCCAAAAATAATAATAAATATTCCAATCACCTGAAAGAGATAGTTTTCTTCACCCAGAATAAGCATTACTCTCAAAAAGCCAATCACAATTTAACACAGAATACAACACTACAGTCCTTTCATATTGTACCATTATTATATTGCTCTGAGCATATCATGCTCCTTCTCAAAACCATTCAGTGGCTCTCTATTCCTATAGAAATCCAAATCTTCTGTCATTTAAGTTTCTTCCCAGTCTTACCAACTAGCTTTTCCAAACTTCTTCCCCACTGCCTGCATCTTAAGACCATTGCTCTCTTCTAAACACAAGAGTTCCACTCTATCTTTGCTCATACTCTCTTCACCTGGGTAACCTCTTCTTCTTTGCCATAATTACATAATTAAAACATACCTGTCCTTCAAGGTTCAGCTCAAATTCCTTCTTGTCCATGATGCCCCATCTAATCTCTGCAGCTCTGAATTTGCTGTAACACTTGGCTTATCTCTTTCTTATAGCACAGATTATAGTCTACTGTGTATTTATTCATTTAAGTTCACATCATCTCTCTCCTCTTTCCTCCCCCTCCCCTATTAATTCCTTGAGGAGATGAACTGATTTGAGAGGTCAATATTTATTGATTTGTTTACTTATAAAATATTTTCTATATATCTATCCTATGCTTGCATTTCTATAGGAAACACAGATACCACTAAAATATTCATATCTGATCATTAGATAGAAAAATGAGACATGAAAATAGTCAAGTTCCTGTCTAAGTCCCACTACTGGGTATAGTTCAAATGCTGTAAATGGCACTCATCTTTCAAAGACCTCGTCATTTCAACAAATCCAGCTTTCTCCTCTAAATGAAAGTCACTTCTTTTAATGACATCCTTGTGGAAACTTTGGCTCCAGTCAGTAGCCATCTTTGAATCACAACCCAGCTACTGGTTTCAAAGGGTGATTCAACCAGTAGCCCCAGGCAGAAATGTCAATGTCACAGTGCCCTTTCTCAATTTGAAAGAGTAGGTATCAGGGGATTCCTGTGCCACTGCAGTGCCTAAATTGAGCTGGTGAAAAACATATTCTCAATATACATAAGCCAGTCCCTGGAGGCAGCTGTCACCCCAAAATTCAGCAGAGTTTGGCTTTGGTGACAGTCTGCTTCTTAGTAAGTCAACAAATTGTTCTTCCACCTGGGGTGAAAATATGAAAAGTAAAGAGAATATTTAATGTCATAGAAAGCCAGATCTTATAAAGAGTCTGAATGATATTTAGTCCAACCTTGCCTTTTTTTTACAGGCAGAATAACCAACAGTAAGAAATGGAACAAGGTTCTTGTTCTTTTTGGAACAAGGTCACAAAGAAAGTTAGTGTCAGTGTCAGAAGCCTCCCTACAACTGATACCTTCGTTCTCAGTCTCAGGGATTTCTCACTGTCCGTCAGCTTGCACATGTCAGTACTTCCTCTATATTGTTCCCATAAGGAAGGTTTTATTTTCATAAATCTCAGATACAATTAAGCCCTATGCTCAAGTCATTATTTTCTGATTCAGATTGGCCTTGTTCTTTGCTTGGGTTTAAGCTTTATACACTATACTTATGCTTTCTTTCTTTCTTTTTTTCCCTTATCCTTCTCCCTCTTCTGAACAGGACTCATGTAATTGTGATGTAAGAAGTCAATGAAAGAGATCGGTAGTGTCAAAGTATTCACCTTTGCTTTACAAAAACATTTGGAGAATAAACAGTAGGTGGGAACAGCAAGGTCAGTGTCTGGTTATAAATGATGACAGGAGCTGGGGGCAGTGGTGCATGTCTGTAGTTCCAGAAATTTGGGAGGCTAAGGCAGGAGGATCACACATTTGAGGACAATTTTAGCAACTTAGCAAGACCCTGCCTCAAAATTAAAATGTAAAAATGCTGGGAATGTGGTTTAGTTTTAAAGTACTCCTGGGTTCAATCTCCAGTAGGAAAAAAAAAAGGTGGTGACAGGAACCAGGCCTCCTCTGCTTGTTTTAGCCATCTCCTTTAGCTTTGGGCTGAGACCAGAGTTTTAGCACCAGCTTGGCTCATGAGTCACCATTCAGCTCAGACATGTAGCTCTCTCTGGACCTTAGTTTCTTCATCTGTAAAATAAGTTTCCCCCAGCCTTAGCAGATCACCTGTTGTGATATGGTACTTTATCAAAATTCCTGAAGGGACTATTTTCTGTTTTGTATCACACTTTTCTTCAAGCATCATTGAATTCTTTTTCACTAGGGGTTATGAAGTATGCCCCAGGCAACTGACATACAGGGTGAATAAACAGTCAGAAGTCCTGGATGTGAGCATCAACGCTGATACCTGCTAGCCTAGAATTTACATGACTGCTCCTGGACTCTGTTTGCTCATTTGTAGACAAAACATCTTCCTCTTTTCCCTTCATTCAAAAGATACTTATTGGAAACCTATAATGAAATAGGGTTGGTGTGAGGTTTTCAAGATGAGGTTTTCTAAGCTATCTATAAATTATGCAACATTGTACAGATGGAAAATAGTATCAAGACTTTTATCTACCTCAGAATTAAAACTTTTTATATGTCTAGCAGAACTAAATGACTCAAAAGGAGATAACACACATACTGAGATACTAGAAAAATAACTATAGCCAAAAGGGAGAATTGATAGAAAAATTTATCATGGGTAACAATGGTATCTCCCACACATTGAAAAAAATACATTGAACTTTTCATCATGGGTGAAAGTCCACCTTTGACTTTCTGATATGAATTTTATGATGTAGGATACTTTCTCAATTCACAAAGATTAAGAGATTTTTACTTTTCAATGTGTATGGCCTCTTAAGTATTTAAACATCAGAAAGCTGAATTCACTTCAACACCGGTTTATGGAGCACCTATTGGTTCGGAAACAAACTTCTCAAGTTGGTGGCAACAACCCAGAAAAATGCCCAGGTTGGAGGAAGGAAAGTTAATTCTTATATCAGAATCAAAATTAGTAAGAGATGCTTAGGTTTTGTGTCTGGTTTTATATTTGACATTCAGCATCCTGAGGAATTAAACAGACCTGCAGCAATAGGGATGGCTCAGTGTGTGAAGCTGAGCCCACTGTGCAGGACAGTTTCACAGTCTGCTGGGTTTTGCACCAACACTTCACTGTGTTTGAAAACCTGAGCCAAGAGCGCCCAGAAGAAACTATACTCCCTTCTACCACCAGAGGGCCCCATCATCAGGTAACAGGGCAGAGAATTGATGATATCCCAGGAAAAGGGTAAGATAGGAAACCTGCTGCCACCTCCCCACTTGGAGATGGAAACAGAAGCTGTGAGCACCTTGTCCGTGCCTCCTGTGTGTTTTCAGTTTTCCCCCTCATCGGTAACAATGGTGTCTCCCACGCATTGGGTACTACATTACATGTTACTGGTTTAAGCCTCCCCAAATCCTGGGAAGTAGCTAATATTGCTATTCTTGTGTTACAAATATGGAAACTGAGGCTAAGAGTGGTTAAATAATTGGCTGAAATCGTGCAACTAGAAAGGAACTTTTGTCTCAAGGTTAAAATTCTTAGCTTCCCTGTTAACTGCATAACTCCAGCAGCTTTTCACTTCTTGTCATGGGCTTGGAGGTGGGTCTAAGGAATGCAATGACTGCGCTACATGAGAATCCATCTTGTGAAATCCTGTGTCTGGGGACATAAGTGAGAAGAGAGGAAAGATGTGGGAGAGGATAAGAGAGAGGGAGCAGAGGAGCCCAGTTACATCCCAAAACTGCTCTGGCTGGCTTGCACTTCAGTTATTCCCCGATTCTGTGAATCATATCTAGAGCTGTGATGTGATCCAGATAAAGTGGCAGTGGGTTCAAGCTACAACCTCTCTCAGTTCAATAATTGAGACAAGTCACAGGAAGAACAAAAGACCCATGGAGGGAGTGCCCAGGGCCAAACAGGCCTTAGAAGCCTCCTAGGAAATAAGGAATAGTTGCCAAACCCTATGCAGAGATGCCTGAAAAGCTTCCCCAGAGGTAGAGAGGGGGAATTATACTGAGGACTACACAGTGTCTTTGTAGGCTCATCACCCAATTCAGTCCCCAGGGACTGGTGCCCAAATGATGAGGAAAGAAAACTCCCTGAATGGGGTGTTTTTACCCAAGGTCTCTTTAAGGCTTTGGGAGTCAGGGGTCCTAACACTGTGGGATCAGTGTATCATACCAGGTGCAAGTGTAGCAGAAAAGATTGTCCCCATTTCAGAAGACATCCGCAGGGTTAGCACCAGGACCAGGGTGGCACCAGCTGTAGCTGCCAACAGAGCAGTTCTCTTACTAGTGAGAAGAATGCCATTGTGATCCCACTGAGAGATGCCAGGAGACTGTGCTGCCACAGGGAGTGAATCCAAGGCCTCAGGTAATATACTGAGAGTAAGAGAAGACAGTGTCTTTGGTATAACCCTCAGGGCACCATCCACAAGGGACACCGGTAGCAGGAACAGTGATCAAATTGTCAGTAAGACAGGTACTTGGGCAACCAAGACTGAAGAGGCTTACTTGCTGATCCATGAGATGCTCCTGATGGCAGGGGAAAGGGATTGAGAGAGGAGTAGGGGTGACATCATTCACTGATTTCTTTCATTTCTAGGGAGAGAGAAAAGTGCATTTAATTTTCATGAAAATTAATTCATTTTCATTAAAATCCATTTCTTTTCTTCATCACAGTAAGAACATCCAGAAGAAGACAATATTAATAAGGAACATGCTCTTCAGTTCCTGAGTTTCATATAGAGAGAGTAGGTCCCCAGGAGCCATGGTGATAGATTTCAAGTCACAGTCCCCAGTGGGAAGAGCTTGCCTGGCTCTCTTGAGAATGGAATGCTGTGTCTTGAAGTAGTGGATTCATGGCCTGGTTCCAGTAGATTCTTGAGGTGAACTTATTAGGGAACAGCTATTTGTAAAGAAAATTCCAAAGCAACCTATCACTGCACTAGTGAACTTCAACTTTTGATACCATACCAGCTCTAATATTTTGTAGTTTGTTGAAAAGTACAAGGGAAAAAAAATAAAGAAAGAAAAACCTGGAATGGAAAGGAGATAACAGAGTGAGTGATCTCCTTTCCGAGGAGCCGTCTGGATCAGGATAAGCTTCACCTACTTCCCTGACTTTCAGGAAATGACAACAAAACAATTGAATTGTGCATTCTCTCTTAATAACTTAGTGTTCAAAACAACAGTTTTTCTCCAACTGAAAAATCTTGTGAAATTGCATCCTTTTCACTACACAAAGGGAAAGCACCAAAGAGGTCTCCAGATTTCTCTGCAGCCTCCACATCTCTGAGCGATGCCATGAGTTTCTTTCATGCGATTGTCACTAAAGCCTATGTTCTATCGTTCTATCCTTTGGGTTAGGTATTGTCTTCACACTGAGGTAACAGCCACTTTCCTAAACATTAGGAATCCACTGAATGTCTAATACCCTCTCATATATTTCCCTTCCCGGATACTTTCACAACAAGGTACTGAAAATTTTGGACATTGCCAGGGACAAGGTATATCTGAGCCTTGGCATTGCCACAGGGCTGTGGTAGAATGGGTGATGGTTGCTTCCTTCTTCCAGAAGATGCAACAAAGAAAACAAACCTGAGAATCCAGCCAGCCAACTCTGGATTTACTATGCTGTTTCTTTCAGAATGTTTCTGCCCAAATGACTATGCCTGATAGTGTATACAGCCCCGTGTAGGTAATCCTGGGGAATAGACCTAGGAGAGGAGTTTCTCAGTCACAGGGTGTATATATATTTAACTTCCCCACAGACAGTTCTCCAGAATGGCTCACCAGCTTACACTCCCAGCAGGGCACAAAGATTCTCATTTCCCCACATCTGTGCCAACAATGGTACCATCTGACTTTCTAGTTTTTACAAATCTGATGGGTGTAAAATGAGTCTCATTGTGGTTTTAATTTATATCTCTGATTACTTTAAATGTTGGGGATCCCTTGGTGGATATGTAAGTCATTTGGATTTTCTCCCCCACCCCCCATGAATTGCCTGTTCAGATTCTTTGCCAGTTTCTCTCTTTCTCTTGTTTATTTGCAGGAATTGCTTAATTACTCTAGATATTAATCCCTTGTCAGTTTTAAATGTTGTAATTATCTTCTCCCAGTCTGTCACCCATCTGTTACCTTTTATCTACAGTGCCCTTCATTGAACAAAAATTCTTAATTTTTACATAGTCAGATCCATGTATTTTTCCTACTATAGTTTTAATATTCTATATTCTGTTCAAGAAATAATTTCCCACCCAGAAGTCACCAAGGTGTTCTCATTAGTTTATAATTTATCTTTACATTTATATTATTATTACATTTTATGTATGAATGAATGTTAATCCATTCAAAAATTTATCAAATTTCATTTTCTGCATTTATTAAGCCAGTTATGCCAATACTATAGCTAAAAAATGTTTCTTTCCTAATCTGTTATATCAATGAATGTTATATCAAAGAACATTATATAACTTATAACCCAAACTGGGAGAGATTTGGGAGTACAAAAGTATATTATTTGTAATTTCACAAAGTCAATAGGCATAAAGTAGAAGTTTCTCAGACAAACTGAAAAAAAATCACCTCAATTTTGCATATTATTTTACATGGGAATGTGTATGGCTCGTCAGTCTATCCATCGTTCTGTTTGTGTGTGTGGCATGTCACTTTTTCTTATGATTTTGTAATATTATAAGGTAGGGAAAATATTTCCTTTTCCTTGGACTTTGTTTCTCAAAATATATTTCAGATCTCATGTTATAAGTTTCACTGTAAAATATTTTACTGGAATTTCCTGAACTCTTTATTTATTTAATTTGGGAAAATTTGACATTTATAAAATGGAAAATTGTCAGTTGTTATATCCATGAACATAGTTTAGCTCCTCTTTCTTTCTTCTTCTTCCTCCTTTTTTTTCTTTAGATGAGGGGTTACTGTGTTGCTCAGGCTGTCCTTAAACTTATGACCCTTCCACCTCGACCTCCTGACTAACTGGGATTATAGGTGCACACCACCAGACTTGGCAAAACATCTTTTATCTCTACCTTAACTCAGATATTTTGAGAGAGATGTTAATTTATTTATATCTTAGGGTTGGTATTGGTATATTTTGAATGATGAATATAGTCTACTTATATATCACTGGTGAAAAGGACACTGGTGTGTGTTGTAAGATGATTTTTTTATACAGAACTGCTCCTGCTGTTCTGCATCAAATAATATAGAAAGTAGTATAGAAAACAATGGTAGATTCCATAAATTATTGTTATTTGAAAATATCCCCTGATATTGATACTTCACTATTGTTTTATTGTTGTATAGGTTATGTTCTCCATTATTAGGCTAACTAGTAGTAGTGACATAAGCTTTCTTTTCTTATCTGAAATATATCTAAAGTTTCTTCTTTTAAAAAGATGCTTGCTAAAAGTTTCTCATAATGGCCTTCAACTAATAAATAAGATTCTCTACTTGATTTTGTGGAAAATTATATTTAAAAAAGAAATTCAATATTATTTAATATTTTTTCTACCCCTATTAAATTAAGCATATGATTTGTTTAATTAGTGAATTAATACTGTTAATTTGATAGATTTTTCTGACAAGAGGCCCAGGTCCATCCCGCTACCAGCAGACATCCGCCAGAGCCCAGCCTCTGGCACAGGAATACCCCTTCCAACCAGCAGACTACTGCAGAAGTCAGGCCCCTCCCAGATCTGCCCTCACTGAGCAGGATCCAGCTCAGTGTAGGTCCAAGTTCTCGCCCTCCCCACCTGGGATCCCAAGCCTAACTCACTTCATCTTGGGACACTGCAGTCATTGCCATAGCCTTCCCCACCTTTTTGACAACAGATAGGGCCTACAAGCTGCTGCAACTCAGAGCAGGTATGACAAAGAAAGTGTAAGGCCCACCCTTTCAGACCCATCTCTGTAAGACATTGCTTCCATCTTGGGGCACCTCCACTAATCTCTCAAGTTACCTTGACTATTGTTGCCAACACTTTTAGTTGTACTAACATACATTTAGAGACACCAGCAGGGTCTGGAAGCCCAATATCAGGGTGAGGTACAGATAATCTGCATGCGTACTACAAGATCCACACTGCAAGAAAGGAAGACACATAGACAACATGAAAAAGGAAGGGAGGAAAGTGCCCCAAACAAAACAGGATTCTACAATAACAGAACCCATAGACAGGAAAGTTGAGGAAATGTCAGAGAAGGAGTTCAGAAGGTCCATAATTAAAATGATCTGTGAATTTAAAGAATGGCCTAAATGAACAAAAACAGACAAAAATTGATCACTCCAACAAGGAGATAAGAGAGCAAATACAGGTAGCAAAAGATTACTTCAAGAAAGAGATAGATTCTGAAAAAAAAAGTCAGAAATCCTTGAAATGAAGGATAGAATAAACCAAATAAAAAACTGAATAGAAAACATAACCAACAGACTAGATCACTTGGAAGAAAGAACATCAGATAATGAAGACAAAGTATATAATCTGGGAAATAAAGTTGATCACACAGTGAAAATAGTAAGAAACCATGAACAGAACATCCAAGAATTATGGGACAGCATCAAAAGACCAAATATAAGAGTTATAGGGATAGAGGAAGGCACAGAATTTCAAACCAAAGGAATACACAATCTCTTCAAGGAGATAATAGCAGAAATTTTCCTAAGCATGAAGAATGAATTGAAAAACCAAATACAAGAGGCTTATAGGACACCAAATGTACAAAATTACAGCAGATCTACACCAAGGCACATTATAATGAAAATGCCTAGCATAGAGAATAAAGATAGAATCTCAAGCAGCAAAAGAGAGGAATCAGATCACATATAGGAAGAGACCAATTAATATCTTAGCAGATTTTTCAACCCAGACCCTCAAAGCCAGGAGATCATGGAACAACATATACCAAGCTCTGAAAGAAAATGGACACCAACCAAGAATCTTATATCCAGCAAAACTAAGCTTTAGATTTGATGATGAAATAAAAGCTTTCCATGATAAACAAAAGTTAAAAGAATTTACAACTAGAAAACCTGCACTACAGAACATCCTCAGAAAAATATTCCACAAAGAGGAAATGAAAAACAATATTGGTAGATTTTCTGATATGAAAACCTCCCTGTATTACCTAGATTAGCTATATATGAGTGTAATATGTACTGTTTTAGAGATAAAAATTGTTGCAAATTGTAATCTAATGATTCCCTTAAGATTTTCACATGTACATTCATAAATAAAAATTTTCCTATCATTTTCATTCAGTCTAAAATAAATGTTGCACTAACCTCAGAAAATTATTGGGTACCTTGACCTCTTTTATAATTTCATTGTCTAGAACAATTTTTATAAGAAAAGAATTGTTCAGCTCTTAAAAGATTTGTATTCTTTCACTGCGTTTCTTAGAAGTCACTTGTAAAACATCCAGGCCCAGAATTTGGAAGGGTGGTGGTAGGTGTAAAGTTGAGGAGTTTACTAATAACTATTTCAGTTTCTTTTATAATTTTAGACATTTCAATCTTTATATTTCTTCTGATTTGGGGATATTGTCTAAAAACTGATCTATCCTATCTAGGTTTATCATTTTATAGATTCTATGAAGAGCATTTGCTGTCTTTATAATCTCCATTATACATATCGTTATGCTAGAAAATTCTATATTACATCTACTTTAGATTACCCTTTTCATTCTGTATTTTGCTTATTTTCATCTTTTTCTCTTTTATTCCTTGATCAATACTACCAGTAATATCAGGTATCTTTATATTTTATTCATCTTTCCAAAGAATTCACATTTATTTGCTTGTTCTCATAGATAGTCATTGTTCCTTATTTCATTAATTTTATTTTCTCATTATTATCTTCTTCCTCATTTGTCTGGAATAGTGTTATACTGTTGCTGTTTTTTACATTCTTCAGTGGAAAGATCATTTTCTTTATATTCTTATAGATATACTTACAGCACCAAATTTTCTTCTAAATTCTGTTGTTTAAACCTTTTATGTCTTGCCAGAATGAATAGTTTTCAAGAAAGAAGAAGAAAACATTTCAAGCTTTGTCTATTGTTTTATTTTATTCTATAAGAGTTCTGTGAGTTATTGTTTTATGTATTTGATATACTTACTGAAAATAAATGCTTATGACTATTACATATTGTTGGTATACTGTTCATGTTACCAATATATTATATCTGTCTTTTCTTAATGATGATTTATCTCTTTCTAATTTAGTTCACTTTGAAATTCATGTTCTGACTTACTATTCAATCATCTTAGTCTAGCATCTTTTATATCTTTATTTTTAATATTCCTGCATACTTTTGAATTAAGTATCTTATATAATAGCAAAGGAGTGGATCTTATTTTTAATCCAGTCTGAAAGGAATTGCTTTTGATTGGTGAGTATAATCCATTTAGATTTACTGTAAAAAATTCTTTGCTAGAACTTATTTCTACCTGTGTTCAAGATTTCTATTTGTTTCCTCCTTTTCCTCCCAGTATACATTTCATTGGATAGAACAAATTTTCTTCTGGTTGCTTGGAGATTATTCATTCTATTATTAATATCCTAGGGTTATTCTTAATTATTAAGACACATACCTACATTTAAATCATCAGTGTTTAAAAAGCTAATCAATATCTGAGCCTTTTTCTCAACCAGAGCAGTGCTCTCATGAACCTTGTATCTCCCCCTGTAGTTCAACAAGCCTTGGGATCATTAATATCTATAGAACAGAATATTCTACACCTTTTTTTAACGAAAGAACAATAACTTTGCTATTTGCTTAGTTGTCTCCAATATCCATTCTCCCTCCTTCCTATAGCACCAGAGCTCCTGGATTTAAGTTTAGCTCACAACCACCCAAAGACTAAATTTCCAACCTCCACTGCAGCATGACCAAATTCTGGTCAAAGATATGGGAGGAAAAATGTGTTCAATTACTGGAAAATTTCCTAAAGAGAAGAGGCATGACCTTTCTTTTCCTCTCCCTTTATCCAACTGCTAAAGCATGTGTGGTTAGGAGACATGCTAGACCATAAATGAAAGCAACACTTTTAAGGTGGAAGACTTCCAAAATACAAGCGTTCAGGATTCTTGGCAACTCGTGACCACACTATCCCTAGACCACCTACCAATTAATTCGCATGTGAGAGAGAAACATCTCGTCCCATGGATATGTATTTTCTACTGCTTCTATTAAAAAAAAATCACCATAATCCTAGTGGTTCAAAGGAACTTACATTTATTTTCACAGTTTTGGAGGTCAGAATTCATGAAGACTGGGTGTAGGCAGGACTGTATTCCTGCTGGTGGCCCTGGTGAAGCAGCTGCCTCCCTGCCTTTCTCAGAAAGAAGTTGCCTGCATTCCCTGGGTCAGGACCCCTTCCTGGCATCATGTGAACCTCCACTTCCCTTCTCCTGCCTCCTTTTCTGACTCACACTCTCCTCCTTCCATCTCAAAGGATCCTTGTGATTACATTGGGCTCACTTGGAGAGTCCATGGTAATTTTCCCATCTTAAAATGTGCAACTTCATCACACCTGCCATGTAAGTTAACACATTCCGAGGTTTCAGAGTTTAGGCTGTGGGTGATGCAGTCTACCTATCACACCTAGTTTAAAACACTGTTATTTTGCATCTCATACATAGCTAGACCTGAATTGTAGTGGATCGAGATTAAGTAAATGAATTCAATCTTCTTCTCCTTATATGTTTTTGTGAAGTCTGTATGAGCAGCATTCCTAGAGATGATCACAGTAGTGGTCGTCTGTTGCCTCTTCCTCATGCTTTTGGAGAAGTTGTCCACTCCATTGGTGCAGGAAGGAGCAGGAAGGATCGAAGCCAATCCCTCCCTTCTCTTCTTCTCATTTGGGCAGATGGCCTGCATTTTATTTTTAGTAAATTTAATTGGGAATAATGATTGGAGGAATGTGGAAGTGAATTTGGCTTTACCCCAAAGTCAAATTATCTAATCCAGATTAATTAGGAAATTAAGATTTCTGATTCAAGAGACTATTAAAAATTTATATGAGGAAGAAGTGCAATTGATATCTCTATGATGGTGTTGCCAGATAAAATAAAGGACCCCGGTTAAATCTGAATATAAATTTACGTGAGTGTTCTTTTAGTTTGGTTTATGCTTGGTTTTGAATTCGTCTTCTGCAAAATCTGGCAAAAAAAAAAAAAGCTATTCAGAAACCCGAATTGTCATCTCATCCAGTTCCTTCATTTTATGATGAGGAAATTGAAATAGATGATGAAATAATATCTCTCATATCTAGAGAATGAAACCTAAGCCTTGAATGCAGATCTTCTGACTCCTTTTCTTAGGTGAAGCACAGAGAATGTCAGGAGTACTCAGATAAAAGAGCAGAGGAAAGGAAACTCCTCTGACTACTACTCCTTGACCTAATTATGTAAAAATATCTTCCTCAAATTTAGAACCCAGCTTCCAAGTCATTTGTGAAGCCCTGTACTGCATTGCCTTTCTGCTGTTCTTCCTAAACTCATTAACCCATTAATTAAGATTGCATGGACCTGGCTCAGGAAAAGCCTATTGAGTTGCCTTTGTCTGTTCCACAATAAATGACAGCACAGAAAACAGGTTGGCATTAATTATGTTAAAGCCCTATTCCTCTGTATTGATGTTAGTTCACATGGAAAGTTTTACAACATTGACATTCTATACTGTTTATTCCCTGCTCTTTTTATCAGAAGCAGCAGCATCATAAAACATTGCACCTTAAAATGAACCACATTTCCAGGTGCCTGTTTTTGGCTGTGGAAGTCACATCTCACCCACTGATTTTTTTTAACCTCCTTCAACCAATTTAAATTTCAATAACAAGGTATCATTTTCTCTGGCTCCCTTAGAGCAGGATAGCAAACATTATCATATTAACAATTTCAGAGTAGACAAAGAAGCTCAATTTTCATTGAACCTCTTCCCAAAGTGTTCACTTAACCTAAAATAAATTTTCACTTCCAACCCACTAAATCACTTTTTTCTTTTTTATTGAAAACACTTATTCAATTTCACCTTCAATAGGAAATAGACCATGACTGGGGATAGGGAGAATGCTTTGTGTTTTCATTAAAATGCTTATCATAATCTGCTCTGCAGGAAAGCTATTTATGCAACTGTCTGCTTCACCTGCTGGATTGAGTGCGCCTTGCTGGCAGGGGTCATCTTTTACTCTAGCACATACAGAATTCATAAAGAACTATCACTCATTGAGCACTTCACTGTTTACCAAGACAAATGATCATGCTAACTACCATTTATTGGGCTTGTACTTCAGGCAATATGCTCAACACCTTATCCCAGTATATCACCACGATGATGCTATGACGAGAAATATCACCACACCCAATTTACAGGGGGAAGGGACAGGTAAAATACAAACAGCTCGAAATTGCTAGAGGGACATGGGACTCTAGATCTCTTCATTAAGTGTCCATTGCTTTCTTAACAGTTGAGTATAATAGTGAAGCTCTCATTATCCTTTTTTGTCCCCTGGATATTGCCAAGGAACACATAAGCAATGCATGCTATGCCAAGGGAAGTGGAAAATGACCCTTTCAACCTAGAGGAGAGAGAGTTAAAAGACATCTCTGATGACTCGATTATCTGGCCTTTTGCTTTTCTTCCACACTTGTAAACAATGTAAGGAATGCCTAACTGTCTACCTCATGCACCAGGATTACGTGGCCAATAGAGCATTGGATTTGGGGTCACAAAATTTGCAGCCCTGATGCTGTTCTCCTGGCAACCACACTTTAATTTCCCCATCTGTAAAGTCATGGGATTGAATTATGTAATCAAAGTCTCCTTCCAGCTGTATCTCCCTCTGATTCACTAGAATACAAGTTTCCTGAGAAAATCCAGGATGTGGCATATATTAAGCCCTCGACAATAAATGCTTAATGAAATAATGAATAAACGAGAAAAATTACCTCTATGTCAGTTCTCAGGAATCAGAAATAAGGTGTTCCTTTACTTGGAGGCATGAGGGATGCAAGCTCACTGCTCACAATGTTAGCACTTTTAAGCCTTCCAACACTTCCATCTGGCCCTGATTTTCCATTTTCCCAATTTGGAACAACTTTTCCCATCCATTGGAATCACTTCCTTTCTTATGTTTACAAAACATATGATTTGGGGATTTTACATAATTCATCCAAAACACAGACTAAACTCAAATTGAGTCCAAATACCATCCACCAAGAAGCATGGAAGATTGCATTGGATATATGATTCTGTAAGCCTTTGAAAACCTAGTGAGGAACTTCAACTCGACAATATTTTTAATCACAATAATATTGCCCCTGATGGCTTGTCTTGCATGCACCATGCATATGTATCTATTTCTACACAGACTTTATAGTGTTTTGATTCATTACAGTCTGGTTGTTCAAGTGAATGTAGAAAAATGAGATTTTTTGCATAGTTCTGATTTTCTATTTATATACCTTAGTATTCCAGATGTAAATTTTTAGAACAGCTGCATCCTCAAGACAAAAACGTTTTATTCGTTGCTTATAGGCATTCTGAATACTGGTGGGGTATTTTGATTTCTTTTGGCAGGGTCCCAATAGGCCGAGTAGGTCAGGGTGAGTGGAAATCTATTTACAATAGTCATCTTGAGATATAAATGTAGTGGAAATCACAGGAGTCATCAGTAAAATATACTTTTTTTTAGGTTGGTCAAAGCAAAAGGAAAGTGTCGATTGGGGATTTTTTTCCTAGTGCTTTCCCACCTTCACTGTATAGTTAAAGAGTTATATATAACAATTCATGCCAACTAGTTTTCTAAACACCTTACATATTTTAATTCATCTAATACTCATAACACTTTCATCAGTTCATATTACTTACAAAGAATCAAAAGACTAATGAAGTAAAGTCCTTTTTTTAAAGTTTTTCAGCCACCAAAGTGGCCTAAATCAGTTTAAACACAGACCCCCTACCATAGCATATTGCCTCTGGAATGCTGGTTGTTAGTATTTGGTGGTTTCCTTGTGGACCTCTTTGCCCTGCATCTTGCAATCCCCATAATCCAACCCATTCTTTGACAGCATAATCTCTCAATAGTGAAAATTTTGCTATGTTATTCCCCAGCTCCTGATTCATCAGTATCTCTTATCCATCCTCCCATATCAAGTGATGCAGCCTCTTCCTGCTTCTCCAACATTCCACAACTTTGCCCCAATCTCTCCTTTCTACCTAATTTCCTAAATCTCTCTCTCCACAAATCTTCTGTTCCAGCTATACTTAGATCCTAGTTGCTCTTGTAATCTAATTGCTCCATCCCTGAACATACCTACCTTAACACAGGAGTTTGGGGGAATACCTCATATTCAAACCATAACGCCATCTGTGAGTCACAGAATAATACTATGGGAAAATGCTAGAAATAAGTAAGACATTTATTCCTGTTGACAAATAACTTGGCATTAATAAATGAACAGAAACAAAGGACCACAAAGTGTTAATAGTAGGAAAGATTACAGGGTGATTTTAGTTTGGTTATTGTTTGTTTAACGCTTGTTTGGGCTCCCAAATTTTCTTTGATGATCCAGTACTACTTTTAGAAACAGGGGAAAAAAGAAAAAGAATTTTCACTGAGTGGAATTCCTAGTTACCCTGTTTCCCAAACTTTGTTTTAGGATCTCTACAGGTTTGCCTCCCTCAGTGAGCACCATTTTTGCTCTGCTCCCTTATCTAATACCCACATCCTCTTAAGCATTATTTACACTCATTAGGTCAATTTCCTTTCCCTCAGACAAGTGAAATAAATTAACACTATCAATAGAAGTTAATAAGTTAAAAGGGTTAAGTGTTCCACAATCCTACAACAGGATTCTAGTCCTGGTGACTACCAGTAAGCCATGAAGGGACAAGTGAGACCAGAGAAGACCTCAAGTCACTTTCCAGAATGCTTTTTGTGAATTAATGACCTTACTCTGTCCTGGAGCAAATAATTAGTCCTAAGTTATCAAATGGAAAGTTACAGCTGAATAACAAAGTACTAGTTTACCCCTATGTCCCTCTCTTAACCACATTTACTCACCCACTCATTATATCCAGGATGAGGAAAGAGGTCTTAAAGAGATAGATAAAGTATTGTGATGTCCATGTCTCACTTTGCTGGGGGGTAATGTACAGTAATGCCCAAGGTCTCTATTCAAACAGACCTAATGTTTTTATTTGTTTTGTTTTATTCAGTACAACTTAAATTTCAGATGGACTTTCCCCATGCCAAATCCCTTTTTCATACCCATTTCAGTTTGGTTATTTGTTTGTTTAATGCAGAGTTTGTTTAATCCAGAGTTCATAAATACTGAAATCCATTGTTATTGTAGCAAGTACAGTCTCTTATAGAAAAGAGTAGATCCAAATTAAGAATTCCATTACTGGGCTGAGGATATAGCTCAGTGGTAAAAGTACTGGCCCTGCATAGACATGGGTTCTATCCCCAACACCACCAAAAGAAAAAAATGAGAGAACTCCATTACTTTAGAGCCTCCCAAGGAATCCTCACACCCACAACAGAGTAAAAGTTAAAATTCTTGTCTTAAAAGGACATAGAATACCTATTAATTTCTCATTGAGATCTTCCACCATTGAGTTAACAGAATTTGAGTTCTGATCTGTATTTCAGAAATCCAGGCCAGGGTTACGTCTCAATTAATGATTCTCAATCTTGGCTGCACAATGGAATCACCTGTAAAGCTTCAACTATTACTAATGCCCTAAGAGATTTTGATTTAATTGGTCTGGGATGTGGCCTGAGCATAAAGTGTTTTAAAAGATCCTCAGGTATTTCCAATATGCAGCTAAAGTTGAAAACCACTGCTCATAGTGTGCTCCCTTTTCCTAGTGACCAACTGCCGACAGGCAAGGTTTCATTGACAATGAACAGAGGAATAGAGGATGCCCACAGTGTTCATCCCAGCCTTTTTTCCCCTGACTCATATGCATGCAGATACACACTTAACCTAACTATTATTTAACCGATGGCTGCTGTCTCCATGTAAAGCAAGTTTCCTTAAACATTTTCTCAAAGGGACAGATAGTAAATATTTTGGATTTTTCATGCCATATAGACTCAATACAGAGTCAGAGTCCTAAAGAGAGATGAGTAGTCTATAGCAACTACTCAACTCTGCCATTAAAGAATGAAAAAAAAAAAAACATAAAAATATGTGATCAACATGCCTGGTTGTATTCCAATAAAACATTATTTCTAAGTATAGGCACTTTCCTTATAGACTCAGGTTTGCTCACCGCAAATGGAGAGTTCTAAATATAAGGCAGTTACTACATCTTTTAAATTGGAGCTACAGTGTTTCTAATGGCAGTGGTCTTTAGAATTCCATTACAGTTGCCTACATGTATTTACTGAGAGAAAGAAAAACTGTTGCTGCAGAATGGACTTCCCCTGCCTGCTGCTGCGGCTATTGAATAAAGCCGCTCTCTCAGATCAGAAGTCACCGTTGTTTTCCAAGAGCTTATATCCACAAATGTTTAGTCCTGCCCTGCTATTTCAACAGGTGGGAATCTGTCGCTGTAGACACCTTGAGCTCCTTCTCTGTAGCAATATTGCATCACCTGGCACTTTCCTCGTTGTTGTATTACATGCTCCATTCAAACTCTTTTACATCCACTAGAGCTGTGATGATCACTGTTCAGATGTTAATATAAAAAGCTGAGACTCAACACATATTATAAGGCAGAAAATAAACTTGAACCTGGATCCTGTGACATCACAAAAGTGTGTTGCTGCAGGGAAAACTGCATGTGAATTCAGAGAGTGCTATATTCAAATTCACTTGGTAGTTTTTTTAATCTTGAGCAAGTTATTCAACCTCTCAGAATTTTTATTCCCTTAACTACTAAAATATGACTATTGGCAAATACTTAGTTTGGGGATTATTTTGAGAGCTACAGATAAAATATAAATAGTGTTCCAGGCACTAGTAAGTGCTCAACAGTGGCAGCTGCCACCATCACTATTATTAAAACTGCTGCTGCTGTTTATGAACTTTCTGTTTTGCACTTCTTCCATTCACTACTACATGCTTCATTGTACTTGGCATAATACTGTTAATTCAGTAAGTAAGTGCCCCATTAATGCTGAGTAAATTTAATTAGTTAGCTAATGAGATGGTCATATAGGTCTGTATCTGAAAGGTCCTTCTACCCTAGGCCTTTAAAAACTAATGAAAATATGCCAAAGGTAAAAAAAAAAAAAAGAAAAATTGATGATTCCTTTTTAAAAAGATAACTCATAATAAGAATTTGTTTCTCAACCCAAAGTGATTCTCCTTAGGCAAGTGGACTTGCCCAGAAACACTTCTATGAACTACCTTAAAGAAAAGAATAGCCAGGAATAGTGCCACATAACTGCAGTCACAGCTACTCCAGAGGTTGAGGCAGGAGAATTTCTTGGATCCAGGAGTTTGAGGACAATCACAACAAAGTCCATCTAACAATAATAATAATAATAATAATAGAAAAAGGAAAAACCTCTGGGTGATTTCTATTCCTAATAGAATTATTATCAACTAAAAATCAATGTAATCAAAGTTGGCGGCAGGATTTTACAGATTGGTAGATGTTTAACTTTGGTTGCATAATCAGTAAAAATGATAACTTTCTTCTGAACTAAAATTTTTCCTGGAAGACACCCCCAAAACACCCCTGAAGAGCTTTGGAGTGGTCAAGAATTCAGCCTTAGAGTGATTTAGCTCATTCAAGTTCCCAAACACCTCTCATCTGCTCCATTAGGAAATCAATGAATTGAATGATTAAAACATACTGAGTATGTATCATGCTTTATTGGTCACTGAGGTGATGAAAGAAGCAAAAAACATGGTCCATGGGTCATAGCAGTTTGTGGTCTAATGAATAAAAACAAATGGAAAATTCTGAAACAAACTTTAAAATAGGCTGTCATTAAAAGGGAGCAATGTAGGTTGGGATAGGCAGAAAAAGCTCTGGAGGGTAAATCACCAGATGCAGATTTCTAGTGGCCAATGTACTTATACTGAGAACAAGAGGCTAAGCAGGCATTGGGAGGGGAGGCTGGTAATAGGTAAAAGAAGATGAAGCTTTACCAAGTAGCTCAAAAGGAGGTCTGAAGTACAAGTTTGTGAAGGGTTCTGCTCCATGAAGTCATGCAGAGATTCACCCCGTCTTGTAACTCTCCTCTCCTCTATGTTATTGCCATCCTCAGAATACAGCCAGAGGATGAGTGCTAAGAGAGAAAGGATCACAGGAGGAAGGGTTTTATGGGCTCTGCCAGGAAGCTGGCACATCACTTCTATTCTTGTTTCATTGGTCATAACTTATTCATGCTCTCACCTTTAACTATAAGGAAGCCTTAAAATTTAGTTTATCTATATACTGAAGAAAGAGAAAATGACTCAGTATTAAAAAAAAAAATTAGCAACCTTTACTATAGGGAACCATTTTCATTATTGACAAACTTTGAGTGGCTCTTTTTTTAATATATTGAAAAAGGCAAAACACAAAGTTCTATCCAGTGACTGCACCAAACTCAAAGTACAGGCTATGTAATTTAATCTTCTTTGTCCCATCTGAATGTATCTTCCTATGGTCCAGTGACCTATGAGCTACATGTAATGAATGATGGTGGGATAGGAATTATCAAAATAGAAATACCTACTCAGAAAAGGGAAGAATGGGAGACACACTGAAGTACTTGGTCCATCTCAATTCCTAAGTTCCTCTGAGAAGATTTTTGAATGTCTTCTACTAAAGGAGTGTGTGTGTGTGTGTGTGTGTGTGTGTGTATACCAATTGACTGGATGCTGCTCTTGCCCATTTGTTTCTATAGCCCCTGGGGGGTCTTCTTTGTCCACTATCCTCTGTGGCCACATCTCAAATGAATGTTTGTGTTCTTTCGGTACAGTCCAAATTTCCTGCCAAGTTCCTGTAAGGCAATATGAAGGCCCCAAAGAAAGAGAAAGTCATTTCAATACTGGATCATGATTTCCTTAACAATAAAATGCACTAGAAAATTTGGTATGTTTGTGACCAATTTGTTCTTATCAGTTCCTCAAGCAACTACTCACACTCAAAGTCTTCCTAGATGAAAATCCACATGAGCATCCGTGAGCATAAAAGTGGGGAGAATTAACATAAATATATGTTTATATTTGTATATAAATATAGACATATATTTGCATTTAAAAGTGAACATAAATACAGAGAACAAGGGAAAATAGAGTGAATAGAGATAGAGGTGACAGCCAGATTTTCAATGTATGCCTATTAATAATGTCTGAATATTTGGACCACATAAATGTATTACCATTTCCAAAAATTAAGAATTATTAAAATGAAAACCTGGTACTCACATGTATTCAAATATCCTATCGTCCTTTGGCTTTTCGCAGGATCAGTTTTTCATAGGTTCCACGTTCAATGTCTATTTTCACCAAATTTTACCCAGGTGAAGGTGTTAGCAGATTTAACCAGGGTCAAGAGCCATTCGGAAAGATTCATTCCCAGATCCTCAGCCTAATGGTGTAACCCTTCTCTGCTCCCAGGGGAGGGTTGGCAGTAACTAATCATAGAGCCATTGGACCTGAAAAGGTCATTAGTAAAGCAGGGACAACTCTGAGAAAGAACTGAATATAAAGAGTGGGTTATGGTATCCCCTGGCATACGAAAAAAAAAAAAAAAAGGTGTTTAAAAGGTAGCATCTGAGTAAGTAGAAGGAACCGGGAAGGACTTATTAGATCACTATGTCACTGTGATTCCAACCCAATCAAAGGTCAGACTAATTCTTTAGTTCATATTTGGCCACCAAAGATGCAGCAAGAAACTACATAACACAATTTTTCCTTTTAGTTTCATCAGTATAAAGTAGAATCTAAAATTAGACTTTAGACTAATCTTCTATAGTAGAACTCCAAGAATTTCAAAGCACAGTCTTAAAAAGACAGTCTCACCTTGTTCTATATGGTTCCAGAGAACAGAGCTGAAATTTTGGGTGAAAGTTCCAAAGATAAATTTTGTCCCAAGCTAAGGTTTTAACATAATTTTCCATGGATGTGATGGACTCCTTTTCCATTTTGAGGAGGGAATGACATAGAGGCATGAAGGTCCACTACTTGGAAGTGCTGTGGGAGCCATTGTGACTACATGATCACTAAGTCCATTCCAACCTTGAGGCCCTATGACTCATGCCTTGTAGGTGACACTGGCTCTCTTTCCCCTCTTCCCATCCTTTCTGTGCCTCTACTTGAATACCAGTCCACAGGACATGGCGTGGACCAAATAGTAAGTGGTACATAAACACAAGCATTATCTCTAAAACCACAGCTGCAGGAGACAGTGGCATATGGAGGAAAGAAATTTTGTTCTGCTTTTAACATACCTAAGGGGACAGACTAAAGGTCCATATTTCATTCTTCATTTTGAATATTCAAAGCCATAAGAAATATTGTGTTAGTCAGCTTTGAGTTGCTGTAAACAAAATACCTGACAAGAACAAATTAGAATAGGAAAAGGTTATTTGGGCTTATAGTTTCAGAGGTCTTAGTCCGTGGCCAGTGAACTCCATGCTCTGGGACTGAGTTGAGACAGAATATCATGACAGAAAGGCACCACAGAGAAAACTGCTCATCTCTTAAGCAGCTAGAAGCTGTGAAGCTGAGATAATGAGAGGAAAGGACTGGAGAGAAGTCAAAGCCTTTCAGGGCATGCCTCCAGTGACGTACTTCCTCCAATTAGGTCACACCTCCCAGTAGTCCACTTAGCCATCAATCCGTTAATCCATCAAATGGATTAATATACGAATGAGGTCAGAACCCTCATGATCCAATCAGTGCTTAAAATCCCTACCTCTGAACACATGAGACTTTGGGAAATATTTCAGATCAAAACCATAACAAATATTAATAGCTAATATTTATTGAGTTCTTTCCATATATTGCCAGGTGCAGTGAAGTGTTTTGTATGTATTAAGTCATTCAATCCTCTTGAAAGAGGTAGGCTTTGAACAATTCCTTAAAAAGTAAACAAGACACTGGCAGTTCAATAAAGTGAGCAGGTAGAAAATAGTGCCTGATTTCAGGTTCTGGATGAAGCCAGCACTGGCTCAGAGTGAGGTTCTAATAATACCCTCAAATCTTCTATTGTTGTGGAGAAATCTGGTAGAAATATTCCTCAAATGAAGAGTCATGTTTCATAAAACTCCTTGGGGTAGTCATTTATCACCATGCACCTCCCGGGGGAGTGGAGTGAGCAGATTTTCTTTAAAGTTGTGGAGTTTACAGAGGCATTGGGAGAGGTTTGTATTAAGTATTCTGATCTATAGCTATAGTTGTTAAACCTTCAGGGATAAACTTAAAAACTTTTGTTGTGGTTGTTGAGCTTAAAGATAAATTGACTGAGCCAATCAGTTTGGCAAAACTCTTCACAGTTCAAGAATTCATAACTAAGAATTGCAAATAACTTCACATCACAAACTCCTAAGGAAGAGTTTAGATACTAACAGCAAAGAAGATAAAGACAGAGGATAGAAGACAGGGCATCCTGGGTTTATGTCCAAGTTTTGCCACATGTGGGTTGACAGCTTTTGGACACAATCCCCAATCCTCACACTCAGCAAGGCTGTTGAGACCAATGTGTAGAGGCACAGCCTTTATCCCTCTTCAAGAAAGGTCTTGAGGCCCCCAACCGCTGGGATTGCTGTCACAAGCAGCCTTCAGCTGTCAGCCTTTCAGGGGTGGCCTCAGATGCAGAACTCCCTGGTCTAAGGTAACTTTCCTCCTCATGTGACACATGTCCAAGAACTGATGGGGGCAGGGCTGCAGGACTGTACAGACCTGGCTACTACAAAATGGGAAGATTCTAATGGACCTCTCTATCTCCAGAGCTCCTGTGTGTTGGCCAAAGCTACCAGCAAACAGAATTCCCATATTGCAGTTCCACATCTCTCTATGCACTCTTCTTTGCCTGCCTCCTGCTTCCCATAGGCATAGCCCTGATCGTAAAATCCCTCCCTAGTAGTCATCCTGTAAGGTGATCTCTGTATCAGCTTCTCTTCTAGATAAACCAGCCTTTCATAGGTCATGAATCACTGAGTTAGAACTTACCTGCACCAACTTTCTTTTTTTTTAATGTTTATTTATTTTTTGTTTTTAGTTGCACACAATACCTTTATTTATATGTGATGCTGAGGCTCGAACCCAAGGCCTCACACATGCTAGGCGAGTGCTCTACCACTGAGCCCCAACTCCAGCCCCGTGCACCAACTTTCAATAAAACAAGTTTAGGTATGTACAGAGGGACCTCAAACAAAGTAATTTACCTATAGATCTCAGTTCCCCATCTAAAAAATAGGGACACTGCAGACAAGTGCTCTTCATTTCTGTAAATCTATATGCTATATAGAATCTGTCCAGTGGCCTGGCAGAACAGGCACCCATTTTTCACTTAGTGTGAATCTAGGAACTGGAAAATTCACCCTGATTAAAATATTACCATTCAAGCTCAGCTCTCTGGTCCCTACAGCATCCTACTTCTGCTCCATGATTAAACTTCACATCTTCACAGCAAGTATATAAAAAAGTCCCTGCGAAATTTACAGACATATTACTTCTATTCACTAAAACAGTCTTTGGAGTAAAAAAGAAAAAGAAAAACATACTATTCTGGCATCTGTAGAAGTGCTGTAAATGTGGAAAACAAATATCTCTGAGTTAGGTATCTGTATCAGGGCAGCCTGGGTACATGAGGAAGGGTGCTACATACTTAGTACTCTTCAATCTAAACCTTCCTTTTCTTAAACCAGAACCCTGTGGGCTGAGAAGTGCTGTGGAGCCAGTTCTAGAACTTAGAAGACCTAATCCTAACCCAATGGCTTCAACAACCAGCTGTGCCAAATGAGGCAACTTGTGCACAGCAAGCTGAACTAGCTAAATTAATCTTCAGAAAAAAAAAATGGATATTTTAGCAATTTGCCTGTTTTGCTCCAAGGAATATTGGGAAGATTAAGCAAATACAAAAACACTTTGATGAGAAAAACGGCAGCACATACATATAATGCAATGGGTCGTTTCTGTATTTCCAGTCTTCACAGAAGATTCCTAGTGTACGAGCTCATCTTATCTTAAGTATTGCTTAAAACAAAGGTGCTATGGTCTGTCTTTTCCCCCACCTCTGGCTCCAAAATTCAAATGCTAAGACTTAGCACCCTAAGTGATGGTAAAACTAGGTGAGGCCTTTGAGAAGTGATCAGATCCTGAGGATGGGGTCCTTGTGAATAGGATTAAAAACCTTATCTAAAATCCCCAGGGGAATTATCCCCTTCCACTAAGACAGTGACTGAAGGCACAGTCCATGAAGAATGGGGCCTCCCCAGTGAGTCTGCCATTGCCTTCATCTGGAAATTCCCAGCCTCCAAATATAAATGTTTATTACTTAATAGCTAACTTATTGTATTTTGTGATAGCAGCTCAAACAGATTGAGGGTCAAATTTCCATAGGAAAAAGTTCTTTGGGGGGCATGGAAGGTTGGTATTTTATATTTGTTGCGATTTGTATAGCTCATGTGTCACTGTACTTGAAGAATTCCTGAAGGAAGGAATGCATGTCCCTTCTTGGGAAGATTTGGTGTATTATATTATTAATATTCCCCCAAATTAATTTTTGATTTTAATGTGATTTCAGTTAAAATTCCAATTTCATTTTACAATGTGAAATAATTTGGGGGACTTATATGTTCAGATTAGAGAGGTACAATTATTTAAATACATGGTACTGGGGGAGAAATATAGATATGGATAAATAAAATAGAGAAGAAAGTTCAAAGACAAACTAAGTACATGTAACAATTTTGTACACTAAAAATGAGGCAGGTTTCATTTTTAAAATTCATCCATCTCTACACTTATATATGAATTTCTATAGATATACCTCAATAATTTTAGGATAGGCATTTTAATGTAAAGGAGAAACAAAGGACTGAAGAGTTAAATAAATAGTATAGAGCAATTATTTAACTATTTTGGAAAATAAAAATCTGGATATTACACTTCTCCCAAACTGTGAAATAAATTATGTTTAATTAACCCTTTAAAAATATGGTTGATATTGGGCTGGGGGTATAGCTCAGTTGGTAGAGTGCTTGTCTCACAAGCACAAGGCCCTGGGTTTAATCCCCAGCCCCAAAAATAAATAAATAAATGAAATGGTTTGTATCTATATGATATTTGGATGAGGAAGACAGATACTATCTAGTAAAATATGTAAATATTGAATCCAACAGCAAAACCAATTGATAAACTAAATCAGATTGAAGCATAAGTTGTAGCAGGTATTTACTACTAATAATCAAAAGAAAAAAGACAAATATTTCAATAGAAAAATGGCCTATGGCTAACTTTTACATATATCACATTCATTCTATTCAACAATTTTTAAAGTCATTTTAATTAATAAGGATTCATTTTTATTAATTTATTATTTATATATGACAGCAGAATGCATTACAATTCCTAGTTACATATAGAGCACATTTTTTCATATCTCTGGTTGTATACATTCACACCAATTCGTGTCTTCATACATATACTTTGGATAACAATGTCCATCACATTCCACCATCATTTCTAACCCCATGCCCCCTCCCTTCCTTTCCCACCCCTCTACCCTATCTAGAGTTCATGTATTCCTCCCATACTCCACCTCCCTCATCTATCCCTCCCATACTCCACGCCACTATGAACCAGCATCCTTATATCAGAGAAAACATGCAGCATTTGTTTTGTTTTTTTGTTTTTTTTTTTGGGGGGGGGGGCGCGGATTGGCTAACTTCACTTAACATTATCTTATCTAACTCCATCCATTTACCTGAAAATGCCATGATGTTATTCTCTTTTACTGCTGAGTAATGTTCCATTTTTGTGTATATATGCCACATTTTTTATCCATTCATCTATTGAAGGGCATCTAGGTTGGTTCCAGAGTTTAGCTATTGGGAATTGTGCTGCTAATAAACATTTATGTGGCTGTGTCCCTATAGTATGCTGTTTTTAAGTCCCTTAGGGTATAGACCGGGGAGAAGGATAGCTGGATCAAATGGTGGTTCCATTCCCAGATTTCCAAAAATTCTTCATACTGCTTTTAATAATCTTCACACTTCAATTTGCAGTCCCAACAGCAGTGTATGAGTGTACCTTCTTCCTTACATTCTCACCAACACTTATTGTTGTTTCTATTCTTTATAGCTGCCATTCTGACTGGAGTGAGATGAAACCTTAGAGTAGTTTTGATTTACATTTTTCTAATTGCTAGAGATGATGAACATTTTTTCATATATTTTTTCATTGATTTTGTATCATCTTCTGAGAAGTGTCTATTCAGGTTTTTGGCCGATTTATTGACTGAGTTATTTGTTTTGTTTGTTTGGTGCTTAGCTTTTTGAGTTCTTTATATACCCTAGAGATTAGTGTCTATTTGATGTGGGAGGGGTAAAGATTTCCTCCCAAGATGTAGGCTCTCTATTCACCTCACAGATTGTTTCTTTTGCTGAGAAGAAACTTTTTAGTTTGAGTCCATTCCATTTATTAATTTTTGATGTTAATTCTTGTGCCATAGGAGTCTTATTAAGGAAGTTAGGGCCTAATTCCGCATGATGGAGATTAGGACCTACTTTTTTTTCTATTAGACACAAGTTCTCCGGTTTTAGTCCTAAGTCCTTGATACATTTTGAGTTGAGTTTTATTCTTGGTGAGAGATAGGAGTGTAATATCATTTTGTTGCATGTGGATTTTCAGTTTTCCCAGCACCATTTGTTGAAGAGGCTATGTTTTCTCCAATGCATGTTTTAGGCACCTTTGTCTAATATAAGAGAACTGTAATTTTGTGGGTTAGTTTCTGTGTCCTCTGTCCTGTACCATGGGTCTACCGGTCTGTTTTGGTGCCAATACCATGCGGTTTTTGTTACTATTGCCCTGTAGTATAGTTTAAGTTCTGGTATAGTGATACCACCTGCTTCACTCTTCCTGCTAAGAATTGCTTTAACTATTCTGGGTCTCTCATTTTTCCAAATAAATTTCATAACTGCTTTTTCTGTTTCTATGAGGAATGCCATTGGGATTTTGATCAGAATTGCATTAAATCTGTACAGTGCTTTTAGTAGTATGGTCATTTTGATAATATTGATTCTGCCTATCCAAAAGCAAGTTAGATCTTTCCATCTTCTAAGGTCTTCTTTGATTTCTTTCTTTAGGGTTCTGTAATTTTCATTATATAGAACTTTCACCTCTTTCATTAAGTTGATTACCAATTTTTTTCTGCTATTATAAATGGAGTAGTTTTCCTCATTTCCCTTTTTCAGGATTTGTCACTGATATACAGAAATTTTGATTTATGGGTGTTGATTTTATAACCTTCTATACTGCTGAGTTCATTTACTAGTTTGCCGCAGTCTGGCTGGGCACAATTCAGGAGCCACTTGTTAAAAGAAACGAATTTTATTTTTAGAACACACACACACACACACACACACACACACACGGCACCACATAGCTCTTCAGGAATTCCCTCAGAGCCCAACTGCCACCACAAGCTTCCCACAAGCCTCTCTACCTCCCCCTGGGTCCGTGGGCAGAGCCAAAAAAGTTCCCCAATGAGCAGCTCTGTGGTCTGAAAGGGTGGGGAAACAGCCCAATGAGCATCACCACAGAGGAGCCAATCAGCTGGCAGCTAGAAGTTTGCTGGGGCCACTGGGAGCCAATCATCAGCTGGCAGCTGGAAGCTTGCTGGCAGCTGGAAGTTTGCTGGGGCCCCTTCGGCTATGGCTCTCAACACTAGTTCTAGAAGTTTTCTGGTGGAACTTTTTAGGTCTTCTAGGTATAGAATCATATCAGCAAATAGTGCCAATTTGAGTTCTTCTTTTCCTATGTGTATCTCTTTAATTTCTTTTGTCTGTCTAATTGCTCTGGCCAGTGTTTCCAGAACTATGTTAAATAGAAGTGGTGAAAGAGGGCATCTCTGTCTTGTTCCAGTTTTTAGAGGGAATGCCTTCAATTTTTCTCCATTTAGAATGATGTTTGCCTGGGGCTTAGCATAGATAGCCTTTATGATGTTGAGATATGTTCCTTTTATCCCTAGTTTTTCTAGTGTGTTGAACATGAAGGGGTGCTATATTTTGTCAAATGTTTTTTTCTGCATCTATTGAGATGATCATCTGATTCTTATCTGTAAGTCTGTTGATGTGATGAATTACAATTATTGATTTCTGTATGTTGAACCAACTTTCCATCCCTGGGATGAATCCCACTTGATTGTGGTGCATGATCTTTTTGATATGTTTTTGTATTTGATTTGCCAGAATCTTATTGAGAATATTTGCATCTATGTTTATTAGAGATATTGGTCTGAAGTTTTCTTTTTTTGATATGTCTGTACCTGGTTTTGGAATCAGGGTGATATTGGCCTCATAGAATGAGTTTGGAAGTGCTTCCTCTTTTTTCTATTTTCTGAAATAAATTGAAGAGTACTAGTATTAGTTTGTCTTTAAAGGTCTTGTAGAACTCGCCTGTGTATCCATCCAGTCCTGGGCCTTTTTTAGTTGGTAGACTTCTGATGGCATCTTCTATTTTGTCACTTGAATTAATTTGTTTAAATTGTATATTTCATGCTGATTCAATTTGGGCAAATTATATGACTCTAGAAATTTGCTGATGCCTTCAATATTTTCTATTTTTATTGGAGTAACAAATTTTCAAAATAATTTATAATTATCTTCTTTATTTCTACAGTGTCTGTTATAATTTTTTCTTTTTCATCACATATGTTAGTAATATGAGTTTTCTCTCTCCATCTCTTTATTAGCATGGCTAAGGGTTTGTCAATTTTATTTATTTTTTCAAAGAACCAACTTTTTGTTCTGTCAATATTTTCAGTTGTTTCTTTTGTTTCAATTGCATTGCTTTCAGCTCTGATTTTAATTATTCCTTTCCTCTACTGCTTTTGGTGTAGATTTGTTCTTTTTCTAGGGCTTTGAGATGTAATTTTAAGTCATTTATTTGTTGACTTTTTCTTCTTTTAAGGAATGAACTCCATGCAATAAACTTTCCTCTTAGAACTGCTTCCATAGTGTCCCAGAGATTTCAATGTATTGTATCTGTGTTCTCATTCATCTCTAAAGATTTTTTAATCTCCTCCTTAAGGTATTCTTCAATCCATTGCTCATTCAGTAGCACTACTTAGTCTCCTAGTATTGGAGTTGCTTTTATTTCTTATTTTATCATTGATTTCTAATTTCATTCTATTATGATCTGATAGAATGCAGGGTAATATCTCTACTTTTTTTATATTTGCTAAGAATTGCTTTGTGGCATAATATATGGTCTATTTTAGAGAAGGATCCATGTGCTGCTGAGAAGAAAGTGCATTCTCTTGTTGAAGGATGAAACATTATATATATATATATATATATATATATATATATATATATATATATATATATCAGTTAAGTCTAAATTATTGATAATATTATTGAGTTCTATAGTTTCTTTGTTCAGCTTTTGTTTGGAAGATGTATCTAGTAATGAAAGAGGTGTGTTAAAGTCACCCAAAATTATTGTGTTTTGGTCTATTTGACTCTTGAACTTGAGAAGAGTTTATTTGATGAACGTAGATGCTCCCTTGTTTGGGGCATATATATTTATAGTTGATAAGTCTTGTTGGTGTATGGTTCCATTGAGCAGTATGTAATGTCCTTCTTTATCCCTTTTGATTGACTTTAGCTTGAAGTGTACTTTATTTGATATGAGGATGGAAACCCCTGCTTGCTTCCACAGTCCATGTGAGTGGTATGATTTTTCCCAACATTTCACATTCAGTCTATGGATTTCTTTTTCTATGAGTCTCTTAGGGGCAGCATATTATTGGGTTTTTTTAATCCAATCTACTGGTCTATGTCTTTTGATTAGTGATTTTAAGCCATTAACATTCAGGGTTATTATTGAGACATGATTTGTATTCCCAGCCATTTTGTTTATTTTGGCATTTAATGTGACTTGGTTTCTCCTCTGATTAGACTTTCCTTTAGTGTAATCCCTCCCTCTGCTTATTTTCATCATTGGTTTTTATTTCCTCTTCATAGAATATGTTGCTGAGAATGTTCTGTAATACAGCCTTTCTAGTTGTAAATTCTTTTGTCGTTTGTTTATCATGGAAGGTTTTTATTTCATCATCAAATCTAAAGCTTAATTTTGCTAGATATAAGATTCTTGGTTGACATCCATTTTCTTTCAGAGCTTGGTATATGCTGTTCCATGATCCCCTGGCTTTGAGGGTCTGGGTTGAAAAATCTGCTGAGGTACAAATTGGTTTCCCCCTATATGTGATCTGATTCCTCTCTCTTGTGGCTTTTAAGATTCTACCTTTATTTTGTATGCTAAGCTTTTTCATTATAAAGTGCCTTGGTATAGATTTGTTGAAATTTTGCACATTTGGTGTCCTATAAGCCTCTTGTTTTTGGTTTTCCAATTTATTTTTCATGCTTGGTAAATTTTCTGATATTATCTCTTTGAAGAGATTGTGCATTCTTTTGGTTTGAAACTCTGTGCCTTCCTCTATTCCTGTAGCTCTTAAATTTGGTCTTTTGATGCTGTCCCATAATTCTTGGATGTTCTGTTCATGGTTTCTTACTATCTACACTGTGTGATCAACTTTATTTCCCAGATTGTATACTTTGTCTTCATTATCTGATGTTCTTTCTTCCAAATGATCTAGTGTGTTGGTTATGTTTTCTATTCAGTTTTTTATTTGGTTTATTGTATCCTTCATTTCAAGGATTTCTGACTTTTTTTTCAGAGTCTCTATCTCTTTCTTGAAGTAATCTTTTGCTACCTATATTTGCTCTTTTATCTCTTTGTTGGAGTGATCAATTTTTGCCATTTTGGTCATTTTTTAATTCACAGATTATTTTAATTATGAACCTCTGAACTCATTCTCTGACATTTCCTCAACTTCTCTATCCATGGGTTCTGTTATTGTGGTATCCGTGTTTGTTTGGGGCACTTTCCTCCCTTGTTTTTTTCACGTTGTTTATGTGTCTTTCTTTCTTGCAGTATGGATCTGAGACATTACAGTTTCTTCCCTATATTTTTGCAGTACCCATGCAGATTGTCTGTATCTCACCTTGATGGGCCTCCAGCCCCAGTTAATGTCCCTCAATGTATGTTATTACATCTAAAGGTGGTGGCGGCAATAGCCAAGGTAACTAGAGATAATAGTTAAGGTGCCCCAAGATGGAAGCAATGTCTCACAGAGATGGGGCTGAAAGGGTCGACCTCACACTCTCTTTGGGATGCCTGCTCTGAGATGCAGATTGGTAGGAGTGTTCCTGTGCTGGAAGCTAGATTCTGGTGGGTGCCTGCCTGTGAGGGGATGGACTCTGGCCTACTGTGAAACTGGGTCCCACGCAGGTTCAAGTGGGTGGTTCTGGGCTGGGCCTGACTTCCTGCGGTAGTCTGCTGGTCAGCAGGGGCAGTCCTGGGACAGAGGCTGAGCTCCTGCGGGTGTCTGCAGGTGGAGAGATAGACCCAGACCTACTGTGAGCCTGGGTCTCATGCAGGTCCGTGTGGGTGAATCTGGGCTGGGCCTGACCTAAGGACACATTTTTTTATCAAACAGATAAGTGTGTGTTTTTTTTTTTTTTTCCATTGTAATATGTGAATTTGGCTTGGGTAACAGGAAATATTCAGTTGATGGGAGAATACTTTGGTATAACCAAAGCCTTAACTTGTATCTTCTAGGTTATTTGAGTTGCAAATCCAACCGGTAGAAATTTATCCTAAATGGATAAGCATGACAGCGGAAAACACATGTGTGAAAGATTGTTCATTACAGAATGATAACTAGTGGAATTAGAAATAATCTAAATATCCAAGAAAGTAAAGAAAAATCTGGAGGAATCATATGTAAGCCCTCAATCTATTTCTAATACATCCATAAAATGGAATTTTATAGACATTTAAAGTATTTAGTGAATGTAAATGCTATTGTTTCTTGCCAGACATTTTTCTAACTGCTTTTCATGTGCTACCTCACAAAATTCTATGAAGTATGTATCATTTACCATCCTCCATGAGGAAACCAGGGCAATGAAGTGAGTTTGATTTGTGTTCTTACATGTGGCAGGATGGATGAAGTACATAGTCAAGCAATCTGGCTCCCAGACATGTTCCTAACTACTATGCAAGTCCACATTGTGGTGGAGAAGTAAGTGCTGTAAGGAAGTGCTTTGCTCACTTCAGAATAGCATCTTTTCTGTGCCACTTATCCTAGGTAGGGTGTAAGCACTCCAATAAATTAATAGTGCTCAGATTCCAGCAGCTGCCCTTCACTCACAGAAGTCCAGGATCCTTAGCTTTCTCTCACCTACACCCTGTCCAATTCAACAGCCCATCAGTGATCTCCACCTTCAAAGTATGTAACAAATCTTTCTTCTTCCCCTGATCCCTCCCCAGAACAAGCCACCTCTTACACTCACCTGAACAACCACAATACCTCCCTAACTAGTTTCACTACTTTTTTCTTGGCTTCAATGATTTTTTCCATGCAGCTGTAAAACAGATTTGTATTTTAATGTAATTTATACCATATCACCCTCTTTCCCAAAACAATCTTGTGTCTTCACCCAAGTTCTTTACCATGACCTATAAAAGCCTAGAATGCTCTGGACTCTTCCTACCTTTCTAAATCATGAAATACTTATTATACTTGTTTTCTATGTTCCAGCCATAATGGCCTGCTTTATGTTTCCCAAACAACCCAACCTCCTTCCCACGTGGGGCCTTTATATAACTAACCACTCTTTCTTGCCCTAGCCTCCTCAAAAATGGTTCCTTCTGGTATTTCTAGCTGCAGTTTACATTCTATGTCCTTACAAAGAACTTTTCTTAACACCCAATTTAAAATGTACTCTGTGGAAAACTCAAATTACTAAAATCTGTAATGAAAAATGGAGTATCATGACAGATACTACTGAAGTATAGAAGATAATTAGAAATTATTGTGAAATTTTATACTTTAATAAAACAGAAAATCTCAATGACACCAACAAATTTCTAGAAATTATGATCTGCCCAAACTGAACCAGGAGAATACACACAATTTAAACATATCAATTTTAAGCAATGCAATAGAAGACACCATCAAAAGCCTACCAACCAAGAAAATCCCAGGACCAGATGGATTCTTAGCCGAGTTCTACAAGACCTTCAAAGAAGAATTAATACCAATACTCCTCAATTATTCCATGAAATAGAAAAGGAGGAAACCCTTCCAAACTTATTCTATGAGGCTAGTATCACACTTACACCTAAGCCAGACAAAAACACAACAACAACGACAAAAACTTCAGACCAATATCCCTGATGAAAATACATACAAAAATTCTCAATAAAATTCTGGCAAATCACATACAGAAACATGTTAAAAAGAGAGTGCAGGAGCTGGGGTTGTGGCTCAGTGATAAAGCACTTGCCTAGCATGTGTGAGGTACAAGATTTGATGCTCAGCACCACATATAAATAATTTAAAAAATAAATAAATAAAGGTCCATTGACAACTAAAAAATATTTTTAAAAAGATAGTGCACCATGATCAAGTGGGGTTCATCCCAGGGATGCAAGGTTGGTTCAATATATGGAAATCAATAAATGTTGGTCATCACATCAATAGACTTAAGCATAAAAATCATATGATGGTCCCAATAGATGCAGAAAAAAACATTTGATAAAATACAACACCATTTCATGTTCAGAACACTATAAAAACTAGGGACAGTAGGAACATACCTCAACATTGTAAAATCTATAGATGGATATGCCCAAGGCCAACGTTATTCTAAATAGAGAAAAATTGGAAGCATTTCCTCTAAGAACTGGAGCAAGGCAAAAATGCCCTCTCTCTCCACTATTATTCAACATAATACTTGAAACTCTAGCCAGAGCAATTAGACAAGACAAAAGAAGTTAAAGGGATAAGAATAGGAAAAGAAGAACTCAAACTATCACTATTTGCCAACAACATGATTCTTTACTTAGAAGATTCAAAGAACTCCACTAGAAAACTTCTAGAATTAATAAATGAATTCAGAAAAGTAACAGAATATATAATCAATGCGAATAAATCAAATGCATTTCTATACATCAGTGATGAACTCTCAGAAAGAGAAATTAGGAAAATTAGCCCCTTTATAGCCTCAAAAAATCAATCAATCAATCAATAAAATACTTGAGAATCAATCTAACAAAAGAGGAGAAATACCTATACAATGAAAACTACAGAACAATAAATAAACACATTGAAGAAGACCTTAGAAGATGGAAAGATCTCCCATGTTCTTGGATAGGATGAATTGATATTTCAAAATGGCCATATTATCAAAAGCATTATACAGATTTAATGTAAATCCAATTAAAATCCCAACAACATTCCTCATAGAAATAGAAAAAGCAATCATAATAATCAATTTCAGAAGAAAAAGTATTTGATAATTAGCTACATTGTTTTCTGATCAAATTTTGTAATAAAATATGGAATAGGAATAGATGGATACACCACTTGGACTTCTGATCCTTTGTATGTGTCTTTTCCTCTCTTCCAGCAGTTCTTAGAAAATTCTGTTTGTCCATTGTTAGAGTCTATAAACAAGTCAAGATGGCGCCTGTTTGTGAAGTAACACCAGCAAGCCATTAAGTGTGGAGATTCCTTATTGGTTGACTGCTGTATCTAGTTTATGTTAATTAAGATAAGCTGTGTGGAATGTACATATACCGCTCCTATCCTTCAATAAACGGCTCCCACTCCTGCTGTATCAATCTACACAAGTTCCTCGTCACCCCCCCCATCCCCACTCCCCCACACCCCCACCCCCACCCCCACCCCGGTTATTCTGCCGTGACTGCCAGGCGCCATCTTGACTTGTTTACAGACTCTAACAGTCCATGGTATTCTGGGTCTTTTTCTACTTATTGTGATAGCCACTTTCAATATGAAAAATCAAGTTCTTTGCGTCTCAGCTATTTAAAAATATATATATATATATTGCTGTTAAATTGTTTCTCCCTGTTTAGTGTGGTCTTTCTTTCTGGAACTCCTAGTTGTTGGAGCTTATCATTTGGCCTTTTCCATTTTCTCTCTTTTCTCTCTTATTGACTACCTTATTATGTTTTAATTCTAATTTCCTGGTTAATTCCTTAATTTAATATACCAACTATTCTTTAGTCATTTTTTTTACCATATTATCAATTTTTCAAAAGCTCTTCTGTCCTCTAATTGTTTTGTTTTTAAATACATGAAACACCATATTCTTATTACTGAGAGGATCTATTTTCTCTTATCTCTGTGAAGATATTATTTATAACTTTTAAAGTGACTTCTTTCATTATTTTCTTCAAGTTCCTATTTGTTATTTTATTTTATTTATTTAGCCTGCTTTGTGACAAGCTTTTGCTGTTTTCCTTTTTTTCTTGAAATTGTCCATTTCTTTCCTTTTCCAATTTTTCTATTAGTCTAAGGCTTTTTTTCCTGTTACTATTTAACAGTTCCTTATATATTAAGGAGATTATCTCTCTGCTTTAGGCAATTATTTTCCAACTAAATAATATTTTTTTTAATTTGAATATCCAGACATTTTTAATTAACATGTGTTTAATATAGTAATCATTTTATTTTGGAGATTTTGGTAAGACTTAAGACAATCTTCCATAATATGTAATTGCATTTTATAAAATTTATGTTTTTTAAAACTTTAATGGTTTCTCTCTCTCTCTCTCTCTCTCTCTCTCTCTCTCTCTCTCATATTATTAGTGTATCTTGAATTAATTTTGGTGTAAAAAGTGAGGTAAATATTCTACTTCATTTATTTCTTAAATGGCTAGGCACATGCCCTAATATAATTTCTTGAAAAATTCACATTTATAATGTCACTGGTATCAGTTAGGGTTTCATTGGGTTGGATATCTTAGAAACCTGGTCAAAGTTGGTGAATCAAATAGACTGTGCTCTACATTTAAACAGGACTGGAGAACTAAATTCCTGGACTAGGTTTTGTGATACCATTAACATCTCAGTCTCTTTCCAACCTCTGCTCCTTATTTCTTTATTCTTATTATTTCCTCATGTTGTATAAAGGCTGATTGACCCCTCACCTAAAACCTCCTATTCAGACAAGAAGATGTTGGAGAGAAAAAAGAAGAGAAAGAAGAAAAATGTAGTGGAAAAAGATGGTGTCAGTGGTAACAAGGATGGACATTCAGCGCCTTTAAAACAAAGAAATATTATTCCCAAATCCCCAGTAGACAGCTACTTATATCTTTGTGGAAATTTGTATTTTATGGACTATATTTACTACAAGAAAATCTTTAAAGCTGCACATATTGCTAACCCGAACAAACATCAGCGTTCAATTAATAAAAGAGAAAGAATAGATTTTTAGATACGTAGCTTACAGATGGGTTTTAAATTGTTACAAGTTTGTGTGATGGATGCCTACTACATTCAATTGTGCATGAATTAGTAATTCAGAATATTTTATAAAACTGGGAGAGCATGTGAGAGTTAATTGTACTTAAAAAGGAAGAAAAAAAATCAACAAACAAGGTAACTACCAACTCCAGGGAAAACAAAGGAATGTACAAAAATGTATGTTTTGTCTCAATAATAATGCTGTCTTGCTTTTATAGTTATGATGTAAAAGAATGAAATATTTCTGATCTTAGGAGATAAGAATCACAATTTCAAATGTAGCCTTTAAAGGTTTCACTTTTCCATTCTTGGTCATCTTCTGGGATACAGGCTACAATCCATCCAGAACTTCACTGAGAATACTAGAAAGAAGAATATTGACACTCTATATTTAAGTGGACATCACATTAATTAGGATGACTCTCAAGCCTAACTTTTCCCTACAGTATCCTGGGCAAGTGGCTTTTTCACTTCTCTTTGAACATATTCACTGACAGAGGGCTCACCACACTTGATGCTGACAGTTCATTCAATTTCTGGACCTCTCTAATCACTGCCAAATGATTCTTAGAATCAGGTTTAAAGTTGACCTACTTTGATTTATTCATTTCTTTCTACTTCCTTAAGTTCTATAGAACACACCCCATTCCTCTTAAGGAATAGTAATCAATTATCTAATATTCTTGTTAACCTACCAACTTACTATCCTCCTTATTTAAATTCTTCAGATCCTCTGACCATTTTCCAATGAGATAATTTTATACTCCAGTGATAGTCTGGACATCTTATTTTGAATGAACTTCATCTGGTTAATGTCCCTCTTAAAATATGGTACCAACACATTGTCAGACAGAATGAGAAGAAAATGTGAAAAGCCAAGGTTTCACATTACATTAGGAACCACCCTGTGATATGAATGCTTCCTTATGGGTCCCTTGGTGGATCTTTCTGACAAGAGATAAAATTGTTGACTTTTATAAAAAACTGTGCATTCCACCCTATAAGCCTTCACCAAGCACATTTCCCCATCCACTCACAATAATATTTTAAAAATGGCAAAGTGTAGACTTAAAGTTGGAAAGAACAAGATCTGAGTGCACCATCTTCTTTTTTAGGAGTCAAAACAAATTATAAACTAAGATACTTTACAACAATCCTGAATATCAAATGACCCCAGGATGAAATAACTTTCCCATACCCCATCCTAGTCCCAAGGAGAAGATATCCCAATTTGCTGGATTCAAACAGCCAGGAGCTCTTTCTGATCTGCAGTTTCTGTGAGTGTTCTTTTCCTTCGTGTCTACTCATTTCTGTTCTTTGTACTCATTTAGAACACACTAATGGAAGTAGCCTGCCACGTGGCTTTCCTTTTTGCCACTCTTGCTCAGGAAATGTGATTAAAGAACTTGGAGTGGGCTATTTTATGCACAAATATTCAGACAGTCTCTTAGCAATAAATGGCTGTCGCTTCTATTATCTGTCTGGCTCTGAGTTCTATTATCTGTTGTGAATTGGTGCAGGGCTCTGTAAAACAGTTTTTAGGCAGCCTCATTACTTCCTTCCACACCTTCTGCTCCATCTGAGAGTGCTGCTGCTGTGATTGCTGGGTAATGTTTGCCATTAGACAAGGCACATAAAAGAATCAAGCTATGACTAATTCACTTGATGGCTGTGTGCCCTGTGTCATGCTCATTAACACATCTCAACTCCGTTATTAAAGAGAATCACAGAGCAGACCTCAGCAGCTCACATTTATACTATAGGCTGCTTTATTTTTCCATCAGAGCCACGCTCTTATTGCTATCTCGTCCTAAGCACCCTTACTTTCGACCCCAGACCGATTCCCTCCTACCACCCTTATCAAGTATTTCATTTGATAAATGCTTATGAAAATCTGTTCCAAGAGCAGCCTTTACATTATCTAAAAATGGGGATTTATGGTCTCACACAAATCAATCAGCTTTCATCTGAAAAGTCATTCAGAAATACTCTTAGAAGTTCAAAGAGGAAAACAATAAAAATAACACCTTGAAATATTTGCCATATATAACCATTATTTCATTTGAGGTTCACAGTAACCCTGTATGGAAGGTTGCATAAATAGTACTCTACTCTTAGCTTTAACACTAAATCATAACTCAGAGGAGCTTATCTACAATGCTCAGCAAAATATAAAGGAATAGAATTATTTCTGTTTGGAGTTCTCAAACTTAGTGACTGAAGTAGTAGCAAAAACAGAGAGAGACGGACAGACATACAGAGATAGAGAGAAAGAGACAGAGAAAGACAGTCAATCTTTTCCTTAGTACTGACTCATATCTGATCTAAGGCTGCAGAGGTATGAAATGGACTTAGCTGCCTGAGCTGCATTGATCTTTACCTCCAACTACAAAATCTTAAGTCCTGACACTTTGAAGTTCTTATGGTAATGATTAAAGTTGTTCACTAATATGTAGATACCCTCTGCTTCTGAGTACATGGACGATTGTACTTATCCACCTGTCAAAGTTGGGCATGACTGTGGCTTGATATGACCATGAAACATGAGTGGAAGCTCTTTTTAAAATTATTTGTTATAATTTCTTATATAAGACAGCAGAATGCATTTCAATTGATAGTACACAAATGGAGCACAATTTTTCATTTCTTTGGTTGTACACAATGTAGAGTCACATCATTCATGTCTTCATACATACATCTAGGGTAATGATGTTCATCTCATTCCACCATCTTTCCTGCCCCCATTCCACCTCCCTTCCACTCCCTCCCCTTTGCCTTATCCAAAGTTCCTCTATTTCTCCCATGCTCCCCACCCCACCCCCATTATGGATCAGCATCCACTTATCAGAGAAAACATTCAGCCTTTGGATTTTTAAGATTGGCTTACTTCACTTAGCATTATATTCTCCAACTCCATCATTTACCTGCAAATGCCATGATTTTATTCTCTTTAATGCTGAGTAATATTTCATTGTGTATATATACCACAATTTCTTTATTATTCATCTATTGAAGGGCACCTATGTTGGCTCCACAGTTTAGCTGTTGAGAATTGAAATGCTATTTATGTGGCTGTGTCACTGTAGTATGCTGTTTTTAAATCCTTTGGGTATAAACCAAGGAGTGGGATAGCTGGGTCAAATGGTGGTTCCATTTCAAGTTTTTTAAGGAATCTCCATACTGCTTTCCATAATGGTTGCATCAATTTGCAGACCCACCAGCAATGTATGAGTGTGCCTTCTTCACCATATCCTCAACAACACTGTTTTTTGTATTCTTGATAGCTGCCATTCTGACTGGAGTGAGATGAAATCTTAGAGTACTTTTGACTTGCATTTCTCTAAATGCTAGAGATGTTGAATATTTTTTTCAAATATTTGTTGATCAATTGTTTATCTTCTGAGAAGTGTTGTTCAGCCCATTTATTGATTAGTTATTTATTTTGGGGATGTTAAGGTTTTTTAGTTTTTTATAAATCCTGAAGATTGGTGGTCTATCTGGTGTACATGTGGTAAAAATTTGCTCCCAAGATGTAGGCTCTCTATTCACCTCACTTATTGTTTCTTTTACTAAGAAGAAGCTTTTCAGTTTGAATCCATCCCATTTATTGATTCTTGATTTTATTTCTTGTACTTTGGGAGTCTTAAGTGGAAGCTTTAACTGCAGATGCAGAAAAGAAATGTAGATGCAGGCTGACTGGATAAAAAAGAAATCCCTGAACTTAAAGTCAAAAGTTCAAGTCCACTCAAAGACATGAGTTCTGTCAGATGCCATGTAGTTGTTGCCAAGATTTGTCACTACACAAAGAAAACCATCTGGTGAAGACAGTATATTTTGAAATATAATTTATGCTTTGTTCATCAATGCATGCATCCTGGTTCAATGTTGTGCCCAATATCAGGCTACCTCCTCTTAATTTACACCGAAGTATTTTATGAGAAAGAAAGCTAAATCCCTTGAATTCAAATCTCACATTTTTAATTATCTGTGACATCACTTCTCTAAACATTTTTTTCATCTTTAAAATGTAAAAAAAAAAAAATTCTTGGCTACATTGGCCTTTAAGAGGTCTATTTTTATAAAATACATAGAAGTACATAAACGGTACTTATAACAGAGACTAATAGCATTCAAACATGAAGAATCGAACTTCACAGTTGACCAATCCCACAAGGAAGTATGCATGTCATGCTTGAGAGCAGCATAAATGACCTCTTTACAAAATAAATGGTTTGGGAAGATTCACAAAGGTGAGTTATACATGTTCCAGAGTAATAAACTAGATATATACATATGATTTTTATTTTCAAGCAACATAAATTTGATTTGAACTAGTTTGAAAGAGACTGAGGCAGAGATTGAAATATAATGGTAATTGGTTCTCCCAAACAAAACAGGAGTTGAGCTGGTGAACCCTGAGAGAAGAGGGAGGAGGCTAGACTGAAACAACTAGAATCAGGGACTAGAACATGAGCACACACCTCTCTCTTCCTATATCTTTTTCTTTTATGCTGTTTTGTTTTGTATGTATCACTTTCCTTTCCTCCTACTGCAAATTAGCCTTTTCCCAATAATGAGAAATATTGCTGCCAATAATTCTTAAATGTTTCCATCAAAAGACAAAGACACTCTTTTTCAATTAAATTTCAAGGAGTACTAAGAAGAATTCTGAGTAATTCTGAATGACCATTCAGGAACGTGCCTCTAGACCAATAAACTGTTTTTCCAAGGTGAAGAAAAACACTCTGATTGGCCTATGTATAATATGTTCCATAAATGGAACAATAAGCTGTGGCCAAAGTGGGATCCACATCATAAAAAAAATCATAGTAGTCTAATTAAAACCAACTGGTCATAATGAGAGAAGAAACAGAAAAGAAGTGTAAAGGTTAGAAAATAGTGAGATGTCTTCATCAGGTAGTACCTTACAGTGAAACTACTGAGAAAAACATTAATAATGAAAACAAACTTCACACTCCAGTAGGAGAGGGAATTCATGTTATTTTTATCACATGACAATGGTAAAATTTAGCCATGTACTGTTTTTTATAATTTTCTTTTTTTTATAATTTTTTTTAGTTGTAGATGGAAACAATACCTTTATTTTATTTATTTATTTTTTTGTGTGGTGCTGAGGCTTGAACCCAGGGCCTCACACATGCTAGGTAAGTGCTAAACCACTGAGCTACCCCCACAGCCCCAGTACTTTTAATTATTTGAATGATTTTCCAGAAAGGCAGACTGCCTGGACCAACTGGATATTTTCTTGTCCATTATCTCTCCTATTATAGGGCACCACTCATTTAACTCAATTATAGGGACACTTCCATAAACTATAAGCCTTCAAACTATATTTCTCAGAATCCCCTTTGTTATATGTATCCAGGTTTCTATCTGCCAATAAGAAATCACATGAGATTTCAGAAGGCAAAAGTGATTGAATGATCAGGCAGCCATATAAGTGGCCAGAGGCAAGTTACATAACACACCAAGAGAGTTAGTTGGGAAATATCTCTGAGACACACAGTAGCAATTTCCTGGTGAATTTTGTGCTCATTACAGGGTCTCAGGCTGTCTTTCTGATATTTTGACATACCATTTCTGATCTTTCCTTTCCCAGGTAATCCCTATCATCTAAATTAAACTTCATTATTCCTCTTCTAACAAATAGTATTGTAGTAGTTATTCAGTTAGATGCAGGTACAGAGATGCTAGCCTGGTTGACTATAAAGCACTTTCAAAAGACATGAATACGGGTGGGGCAGGGAAAAGAGAGAGAGAGAGGGAGAAGAAAGAGAAGGAGGAGGAGGAGGAGGAGAATTGACTGAATCCCCTAAGAAGTAATGTAGCAAGTCCCAAGGTCCTACAAGAGAGGGCATATTTTCCTATAAAATATTTGAGATTTGTTTCCCTTTGTTATAAAGAATATAAGTAGGACAATTGGTGAAATTTGGATAATATTGTTCAGATTAAATAATATTACATCCAAGTTAAGTTCCTGATTTTGATCATTTTATCTTGGTTATATAAAAGAATATTCTTGTTTTTAGAATGCACACACTGAAGTTGTTAGGATTTGCAATTTACCATGAGATGATTCAAAGAGACTGAATGGATAAAAAGAAAGAAAAAGGCAAGAAGAAAGAAGGAGGGAGAGAGGGAAGGGATGCAAAACAAAAGAAGCAGGAAGGGAGAGAGGGAAGAAGGAAGGGAAGTAAAAGACAAGAAGTTAATGTTAACTACTTGGAGAAATATGAATAAAGAATAATCAGAAATAAGTTGTACTATTTTTGCAAGTAATAAGTCTAATGGTATTTCAAAGTAAAATGTTAGAAACTTCCATTTCCAGAAGATAGAATCAATGTTCTTTTTCTTATTCTGCCTGCCAAGTGCAACTAAGACCTCTGGACATTATGCATAAAACAAACATCTTCTCTGACAGAAGATTGTACAAAGAACTTAGGACCCAAGAGACAATGCAGTGGTAAGTTCTCTAGGTTTTCTTTTTGTCTGGTATAATTCAGCTATTACGGTGTAGAAGATGAAAACCCAGAAATGCCAAAGGACACAGACAAAAATAAATAAATAAAGCCCCACTAAAGCTTCCTATGGCTAGCCACAGGGTCTGGAACAGGGGAACTTAGTAAGACAGAATACTTTTACATTAACCAATCTAAGCCACCTAATCTTCATATTACAAAACAAATAAATAAATAAAAACTCTACTGCCCCATTTCTCCCACATGAGACAAAGTGTGGAATCTAGATTTCCAACCTCATCTGGCTAAATAAGGTACCTCAACTCCCTGCATGAGTAGTTGCTGAAAAGGCCAACTCAGGAGCTAGAACATGTCTTCCATCTCCTTAGTGTCAGCCAAAACTACAGGGGGAACCTGGTCTTCCACACCAGCTAAAAATAAATGAAGCACCACTCTCACTTTTCTCAGAAGTCAGATTGCTAGAGGAAAACCTGAGAGAATTTTTACCACTGCCCATTAGTTTAGAGACCACCATCTTTATCACCACTGCTCAACTCAGTGAGTAGAGGACACATCCCAATCAGTACCAATGCACTCTTGACTCTCCCAGTCAAACAGATTTTTACCAAGGCTCCCCAAAAGAGAGGTGGATATGGATCCCTTGAATCAACTCAGCTAGAGGGAGGAATCAACCATTTTGTGTGTCAATGGAGACTGATGGGTAACAACATAGTGCCCTTCCATTCCCCACCCTCAAAAGTGGTGTCACAAAAAGCAAGTTAAAACAGGAAATTTGTGTATGATCCAGTTTTTCATAACCTTCACTCCCAAAATGTCCAGATTTCAATAGTAAAAACAAACAAAAATATACAGTCAATAGCAAGTATCAGATATCAAACTAATTAAAAAGACAATCAATAAATACAACATGAAAATGATAGTAGTATTAGAATCATCTGATAAATATTGTGATGTATAATGTGTTTCAATGAACAATTATGAACAGAGTTGAAGCAAATGAAAAAAGAAAAAGTCCCAGCATAGAAATAAAAAGTTCTTAATAAGAAATAGAAAGTATTTAAAAAGAACCAAATTAAACTATTAGAACTTAAAAATATAATAACTGAAACTAAAAAAAAAAGAAAGAAAAACAATGATGGGTTCAATAGTATGATGGAGGGTTCATATGAATTGTTGAACTTTAAGGACAATAGAAATTACCCATGCTGAACAACAAAGAATAGACTGAGGATATGAGCAAAAGATCTAAAATCGTTGCAACTGGACCACTAGAATAAAAGGAATAAGAGTGGGACAAAAAATACTTGAAGAAATACTACCTGAAAATCCCCCAATATGGAAAAATATATAAATGTATTCAAGAAACTGAATAAATTTCTTTTTTTTCAATGAAATTTATTCATATCACTCAAAGACACATAATAGTAAAGTTTTGTAAACTAAATATACAGAAAAAAATCTTGGAAACAATGAAAATCAATAAAGCCCTACCTACATAAGAGAGAAAAATTCAAATAACAGTGGGCTTCTCATCAGAAATCATGAAGGTCAGAAGGAAATGGCACAACATTTTCAAATGCTTAAAGAGAAGAGTTTCCAGTTCAGAATTTAACACCAATGAAAATATTTTTCAGGAATGAAAGGAAATAAGACATTCTCAGATGCAGGAAAATTAAAAGAATTTGTCACCAAAAAACCAATCATAGCAGAATGACTAAATAAGTTCTCTTAACAGAAAAGAAATGATTGAAAAGGGAATCTTGGAACATCAGAAATGAAGAAAACACATGGTAAGCAAAACTATGGGTAAATAGAATAGATTTTTTCACCTAGAGTTTTCTAAACCATGTTAGATGGTTGAAGAAAATGTTGTAATACTATCTAATGTATATCTAAACATATGTAAAAGAACATATTTTTTTAAAATGTATCGCAAATAGGGAGGGTGACTAAATGTAAAGGAAGGTAAATGAAATGGTAAAATGATGATACCAGTAAACAATGATAAATTATGTCTATATAGTATAAAAAATATACCAACCACCAAAACAGCTAAATAAAGAGTTAGCACTTTTAAAAAAAAAAGCTTAAGAAAAGTCAAAATGGAATTCTAAACAAAATTCAAGAAATCCATAGAATGGCAGGGAAAAAATAAACAAAAAATAGAATAAACTAAAATGCAAAAATGGAAAATTTAAACTTGAGATTAATAGTTACATTAAATATAAGTACTCTAAATACATTGATTTAAAAAAAAAAAAAGCAGAGATTGACAGAGAAAAGAAGACACTGAAAGGAACTGTTCTACCTGATGTTGTCTTACCATCTGTGTACATTAATCAAGACTCTGATATTAGAGAAATGACACAATGATCAATGGTTAGAGAACATTAAACAGACTCACAAACATACCTAAGTGATTTTTTTACAAAAATACAAAAGCAATCAAATGAAGGAAAGGTATTCTTTTCAACAAGTATTACTGGAGTAATTGGACATTCCTAGACAACAAACAAACCTCAACTTCATTTTTACATCTCCTATAAAAATTAACTCAAAATAAATAATGGACTTAGTACAAAGTTTAAAACTATGAAACTTTTACCAATGTAATAAGAGTAAGCCTTGAATATCTTGGGCTAGGTAAGAGTTCTTAGAACTGAAGCTAAAGGTATAATCTATAAAAATGATACAAGTGAAAATCAAAATCACAAACTTTTGTTCCACAAAAGACCCTATTAAGGGGAGGACAGAACAAGCCACAAACTAGGAAAACATTGCAACTATATATACAACAAAGGAATAGTATCTATAAATAAAAACTCTTACAACTCAACTATAAAAATAAACCCATGAAAATATGTCCAACATCATTGGCCACAGAGAAATCAAAATTGATGTCATAATGAGTTATTACTACACACCTATCAGAATGGCTAAAATAAAGAATAGTGGCAACATCAAATGTTAATGATGATGCTGAGAGACTGAATCATTCACACATTGCTCTGGTAATGTAAAACAGTACGGCCATTCTGAAAAACCATTTGACAATTAAAAAAAAATCTAGGCATGCAACTACTCTACAACCCAATAATTAATTGCACTCCTGGGCATTTTTCCCCAAAGAGATAAAGGCTTGTATTCATACAAAAACCTGTACACAAATGTTTATGGCACTGTATTATTTTTCTGGTGCTGCCGATTCACAAAGGACCACAGCTGGGTGGCTTAAACAATGGAAATTTATTGTCTTGGTTTTGGAAGCTGTAAATCTAAGATCAAGGTTCCAGTAGGTTGCTTCCTTCTGAGGGTTATGAGAGAAAGTCTGCGTCTCTCACCTCACAGCTGTTGGTTTATTAGCAAACCTTAGTACTTTGTGGCTTATAGAAGCATTGCCCCTACCTCTAGTTTCATTTTCACATGATGTACTCTATGTGTTTATGTCTGTCTTCAAATTTGACCTTTTTTTAATAAGAACACTAGTCAGGTTGCATTAGGGTCCATCCCAATGACCTCATCTTCACTTGTAAAGACCAAATAAGGTAACTGGAGGTTCAGACTTCAACATATGAAGTTTAGGGAACATGATTTAACCCATTAAAAACATCTTTATTTGTAATAGCCCATAACTGGAAACAACCCAGATGTCTCTCGATAGGTTAATGTTTAAGCAGACTAGGTACATCAATATCATGGATTATTAGTTAATAATAAGAAGGAAAAATTATTGATATATGCAAATACCTGGATGGATTTTCAGGAAGTCACACTAATTGTAAAACTCCAATTCCAAAATGTTATATGCTACATGATTCCATTTATATAAACATTCTTGACAAGACATACTTGTAGAAATAGAACATAGATAGTGGTCACAGGGCTGAGGAGGAGGGGGATGTGAGGGAAATTGGATATAGTTAAAAGGGCAACACAGGGGGTCCCAGTGGTGGTGAAGTGCTCTGTACCTTCATGGGATCAAACTCAATAACTTGATTGTAATATTATACTATAGTTTTCCAAGATGCTAACATAAGTAAAAACTGTATAAAAAGCACCCAAGATCTCTCCATATTATTTCTTACAACTGCATGTCAATTTTAAATTATCTGAAGATAAAAATTTAAATAAATAAAATGTTTCAAAAAAAAGTTCATGCTGTTTTTCCCAGATTTAATAGTTATATATGATAAAAGCAGAAGACTTAGCAAACAGTATAATACATGGAGAGATATTTAAAAATCATTTTTATTCTAACATAAAGTTGGGCTATTAATTCTAAACAGCAATGAAGTTACAATAAATATGTGACATAAGTAACATCTGAGATCACCTTAAAATGTAGGTAAGTTGAGTCAATCATACTCCTGCTACCATCCTCCTTTCAAATGCGCTGTGAAAATTCAGTCTCCTCCATCTCTCTTTTCATACCTGGAGGTAGGAGCCACGATCCCTCTGTTTCTGAAATCCTGCAGTAGTTGCATCAGTTCCATTAATGGATCATTTACCAGTTCTGCTCACAGCAAATCCAGTGACATGGCACTCCTCCCCTTCCCCGACACTCTATTTTCTTGAGATGTGTGTGTATATGTATGTTTTACAAATGATCAATGGAAAGTGGCTGAGGAGAGCACTGTATCACACCAGCAAAAATACATTCAGATTGAACACCAGACTTCTTTCTTTCTTGGAGGCCCTTGGATTCTTCCACAACTAGGTATTGTCACTATCTGCTTTTCTCCCAAGTTCTTCAGTCCTTTAATTTCTCATGCTCTTCTATCCCTCCCCTAACATTCCTCCCCACACAACCAAATTTATGATCATAATTTATTCAAAGAAGTGTTGCCTTTTTGTGATGTTATTTTCTTGGCTCCTAATAGCCCATGATCTCTAAGCAACACCTTTCCACTAAAAGGTGTCAAGAATTTTTCTAAACCAAGACATTCTCTTCCTTAAAAGAAGTTATTATGCGATTTGTTAGGAAAGTCAATTTGTTTCTCATACTATACACTTTCTACTAGAAGTACATGCTCTCAGTAGATACAGCTGGTCCTGTGTCATGGAGACATACCTAAAGACAGAAGTAATTAATTATCCTGATCTTTGGGTTTTTTTCTGAAACATTTCCAATATTGGTCTCTTTGAAACTGGTCTCATTTTGGGAAAAGAGGGCATCTCAACAATCATTATATGAAAAATATAATAGGTAGGGATATATGTGACTATAATTCCTCCTTTTCTCTAGTTAACCAAGCCCCAGCATTGCTTAGCAGTATTAGGCCGAATCTCCAAGGACTGATCATGGTGGAGGTTATGGCCTGAATTTCATTTACAAGCCAAGAAGAGATTTCAGAAGAAGCCAACCTTGCCAACCTCCCCCTAGACCCCAGGATTCTGAGGAAAAACTTTTTGTTCTTAAAACCAACTAATTTGGGATACTTTCCTATGGTAATCCTAGTAAATTAATACAATGGGTCCAGTCAACCATGGAAATTTGTCTTTTCTTTGTATATGACCCAGTTAAGGAAAATTGGATATAAAGGAAAGTCTTTCTAGACTTTAAAAAGTCTTCTGTTTTTCCTTAAATGTTATTCGATAAAGACATGACCTTTGGAACTGCAGCAACCATCTTGAAAACACAAAGGAAAGAACAAAAGTTCAGAGTCATTGATCTTAATCTTTGCAACTGACGGTTTATGGATCCAATCCCAAAACTGCTAATCTCTAGATATCTTACTTTTTAATAAATCTCAATAATAAATAATAAATCTCAATTGTTGGAGTTGAGTCTCACAGGTATATTCTCATCTGCAGCCAAAAGCATCAAAAAATGTTACATCTCCAAGCATTCAGTTTTCACATGAAGTCAGTCCACTTGTTTGCCTAGAATCTGGAAGACTCACTTTAAGACACAATATTAGTATAGCAATAAAAAAAATGAATTTCATTCCATCAGAATTGTGGAGGGAAATGGACTGAATTACACTAGGAAAAAAAATATTGCAAGGTATCTAAAGTCATCTGGTAGTCATCCCCCTGCCGCATCTGGGCATGTCTTCATTCAAGAGACATTTATGGGCGTCACCTATGCACCTGGCACTACTTCCATTTCCACTGAAAGGGAAATCGAGCCTTGAACTGAATCCAGTTTGAGACCATTTATTGTGTCCACAGGGAGTCAATATTTTAGCAAGGCTCAATCCACTGAGGAGTAGAGACACAATCCTGCCCTGTTTTGGGGGTTCCAAGAGCAACCACGCACTTTCCCTTCCATCTTCTGCCCCCACACCAGGTAGAGAGTCCTGCTCTTATAATATCTGACAATACCTGAAAAAACAACATTAAATGTCATGGTCACTTGTAGCCACAGGGGGACTGTGCCATTGGGAGATGGCTGCACCAGAGAGCAGCCCACTGGCACAGGCCACCCTCTGGAGGGTAATCACAGCTGGCACCAGTGAGGCATAGTCACTTGCCCCTCTCCCTTAGTCTTGTAGCTCCAGAGGTGGGAGAACAGGAACAACAGCTGACACAATGGGTGACAAGTTAAGTCATCTCACTGAACCATGCAATTCATAAGGGAGTGAGGTGGGACAAGGAAAATAAGACCTTTTTTTTTTTTTTTTTTTTTTTTTGGTCTTTTATATTCTTGTTTTTGTGAAGAGAGCCAAGAAATCATTATTTTCCTTCCAGGTGCCCAATAACTGAAAAGCCACTTTTGAGGGCACCAACACTGCCATCTCAGTATTGTTGTTGCCCCACCGAAGGGTGGATAGGGACTGGCAGTTAGACCCTGTTTTAATTGGCCTCCTCCTGGAAGTGAAAGAGCCAAACGTTTGTGGGATGTTTATTCGAGCCAGTTTCAAAGTAATAAAAGTGCATCTTTGATACACAGAGTTTATGTCCTTCATAAAAATGCTAATTACAATCTTTGCTGAAAGGAGTGGCAAGAATGCTTTCCCCCTTCGGCTTTTTAATGTGAATATGGTTGTACTATGTAGATAACCTTGTATTCACTAAAAAGGGACAAAGTTAAGTCCTCTCACAGCCTTGCAAACCCCACTCCAAGGTTTCTACCACAGTGCTTCTGAGAGCATTCAAACTCTTTTTATGGAAAACTGGAAAGCAATGTATTTGTTTCTTAAAAAAAAAATTCTGAATACAAATACACAGGGGGAGCTCACAATATTTTTTTCCTTCAATAGGTATGTTTTTCCAAGGTCAATTTAGAGGTTCTTCCTATTTGGCTGAGAAAAACTGGTGCCCCAATAACTAACAGCGTTCACAGCCCTCTCTGTGGCTTGGAAGCCTTCCTCAACTACAGATGCTACAAGAAGCTGCTGATGTTTTTCCAGGGCCCCACTGTTTGCTTCTCTTGCTACAGAGAAGTAAGACAGAGTGATGAGTGAGGTTTTATTTGTCCTGGGGGATGACTCATTCAGCAAGAGTTTCCGACCCAGAATTCTAGCCTTTCTTTGCTCTATTCATACCACCCCACCCCCATCCCCTTTGATTTTTCTGTCCTCAGGCAGGTTTCCATTCACCCTCTCCTGTCATCTTCTCCCTCAAATCTCAAAATATAACAAGACTTTTCTTTAGAAAGTCAGCCTTCCCACAATTGCACTCAATTTTCTCTGGGAACTTGTTTAAAGGGCAGGGGTTTTGAAACATGATCAACAAAATAATCAGTTCTGGATTACATTAAATAGCATCCTTCCAGACTGAGCCAAGCCTTAAGAGGGAAAACAGCTCCCTTCCATCCCTCCTGCCATGAATGGGACTCTGTGTCTCAAAAACTTTTTATTGAATATTTCCCAAAATGATGTCTTTCTTTCCAGAGGGAGAATGTGCAGTCTTTCTCAGAACTCAGACCCATCTTGGGTCCAAATGCACTCAGGTGTTGCTCAATAGTTCAGGCTGCTCTCTGAAGCAGCACAGAATCTCTACAGCAAGCATGCTGCATTCTCAGGAAGGCTGGGGATTTTCTTCTAAAAAGGGTCAGGTGAGAGGACATATGAAGGAATCAAAGCACAGTGGCCTAACAGAACAAAACATCCCACAACTAGCGAAGTCTGATTACAGGCTTGCAAATACTAGACATTAAATATTGAAATTTGCACTTATAAAATGATTTCCTTATATTCTTTCCTTACTATAACATGGACAAGATTCAGTTCCTTAGAACTGAATCATTCTTAGAACTTGCTTTTCCCATCTGAAAATTGGACAAAAGAAGGAAGGAATAGCAAAGAGTAATGCTCTAAAGTCGGCTGTTGCCCAGCTTTATAATGCATTGCTTTTTATTCTAGGTCACACAATAAATGCCCATATGGAAAAATCTTTCTTCTGCATATTCTAAATCCAGCATAATCCAGTAAGGACACAGGATTCCAGGTTAATATAGGCTTCTGAGGACTGTGGCTTTAAGGAGGCAAGAGCAACAAGGACTGAGTATTAGGGAAAACAGGACTTTACCTCAAGGAAGATTGCTGTAATCATGAGGTTTAGGACAAGGATAGTGTCATGTAACCCATGACACAGCCAGATCAATCAGAATGGAATGCTATATTCTCCCAGAGAAAGGCCACCTGATGGCAGTGATAAGGGGACAGAGAATAAGCCTGCTGTGAAAGGGTTCAGGGGCAGGGGTCTCCCTAGATGTGTCAACATCTGCGTTAATCTAGATGTCTCTTCAATTAGTCAAGTGAAGAATGGCTGGATGTAGTGAGGTCAAGAGAGAAACCTCACTGCAGATCTCCTCCACAGCCTGGTATGAGGGACAAGCACAAAACTATGTGAATGATGGATGAGTGAATGCAGTCAAACTTTGCTTAATAACAGGGAAACACTCTGAGAAATGCATCCTTAGGTGATTTGATCACTATATGGGCATCAGAGAGCACACTTTCATGAACTAACAAGGCTCTGATATGATCGTATGTATCATAAGATACAGAATCTTGTGATACTTAAGTAGGTGATATAATCATGTAGGCCATGATTACATATACAGCCTATCATTGACCATATGTCATCATGCAGCACATGACTGAAAATAGATGGCATGAAATGGACAGGTAATAATGAGGAATTTGAGAAGAAAAGTGACAGTCAGATAAATGAATATGGCGATGACCAGAAGACAGACAGAACTGTGACTTCCCCTGGTTTTTGCCCTATGGTCACACTAAGAGCATTATTTTATTTTTTATCTCTCTATTTATTGATTGATGGATGGATGGATGGATGGACATCTTCCCCCATGAGAACAGGTACAAATTCGTCTGTCTTGACCACTTCAGTATCCCCAGTACATGGATGTCTGACATGTCATAGATATCCAATCAGTGCGGCGCAGGCATTAAATGAATGGGCATATTGATAATGAATGTGTAACCTGTAAAGAAGCCTAGAGCAATAGTAGCAGGGATATCAGAGGTGTACCCACACCAGTCATCTTGAGGTGTTAAAATCAACATCATTTGGAAACACGTTAGACTTGGAGCATGGGTCGGGGTGCAAAGGTCACAGCTTTAGTAATTAATGTGTCTAGGAGAATGATGCAGGTTTGGGTTGGGATGGGAGACCACATTCTCAAGAGCAAAACCGGTTCAGGTTCAGAAGAAGATGAGGTTGGTTTTGGTTCTATTAAGTTAGGACTGGGATGGGAATCCTGTTCAAATGGTCCAAAAGAAAATATTAAAAAAAAATAAATAAGAGGTACAGAAGATGTGAAAATACCGAGCTGAGATTCAGAAAACAGGAAAAAGTTAAAGAGAGAAAATTTTCACCTGTGGAGAGGTGTCGTTAAAGCACTGGGCAAGGTTGAGCTTGTCTATGAGGGAGGGTAAAGAAGAAAAATCAAACAAGGCAGGGCCTTAAGAAAGTGTCTGAAGTTTGGGAACCAATTCTTGATCTCCTGATCCAGTTATCTGATCTCTCATGCTTCCAGCTGATCCAAAAAACAATGCAGATCCTTGTCCTGCCTAGGGACATGAGTCCTTTAAATGCATGCCGCATGCCAGCCACTAACTACAATCACCAGTTCTTGCATCAACCACTAACAGCTTCTGAGTGGCTTGGAGATTGCCACTTGAGGCTGCATATTGCAAACTTATTTTTCCCACTGATGCCATTTAGTTTCTGATGATGTTATTAAAATGAAAGGATTTTTTTAATGAGCTGGGAGGGAATCCACTTAACCAAATTGTTCATAAAAGGAATAAAACACATCAAGACTGCTTTTCGCCAATCCACCAATATAGGATCCTGCCGTTGCAAGAACCTTCTTATATAAATATTTACAAGGAGAGTAAAAAAGGAAAGTGGTTTGGGGAGCCACCAGATGGAATAATACAAGAACAAACTTGAACACAGTCAAAATGGGCTTCTCCAACAACAGGCAAAGAAGAATCTCCCAGTGCCTGGGGGTGAGAAAGAAAGAATATGAAGTTAAAAGACAAGCGGCTTCTAGCCAAGCTTTTCTGGGGAATTCATTTCAGCTAATCTCTAAAAACTGGGTTTTTATTTTTGTTAAATCTTTAAAAACTAGTTTGCAATTAACTCCCTAATAATATTTATGAGTTACTTCATTATCCATCATCCCTCCACCAATAACAATCTTTTCTCTCTTCCAAAGTCTTTCAAAAGATGCAGTTTAGGAACTTGGGAGTCATTTAGAGAGAAAGAAGTCACCTCCGGGTTGTCTTCCCCAACCTCCCTGGCTGGTCCTTCAAGTTTCATTTCTGAGGTTGCAGAGTTTATATTGCCACACAAGAGCCTATGTGAGCGGTTTCTATTTCTTCATCTGCCTTGAGTAGAATAATGACAAATAAAGGAGTTTGAACAAATATGTCTATTATATAATGTTTTTCAACTCTTCTCCTGCCCTCCCTTCCCCTCTTACTGGCTCCCCTATGCAAACCTTTACCCACTCAGAGCACATTGGAAGCGAACTTGGCTTCCAATGCATTTTGCAAATAAACCACAAAATAACATGATTGTAAAAATGTTAGCTGCAACAGTAATAAATAAGGAAATAAATAAGTGTATAACCACAGAGCCTTGTCTGGCTCCTCAGCTCTCTGACCACAGCAGCCCTCTGCTGTCTATCCTCACAAGGGAGTGAGTGAGGAGGCCCAGGAAGCAGGAAGATACCTCTTCCTTGCCCGGGGATGTCACAGGTGAGATTTGCAAAGAGATCGATCTTCCTCTCATTTTAAGGCAGAAAGTTCTGTGTGGGAGCTATTGAATGATGAGAATAGTGTCGTGGGAGAGGTAGGCATCTTTCACCTTGGTTTCAGAGTCCTCTGTGGTTTGTGAACACCTAACAGAGGCAGCCCCTGAGCCTGCATTGCATACATGGGCCATCTCATTTTCCTCTTTGGCAACCCTGAGAAGTGGGCATGATTAGTCCCAGTTTGCAGATGAAGAAACTGAAGCCCATCAAAAAAACAAACAGCAGAAGGACTACAGCAGTTTCCAGATGCTATGAAATCTCCATAATGATTGGAGCGGGAGAGAGACACTGTGATTCCCCTTCCCGGGGCCGCTACTTTGAAGCCTGGCTGTTAAGATGTTCCCATTTCTTAAGGTTTGGGAATTAAAACACCAAAGCCTAAATGCCAAACTTGCCAGTTGTTTTACTTATTATTCTTTAAAATCCTAATGGTCCCACACTTCTCTTCACCAGAAGACTGCTGTAGCTGGTAGAATTTTCCCAAGGGTACAGCTAGTACAGGCCAATCCAAGACAAAATGAGAAATTGAAAGCTGGGCATGGAGCTGAATAATAGAATGCAAATTTTTCAATTCAGGGCCAGTATTCAGCAATATTTTACACCCCAGGATAGGGCTAAAACATTAAAAATTGAAAAAGCCACTAATGTATAAAATGTACAGAACCAGCAAAATAATAGGCCCTTTGGACAGTGCCCTGTGTCACATAGCCCTAGAGGACGGTATTCACTACATTGTCTGTCTAGATAGTGCTCTTTCCCCAGGATTGCATAGTGTACATAAACTGCAGAACCCTTCAGAACACACAGCCTCTCTTCAGGAAAGTACAAGATAATAAACAAACAAGAAAAACAAAACGGCCTCAATTTACCAACCAAGTGTGAGGGACAGATGCATAGGCAAAGGATGACTGGGTAGTTGTAAGTGCTATGCATGGATTACAATAAAACCACTGCTCAGTTTACCAAGCTTGCTCACGTTTGTTTATGTCTTTGGTTACTTGGGTTGAGTAAGGTCACTATCCCCATTTTCATTGGCTGGGTTGAGTGAGGTCACTATCCCTGTTTTCCAAAGGGGGAGACAGAGGCTTAGAGAAAGGACTTGGCTTTTCTAAATCTCCTGCTCTTTTACATAGAAGCCAATGCCCAAGTTCCTCACTTCCACCTCAGAGCTCAGCCCCTGCCACTGACTGCCACGCTGGAAATGCTGTAGAAAAGGCCTTCGTGCGGAGCTTCCAAGTGCCAGATATGAGAGGGAGCAGTGGAAAGCCACAGTCAGGGAGAAGGAAAAGAAACCTGAGGAATGTGAGCGCTGTAGAGATGATGAGGAGACTGGAAGAGTCATGCACACAACTTTGTTGAAAGTCAAACTAAGTTATTCCTTCTCCAGGACACAGCATTCCAAATGCTAAAGGTCTATGGCTTTAATACAAATTTTATTTAATTTAATTAGCCTGGGACTCTTTCTAAAAGCGTTATGCATTTGTCTATCTTCTAAAACAAAGCATAAAGAAGACAATTTAGCCTTTTGGTGGGAGAACTGGAGGCTGTCACTTTCTTCACTGAATTCTACTATATGATGCCATTCTAGAGGACTCTAAATTTAAAGAACCAGTTGACTCCACACTCAACTCAGATTGCTGTGATTTTTTTAGTTGGGGGGCGGGGGTATGGGTAGAGTTTTGTTTTCTTTTCTACCTCCTCTCTTCTTACCAAGACACCAATCTGTTCTTTTTTCCATTTTCATTAAGTCTGCCTATAGTAGCCCCTTTTCCCACTCTTAAAATGCTATTGTGGGTCTCATATTCACCAATAGGGAGCCTCTTTTATTGGAAGTTTGTGTAAACTAAAATTAATCAAGCTGAGTATAGGGCCACAGTCCATTGGCAAGTGATATAAACTTTGGTGTGTGAAGCTGGAGCCCTTCTTATATCCTTGGCTCATTTGCTAGGTTGACTTGGGCTTTTTTTGGTGGGTGACCTTTAAGATCTAACTCAAATAAAACCTCTCTGGAGAAGCACCTATGAACTCCCAGCAGACGCTGGGGGCAGAGAGGGAACTGTCTTCCTTGGGTTTATTGCAATGAAACTTTAAATATAAATCATTTGTCTTGCTATCTGTTCCCCAACCAGGACTTTGTCAATAATATCCATATAAATGTTATCCTCAAATGAAATTCACCCTAGGAGAAGGAGCAAATGGGAGAAAGAGAAAGGAGAGAAAGTTGGTGGGAAATAAAGTTAGATAAGAAGGTGGGGAAAGGGGAGAAGAAGAAAGAAGACACATTGTCCCTTAGCTTTGTCCATTTTCCCAAAGTAGCAGCAGCACAAAGTCAAAGTCCATTTCTGGGAATTCCTGAGCCTTTTGCTAGATTCTGTCCAGAATCTAACTACTGTAACAGCTGCCATCAGAACTAGGACAGGGGGAACCAGACCAGGTGAGGGGGACCAGACCGAACAGGGCACATGGGTGAGTTGCCTTCCCCGACCCCGCGCCATGACCACCAGAAAAGACACCAAGAGGCAAGAGGCAAGAGGTCACTGCCTGGAGGCTGCAGGGAGGAGGGAGCAGCCCAGCTGGCAGGAGACAATGCTCTCCTGTGGTTTCGGGCTCTGCCCTTTCCTGCTCCAGGCAGCTCGGCTCCATGGCGCTGAGCTTGTCCTGGGGTGAACCCTTCCAAGGCCCTCCCGCTTTTAGACAGGTATTCAAATGAATGAATGTTTTATTTTAAAAGACTTTGTTTAAAAATATGGTCTCAGAACATTCTCTGTTTCTCTCCCTCTCACTCACCAATGCCAGTATGAGAAGACTGTAGGCCAGTGCGAAATCAACACCATCAAAGCAATTAAACGTTGGTTGGACTCCCAATATATGCCCCATGAATATCCCTGTTTTGGAACTTTCCACAATTTGTCTTCTTTTAAACTTGTTGTTGAGTACCTCGAAATGTTCCGCAGGACACGGATTGTAATACATCAGAGCATCATGTCAATGTGTGCAGGGTGGCACTGGTACATGGAGTGTCTGCCCCATTAAGTTCTTAAGGTTTCAATTGATAAGGCTGCCAAGGTGGGTGCTGTAGTTTTGGCCTTTCCAGGACCTATTTTCTCATATTCAGGCAACAACATGTCACTTTTTCCTTTAGGGAACTGCCTGCCCTTTCTCAATCCATACCACTTATGAAGAACTGCCCTGGCTCTTCTAAGCATCAGCAGTGCAGTTACCCAGGCTGGGCCTGTGGCCATAAATAGTCACAGTTGCCACCATGATTGAGTAATAGACAGGCACATGCCTATTTAAGTCCAGAGTCAATCCTGAGGTTTTTGCCAAAATTACTTGGAGGCACAAAACAAAACTTTGGATGAAATTTACTGAACTGATAGGATAAACCTGAAGCTGCTGAGAGGCAACAATGAAAAGAAATGCCTAATAAAGAAATCAATGTGGGAGAAATCATAGCTGATAGAAGAGAAGTATTGTTCTGATTTTTTTACTTGATACCTGTTGCAATTGTTCAATCATGTGCCTTAAATGTGTTGTGTTTGTTTGTTTGTTTGTTTTGTTTTTTTACCTATTTGAGTTGGATTTCTCAGAATTGCAACCCAGAGTCCCAAGTAATACAGATACAGAAAAAAATGCAATTTTAAATTCCTGCTTTTTATAATGTTTTATAGGTTGCTAACACTATCATATGCATCATCTCTTTTAAACATCAAAAAGTGGCCATTATCATGCATGCTCTCTTTTTACTATATGAGACAGTGGAGGTAAACTAATTTACCCAAGCTCTGGTAGTGAGTAGGTCCCTGAGACAGAAGTCAAATCCTGCAATCCTGCTCTCAATTCATTATCATTCATCCTTATTTCAGGGATTTTACAATCAAATACAGGAGACAAGCTGAGTCCAAGTATAAGTTAAACAATACAAAACCAGGCAGTTCGTACGATGGTGAGATATACCTAATGAAGCAGCATTAGTTTGCCAGTGAAATTGATGGCCCTTTAGAGTAAATGATTTGTGCATTCAGAGGGAAAAGCATGCTGAGGCTTGGCCAGCATTAGGAAAGCATGTGTTGTTCAGTTTCCTAGAGGATTTTAAGGCATCTTGGCATGTTAGAGCTGGAAAGTCTTTTAAAATTTTTCTAGTCCAATCCCATCTTTTTGTAAGGAAAGGAAACAAGACTTTAAGAGAAAGGGGCTTGTTATAATTATTGACCACTCATTGGTTATCTATTAAGTGCCAGGCTCTGTTTATGTACAACCAACATTGCCAATGCTCATGGCCACATTGCAAGATTTGGAAAATAAAACTCAAAGTTTCTTCCCTTGGTTCCTTTGTATAAGCCAGGCTCTTGTTTCAATTGTCCTTTCTTTACTTATACAAATGAGGAGCACCTACTCATCCATAAAACAACCCTGATTACCTCTTTCATAGACTTGTTTGCCCTTTACCCTTCTCTCTCTCTCTCTCTCTCTCTCTCTCTCTCTCTCTCTCTCTCTCTCTCCACTCAAGTCCAGCTACCCCTATCGAAACACAGAAGTCCAAGTCCTTATTTCCACATCCTTCCCCCCCCCCCCAGACTATGGGTTCCTGGAGGTTAGATACTGTGTTTTATTTGCCTTTGTGTACCCAGTGCCTAAGAAAAAAAAATGACACCAAAGAAGATGAGAGGAGAGAGAGAAAGGCAAGAAAATATGGAGAACCACAGACTTAGACTTAGGGAAATATCCAAAGTTATAAGGCAGAGAAAGAATAGGCTGTGAAAGAACAGAAGGCCAGGCTGGAAGTGTAGGAGAATGAGAGCAATCTTGAGTCAGAAGAAAGATAGGCAATGCTGCAGAGGGGTGCAAGAGAATGGCACTGGAGAAAAGTTTGGGTAATGGATAAACATACTGGTTTCGAAATCTGCTGGAAATTCTCAGAGGATTCAGAATTATTGAGAGAAATGCTTTTCTCTGCAATCAATCTGGAGGCTCTATGAAGTTGAGCAATGGTACAATTATACTTCTGTATCTAGTTTGCCTAAATGATCTAGGTTGAAACACCCTCATAGCTTCTAGTTTCCATCTTCAGAGCACGAACTGGTTTTCGCAATTTAGCTGTCATCGGGGGGGAAAACCAGCACAGTGATGATGAAGCACATTTTATATATCAAAGACATTAGGATCCAAAATCAAAGCACAGACTGAATGGATAAAGAAGGTTCACAAGCACTTAAATTCACAGATAAGAGCTTCTTAATGGAATACTTTAAAACATCTAATTAATTAGGAACTATACCCCTAATTTTGGTTCTTGCAGTCCGGGAGTCAAACCAAGCCATTTTGTAGAATGCCTCCTAATGTCACTATCAGAGACCCAGACCTGGGTATATTGGCCTGGGTTCTGTCCCCAGAAAGAGGGAGGAGCATCTATAAGAAGACCAAAGTTCTCACTTCAGCACCTCTGTTTACCAGATGTGTGTTGGTTGGACAAGATATTTTCCCCTCTGGGAGATTCATTTTCCTTATCTGCGAAGTGGGCAGTATAATAATACTTTCCCCACAAGTTGGTGTGGGGAATTTAATAAGCTATTGGCTTGAAAATTTCTTTGTAAACTCTAAAGTGCTATGTCAACACTGCAAATTATTTGTGCAACAGACATCCTCTTGTTACCAGTAAAGACAAATCATCAACATAGTTCCCACGTTTGCAACCCCAGCCCATATATCCAATTCTTCTTTACTTTTTTTCTGAGTCTTAGGACTCACGATCTCAGTATAAGTATCTCCCAATATAGGGACTTTATTTTGTATTCTTTCGTTACCTATTTATTGAAGAACTATGATATATTAAATGCTATTCAAGGTACTAGAGATATAAAGGGGACAACAACAGCAGCAATAATAATAACAATGACCTTACATTCCTATGTCCTATGTTTGACATGAACTAACTCATTTAATCTTTTTTAAAAGTTTTATTTGCTCATTTACTCTTTTTAACATCACAATGAGACATGTTACCTCATGTCACAGATGAGAACACTAGGACTTTAAAAGTTTTGAAAACTTGCCCAAAAATCACACAACAGCTTAGTAGTAAAAGCAGAGACTAGGACTGGCCATATTGCCTGTCCCTAAATCCTGCACATGTTACCACTCTGCTCTCCTGCCACAACAGGCATGGTCATTGCTCTAGCAGAGTTTATAGACTAACCAAGGATGCAGGCAGAGCAACATACCACCAGAATAACCACTGTCATGGGAAGGCCCTGGAAATAGCAACTCCTCCAGAGAACAGAAACTTGGAAACACATAGACCCTCACCTGGGAGCCAGGAACTGGTGTATAAAACAATCTGTACTTCCAACCATATGCCTTAAATACTTAAATATTTACCTCTGAAATATTTACAGTTGTTCAGATCTAATCATAATACTAATCCCTCGCATTTATATAAGACTTGATAACCTGTTTGCAAGATATTTAATATCCATGGTCTCATTTGATCCTCCCAGCAGTGATCTGAGATGGGTGGGTCTGAGACATTCCCATTTTACACAGGAGGAAACTGAGGCCCTGACAGAGAGGGCTACTGGCCCTGATGAACCCACTTGGTGGATGGCAGATCAGACTAGTGCCCAAGCTTTGCTAATGTCTAAGTTCAAAACATGTCATCTAGCTTCTTTGTCAAAAGCTCTGAGAAATTGAATTACTTCTCTGGTCAAACCTACAGATGTTTTACAAAACACCTCAAAGTAGGGTTTGATGTTCTGATTTCAACAAATGTATACTTTTTTTTTTTCTTTCAAATACAAGAACTTTGCATATATAGTCGTGGCTTTTGTGATTTCTATCCAAGCACTTTCAGGTTCAGAGTTTTGAGAATTTTCTGCTCTCAGGATTTCTTAGCCATTGACTTTGATCGCCCCTGACCTTGTCTAATGTGATCATCTAATGTGATCATTTTGGTCCTTTTAAACATTTCTGGTCACAGTTCATATCACTTCTGGAGGCCTGGCGCAGGCAATGCCCTTCAGTATCAGAAGCATACCATATTTATTTCCCAGGGCAAAGAGAGCCCTCCAAGCAGATTCTTCCATGGGTCCAAGCTTAAGACTAGCATTAGGATATGAAATTTGATTTTCAAGCATCTTGAAAAAAGAGTCCTCAGAGACTTTGAACACATTTTACTTGCAGACTGTAACCAATATGGTTTTAAATATTAGAAAGTGTTTTAATTTCTACCTTCTCTCCTTCTTTCCCTTCTTCACCAGAAGGCACCCAGCCATCTACCCAGGGGAAACTCTAGGCAAGCAGTGACTTTTATGGTAATTGGCACTTGAGAAGGGACAAAAATTATAACAGACATGTGTTTGTCTCAGTGGTCATGAGTGATAAGAAGGTGAGGAATGACTGGATTTTATACAAAGGCTCAGGAACTCACACAGCTATTAATTTATGGCCCATTCCTTCTAACTGTTATCAAGGGTTGTTCATACAACCAAACATCTTCAAGTTTGATTTCAGTCACTCCTACGTATACTGGAGGATTTCTAGAAATACCTAAACTGAACTATTTATACCTCTTCTTGAAATGCATTGTGATCTATTTTATCAACCTCCACATTTGACTATGTGATCTGACAAGTGTGAGTATCTTTTCAGTAGCAGCAGATCAGAAATCCAGTTCAACCTATGAAGCCCATGGCATGTGATGATCACTAGGAGTAGGGCAGGTTGAACCAGGACCACAGTGAGAATACAGATCTTGAGAACTCAAGGGTATCAGGCAAGTCACTGGACATCCTTACTGTGCAAGCCACTAAATCCCTCCACCATCCTCCAGGTTATCCTTTCAAAAATACAGCTCTGATCATGACACTCCACAGTGTGAAATTCACCTTCCTACCTTACTCCCTCATAGTCCACGTTCTTCCCTGTCTCCAGGCTTTGTCCATGCTAGGCCGTCTACCTGAAATGCTCCTCTCTGGTTTCTTTTCCCTGGTGAACTCCTACCTCCTATTCTCTGACAAGTACAAATATTACCTCCTCTGAGAAATCTTCCCTGACTGCAGGTTTGGTTCATTGTTCCTTTCTGTGTTCCCTTAGCAATTTGTACAAACCTCTAGGGTAGCATTAAGTATGCTGCATTACAATGTTTTTCCAGGTCTGTCTCTGCTATAGTTCAGATCTGGAATTTCTCCCAAAGGCCTGTGTATTAAAGGCTTGGTTCTCAGCCTGACACTGCTGCAAAGCACTGGAACCATTAAGAGTGGGGTGAAGTCTGGTGGGAGGTCTCAGGTCACTCTGGGAGTGTCCTTGAATGAGACTGTGGGAAGCCAGTCTTCCTCTCTTTCTGTCTCTGCTTCCCAGCCACCAAGAGGTGAGCCGCTTTATTGTCATGCGCTCTCACTATGACACAATGCCTTGCCATAGGCCTAAAAGTTACAACCCAACTGACCGTGGACTGAAACCTTGAGTCAATAAATCTTTCCTTTTTCAAGTTGATTTATCTCAGGTATTTGTTACTGTAACAGAGAGCTGATTAATAGCTTCTCTTTCACTAATTATACTGGAATCATGCTGATACAGCCTCAAAGTCTGACACAATGACTGGCAGAGAGCAGGCAGTTAAACATTTGACTGAACAAAAAAAAAAAAAGAGAGAGAAAAAAGGGAAAGAAAGGAGGAAAAGAAGGGAGAGATAAAAAGAAGATGGGAGGGAGAGAGGGAGAAAAGGAAGGAAGGAAAGAAGGAACTGATTAAGAAGGTAATGGAAGAAAGGGAAGGAGATTTTTCCAAATGACCACCCCATATGAAACAGGAATAATCTCTCCTCCCCCTCCACATGTATGGAGAATCCATATTTATTTCACAGTCTCTCAATTAAGTTACTTATTTGGATCTAATAAGACATTTATTGACTCTTGGTTTTCTATTGATTCTGAAGAGGCCCCTAGGAAGATTTAATAAGTGTAGAAAAGATAAATAAGTGTACAGGTAATAAACTCTAGATTACATAAGCAAACATTACTTAATTACATTCCTATTAATATACTGACTCTGTAATGAATTTTTGAGGCATTTAATTATCAATTTGACAAGATAATCTAGGAGTAGTTAATGATTATACCAGTAAATTGTTTTAAAAAATCACTGACAATTATTAAGTCTCGTAACAGACATCAAATTAACTTGCTAGAGCTGTCTGGTTAAATAGACAGCAGTTAATTATGAGGTACTTACACATGCCTCAAATTTTAATATGCAAGTCTTTTTAATAGTGAAGCATCAAAGGTGTTGTGTAAGGGAACAGTTTACCCATGGAGAATACTCAGGCTCCATACGGTGTGACCACTAGACAAGCAGGAGCATGATCCTAGCCTAGTTTGTCCCACTTTTCATGGTGAAACAGGAAGATGGAGCTCCAATAACAAGACAAGTGATTCGGGATTGTGGACTATTTGACTTATCTTTTTCAGAGGGAACCATGAGACATGGCCAGACCATATAAGCTTAGGATAATATTCACTATCTCATGTGCACTGATTACAAGCCAGACACTGTGCAAGGTGCATTGTATAGCTTATCTCTTCAAATCGTCGAAAGATAAATAATCTCACACCTATATGCAGGTTCTCCTTGGAATGCTTACTTAAAGAGAGAGAACAAGAAATCTCACATACCAGGCCACTGAGGTACTTCATCAGAGCTTAGAACGGTAGCTGACAGCTGCTGGCCACACTGGCTATAGCAAGACAGAGAGAAGCCATCTCTGCTTTCTAGGGGTCCAGTGTACCTGTGTTTCAGCTTTTCACCCACCAGACTATGTGGGTCTACGGGATTCCCTACCTGTCTTCTGGGATGGGCCAGTTTTCATCCAGTAAACAGTAGAAAGGAGGAACAGTTCTAGATTTGACACTTTTTCCGGAGACCGCCTTATCCACTCCACACATTCTATCATCATTTTTATATGACTTACTCTTCTTCAACAAAATCCAGGTTTCTTAGGTCCCGTTCCTCTCTGCTGGTTCTCACAGTGCTGAGTACCACAGCTGCTGGCACAAAATAAACATTTTAAAACTTATTTCTTCAGCCAAACTGAATTAAGTTGAATTGGAGTGGATTAAGTCCTACTGGACTGAATTGGACAGAACCAGGTTGAACTGGACTTTATAAGGAGGAAGAAAACATATTAGAACTTATATTTCTTTGCTTTTAGGCCAACGTATTTTCAGTGATAGCGAAGCAGTTCACTGTTCATGGATCCTGTATCCAGACTGCCCAGCTTCAAACCTCTGCTTTACCACTTCCAGCTCTGCGATTCTGGTACGCTGCTCGAGATTCCTGTGCCTCCCTGAGTAAAGCAAGGAGAATGCTGCACCCACCGTGTAGGATTGCTCGGAAGAGTACTTTCAGTGAATTCACTTTGTACAGCCCGTTGAAATCGTGCCTGGCACAAAGAACATACTGCATAAGTGTTTTTAAAATAATATTTGAGGATTAAACTGATCCCTTTGTATCGTTTGCTCTTTATATGTGACAACTCAGATCACATCTGCCCAAGGACTGGACCCATTTATTCAATAAGAAAACAGGATCATAAAAACAAATGAAGAACAAGAATCAAGCCTATGTGGACATACGTGGTTGTAAGACTTGGGCTGAGTTTTGTCTTTTCAAAGCATGTTTCAGCTCAGGATGCCTTTTCCTTATGATATCACTGGAGGTGATATATGGTCTGGAGACACTGTATGCTGTTGGCTGTTGTGCAGCAGGAGTTAAGTGAAGTCGGAGTGTACTTGGTATTATTGGAATAACTTGTTCTTACCCATAACTCACTAAAGAAAAGGACTCTAGCCTGGATTAAGTTGGAAGATCTGTGAGGTGTTACGATTCACCTGAGTAGGGAAGGTACAAAGCCTGAATTCTGGCCCTGGCTCACATTCTAACATTTATGGTAGTAGCAATGAATATTTAAGTATGACTTTAATTCCAGCAACTCAAGAGGTCAAGGCAACTTAATGAAACCCTCAGCAACTTAGAAAGACCCTGTGTCAAAATAAAACGAACTGGAATGTATATCAGTGGTAAAATACCCCTGGGTTCAATTCCCTGTACCAAAACAACAGTAGATTGTAAGTAAATTTTATTGAGAGCTTACTCTGTGTCGTATGTTGTATTTGTATCATTTCAACCTCAAAACAAACCTTAGGCATAAATTATTTATTATCATATTTTTCAGGAAACTGAGGCATGGTGTGAGTAAGTGGCTTATTCAGGGTCAGACTGCTGGCAGGTCTTGTAATACATCCTACTGACTTCAAAGACACTGTCTAACTTCATACATCTAGAGTCCAAAGAGCTCTTTCCAAATCCTCACTACTCTGAATGGTGATTCTGCAGTTCCAGGCAACACTAAGTCAAACCCCAGCCATTTCACGGTCTCCTAGAACACCAGAGTTGAAAACCTCCTAAATTGTTGCACAGTGTGGGGCTTATAATCATTAAAAGAATGAAACAAATGAAAAGTTGGCAAAAGATAAAACACCAAATCCTCCCAGTTCATCAATTTTTTGTATTCATTTGCTATGTTTATAATTAGGAGGCTCATTCCATTTTGTATTTTTTTCTTCTTCACTTAATATACTATCATGAACATTATTCCTTATTGCTATCATTCATAATTATCATCCTTCTTGACTGTATAAACAATCAGTAACAACTAACAAATGATATTGGGCCAAAACATCACAATAAAATGAGTACCTGGTTGCTAAGTAATTAAGGAGTTCTTAGTTGTTTTCTACTATATTCAATGCCGCAATGAACATCTCTGCCATGAGACATGGCCAGACCATATAAGCTTAGGATAATATCCAGTATCTCATGTGCACTAATTACATGCCAGACACTGTGCAAGGTGCATTGTATAGCTTATCTCTTCATATGGTCAAAAGATAAATAATCCCACACCTATATGTAGGTTCTCCTTGGAATGCTTACTTAAAGAGAGATACTTCCACTGTGTGCCTTCTGCAGGAGACAAGGCCAAGTCAAAGGATATCTCTATGCTTGTGGCTCTTGCACTTTGTAAAGAGTATACACTGTTAAAATCTCAGGATATTGAATACAGAGTTGGGTTCTAGATTTTGAGTGGATATGTCTGGTTTGCCAAGGTGAATAAACATTAATTTCAAGAGGGCTTGGAAACTGAATTGTGGGTGCCTAGCTCTTAGGCAAAGGTTATCTACTGGCAAGGGGTCTGTGAGAAATGCCTGCGAAACAGACTACAGGAATAAGGAAAGACCATACAAGAATATTAAAAAGACTAAACCCTCAGATTAGAACTCAGGAGATATTAAAAAAAAAAAAAAACAGTTCTCTTGGATCTCTCTTTGATATCTTAATCTAATTACACTTCAATGTCAGCTAATCAGAAAATTTGATAAAAGCTGAGAATCATATAAACACATATATTTTAACTTAAGACATTCATTACCGCAGCAAAAGGTCCTGAGTTTTACTCCATCAGTAGGGCCAACACCTTTCTTTAAGTATGGATTTTCTCTTTCCAGAATTTCATCTAATTTTTCTTGAATAAAATACCCCATAGTGCATCTTCTATTATTTATACTTTCAGGTGGTTGGGTTTTTTGTTTGCTTGCATGCTTGCTTGCTTGCTTTCCTTGTGTTTGTATTAGGGAAGAAATTTTTTTAAACTTGCAGAATTTGTCTAGAGTTCAATCTTTGTATTACTCTTTTGCAGTTGTCTAATCCACAAACTAATTTTAGAGCATCCTTTCATCAACTCATCCCCCATTGAGCCTTTCTGAAGAAATGGACTGAGTTTTATGGAAATGGCACTTTTTATTTTCACATTAATATTTCAAATGCTCACAGTATTTAAATATATAATTACATTAACTAATATAAGTGGCATGAATAGGTTTCGGGGGAACTCAACTTGTCCTCCTTCTCAGGAACACAATTCAACACATGGGAGAAACAAGCAGCAGAACACAGCCTGCCACCCATGAGAACTCATTACTGATGGGAATCAATAGAACGTTTTACAAAGAGAAGGAAGGACTTCAGTTGGTTAAGTGAAGTTAAATCTACTGAACAGATTGGGCACTCTTCAAAATGGAAAAGGAGAAAATGAGAGCTAAATCCTTGTACTCTGAAATTCACCCAGTATTTATCTGTTGTCTCTACATCAATAAGGGGTTCATTCCAGGTGAAATATGCTGGAAGATTCGAGAGGATCTTGAACTGAGAGCACCAGCAAAAGGTCCTGAGTTTTACTCCAAGCTTTACTTCAAACTCACTGATATTAGGGAAACACTTCTATTCACTTGGCTTAGGTTCCTTGTTTGTAAAATGAGACAATTTGACCAGGAAATGTCTAAGGTTTGTTTACAGTTTCAAAAACAGAGTCTGTTGTCCTCATTTTCTTGGCCTTTTCCCCTTCCGTCCACCACAGGGGTTGACCACTAGGGGTCAGGCTTTTTACATTACTCCTTTAGGAACTCAAGTCTTGGAATTTTTTTTTAACTGGGAGGAAACAGGCGAGGTCTTCCAGCCAGGCAAGTAGTGCCACATCTAAACTCTTTCAACGTGTGAGATTCTGTTATATTCTTAAAGATTTCTAAGAAGCAGAGGTTTCATAACCCTCTTTTCCAGGAGGCTCCTAACCTAGATTCCTCCAAAGTAATTTCAATCTGTCTCTTACCGCAGTGTCTCTGCAGAAGCTGTTAATCACTATTATCCTCTGGTAAGATATGCATTCTTCTGAGCAAGAATCAGCTAATGTCTTAGTTTCTTTCTTTTTTTCTTCTTTTTTTTTTTTTAAAAAATGTAGTGCTAGGGGTTGAACCCAGGGCCTCATGCATGCTTAACCACAGAACATTATCCCCAGCCCCTGACGTCTAGTGTCTATATCTGTTAACTAGGGTTCCAGGAACAAGTGAGGATAATAAGTCTCCAACTTAAGTAACTAACTGAAAATCACATAACCAGTGAAAGGCTAGGCCAAGATCAAAACTAGATCTTACATAAAAACCAAAGCCATGCACTCACCACAAAGGTACACTGTCTCTAGAGTGGTGCCCCTCCCAGTGTCTGCCCAAGAAGGAGAATCAGTCAAGGAATGGGAGCTGGAGAGGAGGATTATAGGGCTGCTGAGACGCAATGGATCGATAGCTGCCTTGGTCACCCGGACCACTGTTGGTAATGGGTTCAAGTCACCTCAAGAAGCCCTTGGCATCTCTCAGTGCAGGCTTCAATATGAAGTGGCAAAAGTTGAGGCTTTGTAGAGGAAGCAGGAGGCAGTGAACTCCAAAGTAGCAAGTCACACATGTTGTGCCGTATTGGATCAGAACTTGGGAACCTCATGAGCTCCACCCTAACCCGATAACAGCTGCAAATGTTTATTTTATTTCTCTAACATCTGGCCAGTCCCTGTGTAAACAGAATGAAGGCTCAGCATGGGGAAAAGGCTCCGAATGGCCCACTTCTCAGTCTCTTAAGGATACAGTGAACTGCGACAGAGTCTGGGTTAGGAGATTCTTTTTAATTTAATGGAGATTTAGGCAGCAGTTTCCAATGTCGGTCTGTTTTCTGTTGCTTTAACTGAATGTTACAGGATGGTTAATTTATAAAGAAAAGAAACTTATTTCTTACAAAGTCCAAGGTCAAGGGTCCACAGGTGGTGAGAGCCCTTTTGCTGGTGAGGACACTGCAGAGTTCCAAAGTGGCACAGGCCATCACATAATGAGACAAATCAGGCTGCTAGTTTGGGTCTCTCTTCCTCTTCTTATGAATCCACAAGTGCAATCATGTGGGTCTCATCCTCACAACTTCATCTACCCTAATTATCTCCCAAGTGCCCCACCTCCAAATACCATTAACACATGACTTTAGGGATTATTTCAATATGGATTTTAGAGGCAGCAAACATCTAGACCTATGAGCATTTACCTATGAGTCTCCATGCCATTGTACATAAGGCAGTGAACCAAATGTAAGTTTAGGTCATAATAAGACTTCTGGATTGAGGATTGAATGAGTCAGTTGCCAATCAGGGCTCTATCAATAACTGATCAGGAAACTTTGTGAAAACTATTCTTTCTAGGTCTTATTTCATCTTTTGGGTTGTAAGATGGCTGATTCTTCTCTAAGGTTTTATCAATCTTAACTCTTCAGTTTTGGGGCATAATTCTAATACTTACCACATTACTATGTTTATTCAACAATAATATTGATATTGATATGATATTCCTAGCCACTGCCTCTTCCTTTGTTTACATGATACTTCAAAGATTTCAGTCCCTCCAAATATTTTATGTCAAATAAATTTCACATTTGTCTCCCTCCTAAGGAACATGTTAGGACTAACATTGTTGTTAAAGACAGAATTCAATCTATCCACTATTGCTTCTGTTCAAATAGCTAATTAATGAAGCAAAGTCTTCTCCTTACTCAAAGTTATACAGAAATCTAGGTGTTTGATGAGCCAGATTTTTAATGTGAAGCATTTGACTTTGATATGCAAATATACTTTAATTTTTTTTTAATTTACTTTCATTTCCAAAAAAAAGTGGTTCCAGCGTAAATACAGGTCTTGTTTGAAATAAATATACTATTATCCTTGATAAGTAAAATGCAAACAAAATAATGTATCATGAATTTACAAATATACCTTAAATAATAAAGAATGTTGACTCAGTTTGGTAGGCAATGAATGGCATTAGAAGTTGAGTTAGTTCAAGAAGTTACTCTTTGTAAATCATTAAGTAGGCCTCAAGAATAAGGTAAGATTATTAACTTTATGTCTGTTCCCTGGGCTGCATTTCTCCTCTTTAACTCCTGTTTCTTTACTATAGGATGTTTTAGGTTGAAGTTATGAAATAAATTAATATAAGGGGAATGAGAAATGTACAGGCAAGAAGACCTCATGGTCTGAATTCACCTTATTTGGGGATGCTATTTAGAAAGAATTTCCCAGAGTGAGGACATTTCTTTCAAGAAAACCCCACTCTTCTTTCTCTGGGAGTTCCAGTTGGCCCCTTTTCCAAGATGGCTGAGGATGTTGGGTCCTGCTCCAATCCAGCAGAGGGCGCTCTTGGAGCAGATTTGGTGATGACTGTGGTTAAACTCTGGGAGGACAACCTCTGCCTCCTTCACCAGAGGACTGCCTGAATGTTATCTGAATCCTAGGCTGACCTAAAAGACAGCTAGTTGGTCCTTCTTGCATCATCTTCCAAAATCTTGCTAATGGTTCGGTTAAACTCTGATGCAAACCCTGTTTTTCAGTTCTACCTTCTGTGTCTCCTATTGAGGAAGAAAAGGACTAACTGATCCTCAAAAAATATAAATGAAATAAGATATGTGATATCCAGGCAATTGCAAGTAAAGCTAATGAAGACTAAGAAATCAGGAAAAGGTTAGCCAAAGTAGTGTGCCAGAGTGAGCCAAATCTGCTTAAGCAAGGTCACTCTCAACCTCTCCTTACCTTCTCATCCACAAGAGAATTCATAATTTTCTTTTTTTTAATGTGGTGGCCGATATTATGGACAGAGCCCAGATACAAACACAAAATGGACATTGTGCTAGGAATGGGTAGCGCAGATCCACAAAAGTCTGAGCCCAAGAATGATGTAATCAAAGCTTAGCAACTGGGTTGCCTAGCAAGATTTATCCATTGCAACTCAGGGACCAAGCTCTGACTTGTAGGAAAATAAAAGAAAGAAAATTTTTAAATGAGCACCAAAGAGCAGTGGAGATCTGAGCCCCAACCCTGACTCCAAGACTTCTTGCACTGTCTTTGGTCAGTCCTTTAGTCGAGTCTCTTTTAGCCTCAGTTTCTGTATCTATTGGGTGACAGAGCTGAACTATAGGATCTGTCAGATTCATTTCATATTTTATATACAGAGTTATGAGTTTCTGGCATTGTAGAATTATAAATTAATGTTTCCTTAGGGGATCCATGTAAGGCAGATGGAGGATAGCTGATCCTTTAGTCACTATTCAGTGAATAGATGTGAACTTCAGAGGGGAGAAGAGCATGCTTAAGAGACTTCTAGCCACATCCTCTTCCAATCTCTATATGCCATTCAGCCATCAGCAGCATGCAGGGGCAGTGTCCATTTTTCAGCTGGTTTATGCTTCCAAGATGGAATGATGGAGCTTAATCAGCCAATCAATGTAGACTTTGCCTTTTCTGCAAATAGAAGAAAAGCACTAAGGATAAACTTCAAAACTCAACTACTCTCCCCTATTATTTAGTAAATGCTGAGACACAGATCTCAAGACCACATAGTAATTGGTAGAATAAACTTGGATTCTGGTGTCTTTATAGGCTAAATGTAACTCTTACCCAATAACCTCCTTATTCACTAATCTCCATAACCTTAACAGGAGTATTTAAATTTTCTTCTCCCAATTATCTTTGGGTCCTTATGCTGTTTAGAGATAATCACAATCCCTTCAAACCCGTTCACGCAAAACTGCACCTCAAATATAGGAGCATTAAGTCAGTAGTTTCAAAGGAAGCTACTTTCACCTGTGGTGCCCTGAAACCCGGATCTTTTGTTTCTGCTGAGGTTTTGGGAGGGCTTCTGTCAGTTTGTTCACTATTCATAAGTAGATTCATTGCTACACTTCCTGCTCTGATTTAGGTCCAGCTGATTCTTTGTTTACTCATTTACTTATATATGCAAACCTACTTTACCAATATTTGAAGTTTATAACAAAAATCACACATAAAAAAAATCACACATTGGGTTTTTAAACCCAACTATAAAACAGGAGCATAGATACAAATATTCTCAAACTTCAAGAAATCAGTACAAACCAGAAGGTAACCAAATTTTAAAAAAAGTCTTGATATTTTCTTTTTTACTATGTGAATTCACTGAGAAATTATCTATGGCTCCTATGTGAGTTTTTACTTAAAGGCCATTAAGTAACTTAGTAGATGCCATCCTGACAACACTATTATGTCAAAGAAACTTCTCCATGACAATCTTACAGCAACTTTACTACATACTAAAACTGTACTTCCCAGTTGTACTTAAGGCATAATTCTGAGGCATCCAAGCCACTAGCCTGGTTGGTATAAGGCCTCCTGGAGATCCAATGTAAGATGGGGGGGGGGGGATCTGAAAATCTGAGGAACCATGGATAAGCGTGAACCTCCAACAGTCTTTTCAAATACAAGCTGTCTCAGTTGGACTGGGAAGTGAAGAGCAGACAAGTCTAGACAGAGGTTGCTGGCCAGGCCCTGAGATGCAGATGTGCTGTGCTGTGGCCTAAATAAAAATCTTTGCGCTCTAAATACCCAAGGAGTCCTTCAGACCTGCCTGAGATCTTGAGATAGGTCAGGCTTCTTCCCTGAAGATCAAGTTTGTTGGATGTCTTTCTGTTCTAACAAAGCAGTAACCTCATTCCCACCTCTTCCTCCCACCAACCATGTGTGTGCTCATGTGCACAAACACACCACACACACACACACACACACACACACACACACATCATTTTCGTTTGCTTTTTACTGCAGAATTAGAACACGTTAGAGCTGTTCCTGGATTAACCTAGGTACTTAACAGAGATGGAAACCAAACCTCAGCAGAAAGCTATTTGCTTAGGGGGTGACAGACCCCAGCTCATTTCTGTCCCTCAGTCAGACATGTCTCACTGGAACACACTGTGTATCCTGCCTCAGCCTGTACCACAAGTTCCACTGGTCTCTCATGGCCCTCAAGGGAATCCCAATAGCCCAGTCTGGCATCACAGCCCTCCACCGCATCTCTACCTCCATGTTCCCCCTCCTGACTGCTAGCCACTGACTTTCTCAGGTATTCTGGCTTCCATTCAGACAGACCAGACTCATTCCCACCTCCTGGCGACAGATACCCCTACCCATATAGTTTCTATGATGCTGTTCTCAGTAAACTGGAGTGTCCAGAAACAGCATGTAAACTAGTCTCCCATACCATCCACGTGTGCTTATCCGCAATGTCAAAAACAGACTCACAGCTTATTTTTACTCTTAATAATATTTTTGTGCAATTAGCAAGTCTTGAAGCCTCTCAGCCCCCTCCTTAATGATAGGAATGGCAAATAAACCCATTTTATAGGGGATATGAAGGAAGTGAGACCCAATGCCAAGAAAGGGCACATGATTCATCCCCAGCAAGCAGTGAGTCAGAGGGGAAGATGACCCAGGCTTCCTGATCCTGGAGTTGGTGCCCCATTCACAAGGCCAGGCATCTTGCCTACGGTTATTTCCAAATGCTGGACATCTTCTTTCAAAACCCTGTACTCACAGCAACAGGCTGACTTTTGTGAAAGAGAAAGGGTCCTTGTCTTTCCTAACTTCTGATCAGAACATAGACTGTTAATTACATATTTTATAATAAAGGAAATGTGAGCTTTCCAAGTTGTGGCCTCCTCCTTAGGCAACTATGTAAACACAGGTAATCCTGGAAAGTTGAACTGCCAAAACAATTGACCAAGGCTGAAAGTGAGGACTTTATCCCATAGGCCAGGTTCTGACCTCTTTTGGTGTTGGAAGCCCATTTCCGATGTCTAGAGGCAATTCTACTAGTTGGGAGCTGGAAGAATGGGAGGGGCTGTCATAAACTACTTCTTGTTGAGTCAGGGCATTTTGAAATCCTGGAAAGACTTGTCAAAAAGAAAGTGTCAATAGGTCTTTCTACAGTCCTTCCCCACAGAAGAGGAAGAGGAACAAATGGGAGACTGCCTCCAGAAGGGTGCTGAGAGGGGTAGGGCCCGCCCCCAGGGAACTGGGTAAAAAAGTTCTTAAATGCTCTTCAAGGGAGTTCACTACATTTACCAAGCTCCTACTAAGGTGCCATGTCCCTGGATAAAGATCCTCAGTAAGGTAACCATATTCTATATCATCTAAACCAGACACTTCAGAATGAAAGAGGGAGAGATTAATTGTTACAACAGGACAAAAGGCATAAACTGGGAAGGCCAGTCAAGATAGGCGATGACAGTGGCCTTTGCCATCAAAGTTGAGGTCATCAAAGATTCTCTATCCACAGAGAAGAATCCATTATATAGAAGGGCCAAAAATGGCACAACCCAAGACTGGTTGGTTATGAAAAATCCCTAGGGAGAGTTGAAGGAAAAAGAGATCACTGTGAGAAAGAGGAGTCGGCATTCGAGCTGAGCTTTAAAGGATACCAAGGATTTAAATGTGTGACAAGAAGCCAAGTAGAGACCATTGGATCCAGATCATTTAAAGATTCTTTTAAAGACAGCTCAACCAAGGCCGATTTTGTGTCAGTAAAGGCCTCTGTGGGGCAGAGAAGTTTGGGGGTTTGTCTGTTATGGCTACAACTGAAGGTTTGGTGGACCAAGGAGAGGTGGGCAAGAAGGGAGCTCAAGCCAGGCTGGGCTTGGTTTTAATTGGCTAGAAGGCACCAAGGGCAATTTGCCCTCCATTCATAACCGTGGTTGCACCTTGGGTCTTCCCTGTCCTGGAACTCAACATCTCAGAGGCTTTGCTAGTCCCACCAGGCCACCGCCTTCCCTCCCTGAAGCAAGGGAGTCCCATTTGAGGAACTGCACCACCTACAGCTTCTGGTTTCAAGACCCAGCACTTTCTCTGACCGCTGGAGAAGTGGGTTTGGACATGAGGGGAAGTGTCTTTTGGGCAATCCAACAGGGCTACCAAAGTTGAGGGGGGTGGATTGTAGGGGCTCTCCCCTTGGTGAACAGTCATCCTTTGAAGCTCCCTGGTGAGACCACTCCTATACCTGCTTTTAGGACTACACCCAAGTCCAGAGTCACTTTGGACCTTGGGACTTTCAGAAATGAAGGTCAAGGTGGCCAGGGAAAGACTTTCTATTTAGGGAGGGCCGCATGATTTTTTAGGTAGGTCAGGAAGGTGTTATTATGGTGAACAATTAAGGGATAATGGAACTAAAGAGCAAAGAAATAAGTGACTCACGCCAGGTCACATAGCAAGTGACAGCTGTGACTTGAACTCAAATCTGCGCAAGCCAGGCCTGTAGTCATACACCAGCTTCCCAGCTTGCCTTCAGAAAGGAATAGGAGGAAAAGAGGAAGGGAAGAGGAGGGGGAGGAGGTGGAGCTAGCAAGGAGAAGAGAGGGAGGGGTGGATTAGGAGGAAAGGCGAAACCCTTCACTCTGGGTGAAGGACCAGACCGAGAGAATTTTTCCCTTCGCCCCACTCCCTTATTTTCTCCCTGACCCAAGAAAATGGGTCTGAGGCTGTGCGGTAGGGAAGGGCTGCCGGGTAACGTCTTTACAGAGGCGCGAGCGTGGCCCTGCGGGGTTGCTGGGCCTTTCAAAGGCCACTTGTAAACTCTGATGCGGCGCAGAGGCGGCCGGGAGGAGCTGGGGCCCGGCCAGGAGGAGGGGATGGCCTGCCTTTGGTGACTAGAAATCAAAGCAGCCAACCTTGGGCTTTTTCTTCCCTTCACACTGAGGCACTTTTATTGGTGAGATGAAGGGAGGCAGAGCGGGCCTACAGTCCTCGCTTTGCTTTTGGAGGTTAATGACCCAGTTAGCAGCTCTTGGCTGCGTTTCCGACATTTTGCAGACATCAAGCCCCGCGTCTCTGCCAAGTACATTCTGTTCCCTGGAGCTCATCCAATGCATCTCAGATTACTATGTAATGCGACAAAGAGGGAGAGGTGGCTGGGAGGGGCGGCAGAGAGCCGGGCGGGGTGAGCAGGCGGGAGGGGAGAGGGAGGGACACAGGAGCCTTTGGGCGGGGAAGGGGCTGCCACTCTAAATTTAGCTGCCCTCTTGGGAACGCATCCCTCAAGGTGCTTATTTACTACACAAGAGTGATCCCAAAGTGAAGGTATGGCGGGACCTCTCCAGGAATCCTGCGGTGCTGAGAGCGGTGCCCGGGACACGGGCGGGGATGGATGGGGGTGGGGAGGAGATCGCTGGAGACTCCTGGCGGGAAGGGCAGGGACGCGGAATTCGAAAGGGGCGGGGTTAGGGTTCAGCCCCGCCCCCCCAGCCTTCCCCCACCCCCTGCGCCAGCTCCAACGGCGCTGCTGCCTGCGCGCTAATTATAGATGTGAATGGAAAGCAGCGGCTTTTGAATGATCGCGTGCTCGTGCTGCCTTAGGAGTCTGAGGAGCAGGTGCGCTACCCCGCTACATACAGAGTGATTCATTTAAATCCCTCTGTCACGAATGCACTCTTACTGATAGACACGAATCCTTCTCGTTCTGTCCTACCACCCGTGATGGATTCTAGAATTGGTCTTGAGCCTGATAACTCAGGACAGAGACAAGATGACTATGTCCACCTCTTTCACCTCCGTCCTTAGAAATCTCCTACTGGATGAGAAGAGCCCCAGGCCTTTTCTTGCTGTTCGAAAGTAATAGCTTGTTATACAAGTGGAGAAACTAAGGCTGAAAAATGTCCTGGGACATGTCTATGAGGCAGTGCAGAACTAAAATGAAGCACCAGTCTTTGCCTCTCCATTAATATTATGATGTTGGATTTTGAAGCAAGACTAGGTTTCAACACCATGAACTTCTAAGCATGGACCTTTGGCATATAAAGATCCCCTTTCTCTCATGGTTCAGCACCTGCCTGCTCCTGCTTCCTCCCTACCACTCCCACACAGAGAACTTGCTAAGGCTTGGCAGATTCTCATTGATAAGTTTTATATTTCCAGGTCTAGAATCTGGGTAAGGCTAAAGACTATGCCCATTTTTCCCTTCAGTTAAGTGTGAATAATCTGCTGTGCCCTTTTTTCAGCAATACCCTTCTATGAGGAACTACAGAGTGAGCAAAACCCAAACTTTTCTTCCCTGTTAGCATCTTCATGCACCTTGTGCTCACAGTGAGCTAAAAGTTTTCATGAACATGATGGCCTAATCCGGTCTGTAAATGCACAGTGAAAAAGCCATATGCCCACTTTACTGAGTCCCTCTAGACATGGAGTCTTGGAGGGAGAGAGGTGCTTGTTTACAATCATTTGCTGATGAGTATTGAAGTTGGGAACCAAAACCAGGGGTCCTACCTCATCCTGAGCAGAGTTCAGCACTCATACTTTGGTTTGCAAAGCATGAATCTGCTTAGTCATAAAGAGGGATCTTTGTAAGGATCCAGATATTTACACTCTGGCTGCAGGTTTCCTAGACAATAGGTTAAACTGGGCATAGACAACTTCATTCTTATCTGAACAGAAGGCTCCAAACTCAGTCACTGAGTCAGATCTTAGATAACAAAGCCAGTCCTACTCACACCTAGACCAATCATCACCTCACCTTTGCTGATCACTCTGAACTCTGCGCTTTGCCTGTGTCCAGAGAGGCTATCACTGTAACATCAAGATTTCTACCTGTGAATATGGATAAAGAAGCAGCATCGAATACCATGATAAAAGAGAAGTGGAAAGGAAATAATTGTGAAGGATGTTTTAATTGGTTTTTTTTCTTGCTTCTTTGAAGCAAGGATTGTGTCTCACTCTTCCTGTATATACAAGGTTCATCCCAATCCACTAAATATAAAAGACACAGAAAAATATTCAAAAATCACAACTCTCACGTGCTGCAGAAAGGTGTACATACCTTGGCTGGCACTTGTTAGTCTCTCTGATAACAAAGATAAGTGATTAAGAATACCAGCTTGCCTCTACCAGTCTAGCCTCAGAGCTGATGGTTGTTAAAATAGTGACAAGTTACTTAATCTCTCACCTGCAAAATGGGCATAATTATACCTCATCAAGATAGTTCAGAGCAGTGCTGAAAGGAGAAGAATGCTCACACATGAATGAATGTCTGTCTCTACAATCAGACTACCTAGTACTTGGAATATGAATTTAACCTTTTGATTCACATATGCTGTTAAAACTCTATATTCCTCAGTTTCTTCATGTATAAGGTCAGGATAATAGTAGTATATATTCTATAGTATTGTTGTGTGAATTAAGTGAGTTAAAAAATACAAAGGGCTAAAAATGCACAGAGTATAAGTAGCCATCATTTCTTTTATAAGTGAATGAAAACTGAATAATGTAATATGTAAAAATTTCCTAGCATAATGCCTAACAGAGTCAGCGCTTGATCAAACAGTCTTTGTATTATTTTCTTATTTGTAGGATAGATTTATAATAATTCCTCTCACACAGGATTGTTCTAGGATTAAATTAGAAACTATATACTAACACTTTATGGATCTATATACTATATGTTCAAAATTCTGCTATTAACTTTAGTATTAAGCCACTCTTTCAATGAATATTACTCTGTGTTCACAGTGCCTGACTGGTCCTATTTGAAATAGAGGTAAAAAAAATATCCACACCTTCAAGGTGGGGTTAAGTAGGTAAGGGTGTATGATAAATACACACACACACACACACAAAAAAAAAAAAAAAAAAACAACTATGTAACACCAGGCAAAGGGTGATGAACATTAGTTAGTACAATACAGAAAAAGCCACAAGCATCAAGAGTAAGCAGATACTCCCAGCTGTGGGTGGGGAAGATATTCAGGAGTGACTGCGGGTAAAGGAGCATGAACAGAGCCTGGAAGAAGTAGCAGGATTTAGACATGTGGAAACAGAGGTGAGAGAAATTCCTGTAAAGAGATCAACAAGAGCACGCCTATGAACAGAAAGGGAGTATTCCAAAAAAGTGCAAGTTTCCAGCATTCAGAGAACAGCCCCAGCAGAGAAGGGGCAGAAGCAGAGTGAGACTATAGACCAGGCAAAGAGCCCAGGTACCCCAGAAGCCAAGGCCAGCCCAGGAGGGCCACTTGATTCCCTCTGATGACAAGGAGGGCAGCTGTGCTGACAGCCTTGGGATGATGATTCACGCTCAAACTGCAGAATCTCACGTATTTGAGGTGGAGAGAGTGGAGGAAAGACTCCCTGAAGCCAGAAGTAAAGCCACAGGAACTAGGTGGCCCAACAGCACCCCTCCACGTTAGTAATTATTATTTACTTTCATGTGCCATCCTTTACATAGGTTTATAAGCTCCATGTGAGATGGAAATGGAAGTTCCTCCCTCCTTTTACATCCATGGCATACCACAGTGACCGGCCCATAGTAGGACCTGACATAAATGCAGAGAGCAAATGGACACTCCCTTGACCCCAAGGCCAAAAGGACCACCAGAGAATTCTCCAAGGGGTTTCTTCTACTTTTAACTTCAGCAAACAGATGGTTCCAGAGTAATAGAGAAAGAGTTTAAATTTCACTAAACAGGAGACCAGGACTTGTTTCATGACCCCTCAACTGTATTTATTTTTTGAAAATTAGAAAGACCCTGGGGAGGGAAAAAAAAAATGAAACCTAGAGCCAAAATAAAACTCCTCCTATAATTCTTCATCTCTTAGTTATTTGAATTAGCCATTTTCTGGTTTTAGTCTTCCTCTTCTAGGAAAAAAAATGTAAAAGAAGGAAGGAAGGGAAGAAAAGAAACTTGCTCAAGAGAGCTGTGAGTTTAGGCAACTGGTTTTATTGTCTTCTAAAGGCCTCTATGACCTGGAACCCTTCCCAGCTCCAGTTGGGAAGCAGAAAAGAAATCCAACTGGTTTCAGTTGTTGAGGATTTAGGGCAAGCAGCTGATAGAAGCACTGCCCACTGTCCTGTCCTGACCTTTTAAAAAGATCAGAGTCATTGCTTTTCTTCTTCACTTGGGAAGGCAATTTGGGGTTGCTTGTGAAACAGAGGCAAAAAACATAGGGAGGGAGAGAAACAGAACCCACAGTGATTGAGCTCAACTCTTTAGTGTTATTAATTAAGAAAGAAAGGAGAAAGAGAAAAAGAAATGACTTGTCCAAGGTCATCTGGCTCATAAGTGATGAAGGACAGGACCCAAGACTTATAATTTCAAATTTAGTGCTCTTTTCATATTCCACGATACTTAACTTTAATGGAAAATTCATATTTTCCTGAAAATGAAGTAGCTTTGAGAGAAGTAGACCTGGGTTTGAATCCCAGATCTACTGTACACTACCTTTTTAACTTTGAGTCAAAACCCAGATCTTCTATAACTATAGAAGTCATAACTATAGCCAGTATTACCGAGCACCTATTTTGTGCCAAGCTCGGAAAAGTTAAGAAATTGGCCCAAGGCAGTACAAGTTACAAGTGGCAGAGCCAGAGTTTGAACCCAAGTTTGTCTTATTCTAAATAAAATTTCCAGTGTAGCACACTGTTTCTGTATGCCTTAGCTTTCTTGTCTATAAAAATACAGGGTTATTTTTAAGAATGAGGTATAAAGCATCGAACATAGCACTAGACTTACAGTAGATGTTCTATAAACAGTAGCTAATATTACTTTGAATGCATTGTGTTATATATTACCAGTTTGATTATATTACTCACAAATATTAGCTATTATCATCATCACACTCATTAGCCCTCCCACCCAGGCTCAAGGGGTTGTATTCCAAACATGGAATATCCAAGCAGAAGAATTCTGCAAGGCAGGATGAGGACCCAACATGCTTACTAGTGCTGGAAAGCTGAGCCAGACAGGTCAGATATGACAAGAGCATCTCCGTCCACTCACAAATCCAGGTATAGGAGCCTGATGGATCGTCCTAACTTGGGGCCAGAGTACAGAGATTTGGGGTTGGCAATGCCTATGTCGGGCAGGCTACAACTTCTGAAAGACCAATTTACAGGAGCAGATTCCAGGCTACCCTGTCTGGCAAAAGAAAGACCAGGCTTTACCTAGGAAGAAACAAGGCTGGGTAGGTACATTACCAGAAAAAGAACATAAAAACCATAAAATCCAGTTGGAAGGAGTAGAGATTTACACTGGATCTAGGACTTCTGAACATGACAAATGAGTCTCTTCTCCTACTATGATTATAAAAGCCAATAATACCATGAAAAGTCGCTGATGGATATATTCACTTGGAGTGAAAATACAAAAATACATTCATGGAAATGATCCCACCAATTTCAGGACAGTGGGTTTCAAGGTAGAAGATGGGAGGAAACAAAAGGGAGAGGAAGAGGAAATGCAAGGTGGGGGCTTAACTATGTGTGTCATGTTTAATTTCTTTTTAAGAAAACAGAGATCTAAGGCAAATAAGGAAAAATGTCAGCATCTGTTAATTCTGATGGTGAGTACATGACATCTGTTATATCCTTTCTGTATGATTACATATTTAATAATTTAAAATAAAAACAAAGTGGTAAATAGATTTAAAAGCTAATAAATTTTGTTAATATGTATTGGTATGGAAAATCTGGGCATTTTATGAATAACAACATAAGAGGATAATGATTTTTAAATTGTGTGATGTTAGCTAGCTGATGTGATAGTTCCTAATTATAGCAACAGGTTTTACTCCCATGAGAATTTATAAAGGACGTTTACAGTAGGTTTGCGTGCTGGCAGCCCATATGTGTATGTTGGGAGAATTTATGGAGTCTTCACATCACGTCATTTAGCCAAACTATTTCAAATGATGATCTGGCTAGTCAGAAATTTACATTTTAAAAGATGAATCAGGGTCTGGAATTCTTGTATGGAAAAGAAAGCCTAAAAAGACTTCTGAACAATCCAAGCTAAGTTACTAGTTCCTCAGTCTAAAATTTGTGGATGGAAGACCAGCAAGGATATAGAACTGAGCATCACCATCAGCCACTGGATGTCATTGACATTTATAGAACACTGTCCAGTGATAGCAGGATACTCATTCTTTTCAAGTGCATAGAGAACATTCACGAAGATAAACCATATTCTGGGCCATAAAAATTATGGATGTCTCCCTGGTCTCCCATCAGAGTCCTTCATAACCTCACTCAGAAACAAGTTTCGTTTTACATAATATTTGGACACTATCTTGAGACTCTGGCCACAACATGACGGGAGAGAAGGCAGAATTGTCACATGATGGGCAACATCCCTTAATAATAGCTGGGGCCAAACCATTTGGGAAGAGACAGAAAAGCTATAAAGTTACAAGGGCCCAGGACACAGTAGTCTGGAACCATCTAGTTCAGAGGTAAATAGCTAACAAGCCTAGAAATGCCCATGGGTGTCTTGTACTCATATTTGCAGTGACTTAGTAGAAAGAGCAAAGAGTCAGCTAAAAAAGGTTTGGCTTGTTGTCTCTGCCACTAACCCACAAGGGGTTGTGGACCAGTCCCTTTCATTTCCCTTTTCTGGGGACTAACTTCCTCTTGGACTGTAGTGACTAGATCATCAAACTTATTTCTACTTCTACCTTTCTGACACTATTTTTATGTTTACTCTAATTCCCCTGGGTCTTCAAGGAAAGGATTAATTCTTGGTAATTTTCGTATGAAAAGGCAGGAGATGGTATGGGACCTCAGAGGGCATATTTGCTTACATGGACTGGAATATTTTCCCCACAATGCTGGATATGCTCAGACATATCCCGAAGGGTTCCACAAGGACATATTTACAAATAGCTTCCAAAAAGCAGTCAAATAGCAAAATAAGCCTTGCAAGAGAAATTCTGTATACCAGACAATTTAATTCTGAACAATAGACCACATGAGGGTGTATAAATAACTAATTATGCTGGACAACATGAACAGCTTTTTTGGATGATTGCAAAATTGGGGAGGAAGGAAATGTGATGGGTATTTATATATTTGGGCTTCAGTCAAAGATTTCATATTCACTCTTAAGCAATTTGACTTGCAAAATTAGCTCAGACTAGAACATGGTCAAACAACTTGAAACTGGCGGAAAGTCTGCTACCCCAGGGGAATGGTTTGTGTCCAGGCATCTGGGGAATGGAATGGAGTCTTGGATGTGTTTTCCCGCAGTCTCTACTGCATGTTTGTTGGGTGGTACCTTGGTCCTCACAAGAGCCTACAAAAAGAAGTAGAGACAATTCAGGAGCATTTGTAATCAGGGTTTCAATAGGAATTCCAGCTCACCTTGTTATCACACAAGCAAAGACTGCTGAACACCAATTCTGCATTTATTCTGGATCTCTGCTGTGTTCTCAATACTATGTCATGCCTTGGTGACAGAGACTGAATCGCTGTAAGGTACATGGGCCTACCATACCCACTGGTACATCTTGACACTGCCTCTGCCTTTGGTGGCTACAATGAGGTACTCAAAAATATTTGTTGGGCCAATGAATTATTGAATTAAGTGAATGACAAACAGCCCTCACCAAAATAGAATCCTTGGCCTAAAGGATGATTTAAAACTGCTAAATTTATTCTAGTATAGAGAAGGCTTCATTATGCACTATCTCTGATGTACCAAGGGCTCTGTGAGCACAGAGGGGACAGAGTTAGTTAATTCTGACCGTAGGGATTGGCAAGCGTCTTTCCTTCTGCTGCAGAGCTTCTGCACATGCATTTCTCCATTCTTGCTCACTGCCTAAATCCCGTTAGTGGTTGGTACTGGCAAAAATAGCCATGAATCAGACTGACATGGTGGCTCATAGTCCATTGCAAGAGTAGACTTTAAGCAAACACATAAATACTAACAGTGAGTCGTGCTATGTATGTTGGGGGAAAAGAATATGCTCTAAGGTAGAAGGATGCAAGGGTAGGGAGGAAAGGATATGATTTACATCTATGGAGTTAGGGAAGGCTATTCTGGAAATCATGTTTCTAAGATGACTAGGATCTGGGTGTGATACCTGGGATGTGTACTAAGTATTTTAAAGTTGTTTAGCAAATAAATGAATAAGTCTTTACACAGGAAGGGTGAACTGAGCAGAATCTTGAACTCAACATTTTAACAAAGAAATTTGAACAGGATTTTGACCAAGAGTTATGGGAGAAGGCAATAAACCTCCGATTTGTACCTGGAAGGGTAGAGCAGTGAGCAGAGACTGAAAGCACAGCCAAAGGAGGAAGAACTTGACATGGAAATAGGAGAGGTTGGTGAGGACATCTGGTGTTTGAGATTGCTGAAGTGACACTAATGGAAAGAGTCATCAGAAAGAGATCAGGACGATAACATAGATTTAGGTAGCATCTGCCCAGAGTAAGCATCTGGAGTTGGTGAGCCAACTCAGAGTACCAAGAATGCCTTTGGTACCTTCCTTTTTTCCCTATACAGTAATTCAAACAATGGTGCCAGAGAATGCTTTCAGAATGATCCAACTTCTGGAACCCTCTACCTGACTCCTTTTCCAGACGCGGGTGGTAGAGGCATCCTCTGCCTATCATTGGATATCTGTCACACACATAAGCATTTACTCTTGGCTCCTGGAAAAATCACCTCTTCACTTTGAAGACTCTTTTGATTATGACTCCTCCAGCTGTGCTCCCAACCATACATGAATTTCAGGCTTGCCCCCTTTAACTATCTCCCACTCACACCAAAAGTGGCCAAAGGTATGTCCTCCTGGATATACTGAATCTCAAGTCGCCATTAAGGAAATGAGGGAAAACATATCCCATGCAGAGCTAGAAAAGAATTCTCCTAAATGTAGAAAACTCAGCTTTGACTGATAGAAAAATTGCGCTGAACTTAACTAATGAGGGAACCACAAGTGCCAGACAGGTATGAAAGATTTCTCAACGTGCAGGGTACCCCAGGGTTAGTGGGCCATGGTGATCCATAGACCATTGTTTCTCACCAGTCATTTAGAGTCAGGAGTGGGAATGGCTGAGTCCAGAGTGAAATAGCCATGCTCAGCTCTCAGTTTTTCCTTGAAAGAGAAAAACAAAGGCAGGATAACAACAAAACCAGCTGTTTCCTTCAGGAACCCTGTTGCAGCAGAATGGCCCCTCTCAGATAGGCCAAGAATGGAGCTTTTAAATTACTACCAACAAGAACAAAGGGTCAGAAGTTCCTAGAATTACTTCCTCCTTGAGTCCAAGAAGCACAGGGGCAGCACAGTGTCTGATGTGAAATGCAAAGTGATTTTTAGCCCTGACCCACACACTTAATTCCTTTGCAGTACTTGACAGCTTCAGGAGGTGAAGGCGGATCCTGCCCTAATGGCTAACAATCAGGACAAATCTTTTGTTCTTTAAATGCCCCAAAGGGTTTAGCATGAGCACATGTTACTGTAAGGCAGTCGGTTCTAGGCTAAGACCATGGCACTCGCCTTAACCTCTAGAAGGTGCTCACTGTTCTCTTCTCCATTGCAAAGTTACTTTCCTTGTCTTTGATGTTGATAGTCTTCTCTCTCCCATGGGAGGCAGCAAAATGTGCTGAGAAAAGGCTTGAGTTCAAAACTTGCTCTGCCACTGATAAAGTCTCTCAGGGCCTTGGTTGTAAGTGTCAAAACCAGGGGGTGATTCTTGGCTGAGAAATCTCAAGTTGTTCTGAGGAGTAGATGATTAAACCTGTTGGGTAATTTTCTTCAACCTCCAATGTGTTCCGTTTTCCTTTACGGTCATGAAGTATCAACAAGAGGCTGTTACTTCCCTTACGGGCTGCTTTCCATTAGTCTCTGTCTCAATCTACCATGGAACTAACAAAGAAATACATCTGTGGAGCACAAGACAATCAATGCCTTCAGTATGTAAAAGCTGCTTCTGCTGTTTATATTAGAACAAATAAACAAGAAAGGAAAGTAGATTTATTTCCACCATTAATAGTTCCTAACAAAGCACAGCCAAACAGATGCAGACAGTTGGATCAACCACCCTTGCCCAGAATGTTCTCCACATTAAGAGAGTTCATTAGGCTGCAGAGGAACTTGAGATCAGATGTTTTGGGGCTTAATCCATTTCCCAGTTAGGTGACACCCACTAGGTCACCTCACTTTCCACAATGTCCTAATAATTTTTAACTAAATCAACAATAACAACTTATGAAAAGACTTATTAAGTGAGTGAGGTAGTAACTATAGAATTGTCACTTGGTGGGTCCCCAAGTATATTTGGGTTTCCTCCTTCCTCTAGGGGCAGTGAAATGAAATAATATCTAAGGCTTAGGTAGCATTTATAATATAGTCACTGTTCTAAGAACTTTAGTTACATTGACTCATTTAGTCTTCTCAACAACTCTATGAGGAAGAATAATGTTGCTAATCCCACATGACAGGAGGGTGAGCTGAAGCTCAGTGAGATTGAGGACCCACCAGGACAGCCCAGGCAGTCTGACTCAGAAGCAGAGTGCTCACCCACCAGGCTGCAGTGTGGCCTGTGACTATGGATCCTAATCCACGTGGGCCTTCCGGCTTTATATTCAGAGGTTTAGCACAGAGTTTTTTCTCCCCTTATTAAAACGAAATGACTTCCTAGTACATATATACTCTAATTCAGTTTTTAATATCACAAAAGTACTTTTCCTGTCATTTGCGATGATTCAGCTTATGACAAGCTTGTTAATTAAATGTTAGAGTTTTTTTTTTTTTAACCTCCACTTAAATGTCCCTTGGAATGTTCCCACACATCAGGCAGTTATTTATGATTTGAGGGATAGTAACATCTGTGTAAACTGAGGTTAGAATAACAATGATTGAATGGATTTAAGTGACTAGGTAATGGGGGAAACCAACAAATAATTGGGTATTTACAACAGAAGGTCAGGTGCAATTTCTGAGAGGGCTCAGTCAGGTCCGTTCCAAGAGCCTTTATCAGTCTTTTCTTTCCCCCAAACCATCCCACTATGGAGCAGGAAAGGAAAGCACCAGGTCTACATTTGCTTATGAAAAAAGTTCTGATCTGATCTACCCTGGCACATCAAAAGATGCTATTGTCTACAGAATTAAATCAACCTTGGCTGGGCCTAGGAGTCCTCCACCTTTGTCTGGCTCCAAACCATTTCCCCATTACTCTCTTCCACCCAACTCATCTTCTTGCTCTTCCCCCAAAACTTTGAGCTCTTCATTGCTCAGGCGGGCCCCTCCTCCTGTGATTCTGCCTCAGGTCTAGTGGATTTTCAGGCTTCTATTTAAACTATACCTTCCCTACGTGTATGTCCTAGGTCCCACCAGTTCAAATTTGGTATTTTTCTCCCCTATGTTTCCCATTACACAAACTATAACTTCTACTTTAAAACTGATCCCTGATCATTGTGCATTAAATTTATATAAGTGCCTATTGTTCCACCAGAGTGCACTCCCAACTGGCATGGTGAAGGTCACATTCATCTCTGAGCAGTCCTTCATTAACACAATTCCTGGCAAGAGAAAGCTTTCAATAAATTTTGGTTTATGTGGATTGAGCTTCTTAAACAGCAGAATTAAATTATTTGTGACTTTGCTTCCACCTGCAAGTCCACTCCTAACAACTAAAGCAGCCAGTGAACTCTTCTCAAAGCAACCTTAGGAGAGTACACACATCAATCTCTGAGAGCCAGAGGGAGAACTCAACCTTAAGTATATTTGAAGATGTATTTAACTAAAGAAAAGAGTCATTCCACCAGAAAGCATGACTGTGATTTCTCCTATTATCCAGAGTATGAATAAGAATTATCATAATGATAAATTAGTGTCAGGAGTCATTTATTTTTAGAAAAGACAATTAATAAGGCACAATGAAATGTTATTTATAGAATGTCATTCAGTCATTCTTTACTCATACTCCCTAATAGTAATTAACTTTATGGCACTTTATAGTTGGTAAATCAATTTGTAATTTCATCTTTATATCAACACAGAGAAGCTCATTGCCAATTTACAGATAAAAGAACTGAGGTTTAGGCAAGCAAAGACACAACAAACTATTAAGTACTAGAGATGAATCTCAAACCAGGATCCCTGACTGTGTCCTGGGTTCTCCTCTCCCAGCATTGCCAAAGGTTTCTGGAGCCTCCTGAAGGTAAGTCCTGCATGCATATCTGTGCTGCCCCAACATTCTTGAGTGTTCTTTATATGTCTCAGTGCCAAGGAATCATCTCACCAATGCAATTCATTTTGCAGGAGCCTCTAGACCTCTCATGACCCTTCAGAGACTTGCTTTGGATTATTTTATCCGAATCCCTGCTTTCAAGAAATAACCTATATCCCAACTCTCTAAACCTCTCCTTCTTCTTTTCCCTATTTCTGATCAATAAACTGTCCTATTTTTATAAAATGAAATTAGGCCTATAACTAGACTCAAGAGATGGGACTGTTGTAAGTGAGCTGAGTCTCATCTACTGTAGGGGAGCATTAACTGATACTCTAAGCTCCCCAGTGCCTAGAACAGAGCTTGGCACAGGAAATTTGCTCAGTATACAGTTGCCATTGAGATAAGTAATAAAACCAGAAATAATAATAAGCAAAACCAATAAAAACCAGAGCAAGAATTATTGAGAGTTGTTACCCTGAAGTGGGTGGGAAGGGGGAAAATTAGAATGCTGCTGCCTCTGTTGCTTCCTTCTGCAGTATTTGGCTTTTGGTGGAGTCAGCCTCATCTAACTGAAGGCTTTGCTCAGCCTTCCTACATGAATATTGTCCCCCATCATACCTGAAAACCACCCTATGGGAAGCACAAAGACACCGTGTCTACACCTGTTTTAACCACGTATGTGTCACTTTAATAAAAGTTCAAGCACTTAATGTTTTGTTAATCAGTTTATATTCTTTGTAACTTGTGGAATCTGGATTGCAATAGCAAAGGACCAGATGCTTCTGGCAAGAGCCATTCCTTCCATTCTTCTTGTATCCTAGAATGATGGTGGCAAAAATGGAAGAAATAAGCAAACAAATGCTAGCAGAAGGATACATTCCCTTTTCACACGGTCAACACTGTTTCCTTCAGGTGATTACCTGGACCCACTCCCTGACCTGTTCCCAGAGTACACAGCAGCCCCAGACAACTGCCCATGTCCTCCTGTCCAAGTTGAGTTTCGCGTATCCTGAGCCCTAGAAGGCAGCACTGTCCACTGCAAAGAGTGCAGGGAAAGTCCCTCCAGGCTGGCCAAATAGGGCATTCCATGTGACATTGACTGGCCTGACCACTAGTGCCGATATGGAAGACATGACATACTGGAAATGAGATGATTCCAGCAAAAGTTCAACGTCAATGTCTGAGTGTGAAGTGAAAGAAAAAGAAGTCAAAGGACAGTGGGTGGAAGTGAGGAGGACTGTGCTCTGTGTCCTGCTGCCAGTTGGCTGTGAGTCCCTGAAGGAACCATTTGTTTGTACCACAGGCTGATCCCCCATGAGTGGAAGATAAAACCCTGCCTGGCCAACTCCACAGTGTTGTCATGAGGATTGAAGGAGATCTTCAGTGTGACAAGTTTTAAAAACTCAAAAGTTCTGTACATCTTAAAAGATTTTTAATGTCATATGTTGGGTTAGAAAGAGAAGGAGAAATTGGCTTTTCTACTTGGTCTGGAACTTCAAGTCGTAAAACAGCTAACCCTGCAGCTTTGGGGAGAAATCCTGGCCTCCTGCCTCTTGCCCCAGTTGTTACAATCCAGCACGTTGCTCTAGAATAGATTGCATCATATACATGTCAACTGTAGAATCAAACCCAGAGGGACCCGTTGCCACTCTGCTGCCTCCTCCCTGCCCCTGGACATGGAAGATGAGTGTGCTGACTATGAAACCCAGGACATCTCTCAGGTCTGAGCAGCTTCAGAGTCAGACAGAAAATAGACTTTCAAGACCCACAGTGTCTGGGAGGTTCCATGGCATTTAGCTGAATCCCAACAGCCCTGTGTGACAGGTGCTGTCACCCCATTTTCAAGATGAGGCCTGATGTTAGGAGAGATGAGTGAGTTACTCAAGTCTACAGGATTCCAAGGCCACTGGACATGGGGGTAAGGAAACCCACCTACAAAGTGCCACACTGGGCTGGGCCAGTGGGGATCAACAGACCCAAATCCCCACTCTCCATAAAGCACTTACTCTCCAGGGACATTCCAGAGGCTTCTGGGAGGGGCATTCATAACCCAGTAACAGTAGTGCTGGCAGCTCAGAAGGTAAATTTGACAGATTTTTACCTTCTCAGATAGTTTCCTGGCTTCTCCACTGCAGGTGCTCTTACATGGGACTGTTATACCCATGACAAATCTCAAGACCTCTCCATGCAAAGAACCCTCTCCAGGTGGCACACCCACCTCAGCCTCTCTCAGGCTCAGTAGGCACACCTGAGCAGGTTCCCAACCAACCAAGGATCATCCAAAGGCATCTGGACTCCCTACAGATATCCAGGGACATAAGTGGTTCTAAAAGGGATCACCTCTTGATCTTTGGTCAGGTGGGATTCAGAAGAAAGGGCTGGCATACTAGGAGTTGGGCAGCTACTGCATTTTTCTAAGACCCTGTAGTCCAGAACAGATGACAGTTGCTGTAGGGGCTCCTTTTTCCAGGAATTTTGCTGTATCTCTGGACCTGGAGCCAAGACTAGGATTCCAGGTGGGACATGCTTTTCTCTGCCAGTTATAGGGGTGGGAAGTTCCTCAGATATCTCTACCTCTCACAGATAGCTGTGCATGAGGACAACCCATAGGCTCTTCAGCTACCACTCTGGGCTTCAGGGTTCCTCATAGCTGCTCATAGCCTCCTCTGGACTCTGACCACAACCTGGGGCTTCAAGGTCTGGGTTCTGGAAAGTCAGGCACTGTGGCTCTATAAGCCTTAGTCAAGTCTAGGCCCATTTTCTCCAGCCAGGCACTATTGGGGAGAGTCTCGAGGAGCCTGGAAGTAATGGGTGGCCAGATCAGGGCTGCACAAGGAACACAGGGAGAAACTACTGCTGAGACCCCTTTTGTGGTGGTCTCTTTGAGAAAATAAGGAACAGGTTATCTTCTCCTGGTCTCTGACAGCAGGCTGGGAGGATCTAGATCTGTATTCTGAAGGGGCAACTGGATACAGCCAGGACAGGCAGGGACCCTCACTGGGCCTGTACACACAGACCATGGCAGAGCTCTCTGGGTCTATAATCTGCTCTATCAGCCCTCAGCAGGCTGGGGGCCAGAGGGTTGTAGCATAATAAGGAACAGTTAGAGAATTTCAGATCTCAGGATCCAAGGTGCCCTAGATAGAGGGTTTGGGGCACAAGCTGGCTTGGAGATGGCTCAGGAAAGAAAAAAAAAATGTAGATCTTGTAGCACCCAGGGAGAGGGAAAAGATTGGGTAACCCCTGCAACATAACTGGGCTTGGATGGCCACATTGTTTAGAAAGAAGCCCATGAGTCTCTTGTTCTGAGCTTCTCTGAGTCAGGTAGAAGAGCCACTTCTGAGCAGAGTCCTAATAAATTCTTCTCATAAAATCTAGGAATTCACAGGTAAAAGGGCCAGGTTTTGGAGTGTGGTTTAGAGCCCCTAGACTGGCCGGATTAGGAGGCCTAAAACATTCAACTCTCATAAACTCTTTCTACCTCCAAGCCACTTTCCCTGAAGTCTTGTGGCTGGGCTGGTCAGGAGAACGAAAGTCTGGGCAAAGGGAGAAGACTGCCAGCCAGGTGCTGTCAGAAACCTCCTAGGCGGGCCCTGGGCAGAAAGGGGGGCATGGTCAGCCTGTTGGGGAGCAAGTGGGTAGATTCAGGTAGTAATCAGGCCCAGAGAAAAAAGAAAGGCACTTCTTGGTTGACTTTGTACTAGCAAGAAGGCAGGACACCATTCCAAGAGAATTTGTAAAGGCAGGTCCCCAAGGAAAGCAGGAATGGGATGGGGCCCTGGTTCTAAGTGCAGAGAGATAAGATTGGGCCCTGGATCAAAGCGACCCAGCACTGCATCTTGGCCACAGTACCCGGACCAAAAAGCAAATCAGCAGCTAGGCTGACTTGGTGCTAATTACCTGGAGCTACTGACCTAAAACTTCTTAAATTCTTACTAACAGTTTCTTTAATAAAAATAAGATGTACCCACTGCAGAGCCAAAGGCAAGGCCAAACCTTTTCAGGGCTCAGAGAGAATCTAATACGAGTTACCAAAAGGAAACATAGCAAGCCAGGAGGGTCCCTGTAGAGCCGCAACTCCTTCTCTACTTCCTTGTTTGACTTTTAATAAAACCTACTACCTCCCTGAGCCTCAGTCTCTTGTGTGTGGAATAAGGGTGTTGGATCCCAGCAGTCATCCACCCTGCAGTGTGTGAAGCCCAGGGTTCCAAGAAGGGGCCTCACAGGCCCTACTGGGGGCAGATGGGAGAGAAGCCAAGAAAGGGAGAGCAGAACCCCAACCCACAGCCGCCTGGAGCAGTTCTATTTTAGGTTAAGTATGTTGGGTTTCTATATAAGATTTTATTTGGAAGCACAACAAGAAAAGGAAAAAAATGAGGGAGAAAACAGAGTAAAGGAAAGGAAGAATAAAAGACAGGAGTGTCGAGCTAGATACCTCTGCACTCTGTTCCAGGCTGCTGCTTCCTCATTCACCCTGACACTATCCTGCCACATTCTCAAGAGCCACTTCAATTCCTCACTGTCATCCTCTCAGGGAAGAATCCATACATAAGCCCAGGAAAAGCCACCGCTTAGATCTCATTTCCCAGCTCTGAGGAGTGCTGGCTTGCAAAGAAGGTAATTGGGGAGGGTTTTGTGGGCTGAGCAGGAGGAGACCTGAAGCCCTGAGCTGTAAATCAGGCTCAGAGGTTTGGATTCTCTGCAGCTTGACCTTCAGATGCCCCCTAGCCTCCAGAAACCTTCACACTCACTCCCAGGCATAGGGAAACATGCCCAGCTTCCAGGCTGCCCCTGGAAGCCGGGCCCACTCGGAGGAGCTGTTTTGATTTTTCAGGAAACACTGTTCCTAGCCAAAGTGTCCCACCCAAGAACAACACAGGCAGGGATTTTCTATGTGCTTGGGGGAATGAAGGCTTTGAGAGGCCTTTTGCCATTCCCAGGCCAGTGAGACCCACAGATAACATCCATACCTGAAATAGTACACGTGGTTCATAATTCTCTTTTTGTTCGAAATGCCTCCCACCCTTGCCAAACTCTGGGCTTTCTGACATATTTTAGGCAGTCTTGCTCTACCATGACCCTCCCTGTGTGGTACATCTCTCAATACCCAGCTTTCGAGTCCAGGAATTCCACGAGAGCTCAGAGACACTAGGAATCCAGAGGAACTGAGTATTTCCTTTGTACACACACTCGATCCAGGGAGAGTGCTCGCCCCTCACATAAGAGGCAGGTTTGTTGAAACTACCTAACAGTCTAGGGTAGCAGAAGAGCACTGGGCAAGGAGTCAGGAGAGAATTCCCTAGACCCGCCCCCTTCACGTAGGCTTGAAGGAGTCACTTCCTCTTTCCAGGTTTGTTCCTCTTCTGTAAAAATGAGCACTTTCTTCCATTCAATGAATCTACATTTGTCACAGGGCCACTCTCTGGTGACATGGCTCTTCCAGAACCAAGGTCAGAGCTCAAAGCAACACAGGAAGTTGGCATTGCACAAATTACTCTGGAGATCACTATGGTATCTTATGTCAACATCAGTTTTACCTCTGTTGGCACTGTCTGAAGAAATAAACCAGACACATCCTCGACCCTCTGAAATCTCAGCAACACGAAGGAGAGTGAGGCCAAGGGCGGCCCCCTTATGAGGTGTTCTGACCATGGTTATACCCAGCCCCTTGGGGGACACAGAGAGGCGTCTCCTGGAGTGAATCCCAGGAGAGGTGATATCTAAGTTCAATTTTAAAGGCTGAGCACTTCTTTGACAGACAAAATAGGGAAGGAAGAATGTGGAGAGGTGAGAGTCTGAGGAATTTCAAGAAATTCCCCAATGACAAGAGGTTGTGGGATGAGAAGGGAAGGGGAAGTGAGAGATTAAGTAAATGATGCCTCTAGGGGCCTGTGTATGTCAGGCTATGGGGTTTAGATTTATTCTTTCCTGAACAAAATGAGGAACCACTGAAATGCAGGGGAATAACATAATCACATAAATCATTTATGTTTTAAGAAGCTTCACTCTGGCTGTCTTGCAGGGCATGGTGTCATGAGGGAAAAAAAAAAGAAAGAAAGAAAGAAAGCAGAGAGAACACTCAGTAAGCAAGAAGCAAGAGGTGACAGTGGCCCAAACTGTGTCAAGCACAATGAAGAAGAAGGAATTGAAATCAAAGGATATAGTAAGGACTGTTACTGAATGAGCATTTTCCATTTCTAACTTTCTAGGACTCTGCAGCTAAAGAAATCTTCAGCACGCATCTCACCTCCCATTTTTACCCACCCTCCTCCCACACACTGTGAAGTCTGGCTGGCCCCTCCCACTCCTCCGCTGCTCCTGGGAGGCTTAGATAATAGGTGTGGCAGCAGGCCCAGGCATTCCCGCCATCTTCTCCACCAGCACGTTCTGCTGCCTGAGCAGTTGGCCGCCGCCATGAGTGTTAATTGGAGAGACATCTGAAGTGACCAGACTGGTTACGCTGCCGCCATGATAGACACACTCCATCTGCTCCAACCAGGCGCCTTTCAGCACACAGGAGCCCGGCCTGATTCCTTGTGCCCAGGACTTGTTAGAAGTTAGACTCCAAGAAGTTAGATTCATGGGCTTTTAAACGGAAAACTGCCTCAGAGAACACTGAGTCCACACCCTCTGGTTTGATGAGGAGGAAAATAAGGCCAAGTCTCGCCCAGGATTCAGAGAGCATGGCCAGGCCTCCTGACCTGGTCCTCTGCCCTTGGCAGGTTGATTAGATGTAAAGCTGGGAGGACACCAATATAGTTTCCTACACAGATTTTTCTCAAACTTTCTGCTAACTGCTAAGTGGCTGTGACTTGACTTTAGGACAACATTCTTCATTGAGCCTATCAATTTCTTGGAAATTTTTAATTCAGTTTATTGTATTATTGTAGCCTGGAGCATGGGGTTGAGTTCTTTGTCTTGCAAATTCGAAGAATAAAATCCATAGACACAAAGGTAAGAGCAAAGTATCAGAATGAATTAGAGTAATAGAAAGAAAGCAGAGCTCCCAAGGGGAAGGGCTCAAGAGAGGGATACCCAGAGTTGCTGTTGTCTAGGGGGTTATATAGATCTACACCGTTAAGGGAGCTAGCCCCTTACCCAATGCTGGGTAAGTCAGTCTGTATGCACAGCTCTTCATGTGGTCCAATCAGGTTACAGTGACTTTTTTTTTTGGTGGGGACCTGGGTACCAGGCAGTAGATGTATCACTAGCAGTTCTTTTTTTTTTCTCCCACTCTCTGCTTACACAGAAGTTGGCCTGACCTTGATGAGGTCTGGCTCGTGTTTGTAGTTTCTCAGGCCTGCTACACAGAGAAACCTGACCTCAAAGGAGTCCCAGTTTCCTGCCCATCCGTTTTAACCATTTCTCCTGCCTCATTATCTAGCAGAAGGGACTTTGGAAATCATCCGGTCCAGTAGTTTTCTCATTGGTATTTTGTTATTTGTTTTGTTTTGCTTTAAGTAAGAGAAAGCCTTAATCAGTTGATGAAACTGAGTCTTAGAAAAGGGAGCACTTGGACATTCATGGCATAATGAGTAAATACCAAAGTGTGACTAGAACAAAACTCTCTAACCTCCACATGCACATTTTATCATGTTCTTCACAACAATCCCCATTGCTACCTATTCCCTGGCTCTAATTGGTAGGGACAGAGGTGAGTAGAGGCTAGCTCAGAGATCCATAACAAATAAGCAGTGGATATATATCATTCTCATTTCAAGCCCTAAAATCTTTCAGTAGACTCTTAAAATTACCTGATCGTGGTATGATATAATTATTAATGCACCACCTACAAAATCCCATGTTTACTTTGAATATGGTCTTGTGTGCCTATTTTACAGAAGAATTAGAGAAAAGAGAAATAAAGTCCCATGCAGTCAATGAGTGTCAGGGCCCAGAGGCAGCTGTCTCAGTCAATGTTTGGATGCCCATCTTGGACCGAAGACCACTGGATCTTATAGAAATTGTTCATGCTGGAAGTCTCCATGCAGGGTCAGCTCCCTCTGGGGACAAAATTCCAGTGATGAATAATAACATGAAACCCCTTGTTGCTAAGCTGCCGCATTAACAAACAACATGGAAACTTCCTTGATTTTAGTGCATCAACAAGGGAGATGGAAGTCATTAAAGAGACCAGTCTGGGACTCTAATTAACTAAGAGCAAAAGCATCATGAAGAACTAGCAGCTAAAGAGGAGAGCCATCCTCTGACAACCCCAGACAGCCTCATCTTGTTTTCCTTTACTTCCCCAGATTCTTAGAAGGTAGATGTGTTTGGGCCAGCCATGCCAAAGGATGCAGGCAAGAAAGTCAGCAAGGTTTTACGATGAGATACCAGGCAACCAGGCAGCACATTCTAAAAGAAACCTGGTCATCTGTAGGCTAGAGGCAGATCTTCCACCTAGAGGAGAGAGGGAGAGAGAGGCCCTTGAAGATGTGGTAAGCGTGGCTTTTCATGGAGCAAGGTTCCGAAGGCATTCTAATGTAGCCTGTTTTTTATTATGTGGATCGAGCCATTTGACAATGACAGCTGCCTGATTCTTGGAAGCAATGAACAACTTTCCTATGACAATGATAGTGATAAAAATAAAAAGCATGGCAGCAATGTTTATTAGCATCAATATTATACTAAAATCACCATTATAACTTTATAGACAGGTAACACATAAAAACAGCTTTTGTTCTGCAACATCCCTTGGTGATTATTATCACAACTGCTTTTCAGAAAATTCAAAAGAGATAGGAGGGACAGGAATGATGGTTACACCCAATTTACAGAAGAAACTGAGACCAAGACACTACAAGTGGATTGTCTAAATTGCATGATGATAGTGATTGAGCAGCTAGGATTTGGAGAGGGAGAGTGGAGGAGGAAAATTTAATAATTTAGACCTGCTAAGTCTCAATGAGGAAAGATGCTGAGTTTTCTTTGGAAAATATGAATGATAGGGGCTGGGGATGTGGCTTAAGCGGTAGCGCGCTCGCCTGGCATGTGCGGGGCGCTGGGTTTGATCCCCAGCACCATATAAAAATAAAATAAAGATGTTGTGTCCACCGAAAACTAAAAAATAAATATTAAAAAGTTCTCTCTCTCTCTCTCTTTAAAAAAATATAAATGATAGTTCATCCTTCTGGACTATGAAATTGAAAAGCTACCCTACTTGATTGGGAGTCAGAACCCAAGAGATCCAGGTGTGGATGTGTAATGTAACTTAAAAGGGACACTCTGAAGAATGAAAGCTCCTGGGCTGTGAGTATGAGGTAGACAAAAATCATAGTTGCCTTGGTCATGGCTACGTGACAGAAGCTACAGAACTGATAAAGAATTAATAAGTGGTGTGTACACACACACCTCTAGCATAGCTCTTAAGGCCATGCTTGCATCTTTCCCATGTCTCTCCCCTGCTCTTCCTCTGATGTGAGCTCCTTGATGTCCAACACTATGTCTTTTCCTTCCTTGTATCCTTGATCCCAGCCACACAGTAGTTGCTCCATATTTGTGGAATGAATGTATGAGTAAATGAATAGGCGAGTGCAGTGGGAGGCCATTGACTGGCAATTCATTGAGCATCATTTCTAACTGAAGTAACCTGCTTCTCCATGCTGAGAAATTGACTTCCATGTATCTTTCTTTACTAGGGCACTCATGTTTACTGTCTTGGAAAATTTAATGAGACCCTTAAGAATATGGAGTGTGGATGATAAGAGGTTAAATAATAGTATAAGCCCCAAAGACATACTTAATAAATCCACCCCCCACCCCCCACCACTGCCAAAGCTCCCATTAGGCTGACAGCATTACTAACCTGATGAAAACCAGCCACCTGAAATGATGCCCACATACCTGTTCCACCCCACCTGGATTCATATACACAACAACTTCCTTCTAGTTCTGGGACCTCACTCAAAAGACCATTTGATTTAATTCAAATACCCAAAAGATAGCATTTGTTTTAAATTCAAAGGCACACTAGGCATCTACATGTGCAGAGCCCAATGTTAGACATCAAGGGGGTAAGACAATTAATTTGATTGGTCCTTGTTGTCAAAGACCTTATAATATTAAGGATACTATAGTATCGGGCAAATAAAAACAGGCTCTATTTTGTGTGTGTGTGTGTGTGTGTGGTGCTGGGGATGGAACCCAGAGAATCACATTTGCTAGGTAAGCACTCTACCACTAAGCTCTATCCCCAGCCCCCCATATCAGGCAAATAAATAAATCAATACTAATTAGCAGGTATTCATTTGCTATTGCAGTTTTAACAAATTACTACAAAGTTAGTGCCTTAAAATAATACAAATAATACAAAATGATCACCACACTATTCTGGAGGAGAGGAGTCTACAGCAGGGTCTGCAGGGATATGTTCCTCCCAGAGGCTCTCAGAATCTCTTTCCTTGTCTTTCTCAGCTCCTCAAGATAGTCCTTGACCTCCAGCTCCTTCCTTTGTCTTCAAAACCAGCAGTGTAGCATCTTCTCTCCCTCTCTGACCTTCTGCCTCCCTCTGTTAAGGACATTCCTGATTGCATGGGCCCATCTGGTTAATGCAAGGTTATTTCCTCATTTCAAGGTCCTTAACCTAATTGCATCTGCAGAACTAACCTTTTGCTATGTAAGGTAACATATTTGCAGGTTCAGGGTATTAGGATATGGGTAATATTGGATGTCATTATTTTGATTACCACACAAGGGACCAATTAGGAGCTTTGGGAACACTAAAAAAGTCAGAGTGGATTCCAGCAAGAGGCCTGGGGACTAAGAACAGTGTCACAAGAAAGCAGCATTTGGACTGTTCTTGAATAATAGGTCAGATTTTGACTGACAAGAAGGCAGAGGGCTCAGGAACAGATAATATAGTGTGAGACTAATATAAGATATTTGTGAGTGTGTGAGAAGGAGGCATCAGGAGAAGAGGCAAATGATATTGTCTGCACTGGAGAAGACCATAAATGTCATGTGAAACTGAGTTTCCTACACAGAGAGAGAATCCAAACATATTGAGGACTATTGCACCTTCTTAAAAATCATTTTACCAACAGTACACCTGATGTACAAGAGAGAAAATGAGGGCAAGATGGCCAGTTTAAATTGTTACAGAAGCCAGACAAGTAGATAAGGATCCAAACCACTGGCAATGAGGCTGGGAAGAAGGAAAGACTTAGAAACTGAAGATGTAAATTTGTCAGGCTTTGGTGGATAATTTTATATAGGTGAAAAACCTGAAAAAGAAATGAGAAACTAGAGATATAGATGCAATAACTTGAATTGATGTTCTAACATCAATTGCCAATTAGATAAACAATTAGCCAAAATGTGTGTAGGGAAAGGACAGTTTGGAAAGAGAGTGAATAAGTTTACTTTAGGATATTGGTTGGATCTAAGCTATCTCTGGGGCACCCAGGTGGAAATGCCAACACATAGATAGAATTTTAGAGCCTTAGAGGACCAACTTTCAGATGTATCTTAACAGAGAGATCAGAAATCTTTTTATCTAACAGTCATCTGTTTTGTCTGTCCTTCCTTCCTTCCTTCCTTCCTTCCTTCCTTCCTTCCTTCCTTCCTTTTCTTAGGACTGAAAAGAAGTAGTATAAGAGGACCTGCTACTATCCCCACCCCATTAGACATGACATTGCTACATGTTAAATGAGGAAGCCTGTGCAGGTGCTGCCTTCAGAGAAGCAAAAGCAGAACTCCTGAGATCAAAGACAGCCTGTGTGGGGCTCAGGCCTATGAACAGAGTCCAGAAGAGTTAGCAAGAAAATAAACCTTAACAGAAGCTGGCCTTGCTCTTCTTTCTATGTGTATGTTCAGCTAAACTCTCCTTGGACTTTCCTGCCTCCATGATTTATGGACTCTCCTTCCACTTAGATTATTCTTTCCTCCTCTCCATCATGGCTCAGCTCAAATGTCACCTCCTCTGAAAAGCGTTCTGTGGTTCACCTCCAAGGAAATAACTCTTTTCCTTACTATTGTTTATATTTCTTTTGTAATTCTCTGCAGTAGTATTTATTACTTATTTCTTTGCATTATAATCATCTATATATTCAAGGTTCTTTCCCCACCGAACTCAGTTTTCTTGAGGACCCTGACTGCATAATTTAATTCTGTGAGCCTAGTAGCACCTTACAAAATGACTTCTACACTGTCAGTGTTCCACAAATTCAGAATGAATGGGTACAAATCTTCAGGGTGCACTTGTGCTGTTCTCTTCCTTCTCTCCTACCCTTTAATAGATTTGTGTGTGTGTGTGTGTGTGTGTGTGTGTGTGTGTGTGTGTGTGTTTTAAAGCAGGATTAACTCTTAGAAAACTCCCATAGTATCTCTCATAGTTACTTTCTGAATAACCAAAAACTCAATTGTTGTTGGACTCAGTCATATGACTTATGACTTAGAGCAGAGAGACTTAGAATAATGAGGTTTGGGTTATGCTTATGTTGGACAGATGTGCCACAGGAGCTTAAGGACCACTCAACCTTGGCTCAGAGGTGAGAGAAGAGATGCTCCTTGGACCCTGGAGAGAAGAGGATCTAGGCCACAGCAGGAAAATCTTGGTTAACTGAACAGATGTGAATTCTGATTAAGGAGAAAACCGACATAGGCCAGAGGGTACAGCAGAGGAAGTCTTCAGACCTGGATGCAGGGCCTGGGTTGATGTCTAATTAGCTCTGTTACCAAATTTTCCCCTCACTGCCTCGTTCTTATCCTTCTAGTTTCAGTCCAGATGTCACCTGCTCAGAGCAGCCTTCAGTGACCACCCAAACAATGAAAGTACACTGTCATTTCATATTTTATTTGTTATGACACCAGTGTAGTACATGAAATCATTTCCATGTTTGGTTGTTACTTCCTGATTCTCCTTCTAGAGTACAGATAGATTTTGGGCAAGAACTCTGCCTATCTGGTTCCTATCAGGCACCCCATAATTTGTGCTTGTCATATTGTTGGTACTCAATATTGTTGAGATTGGATAATAAGAAGAGATGGTCTCTAAGAAAGTTCTGCGTCTTCTAATTGTACAACATTTCATTCTGTATACCTCTGATGTCCTTGGAAAGTCTGAGATAAAATATAAATTTAAGGCCCCATTGTGAATGTAATGGTTACTCTTTAGTACACTGTAGCGGTTGACCTAATCAGTTCTCATGCTTTTTAAAATAGTATCAATCATATCCCTTGTTTTTGTCAAAGCCTGAAATTAACAGTTTATTTTCTAGCTTAACCCCACAACTACTTATGGGGGAAAGTAGTAGTATTCTTTTTTCATAAGGGAGGGAATTTGTAAGCTTAATGGGTTAAGGGGTTTGCCCAGAACTTTACAACTGGACTTGAGAGAGGCAGTGTTCAGCTCCGGGTCTAGGGATCCCAAGTCCTATGCTTTCCCATTATGATTTATACATTGCTCCCTAGCCATAAGAAAGGCAAATCTCTGTATTGTATGAGACACTGTTTGAAAAGCCAGTTTTCCAGTCTATAGTTGTTAAGTCTTTCATACTGGCATAAACAGATGGGTTCATTGGGTCATTTAATTTTGTTCTCTGATAATGCAAGATTAGGCCAACTCTGTCAAAATACTGGGCAATGAGATCAAGGGACTTTGATCTCAGAAAGAGGGAATGTTAGAGTTTAAGATCGCAGAGAAACCAGATATCACGAACATTTTTGTTTTAATCCCAAGAGAGAGAACACCAAGGTCCAGAAGAGGAAGTAACTTCCCAATTCTCCTGACTCTAGGTCATTTGGGCATACTCAACATCTCTTGAAGACAAGGGGCAATCAGAAGTCAGTCTTCTTCGAAAGGAGTGAGCCAGGACTGCATTTCCTACAACCCAGTAGGTAAAGCCTGAATTGAGAGGCAATAGAAAGAAGAGCACCCTTGCTTGTGGAGTAGGTAGAGTGAGATTCTGTGTTCCTTAGAGCAAACTCCATGGCAAAGATGCTCTCAGGAGCCTGGGAAACTAAAACTGCCATCCCTTGAAGAGTGAGTGTGATACCTGAGGGTGTCTGCTCTTAATCGTGATCAGGTGGTCCAGAGGTAGGTCAGACCTTTGTCACCTGTACACTCAGGAAGAGTCTGAAGAGCACCCGCAGGTAAACCTGAGAGGTGCACCCTTGGGGGAAATCATCTCAACGGCCCCAGATCTGAATAGCCTCTAAGGGACACAAGGTACAGAAGGTTTTCCCTGGACTCACTGAAAAAAAAAAAAGGTAGACATTAACTCTTATCCATAATTTTTTTTTTCAATTGCAGAATATTCAGGACAGCCAGGGAAATTAAAAGTGATTTCCTGTATAACAGACACTTGTACTTTGTAACCCTATTGTTTATCTCTACTTCTGTAGAAGCAGACTGCTTTATCAACAAAGCAAGGAAAGGGTGTTTTCTGATAATTTGACATTAAACAGTACTTTCTGTAGTAGGAATTAAGATGCTGTACATATAATCACATTTTATGCTTTCTTTAATGTTTTTATGTCACCCCATCACTCCAACCTGCAAAAATTTCTTAAGGGGAAAAAAAAAAAAAAACAGGGACTCCTTTATTCATTCACCAGCTAACGATCAAGACCTAACTTGAAGCTAGGAGCTGTGCTAGGTGCTGGAAATGTGAAAATTTTGGGCAGAAGGGAAAGATGGAGACTCAGGACTATGACATGATTTGCCAAGAAGCAGGAAGTTCTTAAGTGGGGAAATTGGAACTCAAACCCAGCTCTGCCATGTGGCTTTGGGCTCTTCGCTCATACACCCATGCCTCAACACCCTTCTCTCCCTTCTCTCCTGCCTCCCTCTCTCTCTTCTTTTCTTCTCCTGATTTACATATTGCTAAATGATGAAATTATACAGTACATAATTCCACAGCAACTCTGCTGCTTAAAAAAAAAAATTGGGAATGGAGTAATTAGGCAGAAAGGATTCTCAATTAGGCAGTGGATTCTGTTCCTAAAGCAGTAAATGGGGAAGAGATTTTTTTTTTTTAACTGTCTCTTGAATATATTGCCATGAAATAATTGTGGCCTAGGAGAGAAGCAACACAGCTCGGACCTGGAACTCTGGACAGGTCCTGAAATGGTATTCTGCATCTTAGTTTTCTGCCTAGTTTTAAATGGCAGGGCTCAGAACCTGATGCCCCAAAGTATGGCACATTGTTATCCTGAGTATTTTGAACTGAAAGAGATTGGAAGGGTCTCAGGAACAAGGTCGTTCAGATCTTCTCTTGTCCTTCTGTTTCTTATCCTTCATTCTTCCACTGAAGCGATTCATGGAAACTGTAATTTCTCTCCCAGTGGATCATAGAATCTGGAACCCCTCTCCTCTAAAGTCAGCCATGAATCCTAGAAATGCTCTCTGGTCTCCCTTCTCCTTTGAAGACCCTCACATGGCTAGTATCCTGCCCCATATCCAGGAGGAAGGAATGCCACACAGAGACCAAAAGTTGGACAGACAGGCCTTTCTGTTTCTGCGTCTGTCAGCTACCATTAGGCCATATCCTTTTGTTCAATCGCTTTTCTACACAGGTGGCCCTTCTTCATAATCCCAGAAGTAGGCAGATTTCCCTGGGGTATTTGGGTCTCCATTTCTGAAGGCTTCCATGACATGTAAAACTTTGATTAAACACACTTATTATTATATTTTTCTCCTACAGAGTCCTTTAGATTTCAAAAGCAGCCTCCCACTGTAGGATCTCTATCAGCAAGGTGGTGGGCAGCAAAGACAACTGCTTTATTCCCAGTTACCTTCTCTAGTTTTCTTTGTTTATTTTAAGAAAGGAAATGTGACAAAAGAGAGTGTGATTTTTTTTTAAATGGGCTTCAAGTCCTCTGTATTTTAAAAGTCAAATGAACTGTACTCAACCCATTTCAGAAAGGGCTTTTGATTACAATTGTAGGGTTTGCTGTTCTGAAGGTACGCAGTCCTAGAATTTCCTGAATAAGAATGTTATGCTTGTTTCCTTTTCTCCTCCTTCTCTTCCTTCCTTCTTTCCTTCCCTCCCTCCCTCCCTCCCTCTTTCCTTCCTTCCTCTTTCTCTCTTGCTTTCTTCCTCCTTCCCTCCTTTCCTCCCTCCCCTCTTTTCTTTCCTTCTTTCTCTTTTTCTCCTCTTCTTCCCCCTTCTCCCCCTTTCTCCTTCTACTTCTCTTTCTCCTTCATGTTGGCTGCAAATATTTTCTCTTCCTGGGTACATAGGTAGAATTCCTTGAGAGAACGGCTGCTCTTTTATTAGGAAAATGCTTTCATCAGCATTTTGGCTACTATATAAGGACGGGGCCAAGGCTCATTCTAGAAGTGTGAATTAAGCCCTTGAAAAGATAAATTACTTTACATAATAACGTGCACTGGTCTCTTCCTCACACTGAGATTCCTATTTGCACTTGAAGAGATTTCTGGTGTCCTGGGAAGGTTGAAAGGGTAAGTGCTTTGGTGATAGGATTGGAGAAAGAACTGTTTTTAGAGCGGGAGGCATTTGGGGGAAGAAGCCTCCAGTAAGGTACTCCCTCGAAGGATGGATGCCCATAAGCTACAATATCAGTGAAGTCTGAGATGTCTATAGATAAGTCTATTCTATGTCTCTTCATTATCCAAATCTTAGAGTCTTGCACAATAGCCCATGTCAGTGGAGCAAGAGGAAATGAGCAGATCAGGAGAAGGTGTTGATTCTGTGACCCTAATGAAGAGGTGTGCAAAGATGACGTCCTTTGCCAGAAATGGGGACAAGGAAGACAAGGGTGACTGGAGAGAAGTTAGAATAGATCTCTAGAGAGTGAAATGCCAACTGGAAAGCAGAAAAGGTCATTTTCTCTAAAATCTTTCAAAGTACTGAATCTCTTGCAGTATAATGGGAAGGGAGTGTAATATTGTATTTGGATATAGCAGTTAGAGTGACAGCTTAGAAGACAAAAGTCATAGGGCCAACTGGATCCATGAAGATCCTCTGACTCTGTTCCAAATTTGGATAAAGTTCATAGCACCTGATAGGTATTACCTAAAGAGGTTTTTTCCAGGCTCCTCTGTGCTGGGAAGCAGCAGAAAATGATGGAAAATAAATAGGGTTTCCAGGGCTGTCCTGAATTCCTGACGCAGCACCTCTAAGGTGGGTAACATTGCAGAATATCCCTCTCTGATCCTTAGTGGGTTAGGGAATGTTGAGTAATCTCGCCCCATGGAATAATAGTGCATGAGAGGAGGTAATGGTTTGAATTGTTTAGGATGTTGTAGGAGGTAAATGAAAGATGATTTCCTTTATATAAGAAGGAATGTTTTTGGTGTCTAATTGAGAAAGAGTTGCCATAAAGAGAAGGGGGCAGATTTACAAAACTTACCTCTTCTGTGTGGCATCAGAGGATGTAACTAGAATCAGTGGGTAGAAATGATAAGTTTATTGTAGCTCCACAAAAACAGAGGGGGTGTGGGGAGCATAACTGTAGAGCTCAACAGAATGTGAGTTCCTTGTCACTCGAGATAATCAAGCAATGACTAAACAACTCTTTGGAAGACAAGCTTTAGTGGGAATTCCAGATGTCCATAAAAGTAAAGCAATAACATCTCTTAGGTCTTTTCCTGAGGTGAAATCTTACACTTCTGAATGTTCTCCCTTTTCTTTGGCACCAAGAAGGAAAACCCAACAAATATTACTTTATTTGCAAAGAATTGTCTCTGACCAAAGGGAAATAAGCCAAGATGTACTAACTTTTAAGATCCTGACCTTCCTCCAGCAGAGATATTATTATTACATAAACACAAATAGCATTGTATTCTACCCCTAGGATGTGAATTCTAGGGAATTGTTATAGAGAAAATCGTAGGTCGAGTTTAGATTGAATGAAAAAGAGTGGGTTTCATGGTCCCCTAGATCTTCTCATGCAAAATAAAAATCTTAAAGGGTTGTGAAACTCTTCACAATGGGATAACATTTTTGCCAGTGTTTGATTTTCTGGGTTGTCCTTTGGAAGATAAGACATTTCTTCAGTGTGGGCACTAGTAGGAGGTCATTGCTTCTCCCAAATTCTGCATATTGTGGGATGGACTATGCTTTTGCCATACGGGCTAGTAGAATCTTCCAACTGTCTTTAATGGGTAAGCACCACAAAATTAAATGGATTTGATGCTAGACTTTAAAATGTAAAGCTCGGCCAACCCTTTGATGTCGATGTATCTTAATATTTGCAAGGAAAGCAGAGGTTTTCCTATGAATTGTTGGCAAGATTTAGTCAGACTAAAGTCACTCTAAGCACATGACGTGAAAATCATTGACAAAAGGATCTCATGGGTACTTAGGCATTGTTTTATAATTTTGCTAATTAAAAATGTAAAATGTGCAATTTTATAGTTGGTTACATGTCTGCCTCAGGAAGGAATCAAAGAATCCACATGAAAGAAACAAGAGCATTAGATATTGTCTATGGTTTAAGGGAAAAGATCTAACCCAATGGTTTAAGGAAATAAGTACTGTAACTTCTTTTCTAAGTTTGATGTAAAGCCAACCCTCTGTATAACACAGATGTGCTCTGGTGCATGTGAGTGGAAGGCCAGAAATTTGCAGTGGAGAAACCTGAGGAAATGCTATCATTTGGATATGCTTGGGGGTCCTTCCAGGGTCCGTGTGTTGGGAGCTTGGTCCCTGGAGTGGTGGTACTGGGTCATGGTAGCACTTTCAAGAGGTGAGGCTTAGTAGGAGTTCCTTGGACCATTGATAGCATGCCCTTGAAGGAATAAGGTAGTTCTCCTGTGACCACTTGGTAGTTCTTGAAAGAAGGTGGTTATAAAAGGAGCAAGTCTGGCCCCTTCTCTCTCCATGTCCTAGTTCGAAGTGTAGCACCTGACCTCTACATGCACTCCTTCCTGGGTTTGATACCATCTACCATTGGGCACTCACCACAGGCCAAAACAATGCACTTGGAACCACCAAACCTGTAAGTTACATAAACCTACACACACACACACACACACAAATACACACACACACACACACACACAGAGAGAGAGAGAGAGAGAGAGAGAGAGAGAGAGAGAGAGAGAGAGAATAAAACAAATCTACTATACAAGTAATAAATTGTAAAATTATTAAATTGTCCAGGAAACTGGAGAATACAAGTGAAATATGAATGAAGTGTGGGGCAGAATTTTAGGCTGTCAGGTCAAGGTTGCTCCCTTTCTGATCTTGAAAAATACAGGACAACAGAACTGTTCCAAGGACACGGAACAAGCATCAGGCTGTATTGCATTTTTCAAGTACAAAATTTGTGAATGCTGTGGACATAGGATCCATTTCCATAATTCAGATACTCAGGACAAAAGCTAAGGAGGCAGCCTGAATCCTAGCTGAACTCGGACCTCTCAGAGGGGAGACTCCAGCCTCCTTTTGCTCTCATTTGCAGAAGCACTTATAGGTCCCTCACCAGACCCACTGCTATCAGCCCAGCTGTGCCCAGCAAAATGACTGCACTGAACTGTGTAGAGGTTGTGCTCTTGGAAAGTAATGTAGAAACTTCTTGAATAAAGAGAACCAAGGAGCAATAGATCACTTCCTGTGTCCATTTCGCAGGGAAAGGCAATATTTCAAGGAAGTAGATGTTTTACATCCACACAGTTTCCACTTAGCCTCTGACCTACTGTTAACTGTAAATCTGATGACTACCCAGCCGTCAGCTTCCAAGATAGCTTCTCTGTCTCTGAATAAAGCAATGGTTGTGCATGGTTGGGAAACTGAAGTGATGGAGGAAGGAAGGGTATGGTTGTGTGTGTGCACAGGTGTGGATGTGTATACCTCCTGGAGCTCTCAGTATATAGTGATACTTTCTTCTTGGTGCCTCTACCATCACAAATTGTGGCTTAGGAATCAGTTATAAAAACAACATTGTTTTAGAATGCTGTTCATTTTAATGTTGGATTTCAATCTTGTTTCTAGCCACCAACAGGCTAAGTGACCTTGCCCAATCCATCAAACACATCTAAGTCTCCCTTTCTTGTATAGTATTTATTCCACAAAGACACATAGAGCACTCACTCAGAACCAGGCTCTGTGCTATCTGCCTTAGGGATGAGGAAAAGGAGAAAGAAACAAAGATAAACAAAACACAGTTCTTTCCATCAAGTTCTTAGTAGACTACTTAATTCTTAAAACTCTTCTCACTTGGCTTCTATCTCTTAGCTTATATGGTATCATTTTCTTTCTTGTGACCAGGCTCTGCATAGCCCCATCCCCAGTTTCATCTTTGCTTTATATACAAACCCTCAGCTTCGCATGTCACCTTCTATATTCTCATTTACAGAACCACAAAGTACACATCCTGCTTACAGTCCCTGACATTTTTTAATTTAAATCCCATTAGAATCATTCATCTCACTTCATAGAGCTACCAATTTATCATTTTACTTTTATTTTTGTCCTTTCGTTAACGACCATCTCTCCTGCTTGACTAAAACTTCCACATGGGCAAAGCTCATGTCTGCTCTCTCTGTAATCTATCTGCTGAATCTAGTATGCTGCCTGATATACAGTAGGCACTTAACATTTGTTATGTGAGTGAATTGATAAATATTAGGTTTGTACTCTGCTCTTTTCCAGTATATTTTTCCTAGGAATTATTTAGCTCAGTTGTCTTTCTTCATAGATGGGAAAATTTAGCTCCCAAAGGAAAAAAAAAATTCAGGAATATATTCTATGTTAGATGCTGAAGAATAACTAACTAAACACTAGGGTACCTGTCTCCAGGAAAGGAACCCAGGCCATTCTTTTTTCCATTTGGGATGTCATTGAAATATAGTTGAAATACCTGAGGCAATAACAATATCGGAAACAACAACAACAACAAAAAAGTGTGGGGGGGGGGCAGAAGAAGAATTTTTTTTTTTTTTTACAAAAATTTGATAAAGTAACTCTATACTATCTCAGTTTCCAGAGATGGCTTTCCCTCTAGATGTCTCCCACTTATAGTTGGGAGTGCCGAAGAAGAAATTGAGGTGGACTCACAAAGCAGAGGGTCAGTAAAAGCCACAACTCACCTGCCTTGTTCTTTTGTTTCTTTCTCTACTCCTCCATCCATGAGTGATTCCTGAAAATGCAATTGCAGGAATCTCCCTGCTTCCTCTCAAAATTGTGAGAACATCAGGATGGAGTCAAGGTTTCTGTCTTCAAAGTTTCCTGTCTGCACAATGCTGTCACTGGTTTCCTGAAGAAGGTTAGGAAGCCTCTCCTCCTTCCTCCATGTTTTATGTCCTCTGTAATCTGTGCTTTGTCTCACAGAAGCTTGTGCAGAACAAACAGATCTTATCAGCCTCAAACCCTTCTTTCCACGTAAGTCCCAAACCAGCAACCCTGATAACCCGAATCATCTTTCCCAGTACAAAGCACCAACAAAGTCTATAAATGAGCATTGGTGGGGATGGGGCTTGGGGAGAAAGAAGTGTTGTCTACATTATTTCAGACTAGACTCAGCCATCAGGAACATCTTTTTTATTAGTCACTGGGCTGAGGCAGCTAGAAAATTCAGATTCACCGACAATAAAGCTGACACCAGTGTTCTGCCTTATAACAAAGACATTTTTACTGGATTCAAAGTGTCCCAGGGGAAGTTACCTCTTATCTTGCAGGGCTTCCTTTTTATCATTTTGCATCTTTCACTGATTGCAGTCCATTAGGCTTGTCATGGAGGCTTCCACAACTCATGTTTAATGTTTATAGCACATTCTGTGGATTAACTCAAATTGACGTTGCCTTGACATCAAAATGAACACTTGGAGGGTTGGTTAGTTTTATATGTCAAGTTGACTGGGCTAAGGAGTGCCCAGATAGTTGCTAAAAAATTATTCCTGGGTGTGTCTGTAAGTGCATGCAATCGTTTGGGTGCATCCCCTCCAAAGTTCAGTTATGGCCAATGCAGTAGTATTAAAAGGTGGGGCCTTTAAGGAATGATTAGGCCATGAGAGATCTGCCCTCATCCATGGGATTAGGTGCCCCCCAAATAGGGCTTAATAGAAGGGATTCATCCCCTTTGTACCCTTCTGCCTTCTTCCATGTGAGTACGCTCTGGGAGGCACAGCGTTCAAGGTGCCATTTTGAAAGCAGAGAACAGTCAGACTCTGAAACTTAATCCTCAGCTTTCCTACCTCTGGAACAGTGAGAAACAAATTTCTGTCTTTATAATTTACCAAGACTATGGCATTTTGTTACGGAAGCACAAAATGAATTCAGGATGTTTCTGGGAGAGAGCAGTATTTGAATCAGTAGACTAACTAAGGAGTATCCACCTTCCCCATTGTGGTTGGGCATTGTCCAGTTTGTCGAGGGCTTGAATAGAAATAAAATGAAAAGGAAGAATAAGGGAAATTTTTCTATCTTCTTGAACTGGAACACCTATGTTCTGCCCTTAGACACAAGAGCTTCTGATTCTTGGGCCTTTAGACACAAATTCAATTACACTACAGGATTTTCTGGTTCTCTAACTTTCAGACAGCAGATGGTAGGACTTCTCGGCCTCCACAATCATGTGAACTAATTCGTGTGTGTGTGTGTGTGTGTGTGTGTGTGTGTGTGTGTGTATTGGTTCTGTTCTCTGGAGAACCCTGAGTAATTTATGCTTGGCTGGAAATCATGCCAGACTGAAGGATGGTGAAATAGAACAAAGCCCTACTTGGTTTCTTGTAGTAAGATCCTGGTGGCTAAATGGAGTTTTTCTACTCTTTCCTCCACCTTTTCATTTACCCTTTTATTTACTCATTCATGAGGATTTTGGCTAGGATTTGAGACTACAAAAACCCAACCTTGGCCTCAAGATATACACATAGCCCAGCTACATTGAACATATGACAACAGAAAGCATCTAGCATCTAGCATAGTACAAGCTGCAAACTGGCCATTAGGGTATCAGACAGAGAAGCAGGTAGAAAGAACCCACATGTTGGGGGGACACAAGTCAACTCTAAGAAGATCTGAAATTAAGAGGGAAATGCCAAAGCAAGATAACAAATGGAAAATAGAGGCCTGGAAATTGGGAGTGGGCAAAAAGATGGCTTAGCAGGACCAGACTTTGGGCAAAACCACCCATGTGTGTTTGGTTTTAAATAGAAGCAATCCAGGAGAAAGGCAAGAGTGTGCATGAAGATTGGAACATGTATAGCACAAGTGGACTCCCAGAGACAGTTGGACTGGCATAGTCAGCAAACCAGTGGAAGCAGCTCAGACCTGTGATGGGCCTTGAAGACCACTTTGCTGCCTTGAATTTGATGTGGTGCTAGTTTTATAATGCCCGATTTATTTGGTTTTATGTCATATCTAAGTAATTTATTGAAAGCAATTATGAGCAGATCCCTGGACTCCACCAATTCTCCATGTTGTCTGAGGACTCCCAATGCTGCAGATAGAGAAGGCAGGCAAAGAGAGCTACACTGAGAACTACGGATGTGGTGGGGAAGTGGAAACCAAGCCGACATTTGGTGTGTTGTAGCATTCCCAGCTCTGGTTTAACACAAGCGATGTGTTTCACTCACAAACTGGCACTGAGAGCTCATTTACATTTAAATAAGAGGCTTGTTAATGCCAGCAGGAGGACGCTGTCAATGCCAAGCCTGGCTCAGGATTCCTGCCAAGGAGTTTCTAAGAGCATCGCTCTAGGAAACTCCCCCAGAAGAGAAGCAAGCATGCCTTCTCATTAAGACAGCTCCACCACAGTGACATTTGCCTCAGAGCGGCAAGCCTTTGGCTGGGCTAGAAGCAAGTTGTTGAGTCTTGGAAAGTTAGCTGTTGCCAAGACAGTCGTTCAGTTCAATTTGGCTCCACGCACACTCAGAGACCACCTGGCACGTGGTGCCCTGGTTGGGAGTATGGCTAATTCCTGCCCTCTGGCACCTCCCAGGCATGTTGGCAGGACCAGGTGTTCCTAAGAAGTATGTGCAGAAGATCATGCTACAATATGAAGAGTCAAGGTCAGACAACTCTTACCATTGAAAGACTCTCCCTCATGCAAACAGAAACACGTTGGTCTTAAGTGAATTGTGCAGTCACATGCCTACAGATGCCAAGCAGGGAACAAGCATGAGTGAAGTGGCTATTTATAAAACCCTCAGAAGTTGCTGGGATTGTGGTAACCTGGAAGGTACCTGTCTAGTCCAAAAGAGTAACCCCTACTCGGCAAGAACTGAGCTCGGGTTTTATAAATATGGATCATGTCCTAAGTTGCTTGAAGATTAATGAGGCAGACAGACATTAAACAAGGCTGACAACACAGTTTATAAGTGCCATCATGGGGAAGTAAAAAGCACTGTAGAAGCATGTGGAAGTAATAGAGGCATATAACCCAGCATCTAAGAAGCACAAAGGAACTGAGGTATCCGTTCAACCTGAAGGACGAGCAGAGGTTACTCGGAGAAGTATGGGTGAAAAGAAAGGGAAGAGCCAGGACAAAAGCTCTGAGGCAAGAGAGAACAAAGTCATTTGAGAAGTTAAGGAAATTTTGATGGAAGGAACTTAGAATTCAGGGTAGGGAAAGGATGGAGAGGTAAGCAAGACTAGGCCCAGCACGGTTTTCTAAGCCATTAAAAGCATTTGAACTTTAACCTCAGAGCAATGAGGTTAAGCAGAGGAGTGACAAGGTCAGGACTGATGCTAGAAGCATTCTCTAAAGGTAACATAAGCCAGTGCTGATGCAGGAAGCAGCTTGGTAGATAAGGAAGCTTGCAGGCCTTGAAGTCAGATAGCCATAGGCTCTGGCTCTAGCCCCACAGCTCTGTGAACACAGGCAGTCTTCATTTGCCTATAAAATGGTAAAAATGTATATGGGCATTCGTGAACTACTGGGGGAAGAGGAACTGTCATTCCTGCTGATTGTCTGGGAAAACAGTCAATTGTTATTTAAACCTTCTTGTCAGGGTTTTTGACACCATGTATCAGAATTCTTAAGAACACACATTCTCTTGGACATTGCAATTACATTTATAATATTTAGCCTAAGGAAAAAGTGAAGGACGTATGCTAATATTTAGCTACAACAGTGTTCAATGTAGTGTTGTTTATAAGAATCAAAAAATTGGGGGGCAGGATTTAAGTCTTGGCCAGCTAGATATAATATACTCAGGTTTTTTTTTTTGTTGTTGTTTTTGTTTTAATCCTGCTGAGGTCATTTTTTTTTTTTTTTGCTGTTTACTAATTTTTTAAAAAAATTGTTCTAATTAGTTATACATGACAGTAGAATGCATTTCAACACAAATGAAGCAAAACTTCTCTTTCCTCTGGCTGTACATGGTGCCGAGTCACACCAATAGTGTAATCATACAAGTTTATAGGGTAATAATGTCCATCTCATTCCACCATCCTTCCCATCTCCACATCCTCTCCCTTCCCTTCACTCTCCTCTGCCCAATCTTAAGTTCCTTTATTCTTCCCTATGCCATCCCCACTTATGGATCAACATCGGCTTATCAGAACCGCTGAGATCATTTTGATTGAGTCAGCCCCACAGCTTATGTACAGTGAAAACCTTATGACCCAAATCCCAATTCTCCTAGTTGCCTTTGCCTGCAAATTCTTTTTAATTCTCCATCCATATTCTGGCCCTTCTCTGGCCATCCCTTTTTTGCAATAAGCCTTCCTACTTAATACTGCCCATCCCAAATACCCTTTAGTCCCTCAGGTACCTGGGACATAGGCAGGGAATATGGTCAACTTTTCCTGAGAGTTTGGGCAATGGAGGGGTTGACATCCTAGCAGACAAACATCTTGCTTTGTGCCCCCTTGCTCCTCTCTTTCTGTCTAATTTGCTCTTATTTTTCAGGATTTCTTCCTTCATCCTCCTCCTCCTCCTCCTTCTCCTCCTCCTCCTCCTTCTTCTTCTTTTTCTTCTTCTTCTTTTTTCCTTTGAGGTTCTAGGGATTGAACCCAGCACCTCATGCATGCTGGGCAAGCACTCTACCACTAAGATATACTCCTAGGCCCTAGGATTTCTCATTCATAGTCTGCTCTTTGGCTACCCATACCTAAGCTATTTACTTTTCTTCATATTTTCACAAATTTATGTGGTTCACTACTTCTCAGTCCCCACTCAAGCCTAACCAAAGACTCATGAACAGGTTCCACTCAGGGTCTTACCTGTTAACAGCACAAAAATGTCAACAGATTTTAAGATTCCACTGCTTCCTTTGCTCCCCCAATGGTCTCAGTAATTGGAAGGAAATAGTACGTGGCTTTATTTCCTTATTCATGTGACATGCCTACCTCCTCCCATTTTCCAAAGCAAAAGAGGAATGATAATGCTGGTACTCCCCTTGGAAATAATCTCAAAGTCCATAAATTGGGCACAATATAAACAATGTACAGCTATGCAACAGAGCACAATGAAGCAAATAAGAAGATGTTGTAGAACATGTATTGATATGTTCAGGATATGGTTAAAGGATAATGTTCAGCATATATGATTACGTGGAAAGTGAAAACAGAAAATAATATACCACAATGTAATTTAAGTGTTTTTTTTTTTTTTTTTTTTTTTTAATTTTGTTGCAGTAGCAGTACTAGGGATGAAACCCATGTTCTCACATAGGCTAAGCCAAGTGCTCTACCACTGAGCTACATCTCTAGCACACTCACCATTTTAACCACTTAAAAATGTATATTCACTTACATGCATGCAGGAAAAACACCAGAAAAAAATGGTATCGCTGGCTATGTCTAAAGCAATGGCTGTCAATGAAAGTAATACTTTTCCCCTAGGGGGCATTTGGCAATGTCTAGTTTCCCATGTTTGATTGCTCCAAATGAGGGCAGATGTACTAATGGCATCTAGTGGGTAGAGGCCAGGATGCTGCTAACCATCTGATAATACACAGTATAGCCTGAACAACAAAGCATAATCCAACTCCAAATTCAATACTGTCAAGGTTGAGAAATCCTGCTCTTGATGATGGGTTCATGGAATACTAAAACTTTCTCTGTGCTTGTTTGTACTTTATATTTTTTTTCCACAATGAGCATATAGATTTTGTGTAATCTTTTTTTAAAAACACATTAAGAGAGCTCTTCTGAAAAATAGCTAGAGAAAATGCCTATATATTTGCCACAAAATAACTCATGAAAAAGTACTTTAGAACAGTGCCTTAGGTTCCCTTGCCACCACATTCCCTTTCTCTAAACACTGTCCTTTTAATTGAGGATCCAATACCCCAGACGTGGCATATGACACTCACTGACTATGCTACTAGTTATGCTGCCTAACATGGTCCAAGCCTTTTGGGCATTGTTGTCCTGTCATAAACTCAGTGAATCTGATGTTAACAGAATATCTTTGATTTTGTCACATATGTGGTCCCCTGAGGCATCTTTTCAGAACCAAAGAGGTAGAACAGGTGTCTAGCTAGAGGAGACAGGTTGCTGGCACATCTAGAGTTCCAGGCTACTGAGCCTCCATTCATAGAGATCTTGTTCATTGTCTCAAAAAACCTTTGCTAGAGAATGGTTCTTGTGGTCATCAAAATGTGTTTGCTAGGAAGCTTAATCACTTGAAGAAGTAGTTTATAGCCCCCACAGACTCAACAGCTGTGAACATTAGCCCTAATTAGTAGCTGGAAATAGTGATGATTTAGCAGAGCCTCTGCATTTGATGGCTGTGGTTTTGGGGCCACCAATCACAGTTGAAAAGAAAAGGAGACCGTTTCTGCCATGTAATGGATTCTTCTTCCTAATTCCCAGGGAGCTGAAAGGTCTTGTGGAGGATGGCTTTTCCTTTGACCCTAAAACTGCTGGAAACTCAGAGGTTAGAGAAATGACTCACAGCAACAGAAAAATGAATCCCACAGTTGGTAGGCGCTTTGGTTGATTTTCCAAGGGGATCTGTGTGTGCCTCCTTATGAATACGCTAGCTTCCAACAACTAAAGGAGCTATTGCTCTCAGAGAAGGAAATTGTTCCCCTTTGTCCAGGGATAGTAGACTTTCTCTGAAAATAACAGGAGACAATTGACCCCCGATGCCATCAGATTGACTCGGGGAAAGAAGAAGCTGTCATTGCTTACTGTTCAAAACAAAGCCTAATGGTAGAAACTTAAAGAGATTAAAGCTAGAAGGAGTCAGGTAAGACAGTCACACCTCCCAAAGTTCTAGAAAGAGTGGAGAAAATATCGAAACTCCACTCAGTCCAAAAGACTTGAATCAAGACAACTTTTGTTATCCATCATCTGCCATGGATGGTGTGAGAAGGACCCCATCTTGTCTCCCAGAGGCACTGTTGATAATTTAGCAGAGCCTCCGCATTTGACGGCTATGTTTTTTTGTTTGTTTGTTTTGTTTTGTTTTGTTGTTGTTTTGCTGTGCCCTCCATTTCCAATCCTGGAATTCAGTCCCAGAGCTTTGGTTCTGTTTATTTTTCTTTCTAAAGGAAGTCATTCCAAGTCATGTCTCCAGTGATCTAGTGTACATGGAACACGGCTCTGAATCCCTCTACTCTATGCAAAAACTACTCATTTCCCCAAGGACAGAACTAAGAAGAATAATCTCCAGGGAGACAGAAGAAACTGTTGCTAGCTCACAGGTGTGAGGACTTGTTTTTGAAGGAACAGAGCTCCTGAAGAAGTGTGCATTCACGTCCAGCCTAGACCCTGTGGTTGGGGGTGTCCTGGTGATGCTGCAGATATCAGCATAGACAGGGAAAGTGTTGGCTCCTCACTCATAGACCTGGGAAAGGTCCTTTCTGACTTGGATTGCAGTATTGTTTATCATTCTTGAGAATAACTCAGAACAACACAATCCAAAAAAAAAAACAAAAAAAAACAAAAACAAAAACAAAAAAACCTTTTGTTAAACTTAAGGGCACTCTTGGGAGTTTGGTTTCCACCCCCCCTCTTCTACTTTTCTTTGTCTTAAGTGGTTATGATGTGAGGAAGTCATTCTGTCCAGAATGTGAAGTGTAACAACAGCTTGGAACTTTTCCACTGTACTGAGGCGAGGAAAAAAAAAAGCCAGAGGAAGTAATATTAGTCAGTATTTAGTCACACTTGAGAACAATGGGATAGTTTAGGTTGGCTTGACATCACACATTTTCAACTCATTATGGCCAAGATGAAGCCCTTTCAGTTGAGAAATTTCATCCTGTGTTTGAAGGGATTCAAGACCTCCTTCTAGCTTCCCCCACTACAGTTCAAGAATATAAAGTCATTCTTCACAGTCCACAAGGGAAAAAAGATTTTGCATACAGACTAAGAGGAGTTAGGAAGAGAAAACAATAGAGTGGAAAATATCTCAGAGACCACAAAGAACAAGTCCAAACTGGCCACTCTTCCTCTCCTCCTGGAGAGTTGTCATTGATTTCCCTTTGCTCTACAACTATACCTCTGTCTCTATTTTCTTTGGGGAGAACTCCAGAAAGAGAGGACTTCTAGCCCTTACCATCCCATACAGAAGCCCTCATTTATCCAATTGTCCATTTAGCTCATATTTATTCAGGCCGGTTCTATGCCTGGTACATGCATACAGGGGAGAGTATACCAACTCACCTAAATGGAAGCTGAGTAGAATTTTAGTTTTAGTTTCATATAACTATCCTAGCATATATGCTGTTCAAAGTTGCATAGGAATACATCAGAGTGACATACATCAGAGATTTCCTTGAAGGGGTAACTTGTGGGCTGGGTCTTTGAATATGTAGTGTCAAAGATGAACAAAGCAGACAGCACAGGAACAGATTATTTTCCCCAGTAACTGCTGATGGCAGGGAAAATAAGCTGAGCTTTTTTCCCATTTGTGCAGAGATGACTGGGCATTTTAGAGCCATATTGAGGGAGTAGAGATGGGGAGTGAATGCGGGCTCAGGCATGGTCAAAAAATAAAAATTATAATAAGTGGCTGACTGTGTCTGCTAACTGCTAGAATCAAATTTGGGATACTCTTTTTTCATAGAGACTGGAGACCAAGGCCCTATTCTTCCTCCTTCCTGATGATTACATTTAGAAGAAATGGCTTTTGGGACTCTGAGAAATATGCCTAAGTTTTAGAAAAAAAATAGATAATAGATAATAGATGACAGAGAAAGGATTTATGTAAATGCTTGAAGAGGGAGTCAGGGACCTATTGTCAGGTCTTGGCTAGAACCAATGGTAAATTCTTTTGTTAGCCAGGGGCTTTTCTAGTCAGGAGCTCAAATGTGAGCTACATTGTCCCAGGGATGCTGCCTTAGGCTACCAGAAGTCACATGAGGGTTAGTCAAGTCTTCAGTGAAGGGTTCAGACAGTCATTGTGTGGCAATAGTTCTTGCAGAGTTCTCAAGCAGTGCCAATCAAGAAGGGAAAGGAGCAGACTAAACACAGAGAAGTTAACTACAAAGGCGCACTCTGTTTGAGAGTGGAATGTGGTTTCATGGTGGGTGTGTTGGGCAGAAGTGGGAATAAAAAAAGCCAGAAAGGTAACCTGAAGACAGCAAAGTCATGCTAAGGAATTTTTACTGTGTCTTAGGGATAACAGAGACACGGCAAAGGTTCAGTTCAGGAGGATAGTGAGGCCAACTTGTGGCTGGGAATGCCAGGCTGGTTGCGGTGGAGAATGGTTTAGAGGTGGTGGTGAAGGGTGAGTTCAGAAAGACTGAGACAGGAAGATGAGTGAGAACTCTGTGGAATGTTTTCCTAGAGGAGTAGAAGAATGAACAAGGGCAGGGTGGATCAAGTGAGGGAGATGGGTATGAAGGAGAAAGAAGGGCAGGATGCAGGGATGAGGGAGGGGGATCTGGGGTAAAATCGAGACTTCGGTGCTGGGTGACACAATAAATACATAGACTTATTTGACATAACCATCTTAGTTCTGCTTCTTCCTTCATATTTACTGGGGTGATTCCCTTTATTAGAGAATTGGTATGGAGGGAGGCTCTTTGATCTGAATTTAAGGATTTTGCTTGTGGGACTTTATGTAAAATTATCTACCATTGTTGGTGTTATGTCATCATAAGGAAGGAATGAGAATTTTATTGACTTCCTGAGCGAAATAGCCAGACAGAAAGAGATGAACTTGGGAGAAGTTGAAGGAGAATCAATTTAATTCCATTGGATAATCACTTATTTAGGGTTGATATTGTGCCTGTCTGCACTAGATACTCTGGGTAGAGGGGGCCTAAATTATAGAAATAATTTCCTTTCTGGAGGAATCTTGGTAATAGTTTGGGTAGGCAAATGTACACAGCCAAGGAATGGTGAGGTGATCATTAGCACTGTAGTCAGAAAATGCAAGAAGGAGTGATCAATTTCAAGAAAGAAAAAAAGTGAAAACTTCACAAAGAAAGGTCCTTATAAAAAATTCCAGAGGCAGAGAGTGTGGGTAGAGATAGAAAGACACTCTATAATTGCATGATCCACATTAAGAGCATTGCTCCCCATCTTCCAGTCATTCTCATCTACATTCACTAAAGGATTTGCTTTTAGGATTTTGCACAAACAAACAAAACCAAGAAGTAGTCCTAGGGCTTCTCTTATAATGATCATTAAGGAAATATTGAGCCCTTAATTCTGTACTGAAGTATGAAATGGAGGTACAAGGGGAAATTTCTTCCATTGCTTTCTTTTCAAACTCTTTATTATCAATTTCTTGATGAACATATAGCGCTTATTATAATGTATAATAATAAAATGGCTGGCAAGAAAACCATAGCCCAACTAAAGAGAGAAGAGTATTAACAATACCACTGAAGCTCCCATATGACTTCCACCAACCATCCCTTCTTCAAACTTCCCCAGGATATGTTTGTGTGTGTGTGTGTTTTTTGAAACAATGTACTTTTATTTTTAAGTTCTCTATAAATGATGTCATATCACTATATTTTTCTGTTTTTCCCACTTGATATTATGTTTCTAATAATTTGCTATGTATATATTTACATATACATGTATATAGTAAATAGTTTTTTTTTTCCTTGAGATGGGGTCTCCTTATATTGCCCAGGTGGGTCTTGAACTCTTGGTCTCAAATGATTCTCCTACCTCAGTGTCCTGAGGAACAGGACTATAGGTATGTACCACCATACCTGGCATATCGATTTATTCAACTATAATTGAATATAACATTCTCTTGTGGGAATATTCTATAGTTTATTCATCAGTCCTCTGTGTGTAGACTTCAGTTTTACACTTTTATAAACAATGGAGCTATGTACATCTTAGTACATATCTCTGCATGTGGACAAGAGCAGACTCACTAGTTCTTATAGTTTGGATCTGGAATGTCTCCTAAAGTTTCCTTAAGGACTTGCTCCCTGAGTGGCACTACTGGGAAATGGTGAAGTCTCTTAAGAGATGGGACCTAGTGGAGGATTCAGGTCAATCAGGGCATTCCTCAAAGGAGATTGTGTGATCCTGGTCTCTTATTTTCTCTTTCCTTGTTTCCTGGATTTCATTAAGTGAAGAGCTTGCCCACCATGTGCTCCTCATTATGCCGTGCTGCCTTGCTACAGGCCCAAAGTAGCAGGGCCAATTAGTCATAGATTGGAACCCTCCCCACCCCAACCTGCTAGCCCAAATAAATATTTTCTCTTTATAAGTTGATTATCTCAGGTATTTTTTTTTATTAAAAGAAAGCTAATACACTATGCTAATAAGACTAGTACATCATTATCTTTACTAGATAATATTAAATTATTTTTCAAAGTGATTTTTAACAATTTACACTCTCTTTCTGTATATAAATACCTATTGCTCTATATCATCTCCAATACTTGGCATTATCAAACTTTTCGAATATGCTGATATGGTTGGTATCAAATGCTAACTCATGTTAATTTTAATCATCATTATCATAATAACCAACTTAATTCTTTCATTGTCAATTGACCATGTATATTACTTTTTCCATGAAATGTCTGCTCTTGTGCCCATTTTTCTATTGAATTTTCTTTTCCTTAGGAATTTATTTTTTAATATTCTGGATCGTAATCCTTTGTCATTATATCTGGCATATAGCTTTTCCCAGATTGAAACTATTATGAGTCTTTTCATTAACTAAATTTATTACTTTTAATGGAGCTTAAATTGTCCATTCTTTTAGTTATAGCTTTTGCGGTTTGTATTTTCTTCAAGAAATATTTTGTAATCGTAAAGTCATAAACATTTTAAAAATAGGCCTTAAAGATTTATTAACATGAGGTAAGCATTAATTATTACTTTTCCATATTAAAAAAATTATCTCAAAATCTATTCTTTCCACAATATTATTTATCAAATTACCATAAATGAATGATTTTGTTTAAGGATTCTCTGTCATGGTCCATGTATATTTTTATCTTTTAAAAATGCAGATAATATATTGTTTAAATGAACTTAACTTCATAGAAAATCTTATTTAATAATTATTCTTCTTTGTTGTTCAAAAACATCTTGAGTATTTTTATATTTGCTTTTCTATGTCCCTTTTACAATTAGCTTGTTTATGAAAAATTCTGGTGAGTCATATGAGAATTCCATTAAATCTCTGACTCAATTTAGGAAAAATTTACATTATTGTGATACTATTTTCCTTTCTTTGAACATGATATATTTCCATTTATTCAGATCTTCTTTAATGTCTTTCAGTAAAGTTTCATTATTTTCTCCATTTAGGTCTTGTCCTTTTAAAAAATATTTTAGGCAATCTACATTTTTTGTTGCTATTATATATGGTTTATTAAAAAACAGTTTCAAATTGTGACTGTTGTCTACACATTAACATACCCAAATGGATTGTGTAGGGTATAGTGTTATGTCTAGGAAACTTGCTGAACTCTTTGATAGTGTATTGTCTATTATTTTGAGTTTGTGTAAAATTTTCTATAGTTTTATAATCTATAATTAATGGATATTTGTCTTCTTGCATTCCACTTTTTGTTTTACTCATGTTATCTATTATAGCTATAGTGAAGACCAACTAGAGTCTTCACTATAAAGTTGAATAGAAGTAGTTAAAATGGAATTAAAAGTATAAAGTCATCCAGTTATTTATGATGAGTGTAGAAAACATCTTGTTTATGATTTGCAGGAATTATTTCTAATATGTGACTATTTGGGATGATTTATATAGAAAATCTTTTTTTTCTTTTCTTTCTATTCCTAGTTTGTTAAGTTATATATGCCTTATTTTAACATTCTTTTTTTTATGAACCTACTGAGATACTACCATCATAAGACTTTTCTGTCCTCCTCAACCCTCCTGGTGCTGAGGATCAAACCCAGGACTTCATGCATGATAAGCATGTGTTCCACTACTGAGTTATATCCACAGCCTAAGAATTTTCTGTTTTGTACTGTGACTTACATAGACTTCCTAATGTTCAGTTACTTCATAGTTTATGCTAGAACTGGGCAGAACTGAGTCAGGTGGCCAGGACTCAAGATCCAGTCTTGTCATTAATTTGTGTCCTTGGGAAAGTATCTTCTTATCTCTGAAACTTGATACTCCTTCATAAGACTGAGTAAATTGTCTATAAAGACCCTTCTATTTCTCATATTCCATAAATAAGAACAAATGAATGCATGTGTAGTGTTAGACTGCAGAGAGCTGAAGGGGAGATGGCAAAAAACATAAAATGAGTGATGGAGAAAAACAGGGGAAGGGAAGACAAGATTACATCTTCAATGTCCTTTTTGTTTACAACTTTCTGGCAATAAATTATGAATATCCTGAGTCTTAGTGATTTACCTGCTGTTTGTTTGTTCAAAAATACATCTTGTATCTGGCCGCACTTTGCAGAGTCCTCCCATCTGTAGTTCTCAGATGTTCTAGCATTTGCACACTGAGACATGCTACTAAAAAGATAAAGCTTGAGTCCTAGGTGGGAAAGAGAAGGGGTACTTTTTTCTGATATTCACAAAAGGAGATTCACATATGCTTTTGTTCTAGTTCTTTCTAGGGTTTAATGCATGGAGTGTCTTGATTCTCTTAAAGACCTGCTACTTGAAAAGTGAAAAAAGTACTTATTAAATGAATGGAATTCTTGGGTTATTAACGTTCTCTTACTAGCATAATCTTCATCTACAAAACAAAGGTAAAATCTTCAGAGAACAACTGAAAATGTTGTAAGGGCAAAGTTTTGAAAAAGGTTAGTTACTCTCCTCTGGTCTGATTCTTACTTTCCTTTCCGGGTAAGGATTTATACTCATATCTATTAGCCCACCCAGAATCTAGACTCCTTGAAAGTAGAAACTATTTTATATCTATATCCCTCAAGATGCCTAGTGCATAGTAGGTTCTCAATGTTTAACAAGTATGCCAGGTACAGATGTAATTCAAGTGTAAGAAGTCAGCCAATTGCTGATGAGTTTGGAAACCCCCACCCCCAGCAACCACTCACTTGGATCCAGCTTTAAAAGGGAGAAGTTATTTATTTGCAGGGTTCAGACTGAGAGTGGTGAAGTGATTTGAGAACACGTCAGACCTCAGCTCAGCTGTGCTCCTAGGGAAGAGTGGGGCTTTCACACTCTGTGGCTTCATGCTTGCTTTAAGAGACATTCTGGTTCTCTGAGGACCATATGGAAAGCAAATGATGTAAAAAATGAATCACAGTAAGGGGTTACAAGAAAAAGAAACAGAGATTATCTGACTTAAAAAGAATTCCACACATAGGCAAGTGAATGTAATAAGAAGTTTATTGGATTTCTAAATATAATCAAGTCATTGCAATTCTTTTACAGAAAAAAAATACGATTTCAAATTTATTCTTATAGAGCACTGGAAAAACCTAATTGGTAGAAAAAACTGATAGAAAGTAAATAAAATCATGTTTTAATATAGTTGAATAATGTATGAATACAAAAGAAAATACCCAAATCACTTGCTTATAATAGGCTTTATTCTCTTATTTTCATAAGGAATCACATGTGCTATTCTGGATGTGTTAGTGATGGTTTATGACATAGTGAATAAATGCAACTTTCTCAAAATAAAGTAACAAACAGTCACCTGCATTTTAGGAATACCATGGCTCTGTCAAAATCACATATGTGAAAATAAAATCATATTTTCTATGTGTCTTTCTCTGAAGCCAGGGAGCTATTCAATGTCTGCTCAGCACCTGCTCTTGGTAGATACATTCAGCATACAGAAAGCCTGGCTTCTTCCTGACTCCTCCTTGTACTTGATCTATTCACTTACAAACATCTTTTAACCTTTAAATAAAACTCTCTCTCCTTCTCCCCCAACTCAGTTTTACCAAATGGAAGGAAAGGGGGTCAAGCTATGGAAGACAGATCTCATGCCACTGCGGTCAGACACGATTCTGTATTCCACAGAAGGAGCCCCTTACATAACTAGGGGGTGAGTGCAGGATCATCAGATTGAGATCTAAAGCAAGGCCATGCTGTGGTCTTTTCCAGATCATTTGTTTCTTTCCAAGGAGAAAGACATCTGCAACCCAATGCCTTTATGACATTTCTGAACTCCTCTAGGACTCAAATGTGATTGTCCCCCAAATTAAAAATGACTAGGGTTGAAACTGGATAAGGTAAAAACAGAAAAGGAACATCAACAGGAAGGTTGACATTTTTGGTGAAGAGTATCACCTTTCTCCAAAGAATTGACTAGTCACCTGACACAATGGTTACTAAAAAAGGTTGTCATACTCCTGAAATTATTAAACAGTGCTCTGTTTTGCACACCTGGTTATGTAAGGGACTCCTTTGTGGAAAACAGAAGTGTGGCTGACAGCAATGTCACAATGGATCTGTCTTCCAGAGCTTGTGCCCCTTTAATTCCATTTGATGAAACTGGATGGGGTGGGAGAAAACTTTGGGACCATCAGGACATCAATAGCCTCCTTGGAGAAAAACTAAGTGGACATATCACACTTCCCTCAAACAGAGGCATATTCAAAGTGTCTATGGAGCCAACTGACTTAGAAGGAAAGGGAGCGGCTTGGCAAGTGTAATCTGCCAGCTGGTTGAGTCAGACGACACATTGAGAACAATCTTTTTTGGAATCATGTCCTCCCTTCAACCCTTCTACAGTCGTGTACTGTCTGTCTGCCTCTTCCTATCTACCTGGACCCTCTCCTGCTGCCAACACTGGTTAGAATCCATTCTTCTAGGCTATGTTGTTGTTTTAGTAACAATTATCAATAGTTCTTCTGACGCTGACAGAACTATGGAAACAAAAGCCATCAAATAGCATGTACTACTATCTTTAGGAGTCAGAGTAAAAATGCTCTAAGAATCTGGCAGAGACATTTGGACCCCTGAGCCTCCAATTCCCACAGCCAAGACTTTTCTTTAGTTTTCTCCGGTAGCCTGAGAGATAAAAGAAGAAGAAACATGCTGACACTCTAAATCCACCAATGCTTAGTTTATAAAACACACAGATGACACATATCCTAATGCAAACCTGGATCCATTAATTCATTTAAATGTCTTTTTTCCTGACTGAATCTTCCAACTCCACAGAGCAAGTACAGGAAACCTCAGCAATATGCCACCATTCTTGGGATATAAATAAAAAGTGGCTGTATCAGCAAGGAACACTCTGGGAATGTGCTTGCAGCCCATTCTATGGTAGCCACTCAAGGGGATATTGGATGTAAGTGACTTTCTCCCATTTGGCATGGTGGTTTCCCTTCTCAGCACCTACTCCTTCTGATGGTATGCTTTTGAAGGCTGAGCAGTACGACTCTGGGTACCGTGTGTACATACATATGTAGGAATAACGTTTATGTTTCTCAGAATAGGCACTTTTTGAAGGCAGTAAATCTAAAAGTAAAGTTAATAGAGCCTATATTTAGTGCTCATCTTCTCACTTTGCTGATGTGTATGCTGAACAGAAGATCACAGATTTGAGTTAGTCTCGCAAAGAGGCCGGAGTCGGCAAGTGGCTATATTCAGAGCTGGGGAAGTCTTGCCAACTCTACTCTAGCTGTTAAGATGCAGATTTGGAGAAGGTGCAGTCATTTTCTCAAAGGTGATGGCACAGAAAGAGAAGAGCCTGTGATGAAGCCATGAAATAAAGGCTTGGTTGTGTGGCATGGAGAAAACTACTGTCTTCTGGCTAAGCATCTCCCTGACACATCTACTTTTCCCTTTCCTTTCCTTTTGTTTTTTAAATACATCTCATAATTGCACATATTCCCATGATTAGCAGTAGAGAAAGAGAGGCCCCAAATATGTTGGAGTAATGATAAAGGTGTAGGTTAAAAGAAAAAGCAAAACAAAAAACAAAATAATTCCCTGCATCAAGAACATGCAAATATTCAATACTATATCCAGCTGTCAAAGTTTTACATCTGAGTCTAAATTTTCACTTAAGGCACATTATACCACACGATCATCTTATTCATGCTAAAGAATCAGACAATCATGTGTCATCTTTAATTCTATTTGCTCTTTGATGTGTTTCCTGAAAAAGAATAAAGACATAATTCAGGTTTTTAGAGGGGAAATATTCTAACTGTGTTTAATGAGGAAATAATTCTTGGATAATTTGCTCATCAGCTTTCCCAAGGGAATAAATGGGTAGTAAAAGGAAGAAAGTCATTTAAAAATGATTTTGCTACTACTTCACTGTAAAATATTGATAAGATTTAGTTTCTGGGGTCCTACATATCTTTCATCATGGACTCATTGCAGTTCAGTCTTTTTACTTGAGTGAGACGGATGGCACGATCCATGCTGGCTCAATTGGCTACATAGTGGGAGGTCTGAGGTACTGAAGCTTTTTAGGCACAGTAATCCTGATTTGTTGATGCAGCTGACATCCTTCTAGAAACTCAGCAGAAAATACACAGGGTTAGTGAAGTGCACATGCTGCCCTTTTATTATTTGGTGGTGAAAATATGAAGTCATTCCTCTTGTTCACATTTAAATTATGAAAATCCCCTTTCTTCTCTGGGGGAATGGAACATGTTAGGTAGATATATCATATCCTGACTATGTTAGCCTCCAATTTCTGCTTTGCAATTACTAAGGGAGCATTGCAATCACCCAAACAGAAAACAGAGATGAGACAGAACTGGATTTTCCTTTCCCTTTATATTTAAGTCTCCCCCAAGACAGACCAAAAAAAAAAAAAAAAAAAGGAGAACTATGTCTAGGAAAAGCTAGCTTTTCCCATTTTGCATTTTCTAAAGTAGTTCAGAAATGGAGTTAAATAATTGGGTGAGGAAAAATAGTCAAGCTGAATATTTACTGCCTTATGATGGAGGAAACAGATTTAGGAAAGCAACCATTCTTCCTGTGCCTCAGTATGAAGCAAAGCAGGCACCATACAAAATGGCTACATAATGCATAGATAATAATGGCCCAAGAATAGTTCTTTACCCTTTTCTTGACAGATAGAAATATATAAAGAGGGAATCAAGCAAGAGAGATATATACCTTAGTTTCCACCCCCACCTCAAATTGCTTTGGCATATTTTAAGAGATAAATGGATCCATACAAAATTTAAATAGGTTTTTCTTTTCTTTTTTTGTCAGCTACAAAAATGGGTCAGGACTTGGAATTATTAATTTCCTGGCCTGAAAAGCCCAAGTGTTTTAAAATAAGATTTCTCTTTTGGGGGAATCAGCTTTCTTGGAAGATAGTGTGTGTTTGTGTGTGTGTGTGTGTGTGTATTTTAAAGACAACATGATTGTGTACTTCCTAAATTGGGGAGAACTATAGAGGATGTAAGAAAACATTTTTTCATTAGTTTTTTTTTCTTTACATTATGTAAAGATAAGTCAGGGTTTATAGCTGATTTGTAAAGAAATTTGAAAAAAAAAAAAGTGGCTTTCTTTCTTTTTTTAAATAAAGAGCTGCTTTTTCATATTTGCTTTCTTTGTTGTCTTTCATTCCCTCTACTAAGATGTCACAGTTCTGCCTGAGTCTTTACTCAGGTGTACTCACCTAGATAATTCTGAAGGGTGCTCAAATGCTGCTTCTGTTAATCTGTCCCTAGGGCAGAGCACTTCATCTATGCCCCAACACTTCTACTCCATCAGCCATGACATTCATCACACCTCACAGGAAGACAGGTGCCTTTGAATGTGACTTCCCAGCCCAGCCCACCATACCCCCCCCTCTAATTGTGCTGCTGGTGTCTCCTGTACTTCTGGGGTAGAAAGACTGGGCAGGGGTGAGAGGCCATTTGTTGCTTAACTTGGCTTTCCTTGATCCCAGAGAGTAAGCATATGAGTGGTGAGACTGCCTTAACAGATGGAACTAGACTCTAGGAGGGAAATGCCAAGGAAAAGATCAAAAGTTTCCTAGATTTAATATAGGAGATCTAAGAACATTTTTCTTTCAGTCAATTCACAGGTTACAATTTAGGGCAAGCAGCTGGAAGAAAGAAAATAGAGGAAATAAAAAGCCAAAGAGTATACCCCAAAAGGCACATCATCTTCCTAAGGGATGCAGCTCAAGAGGAAGAAGGCCCATTTGTTGAACTGCTGTAAGAGCAACTTCTGGAATGTACACGGAGGGCTCCAAGAAGGTTATTCAGAAAGAACATAGTACCAAGCTCCTTGTGATGAGGACATATCAATCATAAAACTACAACAGCCTGGGAAGTCCAGTGTATCAAATGGCAAAGCCCAAGTCTCAGAAATGCCATTGGTCCCATAGCATTTGTTCAGACATTTCAAGGCCGTGGATTGGTGGGATCACAAATGTCTGTTATGACAACATATACCTGACGGGTTCTCAATAAGTGTGGATTTAAAAATGAATACACATTGTTTATCTATAGCAGTTTCTGCCTGGGCAGGTCATACATCATAATCCACAGCAGTCAGGCTTGTCTTAAGGATGAAATCACCTCTGCATGTCACTGAGTTATAAATGATATTGTCTCAGCTGATGTTCTGAACCTGGCAGTTCTAGAGAGGTTTTCACTTCATGTGATGCAAACTCTCTGGGGAAATCTGTGGCCATGTGCTTCTCTGCCAGTGACCTTTCCCCCTCACTCCCATCTTCATCACAATCAGAGATGACACAGAAGGTGTGTGTGTCTGTGTGTATATGTGTGTGTTCTAAATGACCCCAAACAGCATGGCACACATTGGATTTGCCACTGATAGCTACATGGCCTTTGTGAACATCCCTGAATTATTTCTAAAAGGGAGAGCAGCAGTCTATGAGCAGTATGTACACTGTCCCCTGACAGAGTACTGGCAAGACCTATCTGCCACTTATCAGCTACCTAGTTTTTGGCAAGCCACATAAAGATTTTGAACTTCAGATTTCTCCTCTAAAATAAGGTTATTAATAACCTTCCTCTTAGGGTTGTTTTATGTTTGAAGGCAGTTAGTAAATAACTTAAATACTAATTATCAAGAATTAATATTTTAAACCTCAGAAAGCCACTCCCAGGAGCTGCCCAGGAAGGCTGAGGGCAGACTCCTCTTATAGGGATCCCTAATGTAAAGTTGGGATAGAGGAAGTCATAATCCTTGTCCTCCTAGAGTCTAAAGAATATTAATTCAACTAAATAGTAATCCAGGGCAATAAGAATATATTTTTCTACATAAAACTATAGTATAACATAACCCCATCTCCCCAGAATGATATCCTTTTGCACAGAACTGATCAGAAATAATGAATTTTCTATAATTCCATTACCATTTGCATGTGATTTTTTTCCTTATTAGAGTTTAAGATTGCACACTGACATTTCCCAACATTTTTAAGGTCATCAGCAGCAGATCAGATAAATGGAATGTATTGTTCATAGGTTAGTTACTGGGGAAGGGCATGAAGCTATACAACAGCTCTCAGAACAGTCTGTCATTTGAATAAGAAAATAAAACCAACAAAAATCTTGTAGATGCTAATACCTGACCCTCAGACAATACTCTGAACTATTTTAGAGGCATTTAAAGATTTTTATAATATTCAACTAAAAAGTAATGCTTCGTTTAAAAACAAAACAAATACAATGCAAGGAAAGTGGAGGAAGCAGCAACACTTTACTGAATAATAATGCAGGTTTATTTTGTGGCACCAAGAACATAAGATGCAAAGTTTGGTTCTGTTTAAAGTCAGGGGGTGCCTAGAAGGAAGGAGGAAATGGAAGACCCCAGGGGTAATGAGTTCCTTGACAGAGGTGCTGTTTAAGCAGAGATAGGATTAGCACCAGGACTCTCCTATTGTGCCTTAAATACTCTTCCTTCAACTTCAAATCAAATTGGTGAATCAATTAGAATCAACTCAAGATTTCTAATCAAATTAAATTCTCATCAGATTTCATGTCCTCCATGAAGCTTTCCAGATGCCACTGGAAGGATTGACTCTCTTGCCACACCCTCTTCTATGGGTGGGTTCAGATTGGACCTGTTTGATCTTATTGTGGGTGACCTGAATTGAAGTCACTCAGGGGCTGATTCTTTTACAGTGATTAGGCAACGATTATTAAAATAAGAAGATGAATAAGGGATAAAGACTAAACTTGAGAGGAATTATGGACCCCTAAAGATAGAAGAAGGAATTGTCTTGGTCTGAAGGGCAATATCCCTAAGCATAAACATTTGAGCATGGAACAAAGGGAAGTGAATCTCAATGGGGGAAAAAAAAAGGAAAAAAAAAAATCCAGGAAATATTTATGTAGAATTTAAAAGTGCCCCAAACTCCTCTCATTCACTATGAGAGCATACACAAGAAATGTCCTGGTCTTGAGAAGACAGGGCTGAAGGGAAAAGGCTGAAGAGACTTTATGAATTGACCACGTGGGACTCTCAGGGATGGCACATGCATTAGATTATTTCCTACTTTCAAAACAACTTTGATTTTGTCAGCATCAAAAATTGTATCCTCTGGGTGATTTCAATTCCATTTGCTTTTAACCCTAAACATAGTGTTTTCATATAACCTGACCCAGGGTGATTGCTAAGTTTCACCAAATAGATTGAAAGAGAATCAGGAAATATTTTGGAGTTCTGCTGATCAAAGGAGGAGCAGAAGAATAGTGGGAGTTGATGTTGTATTAATAAATGAGGAATAGTTGACAATTGGTGATATTAGACCTAAAGAGGCAAAGATTTAGCTATTAGATTTTGGTCTGTAGATTGGTTTTATGTAGCTCCAGAGGTAATACTCCATACTGGACAATCTAAGTAAGTAAGTAGTACTCCATACTGGACAATCTAAGAAGATTTGGAATGGGAATTAGGAAAATAGCCGAGGAGAGTCAGATATTCACAAAGTCCATGATTCTCTTTATTTAGGTACAACATTGGTGTCTGGGGTTGACTGGAACTCTCCATACTAGTGTATACCATGAGATAACATGGCAACCCTTGCCTCATTCTTAGTAGAGCATTCTACTCTTAGGGTTGAGAACTGAATTTCAAAGCTACATTTGGTGATAAGATGATTAAATGCACTTGTGGCTCTTCTGCAAGATGGCTAGAGAATGCCTATTAGAGCTAGATGAATAAGGTTTTCTCTTGTCACTCTTCAAATGGATGAATATCTTGGAAAATTTAACTAAGCCATACAGTAGGAAAGGCTTACTGCAAGTAAAGTATTACAAAGGAATTAGCTGCAGGGTGTTCTTTCTCTAGTATATGTAAGTATTGGAGAATATTGACTTTTGCTCTTAAGAAAGGCTAGAAGTAGAGTTATTTATTACGGTGGTTAGAAACTGCTATAAATTAGACAACAATCAGAAAATAAAGAGCAAAGGTTTTAGAAATTTCTTTATAACTTCAATCAGATGAATACAAATCTATCTTTCAGAGAGCTCTTCACAAAATAAGTCATATGCATGCTGGCTAACTAAAATAGAGCCTACAACTTACTGCAAATGAAATAGGAAAGTTAAATAGAGAAAGGAATTAGGATTTTTTTTTCCTGTAGTGAAGAAACATGCCTCTGATTCATGTTCCAAGAAAAAATCTGGTGCTGACCCATCCCCTGAAAATATTGTGATTCAATTATTAAGATTTAATAGTACAGTTATAGGCTAAGTGCTGATATGTGTTAAAATTTTGGAAAGATGATAGTTCTTCCTTCCCATAAGGAAAATTATGAAGTTTCAATAGAATACAATACAATCATATGTTACCAGCAAGACCATAATTATTTTGTGGTCAAAATGTTTTTGGATTTAAAAACAAAATCTTAACCTAGACTTACAAAGATTACTTGGCATAAAGTGTATAAAATTAGACCAGTCATAAATGAATTTACCGAGATTCTGTTATCAAGAGTCTTATAAAATTCCTTAAAATACAGCTGAAAGCCTCTATTACCTCATCTCACTCTATGAATAAACAAATCCCGAAATGTATGTCCCTGTAAAGAAAGATTTCTGGATGACATATATTTTCTGGTACCCTTCCTCCCTTAATGTAATCATGATTCCATAAGGATCAGAATGCATTGACTTAATTATGAAAAGCTCAAATAGGGCAGCATTAGTAGGCAAAAGGAAGGAAGGAGTGAGGAATGTAGGGAAAAGGGTAAGGTAGGAAGGAGAGATTAAGAATTCTCACCAATCACAGCAGCTTTGGTCAGATTATCTTTTAAAGCTTTTGGCAAAGCTCTGCTAACCCTCATGAGAAGAGTTCCCTTCTGACCATTATCTGTCTAGTAACTAACTTGACCTGAAATGTTCATGGTTGCACCACTTTTGTGATTTTCTCAGAACCAGAATTCTCAAATTGTTCTGTTCACTAGTAAGTAAAACAACAGACAAAGTTAAGGCAATTTTTATAAACGGATATGCTGAATGGATGGGAAGGCTCAATTTCAAATCCCTTGTCTTGATTATTCAACTACAACCAGAATAAGTCAAATCATGAACACTAATAGCATCCAATATGTCACCTTCTGGTGTAAGAATATTTTCAAAATTTAGGGACCCATGAGGTCCTTTCAAAAGGAGGGAAGAAGTACTATTAGACTACATTAAGATAAAAGTTCAGACTTCTTTAAATTTTTAGAATTTTTAATTTAAAATTTTTTTTTTGATAAGTATAGATCTTTGATATTTGGGGATTATTATTTGTTAATGACTCTGGTGAATTATCTACAGTAGTGTAAATAGATTATTTAAAAGTAAGGCACAATCATAGGTTGCTTTTGGATTGTCTCCCATGAAAGTGCACCAAAAGAGCCATCCCAGGAAATGGACTTAAGGCACATTTTGCAGAGGTATCTTTTTCAGTTTGCTGGTTTCCTACAGATGGCTAAAGCAGGGGTATGGGATATGCTGTCATATTTCATTCATAACACACATGTACTGTAGCTCTAGGCAACAGATGGACAATCGCTTGTTTAAACTACAAATGTGAAATACTAAGGTAGAATAGCAATATTTCTAGAAATGTATATGGAAAAAAAATGCCTTTCCAAGCCAAGAGAAATGGTGAGAGGCTGTGAGGTTACATCAGTGTTTCCCTGATCTCCCTAGCAGCTGCCATAATTTCCCCAACACCCTTCAAAACTTGAAAATGGAAGGATCAGGGGGCAGCCGACACAGATTTGACAAGAGAAGCCCAAACCATATCAAATAGAAATAACACTGTTATTCCTGACTGGTTCACATTAATAGGATTTTTACTAACTAGGAAAATGGTGGGAAGTTATGTTTTCAGAGCCCTGTCTATATTCTATCAACTCTCTAGTGTATCCTCATTGAAAAAGCACTCTCTTTTTTCCTCTGGACCCAAATACAAAATAGTTGTTTAATGTAAAGTTTCAGATTCTTTAAACACCACCATAAACATCTTTGTAGAATCTTTCACAGAAAACAGTTAGTGTTGACAAGTCTACCTTATTAATCAGCATATTCTCCATGAAGTAATTTTGATCACAGCAGTTGCACCCACAAAAACAATATGTTAATGATAAGGAAAAAAACCCCACATCTTTAAGTTGCAAAGATGTCAGCATCTCACAACCTTGACCTTATGTTGAGACATATGACTTATTTTTGTATTTTAAAGGTGATCTGCTTGCAAATAGACTCCACACATTGAGTCACTTTGAGCTGGGAATCCAAAAAAAATTAAGAATCTTATTTTGGTCTTGGGGTAAGGGTCAATGGCAGAGTGCCTGACCAGCATGCACAAAGCCCTGGGTTTAATCCTCAGAACTGCAAAAAAAGAAAAAAAAATGTCTTATTTTGAAATGGTCTATAGAGGCCAAGGAGTAGTGGGATTTCTTTCCTTTTCCATGTGTCCATTTTATACAGAAATACCAAACATTAGTGCTTTTGATATTTTTTAAAACTAGTATAATTTTACAAACTTTTTCCTATAGGCTATGATTTCTTTCTATTACTTATGTATTTAAATGATATCAAGACAATACATCAAAAGACAATAAGTATACTTAAGATAATATGATTTTTTAACTCTCTCTTATAGGCAAGATTTCATGTAACTAAAACAGTAAAGAGTGACTTGACATTGTTTAAATCAAATGATTAATAGAAAGACAAGAAATAGAAATCATATATTTAAGAAGTCCTAAAATAAAATATGATAGGATCCTTTCCTTATTAGACATTGTGAAAGAAAAAAATCTTAAATCTAAATACTTTTGTATATGTCTGTGTGCACATTCATTTTTATAAAAGTATAAGTCTATATTAAAAAGAGATGTACTTTAAAAATCTTTGGTAAAGACACTCTGAGGTTATGTGATAAGAATGCACTATAAAGATCATAAGCAAGCAATTTCTGCTGGCAGTGCCACAGTGGTGGGCCCGTGACAGTTTCATCTTCAAACTTTCTTTTGGCATGTAAACATTTGGTTAAATAAGAACTTAAATTTAACAAGTAGGATGTTATTGCATTTTGATAGTATAAATATTTCATAATTTCTTCCCCTTTTGGCAAAATTTCTAATAATATGACTGCATTTCCAGAGATAAAAACTTTCCCTTAATACATTGGACTCTTTGCTTTTGGCCTAAAGACAATTTCCCCGAAGTATTTCAGAGTAAACGTGAATGAATCACTTTAAGCAGGCTATATTAGCACCCCAATTGTCTAATAGTCAATGCTAAAGGCATCAGTACAGTCTGACCTTTAATTTAGAGCACGGGAATTCTTGAGACACGGTGTCATTTTATCGTAAATTCACATGTCAGCCCTAAGTGGATCTCATTATATTTCACATTCTGAGAAATATAAGATCCCAGATAAGAGAAGGAAGGTATGAACAGGACAGTGGTCAAAGGAAGCTCTTGCAATTTATAACTTTGGTGGTTCTAACACAAAACCATTTGCTGATAAAAGCAAATAAGCCACAGATTAATTTACATGAGCTGCAGTGACCACAAGTTGAACAATATCTTATTTTTTAAAAAATCACTTTTATGATGATTCATATTCAAGTAAAACAAATTTGACAAGAATTCCTGAGGCATGGGTTGTAGTTTAAAACATGAATAAAATAATTTCTCATTTGTGTTCTGGATGTTAAAAATTAATTTTTTTTAAATTCAAGGTATACAACCCTCACTTTCATGGTTATGAAAAAGATATTTGTGGATTAAAGGAAGGCTACATAGGGATTCATTATATTATTATTATTTATACCTTCTTGTATATTTAAAATACTCCATAATTTAAAAGTATATACTCATGGGGAGATACGAAGAAAGGTTTAAGAAATCTCATCCCCGAATACTTAATTAGTTTTCAAGATGGCAACTTGCCATTGCTAAGCTAGGTGTCTTTCCTTAAATGAAACATGCTAGAACTTAATAAATATGGTTCTGCAGTTGGCAAGCAAATGTTTCACTGGCTAATAAGAGTTTGAATAAAGATTCTAGGCAGAGATTCTGCATATTTTTAGCTCAGAAAGACAATTTTTTTCAGTGATTGTCTTTGCAAGTGTGGTATAAATGTCACATTGATGATATGGAAATGTCTCCTGCAGCATGTAATTTGAGTTGCAGAAGGATTATGAGAATAATAAAACTGTGCTTTCACAATTCTTTTCAAGATTTCCTCTATTTTTTTTTAATGTAAACTAAACAAAGAACAAAGCCACACAACTTCATTTTTGTGTGCCCCAATTTGTAATTGGTAGCACAAAAACAGACCTAGGTCTAGGAGGTTACCAAAAAAAAAAAAAAAAAAAAAAAAAAAAAAAAAAAACAAGAGAGAAAGAGAAAAAAAAGCGTTTGAACAGTTTTTTATGGGTATCTTCCTCTAGAGAAAATGTCAATTTTGGTGGCTGTGTTCAGTTATTGGAAAAAAAATTACTATTTCTTAGGTGAAAAGCAGGATGGTATTGGAAATATTACAAATGCAAGTTTGTCTGTATTGGTCTAGGTAGGGTAAAAAAGAAAAATCTTAAGACAGTATTGTGGGATAATAATGGACTTTTCAAACATACCCCACAAATGCTGTGCGTGGCATGTCATTCCTGTACTTTCTTCAGAAAATGACTGAAGCTTGGTTCTGTTTCCCCACTCATTAGCTATTGGCCGGTAACTGTTTTCAAATGAGCCTTGACCAATGGTCACTACAGATTTTAAATTTGGATGGTTGAAAATTAAATTTGTTTTAATTGACATACTTTACAATTTAAATTGTTTACAGCCTAACATAGAAATTGTGTATTTTTTCCTCCAAGGGACACGAGTAGTAAACAGAAAAAATACACTTTCCAAGACATAGCAAAATTATGGCTAAACTTTAGAGTCACACGCAATGTGGAAGTAGTAGGATGAAGACTTCTGAAAGCACCTGTGAGTTGGCAGAGTGACCCAGGAAAAACTGTGTGACAGCAAATACCACTCTAAAAAAAGCCATTCAACCAGATGAAAAGTGAGACAAACATAGGGATTAAAAGTTACAGGAATGCAGAAGTGAATGGGATGGAGTATAATCTGTGCAAAAATGTGGAAGTACTAGGAACAAAGGCCCATCGAGGCCCTACATGATTAAATGTGAAATGTGTATTTGGTAAGAACATAAAAAACCAAACCAAACCAAAACAAAACAAAACAACTCATCATCTATGTGTTTCTACAGAAAGTTTAACAGCAAATGAATCACGGAGACCATCCCATAATTTGATTGCCTTGCCCCCATTTTCCTAATTTTTTTCCTTATCTCTTTCTGTGTTTCATTCTTCACAGCGCCGTGCACTAAGCTGTTAACAGACCACTGAATCTACAGGTCGGTGCTCGCCTTGGCGGTTAACACTCTGATGCGCGTAGAATTGCAGGTCTTACAGAGGATGTGCCCATCCAAGGGGTAGCAGCCTTGGTTGTCTCCTTCAGATAAGAGACCACCACAATCCTAGGAAAAGCAAGACACGTGGACATAACATAAATGAAAATGTAAGGACATTCATGAAACCCAATTCCTTTAGTGTTCTATTCAAGACCTCCAAGACCTGGCTTCTCACAATCTCTCCGGCTTCATGTAATACTGACCCACTCTGTCACTTCCCTCAGTTTATAACACAGTGTACATTAAATTAAACTGGATAAGAGGTGGGGGACATGAGTACAGATGAAGTGAAATGACCTTCTTGAAGTCACTGACTATAAAATCCAATTATAAAAAGGGAAGAGCTATGGATTTCAGCACCCAGCTAGAAGTTTACTCCCCAAACAACAAGAAGAGTAAATAAAATTAGAGCCTTAATTCATCTTTACCATTTATCTCAGTTTAAGAATCTCAAAAGGAATACATAGCTGCAGGTGTGTATGTTTTTGGCTAATTCTGAGCAAAAGCTAAGCGAGAGATTCCTGCCAAGCAGAAGAGCCACCGACAGTTCAATTATATTCAATTGTAGTAAGAAAATAAAATATTGGAGCAATAGTTTGTTGTCCTTTCTAAAGCAGAGAACAGGGTGTAGAAGGATGAATGTCAGACTGGGATACAGTTCTATCACTGCCTGCTCCCTGCACATAGGCCCACTCCACTCTGAAAATAATTCCTGCATTTTCTACATTACCAAGGTGCCAAGAGGGTCAAAGTGAATAATGGTTGTGTATGTATTTTGAAAAAAATTAAAGAGCTACAAACTATTATGTTATTGTTGACAGCCCCTCTGAGAGTTTACTTTAGAAAGTGTTATGTAGCAGTTAAATGCTAGCCCTTGACTCTGGAGGATATGGAAATTTCTTTGGAAAGTAAATTTAGAAAAGTTCACATAGTGGTGTGTGCCCTTGCAAACTTAAGGAGAAGACACAGCGGCTGCACACCTTGCCTCTGCTGTCCACCACAGTGGCAAGGAGGCTAATGGGGCTCATGTCTACAAGAGATGAATAATGAAATTCAAGTTTAAAGAGGGCATGGCCCAGAACACAACAGCAGCCACAGTTATGTTCCACAGGAAGTGGGGCTTTACCAAAAAGAACAAGTGGATGGACATACTGCCATTCTACAGGCTTTTAGGAAACTGGGTAAAGGAAACAGAGCCTCTTTATCACAGTAAAAAGAAGGATTTTTCATGGGTGGCATGGTTTGAAGCCTTTAATGAGCTATGGTCTATAATCATCTGGACACCTTAAAGCACCCTGTGTGCCTGGAATCTTAAAGCCAATGGAGACTGGCAGAGCAGCCAGTGCAGCCTCTGCGCTTTGCACATGGGAAATGGGAGGAGCAGAGGGAAGTGGTCTGTCCAGTGTGACACAGAGTTCCTGGCAGGACTAGGACAATGGCTGGCTCTCTTCTAATTCAGTGTTCTTTCTGTTTTATGGTTTTGTTTCTAAAAATTTCTTTGCATTTTAAAGCAAACCTAATTTGTACAGCTGCCATTTATTCTGAGGAGGAAGGTACATTTGATGCAACTCTTAGTGCAAAAGTCAAGAACATCTAAAAGGCAAAGCCTACTGGTGTGTACATCAAGAATGTGAGGAATGTCGGGAAGCTCTTCTCTGAGCCTCAGTTTCTCCATCTGTAAAGTAATTCTAAAGTATCAGTTCTTAGCAGTCATAATTCAGGCCATTTAAAGATAATGGATGGCTGTTGTTGTTCTCTTTACTTCCCCAGTCATAAAACCTTGTTTGAAAGCTGTTAGCTTTTTATTATCTCTTCTCATGTTAAGGATGGAGAGAGGCATGAAACTTGGGCTCAAGGGCAAAACAAAGCACACTGCATAAAACAGATGGTCAGTTTCTGCCAGGGCAGTGAGTGGAATGAATGCAGTCCCTGAGAGCCAGGGTGGTCCTCAGAGCCCTGCCAGCTGGTGTCCTGGGGAGATCTCGTAGCCAGACTAGATAACCAATCTCATGTGGATGTGGGAATAAGGAAGCCCATTATTATCTATCCCAGATAGAAGAAGGGACTAAGTGCCAAGCTCTGCAGAGCTACTAGTATAAAAAAAAAAAAAAAAAAAAAAAAAAAAAAACTGTGGCAAAGAAGTGGATCCAGGTAGAACTAAGATAAGAAAATGTTTTAAAATTGCTATCTGAATGTGGTAGCCTTTCAATATTCAAATTATAGGACTTGCTGCATTTTGCTGTATTAATAGCTACCTGACCCTTAGGCCTCAACCTACTTCCTCTGAGAAGATTCTCTTGTTACTTCAGCCTGGATTGCAGGTTAGCTTTATGTGTTACCACACTACCTGTCATCTTTAGCAGTTGTCTGACCTCTTGTTTTTAAGTGCCTAGTCAATGCTTGCTGATAAATAAATGAATCTCCATGACCTCGAACAAGAAGCTCCAACCCTTCTGAAATAAATGACTTCTTATCCTTTTCAATGGGTAACAATGGCATCTCTACCCTATAGAAGTAGTTAACCAAAGCCATCAGAGTCAACGTTGAATAGTCATATAATGACTCCACTTCTCACTAATTAAATAATTAACAATTTACAATGTCCTTTAATATACAGTTTTGTATTTCAGTCTCACAGTCATATCTGCGGTAGTTATGAACTTGAGCCCTTGGACAAGTGGAAAAATTGGGACTGAAAGTGGTAAGGTGACTTAGCCAATGTCATTTGTATTATATGCCAGTATCAGATCTAAAACCCAAGTCTGATAATACAGGCATCAAAGTATTTCCAGATTTAATAATTGCTACATTTATGAACACTCAGCTCCGATAGGCCTTTTAAAGCCTGTCACACCACTGCAGGGTGTGCGGCACCCACCACAGACCTCACAGCGGTAGCAGTGCACGTGGAAGTCACGATCCAGAGCCACAATACGGACAGTCTCCTCCTGGCCAGGGGCTGGCATGATAGGCTCCTTGCACACAGAACATCGAGGGGCAAATTTCCTGAAAATGGAGAGATCATTCTGATTAGATACTAAGTGTAGATCCTGATCAAAAGTGAGACACAGAAGGAAAAAGAAATGATGAAAGTCTGGATTTGGGATGCCTGCTCTGCATTTCCTGTGTGACCACAGCGAGTCACTATACTTCTCTGGGTCTGCTTTCTCCACTGTAAAATGAGAAAGTTAGACTGTTGAGGTCCCACTGGATGGTACATACTGTGATATTTGATGAGGTAGAAGAGTGAGTGTGGGATTACTTTGCAAGAAGGGCATCACTTTTCCACAAAGCATGTGGCATGTAATACAACTGCATGCAGACTCCTGACATATGCCCTAGGATAAACAGAGGGAAACAGGTCCCAACAGGCCCAATCTTGGCTTTGACTTTGGCTTCTAGATATTTTTTAATGTATTCATTAAGCCCTGGACAAATATTCTGAAATTGGTATCTTTGCCTCCTTTCCAATCATTAGAACCTCTTTCTTGGAAATGAGTCTTAAATTCCAAGAACCAACACAAGAAACCTTATAGATAGCCCTTCAAAATAGCAGAGGCTAGTGAATTGAAATACACATTGCATCAAACATAAAATGACCAAATCTGCATTCTCTACATTCTGGTTTTGTGAAAATTTTGTTAGAAAAGTTGAAGAGCTGTCAGTTCATTGCACTTAAAGGATTTTAGCACAATTAAAGGCTATGCATATATAAACACACACACACACACACACACACACACACATATATATATACATACATATATATTTAATAAACATATACATACATATACATTTGCATACATTTTTGAGACTTTTGGTGAAATAATTTCAATATTTCTTAATTTCTTAATATGACCTATTGTCCCTAACACTTTTTCCCCCTCATAACAGATTATAGGCTGCAAATATAGGTCACTCTCCCATCTGTATTTCTGGAAATTTGGGGTGGCATTTATAAGGTGTGAAATGAGATATGATTTGAAATGGACCTGTATAAGAACTGAAGAGATTTTTTAAAAAGAAATAGAAACTGGGCAACTTGATTTTTTCATGGTAATCGTTTCAAGATTAATGATGTTAAAATTTATCTGTTTGTAATGAGACTTAAAAGGAAATAATGATAGTAATCTAATACTTTGCAGAGCACTTTATGGTTGTCAAGGCATTTTTACATACATTATACTCTATATGTACATATTAATTTTCCTGGCAGCACCCAAAAGGCATCTGTATGGCTGCAATCTAAATAAATATGAATTAAGCAGGAGATCAATTGATTGCTATGAAAGAAAAATTAAAAGGATCATGGTAGAACTGCAGTAGTAATCAGAGTTATTATAATTGGTATTTTATGTAAGAAGCTTATACCGTGGCAAAAAATTGCTTTGGACTACCTGATTATTTTTGAATCTGGGTCATCAGTAGTGAAAAAAGCAGACTTCTGATATCCACTGCAGAATTTCTTTTCCCCAAACCCATTGGGATTATAAACTCTGTAAGTGCAGAAATGTGTTTTGCTTATTATTTTATCTATTAGCGTCCCCCAACTTCATAAGCAGAATTACTTACTCTTCCAGGATACATTTTTTTAATCCAATTTATCTTATTTTTGTAGTAATTATGTACACCTCTTTGAGGGTCATCACTAATCTGTGAGTTCCAAAGGATGTGACTTTGCTCTGTCTCTGACTACCAAGACTGGTCCAGAAAGATGAAATCTGAACACTATTTAATGAAGTATCGGCCATATTTCTCTATAAGAAAGATGTTGTTTTGGCTTTTATGTACAATTTTCTTTGAAAAGACATAAACTGTACTCTTTGTTGTGCTCAGTAATGATTCTTTTCTACCATTTGGCCTCATTTCCATGATGGGCAATAACAAAGTGAAGAGAGAGGAGATACTCCACAAAGTTCCTGGGCCAGCAATTTTAGAAGAGCTCAAAATTCCTGGTGGTGTCTCTCAAGGCTAAGTTCACTGAGTGAACAATAACCAAAATAATAAAAATAAACTTGATGAGAACCCTTTTGATGATTGTAGCTGCCATTCATGGAGTGCTCATCACATGGCAAGTTCTGTTACGTACTTCATCTACTTAATATTACTTTCTATTGACAGTAACATTATGAGATAGTCCTTTTATCATTTCTACTCTACAGTCAAGACAGCAATGATCATTTCTCATATTCAACATATTTCTGGCTATCAACAAGTGGATGCTGATTAAACAAACAAATGCGTCAGTGTGATATCCCTACTAAGAGAGCAAAGAGAGTGGAACAAAGCCTCAATGCACTTGAGTCTGTTTTCTGGGTTTCCTCACTGCACTGATGCTGGAAATATAGAAATAAAAAAGGAGGGGGGATCTTAGCACCCTGAGAGGAAATCCTATATATTCCTATATTTGTTCTATTAATATGGGTGTATATGTATGTATATGTATGTGTGTGTGTCTTAGTTTTTTCTCTGCTGTGCCTAAAAGGATCTGACCAGAACGACAGTAGTAGAGGAAGAGTTTATTTGAGAGCTTATGGTTCAGAGGTCTTAGTCCACAGAAGGCTGGCTCCATTCCTCAGGGCTCAAGGTGAGGCTGAACATCACGATGGAGTTTGTGGCAGACGGAAGCAGCTCATATCATGGTGATCGATAAGCAGAGAGACAAAGTCCACTCTCCAGATACAAATATATACGCAAAGCCATGCCCCAATTCCCATCTCTTCCAGCCCCATCCTACCAATTCAGGGCTATAACCCAATCATTTCTTCTTCAAACTTTCTTGCATTGTCTCACATGTGACCTTCTGGGGGATACCTCACATCCAAACCATAACAGTGTGTGTGTGTGTGTGTGTGTGTGTAATCTAACTCATTTCAAAAATAATTTAAGGTGGGTGCTGTAAAACTTGATATATATATTTCACTACAAATCAGGCAGTGGTAGGTACTATCTCGTGCAGACTTTGGAAACTTGTCCAAATACAGAGAGGAAGGTATGAATTCTAATGTGGGGATAGGAGGGGTGAGATCAGAGAACTCTTCTTAGAATTAATGGTAATTGGATTTGGGCTGTAAGGATGGCCATGTAGGTGAAATGGGAAAGAGTGTGTGTGTGTATGTGTGTATGTGTGTGTGTGTGTGTGTGTGTTGGTGTGAGTTAAGTTGGTCTGCCAGGGAACTGAGTTCACAGTTGTCATCTGAATTGACACCTGTAAAAGAGTCCATGCCCAAAGGGATGGGGACATAAGCCAACTTTGACCAGAGATGGTTATATAGAGAGTGCCCATTAGCAAGGCCTCAAGATTCTGCACTTTGAATGACAAGCTTCTGAGATACCACTTTTGAGGCCTTGCCAGTAGACATCCCCTGCATTCCCTGTCAGGAATTTCCTTGCTTCCTGCTGAATTCACTCTTCAAATTCTGCTTCCCTGAAGCCTGCTGGTCTCAGAGCCACTCCCTGTCTTCTGTCTCCCTGTGTTTGTCTCACGGCGCTGCCTTTCTGCCCTGCAGTACTGTTATGTCTGCACACTCTGCCCTCCTCTTGGCAAGCTTCTGGCCCACAGGGACTTCTCTCTGCGTATGTCTGTGCAATTTCTCCCTCGTAACTCTTTCCTTCAGCCCTTAGCACAGTACTTGGCACACAGAGGGTTCTCTGCAAGTACAAGTTGAACTGAATTGAAATGTTTTCTAAAAGTCCACAAAGGGAGATCCATTAGATGGATCAAAAATACCTCCCTCCCCCCACCCAAATCTCTCTGAAGAAAGCAGCTATGTCCCTGGTCCACCTCTCCTTGGCCTCGCAGTGCCCACCTGGTGCTGGCGCTTCTAGCTGTTTGTGCTCTAGTACTTTCAAGGCTCAGAAGAAAGTGTTTTGGAAAATGTTCTCTTGTTTTTCCTCTTGTAAATGGGGAAAATATCAAAAAGACTCCACTCCCCCCATACAAACCTGCAATTATTCAGACAATACTATTTAAAGAAAGAATTTATATTTTAATACACTGAACTCGTGCGGAGGGGGGATAGCTGGGGTTTCAGTTTTTCTTTAGCTGATCAAGTCTGCTTTTCTGAAGCTTTCAGACCCACCCACTTACGCCACCAGTCGCAAGTCTCTAATTATGCTCCCCACCACTGGAAATGAAAGATAAATGGCATAGATATAAACTTACATTTGTCAGAATTGATTTCCTGTTTTAATTGAGGGGTGTAATACATCAGTCTTTTCCAGCAACAGAAACATGTGTGCTCTGATTATATCTATCAGTCTTTCTTGGATTAGGGTAAGTCTAAGAAAGGAACGAAACAGTGACAGAAATACACTCCCCATTGGTATCTTTTCACTTCCCTTAAATAGATGCAGGTTTTTTTTTTTTCCATGTGTAATTACGAGCTAAAAATATCAATAACGTGAAGTACAATTAATGCTGTGACTGCCCTTTAAAAGCAAGCCCTTCCTTGTCTAATTCAGGTTGAGAATTTCTGCCTCTGGGTTCTTCATTTTTTTTTTTTTTTTTTAAATTCATTCAGCCTTATATCTTTTGGTGAGGTTTTCACTTTCTCTGCTACTTGGAAAGTAGTCAGGAAACTCATTTTTAAAATATGAGGCAAAGGTCCCCAAACTGCTTGTGGAAAGTACCTCCTGGCTGTTGACAATCAACAGTGGTGAAAATGAACCCACAAGACTGAATATTTGAAGGCCATAAAACAAGACACCCAGCGGTAGGCAGTGCGAGCCTGTCTCTCGGACAGCCTCACCAGCCCTCCGCAATGCCGTGCCCGGATCTTCAGAGCCAAGAATGAAAAAAGTCCGTATCTTCCATCAGCAAAAGGCAGCAATAGCTTTCATAAGGACCTCAAAGACATGGAATGCATGTGATCAGTCAATTAACCCCCTAACAAACTGGCCAAATAAATGTCAGTAAAATACAAAATGGTATGATTTTCTCAGAAACCCCAGCTATCGTAGAGGAAAGAGGGACCTACAAATGAGACAAATGAGGAAGGGGGACTTATTTTTCCAGGCCCATAACTTAGCAGCCATGATCTTGAGGTTCCACTTTCTAACCCTCCTCAAAAGGCCACACAAGATTGCACTGATCAATTTCATCATGAAAACATCCTAGGAAGAGAAGATCTTGGTCGGAGAACAGGTTAGGGAAAGCCACCAACATGCTGGCAGTGGAATGGTATGGGTATGGTATGAAAGAGGCTTGCATTAGTGAGGGGGATGCCTGTCCTGTGTGTCTGGCCACAATAACCTCCCATCTGTACAGTGGTGGGGATGTAGATGCTCTCACAGTTGAGAGGCTTTTCTAAGGTTTCATCTACAGACCAAATTGAAGATCTCAGAGAAATAATTTGCCCAACCTCACACCACTTGTTCTTGTTTAGGCCAGGATCTTGCCTCTTTCTAATACGTACACTTTGTGATAGAGTCTACTTTTTCACAACTAGAGCCACATAAAGACACCATGGACAGGCCCCAGAGAAACCTTGAAACAGAGGCCTGAATGGCTGGCCACATAGGTTACCTGATATTCATTCTTGCATTAGATGAGGTGGTGAGGAAATATGCTCCTTACAGGTCTCACTAAATCCCGAAAGTCTACAGCTCTGAGAGAGAAGAATGTACAGCCCAGATGGCGGGAAGTAGGAACAGAGGTCTGGAGGTTGAGGGGGGGAATGAGGTGCTTACTTGTGGAAGTCCTCAATGCAGTGAATGAGTCCGCCAGCATCCACGGTGAATGGGATGCCATCCAAGCTGCGGTGGCACATCACACAGGTGAAGCAGTGAGGATGATAGGCCTTCCCGGTGGCACGGAGAATCCTCTCCATGATGGGCTTGGAACACACGTTGCACTGCTCCAGTGTATTCTGAGGAGGCAAAGATACTGATGTTAGTGTGGGGCCGAGAGAGCTCTATATGAGTGTTTTTAAAACGTACTGGCTCACTTGCCTATCATTATATTTGGAGAAAGGCAAAGTGCATCTCTATTACAGAGAGAAGAAAACACAATGATGGATCAGTGACTTTTCTAAGGTCATCCAGGTAGTGGGTAGCAGATCCACATTTAGCCCACAGGCTTTCTGAATCCTACCTTATTTCTGAATCCACTACAGCAAGGGTGATAGCAAACTTTTTTGTGAACTAAATATTTCTGGTTTTGTCATAACAACAGAATTTTATAGCTCAAAAGCAACTAGAGACAGCACCTAAACAAGTGAGCATGGTTATGTTCCAGTAAAACTTTATTTACAAAAACAGGTGGTGGGCTAGAGGTGGCCCATGGTTGTAGCTAGATCATGGAACCATAATACACAGGCACTCCACCTGCAAAATGCTTTACTGTTACTTCTAAAATGTGGTTCATTATCAAAGACTTGCAAGGGGTATATCAAGGCTCCTTACTTTTTAGAGAGTGGTCTGTCTGATGAATGAGACAGTCACACTGGCTACAAAACCCAAATCAGAGCAATGAGGCTTCCAGTCACTTAAGACTTTAATTCAAACACCATCTCCAAGTTTAAGGTTCATGAACTCAAGATAGAAATGTTGAAAGTAGTGGGTGAGAATTAACAAATTCAATTAATCTGGCTTTAAAAATATGCTGAGGTTTAAAAATACACACCACCTTTAAAACATCCCATTTTGTGAGTCAGCACTCAGAAGATCAACTGTTAACTTTCCACCTTCCCCCCAGAATCCTATGCTTTCACCAAATAGTCGTTTCACGTGTAATATTTTTTTATACCAATGGAACTATCTGGACTGAATCAATGGAATCTGGAATACACATAGGGTGTGGATGCCATTAGAAACATGCAGAACCGGATGGGATGTGGAAATTGAGGAACTGCCCTCTTACCATAAGAATCTTTAAATGACTGTGAGGCAAGACATGACTGTATGAAGGTCATTAGTGTCCTGATACCTACAGGTCAGAGGGCTTCCTCGAAGGCCCTACTTGGAATGAACTGCTTCTTTCTCTTCCTTTCCTGAATACTCTATCCATTTTGCTTCCATACTTACTGTGTGAACTTTTAAAACACAGTTTTGCACATGTCTACATCTTCTATTAGACTGCAATTTCATGAAAGGAAAGGGACTATGTCTTAAAAATATTTATCTGTCCCATATTGCACACAGAGTATCACTGCCTGGAATTAAGATAAGTTAGGATGAACACGTGCAGAAATGAATGAATGGAGGAATATAGTTTCACTCCACCCTGGCAGCACAGTGCTGCCCCCACTCTCCCAGCTCTGGGATCTATCCCAAGATGAATTGGTAAATCCATCATCATCCTCCCGTCAGAGCTGCGGTTGCCCGAGCTTCTGAAATTGCTTGGTACGCCTCTGGCCACAGTCTAAACTCATGGAAACTATTAACCTATTTTTTTTCCCCATTTTGAAGTGGTGAAATTAAAATAGCAGAAGAGCATAGGATGAGAGTCTGGAGCTGATGATGGTCTGGAGAAGGAGGGTTCTGTTTCTTTTCTATACTGGAGATCTGAGCTAATGTGGCTAGAAATTGTCTTCCCAGGGCTTGTGTTTGTTTTGCTTCTCTGTGGTTTTTTTTTTTTTTTTAATCTAGCTCTATAATGGAGTTGAACAAACCAGAAAATGCTTGATCAGAATATGTTTTTGTTTACATTGAGGCTTGGCTGCAAGATTCCGCTCATTTACTCAAAACCAGTGGCAATATATAAGGCTTAATGGTTTCTAAGGAAAAACTTTATGGCCTATAGAAGCTCTGCTCAAAGCACAGGTAATCTGAACATTTATGCTACATAGGAAAATAAGTGCAAAATATGCCTAAAATCTGCCTATCACAAAAGTTCCCCCATATCAGAAAATGAAAGTTCTAGGAAAACAGTAATCACACAGATTGGGCTAGTAAATAATGGGGCCAGTGAATGATTATACACTAACCTTCATTACCAACCTTCCTCTACTCTGTGTCTCTTTTTCAGTCTCCAGCTACCCACTAGTAAGTACCCTTAGGCAACTTTTCTGAGAGAAAAGGTAGAATCTCTCGTGGTGTCAGGAAGGGAAACACAAGAGTTCCTACAGTCCAGGCTGCCATCTCACAGGTGAGGAAACACACCTGGAGAACCGATCAGCTGGATCTGAGTCATGGAGCTCATGAGCTGTATGGGGGGAGTGGTATCCTAGTGTCCAATAATTCCAATACGTCAGTGGTACCCTGACTTCCAATAATTCAGAGAGGGGTCTGACAAATTCATGAGGTACCCACAAAGGAAGAGAGCTGGTAGATGAAAAACATGAATTGTCCTGACTTTGTCCACATACATTGGTATGATCTCTTGGGTATAAAATTCTTTTCTCTTGAGCTTAGTTTTCTCAATGGTAAAATGATGATCAATTCCAACTCTGCAATTTTATTGCTGTTATTTATTACTATTAACATCACAGGAAAACAGTAAACGTTTCCATTATCAGAGATGTACTAGAAACAACTACATAATTCTTTAATAGAGGTTGGGGGATGGGGGTTATCTGTTAGAAACCTGGGCTATGTTACCTTGACAATGTCTTTCCACTAATAATTTCAGAAATTGCTAATGATAGAATTTCTAGCACCACAAAGAACACCTTCTTATACATGGTGTTTTCTAGACAGACAAAAAGTCACACACACACACACACACACACACACATATTACTTTTCTAAGTTGGAATGGTTAATTAAAACAGCTTTGAAGAAAATGGAAAAACTTTAATAGAATAATTAGAAAGGAGATATCTCTTACATATGTCTATTCAAATCAATCTTGTATGTGGAACAGGGTGCCACGTTTGATAGATGGGAAGTTGAGATGAAACTGCACACACTCCAGCTTAAGGACCTTCAAAATCAGCAGAGGGCTTTGTGACCTTCATTGAGCCCTTCCCTTATGGACTCCACTTTCCAGCTGCCACACTGAGCTGTTTGGCACATTTTTAATAAACAAAATTCTTCTATAAGCTAAGACTAGCTCATTTCCTTTGCCTAGAGAATGTCTTCTCATTCCTCAAACATGAAGCTCAAATGTCATCTCTTCTTAAAAAAAAAGAAAATAAAAACCAAAACCAAAAACAAAACTTTCCTAATTCTCCTTCTGTTATATTACAAATAAAACAAGTCACTTTCTCCACTTATGACTGATTTTATGGTGCTTCTCCTATGGCACCTCCAGGTTCCCTCCCCCATGAAATCATATTCTGAAGTTGTGTAGATTCTGAAACAGATATTTCTGTACAGAAGTTATTGAGGAGTGTCCTTGTAATCACTATCTGTGGGAAAGTACAGAAGAACCTGGGTGGAGAGGGAAGAACCTGACAGCTGGGATTGCCAGGAAGAAATGTCATTCAATGGAGCTAGAGGGTAGGGCCTTTATATCCCTGCATCTACTAATCAGAACATACAGGTTATTCCCAATAAGGAAGTGTGATGCTGGGTGATGTGGTTCCCTTCAATTGGGGATAATTCTCATGGAGGGACCCAGCTATGAATGAAACCTGTCAATGCTGCCAGCAGCAACTGGGAGAATGACAGTCCCATAAAGAAGCATCTGGAGCTGGGTGTAGTGGCACATTCTTATAATCCAGCAGTTCAAGGGGCTGAGGCAGGAGGATTACAAGTTCAAAGCCAGCCTCAGCAAAAGTGAGGTACTAAGCAACTCAGTGAGACCCTGTCTCTAAATAAAATATAAAAAAGGGCTGGGGATATGGCTCAGTGGTTGAGTGCCCTGAGTTCAATCTCCGGTAACTCCCCTAAAAAAAAAAAAAAAAAAAAAAGAGTAGTATCTGGGCAGCATACTATGTCATCACATCATCCACAACAGTAACCAGCCTTGCCCAGAGCCTACATAGTAAGGAATTGGTAATCAGCTGTGTAAGGCCTTATTGCCTAAGCTAAATAAAGAATCTAGATTTCATTCTTTTTGTAACAGGCACTGTTTAAATTTTTTTTTTTTTTTTTTACATAAAATGTTTTAGGCAGTTATTCCAGTGAAGGTATGGTTAAAGTGAAATGATTTAAGAGTAGCAGAGAAGAAGCAAGAAATTAGTTGTTAAAAGGCACAACTTTTCTGAAATGATGGCAATGCATTTGAGAGGAAAAAAAAACCAAAAATTTAAGGAAAAAATAAAAAGAAGATCACAAACAAACCTTGAACACAAAACTCGCAAATGCAACTGTTTTTAAATTAGAGATACAATCTGGTTGTAGCTTTTCTATCCTTGGATGTTGTATAAATAACTTTCCTAATTCACAGGCAGAAGAACTGGAAGAATCATATGAATATAAATGAAGCATATAGGCAACATAAACATAAACTACTAGTGAGATAATAAAGAAGATAGGACTATTACTATAATTAATATATTACAGAAGTATATATGTGACCAGTGTTGAGTATTTTCAATGAGGAAACATAGTATCTGAAATTCAGAAGACTCTGAAGTAATTGTTGTCATTTAGATATGCTAAATTCTTATTTCATAAAACTAAAAGGTGATCCTATATTCAGGGTTTTTTTTTTTTTTTTTAAGGTAAAAAAGTAGTATTGGGAAATAGGATCTTGGAATAACAAGGGGTAACATCTGATGTTTTAGATATAGTTTTGGTCTTTGGATAAAAAGAAAAAGAGAAAAAGAGGGAGAGTTAGAAAATATTAGATCTTAAAAAGTGTTCTTTAAGATTGATCTAGTCTAGGAGTTTATAACTCTCCTCATGACTCCCTCTGAAGCTTTTGCTTAAAGAAACAGTCCGTCAAGGAAGCGCATCTAAAGGAAGTCAAACTCATTTTGGGCTGGAGAGTGTGAAAGGGTGCAGCCTGGAGGATTTGCATTGCACAGTTTGAAAACCATGAGTTTTAATTCCAGACTCAAGAAAATGAGACAAAGATAGCAAATACAACTGGTGTAGATTGAGGGTTAGAATACATGCCTCCTAATTCCCTGTCCAGTATAGAACACTTCTGTTAGATCACACTATATCTGTTCTATATTTCAGTAGACATAACTCCACATTGCAAATAGAAGGCACTCTGGCTTACCACTTGCAAGTTACATACAAAGTAAAGACAGAAGGCATGTCAAGATCTCGAGTTTATCTCCCAGATGCCTATAGTATAAGACATAAAACTCATCATGGGATCCCCAGCATCTACAACAGTGTGCTTGCATAAAACTGATGCTCCCTACATTTTGGTTAAATGATAAAGTAATAAACTCTGGATGAGTAGTTTACATACAATATAATTATTCTGAGTAACCATAAAAAACAATTCTCCAGTTCAAAGATTCTCATCTGGCAAGCTAAGACACAGTATGGTTCAAGTGAGTTCCAGGGGTACCATATCTGGAAGGGTTAGGAGGGGCCAGAGGTTTCCAGAACCCCTGTGTGGTCACGTTTGATCAGGAGAAGCTTCATTCATTTACTCCTGTGTGCTGAATGAATACCATCATTTTCCACAGGAACCATGATATGAAAAAACCTGGGAGGTGCAGATCGAGTGCTGGTATTCCCCTCAGAATGGCAATGGGGTTTTGTAAAGAAAGAATAGAACTATGACTCAGCAAATTTCTCTTGAAATGCCACAGTAATTACTTAAATTCAGATAATTATATTACCTAACTTCATTATGTAATATAAACTGATTCTATATTTTGATTCTGAAAATCAAGAAGACCTCTCAAATGATGGCAGTAATTTTGAGTTTCCATTGCAGATGAAGACATCATTTTATCTTGGTGGTTCTCCTAGTGAGCCTGGAGTACAACACCCTCCACACCTCTGCCTTCCTGTGAAGCATGCATTTCTTGAAACAAGTTTTTCTGCTCTTTGGAAATGCCCTCCACCTATATCTATATCTTAATCAAAATCTATATTGATATGGTATCTGTGTCTAATAGTGTTTCAAAATAGATTGAAAAAAAAATAGTAGCAAATTTACTGTTTTCCTATCTCTATGACTGTAATTTTCTAATCAGAATCAAAATTCCTCATTTACAGATGAAAATTCTAATCTTACTAGATAGGAAAATTGTATAAAAAAATAAAGACAAAAAACCATCTGTTAGATAGCATCAAGTACTTAAAATTTATGTTCTTTTGGCATTATGATTCCCCTTCCTCACAAAAATGACAGCTATGAAATACCTGAAAAATTAACTCTGCATGCATAATAAGAATTGTAATGCATTTTGCTGTCATTTATTTAAAAAAAATAAAATCAATTAAAAATAAAAAATAAATTAAAAATAAGAATTTCAACTTGTACTTTTCTTTCCAAGCATAACTTTTTGTATCCAATGCCTAAATTCTTTTTCAACAAACTTTTCATAAGCTTCTCTGAGAGCAGATCTGACTCCCCATTTATTCTAACATTGCAGAAAACCTGGAGAGTTCAGCAAAGTGTTGAAGATCCTGGTAGGTTTGGAGGAAGAGAAGACAACCCACCATTCCCGACCTTAGAGGTTGCCAATGTAATGGGAGAGGTAAACACATATATGAAGAATGGATTCCAGGCAAAGGACATAAGAAATGGCTATTAGAGAGGGATGAGTTACATGTGACGGTAACCCAGGGAAGAGAGTAATTACTTATGAATGGTGAGACAGTGGGCAGTGTGTTGGTGGTTTATGACTCTAGGAATCTTTCTAGGTGGGATTTGAGTTGACGCTTGAAACAAACTTATTTTAACATTCTTTGGAATTAATGTGGCTATCACAAGACCTTTATTATCTATACTTCTTTCAGCAAAGTCACAGATAGTCCTGGACTGAAACTAAATTCCTTTCTCAGGTAGGATATTGTAACAAATCTGTGTTAAGGCAGCATCAGTGAAGGGGAACTCAACATTGAGCATTCGAGTGTCAACTAACACAGACAAGATGAAAGTAAAAATATTAACAGAGTTTAGAAAAAAATTTGCATGATTAAATGAATACATAAACTAGCTTGAAAAATAAGACATATACCCTAAAATCATAAGGGGTGGGGGACAAAGGAAAGCACAAAAAGATTAGAACCATTAGGCCATTTTATTTAATTTTGTCAAAACCCACAAATCACATTCTTCACAAAGTAAATTTTGCCCCATTGTTTTCTTAAACCCTAGGATTGGAATTGCAATCTGAGCTTCAGTAATTCAGAAAAAAAAAGTCTCAAATGAAGGACATTCAGTTTATCTATTCTTAAGGTTTGAAGAGGTGACATTTTAACTTAAAAACGTGTAAGCCAGGTGGCATGCTAGGTCTTCCAAAGCACTTTTTTTTTTTGAATGTCTCATAGTCCTTGAGAAATAAAGGGAGGTGAGACTTGATGATTATGTACCAAACCTTCATGCCAGGGGCAAATTAAAAGATCACAGAATTCCATTGAGACTATTGTGAGAGGAGCAGAAAAAAAAAAAAAATAGAATTCCTTTCCTTCCAAGCCAAGTCAAGTCAGAGAAATGCCTTTACAACATCTTCCAAGTATAGTCTTGTTAGGACTTATTCACTTGAGACTAGAGCAGAAGATCTGTCGTAAACAATAAGTGACTTAGTGATGAATTCAGGAGATCTGGGTTTGAAAGTCTTGACTTTCTGGCCTTTGGTTTTCTAATCTCCTGACCAAGATGGGAAACATCTACACTGCAGTGTTGTAAGAATTAAATGAGATTCACATATATTGAAGTGAGTTCCCAGTGCTTGGCTATATAATGTTATTTTTTCTGTAATTCATCTTACAAATTCTAAGGGCTAGGAAATATATTTAATTAATTGGAATTTTTTGGTCATTTAGTGGAATGACCTAATCACATCTAAGCATATTCTTCCACTTTCTCCTTTACAATTAATTCTCTTTTGTTTTATATCTTTCTCTTCTTTAAAAAAATAGATTATCTGAGGAATTTTGTATGGGATGCTCTGGGATAACTAGGCAATGTAGCAGGAAATGGGCTGCTTCTTTCTGAAGACACTTTCTCCTTGGTTCCTTAAGAGTTTTGTGGAAAGGCTGTTCCATGTAAACATTATTATGCCCGGAAATCGTATATTTCTTTGGAAAAGTAATTTGTAATCCCTTATATGCCCAAAACAAAAACTGATACCTTGACTGGATAGAGTCAAAGTTCACCAAGTATATTCAAACAGGTCCTGAATCTCCACATCCATCTGGTGTATGTGTAAAATGGCAGAATTTTTACCTTGGTATATGTCACATATCTATAATCATGGTCAGGATTTAAGCCTATATTCTCTAAGTCTAAAAACCAGTGTGTGTGTGTTTAATTTTTCGCTTCACACTTTCTTTTCAATTAATAAGTTTCCCCCCATCTTTGTATCTAGGTGCATATAATGGCGATAACACTGAATACAGTTATTAATCTTTAGTATGCTGCTGATCTATAGTTTTTCATAATACATAGTTGATTTGGCTTGAAAATTTTGCTTCAGTCATCTTTTATAGACTTCAACTTTCTATACCAGGACACTGACTTCAGGGAAGTGGATTTGCCCAATGCATCCAATTTGGTAAAAATTTGAGCCCAGGACTGGGAAGTCACGGTTTATTCAGTAGTCTTTTCCCAACCTCCTGACTGAATTCTTCTTGTAGTACCCAAAGCTTCTCTTTGATATCTGGCCTTTGTTAACAACAAGAATATTACAAAATTAACATAATTATTTATATCACTAATTAAAAAATCATAAAGCTGAGTATACTGCATCGTGTGGACTTTGCTACCATCGAAATAAGACTCTTGCACACTGAAAATATGCAGGCCCTCTGGGCAGAACTCAGAGGAGATAATCCTACCCTCAAGCTGCATAGGATGATGCTTGGGTCTAGGTCTCTTTATTCTTTCTGTTGGCAACCTGTAAATAGAAGTTATTAATAGGCACTCAGACCAGTTCCACTGAGGCAGTCACTTTCCAGAAAAGCTTAAAAAAACACATCAACTACTTGAGTACCAATGTTCTCATCTATAGAATGGGATACTAGACCTTCTTCCTTATCTACCTCCCAGACTGTGGGAATTACATAAGATAAGGAATGTAAGAAGCACTCTTTAAGAAGGCAAAGAGACATAAACATTGTTATAAAGCTTCTTTCTCTGGGAAGAATTCGCTGTTGGAAATGAGGACTGTCTTGAATCACAAGCCTTGTGAATAATCAACTGAACCTACTTTCTATTACTTTCAGTCCTGAAAAGAAGCAATTATCAGATACACACGTAGGTACACATAATCCTTCTCCTATTGAGTTTGGAAAAAGATAGATTTTTAAATTTCAATTTTGTCATTTTGTTTTCAACAGATTTTTTTCTTGTTATATTATTCTTGGTTTATGTACCTGTATCACCTAATAAGTGGTGGAAAATTACATATTATCCATTTAGAGTATATACAGGGAAGTCACAGAATGTGTAGTTTGTGGCATTTTGTGGCAGATGCACTTGGCAGGTCCCCCCTCGCTTTTTTTTTTAAAAACTATGATCTTTCCTGTGCCTATGAAACCCCATCCTGACAGCCCTCAGTCAGGTCATCTTAAGTGTAGAGTGGACGGGAGGCCTTGATGGGAGAAAGACCTCTCTTTGGATCACAGTGCTACCCAACACTATTTGAAACTAACATTGCTGAAATAGATGTTTATGGAGACCCTGCCTGGTTCAGTGACAAAGAGAGAGGAACCAGATGCCAAAGGCTCTACTCTGGTCTTGCCAAGGCCAGCCACCAGCTGTGAGGCCATGCACAGTGCACCCCTCTGGGCCTATGTTTTTTGCCTTTAAAAGAAGGAACTTCAGTTCATAGATCTCTTGACACGGATTGAAGTCTGAACAAAAGCCTCAATGGCACAACGTTCCTTTTCTCCTTCACAACTTCATCCCCAGTTCACAGAACAATGCCTGCCACATAGAAGGATCTCCAGTAAGTCAATGAATGGATGATCATTTAGGAATCCTCCAGAGATTCATCTGACCTGTAGGACTTATTCCTGTAGATAAAACCCATATTTCATCACCATCTTCAGCCTTCTATCACTACCTTATTTACGAGTCTCATCTTTTGAGCCACACTCTACCCTGTCTGTTGCTCAGAGTCCTTAACACTATGTATTATCACTTCATAGCACTTAGCTGCTGCTTTGATTCTGTTTATCTCTCACCAGTCTGTTCAATACACCACCCCATTCCCTGTCTTTGGAATAGTTCTCAGACAGACTATGCACTCAATAAGTGTTTGTTGCAGGAAAACAAAACAAAACATATCAAGTGGCATTAAATAAACTAACACAATAGGTATCTTCCAATTCTAGGGTTCTTTGACTTCATATCAGCATTAGTACATTTTTCAAAAAAATTAGTGCTACAGATTTTCTTAAAGAGTATGGGATCTGAGATCTCACACCACACAGCAGGAAGGACAATGCTCCTGTTACTTACAGCATTTGTCTACCCCATGTGCCAGACCTATCCAGGAGAAAATTGAAAAGCTGAGCTTAAGTGATGGTGCTTTCAGCTGTGTGTATACATAGTAATGACTGCCTGCCTGCACATTTCAGATCAGAATTAAACCATTATGAATCATCCATTAGATTCAAGATCTGCAAGCAGAGACTAGAAATGTTCCCAATACCATTCTGCTCACAAGTCAGTTTGCTTCAGAGTTGTCTGAAACTCAGCCCTGCCAAGATGTTTATTTTCTACCTGGTTTATGAATTGCAATTACTTCCTAAATTATAGCAAGCCACAAGTGGTCTGAGTCAAACAATGAGGGTCACAGAAGGTTTCTCCTTGTACTCCTGGGCATGACAGAAAAGCTCTTTGAATCAAACTTGATCTTCTTTCAAAAGAAAAGGAAAACTTGAAGCCTGTAACTCCTGGGAGTGGCAAAGAGAACAGCCAGAGGGCCATGAGCTAACTTCAATTCTCTAGAGATCAGTTGAACAGATTTGGCAATCATTTGGCTTCTGTTGAAAACACGGCCTTCTAATTATACCTCTGCCAATAAAGACAAAAGAGCACGGCTCAGAAAGGTCATGATGACATGCTAATATCATGGCTGTGGCCTTGTAGTATCCTTCTGAGTAGGGTGCTGTTGATTCATTTGTCACATACCCATCCTGGAGCCCATTCATGAGAAAGGAATCTCATAAAGAGCTCAACAGGGATCTGGAGAAGTGATTTGCTTCTTCTCTTAAATTGAATCTTGGTTGCAATATTTTCTGACACTAGAAATAAAGTAATTCCATGTTTTCGTTCCTCTTTCCACACCCCCCACCACACCAAGAGTGGTTTAGAAAAACTAGGTAAGGAAGGTACAGACAACGGATAGTTTATTCTATAACTGCTGAGAACAAAGGAGACAGAAAATACAGATGTTTGTGCCTTGCTGCTGCAGACGTGTGGTGGACTAACTCAGTGTCTCTGGAATGCAAATTTTCTTTCACAGTTTAGCAGTCTTTTTTGGATTTCAGCACAGTGAACTAACACTTTCCTGGATTCCAAGACCTCCAGAGAACCAGATGGATGAGAGGAATTGGGAAAAAGAACCCACACTGCTTGAAAAAGGTATGATTTTCTCACTCTGCATTCAGCCAAAAAGCTCTGAAAATTAGAAGAGTGAAATCACTTTTGGTTTGTTCAAATGCATGCCATGCTAGAGTTGTTTGTGGTGAGGAAAAAAGAAGAAGAAAAAAAAAAAACCAGCGTGATTTGATGATTTGGAGTCTGTGTTCAGTTTAAGCGAGGAAGAAAACTTTTCACAGAGATGATATGTTTACTATCAAAGACAGGAAAGGATGTACATGGCACAGATTACTTGAGAGGATCATTCTATTGCCTGTGCTCCGAAGTCAGTGATTGTCTCCCAATGCCAAACCTTTTAGCTTGACATTCACGGCCCTTCAGGATATCCTCTCACCTTCCCTTTCCAGGCACCTCCCCCACCATCCCACGCCCAACTCAGTCTTCATTTGGATCCAACTCAGTAAATCCAAACTTTGTAACACTCCGTGTTCCTTTTCTTGTAAGACTTTCCATCCACTCTTTGGCTACTTAAGCACTTTTGTATTTTTTTATTTTTTGGTACCAGGGATTGAACTCAGGGGCACTGGACCACTGGGCCACATCCCCAGCCCTATTTTGTATTTTTATTTAGAGTCAGGGTCTCACTGAGTTGCTTAATATCTTGCTTTTTCTGAGGCTGGCTTTGAACTTGCAATTCTCCTGCCTCGGCCTCCTGAGCCGCTGGGATTACCATGTTTCTTCTTGATTAGTTAAATGCCTCAACTTTTAGGGCATAATGTTTGTGAACGTTACCTCCTTTATTGATCATCATCCCACTCTGTTTTTCCATAGCACTGTTCAACCTTCTTTATGGCAGGGTCCTGCACAGATTGCTAATCATTTATATGCCATGACAAATTGCAAAGTCCAAAGATGACCACACCAAAATGTATCCTTATTCTACAATGGGCTAAAAGCAGTCCATCAGTAAGAGCTGGGTCCTAAGACCACTGCCTGACCAATGGGATGCTGTCATAGTGATGTTCTATGACTCACAAAATTTATGGTTTTCTCTTGAAATACATAACTTTGGAGCCCTGAGTTGCCATGTGACTATTTGGGCTATCCCTGAGCTACCATGTTGCACAGATCACATGCAAATAGAGGGCGATAACTGAAAAAGTTCCACTTGCTCCACACCAGCTATTTAAGTATTTCTGGCTATGTGTAGGTGAACAAGCCTTTGAGACATCTCAGTCCACAACATCATGAAAGACATTATGTTAGAGTTGTCTAGTTGGGATGCTATCAGATTCCTGAAATGTGAAAGATAATAAATGATGATTGTTCCTTCAGCCACTAAGTTTTGAAGTGATTATATGGCTATAGTAATAAAAATATAGATACTGCTTACATATAGAAGTTGTCTACTTAATAAATGTTTGAATGAATGCTTGAATGACTATTAAAGTTTGAACACAGACACATGAAATTAATTCAACTTCATGAAGCTAGTTAGGTTTATTCAAAATGCTAGGACATATTGAGCAACAATAATGACCAAATTCTAGAGGAAAAACTAAAAATAGAGGTTCCTCCTTAGTATAGGGACAGGGAGCTTCTAAATAATGCAAACTATTGTTTTTTCCATGAGAATACAGTGGTACAGGAAATATATGTATATAATTAATTTTCTTCAAGAGTATCCACCACTATTATTCACATCTGTAGATGCGAAAAGACAGTAACTTTCTTTTGTGTGGCTGGCAATGAGGGCAAATTATTTCTTTAATTGTATAGTCAAGGAAATTGTGAAGGAGCTAGAGTGTTACATAGAATCATGGAGAAATGTCATAGTGGGTAGGATCTTAGGTGTTTCTGTCCCAGTTATCTGATCCACGAATTCTCTTGAATATTCCTAGCCACTTAGAGCTTTGTCCAGCCATTGAGACTGTTTATAGCAGGTCTAGGGACAGTAGACTCTCTTGGAAGGTATCAATTCCATTGGTAAATGTTAGAGCACTATAACTAGCCCAAGTTTCTGCCCTCTCCAGACAAGTCAGTTGCTTCCTAGTGACTGTTCAAGCTTTTTTTTTCTTTATTGGGTAGCCACCTGGACTCTTTCCATCATTCCTTATGGGATATTTCTGTCCTTTTGCCCTACAACCATTCTCCTCTGTGCATGTTCTAATTTGTCCAGGTTCTCTTCAACATGTGGGGCCCAGTGTAGTGTACTCTGGGCCCCACAGCCAGTGTGTGTCTGGTGCACTCCTTTGTATGGGAGTACAGGAAAAGACTGTATTTACTTTTCTATGGTCCCTGATATTATTATTGTTTTGATTGATCATGAGATCAAACTGTATCCTCTAAAAGTCCTTTAAAAAATAAGTAGCTATCAAATTAGAACAGGTATCATGTTCAAATAATTATTTAAAAAAATAAGAATAAGATTTGACTAGTCCCTCTTAGATTATCTTGTTGGATTTGGCTCACTGTTCCATATAATTAAACAATTATATTTTACATATTACAAAATCTCTTTTGTCCTTTACCTCAAACCAGTAAGTTCAGGTCAGATAAACTTCACAGCTAGAGTTTTGCCACTGTTAAAATATGTCTTATGACAGAGGTAGCACCAACTTTCTTTCTCTTAGATCCCATCAAGTACCAAGTCCTATTAATTTTGCTCACTAAATATTTTAATTCCATTTGTTATTGCCTGTCTTTACCATTTTAGTCCATCACTTCTCACTAAGATAATCACAACCATCCCCAACTGGTCTCTCAGCCTCTCCATTTCTTTGGTCTTCATATTGACCTGTCTTAACACAGCAGCACATTAGACACTGAAACATCTACAAGAATCAAAGATTTAGTTGAAGAATTAATGACTCCTAGACCTGTTCAGTCAGTAGCTCTGGGGTTGAAGCTCAGGAACCCGTAACTTTAAGAAAGTTCTCTGATTGTGCCAGAGCCCCAGAAAACTCAAGATTGGCTGACAGACTACGCAGCTTGACAAATCCGCCATGAATATCGGAAAGACTGTTTTTTCAAGAAGTCAGATGCCTTTTTATTCCTTCTGGGAAACTTACAGTGTCTTCTGCTGGAGAAAGGAAGAAGGGAACTGATATTTGTAGCACTAGATACCTGTTCAGTACTAAGGCAAGCTTAGCTCCTTCATGAAATGAACCCATTTATTTCTTAAAACACATCCCAGGATGATAATATTGCTACTAAGACAAACCTGAAGCATGGAATTTTTAAAATAATTCATATGTATGCAGATTCACAAGTTGGTAGGGAGGAATTAAACAAAGGTCTGAGTGACTCCTAGGACCAAGGGGTTAACAAAAAACAAGCATTTCTTAATCAAAAGGAAAATACTGCACCCAATATGAACATATAAAATGATAAATTTATACGTATTTCAAGTGTTCTTACAGGCTTCTTAATTAAGGATCACATTGCTAAGAATTAAAAAGCTATGGTGTACTAAAAAGAACATTGGAATTGGTGCCAGGAAATGAGATACTAATCCTTGAAACCTCACCAATTTCCTAGAGTAGTATACCTTGACAATTGTTTCTCTTCTTTCTGAGGAACCTCTGAAATATAGCTAAGGATATGGTTGAATGGAATGATATAGATTCCTCAGCCTTCCTTGCAGCTATGGGACTTTAATGAGGGTGGAATGAAGTGTTCTCAGAGGCAAGGAGAAGGACCTCAGCCCTCTGGAATGCAGAAGCAGGCAGCTATTTCCACTCAATGGAAGCCACATGCTGAGAGTGGCAGAGAAGCCCAGCAGGGGGCTGGTCCTTTCCCCCTAGTGTCCTGGATCATCCATTTCCTTCAGTGAGAAAGAAATGGACATTGTCTTGTTTACTGTCTGTTTTCTATCATTCCAGCTGAACCTAATCCCAATTACTTTATTCACTTTATGATCTGAGTCAAATTATTCTCTGTGCCTTGCTTTTCTTACTTGTGTAATAGTTTGGACAAAGTTGTACCTAAGATCCATTTGAGATCTCACATTCCCTATGACTGAATGATGTGCTGCCAATAAAACAGGCACAATATATCTCCTTCCTTGCCTAGAACCTACAAATGGATCTCCCTCTGTCTACATGAGGAAGCCAGCTCTCTGAAGTGGGAACAACTTTCACAATTTAAGGCTGCTGTACAGTTAGCCATTTTCCCATCTTCTATGTTCTAGCCAAATCAGATTACTTGCAGTTCTCTGAACATATCCTATACTTTTTCCTCCGGGACCTTCTCTCTATGTTACTTGTCTCACTTAGATCTCTGACTGAGCACTCCAGTCAGAAGTGCCCTCTTTGAAGCCTTTCCCCAGTAAGGCTGCCACAAACACAACTGCATTCTCTCTACATCCACGAAACTTTTGCAGGTATAGTCTTGTGGCCTTCATTACACCAGGTTATCTCCACCATATTTTGAGTTCCTTGGAATGGGACCAAGACTTAGTCCCTCTTCTGAAGCCCCTGTAAGGCAGGAACAGTAGACATTCAATAAGTGTTCTTTGACTAATGAGTGATAAAATGAAATTACAAATGCAAAAAAATTGACTTTGCTGAGGTTAACAATGTGGATCCTCATCTGGTTTAGGCAAGGCTGGACTTTATGGAGAAAAGTAGGTTTAGAAGACAAAGGGATAGTCTGGAAGTTAGGGGCAGTAATTATAGCCATTTTCTTATCTGAACCAAACAAGCAACAATAATAAGTACTTTGTAGTCAGTTAGCATCTCTCTCAGGTGAGCTCTTAGTCCATCACAGATACAATCTCCTTCACCTTGTGTGTGAATCAGCTTGTCCCAAGGTCAGAGTCTGCCTTTGGCAGAAGCAACAGACTCAAGAGCTCCCAATTCTCATGTTAGTGCCCCAAGTTCCAGAGCACACTGTCTCTGTTAATAGTGTTCTCCTTGTCAAGGGCACAAGAGGTATACACTGGAGAAGAATTGTGAAAGAAATTGGCTGAGAGACTTGTTTTGAAATGCTTCTCACATAGTCAGATTTGATCAAGGACAGCAAATCACAGATACTAAACAGTATCTGAAGAGGGCCCCATTCTAAATTTCTAGACGAATGTCCCTTACACATGAAAAGTTACTGGTTTTGTTTGTTTGTTTATTTTTGTAACTCAGTAATCCTCCTTCCAGTCCACTGAATTTTTAATCTCTTTCAAGTTTTTCCCCCTGCTTCTACTGACAGGGATATGACTGCCCTATGATTTTCGAATTTGGGGCTATCTGGACCCTGACTGCTGTATCAAGAGACATTTCTCCATACAGAGGTTCTTTCTCACAATGCAGTACAGAGTGTGGTCACTCAATAAACATTCTTAGTATGCCCACCTTGATTCTTTAATGGAAAATAATATGTGCCAGGCCTTTAAAATATAATTTTCTGGATCTAATCACATCTTGGTAAGATATAAGGTCATAGTAAAAAGTCTTAGACCCTGTGAATGTGAAAATGAAGTTCACACTTTATTTCAGTAGTGCTCAAGTTCATGTTTAAAGTTTTGCACTTCAGTAAACATTATAGGAACTAAATTTGATGTTATAAGGGGAAGTAGTAAAAATGAAAATGCCCATGGAATTACCTTTATTGGGTTTATACTTATGTGCCATGAAGTTTACATGCATTATCCAATATCTTCAAAACATGTTATGTTAAAGATATGTTATGTTAAAAAGTCATGTTGAAAATAACATGACTATTCCCAATTATAGAGGGGTTAAATGATTTGCTCAGAGTTGCCCAAATTGGTATGTAGCTGAGTGAATATTAAATAACTAGTCTTTGTCCTTTTTAGGTCCATGTGCCTTCCACTCACTGTACTGCAAAGAAAATGTCCAAAGAGATGGACAGTAAATATGCTTGATAGTTCTCTAATTCAATTTTGCTTAGAGTTGGAATTTTGAATTTACCATTATATCTGGGTGAATATGCTAATCTCTAAATTTCCTTGTTATCTGAAATGATAATATTATCAGCTTAAGAGAAGCTACAAAAATTTCCTTCATTGTTGAATTCTCTCCAGTCTTTTAAATAAGGGATGGAGAGAGAAATAGTAAATTCATAATGTAGTTTTGAAGCATGATAAAAAGTATGAAAAAGTATACTATCCATGGCTAGCTTTGCAGATTATTTGTATTCCACAAACTTGAAAAACACAGGAAATTTTAAGACCCAACACTTTTTATGGAAGTCCTTCTTATAGTATGCTCTTCAGACGATATTCCTTCCTTAGGTTCCATGTCTATACAAGGAAGTGTGGGGTGGATGAGGAAGAGGGATCAGAGACATCATATAAAGTAATCTGATGCTTTGGATACTCCGTCACAGAGATACACAAGACAGGGACTACAGGAGCAGCTGAGGAAGATGAGGTGTTTGGAACCCAGAAGAGAAATTTCCTGAAGGATCACAGGATGCTGAAGATGAAAATCTGGGAGGACCATCTAGTCCAACCAAGTAATGGTACTGATGAAAGAAGCTGAGACCGGTTTCAAAGTGACTAGTTACACTATTAAGACAGAACAGCAGAGCTTTCATTTGAACCCAGATCTCTTGATTTTCTGGCCAAGGCTCTTCCCACTTCCACACGACACTATTAGAAATGGTAGAGGAATAAATGACTATTAAAGAAGCAAAGGGGCATACTCAATGCACTAGGATGGTGTTAGGGACCTGCGTGCCAATAGTCTGAGGTCCTTGTTACTGACAAGTAGCAATATTTGGATTTGACCCAAATATTCAGTACTTGTATTCCCACGTTTCTCACTTACATAAATTCATGACAAAATAAAAAAGAGAAGAATGGATAAACTAATTATAGTATATTTGTAAAATGTGGTATATTCATGGAATACTCGACAACAAAAAGAAACAGATGGCTGATACAAAAACATGGAGAAGTGGATGAATCTCAAAATCTGCACACTGAAACAAGCCAGATACAAAATATAAATATGGTATAATTCCACCCTGATCTGAATTAAAAGAACTATGGTAAAAGAAGTCAGGAAGTAATTGCCTATGAGGGTGGCAGGTGGACTGGATTGGAAAGTGTTATAAAGGAACTTTCTGGAAGGATATATACAATTGTCCAATCTCATCAAACTGACAAATCATGATCTAAGTATTTTATTACATGTAAATTATGGCTTAAATGAAAAGGAGAAAAATGTAAGAAGAGAACAAAACAATATTTAAAAAGCATTAATAATATAACTAATTTAACTAATATAAATGTGTTCGTTAGGAAAGGGTTTAAGACTTTGCAGACAAATAAATGAAAATTTTGCTTTTTATTTTTTTAAAAGAAAAAAAAGGGACATCATTAGAAAGGGCCTGATCTCTTTCCTTGTCACTTTAAATACTTCAGTTTTGTTTCTTTGAGTACTATGGATGGAACCCAAGTACTCACACATGCTAAATGAGTGCTTTACCACACTGACCTACATCCCATCTTCTCCTTGCAACTTTAAAAAAAAAACTACTAATCATAACAACCTTTTTAAAAAAAAAAACATAAGGGAATTATAGCTTTTCACTCAATGATTTACACTGGATAGTTAGGAAAACAGATTCAGAGGGTGCAGGTTTATCATTAAAAGAGACAGGAGTAGAATATGGCTGTACAAGTTTTCAGTATCAGATCTTATTACTGCACCACACTGCCCCGTGGCTTGGGAGATGCCATCTACCTAGTCCTTTAGACATCCAGCTTCACAAAGCACTGTGACTGAAAATATCAAAGGCATAAAGGTATAAGTAATGTGGAGTGTTTTTCTAAGGTGTCTTCCATGTGACTGACAAAAAGACTTCACAAAGATTGGAACTTTTATGACAGCCTGGTCTCAGTGAAGAGCTGACAGCATGACCCCGGGCCTGATGCTTTCCCAACTCTCTGGCCATGCCAGGGACACTCTGATGGCCCACACAGCTCCTAGCAACCCTTATATTGGGACCAGAAAGGAAGAAGGGCAAGTCCCAAAGACAGCACCATTTTCCTAAGTGGTTCAGATGCCTGCAACAGCAGGTCACTCCACCGTTAGTGTAGAACAAGCCTGAGCTTGCTCTGGAGACTGGAGGGAGCCAGAAACAAGGCTGGAGGTGGAGAAGAATGCTGCTGGATTTCAGAGCAGGCTGGGATACAACCATTGGCCTGCCCAATTTCATAGCACACACAAATTGCTTCACTGGCAACAACTTCATCTGTAAAGTGAGAATATTAATGGCCTATATGTGGTTGAGACAAATAAAGGGGAGGGTCTAAGCTGAGGTTCAGCCCTCTACAAGTGCAAGGATTCACTGTGACAAGAGATAGCATCACATATTCCTGAAGCCTTGGAAATCACTCCAGGACTATATTTTGTATTTTCAATGTCTGGTCCTCTAGGCCTAAGAAGATGCTGTTGCATGTAGGTAAAACACAGCTGGCCTTCCTAACTGTCCTTTGAATTCACAAAGACTAGTTTCTGAATAGATAAGTAGTATGACAAGACCTGAAAATCTCACTGAACAATTGACCTTGCAGTTTTTTTTTTTTTTGTTTGTTTGTTTGTTTTGGTACTGGGGATTGAACCCAGAGGTGCTTAACCACTGAACTACATCTCCAGTCCTTTTATTTATTCATTATTTTTTGAGACAGGGTCTCACAAGTTACTAAGGCTGGCCTTGAATTTGGGATCCTCCTGCTTCAGCTCTCTGAGTTGCTGGGATTACAGAAGTGCACCACCACACCCAGCTTAATCTTGGAGTTTTTAGAATACAAGTGAATAAAAAAACAGTGGTTTCAGGGAAAAAAAAATCTACTTCATTCTAATGATAAATCTGTCTTGGGTATTCTAGGAAGTAGGACTAGAGTAACACCATTTACCCTACATTAATTTGATGGGCACATTTTTATATCTTATAAGTAAAGTAGCAATTTATAATTTTCTTTATGTGGGTAGTAAAACTAAAGTTCAGAAAAATTAAGTAACTTTTGATGAGTTGTGTGACATTTAAATGGTGAAGCTGCTTTTTGTACTCAGGCCTGTCTGACTCAACACTATGGTCCACACCCTCTCCCTACTCTGCCTTGCTGTTTACTCAAATAAATAACCCCTTCAGCAGATGTGTTAGCTCAGTCTTGCAATGATTACCACATTTGCTGCTAGTACTAGAAGTAATGTGCAAGTGCTTGTGGGCTCTAAATAGAATAAACACTAGTTATTCTTGTTTGCATCATAAGGGAGCTGTGGGTCTTGAAATCTAACCTAGAGTAACAATTGAGGCTTGCAAGTGAGCTTTTAGATATTTAGATAAGACTCTATTAAAGCATCCATAAAAGCATTTCCCTGTTCATATACCAGAGTATCAGCCAGTTTCAGAGTTTAAAGAGGTTTTGAGTAGCCCAAATGCTTTTCCCCTTTGGTAGGTACAGTCATGTTCTCTTTTTTCCAAAAGAATTTTAAGGCAAAAGAGGTAATGCCCTTTGGTGAATCTCACAAGGAGACAAGAGTGTGAAAGTTACCATGGCAAATTGTGACTCCTCTCCTGACTTCCACTTCCAGGGTCTTCGAGTTTGTATTTCAAATTTGCAAATGGGAAATGAGAACCACTGTATGAAATGGAACCACTTCCATCCTAAGGCTGTACATTTTCAGGTGCCAAATTTCTTCCTAGATTATTTTGAGAGAAAAAAACAGCAAGGGACCAGAGGCTAGATAAACCAAGCTTTTTTATACAATGCCAGCTACGTCAAATGGTAGGACCACCATGGCCTTAGGGGAAAGAACATGCATTGAGGAGTTTCATAAAGTGCATATCATGAATCTCTCCATTATTCAAAAGATAATTCATGTCACCAAGTCTTTTATCCTCCTAGGAACCTTTTTTCATCTGTAAAATGTAGATCAGAATACATCTGAGAACTGGTAATAGAGTTAGAACACTAAAGTGAAAAATTAAACACTTACTGTTGTACTAGAACAATATTAAATGATATTTTCAATAATAGAATTGTAATATAATAAAGTATTTTGTAAGCCATAAAATGCCAGGCAAATACTGGCCATCATTTGAGATTATTATTAATTGGAAGTTAGTTGACAAAACAAGACTCGGAATATGAACCACTAGGGATAGTGTTTTTTAATAACATCAGTCTGCATATGTGGGGTTTGCATAGGGCAACCTATGGCCCCAAGCTCTTCCACACTTTCCCACACCAGATGCTGAGGGAGGGAGACAGCCTTCCAAGGCTCCTGAATTGCCTAAGGCTAAAAGGACACACTGCCAGGATTCAGATCCAGATCTTGTAAAACCAAGGCGCGGGCTCTCTTCATTTCATTAGCACTTTGCCTTCTGTTTTCTGACTCTTAGGCAATGATCCCTTTCCATTTCCCAATGTATCTTTGTAAAGTTTCTCTTTCCCAAAGCAATGATGATATTTAGAAATACCTCAAAGGGGGAAAATACTTTGGAAAGCAAGGCTGCAGGCTAAGAAAAAGCAAACCTATTCACCAGCCACTGAACTTGAAATAGGGGCCATTTCAAGATTTATAATAAAAGATGTAGACACAGATATTCGGAGTTCCTCTGTTGGTTGTGAGGATGACTGTTGTTCTTTTTCTGAACCCAAAGCAATCCCTATTCAGCTATGAACACAAGGCACGGAGCCTCTTGATTGGCAGTGAAAGCAGCAACACTGGAAATGAAGCGGGTATCCCTTGAGCCAGACAGTTCAGTATCACAAAACGGAGTAAAATCATGTTTTTACAAAAAAAAATGGTGATGATACTCTACCTTCATTAAGAACAATTCACACCCCTAATTCATTCACTGATCATAAATAAGGCAAATGTTGGCCTCTTCATGTAAATAATAAGGATTTAGATAGGATCCTGAGTAGCCTGTTCAGCTATGAGGGTTTATGATTTTATGTCACAGGAACAAAAAAAGTTAGGCAATCAAGCATAGCTATAAAACCCAGGAATTGAGTCTCATGAACCCAATGTCATTTGTGAGAAGATATTGAAATTCTAACTTGTAATTAGAAATATTTTAATTTCTATTCATTCGGGCTTCACCGAAAGTAACACAAAACATTTATGGAATATTAGAAAGCAATAAGGAAGAGGGACCAATTAAATGTCTTATGAAAACCTAGGAGGTGCATCTAATAGAATTAAGCAGCTCATGGAAATCAAACTAGAATATTCCTTCATGAGTTCATTCATGCATTGAGCCCCTATTGTGTGCAAAGCATAATTATAAGCCCTGCAGGGACAGAGTGAAGATCAAGATCATGGATACCGCCCTTGTCAAGTTGCTCACATAGAAACAATGAGAGAGAACTCCGTACAGGATTGGAAAGTTGACAACACTGAAAACTCACGTGACACCAAACACTTATTATATAAGTCTTGGGCAAATAGGACACCTTTAAGACTGGCATCAATTATTGCCACAGAGATAAAAACACACAGGAATGTTCCCTGTTTGCCCTCTTACAAGCCTATAGACTAAAGATAATAATCTTTTATTTTATGCTTAAAGAGACAACATCAAAGAATTTTAAGGCTCAAGATGTGAGGAAGCCAAAGCTTACACAAAAAGAAATCAAAACAGTAGGTTGGCAATAGATACATCTTTCTTTACCTTCTTCTTCTCCTTTAAAGAAAATGAAAATAAACATTTGCTGGAGTTTTAAAAAATCTAACATGACCCTACAGTTCTGAACATAAGTAGTATATGAAATTTATGTGAAATAAAAGGCAATACTGCTTGTAAGTACTTGTCATAAATCGTGGAAGACAGATGTTCACAAGATATGTAATAAAGTCCTTGCCTACTCACGGAAAACACAAATTCATAGTAACAAGGTACACATGTGAGGAAATTTATAATGGTTTCCCTTCAGCATAAACTATTGTTCCTTTCATGTAAACACTGGGCAGAAGGTTTGTGTTTCATTACAGAATTGCTACATTGTTGGTGGACACATTCTGACACTCACAGGTGAGTGTGAGTGCAGCCATCCTGTCCACAGGATGCACCTCTATTCATACCAACCTGGCATATTTGATCACCTTAACAGGGGTCCTTTGCTGTGGCTACTGCCGGTAGCTACTGGATGCTTCCTGTCCTATTTATCACTAGCCTAATACCTTATTCTCTAATAGGATCAGGACCCTGTGAATTATTACATCTAACACTGGATTAAATTCACCTTCTTGTGGGCTAGTTTAAGAATGAGAATAATGGATATGTGTTCGTAATCAAATGAGAATATGCAGTGAGACAAATACAATGAAATAGGTAGGAGTTAGCTTCCTCATACATTCTTCCCAGGACTCTTGGCAAGGCAATTCTTCTCTTAAGGCTTGGTTGCCTCATCTGTAAGCAGGGAAACCTGAAATGAATCGTCACTCTCTTTGAACTGTAATACTCATTCATCTCTGATTTGTGGTGACACATTCCCATCTGTTAGCATGGATTTTCACTGATCACCCAAATACATTTACTGGGTGTCCTGGATGCTATGGCAAGATCTAGGATATTATTATCTGGTTTATGGAAAAATGAAACCTAAGAACATTCATTCACTGGGGAACTGAACAAGTCGTGGAACATAGGGATTCTGTGAATCCTGTGCTAGGCACTGGGGTTACAACAACCAAGACAAACTGGTATCCTCCACTGCAAAATCTCACCACCCAGTTGTAGGAAACTAAGAGACTAAATAAGTAAATTAAAATTTTCGGTAGTGTGTTATGGTTTGTTGGTAAAAGGTCTCCTAGGATTAGACAAGAGAGCAAGTAGATAGATCCCTTGATTGATAAAGGTTAATAGAACCATATCTGAATCACTGAGAAAATTATCCAAGTTGAACCCCAAGGAACCAGGCTCAAATAGTTCATGCTAACATTCAAGTTAGCACCAGATCGCAGGCCTAGATTGGAAAATCAAAATCAAAACCAAAAATCAAACAAAACCAAAATATTCCAAAAAAAAAAGCAAAAAGCAAATTCCTGAAATCATGGACAAAACCTAGGTTTGATGAAGAGTGAAGATACAAATTGCAATACTGATAACACCTTTCTATATTATATGTTCCTGCCATTTAATATCACAAAAACATGCATTGTCAGTCTGGCAAGAGAATGAACCGTGCCTTGAGAAAGATAACAACAGAGACCTAGTGTAGGGATCAAATAGAAAAGGTTACAGCATTTGACTGATGCTGAAAAAAATTCTAAGTTTTTAAAAGGAGGGTTTTGTGCAGGATTTTGGTTTTAATAATGGAAACTTGGTCTTGCTCTTCCTGAAGGAGGGCAAAAAAACTTCCAACAAAATATACTTTCAATAGTAATGCGACCAGTGTTACATCAACAGATCTATGAAATATGCCTTATAAGATACATGTAAAAAACACATTTTTTCTCTTCTAAATGAAGAGAATGAAACCTGTAAACAGTCTATACTACAAGAATTAACAGTGCTTGCTGGGACATCCTTGAATGGATAGATTAAACAGGCTGACACTTTCTTGGGCTTTTGGGGATTCATTTAATTCTTGGTGGTTCGTGGTCATAGGAAGGACTCTAGAGAAAATAAACAACTTTGGGGCTGACTAAAGGGGCAAAGTGGCTGGACTTGGAAGTGAAGACATTTTGCTGAGTGAAATCTTTCATCAGATAAACTGCCAAGCTCCAGCAGCCCTTCAAGAACCGAGAAACATGTTCAAACCCCTTTTGCCTGCAGACAGAGGGATGCTAATTGCTTTACCCAGATTCTCTTGAACCTTCTTGCATGTAGCAGCATAAAAATAGCCAAGCTGTGTACACTGCCTCTAGGATCCAACCCTCCACCTGTGGGAAGGGATTCATGTTTCAACGCTGTCTCATTGCCACAGGTTTGCTTTGGAGCCTAATTACCAACTAAGTTTGATGACAACATAACTGGCTCCAGGGGTTGCTTGTTCCTACCAAACAAAACAAAAAACAAATTCCTGAAGCAAGACCTGAAATGTGCTACTGGGAATACAGAGCCAGTGATGCAATCCCAAACCGGGGCTGGTCTCCTCCTTATCTCTGCATCAGCAGCTTCCTTGAAGAGCCTGTCTCCATCGTGGACCAGCTTTGACAAATATTTACTGACAAATGACTATTATTTTAATAATTATAATAATTTGCCATCATTTGCTGATTTACAGCCAACGAACATGTTCATAGACGCTATCTCACTTGATGGCCACAACTCTGTAGGGAAAGCACATAGAGCAAGGCTCATTAACTGATTTAAATGGGGTAAAAGTTTATATTGCTGGCAAGTGGTAAAACTGGAAGCAAGAGATCGAGTGTTATCAACCTGTCACATGCATTCTCTTCCAGTTGGCCACAAAGAAGGCAGGCTCACAACTGTTAGAAAGCCATGTGGGGTAGTTCAGAGACAAAAGAATAAGGAGTCCCTCCTCAGTCTTCCGAGGAATTCAGGGTATTCCCTGGGCTGCCTCTGAAGAGTGCATTACCCACAGTGGAGCTGAACTTGACAATTCGCATGTTTAATACAGAAATGACTATTCTGTAAAATGGTAGTCCCCAGACCCTGAATGACCAACCACATAATTGGAACACATAATAAAGGGAGCTCCTTTGTTGGGTGGGATTTTTTTCAAAATACTATTGGTTTAGAAAATAGTAAAGGGTATATTGCATTAAATTTTGATTGCTGCTTAACAATCTTAGTGGCTTAACATAACACACATCTACTATCCTGCATTCCTGAGGGTCTGGGCATGGCTTCATTAGGTCCTATGATCAGTCTCACAGGCAGCAGTCAAGGTGATGACTGAGAGAGGCACTGTTGTCTGAGGATTAACTGGGGAAGTCTCTGTTTCCAAGCTCATTCAGATTGTTGGCAGAACTCATTTCCTTACGTGCATATAATTCAGGGTCCAGACTTTTGGCTGGCTGTCAGCTACAGGCATTTTTTATCCTAAAGGCCAGTCACAGTTTCTCACCTCATGGGCTTCTCCCACCAGACTCCCAGGTAGTCTCTTTTTCTGGTTTGTAGAGATGGACCCTTATGTAATGTAATGTAACTACAATTAGGTCATATCTTGATACCTTTGCCTTCTTCTATTGATTTGAAGCAAATGACAGGCTCACCCAGTACTCAAGGAGGGGGGATTATACAAAGGTATAAACACCAGGAGGTAGAATTATTTGGGGTTGCCCAAGAGCCTGTCCTCCATAACTGTCAATGTAGAAAACTCAAGGTCCTTTTCCCCTTGACTTTCCAGTGTTTTAGAATAAATATTATACCTTTTGGGCTGGGGTTGTGGCTCAGTGATAGAGCACTTGCCTAGCATGTGTGAGGCACTGGGTTCAATTCTAAGCACCACATATAAATAAATAAAGTCCACTGACAACTAAAAAAAATATTATGCCTTCCATCAGGAAACACATATTTAGCACCATATTTATGAGATCCTCCTTTATTTTTCTGAGGGGAAGTGGTAGTAATGCATATCTAGGTAATGAGGGCTTATTAGACTAAATGGCCTGCAGTAGTCTTCTTTTTTTAATCTTTATTTTATTTTTATGTTTATTTTTATGTGGTGTTGAGGATCGAACCCAGGATCGAATATGTGTGAGGCAAGCACTCTACCATTGAGCTACAACCCCACCCCTGCAGTAGTCGTCTTTATAATACACATCAAGGTCCATGTAGCTTAATTTATCTCATGTTTAAAGAAAGTATGGCTAATTTATCATGGAGGGAGAGTTTGGACTGAGAGTCATTAGATGTGAGTTCTCATCTGGTTCTTCTATGGATTAGCAGTGTGATCTCAAGCAAGGCACATCCAGAATTTCCAGTTCTCAAATTAAGTTGAATGAAAAACTATGAATATTGAGAGATCTTTCCGACCTGGGTCTCCATTCTATCAATGTTAGTATATATCTAACACTAAAAAGGTGGGTGGCCAGGCTTCTCAGGGTTATCTTCTTTGGAATTCCCTATTTTGAAAGTGTGTCCTGGTCAGATGGTGAAGAGAGGGGATGTACCTATGTACCCATATAGGTCTCAAAAATGTTGCTTTAAATCCAGGCAGGTGGGACTGGAATAAGACCTGGTTGCTCAGACTGAAAAGATTCAGGAATCTCAGCAACTGTTCAGATTTTTAGTAGGAAACTCCCTTGTCTATTGAAGGCTGGAACTGAAATGTTTTGAGCACTAATCCTTGATTTTGCCCTCAGATAGGTGTTTAACTATGTGATACTGCAGATTTCTCATCTCACAGCTATAGTGGTGTTGCAATGTCTTCCAACTCTGATGATTTGGATCATAATCCATTAAAATATGGAGCTCTTGCCTGACAAAATCTCCTGGTAGATTCTGGAGAGCATAACAATAGAGAAATCTTAGTGTCTACCTACAGATTACTTTTATAATTCAGGGCACAGATATTTGTTGCAAATATTACTCAGCTTATTTTTTCCACGAGTCTATTAAATACCTTAGAGTCTATTAAGTACCTATAATTTTGACATTCCACAAAATTTTCATAATATTTCCAATTCCCAATGAATGATTTGTGAAGTAACTAAGTTTGACAATAATCCAGGAGGTTCCTGGAGTCTGCAAAGAATTTGGCCCATAATATTGGTCTTCTTATATAATAAGACAAGTCTACATGTCAGTTCTTAGCATCACTGAGTTTGATAAGTAGATGTACAGACCTCTGGAGTTTGCTCAGTGTATTAGAATTTGCCCAGAAACACACCCTTCTCCCCTATTTCCCAAGCATGTTTATCAGGAAGTGGGGTATTTTGAAAAATAATATCTAGATGCCAGGAGTTGTATAAACTCTAATTTTTATTCTATAAGTTTAAATCATTAAAAGAGAGTTCCTCATTCCTATAGTCTTTATAATCAATGCAATCACTTACTTGTCTTTTAATCATCAAACTATACCCAGAAGTCAGGGCAGGCAAGAGTTACTTTAATTTATAGAAGTGACAAGCTTTAAGGCACTTCTCATGGTGAGTCACATGGTGAGTAACTAGCACAGCTAGGGTGAGAATTCAGGTCATCTAACTGCCAAGCATGAACTTTCTCAAGCCACGATATGGGTTCAGATAGCAGATCCAGGTGTCAATGCTGCCACTTTTGGTCACATGTACTTGAATTTTTCATTATACTGCTTTGAGCTTCTGTTTTCTTAGTAATAACAAGCAGATGAGAATACTAGAGGTTTGTAACTAACAAGATCGTTCCAGAGATCAACAGGGAAAAGGCATGATGTTAGGTATTCAACTAGAAATTGCTAACTTGTAGAACAGTTATCACTGGTGTTATGGGGGCCTGCATAGAGATTTTGGGAAGGAAATGGGTGACTCCTACCAGACAGGGTGAAGATAGTGTACAAGTGGAACAAAGCTCCAGGGGTTAACTGGATCTACACTAAGTGGATATATGAAAAGCTTCTGTGGATGTGTCAGTGAGACAAGGACCATGATTTGGCACCCTACCTTCCTTTGGAAGGTAGAGTGATTAGGAGGTAGGGAGAGAAGGTGAAGAGAATGCAGCCCTGATTCCATGTGACACAACAATGAGGGAATTCCAGGAGGGTTCTACAAACTGGCATTAACATATGATTATTGTGCCTAGAAAAGGGGAATCCCATTTGTTTCTAATTCAGAATCTTCTACATGATGGGCAGTATGGAGAGCATAGACACAAACAGGATGTGGTTCTTTTCTTCAAAATTGCACCACATAGTAGGAGAAAAAGATGAAAATGTAGATGCTTTGAGAAAAAAGGAATATTAGATAATAATATCATATATACAACACACACATATATATACACATAATATACTAAAAACAACTTTAATAATAATAAGAACTGAAAATCATCAAGTGTTAACAGGGGACAAGCCCTGTGTTGAGTGTGTTACATGTATCATCACATTTAATCCCTACAACAACCCAAGGAGATACCAATTTCCCTTATTTCCTGAGGACCAGTGTGTTCTGAGAACCTGTACAGGTCACATGACTGGAAAGGAAGGGGCTGAGATTCTAATTCCAGCCCAGGCTGTTTGGCTCTGGAGCTGAGATCCTCATCCTTTTATCATCCAGCACTTTATTTTACTTTCTTTTTTCTAGACTATTCTTTTTTTCCTTTTTTAAAATTTCTTTTTTATTTCTTACATACATGACAATAGTGGAATGCGTTACAATCATATTTTTCTATAGCACTTATGACCTTCCAATATGCTATGACACGAAATATTTTGTTTATCATTTGCTGGCTAAAGTGTAAGCTCTGCTAGAACAGGGGCATTTGTTTTGTTCACTGCAGCATCCTCAACAACTAGAATGGTGCCTGGAACATAGTATGTGCTTGATAATATCTGTTGGCTGGATAAATGAATAAATGCTAAGAGATCATTTTTTCCTGTTGTCTCATCGTTAGAGAAAAAATTAGGTCAGGTGGAAATATTTAGGAGAGGGATGATATGCACTATAAAAAGGTAGATAGAAAGGAAGGTAAGAGAATGGAAAAAGTTACCCAGATAAAGAAGGATGGAAGAGCAGGTGGTTGGGTAGCAAATGGGAGGAACAGGGGTTGTACATGGGTCAGTGAAGGGGATGATGAGAGATTTACAGTCCACATTCCACTAGGCACTCAGCTCAGAAAGCTCTGAATTCACTCATGTGATGCTCTATTACATAGTTGAGGAATGGAATCTCCCCCACCCACCACTTGGCTCCTGACATGGTCTCCTATTGCTGGATTGCAGGATTCCCAGCATCCCCCCCCCCCCTTGGTGAGCTGTGGGAATGTTGGCCAGCTTCAAATACTACTTCCTTTTGTACTGCAAATGGCTTGTCAGTCTGAACATAAGTCATTGTCTTTTACCCAGTATAGTACTGAGTAGACTTTCTTCCTAGGTTTCTACTTTGCTATGCAGAATAACCATATGATGGAAGTCATCAAGTTTTTTTCTAAGTTGCTGTTATTTTGTCTGAACTATTTATATTAGCAGACATACAAATGTCTGGGGTCATAGGCTGTGCAATGGGAAACTGTCTTCCTGAAACGTGTCTGGGTCATGGTAATGTGAGTGCCACAACTCTTCAAACCTTGCTTCAAAAGAACCGACAGTCTTTTCAACAAACGGTGCTAGGCAAACTGGATATCCATAGCCTATCTCGCACCCTGTACAAAAACCAACTCAAAATGGATCAAAGACCTTCACAAACCACCTGAAATTTCCAAACTATTAGTGGAAAACACAGGGAATACACTACATGATAGAAGTATAGGCAATGATTTCCTGAACAGAACTCCAATAGCTCAGGAAAAAAAAGTAAGAATCAACAAATGGGATGGGATTAACTAAAAAGCTTCTGCACAGCAAAGGAAACAATTGACAAGTCCACAGAATGGGAGAAAATCTTTTCTAGCTCTTCATCTGACAGAGGATTAATATCCAGAATATATAAAGGACCAAAAAATGGGACATCAAAGGAAGAAGAAATGCATTAAATAAATGGGCAAATGATCTGACAGACACTTCCAAAAGAAGCACAAGTAGCCAATAAATATATTTTAAAAATGCTCAACATATTTATCCATCAGGGAAAACTTCACTGAGATTCTATCTCGCTCCAGTAGAAGACTATTATCAAAAAAATACAAAAATAACAACTGTTGGAGAGGATGCAGGGAGAGAGGGTCAGTGACACAAGGTGGGTGGGGGTGTGTAAACTAGCATGTCCACTATGGAAAACAGTATGGAGGTTCCTCAAGAAACTAAGTATAGACCCACCATCTGATTCAGCTATACCATTGCTGGGTGAACAGCCAAAGGAAAAGACGTCAGCATACAAAAGATATACCTGCATACTTATCTTTATTATGGCATGATTCACTATAGTGAAGTTATGAATCAGCTTAGGTGCCTGCCAACAGATGAATGTATAGAGAAAATGAGGTTAATATATATGTGTGTGTGTATGTATGTGTATATGAAGGTACATATGTACATGTGTGTGTATACATATATACATGTGTGTTGAGAGCCACAGCCGAAGGGGCCCCAGCAAATTTCCAGCTGCCAGCTGATGATTGGCTCACAGCGGCCCCAGCAACTTCTAGCTGCCAACTGGCTCCTCTGCGGTGATGCTCATTGGGCTGTTTCCCCGCCCTTTCAGACCATGGAGCTGCTCATTGGGGGACTTTTTTTTGGCTCCGCCCAGGCAACCCAGCCAATTGGCCTCAAGAGCAGGAGGAGTGGGGGGAGGTTGAGAGGCTTGTGGGAAGCCGGTGGTGGCATCTGGGCTCTGAAGGTTTTCCTGAGGAGCTGTGTGGTACCTGTGTGTTCTAAAAATAAAGCTCGTTTCTTTTGACAAGTGGTTCCTGAATTGTGCCCAGCCAGACTGCGGCACATGTGTGTTCATAGACGTGTATATGTGTGTATATATATACACATATACACAATGGGATAGTATTCAACCATAAGAAAGAGTGAAACAATGTCATTTGCTGGAAAATAGAATAAGAGGTCATCAAGTTAAGCTAAATAAGCAAGACACAGAAAGGTAAGTATTATATGTTTTCTCTCTTATGTGGGAATAAAAATAAGTAAATAAAAATAACCCCAAAGCAGAAGAATAACTCCTAGGGAAGAAGAAGGGAACTGGGAGGAGGAGGGAGGGAGGATAAGAAAAAGGAGGGTAGTAGTGAAGGTGGGTATGATTAAAATATGAAACATTTGTAATGTTTTGAGCAACTAATGAATTTCTGATGTTTAAAAAAAAATATGATCCATGCACACATGGAAATGTCTCAGTAGAACCCACTAATTTATACAGTTAACATGAGTTAATATTTATAATAAAAATCAAGTTGTAAAAATTTCATTTATAGTATCATTGGAATATTATACATTCATGAATAAGTATAACTGAAGCCATCTAAAAATGTTAAATGAACAAAATACAATGAAAGTGGGGGGAAAAAACAATGCTGGGCTGGATTCCAGATCTAGTGTATAAGCTTTTTCACTATGAAAAACAGTATGGAGGTTTCTCAAGAAACTAAGTATAGACCCACCATCTGATTCAGCTATACCACTATTTTTCACTCACTCCTATGATTCAGGAGAGTTGCATCTAAATTTTGGTTTACTCATTTGAAAATGAAGATGATATGGATGGGCTGGTAGTGGCCAGACAGTTTTAAAATTCATGTCAATTTTAATATTCCATTCTGTTAATATTTAGATTCTTTGGATCTCCTGAACAATCCATTTCTTTTCAACAGGCTCAGTCAAGGGAACTGCTTGCACCAGCTTTCAACATACAGTTTCTGCTATTTATTCATTCAACTACTCAGTAAGTATTCTTTGAACAGCTACATTGCCTGAGGAATTGCCCTAAATCTGATCTGGAAGAGACAATATGAGATATGACAAAACCCTTCCATTATCATGCAATTTAGTATCTGGTATTACAGAATTCAAAATAACAACAAAATAAAAACATAAGTCAGAAAGCGATTGAGGCTGTGTGTGGTGGCACACACCTGCAATCCTAGCTACTTGGGTGTCTGTGGAGGGAGTAGTGCAACCTGAGGCAACTTAGCAAGACTCTTATCTCAAAAAAATATTTTAAAAATGGGACGGGGATGTAGGCTACCCTGGGCAACTTAGCAAGACTCTTGTCTCAAAAAATATTTCAAAAATGGGACGGGGATGTAGCTCTGTAGAAGAACACGTATCTGGGTTTGATCCCCATTAATGGAGGGAAAACTAAAGGGATTGAGGAAGACATAAGAAAGGGATGGCAATGAGAAAGGGAGTCCACAGGATAAGACTCTTTCCTCCAGGACTATTAGGGCAAAACCTTTTCCCAGGAAGGGAGATTTGAAGTGGGTCTTAAAGAATAGGACACAGCTGGTGGTGGGTGGTAAAGAGGATGGAATTCTGGGAATTCCAGAGAAGGTGAGTCAAGACAGGATGATGAAAGACTTATTGCTAAGGGAGTAGGGAGTGGGAAACAGAGTCTGTAGTCAGGCCACAGTGGGGCTAGAGTGTACTCTACCCTATCTAGATACTTCTTGATAGATAATACTATGTGTTTTGAACACTAAGTCACATTCCATTTTGTCTACAGTCTTCTGCCGAGTAAAATATCTACCCCAAGACATACTGACCATGCAGTACTAATCATAGGGTAGAACTTTCCAGATGAAACCTTGGATTAATTACTGCTGGAAGATAATGGAACAAGAATCCACATGAGGATGGCATGGTTACTTGTAAGTACACTTGCAGAAACCAAAGCATATTTTGTTAGCTCCCCTATCCAAACCAAACCTAAATTGGATCCATTTGCAAAAAGGTAAAAACCTTCAGGGTATAAGAAAACATGAGCTGTTCTCTCTCCAGAGGTAACCTGTCTACTGGAGAGTCTGGAAGTGCTTGCAAGTGTACCAGTGTACCGTTCTCACCAGGCAGTCCTCTGGCAGCTGCTCCTGATCCAAAATAAGTGAGAGGCTATAGAGTACAGCTTGTACTCTACATAGAGCTGCACATAAAGACCCAGGGGAGGGGAGGGTGAGAGGAGAGGCTGAGGGGGCGGAGAGAGGAAAGAAAGGCTAGGTATGATTATGTCACCAGGTATCCTTGGCAACCAGAAAACATCTTGTACATTCTGTTGAGAGTTCAGCAGCACATGGAAGGAAAACGTGCCCTACTTCTTTCTATCAACCTCAACAGCATGAGAACAGGACATCTCTAAGCCTTAGTCAAGGCAGGAGCCGAGATTTCCAAGGTCCCTAAATCTTAAGCATTTGGCAAAGATAGATAGAGAGATAGATAAATAAATAAATAAGACACACATAAGTTGGAGAGAGAGCAAGAGTGAGTGTGAGTCTGTATGTGTGTTTGGGTGTGTGTGTGTGTGTGTGTATGTAGGAGGTGTGTTTTTGTTTATGAGGAGGGGTACTGCAGTGTGGTGGTAAAAGAAGCTTCCATGGTACAGAAGTTCAGAAGGAGGTATTGTGAAGCTTTGAGGTTAACTAGTTCTGAAGGCAGCACCCAATCAACTCAAGGGTTGAGTGGATATCTTGCAAGATAAAGGCTCAACTCAAATCGCTCACACTTTGTAGAGTCAGGACACGTGTTTGAAGTGTGAATCTAATGAATGCATCTTGCTATCATACTCAGCTTGTCAGGCCACAGGATTCTGGGAGATAAAAAGCAATAAAGTTTATCTGTCCTTGCTCCAAAAGATGAAAGTGTCATCTGGAAAACTTGCCTGTCCAGCCTGGGGTCTAGAATAGCTTTAGTTGACAGCCTCCCTTGCTGCCTTTGCCATAGATACCCAGAAAAATACAGGCAAGGCTTCCTTACACTGCTGAGGAGTTTGGGAAGCCCAATAGCAATGATCATGTTTGGATGTCCACTACTGAGCATGCCAGTGGCCAAGCAATTACAACTAATTTACAGCTAATACTTGAATGGCACTTATAATGAACCAGGAACCATGCTAAGTAAGATATATGTATATACATGTGTATATATTTGCAGATGTATATATATAGGCATATGTGTTAATGAGTATACATGAATATGTATGTATTTGTATACACACATACTAGAATTCTAATTTAATCCTTACACTGACTCTGTTATAGGAACTCTTAGTATCCTTGTTGTAGATAAGAATACTAAAACACACAAAAAAGGCAGCAGTTTGCCAAGACCTGCCATCTATGCTGTGGCAGAACTGCAATTTGAAATAACCCTGTTTAGGCTGGAAAAAAGGAGGCCAAATTGCCATGAATGAAGAAAAAATTTACTTTCACACACATGTGAGCTCCAGTATGAGTATGCATATATGTGCATGAGCGTACACACATGCGTACACTCAGAGAAAGGCTGGGCTACTGCATCTGTACAGAGATCAGACTGAGAACACAAAGGTGGCATAAATGGCCACCACTTATGACTTCACCATAAGACAAACACCAGGATATTACTAATTACCACTATAGCTTTGTTATGTGCTCGTGTAGTTCATAAAGAACTTCTAAAATCAGAAATGCACACAGAATGTGCACAGAGAATTCTGTTTATGGGGTAGCAAACCAGAAGCAGAAGTGATTAATGTTTTCTGTTAAGGATGCAGCTGCTCCTGGTGACTTAGGATGAATTTCTTCCAATCCATAATAGCAACTCAATTCTCAGATGTCCCCTGTCCCCTCATTCCCAGTACCACTACTCTCCCCCACATTAGGCTTCTAAAGCCTAGTACGTCATCATCACCTTTGCCTTTGATGGCTAAATTTATGGAGACTGCGAGGTTTCACTTTGGAACTCAAACGAAGCTAGATAAATGTGTTAAAGATGACACTGGACATAAGATCCTTAGAAATGATTCTTACAGAATTCAGAATAAGCACGTACACTGATTCCACATCTGTGGTGATGCAGCTGACATGCTATTCAGCAGGAAATAGCCACTCTCTCCTCTATGCCAGGTTCACAGTCTTGCATGTGGCTCAAGGCAAGCCAGAGGTTTTTGAGGCCTGTACTAAGCCTAGCAGCTCAGAGCCTAACTCAAAGAAACACCTTCTAAACTCCAACCACAATTCCCAGACTCCTGGAAGGGGCTATCATTCTAGGTCAGCACCATCCACACGATTCTCTGCAATAATGGAATACTTCTTCACTGTCTGGTGTGGTAGTCACAAGCAACATGTGAGTGAAATGTGGACTGAAATGAGTCTTAAGTGTGAAGGCTGAATTTCAAATTTTATTTACCTTTAATTAGTGGCTAGTGACTACCATATTGGGCAGATGTTTCTAGATCATCTAGACCAGTATCCTCATTTTATTCCCACCAGGTACCACCTCCTTCAAACCTGTCAGAAAAGGAGCGAATGTACTTTCAGAGCAAAACACAGGGCTACTTACTGCTGAGAAGTCTTACATCCAGTCTCACGGTAGTCACAATTATAATATGACCCTTGTGATTGTTATTCTGGCCCTCCTTCCACTTAAAAACACATTTCTGAGATGAAAGTGTGACACAAATAGATTGCTGTGAGTCAAATCATGACCATTAACCTCCTATTTCCCTCTTAAAATTAATGACTTTGGTAGTAGAGTATGCTTAAGATCAAATGGGTTTGCAAGCCGGCAACAGTAGCAACAAAAAAAGTCAGCCACAGAGATCAGACAGATATACACAGGCAAGAATATAAAAGTTTAAGACTGACAAATAACAGGATTGGTAAGTTGAAGACATAATTTGAGGATCACATGTTAAAAATAACTATTAATAGCATAATCTTTTTGGACTAATAAAAATCATGTTAAAACATCCCACTAGAATCTTTAACAACAGACCACTAGAATTCTACATCTTCCTTCTGTTATTGTCTGAATTTATTTTAACTTCAGTTGTTCTTCGTCTTTCTATTCTAAAGCAGTTATAGATTGTCATAAAATCCAAAAGTATTCTAGAGTCATGGGAATGTAAAAAAAACCTCAGCAAAACAAAACATTTTAATTTGTTTTACTTGTTCTTTTTTTATTAACATTTACAACATAGAAGTTGTGTTTGTTTTTTCCTACCCCCCCCCCAAATCTGTACCCAATAAAAAATGTTTCCAAACTGGGATGCCAAGTTTCCATCCAAATACCATTTTGTTTAATATCCCTGGGTGAACCCTCCCTAAAACAATGATTTGCACTGAAGCTTGGATGTACTTGCTTTTTCAAACAGCAAGATAAACCCACTGCAGCCCTCTGAGCCCCCAACCCTACACAGCATTAGGAAGGGATCCTTCAGAGGACAAAGGCCAAGTTCTGCACAGTCAGTGGCCTCTCTGTCTCTGGCACGAGGGATCAGAAGTTGCTTTCTGATCCTGAAAACATTTATTTTCATTTATTCCTTTGAGAAGGGCCGAGATGGGGGCTGAGGATAAGGCTCAGTGGTAAAGCACTTGATTAGCATGTGTGAGGCCCTGGGTTTGAACCCCCCAGCATCAGAAACAAAGAAAAAAGGAAAGATAAAAAAAGAAAAAGGAAGGCTGAGAAGTTTCACACCTCTTTGCCCTATTACCTTGATTGCTATCTTGGCTTCTTCCTCTGTGGCTCACATATTGGCAGGAATTCTAAATAGGGTTCTTGGAAGGAAGTAATTGAATCAGGAAATGTGCAAGTCTATCTCCAAAGAAAAAGCAATGTCATGCATCCCATGACCAGCCTTTTGTAAGGGACTGTTCCCCTCCCCAGAAAGTTACCCTAGTATCAAGTTTACAGTTTTCTGTATAAAAAAAAAAAAAAGACAAACAAAAACAAAACAAAAATCTATGAAGGGGGATTTACTTTGGAGGGATTTCATGCTGACATAAGAAAGAATTTCCTGTACATATGGTCCCCAATTTTAGACACAATGCATTCCTGGAAATTGTATCATAAAGCAGATCACCAGAAGGGAAAGCTGTGATTTTGCCTGCTTCTTTCATTCAACAAACATCTACTGAATGCCCACTGTGTCCCAGGCACAATGACAAGTTCTGCCCAGTTCCTATAAAAGGGCCTAAAAAATGATCCATGCACCTGAACCTGTAAGGTCACAAGAACAGAAATCAGAGCTTACGAGTCTGTGTCGAATGAGCAGAGTAGAATGAACAAGAGTAGAATCCTATAGTACCCCGAATGGTGACAGAGAGTCTTATTTCTGCCTTACTTTCTGCTAAGGTTGAATCTTGAAAGCCTCTAAAAGACCCCTGTGTTAAAGTCTTGGTGGTGCTATTTGGAGGTGGTGGAATTTTTCAGAGGTGGGTCTAGTGGGAGGCTTACAGGTCATTGGAGGTGTGCCCCCAAGTAGAAGTGTGGGTCTCTGGCCTTTCCACTTCCTCTCTTGCTTCCTAGTTACAAGATGAGCTAGTTACGCTCTCACCATGAAATGCTGCCTTGCCAAAGACCCCAAAGAAACAGAGCCAAGCCTTCATGGACTGGAACCTCCAAAACCGTGAACCAGAATAAACCTTTTCTCTTTATAAGTGAACATTTCAAGCATTTTGTTATAGTGAGGGAAAGCTGACTAATATACTTCCCAAGCAGACTCCAAGCATCCTGTCAACATGTGCAATGTACCACTTGGCAACCCGTTATCCCCAAAGAATTTCAGTGCTCTCATCAATATACTGCTCCTACTCTCTCTTCATCCTTTTCTCTTGGAGTTTATCTCAGATCCTTGTGAGGCCTCCAGTCTCCAAATCTAGGCTTTCTTCTCCTAGCCCAAGTAGATGGCCTCAGTTTTTTGTATCTGAGAAGACAGTGTTCATATGCCACATTCCCCAGTATTTTTCTACTTCACCTCAAATAGTCCTTATCACCATTTCATGCCTGTGTGTTCCTTCTGTTTCAGAAAAGGAAGTGGACTCAATCATTTCCAAGATGAATTGGTCAACTGTTAATGACCCTTTCAATAACAAAGCCAATGCTTATAAAATCTATGAGAGTTCTTTATTACATTCTGAGACTTTAGGAAGAGTAAAAAATAGTCATTTCTCTACATACCAGAGATAAATGAGACATCAGGGAGCAGACAGCATTGTAGGGGGCTGGTAGTATCCTTCTTACAGATAAAATTCATCCTACATTAAAAGGATCCCATAGATCACAACTTATTAGCAAGATAAAAAATGTATTAATGCCCCAAAGTTACTTAAAGATATTTTCTGCAAACTCAATGGTTAAAAATAGAGAAAAGGGTAAATAATGGAGTTTACCATGAGTAGAAATATTATGTAAATATAAAAATCCGGGTTCTGAGAGAATATTTCTAAGAGCACATGGGAAATTGTCTCTGGGAATAAAATAAATTTGGAATAAAAACAGACTCATAGAATAATCAAGTTGTACCTAAGTGTGTAAATACATGTCTAAGAAGTAGATTAGCAGGTTAGTTATTTTAAATGTTTATAGTGAATGATGAATAAATTACAAGTGAACTGAAATTTCTTTATCCTTTCAGGGGTATGTTTTCTGCAAAAATAATTAAAAAATATTTAAAACAATGAACGTCAGTGTTGGAATCATCTGGGGAATTTTCAAAATACTAATGACTGGTCCCACTCCAGATAGTCTGATTTCAGTGGTCAGGGGATGCTGCCAGAGTAACAGAGTTTTAAAAGCCACCCAGATAATTCTATCTAGCTATCACTAAGAACTGCTGCTTTTAAAACATATTTCTTTTCAACTAAGTTCCTTCTTTAACTTAAATGTATACTTTCAAGAGAGTGTGACTTGCATTGTAACTGAAAGTCACATTCATTAGAATTCTTGCAACTAAAATCTGAAAGAAAAAAATAAGTCTACAGAGAAGAATGGAAGAAAAAGATGGTTATTATAACCGGACATTAAATTTAGGCTTGTGGTTTCTGGTAGTCAGGACAAAGATGAAAATAATGTGAAATTAAAAAAAAAAAAAGATAATGTCTGTTAAGGAAGCCTAGAACTAAATTCTAGTAGGAGATTATCTTGCATGTTTAAAAGATTACATTGACTTGGTGAAACACATTTTCAGTTTCATAGAAACTTTTCTCTCTTCTCCCTCTTTGTTTATTTTCTTTTGGGGGCTAAGGATTGAACCCTAGGCATGCACTGAACCACTAAACTACAGCCCCAACCCCTAGAGACACATTTCGTGCGTAAGTTTCTTATGCTGACTTCTTATAAAAGTCAAAGGAAATATTAAGTTTTGATTTTATGAAAGTATTTCGGGGTGAATTCAGCTAAGTGGACTAGGTGATAATATATTTAATTACAACAAAAAGGATTATTCAGGAACGCTGAAAACAAAAGCTTACACTTTTTTTCCCCATTGAACATCCATGTATCTGCAACACAGAATTTAAATTCTTAAGTTTAGCACTTTCTGATATATAGATAAGACAGATTTCGGAAATTAAGTCAGGGATACGCTGGGGTAGGGAGGAGTGAGGAGCAGCAAACACAAACAGAAATGTGATAATTCACATCAGAAAATATAAAAGTAGGTTTTGGGGGAAGAATACTTGATGTGAACTTTTGGGAACTGTTTTCCTCCTGTTATACCAAAGGATGCTCCCAGACGAAAAAAATAAAAAGAAACATACACTTAATTTTTCAGTGATGACTTTTGAAAACTATAAATATTTGACGTGAAATTTTTAGGTTGTGTCTCCTCTGGTCTTTGCTCAACACCCACATGCGTGTTAATAGACACAAACACACAACCAGCAAGTATACTAAAACATTTACAAGGGGGAATTTTTTTTTTTTTGACTTTTAACACATAAAAGTAATGATTTATTGCCAACAGCACTTAATGTGATGAATTTAGAAATGTGATTACCACACTTCCTTGGAAGAATCTGGTCAAAACAAAACTAACCCTATTACACAACAGTGAAAATAGCTCCAGAGCTGTGTGGACCATTTAATGTGTAGCTGAAATCACAAATGCTGTGTAAATTCTGAAACCCCTGACCTGTGTCAAGTGGGACACTAAGCTTCTCTTTCAGATGACAGACCCAAAACTGTTTCCCCCAGGATGATATCTCTAGGCTTGCAGCATAGAAGCTGCTTCATGTGCAGATGTGGTCATATCACACCAAGATCATGCTCACATACCTTTCCATTGACTAACAGACATGGGTCTGCCATTCAAGATTCTCCAGGAACCAGTCCTGAATGACCTTTCTGCCTCAATTGCTTATTTCTGTCCTTTGCCTGTCCACCCCACTGGTTGAATGACTACCACCCATGTATTGATCTTCCCTACCTCTTAACTCTTGATTGACTCTTTATTCTCCCTGTTCCTTCCCATCTAATAACACCTATTAAAGAACCTACTCGGTTTTAAAGAGCTGGCTCCCACTTCTTTCACAAAGTATTTCCTGATTACCTAGTTGGAGGAAATTTCTTCCTCATCCAATTTATATTTCTATTGTAACTCCCTTTGAAGTCAACTTTTCTTTTATTTGTAATGTACTTAAATATTTTTCCTTCCTTTTGTGAACTTCCAGAGGGCAAGTTCATGTTGTGTGGTTGCTGTAGTTCCTACAGCAAGGCTCAGAAGGTATTCAGGTTATTATTTAAAAGTCCTCGGAAATTTAAGGCCCAATTAATCAAATGGAGTCATACAGGAATAACAGATGGCAAAACTTCTTAAGTTATATATACACACTTACACAGGTGCAACACACACACAAACACATACACATCACAACTGTTCAAAGATAAGGAGGAAGGAAAAAAAAACCCTCAAACTGAATCTCAGGACAAGTATCAGACCCTTTATCTTTGGGACTAGTTATTCTTTCCACTTCTGACAACCCCAGCTGAACTGAAAACAGATTGAACCATAAAAGGCTAGGAGGAAAGCTGATGCAATATTATGTGTTTATAGAGAGTCAGGTGCTTCAGGTATAATCCAATAGGAACAATTCTGCAAGGGAAAGACCTACCCTACTTTTTTTTATTTGAAGAAACTGAGCCTCAAGGAGGTTAAACAATTTTATTTGTACAAGACCACATTGCTCAAAACAATAAAGTGGGATTTAAAGCCTGGGCTACAGAACTATAAAACCTAGACTCTTCCACTCTCCTAATCTTCCTCTCATATATACATAGTTAAGAATTTAGCTGGAAATTAATGAAAGCTTGATTCTCATAGTACTGTATACTTTTGCAGGGCTTTAGAGGAACCCCTGTTCAGTTGACCTGCAAACATGAAACCCTGACAATTGCTAGGAGACTCCAGGGAGGAAATAACTTGAGAGAAAAATACCAGTGGAAACTATTACAGCATACATAAGAGCTTGAAATTATTACAATGAGGAGACATTAGTCTGATAGACTAATCACACATACCATATACGAGTTACAAACAAACATTAGTAGCTATATGAGAAGAATGAAAAAATCATTGATTAGAGGTTGCAATACAGTTTGGAAAACCATGAACTTGCTCTCGTGTCTTGAGCAGTTCATTTCTCTCACTGGGTGGTTGTTTGAGCTTGTTTGCTTCAAATAGGGGCTGATTATATAGGATTTCCAATGCCCTCTTTAGTTCTAACGTTCTTTAAGTCCAAGGCTAATTGGTTGACCTACAATAAGCCTCTCACTAGTTATGAAGAAAGATTCTGCTCATGCCTGCACTCTGGACATTATTTGATGTGCATCAAATGATAATTCATACCATCTTCCCAAAGATGTTTTTCCTAAAAATAAACAACAACAAAAAAACAGCGGCAATCCTTTGGAGATGCTCAGTTAAAACTACAAAAGAACAAAACTAAAAACTATTCCATAGGTGTTTAAGGTAATTCCCTCCCTGTTTTCCTTTGTGGTGAGTTCAGACATCACCTTATGCTGTAGTAAGTTTCTTCTCTTCAGAACAGATTTTGGAATTTTGGGCTCTGAAACAAACATAGGGTCTGGTTTTCCATTTCTGTTTTGTATATGAAGTGAAGTTGCAACCCTTTTAAATTCAAGCAGAACTGCTCCCCATACCACAGACCACAAGAATTCTGCCAGGGCTGGGTTTTATTTTGGGGTGGAGAGGAGCAGTAGCAGCAAAAATACTTGTAAAATGGAAGAAGGTGTGATATTCTTTAGAAAAGGGATGGACTGCCAGGAGCAGGAAGGATGAGAAGACTTGGCAGCCTATCGGAAACAGCTGCAGAAGAGGCATCCAGTGTGTTGTATTAATTTGTACATCTCTATACTACAGAGCTAAGTGCTTTCACAGCCCTTTTGAAATCTGAAAATGGATTTTCCATTCATCCAGAACTATGCATTGGCTCAAACTAGCTCTTGTTCAGAGAGGTCATCCAGCAAGTCATTGCCCATTGTACATGGGAATCAGCAAGTGCTGCTGAAGATCTGTAGAACTGCTTTACATCCTTCTCCAACACACTGGTCTGGCTGCCAGTGCCTAAAACACAGGGCATTCATATAAGCTATCAGGAAAAAAAAAAAAAGATGGGAAATGAACCCATTTGCCCTGAAAATTTTGCATTGGCTTCTATATAAGTTCATTTTAAACCTATTTGAAAACAGTCCTCTCTTTTCAAGTTCCTCCTCTTCATTATTTACAATAATGGTTTCCATGCAACAATCAAAAAGACAAAGGAACAACAGGGTACACTGCTTAGTCTTGAGAAGAAAAACAGAAAAGAATTAAAAAAAATAATAGTTTTCCTTTACCAATTCTTATCAGTGTTTTATAAGTAATTCAGGTTGCAATATGTCTATTAGGTACTTAGTTCTGTGATAAATGTTGGGGATTACTTGAGATTTTTACAGTATTTGGGAAGACAGGGTTAGTTATTTCATGCAACTTGGTCTTGGCTTCCCAAATACTTTCAAGTTCTGTTTACTTCCTGGCAAGTAAATAAAAACATTATTTTTGACACTGAATCTAAATGACAGAGGACTTCAGAAAACAGGGACAGCAACTAAGAGATATCTCAGGAAATATTTCATTAAGAGAATGGATTCGAATGTATTATATTCAGAGGGAGGTATTAACTCTGCCCTACTTAAGAAGTGGAAATGGGAAAAGGTCAGAAAAACTTCCCAGAAGATCTGAAGGCGGTATCTCAGGCATAGATAATGAGAATAAAATAAATAAATGATCACGAGATAGAAAAGTACCTATAGAGCATTTTATACTTTATTATAGTTTCTGACTTATTTCATTTGAAAAAAAGGTTCAAAATGGCAGGAAAATTTACTCAGTTGAAAAGAGCTAAAATAAACTTTAAAAAGGGTTTGGGATGTAGCTCTCCAGTAGTCTGCTTGCCTAGAACGTGTGCATTTAATCCAGAGCAATAGAAAAACAACCTACATGTGCATGCGTGTACACACACAAACACATGCACAAACCTAAACTAGAGGAAAAAAATGACATAAACATGATGTACTTTCATTTTTCTCCCTATAAAATTTACCTTGGATTTTTCTCTGAATAGAATGAAAATAAAACAAGAGATTTGTTGATGCAAACACCCTCAGTAATGAAATCTGCTTCTCTGTGTCCTACAGGATCCTGCCTGCAGCCCAACACTGCTTGAGGTAGAGAAAGCAGCTAGTCTACTCTGAATAGTTGCCAAGGGAACAGCCAGTGCTTTATGACATTATGGTCAGATGAGGGGGAAGCGGACTGACCCTGTAACAATGCCAGGAGAAGCCAGCTGCTTGGAAAATCACAATGATTATCCAAAGACGACTTTCAAAACACACACACAACAACAGAAAATCCAAATGAACATATATGACCATGAAAAAAAAAATTTGTTTTTTCTAACATGTCTACTGTGCAGTTCAGGCCTAGGCATAAAAGTCAATTACTGCTGCTGTTTTTTTTTTTTTTTTTTTTTAAATAGTAAGATTCTCCTGTTATTTTGTCTGATTCGGATATATAATCTCAAGTCCAGACTTATTTTAACCAACATCAGCCAGAAAGGAAATGAGTCTAAGATGAAGTGCTTTAAAAGCAAATGTCTACCTGGTTCTCCAGTCCTTAATCATCTTGCTCTCTTCACAGAATACTCTGGGGGATAGATACAAAACCTGGAACATCTAATTGAGCCTGTATTGTATCACTGTGTTCATTGCAGTGGCAGAAAGTTATCCAGGTGGTCGAGGAGCTGGCTTTGATATAGGAGATAGGGCTGGCTTTGGAACTAAATCCAAACAGCATAATAAGGCTTTGTGATCCATATGGTAAATATCAAAGTGAAGTGTGAGGGGCACTAAATTCTCATCAATCCAACGAGTAAGTACTTATTTAGTGCTTGGATCCTAACAGATGTTCAATGCATGTTAGCTGAAGAGAATAATGAGGACTTATTAAGGTGTTAGTCTGTGTGAGGAACTAAGTTGACTGCTTGACATGTGTTTACTCACTTATTCATCAATTAGCTCAGGAAGGAGGACATGTTGTCATCATCCCCATTTTATAGACAGAATACTGAGTCTTGGAGAGCGGAACTTGCCCAATGTCCCCCAGCTCATGGGCAGAGACATCTTTTGGGCCCTGCTTTCAACTACTCTGAGATATTGTCTCTCAAGGCTGAGAGAGAAACAATGCAGGGTCTCACTTTCCACACTAAGTAACAGATGAAGCACATTGGTTTCTGTCTTCTTGGAGATGATGCAGTAGTCTGCATTTAAAAATCTCTCTCTCTCTCTCTCTCTCTCTCTCTCTCTCTCTGTGTGTGTGTGTATGTGTGTGTGTGTGTGTGTGTGTGTGTGTGTGTGTGAGAGAGAGAGAGAGAGAGAGAGAATTGAAGAATAGACAGACAACTCACCCAAGCCAGAATGGATCTGCTACCACATGAGAGGGAAGAATGCTGTGGGGAACAGAAGAAAAATTCTAATCCTACTTGACCTGGAGGAAGTCATTTAGTTTATTTGGGAAGGAATATGTGGAATCTAAGTGAGGAGGCAGTTGGATAGAACTTCAGTTATTAGAAATAAACAGAAAGGCTTAATGCTGTAACCCAGATCAATTTCCAGAGGAGAGTGGGCTATAGCATCTTCAAGGATGTAAAAAAGGAGAGGAGAGATTTATTTACTCCCAGGATTCTAATGATCTTCACCTCTACTTGTTTTTTATCTTTCAATTTTTTTGTGTGTTGTAGATGGACACAATACCTCTATTTTATTTATTTACTTATTTATTTATTCATTTTATTTAATGTGGTGCTGAAGATTGAACCCAGTGCCTCACACATGCTAGGCAAGCGCTCTACCACTGAGCTACAGCCCCAGCCCCTCACCTCTACTTCTGAATTGAGCTAGTGCTAGGAAATGATAATGGTGAAGTGAAGTAAAAATTTTCCCAACATATTGTAGCTGTTTTGACTCTGATACTATCTTAATGTAGATTTGAGGGCAACACTCTCACCTATTAAAATGAGAAAGTTGAACCAGATGATCCCTTAGCCAAAGGCCCTTGAGCATCTCCTAACAGGACACTGGGATGCACTGCCCAGGACAAATTAAATGAATGCTTTGTTAACTAAATCCCTATAGAGAAGAATTTCCTTTACAACAAGGTGTATTTGTTCAAGTAGGTCTTAATGCAACAGCATTAACCTTGTAAAGTCTGGCAATGCTGAAAGACCAGAGTACAGGCTTTGTGTGGTGTCTAGAGTTATCAAGGCAAGAATTTAATAATGCACATAGAAAAGGGCCTAGAACTCTGCCCGCCAAATAGTGGACATTCATTTGAAGAGTCACTCAGCATGAATAAACGAACACATGAGTATTGATTAAGAATTTGTACTCTGGAGACACAACCTAGAATGAAATTTTATTATCACTTATTAGTTTTTCGATTTATGGTAACCAACTTTTCAATTCTGATATTAATTAAACAAGAAGAATAATTGTCCTGGGTATTCAAATTGATTAAATTATGCTATGTGCATGTATTAATGTGCCTCAATGAAACCCACTACTTTGCATAAATATTATGCACCAATTAAAAAAAGAAAAGGAAGAAAAAAAGAACATGGTTGACCATTACTTATGCAATTGTGGCCAGCTTTAATTTCATTAATGCAAAGAGTACACTTGGAAGATTCAGATATAAAATACATTTGAGATAAAAAAATCATATTCTCTATTCATTATATTCAACTCCCCCAATTCGAGAAGCATGTCATTATTTCTTTGATTATTATGACATTTAATATCTTTTCATAAGAAAGAATGGCAAATGTACTGATTTATCATGATTAAATAAGATCATACATGCAAAATTCTTAGCACAATCACAGCAAAGAATGAAATGATAGTATTGAGAAACCTAGATGGGCTTGTGAGATTGAATACATGGATGGATGTTCCTGGAATTAAATAGCCAATCGTTTGGTTTGGCTATTTAATTCCAGGAACATCCACCCATGTATGCCTCACACTGGAGGCTAGTATATTCATGCATATAAGAATATGTGTAGGGCATAATTTTGATTATTCAAATATCTTTATTTTTATGCAGTGCTAGGGGTTGAACCCAGACCTTTAGTGCATGCTAGGCAAGAATTCAACCACTGAGGTATACACCTCAGCATAAAAAGATCATTTTCTAACTCAGTTTGTGAATTGTGTATGTGTCTTTAAGCTCTAAGTGCTACAGCTATTGCTAGGACTGGCTTACAAATTGGGGAAAACAATAGAAAACTTCACACTAAATAACTGAATGCTTCAGAAGCTATGTTCTGTTCATAATTACCTATCTACATAATTACCCTTACTACTTTGGGTTTACTCTCCTCCCCTTTCCCTATTTTCATTAATTGACACTTTTTAAAGACAGGATAAAAGACACAAAAATGAGGACAGAAACTAGGCACAGTGGTGCACACATGTAATCCCAGCTACTTGGGAGATTAAGGCAGGAGGACTGCAAGTTCAAGGCTAGCCACAAGAACTTAGTGGGATGCTGTCTCAAACTGAAAACAAAGCTGGGGATGAAGCTCAGTGGTAGACTGCTTGCCTAGTAAGTGCAAGGCCCTAGGTGGCGGGGGCGGCAGTGGCTGGAGTTAATCCCTAGTATCATATGTGCACACAGAAAATGTAAACATTTTTTCTCTAATCAAACCTGTACCTAGTATGTTAAATATATGAGTAAAATATATTGGATGCAATATACCAAAAAAGTAGAGAAAATATAATTAGTTTTTGTGTATGGGGGAGAAACTTAAAAATTTACCCATGAAAAGGGTAGAAGTGTCACTCCAGGGTTAGTCCTTTGAATTATTTAATAATCACATCTACAAAAAGCACAGTAATCTACCTCATCAGTGAAGATTTTGGAAAGTATTTATTTGGTTTTTAAAATATAATCTTTAGAAAATCCTCAATATGCACAAGAGGAGGGGAAAAATAAACACAGATGCGAAAGAAACAAACTGAATTGTGCTTTTTTTGGGTCCTCCTAGTCATTTTTGCAAATGCCTTCAAAGTAGGCATTTAGATCTTTTTATGTTCTGATTACATTCATCATTAAAACATTGGGTAAAATCCACCACAGCTACCATTGTGGAATTGGAGGTTTATGCTAGTTGCACAAAGTATGCTTTCAGAAGTCTCTGGTTGCATGAAGACTGCTATTTGCCCACTGGCACTGTAAGCACCACACAGAGGAAAAAACAGAGTAGCCAGGATTCTCTAGATTGTATTTTATTCCCTGCCTAGATCATATCTGTATAAATTACATTTGATTTTGAAAAGCAAAATCAAATCTCATATATTACCAGAGTTCAACATGTCCCTTTTCTGGGCTTCAGTTTTCCATCCACAAGTGGGATTTTGGACCCAGGAACCCCTAGGGGGTTAGCATCATGAATGGCGCTAAGACTAATTCTTCTAGGGTGAAAGAACCAGATATCACCAGCAATTGATGTAAAACAAGGTCATGGGTTTCTTCCTAATACAAAGAGTTCTCATTGAACAAGGCTTAAGACTACTTTGACGTTAGATAATAAAAACAGTGTGAATGATGATGTTAAGTAATATTTACTGAGCACTTAAAAGGTATAGGATGCTGTATTATTTCACTTATGTTGGGGTTATTATTATACAGAAAGGAAAAGCATTTATCCAACTAGGAAGTATAGAGCCATGACTGAAGCCCAAATCTCCAGATTCTAGTTCTTAGTTACTATTTACACTGTGGATACTTATTTATTTAGTTATTTTTAAATTTTTTTTAGTTGTCATTGGACACAATATCTTTATTTTATTTATTTATTCTGTATGATGCTGAAGTTTGAACCCAATGCCTCACACATGCTAGGTGAGTGCTCTATTGTTGACCCACAACCCAGCCCTACACTGTGATATTTAAAGGTCCATATCAAATGATATCTTCTTCAATATGCTTTTATTGATTTTTCCAATTATGATTTCTTTCTCTACTCTTTCTTTTTTTTAAGTACAGCACTTGGTCATAGTCTGTCTTTCAAGCTCCTTAATATAAGTGATTTCTCCTTTGCTTTTCAGTTCCTAAGTACCTATTATTATAACAGGTTCTCAGCTGATGTTTTGAGATATGAATATCCTCAGCTCTATCATGACACAACCTGAAAGATGTTGTATGGGTAAACCCACACAGGTACAGTCATCTGATCCTTGACAAAGGCACTAAAAACATGTTGGAGAAAAACAGCTTTTGAACAAATGGTCCTGGCAAAACTGAATATCTAACTGCAGAAGAATGAAACGAGACTCTTATCTCTCACCTTGCCCAAAAGTCAACTCAAAATGGATCAAAATTTCTGGCCTAGGTATTAGGCCAGAAAGTTTGCAACTGTTAGAAGAAAATGGAAGGTCAACACTCCAACACAGACTCACAGACAACTTTTACAATAGGATTCCTAAAGCTCAGAAAATAATAAGGATTAATAAATAGGATGGCATCAAATTTAAAAGTTTCTCCATAGCAAAGGAAACAAGAGCATGAAGACAATCTTTGAAAGCTACTTTTCCAACAGAATATCAATATCCAGGATATAAATAACTGAAAAAACTTACTACCAAAAAGAAAAAAAAAATCAAATAATCCAATCAATGAATGGGCAAATGAACTAAATAGATACTTGTCAACAGAATATAAGTAACCAACAAATATTTGAAAAAAATGCTCATCATCTTTATCAATCAAGGAAATACAAATCAAAGCAATACTGAGAGTTTATCTCACTCCATTAAGAATGACATCCATGAAGAATTGCAAACAATAATAAATTCTGGTGAGGATGTGAGGGAAAGGCAACACTTTTATACCATTGGTGGGATTGTAAATCACTGTGAAAATCAGTATGGTAGTTCCTCAGAAGACTAGACATGGAACTCAGTATTTATCCTAGAGAACTAAGTCAGCATATTAGTGAAAACAACAGTCAAAACAACCAACAGAAACAGATTCCAAAAGACAGATGCTGGAAGTATTGAACAGGAAATTTAAAATACTGTGATTAATGTTAAAGATTCTAGTGGAAAAGGAAGAAAACATGTGATCAGCAGAGACACAGAGACTGTCATGTGAGAGTATGTCTAATTCTCTGTGAGAAGACTAAAATGGAAATGCTAGAGATGAAAAACATAGTAACAGAGAAGAAGATACCTCATGAACATTAGTAAACTTGAAGGTGGGTCCATAGATATCAAGTAAACTTGAACATAAGAGTGTGTGCATACACACACACACACACACACACACACACACGGTAAAAACAGAAAAGAAAAAAATATGTGAAGAGGGAGTTAAAGACTATAACAGAACACCCAAGAACGGTGGAACAATATCAAGCATCATGTATATTTACAAGACACTAATTAAAAATAAAACAAAACTATAACTAAATAGATCAGTAAAGTAGAGGCAAGGGAACAGGGGGAGAGAGAAGGGGAAGGAAAGGGAAATTACTGGACACTGAATTAGAACAAATTACATTTCATGCTTTTATAATTTTGTAAAAATGAATCCTAATGTTAGGTATGACTAAAAAGAACCAATAAAAAAAAAAGTAAGCCTGGCATCTTCCTGATTCCCTATTTTACCATTTCCCACCATGATGCCATTGGGCCCTCACCTGAACAGATATTAGAATTGAACAGATATTAGCTTCATGATCTTAATGTCCATAGCTGTGAGCTAGCTTTTAACTAGCTTCTAAACTTTTAAGCTTCTTTCCTTCTGAAGGCCCAGCCTCAAATATTGTGTTATAGCAACACCAGACTAACAGAGTGCTAAAAAAGTCTAAATAAATAAATATTTTTCCTTATTTATAACTGATCTAAAAGCAGTTCAAAGCAAAATTAACAACAATTTTTATGTATTCACAGCATATCTATAAGTAAAAATAATGATAAGAAGAGTATAAAGGTTAGCAAGATTAGGAGCACACTATTGTAAGGTCCTGAGACTACTCAGAAAGTGGCATAATACAACATGAAAATACATATTGATTAGTAAAGAATGTATATTGTTAATCAAAGAACAACACTAATATTAAAATTCTGGGCATAGATAACACATAGTGCAAATAAAATGGAAATATGAAAAACAAAAGCTAAAGAAAGGTAGAAAGAGAAAAATAGAACAGATGGAAAAGTAACAAAAGCCACTGAGGTGGTGAATTTTAATCCAACTATATCAAAAATTACATCAAATGTAAATAATATAAACACAAATTAAAATGTAGAGACTGTCAAATCAAATAAAATATCAAGACCTAGCTATTTTCTCACTAAAAGTAACCCATTTAAAATATATACATTATAGAATGTAAACAAAAGGTTGGTAAAGAAAGCTGTATCAATCTCATTTAGAGTTAAGAAAAAGAATATTTTTATGGTCAAAGAGACGTTTTATAAAGATGAAAGGAACAATTTTAGGGTCAGGAAAACATAGAAATCCTAACGTGTGTGCACTTAACAGTAAAGCTTCAAAAGACATTAACATAAACAAAGTCAACCACACAGCTGAACAGCAAATAGTGAATCTAAATATACACTGGGGGTTGAGTCCTCTTTGCTCAGTAACTAACAGAAAAAGGAGAGAAAAATCAATAAAGATAGAGAAGATGTGTACAATGCTATCATCCAGTTTAACTTGATATATGTAGAATACTCTATCCAACAACAGGAGAAAGGCATAGAGTATTCACCAACATAAATGACATTCTGGGACATAAGACAAATCATAACAAGTTTAAACAAACTGAAGTTATACAAAGTATGTTCACTGGCCACAAAGAAATATTCCAGAAGTCACTATCAGAAAGGTCTAAAAAATATCCACATATTTGGAAACTAAGCAATATATTTCTAAATAACTCAGGGATCTAAAGGGAAATATTTTGAATAAAATGAAAATATAAAAATGAAAAAATGTAAATATAAAATGCAAAAATGTATAGGATGTAGCTTAATCAGAGCTTATTGATTGAATGTTTATATTAGAAAAGACAAAAGATCTTAAATCAACAATTGAAACTTTAACCTCAAGGAAAGAAGAAGAAGAAGGAGGAGGAGGACGAGGAGGAGGAGGAGGAGGGAGGAGGGAGGAGGGAGAAGGAAGAAGAAGAAACCAACTAAACCTGCTGCAAGCAAAAGGAATGAAATAATAAAACACAGAAATCGTAGTTGAGAGCTGAAAACAGGAGAGAAAAATCAATGGAACTGAAGGCTGATTCTTGAGGCAAAACATCCACAAAATGGAAATACTCCATCCAGACTGACCCAGGGGAAAGAGAAATAAGACAGTCGTGGCGAATATCATGAATGAGAGAAGAAACACTGTCATAGTACTTACAGACTTAAAATGATAATAAGGAAATACTGTAAACCACCACCATTCCTATAAATTTCAGTCTTTAGGATGAAATGGATCAATTTCTTGAGGAATGTGAACTGTCAAAATGTTCTTAAGAATAAATCAAATTTGTACATAAAAGTCTTCCGATAAAGAAAACGCCAGGTCCAGATGACTTCACAGGCAAATTCTACAAACATTGAAATAATAATGCTGATTCCACATCAATTCTTCCAGAACAATGAAAGAAGAGAGAATACATGGCCCCCTTTTTTTTTGGGAGTTCAGCATTTCCCTGATATCAAACCAACAAAACAAATTGCCAAAAAAGAAACCTATGGACCAGTAGCCCTATCATAGATGCAAAACTCTGTAACAAACGACCAGCAAATTAAATCCAACAATATTGAAAACAATTAGTACAACAACACAATTAGGGCTTATTTTGGTAAAGATATGATGATATAATATTAAAGAGTAGTGAATGCCTTCTACCATACTAATAATCTGTTGAAGAAAATATCATTAGTGTATCAATTGATGCTGAAAAGCATTTGACAAAATTCAATCCCCTTTTAGGATTAAAACTCTCAGAAAAATTGAAATATAAGGGAGCTTCCTCAACTCCATAAACAGCATTAGTAAGGTCATAGGATATAGGATCAATGTATAAAGATCAAGCTTTTCTCTATATGGTTACAATGAACAGTGAGGAAATTGAAAATATATATAAAAGTAGCATTTATAAAAGCACCCCAACTATGAAATAACTCTTTAAGTATCTTGTAAATATACACAAGATTTCTTTGTGGACAACTGTGAAACAATGATTACAGAAATTAAAAATCTAAGTAAATGGAAATAAATAATATATTAATGAATTGGAAGACTCAATATTATTACTTTTTTGGAGGACTGGGAAATCATCTGAAGACTTGGTATTATTAATATGTCACTTCTCCTCAGAGTGATCCATAGATTTCAGCACAATTCCAATCAAAATCCCAGCAGGATTTTTTGCAAAAACTGATTAAAAAATTCATATGAAAAACAAAGTAACTAGAAGAATCAAAATAAAATAAAAAAGGAACACATTATACATCCTGTTTTTCAGATTTACTACAAAACTGTTATCATCCACACAGGGAGAGAACTGGAAAACAGACACACATATAGACTGAAGTAACAGGACAAGGAATCCCAAAATAGACCTTTATATCATGATCTAGATCATTTATATGGTTGAGAGAATGAAAGAATGATAACCCACATAAATTTAATTAATTTACAATAAAATGGTGTTGAAGCAATTGAGCATCCACATTAAAAAAGAAAGAAAAAAGTGAAACACTGATCCATACATTGTTCACCTTATATAAAGATTAACTTGAAATGAGCAAAGACCAAAACAGAAAACTTCTAGAAGAAAATTAGTGAACTATGACTATATCTAAAATCTTACAAGAGCCTCAAAAACATAACAGGAAAAAATAAAGCTGCCTAAAAAACATGTACAACAAAAGTAGATAAATGAATACGTTGTGTTAAAAGCAGGAATGGTGGCCTTCTTGGGGACAGAAGAGACAGGGTTGGGGTGAAGGAGGCTTCCTCCTGAGTTACTGCTAGTATTAACTTCTCTTCTCAGGGTGGTGGTCCAGTAGCACTCACTTTGTGATAATTTAGCCAAGTTTCATCAATATGTGAATGTGCCTATATTTAATATATTACACGTAAGACCATTATTTTAACAGATACACAATGGGTGTCATCCAATAGACTTTTAATTTTTGAGTCCTGGTTCTTCACATAAAAGGAGATTCAACTAAACCATCCTAGTTCCTTGCTTTGAGAAAAGTTGGGAGCCTACTGAATACTTCTTAGTATGTAATTTTGTTGGTCTATTGTTAGGTGCCTGGAATTGATAGAATAATTTGCATTTCTATCACTAATTTTGTAAGTTAGAATGAAGAATTAAAATTCTTCATAAAAGTAATATGCTCCTTAAATAGGCCCCTAAAAGGGACTACAAAGTTCTAAGAGAGAAGCACTCTTCTCCCTAGGTTATCTCTGACCTCATCTCCTACTACTCTCTAGTTTGTTCCCTTCTCTTCAGCTACTACTACTACTCCTCTTTAAGATCCTCCAACATTGAAGGAACATTCCCTTATGGCTTTTAAGTCATTGCATAAAAATGGTCTTCTCAAAGAAAGTCTACCCTGATGGTTCTGTTGCAAAGTGCAACCTTCATCTCTGCTATGCTTATATTGTTTCTATAGCATGTATCACCATCTAATATGTTATACTGTTTGCTTTTGTATTATGTTGATTTTTGTTATTATTTTATGTCTTCTCCCCCCTAGAAATGAGAGGATCTTAAAGGCAGGGGTTTCTGCTTGTATTGTTCTCTGTTGCATCCAAAGACTCTAGAGTAGCTGCTGATTGAACTGAATGAATAATTGTGACATGACATTTTATTATAAATAATAAAAATAAAAATTTTAAAGAAAATAAAGATTTCTGAGTATAAAAAGGAAGGTCATATATTATCATATAAATATCCACTGCTTTCCCATTTTTAAAAAAAATCTGTTTTGAATAAGTCTTTGAAAAATCTATTATATTAAGTCTTATTTAATGATTAAACTGGTATAACAGAATTCTGTAGATAAGTGCAGAAACTAGGTCCTTCTTAAAAGGTACACATAAAGAAACATTGAAAAGAAAACCCTCAGGCTACTACTTTGACCATTTAGAGTCATTATTTTGCTTTTATTTCAAAGAGAATGAAAGAATGAGTGCCACAGCTATATCTTTTCTTTTTCCCTTTTCAGATCCAAAATATGAAATTGGGAAAAAGCAAGCTCATTTCAGAAGAGCCTGGAAATAAAATATCAATACTCTCCTACATGATAAAGTAATATGCTAAAAAACATATTTAATTACTGCAGCTACTGCTGAAACTAGCAATCTTTTAACATTATAACGAAGGGCAATAGATACTCAGATAATTCTTTACATTTTTGTACAACATGATTCTATTCTCAAAAGGTAAAAACAGTCATTTTCCATCCATTTCCATCCTAGTCAGGATGTCAATGTGTGCATTATTACTCTCATTGAAAAAGACAAGAAAGAACTGAAGGTTAGAAGTTAAAAGGAGCCAACCAAGGTTGCCCAGAAGGGAATGGCAAAGTGGGGAAAAGTATTCACAGTAGGCGTCAAGACACTAAGGATCCGGTATTAGCTGGTTGAATGTCTACATAGATGCTCTCTCCACTAACAGAATTGAAAGTTTGTATCAAATCAGCTCCTCACGACTGTGGACAGCATATTCTTGTGGGCCCTTGAGTTAGCAAAGTCTTCATATGAACACATCATCTATGTATTCAATAAATTAGCAGATAATAAATAAGTAATTCTGCACCATAATAATAAACAAACAAGCGCTGAGCATTGCTTACAGATGAGTACCACAAGTTTCCAAATATATGTTGAAGTTATTATCAGGAATACAATTCATATTACTAGGAATATATGATGGAATTCATGACAATACTGTTAGTATCTTATGCATATCAACGGATATGAACCATATAGTTTGTATTACATGGGTGTTTGCAATAAAATAAGAACTTACTTAATCTCTAAAGGCTCTTCCAATTTGAAAAGTCTAAGCTGCAGAGCCTGGGACAGATCTCTTTATGACAAATCTGAGTTCTGTCTCCCCTAGGAGTTTTTGAATACGTCTTTTTAGCCTCAGGAGCCACTGCTTCATCTCAAGCTCAAAGCCTAAGATGAAATGCAGGTAAAAACTGAGCTACTCTGCCTGATCAACATTTGTGATTGGCACAGAGGAAGGAGACTTAGAATACCAGGGAGCCCTGCCTGCCAGGCTGCTTCTCCCCACCCACGCTATTCTCCAAGGAACTCATAGGTCACTGTGGAACAGTTTCAAAATGGGTTAAAACTCATATAACTTCCAATTCACTGATTAGAAAAACATGAATAACCCAATCCCCCCAAATGGACAAATAATGGGAATAAGTAAGGTGGTTACTTAACATAGGAAATGATGTTAAACTCACTAAAAAATCCTTTAAAATGCAAATTAAAACATGAAATCCTGTTTTTAGACAACCTTTTTGGCAAACATTTAAAAGATGGAACATGCTCAAGGTTAGTGAAAGTATGGGGACTCAGATGATCTTATACAAGAATGAATCAAGGCCCTCTTTTGAGAGGGCTGTTTTGGTAGGTATCAAATGGAAATGTGCATGTATTTTTGATTCTGCAAGTCTATCCCAGATATCTATCTTGTAGAAAGTGTCAAAACTTCATGAAGATAATTGCACAAAGATATTTGCCTTTAATGGCAAAAAAAAAAAAAAAAAAAAAAAAACAGAAAAAAATGAACACATATAAATTATTATCAATAGGGAAATGACTGAGGGAGTTATGGATTGTACATTCCACAGAATTCTGTGACACCATTAAAATTTAAGACTAAGACCCATATGCACTATCATTCTGAGAAAGATACCAGACCTATACATTGTTGGGGGAAAATGTAAAAAGAAGATGCAGAATAATATGTGTCTCACTGTGTGCACATAATCTGCATATATTTATTTTCATGGTGTATAAAAAATTCCAGAAGTAGACACACAGACCTTTAACAGTGCCTTCGTCTAGGAAGAGGTCTGGAGAAGAATTTCACTCTTTATTTTAGAAATTTCTATAAAATTTGGTTTGAGTTGGAAGATGAATTACTTTTGTGATAAGAAAATTAAAAGAGAAGAACACTGTAGTGTATCATCTGTCTTTAGACATATAAGTTGTTCAAATAAGGAATCTTAAGTCTGTTACATATTAAGCTCAAGACCCTGGGTCTGTTCCCTACTGATACGTATACACCTCTTTGCTAGTAAAGCCTATAAAATTAAGATAGCCAGGCACACTTTATGGGAAGTTAAGCACTTATACATTCTGAAGACAGAAAACATGAAATAGTTCTAATAATGGACAGAAGGATTACAACTATAAAAAAGGATTTAGTGGCATTAATAAAGAAATTCCCTTAAAACAGCAAGTCACTGTTAAAATAATTAATTGAGCAAAGAGTACATGGAAAGGGAAATCAGTCAATGGAGAAGCCTGGAGGTTTGCAGTGGCCGGCATGTCTTGCCTCAACGACTCATGCAAAAAATTATCTCTGTGAAAAAGTGGATCAGCATACAAGTCCATAAAAAGAGAGCTTTAAATTTTAAGTGGTTTTGTATCTACTGTGAATATAAAGGTTAAATGGGTATTATAAGAGCAATAATTCTTTCTGATTAAATTTTTATCCAAAGATGGAGTAAAATGTTCAAAGGGAAGTACAGACTCTGTCAACAGTTACTGGAGATGCTGTGAGAGTTAAAAATCGAACTGACTGAGCAGGGGCTTTTATTTATTTATTTTTTTAAAGCAAAAGGTGATGTTGTAAAATTGGAACCTTATTGCTGAGGCAGAGTGAGTGAAAACCTGTTAAAAGGCAGTTGACTAATTCTGGATTATTTTTATTATTGCAAAGACTTGGCTTACACTGAAGAGGAAAGAAGCAAAACAACCCCACACACATGTAGCTGAACTGGCAATTAAATAATTATTCATCACAAATAGTTAATCACCCTGTTAAGTGAAGAGGGTGGAACCCAAACTGCAGCTGTATTTTAAGATACTGAGCATGAAAATTCACTCGCAAGTGACAGAGTTCATAAAATCTAAACATAAAATCTAGACAGAAGCTTCATAGAATTCAAAACCTCCTTTCTCTTAGACATTCATTCCCTTAATTCTAGTCAACATCTTCGCAGCTCAGGCTCCCCAATTTGTCATGAGTGCCTGACCATGTCAACATGTGGTCATATTAAGGTCTCACTAAAGTGTTGCCTGATACGAGGTATTACATATCATCGATTTCTCCCACCTCCCTGAGTAGTATTGCAAAGCAACCACATTTTGAGTAGTCTCTCAAAGCAACCAAACAGCCAAGTGTTTTATGTACACTTTAGATGTATGTATATAAAAGAACTGGATCCTGTCCAGGGCAAAGCAATGAAGATGAATACAGGGAGAGAGCTGCAAAGCTGACCTGTGAGGGAAGAGAAAATGAACTTGGATGTTTAGCCTGGAGAGAAAGCTGTTGATGGGAGAACTGAGATTTATCTTCAAATGTCCAGGACAGACAGCAGACATTATTTTGTTCCTGGAGGGAGCAAGATTTATGAGTTCCACTGGCTACTGTATGAGAAAGCATGTTATGCAGCATCAAGAGAGCTGGTCCTAGAGACTGATAAAACTCAAGTTGGAGTTCTCTCTAATATCTATTCTAAATGGACAGGCTGCCCAAGCTCTCTAGGTCCGTTTTCCCCTTTACTGAATAGGATGCATCCGAGTACCTATCCCAAGGGATGAAATGCATCTCATAAGTATTCAGTGACTACTTAAAATGATCACTGTTACTTGTAGTTTATGTGTAATGCAAACATTAAATGCTAACCACAGAAACACAATGTATGAACGATATAAAATGCTCTTTCTGAGTACCTGTGTCAGGCCCTACCCTGGAGTTCTCTTGAAAGTTTATTCCTCAAGAATGAGATATTCTCATTCTCCTCATGAAGAAGGTAGATGGTTTGAGGAAGTTAATAAACTTGTCCAAGTTCACAGATGTTTTTACCATAGAGTTCAGCTTAAGCTTAATGCTTCTTGACCTCAAAGCATTTTTTCCCACTAGAAGGAGCTCTAGGAAATAGAAATCAAGATATGTTATAGGTCTTTCTCTCAAAAGCTGCTCTTATAGAGAATATAAGATATACACACATAAATGCATAAGCATATAAATTAAGATAACCTATGTCATAAAATAAGAAGAGAGAGATGACTTCCAACTTAGGAGATAAAGGGGAACTTCAGGGATAAGATGGCAATGGAACTGGTTGTATAAAATTCAGACAAAAAGATGTGGATGGGCATTTTAATGCCTGGCACAGAATAAGGAAAAGCAGAGGTCAGGAAGAGATGGGACTTCTCAGGGAACACAAAGAAGGTCAGGATGGTTGAAGTATAGGATGTGTGAAATGAGGTGAGACTGAATGAATTGGGTCAGAGGCAAGGCTTTGATCTCTCCAATATGTCTATATCTAGAAGATTTCATAATGTTAATCTGTGGGCAACAGTTAATCTATAGGAACACTCACTGTTTAAGCCTCAGAGACAGACTGGACTGGAATAACTTCAAAATGCTTTACCACCACCTTCAATTATCAATTATACTCTTTTCTACAGGATGCACCGTTATCCTTGACCTGTAAATTACACTGAGGAAGAACATTCTGTCGGCTCGACCTTGGCTTTCTGGCAAACCCAGAACTAAGACAGACTTCATATCCTGTGGGTTTTGCACCCCCTGCCTTGTCAAGTCACCAAAGCTCTCAGTCACTCGTCTGGAGTTCGGGGTTGTTTGTGTTTCCATGACAACTAGTTAAAGGCAATCCATCCAACAGTTATTCTGTTCCTTGGGGAAAAATAAATTACCCAATTCATTGTTAGAGGTGGGAGTTTTGAGCTCCAATTTTAAAATTAGTTCATTTTAGAAGATGAAAAAGGCCATTTCAGTGAGGAGAAAAGAAGGGGAAGTCTAAGAGATCTGGTTCAATCGGAAGGGATATTTTCAACATTATAAAGAAGGGGGAACTATAATGAGATCCGTGTAGAAAAGTGGAAGGTACCCTGACCTGGGAACATGAAGGATCTAACCTAAAGTTTTTTTGAAAATTTTGTCAGAAATCTGTTAAGATGGAATCAGTTAGTAGAAGAAAGGACTGGAAATGGAGCTCCAAATCCAAAGTGTCTTTCACTAAGTCATGTGGGGGGACATACACAGCTGGGCTCACATCTGGGACAGGAAAAACCTTTCCTTTCTCAGGTTGTGTTTTTAGCTCAGCTGTGTTTAGCTCAGGCTCATCTTACAATTTAGCTCTAGGAAACAATGAGGAGAGCTGGAGAGATGTGGAACACATGGTGTGTGGCTAAAAACCACAACGCTTAGGGAAAAGGTCTGCCATCCACTTACTCATGAAGCTGCTTCCCTATCCCCCCTACTGCCAAAGATCTTTCAGGAAAAGCCTGTGATGGATGAGTGGTGTAAGGAGTAATAAAATGGCTGAACTTTCTTTTACTTTTGGGAGAAAGGCCAACAAGCTCAGCAAGGCTGGCGTTCTTCATGGCCCACCTCTCACACACATCTGGCATCACACTTCTCCCTCAATCTCAGCTCTAACCGCATGAGCCTTCTTTCAGTTCCTAGGTCAGCAGGCCACCCTGTCTGAGATGTCTAAACTCCTACACGCTCCCCACAGCTCAGTTGAGTCCCACTTCCTCAGCAGAGTCTGCCCTGACCCCTCCAGTCTAGGTCAAGTTCCTTTGTTCTACTTCTCCTGGGACAATGCCCCTTTCTTTTAAAAGATTCTGTCAATTTCCTTATTAGAAGAGAAACTTCCAGGGATCAGGCACTAGTCTGCTTTTGCTGACCACTGAACTCCCAGCTTTCATCTGAGCTTTGTTGAATAACTGAACAAAAAATTATATTTTTTTCTCCCTCTATAATAAAAGGTAATACCCAATAGTCAATGTGGAAGAATTAGATGTTAAATTATCCAGCTGGGGAAAACTAGATCTATTCATTGGTCATGAATTATAATAATAATAATATAATAATCAGATTATTATAGAAAATATATAAAAAGAGACAAAAAGAATTATATGGAGAAAGATAAATAAGCCATGAAATCTGATTTGGAAAATTCCAGGAAGGTATACCCATTCAAATTGAGCTCTGATGATGGTGGTGGTGAAGGAGAAGGAGAAGGAGAGAGGGAGAGGAAGAAGAAAAGGAGAAGAGGAGGAGGAAGAGGAGGAGGAAAGGGAACATCAGCTACATGTGCATCTAACCACTTCCTCTTCTTTTTGGGCACATAGTGTGGACATATTTCCAAGTCTTCCTTGGAACTACAGCCAAGTGACTAGTCCCAGCCAATGAAGTATCACTAAAGGAACACTGTGTTACGCTTCCAAGTCTGGCCAGCATTCATTACCACCACCACCACCTCACTAGCTCTTGGATGCTCTCTCTTCCCTCATCTGCCAGATGCAGAGAATGTAGCCCAGGACACCTGGGCTCTGCAGAATGGTGGAGTCAGTGGTGAAGCAAGCCCATGTCCCTGCATTCCCAAGTAGAAAGCAGCTGCTCGACACTCGCTCAATGGCATATTATCAGAATGAATCAACTTCTATTGTGTTAAAGCACTGAGCTTTGGAGGTTTGTTTGCTATAGCAATTAACATTATTTGCCCAAATAATATGTAAGATATTAAGGAAATCACACACACACACACACACACACAGAGGCACGCATACTTATGTAGATTCATAATTGAGCTACCTTTCCTCTTAACACTTTCAGTAAGCAAAAGGATATGTAAGTATAAGGGTAGGTCTGATGAATTAAATCTACTTCCAGCACAGCTGTTCACCCAGTTCTGCTACTCCATTGCTGCTGTGGTCTTAGAACTACAGGTTGGGACTGGATCTCATTTCTGCTTTGTCTAGCTCTTTTCCAATGTGGAAGGCAATTCTTGTCATGGCCAGGTTGTCAACAGCCTTGACCTAAGACCTTCTTTAGTGAAAATAAAGGAGGATCCCTTTAGGTATGCTTCTGAGCATATATTAACTGTTATCAAGCGCTTTCTTGATAAGAATCCCAAAGCCATGGCTTTTTCAATGAATCATTTTTCTAACACAAAAAAGTTGTTTTGAAAAAGGTCACTCTCTTTTATTGCCCCTCCTTGTCCTCTAATATGAGTTCAGCTAAAAATAAATTGGGAGCAAGAGAGTGGTAGGACATGATGACAAAGTTACTTAATCTGCAGTTGTGGAAAATGCCAGAAAATTTGAGAGAATTCACCTTTTATGCTAGTGGTAATTGGGGACTGGGGAGTTATTTTCTTCCTAAATGAGCCATTGAAAGTTAGCCTTTTATGTCATATTTGATTACTAAATTATTTGAAGTAATAATAAATGTCAATGTCTGTGTCTCACTTTTAGAGATTCTGATTTTATTGTTATGGGTTGGGATCTGGCCATCAGATCCCAACCCATAAAAAAAAAAAAAATCGGGTGTAGATGCAGTCAGAATAGAAACAGCAAGACACACCTCAATGTAACTACCAATATCAATATAAATTGTCCATGTATAGATAATATACCTCAGAGAATAAACTGTAATATGCTTAAGAAGATAGCTCCTAAAATCAAGCTGAATTCATTGCCTGAAGAAAACTATCTTTTCTTGCCATGATTTCTGCCCGTTCAAGTCTATAAAGTTGGAGGCTCATGAAGAGTCTCAGTGAGAAAGGGCTGGCTGGAGGTCATACATAAACAAGTCACTTTATTACACAGAAGACCCAAGCCCCTTTCAGGTACAGAGATGTAGTTGCATGAGAGCTGAGGTGACCATACCATTTCCAGCTCTGTCCCAACACTGACAATACTGGCCCCAGGACCTTAGGCTATAACTCCTCTCACTGACAGTGTTATGGTTTAGATATGAGGTGTCCCCCAAAAGCTCATGTGTGAGACAATGCAAGAAAGTTTGGAGGTGAAATGATTGGGTTAGGAGTACCTTAACCTAATCGGTGTGTTGATCCCTTGATAGGGATTAACTGGGTGGTTAACTGCAAGCAGGTAGGGTGTGGCTGGAAAAGGTGGGTCATTAGGGGTGTGCCTTTGGAGTATATATTTTGTCCCTAGTCTGTAATGTGTCTCTCTCTCTGCTTCCTGATTGCCATGTCCTGAGCTGCTTTCCTCCTCCACACTCTTGGGCCATGATGTTCTGCCTCACCTTTGACCCAGAGCAAGGGAGTTAACCATCTATGGAATGAGACCTCTGAAACCATAAGAACCAAAATAAACTTTTCCTCCTCTAGAATTGCTCTTGTCAGGTCTTTTGATCACAGTAGTGAAAAAGCTGACTACAAGAGATAGTAAACACAACCAAATGAGAGGCTAGGAAAACTGCTCACGTACCTATATGTGAAGGGGACACCCCTCAAGAAGACTTGAATACCCCTTTGCTTAATTAATAAGGTGCATATGCCCCATACATGTAGGCTTCACATCAAGGGTAGACTGGCAGCTACTCTTGCTTCAGAACATTAGTGAAACGATTGGTTAGATCCATGATTGAGCTGCAATTTCTCCACTAGCACAATGAGAAAGGAAGGTTCAACTTGGGTATCTTTAAAATCTCTTTGTTCTATCAAAAGAAACTTCTCTCTGCCTCTAGAGCTGTCTGCCAGCTGCTCAGAGTTGCTTAAAGCTAACAGACACCACAGCTGGGCTTCCTGTGATGTGGACCAGTGCCCACCAGAGGGACTAGAGGCACACTCACTTGCAGTCCCCAGTCCTGACTACTTCTCTGTGGAAGTTTCAAGACTCTGCCACTTCTGTTTTTCTTTGTAAGAATCTTCCATCACACCAAATGGAGAGGATGTTTAAGACTACACTTAGCATCATCTTTGCCCTACACTATCCATATAGATGATACTCGGATGCAGTGCCTCAGGAAATCCCAAAGGTCTAATTATCAGGGTGGGTGGCTGAGCACAGGAACCCACTTCAATTTTACTTTCTTTCCTCCAGAGTTCAATATGTATTAAGAGTGTGGACGAAAAGGAACCAGTTAACCTCAGCTATTCTTCCTTGCTTTTTGCCGTTTCTGCTTTGCCTCACAGTCAGCCAGATTTATTTACTCCTCAAAGAAATCACTGGGCTTTTAGATGTATCGCATGGATAAGGTAGTTCTGCCAGCTAACATCAGCTCTTGGAAAGCAGAGGGAAGGAATGATTCTAAAATGCAGTCAGTGCAGGCTTGACTTCTTGCCCCCAAACTTTAACAAGTGGTTCGTGGGAACCTTGGAGAGAAAGGTAGGATTCAGGTCCCCACTTCTCACCAGCAGCCAAATTGGTAATGCTTAGTGCAATGTGAAGTGAAGAAAGTGAGTTTCATCAGGTGGGAGGAGAGGGAGACATTACAGCACTGCCTGCTCATGCTGAATCCATCTGATTTTGTCTGAAACTAGGGAAGATGGAAAACAATTCTCAAAGAGGGAATCACTGTAGGTGTTCTACCTTTTCCTGAATAAGGAAAGGGCATAAGATTGTTATTTCTGAAGGGCATAAGATTTTTATCCCTTATGCTGTCCAAAAACTTTGATAATAGGATACACATGATTAGGCTGCATATAGAACTGGGGTGAGGAAACAGAGTAGGGAAGAAGGCAGTGGAAATAGAGCCTGGAATAGGAGCAAAACTAGGGTACTTGATTGGTTTAGAAGACCATAGGGTTTGTCTTGTCTTCGTGCCAACATCACTAGAGCTGATCCATTCAGTATACACTAAAAAGCATCTCGGTGTCAGATTATGGCAGGGGATTAGTAGCCTTCTCATTACTACAGGAGGATATAAATTTCCCCTGTACTCAGGGAGTGGGATGCAGTCAAGCAAAACCAGAATCCACTTAAAAATGACAGGTGCTATGAAGGTATGGTCCCCTGCTTAAGGCCAGTCTCCTAGGCAACAGCTCAGCCAGGTGGGCCCAGCTTTCCTGATTCCTAGTGCGAGATACTTTCATATATAGCATATCAGATATGTTATAGTAACTGTTACAAAACAAAAAACACTACTCACTATGGATGAAGTAACATATTAGGTAAAAAAAGCAACTGGGGTTAGAGTTGCCAGGGATGTGGAGGATCATCAAAGTCTGCTGGGATGGAGACAGCAAGGAGGACAGCAGCCACAGAAACTGAGAAGGGGCTCAGAGGGCTGATGACACAACACTTAAAAGTCAGCAGACCCTGATTCATTCCAGTCTACATGACACAGGAGAGACGGAGAGAACCTACAAGAAAATAGAAGATTGCTGGCAAGATCCAGAGGAAATGACTAAAAGTTTTAGAAGTGAGGGGCTGTGCAGAAATAAGGGTTGTAGAAACTGGAACCATTTAGCCAGTTTAAGACCCTTTACCCCACAGACACCCCTTTAGCTTAAGTGTAGGGCTTTAGAGTCAATGATGTCATCTTTGTTCACTTCAACCCCTCTGTCAAGAAACGTATTGAGTGATTACTATGTAGAACACAAGGGGGAACAAGATCCCATCCCTGACCTTAGAGAGAACCAGTATTTAATCGGCTGCAGGAGAAATAGATAATTTAAATACAAACTTCTAAATGCTGTGATGGGGTCAAGCAGGAGATTCTATCACAGAATGCTGGGTATGGTAAAGAATCACTTTCATTCTTGAGGAAAAACTGATATCTGAGGCTGGAAGGAGGATAATTCTTGGCTAGTGATAGGGATGAAAGTAAGGAAGTTACATATTCCATGAAGGGAATGTATTTACTTGCCCTGTGCCAGAGGGAAGAGACAGTGTCCCCACTTCAGAAGTGTGCGAGTACACACACGTGCACGTGTGTGTGTGTGTGTGTGTGTGGTTACAGCCTTTTTACATGCTAGTTGGAGGAGTATGAAATTTTTCTTCAAGGTGATGAAGTCATCAAAGAACTCTGAAGGAATGTGCCACATAAATGAAGGAAGTAGAAGTGTAACATCTGAAGTTGATTAATGAGTGGATGAGAGGAGAGATGGGAAAAGGGCGGGAGTCCAGGACAGCTCCCATGCCTCTAATTAGAGCACCTAGGAAGTGCCATTTACCGAACAGGAACACAGAGCGGAAAGGTTTAAAAGGGGGAAATCCTGGCTTCCAAGTGCAGCGTCACACCATGAACCTACAAGCTTATTTAGGAAGACTGTCTGGGAAACTGATATTCATAGTCTGGAGCCCAGAGAGAGATCTGGGCTGCAGATCTTGGCCACAGAGTTTTCAGCACACAGATGATATTTGTAGTCATGGGAGCAGATGAAATCACTCAGCAGTGCAGAATGAGACCAGATGAGGGATTAGGGCAAAACTCAGTAAAACACCAAGTTCAAGGAATGAAGAAAGGAAGGGAAATCTATTAAAAAGAGTGGGAAGTTGTGAATGTGGTGGTAGGAAGAAGACCCAGAGTATATGGTATTACAGAAGCCAAATGAAGAAAATGTGTCAAGATAGTGTCAACATCTTTAAAGGCTTTAGAGGGATGAAGAATAGAAAGGACTGAAAAGGCTTCAGTGTGTTCAGAACCCAAAGAGGTCACTGGAAATGAGGAGCAGGGTGTAAGTGCAGCCATGGGACAGAAACCAGATCACATGAAGCTGAACTGTGGGTTGGAGGTGAGAGGGCAGAGAGATCAAAGCTCCGTGTGTGTGTGTGTGTATGTGTGTGTATGTGTGTGTGTGTGTGTGTGTGTGTGAGAGAGAGAGAGAGAGAGAGAGAGAGAAAGTGACAGAGGGGGAGAGACAGAGTTGTGGAGTTGTGCAAGGGCTTTTCATTTTCATTTCTCTATATATTAATGATTACTTGACTTTTAGCAACTAAAACAAGCATTTTTATTTTAGATACACAAATGCCATTCTTTAATGATTAAACATTAAATTTTCTGTTAACTGTAGATTCACCTGAAGTTGCAAGAAATCATACAGAGATCCACGAACTTTTTATCCATTTTCCTCCAAGGATGAAACTATACATGTATAGTATGAAAGTACGACAAAGAATATTATATCGATACAATCTTACTCAGATATTTCAGTTATACTTCTACTCATTAGTCCATGTGTCTATGTGTATGCACATGTACATGCGTGTATTTAATTTTATGGCAATTTTATCACCTGTATTGACAGATGTGTCTGCTACCACAGCTAAGATACAGAGCAGGTGCAACACACAATGATCTCTTCTATTTCCCTTTTGTAACTGCATCTACTTCTTACCCCTAATGCCTGTAGCAGAGTTACCTGCTTCCCATCCCTATCTCTGGACAATCACTAATCTGTTCACCATTTCTATAATGTCATTTCAAGAACAATATATAGAGAGTCACATAGTATGTAACCTTTCCCCTCACTATAGTACTCTTTGGAGAAGTTGTTGCATATATCAATAACCCCTCCTTTTTATTGCTGAACAGTATTCCAGGGTAAGAATGTACCACAGTTTAATCATTCACTTGCTGAAGGATATCTGAGTTGTTTCCAGGTTGGGGCTATTATAAATACAGCCACTATGAACAGATATATGAGTGAACATAAGCCTCCATCTCTCTGGGATAAAAATCTAGGAGTGCGATTGGTGAGTTATATGCTACTTGTAGATTTAGCTGTAAAGGAGACTCCCAAATTCCTATCCAGAGTGGTTGTACTATTTTGTATTTCTCCAGCAAAGTATGAGTGAGCCAGTATCTCCACTCCTCTCCAGCCCTGATGTTTAGCATGATTAGCTATTAGGGAAATGCAAATTGACACTGTGGTGAGATACCACTACATACCTACAAAAATGGCTAAAAAATAGTAACAATGACAGCAAGGTTCCTATTTGAGATATATCAGTATACTTAAAAAGGTTGGGAGGAAATGAGAGTGACTAAAAAGAAAATGAAGGAATCTATAAGGAACCCAGAAAAACTGGACCTTTTAGGGGTCATGAAAAGAGAACAAGATAGCAAAGGAAACTGAAAATTAGATAAAAAATGAAATCAGGAGTCTGGGGGTGGTAAGAAAGTTGGGATGAAAGCTTTTAAGGATGCAATGACCATCCCTCACTGAGATATCACATTGAATGAACACTGATCTAGAACCATAGTTCCTGTAATATGGAAGTCACTGATGCCAATGTGGTCAATATAGGAGTGGAAGAGACAGGGGCCAGGCAAAAGGAAAGGCAGAATGCCAGATGAGAAAATGAGGCAGCATTTCTAATAACTGATTTTTTAGACTTTTGCTATAAAGAAATCAATAGCTACAGGCAGCTGTTGAACCAATAGAGGAAAATAAGGACCACTGCTAAAATATAACCTGATGCTGTTGAGAAGAATCCAATTCAGAGGGAAAGGCAGAATGTGTAAGATAAAGGATGACTAATCCATGAAGTAATGGTCCTGTGATGATGATGAGAGAATGAGATCACAGCATGTATTTTGACCAACTGGTATTTGATAATCTAACAGATCATATTTGATAGCAGAATCTGAGGGAGTTTCTTCTGATAGCTTCCATTTCTACTATGAAGAATGAGGCAAGAATATCTCTTGAGAAGGAGGCAGTGGGGATGAGGGTAATTAGAAATCAGGATAGATCACATATATATGAAACACTCGAGAGCAGAATGTAGGGGTGCAAAGTGGAATCAAGGCCTAGATCTGGTTTAGTCACAACTTTTAATGATATCCTTGTGCTTGGCTATGTGTTTTCTCTAGCAACATTCAACTGCTTTGGCAACCAAAAGAAGTGGTTGGGTTCATTGAGACTGAAATATTGCCAGAGAAGTGTAACAGGACAGAGGGGACAAAGATTGAGGGAAGACATTATAATAAAAATTCTTATGGTATATTTATATCTATTTGACAGAGAAGGTATGATCTCAGAGATCCATTAGGAGGCAAGAACTGTGTTAGGCACTTAAACCCAAATGAACTCAGTCAGTCTTTCTGATAATCCAACATGATAAGTACCTCCTTTTATCAGCCTCCTTTAATGAACAAGAAATCCTTGCTTTAAAGATCCAAAGAATCTTGATCCCTGCCATTTCATTTTATAAAGTAGAAAGTAGCAGGGTCTAGATTCAAACAGATGTCTCTTCACTTTAAATGTTGAGCTTTATATAACATTTTGTGGCTTTCTGTATGTGGAGACTGAGCCAAATGGCAAGGATGGTCCTGAATGTCAAGAGATATTGAGTTTGGATTTTTGGATTTTGATGTTTCTGATACATATTTGCGATTGCCAATAACGTCAAGTTCCCTTTAACTGCAGAGGGATAGACTGGCATCACTAGATAATTTATATCCAGCCCAAATGAATAACTATGATCCTTTCCCAAGAAGGTAAGATATTGTGGGGGGTTGCTGCGCAGTATGTCATGGATGCATGTACAAAGAGGTCCTTTTCCTGTGTTTCACTTTCATGCTGTCTTTTCAGGTCACTTTCTCCACCCCACAGTCAATGACAAATGGGCTCTGCATAGTGTCATTCTGCTCCCTTCCTTTCAGTGACAGGATGCTGGGTATCCTTCACATGCCTACCTTCCTGTTTTACATAAGGGAGAAACTGAAAATCCGTTTTATTCTCCCCCTGGGTTCTGTCCAACAGATACACACAAAACTTCCCTCTTGCCCAAAAACTCTCCAGTGCTTGCAGTCTGGGTCCAGAAGTCCCTTTCAGCATCTAAATCCATGATCTTAAAGGTAACTGGACAAGGAGATTGCTCAATCCCCTCTGAGAGTGTCATCCATTGCCTAACAGAAGAATGTGTCTCCTCCATTACTGGAATCAGCTGCCCAGGACTGGGGTTACTGGAAAGAGCTGTTGCGATGGGACTCTTGATTAAATATGTGAGTTTCCTGGAGTCCTCTGAAAGGGACTTGGGCTCTATCTGATAAAGACATGAATCAGAAACAATGTGTGATAGGAAAGGTAGAAGGTGGTTTTGAGGTAGGATGGCTGGGGAGTCAGCTTTTTTGTTGCTGTGACCAAAAGATCTGACAAGAACAATTAGAAGAGGAAAAGTTTATCTTGGCTCATGGTATCAGAAGTCTCAGTCACAATCTCAGCACACAGTCCCATTGCTCTGGGCCTGAGGTGAGGCAGAACAACATAGCAGAAGGGCCTGGTGGAGGAAAAAGCTCAGGACATGGCACCAAGAAGCCGAGAGAGTTCTGCTCACCAGGGACAATATCTAAACTCCAGAGGCATGCCCTTAGTGACCCACCTCCTCTAGTTACATCCTACCTGCCTTTAATTACCACCCATTTAATCTCTACCCGTAGATTAACTCACTGACTGGATTATAGATGTGATTATCTAATCATTTCACCTCAGGATCTTCTTGCATTGTCTCACACATTAGCTTTCCGGGGATGCGTCATATCTAAATCATAACAGGAGTGATATTGGTGAGATTAGGAAAGTGGGGAGGAAGGTTTTTTTTTTTTTTTTTTTTTTTTTTTTTTAGGTTAGAAGGGAGTTGAGGAGGACAAGTAGACTTTTATTAAAGTCCAGACTGAGTGTGAGCTTGGACTTCTGCAGGACCATACCACTGGCTACAGGGCCTTGTGGAGCCTAGTAGCCTGAGATTGAGTTTGTTCCCTCACTGCAATGCTATTCACTTGGGAATGTCACCCTCTTCTCAAGTCCCATTGCTCTCAGTCCTGAGGATGGATTTGGACACAAAGTGAGCCTTCTATTGAAAGTGCTTCAAGGGGTTCCATTTGCTGCTTCAGTTCTGACCCTCCCCAGGCTGCTTGTCCTCACATTATTGCAGATTCACTCTGCTTAACAGAGAGACTTCATGCTGTAAAGAAACACTGCTCAGAGCTTCTAGAAACTCACAGGTTTGATTTCAAATCTACCAAAAAAGTCCGTGAATATGGTCAACACCTCTGATATGGGTACATAAATCAGAACTCTCTGTCCTCCCAAACCATTTACAAATATATCCTATCGAGGCCAAAAAAAAAAAACTAAGAAGTGACAGAAACTGACTTACAGATGCTCTGGTCTAAGTGACAAGGTTTGTAGCCATAATACCTTGCATTTAGATCCTCTGACTCCTCTGAATTTTATATATGTATATGTTTATACACACACACACACACACACACACACACACAAACTGAAAAGCACCAAATAGCTATTATCATTCTTTAACTCAACAATTGATGAACTTACACCAAGAATGCTAAATATGTAATGAGCGAGTAAGTTACCTCTGGAATGAGATGAAACACATAATTTAAAAACAATAGAAAATGATGAACATCATACATTTTCTTTCACTTCTACTTAAAATTGACTGGAGAGAATAAGGCCTAGTACAACACCACCTCATCTTACTCCACTTCAATTAGATGTGTTATACAATTATCCTTCAACTTTAAAGCACATCAGATATCTCAGACTCTTCTTGTTTTGTTGCTACACTTGTTTGTTTTAAAAATGAAGTTCCATATGTCCCATTAAGTCTATTTCTTCGTTTAAGGGAATGGAAATTCTACTGTCCACACTAGAATTATATAGACATGCTAGATCAATCCAGAAGTAGTCAGGATAAGGAGAGGCATACCAGGACAGACAACAAAAAGATGAATGATCTAGAATTTAGTTTGAACAGGAGAAGATTCAGATGGACTTGAGAACTTAAGGTTGTCAAGTGGAAGATGTATTAGCAGTTTTCTCAGTATCAGGAGTGGATATTGTAAGGAAATAAACTTCTGTCCAAAACAAGAAATAACTTTATAACTTTTAGAGAATCCAACAAAGGAAAATTTGCTTTGAGAGCTAGCAAATTTCCCATCACTGGAACACATGATTTAAAAAAAAAAAAAAAAACTATAATGGTAAATCCATTGCAAAATCACTTTGCAAAATCTGTTGCAAAAAGACCCTTGAAAAATGAGTAAGCACCCCTCTGTTTCTATTGTACATTGTTCACTTGGTTACATGGCAAAAAATGAAAGAGAACTGCATATTCCAAGATCCACCCATAGAAAGTCAACCAATGGCAAAAGTAATGAGCTTAAAGGAACTTTTCACATTCTAGTCTGCATTGTCTAATCCATGCCAACAGCCCCACACTGATCCGTGATCATCCTGTTTCTCTCATCCCTTCCTGATTATCTTTTTCTTTTTTCTTTCTTTTTTTTTTTTTTTGGCACTGGGAAATGAACCCATGGGCACTATATGACTGAAATACATCCCCAGACCTTTTAATTTTTTACTTTGAAACAGGGCATCTCACTAAGTTGCTGAGTCTAGCCTTGAACTTGCTATCTTCTTGCCTGGGCCTCCCAAATCACTGGATTTATAGGTATGTGCCACTGTGCCTGCTCCCTTCCTGGTTTTCTGTTATCAACTGTGCTTAATGAAATAACTCATTGCCCATAAAGTCTGCTTTGCAGTTTATTTTTACTTATCAAAAGAATTTGCAACATGCAGTTTTTCCAACATCCCTATCTCTTGATCACATTATCATCATGCACTTTTTCAGAAGGGGAGGTGGTAAACTACTTCAAACTGGATGAATTTCTATAAGTGCAGTAACATCCTTCAGTTTTTAAAGGGCATCCTTTTTTTTTTTAAGTTGTCATTTGAATTCAAACTCTTTGGAAAACATGCATAATAATCTTAATGATCCCATTGAGTAGTTTAAATTCAAATTGTGTAGCATTTGAAATACCATACTGGCAGCACTTTCCATAAATTACTCTCAAATTCAATACATCCCCAGACACACACACACACACAGACTCTGTTACAAGTACCATATTCAAAAATCTTTAAATTACAGTTTCTTGTCTCATTTAAATTTTCACTTGGTTGGTATATTAGTGCTATAGTGTCTGCTTATAAATTTCTGTCTAATTTTTCTAAAAAAATAACTTTTTTTGGCAGACATACATTTTTATATCCTCTCAGAGTAAATGGAACTCTCCTTTGTGGTAGGGTTTCTGGCTTGGGCATGAATGTGTACTTACAAATGTGTGTCTTGATGTTCAAACCTGATTTACTCACTTACCTTTAAATTCACTGAATACACTAGCACTTTTAGGAAATAATAGGAGGCTGAATCAAAAGTCAACTCCTACTGGCAAGACTACTCCCTAGAGTCTTCATGATGAGCTCTAATCCACAGCAGAATTGGATTGATTACAATTCAGGAATTTAATGATTAAAGGAATGAAAATCCTCTTGGACATAAAAGATCCCATTTTCACTTTATATCTTGTATCTTTCAGAAACAGTATTTGCTCACCAAGCTTATCAGGAAGATTTTAGAAGTGGGGAAATGTACATAAATGAGCTATGAAGTATTCCAATTATAATATGTGACCCCCCAAAAGGTAATATAGAATGAAGACTTCCTGCAGTAGAATTCCAAGCCTGTGCAACTCACAAGCCTAATCACAATTTCATCAAGGAAAAATTCCTCCATGAACTTGACAATAGGGGCATTCTTTGCCTTTGAATTGTACTGACACCCATCCCTCTCTGCTAGAAAACTGTTGCATGTTTGATTCCACATAGAACATCAATGAAACAGTAAAAATAAGATACTTGGAAATAATTAGAATCTTTTAGACTGATTAAAGCCTTTTTGATGTATTAACAGCTCCTACTGAATGTAACAATTCACTGACTTAAGAGTTCCTCCAAAGATAATCTTCTAAACTGCAAAACCTGGTTGGACACAGTTGTTTAAAACAGACTTTCATTGTGTTGAGTAACTTAGCATTTAACAATCATTGCAGCATGAAGTTATTTATTTTCCTTGAATTCAATCTATAACTTAAAGTCTGTTATGCCTATGGACCAACATAAAACCTCTCCAGTGCTCTAAAAGCCGGAGGGTAAAATGACCAGCATCATCAACAAATATTAACATAATACTAGTGGAGTTTGAAGCCTATGCAAGGAGCCCCAGAGAATGCATGGGGGCACAGGAAATGGTAAGACACAATCTGTTTGGGAAGATGGGACCCCAGCAGGCTTAGATAAGCTGCAAAAAAATTAGCCCCCATCTTTCATACCCCAATCCAAACTTTCCCAAATAGAAAATTCCCTTTATGTCATTTATTCTAGATTTCCATCTATCCGTTTGGCTGTTGATCTCATTCCATCTTTGAGTGACTGGTGATTCTTTAAAAAAAAAAAAAAAAATTGCCCCCCCCCCCCCCAGTGCCCATTAATATGAAGTAACATGAGATGCTTAGTAAATACTCATTAGATGTTGTTCATTGGACTGTACCATTTAGGCAGGCAATTGAAGTGCAGAGTTCAGAAAAATAGACTCATAGTCAGAAAAATGCATGTCAGCACCCTGTTTCAGTGTTTTACTGAGACTTCTTTCACATCTAACCTAGAAATAACACCTGCCTTGTAGAATTGTGAACATCAAATGAAAAAAAGTACTTTGGGCACATGCATGTAAGATATTATTATGTTAAGCGATTGGTACAGGTGTTAACTGCTAAAGGATGTATAATTAATGTAGCTAAGAAACAGGTAGATTATTTAATAAAGTTGCCAGAACCGGGGCTCAGAAAATGATACCCCATAGTAAGGGGCTTTGGCACTCTGAGTACTTTGAACTCAAGACTGGAAGGCTCAAAACCAACATCTGTCTGACCTTCACCTGCCTGAAAGAAACAGGAGTTTCTTCTCCCCACAGGGAAGGGCTTTCTCTGCTTTCCTTATCTGACTAAACACAGAAGGAAAACAATTGTCAGGAGTCCCTTCCCAGAGAATCTCATCAACAAGGGAAGATTAAAAGTATTGCAGGAGAGAAGACTGAAAGTCAACAATGGTCCCCATAGACTTTAACAAAGACTTTTCTTCTAAAGGCCCATTCATTTTGCCTCAAATAACTTACTCTCCCATAAATGGCCTACATCCCTCTTTGCTCTCCCTTAAAAAAGGTATGTATGCTTCTAGATCTGAGCTTTTGGATACTCACTTTTCTTTCTTGTGATGCCCCCATGTGCTTAATAAATTTGTATGCCATTTCTCCTGTTAATCTGTCTACTGTCAGTTTATTTCATAGACTCAATTAGCAATCCTTCAGAGGGTAGAGAGCCATTGTTTTTCTCATCTACACTTAATATTATTCAACAGCAATTGGGACCTAAGTTATTCTTTCCCCAAAATATCAAATAATAAACTGGTTGTTATAGGATTTAGGAAATTTACAAGGTTCTTTTACTTGGAAACACTATACCCTCACTGGGTCTGGATTACTAATCTGTAAAAAGAGAACCTTAGATTAGAGGATCTTCAAGGTTTCTTTCTAGCTTTGATGGCATGAAGTTTGGCTTCTGCTCAATTCTACCAACAAATGATCTTGAACTGTCTAGGGATGCCGTGTGTGTGTGTGTGTGTGTGTGTGTGTGTGTGTGTTTAAGCCCCTATAATGTTTAAAGTATCCACCTTATCAGCAAAGGAATGACAAGATCAATGTGGCTCTTGTTTTCTTGAGGTTTTAGGACAAAGAAATTTGGTCTCTATATTAAATTCCATTATCATCTAAGGAAGACTCTCATTGAAGCAAAAATTCTGTAAACCAGAACATATCTTTTACCTCTTCTACCCTCCTCTTTCCTGCAAAATAATACACATATAATAAATGCTTGATAAATCCCTAATGGCCAGGCTGATTTATTTTCCTTTCGTCCTGGGAGTTTTAATGCAATTTAACCTGGAAAACAATCATTTAGAAATTGAAATCATTCTCATTCTTTCTTTTCACCCTATCAAATCCAACTCCACCTTGGGAGTCTTGTTCAAATACTACCTCCTCTGGGAGGTCTTTCTTAATGCTGGTTTGCAGTACAGAACATGTCCTATTCTCTGAGCCCTGACCACTGCCTGAGTCTCTCTGACAAAAAAGTCAGGTGACTTTGGCTTGTACTGTATTTGTCTGCATGTGGGCCCCTTCCCAGCCATGCAAGGGCTCTGTGAGAGCATGGACCAAGTTCCATGCTGCCCTGTAACACCACAGTACTCAGCACAGTCCTGTGCAACTGGAACGTGCTCATTCAATGTCTCTTACAATTGGCAGATAGTTCATTCTTCAGTTAAAAATATGCAAAAGGCATATGCTTAGCTGCTCACTTTCCCCAAGGTGCCACAGATAGCAATCCCCACCTTTTCCCTGATCCTCCTCCATAAGAACTGAGTCGCCCTTGAGGGAAATCTGACAGCACAATTTCACAAAAACAACCTTCTTCATCTTATTTTACTTTGAACTTAATTAATAGTAATGCTTAACCTGCCACGTCTTAATTACATTGGCAAGTTGGTGAGGTTTATTGATCCATGCATGAGGAGTTAATTCCAAAAGAAACTTGACAGAAAGCACTTTCTGGGAGAACACATCGTTATTCCAGCAGCTTTGCTGGAATGACCCCCAGATGCTGCCCAGCCAGACTCAGGCCAGTTTGGCTCTCTGCCACTTGTGCCAATTTCCTAATGATTTAATAGGAATGTGCAATAACTTTCTGTAAAAACAAAGTCTCTCTCTTTTTCTTAAAAACAAGATGAGACCTACCAGGTAAATGTATCCTTAAAGGAGAATATACAATGTCTTAAACACTGATAGGGCCTTATTGAGTGTTCAGCAAAATTCCTTAAAGGCAATAGGATATTCAATAGATACTTGTTAAGTAACTAAGTGTTTGGCTTCTATACCTAGAAAAAGGGGATATTCTAATTAATACTCCACCAACTAATAATAATGCACTCATAGACCTATGGTTAAAAGATTTAATTAATTGTTAGGTATGTTTCCTAAATCCATTCGTAGAAACCCTAACCCTCCATCTGATAGTATTTGAAAATGCAGTCTTTGGGAGATAATTAGGATTATATGAGGTTGGTAGTTATTGGTGTCCTTATAAGATGAGATCTAAAGAGTATGCTACACATCATCCATCTCACCCACCCTACCATGAGAGGACACAGTGACAAGGTGACCTTCTACAAAACAGAACTAGCACTCACAACAGAACTCTATCATGCTGGCTCCCTGCTCTTAGATTTCCAGCCTCTGGCCCTATTAGAGAATAAATATTTTATTGAAGTCATCTAGTCTATGGTATTTTGTTTAGCTGACAAATATATTTATTTAAAAAAAATGTCCTAACTACTCCTTATGCTGAGCTGTATTACTTTGGGTATTATTTGGGGAAATGCAGAGTGACATTTAGGGATAGACAGGGAAAAGAGAAATGAAGAACAACAGAAAAAAAAAAAGAGCTGTTTTCCCTAAGGAGCTCATAGTCCATACAAGGGTGAGATTATCTATCAATATGAGTTAGTATGAGATTGAAGAAGAGAGGAAATATGAACACAAAATGGATAGACAGAAGTCCTAGAAACACAAAGAAGGAAGTACATGCAGTCAGCTAGAAGGAGCTACAGAAGGACTCTCAAAACCAAGGTAACCAAGCTGAACCTTGAAGCTGTGAAGAGGCGCTTTGCTGATTAAAACACAACAAAAAGCCTTACCAGAGCACAGGCCCTCTTTTTTTGTTGTTGTTGTAAATGGACACAATACATTTTTATGTATTTATTTTTATGTGGTGCTGAGGATCGAACCCAGCGCCTCACACATGTGAGGCAAGCGCTCTACCACTGAGCTACAACCTCAGTCTAGCACAGGCCCTCTTTTAGCAAGAATTCATTAAAAAGCAAGGTAAAAGCTAAGGATTGGAGTCCAGGAGTCCAAAGTTCTGCTTTAATCTTTATTGTCCAAAGTCTGCAACTTTCTAAACCTTGATTTTGTTAATTTATAAAGAATGATGATGATGTTCCCATTTGTCTCTGGGGGGTGGTTAAAAAATGAATATGTGGCATTGGGAGAAAGTAAGATGGGTCTTGGCGTTGGCCTCTCCCTGCATTAGGACTTCCTGGCTGAAGATCCTGAATTCCCTTCCCATAGTATTTTCCTTTGAGACCCAACACATGTAGTACTTTAAACTTTGTGGAAAAACTATTTGTATATGTGTTATGCTTTATAATAGAATTTATTTAGAATGTTTTCCTTAACTGGAGTAAAAATAATAAAAGCTCACTTTTTTAAGGAATACATTTTAGAAGGTTTATGTCTCATGAGCCATATTAATTTAAATTGCCTCAAATGTCTTTTAGCATTATCCAAAAGCTCATAAAGTAAAAATAACTTCTCTGGAAGAGGTTTCTTATCTTTCAAAAGTAGCTGATACAGTTTAAAAATCTCATCACATTTGGGTGTTTGTGATTTTTAGGTTGCTTAAAAAGTCCTCAATGTATCCATCTAATCTTGACATTCTAAGCAAGAGTCCCCCCCTTCTTTGGCATCTCATTTTCTCTCCTGTAAAAGTAGGAGGCTGAATTACTAAATAATATCTAACTTAACAAAAAAAATTCTTCGAAGATATTCAAAATAACAGGCCCTGTGAGGCGTTCTAAAAGGGAACCTGCCTTACTGTAATGGTGACATCAGCCTACGCTGGCATACCCTATTCTGCAGCGAAGTGGGCTGAAGAACAGATGACTAGTAGACTTCATTTATTTATTTACTTATTTGTTTATTTAAGCAGTGGTGGGAGGGAATCAGCATGTCACATTTAAAGTCATCAGGACATCAGAAAACTTTCACTCAAACTCCTTGGGAACTTTCATGTGCAAGCAGAGTGTGGTTTTGACCTTGAGTACAGCAGCTCTTATGATAATTCTATGGCTGGAAGCTAGACAGCTGGCTTCATTCTCACATCTTTCCCCTCAATCTTTATATTTACATTTCAGCAATGACTTTGCTCATAGGTTCCTGGAGCCAAGTTTTTCTCTTCCCTTCTAACTCTCACATAGAATATCAAGTCCAAGGTGCACCAAAGGGCAAGTAAAGGGCACGCTAACCAAACACTGTGAGGAGACACTGGCATGGACAGCAGAATCAGGTCACCTTCACACTCTCATAACTGTGAAAGCAATGACAGGCTCGCCTACCATGATAAGCCCTACAGAAAGACAAAGAAGAATCAAATGTGACCCCCACTACACACACTCTTTGAGGGGTTCAGAGCAGTAAAGGAATTTTTGTGTTGAGGACTCCAAAGACTTTCTAATATCAGTTATAGTCAGGTTAAAAACTAGGAAAGAAGTGGAAATAAAAGCCTTGCAGATTCAAGGAAGCCTCCTTCTAGTTGGGGAAGTTCCAGAAAGCTTTTGAAAGCTGGAATTGTTCAAGATTTTTAAAGGTTGGAGATGGGAGAAGACATGGGCAGATAACAGCCTAGGCGTGGACAGAGAAGCCTTAGACATATCCATGTTCAGGAGAAGAGAATCCATGGTGGGCAAGCAGTATTAAAGGAACATAGAGGAAAGAGATGGGAGATAAGGAGGAAAAAGTGTTTTGGGGTCACTTCTTGAATGAGCTGAGCTGGAAGTATAGATATATAGGTATCCAAATCTGAATGTGAATAAGACTCCCACTCCAACCCTACCCCAGAACTGTGAAAGGAACAGCCTTTCTGTCCTCTTGTGCAGCCATTCTAGGAAAAGTTCAGAATTTTATTATTTTCATGAGGACTTCAGGGTGATTCCAAAGCAAGTGACCTCTGACATGTTTTAAGAAAACCAAGCTTTCAGAGTCTCATCACTTGTCATCCCCCAGACTCCATGAGCTCTGAAACCAGCAGCATGTTCTTTGGTGATTCAAGTCAGGGAAAATTCTCCTTTGCAGATTTTGCACATATGTCCTTTCAGGATAGGTCCCGGTGCACTTACTTACTGCTCAAAGCCCTTATCATGATTGTTGCTCATCCTTGTTCTCCCTGAATCTTCATGTAACTATATAATCATGAGAAACAGTACTTCCATTTTATGCATGGGGAAACTGAAGCTAAGAGAAATGGGTGGAAACAGAATAGTAACTGATCAAGCTGGGTGTGGTTTTAATTTCCATAGTCTATTTTTAAAATTATCTGTTGCCTTATACCAAACCCCTGAATATCTTACCTAGAATCCTTGAGCTTACTTTCAAGTTATTTGTAAGATTGATTTTATAGCATAAACACACACACACACACACACACACACACACATCCTCTGCCATCCAAAGGACATACACAGCTATAGACATTTCTGAGGGTATGGGGAGTCAGAAGATCCCCCTAACACAGCTCCTAAGCTATAGTTGGCTAATTATAATTCCTTTATCCATTAACAGACATAAGATAAATATGAAAGAAAATAAGGAATAGGCTCCTTCCCTATTTTCTTTCCATCCTTTTATCTCTAAAGTAGGAAGTTTACTGAACCACTGCCAACAATTCACTCAGCCTAATGAAGTGTATAAGTAATGGGATTAAATAATCTTAAACCATTATTACAGTGGCTTGATGCTGACATTCATCCAAACTCTGCAAACATCGAGTGGTGAGTTCATGCTTGATTTAAAAATAAACAAACTGGGGCAGTGGGAAGGTTCTAGCATAAAGTTTCAGAGGCATTTAACCTGGAAATCTGAGACCCTTCATTCTGGCTAGGACTGAGGCAAACACTGTCCTACTTCTACACTCTCCAACCCAAATCCACTAAATCCAACATTTTCTAGGGATGTCTCTCAGGACCTGAAGCCACATATGGTTAAAATTCTTTGTGTTGGTCCCAAAGAAAGCAGCTCTTTGAAGACATCATCAAGGCTCACGGTTTCTATTCCTGCCTCTGCCATTAATAAACCATATAACCTCAGGCAAATCAGTTAGCTTTCTTGGGCTTTAGCTTTCTCAGCTATAAAATGACGTTACTGAATTTCTAAGGTTCCTTCTGGTCTTTAGAAAGCATTCTAATTCTATGGCAACAAAGTGAATATAGTTTGGGATAGGAATGAGGAGGAAAATGCTATGTTCAGCTAGGTCTCTTAGTTGTTCTGGGCAATCTACTTTCAGGTCTGTGCTTCCTTTCCTTACCAGTAAGTACTGCCTTGGAGCCTGCAGGGATGTAGTGAGCAGTCACCAAGATCAGCCAAAGACTGGGGGTTATTCAGGGAAAGGGGCTAAATTATACCCATTGCAAAGGACAGTGCAGTAAATATTCATCCCCCCACTAAAATTATTGTTGCTGTTGTAGAATAACAGGGTGATATATAAATGACTAAAAATGAGACAGTTTCCAAAGAATGTCCAATCCCCAGATCATTCTGTACATGAGTTAATTACTTTTGCAAAGTTCTATAACATTCTTCACTTAGATTATTTATATCTTTAAAGTTTTAGCTAGGTATTTTGTAATTTTTGTTGCTTCTGCATAAGGATATTTTTCCTGTTATATTTTCTAAAACTAAACTTGTAATTTTTATTTTATCAGATTGTTAAACTTTCCTTATTTACTCTTTAGATTTTCCAGGTTTTCTATAAAAATAATCATATCACATATAAATATTTATACATCCTACTGTTAAAATGTTGAATGAAAAGTATCAGAAAAATATGAATGAGATACAGTGCAATTTGTTTAAAATTAAGGAACACTATATGTGAACAATACTATATAAAGTTTAGAGTTCTGTATCAAAAATATAAAGAAATGCATGGATAATAACTCTTTAAATAAAAAACAAATTTAGAATAGTGGTTATATCTGTATAGGAGTTTTGGAAATGTGATCATAAAATAGAACCCAGAGGACTTCAACTGAGTTCCTTATGTTTTATTTCTTAAATTGCATGACAGGTACAATATGACCTTTATCATATTATTCTCTGTAGTTTTGTATGTTAGAAATATAACTACTAAGCAGAAATACACACACACACACATATATTTAACTTTTTCCTTGTTTCCCAATTTACATTAAAGGTTAGAACATGAAGAACATTAATAATCAGGAAAGCCTGTGCATACCTAGACCTAGGGAGAAGGAAGGCTGGCCAGGACTTTATTTTTTTGTCTTCTCCTGCCAAATATATATGTCTCTTTTCCTTCTATTTTACATAGAGCTTGTTTTGTGTCATCATAGTTGTTTTCTTTTTTAAAATAAAAATGTGTAATAAATTTTATAAAACGTACTTTCAATGAAAAGCATCTATGGAAATGAACAGTTTTTGTTTTCCAATTTGATATACCAATATATGTTAAAGTTTCCTCCATTGTCCAAACATTGTAATTATGGAAGACCTTGGAATGCTTTATTATGTGGTATCCAATCGACTAATGTTTCATCTGGGATCTCTGCATTTGTGAAAGCGAGATTAACATAGTGTTTTCTTTTGGGGGTGACCTAAGTTAGGTATTACCACCAGGATCAGGCTGGTTTTATAAAAAGATTTGGGAACCTTCTCTCTTGCTAGGCTCTGAAAGCTGAAATAGCACAGGAATCATTTGTTCTTTGAAGATATGAAAAATCCTGTTAGTGAAATTTCCTGGGTCTTTCTCAGGTAGCAGTTCTGACTTTCATCCATGTTTATGAGGTTAGATGAGTTTTTATCCCTGCATATTTCAGATTTGCAGAGAAAAGAGTCTCTTCTATAAGAATTTAAATGTAATAATTTAAAAATATTCTCTAGACTTTTACTAAGAGCTTCTTTTTAATTGTAATTTTCTGTAACTTTTGCTTTTCCCTCATTTATTTTTACCATATTTATTTTATTACTGTTTTCAAAAAATCATCTTTTAGACCTAAAAATTCTAGTGATTTTTTCATTTATGGATAATTTTTCACTTAGCAAATTCCTTCTTTCTTTAGGTTGCTTTTTGTGTAATTTTCTTAGGTTAATTTATATGTACTTCTTGTTCCAGCTAGTGATCATGGCATTGCCTGGAATTCAACTTGGCTACATCTCCCTTTTTGCCAGGCAGGGTTATCCTCATCCCTACTTCTCGACAACTCCTTAACCTGAAAGGGGGTTTATATATTTGTCCCTTTATATATCTTGTTGTTGTACTGCACTGATCTGTAACTCTGTTAGCCAATATAGGAGTTTTCTACAATTTTCTCTTAGGCTTTTATATGATAAATGTTTTTCTAATTCTTCTGTGGTCCTTTTGTAAAGAAGATATAATTTCTTTAGCTGCAGAGATCAACTGACCTTGATTACATCAATCTTATTAATTTTATTCAGCCCCTAGAATTGATTGGTCAAATCCTGAAAGAAGTATGTCAAAGTTTTATAAGATATGCCTTTACCATTTTCATCTCATATTTTATCAATATTTTCTAGTATAAATTTCAAGGTACTAATTTTTAATGTTGGGTTTGTCCTCATTGGGAACAATATAGTCATTAATAAAATACAGTTCTTTGGTCTAGCTGGTAATTTTGATAATTTTGTCCTAAACGGTATTGTGTCTGTTTTTTCATATTATAGATATTTGATATTTTGTTTTGAAAACTATTCTTTTAAGGATAATATTAATAATATTGAATTCTAATATATCTTTTTTATTTTCTACGTTTTTTTATGAGTAGTTTTATTGGCTCAATGGTTGTCAAATAAGGGTTGTTATTTGATCTGGATCTCCTGCACAGCATATTTTGATTGACTTGTTCATTTGATGGAATATTTCTTTGAGTGACTCTTCAGAAAGGGTATGTAGGTAATACATGTTCTTTTTGGATGTCCATGGAATATTTAAGAGACTATTTTTGAGCAATGTTTGATGAAATATCCTGTAACAAAACAAATTACTAACTAGTATGTGTGGTATGATTCATAGGATGTGAAAATAAACATGTGGAGATATATCTGTATCTGCATCTGTATCTATATCTACCTGTATCTATATATACTATAACTCTATCTAGCTCCATACATACAGGGATATCAAAATAGAAAAGGAACATGCAGTGAACTATTCTCTTCAGATGAAAAGATAACATACCTTTTTTTCTTCTATTTTCTAATGAGCATATAATACTAAAACATTTCTTTTAAATAATTACTACCACAAAAATTCATTGTGATTTTAAAACTTTCTCTAAAATAAAGGTGAAGGTCATCTCTGAAATTCAAATTTTGGATTAACCTTTTAAAGAAATTATGAGGAAATAATTAGTAAAAAGGAAACTTAGCAACAACAAATGATATTTCCAGTGATTTTTATTAGGCAAATAGAAAGGGCTGGACTTGGAAATCAAGGCAGGCCAGGGTCAAGTCCTCGATCTGATACACATGCTCTCTGCAACTGCACAAACTGAGATTTTTTTGAGACTTCGTTTCTTGACATGGGAAATGAAAGCAAAAATAATTGTAACTACTTTTTAGGATCACTTGAGAATAACTGTTGTGGTTTAGATATGTGGTATCCCCAAAAGCTCCGGAGTGAGGAGGAGACTACTTAGAGGTGAAATGATTGGGTTATGATAGACTAAACTCAATCATAGGACTAATTCCCTGATAAAGATTAACTGAGTGGTAACTGAAGGCAGGTAGGGTGTGGCTGGAGGAGGTGGGTCATTGGGGGCATGCCTCAGGGGGATATATTTTGAGTGGAGTCTCTCTGTTTCCTGGTGTGATATCTTGAGCTGCTTTCCTCTACCATACTCTTCTGCAATGATATGTGGCCTCACCTTGAGCCCTGAGGAATGGAGCCTGCTGTCTGTGGACTAAGATCACTGAAACTGTGAGCATCCAAATAAACTCTTCCTCCTCTATAATTGTTCTTGTCAGGTCTTTTAATCACAGAAGCAAAAGAACTGACTAAAACAATTAACGTATTTTTTTTTAAAGTGCTTTGTAAAAGTTAAAGCGTTAAACAAATGTTCATTGTTGTTATTATTTTTATCTCTAAAGGCAGTTTTTGCTTCATAATTTGAGGTGTTTCAGGAAGAGTAATCTGTAAACACTAACGAAGACCGTTTTTCACCTGCCATTCTGCAATACTGGAAGACATGATGCAAGTGATTATCAGTTAAAATCCTGGAAATGGTAGGTGCTGATGACAGCTGACTGTAGATGTGTGTGTGTATTGGGAGGGGTGATGGCAGGATCTTCATGTATTCAGGAAGTTGAACATTAGCTGCAGGCTGGGTGCATGACCAGGCAATAAAGAGTAAGCCGGAAGCACTCTTCCTAGTCTTCATTTTGTCTTTTACTTTAAAACCATCAAAGGTGCATTTACAAAATGAGACTAACAATCTCCCCTCATCTATTTCACATGGCTCTAATATCTACGATAACATGTAATAAAAGATGCTCAGGAGCACTGTAAAATGCTAGATTCTAATGAATGGGAGAGATGATGTTTCAGAAGTTAGTGTGGTTACACCCTGCAAAAGAGTGTTTTGACATTTTTTTTTTCTTTTTTGAGCCATTTTTCTTCTTCCTGGGAGAGTAATGGTGAGATGAGGATAAAATATCAAGAAGAAAGTGTGTGTGATATGTGGTGTGTATGCATATGTGTGTGCTGTGTATGATGCATGCATGTTATATGTTCTATGCATGTTTGTGGTGTGTGGCATGCATGTGGTGTGTATATAGTGTGTGTGTGAGGTATGTGTAATGTGTGTGCTGTGTGAGACGCATGTGTGTGGTATGTGTAAAGCGAGTGGTGTGTGTGATGTATGTCGTGAACATGTGGTATGTGTAAAGCGAGTGATGTGTGTGATGTATGTGGTGCACATGTGGTGTGTGTGTAGTGTGCAGTGTGTGATGTGTGTGATATGTGGTATGCATGTGGTGTGTGTGTAGTGTGATGTGTGGTGTGTGTGTGTGCAGTGTGTGGTTTGTGTATTGATGTGTGTGTAGTGTGAGAGAGATGACAAGACAGAGAAAAACACAGTTCATCTTAGAGATGAAAGACCAAAGGCAAGCAGTTAAGAAAAGAGAAGGGAAGTTCATGTGGATTTAAAAGATTTAGTCCAAACGCCCAGTTCCTGTTCCAACACCCATATAAGGCACTGGCTACAAGTGCTTTTAAAACATTTTATTAGGAGAACTTGAATTTATAAAGGACAGCTTTCCTGCAGAGATACAAAACCCAACCTTTTACTGGAGGTTGAAAAGTTAGACTGTTTTAACTGCAGCCATTTAGTGACACAAGAGAGTAAAAGTCTGCTGGTGGGCTGGCCACTAATGTGCCAAGTTCATGTACCTCAGAGCTTAGTCTCCTTTGGAGCTGGCCTCCTGTTTCCAGAGGCCCTTTAGTCACTAGGATTTCAGCTCTAATAAAAATGTCTTAACAACTTCCACCTTCAGTGTCAGGAGTTGGACTCTGACCACTCTGTGTAGGAGCCCTGGTTTAGGGGAGACTCCTCGGCTGCCATTTGGTAAACACTTTGGTGAAAACTTTTTACATGCTGTGTTCTAGGCCAAGGCTCCCTGTCAGTGCTAAGAGGAAAACGACACTGATTGTGCTAAATCTCTGCTCACAAATAAGCTGGTCTCAGGGAGGGCAGAGGACATAAAAGGGGGGAGGCATGACTACCACCTCACTGATGGCAGCACAGAAATCGACGTAAGCAAAGCGTGAAGTTCTTCTTCTCTTACTTGTTCTCATGTTCCTCCTACTACATCAATTTATTTTGGGATTTCTATCGTAACTACAGCCAGGATACTTCTCCAAACTTAAAAAGGGTTTCTAAATTGGATCACATAATACTAAGGGCAAAAGGTGATGATAGTCATATTATTAATCAGATTAGGCCCTCATATTGGTAAATGGTTTAATGACATACAAAATATCATACTTGTTCTCTCCCTCTCTTTGAGGATAGGAAAGAAATTAATACCTTCCTTTAATAAATGTGAGTACTAGTACTCAGAAGATGAATGATTTACCCAAGGTCATACCAAGAGAGTCACCATTACTTAAGCAGATGCTATTTATAACACTTTACTTCCCAAGGAAGTTTGAGTGCTTAATTTTAAATTGTTATTTTTTTCAAAACTTTATGAATGTTTAAAACTAAGCTTTTAAAAAGATGTCAAAGTAGAAAGGCATCTCAGCGACACCAAACTCAAAAAACATCTCATCAATTTTGATAATAATTATAAGAATGTAAATTAAATAACTGTGACATAATGCACTTTTTAAATTGGTTCAAAATAAATATAACTAAACCTCTCCAATAGGGAATAAGATACATTTAATAAGTATCCTATTCCCTATTGGAGAGGGTCTCATTACTGCTAATGGTCCTGTAAACTGGAAAAATCTTTCTAAAGAAATGTAGCAAAATAAAGCAAAGTCTTCTGAATTGCTCTGCTCTTGATTGGTAAGATAAATTTAAAATTAATCTATGGAAGTAATTTTAAAAATATAAAAATTTTACTCTGTTTCCTGTAAGCCTGTTATTTACAATGCTAAAAGATTGGAAAATACCTAATATCTTTTGAGTGAGAAATGGTTTTAAAATATAGCATGTAAACATAATATAAACCTAAAGAGATAAAAAGCTAAAAATGAAGATGATTACCAATAAAAAGCTATGTACATATTTATATTAGGTTAACAAATAGGGAATAGAAAATCAAGTGTGTGTAGGGAATTACAATGCCATATTGAGTAAAATTTATTTAAGTACAGCTATTTGTGCACAAGGATGAAGAATTCAAGAGACCTTAGAAACATATCTGCAATTAATAAACCAAATCTGAAGACATTACTTGTGCATTTTACCTTAAAATAATTTAAATGTTTCATTTAACTATGATCTTAGATTTAATCCAGTTTTTTTTCCACTTTACAGGACCATCAGCAGTAATGAGACCACTTATTAAATGTATCCTATTCCCTATTGGAGAGGTTTAGTTATATTTATATGATCTTAGTTATATTGATCTTTATCAATAACCAATTTTGGCAGAAATAAATTTAGTTTATATTAGAGGGGTCTCATTCCTGGATTCAGTGTCACACATGGGTGGGTGGTCTTTACACAGAAATAATTCATTAAGCTACTCAATATGGCATTGTAATTCCCTACACATATTTGATTTTCTATTTCTTATTTGTTAACCTAATGTAAACAATATACTTATTCCATCAATGAAAAAAAAAAATAAACAAAAGAAAGGAATCCTGACTGAAATCCAGGGACTGGGTTTTCTCTGCTTCATAAAGAATGTCTTTTAACTACTGGTTTCCTGCAGTTGTAAAAGAGGCAATTTTTCTGGATCACACAGAAAGTTCTTCCTGTTCTAAGGCCTTTGGTTCTTTAAAACACACATGTCTAGGATTGTCCTTAAAAAAAAAAAATTGTTCTGTTTAATTCTTTCTGTTTCCCCAACATCTTTTTAGTTCTAGTGTGCAGCTTATTGGACTTATGCAAATTTAGAAGAAATTAAAGTGCTAGTATACCCATCTGAGGGTGTGAGAGCTGTGTTGAACTCCGCAATCAATGCTGAACAAAGGTCCCTGGGTAAAGCTTAACTGAATTCTGGTAAGAATTAAATTACATTTTAGAGTCACTATGTATAGATTTCATTTAAAAAAAAACTTGATTAAATGTTCTTATGAAGGAGGATATTAAAAAGATGGTAAGGATTTCCATTATTTGAATTCTCCCAGTTCTTCCATGTCTGTGATTAAATATCTCCCAGACAGTTTCCTTGCTATAAGCACAGTACATTAACATACAACCAAAGCAGAGGGGGTAGTATGCTGAAGACCCTATGCCTCGAAGAGAGATTGAAACCTGAGCCCACACACTGTAGAAACTCTCCTCATTTTGTCATATTGGCCATTCTTCGGTCTTATTACACACTCAGGAAAGCAAGCAAAGCATTAAAAAGTGGGAAGAAGTGTTATGTCTGAGATCTAAAACAACTTCCTGGTGAATCTCACTGCATAGGTAAGGTTCTCAGGTTCAGAAACAGTGATGAGGATTCAAACATCTTAGTAAAATTAATCTTGGAATACCATGTATTCCACTACTGTTTCTGGAGAAGGCAAAGGGTGCTTTACTAAGATTGCTTCATTTCATCTTCTTTGGTGGAAATACTGAGCAAATTGAAGCCTTAGAAAGATGGAATAATTTACACAGGGAGACAAAGTATTAAGTGATGGAACTGAATTCAAACTCATGAGCTCCTCTTACTGTTACGTTGTTTCCTGATAATGTATTTAAGAGTTTTGGTTTATGAAGGATGAAAAGAATGGGTGAAGAGGGCTGTCACAAGAAAGTCATTAAAGTGGCCAAGAGTCAACAATGTAGTCAAAAAAGGATGAAACAGAAAAGCTATAAAAACAAAACAAAACAAACAAAAAACCACACACAACCATATGTAATTTCTTAGATTAGGAACAAATGGGACTGGGGTGCCTCTGCAGGCTCTGCTGACATTACTATCAAAGCTCTTGTAGCAACCAATAATTTCAAAGTGGTGGTTCTAAGTTATTGTCAATGATAGTTCATGTAGTCCACACGAAAAGGCTGGGAACTATGCAATGCTTTTTTCTTTTCAATGAAGATCCCAAAAGGTGATATTTGAAATATTTGAATGTCCTATAGTGGTAAGCTTTCATTTGCCAGACTTCTATTAGATATCATCGCTCTTTCCAGATCAACAGGACATTATTGTGTCCATCTTTATGTTTTGGACAAACTAAAACCATGTGGTATTTGCACAAGATATAAGGCTGTGGATAACTGAATATAGCCCTGGCTCTGACACTATGACAGAACATAAGAAGTTACTCTCCCTCTCTCTGTTTCTGTGTTCTCACTTCTAAAGAGATAAATTAGGCAAATGGTCTGAAGATTTTTTTTTCACCTCTAAAAATGTATGGCTTTTTAATGATGCTACATGTATTTAAATTGCCTCTGGGAGAAAAATGAAATAAAATTGAGCCTAACAGATGCAAAATGATATGTAATCCTTCATAGTCTTAATCTTGAACTTTTGGAACTGTGCTACAAACCCCAGCATTACAATGAGTTAAAGTTACCAGGTTATGGCAAAATACCATCCAGGCCACAAACTCCAATAAACCTTGAATTTTGGAAATTTTGCAAAGCTGTGACTCCCAACACCTCGCACCAAGGCTTTTTTGGATGCTGCAATACCTCGGCATGAAGGGCCAAATCATTACTCTTTTGTGAGTTGCAAAAAAAGTAGTACTTTTATTCACAAACACATGTTAGACAGGCAGATCAAAATCATGCAGAAAGATAGCAAAATGAGGTACTTTAGATTTTTAAAAAAGTTTGTATTTAGTCATCCAATTGTTTTATTAGAGAATAACATAATAGATTAAGTGGCCCTGCAAAAAAATCTAAGATAATATGACTATTTTTCAGCCTCTCAGCTATGTTATTAAAATACAGGGTTTTTTCTTTTAAAAAAGAAAACAATTATTAGCTCAGTCAGTATTACTATTCATTTCTCTTTAAGGTGCTCTATAATTCAGGGTTTCTCTGCATCATTGAAAAATCTGTTGGATAAGGCTGGTAAGAAACATTCTGGGTAGAAAAGTAGTCCAGAAGTTTAGAAGAGCCTGACAAGTCCAGAAGTCTGCAAAAATTCCCTAAAAATACTGGCTTTCAAACGCAGGGTGAGATTTACTAGCAAGAGGTAGACTCTGCTACTGGGAAGCCTTCTGATGCTTTGAGGAGGATACCTGCTAGTTTGGACATACATGCCTAAAATCCACAAGTTGGTGAACTTCTCAGCTGAATCACTAAATGAAAAGCAGCCCCACCCCAATGCACATTTCTGACCTCATATGAATGGGGAATACAGGGGGACATCTACAGTATGCCTATTTACATATACACATATATAAACACACACACATTATAATATTGGGTGAGAAATAAAGCTTAGATGGCTACATTCTGTCTGGAGTGATTGGCATCAGGCCAAAGCACCTGAAGAGCAAAAATGAAAGCACTTACAATGTAGCAGGGCTCACAGTATGCTTTCTTTTCAACGGCATAGAAGGGCTGCCCTCGGAGCTTGTTGTTGCAGATGATGCAGGTGAAACAATCCACATGGAAGACCTGATCCATGGCAGTGCATCCTGTACCTTCCCCAACTACATTTTCCCCACAGCGAGCACAGCGGCCTGAAAGAAAAAGGGAAAGAATTGTTAAGGACAAAGAAGTGTTTTGATCCTTCTGAAGAAGTCATTTTCCAGGAGACAGCAGATTTGTATTGTCAGTAGCAGCAAAAGAACCACCACCACCACCAGTAAAGTCACTTTCATCCTTTGAAAGGCCAGCATGATGGGGATTTTACACGAGTTAATTGACAAAATTGACCAAAGGTCCCATAGAAAGTGATGGACTAGAACTCAGGTCTCTGATTTTGAGGCCATCATCTGACTCCAGTCACACTTGCATATATAACAGGGGTATGAGTCAGGATGTTTGGACTGAAAGGCACAATCTACAAAACAGTCCAGGAAAGCTTCTCCTTGGAGAGTCTGTATATACAGGTGGATGGGAGAGATCTGGATCCACACTTGAACTTCAATTCTTTTCACAAAAGCCCTGGTTGTCAAGCCTCTGCAGTCAGCCCCCAGTGACGGGCACACTACTCTAACTGCAAAAAAGTTCTCTTTCACACTGAATCAGATACTGCTACCCAGTTGTTCTAGGTCTATGTCTTCTGGAGCCTCATAAAACTAGTCTCATCTATTGGACCTGACCATGTAAACACGTACAATTCACCTAGCATGGCCTCAGAGTCTGCTCTTAGTTTGCATATCCCTAACTCTGCAGTGGTTCCACATACTGTGGGGTTTTAAGTCCCTTGTGGTCATGGTTGTCATTGTCCATCCAGTGGTCTGCAAAGCTACTGCATTCTTAAATTGATTAAAGGGGCATCTGGTCCATATATGGACACAGAGTTAGGTTTAAGTTTTAAATAATAACAACAAAATATAATTTTGAAACATAATTTTGTCAGCAAGAGGCACTGTGCTGGTTGTATGTTCATCTCTATCTGGCTTTGTCATGGGAATTTGGAGCAAGAGGTTGGGTCTGCATCTAGTATGCATCTTTATTCTTTGTCTTTACTAAATTAAAAACAATCCTAACAGGTACTGAGAACACTGGGAATGTCAGCAAAAATTTGCAGTCTTTTCAACATAACTTGTAGCAAACCTAGTGCTTCTCATGCCAGACATTTCTTCTTGGGGCATCTATGTATTAACTCATATTCACAATCCATGTGTAGATACTGTTATTATTCTCCATGCCTTAGAAAACTAAGGCATGGAGAATGTTTAACATCAAGTCCAAGCAGTCTAGCTTTAGTGTCTATGCTCTTTACCGTTCTGGTAAATTGCCCCCTCCCAGTTCTGTGCACCAAGTTTAACACAGATCCAACACTATGCAGCATTATGGGGAGATTTGTCAGAGAAAACTGCTCTCAACACTACATCATTTTGGATTGACAATCATTTCACACTCAAAAGTGGGAGAGCTAAATGTTTCAACTTGGGAGAAAAGAAGTAAATATACTTCTAGTTCTCTCTGGTTGTATTTGGCCCTAGAAAGCATTTCTCTATATTCTGTTGCAGGATCAGAATGTCTCTGACATAAAGCTCAAACTATCTAAGCAATAAGAACTATCAAATGCTGGCAAGAGTTAAGCTCTTAGAATCTGAGCTATCTCTATTACAGTTGATATTCTTATGAAGTCTCAATATTATATTCCTGACATTTGATAAAAAATTTTGTAATAAGCATTGTGTATGGTTTTACAAACCTCTTTCTAAGAGTTAACTTGTACCTGTTTTTATTATAAGGTGTAACTTAGAAAGATATCTTTAAATTTTTCTACATTCCCTGTTAACAGTAAGAAAATCACATTATTTTATATGTCACTACGTTCATGGTTATTGTGAAAACAGAAAAACCAAAAACTTAATTGGTTTACTAAAAGTTAAGCATGCTATGTTTGAAAATGAGGCTGAAATTCTAAGAGCTTCATGCCACCAACTGACAACATTTCTTTCCAGAAAACATACTGGGCACTTTTAAGGGCCACTGGGATGACCAATCCATATGACTATTAAAAACATTGAATTCCTATGAAAACTCGAATGTTGTATTACACATTTGTTAAATGCTGGTTGGTAAAATTATTTTTCTACATTATTATTTCCCTTTCTAGAAGTAAAAGGATCATGTAATAAAAATATCAGGGACCACCAGGGATCTTGTGGACCACACTTTGTAATAACAGTTTGGGTGGATTAGTAATGACTTTTGGTCATAGCGGTCTGCTAAGCTGTTAAAGCTGGCAGTTTCGGTCTAGACTATGAATTTCTAAAGTATAATACCTGGAATCCAAGAGCTTCCACCTGCATGATTTGTAGAGAGTTTGATAGCTATCCATGAGGACTGGGTAGTCAGTGTCAATCTCTGATTTAGAAGGAAAGGTCCAGCTGAACAGGTAAGCTTTGAAATTTTCCATGAATTCAACAGACATCAAATGTCTACTCTTTGTCCAGGACCACAGTCAGATTCTGTGTGACATGCAGAAATGGAATTGGTGCTGTCAGCACCTTTTATAGTCACTTTGAGACTTACCTACATCCAACATGCACATGACAAAATATGCCTGTTGGATGTATGTTGTAGAAGAAAGTATTATGAAAATATGGAAGGAAAATCACATTGAGAGGGCTCAGTAACAACAAGCATTTGAATTCAGTCTTAAAGGATGGAATTTTGTCATGTGGAAATGAAAGAGAAAAAAATATTCTAGATTTTCCAAAGAGATCCTGAGTGTTGGTTTACAAGAGGCAAAATTGCTGCAGTGATAGCAAAAGAGGCTTTAGTTTTCTCAGCTCTGAGAGCAGATGGACTATTTCATTAAAAAAAAAAATAAAGAAAAAAGAAAAGAATAGAAAAGAAAAAGAACAACAAAAAACTTTTCCTTTAGGGTATGTTGAATATTTTTCCAGAGTGGGTCAGGGTAATATGCTGAACCCAGACATGACTCTGGACTTTTCTGCCTCTCATATTTTTCCTATTTTTGGGATAAATTGGGGACACTAGCCTAGAGGGCAGTCAGTCTGGCACCTCAAAATTCACAAGCACAGAAAAAAGAGTGAAGAACAAAAATTAAAAATAGCTCTCTCTACACATCAGCAACACAGAGAAGGTGCCCAAAACGTTCCCTTTTCACATTAACAAGAATTTACAAACTATGCCTTTCAGAGAAGCATTCAGAATGAAAAGACACTCAAGCAAAATGTATTCATGCCTTTAGAGGGACTTACACTACACATTATTAAAAGCACACCATGACTTAAATGCCCACCTTAGACAAGTATCTCTGAACTTTTAAACAAGGAAAAACGAGAAATGGTACCAAACTTCAAGGTATCAGAACATGAAAGAAACACATCAAATGTGTTGATTAGGAGACAGTAAGAGGTTACAACTCAGACTCCAGCCTTCTGTGGGGAGCTTCCTGTGAACATGTAGTACAATAAATCAAAAGAACCAATGGTAGAGGACAGATAGCCTGCAAATTTTGTTCATGAATAAAGTCCCACAAGTCATGCATGCTGAAAGTATGTGAGTGTGTGTGTGTGTGTGTGTGTGTAGGTGTGTGTGTATGGCTTTTATGGTCTGGTCTGGGGTGCCAGCCAGGGATTTTTCCTACCCCTCTTTTCCTCTCTACCATTCTGTAACAACCCATCACTGTCTCTTTAGCACCTACTTTCTATCACTGTGCCTACTATCAGGTTTTTTTTCATGGACCATTGCAGTGACTTCCTCCTTGTTCTGATGTCTGTGGTTTACTTTCTGTTACAAATGGAAAAGCTTTATGGAAGTTTTAATAACTAAGCTGAATACGGGGGGTAAGATTGAATTCAAACAAGTCATTTTTAGGCAAGTGGAGAATAACATTCTAGGAAAATCATCAGATTGAGCAAGGGAACTAGAGTAGGGGAATATGAGTTTTCATGCTTATTTTCATTTTTTTTTGTAGTTTGCATTCACTTTCTTCACTTGTGCAAATAAACATTTTTATTTAAAAACCACGTGCTTCTTTTGAGATGGGATCAAAGTATCCATAGTCATTTTTAGAACTGGTGCCATGATATGGGGATGAGATACTTCCAAATGTGCCCATAATTCAACATTAAAATAAAGTAATAAATTTATGCCAATATCAAGCCTGGTCACTTTTGTTTTCATATTCTCCTTGCTATTAGACTTATAGAAAATTTGGTTATAAGGAAAACTAATACTCTCCCTCTAAATATTATAATGAATTGAAGCTCTATATGCCAATGTATATGATATATCTATTTTCTCAGTAACAATCTTCTTTAATGCATTCTGAAAAAAGTCCTTTATAAAAATTTTAATCAACAAGACTATATAAAGGTAGTTTGAAAAGATGGAAAAGTATTCCTAGAAATAAGATGTACTCCAATTAACTGTACTTATGTCCAAGGAGTTATCTTCCTGGAGCACAGCCTCAATTAAGCTGATTCAGAAATTATCTTCCACTGATGATATGAGAAGACATTAGAACAAATTTGCATCCTTTATATGACAGTCCCATATGACATTCTCTGAGGGTTTTAATATGATGGCATTTTCTAATCACCTAAGTTTTTATTTCATGGGTCCCTGTAACATTAATGAATGCAATAATTAAACTGCCTGTTTTCTAGGACATGGATCCTAAACCTTGTTTGTATATTGCAATCATCTGGGAAACCTTTAAAAAATTACTAAATGCTGTGTTCTGGGTCCAGAGATTCTGATTTCCCAGGTCTAGAATGGTTCAGGAGTGAAAACGATATAAGCATTTCAGATGATTCTAATGTTTGGCCAAATTGAGCCACTGGTCTAAGGGATACCTATTTCTATACTACTTGTCAGAATAAATATTGACAAGATTGCCCAAACAGGTTTCTTCTGCATGCAAAACAGACTGCTCAACCATAAGTTGAAAAAATAGAAGTTTCTATGGCATTATAATATATACAGGTTTTTTTTTCCCAACAAGAGTAAACTACTTGACTGTTGTTATGTGTTAGTTTAAAGTTTTCAAAGGGTCTCCATCCATCCAAAATACATGAACAGAACTAGCTAAATTTTCTTTTAAGATATTTTGCTAGCATTTAGTCAGAGAAAGTAGCTCCTTTTTATTAATTAGAACATTCCTACAGAACATGCTTCTTATGTGTTTTCAATGCATTTATCAATATGATCAATCATATGGAAGAACTGCATGACTTTAAACAACACAGACTCCACAAAGAATGTCCACTGGTAGTCATTTAACGTAGGATATCACATATTGTATCATAGAATAAACTGAGTTTTTACCATTTTCTTAGACTCTGTCTTTAAATAGTGTAGCAATATCCAGACTCCCATGGTAAGTGCCATTTGGATCTGTGGATGCTGAAGTCCTGATCATTTCTTAAAAGTTAGACTTTAGGACACATCCACTTCATTAAGTTACTGCTTAGATGGTCCTCACAGAGATACCTACAGATTCAACTCATACATGGAGAGGAGGAAAGAGGAGGCTGTGAATGGCTGTTCCCCTCTCTCCTTCATCTCTCTCTCTCTCTCTCTCTCTCTCTCTCTCACACACACACACACACACACACACATTGAGGAGAGAGAGAGAAGGAGCAAAGACTATAAGACTGCTATAGTCCTAAGACTAGTGGTAGATAAGAGACTTTTAGAGACAGGTTATAAAACACCTTAATTCAGACAAAGATACTAAGTTAAGGTCAAACAAACAAATAAACAAACAAACCCCACACATGCACATGAAAACCAAACCCAAGAAGGTGTCAGGAAGAGAAGTTCTGGAATGGGTGGTAAAGGCCTGAGTGAGAAACTAGAAGAAATGAAGTGAAGGCTGAGCGATCTCCTGAATAAGGGAAGTGATTATGAAATCTGACCACAACATGATTCATTTATAGACATATATTTGCTTAGGTTAGATTTTCAGGTGAAGACATACACTGAAAGGGGGAATCCCACACAGGGTGGCCAAAGGAAGCACATTTTATTTGATTTAAATATCTACATTGTGAAGAAGCAAACAACAAAACAAAACAATAACAACAACAACAACAAAAAAACCAGAAAATTGCTATGTTTTTCTCTGGGCCAGACTCTACCCTAAGCTAATACTCTCTCAGTCCTATTAATGCTTATCTACCATTATTTTTATCTGGTAGATAAGAAACCAAGTCTAAGTTACCTGGCCGAGGTCTCCAGGGAAGAATGCAGTGTGGCTAGGATAGGAGACAGGTCTGACCTTTAAAGCCCATTTTCTTAATCAACGTATATTTTACTATGAACACATTTTATTATTCAATCGTAACTCTGTTATCAGCATTGCTTAGGGACAGGGCCTATTTCCACCCCCTGGGAAAGAAGAAGGATCAGTTCAGCATCCCCAAGCCCCCAATCTCAGAGATTTTAGTGAACATCACTATCTGTGAAGGGCCTTCACAGTGGTCTTAAGTGTGAAGATTATTTAAATACTGGCTTTCCATCAGGAAAGCTTTGGAAAAAAATACTGATGCTCACACACTACATCCAGAAACTGATTTAATTGTTCCTAGCTGGAACCCTGAGATAATGATTTTTGGAGGTTCTTGGGTCAATCTCATGCAGTGAATTAGAGAACCACTGTTGTACCGGGGGACTCTGTGCTTGTATGTTCCACAAAGAGTAGTCTTTCCTGCAGTGTCAGAAGGCAGTGGTGGCTAGTGCAAAAGCCCTAACAGAGAACTAACTTAATATTAGGTTGACAGAGGCAGAGATTTGGACACCACTGACCCTGGTCCTGACCTTCACTAAACTAATCACACACTCACAGTAGTCATGACCATAACATTTGGAGGACCTTCCATTCTCAGGAAGAGAATCAGAAACAGAACAAAATAAAAACACCACAGGCACCACCAATAAACAAAGCAGAAAGAAATATTGCTTTTCAGTTTGGGATATTATGTTGTGCTCTTTTTAAACAAAGTCAGATATGTCACTGAGGAGAGAAATCATAACTATAAGACTTGCTGTTATTGCCTACTGACCATGAGCAGCCTAAACAAGTTTCCTGAATTTAAAAGACTGGAGGTTCCTTGTCTCCAAATCAAGCAGCTGAGTAGGTTCTTTCTCTAGCCTGGAGGCTGTATGCTATGTTGAGTCATCCATCCAACTACCTGTCAACCCCTCTATGAATGAACTGACCGAGTCTCCATTCTGTGCCAAATACAGTGGTCACCTTTTAAAGTCTCTGTAGAAAGGAGATGAAAACAGATCCTTTAACTCCAGCTGTGAAGCTCACATGTACAAAGTGCTTGGTAGAAGCTCAATATTGCCTTCTAGCTATAGGAGGAAGAGGACAATCTTCAAAACTAAGAGCCCATAATACAGAGGACCAGAAAGATACTTGTCCTAGATTACTCCCTTTCACAGCAGTCAATGTGCCAGTTACACAGGGAGCCACATCTCTTGAGACCATTAGGTAAGACTTATATTTATCAATTTATTATTAGTGAAATTCAGTGCTAGGAATCCAGTTCCAATCCTACCAAAATTTGTGGACCCTACAGTGACAATGATAGTCAACATCTACTCAGCAATTGTTGTGTGTTGGTTTAAGTATTTAATGTATTTCCTCACATAATCCTTCCAAGACTCTATGACTAGGTCCTATTATTAGTTCATTATAGTTGAAGAAAAGGTGGTATAGAGGGATTAGAACCTTGCCCAAGGCCTCAGAGGTCACTACTGAAACTGCAATTAGGGCCTAGGTAGTGTTAATTTTGGAGCCTACTTCCTGAAAGGTCTGCTTATTAACTTTAGAAATCCAAAATTCCAAAAACATCTGGCCTGGCAGGAAGCTTAAATAAAGCTTAGAACATCCCTGATAGGAAAATTAATATCTCTTTTTGACAAAGCAAGATTTTTCTCAAGTTGATTTATACACACACACACACACACACACACACACACACACATTCTCATATTCCCACTCTTTTGGTGGGGGTGGGTACTGGGGATTGAACCCAGAGATACTGTACCACTAAGTTACATCTTCAGCACTTATTTTTTTTTTTTTTGAGACAGGGCCTCACTAAGTTGCTGATGCCAGCCTAGAATTTGCTATCTTCCTGCCTTAGCCTCCCAACTCACTGGAATCATAGGTGTGCACTACTGATCCTGGCTTCTCATATTCCCACTCTTAATACTTACTCTCTTCTTCTATGTTTAACATCTATTCCATGTATGACCCATAAGAAGAAAAAGCAGTACTTACTAGTAGAGGTATAACAGCTGTGGAACAATTATTTTTGAGTTATGATTTGAATTTGCTCCATGGTATGTCTCATGGAAATTTGCATTACCCTCAGTTCCACTTGAAGGTTAAATGTGCCCACTTACCTTTAGCTCTTACGTTAGAAAATCTCCACATTTATTCTGGTTATTTTAAAGTAAACCGAACAATGAGGTGCCCCAGGGTGGTTTTTCTAAAGTAACTGTTTTTAGCACCCAGTGGCAGTATGATCTTCGCCATGATGTTAACAAGAGTTCCTTATATCATTTAAACATACATTCTTACTCATCCATTGATGTGACACTTCAATGATCCTTGGAGGAAGAAAAGCAAGCGTTATGTTCATCTTCATTTTAGCAATGAAAAAACTGCTAAGATAAAAAGATTTAATGACCAATAGGACCAGTGAGGAGTTCAATATATGATAAAAGCTTTTTATCCAAACAACTCAGAAAAAAAGAATATGCTCAAAATGAGGTGGAATCCATGTACATAATGTGTAATAAGCATGGCAACATGAAGACATAACTTCTCAGTCTCAAGGACTGTACGAAATGGTTTACAGATGAAAGAATATGACTCATTTTATAAAAGGGCTTTAGGTTTTCTCAAGGGTCCCTCTTATCTTCTTGTGTCATAAAAGAAGAATGCAGAAACTAAACTGATCCTTTGGAAAACAGCAATATTGCGCACACACACACACACATGCACATGCACACATACCCTTTTATGTAAAGGAGTCGGTATTTCACTGGCAGTTTCCTCTAATAATCATATTATCTTTCTGTCTTAGACAAGAAATGTGCTATGGATGGAATGTGTCCTCTCTAAGGTTCAGGTATCCAATGTAATGGTATTAGGAGGTAGGGCCTTGAAGAAGTGAGTGGCTTTTCCTTCCTGAATGGATCAATCCCTTACACAGAGGCTCCATGCTACAACATGCTAGCTTGCCTTTCTGCCATCTGCCATGTGAGGATCCAGTGACAAGGCGCCATTCCTGGAAGCAGACAGCACCTTCACTAGACATCAGAACCCTGCTGATGTCCTGTTCTCAAAATCCCTACGTCAAGGAATGCAAGAAAATAAATTTCTTTTCTTTATAAACTACATAGACTTGGGTATTCTTTAACAGTGTCAAGGAAAAAATAAGGCAATGTATGACTACTTAAAGAAGTCTACCTTATAGTACTTGCCTCCATGGGGGACACAAATTTACAACATAGACTAAAAAGGAGAACATACAATTTATAACTAACATTATTTTCAGCTATATAAAGATTGAGAGTAATCCATAACATTCAAATAGAACTTCATAATTCTTATATTCTCATTTGAATCTTACAATAACTAATAAATAAATAAGACAATAACATTATGTAAGACTTGAGAAGTAGGTAGCAGATCTTATAATTCAAGCCTGATCTGGTGAGTGATCTTTGAACTAGATCATATTACTTGCACACATGGTCCTGGACCCAGAGATAGGAAATAGCCTCAATTGACACAACTTCCTTGGGAAGCCAATTAGTCTCTCTTGGGCTTTTCCTTCTGCATTTAGTGCCAAAATGCTCATAATGCACTGTGAAGAGAATTTAAATCATCTTAGAATGTGTAGAAAATTTAGAAAGGATCTAGTCCCACCTCCTTATTCACAGATGCAAAAACCAAGGCTAAGAGAGAGACTATGCCTTGACTAAGACCCAATAGGAAGCCAATAGCAGAGACAACATCTGAATGCAGGCTTTTGAGGGCTTAGTAGAGAGACCTTTCAATCTGCATAAAACTATCTACCAGCTGTGTTACCTTAAACATTAGTTTCTTTCCACTAGTAGGTGCTGTTGCCTGAGGATATCGATTTTCTTCCTCCAAATAATGATAAAATTTTATTGTAAATGGAAGTATTGTGTGGGACATTGTCAAGTCTGAGAAGATGACTCCTACATGATTTCAGAACAAGGTTAAATCCATTACCATCTGAACTAGGACAGTCATCTCATTTCTCTCTGAAATTCTTTGTTGTGTTCTGGATTTGTACATCTGTTGTATTCTGAAAATCTCAGGAATGACAGAAAGAGGTGAGGTAATAGGTTCTGCAGAGGAATACCTTGGACAAAAAAGACCTGACTCTAATCCCTGTGTGACCATATCTGGTAAAACAAAACAAAACAAACAAACAAAAACCCAATTGTTTTACACTTTGGTGTTGTTATTATACTCATTTGATGGGAAGGTTCCACTTTCACTTGATTATTTATTTGTTTAAATAAGTACAAATCACTTAAGTGGGATAAATGATAAATATGTGGACAAAAGAATTTGGTTTTGGTCCTATCTGCACAATATAACTGTTCTGTGACTTTGGATAAGCTATTTTATCTGTTGGAGCCATATGTGGAATGGGCATTGTAATCTCAGTCCTAGGTACTTCAAAGTATTGTTGGGAAGAATTATATAAATAATACACACACATATACATGTTACTACAAAATATAAGGCATTCCTCTAAGATGCATGTTTTGTTATAAATATCAATATAAGTCACATGCAAAATAAGCAAAATGTACTTACATATCTGGAACTACCATACAGTGACCATATTCTAAGGAATTTCTATTCCACATCTACAAAGTGGAATGCAGGGCTGATATGAATAGATAGACTTTGAGGAGATGAGTGTCTTAGAAATACTGGAAGTGTCATTATTCGGTTGGTAGATGAATGCCACGTCACACATAGTGGGACAACGGAGCTCAGAGGGCTACCCACGGGTGTGGAGTCTTAGGATGTCAGGCCATTCCACTGTGCAGCTCAGTGGAGTCCTCCTCGCTAAACTGCTGTCTGCATCTCATTCCATTTCCAGCGCTTGCATAGCAACACTGAGCTTTCTGAGTGCCGGAGTGACGTCTAGGGAACAGTTATTAATATACGTATGTGTGCACACAGTATGTGAAAATATGCAAGATTGAAAGCGATTAGTGTATTACTTTTAGGTAATACTTCCCACCGGGACTATGCTCCTGGAAAAATTCCTCTCCCTCTACAGAAGCTTGCAGAGTCATCTGCTATCACTTACCAGAATGTTTGGGATAAAAATGGTGTCAATTTTAAGGAAACACACGTCTCAATTTTCTTTGTTAACATTTGAATAAAACATGAGGTTTCTACTTTTCCCCCTCTCCTCTTTCATTCAGAGAATAAGTCCCTTCACAATCTTGCTTTGTGTGAGAGAGAAAATAGTTACCCTTCTTTGCCACCTCCAGATTAGTAGAATCACTGAGTTTTTAAGGAGGAAAAGTATGAATTCCGTTCTAATGAACTTCATAATTTCTGAAATACAGAGCGATGCTTTGCCATAGAATACAGTAAGAAATCTCCTTTCTATGCAGAGTCCTGAAAGATCATCAGAGACAGTGGCAGAAGAAAGGCACAGGGAGTGCCAAAGGAATAATTTGACTGGGACTGCAGGAATAATATCTGGACCATATGAGACTCTGAAAAAATCAGAACATTGCCTAGGGAGCCATGCACCTGGGCCGGCCATGTATTCCCTCTGTAGCTCCCTTCCATAAAGTGAATGCCTAGAATCAGGAGTATTTCCAAAGACCAGAATTCAGTTCTTCATTATAAGATAGATTTTATAAGACAAACACATGGACTAAATATAGAGTCACGCTAAGAGTCAAGGGAACCTATTCAAGGGGAATTTCTGGGCAGCTCTTCAAGACCCCAAATTCGTTGAAAGGTTATAAAACTTATGGAAATGGACATATTTTATTTATGTCACTGGAATGTTTCTGGGCAATTCCCCTTATACTAAAGTCGTTTTCATATTTAGATAACATGTTCCGTAAACATACGTAATTTTTACAAGATGACTGGGTTTATCAGGCACTTGGGGCCTGATAACTAGTGAGATAAGTCATGGGCCCACCCTTATTATGGCTTATAGGGAGCTCCCAGAAACCATGTAAACCCACAGAAAGTGCACAAAAACAGAGAAGCTAGTAATGGGCTTTTGCATCAGCTCCTGCTATGTGATTTTATTTGATTTTCTTAGGCAAAAGATATCACACAGGGGGAGTGCAAAGTTGAAGGTCTTTAGCAGCGATTTGGACTGTAAACACAGCTTGGCATTATCAGCATTCTGTTAAGTTCAAAGAAGAGATAGTTACAACAAATACAGCTTGCTTTATTCTGAAACAAAACTGTGCACATATTTGTGGCCATACTACTAATTAACCTGTAGATTGTTCCTTTCATCTATTCAGTATGTTTTTCTCCCTCTGGTTACAACATGTTGGGGTTATTTTTTTTGCCATCTGGAATATACTCAAACTGCTCTCTTATAGGCACTAGAGAGAGAGTGGTACAAATGATTAAGGGATTGGAGAAACTGACTTGTACAGAAAGATGAAAGGAGCAATCTACGTGCATATAACAAGCCTGAAGGATGACTAAGGAGTGTCATGATGACGGCCTATAAATATTTGAAAGGTGTAAACACTGAGGAATAATTTAGCTCAGTGCAGGTGGTACAACTGGGAGTGATGGTGTATCTTAAAGAAAAGGGAAGATCTTTACTAAAGAAAAATTGAAATGCTTAAGATCCTATGTATGGGTTAGTGCAAAAATGGAACATGAAGGGCAATATCAAGAGCAATAGAACAAGAGCTAGAAGATTTTCTAGGTAATGTTTTTTCTAGGTAACCTTGGGAAGGTCACTTCACTTCCATGGGCCTTAGTTCCCTCTTTCATAAATTAATGTGTGGACCAAAGGAGATATGTAGATTTTTTTCAGTGTGCTACGATGCACCCTAAGGACTTTGAAAATCCTGCTAAATTGCTAGGGAATAGGAAGAAGAGTACAGAAGAGCAGAAAACCCCTTCACCAGTCTCATCTCTATATTATTAGTTGCCTCAGAATAACTTCTGAGGAATTTACCAACTCAAATAAATTTACTGATTTCAAAATTTGAAAACATATATTAGAGATTAGTTTTAAATCCTTTCTATTCAAAAAAATCCTGACAAGACAGAACAATCACTAAAGATACGTGTTCATAAAATATTTACTGAGGAGCTACTATGTGCCAACAAAGAAGACAGGGCAGTGAGAGGGAAGTGCCTGTTGCCCTCCCAGAAATCACATCCTATATGCAACTCTACTGCAGGATTGCCCCAAATTCACAAATGACTAGAGAAATAACTCATGTCACTCCTAGTAAGATTGAACATAATTACTTCAATTTAACATTTATTGAGTACCTATCAGTCTTAAAGACTCATGATAATAAGAGGGCCAATATTCATATTAAACAAAAATCAAATGCCTACTATGCATCAGGCACTGTGAGTTAAACTAGGATATGAAGATGAGTGAGACCTGGCATCTGCCTCCCCTGAACACATGGACACATATAATTATATATAACATAAAGAAGGCTATGGACAGAGTCATACAAAAGATGCTATTGGAGTCATATAAAAAAATGAATTCTTTCTAGAAATGGGTTTGGGTTGGGGAAGGCTGCTCATCAGATCAAACTTTAGAAGAGAGATGGTGGAATCAAACCATGAAAACCAAAAACATTTTACCCAAGTAGAGAAGCAGGAAGGAAAAAGCTCTCTAAGTTAAGGCAAGAGTGAAAACAAAGAGGAGTGAAAACCTAGGGGCAGGTTGGCTGACTGATCATAGTGGTGCAGTTGAGAGTTAATATGCTCTGCATTTAGCAATGGGGTCCCTGGATCACCTCTCCAGCTCATCTGTAATACACAGCGACTGGAACTTGACTGTTTGATGGCCTGACTGCTTTTCCTGACTGTTCTGCTACTCTCAAATATGTCTGTCCACCTCCTCAACCCAACCCTGACACAATGTACCATGAAACACAGCCTCCATTTCATCCCAAATGCCTCTTGGGTGTGTTGACACAACCAGTCAACACCCAGATCCCATCTTCTGTCTCACCTGCTAACAGAGTCAGCTGTAGTTGATTCCAAACCTGCTCATGCCATTTGAACTTGCTATTTCACCATTAATTATACAGATTAATTAAAAAGAGAGAACCTAACATGTTAAGGCCCCAACACCTCAAAACAAAAAAGAGTGAAGATGTTATTTTCTTAAAATAAATTCTAAACAGAATGCTTTGAAAGAGTTCCATAAAGATTTTTCACCTATGAAAAAAATTGTAAATTGTTAAATGAGGGACAGATAAGCAAACTATAAAATATTAGCACACACAAAAAAGCATAAACTTCCAAAGTTTTCTGTTCTCACTTTGTTTCAGAAATGTCTTTAAGTTTATTCTCCTTTAAAGAAACCCAACTGAGGGGCTGTGGCTGTGGCTCAGTGGTAGAGTGCTCGCCTGGCACATGTGAGGCGCTGGGTTCGATCCTCAGCACTACATAAAAATAAATAAATAAATAAAAGGTATTATGTCCAACTATAACTCAAAAAAAAAAAAAAAAAAATTAAAGAAACCCAACTGAAATGTGTAGAGGATCCAGAATTTGCACACCAAACATGAGGTGAAAAGCCCCCACCCAAGTATGCAGTGGTGATACCTCAAAACAACTGGTAAAATACACTTTTTTTATTTAGTAAAACTAACTTTATTGAGGTATAATCTACATGCAATAAATAAGAACAATTTTAATAAATGTGTAGGTTCTTGTAACTACCACCATGATCAAATTCTAGAATATTTCTGGTACCCTAAAAAGTTTCCCTGCGTTCCAGTATAGTCATTCGTCCCCAAACCTTAGCCTAAGAAAACCACTGCCTGTTTTCTATCAGTATAGATTAGTTTTTTTTTCTTCCCTAGGATTTTATAAAAATGGAATTTCATACTATACTATTTTGGGGGGAGAGGATGCCTCTGGTTCTTTTGGCTGAGCCTTGTGTCCTAAAGGTCTTTCCAGGTTGTTGTTCATATTATTAGTCCATTTCCTTATCACCGATGACTCACATTTTTATTGTATAAATAGGAAATAATTCATCTATATTGATAGATATTGGGGTAGTTTCCAGCTTTTGACCATTACAAATAAAGCTGTTGTGAATTTCTGTGTATAAATCTGTATGAGAAAAAAATTTCACTTGATTTGGGTCAACTGAGGAAGGGAATTTCTGGCTTTTATGTTGCAGGTGTGATTAATTTTTGATGATGATACCGAACTGTTTCCTAGAGTGGATGTACCATTTTACATCCTTACCAGCAGTGTAGGAGAATTCCAGTGCTCCACCTTCTAGTTAAGGTTGGCATTATCAGGGTCTTATTCTCAGCCATTGTAATTGATGTGGAGGTACCTCATGGGGTTCTCTGAAGAACTAAAGATATTGAGTGCTTTTTATTTGCTTACTGGTTATTTGTATATATTCTTTAGAGAAGGGTCTGTTTGAATCTTTTGCCTATATTTAATTTATCTTCTTTCTTCTCTTATTAAGTCATAAGAATTATTTCTGTATTCTGGATATAAGATTTTTGTCAGATACATACTGTTATCCAAACTTTCTCCCCATATGTGGCTTGATATTTCATTCATAATTATGTCTTTTGAAAAACAAGTTTTAGAATATTTATGAAATCTATCACTTTTTTCCTTTATGGATTTTCTTGTATATCCTTTAAGAAACTTTTGCCTAACCTGAAGTCATAAGCATTTTCCATTTTCTTGTGTACATTTTTCAGCTTTAGATTTTACATGTAGCTTTTTTGATCCAAAATATAAACAAGGCCTTTACAATGAAAACTACAAAACTTTGCTGAGAGAAGTTAAAGAAAATCTAATCAAAAAAGAGATGAACCATGTTCATATGTTGGAAGACAATATTGTTAAAGTGTCAATTCTCCTTAAGTTGATTTATTTGAGCAACATCATCTTGGTGGTTTTATGGGCAAAAATTGATAAGCTTATTCTAAAATCTATATGGACATGCAAAAAGATGTAGCATATTCCAATAATTTTGAAAAAAGAAGAACAAATTTTGAGGAGTTAATCTAAGGGATGTCAAGATTTGCTCTAAAACAACAGTAATCAAAAAAGTGGGGGGCTGGGATTGTGGCTCAGCGGTAGAGCACTCTGCCTGGCATGCACGAGGCTCTGGGTTCGATCCTCAGCACCACATAAAAATAAATAAATAAAATAGAGGTATTGTGTCTACCAACAACAAAATATAAACAAATAAATCTTTTAAAAAATGGGGTATTGATTGCTACAAGCATGTGATAAAAAGATAGTTTTAAAATTAAATTATGAAATAGATCTCTCTCAAAGATTCCCAAGTTCAAAATACCTCTTGATTAGTTCAGTGGACTCAAGTACATTGAATAAGATTCTATATTTCATAAACTACATGGTTTTAAATTAAATAACATGTTTGAGAAAACATCATGCTTCCTTTAATTATTTTCTCTCTGAAGATATTAAAAACCAGTGCTTTGATTTTTTTTTTTTTTTTTAGGGTGAAATATCCTATGCCTTTTAATTTATTTTCCCCAGAAGAGCATTTGGGTATATTTTAGGAAATGATTGTTTTGCCTCAAGTTTGTTTCTTTGCTAAGGGTAATAATTGTGCATGGTCATGAAAACTGGGAAATAGGCAGAGGATCAACAGACAGTTTTTATCAAGAAATCAGTGTTAAGCAGACACACACACACACAAAAACCCCACATTATTTTTCTTGGTGGAGTAAAAGATGACAATCAGTTTTGCAACTTACAAAAATTAAATTGAAAAGTACTTCATTATGATGAAGTCACCTCTCCTGGATCACTCCAGAAAGACATGGATTTTACAACCTGCTGAGCACATCCAATAAGTTTAACTGTGCGATCATAACCTGAAGACAAAAGACTTCTAAATAGTCCTTTCCTTATGATTTCAGGCTTATTTTTCATTTCTTACCATTTACTGTGCTTAAAATATTTAAAGTAAGTTATGAGGCCCTAAATTATATGTACTCCTTATAAAACAGTGTTCTTCACTAACAAGTGAAGGTAATTTTTCTAGCACTGCTGAATAAAATATTCATAATGGATTAATGTGAAAGGATAGAGACACAATTAAATGTAATTTCTCTTTATTAAAATTGATGTAGGATATTGGGCTTGGCTAGGCATGCTCTAATAGAAAATATGAATGTAGCAGAGCATAAAACATATTGCTTTCTTGCAGGCCTAAAATGTAGGAAAGAGTTCAATCTGAAGTCCACAGGTGGATGCATTTACTCATTGGTGTTATTATGAGCAAAGTAAAGCTCAGAACCCATTAGGCAACATAGTCTCTACTGCAAAAGTAACATTTAGCAAACTAGAACCCCAGAATAATTGACTTGATGACGTCTGCCTTACTACCTACATTTAGCTCTCATATTGAGAACCTGGACTCTTTGAGAATTGAGAATCTGACATAATGAGTCTGTTAGTACATGTAGGACACATTTTTCCTGGGATAAACATGGATAACAGTACTGTAGGTTTCTATAGATAGTCAGATTGAGAAGAAAAAAGCATTTTTTTTTAAATAACTCTTTAGTATCAACGAACTCAAGACAATGATGACCAATGAAAAATAGTCAAGAGGACATTTCCCCTCAAGAAGTGTCGTACTCATAATACCTAAGAAATAACATTCAGAGATTATTGTAAAATGGTGCTGCTGACAGTCAAACTGTGTTATTTTCTTGCAAGCATAAGGGCTCGCTCCAAATCTGGGCTTTAATTGTAGGCTGACTGTAACCAAAAGAGCCATTGGATTCTGGTGTTCAGCAGGTTCACAGGTAACAAAGGCTACATCCATACAGAGCTGGCTTATCAAGGATCTTTGTAAGGTAATAAATCCCATTTTCAGTTTTACAGTTTCTCCCTGAATAAACCAACTTTTAAGAACTTCTTACCACCTCTCTTCGGTTTCCCCAGAATTTTATCACCCAAGAAATCAAAAGTCTCCTGTTTAAGAACTATAGAATGTGATCCTCTACAACTTCTAAGAACCAGCAGAGACTGTGGATTGGTTTCCCACCTGCCTCATGGTTTCTACCCTCTCTTAGTTATCCTCCTTTTTTTTTTTTTTTTTTTTTGAGAGAGAGAGAGAGAGAGAATTTTAATATTTATTTTTTAGTTTTCGGCGGACAAAACATCTTTGTTTGTATGTGGTGCTGAGGATCGAACCCGGGCCGCACGCATGCCAGGCGAGCACGCTACCGCTTGAGCCACATCCCGAGTCCAGTTATCCTACATTTTTAATGCTCTGCAATTCATTTTTGCCAGTTACAGCTTATTATCCAAAGCATGTCTCAGGAGCTGCCTTCCCCAAGAAGCCAGACCAAAAAAAAAAAAAAAAAAAAAAAAAAAAATCAGCCCTTTCCTTTCTTTCCTCCTTCAGTTCTTCCCTTTCTTTTTTAAATAAACACTGCAATATTTCCCCTCTATAAATTGCCTGTTTACAACTTTGACTCCTTTTTTTTTTTACTGGGTTGTTCGTGAAGCCTTTCTTTATATCCCCAAAGCATATGTAATTTCTCATCTCTTCAAGTTATTGTAGAGATTTTCACTCTACTCAGGCATTTATATTAATTCAGTTTATGTTAAAGACATTTATAAAATTCTTTAATCCCACTTGTAAGATTTTGAGGAACATTTATAACAGAAAACGTTCATTTATGTATTTTATGGGGATCCCAATCAATGCCTGATATCCCAAATCAGTATACATGGTAGCAGGCCATCGATTTTGAAAGGAATTAAAAAAAAAAAATCAAGACAGAAGATTTTTCAAGAAAGGAGTTTGATAATTATTCCACTGAATGTGCTCATAGCACTAGTTGAAAGGTACATTGTTAATTGGTTTATGGGAATTATGCCTTGTGGATGTCAAATGAAGGAATAAAATAAATGTAACTTTCACAACAAAAGTCAAATATATATAGCACTAGGGACCCAATTAAATGTTCAAAATTTAGAATTAGGGGATACCAGAAAGTTTGGCAGTAGCAAGTAAGAGACTATTTACACTCGTGATGAAAAGCAGTCTATGTTCCATCAAGTGACTATATCTGAAAATAGGGATCCATTGCAAATATATAAGTATCACAGTAAATTAAAGAGTTTTCACTTTGCCACTGGGGTAGAATACAATTCTCCATATAGTCTTCTAAATCATATTACTCTGTTTAAAGAACAACTGGGAGTAAGGTTTCCAAAATCATCTTGTATGCTTTTATAGCTTGGCTCTTTGTCACTTACCAGTGTGTGACCTTGTGCAAGTCACCTAACCTATCTGCCCGTAAGTTGTTTCACCAGTATAGTAAGGGCATAATAGTATCTTCTTAATTAGAGTCACTGTGGGAATTATGCAAATTAATATTGTAAAATACTACCATGTACTGTGGGAATTATATAAGTTCATACATAAATTTGCATACAAAGCATATAGATCAACACATACAATGCACATATTTGTGGATGGGCTAAGAACTAGCACATCCATAAGTGCTGTCTTTACTGTTATTGTTATTGCTAAGGAACCTACGGATTCACTACATGGCCAGTTCTCATCATCTGCAAATAACACTTCTGGGAACTCATTTGCTGTAACATTTTATTTCTTAATGATGACAGTCAGCCTTCTGGATTAAGATACTGAACTAAACACAAATGCATTCTAGAACTATGCTGGGGGGGAGGTAAATTAAACATATACCAAATACAACAAAGAATGAGAAAAAGCATATAGCAGAAAAATAGAGAACATATGAAGGAGAAGGAGGTTATAAAAACCAAGATATTTCAATATATGCCTGTAATACAGGAAGCAGAGGAGAGCAAGGTGGTTAGGTGGAATATGCCATATCCTTGAATAAGGTAGAACACAAAGCTGAGAAGGTAAAAAGAAAGGCTATAGTGCAGTTCATTTAAGCAGCATAGATTTTTGTCAATGAAGGGCATTCAAATATGATGATTAGAATTATAGTCTGGGTAACTGGAAAAGATGGTCTAAGGCCTCCATGGTTCCCTACCTGGGGACACTGCCTCATTTTCTAAGTCTACTAAACATATAAGAAGTCCATCCCTGATACATTCATCAATCAACCCTAGCCTAAGTCATCCCAAACTGCATCTGATGAAGAAATGATGTCTGAGATTAAAACTGCTTAAGACCTGTATAGCCACTTCCTCCACATCACAGCCAAGTAGGGAAGGCGACACAGCCTCAGCAGTTCCTAGGATCTGTTTCAGAAGAGGGCAAAAGAGTGATCAGGAAGGAGGAGTTCTGAAATTAACCCACAAGAAATACAATCTGGTCTGTTAAACTGGGCACCATGGTTGGCAGGCCCATGGGTATACCCAGAAGGGCTCTTGGTAAAATACAGGCTTGTAGAATCCTTAGGCCAGAAGAGGAAATATCAACAAGACTTGTTTCTTAGTGATGAGCCAGGACTGGAAACCATCTCCCAGCTCTCATGGGATGCAGGAACCTCTTCACTCTCCCACTTGCAACTCCCCTCCCTGTTCCCTCATACATTTCTTTTTCTTATTTCTATCATTTGTTTAAAAAAAATCTTTCACAATGAAGAAACTAAGAAAACATAAATCACATACCATCTGATCATTGATCTCTTTACATTTTCTTAGAATTTTTGGAAATATTTTTACATACTTTTTTAATTGATTAATTGATTGTAGATGGGCAGCTGGACAGAATGCATTTATTTTATTCATTTTTGTGTGGTGCTAAGGATCAAACCCAGTGCCTCACATATGCTAGACAAATGCTCTGCCACTGAGCTATAGCCCTAGCCCTTACAGAAGTTTGATCACATTAAAAACACAAATTTATTTCCCCCCATAATAGAATATTTCCCCCCCAAACTTAAATTCATCAAATATTGTCTTTTATTGCAATCTCATTTTGGGGTCTCTAATTTTATACAACACATCTTCTAATTTTAGTCATTTAGACTTTTTTGTTTGTGAGTGTGGGGAGCCACCTGTGAAAAACACATGAGGATCTTTTCTTGGCATGTAGCCAGGGAGATTTTAGGTTTAAATTTGGGAACTATCTGTAGCTCTCCCATGCAATAGATTGCCCAGGGCACATGACCTTTATCTTCTGTAAGATCTCTCATGGTCGCTCCGGAGATGGGCATAACCCATTGGGAACTGGACAGTCCACCTGTAACCTTTTTTGGAGAAGAATATTCTATGGAAGTTCTTTGATGTCCCCCGATATAAATAAAGTAGGTGTGGACTCCATTTTGCCATAGTATAGAAGCTCGATCTCTGTGATTGGCTAACCTGTCCCACCCCCACTTTTTGAAAATATTTTCTGTGTCCTGTGGTTTTTTCGTTGTGCTATTTTTCTTAGCTTTTATTTCTCAGCCAGCCCATTCCACTGAGGGGAACTCCATTTCCACTGCCTGTGTGGGATGTGGGTGAGATGAGTGAACATTTTCATAAACAGAATTTTTTCAAATTTATATTTGTTTAGCATTCATACACAGTACTTTCAAATGACACATAAAACTTGTACATCTTTATGGGGCACCATGTGATATTTGGATAGATGTACACAATGTGCAATGTTCAAATCAGGGTACACTTTATCTCATAAACCATAAGTCTTTCCTTTAGATGAAATCAATCAAAATAATTTCATCTGACATTTCTGAAATATATAGTACATCATCATTACTTGTAGTCACTTTGTGATAGAATACCAGGATGTCTTTTTCCTATCTAGCTATGACTTAGTACCCATAACCAATCTTTCTGCAAACTTTCCTCCCCTTTACTTTCCCTAGATTTTGGCAATTACCATTCTACTCTCAATTTGTATGAGATCAACTTTTATAGGTTCCACCTGTATGAGATCAGTTGGCACTCACATTTCTGTTAAATACTTTACTTAAAATAATAACATCTAGGTCCATCCATGCTGTAGCAATATGTCCGAATAGTATTCCACTTACATACATACAAGTACCAACTCATCTATCTATCTACCATATATATATATATATATATATATATATATATATACACACATATATATGTGTGTGTGTGTGTGTGTGTGTGTGTGTGTACACACACACACACACATATAGTGGAGTACATAACACATTATCATTCTTTATTCACTAGTTGACAGACACTTAGTTTGTTTCCATTTCTTGGCTATTGTGAATAGTGCTGCAATTAACCTGGGACCATAGCTGTCTCTTATACATACTGATTGCATTTTTTTTTTTGGGGGGGGGGTATCCACCCAGTAGTGGAAGTGCTGGAACATTTGCTAGTTATGTTTTTTGGAGAGAAAACTTCATAATATTTTCCATAATAGCTATATTATTTTACATTCTCAACAAAGTGTTCAATCCTTTTCTTCACATCCTCATCATCATTTTTAACCTTTTGTCTTTTTTTACAATAGACATTCTCACTGTAGCGATGTGATATCTCATTGTGGTTTTGATATGTTTTTCCCTAATCATGAGCATTTCCCTAATGATGAGTAATATTGAGCATTTTTTCATGTACTGTTGGCCATTTGTGTATACTCCTTTGAGTGGAACAAAGCATTACACATTATAATGTCTGACTACAAAATATACTACAAAACTGAAACAATCAAACAACCTATTATTGGCAAAAAATGAACACATGGACCAATCAAAAAGAATAGAGATACTAGAAGTATAACTACACATCTACAGCTAACTGATCTTTGATGAAAATGCTAAGAACATACATTGGAAAAAAATGACTATTTTTTCAATAAGTGCTCCTGGTAAAATTGGATATTCACATGCAGAGGCAACTAAATCCCAAACTCTCATCAGTTACAAAATCAACTAAAAATTGATTAAAGACTTAAATGTAAAATCAGAAAATATGAAGCTTCTAGAAGAAAACATTAGGGAAACACTTCAGCATATTGAAATGGACAAGGATTTTATTTAAGATATGACTCCAAAGCACAGGAAGAAAAAGCAAAACCAGTCAGCTTTACATCAAATAAAAAAATGTCATCACAGCAAAGGAAATAACCAATGGAGTAAAAACAAGATCTAGAGAAAATATTTTCAAATAATACATCTGACAAGGAGTTAATATTCAGAATGTGTTAGGAACTCAGATCAATAGTAAACAAACAACCAAATTTACAAACAACCAAATTTGTAAATATGAGCAATAGATCTAAAAAGACATTTCTCAAAGAAGTATATATAATACAATTCTTCCAATTCATGAACATGGGATGTTTTTCCGTTTTTTAACAACTCTTTGATTTCTTTTTCATCAACGTTTCATAGTTTTTAGTTGTAGATATCTTTTACTTCTTTATTTAAATTTATTTAGAGCTAATTAATTAATTGATTAATTGATGATATATTAGAAAAGCATTGCTTTCTTGATTTTCCTTTTTCTGGATACTTCATTATAGGCATATAGAAATGATACTGGTTTTTATACGCTGATTTCGTATTCTGCAACTTTGCTGAATTTGTTTATTATTTTAATAGGTTTTTGATCTCTTTGGGTTCTATGGAAGATCACATCATCTTCAAAGAGTGACAATTTGGCTTCCTCCTCTTCAATTTGGATAACATTTGCTTCCTTCTCTTGCCTAATTGATCTGGCTAGGACTTTCAGTACTATGTTGAATAAACGTGTCAAAAGTGGAGAGCTTTATCTTGTTCCAGATCAGAGAGAAAAAGCCTTCAGTGTTTCCTCCTTCAGCATGATGTTAGCTATTGTTTAGTTATATGAGGATTTTATTATGCTCTGATATATTCCTTCCATACCAAATTTGTTCAGATATTTTTTATCATTAAGAGATGTTGAATTTTAACAATTTTTTTTCTGTATTTGTTGATATGATATGATTTTTTTCCTTCATTCTGCAGACGTAGTGAATCAAATTTGGTGGTTTTTGTATGATGAAATATCCTTGCACACCTATGAGGAATCATACTTGATCAGGGTGAATAGTCTTTTCAATATACTGTTGGATTTAGTTGCTAGAATTTTGCTAAGGATTTTTACCAAGGATACTGGACTGTAGTTGTGTCCTTATCTGGTTTTGTGATTTCAGTAATGCTTGCCTTGTACAATCAGTTTGGAAGAATTTTCTGTTCTTGAATATTTTGGAATAATTTAAGAAGAATTGGTATTAGTTCTTCTTTAAGTGTTTGGTAGAATTTTACAGCAATCTCATCTGCTTCTGGGATTTTTTTTTTGAATGGAAATTTTTGTAATTATTCATTCTCATTACTAGTTATGAGTCTGTTAAGGTTTTTCTATTACATCATGATTTAAACTCGATAGGATGTGGGTGTCCAGGAGTTTGTCCATTTCTTTTAGGTTAGTATAATAATCTTTAATGATCATTTGTCTGTCTGTGGTGTCAGTTTTACCATCTTATTTTCATTTCTGAGTTTATTTATTTGGGTAGTCTCTCTTATTTTCAACTGTTTGTCTATTTCATTTGTTTTTCATGAACCAGTCTTCAATTCATTGATCTTTGTAATGCTTGTTTATGGTGTCTAGTTCATTTACTTCATTTCTAAATATATATTAATTCTTCCCTTGTACTAATTTTGGTTTGGTTTGTTCTTGTTTTTCTAGTTCTTCAAGAAATGGTGATGCATTGTTTATCTGAGAACTTTCTATTTTCTTGACGTGGTACTGATTGCTGCAAATGTCCCTCTTAGTGCTACTTTTTCTGTATTCCATAGGTTTGGCTATACTGTATACATTTCCATTGTCTTCATGGAAGGGTTAAATTTCCTTCTTAACTCCTTCCTTGATCCATTGATTGTTCAGAAGTAAGTTGTTTAATTTCCATGTGTTTGTATAGTTTCCAAAGTTTTTCTTGTTATTGACTTCTAGTTTTATTGCATTGTGGTCAAAAAGGAAAATTGGTGATCATTTCAATATTTTAGAAATATTTGAAGACTAGTTTTGTAGCCTACCCATATGATCCATCCTGGAGAATGTTCCATGTGCTGTTAAGAAGAATGCATATTCTGCAGCTGTTGGATGGAATGTTCTGCAGACGTTTGTTAGGTCCATTTGGTGTATAGCACAGTTTAACTCTGCTGTTTCTTTGTTGATTTTATTATTTGGATGATCTGTCCATAGCTGAAAGTGAGTGTTAAAGTCCTCTACAATTACTGTAGTGGAATCTGTCTTTCCTATTAGGTCTATCAATAGTCAGGTTTTATATTTAAATACTCCAATTCTGAGTGTAGATATTATATACTATACACTCAAACTCAGGGCCTTATGCACGCTAATCAAGTGCTGTACCACTGAGCCATACCTCCAATATTTATATATGTATTTAAATTTTCTTTTTGCTGAATTGACCCCTTTATTAGTATGACCTGTGTAATAAAATGACCTTCTTTGTTTCTTTATACTGCTTTTGATTTAAAGTCTATTATATCTGATATAAGTATATCTACTCCTGCTTTCTTTTGGACTCAATTTTCATGGAGTCTCATAGACTATATCCCTTCACTTACTATATCCGAAGAACACTATATGTTCTTGGAGGTGAAGTGAGTTTCTTATAAGCAGCATATAGTTGGGTCCAATTATCTATTCAGTTACTTTGAAGTAAAGAATTTAACTGATTTATAATTAAGATATACTTCTATATCTATCTATCTATCTATCTATCCATCCATCCATCCATCCATCCATCTATTCATTTATCCATTTCTCTGGTTTGAAAGGTATCACTTATATTCCCATATAGTTTTCTAGAAATGCTGGGCTAATTTGCACTTTGAGCAGCTGCAAATGAGAGTAGTTTCTTTCATTAAATCTGTGCTAATTTATAAGTAAAAAGTAGATCTCAGTTGTTTTAATTTTCATTTCATACTAGTATAAAATTTACTTTAATTATGCATTTGTATTTCTCTCTTTAGAAATAGCTTATATTTGTTATCTTTTTTTGCATTTTTGTCTGAAAAGGTTCATATGAATATTAATCCTTTGCATATCATGTTTATTGCAAATATAATTCCCATTTATTGGTTTCTTAATTTTGTCTCAGATAATCACATATGGTTAATTTTTGTTGTCAAATTTATTGACAATATCTTTGTGATTTTTTCCTTATTGCTTTATAAACGTAAAGCATAAAGAGAATCTTTTCTCAATATTACATTATTATTTATATTTCACCTTGTTTTGTAAGGTTGTTAAGTTTTAAAATACCGCATTCTTTAATCTGCTTGGGGTTTGCATATTGTTCATGTTTAATGTATTTCTTTTTTGATGATCCACAGGCATCATTTTAAAAACAGTTTAAATGTTCAGGAGAAGTTTGTGGCTGGTCTTCTTTACCTCTCCTAATTGATCCACTGCGGGAACCACCCGTGAATTAGTTGAGGGTCTTCACTTTGTACGGAGCCAGGGAGATTTAGATTTGGCATTGGGAACTATTTTGTAGTTCCTCCCATTCAATGGATTGTCCAATGCACATTACCTCTATCTCTGCTCTTTTAGGAAGACCGCTTTTGTAGCTCTGGAATTAGGCATAACCCATTGGAAACTGGACAGCCCACCTCCTACTTTATTTGGCAAAGAACATTCCATGGAAAACCTTTGATATTTTCCCATATAAATAAAGTAAGTGTGGGTTCCATTACTTTCTCTTTTCAGCGTGGAAGCTCAATCCTTAAGATAGGGTAGTCCATCCTGCCCCCGGTTTTTAAAATTACTTTCTATGTCCTGTGGTTTTTTCCAACATTTTCTCTTTCTTAGCTTTTATTCTGCAGCCAGCCCATTCCACCCAGAGGGACCTCCATTCTATCACCTGTGCAGGCTGCAGGTGAGAATCCACTCTCTCCATTCTGCCTATATGAACTACCTCTTCCAAATGGGCTTTCCCTCCCTCATAATACTTTTACCTTTGTTGTGATTGTTTGATGAGTCATCTGGCCACTCCCATGTCTACTTTTGCTGCCTGGAGACTTTAACACTTGTTTAAACACACAACCACTTCATGCCATTGGTTTGTAATTCTATGGCACATTGTTGTGGAAAATTTGGCAGTGCCTTTTCTTCATATCTTTAAATGTATTATCGCATTTCACATTCTGAAAACTGGATCATAATAAAGGTGACTTGATCTGGCTAATTCATTTAAGTATTTTGTCATTTATACTTATAAAAGAGCTAATGTTGATATAATTAGGACTGCTCTTCTGAAAGATTAATCAAGCTAATTAATTGCCTGAAATAAACACAGAGCAACCTTTGAGGAACAAGGACAGGAAAACTCAAGGCTATTGGGTCAGTGCACGATGCAATGATATAGGCAGATAATGCATAACTAGAAGAATCAGACTTAATAGTATGTTTTAACATCTGGAGATGAATCAGGTAAAGTATCTGTTTAAAAATAATTCTATTCATGATCCATAAAGATTTGAACTATTCCCAACTGAACCACACATGTATAATTTTCAAGGGTGAAATAACTGACTGCTAGGTTCACATGTAGAGAATGGCTCTGGAATTCAGGGCATGGGGTGACACTGAGTGGCTCCAATTTCAAGAAGGGCTCAATACCCTCAGGCTCTTGACCATATGCTCCCCAAACTTATCAGTGTTCCTCCTGGACTCTTTATAAACTTAGCAAATGTATCCTTTCCATTGAAGTCTCTGGGATAGATGACAATCTTCACAGGTCATCTAATCCATGCACCTGCCTTCAGGCAGGCCTGCTCTTAAAACCACCCAGACAGATGGTTCTTTGCTGTTCTCAAAATTGCCCAGGGAAGAAGCTTCCACAGGCTTCTACAATAATTCATTCCTATGTCTCCCAGTCACCCCTAGGACACTGAATCCTAAGCATTTAGTTAATAGCAGGTGGCAATGAGACAACTCTTTGTCTCTCCCTGAGGAATTGGAAGTTGGCCAAATTAGCCATGGGGCAATTGCCAAAGTGTACAGGAACCCCAATGCTGCTCTGAGCTTTACAAATATCAAGTTAAGTGAGGGTATTTAGTGTTCCCAGCTGACAAAATACCAAATTCAGCAATGAGCTGGATAAGTTTCATAATGCTTAGTCAAGAATTTGCATTTAGGTAATAAATTTCGAGGCCTAAACCCATTGATTTGATTTTAAAAAAATCATTTAATTTAAAAAAATTAAAAACAACAGAAAGACAAAAATGCCTTGGAAATAAGTTTCTAGATAATTCTTAGATGGAAGAACAAAAGAATTATTAAACATTTTAATGAATGAAAAATATCATCAGAACCTTTGTGATACAGATAAATTCACAAAGGAGTATCTACAACTAAAATGCTTTAACAAAATGGAATAAATAAATGAACCTTCAGATTAAGATCCTGCAAAAATGAATTAGTCTAAATCAAAGTAGGTAATACAGATTAATAAGGTTAGACATTAAAATTATGAGATAAAACTGCAAGTGTATATATATATATATATATATATATATATATATATATATATACACACACACACACACACACACACAAGAAATTTTAAGAAAAAAAGGGGGAAAAAGTTAAAGTAAAAAAGGAGATGCAAAGACAAAAGAGATATTTTAAAAATTATAAGTGAGCAATATGCCTACAACATGCTAATAGCTGAAAAGTGTTGATGAAATGTATGATTTTATTCCAGCAAAATGTAAACTAATGGATTCCAATAAAAGTAACCCTCCTCAAAAAAAAAAAAAAAAAAGAAAAGAAAAAGAAAAAGCAATCTAATAATTGCTGAAAAATGTAACAAGTGAGAAATAAAAACAAACTAAAACACTGAACAATAGCAAGAAAAAGTGGAATTAAATTGGAATAAAGTTATCAAGGAAGTAAAAATCACAATTGTTAGAGGTTATGAAATAATTTGAGTAAGTGGAGAGAATATTATGTTAAAGAGGAGAAGCTTAATTTTTGGTGGGGGAGTACTGGGAATTGAACTCAGGGACACTCAACCACTGAGCCACATCCCCAGCTCTATTTTGTATTGTATTTAGAGACAGGGTCTCACTGAGTTGCTTAGTGCCCGGCTAAGTTGCTGAGGCTGGCTTTGAACTCTCAATTCTCCTTTTTCATCTCAAGCCGCTGGGATTACAGGCATGTGCCACCATTCCCGAAGAGAAGCTTAATTTTTAAAATGGATTTTAGCACAGATATATAAGACAACATAAGATAGTAAATAGTATTTTTACACAAGCTTTTGTGTCTTTATTGAAGCATGCTATCATGTGTATGTACATATGAACATGCATGTACACAGTTTCGATGAAGAAAAGCAAAATTCCTGAGACAGAGAATTCTTAATTCCAAACACAGTCACTCCATAAGACAGAAAGTCAGGAAGTTGCTTTTAGTCTGTACCCATATACAGTCATAAATGAGAGTTGATGAAAATTTAGACTACTGTTCAAATATTTTCCCTACAGAAACAAAAGTCAAGCCCTCTGTGGACATGACCTCCACAGGAAAAGCTCAAATAACAGTTCCAGAACCTTCTAACCGTTGGACTTCCTTGTGTGATTCTCTTACTTTGATACCCATTACCAAAATAGAGCTGGTCCAGCTTTTCTTTCTGGCCCAAGTAAGAGAAAATTAATTACCTCTATGGTGAGATAATAGAATGAAGAAGATAAGAAAGGACTCTTCTAACTCTAGCAGTTTATAGTTTAAAGAGCATTTCACAGCTATTATTCATCTTGATCAAAACTCCAACACTATAGGGGGCTCTTTTAGCTTCATTTGATGAAAAAATATGAACAGGAAGTTTTAAAAATTTACTTTTTCTCTCTTTAATAGGATTTTCTTTTATAACCACTATTAGTCAATCTAATTGCCATAGCATTAATAGAGCAATGCAGAATGCAAAGCAGTTCATAGAAGAGGGAACTCTGGATTGCAAATGCAAGTGTACCTTTAAGACTATCAAAATACATGCCTTCATATTCTTCTTAGTTAGATATTAAAATAACTATTCATTTTTGAATTGCATCAGACCTGGTTCTCATTGTTGGAGATAAACATTTCCATTTGTGGACCATGTTTGTTTTCCAATTCAAAAAGATCCTATGCTGTGATGAACCTATCCTTTCCTGTAGATAGTATCAGACATAAGATTTCTTAATTTCTTTTAGTCTTCTGTGTTGCTTTTTCCTGCTCAATTCTGGGACTCCTGATTTAAATAGTCTCACAAAACAAACCTGTTTCATAAGACTAACATGAGGGGGTGAGGAAGCAGGTGGACCATTTTTTCCTGCTGATCTCTTTTCTTTACCCATATATGCTTTAACACATTTACTTTTCCCCTCATCTTCTTTCCCTTGCTCCTTTTTTTTTTCTTCCAGCAATTCTCTGTGAATTAAAAGAAGGAAAGAAAGGAAGAAAGGGAGGGAATGAGAAAAGAATATAGGAACAGAGGAAAGAAGGAAGAAATGTGGATGTATTGGATGGGAGTGACCAATGTCAAGAAAGATCATGGCTGGGCTTCTATGGTAGTCAAGTCAAAATGACCTATAGTGAAATACCAGCATAGTGGAAATATTAGTAACATTAAAAACCTATAGGCAAGGGGACTGGGGTTGTGGTTCAGCGGTAGAGCACTTGCCTAGCACGTGTGAGGTGCTGGGTTTAATCCTTAGCACCACATAAAAATAAAGAAAGAAAATAAAGGTATTGTGTCTGACTACAATTAAAAAAGAAAATATTATTTTTTAAAAAAACCTGCAGTCAAATCTGAAATTTACCTTTAGTCAAAGATCAGAATTCACAGCAAAAGCTTGGTCTTTTAACAAAGAAAATGATTGGGGCTCCCACACATGTATACCATTGTGATCTCTCACAGATCACTGAAACATTTTCCAGAACAGCACTGTAGAAGACATCCAAAAGATGACCATGTCCTAATATTTGATTCCTATGAATAAGTTACAGTACATGACAACAGAGACTTGACAGATATAATTAAAGATCTTGAGATGGGGAGATTATCTGAAATGATCCAAGTAGGCTAATCCAATCACTTTAATTCTCCTTAAAAACTAGATAATTTTTCCAGCATTGGTCAGAGGAAATTGTTACTATGAAAAAATAATCAGAGATGCTATGTTGGGGGGCTCTGTAGAAAGAAAGAGAATAAAGTCAAGGAATGCAGGAAGCCTTCATCATAAAAAAGAAAAGGCGGGCTGGGGATGTGGCTCAAGCGGTAGTGCGCTCGCCTGGCATGCGTGCGCCAGGGGTTTGATCCTCAGCACCACATACAAACAAAGATGTTGTGTCCGCCGAAAACTAAAAAATAAATATTAAAAAATTCTTTCTCTCTCTCAAAAAAAAAAAAAAAAAAAAAAAAAAAAAGGCAAGGAGGATCCCATCCTAGAACCTGTAGAAAGAAATGCAATTGCTGACATCTTGCTTTTAGCCCAAGAAGACCGATGATGGACTTCGATTTACAACACAGCAAGATAACAAATGTGTATAGCTTTAAGTCCCAGGTTTGTGGTCATCTGGTACAGCAGCAATAGGAAACTAACAGAGATATTATAAACCAATATGGATACAATCCTTTACAGTGATAAAATTCCATGATGTTAATCATATTAAACCAATTTGAGCATCAAGAAGGTGGGAGGAGGCCTAAAGTATTCCTTTTTTGCCCACACAACCTGTTCTGTCCCCATTTGAAAGATGATTTAAACTAAGGTTACAAATGATAAATTCAACCATAGTTCCTTACTAATTTCCGGATATTCTCCTTTGGTGGTTTCCCAGTTAAAAGTGAGCACAGCACTCCCCATCCCTGTTTTTGTGGGAAACACATTCTAAGAATTCCAGTGGATGCCTGAACCCACAGATATTACCAAGTCTTATCATATAATGCTTTTTCCATCCAAACTAAGCACTTATTACTCATGGTGGCATATTTTTTCAGTTTAAGAATGAATTCTTTTTTTGAAATTTTAAAATTTGTTTTAATTAGTTACATATGATAGCAGAATGTATTTATGCATTTTGATGGGATAAGATTTATCTCATTCCTGTCAGAATGGCAATCATCAAGAATGAGTTCTTTATTTATTCACATTTTTCATGGATATTAGATTTGTTCTTAATACAGATTTTTTAGCAATGTTAGCACATAATTTTTTTTTTATTTCCATAGGTCAAGAATTTCTACCTTTTAACTTAAAGAAAGCACTTTACAACTTCCCTTTAGCATGTCTGAATTTCCAATATCATTACTTTTCTGTTTGGGGACCATTAAGAAAAATAGGGTTAACCAAACTCAAACACTTTATTAGTGCAACAATAGATCTGGTACTTAAGACTGCTGCCAAGTGACTAACCAGCAAGTACCAATGTGGTCATAGCAGTGAGTATACTGGACAAAGGGGAGACTCATATTCTAGTGGGGGGCATGACATTGTGAGATTTCATCACCCTACTCAGAACAATGTGTAATTTGATATTTATATATTGCATATTTCTAGAATTTTCCATGTAATACTTCTGAGTCACAGTTGACTAAAAGTAACTGAAACTGTGTTAAACAACATAGTGGATAAGAAGAGACTACTATACTAAGATATTTTATCTTGGGATAATTTACTCAATTCATAACTACCAAACACTTGGTAAATAAGCAATGCAAAAAAGGAAACAAGATGTTTAAGGTTAATGGAAAGAACCAGTGTTAGCCTGTGCACTGCCACATAGTGGCTGCGGCTTAAATTCCGGTTTGTCTCAGGATATCATTTTCTTCATCAGAAAAAAATGACAAAAAGCATGAGATGACTTCCAAGGTACTTTCCACTCTAAACACATATGAATTCTTAAGTAGGCATCAGGACCTTCAATCATTTTCTGCTTGAAGGTGCAAGCAGCAGAAACAACAGATGCATGCACGTGCACCCAAAGATTTTCTGAGAATCTGCTTATATTTTGCAAGTGAAAAGTAATCTTTAAATCTGTATGCACATATGTCTGCACTTTTAAATCTGATGGTTCTCCTTCAGTTGAATCTGGTGGATTCTTCGCATAGTAGTATTCCCATAGAACTGCTGATATGCAAAAATCCAAATGCATACACAACACACCAAAAACACAGTTGACTTGATTTGAATTTCTGCATACCTAGACACTTCCTGTTTTGAACCATGAGAAAAAGATAGCAATACCATCTTTCTCACCCCACAAATCCCTCTACATCTGCTATCATGAAATTTCTAGCCAGGTTTATACTTAGTGAAGTGACTTTATAAAATTATTCAGGCTATTAGAAGAGTTAAAGGGCAACAGAAGTAATTACCCCTTGTTTTTTATAAGCCACTAATATATCTTTGCCCCCTACAATAGAAATTATTTAACAGCAGTCAAGAATTTTCCATTTTTAATAAGAAAACATCCCAAAGACCCTTTCTATGACATAAAATTGTGCGTAAAATTTCTATCACATAAAATTGTGCATCGCTGGGTCTCAGATTCTATCTCCATTACCCCATCACTTCTCCCTCCACTCACCATCACTTTTGGTCTCACATAAGATTTATGAAGTCTGCAACAGTGTTTTACTGTGCCGGACATGTCAAGCTTTCTCACCCTCTGTCATTTGCAAATATTGATTGTTCTAAATGCAACATCTTTTTTTTTTTTTTAATCTCTCTCTTTACTAGGGGAAAATTGCATTCCTTCTTGAAGACTTGGCTCAGATATCACCATTTAATCTACCCATTTTCCTCGATGGGCCCCAGACATTCTTTCTTATAGTCATATGTACTGTTCCTTTATTATATTTATAACTTAGAAAGAAATTAGTGTGTGTGTGTGTGTGTGTGTATTTTAATTCTCAATTCTCTATTAGTCTATGAATTTCTTTGGGGTAAAGACCTTCAAATTCCTTTATGGCCCCTTTATTTTTTCCCAGAAAAGATTATAACAACTCTGATTCACCTCACATATGTTTATGATGGACAGAGAGTAAAGGTTCTCCATAAAACTCACTTAACAAACACACCAAATAATACTCCAATCTACTGTGTCATTACTAGACATACTGACTCACTATGGAAGAAAGAGAACACAAAATCTAGAGATAATTCTTTTGCTGGTTTTCACTATCTCTGCTATTTGTTCTATTATCAAAGGAATAGAAATTGAAAACAGACATACAAAAAGCTATGTAACCCACAAAACTACTATTATGAAAACGATGAGTTGCTACTTAACTAGACCAAAATGAATAGGTGAAAACTGGAAAAATATAATGAACTTGTCCTCTCTTGACCAAAGGATGTGCTATGGGATCCCAGGGAAATTAATCACTCTTTTCCCCTTTATCTTCTATTCCTCTACAACCATTCAATAAAACACAGTACATTCTACTGTGTTTGTGGAATAAACAAGAAAACTGCCTAACATCAAAAGTTAGAAGATGCAAGTTCTACATGAAGATATGTCATAAAGGAGCTGTGATCTTGTGTACATTGTTGCCACTCCATGGTTTTATTTTCTTATCTGTGCCATGAGAAGATTGAACTTGATGAGTAATTCTCAACCTATTTTTCCTTTCCATCACAACAGGGAAATGTGCCATACTCAGCTAAATTTTCTCAGAGTGATGGTATTTTCTCAGTGGTGGTGGGTTTAAAGTGGTATCAGTATTCAGAATCCCAGTGTATGCCCAAGGTAGGTGTGTGTGGGTGTGTGGGTTTGTCTAGTGATAAAGTTCCCGTGGGTGATTCAATCTTCATGCTGAGAACCAAGAAACTCAGGGTCCCTTCAGACCCAACAGTCTATGATGTCATAATTCCATGTATCAGTAGAGACAATGGCACAGAAAGGATAGTAGTCTAAGATGGTGACTGAGTGCAAAATAAAGTAGTTACTTGAGAGAAGTGTCCTCAATGCAAATATTTCATTGTTCAGTAAAGAGAAACAGAGACTTGATTTAAAAAGATGGAGGTTGTGCCTCTTAAAAATCTGTGTGACCTTGGACAAAGTCTCAATTGTCCAAAGACTTAATTCATCTGTAAAATCCAGATAAGAATAACTGCCTGCTGGGAGGATGAAGCATAGTCAGCAGTCAAAGTGTTCAACTTGAGGCTCAGCTCAGAGTCAGCATTCAGCAAAAGGCTGTCAGCATTCAGGAGGTGAAGTTGTACCACATGTACAAAGATGAATGAGAAAATCCCTGCTTAAGGCTTAGGGTTCCATTTATGATATAGAATGTCAGATAACTCTACCCCAGTCTGGATTGTCTAAGAACTTCTGTGAATGAAGTGAATAGCAAATTATAATATGTTTTTATAGTTACTCAAGGACCCAAGAAGAATTAGTTTATATTTTAACACCTTAACTAGAAGTTCCAGAAGAACTAACCTAACCTATGGTCAACATTTGAGATTGGTTTCAAGTTTATACCCTTACAAAGTCCAATTAACTTACATCATGATGTTCTTATACTCTTGATACTGCAACAATGTGATGAACAATTATTGAACACTGTGTGAGAAGCACTGTTGTAAATAAGTAACATACCAGAAACACTGCTATAATCATAGCTACTACACAATGTGTAAACCTGTACAAAGGGAGGTAAAATTTGCTCCCTGGAGCAGAGTGGAAACTCAATTCCAAGTAGCCAAGGCCCAGATCTCAAGCTGAGGGCCTCTCATGAATGGTAGGTAAGAAAAGGATCCCTAGACAAGTTGATAGGAAATCTTAATGCTAGACCTGGGGGTTTCTGAAAAAATGATTTCCTTGTTGGTGGAAGTTTTCATGTCCAAAACTAAGGAGTTGGGATTAAATCTAAGGTCCTCTTCTGTGAATTTCTAATTCAAACTAGCTTTTCAAATGACAAGGATTAGAGTCTGTGGGAGAGCCCCCACCCCCATTTCTCTCTTGATTTTTACTGTTTTAGCTGCTGTTTTCTTTTCTTTTTTTTTCCTGGCATGTGTTATGTTGGCAACACAAACTATTGTGTATAGATCCATGTGTTTATAAATGTTTATGTTGCTCTATTTATTTCCTTTCTTTAAAAAGAAATAATTTATAAAACAAAAGAATGCAATGGAAACAAAATTAGGCAGACCAGGTTTTGCCAAGAGGGACATCACAATCACAGCTATTCACCAGGCTACTTCTACCTACCCCTGCTGTATCATTTACTATCCTCTTTTGCTGCTCAATTTTTCCCTGTGACACACCACTATCTGACACACTCAATATTTTACTTATTTACATGTTATCTTTCTCTCATTTCTAGAATATAAGGCCCATAATGGAGGTTTGCACTAATGCCTAGAACAGCACATGCACACAGCGGGTGCTCAATAAGTACTGATGAATAAAACTAAACTGCTTTCCAACAGGACAGATCTTAGACTGATGGCATCATCACTACTGAACTTCTGTTTTTTTCATCTCACTTAATGATGGTTATTCACCCAAGATAGAAGCCCAAGGATAAGCCTTAACCCATCCCTCCCACTCTTCCCTGGTGCCCCCCTCTGCAGTCCCTCCAAACAACATGACTGCCTTTCATCAGGCCATGGTCCTTTTAGATTAGTGCCAAGGAGACCTAACTTGATCTCCAGTCTCCCACATCCTCTCTGTTCCCTCCACACCTTCTCCCTTTGGGACCCAGAGTCATCTTTAGTCAGTATCTTGTCCTTTTTCTGTTTAAACCTTTCAGGGATGCTCAGGGTCTTCAGAAAGGCCCTAGACTCTTAGTAGAAAATACAAAGTGATTTTGATCTGGCCATGATCTTCCTTTGATTCTCCTTTCTCCTTCCCATACCCTATTCTTCAGTTGTGCTATACTTTTTCCAGTTCTCTGTTGGCTCTATTTCAACTGAACTGTTTGAGATGCTCTTGAGTTCATGGTTTACCTAGAAAATTATATTAACATTCAGCCCCAACATCATCTATATGAAAAAAAACGCTTCTCTACTTTTCCAATCCTAGTAAGTCATTGTAAGTTTTTTTTTTCCTTCCATGGTATCAGCAAATTCCAATAATACATTTACATACTATAATTGAATAATTTGTAATCACTTCTCTATTTTGTAGTCTAATGTTGAATGGAAGAACCTGACACAGTGCTTGGCACATAGTAGGCCTTCAATAACTATTGGATACATAAATGAATGAAGGAATAAAGAACACCAGAGAGTTCCCATCTATAAATCCTTACCCTTCTCATTTAAAGAACATTTACACATAAAATCAGATCCCAAATCCTTACCAATGACCACAAACCTAGAATTCTTCTAGTCTTACCTAAATATATCTTGTGACCTGTCTAGGGTTTCTCTTGACCTCCAAAGCGAATGCAAAGCTGAGCTCATTCCTTCTACTGGTATCTTCTTATGGGATCTCCAAATGAAAGTCCATCTTAAGCCTAGGTTATCAGTGAGAATATGGCCATTGCACCAAATTTGGATCACAATTAGATGCACACACTTGAATTGTATTTCCTTGATATGCCAGAGAAGATCCAGAAGCAAAGGTACTCCCATGTCACCTGTTATCAGAGATGCTGAGCACTAGAGGATCCAGAACAGTAGGATGTGGGATAAACTGTTCCCAGGATTGCTTCAGAGGCACAAGGAAAGTTTTCTTTAGAAGTAGGGTGTCACAACAGCTGCCTGAAGACACCACACATCCAAAATTAGGAGTGGGAACTAAGTCGAAGAATCAGTTAATCAGTGTCTGGCTTCCTGAACCACCTTAATGAAATAAAATGCCAGAATTCACAGATACATTGACACTCCTGCTGATGGCCTAAAATAGCATCAACTTCCGACTGAGCGAGCCAATTGCTAGCTATTGCCTTGAACTCTTTTGCCTGATGAGATGTCAATGGGCTGACCTTATTTTCAAGATGAGTTCCTTTCTCCTTGCTCTCTTTCATTTCCATCTTGGCAGTGAGACTAGACCTGATTTTTCTAAGATTCACCAGATTAGAAGACAGCACTATGATAGATTGTTAAAAATCAAAACTATTTCCATGTGTTAAAGAAGGCATCACTGGATTGGGACAAAGTATGGGGAGAAGGGAGTTTCTGAGCAAAAACATTGCTAAAATTACAATGACCAGGTCCAATCAAGCTCAAGAAGGAACACAGGAATGGAAATACACATGTCAAGTGCTATTAACAAAAAGAGTATTGCCTTCAGCAATTGGAGTAAGTGGACAAGGTAGGCACTATTACCCTTGTAGAAAAGCCTTGAAGACCATGGCCCTGTAGATATCCGACATAGTATAAACACAGCAATGGCATATCTGGATTTTTATCTGCTGTCTGGTCAATGGTGTGACCATTCAATCAGTAGAAATCAAATCTTTCCTTTAAAAAAAAAATTCCCAAAGAGAAGTAGAGGGAGCAATGGAATATGATTTGGCAGAAAAGTCATGCAATAAGCACAGATCTTAAAAATCTAATTTTTTGCTGACCTCAGTTATCTAACTTTCTGTAAACTATAGTTATGGGTATTCTGTATGTAGGGGTTAAGGCCCAGGCTCAGTTCTGGGTTCAAATTGTAATTCCAATCGCTATACCCTTAGAAAACTACTTAATTTCTCTTTGCATTAGTTTTTTTCATCTGTACCTACTTCATAGGGTTATGGTTAAGACATATGATTAAGGCAAGTGAAATTCATGATATTTTTTAAATGTTCAATACATGCTACTCTTATTTTAAACAGAACTAATAGTGTCAGTTTTTAACATAAAATCATAATGGAGAAACTTATTGTAAAATAAAGATCTTGATGGAATGGCATCGAGGGAAGTTTTAAAATCCACAAATTTTAGTTCCTCATTTTGAATGTTAGAGAGGCAGGAAAATGCAAGGTAAGAAAGAAGTGGTCTTTTTAATTTTTTTTCCAGTGATCTTACAGTGTAAAAGATAAACACGGAAACATGTATGAGAGTAATAAAGGCCTTAACAGCTATGGATAAAATACAACAGGGAGGGCTGGGGTTGTGGCTCAGTGATAGAGTGCTTGCCTGGCATGTGTAAGGCATTGGGTTCGACTCTCAGAACCACATAAAAATAAATAAATAAAATAAAGGTTTTGTGTCCATTTGTAACTAAAAAAATATTTTTTAAAAAATACAATAGTGATACGAGTGAGAAAAAAATTGGAAACTGTTCTCTAAAGGGTAGTTTACAGTGTCTTGGAAATTGTTCTCCAAAGGGTAGGTTATAGTGTCTTTTTATTAGTTCAATACATTTTTAAAAGCAACATTCACAAGCCAAATAGATCATATATCTGGTCCTAGAATCCAGAAGGGCAAAGTCTTCACTTTGTTTTCATTAATCACATCAGTACCCCCAGGTCATTGAGGTTCAAGAAAGCAGCAATTCCACCCTGACCCCAGGTTTCTGTTGGTTTGCTATTCCCCTGATCCGTATCACCTGGCAAACTAACACTGAGAGCAAATGTTCAATAGAGAGGTTAATTTCTGACTGGCCTTTAATTGTTCAATGGAGATCAAGGTAGGTTTCTGAATGATTGGGGCAATGATGACTGATGGGCCCAAAACTCTAAGATTGGAATGTTTTAACCAAGGCAGAAAAAAAGACAATTTCGGATGACTATTCACAAACAAAAAATTAACTAGGTTTTTGTACTACCTACAATTCTCAGCTTAGTAGAAATGGACTCTTTGTTCTATTGAAAAACACTCTGTATTGATTATGCTGACGCTGACAGTAAAGCTTTGTGGTGGCTTATTTTCTTTAATTTTTTCTTTATATCTCTGATGAGAAAGTAGGTTATGATTCATCCAGTACAATCTGAGTCAAAATTCATTTTGTCTTTTTTCAATTAGTTCTTCTGCATTCCACATTAAAAAGCAAGAGTACTTTGCTCAGCAAATGAGAACATTGTGGTATATCTTGGTGTGTTGCTTTCTCACACACAATGACTGAAAAACACTTTTTATATTCTCTAATGATATTGCAATAACAAAAGAACATCATAAGAACACACAAAGTGTTAATTCAAATAGAGACAAACACAACCATTAAGGATTCAGAGAAATGTTTATTATATACTAATCATATATGGCATAAATCAAACCAGATGTTGCCTGGGGAGGAAATACTAACATCTCTTACAGTTTTGGTCTTCTGTATATAATTTAGAAAAGATTTACACATATATTTCTCTCTCTCTCTCCCCCTCATATACTAGGGATCAAAGTCAGGAGTTCACATTTGCTGATCAAGTGCTCTTCCACTGAGCTACATCCCCAGCCCTGGATTTATCTCTTAACCTTTCTCTGGATAAGTTAGTTTTTCTGGCAAAAGAATCCTAATCTGAAGACTGCTAAAAGAATGGTTTTCAATAATATGTCCAAAAAAAAAAGGTCCAAGAATACCACAAAGATCAAATGTCATCAATGTCACAGAGAGAGGACACAAGGATATATACTTGGGTTTCTTGATTCCAAGTCCAGTGCTCATTTCACTATGCCATCTACCAACAGATGAATTATTCATTTTTATGATAGGGTTGTAACATCTACACTAAATACCATTGCCACATTAATGGGTACCAATATTAATATCACTTACCTGTGCCAAGTACCATTAGTGAACAACATTATTGACCCAGGAAATCCTTAAATAGAGTATTGCTATACATCCAACACTAGAGTCTGGCATTCTTTATCATATTCTACAGTCCTATTTTATTTTTATTAACTGGCACTCAAAGCTGCTTTCAATGCAGTGAACTTCCTCGTAAACCTCAGGAAGCAGGGAACAGTACCAAGCAGAACATAAAAAGGTCCAGGAAATATAATTCTTTTTTTCCTGCCAATTCTTCTTTGAGACTCTGAAGCAAGCAGTATTGTAATTTTACATGGAGGAGCTGTTTTTCCAATCCGTATACATTATAGTATATATAGAGGACAAAACACTGAAAGTGTTTGAGGCAAAAAAAAAAAAAAAAAAAATTAGGGGCAAAAGGATAATAAAAGATTATATAGTTTAATCTCTTAATATGAGAGATAAGACCCAGGAAAAAGGAGTTGCCCTAAGATGTCATAGTGAATCCGTGGGACCTATGAGGCCCTGAGGACCTCTGAAGGCCGACACAGGATCTTTGTACTATCTTACTGCCTAGAATGATGATCTGAAGACTCCATGTATCCAAAAAATGTCTATTTTGTACAACGTTCTCAACAGGTAATATCGGGGACCTCATTCCTACCATGGGTTCCCATCATTCTGTCTTGCTAAATGATACACACATTTCTCAATATTTTAAACTTTAGCTGGTTCATGAATGAACACTTTAAATTTAAAAAGTATTTAATCCAATATCTTTCAGGGAATAAAGCAATTACTATTTAAGCCACAAAACCAAATTATGTATATTATTGACATGTATGAAGACTAAAGTAGATTTAAAAATTAACTGATTTAAAAAATATCTAGCAAATAATAGTATGGGTAATTTTTATACATTGTAAGAATTATGAAAGTGCCTTTGAGGACTGAAGAATGGGGAGCTCTCAAGCTAAATGACTTCTAGGTGCCTCTAACTTTGTCATGATTATAAGGCTGGACAGGAGAGTAAGGGAAACTCAATAGAGGTTAAAAGCTCATTTCCACCACTCATGACCAAGGCATCTTCTTCTTCAGCAAGTTACCCCTGTGCAGTGTTGCTGTAATATCTTACTGAATTTTAACAAATGATGTTTATTGCCATGTAGGAGTGGGGTCAGGTCCAGAACTCATACAAAGTGAAGGATGACAGAGAATCAAATGAGGACTGAGAACAGAGCCATGCAGTACTGCAGTGAATCTGAAATTTAATGCAGCATGACACACGTCAGAATCACGATCAGGGGGAGAATCGGGATACAATCGTTAACTCGGAGCAGCTTCTGGGAATTCCTGTTTTAGGGGCTTTGGCTTTGGTTTGCTTGTTTTTCTTTCAAAGCATTGAACTATCTTTTTGGGAACAGAACTATAGGCAGTGTGCAACTACTCTGTCTTTATGTTGTAGGATTCAGATGGGAACCCTTTAGCATTTCCCACTGCACAGGTCAGCCAGTGCTGTGGCAGAATCCCCTAAAGCTGGATGGAGAGGAATGAATTTTTCTAGCACCAATTGTGAAATTTGTTCCGCATCAAAGCCCTTGGCACTAAAAGACTTAAAAAATGGCTTCGCTCCTTGGCCACTGCGCTACTTCATGTCCATCATCTCCCAAAGTACACACTACAATGATTGGTGTATAGTAGGCACTCAGTAAATATTTGTAGATGAATGAATCTGCTCAATTAAAAGTACAACAGATGCCTACCAAGTAGAACTCCACAGATGTTCAAACAATGGCTTTGCTGACAGTCAATTAATTATGCCTCTGACAATTCTAATGTCACTTCAAAGTCTGGAAGGAGATAATCATCTGTGTGCTTTAGAGAAAGTGCAGGTTGTGGGAAGGAAGGGTGGTTTGGAGGGGAAAGTGCAGGTTGTGGGAAGGAAGGGCGGTTTGGAGGGGAAAAGGGTTAAGTTCTCGGTTAAGTGCGTTAAGATCAGAAAATGCATAATTAGCACTTGTAGGCTCAGGTCTCAGCTCTGTCCACGTCTCAGTACATAATCCTACACAACACACTAACTGAAACCTTTTTACCTTATGCAATGCATGCACCACCAGTGCTTTCTCTCCCAGAATTTCAAATTTGTTTCCACAGTGAACAATCAATGAATGTTCAATTATGCAGTAGGAGTCTCATTTCTTCTTTTGTTTTCTTAAAAAAAAAAAAAAACCAAAAAACTCTTTTCTGATTGTTTTAGTTGTAGATGGACACAATACTTTTATTTTACTTTGATGTGGTGCTAAGGATCGAACCCAGTGACTTTCATATGAGAGGCGAGCACTCTACCACTGAGCCATAACCCCAGCCTCATTTCAACTTTCCGTTCTTCTGATTAAGACATGGTGATCAAATGTAACTGGATGAGTGGATAGCTACTGTTTGTATCAAGACTGTATAAAACACCATATATGGGAGTTGTGGGTGGTGGTTCATGGCCTAGAAGGGGTCAAATTCAAGTGGGTGACCTTTCAGGACTGGTTGCTATGGACAACTCACATAAACATGGGGAGAAAAAGTGTTTCTTTTAGTGTGATACCCTGTTCATTTGACCCCATTCTATTAGTATTGGAGAAAACTGCATCATTAAGAGACTGTCTTGGGAATCAAGATTTACAAACCAAATTCAGAGTAGGGAAAAATGTGATCTAGTACTTAAAAAATAAAGTCTCAATCATGTAACCACTCCATCTACCAAATCAATCCCTAAATTTTTTTGAAGGCACATGCAAAAAGAGATCTAATCCAAGGGTGTTAATCTAATTTTAGCTTAAGTTCAATGAATGTAGCAATCATATTCTATTCTGCTGTATATAGATTCTCCAATGCTCCCTTAAGTGATTAAAAACTAGAAGGAAGATTGCCTAGCATATATAAAGCTCTGGGTTCAATCGCCATCGAGAGAGAGAGAGAGACAGAGAGAGAGAGAGAGAGAGAAAGAGAGAGAGAGAGAGATACTCCCAGGGTTTTCATGAGTCTGTCACTAACTAGTAACTTATGATCCTTTAAAACTTATTTTCATCTTCTCAGGGGTTTTTCCTAGTCTCTAAGATCCCCACCAGCTCTAACAGTTTATGATCTATAAAGTGATACATAAATTCCTGTTAAATAAATGAAGTACTTCCTCTCTGCATTTTAGTATATACCACATCCTGTCACAAGAAATGGGAATGCCTGCTCACGATTTTCATGTAGTAGTTCATGAATCCCTTAGCCCTATGAAACGTCCTGTGTGGCCAGGTGTTGTTCAAGGAACAGGGATGGGGATACTACAGAGAACTAAAATAACTGATTCTCTTCTTGAGGCTTGCATTCTAGTAGAGAAGATGGTAAGTATTAAAAGTATATACACTTGATAGAGACTGTGAGAAAAATGATATTGGAATCTCTGTTTTATTTGTATTTGAAAATTATGGAGTTTGGGGAAATAGATATACATAGGCACTAACAAGTTATTGATATTCTTTTATTACTTTAAGGGCAATATGTTCTTACCCAAGTTTGAATAAAGTGTATTCAGGTCTGAATCTACAAAAATAACAGACCCAGCCTACTTCTTCACCTTTGTAAATAGCCCTCTCATCCTCTTTCTACCATCAGACTAATTTCTATTCTTTATTCAGAAAGAAAATTATAGCTGTAGTTTTCAAAATACTCCCACAGGTATATGACCTTGAATGACTCATTTGGGCTTTAATTTTCTGGAAAATAAAAAGTTATCTGAGATAACTTTTAAATTCTTCTTTACTACTAAAGTCTAGGATCCCATCAATGCTTAAAAACATACTAGCCAAATTAATTAAAAATTTACGTGTGCTAGGATGGAGTACATAAAATGGTTAGGATTATTATTTATTTAGTGCTGTAAACATATACTACTCTAAGCAAACATTTTACCAGAAGTGACCACCGCAAAAGGAAATATACCTACCATATCTCATTAACTACAAAACATTCTACTCCTATGACCGACAGATACCTTAAAAAGCTGGAGAGAAACAAAACCAGGAAACCCACGTTTCCCCCTCCCCAAATCAATACAACCTTTTCTTTAAACCACTCATTTTCTAATTTTTCTTCCATTGTGGCTTTGGGGGTTTTAATTAATTAGGTCATTTATCTGTGAAAACACGATTCTTAAGGCCTCAGATTCAATCTGTACCGAAGACAGCTCCCCACCTGGAGTCATTTCCCAGTTTGTAATTGACAGAAACACGTTGGAAATCATTTTCTTGTCACATAACAATAAAAACAATGAAGTACAAATTACTTAGCGCCTCTCAGTTAAGACCCTCCAAGCACTTTTCAAAGCAATCACATTGTTCCTTGTACAAAATAAAACACTAAAATACAGAGTATGTTAACTGATCTATCTTAAGGTCTATGATCGATCTGGCAACATGATGGAGAGAGATCAGAATTTGAAGTCAGTAGGCCTGGGATGCAGTACAATTCTGCTACTTACTGGCTCTATGACATGTGGGGGAAGTGGGGGTTCCTGGGGAGTAAAGAGCCTCTTAATCACTCAGAACTTGGGTCTCTTCATATGCCAAATGGGGATAAATATACTGTCTGCTTGTTTTGAAGGGCTGCCATCTAGCTCAAATGACATGAAAAACATAAAAGAACTTTGAAAGCATCATATGTTAGCTCTAACAATGACAACTGGGATATGGGGGATAGGACTAAAAATTAGATACAGGGGCTGACTCCCAAGCCACTTAGATGCCTAAGTCACAGAATATCAGAGTTACACAGTAGCTGTGAAATATAATCTTATCATCCATTGGTTGTTTCAGTACCTTTCACTATCTTCACCAAGAAAGGGTTATTGGGTTTTGGCCCAGATTTTTCCAAGGACTTTGTTTTGTCTATTTAAAAAAAAAAAATGTCCTTTCACTATTCTGAATGGAAATTTTCCAACTCCCTCTCCCATGCCTACGTTGCTAATTTTAGAACCACAAATATTAAGTCAAATTCCTTTTACATATGGCAGTCTTCCAATAATAATCAAGCAGGGCTTGAAGCTTCCTCCTTTTTAAAATATCTTCGACTGTACCTCAAAGGATAGCTCCTCATTTCAGTATCTTTGTCAAAGTGTTCTAGACATACACACTTGTCAACTATTTTCCAACTAGTATAGGGAGGAAATGCACTATTGTCCCTTTTGTTATGGAAAGTCTGTTTCTATTCATGAATGTCCTTTGAGCTTCCATTTTCATTTCCGTTAAGGAAATAACTTGCACCAAGTATGGTGAGTTGGGATTTCCATTAAAGTAATGATAGCACATTCCTATTCACTCCTTTCTTCTCTTGAGCCTTTGGCATGTGTCAATGTCCCTGATGCCTCCCATCTCCTTCTTCCATCCAGCTGCCCTCTGGAAGATTAAAATCTAGCTCTACTAGAACAATCTCCTGGCTTTATGCAAAAAAAAAAAAAAAATCTCAATATTCCCCACTAACAATGCTCAGAAATAAACAAATTCTCTTAGATAAATGCCAAGTTCTGTGAAGAGAATTTACCTAGTGCTGCTCTGAAAGCATAGTGATTCTTCAAATAGCTCACTAAACAATTTTAAGAATCACACACTTCATTTTTTTTTACAAGAAGGAACAAGACAACACCATATAAACAATGCCAAGATAATTATGGTTTCATGCTTAAAAATATGCTGTCAGATATTTTCAGTCCATCCTCAGATTATTATAACATCCACTTCCAGAGACACTGTATTCCAACAGTGTTGTTTTCAGCCTTGGGTTACACAAACCTAGTTTAGTCTCAGCCAGAATACTGCTAATGAAAATCATGCCATGGTCACAGGCATATTCATATGGGAGCTTTTACATACAAACATGCTTCTCCTTAAAGATGAATGAAAGCACAGAAGTTAGAAGCTCTGTGTCAACAGGGAAAACTCGGGTAATTTTAAAGAGATGTCTCAAGGTTAGTGAGAGATGATCACAGCTTTCTTTATATTTTCCCCTCAAAACTTCCTGGAAAAGATAAGCTTCAGAGCTGGCAACTAGCAATGTAGGCTTCCCTATTTTCTAGCAGTGATACCCATTCATTTTAATAGCTAATTAAAAAATTCTCCCTCTCCTCTTTTAAATTCTAAACTTGCCCTAAATTATAACAAGTTATAGTTCATTACCACTCGTTCATTCTAAGCATCTATCACTAGAATTGAGAATCTCTTCAAGTATAAACATAGTTCTCTAGTTTTCCAAGAAAATAGATTGAACCAAGATGTAAGCACTTGAGCCAAGTCCTGTGGCTTAGCTACAAATCAGCTGGACTAAAGGCCCAGTGCCTGGTTCACTCAATTAGAGAAGAGTTTTCCCCTACCTCCAACTTCCTTCTGTGTTTCCTCCCTGCCCACTATAGGGCAGAGTTTAGAGCCCCGCTTATTGACACCCTTGTCAATGTAAAGAAATCTAGAAAACCAAAACAAATATCTGAGTAGATAGTAAATGTGAGCAACATAGAGACTTTATCTTTCCTTGGAAGACAGGACTCAACTAATTGCTCTACCATGGTTCACCCTCTGTCGCATTTACCTAATGATATAGTAGATAATGTTCCCAATTTATAATGAAGATGTACAGGGAATGACATGGAAACACTAAAACTAGCACCGTTTCAAATCACTTAAATATAGACCCTGCTGAGATGCACTTGAGGGTTCTTGCTTGTGATATTTTAATAAGCTCTGATTTGACAAAAAAGAATGACTTATGATTCTCAGTGATTTGCCTTTCCCCAGTCAACTACAGTGAGCTAACAAGGTTGATGAGGTAGCTTTGTAGGTGCTATCTCCCTAAGGTACATATCAGAGGTATGGCAAAAAGCCTGTTAAGTGTGCTCTCATGTAATTCGGGATGTTAAAGACAGGTGAAATAATCATCGGAGCCATTGAAGTCCAGAATACAAAACATAGCCTAGGGTATAAGTGGTCCTTTTGACTCTCCCTTGAAGAAAGAAAAGGAGGATATGATATCCAAAGAGTCATTTGTGGATGGTTTGAGCTGACAGCTTTAGCCTTCCTATAATGGTAAAGAATCAGAATGAAAAAGAAATCATAAGTGTGTTCAAATCTTGAAATCATCAGCTACCTAACCTTGAACAATTCATTGAGCCTCCCTGAATCTCTGTTTCCTCATCAGCAAAATGAATTGCTAGATCTGTTAATCATATAGCAGCTGGGACTGGGCTTTTAATCGGTGGAGTTTTAGGTAAATACCAGCCAGTGTCGTCACCCTGCCATGATCCTCATCTGCCAAGAACAGGAACACATGTGTCTGGTAAGGAAATAGATATATGGAAAAGGGGATTTTAAAGACTCACTGTAGTCATTAAGAAAGCAAGTTTAGAAGATCGTAGGAATGTCACTCTATCCACACAAGGATTAATTCTTAAGATAATTAATATGTGACAGGTTTCAATACATTTTTGGGGAAGAGGAGTGTCCTTGTAAGTCCATGCTTACAGCATCTTGGGTTTTAACTTGAGGTGGGTCCACTTTCTTCACATTTATCTCTACCTCTCTCTACATATCCCTTTCTATCTCTATTTCAAAGTTGGTTGTAGACATAATGACTGATACTCTACCCTATACTACAACACAAAACTCCTAAAAACAAGGATATTTTCTTACATAACTGCAATATACTTTTCATTACGCACTCAAGAAATAAAAATTGATGTGTTTTCCAACATACAGTTTATATTAAAAATCCTCTAACTTTGCCCCAAATCCTTTATAGGTTTTTGTTGTTGTTGTTCATATAGAATCCATCAAGACTCATGCTTGCATTTAAGCGGCATGTTTCTTTGGTCTCTTTTTATCTAGAACAGTCTTTGTCTACATTGACAACTTTATTTTTTTTTCATTGTAGATGGACATGATAGCTTTATTGTATTTATTCAATGTGGTACTGAGGATCAAACCCAGTGCCTCACACATGCTAGGCAAGCACTCCACTGCTGAGCTACAGCCCCAGCCCATACAGACAACTTTGAAGAAATCATGATAGTTTTCTTAAGCAATGTCCCATTGTCTGAGTTTTTAACATGTCCTAATGGCTGGATGGCAATTTCATACTTCAGCTAGACAACTACACAGGTGATGTGTATGGCACATGGCACTCTGCCCCATACGGGTGATGCTAACTTTCATCACTTGGATTTAGATAGTTTCCAGTAGCCCTCTCTACTGTAAAGGTACCTTTTCTCTTATGTACTTAAATCATCTGTGAGGTGATTTTTTGAAACCCCTCCCAATTCTATTAATCATACCATAATTATAATATTCTTCAAATACAAGTAAAAATGATTACAAGTAATAAGAGGCTCACTAAGGAAAAAATAGCAATATATTTATGAATCATGCCACTTACAGGGGAAAAAAACCGGTGCCACAGAAAGTAAGAGACATGACCAGAGGGAGCCTTCTTTACTGACACCACTTATAAGTAATTCCCACTGACTCCCTGAAGCAGCTAGTGTAGATAGAGATAGATCTAGCTACTATATAGTAGTCTAGCTAGAGATCTTTGACCTGAAAGCACACAATAAGCTTCAACAAATCAGCTCCTGTTTCAATGAAAACTCCAGTATTAAATAAAAATTATGGATTAAAAAAATAGGCAATGGGACTTGGTTGGGGTTGGGTATGGTATTGAGAGGGAGAAGTTTTTTAAAGGGTGGTACTTGGTTGGCAGTGCTATTTTCAGCCCCAAATAGGCCTAATGTGAAATTCAGATAGAGAGCAAAGGAGGAGTTTATCCATGTCTGTTGGGTCAAGCCCTCCTGGCCCAAACACAATGCTAAGTAATCTTCCTTCTCTTGTCTTCAGACAGATGTATCAGACATAGAGAACATCTCTTCCATCCTCATGTGGCACCTAAGTCACACTCAACACAGAGCTGACATCCACACTGAAATCCCATCTTTGTGAGTCTTTCCCACCTGTCCCAGGAGCCTGTGAGCCCCCTGAGGGAACAGCTTTGCATGTGTGTTGCACTATGGCCTAGCAAAGCGGCAGACACAGAGACATTTCATGGGAAGCATTTAAAAAGTGGAACAGTAAATAATGGTTCTGCGAAAATGTCCTTTGCCTCCGGACTTTAAGTTGCCAGTAAAAGGTACAGTGGGTATTCCACTCAGGCACTCTGGCTGGGAGTCCATGGTCTTAACCACTACAGATGGGACAGACCCCCTGGTATGCATCTCAGCAATATGCAACGACTTGTTACAGACTATAAAGTCCTTAGCCTTCAGCCAGGGTTTGAAAGCCTTTTACAGATAGGTCCTGATCTATTTCACCAATGTTTTCCCACAAAATTTGCTACTTCCCACATGGGCACTTCACTCCAGTGGTTTTCTTCCTTGGTATGTTAAAATTCCCCTCATCAAAAATGACTTCATTTCTCTCCTATCTTCCTATTTTCTAGCTTAATTCTAAAGACTAGCTTGATTTTAAAGACTGACTCAGAGGCTAACAACTTCATGAACACCTTTCCACTCCTGCTTCTGGATGTTTCCTCTTCTTTTTCTGAATCCTCCAACAACATTGGCTGCATTTTAATTGAATCAACTGTCATTTTCTGTCTTATATTATAATAAAACACCACAACTCTACACAGATCCTACTAGGCTCTAAGTACTTTTTTTTTTTAATTTTTAAATTTTTTTCCACTTTTTTTTTGTTGTTGGTTCACTAGTTCATAATGATGGGATTTGTTGTTGTTCATACATGCGTACAATAGAACAATATAATTTGGCCAACATCACTCTCAATACTTCCCCTTTCCTTGTCCCACCTCCCACCTCTTGGTCCCTTTTCAGCTACTTATCTCCCTTTGATTTTTATGTGATCAACACCTGCCTTTCTTTTCCTTTTTTCTCTTTAGTTTCTAAATGTGAGAGAAAACATATTACCCTTGGTCTACTGAGTCTGACTTACTTCACTTAACATGATGATCTCTAGGTTCTATTCATTTTCCTGCAAATGACATATTTTTTTTTTTCTTCTTGGCTGAGAGAAATTCTATTGTGTATATATACCACCTTTCCTTTATCCATTCATCTGTTGATGGACACCTAGGCTGGCTCCATAGTTTGACTATTGTGAATTGTCTAAGCACATTTTAAAGGTTAAGACTCATACAGCATTACCCAGGAGGGTGTATGCCTTTGGATGTTTTCCACAAAAGTACATTCTCCTTCATCAATCCTGACTCAAATTATATTTTGTTTATTTTGTGTTCTCAGAAGAGAGTATCTGTCCCTTATTTACCATCTTCTGAAGCTAGGCTCCTTATAAACCTTTTTCTTTTTTGGTACTGGGGACTGAACCCATGGGTGCTTAACCACTGAGCAATATCCCCACCCCTTTTTTATTTTTTATTTTGAGACAGGGTATCACTAAGCTGCTTAGGGCCTCCATAAATTGCTGAGGCAGGCTCTGAACTTGTGATCCTCCTGCCTCAGCTTCCTGAGTCACATGCGCCATGGCATCTGGCTTCATAAACTCTTTTTTAAATGTGCAGCTTGGCTAACTCTCCCCTTCTCCTACACTGTGGTATTTAAAGATGTAGGCCTTGAGCCTGGATTCTAATATAGTCCTGCTGCAACTATTAGCTGCAAAATGCTTAATATTTCTGCACCTTAATTTTCTAATCTGGAAATGATAACAGCATCTACTTTCAGGGTTGTTTTTCTGTAAGGATGAAATAAAGTTAATTTCTGTGAAGTACATAAAATAGTGCTGCTATATCATAAACACTCAATAAAAGTTAGCCATCTTCCTTTTTTAAAAAATTTCCCTCATGGTTACTAATCTCCATTTGGCAATGATTATTTACCAGTTAGTGACACATGTTCTACTGTTGCTAAGAACTTAAATTTAAATCAAGTATTATTGATGGGTTTTTAAAGGGCATATCTTATTTTCTTAAATAAACTGCAAGCCTCAAGAGCATTGGAGAACTTTGACTACTGAGCATATTCTACATGCCAAGAACTTGGCTAAATGCTTTCTATAAATATTTCATTCATTACTCACAATAACAGTATAAGATAGATATTATTTCCATATTATAGATAAAATAAAAATAAATGTTTAGAGAGTAAATAATTTGCTCAAGTTTTCTAAACTAGTATATAGTAGAGCTATGACAGTTCCTGAACACAGAGGTAGTAATTTTTATCTGTTACCCAGAATGTTCAACAAGTCTTCATTAATACAGTCACTGTCCATGTTCAATTTTCTTCATTGTATTTATTTCGTTGCTATATTTGAAGCATATACACTTGGAAGTCAGTTTTTCATTTTTAATCTATTCAAATTCAGAGACCTTATTTTTCATTTTTAACATGCTTTGCTTTTTTAAAAGTTTATATACCTTCCTCCCACTGTAATGACAAGAGCATGATAGACTTTTAGTATATTTTCATATAACTAGAGACCTCCTTTGGCTTTTTGTTGTGCTTTACTCTTATCCATGCATTTGTGCCAATCTCCATCAACTAATGTTCATCTTTATTGCTATGCTTCTTTGGATTCATAACTGATTCTCTAGTGAATTTACTAGTTTTGAAAGAAAAGCTAGAGAATATTTGCTGTACATGTTTGATTTACCAAGGTGGGAAATGGGGCTCCGGCAGATGAGGGGAAGGCTCATAGTGCTTAGCCAGCCGTGGGCACAGAGGGACTAGAAGTAGACTTCTGTATTCCCAATCATGTGCTCTTCGGCTAAGCTACACTGCCACCTGCATATAAATAAAGGCCATGTTTTTCACATCCCAGTTCCTCCCACTCCATTCACTATGCGGCTTTGGGCCAGTGCCCTTAGTTTACCTTTAATTACATATTCCCAAATAGGAAGCAAGGGGGAAGACAGGAAAATAGGAAATATTTGAAGAAGCAAAAGCCCTGTGCAATTTTCCCACCTTTGAGCCTTTACTCAAATTGCACCCTAAATGGTCTTTCTCCACATGTCCTTAAAGCAACTACTCAAAAAGTGGTCCTCAGACCACTAAGAAATGTTTGTCATCCTGGGGTGAGACAAGCGAAGAAACAGAGAATGAGTGTCTAAAACCTCCTATAACAGCTTGCGTAATTTTTTTTAATCTCTCAAATTTAATAAAATTTGGTTTTTCACACTGTATTTTTTGGTATTTTATATTTTTAATTTATTTTCCTAGTAATTAATTTTAATTATATGCTGCAAAAACATTGGTCTCCAATAGATGAGAAGGAAAACAGTCTTTACCGTAGAAAATTTGAGAGACATTGGTTTGAAAGGTCCAGGTTCAAGTGCCACCAATTTTTTTATAAAACATTCTTGATGTTCCTGATTGAGCTTTTAAAATTTGTAACATCTGACCTTAGCCTTCTTATGGCTATTACCACTTCTTAACTAGACTAGTAATTATCTGCGTGTTTGTCTTAATGCTTTTGAACCATTACAACCACTCTGACAAATTATGTGTCCATGGTACCTTGTAATTGGCATATAATTCATAATTTTGTATTCTACTAATGGACTGGAAGAATGAACTATTCTTAGTTATTTTCAGTTTTAAGGAAGGAGGAAGTTAAAAATACAAAGGGAACATCATCACCTAAATTTGGACAAGGAAAAGATTTGAGAGTATGGAGTTGAGATCACACTCAGTTCCATATTCTATACATGACTCTTAGAACAGTGAGAAACTTGAATGTACACAGAAATCTGATTTGTTTTCCCTAATGGATAGCTAACAAATGGTCAAAAGTTAAATCTTAAAAATCATATTTATGGGCTATGGATGTAGCTCAATGGTAGAGTGCTTGTCTAGCATGCACAAGACTCTGAGTTAGATTCCTAGCACTGGCTTCAATAAAGAAATAAAGTGTGTCTCAAGAAACTGAGAACCAAGGCAATTATAGTTCAAATTAAGTAGTTTCCCATTTATGATAGTATCTAACACAATCCTCACAATTACTCAGTGATGTGTGCGTACACATCAACTCTCATGTATCCAGACTCAAATACTTTATCAGCAGAGATGATGACACTATTTAGTAAGAAAAGTGGAATAGGACATTTACTTTAGAAGTCAGCGCTAAACCCCACTCACCAAAGTATTCATCCGCAGGTGGATTTTCCATGTCATACAGCATCTTTTTGGTTAGGTGCTCGAGCTCATCTTCTGGGCGGAATGAAGGAGGCATAGATGGAGGCCCCATAGGCCCTGTGTGTCCACTCTGAAAGGCGGAAAGGATACAGCCCCTTTAGGTGAAGTCTAGAATCAACCAAGGTAATTAGCTTGAACAAGAGATGAGTGTGTGCACTGGGGAGGAAAACCACTAGCTTTGCTTGTTTGGAGACTTAGGACATTAATTATTTGTGTGATGTCTAAGTAAGACATTCTTATTCAACATATGTGAGAATGTTCACTGTTTATGGCCTTTTCTATGTAATAATTTTCCATTTTTTGAAATGTATAGAGAAATCTTTGATGTTGGGCCCAACATTACCCTGGAGTTTTATTTCACTGTCGGAATATTTGGATTGGAGACTGGAAAGATGTAAAGAAACTCTGGCCTGCATCAGGTAACAAAAAAATACAACTGAGTGATCTGAAGAATCATATCAATTTCCTCATTGTGAGATAGGAAATTGAGTCCCCAAAAGAACAAGACAGGGCTATTTATGGTAACATCAGCACAAGGGACCATCCCCCAGACTCACTCTTTGACTTGATAAACATTAATGGCAGATCTAGGCATCCTCTGAAATGCAAATATTACCTGCCCAATACAGTTAGTATGCGGGCTACTGACTTCTTTAACCCGCACATTTATTCTTTTGCTTATTTGTTTAACCACTTATTCTTACAATGTCTATTTTGTGTAACATCTGCAAAGCAGTAGGGAATTTCCAAGATAGAGTAGGCACAGTGCTTGCCTGGAGATGATTGGACTCAAGTGGGAGGGAGAAACAGCACACATGACTAATTATAAGAAGCAGAGTACATTGTTGGGCATATACATAGATATGAACATTGGATGAGTGACTTTCCAGTACTAATAAACTTTAAATTGTGCATGTGCTATCTACTTCTAGGAAAATTATTTAGAAATACTCAGATAAGTATATAAAATTATATGACCAAGACTGATGACAGAAGCTATATTTGAGAGAGGAACAAAGAGTAACAATGTAACTAACCATTAAATGGATCACATAAAGGATCATTTAAGATACAAATCTCTATGTACAAACTTGTGAAGGTGACAACAGCATGAGTCTTAGCAAATTCAATTGCATAATAGGAATGCTAAGTGAAACACCATTTTTGTAAAGTGAGATAATTTGTTTAATTACAGATCTATACAGAGATATGAAAAAAATCTGAAAGGGCATATTGTTAAAGGTTCCCCCCACCCCCGGTGTGAAATCCTAGGGGAGTTTTAATTTCTATATTTATTTATTTTACAGTATGTAGTTCTAATTTTGCAATTCATGAAGTAGAACTTTTGTTTTATTACCATGATGGCTTGAAGTGATAAGATGTGCTGGATACCACCAAAATCATGCAAAATGCTCCCAACCCAGGTCAAGTGGGGAATTCTGACTAGCAAAGGGTCAGAGTTACAAGCAACTTGATGTGAGTACAAAGAAGTACAAGTGGTTCAGTGTTTCAGTCTGGAGGGCTAGGGAGAGAGGAAGTGGGGGCTCGTTACTGCCTTGGCACACCGAGGTGTTTAGAGCTTCTCAAGGATTGTGAGCCCACAGGTGAGACCAGGAACGACTCTCAAAATCTGCTGAGCTACTCTCCCTTTTGGCAAAAAAATAATGGTATCTATAAAAACACAGAGAATTTGCTTAAGACTTTAAGTAGTTCACAAACTGCAAGGAATGTATTTGGATGTTCTCAGGAACATCCAGAACAGAAGAAACTTTGATAAGGGTTTTTATTAGAGGGATGATATAATCAAATATAGAAAGTTCTGCCTGGGTGTAGAGTGAATAGTAGGGCTCTGAGACCAGATCCAGACGGGAATTTGCAGTCAGACAGAGTAAAAGGTATAGTACATGGCTGTATCATTATTGCTGGAGAGAGACTTGGCTATAACACAACTTGGAGTCCTTAGGTAGTCTTATGACTCTCATATAACTTCAGGTTCCCTTCTGTGCAAAGAGTTTGCCAATGCACCCCACAGTGTTTGTGAGAAATAAACTGGGATAGCCTGCATCTCATGCAATAGAGGGCTTAGCTACTTTTAGATGGTTGCAATGAAGAGGCACTCCTTGAATCTTCCAACCTGTCTCCGAGGAGGGCATTATCCCAGTTCAGGAAGCAAAACTGAAAACTTGGACCAGTGAAAGTGACCAGTGACCAGGACATGAAAGTGACCAGTGACCAGGCTTGCAATAAAGGGAGAACTGCAGCCCCAAATATGGTGTCATCTCTATCCAAATGCCATGGCTCCCATCCCCCACCCCAATCAAACATTGCTTCCTATAGAACAATTCTGGAAAATACAAAATCTTACCTCTAATAACAATGGTGCTGACTGTTTTAATTAAGTCAACAATTATTACAGAGCACCTCATAATTCCTGCTTCCAGACTTAGGGGGGATCCACAAGGAATGGACACAATGTATTATTGTCAAAGATATATATGTCTTTCTCTTTCAATAGCACCAGGAAGGTTGAACATATCATCTGTAAATCTAAGTCAGAATTCAGATTCTACCCTTAGCACATACATTTCAAGTGGAAGTCAAATTTTAAAGTACTTTCTTTGTCAGTGTTTTACAGATTAAAAAGAAAAATGCATCATTCCTTTGATTCTCGGAATATTTCTTATTTCTTTGCTGTGCGTTTTCTGAAATAATAATCTTGAAAAGGCTTTTTTTTTTTTTTTTTAGATTCTACTTTCGTATACTGATGCTGTTCTGACTTATGATGGGGAATGTTCTGAAAAATCCGCTGTGAGTTGAAAACACCGAAAGTCAAAGATGCCTTTAATGTAGCTAACTGAGCCTCACAGCTCAGTCTCACAGCTCAGCCTCACAGGGAACTGCAGAGTGCCAGCATTTAACCCCACGACCAGTGGCTGAGTGGGAGCTGTAGCTTGTCACCTTTGCCTGGCATCTTCAGAGAGCATCCTACTGCTTATCAGCAGCCCAGAAAAAGATCAAAATTCCAAATATGAAGCTGTGGTTTCTACTGAACACATACCACCTTTATACCACAAAAAGTAGAAGAATTCTAAGTAGACCCAGGGGAGGCTAGAGACCACCTGTAATATTAATCACGGGTTACTGGTATTTCTGTGCGTAAAGGCCTCAAAAGATCATTTCTTAGTGCTTTTGAAGTTTATTTGTCTATTGGACTCCCTTCCTCCATTACCCAGTGCTTAATACTTACCACCTGGGGATAAATTTTGGGAAAAATACAAGATCTTGTCTTGTACGAGAGTTGTTTCTCACACCAAGGAAGATGGCCTAGGCCTTTCAGTATGCAACCCTGACAGAAGTAATCTAGTCTTTGCCTCATTTGGATAAACAGACTCCCCTCCAATTTCTCTCCTCTAGTAGTGCTCAGGACTATCATGTCCTAAGAAAAATGAACAACTCTGCCCAGCTTATCGATTAATAAACAACTTTTAGTGTCTGGATGAACAATAAAGCACACTTGAAAATTGTGGAGGTGCACTGGAAGTGGATGGTTTGCATTATTTTCTTCTATATTCCATCAAGAGCCAAAGTGTGAGTAGTAGCAGCAAAATATTCTCTGTGGCATGATAATTCCTCACATGTTCATGTCCCTTTTCAAGGTTCCTACTTTCACATGCATACACTCTCAAATGCATAAATGGCAGCCATGTATGGTATGAGATCCTGTTTTAAGGATGAGGAAATTGAGGCTCAAAAAGATAAGTAAGTGACCCTGTGTGAGGTACCACTGTTGAGAAGTGGCAGAACCCTGAATGAAATTGGGGTTTTCCAAGTGGGGCATATTTCTGTGGCACTGCAAGGCCTTAGGGTTCAGATGCCATTATTTGCATCTTGCTCTTGGAGGGCCACTGCTCGACAGATCTTGTGAAAAAAAAATAAACAAAACCTTTCGTCTTTTCTTCTAAGAAAAAGACATTCAAGTACTGATATTAATCACTAATATGTATGTTCTTTGAAATATCTGGACCCCTTAGTAAAAACAAAATAACATTATATAATCCACAGGTGAGTTATCAAGTAATAGATGCCTGAGGACTCCTTCAAAATTTTCTTAACGTTTTCTTCCTAAGAGATTGCCAAGATCTAAGAACTGGTAATAAAAAAAAAAAATTATTAAGAGTTTCTACCTCTAACAAAACACAGTTTAAGAAGAAAAGGACGTGAAAGAAGAGAATTACATTTGTAAGCACTAAGACACAGGAATAGATTCCTGTGTGCTATGAGATGGGAAAAGCAAAGGGAGGGGAAAGGAAGGAGAAAAGATAGAAAGTGATGTCCAAAACAGTTATGAATAAAGGATCATACATATCAGCAAAGCTGTTAGGAAAACAGAGGAGAAGCAGAACTAGGATAGAGTATGGAATGTGGCCTTTGATCAATGTCAAGATTGTGTTTTAGGTAATAGAAGATCATTGGAAGATTTTGAAATGGTGGTTGCCTTTAGTAAAGAAGCAGACTGGCAAATATCTTCCAACACCAAGGCCATTTAAAAATGCAGCCAGACATTGTGGTATTACTCAGCAATTGAATGGCTAACAGACTTAAAAAGGTCTCTGAATATTTACTTCGTATGGCAGATACTTCTGAACTGAACACAACTTCTTTCCTCTCCTTTCTGGGCACGCAGCCAGACTACAGCTTTCCTTCCCTATTGCAGTTAGAGGTGGCCATGTGAGGCACAAGAAGGAGGGAGCTTGGGCCCCAAGTTACCACAAGGAGGAAAGCCATCCATCACCAGGTGACCTGCCTTAAACTATTTCATGGGAGAGACTGAAAATAAATATGCTCAGAAGTTAATGAGTGAAAGACATGGAAAAGTGATTTTTATTTTCTATATATGTTTCTATATTTTCTTTTTTCTTCAATTTTTTTTCTCAGATATAAAACATCTAAGTATCTGCAACCAATTCTTTGCCATTCCTTCTTCCTTGCTACAAACCTAGGACATTGCCATTCAAAGAAATACTTAATATAAAGCCCAATTTGCAGTCACATGTGGGACTGTGTTAATGGGAAATAATTTCTACAAAAATAAAAATATATACATGGATGGAATCCTTGGTGAACAAAGAAATTCCACCAGATTAAAAATAACGTGAATAGCAATACCCATCATATTTCTACAACACTTTGTGGTGTTTGAAGTGTTTTATGCATTCTTACATAGGATGTAAGTGATTTGTGTATTTCTACATGGTTACAGAAGACCTGACTATTGAGAATCACTTTCATCTTACTTTTGCCTTTAACTTGCCCAGTGACTTTGATCAAATCACTTCCATTTCCTGGGCCTCAGTTTATTCACTGTGTAAAATGATATTTTCAAAGAGTCCTTTGATTCTACTCTATCATATTTGTATGCCCATAATCTGCAGAGCACATAACATTACTGAACTTTAGAGTAAAATCACAGATATTTATATTCATGGATACTTTGTAGTCTATAAAAACAGACACACTGAGTAAGTGGAAACCTCATTATTATAGAGATTTCCATATATAAGGGGACATAAGTCACTTGTCAGCATCTTCTGAAACACCCAGAATTTCATTCAGCATTCTGAATCTGAGTAAGCCGCGGGCAGTTCACGGGGTTTCTGCAGCCTACTGAACTTTCGCTACACTTGTCTTATGAAATCAAGAACATATAAAGGTTAGCCACCTGATACTACCATGCTCTTCCTTTGGTGGAGAAGCAAAAATCCCATTAAACTTTCTAAAGAAAAAAGGAAGCCTGGTAAACAGCCAAGACTCCCAGAGTACCTCACCACCTTGAATCTGTCACAATTCAACTCTTTCAACATACGTGCTAAAGGATCCATTATAAAATGGCTACCCCACACCTGTGGCCAGCCCAGTTACTCTGACAGTGGCCTTGTTGGGGGTCACTTTTTCTTACTGTTGATTTCTTAGTTCCATAGTGTTAGATAACTTGAATTTACTGCAAATCTGAACCTTACCAGAAAAATATCGCCCAAACAGATAACATGAAGAAAAGGCAGCCAAAATATTCAGGAAGATTACATGATAATGAATACTCTACCACTCTGGGTACCAGAGATGCTCATTTTTCTTGTCCATTTGTAATGATGTACAAGAGGTTCCTTCTCTCAGAGGGAAAATGACTTCAATTACATGTTCTTGAAAAAAGAAGCATTGAAATTATCTTCTTTTCAAAAGGTAGAATTAGCCCCATTTTAGAGCTGAAAGCCTGCCAGAAAAAAAAAATATATTTCTGATATTTTCGTTCTCCCCACCACCCATTTAGCTGTGTCAAGTTTGCAGTTTGCAATTTTCTATGGCTGCTTCTACGTTCTCTCACTGAATATCATACTCTAACCTCAACGTCTCACTGTGTAAATGGGAAAAGCACGCCTTCTGGCCAACACAGATGATTTGATGGACACCTGTTCTGTTTCAGGTTAAAAGGCATGAGCCTCAGAGAAGTCAGTCAGCAGGTAGGAAAAAGAGAGAACTGCCTGTTTGCTACCAGCACATAAATTCATATTCGTCACAGCCTTATAGGGGCAGAAAAGCATGCTTTTGGTTCTTCTGTTCAGAAATTCCATTTTCATGAAAGATGAATGGTATGCAAACGAAGAGGAAGACTCAGAAATTAAAAAGTTCGAGTCTAGCTGTGAAACCCATTCCCAGTCAGCCTTCCACTTTCAAAAGCTTGATTTTCTTATAACCTCTAAGGGTCTCATCTTCCTTTTCTCATGTCATGCTTGATGGTTCGAAATCTTCTTTCTTAAGCCAAATTTGCAGTAATGGGCAAGGACTGAGGATTCTGAATTTCAGCAAGATGGAGTTGCTAAGAAGTTACTGACTTTTGACTGAGGGGCCTTTGTATTTGCACAACAAGGCCTTATGGTGCTCTAGGCTGGGCTGAAGGGAGGCAGACTCTCTCCACACCTACCTCTCCATCTCTATATTCAAGGTAGCTTCAAGAGTGCTGGGGCTTGGAGTATGCCAGCTCTTAGTCCTCCTGTCTAGATACTCTATGTTATTACTATAAGGATCTGCTTTTCTATTATTGATTTTCTCATATATAAGCTAAAGAATAATAATATCTAATTCATATTCAGAAGCATTGTAAAATATTAAACATCAAATAAATGGCAATTGTAATTACCAGAAGGGACTGGTAGAAACCACTAACAAAGGTGATTTTCTTTTTGAAAGTGGAATATTTGCAGGATAGGTTCTCTCCAGCAACTCTCCAATTTCCTATCTGCTGATAAAGTACTTCAGTGTAGCATGCCTGAGTTTCACATTAATCCATGCTCTAGCGAGTGATGTAATCACTCTGAGTACTTTCAACGATAAATCTTGAAATACATGACATTTGGTGAATGTATGCTTTGCTGGCCCTTCAAATTGTTCACCTTTCTACATCCTAGCCTTTGGCACCAAAACATAAAGTAATGACGTAAACCCCATGGCCATTCAGAGCAGAGCAGCCTCCCTCGTGCTTCCTTGTCTGGATGAGCTCCAGGCAGACAAGGCACAAGGACTGATGTTACCTGTCCTGGTAGACAAGAAGCAAGAAAGGGGAGAAGCAGGATCCCCAGATCTTCAAGGTCAGAGATAATCCTCTTGCTGACCTGATTCACAGTACTTACTTCCTTGCTTCCTGCTCTGAACCTCCAAGGGGTCCTCCTTAAAGAGAAAGCAGGTTGCTTCTGTAGAGTAAGAAGATCTTTCTCAACTAGTTCTATGGGAGGCTAAAAGAAGCTGTTTTAAGAATACCGTGGCTAAACTCATTAATTAGGCTTTATGCATGTTATGTGAAAGGGATTTGATGTTAACAATGGTAGGTGAGTTACAAGATGTTGCTCCCATTGGTTGGCTTCATCTCAACCAGAGCAATGATATAAATGTTTGACAAATGCAATGAACTTGTTTGCTTTCAAACTAAGCCATGTTTTAGTGTTTGCTGCTCTCCACTAGTATCTGGCAGTGACCTTCCCTGGGAAGATGCTCCATCTTTATTTGGTTGTCTGGAACAATGCAAGGGCTAGCTGTGCCAATGCTGGGAAGAAAGATGTCATCACTCATTGTTCCATAGAAAAGCTCTGCATCCCAAAGCTACACCATTAACAAAGGGCTCTGTAAAAGACTTTTCAGAAAAAAAAATGTAGTGCTTCCCATAGTGTTTCCAGCCTGGACCATGGTTCAAAACCCCTGTCTGTTAAAAATGTTGGTTTCCCAGTCCCATAATACAAACTATTTAGATTGTCTCATAATTCTTGCTATTAGGACGTTAAGAAAACAGGAGCATATTAAAATAGTACATGCGATAATTTCAAATGTAGAAAAATTTATCTGTAAGAGTGCCTATATGTGAGTATAAAAAATCAGATACTAGAAGGAAATATACCAAAATGTTAATGAAGCTTATGTCAGGATGGTGGGATTATGAGTAATTTATTTTTTCTTTATAAGAATTTTAAATGATTTAAATAGAACATAGTAAAAAGTGGATGCTCACAGAAAATAACAAGCACACTTTTGAAAACACAAGGTTCTTAGTATTTCCAGCATGATGCCAGGAGAGAATGGAGAACTCAAAGTGCAAGTGAACTGAAAAAAATGAAGGCACCTAGATTTTCAGTCTATATGCACAGAAATACTTTCCTACTGTACAAGCTGTTTCTATCTAGTGGGATTGACAGATGCCTGAACGTGACACAAGACACTGAAATAACATGCAAATCAATTTTCAGTTTTAATATGCAAATATGATGCTTGGCACATCACTTTCCATGGCTGAGGTAAATTTCTGTTTTTGAGATTTTCGTGGGAAATGCACACCAGCAAACAAATGGTTAACTCCCCATAAATCACCTAACACAAGGTGGTTTTCATTTGAGTCAAAGGGGTTCTTGCTCAGAGACTCAAGACACCTGAAATGCAAAGAAAGGGCATGTGTTTTGTTCAATAATAATGCCACCCTCAGCTAACAAGTCTACCCTCTGACAGACACACTGACCACACTGGATTTCTAGACCTGGGCAGGGAGGCAGGCAAGGTGACTAAGTGAGAATAACAGAAAAGGGACTTTTTGTTTAACCTGTGAAAATCAAATCAAATTAGCTCAACATGGTGGGAAGTTCAGTATCCAGCTACAGGCAAAGAGGAAGCAGTCCAAAGTCCTTATGTATTCAAGCAGTTCAGCAAACTGCAGCCTTTGGTTAGATCTAGATTAAATTATCCACAAATACTAGTAATTAATTGGGTGTTAAGGCACTCATCAAAATGAATGAGATACATCTAGTTTAAGAAATTTGTAATCCAGTCAGGAAATCAAGGCATACCAGGGAGAAGTAAAGGAACAAAGTGAAAAAACAAATGTGAGTAATAATCAGAACGACTAAAATGCTTGTGTCCATGTTCTGGGTTCTCCTCGCTAATGTTCAAATCCCATGTCCACTACTCACAAATCGTGTGACCCAGGGCAAGATTTTATTTCACTAAGTGTTAGTTGCTTCAGTAATAAAATGGGATCGATAGGATTTATTTCATGAGTTAAATGGGATGGTCCATGTACCCTATTTATTTCTATGCTGATTTAGAAATTAATTTTATCCTTAAAGATATATCCTTCTGTATGAATCTTATGCAAATATATCACCAAATGATATGGATTCAGAGGAGAGAGAAGTCCTGATGGGCTGGACTATACCAAAAACATGTCAAAATGATAAGGGGCTTGAATCAGGACTTGGAGGAGGGGTAGAATTTACAGAGGAGCTGCTGGGCTTGGAGGTAGTGCCTGTATCTCTGTTGCTCAGGAGGCTAAGGCAGGAACATTGCAAGTTCAACACCAGCCTCAGGAACTTAGTGAGGCCCTAAACAACTTAGCAAGATCTATCTCAAAAAAAAAAAAAAAATTAAAATGGCTGGGGATGTGGCTCAGTGGTTAATTACATTGGGTTTAATTCTCTCCTGCCAAAAAAAAAAAAAAAAAATCAGAGGTGCTAAAACAGCTTTTTAGTCCATCACAGAATTTAAAACCTTTCACATTTTGCTCCTTTAGAGTCTACAAGGAGCTCAATGCAATACTCACAAATACTAGATTATTTACAGTATAATAAACTCCAAAGCATGATATTATTGTTTATTTTTCTTTCTTCTCTCTCTTTTTTTGGTACAAAGAAACAAACCAAGCTAGTGGCTTGTTAAGAAACTATGTGTCAAATGACTTAGCCAAAATCAAAGTGGCAGAGCCAGGAGTTAAACACGAGTCTTCTGATCCAAGCTCAGTGTTTTTCTACTAATTTACAGATGCCTCTATATATTCATTTAGAAATATGAAACTTACATGATCTATCATAAAGGTTAATCAAGGCAGTCAACCTCACTGATTAAAGCGTGATGCTAATTATATCAGAGGTTGGAGACTAACGTGGCCCTTTTACTTTCATAAACACTGATTGTGGTGTAATGGAGAAAGTGTGGGCTTTGGAGGCAGAACAACCTGGTTCAACATTTTACAAGTTTTAAAAAACTTATCTTAGCATTAGAGTCTTCACATAAAGAGGTGGGGTGGGGTGGGGGCGGTCAGGCAGGTGAGAGAGGATGGATGGCTTTGTTTCAGAGCCATTGTGAGCAACGCCTGAGATGGTACATGACCCATGCTGGATTTAACAGTGGCTCATGATTATTTGTATTAAATGCTCACAAGCAGCCTGTCAGGTCTGAGCTGTGGTTGTCTTTCAAATGTGGTAGGAAAGTGGATGAGAGAACATAAATGACTTAGTATCATTCATCAGCACTGAAGCAGAGGGGAAGAAAGATAGTTCTCCAAAATCGAATTAATGACTAGCAACATTTATTATTTCGAATCAATCATAAACACAATTAAAATCATACTATTCCTATTAAAGGACTTTCTTTTGGTTTTTCACAAATTCTGACAGGGGGAAATGCATTAGTGTTTCATTTATATATTTATTGACTTATACTTTATGAAAATGAAAATAATAAAGGTACACTGAGTGTTTATTAGGTGCCAAGCAATGTTCAAAACATTTTACATTAATCAACTCATTTAATTACCTGAGCGGCCTTATCAGGTAGTTACTGTACTGATTTTATAAATGTGAAAACAGATGTATGAAGATCATCTTGATAGTAAGTGGAGAATCTGCTATTTCAATCCAAAACATCATGTTTGACCACAACTCAAATGCATTTTTTTCCAGTGATATTTTATAGCTTACCTACTTATTTTTAGAGAATTTAATCATATTCTACCAAATCTTGAACCATCAAAGGAAATTTTCTTAAAGACAAGTACAACTTTCATGATCTATTTACTCTGTGCTCAAAGATGGCAACCAAGGATGGAAGGAGCACCCCAGGTCACCCTGATGCAGATGGTATGAGACAAAACATTGAGACATGTGTCCATTTTTGATGTCTCCACTGATGACTCAGCAAAATGGTAGAATGTTCTTCAAAAGACTATTTCCTTTATCAATCTCAGACACCAACTGGAGGGTTAAGGTTAATTCTTGAAATGGTAAAATAAAATAATGAAGAGTAGTGTCCCTGGAGGTGGGCAAAGGGAAAAACAAGTAACAGGCATTCATATTCTTTCATACAGAAACACTAAAAGATGGTGCAGTTTACCAGGGACCCAAGGGATACGTTTTTCTTCTGGGTTCTGGGCTAACCAGGAATAAAAGACTAAGACCATATTCTATAAGAACTAAGGTCTCTTTAAAATGTGGAGGCAGCTCTAGACCCCTTTCACTATGTGGATTATCGGAAACAGAAACCAGTGGAGTGAGAAAACAGAGGCAAGAAGAGGAACTGAGTTATTCAAGGTCATCTAGAAAATGATGGGTAAAATCAAGAAAGCTCAGATCAAGAAAGCAAGTCTAATTCAAAACTAGTTTAATCCTGTTTCCACCATGGAAGCCTCACTCAGAACAGTGACGCATTCTGGATGTTCTGTAAAGTATGCTCATTCTTGGCAAAAAATGTTGGGAGCCCAAATCTACATTTATGCAGCCTTCTGAGATCCTGAGATGGAAGTTGCTATAAAGTGAAAATCACTGCTGTTATTCTCGGCGAGCCTGCACAGACTGACAACAGCTGGCACAAACAGATGTGGCCCACAGAGAATTCTTCAGGCAGTGCTGGGGCCATCTCTGTTCAAGTTTCCTTTTCCTCGACTAACAATGGGTGTTTCTCTTCATTCTATGAAGCCCCCATGGGTTTCTTGTTGTTACACAGGTGAGTTCAAAGCTCTAAGAATCAGACGGGCCTCAATCTGTCCTCTGCCCTTTTGTTTCAGTGACTATTTCCTAGTAAGTAACATGACTTTGAAAGAAAAATACCTCATATATGGAGAGAATTTTCTTCATCAGAGGCCTTATACAATGCCTGGGGGTTGCAATAATTATATTTATGGAGCTACTACTCTCTTCATGCACTAATCTCCTTTAACCTCTGAAGTAAGTCAAAAGGATGAGAACTTTTGCTACTGCACTTTGCAGATGAGGACATTGTGATCACAGAGAAGCTAAATAACATGCTCAAGGTCACGGAGCTGGTATGAGAAGGAGCTAGGATTTATCCTCAACCACACTGATTCTAGAAACTGCTTCCCAACTTCATGGAGACTAGGAAGGACAGGATCCAAGGTGTCACTGCAATCAGAATTAAATGCATTTGATGTAATTAAGTATTGTAAATATGCAGAATTATTATTATAATACCACCATAAAAATCATCAAAAACTTTATATGTTTCACCACCTCCATAATTCTACCTAGCTTAGTAACAACTGGGAAGCAAGTTATTACTGGTTTTATCCTTTTTCTAATCAAGAAATATAATGCAGTGACCCGGGTCATTCAGCAGCACTTTAACCCTCCTGACAATACTTAATGTCAGGGACTCAGATGCTAATGTTTCTTGACTATAAAGAGAGGCTTTTGGAGAAAAGCAAGTAACTGATGTTATAGTACATCAAGCATGTGAAGGATCACATTGTTTCACTTATACGATGCAACCCAACAAGCCTCTAATCGACACTAAACTAAATATAACCAAGGTGATGGTTGTCAAGAACACATTCATCCCAAGTGCTTTCACTAAGTGCTATGGTGAAGAAACTAATGAGATGTATGATCTCTACGAGATACAGTAGGAAATACTAGACATAGATAGAACAATGCAAAACAATCCTGTGTTCTCAGAACACAGAGAGAGGGGAGATATTGCAGTTGTGTACTGAAAAGGACGCACACAAGAGAAGGTGGTCTTTGAACTACATCTTGGACAAAGGTAGAATTTGGACATATAGAAAAGGAGCAAAAATGGCATCCTTGGTGAAGACTTGAATGCATGCACAATCAAGGTGGCAGCAACTTTCCTTTCAGGCCCACAGCTCTTAGCTGCCTCCATGTTCCTTTTCGTTTGACTCATCATGCTTTGAATAAAGATGTCTGTAATATTTAGTGTAAGTGAGGGAACTGTCTGCTGCTATAGTCAATACAGACATTAGGCGGCCCAGGGCCATGGTCAGCAGATCATTCCAGGAGCCTGGCACAGAAGGTCAGCTGCTCCAGACTCAGGCAGACGTTACTCGCTGAAATTAATGCTTCTTGTTGCTAATCTCAATAAGTGATTACTTTAATGAGAGGCTGAAGAAAATGAGGCTTCAAGTGATTGTAGTGGTTTCTGATAGCAACAACTCAATGTTCAGAGGAAGGCCAGGGTGGAGAATATAGGGTGTCCTGGGATTTTGCTGCATGGGCTATTCTGCTGTATGAGGGGTAACAAGAACAATGGAAGTTGGGTTTCTTTTCTAGTCTTCTGAGTGTTCCAGAGAGTGATAAAAAGTATTTTTCATGTGCTGTCTTTACATAAGAGCTTAGCTGTGAGCTTCCAGGAGTATTCCCCGTCCACTCCTTAGGCACCCGTGTCAGGGGGGGGACAAGGGACCATTATGCAGCGCCAACATTATCATAAAAGCCAGACTGAAAGAACTCAATGTGTTTTACTGACTCTGTGATTTAATAATTATAGATAGCAATTAGAAGTCAAGAATTTCTTTTTCTTTTTTTTTTTCCCAACAAGAAAAATACATAGAACCTGAGGACAGAGCTGTCTGGCCATTATTGAGTTCTAGGTTCCTCTTTGTCTATATAGCACTCAGCAAACTGGCAATCATATCACCTCTCTGGGCCCAGCTTCCTGAAATGTGTTTAATCGTCTCCAACCTCCTCATGTACATATTTCTTGCAAAAAGCTCAGAAGCAGGAGAAGTAATAGGACTCAAGTATTGGGGGAATAGCAAATATGCATAAAGGGGACTCACAAATCAATTGACATCCTCATCTTCATCATCTTTATTTATCATCATTACAGTTAAAATTTATTGAGACAGGTCCTATTCCATATAATTCAGATGGACCTCATTGTCCTGCAACTGGATGCGGTGGTTACCCTTATCTCTCTCCTTCACAAAGAGAAAATTAAAGAAGTGTAAGCAGAACACCCAGGGCATGGGCCAGATTCCCATGACTCCCATAGTCCATGGTCTTAACCCCTGTGCCACATGGAGTATGACAAGTGTGACATTGCCTTTATCTGTTTTCCCTTTTCTACATTCCAAACTTTGGGTTATGTTATTATATTTCACTCATAACTAAAAATGAAAATCTGTTAATCCAAATTGTATTTACCAAGCAGGCACAAGGCGCCAGGGTGGCAGATACTGCATTAGTCAGCACTTTGATTATAAAGGTAAGGACAAACTTAGAAATGCAAAATACCACATGACAAATATTTTAAAATGACATCAGGTGCAGCTGAAGTTGTTTCTCTCCAGGAAAAAAAAAATGTATTCAAGTGTCTCAAAGGTGGATACCAAGGGTCTTAGATGAAGACACAAACAGTGATACAAGGTAACTATAATAGCCTATTTAAAACATACAGGCTTGGTACCAGATAAATGTTCTAAGAACTACATTTTGTTATCTGCCTTCTACAAAGAAGAAATGGAGGCTCCGGAAGTTAAGTAGTTAGCTACAGTCATAACAGGTAATGCAGGTAGAGCAAGATTCAAATCCAGGTCTGCCTGACACTTACCTTTGTATTCATACTCAGCAACTACCTCTAGAAGAGGGAGAATGGTGTAGAAGGGGAGAACACCTCCACTGTTCTTTCATTCTACCTGGTTCTGTCTACAGGGGTTTGGGTAAGTATTTATAGAATGTATCTAAATTTTACACAGCTATTTATCATCCTTTAGAATGTGTTATTGCTTGTGCTTGAAGGGAACACAGAAATTAGGCCAACCTCTCCATTCCAACTTGTAGATTAAAGAAACATTAAACAATTTTTTTTGGAACATTAGAAAAATTACAGGTAAAACTGGGAAATAAAAGCAAACTTCTCAAACAAATGAAACTGCATATTGTTTTTCATTTCAACAGACACTTCAGGCTAGTATTATTATGGCAAACTTAGAAGTTTATAGACTTAGGTTTACCAATTTTAATATTTGAAGAAAAAACAGCAAGAAGATCAAATGATAAGTTAAGATGTCATGCATTTTAGCAAAGCACTGGACTCAGAAACCAATGGACTGGGATTGGAGCCCCCCATGTCTGCTATTCTAGTCATATGCCCTAGCACATGTCACCCAATCTCTATCTCACTGGCCTATTTTGGACCACAGTAGGTCTGAAGATGACTAGCCCTTGGGATCATCATGCAAATCTTTAAGAGTTTGCTAAATGTATATATTGACAATAACTTTAATGGAAGACACTGCCCATGATGGGCAGTGTTTACTTTGTGATCAAAGCCGAGGGAATAGACACAGTGATTTCACAGGTCAGAGAAGCATATCAGACTTTAAAACCCCATTCAGCCTTCTACAAAGAAGAAATGGAGGTTCCATTTCTTTCTAAGGTAACTCTCTGAGCCAAAAAATGAGCTTAACTCTTGATGCACCATCATGTGTTAACCAGATCAACAGTCCTATTATTTTTCTCACGTTTCCTTGGAAAAAATAGCCAACTTCTCACCAACAGCCACTACAGTGAGCTATATGACTTTGAGAAGCCACTTCACTTTTCCAAGTCTCAATATCCCCCCAGTGAAGGGTATTAATTGCCACCCTGAGGGCCTCAGAGAGACTTTGTAGGGAAGGAGTGAATAATGAAATAATAAAGTGTCAAACAAAGACCACAGATAGCTAAGACCTCCCCTTTAAGTCACTGTGAGAAGGACTCTGTCATTTGCAAATACAATTGATTACATAAGGACAAGCTAATCAACTTTTCCTGCCAAGATTTGTTGCCCTTGGTGAAATAAAAGCATTTTGGCCAGAGAGGAAATTTCGTCATTTTCTTTTGACTTTGGTTCTGACTTTTGCAAGATGTATGCCTGGGATTCAGAACAGAACTCTTGATCTTGATTGCTAGTTCACAGTCAGGAGTAGTGACTTGACCACAGTCTAAGCTGAGAATGGATCTGCTGGCCACCAAAACTAGGTGTCAGGCAGACCTACTGTTGAAATCTTCCCAACTTTGAGGCACTACAGACAAGCAAGCCCTCCAGTGAGGCAGGCAGCGGAAGTGCTCTATGTGCAAACCATGAGCCAGGCATTGTGATAGAGAAAGAGTGATACAGACTGCCTGCTGTGGTAACCACATCTCTTCCTCCTGTTAGGTCTGTGCACATCCCTGGTGAGGCCAGCAATCTTAGCCTCAGTTTAGAGATCAGTTAACTGATGTGCAATAGTGAAAGTAATAGAGCTAGGATTGTAATCTAGGTTTAGCTCTGAAATGTATGCTTTTTCTCAGATGAACACAAGTGCCTGCCCTCCAGGAGCTCACAATCTAGTGGGGAAGGCAGAAAGGCAACTCAATAGACTGTGAGCTCCTTGAGGGCAAGGACCATTTGTTATTATGTCTTGCATCTTCACCAAGCATGATATCAGCCATGCAAAAGGCGCTCATTGAGTGTTTGCTGGATGGAGGAGCCATGATAAGATGGTTTCCTCTATAAAATACAAATATTGCTTCTCTGTCCTCACAAACCTTTTCTGGTTTCTCTTTATCAATACCCTGAGCAGGACTTAGAAAGCACTTTCAATCCTGCCTTCACAGTCTCGTGTGCCATGATCCCCCTCCACACCCTCTGTGCACTACCTCAATCTTCCAAATATAGTGGCATCCTCCAACACACCTTGCTGAATACCTTGGTGTGTTCAACAAATGTTTATTAGGTGAACCAACAAATCCCAGGAGGGAACTATTTCCACTGTGTCTGAGGTATGAACATAAGGCCTGTGAACATCAAGGGTAGATCTATAGCTGTAGGCATCTAGAAGGCTTCACAGAAGACAAGGCAATTGATTTGAGCTGCTTAACTCTAAAATCTCAAAGACTAGATGACATTGTGTAAAAAAAAATCCAATCCTCTTTTACATTAATTAGACAAATGACATCAGAACAAAACATTCTTCTTTAAATCAGAATATAAGCTATGCCAAATTCTATCTGCTCATAAAGGATATGGGTTCCAGCCAAAAGTCCATCATATAGATTATTGTTTTTCTTCTCCCAAGTACTTAGGGAAATTAAGTCTTCTTTGGCATGCAGGGGCTCTCAGCAAGGTCATGGGTTCTTCTGCAGTGGTGCCTGGGGCAGTTAAGGTAAGACACTTCAGCCATCCTTGAAGATAAGAGAGCTGTGCTTGGCCTAGATGGCATGGGAGTATTTAGAGTTTTGGTGGAGAAATCAGAAAGGGTCAGTAAGAATGTTAGGATACCCCAAAGCTAGCTCTCTTACCCTTGAACCCAGCAACAGACTAGACCTCGGTATATGGGAGGAGGTGGCAGGAGATCTTTTGTACTGTGAGAACTCAGGCATCGCTCAGTTTGCTTACGTGTAAAATGCACTAGATAATTTCCCATAACTGGGAAATGGGAAATGAGAGAGCATGAAGAGAAAAGATGAGTTGTAACTAAGTACAGGAGTTTGAAAACTCAGAGCCTGACTCAAGTTCTCAATCAATACCTGTAACTACATATATGCCAGGTTCCCTCACTTTTCCCCAAGTCTCTCTTAACCTCTGCCTAATATCTGTTTGAAGAATATAAAAACAGCTCTCACATACTTAGTGTTGAGGTTATGCCTCCCCCTTTTCTTTTTCTTTTTTTCTTTTTCAATTTTTTGGTACTTCCTGCAAGTGCCACACAGATAAGAAATAGTGGAGGTGAAGCTTTACGCGGCCGTACGCTTGTTGAGTCCTTGCTTTAGGGTGATTTTTTCCATGGCCATCCTCAGGGTTTTCCCCGTGTTCTTCCTCGGTTTGCCCATCTTCTGTCTATACCACATGTTTTAAATCCAGGCTGCCCATCAGAATCACTTGGGACGCTGAACACATCAGAGTGCCTCCCCAATAAGACCAATTAATTAGTTCAGCGTCTTTGAGGTGAGGCCCAGGAAATGAGTTGGTTAGAAGGCTCCTCAGATAAGTCTGAAGGGCAAATGGGGAAAAGAACAACTGCTAGTTAAACAGGGGAAGTCATATGGTGTGTTCACTTTCTTTTTTACTCTCTGGCATTTATTTGGAGAATGGTTCTTCTACCAGTGTCCATGCTACCCATTAGATTTCTCCCCAGAAACATAAGCATAATATTTTCAAGAGAAAGTGTAGGGGTGAGTTGGAGGAACCAACCTGTGTGTAACAGAGCCTAGATTTTCTGTGCCTTCTATTTGTCATCACTGTCTTAATAAACCTGTGGCTGCACTGAACAAAACAAGCCAAGAGAACTTGCCGGCACTTTGGCAGGATTTATCTTTGTATTGCATGCTATTATCAATAATAATAAAGTTACATTTATGGGTCACTTACGTGTAGGGCAAGAGGCTAAATATTTCATGTAGATTATTACATTTAATAATACAAAATCCCTGTGAGGTGAGGCAAATACGTCTCCATTATCCAGATGAGAAAATTTAAGATTAGGAAGGGGAACCATGTGTGACAACATTCTGGCCCAAGGCTACCTAACCCCAAGTCTCCACTCCGACACATTAGACACAACACTCCCAGGCTTCATTATGTGCAGGGAACACAAGGCTCTCCATATGTGGATGGATGTTACTGTCTAGAAAGGGATAAGCCAGACGTTATTTTCCTTAAGTAGAGAAGTAGTCTGCCTGAAGATGAAGAATGCAGGCAACCTGGGGTTCATTGCCTCTACTGAGAGGCAATGAACCCCAAGGTTGTATTGAAGCAGACGGCTTGACAGCCCTGCGGGGGCATGGTGTGGCCTGCTCAGTTGCATTTATGCATTCAAGGGTGTTCTTTCAGTCTGGTAAGTGTAAGCATTAGTTTCCTGACCTCAAATGGAGTGTTGTGTGGACACAGGCATAAATTGGTCATGCTGTTCTCAGACCTAAAATTGCCTAATGACCCCACTTAGATAATCAAGATGAGGTGGCTGGACTCCTTCTTTGATCAGACTCGGACACTAAACTTTGTTCTCAATCTTATCTTTCACTTGCACAACCTTACTCTTCCAAACCAGTATACTCACTAGTCTCAACACTAACTTGGAGACCATTTCTCACTTCAAGGTCATTGCTCATACTGTGCCCTATGTTCTGAACATCGAGACAGACATTCCCAATCATCCTTGGTAGTGTCAGTCCTGCTAGTCTTCAAATCCTATTCTGAATGTCCTGTTCCTTAATACTTTGAGCTCATTGAAAACTTCTTTTTTTTCTTTTGCTCCCTCAAATCATGGCAGAGTGGTTAAGAGCACACACACAAGGGCTCAATGCCTGGTCCCACTACTATTACTGTGTTACCTTGGGCAGATTACTTACCCTCTTTGTGCTTCAGCATTCTTATTGCAAAATGGAGATAATTTTAGGATTCATAATTCCAAGGGCTATGAGGATGATGTGGATTAGCACAGCACATGGAACAGTGCTTGACTTACAAGTACTTTATAAATAAGTAGATACTTATCTCCAGGGCATCAGTTACTGACTAGGCAGCAGAGTAGTTACATTGCTTTTGTACTTTGTAGGGGCACTTAGAGATTTGTTTCATTAATAGCTTCCATACTTCCCATAGCATGCACCCAACACCTAACCAGAGAAGGCAACCTGCAAATACTCACCAAACTGAACTGTGCTGAACTATCAATATGATAACATTCCTGTGATTTCTCAGAGGGAGCACCAAAGAAAGTGCCTTTGGCTAAGTTTGAGCACCTTTGATATCCTATATCATGCTCCCAGTAACACATAAGAGAGAACTAGTAAAACGGAAATTTTGTTTTCATTTCAGTGTTGTATAATTTTGATTTCATATTAACATGCCTCAGGGAATAAAATATGTATTTACATAAAAATTTCTGGTAATGGCATCTTGAAAAGCAATTAAATGAAACAGATTCCACTTGCTGAGGGCTCTGTTTATAACACTAGGTGTGTGACAACGTCCTGATGTGAGACCTGGACAGTCTTCATCATGAGCCATCAGTGAGAGCCCTGGCTCTCCTCCAGCTTCTGGGGTATAGAGACATCCTCAGAACACAGAAGAACCCATTCCGCATTAGACACCCTGACAGAACTTCAAGGGCAGGGTGAGCAAAAGTGTTTTATAATGTGAGAACCTATACATCCTTCTTTGCCAGCTTTCTACCTGCCATCCTGCCCCAAATGTTCTGTAGAGAATTTATCAAGAAAGGACCTGGTGAAAATTTTAGAAATCATGTATGTTAAGTTAGTGTTTCTCAACATGCGGCTCATGGACCTCGGGGTGCCCATGATATCTATCCAGTGAAATTTTAGGTGTTGTTTTTAAACTTTCAAAAGGCTAAAAATATACAAGAATTCACCTGAAATTCAACTGTTCATTGATAGAATGTCAAATCAGTACAGCAGGATGGGTTATGTCACTCTCCATAGATCTGATTGGCCAATACCGAACTTGAAAAAAGAAATGTACATTTACTTAATAAATCCGGCTTGGCTGCAGAAACTTTGGCACCAGGGGTTCCAATTCCAAAAATTATATGAGGTTCTTTTATTGATGAAAAGACCCAGCCTGGGATTGAAATGGCACAACTCAGGTTCCCTGACTTCAAGTCTAGCGTCCCTTCAGTTCTACTATAGCTGACTGGAAGGTCAGTGCAAGGATGTTTTTGTGTAAGGCTGATGTCGTAGGTGCAATGGCTTTGTATCTGAGGAGTGAGACTTTGGGCCCCTCCCACTGTGCACTGACACTGGCTTTTCTGTTAACAGAAGCTGCAAATATATGGACACCTAGAAACCCACAGTCATGCACACAATCTCCCCACCCCCAACACAACTCTGTTTTTTTTTTTTAAATTTACCACTCGTTTGAAACAAATTTCAAGGGGTTTCCCACAGTTGAGGCCCTGTGCCTTTATGTCAGAATAGGAAATAATCAGGGTTTACAGTCAAAAACCCAGGCAGGCGAGGCAGATGGACACAGAGGCTCATACAAACTGTTTCCCTAGGAAACCAGGCAAAAAAGCAGGATCTTACCCAAATATAGAACTGGCAGTCAAAATGTGGAAATAGAAACTTTGAGTTGTGGATGGGTGGGACACCCCAATAGTCCATCCCTGCAAACCACATACAGGAGGCGAAATCAGAGTTTGGGCACGTTTCACAGGGTGAATCCAGTAAGCCTTAGAGGACATGCATTTTCTCAATGATAATTCCAGGAAAAGAAGTACAAACAGTATTTCTGTGAGTCTCCTGAGTCATTTATGAGAAAGGGAAAGGGAAAGAAATGAGACTCAAAACAGCGAGAAGCCAAGTCCGAGGCCTGCAGTCTGACTCATGGTCAAATGGAGAACCCGGCTTGTGCATTTGCATAGACTAGACATCCCTTTATCTCATTACCGTATGTCTAAGTAATATGAAAATAGGCCTTGGAGGGTTCCTGGGCTACAGAATCTGTAACATCATGATGACTTAAGATCCCCTTTGTACAGCTTCTCACTGACTCACTTCTACCCACATGGGCTTTAAATTAAAAAACGAATGCTAGCTTTCCTTTGTACTTTATGATCCCATGTCACTATATACCTTATTCACATTTGTAGCCATTCTGTTTTAAAATAAAGGAAAATACAGAGGGGCTTGAGAATAGAAAGTGACTATTGCCAGCCATATCTGTATTCTGCTGCCAAGTTTGACATACATGGCCCTCATTTCTTATAGGCATTAGGGCTTTAAGGGCTGCCCTTTCCTGGCTGATGTGTATGTGCCAAATCTGTCTCCCATGATGGACAAAGACTGCATGTGGTGATAGGGCTCCTGTTTCAGTAAAATAAACAGCATTTCATTTGGATTTCAAAGTGATTATTGACTTCCTCGAGTATTTAGTACAACTTAGTAATTTGCATGGGTGTTTATTCTGCTTGCAAAGTGAGCTACAATAAGGGAAAATATAAACTTTATTTTTTTTTTCAACCACCCAGCCTAATCTAACTCCTGAAGTGCCTGCTCTTTCTTCCCTCAAGCCCTGTGCATTGCCAAAGTACCCATAACAAATGTCACTGCATGTTGCTTGCCTGGCCAAGCAGCAACCCTGACAGGCACCTGGACAATCAAGACAGGTACAGCCTACACAGGAATTAACGAGACTGGAAAAGTACGAAGGGAGAGCTGCATGGTGCGTGTGTGCGTGCACTGACACATAATGCTAATAAAGGCAAGAGGATGGAACAGCAAGGCTTCTCCTCCTAAAAATCACACAATCTGCATTACCATTGGATTCAGAAGTCAGTGATTTCTTGAGTATGCATCATGAATTTAAATTTGGAAACAATTTTTTCCTTGCGTGACATTTCTTGCTTTGCTATTAATACAGCAAATTCCCAGAAGACAGAAAAGAAAGAAGATAGAAATAGAAAACCTGAATTCACGTCTTGGCCTGGCTCTAGTAACCAGCTATGTAACCTTGAGTACGTCTCTAGGCCTCAGTTTTGCTATCTGCAAAAAAAAAAAAAAAAAAGAAAAGGAAAATATAATACTCACTTATTTTATTAACTTTGGATGAGTATGGTAAAGACTAAGTCAGACTGTTCTCAGTCATTGAACACATTTTTATTGAGTTTTTCCTCCTAGCCAGGCACTGTTCAAGGAACTGAGCATAGAGCAATGAACACAATGAAGTCTCACCCCTTATAGAAATTAAATTTGTGTATGAGTGCAAGAGGGCATGTGTGTATATATGTGTGTGTTTGAGACAAGCACAATACACACACTACACAGGTGCCCACACATATAAGATTCCCCTGCACACAGCATCAGGATAGTGATGAGTAATTCAGAAATATATTCAAAAGAACTTTGTAAATAGCAAAAGAACATATAAGTTGAAAGTATTTGTTAATGTTATCATATTAATGTTCAAGACATAAAATTTTTATAGTTATAATGTCTACTTCCTTCCTCCCTCCCTTCCTTCTTTCCTTCCTTGAATGTTAGTTAAGAGCATGCTTTGAAAATTGCATGGGTGTGCAGTTCCATAATGGAATAAAATAAATTGGAAATAGATCCTGCTTAGGGAGCTTAGATCCTGCATGGGTTCGTACAAGATGGCATAAAGATAAGGCATTAAATACACTACTATTGCCCATGTACAATGTGACAAAAGATACCATGTACATTCTTGGACAAAGACACCATTTTCCATTTGAGAGAGGAAGGCTTATAGAGGGGGGTGGAAATGCAGAACCTGGGGTAGAGGAGGCTGTCCCAGGCAGAAAGGAAGAAGAAAGCAAAGACAGCATACCCTAAGTAGGACTGGTGACACTGAAAGGTTCCCAGGGTACAAAAGGGAAATGCACCTGTGGAGATGGAAGAGGGGATCTGCCAGATGCCCCAAGGTGGAGCTACATTCTTACTTGTGTCTTAGCTACACAGATTGCAACAGGACATCCTCCCTAGGGAGGATACTCAGTGATCTTGCCCTCCAGTTCTGGTTTTAACCACAGTCGAACAAGATTTGCGCATCCTTAATGAGACTTTCCCCAATTTTGAAGATTTTGGTAACTCTCAGAGAAGCTGATATTGGGTAACAATGCATGCTGGTCCTTTCAAAAATACTAAGTAAAGCAAGTAAAAGCACTTCATCTATTACATGTACAGCTTGTCACTTGGTAAATAACAGAAGTTTAGAGAAGCTGAGGCCTTTCAAACAAACTTTAGCAAATTATTATTACTTTTCTTTTTGCTGTTAAGAGTCTGAATACTTCATTGTCATTTTCTGCTGCTGACCTGGGGGTAAGGTAGGGTAAGTCAGGAAATGTTCTCCCACAACGGCAGGCATCTGAAATATGAAGTTAGAGAAGTAAGTTATGCTTTTTGGCTTTCTTTCAAATACCCTTCTTATTATGAAGGGTGTGAACTGGAAATAAAGATGTCTTCTTTCATTTGAAAGATTGTGAGCATTCTTGCTTGATAGTCCAAATAAATGGATGAAAGCTGCCAACCGTATGTGGCTTCAAATCAGTTTGTTCTTAAAGTCACAGAGAACTGAGACAATCTGAAGCAATCCAATTTAGAAGCATTTCTCTAATTGTTACAATTTAAGAACAAAATCCTAGCAGAGGGTGAGGGGTAAGTAAGAGCCTACAGTCAAAGCCTACATTTCCAGATTTCCTGAGTTAAAAAAGAAAAGGAAGATGATGGAGGAGGAGGAGGAAGAGAAGGGGAGGGCTCTGCAGCCACAATCTTAGCAGAGCTCTTTGTATGCAAAATAGTAATTGAAAACAAAAGCCAGAATAAAGCATGTTTTTCCTCTGATGGGTGTTCCTTTGGGCCCCTTTTAATGCTTATTGACTCCTATTCACCAATAATGCTAATGACCATTAGTTATTTCTTCCTCAAAGAGGAGATTGGAACCAATAAACATTAGAAGGTGGCGGGAAGACTGTTGTGAGAGGCAGCTCAGTGACAGCAGAGATGACAGCTGACAGCCTGAGGGGAAATGAGAGAAAAATTACTGAATTTAAGCAAAGCATAATAATAGATGGTCATGGCAATGACCTTGAGTCATCCTGAGGCTTCAAGTGCACACAAAGTTCTCCTTAAAAAGAAAAGAAAGGGGCAATGCATTTGATTACGATTAATACTCAAAGCCATTACAATTGTTTATTATTATTAATTTTGTCTCTGATGGAGAAAGGAACTTTGAGTTTTATGGGAAAGTCAGGTGTAAGGGGCAAAGTGACTATACAGAGCATCCAGGGGACACATTCATGAGTACATGCAAATGGCCCAGGTGACTAAATGTGTTTTCAACAATAATCACAGACACACACACACACACACACACACACACACACACACACGTGCGCAGCTTGTACACAGAGAAACAGACAATATTCAAAGTGTTGGCTAATTAAAGCAAAATCATGACAAAGACCAAAATTAAAATGCTCATTTGTAGGGTTAAAAGTCAGAGACAAAAGAAATGCCAATGTCATGATTTTTAAAATAGATGAAAGGACACAAAGAAGGTGACAAGGTGACTCCTATCATATTCTTGACAGTAAAAAAAAATGAGTGAACATCCTATCCTGTAAGGTGGGCTCTCCAAGGTGTCTCCAAGGTTAGTAGTTGGCTCACAGTCACAAGGCCTGTTGGTGAAGGGAGTCCAGGTCCACTGAGTTCTGAGGCCACATTCCTTTTTCTGCCTGGTTACTTCATCCTTAATCAGAAGGATCTCTTTTTTGGTGGTGCTGGGGATTGAACCCAGGGCCTTATGCAAGCAAGGCAAGCACTTTACCAACTGAGCTATAACCCCAGCCCATTTACTCAGAAGCTTTTCTACCAAGGCCTCACGATATCCACAAATTTGCCAGCAACTTTCCATATTTTCTCATTCAATCCTTCCAACCAATCTGCAAAACCAAGAGATCACTACTCCCTATTCTTCCCATGAAAAAATAAGTTTTTAGAATTGTTAAGTTACCTATCTATATCAGCAGATTTAAAACCCAATTTCTCACATTTATGTCTAGACTTCTTTTTGTGTATCTTTTTCTTTTTTTCCCCCAAAGACTCAGTCTAATCTACTTATTTCTCTTTTTTACCTGTAAGTGCAAATTCTAGGTCTTATTCATCTGCATATCCCTCATCATATCTAAAATAGTGCATGGGACATAGTGGGTGCACAGAAAATATTCACAGCTAAATATATGTATGTATAGGTGTGTGTGTGTGTGTGTATACATATGCATATATATATATATATATATATATATATATATACATATATATATGTACATGTGTGTGCATATATGAGAAGCTTCTGGTTAAATGGACTAGGGCTCAATTGGTAGAGTGCTTGCCTTGCTTGCACAAGGCCCTGGGTTCAACCCCCAGCACCACCAAAAAAAAAAAAAAAAGAGAAGCTTCTGATTAAGGATGAAGAGTGTGTGTGTGTGTGTGTGTGTGTGTGTGTGTGTGTGTGTGCATATATATATATACATACATACATACACACACACACACACACACACACACACACATACACATCAAATGTAAAGAGCATAAAGTTTAGAATGAGAAAGACTAGGATCATGTCTCTTTCCTGCCATTCTCAGCTATGAATCTTTGAGCAATTCCTCATAACCTTCACGATTTTTCTGCTTACTAAGAAGGCAGAAGTATACAACGTATTCTAGGCCTAGGAAATAATCGATACTTCCCTGGTTAGGTTACAATCCAATTGATTTTTCCACATTCTTTTGGTGACCCATTCAGAAATGCTTTAGAAAGAGTTTAACAAGATGCTTATCCTATAAAAATAAATCTGAGTTTTATATACATACATACATATATATATATAGATATTTATATATAGACTCATATAAACATATATATCTTTATACCAAATGTAATGTCCCCTCAAGGGAAGAAGAGATTAGTTTGTCACACTATGTCATACTAACATTTGAGCATTCCTAACCACTCCTTCATTCATTCACTTGGCATTGAAGAAGGCCAATTGCAAGTGATGGAAACTGAGGTTTCAGAGAAGAGGCCTTTTGTTGATATTAGAACAGAACTATAAAACTATGTGTTAAGGGCTGGGGTTGTGGCTCAATGGCAGAGCACTTGCCTCATACATGTGAGGCATTGGGTTCGATCCTCAGCATCACATAAAACTAAATAAACAAAATAAAGATATTGTGTCCTTGTATAACTAAAAAAATATTTTAAAAAAGCCTATGTGTCAAGAGTTATAAAGCAAAAAAATACTAAAAGCTCTGTTTCTTGGATCATTTCAAGGAGCAATTAATCTTCCATTTGTTTGGGTGGTAATGCAGATGAAAGTTTGGGAATTTCTTATGTAAATCAAATCACTCTGGCCATATTTAGAATATTCCAGTGTTACAACTTGTTTCAGCATTTCAGAGTCCTTTGCTACCTCCACAAAATGTCACACCTCATTTCCAGATTGTCTGTCTTCTAGTGAAACATATCACTTACATGTGTGTGAGGGGGAAGAGGCACACCTTTGGACACATCCAGTAGTTCCTGCTGTACTCCCATGACATTCTTCCAGGCTGAAGAATGGCCCTGTATGAAAGCTGCTTCATACAAAAACTTTTATGTGACTTTAAACTGAATTTGACTAACACGCAAATGGCAGAGAAGCTCACAGAATGATCTCTTCCCCGTCTCCCATTTCCCAGCAGAAGCTCTGATAAGCCATCTACAACATAGCCACGGGAAGATTTAAAAATAGCTTTTCAGGCAACTCATCTTCATGCAACTCAACTGGATTCAACAAGTATATATCAACAGCTTTCCACCTTATTTAACTCCTTTGTAGAATAAGGGAGTATCTCTCTTGACAGATAATCAGAAATTGAGGATCAGATTTATGATGTACACAAAGCTACAGATGAATCAGATCTTAAATGAAAAGACCCTTAATTATTCTGAAGATAATGGTATCATGCCACTTTCACTTAGTATCTATTATGTACAGCATAAAAGATGAAGAAAATGATAGATTCTAAAAGTAGCATCAAATTGTCAATAAAATTGTCCAGGGCCTCTGCATCAAGGCTTCATGGGCTATAAGAGGCGTATTGACCAGGGCTGCAGTCTCAGGTAACCTGAGTTTTACATGGGGAAGGATCTGCTTTGTTGTTTACAAATCTGTCCCAACTTTCAGTTCTTTCAGGCTGCAAGACTGAGGGCTTTGGTCTCTGCTTGCTACTAGCTATCCTCAGCAACTTAGCCCATGGTTGTCTCTACAGGTCAGCTCACAACAAGCAGCCTGTGTCTTGAAAGGCAATGAGGCAGCGAATCCCTTCACAGGATAAATGTTACATCTTATATAATGCAATCGCATACAAGTAATAAAGTACACTGGAGACCCTTGCTGTTTCTTCCTGTCAGAGCAAGTCACAGGCCCTTCCTGCACTCCAGGAGAGGGCTCACACACCCTGGATAACATGGGCCTAAGTGGGGGGACACCTAGGAGTCTGCTGGCTTTAATATCATTTTCTGCCTTCTGCTTAAACGTTTATGAGGACACATTGGACTTAAAGAAGAGCAGAGGAGATTTCATTTTCTAAAGGATAAGGAACTTCAAGTGTTGATACTGACTTTACCTTCTTGGTTTGTTTAAAACAGTGTGATTTTTTTACATTTGTCAAGGAAAAAGACATATGATAAAGAATAGAGAAAACACTTTTGTTTCCTTTTTTTTTTTTTCCTCCAAAATCCTTAAAAATATAACCCCTGCAACAGGGTTAGAAAACAGGTTTTTGGTTTTTTTCTTTTTGAGACGAATTCATCCTATTCTGAAGTTGAACCCTGTCCTCAACTTCAGTGTTAATGTCCATGTGTGTCCTTGATTCACCTACCTACCTACCTATCTGCCTGCCTAAGAGGTGGAGACACCCAGAGTAGACAACTGAAAATGTGTGATAGTTGGTACAAGCTGTTCTTTTTTTAGGTGTACTTAGCTAGCTGTTCTGATAACTTGGTGTTTCGTTGCAGTAAGGCAAAGGAAGGTTCTGTTCAGATCATTCCATGAACATATAATTCTTCAAGGATTGAATTCCTCTTTAAAATATTATATTTTCCTCTACTATAGCCACAGACAAACTCTAATTTGGAGCCTAGTAATCTTACGTCTAACACTCGTATTAATCAAAAAGGAGGTTCCAATGAACCAAACTTAAAACTGGCTTTCAAAATAAGGGATAAAAGATCATAGAAATAAACATATTTTTTAAAAAAGAAATAAAAACTGAAAGTGAAGAATTCAGAATACATAATTCCAGGATGTTTTCTATAACAAGGTCAGGCTTCAACACTTTTGAGAAGAGTGCATATGCCTCTTCTGATGCATATGAAAGTGGTTAATATATGCCTGTGTAGTGCAAAGAGGCAATCAGGGCTTGCTGAGAACTTCAGATTCATTAAATGTCGTACCTGAAATAATGCTTGATTATCACCTAGCCCCATCCCTAAATTCCAGTAGGACATGTACACTTAATGGAGGAAGTTGAACTGGTGGCTATCACCACCAGTTTATATTTTGTCATTTATATACAGAGGATATAAATCTCTCAGAAGGAAGAAACTTGAAGCTGTTTCTCCAATTTTCTAGGCCCTATTCATAGTCATTTGTTTCTGTCCCTTTCTTTTCTTTCCTTCTCTTCTTCCTTCTTTCCTTTCTTTTTTGTGCTTACTTTTTATTGGTTACATTTTGAACAGATAAGGAGGTCAATTAATGAGAATGGAGATCCTAGCACCTGTCCAGATCTTGCCACAGCTACCCAACCCCACTCTCAGCAAAGGCTTCTTAGTACATCACAGACCACAAAGCCTTGACACATTACCAAATCTCTACAAATGAGTCCAATCAGTACTATAAGTCTGAAATGATTTTTTTCATTGTTCAATTCTTCCATCTTTCCACCTACCATAGAACAGAACTCCTCTTCTTCTTTTATATGATATAAATAACTAAGCCTAAAGCTGGTGTATAGAAATCACTTTAAAATATTTCTGGATTATTCCTATAGCCTCATATTGTGATTATTCTAAATAGCCTAGGATCTGAATGGCACCATTTTGCCAATGATTTGGACAATGAATGCAATATTAATAATCCATTTGTATGCTTCTAATTTCAAAGTCAGCCTGCATCGTCAGGGATTACAAACTTTGAAGTAATAAATGCATCACAGTCTCTGAAGGCTCCATCACTTGTTCTTCTGTATGGTCTTTCCAAGAAGTAGAAAGAGCACAGACTTTGAAGTCAGAGATGCCTGAGGTTCAAAGCCTAGCTTTGCTCCCATCCCCATGCAAGGTATGGAATACTTCCTAGTTTCAAATTCAACATTATGAAATGAAATGGTACTCTACACCTAGCAGGGTTGTTATGAAGAGAAAATGAGAAATTGTGTAAGAAGAAGCCTGGCCTGGTACTTGTTGCAAGTAAGTACTTATTATATGGTACTTTTCCTTCCTTACTTTCAATAATAGCATAGCATTTAGTTAATTCAGCTAGTTAGGGCACAATAGTGTTAACAAAACCAACTGAGGTTTACAAATGAAAAGTTTCCTAATCTAAATTATACTGTGGTATGTTTGAAGATTTAAATGCATGATTGTGTACCCAAGGCAGGCTGGAGAAGGGAGGAAAGCCAAGTCATTCTCACTACGAATGAAAAGTAAGAGGAGAGAAGGGAAAGGAATTGAGCATAAAATGGTGAAAATCTGCTCTAGGTTTGCTCTGGGTTCAGTGTACAGTGTGAAGCTCTGGCTTTAATCCCCAGCACTGCAACAAAACAAACCACAAAACACAAAGGTGAAAATTTACCCTATGTGTTTGCAAAAATGAAGTTGACAACATTGAGGTGAAGAATAGGAAGAGGAAATATTAATAGAAACTTCATAGATATGGACTTCTTTGTTCCAAAACTGAGTTATAAAGTTTCTAGCCATACTCTTTGTAAAACTGCTACACTCCTAGGGTACCAGGCTCTGTCAGTCAGCTTTGCATTCCTGTGATCAAAATATCTGATAAAAACAACTTTAAGCAAGAAAATTTTCCTTTGGCCTCACAGTTTCAGAGATTCAGACATGGCTGGCTGGCTTATGCTCTGGGCATGAGATGAGGCAGAACTTTATGGTAGAAGGGTGTGATAAAGGAAAGGTACTCAGCTGCTCAGCTCATGACAGCTAGGAAGGGGGGGGGAGGGAGAGGGAGAGGGAGAGAGAGAGAGAGAGAGAGAGAGAGAGAGAGAGAGAGACATGGACAGAGAAAACCAGGGACAAGACATAATCTGCAAGGGTGTGTCCTCAGTAACCTACTTCCTCCGGCCATGCCCCACCTGCCTAAGGTAGTCCATTCAAATTGTTCATGCATTAAGAGGATTAATTTGCTGTTCATAATTTAATCATTTCACTCTGAATATTCCTGTACATGAGCTTGAGGGACATTAAAGATCCAAACCATAATACAGGGGTACTATATGACCAGTAACCAGGTATCACTGGTTATAAAAAGGGGCCATTCAATATGTGGGAGGGTTGTTAGATGATTTCAGCAAACTAAGAGGTCAATAATACATTCCAAGTAATTGTTGTGTTTTGGCATATCCACTGAACACCATGTGGCTATCATGGATAGAGAATTTTTTTTTTAATATTTTTAAACTGTACATGGATGCAGTATCTTTATTTTGTTTATTTACTTTTATGTGGTGCTGAGGATCGAACCCAGTTCCTCACACATGGGAGCCAATCACTTTACTACTGAGCCACACCCCAACCACCAATTGGGAATGTTTTCCTCTACACTGCTCAGAATGAGATGCAGAAGACCCAAGGGATACATTTTATCAGACATCTTCTGAAGACACTGAATATTAGTCAATCTTCTTTGAAGGCAAGAGAAAAAAAAATATAAAACTGGTTAACACAAAAGTTAAATAAGGAAGTTTCAAACTTTCCTCAAGAGACTATGTTGGTCCTGTTTACATTCCAGATGGCTGCTTTTCAGTCATTCCACCAAGAACCCACCCTCTTCCGGTTTTAGCAAGGCATGCTAAGTTTTCACTTCCTGTCCTTAAAATTAAGCAAGGACAACTTGGTCCATATTCTGTATGCCAGGAGGCTCAGGGAGGTCCACAGAATCCAGAATCTCTTCTAAGGAGAAAAAGAATGGCCGTGATCCATGGGTTCCTTATCTATGAATCCTGCCAAGTGTCCCCCAAATCCTTGATGTTTTCAAAGCCCCAGACAAAAAAAAAATGAGTTTAAGTATTATTGATGTAGCTGATACTAATTCTAAATAAGCAAGTATATAGAGAGTGTTCTGTCCATTGATTACAGCCTTCAAATGGCAAAAACATTATATTTAGTAATGTACACTAATGTCGAAGTGGGTGAACAGTATCTATCTTCTTTTAACACTATTTTTTACAGGTTTCTTGTTTGTTTGTTTGTTTGTTTTCCCCCATGGAGAGCACTCACAGGATCATGTAAGTTGCCAAACTCACAGGGACCCTTGGAGTGAAGAGAGGGCAATTCTTTATCATAAATTTGCCTGGCTCACATTGAACTTCTCCTAGCTAGAAAGAAACTTTCTTATACTTGAACTTCCACAACTTTTTTTTTTTTAATTTGTATCCCTTGGAAGCATATTCATCATATCCAAGGAAGTTATTTATAAGTTATTTCCTTTACTTGAACAGATAGGCCACATTGCATCCACATTAGTGTGCCAAATGGGACTTCAGACAACTTGGGGATTCTCGGTATATAAGTACCGAGGGGAAGCAGAGCAAAACAAAACAAAATATTTTTAAAAACATTAGTTTCATTCCACAGATATAGAAATTTGAAGTTCAATTTTACATAGTAAAGTAGAAAGTGATTCATATATTTTGTTGACTCAATTCCTCCAGTTCCTCTCCTACAGGGTCCAGATCTTTAGAAGAAAAAATACGCTATTGTTTTAGCAGCTGCTTCAGGAGCAACTCTAGAATGTGTTGTCAAAGCAGTGGAGAGAAGGCAACAAACTGTGGAAACAGGCAAGTCAAACTCAGCGAAGGTGCCAGTCTTTAGAGGAGTGGCTGGGAAGGGCAAGGATGGCCATTCCATTCCTGCCTGCAGGGGCCCCTCCACCCAGGCACAGGGAACAAGGTCAGCAACAAATGGACATAAACTGGTGCAGTAAAATCACCTTCTCCCACCCCAGCTGTGAAGAAGGGATAAACATAAAGAGTATTCTTATTCAGGTCCTTTAACCCTTCCTATCTCCACCCAATAACAAATTATAAACTAATAAAAAAAATGTGCCATAAGCAAAAGAAAACTAGAGCCTAGAAGATAATGCATGGAACTTAAGTGGGTGAGTCCCAGGGAATGATGGGCTGCGTGCATCTTCGACATTTTTTCCACATCAGTCTGCATTTGGTGATTTTCTAAAACAACCCTTTTAACAATCAAAAAGTGAAAGACATTAATGCTCATCATCAATAGCATTTGGACAACGTCTACCGTTTGTGAGTACTACGAAAGATTGTAAACCTGAGTCCTGCCTTCCAGGAAAGCAAATAGCTTCCTTATTTCTGCACCACCCAGTTTTTAAGATTCTTGTAAGGTCAGTGCAGACTCACTCAGTCCCTAGATACATCAAATGAGAGCAGAAAAGCATTCCAAATGCAAAAATCAAGATTAACGGAGGATTTTCAAGCACCTGTATCTAAACAGTGATTGGTACAGTATATCTTCTCACTCTTCAGTAACAGTGTTACTGGAGAGCACTGAAAAATACTTATTTTCTTCATAATTAGGTATCCTACAAATGCAGTAAATGATGCAAAAAAGAGCACAATGTTCAGAGCTGTCATTTTCAGATAAACACTTAGTCAACAATGCATTCGAGTGCGACCGGTGTTACAGCCATTTGGGGCCTGATGGCTTGCTTCTATATGAAAGTTCATGAAGTCAGCGGCCTATCAATAATTTACCTAAAGCAGACTTGCTGCATTCAGGACAGAATGGGTCAACCTCTCTACACCCGTTACCTTCCAAAATGCAAGTAAAGAACAGCAGACAATTAAATAGAACTCCTTCCCAAAAAAGGTATGCAACTGCCTTTCTCGATTCTTATAAATCATGATTTTGGGAGCAAAGCGGGGAGCAATGGGACAGACCCTTAATACTAACAAAAATGGGTCTCTCTTTATTATGTCAAGACATGCTCTTCCTATTACCACAGAGAGGAAAAGGGATTGAAATGACTTAGCCAATTAGACTTGTGGTCTTCACAAAGAACATGGCTGATTTTTAAAATTTCATTAAATACTGAAATACAATAAGCTAAAGAGAAATGCTGATGATTTTGCTGAAATATCTATATGTTAACTCTTTATACATTTTAACTTGATTGCAAAGGGACTCATGAAACAAGGGATAAGGGGTACTAGGACAAAATAATTTATTCCTTGTCAATTTATTAAGTGAAAGAGTCAACTCAAGTCCAATGGAGGTAGTTTGCATGACTACAAACTATTTCTCTTAGGTTTTCAATGTGCAGTGTTGGGAAAATAACTATCATTCCAGGTAGATTTTGATAATTGCTGTAAAGGAGGCAGAGCCATCTTAGAATGTGTAGCACTTGACTGAAGAGTTAAAAATTAGAATGACTTTAAGAGGCAGAGAGAACAAGCCAGAAAGAGCTAAACTGCATAAACAAATATGTGGAGAAGGTACAATTTATGTGGAATATGTAGGAGGAACTGAAATTGGCCTATTAGGTTAGAAACCTGTAACTAACATGAAGCAGCAATGAGAATCAAGGCCAATAAGGCAATGGAAGAAAATGATGGAAACCTTAGGGTGGCAATGGGGACAGCATTAATCATGGTACTGAGCAAAACAAAAAGTCTGCGGCCAAGGCAATATGACAGTTCAGAATCTCTTGACTTCATTTTGTCACACCCCCACCCCTACCAACTATCCAGTTTGAAGGCAAAGAAGGTACGTCTAAAAATAAATATAATCTTCAAATATGCTTGTGGTCAAAGCTTAGCACGAACCACATGTGTTGAATCCAATAGCAAAATTATAAAGGGGAAGAGGAAGTAATGTGTGTGCCAATAAGGAGGTGAGTTTAGTTCAACATGAGATCCCGTCTCAAAAATGCCCCCATCTGGAATCAGTTCAAACCCCAACCACTGGCCCGAAGTAGCCTTGAGTAACTGCGAACACACAGAACCAAAAGGGTAGGCAGTCTGTTGGCTTCAGGGATAAACACCTAGGTTTGCATCCTGAATATCTTATTAACATTTCCCATCTCTGTGACTGTTGGCACAGCCTTTCCTTACACAGAGCCTTCCTTTTCCAATCTGTAAACAAGGATTTTGAACATTCAGGGCATGTTTTTCAACTTTAATAATCTGTCTTTAAGTGTTGCATGCTCTTGAGTAGGTAAGATTCTCATCACCAGTCCCAGGGTGGACATACCATTCGAAATGTCCTCTTCCACGTCACAATCCTGTTGTTTCTGTTCGGTGTCAAATGGCTCCCATTCCCTACTGCTTCCCTTTGCAATTTTCCTAAAAGTAAACTTCCATGTTCTCCTTCTCCACAGGTCTATAAACTGCTTTAAGATTCTGCTGGACTCATGTTTGTACTCTACAGAGCTCATAGCCCAAATCTTACAAACAGTGGTCACTCAATAAATATTTGTGGAATGAAAGAATGAATAAAATGTCAGTTTTTGACTGAGGTCTAGGTTTTATCCACCAAAAAAAAAATTTCCAGAAAAATCTTGGAGGAAGTAGTAACAATAAATATCAAGGAAGAACATTGCTGCTCCTGTTATTTTTACATTTGGATATTTCCAAGGATATTTGCAGGAGGGAAAAAGAAAAAGACATGATTGTCCAATGGAAAAAAATGGCAAATCATTCAGTAATCTTGAATGGTGCCAGATTGTAATTTCTAGCTAAAGGCTTTATTCACAGATTCATGCATCAGAGAGAGAAGTGTGAAGCCTGAGGACCTATCGTCCAATCTTGCCTTTATGCTCAAATACCTATTAAGAAACAGACAGCATTTTGGCTGTTTGAATGCTACTGCAAAGTCTTGAATTAGAGCCCTTTAGCACTAAAACTTCTTGTTTGGAAGCAATTACACATACTGCACTTCTTAAGGCTTACAAATCTTTACTACCTGAAAAGTTAAAGAGTTCCTGGAGAAACCCCATTGCAGAGGTGGCTTAGCACTTACTTATGGAATTTGCTTTACACACCTACCAACACCCATTCTACATGTCATATCGTGGGTGTGAACTAAATGAATTACTATTGTACATTGTTCATGTTACAGGCATAAAATTATAAGCGCTTCAATCTTCAGAGTAAAAAAAAACAAAAAAACAACCCCAACCCCACCAGGAAATAGAAAAAAAAATCTAATTTAACACATCATCTTTAAGAATAAATGAGGTTACAAATCTACATTTGGAAGAACAGAATCTAGTCCATATGTACCAGATACCATTTTTTTTTTTCAAACTTAAACTCCGGATTCCAAAATGTATACTCTTTCTCTATACTGAGGTAACAGCTTGTCAGAGAAATGTGGCAAGCAACAGCAGGACTAGCACAGCAGATGGGGCGTATTTTTATACCGGCTTTAAGTGATAATGTGAGTTTACATAGGGTCATCCTAAATATTGTTTAAGTGCATGAAATGACTCGAGTCACTGTCTAACCTTGAGTAGGCTGTTTTGCTTTCGGTTCTCAGTCTCAATTTGTTGCCGTCAAGGCTTCGTCAAGAGAAGTCTATCTTTTCTTTGAAATAGGAGCTGCACAAATTTCTATGATCTCTTTTCAGATTCTTGCACACATTTAATCAGACATTAAAAAAAACAGGGAAGAAAATAAATATCAAAACTACTTTCATGAACACTGTCTGCCCATAGGTTACAAATGGTATGTATTCCAAGAGGGGAGGAAAATAAAAGTGCTAGGTGGTGAGGATGGGAATCTTTTATCCTAATCTCAGCTCTTCTAAGTGGCTCCAGAGTATCTCTGAGCTGCTGTTTCCACATCTGGAAGATGTCAAAAGGGAACTCCTATAAAACACTTATCAAGGCTTTGAGGGTTCTTGTCCTTCCCCTCTTGTGGCACAGCCTATTTTACTTGCTGCTAAAATGGACAGGTTTTGATAACCTCAAACTCCAACTTCAAAAGACTGCATGGGTTGTAATCAGCACAATTTCCTTTTAGTTCATTCACAAAGAAGAATACATATCATCTTAAGAAAATATTGTGGAAGCCTTGAGAGAGTGATCACTCCTATCAATGCCTTTTCTGTGCAGGCATCCTCCAGGGGCGGAGCCCCAAACTCTAGAAACAGTGGCTTCTCCAGGTATCTCCCATGGGGAGCGATGTATTGGAAGAGAGCAGGTGGAGGTTTTGAGATTCCAGCATGATATTGGGTACTGTTTCCTTTGTGAATCTCCTCTGTCCTCTTCCAATCTAATGCAAACAGAATGTGAGCATGCAGAGGTCAGGGATTTTATTATTTTGTTCAATACTGAATCCCAGTGTCTAGAAGAGTGAGTGGCACATAGTAGGTACTCAAAAAATATTTACTGAATGACTAGCAAATGACAAGTCCATTTAAATACACCCTTTTCCCTCTTCCCTGCTTAAAAAAAAAACATTATTCTAAAGAGAATATGCTCTGTTTCCTCTACAAGGATATACCCTGTGCAGAATTAGGCATCATCTAAGTTTAGACAGGACTTTTAAGTTTGAATGAGGCAGAGTGCCTAAGAGTAAGCCATTCAGACTCACAGTCCCCTTTTCTCTCCATTAAGCCACTCCATCCCAATCAAACCTACAAATCCAGAGGCCCAGGTCTCTTATTTGAACAAGGGCAACGCTGTGTGAACACTTCTGGTCCTTCAAGTTCCACTTTTAAGAATGGAATGATAAAACAATACTTTGGAGAGTCACTGGATTTAAATGAGATCAAGTCATAACTTAGGAAACAGAGAAGTAAGAACTTGTTCTTAGGTCTCTTGACTACAAATATGAATATGTGATTGGCTTGCTACATTATAAAATACCACAGAAATATTAATAGTTACTAACATCATAATTCTTGAGTTATAGGCTTCTTGAGTCAGCACACAATTAACTTATTCATCTAATTATGAATGAATTGGCCAGTACTTGATAATAGTGTCTGGCATAGTTGGCATTCTGAGATTGAATGGCTGGACAGATGAATAAAATTATGAAATCTTAAAAGGGATAAATGGAAATGACTGCATTTTTTCTAGAACATTAATTGTAGACAGGATGGATCAGATCCGGACAAATAAAGGCAGAGGCTAAGACAAAACCATGTCCTAAAGGCAAAATTTACTACAATGCAAATTTATAATTTCCCACATGTTCAACAAAAATCATCCATGTTACAAAGACAAATTGGCATATATATATATATATATATATATATATATATATATATATATACACACACACACACACACACACACACACATACACACATACATACATATTTAGGAAAAAAGGAATATGATAGCTATGTTTAGAGATGAAATTTCCAATATTCTAATAAAGCAATAACTACTTAAGAGAGAATTATGTAAAAAATTGAAAAGTCATTTGTCAGAACCCATGTTTTCCTTTATGCTGAAATTCTACCCTTTAGATTGTATGAAAGTTTTACGTTTTCTAGAAGTTGACCATGTTTTACATGCTATGTTGCAATGAATGTTTGTAGCATGGACAGAAATGGGGTAGGTACTATATATACAATAAGTTTCTACACTGAATTCCAATAAAATGAAACAGAGGTCAAAAGGGACACATGGCAGCAAAATCCAAATTTGAGAAGGATGCGTTTAGGAAAGATAAGCAACAGTACACAACAACCCTCAATCATAATCACCTTAGTATCCTAAAAATCTAGATAGTGGTTCGTTACAGATGTGGGGAGGGAGGGCATACAAGCCTCTCTGGGGCTTAATGCACTGGGTGTGTTTGGGGGGGTGTCACACCTTTAATGATGGGTGGTGGATGCCAGGTGTGGTCATGTCCTGCCATGCAGGGGACACTGCCACCCAGTGAGGCACTGCCACACAGTTTCTTGCCCTGAATGCCAGTGACACCCATCAACAAAACAAAAACAAAACAAAAAACCAGAGTGCACACTTACTCCCCAGTTTTCTCTACTTTTTATCCCTGGCAACATTACCTATACATGAAAAAACAATGGTCACAAAGATAACTACTATAGAACACAAAACAGAAGATACTGGAATTTTCAAAATTATTTAGGTATCTTTATTGTTTCACTTGAGGTTTGAGACAAGGAGCCAATGTAGCTCCTCTATCTCTCCGTCTCTGTTTCTCTGTCTCTCTCTCACACACACACACACGGATACTCACTCACCCACCTCTCTAATGGTTAAAAAATCACGGTTAAGGTGAGTATAATTTTTACAAATTATTTTTTAGCAGGCCACTGAGTGACAGTGTTAGAATACACAAGACGTAAGTTCAGAGTTGTTTGAGTAGAGGCAAAGATCCTTTGATAAATAGGTCAATTGAAATATCATGTGTGATTTTGTTTCTTCCTTCATTCAAACAAGGCTATGGGACAGCTTCTAGTTTTTATGCATGAACAGCATACCACCATGAGTAACAGATAAATCTTCACAGAGCTTCATCTCTAACAGGGGTGCTATGACATACATTAAATAAATTTAATATGGAAAAGAGTAAAACTTCTGTTAAAGGTGTATGACAAACAATTCAGAGGGAGGCAATCATTTCATCTCAAGGATCTGAAAAGGCTCACAGGTAACACCTGAAAACCAAAATGTTCCTGCTCTACCCTTACTGTGGCTCCTTGTCATGGCCTTGTGTTCTAAACAAACACACAGGACACAGATCATGCTGCAGGTTTAAGTAGCAATGTGCTTGATACAAAAATGAGGGGGAGAAGAACACCACCATGTTTGAAAGAGTTTATCTTTCATTGATTAGGTACAAGGAGATTTTGAGGGTAAAAGATGAAACTGCCTATGGAAACATTTCATTTACCTAACAGCTTGAACTATTTGCTATAGATTATCTGCTATATAACTCCCCCCACGCCCTTCTTGAGTTTATGTTCTGAAAGTAAAGGAAACTTAAAGCCTAAATGCCAGGGGTACCAGAGCCCTTTAATGAGACCCAAGACACCTGCACAGCAAGTGATCCTGGGACACCCAGCCACAGACAGCTGAGGCACAAGGCAAGTTCACACTGATTTATATTCCCCCTCCAGTTTGCAGTGTTTCTCCCCTGCCCTCCGGCTTTTTCCCTCCATTTTTTTTCCAGGAGACTTGTACTGGCTCTGTTCTATTTGGTGACACTTTGTCAATGAGATACATTCCATTCAGTTCAGAAGTTCATTAAATTCAGATAACACACCATTCTTGTAAGCTGACTGATGTTTATTAATGTAACATGCGACACAAATAATACAGCAGGGAATCTGAGCTATCCTTTGCATCACTCAGGCATCTAGAATAATAGAGTTCATCTGCAATTCATCAGGGGCTTATAATATTATTTACATATTTAAAGATTTCTTGAAAGTCACATGCCTTTGAGAAATTCAGGAATGTGTGCACAAAGATAAATCACATATAAGCAATGTGCTGATTCACTCATCCCTAAATAGCTTTAATTTTTATGCCTGCATTATGAGGGGATGAAGAAGAAAAGGGATAGAGGAGAGGCAACCAAAAGATCTTTATGTAATTAAGCTTTGGGTATTGAATACCATGTTTGAGATTATTGACCAAGACAATAATATTAACCTTTACATTTAAATAGTAAGTGCAATTTTCAAAGCATGTCCCTCTGTTTGTTATCTCATTAAGCTGGGTTTTTCTCCAGTGCTTTTCTGAGGAATGAAAACAAACACAAATTAAACAAATACTATCTACCTGGCTTCCATCGCTCACATAGCCTGGCCAGCAGGAAGGATTTTCAAGTGTACAGGATGAAAGAACTGAAAAAGAAGTGTGTGATGCCCAGGACCCCTTTGGCTCCTTGAATCTCAATAATGGTTTGTGTCAATTGAATCCATTCAGATAATAACCAGCTCAATGATGCTACAGAACTTCAGGAATAAAAGGGCTAGCAAGTTTAATTCCAGAAACATTGATGAAATGTCTCCTTTTCTCTTAAGAAGCTTATGGTTTAGGAAGAAATAAACAAGCAAGATGTCTGCATAACTGAGAGAAATGATTCAAATATTTTTATTGTCTCCATCGAGAATGGAGTGAACAATTTCCCTTTCTCTCCCTTCTCTCTTTCTAGCTACACTAATAACAGGTGTTGAAATGTCAGTGTGTGTGCATGTACATTGCAAAAATAGTCAAAACTTTTACTTAGGATTTGTAAAAAAAAGTTTAAGCTCTCACTTAGCATTAGAATATTCTTTTTATCCCCCCAAAACTGCTGTCTATAATGTGAATGAAAAAGAAAGAGTTCTTTAAGAAAAATGAGCTCTCCTCAAATTAGTCTTTTAGACCTATTTCAGGACAGGAAAGATATCATGTATTCACTGAGGAGAAATAAAATTGTCGGAGAGGTAATAATCCTGTGATTAGTAGCCTTAGAAGCATCTCACGATTCCTGAGAACAGAGGCAGGTAAGAAGTTTGAGAATGTAAACAAACAAACAAAAACACATGCAGGCAAATGCACAAACGTGACTGAACTATACACCATTCCATTTCAATTATTCTTACATCCTAATATTTGTTGTTGTGCTGTTGATTGAACCCAGGACCTTGCACATGGTACTCAAGTGCTCTGCCACTCATCGATGTCCCCAGCCTTCATGTGACTGTTTTAAAAGATGCAAACAATGTTGGCTAGAAGACACTCGATCCTATTATATGTAAAGTGAAAAGCTATGGATAAGCAGTGAAGAATAAAGGGGAAATGGATTGAAACAATAAGGATTAAAAGTCAGAGGCAAATGAATTGCAAAATCTTTTCTAGTTCTGTTTTTTTTTTTTTTTGCGGAGGAAGAGATTGTGTGGTATAGGACTCAGTCTACAAGCAGACCAACAATATAAAGAAGCCTGGTGGCAAGAATTCTTTCCAGGCTGTGAGATGGAGCAGAAACTTGTAGCAATCCATAGGAAATGAAGAACTTCTGTGCTTCACTAGGGCTTTAGCCCCAGGCTACCAACTTGCTTACTTGTCTGCCAGATTCCTATTTTGTATCATCTAACATGGGAAAATAACTGTAGAAACCTTTTTTTGAAAAAAATGAATGGCAAACGAATATATATTAAAGGCACGTGAAGTCCTCTGTTAGCAACCTGTGAGCAACACAAATAACCACATATGATAGCTTACTTGATGATTACACAGATTCAGGGGCAAAGATTTGTAATCCTGTTTTACATATGACAAACTGAGGTTCTGAAAGAAGATGTAACCTGTTAAAGATTGCACTGCTTGGAATCTACTCAGTCCAGGACTCCTGACTTTGATTCTAATGCTGTACCCACTGTGTCATGTTCTAATCACTCATGTTCAGTGATTATTAAGTCCCTATGAGACAGAGAAATACATCATACATAACCCAATCTAATGCTAAATAAAAAAGTACAACCACTACAAATGAGGTTTTCTTATACCATTAAAGGACCCATCAAGATACACTACTATTTGTTAACATTTACTATGAATCTAGAATCTATTTGGAAACATAAAGTTCAGATGCAGGGTAGGATGCCAGGTCTGTGGTTGCTAAGAGCACCTTGTTTTTCCTGAAAGGACATTAAAAATCTCTAAGTCACTCCATCATTATTTCACTAAATCCACTCTGCAACTTTCAAACCTGAATATTGTGTGGAAATGGGGCCCAAGAGGATCATCAAACAACTCTTCTGCCTTCAAGGCAAACATAATTAACCTAAAACACCAGGCTGCAGGGCCAGCAATGAAGCCAACAGAAAGAACCAGGCTGTGGCACCTGAAGTCCTGGGGGATGTTAAGATAATCCCCAATGAATGCAAATACTGCCCCAAATAGGAGTCACTAAAAAGGCAAAAATACGTATGGATGAGGCTGGGGTTGTAGCTCAGTGGTAGATTGCCTGCCTTGCATGAACAGCTTCCTACGACTATGGGAACAGGTATGACTATGAGGCACTGGGTTCGATCCTCAGCACCACATAAAAAATAAAATAAGTAAAGATATTGCGTTCACCTACAACTAAAAAAATATATGTTAAAGAAAGTGTGTTTAAAAATACATATGTCTGTCATAACCATATCTTTATTATTTGTCCATAGATAATGTCTAAGGTTCCTGAATACAAGGACAGAAAACATGCATTTTTCTTTTCCCAAAACATAAAGCTATGCAAATGCCAGGAAAATACAGCTAAGAGTGTCCTGTATGAAGCGGGACTGAGTGGAGACAGGAGGGGCCCAGAAGGGAGGATGTTTGTTTTACGCTGATTAGTTCTATTAGCTTGTTAAGCTGGTGGCATGTATTACTTTAATTAGAAAATAAGGTGGAGAAGTATGAAACATTTATCCATGTTTAAATGACATGAACATTGGTTTCTCATTTATCACCACTGTCACTGTGTTGATTAATAAACAAATACTTCAGATAACCCTGAGGCAGTCAAGGAGTCTGTAGGTTAATGGGGACACCAGGATTGTACACATCGAAGCTGGACTGTTATACATATTTTATGTGGCACTTTTCAGGTTACAGAAGCCAGTCTCACAAGGATGTTAAGAGTGGGCCAATAAATTGTATGGAAAAAAGAACCGTACCTCTATCTGGAGGAATCTATGAAGGTAGCAAACATGTGGTATTCTTTGGTTTAGCCAACTTGAATTTGTTTATAAGGCATTTTTAAACAGACGACAACTTTATTAGAAGCAGAGGAATGAATGCAATGGGTCATTATGTGTGGGGATCAGCTCTTCAGTAGGATTCAGTAAACAGTAGGGACCATGAAGGAAACTGGGAGCAAAGACTGGTAAGGTTAAAAAAAATAAGTATTTGAGTATCAGGCTCTGGAGTACAGACCTGTTCTCATAGTCGTAGGAAGCTGTTCAAAGATAAATTAATGAGTAACAAAGTGACAAACCCAAAATGAAAAGAGCATATAAAATGTAAGAAAACTAGTGGTAAAGCTAAATTTACACCAGCCTGTGATCAATGATTTATAATATCGAGGAGAGCCAAGTACAGCAAATAATATGAAGGCAAAAAAAAATTAAAGTTGTAATGATAGTCACACAATCCCTTCCCATTCTAATATTATTTCTCATCCAGATCAAAGTAAAACAACTGTAATAAATTCCTTTTACTCTCTACTTTTGAATATCCACACCTTGACAGTTCTTGGGCACTTACGAATCCCTATGGTATTAGGGAGAATGTGCACATTGGAGGAGGAAGAGGAGGATATAATTGGATTTAGATACGATATCCTCAGACAACTTTAAACCTCCAAACAATTCAGCAATTAATAAAATACCTGAAGACTTGCAAAATATTCATGGACACAGTCCAACGTGGACTGTAATTGAAAAGCCCTGTGAGAAAGTAGGGATCCAGTGTTATTTTCAAAGGAGGTAACAGAATCTCCCTTTTGAGAGCTATAGAAAGAGTGGTTGGCTAGAAGCAGGATTATGTAGTAGAAAGACAAGTGATACTGGAAATCTTGGGCTGGAATTCTCACTTCCCAACTGATTGGTCAGGTGACACTCTCTCCTCATCTATCCCACCAAGTGTTGTAAACCTCCAGGGGCAACTTCAGGTGAATAAGCAATGCTAAAGTTAAGTGTTCTACACTATTATTTTGTCAAGTGGGGAGATTTCACAGGACCTTCATTCCATATGGAGAAAATGAGTGTGACTTCTCATGATCACACGTCTAGACAGTAGGGAGGTTAAGACTAAGGGCTCCAGGACCCCTTCAGATTTAAGCACCAGAAATGGTTCACCTATCACTAGTACAACAAGGACACTGTCTGATGTCATTTGCTATAATTTGGGAAAAACTGAAGCTTCGTCTCAAGGCCTTGGCAGGTGAGCAAAAAGGTTGTTGCTGTTTTTTCCAACACTTTGTTTTTAAATGTAATTGTTTGTTTGCCTTTTTTGAGTCCACACAATCTGTTCTTTGATTTGGGATCTCAAACAGTTTGCTATTGCTTCACGGTTTTGAAGATCGGTTTTTAAAAAATGAAACCAACTTGCTGTCACAGACTGTGAGGTCTATGGCAGCCAATATTTGCAGGCATAGCAAGTAGAGGGAGGTCTTCCAGTCTATCTTCAGGACCCTTACTTTAGGGCCTGGCAGAGCTTGTGTGCTCCTAGGCAGGGGTCTTTCTCTTAAAATTCAAAGTGCTTACTAAATGTAAGATTTTCATTGCTTGCAATTTGCACCAGGGAACATTGAAGTCATTGTTAAAAGTTGAATACAAGTTGGGCATGGTAGCAAATGCCTGTAATCCCAGCTACTGGGGAGGCTGAGGCAGGAGGATTGCAAGTTCAAGCTCAACCTTAGAAACTTGGCAAGACCTTGTGTCAAAATGACAAAAATTTTAAGTGGCTACAAATGTAGCTTAATGGTAGAGTGCTTGCCTAGCATATATAAGGCCCTGGGTTCAATTCCAAATACACAGGGGTAAAGAAAAAACTGAATGAAAGAGATTTCATCTGAAAATTTTAAAACAATGTTGGCATAATCCAATTTATATAAACTTGCAGATGGACTAGTTTTCCTTAATGCCTAGTAGATATCATCTCCTATCCTTTGAGAAGGACTCATTAGAACTACTAGAATTTTAGAATCTCAAGGTTAAAAGCAACCTCCATGGTGATCTATTCAACCACAGTTCTATTCCATTTAAGGAAAGATCCTCACTGAGATGTCCCAGCCTCTCCATGGATGGTAACCACACTGTTTTCAAAAGCAATGGCATTTTGTTTTGGAGAGCCAGAGTTTGGATTTTTAATCATTGAGTGAATCTATGCTTCTTCCATGTTCCATATCCACATCATTATTCCATTGTGACACTTATTAAATAATCTTATTAACTGTGCCTGTGACTTTTGTCTTATTCATTTTATAAAACCCATTTATGCTTCATTTCTTTCTCAAAGTAGACCTTCTCTTATGTTTCTTCCTGATAGGACTTTACCTGCCAAACTCAGAGCTCTTTTCTAGATGCTGCTAGGAAAGAGACCTTGTTTTCTAGGCATCTTCTTATGTTGTAGTTAAAAACAAAGCAAAACAAGACAGGGGTGTATTTTAGATCCACACTGATATTCAACTGATAGAAGAACGTGCAAAGGGTCAGTTAACGCTAAAGAAGTGCATCATGACCTTTACTGCAAAGAAACCACGAGCCTAAGAGTAGCTCACTGTGCATCTTCTGTTGTTAGCTGACTCCCCAATGATATGCATGCCTGTGGATGATAAATAATTTATACCATTTTCTTTTACATGTATATACTTTTTTCATATAAATTCTGTAATTTATATAATTACCCTTTTACAGGATACTGGCCCAACCTTAGGAAGTTCCTGGACTACATATTTTTTTGGTTCATCATCTGAGTATGATTGGAATTGTTTCTTCTCTCTCTGATAGATCTACCTTCCTCATTCCTGACTCACTGAAGTACAGCAGGTTGGAGTATTGGGGATTTATTTGTGAAGGGATTCTTATACTTGAAGATGCAGACTCTGTAATCTTCAACAGCACATCCAGGAGGAGACTGACAAAGCTACTGAGGACCGTGCAGAAACTCAGCAGGACTGAGAAATATTGATGGACTCATCATTTTTGCTGAGTGCAATGCCTAAGCACACATTATTTGGAGAAAATTGTGGAAAATTGTTCCATTTGGTATTGCCATTGATTTGTGGAGACTGTGGAGTGTATGTGAGTACACACACAACTCAGCCAGAAAGAGTTTCATCATCTGCATTCTAAGGATGTTGTTGATTTTTTCACAAAAAATGTGGGATCTTGAAGTAAAATGTGGTTAAATTAGCAAGATATAGCATTTTTTAAGGCATGCTAACAAACATAAACAAACAATCTCCAGCAATCTTTACCTCCCTGTTTGCTCATTTTCCTCTACCAGAAATGTCCTTTTCTTTATACTTCCTATTAGGGGCATTGACTGCCCAAGCTCAGCTGGCAAGACCTAATCAGCACCATTTTCCTTTGAAACCTCCTTACAATTCCTAAAGGACGTCATTCCTCCTCATAGTACTTAATACACTTGGCCTTCTATACCCATTTGTGTACTAGCGCAAATCAATTTTTGCATGAATCATTTTGGTTTTCCAAGTTCCAGGTATAAAGGGGTCCACAGGAACTCTTTTGTGGTTTTTTATTTCAAAGTTTAAAACTAAGATCACGGACATTGTATATAGCAAACAGCTTACAGAGGTCAGGCGATACTGGCATGGTAAACCCTCACTCCATGCCACCACCAAGCAATGGCAGCTATGGCAGATCACTCTGTGAGTTCTAGTTACCAGGGTTAAGCACAGATGTTAGAGCACAACCAATTAAACACTCGTTGATTTTACCTCTAAGACCCATGAACAGATATTATCTAATCTACTGATCCAAGTCTGTCATTTTTTATTTAATGAAAAAGGAAATGGAAGGTCAAAATGCAAAGAAGCAAAAATTAACAAGGCAAATAAATTTACCTCACAAACCTAGTGACTGAGTACTGTACACATAACCTTCATTGGGTACATTAAAGAAGGTGCATGAGAAATGCCCATGAACGCACACTCAAAAGTAAAGTGAATTTAGTAAAAGTATGTATGCATTTGGTTGGGAGTATAGCTCATTGGCAGAGCATTCACCTAGCTTGCAGGAGACCCTGGGTGGGATCCCTCACACAGAAAAAAATGCAACCAAACAAATAAAAAATAAATAAGAACAACGTGTGTGTGTGTTTGCAAACTTTCACTTGCCTTTTACCATGAGTCTTCTGCTTTAATTTGGACTATCTCTTAGGGAGGAATGACTTTAGTTCAAGAGTTTCTTTGTAATTCATCTGTTTGGAACTCAGGAATTCATCCTCTCATAAAAATAGTGCTATAACTGGATGTTAGGTTCACAGGCTAATCCAAATATTCTATTAAATCCATAATTATGTCAAACAAAATAAAGACATGGTATGACAAGTTCAAGAGAAAAGTGATGATAATAAAAATAATAACTAAAAATTACAGAGACAGAAACTGCTCTAAGAACTTCTCATGTGCTCATTTAATCCTTACGACAAAAGCCTAATTTATATTCCTTTTCATAGATGATGCCCAGAGAGGTTAGAAGAGGTCCAGAGCTAATAAATGAAGCCACAAGATCACAACTATAACAGTGGATTTCAAAGCCCATCTCCTAACCTCTGTGCTTTATTTCTTCTTGCTAAGAAAAAATATACTGAAAGCTCACCTTCTCACTTGCTAAGGCAAGAGTAGACGGCAGAATCAGTCCTTCTGCTGAAAGGGCAGAAGGAAAAGGGGAAATTTTTACACCAGTGTTAGAGATTTCTATGGCCTAAGAACTGAGGCCAAAATTAAGGCTTTGAGGGTCACAAATCTTGAACATTTGGGACTAAAAATTTGGAAAGAAGACTGAGCATGCATATGTAGAAGAAGCATCTGGACAGTGCTCTATAGGGGATGCAAGATGGAGGCCAATGGTTACCAGCACTGTGAATACTGGGATCCCACTGTCTTCCCTCAATAGCAGGGGGCATTTAAAGAGGTTCTCCTTCTGGAGAACAATCAGTTGTAGAGGGGGATATGGGCAATGGAGAAGGGGAAAAATAAGACAAAGTAGAGAAATCTGCATGGAAAGTTGAGAGTTTTCCAACAGCCTAGCGAAGGCAGCCATATGTCTGTAAGGGGAAAGTGCAGTCTGCAGTTGCTTTAGCTAACAGCACATTCAATAATGTCAGGTGCAAAAGCAAATGTATTGGCAATGTATGAAAGAAGACAGGTTCCTATAGTACAAAGTCAAAGGCCCTTTTCTCCTGTATTTCAGACCAATTACAAATTGCAAGGAGTATGTGTAGACTTAGGCCAGGGAGGTTTGACTCCAGGGAACAGTTCTGTGGCTTTAGAGTGAGCTGTAGGGTCAGGTCAGTTTTACTGTTTACAAACAGTGGAAACCTGAACAAGACTTTTTTCCTTAATAAAATGGGGGAAATGGTTACAACCAATCTCTACCGTAAAGGTCAAAGATACAAAGGATTTAACAGTATTTCATAAACTATGATACCGTATTAGCTGCCAAATTTTATTTTCTGATACAGTCGAATCTTCTAGAAAATTGTTTGTAAACTTGAACATATCTCAGAATTTTCTAAAAGAATTAGACATTTCAACTCTACACTATCCAAAATTCAAAGAAGACAGAAAGCCTACCCTCTGTAGCCTCTGTCACCAGGAGCAGGATTTGCCAATGTGCATGTCCATCTCACATCCACCTCCAATAACACACTAGGAAGTACAGGAACATAGGCTGTGCCATCATTGTCTCAATATCCTGGCATCTGACAGAAATTACTAAAGTGCATTATATCCTAGGAATGAGCTGATTGAGGGAGAGGGGTAATTATGTGAATATTTTATCCAACATCTTTTAGCCAATGTAATTGCATATGTGTGTTTCTTTTGGATTGTTCTGAATTTTACTATGAGTTCCAGAACAACATGTGGTATAAAATGAAAATATGATTGGGGACAATATAATTTTTTATTATTCTCCTTTAGGGATTAATAAGTTTTCATAGACAAGCAATCATTTGCCATAAAGAGACAAATAGGAAGTGTTGTAGAGTTTGTGGACCCATTCCATCTCCCTGAAAGTACTCAACTCTGCTGCATAGAGATCAACTACAGACAACACCCAAACAAATGAGCATAAATGAGTTCTAATAAACATTATTTACAAACACATTAGTGGATTAAATTTGGCCCAGGGCCACCATATGCTGATCTTGTTCTAGATATATAACATGAAGCCCCCTTTCTCCCATTTCTAATAATTCTAAATCGCTCAGATCATGTGAAATATTAAGTGTCAAATACCCTAAAGCTCGATGACCAGTCTCAAAATGTAGTCAAACATTTCAACATCTGTGAAAATGCTTGTGCCTCCTTATTTTTAATAGCACTTGGTATTCATCCATTAAAAGCTAATGACAAGGACAGAACGTAATAGAAAAGGCAAGCAGTACTGCTAATGCATACATCCTTTGGCTGTGAGAGACAGAAGCCTTGGTCTTACACAGAGAGAAGCATTCAACATTAGCAGCAGCGTCTCATGTTATCAAGAGATGATGTTCCTGCTTCATGCTTGTACTATCTGACACAGAATGAATACACAGTAAACATGCTTGGAAGAGCCGATGAGTGGATGTGATTGCAGTTCATGAGGTCTTTCTCACTATGGACAGAGTTTTGATAATGATGCCCCATTAAGCAGCTCTACAGGCTTTTTAACTCTATTATGGACCCACAACATTTCCCCTGTTGTTTTCTCTCCAACATTAAACTGTTAATGTGTAAATGATTCTGTACTGAGGATGTAGCAAAATGTCTGCAATGTACAGAGCATAAATGTTTATAGGATAAATGGACGGAGGGGTGCCATGCACCAGACAGAATGTGCCACTGAGTGAGAAATCTATCCTAATCTGAATCATATCAGGAGAAGGGAATTCCAGAGAGAGATATACAGATATGAATATTAAATAGCTTCAGTGCTATCGAAAAGGAACAGGGTGGAAGCCTGGTTAACAAATGTGCCCTATGGCTAAGGCGAATTCCCTCCGAAGGACTTCATGAAAGCTTCCTGTGTGTTTCAATGGTTCCTCATTTATTATGGTACTTAATTTAAGAAAGATAATTCCTTTAGTACACATTTATCTCTATTCCTTGATTATGAACCTCTCAAAGACAGGAATCAGTCGACTCAGGGATTACAGTTGATTCTTCTCTCTGTCTCTCGGACTCCACTTCATTTCTTCTGTGGCTAATTGCAAGTCTTGATATAGTAAAGACCTCCATAACTATTTGAGGATGAAAGGATTTGGGATGCTGGACAAAGGAATGTATATACTTTGCTATCACTTCAGTATTACAAAGAGGGTTTTATCTAGGTCACAACTTCTGCTGTGCTTATCACTTCCCACAGGGCACTGGGTTTTACTGCAGGAGCTATAAGTTCTATTATGGTCTGCTTAGACTCCTTTGGAGAGGCTAAGATGAGGACTGAATCTAAAGAAGCATTAGATCTCACAGGGCCATGGCTGTAACCCAAATGCTAGAATACTACTATGGCAAACAGTCCAAGACCCTTCCTCCTCCAAGGGGAAAAATAAAATTATATATATATATAAAAGTATTTACACTCTAATAACAATCTGGGTTAAGCATCATCCTTTACCTATAAATGGCACGATCAGTGCATGATGTACTAGAAACTTAAAGCTATTTTAACTTTAGGGTTTTTGAGAAATGTAAAATTAATTAGTCTCTTGCAATTGACTTTTTTTTTTTGTATCTGAAATTTCCTTTGTTGTCTTGACTTAAGATATGGAATAACCTTGGCACAAATATCCTATTTGTACAATAGGACATTTGTGCCATTAAACTGAAAATAACAATGAAAGTAACATTTTGACCACATTACACAGCAATTAAAAACATTTTGTAGCAAACACTTCATACACAGAATTAGAACCAAGAGAAAACTCTCTTTTCCCCTTCTGAAGCATTGAAGAAAAGAGGGAAGACCTTTTCAGAGAGAAAGAAAAAAAATATTTTTGACATGTGCATCTTAGCTTGGTTACAAGAGCTAAGAAACCAACACAACCTAGCAACATGCTGGCCCAAACTGGCCAACAATAAAATAGAAAGGGGAAAAAATAAACCCTCAGTGCCAGATCCACCTCAAGTGGAAATTTTCTTGATGCTTGAGCCCTAGAGTCGACACAAAACTCTGGAGAAATTCCCCAGCCTCAAGAATACTGGGTGAAAAATACCGAAATGAGACTATAATATAGTTAAAATAATGGTACCACGTTAAAAAAAAAAAAAAAAGATTCAAGAGGTGAGAGGACTGGGGAGAACAACAGAAGGAAAGAAGGAGGGAAAGGGCAGCAATGGCTAGAGGAGATATCTCAATGGGAGCAGAGTCCAGGCCTACAACTGAAGAGCTCCTGATTCCCTTTGGTGATTATTCATTATCTAAAAGAAAAGCCTTATAAACTGGTCAGGAGCACTAAGTGGGATCTAACTTCCCAGCATGATTTGGCATCAGGTAAACCCCTGTGAGCCTGGGTTCTTCAACTCCAGTGTGGGAGGAAGGCATGGGCTTTGGTGATCCATGCTGATGGTGAAAAATGCTCACCATCCTTTCTGTAGCCTGCAAAGCCTGAAGGGACACATGGAGAACTCAGTTTTTTCAGGTGAAGTCTAACCTCAAGTCAGTTACATCATGTACTTAGATCAATTACTATTATAATGCAGAGCACCAATTTATTAATAAAATATGAGGAAAACAATTTCATATAGTATTATTTTCTACAAAGAAAGCCCTTTCTCTGCCAAGCATGGTGGTGCATGCCTGTAATTCCAGGGGCTTGGGCGGCTGAGGCAGAAGGATCGCTAGTTAATAGCCAGCCTCAGCAAAAGTGAGGCACTAAGCAACTCAGTCAGACCCTGTCTCTAAATAAAATACAAAATAGGGCTGGAGATGTGGCTCAGTGGTCTGAGTGCCTCTAAGTTCAATACCTGGTACCCACCCTCCCCACCCCTAAAAAAATCCTTCTCTCATTGAGCACAACCTTTGCCCTCACAATAGCAGAGTGAAGAGGGTCTACTATAATTATTTCAGACATAAAAATCAAAACAGTGAGGTTCAGCAATGCCAAATGACTTAACTGAAGTCCTATCTTTGACCGGGAGCTCTATGTGAGGCCACATTATACAGCTGCCTTCACCTAGTGTGGCCTCATCTTTAATTATGAAAGAGTAATTTTTTTTGAGGAGGGAACAAATATGCTCAGGTATTGAAGGCAAAGAAGAGAAAGATGAGGCCAGGACAAGAGGACATATCAGGGGAATAACCGGTAGTGACCGTTTTCTTAAAGGAATGTGCTTGAGGAAAGCTCTGGTGCTCAGATGGTCTTTGTTAAGCTCATGTGGCCAGGGTGGGTGTGATGTCTGTTCTGAGGTCCCCATAATAACCAGCACTAATGTGAATGCCCGCCCTGTCTCAGAGCCCCACCCTTTTTGTTGTCATTTAAGGGGAGACAGTGGGGGACGGCAGGGAAAAGTTTCTCCTAACCTTGGAAGGGCATCAGTACCAGCTGTGTCCTGAGGTGTAAACATCCTAAATCAAACAAAACCCAAGAGAGAGCAAGAGAAAGGAGCAAGTGAATCAAGACTCCTGTTTACCGTTGTTCCTGGCAAATATTTTGTTACCAATGAAAGATCCATTCATGAAGTCCTATCTCCCAATTAACAAGCCCTTTCCACCACAGAGCACAACAGAAGCCCTTGGCAGATCTAGCCAGGTCCCCCTGATACAGTAAGGACTGTGTGAGGACCACTGCTGGCATCTGCAGGTAGGCAATGTCCTGCACAGGACATTGCAGTGGGGGCAGGAGCATGGGGAATCCACTGTGCTCACCTCCGCTTTCTTCTGACAGTGAGGGTGATTCAGAATAGAAGTTGAACAGTCTGAAACAGGAGTTCCAATTGTGTAAGAGAAAAGGTGAGTGAATGAAAGAAAGTAAATGTTGGTTGAACATCTGTTATGAGCCTGGCATCAGGTCAGACACTGACAATGTTATCTCATGTAATAAATGCCCGCATTTTGCTTGGCACATATTATGCACAGTGAGGCTCAAGTGACCCCACTAGATACAAATGTGCAGGAAGGGCCAAAGAGATTTGCACTGATTTCAAAAACAGTGCTGAGTCTTTTATGGCTTCCTAATGATTTGTTGGGTTTATGCATATAACCCTGAGTACAATGTGATATAAAGAGAACTATATTTTAATTTCAGTTCAGAAACTTTTTGGTAGTCTGTCAAATGGGGGCATTTGGCCGAATAAGATAAATAAGATTTTATTTATTTATTTATTTATTTATTATATTGGGGTTAACCACCTAGGAATGCTTTAACACAGAGCTACGTTCACAACCATTTAAATATTTTATTTTGAGATAGTGTCTCATTAAGTCGCTGAGGCTGGCCTTGAACTTGTGATCCTCCTACTTCAGCCTCTTGAGTAGCTGGGATTATAGGTGTATACCACTGGGTCAGGCTTTCTAAGCAAAACATCAGATATGGTTAATAATTCAGTTCTGCAGAACTCTAGGAACTTCTTCTATCTAAATTCAGCAAGGTAACAGATTTTGAGGTTGTTAACTACAACTTATCAGCCTACCCAGGGTAAACCTACATGAACATAACTTGCCAGGTAATCTTACTTCCATAGGCTTCAGTTGCCTCATTCATAAAAAGCAGATACTAAAAACTCTGTCTAAATATATTCACAAGTTTTCCAGCAGGATCACATGAGTGTATAGTACATTTTAAACAAAGAATTATTTTGCAAATATTATTAATGTTCTTGTTCCCCCAAGGGCTGTCTTGTAGTATTCCTGATCATTCACTGGCAGCCAGAATTGTCTCAATAAACAGAACTTTAAGTATGATTCTGTGTATGGTATAACTGCTTCAGGTGACCAACCAAGGTTAGGACCAATTATCCTTGGCTTTTTCCTTGGATAAAAATGGGATGAATAAGTAAGGCTATGAGAGTCTTTCCCAGCATAACACCACATAATATTCATAACACCATATGATATTCATTCCTGCCAACAAACTTTTCATATAGGGAAAGGATTTTTCTCTAATTTATAGGTGAGTGCACGTACACAATGTCAAAATCAAAAGAATATCTTGGACATGATTTAGTTTTACTTCTTTGTTTAAATTTAGAATAACTAAACAAAGTCTTTTCAAATATGAAAAAAATTTTAATTGACTATTTCTTAGCATAGATCAATGTACATTGATTCTTTGTATTCATAGTTTTGTATGGTTGCTCTTTTTTGTTTTTTTGGGAGAAAAGTTTTTTTTTATTGGTTCTTTTAAGTAATATATGATAGTAGTATACATTTTGATAAATTACATATGCTTGGTATATATCTTATTCTAATTAGGATCCCATTCTTGTGGGTGGCACAATGGTGGGATTCACTTAGGTATTTTCATATGTGCACATTGGAAAATTATGTTAGATTTATTCAACTGTCTTTCCTAGTCCTATCCCTCTCCCTTCCTTTCATTCATCTTTGTCTAATCTATTGAACTTTTCTTCTTTTCCTCTCCCCCTTTATTGTGGTTTACTTCCACATATCAGCAAAAACATTTGACCTCTGGTGTTTTGGGACTGGCTTATTTCACTTAGCATGATAGTCTCCAGATCCCTCCATTTACTGGCACATAAAGTGATTCTTCTTTATAAACAAGTTTTGGGAGATATGGGCATAGGAGACTAAGATGTAAAGGTAAGTTAGGTACTTGACTTATATATAATAGTTAGTTAGAAACTTGCATTTTCCTGCAAATTTTACATTCATTCTTCTGATATAAATTACTTAAAACACCATTTAAACATTTTTTTTAGGACTGATATATGGCAAATAGGACAAGGTAAATTTTACAATTCTTTCAGAGTATGAAGCATACCAAAATTTTCTTCTAAATGCACTATACTTTAATAAATACTTTCCTCTAAAATAAGAAATGAAGGGCTAAGTATATTTCTCTGGACTTATTCATGAACACACAGAACCACAGGTAAAACTGGTGTTAGAAAGGATCCAAGTTCCATGCTACAGCTCACTATTAAGCACCTGTCCCCTAATGAAGAGTGACAGTGTCCTCCACTGATGAAACCACATCTGATGTTGTGCCTTGTATGTCCTACTAGGGATGAGGACAATACTCTGAATACATAGCTCTCTGTAGTAATGAAGAACTGTTAAAGGACTGGCGATGGGCACACAAGTGAAGAAGAGATGGAAGGGATTTGTAGGTATGGATTTCCTTTCTTGCTGCCCTCCTTTCATTCTTTTCTTCATTGTATTTTAGGTAGAAAAAGAGTTCCAGAACTTGGAAGCAGAACCAGGGTTCAGAGGTAATGGCAAAGAGCTTTCAGCTGTTCATAGATGGGATGACTTGCTTTGGAAGATAGTAAATGTCACACTGCTGGGAACAAGTGAAGCTTGTGACCGAGTACATACTATCTGCCAGAACTGGGCTAGTGTTTGCATATATTTTTTTTCATTTACTCTTTACCATTCTTTACTCATTAACCATATACCATTTTGCAAACAAGATGGTTGAATTTTTGAGAGATTTGGTAAACTCAATGTCACACATATAACAGAAAGCAAAGTCAAGCTGAGTCCTACCTGATTTTAAACTGTATGCAAAGATAAATCCTTTTTTTTTTCCTGTTCCCTTTTTTCTCTGAAACTTGCACCAAGCTATACCTACCTTATAGTGGACGCTTCCAACAAATACAAGGTTCAGAAGAACTGGTTGTCCTTTTGTTGAGTTAATGAACCTGTTCAATAGTTGGTCCTTTCCTCTTAGTGGAGATTCCTTTTTCTGATCTTCCTCTCTTATAACAAAACACTTCTCTTGGATTCCATATTATCCAACATCATCTCGCAGTGTTCAGTTACAAACCCTATTTTAGAACACCCCCACTTTTAAAAAAAAATGTGAATGAAAAGTAAAATCATTGCAGGAAGAGGAGAGATCTATTGCTAGGGTACATATCAGCAATGTTGAGAATACTTTTCTTTGTGACACTGAAGAATCTCCAAATCCAGGGGGTTCTTCTAATCTGAAGAGAGCAACACTTCTCAGCTCGAGTTATTTCAGTCTGTTCTCAGAGTCTAGAGTTCTCCTGAGCCCTGCTAAGGTGCTCAAAATCCTTATATGGCTATATTGCTTCCCATAAGATGGTACCTACTAATCAAAGTTTCTTTAGTTCCTCCACTAGAACCCTTCGTTCCAGCTGTCCTTGTTATGTCTGGATTCCAATCTTGTAAAATATTTTTTCACTTCTCCTGCCTTGGCTCTTTTCATTCCTCCAAACAATAATGTTGAAACTTTTCTTCTACCTGAATTCTTCTTATTAAAGTCTAGCTTGGATTCTTCCTCCTTTCAGAATTCTTTTGAAACATAGAATAAGCTTTTTTCTTTATCCTTTCATAAAATATCAAGACTATGAGTACTTGAAGATATGATCTCATTTCTCTTTCCCAGTACTAATATTGCCTAAAAGTTAAATCCTGCTATCATAACCAGCTAGGTATTCTGTCTTCCTTTAAATAGTAAGGACTTTATCTCTTTCTACATTGGTATTATTTTTTGTTTTTAGATATTGTTATTTGGGTTATCACTGGTTTCTTCCCAATAGACTGTGTTTTACTAAAGGCAAAGAATCCGCTTGTTTTCTGTATGTTCCAACACAATGCTGGCACATAGAAGTCATTCTGTAAAAAGGTATTGCATCCATTTCCTGCAAAAGCAAGAAATACTTTAAAGAGATGGCTTCAAAACATCTCATGGTCTGCCAGAATCCCAAATTATATAGTATAGGGCAGGCAGCATCACATCTATATTCCCAGGCTGCTTATCTACTCCATCCCAAAATATATTTGAGGATGCTTGATTTTCTTTTAGACAAATCCACAATTAAGAGATACATCATTTTTTAAGGGGGAGGTTCTTATTCTTTTTTAAGTTGAGTTAGGGTTTTTGATACATCTTTTTTTATATAAGGATATCAGAGAGCTTCACAGAGGTTCAGTCTCAGAATTTTTTTATAGTATGTATTAAACAATGTAATCTTATCTGTCTCCATCATCCTGGGATGTTGTTCCCAATTGGTGAACCCTAGGTTCAGTACATATTTGAATCTCATAGCATAAAAAAGGTGAAGAAATGTCAGTCTTGGAGCCTAAAATGGCCCAGTGTCAGGATAAACAGAAGAGTAAAAAATAAACTGACTCCAGTAAAGTCAATTGTCTTATTTGCCACAACCTTGCTGCATTGGCCCTAGGTCCACCTTCAAGCTCTGAAACTTTATTTGCTCTTCTGTAAAATGTCTTGGCTATTCACTGAAAATTCTAAAGGAAACAGGGCATTTGTCTCCAAAATATCGCTTCTATCCATTCTCAATTCTCCAACTTCCTTCTTTTCATACCCAGGCTTATAGATTTGAAGGTAGGTTTTATGCCATCTAGCACCCCAAGCTCAGCATTTCCTTCCCGCTGTTGACACCTCACTGCAAGCCTGAAGGATGAAGCCAGCACACTTTGAATCCTTAACACTGAAAGGTCAGTCTGCTGAAGAGCGACTTTACCAAACACCACATGAGGACATTTATTCCATTTCTTAGTTCGGCACTGTGTGTGGCTGCAGGAAAGTTGTTGACTAGTAAACGTTAACCAAACATCCTATTTTTAGAAGAATATTTAGCTCCATCTTTATAGTGTCTGGACTTGTAACTAGCCATTTCTCTAACATTAAGCTGAGCCACACAAGAAAATTACTACAGTGATAATATTTCCAGGGCACAGTGAGTCACTCTAAAATATCTAAAATGGGAAATAAATAATTTGTGAGGATTTGTTGGCATAATGAGAAGGAGGGCACTCTACTATGGGTGTTCAGTAGTAACTCTCAGGGTTTAACCCGGGGGGAAGTGCTCAATTCCCTAAGAAAGTGGAGAGGTTAGCTTTATTTTAAATACTATTTTAGGGTTATGAATAAGGAAATAAGAATGGGCAGATGCCAGTATCACCAATAATTATCAAGCCGAACTGTTGTAAGTAGCAAGAATGCGGTTTGCTTCTGATGGGAACAGCCCACTTTGGAGGAAGAATGATCAGAGTCACTCCACCAGCTAGGAAAGAGGCTGAGGACCAAAGCCCTCTGAATTCAAATCCCAGGCCACACAGAAAGAAAGGGGTTTCTATCAAAACAGGCCCAATGTCACTGCTATTAGGGGAGGCTGCCTGGTCCCCATGTGAATTAACAGAACTGTTGTGTCTGCACTTCCTCCATCTGAAAACCTTCCTTTGCTGCCAACTTTACCTGAGGGGGTTGGGGGGGAAGAAAATTAAAACAAAACATGCAAAGTGTTTACAAAGGCAATGGTAATATACCTGTCTTCATTGTGCCCAACACTGTTTTGATGGAACCTAAGCTTCTTTAAAGATCATTCTCCAACAAACATTTCTCTATAATTTTGGTCTTTTCATAGGTGAAGCGAAAGGAAAGGATAAAAGAAATGAAACCCAAAACACTATTTACTCTCCCAGCAGAGCAGCATGGTGTAAACAAAAATAATAGTTATGCTCCCAGATTCTGAACCCTCATGGTGCTGCTACAGAAAATAATTTTAATGGTGAGCCAAAGAGTCTTGCAAAACACACAACGAAGCCATAATAAAATGGGATACTTATCCTGTTGCTGTGATTAGACCACTTCCATTCAATAGTGGTAACTAATGACTTGTTTTTCCTTTGGTATTAGGAGCCCTATTACTGTGCTGAGCATAACATACCTCATTTTGTTTTCCTAACTATGCTTGTCTCTCTCTCTCTCTGATGAATGCAATTCTATATTTATGAAATCACATAAAAAATACTGTATAATCCTCCCCATTACCCCTTTCCAAATTGTATAAAATTATTTAGAGGACAATAGAATAATGTACACTCCAATGCATGCATCTTTTCCTCTAACCACTTCTAGCAGATTATCCCCCACCCCCCTTTTTCACTCTCTCTGGCTGGAGAACACACTGTACTTTGGAGATAATTGACTGTGGAATATGATGATGTTTATTCAAAAACAGGTCATACTGACTGCAATTTGAGATTCTTCCTTTATCCTCTTACTTATTGTCATCCAAAGAAAATGCATAGTACTGTTTCCCACAAATCAGAAATTTGGAATCTTAATTACTTCTTTAGACTTAACCTGCTAAGAAAAATCCACTGCAAATGTGCCCTTATCCCCGAAGATTGTGGCAGTTTGGGAAACTCACCCTAGATTATTCATTTAGAATGATTTGCCATGAGAACAAGTGTGTGTTCATACCATTTTAACAGGATGTTCTACTATTTCTAAAAGAGCACATTATGGCATTAGATTTTATTTTCTCAGAAATATTACAAGTGCATAGTAACTATTCCTATCTGGGAAGCTGTGATGGGAAAGAAAACATGAGTTGTCAATAATATTTGTCATGGTATGAAAAAGAAGATCTTGAGGTCAAACTTTTACTACCATCTGCTGCCAGCGATTATCTTATTAAGAAATTCATTTAAAAAATGGAATCATCAAAAAGAAAAAGGTGATAATCAATGAGAAGTGTGTTCCATGCAAATAAATTTCTGTTATAAGCAACATATCCATATTGTATAGGTTAGATTTTTATCCTTTAAGATAACTTTCCTGGGATGTCATTGGGGCTTTAGTCCTCAATCTATAAAATTATTCAATTTTCACTTCTAAGCGTAGGCCAGGCACTGGGTAGAGCAGGTGAGGCTGTAGGCATACTGTACCAACAAAGAAGCCAGGTTCCTTTATTCACAGGTAACTTTTCAACATAGAATTCTTGATCCAGCCTAGGTCTCTTTTCTGTATGTTACATAAATTGATTTTTTTGTCACCCTGCTAGATGACATCCCTCCAACACTGAACCCAAATCAGGAATTAGAATTTACTTTGACAAATGTTTACTGAATGCTTTTTGTACCATTTGGTAGATGCTAAGTTAAGAAATAAATGTTCACTATTTCAACTGAAGAACACATCATTCCCCCACACCCTAGGACATCTCATTTCTCACTGTACCAAATTACAAATTACAGAACTTCTGGATTCTGATGTTTCTGGAATGGTATATGGGGTGCTGATTGGTTGAGGCAATCCTCCCCTCAACATATGGAGCACAGCCCCATACAGACTCAAGTAGCATCATCTATATTCCCCTCATACATGAATATGCAGGTCTTGTCTGGTTCAGAATGCCCTGTCTGAGCATGTCAAAATAGTCAGACAAAGCCTGTTCTCAACGAGTTTGTGGGGAAACAAGAACCAAACGTACTGGTAACCTCTTGAGAACAAGCTGTGTTATGAGAGTTATGTTGTACAAGTCAAAAAAAGGGCGTTTAGAAATGCATCCAAATTTTTAGTATTTGTCTAGATAGAACACAAGCTTTCTCAACACCTTCCACTGATACCCAAAAAGCATACCACCAAATAGAACCTTTCTCAAAACCTGAATATGAGATTAGAGGCGTTGGACAGCTTAAAGAAGTTACAAAGCTACTTCTCCTTCCAGATGTTATTGGGCACTATATACATATATACATATATATGTATATATATATATATATATATATATATATATATATATATACACATATATATGTATATATGTATATATATGGATATATATATTTTTAAATATGGGAATCCATGATATTTGCAACTAGTAATAAGAATTATTTCAATCAACTTTTCTGATGCATCCTGGAGTAGGATGATGGAATAACTGAGAACAAGAACCAGATGTCTTCTGGTCTCATCCCTATTCTATCTTCCATACCTAGCAGACCAGGAGGAAATGCCTCCAGGTCTTAGTTTCCTCACGTTTCTTCTCCCACTGAAACCTTTGAGGGCAGGGATTGTCTTCCCCATCTCTGCATGAACAGCACCTGAGATAGGGCTGGGTACACAGCATGCACTCAATAGGTGTCTGTGGAACCAATGAGAAAAACAGGGCTTTGACCCATATTCTATAACTCCCCTCCAATGCTAAAATTTAGATTGGCCAAGAAAACACTAGCATGGTCACTTGAGTGGCTGAGAAAAGGAATGAAAGAGAGAAAGGTTTGATTCCTGAGTCTGAGACACTAGTCCTTCCTTTTTATTAAGGTTTATGTAATTGCACATTGTAGGAAATATTTTCATTCAGTCTTCTGTACAGGTCCCCTTAAAATACATGTCTTATGCTGAACTAGACTGACTGAAGTGGATAGTTCAGTTATGGTCTAAGCAAAGTACACAGTAAATCTGATAGTTCAATGGGAGACAGAATAGGCCACGCCAGGAACAAGACAACAAAAATGAGATCAGAAAGTTAAAAGCCGTTAAATTAACTTCCATGACTCAACTCAAAAGAGTAAAGGAAGAGCTCTATGTTATATAACATAGAGAAGAACTATCCGTCAGAGATGGACCTGGGAAAAATAACTCAACAAATAACTATATGAATAATATACCAACACATTTTTCAATTATATCCCTGCTATTTTACTTGTAAATTGTATGACTGCATTACCTGCATTTGTCAAGAATGATGGATTCTTTTTGTTGGCATGCTACTCTTCACCCCATCTGATTTTATTTTAATATATCCATGCCATTAGAATAAGCTATCTGGAGAACATCACCATGGGGAGCAAAATTATGTGAAATCTAATGTGTTTCAAATGAGAGTATTCATTCACTGTAAATAGAGGAGCAGCTTTTGTGCAGTCTTGCCTATTATTACTTCTAAAAACTCAGTATACAGATAGCCAATCCTAATGGAGAGTTGTGTTAATACTGCTCACAGGGCTGTTATCTGCCACCATTAAACCTGACGATGACAGTTACGTCACCATTACCTTTTCTCCTCAAATTACGGTAAGAACAGTCATGGAAGCCACAACAAAATCAATACAAGAGAATTTTCATGTTATGAGCAAAGAATTGTATTTTAGCAGTGCAGTGGGAGGTGACCTACTGGGTTCTGTTTAGAATGGTTGGTGCCTATGTATCAGCAGTCTTGGGTATTTCACTAATGCAGTTCCCTGCCCTCAGGTGCTCACAATCCAGTAAGTTGGTGACGACATATCTTATTTGCAAAGAGTAAAAGAACCAACAGATCTTTAGGAGTAGGAAAAATTATGCAACAACAGCATTTAAATATCCTTATTAGTTCTGCTGCCAGGCCACAGAAGATGATGCTGGCTCAACCACTTGCCTCACATTTCATGTAAGTGACACACTTTGTTAGACACTTTCTCTGGGCTAAGGAGAGCTCAGAAGGTCAGGAATAGACGGACTTATAGAGAAGAAGAGTCATAAAAATAAGCAGGGAAAATAGAGAAGCAAATGGGATTCAAAGACAGCAGGAACTACTGTGGAGGGGAATTGAGGTTGAGGGAGAGAGAAGGAACAAGTCAAAGCAGAGTTGCAAAGGAACTGTCAAATATCCACCCATTCATCCATGAGTGGGATCACTGAAGCGTGAGGTCTCAGTGGAAAAGTTACCTGGAGCCCATTTCTGGTGAAAGGGAAAAGATAATTTCATTTAGATGTTGTCACAGAAACTAATTGTGGCTGCTCAGAACAGCAGTATGATTGTATGTTCTGAGACATTATCTTGAAAAATAAAAATGGCAGAGAACTCTGGAGGCCATACTGCTACAACACTGAGGTGATTACCAAACCCTGAATTTAAAAGATATTTTGTTTGCTCTGCCACCACCTTGGTCAAGTAACCAAACAGAACAATACATGTTACCAATGTAGAATAGGTCCAGTAGAAGTGCCACTATAGGCAGCATCAGCCCCGTGGAATGACTTTCCCTCTACCCAGTTTCCCCAGTTCGATCCCAGCCAGCCTTTAGGCCATATTAAATGCCACTTCCTTATAAAGGATTCCCTGAACATTCAGTTGAAATGAACCCTAAATCATCAGGTCATCCAATAGATTTCGTCATTGGCCACTTTGGCTACCCATCTGTTCTACCTTGTATTGTCAATATTATTGCCACATGTCATTCTCACATGGGGTCCAGAATACAGTATATACTAAATAAATATTTGAGTAAGAGAGAGGTACAAGGAGGGAAGGAGGGAATAAGTGAAGGAATGATTATTTCTAAATAAGCACCTTGAGAAGAGTAGAAGAAATACTTTTAAATGTGGGTTGAGAAAGAAAGAAAAGAAGCTCAGAGGCCCTCATGTGCATCTGCTCCTTCTAAGGAAGGTCCAATGAGGGGCCCAAACAGTGTGTCACTTTTCACTTTCCACTCTAACTGCCCCTTTGTCACATGTTTATGTGGGGGATGTCAAGGGAATTTGGAAACTTGGTTAGGGGAAGTTGAGTTCAGTGGAATATTTTTACAAGGTTTGCAGTCACCATGGTGCATACTTATGTCATTGCCAGTAGTCACTGCATAGGAAGGAGCTCCCTGAATACCTCTAAAGGCACTGTGCCCACTACCCTCCTAGCTCAATGGTGTGGGAGCCAGAAGTCATGACATGAACACATCCTACAACATTCAGCAGGGGAATGATGCTGGTGGAGGAGAGAAGCAGGCACAAAGAGTATGGAAACACAAGTACAATCTGCTGAAAATTCTACCAACAGTCAGATGTATAAGAGTACACACCCGGAGAACTACTTGGTGCACAAGGAGACATTACCTCTTATCAGGAGTGTGCTCGATAACATACTGGAAGCAATTACAAGTGCACCACTGATTTAATTTCTTTTTTTTTGATGTGAATTGCACGGAGCAGAATTTATCAGCTTACGAACCTGCACTAATAGTACAAGTTCTTTTAACAGTTCACAAATAAAGGGAACTTGATGGATGTTTTCCCAAGTTTGACAATCATCTTATATTTTATGTTTCATTACAAATAAAAAGTTATGCAAAATGAAGGAAGTTTTCCAAACTTTTAATACCAGTACTAATAAATTTCCATCAACCATGCTAGAGACTTTCTACTTTCTTTATAGAAAATATTAAAAATTAGGTTGTATGGAGAGGTGATAAACAAATACACAGCCACAAAATTTACCCCCCCAAATCAGGCACTGAATTAATAAAAATTTTATTTTTTTTTGATTTTATGATTTTTTTGAGGCCTTTTATGACTTTATTATTAGAGGGTGGTCCATTTGCTTTTCTCATTAGAAATGAGTATTCATTTTCTTTTATAATTGCTGTTGGCTAAATTATGTACCCCCTACTTTAATAGGTAATTAAATTAAAAGGAAATCACTAGGGAAGACCCTAATTCAATATGATGGGCATGCTTATAAAAATAGATCAGTACCTGGACAAGCACAGAGGGAAGACCATGGGAAGATATAGCAAGAAAGCAGCCACCTATGAGCCAAGCAGAGAGAGAGCATGAGCTAAGGAGAGAGAGGGGGGCCCTTAGCAGAAACCAGCTCTGCCAGCAACTTAATCTCAAAACTTCCCAGCCTCCAGAACCATGAGAAAATAAATGGCTGTTTCTTAAGTCAATGGATCCATGATGTTTTGCTATAGAATCTCTAGCAAATTATTGCAAGAACTGTTCATAATCTGACATTTTAAAAACAAGTTCTCAAAGTTATAAACTTCATAGTTATAGGTACACATAAAAACATACACACACACACTTATAAATTAATCACACAGTTCTATATTTAGTGTATCAACTATAGTAGCTAAAGTCAGTGTGGCTTCATCAGAAATCCTTACTTTTTACATATCTTATCACTGAGCAAGTATTTTGGGTTAATTTTACATGTCCTTCTTTGTAAATGGTCTCCTGCTTTATACATTAGTTACTACCAAGTGCTTCAAAGAATTGAATCACTTAATACAAATATTTACTTGGCTTCTGAGTTACGTGAAACCGTATCATCATAGAGTCACTGTCTGCAGATTCCTGTCAGAAGGAATATTAAAGAATTCCATATCAGCTTGAGCCTTTCATTCAGTTTCCTGTTTAATGATTTTCCTATCCTTCAGCTTACATGTGCAGCAACTCCAAGGAGGTGTTCTCTAAGCAAAAATGTTGGGAACTGTGATTTCTCCCACTTTCCGTATATCCCATATTATTTTGTTTTATGGTCAAGGGGTGAGGATGCCTTGATCAACGATGTGTGTGAAATCACGCAGTAACTTGCCTTCTCTGAAATGCGTCATCATCTGAATATGGGACAATTGTTCTTTCTCTAATCATTTCCATGTGTTCCTTTTGAGGATCGGATGAAATGCTGGATACAAAAATATGTTACTTTAAAATGTTCCCTGTTATTTGATTAAAGGCAATACCCATCAACATGGGCATATAATTATTTTCAATCTTCCCAAATTAGAGGTTTCAGAGTTGTTTTAAAGTCCAGCATAGGCTATGAGACTTTGGATAGTCATTGTCTTAGCTTTAAGTTTCATGTGAATGTGAAGGATGGCTTGTTAGAAAAGTGGAAGCAGCATATTTATTTCATCTCTGATAGTATATAAACCAAAGAATTTCTTATCACTGAGCAAGTATTTTGGGTTAATTAAGAAAGTTATGGGTCAGTAGGGCTTTGTTATCAGTTAATACTGAGAATACAATGCTAGACTTTTGTTAATAGACAATGCTAACAGCAAGAATAAGGGGATATGGAAATCAACGACTTCCTCTTCATGTAACAGCCTCTTGCTAACAGAGAGGCCCTTGCAATAGAAATCAACTTGGGGAAGGAGAAGAAAGGGGAAGAAAGGAAGCAAATGAACAAATGTCAGCATGCTTATGCTTGCATCTCTGAAGAACCTGGTCCTAGCCTAGAGCCCCAGAACTGTCACAGAAGGCTCACCCGTCCAGGACTATTCATGTGACCAGGTTTACACTTCCTTGGCTTCCCCAAATAAGGCTCTCCAAACAAACATGGTCCAGGCTCACTCACTGGACATTTTCCCTCCAGTAATGAAACTCCATGTTCTGCCAAAGGTTCCATAAATGACAGTTTGGGGATATTTATTCATTTATTTAATTCTCTCTCAGGCCAGATCTGTTTTGCATCAATGGGAAATGTGATTAGTAAATGGAACATTCATTTTGTTTGACTCATTCTAAAATTCAGATGTAAATGGCCTGGATGTTACAGCATATTTTAACATTTCCATTTCCCTTACCCTTTTACAATCTCTTCTGTGATGACATAAAATCTTCACACTAATGTACAAAATAGTGTTATACTCCTGGTATTTGGCAAGAAGTTCACATGATTGAGTAAAATCATATTGCTCTCAAAAACCTGATCATTGCTGGTTTTGCTTCAAGTCTTTCCTTCTCGGATCTTGGAGATCTTGTGCTTATGCAGTACACTGGGACTTAGGAAGACTATACCTTGTCCTGTGTCTCAGATGTCAGTGGTGCTTTCCTCTCTGAGGTTCAGTATTATGGACTATTCTCTCCCTCATTCTTAATTCCATTTCACAGATCACCAATCATTCACTTAGTCTGCCAGTTGATTCATATCTGCCTGGCAAGGACACACTGGAAGATGAAAAACGAGAGAGGGTCTGAAGCATTCTATTAGAAAATGTCTAGGAAGTTCTCATGCAGACACAGTAATACAATAGCCTCATGTTACTATAGAACATGAGCAGCTTAGCATCCAGGACCAGGTCAAGATCAGCAGACAACTAGACTTAAGGTTTAAAGGTGGTTTGTTGCACATCAGTGAGGATTTTTGTTAACATTCTTTTATGAAGAGGCACTGTCATAGGTAAAAACTGGGGGGCAAATAGTCTTCGGTGACTAACCTAATATTTCTCTGTTTCCTACCAATGTGAGCAATCATGATTGAGATAGAACCTGCACATATTTTTTTTTTGGAGGGTGGACTACATGAGGCAATTCTTGTGAAATTATCACACAGAGAAATCATAACATATCTTGGGTGTTCTCTAAGACTCACACTTGACTTCTTTTAATACTTGACTTTGCTTATATTTATAAAAGTTCAGAATCCAAAGAATTTCTGGATCAGGAAAACTACTTCATCTCTTCATGTGTCAGTTTATCTGATAAATGAAAATTATAATAAAATCTAGTTGAAAGTTGTAATGGGAAAATAAAACCGAACCATGGAAAGGGCCTAGCATAATACTAACAAAAATAACCAGTATTGCCAGGCTATTAACCAACAGAACTCTAAAGCATTTAACAAGACCCTCTATCATTTAAATTTTTAGTCCTAGTCTTTGTCTTAAACACTTCAAAGTATAAGGATAATCCTTCACATAGATGTGGCATTTTACCATCAAAAATGACCTCTACACCTGTCATCACACTTGAGGCCACAGTTTTTCTTATAGTTTGGAACTCAAACTCAAGTAGACACCACATGGGTTAAAGGGAAGGCTGGGAAGCTTGGGTGGCAGAAGATGGGTGAAGTGTGGAATATAAAACTTGAGGAAATCATACATGAAATGAATGTCACATATGAAGCCCACCAGGACTTTCCCACACAGTCAAAGCCGTGTCACAGCAGTGCCAAGCTACATGAATAAGCTGTGTTCAGAGGGTGATTGTGAGAGCAACACCTGCTCATTTACTAAGCACTTGCACAGCAGCTAACAATCCAGGCAAATTCCTGCTCTTCTGACATATTCTAGGGGAAATGAACAAAGAACAAATGATTCAAATATATAACATGTTAGGTGGTCAAAAATTTTGGAGGAAAAAAAAAGAGTATAGGAGAATGGAGACTTCAAGGTACAAAAGCACATGAGGCAGAGTGGTCAGGAAGCCTTCTCCAGCTAAATAACATTCAGGTGAAGTCTCACAGAAAGGGAGGAAATGAGCCATATGCATATCTGGTTGTTCCAAGCAGGAGGTACAGGAAAGCAAATTCCCTGAAATAGGGGAATGTCTGATTGCAGACTGGCTGGAGCAGAGTGAAAGGAAATGGGAATGTGAGTTCAGAGAGTAGATGTGTAGACAGGGAGCCAGGCTCTGGAAGCCCAGCGCCGACATTTTCTCAAGGGAAGAGTTTGAATGGGACCGTGAAATAATATGACATATACAAAGCTGCTCTGCAATGGGAACAAGATGAAGAGATACTAGGGTGGCAGCAGCAGAGCAAGATGGGGTGGGGCTTGCTCACAGCATGAGTGGCAGAATTGGTAGAAGGAAAGAGATTTTAGATATATTTTAAAGGAAAGATGGAAGCATTCGCTGTGTGAAATACCAGAGTCAAGAATGAGTTCAGGGATTGGGCCTGAGCTCCAGGAAGAACAGAATCACCATTTTTGGAAAGAACAATAACTGTATGTAAGAGGAAAAGTGCGGGGAGACTGGGAGGTAACATCTCCATTACTGACCACGGATGATGAAAGAAGATTCATTGGGCTGGATGAAGCAAAGGCAAAGCCTCTCAAACTGACCACAGCAAAAGAAAAAGGACTACAATAATGCAGGCTGGAAAATTAACTTCAGTTCCGGAAACAGATTGCATCTAAATGAAGATGAACTTATTGGTAAAGTGAACTAGGATCTGAAGGGTAGAAGAGATCAAGAACATACCTGGAAAAAAAAATCTATTAAATATATCTATTTAAAGTCCCACAGAACTTGTGGATTCATGTCAATTTAATAAATGCTATTTCACATAATGACTGATTGACTGACTGATTCATTCATTCTGGAATGCCTAATACACAAAAGACATTATGTTAGGCATACAAAAATTGAAATGAAAATAAATTTGGTTTCTACTCTCGAAGAACACAATTTTCACTTGGGTACACATACAACATGATTAAAATTAACTGGGGTGGGAAACATGTAGCAGAATTAGGACTCTCATACAAGTGCAGATAGGAAATGTAGTGTTGTAAACTATGTTGCTCCTTTGGAAAGCAGTCTAAGTTCTATGCAATAAAGTATTATTCAAAAAGAAAAAGAAAAAGAAATGAAGTACTCATACATACTACAAGATGGATGAAACTTGGGAAACATTAGGCAGTGAAGAATCTAATCGCATATGACAATATATTGTCTGATTTGAAATGCCCCAAATTCGTAAATATATAGATTAAAAAAGTAGTTGATTAGTGGTTACCTACACTTAGAGGGTTTGGAGAAAATGGAAAGTGATTGCTAATGGATATGTGGTCTTTTTCTGGAGTGAGGAGATTGTGATGATGGTTACACAACTCTTCTAATATCCTAAAATAAAATTTAACTGTATACTTTTGAAAGGATAAATTCTATGATGTTCAATGATCTCAGTAAAAATATTACTCATTAAAAGTATCTAATATTGTACATATTATCATAAAAGAATGAAAATGTACACAAGAAATCCAGAGAAAAGATAAACTAATAATAAAGGGATTTGGTGAATAGCTAAGCTTCTCTAAGAGGTTTATACCAGAGTTAAATAGGAGTTTACCAGGCTTGGAGAAACAGGAGGGAGAAAATATTCTTCAAGAAGCAGGCTAGTTTTTAATTTTGATCGTTACTTCTTTCCTTTCTGAAAACTGCACTAACTGTTGCTATACAATCCAGCCCAAGATCTACTGGATAAGAAAGAATAGTTGAAGGATGTCCAAATAATTTTAAAGAAAATTTAAGTTTTGCAAAAGTTCTTTCCATATTTTTGATGTGGGGCCAGAAAACTTTTTCTGGGGAAGGGTATGTAGGTTGTGTTTTGAGCTTTGTATGTCACATGGTTTCTGTGGCACCTTCTCAGCTCACTGCTACACTGTGACAGTAGCTAAAGATAATGCCTAGATCACTGACTATGGCTGTCTCCTACCAAGTATCATTTATAAGACTAAGTAGTAGCAGGTGAGATTTAGCAGGACCATAATTTGCCTGGTTCAGTTCCATATTTCCAGGATGCCTTCCTGAAATCCTCTCCAATTCTCACTTTCCTGTCCTTGCAGACACCACTAGTATCAGTTGCCTTCTGGATAAACTACTTTATTAAAGTTTGTGTCCTTTGGTTGGGATGGTGCAGGATTAAAAATAGGGTTTCCAAATACCCTCTGCTCTACTTTCTATCTGACATGTTCCACAAAGGCCCATGTATTAAATGCTAGTTCTCCAGTACTATTGGGAAGTGGTGGAAACTTTAAGAAGGGCCTAGTGAGAGGTCATTAGGTCCTGGACAGAGGGCCTGCCCTCAAAGGGGACTGAGGTACCTCAGTCTCTTCCTCCTCTCCATTTCATAGTTCAGTCCTGAGGTGATCAACTTTGTTTCTCCATAGGCTCCCTGCCACAACGTACTTCCTCACCACAAGTTCAAAAGAAGTGGGCCTTTCCTCATAAGTTGATGACCTTAGGTATTTGTTATTAGAATGCTAACGAACACACTATTGACAGTACTTATATCCAAATTCAGCTTAAAGACTACGTCAAACAAAGAATAGCTAATAGATTCATAACAAGTACAACCAGTGCACTTATATCTTGTTCTTTCATTTCATAATAATTCCTATATGTACACTAAAAAATAAAGATAGTATCTGTATTTGCGGACTTATAAATATGCCAAATATTCATAAAGACTGAATAAAATGGTGCCTATGAACTTGAATTTGGATTTTTAGTTTGACATCCTTATTTCTTAATGTAACATTTACTAAATCTTTGATTTTGAATAATATTAAATAAATATTTTGTTCCAGAAACATAACTCTAATTTTTTTATTTTCTAAACTTGGCTGGGCAAAAGGAGTAGTTTATGTCTGGCCAACTATACAGTGAGTGAACACATATAAACAGAGACAGGAACAGAGGCAAGTTGCAGAGCAGAGGAACACCGGGGTGGTCTTAGTGAGAACCTAAGTTCTCATCCTCCCTTGGGCATTCGGTGGTGGTGAGATCCTAAAAAAGCTGCCTCTTGAACATATGGTAGAGTTTTCACCATATATCAAAGTACTTGGTGAATTTTGTATACGATTATAAAAATGTTCTATGTTGTTATTATACATTTCAAAGTGTTATTTTAAGTAAGCAACCTTCTGAAACAAACCGATCTGTATTTTCTAAAGAACATTCCTTGAATTCCAAGATGAACTAGAATAAATACGATATTATTTGCTAAGACTCTTTGTAAAAGTTGGATTTTCCATCTTTCACAAAACCAAAGAGCTAAAATCACAATCAAATCTTTGTCTCTGGGACAATGACATTTTTGGACTTGTACTAATTGAAAATATTTTGATGTCTGCTACAGGAAACTTTCTAAGATTCTGCGTGCAAAATATGTCAAAGATTTTCTCTTCATCACTGACACTATATTCTAATAATGGTCAAATTTCTGTTTACTGGAGATGAGAACAACTATATCCTCTCATCTGAAATAGGACAGTATGAATGTCTACAGCTGGGCAACAAGGAAATAAGATTCCTCAAGGGAACGATCAGTAAGTAAAGTAGTTGTTTTACGATGAAAATGGAATAAAACAAAAACCAAACTGATAAGTTGAAGTGAGTTCTCTCACTCTGTAAAAATTTTGAAAATTACCAGAATCTTCTGTTAAAATTATTTATTTAGAATTTCAAATACAAGAGGAAACTGGGATGTTTCTTAACCTCCAAATATGAAAAATATCAGACAAATAAATAATATTTACAGACATTTCTCAGTGTACTGGGATATCTATCCTGATGATAACATTTAAAATCAGTAGGCAGAGATTATGGAATAAGTCAAAATCTTAGATAACCTAAGAAAAAATTTTTCATAGGAGTAACTATGAGCTAGAACAAGGAACATTAGAATAGGAGCCATTTTCTACTATCAAAAGTCCTTACAAAAATGAATATGGAGTTATGTATAAAGCTAGGAGAAAAGATCATTTTGGCAGCTGGGCATGGTGGCCCACGCCTGTAATCCCAGCAGCTTGGGAGGCTGAGGCAGGAGGATAGTTAATTCAAAGCCAGCTTCAGCAAAAGCCAGGCACTAAACAAGTCAGTGAGACCCTGTCTCTAAATAAAATACAAAATAAGGCTGGGGATGTGGCTCAGAGGTCTGAGTGCCCCTGAATTCAGTCCCTAGTTATACCCTCCCACACACACACACACACACACACACACACACAAAGATCATTTTGGCAATATTAATATTCTACTTTTTAAAGGCCATTTACTATTCATTTCACTTGTCTTAGACTATTCTTAAGCAATGCTGAGAAGAACCTGTGTGGTATAGAAAGAAGAGTTTGTTTCCTACTCAAATGTTCCACTTACCAATTATATATCTTTTTACTTTTCACAGCTATTCAGGCCTCAATTTTTTTTTTTTCATCTAAGGGTATATTACCTAGTGATACTGCACGTTGTTTATATGTCTGACAATTTCTGTGGGTTAGTCTATGGATATAGAGAATAGAGGATCTTATTTTTTCTAGTTTACAAATTTATAAAATACCATTTCTTCAGTTAGTAAGTAAATATTTTAAATATAGGAAGTTAATTAATGGAGAGACAGTTATCCATAAAGAAAATAAAGATAAATTGTTTGCAGATGAAATGATCAGGTAGAAGAAGAGATGAAGAAATCATAAAGAAGCTAATAGAAGTATTAAGCTCAACAAGGGCACATGATGCAGATCAATATGCAAAAATTCATCTGTATTTCTCCATAATAATAATAATTGCAAAACAAAATTTTAAGGTACCATTTCTAAGAGCATCCAAAAATATTAAATGCTTAAGGTAATTTTAAAAATTACAAAATTTTAATACATCATTGAAAGAAATTAATGAAGACTAGAGATATACCATATGTGTGAGTTGGCAAACAATGTTTTTAAGTTATAAGCTGTTTTCAATTTGATCTAGATCCAACACAAACTCGATCAAAATCACCACAGGCTATTTTACAGAAAAAGATAAGCTAATGATAAAATTTATGTGGAAATGAAAAGGACTTAGAACAAAGTTCTCTTCTGAAAGAGAATAAAGATAATGTACTTTCTTTGCCTGATTTCAAAATGTACAGAAAAGTGAATGATCGAAATAGTGTGACATTGACACACACACACACACACACACACACACACACACACACACACATATATAACACTAATGAAATGGGAAAGTCCACACAGACACACACAATTAACTTTTGTCAAAGATATCTAGGTGATCAAAGAGAGAATAGAAGTATTCCACCCAATTACATTAGGGGAAAAAAAAAGTACCACTGGTAAAAAATGAATTTTGACACTTATTCCAAATCAGGCATTCAATTAACTTGAAGTGAATCACAAACTTAAATTTACATTTTAAAACATATAAGAAAAGAAGAGAATAAAACTTTGGTACCTCACATAGGCAAATATCTTAAGAAATACAAAGTACTAACTATTGAAGACAAAGTGTTAAATTGACCTTCACCAAAATTAAAAATGCCTGCTCCTTCAAAACCAAAATAATGACAATGAAAAGATAAGTTACAGATGAAGAAAAAATATTGCCAATGCATTTGTCTAAGGACTCTTATTCAGAATATAGAAATCACTCCTATAAATATCATAAGAAGAAAAAATATTTTAAAAATGGGGAGAATATGAATGGCCAATACATGTATGAAAGATGTTCCACAGAATTATTCAAAAGGTAAATGTAAATGTGCACCACAAGGAGATGCAATCATAAACCATGAAAATGGCTAAAAGACTGATAATACCAGGTACTATTAGAATCAGGGAAAAACTAACTGAACCTGATCCCAGTCTTCTCTCATACATACTGATAAGATGTAAAATGGTGCGTTGTGGCTTTTCTTGTATTTTTTGTTTGTTTGTTTTGTTTTTGTTTCTTTTTCCTTTGTTTGTTTTTGTGGATTGAACACAGGGACCTGAGCTGGCTAGGCAAATAATTCATATATCCCTAGCCCTCCATCCTTATATTTATGCTATAGTTTGGATAGGTGATGTTCCCAAAACCTCATGTGTGAGACAATGCAGGAAATTTCAGAGGTGAACTCATTGTGTTATGAGAGACTTAACTTGATCAGTGCATTAATTCACAAATAGAGATTAACTGGGTGGTAACTGTAAGTAGATAGGTATATATTTTGTTCCCGGTCTGCAGTCTTTTTCTCTCTCTTATTGCTTCCTGGTGCTATGTCCTGAGCTACTTTCCTCTACCACACTCTTTTACCATGGTGTTCTGCCTCACCTCAGACCCAGAGCAATGGGATTGGTCATCTATGGAATGAGACTTCTGTAATTGTGAACCCTCAAATAACCTTTTTGTCCTTTAAATGTTTATTGTCAGGTTTTTTGGTCACAGTGAAGAAAAAGTTGACTAAAACTATTTAATTCAGGAAAAATGAAAGTATGTATATACAAAGACTTGTACATAAATGTTCTGAAAAATTTTACTTTTGACTCAAAGTGGGAAAAAATAATCCCCTCATACAGGTGAATTGTCAAGAAAGGGTAGTGTATCCATACAATGGAACACTGCTTAGCAATAAAAATAAACTCTTGATACACATGATGTGAACACATCTCAAGTACAGTGAGTTGGAAAAAAAAAAAAAAAAAACAGAAGCAAGATTTATGTTATAGGAATAGGAAAAAAAAAAAAAAAGAATCTGCATTGTTGGAAAACAAGAACGGTTGCCTGGGGTTAAAGGTAGAAAGAATTTACCATAAGGCACAAGAGAGTTCTGTGTGGTAGTTTAAATCTTCCACGTCTTGATTATAATGATAGTTACACAGATGCATACCTTTGCCCCAAGTTACTCAATTAAAATGGGCACCTTTTATTGCATGAAATCACATCTCAATAATATGAATCAACTAATTCTATGAACATAGAAGGGGAAGGGATAGAAAGTGAAAAAGATTCTGTGTATGTATGAAAACTAATCTAGCTACTTTGAGTATTGAGCAGATTTGTGTTTTTGCTGAACAATCTAGTATTACTTATTTTAGGATGGCAAAGGAAATTTCTCTCAGCATATTCATTAAGGATGTACTGGGGCTGGGATTGTGGCTCAGAGGGACAATGTTCACCTCACATTCATGAGGCACTGGATTCGATGCTCAGCACCACATTAAAAAAAAAAAATAAAGATATTGTGTTCACCTATAACTAAAAAAAATACATATTACAAACAGAATGTATTAATAGTAATATTCTTGTTTAGTGAATATACTTAAAGGAATTTAAGCATCAAATAATAATAATAAGTAGTAGTACTAGTATTTGAGCGCTAAAATAATAAAAACTAATAATAATTCTCTGTATTAGTTACTCTGAGGGACACAAAGGTTTCAGATACTATCTGAAACTTGGAGTTAAATTGACTCTGGGGCATACATTGGTGGAAAATGGTTACATAAATGATGGTAGTATAATAAGAGTATAAAAACTTCCAAAAAAAGAACAAGACATAATGTGCAACTTGATTTTAAGAAGAGGAGAAGTCTTCATGAGAAAGATTAACACTTTACCTGGGACTTCATGGGTCACATTTGAATGTGCAAATATTTTCTTCACTTGGGGGAGGACAGAGAAAGCATACCAAGAAAGAGCTTAGTGTGCAAAGCTATAGAGAGAACTAACAAAAAACATAACTTATCAACTGGAAGCCTAGATGCTCAAAGGGGGAGATAAAACTGGAAAGCCAGTAGGGGTTTCAATGTATTCCTTGTATGTCAATGTAACTGGAGACAGCTTTTTGAAGTTTCTGAAAAGGGTAATTAATGCTAAGGAGAGCACTAGTAATACAACTAATTAATCTGACAGTAGGTATAAGATAAATGGGGGTGAAGAGTGGCTAGAGGAAGAGATACTTGATAAGAAGCCATCCCAAAAGTATGGGTGAGAAATAGAACTGAATTCAATAGGAAGTGGACAAGAGAATTAGATTTTAGACATGGTGGAAACAAAAAGAATTTGGGGATTAATCTCATGTGTATAACAGTGAAGAGGAGATCCAGATCTAAAACTCATCCTCCCCTCCAACCTAAATCTCATCTTCATTAAGCTTACTTCCATGTCTACTTGTGTCATGACCATACCAAAGCCACATCCAATGGTGCTGATATGGAGCTCCTGCCACTCAAATACTCAAAAATACTAAGATCTAGGGGATTTCAAAGGAAAAAGCATAAGGACCATCTTTGGAAGTCCTGATTTGGAATTGTGGCTCTCCCAGGAATTTAACATGTGACCTTAAGTGGATAATCTCATCCCTGAGCTTTTGAATCTTCATCAGTAATAGAAATAAAATCTTCTGCCTATGTTTAATATTCACAGACATTTAGGAGGTACACTAACTGAAAAGTTCTGTCCAAAAGGAATTACAAAATATTGTCACCGACCTCCTTGAGCCATGTCTTCCATTCTCATCTTCACACATGATCAGATATTGGCAACTGACATGAGGTGGTGGTACATTTATATGTATATCCACATATGTGTGTGTGTGTGTGTGTGTGTGTGTATCTCCATCCCTATTGCAAAATATTTAGCACAGGGAATGCTATCAAGAAGGTTCTCTTTAAAATGCCAGCAATGTCTTTTCAGTGCACCCAATATACATGTCAATATAAGAAACTTAAGCACCCTGATGTTACTGGAATGTCTGAAATGGTACTATATCAACACTCCCAAATATAAGTGTCTCTTCAATACTGACCCTCACAGTTCCTCTTCTATGAACCATTAAATATTCCTCAAACCTCAAAACTAAATGAAAAGAAATGATCTATTCTCACTTTTGAGGAGAAACATTTTATGCTAGACGGAGAGATGGTTTGAGCTTTAAGGTCTCAGTATCCTGAAGGATGCCTTCAAGGAAATTTCAATAATAGATGATTTTAGAATTTAACGTAACCTCCATAGGTGGGATAAATTCACCAACTTCTGTAGTGTGAGCAGAACACTGCTTTCATGTACTACATGGCAAATATCTGCTCCTGTAACACAGCTGAGGTTGACCTAGATTCCGCTTTAAGATAAGAAAAAGGGTCTAAAGGTGCTTTGCTACTGTGGGCTTGGAATCATGACTGGTCAATAGGTTCTGGCTCTGGCACTTTTAAGCTAAGCCACCTTCTCTGAATATTGAAGAAACTACATAACTTACCTCACAGAGATGTGAAAATAATGCATGGGACAAAAATCCGGTGAATAATACAGAAGCATGGAGTTAATATATTAGCTTTTCTAACTCAGCAGAGAGAAAAGATTCTACTGTATCTTTAAGAGGATTTCCAGCCAGAAGGCAACATTTTTCCCTTATAAAGACTTGCTTATAACAACATTTTTCAAGGAACTCAGCTCAGATGGTACAGGAAACACATTATGGCCTACTGCACCATGCAAATTCACTGCTCAGCACATTATGGGAACACAGATATAATCCTGGTCCCCTAAGCCTTGTAGGTTCTGATTTTATCTTTCTTCCTTTTTCGCTCTCCCCCATTCCCTTCTTCTTTCTCTTCTTTTGTATGCACTACAGTGTAAGAACAGTAAAGCAGCTTATCTCCAATGTATCATTTTTTATTTTTCTTCAGTGGGTTTAATGCCAAATTCCCCAGAAATTTGCAATTTCATAAAGTAACACTGTTTCCAGATATAAAGGTAACTTTTCCATCAGTGACCAAAAAAATTAGAAATAAATAAAAGCCAGTGGAAAAGCAAATAGCCCTAACTTGGCAATTATTTAGCCCTCGGAAATTTCCAAGCCCTTTTGCAATTATTAATTAATTAATGAAGATGAGGTTCCCACTTTACTGAGGTTGAAAGCAAATAAAGAGGTCTAAAAGTTTTCCTCAAATTGAAAGTGGAATATCAAGGAAGAATTCATGCAAGTAGTTACATCATTAAGCCAAATAGAGTCAAGATGTAGAAAATAAGGTCAACTGTGCCCAGGTGCAGTTGAACAAAGGAATGTTCTCCTCAAGACCAACGGTGAAAAAGCCCACTCCTCCATCAGCCCAGGCACCCACAACACACACAGAATATATCTTGTAGCTGTATCAGTCCCTTTCTTCCTTTCCCAAAGCACAGACAGATGGCTAAATGTCAACCTCTAGCCACTCCCCTTAATAATCACAGCCAAAAGTACATAATCTGATTCTCATTTTTAAAATGCTCAATTGAATATGATGTGAAAACACGACACTGTTGAAAAACAAATATTTAAAAAATTTAAAAAGTGATATGAAATCCGCCGATTCCTCTGTAATAGTGTAATAGATCATCTTGAATAACTACTTTACTCACATAGTAAACAAAATGAAGTTGCATGATTTCTGGTGAGTAGTTAATAAAAATTCATTCCATCACCCAAAGCAGGATGATGAAACAGATTTAATGTTAAGGATGTGGCTGCACTCAAGCTCTTAGATTCAGGCTTTACAATGAACTCTGATTCTTTTTCCTCTGTTGTTTCTGAATGTTTAACAGGGACTAGCCTGAGGATTCAATGTGGTAACTGGTAAACAGAGCACTTGAAGATTGGCTCAATCAAGGATTCCCTCCAAGTAGATGGGAAGCTTTTACTATCTCCAATGTAAGGTTCTCCAAGTGGGATAACAGCACCCTCAGAGACTGTCTCTTTTCCTTTTGATTATCATCCTTTGAGTCAGGTTGTCTTGGCCAAGGCAAAATTGCTTACCTATTAGAACTTAAATGTTGCTACCCACTGTTCCAACTTACTATTTTATTTTATTGTAATCTTGACTTATTGCAGTTGCAAAAAAAAAAAAAAAAAAAAAAGCGAGGTAAAGTTCAATAATCTTAATTTATCTAAACTGGTTTCTTTCTGGGGCAGGGGGGACTAATGTAAATCTATCATCATGTTAACAAATGCAAGTCGTACAGATTGCCTATTTTGGATAAGCCTGCTTTAAAAAACAAACACGAAACCCGTTTAATAACATTTATCATCATAAAGAGACAATGCTTTAAAATCATGTAACATTTTAACTTCGAATCTTGATATTGGACAATGAACATGGCTGTCCCACTTTGTATAATGGTTATGCATGATGTTGACAGATTCCTCCAAGCCCTTCAGAGGCCCCATCTAAGAAGGTCTCTAGTTCTCTAAGGAACCTGATATCCACTTAGAACACTATTAATAGAGCAGAAACTTACATGTGAGAAGAATGGTTTAGTAGACACCCTGAAGGAAATTTTTGTTATGAGGTTGAGTATGAGAATGGATCTGTCTGGAAATCGACAATCTTGTCAAAACTATGGAAAGGAATGAAATATAGATACATAGTCCAATCTTCCATCCAATACATCCCCCCAGTTACGATTCAGCTGTAGACTAACGGAAGGCTTTCAAATTCCTGATACCTCACAGTTCTAACTGAAAGGAAAGGAGGGCTCTGTTCCAACATAATGGCTGGAAGCCAGCTCCGTTTCTTCGCCTCACCATTTCCAGTAATTCTCATTGGTTCCTATGTCATGGTGGGAGTAAAAAATATGGTGTTGGTTTAGTACTAATAGAAAATCCCAGTTGTTGTCAGTGGGATGTTGAGTATTATGTCTTATGTAGAAAGCGGAAGAAACTGAATGCACTGACTAAAAAGGTCAAGGAGCAGAAGATAACTAGTATTCATAAAGGATTTTTAAGCATGCGTGGGTTAAAGGGTGAAAAGTGAGACTCTTCTTGGAGGATCAGTCATGTGAATAAACAAGGGGCAACAGACCAGTCCTGCTGTGCTGCGACTTCTCTGAGCAAACTCTGAGGTGTCGCCTTGCTTAAATCCTTTTGGCCTCGGCCATCTCCTGAGTCCTTGGCGACCTGTTCTACCCCTGCAACCACTGTGGAGCCAACACATGAGCCCAATAGCAGCTCACCTCAAACCTATCCTGCACACTTGCCACTTATAGATCTGGGAATGTTCTCTATCTGCTAAAGTGTAAGATGATGCATGCTTATTTAATATGTAAGCAAATGAAACTTGTGTGAGGAAATTCCTGCTCCAAAGAGGGATGTTTTGATGGACAGGAGGATAATTTTCTCTTTCTTTGCAAAAACAGATTTTCCTGAGATACTATGGTTGATGTGGCTTTTTGGGAGATGATCCTTTAAGAATGAGCAATTAGTTGTACCTGCTATTATAAAGTAGCCCCATTGATGACATATTTGCAAATAAAATCTTTCTCCTTCCTACTTGACTCTTTCATCCCTGGGATTGTATTTGCTAATGAACAACAGAGTAGCCTGTGCACTTTGGCCATCAGCTTTGCTTTCTGGTGAAGGTGTACTAAATGAGGCCCACTTTTTCCCCATCACTGTGTTCATGAATTTCTTACCTTTGGCTGCAGTGGTGGCGAGGGGGCTGACACAGGATCTGTGATATAGGTCTTCTTGGAACCAGGGACTGGATACATCCCAGCAGGGTTCTGGTTCCCCATCACAGGAGGAGTGTACCCTTGTTCTCGCTTCCAGGTATTTGGGTGACCCTGCAGACCATAGGCAGGATCGGAGTCATTTCTGCCCCCATAGGCAGACCCTCCTCCATAATAGGGTTCATAATAGCGTCCTTGGTTGGGGGCATAGCCAAACCCAGGCTCGGGTTGAGGACCTGGTGGTGGAACGTATGCATAATCTGTGCCTCCCCGGCTTGAAGGAGGTGGACACTGCCCAGAGGCAGGGACTGGCTGAGTGTTATAGCCATGGGACCCTGGGCCATAAATCTGTCCAGATGAAAGGCCACCCATGTAATGAGGGCTAGGCTGGGCTGACTTCACTTGCACATTGAAGGTAGGCCTTGAAGGGGTCGATGCCGTGGTGTAGGAGGCTGGGACTGGCTGAGGCTGGGGTTTGAGTGTTCCAATTGGAGTCACAGGGATGGGGCCAGCCTGAGGTGCAGGCTGTGGCTTCGTTGCAGACTTTTTGGTTGCTGTAAGAGGAGGTTGGTTTGGGATGACCATTCTCTTGTGTCCTGTGACAGGAGTGGAGACTGGAGGAGAGGCTGTTGTACTAGTAGAGCCCTAAAGAAAGAGAGGGAGGGAGGGAGGGAGAGGGAGTTTGTGGGGGGAGGGGGGAGAGAGAGAGAAGAAAAAATTGCAAAGATTATCACCAATAAAACAGAATAAATATCTATAAATTAACAAATATTAATAACTTATTGTTATTTATGATTTAAGATGTGTAATACAGATAAGGCATGGTCCTACCCTCAAAGAGACTAATGCAAAGATCAGTTGTGATTCTCTGCACTACCGGTAAACAATTAAAAAAGGAAATCAAGGAGATAAGTCCATTTATAATAGCATAAAAATTAAGAAAACACCCAGGAATAAACTTAATATGGTAAATTACATATATATATATGTATATATATATATATATATATATATATATATGCACACACACACACATTATAAACCATAAAACATTGTTGAAATTATGTATTCATAAACTGAGAGACTTAATGTGCCAAAAATGTCCTTACTAACTACAATTATATATAGATTCATTATAATCACTATCAAAATCCCAATAACATTTTTATAGAAATAGAAAAAAAATTCTAAAATTCAAATGGAGCCATAAAAGATCATGAATTGCCAAATCAATATTGAGAATCAAGAATGAAGCTGGATGAACTACAATTCAAATATAGCACAAAACTACAGGAATCTAAACATTGTGATACTGGTACAAAGACAGACAGACCAAGAATACATACTGGGGAAAGTGCAATCTCTTAAATAGGAATCAAGGAAACTGGATATCCATGAGCAAAGAAATGAAAGTGGACCCTTACACCATCAACTAGAAATGGATTAAAGGCTTAAAAATGCAAAAGACTTAAGACCTGAAACTAAAAAGATCTAAAGGAAAACACAGAGGTGTAAAGCGTCATTGGTTGTGGCAACAATTTCATGGATATGACGTCAATAAACATGGCAGCACGGACAATGGAAACAGAAATAAACCAATAGGACTATATAAACTGAAAAAGTTCTCTGACACAGCAAAGGAAACAATCAACAGAGTGAAAAGGCAAACTAAAAAATGGTAGAGAATAGTGCAAATCACATATCCAATAAGGGGTTAATAGTCAAACTACATTCATCATGAGTTAATTCACAAGACATTAATTGGAAAACACAACTATGGTTAAATGGCAGAAAGATCAGTAGAGGAAAGGGAGTAGGGGATGTGGGAGGAGGGGAAGGGAGGGAAAGGTACTGGAGACTGAATTAGAACAAGATAGATCCATGCTTTTATAATTATATCTAAAGGGATTCTACTATCATGCATAACTAAAAGGAACCAATGAAATATCTCCCCATAACAGTCAGGATACCTATTAATAAAAATAAAACAAAAGTAGTATTGGCCAGGAAGTTGGAACTCTTGCACACTACTGGTGGAAATGCAAAGTTATGCAGCCACTAATAGAAAATAGTTTGGAGGTTCCTCAGAAAATTAAAATAGAAATTTCCCTTAGAAATATTTACTCAATACAGTTGAAATCAAGATCTCTAAGAGATATCAGCACTCCTTGTTCACTGAAGCACTAGTCATAATGGCCATCAATAGTTAAATAGATAAAATGTGTCATACATATACAATGGAACTATTCAGCCTTTAAAAAGATGGAAACTCTACAATATGCAAGAACATAGATTTGCTTTGAGAGCATTAGAATAAGAAAAATGCCTCATTCACAGAGAGACAAATACTGTATGATTCCACTATATGAAGTATCAAAGACAGTCAAACCCACAGAATCAAGGGGTGGATGGTAGTTGCCATGTGTTAGGGAGAGATTGAAAGAGGAGTTTTAGTCAAGCAAAATTTTACTCAAGTAAGATGAATTAGCTCTAGAGGTCTGATGTTTGATTTTTGCCTCTGGTCATCAATGATACATCATACAGTTCAAATTTTGTTCAAGTAGCAAGACAAGAATGTATGCTATTATCCTGACTTGAGCAAAAGCAAATCTGAGTGCCTGCACCAGGAAAAAGATGAGCCACAAGAGGTGCATCTGGCCTGTTCTTGTGTTCTGGCCACACCGACCCTCGTTCAGACACACATTCAACAGTCACTATGCGTCAGTTCCTCTACCACATTATCAAGTCCTCTGGGACAGGGAGACATCTACTATTCATCCAAGGATACTAGCCACCTCCCCTAACCTCACAGAGTTCGACATATTGAAGATGCTTGGAAAATGACTAATAGAAAAAAATGCCATATTAAAAAGTTCTGAGTCTCAAAAAATTACATACATGTGTATTTATAGATGAGCATAATATTTAAATGTGCTTGATTTTCAAAATGAAAATGTTAAATCGTGATAGAAATTCAAGAATTCTTACAAAAATAAAAATTAAATGTCAAAAATATATGCTTGGAAACACCAAATAATCCAAGTAAAAAAGGTTCACTACGTGAATCTTCAATTCAATTAACTGAATACGTGAACCAATAAGTGTTGCTAGGTTTCTTTGATCTTAAGAAATATAAATAAACAATTCCTGGTCTTCACCCCTTCCACATCCAATGAGGTAAAATATATGTAAAACCTCAAGGGGAAAATATGTATAAATATAGGTATTTATATATATATCAAAATACACAATTTTTAAACACATAGATATGATCTGTAAAATATTCAAAAACATGCCAGAATAGATACAACAGAATTTATAGCAGAGTTGAGGAAAATCTTTTCATCCCCCCAAAGAACTTTAGTAAGCAGATATTCCTAGAAGCAGGCAATGGCTCCTGAAACAGTGGTCTGATGCCTTCACTCAAAGCCTTTAGGAATGGAGTGTGTGTGTGTGTGTGTGTGTGTGTGTGTGTGTTTGTGTGTGTGTGTGCATGCGCGTGCTATGTTCAGCTGAAAAGAGAGAAATTTGTCCAAAGAGTTGCTTCTGAGGAGTAAGGTCTACATTAATTCTTTTCTGGGTACTTGCAAACACGACTGGCTTTACTTTCCAAACTGTGGCTCTGAATATCCGTTGTGGAGCAGACTTTAGAGCTGCAGCAGTTAGGATGTCTGTCTCAGTGCAGTTGCTCAGTCACTGTCTCCATTTATAGCTGGGAAATATGAACTCTGGGTTTTTGATGATCTTGAGTCATCAAAGAAAGCAAAGTTTTCCCTCTTTCATTCAATTTTTTTCTCTGAAAAAATTTATATCTTATGTGGTTGAATAGAAAAATCTACCCTTAATTTTTTTCCTAGGTTCAAATTGATTTTTTCATGCCCTTTGTTATAGAAGGTCAGATTCTTATCTGCTCCTTCTTTAGGAATATCTTTAGCATATGTGTGTGTGTGTGTGTGTGTGTGTGTGTGTACACACATACATATACATGCACATACACACATATATTATATATATGTATATATATGTGTGTGTATTATATATATAATATACACACACAGAATGAACTGCTTACTAAGGGAAAACTACATACATTTCTATTGGGTTCTATTGAGACCACCTTCAGGCAGAAGGGAGAGAATAATCCACCAAGTTAGCATTACCCAGCTTGCTTAAATTATAAGTAAATGACAAGTTTGCCCCTTAAAAGGATAATATAAAAAAATGAAAAGGAGGAAAACTATTCAGTAGCCTAGAACTTAACAACTAAATCTAGAATTACAAGATCACTAGGAAACTACATGTGAGACACATGATTTGTGGAAAAGATAGCTGTTAAGACTCAGGACTCCCCACCCCAATAATGATGCACTCAAACTATGTCTTCTCAAGTAGTGTACTTATTCATGCTTATTTAGGTGCAGAATAGCCAGGAGGGACAGGGCACTTATCCATGGATGACAGAGCGAGAGCTGTCATCTCCTCTAGGTTCAAGAATACAAGGGAAAGAGCAGTTATTTCAACCAAAGAACAGAATTCTGAAGAGGAGAGCACTCAAGAGAGGACTAGGGGCCCTCCTTGGCAGGCAGGTAGAAAGGTTATAATCAGCCAGCCACATATCTATGTGGCACAAGAGGCTTCTGGTGTCTCTCAAGGGGCCCTATTTTCATCTTGGGTTTGGTAAAAATGTGTTTTGTCCCCTAATAATTCAATGTGGATAATGCCTCTTCAATCATCATGATAATAAAAAGTCCCCATTCGTTTCCAAACGCCCTGTGATTAGTAGGTACTTTCCTCTCCAGTCCAGAACCACTGGAAATGAAATGTTCACTAAGTGACCCTGAGATTTTTTTTTTCAACACTATCTCTGGACCAACCTAAATCACCAGAAAGCTATATATCTATATCAAATTGAATTGGATATGATGAGAAGACAATTTTCTAGTCTTTCTGTGAAATTTCTGCTAATGACAACAGTCAACATGTCATCCTGTATCCTGTGACTAACAATCCCTTTCATCTGACTCAGGACCCCTTCTCAAGGATCAAGTTCACAATTTGAAGCACTTGCTATATTATGAAGTTCTCAATTTTCTGTCTCTATACTTCATCTGTATTGTGAATCATAGGCAGAAATATTTAATTGTCTATTCCATGTGTCTCATTGGATGTCTCATATGCTTTTCTGACTTCAGAAATTAAATTATGATCATCTTCCCTGAATTCTGCTTTTGTCTGATGCTCTTATCCACCCAGTTGCTACTCAAATGATAACAAAGGAAGTCATTCCTGTGCCTCTCCTGCCCTTCCCATATTTCACCTTTCCTACCACTGCAACTCGGATGATACCAACTCCAAGATAACACAATTTTTCATGGGAAATTTTCCAATAGCATCCAAACTGGTATTTGAGTGTTTCCTCTTGTTTCCCATCAATGAAATCCTCCTTCTATAGCCAGAGTGATGGCTCTGGAATGTACATCTAATCACATTATTTTAAAATTTAAAAGTCTTCAACCTTTGGGTGGCATGACAGACTCAAATATACCTCTGCTGCCTCTCCTTGAGAATCTAAAGTTATCTAAATAGGATCTTCATTCCAATTCAGTTTGCCATACTCTCTCACTTCTCAGAGATAACTAGGAACTGGTCTCTTTTATTCAAGATGCTTTCCCAATGGCTTTGAAATATCATAGCACATAGTAGGCATTTCAGAAGTGTTTAATGAATGAATGAAAGATAGTCTTCCAAGAAGAAATGCATTCCTCTTGACAGATTATAACCAACCATACAAAATTTGAACTACCTAATTTCCCTTATTGACTTGATAATTAAGAAACTGATAAAATTGATGCAAGCTTAATTACAATAATGTCATTAGTTTCCTCCTTTCTCTAAATAGTTTAATGATTTTATTTCTGGAATTTATTAATACTATTCTCTTTCCTAGAAGCATTTGAGATGTTTATTTTCATTTTAATGGTCAACTGAAAAGTTCTCCTTGATGATTACTGAAGTCCCCTCAAGCAAGAGCTATGAGGACATATTTTAAATACACTTAGAAAGAGAGCAAAGGAACTAATGCATTTTAAAATACTTTTTTTTAACCACAGGTAGTGACTGAAATAAAATACCCTTTGAATTAACAAACAAGTAATCAAAGTACTTCAAACTCCAGAAACACAATCCAAACTATTTATTAAGTAAAAATTTATTGAAAGTCAGCCCTGTTCAGGTACTGAACTAGTTACTAGAGGCACAAAACAACAAAGGAAATCAAAGTTAATTCATTTAGAAAATTATTATTTAATATTTTATGAAAAATTCCATAAGATGAGCGAAAATTATTTCAACTTAGGAAATTTTCTAAAGTAACAGCAGGTGAGAATACACAAAAGCTCAAAACTCATACATCATATATTGATTCCAGGTATCCAATGACACCTGGAAGATGTTAAATCATAATGTAAATATTAAAGGAAAAAACACAGAATGTAGGTTCAACTGGTTATATAATACAATCAAAGCTACCTAGAGCAATACATCCAGCGAATGAGAAGTAGGCAAAATATGGTTGACTTGTTAGAAGGTTAAAAGTATTTCAGTTTCAATTATTTTTTCATGACAATCATTTCAGGTTATTTGAAGAAACTTGATGAATATTTGAATTGGAGTTATTCACTTTGGTTATTGCTATAGCAGGAAACTAAGTAAAACACCTATATTGGTTAATTATAAAAGTATATATTAATAGCAACTGCCGCAGTCTGGCTGGGCACAATCAGGAGCCACTTGTCAAAAGAAACTAACTTTATTTTTAGAACCAAACACGCCAAACAAACAGCCTCTCAGGAAAAACCCCTCAGAGCCTCAACTGCCACCACCGGCTTTCCACAAGCCTGTCTCTCCCCCCACAAGCTTCTCTCCACCTCCCACAATCCTCCTGCTCTTGAGGCCGATTGGCTGGGTCACGTGGGCAGAGCCAAAAAGTCCCCCAATGAGCAGCTCCGTGGTCTGAAAGGGCAGGGAAACAGTCCAATGAACATCACCGCAGAGGAGCCAATCAGCTAGATGTTGCTGGGGCCGAGGAGCCAATCAGCTAGATGTTGCTGGGGCCGCTGTGAGCCAATCATCAGCCGGCAGCTGGATTGCTGGCAGCTGGAAGTTTGCTGGGGCCCCTTCGGCTGTGGCTCTCAACATCTCCCCCTCTCTGTTTAAACAACAAGCATGTGGCTTAGGGACCGTGCCTGTTAGGCAGTCCAATTCAACATATGGTCCTTACCCGTCATCGGATGAACTGACCTCTAGGCGTCAGCCTCCTGTCTTAGGTTGGTACCACTGCAATTGGATCATACCCGTCACTGACTACCGGTCCAGCATACAGCTATACTTGTGGATAGGCCTTTGCACCAGTGGGGGGGTGAGGTTCTTTGCCTCACCTCTGTTGGCCCCCAAATTTTAGACCATCACTAGTAGAGGAGGATGCAAAATGCCATGACATTAAGCCAATTGAGGGCTCCTTTGAAAAATTGTACCACCGGTGACATCATCAGCAAAAATACCCCAACACTACCACAAGTCGCTACACCAACAGATAGTTCAAAATGCATACAGGTGAGCTCACAATGTGTCCAGGCAAGTTCTGCAAGCAGTTCAGTGATGGCTATTGTAGAAGGTGTAGATTGGTTTTATCTTTGACTTCACCAGCACTGGGATGAAGATAGGAATTCTGGCAATAATGGCTAAAGAAAAAATTATGTAACATTACAGAAGGCACTAAAAGAAAACAATTTTCTTAACAATTTACATTGTCTTCACCGGCACTGGGATGAAGATAGGAATTCTGGCAATAATGGCTAAAGAAAAAATTATGTAACATTACAGAAGGCACTAAAAGAAAACAATTTTCTTAACAATTTACATTATCTTTAAGAGAATTATTAAATATAATGAAAAGGAAAGGTGAAAGTAAACAAACAGATCTGTTAACCTTCTTTTTTGTTTACATATTAAAACAATCCTCAACAGTTGTTTACCCAATATAAATTAAACCATATAAATCACGTGAAAAAAAAATATTTGGATCCATTTTATCATGAGCGCTCATCATATATGATATATGGACATTCAAACATATAACACAAAACACAAGTGTTGCTCTCAACAAGCAACAAACATTTATATAGCATTTTCTTTATGTAAACACTTTGTGTTGAATGTATTTTATCCTCACAACTACTCTTGAGACAGGAAATATTATTGCCCCTATTTTCCAGAGAAAGCTGGTAAAGCCCAGAGAGATGAATTGCCTATGGTTACCAACTAGCAGGTTGCAAATTCAGGATTCAAACCCAAGTAGTCTGGCCCCATGTCATGGTTTTAAAGATCATTCTACCTCTCTCAGGTAATAAAAGAGTCAGAGCAAATGTATAAAAGCATAAAAGGCCTTTTCGGTCTATCTATAATTTTCCTATTGATCAAGATATGGATATAGAAAAAAACATTTACTTCCTAGAAAAAATACCAACCAAATAAATGGGGCTACACACAGCAAATAATACTCAGTGTCAATATCTGAGAAACAATGGAGTGGCATTGACTGTGAAACCTGAGGAGCTCATACTCTGCCCAATGGCAGCTCCTGTAGTGTGTCAGCTGAATGCTATTCATGGAACACGGATCCAATATTCCTATACTGACTTCAAGGTTTTGCTGAATATTTTTGTTTTGTGAGAACACTAGAAAGCCAAAGCATTTCTGCAGGTCAAATGTAAGGCAGGAGATGCACTTTACCACTTCTTCTCTAAGTTACAAACACTGGCAAATATTTGTAAAACCCTGACATGGGGCCAGACTACCTGGGCTTGAATCCTGGATTTGCAACCATAGACAATTCATCTCTCTGGGCTTCACCATCATCCTCTGGAAAATAGGGACAATAATGTTTGCTATCTAAAAAGTAGTTGTGAGAATAAAATACATTCAACACAAAGTGTTTACATAAAGTAAATGCTATATCAGTCACCAGTGAGGCTAATCAGTGTAATAAAGAATTGCTGTGCACTAGAATTCCAGAGACCCAAAGAGTATAGGAACTCAACCAATTTAGGTATTTTGATCTTGTATCCTGCTACTTGACTAAATTTGTTTATCAGCTCTAGAAGTCTTCGGTTGGAGTTTTGGGGTCTTCTAAATATAGAATCATGTCATTGGCAAACAGGGGTAATATGACCTCTTCTTTTCCTATTTGTATTCCTTTAATTTCCTTCTCTTGCCTGACTGCTCTGTCTAGAGTTTCAAGGACTATGCTGAGTAGGAGTGGTGAGAGTACACAGACTTGCCTGCCTTGCTCCTTCCTGTCTTTAGAGGAAATGCTTTCAGTTTTTCTCTGTTCATTATGATAATGGCCTTGGATTTGTCCTATATGGCCTTTACAATATTGAGGTAATTTCCATCTATCTCTAGTTTTTCTAGTGTTTTAAATATGAATGGGTGCTATACTTGGCCAAATGCTTTTTGGGTATCTATTGATATAATCATGTGATTCTTGTCCTTAATTCTATATATGTGGTTAATTACATTTATTGGTTTCCATATGTTGAACCAATCTTGCTTCCCTGGATGAAATCCATTCGATCAAGCTGCACTATCTTTTAAAAATGTTTTTGTATGCAGTTTGCCAATATTTTATTAAGAATATCTGCACCTATATTCAGCAAGGATACTGGCTTGAAGTTTTCTTTTCTTGATTGATCTTTGTCTGGTTTTATCCACAGAGTGATACTAGCTTCATAGAATGAATTGGGTGGTGTTCCCTCCTTTTCTATTATACTTCACTCGTGAAGGCAGTTATCAAGAATACAAATAATAAGTGTTGGTGAGAATGTGGAGAAAAAGGTACACTCACACACCGTTGATGAAACTATAAACTGGTGCAAGCAATTTGGAAGGAGGTATGGAGATTCCTCAAAAAACTAAATCAGCAGCCACATCAACAGTTAAGCAGCATAATTCATAATACTGAAGATATACAAACCAAACTAGATGCCTTTCAATAGATAATAAAATTTCTGAATCTGTATAATAAAGACAAATGCAAGCACAGATTACCTGCTTCACTTACAATGCAACACTTCATTGACTATTTAATTCATAATTTCTTTCTAGCACTGAACAGGAAAATGACTTAATTTTACTTTCTTGAACATCCTTAATAATCATCTCCAATGCTTTGAGTTCAGTACCACAACTCCTTTCATTACCCACTTTGGCCATTCATGCTATCTATTCCATAGATGACTCCATGAGCTGGAAAACAACCTATTAGATATAGAGTACAGTCTGCACCCTTTTCAAATATGACTTCATGACAGCATAGGTTAAGCTTTTAAAATACAGATTATTATAGACACACCCACTCAAGAGACTAAAATCTGGAAATCTGAAAAGGTTAAGAAAATGATTCGCATCAAAAGCAGAGTTCAGAACCAGATTTTGGTTCTGTTGTTAAAGCAGAAGAGGGAATCTTACCTGGAGCAGTGGGCTTTGAGTGATAGGAGTGGATTTCAAAGGAGAATTTCATAAAATTTAGAAACTAATTTATTCTTTCTTTCTTTAAAATATTTATGGTAAATATGTCCATGGGTTAATTTAGTGATATGTATTCAGAAGACTAAGAGATTCTATACTTTTAAACTAATAATCTCATTTCTAAGAATTTAAACTAAGGAACTGACCACAGATGGCATAAATGTTTAGTTTCAAGGATCATTCATTGTAATTTGTAGAAGTGAAGGATTATGGGGAATTTACATAGTTCAGTAAATGAGGATTATTTAAATAAATTATTCTGGTACAATCACATGATGGAAAGCTATGGAGCCATTAAAAACCATTCTGTGAAGATATTTAAAAACATCAATAACTCCGTTCCTTACCACAAATACCAGAAATTCCATGTCTGGGCATACTGCTAAGTAACTGAAAGCAAAGACATAGATATTTGTACAGTCATGTTCACATGTTCACATTATTTGTAATAGCCCAAAGGAAGAAGCTACAGCATTCACTGATGAATAAGTGGATAAATAAAATGGGAGCCAGGCACACATGCAACAAAATACTATTCAGCATCAAAAAAGAAGTGAATTCTGACCCAGTTACAACAAGGAGGAACCTAGAAGACATGCAAAATGAAATGACCCAGTAACAAAGGTACAAAATTGTATGAATGCAATTACATAAGATACCTCGAGTTGTCAAATTGGTAAAGACAGAAAGTAGAATGCGGCTGCCAGGAATGAAGAGGAAGAACAGAAAGTAATGTAATGGGGTGGCATTTCTATTTGGGAAGATACATCTGTGGACATGGATTCTGGTGATCAATGCACAACAATGTAAATGTACTCAACAATACCAAACTGTATATTAAGAGCAATTGCAATAGGAAATTCTAGGTTATGCATATTTTATCCCTAGAAAATAAAAATAAACAACAATAAATAACATGTCAACCATCTCATATCTTAAAATCAGGTTAGGAAACTGTTTCATGTCTGTTCATCAACAAATGCACCATCTGTCTCTCACACAACATATGCATACATATGTAGCTAGAAGGATTTATTCCTGGACTGGTCACAGTGGTTTTTTTTAAGTGGGGTATTTTTGGGGTATTCTGTATACTTCCCCATTTCCCAAACTTCCTACCATAACCACATATTCCTTTTGAAATCAAAGGGAGAAATAAATAACATGTCATATCTATACATTTTTTATGTACAATATAAATGCATAAATAATCACACATATTTCTTATAAATAAATTAATACATATTTAAAATAAAGTTTAAGAAACATTTACATTATTTTACAAACCAAACACCAAAAAAAATAATTATAGTATTCTAATTTCCATGGCTACATACATAGAAAAAAAAAAGGAAGAAACAGCCAAAAATTAAAAGTGGTTTAAAAGTATTGTTAAAAGTTAAAATTTTGCACTGGGCAATACATTTAAGGAAAAGAAAAATTGTTTTCTTCATCCTCTTCTTTTTCTTCTTTTTTTTTCATATTTTTCACATTAAAGACAGAAGTCCAATCATAAATGGTAACTGGAAACTGGTGATGAGTTAAAAGAGTCTCAAATATTACTCTCAAAACAAAAACACACAATTTTAATGGGTGCCACTGAGCTTAAAACATCGCTGCCAGCACAGGTATGCTTGATGGGCACGTGAACCCCCCCCCCCACACACACACACACACATGCCTTCCATGGGGCTCTCCTCAGATAGCCACAGGCCTCAACATCTTCTGTGCATCGCATCAGCACTTGCTCATTTCACAGTGCTGTGCTCTGCAAACACACACCACTGCTAGTGACGGGCTATTCTTAATAACTTCTGAGGCAGAAATAGCAGAAACAGTATGGTCTGATGTGGCACTCCAGAGTGGGTTTTGTCTTAGAAGCCTTTCCGTTTAATTAATTCTCATAACACATCTGAAGGGGTATAAAATACTGTGAAGACAAGCGGTTCCCTGGACAACTGAAGACACCAATGCCAGTATGTCAAGTTGTTTTCTCAGAAATAAAAATCAAATCAAGTGGGAGCACTTAGATGCTACCTTGAAATTCTTCCCTTCCTATCCCCCCAACTATTAAACACAGAAGCAATAATCCAGTTGAAGCCCTGCACTTCCATGTTCATAAAACTAGCCTGTCATCTTGCTGAGCCAAGAGAGCTAGCATTTTAAGGAGTGCCTCCCCCGCCCCCAGATAACTTTCAAATGAGATGATATGTCATCAGTTTTGAACTTGAGAGGTCTCCAAGGTTTTTGTTTATATAAATACACATATAGTATAGTACACTGAGTTCCTAGCATGCATGTGTCTGGCACTGGATAAAATGCCATTGTGATGAGGGTTAATTCGATCTGAGCTTATTCTGTAACCTAGGAATGTAGTGAGAAAGGACCTATTTCCATGACAAGCAATCTGCTTCCCTGAACCATCCCCCCTAAAGGGCCCAGCACTTTTCTCCAATCAGACCAAGGGTTTAGTGAAAAATTCCAAGAGCTGAACCCCTTAGCTGAGAAATAACAAAACCCAATCCCTGTGAGAACAGTACAGATGCACTTTGACATGACCAGTAGCAGTGGACACTAGATAATTCTTTTGGTGGGTAAGCTTTCAATGATGGGCTATTAAAATGCTCTCAAATTAGGTTATTTACCTTAAGGAAAAAAAAATTAGAAGATGGTTGAGAAAATCATGACATATTATCTAGTGAAATGACAGGCAGTTGAAAAGGAAGGGAGCATGTATTCCAAATAATGGTCTATGAAGAAAAATAAAATAGGAGTGTCTATGTATAGGGACAAAAATTATAAATCATTTATGTTGTAAGGTTGGTAGATACCTCTAAGATTTAGCAATGTGATTGGATGATACAAATATGCTTATACTATAGTGTTTCTACTTGATTTTGTGATTCCATCTACTAATTACTAATCAGTAGTTCCAGTTCTCACTCTTAGCATTATTGGTGCTCTAGTCCAGTCCACTATCATTGCTGACCTAATTTACTGAAATAAACAAATAAAAAAACACATTTATATGAACATTTGTTAAACAAACTGATCTCTTATTGTCCTCCAGTACATACTGTAGACTGCAACCAGAATGTTTCTAAAACTGAACTCTGAATCTTGCATTCTTTCATTAAAATTTCTCAAGGCCCTCATTGCTGTTAGGATGAAGTTCAGATTCCTTCATAACAAAACTTCTGTTCATTCTCATCAGTCTCCTCTCTTACCTCCCTCCATGTGGAATTCATAGTCCCAGCCCTTCTGTGCTTACCCTGACTTGAATCCTTTCCAACCTGCTTCTGTCTCCCACCTCCTACTGAGAATTCATCCTTCAGATTTCAAATGAAATGACACCTCTTCAGGGAAGCCAGCCTTGATCCTCCAAGACAGGTAAGGTCCCTGCACTAATAGTTGGACCCCCTTTTATGATAGCCCTCATCCATTCTTTTGCATTTATTCCTTTAACATTCATTATCTTCCCCATTATGTTCGATATGTTAACAGCTTTGTTTTTCTAGTTCAACATTCTAACTTTTCTAGGCCCAGCACACAGATTTTCCTTAACCTATTCTTTAAAAGATGAAAGTTACTTCAATAGCATGTTATAGTCAAATTCCACGAGAGAATAAATATTTGGCAAATAATAATGGCAGTAGTTGACTAAGTTATAAATGTCTCATATTCTTCTTTATCAGTTTTGTAAAGTTGAACCCTAAACCATGCATCTAAGAAATGTTTGGGATTAATAGTCAATCTAATATTAAAATATACTGAGTTTTTGCATTTTGGGTTTCTTAGCTGTAGGTAACAGGAAATGTGGTGAGTCTGGTGAGCAATTTTGGTTTATAATCAACTGCTCTTGTAGAACAGATCCTTCCAGTCTCTCACTGCTACTCCAAGCCATTAAAATACAGATGAATAAAACCGCACAATTTTTTCCCCCTGGAAATCTGTGTCCTGTAGGGGTCTCTCCTTTGGAAATGTATATCAGTGGTGAGAATTAAAATGTGAACATCTTGGAGACAAGAGTCTGAGAGTTAGTTATACTCAAAGGAATTTTAAAGAAGAAAAAGATGGCTGAATTGTGCATAATTAAAACATATAACATTCTTTACAGAATCATGGAGTACTAGAGCTGAAAGAAACATGAAGGTCGTACATTTCCATCTTCTCAAGGAACAGGCTCAGATAAGATTTGCCCAAAGCAGTAAGGCTTTGAAAGTTAAGACTAGAGCCACCTTTCTAGAATTTGTTCCTACCATCCCACCAGAATGACCAGGTTTACTAACAAGTCACAAAAAGGCAATAGACCCTGTTTTGTTTTTCAACCAAAATGGACCTTAGTGCATAGATATCGGGAGGCCAAGATGGACATCACTAGCCAGGTTGGAAGGGATAGGTTGGGCTGTGTTTTCATAAAGGAGTTTCCAAAATAGTAGTGGAATTCAGTAAGGGAAGCCACGTGTGTGAGTAAGTGGCTATATTTGCTTCAGTGGAAACAAACAGACCCCCGTTCACATATTTCCAAAGGAATTTGGGTGATGGAAAGCAAATAAAAGAGGAATAGGTGATATATTACAGTCCTCAGAGAATTCCACATGCAAAGCTTGCTAAAACCTGTATAAAATACTGAAATGACACCATGTTTACAGCTCATTGGGCTCATAGCAGAGTCACTGGATGCTTGCTCAGTTTTTTTTTCCCTTTGCAGAAACATGCTCATTTTAAAATGATCACTGTATTATTATGATTTGAATACATGTCAACCGCATTATATATAAGGGGAAAAAGTTTTTCTCCTAACATATTTGTTCTCAGAAATGGAGGCTGTTTGTCCACTTATTGTAGATGGATAAAAGGGCTGAATCATAGAAGGGTATAATTTCTAAGGAGAGAGCACTTTGCCACAGAGTGGGAGGAAGGGTAGAAAATGTTTTCATAAAGAGTGACTATTAGGGACAAATAAGAGCTCTATTCACCAAACCTGTACACATCCCTTTATCCTTGTAAAACAAGCTATGAAAGCACATAATGACTAACTGCGGCAAAATTACTCACATTCTAACTTTGCATAATCGCTAAAATGGTTCTGGTTTTTTAGCCCTCCCCCTTCAACAATTCTGCACTCTTAAATTTTTTTTTTTCAACCACAGCACAAATGGTTATAGCAAACGAGTGTACCAGGCACATCTGCTGTTCCAGAAAGAATTCACTCTCCTGTGCCAAATCCACGTCTATCGGAAGAAATAAAAATAAATTGCGAGCAGGTTCAGCAAATGCCCGGATAAATCCCACAGTGACCACATGGGGTAGATTCATTTCTCTAGTAGCTGTGGCCTGAAAGGGTGAGGGAAGGAGGAGTGATCTGGAAGCCAGGGTTGCTCTCAGGCCTGTGTTTCTCACTCAATATGAGTCTATAGTTAAGGTAGTAGCTCCTTTCTCTATTTTCTGGGTAACTATTTGAAAAACAGGATTGTATTTGTAGCCTCAGAGAAAGGAAGGGCGATTGCTACATGTTTTGTGGTATACGAACAGTATTCTTAAAAACAGCAGAGGCAGGAGCAATGATGGTTTGAACGCTCCCCCAAACACCCCTTGATATTTATATTTTTGAAACTTTTCCGATGAGAGCCTATTTGATATTTTTGATCATGCAGTGGAGTAAAAGTCCTAGAACTTGGGGGTGTTAAGGGATCTAATACTTTCTCTTTGCTAGGTAGCCAGTGTCAGCTAGAAGTTTGAGTCCTGACCATGGTCGGAGTGATCAGGCTCCATGGGAGAGCAAGGGACTAGGGCTTGGCCAGGAGCAGGGGACCAGCATCACTGCAGAAGTCTTTATCTTCAGGGACACACAGCAGGTGAGGTCCAATCACTGAACGTGGAAGAAGCAAAATGAAGACCTAGCTTATCCTTTTCCCTAGCAAACAACAGCAAATTCAAACACAGATACTCTTTGGGACATTATTTCAAATTGAAACAAGGCCTGAAAATATTTGGCTTGAATAAATTCACTTTTATTATTGTTTGGGTCTCGATTTCCTCTTTATAAAATGAAAGGATTTGACTGAACTAATTCAAAGATTTCTGGTAACTGAAGGTATCTAAGGGTGCCTTTGATTTCAGATAAGCTCTGACACCTGAGATTCTTTGGAATGGCATGAAATGAGACCCTTGTCATTCTGACACTGTTTTCAAGATTTATTTTTACAATTCTCATGATCTATATATGTTATAGTATGCTTAATCCTAATGCTATAATGTCACAAGAAAATCAAATGATCTAAACTTGCATTTAGGGCATGATTGAAGCCAATATGTCCATATGAAGAACAAAACCAAAACTATGGGTGGTGACATGAGTATAAGGAACATTGGTATTTTGCTTTTGTATTCTGTCATTTTCTTTTATAAAATGAGCACATATTCTTACATTGAGAACAAAATAGCTTGATTTACAAAGAAAACCAATCTCTTCAAATGTCTTTCCCTTTCAGTCAGCTCACTGTATTTTCCCCAACGACCCCAAAACAAAGAGATGTGATAGTTAGTTGGCTCTAAATGTATGACTTTAGAAATTATTTTTGAAAATGGTGTCATTCATATAGTCATCTACAATTTAATGACCATCTCCTAAATACCAGGAATTTTGCCAGTTACAGGGTGAAAAGTTACCATTCCTGGCCTCAGTGACTTAATAAAGTGTAGTCAGGGAAACAGGCAGGAAACCAGTGGAAACTACTCAGATTCCCAGAAGTCTGACAATCCTTACTTGGAACACAGTGATTCCCCTGCAACCCATTTATTTTTGTAAACACTGAGCCGAGTTCCAACCAATCAAACAACACTAGCCTAGGAGGTAAGAGACCAGAGTGTTTCACTCCATTCTGAATTAGTGAAGAATTTTAGACAGCTTCCTATATTTGTGACTTAGAAACTTCCCCCTTCAAGATGCTGGCTAAAGATGCTTTTCAAACTTCACCTGGACAGCTGAGTTCAGGTATCTTCCCCTAGCCTGCCCTTCCATGAATCTCAGATAAATGTAATCACCTGGGATATCCTTACACATTTTCAAGTCTGAACAATATTGTTCTAAACTACATAACTCAAAATTAGGGACCATGTTGTGATATTCTGCTTTTTCAGCTTTAGAAGCGGATAGCACAAAAACTAAACCAAAGTAGGGCATCAAAACATCACTGAGCAATGAATGAATAAATAATTCAATGAATGACTATATTCAAGTATGAAGTTATTCCCCATTTTCTTTTTTTTAATTGATTTTATTTTTTTTAAATACATGACAGCAGAATGCATTACAATTCTTATTATACATATAGAGCACAATTTTTCATATCTTTGTATATAAAGTATGTTCACATCAATTCATGTCTTTATACATGTACCATTTTCTTGATTTACTTTATATTTTGTGTGTGTGTGTGTGTGAATGAGTGTTAGTGTGTATTGCGTATGATTCTCTGTGGTTTCAAGGATTACTAGCATTATATAAATACAAGAACATGATACATGACCTCAGCCACAGCATTATTTGGTCATCTTTTTCTTAAGATGAAACAATCACTATAAATGATCCTAGACCTTAGAACTGTATCTTAATTATTCATTCTAAATTTCCCTGATCAATATCTTAGCAAGAAAAATCACCATCATCATCATCAGAATAAAAATAAGCCCGGAGCTGGGGATATAGCTCAGTTGATATAGTGTTTGCCTCACACGCACAAGGCCCTGGATTCAATCCCCAGCATAAACAAACAAACAAGACAGACACAATGGTGCATACCATTAATCCCAGTGGCTCTGGAGGCTGAGACAGGAAGATTGTAAGTTAAAAGCCAGCCTCAGCAAAAGCAAGGCACTAAACAATTTAGTGAGACCCTGTCTCTGAATAAAATACAAAACAGGGTTGGAGATGTGGATCAGTGGTTGAGTGGCCCTGAGTTCAATCCCCAGTACCCTCTAATAATAATAATAATAACAACAACAACAACAATAATAACAACAACAACAAAACATATAATTTCCCGTGAGTCCCATCTTCAGACAGAAGGAACTAAACTATTCAAAATATTTTTATAATAAAATATTTGTCTTATTCCTGTGACTCATGACATTTTAATAATGTCAATCACTGTTAAGAACTGTAACTGAGGTCAGGTGTGGTGAAGCACATTCATAATCTCAACTGAGGCAGGAGGATGGCAAGTTCGAGGCCAATCACAGCAACTTAAGGAGACCCTGTTTCCAAATAAAATAAACAGCCCAGACATGGTGGTACACTCTTATATTCCCATTGGCTCAAGAGGCTGAGGCAGGAGGATTGCAAGCTCGAGGCCAGCTTCAGCAATTGAGTGAGGCCCAGAGCAACTTAGTGAGACCCTAGTTCAAAACAAAAAAAATTTAAAAAGGGCTGGGACTGTGATTCAGTGGTTAAGCACCCCTGGGTTTAAAAAAAAAAAAAAAAAGTTGTGAATGAGAGCTAAGCAAGCTTTCATGTCAACATATTTTCTTCATTAAAATAAAAACATCTCATTATATAAAATATGGGAAATACTAATTTTTAAATAAAACCCTTAATTCAAAAATTTATTGATAGCAATTTTAAATTTTAGTAACTTTATTTGTGATCTATTTTTTTCTATTTACTTACATATATATTTGTGTGTATTGAGTATGTGGGCACCATATGTGTGTGTGTGTGGTTGGAATGGGTATCAGTGTTTAAATGTGCACCCTCTTTACATACAGTTTTATATCTTATTTTTAACATTATATCACAGATCCAAAAAATTTAAAAATCTGCTAAAAATAGTAGAGTGTGGTACCCAAGAAGTCAATTTGCTTTAATAAATATGAACACTCCAGTGCAACAATGTCTTACTTATCGTACATATTTAATTTAAAAACTAGGACCAGAATGCAACACATGTAGATTTTTGTACTGGCCCATGTGAAGAGATTATGCTATAATCTCTTCACAAAAAAGTTGTTTCTGATGAGAAGAATTTGAGGAGATAAAACAGCATATGAAAATGCCACACATGCACTTCTCTCAAGATGCAAACTCCCACCTACTTGCTTCTCATGCACAACAGGTAATCTTTTTTCAATTGGCCACATAAAATACATTAAATCAGAGCCATACCACATACCCCACTGTCGAATGCTCTGATATTGAATAGCCTTGTTGTCTCAGGAAAGTTAATACTTGAGACAGAGCATTGAAGAGTAGTCAGTCATTGCAGTTATTACCATTATTATTATTATCATCACATTTCTTGTACATCTGTATAACAGTACATTGGAGGAAGCTAATGGTAGAAGGGCAGGATCAGGTTGTATTATGGAAATATTGTGTAACCGAACGCTTATTTAGAGTGTAAAAGAGTCAGTGTAGAAGTTAGTGCTGTCATTCAGGCAGGAAATGAGGAGGCCTCAATAGGACACAGAGCTTGAAAGGAAGACACTCCAGGAGAGTGAACCATGGAGTTCACAGTTGTAGAAATGTTTCAGCAAGTCTTTTCTAAAATATTTTACTTTGTACAGTATTTCCACACATGAATGGTTATGGAGCAAATAAATTCCACTAGTGTGGCTGAACTGATGGAAACTAAGAAAATATATGTGAAATGGTCTTTATTAGAAATATCCTCTGGAAAGCAACTTGGAATGGAACCAGCATTTGAACCCAGCTATCCCACTCCTCAGTTTATGTTAAAAACAGCATACTACAGGGACACAGCTGTATCAATATTTATAGCAGCACAATTCATAGTAGCTAAATTATAGAACCAACCTAGTTGCCCTTCAGTAGATGCATAGATAGGGAAATTTTGGAGTATAAACCCAATGGAACATTACTCAGCATTAGAAGAGAATAAAATCATGACATTTGAAGGTAAATGGATGGAGTTGGAGAAATATCATGCTAAGCAAAGTAAGCCAATCCCAAAAAAACAAGGGCCAAATGTTTTCTTTGATATGAGGATCTTGACTCATAATGGGGATTGTGGGGGAGGGAGCATGGGAGGAATGGAGAACTTTAGACAGGGCAAAGGGGAGGGAGGGGAAAGGAGGGGAGAAGCGGGTAGGAATAATGATGAGATGAGTTAGACATCATTACCCTAAGTACATGTATGAAAACACAAATGGAACGAAAATACTTTGTGTACAATTAGTGTCTTGAAAAATTGTGCTCTATATGTGTAATATGAAATAAACTGCATTCTGCCATCATGTATGACAAATTAGAATAAATTTTAAGAGATGCCAAATAATCATGAAAATAGGGATACCAGTAAAACAGAGCAGGGGGATCAAGGGGAGAAAAGAGGAGATGAAAGGGGATATGCTGGGAAATGAAACTGATCAAATTATGTGCATGTATGAATATGTGACAATGGAGCCTACTATTCCATGTAATTCTAACGCACGAATAAAAAATTTAAAAAGAAAAAGAAATATCCTAAACAAAAGTGACGAGTAGAAATCATGGGATAATTCCATGTTAAAACTAAAAGACTAGAATCTGGTAGTCAAATTGGATGATGTTCTTCACATTTAGTCATCTATAGATCGTTGAGAGGGTGACTTGTTTCTTTCATTTAAGGAAACACAATCACCACAGTGTTCATGCATATATCTGAACAAAGGGTCTAGACAATTTTGTGGAGAAGCATTCATGTGACCTGAGTAATTTTTACTTCTGGCCTTAAAGATAACTTTTACTCCTATTCTGAAAGCTATCATCTAGCTGAGGAAATTCCCATATTAACCCTGAGTGGGAAGGCGCTATCTCAGAGAACACTACAAATACCTAAAATGATAACGTATTTTAGTACATATACTGATTAGTTTTGTTTAGTTTATCTAAAACTGGGATTTGAGAAGAGAACATTAATTTGGACTGATTAAGGCAGGCATTTAAACTGATGTCTGAATCTAGACTCTGGCTCCCAAGTTTTTGTGAGTGACATTTCTCTTCACTACATACCTGAAATAAGACTGCAAAATTAGACCAGGACAAACTATGAAGGGTAACATCTGCCTTTAATTTTAGTTGACAATTAATCTGATACAATTAAGGGACAAATATTAGAGGAAAAGAAGGGCAGGGGAGGGACACACAGAGCTGAAAATAAAAATACATTATGGGGAGAGCAATTACTTTCTGAAGAGAGGGAACTGCTATTTCATTAAGAGTAAGGGCACACACACCTCATATGCAAATTACTTCTGTTTAGCTGGGGGTGGGGGGAGTGGGTAACATTTTCAAAGAGTCTTAAAAGGCAGTTTGCAAAATGTTATTTTCCCAAAGCCCTGTTGTCATAGTTGTATACACTATTCTGTACACATAGATGATCTCAGTTTAAGAGAGAATATTTTTAAACATCAAAGTTTTTTTTTTCTTTTTCGTTTTTGTAGTGCAATTTAAAATTCTTTCCTCACAGGACAGCTATGGGAATTTAATTATCATGTTAACACATTGTGAAAATTAAAACAACATCAAGGATGCCACAGAAACAGAAGCATGACCTTCCATTCATTAAGAACCAACCCAGCCCAGTGTACTGCATGCTTGGAATTATCATTGTTTGTGTAGCTTCAGGTTTTTTAAGAGTTAGAGGAGGGTGGGAGCCCAAAGCAAGTGGGTTCATTATTCCCTAAACCTCTTAAAGATTGAGCTCACTGAAAAAAAACAAGAAACCTATTTCATTTTAAAGGAAAAATAAATAATACTAGATCCTACAAGACTCCTTACTGATACAAAGCTATGAGTATGCTGCATCTGGCTCATGATCTCTTAATCTAAATTCAAAATTCCACAGACACAAAGCACATAACCACTTTAGGAAAGGCTGTTTCAAAACACACTGCCTTTTAATTAGCCTATTATACAAAAATTATGGTAATTTCTTAATAAAGTTATGGAAACAGACCACATTATTAATTGTATTGCAACTATAATATTTAATTAAAGATGCATTATGTTGATAGAATTTAGCATCTGGCACTCCGGTTTTGTAGACCATATAGGGTATCAACATGGAAATAAACTATCAGGATAAATGCCCTTTTGTGCTGCAGGCTTCAGGAGAGTTGACTTTCCTTACAACAACACCAAAGTCCACTCTATTTTATTGGAAATGTCTAGGGTGAAAGGAGAAACTTAGAGGTAACTATCACATGCTGTATTTCCCAGGGTTCTGCAGGTCCATTTCTTTTTGACAGACTTTTCCATAAGTGTGCATAGTGAAATGTGTGCTGTTTTGTGGACCCTTCACACACAATCAACTGTTGGTAATTTCCAAAACACTCTAATGACTTTTATTAGCTCAACACCAAGCTGTCTTCTGTATACTTCCCCAAACTTTCCAGATTCCTTTCTAATGTCAATTAAACATAGTCACTGTGGACTAATGAGACCTATTTAGGAGCAATTCATAATTTACTGCACTCCTACTGTTCCCTGCAGGGCTTTTTTTTTTTCTCTCACTAAACCATAATCATATCTCATTACCATTGCTTCATGACTATGTTTTGTTTTAAATTTTGTCTTTGGCATTTAGTTAAGAAAAATACTCTTCATAATATGTATAGAACCTTTCTCTCTCAAATATATCAAATCAGAATGTCTACAAAGTAAAAACACTGCAGGTGACTTAAATTTAGATAGCTAAACTCAAAAACAACAATAAAAACAATACCAGAGAAGGTTTTGCTCCTCTCTGCAATGGAAGTGATTTCATGCTTCTATGAAAACTGAAACAGACCTGCATACAGCCACTTGGTTAGGTAGCGATTACCTTTCTCCACTTAAAAGTAGACTGCAGAAATCTTTACTCTTCATTCTGTCCCAAGGAGACCCTCTCCAAAATAACACTAATCTTTCATCTCAAGATGCTGCCAAAGACTATACTCTAAAATACCTTGAAGAAAGATGAATACGGTGTTATCTAAAGTGCTGCTCACTCTCTTCACATATATATGTATATAAACATACAGATATGCGTACCTGCATTCACATACCTTTTATATACTTTAATAAAACAAAGAATATTGGCAATTCTGATATAAAATGAGTACATTTATGTGTTTTCCATTCCCTCCTTCCCCTGAAATACCCTTAGAAATATAGGCGGATCTCTAGGCAGGATTTCAACTATAAATGGTTTTGACCTTTTCAACTTCATAATTTTAAAACCTGGATTTGTAGCCTAGGGGCAAAGTGGTACGTATATCTACACTTGAGGACTAAAAGAACAACCCCCAAGCCTCCCATGTGACTCCATTCAGTGAGAGAAAGGAACTTTCTGTCTCTTCCCTTCCTCACTGGGGGGCAGTGCTCTCAGAGTCCAGAGAGTCTCTTTCAGTTGCCAAGGAAGTGGTTCAACTCACAGGTCAGCTTCAAAAGGAGGCAGGAGGAGAAAACCAAGTAAAATAACCTGACATCACCAAAAATAAAATGATTAGGCTTAGGAGTGGAAAACAGGTTAAGATAATGAATTTTAACAACCTGAAAAAACCTGTCATTAAAAAAGAAAAAATAGGCCTTAAAATACTAAAGGCAAAAATCAGGAAAGGTGGGATATGCTTTTAAAAACTCTGATGGCTGAGGCAGGAGGATTGCTGGAGCACAGGAGTCTGAGGCCATCCTGAACAGCAGAGTGAGAAAGAACCCCATCTCAAACAATAAGTAAGTAAGTAAGTAAATAAATAAACTTAAAGGGAAGTAGTTCAATAAGCTCTACCATTCTAATCGAGGGTTCTAAACTCTGACTGAGCGTTCTCTGCACAATTATAAAACAGATTATGCCATGTAATTTATTTCTTCATTTGTTCCTTTAAGTTGCCCAGTGAAATGGAGGTTCTTAGAGAAGATCAAACTCCACGTTATTTAGTAGTCCTCAGTGGAAAAGGGATTAAGAAAAAAAGAAAGAAAGGGAGAAAAGGAAAAAAAAGTTCTAAATTCTTGAAGAACTGATGCTTCATTTCAACTATATGAACAACTTTAGTCCAAGTTTTTGAAAGTGTTGTAGAAAGGCTCACACAAATGAAATTTTTCAGGGAGGGGGAAACTTATATGATAGAAGGTACCGAGAATATCTTCATCGGTTCAAATATTAAAAAGGAGATTTCCGTACTACTTTACTTCTCATCTGGGTCTGAGAATTAGTATGGAAAGTGTTGAAAACCAAGACCCAAATATAGAAAAATATTTTAAAAAGCAAGGGAACATTATTCATGTAGAAATGAATAATTTAGTTATAACATGGGGAATGAGCCATACTAATAAGTAAAAAAAAAACCATAATTTAAACAGAAAATGTCCTTTGATTGTGTAAAGTCATGGCCAGTTTCCCTCCTCCTCCTCCTCCGTCTCTCTCTCTCTCTCTCTCTCTCTCACACACACACACACACACACACACACACACAATTTTAAAATGATACACAGACTTAACTTTTTTCCCCTAATTTTAAACTGGAAAGAGTAGCTTACTTTTTAAAGAAAAACCCTCTTAATTTTTTTTTTTTTTCTTATCAGAGAACCTCTTTGTCAGTTTTAAGAGCAGATTAATCACTTTCGCAACCCACGGGAGAAGTTTTCTGGAAAGCATAGCAGCAGGCAAGTGTAAATGACAGTATTACTTTTCCTGCAGCTCAGCCGCCTACAAATTCTCTCTCATCCATGACTCAGCATGAGGTAAAAGGAGCTAATAAAAAGGGCCACGTTTCCTTTCAAAAATTGTGAACTTTTCTTTTAGTGTGCAGAACTGTTAGAAAAAAAAAATTCCCCAAAATGCTTGACAGAAAAGTGAAACAAAATGAATGAATGCTCATTACTTATATACCTAGAAATTTCTTCTAAGCAATGCTAAAAATAGGATTGTTGTCTGCCCCCCCAAACTCAAGGCCTAACACTGTAATCATCTAGGGATTTAGTACAAACATTTCTATTTTACATTTTCAGGACTAGGGGAGGAGGGAGAAGGGATAGAACTATTGCTTTGTTGAAACCAAGTGTTAGGAGGAAAAGATACAAAACATTCAACTTTGTGGTCAAGAAGAGGGACTTGTCCTGGGGCTTTCCCTCCTTGTAAAATACCACTTGATTTGATTGTGTAAACAGCTATCTAGAGGTAGTCAGCTTCCTAGGGAGGCATTTCAGAGGAGGAGAATTATATTTTGTTTTCTTCTACAGAAGGAAAGTTGTGGTCACTCTGCTGGAAAAATGTATGTGCACCATTGAGACAGTCACATTATAAACATATTTACTAAGCTCAGTCTTTGCTAGACTGTGCTAATAAATGTGAGGCAGCAGGGACTGGTAGCTTCACAAGATGTTCAAGGTCAATCAATGTCCCTCATGATACTTATAATGGGTAGAGTAAGTATGATCATTTGGGAGAAGCAGATAGTGAGGGAGCATTTATAGGGTGCAAAGTGTGGGACTTAGGACATGCAAGGACAAAGACACAGGAGAACACAGCAAGGACATCTAAACTAAATTAGACTAGAAGAGGCTGCTGAACATTCTTAAGGGAAATGACGTCTATGTTGAGACATGGCAATAAAGGGCTGGGGGCATGAACAATGTCCCAGGCAGAGACTAATATATGACTGGGGGCAGCTGTGTGCCTTTGGGAAGCTGAGAAGGGGCATTCTTTGGCCTTAGCATGGAGCACCAAAGAAGCAGGGTAAGAGAAAAAGCCAAAGAGGCTCACATCTGAAGGGAAGCACTGTTACTTTCTATATTCCATGTGGAAATAAACAGAAAAAGGGTTATTTGTCCAAGCTCACATAGCATGCAAGTGAGATTCAAACTCATTTCTATTTCCGGTTTACTTAATCACTGTTAGAGGGATGGGCTAAAGAGATAAGGTGTTAAACAGGGGAGTAATACAGTCAGATTTGCATTTTAGGTACAGCTTGATGGACAGATTGGGGAGGTGGATGAGTGAATGGCTAAGAGGAATCCCATTAGAAGAGTTATCACCCATTGTACAAGAGAGTGATGGTGATCTCAAATCATCTACTATCAGTGGAGAGGGAAAGAAGTAGGAAGATTTGTCAAACATTTAGGAGATAAGATTGATAACAAAGGATAGAAGAGTCTATACAAATCCTGTCCAAACTTCTGGCATGAAAAACTGGTTAGATAGTGGCACCATTTAACAAAGAAAACACAGAACAACAAATTCTAGGGAAAAACTGATGAATTTAATTTGGACATATTGAGGCTGTGATTTCTACGGCATATCGAAATGCACCCAGCCAATAAGTAGTTAAAAAATCTGAATCTAAAGGGCAGGAAAGCTTGGTGGAATAATCTATATAATGATATGGCAATACTGGGAGTTAGTGCCATAGCTACAAACCAAATGAGAGAAGTGGAACAAGAACGGCCCTAGGAAAGGTACCCCAATACCTTCACCCAAGAAAAATAATATGTAAGGAGAGGCAACGAAGAACTAAGGAGATCCCTAAAATGGAAATGTTCAGAAAGGGGGTCAGAAAACCAAGAGAGCATGGTGTGCAATAATCCTGAAGCTTTGGCAAGATGGCCTGAGGGAGCCACAGGTCTGCACAGGGTCAGGGATATCTGGTGAAAATCTAGATAAAGCCTACTGAGAAATGAGTAAAGGAGTGGCCTGAAGAACTGAATCACGGACTTTAAGTTGGAAAAGAAATACATATGAGGACTGTGGAAAAACAGAAAAAAAGGTAAGAGGAGGCAAATGTTCATACAATAGGAATTGCAGGAGAGAGAAAGGTAGAAAAATATGGGGTCGTGACCGGGGTGGTAGCTAAGTTTATGATTGAGGAATTAAATTACAGCCAAGTTATGACAAGATCCAGGGATTTGGAGACTGCAAATGAATGGAAATGAGAGTCACAAAAAATGAGAGGGCAAAGGATTGAGAGGCCAGTGAGTTGGACCATGAACTCTCCCACCAAGACCTAAAGACCAGAGTTTGCCAGCAGAGAGGGAGGCCTTTGCTCTGTGGTTAATAACTGAAGGCCAGAACCAGATCAACAATGTGGAGAGAACAGCATTTTAGTTAAATGCCTTTAACCTCCAAGCAGAATGTAAACATAACAAGAGATCACAACTGGGGTTAAGAGCACAGGAGGGATGTCAACTCTGCAGTTTGCATCTTAGCAGGAACACAAAAGATTTATTTGACAAACAACAGTTCTATGCCCAGGGCAGGTGGGCCAAGCCTCTGGGGTCCCAGTATGCCAGAGGTAGAGTACCTCTTTGTTCACAGTTACTGGCCTTGCAAACACTAATCTAGGTGTGGCTGCAAAGCCATGTGATTAAAGCCCAAAACAAATCAATTGACTTTAGGGAAGGCAGATTATTCTAGATTCCTGGGGTGGGCATGATTCAGTTCAAAGGCCTTCAGAAAGGAGCTGAGGATTCTTTAAAAGGGAAGAAATTCTGCCTGTGGATAGCAGCCTCAGCCCCTGCCTGCCCTTCCCAGTAAAAGTCATATCACCTCATCAGTCTGTACAACCATGTGAGCTACTTCCTTGCAATTAGTCTCTTTAAATATTGCAACTACTCTCTTAAAATATATCTCCTGCGGGTTCTGATTCTCTGGCAAAACCTTCCATAGGCATTATCAAATAGGCTGATTTTTAACTTAAGTTATGAAAACAAACCATTCATAAGACTTGTCCGTGTTGTTGTAAGACTAACATGTGGATCACTCTTACTGCATAATGATTTCCACCCTAACAAGAATGGAAGGTTGCTTGTGAAGAGACATGCCCTCTACTATGAGCAGAGGACACTAGGACTACATGTCCCTACCAGGCTTTCAACAAAATGGGGATTTCTTCCATTCCCTTCAATGTTTCAGCCATTCCACAAGGAGAAGGGAAGCAGTTATACAACATAGAAAGCTACCAAAATATCTGTATAGACAATGAGGTAATTAAAGACAAGATGTTTTGGGTTATCCTTTGTAAAATTTGGAAACAAGCGGTCTATTGAGAAAAATGCTTAATTTCAATAGCATCATCCTCATGGAAAGTATGACAAGAGGGCCTTTGGTAAAATTGCTCTTGGGGCCTGGCTAATTCAAATTACTGTTTTTCCATTTTTAATGTGATAATTTGGTTTTTGAGTTTAATCTTCCCTCATTGACCCAGAGTTATGATGAGCATGTATGATCTTTCTGTGCTAAGGTACTTAGGACAAAACAAAGGATTTAATATCCCAGCATGACATCCTTATTCTACACATAATAACTGAAGTTCCAAGGTGGCTTGGTAACTTTTATAGAGTCACAGAGATTGGATAGGGCTGGTTCTAGAATGCAGGTTTACCATCTTTTTCCCAGTATTTTTTCTACTACACAGTGCTGGGTAACAAAGTTTTTAAACACACACACCTCCATATTCCTAGCTCTCCCCACCCTTAGCAAAAGCCCCAGGGATGCTTTTGGCAGGATTCAGAGGCTGCTTTGGCAACCCTAAGCACATTCCTGGAATCCATGTGCAAATGCTGGTCAGCAGAGCCTGCTTCATTCCCTTTTCGGTATTACTCACTCCTTAAAGGTTAAGTGTATGTGAATTATCATAAGTTTATTTTTACTCTTGATCACCCCCCTTTTTTGGTAAGTGATCACTGACTACCAAGCACAGGAAATACATTTCACTGAATGATTTTCTAAAATCAAAACTCCATCTGGGCTGGAACAGAGACAGGTTTAGGGATGATCATTTATAACATTAATACCAGCTATACTAAGCCACTGAAAGATGCTCAGAGTGGGGAAAAGACCTCCACCTTTTCCTGAAAATACTTCCAAGGCTGAATCTTGGCTACTCTGAAGGCCAGGGTGCTGGCTGCAATTACAGCAGAGGCAGCTGGTGATCAGGTCCTGATTTGGTGCACTACAGAGGGCCAAGGGCCAGAAGAGGAACCAAACTAGAATGTAGGCCTTTGTAGCATACGTCCTAATTATGGTCTCACTTGGGCATATCACATTGAAAAAAAAAAAAAGGACAAGGTCAGAGGGTGAACTGGTAAAGTCACTCTCTTTAAAGTGAGAAACAATACTTCCCCTTGAGATATTCTTAATTCAAAAATCTGCCCCTTTTTCTCTGGATTAAATCAATATTTTAAAACAACAGCATTACATGAACTGATGGGGAAAATATTCAAAGAAAAGAAGTAGAAGTATAGCAGGGATGGTCCTTTAAAGGGGAAAGAAAACCCATACCCACAGCAGACATTCAGAGAGATGGGGAAATAAATTACATGAGCCCTGGCTGGAGAAATCCAATCAGTGAAGATCTTCCAAGTAAGTTAAAAGAAGGGAAGGGAAGAGGAGGAAAGTGACAGGGGAAGTGAGGGGAGGGAAGAGAACCTTAACAGCTGCTCAACTTGAACCAGACTGGTGCCCAAACATTCTCTCTGCTGGGTAGTGGGAAAGGAGAGGCCACCATTTGTTAAACACTGAAATTCATGTTAAAGAGCATAGTTATATCTTTGTTTTGAGATAATTTCAAGCACTGGATCAATGATATATGATACAAGGAGAAATCAAATCCTTTAAGAATATCTCATTTTTCTAGCAAACTCTATTTAAGATCTAGCTTTAACAATTTATGCTGTGATAGATGGTGGGTAATAAAAAGACAGAAAGAAACAGAGAAGGAAGAAAGGGAGAAGGAAAGAGGGGGAAGGAGAGAGGAAACGAGATGTAGGAAGGAAGGAGAAAGAGTAGAGAGGGTGAAGGGAGACAGGAAGAAACTTGATCACAATTTTTAATCTGCCTTTGTAAGTATTTATTGCTAGAGGGTGTTTTTTCCTTTGTTGAATATATTGCACGAGTGTTTCACTATACACATATAATTATATAAATGAATTAAAATACATGTGCCATAGTTTTGATCTGGAAAGTCCCCCAAATGCCCATGTGTTAAAAGCTTGGCCGCCCACCTCCGGTGCTATTAGGAGGTGGCAGGACCCTTAGGAGCTGAGGCCTAGTGAGAGGAAGTTAGGTCATTGGGGGTTCGAGGAGTGCCCTGGAAGGAGGTACTGGGACCTTGATCCCTTTCCATCTCTTCTGCTTCCCAGCTGCTATGAGATGATCAGCTTTCTCCACTACTGTGCTCCCTATATCACGTGGTCTCCTAGCCATAGGTCCAAAACTCAAAGCCAACTATGAACTGAAACTACCAAAACTCAGAGCCAAAATAAGTCTTTCCTCCTTACAAAGTTGATTATTTGGGGAATTTTGTCACAGTGACAGCTAAAACAATACATAGAATATCATATATACATTTATAAAAATACATAAATTATAATACATATTTGCAACAGCAAAGTAGGCACATTATGGAAACGTTACAGAGAAGTGTAGAAAGAAGCCCATCTCCTCAAATCTCAGAAATAACTACTATCAATGTGTATTTCCCTTTAGATTTTAAAAAATATGCATGAGTTCTTATGTGGGTATGAAAATATATACACAATTCAGATAATATATAGATTTATAGCTGAGGGAAAATATATTAGATGTGAAGAAACTAGGGTGTTATTTCTCATTTCATTTAAGAGAAAATCAGATGAGAAGAATTTGGAACTCTCAGGGAAATAAAAACAGAATTAGGATTTTAAAATTCAAGACCCTAAAACTATATATATGGAATAGCAAAGATAGACCCAGATTAAGTCTTACATAGCTAGAATCAGAGAGAAGGAATATGAGATAGCTGATCACAAGAATAACAGTGCTGTCTTACGTGAGATTACTTTATTACTTCACAACTCAGCATTATAGCCAATATTACTGTTGTTTCATCTTTACCAAAGAGAAATGAAGCTCCAAGATAACTCCACTGATTAAGGACTCCAACCCAGTATATGTTAGAGCCAGTACTTGAATGAATATCTTATGTTTATTCATTTTATTCATTTCTGGGGATTTAACTTAGAGCCTCTACTAAACATACCTCTAGCCCCTGAATGAATAGCTTAAAATAAATTATTTTACAGGTGGAAAACCTAACATGGAATGTGTAATATTTTCTGAAGATGCTTCACTCTTCCCCATTTTGAACGAATGCTTCTGGAAATCTGCTTAAGGGTGATGGAGACAGTCATGGAACCATCATCCACCAGATAAGTGCAGCCCCCATCTTTTCCCTCACCCCCATCATTTCAGACAGGACTGTTTTTTTTTCCCTCAAAATGACAATAATATTGATGTTAGAACTTCAAATTCAGATTCATTATTTTTGTTTTTGTTTTCTGTGATACAGAAGTCAGACCTTGAGACACTGTCATATCAAAAAAAAAAAAAAAAAAGAACACTGACCTGCAAATGTGGAATTCTGTCCTCAAAACTCATCATCACCTAATAGTCCTACAAATTAACCAACCATTTCTTCTAGCTTTCCCTTTACCACTTTCATAAAATGGATAATAAAAAAGGTGAAGAAAGGTGATGTTTGACGTGCCTGGCACTTTGCCTTACACAGAAGGAAGTGACTCCAACACTCTACCAGCGGGCCATTTGCCTTCACAGGAGGGAGCTGAGGACCCACTACCAGAGTCCTTTCCCCCAAGCTGGTGCCACCAGGCTGAGCCCTGGCTATACCATTTCAGTTCTGTCTAACTTCTATGTATTATTTTTAAAACCTCACAAATCAGGTTGAACAAAGCAAATTCTTGGCTTATCAGAAGCCTGTGATGTGATGAACCAAAGTCTGTCAAAGACCTGAGACCCTTCCTGAACCAAGAATGGACTGAAATCGATGGCCTAAAGTGAAATGTGAATCAGCCAAGTAGCCTGAGCCTCAGGGATTTTTGCTGTTTTGTTTTCTTTTTCGTCTTTTTTCTGGGGAGTGGGGAGTGAAATAGATGAGAATGATCCTGAATGGTCTTAAGGCAACAACGACTGGTGAGAACCCATTTCTCAGCATCTTTCAATCAAAAAGTCCACATCATCAGCACTACTAATTTAATAAAACTGAGTGACAGTGCTATAATTGGATTGCCATTCTAGCAAGTGGGTTTCCAGGGTAACCGTTTTCTCACCACAAATAAAATCCACCTAGTAGCAAAAAGACTAAGGGTTTGGGAAGAGTCAGCATCAAAGGAGAGGTCAAGAATTTAGGCTGAGGAAAGCTATTCCAAAAGCATATTAGTTCCAGTGGACAGGATTCAAAATCATAGCCCTGACACGCAGAAGCTGCGTGATTTCAGAAAAACCATTTAACTTCTCCAGACTTTGCTTCTTCATCTATAAAATGAACATAATAAGGTACCTGTCTCCCAGGGTCGTTACAAGAATAAAACAGGGAACTTAACAGTAATTGGTACATTTTAAACTCCGACGAAATGTTAAGAACAACGACAATAACACAAGTCCAATTATGACAGATGTCCTTAAATCGAGATATTCAGAAGCCTGCAAAACTAGAAAAATAAGTCTTGTTTCTTTTTAATTTATAATCCTGAAAGCTTTTGGGGGAAAAAAAAAAAAACCTAAGATGGCTTTTAAAACCATGTTGTCTTACAGCGGTGCTCTTGTTATTACTGACTTCATAGTCCTGACTTCTGGGAACATGCTGTCATGTCAGAGGCAATTCAGCAAGTCCTAATTGAGGAGGGCCACGGCTTTTCAGGCCACAAATTAAGGATGGGGAAATTGTCCTGGCTTAGGGTGTAACAGCTAACTGGAACGTTTCATAGCCATAAATACAGCAGGCCCATTTAGCACATTTTCCCTTAGGGAAAGACTCATCTGCTGAAAAAGTAGCCTTTATGAAGAAAAAGGGGAATGCTCCCTTTGAATAAAAAGAGGATCAGAAGACAAAAATGATGTCCTTAAAAGACCATGTAGTTTATGAATTTTAGGAAGGCGGATGTCTTTGGGAATATCTGTTACTATTAGAAAAGTTATATGAAGTCAAATAAGCATTCCTTTCCACTGCAAGATCCGCCCTCACCACACCAGCAATTAAGCTGGCAAAGGGGAAGGACAAGGAATACAGACCTGTGCTCACACTCAAAAAAAATAAATAAATAAATAAATAAATAAAATAAACAACTTTTTGGTACCAAAGAGCAAAGCAGCAAGAAAGATAAAAGTTTGAGAGCAAGAACATACATGCACAAAAAAAGTTTCTGTTGTCCTAAGATTAAATGCTGAGGCAGGAAGAGATACTATTCTTGAATCAAGTGAGAAAAGATGGTAAAGTGCGATATTAAAATGCAGCACACTGGAATAAGTTTGCCTCTATAAAAACTGTTATGTTCTGTATGTGATTTAAATTAATGCCTATATTTGTGGGAGATAAAATTAAAATGAAGATAAATGCTGCCAGCATATAGCGTGTTCGCTGGAGCAATAAATAAGGCAGTGAAAGGTATTTTACATTTCAGTCACATCTATCCAGACAGGGAGTTCAAAGCACTTGAGGAACATTTGTTAATTAAATGCTATAATAGATTTGTGAGGGACCCAGACTGTTATTATATGTGTTTTTCAAAAAGAGACAGGGAGGTTAAGGAATTCAGGGTCCTCTGGATGTTGCTGAGGACGCCCAGGGTACTGAGGATGTGCTTTCTAGCTAGTTTAGGCACTTTCTCTGCCTGACTGTAGGGCCTAGAGACAGCTCTCCTGTGCTGCCACATAACAGACCTCAGACATCTCTGTTCATTAAGTACCACAGTGGCAGGCAAGGCTATGGGTTTCCCTGGGGAGAAAGGCAATGATGTTGAGACACATTAAGAACACATGTCTCCTTTTCCCTCCTATGTTGCAAAAGTGTCCCATGAAAGACTGAATACTGTCACAGCATTTAACCCCAGGTTGATGATTTGTCTAACATATTATTAGTGTTGCCCTCTTTTCAGAAGAAGATCTTCAATTTTGTCCTCCACCTGTCCTCTTGAACCCGCCTCAGAAGAATGCCACCAGCTGATTATTGTCCTCCTACCTTGTTACTCCTGTGTCCTACAAACCCAAGGAATACAGACAATGTTCAAGGCTCTGCTTCACAAGCAGTCAGGTTAACTCAAAATGTACAATCAAATAAGACTGAGCATGCATTGATCATTGAATATTAGTCATTGATGACTGTGGTCACTGTGTTCTTCTACTTGTATAAATATCAGAAATTTTCCAACTTTGAAAATTTAAACAAGTCAAGAGGAGGCAGATCCATGGAAACCCTGGCAGCCTTGGCAGCCCCCTCTACTGGGACAATCCCTATCTACTGAGCTATTGGATAAGTCATTGTCTTAGCTCAGAGAGGATCCCTATGTTCTGCAGATGAGGCAGCAATAGAAGCACAGCAGACACCTTTGCTGCAGATCATTCTAGGCTGTTCCAGGTGGAACTTTAGGAAGCCTTAAGAATCACCTAAACCATTCTTCTTTTTTGGAGAACAGATTCTCAACTATATTTGTTTCCTCCTTTTACAATTAAAAAAAGAAAAAGAGCATTCCAGGGCATGGGATAGAGCACAGTGGTAGATTACTGCCTAGAATCAACAAGGCACTGGGATTGACTCTAAGAGGAAAAACACATTCAATCCAGACAGTTTGAGAAACATGTGAATGCAAGAGAAGCAGAGTCCCTGTTCTGCCTTCTTTATTCAGGATAGCCTATCTCTTTGGCCTTGGTTTCTCAGCTGTTTTAATGATGATCTTGATCATATCCACTTTATAAGGACTAAATGACACTGCCCCTGAAAAGCTCGAATACCAGTGCCTGGTACACAGTAAATACTCCATGACTGCTAACCATTATTAGTAGTATTACAAATGTTGCTACAGTCATTGATGCTATTCTCCAAATATTTCAGCTCTCTGCTTTCTGACACCATTATGGCTAAGGGGAGTCATGTGAATAATGGTGTCTAATGGGCTGTGAGCCCAAATGACGAGCATTACATTCAGACCAATGCAAACAACTGCCAGTTCAAGATCCTCAGTGCTCTTTCACTCTGGGATGGCGAACAACAGTGTTTGAAAAGGAGACTTTTCCATCAAACTGCAAAGGCCTCTTTTGAATCTATGATGGACAAGCAGCACAAAAAAGGAAAAAAAAAAATATTTGCTTTAAGCACTGAGATTTGGGGATTACTTGTTACTACAGTGTTACCTGTACTATGTGGATGGATACTTCCTATTTACGTTTATGACATGCTTGCTCTTCTATTATTCAATTTCATCTTCACAATTCAGATAAAAGGATAGGGCATGTGTATTTAGTGGACATGAATTCCAGTCCAACAGAGTGCAACATTTACTGAATGAACTTAGGGCAGGTCATATTGATATAGTTTCAAGTTAAGTTCTTCAGATTTTTGTTAAAGCCAAATTATTTTTTCAGTGTACTCTACACATATTCAAAACCTTAGAGACAGTCCCTTAACTCTGATAATGTACTGACCAACAGTTTCATCTACCTAAATATTAATGAAAACACTAACATTTTCTGAATGCTCACTAAATATCTCATCCAAGATGCCACTGATTATAAAATGTACCATTAGCTATTATACCATTGAAAATAAAATTACTGCCTTTTAAATCATGACATAGTGCTTTTTATTAACTTTATTATTATATACTTGTTGAAAGAAATGGCTTAAAATTATTTACCCATAGCATTCTTTACTCTCCTGCAGGGCTGACAAATTTATAAGCAAAGTAAATTGAAGGATTCCTAGCATTCTTAAAATTTTGTCACATTTAGACTTCATCCCTTTGAATCATTTTTTCCCCTGAAAATCATGACATCTATGTGTTCCTCCAAAATATATTGTCCTCTGCACCAGCAAGAATAATGACAAAAGTTAGGTATGTTATTGTCAATGGGATTTTCTCCCATGCTACTGATCCCCATAGTCAGCAAGTTTTGATGAGCATGAGCAGATAAGGACAATTACACCATGACTGCCACCTGACTGACAATAGTTAATCAGAAATATTAACATCTGTAAATCAATATGGGTTTTAGAATTCATGAAGTATAACTAAAGGAGAGAGAGAGAGTACTGTACTGATCCATGTGTAGCTCTGATTACTCCTCACCACTGTATGAGGTAGGGACTGTGTTGTTATGATCAGCATTCTCATGACTTCTTTGAAGTAAGGAACTGAAGCATGGGAAGATTAAGACACAATCTGGATGTTATGCAGCTAGCAAGTAGAGGATACAGAGGATCCCAGCTAAGGAGTCTGGCATCTTTAATGTAGCTGCTCTTAGCAACTAGGCAGCAAGCCTTCTCCTAAAAGCAATTAGTTCAGTTTTTTACTTTTTTTTTTTTTTTAAAGCAGGGGAGAGTGAGGACAAAAGAACTGCAAACCAAAGAAAGTGCATCATCATTTAAGTCTCCAGTTTTTCACACTGGCATGTTTACTTTGTTTAGAGCAAACCAAAGAGAAGGTTGACTCCAATACCACTGCCAGCCCATTTTTCAAATACATGAACGAGTTAGTAGACTCTGTGTGTGTGTGTGTGTGTGTGTGTGTGTGTGTGTGTGTGTACCTAGAAAGAAGTACTGGAAAGATTGGCATACAGTTCTTTTTTTTGAAAGTACTGTAAGATATGTGCTGGGAGCATAAGTCTATAATAGCTATACCCACCAACACATACATGCAGTAAAAAAGGCTTTATAGTGGCTGGCGTTGTGGCTCAACAGTAGAGCGCTCACCTAGCATGTGCGAGGTGTTGTGATAAATAAATAAAATAAAGGTACGGTGTCTGACTGCAAATAAAACAAATATTTTAAAAAAGGCTTTATTGCTTTCTTTTACCCATAATAGTGGCTATGATTATACATGGACATTATCTTTGGAAAGAAAAAAAAAAATAACCACTATTAAACATTTGAAGGCCAAAGTGTGCTTGATCCTCATGGAACATGAAATTAGACTTAATCTGTGCCCAGAGGGGGAACCTCACTGAACAAGTATAACAATTGATTTTTTTTTTTTTAGAGTTCTTTATCTCTTTTTTAAAGGACAGTAAGCACAACTGAACAATTACTTAGGAGGTACAATACAAAGCTTTGAGCATAGCTCTTTATTCACTTATCAAATGAGTATAATAATTTGCTATAATTCTCCCTCCTGATTATATACAGTAGCTATTTCATTCCCTAAATAATATCTTGCACTTTTTTTTAGAAGTTGTTTAAATTGCTTAGGAGGAGAATATTAGGCTCAATTTCTTTGAAGGGTAATATAGTGGGAGTGACTGTATAATTATCTCTACCGGGCTTTCAACCACCATACAATGGCGTCTACTGTATCTATTGCTTTCCTGTTGAGAACTCCAGCTAATCCTACTAACTAGCACACAGGAGAATGAGGCAGGCAGATTTTATTTTTAACTTGGGACTGAGAGAATAGGAGAAAGAAATACTAGGACTGATCAAATCCGTGGTACTTGCAATTTTTATTTTAAGGCATCTCAGATACATGTGCTACCACTAGTTATGGCAGTTATCTGTGCTTCAGTAATCTACCTGGTACTCTATTATGTCTATCAGCAGCTGTCCGTTAAGCCACTCTACAGCTCAGGATTTTGTGCTTGATGATTACCAATCTATTCTGGATGGGGAAGTTTATTTTAAATTGATGTGGATTTTATTCTTAAATGCCATGCACTCCAAACGCTTCTTCATATATACTAACTTTAGAGAGAGAAAAAAAAATTCAATGACTTACAGCAGAAAGTTTAACACAAGCCTTAACCAATACATCAGGAATTCTCCTCTCCAAAGTTGTTCAATAGTCTGTGTCTTCCTCATACAAAAATAGAGAACTTCAGGGTGGGTCAGGGCAATCTCATGTGGGGGACCAAAGATTGACACAATGCCTGGAACCCTGCAACTCTCACTCTTTTCTGCCCCAAATTATAAACAAAGCATTCTACTAACTTCACACAGAAGCTAGAAATTACAAGTTCAAACAAACTATGTTATACTCCTGAATTAGTGAGGATGTCAGATTGCTACCACTCAAAAACAACTCCTAGGAAACAGAAGTCACCATTCATTTGAAAACTAATTACCACTAAGGTTAATTCAAAGTTACCTAGGGTTGGAATAAAAAATCAGGAGGAAAAGAACATGAGATTTCTAAACATTTCAAAGTTAGATGAAGCTAATGGTTGTACTACTCTATAAATACATTACAAATCACTGAATTGGAAAAAAGCAAAATTTGTTTGCCAAATATCCCTCTTCAGTAACACACCATCAGTATTTTCAATTATGCCTTGAGTTATTAATTCCTATATTTAGCCTTTAGAGCCACACTGCCTTGGTTCAAAGACTAGATATGCACACTGACTGCCTTGGTGAGTTACACCTCTCTGGGCCATAATTTACACATGGGTAAAATCACAACCTTGCCCCTGAGTTGTTATGAGAATCAAATGAATTAACACAGAGAATTGAGATAGTAAGTTTCTCAAGAAGGGTAAGTTATCATTTCATATGTTTGTTTATTATACTTTTTAAATAGGAAACAGAATTTGACCTAAAATCCTGGCTAGAACATTACTATCTGGGACAATGGTGATAACATCCTCCCAAGCTTTCTTTCAGAATCCAGGGCCTCTCCCCTCAAAAAATATCAAGAGTTATCTCTGTAAAACACACCTCTAATTTCCTCTCACAAACCTCATGAATGCACCAGTTTTCATCCTTCAGACTACCTTCTTCCCCCAGATGCCTACAGGACTAGGTATACAACAAAGTAACTCTACTGTTCTGAATCCATGTATACATTGCCCCTCCATTGTTGCCAATGTATTTGCTCAAATACATTCTTTCTCTGTTCTACTTACTCCTTCTTCAAGGATTTCAAATTCCTCATGCAGCTGAAATTACCACTCTTTCATGCATATCTTACTCTTAAAATTGCAATTCTTCTTAGACTAAATGTGGCTCCTTGTGTGACCTAAGTGTAAATGTCACATCTGCCCACTGGTCTCATCCTTCTTTGTGACCTCATAGCAGGACATATCCATCTCGGCTGAAGCATGCTTGGATAGACTCCTCCCTGCAGGCTCCACAGCAACCATTCTTTCCATGCTGTGCCATGTGGTAAGAGAACAATGAGTGGCTGTGCATAGCTTGTATCTCACCAGAAAAACTCTCCCTTCTCTATTTTCTACATTCCATCAACCTTTCAAATACCTACAGTTGTCTCCAAAACCCATTTAGAGATGAACACTTTTCAAATACCTCCCAAGTTTCCCAAGACTAGGTGTGCTTTGTCCTACCTCTGTGTTCCCAGGGTACCTTATGACCCTGAATACTGGCTTATAATACCACATGGAAAACTGTCTGTTAATGGACCTCTTCTGACAGGTTAGGTTTTGTAAAACTGCAATCAATTTCTATAAACATAGGACCTATAATGTTTCTGGCACATGGCAAATGCTGAATAAATATTTGTTAAGTGAATATATTGAAATCACTTTTAAAAATAATTTGAGATGGTGCATTAAAAGGTAAACTAATTATACCTCAAAAAAGTTATTTTAAAAAACCCAAGTTACCTGACTACCTTTTTCACTGTACCTTAACCTCTCAGATGCTTATGGGTCTGTTGTAGAAACTTGTAACTACAAGATGCTCAATTATGTTTGTGAAAATGAAATATTATTCAAAATTCGGAGTGAACTTGAACTACTTACTGCAAGTTGAACCAATTAACAGGAAGCTCTTCAGTAGGTAAATTGATAAAGATATCACAGTTCACAGTTTAGAAAATCATCTATTTTAAAATTCCTATTTTACAAATAAGAATGGGGTCTAGTAAAAGATGTGAATTAAGATGTGAATTAGCCAGCATGCCAAAAGCATGCCCTCTCCCTAATTAATATCATTTAATGGCATCATATAGATTCTTGTCATTGATGCAGTCAGGTGTGGGTTTATAAGTAAGGACAAGGCCCTGAACTAATTTTTGCTGCAGAAAGCCCTCATTGGAAATAAATAGATCACCAACTTTTTACATGATCAGATTAAATAGGTGTTGATATGTATGACAAGAAGAATACATAAATTCTTGGCTATTTATGCATCACTATTTGATGGGCTATTTCAAGACAGAATTGATATTTCTAAGCAGCTGATGTCAAGAGAGCCAATACCAAAGAACCACAGAAGTGGAAATAAATCACTAGTGATTTGTTTTCTGGAGCAATTCCATCCAGTATGAAGAGTTACCACTTACTAGTATTGGAAATTTCCACTTAGAAGGTTTTAAGATTTTAAAAAACCCTCTAAAACTGATACCTAGGAGTAGGTATGTGGCTCAACTAGATATTACTAGCACTACATGACATTAGAAAACTAAGGGAAAATCTTTTCATATCCTCAGTCTTCAGTATACTCCTCTGAAAAGGAGGATGGAAACAATCTATGGGTTGACATCTCCCTCCTAGAAGCAGGAATTTCTCTATAGCACCTAAAAAACAAGCTTCTACATTGTGGTAAAGAATGCTCAACTTACTGGGTGCAATGATGCATAGCCTGTAATCCCAGTGGCTCAGGAGGCTGAGGCAGAGAATTGCAAGTTCAAGGCCAGCATCAGTAATTTAGGGAAACCCTAAGCAACTCAACGAGACCCTGTCTCAAAATAAAAAAAGGATTGGGGATGTTGCTGGGTTCTATACCTGATGGGAGGGCAGGAGCTCAAATACTTTGCTCCTGAGGAAAAAAAAAATCTAGCATCTGCTCTCTGAATCCAAAGTTACAGGTATCTACTCCCTCTCTAGAGGACCCAAGATAGGTATTCCCATGGCTTATCTCAACTCATTCCAGTTCCTTTAAAGACCAGAGCTCCTTTCTGCATTGCAAGACTTGTACTATTATACTGCAAGTGCAAGTTCTCAACTTGACCTTGAGGTATTCACTTCAGCAGTCAACTCCTGAGAGGAACCTGGCATGACCTTCTTAGCAAACATCATGCCAGACACCTCCTGAGGCTCATTCTGTCCTGTTTCACTCTGAGTTTATTTGCTAGATTACATCTTCCCATTTCCTCAACCTCCATTCATTAAAGTTAAGTCAGATAAAGAGCCTTGTGTGCCTGAATTCATGCCTCATTCCTAGGACCCACAGTTCACATCACATAGTAGGACTCAATTAGTGGTGTGAAAAATGAAGAGAGAAAACAAGTTGAGCTGGGCTTGTTGGTGCATGCCTATAATTCCAGCAACTAAGGAGGCTAAGGCAGGATGATCTCAAGTTCAAGGCTAGCCTCAGAAACTTAGTGAGGCCCTAAGCAACTTGGTGAGACCCCTGTCTCACAATAAAAAATAAAAAGGGATAGAGATGTAGCTAAGTGGTTAGCACCCCAATTTCAATCCCTGGTACAAAAAAAAAAAAACTTAGATGTTCCAGTTATGTGATCTCTGGCAACTCATTCAGTCTCTATTTTTTCAAAGACCAGAAATCCTAAGTATATTCTGCTTCATAATGCAGAAGTCAATGACATTAGAGACAGATGCTTTACAAACTATAAACCTGGCATTCAGTCAATGATAATAAAAGTAACTTTGTAAGACCTACTATGTCACCAATGCTTTTCTAAGAACTTCATACATCTTATGTGATGTCTCTGAATAGGAAATGCATGATTGCTTTTTGTTTTGTTTACCACTTAAGAAATAACTGGTGCTAGTTAATCTATGACACAGTGGTTTATTTTTCAATTACAAGATGCACTCCAATCTCAAAGAAATTGAACTGTAAAAACACAGATGCTTCATAGAATAGAAATACTACAATATGATACATTTCATGCTCCTAATAATCTCATGAGATAAATATTATAACCAAGCCCACTTTAAAGATGTAGAAATTGAGATACAGTGAGGTTAGCTTGTTCAAGGTTATACAACAAGCTTTAAGGATGATGAAAAAAAATTAACAGGGACTCATAAAGCTTTACAGCATCAATTCTCAAAAACTCATAAATGCTAAGAGTTAGGTTTGTGTCTCTAAATGATACAATTCAACCAGGAAATTTTCCTCATTGAAGTGTATGGTGTTCTGAGCTCTAACAATTCTTACAGCATAAGTATTATGAAAATCAAAGATAGCAGTTTTAAACAATGAACTTCAAGTTTTTATAATTTGCATCCTCTTTGCATTTATATAACTCAGTTTGTACCAGGCCAATTTGCACTCATTGGGATTTTGCTTTTAAGTTTTCCTAATCCTTTTTTATCTGTTCTCTGTACTCATAAAGATACGATAAGCTCTTCTGGAGATGACAGTCTATTTGTTTTTCGATCTCCTTTCTCTCCTTTTCTACTGTCTCTGACTTGCTCTGAGCTTATGGGCATTAAATAAATGTTGCTGACTAATCATACCCCAAAACACCATATATAAAAAGACATGACTCAGACATACCATTATTGTGAGTTTTTTAGTAGGGTTACTAGCAATCTTGGTGTAATTTGTGTAGTGAGAGAGTATGGCTTCTTCCACTGAGCAGAAACATCCAGTGGAGGTAGGGAAGCAACAGGGATCAAAAGCAACATGCACAGCACATTTTGGAGATGCGACTATGATTTCACCAAGACATGATCATCCAACAGAGAACTTGGACTGATCCGAGCAGATATTTTATTTAAAAATCTGAGTTGTATAATGAGGTGAGGTGAAAGAGCTAATAAAACTAGAGGATGACACGGCTGAAAGGATAGCATGGTCTCTACTAATGCTCATTTTCAAAAAACATAATTTTGTGTATAAAATTACTTCTAATCTCAGGAAAGTTGTTTGCTGAGTCCTGCTCTCACATGTGAAAATCAAGGCCTGTGATATATTGAATCACCTGGAAAATTCTCACATACTTAGCAGTCATGGCATAAGCCCTGTTATATTGTCTTATAATCTTGCCAGGGAGAAGTGAAAAGAAACATAATCATGTAATTTTCTAATTTTTCCCCATCAAAGACGTTAGATAATTGAGAGCTACTGAGAATATAAATTTAAACCTTGTTAATCCGTGTTCTCATCAAATGAAAATTCCTATTAATTACACGAGAAAACCATGCTTCCCCACCTACGTGTTAAGAACTAAACACTGTTCCCAAATCCCTCTGCTCCGAGGTCTGGGTGATGCTCCACAGTCAACCACACCATCTCTTTGAGGTAGACAGAGATCATATGCCTGCCCTGGCACCACCTACAACAGTTTGAAAGTTTTGCAATGAAAGAACTTTCATACATTTTCTAATGGTAAATGTTTATAAAAACAACCATGAGGCCTAGTAGAAGTTCCATTTCAGTCAAAAATAGTCAATTTTTTTTTCATTATTTCAGTATCAAATATGTTTTATTCTATTTGGTTTAGCATAATAAGATACAATATGCATTTGACAATATATTTATGAACCAACAGAAATCCTATTTGGGATTTTTAAAAACTATTAGTAATATCAGTTTGGAATGGACAGAAACAGAATGACAAGTAATCAAAGCCCTAATAATATCTCACAAATGTTTTGTAATGTGCTCATTGATGTGTTAATCCTACTTATCAGAAACTTGCAGAGAATGTGTTGGCAGAATATATTCTGCTAATTCATACCTTTTAATATATATATATATATATTGGCACTTTGAAAGAATGTTTGTGTTTGAACAGGAGTTTGCTCATCATGTCCTTATAGATGTGTTTATGTCTGAAGAGGTGTGTTCACATCCTCATAGGTGTGTTGTGTACAAAGGATGATGTTCATCCATGTGTACCCACAGTGAAGAAGTGTCAGGGGAGCCAGATTCCTGTGCTAAGACTATGGTACACAAGCTTCCAATAAACCACTCTAGATAATAATTTTATCATCCATAAAGGGAAAACAAAAAACCTTGTTGTGATACTCCTTAAAGAGTCATTCAAAAATAAATATTGCTTGAAATTCATACATTTCATAATGACCTTTATTAATCATGGTCCTATGGGAAGATGCTCATTTTAAAATGCTAACTAACTTGCCAAGAGATTAAAGCATCCCTTTCAATGTTGGGATCAGCCAAAACAACTATGTTACAATTCACTTTAAATTTTGTTAAGTAGACACAAAACACTGCAGTCCGAGAAGCAAAGCTGTGGTGTTCTACTGTCACCCAAGCAGGCCTGAATAAACTTTGTATAAATCTGAAGATTAGATACACACTCCCTTCCATAAATAAAAAATGCAAGACAGCTACTGAATGGTTTTATAGATAAACAGTTTTAAAGCCAGAATGCAAACTAGTAGAACGTGGATCTAGAGGGCACTGAGAGGAAGAGCTCTCTAAGCTAAGGCACTTGTTAACTTGCAAATATTTGGGGAGAAGTCAAAGCCTGAAATATCTGGTTCACCCTGACATAATAAGCTCTCCCTGCTCCCTACCACTGTGACTATTCACATCTGCTCAGCAACAACCACCACCTACCTGCACTACTTGCCCCAATTCTACATATTTTGTCATATACCCTGTACACTATGGTCCTATTTTAATTATATATGCTTAGCCTTCTGGAATCTCCTTGCCTTTAGGAGAAATCTAGTCATTCCATCATCATCCCATCCATAAAACCAAACAGCTATTCCAGAAAGGAGGCTAGACCCCTAAATTAGACCTTGAATTGCCATCATAAAATGAAGACAGGAAGTTCATTTCCTACTTCTCAGTTGTTCCATATAGAAGGATGATCTCTGGAGAAACAGTTGTGACATCTGTCTATGCCTCCCCCTCATTCCTCAAAGGAGAAGCGGTGGTTTAATAGATTAGAGAAGCTAGGGAAAACCACAAGGCAGGCAGATCTGCCTTAAACCCCTTCACCATTTAAACCTGTTGCCCGCAAGATCATGCTTTTCTCTGCTTCTTCAAACTCCAAACTGATATAGGGCAGCCTCTTACTAGTAGAGGACTGCAAGTGACATTGCTGGCCTCTATCAGTAGGGCAAGCCTCTCCATTACAGGTATAGCAGCCGTGCTTTCCCTTGGCCCAAAGCTGCCATCTGTCATATAGTGTGCTTTTTGTCAGTCACAGGGCTGATACTCTGGGCTCATCTGTCTGATGCATCCTGCATTTCTTACTGGCTTCTGCATGTAAGTAGAGAAGAGGGGTTCTACTTATTGCTTCCCCTGAAGTCACAGCAGTTAAAACTCAGGCACCCTTGTTGTCTTGTTTTACACATAGACAGACTCTCTGCTAACCTTTAACTTGAAGTGACTTGTGATGTTCTTGCTTTTTGATTTTTGTTTGTTGTTTGTTTGTAGGACTGGATTTATATAGATTTACAGAAAGCGGAAAAATGCTATGCAGAACTGATCATCTGGTTTCAGGTTGAGTCTCAGAGCTTCACCACAATCTTTTCCTACATCATTGTGTCATATACCAGGGGCCCACCTGAATGCTGCTGGCTCCCCATCATCCATGCCTTTATTGACACATGACACTCCTCTCTACTTTTTTTTTGTAAAGAGAGAGAGAGAGAATTTTTTTTAATATTTATTTTTTAGTTTTTGGCGGACACAACTTCTTTGTTTGTATGTGGTGCTGAGGATCGAACCCTGGCCACATGCATGCCAGGCAAGCGCACTACCGCTTGAGCCACATCCCCAGCCCATCCTCTCTACTTTTGAGAGGAGTTAAGCTATGCAGAATGATTGCTTTCCTCTGGTTAGTCCCTTCTGTTTTTATAGATGTGTACAGATGTACTCATCCTTTCTCTAGGAATCAAGGGAATACAGATGCACTCATCCTTTCTCCAGGAATCCAGGGAGACATGTCTAATCTCTATGCTAAGCAAACACTTCCACTCATGTTCTTGCCTGCAGTCCCAGCTACCTTCTGCAGAGCTTTGCACTCTGAGCCACATCCTTCTCCTCACTCACTAGAATCTCCCACTCCACAAATACCTTCTCCTGAGCAAGTCTCACTTTACCCTAGGGACAAATGTAGTGAGAAATTAACTTTGGTCCTCCTCTTAATTTATTTTCCTCTCTTGTTTAGGAAAAAAAAAAAAAAAAACGTATTGAAAAGATGGAAAACCTGAACTTAGAGATAAAAACTAAACTTATATGAAATTCCATTGCTAGTTAAAGTGATGTCAAAAACTGTATCTAATTCTCCTGAAGGCATCTTGAGCGTGTTGATTTGAAGACTACATCTTCAAACTCTTCTGCTTAGCTGAGTTTAAGAAATCCAAATGATAGAGGAGCACATAAAATGTTGAGTCTCTCCCACACCCACAGCTCTGTTTAGGCAAAGAGCCTCAAAAACTTGTTCTAATAAATACATTGCCACAGTGGTGTAACAGGTATTTCTGAACTTTGGCCACAACTAATTGGATTGGAGATTAAACCAAAACCTGACCAATACTCATGAGTTGTGCTGGGGGAAGAATTCCTTCCCAATTTGTACTGGAGAAGAACCAGCTAAACTACAGGTCTACTGCTTCGGGCATTTGAATGCAAGAGAAAGAACTGGGAGAAGGAGGGATTGGAGCAAAAGTCAGAGAAGTAGGAAGAAGCCTTGAGGCAGCATAGGATAGAGGATCATGAATATCCTGATGTCCAGAAGAAGAAGAAAGAGAAAGAATCTCCAAGGAGCAGCAATAGTAAACAGAAGGAAAAACTGAGGGAAGCTATGTCCTTGTCTAGCACAGAGAAGGAAACACTGTACGTTTATTTATTAAGTTTTGACAAAATTAGCTACTGTTGTGTCTTCAACAATATTCCAAGTCTTTATGAAGCCAGGCTGTCCAGATGCTGACATGGTTTCTGTACTTCTTTTTTCCTCTTTGTCTGCTTCCCATAAATTCTCATCATCCAAAGTCATCTAAGGTAACTTTAAGCCTGACTTGGCTTTGCAACCTAAAAGGACCTAACTAAAAGCGACCTGAGAAACAATTTCTTTATTCTAAAAGAACGAAGGAAGACAAACAAGATTCTGAACCACACTGGTATATTATGGTTTTAAAAATGACTACACCTATTAATGGGACAAATAAAAAATAGTAGGATAGGAGTGAGAGCTTGTGTCTCTTGCTTGCAATGTACAACATACTGTCTGTGATTTTAGAAATATCGTGACGATGGTCTCCTGTAATGTCTAATTCATAAAAAGCTATTCAGACTACCTCTATTCTCTCATGTACTCAGATTTTCAGTGGTACCTCTTAATTACCTTCAATGTGACCATCTGGAAAAGGCGGAAAGAGTCAGGATGGCTTGAAAGTGGACTTTACTCTCTGGACTTTCATACCATATAATCACTACTGAGAATTCAGTTATATATTTTAAAGCCCAATTATGTAGAACACTTATGTCTTAACAAAGAATAAGCAAAAGATCTTTTTTTAGTGCACTTCTACATTTGCAGTTTTAATCATGGTAGATGTTTTTATTGCATTAAGTACCTTGTTCTATCTCAGTGAAGAGTGGTGGTTGTTTTAAATAAACAAAACTATTACAAGAATACCCTACCTTCTTTCACAGTAGTGCCTCTATCCAAACCACAGTACCATGGAAAATAACCTCCCCAACATTTACTTTCCTGGCCACAAGTGTCTGTTTAGAGAAGAGTCTGGATTGGTCTAAACAACACATCCCCAAGTAGCTAAGGGGAAGCCTGTAAGTCCAGGTTGATACCATGAGCTAATGTGAAGATTCTAACATTTGAGACTGAGTAATTCCAGTTACACGTGAACACAAAGACAAGTGAAGAAGCTCGTCTTAATATTGTTTATAATAAGGAAAAGCTGAATCCCACCAATACAAAAGAATAAGTAATGGTACACTTTTTAAAGGAATGCTATATGTTAAAAAAATATATATGGAAAATTCCTTTTTACTAACACAAAAACAAAGGAAAAGAGTAAATAAGAAAATATGTGATACCCTTTATATATATTATATATACCCAGTATATAATATATATTTATCATATCTATAGATAAACACATTGACAAGTGATTGAGAAGATGTACAACAGAGAATAAGATGGTCATTTTGAGTTGGAGGGACCTAGGTGCTATTGAGGAAGACAAGTTTCACTCCATATACTTGTGTGTATGTGCATGTGTGTGTGTGTACGCGCATGTACTTGCATGCAATGCATGCACATGTGTGCCAGGGATTGAACCCAGGGTCACTTAACCACCGATCTACATCACCAGCCCTTATTTTTTTCATTTTTAGACAAGGTCTTACTATGTTGCTGAGGCTGGCTTTGAACTCACAATCCTTCTGCCTCAGCCACTAGAGCCACTGGAATTACAGGGGTGCACCATTGTGCCCAGTTCACTCCATATGCTTCTGACTGCTGGAATCAGTTGTGAAGATAATTTATTCACATTCTCCATGCATAATAAAGTGTGTTACTGAAGTAAAAGAACAGAGTGCCTTTGATGTGCTCCAGGGTACCACCCAGGTTTGAGTAGTGAGTCTGCACAGAGCAGTGAGATAACAATTGAATTCCAAATCAACAGGATCAGGCATGAGGCCCAGCTCTACCACTTCAAAGGCAGGACTTGGTACAACTCACTCAACCTATGTATAAACCTAGCTTGATAATTTCTGGCCAGGAAAACTCACAGACATGATGGGACAATGAACATAAAGTGACTCTGCAAACTGATGACCTTATGGTAATATCAACTCTTACTATGAAACTATTGCTCATGTTACTTGACTTCCCAAACTTGTCTGGAGAAAAAATGCTAAGTTTATGACAATCAATCATTTGTTTTCAACTCCTCCTTTTGAGTCATGCTATTATATCTTCTCTGTCTCCTTTTACTAAGGTCTGAAATTAAAACAAACATCAAATTGAGGCCGTAGGATTTTATTTTATCTGTCACATACTGCTGTCATTAAACACACTTGAAATGAGTGGGTTTAGTTCAAATAAAACTGTTTCTTTCCCAAACTCAACAAACATGAAGTGGGGGAAAGGAAGCTTGCACTTGAATTGCATTCAGAAGAGCTACACATTACATTTTGAGGAGAAGATCCATCTGGCAGGCTGACACAGCAATGAGTTTTTTTTTAATTGTTAGGTCAGGCAAATTACAGATCCAGGCTGTCAATTCTTTCCTGGAGATTTTATTTTGTCATTGGTAGCTCATTAAAAAAAATCTGCTAGTTATTTTGTGTAAGAAAACCAACTTCCTTCCTTCTTAGGTCTTAGGTAAGCATGTGGCAACCCAGTTGAAGCATCAACAACTGAGCTCCAACTATGGCGGAATTCTGCTTGGTAGAAATTCAAGAATGAATATATCCCAAATCCTGTACAATAGGAGAGAGAAGCTATTACCCTAAATGATACTCATAAGAATCAACAATATTGGTATATTTGATTTTCCTCTCTGTTTTATAAAGTTCCTTCTCAAATGTACAAATCTTAATTTTTGTGTTTTTATCTCATTGGCTGAAGTAGAAAGAGCAACAGTTCGTCAGGCTACCCTGCAAAGGGCTGAGTGCACATTATATCTGTGCATGGATCTGTGTACATACTGTGGAGACCTCCACACTCAGCCCAAATCACCCTTCTCTCAATTTAATTTCTATTGCTATCATTTCCTTGCACAATAGATTCTGTGGCTTCCCTTTCTCATTAGAACCTGCACTTTCAAATTTCCATGTCTTCACTTAGTAACAGTTTTCACTTCTAGAATGTCTCCCTTCTAAAGTTTATCATGTTTTTATTACATTTCACATAAAAATCTGTGGAATAAGTAAAGCCTCCTAACCTTATGTGTAGTAGGTATTTCCCTGATTTTTTTTAAAAAATTAAGGACAGTAGTATAACATATTTGTAAATATAACATGCTGGAGAATTTGCTAGGATGGAAAAGAACCTTAGACATGATCTAGTTTAACACCATATAGAAGATGAACCACATGTTCATGGAAGTGAAGTGAGTGATTTGCCAAAGTCAAATAATTGTTGGGAGAGGAAGGTGAGGAATGCTCTTCTGACATTTAGTCCAGTGTTTTTTCTACACCATGCTGTTTCCTTACATTTTTGAGTAACGGCTGGGACGTGCACTGACAAGCTCAGTAGATTAGAAAGCATGGGATGGAATTTCATTAAAGAGAGTGGTAAAAAAAAAAAAATCAAGGCTGTTTATTAAAATGAATGTATTTCTTTGCCATTGACTGCCTACCAAGACAAAGCTCAAAAGAATGTATACCTAGATGTCCAGTGGATCTCTTTTGCTTTTTATAATGAAGAAAATATTTGCTCCGAAGCTCTGTAAAAGTCAATGGCTACAGTAAATTTCAATATCAAAGTGAGCTTTATAAGCAACTTAAAGTTATAAATAGTCATGCCTTGATACCAACAGGGGATTAGTCCAGGACCCCTAAAGATATCAAAACCTGTGGATGCTCAGTCGTTATTTAAAATGTCATAGTATTTACATATAAACTAGGTACATCCTTCCCTATATTTTAAATCATTTCTAGATTTTTTATAAGGCATCCTAAAATGTAAATGATATGTAAATAGTTGTTATACTATTTTGTTTAGAGAATAATGACAAAATACAAGTCTGTACATGTAAAATACAGATGCAATTTTTTTAAGAAAATATTTTCAATGTGCATTTGGTTGAATCCACACATACACAACACATGGACACAAAGGGCATTTTAGAATATGATGGAAAAGTGGATTTTACAAGATTAAAAATATTTCAAATTTCCATTTCATTCTCATGCAATAAAAATAAAAAAGTTTTATTTAGGACTAATGAGTGCACCAAGATTCTAACTTGGATTGGGAGTTACACTTACACTCAGACGAGGACTTTGGTCTGGAGAAGGATGCTGCTTGAAATCCAGGCTATGTAGGTAGCACTTATTACAGGACATGAGCAAATGATTTCTCAGCCTGGTTTCTTCATTTCCAAGATATGGACAAGAATCCCCATCTTCAGGCCTTATGGTGGAACTTCAGTACTAACAGATACATGAAGATACTTCATAAACTCTATGACAGTAGGTAAATGCACTGAATTATTATCAAGAAAGAGGGCAGGCCCTTAAAGGAACTCTAGGTCAGCCAGGCTCAGAAATGTTTCATGGTTCCTGTTTCAGGAGCATTGGTGAGAATACATGAACTTCCAATTCTGGGAAAGGAGGAGACACAGAAGAGAATGGTCTTCAATTTCTGAACATCCAGTAACTAAAGTATATGTGAATAGACCTAAATAATCTACACAGCTCCAGAGAGACCTAATGGAAAGGACTGTAACTCAAATATGTAGAGGAAATGACCTGGTATGGAACAAAGAGTAGGTTACTCTAAGAGTCAGGACTGGAAACCAGGTCTGCAGGATCCTACTTGAGGATTCGTCCTTCTACACTATATTTTGCAGAAGGCTATGGAACAAAAGGAGAAACACATGAATAAACTGACACTACAATGTTGCAGATCACTGGGTACTGACTTGAGGTGTCACTAAGTTCGGTGGAGTATGGAGTGAGTGCTGAATACCATTTTCCCCTCATTATTTGCACAGTGAAAGACCCCTTAGTGGTTGCATAGCAGAGATAAAACAGTGCTTCAGTGACCCTGGACACATATAGGAAGGGAAGTATACCTGCACCTATTAGGATGCAGCTAGGTGCTAGATGTCCTCAATGCATTCTTTCTTATAATTTTAGTCATGTTAAAAAGTAAATATGCTTACTTCTGTTTCACCCAAGAGAAGATTAGAATCTAGAGAAATGAAATATCCTCCAGCACTCCCAAGGCTGCTAAGTGGTAGAACCAGAATCTAGGTCCAGACACCAGTGTAAGAACAAGGGCTCTTTCTGTTTGCTGATGGTCAGCCCCATTCCATGTGGCAGTCCAGCAGATGGAAGGGTCTGGGGCCTCGGAATTAGAAGGTAAGGAAAGCTGCTGTGGTCAGCTGGCATTCAAAGAAGAAAGTGGTTTGGGGAACAGTGTGACATTCACATTTTCTGAAGTGAGTTTATGTGAGGTAAGTGTTTTTTTTATTTTCTCAAATGAGAAATCGGAGGATTCTGGTTACCTTTTCTAAAGTAAACATATTTCTCTTGTGGTAAAAGAATAATAAAATTTGCATCAATATAAATATAGCAGAGTGGGTGAGGAGTCAGGATGACTTGGACAGAGGGGCTAAAGTGAGGCCTTGTTTCCAGGGGTGAGTGAACAGTTGATTCCACTCACTCCTGTGGAAGTGAGCAACAACACCTCCTCAGTGGCTTTTGTTCCTAGACACAGTGCTATATACTCTAGCTCCAGGTCTCCTGTACCTGCAGATCTTACGATATCATCATCTTTAATCCATAAATATCAAATTATATTACTGACTTATCATCATAACGTCCCAAGTCTTTCTCACATTTCACATATCATTTGACACTCTAATGAGATCCTGAACAGGTTACGTTACATATACATCTGATAGAGTATTTAGGACTCAATTTTCACCATCATTGAACAGCTTTATGCAATTCACATACTCAAAAATGTATGAATAATCAGGTGCTTGAGATCATGACAGTGGGCCAACGATGAGCTGAACGCTGAGCCATATGTCATCAACAGGAATTATCCCCCTTCTACCTAAGATCCCAGTCCAGTGTGCTTGGTGGAAAGAGGCACTGGAAATAAACTAGTTAAACTCCTACATGCCATAGCCAGGGAGCCCAGGGCACAAACTGAGGCAAGAACATGTTCAAAGTCACAGAAGTAGAGAGGGGTACAGAAAGACATTAGAATCCAGATATTTTTGTTTCTGAATCTCTACAATACCTTCCTGTCCTTCATTTGAGACAAAAATTCAAGATCTTTGTATTATGAAAAACTCATTTATCCCTTTTGTTCATAAAAGAACAAAAGTTTTGCTGCTCAGACCACAGCAGAGTCATGCACACAGTAGTCAAAAATATAATCAAACATAATTAATGTAACCCATTATCCTTTGTACTCATCCTTTGATCTTTAGAAAATATGCACTTTGGTTCTGATTTTATTTAGAATAGAAATTGGGAGGTAAAAATGGCAAAATAACTATAGTTTGGTAGTCCTGGTAACTCTATTCACTAAATTTTTCAGTAAGAATGTTGAAGGTTTGATTTTTTTCCTCACTTGTCCTCATTTGTTCAGCAATCATCTGCTGAGTGCATAACCTATATCAAGTACCAAGTGTTTGATGCAACGGGAAATCCAGAAATGGAAGTACACACAAACATGCTCTCTACAATTAACAAGTTTCTAGTCTAGCATAGGAAATAGAATTCACACAGTTCACCATAATTGCAATAGAGTATAGAATGTGACAAGTGCCAGGGGAAAAAAAAAATGTGTGCATCAACTCAAATGAGATGGGAGGCAGATTCCAAGGTAAAAGGGGAAGGGAGATGCTGCAGGTAGACAGTGAGAAGAATCAGAAGTAGATGATATAAAGAGGGAAAAGAGCCAAGCCCAGTAGCATACACCTGTAATCCCAGCGGCTCAGGAGGCTGAGGCAGGAGGATCGCGAGTTCAAAGCCAGCCTCAGGAAAAATGAGGCACTAAGCAACTCAGTGAGACTTTGGCTCTAAATAAAATACAAAAATAGGGCTGGGGACGTGGCTCAGTGGTCGAATACCCCTGGGTTCAATCATTGGTACCAGAGAGAGAGAGAGAGAGAAAAGAAAGAAGAGAGAAGACTGGGAAGGTGGGAAGTTCTAGTGCCCACTGTAGAGGTCTGCAAAAAGAATGGTAAAAACCAGTGCTTCAGTGACCCTGGACACATATAGGAAGGGAAGTAAATCCGCACCTATTAGGATGCAGCTCAGTGCTAGATGTCAGAAGCCAGAGGATTACATATAAAGACATGGGAATTAGTCTTGATAATTCTGTTATGCATCTGTTTAACTAGAATTAAGGAGTCAAATTGAGGGAAAGGCTTTTGGGTTTGTAGAAGGGCCAAAGAGTTCAGAGACAGACAAGGACCTTACTGGTCAGGGCTAGAGATAATATTTTGTCTGAGTGTCTAGTAGGAGTAAACACTCTTGTGCATAGACAAACTTGCATGCTTTTTGCTCTACAATATTGGTAATATCCATTCTTTCTTCTGGGGGATCCTGTAAAAGTTCACTTTTCTGTACCTATTTGAGGATTTATAACATGAAGTACTCAAAGCCAGACCTCTCAACTCTCTGTAATTATACAATAAACAAGATGCCAAAGGACAATCACAGAGAACAGAGCACCAGAACACTGATGGCACACATTCTGGGGACTTGATAATATCTGAATAAATTATTACATGGCAACAATAGGATTGGACTTTGCAACATCTGGTTTCCATTGTGTTCATCCTGTCTTTCACCCTCACTCAGGAAAATGTGTTACCAATGTACTGTGGTGTGGCCCAGGCTACACACAGAGTTCCAAGGAGAGAAGTGCGGTGGAAGTCTGGATATAGTCTCTTCACTAGAAACCTGTTAAACCCCATGAAGATCACTAAGAGGATGAAAGTATTCCTTTACCACCTAGGCAACAACCACATGAGAAAGGTTAGACTCAGGTGCTACGGTTAATGAATGAGTACAGGAACTGGAACCAATATTTGCTCAGATCCCATTCTGCTCATGGACATAGCTTTTGCAATACACTGCTTGGGACTGGAGTTGGTGCTTAACAGAGTCCTCTCAGCCCAGTGCTGGATTCGGATTTGCAAACCTGATTTTAAGAACCTAACAAACATAGTTTTGCTCTATTTCATGTTTGAACATGGTTACTTTTATTCATATATTTCAACAAAGATAAAGAAAAATATATCTAATCATTTTTCCCATTCATGAAGGCACAGCTGAAAGTGTTAAAGGCACCTTTATTTGAACTTTATGGAAAGAATGAATATAAGAGCTCATTTTAAGTTCTTGGTCCCAGAAACACAAAGGGAGGTAGTGTCCACAGAAATGCCATCATAAGCAAGCCCATCAACCTTAAACCCATCTGTCCAGGATGACAGCAAGTTCATACACAGGCATGAAAATTACAAGGAGTTATACCTGTGTAATATTCCACAGAGGAGGGGAAGGTAGGTTAAAGGACATTAGGAGACTAAAATACATTTATAGGAAAATCCAATAATTAAGATTCTGTCTAATCTTCACTACATAATTAGAATGACTCTGTAGGTGCCATGCCAATCACTCACCCACCAGAGTATTCAGAAACTATTTTTACTTACTTTTTTATTTATTCATCTTTTTATCATTTTTTTAATTGAGACATAATAATTGTACATACTTGTGAGGCACAGTGTACTATATTGAGAAATGTATACATTGTATACTAACCAAATTGTGGTATTTAGCATATCTATAACCACACACACGTATCACTTCTTTGTGGTAAGAACAATGATGATCCTTACTTTCAGCTATTTTGAAATTATCCATACAATATTGTTAACAATATTCACCTGACTGTGATGGAATACCAGAATGTATTTTTTCTATGTAACTGTAATTTTGTACCTGTCAAACAAATCTGTCCCCATCCCATCACCAGGCACCATGCCCTCCCCAGCCTTGGGCAGCACCTGTTCTACCCTCTGTGTCTATGATATCAGTTCTTTATATTCCACATGAGTGAGATCACACATAGTATGAATATTTGTCTTTCTGTGCCTGGTTTATTTCATATAAAATAATGTCCTCCAGGTGCATCCCTGTTTTCACAAATTACAAGATTTCATTCGTTTTATAGCTGAATAGTATTTCATTATATATATGCCATATTTTCTTTGTCCATTCTTCTAACTGTGGGCATTTAGAATGAGTCTATAGTTATTGTGAATAATGCTGCAGTAAACATGGGAATACAGAAATCTCAAGCCCCAAATGCCAGAAGTGTCTAACTTTGCATAGGTTTCTCAGAAACCTGTGATCTTGGGAAAAAACTATGTGGAAGCAACTTAATCACAGTGTGGTCAATTTGTGTAAGAATGAAAACTGGACCAAAACATTAAAAAAATAGAAGAAAAACAATACAGAGTTGACAAGATAATACATTAGGCTCAAATGCATCTTTATAATGATGTAATATTTTCTGGATAAAAATAACATGTAAGACTAGAACATTTTTGATAATTTTAGTGGCTCTTTTATTTTTAATCATTATATAATTATTGGTCATTTACTATGTGACAGACACTGTGCTAAGTGCTTAACTCATCCAATCTTTCCCAAACCCTATGAGACAGCAAACAACACTTCCTTCCTTTCAAAAGAAGAAAACAAAGGATATAAATTGTCCAAGCACACACACACAAAAACTAGCCAATATGGAACTAGAATTTAACTGCAGACAGTGTAACTCCAGAGCTCCAAGTTGTTACATTTGTGACCTCCACACCTTGACAAAAGCAAAACAAAGCAATTGGGAACAAACAGCTCAGAAGACTGATGAGAACAGTTTCTGTCAAGGCAACCTCTATCAAACACTAAATCTGATGGTTCAATTTTTAATTCTCATGATAGTTGACCCAACAGTACAGATAACAGGATCACTCACTCTCTCTTGAAGTATATTTTCCACTTTGATTCCAGTCATTATTCTTCTTTGGTTCTCTTTCTACCTAAAAAATTCTCCTTTGGTTCTCCTCCTATAGATCCCCCTCTCTCTACCTTGGGCAAGAAATCTTTTAATAATTTGGGCTGGGGTTGTGGCTCAGCGATAGAGTGCTCACCTAGCATGCATGGGGCACTGGGTTCGATCCTCAGCACCACACAAAAATAAATCAATAAAAATAAAGGCATTGTGTCCACCTACAACTAAAAAATATTTTTTTTAAAAAAAGTTCCTGTTTCTGTCCATGGCACAGAAATATTGGCCCTACGTTTAATCTATTACCTTAGGTGATGTCACATCATCTCAAAGTTTTAAAGTTGTATTTGCTGACTCCTAAATCTATATCAAGTCTAGACATTGCCCTTGAACCCAGACTCAAATAAACAATTATTTACCAAGTTAACTTCCTGGAACTCTTAACAGATAACTCAACTATAACAGACCCAAAACCAAATACTTGATGATCTTTTCTCCCTTTCCCTCAAAATAACAAAAATGGAAACATAACTATTTATCTCAATATCTCCTGATATCTCAGTAAATGTTGTCTCCATTCTTCTCATTGCTCAGGGCTAAAAATCTGAGTCATCTTTGACTCCTTTTTTTCCCCCTCCTATTCTTCATCTAATCTATTTACACAACTTAATGATTTTACCATAAAAATATATGTAGAACCCCATACTTCCTATTACTTTCTTCAATGCCTACTGAGTCCAATCAGTTCTTATGTTCAGTTAGTCAAGATTATAACCACAGGGGTTGCAGCTGTAGATCAGCGTTAGAGTGCTTGCCTCTTGTGTAAGATGCACTGGGTTTGATCCTCAGCACCACATTAAAAAAAAAAAAAGTATTTTGTCCATATGCAACTAGAAACATATTTTAAAAAAAAGATTATCACCACATGGTCTATTCTGCACCAATCTACCAAAAAGACCCTTACTGTAAATCTGATTATATGACTCTATGCTTTCTGTCTCCTTCCAAGTATGTGTCTGAGTTCCATGTGATGATTAGGGTCCCTGTCATTTCTGTACCATTTCCTTTTCTCATTTTCCTTAGGATCAATCACCTGGCTGTAGCCTACCTTGTCTACATTACTCTGTCTTAAAAATACTAGTTGCCAGGCATGGTTTTCTCTCTTGGATGCTAACACGTTTGTGTTTCCCTCCATCTGAAATGCTCACATAGCTACATGGCTAACTCCCTAAATTTTTACTTATTTATTTATTTTTGGTGGTATTGGAGATTGAATTTAGTGTCTCTCCCTCCCTCCCTCCCTCAACTATATCCTCAACCCTTTTTATTTTTTATTTTGAGACAGTTCTGGCTATGTTGCAGAGACTGGCCTTGTACTTGTGATCCTCCTGCATCAAACTCCCACGTAGCTGGAATGAAAGGCCTGTGCCACCACATGCAGCTCATTCCCTCATTCCCTCCCATTCTTGATGTCTTTGATCAAATATCATTGTCTCATAAGACTTTCCCAAACCACTGGATATAAAACAGCAACCTCTACTTGACTCCAACCAGCCCTCTGTTTCTCCCTACCTTTTATCTTGCCTCATTTTTCTCTGTACAATTTAATTAGATTTAAATTACCTGTTAAACTTGTTTACCTGTTTGTTTACTTGTTATCTCTCCCCTACAGGAATATGAGCTCTTAAGGAAATATTCTATTTTATTAATAGTTGCACCCTCATTCTCTAGAAAACAGCTTGCCACTCAAAAAGGGCCCAATAAATATGTCATAATAACAAACAAATGACTCCTCTGGTTGCTCTTATTGAAGTTCTAGAAATAAGACTCTACTTTAAGAATTTAATAGCATAAAAAGTAATGTAGCAGTGTAAGCACTTCTAAAAGTGGTTTGTTGATTTAGAATCAAAGTAAAATATTATATGTCACCATAGATTTGGATTGTGAGTCATAGACTATTAAACTTGGGAGGCAGCTGTGCTGGACTAGAAAGAGAGTAACTGGAGTCAGGTGACGATGGCTGTAGCCCTGGCAGTGCCACCAAACTGCTGTGTGACTTCAGAGAACCAGCCTCTTGCCAGTGGGTTCTCCTACTTCTGTGATCTGCTATAAATTCTATGACCATTCATTCAAAAGATACTCTTCCTGGGTTTGTTTACAGGACATATTTCACTGTTGTCAACTCTATTTGCAAGTTAAGAAAGAAATTACATTTGAAATTCTGTGGCATTTCTGAAAAATTATGTCACATCATTAACACATAAAGTAGGCAGTAGAAGAAGGTTCTTCCTCTTCATGCACCACAGTGGGTGTTAGATATTATCAACTACAACATAGAAGGAACAAGTATTCAGGATGTTAAACTCTTTCAGAAAAACATTTTTTTTAAAGCATCAAATTCACACATGAAAAACAACTTGTAGTTTTCCTCAGAATGTACTCATTCTCCATTTTTGATATACAGTCTCACAGATGCATGGGATGCGAAATTCTGTTTTCTCATAAGTAGTAGAGATGACCTTTAAAAACACACCCCCTTGTTTTATTCTCCAGCCTGTAATCCCATGAAGATCAAAGCCAGCTTGCTATTCTGCATTAACATTTCTGTGATCAGATACAGTGTGGGCTCCACGATTCTATCTGTGTCAAGACATTTCACACAAATGACTCACTAGGTAGAAACTCAGGCACTGAACACCACTCCGACACCATCTCCTCTGGGTTGATTCCACCTCAGTAGTGTTATAAACGAACATCCTGTTTAGCTGCTTTCCTCTGCAACACAACTGTGTAATTGGAACTGACTGAACAATAAATCTCTATTTCCCTGTTCCTTCAGAAGAATCTTTCAATTTACTAGGTTCCATCTATTCGTCAGCTCCTCTGCATTACAAGTCATTTTTGAACAGGCACACAAGTTAATGGCCCACTCTTACATTAAAGGCACAGGAAGCACAGCCAATCCTTTCATTAGACTTCATAAATTTATTCTTAGGGACCCCCAAAGAAAACTGGGTGTCGCTTTTGTGCTGAATATATGAGTTCATCCACATGTTCACTTGTGTTATACTAGCTTCAAGAAACAAAAGCTCAATGTGCTATCATTCTAAGGAATAAGTATCTCCTTATCCCCCCCCCCCACTGTTGCCAGGATTCAGTTTTCAAAATCTGAGATGACTCTTCCATATGAAGACTGTGTGGTTTAGATATGTTTGTGTATACCCCAAGGGTTCACCTATTGGAAGCTTGGTCCCCAAAACAGTAATGTTGAAAGGTGATGGGAACTTAAGTATAATATCATTAGGCTATTGAGGAAATGCCCCTGGATGGGGATTAAGATAGGTTTCCTAGGATTCCAGATATGCTTGAGCATCTTATCTCACCACATGCTTTCTCTTTGTAAATGCCCCCTCCATATCTGAATTTTCTGGATGGACCTAATCTCATCATACAAGTCCTTAAAATCAAAGAGCTCTTCCGAGCTGTAGTCAGATGGAGACATGACTAGGAAACAAAGGTCAGCCAGATACAATGTTGCTAGCTCTAAAGATAGAAAAGTCCATGAGCCAAGAAATATGGGAAGCTGCAAAATGTAAGGATAGTGATTCTGCTCTAGATCTTCCAGAAGACAGAGCAGCTCTGCTCACACCTTGTTTTGACCCAGTTGACACCTAGACTAAACTTCTGACCTACAGAACTCTAAGGTAAAAAAAAAAAAAAAATAGTGTTGTTTTAAATGACTAAGTTTGTGGTACTTGGTTAAAGCAATAATACACCACTAATCTTTTGACCAAGTCCACTACCAGCCTCTGGGCTTTACTCATGTTTTGTAACCATCTAATGTTCCTGGTAAAATCCTTTACGTACCTGCCATAAAGCTTTCCAGATGATATTTAAATCATCAATAAGTGACTGCCCTCACAACCCCAGTTTCCACCATAATGCTCACACTTTGAATTTAGTCAATTCTGAGTTGCTAGCTCCCTATCACTGGTGCAATAGACCTTCTGCAGAAATCAATGCAGTACTTCTATAAATATATGTTCAGTAAATAATTCTCAGAAAATATTAAAATATAATAATTTAGAAAAATATAAAATATTAGCACTAGAAACAGCTTTAGACATTTTCAAGTAAAACCCTTCATTTGAGAGACATGAAAACAGAAGCCTGGAAATATGAAGGACCCATGGACACAATGTAATAATCTTTCATTTGGTTGATATTCAAACTATTTGCTCTAGCTTCTCCAGATGTTCAAGGACCTCCAAAATGGTATCAGATCTTTGTAACTTGGACTTTTACAATTCCTCACTTCTTATAACCTATTTCTACGACAAATGTAACTGCTAATGGTTTCCTGAAGTGGTTTATGCTAGCCATCTCTGCTCCCAGATCACTATGACCCATACTATTTCATGCCTAAAGTTGACTGGTAAATAAAGGATAGTCCAAATGGAAAATTCTGTCTTTGGCCCAAAATGATTCTTTGTAGTATTATGCTTCCAATCTAAAATGTCCCCCAAAGGCTTATATGTTAAAGGCTTATTTACCAATGTAGCAATGTTCAGAAGTGGGGCTTTTGGGGAAGTAATTGCACCATGAGGGCACTGGCCTGATAGTGGATTAGTCCATTGATGAATTAATAATCTCAGTGAACTATAGGGAAGTGGCAGAAACAATAGGATATGGAGTCTAGTTGAAGGAGTGGGTAGTAGAGGTATACCCCTGGGGACTTTATCTTGTCCCTGGCTCCTTCTCTGCCTTTCTTGATTTCATGACTGATATGGGCTGAGCAACTTTCCTTTGCTACACCCTTCTGCCATCATGTTTCTGCCTTGGAACCAGCCAATCTCATTCTGAAACATCTAGAACTGATCAACCAAATAAACCTTTCCTCCCCTATATTAATTTTTTCCATGTATTTTTTACAATGACAAAAAGTTGAGTTAACACAAGTATCCACCACATTGTCTTCTCATACCAATGGCACACCAGCCAGTATAACTCCACTCTCTTCTTATACATGAATCCTTCTCCTCTATATTTTCTATTAGTGTATATCATATTTTCCTGACTAAAACATAAGGTCCCTAAGAGAAGGTTCATTTTTATAGCCTTAAGACTAACATAACATATATTCCATATATGCCTGTTAGTTCGAGAAAGGCTAAAATATTTTTTAAAAAGTATTTGTATACATTGGATATTGCATAAGCAGCTTAGTTTAATATTAAATGTCATTTAAAAAAGATAATTTGACCACTCTTTATGGGTTCATACTTCAGGCATTACTTCTCTTTGTAGAAATATATACAGTTTTTAGTGAAAATGTACTATATACCTTTTGAAAAAATGTACACTTTGAAAAAGAACTATGAGGCATGCATAAGATTGAAATCTTTGTTTGTAATGAAAAACCCGATTTCCTTCTGTAAAGCAACAAGATCCCCAAGGCTCATAAGGGGACACTTGGCCAAGAGATACTTCAACACCTACTAATGTTTGGAAATATAAAAAAGCACTTTCATTTATAACATCTAATATAAAACACAACATTATTAATTGGACAGCAGAGAAACCCTGTCTCCATTCTGGAAATGAGATACAGCCATTTCTTATCATGATCTTGTATGCCTCACCACCTCCAACCAACAGCCTGTCTAGTCAATATATCAGTAAACTAAAGCCTGTAAGTACAGACCAGTTAATACTTGCTTTACTAAAATTTCAATTACAAAAAATGAATATTAAGGCCATGACAACTATGTGTAGTATCCAAAGACTTGTTTGATTTTCCAAATAGTGTTACATGGCTATCAACTGCATTATTTATTACTCTGTTCTATCACAAATTACACTTTTTTTTTTAAAGTTAGCACAAATGGCTGTTTGTAAGAGGGATTTTGTTTACAAAAATCATGGAGCAGGTCAAATGGGGTTTCTGATAAGAATCTGATAAAGTTTTCCACTGAAGTTTGCTGTTGTAAAGCAAAGAACATTTTTTTTCTTACCATGAAATTACTGCATCATCTGAGAACTACAGGAATGGATATCCTCATGACCAGTGATCAAATCAGTGGTATTAATATGTTACTAGGAAATCACATACTCTATTTTCTAAAAAAAGTAGAAATTAGTGTTCAGCACTCTGGTGGTTTGGATCTGAAATGTCTCCCAAAGATTGATATTTTGAAGATTTAATCCCTAATGCAGCAATGTTTATAAGTGGAGAATTTGAGAAGTGATAGGATTATGAGAGAGTTAACCTCATTGATGGATTATCCATGAGGAATTCATAGCTGAATGAACAATTGGAAGAGAGTGGTGAAATGTAGTTTGAGGAAGCACATCACTAGGGTTGTGCTCTGGGAAGGTTATTTCTTGTCCCCATGCCCCATCCTCAGTTTCCTTGCCACCATGAGTTTAACAGTTTTGTTCCTTATGCCCTTCCACCATGTTCTCTCTCACCACATTCCCATAAACAATGGACTCAGCTGATTATGGGCAGAAACCTCTGAGACCGTGAGCCAAAATAAATCTTTCCTCCTTTACATGTTATTTTCTCAGATATTTTGTCATAGCAATGAGAAGCTAACACAGGCACTAAATGTTTTAACACATAACAAATAAAATCTTTTTATTGACATAAATTGAAGAATAAGGACAAAGAATAGACGTGTGAACCTGCAGCCATTTATTATTTATTACCCACTTTGAAAAAGAACTATGAGGCATGTATAAGATTGAAATCTTTGTTTGTAATGAAAAACCCCATTAACTTGTGAAGAGAGGGAAACAGATAACATTGAAGGACTCAGTGTTACTCAGTCTAAGGAAAACTGAGTTTGTATTTACCAGGTTTATCACTCTTTTTCTGCATCTAAGATGCAACAAAGTACCATGGTACAACTTTTAGACTAAAGCCAGAATTAACTGGTAGTCAGACTCTGAGTTGCCCAAAATAGATAAAAATATTATTATCATTATTATTTTTTAGCTGCAGTTGGACACAATATTTTTATTTATTTATTTATTTTTATGTGGTGCTGAGGATCAGACCCAGTGCCTTACATGTGCTAGGCGAGTGCTCTAATGCTGGGCCACAACCTCAGCCCTGATAAGATTATTATTTTTTTTTTAAAAGAACACTGTTTGCTGGTCTCTGAGTTATCAGTCAAGCCAACATCCATTTATCCCATCAGACAGAGGCTCTTTGGCACAAGGAGAAAAGATATATACAGACAGAAGCCCAACAGTGTTAGGCCCCATCCATTCACTTTTTTTTTTCCTTGGAGCTTCTAAAATATATATATTATGAAGCTTTACTATATAAGGAAGATGATGTATTCCAGAAGTTAAATCAAAAAAGAAAAAAAAAAAGGAGTTGATAATAAGTAAAATAAAACAAAGAAAGAAGTACAAGCTTCTCTTCAACTATCCACCAACTTTTGGCTTACATGGCAAACTGCTTTTTATTGGCAGATCTCACAATTATTCTCATAAATTTGAAACCTCTAGAAACATCAAATATAATTCCAGACTAACAGTGGTACCTATTGTTACCAAATCACTGGGTCAAAGAATTTCTTTTCTTGTCATTACTGTGGGAGACTTGGTTTCTTCTCAATTGGGTCTGAGCCCTTGTGCCAAGCAACTGTTGGTGATTATTCAACTGGATCATGGAAAGAGGCCAACCTAATACTAGAGCTCCTTAGAGCTGCCTAGTGCCTACACCCGCTGCTTCCTGATGGGATTCACTATTCATGAACTATGTAAAGAGAGGGGTGTGCCATAGCAATGTAAAGGCCAAGTCAGTTTCCCACCCAGGCACTGCTGTCCTCTGTAAGACTGGGGAACTGAATCCAGATGACCTCCAAGGACTCTCACTTTGGAATGCTGGAACAGAGGAAAGTTGAAATGTATAGCTTTCCAAAAAGGCCTCTTCCATGACTGCCATCTAAGCCCTTTCCCAGTTTCTGCCTTGGTCTCCTTCCTACATTTTAGATCCAAATCAAATCTACCCTGATCCTTCTGGAACAGCAGACACAGTGGCTGACAATTTTTATACTCATGGCCCCCTTCCTTTTCTGTCTTGTCTTTCCTCTTCTTCATTCCAAGGATTTCTAAATTTATTATCCTTATATTTAAGGCAGAAAAATAAAGCAGGAGTCTAATTAAAAGTTTTAACCAATTCATGGATAAAAAGAGAGTAAGCACTTCAATTCCTACATAAGGATCATTTGCTCAACTCCCTGAATCCATGCATTGTGATCTCCTCAAAACATATACCACAAGAGATTGTGAAAGGGAGTGGAACACATTGGGATTGATTCAACTTTTAAGGTGTGAGGTGGACCAAACTATGTGTCTTCCTCAAGGAATGGAATTTTCATGGAATGTTTTCTGTCAGAGTTCGAGGGGCTCTGGAATCCAAATCTTTGGTTTAGAAAGGGAAATACTGAACAATACATATTAGTAGCATGCCCACTTAAAACCAAGTATCAAGTTAAAAGCAGAACCAGAATTTGCCCGATTTTTACTACATTGTCTTTATAATCTTCTGGTTCTTTTAATCTTTCTTTTATTTTCTTTTAGATTGGGCTTTGACCCACAGGAATAGAGCATAGGATCAGCAGGAGAGTACTATGGCTGATCTCACATAACAGTGGCTTCCTTCCCATCGTAGATGGCAAAATGATCAGTAGACTTTTCCTGAGTGTTCCAACATAAGACATGGGGATTTATCACGGTATAATGGAGTAGTCCTCATAACCTAGAGAAGGAGAGGCATTAAGGTTGATTCTGGGCTGAACAAGAAGATGCTCAGCCTTGCTCCAGAGGTGTTAACTCCATATTTCAACCAGAACTGCTCCACCTTAGCCATTTTATACAACAAACTTCCCACTGAAAGTTCATTTGAACAGAGTTCCTAGCTATGGAAGATCACTTAAAATGTCTGAAATATGTTGAGGTTTGGAAAACGGAATGAATTCTTTGGTACTCATTTAGTGAGAATTAAGGCAAGTCATTTCACATGTCTTAGCCACAATTTTATCATATATCAGATGAATTAACAATGAATTGACAATGAATTCATACATGCTAAGTAATAAAAGAGAAAGTGAGCTTTGCACGCAGTAAAACACTTACAAATCATGAACATTGGCCCATGACACTGCTGTGGACATGTCCAGCAGCTTTATTAAAAAGCAATGCCAGGGATGCAGTTGTGGCTTAGTGATAGAGTGCTTGCCTAGCATGTGTGAGGCACTGGGTTCAATTCTCAGCACTGCATATAAATAAATGAATAAAAAAAGAGGCCCATCAATATCTAAAAAAAAAAAAAAAAAAAAAATGTTTAAAAAAAAGAAGCAATGCCAGACCAATAATGAATGACCCTTCAGGGCCTAGTCACTTGTGACTGGTATGATTTTTACCTTGAGTGTACTCAGGACTTTGTAGTCCCCATCTCGATGGGGTTCAGATGAGTTACTGGCACTGAGGTATTTGCACTGAGGACAGATAGATAGCGGGATTACAGAGAAATTTAATATTGTGCGTGTTTGCTGTTTGTTGCCTGAGATTCCTGGTACTGAGTCATCACTGTGTATATAAAGCAGACAGGAAGGCAGAGGAGGGAATGAATTTGCAGAAACATAACTACCTGCCTTCCTTTCCAGGCTTATCTCATGACACTTGCCCTACATTTCCTGAGTTTCAACCAGCTGAACACTTCCAGTTCCTAATATATCTGCTTAAATGCCATCTTGGAAAAGCCTCCTCTGATCTCTCCCTGAGGGCACTGGGCACCTTATTCTGTAAATCTATAGAGCCTTGTTCATACATTCTTATCACACATTTATAATTTATCGTGGGTCTATACATCTGCTTCCTATAAAAGAATTCCATTATGGGGTCAGAAAAAGTAAAAACTGTGAACTTCTTGATTTGAATCTGCATTGTCCTGCATATAGTAAGGAATTAACAATTACTGCTCCAATAAGAAGTATATCATTAAATGAATAAATAGGCTTCATAATTGATACAAGCATACACACATTATACTGGGTTTCTTTAACTGGTAAAAATCCCAGGACAGGGGCTGGGGTTGTAGCTCAGTGGTAGAGCGCTTGCCTAGCACATGTGAGGCACAAGGTTTTAATCCTCAGCACCACATAAAAATAAATGAATAAATAAATAAAATAAAGGTTTTGTGTCCACCCACAACTAAAATATTTTAAAAAGTTGGCTCTTTAAAAAAAATCCCAATACAAATTAATTAGTTGATTGTATAGACTACCAGAAGGAATATCAGATAGCTAAACTGCAAAACAAGAATAAATACTCTCTTGATTTCATTAGTTTTTAAATATCTGCTCTTATCTCCTATTTTCTTTTTATTTTTTTAACTTATCTTTTCTTACTCAGCTGCTTTCCCTGAATTTCTCCAGATTCCCATAAGTTTTATTAAATTAAAGGCAAAATCATTATGATCACCATAAACTCTACAGGGAACCAATGAAATGTTAAGTTATTTGTTTTCTCAGGGCTTCCTAGAATTGGTCCTGGGGTACCCACAGAACAGATCCAGCACTCTAAAAGGCAACACTAAACCTACATATGACTCTTCTCTACTCAGGTTGCTCTCTAGGGCAGGCCTACCCATGGTCCCAGGAGAGATTCGGAAATGAGGATGAGAATATTGATGGCTAAGAGAATGGCCTGGATGAGACTTGAGAGAACATGGATGTGACATAGAAACAAGCTGGAAGAAGGGTTAAAAGCTAGATTCCAGAAATAAAACACCTGAATTTAATCTTAATTTTGACACTTCTGAGCTAGTTTGACCTTGGGCAAGTTATTGAACATCTTTGTGCCTCGCTTTTGTCATCTGCCAAAATGTGAATGACTATCTCACAGTGTCATTAAGAGAATTAAGTGAACTTTAATTTAGAAATTACATGTTTAGCATATAATAAGTATTCAACAAAAGGAAACAAATATAAATTATTATAATATGAAAAACTGACACAATATAAGATAATACAATACAATGTCAGGTTGTACTTTCCAACAATGGTCATAACAGTATTTCTGGAATTCTTGCATGTAGAATCTTGCTATTATCACCATCAAAAGGTAGAGTCTAATCTTTTGATCTTAAACTTGGGTTGGCCTTTGTTATTATCTCAACCAACAGTGTATGGTGAAATGACATTATATATGACATCTAAAACTAGGTCATAAAAATGTACACATGACCACCTTGCTCTCATTTGATCCTTGGTCTTGGAGTTAAGCCTCCATATAATCGGGTATCCTAGTGGTCTGTGGGAAGACTCACATGGAGAGAAACCAAGGTCCTTAAAGGTGAGACCTGCCAATGATGAGTCATGCTTTTGAAAATGAATATTCTGCAACCAAGTAAGCCACCTGAGCTGATTTCATAGACTGGAAATAAGCTGAAGCACATTTAAAAAATTGCAGATTTGTAAGTGAAGTAAACAATAGGAAGTTTGGGGTAGCTTGTCATGTAATAATAGATGACTGATACAGATGTAGAAACATATGCAATTATATTTAAAACTATATTTATGTGAACTGGTTTACTGCTCATTCCCTTTAGATTCTATTCTTCTAAGAATATACCACCTGCCTCTTGTCGGTGCCTTGATTTAATACAGCTACCTGGTACTACAAGAAGACTGATATTTACACTACATCACTGTACACATTGAGTCTAACCTCAACGTCTTCTGTGGTAGGTAGATTCCTAAGATGCCCTCTTCTGGCCTGCCCACCCTTGCATAATACTCTTTCCCCATGCCTGTACTAATAATCCTGGTTAGTTACTACTAACTAAAATAATATGCTAAATAGAATGGGATGTCATTTCAGTGTTTAGGTTACAAATGATTACGGCTTCCATCCTGTGAACAGATCTACCTATTGCCTTCTCCTCTTCCGTCCTTTGATGTAATGAACTACTGGGTTTAAGAGGTGCATATGACAAGGGACAGAGAGCAGTCTCTGGCCAACAGCCAGCTAAAAATTACAGCCCTTAATACAATAGCCTGGAAAAAAAAAAAAAAAAAAAAAAAAAAAAAAAAAACCCTGAAAACAGCCACCTGAATATGGAAGCAGATTCTTCTCCAGCCAAGCCTCTAGATGACAGCACAGACTCTGGACCAATATCCTGACAGTCTTGTGGATCATGAAATGGATGGTGATGCTCAGCTGTGTCCAGATTCCTGACTCACAACCAACTATGAGGAAATGTCCTTTTAAGCTGCAAAGTTTTAAAGGAACTTTTTGTATTAAAAAAGAGAACTAGCATTTCTTCATATGAATCATAAGGGAGAGTCTCTGAAAATCACTGGAGAGTAACCCACCAAAAACATGAAAGCCTCTCCAACTAGCAATCCCTGAAACTCTCAATGAATCTATTCTAGGGGATAAATGAAAGGATAGTATTCGTATAAACAGAAACACAAGCTCAGAGAAAAGCCAGAGGTCCAGTGAAGAGCAGCCATGTCCTACAGGAATGGCAAAGAGAAAATTTCCTGCATCAGGATGAAATGCAAACAGCAGTAAGACATGTGGCAAGAAAGGGAACAATCTTACCAAACAGAATAAGGTCTATGTCAATACTTGATGCAGACCTCCTCCACAAGATGAGGAACAGTGTGCAAAAGTTGGTTTATAATTCCAAGATCACAGACTTTGAGGGTGAAAGGAATGAGAAAGAACTAGCACCATTTGCAAATGGGGACTTGAGGCTTAGAGAGGTGACCTGACTGACTTACAACCTATTGGTGGCACAGCTTGGAAGAGAATCCATTGTTCTTGGCTCAATTCAATCCTCTTTCCAATGTCAAATGACAAAAACATGAGGGAGGCATTTCAGACAAAATAACAACTCATTTATTTCATTCTTCATAAAATGTGATTTATAGGGTATCTTACATAAAAGGATTTTAGGAGAAAAATTAATAATACATGTATATGTGTCTGAACACATCTCCCTGTATGAAAGAGCTTAGATGTATAAATGACTAAATGATAAGCTTCTGACTGTTTACTTTAAAAAGCAGGAGATTAGGAGATAAAGCAACTTTGGAAAGCAATGAAAGGATTCTGTGCAACAGGAGAGTAGTTTATAATGTACTATTTCCTCACTGAAAACAGAAAAGACAATATTTACTGTAGCTGAGCAGGGGAAAGATGTGCCTATCATAAAATAGATTATGTTTAACATGATATTTTCATCTGATAACTGGGATGAGTATGAAAAATAATATTTGTATAGCACTTCATCATTTACAAAGCACTTTGATGCAAAGTATGTCATTTATTTCTTGCAACACCATATATGGTAATCAAAGGAGACATTAATTTCATGGAAAAAGAAAATAAGGTTCAGAGAGATAAAATAACTGACATCCATATTTCCAAATAGAATAGAGCCTGAAATTGGAGTTCTAGCTCTCTAAATATAAATGCTGAGACAGGAATTGTAAATGATAATATACTATATAATTGCTAAGAAAGATTTGGAGTATTCCTCCTCCCATACAAAAATGATCATACCATAAATCTATATAATGTTTCTTGGTTAATTAACAAATATTTAAAAAATTAAAACTATAAAAAAGAAGAGCAAGAAAAAATTATTCCCTATTAAAAAAATAAATAAAGGCATCTTCCAGATTTGTCTGTGTTCCATGTAGTCATGGAAGGACACTTCTCTGAGTTAATTTCCTCTAGAAAATGAGGATATAAACCTAGTGTCTGCTGTTAACTCTAGAGCACGCCTTAGTGTGAGAGAATGGAGGAAGGGGTTGCTTGATTGACAAGAAGTTTTGAAGGATTCTCAAAGTGTGGTCTACATAATAGCACTATTTGGTAATTTCTTTCAAATACAAATTACTGAACTCCACTCCAGACCTACTGAATCAGCAATGGGGTGGAGCCCAGGAATCCAGCTTAGCAATCTTCCAGGGCATTCCAATGAATTGTAACTATTGCTTTACTGCTTTACTCTCTGTGCAGGTGAGGAATCAGAACAATTTATATCAATAAGCCAGTGACAGGCTTATTAAATTATGAAAAACTCATAATCTACGAGTCACAAGTTTTGTTTTTCATGGAACTGTGTGTTCACTTGTCAGGATTACCTTGTAATCCACAGAAATAGATGGTGACAATTTGTGGATCTGTCCTATGATAGGATGAGATTGGTTTTGGCTCTTCCTCTGGCTTTTGAGTTCATAAATAAGAAACCACTGATATAAGCAAATGAACTGGGAAAAAGCCAAGGACAGCTAGATTGCTCTTGAAAATTATAAGTCATACCCAGCTAAATGAGATAATCCATTTCAGACACTAGATGAAATACCACACACCAAATTTATAAATTGATCTTTTAACATAAAAGCAATAAGACAATTTAAAAATAAGCAACCTGTTCCCAATAAGATCTGCTAATGCTTATAGTGCTAACTATATGCCAAACACTGTTTTAAGTGTTTTATACATTGTATCTCATTATGAATGATTATTTAAACTATTAGTGTCCTCATTCCAATACTAGGAGTTAGAAACTATAAGTATCTTCATCATAGAAGCAAGAAAGCTGAGGCACAAAGACTTTTTGAGACTTAACCCACGTGACATTTGAATCCAAAGTAATCTGGTCTTAGAATCCATTATTTCAATTACTACAATTCAGTGACTCTTCAATAATCTTAAACTCTGAAGTTAGCTGCAGAACATCCTGAACATGATGAATTTGAACTTGGCCCTTCAGTTTGCAGCTATTTCCCTCTGGTTGTTTATAAGGACTCCTATCAACTTCAACCAGTCTAAAACACCTCTAGGGAAATAGCAAAAGGACAAAAAGAATTTCAATACAGTCTTTCTTTAACACAAGGCAAAAGTCATACCAACTCAAAGCTACCATGAGCATGAAAAATCATTTAATTATGTAAGCCTAAGTTATAACATTAAAACCACCTCTAGATATTTTGGGCAACCATGGAGCTCTGGACCTCTTAAGACTTCTTAACAAACTGCATATAAATCTAATTAAGCTGCTACTCTTGTTTGTTTTTAAACAATGGCATTTTCTTTGAAAGGCTGAGGAAGTCAAATCTCCTTCTGTTGAACCTCAGTATTTGATCCATAGCCCTTCCCAGTGTTCATCAGAGTTTTACTGATATTCATAAGGACCATGTTCCAAGGTAATTGAGGGTCCTTTAATGAAGCATCTACACCAGCCATCAAGGTAGAGTGTAAAGACATGATTGAGACAAAGTAGTTTGCCTTAAGATAGAAATAGTCAACTGGGGATCTTGAAAAGATGGAGGTATTCCATTCTTCCTTCTAAGTTTTACAGCAGGGAATAGAAAATTCCAAGAACAAGAGATCTTAGAATTTTGTAACCAACAATAAGGATATTATGAAATTCCTAGCAACATTTACACTGATTCTACCATCTGTTGCCTGAATTCCTTTCTAGCATTATTACCAAAATTCATTTGATCAAGATGATGGGGGTGACAGCAACAGTATTAATAGAGTTTATTATGTACAAGATAGTGTGTATTCATACATTAAACACATATCCATTATTCCTTGTGAGGTTTATGTCAACTCTGTAGTGTGTTATTAACTCAGAATACTGAGGTTTAAAGAGTTTAAATAATTCACTTGGTTAATGCCAGAATGTCATTTAAAGTGCTCCCAATGAAAGAAAACTTGCCATATCCCAAGACAACCTCACTGAACTCCAACTGCCATTACTGTTAGAAAAATATTAACTTTATATCATTGTTGTCTTCCTCAGCAACATCTAATATTGGTCTTAGTTCTGCTCTGTTGAATTCATACTTTCAGCAAACGACTCCTCCTAAGTAAGGTAAAGAGGGACCACCAGCTCCTCCTATTATCCAGGCAGATTTCTTCCTCTTCCTGTTTAAGTAGCATCCTATACAGACATCCTTATTAGGATCTACACTCAGTATTATAATTGCTAGTTTGCATTTTCCCCCAATAGACTATAGACTTCTTTCAGGTAGGGGTCATCAGCAATGTCATCTGTGTATTACAGAGACATTGTTTAACACATAGCTTTTCTATTTATTTCATTAATATTTCAGTTCAGATATAATTCACATACCATAAATTTTATGCATTATAAATGTACACTTCAGTGATTGATAGTATGTTCAATAATTCTGCAACCAGTATCACTACTAATTACAGAATATTTTCATCATTCCCAAAAGAAATCTGGTAACCAAAATTAGTGGCTCCATTCTCTCCTAGCCACAGCCAATGGTAAATAATAATCCTTCTGTCTATGGATTTGCCTATTCATATAAATGAGGTAATAAAACATGTGGCCCTTTGTGTCTGGTTTCTTTCATAGAATATGTTTTGAGGTTTTGTCCATGTTAAAGCACACATCAATGTTTTATTTCCTTTTAAGGCTTGATGATATTAAATTTTATAAATATACATTTTGTTCATCCATTAATCATTTGGTGGATATTTAGTTACAACTTTTTGTCTATTATGAATAACTTTGCTATGCACAATCATGTAATGAAGTTTTTGTGTCCATGTTTTAATTCTTTTGGATAGATACATAGCAATAGAATTATTTGAACATGTATGAACTATATTTAATGTTCTGTAGAGCTGCCAAACTGTAGTCAAAATGTTACACCATTTTATAATCTACCAGCAGTGTATGATCATTTTAGTTTCTCTACCTCATTGCCAACATGTTATTGTATCGGTTTTTTTTTTGTTATTATTATAGCTATTTTAGTGGATGTCATTGTGGTTTTGATTTGCATTTCCCTGATGATTAATAGTGTCAAGCATCGTTTCCTAGGCTATTAACCACTTGAATTTTTTGAGAAATATCTATTCAGATCAGTTGTCCACTTTTTTTTTTAAATTTTTATTGTTGGTTGTTCAAAACATTACTTAGTTCTTGACATATCATATTTCACACTTTGATTCAAGTGGGTTATGAACTCCCATTTTTACCCCGTATAGAGATTGCAGAATCACATCGGTTACACATCCACTAATTTACATATCGTCATACTAGTGTCTGTTGTATTCTGCTGCCTTTCCTATCCTCTACTATCCCCCCTCCCCTCCCCTCCCCTCTTCTCTCTCTACCCCATCTACTGTAATTCATTTCTCCCCCTTGTTTTTTTTTTCCCTTTCCCCTCACTTCCTCTTGTATGTAATTTTCTATAACCATGAGAGTCTCCTTCCATTTCCATGCAATTTCCCTTCTCTCTCCCTTTCCCTCCCACCTCTCATCCCTGTTTAATGTTAATCTTCTTCTCATGCTCTTCCTCCCTACTCTGTTCTTAGTTACTCTCCTTATATCAAAGAAGACATTTAGCATTTGTTTTTAACGGATTGGCTAGCTTCACTTAGCATAATCTGCTCTAATACCATCCATTTCCCTGCAAATTCCATGATTTTGTCATTTTTTAATGCAGAGTAATACTCCATTGCGTATAAATGCCACATTTTTTTTATCCATTCGTCTATTGAAGGGCATCTAGGTTGGTTCCACAGTCTTGCTATTGTGAATTGTGCTGCTATGAACATCGATGTAGCAGTGTCCCTGTAGTATGCTCTTTTTAGGTCTTTAGGGAATAGACTGAGAAGGGGAATAGCTGGGTCAAATGGTGGTTCCATTCCCAGCTTTCCAAGAAATCTCCATACTGCTTTCCAAATTGGCCGCACCAATTTGCAGTCCCACCAGTAATGTACAAGTGTACCCTTTTCCCCACATCCTCGCCAGCACTTGTTGTTGTTTGACTTCATAATGGCTGCCAATCTTACTGGAGTGAGATGGTATCTTAGGGTGGTTTTGATTTGTATTTCTCTGACTGCTAGAGATGGTGAGCATTTTTTCACGTACTTGTTGATTGATTGTATATCCTCCTCTGAGAAGTGTCTGTTCAGGTCCTTGGCCCATTTGTTGATTGGGTTATTTGTTTTCTTATTGTTTAATTTTTTGAGTTCTTTGTATACTCTGGATATTAGGGCTCTATCTGAAGTGTGAGGAGTAAAGATTTGTTCCCAGGATGTAGGCTCCCTATTTACCTCTCTTATTGTTTCTTTTGCTAAGAAAAAACTTTTTAGTTTGAGTAAGTCCCATTTGTTGATTCTAGTTATTAACTCTTGTGCTCTGGGTGTCCTGTTGAGGAATTTGGAGCCTGACCCCACAGTATGTAGATTGTAGCCAACTTTTTCTTCTATCAGACGGCGTGTCTCTGGTTTGATATCAAGCTCCTTGATCCATTTTGAGTTAACTTTTGTGCATGGCGAGAGAAAGGGATTCAGTTTCATTTTGTTGCATATGGATTTCCAGTTTTCCCAGCACCATTTGTTGAAGATGCTATCCTTCCTCCATTGCACGCTTTTAGCCCCTTTATCAAATATAAGATAGTTGTAATATTGTGAATTGGTTTCTGTGTCCTCTATTCTGTACCATTGGTCCACCCACCTGTTTTGGTACCAGTACCATGCTGTTTTTGTTACTATTCCTCTGTAGTATAGTTTGAAGTCTGGTATCGCTATACCGCCTGATTCACACTTCCTGCTTAGAGTTGTTTTTGCTATTCTGGGTCTTTTATTTTTCCATATGAACTTCATGATTGCTTTATTTATTTCTACAAGAAATGCCATTGGGATTTTGATTGGCATTGCACTAAACCTATAGAGAACTTTTGGTAATATCGCCATTTTGATGATGTTAGTTCTGCCTATCCATGAACAGGGTATATTTTTCCATCTTCTAAGATCTTCTTCTATTTCTCTCTTTAGGGTTCTGTAGTTTTCATTGTATAAGTCTTTCACCTCTTTTGTTAAGTTGATTCCCAAGTATTTTATTTTTTTGAGGATATTGTGAATGGAGTGGTTGTCCTCATTTCCATTTCAGAGGATTTGTCACTGATATACAGGAATGCCTTTGATTTATGCGTGTTGATTTTATATCCTGCCACTTTGCTGAATTCATTTATTACCTCTAATAGTTTCTTTGTATACCCTTTTGGGTCTGCTAGGTATAGAATAATGTCATGTGAAAATAGTGATAATTTAAGTTCTTCTTTTCCTATTTTGATGCCTTTAATTTCTTTCGTCTGTCTAATTGCTCTGGCTACTGTTTCGAGAACTATGTTGAACAGAAGTGGTGAGAGAGGGCATCCCTGTCTTATTCCAGATTTTAGAGGGAATGCTTTCAGTTTTTCTCCATTCAGAATGATGCTAGCCTGAGGCTTAGCATAGATTGCTTTTACAATATTGAGGTATGTTCCTGTTATCCCTAGTTTTTCTAGAGTTTTGAACATAAAGGGATGCTGAACTTTGTCGAATGCTTTTTCCGCATCTATCGAGATGATCATATGGTTCTTATCTTTAAGTCTATTGATGTGGTGAATAACATTTATTGATTTCCGTATATTGAACCAGCCTTGCATCCCAGGGATGAATCCTACATGATCATGGTGCACAATTTTTTTGATATGTTTTTGTATCCGATTCACCAGAATTTTATTGAGGATTTTTGCATCTAGATTCATTAGAGATATTGGTCTGTAGTTTTCTTTCTTTGAAGTGTCTTTGTCTGGTTTAGGAATCAGGGTGATGTTGGCCTCGTAGAATGAATTTGGAAGTTCTCCCTCTTTTTCTATTTCCTGGAATAGCTTGAAAAGTATTGGTATTAGTTCTTCTTTAAAGGTTTTGTAAAACTCTGCTGTATACCCATCTGGTCCTGGGCTTTTCTTAGTTGGTAGTCTTTTGATGGCTTCTTCTATTTCCTCAATTGATATTGGTCTGTTTAGGTTGTCTATATCCTCCTGACTCAATCTGGGTAGATCATATGACTTAAGAAATTTATCGATGCCTTCACTATTTTCTATTTTATTGGAGTATAAGGATTCAAAATAATTTCTAATTATCTTCTGCATTTCTGGAGTGATATTGCCTTTTTCATCCTGTATGCTAGTAATTTGAGTTCTCTCTCTTCTTCTCTTCATTAGCATGGCTAAGGGTCTGTCGATTTTATTTATTTTTTCAAAGAACCAACTTTTAGTTTTGTCAATTTTTTCAATTGTTTCTTTTGTTTCGATTTCATTAATTTCAGCTATGATTTTAATTATTTCTTGCTTTCTACTTCTTTTGCTGTTGTTTTGCTCTTCTTTTTCTAGGATTTTGAGATGAAGTGTGAGATCATTTATTTGTTGTTTTTTTTTTCTTTTTTTAAGGAATGAACTCCAGGCAATGAATTTTCCTCTTAGAACTGCTTTCATTGTGTCTCATAGATTCTGATATGTTGTGTCTGTGTTTTCATTTACCTCTAAGAATTTTTTAATTTCCTCCTTGATGTCTTCTATAACCCATTGATCATTCAGTAACCTATTGTTCATTCTCCAAGTGATGCATGATTTTTCCTTCCTTCTTTTATCGTTGATTTCCAGTTTCATTCCATTATGATCAGATAAGATGCATGGTATTATCTCTACTCCTTTATGATGTCTAAGAGTTGCCCTGTGACATAATATATGATCTATTTTTGAGAAGGATCCATGTGCTGCTGAGAAAAAAGTGTAACTGCTTGATATTGGGTGGTATATTCTATATATGTCAATTAAGTCTAGGTTATTAATTGTATTATTGAGTTCTATAGTTTCTTTATTCAACTTTTGTTTGGAAGATCTGTCCAGTGGTGAGAGAGGTATGTTGAAGTCTCCTATAATTATTGTATGGTGGTCTATTAGACTCTTGAACTTGAGAAGAGTTTGTTTGATGAACATAGCTGCACCATTGTCTGGGGCATATATATTTATGATTGTTATGTCTTGTTGGTGTATGGTTCCCTTGAGCAGTATGTAGTGTCCCTCTTTATCCCTTTTGATTAACTTGGGCTTGAAATTTATTTTATTTGATATGAGTATGGACACTCCTGCTTGTTTCCGAAGTCCATGAGTGATGTTTTCCAACCTTTCACCTTCAGTCTATGTATGTCTTTTCCTATCAAATTCGTCTCCTGTAGGCAGCATATTGTTGGATCTTTTTTTTTTTTTTTTTTTTTTGATCCATTCTACTAGCCTGTGTGTCTTAATTGGTGAGTTTAAGCCATTAACATTTAGGGTTATTATTGAGATATGGATTGTTCTTCCAGCCATATTTGTTTATTTATGTTACTTAACATGGTTTGTTTTTCCTCTTTGATTAGTTTTTCCCTTTACTGTACTACCTCCCACTGTTGGTTTTCATTGTTATTTTCCATTTCCTCTTCCTGTAATGTTTTGCCGAGGATGTTTTGAAGAGATGGTTTTCTAGCTGCAAATTCTTTTAACTTTTGTTTATTGTGGAAGGTTTTAATTTCATCTTCCATCCTGAAGCTTAATTTCGCTGGATACACAATTCTTGGTTGGAACCCATTTTCTTTCAGTGTTTGAAATATGTTGTTCCAGGATCTTCTAGCTTTCAGAGTCTGTGTTGAAAGATCAGCTGTTATCCTGATTGGTTTACCCCTAAATGTGATCTGCTTCCTTTCTCTTGTAGCTTTTAAAATTCTCTCCTTATTCTGTATGTTGGGCATCTTCATTATAATGTGTCTAGGTGTGGATCTCTTATGATTTTGCACATTCAGCGTCCTGTAGGCTTCTAGGATTTGGGATTTTGTCTCATTCTTCAAGTCTAGGAAGTTTTCTCCTATTATTTCATTGATCGGATTGCTCATTCCTTTGGTTTGGACCTCTATACCTTCCTGTATCCCAATGACTCTTAAGTTTGGTCTCTTTATGTTGTCCCATATTTCTTGGATGTTCTGCTCATGGTTTCTTAACAGTCTTGCTGAGCTGTCTATGTTCTTTTCAAGTTGAAATACTTTGTCTTCATTGTCTGATGTTCTATCTTCTAAGTGTTCTACTCTGCTGGTAGTATTCTCATTTGAGTGTTTTAATTTGGTTTATTGCTTCCTGCATTTCTAGGATTTCTGTTTGTTTTTTATAACCTCTATCTCCCTGTATAGTTGATCTTTTGCTTCTTGGATTTGTTTATGTAATTCATTGTCGAAGTGATCTTTCATTGTCTGATTTTGCTGTCTAATGTCTTCCTTGAGACTCCAGATCATCTGAAGCATGTAAATCCTGAATTATTTATCTGACATTCCATCTGCTGCAGATATTACCTTTTCTAAAGTTGAGTTGACCTGCATTGCTTGTGGTCCTTTCTTTCCTTGTCTTTTCATACTGCTCGCGTTTCTTTCTGCTTGGTGAAACTGTTGTGTTATTGAATTTTCCCCCTATATATTTATATTGCTCTTGTATAGTTGCAAAGTCTCCCTTGCAGGGTCGGGCGGCGGCTGTGCTCCTCCTCCAATTGGAGTGATCTGTCTATCACGCCGGCAGGGCGCTGGGCCCCTTCTCTGGGTCCCGTGGTCTGCCTACTTTGCGGGCAACGGCTGGGCCCCTCCTCCTATAGGGGTGAGCTGTCTACCACAGTGGCGGGCCGCTGGGCCTGTTCTCCAGGTTGCAGGTCTGCCTACCTTGCAGGCGCAGGCGGCAGCTGTGCCACTCCTCCAATTGGGGTGATCTTTAAACTAGGCCGGCGGGCCGCTGGGCCCCTTCTCCGGGACGTGCGGTCTGCCTATCTTGCTGGCAGCAGCTGGGCCCTTCCTCCAATTGGGGTGATGTGTCCGCCACGCCGGTGGGCCGCTGGGCCTGTCTGCTGGTCGGTCGCAGGTCTGCCTACCTTGCAGGCCTGTTGTCCATTTTTAATTGGGTTAATTGCCCTTTATCACAACCATCTTAATATATTGTAGATACAATTCCTGTATCAAATATATGACTTAAAAAATATATTCTCACACTCTATAGGTTTCTTATTTACTTTCTTGATGGTGTCAGTATAGAACTGTTTAAATCTGATGAAGTCCAATTTATGTATTTTTTCCCTTTGTATTTCCCATGTCTATGAAACCACTGATTAATACAACTTCATGAACATTATTTGTCCTATGATTTCTTCTAATAATTTGTAGTTGTAACTTTTGTATTTGTGTCATTGACCCAATGTAAATTAATTTTCAAATGTGACATGCAGAAGGGGTCCAACTTCACTATTTTGCATATAGATACCCAGTTGTTCCACCAACATTTCCTATTTTCGGTGCCTTGACACCCTATTGAAAATCAGCTGACCACAAACATAATGGTTTATTCTGGCCTCCCAGATTTATTCTATCAATATATATGTGTATCTCATTCCAACAGCACATTCCTTGATTCCTGTAACAATTGAATACATTTCAAAATCAGGCAGTGTGATTTTTGTAGTTTTCCTCATCTTTTTTCAGATTTATTTTGGGTCCCTTGAATGTCCATCTAAATTTAAGATCTATGTGTCAATTCCTACCAAAAGTCAGCTGGGATTCTGATAGGGATTGCTTAGAATCTATTTATCTAAATAGGATGCATGCCAATTAACATAGTATGTCTTCCAAGCAATGAACACAGGATGTACTTTGATGCAGTCAGGGCTACCTTAATATAGCTCTCAAATCAACAGAGGTTTTATGCTTTAATAGTCAATGGAAAAAAGAAAAAATGAGCGGATAACCAGTAAATAAGAGTGGGAATCCAACTACTACTGAAAATACTTATACAATGTTCACCTTCTTGAATCCCACTTCCCTTCTCAACAAGCCACCTTTTACAAATCACAGTTTTTAAGATAGAGCTCAGCCTCTTTTGTCATATTATCACCCACAAATTCTCTTGTTTCTTTACCCTTTTTCCATGACCAACAGTGGTAGAAAGGTGATGACCATGAATGACACTTCTCTATACACATTATTCCTTCAGAAGGTACTTCAGGAAACTTGTTTTAGCAGAGATGCACACATACCACCGTGATTCCCAATCTGCCCCAACCTCCTACTGTTTCTGAGATCTGATCCACAAGTGACTGTAAAATAGGTTTACCATAATCAAAAGTTAAACAACATAATTTTAGCAATTAGACCAGTTGATGAAAAAGAACCTTTAACATTAATATTACATAGAATATTAAGTCATCTGGGATGCTGTTTAAAAACTGTTTCCTAGCTTTGACTGCCTTCTAAGGATCAAGTTAGCATAAAGTTGCCATTTGGGAAATAAAATATCACCCTTTGTCAGCTGGGTGGTAGAGTGAGCACAGAAGATACTGGGTATTACTAAGAAGCTTAGCACCCCTTGCAGGATGCAAGATGTATCAATATCTTTGCAGAGCGGTACATCATCAATATGGAATTAGAAAGAGTTCAAGACACTTCAAAAATGTTTTAGATTATGGGCTCACACATCTGACCATAAGCAATTCAAGCTCTATAAAATAACCTACTTCTTCAAAGGATCAGAATATCCTATTCTTTAGGTCACTTTAAATCTTATAATTTATTAATACCAGCAGAATATGTCACTTTAATGGATCCGTTGTTTACCATCAATATACACAAAGAATCCATTTAGAATTTTATTCTATCTCTTACAAAAAAATCAGTTTACATATCTTTAAAGATGTCCTCGGGTATATAAATGTATATAAAGTTAATTTTCATTCAAAAAGCATGGTTTAGACTTTGGAAATTAGTAAGTTTTGAAATGGCTTATAATTGATATATACTGGTTTTATTTCAAACACTGGGTCAGGAAGTATTAGAAAAAGCTCTGTAAAGAAAGAAAGAGAGATCTTGGAGACTTCCTTTAACCAAACAGAGCTTCCTTGTAGTCAAAGCAAAAGAAGCATATAATATAAGTGCGCTATATGTGCAATAAGAATTATAATGCATTATACTGTTATATATAAAAATAAATAAATAAATGAATCTACACACTGCTTATTTTATTTTTTAAAGTAAGAATATGTCAACATATCTGCCAGGTTTTTTTTTGTCTCCTATCATTGAATCCAAGAAATTTATCATATTGATCATTTAAATTTATCATATTGATCATAATGGTCCTCTTTAGAAATATAGGAGAAAAAAACTTGATATTTATATCTATGTTATCCCAATAATAGAGAATAAGGATAGTATTGAATTAGGACAACGTCAACATCATCTCCTCAACAAAGTACATTGCCTTCAAGTGATAAAAAGCAATCTAGGGGTTAAAGCTAGACATTTTAGATGAATCAGGGGCTACTATTAGTTTGCCCTTGCAAGAAATCATCCACCTCAGTTGTACTTAACTTTTTTATTAGTGGAAATACATGTTTATTAAAGAAATGCCAGAAATTTTTTGTCATGTGCTTTAACTGCATGTCAATTCCAGATTTAATTTCTAGCATATTTCTAAAGCAGAAATGTTCAGAATTTATGACAACTTTAATTTATTTATTCAGCAAACATAAATTTGCGTGCCTCTTATGTGCCAGGAAACAAATGATAATCTTGCCTCAGGGATCTCATAGTCTGGTATTTATTACAATTATTTCTTACCAAAGACTTAAGTGATTTTACAATTTATTTTGTCTCTATTGGGTATATTCTGTGAGATAAATTGTCGAGAGATTTTGTTTTACATCGGACTAATTTGTGATTCAGTATGATGAAACACAAATCAATCCCCTTCTGTGACACTGGCCCTCATAAAGTCAACATGGCTTAGGTACATATTAGACTATAAATTCCAAAATGCACAAGTGACTCAGTTGCTTTTCCACATAAAAACTATAGCCATTGGATCAACAGCAGTACATGCCCAACTTATGTCTTTTATTTCAACACAGTCCAGACTATGGTTTCAAAAGAAAATACCTATATTCCAATTATGAAATATAGCGAATTGAATTTTTAGTTTTGTAATTAATATATCCTCTGAAAGACAATATTTGGTTTTCTTGGTAATTTTTTCCTGCTGTGAATAGAACTTCAACAGTTAAACCCCAGTATGATGTTTTGCATGAAGGACTGACCCGTTACTCCCCATGCCAAATGCTGATAAGCAGAATTAGTTATTAAATACCTCCAATCTTAAGTCTGAAGAGATCATCATTTTCAAAATTAAGCTTCAGTTTGTTTATCAAGCATATAAAGAAACATGTATCAAAATGGACAACACAATTACTATAGATTATCAGAGACATGGCTTTTTCTATTAAAACATAATAAATTTGTGCATTTTCCATAGCTGAGTCAAATCATCTTGAGAAAAAGAAATGTAGCTGTATTTGTAGTCTGTTGCTGATTTGCTTTTTAAATTAGAAAAGAAAAGAAAAAGAAAAAAGGACCATGGGGTTTTCAGGGCTAAGGCTACTACCAAAATAGATATTTAAACAGTGGGAGAGGAAAAAAGAAATAGGAAAGCCAGTCTTGACAAGAACGCTCTTTAATTTTGCAAATGTGATTTGTGCTTTTGCCTGGACATAGGGCTAATTATTTCCACTAAGATGCTGCTATAAAATAGAAACACTCAAGAGGCAGCTTTGTGCATTTCTTTGTAAACCAATGCCTGGATTGAGTGATTCAGTGTAATATAACAGAATCATCTCTGAGCCAAGGACCCATCAAGGTCCAGTAAACAAACCACAGTTAAAGGCTACCACGGGGACCACGGCTGAGGTACCACAGAAGGCACCTTCCTCCTTGGCTTTAGCAGAGCAAGGGCTCCATGGCACTTTTCAGCAACTATGTGCTCAGTTGCCTCTCCAGTCACTGCTGGGAGCTAATATCTCCTCAAAACAGGGACATGTGGGAAAAAAAAGGCATTTTTGTGCAATTGTTTTATTGATATGCAATGCAAGGTAAATTTGGGGAGGCTAAATTTCCACTAAAAATATTATATTTCATGGTACTCAAAATAAAATTTAGGGGCTGGGGATGTAGCTCAGTGGGGAAGCATTTGCTTAGCATGAATGAGGCCCTGGATTCAATTCCCAGCACCAGGAAAAAACAAACAACCACCAAAAAAGTTTAAAAGCTAACTTGGATTATGCTGGTCACATAAGACATGAACTCAAACATCATCCTTTTAAAAAGAAAGAAGAGGAATAAACAGTATTGAGATGCAATTATTTGTAGTCTAAAAATTAACTGTCCATCATCAAGCCTATAGCATGCAACTGTGAGTCAGCCAACCACTCCCCCCCCCCCCCCCCCGCCGGCCTCATTGTTATTTAACTGTGGAGGTCTCCTGGCAGGTAGAGACTAACTCAAAATAATGCAGATGCTATAAACTTGGGCATTGCAAAGAATTAGATCCCTTTTTCTCTTAAAGTGGTATTCTTCACGTTATTTTACTGTATTCCAGTTAACATCTTACATATTAACATCTTAAAAATGAGGTTTCTGGCATTTTTCAACTTTTAATATACCACTCAAAGTTATAGTAAACAGGTATACAAACAATGTTCTAGTAAACAAGTATACAGATACAGACAAACCCATTTCTCTACAAACCATGTAAATTCTTTCATTCTATTCTCTTCTTCCACACAGAAATATCTAGTTCCTCTCTCAATTCTCAAAAAGGCTGATTAAAAATCAGTGAGGTCCCCTGTCTACAAGGACAGCCTGTGTCTTGTCACACAGTACCCGCATGTTACAGTTTTCATTCCTCAGTAGCCTGAATGGTCTTAATGTGAATTTAAAATTTTTAATTACTAACTAGTCTGCCCTGGAGCTCTTCATGATTTTTGCAAGCTAAAACACAGAGCACAAGAGAAGGAGAAGATCCATGGCACCACAAGTCTCCACCCTGATTATACTGCATCCAAGCCCGCGGGCCACATGATTCCTAATAAAAAGCTTTCAATAGGACACATAACCCCTGAAGAAGTTTCTCAGGCTGCCTAATAGATTACTGCTCTGAGGAAGGCACCTCCTGTGGGAGCACTGGGATTACAATTGCATATGTATCCACGTGACCACACAGCATTTTAAGTACTCAGTTTCCAAACAGACCAAGAAGTTACAATCATTTTTACATGCTTTAAGTGATGAAGTTAAATATATCACTTACAGGATAAACAGCCTCTGAAATGATCAGCTCAAAACTTCAAAGACCTGAATCTTGAAAGCAAACTCCAGACACATGCAAATAACCCGAAAATGAAATGGGAAGGGTTGCATAGACAGTTCTTATGAGCCAACAACTTCTTGCAGCCCCAGAACAACATTGTATCTCTGTGAAAGGGAGATGGATGGTACTAACCATGCCCATTGTAGAAATACAGTAATGAAAAAGAATCTCAGACTGGTAGTGTGGCCAAGTTCATATGGAGCTCTTTCTAGAGAGGTGATTCCATGGAATTGAAAAGACAGTGTGCTTGTATTGGCACACTTTCAGTCAAAGCTCCTGTCCTTATCATTACAATGTCTCCATTTTTTTTTTTTCAAATTAGTCGAAGAGGGAAAACTCAGTTGTTTTCTCTATACAACTCAGACAGCCTTCATTTTTTGGGGGGACGGCGGGGTTGGGTACTGGGGATTGAAACCAGGGGTGCTTAACCACTGAGCCACATCCTCCAGTTCTTTTTTATATTTTATTTAGAGACGAGACAGGGCCTCACTAAGTTGCTTAGGGCATTCTCAGTTGATGAGGCTGGCTTTGATCTCATAATCCCTCTATCTCAGCCTCCTGAACTGCTGGGATTGGAGGCGTGCTCCATGTGCCCAGTTAAAGCCTTCACATTTGATAGCATACATTTGGAGTTTTTGTCATACAACAACCAATATTGTGACATCAAGTGGATGTCCTACAACTCAATCCAATTCTGACACAATGATCCACCAAGTTACTACCCACATTTCATTTGAACCTAGTAACAAAATGGAGGTATTCAAAATCAGGTTTGATAATTTTTGCAATGGCTCAGGAAAACACTCCTTTATACTTACCTGTGTATTAAAAAAGATAAAAGGTCCATATGAATGGGTGGATGAAGAGTGCACAGAGCTAGGCCTGGAAGGTCCTAAGTGCAGATGCTTCTGTCCTGGTGGAGTGAGTTGAAGGATGCCACCCTCCTGCCATATGCATATGTTCACTGACAGGGGACCTATCTGAACTCTCTCTTATGGAATTTTTACAGAATTTTCTTCACAGAGGCATGATCAATCATTAATCAACCCCCCAGGGTCTCCTCTCCACAGGATAAAGGGTGGGAGCTCAAAATACCAGGCTTCTACTCAAAGCTTTTTCTTCCCATGTAGGACCCCTCAAGATTCACCTCATTATGACAAGAAATGTGTCTATCACCCAGGAAATTCCAAGAGGGTTAGGAGCTCTAGGTTAGAAAACAGGGTCAAAAACAACCACATCCAAATGTCTTAAATCTGTTCTTTTAAAACTACTAGCTAATATGCACATTTTTAAATGCTGAACAAAGTTTAGTTTCTACTACTACTAAGTATATTAATTGTATAACTTTGTTCATATATGCATCATGAATATATATTTATAGAAATCATGCAAACTTTGCTGAAGGTTTTATCCCGAAATTCACTGTGTCCAGAAACACATTTGCTATCCCCAATAAATTTCTCCTCCTTAATGTGACATTAGTAACTAGAGGTACATAATGTCAGAATTGGATTGAGTTGTAGACATTCACTTGATGTCATCGAGAATTGGCTGATGTATGAAATAAAAAACAAACAAAAAACAAATCAAAAGCTACTAGGTACTATGTATGCTTAACTTTTTTTATATGATGTTTTCCTTTAGACTTTTATACTCCACATTGAATAATTCAGTTAGTACAATAGCAAAGAAACATTATTCAACATTCCTGTACTTTCTTATTCCTATTACTCTGGTACCTTGATTCCAATGTGCTTCCTGTAACACATACAGCTATGTGAATGCAAAGGCTTCCTGCTCTATGCAACCCTTCCAGAAACTAAAAATGTAGAAGGTACAGTGTTGACATTCCCATTTTTTTTTTATCTCTGAACAGTTTTTTACTGAGTCACATGATAACATAAGTGTACAATGAGGCCCTTTTGTGTCACTCTGGATTATTTATGTATTTCTCTATTCTATAAGATTAGGAATTACTCTAGACTAAGGACTAACTCTTCTATCTCCAATACCTAATCCATGGTAGGTATCTCAATGTTCATTAAGCAAATTACTGGATGGACAGATGAATATGTAGAATTAGGCTACATTGCCTAAACAAACATATGGATGAATAAGTGAACAGAACTAAATATGGAAAATTGGAGGGTGGGAAAGGTCCCTTTAGAAAATGGAGGGAAATGCTTCAGTAAAAATCTATTTTCAAAAGGTCAGGCACTTCTTCACAGTTACTATGTGAGTAGAGTTCCCTGAAACATCTTACTGAACAAATATTCCACATATACAGCATCCCCCCCCCCCCCCCGCTAGATCCATGAGTCAAAGCAGCTTTACAAAGGTGATTCAGAGGCAGATTTGGGAAAACATACAACACATGCTTGACTCATGAGAAATCATATTTACTAGCCTACTTGAGGTGGTCAGGTGACTCACTAGGTTTTAAATTTGAAATTTGCTTTGACTCAACAACAGAAACATCAAAGTTGTAGGTTAACAGTCTATGTTTCTAGGATTTTTCAAATACCTTTTAATTACAACAGCACAGTCTACTATAGACATAATCTCCCTTTGTCACGTACGTTTAATATTTTAAGCATGTGATTATTGTTCTCACAGTGTATAATTATATTCACCAATAAATACTAACACATCTAATTCAGTTCCACCAGAGTGAATATAATTCAGAAGGATGAGATCTATTTTCTAATTAACTCTTTCTTCCCTATATTGGAATAATTGAAAAATAATAGGATGGATCATCCTTTAAATTCTGAATGGTACAGGCACATTATAAGTAGATTTTGCCCCAATTATGGATATAGTCAACTTAATGTTAATCATAATTATTTTGTTATACCTTCTGAATGTTTTTCTCTTTATGGGAAAGCCATACTCAAGGGACACTGTCACTTACATGACTAATTTCAATGGTAAAATATGAAAGATATAAATATGCCTGATATCTTCAATCTGGTTTTAAAACTGAAAGCCAAACACAGGCCTAAATTCAAGGTCCAATTGGGCTCATACAGTGTAGTCAAAAACAAGCCACTTATCTCTTGGGCCTTCATTTCCTCATACATGAAATAAGCAAACCATTTATATATCAGAGTTCTCTATATCTCAAGAGTTATCTATACCTCACACAAGTGAGAGTCTATGTGAAAGTGCTTCACAATCAGTCAACTGCTGTCCAAATAACAGTGATTCTGAGTTTGTGTGCACAGTAAGATTGCTCAAACAATAACATCACTGCTGAATAAACCCATTAAAATGTAATGGTTTATGGGAGGCATGTGTAGACATCACCTTAAAGAATGAAAGCTACACTAAGTGAAAACCTCAAGGTATAATCTTATCCATATATAACCCTCTAGGTTTTAAGACTTTGGAGCGAGAAGATGAAAGCAAAATCCCGCTAAAATAATAAGACAGGAATGCATAGAAGCATTTGGGCATTATGTGACTGAGATCAGTGGCAAAGACAGTCTTGCTGCCATAAGAAACTAGACTAAAGGTATTTCATCAGGTGGAAATGGAGAGTTGATGAATATCATCAAATCATAAAGCATGGGCCTACTGGAAAAAAATTTCTCAGACCTGGGTCCATCTTCCTGCAGAATTAGCCTTGTTTGTTATGTTCCTTTTGTGTCATTTAGTGAAATTGAGCTTTCGCCTAGTTGATCACCTTCAAGTATTCCCTATCACCTCCAAAAGAATCTGTCTTCCAAACTATCCTATAGTCTGCTGTAGGCAACCATCCAGCCCCCACAACACTTCAAGCCTCTAATGGTTTATTTCACAACTCCAAATGCTTGTCCTTATCTGAAGGCAGCCTTGGCCACCCCATCCTGGGTCAGTAAAAATCTATTTTCTAAGGTTCTTCTTCCTTCTTGTTTCAAAAACCAACGCCATTCATCCTTCCAGTAACATGGAAAGCTTCTGATGAGAATTTTCAGATTTTCCACATTTGAAAGCATAAATTACTCTCTTCCTTGTGCTTTAGAGTATGAACCATAGTTTACCTTACATAATAGTAGGGGCTACTGGAAGTTGACAACCGAGTCATATATGTCTCTTTCAATCATCAATTTTCCTGTTCCTGTGAGTTCCCGCAAAAGACCACAATGCCTGCTATATACCAACAGCTCAGTCTATGTTCGTAGAAATGAAGGACATTTTTACTACTAACAGGACTGGAAGAGCCACAAGCAAAGATAGATAAGGAATAGCTAATCTCCAGTATGTTTTGCCTTGTGCCCCCACATACCTGACAATTCCATTATATGTGTAGAAAAGGTAATGGGAATGTGTCTAAAGAGAACAGAACTGCAACCTTATGTGCAGTTAAGTGTTAGCATGACTGACAGCAGAGATGCAGGACTGCTTTTTAATTCATGAAAGGAATCATTGTTAATACAGCAGCTGCCGCTCAAGAATTGGAGTGGGACTCAGAGTGGTGTACACACTGTCACTTACTCAAGCACACCTCACAAAAGAGTCCAACAACACAGTGACAAAAATACTTGTCCAATCATATGCATCTAGAGTTTTGATGGCTGTCTTCTAAGGACTTAGAAGCCACAAAACAGATCTGTCATGACCCTCAGAAAAGAAGAGAATGATAACTAGGTTTGGAAGAGCAGCTTTCAAAATGCAAATAATAAACTAAGATGTTTATTTTAAATAACCCAATTCCAAAGAAAGCAAAAATAGCAAAGAAAAAAAAATATTAACAAGGCACCATTTGCACTTAAAAAAATAAACAGAATAATTACTATCACCTAATTCTGGTGAATTTGAGAAGAAAGTCATATATTCAAGTGGCTGGTGCCAGTATAAACTAGTCCCAACTTTCAGAAGGAAACTAAAGAATCTAGTCATTCTCCTCCATGTGGGAATCCCAGTGTTAGAACTCTGAGGCAGAGAAATAGCTCCAAACAAATTAAAAAAAAAATACACATGAACAAGTCCCTTGTAGCTTTGCTCATAACAAAAATGGAAACCACCTCAATGTCCCACACAAGGAATTCCTTATAAAAGAGCTCCTCATGATAAGTCAGATTTATAGAGACTGTATAACATATAATATCCATACTGAAAGCCAGAAAACAGAGCAATGGCATAAAAAGAGACTCACTTTTCAACAATATTTTTAAATAACATTATCGTGTTATTTTAAAGGAAATTACTAATAAAATCACCTTAAGAAGTTTCTGCCCGTTCATTAGCACATATTGGCATGAAGTAAAAACCCAGCTTAGACTATTGACTCTAAGAAGAACAAAGAAGAATGACAGAGCAGAAGGAAGTAGCTTGATCTATGAGAGGGAGAAGAATACCTGCAGGTAACCATGTGGAGTGACCACAAGGGCAGCACTCACCTGTGGAGGCCGGGGCTTATAAGGGGAACTGCACTCGAGGTCAGCGAGGATGCTGGTCAAAGAGTCTATCTCTGCATCCAAGCTGGAGCGCCTCTCCTCAAGGGTCTTGCCTCCAGGATTTCCCTGCTAGAAAAAACATGCACATTAAAATAAATAATTTTCCATGGATAGCCTTATGAGTTCAAATCAATCAAGCTTGCACTCTGTTTTTCCAAGTTTTTTTTTTTTTTTCTGACACCATCATGCATTTTTTTAATTCTTATTTTTAAAGATTCTCATTAAATCTCATTGAGCTAAGGTAGAATTATCCCTTTTGACAGAAAAGAAAAACTAAAAAAAAAAAAATGTTTTTTTTTTTTCCTAAGACCATATGATTATTTTAGACATAATATCATCCTTGCACCTAAGAGACAGACCAATTGAGGAGCTATCTCAGGCTCTCTGCACTCAGAAACTAGGGTGTAGAATGATATTTTATTGGAGTAGCAATGGGCAAGAAAGGGAGAATCACTGTCCAGAAGAAAAAAATCAGCACTTGAAGACATGAGGGCACGAAAGAGTTTGGGTATCTGGGGAGAGCAAGGCCCAGGAATGCACCTAAAACATAAACTAAAAGACACCATACAGGCTCTGGTGATGGGCTGCTGAGGAAGAAGTCACAGTGAGCACTAAGGACGGTTGGGGATCTCTTGATTTTATGCATCAGTACTCCCAGATAGCTGCACTCAGTATCAACAGGATGAGAGTTGGGGCAATAACACTGCCATAGGACATTGCCAAGAACTGTGATCTGGTTTGGGAAAAACAAGTAAAGAGTATGCCTAAACTTTAAGGCAAGGATATATGAAGTGAGGTGAACCCATGATTTGGAAGAGGACAAGATAAAAAAAAATCTTTTAAGTTGACAATGTAATAATGATCATCTATGCCTGATGCACATCTAATAGTCAGTCCATCACTCAAAGTGCATCTTTAGAATCCCAGGAGAAATAAAACAATAGGCAGTTATTATCATCTAATGAATCTAAAAGGACTTATTGAAGGACGACAAATGTTAGGATAGTGTTTAATGCCAGCAAGAGCCTAGAAAAGGCATTAGCCAAGTATATAGAATATCCTCAGTAACAACAACAAAAATCTGGTGCCCTGGCAAGCTACCATTAAACCTCACAATGCTTGAAGTAAATAGGTTGTTTGAGAGAATATGTGACATCAGGCATAATGCATAATAGCACTGCCTATTAAGAACACTAGTTCCTTTTTTTTACTAGTACACTGCTTACCAAGCCAGCTTCCCTGAGTCCTGGAATTTATTAATTTATTTGTCTGTGTAAAAGCAACTTAATGGGATCTGATGCATCTGTAAACCTGTTATGAATTCAGCCAGGAATGAATCCCTCCTGAACCTGATAATATCAGCTCTCTATGAAGTTGTAGCCGTGGAACAAGACCTGAATTGCCACTTGCCTCCTAAGGTAATTGGGTGTCTCTGTTTCTAAGACTTCTTGAAATATGAGTATCTCTTATCATATGGCCTAAGTAGCCATCTTGTGATTTTTCTAACTCTCTGTATATATCGTTACGAGCTGCTACATTCTTCTATCACCTCAATAATATGTGGTATCATCTAAGCGCTAAGCTTCTTGGGCACTTGTCTATTGATGATTAATTTCTCCCTAGGAGATAATGGAAGTTTCCTGAGGGCAAGGACTTTGTCTGGTTTGGTCCTCATTGCTTCCCCCAAATCTTGCTCAGGGACCTGACCCAAGTAAGTGTTCAATGAGTATTTGGGGGTCAATACTTTAACAAATAATGATTTTGCCATTGGTCCAGCCATAAACCTTTATCTTTTTTTTGAGGAGGGGGGGGGGGGAGAGAGAGAGAGAGAGAGAGAGAGAGAGAGAGAGAGAGAGAGAAAGAATTTTTTTTTTAATATTTATTTTTTAGTTTTTGGCAGACACAACATCTTTGTTTGTATGTGGTGCTGAGGATCAAACCTAGGCTGCACGCATGCCAGGCGAGCGTGCTACCCCTTGAGCCACATCCCCAGCCCAATAAACCTTTATCTTATCAACATCTTTGGATTAAATGCAGCTTGAGATATAATAAGAAGCAGTGAGGCTCGAGTGTCTTATATAAAAAGGGAGCCAAAAAGTCTCAGTGTGTATGCACACGTGTGTGTGTGCATGCCGATGTGTATGTGTATGTCAGCCTGGATAACAAAAAGTTCATGTTGGGCTTGTGAAATAAAAAGATTTTCCTCAGCACCCTTTCCTCAGCCAAAAATGTAAAAAATGTTTAAAAAAATGGCACTTTAATAGTATGGTTGTGTTTTTCTCAGAGTCTGAGTTTTCAGGCTAACTAAGTTTTAAGGCCAGTGGCTCTTTGTCCTAGATGTTTTCAAGGAGCTAATCCCTCTACTCAAGGTAATTCCATTTTTATCCCAAAGAGCATTAATAACTATGAAACACCATGGAATTATAAAAATAAAGCCCCTTTAACATTTAAAATGCAAGTAAACACACTGATCAATGGGTCCCAGAAAAGCAAGACACTGGGAAGACAATTTAGAAGCAGTTGAATTTGATTTTCTTGGTTGTGGACGTAAAATATTATCATAAATATGAATTCAAAAAATAAATTTCTGAGTACACACAGATAGCACACTATGTTGGCCAAGACAGTGGACTAGAGTCTGTTACGGTTTTCCCTGGACCACAGTTTCTTCATCTGCAAAATGAAGAGAACATTACCTGCCCTGCCCACACCAGAGGGATGTTACAAGATTCAGATAAGAAAATGGATGGGAAAATACTCTATAAATTGTAATGTGCCATAATTATGATGATTTTCATAAATGGCATTAATTGTAGCAACTAGTGACTATAAATTAATAGGAATAATATAGCTATTGTTAATTATTCTTCTTCTTAAGGGAAGCATCATCCATTAAGTGTTCCCTAGGGGTATCAGCAAAGAGACAGGATATAATCAGGACTTCAACATCTGTACTTGACTGTAGTAGCAAGTATATCAACTGCCCATGCTCTAAGTCTATGGGATATCTAACCACAGAGATTCAAACGTCACAGAATTACCCTGAGCTATACAATGAAACAAGTAATTATGGTATGCAACCAGTCCATGCTTGTAAGATTTCAACTGATTTCCAGCCTCCTTCTCCTCCTTTCCTTCTAAACTGGACTCGCTGCCCATTTTCAGTTTCTTATATTAGGTTGATGCAATTTATTAACAAGTTCCAGCCTAGTGCTCTGGAATTTTGAGCAACCCCCCCACCCCTGGCTGCTCCATCTGACTTTATAAAAATAGCTTTGCTTCTACATTTTAATCACCATTATGAATAAGAATAGGACTCTTTCTCACATTCAAGACTCTACTTCATGTCATAGTTCAAATAACTGAAGTCCTACCCAAGTTCCAGCCCCAACCCTTCTCTTCGTATTCTCATCTACTGTCTATGTACCTTTAGATTTATGGGCTGTCTTGCTGTTCTTAGCACTTTATACTTGTTCCCAGCAGCCATAGTCTTATAACCAACTACCAGAATTCTACAGATGTACCAACATCTTCCTCTTAACTCACTGTCTCTGCAGCTCTGCCAGTCACCTGATGGGTAAATTACCCGAAGGAGGTGAAGTAAGAACAAAGAATACTGCTACTGTCTACTCTTTCTTCTAGGTAATCACACAGACTCTAATAAGGTGGTCGACATAATCCTAACAAATCTCGTGCTCTTCAAACATAACTAGAAATAGCCCATTGTCTAAGTCGGGGTTCCATCAACAAACAAACAAAATGCCTGTATCAAAAGTTAGCATGTAGGACATGTATTTTGAAGATCAGTTCCAAGTAGTAGTAAGGGAATTCAGAATTAAACAGAGGAGGGAAAAAGACAACTGAAAGATGTGGCCATTCTGGTATACAATGGTATAATAAAGGTAATATATATTGATTACCAGTAATAAGGCATGAAAGAATATTTGTATTTATTATTCATTCTTCATATTCAAACATGTTAACAAAATAATCTCACAGAAAAGTTGAATGAGCAGGAAGTAAGTTTCACACACATACCCGTCACTCAGATTCACCAACAGCCAACAATACTTGCCATACTTTGCTATAGTTGCTATGTATCTACATAAATTCTATTTGTTGTTATAATTAAATCATTTGTAAAATGTTCTAGAAACCTCCCCTCTCTGCCTATGCACATCTTAGCTTAAAAATCCTAAAAATTCCTAATTTTTTCATTCCATTATTCCATCCAAGAAATTTAATGTAGGTACAGTAATATCTAATACGTATGCATTGTCAAATTTCACCAGTGGTCCTGGTAATCTTTTTCATCTATGAACATTAACTTCCATTCAAAATAGAACCAAAGATCACACACTGAAGTGACACATCTTTGTAGTCTAATTTAGCACAGTCTCTTAGCTTACCTTTGTTTTCCACAAAATAAGTATTGAATAAATGTTAACTACATAGTCATTACTTTGACCACAGTCTCAAAATTAATGCTTTGATTGATATCAATCGAGAATATAGTTTTATTATAACTCTTTTGGTCAAAAGTAAAAGTGATGAGGGGCTTCAGTAAACGGGGTTCCTATGCATCTTAACATGAACAGTGATGCCAGGAATCAACTTTGAATATCATTAAGCCTTGATGAGTGCTCTCAAGCAGTAGTGTATACTGAAGAATCTACAAGGCTTGATTTATCAGTCACTTTCTGATTCTGTGAGTCTGGGGTGAGGCCCCCAAACTTTCATTTCCATCAACTTCTCAGATGATACTGATGATGCTGGTCTGAGGACTATGCTTTGTGAACAACTGTTCTAAGTGGATTTCTAATAAAATGAACCTTTGAGAGAGAAAGAGGGCAGGGACAGAGAGGGAGAGAGGGAGGAAGGGAGGGAGAGAGGGAGAGAGGGGGAAAAGAGAATAAGTGAACATATAATTTTGTCTTAAAACCAATCGTGTTATGTCATATGATGTCATGAAAATACCAATAGATACATCCAAATAATGGGTAATCAAGATCTGAACAAAAATAATAATGGAGACAGTATGATTAGTATTTATAATAATTCCCATGATATATAATATGACCAGCCTTTTCACATTATTTCTGATATTGTTGAGACAGGTGGCATACATCAATGAGGATTATAGCAAATATGATCTACTTACCTAGTAGAAATGCCACTTTATTGAATGAGACTCAACATGTTGAAAATTGGGGACAAAATACCTTAATTCATGTTAAGATATGTATCCTTTCCCCACTTATTTAGTTGAAGTGCTCACCTTTCCAAAAACCTGCTTACTATATCTCATCAAATGTACCCTCTCTTTCAGGACATTACTGATAATCCTACTGATTTGATAACCTAACCCTTCCTTTTTTAAAAAAAATATGTTTTTTAGTTGTAGGTGGACAGAATACCTCGATTTTACTTCTATGTGGTGCTGAGGATCAAACCCAGTGCCTCACACATGCTAGGTGAGTGCTCCACCACTGATCCACAACCCCAGCACATAACCTAACCCTTCTTTGCCTATCCCTCTGCAATACCAGTGATCATAGCGTGACTCTCATCATTCATTTGTGTGAATGGCTTCTCTCTCACACTGTTTTTTTTGTCTAAGTAGTATGCAGTCTAAAGAATGCCTGCTCCCCAACTTCGTAGAATTAACAGAGTACTGGCTGACATTACTGGCCCTTTGTGACTAGTAATATTTAATATACTATATTCTTTGAGATTTGTTGTCATTACATGTTGAAGAGACAGAAATTTAAAAATAAAAATAATTCCCTTTCCTAAGAAGCTAACATCAATACAATTCAACATTTTTAATGTGCAAACAACATCAAACTCAAATCTCCTGATTGTCCAAGGTCATCAGCTGCACAAGTTAAGGGCAGTGGGAAAAGGTGCCTCAAAAAGCCAACTGTGGAGCAAACATGGTAGCATTCATAACAGAGGAAGCATCTTCAAGATTTGATGTGAAATCATAGTTTGACAACTGGGAATATAGCACTGAAATAAATAAATAAATATTTTTTATATAAATGAAGAAGGAAACATCAGAAGGTAGAATTGTTCATAGGTTTGGTATACTTACAGCAAAAATCATCAAGACAGAACCTGCACCCCAGGCTTGGGAAAGCTTCAATTCCTCTTTTTCCTTTATATTCCCTATCACCTTATCCTTCTCAGTCCTAACACTCATAAAATTGATAATATGTGGCCCACTCACATCTTCTTTAAAGGAAATAGCCTTATATCCTGCCCTTATTGCTCAAAGATCCATATTTTGGATCATGAGACTTCACTTCTGAACACTGAGGCTCACAGAACCAAGGCTGGGCACCTGAGCAAAGGTCCATAGACATGTTAGTAAACCTAACCTTTGGTCTGTGACAAGAAGATAAGATAGGCAAATAATCCTCCTCCTCTTATAAATCTGAAATGAGAAACACGTAACAAAACTGCCACAGGGATGCGCTATGGCCATGACCAACTGAACAGAGGATGTGCATGGCTAATTATTAACAATCAAAACATACAAGGAAATAGAGACCCTGTAATTAGAGAGTGGAGAATAGTGGATGTGCAAATAAATTTTTTTAAAGAATTGACAGTGAGAAGAGGATGAAGAGGAAGGGAGAGAGAAAAACTGAATGGAAGGAAAGAAAGATGACAAGCATTCAGTCACAGATGTGCCTCTGACCTTGATGCCAGATTTCAATCATAGGATCCTTAAGGTTCACTCCAATATTCAGAGATGCTCCAGGGGCTATTCTTTTACAAAATCAGCCTACTGGAGCCACCAGCACATGGCCACTCCTTCACAGGGAGGACAGGAGGAAGCCAGGTCTACCAATAAACTTTCTGTCACCTTCCCTTCGGGAAACTCAGCTGTTACCCCTGTAGAATGAGGGGTAGTAACCTTAAAGATCGTCTTTTATTTTTTAACCACCAATAATGCTCAAATCTATAATGACATTCCATAACTTGCCTGCCACTATCCTTGCCGCCCACCATCAATAGGACCAAACCCACCAGAGTGAGGTCAAGTCAGCATTTAAGCCAAATGGGTTAAAGTGGTTTACATTGAGTATGTGGACACAAGCAGTCTCATTGTTCACTGCTCTATTCAGAAAAGAAAGCAAAAACTAACCAACAGAGGTTAAAAACAAAACAACAACAACAAAAAAAAAACTTCACTTTTTCATTTTATTTACCTACTTATGAATTATTTCTAACAAATTGCACCTTTATAAAACAAATATTAAACTATATTCTTAAAGGCCTCTTGCAATTAAAACACAGGTCAAGTTGAATGAGAATAGCTATATAATAATACATACCAATACATATTTATCAATCTCTCCATCAATAAAATAAGAACCATAAACATAACCACCCCAGACATTATTTGACAGTAGGATATATAATTAGCACCCTCTTTTAAGCAGCAGAGACATCTGATATCCAGAACCTCATTACTTGAAATAGGTAAAAAGCTGCTTTGAGTCAAGTACCAGTAGAGGAAGCCTAGGCTTCTACCCACAGGGTCTTCCCTACCTTCCCCAGTAATGTACCTTGAAGCATGCCTGTAAAAGAGAGCTTGAGGACAACTGCTGTGAATGACCTACATCAAGTTTAGAGGATGAAATTGGTGTCTGAGAGCCACCTGGCCAATCAGTCCACACATAGGAAATATATATGTGTGTATGTACACACGCACACTATCTCTCTCTCTCTCTCTCTCTCTCTGTATATATATATATCTCTGTATATGTATATATATATATATATATATATATATATATATATATATCTGTATATGTATATATATATATATATATATCTGTATATGTGTATATATATATATATATATATATATATATATATATATACACACACACACAGAGAGAGAGAGAGACATCCCCATAAAATCATCAGGAGTTATCAGTGTTTCCCTAGGAATCCTTTATATAACGCAATTACCAAGAAAAAATACAATTAGTAGATATGAGTTTTAAAAGATAGAGAAAAGATACCTTGGTTTTTTCATTAAGGAAACTTTCATATCTGGGGGAGTCAAGAATATGCACAATAATTGAACATATAAATTAAACAGTTACTAAAATATTTTTCATCCTTACTGCACTGTGCAGTAGAAAATAAAACATGACAGGTAATTTTGCTATTGACTTTATTTTAAAACTTCAAGGAAGATAGTTTTCTTGTTTTGCATTTTGATAACACAGGTCTAATGAGTTGGAGTATGATACATTATTTTAAAAGCCACTTTACACATTTCCCAACATTTGGAATCTTAGTAGTTTGGCATTAACTTTATATATTAGCTTATCATTCTCAAAGCTTTTCTCCTTTGAACCCTTTCAATGACCCTTCAAAATGTTATTACCCAAGTAGTAAACCAAGAACAAGTGTTGAGTTCCTATACCAAGCATTCCATGTTGTATAGCCAGAGCTGTAACACTACGGAGATGCCATCCAAGTGGATGATGGGTGAGAAATGCCTGTAAACACCTTTGGCTCTGCTTCTATGTATCAAGCACCATTGATCAGTATGTGCAGATAAAGTATGCTGGGAAAGTGATTATAAATGATTAGCACAGAGAAAGGAAGTCAGGCCCATGAGGTAATAGAAGTAAAGACATGATTTACCTTGTCTGAGACAATAGTTCACTGAAGGTTCAGAAAGAGGAGTAAAACCTTGACACCTTATACTCTAAAACATCCTCTTCAAAGTAATATCTTGTAGACTACTTTAACTGGCTGCTTTAAGAACCCATGAAATAAAAAGTTACTCTCACTCCTTCTTCCAGATGACAAAACCTATGGAAGAGAGGAAACACGACACTGTCCACAGACTTCCAGTCTCACTGGTGAGACTAAACCAAAAAAACTGCAGAAGGAGAAGAGCCCATCTTAAAGCCTTTCCAGAATGCAATATAGATAAGTAGTACAGAAATTCCAGGAAGGGGGAAATCAGAATGCCTTAGATACAAAGACACTGGAGACAAGAAGGGCCTCTGCTCCCATCTGTGCCAAAAGGAAACAAAGGACCAGAAAGGTTAAGTGATTTACTAATGATTAAACAGCCAAGTGATGACCATGGGACACTGAGTTCTGTATCAATGCTTCCTAGCCCCAGTTCTCCTACTCAAAATGTGCTGTCAGTGTAAGAACATAGTGTAGTAATTTTCCTAAGAAACTTAAACATGGGTCAAAGTCAGAATATTTAGGAGTGCTGACCCAGAAATGTGATGCTTGTTACCTGCCAGTGTAATCCCAGAACCCTCTGTGGTAGACAGGGAGGAGGGTATGTAAGTAGAGGGAATAGACAAGCAGTCTCCTCAGTGTTTTGCCCCAGCTTTGCCATAGGTGACCAGGGTAACCCTGGGTACATCACTCTCCCTCTCTGAGCCTCTCAACAGCAAAATAAGAGGTTTGGACTTGGTCTCTTCATTTTCATCCCATATAAAAAGTACTATTATTCTAACACATTCACATAAATGCAACCTATCCGATATTAACAAAGAACTTGAAGTATTTATATTTTTGTTTTGGGGTTTTTCTTTTTCCTACTTCTAACCCCTTACTGGAACCAAATTATTCTATTTCTGTTTAGTTTAAACATTATTTTGATCATTGAAAAGACAGAACCCATACAACAGAAGCTAATAGGATAGAATCTGACATACTCATTTCAAAAATAGGGCTATTGGTAACAATTTTGTAGAGGAAACATATATTGTTTCGAAAGCCACTAGCTGGTTAGTGGAAATGGAAATAGAGGTGAGAGTGACAGCATTTGAGCAAGAAGTCAGGAGAGGAATCCTCAAAATGTAAGCTATGCCTTATCATGAAGGCTTAGAATGGGAAAGATATGGGAGGAATTATCTAAAACCCCAGTAATCATATTTTTTTGGTACGAAAAGATGCATCAGATCCATTATGATCATCCTCAATTTGAGCATCATTTTCTCTTGGCCAAATTTCCTGTTTCAAGGTAGTTCTGGTAAAGATCCTACAAGCCAGCAGCATTTCCAGCCAGCTAAACAGTCCACCACACTGGGCCTGGGACAGTCACCTTGGGGACCTGGGAGGGGCCCTTAGCTCCTTCTGCACTGCCACTGTTAGTAAAGGAATGCTTAACTTTAGGAAAGCACTTTCACAAGCACCTCACTGCATTTGCCCAGCATTCCTAGAGATTGGTAAGAGTTATTCTTCTTGTTTAACAAAAGAGGAAAACAAAGATCAGAAAGAAAGAGAGACCCTTCTAGGGTCACTCATGTAGGAAATAAAAAAATTACAATTTGGGACCCAAACATTGTGTTCCAAAGCTCTTGCACTTTGCTTGACATCCAGCTGAAAATGAAGAAGGGGAACAGTCCTGCCTGTAAGCTCAAACCGAGATTATAAGAGCGCATTAGGTTACCAAGAATTAGGTCATGGCTGTAACTATAATTAAAAAGGAAAGATCCAACATTTTCTTTTATCTTCTACTTTCCCATTTGGGATAGTTTTATTCACTTTTCCATAAATATTTATCAAATATTAAGAGTACAGGAACCAGAAGTTCAAGGAAGAAAGGAAGGAAGGGAGAAAGGGAGGAAGGAAGGGAGGGAGGGAGGAAAGAGAAGGGAAGGAAGGAGGGACTGAGAGAAAGGAAAATCAGTAATTCTCTGCCCCACAAGTGAATACAGCTGCATTAGAGGCACTAGTTTATCCACAAATGGCCACATTAAAAGACAGGATACCTGTGGGTAAATATATGAAGCACATGATGTTAGAGAAAAAAGAGAGGAAGAAGAAAGAGCAGCTAAATAGAGAAATTGGAGAGAGTGAGCTGCATGGGTGCAGTGACAGTTGAGAAGACCTTGGATGGAGAAAAAAAATATTTAAGAAATTTACTATATGAGCATGAAGACATGAGAGGATTTCCACACCGCCTGAGAGCACTTGGCAAACACAAGTGTTCTCTGAGGTACAAATAAGAGTAAGCGCAGACTCAGATGGTCAGCTATGATCGGACCATTCAGGTGTGCAGACCCTAGGCATAGAAGGAGGTTGGCTCTGGTCCAAGGTACAGATCTCTAAAGGATAAACACAGTCACCGTGACGAAGGAGAGAGTGGGCAGGGGTAATTGTATCTTGGGACTTAGTGTTGATGTGGGAACAAACACAGGGTATGAATCACATATATTTTAAGCAGTGCACAGACAATTTACATTAACACTCTCAGCAGGAATTCCTATTTTTATGACAAAGGTTGCCATTGATAAAAAGTGAGTATAGAAACATATCGGGAAACTATTGATCTCACCATGATCAGGAATACGTGTGATTTCCACAACATGAGGAACAAGCATGGCTAGAGCACACAAACATCTCTACCTTTGAACACAAAATTACAGATTAACAGACTGCAGTGACTAGTCTGTCACTTCACTAGATGGAGGCTGAAAAAAGTCTAAAGAGTGCAAGGAATGATGTTGTCTCAACCTCACTGTTTTTGTCCCAACTTAAAAATCCTCTCTCTCCTCCAAAATGCTGCTCATGCCCAATTGCAATCTTTCCTGACAAATATTTCCTTTTGCACTGGCTGTGGAGAGTCAAGTGACAATCAAAGGTCTGCTATTCACCTAGGGTCAGTTCAGTCCCCAGTCTATATAAAAGAAGCAAGATGCACAATAAAGGAATAACAAAATGCTTAATTGTCCCTTCCACCTTTCCTTCCCCACCTCTCCACCATTTTTACATGAATGCTTTATTTAAAATGTGTCATACTTAAACCAGGTCTGGAGGCTCTACAGCCATATTCAAATGTTTTCAGTCCTGCAAAGCTTTCCACCTGTGTTTCAAACTCAAAAGTGAAATGTAGGCCCTACTAGATTTAAACAGAAAGGATTTAAACAAGCATGAGGTTTGACCAAATCATATAATGTTACTTTCAGATTCTGCTTATGAAACAGGGGAATGTAAAACCAGTTCCAAAGCGGCATCTTTAAGACCAGGTGAAATCAAGAACTGGTATTTAAAAGTCCATTAGAATGCTAAGCAGGCAGCAGCCCTTCTGTAAATGTTCACTGGTGGTATGTTCCCTAAAATAGAGGATTATAAGATCATACCAGGTGATTTTGAGGAGACCCTAATAATATGAAATGCAAAGTTTGTCTCAGGGTTGCTCTAGATTTCAGTAGCCAAAGGAAGTTCTTATAATAAGGCAAAGCTGGGGTAGCAAAGGGAAGCTGAGCATCCTCTGGAGATAGAAGCATCTCAGATGCCCATTAAAGGGGGACAGTTTTAGCTATTACCCTCTTGATTTAACAGTTTAAACACATGAAGGCAGGGTCTAGTCATCTGCATTTAATAAACCTTCTGTGCCTTCCTCAATTCTTTTCCATAATAAATTTAAAATCTGCTGGCCTAAAATTTGGCTGCCTGTTGTTAATTCAAGTGCTAACAACAACTGGAACAATTTAATTAAAATCCCACAACTCTGAACACATTTAAGAATTCTTTAGTAATGTGTTCTAACCCAGTTCCCAGGGACAGGGAGAATACTTCTCTCTCATTCGACAGTTCTGTGTTCTCACCCACAGTGCCAGAAAAGCAAACACAATCTACTTCACTTCTCCTCATTTGTAGAAATGGCAAAGATGTTTACCACCTCCAAGGGGTGCTGTGAGTTTCCATTTATTGGTGTTTATAAGTCTACTGAGTGTTCTAATAAATCAACTATAAGTTGGTATTATTCATAGCACCCTGTTGGAGCTTAATACATATTCAATTAAAAAACAATGACAACAATACAGCAGTATCCACAAATTAGCATTAATTATACCAATGAATTATTCTCACCCTACTCCCACAATTTTATCAAAGAAGAGATGCTTATGTATGTGACTGTATGTATACCCTCTCTCCTTAAAGAGGAACAATATTGCTGTTATCAACATTTCCTCTAGTAATGTTCACATCATGCTTGCCTCAGAGTTTCTGATTTTTTGGAGGATTTTCCTGTTTGATAAACACTAAGTCAAGAAGCAAACTCATCTCCCCTGAAGAAAGTCAGAATCCTGCAAAGCATCCTGAACTCTTCCCTTTTCTAGGACAGTTCCTTTCCAAATAGCCCTTCCCCACATTCATGGGAAGAACTTCAGTTCAGGCTTTGTCTGCCCCCATGGACTCTGGAGGTTGACCCCAATCCCTGCTACCACTGCCTCTTTTGTTTGGTCATGTCCCACTCTAGTAAAACAATCCTAAATGCAGATCACATCATGTTCACCAGGATAAGTCCCTCTGTTGTTTGCTGATGATAACTAATACATCTCTGGACTGGGAAAATCCCCCCAAAAGTCATCATAAGTCCAGAAGAGAATTCATTCATTGATTGGAATTGATGGAATGGATGTTAGGAAGAATTTTGCCAAGGAGAGACAGTCAGGCAGAAGGAACAGCTAAAGGAAAGGGTTCCAGTGCTACAAGTCTGTCTACCTAACTCTGGCTTCAGTTTCTCCATAGGGCATCAGTCTGGTGCTGGTCAAAGCCACATCACCACTCCCACCCCTGCCTTCCCCACCCACTGTCTCGCTGAAGCACCAGAACATATCTTGCTAAACTACATTTTGCTGACTCCAGTCTCCTGTTCTACATGAGGCCGTGACATGCATAGCTGAGGTTGAGGAATCTGTGCTTAGTTGGTTTGAGGTTTCATCAAGAGAAAAAGGGGAAACTTATGTGATTTCACTGAGTAACTATTTTCACTACAAAAAAAAATTCCCATATTTATTTTTCCTCTTTTCTGAAATGGCACTAAGGAAACACATGCCAGACTGCCACGAACAGGGACTGTACTTTCCAAACAGTAGCAAGGACTAAAAATAGAAAAGCCTGATTTGCTCAAGATGTATATAACTTCCTCTCCCATTTCCTTCCCAACACCCTGACACAGAGAACAGAAGTGGTACATGTTGAACCCTTTGCATGCTTACAGCAACCTCAAAAGCATCCAAAAAGGTGATACATATGGTACACTTAGCATGATCTACTCCCAGAGAATTCCTATAGCAGAGACAAAGAATGATTCAATCAATCAATCAATGCACAAATATCAACCAAATAGCTACTCTACTTTCTTACAATGGAATAAGGACTATGGGTGACACAGGAATATTGAGTAGTGATCCAAACTTTAGGCAATGGCTAAAAGGGAATCTAACAAGAAGATAATGGAAAGAGTACAGGTTAAGAAATCCAGAAACCTCTAATTGTGGTTGGGGTACAGCTCTCCTAGTAACTATGTCACCCTGAATTGTTTACTCAAGAAATTTGGGCTCCAGTTTCTTAACCACAAGAATGATTGCCTGGATAAGGAGTACTCAAATCTAAGCCTCTATGATTAGTGAAATTAAATGATTTTTCAGAGGTCTCCAACATGCTATTTTGTGATTCTTATTTTATGAAAATCAGTCTGGTGACAAGACTGATGTACATGAAATAATTTCATCATTCCACATAGAGGCATATATTAAGTGGCAGGAAAAATCAAAGAGCATTAAGTGATTTATCTATCCACGTGATTCATAGTAGACTTCACTATGAACTAGATATTGCTGGATATACTATATTCATTATCTTAATTAATTCTCAAAATAAATTTCTATGAAACTGCTATTAATATTCTCATTTAGAATGCAGAGTTAGGAACTGCATTGGTAAGGAACAGAACAGGACTTCTTAGAACTAAACCTTGGTCTCACGTTGCTGTACCACATGACTCAGTCAAAAGAGTAAGGATGCAGACAAGGACAAGGAAGAGCCAGTGGAAGGCTGGCTCACATGAGGAAGAACGTGGCAACTGACTTAGGGCTGTTTAAAAATGAATGAGTACTTATCAGTTAAGAGATGAGGATGCTTCAGACAGCAAGGAAGAAACAGGAAAATTAACTCTACATATAGAACTGACAAGGAGACATCTTCAAAAGAGCAAAAAGATTATATAGGGGACAGACTGGGAGATAAGTTATGTTGTGCAGGGTGAGATAGGTCATGGAGGTCTGAAAACTCAACCAAGAGAAGAAATTTAATGTGGTAGGTAATAAACATCCATAAGGAAAAAATAACAATTTTGAATTATTAATTGGTTAGGGATATGCAGCTGGAAAGTTAAAAAAAAAAAGATAGAATTAAGGCCATGAGTCATCTGTGATCTGGAGAATGAAGGAGCTAAGATGATGAGCAAGAAAACAGACGGGAGCAAACCTGAGAGGGATTTTCAAGCCAAAAAGTCCTTTTGGTGAATATACTCAAAAAGAAAGTCATATCAACACTGAGCACAGAATTTACACTTTGTGACACCAGAAAATATGCTGGTATTTCTAAATGAAGAAGAGGATGAGTAGCATTTGGGACACACTGAACTGGCTTTCCCTGTAGAACTAGCTTATGCATAGGGGTTACGGTTCCTATCAAAGAACAAAACCGTGCCAAGAGTCATAGCTAATTCCAGTTATCAGATCAACAAAGGTTAGAATTCTGAATTCTCCCGAGAGAAGCCAGAAGGGCACAGGGAGAACTAAAGTGGATACCTATATGTAGGGACAGGAAGAATAAAAAAGGAGATCTGGTTAAAGGGGGGGGGGGGAGGGAAGACATAATCAGATGCAGGAGAGGAATCCAGGAAGCTCAGTACAGTGAATATCAAAAGAGGAAGAAGAGATTCTGAGAATATGGCGGCACAGGATGGAACAGAAGTCTGTCTCCCCACCCAGACAGACCACTGCATTCCATTGCACTGCCACAGCCTCTGTGATGTGACTATTTTGGAACGCTGGAGTTAATTGAAAGCTTCCACCTTCCAAGGGAAAGTCTTAGATGGTAAACTGGTTCATTTAGGTCAATTTCAGCTCTTGGAACTGTAGCAGCTATCCATCCCCCATCCCTCAGTCCCTTGGCAGGCAACTGTTCCTGTGTTCCTGGAGCAGCCTGCATATATCCCACAGGAGTCAGGGTGGGCAAAAAAGAACCTTGTTTTCCAAATATCAGGGATCTATGCTCTGATCATTGGCCATTGCTTCTCATCAAAGATGTGAAGAAAAAGAAGCAGTTGTCAATATTTTGCCCATCTCACTCTAACTGACATGATTTCCAGGGGACTTAAGCAGTCACCCCCTTTCTTTTTTCCCGGCATCTTTCACTTTTTCCTGTTTGGGAACCAAACACTGATGAGTAAGTAATTCAAAATGAATTGCATATATGGAAGAAATGACAGTTACCACACATATCTAGGGAAAGGCAGAGACTCAAAAAATACCTAAAACATTAAATTTCCACCTAGGGTTGATTCTTGGCATGGGGGTGGGGGGATAGGGGTGGGATCGAGAAAAACAAAAAGCAGCAAAACCTACAAAAAGGGAAAAATCTGATTTCCATATTTACCTCCTGATTAGTTATAAATGTACTTTTTTTTCAATGACAACAACAATAATCACTAAACATACAAAAAATAAAAGAGTATGGCCAATTCAGAGCAAAAAAATTAAATAAATGGACAGAACCTGTCCCCACAAAAAGACTTGATGGTAGTCTACTTGATAAAGACTTTAAAACTACTATCCTAAAGATGCTAAAAAAAAAAAAAAAAAAAAAAACCTAAAGAAAGGGACTTTTTAAAGTATTAATAAAAGGAAAATATTAACAAAGAGAAAGAAAACTTAAAAAGAAATCCCCAAAATTCTGGGAGTGAACAGTACAGTTAATGATAAACAATTTCACTAGAGGAATTCAAAATAGGTTTGAGCACATAGAAGAAAGAGTCAGGGTACTTGAAAATAAGTCAATGCAAAATATCAAGTCTCAGAAATATAAAGAAAAGGGATGAGAAGGTAGCTCAGTTGGCAGAGCACTGGCCTTGCATACAAAAAATTCTGGGTTCAATCCACAGCACCACATATAATAATTAAATAAATGTTTAAAACGATAAAAAAAGCAAAAACAAAAAAGAAAAATAATTCCCCCAAAACACAAAAGGCTCCCCCCCCCAAATAAAATAAAGAAATAGGAAGAAAAGACTGAGGACAACCAAATGGTACCAAAGGTACCTATGGGACAGTGGAAGTACATGAAGCAGACCAACATATGTACTGTGGGATTTCAGAAAGATGAGAAAAAGAAAAGATGAGTAGAAAGAATATTTGGGGGATAAATGGACAAAGCCATCCCAAGAAGCTTGAAGTTGAGATAATAAGAGACAAATACTGAGATACCTCACAAGCTGTTGAAAGAATGACAAAGGCAAAGAATATTTTTTGTATTTTTTTGTTTATTCTAATTAGTTATACATGATAGCAGAATGCATTTCGATTCATTGTAAACAAATGGAGCACAACTTTTCATTTCTCTGGTTGTACACACTGTAAAGTGGCACCACACGTGCAGTCATACATGTACGTAGGGTAATGATGTTCATCTCATTCCACCATCATTCCTGCCCCCATGAAGGCAAAGAAATTTGAAAGCAGTGAGAGAGTATACTTACTCATCACATATAGGGGAGCTTCAATCAGATTATCTTCAGATTTCTCATCAGAAATTTAAGAGGTTAGAAGAAAGTGGGATGATATATTCAATGTGAAAAAGAAAAAGAAAAGCCTGTCATTGGGAGCTGTGGTGCACACCTGTAACTCCAGCAACTCAGGAGGCTGAGACAGGAGGATCTTGAGTTCAAAGCCAGCCTTAGCAAAAGTGAGATACTAAGCAACTCAGTGAGACCCTGTCTCTAAATAAAATAAAAATAGGGCTGGGGATTTGGCTCAGTGGTCAAGTACTTCTGAGTTCAATCCCTGGTACACCCTCCCCCAAAAAACTGTCAACAAAGATTCCTATACCAGATTTTTTAAAAAATGTCCTTCAGCTGGTTGCAGAGGAACACCTGTAAACCCAGGGACTCAGGAGGCTGAGGATGGATGGCAAATTCAAGGCTAGCCTTATCAACTTAGAAAGACCCTGAGCAACATGGCGAAACCCTATCTCAAAAAAATAAAAATAAAAAGGGAGGCTAGGGATGTTTCTCAGTGGTTAAGGACCCCTGGTTTTAATCCCTGGGACCAAATAACAAATAAAAAGTCCTTTAAATGTCAGGAAGAAATTATGACATTCCACCCAAAACATAAGAAAGATCAGAGAGATTGTTCCAACTAGACCTTTCCTGTAAGAAATGCTAATAAGATCTCTGAAAGATGAAATGAAAGGTCACCAGACAGTAACTGAAAGACTTACAAAGAAATAAACTTGTCAGACTTCTTGTGGTGGTGCACACCTATCCCAGGTACTCAAAAGGCCAAGGCAGGACGATGGCAAGTTCAAGGCCAGCCTGGGCAACTAGCAAGACCCTCTCTCTAAAGAAAACTTTAAAAAGGAATATAGCTCAGGAGTAGAGTGCTTGTCTAGCATGTGTGAAACCCTCAATCCTAATACTGCAAAGCAAGAAAAAAAAAAGGAAGGAAGGAAGGAAGGAAGAGAGGGAGAGAGGGAGGTAGGGAAGGAAGGAAGGAAGGAGGGAGGGAGGGAGGGAGAGAAAGCAAGCAAGCTGGAGGAAAAGGTATATCTCACTAAGGGTACATATGTGGACATTATAAAAGTATTACCATAACAATCATGTATAGTTTTTTGTTTGTTTTCTATACCACTTAACAGATTAAAATATTTTTAAAATTAATATTGTGTGCTTGTACAAATATGTAATAAATTCCATCGTTATGTACAACTATAATTCACCAATAAAAAATACGAAAAGAGAAAATAAATAAGTAGTCTGAAAGCTAATTACTGTGGCAAATGAAGGAATTTCTTTCCCCAAACAACACAAGAACGTCCTCCTTTAGCTAAATATAGTTGATCCTGACTCTCAGATGAACCAGTCACTGAATGTTGAGAGGAATAGTGGGGGTAGACACAGTATAGAACTGCGGACTCCTATAAATACAGCTTAAAAACCCAAAGGAAAAGATTACTAAGTGCAAAAAATATGAGAATGGAATCAGATTTCTCACCTCCAAGTACTTACCGGTAAATTATAATAAAAGACAGTTCAAAATCATTGTAGAATATTAAGGCAAGTGAAATTTGGTTCTACAATTCTACTTGTAGCCAAACTTAATATATAAGAAAAAATGAACATAAAAGGAAAAAAATCTGGATGATAATACCAGAAAAAGAAAACAAAAAAATATAATGAAGTAAAAGCTATGACTGAACTATTACTAATGTGGTTGTACAATTTAGCATGAGAACTTTCTTAAAAGAAAGGTGTTCAAGGTAGACATGATGGCACACAACTGTAATCCCAGCTACTCAGGAGGCGGACACAGAAGGATCATACATTTGAGGCAAGCCTCTGCAACTTAGTGAGATCCTATCTCAGAATTTAAAAAAAAAAAAAAAAAATAACAAGTGCTCAAGGGAAAAGTGCCCTAGGTTCAATCTCCAACCCTATACCCCCCCAAAAAAAGTTACTACAAAGTTGAAAATATTATAACATACTCAACATATATTTTTTATTGGAGCTTTATCTTTTACCATAGCAGTTGAGTTCATCCCAACAAACTCATACATGCATGGAAATGGATTTTAGTTCATGATTCCCTCTTTTTCCTCCCTTCTCTCATTCTACTCTATTGTTTTAATAATATTTGAGGTGAGGAAGGGAGAACACCACCACTCAGTGTCAACTGTTGGGTATTGAGAATGGGAGTATATATGCAGATCATCACCTTTCCTTGATAAAGTAACATGTAAAAACATTTATTTATTTATTTATCTTGCATTACTTTTTATAAGTTAAAAACATGCATTACTTTTTCATAAGTAAAAAAAAAATAAAATAAATATATTTCAATCTTGATGTAACCACTAAAAACTTCCAAGGATTCAGAGTCATCTGCAGTTTCACTTTAGTTGGGCAAAGGAAAGTTTCTGTAATACACAAGTGCAGAAAATTACTTCCTACCCAGAAACTGAGAAGCTAAAGCAGAGCTAACCTCACTGTTATCCCAGTGTACAACAGGATTTCCCCATGAGACATTCTTTGTATAATGATTAATCTTTCACCACAGAAAGCAAGAATGTGTCCTAGATTACTTTAAGGAAATTGGGTTGATAAAGTTGGGCATGTATGTATACACATAATCCACTATCAATCACAGAATGCTTTACCATGTTCAATAAATCATTTTTGAAAAATAAGGAAAAGGGACTAGGGGCATAGCTCAGTGGTAGAGGGCTTGCCTAGCATACCTAAGGCCCTGGGTTCAATCCCCAACACTGCAAAAGAAGGAAAGAGGAGGAAGAAGAGTGGAGGAAACAGTGGGGCAATGGGAAGATGAAAGAGAAGGAAGAGAAGAAGAAGAAAAAAGTTTAAAATTCTAAATGAAACACTGGAACACCCCCTGATTGACTCTAGACCTACTATTGTCAGAGAGAAAGACATTTTGACAAGTACAGACACCAAAATTTCCCTCTTCTCATCTGAATACCCAGAGGATGATTCAGAGTAAAAACCAAACAGGAAAACTTTGACATTCACTTATAGGAAGTCACACTGGGCACAGCCAGGAGCATACCAGCAAACCCGTCAGGCCTTGCTAAACACACGCTGACCTACATACACGAACCATAAAAGTAGAAGATCATCACAAATGCAAGCTGTTGCTATCGCTGCTGTTGCTGCTACTGTTGCTACCAGGACCACAAACTACAAATCAATTAGTGCTTGCTCATCCACAAGGAACCAGGTGAAGGGCCATGGAGAAATAAGCGACTTAATCATTCTTTTGGTATGTTCTTGTGGGTCAAGATATCCTTGCATTCTCAATGCAAGAAAGAAGCAGCACCTCAGAGAGCATTCAATCTTTTGTTGACCACTTTTTGTTCTTGCTCGGGCAACAGGTCTCTGCCTTGAATTCTAGCTGCAGTCACCTGGATCTCCTTTTATACCCAGCCTTGTCCTTCCTCACCACATTGCCAGCCAGTAGAAGAAATGCTATGAAAAGATTTGTCAAATCATACAAAGCCAATCCAGCTTGCCTCTTTCTGTGCATTTCTGATTAAAAGTGGCCATGGCTGTGCACTTGAGTTCTTAATTGTTCAGAAATGTGTAAAATAGGTAAGTAGAAATGTATTCTGAAATTGATTGAAATATATTAGAAATGATTATAAGCCACCATTCACCATGCACATACATGAACTTCAAATTGGTTCCACAAGAAAAGGACTGAATTGGCTTTAAAACTTTGGGAGGCTGCTTTTAAAATAAATTATGTCACAGGATTCTCTTCCTTTTTCTTTCTTTTCTTTTTTCCACTAATTCTGGTCATAGCTTATGTTACTCTGTTCCCACCTTGTTCTTTCTGAACCTTTATTGATCAATTCCTTGAGGTACATAGTACCCATCTCTCTCCCTCCTGGTTGGACCTTTCCTTTGACTGTGCATCATTATTCAGGAAGATGGGAAGAAGATCAGTATAAGGAAATCTTAAAAGGACAAATTTCAGTCTCATAAGAAGAGAACTTAATATTTTGAATAACCACTGAGGGACAAAAATATCCGGTTTTCTGAGGTAGACAGACGGAAGCAACCATCCTGCCTCAAATGCTGGACGAGGAGAAATGAAAACAAAAATTATATAACAGTGGAGAGCAGATGATTGAAGCAAGCTTCAGGGCAGGTCAAAACAAGAGAGGAAGAGTTGTGAGTCATTAACTGGACACCATGGAGAAAGCGCAGCAAAACCGTCACCTGAAAGTGAAGCCATCCTGTGTCCCCAAGGATCTCAGGTAAGTCCCCAAGGATCTCAGGAAGTCAATCAGGCAACTCAGAATTCTTTGCATGGGGCTTCCTGCCAGTATGATACATTTGTTTTATGGTATGTTAATAGCATCACTTGGCACCTAACAACAGACTGGAGATGTCACCCTTATATTTAAAATAATAACAAACACCTGGATTAAATTGTAAGCACTTTCAGAACAAAAGTAAATTTCACAGCTGAACGTTCAAGGCCTCTCACACTGACTTTGTGATTTCCTTTCTCTGTGTTTTTATTCTTCTTACAAAGAAAGAAAGAAAGAAAGAGAAAGAAAGAAAGAAAGAAAGAAAACCACTCCCCTCATCTGAAAATTATGGCCCTATCTAACCATCAAAGTTCAGCTGAACTGAAATTGTTTCCAAGAACCTACTTTCATTTCTCCAATCATAGTTAATTTATTTCCCCTACCATTAATACAGAACTTAAATTGTGCTTCTAATCAAAGCATCATAACTGAGGCACAATTTGCCATGTCTTTATTTAAAAATGTGTGTGTGTGTGTGTGTGTTCTTTAAACCTTGATTCTAGGTACTATATCTAATCCATCTCTATTCCTCAGCATTATCAATCCTGTAAGAGTCATTCATAAATATTTTGTAAAATAGAAAAAAAAATATTGTAACAATAGAAAGGGACTTGAATGTGGGATCTCTGAATTTCTTATAAACCTGAAATTCTCTGAGACATTCTCCCCCTGTGTAACTCTCCTAAGTAATACCTGTCCAAGGTCTGGCTGAAAATAACAAAAAAAATTGTCAACTTTGGCATCGAAACCAACAGAGGCTAACTCAGTCCCAAAATTGGAGAGTTGGGGTCCCAAACTTTTGAGGTCAAAATCAAAGTCTAGGAGCCCTAGCATTGGTATTTACATCTAGAAGGTATTGAATTTACACTGAAAGAATTAAGAACAAATGAATAAATAAAGTGAATGCTAACGGATCACTCAAACCTCATGGACATAGAGGCCAAAATTGCTCCTGACAAAAAAGCAAACCAAAGAAATCTTGTTTTTCAAGATTCATCTTTTCCCAAAAAAATAAGAACCCTCAAAACAAAAATAAACACTTATTTGGCCTTTGCAAAAGGAAAAAAAAATGTGTATAGCATATAGAAAATAATGTGTTGCCAGATGTGGTGGCGCATACCTGTAATCCCACAGGCTCAGGAGACTGAAGTGAGAGGATCACAAATTCAAGGCCAGCCTCAGGAATTTTAGCAAGGCCCTAAGCAACTTCATGAGACCCTGTCTCAAAATTTAAAAGTGGGAGGAGTGTGACGGGGATGAAGCTCAGGGGTAAAGCACCCCTGGGTTAAATTTTGAAAAACAAATGAGAGTGTCAAGCAAAACTCCAGTAGTACCTATTCTTTCCAGATAAAAGCATGTATCCCTCCTACTCTGAATCTCAGAGCCTAACAGCTTAAAAGAGAACTAAAGCAAAACCAAGCATAGGGACCATCTGGTACAAAGGTCAAGGCCAAATCCAGTAAAAACTGAAACTAGAGGGTCTTCACTTCCTTGGTTCTTAGTTTCCCCATAGCCAAAAAAAAAAATGGGGGGGGATTAATTCATTCAGTTAGTACTTAAAAGGGCCATATCTAGATGCTTGGTGTCAGGGTTGGACTAAATGATCTGAAGGTCCCTTTCAGCCCTGAATTTCTTATAATTCTCACAGTCACATTTAGTAGACATACTTTTGGCTCTGAGCTGAAAATATGGTTGGAAACATAAACAGTGTTGCACATAAAAACACACATCCACCAGCTATAATCTGGACTTGGCAACAGGAGGTTTCACCAGAACTGAGAGAAAAAGGTGCAAAATTTTCTCCCATGATACATCACTCCATACTATATCACAGCTCATATCTAAAGGTGGGGTGAGCATGCCCAGAGCCACTGGCACACCCAAGTCACCACTACACAAGGGAAGGGCATGTCCATTTTCTTTTTTAACTTGCCAACAATTTTCCATATGAAGAGTCTCAAAAATAACACTCTCCCTACCAGATTTGTCCTTTCCATTTGGCAAACCCTACGCTATTTTTTATCTTCCTCCCTTCTGTTTTACACAGAACATAAGCCAACATGGCAACAGGCTTTTTGTTTATTTCCTTCCTCTTCAAAAACAAAGCCATGGCTTGAGTACATTCCTCCGAACAAAGTCCACACAGAAAGAGACTTTTTGTCATTTTATGAAAGCCCCATGAACAGGACAAGGATGCCCACTTTCACCACTTCTATTCAACACAGAACTGGAAGTCCTAGCCAGAGCAATTAGGCAAGAGAAAGAATTTAAAAACATCCTAATTGGGAAAAAAGGAAGTCAAATTGCCCCTGTTTGCAGACAGTATGATCACATATAGAGAAAATCCTAAATACTCCACAAAACTATTAGAATTTACTTAAAAATTCAGTAACATCACAAGAGGCAAAATCAACATACAAAAACAGTAATTTTCTTAATATGGCAAAAGCAAACTATCTGAAAAAGATATCCCACTTATAAAAGTCAAAAATAAAATAAAATACCTAGGAACCAATTTTAACCAAGGAGGTAAAAGAGTTCTACAATGAAAACTATGACATATTGATGTAATAAATTAAAGAAGACTATACAAATAAATAGGAAGACATCCTCTATTCATGAATTGAATGTTTTTTTTTTTTTTTTTGGTGGAACCCACTGGCAAAGTCATAATATATTTCTTGGTATTATTAGTTTCACATGGTAATATTTACTAGAACATCAAAATATCTGTTTATCCATTTCAACTTAACAATTTCAAATGTACTTGTGTCTTTTCATTGTGAAAAGTAGGTATATTACCTTTTTGTAATTATGAGGAAACTGGGTCTACATGTGACCTGCTTAAAATCACTCAACTAGAAATAAGATGCTCAACTAATTTTCAAAAGCAAGTCTCTCTCATTAAGTCAACCTTTAGAGAAGTAAAAATTTAAAATGCAACAGAATAGTTTTCATAACAATTCAGAAGAGAAAAATGAATAAGTGAATTTTTAAATCATGCATATTTAACAACATTCAAAGAATCATCACCAACAAAATAAGAGGAAAGATACATAAAAAGCAAACTCGGGTTTTTATGATTTTTTATTAAAGATAGCTATGTAAGAAAACTCAAGCATATTATTTTTATTTATAAAGGTTCTGCTGCATAAAATACATATGAACTCTGTAGAATTCTTGTTATCACTGGTATCTGATCTTTGTGGTAGCTGACAACAAAATAAATGCAGGATATATATATATATATATATATATATATATATATATATATATATATAGTAATATATATAGACATATATATGACACATGTATACATGTGTGTATATACATACACATGCAAAAAAATTGTAATAACATTGAAAAGAATTGGAACTTACTGATTATAACTGGAACTTACTAATTTCAATGGATCAATGTTATTTAAAGTTTCTTCTATTTACATTGATTACATGAAAATATACTCCCTAAGAAATCCCTATGGTCTATTCCCTACTCTTCTCCTTCAAGGCTCTAAGTGTCACCTGAGAGTAGGACCTTATTGACCATATACACACTATAGAAAGCCACATCCCCTTCCCTCTTTCCTTTGGCAGGTTGTTCACTCAACGTATATCACAATGTATATAATTTGTTCACGTTTACTAGTCTACCAACTTGTAAATTCCAGAAGGAAAGCTGTCTTTATTTTCAATTATAGATTTTCTAGTACTTAAATAATGCCCAAATAGGAACACAAAGTATTTCTGGAATGAATGAATCATTTCTTCCTTTATCTCCCCCAACCAGAAATTTGGAAGAAAGCAAGACCACAGATGAAACCATATAAACAGCTCTTTTCTATGGCTTTTCCTCCTTTATACTTCTTACAAGAGAATTCAGACATATGGACATGTAGACTAAGTAACAGAAATGATCATGCACCCAACAGTTATCAATTCACAGCTAATCTTATTCTCACCCACGTTGTCATTCAGAAATTTTCTACTCTTATTATTTTGAAGCAAATATCAGACACTGTTACATTACATCCCCCAATACTTCAGATCTTTCTCTAAAAGACAGGACTCTTAATTTTTTCTTCAATATATCTATACTAATATCACCACACCTAAGAACAAAACAGTAATTCTATGATTTTATTAATTATCTGTCCTTATGTAAATATTTGGATTAAATGATATGTCACTCACCTGTTCCCTATTATCGCAGTCTGCAACCTACTTTTAGTGCCACTTCTATGTCCAGCCCTGAGTTTCTTTGCAATCTACACACTCTAGAGTACAACACCTATGTATATATGCATCCCGAAAATTACCCACAAGAGAAAACCTAAGGATTTTTGTTGTTACTTTTGTTAGAAGGATGTTGATGACCAACTTGGATCCACAGTGACCAAAAAGATCCTTAAAATATCAGACTTACTCATTGCAATGCAATGTTTGTGGATAGAGGGGGTGGGGGAGGCAATAAAGAAGGTCCAGCAATGTGTTCCTGGGATAACAAGAAAATGTAGACTTCTCAAACAGCATTCCTAAAAAAATAGCTTTGGGTTTTGAGACAAAATTAGTAGTTAAAAGGATTTCCAGGGCTTCAAAGTGTAAGCCAGCAGAAATCTGAGAAGTTTGAGTTGGGCATTTTGCATTAAAGTGCCTTGGTTCCTTGTAAGTTGCAAAGCGCTCTATAGGCTCTGGATAAATGTTTATCTACCACAGAAACAATTACTGAATTCATGAGCTTCCTTCTAGTGCATGAGTGCAATCACAGCTCCTACCTGCACTTTGAAAGCACCATCATCAAGGGGTGGTGGAGGAGGAAAGTTTCCAGAGCCAGATGGAAGGGCACCAGGATCATCTAGAGGTGGAGGTGGTGGTGGGAGAAAGTCACCTGCAGAAAGGAAACACACACACACACAAAGTTAAAAGGGATGCAATTTCATAATACTCTTTAAAAATATATATTTGCTGACATTTTACTCTTTCATAATTGGCTTTGACACATAATTTTTTTGCCTTGTATAGCAATTATTCCCTATCTTAGCTCTCCTCAGTTTAATTAATAGCCTTAACTTTCAGAGGGAGGACAAGATTTGATATTTAGAAGTGGCATAAAAGCTAGTCTAGAGGGGTCAAGTACATTTAGCAAGAGCAGGGGATGCGCTTGATTTGGGGGATGAGGTTACTAAATTATATAAGACATGGAGCTTGCCCTCAGTAAATTTTTAATCAAGTACAAGAGGGGAAAAAAAAACATGTATACAAGTAAGAATGATACAAGATACAATTTATGAAGAGTATAAATAAACTTCTGGAAATTAACATAAAATGAAACTTATATCCAAGTGGAGGAACAAGGGAGGCTGACTGGATCCTATAATTGCCCTGCACCTTGTGGGTGTAGACAGCAAGTCCACTCTAGGCAGAAAAGGGGATATAGACATACAAGGAAAAAAAATTCAGGGCATAGAGAATAAAAAGTAAGGTATAATCTACCAAAACCACAGGAATATAAAATAGTGTTACTGGGTGATAAAAATTAGAAAAGTGATGAATAACTAAGTGGGATACAGATGGAGCAGAGTGTCAATTTTATCGTGCACCCAAGGAATTCTGAGGCAGGAACACTTGGTTACAATATGATTTACTAAAGTTTAAGTATATGCAGAACAGATGAGGAGAAATTGGAATAAGAAACATCTGATTTAGAAAATACAATCCAAGAAGGAAGTAATGAGGCTCAGGAGACCAAGAAATCCATCTCTGACCAACAAGAATGGTGGTTGAAACACCAGATCTCATCTCTAAAATTTGAGGTACAAACATATATCCAAGAGCTGTACAGCTCATAGTATAGAATCTCTTAAAATAGATCTTGCAAAAAAAAAAAAAATTACTGGGAAAACAGAAATTTCCTTTTTAAAGTCTTTCTATTTTTTCCTCTTCCTTTTAAAAATAATGTTTTTGATGTGTTGGGGAAGTATTCTCCTCTATTTATAGATGAGTAGCATATCCTTGCATTTCAGCTTTTCAACATTTAGCTGTAGGGCAGCAGTCTCCATCATTAAAATGAGTTGCTTTTGTATAGTAGCAAAGTATCTCAACTTAGGTATTTGGAGAAAGAGTATAAGAATGGTAAAAGGGACACCATGGAAAGACAGTGAGTTTGGTTGTTCTGACACCCCTTTGAAATTGTTCACTTAGCCTTCATTAGCTTTATAAACAACACTGTTAGAATTTGAAGAGTAGCTAACAGCTGCCAAGTCTAACACCCAGTGAAATTCAGTCATCTCCAGAGTACTAGTCTCTGACCATGCACCAGGCAACGTAATAAGATAACTTTCATACACTACCTCTCATTCACAGGACACAGCCCAATACAGGAATGGTTCCCAAAGTTCAGAACTCATCAGGATCTATGAAAGGTCTTGTTAAAATACAGATTGCTGAATGCCCTCTTATAATTCATCAGGTTCTGCTATGTTATACAGAATCATCACACCCTCTGATAATATCAAAATTAAAAAAAAAAATCCTGGGATAGTATTATAAAACAAAGGTCAATAAAAGTCACATGAATGATCCAAAATGTAATAGCAAATTATGTGTTGGAATGAAAAGTACAACTGCCGGTCTCTGAGGTCCCTTCCAACTGTATTCTTCTTTGCCCTATTTTTGTAATAGGACATAAATATTGTGAATCACAGATTGATGATAGTCTTGGGAGGGTGTAAAGGAAACAAGAATGTACTTTTCAAAAAGAAATAAGTTGAAAACAACAGTGATCATAATTCCAGGCAACATAGATAAATTTTTAAAATCCCTAATGATAACCTCATAATAATTATCTTCTTTAATTGGATCTGTTATTAAGTCAGACAGAAGTTTTCAGCTCTTCAAGCTCAACTGCCAAAGACTTCTTATCATAGCTTTTAAAAACTCCCATTTTTAAAAGATATGGAATAAAGGGTAAATAACTAGGAAACTGATACAAAATGAAAGAGGGAGAGAAAATGGGTTCTTTGGAAGAAAGCGTGAACTACTGGAGATAGCTCGGGCCTTTCTATCAATGATGCTTTTCTATTTTTATCTCCATTTTTATTTCGTGCTAACTATAAAATAAATTGTTGATTTTGATAGTACTAATTTCCTAACAGACAATGCCATTTAAAAGAGGGACTAAAATTAAGATTAGTGATGACAAAGAAATGAAAAATGTTTGAGGTGATAGAAATGCTAATTATCCTATTTTGATCTTTCACACACATATGTATGTGTGTGAAAAACTCTTAACTATCTTAAATCAAACTGTTATGAGAATTCTAACTTATAGCTCAAGATTTTAATAGACAAGTGTTATTTGTGTAATGATGTGTATAGATATATGTATGTACTATCAGGAAGAAACTTTGGAATGGATTCCCAAGAAACTGACAATGGCAACTTGCCTCTAAGAAGCTGAATTTTGCAACTGAGGAATAACAGTGGAAGGAAAATACAAACTTTTAACTTGTCAATTATTTTATTCATTTGTATTTTTTTCCCTCCTATTGAGCCAAAGGGGAGCGCAGCACCTTGTCTTTTGCCCTTGAAGGGATCTAAAACTTGCATTTCAAGCTTGGCCCCCAGCATTCTCGGGGGGATAAGAGACACCTCTGAGTTCCTTGGTACAGCAGTTCAACTCTCCTTTGTAGTTTTCAAATAACCCAAACATACAAAACAGAGATTTTCAGTACCTAGAAATGTGTTATTTCTAAATGTTCAGTCGATAAAGTTTTCAAACCCACCAGGAAATGCTGTAATATGACAAAGGCTAAGAGAATAATTGAGGATAACTGCCATTTTATCCATCACTTCTCAGCCTTCTCAACCCATTGACTCCAATGGTTGTAACTAAAAATATGAAAAAAATTGCTCTGGTTTAACCAGTTTGTTGTATCTATTAAGAGACAAAGTCCTTTCAATGCTCTTTTCCCATCCCACTTCTGTTGGTTTCCCTGACAAGGGAGAGGTTTGCTAATCCAATTGATCCAGACACTACTGTAAGAACCTCAGTTGTATTTCACTTTTACCTTTTGAGACAGAGCCCCGCTATGTTGCCCACCTTGGCCTTGAACTTATGATCCTCGTGCCTCAGCCTCCTTAGTAGTTTTGATTATAGGCATGCACCACTGTGCCCTGCAGATCTGTTTAAGAAGTACCCAGAAAGGGCTCTTTCTTATACTTCTTCAGACCTATGCAGCATCTGGTTCCCAGGAAAGCCAAGCCAGCTATTGTTGGGAATATTTTTGTTGACCCCAAATAGGTAGATAGGGGTCTCAAGCCAGATCCTTTAGGGATGCAGCTCACTGAGCATAGAGGCTTCCAAGATATAGTGGTGAGAAGAAGAGATGGGATAAAACATCTCTCTGTTCCTAAAGCCAAAACCTGCATACCATCTCAGTACAACCACAGATCTCTGTCCCAGAGGGAGATCAACACTCACAGAGCTATTAATAAAGCAGTGCCTAGATTCCCCTTTTATTCCTGTTCTTTGAGTGTGCAGTTACTGTGAGTGTTCTCTAGGAGAAGTGCTCACTATCAGGGAAAGGCTGGGCATTCCTGGTTACCTTTCCTCACTGCCACCAAAACAGCAGCTCACATCTCTTAAGCAATGCACCCTCCCTGTGAACTAGAAGTTTTGTGACCTTTACATTTAGTTTTCATACATACATCTTTAGAAATTCCAAACTTTTATTATACATGACTATGTATTAGGAGAAGTAACCTTTCTATCATTCTTCCATTTTTATTTCCTACTGTTTATCTAAAAAATAAATTGTTGATTCTGATAGTACTTAATTTCTAATAGACAATGACATTTAAAAAGGACCAAGATTAAAAATAATGATAACAAAGAAATGAGGTGATAAGCTAATTATCCTATTTTTGCTCTTTCCTACACATGGACATGTACAAAACGTCACATTGTACATTACTATAAATTTGTACTATTATGTCAATTAAATATAATAAATAATTTTTAAAATAGTGATGAAACACAGAATTGATGATGGTATAGGGAAATCAGAACTCATATATTCCTAGCTAGAGCCCAAGTAATATTAGATAAAACTTTCTTCAAGAAAACTTGCCAGAGGGTATCAAATCCTCAAAAATGTTTATGGATTTAACTCAACAATACCACTTTTAATAAATTATCGTACAAAGAAATAACTGAAAATTTTGCACAGAAGCATGTTATAGAAGCTTCATCACAACACAATATAATTTACGTAGTCATCCAAAGAATGAAGTTCATCTACATCTATCACCTGTTTATTCATTGAGTACCTTTTATGTGACAGGTATAATTCAAGACACTGGAGGAGAAAAGAACAAATAAAAATTAATTAATCAATAAAACAGAAAGTGTTGCCCCCAATTACACCGTAGCAGGAGGAAAAGGATGATTAAAAATAAATAAATAAAACATACTGAATAGCAAATGGTGATGAGCACCATAAAGAATTCAAAACAAGGAAGGGAGACAGAACTGCTAGGGTGGTAGTAGGATGTTGCAATTTTAAAGAAAAGTGTTGAGAAATGCCTCACTAAGGTGGTATTTGGGCAAAGACTTAAATCTAGTGAGGGAGTGAGTCATGGAGTATCTGGGGGAAGAACATGAAAAACTGATGTATTATCAAGTGAGGAAAAAGTGGGCTACTGAATAGCTTATAATATGGACTCAAATTTCTATAAACCTTTATATTAACAGAGATTGTCTATCACTTATGGTATAATAAGTGTTGTTTTGAATTGCTTTTCCTTTGACTTAATTACTATACAATAAATGTGAATTACAGCCAGGCATTATTTTTTAAGAATCAAAAGGAAGATACTTTGAAATGAATTGCAGAATCTAGGCAAACCCAGTGTTTAATTTTAATGCATCACTATATTTACCCAAGCCAAAATTTAATGTGCTGTCATCTTTCTAAATAACTTAGCTTGAAATGCTCTTTGAGATTCTCAAATTAAAAGCAAGAATTATTATCTTTAAAGTGGATGACGTCTCTGATTTTAAATCGGACAATTTCACTCCGTTTTTAGCTCACACAAAATCTCTGGGACTTCACTGAGTTCAACAGTCCTCTTCAATGCAGAAGGGAATTAAATGTACAAAGGGGAAACACCTTAGTGTATCACATCTATGTATACTGTATTTCTCTATCACATAGTGCTTTCCATTTATTGGATAACAGATTCAATGTCTCAGTCAAAAACATTGAATGTATTTCAAAAAACACAAAGGGAGGGGAAAAAAAAGGAGACAAATCTGATTCTGAAAATGGACTAGAACCAAGTAGCAAAACATAGTAACTGCTATTCCAACAACAAATCACTTCATATTTTTGGACTTCCCAAAATGAGCATTCAAAATGGATAAGGCAATGTGTTGAGCCTGATGCATCAATCCTGTAACAGCTACTGAGATATCATCAGCCCCCGTAAAAAAAGTGAAATTCTCCTCATTTTAAAACAATGAATTAAAAATTTAAAAAATCATCTTATGGACAGAACAAAAGGCAAGATCCCAGAGACACAAACTCAAACAAAAAATAATTTACCACTCAAAAAAGAAGCTGCCAAAGAAATACCAGTGTCCTGACAGAATCTTCTGAAAATATCCCTTTGATTTAGAGACAGGATATCACCTGGTGGGGTCCATTGAGGACAGAAGCTTACTCCCTTCAAAGATGGCCTGGAGCTAGAGGTTGTGTGGTTTCACAATGAAGCACTGTAAATGGATAATTTAACTTATTTCAATCCCTGCTGTAGAAGGCTGTAGAGCGAGCCATCCTCATCCAACGATGGATGTTGTCCAATGATAACACATTGCTCCTCCCTGCTTTAGCTCTAGTATAGCAGATATTCTGCTCTTAGTTTAATTGTGTAGCTCTTGGTTTCTCCTGCTAGACTATCATCTTTGAGATCAGGCTTCTTATTGTGCCGATCCCTACCTGAAGCACATAGAACACATAGGAGATGTTCAGCATATAGTAACAATATTATCATTATAAATTATTAGTAACAAAAATATATATAAATATGAATTATATATGAATTAAACTCTGATAGAATGAAAACATACACTTTTTCTATAGTTAATTGGTCCCCTTTCCTGTTATTGACATAGAGTAGTACTGAAGACCCATCAGAACTAAATTACTGGTGGTTCATAGATATTCCATGAAGCTGATGTGGTTTATAGGTGTTTTAGGAAGCTATTAACTGGACAGGTAATAATATCAGTCTTAAAGTGTCTGTCTAGTTGACTTTTGTTGTTGTTTGTGAGTTTGCAAATTATCTTACAGAGAGCATGGTTTCAAAGTACAGTAACAAAGTCCTCATCCCCAAGTTACCCTGTGATGAGGCAGGGGGGCACCCCAGTCTCCAGAAACTTGGTATCCACTTCCAATGTCCTGGATCTTTCTTTAGCAATGGAGGACCTGATAGATTTAATAGTATCTACATCCCACAGGGTATCTATAAACTACTCCAAATTCTTCAGGAATTTTTGAATTAGCTCTCAACTTCTGAAGTAGAGATGGGAATGAAGATGGTACAGGAACACAAGGGAGGGGAAGTGAGATACATGAACACAATCTCAAAATGTTGAGGTTGAGGTGTTGAAACCATCTGACATTAAACAGAAAGTATACAGCAGAACTTTCTAGGGCATTGTTCTACAACATACACCCAGGCCCCACTCTAAAATTCCTCAATCAGAGGCTTTGTCTAATTTGGAAATTACACATAGTATCTTATAAAACTCTCTGGATGCTTCTGATGTGCAATCTGATTAAGCATCATTGACTACTGTGATAAACAAAGACTGAACAATTACCCAAGATTACCAATAACTAAGGAGGCATGACAACTATACGCACCCTGTGATTCTGGACAGGATTCTAGAAGAGAAGAGAGATATTAGTAGGACAATTGATAAAATGTGAATTAGTTTTATATGTTAGTAAGTAATATTGCATCGGTGTTAATTAGTAGAGTTGGTAACTCTACTGTGGTTATATAAGAGGTCAACATTTAGAGAAACTGGGGAAACATTAAATGAAAATTCAATGTTTCTGTAAAATCTGAAATAATTTCAAAATGAAAAGTTGAAATTTATTTCAAAATGTTAAAGAAAAATAAGTCATTGAACTAGTCCAGTTACTTCATTTTATAGATGGGGAAATTCTTCACCAGTGACGTAAACTGGAAAATAGAAACCTACTATGACCCCAAATCTCCTCACTTGTAGTTGAAGACACATTTATCCCAGTATGTGGCACTTTTAGTATGAGACACCAAGACCTCTTGGGAATGATGAGGAAAACTGCTCTACCTCTTAACTTCAGAAGGCTGAGAAGAAGAAGAAAAGAGATTCTTACTCTTTAGGAGATTTGCCACCTATGAGCAGTAACTCACAAAATATCTTCAACAAAATCTAAGGTGAATGCAGCATGGGTAGGCCAGAAATCAGAGCTCAATGATTGGCAGCAATAAGATCCCACAGAACTTCCTAATCCCTTAGTTTTGAGGCCTATTCCCCTGCTTCCAGAAAATTCCCCAGGGCTAGAATAGCTACCTGAGGCTAGGGACCTTCTGTGATTTCTCCAGTCTTCATCTTTTATGCACTTTGAATTCTTCTTGCTGCGAAATGCTTGTTACTATTTATATAAAATGATGCCAACCATTACTCACTCTCCTTCAACCCTGCCATTTATTTCATCAAGTCTGAAGCTTAGCAAATGCATAAATGCTTTAAAAATAATCAAATAGAGACACTCATTTCATTTCAAGGTGGTTGTTTTTTGGCATGTATTTTTCCCCCCACAGGAATAGTGGAGCTGACAGGTACTTGCTCTAAAAATTTACTTCACCACCTGCTAGCTGAAATATTGCTTTCATGGATTTATATTGTATTAAAAGGTCACTGGCTGTTTAAGTCTTAAACAGTTTTAATCATTCTAAAAGTCTCTTAACAGTAAGAAAAGGAAGCTCAGAACAAACAGCAGCAGGGACTCTAATTAAAAGGGCCAATTCATCTAATTTTATTTGGGGTTAATTATTCAGGATTCACTCTTTGATGTGTAAGGAATAGCAATTAGTAATTTTAGTGATTTGAGAATCATTGGAGGTGTAATCAGTTAAAATGAGTGAGTGTTTACAACACAAGATGGTGAATTAGTCTCTCTCAGCTGGAGAACAGGAACATTAGGCTCCAAGAGATCAAGGCTAAGGACTTCAGACCCTAGTGATAATAGTCACTTCAAAATAAAACACATGTCAACAGCCATCTAGCACTCTGTTTACTCTTAGCTAAGGCAAGTCACAGAAGCTTCTAGATTTTACTGTCTTTAACCAGATCTTCATTTTTGCTGCTGTCCCCAGCCACTTTCCTCTATTTGGCTCCTGCCACCATGGTAACCGTAAATGTGTTACATCAAAAAAGCAATTCTAAATGGATATACCATCTATAAGCAACATAAGACCCAGAGTTGTCGTGGAGCTCATTGATTGCATGTCTCTATTTACTGACTGTTGGCTGAGCATCTCCAACTGAACTATATACCCTCTGCTCAAAACTGAATTCAGATATGCTAACCCACCACAGATCTGATGACCCCTTGCATCCTCTATTTTTCTATGTATCTTCTCACAATTCTCACAATCAAAAAGACTGAAAATGCCTTTCTTTTTGTCCCAATCATCTACACTGAATACAAAAAGGCCATAATAAATTATACCATTTTTTTCCAATTCTTTTAACTGTTCTTCATCTCCACTGCCACTAAAGTACTTTATACATACTCCTTATATCTAAAGAAATAGCTGAAGTGTGTCTCTGTTATTCCTAACCTTTCCAAAATGCTTCCTAGTCCTTTTCCAAGCCCCCTATACACTGTTGCCAAATTAAAAATTTCAATGACTCTCCACCCATCGCTTCTAAATAGTCAAAATAATCTTGAAAAAGAACAATATTGGAGGACTCCTGTTTCCTGATTTCACAACTTATCACAAAACTACAGTAATCAAAACAATGTGGTACTGGAATAAGGACAGCTACCCAGACCACTGAAATAGCAAAAATAAACCCTCCCATATGCAATTATACTGAAGTTTTAGAGAATTAATTTTGAGGAATACTTGAGGCCCATAAAGGACCTGCTTGGTACTTTTGAGATTTGACAGGATCTTATTTTGGATGGAAGGAATCCGATAACTGAATGAGCTTCCTATGAGGAAGTAGAAACCTAACAAGTTCTTTTCCCCATTACTGATCTGACCAGTATGCATCTTTCAAAATAACTGCTGTAAACAGTAGCTCTCAAAGTTTTAAATTTCATAATATTTACCTTTTCTTGACACATAACATCAGTACATATTTATGGGTTGTAGTATAACAATTTGATAAATATATACAGTGTACAATGACCAAATCAGGTTAGATAGGATTTCCATCTTCTCAAACATTAATAATTTCTATGTGCTCAGAAACTTCATTTTGAAATATATCATGGGTGGTTGTAAACTATAGTTACCCTACCATTCTATGAAACTCTAGGGACTAATTTCTCCTTTCTAGCTGTGGTTTGGTGTTCCTTATTGACCCTCTTCCCAGCCTGGCTTCATGATCCTTCAATCTCTAGTAACTACCATTTCATTCTACTCTTCTATGAGACTGACCTATTCTTTTTTTTTTTTTTTTTTTTTTGGCTTCCCCAAGTGAGTGAAAATGTGGTATTTATCATTCTGTGACTCATTTATTTTACTTAATGTGATGACCTAGAGTTCTATCCATCTTGCTGCAAATGGTAGTATTTATTCTTTTCTACGACAGAGTATTATTCTAATATATTTAATAGAATAACATATATGTTTTCTTTAACTATTCATCCATTAATGAACACCTTGGTTGATTCTATCTCAGCAATTGTGAACAAAGCTGTATTAAACATGGGAATACAGGTATCTCTTTGATATAATTGCTTTTTTTCTGGTGGATATATACTCAATAGTGATAGATAAATCAAATAGTAATTCTATGTTTAGTTTTTTGAGGAATATCCATACTGTTTTCCATAGTGGCTGTATTAATTTACATTCCTAATGGCAATATGTAAAAATTCACATTTTTTTCTAAATCTTTATTGCCATTTCATTCATTCTTTCATTTTTGTTTTTTGACAGTTATTTTAACGGGGGCAAGTTGATATTTATTTCATTGTGGTTTTGATTTTGCATTTCCCTGATGATTAGTGATATTGTGTATTTTTTCATGTACTTGTTGGCCATTGTGCGCATTCTTTCAAAAAATGTATATTCAGATCATTTTCCCCATTTAAATTGGATTATTTACATTTTTGTTATTCAAGTTCCTTGTATATTCTGGATATTAATCACTTCCAGGTAAGTAGTTTGCAAATATTTTCTTATTCTACTGGTTGTCTGTTCACTCTGTTGCTTCCTTCTTTGCTATGCAGAAGCTTCTTAATTTGATATAATCCCTTTTGTCTATTTTTGCTTTTGTTGCCTGAGCTTTTGGGATCTTGTCCAAAAAAAAAAAAAAAAAAAAATCTTTGTATACATGTAATCTAGTGTTATCCCTATGTTTTCTCTAGTAGTTTCAATATTTCAGGTCTTACGTGCTGGTTATTAATCCATTTTGTATTGATTTTTTCTTGTGATAAAAGGTTAAGAATCCAGTCTGTGTATCCAGCTTTCCTAGCACCACTTACTGAAGAGCCTGTCTTTTCTCCAATATATGTTCTTTACATCTTAATAAAACATCATTTTGCTGAGTGTGCATGGAGTGATTTCTGAGCTCTGTATTCTATTTCATTGGTCTACACCGTGGTTTTTATGACTTTACTTGCTGCTTTGGTTACTATGGCTCTGAGGTATGCTTTCATGCCTCCAGCCATTGTTTTTCCTCAGGATGCTTTGGCTATTCTGGGACTTCTGTGGGTCCATGTGAATATTTGAGATTTTTGCTTTTTATTTCCATGAAGAATGAGTTTGGAATTTGGAAGGAGGTTGTATTGAATCTGTAGATTGCTTAGGATAGTGTGGTATTTTACTAATATAAGTTCTTCCAATCTTCGGATATGACTATCTTCCCCTTTTTGTGTGTCCTTTTGACTATTATTTCATTGGAGTTTTATAATTTTCATTGTAGAGGTCTTCCATTTCCTTATTTAAATTTATTCCTAGATATATAATGTTTTTGTAGTTGAATGAATAGGATTGCTTTCTTGGTTTCTTTTTCAAGAAAGCTCACTTTTGCTAAACCATAAACCCAGTAATCTGCCAGGCTACTTACTCTGGTTTCTTGGGCCCTAAGAATGTTCTCTTGCCTTTCTCTCCATCTGGACTTCATTCCCCACTGATTTTTCATATCTAAACCCAAGTTTTTTGGGGAGGTCCAGGTCATCTGCCACTCTACACATCTGTACTTGGTTTTCTCCAAGGCTGCTTCTAGCCCTATATAGTGTTTTGAAAGCATCTATCATGGTGTATCCTGTGGAAAATGCGTGAGCCATTGACTTCGCTGCACAATGCTCCTCGAGGGCACACATCATGTATGATTCTCACTCAAACCCAACAGCACCTCTTCCAATCAATGTCAAGAATTGAGATGAAGATGAGTTGAGAAAAATATTTGCTAAGTAAATGGACACATGGGTTCTTGATAATATAACACACTGAATCCTAACCAAATAAATAAGTCTTTAAAGGAAGAACTTAAGAAACAATTTCAAAATGTGTGTGTGTTGGGGAGGAGAGAGAGTGAAAGACTAAAAATAGAGACCCCAGGAGATGATCTCTACCAAAGGAGTACTTCTTTATATATTCAAGTCACAGTCAGATGACATATATATATAAAAAATATATATATTTGTTTTATATATATATTTATATTTATATATATATATTTATATATATATATATAAATATATATATATAACAAACAGCCTAATGATTTTAAAAGATATCACTTCTAGTCACACCTGAACCATTTACTAGCTTTATGAACTTGGGCAAATCATGGAATTTCTGAGTTTCAATTTCTTTGTAAAATGAGAATAATAGCAACTGATCTTTTACCCACCCAGGGTTGCACAGACCAAGATAATAATGTCCTGCATGTATATAAATTATTTTCTATCGTGAGTTGATCCTCTATGTAACTTAATTGTAACTCCTTCATAAACATTTAGAAATGCAAATATAAAATGTAGTAGATATTTACTGAGTATGTGATATACTCAATATGTTTTCTTTTCTTATTCATTTATTTATTTTGTTGAAGCTTTAAAGCTACACGCAGTAGTTGGACTCATCCCAACAAACACATAGATGCTTGGAAACTGATTTCAGTTCATGATCCCAGCCTTTCCCTCCTATCCTCCCTCACCTCTCCCCTCTCCCCTTCTCCTTCCTCTACTCTACTATATTTCCTTTTGCTCATCAATTAATTTGTATTTGATTTGTTCTTTATGTTTTCCTACCTTTCCATCCCCCTTTCCTTTATTTTACTCTAGCTCCTGCATATGAGAGAAACATTCATCCTTTCAATTTCTGAGTTCGGCTACTCAATAAAGTTCTTACACCACCATGATTGCAAAGAGTTGAGGGTCAAGGCAAAACGAGAGAAAAAGCAAAAGAGCATAACTAACAAAATAGCCAAACAAAGTCCTAGCAGCCAAATAAACAAACAGTGTGTTCTCCTGGAATGTTTAGAGATCTTGGAGAGCGACCATGTACAGAGCCCTGAAGCGGTTCTAACTTGCCACATCAAGCTTCTGCAACTGATTCACCCAGCCTTGTCCTGGGTCAGAAGGATGGCTAGGTCACTTTTTTTTTTTTTTTTTATCTTAATGGACAAACTGTTCTTGAACAATTTATAAGACATAAACAAGCTATTGTGACATACAAATTAAAGAGACTAGTTTTGTCCTCAAAATCCAGTGACATAGCCAAGTAAAAACAAACAATCACAACCAGGCAATCAGATGAGCAAACATACCCCAGTGCCCTTTGCTTAGTTTGCAAGGGTTTTTCTTTGCCCCATACCCCCACATCTAAAAGAGTTAAGTCCCACATCAATAAAAAGGCTTAAGAGGCCTCAAAAATCCACTGGATGCTCTGTCAACAAAGAATTCAAGTTAAAATAAAAAAGTTCAAAAAGTAAGAGTTCTCTTGAAAAATCAGGTTTTGTCCCTAAGGAGGCTCTCCAAGAAAAATGTCATTCCTTGTATTTCATTCACTTTGCTTCCTTCATTTCCTCAGATTAGGAGGCTGTGATGGAAGACAATCCCAAATTGCAAAGACTGGTGACATGTTCTGGGCAGAAGTTCAGGCACCTTGCTATTTTAGTAGACCTGATCTGCCTGCCCGGAGTCATAATTTAGCTGAGTGAAGAACCCATTCCCTCCTCCTGCTTCATTTGGCCAGCTGCCTCTGAAGGTCTTCCATTTCTGAGTGCAATAGATTTATTGCCCCCTTGTACTCCTCCAATGGTAGTTCCAGTCCTCTGAGTTTCAAGTTCAGTGAGCTCAGCCTTGGCATTCAAGGATTTCCTTATGTCTCATCCTTAAGAGCATTTGTCCTGGGCCCATTTGCCAAGGACATGGTGGCAGTTTCCTTCCTGGCACTTGGGTCTGTGATATTATGCTGATTGCTATAAAGAGACCCATCCTTTCAGTGGAGCTACCTCTCCAAGTCCTACTGGCACTTCCTTGGCTTAGCTGACACTAATGGTACAACTTCATAAATTCACAGAATAATCAGCTCAGAAGGAAACTACAACAGAAGAGGAGGGTTCACCAGTCCAAAGGGCAGCAAACGCTGACCAATGGACCAAACACATTCACCTTCTCTTGTGACTAAAGTTTAATTAGAACACAGCCGTGGTCATTCATTTACTTATGTCTATGTCTATTTTCATGTTCCAATGACCAAATGGAGTGGTTGTGACAAGCGCATGGCCTTCAAAGATAAAGATAATTACTTTTGGGACTTACAGACAAGTTTGCTGAACCTGATATAGTCCACAAAATCATTACACAGATAAGAAAATTACGATTCAGTAAGTCTGTACATTGTTCTTAGGGAGTAAGAAAATTTTTTGAAGAAAAGTGCCTTGAGTAATGTTGAGCATTCAGTGCTATACACAGTAAGTACTAGTTCTCTCTAGTATTTGACAGGAAATCTTACATTCCTGTCATTTGGAACTGTGCTGAAATGATTTTTTTTTCCAAAGACAACATTGTCATCCTTGAGGAATTCATTTTCTAAAAGGGAGAACAGATATATAAACAAATACTTTCAACATAACATCATGTGTGTTAGTTTTCTATTGTTATTGAAGCAAATTACGGAAAACATCATTGTTTAAAAACAATGCCAATTTATTATCTTATAATTCTATAATTCAGAAGTCTGTCATGGGTATCAGTGGAATAAAATCACATCTGCAGGGATGACTTCCTTTCTGGTGTTTCTACAAGAATCTCTTTCCTTGCCATACTCAGCTTCTTAAGGTAGTCCTCATTCCTTGGCTTGTGGCCCCATCCCCCATTTTCAAAGAGAGACAAAGCCTCACTGAGTTTGTTTCTCATCTCTCCAGACTCCCTCCCTTTCTCCCACTTCTACTTTTAAGATGCTTGTGATAACACTGCCCATCCCCTATACTCCAGGATAATCTCCCTACCCTTGGTTGGCTGACTCACAGCCTTAATTCCACCTGTTCAATAAATGTCTCCCTCCCATGTACCTAACATGTTTACAGGCTGCAGAGATTCGGGCACAGCATCTTTGCAGGCCATTATTATGCCTGCTACAAAGTGCCATAAAGGAAGGAAGTCTTCACAAAGTGCTAGAAGGTTCAGAGGAGGAAGAATTCATCAGTGTGGAGCAAGTGGAGACAAGAGCAAAAAGCTCTCTATTCATGTATGGTGTGTCTGGAGCGCCCCATAATTTTCTAAGTACTTCAGCATATTTATCTAAATTTAAGCCTATTCCTTAAAATAGTTTCATTTTGTACTAAACATATTGTTCTTTTCTTTTTATAACTATCATCTTCCTACCACATTTAGGGGGGGGAAATCTCTATTAGATATTAGGTTGAGGAATTTCAGGAAGCAAGTTTGACTTAGTATTTTAACTAAGCTAGTTACGAACTCTCCCATGGGATTGCTTTTCTTAGCTCCACTTTATGGATAAGGAAAATAAGACTCAAAAAGATTAGGAGGCTGTCCATGGTGGCCTACACCAGAGCTAAGGCCTGGAGAAAGTGCATGTCATTGAACCTTATAAAGAGAACTACAAATGCTAGTCCAGGGCTCGTGTGATGGCTTACATAGCAAGACCTTAAAAAGAAAGGTGATATAATCTATTATATTGAAAAACATGAATGTCAGGCTTTAGCAAAAAAGGGTAGTGATCTACACAGCATATGCCTGAGATGACAGAAATCATTTGAAATTTATTTAGCTCTTCAGACAAAAATATAACTGATGTTAAAAGAAAGTTATGAGCCTCTGCTGTTATGATACGCAAAGAAAATTAAATATTGTTTGGAAAATTGTAAAAGTTTCACAGAAACATATTAACAGAGGCATATCACTAGAGTATAACTTCATTTACAAATCCTCAGGCTTAACAGTGAAAACACAATAAAAATTACCTAATTTGAAAATCTGAGAGTGCCAAGTAACTGGAAGTATTCAAGTAGAGGCAAGAAGATTACTTCACATGAATATTATAAAAGAGATTCAAGCTTTATGTATGCAGAGAACCCATTTAATGGCCTTAAAAGGCTCTTTCAACACCAATGGTTTATGATTCTATGACTCAAAGTGCAAGAGCCAATTAATGGCTATAAGAGACTCAGAATTATTTTTATTGCGAATAGTAAGAAAATACCCCCAGATGCCATGACAGGGCAGTTACCCTAACTGCAACAGGCACTTACTGGATTTTAACATAAAAAAATAATTCTCTAGGCAAGATCAGGCAAAGGGCAACCTGAAATGTAGACAGTATCAATAACTGACCCTAACTCCCACATCTTGCTGCCACATTGAAAACTGAGCTTTTAATATTCAGAAATTCCAAAAGAATGACATTCTAACTGCTATGGCCATAATTCTCCCCAGGTCAAATGAATGTTCACACAGCAGTCTAAAAGGGAGTACCTAGAATTTGAACCCTTGCAAATTCCCCCAGGAATCCATAAACTTGCTGCATGGAAGTTGACTTACAGGGTGTGCAAAGGCCTTGTAGGAAGGTCTGAAAACAAGTGAGAATTGTCTGACCCCACCATTGTTAACTCAGATGGACATGATGCAATGATATTTCTGAAATGAAAGGTATACACATTTCCTCCCTTTACAATAAAAACCAAGTAGAATACCAAATTACCAAGACGGAAAATTCCCACTGTAAACAACCAGAGCTATGCAGAAGAGAAAAACAAGACATCTAGTCACAGGAGCTCCAAGCCCTCCTATTAAAAGAAAATATACACACATTCCCACGCAGAACCCTTTCCTTCTGAATAGAACTAAAGGTGCAGGAAATAGTTTGATAGAGACATTATATTACTTAGACAAAACTGAACTAGATTATCTGTTTGTTTAGTAGCTTATGGCTTTAGGCACATTGTTCTAAACTAAGAGCTCTTGACATGAGCCTACACACACATTCTTTGGAATGAAGGCTTTTGTGATAGTATTTTATGGTACTTAGGCTCTTGAAAAGGCTTGTGAAAGCAGCCACACAGGAGGATTAAACCCAATCTTTGGGGCCACCTCATTAAGAGGGTCCGGTTTATTTCACACAGACTGAGCTAGGACATGTGAGCTTTTTTGCACATACCAAATGGCCCCAACTTATTCATTGTGGGATTTCTCATATTAACCCCCCACCCACTCGTCTTAGTCACATGCCAAATACCAGATCCTGGGTGCCAATGGATGAAAATGAAATTGGGTACTCTAGAAATGGAATTCAACTAGGTTTCACGTGTGTCTGAACATTCTCCTGGCTTTATTTCCATTTAAATCTTGGTTAGGGACATTCTTAAAATAATGTTCCCAGAGCTAATCACACCGTGGTTCCATATTATACTAATTCAGTAGAAGATTACCACATCCACTTGGGTACTAGTTTTCTGTTTTGTCTTTCTTTCCTCTGAAATTAGACCAGTCTGTGTAACTCAGTCTCACCTTAAGCTTTCCTAATTTTTAAAGACTCTGTATCTCAATTTATACCAAACCAATATGGGTATAAATATGGAAAGACCACACATTTTTAGAAAGAACTCCCCAACAACTCATCCAAGTACTTAACAGCCCTTGTTTCTCTGATATTTAAGGTATAGAACTATAGAGTGCCTCTTAATCCTATCATTAATGAAACAGGTATAATAAGTATTGATATATCCTTTTAGTCAATAAGCATATGTTGATTAATGCCCACATAATCATTTAAAACCTTGGTACCTCAATGTTTCATCAACTGTCAACGTTTTAAAGGAAAGATTCTTTGCACTCAAACTTATAGAAACCAATGAGGCACACTTCAATACTTCATCTTTTTTTTTTTTCTAAATCACATTTAGAATTATTTAGACCAACAATGTACAGTAGAAAATTTGCAATTTTGAAAATGTTCTGTACTGTCCCAATATTTGCCATTTATGGCTATTGATAAATTGAAATGTAGCCAGTGAATGACAGGCTAACATTTATTATTTTATTAAATTTTAATTGATTTAGATACAAATTCAAGTAGTCATACATGGCGACTACCATATAAGATCTCACAGATTTAGTCATGTTACATACATATGATAATTCATTCCACCCCATTCCCCAAAAATAATTCTGCTATAAAAGCCAGAGATCCAACTTCATCTCTTTTTAAAGAATTCAATAAAAAAAATAAACTTGATAAAGATTTTAGATTAAAAGCTGCAGGACTGGGGCTGTAGCTCATCAGAAGTGCACTTCCTGTCATGCATGAGGCACTGGGTTCGATTCTCAGCACCACATATAAAATAAATAAATAAATAAAAATCTATCAACAACTTAAAAATACATGAAAAAAACTGCAAACATAATTATATAAATATATTTCCTTTTGCTTACATAGAATAATGTATTTTACTTAAATAGAATAATGTCTCTGGGGTAAAGAATCAGGCCTACTTACTCTCAAAGCCCCAAATCAAATACTGTTGTAGAATCCATTTAATACAAGGGACAGTAATTACGACAATTTTCTTGGTATAAAGTGTAATAATGTAAGGAAAAAAGTAACACATTAAAAAGCCCCAGGTGCCAGTGTTGGTCCTATATCGGTGTCCTAAGGACCAAAATACGTGAAAGCTGCAAAGGTAGCTCAGGAGAGCCTGTTACAGAACAGGCGATGAACAAAGCTGGCTACATTTCCATTCTCAATGCCACCCAAAGGGAGAACACCCAAAGGGGCTGTAGAGGTGGGAACAGTTCTTCTCAAGTCCTGGCGTTGCCACGACTAGACAGCATAACAACATTTAATACAATTAAATAAGGCATATTGGACCCCTATGCATCCTCTTTCTTTTTTAAAGTTATTGCAAAGATGGCCAAGAAAATATTAAAAAAGACTTGCACAGGAAGTATCAGACATTAATGGAACAAAACATACACACATACATACTAAACACACAGCAACAGAGATAGCACAAATTAATGAGTAAATGTAAGCATATTCATTAAGTGGAATTGGAAAAACTGATTACTCATTTAAAAATCAATTTAGATCTTCACCTTTGACAAAATGAGTTCCAGTTTGATTAAAAGTAGAATAATTTGAAAACGAATTGAAACTAACTTGTATATGTGTTTAAATTAAAAGAAACTTAAAAATAAACACCCCCGAAAATAATACTCACACACACACATGATATATGAAGCATATATAAATTGTTCAAACATGCTAACACAACAATATACAAAGAATTAAAAAGAAAAGATTGAACAAAAAATAATATACCAAGAGAGGGTGAAATTGAAGGGTGTGGAAGTGGAAGAAAACCCAAAGATGACGGTAAATAGCTCTAGTACATTGTACCTAATTATATTACTTTGTTTCTGTTTGTCAGTTTCCTCATCTGAAACATAATGATGACAATTACAATAAAAATGATTATAGTAAAAACAATACATTTTTAAAGTTAGTTTTAAAAAGTTAAAAAATGAAATATTTAAAGAGAATTTGGCACAGTGACTGACTATATGTACCAAATATATAACTGTTTTGTGAATATATGAGAAAAAAATGTTGCCACATTAAAGGTTCAAGAAAAATATATTCTTATAAAATTAGCACTTATTTTCCAGGTGCTTTGGTACAAGCTTATAATCCCAGTGGCTCAGAAGGCTGAAGGAGGATCACAAATTTGAAGGCAGCCTCAGTAATTTAGCAAGACCCTGTCCTTAAGGAACAAATTTAAAAGGGGTGGAGATGTGGCTCAGAGGTTGAACACCTCTGGGTTCAATTCCTTGTACCTGCCCCCGCCCACCGCAAAAAAAAAAAAAAAAAAAAAACTTCATTATGAGACATATATGAAAATATAATATGTTCAATAAAGAACATAACTATTTAAGTCTGGCTCAAAAAATGAAAGTTATAAATTAAAAATATCTGATAAACTGCAACGTGTGTTGGTGCACACCTGTAATCTCATTAACTTGGGAGGCTGAGGCGGAAGCATCACAAGTTCAAGGCCAGCTTCAGCAACTGCACAAGATCCTGCCTCAAATTTAAAAAATGTAAAAACTGAGGGATGTAACTTAGTGGTAAAGTGCCCCTGCATTCAACTCCCAGTACTCCCCCAAAATAATAATAATAATATTATATGGGTCCTTTTATATAAAGTTCAAAACAGACAAAACTAAGCTCTCAGAAATCATGGCTTTTGCGGGGGAAAGGGAAGAGTCTGGATGAATGATGAATTTATGTTTCTTAGTATGAGATGAGTGTGTTTTACACATAAGTGTTAAATATGAAAAAATGACTTAACTGTATAGTTATAACGTGCATATTTCTATGTTTAGTTCATAAAAGGTTTTTAGAAAATACTGAAATTATAACAATTATCAAATGATGAGAGTATATTTTATATTTTCTTTAATCAAATGTCCTGTTTTGCCTTTATACTTCTATATTTTTGTGTTTTTATTAGTGCATTATTGTTGAACATAATAGTGAGGTTCATAGATGCATAGAACATAATCTGCTCCATTTCAATCCCAGTACTTCCCCTTTTATAACTGTTTTAAAATGACTACGAGAAGTAAGGAATGAGAGGCAGCTCATCAAAATGCCTTGGGTTGCAAGGAAGGTCATCTAGTAAAACCACAAACTGACCTTTGGACATCTTGGCATTCTCAGAAGTCACTAGTCTAAGGCTAAAAAATCCTCTAATGGAAGTGAGGATCAAGTGGGAGAGAGGAGGGGAGGAAAAGGGGAAAACTGGGGAATGAGGTTATCCACATTTTCCTACGGGCATGTATGAATCGACCACAGTTCATTCCAATTTTATATATAACTATAATGCACCAATTTTTAAAAAAATCAATCAATAAATACAAGGAAGACCAGTAGAATAGAGGAAGGCAATCAGGGGAAGGAAGGAGGAGAGGGAAAAAGGAAGTGGTGGGCATTGAGATGAAACAAACTATGCTAGTATCATCTACAACTATAATGCACTAATAAAAATTTTTTAAAAAACTCTAATGGGAACAAGCTCACATTTCCTAAGGTAACTCATTCTGTCCTCCTGTCACTTTGTCATGAACTGCTTTCATACCTTGAATGGAAGCTGGTCTCTTCTTGAGTTCTGGTTTACTTCTGTTCTTTGGAGTCCTGCAAAGCTTACTCTGGGACCCCTGGTTAGCATCTTTCTAATGTCACATCATAAGAGATCTTTGTAAAATACATCTCTCTCCATCTTTCCTGGCCTTCCCCATTGACCACATCTCTTTTACAGTGAAGTGGCCAGAACTGACCACCATGTATCCTAGTTGAAGTGCAACTGGGAGAAAGGAAACTTAGACATGAGGCTAAACTCCATTCCATTAATGGACACTCCTAGCTCTATATTGCTCATATCAAGTTCACCCAAAGAAAATATAATTAAGCAATTTCAATACCACCGACTGGCTCTTTATCATCTTAATAATGTTACTTATTTACAACACTTCACCAATGTTCCTTCAAAGTATAGATGTGAAGAAATAAACCTATATATGTGGCTTCAGAAATTAAGTACACATTTCCTGAACTGTTACAATGTTTTATAAGTCCTAAATGAAGAAGCTGAAACTCTACTCTCTTGCCCTAGGAATAAAATCAATGTTGATCATGAGGACAAAGGACTAAGGAAAATGATGCTCCAACACTAACCAGACCTGGACTATGTCAAGGTTTTTGCAAGAAACAAAATTTAGTTTTCAAGTTCTATCCTCTCCAGGAAGAAATATTTAATCACATGATCAGTCATTTAAAGTTATCAGGGGTTGAAGGTATAGCTCAGTGGTTAAGTATTTAGCTAGCATGTGTGAGGCTGAATCTCCAGGACTGCTAAATTAATAAATAAATCTTCAAAGGGCAAAGCAGAGAGAATATTTAAGGAGTATATTATTCAATATTTCCATATAACATGAATAAAGCTGAATTTAAAGTGGACATGCCACTCTCAAGAGTTCATTGTAAGAAGACCTCTGAATAGTCTTGATATCTGCACTCCAGACTCAGCAAGCCTAAGATTTTAAAATCCTTTTCTTATGGATTTTATCCAGACTAAAACAACAAGAAAATCTGACATATCCAAAATTTTTGGTGTTGGTTTTGATGAATAGAAAGATGTCTGTAAATCAAAGAAGCAATTGTTCATTTTCTAAAAAAAATTTGTCACAATGATAAACAAAACTAAAGGTAGAAATTTTACATAATGGTCGAGTTTACTCAATGTACAGGAAACGAAACTGTCAATCATCTCTTCAAACCACTGAAGTAGACATTCCAATTTCAAGCCAAATTTGCACAAACTTAAGATACATGAGACACTATTTACTGAGACAAAACATGGACCTATAACCAGGACATTATCTTGATCTCAAAATGAGCAATCTCTAATGCATTAACCAATATATTATTACTAAGAGGAAAATAAGAATGCCTTGAGTCTAATTCTATTAATCAGAACCAGATATTAAGGGCCAGAACTAAGTTAGTTATGAAATGATATGAAACCCAAGCTCTTCTTCGGTATCCCGTTAGACTAGATAAGCCCCCATGATAATGGTTCCAAGAAATTTCTTTTCCATGGTTTTAATTTTAAAAAGTGAAAGCATGTATAAAAGAATCGTTTTGAGAAACAGTAGTGTTAACAAAGCAGGCTTCCTGGAAAGTCAACACTGAAGAGGAAACGTGTACTGAGCACTGGGAATCGGAACCAGCACATGAATTCTACTCCCTCTCTCCATCCCATTAGCAGACTCTTTTGAGACACAATAGTTAGGGAAGGCATTGTGAAGATGTGCTGTGATACCAAAGCCATCAGTTTCATCTGCAAAACTAACCTGGGGTCTCTCTCAACAAAAAAAAGCCACTTACAGCTTAAACTTTTTTCCAATGAAATCTCATACCACACTCCAAAGCCAAGCATAATTCCAGAAATAAAGAAAAGAAAAAAGAAAAAAAAAAGATGGCATGGCATTCTTCCATAAAACATATATTTCCTAATATGGTATTTGTTGTCAAGAAAAATGTTTTATATTCACTTCTCAAAGATTTAAATCTACAGTAGGAATTAAATGATATCTGAGATTATCTTCAAAATAATTTAAGATAAAGGAATGGAACAAGTGTATAGGAACTTGTGTAGGAACAAAACTGGCCATAAGTCAATCATTGCTGAAGCTGGTAATATATTCATGGAAGTGCATTAAAGAGTCCTTGTTACTTTTGTATGTGTTTGAAAATTTCCATAGCAAACTTTAAAAACTTAAAAAGTTGAAAAAAATTATACAAATATGTCATACATGTATTTTATATATTTACATATATGTATGTGTGTGTGTGTGTGTGTGTATATATATATATATATATATATATATATATATATATATATATATATATTTAAAACAATACTTTTATTTCACTTATTTATTTTTATGTGGTGCTGAGGATTGAACCCAGGTTCTCACATGTACAAGGCAAGTGCTCTACCACTGAGCCACAAGCCCAGCCCCTATGTGTATATATTTTAAGTTTTGATTGCAAACCTTTCTACCCTGGGGCTGAGAAAGGTAAAACAGCTTCACTGTGTTCATCTCATTTCTCAGTTAAAATGCACTGCCCTTATCTTGCTTCATAAAATTAAAAAATAGACAATTCTTCAGAAAGAAGAAAAAGTCTACCTTCACGCTAGTTTCAGCCAATATGTTTAATGTTTCATGTGGGTTGGAAGCACCTTAAATCCCTGCTGATTCTTTTACACACATATACAACTCAACCCATATCCAAGTTCTCTTTCAATTATCTCTTCAGAAGCTTAAAAAGTGCCTAGTGGATGCATAACTAATAGTTCCATTGTGGTTCACACTGGAAACTGTTTGCACTGGAGATATAGCTTGTGAAGGCTGAGGTAACTGTGCAAGTACAATATTGACATTTGCCTAAGGAAATAAACCAAAAATACTTTATCTGCTGATCCACATATCAGCCCATGGTTTAATATCAGTATGCTACACATTACTATCAATAAGACCATCACTATTTGTATAGCATCAATTCAGGGAATTCAAAGGATAAAGGATAATACTGCTCAGATTTTAATTCTCAACTCATACCCCTGAGGAGTATAAGTGTTGGGAGAATTGATACTTAAGCAATGTGATTTCCAACATGGGAGCATGTCACTGGTTTGGATCCATCATAGTGTGAACATATAGTATTTGATTTTTAGTAGGGAAGCCACACCTAGACAAATTCTAGTATTTTAAAATGGCTTTTCCTCTCCTTATAAGGCAAGATAGAATTAGATTTGCACTCAAATGTCCCTGTATCTCAGAGTGCTATTTGTCTATGTACAAAAAACTCTAGAAAATTACCTTGGCTAAGTGTACACCAAGATGGCAAGTTTAGAAAGCGGAGGATGAGGGGTAGGAAAAGATATTAATGCCATAGGATCAACACCGGGCATTATTCAAATATGTCTTTTGCCAGAAATCCCAGGGGCAGTATTGTCCTGGCTCAATGAGAAGACTTCAGCACACTCTGAGAAAGCCGGCTGCATTTTTTTTTTTTTTTAAATCAGAACCAAATTCTGAGATGATTTCACTACTCCAGGTATCCCACCCATGTGCACTCTGAATATTCCCTGAGAAAATAAAATTCTAATGGTTTTCAAAAGATTGTCTTCTAGATGTAAAATTCTGTGACTCTTAAATAAAATCCCACTGTGGATATCAAACAGCAATCCCAGAGTTTATGAGGAGTTAACACAATTACCAAGGCCACCTAGTCTACTGAGAGGACTAACTCCAACACTGATTAATTACCTCTATCCCTTTCCTCAAAAGATTGAGGGTGTAATTTAAAGCCACATCCTCTCTTCAGCAATCTTAATGATAATGGCAGACTATTATCATGTCATACCATATACCTGTCATCCTTAGACTCTTTAGAGGTTTTCCTCCTCCTCTCAGAATTCAACAAGGACTTTCTAATGCCTCAGCTCCCTCTGGTGAGCTTACTTATTTGCTCAGGGCACCCACATTCCAACTCAGAAGACAAAGTTGGTTCAACCTCCATGTCCAAAAGAAATGCAATGTTTCTTTGAAAAATCATTAAGTGATTTATGCTTTTATGCAAGTCTACAGATATCAATCCTCATCCTGACTCCCTTACCCAAATGCCACTCAGAATTAACCAATCTCTCAAGTCAACACAAGCCATCTCTTCTAATAATCCTTTGCCAACTTCTTCAATCAAATTATTTCCTTTTATTTTATTGCATTCACAATGTAACATATCTGTCTCTCTTAAAGCAGAGTCACTTTATAACTTATAATCATACCTACTTAAATGTAAGCTCCCTTATGGCCCTGTAACAGTTACTCAGACATTTTTGACCATGTCTAGAATAAGAAATGCATTTTATGCCAAGATCAAACACATTAACAAACACAATCATGTGTGCATGAACACAAACACACAAGCTAAAAAGTTTCTCCAAATAGTACTTATCTTAACTACATGAGAAGTGTTCATTTTTGTGTGTCATATCACAACCCACTAATTTGATGCATAACATATTCATTGACTGTGATTCACCTTGGTAACACTTCCTGAAGTACATAGCAAAGGGTCTCTTACATATTGTGAATAAATGCCAAATGAATGCATGAATGAATGAATGAATGAATGAGGGAGCCATTCAATAAAAACAGATTTGCATTTACTTTTTCACAACCACATTTGCCAGATACAGTCTTCTTTGTTTCCTGAGTAAAAAGACATCTTGGAAAATATCATTATTCCCTTTACAGTTTAATCAGAAGAAATAATCTTCAGGTCCACAGTAGGTCATATTCATTTTTTCTCCTAAATTTTTTACCAACATTGCCCCTCCCATTCTCTAATCAAAATTATCAGGAAAGAGTTAATTTAAAACAAAGACCCGCTATTACTGTTTTTCTGCCATATTCTATGTTTTGCATACAGCAAGTGATAATAAAATTCCATTGAATCAAGTCTCATGTATCAATTACTTCACCATTGAAGAAAACCAAGGATTTGGCCACTCTTCTTCTGAATGTGTTTTATTCATTCTAAACATCGATTAAGTTCTATTACCAGGGATGTATGTAAAGTCTAGTCTTTAGTTTCAAGAAAATCATTCTCTGGGGTGTGTGTAGATTCCATTTTACATGAAACTTTTAAGAGTCATTTTTAGGAACAGAAGACAATATATCTGCTCAGCACATTCTTTTTTTGCCCTCTTTGTCTGTGCTTGTCATGTTCACACTTTGCTACTCCCTAAATGTTAATAATTGTGGTCTTAAAATACCATCAGTTACCCAACTAAAAAGTTTACCTCTATAAACCGCCTTGAAACTATCTACCTTGACAAAGTAGCACCTATGCCATATATTAAATGTATTTCACTCTAACTATCCCTAAAACCTTGATTCTAATCTTGCTTAGATCTTGGAAAGACAAATGTAAAAACAGGTATTAGCAATTTCTGTCATCACACTTGTAAAAACGATGTTTATCTAATGCTCACAACTAAGGGATGCTGATTTTCCAATAGCCTATCATTAATATTTTCTAAAACACAGGACAAGCAGTTAGCTAATCCTTGTATATGATGCATAAAACTGAAATTGTTTTCCAATAATACAAAGAAAGATTTTATGACTGAGCAGGAAAGTTTTAGCAATTAGTTTATCTCAAACTGTAAATTTCAAAAGTTCACAACAGAAAAATCCTTAAAAATTAAGTCCTAAAACATATCAAAAAGATGCATGGGAATCCTATTGAGAAAAGTCACTGAGGAATATAATAGCCTAGGATGCCATCTCCCAAGGAGAATGGCAGTGACTTTGGGTTTACATTGGTAGCTTATGCTTACCTACAGCATTGCTGAGCAGCTGACAGTAGAGGCTAAATGGCTAACTGCCTGGGCTTGTATCCTAATGGTCACCTGCTAGCTACATCACCTTGGACAAGTTAGGCAACATTTCTGTGGCTCACTCCCTCATACATGAAGTGGGGATAATAAGATCACCTGCCTTACAAAACTTTTAATGCAAACAAATTAAATGAATGCAAATTATGCAAAACAGTACCTGGAGTATTAAGCATTAGAAAAGGGAAGACCTTATTCAAAAACCCTGAATTCATACTACCCAAGATAGAAACATATGGAATGGGAAGAACCTGTTATGGTGGAACAAAGATGGTATTTCAGGCTAAGATGTGAGTAGAATCTCTGCAGCACTACTTGCTATATTTGTGACCCAAAGTTAAACAGTCCCATCTCCTCATCTATAGAATATGAAGAAACATAACAGAAGTACCTGTAAATTGTGGCAGAAATGCAGAGGGAAATCAAAACAACTTTCAGCAAAGGAATCATGGAAGGCTTAGGAGAGAAGTTACTATTCTGATAAATACTAGAATGGATATGTAGAATTAGAAATGTTGAAAATTTCTTCTAGATAGAGGTCACCATTTCAGTAAAAACAAAAGAAAGGAAAAGATGGTGTGTCTTCAGAAAGGAACACAGTCTAACCTGGGCAGCATAAAGGGTGTAAAGTGAAGCCAATGAACTCAAGCATATCCAATCAACAAAAGGTCACAGTTTCCTGACTACCTGGAGTCTTCTTCCCATAGGCATTATGGATACATTCAAGATTGCAGTAGAGCATTATCAGAATCAGGTAAATACTACAGAGGAAACAGAGAAGAGAGTATTTGAAGAGCCATGGCTTGGAGAGAAGGAGTTTCAGAGTCCATTAAGAATCTCAACTAGACAAAAGCCAAAGGGACAGAGGAGGCATAAGCCATGAAAAACAAATAATGTAGAAGAGGTTGGATGTCAACATCTGAGGAAGAAGGGAGAGTCAAAGACGAACAACACAACTGGACAGTACAAGAACTACATTAGAGAAAGAAACATCTCCTCAGTAAGTGCTGCTGGACAAATCAGATTGTAGCCCTGTTCTACACCCAAAAGAAACTAGACTTTTTTTTCTCATTAAAAAAAAAATCACCAATGGATTAAAAAAAAAAAAAACTTATTAAATGTAAAACTAGAAATTGTGAAGCCACCAGAAAAAAAAAATAGGGGAAATTGCTTCAGAACATGGGTTTAGACAAAGATGTTGAAGATATGACCCCCTAAAACACAGAACAAATAAATGAGAAATAGAATTATACCAAACTAAAAATCTTCTACACAGAAACATTAACAATGAACAGAGTAATGAGACAACATAGGAAATAGGGGAAAATATTTGCAAATTCTTCATCTGACAAGGCATTAATTCCCAGAATGTATAAGAAACCGAATTCAACAGAAAAAAAAAATCATCTAATTAAAAAAAAAATGGACCTGAGTAGACATTTCTCAGAAGAGTATATATAAATGGCCAACAAGTATATGAAAAAATGCTCATTAGCACTTATTATCAGAAAAATGAAAATCAAAACCACAATGAGTTATTATCTCTCCTCAGAATAACTATTATCAAAAAGATAAAAAATGAACTATTCTGGTGAGGATGTGGAGATGGAGGAATTCTCCTGCATTATTGGTGGATATATAAACTAATACAGTCATCATGAAAAACAGTACAGAGGTACCTAGGAAACCAAAAATAGAAGCACCAAATCATCCAGTAATTCTTCTACTGGGCGTATACCCAAAGGCACTGAAATCATATGTTTAAAAGAGACATCTGCACTCACATGTTTATTATAGCTCTGTTCACAATAGACAAAATATGGAATCCACCTAAGTGTCCATCAAAGGATGAATGGATAAAGAAAATGTAGTACCTGTACACAATGGAATAATTTTCAACCATAAGAAAAGGAAAAAATTCTGTCATTACAGCCACATGGAAAGAACTGGAAGACACTGTGTTAATTGATATCGTCATGCACAGAAAGACAAACACACATATTCCCACTTACATGTGGAAGCTCAAAAATTGATCTCACAGAAGTTGAGAGTAGAACGGTAGTTACTAGAGCCTGAAAAGGTTGGGAGGGGAATGATCTGGAGAGGGAATGTCTAAGAGAACAGGTGTAAAGTTGGATAAGGACGGTTAACAATTACCAGAAAACTTCTAAATAGCTAGTAGGATTTTAAATATTCACAACACAAAGAAATAACTCATGCCTGAGATGAGAAATATGCCAATCATCCTGATATGATTATTATAATCATATAATTAAAATACTGAAATGTCACAATGCATTCTATATGTAATTTCTATGTGTTGACTGTAATAAATATGTGTGAGTGAGTGTGTGTGTGTGTGTGTGTGTGTGCGCGCGCGCATATGTGTGTGAGAAGGGAGAGTGCAAACCAAACCCATGGCCTTGTGCATGCTGGTCAAGCCCTCTACCACTGAGTTACACCTCCAACCACAAAAAAAAAAAATACAATTATTATAAAAGAAACAGGTGCAGAAGGAGGTAGAACAAAGAAACCTAAAGACCACAAAAAGATGGGTCTACCTAAGGAGGAACCTTACACAACCAACTCCAACCTACTTCTTACAGGTTACTTCACACAAGAGAGCCATGCTTATGTGTGGCTGTGTGGGATGACTTGACCTCAGAAGTGAATGTGGAATTTTGGATTAAGAAGGACCAGAATTGGGTGTGGGGGGGGGGAGTACTAAAGAGAGATGTAAGACATTTATTTTTTTTCTCTTTTCATATTGTTTATTGGTACATTATAGTTGTATATAATGATGGGATTTGTTGTTACCTATTCATAAAATAGAACAATGTAATTTGCCCCATATCACTCCCCAATAAAACCCCTCCCCTCCCCTCCAATCCCTTCCCTAAGAGATTTAAAGAATGAATAAGGAATACAAAACAGGTGTGCATCCTAGGACACAGAACACCTCCATCTGAATAAGACAAGGAAAGCCCAGGCTGTGGTCTCCATCCCACAACATGAACCATTTGCATTATATAATATGGTCACTTCATCCTTCAGGGAGTAAAACAGGGTCAATAAACAAACCCTTCAATATCAGCCATTATCCACTCAAGACTCTGAAGGTGGGGGCAAAAGAAGCAGAGACGATATTTACTTACAATATCTAGAAGTAAGGAGTGAGTGTACATTGTCCAAGGTCCTTTTCTTATTTGTTTTTCCTTTCCAATACATGTCATTTGGGAAAGAAAAGGACTCTATCACCCCTCAACAACATCAAAAAATGAATAATAAACTCTTAAAGAATTGTCAAGCATCTTAGCTGACAATGTTTAATGAGCAGGCAATAGCCTGATTTATCATGCAGCAACTGAGGTCTTTTGGGGGAAGAGAAGAACCAGGAGGTGGTAGGGATCCCTCAGCCAAACAAGCAGCTCAGATCCCAAATGCTATCTATTTTTAAAGCCATTCTACACAATCAGACGATCTGCCCCTGAACAACACATAATATATGCTTGGCTTATAACAGCAGAAGAATAGGGAGTGATAGTCACTGATAACAGTAAGGAAAATTAACTAATGCTAAAAAAGCATCTCTTCTTGATGTCAAGACTTAAAAATATTACACTGAGTGCTCCTGGTCCCTCTTGAACAGGGTCACAGACAAGCGGTATTGGCTTTAGAGAAAGGTAGATGGAAGGCTCAGAGAGATCTGAAACCAGATGATAAGAATAATCCTGGAACACATGCTGCTTGTCAAAGAAAAAGCTCAAGGGTGATGATGGTGTGATCCAGCTCCTTCCTGTTCCTCGCAGTCTCATCTCACCTCACTTTCTCAGTGCTCCGCCTTCTTCACTGTCACATTCTGGACCATGCCAAATACCCAACAAAACTACATTACATGAGTGTTGGCAAGGATATTGGGGGGAAAAGGCACACTAATACTTTGCTGGTGGGACTGCAAGTTGGCACAACCAACCTGGAAAGTATTATGGAGATTCCTTTAAAAACCTGAAATGGAAACACACAGCTATCCCACTCCTTGGTCTATACCCAAAGGACTTAAAAACAGCATACTACAGTGATGCAGCCACATCAATATTTACAGCAGCACAATTTACAATTGCCAAACTGTGGAACCAACCTAGGTGCCCTTATATAGATGAATGGATAAAGAAACTGTAGTATATATACACAATGGAATATTACTCAGCATTAAAAGAGAATAAAATTATAGCATTTGCTGATAAATGGATGAAGTTGGAGACTATCATGCTAAGTGAAGTAAGCCAAACCCAAAAAAACAAAGGCTGAATGTTTTCTCTGATAAGCGGATATTAATCCATAATGAAGGGTAGGGGCAGGCATGGAATGATTAGGGCAAAGAGGAGAAAGGGGATGAGAGGGATATGGGAGGAGGGAAGATGGTGGAATGAGATGGAAATCATTACCCTAGGTACATGATGATTGCATGAATGGTATGACCCTATCTCATGTACAATCAGAGAAGTGAAAATTTGTGCTCCATTTGTGTACAGTGAATTGAAGAACGTTCTGCTGTCATGTGTAACTGATTAGAACAAACAAAAAATAAATTTAAAAAATTACATTCAAAACAACTCCAGACTTTCCATTCCTTGACCATGTCATGTTTCCCTCTTGCCTCTGGTTCCTGCATAGATTATTCTCTGAATATTCCTACCCTTTTACCTTGTCCATTAACCTTTCTCACCTATAGCATCCTCAATATACAGCTGTATCAAAAAACACAGACAAATCAGCTAGCTGTCATTATTAAATACCATAATAGCTACTCTACTCTGCCATCACAGCACTTGACAAGGTTTATAACTAAATATTTGCTTGAGCATTTAAACAACACCTATGTTCCCAACAAAATTGGAGGCTCCAAGAAACCAAAGGCCATGCTTATTTTGCTCACAATTGTGTTCCCAGAGCCTGGAAAGGTTCCTAGGATATGGCTGTCACACAATAAATACAGGGAATATTAACAAATAAAAGAAAGTAAGATCACTAAGACACCAGCCTTGTTTTAACGCACAAAATCTGCTGAGCAGGTTATAGGACTGATGCTCTATAACTCTGATGCCATGCACCATTTGGCCAGAAAAGGACCTTTTTCCTCTTATGAGACTTTATTCCTAGTCATTTTGAGAAACAGTCAACTTACAATGTAGGAAACAGAAGCAAAAACCAGGAGCTACATCACTACCGCCACCTTAGCAACAATGAAGTCACGTGTCACCGTGTGCTGGGATGGCCTGCACAAAACCAGGACCCTAAAGCTTTACTGCAATATGCAGTCTTTATAGAAATAATTTTCCAAAACCTAGTGAAGTTGAGAACGAAAATGTGCCATGACAAAGCACACAACTCCTGGCCACCAACCCTGCCAGTCCTTCACAACACTCCCAGGAAGATTTTCAACATAGCTGTGTTCACAGGAGCTAGGATTTGGAGGTACATGGCTACTTCGTTTTGAGGTGTATCCCTAAGCACATAAATCAGTAAGATCCAATGGAGGGGCTGGGATTGTGGTTCAGCAGTAGAGTGCTCGCCTAGCACATGTGAGGCCCTGGGTTCGATCCTCAGCACCACATAAGAATGAAAGAAAGATAATGTGTCCAACTACAACTAAAAAATAATGCATATTAAAAAAAAAAAAAAAAAAGATCCAATGGGCACACTGGAACACTCTGCTGTGCTAGACACAGTAACATCCAGAAGGGCTGCAAGGTGAATGGATGTTTAAGGGACTGTGCTCTGTGCTGATTATACAGACAAGTGGAAGTTAGTATTAAACTGTTTAATCTCATTAGTCATGGCAGAGCAGGGGTTCCCATTCTGTGGACAGGGAGTGTATTGGAGATACTCCAGAGGCCCTGACCCCTCACTGAGTATTATTTATGGGTGTGATTAAATATATCTTCTTGATATTTGACCAATATGTAAGGGTATATAATTGTTTTCTGATCTGTATTTTTTTTTTAAAAAAAAAGGTTAATACTAATGGCTTTGAACTTTCAAATTAGACAAAAACACACACGATATCTGATATCACATAAATCCCCTGTAAATGTGATCTATGTATTACAATTAAGTAATATGAATTTTATTTACTTGAGACAACAAGACTATTCTAGGGGGAAAAAAAGGAAATAATAGGGGGAAAGAGGTCATAGGACCAGATCTACTGCACATTACCAAGATCTTTAAGCAAAAAAACAAGGAGGCCAACAGTGAGATGTAGACAAACATTCTGATTTTGAATTCTGCCCCAGATTCTCGCTCACCATCTTAGATTCTTTGTGCTTCAATTTTCCAATCTATAAAACACAGAATATTCTAGTCCCTGCCTCATAGAGTTTACTGTGAAGATTACTGTATCCGAATACATTTAAAGAACTTGGAACAGAGTAGCATGTGGGATGCGGCTGATAAATGTTAGGTATGACTATTATGTAAATTAAAACAATATTATGTATTTCTAAAGATTCCTGTATATCTACAGATTATTCTAAGTACATTTTAGTAGGAACCAACAGGGTAGAAGAGAAATTGGAATAAGGAGTAAGAAAGAGGCAAAGAAAAATAATGAAAGAAAATAAAATCCAAAATAAGAAAGAAGATCCTCAAGAAGCAATAATAAGAATGCACCATGCTTTAGGTCTGATAGTTAACTCAGCCCAGTGGATCTGAGGTATGAAAGAGGAAAGAATAGAGATGCTTATGGAGTCCATAAGTGCAGTAGAGTAAAACACTCATGCTCCTGATTCTGAAGATCCCAGAACTACGGTGACTACCACCTCCTATGCTTTCAACCTCTTTCAGAATTCCCAATATGCACTAAATGAACTTTCATTTGACTGGTGTTAGTTTGTTGTTTTTTGTTTGTTTGTTTTTGTTTTGCGCTATTTGATCATCTTTGACTAAGAAAGTCCCTTAAGTGTGGAAAAACAAAAATTTAGACTTGCTCTGTGTTGCCTCAGAAGGCAAAATATTTAAAAAGACAGAATCCAATGTAAAGAGACATGTTTTCAACACTTGGTTCTGCCCAGTAAACAAATAGGCTTCAGGAGTCATGAGTCACTCATCACTGTGAATGCAAAGCTGGGTTTATACAACCATGTATCCAGAAAGCAAACTCTAGCTGGGAGGCTGAACAAGTTAAGATCCAAGGTTTTTCAAGAATGCTCGCCAGGATTCACTAAGATTTTTATGAAAATGAAAAGTCCAGGAAAGAGTGAAAAATGCATTTTTGATACCAATGTTGGAGGGGAACACCAGCATTGCCACACAGACCCTTGCCTTGTCCCAGTTGTAACACATGCAACAGAAATTTCAGGAGGTAAGATTTCTCCACAGTCTACCACCAAAGTCTACTGAAAGTCTCAGGCAAAATTAACATAAATCACCCTTCTAATGTGACCACATATTCAGGGCTACACCAGTTGCCTTAGCAAATGTTAATGTATCTGTCTTACTTCAAAACTTCATTAATATTTACAGAGTATCTATCATACATTAGCTTTCACATAAGCCATCTCTAGTAATCCTCCTTCCACTGCAAGGAAATGACAATGTGACCTCCATTATAAATCCAATATTAAAAAAGCTCAAAGAGGGAAGAGTCTGTCCAAATTTCCAAACTTTGTAAATACAGAATCACAACTTGAACTCAAGACACCTGCTAACAAATGTTACAATCTATTCACAACCACTTCACATTGTAAAGGAATAATGAGAAACCAAATCCTATGACACTCTTCTTGGGATCCTATATAATATAGTCTCAGATATCTAGACTCCTTTTAAATCTTGAGTCAACCACCTACAAACTCAACCTGTTTATGACATTGAATGATTTGAGGATGAACCATCTATAGTCTACTCTCCTATGTGGTCCAGGTTCAGGAATTCTTCTTTACAACATAGTACCAGCCATGAGAATTTGACACAAACAAATGAGAGTCAACGGGAGTAAATGCAATAGAGACAAGTCTTGATTCCAAACCAGGAGACCATGTTCTTATCCCTACTCTATGGCCATACTGCTATGGGGGCCTGGGAAGGTCACTTTTGCTTTGGAATTTATTTCCTCTCTGTTAAACCTAGTGGTTCTCAACTCTGGTTTCACAGAAACATATGAAAAACATTATAAAGTAGTGATGGGCAAACCCACTGCAGAACAATTAAATTAGAGTCTCCAAAGGATGAAGCTTAGCATTTATATTTTATAAATCTTTGCCAAAATATAGCCAGAGTTGATGGCATATATGAACTCTGAGGTTTTTCTCAAGAAAACATAAGGTTCTCTCTACCTGAAAGAATAAATGAATTAGGCTACTCAGGCCATAATTCCCATATTAGACTGTCTGACAAAGTCAGGTACCACATTCAGGTTGGTATGGCTATAGACACATGTCAGACTTCCAAAATCCCCAATGCTTCAGAAAACATCTTTAATTAAAACAGTCATCAATGGAGAGATACCATCTGCTCTTCCACTGTTCCTGTGGTCACCAGCACCTGCTTTTAAGAAAACAGCTGTGAACATGAGAAATAATAGCAGTTCTATAGTAATAGCAACATTTCTAGAAAGCTTAGAAGAATTGGAGCTAAGTAGGACATGGAAAAAAAATGTAGCCACAAAAAACAGTAACTGTCCCATTATACTCTAAACAACTTTGCCCTACTGCCAGATTGAAAACAGCAAACAAGGGGCTTTTGAAGAAGGCAGAAGTCGAGGTGGGGCTTGGAGAATGGGAAGGAAGACAGTACACCAATGAGTAGATGACAAGTCTTGGAATGAGTACAACATTTCAATCAGGCAGTGAGAAATTCAGGACACTCAGTAAATGAAGTCAGAAGAGCAGAGGGGAGCTAAAGTTTTTCTAAAAATAAATGAAGATAAGTAAAAACAAGAATCAACAACAAAGATGAAAACCCATGAAAGCTTTTAGATGGCATTATAAAACCTATCAATTCAGAAGATAGAGAAGTTAAATATCACACACTGTCACCAACAGGCCTCAGGATGCTTTTCAATGCATAATGCTGAGATGAACTATGGTTGATGATCTGACCCCAACAGGCCCCCTGAAACAGAGTCTGGAGAGCAACAAAAAGAGAAAAACATAAGAAAAACTGAAAGTCACCTGCTACTTTCACCAGTTCATAAAAGCCATGTGAGATGTGAGCTACGAAATGTGGCCTAACCTGCATGCTCCATTCAAATGATGGGCAACACCAGCATACATACTAAGGGGAACTGCTTCTAGTCATTTTAGTGAAGCCCCATGAGCCTTGAGCTAAGCATTGTGGACAGGACTTTTCAGAAATTATTAAGTTCAAAACACATGTGTAAGGCCACTGCCTTGGAGCAGATAAGAAAGCTCTTCTTACTGAAAAATAAGATCATGAGGTGCAAAAGTGGCAGACGACACCCCCTCCTTGCCACATGGGACATGGGAGAAGTAAATTAAATAATTCATCATGAGAGAAGCCTTTAAGGATGACAAAACTGATAGCAAATCATAATATGTTCAAAGGACAAGGAATTCTTATCTCTTTACCCCACCGTGCAGTAAGTGTGTATGTGAACATGTGTGTGTGTGTGGTTTTACATCACTTAAGCTTATATCCATTTATTTTCTCATAGGCTATCTTCCTTTCTGTGCATAGGGCCAAATCCAGGAAGTCAAGAACTTTGATCCTTGCTTGCTTTCAGCCCTTAAATAGTGCATTATGGGCTGGGGTTTGGCTCAGCAGTAGAGCACTTGCCTAGCACATGTGAGGCACTGGGTTTGATCCTCAACACCACATAAAAATAAAGTTATTACATCCATCTACTGTTAAAAATATTTTTAAAAAAATAGTGCATTATGCATGATGGCTTCTCAAACATTGCCTGAATCAATGAATGGACAGATGAATAAATAAATATTACATTTCCTCACTGCATGCAAGTATCTTTCCTTTCATAAGATCCTGAGGACACTTTAGTCCAGATATATCTTCCTAATTAATCTATAATCAAAGGGACATAAATAAATTTTTATTTTCCAATTTAGAATTTCAGTGCATAGCTCAAGTTATAAGACTGTTGGGTCCATAAGTACATAAGTTTTAATTTCTCAAACTTTACCAACATATTTCTTAATCCTTTCAATGCATACATGAATAGATACAAGGCCATACACTCAGATTATTTGTATTTTCAGAAAAAAATACAGCTCAACCATAAGAATGCTTTGCAGAACAAAATATATCATCCTTGTGGTTTTATGCATTGAAATTAGTTATTCTATTCAAAAGAAGTAAAAAATGACTGAATTCCAAAGAAGAAATTTACAGGTTGGAACATTTTAATGAAGGAAGGAAAAACAGAGATTCTGAGCAGGTTTGAGGCAGACTCAAAGGCGTATTTGAAAATTATGCACTGTATTTGCAGAGTGAAGCATCTCTACTTAAAGTACATTCTTTATACACATGCTGACAAAATTAAGGGCACACCATCCTTTGCTGAATGAGAGCTTATTAAAAGTGCTAGTGTGAGCCATTTCCTTTTGTTCCCTGGAGAAAAGCTAAGGCATGAAAAAATACTTTGTTAATGAATCATATTAAGCCTGCAAATTTAAAATTTTAAGTCAGGAAGATTGATAAATTCAGGTTCGGGTGGCAACACAGTTCTTTCCTGTCATGCACATGGTAGAGCTATAACAGGAACACTTGTTTCCATCTTAAGGATTTGTAAGGATTGATACAACACCGAGATCTGGCATTGCTAATTAGGAATGTCAGCAAAAGAAGTTCTGAAGCTTCTGGAGTCAAAATAGCAAGAAAGGTACATGCGACTCATCCTCCCATTTTCTCTTAGCCAGAGGGTGAGATCATCACAGCTCTTTGTACTTGTTCAGCACTTTAAATTTCCAATATTCTTTTACCTAATATGCCATTTGAAATGACATACCTGCAGGTCAACATTTTCCATCCCCATTTGATAAATAGAGAAACTGAGGTTCAGTAAGATACGTGACCTCTCTCATGTCATGGAACTTGCAAGGGATGAAGTCAGGCCTCAAAAACAGGCCAGCACAGTCATTTTTCACTACACAATGTGGCATTACTTTGCAGTTTCACCATGCAGGCAAGTTCACCTGTCCTGCATTATTTTCAATCATGAACAAGAATAGTCATTTTGCTATGGTGGAGAGTGGCAAATGAATGAACCATTACACGAAGCTGACCTACGCAAGTGGTTTCTTTTTTATTTTTGCAAGCATTATGTGTTCAGTTGTGTAAAGGTGTTAGTCATAAAACTACAAGAACGACATTTAAGTAGTAAAAATCAAGTTCTGAGAGGAAAGATCACAAATATGTCTTCATTAATATGGCTTGTCTGTCGCCTCGATCCTGTCTCTTTTGGAACAGAAGAAAAATTTGTATTGCATAGAGTTCTTTGTATCACCTCTAAATATGCTTTTACAAATAAACACATAAACTTCTTAAGCAAACAGACACAGAACCCAATTAGCTGCTCTGACTTATCCACACTATTCTCCTTCTTTACAAAGCCAGGTAACATTCTCAGGCAAGGCATTACACAAGTTGGCAGATTACCACAATGATGGGGTTATATAAAAAAATGGATAGATAGTTTGCTTCTTAGGTTTAGAAATTCTTCACAATGAAGGTTGAATTTACGGCCACATAACTATCTAACAAGAAAAGCCAAAAAAACCTACTTCAGGAAATACAGCGGTCACACCTCACTTGGCCTCAAACAACAGACTTAAGAAAGTATGTCTTTGCCTGGGAAAAAACATAGTTGAGTCCAGGCTGTGCATCTGTCCTGTTAATATGTATACAATGTTGGTTTTTGCAATAAGCCATCTGGTAGCTAAGTACTACTATCTAAATATCTGATTCTAGCAAGAGAGATAAGTGAGAAAAGACCAAGGGAGAATGGTAGTGTGCACAGTTGCAAGTAGGGATTGAGATGCCCCATCATGGATGACAAGGAGAAAGAGTAGTGAACATAACTTCGCAGAGTGTCTCTGAGCCCTGACATCAGCCCTCACAACTCCCACTGTCCTTAGATTAGGACCCAATGATTCATCCCCATCTACCCATTCACCACGTAAACTGTAAACTATATCTTCCCTTACATTGTTACCATCCGTGAAAAGTCAGATTCACTGAAGATCCAGATAGAATGCATCTTCAGGAAGCCTTGCCTAATGTCCCTGATCAGAAAAGTAATATCTTTCTTTCTCTTTCTCAACTGTTCCCAAAAGGCACTGCCTAGAGCTCTATTTTAAGTCATTTCCCATATTTTAAATGCCCACATAGAATTAGTAGTTTTTTTTTTTTTGATAATGGATATCATATCATGTCTTGTTTGTCTCTTAAAAACTTCAAATCATCTGTATCCGTGGCTGGAATAGAAATTTTCAGTAACATTCCATTAAGTTGAATTCAAATACTTAAAAGGCTCCTTCTAGTACAGACTATTGGAGATTTTTTTGTGTTCAACTCACTTAGTCATTTGTTCATTCATTCAGTAAACAGCTATTACTAAGCACCTAGTGCCTGCCGAGCATTGTGCTAGACCCCTGACACACAATGATCCCCCAGGAAGTTTATAGCTGGGTTGGGATTTAGGCAAGTGATCAAACAATTACACACAACTGCAGTTAGAAACCACAATGAGAACTATAGCGGGAAGCTTTGGGGATGTGAGGACACTCCACCCAACTATAACATGGCACCTTCCAGGGACCAAACATCAGATCACAGACAACTGTGATTTAAAGGAGCATAAAGGCTGCTAAATAATGATAAGTGCCGATCAACTGTAGCTTCATTTTTAATAGAAATTCAAGGAATATTACAAAACAAGTAGATATTCAATTCTAACCTCCATTCAGGCTTCCTAATTATCTTCTGTTATATTCTGATACCCTCCCACATATGAGGATGAAAGATTGGAGCTATCCTCCATCTGAATTCAACACCTGGTCTGGAGCATACTAATGGTTGACTCTGAACTCACCCATGTGTGAAAGACTGGCCATGACCTCTGCAGTGTCAACCACACAGGGTCAGCATGTAAGAATTCAATGACAGCAAAGTGTAAATGGACTTTGAAAAGTGAATATCATTTGTACACAAAACAGCATCAACTCAAATATCTAACATTTATAGATTATATATAGAGAGACATATAAATGCATTCATGTACATGCGTGCACACTCACACAGATAAAAAGAGAGAGTCGAGTTAGGTGAGTTTCTCCTTACAATTTCATTTCTGAATCACAGCAAGTTGTCAGTCTGTTACCCTTCATTAGACAAAATTTTCTGTGCTAGTAGAAGATGACAGGCCAGGGAGGTAAGGAAATACAGAAGCTGTTCTACTGGACTCTTTCTCACATCTGTAACAAACACAAGACTGAAGTTCAACCCAGAGGTCAAATGGGCCCATTAGATGAGGACACTGATTAACACAACCTCTGGTAACACTAGTGTCAGCAGTGAGTACCAGGAAAAATTGCATGCCTTTAATGAGACCGTGAATTGACATCTAAGGGAAATGGCAGCATAATTTTTACTTAATGTTTTGTCAGCAGTCATACAAGAATGAGACTTATGCAACTGAAACAGCATATTTACATCATGTTTCCTATATAAAGAAAGTTGATGCAAAATCCTAGACTGCGTGTCTCTTCTCTGTCAATCACAGAGGACTATAAGAAAATCCTAGAAGGAAATGCTGCTACTTTATAAGTAGCAGTAAGATCATTTATTAATGATAACATTTAGTAAGTGCTTACTAAGTACCAGGCACTATTAAAAGAATTTTAAATATAATACCTAACCTTCACAACAACGAAGGAAGCAGAAAATGCTATTATCCTCTTGTTGACAGAAGCAGACTGAGGGTCAGATTCGTTTACTAACTTGTTTAATAGTGCACAGATATCATTTTCCAAGCACACTGAATAGCTGCCTTTTATCCAGCCTTCTGCTATGAGATAAGGAGAGGTGGAGAAGGGGAAATGTCCAAAGGAAAGACATCCCTGAGCCAGAGATGAACCTTACACAGGTTTGACCCAAAGAACTTGAAGAGATGCTAAGACATGAACATAAATTACTATAATTCAAGGTAGAAATGTTTAAGTGCCACCAAAAATGCACAATTAGGTTCCATCTCTGTGTATGGCAGTGGAAGTGCGAGAGTGAAGATAAGATGAATTCTGGGCAGAATAAATTACAGAATTAAGATGAATAATTCCATTCTGCCAACTTGACTACAAGCTAGTTGGGACTTTAGTCCTTTAGGAGAAGTCGTCAGCCTGTGCATTCTCTTGAATTTGTTTTCCCTCTGGTTAAGCCAGTAACAAAGCCCAAACTAACTTGACATGAAGCTTCCAAGGACAGGTACTGTATCTGTGCTGTATCCTCAGAACTTTGAATGGGGTCTTGTATATGGAGGTGCCAAGACTTCAAGAGTTAGGAATTGAATGAGTGAATATGCTCATTCATTGAAAAGTAAGCAAAAAAAAAAAAAAAAATGAATGCAGAAACATTAAACCAGGCATATATCATTAAGAAACACAGACTATGCTGCCATTCCTACTGCTGAAGCCCTTGCCCTCAGGTGTAACTTTGCAAACACGGGTGCCAAGGGACTTTTGCTAGATAGCAGGTGGAAGTTCTGTTAACCGAGACCACACTGGGGACCTAGCTGGGCCATGATTTCAAGAATACCAAGAGGCAAAACATGAACTTTTGTTTTATTCCCCACCATGGCAGGAAACGCAGAGTAAACCACAAACACTGTATTCTCTAGAACTTTCTGAAGAACTATAAAATAACTCATTTGCAGAAGTCGTTGATTTTGTACATGGGGACTGTTTTGTGAGATTGAGGAAGCAAATGATGGTTGACTTCCTGGAGTGAGTCATGGCTGTAACCCCCTTTGACTATATTAATAGAGCAGGGGGAAAATTTCCAGGAAACATCAATTACCACAACTACCAAAATAGAAAAGTTGGCTGGTGACTTAATCGCCAAACAGGGAGGGCTACTCCCCTATCTTCATCAGAAAAAGAAAACAATAAATCAAACTGATACAGTTAGAAGCGAGTTAACAGTATCCTTGAAGAGTTTGCAGAAATATCTTTTTTTGTAACTGAATGACCATACATACTCTGGGCTAATTATAATTGACCCAGAGTTTTAATGATACAATGAGTCCTCATAGAAATAGCATAATCACTACATGATTGATTCCTTTATTCATTACTTCAAAGCTTAAATTCATAGGTAATTTAGTGGGTACCTACTACATGCGAGATTCATATTCCCTAAAGAAATGAGGAACCAGATAAGAAAGTAACAACTACAATAAATGTCAGCTCTGTGCTCACTGTTGTAGCTAATTCTCTTCACCTTGTTTGTAGATTATGTGATATTAGGGCCTAGATATTCATTCTGTTGTGTAGGAATAGGAACTCAGGAAGTATGGAAACCTTAGGTCCAATAAATCTAAAAACTTCAGAGATTTTAGTCCCACTTTAAAGGTATCCCATGTCTGCCACCACTGCTAAACCACTTCACAGAAAGTGAAAGAAAAGAAAGCAGAGAAGTTGGAATGTGTGCAAGCTCATGGACCAAGTTGCCTGGGTCCAAAGCCTACTTTTTCTACTTAATAGAGAAAGTTATTTCACTCCTTGTGTCTCAGTTTTCCCAACTGCCAAGTGAAAAACAATAATAGTACTATTTCCTATGATTATCATGAAGATAAAATGAGATTGTGTATATAGTGTATAAAATGTTTGGAATAGTGTCTGAAACAGTGCACATTTTAAAAATCATTACTATTATTCTCATTATCATTACCTCAGTTAATCCAAGATTGAGGTTTTTTATTAGTCACAGGAATAGAAGCAGTTCCCCCAGTTGTACCGCTGTGACTCTGGACAAGAATGCCAACTGATCTCTGCCTGTTTGCTCACTTAAAATCCATTACCATGCTCTGCTGCCCTGACCACAGGGACACTACATAATCCACCTAGAAGAATATTTATCTGAGCAATCTAGCTGGATCCTTGGAAATCTGCCTCCATTGCCTACTTGAATTCAATGGTTGTGTCTGAGGATACAGCCTGTGCATCCCATCTCCACCAAACTACCTACAAAAAAATCTTCTAACCTAACCAGTTCCAAACATGCTTCCTGGCACCCAGGTTCTGCACCACAACTATCACATTCACTGCAGAATGGAATCTAATTAGAACAAAACTATGGCAAGTACCAGTTCATGGAATCTGATAATAAGCATGCTGTCAATCTTCTTCAATATGTCTGTCACACAAAGCTATAGCTAGGAAGACCTACATTATGTTCTCTAACAGAAAATCACTGAGACCAGTGATATGGCAAGAGTTGAATAAATTCTGTTAAGTCCACTTCAAGAACTTAATGATGGGTAAATTATTTTAAAACATTAAGTGAAAAAACAATAAAATTATGTTAATCCCTGATTACATATCATAAAAAGTATAGACACATAAAGACTGAAAGGATATAGAGAAAATGGAGGTTGATGAGAGATAGGATATGGTCTTATTTTTTAAAATATTTTTGTTGTAGATGTATACAATACCTTTATTTTATTTATTTATTCATATGTGGTGCTGAAGATCAAACCCCAAGCTTCACAGGTGCTAGGCAAGCACTCTACTACTGAGTCACAACCCTAGTGGTTTTTTATTTTTTAAATGTATTTGTGTGTGTGTGTATGTGTGTGTGTGTTATCTCAGACAGTTATCTCTGCACATATTTAAATGTACAGAAAACCTTCAAGTTTACTTAAAGTCCATAAACAAAAAAATTTCAAGATTGACATAATTGAAACATGACAAAACTTAAAGTGCATAGCACATGACCCTCACAGCAGTACCTTTTGCTCTTGGAGGATAAACAGGCATCACTCACTTTGGAACAGAAGCTCCAAGACCCTCCCAGGCCCTCCAAGCCTGAAGCCTCTAGAAGCATGTGTCCAAGCTCATTTAGCAGCAGCTTCAAGTTGTTCAGATCAAATATCATCATCTTAATTTACGATTATCATCATGCAAACAGATGTATAAATGGCTCAATGAGGTAAGGTCCTTAATTTTAAGCAATTTGTGTCTTTAACTCTCACTATGGCCCCAGGTTCCAGGCTGGAAGTCTTTTTCTCTTTCCCTCTCTGATCATACCTACTACACCTAGGAGACAGCAGTGCCTGGGGCCCTGTGTGCCTCATGCCATAATCCCATCACAGTCACATGCTCTATTCGAATGACCTACCCACCTCATAACCCGCCCCACTCTGCTGCCCACCACACAAGACCCTCCTCATCCTCATCCCCAGCCATTCTATACCTACCTACTAAACTCACCTATTTTTGCCTATTCGGGTCTATAATACATATTCTTTCTCAAAATCTCTTCTAAACTAAAAGACTGTTCCTTCCAGTAAGTACTTTTGATTGGTTCTTTATTTTTAAAATCTCAACAGAAATATTTTGAGCTTCTCAAAACAGCAATTCCATATTTTAAGGTACTGTTTTGTTTTGTTTTTTCCCTAAGACAATTAGCAGTACTGGAAAAATATTGTATCCCAAGTAAACGCATGCTTGAAGGAAAATTAATTATACATAGAAGATATCAAAATTAAACAAGTTATTTATGAAATAAACGTGAGCACATTTCTCAAGTAATATCTCTTTGGTCCATTGCTGGGAAGAGAAAGGAGGATCTAAGGAGTGTTGAGACTGGGAAGCAAGGACCTGGTTCTGCATACTGACCTCCCAATCACTAGTAACAGCTTTTCTCTAAGCCTCAGTTTCTTTATCTGGAGTGAAACATATTAAAACAGAAGATGGACTGGTACATCAGCCATGACCTTCAATGAAGCACCTATCCTCCCTTGAGTCAGCAGCAGGAGCCCTATTATTCCAGTCCTGGTACAACCACTTTAAAGTCAATGATGCTAGTGATGTCACCTCTGGATATTTCAGCTTAATCACCTGTAAGATGGCAAGAATAACTCCTGCCATTTACATATCAAAGAGTCCTAAAGATCCAATAAAATAATGGCTGTGGATGTTTGCTGTGAATATAACATACCATGTACTATTAAAGGATTTTATTGGCTCCTGTCCCTGTTAATGTCAGGGACGTTAAACAGGTTTGAGACAGAGGAAGAATGAGAGTTCAATCTGTGGCAATGTCGCTCTAAAAGAGACCTGTGGCAAGGAGCAGGTCAGGGAACAAACTTGGAGAGAACAATAGACCTTTCTGGATATTTGAGTGGGCTGTGTGAATGCCTGGAGCCTCCCGAAGCAAAGGTGCAAAATGGAAGAAAAATTATAGACATGGTGTCCTTAGATTGATTCTGACTGTTGTGCTGATTTACCTTCTTGGACTTCTCATTCAAAACTCAGTCAGGTTCAGAAAGTGGCATCTCAAAGAACATCTCCAACATCCTCAATAATATACAGAATTTCCATGGTTTACAAGTGAGATCAAGTTATATAATGCCCCTTTTCCCTTATCCCAGGCAAGGAAAAAGTTGTAATAACACTTTATATTGATACAAGCATGTGTCTCCCGGTAGCAGGTCACATTCTATGATATTATTTAATGAAACCTCACCTTACCACTGGGCAGCAAGCAATGAGTCATTATTAAGGAGTTAGGTTAGTTAGAAAGAAAACTATAAAATATAGGAAAACTTGGGAGGAAAAAAGTCCAATCTGATAAACTTAACAGGGTCAAACACATACTTAAAGGAGGCAATTAAGACTACATTCTCTACTACTTAAAACAGATCATCTGCCTGTAGCATCCCATATTTGAATCTTTCCATCTCTCAAAGCCTAGCGAAAATGCTTCCTCCTGCTAAATCAGGATGGACTTGAGCCCCAAGTCTCTCAGTCAGATTAAATTATCCTTTCCCAAGATTTTAAAAAATTTAATGCAACCCTAACTGTAGTGTTTCATAAATTCTGTCTTTTCTTGAAAGTAGTCTTATATATCTACTTGGTAATTTCCTCTATCAAATGGAGGTATCTGAAGTTAGGAACTAACTACCTTTTCTTCATTCTTTTGAGAACGTTTGTTCCTGACACAGCCCCTGAAGGAAGAAAGAACTTCATCACTGTTCTTTTTCTAGAACTAAATCTTAGTAATAGAAAGTAGATGATTTTCAGAGGCCCTTACAGCTATAAAATCCAAGAGTGGAGAACCAGGAGGAATTTGTGACATTATCTGATTCAATCCCGCCACTAACTAAAAAAGGATTCCACCAAGCCTCAAGAATCTAGCCCAAGCGTTCTGGCCACCCTATGACACCTATGTAAACTGACAGTCCAGCTTATTTCCCCTAAATTCTAAGCCAGAACAGGACATTGGGATACATGTACTTGACAGATGACAATAAAACATTTAGCTACAATAACTACTACTTTGATAGCATGACACTGACCAAGGACTCTTCTCCATGAAAATCATCTAAGGCAAGTGCTGACTGTGTTTCTCTACTGGTAGAAAGCAATTCATTAATGGGTCATAAAATCAATATGGTTGATCTTCAAAAGAATTTTTATAAATAAAATACATTAGAAAAATACCAGTGTGGGTAAGGAAGAGTTTCTTTTGTACTTAATATAAGTGTGCATATGTGTATAAATATATGCAAATGTCAAAGTAAAATTTCTGTCATTTTTATAAAAAAGTTTGAAAGTCACAGTGATAACTATTAACAGCTATAGAACGGATGTTACACACTTCACAAGCAGATTAACAAGCAGGGAAGGCAAAGTAGGCTGTTAGCACTAGCAATATCAGCTCTGGACTATACAGTCCCATTCCTCCAAGGAGCAATCCAGATCCCCACTGGAAAGTCCAGGCACAAAGAGGCACCATAGCTATCGCCCCGCCCCCTCCTCCCATGCTGTAGACTCCCAGTTCCTGTTTAAGGAGTCAAAATTTCTTTAGTCCCTGCTTAGCCTCTTACCCTTTGCCTCTTTTCTCCTCTTTCTGAGATAAGTTTAAAAAGAGAAAAAAAGGAAGAGAGAAAGGGAGGAAGGCAGTCAAAAGAAAGGCTGCACATTTTCAGAGATTTTTGTTGTTGTTGTTCTTTCTCTTTTTTTCTTGCTCCTAAAGGTTGAGACCAAGACCAACCTAGAGGAGCTGACATATATGACAGTCCTGTTCCTGAGCACTTTCAGCAGACTTTCAGAATATTTTTCTTTTTACTTCCCTGGCTGAATGGCTGGGTTGGAGTAATTTTCTTCCTCCTGGGGTTGGTTGCTAAGAGACACTCTATTACTTCTCTTTCTCTTATGACCCGATTACTGTGATCAGCAAAGACAGCATGCAGACGACATCCTGACATGGCTCAGAGGAGATCGCTGGGCCCAGTTACAAAATGATGGACTTTCTTAACCCTCTCAAAACCATCAGACCAAGATTTCCTAACCTGTTATTCACACAGAGTCAAAGGATTTCCACATCTTTCTTTAAAATGGTGGCTCTGATGGATCAACTGTATCATTATAATAGCTGATGTGCATGCTGAAATCATTTCAATAAGAGCTCCTTATTCTTAATGTTTTTTTAAATGTTCCACAGATAACTAAGCAGACCTAAGCTTATTCCAAATTCATCTCCATCCTGGAAAAGGACAGATTGGTAAAGGAATGCTTAAATTCCTTTGTGGCCACAGATCCCAAATTCTGTCGTTTCCCTCCCATACAGATCCCATTCTGTCTTTCTCTAACCCTATGTAGCTATGGACAGAGCACCTTAAACATCCTGGGTGCCCAGTGGTGCTTACTGAAGGAAGATATAAATGGGTCCTTCATGTCAGCTATCCATCCCTTATGGCTCCTAGGCAACCCTCCCACTCACACTTCTGGAAAAGCAAATAGAAAAGGTTACAGGTTCCTTTGTAAAGGTTCTAATAGCCTCAAAAGACAATAGAAATTTAATCAGCAAAACAACAAAAGTAAATGTGCAAGACAGTAACAAAGATTCTGGCTCTGAATTTCTAGTATCATCATGGTTGATATTTCACTCATATTACTTGGAAGAGCAGTCAGACATTCATTTATTTATTCTACCATTTGCTCCATTGCAAGGTCAGCTTGGAAGAACTTTTCAAACTCTCCTGACCACAAGGCAGGTTCACATATAATCATATACAAAGACATCAGGCTTCTCTGATTCCACTCCTGATGGTTATCTACCCTCTTATTATTAGAATTTCATTCTTTCAGCTTAAGTTTCTGGTTTCTATTAAAAATAATGTCCTCCTGGCAATGTTTCACTTTGACATATTTTTATCAAAGATTTAGACCTCCCTCCTTCTGATGGCTAGATAGATACATATAGATATTGATAGATATCTGCATTTCAGTATGTGCACATTTAAAAATATTTCTTGTATAGACTTTGGAAGTCAGCCCATAAACATAGTAGAATAGTCATCAAATCTGGATACAAAGATGGTTATAGTCAAATCAAAGATTCATTATTTATTAGCCACAATATCTTGGGTAACTTACTCATTATTTGTCTGAGCCCAATTTCATATTTGAAAGGAGAAATGTTAGTACCATATTTCAAATACTGCTATAAAAATGAGACACAAGGTGCCTATATACAAGATAGTAGAGTACAATGATATTCAGAACGAATTGGATGCTAGTTCCCTCATGAACTTTGTGCACGTCAGAACATGAACATATACTTTGCTTGGGTGTAGGGGGAAAAATGTGTGAGAATATCAGCCTAAGATGGGATAGTTGAAACAGCACAGGGTCAGCAGGGGAACAACTGAGGGTGCACAGAATGGGGAGCCTATGACCCATTTCACAACCACAATTCACCATCGTTCATGGGAACAAGTTGACTCCATGCCTTCCAGGAGTAACCAATTTTACGCAATTTCTGTAGCTGAATCATCATTTCATACAATTTTAGAGGAAGGAAGTAAAGAGATTCTGTTCCATCAAATTGTTTTATACTTGGGGAAACTAACCCCACTAGTTCCATGACTTACATAGGCCCCAAGTGTGAAGAGAAGTAGCCTTTCCATTCAGCCACACGTCCCTCTAGTAGCTCTTGTCATGTTCTTAGTGCCTTTGTGATTGGCTGCCACCTCCTTCCTACTGCAGTTAAGATAAAATTACCTTTATCCTGATAGTCAGTTTAAAGGGGAGTGAAAAAAGGCCTACCAATGAGCAGTCTGAGATTATATGCAGAACAAAGTCAAACTGTAGGATCAGATGCTAGCTATTAACCAGGAATCATAGCTCTTTATACTCTGCCTGAGAAACAAATAACAGGTGATCCTTGAGTGGGGTTTATGCTTCCAGCTCACAAGGTACCCAGCTTCTAATTACAAGCCTCCAGCCCTTCTTGCCTGATTCCAGCCTTGTTCTTCCTCTACTACCAACAAAATGCCCAACTAACACACTGGTCTATTATCAACAACCATACATCCTGGTAGCTGTTCCAGGAATGAAAATTTCTGGGTGTCCCCAAAATGGGCACAGGTTCTGTCTAAGATGTCTTCAATCTTGAGCTCATTCTATTGCTGGTGAGAGGCAATAATTACTGATGGAAATTCAGTCTAAAACTGACATCATTCCCATGCAGGTTAATTTCATCTGGGTTATATTCAATATAAAGAAAATGACATGTGATTAAACTGCTCAGGAAACTTGAAATTCACCACTAGTAAAATATGATGTCTCAAAAAGTCCAAAAAGTCTCAAAAAAAATATTTAGTATAGGTTCTTAAGGACACTATGGCTTAGCTCTCTGAAAAAAATATATTTTTTAAAAAAAGTCAAGGAGCCTGAGGGAGAGAAATAGAAACTCTTAATTATGAAATGGTTCAATGAATTGAAATGAAAATTCTGAAATAAATAAAAATCTATATTTTAAAAAAGTCTGAATCCAGGGTAAAAGAGGGGGTGCTCAAAGTCATCAATGAAGGTAGAGAAGTGTTTCTGATTACTTTGCAGTTGGCCTTATCTACCAGAATTTGAGTTATGCCTCTGACTTCTCAGGGTGCCATAGAAAGATTTTCAGAAGTTTAGGGTGATGATCTCACCAGTGCTTCTGCTCCAGATGTCTATAGATATTGAATCACTAGCATCCATTACTCTATCTGCATGTTCTTTACATTCTGAGTGGAACACATCATATAATAAATCAGGAAGATAAATTTAAGAGTGCAATGACTGTTGCCTGCCACTTCGTCACCTCAATGGTGTAGCTTGAGTTTTAAGAGCTTTGCTTACTTTTTCAATTATCCTATCCTTCAGGTATGCTACAACCAGGCAGTTGTGGCATGAAACTGGGAAACCAAGATAACAAGTCACTGGTATAGTCACAGAGTGTGGTAGAACAGAAGAGGCTGATGCCTAATGGATAAGACATCAGCCTTTGAGTAAATCTGCTTCCCGAAAATTCCCTGGATGTCCAGCCTCTTCTGTCCTATTTCAAGGGAATGTAACAGATTATTCTACTTACTTAAAAATAAAGAATAAAAATTAAAGAACTGGAAGACAATTGAAGCTCATGAACAAGATAAGCCAGAGCAAGTTGTTCAAATAACAACAAAAAATAATCACATAGGTAATTCTGATAGTGTTCTTAATAATCTTATTTCACCTATTACTCATTCTTAACTCCAGCTTTCCCAATTGTTTCCTTAAAATTTGGACCAGGGTTCTAAGAACTACAACTTATTTATTCAGTTATAAACCCTATTTATCCTAATGGAGCTACCTAATCTAATCACAGGAACTATTTAAACTCATTTTTTGACCTTGTTGCCCTAAGAGATCCCATATTATTTTCTATAAATAGTAAAGAAAATTGTATTTTTTTAAAAAAAATATACATCATAAAAATAGTCAACCACTGGGGCTGGGGTTGTGGCTCAGCAGTAGAGCACTCAACTAGCATGTGTGAGGCGCTAGGTTCAATCCTCAGCACCACATAAAAAAAAAATAAATGAATAAAATAAAGGTATTGTGTCCAACTACAACTATATATATATATATATATAAATTTTTTAAATAGTCAACCACAATGATACCACACTGAGCAGTCCTCTGGGTAAGCCCAACAAGCCACATGGAGGATGTAGAGGTGATTCTTGGCACCTGCACACTCACAAAGAAATTTTCTGAGTTTGCCATTCTCCATCTGCATTCTAGAGCATTCTGTGTCATTCTGGGTCCTCAAATTGAGGGTTTCCACGACAAGGGAGAGTAAATCATTGAAGTTTTGGAGATCCTACAATGGAACCATCCAGTTTAAAGGAACGAGGAGTCCAGGTGGGGATATAACAATTCTGAAAGGCTAAAGGGGTAAGAGAAATTAGATGTGTTCTTTGCCACCTGCAATGGCAGAACTGGACCAAAGGCAGATCTGGAGAACAGCATATTTCACTTAAATGTGAGGAAATACTTTGAGTCTAAACAAAACATGGGTAAAGCTATAAATAAAACATGCCTCACCTCTACCACGAAGTCAAGTCAAAGTAAATCTAAGATTGCTGAAGAGGATATATCTGCACTCAGGGAACTACTGCTATTTGGTCTTTTGTCCTTTAAGTGAGATTGAGAGTCATTATTTTGATTTAATTGTTACTGTTAGAATATAGTGCCCACACATCTTATTAAATTTATGCGTAGACAGTTTAAGGTTTATTCTCTCAGCAAAAGGGACTTTCTCCCACTGTATTTTTTGAAGTGTTGTTACATTTATGAATATCAGTTTTCACAAATTTAATTTGTACTGTGCCACCTTAATAAAACTCCTAATCATGACTTACCCACCCAATAATCAACGAAAATTTCCTGTGTCTTGACTATGTGGTGAACTTAATGGTGAAAAGCACAGAGCCACAAGCTCTCAAAGTCAGTGTAGTTGACAAAGTAACTCCAGTGTTGCCTCACTGAAATGAGTACCTGCCTTATGTTTGTCTGTTTGCTTTTCGTTGTTCCTTTCCCAGAGATTTATAACTCAGAAGTGGAGACAGGAAGGTCCCATTTGATGAGGACTGGGTGACAATCATCAAGATGTGATCAGATTGTTAAGGGCTTTGGTTTTGCTTTGTTTCTTTTTTAGAGGGCAGATGCTTGCAGTTTTAAGTACTAACTAAATTACATGTAGAAATTATATATCGATAAGACTAAAAAGATAGAATTCAAATCAGATTAAAGATAAACTCCAAAAATCACAACTGTCCAGAGACAAAAAGTACCATTTCTATTGGTTACACTAGAAATACCGAATAAGCCTGAAAAACAACTTCTTAGAGATGGTGGGACTCATACATCAGTAATGGGGTGGGCCTACCTAAATGTCATTTTTTAGAACTGTGCCACTCAGAAACACCTCTATTGTGGATAATTCTGTAGATCACCAGGTGATTCTTTACAGAGGGAGGGCAGAGGATCACCATTGACAGTTAAGGCCCCAGCAACATAACACTGGCTATATTCCAGGAAGCTTATAGATTGTCAGCCCTGGAGTAGAAGAAAGATACAGTAAGGGACTGCACAACCTTTTCCATGTTAGCCGGGTCCTCAAGGAAAAAAGTCTATGGGTTACAACGCTGGCTATAGGAAGCATTCTAGTTCTCAAATGTACACATGAGGGAGAAAGCCCAGAACTAACTGCTGGATGAAGACAGAGAAAATGGAGCACCCTCATTTTTGAGCTTCACAGAGATCATGATTCTATCTAGCTCTGTAAGAAATAGCTGTATTGGAAAAGGCACACATTTAGGGTTGTTAGTACTTCTTGCACTTTTTCTTTCTTCTTTACCAGAAAATTCAGTAGTCACAGTCCTACCTCTCCCCCAGTACATTTAGTTCAATGAGAAAATTTTGCAAAGTTTGGGAATGTTGGGAAAACTGGCCAGGAGGAAGAACCTAACAAAATCATTTCATCAAGGAAAAACTTATGGCTTAGGGTGTTAAACAGTTCCACCAAAGACACAGAAGCAAAAGGTAAGTATACAAAATACTCAAAGACCCCGGTGAATGTCAAAGATTTCCAAGTACTAGGATATGCTAACACTAGAAAACAACCTATTTTTAGTGTGCGAGGTTGTTTTTGAGAATCATCATGCCATTGAACCAATGTTTTCCTATTATGGTTTTTTCCATTCCTCAGCAATTACTGATAATGATTGGCCAAAATATGCTCAACTAAAGGGAACACTGGTAGGTAGTAAGGTTGTGACAACCTGTTTGGGGAAAGGTCCACCTCTACCCTTCAGGCAGACAGAGGAAGAGAAAGATAAATGGGGAATAAAAAGGTAAATGCATTGGTCAAGGCCAGAGTAAAAACTGGTAACAGCCCCAAGAGAAAAATGCAGAAGTTGTAACTCTCAGCACTTATTGTAAACCACCAGCCATTCTCACTTCCCCTGACAACAGAGGTGACTTTTGCCAGTGAGGGAAGAACTAGTTTCATAAACAATTATCAGAATAAGAAATAAGGGTGGAGTGCTAGGGGACCAAAACCATGGTGGATTGCTTTTCAACTATATGATCAATGGATTTGTCCCTTCAGCATTCTATCAGACCAGTTCATACTAAAATCGAGTCAGCAATTATTGGTTGCATCAATGTGGTTGAATCTCTGATTCAGAAATACAAAAAGCTTAAGATGGAGAGAGATAAACTTGACCTGAAGAGTTAACTTTCAAAATATATAACCTGCTATAAGAGCCAACAAATGAGCTGGGCAGAAAAGCAAAAGGAGATTTACTAGAGTTATCAATTGCCATATTATCAATATTATCATTATATAACACAGTAGCATGCGGGGAGCATTAAATGGTGTATTTTCCAAAGAGTTTCTGGCCAACTGGGTGAGGCAATGGCCTCCTTGAATCAAAACCTATTGCTCCTTAAAGCTTGCATAGCTGCCTTGATTAAACACAGCAGCAGGCTCCAGTTGAAGGGACAATTCTTTTTTTCAAGGGAGGTAGAACAGAGTAATTGCCAGATGTTTGCAATTTTTGCTATAAAAAGATGGCTGCTTTCCATTCCTGAGTATGTTGGATCTTTTTTTTCTTTCTACCCAAGCTATTGTGGTTCACTAAAATAGGCCACTGCACTGATGAGTCATCATTCAAAACGGCAATAATGGAAGCAGAACAAATATGACATTTTAAATTCACATATAAGAGAAATAAATTAAAATGTACAGGTAATAGTTATATGCTAAGCAACAGAAAAATGCTGCAGTCTCAAAAACTCAATTTTGATTCAGAAGAGTTATGCTTGGATCTCCTCCTGACTACTTTCTTCCTATAGGACTAGGTGCAAGTAACTTCCTTGCCAAGGCTTAATCCCCTCAACTGTAAAATGGGGATTAGTATCCCCACCTGGCCTCCCTTGCAGCAGGAAGAACTCATGCCCTATTTATCTCTATGTCCTACCTTGCACATGTGCAGCCCAGAGATGTGCAAATATTTGTTGTATGAAAAGGGAGGGAAAATATATGCAAGTGTTTAAAAGACATATAATGATATGACATATCATGATAGAACTGTGTGTAAACACTATACATTATATTGTAAGTACAAGGTATTTTCTGATGTAATTATTAGAACCATCCCCATTGCCACAACCAAATATTCAGTTATCTCTTCCAATTCTGTCTACTAAATTTAGTAAAAAGAGAATAAAAACCTGTTCTTTATTTAAGCAGCACCAATATAACTGGCTTGGGAGACTGGTGTCCCCTTAGGTAAGGGGTGTTATCTTTCTTAATGAGTGACTTAAGAATCTCTTTGAGGGTTTGATGACATATGAATCCTTTTCCTGGAAAAGACATACACATGGGCCAAGTCTGAATACAATTTCAGGAGATGGGCTAAATTTCAAGTATAAATCCCAGAAATGAAGACGACCCATGATAAAACCCCTAAATAAACTAATTTTTCTGCTATTATGTAGTTAATAATATCCCTCACTTTGTCGTTTGATATTTAGGAAAATTAAAGATTTAAAAAATAAATGACTAGTTATTAGCCTACTTCATATAATGTTCATCTACATTGTTAACTGCAAATAAAGTTCAATAATAAAAATATTACTTCTCAAAAATATACTATAAACTCAAATCTTTCATATTTTCACCTTGACACAGCTGAAGTAAAATAGAGGTCTTTGCAAGAAAGATGTTATGAAAATTCAAAAACTAGACAGACTGACTGATATGTCATAATTCTAGCAAGAACAAACATCAGGCAAACCAGTCCTGAAAAGTCAAGCAACAAATACATTATCATAGTACAACAGAAGCATAAAACAAAGATAAGCTTTTAAATTGGCAATATGAACTATATTTGGGCACTTATGATTTTAAAATCTGTGGATTAAGAAAAAAACTATGAATTATGACTCCCAGAGGCAAAGTTGGTGTTTTAATTTTAATCACAACAACAACAACAACAATGATAGCAGTATCCATTGATCTATTCATTATTTTGGGCCAGGTGCTATGCCAATCTTATCACTTCATTTAACATTCAAAACAATTCTTTGAAATACACATCTCTTACTTTAAAAGTGAGTAAAAATGGAGAGAGCTTAGGTAGGCACTCAACCTGGTGGGGCAAGGTTCCCAGAGAAATTAAAGGTTGAAATCAATCAAAATTTGAACACAGAACTCTCTGGTGCCAGAGTCTACATGCTCAACTGCTGCCTCCCCTGATTCTCTCCTCTTTGCAATCTTCCAGTGTTATCTTGGCCCCAAGTAAACACTTCCTTCTGACTCCTCTGATGGAGTTAACCCTATAATTACTTCACAAATACAGGCTTTAATTAAAGCTCTATAGTGTGAGTTAAACGATCATCTTCATATGCAAAGTTCCTAATGAAAATGTAAACTTCTTCAGGACTAAAATTTGCTTCTAATTTTTGTTAACTATTATATATAACCTTGTTCAATAAAATATCATGAGATGCATCTGAATTGGCCCCAATAAAGTCACCAAAGTTAAGTGTAGAGGTTGAGATATAGAAAAGCAAAATCTGTCTACCAGGGACCCTATCAGCTGGGCATGAATGACACTTCATCCTCCTTTTCAATGGTGACATTTCTAGGTACACATAATATTACTTAAATGTTTCTTTTCCAGCAACTAACTATTATAGAGAAAGCACTAAATAAAACTGAAATAATTGTAACATATATGAGCAGATCAATAACAAAAAATAACTCCAAATTAAAATATCATTTTAAGGTCAATAAACTTGTCAGTGATAACTAAAAAAGTTTAAGCAATAAGATATAACAGACTTGCATTAATAGAGATATAAAGTGCTTATTCCATATGTTTTCTGAAATGTTTCCTTGGTAGTGACTTCTTGAGATCACAATGGCTGACTTATATTTTCATATATCATGTGCATCCATGAACAGATGAATCCTAAATAATTTTCAAACAGCTCTGAATGGCAACCACTGGGGGAAATACTACAGAGAAATTTTTCTTTCTTTTATTAAAAAAAATTAAGTGAGATTCAGTGTAATGTTGAGATAAAGCTACAGACTTGGATCAGGAGATAGGCTCAAATTACAGCTTTGCTCTGTGCTAGATTTTCACACTGTGTACATTAAACCCTCTACAGATGGAAGGGTGATGACATCTTTTACAGTGTGACTGGAAAGATTAGGTAAACAGTAAAGCAAAATGGACTTCAGATGCAAGAGAGACTAATAAATCCATGAAAACGTTTTTCAAATCCTTCAGACACTGTTGCACCAGAGAAATTGTTTAGTTAAAAATCAAAATCAGTGATTAGGGGCTGAGGTTGTAGCTCCGGGGTAGAACACTTGCCTAGCATGTATGAGCCTGTGTGGGTTTGATCCTCGGTGCTGCAAAAAAAAAAAAAAAAAAAAATGCTTTTTTTATTATGTAGTATTTAGTTTACATTACCAAAACATAAGGGAAAATATTAAGACTTAGTTAAAAGTGGCTTCTCTGTTTATTAGCCTCATGGTGGATCCTCTGAATCTGGGATTTTTATTTGTGTCTTGGAACCATGATAATGTAGGAACTATAATGAAATTACAGGACACATTGGTGATTGAACTAGATATGTGAGAAAGTGCTCTGAAATTATTCACATGTATGCACATGTACACATACATATTTAAAGTTACAAGCTGTGATAAATATTTCATAATAAAATCCTTATTTCATTGCTTCCTGTTTTCTCAGGGTCACCCCAAAGTGTGGAGAAGTAAGAAACAGAACAACAACGAAAAAAATGTTTAAGTTGGCTCCATCTCAAATTCTTCAGGGTGTTGTGTTTGACTAGGTAAAAAGGATGACCTGAGATTGTTTCAAGAGAATACTTTATTCCTCTTCATTTGCCTTAGCATTTATAATGTACAGAAGCATTTCATTCTAAAGCCTAAGAGATGACTGAGGAGAGATGGCAATGATACTTAGAGCCAGGACTACAAGGACGGTGCCTCTTGTCCATACTCCTAGATAAGTATTCCCTTGTTTGTGGGTCCTTCCTCTCTAGCTACCCCACTTCCTGGAGCTATTCCTAGAGGTGCACATGACAATGTTTGGATCTACCCAGAGTGAAGTCATCCTACTCCCCCTGCAGAGCTACTCCCAGGAGACCACAAGCACTCCTTGAGGACATTAGCAAAGAGCTGCTGAAATCACAAGGGTCACAGTGGACTCCGTTCTTGGTTTTTGTGCATGCTGTTCCTATTGCTTGGCATGTGAAGCTGTCCACTGCCCTTTTCTAACAAACAACTCATTCTCCAAGACTCAAATCAGACATCCCTTCTCAACAAAATTCTCCCCAGTTCCTCTCATAAAACATCCTTCATTATCTATTATGGCACTAAATTTTCATGATGCATGAGCAGTGCCTGTTATGTGTCTATCTTGACCAGCAGACCATCTATTCTGTTTGAAGACAACAACATATAAAACAATGCAGAGAACAAGTCATAAGAGAGAATGATGGAAGGGCAAAGTGCTGGGAGCCCCGGGGCACCAAATCCCAGGGATTTGCACTCATCCATCCTAGGTGCTGTCCTTGGCTGTCTAGTCTGAAGTAATTTTAAGGAAGGATGATAAAAAAAAACACCATACTCTTTTGACTTTTTTTTTTTTTTAACAGTTCTCTCCTTAGGTCAATCACTGTTTTAGGCTATAATTTTTTATATGGTATATTTGCCCACAGGCTCAGGTGTCAGATTTATTTTTATAATATCCACAATGAATTCATTTATAGATGATTTACATAGACCTTCCGTGACCCAAATTGACTGAGATTTCAGGCATCACAACTGATGTACCACAAAAGTGAGTGCTCTATAATACAGAAAACTGAACATCTTGTGGGACACTCTAGAAGAATCGATCTTTTATTGTTCTTGTTTTAAATATTCTTTCTTCTGTTTTTTTTTTTTTTTTTTTTTTGGATCCTAAATAAAAGTCTTTAGGACAACATATGTAAACATATGTAAACAAATGATGTCTGAGATGAAAGCTCAGAGGGAAAAGTATAGCAATGTGAGACTATTTTGAGTCCCTGAATCTCTACATTGTACACTTGTAGAACTATCAAAAGAAAACGGTTCCTTTCAGAGAGAAAGAACACCCAGAGGACCTAGAGAAGGTTCACAAAGCACTGAGCACTGGTCCTTGGAGTGAATGAAGTAAAATAGTAGTGACCAAATTTGGGTTAAGCATCAATCAGAGGACTTGGGAGTGTAGTTTTGTTCTAATGCATATTGTTAAGTCCATGCACTGAGATTCTGATTCTGAAGGACTGAGATGATATTTAGGACCTGTATTTTGTTTTTTTTTACAAGTTTTTCTGAAGTCTGGTTAGCTTGGAGAACGACTGAGAGAAGCTGTACATTATAGCAGTGATCTTAAAATATACAAGCAATTGAAGTTGCACAAAAGATGGTACTTTAAGAAATCTGCATGTATTTCATTATCTTGCTGTTATTAAAATTTTTATTTTGAAACGTAGACTCATAGAAAGTTCCAAAAATAGTACAGAACCCCATGTATAGTTTACTCTGGTTCTATATAGCTATAGTGCATCATCAAAACCAGAAAACTGACCCTGTTACATTACTGTGAACTAGACTTCTGGCATTGACATGATTGTGTATATAGCTCTAAACAATTTGATCCCATGTATAGGTTCATGTAATTATCACCCCAGTCAAGATACAGACACATGTTCCACCACCACCAAAGTCTCCTGTTGCTTTCTCTTGATATGAATGCTCACTTGCTATCCCACTCCTCCATCTCTGTTCTTTAACAATCACTCATCTGTTCTCTAACTCTAAAGTTCTGTCATCTCAAGAATATCCTATACATGAAATTATACAACATAACAACCATTCGAGATGGACTGTATTCTGTTCAGCTGAATGCTATCAAGATCATTGCAGGTTTGCATATGTAACAACAGTTCTTTCCTTCTTTATTAGTAAATACTATCATTCCATTCTGAGAACACACCACCAGACTTAAACACTTGCCCACCAGAAGACATTTAAGTTGTTTCCAGTGTTTTGTCATTATAGAAAAATAGTTGCTATAAACATTCATGTAAAGGTTTTCATGGAAACATAATTTTTCATTTCTCTGGGTTAAATGCCAATGAGTACAACTGCTGAGTCATATGGATAGTACATGTTTACTTTTGTTAAAAAATGGCAAAATTTTCCAAAGTGGCAATACCAATTACACATTCCTATCAGCAGTGTAAGAGATGGTTCCTCCTCACCTATCCAACATATGGTATAACTTTTTTTTATTTTAGCTGTCCTAATAGCTGTGGTGGAATTTCACTGTGGTGGTATTTCACTGTGGCTTTCTATATTCTAATAAAGAATAAATGAAACTAAGCTCTGACCAGAACTAAAATATGCAGTGAACTACTACAATATACATTTATATACTTTAACATAAAGACAAATAAAGAAGGTCTCATCACACAAATTGGCATAAATCACTCACTGCTTTTGAAACCATGTAGGGGTTAAGAATCCATCATCTTATTAAGAATTCATAAACTCACAGGCTTACAATGAATGAGATTTCTGTCAAAAGTACATTAATTTCTTTTTCTAACACATCTCATCCACTCTGTGTAGGTATATTTCTTCTATCACTGTAGTCTCCAAATAAGTTACCCAAAATGCATCTGTGACAGGACAGTGGCCATCATGGAAGAAATCCACAGGTGCAAAGCTCGGCTTTACAACTTATTGTTCAGAAATACCAAACAAGCCACTTGGCCTTACTGAGTCTCTAAACTGGAACAATAACCCCTCCCTGCACACAAGGATTCTCTGTTTTAAAACAGCATTCCTAGACAAAGTTCTAGCACCTCCTAGAAATATAATCAGGGAATTAACTATTCTCATTTAGGAAACAAAGATTTAACATACCAGTTTCAGAATTCTATAGTTTATGATACTGAGGCATTATGATTCTATCACTATTATTAGGAGTTCATAATATTTATCATTATTTATAGAAACCAGTATCAATAATAATATATTAGCACATGTTTATTAGTATTGTAGAATTTGTTTTATAACTCAGAATAATTATTAGCAAAAGTATGTATGAGTTTGCATATGGATTTCCAGTTTTCCCAGCACCATTTGTTGAAGAGGCTATCTTTTCTCCAATGCATGTTTTCGGAACCTTTGTCTAATACAAGATAATTGAAATTTTGTGGGTTAGTCTCTGTATCCTCTAATCTGTACCATTGGTCTACCAGTCTGTTTTGGTGCCAATACCATGCTGTTTTTGTTACTATTGCTCGGTAGTATAGTTTAAAGTCTGGTATAGTGATGCCACCTGTTTCACTCTTCCTGCTACAGATTGCTTGCTATTCAGGGTCTCTTATTTTTCCAGATGAATTTCATGATTGCTTTTTCTATTTCTATGAGGAATTCCATTTGAATTTTTTTTTATTTTTTTTTAATTTTTTATTGTTGGTTGTTCAAAACATTACATAGTTCTTGATATATCATATTTCACACTTTGATTCAAGTGGGTTATGAACTCCCATTTTTACCCCGTATACAGATTGCAGAATCATATCAGTTACACATCCATTGATTTACATGTTGCCATACTAGTGTCTGTTGTATTATGCTGCCTTTCCTATCCTCTACTATTCCCTCTCCCCTCCCCTCCCCTCCCCTCCCCTCCCCTCTTCTCTCTCTACCCCCTCTACTGTCATTCATTTCTCCCCCTTGTATTATTTTTCCCTTTCCCCTCACTTCCTCTTGTATGTAATTTTGTATAACCCTGAGGGTCTCCTTCCACTTCCATGCAATTTCCCTTTTCTCTCCCTTTCCCTCCCACCTCTCATCCCTGTTTAATGTTAATTTTCTTCTCATGCTCTTCCTCCCTACTCTGTTTTTAGTTACTCTCCTTATATCAAAGAAGACATTTGGCATTTGTTTTTTAGGGATTGGCTAGCTTCACTTAACATAATCTGTTCTAATGCCATCCATTTCCCTGCAAATTCCATGATTTTGTCATTTTTTAATGCTGAGTAATACTCCATTGTGTATAAATGCCACATTTTTTTTTTTTATCCATTCGTCTATTGAAGGGCATCTAGGTTGGTTCCACAGTCTTGCTATTGTGAATTGTGCTGCTATGAACATCGATGTAGCAGTGTCCCTGTAGCATGCTCTTTTTAGGTCTATAGGGAATAGACCGAGAAGGGGAATAGCTGGGTCAAATGGTGGTTCCATTCCCAGCTTTCCAAGAAATCTCCATACTGCTTTCCAACAAGTAAATGAAAAAAATGCTCACCATCTCTAGCAGTCAGAGAAATGCAAATCAAAACCACTCTAAGATACCATCTCACTCCATTTGAATTTTGATCGGAATTGCATTAAATCTTTATAGAGGTTTTGGAAGTATGGTCATTTTGATAATGTTAATTCTGCCTATCCAAGAGCAAGGTAGATCTTTCCATCTTCTAAGGTCTTCTTTGACTTCTTTCTTTAGGGTTCTGTAATTTTCATTATATAGATCTTTTATCTCTTTCATTAAGTTGATTCCCAAGTATTTTTTTTTTTTGAGGCTATTGTAAATTGGGTAGTTTCCCTCTTTTCCCTTTCAGAGGATTTGTCACTGATATACAGAAATGCCTTTCATTTATGGGTGTTGATTTTATAACCTGCTACTTGGTTAAATTCATTTACTAGTCTAGAAGTTTTCTGGTGAAACTTTTACGGTCTTCTAGGCACATAATCATATCATCAGCAAATAGTGCCCATTTGAGTTCTTCTTTTCCTATGTGTATCCCTTTAATTTCTTTCATCTGTCTAATTGCTCTGGCCAGTGTTTCAAGAACTATGTTAAATAGAAGTGGTAAAAGAGTGCATCCCTGTCTTGTTCCAGTTTTTAGAGGGAATGCCTTTAATTTTTTTTTTTTCCATTTAGAATGATGTTGGCCTAGGGCTTAACATAGATAGCTTTTATGATGTTGAGATATGTTCCTATTATCCCTAATTTTTCCAGTATTTTGAACATAAAGGTGTGCTGTATTTTGTCAAAGGCTTTTTCTGCATCTATTCAGATGAACCTATGATTCTTATCTTTAAGTCTAGCAATGTGATGAATTACATTTATTGATTTCCATATGTTGAACCCCTATCTCTCACCATGCATAAAACTCAACTCAAAATGGATCAAGGACTTAGGAATAAAACCAGAGACCCTGTGTCTAATAGAAGAAAGAGTAGGCCCTAATCTCCATCATGTGGGATTAGGCCCCAAATTCCTTACTAGACTCCTGTGGCACAAGAATTAAAATCAAAAATCAATAAATGGGATGGATTCAAACTAAAAAGTTTCTTCTCAACAAAAGAAACAATCTGTGAGGTGAATAGACAGCCTACATCTTGGGAGCAAATCTTTACTCCTCACATATCAGATAGAGCACTAATCTCTAGGGTATATAAAGAACTAAAAAAGCTAAGCATCAAAAAAACAAATAACACAATCAATAAATGGACCAAGGACCTGAACAGACACTTCTCAGATGATATATAATCAATTAACAGATATATAAAAAATGTTCATCATCACTAGCAATTAGAGAAATGCAAATTAAAACCACTCTAAGATTTCATCTCACTCCACTCAGAATGGCAGCTATTATGAAGAGAAACAACAATAAGTGATGGCCAGGATGTCGGGGAAAAGGTACACTCACTCATACATTGCTGGTGGGACTGCAAATTGGTGCAGCCAATGTGGAAAGCAGTATGGATACTTCTTGGAAAATTGGGAATGGAACCAAATTTGACCCAGCTATCCCTCTTCTCAGTCTAGACCCAAAGGACTTAAAAACAGCATACTATAGGGACACAGCCACATCAATGTTTATAGCAGCACAATTCACAATTCAACTGTGGAACCAACCTAGATGCCCTTCAATAGATGAATGTATTTTAAAAATGTGGTATATATACACAATGGAATATTACTCAGCAATAAAAGTGAATAACATCATGGCATTTGCAGGTAAATGGATAGTTAGATAAGATAATGCTAAGTGAAGGTAGCCAATCCCCCCCAAAAAAACAGATGTTGAATGTTTTCTTTGATATAAGGAAGCTGACTCATAGTGGGATAGGGAGAGGGAGCATGGGAGGAATAGACAACCCTAGATAGGGCAGAGGGGTTGGAGGGGAAGAGAGAGAGAATGGGGGTATAAATGAAGTGGAATGTGATGATCATTATTATCCAAAGTACATGTATAAAGACACAAATTGGTGTGAATATAATTTGTATACAACCAGAGATATGAAAAATCGTGTTCTAGATGTGTAATAAGAAATGTAATGTATTCCGCTGCTCATATATAAATGAAAATAAATAAATAAATAAAGTTACATGCAAAAGAATATGTAAAAGTTTATAAAATGCTTTTATTGAACAAACAATATTTTATCATTTGATCAATATTACTTATTATTAATAACAATATAAGCCATGTTTATTATAGAAAGAAATACAGTCCATGAGGTCAAGAATTAGTTTGTTTTGCTAATTGCCATTACTTCAGCCCTAGAAGAGTGTCTGGCACCAAATCTATTTTACATAAATGACTATTGAATAAGCATACAATATATTCCTTAGGGCTGTAAAGCATTTTATATTTCAAAGACATTTTCAAACATATCATTATATTTGATTCTTAAAACAATCATAAAGGTAATTAATACTGCCAATTAATTTATAAATTAAGGAGACAGTTGTGGAATAGAAGAGTATCATACCCAAGGTCAAATGCTAAAACTGATAATGTAAATGCCCAGACCACCAAGCCAGTGCTGCACCATTGAGCTTCTGAATCTGATAAGGCCTATGACATTCTGGCATGATTTAACAGCATCCAAGAACTAGAAGTTATTTTCTCTGCAAGAAGATGCAATGTGACGATCAAATTAATACAATTAATATCTGATCCTTTAATAAATGAACAGCTTGTCCTTTTACCCCCTGAGGACCTGAAAATTAAAACCCATATATTGCACTCCATAGTGATAGATTAGGCCTAAGATGTTACTCTGATCCAAAAAAAAGGGCATGCCAGTCAAACCCAAGTCTCATTAGAGACTCATTGTGACTGTCCTCCTGGTACACTATGCATAATTATAACTACCATCAATGACACTGCGACCTCTCATTTGTGACTGCTCACAATTTAACAAGACTGTCAGGATACAAAAATAATATGGATCCCATTTGTATCTCCAAAGTCATAGGCAAGTGTCACCTTGCATGGGAACAAGGACTATAAGACCCCAGAGAGCACACGGTGAGTCTAAATATTTAGATATTGCCATGTTCTCCCACTGACGACTTCAGGTGTAAATGGAAAGAGGTTTCCTTAACAAGAAAACAAAACAGCACCAAACTGGCCTATGCATTTGAGACAGAAATAGTGAGTAAACTCCATTCTAAGTGATTGCTTTAAACATATTGCCACAGTGACCATCCCTCTCTCTTACATGCTACTCCTCTGCTAAACAAAACAAATGTGTACTGCCAAATCAGAACACATGACTTTACATCACTATTGGCTAACTCTCCACCAAGTATCAGTAACCTAGTAATTGTCAATCCGAGGATCCAAATGTCAATCTTGCCTTAGCCAGTGGTAGTGATACAGTGAAAAGAGTACACTTAGGAAACCTGGGATCTGGACCCAGTTCAACTCCAACCTCTTGAGTAACCTCAGGAAAGCCTCTCCCTGCCATCTCAGTGTATGTCTTCACATCTGGCAAAGGGAAGAACTAAACTGGACAACTTTCACGCTTTTTTTCTGGTTCAACTACTCAAAGACTTCACAATTAGTACAGGAACAATGGCCCAAGCATGAAAGTATAAAGAAAATAATTTCGGCTGTCAGCTCCATCATGGGGACTCCCATCATTTATGTTGTATCAACATTTTGTTATGAGTACTGTGCCAATCCCGTATTAGCAGTGATCTATAACTATTTCTTCTCCATGGAATGGATTAATAACCTCAGGGTAGCAGAAAGCATAGCAAGTTCTGGTAAACTAAATTCCAGCTAAGGACTGCTTTTTAATAAAATTTATCTTGCCTCTCCTGGTCTATCTTTAAAAGCTTAGACAGAATAAGGTGAGCAAAGCTAGAAACAGAGGCCTAATTTTTATCATATAGAAATATACAAGGTAATATGTAGGAATAGTTTATGAAAAGGATCACCATTTTGAAATTAATTTCAAGGAGGAATCATAGAATAATAAAACAATGGAATTAAAAAGGACATTAAGTTGTCTGGTCCAACCAAGAAGAGTCCTTGAAAATCAGCTCAGAGCTCTAGATACTCTTTTACTACCTCCATCATACTTTAATAAGCTACTTTATTTCTGATACTCCACCAGTCAGTGAAATGGCACCAATACCTGTTCTATGTACCTCAGAGAGCTACAGTAAAAATTCTCTTCTGAAAATTAAAAGAATGAAATGAAAGTGCTCAAGAAATTAGAAAGGATTGTGTCAATATAAAGGGATTCAACTGAAAGCATCATCTTCACCTGGCATCTGATAAATTCACTTTTCAAAAATCTAACACAATATTTTTTAAAAGGTATTTCATAGATTTAAAAAGAATTCAATTCTAGCTAGGTGTGGTGACACATCTATACTCCCAGAGACTCAGAAGGCTGAGACAGGAGGATTGGAAGCTCAAGGCCAACCTTGGAAGCTTAGCAAGGACCTCAGCAACTTAGTGAGACCCTGTCTTAAAATAGAAAATAAAAAGACTAAAGAATGTAGCTCAATGGTAAAGTGTCCTAGGTCCAACAGTCATTACAAAAAAAGAAAAGAATAAAGAAAATTGTCCATCCTAGGCCATAAGACAACGCCAAGTTTACAAACTTGCAAACATTACAAATCACTCTAGATTAGTATCTGTTAAAATGATGTAGTTTTAAAAAATCTCCAAAATTTAATCAACCAAACTATTAAAAGAAACAGTAAGAAAGAGTGGGATGAGAGAGGGTAATTGAGAGTCTAATTCCTAGAGTGACTGAAGTATAGGAAAACTTACAAACTTTACTATCTACCAAGAACAAAAGAAGAAATATATACTGTTATACCATCAAAAGTTTAATAAGACTTTGGTTTTGTTTTGTCTTGTTGCTTTTAAGTTGTTGTTCTTTAAAAGCAAAGAAAGAACCCAGATTTCAGGATAAATCATATTAAATGGCGGTGCAGAAGAATATTGCTCTTTAAAGAATATGCATGTTTTCCTCATCAGTACAGAATAGAGGAATTGATAGAACAAAATCATAAATACAAACCAAAATAATTTCACAGAAAATGATACTGACAACTGACACTATAAAATCTGTAAGAAGATAAAACAACAATAGCCACAGATACAGACAGACAGGTAAGTGGACAAGCTCATAGTATTAGACACAGAAAGGCATTTGGAAATGTTGAAGCATTTGAAGACAGCTGAGGAAACACAAATCTTTACAAAAATTAATGAAAAGTAGGAGAACAATGGAAATAAAATAAAAGAACCTAAGGTGTAAAGAGCTACTAACTGGGAAAAAGCATACCCCACTTTTAAGTGTACCAAAGCCCTTTAGAAAAAGGTTATTAGCAGAATATCTTATAAAAGAAAATTACAACATATAGGTATCACATAAATATAAGTTGATGTGGAAAATGTGGGTACTTTTATACTTTCACAGTTAGAATTTAAGAAGGAAAAAGCAGACCCCAGAGGTTACAGGCATAATATCAAGGCAAGAAATGTAATTGGTACTGTGAAGGGAGCAGTGGTTAATCAACTGCTGGACTGCAAAGCTCCAAGAAGGGGCAGAGTAAGATAAATGGAAATGCAAGTCGTAGGATGAAGCTGCTCACAGGAAGACACAGATCACAGCTCCATTTCAAAAATTTATCAGCCGCGAATGACAGAGACATCACCTCCCCTCATTAAGCTTCCATTTCCTTATGGGAAAAACAGGCTTCGTAGGGTTAGGATGAAAAGGCAATAATATAATCATGGAAGAGCTTAGTGCCTGGTATATACTACATGTTATAAAGGTGACAAGAATAAAAGTAGGTGCGATAACAAAAGTCAAAGAAATGTGACAGTCACTGCAAGACTTGGTATTCAGAATAAAGTCTAAAGGAGCATGGTATGCGTCTCTCATCTTCTTATCTCATATGTGTATGTATTGGCCTACTTAATACAGAACATGCAGTGCATAGCCTAACTCTCCGGCATGACATCAACATACCTGCTAAGACTTCTTCACATTGCCTCCAACTTACTCTTTAACTGACCATGTCTGTATTCCTATTAGAAGGAAGCCCTTTTGAGTTATCTCCAAAGTTAGGAGACAAAGTAGCAATGTCAAGGAGTAATTAGAATAGGAAAATGTTGAGAAAACAAATGAGGAAGCCAACACATGGCTCCTCCTGTCCCCGTGAGAGCAATCCTCTTCCAGATCCCATTTCCAAGCCCCACAATCACTAAAGAATGATGAGTCAAAGAAAACCAATTCCACTAAGACCCTGATTAGTTGCAAAAAAAATGCAGTCTCCTTCAAGGGCAATAAAACTTCAAGCACTGCTATGGAGAACAGAAGAGTGCTGTGGGCTTCGTTTGCTGTTTTTCCAGAGCAAGTCTCTAAAGGTCTGGTCACCTTTTCTGGGGAAAGGACATCCAAAGATCCATAGCCACAGCTTCAGCCAAGCTGATGTATGACCCGCCCCCTACACTCTTCCTAGGCATTTGGCCACCTCACACAAGCTAGACGTCTAGACATCTCAACCCGGCTTCTGACATCAGTCCTAAAACACTAACAGACTAGCAAAGTATTTACTGGGAGTCGGAGAGAAATAGGAAGAAAAGAGAAAGACTAAACATTAACGCAGAACATGGAAAAGTCTTGGGAAATATTTCTAAACCAAACACGCCAAAATGTTATCCAAGAAGTAATGGAAAAAATCATGGAAAGGCTAAGATAATCTTTTTAAAAGGTGAGATGGGGTGGAAAATAGGGACAGAGCAGCTGACTCTCCTTCCACCACCTCTTCTTTCTCAGTTTCTAGAAGCATAGCATCCTTCTGTGTATTAGTTATAAATTATGGTTTCATAGGTTTGAATGAGCTGCTGATATTGACTGGCAAAAATATAGTACTACTTCAACCAAGAAGTACAGCAGCATTTGCACTGCCTGTACAGTTTAACACAAGAGTGTGTGTACCCCCACATGTGAATGCTCACTTCAGGCAGACCTTCACACCCCACTCAGTGTAAACCGAAGGTATGATTATTAAAAACCCCTGAATCTAAGGCTTCAGTCAGAATTGTCTGTGAGCTTTAGCAAGTGAAAACCTCCCAGAGCTCTGAAGACAACTTCATCCTCCAGCAGCCTAAGGCAGCAGAAAGAGCCGAAGAAGGGAAAATAATTCCAGGCACTCAATTAGATTCACTTCATATGGGTTTCTCATCAGACTATTGCTTAGCAACAATTTGGAGCAAAGGATCAATGGTAATGGGAACCATTAGATGGTGGACACATCCCCACGAGACAGTGGGCTGAGATAGAGGATAAGGTAGCACAAGGACACTAAGCTTTGAATAAAGAAGCCATATTTGAATAAAGAAGCCATATCCATAGACATATAACCCTTGTGAGGGCTTATTCTCTTTGTTTCTAAAAAAGGAATTGAGCCAGGTAATTACTGGAGGCTCATTAACCTTTGATAGTCCAAAAACTATGCTAAATACATTGTGAATTAATTTACAAGCCACCTTTTGGCCACACAACAATATACTATAAATCACTTCCATTATACTGAATTTTCCCATGGTGGACACTGAAATCTGAAATGCCAGCACTTACCCTCACCTCCAGGTTGCTTGTATGGGTTGTACTTGGGTTTTGGAGCCACTACAGGTGCAAACTTCTTGGGTGGCTGTTGTGTAGACACTGAAATACTGGGGGTCCCAAAAGAATGGGTGGTCTCCATCCGTGCAGGCACATGGCCAAGGGGCTCACCAGTGCTTTTGGGTGGCAGCCAAGATGGATGAGACATTATTGGAATCTGTAATAAAAAAGAAATAAACACAGTTTTTAAAGAAGCATGAAAGTGAAGGTGGCATACCTCACTTCACGGTTATTTCATCTTAATCCATGCCTAAGGACTTTAAATAAAGCTCTCTGGAAAAAAAAATAAGAAAGAAATAAGAAAGGTGAAGGAATATGGAAAAAAAGGAAAAACATGGGAGGAAGAGATATCATCAGAAAGAGAAGGAGAGTAGAAGGGGGAGAAAGGTTGGGAGAAAAGGAGAACAAGAAGACGACAGTCCCTCATGCTTGAATATCTCCTCTCCAGTAATTATTTATTTCAGTAGCCCATACTCTTGGAAAAGTAGATATGAAAAAAAAAAAAAAATGGTTCCTAACACGAAGAAGTTTCTTTATAGGAAATTGGGGGGAAAGTTTCAAATTTTATAAATAATCTATTAAAACAATTATTATACCAATTAAATTGTGATACCTAAATGAGGCAATGTTACCTAAGTGTGGTTTTAAAATGTGTGGCTGGGAGGCAGAAAAAGATAAGATCCTTCTTGCCTGGAGCATAGCCAGCAAGACCTCACGGAGGACAGCCACCCAGCTGGGCCCTGAATGCTGACCAGAGGCTGAGCCTGAACAATGGCAGGAAAGTCACACAGGCAGAAAAATACCAGCACTTGGTTTCATGTGACTGGAGGGGAAAGAAAAGAAAGTAACTAGCAGAACCAAAATATATGATAGAACCAAAGTGAGAAGAGATTACGTTTATCCTTCAGGCATTAAGGAAACAATAAAAGCTTATTTTGGGAAGAGGGGCATGACAGATGTCTGACAGAACCCTTTAAAATAAGTCCCCTCAAAGAGCAGTTCTGCTTCCTACCAAGAACAACTTGGAGATGACGAGGCAGGGGACACTGGTTGCCACAATGCCTGGAACAATTACTGGCATTTAGTAGCAAACAAATATTACCCATCTGTAATGCATAGGTCAGCCCTGAACAACAAAGAGATGTCCATTAAGAGCTACGCTGAGCAGGCACTATGTTGGAAATTAAGGAAAAAACCTAACTTTACGTGGGGAACAACTAGCCCAGCCTGGATGTTGCTCTGATCATATTATATACACTTTATGAAAAAGGGAAAGCCAAGTCTCCTCTGCCAGGATAAGCCAACCACTCCTCCATGCAGCCTGCCAAGGAGGGCTCTCCAAGGCTGATTACAAGAGCTCTCTAGCATGGGAGGCCCGGAAGGTAACATGTACCCACTCCCAGCCCTAACCCACCTAGTAATTTATTAATTGAACTGAATTAATTAAGAGGACTACATGATTACCTCCAGATGTCTGTAAAGAGAAAGAGCAAAGAAAATGCAGGAAGAAAAAAAGCCCTCAGCACATGACATAACAGTAGAGAAATAGGGTAGAGGAGGAGAGTTGGGACACAGTGAAGCCCTAGAATTGACATCAGTGCACACGGAGGATGACCGTCATGACTCTGAACCCTCTCCAAGGCACCTCCATTACTGAAAAACTAAGATTTAAAAGATCTTCTCTGTCAACCAGTGAAACAATACTAAAGTGTTGTATGCTGTTAACTGCTATTCAAAATGGGGGGAAGGAATGCTTCTGTTCCCATAGAAGGTCACTGAAAATTATATGACCATCTTACCAGGAGGAAAACACCTGGAGGTAGAATTTTGCCAGAAGAGTAGGATAACATGATCCAATAAGGAATACTCTGACTGGGAATCATGACACGTGTCATTGAAGCCAGTGACCACACTGGTCTTTCCCTCTGGTACAGAGCCTTTCTTTTCTTTTTCTATACTTCTTTATGTGCATGTATATATGCACACTTAAAAAACTGCAAGTTCCTTGAAAGGCAGGAACCATATATTTTATACAATTACTAAACCACCACTAAGGTGTAATACAAAACCAATATGGAGAAAAGACCAATAAATATCAGTTATACTCTAGAAATCTGCACATTTGGAATCATTTTAGCAAAGCAAAATTAAGTACCAAATCAAGCCCATGTGTCAAGGTTGAGAAACACTGTGTGTGTGTGTGTGTGTGTGTGTGTGTGCGCACGCATGCGTATGCATGCATTAGGGATTGAGCCCAGGGCCTTGTACATGCTAGGCAAGTGCTCTACCACTGTATATCCCCCACCCCAAGGAATACCAGGGTTTTTTTTGTTGTTGTTGTTTTTAACCAAGTCTCAGTCTTCTACCAAATGGGGACAAAACTAACTATTTTGCTTGCAACATCTCTAATGGGAATGTAAGTGAAGAGTAAATGGGATCAAAAAATGTTCAAGTTTTAGTGCACCGTGTAAATCTATAGTATATATTTTAATTGTATGCTTTTAAAAATAGGTTAATATCATACTTATAACTTCTCTTTAAAACAAAGATGCACATATCCAGAGCAATCCTATGTTACTTATTGAATGTGTCACACTGGCCTTTCCAGATATACTATAGACAAAAAGAAACAGCAGCTTCCAGGAGAATATATTTTTAAAAAGAAGATAAACCTTAAGAATCAGTATGCAAATGATTACTTCCATAGCTGCTTCAATTAGCCCAGCACCAAGAATTACACTGGCACTGCCTTCTGTAAGGAGGCAATTTAGGCTCCACCTCTGCTTCAGATGTTTGCAGATGCCCTTTACAGCATCTTCTCTTGCCATTCTCCTCCACATCAACAGTGAGCCAGAGACACGAGTCCCAAATGTTGTAATAAACATTCATGACTCTGAACACTTGTTCCAGCCCTTAAGCAGAATATTAGCAATGCCGTCCCCCTCTCTTTACTTTGCTCCAGTTCAAATATCTCTGACTCTGATTATTTCCCTAACTTGCCCCAATAGGAATAGCTTAATCCCTTTTCTGTGCTCTTCTAGTACTTTGGGGGTTTTGTTTGTTTGTTTGTTTGTTTTAACTTATAACAGTCCACAAGGAAGCAATTTATTTACTAGCCTATCTTCCCCAATTAGCTAGAAACTCTTGCATAGTCGCACTATACCAGCACAATGCCTGGCCAACAAGCCATTATAAGAAAATCTTATGCAGAAGAGACTGAACGAATGAATACAGTTATCCCTCAGTCACATATACCTGTCTAGAATTTCTAGCTCTCTGCCATAGGGGAAACAATCATCTCATTTCCGTATTTCTGGATTTGGTGGTGTAATGGATAGATTTCCAGATATTGAACCATCTTTGCATTCCTAGAATAAATCCTTCAAAGTCACATTTTTGGTGTTTTGAAACACTGATGAAATAACTATGTGTTTAGAATTGTTGTACATATACTTATAAGAAGATCATTTTGTAGTATTTTATCTCTGTTCATTTTACTTTTTATTAGGTTTTGATACAGGGGTTTGATAAACTATTCTAGACAATGGAATAGGATAATAATGACCTTGGAATTATCTGATCTTTAAAGGTTCATCAAGATTCAGTGTACAGTCATTCAAATATGAGAATATGACATCTTTTTAATAACAAATAATAATCATATTTCTAATAACTTCTACAATAGCAGCAGTCTTTTACTTCTTCTAAGGTGATTTTTCAGTCTTAGTTTTCAGGAAATTCATCCATTTCCTGAAACAAGCTACCTCTCAGTTAAAAATGATTTCTCCTTGACTACACATCACTTAGCTGCAAAGAATTACTTCCTCCATGTCCTTGAAGACATAAGCCACCCACTGTGTCCTTCATTTCATATGTGTGCCATGTTTCTACAGGTGGACAGTGCCTGGCACCCTTCTATTACACATTCATCATATAGTACTCTGCCTGATTGTGTGCCTGCATCCCCAAGTGAATTCTCGAATCCTTGACAGCAAAAGTGATTGTTGTTTGCAATCCGAGAGTCTAGTACATGATAGGTACTCAATAAAAATAATCTACTAATTTGCGAAAGGAATGAGTTTATATGTTTATCAGTGGAGCTCCAGATGAATCAGAATTTCACCCTTTACTTAAGTAACTTAACGTCTGTCTGAGGAAGATATATTTGTATGTGTATAATGAATGAGAAAGAGAGTAACATAGAAAACATAAGGGAAATGCTGGTGTTTGTTACAGGAGCTAGCACAGGCATGGCAGAGGTAGTCCTTAGCCAGAACTTCTAAAACAGAGGATCTGAAAGGTAACTGGAGCAACAAGAACAATGACTGGCAATAACGATACAGGAACAAAGCAAGGCATGTCTGAGGGTCAGGGACAGATCAGCTGTCCTGAAAAGAAGAAGGTAGGGAAAGAATAGTTAGGGAATAGTCTGAAAGAGAAAATGAGTTTCGTTTTAAAGGTCTCATGTAAAGACATATGCAGCTAGAACTTTTAACTTTGAACAGGAATCTAATGAGAGTGAAAACAACATGTAAAAAAAAAATTAGTCCATGTGGGATGGACCCACGGAAGTTTATAAATACAGTCATATAGATGCAGAGTTCCTCTGGCCCCAGTTCTAGTCTCAGCTATTCCAGAGTGATGTTTAATAAGGGAAGACACTCATGAGCAAATTGGTCATCTGTAAAGTTCCAAACAACTGATATTCTACAGTATTTTTCTTCTCTGAAATCTTTATATGGCCCTTCCATTTGATAAATGGATTTAGAGAAACCTGAAAAGTTTAACGAATGGATGAACAAGCAAGTCAATTGGGGCTACTCGGCAACTCAGAGAGACCCAAGGTAAACACAACGAAAAACAGAGGTAAGAGCTGGTTTTGATAGACCAAAACTTACCCTGCTCTTACTTCCTCTGGTTCTAGATGGGTTTCACTCTAGGCTTATAATCATCACGAAAGCAAGAAGTGAAAGGGAAGATCCCCATAGAGGATCTAAATATATACAACCCCATCATAAGAGAGGAAAACAAGAGCAATGGCCCTCCTCCAATCAAGATGCCTACTGTGAAGGGAGGCTCAGAGCCGTGGCACCCTGAGCACCAATTTTCCAGGTAATGTGCTAATGAAAGGCAATTAATAATTTTTGCTTATTACCTTTTCTCTGTTGCTCCTCTGTCATGGCCTTCTAATTATCCAGGAGGCACACAAAAGCCACACATTGACAACAAACAGCAACTATGCATTTAAGATTTGTTTTCTGTGAAGTGATCATCTATTGGCCACTCAGTCATCCCACCACCATATGAGGTAGCATTATGATTATCCACATTTAGCAAGGCAAGAAAGCAAAGCTGGGGGCTGAGGATGTTGCTAAGTAGTAATGCTTGCCTAGTATACAGAAGGCCTTGGGTTTAATCCCCAGTACCACATGCATGTGCATGGGCACACGTGGGCACACGTACACACACACACACACACACACACACGCACACACATACATGCAAAGTAAGGTTGGAAGGCTGTAAGTGGTTAAATGACTTGTTCAAGGAAACAATTAATAAATTGCAACTAACATTTAAACACAGATTTTTCTACCCCAAATCCACGGTCTCTAGCAGCAGCAGATTTGCTTTATTATCTCCACTCCTACCGCTTGGATTCTACTAGCTGTGATGTGTTCCCTGTTCTGTTTCCTCAAACCTAACCACAGTGAGCCACACTTTAACAAACTGATGAAGCCAATAGTCAACAGACCCAATTCATCAAGGCACCACAGAATGAGAATGACTAAAAAATGCCATAGGATGACCAAGCCCTTCTCTAAGGGCAGGAAAACTTAGGGCCACAGGTAAAATGACAGTTAATACTAGCAAAGCCATTATGCCTCTCTAAAGGTGTCATATGATGCAAGCTTGCTATCTGTCATTCACAAAAGCAGAACTAACTAGTGTTTGGTCATATTGTTTTTTCTCTTTTCCCTCCCAAGTCAATATTCTACTCTATAAGCATTTATATAGGCCACCAAAATTTAAAAAGCACAAACAATTATATGGTGTAACATCAGTCCTATAAGCTTCAAACAGTCATTTTTAAAAGCTTCACACTAAACTCATATAAGATCTGTACACATATATTATTTATTAATTTGTGTGCCAAGGAATGAACCCAAGGCCTTGTGCATGGTAGGCAAGCACTGTTACCACTGAGCTACATCCCCAGATTCTTTATGAATACATTCTGATTCAAGGATTGAGAATGATTGACTTAAAGCATTTATATTGACCTCTAAATGAAATACATTAGTCTCTAGATCTTCCTTGGTGACTAACTCAAGGCCTGGCTCTCGGTCAGTACTGGCTGAACAAATCAATGGTATTGAGGGAAGAAGCTGAAATTAACACCACCACTTTGGCAGCAGAAGAACTGGAAGGGTGAGGAGCTGTGACTTAAACACAGGAGCAGCTGAGGGCAGATTTAACATTCATGTCCCTCAGCCACATTTTCTTCATTTAAACAAGCAGTAGTTATATTTTAAATAACACTTTTCTAAATCTTCGAAAGTTTCTCTTTAATTTTCTCTGTATATAAAAGTCAATACCTTCCTGGACTTTCAAAACTGCTTTCTTAATCATATATTAAAATAGGACAATGTGCATTCTTCTCTGGGGTACATCCTTTTCCACCTACTGGTATTGGCTGGAGGATGCAGCAGCTCCAGAATTCAGACCCATCTTCCAGTCTTAGCTCAGCCATGAGCATATAATGCAACGCCTGCTCTGAGTTGTGGTGTATCCTTCTCTAGAAATGTGGTGATTAGATTAGATGAGCACTAATGACAAACCTGCTCACAAGCTTTTACAACTGTATGAAAGATCCTGACTTTAGAACTAGCTAATAATATCAAGCGAAAGTCCGGCCTGAAGATTTCTAATCATGTATAATTCTTTTAGCTCATCAGTGAGGAAGAACGACTCTTTTTTCTTTTTGTGTCACCCGTTTCCCTGACTCTTCAACCCTCCCCACTGTGGGAGGGAGTCTTGGATGGATCTCAGAGATTACCAAGGTATCAATCAAGATTTATTATTCACAAGTAAATAAGCACTTTAGGCAAACCTTTTTCCAAACGGCGTAGGTAAGTCCCTACCAGTGTAATTACGAAGCAGATATGCTGTGGCATGTGATGGAAGCGTGGGAAGACAGTGCTGAAGAATAAGGCAGGCTGAAAATTACACACAATTGTTAGTTGAGCAGCAAATGTAATCACCCTTCCTCTGAAGCACTGGGTCAGATAGAGCCGGAAGGGCAAAGCAGGACCTGCCATGGGCTGAAAATGTCAATGTATTCACTCAACTTCTCTTTACAGACAGCTTTGACCCAACACTGGCTAAATGCCCCACTCTCTGCATGGACAGCTGGCATTGCTCAGAAGGGGTAACGAGAGAACAACTCTACAGAAATGCCAAACCTTTATATAGGCTCTGAGAGACACTTGGAAAACTGGAAAGAGCACTAGACTTAGATACAGAGGGCTTGGGTGTAATTTCTTGCTCAATCACTAATGGGCTCAATGACTTTAGTTTCCTGACCTGCTTGAATCTCAGTGCCTTTCCCCATCTGTAAAGTAAAGATTAGATACCTGCTACCATTCCTTCCAACTCCTGTGTTCCATAATTCCCCCACAAATCCATAAACTAAGTAGGTTGAGGTTCTTATCAATGGAGAGGAGTGTGGAAAGAGCAGGAATTGACACATTTGACCTGTCCTGCACAGTTAGTACCCACAGAAACGAATTCTAACAGTGTACTCCCTGTTCCTGGCAACACTGTGGGTGACAAGAAAAGACCAAATACATTGGATGATCCCTAAAGAACCAAAAAGCAGCAAAAAGAAGTACCAGTCCAGGCAAGTAGTTGTCTTCGATAAAAAAGTGCGACGGAATGGAGACATGCCCCTACACTGCACTTTCACTTCAGATTCACAATGTCACTGAAGAAGGAAACAATCAACCCTGACAGGGAAACAATAGCACTGGAAGACCAGGACTCTCCAGAGAAGGCTAAGGAGAGAGTGGAACAAATACTCACTAACTGGCCTTTTGTTTGCCACAATTTCTATTAGTCATGGAAAAAAACAGACATGGTTGACAAGCGCCCAGATAGGTTATTGAGGAGGCAAAAGGTCACTGAGAGTCTCAGTGAGGAGAAACCTTAGGAACTGATGCATTTCTTGTACTTTGAGCGCAATGTTCAAAATAACATGCAGAGAAGCTTACCGAATGTATCAGAGCAGTGAAAACACATCAGAGACTGCGTTCAAACTCAGTCTTTCTGCCTACCAGTAGCTTTTGCAGTGGGTGAGTTTTACTAAGCAAGTAAAAACACTCCTTGTGGCTGGATGGACAGGATGAAGTAGATGAAAGGCATTGAAATGGACAGAGGAGTAAAGAATCTGTCAAAAGAGTCAGCACCCTTGCCATTGAAAATCAGAATGGAAGATGGGTGACCCCAGCCTTATATCTTATGGCAACTATTCTACTGGCCAAGTGAGCAAGAAAACATTCACTCTCTCTGGATCTCAATTTCCCCAGCTCTAATAAACAATTAGCAAGATGATCTCCAAAATCTCCTCCCATGACAATAATTTATGTTCTGTAATGGTATGACTTCTCTCGAGTGCCCTGAATGGGGGGGGGGGGGGGGGGGAGGCGGGGAAAGCTCTTGGGCTGGGGTTGTGGCTCAGTGGTAAAGCACTTACCTAGCACATGTGAGGCACTGGGTTTGATCCCCAGCACCACATTAAAAAAATAAAAATAAAAAAATAAAGGTATTGTGTCCATCTACAACTAATTTTTTTTTTTTTAAATCACTCTTAAGAACGTTTCTCAATTCTCTAATTCTAGCAACAGACTGCTTTTCTGTACAAGGCCAGGAGAGAGGGGCAAACAATGGCATAAGCTCTTCTGAGCTCAGTAAATCTACTTCTGAAAGTGGAAATCTGGATTTATAAAGATGTCATGTTGACTGCCTAACACATAAAGGTTTTGCCCCTCCAAAAGAATGAGAAAGTGATGATGGGAAAAATCAACAATCTAATCTCCGAGGAAGCCATAGTGGTTATCTGGAATCTTCTCTTCCTAACCCTACCAATAAGTGGGTAGGTCTGCAAGTTAATTGCTGCTCACTCGTCTGGTTCCCCTGACAGCTTGTTCAAACTCGTATTAACCACATAAACACTGTTTTAGTTATCTGTTTACATGTCTGCTATGCCCATTAGACAAACCATGGAAGTTTACTAGCACTTGAGGGATGTTTTAATTACTCTTAATTTTTTAATAATTTTGTTTGTATTTTTCCTTTATTGCAAATTCACTTTGATATAACAGTAAAAATAAAGAGGATAGCAGAAAATTTTCTATCTTACATGTAACTGGAAAAAGTAGAAACAATTTGTTTTTCAGTGAAGATGAAGCCACTTCCGATAAATCTCAGGCCAAGTTTACTCCTGGCCATAATGTCTGTTTCTGTGATGCTATGTTTATTCAGCCCATACCATTACATGGAGTCAACTAAGAGTGTTCACAGATACAAGATTTGGCCTGAATCACTACACATGAGCCCTTTGAACATTATAGTGCTCACAAAACTGTCACCTGTCAACTGTGCTGTTCATAACCTGTGTCACAACCATTGTGTGTAAATCATCTCAGAGCTTTTGCATTGAATTTGAACATCATAATTTGAGTTGATATTATTGAATTCAGATATTATTATTATAAATTAAAATTTCCAGTTTAATCTGTATCTCTAATTACTTGTCACCTTTAATTACTAGCAAGTGCTAGTAAATTTGTCACCTGTTAAAAAGTGAAATCAACTTCATCCTATTGTCAAAATATAAGAATATTGCTAAGCTAAATTTTTAAGTGCTCAGATAATGGAAAAATAAAGCAAGGAAGAGGGAAATACAAATTTTCAACCTTCAAGAACCACAAGTTATTTCTAGAAAATGAAGACCATCAAATTCATGCATTATATGCTTTGAAATAATAACTGTTTAACACCAATCCAAAAGCCTAAAGAAATTATTTCTCAGTGTTTGAAATGGTATGAAAAAAGACAAATTTCTCATTTGAATGTATTATAAATTTGAATTATGTAAGAAAGGCTGTTTTTGCAATTTCACATTTAATAGAAAAAAATAATAGGAACCATTTTCAACTGGTGACCTTTTTCTTAAATCATGTTGGAAATTGTTCCACTTTTATTTCAAGATTTTGAAACAGAGACAAACTTTGGTGAGGTACTAACCAATGGCAGATGAGTAAAAATGAACCAGGCTGTTTCAGATCGCTTTAAGAATCATACCAGAGAATGCCTATTCCCTTTTAAATTTCTCTTGATGAGAATATAGTGTTGTGACTTCTGCATTTTTATCAACCACTGGCCACTATGCAATTAAAGAAAAACCCAAAATGCATAAAGTATATTTTCAATTAGCTAATATTCTGGAGGAAATACACAAACACACACACACACGCTCGCACATATGCACACACTTTAGAAATTTTTAAGCTAGTTACTCAACATTCACCAAAACAGAAATTTGACATCCTTGAAATCGAGTTGCGAAATTGTTATTGAAGGTATTTCTTCTAATATGATGTTCAGGCTGATGTTCACCCACCACCTGAGAGTTCACTTGCACAAGTCCAATGTCAAGGACATAAGGCAGCCCTCCTAAGGCAGCCCCTTTCATAGCAGGAAAGTGATTACTGCTGGAGAGTTCAATATAGCCAAAACCCGTTTTCCCACAGAGTCCACCTATCTGCCCTGTCTTTGTGTTCAGCAATCACCAACCTCAATACACAATCATCCTTCAGATATTTAAGGCAATTTATTTGTTTCCTATTTAATTTATGTCCTTTTGTGTTTCAAGTTTCATCAGTTCGGTTCTTCGCTTTGTATTTCCCCACTATCCTTTTAGCTGTAGAACAATAACAACATTCTAAATCCCAAACCAGTAGCTTTCAAAGTTTTCTTTGACTAAAAAAAGTTTCTTCATGTCAAATCCAAAACAATATCCCAAGTATAAAATAAGCAAATTGATAAAACTCATTATTTGGGCATTTAAATCTTTTTACATTGGCAGACTACACTTCAGTGGGGGAGAAGCATAAGATGAATTCCCCTAGACTTTGAGCCAGGTAGAAAACCCAGTGTCCTGAAATAATATCACAGCACTGATCATGAACAAAGGACAAAGATGACATTTTTTTCTCAGCTTTATTTTCCTTTGTCCCTTAATACAGGGTCTAACCCATCCTCAGCGCTCAGCAAGTGATTATATATAAAAAAGAAAGTAACCTTAATAATTTGGTGAGAGTTATAAAGATCTCAAACGGAGACAAACTCTGGCAATTCCAAAGTTAAAATGGGGGGAAGGGAAGTGTCCAAATGGACCTATTAGGGTGCAAGAATAAAGGTGAAAGGGATTACTGGTAATTATTTCACATTTCTGAGTAAGGAGTAAAGGGAATAATTTTAGTAACATTTCAATCACTGCTTTCCATGGTTCCTTATAACTAGGGTAACCATACATCCAATTTATCCCTGCTGCTTTGGTATAATTATTACCAATGCCCTTGTCCACAAGTGCATCAGTTTGGATGATAGTGTCCATAGTCACCCATTTACAACACCTTGGTAATGAAGTTCTGGTCACTTGGTGCCAGTGAATCCTTAAAGAGTCAGTCCCTCCCCCAAAGGTTCCAGACTTCGAATCTGTGACAGCAGTTGCTCAGAGGTCAGAGCACACAACACAAAAGAGCGGAGGAAGCTCTGGGGGCTTCCCTGCTGTAGAAGAATGTGCCCCCAGTAAGGAGGAAAGAATGGATTTAAAAAAAAAAAAAAAAGATTGTGCTGAAACAAAAGAAAGCAAGATATGGCAGAAATCTAACAGAAGCTGTTATCAACTCACCTACTCATCAACGCATCAAGGTTCTCCTGAAGAAAGGAATGTCACCTTTGATGATAAAATCAGATTATATACTTCAATTACATCTCTACCACCTCTGTGCTCCCCTGTCCCCACCCAAATGAATAGTACCAACTTCACAATATCTATTTTATTACAAAGTAAAAGAACGATAAGTTAACCTGATTCTTAATTTGGAAGAGGAAAAAAAAAATGTGCCCAAATTTATCCACTAGAATGAAAGGGTAAAGCTGAAGGAGATTACTAACAATTATTTCATATTTCTAAATAAGGGTTATGTAAGAGTTAAAGAAGTCAGAAAAAAAAATCAATACAGGCTCATTGGTCACATCTCCATTTAATATATTTTAAATAAAGTAGTTTACATCGATTTCCATTGTAAATTCTACATGTGCATTAAAGGATAGGGAGGGGAAGTGCAGGGAGGAGACATGGGATGGAAAGTTAACTACAGAACTCCCCCCAGACATGGGAAGCATTGTTATAATATTCCACATATCCCTCTAGTACTTTCCAAGATATTTGAAACCAAAACAGTTTAGAATACACTCCCAGGTCAGCTCAGGGTCTTCCCTCCTTATGGCATTTTTCTGATAAATAGGAATTCCCCATAGGGGAAATTGTTCTGTTATATAATTAATTACACTAACTAGTGAAGACCTAATAGAAGACAATTGTTACTTCAGCCTCATGGGAGTTTCTATTACATACTTAGCTGTACAGAGGACACTCCCACGTGTGAAGGTCATAACATTTACTGTGCTGGAAATGGTGAATCAGTACTCAAATTTGCCCTGTCAAGTAAGAGGCTGCCTTGCACATGGGGTTTGATTGCAAAAGACATCCTTCAAAACACATGCAGTGTCTTGAGATTTGGGAGGCAATCGTAAGATGGAGGCCATCTTTCCGCTGCTCTGGCCTGTTTGGAAGCATGGCTGGGTGGGAGAGGATAGCTGGGGTTTCTGCATCCATGTTCTCATATTCAGTCTTCAGCTTTGTGGTTATTCAGAAGCAGCTGTGATAGAGAGGGAAGTTGGACTCCATGTCTCAGGGTCAGTCCAGTTACCACCTTCCTAATCGTGGCTTCTTGATTTCTGGTTCACAAGTACAGCAGTACATTCTTGAAAGAGGCCTCATGGCTTTCTCTTTCCTAAGTAAATAAAATGGAGTAATTCTCTGTAGTTCTGGGATGAATCCAGATGTAGGCTGCCATAAAGCATAGCATTTATGGGTTACTAGCCACTCAGCCTATAGTCTGCTTTATATAGTCTTTCCAATAATTTCAAAGCAACTAATACCCTATATTAAATATCTTCTGCTTGAAATCTCTAGTTATTTGTTTTCCATAGTGAACCCTATTTAAAAAACTACTCAATGTTTGCCACATGCACCTCAGATAGAGTAATAATCTCCAGAATATATAAAGAACTCAAGACTCTTAACACCAAGAAACAAATAACCCAATCAATAAATGGGCTAAGGAACTGAATAGACAATTCACAGAAGAAATACAATTAATCAACAAATATAGGAAAAAATGTTCAACATCTTTAGCAATTAAAGAAATATGCAAATCAAAACTACTCTAAGATTTCATCTCACCATAGTCAGAATGGCAATTATCAACAATAAATGTTGACAACGATGTTGGGAAAAAGGGACACTCATACATTGCTGGTGGGAATGCAAATTGGTGCAATCAGTATGGAAAGGAGTATGGAGATTCCTGAGAAAAGTTGGAATGGAACCACCATTTGATCCAGCTATCTCACTTCTTGGTTTATCCTCAAAGGACTTAAAATCAGCATATTACAGTGATACAGCTATATCAATGTTTATAGCAGCTCAATTCACAATAGCTAAACTGAGGAACCAACCTAGATGCCCTTCAACAGATAAATGGATTTTTTTTAAATGTGATATATATATATATATATATGATGGACTATTACTCAGCCTTAAAGAACAATAAAATTATGGCATCTGCCGGTTAATGGATGGAGCTGGAGAATATCATGCTAAGTGAAATAAGCCAATCCCAAAAAACTAAAAGCCAAATGTTTTCTATGATATTCGGATATTAAATCACAATGGTTGGTGGTGGGGGAAGTCCTAAGGAAGATAAAGTTACTTTAGGGAGAGGGGAGTAAAGGGAGGGGTGGGTTATGGGGATAGGAAGAATTATAGAATGAATCAGACATTATTCCATGTACATATGTGACTATTCAGCCAGTCTGAATCTACATCATGTACAACCAAAAGAATGAGAAATTATACTCCATTATATATGATGTCTCAAAGGGTATTCTACTGTCATGTATAACCAATTAAAACAAATTTAATTTTTTTTAAAAAACTACTCAAAATTCTTACAATTTAGTTTTCCAGTGGGCAATTATGTGATGTTTGATCAACAAAAAACATATTCAAATCATTCATTGTGCAAATAAATCCTGACTGTGCCATCAGGACTGCCTGAGTTCTCTAGCCATCACTGTGGAGAAGAGCCATGCCAGGGCCAGCACAGAAGGAAGAGGTAGGCTCAACTCTGAAAGGACTCCGTGGTGCAGAGGAAGACAGTGGCAGCCTGAGAAATCTAATCTCAGCATTCTGCCCCCAGCTCTATCATTCCCTGGCCATGACTTCCAATCAAGAAGAGGTCTATGCATGAAAGTCCCTTTATCTCTGACATTCCACAACTCTGAGTCTTGGTGCTCATGAGGGAATTTACTTGGATTCAAGTCCTAACAAAACTTCCTAAATTCTTCTGTTCCCTAAAACTGAAGGTCAAGACACAAAGGTCACACAACACTGAGACCTGTGATAGTTAAAAAAGGAATAGGACTCAGTAACCCATAAATGCTATGCTTTATTGCAGCCTACATCTGGAAAATCTCAGGGAAGAAACTCTAGTATGATGGTTGTAGAGGTCAAAAAGACCAGAGAAGGAGTAATTTTTTCAGGGTCTCTGTCTTCTTTGAAAATGTATGCCTTGGTGTTTGAATGAAGTGCAACATATAAGGTACTGTCCTCTCTTAAAGATAACTGTCCTCTCAGACCAATTGATGGAGGAAAAAAAAAATTTGGAAAATGCAGTCATGCTGAGATCTCACAAGAAAAAAAATCACTAATTTATTGATGTCTCAGATAAAAAAAAAAATCCTGAAACTCATGCAATAGACCAAGTAATGTTTCTAATCACAACTCTGACACCAGCTCCAACAGCAGCCAGAGGTCAGGGCCTGTTGGTTCTCAGGGACCTTGATTTCTTCATCTGTATAATGGAGATAATAATCCCTGCCCTGTTTGCCACCCAGGGATATGACAACCTAGGGAAATGATAGATATGAGAATATCTTGTAAATATCAAGGTGTACAAATGCAAAGGACAAAAATTATTAATAAAGGAATTTCAAAGGCTCACTATAAATGGTACCTGTTAAGCCTGGAAGACAACAGGAAATATAAATATAACAAGTTATTTTATAATTTTATAACCTGGGGAAAGAAATGATGATCAGAATTGTGACAAACAATGATGTCCAAAAGAGAAGAGAAACCAGCTTGGCTCTGTCGTAACCGTATCAGTTCCTGTAGCACACACAAGAATGGAAAGATTGTAGGGAGGGGCAGGGGCAGACATTTCAACTGTGGCACACCAAGGACCTGGGGACACAACCCCAAGAGAATTGCACTTCTACCTCGTAATAATAACTTTACAGCACGTGTCCTCTAAGAATTTTTATGTGGCTTATGCAAGTTTCTCAGTTCTATCTCTTGGAACATAGAAATAGCCATCATAATTTAGGGAGGAAACAATATAGCCAGTTCTTTGATACAGGCTACCTCTGGGTTTGCTCTTCTGGATGGACAAAAATACAAGACAGATGTCACCCACAGCTACATTTCAGGATCCAAAGGGCCCAGGCAGGTTCACATAATATTCACACAATCACTACCTTAAAAATTTCCAAGAGGAAGGAGAGAGGTACTGAGCACAAACAAAACTGCTCAGGTTGACAAAGGCAGAGAAGGAGTCCCCAGCAAGCAGCCAGTCAGGGAGACAGGTACAAACTGAAACAAAAGAAACTGAATGTCAAGTCCCAGGGCCTTGGACACAAAGGTGAATGAAAACCTATGATTTATGAATCAAAATGGCAACTTCTTGATCTGTATCAGGCTAGAGATATCATAGGGCACTAAGATGCCAGGAACAGGAAGGTCAAATAAGAGGGATAAGTTAACCCTGCCTTTAATTCATACAGAAGGAGACCTCAGTGGCAAGCACATGTACCAAACCCACACGTGTACCAAACCCAAACAACTTCAGTTTTAGTTAGGAAAATGCAACTTAAAAACCACCACAAGATACTACTTTTTCACAATTTACCATAAAATTTAAAAGATTTATAAAACTCTCTTTGGGAATGGCTACGCAGGGAAACTGACACAATGACGTAATTCTCCTCTATTTATTAGATATGTCACATACCATCTACTGATGTTTTTGTCTACAACACTAGAGCCGAGAACCTGTGACAGAAGCCATCTGGACCACAAAGACTAAAACACTCATTGCTTGGCCCTTACAGAAAAAGCTTTAGGACTCCAAGTCTAAACTGCCAGTAAAAGTTACTGTTCCAGTTACTGGAAGTATAACGAATCTCTCCTCCTTAAGCCTTTGCCACTTTTTAACCAATTTTTATCAGAATTTATTTTAGTATATATATTCACGATGTAATCATTTCATTAATACTTATGAATTATCCCAATGCCAGGAGAATAATCCCTTCGTTTTTTTTTGTTTTGTTTTGTTTTTTAAACCAAGGATCGACCCAGGGACGCTTAACCACCAAGCCACAACCCCAGCCCTTTTTAATTTTTATTTTGAAACAGGGTCTCACTAAGGTGCTTAGGCCTCACTAAATTGCTGAGGCTGGCCACAAACTTGGCATGCTCCTGCCTCATCCTCCTGAGCCACTGGGATTACAGGCATGTACCACCACTCCTGGCCAGCTGGTTCCTTTATTGCACATTACATTCTGTGTACAGTTTTGTTTCAGGGTGAGATCTGTTAGTGCAATGGTCTCCATCTGTCCCATCATCGAGACTTTCCCTCTTCTATTAGAGTCATCTTACAACATGCTTTAACATCTGGCCACGCTGTTCCCTGTTCCTCATTATTCTTGTTCGAATTTTTCTTAGCTAGTTTGCCTGTTTATTATCAAGAAAATTTTTGAAATTTTGTTGTTGCTAAAATTCAAGAGCAATTGACTTGAGAGTTGTGCCAAGATTATGTAAAATGTAGGAGTAAATGGCCACTTAACAATCTCTATGTTTCCATTTAGGAATAATGTGTGTCTCTTAATTTATTCAAAGGGTCTTTCATATGAGTCAAAAAAGTACAAGAATCACTGTTCCAATCCCTCCAGAATTTGCATTAAAATGCTTACTGTTTGTTTGACTGTGAACAGAATCCTGAAAATTGCAAAATATTCACTTTCAAATGAGATACTAAACAATATAACTAGACACGTGGACACAAAGTTAGAGAAAGTTATAGAAATATCCCATATAGAAAACAAATCATGGTTTGAGGCAATAGCTCAGTTACAGAGCACTTGCCTGGCATATGTGAGGCACTGGGTTTGATCCTTAGCATCACATAAAAAAACTAAACAAATAAGGACATGTTTTCTATCTACAACTATAAAAAAAATTTAAAAAATAAAATCATGAGGGCTTGGGAGGTAGGTCACTAGTAGGGTACTTGCAAAGCATGCACAAGCCCCTGGGTTCAATCCCAGCAGCAACAAAGATGAGAACAACAACAACAAACAAAAGACAAGGAAAGAAAAAGTAAATGCAAATAACAACAACAACAACAAAAATGTTAACCTCTGACCCAGAATTCTCACCACCACCCCCAGCTATCATCTTTAATTAGTTTCTGAAAAAAACTAAGGAATATTTAGGAACAAAAATTTTTATCACTGAATTTTCAAATAATAGAATATCTGAATAACAAAGATATGCAAAACCACTAAATGAAATGATTAAAACTGTGAGCATTCAAGAAAAGGCAGGGATACAGAAAATGCTTACTGTATAATATTGACACATAGTACTATGGGTAATTGATGCTAACAGCTAAAAACTGGAAAGGCATATAAAAAATGACAGATTATAGATGCATATGGGTGGTAGATTTATGGGTGACATTTTTTCATGTATATGTTCTGAATGTGATACAATGTTGCAAGTTTATTTATACAATCAGAAATAAGAGGGCATCTATTCTTAGGTGCCTAACAGATCGAAAATTTATAATGTCTTTGTTAACAAGGGTGGGAAAATGAAATGAAGAGATGTGAAAGGTCTTTTCTAAGATCTGCAGAACAGGTCACAGACAGAACTGTGACTACAAACCAGGTCTCCAGACTTGAGACAGTGTATTTATTCTTTCCTATAGAGCATTTCATATCCTCATTTTTCTAAGGGCAAATTAAATGTGGGGTCATTAAAATGTTTTCATATATGATAAACAAGTGATTAAAAATAACAATGCTCCATTATCTAAGACAGCAACTACTTTTAAAATCTCACAAATGCTTTGATGTGTTAGAGTCTGAATTACACTGTTCTTTAAATATGGCTGCTCTGCTCAGCAGAGGGATGGGCTTCTCTACAGAAGTCTTTTGTTTTGGTTTGGTTTATTTTTATTTTTTTTAGAAACAGTTCTTTCCTCATAATTTCAGTATTAAGTGGAAAATTAACGTAAAATAAAAGTAAACTTCAGCTTGGGTGTTCACTTTAAAACCTGAAAAAGTCTCAACATGTAGTATTATCACTCTTAGGGGAAAATCTGTATGAAAGGCAGAAGCTAATGAGAAATAGTTCCTTGACTTTTTCACTGCAATTTGACAATAAAAGTAGCACAAAAGGGGTATGTACCTGTATATGCAATGGATGACTATAATTAGTGTCTAATGTTCTGTGATACCTAAAGATAACTTGGGAGCCCACATCTATTCTGATGTTCTTCGAATTCTGAGCAGTTGTAATTAGGTCCCAGAGGAGGTAATATTTAGAAAGGAACGAGCTAAAAGAAATCATCAAATAAAAGATAGTCAAGAAAAAATGGCTAGTGAGGCAGAAAGATTGTATGTGTGCATGTGCACGTGCACATGTAAGATTTAAGGATTTTGTATCAAAGGTACACTTTTTCAAGTGTCTGAGCATTCACCTCCAACAACTGGTGAGATAGTTTCCTACTACCTGATATGCTATAAATTTTGCTTCCTGATTCCTAGGGTTTTGTCAATACTGAAATAGCAAACATCCCCTATACCTTTTATTTATTTATTTATTTTTGGTTCGCCTTTTGAAAACAAGAATAAATCTTGTGTTCCCCTAAAATATTTTTCAAATCACAATAAAATAATAGTTGGCAGACTGGGAGATAGAATGAGGCATAAAGCAAGTAAACTTTGAGATACAAAAGAATCACCTAAGCAGACAGAAAGAATTTGGGGTTAAACACATAATGAAAGATAGGTACACTGGCAACCTCATGAATCTCCCCCAGGCTAATCTTTCCTTCTCCTCTGTTCCTAATACACACTTTGTGCCTATAACGCTGGAAGTGTCTCATGTTCCTATAAAAGTGTGAGTCTCCTGCACAAGATGCACAGCTCCTCAAGACCAGGAACACCACCTTAATCATCTTTTCCAGTCACAAAGCTTCTTAAACAATGCCTGGCTAAAAAGGAGAGAGAGACTTAAATATTTGCTGAATTAAACATATGCTCTTTGGAGTGATGGAGGGAGGGAGAGAAGGAGGGCTGAGGGAGGGAGGGAGGGAGGGAGGGAGAGAGAGAGAGAGAGAGAGAGAGAGAGAGAGAGAGAGAGAAAGTCTGCAGAGATAGGCTGCTTATTTTTATCTCAGATAGCTTTCCATACCACAAATACGGCAACCTAAGAACCATCCTTATCCTCTTTGTGGAATTTATTAGTGTCTGTTTCTTATGTAAGTTTGGAAAGCACAGCAAGCCTTTCAACTGTGTGGCCACACTCAGCACTTTAGCCCTTGGGGTCCTTACACTGCCAGTGCTGGCGGCCCTTTCCCTCTCAGTTCTGTCACAGGGAGGGTGTGACTACACCACATCTTCCTCCCACACCCTTTCCCTTGCTTACGCAATCATCCCACAAGTCCTGTGTTACTACAAAGTTTTTGTCTGAAAATAGACTTTTAGAATTCATAAATAACTCTAGGAGAAGATAAACAGAAAGGTTCCATAGAAGGGATACATCTAATTCTCTGTGGGAAAGTGAGGGGGTCACAGGGAAATAATTCTTTCTCACTTGAGATGGATGGATAGGAAGAAATGAGAGAAGGTTCCAAGAAGGAATCACAATTAAATAAGGTCATAGGAGATTGAACTGTCCAAAATAAGCAAGCAGCTAGATTCTCAAAGTAAACAGGAGTAGGTATGTGTGGCCACCCCAAGGAGAGTCAAAGTCTTGGCCAGAAAGACTTGGGAATGGTCTGAACGTATCTTTCAGTTACTCCAAAACCATCTACCTTGACCTACAGGGTAAGCCTTTCCAAGGGGAGAGCAGCACGGTGTGCCATGAAGGGCATGCTTCGATCTCTGGAAAAGCTGCTGGGACTTCTGAAACTTTGTCTTCTCAATATCTTAACAACTTAAGATAGTTTGAGTCTCTTAGTATGTATCTGAGTCATCGAAGCAATTTTATTTTTTAAGTGATACAATTCCTATAACGCATGTGTTTCTATGTGTTACACATGCACATGAAGATGGTGAACAGACTTTGAAAATACATTTACAACAAATATGTCAGAGGGATTATATATATATATATATATATATATATATATATATATATATATATATATATATATATATATGATAGAAGTCATAAACCAAATAGATTATATGGACAAGGCTATGAACTTATACTTCATGAAAAAAAAAACTGGATAAAAGAACCTTCCTAAAGAGAAATAAGAATTAAAACAAAAGCATACCACTTTGAACATGTTGAATATCACATTAGCAAAAATTAAACATTGAATAATAGTAGTTATTTCTTTCTGTGGGTTGGGCGATACAAGCAAAACACTCTAAGTAAGAACACTTTGCTAGTGATGGTGTAAATGACTAATGACTCTTTGGAAATGCAATGCTAGTAATTATTTCAAGACTCAAATGTAAATTTCATTTGACCCAAACATCCCACTCCTAAAAATTTATCTTAAATATAAATCTAATGGAAATAAAATTTCAAAAACAGTATTGTAAAATAAATTTTAAAGTTAGACAATGTTCCCCACTCTTTTTTGAAATTTTACATGACTACTGAATTAATACCATATAATCAAAAGTTTCACAGGAATTGTGACCATATTTGTGTCACATCATGCTCAGGAAGTAGAAAGCAGAGAACACTGAAGACGATATTAAGACAATAAAATTCATTTAAAAGGATTTTGTGTATTACTAGGACCTACGTTCAATAAGATAAAATGAACTTACTAAATTTTCCATAGTACACAGCAGAATGTCTTCTGTGATTGGTGTCATCTTTGGTTATGTCTAGGAACAAACTTACCACAACAGGGTGAAAAGAGTGTAATTCAAGCTAGAATAGAATGGAACTGGATTTCAAAAATAGAATTCACATAAAATTTTGATGAGTGACAAAAAATCAGTAATTTCATCCCAAAAACTGAATAGAAAAAAAAAATAATGCAAAAAGTAGAAGCTAAATGCCACTATGCCTCATTGAAGGCACGGTGCAGGTGCCATCTATAAACTGGGACTTGTGCAGACTCGGACAGAGAGGATCCTCTCTGACCTTCATTCTCTGAGAGGCAGTGGGACCCTATGTCCCTAGAGGGTTTTAAGTGTCAGTAGACACAACAAGGTCATCACTATTGGCAGACTGAGAGTCCAAGAGGCATCCATCTCAGAGGTTGGCAGAATGCACAGCTTAAAGAGGGAGAGAAACAGGGAGGGCTCAGGAAGGCCAAAGTCTGCACTCTCTAAGGAGAAGTTAACATTCCTAATGACCTCCGGGAAAAACTCTCCCCAAAATGCTATAACAAAAATAAAAAATAAAAATAAGAAGACAAAGAAAAGCAATGAGGCTGTAATTAGAATCATACATGTGAACACCTAAAACACACAGTAGTGTTTTGGGTACTAAGGAGGATAAAAAAGAGTGTATATAAATCCAAAGGAGCTTAGAGTTTATATTGAGAGAAGAACCAAACAAAGACTCCTTTTAAAGAGGTTTCTCATCCATTATTCATAGTTAAAGAGCGAACACCAATTTTGTGAGATAGACAGGACAGACATTATTATTAATCTCATTGTATAGACTTGGAATTTGATGCTAAGAGAAAATCACTCAATCAATCAATCAATCACACAAATAGCAAATAACAAAGCCTGGTCTCAAAGCACATAGATCTACTGATTGCTACACAAATAGGATTTGCACTCTACTGTGACCCCCTCCCTTTCATCCAGGTGACCTAGATGAGCACATGATTGGAACAATTAAAAAGGCTATCTGGGAAAGTGGAACTTGCCATAAATGACAGACTTTTGAAGGAACAGAGTAAAAAGGGCATTTTTTCTCTCTCTTCGGAAGTGCCCTGAGCCATCTCATCTACTGCTATACTTTTTATGTACTCTGGTCAAGTTCCCAACTTGACCTTTCCTTTAAACTCCAGCCTCAAACATCTCAGGCTCTGCAACTCATTTGCAATACTCTAAAAACTGAAAAACTCCAAACTCTCAATCTACCCTCTACCCACATAAAAGTTATTTAGTCAGTATTAACCTATTTCAATAAATAGCCCCTGTCAAAAATTACCCCAAAATCAGAAAGGTGGCTGCTGGCTCCTATGTACCAGGGTGAGGTATAGGCGTTGGTCCTTTCTCTCCCTCTACATTGAACCTCGTCTGACATCTCCATTGAGAACCTTCTAAGACAAAGAGGTGCTGGCCACAGAGAAGTGGAATACTCCCATGCTCCCTGACCATAAAGCTATTTTTGTAACATTAAAACACTGTATTACTAATAATTCCATCTTAGTTATGAAGGAGATGAGTGTTCCGTAATGCTTCGTGAGTAGAGAAAGGGGAAGGAGGAATGAAAGTGGAGTGGGAGAAGGGGGAAAAAAGGAGACATGAAGACAGGAAGGAAGAGAAAAAATGAGAGTCAGTAACAGAAGCAAAGGCCAGAAAGGGGCATTTTTTTTAAATTTAATTTAGAAATTATGTGCTAGAGCTTTGTGCCTGATTTGGGGTTTATTTGCATTACTGTCACGTGATCTCAGCTACATGTCTTTAATCACAGGACCATCTGGGACTTAAGTCACTTCTCTCTGGGCCTCTACTACCCATTTATGAAAGGAGAATCATTGTATCACAGAGTCTGACAAAGGCAGACTGGAGTAGTTCAAAGGGTATGCCGGTTAAAACAAGGCTTCACGTCAGAGTGCAGAGCTGAGTCCCTGAACTCACTGACCTTGGGCAATTCAATTGCTGCAGTTATGACTCAGTTTCCTAAATATTGAGGCTAAGGTGGAAATATTAAATGAAATGACATAAGTAAGGTGTTTACAAGAGTCCTGTACATGGCATCATGTAATCACTCAATAAGTCATCCATATTATCAATAGATAAATGAGTCTTTCCCCCATGGAGGAACACAATCTTATGGGGAGGAAAAAAATATCTGAACCTAAATATAGAGAATTGTGCAAACAATTTCAGGAGACTCATGGACCACTAACCCTTAACTTAATAACCCTTAAATCATGTAATCTCTAAAATCCTTCCTCTTGCAAAAGCCTATGACGTGAGCTGCATCGAAAGAGCAATGAGGAATTTCTCCTGGCTACAAAAGATGTAAACACAGGCCAACTACCCTCAGGATACCTGTGGCTTCCTTTAGACTGGCAGGAATTTGTCAATAAAATACAAGCAACATACGAAGGCCACAAGACCAAAAGAAACAAAACAAAGAAAAATAGTCTCCAAAACAGCAGTACACAGGGTCCTGCAGAGGCAAACAAATGTTCCAGAACAGGGCCTGTTTCCTCCTAATGTGATAAGACACAGAGTGGGCTTTGCCATGAAAATGCCATCTCATACCAAGTGCCCAAGGAACAGCGTGTGTAAGTACAACCTAGAAAGGCTTATTTTTTTTTCATGCTTCTAATAATTTAAAAAACTATAGCAGGGACAAAAAAAAAACAAAACAAAAAACATCTATGCTTTTCCTACAAACTTCAGTTAACAAAGAGCAACAGGCAGAGCAGTACGAGGAGAAAGTTTTGGGGAGTCAGGTGTTTTTGACTGTATACCTGCCCCTGCATTCCCAACCTGGGTGACCTCATAGCATTAATTATCGATTTTTTCTTCAAGTCATTTCACTCACCTTTCAAAAACAGCAGCATCTCTGAAAAAGTCCAAATAAGTTCATAATCTCCATAATCTGCTCCCAATTGTATTTCTAAATACATCTCCCAGAATAACCTCTAGAAGCCCTTCTCTACAGACCTAATATTCTACTTCAATTTTTCAAACACAGCCATGACTTCTTGCAATGAAGCTAAGCTCATTCTCTAAGCTCACATAGTACACCATTTATTTCAGGGATGAACCCCTGCTATGATTTGGACATATCTCAAATGTCCCCCAAGATTTCATGTGCTGAAATTTAATCTCCATTGTGAGGTATTAAGGGGCGGAAATTTAACCCAATGATGGTGCATTAGAGGCAGGGACTCCAGGAAGAGGTAAGAATTAGAAGAAGTCTCAGAGTGGGACCCTCATATTTGAATCCTGATGGCTTTAAAAGAAGAAGACCCATAAAGATAAGAGACAGAAACAGACAAATGTGTTCTCTGTCTCCTGCCATATGATGTCTTGTGCAGCCTTGGGATTCTGCCAGCAATAAGGTCAGCAGATGTACTCCCTGGAACTCCCCCAAACTGTGAGCTACATAAACTTTTTTCTTTAAGATACCCTGCCTTGGGTATTTCATTACAGCAACAAAAAGCTTATTAATACAACTTCTTTCCATTTACCACCAATCAAAAACCTGTTCATTGTGCAACAACATGAATGCACCTTGAAAACATTATGCTAAATAAAAGAATCCAGTAGCCAGTGACCACATATCATATGATTCCACTTATATAAAATTGTTCAGAATAGGCAACTACACAAAATAAAAAGCAGATTAGTAGCTACTTAGGACAAATGAAAAGAGGATTGGGGAAAGTAAAGAGAACTGCCTGTGAGTGTGGGGTTTGCTTTGACGTAATAAATTTATAATTCTAAAGTGATATTGGTGGTGACCATACAACTCTGTGAATATAAAACCACTGAATTGTATGCTCAAATTGAGTTAATTAATCAAATTCTCTCTCAATAAAGCTGTCATTGAGGAAAAAAGTTTGCCCCACCAAAGAGGCTCTTTATATGTCATATAAATCAATTCTCTCATCCTGTCAGAATGAAATACTTCAACCAAGTCCCCCTAGAATGGTATTTGTACCTATGGTTAAAATGATTGGCAGTATAATTACTTTTGCTTCTTACCTTGTCCACCTCCCCAACTATGTTGTGTTTTTAAGAAAAAAACAAGCTTGTCATACATTTCCATACTCAGGCCTCCCACAACCATTAAGTGCCTTTGTGCAAGTTAGAAAAAAAATAGACCTAATTTTGGCCTGGCACATGGAAAGCAGAATTTTTGCCTACTTTCCCTCAAGCCAAGACAAAACTTAAAAAACTGTAAGCAGCATCCCTGCCTTTACCCATTCCCTTCTCACCTCCAACGGTCCAATGAAGTGTTACATGGAATGCACACCATAAGTAAGAAATGCATGAGGGAAGAAAATGATAGGACTGAAATCATTTCTTATAAGACACTCTCAAATTCTAGCAGGAAATTCAAGGCATACATACACACACACATACACAAATTTTTTTAACCAGTTGTTTATTTTCGTCCTAGTTAACAATGACAAAGTGTTTTTCTTACTAACTGGATTCGAGGAGCGAGCTTGTGTGTACAAATGAAATACAGTGAATTATTTTAACATATTTAGGTAACAAGGAAAAACGAGACATTTTTCTTATATCGATTTACAATGACAAAAAGATCATGGTGCCACTAATGCTCACCATTTATGGGGGGTGGGGAAATATACAGAAAGGAATTTTGTCATCCAGTCAGTTTTTAAAAAGTGCTTCCTCCTCTCAACATCCACAACACATGAGCTGGCCCTCCTCACTTTCTGCTTAGGTGAGAGTACCTATATCTAAGCCTGCTCTCCTGTGCATACCTTCACCTGGCTACCTCTACTTCTCTGGAGAATGATATCTTCCCCCACAAGTGAGGGCAAAAAGAAACAGTGTCTAAAATTCCTGCAACACTTTGTGCCCTTCCTTTGTGGCACCAATCACAACCAGAGCTACGTAACTATTTGCAAAAGTCTAGGGGAGCACCTGATCATGTTCCAGCTTTCATAATTATACTATCCACACTTCCAAGGAAGTGCCTGATATCGGGTGATGGGGCAGCTGTTGATTAATAATGAATACCCCCTTCACAGAATTAGGACCCTGAAAGCAGGGATTGAGCCTAATCCATTTTGGTATTTTCTATGGTACCTGGTTCAGTATCTAACAGGTACACATACCATATAATTCACATAGAGATGATTTAATAAATTCCAAGATTGAATAAATTGCAAGGTTATTTAATGGGGATTAGAAAGACTATTTATGGCACATTCATGGTAAAATAAAGACACTAAATGAGTTAACAGTTAAAGGCCGCCCTCTGAGAAAATCAGTCCCCAAATGAATCCTCAAGATAGCACCATGCAGAGAAGGAAGTCATGTGTCAGATTTCTAAAACATCTGTAGCCTGATTTATGTCAGTTTCCCAGGGTGCCAAGAGTTAATTTTCTCCTAATTTCAACAGGTGTGATTCTTTCCCAGATGCAACTGATCTGCAAATCTTCTGTTGTTCCTTCAGAGCCCAAGAAAACCAAGTCTTTAGAAATGCAATTTTAAAAAAAGCAGAGCAAAATGAGGCAGAAACAGTCAGGAGACATCAGCAGAGTTATCCAGCCATGAGAAAAAATCAGGGTCCTCATATTATGTAGAAAACAAACAGGCCACAACTTGAAACATGTTTCTCCTGGGGACAGACTTGTCCAGATTCATGCCAGAGCAGCCTCCTACAATGCCCTTCCCAGCCCTGCCTGCATGGGGCAATGTGAAAAGCCATCCTGCCAAACTTGGTTTTGGTAGAGCCAATGGCAGGCCTCCCTGAGGAGTTCAAAGAATTAGAAAGATGGGCAGAAAACAAACTGCACATAAAGCAAGACACGACTGCCTGCCACACCCTGAGCCAGACACTGGCGTACACATTCCACTATAGAAAATCTGCAATTAAAATGCTGGGAATCTAATAGTGGAGAAAAATAACAGCACCAACTGAAAGCCTAAAGAGCAAATTGATTATCATGATGCTGGCTTTATGTTGTTAGTAACATGACACAACTGGATTGCTAGAGACTTACCCACATCTATCTAGCTGCTATCACTGGGGCACAAGAGCAAGGTTTGAATTCCAGCCCCACCACTTCTGGTTCTATAGCCTTGGGAAACTGACATGAGTTCCCTGTACTTCTCTGTGTCTATGTCTGTGAAATGAAGGTTACTGATAATAATAATCAGTGACTGAGCCTGTAAGGACCAAAACTGCCTGACAAAAATCATAAATGCCACAACAGAAGGACCTTACACTCCACCTGCATCTGATTCTTTTACAAAGAGTAATACTCGGGCTTAGGTAAGGAAGGGGATATGCCTACAAACTATAGTAAATCACCTGTGGATCCAGGTGAACTCCAGAACTGCTGATTCACCATGCTTGGAGCTGTGAATTGACACACCAGAGCTGCTGTCAGAATTCAGTGAATTAACAGATATAAAGGGCTTAAAACAATACCTGGTCAAAAGCAGCAGTGTATGTTTACCATTACTGACAATAAATGCCTTATGCATAGGGTGCCTTGTGGTTCACAAAGCCTTTTCGTATCCATCTTCACATTTAGTATACCACTACCAGGGGCTGACAAGACAGGTATCATAACCCTCCACGCCGAAATGAAGAAACTGGGGCAAGTGTAGTTCCACAAAATTCCTCAACATTTCCAGAATTCTACTGCTATTTCAAAGAAGTGCAGCCCCAAACCCGTGTCATCTATCACTGAATTCAGTGTACCTCCATTCATGTGATTCTACACCACAGATAAGCCTAGCACCAGAGTAACCTGTTCATGGGGAGCTTAAATAAGGGGCCTCTCCTATGATAGATCTATGCAACCCTTCTACCTGTGGCAAGAAACTCAGAAGCATGATAATTTTGTTTTTGCACAACTGGATTAATCTAGCAGAAAGGACAGCTTCCTTGGACCTAACCTTTCTGTCTATGCAGAGAGACAGACCCCTCTTGCTTAGACAGTGGCAATGGAGAAAAAAAAATGGAGTGACACTAGGGTGGGGAGTAATCATATGATGACAAATAACTAAGCAATGTCCCACAATTGGTTGGTGATAAGCCAGTCCTTCTTCTGGTGAAAAATTTTAGATACTACTTTGATAAAGTGACAGAATCTGTGATAAGACAGAGATAAAATGTGGAACATGATCCTCTACTTCACACATCTTTTCCTTTAAAGTGAATTATTTCTCAAGCGATCAGTTTGGAAGGACTGGCCTGAGGTACATAAGGCCAGGGACCATCAAGTTGCTACAGAGGATCTTCTTACCTTGAGGATAAAGAGCTCCCAATCACAGGCTTTTATCTATTGGATAATAGATAAAATCTATCCATCTATCCATCTATGTATCTACTATCTAAACAAAATAGTTAACTCCTTTCTTCATCACAGTGCATAATAGGCAAAGGACGGGTAAGTGAAGGCCTTGGTTTTAGCTCTGGTCTTCTCACTAACTAGGAGAGAGATTTGGAAAGGTTACTAAAGCCTGCGACTGCTCAGTTTCCTCATCTGCCAAGTGACATCCTGAGAAAGATCTCCAAGGACTCTCTCAGCTTAATTAAAAGGTAAAATTCCAAATAAACAGGGAAAAAATGCCGTGATGGTCAAGACAACTGTTTCCCAATAGTTAAAAGGTTGTTTCCTCCACAAGTTCTGGTTTCAAATGCAAGAAAATGTCAAAGTTTTAAAAACACCCACCCTTGGACCTTCAATGGTGAAAAAGCCTACCACCAAAAGCCAACAAGACTTGCTTTAAAACAAGCTGTTTTCAGGAACGACTCTCTAAGTTTAAGCTTCAATTCACAAAATCGGTTTGGCTGATATAATGCTATCTTTAATTTTTTTTTCCTTCAATGATTAGGCTCTAAAAGGTTCCCCCCCCAATCAACATTTCATCTGAAAATTGCTTGATCCTTAAGTAAACCTGTAATTTCTCCTGTGGAGAACAGAGGGCAGATGGAGGTCTACGATTTAGTCCAAATAACTGCATATTTCACACAAGATCATTACAAGATGACAGATGTGAATCTTACGAATTTTAACAATAAAATCGTGCTATCCAAAGAATGTTCCACAGAGCAGGAATCTGGGAAATCATCCACAAAATGTTTCCATTATAAGATAAATTGGACAAAACCGGAATTTAACATAACAGAAATGAAAGTTGTAGTTGTTGTTTTTACCTATAAGACTTCTCAGAGTTAAACTTTCTGAGCATGCATGGAGACTCCAGAAAATAGGTAGACACAATACCAAGGCATTCCCAAAGTGACTTGATCATCTGTAGAGCTAGTGTTCCACAAAGCACGTCTCTGCAGATGCTGCCAGGAATATGACAACTGATTATGAAAAAGACATCGCTTTATACCTGACACCATCCCTCCCCATAAAAGTTAAGTTCTACAATCCAATTAGGAGCTTGCATGTTTGACTATTTTTATCTACACCAGATTTATATATTAACTAGTATGTTTAACACTATTTTTATCTACACCAGATCTGTCTTTTAATAGATGTGACAATAACCAACTAAAAGCTTTGACACTCAAAGGGATTTCTATTTCTTGAGATTTTTCTGGGATGTAAAAGGAACCTCACTCCAGAAGGACTGGGCTCTCCCTCTGCTACTAATGTACCCTGTGATATTAGGCAATGCCAAGGGGAATTTCTTCTCCCCCCCCTCCCCCTCCCTCTAATTATTTTTCAGATTCACACAGAATCAATTTTTCTTTATGGCAAAGGACAACAAGACAATACCAGGCAGAGAGCTAGGAAAGGAAGGAGAAATGATGCCGCCCCTACATAACTGAAAGACTGCAATACAGGTTCCTGTTTGTCTTGAGGCTTCAGTTTTCTCAAATACATAATAAGATAATTAGATTTCATGCTTTTACATGTTGTGATTCGATGACTTCTGGGGGTGGCTCACCATTATCTCCAAAGACAATTCCAAGATAGAGTTACACAGAAAGATGACAAAACAGGAGTTTCCAATGCTCATGCCCCCCACAATAACATCCATGTGAACAACTATCCACTTAGTTGTGAAACTACTAATGCAAGAGCTAAGGATTCCAGGGGAAAGATCACAAAATAAGACAAGATGATTTGAAGAGGGTAGGAAGGACATTTCACATTACCTGGGTCACCTCTCTCCACAATGCAGGCAACACAGTACCGAGAGAGGTAACCCCCAGATGAGGATAAGAAGAAGCTGAGCATCCACTTCTCTGTGAATCCCAGTGCCAGGTCCACCCTAAAGCAAAATCAGTATGTGGAAGAAACATCAGCACTGCCACGTTCACTGAAGCACTATTCACAACAGCCAAGATACAGAGTCAACCCAACCAATGACTAGACTAAGGAAATGCAGTGTATATTCAATGGAATATTGTTCGATCTTAAAAAAGAAGAAAATTCTCTCACTTTGGACACCACGAAGAAACTTGGAGGGTATTATGTTCAGTGAAATAAGCCAGGCACAGACAGACAAATGCCATGTGATCTACCTCATTTATATGTGGGGTCTACAAGAGTTGAACTTATGGGAATCAGTGAGTAGAATGGAGGTTACCAGGGGCTGGAGGTACAAGAACGAGAGACACTGATCAAAAGGTAAAAGATTCATTGAGGCAAAATGGGTTAGTTCTGGAGAACTGATGTACAGTATGTTAACCACAGTTAATACTGATGGTACACTTGAAATTGTGCCAGGAGAGTAGATCTCAAACACACAAAGAAAGTAACTTTTTAAGATGATGGATATGGTAATTAGCTTGATAATCATAATCATTTCACACTGCAAATGTATATTGAAATATGTTGCGCTCCTTAGATAAACACTTCTATTTTCCCGATATGACATAATAAAGCTAGAAAATTTTAAAAATAAAATTTAAATTGAAAAAAAATTAATAACTTTTTGCAGACCAAAAAAAAAAGCCATTTTCAATGTTTTGAGCAATGGCAGCAACTTCAGAGCAAGCACTGCCTGTGTTTATTCCCTGCCCCTGCAGCCTGAATACCTCCACCACTTGCACGTACATGTTCTAGGGTATTGGCTAACTCTCCAGTCTTGCTGTTTTACAACCATGGCATGTAATATTTGGCCAGCAACATGTACATTACAGTGCTTCATCAGGTCACTTGCTAAAAGTGACAGTAAATTTCAAACCACCTAAACACAGCAGAGAGCTTAAGTGGGACAGCCAGGGTTTGAAACACACTTGCCAGGCACCACTGGGCTGCTGGTGGCATCCCTCCTTGTCACAATGACCTTCAACATTTCCTGATATACTGCCCAGTATATAATTTATTCCAGGAAATTCCTGACTACACCCGCCCAGATTTATTTTTAAAGGCAGAAAACAAGAGTGCTTTAATATTGGCTCCTTGGAAAATGAAGAGATAAGGAGAGAAAAGTGAGATTCAGATTTTTTTTTAAACACTAAACATACTCATATTACCTTGAAAGAAAGAAAATAAATAAATAAAAGCTCTCTCTTAGACTTCCATGTAATTTTTTCTTAATATTTATTTTTTAGGTGGACACAATATATTTATTTTATTTTTATGTGGTGCTGAGGATCGAACCCAGTGCCTCACATGTGCGAGGCAAGTGCTCTGCTACTGAGCCGCAACCCCAGCCTTTCCATGTAATCTTCTAAAGAGGAATCTTTTTTTTTTTTTGGGGGGGGGGCAGTGCTGCATATTGAATCCAGGGGCACCTAACCACTGAGCTACACCCCCAGCCCCTTTTATTTTTTATTTTAAGACAGGGTCTCACTAAGTTGATGAGGCTGATCTCAAACTTATGATCCTCCCGCCTCAGCCTCCTGAGTCCCTGGGATTCTAATCCTACAATCATCCAGCATTTCCTGCCTTTGTCCTCCTATTCTTCCTTCCTCTGACCTGGACAGAACAGTAAGCCCCTGTTAAGAGAGATTTTGAAACGTGCCAGGGAGCATGCTCCTTGGTTCACTTTATATATAGGACATGGAGGCAATAAGGTCTTGCTCACTCTTCACTGGTGTTAGAACCTGGGTTCAACTACAACAGCAGCTCTCCAAAGGGAAACATGAAGAAAGCCAGCGCAACTCAAACACTTCACAGCCCAGGATGTCTTTTCCCCTTTACTGCCAAATTTCTGTCAAAGTCTATCCTTTGGTTCAGGTACAAGATCAAAGTTAAGACAATTATATAAATAAGGATCACATAGACTCTAGTAAAGATAGGAGAAGCATTCCAAGCTGGAAGTAATGCAAGTCAAGGTCGAATGTGAAATAAAGACCTTCAAATGCAGAAAAATATATTTAGTATAGGGAAGAATGGAATTGGGTAACATTAAGTAGCTATAAACTATATAGCAGGGTATTGCACATTTTCCAGGACTAACTCTGAATTGTCAGAGGTTGTTCCTGGTTGTTCCCTCCAATGGATAAGAGGAAAATGGACTGCATGGAGTTCATGTAACTTGCCCAAGCAAATAGAACTGGTTTCAAACTGAACCAGAGCTACTCTTGCTAGTCTGCTTGACCATCACATTCTACCGCTTCTGCGGAAGACTCTTCCTGCCCAAGAAGAAACAGAGGGCATTTGTAAAAGGGCCCCAAAAGTAAAGCATCTATACCAGTAAGAATGAACCTCACAGCCTGGGATCTGAGCCTGCACCCATAGAAACATTAAAGTTCTGGAGTAGGGGAGAGACAGACACAATACACTGATCAGGCTGCACTATTTCTAACTTACCTCCCTTCTTCAAATTGGATCCTACATATTCTTCACCAAAGCAGCGAAGTTGAACTTCTGATTGTACTGCTAATTTGTGAGTGACAGAAATGTGGTTGGTACCTTGACTGTTGGCATTAGAAATGCTGATCCTGCTCCTAGAAGGGCCCACAAGCATTTTCCTTCCAGAAAAGGTTAAAGACCTTTTAGCAAAGGACTGGGTACAAAAATCGAACTTGAATGGTGAAAGAGCATCTTGTGGCCAATCTTAATGACACTTAATTCTCAGATGAGGAATTCTGTAGTAAACAACCTCTTGATTCTGTGCAAAACATTTTTAATTTCATGCCCTGCTAATCACACAGCTGTTAGATTTCTCTTCCCATCAGTTGTAAAAAAATAAATAGATAATAATTGTAATAATAATTTCAGAAACAGTTGGGCCTCAAAGAAAATTTGAGCCCTAATGAATTTTCCCATCTGGAATTAATAATGTAGTAGATGGTGAAATTGCCTGGATTCAGTTGATGTAAACTTATCTTACATTATTATAAGTATCAAAATGTAAGTCTCTGAACATCAAAAGCTTCTGATGAGCCGGCCACAGAATATAGCCCACATTGCAATCTCAGACAAGCCTAGCACCTGATGTTTCATTCCAACAGATTTTAACAGCTTCTTTCGTTCACTGTGACCCTCTCTGCCCTCAGCCACAAAAGGCACTATACACATAGAAGCACTGCTGCACATGGTCCTAAGAGGCTGATGACCCAGACACTTTTAACACTGGGGAAACCCAGGGCTGATGCTGCACACACATTAATCAATACAGTGGAATTTTTTTTAAAGGGGGGGGGGGCTATTGCTGATACCCCAAATCAAAACAAGAGCTGAGAAATAAAGTGAGAGATTTTAAAACATTTGGAGGCCAGGAAAAGAGGGAAGTCCAAAGGAGGCTGGTAGTGTTGGAGAGCCTACTGGGCAGAAGAGAGAGGTCTAAGGACCATTGAAGCAAACTCCAGACAAGAAGTAGCCAAAGGGGCTGGGGTTATAGCTTAGTTGGTAAAGTCTTGCCTAGCATGTGTGAGGCACTGAGTTCGATCCTCAGCACCACATAAAAATAAAAGTATTGTGTCCATTTACTATTTAAAAAAAAAAAAGTAGTCAAAGGAACATCCTGCAAAGAATTGAGTACAGTACAAAGGAAATAAAATAAGCATGGTCACATGGACCTGAATATCAGCAGAGAGTCTTCAAAAGAGATATTCTCATATTTGTATGTATTACTTTCCCTAGAACCTCAGTTCTAAAACAGTAGGAAATTCTCAAATACTGACATACTCTTTCTTCACTGGCAAGTTCCTACCCAGAAGTTCATCTGCTGAAATCTGTCAGTCTTAAAAGTGTGTTCAAATACCAGCTCCTTCAGTAAGCCCTTCTCACACCCATATTCACCTGCAGGTTCCCCCAGCCTCCTGCCCTTACCTCTCCTTTGTTGTCTAGAACTTTTGCTTTATATCACTGATAATTCATTTCATGTGTCTCCCATTGAATCTTGGCCTCCAATGGGAAAGGAAGTACCCTTAGCCCTATTTTATGCATTGGTGTTAGGACTGGGCTTTGTAGAGTAGGTACTTCAGGAATGAATGCACTTTCTTAAAATCCGGAAGATACTTTCTTTGTATGATATTCTTGTTGGAGAAAACTAAATTTTAAGGATTTATAAATTTACCCATAACAATCACCCTACAAGCCCTTGTAAATTGTAACCTCTCTTGATGTCTCATTGCTTTCCTCAAGTTCACATGAGAAGTTCAGAATATGATCGTAATCCTCAAAATCATTATCATGGTCTGCAGGAGAAAATTTACAGTGTAAATGTAATATTGTTCTGACCTGAGCTCACAAGCACTGGTGTGAGAATCACTTCCAGGAACCTAAAAGAGATTTCCTGAAATCTCAACATCCCCACCTACCGCTCCACCTGTCAATGAAAACTCTCATGCCTCATCATTAATGATAAAGTGAGTCAAACTGCATAAAAACAAACAAAACACCAACAATAATTTACTAGGAACACCACTGCATCTGTATAGGGCTTGATATATCTGCTAATTCATTTGATTTTTTTTCCATGCGTCTTGGCAGTAGAAAAAAATAGAATAAGTATTTCAGAGATGAGGTCACTCAAAGTCCCTAAGATATGGTTTGCTCAAGAACGCAGAGCTAGAAAGAGGCTAGGATAGGATGTGATGAAGGATTTGAGATTTCTTATCCAGATTTTGGCTCATTTTTACAAAGCTGACTTTCTTATCTAAGTGATTATCAGGCACAAGAAGGAAAGGAGACAGTAAAAGGGGAAAAGAAAGAATAGGCCATCCAGCTAGCTGGACAAAAGAGAGAGAGGAAGAGAGAGAGAAACAAGGGAGGGAATCAAGGGAAGAAGGGGAAGGAAGGAAGCTTCACTTTGGGTTAAAACAGCTAGTTAAATTTCCTGGAAAACAGGGGTCTTGACCTGTATTTTACAAGAGCACTAATCACAGTGAGACCACAAATTGAGAGTTTCTGCGTCATCTGGGAGCGCAAGAGAAATGCGAATCCTCCCACGCTGCCTCAGACCTACTGAACCATAACCTCTGAGGGTGGGATTCCCCAGGTGGTTCCAATGCATGCCAGGTTCAAAAAGTGTGGGTGGAAAGTTAAAACAAAACCTAGGCAACTAGCAAGAAGGTAACAGACGTATACCAAAGAGGGAGAAAGTGACATTAACACTGAACCCATATCAGCAGAGAAGGGATAGAAGATGTGCTCAAGAGGAGGTCTCCTGTGAGGGAGTGGGTCTAAACAGTTCAGTGAGGTCACACAGGGGAGACAGTGCAGCATTGTAAGCACAAGGATGGACACTGAAGCTACCTGCACCCAGCGTGAGTCTGCAGGGCAGGAGGAGGAGTAGACAGAAGGAGCAAGAGTATCATCATAGATTCAGGCCTAGCATTGCAGACACCTTCACAGGCTTTTGAGAGTGCTTCATTTCCTTCGTGGGGGATCACAAGTGCAGCAGACAGATAAGTAAGGAAAGGAACAAAGCAAATGTCCAAGATGTCAAACAACATGAGTGAGACACCTGGGATTCACTATCCTTATCTATAAGAGATGAATAATCCTGATGCAGGCGGATTGTTGAGGGACTAAGTGGGGTAATCCAAGATGGCAGTTCCTCACACCCTACCCTGCCTGAAGGAGGCACTCCATACAGTCCAACACAGGGTGAAAGAATGCCAAGGATACCGAGTCCTCTCTGGGGCCCACAGATAAATTATTGCTCTTAAAAGTGTTTCCTTCTAATATGTTCTCAGGGCTGCAGACTAGGGGACTTCTTGTGGTTGGTAACTATCATTCTTAGGCACATTCCATTTCAAAATCCGAGGCTCCTTCACTTCCTGCTTCTCGCTTTTACTTTGTAAAAGGGGCTGCAGGTCCTCGGGTTTGTAATCTTAGGCACAGCTTTCTTTCTAAATGACACATAACAATTTCAGTAGGCAAATGTGCTCTAACTTCTTTCAGAATGGGACTTTTGAGTGCCCTGAGAATGGATGTAATTCTGCCCTAAGGTGACCTGTGTTTAGAAGAAACACAACTTGTTGGAAAGTGAACACAAAATCTGCCCAGCTGGTTAGCTGAAGTGTATCTTCTAGAGTGTTTTTCTTAATTTCTTTCCTTCCATCCTTCCTTCCTTCAATCCTCCTTTCTTTTTGTTTTGATACTACAGATTGAACCCAGGAGCACTCAACCACTGAGCAACATCTCTAGCCCTTTTTAATTTTTTTTTTTTTTTTTAATTTTCAGACAGGGTTTTGCTAAATTGTTGAGGCTGGCTTTGAACTTACAATCCTCCTGCCTCAACCTCCAGAGCCATTGGGATTACAGTCATGGACAGTGGTGCCAGACTCCTAGAATGTTTTCTAAGGGATGTTGACCAGAATTGCTCAAAGGAAAAAAAACTCTCAAGGTCAGAGTCAGAGTAAACAAGATGACTGCTTTCCCACAGGACTTCCTAAAAGACTGAGTGTGCTAATGCATGCTGTCAGCACTAAGAGGGCGCCAAAGGATACAGCATTTTCCAGCTTATGTGGCTGCTCTGTCTAGAGTGGAACCCTCATGGACTAATATTTATGGATAATGCATTAAAACAGATGAGCTAAAGCATGATAAGGGTAAGAACGTCTCTTCTATTTGTCCAGAGTTGAACTCCTGCAAGATATGAAAAGGCTTCTGCTATGCTTTCATCTTCCCATTCAGGACCTTCCTCGCGGTTTCCTCTCCTTGCACCACAAGCACCTTCCCTTCCCCATTCATCAATACGCACTGTTTGGGATAAGATTTGCTAAATGAAACAGTATTAGATGGGTACTTCTCCCACTGTTTACTCCCTTCCCTTAGAAAGAGTCTCCATTCATCAAAATCTCATAATGTTAAGGTCAACCCAACTGTCACTGCCATCCCCCTGGTGAAGCTTTCCTTCTTAAGTCCCTGTTCTCCATCCCAGTTAGAAGTAATTTGTGTGCTAACTCGACTTCACCAGTTGATTCACTCTCCCTAAAGCTTTCACACCTACCATCTTGTTTTAGTCTTCCAACACACAAGAAGACAGAACAAAAGGTGCCATTAATTATGATGATGTGCAGAGACAATATTGCTTAGTAGTTCAGAGAGTAGTTGCTGGAGAAAAAGTATCTGCGTTCAAATCCTGGTTTATCTGTTATGAACCATGCGGCCTTGGGTAAACTATATAACATTACTGGTTCTAATTTCTCACCTGTGAAATGGTGATAATTACAGTAACTTCCTCAAAGTTCGGTTGTAAGAATTGAGCTAATGATGCAAATACTCAGAAAAGTGTCGAACTCATTAACCATGTAGTAAAAGTACCAGGAAGTTTAGAAGTGGCCATACCAGAATTTTCCAGAATGTCATCATTTTTTTCCTCAATATGCTATCTTCCATAAATCATTTTATCTATTCTCTGAATATTTATCATACTCATAGATGACACAAATGTGACTCCAGGTCCCAGGAAACAGGCAAAAAGACAGTCAAGCTCCTGAATTCAAGGACTTTAAACACTAACAAGGAAGGGAGAAAAGGCAAAAAGAAATCAAAACAAACAATTGAGCTAACATGCTGGGTTTTGGTTTGTTCTGTCATACTTCTAGCCAAATAATCCATTATACTGTTCTACTTTGAACAAAACTATACACAGAACATTTTCTGTTTCATTTGTAACTGTGTTTTTAGAGTTCAACATTTGTTTACAATATTTTGCCTGATTTCACCTATTTCTTCAAGCAGCAAACAAGGAATCATTCCTGGATTTTGTATAAATATTCAATATACATGGATTTTGGTTTAGCCCCCTCCCATAAACTCAGGTACATCCCTAGTGGCTGATGTATGACTTAGGGAAAGAATACTGCTGACTTGGCACTCAGCTGCTATATCTGAAATCAGTTTTTATGAGATTTGTTACTAGAGAATTTCACTCCAAGAAAGTGTTCGGTGTCATTCACAGAAGAATGGCATTCTCTTCTTTATGGATTTCAGCTATTGAAAGAGTTAAATCAAACTGATCCCACGGTCTGATTGCTGAGGAACTTTAAATATGATACTTTGGCATCTGGCAAAATAGCCAGAGTCTCTATCCCATTTTTTTATCCATTGTAAAATATTTTCTACAATTTTATTTTGTTATATTGATACTTACAGGCTTTGGGAGAGTATAGTAATACTCTTTTTTTCCCTTGGACCATTTGTCATTCTTACAATTTCTGCCTTGATGTATAATGCACAACTTTTTCCTTTTCGAGTATCCACCATATCTGGGGATATACACAGGGATACACCATGCAAAGTGGATCTCAGGATACTGTGCTTATGGGGAAGAAGGGAGACACCAGAGAGTGTAAGTTCACGAATGAATTAAGATTTCAAATTGCAGGTGTTCACCCTCCTCTCCAAACTGGTTGAAACTCATTTGCGTATAATACTAAAGTGCATATACTCGACCAGAAGCAGATAAAAGACCTGCCAAAGCTTCTGTACTTTCCTGTCTCTACTTGTTCTAAATAATGGTCTTTAACGAACTGAAAATCTGCTAAGTTGTAAAGTCTATGAAAGCTAAAATGATAGGAAGGACAGATTAAAATCAAATTCAGATGAAGTCCCAGTAACTCTTGGCTCAAATTTCATTATAGAGAATCCTGACCACTAGAAGAACTCCCACAGAAGCCAGAACAGCCATGACCATCAGTACTGCCACCCACAGAAAAGTTGCCAGAAATCATCCAGAGTGAGAGTACACAGACTCTGGATCAACAAGGACAGTGGTGACCAACTACCATCAGGCCAGGCAGTGGAACCTTTTGTTTAAATGAAATAGTATAAAATACTCTAACTTTTAACAAATCAATAGCAGAATTGCTGGGCTTGCCCAGAGCCCTCACTGCCCCCTGCACACACCCCATCATTGGAGGATTCTCTGTGGCTTCTTAAAGCACAAGTTTACAAATTCTCTGACCTAATCTAATTTCACACTTAATAACTCTTCAGAAGAAACTGAGGCACACAGATTAAGTGTGGTCCATGGACAGACAGCTAGTAAATAACACAACCATAAATTTTCTTAAAAGAAACTGTGTTGCCTTTTCCCAAATATATAATATCTGTCCTAAAATTCAATCCTTTGAGAAGAATGAAGGAGTTGATATGATGAATGTGCCAAGCCAAACTCAAAAGCACATCCAAGGTCAGAGTGGGCACTAACAAATACAGACAGCTAAATGATACCCTGGGAAACCCAGCTCAGAGAAACACAAAACGTCCATTCTATAAGTCAAAGTTTCATGTGATGGTTCTGCAATGAAAACAGCAAAATTACAGTAGAGATTTTCTTTTAAGCTACTATACATAAATGTGTCAGGCACAAAATCAAACCACTCTAAAATGATGTGAAATCCATTCAGTTTTAAGCACAGAAAAACATAGCAGCATTTGTGTGAGGTGTGGGAGACACGTAACCTAAATGTGCTCCTTGGGGTAGTAACTTGAACTAAGAATTCAACAAAAAAGTGTGAGGAGCCTACCAGAGACAGCGTTGAGCAAAAAAACATTGTGAGACACGTTTGATATAATAGTCATATGATTAACAAACTGTCACATCAAACTTTTCTGCAACGTGGGAACACTTTGACACTTCATATTTTTAAAACTGACATTTTGATTCATTACTGTAAATAGTACTTTGGGTTAAATATTGTGACAAGAAACAGATCATATATATATATATATGTAGATATATATGCACTCTATATATTATATGTGTATAATTTTTTCTAGCTCCATAACATTTTATAATATATGAAACCTTTTCCAGCATTAACAGTTTGGGCCAGTATGGAAACAGGCTATTTCACTCCTGAAGTACCCCTTTCTTTAGAAAGAAGGCAGATGGACCTCATTCCACAGAAAGTCTATGATGCAGAAGGATTTGAAGAGTAATGGGATGAGTTCTAAAGAGATTCTGAATAAGTTTGTAAACTCCCAGCAAGAGATTTTATAAAGATCATCTACACTTGAGCTCCCAAAACCATTGTCCCAAACAGACATAAAATGCCCCGTTTTGTCTTCCAGGTGCTCCAAATCTACCTGGGAAACAGACACACATGTAAGAAATTCTAAAGAAAAGCAGATATGTTCCAAGCAAGAAAGGTGCCAAGGGGGGCTTTTTTTTGCTTTTTACTTCTTTGTTTCCTTTTGCTTCTTTCTTTCTTTTGAACTATTTATAGTAAATAACATGCTCCCAGAACCACCACTGCACAGCAAAGTGATTCAATTGAATTAAGCAAACCATGGGTATCAATCAAAGCTGAAGAAATTTAGGAAGTGTATGAGATGCTCAGATTCCCAAGACAAACTTTCTTCTCAAAGGAAGTACATAGTGTTTGACTCTCATCTACTACCAACTGATACAATTTTCTAACTTTTTGCTTTACCTGAAACTCTAAAATAAAACATAAAATATCTAACTCTCCCTCAAATAATAATTTTTCTCTTTGTTAATTCCAAAGTTATTATGTACTTCCAAATTGTAAAAACTATGAATAGACCATCAGAACACATACACGCACACATAAGCGCACACGCACTCACGCACACACACACACAAAATATAAAAATAGATCCACATGCATATTTGTCTTTGGTATTCAACTTTCTATCTGGACACCATACCATTATTATTCAACTCATCCTTCTTCTTAAACACCTGGAAAGATACAAAAAGGAAACAACATGAGATCTATAAATAACAAGATATAATACTTACTACAGATCAGCTTTGCCTCTGCACTGAAATTTAAATGAGGCAATGGTGTTCTGAGTACATACAGCAAGAAAGAAGACTGATCCACACCTGTGATTTTTTTTCAGAAAACGTAAAAATGTTATCAAACTCAATGAATCCTATAGAATTTAGGAAAGCATCATGGGCATTCTCTAATCAATATGGAAAACATTGAGAAAAACTTACAAAAACAGAAATATTCAAAAATCTGGATTTTAGTGGTAACATTCAAAAATTCCTTCATCTGCAAGGGGAAACACTGGGAATGATATTGGCCAAATTATACATTATACTGTATACATGTATGAATAGGTAACAAATCCCACTATTATGAACAACTAGAATGCATCAATAAAAAAATACAGACAAAAATTCTGCATCCTTTTTTATAATAAAAAAAATGGTGAATTTGTTCTTCATTCAGTCAAGTCATCTAGGACAGACAACCCTTTCCTCCATATTCTGTCAGTACCCCAATTTGTTAAATGTTAAAGGACTCTTGCAAACTATTTCAAAGCTTATTTCAAATTTAAAAGGAAAGAAAGGCAGTATTTCCCACCCCCACCCCCTGGCTTACTGGAAAACTAAATCAGCTAAAGTGTTGCCCAAAGCATAATAAATTACTGTTTGAACCCTAGGCCTTATAATTATTTCCCCAAACACTTAAGGGGATATGTTACAACCTAAAAAGGCTGGAGACTTCTTGCTAGGAGCCTGAACCACTTGCAAGGAATAAGGCCTCTTTGGTACATCCTGGGGAGGAGCAAAAGTAAAATTACAATATTTGTAGACAGAATATCTAGACCCAAATCAATTCTCTAGCACATATTACTGGAGGTGAATTTGAACAGGTCACCTGACTTCCATATTTTCACTGCAAAATGAGGATAATAAAAGCATATTGAGTTTTATGGAAATTAGATAAGAACATACAAAATCTTAACAATCTACATTGGTGAGAACAATTAATTAGACAACTTTCACCAGCAATTAATAACAATTTTTTGAGAGGTCACCTGTAATCCAAATAAGTTCAACTCAGCTAAAATTTACTAGATGCTCAATCTTTGTGTTTAGGTCTCTGCCATGTGCCATGATTGATAGACAAAAAGGAAAGGAAAAAAGGAAGGAGGAAGATTCTTCTGTCTTCTAGGACTTTATGGAGAAAACAGTATTTCACATATGAATTCTTAGAATAATACTTACCATTATATAAAAAATATAAAAATAATAGTAATAAAGTATGGTACTGACAATGAATGGCTATACTGGGAGTTTTAAGTGAGCTCTTATGTGACGGAAAGAAAGCATCCAGAGCAACAGAGAGCATGACATTATCTTCCCTGCCCTGCAAGCATCCACTGGACCTGTGGGATCTGATGGAAGAGTTCTGCCTAGGAAGGCATTGCAAATGGGCACTGAGAGCTGACTGGCACCTCAGGCACTTACTGGGTGTCTTACTCCTTGCGTTAGCTGTTTTGTGTTGCTCTAACAGAATTCATAATATCGGGTCATTTATAAAAAGTCTGTGAACTCCAAGAGCACAGCACTGGCATCTGGCCAGGGCCGCATCATCCCATGGTAGAAGGTGGAAGGTAAGAGAGGAAGAAAGCAAGAGGAGGCTAAATTCATCTTTATAGTAAGTCTGTTCTTGAGATAACTCATGCACTCCCCCAACAACAGCATTGTACAGTCTTGATGGCAGAACCTTCTCAACCCAGTCCCTCTGATCAGGCTCTACTTACCAACTTTTGCATTGGGGGTTAAGATTCCAAAGCATGAACTTTGGGGGACACAGAAACATACCATTCCCCCTCATATCCTCATTCCTTATTCTCTCCCTTTTCTCATCTTCTATTCCTGGGAACAGCATAATCCTTGGGCCTGATCCAGTCACAGCCTTCATGGCTAAGAGGGCACTCAGGCATGGGTCAGTGTAATACAGTAGGAATAGCACCAGGCTAAGAATCAGGAGATCTGGGTTCCTGTCCCAGCCTTGTTTCTATTTCACTCTGTGACCTTGAGCAAATCACTTCCACTCAATGGACCATAGTATCCTCACACATCCAGTGAGAGTAAGAACATTTAACAGCCCTTCTTGCTCCTAAATGTTCCATGTCTGCATCCTACAGTTTCCAAGTAACAACTGAGGGCTCACCAGTCACACAGATCCTGAGGAGACTCTGACATGACCACATCAACGTTTTCTATTGTGGGGAAGGTCAGGGACTCCTTCAGAAAATAGCTGATCTAAACAGAGCCCAGAGAGTGTCATGGCAACACTGCTCGCAAGCTGCCAGAGGTAGGGAGGAGAAGCAGCCAGTACGTGTGTGCAGCTGCCACATTTCAGAGCAGCACTCAAACCTCGTTAATATCAACTTGCTTAATACCGAGTCCCATAGATCATAAGCTATTTTTACTGTGTATTTAACAGATTTGTGGATCATCTTCCCTGCCAACTCTTTTATGGCCCAGTCCAGAGGAGAGTCTTCAAGACCTTAGGCCACCAGGGTTAACACAGGAGAAGGAAGAAGGGGGAGCAGCAAAAGAAATAGAAGAAAAATAAATGGGGGGGGGGAAGATTCTCATTGGGGTCAAGCCTAGCTAGGAAAGGAGAGAGAGTAAGATATAAGAAGAGCAACTGAGAGCTAATACTAATAATAGGGACCTAAGTCCCAGATCTCCAGAGATTCAGAGATGCATGTATGGAGAAGAGGGTTGGGGAATTGAGTCCCCTGTTTACCCAGGTGACCACAGGTCTCAGTATGGATCATAATCTCTGCCTGTTTTCATTAGTCTCCACCATCCAAGCCTCTCAAAATACTCCTACATGCCATTCTGCAGTGCCCTGAACCAAGATTGTAGGAGAGAAGGATCTATCCACTATATTGAGTTTTACCAAGCTTACAGGTAAGAGTTTTGTTAAATGTCCTCTTAACAAACCACCTGTCTCTCTCATATAGGAATGGGAATCCTACGTTTTGACAGTTGACCAAGCTAAACTCTGGCAAAGTACCCAGCACAGGGCCTGTCACGTAGTAGACAGCCAGTGAGTGTCTGCTGACTTCCATCTGCTTAATACAGCACCAGTGCCACCTGGACCACATTATTACTAATGGTCTTCATGACAAATAGAGTACAGCCAAGATCTGCTGGTAGGGAGAGACTCGAGCACCAATCATCTCTCTAATGTTTGATCAGATATGAGCACCATTCTCAGACCTGCTACTAATTTAGGTAAGTAGGGTAAGTCATTTCTTCTCTGGGAGGGCGGCTGGACTACACTGTGTTTTTAAGTCCCTTTCCAGTTCTGAAGGCCTACAAGCCTATACATCATATATCTATTTCAGAACAAGCAATAAACAGAGGGGAAAAAATACTGTTGAAGAACATGGACATGTGCTCCTTCATTGAACACTGTGCCCAGAGCATTGTGCCAGAGAAATCAGAGCAGCAGAAAATGAAAAGGTGGCAATACAAAATAAAATTCGAGCCAGGTGCACAGGAAATACCTATAGTCTTGGTATTGGGGACATTAAAATAGAAGAATCATTTGTGCCCAGAAGTTGGAAGACAGTCTGGGCAACATAGTAAGAACAAATGTAAAAAGAAAAAGGAAAAGGAAACGAAAAAGAAAGAAAGCCAAGACTGGATTCAGAAACAAGCTTGGCAAAGAAGATTTCCCTTGGAGGAGGGTAGTGCTGGTCTTTCAGACAAGGAATCGTGGACCATAAAAACATCAAGGAGGGAAATGCATAACATATAAGTTGGCTTTCTATAGCAGAAGGGTCCTCAATCCTGGGATAGATGGGTCTCTTACAAATCCCATATCTTGAAAAACTTTAACACTCCATGTTTCATACAGTAAATATTAGAGCAATGTCTACCCCACCCACCCACCATTGGCATACCCTGTGGGTAGTAAGAGGAGCACTGACATAGGAATAGGCAGTAGTGTTCTGGGCCTTGCTCTGTCACTGCTATTCAATTGCCAGGTTCAGCTAAGTGACTTATCTGCCTGAGGACAAGAGTTCTTGTAGAACTCTAGCCAGAGATCTTGAGACTTCTTGAGAACCATCTGTCCACAGCTCACATGCTACAGATGAAAAGACGGAAGTCCACCAGAAATGAAGTGATTGTTCTCAAGTACACAATTCAGTGAACTATGCCTAATTCTCTGAATTATGCCTGATATTCTCCTGTTGCTGGATCCTGCCTCAAATAGATTCTCTCTTACCTTCTTAAGATTTATTCTTCAACTCCAGGTAATGTCTTATCAAAACCTATGTAAATATGTTTCAAAGCCAATTCCAGTCACTGGTTCTATAAGAAACCTCCATGAAGAAAGAGTTCTCCAAAGTCTCTTGCTCCCCAAGTGCATTATTAGCTCACACATTATACTGGGTCCTGACTGACCCTGGATCAAACTCACAGCCACATACCTGCCAGCTCCCTCCTTCAACTTCTCAGCAAGCTAAATTGATTGTAGGCCCTAAGTAAAAGCTTATGAAGTCAGCTTGATACAGAACCTTGGTTTTCTGACACTCAGCCAGGAACCTCCTCAAACATATCATATTGCACTGTGTGCGGTGGCACACTCCTATAATCCCAGTAACTCGGGAGGCTGAGGCAAGAGGATCGCGAGTTCAAACCCAGCCTCAGCAAAAGTGAGGCACTAAGCAACTCAGTGAGACCCTGTCTCTAAATAAAATACAAAATAGGGCTGAGGATGTGGCTCAGTGGCTGAGTGATCTGTAGTTCAATCCCCAGTAACCCCCACCGGAAAAAAAAAAAAAAAAGAAAATCATTTTGCCTCTGATCATTACAAAAAAAGCCAAATCATTTCAATCACCTTCAAATCCATCAAGCTTTTCATCAGACTGACCAAATACACAGAAAAAGAGAAGGGATGTAAAGAAAGAAGAAGATGAACAGAGGGAATGGACTACAAATTGGATAAACAGCCATGCCCGTGAACTAAAGAGCACTGGCATCATCATTCCAATTTTACAAGAAAGATATCTGCACATGGAGCTTCAGTGGTGGGCTGCACAGAGTTCCTGATGAAGCAAGGAGGTCCTAGTTCTTCTTTCTCTTAGGATTCTGCTTTTACCACTGCATAGATGGACTCTAACTTCAGCCGGACAGGACCATTCTGTCCACTACAGAAGAAAAGAGACATCTGGAAGGAAGACCCATGGTAGTTACTAATAGCAAAGGTTTTATACTGAGTAGACACTCACGTGGGAATGTCTGAGCACAAGCACGGTAGAAAGATTTATGAGGCAGAGCTGTGGAACTCTAGAGGCAACCCAAGGCACACATCAGATAGGAATTTTGTAAAAAAAAAAATTTCTCCAAACACATGAAGACTGAGATGCCAGCACACGTAGCGATGGCCCCAGCCAGAAAGCAAAGGCATATTGGCACCACTGTAATTTGTCCATCCACCAATATGCTTCCCCAAAAAACACCCATATGCTTTCTTTTAGCTTCCATATGCTTTTTGAGCAAGGAAACTAAAATATTTCATTAGTTTTGAGTAATTAATAATTACTTATTTCACAATAGTCACCCTCATTAAAAAACGAAAATAACTGATTAAGCTGCAGGATCCTGGCTTTCAGCTCAAGCTCCTTTTATTTTTATTTTTTTATTAATTCTTCCCCTCTAGGAATTGTGTAATAGAGTAAAACAGCCAGTGTTGAAATATTCACACTATGGGGAAGGCAGAGTTATCATACACACAGCCCAGCATTCCTCTTGCCTGAGACACTGTGATTTAATAAAAAGAACATGGACTTTGGGATAGGAAAGACTTGGAATCCAATCAGGTTTGACCCCTTGTGAATAGTACTTCTGAGGAAATGAAGGGCGTTGAAAAGATAAAGCCTGCTGGATCCCTTCAAGCTGGTCCTCCGTTATTCCCTGGGAGTGATCCCCAGGGTTCCCTGCTGCTATCTGAAGGTCTGGGTGCTGCATGCCCCAAGAATGCAGGCAGAGTGCCAGTCATTGTCAGCAGGTCATGGCCAAGATCCTTGAAATTGGTCTCAGGCCTACAGGAATGCTTCTTAGACTCTAATGAGCATGTGAACTACCTGGGGATCTTGTTAAAACACAGATTCTAACTCAGGATGTCTGGAGTATGGCCCGAGATCTGCATTTCTAACAAGCTCCAAAATGCTATTGATGTCCATGGTCCTAAGACAGAACTGTGAGAAGCAAAAGCCTAAGAACTGTCATGATGAGGTTAGGAAACAAATTCTGTAAAAAATAAGATAATTGTTTCTGTCTCATTGGGCTTTGATAAGGACTACTAATAACGTGGACAATGTGTTCTCTCTTTTCTGTCTCTGTGACCAACGTACCTGAGAGGAACAATTTAGAAGAGGAAAGGTTTATTTTGGCTCATGGTTTCACATTCAATCCAGGGTCAGCCAGTTACAATGATCTGGACCTCAGGTGAGACAGCACATCATGGAGGAAGGCATGGAAGAGCAAATCTGATTACCTCCTGGCAACGCGTCCGCCAGGAAGCAGAGAGAAGACTGGGGTTGGGGGAGAAGATAAACCCTTCTAAGATTCACACCCCAGTTTCCTTCCTCTAACTAGGCTCCAACTCCCAGTAATTCATTCAGCCATCAATAGATCAAACCACTTAAAGTCCTCATAATCCCATCATTTCCATTTCCCAAAAACCCCACCAGAAAACACGTAAGACTTTGGAAGCATTCTAGAACCTCACCATGACAGGCAATAATACCTCTGTGTACTGAACAACACAAAGGTATTTCATTTATCCTCATAATCACTTTATCAATAGGATATGATTTCCATTTTACAAACAACAAAGCTGAGACCCCCAAGTTATCATAAACATTGTGTTAGGCCATGTAGGTAATAACGGTGGGTTCCAAATCCAGGTATATCAGCCTATCAGTGACAGTATGTGACAATGGAAGTCAGAAACTGTAAGTCAGTATTACTGTAGTGCTGACATGAAGTCTGGTTCTTGTTCTGTCATTACTCCCAGGGAGTCATTAAACTGCTTCCTGAATTTTGGTTATGCCCCCATCAGACTCCACTTCCCCATCTGTAAGGTGAGGTGTTCCTCCTGACAAGCTCTGAGGCCTCTGCCATCCTCAACACTGATTTTCACTCTCCTGGCTCCCACATGTGCTTGAAGAGGATCACCAGCACTAAGTTTTAGCTTTCCACATGTGGCAGTCATTACAATTTGGCAGAATCCACATTCTAGCTGCTCACATCTGCATTTGTGCTGATGTAGGCATGGTCAGAAATCTATCTCTGTTAAAGTCCCACACTCAATATAACAGAGAAAAAACAACAATAGATTCCCCAGAGCCCTGAAATTCCAATTCCGTCAATAACTCCAAGTATGATCAGGGCACTAGGATCCCAATTATCCTTTGCCTGCTCATCCCACTTACTGAGGCAACTAACCTGATGAAAGTTTGAAAAACAAGGAGAAACTATGAGTTGTTTATAGTGCATTTATATAACTTTTGACTTTTTTTTTAATTTGGCCTTAAGGTTTGGATAAGAATTTAATTACTGAATTATCATATAAGTGATTCAGAAAGTGTGATCTTGTCCCTCACCAAACTCCCACAGCACACAATCACTGTATTCCTCTGGGGCCCATTTACCATTTTCTACCAGAGATTTCCATGGTTTATGAACTTGCTTCATCGTCCTTATTCATATTCAGTGTTATCTCTGAAGACAGTCACGTATTTTGGAGCAGATCTAGATTTAAACTCAAACTTTGCACTTTATTAACTGTACAACTCTGAGCAAATTATTCAACCTGAGTTTGGTTTCCTTGCACAAAAAAAAAAAAGGGAGGAAATAACTTTCCATTTTATAAACTTAAATAAAATAATGTAAGGTATTAAAAGTAACTAACACTTAGCAGATTCTGAGTTCAAAGTTCATTTGAGTGAAAGAATGAATTAATTAATGAATCAGTAAGATTTTCTGTATGAAAATATCACTTAACGGTTGACAACGTGTAAATGTCCAGAGTCATTCTAAGCCAGACTGAGAACCAGAGCAGAACAATAGGTGAACTGTGGGAAAAATCCAACAGCTAAAGGAAATGGGTGCCAACCACATGTCATCTCAGACTTCCTATGCAGAAAACATTTTTTGCCTACCCTAGAACTCATGTATGGCCTTCAGAGTTAGCTATAAAACTCCTGGAATTGTGGCTAGTATTCTTCGCAGATACACTGGGGTTTTTGTTGTTTTCTTAAGATAGTTCACAGGTTCATCTGAGTATCCCAAACTTCCATAATGTTCCCCCTACCCCAAACATAAGTGTGTGTAGGCATGTGTACACACACACACACACAGAGAGAAATCAGAAACTACTGCCTTAAGCAAGCAGGAAGGAGCCTATCAACTGGAAGGCAAAAGTTCATTTACTAACAAGTCTGATGGATGCAAAAATGGGCAATAGAAGCTCTAATGAGAACCACACCACTTCTAATTCACACACTCTTCCAATTCAAGACATGGCATGGTTGCAACCTTGCTGTGAGTGCTTAAAGGCATCTATCTGAGACTCATGACAATCAGAGCTTGGATGACCTTTGACATCCTCTCCTCCACCCACCAACACCCAAACCACAGATGGAGAAAGTGAGGCTCAGAGAAAGGCCAGGCCTTCACTGAAGTCACAGCAAATTAATTAAAGCCAGGTTTTGAACCTTAGACTCTGTAACATGTGGTTCATATATGTATTCAGATCCAGTAATCTTTATCTTATGAATAATTACTATTCTTTTCTCTGGACCTTGAAGTCCCATGAAAATAAGGGTTTAGTTTTGATAACAATTTACCAGCTGCTTCTCAGCCCAAGGCAGCAAGAAGGTGTGAAAAGTGTGATACACTACTATAAATCCTGGGTGGCCCCAACAATTGGCAATACTGGCACTGAATTCCATATCAGTGTGTGGGTCTTACTCTCCTGTCTTCTTGTATATCAATCTCTCATCTGTCTTCTTTTTATTAATGTTTCCAAAGACGTGCAGTCCACAGCCATCTGACAGTTCATCCTCAGCTTCGTATAATACATTGGATCAGAAAAGGACAGGAGGAAGGTGGTGGAGATGTTTGTGAGGTCAGAGCCAAATAACCTCCTAGAGGAAAGTCTACAAGGAGACCCACATTCTACTTATCAACACAGAGTGCAAAAGCCAGCCCCAAATCTCAGTGCCTCAGCTGTATGGAATGAATGAAGATGCTTCAAGTCCATTTATGCTTCAAAGGACATCTCACATTAACCTTGAGATTGGTTTTGTCTGAAAGACATGACCCTATGAATATTGGGAAGAGAAAGAGCAATTTAAAGGAAGAGATTTCTCAACTAAAGCAAAGATACAATTATGAAGTGAAAAGAAGAAACCACAGCCCAGGACTGGCGACCACCCCTTAGACAAATTGGATTCCCGCCCCGACCCCAAAATCTCCACCTCTGAAATAGAAAAATTGGTTAGATTGAGTCTTGAAGTCCCCTCTGGCTTTAATGTTTTGACACTTCCTTACAGGTCCAATTATTCACCCTAGAATAGTGAAACAACAGAAGAGGAACCTCCTCCTCCTCCTAATGGTGTTAACAGCAGTGCTGGTACCAGGTCCTCTGAAAACAAAGCCTCGAATAATATCATAGAGAGGAAAAGGTGAGTTTATTCTGCTTTCTAGCTTGAAATTAGCTGACACTGGAACTAGAGGACAACCGGGGTATAAACAACAAATGAAGGGACATATACCCTTCAAATCACTAAGTGCTTTTGTAGTACATCAAAGAAATAAAACTTAAACAGAAGAATATTTTCACACAGAGCTCGGGAATAGTCATTGGATTTGGGAAACGTGGCAGCAGAGGGGAGAAGGGACTGACAAGGAAATAAAATAATAGAGAATAGAACATTTAACTAGAAGAAATGCCATGGTCAAGTGGATCAGCTCTGTATATTGTTAGATGCTGAAACAGACCTCAGACAGGGAGGAAGACTTGCCCAAGGAGACCATCACTGACAACAGGGCTTAGATTAGAAGCAGCTTCTCAGGGTTTCTGACACATAAAACATTGATTCAATCTCAAAAACAATGAGATTCTATCCAAGGTAACTAAAGAGGTAAGTTCATTTCTAACTACTGCCCCTGCCTTCCCTTCAAAATAAATTAAGAAATAAATAATTGTCTTTAAGGCAAATGAGGGCTGTTTCCCCAAAACTATAATAAACAATTCACTCTGGCAATCTAGAGAGGCACATGAGAATTAATTAGCTATTATTCATCCTTGTTAATGAATCACCCTGTGGAAATAAGGGGAAAATCAACAGTCTAGAGGAGTCCAGAAGCCTGTCCTTGTTCTAGAACAGATCTTGCCTATTAAAGAACATGAGGTATCAACTCTAAATAGTAAACAGGGTATACCATTTCAGATTCCATGGAGTACAGCTTTAAATAGATTTGGTTTGGAAATGGGACAGGGAACACAAACGACGCAGTTAGTAGATCAACACTGAAAACAGAGAAAAACAATGATTATACTCATTAAGTGGTTACCTGTTGACACCTCTACTGTCAGGCCTAATGATTTATTTAAACTGTTATTCTTTCTCCACGACTGCCACTGATGTCATTAATTACCACAGATTATTCTATATTTCCACAATATGCCCCCAGAACATTTACCTCCCCACCTTTCTCAGCCTATTTGAGAAGTTTCTATCCTTCCTTCCTGACCAGCTCCTACCTCCAAAAGATACATTTGAGATTCACAGGTAGATAGATAAATGGGTGAGTGGGGGAATTGGCCAGACAGACAAAATTCCTCTCTTTCAAGCAGATTTTGGAATATTTCATGGCTTGCTTAAGACACCTTTTGTAGTTTCAAGATGGACTTCAGTGGAGAAAGGGGACAGAGTTAACCATTTTTCAAAGTTTATCCTATTCACATTTAACAGCTAGCATCTGGAGGAAGGTTCTGCAGTTTCTAAACGAACAAGCTCTGCCTGTGAGAGCTATCAAAACTGTGAACAGAGATGCCTACAGGACATTCTTTTCTGATATATTTGTCTGTGAAAATAATGCATTGAAAAGGAGTTTTTGCAGGGACATTTTGTGGATTACACTGAGACTAAATGATTGGGCAAAAAATATTCTTTAATTTTTGTCTATACCTTCTTCTTAATAATACTCTCTTTTGTAGGCATGAGGGAATAAAAAATCTAAAACCACAAGTGGGTGCTATGTCTGATTTAATTATAGAAGTTTCCCAGTCCATACACCATCCACCTGTTTGTATATGGTATGTTATTTTTTTTAAAATACATAATGAATGTTAGCTTTGAAAATTGCATTAACCTAACACCATAATTCCCACTCGATTCCAAATTGCTAAGTCCTACAATTGGGGAAAACCACTTATGGGGAAAAACCAACCAACCTCAGATTTTCCAGAGGCCTATGCAACTAAACTCATATATTTGCAGTTCAAGGTCATGGATTGATATATATCCATGACATGAACAACATATTAAGGAGAACTAATCTTTAAAAAACATGAAATGATGATATTACCTCTTCCACCAAGTTCATTCTAACTACATTAAGCAACATCCTGTTGACTACTTCTCCTTTTCTTTAAGACTTCTAAAAAAAAATTACACAGGAGAGCTCACTAGGAGGTGCAGCTATCAGCAAGTTAGCTGCAAGAGAAAAAAAAAATCACACTGCAAATCATACAACTATGACACTTCTTTAAAAATGATTTCCTGACACTGATCTCCATTTCTTGGCAAACTCAGGATCAATGCATTCATGTGCCAAAGGCCTACCTCCCTTGCCTGGGTCCCCAGTAAAGTGGTATGCCATTTAATGGGTCCTGGGCTTCAAAAGACTTTAACTCATAATCTGTGTGCTTGGGATTTTGTTGCTGTTTTTATTGCAACATTGGATTATATTTTTTTGAGATGATTTGTTGGGCAGATAGAATATTCTTTGGTCCCATCAAAGACAGGTAATTATGATATCGTAATATTGTGAAAAATACATTTGATGAAGGGCGAGGAGACTAAGTGAAAAGTTCTCCTGCCACATACTAACTGCAGATGCCATAAAACAATAAGAACATTCTAGTATACAACATATTACACATAATTAAATACTCATTGAATCTGAATCATGATTATCCAGATAACCATGCTTTTAGTATTGAACCTTAAGATGTAGGAATTTTAAAAGAAAATTAATTAGGAAGACATAAATGGAAGGCAGGTCACTGTCTTGGACATCAACCTTGTGCATTATTGGCCCTGATGCCTCTGAGCCTTTGTTTTCTGAGCAAGAAGTCACCATGCCTCTCTTACCTCAAGCAGGTGACTCTTGAAGCAGACAGCAGACAGGAGGTTCAGCCAACCGAAGTGCTAGTGCCTGTCAATGAAGTAGGTAGAAGTTACTCTTGAGCTCTAAGTATATTTCTCTTCATCAATAATCATAACCTCTCATATCTGCACAGCAGTTTCTTGTTGTGCAAAACATTTCCACATTCATTTTCTCATTTCACACCACAGCAACTGATGAAGAAGCACAAAGGGATTATTCTATTCTAAATGAGGGAACAAGAAGGGACAGAAAGGAGGAGAGGAAACTAACATCTCTCACATAATTAACTTCACAAATAGTGTGTGAAATGGCCTTTACTGCACAACATTTACAGATGTGGAAACTTAAGTTCAGAAAAAGTGCGTTAACTTACCCACCATTGCACAGTACTTAGAACATGGCAGAGTGGGAATTTGAAACCAGAGGTTCTGCTTGCTGGTTCAGTGATCTATCTTTTCCAAAAATCTTAGCTTTTACTATGTTATGTGGATGGGAAAAATCCAAACAACTCATTGATTTGGTCCATAAGGCTTGGTATAGCACCGAGCATCAATGTCCTCACATGTAAATTAGGTTTATAATATGTAATTCACAGACGAAATTGCCCTGTGTTAAACTTTTTCTGGAGAGTTTTCCTCCATCATTCCTTATCTATAAAGGTAGTATACAAAATGATGACATTTTTCCAATGTTTATATGATTAAAATATAATGTTATAAGCACACGATGATGGAAATTGTCTCTGGGTTGGGTATTGAATTCACGCGCGCCTTGTGTTTTTAAACATATCATATTACTGTCAATTTCACATGACCTCACCTAACAACAAAAAGCACAAAGATTTTTTGTTCTGAAAGACAAAACATCCAAAACAAACAAACAAACAAACAAACAAATCAAATGTCCCCTCAACCCCCAAAAAGCAAGAGTCACAGCTTCAGGTGAAAGACCCACTGATGAATCACACATCATTTTAATATTTGTGCCTATAACTATGCCTTAGGTTCAGAGATGTAGACTCCAACAGAATGGCAAGAACAAAGTTGAACATATCAATTTATTGAAAAGCATAAGCCCTCTGGGAAGTTTTATTAAAATGTCCAATTTTCCTAAAGTATTCATGATTAAGAAAAGAATATGTTTGATAAGATGTCCTGTAAGAAACTCATAATCTGCTACCAGAAGCTAAACAGTAATCACCTTTTAACATTATATTTTATTTTATAGTTTGGTAAATATTGCATATGGTCCTTATGAATCAAATCATCCTTACTATGTAACACCAATGAGTACCCCAATTGTATATCTGTGGTCCAACCAGAAGGTGACACATTACTAAGCTGAGATAGAAGGAAGGATCCAAGCAGGGTTACCATAACCACTTTCTCAGATCTCCCCAATGAAGTTTCATAGATGCAACATCTCAGGCAAAGTGTAGAAACACAAGTCATAAAACAACAAGAGTCTGCACCAGTGAGTTTTTATGAAGAAGCCTCCATCAATAAATCACATCTTAAGTAGGGGAAATGCTCAAGTCTCCCAGCGATGAACTTCTTCACATGGTTTCAGCCTCACGTGTCCTCAGTAGCTCCTGGGTATTTCATAATGTGATAAAATTCTCCATAACCCATAAAAACATCTGGGACAATTGGCAAATCTCAACCTATCCTCTCAGTAATGAAGTCAGATATCCTCTGCTGCCTCTGTACACTACAGGACTGCTGACCAGACCTGGCATGGCTGCAGCCCTTGTCAAATCACCTTCCTCTCCAAGGAAAATATTCTCACCTCCAGAAGTGATTTCAGCCAAAAATAATCAAACTTGCAAAAGTTCAACCTATTAATTGGAATCCATGCAAAGCAAAACTCATGAAACCCTAGTTGAGACTGCTAGAGGATTATTAATAATATCTGTTGTATTTTATAAAATAAAGGGCATAATACATGAAGCTCAGACAAAAGAGAGAAAGAGAGAAGCAAGAGAAATGACAGGGAGTAAAGAAAAAGGAGAAAGGAAATGAAGAACATGGTAAGCGTAGAAAGCAGAGAGACCTGTTTTTCACAAACCATGGTATCTTGAATCGATCACCACACCCCATGAAAGACAAGTTTTCTGCAGCATAACCTTTAGCCTGATGAACCTAATATAATGAACAAAAGGTCTAAGTGGCATTACACCAGCATAAAGATAACTCACGATGTGTGATATTTTAAGTGCTGTAATATAGCTGAGCAATAAGACAGAGCCCTGTAAAAACTTCCATTAGAGCCAATAAACTGGAAACCTTCTAACTCTGCTATCTCAGATGTTCTTCCTTGATGGGGTATTAATATGAATACAACAGTGGGGTGGAAAATTAAGGACCTGTGTTCTGGTTTTAGCCCTAAAATTCCCAAATATTTTGAATCTAAGTTGTATGAAATGTACATTTTTGTGTTTCTCTCATCATAGGTCTTGACCATGTTATCACTAAACCACAGTGGAAAGACCAAGAATTATTTTATCTAGCTTTTGTGCATTTTCCTATGTTTCCCATGGAAGTAGTAGCAGGAGAATTACTTAGTCTAAGATTTGTTTAAATTAGATAGTGCCATAATTTTAAACCTGGAAGTCTGACCCCACAGAAGCAATCAAAATTTTAGGTTAATAAACAGGCAGATATTAGGTTAATACACAGGCATTATAAGAAAATATGGAATGTCCTGCACTCCAGTCCTCAAATCCCAAAGGAAGAACATTTTTAAATGCACTCTCTCACCTGCCACCCTAAGATACTTATCAAGAATACAACATATTCCATAGCTTATGAATGATTTGGTTGTCTCATTAAAGTAATGTTTGTCAGTATTTAATTGCTTCCCTCCCTGATTTTAATTTCCTCACCTGTCAGCATCGATCAGAGGCACTGAAATCATCTGACACACTGGCTGATTGTGTTAAAATTAATCAGATTTTTAACGCGTAAATTGCTTTGGCCTAAAGGTAATGTTCAACTTCTTAATGTGATATTTATAAGGGTTCTATCAATGGAACTTATAATCTAGAAATTAAATGAGAGACTTCAGGAATCCCAAGTGGAAAGATAAGTTCATGGCCCAACTTCAACACTGAACCTTAAAAGATGTGTGTGTGTGTGTGTGTGTGTGAGAGAGAGAGAGAGAGAGAGAGAAATACATATATGTATTTATGCGCCATCACCAAGTACTCACTGAGCAATATTACAGTACCTTCTAACATGCACTTTGGGGTAATCAGAGAAGAGTAAGACATGAAACTAAAAAGGTTTCAGGGCTGGGGTTGTGGCTCAAGTGGTAACTTGCTCACCTGGCATGCATGGGGTGCTGGGTTCGATCCTCAGCATCACATAAAAATAAAATAAAGATGTTGTGTCCACTGAAAACTAAAAAATATTTAAAAATTCTCTCTCTCTCTCTCTCTCTCTCTCTCTCTCTCTCTCTCTCAAAAATAAAATAAAATAAAATAAAAATAAAAAGGTTTCAAACTCAAAAAGCTTGGACAACCAGGTAAGAATTAATTAAGTTGAACTCACCTTGACAAAGTAGCTGCCAATCTGGTCACTCAAAAGTTACATCTTACATCAACAATAGTTACCAGCTATATACATGCCCTTTCTCACAGAAAAATGATGTAATTCTTCACTGCAACCCAGTGAGGTACAATTAGTGTTATTACTAGTAGTAATAAGAATCTTCTTGTTTAATGAAAAACAATGCCGAGGCACAGAGAAGCAAAAGGACTTTTTCCTAGACATCTGGTTAAGCATAGACCTGGTCTTATAAAAAAAAAGTAAAGCCAGATAATACAGCATGATCACTTTGAAAAATTAACTGCAAACCTCCCACATAAAATTATTCAGTGTTAATTCTTGTGCTAATATCTATCAGAAACAGCACTTAAGATACTCAGGAAACCCTCAAGCACTACACATTTTTACAAGAATTGTACGAGTCCTAGCATCATGAGATTATTTTTATGCATTTACGTTTGTATTCCTACTTGGAAATGTAGAATATTCATTAAAGTAATAACTGGGTCCCCGCAGTGAGCCCATACTAACACATCTATCTTGAGAAGTTATTCTGCTGATCCTAAGGCTCCTAAATTGAGCAGAAGAATGGGAGATTTGGGATGCACACAATGGGTAGGGTTTGCTGAGAGTAACAAACATAATTTAGAGGTTGTTTCTAACAAAAACAGCCTGTAACAAAACATAACCAAACCCCAATGAGTTTCCTGTCTTTCTCATAGATTTAGAGCCCCTACTTAACCTTAATAGTCTCCTCTGATGTGAAGTTTTTCCAGATCCAAAAATGTTGGATGAAGCAATTTTCTTAAGACCACCATAACATCCAGTTATACATACAGACCACTAAAATTACCACATTGATTTATCACTTTTAGTTGATTGTGCATCTTTAAGAGAGGTACCTTGACTAATAGATTCTTGAATTATAACCCCAAGTTCAAAATTTAGTCCTTTAGTAGATACTTCAAAAAAAAAAAAAAAAGGTGATTGAATGAGACACATGAACAAGGCATTCCCTGTACCCCCTATAACACTTAGCCCAACGAATACCTGATGAGATGTGCTTAGTCAATTGTTTGTTGAACTGAAACTAATCGAACATTTAATTTTTAAAAAATATACAACTAAATTATTCCAAAATTTATTAGGTGAGATATTCAGCGAGGAGCAAAGCAAGCTGAGCCAACCATTAACCATCAGAAAGACCTGAACAGTTTAGAAATTTCATGTAGAGGAAAACGGTATCTACCAAGAAAATAATGTTTTACATGAAAATAAAAAAGTTCTACATAAAAATAGAAAGAAAACAAATTTAGAGATGATGAGGATTTTTACAGGAGTACAGGTATTGATAAAATCCAGAAAGGGAGAGAAAGAGGAAGAAAGGGGGGGGGGGGGGGGGGCTCTTGAAATAATGAATTTTAAGCACCAATTACATGTATATTAAAAAAAAGGTGGGGGATGGGGGGCTGTGGCTGTGGCTTAGTGGTAGAGCACTTGCCTCATATGTATGAGGCACTGGGTTCCATGCTCAGCACCACATAAAAATAGATGAATAAAGATACTGGGGGCTGGGGATGTGGCTCAAGTGGTAGCGTGCTCGCCTGGCATGCGCGCGGCCCGGGTTCGATCCTCAGCACCACATATAAACAAAGATGTTGTGTCCGCAAAAAATGAAAAAAAATAAATAAATATTTAAAAATTCTCTCTCTCTCTCTCTCTCTCTCTCTCTCTCTCTCTCTCTCTCAAAAAAGATATTGTGTTTACCTACAACTAAAAAGAAAAAGAAAAAAGAAGAAAGAAGGGAGGAAGGAAAAGAGAGAAAAGGTAAAGAAGAAAGAAAGAAAGGGAATCATTGGAATCACTAGATACACCAAACAAAAATCCGTTCGTCCAGATAAGTGACATTTATAGTGGTTACCAAGTTTGGAAAGGAAGGTGTGTAGGTAGGAAAATGGGCACATATAGCTCAAAAGATACAAAGTAGCAAATCATAGGATGAACAAGTTGAAATGTAATGTAAAACCTGGACTATAGTTAATAATGATACACTATGTTTGGGATTTTTGTTAAATGGGTAGACTGTAATTGTTTTTGTCCCAAGAGGGAAAAAATAGATGACTGTGAGATGATGGATATGTTAATTTGTCCCTCTATAGCAACCATCTTACTATACATGCATCTCATCCTGTTGTATACTTTAAATATACACAAAAAAATACAAAAAAAGAAAACAAACTGCATTCAAAAAAATTAAAAATAAATTTTAAAAAGTAATTTTACTAACCATATTATGTTTCAGCAACTGGGTAAAGCAAGCTACATACATTTATCCTTAAAAATATTCTTGGAAGTCATTATGATGTCCACTTTGAATCTGGGGAAACCGAGGCTTAGAAAGACGAACTGGCCTCATCCAGTTCACATACATCTAATAAGTGTGGTACTAAAAATCATAACCCAGCTGGCAGACCCAAACCTTCTTACTGTTTCCACTACGGGCTTGAAAGAGGCCCAGATAATTGGAAGACATGGTAAAAATCCAGAAAATGATGCAGAAATGGTGAAAGCACAAAGGTTATGACCATCCCTGGCTTTTCCTTAGATGTAAGTAGCAAGGCCAAGTCTGAAGGAGGAGAGAAAGCAGATGGGGGAATTCATGCTCTCTTCAAGTATTTGAGGACATCTCATGTGTGAGCCATACTGTACTCTTCCAAAATATGCTAAATATTAGAAATAATGAGGTTGAAATGATGGAAAGTTCAGTTTCATGGCCATACAAAGAAAAAAAAAATTAAATGAAGCTGTCCACCAACTGCCTTACAGAGAGCTGGAAGTGTTCAAGTTGAGGCCAAACAGCCATCTGTCAGACAAGGCACATGTGATATCTGGCAGTGGGAGGGAGTGTGCAGAAAAAGATGGGCATTGGTATTCTGTGTTTCAGAGTTTAGCAGCACAGTAGTGGGAGAGAGACAACAGCTCAGATCTCTAGATAAAAATCTGAAGGATGCCCTCCAAAGAAAAGAACGCTGGGTAAAATCCATTCAACACCTCCTCAGGGCTTCTATGATTCACTAAGCGTGAGACAGTCCCAACCTTCGGAAGCCTAAACAAGACAGGAAACACATTTGAAGGGTTCAGTCAGCTACCACTAGACTTACACACTGCTAGAAAAGACCACACTTAACAGAGAATGAAGAAGAGGACAAAATGGTTTGCAGGAAACATCAATTTTGTAGAAAGAAAAAGTCATTAGAGTTCCAGGACTAGAACTGCTAATGCACAAGGGTAAACTAAAGGTTAAATGGGATTGTTCCTCGGGGGAGCCAAGAAAGACATGGATGAAGGATCAGGAAGAAGCTAATAAAACCTGACTCAAAAAGATCACAGGTGGAGAAGACAAGTGAAAGCTGAGTGAGAAGAAAGAAAAGACGGGGTCTTGCGTAAGAATATCCAACTTGTTTGAAAATAAGAGAACAATACAGTCGAGGTTCTGCAAGCCTTTCACACGTTACCAGATTTGCTCACAAATGTTCACACACAGAGGCCCCCACAACCCTAGCTCCCCCAGAATACCACTCTAAAATGGAAGAGAGGTGTTAAAGGGAACATATGACATCTGGGTCCAATTCTATTGCCTTTCTCAGCCTTCTTCATTACAATTTCAGAGTGTGACTAGTTTTACTAAAGAAAACAGATCCCCCCACCAAATATTAACCATAACTAAAAGCAAAGGTAAGAGACATATTTATTGGGCAAATTCCCTCCTGAAGGATAGGGAAAGAGGGGGTGAGAAAGAGGAAGGGGGAAGAGAATAATGGACGGGGGTGTTCAGGGAAACGACATGTAGGAATATGAAAATGATAGCAGTATGTAGAACTTTCTTTCCTATAATTTTACCTAATTTAATCCAGAAAAAAAAAATGGTCCCTTCAACCCAAACTCATGGACTCTTTTTTCCCCCCTACAGATAAAACCTGAGTTTTATCCAGAAAATGAACAAGGAGTCACGGGATCCTGTCACTTTCCTCAGGCTTGGCAAAGAAAACACCTGTTCTGTTTAGAACTACCCTGGTTGCCACTGCAAAGCAGAAGAGAACAGAGTGAATGAAGAGCAGGGAAACTGTTGAAAGTGTGTGACAGTTTGAAAAAAAAAAATAGAATTAAACCTAAATGAGTCAATACGTATGTACATTTGTCATCATCATCTTCAAGAAAGAAGTTTGGAGGCCAGGCACGGTGGCACACACCTCTAAGCCCAGCAGCTCGGGAGGCTGAGGCAGGAAGATTGCAAGTTCAAAGCCAGCCTCAGCAACGCAGTGAGGCCCTCAGCAACTCAGCAAGACCCTGTCTCAAAATAAAATGTAAAAAAGGATTGGGGATGTTGCTCAGCGGTTAAGCACCCTTGGGCTCAGTTCCTTGTAGAAAAGAAAGAAAGAGACGTAAGAAGAGAAGAGAAGAGAAAAAAGGAAAGAAGTTTGGAAATATTTACCTTGAAATTCCTGAAACTGAACCAGGAATCAAAAGGATTAAATAAATAAATAAATAAAAAGAGGAATTCACTAGCAACTGGGTTCTTGCCCAGCTTTGTCACTATTCATGCCACCACCCTAAGCAGGTCTCCTTCCACTCTCCTCTCCTGTATAATAAAAAGACTGGATTGTTTTTATCAATTTTAACATCTTTGTTGAGATATCATTAGCATACAAAAGTTACAGATATTTACTTTATATGACCTGATGTTTTTGATATAACTACATGTGGATTGATCACTTCTATATAATTGCCAATTTTTGTTTATTTTTTATTGATGCATCATAATTATACATAAATAGGATTCATTATAGCTTACTCATACATGCACATCAATAATCTCATGGTGTGTGTGCATGCAGTGGGGAGATTCAAGATCTGTTATCAAACTTCACATATTCAATAGTTTAACTATCATTTATTCTATGCTGTACATCTTCCCAATGCCCTTCCGTCCAGCCCCTGAACACCACTATCCTGTACTCTGTTCCTAAGATTGACTATTTAAACTCCATATGAAAGAAAGATAGTGCAGTATTTTTCTCTTCCATGCTTATTTCACTTAACATAATGTTCTACAGCTCCAACCATGTTGTTTCAAGTGTCAGAATTTTCATCTTTTTTAAAGTTGAACAATATCCCAAAGTGTGTTTTATAGGTGAGTATGTGTATGTGCACAAACCACTACAACATGTGAATAGATAAAGAACATATAGTTTATATACACAATGGAATAGTATTCAGCCATAAAATCTTGTCATTGATGACAACCTGGATGAACCTAAAGTTTACTTACGCTAAGTGAAATAAGTCAGGCACAGAAAGACAAATACTGCATTATCTCACTCACTCTTAGGTGGAATTTTTTAAAGTAGATCTCATAAACATAGTGGAGCAGCAGTTGCCAGAGGCTGGAGACAGCAGAGAGGAGAGAAGCTGGGGAGAGTTTGGTCAATAGGCACAAAGTTATAGTGAGGAGAAATAAGTGCTGGTATGCTCTCTACAACAGGGTGAGTCAAGTCGATAATGATGTGTTTGATATATTTTTTGAAGTAGCTAGAAGAGAGGATTTTGAATGCTTCACCCCAAAGAGAAGATAAATGTTTGAAATGATAGAAATGCTAATTATCCTGATTTGATCATTACGCATTATACATGTGTCAAAATACCACAATGTGCCCCCTAAATTTGTACAATCCTTATGTGTCAATTAAAAAAAAAATAAAACAAACCCAAAAGGTCCTGGGTTCTATCAGTGGCCTCTAATGTGTGATCCATATATATGTCAGGGTTCTCAAAACCTTTCCAGAAATCTACCAGTTCAAAACTATTTTTATCATAATGCTAAGACGCCATGAGGTTTTCACACTGTATTGACTGACATTTCTGCTAATGATAAAAAGACAATTGTGGGTAAAACTGTTGGAGTTTTGATATGAATCAAGGCAGCAACACCAAACTGAAGTGGTAGTCACTGTATTTCTCACAACAGGACACATACAGTTAAGCTGGACAGAGAGCCAGTTTCACTTAAACCGTCCCAATGCATTGAAAAAATATTAATAGTTATACTCTATGTATATAAAATATGTCAAAATACATTCTACTGTCATGTATAACTTAAAAAGAAGAAACACAAAATTTAAAAAAACAACAGTATTAAATCTCTATCTTTGAATACAAATCTTCTTAATATTCCGTATGAGGAAATGGAAAGTATCCATGAAGTACCTCAGCTAAATATCCAACTACAATAGTTATTTCCAAGAAATGCTGGATTTGACAGCTGCTAACTTACCAATCCTTCCAGGGAACATCATTTTACTTGAAACAATGACTGACACATTACAGTTGTTTAAACTTAGGTTTTTCCAGACATTTTCTTACAAATAAACCATGAAAGCCTATCATTTAGAGGAAAACAACTAACAGGATTTGTTGCCAATAATAAGATTCAAGTTTTAAAGTGAAAATTATAATTTTGAAAACCTCACATATATTAAGGTGTACTTAACATCTTCCTAATACAACAAATACTTTCTTGACGAAATTGGAGGTAAAATTATTGAAAATTATCTTTTTTTCTCATTATAGAATAAAATACGTCAATGTATGGAAGATCTGCAGAACTCAGTGAACCTTTATCTTCCAAATGACCAATCCACAATGTGACAAAATCAAAAGAAGAGAGCCAACCAAAGTGAAAATTAGACCAATGGATTGAATACAACAGAGATTCAATGTGACTTCACATTCCACACTGGAATTAACCTTTATAAGCTACACATTTTTTTTTCTTAGTCGTTGTCAAAACTGTCAAATTTTGGTATAATATCTAAAAAGAAAATCCACCATTACCTCCCTTTTTCCTTTTTTCCTAACCAGATAGTTAGGCGAGGCTGGATTTCTTTATGAACTTGAATCAAAAATATGTATCCTAACTCATTAAATACAGAATCCAGATAAGACTTTTCTCACTGATTTTGTTTTCAAAAATGTACATATATATTTTTATATATGGGTATTTTTTATTAAGATATCTTTGATTTCTACTAAGTTCCAATATGGCATATACCAATAGTCATAAATAAATAAAACCCATTTTTAAGAAACTAATCTAGAGATATAACCATTGAGCTACACAGGATTTATGCCCCCTCTCTGCCCATCACTAACTTTCAGTTCTAAAACCCATAGGAAAGATGGAATGGCTCAGCTCTACTTTCACATCCTGCTACCTGTTCATCATTATGGAACCATCACTCCAGGGAGCCTCTGGAAACACTGAAACACCTGTATGACTTCACCAAGAGTAGATCACAGGTTAGTTTTTAAAAAAAAAATTCACTGGTGCCTTCCATAGGGTAAGCAGTGGTTAACAGGGCACCTGGATCAGAATTACTACTTAGGATTACTACTCTTGATGAAGATGCAAAATCTCTCTGAGCCTGTTTGATATAAAATGAGAATGACAGTGAGACTACTTCATAAAAAATTGTGTAGACCTGATGAAATAATTTATTAAAGAGTTTACTATGCACACTCGCTAGCTAGCATATATTAAGCCCCCAGTAAATCTTTTAACCATTGTTATTGTAACTATGATGTTTCTTACCTGCCAAAAAGTATATGTTCAAGGCAAAACAAAGGCAGTCTAACTGAATATTCTCAGAAGCTCAAAATCTATCTCAGTTGCCAATTCATTTAGTGAGATGACAAAAGGGAAGGAAAATTACCCAAGAGTGTTGTTGGCTTCTCACCTCAAGAGCAGAACAATCAGTCTATGGCCAGGAATGAAATCACAGTTATAAGCATGACCCAGCAACTATGCAAGTTCCTAAACTTTAGGTGACAAAATGGGCAAGTAGTGCAGACCCAACATGGTTCCCAGCACTGTGTTGACAAGACAGAGGATGACAAGGAAGTGAGGATTCAAACCAATTCCTGATAAGATTTTCCCCCACTTTGGGCAAAAAAAAAAAAAAAAAAAAAAAAGTCATATTTCATTTTATCTTTTTACCTCACTGAAACTCTAGAAGGAGAAAAAGTTGAGTGTGCTGGTGCACACCTATAATCCCAGCTACTCAGGAGGTTGAGGTAGGAGGATCTCAAGTTCAAGGCTCTTAGTTACTTCTGTAACTAAGCAAGGCCCTGTCTCAAATAAAAATAACAACAACAACAAAAAGATCTAAAAGGAATGTGGTTGGGGGAAAAATAGGATGCTTGTCAATCTGAGGTCAGAGCCAAAGAAAAAAAGGATGTTCTCATATTACTAAGAATAGATTAGAAGCAGGACAGAGGGAAGAAGCCCCTTGAAAAATTCCTTTAAATTAGAAATCTATCCTGAGGAACAGACATATGCACACTTACCTACAATTTCTTTATAAATATATTGAGTTAATCATTAATTACAGTGGCAAGGCCCAATTTCACTTTTAATGGAAAAAGCAGAATGCCCCTTTATTTCACTCCATTTCATCAACTTTAAGTATAACCACTTCAAAGCGGCAATACCTTCAAAGCATGATAAGACTTTAATGGTTGATTTAATAGAATGATGTAAGTTATACTTCCAGCATAATGTATAGGAACCATCATGCCCCCTTAACAGCACTTGGATCTTCAATCAGGAAATTCAATTTTAGCTGCAAAACTATGTTTTGGCAAAAGTGCAATTGAACTCAGTGTACTTGTCACATTTCTAAATATACTCCGGTCACCATGACAACAAGGGAGACTGATGGATTGCTTAAAAGAGTACGGTATATTTAATTGTCAGCATTTTAAACTGACTCAGAAAAATGCTGTGTGATAGGTCTACTCACCATGGTTACTGCCGGCTGAGTCCATAATAATAAAAAGGTTCACATACGCACATTACCGACGTGCGCACAAAGAACGTAAAAGTCGGAAGGCCTGGTATTTCCAACCATGCCAAACGCCAAACTTAAGGCTTTAGAAAAGATTTGTTCTCATTAAGTTGCCACTCAAAAACCTCTCTCCCAGCACGGTCGGATGAATCCGAGGCTCTACATCTACATTCAGGGCCACTAGAACAAATCCTAAATCAGCTCCAGTACCTGATTCCTTCTCCTGGGTGAAAACTAAGAAAAATTTGAGGGTATTTTCTTCAGAAACGTATCTGAAATAGAAAATGAGAGAGAACTCTTTGTTCTTTCTTTTCATATAGTCACACTTCCAAATGATAACCTACTAGGAGCCAATCATTTCCTTAACCAACACTTCCTGCTCAAAGATCTTCCACAGTTTAGTGACAGAGATGAAAAAGTCACCCCTCAAGGAGCTAGCATCCTAAGACAAGAGGAAAACAAAAAGATAAACAAATAACCCATTAAGGAAAAAGAAATAATCAAAATGAAATGATCCAGTAAATCATTTTATTTATTATACACAATACCCAGCATGTAGCAGGCACTCAGGAAATCTTCATCATGATTATTAAAACTAAACTATCTCTCACCAAAACAGTTTGCAATGTATATAAATCATGCATCCAGAGAAACTTTGTTACTAGACAGAATATAAAACAAGATCATGGGCAAGGGATGGAATGCAGGAGGGTGTGCCACTTTAGTCAAAGATTAGAAAGACATCTAATAATATGACATTTGAGCTAATGCTTACATCACAACTCCAAGCCAATATAGTATAAAGACAGAGGTAGGTCAGGTGGGGACAAGCGTGGTTTACAACCTGGGCCAAAGGTAGGCCAGTGTGTCTATAGCTTACTGAGTAAGTAAAGTGATGAGGGTGTGAGATAACCCATCTCATAGGGCTTTGCAGGCCACAGAAAGATCTTTTTGATGTTTCTAGTCACCACAGAAGCCTTTGTGTGATTGGGGATGGGGGGCAGTGTATGTTGGATATGATCCAATGAACAATTTTAGATCTTACCTTGTGGGGTAGAGAAGGGTCACAAGGGGAAAGAGAAAAAATGTGGAGACCAGGGTCAAGGTAATGAACTGCAATTTTGATTGAGGTAGATATAAAAGAGGGGAGCAAAAGCATGTACACTTGAGCATAAAGGTAGCAAGAATCAATGGACTGAGGCTCCATAACACTGCCGAGAACAGACCCATGACTCAGCAGGTCTGGGCAGGGTGTAGGATATGCTGTTTCTAGCAAGCACCCAGGTGATGCTGCTGCTCTGTGAATCACACCTTGAGAACCAGGACTCCAGGGCTAGTATGGAGAAAGAAACACAACTAGAGCCAGAGGAGAGAGTTTGGCTTAGGGTAATAAGTAGAATACAGGAAAAAATTCAAGAGATGTAGCAAAAAGAAACAACCCAATACTTGGAGACAAATAATCTATAAGTGGAAATTAAAAAAAAAAGACAGTGGTATTGATTTTGAGCTCTTTTTAATGACATTGTTCACTATATAGATAGAACTTCATAGTTTCTATCTATCTAATATTAACCAATATTTCATGTAGTCACTGCCTACCCGTAGGGCCAGGGAAAATAATTATGGTTACAGATAATAATAACTAGAATCACAGTAGCCATTTATTGGAGAACTTGTTCTCTGCTGGGCACATTACAACATGTGCCATCTTCAAGTCTGACAATAACGTACTTTATTTCATTTAACCAACGACAAGCTGAATGCTCAGAGACATTATATAGCTCACCCAAAAGCACTTCTGCTTCAACTGGATTCAAACCCAGGGATGGACACCAAATTCCATGATCTTCTCTTACATTCTGTTTTAAGAAGTTGTAGGAGAATAAGATGTATACTTGGGGCACTCATTCTTAATGTCAGGGTCCCCTTCTAATGTAGGCCTCAAGTCTACAACTGTGAAAGCTTTATCCACACAGTCTAGGAACATGGGAGTGAAGCAGTCAAGGTGAGAAGGCTAGTATACAGCAGAGACATGGTTCATTTGTATCCACAGAAAACAAACCTGGCTTGAGTGCTTCACGGACGTTCACTGAGCTCACACTCAGACTCCCATCTCTGTACTCCTAGTACAGTGCTTTTCCATAGCACCATGTTTACCTTTGATTTTATTCTGGTTGTCCTTTGCAAGTTTTCAACCCAGAAAGTAACTGGCTCTCTACACTAGCAATGTGTTTGGCGTGAGAATGTGAGAAAGAGGCCCTCATTGTGAAGATGCACGGGGAACGGTAATAGATATTGACAAGGCATCAGCAGATAAGAAAGATGAGCTTAGACATTTCCCCAACCCAGGAAGTGGGTAAGAAATGAGCCACAAGATCTTCCTTCTAGTCACCCACAATGTGTTTTCCCAAGATGATTCACAGGTATGGCTCCACAGACCTGACAAAGAGGACCATCTCAGGAAGATGAAAGGATGTTTTTATGCCTGCTCTCTTTTTCTTCTTCTTCTTCTTCTTTTTTTTTTTATTTGTTCCTTCTCGAGTAGTAACTATTAATTGTGCTATGTGGGCAGTACAGAGATGAGTCTACCGGGAAGCCAGTACAAATCCATCAAGCGCTTTTAGCCCAAGCTTTTTAGAAGCAATTGCTTACCACATTTTCACTGCTCTTTTTCTCACAGCTAGAATTAAAGTGGATTTTACCACACAATCACTCCATGCCCTTCTCCCTTACCTCTGAATTGAAGACAGAGGAGGATTATGGGCCTGTCACCAGAAAAATCAGACATGTGAAAAAACCTATTCATTTAGTATTTATAAAGACTAAGTACTGGGCCCTAAGGTAGGTACCCTACATGCATTAACAGATGACAACACTATAAGGCAGATATTGTCCACATTGGACAGATGAAGAGATGAATGTTCAGAGAAGAGGAAGTACTTGTCTAGAGTCATACAACTAGAAAACAGCAGAGCCAGGAAATGAAAACCTAGGTCTTCTGACTCCAAGGCCAACGCTGTCTTTTGCCATTACACAGGTACCTGTATACTTCTGGGAGCACCCACAATCTTCCTTTCAGTTCTACAGGAGAACCAAAGCTTCAAATATTCCCGGAAGTGAGGCTGTATATGAGCAGGAACAAATAGCAATAATGTCATGGTAGATTCTCTGATGGTTGCCCCTGACCAAGATGACATGAGATATAAGTGGTCTCAGAGATCACTGTGAGTCTGGCATGACAATTCTGGAATCACAGAAGCTCTTCAATTTGCTCTGACAAAATAACATCACACAAAGTCTGCACTCACGCCCAGCTCCAGGTCAGGCAATTGAAGGAACACAAACCAAGAAAGCACACCCTAATGGCAGACTGAGAGCCTATCAACCATGTGTTCACAAAGTGCCTGGCTCATTATAAAGTTTAATAAAATAAAATAATTAAAGGAAAATTAATTTAGTCTAAGATTAAACTTGCCCTTTCATTATTATTCCCACATCCTCATATAGGTAGATGTTGAAAAGGATCAAATAACAAGAAAAAGAAGAAGAATCCAGTTTTGAGGCTTTAAGATATAATATCTGAGCCAAGGGGAAGATTAATATATGTAAGCAGCATCCTTCCCTGTCTCCCTTACCCAGAGGGGCGTGAGGTTAAGCATTTCCAAAGATTCTGTATCATAAGCTGAGCTGACAGGCACACCTGATGAGAATGGTAATTAAATCAATGAGTAAATAAACACTTAGCTCAATGTTCTCTATTTTTGGTGGCTGTCTTTAGAAAATGAGTTGCCTTATAAGGGTGGATTTCTCTCTTCCAACAATAAACAATAAAGGGTAGCTTCTCAAAAAAATTTATTTTTCTTTTTTAAAAGTTTCTTGCTTTTCAACAAGTGCTTGCTAGTTAACCACTTTCTATACGTATGTGTGTGGTCTGGGAGAAAATGGATGGTACAAAGAGAAAAACACAATCCCTATTATCAAAGAGCTCAAAGTTTAGTACCTAAGGCCAAGCACAAAATGTTGTGATTTTTTTTTAAGTCAGCAAGTTATGTTCTCAATTATGAAAATACCAAATGTCAGATTCGTCTCCAGTCCAAGCAATAATATGAAATGAGCCAATTCTTCTGAATCAGGCTATTTTTTAATGAAAATTATGACTGTTGAAGCTTTTCCTTTTAATGCCAATATTATTAGAACTCAGAGGAGAAAACAAGGTCAATTTACTATGTTCCATATTCTTCCCAGACTCTAACCCAGCACCATCGAATAGAAATAGACAAATTTTACAATAGTTAACAAAATGCAGGTACTCCCCCAGGCAGACACACTGCTCCCAATATTGCAGAGTTTCTCCTAATGCTACACCTTGGGATCAAAAAATTATAGGACACTATGAAGACAAATGCCAGAGGGGGAAATGGCTCCATCCCATAGGTAAGAATGAGCAAACCAAGAATTACCCTCAAAACAGTTGCAGCCTGCCCACTGTACCCACCGCAATACCCTTTCACTAAGACCATCTCATTTAGGACTTGAGATTCTACCCTCAAACCTTTTGTGGCTTGAAACAGGTTCCTTTTCTAGCTCTAGTCACCAAAACTTCCTCTTGCCAACCCTTCTGTGCATCCTCTGAGAACAGTACAGAATAGGAAAAACTCAAAACAAATGCACAATGCATCAATGCATGAAGCTACTGAGGGGAAAAAAAGAGCCGAGAAACCCTCTCTTTTCCAACCTTCTGGTTTGGGTGCAGAGGTAAGGAAACTTCTGAGCCCTTATCAGATATATATATATATAAAAGAGCACTCCCTCTACCACATTTCATCACTTTGTCCTGTCTAAAGAATTTTGCCTGATGGGTAAATGGTTGACCTTTATTAGTATCACTGTCAGAAGTCAGTGTAAGGGATAGGTGGGGTCCACCTCTCAATCTCCCTACTTTTTGTAATGTCTTTCTTTTCTTTGGAAATTTGGTTTCTGACACAGGTGCCAATCCCTGTGCTGTGTGCTGGATAAGCATGCACAAACCCAGCAATGCGACATGACTCATCCCTCAGGTGGGCCAGGACTGAGAATGGAGGGCAGGGTCCAGCAAGCCTCAACACAGTCCTCAGATGCTATCCATAGGTCCTAATTGAGATATGGGACCCATGCACTTTGGGAGTTTGAGCTTTCCCTCATAATAAAGTTAGAAATTTGAAGACTAATCAGTAAGTTGCAATGGTGTCGGAGTATTAATAGTCCCAGATAACTGGTCTTCCTCGTAAGCATAAAACAAAACAAAACTGGCCACCATCAAGGTTACCATACCATAATTCATATTGAACTCATGCACTCTCTGATATGAATGCTCAAGAAAGATACTTCACCTCTGTGGTAGTGTGCCCAGAAAGCTATGACCCCAGCCTAATCGTGAGAAAGCATACAGACACTGGAACTGAGAAACATGCTGCAAAATACCTTATCATGACATTTCAGAAGTGTCAAAGTCATGAAAAACAAGAGACAAGTCACAGTCTAGAGGAGACTATGAAAATGTGATTACTAAATGCAAAGTAGTATCCTCAACAGCATCCTGGAACGGAAAAATGATAGAGTGAAAAATGGGGGGAATTTAAATAGTTTCACTAGTCAAGTTATACCATGCCATTTTCTTAGTTTTAATAAGCATACTTTGGTTGGGTAACATTAGTGGAAGCTAGGGGAGAGTATATAGGAAATCTCCAACTTGTTTATAACTCCCAGCATCAACAGGTGAACATTCCTGAGGGATGAACAGCCTCACGCTACTTCCAGCCAAACCAAAACTCCATCACGAAAAGAACTGATGACACTGAATACAACAGAAGACATTATATAAAGTGACATGGCAAGTTTTGTTGCTCTTATAATAAATTGAAAGCATTTCAAATGCACTTGATCAGGTTTTTTTTTTTTTTTTTTAAAGCTCACTGGCAACAAGAAATGAGCTGAACTAAACAGTCTTTTTTAATAAGATAAAATAAAACAAAATCATGCAAAAGCCAAACTTGCCAAAAAAGAAATTGGTGACTAAAAAACAACAAAAAAAAATTCCATTAATTGTTGAAATTTTTAATTTTACATTTGGATGGACATTATATAAAGAATCATCTTCCCAAACCTCATTTGAAGGTTTCAAAGATGACACTGGCCCTGTTTTACTGAACAAAAGGGAGCCTCTCTACCTGTGCTCCTGAGAAGGAAAGACACAGTGATGGGTTTCTGGAGATGCAGTGTGCCTGGACTTCTTAGTATCCACCTTGAGAGTTTGGGAAGCTATGTAACCTAACCTGGGGGGAAATCCTTTTCAAAGAACTGTGGTAATTTTATTTATTTCAGATTTTTCCATCAGAATTCAGTTTTTCCTCAACTCAGTTTATCGGACTCACCAAATCAACCAAAGACCACAGAAGAAATAAAAGCAAATCCCAACCATTTTCCGCACATAGGGAGGTGGGTAGGTAGAATAAGAGCTAAAACCATCCCAGCTGAGTCTACAAGCTGAAATCTTCTACCAAACATTAGGGAACGTTCCACTTCATCTCCGAACCCACAGCACTATAACAAAAATATCTACATATTCACATTTTTTTTGTTGTTGTTAATACTAGTTTTAGAAAAATGTTTTCCCTTCAGTGAAGGTACTGAGTGTCATAGAAACCATGTCATGGAGCCCAACTTTTCAGATGAGGAAATGGTGAACCAAAAAAAGAAATGGAATCATCCAAGTTAGCTCCTTCCTATCAGAAACTCTCCTGAGCATTCCTTGAGGTACTCAGACCTTAAATTAAAAAGTCAGGCCCAAAATAATTTCAAAAAAAAAAAAAATAGTACTGTGAGCAAAGTACTATGTAAATAGCAGGGATACAAAGATAGATAAATGAGAAGGATCTTCCTGGCCAGAAGCAGCTTAGGAACCAGCTCCACCCTCCTTGGAGGGCACTGGGAGAGTTTTCTTGGAGAAGGCTCTACCCTGAGGATGCTGTTTTCCCTACAGCCTCCCTGTGTGTGTCTGCCTGTCCTCCCACACTCCAGATATGCAAGTCCAAAGACAGTGCTGGCATTTTTCTAATTGCCGCTTGATGCCTACAGATCATTACTCCACTAGCACATGCCCTCACTGTCCTCCTACCTCCTTCATTTCTCCATTGAGACTTTCAGTCCCTGAGGCCCTCTTTACTCCCTGTGCACCAAGCCCCTTGTGGCTTCTCTGTTTTCCCTGTTTAAGGTGGCGATCCCATGAAGAGCACATTAAGATAACATTTTGGGTATCACTTTGGTACTTGACCTGCCCTGACCTTCCCTGACATTGGATTCACACAACAATATGCTTCCCTAACCCTCACCCCTACTTACTGCTGGACTGTAACACACTAAATATCACTTTAATGAGCTAAGATAACACTAATGCAAAAATAACTTTAATAACAATCCTTTTAATTTACAGTGTAGAGTTAATGAAGCATTCCTTACGCATTACCTCATTTTGATTCTTACAAGATGAGTAAATTAGGACCCACAGAAATGATGCCCATTTAACAGAAAGAGAAGCCAAGTTGCAGAGATGGGAAGTAACCTTTGTCAAGGCCTCACAGGAAACTTTTGGCACTGCTGGAACCACATGTCCTCATACCTGGTACAACTTGCCTTTCATTACACCACATATCCAAAGCTCAAATGACACATTCAAAATGGCAAGACAAATCTTTAATTGACACCTGATATTATACCTGCATTTTTAGTAGACTTAGAGAGGGAGAGAAACATTCAGAAAGAGACACTTCTCCAACTGATTCTGGTAGAGACGATTAGCAGAAATATCTTGCAAAAGACGTGGGTGTCCTGGAAGACTCATCGTCGTCATCATTATAATTTCTAATCATGCTGTGTGGGCAGGTGTCCGTGTGGAAGAAACACCATTGGCACCCAGATTAGCAATTTCATCGGGAGACTAGAAAGGAAGTCTGCAATTCTTAGACCTCAGAGCCTAAATCACAGCTTTCTCCTCAGGGATCAGCAAATACACAGTCTGTGCCTTCGCAAGGATTGTTGGGCCTGCCAAGGGAGGTAATCAAATATCAAGTCCATCTAAAAATGCATGCTAGAGCAAGGTACAGGAGGCTCCCTGGGAACCCGGAAATAGCACTGGCTGCAGACAGAGAAAGCTGGAATGGCAGTCCCACGTTACATCTCTAACTCATCAGTGTCTTTGAATGAATCATTTGCCTTCTTTGCATTTTTGTTTTTGCTCTCGTCTGAAAATTGAGTTTTTGAACTAAAACTGTTTTCCAGTGAGACACGGGAGGAAGTCAAGAGGAAAAATGGCCAGCTGCAGAATTTTAGGCTTCTCCTGTCTCTGCATGGCCCCTTCTACATGCATCTGTCTTGATCATTTTCCATGGTGGACTTGAGACTCTCTTCAAGATTGAGTTAAACAAAGTGTTCAAGGTCATGGAAATCATGAGCATCAGATGATCTCTGCTATGCTGTCAGTTCTAACATTCTGATTCTACTGAAATATTGTTTTCTCGTGGGTTATTCTTTCGGAAAGACCAGTCAGGTTTATTTAACAAAAATTAGTGGGATTTAAAAATATATCTGCTAATACCACGCCCTGAAAGTGTAATGTGCAGCATGTCTAATATTATCTTATGCTTCCACATTCATAGAGAGAGAAAACATCCAAAGAAGAGTGACAAAGGAGAGTGAAAGGAGGGAATCAGCCTCGGGTTCCATAATATTCTATTATGGGTTTTATTTATTCATACAAAAATATTCTTTTTTTAATGTTTACCAGTTTCTTACATAGGCTATTACAAGAGGTACAGGTGAAGAAATGCACAGGATGAAGTAGGGAAAAGGGCAAAAAGTTTCCAGGCCCTCTCCAGGATGCCACCCCATAGGAGCCTATTTATATTAATTAAAAGTAAAAATAAAAATATATGCATTGGGAGTCAAGTTCAAACAATAAGAAACATAATAAAACACACATAAGCAAAGCAAACAGTATTACTGAAGATTTAAACAGAAAATAGAGAATTGCAAAATGAAAGAGCCAACAAATTCAATATCTGCTTTATTTAATAAACTTTTGCTAAAGCAATCAAAAGGAGGAGAGGATACAGAAATACAGCACAAAACCACAAAATTGTATAAGGTGAAAACAAGCATAAATGTGGGGGAAACTAAAATAATCAAAAGAAAGTGTTTAATTCTGTACAAATTAATTTGAAATGGGTGACTTTCTTAAAAATTGTTATCAAAGGTGGCCAAAGAAGAGAAATGAAAAGAATCAGTCTAGATACTACTGAAGAAATGTAGAAAGTTTTCGAAGAGCAAAGATTGCTACCTCTCAAAAAAAGGCACAAGGTCAAGGCAGTTTCACAGGGAAATCTTACCATATTTTTAAGGAATAGGTTATATAAATGCTAGTCAAACTATTTCCAAAGTTAAGTAAACAGAAGAGCTCCCTCATTATTTCATGTATGATTTAAGCATAACAATAATGCTAAATTTGAAAATGCTAATAAATACATACTACACAGAGAGAAAATTTTCACATCCATTCATTTATGAGACTTAATGGGAAAAATCATTAATAAATTATTGACATCTAGATTCCATCAAAATGAAAAATATAATTGTTTTTCATGTATTTTTAAATTTTTTACATGGCTACAGAATATATTTTGAAATATTATACATACATAGACTAAATATAATTTGTTCCAATTAGGACCAAGTCATACTTATTCTATGTATGTATAATATTTGTCTCTTCCAATGAATTTCTTTTTTTTAATTTTTAAAATTTGTTCTAATTAGTTATACATGATAGTACAATGCTCTTTGACACAGAGTCCATAAATGAAGTATAACATCTCATTCTTCTGGTTATACATGACACAGAGTTACACAGGTCATGTAAGCCTATATGTACATACAGTAATAATGTCTAACTCTACTATCATTTCTTCCTCCATACTCCCTCTCCCAGTCCAATGAACTTCTAATCTTCACCTCCCTTGTTGTAGGTTAGCATCATCATATCACAGAGAACATTCTGCCTTTGTTTTTTGTGGGACTGGCTTATTTCACTTAGCATGATAGACTCTAGTTCCATCCATTTACCGCCAAATGTCATAATTTCATTCTTCTTTATAACTCAGTAATATTCCATTGCATATATACACCGCATTTTCTTTATCCAGTCATCTGTTTATTGTACAGCACCTAGGTTGTTTCCATAGCTTGGCTATTATGAATTGAGCTACTATAAACATTTGAAGTAGCTACATCATTTTAGTATGCTAATTTTAAGTTCTTCGGATATAAACTGAGGAGTGGGAAAACAGGGTCAAATGGTGGTTCCATTCCAAGTTTTCTAAGGAATCTCCATACTGCTTTCCAGAGTGGTTACCCTGATTTGCAGTCCCACCGGCAATATATAAGTGAACTTTTTACCCATATCCTCGCCAACATTTGTTGCTGCTTATATTCTTGATAATTGCCATTCTCACTGGGGTCACATGGAATTGGTGTAGCTTTGATTTGTATAGCACATTTTACTGACATGAGATTATATTTGAAATTTTTATTTACCTATTTTCACCAAATTTACAGAACAAAAGAAAAAGTAAACTTTTTTTTAGAATGGATGATAGTTTCTAAAAAAGATAGAAAATCACTTAACCTCAATTTAAAAAATTTAAAGTATTCTCAAAATAAGTATGGATATTTATTAATATATATGGATATTTATATATATATATATATGCCTAATATATCTATAAAATCTCAAACCAAAGCCAACATCACAATTAATAAGCATTCTCATCAAAGTCAGAAACAAGACGATACTCACTGTTATTTAATATTTAGTCTTATGAGGAAATTAATACCTTTAGAAGAAAGCTGAGTTATAAAAATTTAAAAAAAGAAAAATATAAATTTAACATATTGGCAAGTGATATGATAATTTAACTAGATACCCAAAGGAATCTATCTAAAATTTATCCAAATGAGAGAATTCAATAAAATGGCTGAGTAGAAAAATCAACATACTAAATTCAAGACCCTACATAAATTGAATGGTGTAAGAAATAATTACAACTAGAGGCAGCAGAAAATATTTAGAAAGATAAACATGTAAGAAACATGCATGGCTATATAAATGTTCTTGGGGACAAAAAAGGATGACTTCAGGACAGGGGATGTAGCTCAGTGGCAGAGCTCTTGACAAGCATGTGCAAGGTCCTGGGTTTCATCCCCAGAAATGCACAAAAAAACAGCAATAACACTTCAACAAATGGAAAAAGAATTAACATGTTACAATGCACAATGCATAATGTTAAGGAGTAAAGTTAGAGCAATCCCCATAAAAATGCCAACAGACTATTGGTTTTAGAAATAGGCAAGTTCAAATGAGATTGATCAAATTATGTTATGTGCATATATGAAATGGCATAATTAACCCTACTATTATGTATAATTATAATGCATCGATTAAAAATAAGTAAATAAGTTCATTCTAAAGTTCATGGAAAAATCTACAAAGCACTTAAAGTCAAAAAACTTCCTGAATAAGAACTAGATAATGGTACACGAAGTGACAGATGAATGGAACAGAAAGTCCAAAAATAGGTACAAACCCCTACCTATTAAAGTATTTAATATTTAAGTACTGATGAATTCAACATACAATAAAGGTAGCTTTTTAAATCAAGGTGGAAAAGACGGACTCCTCAATATAGAATATTTGTAGAGGTAGATACGAAAAAGAATCAAAAGAGATTCCTTCCTCATATTTTTTTTAATCAAAATAAAATTGTAAAATTTCAATGAACTAGAGAGAGAGAGAAAGGGTGAAATTAGAAAGATTTTGTTTTTAAACAATCAAAAAGTGGTAAAGGTACTCCTGAGTATCACATAATATCCCAAATCAAAATATCAAGGAAAGCAGGGAAGGAGGAAGGGAAGGAGGGAGGGAAGGAGGGAGGGAAGGAAAGAGAGAGGGAAGGAGGAAGGGAGGGAGGGAGGGAGGGAGGGAGGAAAGGAGAGAGGGAGGGAGGGAGGGAGGGAGGGAGGAGGCAGGGAAGGGGAACATTCCATAGAAGAGAGATCAGTAGAATAGAAAAAGAGGGAAGGCTGAGAGGAAATGAGGAGGGCCAGGAAAAGGCAAGAAGAGTGGAATGAATTTGAACAAATTTTCCTGTGCACATATATGAGTATCACAGTGAAGCTCACCTTTATGTATATCCACAAGGCACTAATTTTTAAAAAAACTATAAATAAATAGAATAAAGAGCAGTAGAGTAGAGGGAATGGAAGAGGAAGGAAGGAAAAGAAAGGGGAGCAAATTATATTCCATGCTTGTATAATTATGTCAAAATGAAGCCTAATATTATGTAGAACTAAAATGAGCTAATAAAAAATTAATAATATATAACATCCTTACAAATTTAAAAACAAGTGAATTGAATAGAAAAAAACTTTTAGTCAGCAGGGAAAAAAAAGACAAATGCAAAATGGTGAGATATTGCAACCGTTATCACTGATTATAGTTAATTGAACTTTTTATTTTTTTGGTGGTACTGGAGATCAAATACAGAGCCTTATGCATGCTAGACACCTGAGTTTCTTAACTATAATAAGTTGATAGGCAAAATTCCGACAATGCAGTAGAAAAAGAAGTAAAAGGCAATTTGCAAATGGAATTACAATAACTTTAAAAGTCACTTATACTAACAGAAATGCAAATTAAAACTAACAAGACAAATCTTGTGGGACTTGTAATCCCACAGAGATTCAGAAGGCTGAGGTAGGAGGATTGCAAGTTCAAGCCCACTCTCAGCAACATAGTGAGATCTGTCACAAATTTAAAAATATAAGAAATAAATAAATAAGGCTGAGGATATGGGGAGAGGGGACAACAGGACTACAAGACATCAGACATGGGATAGACTGATACTGAAATGATCATCTAGATACAATTACATGAAAAAGATGCCAAGTGATGTGCGTAATATTCTCTCTGTATAAATATTCCACATATACTAAATTTAAAGGAATATATTATATTAGCATACACAAATATATATTATCCTCCTCTTACATACCCTCTGAAAGGGTATGTAAGAAACTGATAAAGGTGTTTGCCGCTGAATGAAAGAAGCAGAGAGCATAAGAGAGAGATTCATGGTCTTTGTATCCTTTTTAATTTTGTATAATAATTTTTTGTAACTTATTCAAATTAAATTTCAGTTTTCTTTAAAGAAACGCTAGACAAGTTGACTGTGGCGCCACACTCCTATAATCCCAGGACTCGGGAGGCTGAGGCAAGAGGATTGAAAGTTTGAGTCCAACCTCAGCAATTTAGCCAGGCCCTAGGCAACTTAGTGAGACCCAGTCTCAAATTTTTAAAAATTAAAGAGGGGTGGATTGGGTTGGGGATATGACTCAATAGGTAGGTGCTCCTGGGTTCAATCCCTGGTACTAAAAGAAAAAAGAAAAAGAAAGGCTGGATAAATAACAGATCAATGAGATTGAGAGACTCAGAGGGCAGCCAGGCCATGGCCTGTCCTTCCAACTCTACCATCAAACATGTTATCAGAATGGGCAGAACCAAGATGCCAGGGGTGAAAACCCCCTCTAGTTCCTTTATCAGGTTGACTTTTTGGAACTTCTTTATTCCTTCAACACATCAGTTTCTATAGAAAGCTAAAACTTAAGAGGTTGCTGGGAAAATTTGCTAAGAAAGCAGAAAGGAGAGCCCCTAGCCCCTATCCAGCAAGGAATCAGTGTTCAGTGAATGTTACTCCCTCTACCTCAAGGACTCCCAGACAAGGAGGTCAGTGATGATAAGACGACGCTGCGCTCAGCCATACCCACTCCAGCCTCAGCTTCCCATCCCATTGCCACAACACCCCAGGGCCCCATGAAGCAAAAGCTGGCTAAATAATCACACTTTCTAAATTCAGGCCAAAGATGACTGGCAAACATCTATGCTACAGAAGTGAGTGGAAGCCCCGTGCAGCCAAGTGGCTGGATGAAGAGGTGGATATTCAAATCCACTGACTCCCCAACAATTTTTCACAACATTTCATGTGTCAGCAAGGAATGGGCACCTTTTCCTCAATTTCATTGACTTACTCTTTATTGACTGATTGATTGATTGACTGAATGATTTTGAGGTACTACAGATAGTGTATTCTACCACGGAGCAACATCCCAACCCCTTTTTTAAAATTCTAAGACAGGTATTGAACCCAGAAGCACCTAACTAATGAGTCATATGAAGTTGGTGAGGCTGGCCTCCATTTTAGCAACCTCCCACCTCCGCCTCCTGAGATGATAGGATTACAGTTGTACACCATGGTGCCCAGTTGGCTACTCTTTTTTTAAAAAATTTACCTTCTTTTACCTTCAAAGCAACTATACAGCACACCCATCCCTGTCTCTCTTTGCATTTTTTTTTTTTTTTTTTTTTTGGTACCAGGGATTGAACCCAGGGGCACTCAACCACTGAGCCACATCCTCAGTCTTTTTTTTTTTGTATTTTATTTAGAGAGAGGGTTTCACTGAGTTGCTTAAAACCTCACTAAGTTGCTTAAGACCTCACTAAGTTACTAAGGCTGGCTTTGAACTTGTGATCCTCCTACCTCAACCTCCTAAACTGCTGGGATTATGGGCAAGCGCCACGGCGCCCAGCCAGTTTCTCCTTGTGATTAGAGAGAATCACAGAATATACATCACCTGCTATACATTTCCACAGACATCAGAGGACAAAATGATCCTTCTTGCAGTATACAAAAAGGCCACATCTGCCATCTTCCAGAGAGGAGAGAAGAAAACTTTAATGAAAACTCTCCGCTACCAAACACATGAAGCCCCTTCCTCTAGAATCTGGTGGCTTACAAGAGAGGTTAAAGGCAAAACCCATCCTCAGAGCGCTGGTTAGTGGTGTGGTGAGGATTTTGTGTGTTTGTTTGTTTTGTTTTATTTTTTGTCTTTCTGTTTTTGCTACCTGAGAAAGATTCTGTTATGGTTGCTATCAATTCTCATTTAAAGAAATAAGGACAATGGTATTAATAATGAAACAAAAGTACTCCGTTTTACTCTCTGTGGTCTGCAAGAAGTTTCACATTTCACTCAGATCAGAACTGCATGTCTTACTGATGTGAAAGTGTGTGGTTTTGCAATAGCCAAGTTCTTCTAATATTTAACTTTCTGTTGTTTCTTACTTGCAATTTACAGTAAAAGAATCCCAATTTTTCCCCTTTGTCAAAATCAGTCCGTTTTCAAAACAACCCGGCTACCTCCACATGGCACGTTTCACAAAAATCACAGGGGCATGGGGCTAGTTAGATCCAATTTATAGGGTTACACAATTCCCAACCATGAAAGAGATTGCACAAATGTTATCTTCAGAATCCATAGGACATAATTTTTCTGGACAAGCACAGAAGCAAGCCAAGTCCTATGTTTGCCTATCACCCCTTTCTGCCACTGACTCCTTCAATTTTTCTTTTTGGCTAAATTTAAACAGAAAAATCAGTGATCAGTCCACAAGAGAAAATCATCACCGTCAGCATCGCCTTCACCATGATCTTTACCTTGGTTATGGGGCTCATCTTGAAAGCTTTTTTGTAGGTACTTAATCATCCTATCAAGCTTTTGAAGTAGATGTGGCAAAATTGACTCCACAAAGTGTAGGCTCAGAGAGAGCAAGTGATTTGCTCAGGCGCCCTCAGCAATAAACACATGGGCAGTCCTCAATCCAAGTTGTATCATTCCTCAGGGAGGGCTGCTCCTTTCACCCTCCACTCTGCCTATAGAGAGCAGCCTGGATTCCTGTTGGTCTCCTACACCAATGGCTCTTAGCTGCTTCATCATGACACCCTGTGACTCCATCAGCAATGGTGACAGTCAGCACACACTCTGTGGCACCACTGTTTGTATTGAGGTTGGTTTTCAGTTGTTTGGTGACAGGGCCATATCGGTAGTGAAGTATTTTCATGATCACCAAGACCCATCAATTATCAGATGTGTCGCAAGCCATTTGTTACCAGTAATAGTTGAAGTCCTCAAGCACCAAATGATTTGCTTTTCTTAAGAAACTAGTGCTCTTTCAAAGCTACTGCTATGTCATTGTCACATGCTCCCGTTTTTCTCAAGAATGGGAGCAAGAGGCAGAGTCCCAGTTAATTCTTCCACCTGATCACAGCCTGCCTTCCCCCTCTCATAGCCCACAGTACACTGTCACAGGAAAGTGATCCATAGTGTCTTGGTTGAATAAAGGTGGAGTACTACTTCTATAGGACAAAGTGACAGACAAGGTAGCTTTCCTAGAAAGAAAAGAGAATATCCGATTTCTGTGTAGACTGGCTAAACCTCTACCTCAGTCCTGAATTTGTTCTGTAGATTGATATTTGAGTAAAAAAAAAAAACCAAAAACTTAAAATGCCCCAGTTGTCATCCCAGGAGTGTCACTGATACCTTTGACTACAGAGGGAATGAGTACGGTACCCATTACCAAAATCTTAAACAAACACACACACACACACACACACACACACGAACAGAATGAATCCAGTCTAATACTTCAGGTGACCAAAATAGCCCACAATCCATTCAATGCATATCCAGACAATTTATAACATCCAAAAGATAATCAGTAGCGCTCCACAGTTAATAGTCATGTCAAATGTCACAGTTACCAGCTATCTCATGGGACCGAGTACGTATCGTGTCTCCCTCATTAGATGGTAAGGCCCTAGTGGTGAAGAACCTATTATTCATTCAAATGAATGTTTACTGAGAACTTTATGTACTAGGTACTGATTTAGAAGGTGAAGATACAGAAAAGAACTAAAAAAGATGAAGCTCCTATACCCAGGAGCTTCTTTCCCAGGGATAAATGTAGAAAATTCACAAACAGGGAAGTGCATGCACAGTTTGCAGGAAACAATAAATGCTTTAAAGAAAATAAAACACAGTATAGGTGATAGGGAGTGGGTAGGAGGGAAACAGATGTTTTCTACATGATTCCAGCTCTAACCATATATTTGGAATTTTCAAAAAATACTCATGCTTGGGTCCAAACTAAATATTCTCCAGATACTCTGAGTTTCAGTGTCCTCATCTGTAAAATGGGGTAATAATAATAATGGATACCTGTTTGGGTTATTGTGAAAATCAAATGACATATGTAAAGTACAGAAGAATGCCTAGCACACAGAAAGGGCTCAGAGTTTGCCGTCATTCATGGCAAACCAGGAGTATAACGTCAATGCTTGGTCATTCAATTTAGTGTTCTTTTCATAGTGCCATGCCACAGCTAAAGTTCACAGTTTAAAAATATGCACAGAAGATGTAACAGGAAGAGCTGCAAGCCAAATCTGGTCTTCAGGTGCATTCTGTTTGCCATACAGGGTGGACTTTTAACTATATGTCTGAACCAAAGGTAATGTTTCTAAATGAAACTATCAGTTGCATTTTTCCCTTTCATGCATAAGTATCTCTCATAACATTTTTTTTAAATATGTGTTTGCCAAAATTTTAAAAACCAAAGATTTTACACAAAATCTGGCAACAATGCACCCCACGTGGCTATCTATAACTGGCGTGCCAGGGTGGCATCTGCCTCTCTTGGAGAGGATGCCCTCTCCAGTTTCCCAGGTTCCTCACCATGCCCTGCAGCTCTTTCCCCAAACATGAGCTCATACTGTGGCCAAGGACCAGCTGAATTTTATCTGAACGCTTGCACTATTACCTAAAGAGAAAAGAGTAGAGAGAAAAACAAAATGTTTCCTGTACCCAAGGTTCTTAAATGAGAAAAGGTTAAGCTGGATAAAGGGATTTGTGTTTCAAGAAGACTTTCCTGGCTCTGTAGGCGAATGACCAAACACGTCCTGGATACTGAATGGGGAGCTTTGCAAACACCAGCTCTTTCAATCCCACAATTCTGTGAGGCACTTGCCATTATCACCATTCTCAAGGATGAGGAAACTGAAGCTTGAAATGGATAAGCAACAGCCTTCAGTCACACACACAATGAACAATAAAGTCACAAGCAGAAACAGAACTGCCTGACTCCAAAGCTGAAACTCCTTCCACAATGCCACACTCCCGCCACCCAGAGAGCTATGTAATGTAATTGCACCACAGTGGAGAACAACAAGGAGATGGGAAAATGCTTTGTAAAGACCGATATCCATTTTAAATACCATATGCCTCTCCCTGGCCAAGATACTCTGTTCATGCAAGACCTCTCTCCCAATAATATCAAGCAGCTGTGCCTTTCAGACTTTGAGAAACCTTCAGATTACACCGTAAAACCTGCTCCTTGTTTCTTTTATCCTGCATAATGCCAGCTCTACTCTTTCTTACATCGACAGATGAACTGATTACAGAAAGAAAAAGCATCAGTGTGTGTGTGTGTGTGTGTGTGTGTGCATGCGGTGCCAGTGATTGTGTGTATTATGTTGGGAAAGATCAAAACCAGTGGCTGAAATGGAAGACGGGGCCCAGTACGGCTCATCTCAAATATTCACTCCTTACTGAAGCTTCCCTCTCACTCTGCCAGAATGAACTGCCTCCACATTCTAATACAGGTTGTTGGTACCTTGTTCAGATTTCTATATCACATTATTTTTATGTGTTGTGTGTCACTGTGTCCACCAAAATGCAACATTCATTGAGAGAAACATACATTCTGATGGTCACCTTTATGTCCCCACTCCAAGCCACCCTCACCTGCCATGCTGAGCACAAGAATGGCGTAAACTCAGATACTCAGTGAAAGGATTGTTGAGTGGAGGGCTGCAGAATAAGGATGAGTTCAAGGTAAGAATGATCATCTTCTAATAATATTTCTTTACATAAAGGTATATATAGTTAGTATGCAGTAATTTCAGAGCGAGGCATTGTGGGAATGCAGTTTTGATTTTTTTTTTCTTTTTTTTTCTTTTACTACTTGAACTTCAAAGAACTCAAGATCTACTGGGAGAGACAAAGGCACATAAATAATCCCAATGGAAGAAAAATAAAAGCTAAGTTTCCTGAGGGAGAAAAACCAAAAAACAAAAAAAGTTCTTGAAACGGAGAGAAATGTGCAAGCTATGAAATTCTTGGTATTGTGCTATAATCTTTAAGTGGTCAATTAAAATATTTCTCCTCAAATAAATACAATTTCTTTCTTGGATAATTTACTGACATTTCTTCTTTTGAAGTTGCTGACATTTAACTATCAGAAGAGCTATTAAGAAAGGTCTCAGTCAAAATGGGGAATTCAACTATTTTTTTTCTTTAAAGGAAGTTTAAGAGAAAGCATCTTTGTATTTCAGCAATTTGGAAGAGCTTGACTTTTTTGACAATATAACTGCAAAGGAACTTGAGTCAAAACACATGAGAAAAGAAAAGATGTTCAAGATATTTCAAGTCTACAATTATTTGCTGAACACATGCTAAGTGCCAGGAAATATGTTAAGCTCTCCAGGGAAACAGAGTTCAGCCTTTATTTGGGGTAACAGTGGGTTACTGGTCCTGGAGAAGACATTAAGATACAACTTTATGACATGCAGTTAGAGGAAGCATGGTCAAATGGCTAAAAGAGTCAAAGGAGAGACAGATTATGTAAATTAGGGACCTTATTAATAAATGTGGCATAGTACTCTAAAAAAAACACTGAATTGAATAATTTAGCATTTGCATTATACTCCTAGTTCTGCCAATAATTTGGTGACAGAACCCAAGTAACTAACAGTCTATCTTCTAGGCTTTAATATTTCCCCATCACTAAAAAGGAGACTTAGACTATATAGCCCTTCCAATGGTCACTGTCTACTCAAGTAGGCATTAACCTACCCTCTGAACTGGAGTTATATCAAAAGAATGCGGATTTTCTGTTGCGTCATTTGAATCCATTTGCCTTCTTAAATGTTTGCCAACAAAGAGATTCAAAAGCAATAAATCTAGTAGCAACTAAGAACTGGATATTTTCATTATGATCTGCACAACTATAATTTACGGACTAAAATTACATGCCATTTCATCATAAAGGCTGTATTAGTGCTACAATATCAACAGGGGATATATGAAGGCTATCAGGTAAGGGTGGATTTCTACCAGGGCTCCCTTCCATTCTATGTTACTGAAGGAACAGGGTAACTACCATTACCAGGGTAACAGGTCCTGCTACCATTAGTTGATACTGGTCCTATTCGTGAGAAAAGCGAGAACCCTATTTTCCATTTAAAATGGTTCCAGTATATCCTCCTGAAATCATGCTCCTTTTCAAATATTTATCATGTAAATTATTATTGGCCACCCCCACCTGCCATGCTGAGCACAAGAATGGCGTAAACTCAGATACTCAGTGAAAGGATTGTTGAGTGGAGGGCTGCAGAATGAGGATGAGTTCAAGGTAAGAATGACGATCTTCTAATAATATTTCAGAGCGAGGCATTGTGGGAATGCAGTTTTGATTTTTATTATTGGCCAAAGTTACCTTACAAAATCTCAATCTCCAGGGAGAACACTGGGAATGTATTTTTAATAGCTGGTGATTCTGAAGATTAAGCGAACAAGGGAACTCCTATTAGAGAATATCCGATCTATTCATTATTCACCACAAATGTCATGTCTTTGGTCCCTTTTGTAGATTTTTTCTGCCTAAAATGTGCTTCTTCTATCTCTTGCTGGTAACATATACTCATCTATCTTTCAGGATCCAATTCAAGTACCACTGGATTCCCCTGTCCTCCTTACTCTACTCTTGCTACAAAATAACCCACAATTCTTTATACTTTCTTAAAATATATAAATTATATGCATGTATATTTTACATCCCCTAGTAGACTACAAGCTCTAGGAGAAGGGGTCTGCTTTGTTCAGTTTTTAGTTCATTCATTCAACATATATTTATAGGATACTTATCACATGCTAAGTGCTACAAAGAACAAGACGAAGTCCACTATTATCATGGACATTCCTGTACAACTGCTGCACACCAGCCAAATCCAACTCACTGCATGTTTTTGTAAATGAAATTTTATTGGAACATATCCACACTCAATTGCTTACATACCGTCTATGGCAAATTTGGGCCTTTTGTGTATTGTCTGAGAGCACAGCAATGAGCTGCGAGAGAGATCATATGGACAATAAAAGCTAAAATACTTAAGCATATGGTCCTTTATAGAAAAAGTTTGCTGATCCCTGCTGTAGTATGCCCCTCACACATAGCAAAGTTCAGGGTACACAGTAGGTAGTTAGATGCTTAACAGAACAAAATAAAGATTGAAAGTAAGAATAAAATCACATAAGTCCTAAGACAGAGCCCTTTTACCGATTTCCCTCTTCATTCTTAATTATACCAGAATGAATTCCCACCCAGAATAGAACATTGTTAACAAAGCTACAGTTTAGCATGATAAAAAAGGAGGGAGCAAGCTTTTAAACCTTTGGAAAATTTAAGAACTAAAGAATTTTGCTGTGATTTCAAAAGTCATTACTATTTCAGGCTCAGTTGTGATTGTAACAGCTGGCCTGGCACAATATATTACAATAGCTTTTTTTCCTGGCTTTTTGGAGAGTATTAATAATTGGGGAGGATGACTGTATTCCGCTGAATTGTTTACCTTCCTATAATGTATCTTGTAGAGGAGACCTTTGTGTCTTGGGTCAGGTTGACTCATGAGACTGTCGTTAAAGACAAACACACAGCAGCATAGGAGGAAAGTCCCATTCCACCAAATGCCAAATTGATGTTCGTACATTCAAACTTCTCTCGGTATCCAGAAAGTTCTCTTCTTTATCACATCCACATGAAAACTCTCTCATCTCCCAAGAAAAGGATGAAAACTATGCTATTTGTAGGTTTCTCTTTGTAAGGTACGTTTCTATAAAGTTTCAAGTGGAGAGCTAATACACAGCTGAGGTTTTACAAGTCTGAATGATTTCTGGGAGGTTTACTACAGAGAAATAACTGTTTTAAAGTCAAACAAATCCTTTTTCCACAAAAGCTGTGCCACTCACTAGCCAACTTCCATGTAAAGCTGGGCAAAGCATTTACCCTCTCTGGGCATCGGCTTCTTAACTATGAAAGGGGAATAAGAATCGTATTGCAAGGTTGACGAGAGAATTAAAATAGATAAAGTGCAAAGCACTTTTCTCAGAGTTAGGAGTAAATTGGCTTTCAGAATGATTGGTTCCTTTCCTTCTATTATGTCCAACACCAAATTCTACACAGCTCCCCTGTACCACAAAATACCTTCGCTCTCATATATCTAACCTCTCTGAAATGTCACAATATTTTTTTTTAACAAATTGGGGACATGGCATTTGTACATCTTTGACTTTTTCTTAGTTAGAGCTCAAGAAAATTATTTTCTTTATTCTGTGTTCTGATGACTAGTGCCTAGCAAATTATTAGCTGAAATAATCTTCGCCAAAATGCATTACATTAAGAACACGCTGGTGAGCACCATAAATAGGATAATCAGGTCAGTTTTGAATATCCCTCCTGATTTTGAAGTAGAATATAAATGGCTAAGTTTCATTCATCTTCACCTTTCAGTTCCCATGACCTTAGGCCCCTGTTATCCTCTAAGTAAAATGCAACAAAGAAATTCATAAGCTCCCACCAAAATCATCTCCATTCACTCTAAAGATAGATGGTTAACACAGGCTTGTGTAGATTTGGACAGGTGAATGAACACACGCAGGTGACAAATGAAGGTAGAGAGATACGAATGAGAGAGGTAGGTAACGACAGCCAGAGAAGACAGAGGTAAGTAAGGATGGCCAGAGATGGTTAGACGCCTGTCTGAATGAACAAGCCAGAGGATGGACAGCTGTACAGACAGGCAGGTATGGACAAACAGAAGGATAGAACTCAGGCAGATGTAGAAGACAATATGCTAAGCAGGTATACAGAAATGCAAAAAGGTAGGACAGAACAATCCACAGGCTAAAATACTAGAAAACCCTCCCTACTTCCCCTTACATTTTCATTTTTTAAAAATACTTGAAGGTCTCTCTTCATCATTATATCATCATATTCAAAAAATGTGTAACTATAGAATTACATATATGCCCAGCAACAGAAAATAAACCCATTGGGCACAACAAATCTAGTCATCCTTCTAAAAAGAGAAAATAAAAATTCTTCCAGAAAGCATAAGGCAACTTATTTAATATAGCATACTCATGAGACTAAATAATTTTTCAGTATTTCTCTAAGTAATGTTATATTAATCAAGATAACTGGAGCTAATGCTTTTCTATGGTCAAAATTGTCTCTAAGTTAACAACTCTATATGTGTAACTTTAACTATTAGGATGAAATAAAATAGTTCAAATAAATTCTTCTAGTTTAAAAAAAAAAAGGAAGTTCCCTTCTTGTTAAAAAAAAAAAAAAAGCAAGTTCCCTTCTTGTAAGCAGCTATCAATCAATAATGGAAAAGCAGTCAGATATATTATAATGCAATGTTACACAATGATTACTATTTATATTTTGAAAAGTGTCCAATGACATGAAAAGATGTTTAAAATAGGACGATGTATAAGGAAAACAATAAAACCAAATATACATTATATATATATATGAAACATGACTGACACTTTTAAAAAGATAGTTGTACATTTTAACTTGAACAGTAGTGTCTCTGAATGATAAACTCAAGACTTTTAATTTTCTTCATACTTTTGTGCATTTTAATTTTCTAATGAGTCTACATAGCTCATAGTTGAAAAAGACAGAATTTTTTTTAAAGGGAAAAGATAAGTCCCTGGCCAAGATAACAAATAGATACTTTCCTGTTTGCTAAGTATTTTCCACGTGCATAAATTCATTGATCCACTCAATAGTCTACAGTGACAGGTTTGATGATGATCACCATCGATGGCTGAGTAGTCAAGCTCATAGACAAAGTGTGACAGAGGCGGGGCCTAACTCCAGGTTTCCAGGTTCCCTATTATCTTGTTTACAATGTCCATTCACTTTGCTCAGAGAAAGAGTTTCATTCTTTGTTTTTTTCTCAAAGGGCACCAAAACTGTTTCACTTCCCTCCCACCCCCAAGTTCCAACACCCTGTTTCAAAACCCAAACCTGCACATGGAGCTCCCTGGGCCCCTTAGCACCTCACCTCTGCTCAAGAACTTCAAATTTTCTTACTGTTGCTACTTTCATGAATTCCTAAGTCCTATTATCCTAATAGGACCAGTCCAAACTACCCAGAGGACGTCCAAGCTCAGTGTTTAAAAAAGACATAGTCTGACCTAGAAAGGGAATCAGAGACCAAGATTCAAAACCTGCTTGAGATAACAGCACACTGAGGGAGAGTTAGAGTCAGCATCGAGGAAGCCACGCTGCTCAGATGGAGCAGCTCTCGAGATGACTCACCAGGACTGCTCTGATGCTTTCCTGTCCCCTTCACCAGACAGGTTTTTCCATTAGAACTTACTGAGACTGTGCTCACCAGCAAGACAATAAGATCAATTCTCTAGTTTTAAAATATAGAAGATATGACTGCAAAGTTATAACAAGGTCTCCAAGCCCAGGGTGAGCCCAACACTGGGGGAAAGAAAATTGGCCCCCTTCCTCTTCAGCCAGTGAGCAAACTCGCCCACCTATCTATTCTGGAATTTTTACTAAAGAGTTAACTGATTTTGACAAACTCTAGTGCATTAATAAAGGTGGGAGTCAGATTAATTGTACAGAGAATTTTTACAGAACAGGGCTATGCACGCTTAGGGCCTAGGGGCAAAGAGAGAAGTTGGGTCTTGATGAAAACATTGAAGCTTATAGAATAAGGCTTTCATGATCCTCACCTTCAGTGTGCTGAGCTAAGAACTCTTGCCATTGGCCTCCTCCTCCCATGGAAACTTCTAGAACAAAACCCAAGGTACATACATATAAGAACAATGAAAGTGCTGCTGGGTGGGATAAATAGTGATTATGGGAATGAGCCTGGGTTATAAAAGAAGAAAATGGCCAGGACTCTGAGCTTTAGTTCCCGGCAACCTCATCTAGCTTCCTCTCCAGCTGAGACCACACCCGTTTTTTGACCTTCTCACTCTATGTCCTGAGTGTCTTTCTCTGATACCAATGCATTACAAGTCGTTTTAAAAAGTTTTCACTCTAAGCATTATACACTATAACTAAACTGATAGAGTGCCCATCAAAATCCTGAGAAGAATTTCAATATGTAACTGTATGGGTCTGAATTCAAATAACACATCCCTAACTTAATTGTATCCCCAAACTTCAATGAGAAGTAGTGATCAATGGTGTGGTCATCAGCATGGACAACCTAAAGAAAGTCATGAAAGACCAGGCTAGCGTCCCCAAGAGGATCAAGTGGTTGGTGGCCTATATTCATAGTGGATTCAGAGTGGCCAGCATGGCAGAGTGGTGTCTACTCTGGACAAGAAAACAGAAAGCTGCCCCCAAGAGAAGAACAGTATGATCAGTTAAAGATCTCTAGAAAAGAGGATCCACAAAAGAGCCCTGGGGTGAGGCACACTGGAAAATTTAGGCAGGATTTGGGTTTGAAAGGAAGGATCTGCAAGGGTATTCAACTCAGGAAAGCTCATCAGTCAATTAATCCATATGATATATTATCTTGAAAGGAAAGATAATAGGCAGGTCAAAGCAGATGACCTATCCTCTATAAATTACCTTCAATATTGTTCAAACAACGTGAGGCTCCAAAGAAATCGTGAATGAGAGGAAATTTGTCAACGATGTATAATCCATCAGTTAGGCTACTAAATTTCTAATCTTTGAAGCCAAAGTAAAGTAGAGAGCTTAACTAAGTACATCTACTTGATTTCTTCGAATGCAAAACCAAATCCAACCCAGTTGGCCCTGTGAATCTCTATAAATAAATTCTACTGTTTCACTTGGAGATGAAATCCCCAACATTGGAACTAAGGATTACGCTGGCCAATGAAACCTAACTCAAGCTTCCTTGGATAATGATCTTCAACTTTGTTTACTGTTTTCTCATCTGTAAAATGGAACAACATATTTTAATTGGTGACTGAGGCAGATGTTCAATAAAGTTAACTTCAATAATGAGATGCTTATCTCTAATTGCTAATTAAACCATTGACTCATATTTTTCAAAACCTAACAGGCATTCCTTTGTTTTCCATAAACAACATAGAGTTCATAATTTGCACCATTAATCCATTCAACTTTCAATTTGCAAAAGTCCCTTCTGCTTTCTCCAAAATCTATTTATCTATTACAGTTAGATCCTCCTACCTATGGTATCATTGTGGAAATTATGCCTTCTCCCCTTGGATTTCTTTATCCTGTGACATTGTCTAAAAAAGATATCTGGGAGGAAGTTATTCACAAGTTGTGTCCAGAGTTTGGCGCTGAGGGGTGGGTGGCTATTACTTCTGCGAGCAGCTTATTCTTACACCATGGGCCTTGATGGCATTACACAAGATCTGTTTACTCAAGTCTAAGTCATCTAAGTGCATCCTTCAATTGGAGTTGCATAAGTAGATTAACCAGACTGAATTGCAGACTAAATTACATCATTCCCTGCTCGGAAAATTGTCCACACTTTTACAAATTGGCCCTATTCTACCCTTCCAGCCTCCCATTTTTCCCCCTAAAGAAACTATGTTGTGATTTGGAGAGATTTGGGGAGGGGCCTGGCACTAGCAGAACATCTCCTTCATCCCTTGCAATTTTCCTTTCTGCTGGCCTCCCTCTACTCCCTTGTCCACAGGAGAGGCAGTAGTGAGTTACCCAATTACTGAGTTTAGAGAAGGAACTGGGCATGTGCAATTCAATCCCTTCTTCCCAGGCTTACTACCTGATCCGGGCTGGGAATTTTACAGGCACAGTCCCATGTGGGAGAGGAGTTATAGGAGATGAAGAGGGTAAACTGACTCAGGATTCTCTGTTAGCAAGCCCACTGAGCTAAGAGACCCAAATTGGCCCATTAACGACCTAGACATTATCTCCATCTGACTGGCTCCTGCATTTGTTTCAACTGGTTTCTAGATGAGTGCAAAAGAGGAGGCATCAGAACAGCAAATGGAATTGGGAATGAGGTTTGGTAGCCAAGGCAAAGGCTCAATTCAATTTCAATTAGGCTCTCAAGCCCCGACATATCCTGTGCTCTAACTACGCTGCATGTTCACTCCCTTGCCCTGGTACATCCATACTTCTACTTTCACTCATGCCCATAGATGGGTCTGCAATTACATTTCCAAACCCTTACCCATCCCCCCTCCTAACCCCTGCCTTCTCATATGCAACCAACCTCTGGGATCTCTCCATTCCTGAAATCCTCACTGTTCATTCTCTCTCTCAAGCTTTTGGCCTTTATCACTATAATTACACAGATCTTTTTAAGTCAATGTCTATGAGACAGGAGAACTGTGAGCCCCATTCATCTCCAAATCCTCCTTCCCATCCATCCCACACTGGTCCAAGTTAACATGAGAACTTATTATGTACCAGGCCTGAAACTAAGACCATTACATTTATCATCTTGTTAAATGTTTTCCTAGGAAGTAGGTACAGACATCAATCTCTAGACAGAACAGGGTCCATGCCCAAAATGGCTCATCATTCTGAGCACACCTTGCTGTTTTGGGGTGTAGCTATGGAGACTTACACACTTGAGGCAGTGAGCAGAGGAAGATGGAAAGGAGGCTCAGGGAGGCTGAGTTCAGTTCAAAACAGTGTTCCATCTTCACCTGCACTGCTTGTGTGTTTCAAAAGAAAAAACTCTCACTTAAAAAATCATAATCATAATCATAAAAACAGGAAGATGGGGATAATACACATCCAAATGGTCATTGTTCCACAAAGGGCCCAATTGTTCAATGTGAACAAGTCTCCCCATCCTCAATCCTTGCTCTGAAAACAGAGGTCTGGATGACTGTGGTTTTGTCACCAGATGAATAACAAGCCCCGAGGATTGCTAGAATTACAAGGCCCAGACCAGATCCACTCAAATATAGCTGGAAGCTTTCTAGTAACTCTAACCGTGCATGGGGAATGAGCTGCTCAGAGAAGTGAGTCACTTACTGGAATCTGTGCTGCCTACATTACTCAGCTGATATTAATACACCCACTTGTTCATTAAAGTTTAATTGGAGTTCATGTGAATTGGTTTCACCGGATACTTAATCAAAGAGAACTGTTTGTGTATGAACTGTTCACATACAAAGCTAGAAAGCACAGCTCCCCTCCTGCCTCAATGCACAACCACTGGCTGGTCTTTTAACTCTGTTGACACAATAAGTTAGTCAGAGAGGGTGGAACAATGACCTTGAAGGAAGGGAGCCTGAGCCTGTCCACATTAAAACCCAAAACAAGAGTAAGTGACAAATCTTTTGTGAGGCACCAGCCACTGGGCCAGGGCTCAAATGCCACCTCCTAAACAGGAGCATGTTCCTTCTAGTTCCTCTCTGGAGTTCGTTATCAAAGCAGTTCTCCTTTTTTTCCCTGGGCACCTGTCTTGCAGCCATATATCTTTATTTTTAAAATGGGTGGATAAGGAAATTAACCATCATTCAACATAATCACACATTTCTCTTGTGCTGACAAGCAAACCATGAACACAATCCCAAACGCCTATTTATACAATCAGGCCTGTCAGTACCCTGTTATTTCTTATCGGATATCTCACTAATCAACATTTCAGGAAGTATAAATTTTTAAAGCTCCTTAAAAAGGTTGTGCATAAAGTGAGGGGGGAAATATATTTCAAGTTTGGTGGTTCAGGTTGTATTATCAATTTTTCCTTAATCATGCTCATCATTGTTACCTATGCATGATTTCTTTGCTGAAAACAAATCAAGAGGAGTTAAAAACTTGGCAATATATACTATTTTGATTCCCTTCAAAAACTGTAGATTGAAGGACAATCTACTTTTTCTAACAGTTTTATTAAGATATAATTGATATGTAATACAATTCACCCATTTAAAATCGAAGTTCATTTTTTTCATGTATTCACAAAGCTGTACAACTATCACCACAATCTAATTTAAGACCATTTTCAGCATCCCAAAAAGAAACCCATACCCATTAGCAATCACTCCCTATCCTCCCCCGACCAACGCTGCCAGAAACCACCTATCTACTTTCTGTCCCGATAGACTTCATAGAATGACCTATTGTGGATTTTTCATATAAATTGTATCACATAATATATGGTCTTTTGTGACCAGCTTCTTTCACTTAGCATAATGTTTTCAAGGTTTGTCTATATTGTAGCATGTATCAGTACTTTCCTCCTTCCTATTACTGAACAATATTCCATTTTAAGGATATACATCATTTTGCCCATCCATTAAGCAATCTACTTTTTAAAAATAAAACAACTTCCCATATACCAAAAACATAGTAAGTTACTTAGCTCTTTCTTTTGCTTATCCTTTCCAGGATCCATTCATGAAATTATCCCACTACACATGTGAGGGAAGGAAGGGCTGTGCTGGGGACCTCTCAAATGTGGGAGATGGCAGAACTGTTCTACACATGAAGCTCATTAGGATGGTTCATGAGGACATTATTTCAGCTTACAAAGATCTCTCTCACTGATGTGATACGGATGGATTGTGGGTTCTCTAAGGGAGAAGCTGTGGCCACAGAGCTCTAAGTGGGCAAGTCTGGCATGCACTGAAGCAGCAGCATTCACAGCCATCTTTCTGCACAGGGAACCCACCTTCTCAGCTTCTTAAGACATGAAACCCAACTACTTAGCGAAAAGCATCTACTAGTGCCATGCACCACCTTGGTGAATAATACATGACATCTGCCCTCTAGGACGTCAAAATCTAGCACAAGAGACACAAGGAGCAAGTCAATGATAATTAAAGATAATTGAGGATGTAAGAAACTCAGAGAAAGGAATGGCCCATTTGCTGCCATGTTGGTTATTTCATTTCTGTATGATTTAGATATGAGATGCTCCCCAAAAGCTCATTTGTGAAACAATGCAAGAAAGTTTAGAGGTGAAATGGTTGGGTTCTAAGAGCCTTAACTTAATCAGTGCATTAATCCATTGGCATGGCTTAAGTGGACAGTAACTCCAGACAGGCAGGGTGTGAGGGGAAGAGGTAGGTCACTGCTCACCAGAGATCCCTCTGCTTCCTGATTGTTATCTTCTAAGCTGCTCATGGACCCAGAGCAATAGAATTGCCCATCTATGGACTGAGACCTCTGAAACCATAAGCCAAATAAACTTTTCCTCCTCTAACTGTTCTTGTCAGTTCTTTTGTTCACAGTGACAAAAAAAAAAAAAAAACCTGACTAAAACAATTTCTAAACCATATTTGTAAATGTGAAGCTAAATATTACATGGCAAAGGTAGATGCTGCATACACTCTTATGAGCATAGAGAATCCACAGCTAAACATCCTGCAAAAAAATACAAATTGATCAATATCTGCAACATTAATCACACAAATATCATTACCAGATGATGTAGAACTTAAAGGAAACCATCAAAGATGGAAAGTCAAGGGGTCAAGAGGGCCATCTATGGTCAACTACAGAAACACGTGCTGCTGCCTCCTTCTAAAGCAGGCTTTCCATGACATTGCCAACAAAGAACCCATGTACAGCCGAAGGAAGGAAATTGGTTTCCAAAACACATGTCATCTAACCCACACCCGGGCACACAACACTAACAACACAGCACTGGGCTTATTTGGTGCCACGTGTCCAAGGGACTCAAAGTCACTTGCCAAAGAAAATGCAATCCTTTCTGCCTCCCAAGCAAGCATAGTGCAGACTCCACATCATTAAGAAGCTCAAGACCATCTTCCATCTTCTGTTCTGTACTCTGAGGACACACCCTGGCTCTCAGATAAAGGCACTGTACAATCAGAACTAGATATTTGAGTCATGCTTCAGTTTTTTGGTGTGTAGAGATAGAGACCTCCTTGGATCCAACTCATGAAACAGATTAGCCTTTCATGCAAACCAAAAATAATTAATATGCTTAATGAGAACTTCTTTCACTTAAAATTTCTACCAGCATGAAACCCTCTGTAATGTACCCATCCAGTTTTTATATCAATACAAGTGCTCCTCTTTAAATTCATATAGCAAGTTTGCATATCCTGTTTCCTAATTACCTCACGCAAAAAAAAAAAAAAAAAGGAATTTTGCCTTCACCTCTCTTGTTCATTAAAGCAAGTTTCAGGAAATACTTTGACATTTGATTTTTGAAAAACACATGCTGATTTAACAGAAAGTCCTAGAGATTCACTGCTGTTTATACTTAGGGAGAAACAAGTTAACATAAAATTATAGCTGTTTTTAACCAATCTATTTGAAGAAGGAAATATAAGGAAGCATTTTTAAAAATAAATTGCAATTCTGTATAACCTGGGTAGCAGTTGCTAAGAATGACCTCATAACACTCAAATCAGGGTGGTGAAGCAGAAAATACCTTAGACTCAAATGTACAGGTTTGCATCCATCATTGCTTTATGGAACCTCTCTGAACCTGCTACACTTACAACCCTGGAAGAGAAATAATGATCAGCCCTGCCTTGCTCACTTCATAGGGATGCTCTAAGACACCCAGAAGAAAATGTATATTGAAGTGCTTTGAAAACCACAAAGCCCCATACACAATGTAAGGAATCATCTTAATGTCCTTCCTTATAAAGACATTTTTTAATGACATGAATGCTTACCATTGTCTTTCTGTTTCTATTTTGAATAGACTGAAGAAATGCCCCAAAATCAACACTATAAAATCCAGGAATATATGCATATATACATACATATTCTCTCTCTCTCCCTCTCTCTCTCTCACACACACACACACACACACACACACACACACACACACACATACACACACACACACACACACAAAAAAAAAGATAATTGCTGTTTTAGGACAATAGGGCCTATAAAGCATAAGATCCTAAAGAATCCCTCCATTTTAGAACTCATCTCAGTAAACATGTCTTTAAAATTAAGTTATCTTCTGTGCAATCCTACTCTTTGAAAGTGAGTGAAATACATAAGCTAAAGCATATTACCTTTGAAGAAGTAAAATACCAAAATCTACAGAAAGGGTCCAAAGAAGAAGTAATCTCAATAGAGAAATGTTTTCTTGAAAAAAGAAAAACAAGAGATGGCTTTGAGGACAGGCACCAGGTATGTGTAGACTGAGGAAAGACAGAACATGCTTGGAAGATACAGAAAAAATACCACTCTAAGGCCAGCAAAGACCCTTGGTAACCACCTAGCAACTTTCCCTAGGGAGTTTATCAAGGATGCAGGTATGTTCTCTTCTCCTTGCATACTCTATAGCAGTTGAAGTTTACTTTCCCAACCACCTTGCAGAGACAGACAGGTCAAAGGCAAAAAAAAAACCCTTCTTGTTCTCTGTCCTTGAGTGAATGGACAGGGATCCTACATGGTCCTAAACTTCACTTTGCACCTGTCCTTCCTCATCATAATAGAATAGAACAGTAACAGCCAACATCGGCCAGAGCTTGCCACATTTTAACCTATTAAATCCTCAATAATCCTCTGAGGTAGGTCCAGTTTACAGATGAGGAAATTGAGGCACAAAGAGAAAAGACTGTTTGGCCAGGTCCTATGATATTATTTGGCATCATGGATTTAAACACAGGCAATGTGCTTTGGTGGCTGAACCTAACCTACATGTAAAACTGCCTAGGCACAAAATCCTTCCCAAGATGGGCTAGACATCCACAAAACCAGGCACTTTGGGAAGATCTTACACACATTTTCAAATTTATTCTCACAATGACATTGAGAGGAAAATTTTATTATCCCCAATTCAAGGGAAGACACTGGAATTCTAAGAGGGGATTTAACTGAGGCTTTTATGAACACCAAGAAGAGCATTCCAGGGTCTGAAAATCCATCCAGTTGCAAGCTCAATGCTCTTTAATACAGGGGTTCTGCTAACCTCCAGCCATCATTACACTGTCTTCTTACCCAGCCATTCCTTCATTTATTTTGCCAGGTAGTGGGGGTATCAGAGCAGTTGTACTATTTACCAGTTTTGTGACTTGGGCAAGTTACTCTGTGCCTGAGGTTCCTCATCTAAACAATGAGAACAGTACTGCAGCTAATTCATAGGAGTTTTATAAAAATTAAATGAGATGATGCATCTAAGACACAACAAACAGTGACTGGCATATAACAAATGGTGCGCAAATGTTTATTCAATGAATAATTGAGTGAAACATGGAAATTAAATTACATAAGAAAAATTCTTATCCTATAATAGCCACTCAAAAAGAAAAACATGATTAATTTATTATTAATGTCCTCTCCAACAGTCTAAACGTAAATTGAGTCTTAGGACCCAATCCAGTTTAACCTATAAACCCCTCAGAGACCAGCACAGACTCTTGCATATTGGAGATGTTCAGAGTCAATGATTACAAGAGCTTTCACTGAACATACCTTAGAATGAAAATTTGATTCTAAAATAACTTCTCTCAAACTTTAGGAGCTTCAATTGTCCATTTTCACACAAATTTTTATCTTCAATTTGAAAATTATTATCCATAATTGAAGTCTCAAACATACTAAAAAAGGCTCCATTTAAAGTTCTTATTTATTTCTGATACATTTCTCAAGAAGTAAAGAAGAAAAATGATTTCCCAATATCCACACTTTTAAATGTTACCTTTATTTTCTCTATAAAGACTGACACATTACTTATAAAATCATTTATAGTGCACCAGGTCCAGATGGTAATCACAAGTACTTTCTGAGTCAGTCACTAGGGAGAAGAGAGAGATTTTTAAGACAAAGGATGGAGGACATTTGGTGTCAAGAGAAAATCCAGTGGCAGAACTACTTCAACTCAGACACTAAAGGAAAAAAACACAAGAGTACATAATTAAGGGTTTTCGGGCGGGGGGGGGGGGGATGATTTATGTGTGTGTATATGCATAAACATAAATGCATATGTGTGTGTGTGTATATATATGCATAAACATAAATGTGTGTGTGCATAAAGCATATACGTATGTGCAGATGTGTGGGTATGGGTGTATGTATACAAGCTGATGGAAAAAGCCCAGTATAAAACCCCTCTACCACAGGGCCGGAGAAAGTACCCATACCAGGAGTTGAGGAGAAGGGTGTGAAGGGTCCCCATGCAGCCATGGGACTGGAGGCTGGAAGACTAGTTCTTGTAGCCCAGCTCTACCATTAAACTGCCTACATGAAAGAGTCATTTCAACGAGTCATTTCAACTCAGTTTTCTATTTCTAAGAACGGAGAACTCAGAACTGATGTGAGATTTAAGCAACAGCAGAGATCTGAAATTGTTTTGGAAATGTCTGTACAAACACAAAGGGACATTACCACTCATTTATTCTAATGCCTAGGAAAGCGACTTTTTGTCTGAGCCAACGTGCCTCAAGTGGAATCTATTCCCATCACAGCCCGCTTTCGGCGGTGGGGAAGAAGGGATGCGGACGATTTTCCAGAGAGGCAATGCTTTCTAATTTCTCTATTATTTCCAAAACAAAAAAGCAAAATCTTTTTCCCTCCTTTTGTTTTTCCAAATAAAAATAAATTATAACCCTAACTTGCTAATAAATGCAGGCTGGAGCTGTCCTTAAGTAAAAGCTTTTGATAACAAATTGCCTGTACTAACTGCTATTTTACTGCTGAATTTTTTATTGTTGCTTAAGCACAGCAATTATGCTAATAAGCCTGGGAGGATGGTACATCCAGTATTGAATCTGACAGATAAAATACTCAATAAAATGCTAATCTCACCTGAAAATTGGAATCAGACAGCCTTATTAGTATTTATGGATATGGCATCTTAAACATGTTTTTTTAAAGATGAATATATATGAAATCAATGTTGTCTCCTAATACAGCCTGCCATTTCTAGGCCCCTATGTGCTTTAAATTCAAGATGACGATTACTCATTGCCTTCACTTTGCTTCTTGCCAGAGAAACAAGAGCTTATTGGCCATCTCTACCACATAAAGAATCAGACACTAAGATGACTTTTTTTTTTTTTTTTTGCCTTCATCTACTTCCCTCTCTCGCTCAGTATCCACCACCCTTTCCTCCCCGCTAAAAAAAGAGGGGGGTTGGGGGGAAGGTAAGAACTGTCTGTCAGAGCAGAAAGAGAAGGCAGATTTGACAGCAACAAGAACCATTTGTCAAACCATCTGGCTTCTCTCTTCACCTGACAGGAGGGAAGAGTGATGTGTCAGAAAGAGCAGAGAATTGAGAATCCAAAGAGTTGGCTTCTAGTCTTGATTTCTGCCGTTTCCTCAATGTATGACCTTGCCAGACCTCAGTTTCTTAAATAGTGACCTTCTGGAGCCCAGTGATTAAGTGCTAAGAGAAGTGTGTCTTCATGAGTTACATTTCAAAAGGAGGGCTCAAGCCCCAGGGTCTATGAAGAACTGAATACTAGAAGCTAAGGTAGATGTGAGAGGCTGGTGGGAACCTGAGATATTTCAACCTGTGCTTTGATTTGCATGAGCACCCTCTCACTGATTATCTTCAATATTTATTTGAAATGGCACAAGCTGAAATTGGGAAACTCTGACAGCAGGCAAAACCTACCTGCTAGCTATCCTTGGAACTTAAAATGGCTTTTTTTTTAATACCAATACATTTAATTTTGAGGGACAAAAAAGTCAGTTGCCCATTTTAAATGACAGAAAATCATGAAATCTAAATAGTGCAATATTAATTACAAAAATAAAAATGTTCCCTCTATTTATTTCTATACCAACACCATAAAGCAGTAAGAGAGAAAACAATTGCCATGAATAAGGAAACTGAGGACCAGAGAGGATTCTTTTCAACCAGGCAGAATAAGTGGGTTCCAGGGTCAGGAGAAGCAGTTTTGCCTTCTGACTAATTCCAGCATGTGGCCCAGCACATCACAGGGTCCTCTGGGTCACAAGTATGTTGATTCATTCAAAACCCAAATAATGGGTTGGGATATAGCTCAGTTGGTAGAGTGCTTGCCCTGCATGCACAAAGCCCTGGGTTCAATCTCCAGCACCACAAAAGAAACAAGTTACAACTGAACAAGGACAGGAGGTAGTGGTGCCTCTGCACCTGCAGCCACACTCACCAAAAGGACTTCTCCCACCCCTTCAAGGATTCAGAGAGCTGACAACTTTCTGAGGAGATTTTTGTCTTCCTCTGTCAAAGTCCTAGGCTGGGGGAAATCAGGCTCACACTGAATTGGACATATTGTGACACAGCTCTCACAGGCTCAGTTCTCAGGATTCCAACTCACTCCAAGGCCCCTGGAAAGTCACTTCCCTCTATGGGCTTCCCTCACTCCATTTCCTCTTCTGAACTGGTGGGTCTTTTCAAAACCTAAGAAGTTCCCTCGTGCCACTAGCAATAGGGAGGAAAAAAATGCTCCAAAAACACATAGAGCTCGGGACAACTTACAGAGGGACTTTACAAGCCTTGGTCCCATTAACCCTAAGCTCACACAGTCAGAGTTTCTTATTATTATGGAAAAATAAAGGCCTAGAAATTAAAAAATCCTCCCAGGACAACACAGTGAACTAGGAAATCTGTCTTATTAAAGTGACGCATCTTCCAGAGCTGACAAGGGCAGGAGTTCTGGTGCTTTGCACAAGGCAGGACAGAATCAAGCAGTCAGTAGATTCTAGAATCACTAACCACAACATTCTAAGACCCACACACCCACACACACACCCACAAAAGGAGAAGATGCTGGCCTTGCTGTAATGTTAAACATGTGCACAACTCACACAAGCTGACCAATTCACCACCCCGCCTACTGCTTTGCAAATGTAGAAATGGAATCCAAATCCTTTATCTTTATTATACTACGACCAATACTGCAATTTGCAAAGCACTGTCAAAACAAATTTATCACATAGAAATCATGATCCTCCAATTAGAGGGGACAAACTGAAGCACTAAGAAGTAGACTCACTTGCCCATTCCATACAGGTCTCTAGAAACAAGGCCAGAACCCACACTCAGGCCCCCTGACCTTCCAGACTTGTTTTCTCACCTGATTGGGTCACTTCTGAATTGCCAGTATTACCATTTTTTAGTCAACAACCAGAGCTGAAAGTCAGCTCTGAACTGAGACATCTCCCAACAGAGGAACGATTCGAGTCATACTTCGAGGAATAATTTCTGGGAAAGCAGAGGAGGTGATGCTATCAAACAGAGAAACTCAAAACTCCTACTCACTACCTGCTTGGGAGGGCAGGAAATGGGGCTGAGGCCCTTTCTCTACATGTTCCCCCTGACCATTTCTGTCAATTGCAGTCATTACCAAACTTAGCAATGTGATCAAATGAAAGATGTTTCCCAGCTATATGGTCTTGGGTAAGTCCTCAGACTCCTTGGCCCTGTCACCAATACACTCATGCACACATACACAGATACATATACAGATGCACATTTACACATGCACTTCCAACCGTCCCTTCATTCTACTTAATGGGATGGTTTCTACAGAGAGCATCCACCCTTCTCCCCTTGCAGAATATCTAAGACACTGTATCCCACACTTTGACTCAACCCACTCACCTCTACCTTGGTCCTCCTGGGTATCATTCTGTTTCTTTTGCCTATTCTTCCTGGCGGCTTCTTGTCCCCAGCCCCACTTACCACTGCCCTAGATTAGGCCTGGTCACTACCACAGAAGGCAAGCATTAACTCATCAATTCATCACCAGCCTCAACCTTTCTCTTCCTACCATATCATTTCTGGATAAAATACTGCCTTCTCATCTGCAGGCTGTGAGAACACTCTCAACCACTTTTCTACACATGCTGTGGCTTATGCCTTCATAAAATCAGTGTTTCCGTACCAGGGTCTACTCTGTGGGTCTGGTTTCTAAAGAGAAACCAGAATCCAAGAAATCAATTTGGCCATAGAGGATAACTTCGGTCAACACCTCCGAAGTCCACTTCTCCAGTAAGCAGACCCATGACTTCAGAGCAGCCGGCTCTTTGGAGCAGTGCTGATGTGCATTGGGGCCTTTACATGCTCTAATCTTTATACCTTGGCATGCAAAGTATACTTAACTCCAAATTAAAGCCATTTAAACTGGGGCTCAGTGAGGTTTAATAACTCATTCTTACTGAAGTAATATAAATCATTCAAATTCAAGCAGCTAGCTATAGAAGCTGGGTTCACAGCAAGTACTTGTAACTTTGCTGGAATACTCCGTTGTTGAAAAGTACCAGGTCCTCTACCAGATGTTTCTCCTAAATGAGCTAAATTGATTTGCCTAACAACCCTCCCTAATAATTATCAGCGTTTCCATTTTACAAATCTGGAAATTAAAGTTCCATGTCATACAAGTCTCTCTTAGATTTAGAACTGGGAACCAAGCATCCTTGGATTGCTTTTTTCTCTTTCCTCTGCTGCGCACATCCTCTTTTTACCTAAGTTCTCTGAAACAATTTAAATATAAAGGATTTTTATCTGTGTGAGTCACTGGATGCAACATTCATCTGCAAGTTAGGAAAAGGTGTTTCACAAGCAGCCATCAAGTTAAGAACCCAACAGCGCTGGTGAGCAGTGGATTTATGGAGTACATCATGTAAACAGGCTGACCCTGGACTGTTCCCAAAGGTCAGAATCATAAACAAAGCTGAATCTTCATTTAGTCTCACAAGTGCAGCACCTTAGCAACTCTGCCTTCCTTGTAACAGGGGCAACTGCAAAGTCTTCTTCAAGATCAATAATCAAAGCCAGAAATTCGGAGGTCGTCACGTAACCACTTCCTGTAACACTAACCTTTTCAGACAGGGCAAGGGTTGATACTCTAGGAACTTGAGAGCTGGAAATGAGATGGCACATTCTGACCCAACTTCTCTGGGAATGTCACCAGCATCTTAAGCAGGCACCCCCTCTCCTTCTGCCTAGAGAAAAACAGGATTAAGAGGAGCTGGGGAAAAGCTGAGGGCTACTCATACAAGCTGGGCTCCTGAGCCCAGTTCCCAGAGGCCCTTCTGGTTCCCTGGGTTAGTTGCACTTAACCTTCCATAGCACAGCCTTCTCAGTAATTCAATTTAACAGTTACAGAATGCCTGAAAGGCCAGCCACTGAGCCAGGCTGTGAAAACTCAGAGGTATCCTCTGATCAGAGCCCAGAAACAGACACCAGCCATCAAAACACGCAGTGTGTGTGTGTGTGTGTGTGTGTGTGTGTGTGTGAGTGAGAGAGAGAGAGAGAGAGAGAGAGAGAGAGAGAGAGCACTTCTCAAAGTACAAACTGCATGGTAGGGACAAGACAGGAGAGAGAAGCTCATTCCAAATGGAAAAGCTGATGTTTCTGAGAAGGTAGAATTTGAACTGGGTCTGAAGGAAGCTGCTTATCAGAGAGGGCCCTTCAGAAAGGATGGCCCTCCCATAGGGTGAGAGGTATGAACATGCAGTAACAGGAAGGAGTCAGGGAGGAGGTGTGAAGGCTGCCTGAAGTCAGAGGTGCAAAGGCCTCTGAGCAAGCACAACACCTGTGTCAGGGACACCTGGAAGTAAAGAAAACACACTAGAGGTCACATGACAGAAATTCTGAGCTCACTGGTCTCAGGGGCACTTCCTACCCTTCCAGCAGTCCGGACAGATAAACGCAAATGCAAGCCAACTTCCTATATCACCCCTGCATACAGGACAAGAAACTACACAAGACATGGGTCACTCATAGGCCACCATGGCCTTGTGAGGCTGAACAATGATATCACTGAGATATAACTTGAAAGCTGGGGAGAGCTCCAGTGTTAAAGACTAGGAAGCAGGGGCCCAATAAATGTTTTTGATGGGGTCCTGACAATTCGTAGACAAGAATAGGTGGCCAGAGCCTGCTTCTCCAAGGGCCTCTAGCATCAGGTAAATGCCTGGTTACTGAGACTAAGCTAAGGCAAGAGATAAAACATGAAAAATAAAATAAAAAAAAAGAGGAGAAGGAGAATAGAATAAAGAGGAGGAAATAAGGAAGAAGAAAAAGAAGAAAGGGGAAAGGTAGACAGTAAGGGAGGAAGGGGGAGGGAAGGGAACAGAAGACAAAGGTAAATGAGGAAATGGTGAAGGAGGCAGATAAATAAGAAGGGGAAGGGAGGAACAATAAAAGAAACAAAGGAAGGAAAAGGAAGAAAAGTCTTAAGTCTATGGTAAGAAGAGGGGAAAGCAGTACAGGTACCCCCCTGTCTGTGGCTATAAGGACAATGATATGTAGGTCAACAGGGTACTGAAGCTCCGAGAAACTGTTTCAACATTGGTAGTTGTGATATTTTATGAAAGAACAAAAGAAAAAAATTTGAATAAATAAATTTTGAGGGTTTTTTTAACCAAAAACTATCTTACTTATAGATATGTAAGTATTGGAAATAAAAATAGACAAATACCAAAATTATTAATGATGACTACTAATTCATGGGAGAAAAAATTATGGGGGACTGGGTGGGGTTCAGCAAGTTGCAAAATGCTCACAAATTCTTCCCCCTCCCTGCAACTTCCTCTTTGAAACACAGCTTTGGAGCTTTTGCCACCAAGATGCACACTCTTTCTCCATCCACATTACTAATAAGTCATGTTTATTCTTGTACCCATAAATCCATCCAGTTTACATGTTTTCAACTGATCCAAAACCATGTAAAAGATTTTTAAATGCTTTACTAAATTTCTTCCTACTAATAATAATTATGGCAACATTTATTAAATATTTATTATACGCAGGTTTTTGCTTTGAGCATTTCCCATACGTTATTTCATTTGAGCTCCACGGAGGAATCCTTTGTGAGCCCCATGATTAGCCAGAGAAGGAAGCTGAGTCACAAAAATTAAACAACTTAGCAAAGGTCATGTGGCTACAAAACTGACAACCTTGGATTTCAATCCAGATGATCCGTCTCCAAAGCCTGCACCCTCTACACTATGTCTGTGATATTTCAATCCAACAGCTCATTAACCCAAACAAAAAGGGAAATGGCTAAGTGACCCTGTCCTGGCTCCTGGTGAACACTACTTCCTTTCATCCAATCATAAATCATCTGTCTACTAAGCCATCCTAGAACCATACCAGGAATCACAATGAAGTCAGCAGATTCTAGACTCCGGATACCTGTTTTTTTGATAACTGATATCTATTTCCTCATCTCCTCACTTCTGGCATTTCTGCTGATTTCCAGGTTTCCTCAAAATTACTGGCAGCAGTTCCCCGTCAGAAGTTCTGAATCCTGAGATGCAGTGAGCGTGGCACACAAGCTCTGCAATCATCTCAGCAAAGTGAAGGGCTCCCCCATCACCTCCTCACATGTCAAGGGCATGCATCGGTTCCTTCTCGGTGATGTCGATTCCACCTTTTGTGGACCAACCCCCTCCACTGGACAGAGATGACTGACAGGCAAAAAAGCAGCCAGGCAGCTCTGCTTTCTGTTTTCTGGGCCATTACATCACCCTCCCCAGGTTACAAAAATGGTAGGCATTCCCACAAAAGGACTCCCTCTTCTGGAGAGCATTCTAATCCCACCCATGCCCAGGAGGTAACTGAAAATGGAAGGCCATGATTGGCTGCCAATGACGTCACGGCTCTATAGGCCTGATTAAACTCTTAATTAATCAAATGACTCTTTATTTCTACACCTAACTCCACAGACAAATAACCACAAAGAGAAACAACACAGGGTGAAGGTAGTAAGAAAGCATAGCTTCTGGCTCAGGTAGAAGAGAAAAACCATTTGCTGGAGTTACCTGTCATTAAGTACGATCCGCTCACCAGGTGAGGACATACAGTTCTCTGTATTAAATTAGAGGAATGATTCAAAGGGGACCAGTTTCAGCTGACAAGAGCAAGAAGAAAATCAATTTCAGGTTGCCAGGACAACTAGACTTTTCCTGCAAGAATAAATTTGATACAGCCCTAAAATCTGACAACTAAATGTTGCTTCACATTACATCACATCCCTAAAACGTGTGTTGAACCAGTGAGATAATCAAGCCTGCTAATTACTTTCTACAACACCCATAAGATATAGAATTGATGGTCTTGGCTCCGGTCTGATTTTCCTCTAGCAACTCTACTCACCATCTCAGTTTTATAGTGAATGAGATTGTATGCTTCCTAAAACGAAGCTGAAGGCACATCATTGTCAGTTAGTCCTTGAGCCCGAGAAAAAGGAAGGTGAGCATCTTTTAATACAAGTTCCCTAATGGTTTAGATCTATACCCATGTTCTCTGTCATATAATTCACTGGCTACACAGGGTTCCGGAGAAGTCCAAAGTCATTCAATTGTATTTAACACCATGTTGGCTCTAAAGTGACCTTGGAGAAAACTCTTTTTTAACCAGAGGCAAATCTGAGACGTAGGTGAGCAACTGCTCAAAGTCAGTAAAACTGGGCAGCCGTGGAGTCAGGACTGGAATTCAGCTCTGTAAATAACAGCTTCTGTGTCATTTTCTTAAATAGCCACCATCATTTCACCTCTGCCTTAGAGACTGAGAACTGAAGTTAAGTCCACTTGATTTCCTTCTAACCCACATGAGACAATAGCCTCAAATGACCTTATCCCAGGAGGTCAGAGCCCTGAACCCAGATCCAATATTATCTAGTGAGATGAGCCTTCTCTATGCATTTACATTCTCGGAAGACTGAATATCAACTTATCTCCAGGGGCTATTAAAAACAAGAACAGCTCATAAATCACTGGAAAGCACTTTGCAAATGTAAAGTAATACAAAAATGCTAAGCACCAATACTATAAGTGTTCCAGGCTGAGGCAGTTCCCTGGAGAGTATGAGGAGCTCACAGGGGCCAGGATATATCACAAGGCCTCCACCATGGTCCACTGAGAAGATGCAAAGGCCATGCCTCTCTCCAACCTCACTCTCCTTTCTCAAGTTGCTCCCAAATTCTCAAAAAAGTCTAAAGTCTTAAGATCTTGTTATAACATATTGTATTATGATGGACATGCAAAAAAATAAATTTTTTTTTAAAGACACCGAGAAGACATTTGAATCCAACAGCTCTGTGTACAACCCCAGACCATGCACAAGAAAGCAATGTCAAAACGATGAACCTATTAGAAGGGACCTGTCAGTGAATTCGGTCTTGAGAATCAATTCAGATACTGAGAGGTCAGAAGCATATGACACACATGGAAGGTTGCTGGCTACAGGTACCACCACAGGAAGAAGTGAGGACAGAGCTCTCCCTCCAGCCCTGCACACAGACCTCAGTCCTCAGCCGTGCACAAGGTAAACAGAGTTGGGCAGAAGAAGAAACCAGGGGTGAAGAGAGCATAAACAAAATCAAAGGCTGCTGTCAGAGAGATCTCATTTCTAACCTAATCCTGCCGTTACAGGCTATGTGACTTTGGAGAAGTTACTTAAACCTCTCTAATCCATCCATAACTCACCTATCCAATATGAATAACTAGTAGCTACTAGATGGGCTGGCTTTAAAGATTATATGAAATGAGATACTGAAAGTACAGGTGTAGGGCCTGACACAGAATGTGTGTGAAAATAAATGCAAATTATCATGCTAATGATGCATGGCTCTAAAGAGGGGCAAAGGGCTAGAAACCAGCATGAAACAAAGGCACGAGGTAAAGTGCGAAGTTAGAGATCTATGTCCTGAGAATGAAAAAGAAAATATTTTCTGCCACAAGCACTGCCTTGCTTTTTGCTAAGGCGTAATCACTGGCCCTAATTTAGAGTGGATCACAATACCCCATGGATGGTCAGGCACCTGCAAACCTCAAGCTTTAGTAGAAATCCGAGGAGAGTATCATCCAACTACTTGGTCAATAGAGAGGTCAGGTCTCTGCATTTGAGCCACTGAAATCTAGGACTCAGTGTCAAATGTGACTCGTTTCTCTTTTCAAAATAAGAAACTAGTTTTCAGAGGAGGAAAATGTTCTCCCGGTCCCCCATTCATTTAACAAATTTCAACCACACTAACATGGTCCATGTCACCTAGGAAAACTAAGAAATGGGTAAAATAACTCAGTAAAGAGAAAGTTCTATTAAGCCTATTATCAAATTCATTTATTTATTATTAATTAGTGTTAAGGAAATTCTATTAAGTCCAGTCCAAATAAAGAGATACGAGACTTCAGAGAAAAGACAGAAGTCCTGTTGAGTTCAATATGCTGAGGCATTTGGGTCACCAGGCCTGGCCTTTAGGTCACATCCATTTCTTCAGATGGATCCTGATAATGCAGTAGTGCTGGATTCAGGCCACTAGCCACTCTTCCCTTCGGGTTCTCTGATTTACAGCATAGGCACGTGCGTACCACCCCATGCCCGGAGCAAGAGAGCAGGGAGGGCATAGGTATGAAGGTGGATTCCGCCGGGGCAGCTTCATCTGCACCATTAACATTGCAAGAAGCACAGGCAGACACAATAGGAGTAAAGAAGAAAACAAGAGGAAAACACAGGTGTCTTGGTAAAAGCAAGAGAGAAAGCAGTGTTGAGTCAGGTTACTCAGAGGGAAAAAAAGAGAGAAGGAAGAAAGGTCTGAATGAAAAAGCTATTGTGTTCTGTTTGTCTCTTTAAATCATACTTCTGTTAAATCCTTCAAACATTAACTCTAGCAGACTTTGTTCTGTTCACTGACCAGCACCTATAAAAGTACCTGAAATACAATAGGTGTCCAATAAATATTTACTGATTGAATGAATAATGGCCAGTTAGAGTGGAATCTCATGACTAAGAAGAAAAAGGCTTTTAAAGTCACCCAGGAGAATAGCAAGATTCTGTGTACGCTTCTACTTGCTTTAACAAGGCAGATAATGCAGGTGAAAACATAGTGGGTGACTCCTGGTGGCCAGCTGTCATTTATTCATCAAATTTGAATAAAACTGACCTGAAACCCAGGACAAAGGAAAGGCAGGCAATTTGCTTGACAAAGTTCCAAGAAGAAAATCAAGGCCTCTCTGGGAAGAGGCAGAGAATCTGCGGAGAAGTACCCTGTACAGCCAAATGAGGTTCTACTCCGAAACCAATAATACGAAGCCAGAAGGGCCCTGGCCAGTCCACTATGTCCTTTGGGAAAAGGTGCTAACATGTACCTCTTAAACTACCATGTGCCCTGGAACTAAAAGAGGTCACTACTGATTTCTTTAAGGACACAGTAGTCGGGAAAGGCATCAGAATCTGGGAAGGACTGAATTTAAGCTCTTCTAGGCTTGCCTGTCACTTTCCATACTGATCCTGCAGTCAGACTCCTAATACCAATGCAAGGATTAATTCCTAGAGAATTCAGAAAGTAAACATTTCCCCATGAGAAAAATACGGTGACTTGGAGGTAAAAGTATTCTTTACAAAGTGATGATAGGAATCAGTCTCAACCAATTCACTCCTCTACCATAAGCTCTCTCAGAAGCTCCTATAGCCTGCAAAGTCGGCACTTCTTTCTGTGGCTGTGCCTAATCTTGAAAGGCCGTTATTATTTATTACATATGAAGCACTTTCTATCCGCAGAGTGCTTTGGAATCGGTTTTTATTAGTTACTCAGCATTCTTAAATCTAAACACAGCTAAAGCCCTGGTGGAGGGCAGCAAAGCCCATGATTCACTTACTCATCACACTTGATGGGTCCACATTCTTCCCCCAATGACTGGACGAGTTGAATAGGAACAGAGAGAGCAGCAAGATGAAAAATCCAATTCAACTGAACTCTCTTTTTCTGAGGCCACCTGGCACTGGGCTGGGTGTTTGGAGTTACAGGAGGAGGATATACAGAAATAAACTTAACACTGCTCCTGACCTCACAGAACTTATAGTCTTGGGCTATCTGAGAAGAACTTTGTGGTCCCCTTTGTGGTTCTAAGAAAGTATAAATAGGTTTTAAGAATCATGTGCAGGAACACAGAACATGTTCCTATATGACTCAAAACTTAAGGAATTATGTAGATATAATTCCGGGACCAAAAATGGAATCAAAGGGAAAGAATACAGAATGAGCTTACTTCCCCAATTTATAATTTCCAGAATTAAGTTACGAAGCCCTAAATCACAGAAGGAGAAATTTTAAGGCAAATGAGAGTCAATAATTGAGAGAAGAATGCACAGAGTGCCAACCCACGAAACTTGCTCTAAGAAGAAAATATACATTTCAGAGAAAGGTTTAGTTTTCATAATGCCATTTAATGGTTTTACAAATAACTATTGATGGAAGTCACAAATTATCTATAAATATCTCTAAATACTGAACGTTACAGCCTCTGGACCAATGACTCTTCACTAAAATATATCTCGTGTGATAGATGAGAACTTACTAACTGCATGAATATCAGAAAAGAGACTGAAGGTCGACAGGGGAGATGGGATTTATTTAAGTTTCAAATTCTTTCCAGCCCTCAGTTCATGGTTCACTTCTATAGATCAAATATTAAATATTCAAGGCATATTAGTTCTTTGTTGCCTTCAATATGTGAAAGTACACCTGCATGTGTGAGCAGTCAGCAAGCAAAAATCTTCAATCCTGTTACCTGTCAGGGTACACTAGTTGATATCTCAGCTATGAAAGTTAACTAACATCACCCCACTAATCACCAGGAGTGATTCATCAAATACTATGACCCACACGACTCCCAACTCATTAAAATACCACCCTCTACCATGCTCTGGCTGTGCGTATGGGGTGAGGGCTGAGTGTGTCTTGATCCTTCTTTACCAGCTAAGCTGTAGCTTCAAGAATCAGGACGCAAGCATAAAAGTACTAGACAATCTCTGTTGTGCCACCTCTTCACCATGTGACACTGGATGGTTTCTTCACTTTATTTGAGCATCACTCAACTCATTATTAAAATAAGGGTAATGTGCCTTAGCCTGCCACGCTCATGGGCCTGTTATAAGGATCTGATGAGTTAATGAGTGTGAAAGGGGTTAGTCCACTGCAAAACCTTCAGAAGCCTACGTCACCTATCTTACTCCCCAAAGGATTAGTCATGGTCAATAAATTATTACTGTTTATACGATTGGTCTTTCCTGTGGTTTTTCTTATAATAGCAAGAAGCATTTGTAACCATTAAAATTTATGTTTTTCACTGAAGCAGAAGATACATTGCTTTCAGTGTCCCTAAATCTCCCCAGAACCACTTGTAGAGTCTGCTACAGAACCCCCGAATCCTGGTTTAGAATCCTGATTTATTTTCAGTTCCACTCCTGACCCATAGACTCCACCATGTCATAGTGTGCAGTTTCCTATTCTTACACACACATGTACCTCTGTAGTACAAAGAGCTCACAGAGAATTCAAAGTGAAGATGAATGCCACACATAGAAGCAAATACTGGGCCAAAGTTAGAACTAGGCTGGGAATGGGGCAGAATGCCACACTCAAAAATCTACTCCTAATTATGGTGAGCAGGTACCCACCAGGGGGGGATCTTGTGTTATCCAGGGGGTAATGGTATGCTCAGAATTTTGTGCAAGCTGACTAGCTCAATATCACTCAGGATATCAAAACAAGCTGGAAGTACATTAAATTCAGGCTTTATGAGCTAGAAGAGGATTTGCAGAACCACTAGCACCTCCACTGGCCAGATACAGAAATCAAGGACCCCAACCACAAAGCCTGTTCCATCAGTCTAGGGCAAGTATGTGGCACAGCTGCCATTGGAACACAGATCTTGTATCATCCCCCCACCCCCCGCCAGGAACCCCTCTGCTTACAAGAACTCGTCTCCCTCCTTCTCTTCGCATGACTCGTGGTTGTGCTGTGGTCAGCTTCCAGCAAAGAGGAATCTGAAGCAAGTTAAGGCAGAGCCTGAGAGGCTAGCTGGCTCTTCATCCTCAGCATGCAGGAAGGGGACTCATGGGTGCTGCTACACTACCATGGCTTCCTCAGAGAAGTGACTTTCCAGTCACTCACTGTGCACAAGCTAGGGACACAAGCTGCCATCAATACATGCAAGCCCAAGGACTAGGATACTTTGTCAAGGAATAAGGAACCTCCCTTTATCTCAGCAGAGAAGGGAAATGGGAGAGGTGGACTTTGGCTAGAACCTTCTTCAAAAGGAGTGGAAAATTACAAACTTTTCTAACAAGACTGTTGTAGTCTGTTGACAATAGTCTGCAGAACCCAGACAAAGAGGAGCGTTTAAAATCATGCCTTGTCTCCTAGAGTAAAAAGGACTACAGTCCACTCCAGGGCCAGAGTTTTGCAATTCTATTTCTTTTTAACATCTGTGACAACCGAGTGACTCATCCAATTACTGACTGGGAAACCAACACCTCAGTTTTACATCCCTAGTTCTGTATCTACAGGTGTGAGGAAGCTGTGGGATCTGCCTCCTGCTGGTCCCACTTCTCCCACAGAGAAGGCTGAATGTGTCATGGAAGCAGACAACTAACAAGGCCATTAAAAAGCTGCATTTGCTAACTGGACACCTGTTCCCGCAACTATGTATTGGACATATCCCCACTGTTTCTCCAGGAACAAGGACAAGTGGAGGAGGAAGAGCATGAAGATACAGGAAATGCATTCATCACTACCCAGAGCAAGAAATCACCTGCCTAGTAAAGGATAATAATGCATCCAAAACATACTTAAGGAAATCACAAAGAAAAATTCAAGATCAGGATATGTCTTTAAAAGTTCAAACCACAAAATGCATTGGGAAGAATCAGAAAATACTTTCTGCAGGGAACTCCACAGGAACTGGAAAATCTCGGGCAAAATTAGAACCAAAGAAAACAGAAACAGTAGAGATCTTGGAGATCATCAAATCCAACCCACTACTTTGCCATTGAAAAATACAGGCCAGGAAGAGAGAGCGAGAGAGAAGAGTTTCACAGTTGGATAGCAGTCGAATTGGGCAGAGAACCCATGTCTGCTGACTGTAAGAATAATTTTTTAGTCCACACCCATGCTAGCATGGACTTGAACACTTACTCCAAATTAAACCGACATGTGACTAAAAAGAAAAAAGAAAATAAACTGTTCCTTGTGGCAGACGCTTGGAACATTGGCTTCTTTCTGGAAACTTCACAGTTCATGTTCTGCATAACATGGAAATCAATGAGGGTCCTGTTTTGTCAGTTGCGTATGCACATTTCTGAGGAATGCATTGTATGTCTGGCATTCTCCCTCAACTGCCTCTCCTGTTCCTCTTTTTGCCATATATGGCACTGAGCTCCAAAGTCTGGGTCACAGAATTCAGGCCTCGGTATGAATGCAATCTGCTTTCTGAGCTGTTTGTCTTTACTGGAAACCCACTGAATCCATCTAGGAAACATTTACTAAAATGCAAAAGGCAGGGAGAAATTGATTCACACCCTGAACTTGGAAAGGAAAAGACAAATTTCTGTTGCTCACCCAAAGGTATATGAACCAGATTCTGAGACGATGGCAAGTTTAATGAACGTAGGAGGCTTTCTTTCTCTAGAATTGTCTATGTGTGTGTGTGCGCACACGCACGTATTTGGGGACAAGGTTTGTTCTAACATAAGTAAAAGAAAGAAAAAAACTGAGACCAAAAAAACACAAGAAGTAAGCAGTAAGCCTATCAGAACACAGATTGGGCATTTGTCTTTTTTGATATGATATCATTATTTCTTCATGTGGTGTCTGACTTTAAAACTTTTGGAAATTGCATTTCAGAAGCAGAAAATCTCTTTGAAATATCCCTGCAATTGTCATCCCAAGTTAAAACAAAAATTTATTTGGTATCTATAATTGTAAATGACATAATTTTAAAGGAATCTTAGAGAATTCATTGTTCACACTCCCTAGATGTGTGACTTAGAATGATCTGAGCAGAAAGGGTTAGCTATTTTGCTATTAGGCCCCAAGAATAGAAATAACTTGTCCAACAGCACATAACTAACAAGGAGAGTGGAGGACTCATGATTTCAACAAGGAACATATAAAATCTAAAAAGGAGGCAGAAGGAATACCATAGATACCTTGTGGTATCCACAAGCAAAAAAGGAAAACAGCTACCTGCTAACCCTAACAGTGTATGGTACTCACTATAGCACATGGTCACCCACAGGCTAGCTTTAGTGTTCCAAGAACGTACTTTTTGTCTTCTTATGAGGACTGAGGATGGGCAAGGATCACATCCTATATTTGAAAAAACCCTGGAGGCAGGGGATCCAAATTAGAATCTTAGATCCATCAATTCTGTGAAGTAGAACCCTTAGCAAGCTCTTTATCTGCTGTACATCTTTAGTCATTCCTCTGCATAGTGGGCATAATCGTTTCTACCTTATAAAGAAGTTGAAACAATTAAATTGGCTTTTTGTAAAGTATCCACCTAGCAGTGTTTAATATATAAGTAAGCACTTGATAAATTGTACCTGTTAATAGCATTCATAATTCCTGAAGGAGAATGAATGGTTGGTGCAATGGCATGAGCCGGTGAGCCTAAGCTTCCCATTCCCACAGTTCTTCCCCAACCTAACTATGAACTTGGGCAGACACATAAAATCTCATTGAGTCTCTTTAGCTTCAGAATTGTTGTGAAGCACAAATGAAATCTCCCTTGGGAAAAAAAACATCTTCAGAAACTGCCCTGCAATATGAACATATAAAGTATGATTACAAAGGTCAGAAACTTTTGAGGGAACAGCACAGTGACAGATGAATGCTATACTGAATGAATTCCAGAGGAGGAAGGAAAGCCCGTGCTCCACCTTCCTCTTACAGAGCAAACTTGGCAGTTAAAAAACTTTTCTTAAAGATAGTTTGAATGCCAGGTTCTTCTTCTCATAGAGGTTCCTAAGCACGCGCCCTTATCCCAGAGCCCCAATATGGGGCAGACTTTCCTAAGACTGCAGCTCCCCTGCTCAGCGCAATGTGATGCATAGTAATGATGGGCTACATCCAGCTGCCCAGAGGATGACCAGAAGGCACCCTGCTGAGAAGAATCACCCAAAGTGAGCAAGCATAAAGAAAAGCCCATGTCCTGTCACCATCAAAGGTCAAGTCTTCCTGATCTGTACACGTGCCACTTTCTTAGCTTTCAAAGATGGACAGAGAGGCCCAAGGCTTAAAGAAGGTAGACGCATATCATCAGGGTTTCCTCAAGACCTTGAAGCACCTACAATACTGTGGTTTTCAAAGTGGGTTCCATGGAGACAGCATTCCCAAGGGACAACTTGGCCCTGGATGGAAGCCTACTCAATCTTCATGAGGGATTTTTAAAAAGATTTCACAAAAGAAAAGCATCTAAAAATACTGAGGCCCAAAGTATTTGCTATCCAAGATCACACAGCCAGTAAGTACCTTCAGAAAAAAAAGCCCGGAAATAAGGGCCTTGGGAGAAACAGGCAGAAGAGGGTAAGAAAGCAGGAGAGAACACGTGACAGAGAGTCAGCCCAGGCCTCAGAGGCTGGGAATCCCTAGGAGGAGGAGGTACTGCAGGATAGGAACTAGGTCCCTGACTCCTCTCCAGCACACTCACCTCTGGGTCTCCACCCAGACACACTACTGCTGAGGAAAGACCCTCCTACTCAGGACCCTGAAGGAGAGGGTCAAAGCAGAAAGGAAGAGAACATGCACCCTCTGGCACCTCTGTTGCCTGGGTGGCACCTCAGGCAAAGATCTCTCTTGAGCAACAATGTGCTTCAGCTTTATTCCTCATTCTTCCTATCTGCCAAACAGGGACAAGTGGACCCTATCAGCTCAGAACTAGCATGGCCAAAGGGCAGGGGCAGGGGATTCTTTAATCTGCCCAGTAACAACAATAGAAAGTGCTAAATAAGTGAGTCAAGAAATATTTCTGGAAGAGCCACTCCAGCTGGAATGCTTGGACAGCCACCCGTGTGGCAGCAACTCAATCTGCCCGGGTCTTCTAGAACACGCATAAGCCGGGGTTTTAAAAAAAGGACTCCATGGCTCCAGAGGCAGCCAAATAAATAAACAAACACACAGAAATCTCTCTGTGAGTCATGAAAGCTATTAGTGAGAAAGTTACATTCTCAATAAGAACCTGATTTCATTCTCCCTCTCCCTCTCTCCCTTTCTCTCTCTCTCTCTGCCGGTTCACATCTTCTCCCCAGCCGCTTTTGATAGTGAGCAGTTTGTTATGTATCCAAGGGAAGCGTCGCAGTCTCTGCGCTGCACAGCCGATCCATCTAAAAAACATATCATCTGTCTGTGCGGCAGAAAGCCCAGTTGGAATAAGCAAGTTCTGTGCGTTCAACTAGAAAACACTTCTTGTTCTCGCTGTCAAAATAATTCTGTATTAAACTTCTGGGATATGTGACTAATGTGCTTGGAACCTTTTGGAGCGACTGGTTTATTTATTTTAGGGAGGGGAGTGCTGCTGCTGCTGGTGGGGGTGGTGATAGAGGAGGAGGAGGAGGAGGAGGAGGAGGAGGAGGAGGAGGAGGAGGAGGAGGAGGAAGAGAAAGGGAGGGGAGAAAGGACAGGAAGAACATGCACATGGTTGCTCCTAGGAACCTTGCTGCCACACTTCCTTATCAGAAGCTCCAGAAGGAGCCAAGCCAGGAAAGAATGGAGAAGAAAAGATAGGCAGTGCACGCTCCCCAGAGTTAAGGTTGCCTAACAGTTCCTAAAAAGACTCTGAAATGTAAGAAGTAAAAGCAAAACAAAATACACACCCCAGAGTGATCCTATCACAGCCCTTCTCCAAAATCCTACTGTATGTAACAGCTCCCCACTGCCTGTAAGGGGGGGGAAAAAAAAAGCCCAAATGTTACAGGAGGACCCTAGAGACTTCTAAGATTGGAGACAGATGTCTCACCTCCTCGCACCTTCCAAACTCAGCCTGCCGCTCCCAATTTCTGTACATATTTTCATGTCTCTGCTGTTCCCTTTGGCTTGAAGAGGCATCTCTCTCTGCCTTGTTTAGGAAAGTCCTAGCCCCCTTGCAAGCCTACAACACCCCCCTAAACACCCAGAAAAGCCCTCACTGGTGGGACAAACAGAACACTGCACCCTCCCACAGAGTTCTAACTCAAGCATTGATCACTTCACAACCTGTGTGCAGGTCCTGTCAGCTCTCAGCACACCTATTTACCCATCTCTGTCTGCCCTCTCTCACCTCCCCAGAATCCAGTTTCCCCTTGGCACCCACAGGGTGAGCACACACACAAATTGGAGCTCTTCACAATCTCGGCTTCCCCTAAAGCTACTCTGAGGCCTGTACACATGGGGACTCGTAAACGCATGCCCCCAGGTGAATGTGTGTGCGCTCCACAGCAAAGCATGATTAGCAGTAAAAACAAGAACTACTTAAAAAGCTGGAAAATCTGCAGAATGAAAAGGCCAGAAATCGGATTCATGCTAAGCCTCTGGAGTCAGCTCCCAAAACCTGCCCTGGTCTCTTCTCCAAATCTAGTTATACCGTTCAATTCTCTCCTCCTGCTTTGAGTCAGAAAGCAAGTGGAAGGCGGGGGAACTAACCAGGAGGGTGGCAGGAGCAGAAGGCCACCACTGGGAAACAGATGAGGTGGTCAGGTCCATACGTCATGCTTATAATCTGGCAAATAATTGCAGGTTGAAATCATCTGCTTACTTTGTGTTCCATTTTACTTTTTTATTTCTCCCCAGTCAATTACTTGTGTGTGTGTGTGTGTGAGAGAGAGAGAGAGAGAGAGAAAGGAGGAAGGGAGGGAAGGAAGGAAGGAAGGAGGGAGGGAAGGAGGGAGGGAGAGAGTGGAGGAAGGAAGGAAGGAAGAGAGAAAGAGAGGGAAGGGAGGAAGGAAGGGAGAAGAGGGAGGGGAGGGAGGAAGGAAGGGAGAAGAGGGAGGGGAGGGAGGAAGGAGAGAGGCAGGGGCAGGAGTGACCAGGACTGTAGGGACAGTGAGTGGGCCTACTGCTGCTGGTAGGCTGTGGCAGCCCCCCCTCTGAACTTTCTGTCCAGGGTTACTTGGCAAAGACAGTTTCAGAAAACAATTTTCACTTTCTTTTTCCAAACCCCACCTCCCTCCCCCACCTCATTTAAATATCAGCTCCAACCTCCTAAAGAGGAAAAGGAAAACTGAGACCCAATTCACTTGGCATTTTATACCACTTAAGGAAATTCTGTTTCCCTCAAATTCTACAGCTCTCTTCTCCCTGTCTTCTCTCTGCCCTTCTTCAACTTGGAAGTGGTCCTCTGCCCTCAGACACAGCCTTCCTCCCAAACCCCACCCCTCACTTACATAAACACACACACCCCCCAATGTTTGTTCTCTTTCTCTCACTCATGCAAACAATGCTTGTTCCCTTTATCCTTGCCTTACTTGGAAGGTAATTAATGCCTACAAGGAGTACCTCCTTCATTTGTTCATTCACTTCATCTTTTTTACATTTAGGCATAATAAGCACCTATTAATTGACAACCTACTCTCTATTAGCTTATATTCTAGGAAGAGAGATGCAACTACCCCATCACAAACCTTCCAACAATGTCATGGTGATAAGCACAAGACAAGCTACAGCTAGGCCTCACCTGGCTGGGAAAAGGTTTGCCCATTAAGGCACCTGGCACACAGAGCCCCGCCCATAAGCCATTCTACTAAAGGAATGAATATTTGGATACATCAAGAATGAAATGGACAAAAGACGTCAATTTTGAGCACAACTGAAGGACAAATAAGATTTGGGCAGGCAGAAATGTGAGGTCAACAATGGCTCAGAGAGGTGAGGGTCAGAGCTGCATAAAGGCAGGCAAATGAGAGAAACTTCTCAGGACTGACCAGATGTCTAGTACAAGAAGGAAAGTAGCAGAGATGGGTTAGAAAAAATATTTAAGAAAATGAATAGAGCACTTTCTATGTGAAGGATCGTCAGCTAATCATTGTTTACGCCCTTTACAAATATTAACTTATTTAATCTCCGTGACCCTGTTTCAAGTTGGATATAGTGACTTGCCTATAATTCCAGCAACAGGAGGCTGAGGCATGAGGATCTCAATTTAGAGGTCAGCCTGGGTGACTTAACAAGACCCTGTCTCAAAATAAAAAAAGACTGAAGATGTAGGTCAGTGGTAGAGTGCCCCTGGGTTCAATCCCAAGTTTTTTTTTTTTTTTTTTTTTTAAAGAACCTATTTCCATTGCACAGATAAGGTAACCAGAGAACAGGGAGGTGTGCTGCAAGGCACACAGGTGAGGTGCTAGTCAGTAGTGGAGCAGTCTGGCTGCAGTGTGGCTCTTATCTGCTACCTTAGTACATCCCCATAGTTTGTAGCTGTCTGGAAAGACAGCTCAGAGAACTTTAAACACCAGATGGAGGAGTCCATGCTTTGTCCTACATGCAAAGAAAGCAACTCAAGGTGCTGAGAGAATCACACGGTCAGACTGAAGGAGAATGAATAATTTGGCATTTGTGTTTAAAACCAGTTGTGGCTGGTGAATGGATTACAGACTAGGTGATGAATCAACTCCAACGTCACCCCTACCCTCGGCCTCGTCACAAGCTTATAAGTCACTGCTTCATTGTTATGTACGTAGTCCAACAGGATATGCAGTCATTTTTTTTTTCTGTGTATATTCAGACTCCAAAATTTGAATTTTTTATTGGAATAGTTTGTTCCCATCTGGTTTCCGGGCCAAGGATTCCATGGAATGGCCTCTTAGTCTGGCTGGAACGCTCCAAGAGGCAGCATTGTACACGTACTGAATAGTCACAAAAATAGCTCAGCTAAAGGACACAGAAAAAACCTGCACTCTTTAGAACTGACGTGTTTTTCCCTTTCTCCCTTTGCCTCTGTTTCCATGACCTAGTAAGGAGCTATCATTGGGGAAGGTGAGCAGCACTGAAGGGCTTCGAGAGACATGGGCTCAGTGGAGACTGTCACTTTATTTTAATGTGATCTTTGAAAGTTGTAGACCTCGGTTTTCCTATCTGTAAAATGAGAGGCTGATTTTCACCTAGAGTGACTTTTGCAGTGTGTGTATATCTGTGTGAGATGGGAGGGTATTTAACAATGTACAAGGAAAATGAAAAAGATTTCCATGCATGTGTGATTTTATCGGGATGAACCCAAATAGTATATTTAACCATAAAGCAGTAATAAAAAAAACCTGCAAGTGCATTTTGATTGAGATATAATTTATTTTTAATCTGGAATCCTTTAACAATGTTATATAAAGTAGAGCTGAGAACTAGGTTACAGAGGGTGAGTTAAGACTTAAAAACCCAGGGTCATATAGGAAAATCAACTTCCGCAAATGAAATGTCACAGTAGTTACCTGTGAGTGGTAGGATTACAGGTGAAGTTCATTTTCTTTTTATACATGCCCACGGGTTCTAATCTTATACATGAGCACATATTACTTTTACTATTAAAAAATAAAATAAATTAACAATCAAATCGATGTTTAAATATATTATTAATACTCTGAATCATGGTTGCAGAAAATATCGAGAGGGTCAAGGAGCTCATTGGCATGTGAGATTCAGTCTTCTCATTTTTGTAAACGATGAACAGTGTGAAACCCAGTGTGGGCCCTGTGCTGCTCTGGTCCCCGAGGGCACATGCCTCCTCCTTGGTGTATCTAAGTCCCCAACAGAGAGCCCTAGGGCAGGCAGAAGCAGTATTTTATGGTACCTGTCAACCCTAACACCTGGGTACAGTGCCTGCCATTTTTAATACTTAGTTGATGTTTCCTAAATCAAAAACAATCAAAGAATCACTATAGTGGCAAATGCAAATAATCAAACGTATCTAAAAAAATCAGTTCTAATTGTGAAGATTATATATATATAGATATAGATAGATAGATTATATATATGTAGATTAAAATATATATAATCTACATATATAAATATTACCAATTTTAAAGAAAATTATATTTTATCACTCAATAATATCTGCAGCTATTTTTTAAAAAAGACAGATGTGTATATATATTGATATAAAATTTTTTTCAAGTCATGTTGCTGGGTGAAAAGGTGCATCATTGAAAAACCTGCCATTTATTCACATAAATCATAATGTAATTCACGTACATGCTGAGATGTGTGGGCATACATGTATATATACAGTATACAGAGAACAAGAGCTAGAAAGTCTAAAAGGTATTTTCCAAAACTTTAATAATTATTACGACAGAATGGATTTGAGGGTTTTTTTATTTTATTCTTTGTACTTATAAGTGCAGTTCAAATTCTGTTTAGTACTTGGAACACATTTTTTAAAATAATAGAACCATTTAAAAATAAAAGAGGTCGGGTGGTGGCGCACGCCTGTAATCCCAACGGCTCTAGAGGGTAAGGCAGGAGGATCACAAGTTCAAAGTCAGCCTCAGCATAAGTGAGGTGCTAAGCAACTCAGTGAGACCCTGCCTCTAAATAAAGTACAAAATAGGGCTGAGGATATGGCTCAGTAGTCAAGTACCCCTGAGTTCCAAATTCCCAGCAGCACTCCTAAAATTAAAAAGTAGGGAAAAAAATAAAAGCGAATAAGATAAAACCTAAAAATAAGAAATAAAGGAGGAAGGAAAGGGAGAAAGAAAATAAGAGTACCCACCAGTCCCATGCACTTGGCCAAACATGTTTTATAGGTACACGTTTTACTGCCCATACCCACTCACCCTGGCCATGGCTGGTTTAAATGGAATGCACTGTGGGAGGAAAATCCCCTGTTCCTTAAAATCACCCCATCTCCTTTTTTCCTAATTTAGCTGACATCCTCATTACATTTAAGGTCCATAGACACTAGGGTCTGAAAACCATACAGGCTTTGGGGATTTCCCATAAAAAAAGGAGCCCTGGGATACTCTTGGGAGAACAAATCTCACCAGAAACAGAGTGTTCCCTACCTTCCCACACCCATCCCAAGGCCTGTGGCCTGGTCCCTCCCAGCCCAGCACCAGAACACTACTCCATCAACACTGCCTTTTTGGTCTTTGGTTCCACAAAGTTTGACAGCAATGTCATTGTCCTGACACAGCTGTTGTAGAGGCGCTAGTCACTAAAAAAAGACAAGGAAGCACCTTGTAAATATTAAGTGCTTAATCCTAGTGCAGCCACGAGGTCCTTCCTGGAGCTGGAGCAACGATGACAGTATCTATTTTGGTTCGGCTTCAGTGATAGTAATAATAATCATAAAATAATACTTAAAACAACCCATCTACAGGACACAATGGCCTTTCCACAGTTATTACAAAGAAGTGAATTCCTTTCTCTAAGCACAGGACACCCCACATTATCATGTATTGCTAAACTGGGACAGGTTTGAGTAATAATAGGTAGACATACTGGAGACGATTTTCATGTTTTTAAAAAAACACTGGTCTACATTTTCCAAAGTTTCTGTGTGAGAATTTATTGCTTTTTTACTTAAAAAAGAAAAAGAGGGTCATTTTTAAAAAGACATGACCAGCACCATAAATAAGGCAGGCTCTCCCTTGGCAGAAGTTTAGACCTGAGCCTCCATCACCGGTGAGCCTGCAGGGGTTGTGCTGTAACTAGGTCACCGGATTTCACTCCCTCACAGTGGACCTTTCCAAATGTTCACCAAAGCCACCATGAGCTCAGGAGGTTAACTCTGCACAACCCTGCTGAGATGAACTAAAAGTAACACATTTATTCAAAAAAAAATATTTATGGAATGTTTCCCATATTCTTGGCACAGCAAGAGCTGCCAAAATTAAAAGGAGGCAGCCGCACCCTCCAGAAGCTTACAGTAGTAGAAGGGGAGGAATCAGACACATGCATAAATAAGAATAGCTAGAGGTACAATGTGATGAGTTCTAAAAGTGTTCCCGCTCAAAGCACCGTGGCAGTTCTAGGAAGGGGAAGATTATTTCTGGCTGTTGGAATGATGGAGGGCTTCAGGACAGAGTTAATGCTGTGGTAGAATGAGATCACAGAACAAAGGAAGGATGGGGCAGATCCCAGGTCAGAGCACAGTTTACCTGGCTGGAGCCCAGAAACAGCAAAGAGTTGCCTTAATTCTGGAGAGTAAGACTAGTGTCCGGTATGCAGAGGACTACTGGGAGCAGACAAGAGACTCGGGGGTGTTTCCAAAGAGCACGCAGAAAGCCTGTGTCTGACACCATGCACCTCAGTGATGGTCTCTGGGTAAGCCATTCTTTTCTACATGTGAGTAAATGAAAGCAATAAACAAAAAGTAAAGAAATTATAAACCAATAACCAAGCTAGGTAAGCAAGACAGGGTATGTCCTAGAGTAAAATTAGTGATAGTGACTGTTGGAAAATAAACCCCTTCAGAGTCAAAAATTTGGTGGAGGGAGGCAGAGAATGGATTAATAGGGAAGATGACAAAAGCCACCAATCTCTTGGCCTTCAGTGACCCAATCCAAGGTGGCTCATTTCCTTCCTCTGGGGCCACTAAATTCAACAACTGTGTCCATTACTTTAACACCCTTTCCACAAGCTTAGCCATCTCAAAAACACCATGAATGTTGTTCATAAATACATCTTATCCTTCAACAAAATGACATGATACAACTAAAGGCCCAAAGGAGTCAAAGAAAACTATACCACAGCAAAAGAACTAATGAGTGAAAAGAAAGCTTTCTGACCCTAAAGTAGGTGTCCTTCTCCCTAGAAGGACAGTGGCATCCCTGTAGAATTTTTTTAAATGCTGATACCCAGGGTCCTACTCCAGTCCATTCAAATCAGAATTTGTAGTTGGACAGCCTAGGCATGGTTATGAATGAAAAGCTCCCAGGTGGTTTTAATGCACAGTCAGTGTTGGGAGTCACCGTTGGAAGTTTGGATGCTTCACAGGGAAGCAAGAAGCTATCAAAGAACGAATTATTCAGTTAAAACATCACAGTGACCCGAATCACAAACCAGCTCCTTTTCAAGGTCTCTTTGCCTGGTTGGGGAGGGCAGGGTGGGATTTTTGTAATGAGGACATCTGGGTCCCAGAGGCCTGTCAGCAGATGACACAGGAGCCTCATGAATGTCAGACACAAGTCGAGGACCCATTGGTGATAAGTGCCGGCTTTGGCCTGCACCATGTTCTACTCACATTGTAATGGGACAGGGGGCAGGAAGAGCACACATAACTCCATTTCAGAGCTGTGGGAGTGTGAGGGTAACCAGGTCACAAGTTTTACAAGGAGGCAAACCAGCCACTGAAATCATGGCTCTTCTACTTTCTAAGTGAACCCAAGCAGGTCCTTTAACCTCTCTGAGCCCATTTCCTTATTTACAAGGTAGGAATTAGTATATTCTATATTTTCTTCCAAGATTAGGAAGATGTGTGTGTATAGTCTAGGTGCTCAACAAACAACAACGAATACTACAATTTTTGAGCAAATAAACCAATTCAAAGGTCTTTTAAATTGCATTCCATGACTAAACCATGAACTAAAAACAAAAATGGTGTTTGAAAACCAATTTCATTGCCCATAAACCTGGAAGAAGTATTAATGACACTTCCAATGTCAACTAGTAGCCAGCCTCTTTAAACCTATATGTCCATGTGTTTCCCTCAGTGGTGTCTCTTAGCAAATTCAAACTGGCTTGGCCTTCTCAAGTCATGGAGTGTTGCCTTTCCTTTCCTCAGTCCTGATTATCAAGCAGCAGATTATCAAGCAAGGCTGAAAAGAAATCTCAGGAGATGATGTGGTCATCCCCTCACTGTGCAGGTGAGAGAGAACACAAAGACTTGCCCAGTTCGAGAAGGCAATCAATATTAATTAAACCTACAAGTCATTAGCTGTCAGAATAAAACTAGGCCCACAATGCTAATTAGTGAGTTTAACACCTCTTCTTCTCATAAGACAGGCAGGATGCAAATAAAATGCCTTGCTCTATGAGTATCAGGGGCAGTTCTAGAGCCAGGATTATAAGCCAGGTCTGTGTGATTTGGAGCGCTAGCAGGGAGTTTAGAAAAGGGGTCAGATGGTCAGTCTCCACCCCTACCTCATAACCTTGGATAAAGAATGCTCATCCTTTCTGTAAGCCACCTGTTCCCTTTGTCTAAGGGGTCGATACTCCCCGACTTCATCAAAAATTACAGGAGAATTAGTGAGTGGGGACCATGAAAACAATTTTTAAACTAGTTCATGGTAGGTAAGTGTGAGAGACTGTTCCACTGTGTCCCTGCAACACCATTTATGCATTTGTACCTACCTACACAAAGGTATAAAGATGCATAGATAGGCAATGGGTAAATTCTTCTATTTAGGCCAAGTGCCAAATACTGAATGTTAAAATCAATATTAAGCCAAAGCTGTGGCTAGAATCTACCATCATCTGAACTTCTCTGAGAAAATAATAAGTATGAAATTTCTTTGTGTTGAAGATAACTTATCATTGATGTCGCCATACATGATTTTAGTAGTTTTCTGATCAAGAAATATGAAGAGGACAATGCAATACATTCCTTTTTTATCTTCAGAACATGTGGAATTATTTTCTCCTTTATCTTTCACAGTACTGAAGATTAAATCCAAGGCCTCACACCTGTTAGACAAGTGCCCTGCCACTTTAGCTACATCCCCAACCCTTATTTAATTTGATTTTGAGATAAAGTCTCACTAAATTGTCAAGACTGGCCTCCTACTTGTAATCCTCCTACCTCAGCCTCCTAGGTAGCTGGGATTACAGGTGTTCACCACTGTGACTGGCAGAAAATGTACCATTCTTAAGTAAGTCTTTTCTTGAAAGATTCATGGACTTCAGTACATTCAAACAGCTAAAAATTAAAAACAGTTCCAAATGATCATCCTATTTAATGTTATAAATGCATTCATTGAAGAATCCTATCATTATGATATAATCTAATGTTATAATAATGTTCTGATTTCAATTTATATTTTTATAAACATTTGTTAGCTAAGAAAGGATATGATATTCTTCCCAAAGTCACCTACCTAATGTATTCTATTGCCTAAGATTTAACTAATCTAATAGTTACATAAACTCTCAATTTCTAATATGAACTCGATTAATTTCTAATTATTTAACTATTTCTCTAATTTCTTAGCTACTGAAAGTTATTAACAAATTCTTTTATCCATAAAATTAATAGATTTCACAATCACCATTAAATGCTATAACATTTTATTTATAATATTTGCCTTAATATGTTAACTAACTGGTGGAATCAGAGCAAAAAGCACTTTATGAAGACTATTCACTCCAAGTCACATGTCAAATGCTTAACTATACTTACAAGTATATATCTTGATATTAACAATAAGCCTGAAACATGTTTGCTCATAGTACTGTTTTTATATTGATATGACAGTAGCCAATGTGATAATTAAATCATTGATCATGTAAACACAATGATACTGTATACAAATTCAGAGATGCCCAAAATATTAATGAGGTAGGTACTGGCTACTTTACCCTTCCAAAATCTAAAGCCAAAGTCTAAGTCTTTGGTTCAAATTTAAAGCAAAATAACAAAATCTAGGCATCCTTCAATATGGGTACCTAATTTTAAGAAGACATGTCTAGATTTTTAATGTCAGCATGGAAAATACAAAATGGGGCAAAAACTAGAAATTTCAATACATATGTAACAAAAGCCTCCCATGAATTCGATACCATACTAAGTAAGACATCTAAAAAATTTAGTCTAGCATGAAGACAAATACGTACGCAGCTAACCTTCACAGTGTTCAGAAAGGTTTGTACAGAGGTTGTAGCGGGGGTGCAGGGAGATCAGAAAATCTTCACAGGACACTGAAGCCCAACATGGAGGTGACCTGCCCAGAATCTATGAAGAGATTAGAGAAAGGGTAATGTTCTGACATGATGTGGCAGGAGGTAAAGGGAACACACAGATGTCAAGGATATCTGGTCCTAGCTTTGAGTCTCAGTTCTGTGACCTCGAGGGTAACAGAAGTCTGAGCCTAAGTCTCCTATCTATAGCAGCACCTATACATTATACCAGGCAGTTAGCAGAAGCACTCCACTGAATCTTCAGCAGAGTGGTATTTGGTATCCTCTCTGCTCCTTCCCTGGATGAATCCACACAGAAGATGAGCTCAGCCAACTAGAGTAGTACCTGCTGTATGAAAGGTTTACAGCCTTGTGGCAAAGCAGCCAAGATGCCTTCTTCATCACCATGGAGGCATGTCAATAAGCCATGACAGGAATAGTACCGAGACAAGCTACACTACCATTTAAGTACTCCCTTGGCATAAGGATAGGAGAAGTCTGGATATGAGGATTCACCTGTGTTTATACAGAGGGGAGGGACACTGTGGTAACAGCAAGTACAAGATAGAAGGCTTCCAGGGGTCCGAGTATCTAGATATCAGTTTCATGGCCATATTCTGGGAACAGCTGCCCTGGGGGAGTTACACATGCCCTATCTTTCACTGGAGGACCTGAGAGCATTCCCTGAAGGCATTCTTTCCTCTGTGTCTGGTGAACATGTAGTGATAGGTGCCTAAAGAGGAAGATGCCTGTAGAATAGGGAATGTTCTTCAGATCCTTCGAATTCTCCACGTGTTTCTTCCTTCACTGTGCAATGTCTCGGACAATCAGTGCCATTTCGACAGCATCTGCAGCAGAGCAATGACACCATCAAGGCAATTAATGAAAACCTCTTGCTCGCAGATGTACATGAGAGTAGCACTGAGTTAATCATGGGCTGCCTGATGTGTCAGACTAATGCAAGTCAGCTTCCTCCCCAGCTCCCCATTGAAACCCGGAATTGCTGTTTTATAAAGGGGGTAGGTGTTTCCAGGCCCAAAGTAATGAAGACCAGATGCAAACTGTGCTGATCACACAATAAAGTGGAAGCAAATCACAGACAGTTCCAAATCACCATAGGTAACCCCTACTGAACTGGTAAAAATCTTACTGAATTCTTTCTGCCCATATAAGGGCAGCTTCATCTGTTTTGGCTCTCACCATTCTTTAGTAGTTTTGGAACACATCATAAGTACAATTGAATTTCTTGAGAAAAAGTGGGCAGATCCCTTTCTAGTTCAATGTCTAGTCACTGAAATTTATCAGGCATTTCAGAAGACACCATGTTCATGGATGACCTTAGCAAGACCCTGAAAGTACAAAGGTGAGTTGAGATAGAATCATTGACTGGCCTAACTCAAATTTTATATAACACAATGCAGCATTAAGTAACGATTAACTATCAAGTGTTGCATGACATAAATACTATAAATATTAGTTTTGTTGTTAAAAGGGCAAGAAGTCCTTAAAACAGGGAACTGGTTTAAAAAGTAAATCCCAGCTAGGAATTTGGGTGCAGTGGCATGTGCCTATAATCTCTATTTGAGCAACAGAGGCAGAAGGATCACAAGTTCTAGACTAGTCTGAGTAAGGTGAGACTCCATCTTCAAAAAGCACCAGAAGCACAAAAGAGCAGTCCCTAGTGTATACACACAGAATAATAATATTCACTCTCAAGTGGTTTTGGATAATAGGATTACAGGCAATCTTGATTTCATTCCTTTTGTATTTGTGATTTCCCAATTTTTTCTACAACAAAAATTAATTGCATGTGTATTTCAAAAATCACATCAATAAAATTAATTTGAATATAAAGCACAGTAATATGGAATTTCCAGATTTGGAAATTCCGAGTAAAAGAAAGAGGAAAAAACAGCTTCAGAATTTTGAGCTCCTGTATTCAACTAAGACACTGGACATTCCAGTCCTTCACTAGAAGGGGGGGGGGGGGGGGGGTGACTACATGTGTGTGCCTGAGCACATATACACAGTGAGAGACACTATTCTAAAACATAGGATCCTTCACAGACTCCTAGTTGGGACAGGAGTGTATGCAGGGAAAACCAGATGATTTCTAGCAATTAGGCTGTCATCTCTAAGAGCAGCTAAAAATGGAAAACATCAGAATGGATGCTGGTCAGGAAAACTCTCCTAGCCTAAAAGAGTTAGAGGAGGGAGAAAACCACAAGTGGGATCCAACAGAAGTTCTAAACCACAAAAGCAGAAAGCAGCATTCCCAATAGCAGGAATCAGCTCTGGAATGAACTGCTTCTCCCAAGGACAATTCTTTGTACCCATTCCTGGGTGACAAGCAGCAAAGATTAAATCATCTACTTAATAATGATTCACAATTAAGCCTTACAACTCTAAGAATGCCAGGAAGTTACATATGCAATTCTTTGCAAACATGTTTATCTAATTTTTTAGACTAAAAGGAAGAATCTGTTAAAAAACATCTCCATTTGGGGGTGGGAACCAAACAACAAACACTGCAATAAGCTAAATGAGAGCTGGCAACTTCAATCTTAGAAATACTTCATAAACACCTACTACAGGTCAGGCACTGTGGTAGGTATTTGGACCATATTAATGAGAAAAACAGGCACAGTCTCTGCCTTCATAGAGCTTAACTTTGGAAGAATTTACAAGTAAAAAATAAAATCAAAAAGTAGATGTGCTGAGGTTGTAGCTCAGTGGTAGAGTGCTTGCCTAGCATGTGTGAGGGAGATACTGGCTTTGATTCTCAGCATCACATTAATTAATTAATTAATTAAAGTATTGTGTCCATCTATAACTAAATTATGTATATATATAATTTTATATATATATATATATATATAAAATAAAAGTAGATGTGGATTTTAGTACGAGAGGTTGCAGTAATGTAGCCCTAACAAACTTGACTCAGCAGATCAATGTATGAAAGCTGCCGATGGGTGTTAGGGGTGGGTGAGAGACTTATTCCTGATCAAATACATTGGAGAAATTCACACTAAGAGCTCTGAGGAGGGCTTTTGCAAAGAAACAGACCTAAATTTGCTTAAGTGGGCATTCTCCAAATGTTTAACCACAAGAAAAAATTTTAAAAAATTTTTTTAAATCTCCATTTTCAAGGAATTCTTACCAAAAAAACTCAGAGGGATTAATATGGCTGTGTCATTAATATTAAATTATCATCAGGGAAAGTTTATTATGCTTCTATAAAAACCTGAACTTTCAACTTTGACTCTGAAAGTTGAACGGTTATTTATTTTGGGATTTTGCATTCTCCATTATCTGGGAGAAAGAGACTTTGGACTGTTTTCCAACTTGCCGGAGAATGGCAGATGTGTAAAGCCAACACCCACCCAGCGATCTGCTACCAAACCCCAAAACTTCCTAAGGCCGAGTCTCACCCACCTGTGAGTGGCACACTCCCTGAAACAGGCAGCATGCAGAAGAGGGTCCAGGGAGGCAGCAGCAAGTGACCAAGCAGTTAGACAACAACAGAGTCACTGGTGCTCACTGAAGTGAGTGCAGCCAAGTTCCACATAGAGAGGAGGGTGGCTACAGGTCTGAGAAGAAGGGATCTTCTGTAAACACCTTTTCTGTTTTAATCTGCTGTCAGTCATTCTATAGCCAGGACCTCATTTTCCTCTGACCTCCTGTACCCCTGTGCACCATCATTGAACCTCCTTCACACCTAGTCATGGTGCAGGTAGAAAGCTAACCTGGATCTCTGACGACAGGGGCAATGATGGTTCCATAGCACTGAAACCTGAGAGGGTCATTTGGAAAAAGACAAAATGAGTCCATTTGTCTCCTCATACACCAAAGAGACTGTAAATGAATCAGATCTAAATGTGAAAGATGAATCTATACAGGCACTGGAAAACAAAGGAGTGAGCAAAGGTATTGGGAAACCATGACCACAATCCAAAAATCAATAAATGAATCTTAAATTTGTTTATATAAATACAAAATTTTTACGTCAAGAAAATAGGAAAAAAATCACTAATCAAAATCAAAAGATATAAGAATTAAAGGAAACATTTTTTACATATTCCATCAATTAAAGACTAACATGCGTAATTTCTGGACACTTTGAGAGAAAAAAATCCAATAGGAAAAACAAAATGGGTAAAAGACATGAACAAATAATTCACAAAAGATATAAAATTAATAAATATGATCTTTCAACAGAGAAGTGTTTGATTTTATTCATCATAGGATATGAAAGACAAATTCATATTACGCTGAAATTTCATGTCTCCCCCATCAGATTGGTAACAACTTAAAAACTTGATAGACACCATGAGTGAAGATGCTGATAGGACATTCCCATGGAGAGTAATTGGCAGGAAAGAAAAACTGACTATTTTCCCTTGGAAGAATTCCTGGCTCTTCCCATTGAAAAGGCCCATTAGTGATGGCCACACTATAGCAATGAGTGCAGCTAGCATGCAGATACTGGTCTTTTATTCCCTTCTCTACTAACAAACATGAAGGTATAGTGAAAAATGGTTGCTTTCACAAGAGAGACAAAGATTTAAAAAAAAAAAAAAAAGATGAAACTAAACTGGGCGCAGTGGCACACACTTGTAATCCCAGCAGCTCAAGAGGCTTAGGCAGGAGGATTGAAAGTTCACAGCCAGCCTCAGCAACTTAGAGAGTCCCTAAGCAACATAGTGAGACCCTGTCTCAAAAAGAAATAAAAAGGGCTGGGAATGTGGCTGAGTGATTGAGTGCCCCCGGGTTCAATCCCTGGTTATCAAAAAAAAAAAAAAAAAAAAAAAAAGATGAAACTAGAACAAATATTTATCCAAGCAGTTCAATAAGCTCTAAAAATAACAACAAAAATCATGGGGAATGTCCCAAGCCACTTAAAGGGACTCCCACAGGCCAAATCAGGAACATTTGAAGCCATTCAAACTATTACAATGCAGTAATAAATTATGAAAGTTTGAAATAGAAATCTGAAAGCCCATATCATATCAGAGAGGGTGGGGGAGAAGGGAAGTCCTTCCTGGAGTAGAACCCTGAATGATAAATGTGAAAAGAGTGGTAATGATGGAAAATTCTAATTTTGCAAGCATCATGGTATAGATTGCTTCAAGCAAGAATTTAGAGGAAAATTTTGATGAGAAGCAAGAATAAAGTATCTCCCCAGAGATAAATAATAAATAATTGCAAAGGAAAGAATAATAACTTTACAGTGGAGAAATTGGACATCTTGACAGGGTGCTCAAAACTAACATCACCAATAAGGAGCAGATGGACATGGTGAGCTTCCTGATGTGACACTCGAGGAGGACACACATTATCTATGTAGTGTTCCCTTGGGGAATGCATAATTGAATCTAAACATGAAAAAGCAACAGAAATACAAAATGAGGATGATCACATTGTTTAAAAGGGGAAAAACTATATTTTGCAAAATATGAATGCCACAGAAGATATAGAATGCTATGGAAATACTCCAGATTAAAGGAGACAAAAGAGACATGGCAACTACATGCCAACCTGATCCTAGGCTGGATTATGTACTGAAGAGGGGGAAATGCCATCAAGATCATACCTGGGACTGCAGAGCACACACAGAAAATGAAAGAACTGAGGATATAAAGAGACCATGCCTATTTTCCTCATTCTTAGGAAATACACACTGCACTGAGGGGTAGAGTGCCGTGACCAACACAACCTACTCCCAAATCTAAAAATAAAAAATCACATACATACTCATGAAATCACGGGGGTTGGGGGGCGGGTAGATGATTATAAAGATAATGGGATAAAATGTCAACAGATGAATCTGAATAAAAGATATGGGTGTGATTTGGACTATGCTTACTTCAAAACTTTCTTATAAATCTAAAATCACTTATAATTAAGGTTAGAGAAAAAATGACTACCGAGAAAGAGAAGGAAAAACGTAGCAATTGGGAATTAGCACATTTTATAGTAGGATTTGAAGACAGTAAATTTAGCCTAGGCTATTTTATTACATATACTATTTAGGTATGTGTACACATACACACACACACACACACAAATATTTTTCAGAACTAAAGAATTTCATACATTTTAATTTCTTAGCATGGAGAAACATTTTCTACTTTCTTCTTCTAAACTCCTGGGGGTAGACAACATGTCCAAGACCACAGTGAATTTGTAACTAGAGCTACCTTTACAAGATTTGTAGGTCAATTCTAGCCTCTGAAATTTCAGTTCACTATGTTTGTAACCCGAGTACTGTTCCCCATCTAGAAAGAGCAAGTTTAGAGTTGGAAGATGAGCTATACCTAACAACATAATAGCTAGCATAAATTTTTAAAAATCTATTAGCAGTAGCCTTTGGGGTTAAATACTGTATTACCAAACCAATTGAAGGGAAAAGGGAGCTCTCTCCCTTGTCAAAATATGGATCAGGTCACATGTGCTGCCTCCCACTACACACCTGAACTTCCTGCAGAAGAAAAACACCCAATGAATCAGACCTCTAAGTCTCCTTCTTGGATAAGTTTGGAGAGGGAAAAAAAAAAAAAAAGAAAAATATGAAGGTTAGACATTATGAGGTCAAGAACCATCAAATGAATGGAACCTGAAGTTTAAACAGAAACAGGTAAAATATCAGGGAAGGCAGTAAAGCCCTCAGTCTTCTGATTCCATAACAGGCTGTGCTGACTGAATACATATATAATTAAAAGTTATACTGCAGCTGAATACTAGGTATTGTTCCCTTCCAAAAAGCATTAAAATATAAAGGTCAGTTAGCTTAAATGGTATTTTATTGCATACTTTTAAAAGACCTTGAACAATTAAAGCAATGAAATATATTCCCTGCTATCATTTTTAAACATTCTTAGAAGCACAAAAAAGAAGACAGAGCCCCATGTAAAAAAAATGTTAACCCATACTATCCCTTGGCTCAACATTTATTTCAAGGTTCAAAAGCCTTTTCAATAGTTTCCATGGCGTTCACATTGTTTGGGTAAATTTCTGGGTCATCATCCAGAAGTTTCCACTTGGGTGTCAGGGAGGGATAACCCAAAACTCCAGCCCATCAAGCAAGATACTATCAAAGAAATACATCAAAAATCAAAACTAGATCAATGTTCTCCACTCTGAGGAGTATTAATATAAGACTAAAGCACAGATCCCAGCCACTGAATTTGTGATTCAAATGAGCAATTTAGGGACAGTATTTTTAAAATAATCTTCTAGAGATTTCAATAGGTGACCAAGCTTGCAAAACATTGGATTAAAAAGACTCTAAATTCCTTTGCAGTCCCTAAGTTCCAGGAAAAGCTTCTATCCTCTGCTGCTTTAGTGTCCTTAGGATGACATCATCCTATTTGTTGCCATTGTTCAATTTTCAAAATAATAAAATAGCAAAAATAACAAACTAATCTATGGGAAAAAAGCATTAATACATTGTAAAATACTCTGCATATGTGCATATTAGTTACATCATCTTCTATATAGTATATAAAACCATTCCTTGGCTTTTCAAAGGTATTCCTCTTCTTCAAACTAATCTGCAATAGGTTAAAGCTCTAAAAATAGTTTCAACCTTGTTTTCCACCAATGGATGTGGTAACTAGTATCTTGAGTATTGGTTGGTATTATTCACAGCATCACAGATCTCAGACAAGGAAGACTTCTCCAGAGGCCACCTGCAAGCTCGCAATCTTCAGGCACAAAGAGCACCTTTCCCCATTTCACAGATGAGCCAAGGAGGCTCAGAAAAGTCAAGTGATTTGTGCTCAGTCATACTCAGATCTCCACACTCAATATATCAGGTTTTTAAGGCTAGACCGAGTAGATTTCTTGTTCTGGTTTCTCTGGGTTCCTTGAGACAAACTGAGTCCTCTCTCCAGGCCTGATTTCACCAATCTCTAGCAAAAGAGGCTGAGTTCCTAAAACTTCTAGTCAGAGGCTGTAGAATAAAAGAAAAGCTTTAGACATCAGTAATTCATTAAGTCACTTAATTGATTAGTAACTTGGAGCAAGATTTTAGTATGACCAAGCTTCCACTTCCCCATCTACAAAGACTAATTTTATGCCAATTGAGGAATTCAATTGATTCATTTAAATAAGTATGTGCCCCTCTTTATGTCTTGTCTACATCAGATGCTACTGACACAGCAGGTAGATTCAAGGCTCCTGCTCCCTGGGGCTCCCAGGCTTTAACCACTTTCTGGGAAAACTTAGGTCCTGAGTAGCAAATGTCAGAAGTGAAAAGAATTTTTAAGATTTCATGCCTCATTTAGAGACTACTTAAATGAAGAATATGTGGGAAATCAGCAGAGAGTTCTGGCAAGAGAAATGGCATACAATTGGTATATAATCTATGAAGAGGAAAAGAATCCCTATAATTAAATTTCAAAACACTGAGCTTGGGATAGGAGAAAGGGCAGAGGATGTTAATCACAAACAAATTAGTGAAATAATTTGCAGGCTGTCTGCTTCCTAAAGGCTTCTGAAAGTTATTGAGGCTGATGATTACAAGGGTTGATGGGTCACCATTCCTACTTAAAGGTCAGAAAAATGAAAAAGACACCTAGAAATATCTGTCTGCTCCCAAAGCCCTCAGGGACCATGGATTTAGAGTTAATGAAAAAGAAATGGTAGAGATCATCTTGTTCAATAACCTTATTTCATAGATAAAGGAAGAGACAGGGATAAAGAAACTGCACGTGACAACAAACAATTAAGATGCAGGTAGAACTTCCAAGGGACATTCTAAGTCATGTCTCCACTAGAAATCCGTCACATCATTTCACACTATTTTATGGTAACACCCGATAAATAAAAATGAAAAACATTAAAAATATATCTCTACAATTACAGTCAAGAAACAGAAACCTTTTCATTTTCCTAATAAAATAAGATGTCATGGGCTAAGGCTTTGGCTCAGTGGTAGAGTGCTTGTCTAGCATGCTGGAGGTCGTGGGCTCAATTCCCAGCACTGCAATAGATAAAGAAAAAAAAAAAAAACAGTCATGGACAAATAACAATAAAGTTAGCAAATATATTTTCTATTATTTTTTTAAAAGCAGGCTACACCCAAAAGCAAAGTTGTTTTTGATCGAAATAAAAATGTGAGAGTAGGAGAAGGAACCACACTGTTATTCTATTATCAAGTGTGTTTTGCAGGTTTTATTACATGGGTGGCACAATGTTGCAAGCCAGCTCCTGGAGGAAGGTAAAAGGTAGCAGTAGACCACAGGTGGCCAAAGGAAGAGTGGCATTCATGGCACTTGCTCTCTGAATGGCTCTGGGCCAAAACCTCTGATGAACAGAATGATAAGAGAACTCCCTCTTGCCCACAAAATGTTTAAAGTCAAATGAGGCAGAATCATTCTAACAATTTATCGTAATCCAAGCCTTAAGTGCTGGGCACAAAGAAGAGGACAAATATCATCATTAGCCACAGCCCAAAGATGAGAGATCAAGTTGTCCCTAGCACAGTCTTCCAGTGGAGCCCAGACGGACAGTGAGGAAATCAAGGGCAGCAATTAACCTCCCTCCCCAGGGCACTCAGCCAGGGGTCCACAAACACTCTCTGATCTCTGTCAGCTGAGTTTCCTGAAGATATTGAATATGACCAAGCTGAACACCATACATCCAAACATGCTCTCCCTGCTCGGATCCATCTCCACCTTTCTCCAGTGCAAGTCGGTAAAGAGCAGTTGATTATATACTGCATTCAAAGCCCTGGCCCAGGTGGGTGAGGGAAAGAACAGACGGGTAGTAGGTGAGACAATGGAGGGAAGGGAGCAGGGATAAGCAAAGGAAAGACAGTGGAACAAATCTGACATAATTTTCCCAATACATATATGAAAACAACACAGGGAATCCCACCGCCATGTACATCCCTAAGAATGGGACCGTAACTAGAATAAGACATATTCCATGCTTGTATAATTATATTAGAATGGATTCTGCTGTTACATATAACTAAAAAGAACCAATTTTAAAAAAAAAAACTTAAGAAAAAAAAAATAAAAGCCCTGTGTGAGAACTTCTGAGGAAGAAAAAAACTCATTAGGCAGGTTCCAGGCCCTGAAAGCACTCAGGGCCCAGTGAGGAAGTACAGTCATTTATCCACCTTGCATTCACTCAGCTGGCACATACTGAGAATTTCCTACGTTCCTGGTACTGATGCACACACTGACTTCAGAACAGAACAGGACACGGCCAAGTTCACATTCCAGGCCATGAGATAAATACGATACGGTGGGCACGCCACATAGTGTGGTTAAGTCAAAGGAGAGGTGCTTCCAAAGAGTGGTTTCCTCAGAGGAGACAGAGGTGGTCAGCAAGGGTGGCATGGAAGGAGCACCTGCACAACTAATAACCACGCTTCTGACCCAAGGAGAATGAACTAGTGTTTAATAGAGACATGTGCTACACAGGAAGAGTCCCTTGGGAGGATTCTGAGCAAAGCCTGGGCCCTGAGGGAATTCTACAATATCCTCTAATTGCTGTGATGAATCACAGACCAACCAGTCAATGGGATTTGAGAGAAACCTTAGAGATGGGTACTCGAAGGTCGCACATGTGGTTAGTTAGCAGAAGTTGGACTGGAACCCAAAATTCGGAGGACTAAACCTCTGCCTCTCCCCAGCCCATCCATGTGCTGAACACCCCCCCCCCCCCAGCTAAACCACGCTGCCTAGAGCCAGTTTAGCAGAAGGCTCAGAGAAGGTGGAAGAAGTTCCCACCTCCACACAGTGAGGGGGCTTTTCATTACTGGGTGAGGCAGCAGGTTCGCTTTTAAACACTCCCAAGTCAAAAGCCAGTCTCAGCCTTCTAATGGCTGTACACAAAAAGATGTGGGCCTGAACTCACATGAGCGTCAGCATAAGCACTCTGCTTGACCCCCGCCCCTTTCTATAGTGGGGAAGCTGAGGTACCCCATTGGGTCATACCCCATCTGGTCACATTCAACAGCACCTGAACTCAAGGTCTAGTTCCTCCACCTCAGTGCTGTCAGCCTGGTGCCTGTGGTCTCATTTAGCACAGCCCACATTATTTGCAAACTCAACAGTGATAGACCCCAAGACAGCAAGCAACGATCATGTGTATCGCAGAGACAGCTCATAAGAAATCCAGACATAAAGGAACTCTTCCTACAACTTTGTAAAGGTCCTTCTCGGATCTGACTTTCTGCCACACCACCCCCAGGACTCTGGAGGTTCACTCTCTAATTAAACTGCCCCATCACGCTATTTTCCTACTGGTACCCAATAGCAAAGATGGGAGAAGACGGCCGATTTCTTGCGAGTCCTGAAGATTCCCTTTATGAGTCATGAGAAACTGAAATAATGCAGGGGTTGGGGAGCAGTGTGGCTTTAGGAAAAAGCCTCAGTTTTAAACCAGTTTCCACTGAGTTGTTCTATAATGTGGCATAACTCACGAAGACAGAAAAAAATTAAGTTTTTAGAGTTGATGCAAAAAAAAAAAAAAAAAAGACGGGGAGGAGTTTTTGTTAGGCTGTGTCAATTGTCGCTGTGGCATTTCTTGTTAGGATTTTTCTTACTGTCATTTTTTTTGTTACATTAATTATAGTTTGATCAGTGTAGGAGCTATTTTGAATCTATGGGACTTTCCTAACCAGATTATTTTGGCATTTTAAAGTCACTCACATTCGGGGCCTAAACAATATGGCAAGTATCTTTTTTCCCTCTCTCCTTTGTACTCAAATTCTAAACAAAGGAACCATCTGTTCTGTCTCTAAAAACACCAGCCCTTGTTTTCGTTTTTCCATTAATAATAATGCCTCAAACTTATATAATATCATTCTCCAACTTGCTTATTAAAGGATTTTGTAGACAGTACCTCATTCATCTTCAACATTATCCCCTATAAACTGAGGAGAAAGGGAAACTATTTGCCAATTTTCCGTTTAATAAATAATCACTGGCTATTTAATGAATTTGGTATGAATGATTGCATGTTAGCCTCGGATGGGACCTTGGCGGCCTCCTACCCCAAATCTGGCTCCTACATAAGTAAGAGACTCAGAAAGGAGAAGTGATTTTATGTTCTTTGTGTACTTGGCTCTCTATTCCTGACTGTAAACAGGAGGGTACAAACTGCATCTTGCGCATATAAAAATCTCTGCTACCTCATGTGTAAAAGTGCTCAATTAAATGTTTGTTGAATGAACAAAAATGCTTGTGCACAGATAATCACACAGGTGGCTGTGGTCACGCCGGGATCAGAGCTCAGTTCTTCTGCCTTCCTGTTCAGTGTGTTGGTGTTTCGTTTTATTTTATTATTTTTCTAATATCATGTAAACCTGAATGCAAAAAAAAATCAAATACAGACACCATAAAAAAGGGGATTGGGGGGGTAGGGAATGAGAAGCAAGCCCAAACTAGAAATAAAAAATTTGGTGATGAAATCCAATAGGAATCCTCAAGTTAGGCCATTGTCAGTGCTAAAACTTAACCCCTGTGAATGCAGACTCTCCAAATGCTCGGCATTCTTCATGTGCTCCATCTATTGGGGGATTTGGCGGAGCTGTTCCTTAAACATTATCCTGCTGGAAAAAAAAATGATCTGTCTAAATGCCAAAGGACAGCATGTCTCTGTAACACCCATTAGCCCAATAAGAGTGCATCTTCTACCCTGCCATTTAACCTCATCACTCACTGTAACTTGAGAGGCCTCGTCAGGATCATGAAATCCACCAGCCCAAAGTTTTCCAGTGAGCAGAGAGGTCACTGGAATGGAGACCTTTTTTCCATGTGCCTAGCTAGAAATTAGCAGCTCATTCGGCAAGTTTTTCCTTATTTTCAGAATGTCCTATTCCCTACTGCTAATCCTTGAAGTTGTTGGGAAAATTAATGGTTCTAGAAAAGCAAGTTAAATTTGAGAGTCTAACATCTGAATTGCTTCTTTAGTAGTAATTCTAACAAAGTCAATAACTCTCTAAAGATTCTTCCAAAATAAGCTGTACATGTAGATAAAAAGCTGAAGGTGCTAGGAGTGAAAGATCCCTTTTTTATTATTAGTTTGGGTACATGGGATCAAATCCAGGACCTCGTGCATGTTAGTACCACTGAGCTACACTTCCCCAAACCCAAGATAACTTTAAGTAAAACACAAAAATATTACAAGCATGTTATAATATCGTGTCACATCAAGTAGATCAGTTACATACATGAGATGGAAACAAATGAGTTTCAAAATACAAATAAATCAACATAAATAAACCTTCAAACAATTCTGATAACTTTTTTTTTTCCCAAGGGGAGAGGTAGGTGGAGACTGAGAGAAGAGAAAAGCAAGTGCATTAGGGCTTAAATCCCTAAGACAGTATATCAGACGTGGTCACAGGAGACTGCTATTGGTGCATAGGATGGTCCAGCACTCCACAGAGCATTTATACCAGGCCATGCAGTATCAGCTAGAAAAATGTACAGTATGTACATCGGGGCAGACAGCTGCAAAGAAGCCTGCATAGAGAACAGACATAGCAGGCTGGATTCTCACTAGATTAGTAGTCCCTCTGCACCACCACCCTCTCCTAGAGCAACAGGCTTCTCACTACTCTATGTTGTTTCTGCAGGAACTACAAGGAACATTCACCTTCTCTCAACACCTCCTGGATGAAACTTGGCCATTTTCATACATACGGACATTCTTGCTGTCATGAGATTTCCAAAAATGTCACTTTGAACTTTGCAAATATGCCTAATAATCTAACATCCTAACATTTTACATTTAAAAACAAAAAGGGTCTTATACTTAAGAACATAGAAAAGAGTCATTCAATGTTACCTAACTGACCTCAATCTCTAAATCTAACTCTTTCAGAGGATTCTCTTTCATACAGCCACTGGGGAGATTCATTCACTAAGTATTTATGTGATCTCAGATTATGTGGCTGCTCATGTCTGCAAAGGTGAGGTGGCCTGCACACGGAGTTCTCAGTCCTTGCCATTTTCCTCCTGCCAAAACTATGTCTGAGGGAAGAAGCCCAAAGAATGCAGATGTTTCACCTAACCTGAGCAGCCCTACTCACTGGCTACTAAATACAATTTGATAGTTAAGACTGTACTTTACCAAATGAGTTCCATCAAAGAATGTTGTTCTAAATATGCTAACCACATAATTAAAGTTGGATGATCTTGGGCAAGGCTCTATCACTGTGGACATCAGTTTCCTTTTCTACAAAATAAAGCAGTCCAACCAAGTAATCACTGGATTCTCTCTGGCTCAGAGATGCTGTGCCCAACATGAAGTTGCTACTGCCAAATGGTCTGACATCTCCCATTGAGTTTATGTGCCTCCATCCCACCCTTTATCTCTTATGCACCAAACACACACACACACACACACACACACACACACACACACATTCTTCTTCCTCTTTCTCTCTCCCCTATTATCCATTCAACAATCTTGCTAGGCAATTTGCAAGTAATTCCTACCCACATTCCCACATTTCACCTTACTATGTCTTTGCTTTAAATTTGATACCCAAAAGATTTTTAAATGAAAGAAAAACGACACACATACACCATTGACAAACAAGCCCCACCTTGAGATGATCTCTGTGAGGTCCAGCAGTCTCTTCACAGTCCCAGGCCACAGAAGCAACCATCTGTCATCTCCATGGTCCCGGGGAAAGGTCAATCAGAGTTCCTGCTCTTCAAGTCCAGGCTCTACTGCTTACTCTCTTGGACCTCAAACACCTCATTTTGCTTCTCTGGGCCTCACTTTCCCTAACTGTAAGTTGAGGTAATTGAGATGCAATGAATCCAAAATACCTACCAGTTTTAACATTCCACCCAAGAGCTCTGGAATTGCATTAAATGTAAATGCAAACCCTCACCCAAGACCTCTAGCTGATATTGGCCTTTGCCTACTGACAAACAAAAGTGACTTTTTGCATGATGTTGCATAATCAATAATAATAGCACATCAATAGGGGCTAATACTTCTAATTTGATTGTTTATTTGTTTATTTTCAGGCTAAGGAAGTTGCAGGTATCACCTGCAATGGCCTTTGGAAATCCACTGCCCTTTTTTAAAAAAAAAAAAAAAAACAATAGGCTCCAAGTTCAGAAACTTTTTAAAAATAGAAACCACACAATAAAAATATGGAGCCTGAAGTATTGAGAAAATGATTTAGGGATAGTAATACCATATCTCCCAATAAACCTTTCTTTAAAACCAATAATGATAGTAAGAAAGGGTAATATAAAGCAAAAGTAAAATTAAGCCCAGAAAAAGACTCATTTGCCTGGAATCCCTTTCAGCCGTGTAATCGACACAGACAGCAAAGACCCATAATATTCATGTTTCTATTTGCTATCCTCAACTGACACGGTTGGCCGTTTGTTTTGTTTTAAATAAAATGGGGAAGCAACAAATATATTAAATTCGTCTGCAAAAAACCCACATTTGCATGTGGAAAACAAATAAGTGGGTGCCTGAATGGGTGATTAGGCATGCAATTGCCCATCTGCACGGGCCTAGTGTCCCTGCAGGTGTGCGCTGTGCAGGAGCAGAGCATCCGCACAGCAGCCCTCCATGCGTCCACCACAGAGGGCTACAGGTGGGAGGAAGCCAAAATCCTTAGCCCCTGGACTTGTTCTGCACCACCTAGAGCTATGGTCTCAGCTCCCAATCCACCACCCTTTGCATCTTAAAGCTGAAAAACAGGAATACTTTTTAGCATCTTGTTCATTAGGTTTCTGTGAATTCTTTAAATCATAAAGGCATCCTTGATGCATGCTTAATCTTCAATGCATACTTAACCAATATCTGTTGTTTCAACTATTTTATTGGCATGTGTGACCTCTCCTACAGTCTTCACTCCAGCTCCACCAGACTCCTCTTCCTGACATGCATGAGTCAAGCACACTTCAGGTTCAAGGTCTTTGCAACCACTTTTACTCAGCCTGAAGCACTCTTCCTCCCACCCCACTCCAGGTCTCTGGGTTGCTCCCTTGCTTCATTCAGGTCTTAGCTCACATGTACTCTTATCAGCAAGACCTTCTCAGACCAAAAAATCAAAATCTGTGTCCTCTTAAACCTTTGTACCTTTAACTTCCTTTATTTTTCTTCTTTTAATAAAGCTCTTATATTTAATCATCAATTTGTCAGATCTTGTTTACAGTTGCTTCTATTCCTAAAATAGTGTCTACTATATAGTAGGTACTCAATAAAGAGTTGATAAATTAATGAGTTGTCATTATTTTTATTTGCAAACCACTATACCAGGGATCTTTTATGGAACAGGGCAGGATTCACACCCTTGATGAGCTTCTATGATACTGTAAAGAAGGAAGACTGAAAATCTGTTTATATGGCAGAGGGAAGGGGCCTGAATGCTCTAGAGGATGCATAAGCAAAGCACACTAATAGAACAGAAAAAAGGAAATCAATGGGGGTAGGGGTTAGAGACAGCCCAAATAACAGAATTCTAGCCAAGCACAGTGATAACATCTGTAATCCCAGTGTCTCAGGAGGCCAAGTCAGAAGGATCACAAGTTCAAGGCTAGCCTCAACAATTTAGGGAGGCCTGAAGCAATTTAGTGAGACCTTGTCTCAAAATAAAAAGGGCTTGGGGATGTGGCTCAGTGGTTAAGTGCCCCTGGTCAATCTCCTGTACCCTCCCCCAAAAAAAGAACAAGAACATAATTCTATGGAACTTTCTTGAAAAGAAACACAGAAATCATCTTCAAAAATATATTCATACAAAAAAGTACTAAGACATTCTAACTTAAGCTCCTTTCTTTCTTGCATCAATAATGCTAACAGCAATAGAAGATCACCTCAGATAAGTCAGCATGTCTATGTACCAAGTCTATGGAAAAAGGAAGAATCACTTTTCTCCATGAAGTCTTCATTTTAAAAGGGAAATTATTTAAATGCATACAAAAATTCTCTTCAGAAAATTTTAGACCCTCAAGACAGGGAACACATCATACAGGTTTCTGTTATGGTTTAGATATGAGGCATCCCCCCAGAAGCTCATGATGAGATTAGGAGATCTGTGACCTAATCAGTGAATTAATCCATTTGCTGGACAGTAATTTGCAAGGACTACTGTGCTGGGTGGTAACACGGGAAGGTGGGGAATGGCTGAAGAAAGCACATCACTGTGGGCATGCCTTTGGGGTTTAAATTTTGTCTCCCTGGCTCCTCCCTCTCTCCCTCTGCTGCAAACTGCCATGAGGTAAGCAGTTTTCCCTCACCACGCCCTTCCACCAGTGATGCTCTCCCTCTCCTCAGCCCAGAGCAACAGAATCAGCCAACCATGGACTAAACCTCTAAAACAGTGAACCCCAAATTAAATTTTCCCTCCTCCGAGTTTTTTGTTGGGTATTTTGCCCACAGCAACAAAAAGCTGACTTTGGAGTCCAACTTCATATTCCTTCTACCTAAATACCAGCAAGGATGGAGAACTTTGATTCCCTAAAAAGCACATTCCATCTGTGACTTGCTTCGCTTTAAAAATTGTTTCTCATACTGCCTTTCTGTTGCTTCCACCCACTCCTCCCAGAATTCATTCTGAGGTCACAAAGAACTGAGTTTTGTCCCTTCCATGTCCACAAGACCACCTCTCCTCCCTCCTCCAGCCCTTTCTCTTTTCCATACCAATGGCTTCTAGTTCCTTCTTCACCCCTAGTTCTGGGTTCTAGTGCCTACATTACTTCTTGCCTCTCCTTCTCTCCCCTTCTCCCACTTTCCCATGACCTGATCCTGAGCTGACCTACTACTCAGGCAATCTGACTCTTTACTGAGCCAAGAATTCTGTCTGAGGTTGGAAGGAAGGGTGCAAGGAGTCTGATGGATTCATGGGATAAGATGGATCTAAGCAAAACTCTTGCAAGGTTATCTACCTTTTTGACCTTGACCTTCAACTGCCATTATTGACATAAATTAGAACAGGGCAGATAGTTCCTTGGATGGCAAAGAGCTGACAATCATCCCCTGACCCCACTGTACCTCGAAGACATACAGATTTGAGGAAATACAGTAAGTCATAAACCTTCTTATCCTTCTTACCCAGCTTCTCGCCTCCCACAGCCAGCCTATTTGGGTAAATGTGCGATTGAATATGTAGATTTTAACCAGTCTCTGTATCTAAGAATTGTGTTTTGGACTCCAACTTGCCATGTAACCATGGTCAAGACACTGACAGTCAGTAAATCAAAATGTCCCAGAAGGAAAACAGATCTTTTGATCATCTGGTCTAAGAAGACCTCTTGAGGGCCTTTATTTCACTCCTTCACCCACAAACTTAGCAGACATCACTCTAAGTGATCCTGACTCAATTAGCATGCAGCCTCAGAATCCTTCTCAACAGAGTACCACAAGGAGCTATTGCCAGTACACCTCTGAGCCATGTGAAATGAAATTCAAAGCATGTATTTCTCAGATGAAGAAAACTGGAACCCAAGGATAAACCTTGACCTGTCCATACTTCATAGCTTTAGGAGCAAATCTAAAAGTACATAGGCCCCTTCCCCTGTTCCCCTAAATCACTTTCCCTCCCTTAACTCCCATTTTCTGTGAATATTCCTTGGAGTATAAAATGGTGGCTTGCTATCATTTTAAATTGGGTGAGGGACAGATAAAAGGTTTCCAACAAGGGGCAGAGCTTCACAGGAGGCAGTGAGGAAGAGGTGCATCTGAGAGGGCCTGGAGAAGGAGGGTATCTGAAGGAGCCAAGTCAGGGGTGCATTCCAAGGACAAGAATCATGTGCCTAGTAGAAATAGTGCAATAGCTACAAAGAGACCATGGAAGGTAGCAGTGGGGGAGGGGGAGTGGAGAAGACAAGATTGGAGGAGTAACCCAGGACTTTATGAAGTTTTAAGTGGTAATATTTTAAAAGTTAACTTAAAGAACTTAAGACTCAAAATGGGGGGCGGGGGAAGGTAAGAAAGGAGTGGAAGGAAAAGTAGAGAATATATCTCCATTCTCCATGTGGAAAAAAGCCTTGGCTATAAACGGATTACAGGAACACTTTCATTATGTAAAAGCCTATTTTGTTTTCATGTCATTCTTAGATGACATCATAGAGTGGCTATAGCTGTCTCATACCTTATTATAAATAAATCACTAGCTTCATCATAGAATGAGCCAAGGCCCCAGATTTAAAAGGAAAATATTAGATCATTTTTAATAACTGATATAATTCAAGCCAGTCTCCACTGAAGCAGGACGAGGTGATGTCATTCTCAAGAAGTCCAAGGAGAAACCAAGGAGGGTCAGAGCCGGGCAGATTCGGCAACATGCCACTACAGATGGAAAAGTCACTGGCAGCACCTGTGTAGGGCTGGACCCCTGGACAAGACTGTCTGACCACAGAAACTAACACACTCTTTTAGTGGGATGCCCAAAAGACCTCCAGGAAACAGTTTGTGAATATTTTTTTTTCTTTTACCCAGAGCTACTTTATTTCCAGATATCAGAAAACATGAACATCTTATGATGTTTGAATTTATGCCTTGGGAGTCATCGAGCTGAATTACAAATGTTAAGGCTTTTAGTTATTCAAGAAAACATGAAATCTGGGGTGAGTGATATGCAAATGATTCAAGTCTCTACTCAGCCAAGGGGACAGTGCAAAGTGGAGATACTGAGACAACCACCTGACACAGAAAAGAACAAAGGGTGATTTTCATCAAAGTTAGTGACAGGCGACCAAGAAGATGGAAACCAGGGACATGCACCTTCTTCACATGAAGTCCCATGCTCAACAGGCACTCTCTATATGTTTTGCTGCTTTGTGAGCACAAAAGACTGAGCTAGCCACTTTTTGCCCTGTGTGTTTTTTTTTTTTTTAAGATATAAAAACAGGTTCAAAAACTGATTAAGTGACTTAAGATTATGTAGCTAATATGCCGACTTCCGGCTCTAAGTGCTGTCTGTCATGATGCCTTCATTCAAAGATTCTATTTCTTACTAGACTTTCAGTGAAAATGAAATAATGGAGCTGGGCACAGTGACACATGCCTGTAATCCCAGCAGCTCAGGATGCTGAGGCAGGAGTATCAAAAGTTCAAAGTTGGCTTCAGCAACTTAGCAAGGCTCTAAGCAACTTAGCAAGACCCTGTCTCAAAATAAAATATAAAAAGGGCTATGGATATGGCTCAGTTGTTAAGCATCCCTGGGTTCAATCCCCAGTACGGAAGGAAGGAAGGAAGGAAAGAAGGAAGGAAAGAAGGAAGAAAAGAAACACTCTGAATGCACCAAAAATATAAAAACTATTTGGAGTTGAAAGGTGTCAAAGTAGTGAGTAGTATTGTATCTGGACAGTGAGATTTTTAATGACCAAAGTTGTGCTTTCATTTTGGCTGTAGGGCTACTAATAGCTTGACCATGATTTTTAAGTTTCCCATTTCTTTTTTTTTTTTTTTAAGAATATGAAGGTGGACTCTTAGGGAACCTGTCATCTTCCATAAAATGAATTCCTGAGCCTGGTTTTATAAAAAGACTATTTTGGTGGGGGGAAGAGACGGATGCCCTGGAAAAGAAACTTTCTGCAGACAGAAGGTATTGGCGGAGGTTTTATGTCTGATCCCGTCAGCCTCACAGCAATGCTGTATATCAGTTGTCTGTTCCTAATACAAATGTTATTCATAGTCGTGCAGACACACTGTCTGAGCCAAGTAACACTGATTTATGCAACTTTTCAGGACACAGCATGACCCAACAGGAGAAGCAGATCCCTGAAGTATAATGAAAGGGACATCAAGGCTCAAGATGGCATATTTTGACCTATTTTTCCCTAATCTGTTTCTGGGACAGGAAAGGGAATGAGAAAGGAAGCAAACTCATGCCTAAAGGTTGGGCAGACTCATTCCTAAGCAATGTGGTGGGGTGGAAGGGGAAACACTGAGAGGGATCTGAGGAATACTCCCTTTGCTATCTACTGGCTCTGTGGCCCTGGAGAGTCCTCACCTCTCCAACTCTTAGTGTCTCACCTATACAGCAAAGGGCTCAAGCAAAAACTTCCAAGTATCTCCAAACAACTCTAACTGCCAAAGAAAGTAAAAACATATTAGGTAGGGGAGCACAGCATTAATTGAAAACTTGTGTTCTCTCTCTGAAAAGTCATGCCCATTTTGTATTGTATAAATATATTTATATTATCATTTTTAAATGGAATTTTCCCCCACAAAAAGTGTTCAAGTAACATTGACCCACAGAGGTATGCTAAGTTTATTCAGTAGCTCCAGGTAACTTTTACTCTCACCTTACCACATCCCATGCAGAATGGATTATCTGGCAGGCAGCCCCTAAGACAGCCCCCTGTAACTCTACCTCTAGGTCGTCATGCCCTTCTGCAACCTCTCCCCTTGGCTATGCACTGGATGTAGTGAAACACTTGTAGCCAAGAGAACAAGGCAGAGAAAAATGTAGCCAAGATTAGGTTATAAAAGGTCTGTGGCTTGCAACTTCAGACTATTCTTGCTCATTAATGTAAGGGAAGCCAGCTATCATGTGAGTTGCCCTACAGACATGGCAAGGAACTGAAGCCCTTAATCCAACTATCTCCAGGGAACTAATCTTGCCAACAATCATATAAGTAAGCTTAGTAGTGAATGTTCCCTCATTTGAGCCTTAAAATGAGACTACAAGTCCAACAACACCTGGACAGCAACTGCCTGAGAAACCCTGAGGCACCCATCTAAGCTGCTCCCACATTCCTGACCTATAGAAACCATGAGTCAATAAATGTTCCCTGTTTCAAGGAGACATGTGTGGGCAAATTTTTTTTTACACAACAATAGATAACTAATATAGCATCAAAGTTGGAAACGTCTATTCTTGGGATCCTTTAATAGCTCCCTACGAACTCTACCATTTTTCATGAGACCCAAGTAGTAGATCATAAGAGATTCAATATCAGAAACTCTTAAAAGAAACCTTGTCCCTAAGAATGTAGACTGTGACATATACTCAGTCATACTCTTCCCATATGGACATGACCATGGATATAATTTCACTGCCTCAAAAAAGTCTGCAAGACACTTTCTATAGCAGCACATGGGTGGGCAACGAGCTAAAAATTGAAGCTCACACAGAGGTGAGATGCTCCTGAACTTTCTAACCATTCTTTCATATCACCAACATGTTTTGAACCTATCCAGACCTAGTGGGCCAGTGGCAGTCCCACCCTGCCAGGCACCTGAGCTTGAGCCATAAAGCTTCAGTTCTGAGATCAGATCCCTTCATCCTGGAAACCTTCCAAAGTATCCCCAATCCTTTCTACTCTCCCAGTCCTACATCGAGGCTTTGTGAGATCTGAAGCTATGACCCACTTCCATAAATCTTCCCAAGTTCCTAGCATATGGCCTAAAACGCATCTAGTGATTAATAAATGTGTGTTGTGACCAATATCCTCCTCATGTATATTACTTTCTTGTGAGTGTGTCTTTCTCCCCAACTACAAGAGTCTTAGGATCAGGGACTATACCTAATTCACCATGGTGTCCAAAAGATTTTGAGGTTCACTACCCTCCAGACAAACCCTGGAATCAGGGCAGAAAACAAGAACATACTTTATGAACTACGGGTAGATATGTGGCAGTAACGATGAAGGACTCTCCATCTACTTAGGTATCAGAGCCCTTCTGCCACATAGTAACCCAATGAGGGAGAACTTGAGAACCCTTCTAATCTCCTAGGGCCATTCCCAAAGTAGAATAGAGGTATCTGTACTGAAATATAAGAATATGGAAGAAACAAGGACAAAAAAAGAGCTAGCTTTACTATTTACTTTCATGAATGGTGAACACAACTTCCTGCAAAAAGTTAGTGAAGAGCCACAGATTCTTGGAGACTAGGTGGGTCACTGCTCAAACCCAGCGAGTCTTCTAATATAAATTTGGGAGCAAATAGAAAAAAAGCAATAAAATCTGGCTAAACAGATGGTCACAAATACCCAGAAACCACCTGACCAAGTATTTGTAGAGAGCCAAGACATTCACCTCTGTCGGAAGTGACCAATGTTTTGCTTCCGGCAGAAACTAATACCTGATACTTCTCAGGACCAAAGAGGAAATATTAAAACTGAAAGCCCTTGGCAACAGTCAACAGTTGTACATAGGGATCAACAGAGGGAAATAATTTCCTTCCTGACTCCCCCTGGGCCAGTCATGCCTGGAGCAGAAGGTGTGATTATCTAACCAAACGAATCAAGAGTCAAACAACCAGACATAGCTTCTCTGGGGTCTCAAGCACTGTGCATCCTTGGTCTCTGGATCCACCTCCTTCAAGCTCCCACTGCCCTCAGGCAAAAACAAATGTGAAAGTCTTTACAATACATAATTATATTTCAACTTTAATTATCATTATCAAACAAGGCTCCAGATCTAGCTGCATTTCAAGACTGAGGATGAGTTAGTGCTCATCCAATCTTGAGGAAGACAGGGTATTGGTATTGGGTTGGGAGGTCAGGGTACAAGAGCATGTGACTATGCACCAGAAGCAGTGTTGGGTAGTTGACTTATCATCTTATTTTTCTTTACATTTAAGATGAATCTTTAAAGAAAAAACTGTGATAACATGTCACATCCAGACCACACTTCATCATTTAGTAGAGAGTTGGGCATCTATGAACACACTTGCTCTAAACATCATGAGAAGCAGGCAAGGCAACGATTACTGCCTCTGATTCTGAGAAAGGGAAAATGAGAGCAGAGAGATTGTTCTTTACCACATCCCACCAGTGTCTGCCCTTGTAGGTACTCACAGACTTCCAAAGCCATAATGGTCCCTAAAGTCTCTTCTTGTTCAGTCATTTATTTCACTCACAAAACGAAGCAGTCCAGCCTCACTTGTGCAAACATTCCTATGACTGATCAACAGAGATTCAGCCAATACCTGGTAGAACACCCTCAGGGAAAGGGACATACTACCTGTGGATTTATTCCTTTTATCCATAAAGATGCATGTGCACCTGTTATGTACCAAGCACCCCACTCAACTACAAGGATACACACGTGAACATGAAATTCTGCCCCTCCACTGCCTGGGTTCTTCAAGCCCATGGTCATGTGCACCCCAATGTCCTGCCTTTTCATGGGATCATTCCTGCATTTGCTGGGACACCATTTCTGGTCCTCTCAGCATCCTCATGTAGAGCTCAGCAGGCTAGTGTCCCTTTCAGAAGGTGAGCATGAACTACAACCTGATACGCTTTGGAGGGCCCCTAGATGGGTAAACAGGGATGCAGAATGTCCATGGTTGTCCACATACAACCTCTCCTCCTCTTAGTAGTACCTGGATATTCCTTGAGGAGCCGCTTGTTCTCCATTGTTTCGTGGCCACGAGGTTCAGGTAGGATTGTCTCAAAATTCAATTCATACTCTGTTTCATACATGCCAATTAAAAAAGTCCCATCTGCTTGGCCTCAGTGACTGGTTCAGCACTCTACCATATTCTCACAGGATTACTGTAAAGAAGGCTCTCTTTCCCTCAGATAGGAAGGAGGATGCCGATAACCTGGGCTAAAGCAGGCAAATAACTCATGACCATGAGGTACAACATCCTGAGGATGAAGCCGACACACAAAAAAAGCCAGCAGAACAAGAATGCAGACAAACAGCAGCCCTGCTCAAGCTGAGCCTGAAGTCTACCTTAGCTCTGGATTGGGCAGTTTCCAGGTGTTCTAAGTTTGCAGGATCATCCATCTACCATGTTCTAGATACCATATTCCCCTTAATATAGTCTGAAGCTGCACTGGCATTTTAGAAGACAAAAGGCCCAAAACTAGCTTACCAACCAAAAAAACAAAAAAAACACCACCAAAAAAAAAAAAAGAAAAAAAAAAAAAAACCCTCTGGGTCTTTTCTGCTTGCTTCTGTTAAAGCAATCTCTCCTAGTCTGTCATTACACACTTGAGTTCTTTAAATCTAAGGGCCAGGCTTCATAAACATCACAATTTAATTTTAAACACTGAGAAAACTTAACAGGTGGAACAGCTAACACAGATTCCCATTTCATGCTTAAACCTATGCTAGCGGGACCATGTTTGAGATTTTAACAGATTACAATGTTAAAGAGTCCACGTCAAAGAGCTCCAGCCTTTTATGTTATGTAGATCAGCAGGCCCATGGAAAGTCAGTTGCACATTCATTAAAAAGACAGAGTGACAAAATGCCAACTACAAATTCAGCCACACTTTTAAATGAAGTTACATTTTATCAATCACAACAGCATCTGCTCTGTTTTGAAAAACTACACCACAAACATGGTGAAGCATATTATTTACGCACTATAATGCCAATGCTTGGGCACAGAGGGTTTGGCCCTCAACATGGAAACCACAGAACTAGAATCCTAAGCGGAAGCCTTAGCCAGAATTCCCCAACTATTTCCCTCAGCTTTCACCACAGCTCAGGTGATTGGTCGTCTTTGCCATGTTTGTTATTTATTTCTTTATTTTTTTTTTTTTAAGAATGTGATGTTCTACTCTACCCACTAAACACAGATGTTCCAAGTTGCAAGGGAAAGATAACCTTACCTGGTGGCCCTTTTTCTTCCTCAGTGAGCACCAAGAGTCACAGTCAGGGCCATGGCAATGGAACTCCACAAGCTCATTAACATAAAAGCTCATCCCCTCTGCTAAGCAAAGCTAGCCTCCCCTACCTCAAAAAGTTGTGAAAGTAAAGTGAGGTCCCAAAAGAGCACACCTTACAAAGGAATAAAGGAATAAACAGAGACAGTAATATTGCTTTCTTTCCTCACATTTGCTCATATCGCTGTTGCCTGACATTTTCATTTTGGTCTCTCAATTTCAAGAACACTTCTTTTCATGTCAAAAGAGAAAGAAAAAAGCAATACAATTACTGGCAATCTAAAATCACCACTACTCCAAATTTTCCTCCAAATTCTCTGCTTGCCACCTTCCAAGAGCTGAGTCTTGCCTTTGCTTTGCCACACATTTTATTAGCATTATTATATCTTGTCTGTTGCCAACAAAATCAATTTTTTAACAGAAGGACATTTTGGTCTTCTCTGCTTCTGAATCCGAGTTACTGGTACCCAAGCTTTACATGAAAACCACTGAATTTTAAAATTCATTAAATCATGCACATTGAAAGAGAAATGTCTTGTTTTCTGTGTAGGACTTACCAACTGAGGAAAAATATCTTCCCTCCAATGAGTGAACAGTGGAAAAAGCACTGGACTGGGAATTGGCGGACTGGATTCTGGCTTCACTTCCAACTCCGAGTCTCCGTGTCCCCACCTGTGGAAAGTGAGAGGAGTGTTTACACATCCCCAGGGTGTTACTGCTTCTGAATTCCTCAGGTGTATGAAGCCTGATTGACCACAGCGACAAAACCAGGCTTGAAGTGCACAACTCTAGTGGCCTACCTCTACGCCTCCTAAACCAAGATCAGTTTCTAGCACTTTCCATTTTAGTATTTTCTCTCAGAATGTTGAGGAAAAACAGTTTCATCCCAATAATGGCAAAGAAAGACAGAACTATTAGACACATTTGAGACAAGAAAAAAATAACTGAAGTATGCCAAATAAAAAGAAATATGAGTTGGAAACAAATTTCTAACTCTGCAACCTCATGACATCTCTAAACTTCAGTCTTCTTGCCTGAAAAATGAGAGCCAGCGAGCCAAAGAGAGCTGGAAAATCTCAACACCTCTTGGTAAATTCTCATTACAGGTTTTATTTCATTAAGAACTATTACTTCTTTTCTAAGAACTATGCAGTGTATATTCCAGCACACAAGTATTCCAGGGCAGGGGCCTCCTGTAAAACTTCTCCTTTGTGTTCAAAAGGGAAATTCAAATACTAGAAAATCTATCACCCCCATTCTATTGCTGTGATTGGAAACATTTACCCCCTCCTACAATTGCTTCATGTATATCATCTCATTCAGTCTTCAAATCCCTGTTATGTATTCAAAGTTGGGAAAGAGCTTAAAAATGGTACACCTCAACTCTTCCAACTACCAGGAAGAGAACCTAGGAGCCAGGGTAGGGTGGCCATTCAGAGCCCACCATGGGTGGCAGACGGTCTAGGGCTGGATCCACTGGATCTGGTTACTGCCCTTACTTTGAGAGACGACATGAATTAATCAGGCCTTTGACCATATGATGATCAAGTAAGTCTTGGAGCAAAACCCAAGCCTCTGAACACCTGCATCAACGTTCTCCCAGTACACACCAGGGGCAGAAAGAAATAAAAGAAGGAAAATGAAGTTTAATCAATTTCCACTGCCTTATCTGCCCTGTTGATTTTCCTCAACACTGGTGGTCTTCAAGAACATCAGAAGTCTCAAGATTATTTCCACTGAGAGGCACAATTTCGAATTTGCTGGGGAGTGGATTTTTAGGAGGCCAAACTTAGTACAATCTCATAGAAAACAAAAAGACAATCCCCCATCTCCCAAGCCCCGTGAAACCAAAGTTTCTTGCAGAGAGAGAATAAAATCAGAACAGTTTCTACAATAGCAGCAAAAGACACCCGACTTCCCAGATTTCTAAACTTCACAGAATGGAATAGCTCTCCACCCTTGGCCCTCGGGAAGTCCCATTCACATACTCTACGCCTTCCCTCCATGTACCAACAAAAGCGGTCTCCCTTTTCCATAGTCAACTTCTTTTAATATTTTTTTTTCTTCTTTTCCATAAAGAGAACAAGCAACTTTGCTAAAGAACCGCTGTGAAATGATTGAAGTTCCCATGCAAACAAACCATTAGCAGAGTTCAAATGCAATTTAAATTACCAGTTGTTAAAGTGCTCCTCAATTTCGCGGTAAGTTTCCAAGGAGAATTACATGCTATATACTATTTAATTGGTTGTTTTCTATTTTTTAACATCCATTTATCCCCCCCCACCCTTACATTTCAGAAGTATCTATAAAAGCTTCCCTTTAAAAAATTATACATTGTTGAATAGATTAAATCTAAAGATTGAAAAGTATCAGAGAAACAGCTGCAGGATTACGCAGCTCCGCAGAAATTGATGGTTTTGACACCAGAAAACATGCAGAATTTTAAAATCTTAGGAATCACCTAGCAGGGCCCTCACTCTTTACAAATGAAGACACTGAGGTCCTGAAAGCGAAAGGAAGAGCTGGCCTCAAGTCCTCTCTCTAGTCAGTGTCAGATCCAAGATGCGACCCATGGCTACTAACTTCCAGCCCTCTGCCACCTCTTCCACAGGGTGGCCCATAAATCACAGAAAATGGTAAGAAATAGTCAGTGAATTTCTTTTTCCACTATTTTTTTTAAGAAAGTTGAAACCCTTTTTAAATATACTCTTGACCACTAAGGTGGAGATGGGCAATGGCAAATCTCTCTCCGAAAAAAAAGACTGATGAATGAGTAGAGCCAAAGGAGCTCAGAGTAGACATGTCATGAGCAGAGAGACTTGGCAGGAAAAGTCAAGATGTTTATCCAGATTTATTAAGCAAGTGATGGGTCATGAGACTGTAGGTTTCCACTGCCTTATCTGCCCTGAATTAGTGGCTGCCCTGGAGGAAGAGGAAAAAGGATCAACGAAGTAAAGGCAGGACTTGTCACATCTGTAAATATAAGGGGTTTCTAGAAGCCATCAGGAACACACTTTGAAGTTCAAGACTTTAATGCTGGACTTGCATAAATGATTTTTAACCTCTCAGAGCCCAAGCCTCTGCACTTGCAGTACAGGGCTCATAACATCTGCCAGTCTGAGGGCAGTGCCCATTTCCTACAATTTCATATTCCGCATGTCCAACACAGAGGCTGCACACAAGACACTGATTCATGCTCACCTCCTTCAAAGACTTCTACAATTTCTCAAAGCTTATGCTTCTGATTTATTTGTTCTCAAACTGAGTATTACAAGTCATTTATGTTCTATTAGATATCACGTGTCCCCTGAAAGTAAATTCATTTATGTTGTCATTTAAAACATAATATTATACACGAAGACAAACTTCTATCTTGGTATTTTCCTTCAAATGCAAACTTTTTGAAAACATTATTTAGAAATAGCTTCCAAATCCAGTTTTTGAAACACATACTGTAAAAATTTCAATTTCTCGATCAATATTTCATTTAAACTTTCAATCAACCCTTTGAGAAAACTTCCCCCAAATTGCACACTGATCAAAGTGAAGATCAGGGAGATAAGCACCTGTTCAAGGTTTGGGGGCTGGTTGGTAATAAAGCTGGAATCTGAACACAGGTCTTCAAAAAAAAAGAAAAATCAAGCTCCATGACACAGGTTTTATTAATTGCAGTTACAAGTTATGATATGGACAGTTATTCTGAGGACATTAAAAAAAAAAAAAAAAACATTTTCACATTTCAAGATCTTTGGGATAAAAATATTGGCCACATTTTCCAAATAAGTAAAAGGTTTCACCTTAGAAGCATGCAAATCCACCCTGAATTCCACCTTGCTGTTATGTTCTTAAGCGAATTTAAAAGCTCAGAGACTTGGCACTAAGCAGACTTCTAGTATGTGGGAAACAGACTTGGGAAAGGTTAGGAATGAGCTAATATCAGTCCAATTCAAAAGCAGAATTCAAATGGCTGGGCTCATGACCAAATACATCATGGTTAGTAAGCCTACAGTGGGCCCCAAAACCCCTCTGGAGTAACTGCTAGCTGACATGATGGCAAGTTCCCTGCCCTCATCAGCAGATGTGTGCTAACACCTCCCATCCTTGATTAAGCAGTGTGTGGACACAGCAGGTAGAGCTGCTGAGCTTGACAGGCTAGAGTTCTCCAAGACCTCACAACATCACTGGGAATTGCTGGCCCACGAGACAGGATGAAAAGACAACAAAGGTACAAGTCCACCCCATGTCTTATTTAGGGTCTAGAAGTTCTTGGCAGATGATGGGACTTCTAAACTGAGCCTGAACACTCAAGAGGATCTTCATATATGAAGAGGAAGAAAATAGGCTTAGGGGACACAATGTGCAAGAGCCTTGAGGAGGAGGAGTTCAGGGTGTTCTCAGGGACAGTGACTAATCTGGGGAGGCCAGTGGAAGAGGACTGAAGGGATGTGGTGGGGTGTGAGGCTGGAAAGGATGCTGTAGCCAGGACATGGAGGACTTCGTGTCCTGGGATAAAGCATTTGGACTGTGAGACTCCTCAGGAGCCACATTTTGGGAAATGATGCAAGAGAAGGTTAAATGGTAGAGCCATCACCTTAAGAAATAAACCCCCTTTCCTAGCCAGCCTCCAAGCAAAGCAAGGTGGGGTGTCTGGAGGGAGCTTCTGAAGGGACCACCTCCCCAGAAGGGAAGGTGGCTCCTAAAGCTGCCCCTGACCCACTCCGCCACTGATCCTGTCCGCTAAGTCTGAACTCTCACACATAAACAAGTGGAAGACTCTAGAAAGAAATCAAATTTGTTTCAACTAAGACCACAACTGTGCTTTCGGGGATCTACCAGCACTAGCCAGCTCAACTCAGGAAAAAGTCTAGGCCCGTCTCCCTCTATCTCCCAAGAAGTAGGAGCCAGCATCTGTACAACTTGTCCTGTATGTGTCTCAAGATCCAAATTAGAGAGCTCCTAGTAAAGCCTAGCACATGACTAGAACCCCCACCCAGCAGTGAGCCTATCCCAATGCCAACGGTTAGATTGTATGGAACCTCTGTTCTTTAAAGGTCCTGATAGCAGTTCCCATATGTCCAAGGCCCTAGGAAGACGCGATACTCTCTTTCCCTTAAGCAAGTCCCCATTTTGGAGAGAGGAGACAAAGTTGGAGAGGACAAATGCCAAGGAAGAACAGATAAAAAAGCAAATTCTCATAACACACTGTGACATGGGGTAATCCTTTATACACATTTGATGGCTGAAGAAATTCAGGTTCACATAAGTTAACTGACAGCTAGAAAACATCACCACAAGATCTAAATCTAGATCCCATATCCATATGCACCAGACATTTATACTCTATTGCCTCACAACTGTGGTGTGAGTTAGCAGAACAGGGAAATCACATTTAGTGCAAGGGATTGGATGGTGTGGGAGCAGATGGGGATTGGGCTGACTTTCTTCAGAAGACAGCATCTATGCAGAAGTCTATAGGAAAGAGCCAGAGTTCTGCAGGTAGAGATGAGAGAGGTCATCTCAGACTAACAGAACATCTTGAGTTAAAGCGTGGAGGTAAGAAAATGTAGGGTATTCTCTAAGAGAGGCAGGGAATGTATCTGATGTAAGGATGAGTGAGCAGGGCCATCAATGAAGTCCATGGTGGACAGGTATTAGTGTTCAGTTATGAGGCTCTTAATACTAGGAACAGGGAATCTTTGCTGAAGGTCATTAAATACTAGGGAAAAAAATACATTTCAAAGTAGCTCTGTGGCAATGGTCAGTTCTACTTGGGATCTCTGCTCCAGTGCTAGGGCTAAGAAAATAGCCTCACAGGACCCAGGTAAGGATCAGGAATAATGGGCCCTGGGTTTTTTTTTTTTTTTTTTTTTTTGGGGGGGGGGGTGTCAAGGGACAAAGGGAAACTGTTCCTTGGCTTTGACTTTTTGAATAAGAAAGTCAACACCTATTTCATGGACCCTGACCTTGAAAAAAGTTGTTGGAGCTCCTTAAGTAAATTCCAGGCCCCCATCAGGGCCCAAGTTCCTCCAGCTGGTGAACACAGCATGGAAAATAGAATGGAAATCACAGAATCAAAGGAACTGCACTCCACTCTTAGATTTTCCACTTATTAGCTATGGAATCTCGAGCAGAGTGCTTCCTTTTAACATGGGCACTGTCTGCCCATGTTTGTAAAATGGAGACAATAATACTCAGAGCGCTAGGTTCTTGTGAGAACAGCTCAGCTGTGAGACTGAATAGGGGGACGTGTATTTCTACTTGTGAGCCGGCATGTTTAGAATAGGTGCCCCTCCTCCTGAAAGCTGCCGTGTTGATAGAGGTACTATAACAACTGTCCAATTCTCCCAGAGAAGTGGTCTAAATCTGGAGTTGTCAACAATTTTTCCCCTGTTGAAAATTGAGCTGTATTCCCCAGACAAGTCATTACATCTTTTTGTGCCAAATTGTTTTCATCTTTTAAATGACCCAGTAATCCCACTTTGGGCAATATACATAAGGGAATAATCCAAAAGGAAAAAAGAAGGCAATTTGTTCAGAGATGTTATTCATAGAGCTATTTCTAGCTCTTTATATATCCCTCTATTATAGCACTTATCTCACTGTGCTGTAATTATCCACTCCCCTTCCATACGCCTCCAAATTATCTTTGAATCAATCCCCAGCACCTAGCACAATGCCTGGCATACAGTAAGAACTCAATAAATGTTTGTTGACTGAATGGATAACATGAAGGAAGTTTTAAAAAGAAACTCAAGTGAGCAAAAACAAAAGAGATGAAGTTAAATTGATTTTTTTTTTTTTTTTTTTTTTTGAGAAACCCTTGTAACTTAACACTGTAAACTATTTGAAGACTGTGTGGAAGAAGCCTTGGGAATGATTTTTAGATTATTTTGTTTATGATCTCTGAGGATCTCTAGGCTTAAGCCAATTGTAGTACAAGGAACAACCAAGGGCATGAGGTCACATGCAGGTGGCTTTGTCCTGGTGGCTGAAGTGCAGGGCTCCTTAGGAGTCCTGGATTCTAGACTCAGCCACTACAGTGACCAATTTGCCAAATTCTCTGAGACCAGTTTCTACACTAAAAAATGGAATATTTTCAGGAAAGCCCAGACCATTAAAAGGAACCACAAGCCAGGTATGGGGACACATGCCTTTAATCCCAGCAACTTATAAGGCTGAGACAGGAGGATCACAAATTGGAGGCCAGCTTGGACAACTTGGCAAAACTCTCTCTCAAAATCAAATTTTTTAAAAGAGCTGAGAGTGGCTTCTGATAGAGCCCTCCCTGGGTTCAATCTCCAGTACTGCAAAAGAAAAGGAATTAAGGGAGCTGAGAAGGGCCAGCAAGTAGAAATTCAAATGCAAATGAAGGCTGGGAAGTGGGAGGTGCCCTACTCAACCACAGTCCTCTAGCCTTGGTAATGTGTTGAAGCCCTAAGGAGCTCCCACCAAGCCTCCCTGGCCCATCCCAGGGGGCAGGGGGCAGAGATAGAAATTTCTACAGAGATTTTGAGTGGGACTGTAGAAAAGAGGACAGGCCAAGAAACAAATAAGAGCTGGGGATGTAGCTCAGGATGGAATTGTGCTTAGCACACACTAGTCCCTGTGTTCAATCCCCAGCCGTGCACAAAAAAAAAAAAAGAGAGGAATATGTTAAATAAGTCCCATAAAGTCAACATCACTCAAAAAGTTCCACATTCTTGGTGGGAAAGAATGCTTTATAAAAATACCCAAGGAGAGCAAAGGAAGCGGCACATTCTGCAGGGCTCATTTGGGGGCATTCCAACAGCTCTTAGCCAGGAAATCAAGTAGGAGGCCACTGCCCTCCATTCCTAGGCCAGAAGCTCAGGGTTAGAAACCAAAGCAGGGAGCACACACACACTCCTGGGTCCCAGAATTCCAGCTGCTCATCTGAGCAACCCCAACTGCACGTGCTTCCACTTCCATCTGGGTCAATTCAGCTTACCATTTCTCTGGAGAAAATTACAATTGACAATCACTCCAAAACATGTCATGAACCTATCTGCTTCTCTCCTGCCTGGTTGCTAGAGCCCTCCTCAAAGTAAACCGCCTCTCACCAGGATTTTGAACCAGTCCCCTGCTAGCCTTCTTACTTCTGCTCTTGCCCTTTCCTTACAATGCAACTGCCCCTATAAAATATAACACAGATGGTCCCCCTGGACTCAGGTCTCTACCTGATTAACATCCAGTAGTTCCTACTGGCTCTGCTCTCCTGATTCTCCCCCTGCAGCCTTTGACCTGCTGCCACAGCCACACACTGACTCCCAGTTCACAGATCTGCACTGATGGACTGTCCACCATCAGAATGTCCTCCCCCTGTGTTTGCAGTGCAGACTCCTTGTCACTCAGATCTCAGCTTAAACACCACCTACAGCACTCCACACTTACCATCCTATGCCCTTTGTGAATTCTCTGGATTGCTGATCATAACCTCTTAATTCTCTCTTCATTTCTTATCTGCCCTCCCCACACCACCACCTTTCTAAAGTGTAAGTTCCAAGGGATCATTGGTTTGTGCATTTAATTTTTCACTCTAAAGCCTCTTCTGGGACACTGCCTAGAATGGTATGAGGCACAGAAGTGGGACACAATAAAGATTTAATGAAATTAGATGAATGCATGGCACAGACAGGAAAAACATGACAGATGACCTGAAGGAAAGTAGCCCATGCTGTGGCTGACATCTTGGGATGACATCTTGACCAGGATCATTAAGCAGGAACAGAATCTTGGAAAGTTCTCTCATTTCTCCAGGATTTGGTTTTCTCACAAATGAAATGAGGGGAACAGCACCTGTCTTGCAGGAGTGTCAGCAGAATCAGAGGTCAACCTGAGGGGTGTTTAATGGAGGGCTCTGAGCAGTCTGAGTGTTCACTGTCATCAGCAGCAACCTCATCCTCCAGGTGAGATCAATGAGCCTCAGAAAAGAGCAGGGCACTGCCCAAACGAAACATGTCCTAGCCTGCCTCTGCCCACCATGCTGCAGACGGGATAGGACACACAACTGCATACCACGCCATTTATTTACATTGAATCCTTTTTTGGAAGAAGGCAGACTAAGTACCTGACAAATGGTGCATCTAGTTCATAATTTTTCTTAATGTAAAAAAGTGGGGAAGAGAGAGAGTTAAGTAAGGTAAAGTAAGAGGACTACAAGAAGAACGAACATAAATCTCATACCATTTATGAAAGGCAGGATTCAAATCTGGCTCAGAGCGACCCAGAGGCCAATACAAAACCAAGCAAAATACCTGTATAAGCTCTTAGGAACACCGAGTTTATTGAAATGTCACAACAATGTGTGAGGAGTTGTCACTATCCGGTTGAGCAGCACCCTGTTTTGACACTCGCTCACTAGCAAGGGTCTAATAGCTGCTTACTCCCGAGCACATGAATTTGGAAGTCAAACTGCTTGGGCTCAAATGCCAAGTCACTAGTGACTGTGACTGTGGGCAACTTAGCTGCTCAAAGCCATAGTTATCTTCCTATAAAATGCACACATCTTACCTCCTATAAGATGCAGGTTAAAAATAATAATACATAAATGGACAAAGTATGGCATATACGTACAGCAAATATTTATTTATTCAACCTTATTAAAGGGAGAAATTCTGACACATGGTATAACAGGATGGACTTTGAGGACATCACAGTTAATGAAGTAAACCAGGCATGCACGCATGCTCGTACGCACACATACACACACACTATTGTATGATTCCACTTAGATGAGGTCCTTAGAAGAGTCACACAGACAGAATACAGAGTTCTGATTGCCAGGGGCACAGGGATATGGGGCTTGTTGATTGTATGTACAGAGGTTCAGTTTTACAGGATGAAAAGTTCTGGAAATTGATTACACAAGCAAAGTGAATGTGCCTAACACCACACAACAGTAAATTAGAAACAGGATGCTCAATTTTACTTTAAGTGTATTTTATCAAAATTTAAACTAAAATAATAATAGAACCCACTTTTAGACAGCTATGGAGGTGATTTAATAAGCATTTAGTATAAAGCCCAGTGATGGGCACCCAGCAAGAAAGCAATTGTGCCAGTTGTCCCTATTACCTGCATTAGTACACACATTGGTATTACCAGCGCTGACCTCCTAGTGGCCCTGTCCCCAGCACCACAGCAGAAAGTGCCCCCAAACCTCCATTGTTCAAGGCAGTTTTGTTCCACCTCATAAGCAGAGCTTATATCATCTATAGCAGCCTCAGATGGGCAGAGGAGGAGACAGGTTGTACACAGGGCCTTAGGAATCCCATGCAAGTTCTTTCCAGATGCAAAGCAGCCTAGAGAGCAGCTTCCCCTCCTTTCAACATTGGCCAGAACTAATCCAGGACTCAGCACACTTCACTGTTCTATGACCGGTGCCATAGAATGTCACTGGCATCAAAGTGTTTCCACCAACACAGCTAATATCTAATATCTGCTTGCTCCTGAGCACATGCATTTGGAAGTCAAACTGCTTGGGTTCAGCCTTGGAGAAAAAGGAACCAAGTTGATCAGAAACTGAGCTCACCACAAACAGCTGCTCATCATGTAAAATCAGAGTGAGAGAGGACATCATAGGGCAGTGCCTTCTTAGTCTTGGTCCTCCTTTGTTCACATCAGAACAGGCTAAATTAGTGCACATGTGGTCTGTGTGTGTATGTTGCACAAGTGTGTTTAAAATCTAGTCCAAATCAGGGGTCATCTTTGAAAGGGAATAATACTCCAGAATTCTCAAAATCTGAAGTTTTATTAGCAGTAGGGACTTAGATGGAAAGCCCTGCTCGATTTCTTTCAAGGCCTATGCATAATTTTCACTGCCACAAATGAAACAGAAATAAAAGTCTACACTATTCAGTTCTGCTTTTTGGACAAGCTGTCACCTCCTTTGGGGAAAGAAAAGACAGGCAGCAAGGGAGATGAGAAGGTCACATTAAACAACACTGACAAAAGAAGAAAAAGTTAAACAGAAACCAAAGAAGAAAAAAGAGTAAAATTTAATGGTGGAATGTGATGGACATTATTATCCAAAGTACATGTATGAAGACATGAATTGGTGTGAATATACTTTGTGTACAACCAGAGATATGAAAAATTGTGCTCTATATGTGTAATAAGAATTGTAATGCATTCCGCTGTCATGTATAAATTAAAAATAATAATAATTAAAAAAATAAAAAAACAAAGGCAGAAACAAATTCAGACATCTAAGCCCATATCACCAATGAAAAGAGGTTTGAACTAAGAGAAGTAGGCTCTAGTCCTCAATTTCTCACCAACTAGATCAGTAAGTGTGGATAAGTCTAGCATCTCTCAATTTCCTCATCTGTAAATGGGCATCCTCCTCTGCCTTGTCTGGACAACAGCTTAGTCTGGTGGAAGAACAATGAATTGGGAGGTCCGGGTTCCAGTCCCACCTAATTAGCCATGGGTCTCTGGGGAAAGTTCGCCAGGCTCCCCGGGCTGCTCCGCCCCTTATCACATTGTAAAATAAGACAGATGGACCAATAACCTCTCAGCCTCCTTCCAACTCTGACAACCCATCAAATCTACACAATGTCTCACATGCAAGGTGTTCATTCCAGACCCTGGATACCACACAAATGCTACACACATTGTGAATTCTCTTAATTCCAACCATAACTGTTTTTCAACATAAAACCACCCCTTCTGATTGTGTCTACAAACATCTCTTGTCTGGATGCTCTAGCCCTGGTGATCAGACACACAATACTTCCAAGTTACCTTTCTACCCAACTTAAGCCAGGCCTCAGGTGGGAGGAAATATCCGTCTCATGTTTTTTTTTTTTTTTTTTTTTTTTTTTAAATACAAATCAAAGTTTTCCTCAGGCAGATTCCTTTTCTTAGTCCCACTGTGAGAAGTACTCTCCTGGGAAAGCAGCTGTCCACACCCCAAATTAAAACAGCCGGCATTCCCAGCAATATCTCCCATCACCATGCAAGCAAGCCCTGAGTCCCAGGCAGAAACACCATGTACTCACGCGAGGAGGTCAGGCCCCACAGGCTGCTGCCTTCTGTTGTCCCTCACTCCCTCTCCCAGGCCCTCAGTCCCAGAACAGGACACAGCCAGGAGGTGGTCCCGAAGCCTGAGGGGAGCAGAACTGAGACATTCTCTCCTCAACCTCCAGAACAAGGGGCAGAGGAATGGAGGGGGCAGGGCAGGACAGGGGGAGGGGGGCGACTTTGTTTCTGGAAACAAGAATTCAAATCCTGCTTCTCCTAAACCCTGAGTCACCACCTTCTCTTCCAATAGATCAGTGTGGTGGGTAAACATTTCCAAATATGGAGAAGCAGGCTAGAGGATGTCAGAAAAATCACCCTTCTCTCCTCTGGCATTTGAAGAACATGCCCCACTGAAGACAGAATTCTTTACTTAGAGTAAATTATTAACCCCCACAGAAGGGGAGTCTCAACAATTCCATACACCGTCCTGCCACAGGAGAAAGCCTCAAGGAAGTGATTGGTTTGAGGGCTTTAAATTCACCTTAGGAATGGGACCATCCAAAATGCAACAATATGAAATAAATTTACTCATCCAGGGAAGGAGGCAGCATTTTCAGTGATGCCCCTGAGCTGGTTGCCAGGAACCTAGTCCATGGTACATAGGGCACTGAAAGGAGTAACAACAGGACCTATCCCTGACTCTCTTGGGAATTTAGAACAGTATGAGTTCTTCACGGAGCAGACAGCAGGCTTGAGGTTGCAGAATAAAACCAGACTATCAACAGAACTTTGTTGTTGTTGGACAGAGGACTGTGAGTTGCCCAGTTTAATTCGTAAAATTAATTCTGACCTTGAGATCCCATGAAGTGTTCTAGGAGTAAGTTGAACCAGTGAAGCCAGTCAGGAATGAATCTCATCTAAAAATGACTCCAGAGTGAAGAGAAAGAATGAGAAAGAGGGAAGGAGGGGGAGGGGGGGAGGGATGAGGAGAAACAGACGTGTGAGGAAGCAGGGGTCTACCCAGAGAGGGGAACCCAACTACCATTTCTTGGCTTCCCCATGGCTCTCTGTCTTGGGGTGATCTTGCTCTACTCTTGGTTGTAAAGGTTTTCTCAGGCTCAGATGGGCCATTTTTCAGCATCCTTTCCCTTTTCCTGGCTCTTAGACCTACAGGGGTTCTCACCCCAGGGAGTCTTTAATCAACAAACAGCACTGGGCAGGGAGTGAGGGGACCCAAGCCCTAAACCCCAGAAAGTCACTCATCCTGACGTTGTCCCAGTCAGTTCTTCCCTTGTGGCTTACAGGTATTCATCCACAAATTGGGTAGATATCCCCAAATTATCCAACTATGTGCTCTTAAAGCAGTTTCTAGTTGTTCTATCTAAATTGTCATCACACACTAATTTGATTACTTTTTTAATATTTTAACAAGTAGGTCACACACAAATATATCTCACTTATCACATGTTTAACAAATTAACAAATACAAGTGACCATTAAGATAGGTAAGGAAACTGGGTCAAAGAACTTCCACCACACGCCAAAAGTACACAAATACTAGTACAGAAATAATACTAGACACTGCAACCCTCCCAGGGGGCCTAGGAGGTAGGTGGAAGACAGTAAAGGAATGGTCTTCGTTCTCCCAGAAATCCCGAGTTCCTCCCAATATAAGGAGCATATTCTACAGAAAATAGTTGCATAGCACCTGGAAGCTCTAAAACCCAAGATCCAAGGGGTGAGTCACAGGGATGGATATAAAAACCAGAATGAAAGACTCTACATTTACCCTCCATTTTGCAAACATTTGGAGTTCAGTTTCCACATCTACAAAGGGACTCTTCACTTTCCTTCAGATATGTGTGCCTCTCTTCCTCCTGGCCCAATGCTTCTGGCCCGATGCCTGTTTATGAATCCCCCCATGGTATCCCTGAGGTCTCTGTGAGGCAGAGATCATTATCTCCTGCAGCTGCTAATTCCATCTTTCCACCAGAACGTTCTTCCTTATATGGAGCCAAAATCTGGTTCCCTGGCCTTCAACCTCCTGCTCCTCGTTCTGCCTCTTAGGACCATATGTCAACCAATGCTTGTCTCATTGGTTTGGAATTTTCATAGGTGAATACATATACAGAAACAAAGCTCTCCCAGATTTTATCCCTCAATCACTCCTGCTGTTCTCCTGACCACACCACACTGCTGACTCCTCTTGCATTTGCTGCCAACTTGAAATACAGTCTTTTTGGGGTTTTCCAATGTGTTACTGCTAAGCAACCCATTCAGCATTCGTCCTGCTAGCCACGTGCACTCATGAGATATATTCTGTAAAATCCAGTCACATGTACTAGTGAGAAAGCTAAATAAGATTGACCTTGGAGAACAGTTGTTCATCTACCTCTACCATGGCATCTACAGTGCCATGATCCCGCCTTTAGTGGATGCAGCTCAGAGATGAAGATCCCATTCCCACCTCCCCACTACTGCACTCCAGAGCTGCCAGACCTAAAACTGTCCACGGGATACAAAGGTGTTCCAAAGACAAAACAGTAAGAGAGAAATGAGAGACCTGTAGGAAAAGAGGTCTTGCCAACATGATTCTCAGGATCCGAAAGTAAAGCAGCAGGGTCAATTTGCTAATCACAGGGTTGGAAGCTTGTGATCTCTAATGACTCTAGCACAATTCTGGACCTCAGTGTTGTTTTTTTTTTTTTTTAAACAAAAGGGGGGAAACGTTCCTTTCATCCACTATTCTAACACAGTATTTGAATTCAACCTTCATGTAGTGAAAACAATGCCTGACACTAATGGTATGCTTTCCCTTGCATTAAATGCTTTCCCACACAGTCTCATTTAATTCTCACTGACAACTCCCTTTAGGGATAGTATCAGGAACACTGAGGATCAGAGAAGTTAAGTATACTCTCAAGGTCACACCAATAGGAAGAGGTGAAAAGAACACACACACACACACACACACACACACACACACAAAGAGCTTGGGTTTACCAGCTGGACTACTTGAGATTCAAGTTCCAATTCTGCTCCACACCATTTGACCTCTGGCTAACTGTTTAACTTTTCTCAACCTCAGTTTGTACACCTGAAAATTAGAGATTAAAAGAGCGACTCTTCCTCCCCCTCAGAGTGGTTATAAGGATCAAATGAGATAATGAGAGAGAAAGCCCTGTGGAAAAGGGTAAGGCATTATAAAAGTGTAAGGGATTATTGTGTGATTACTTGTAAATGACTGTGCATTCCATTACAAATACAAAAAACAGTGAGGTCATTCACAAGACAAAGAAACATGAAGGCTCTGGGAATTACAGGAGAATGATCTGAAGTTCGGCAGGGTTATGTCTACATGATGCTCACTCTTGCACTTCAAAGCTCAGCAGCAGCTGTCAGATTTTCAAACTCCAAGTCACATATGGCTACAGGACAGCTCAAGACAAAAATCTCCCCCTTCAGCTAAAAGCAAACGCTGGGCCAAAAAGAGGTAATAGAGATGGACATTTGGAAGACCCCCTGAGATTCTCAGTTCCGGAAAAGTGGCCTTCCATGTTTTCCTTGGAGAAGCTGTTAGAAACACAGGCTCCAGTCTCTCTGAAATAAGCCCATGGGGAAATAAATGTACAGTAAATAGCTATTTACCAGAGAACACGAGGAAGCGCCCAAGCATGAATTAATCAAGGGCACAAGATATTTCAAGCTGCAGATACCAAAATGATAGTAATCTCCAATCCATTAAGCTTCCCAGCCCAGTTCATGGAGGTTCAATCTGGAATTTTGGCATCCCAGGCAGCAGGCTGAACCGCAGATGAGGCTCATTTACGTACCAGAGGTCTTGCGGGAGATCACCTGGGCCAGGGGTTCCCAAGGAGCCCTGAGAGTACAAAAAGGCTGTTCTGGCTTCCTTCAGGCCTCTCCTAAAGCGCTAGTTGTCAAGAATCTCTTCAATCCCTGCAAAGAGCCAAGTCACTGCTGTCATTTATGGAAGGCCGGATCTTCCCCAGAAATTCATTCCCAAGGCTGAGGAGCACACAGCTCAATGATGACTGTTTTCTGGTTTGCATTTTATCATTTGCTTCCATGTGCTGAACATACAAGAAAGGCACTACATTAATTTATTGCAGAGACATGTGCCTACTATGTGTATGCACTTGGATCCCCAGGGATACTACAGCAAAAAGGTCTGTGAGATGCACATAACTTCAAAGAGCTCACAGACCTCCTGCAAGATGGAGACTGACTGTGATGGAGGACAAGATGTGGAGAACCCCTTGAGTTCTGTGACTTCCCTCCCAGTGGCCCGTTACTTTGGGGATAGGTATTAAAAGAGGGCAGGGCAGGGACAGAGGGAAAGGATCAGAGGGAACCCAGGCAGTGAGAAGCTATGTCCATGAAAAAAAAAAAAAAAAGGCTCGAGCCAAGTTCTGAGGATGATGGGCCACTAGTGAGAAAGGTGCAGATGGTTGCCGAAACAGAGGATGCTAGAAACATGAACTGAAGTTTAATATTGTGGGCTGAGGTGACTGTAAAAGCAGAGTATTGAGAATCAAAACTCTGATCACACCACTGATGAAGTTAAAAAATAATGAACTACTCATTGCCAACTAATAGCAGTAATAATTACAATTTAATGAATGTTTACTCAACATATACTATCTCATTTAATCCCCTCTGAGCTGTGCAGTCTGATAACCATATCACAGATAAGGATGAAGCTTAAAGAAAAGGAAAAGTATATAAGTTCCAAAAACAGTAAGTGCGAGAGCCCAGAACTAACCAACCCACAGTACAAACTCAACCCCTTACAATTCTAGACTATCATCTGTCTTCTTCCCCTTGATCAGATTCTGCCCATTTTATTTGTATGAGATGAAATCCTCTTCCCATAACTAACATGCATAATAAACATAAATAACAAACATAACTGTCTCCAAAAATAATTGACAAAACTTATTTGCTGATGTCTTCCCTCCAGGTCCTCATCATCAGGAACTCTGACTTGGTTCTCAGCAACATGCACACAGTGGACACGTAATAGTTGCACATATTTACATGGACAATGTCTTTGGAAATTAGGGCAGTAAAATAATGCAGTACTGGCTATAATTTCAACACATCTTTGCACAGAAATTGAACCAATCTCAGCAAGGTTCCCAGGGTCCAAATGGAAGACACAGCCAGGTTGACAGATGCAGGTCAATGACCTTGCACATGGGGTAGCCTGCAGGTTGTGCAGCTACTCAGAACCTGAACCTCCCACTGGTCCACCAGTGGTCTCAGATGTAACTCGACAGAACAAACTTTTTCTTAGGAAAGAAAAAAGATGGAAACTTGAGATAAAGGAGATGCTTCTAACAAAATGCCACAGAGTTAAAGGAGGAATTCTAGGCTGGGGGAATCTCAGCCCGAGGACCAGGCACAGCCTGTGGCTTGTGTCAAGCGACTCTATCTTAATAAAAAGAGGTACTGGGCTACCACAATGGTTTTGAACTTTTTTTTCCTACCAGCAAAATTTTTCCTTCTCAGCTATTTAGCGTTCCCCTTCTCCCCTCCACTTCTCACCTCTTTTGGCACCCTAACCCCAAGGCTACTCCTGGAGTCTCTCAGGCTCAGGGTAGCGTGACTTGAAAACCATCAGCCTTCTATGCTCTTCAAAGTACCTTGGGCTCCAATTCCAGTAACTCCAAGGTCTGCAATGTACCTGCTTAACAGCAGCTCTACACTGTTACTTGTGAGACAGGCAATGTGGATAGGTTGTAGCAGAGAAGAGGGAGGTCTCCAATTAGAAAATCTAGATTAAAGTCTATTTATGACCTATGTTCTCTCAAGCAAGTTATTTAATCTCTCTAAACCCGTTTTCTCACTTGTAAAAGAGAAGATATTATTGGTTATCTACCCCAAAAGGCTTCTATGGGAATTAACCAGTTTAGTAAACTGGTTAGCAGATTGCTACAATAAATGCTACATTATGATCACCCATCTATAAATATATTTTAGCTTGCATATGGAAAGGCAGGTAGGGCAAAGATGCTCAGCTAGCAACAGGGGCCCATTTCTTTGTTCCCTTGCTCTTCTGGACGTGTTCAACCTGAACAAACAGCGCGACCAGCCACAAAGAATTACTGAGAGCAACACATTTTGCATCCCAAAGTCTTACAGTTTGTGTCTGGAATCTCTGGAATAACAACAAATGGAGGAACAGAGGAAGGTGAAAAAGGAGTTTGAGGAAAAAAAAAAAAAAAATCACTGCTCGAGGTCTCAGCATCCCCACTCCCAGCTTCCACGCAACTAGCTGTGTGGCTTCAGAAATCCCTTCTGTTCTATGACCTTCAATTTCCTTATCTGCAAAATCAGGATGAGAACAATCCCATTTTCCATCTCACCAAGATACTGTACAGAACAGATTTCACAGGTACAAAATCTCTTGCTGGTACAATGAGCTCTGCACCCCTTGGGGGTGCTCTGTGATTGGGGTGTGGTCAGTGGTGTTCCCACTGACCTATCCTTTCTCTGAAGATGGTCCTACCATTTATCAGCCATAAACATCCAGATCACCATAAGAATATTTGTACATTTCTTTGTAGTTAACGATGCTTTTCCTATGCCTCACCTATTTGAATGTTTATTATCAGATATAATCAAGGTACTCATTTTACAAATTTTATAGTAAGTGGCTGAGCTGGAAGCCACATGCCAGCCTTTGGCTCCAGAGCCTCTGCACGCTCTCCCCCATAGCAGGGTGTAATTTAAGCCTGCTCTAAAGGTGCCTTGCTGGCCAGAGGCAAGCTCACCACATGACCCTGGGCAAATCACTTTCCTTCTCTGAACCAGTTTCTCCATCCACAGAAAGTAAGTTCTCAAGTCACTCTGCACATTCATATACCCTTTCTCTCCCACCTCAAAGACTTGAGAAATGCCACCCTAGAGAGAAACTAACAAGGAAATGTCTCACATGCTATATATGATTGCCCAGTTCATCACCGAGCTTCCCCTTCCAACCTCCAAAGCCCATGTGAAAAGAAGGAAGAAGAACTGACCCTGATGTCAAAAGGCCACCACGACCCTACAGGACAGCACCAGGAACACTGTGCAGCAGCCATCTCCATGCAGACCAGCAAGCCGCTCCCAAGAACAACTGCAGTCATGGTCACAGCGCATGAACCTTGTCAGCAAATTGCTGGTTTGATTGGCAATTAATAATAAGCTCAAGATGCAAGAGCACTAATGTGAACACAGTTTTCCCCTGCATGCTTCCTGGCCTAGGAGCTCCACAAGGAATGTCCATGGAAGAATCCTCTGTCCTTCAAGATTCTTAGGACATTGCTTCTCTACAGCTGACACCTAACAACAATAATCTTAATGGGATATGCAGACAGTATCTGCCACCCTGCCCTCTCTGTGTATTCTTCAAAAGTCCAAAAGCTGACTGCCAGGACTTTCAAGACCACAGGATCCTAGATCTTACAAAACCCAGGTATCAAGCAGTCCAACTCCTATAAACCACAGATTAACTGGAGCATTCACTCATTCAAAAACATAATTGAAGGGAGAAGGAGAACTCATAATTGATGGTACATGGCGATTACATTAGGCTAGGTTTGTATCTCCAGGACCCTGCTCCAATTCTGAAGTGTCTTACCAATGGCAACAAAGTTAATCCAGGGACTTTATTTAATAGTTCAGGTTTCTTCACAACCCACACCCAACTTATTCCCATCATAAACCACTCCCCCTACAACTCAGCACACATTGTCTGCTTTACTCAGACTGAACTCTTAGTTTATGCTGTCCCCTTTGTTTGACCTGCTACTTCTCCACCCCCAAAAACAAATATCCATATTGCAAACATATTCCAAGGCCTATTAGTAGTTATTAGCAGGAGAGAAATTGCCCTTTGGAGAAAAGCAGTTATTTATCTGTATGTCTCATGTATCCCTGGCCATAACCTCTAAATGCCAATGTGGTGGCCTGGCTTCCAGGGACTGAGACAACAAAAAATTATCTGTCACACTTTCAAATGCCATTAAAAAGATGGTACTACTCTAATGGAGATTCACTAGAACACAGTCACCCTACATGAAATGCCCTGATTCTCAGCCTGGTTAGAAGAAGGTGGAGATGAAGCTAAATCGTCTTGCTACTATTTCTACTAGCAATCTACAGTATGGAGTGGTAAGAGTCAAAAAGCCACTCCATGTGGCAGTCCAATGCCCAGTCCCCAACTCGGGTTGATGAGGCAAGCGGCAGAGGTTTCAGCAGGGGCTTCCTAATCCCATCTTCCTTCTGCCTGGATCAAGGCTATGGACTAAATGCTGACCCCCACTGCTGCAGCCTATTTTGTTAGCACCTCTTTCCCTGAATCATTCCCTTTCCACTTAAATTACATGGACTGCCTTTCCTAGTCTTATTCCTGATACAGGAGGAGAAAAAAAAAATGAACCCATTAATAATCATCCATCCATTCCTTTATTTCTCATCTGCCCCAAACCCATGTCTGTCTATACCTATTTAAGACTTTCTCTCCTGCCTCTGTGAAGAAAAAAAAAAAAATCTCACTTGACTATAATGAGACAAACGGACCTAGAACTCTCAAAGTGAAATAATTAATAGGTTACTAAGATAATCCTAATTGCACAAACTAGTTTATAGTCAGCGGAAACTCTAATCCACATATAATGAAACACCACATAGCCTAAGGACTGACATTTTCCTGAGAATTCCTAGCTTGGCATCTTTGTTTTCCAGATTTGCACCTCAAAGGCATTGCTTGCTTGTTTGACCCATCTCACTCTGCATAGCCAACAACACAGGACTCCAGAAAAGTCTGTTCCCCTCTCTGTTCTCCTTAGCCAAAAGGGGCCTTGGCACACTGTGGATTTTAAACATACCCCCAGCAGTATGTCCAGCCTGACATGCTCTTATGGAATTCTGCCACTGCAGTGAGATGTGGACTCTATTTCCCCTTCCCTGGAAACAATGGAGTACAACGCAGAGATCCAGCTTCTACCCGACACCTGCTAGCACTCACTCTTGGATTTTTTTTCCGTTCTCTCTGCCTCTGTCTCTCTCTCTCCCACCCTTTTAAGGTTTGCTCTTGGAAACCAGCCACCATGCTATGAGAAAGTTACGTTGAACTCTAAGCCACTTGGAGAGACAACACAGAGATGTTCTGACATGGATAACATCTCAGCTGACGTGACAGTGAGCATTCAGATGCTTCTAGCACCCATTTTCAAGTCTTCCAGCCTTGTAGAGAGAAGCCATCCCTGCTTAGCTCTGTTCAAACTTCTGACCCAGAAAATACATGACCATAATAAATGGTTGTTATATGCTAGGGAGTTTGGGGGTAATTTGTTACACAGCAAAGAAAAACTGGAACAAGTTCATCCCTTTGTTTCTACCTTTCTGTTATCACACAGACCTACCTTCCTTAACTGATGACCATGTTCTTCATGGACACTAGTTTCTCCAGGCTGCCAGGGGCAGGCAGAAAGGGGTTGCGGATTCTGTGACAATAACAACTTGGGAGGCAGCACAGTTAATGGAGAAAACAAAGAGATAAATATAAACAGACCAAACAGCCTTGGGTCGGCTCTGTGCCTACTCAGAAAATGTGAGGAAGAATGTTATCTCCGTAGGTCTCTGTTTGCTCATCTGTAAGATAGGTATGATAATGACTGATTGTTGAAGGGCTTGTGAAGATGAGAAGAGAGAATGGCTAAGGGTCACTCCATACTAAACTACATCTACCATTGAACCCCGGGGCTGACCTGGGGGCTTCCAACTGCAAGCTCAATTCTGTAAAGAACACAATTTCTCTGCTTTCTTACTCAACGTGGAGCCCAAGGCCTCATACACAGGAGGTGGTTAGAAAATACTAAGCAGAGGCCAAAAGCTTTATCATTTCAGGATACAAGGTACTGTGGTTAAGAGTGTGGTCCCTGGAATTTCTGGCCTGGGTCCATTTCCCCAACTCCGTCAGTGCTCACTGGTGGCCTAAGGCAAGTTACCTAATCTCCTTGTGCATGTTTCCTTACGTGTAGGATAGGGACAGCAATAACACCTTCCTCCTAGGAAACATTAGGAATAGGCAGCTAAGACAGTGAATACATGCAGTAATAGCTAAGCATCACCAAGTGTGTCAACCTGGGAGCAATCTTAGGACATAGGTTTAGGTCCTATTTTGCAAATGAGGAAATGTAGAGAGATTAGAAAACTGGCCCATAGTCAGATGTCTCTTAAGGAAGGGGAAGAGGCAGAACCAAAATGCAACTCCACGGCCTTCTCCCCAAATCTGGAACTCTCTGCACTTCAGCAATCTTCTTCCCCATATGCACATCTAATGGAAAAATGTATTTAACTGGAAGGGGGAAAAAAAAGCAGCCCAGACATAACGGGGTTGTACCTTGGGAGATTTCTGGGCATCACAGGATGATAAGGCCAATGTCATAAGCCCTGCCTTTCAGCACAGTCAGCTCCTGTGGGTAAAATTAGCTCAGCTCTGCTCCAGTGCTGCCTGAAGCCCCAAGGCAAAACTCGCCCTGGGCAAAGCACGACCTCACTTGACCCTCATTCTCAGGAAGGGTCCCCCATGCACCTCATTAGGACCTGAGATGACTCATTGCGCTTCTTCCTTCTCCGGCTACTGAGGTCACCTCTCTGTTATCCACAAAGGCTGCACCAGCTCGGAAGGAGAGGGAAAGAAGCAAACACAAGCAACCATTCTGCATTCCTTTCCTCCAAGGTGGCTCATGCAGGGACTGGGGTGCCTGCCTGCTGTGCCAGCTGTATGCTGGGGGAACGAGGCTTTCCCGAGTTATATAACCCAGCTTAGGGACAAACGACAGACACTAGCCCAAAGGGACATGTGACATTACCCTCATTTTACTCTGGTGATGATGGCATTGAGCAGAGGGGCAGGCCTACTTGATATCCTGGTATCCCGTAGAACCCAGCACACTGAGGATGGCCACTAAAGACTCCTCTGTTCCCTCCCACCTCAATACCACCAGTCTAGAAGGCCAGGCTCAAGGGCCACCTCTCCAGGACCCTCCCTGTTCCCACCCCGTCAGGCTGGAATTTCCATCACAGCTCCCACAATGCTTTCTCTTTACTCTTTATTGTTTCACATTTATTTGTTCAACAAATAACTCCCAAATGCCTATTTTGCGCTTGAGGACATAGAAATAAAAAGAATAATTCCTGCCCTCTAGGAAAGGCAGCCAAGTTCAACAAACAGCCTAACATGGAAGAAGTGGAGGTAACAGGGGTTAGAGGGGGTATGAGAACAAAGTCTTGAAAGGTACATGGGACCCTGATTGGGAGGGCAGGGGGCGGTGCTCCAGATGAGGAAAAAGTATTAAGTCATGGAGGCTAGTGGAGAATCCAGATACATTCCAGGGGCACATGGATTAGTGAGATGAGAATGGGACAATGCAGAGGCCAGATCACCCCCTGCCTCGTCCCATCTCTGTCTTTTAGTTCATGCAAAAGATTTTGGATTTTACCCTTAACAAAGAAATCACTGAAGGGATTCAAAGATATGCACGTGACAAACAGATTTGCACATTTGGAATCTCAGTTTGGAAGAAGAGAGAATGCAAAAGATAGGGAAAGACTAGGGGGAAAAGATGGCTGAGAATTGTGGGGACCTTTCAGGAAAGAGATGCAGAGGGCCTGAACTGAGGAGGGGTGGTAATGGTCAAGGAAGGATGAGCAGGAGCCATTGCCATGGTTGTCTCAGGAGTTTCTGAGGGATGCAAAGGTGAGGGAAAAAGACTCCATTTTCAGGCTTTGGTGACTAGGCATGTGACAATGCCCAAAGGCATGCTGGTCTCAGGTAAGCAGGAGTATCCAAAATGCAGTTACACAAATATGAGTCGGGAGCTCCAAACCAGGAAGTCAGAAACCATGAGAAGAGCTCAAACACATAAAGATGACTGAAGACACAGCTCTGCCTTCCTTCATCCACGATGAGCAAGAGCCAGCAAAGAGATCTCGAGGAGAGGCCAGAAAGGAAAGGGACAAATGAAGGATGCCCAAGAAGCCAGGGTGGTGAAGAGCGATAGTATCACACAGGCCAGAGAGGGGCAGGGCCAGGGAGAAAAGCTGTGGCCTCACAGACCTGCTGAGAGCAGGTTCCCTCCCACTGAAAGGGGTTAGAAGCCAAAAGAGCCGGGGTGGTGGTGCACACCTATGATCCCAGTGGCATGAGCGGCTGAGGCAGCAGGATCGTGAGTTCAAAGCCAGACTCAGCAACTTATCAAGGCACTAAGCAACGCAGCAAGACCCTCTCTAAATAAAACTAAAAGGGTTGGGGATGTGGCTCAGTGGTTAAGCATCCCTGGGTTCAAACCCCACTGCCAAAAAAAGAAAAGATTAAAAAAGAAAATGAGGACCCAAGATCAAAAGCAAAACAGAGGAGGAAAGAGGGATGACGCCTCATCAGAGCAGGGCAAATCCACATGGCTCTTACTTCCTCTACCACCCAGAGAGCTTCTCCACCAGTCTGTCCACGAGAGGGACAACGCAAACCATGCCCATACTGTTAATTTCCTAGAAGTCACATTTTTAAAAAAGGAAGGGAAGAAATTCTTTTTAATATCATGTTTTATTTTAACCCAATATATCCAAAATATCATGTCAATAAGTTATTAACATAAGAAAATTAATGATCTTTTTTGCACTATGCCTTTTTGAAAGGTTGTGAGAATTTTACACTGAAAGCACACATCAACTTGAACTAAAACTTAAATTCAGCTGTTCCGTATTGTTCTGATTTAACATTGATGACTCAGGGCTCAGCATGGTACATGGCATGCTATATATTTTTTAATGTGATAAAATGATTGATGAAATTATGCAATGAAGAATGAGTGCAAGACTGGATGGATACACTGTCACTTCATCAAGAAACTTGGTGAATTCTCTGTAGCTTCTTTCCTTCTATCAACTATATTTTAAGCTTCTAATATTGAGTTATAAGCAAAATATTAATGTAGCTCAATATTAATAGTATAACTTCCATTCTTCCCCTTCAAAAATCACAAACTGTGTCAATCTGTAAATTTTTTTAGGGCAAAATAATTCTGTCAAACACTAATCAGAAGAACTACCACTCAAATAGATCTCAAACAGGATGTTTTACTTCTGAGTGAGCCTCAGTTCTCCATCCATAAAATGGTATACAACTCCAACTCTGCATGTCTCATAGGCTCACTGCAAAACTCAAATAGTGAAAACACAAAAGCACTTTGCAGAAATAAGGACCCAGACATATTCCCTTACAATAAATATACACCATACAGCTTATATTATAAACTTTAATCAGGTCTGCAGAGCTGAGTTTCGAACCCCATTGGTCAGAAGCCAAATCTTTTCCTGTTCCCTTGTTTGTGACTCCAGCTGGTTTTAAAAACTACCCACTGACCAATCATGCCAGATAAAGCTATGAATGCAAAGGTTATAGAGTATAATGCCAGGAAAACCTTAAAAATAAACTCAGCTGCAAGTGTCATTTAACCCAAGTTCTATTCTACTAGCAAAAGAAAGGTTATTGTTCCACTTGGTATTCCTCAGCTGCATATTTTCCACAGTTGGTGAGGCTTGTGGCAGAGCAATCATTCGCATTCAGTCTCTACCAGGCCGCTCATATGCTCATGTCACTCTCTGTACATGCTGACATAGGAGAGAGGTCAGAGCTCTAACCTGCCAGGTCTATAAGAAAAACTGAATGCACTGACATATCATGTCATGTAAGGGCAGCGGCAGACAGGGCCAGTTTACAAAAATTTGTTGTTTAACAAACATGACATTTTCTATATAGGCAATTTTCTTTTTTTTTTTTTAATGTTCAACATCTCTAGCAATTAGATGGACACAATATCTTTATTTTACATTTATGTGGTGCCAAGGATTGAATCCAGTGCGCCTTGTGCATGCTAGGCGAGCACTCTACCACTGAACGAAAACCCCAGCCCCTACACAGGCAATCTTCTATACACTTTACAAATAGTAATTCATTTCACCTTCCCAACAACCCTGTGAAGCAGCTACCATTATCACCGTTTCCATTTTATAGATGAGGAACCTGAGGCACAGGTAGACACAGCTGTGACATAGCTCCCCAGCTGCCACGCTGTGCAGCTGGCCTCTTGGGCTCTGCCAAGAAGCCACAACAGAACAGCAGATTGAATGGAGTACAGGTGCTGGCACGGACCTGAGGCATGGCAGGCCTGAGACTGGGTGGGCTTGCCCAAGGTGTAGCTCCAGAACCCCCAGTGAGCATGCTCGATTCACCAACTTCAAACTCTGGCTTCCCCAGAAATGGGGAGGAAATGGAAGTAAACCAAACTTGAAAGGGATTGGCGCTAACCAATTACATTATTATTATTTTTCCAAACCCTAATTAACATAAGTTTGGACCAACAGCATTAGTACTTTTCCAAACCCTAATGAGCATAAGTTTGGACCAATAGCTTTGACCCAAGTGCTATATAAATTCCCTACACTAGCACAATCTATTAGTTTTCCTCTTGCCCTGGGGGAGTTCTTTCTCAATGCGTTTGAATAAATCCTACTCTTATACTCAATCCTGGTCTCTGGATTTCATTCTTTGAATTCACAAGAACCCAGAAAGAATGCCAGGTACAGTGGTGCACACCTGTAATCCCAGCAGCATGGGAGGCTGAGGTAGGAGGATCGTGAGTTCAAAGCCAGCCTCAGCAACTTAGCAAGACCCTAAGTACCTCAGAAAGACCCTGCCCCTAAATAAAATACTAAAAGGGGCTGGGAATGTGGCTCAGTGTTAAGTGCCCTTGGGTTCAATCCTCAGTACCAAACAACCAGAAAGAAGAAATCAATGGTGAGCTGCTGAGGTCTGCAGCAACCCTGGAGGGCACAGACCATCATTAAGAGCTGCAACACTTCTTGGCTGCAGAGACTGGCAGCTTATGCAGACCCCACTGCCAGCAGAAGCCCTGGATCATCTTAAAACTCTGGTTTCAGCTAGATAGTGCATCACCAGGAACTGACTCCAGGATTCATTCTCAAGATCTGTGTTCATCACCATGCTCTGCTGCCTCTCAGCTGGTATTGTTTTCCTGGGTTTTACTTGTGGGGAGGCAGGATGAGCAGAACACCAAAGTATTAATGTACAGTAAGAAATATGAAGGGCACACAGACCAACAACTATCCTCAGCACAATCATCACATTCTTCCCTAAAATAGTCACAGGATAGGCCAAATCTTAACCAAGAACCGTGTTACTGATTTACTCCAAGAAAGCCCTGTCACAAGACTGGCAAGATGCAGATCCATGTGATCAGCAGATTGTCTCCGCCATCACTATGAGGCTGTATCAAGAGAGTGAAAGTCAAGTCTCAGGGACAGAGAGGAGACTGAAACATCCATCTTCCCAAGAACCATCTTGCACGAAGTGTTGGAAAGCCCTGGAACCAAGCGAGGTCCCCTCTTCCCTAAGCACTGGCAATGCTTGGAGCATAAACTTCTGATCCCACTTTGCAGAAATGGCTACTGACACCTCCAGTGTGTGTTACCAGTTGGATTGCTATGCAGGAAAAAGACCTTGTTCCTCACAGATACCTTGTAAATGGATAGGATGAAAATGCGAAGTGGTTTTAGGTGTGGAACATTCAATCTTTAGAGTCTGACATCTGAGCTCAAATCCTATTCCTGCCACTTGTGTGACTTTGTGATCACTTGTGTCACTTAAACATGCACAGTTCTACTTTTCTAATCCATAAAATGAATGAAGGATAAAAATTCCTACTTCATGCAGTTGCTGGAAGATTAGAGAAAAATTTTACAAATTGCCAAACACTGGTGCATGGTAACCATTATTTAAAATAAAAATGAAAACGGCCTCACCCTCCTCCTTGGATCTTTCCCTACCCTGAGGGAAGGTATAAATGGATGCACCACTCTTCCTCCTTCTCCCCTGCTCTGTTAGGGGTTACCACTGTGCTTACAATCACTTGAGGACAAAATCCTAAAAGTCCCAACCTCTCAGCCATATGCCCTGTGCTATTTCACACATTGATGCCCTTGCCTGCAACTCCCCTGCTTCCTAGAAGTTTTTTTGTTTTTTTTTTTTTTTGCCACCAACCTCTTATTCATATTACAAAACCTAACTCCAACATCATCAACCCCATGAAACCTTTTCAAACATGTCCTTTTGTGCTTTATGTGCACAATAATTATCGCAACGATGACATTATAAGACAGATAAATAACCACAGGCAAGAATGACACTCACCAGAACACAAAGATATGGCAACGCTGGTGAGTAAGACCTGTCCGTTTTTCCTTGCCCATTGTAAATGTTTCTGTTTTGGGACACCCAAGTGTCCTAAAACCATCCCAACTTTCTCAGCCCTTCCCTTAGGACCCCTTGAGCCTCCCCACAATCCAGGAATGAAGAGGTACTCCCTGGCAGAGCTGGTGCCCTTTCTGTCCAGGATGTTATAAACATTTAAATATCATCTCTGCCTAGAGAGACAACTCATCTATTAAACTAAATGTTAATTACTGGGCAGGATGCTCCTTGAGATCCAGAAGCATGTGACTCTCCAGTTCCAGAACACTCAGCACACAGAAGGTCTTAGAAAATGCTAAATGGATTGGGTGCCACCTCTGCCTAATCCTCCGCAGTCACAGCCTGACACACCATGGGCCTGCAAAAGCGTTTGCTCACCAACTGACCTGGCTGCCCCATTGTGTAAAACTGCATCAGACCCAGTTTGATTCCTATGTCTCCTAGTCACTCTGTTGATCTCCCCGACTCCTGGCTGCTGCCCTCAACCCTGAAGACACAACCGAAAGGCTTGCTCTCTGCTCCACAATTCCAAAGGTCCTCTTATGTCCACAAAGCCAAGCTCTCTCTAGACTGGCATCAGGGGTCTTCATTCTTGACCTCATTCAAAGAATAAGGAAATAACCAAAGAAAACAACTGTTTGCTCAAAGCACAAAAGAGCAGATATATACATAAAAAGTTTCTTCTTCAAACGTTAATCAAAGCTGATGAAAACAGCATCTTTATAACTGGGGTTTTTAAAACGGTTGAACATCAAATTGATCCGCTTCATCTTCCTTCATCAGCTAGTGAAGTGGGAAGAGCAGGGATTACTTTCCTCCATGTTAATAATGACAGGGAGGTGACTTGCTCAAGCCACATGCTTAGTTCATATTAAGGCCCTGGCTAAATTCTAACCCCAAGAATTCAATCTGGAGCTGTTTAGTTTCAGCTCAGTTCAATGCACATTCTTACGGACTAGGGTGTAAAGACAAAGTGTGCAACACTGTCACTCTCTACCTCCAAAGCTATTGTGTTCTCTTGCTTAACATGCTTCACTTTGAAATATGTATATGTTAACTTGTTTCTTGTTTATCTTGCCTCCTAGACTTGAAAAAGCATGAGGTCACAGACCTTGCCTATCTCCTTCCTCACTATTCCCAGCACCTAGAAAAGAGCATGGCACCACTGACCCAAGCCAACACTAACCCCCTCCACTCTCAGTTCCCAGCAGCCTAACCACAGACAAGTAATTAAACCTCTCTAAGTCTCAATCTCCCATCCTTAAAACCCAAAGGATGATACCCACCTCCTAATGCATTCTGGAGCAGTAAGAGTATAAACCAGTGGTCTACGCAATGAGCCCTCAACACACACCTGGTTTTCCCTCTCTCCACCAGTCCCCAGCTGGGTTTCCTTTATCTCCTACCACCCCAAATAGCTCCTTCTCCTATCAATCATCTTTCCTTGTCTGCAGCTCGTAAGGCCACAAATATGCCCTTCTTCACCTCTGAGTGTCAGTCCCCCCCACCCCCCGCCTCGGCCCCACCACCTTTCAGAGGCAGATGTCTACAAAGAGCAGAGCTCACAGCTGGAGCCAACCACATTCTCATGTCTGCCAAGCTCTGACCTACTTCCCAGCAGACTGAAGCAGGTGATGCTGGTACTGATTCAGCAGGTCCTTTATTATTATTACTTTATTCCCAAGTCATCTTGGACATAGGACATAACACCTAATCTTGGAGTTGTGAAACTCAGAGCAAAAGTGTCCACAAAGCCCAGCCCATCAGATTTAACCCTTTGATTTTATAGATATGGAATCTGTGTTCCAGATAATGGAAACATCTTAGGCCAAAATTAACTCCCAAACTCCCCAAACATCAGAAACAACAGCATGGCCCCAATTATACCCTTCAGGCCACTCTCCCTCATCTCAGAAATCGTTCCTTATGTTTCAGAATCTAAACTCTTCCTGACCCCATTTCAGGCAAACATTTTCTCTCCATCATTAAATGTACCACACATCTCTCATATGATGAAAATTTTCTCTAATTTCCATCCTCATGAGGTTCAGTTTACACACAGTGAAATAAAATTGCAAACACTCTGAATTATAAGAAACCATATAAGCAGAGAATAATGGACAAGCAGGGAGGTATGGATTCTAGACTTAATTCTGCTATTAACTGATTCTATGACCTTGAGTGAGCCCTTCTCACATTCAGGACCCCTGCTTCTCAGGTTAAAATTGGACTATTAGACCATATCATCTCAGAGCTTTATATTCTGGATCTGTGTATCTCATCATCACTTCAATGCAATATTATAACACATTATCCAAAATAAAAATTAGACAGTGAATGAATAAGCTCAGGATCTTTCCATCGTGCAACTGGGTGGGTGGGTATGGTCACCTTAGTGTTACCAGTGTTCATCAATGAATAGTTAACCTTTTCAAAGACAAGGATCCCTTTTTCCCATAATTATGTCATGTAGATCTCATAAGTAGCCATATATTAAGTGTTGCTAAATTGGTAAAGTTTCATAATGCAATGCTATAGGGTGTCAATAAACCACTACAACAGCCTCTTCAATATATCAAAACTTATGCTTCCCATGACTATAGATTTCTTCAGAGCAGTCCATTTATTCTAATAGCCTGCCATTCCTTAAATCCACTCCTGATATATCCTGTGTAGGAGCAGTTGTAGATCTTGTGGAATATTTCAAATGGGAATACCTTTTTGCTTTTTAAGGATGAATTTGATTTTTCCAAAAAGTCATTGAAAACAATTCCAGTGAATAAAGATGGTGATCCAGGTGGAGGCAATCAGGCTGAATAATTCTCAGCCAAAAAAAAAATCATTACATAAAGTTTTTGGTGATAAGAGCATCGTGGGCCTAAGTCAGAGTCTCAGCTGAACTGAGACTGGATTTCTAGGCAGACCCAGGTTTGCAATAAGTACAATGTCTCTGCTGCCAAGAAAACTCATTGTGCTGATTCAGAGGTGGGACTCTGCTCCCCACTCCTGCTGTTCCTTTCAAAAAGAAAAAAATATATATATTTTTTTCCTTTTATGGTCCTAGAGATGGAACCCAGAGCCTTGCTCATGCTGGGCAAGTGCTCTATCACTAAGGTACCCCCTGAGTCTCTGAGAAAATGTTTTTAAATGAGAAATGCCAGATGATTCTTACTAAAACCCAACACAAGTGTATTCAGTGAAATACATCTCAAAGATGATGACACAGGCATCCAAGTTTTGTTCCCCTACAAATTACTCACATGAAATACTGTAATGACAAAGGCTTTAGGCATGAAGACATTCAAAGCAATGTTATTTATAAGAGGAGACAATTCACAACAACCCTTACCAACAATATATAAATGGCTAAACTTTTAAATATAGTACATAAACTCCATGGAATAGGAAGAGTGGCCATTAAATACATAGGAATTATAAAATAATCTAGAGATCGGCTAACTTCACTTAGCATTATCTTCTCCAACTGCATCCATTTACCTGCAAATGCCATGATTTTATTCTCTTTTATTGCTGAGTAATATTCCATTGTGTAACCCCCCCCCCAAAAAAAAAAAACAAAAACAAATGGCGAATGTTTTCTCTGATATAAGGTGACCGACTCATAATTGGGTAGGGAGAGGGAGCATGGGAGGAATTGATGAACTCTAGATAGGGCAGAGGGGTGGGAGGGCAAGGGACGGGGCAGGGGGTTAGCAATGATGGAGGAATGTGATGGACATTATCCAAAGTACATGTATGAAGACATGAATTGGTGTGAACATACTTTATATACAAACAGATATGAAAAATTGTTCTATATGTGTAATAAGAACTGTGATGCATCCCACTCATGCATTTAAAAAATAAAACAAAAAAAATTAATAAAATAATCTAGAAATGTTCATGAATATTTAGTGGAAGAAAAAAAAAGCAAACAAAATAGCCTATGAGGACAAGTGTAAAAGGAAATTGGTGGATAATATTTTAATAATATATTATTGTCTTTCTTGGAATAATAATAATAATGGCATCATCACTCAAGAGCTCCAGAAGTTCTCTTCCATAACAGCCTGAAAATATGGAGACAGAGGGTTAAATAAAAGAAAATAACCCAAAACTCCATGGGGGAAAGCCTGCACAAGAAATCATGGCCCAAGTACAAAAAAAAAAAAAACTAGTCCAAAACAATAGAAAAGGTGGATGGCACTTGAAGAAACACAATCAACTCCAAGCAGACAAGAAAATAAAAGAGGAATATGGTAGAAAAGGCTTTATCTTCTTCTCCCCAAAAAAGAAATAGAACCTCAAACTCCCCTACCAAAAATGAAAATAAATAGCAGTCAACAAGAAGCTCATCGCAGAAATAAAACAAATGAAAACCTGCAATCATCCTGAAGCTCTAAGGAAAATTAGAAGGATCTATTAGATCTCGATGGGAAGGGAAAGTTTTGTCCCCTGTGAGTGGCTTAAAGGTGGTGACCTCAGAACCCTAGAAAAGGAAATGAAACCACAGCACATGACTTAGCCCTGCTCTGGGCCTTTTATTGAGCAATATTTACCTAGAAATCACTGTGTAAATGTTATTGATTGTTTCCAACTTTTGCAATCAAACCACAGAGATGATTGAGCTAGAATTATAAAACTATCTACATATACATAAATGCATGTGTCCATTTAAGTCCTGGAGATGCGAAAGGGAACCTAAAACATTGCTGACAAGTTGAAGGGTAAGGTGGAGGGGAAAAAAAAAGTGGAAGCAAACACCAAACAGGGAGGGGAGGGTGAAGATACTGTCAAAAGCTGATATGGCATGAAACTGAAATCTATGCAAATAATAAACTTAAAAAGGAAACTGACAAAGAGCATAAATACAGTGATTTAACACTCTAAGACAAATGGAATACAAACAAACTACTCCTCGCCTATCATAAAACTAAGTCCACACACACATCTAAAACTAATAACTCAAGAAGTAAAGACAGGGGTATATTATTTAGAGATGTGACAGTAACCACCAGAAGAACAACAACGAAAAAAAATGGTACAAGTGATTGTTGAGAATGGGAACACAATGGGAAGAGAGGGAACAAGAAATCCTTATTTTATTATAAACACTTTTTCATATTATTTTATTTTCTACTATGAGCACTATTGTAGCATAGTCTAAAATTTTAAAAGGAGTAATTATTTCAAGCTATAGGAATAACTACAAATAGCATGACCCAGAAAAGTCAAATGTGAAGGGGTTTTCTTGGGAAAACCATTACAAAATGTCACTCTTGGAGATAACCAAATGACATCAAAGTCCCCTTTTAAGTCACTTGGCCCTGGTTTAAGAACTTCCCCCTTCCCCTCTTCCCAAGCTCTTTAACTCTCTCCATACATCCTCCTATAAAATTTTGAACACGCTGCCCTTCAACTCTATTTGCTGGCTGCAAAACAACCAGCAGTCCCTAATAAAAACTTGAAAATGCAAAGAATCCCAGAGGAAAGCCCAAAATCAACAGACAACATAGTTGGCACAAGGCTGTGGCCCAGAAGCACCAAGGCCTAAGGTTAGAGCTATATTTAGCAGACAACAAGGACTCCAGTTCCCCAGAAAGGAGGTAATTACAGGAGGCAGATTCAGGCCTGAGGTAGTGAAGTCTCCATGATCTGTGGCTCCAGTAATCCCAACCTGCACCTAAATGAGGAGACGAGCAGCCACAGCCTGGCATCTATTCCTAGGCCACCCTTCCTTCTCCTCTCAGGTTTCTAAAGCCAGGCAAATGCCAGTTATCAGCCTGATCCCTTCTTTTTTTTTCAGTCACTTAAGAACCATATACAGGACACCCACAATGTGCCAGGCACTGTGCTCAGTGTTATTGGGAGGGTAGAGGTAACCTGAACCTGACCTCAGGAAGCCCACAGTGGAGATGGGTGTAAACTAACACATAGCACGATATAAAACGTGATGTGCATCATAGGCAGGGGCAGGGAATTGCTGCCTTCTGGAGTACCTGGGATGTGAAGGAAGGTGGCTTTCTAAAAGGTGGAAATTACATGAGCAAAGCCACAAAGTCAGCCAACAGAAGAGAAGAGTATCCACTGTAAATGGAATAGAGGCACGCAGAGAAAACCCAGGATTATAACTCTCACTTACTGGGTACCTTCCAAGCCAAAGTATGGATTTTTTTTTTTTTTTTTTATACTGGGGATTGAACTCAGGGGTGTTTTACCACTGCGCTCTATTCCCAGCCTTTTACTTTGAGGCAGAATCTAAGTTGCCCAGGCCGACCTTGAATTTGTGATCCTCGTAGCTCAGCCTCTGGAGTCCCTGGGACTTCAGGCATGCACCACCATGCCCAGCCCCTGCATGGATTCTCCCATCCTATAACCCTTGTTCTACGGGGTAAGAATATTTTCCCTCCATTTTACAGATGAAAAATCTACAACTAAGGGAAAAGAAACTTGACTTCCTGGAGGTCAAGAACTATAAAAGAAAAGAGCACAAGTGTAAAACCAGGCCCCTTTGACTCTGAAACGGAAGTCATTTTACTCCTTTGCCACCAGAAGGAGTGGGAAAGGCAGGCGTCTTTGCAAACAGAGCTAAAATGATGAGTCAAAGGCCATATGTGAGCATTTCTCAAAGCTGAGAGCAGCACTCTCAAAGACTTCATTTTTAGGGATTTCCAAAATTTCCCACTACATGTGTAGCTTTGTTTAATAGCTCTCTCTCATAATCCCCAATTAGTTGTCACCATGTTAAAATCTGAAGCCTTTTAAGACCCCGGTGCTGACACTGTGTTCCCCTTTATCTACATGGATGCACATTGTAAAACAAGGGTTATAGGATGGGAGAATCCATGCAGGAGAATCCAGCCTCTCCTTCAGTCTAACTCCTCCTCATCCTTGGAGGTCGACTCTTCTCCAACACAGTGACCACACTGCAAATGCTTATTGAATTAGAAAAGGCACTGCTGCTCTCTTACCATCAGAAAAAAAAAAAAAAAAAAAAAAAAAAAAACTAAATAATAATGAAAAGTGGTGTAAGACACCTGCTATTAACTTTAAGAAGCCAAGAAACTCACTCTTCAATTCCTTATCATTTAAGGGTTTGCACCTGGGGGCCCACTCAGTATATGATCTGATGACACCCTCCAACAACCTAAAGAAGTGCCACACAGCCTTCAAAGCCCAGTCCAAACCTAATATTAAAAAGGTCTCATAGAACAGAGACCTCATACAAGCTTCTGAGGCACATATGGTTCCCCTTTCCCTGATACTCTCTGGCACTGGATAGTTTATTCTCCTTCATCAGGAGCATGTCCTCCGTCCCCTACTGGACTTTCCCTGTGGGAAAGTTCTCATATTTGGGACACCCCCACAGAAAACAGCACAGTGCATGGCAGGCACTAAAGAAGCCATAACAGCTCAGCTCTGGGAGAAGGGGGTGGAGAAGTCGTAAAAAATCAAATATTTCAGTGCCTTATGAATGCCCTTCTATACATTTTTACCTAACATACATTTTATTGCTCCATGCCTGGATCATCCAATTAGATTCACAACATCCTAGAATCCCTGATATATTAGAATCCCAGAGAAATTATAATGGCCAATCACATGTGCCACCTGAGTTTCCTACCAAGAGGTGCCACAATCCTGCCAATGATTGGCATTGGCAATCAATCTTTTACCACTTGATGCAGTTACTCCATATTTTGGCATCTCTCACCACATGTCCTTATGTATTGGGTTCAATTTGTCTCCATGGGCTTTTTGGTTAAATACCTAGAAGTGGCGGGTGAAGCAGGTGAAAGGGATAAGCACAAAACCAGCCAGAGAAGCATGGTCTCCTGACTATTGGAATCAAGCAAAACTGAGTTCACATCCCGGCTCGCCAATTGGAGAAGTCACTAAACCTCCCCAACTTCCTGCCTCATGGCCACACAGCCTTGGATATTTAGAGAAATGTCCCTCAGCGTTTCAGGATAAAAGGAAATCACGCAGGCAGAATGCCTGGCACAGTAAGCACTCAATAAATGGCAGGCATCATGGTAATGAGTTCAATTCCTGTTTCCCATCCCAGTCTGCCACGTAACTAGAGTGCTAATCACGTCCTTGGCCTCTCTGTAAGCCCATCCATAGGTTGTCTTTGCAAAGCCTCATTCAACATCTCATTCTCTTGCCACTAACTAGGCACAGCTGGAAGCAAGAGGGTTCCCAGTTATAACCCTAACACTGAGGAGACAGTAAGAAAATAATAGGGAGAACACAGCTTTTTCTACTTTCTCTCAGGGTGCTGTCTACCACTCTTCAAAGGTGAAGGAAGACACCAAATGCCATGACACCTTGGATTTGGTGTCTGTCCTCTAAAACCCTAGCTCCCAGGTCACTGGAAGCATTTTGATATGTCAGGCTCAAAGTACCAAGGACAAGGATGCCACATCATCACGGATCTACTTCTAATCTGACCATGCAGGCTGGGAGCAGCTCAGGTGTGAACTGTATACTCAGGCAGATGGCATACGACCTAGTCCTGACTTTGCCATTTAAATCAATGTGATCTTGGGAGGCTCATTGACCTCTTTGGTCCTCATTTTTTTTTTTTTAATCTGTACAACAGGATATCAGCCTAGACTGTTGGTTCTTTAACCAGCCTTGGCCCAACAGAAACGCTGAGGGACATTTTTCTAAATATTCATGACAAACCCTATTTCTCAGAGATTCCAATTCAAAACAAGGGTTGGGACTGAGCTCCTATATATACTTTTAGTCAGCTTTTTCACTGCTGTGACTAAAAGATCTGACCAGAACAATTTTAGGAGGAAAAGTTTATTTGAAGGCTCATGGTTTCAGGGGTCTCAGTCCATAAAAGGCTGGCTCCATTCCTCTGGGCTCAAGGTGAGGCATAACATCATGGTGGAAGAGTATGCGGAGAGAAGCAGCTCACGTGATCAGAAAGCAAAGAGAGTGGTCTCCACTTACCAGATACAAATATATACCCCAAAGCCACGCCCCCAGCTCCCACCTCCTCCAGCCACACCCTACCACTTAAGTTACCACTCAGCTAATCCTCATCAGGAAATTAAATCACTGATTGGATTAAGACTCTCACAACCCAATCATTTCTCCTCTGAACCTTCTTGCACTGTCTCGTACGTGAGCTTTTGGGGGACACCTCACATCCAAACCATAACATATATATAATTTTATATATACTTTTTTTTTAATTTCTCTAATTCTGGTGGTTAACAATTGCTGGCCATATACATCCCTATGTCCCTTTCAGTCAATATTATCATGCCTCATATGCGAGAACATGTGCCAAGAGCTTGGCACAGGGCCTAACACACAGCAGGTGCTAATTAAATGTTTGCTCCTTCCACCATCACATCCACCCCCAAACAAAAGTAATGGTAGCCAAACAGGTTCCACTAGGCAAGATGGCAGCTGGTACCACACGTGAAACATATTGTGCCGGCTTCTCAGATCGATTCCTAAACGAATACCAGTCCATTCACAGGAAGCTTCCAGCAATGGAAAGACAGAGTCGTGATATCCATAAATAAGTGTATGCGCAATAGAGAGATGAGCTGTAGAGTACTGTTTCCCCAAAATATAATGTGCATGAAAACCACCTGAGGAATGTGTTGAGATTTTAAGCCAGGCACAGTGGCGCACACCTGTACTCCCAGCAGCTCAGGAGACTGAGGCAGAAGGATTACGAGTTCAAAGGCAGCCAGCCTCAGCAAAAGCAAGGTGCTAAGCAACTCAGTGAGACCCTGTCTCTAAATAAAATACAAAATAGGGCTGGGGATGTGGCTCAGTGGTCAAGTACCCCTGAGTTCAATCCCCAGTACCAAAAAAAGAAAAAGAAACCAAGATGCAGATTTTGGTGTGGGGCTATAATTCCGAATTTTTATAAGTCCCAGGTGATATTAATGTTGCTGGTCCAAGAGACAAACCTAAAGTGCCTAAATTCTGAATGTAGGCATTTTGTAGGAGTCAACTTGGAGCCTGAGAACAAATGCTAAGAACCTATTAAGCATCACTCAGGGAAATGTACTGGGCTAGAAAGAGATGAGGGAGGAGGAGGAGGAGCAAAAAAAAGAAAGAAAAAGAAAAGAGATGTCTCAGCAAATATTCACAATAAAACATGTTTAGAGTCAATATCTTAGCCAAGGTGCCATGGCCATCCCAGAAAGCTATTAATTATAATTCAGTAGCCTAAAAGAGAAAACCATGAGGAACTGTGATGAGGTAGATAAATTACAGAGAACAATTACAAAATAGTATGTGCAAGAGGCTAGAACCAGGTCAGCAAAACTCTATTTTCACAATCTACTAGCCAAAAGGAATCTTTTTATTTTAATTTTTTTATGTTAAAGCAGAAGAAGAGAAGGAAGAATAAGAAGAAACAGAGACATTGAAACCTTATATGCCTAAAATATTTACTAATTGGTCCTTTACAGAAGATGTTTGCCAACCCCTGGGGTGGAAAGACAGAGATACATATACAATTAACACTAAATTTCACATTGGTTATTGCAAGTGGCTACAGGTGGTTTTTATTTTCTTCCTTGTATATTTCCAGATGTTCCCAACTTTCTCCAATGACCACAAGTTACTCTTGAAATTAAAAGTAAAAATAGTTCTTGACCTTTGTGCAAGCAATTTAAATCCTCATACTCTATCTTAGAAAATAATGAGTCACTGAAAAAGAAATGTATAAAATGGGTGTTCAACACAGTGCTCTTTAAAGTGGTGAAAAATAGAATCCTGGTGTATTCTTAAGAAGGAATAATGTACTAATCATCAAAAATTACATGTAGGAAGGCTTCTTAGTACCATGACAAGATATAAAACTATACAAATAGTAAGATTTCAAGACAGCACAATGTAAATGCATAAAAAATAAAGAGGAACTACTCACTAGAGTATTAAAAACATAACAGTGCTCGTCTCTAAAGAGCGAACTTATGAGTGACTCTCATTTTCTTCTTTATATGGTTCTGTATTTTTGAAATTTTCTATTATAAGCATGTGCTTACTCTTATTACAGAAAACACCACACATCATAAAACTAGGGCTTGTTTTTGGCCTGCAGTTCTTCCTGAGGAAGTCAGAGGAGACTCAAGTCAGGGAAGACGTCTATGTTGTACTTTGACAAGAATGAAGAGGAAGGGCCCTGGGACCAGCAAAGGAGTATGTGTTAGGACATAAAGTCATGCAGGACAGCAGGACCAGCAACTCACTCTGGGGAGCTGAAGCAGGGATATGACTGGCAGGGGAAGAGGAGAAAATCCTGAAAACCAAGGCAAGGTCAAGGTCAGACAATGGTGGGGCTAAGGTGTACACCATGAAGCACCTGATCCACAACCCGCAGGAGATGGAGTGAGAAGGCAGGGGACTGCTGAGAAGCGAAGAAGAGCTTCCCCAGATGTAGATGGGAGCACAGACACAGAACCCTTGTGGGGCAGAGCCAGAAAATAACTGATAACTTAGAGTCTTCCACCCATGTCTATTCATAAAATGGTTCTCTGTTATTTTCTTCTGACAAGGTTGTATGTATATTTTGTGTCTGGAAATAAAATTAGTTGATAAATCAAACCAACATATTCTTATCGTCCGAAGATCACTAACAAACCAATCTGACTTCCTCCTAAAAGCAGACTCAAACAACCCTCCAGGTTACTTCACAAGTAACCTCTGATTGTGAAGCCCAGATGTCATGCAAAGATGAGACCGAAGATGCCATTGTCACTCATGGACCCCAGGCAGGATGACCCTGAGTGGAAGAGGAGGAGGAAGAAGAAAGTGTCACCCAAGGGAGCAAAAGCAAGATGCTGAAAACTAGTGTGGTCTCACTAGCTATGAGTTAAGAAGAAGGGGTCATGCTGTCACTTCTCACAGCCAGCAGTCACAATCTTGGAGGAGACAAAAGGCTACAGAGAGACTGTACTAAAGTCCACTCGTGGCTGGATTCCTAGCAGGACAAGAAAAGGGGTTCCAGTAAACTATAAGGAATGCTGTTGGCAGGAGACACTCAGATCTCTCAAGAGGGCTTTAAATGGAAATATGAGAGCAAGAGAAGAAACTCTAAGTGCAGAAAATGTACTGGCCAAAAAAGTGTGTCCCAGATACAGACACCCTGAAGGGGAGGGGCTCCAGAATCACAGGAAACCAAGGGAGAGAAGGTCTGGCCAGCCTCCCAAGTCCCCTGGGTGGGTCCAAGGCAGGAAATGAACTGCACAGCTGAGCGCAGGGGTCTGGGAGGAGGCCACAGAGCTATGAGGGAGTCTGCCCATCAGAGGTGTGAACATGAGGCAGGCAAAGATACTCCATCAAAAAGACAGGATTCAACACAAAAAGAGACCATCAGGCAAGATTCAGTGCTTGGTTTTTCAGGGGTGGCAAATTCAAAACCCCTTGGGGTGGCATGCTTCTATGACTAATAGAGAATGGGGACGATGGTGGCTATGTCAACGCTACCTCTATGCTTTCAAAAATCAATCTCTCTCTCTCTCTCTCTCTCTCTCTCTCTCTCTCTCTCTCTTTCTCTCCCCCCCCCATTCTCCTCCTCCTCTCCCTCCCCTCACCCCTCTCTCTCAAATATGCCTGCATGTCCACAGCACCATCAATCTGCAATGTTGATGGGCTCTCTAAACTGCTCTGCTATGGGACACTTCTCCACACGTTATCCACAGATACCATCCTACAGTACTTCACCTCCTCCCACTGCCTCATTTGGTTTGCCTGTCAGTTTCTGGTGCTGACCACAACCTCCTAGACAGCCCAAACAATGTTTTATTCGTTTGTCTCCATTCCCTGGAATGGCAGAGAACAAGTACGGAGTCACAAGTACCCTCCACTGCTCCACAAGGTGGCTGTGGATCTGCTTTTGTAAAAAGCAGAACATCTCTTAGAATCTCACTCTGACTAACCAACAACGTGACCCAAGGTTAAGGGAACCAGAGGAAAATGATTGCTAGGGGTTTAATTCCAACTGAGGAAGAAGGATTGGATACAGTGGGCAGAAGACAGATACCGGGGGAATGAGATGGTATTTTCTTGAGGTGTGATCTGAAGAAAGGAGGATTCCAAAACCTTGGGAAAGCACACCACACACTGGTAGTCACATACTACCAGTGTCCCTGTCCCAACTGTGGCAGCAGCCATCAAAGTCCTCCCCAAGGAAGGCCTTCCACAGTTCTCTGGGCAGCTCCATCTTTCCATCCCTCATTCCTCTCCAGATCTTCAGTGCATTCCTGTCATATGAACACTGTGAACTTCTCTAGTACTTTATACCATGAAGTACCTTCCCACAGCCAAGTTCTTTAATCCTCAATCCAGACAGAGTAGATAACATCATTTAATCATACATCATCACCCCATTTTATAGATGAAGAAGCACAGGCTCAAGTAAGATCTCATGTTTATTTTCCACAGAGCCTCCAACTTCTAGCCAGGCCTTTTCCAGTTCCTAAGCCCATCATGGAAAACATAGCAATCATATCCAGTGCCCTTCTAGTCCAAGTTCTTTTTTGTTTGTTTGTTTGTTTTCCACACAAATTTCCCAAGCCTTGTATTTGTTCCAATAAACTCTAGCCTTCTCCTTCTGTTCTATCATCCTGGAAGCTGCTCATGCATAAGAGGGTGGAACCACTTCTTTTATAGTGTTTGTGAGAAGAGCCCCTCTCACAGAATACACCCTGAGGGCAGGTGCCTTCTCAGCCTTTTACCTGTAGCCCTAGGAGGTAAGACTGTCTTTGCTGCCAGATGAGAAACTAAAAAAGTAACGACTGGCCATCTGACCAGTTGAAGCCCATACTCTGAGACCACTACAACAGAAGGCCACCTCTGGTCCAAACATGACCTGAGTGCAAAGCACTGGTCAATAAATGTGGGTTAGTTGGGCAAAACAATATAATTGACCCTGAAAAATAAGACTTCAACCAGATTGAGCCAAGCTGGTACAACCCAGTTACACTCTCAAGTTAGAACTAAAAGTTCTGTTCTGAATGGTGGCAATTGACTTGCAGTCTGCAAGTCAGAACTTCGGACTCTGGCTAATCTGACAGGCTGTGTGACTCTAGGCAAGTCCTCTCCACCAATCTGCTGCATCTCATCTTCCCATTTCTTTCTTTTTAAAAAAGGGAAAAAGAGAGGGGGGGAAAAACAGCTGGACATTATCAGTGGATCTCAGCAATGGCAGTGCCTGTGAGATGGTTAGAAACGCAAGTCCATGGTCCCCACCTGATCTACTGTACTAGAGCCTTCAGGACAGAGCCCAGCAACTCCACCAAAATGAGCCTGATGCTCCGTCAAGTTTGAAAACCACTCGGCTGGACCACTTCTATGATCTTTCTGGCTCTACCACTCTGAGCACCTTAAGCTTCTGTAATTCAGCATCCAGGAACCCCTCCCTATCTTGGCACTCTGACTTGGATCTGGCATGAACCTAAGTCAGCTGGCCAGCTCATGTGGTCATGTCTGACGCTTCCTCCTGTGACTAATACAGGGGGCCCTAGACATAGGCAGTTTCCGGCCCTGCACTTCTTTTCTCCATCTATCATCTCTGCAGTACACATTTTGTCACTGTATTAAAAAAAAAAGAAGAAGAAGTTAAAACATTAGCAAGGACGATCAAACATGAACACGTTGGCATCCTGGCACTATCTTTTTTTAAAACAAATTAATTTTATTAGATGTTGTTTTACAAATCTCAACTAAACATTAACTACCTTTTCGTTAGACTTTCTTACTTTCCAGATAGAAAATACATATTCTGTTCTAAACCAGATATGAGGGACTATGGAGTTCCTGGTACCAGAGAGGGTAGTTGTTTAACATTCTTGCAACTATTTTTTAAAAAGTTGAAAAGGTGGTTTATCACTGAGGAAGTCAGTGAGAAACTGCCCTAACATCTGAGAACAGGGTCTTTCTAAGCCCAGTGATCTCTGTATAGTACAAACCCATCTGAGTGAATAAAAGAACATTTGCTTTGTATGCCAGGCAGAGAAACTTGACAAACATTCCTTGCTTGGTCCTCATCTGTTTAAAAAAAAAAAAAAAAGTGAAACCTAGTAAGTATAAAAACACATGGTCATCATTACCTTAAGTACATGTATGAAGACACAAAGGATATGACTCTGCGTACAACCAGAGATATGAAAAATTGTGCTCTATATGTGTAATATAAATTGTAATGCATTCTGTTATCATATATAACAAATTAAAATTTTTTAAAAAATGCAAAAAAAAAAAAAAACACATCCCAAAGGTACTATTTTCTTTGTGTTCACTGCTGCAACTCTGACATGGAGTCTGAAACTCCACTGTGGAATGAATGAATCAATGAATGAGTGCACGCAGGGCTGGGGCTGGGAGATGCAGAGCTGAACAAGTTAAACTCCTACTCTAAAAGAATGAAGGTTGAGGAGAGGCACGTCCAACCTGTCCATCCATCCAGTCAACCACTGTACGCTACATGTCTGCCAAATTCCAGGCAGGAATGAATGTTCTAAAAAAATCAAAAGCCAAAACTAAGACAGGCAAATTGGTAACTACAAAAGAAGAAGTACAGCGCTCAGGGTCAAGTGTGCAGTACAGATAAAGGGCAGGGAGGCACTTAAAGAGGAAGCCATGGCTCCCTGCTTAGTGTGGGTGGACAGAAAGGCAAGCTTGCTTCATGGAGGAGATGTATTACCATGCTGTACCTTGAAGGTCGGCTTGGATTCAAACAGGTGATGAAGAATCCAAATGGAGAAATGCTGGGACAATGGTGAGAGTGAGGGAAAGTGATGGAGATGAGTTTCCAAAAGTCAGCTGGCCCTGCTGGACAGGACCAGACACGCAGAATAAGAAAACCATGCACAGCAGGTAAATGGATAGAGCTGGAGAAGATAATGCTAAATGAAGTTAGCCAATCCCAGAAAAACAAATGCTGAATGTTTTCTCTGATTAAAGGAGGCTGATTCATAGTAAGGTTGGAAGGGGGAGCGTGGGAGGATTAGATGAACTCTAGTAGGGCAAAGGTGAGGGAGAGGAAGGGAGAGAACAAGGGGGTAAAAAAGATGGTGGGATGAGATGGACATCATTAATCATCATTATCCTAAGTACATGTATGAACACGAGTGATGTGACTCTACTTCATGTAAAACCAGAGAAGTGAAAAATTGTGCTCTACATGTGTACTATGAATTATAATGTATTTTGCTGTCATATTTAACAAATTAGAATAAAAATTAAATAAACTTTTAAAAAAACACAAAGCCATACACAGGACTTTTGGCCTCTGCCTGGCCCTCAGTTCCTTGAGGCAGGCTCCCTAGCGGAGACATCCCATCTGTCTTGCTCCATCCACATACTGAGGATGGAGCTGGGCACCTGTGGCTCATCCAGCTCCTGGCTCCTGTGCCATCCTGGCTCCTTCATCCACACATCCCTCTGGGTACCAGTGACTGTCTCAGGCTTCATTGTACTTGCTGTGCCATGTCTTTACACTTCTGTTTTCTGTAATTTATAAAACACATGCTGCCCACGAGTTTGTATTTTTAATTCCTGTAAGAAGTTTCAGGATCCAATTTGTGTGAAAGTCAGAATACAACATAATGTTGTATTGTATGATAAAAGCGTCCAAGAATATAAACAGCATATATCCTGCTTATCAGAAACTCAGACACTGGTTCCCCTTCTAAAGATCACACATTTTCTCATCAATGTCTCATTTTAGTTTTGCATTGACATGTCCCTGACTTCCTAAAGTAAGTCCTAAGGAAATTTTCCTAACTTTCAAGGCTTCTCTTTTAAACATTTATTGAGAAACTACTATGTTCCCAACTGTGTTAAACATGAACATTTCAGCTCACTTAAAGTTCATGAGGTAAAACTGTGCACTCTGTTGAGAGTTAATCCTCTATGATATTGCTAATCAATGAGCCCACTTTATAGATAATGAAAACTGAGGGAAATTGTGGAAGACCTTGGAGCCAAACCCCGATTTCTGAAAGTTCTTGACTATTACTTGCTCATTCAACAGAAACAATGTCAAGGATCTCCAAGATCTGTTGCTGGCCTTCTCTAGGACTTCAGCTTTCTCAAGCATTGTCATTACACTTTGCAAGGGGCAGGGAAAACAGTTTCCTCCCTTGAAAACAAGGAGGCTGGACTGTAGCAATTTTTAAGTCCTGCTTTGCAAAAGATCCTTTGGGGAAGAAAAACAAGGACAGAAAGAAAAGTGGGTCCCATTCATTCCACTCCACATTGCAGTTTCTCGTTTAATCATTCTACATTACAGGTGGTAATAGACTTTCCTACAAAGAATCCTTCTCTGAACAGTAAGGAAAATGAAAGTCCTAGAACCACTCTTCAGCGGGGAGCTATGAGGACTAAATGCAATGTGGTACCCTGTACTAGATCCTGGAACAGAAAGAGGAAGTTGATGGAAAAACTGGTGGCATCTAAACAGACACAGGAGGGAATTCACAGGAATGTTCCAATGTTAGTTTCTTAGTTTTGATAAATGTGCCATGGTGACATAAGACGTTCAAAATGAGGGACATTGGGTGAGAGGTTTATGAAAATTCTCTGGGTAATCTTTACAACTTTTCTGTACACCTAAAATTATTCCAAAAATAAAAGTTTATTAGAAAAGACAAAAATAACCAAAAAACCCACCACTTTATGACTCAATGAGGATAACACACTTTATGAACACATATCATGTGTGAGGCTTTGTATGTATGAATTCACTTATTCCTCACGATGAGATACATAATTTTCTTATCCCCATTTTGTGGATGAGGTAACAGAGGCTTAAAGAAACTTAGTAACAAGTGCAAGTAATATCTGCATTAAATGTTTTTTTAGTTGTCATGGACTTTTATTTTATTTATTTGTATGTGGTGCTGCGAATCGAACCCAGTGCCTCACACATACTACGCAAGTACTCTTCCACTGAGCCCCCCCCACCAGCCCTGCATTAAATATTAATGCAGAATTAGGGTACAAATCCAGGCAATGTAGCAACAGAGTCCATGCCCTTAAGCACTACATATTCAGACCAAAGCTTTCGAAATGTTTCTGGAAATTTCTAAGTAGGCCTGTCTATGGAGACACCTTAAAAGTTAACCAGAAAGACTGAAAGACAAATATTACCTTTAATACAACAAGGAAGCAAAAGGATTCTAAGGCAAATTCCTAAATTCTGAAAATCTCTACTGCAGAACCAAACCTCACTGCCATTGCCAATAGCCCGTCTGCATCTGAACACAACGCTGGACTTGTCCTTTGCATGTCTCCAGCACACCAATCCTCAAGACTTGCACTACTAGCCTACCTCATGGCCCCGGTCTGCCCCTTGACAACTGTCCAGCGACAGCTCTTCATCCCTAAAGCATCAGTTCAGGTGGATGGTGAAATTAAACATGGAGGCTGATTTTTTCAAGGCCCGTGAAATAAGCTTATGCTTTGCACTGGACCTGTTGTGCCAGACACTCAAGCATCCATACCAATAACCCAACAGTGTCTTGTCTTAATTAGGGGGGAAAAAAAGTGTTCCTCTCTGAACTACAAAGTACTTCATAAACTATGGTTTCACCAAGTGTCAAAAGAAAGCATTTCAGTAAGCTTTTTGCCTCCACCATGGGGCACACTGAGAGCAAGACTTGGTCTCTCCCAGTGAATAATATTTTTTGAATATTTATTCAATAAAAAAAAATATTCTGAAGTACAGATGGTCCCTTGGAAAGATCTTCTGCTGGACAGATCAACAACCCCCACCATCTGCCCACCATTGGAGTCATTTGTTTTGAGAAGGTGCCCAAGTGGACACCATCCATGGGCAGAGCCAGAAAGGGACATGAGATAAGGAATAATGAGCAATCCAGCTGGGAAATGGGTCAGGAAAACTCACGGCAGTAACAGTAGAGATAAAAGAGAAGTAAGCTTGGGTGGCCAAAGAGAAAATGTGACTACAAAGCAAGAGGCAATATGAAGAACATGAACCCAAAAGGAGTCACGCTGTCGGAGAACCAGCATTCATGGAATGCCTGCCTACCTTGTGTGGGCATGGAGCTAAGCTCATTGTGCGAGTTCCCTCATGTTGTTAGGTACTAAAATGTATATCTGTTCAACAAGCCAGGCTCTCTTCAGCGTCTGTTGACTTAGTAAATATTTAAACTCAACAATTTCTAGTTGAAAGGCCCTGAGAGTACACCCAGCCTAATACTAACATTTTGATGGATAAACTGCTATTCAGACGGGAAAACTCATGCCCAAAATGGAATCAGAAATAAAACCAGGTCTCTTTACTCCTTTGCCTGTGCCCCTTTTCAGACACAGGAAACAGGCATGTATGGCTGAGACCCTGAAAGAACACAGCTTGATGCCCAGTCCCCAGGGTATGGTGGACCAAATTTATATATTATCCTCTGTCTTGTCTAACACATCCCATCTTTTTGCAACTGGAGAGAATACTAGCCACATTATTTTAAATGAAGCATAAAAATGAAAAATATAAAAGAGTAGCCTGGCTTGGGTGAAAATGATGATACAGATGGATAAGAATAAAAAATAGAGACATGGGGGGATTCAAGACAATACGGGAAGCTAGGGAGGAAGAAAAGGCAGAGTACATGGTGAATGGCAGGGTACACAGAAGAAGCTGTCCACGAAGGAGCCAAGACTCCTAAAAGATTTTGTGGTTCACAAACAGAGGAATCAAAAGGCCCTCTGGAAGAATATAAGCGATGGCTTCTATAGATGGGCAGTAGCTCAGGTGGAACAAAACCTAAAACCTAGAGTTCCACAACAAAAAAGTCATCTGCTTCCCACCTCTTCAGATTCAGGCTGTAACAAAACAGGTTTAAGTTACAGCAATGTGTCAGGGTGTGTCCACCCAATCAGCCTTGTCAGAATTTTACTGTTGTTCACTCCTGGTGACACTGTGGCCACCCTCCATGCTGCTCTGTCACACAAGGTCACCTCTTCTCCAGGAGGAAGGCCTGCCCAGACTTCCTAGCTGCACCAGCCATGTGTCCTTGTATCTCAAGTCTCCCACTTTGCCTGCCTTTCAAGCAAAAGAGAACTTCTGACCCTGTGTCACTGTTACAAGGGTTAATGTCCACACACCCTTCCTTAGCTGTGAGAGGCTGATACGCAGCATCCATGGGCCACAGCAATTTCCCCAAAGCATGTTTGATCACTAAAGGAAAGCCTTAAATTCTGGGAAACACTGTCTCATGGAATCACAGTATTCTAAAGGAACATCATGCTTCCAGGCAGCACCTCCCATGGGAGACCCTGAGTCTTGTCAGAATCACTGGCATCCACCACACCCAGCCAAGGGCCCTGCACACCGTGGGCCACAGGTGTTGTATGAATAAAATAAAACCAATCATCTCATTTAGACAAGACAATGAAACCAAACATGTCAAGATGACCTGTACTTCTTCCTCAGTGCTTAAAAGAATGCCTCACACAGAGAAAGTGCTCATTTATCTTGAAAAATGGAATGGAATGGAATGGAACAGAACGGAATGAAATGGAACAGAATGGAATGGAATGGAATGAAACAGAACCGAATGGAGAAGTTTCTCAGCTCTACCTCAAGCCTAAAGTTCCCATAGCATGACAACTCCTGCCTCTTCTCCTCTTCCTTCATCCAAGTTGGATGTCAACAAGAAGAAAATGAAACAAGTCAGAAAAGGAAAGTCATGGGAAAACCAAAGGCCCTTTGGGGTAAGATGGGGGAAGTGTGTGCACAAACGAATGGGGATAAACAAGACCTGTCTGTATCTAATTTAGACTTAATAAGATAGTTTGCTGAATGTTAATTAAATACTCAGTGGTTGTTACTAACTGTGGTGATTAACTTAATTTTGAATTAAATAAGCAATAAATGCTTAACTGAAGTTCTATTAAATTTTACCCAGCAAGTGAGGAATATGAGGCTCTTAATTGACTAAACAAGATAGTTATGGCAAGTTAGTTGAATTTTTATTACCTGAAGATAACTGCCTTATTAAATCTAAATTGACTATTTTATGTTGTAGGGAAGTATGTCATCTGTCCCCCATCTACCAAAACATATTCAAAAAAGTTCACAATTGGTCCAAGCTACTTGGATTGGGGTTCTTTTGTTTTCTGGTCCTGTTTTAGTATTCTTTGTTTATTGAAGAATGAATGTACATTAAAGCACCAGAGAGACCTAGGAAGGGATACACTTCAGAAGACCCATGACCATATTTTCTAAACCAAAAATCAGAACTCAGCATGGACGCAGCTTGAGGATTTGTTTAATATCACAAAACTGAAACTTCCAGGATGTCTCCATAAAATCATTACTGTTGGAATAAACAGCTGAACAAGCTGTATGACCCCAGGTAATTAACCTGACTTTTCTAGGCCTCAGGTATAAAATGAGATTGAATTAGAGATCCTGACTCCATTCATTTATATTATTCTTCATCATATATGTACAGCCCCTAGAGTACTGCCTGCATACAGCAGGTGCTCAATAACCACCAAATGAACTGATGAATGCCATGAATAACATGCAGGCAACTCAAAACACTCACCAATTTTTTAGCCCTTTCTTACCAAGCTTCTCCAGCCTAGAACATTTCTAAATACTGTCATTTAACAAATGACACAAGAAGAAATATAAGCCCTAAGCCACTACTTGGGATTTTTTTTTTACTTTCTAAAGAAATGCAAATTAAAGCAATAATGAAATATCACTTCTTAGATATTAATTTAATTTAATTGCTAAGACAAATGCAAGTTATAAAATTAAATCGTGGTGAAGATACAGAGAAACAAGTTGATTCATACATTGCAAATGACTCTGCAAATTAGCAGTCTAGTTTCTGGAGGCTGAATGGCAACTGACATGAAAAGCAACAGAAATATGTGGGACTTCTGTGCCTGTAATTCTCCTCTTAAAAAAAAAAATCTGAAATAACCAGTCTATCAGCACTTATTTAAGGTCTACTATGGACCACACTCAATAGAGAAATGAAAGTTAAAAGAGCTCAGGCATCTGACTAAATGGTGGGTTGAGACAGAGAACCCATCAAAGAGAAGAGGAATAACGTATTTCAGTGGCCCCACATAGCAGGCTCTGGTGCTTTACTACACTGACCGCAGAATTCCTCCCATGGTCATGTCACATGAAAGGCACACTTCTCCCCTTTTACAGATGAGGAAACAGAAGTTCACAAGGGTTAAGTCACAGGTACAAGGTTATAGAGCTGATGTGTGGAAAAGCTATGGTTTGAATCTAAACCTGACTCCCAAAGCATCCGTACAGTTCTACTACATCCCTGGGAGATAAACACATAATATACGAGACAAAATGGTTGGGGGAAAGTGAAGTGCCAAAGAAATAACTGCCTGTAGGAAATAATTTAGAAGGGAATAAAAGTTATGGCCCACGGATGTTTGTTACTGCATTTTTAAACATATTGAATTGCATTTGATCTTTTTAAAAGTGAAACTATCCTAGTGCCTATAAGGATAATGCCTACACTAGGACTATTGATTTTAACAAATCTTTAGTCACATAAAATAAAAACATAAGACAAAAAACAGGGAAGAACTTTTTGTAATAACATTAAATATACACAAACATCATTCACGTGTCAAAAAAAATGGACATACATTTTTAGGGAGTTAAGATCAGAGTGATGCCTTAAATGTTCATCAAGGGACAAAGAAATGAAGAAAATGTGGTATATGTACATAATAGTTTTATCCAGTAATTAAAGAAATAAAATTATGTCATTTGTAGAAAAATAGATGGAACTTGAGAACACTATATTAAGCAAAAATAAGCCAAACTCAGAAGGTCAAGGGTCATGGGTTTTCTCTAATTTCTCTCATTCTTCTCTATGTGGAAGCTAGAGAGGAAAAAAGAAAAGAAAGGTATGGGGATCTTATGAAAATTGAAGGGGGTTAAGTAGACTAGGAGAAGGAGGGGAAGAGAGGAGGGGATGGAGCAGGGAAATACTGGGCAATGATAATGGCCAAATTATATTGTTAATATGTGCATGTAAGAATATATAACAAATCCCACCATTATGTACAATAATAATGCACCAATACAAAATGTGGAAAGAAGACTAGAGTCATGGGCATATAAAATATCCGAAGAGGTATTTGGGTAAAAGGGTTTTGATTTTTCTTTTTAATGAAGTTGAATAAATGTATTCTAAATTAATTCTTTTTCATTGTCTTTTGGTAACAGTTTAATTAATGTTTGGAAGTGTTCAATCTTTTTATTACTAAATATGTTCTTTAAACCCGAGTTGTCATTTGTTACATTTTTATTATTCATTCATTCACATGTCCACTCAATAAACATTAATTAAATTCTTACCACATGTCAGGAACTGCATTGGAGGCTGAAGATATGAATATGAACAAAAAGCTAGAGTGACTTGGAGACCTGCACAGGCCAGCAACAGGAAGAATCTGGCATTGCACCAACAGAAAACTTAAGTCCTGGCTCAGTATCTACCTTAGGTCCTGGGCAAGGCTTTCACCCTCTCTCAGCCTCAAGGTCCTGACCAGTTGTACTTAGATGATAACAATAACTACCTCACAGCACCAATGGGGAGAAAACACAAGGTTAACTATTAAAAAAAAAAAAAATGGTGACTGGAAGAAAGGGCCATACCATAATGGTAGGTTCCATTTTGATCAGGATCATGGAAGCTATTCTAGGTCAGAGATCTCCCTGGTGAGATCTCCCTGTCACCAAACAGTTGTTCCCTCACACTACTGCATGACACAACCCACCATTCCCAGAACCCAATCATCCACTTTGCCTGTAGTCCAATTTGGCTCAAATAACCTTGATAAGCCAAATGAACAGGTGGCCCCAGATAAGACTGCTATAAATATATTTCCACAGGAATTAAAAATAAATTTGAAATAAAAGGTCAGGGTTAATAGGCCTCAAAGACCTTCTAGATCAGTCTTCAACCAAAGCCTGAATTTTCACTGTAACATTCCAATCAGTCACTGCTTGACTATCCCTAGTGATCAGAGGTTCCACATCTCCAATAAGAGCCCATCCCGTGCAGAATAAGAGGTTTCGTGAAATCCGTGTAAGATCAAAAGGGTGTTGAGTTCTCTCAAAAGCCATGTCTTCTGTACCCCTCTAAGACTCTGAGCGGAGAATGGGATCACCTCAGGGTTATGCCAGGACCAGGCTGCGGACTCTGCATGTGTCACCTTCCAGAGGCCTGAGTTTCCTCTTATGTAAAATGAGAATATTGAGTGACTTCTATTCTATCTATGAATTATCTCTCAGATCCATTGCCTCAGCCCTAATTCAGCTTTGCTTTATCTTTGGCCTGGGTTTATTACAGTCCCTCAAAAAAAGTGGGGACTGGGAAAAAAGGGCCATACTATATTGGTGGGTTCAATCCACCCAGCACACCACAATCAGATGTTCTCCTGAAACAGATTCAGTCCTCTCACTGCCCTAGTGGATGCTACTTTCAGTGTGAAGCCTCAATCAAGGCCTTTGTCCAACAATCTCCAGAGCCTCTCTGCTCTGCAATGCATTCCCCATAATTTCAATTTTCCAAGGCACCATGCACTTCTTACTTCCATGTCTCTGTTCAAGTCATTTCCCCAACATAAATATCCTCTCCTCCTCTAGCCCACCAAATGCCCACTCATCCTTCAATGCCCAATCAAATAACAATAGCTTTATCTCTGCAGTTTCTCCAGGTCCCTGAGTTAGTCACCATCCATTCAGAGCCATCAGACATTTTTGCACATACTTCTACATACTGGTCAGATTACTTATCTGACCTCCCAGAGGCAGGAACCATGCTGCATTCAAGTTTCCATTCCCAAGACCCGTGCTGGAGTCTGCACTCGTTCATTCACAGGTGCACCTGAGATATGCTATCCAACGAATGAATATAAAAGTGTGTCACAGTGATGGACAAATGTATCCTTAGGGTTCTGTCCAACTGTCAATACTAATAATTCTCCAAGTGAGGCTGCTAAGCTATGGCCAAGGAAAAAGATTTCCAGGGTGGAAATGAGCAGCTATTGGAACGCTGACCTACCTTTCACCTTAGTCTATGAAAAGGTGCCACTTACCTGCCTGGTCACTGCAAAGTTTACCTTTCCCATGAGTGACGGAATACCCACCCTCTGGGTGGCAACTCCTTACCATAGTTCCTGAAAATGATTAGTTTTCATACCAAACAAAACAGAAGCTCTAAATGGCAACTGAGTTGTTCTTCCTGGGAACTAAACAAAACCTGTCTTCAGTGGAAATTCATTAGAAAGAATAAGTGTAGGTGACTCCGGGGACATGCTGGCACTGAATATAGAATAGCACTGGACTTCCACAGTTATTGTTAAGAAGTTGTTATCAAGATGGACCACTGTATGGAAAATAATAGATTCAGAAACACAGCTAACATACACACAAGGACAGTGAATCAATCTCATTTCTTATCTATTATTAGACAGCGCTGCCCTATGGCTCCTTGGTCTAAGTCTCCCATCCTTTGAGGTCTCAGCTGAGACTAAGCAGTGAGAAGAAGACTAAGAAGACTAAGAAGCTTCCAATGAGCTTCTTCTGCACATGATCTGGCAGGTACACACAGGCCACCAGGGCTTCATGTGCACCTCACCCATGGTATTTCTTTACATTCTGCATACATATTAACATGCTTTACCTGCCCTAGTAAATGCCTACAATCTTGGCACTGCCTTCAAACATCCTAGAACTTTTACTTTTATAAATGTAGTTCATTCAATAGACATTTCTTGAGATCATTTTTGAAGTCCTTAATTGAGGTCTGGCTTGGGCTCACTTAAAATGTCTCACTCAATATTCACAAATGAATAAGGTGACCATACAGTTTATCCTCCAAACCAAAACACCTCTGAAAAAGGAAGGGGACAGTATGGATACTAGAAGAATAAGCTAGAATACAGACATAAACAGAGCTTCCACTGGGCCAACCAGAAAGTAAGGCCACTCTAGCCATGAAGCAAGTACTGTTGCTTCAGACATTTTTATATGTAAGGAAATTGAGGATAAAAATCCTTTAACATACTAAATGTTCTCTTAAAAATGCCAAGGAATGGCATGCATACTGGTGCTGGCCTGTAATCCCAACTCAAGAGACTGAGGTAGGAGGATCACAAGTTCAAAGCCAGCCTCAGCATCTTAGCAACACATTGTCTCAACATAAAAAATAAAAGGGGCTGGGGATGTACTTCAGGGATAGAGTGCCCCTGGGTTCAATCCCCAACAGCACTGACAATAGCTATAGCAAGAGTCCACAGCAAGAGTAATAGAGGCCAAAGCACACTTCTATGAGGTCAGTGACCCTGGCCTGTCCCAATCCCCTTTCTTACCTGCCCCATGAAAAGTTCCCACACACTTATCTGTGGAAGACCTGGCTCATCCCTCAGCACTAGCTTTCCATTTGAGCTACTGGGGGTTTTACTGCCATGATGTGAGTCTACTGCACAAGCAACTCCTGCAGCAGAGGACAGTGGAAGGAAATCCCATAGGACCAAAAATTACAAATACAACACAAATAAACCTAAGAGAGAATGGGATGGTCATGGTGGAAAGAGGGACACTGCACAGCTATTCACTGGTGACAAACTCTTGCACAGCCTGGAAATGCCTGTGAATGTCTGTGGCTCTCATCCCATGTTCCGGAGCAAACTACTTTCAACTATGGTGCCCTCCTTAATAAGGCATTAAAAGGAGTAAATCAGAAAACCAAATAGTGACCCCTCTGCTACATGGCACAGCTAAGATTTGAACTTGGAGTTGTCCGGATCTAAATCCTATGACCTCCATCAGTAGAAAAAGGAGTCATCATTGTGTGCCAGATGTCATACTGAACACCCAGGAGGGGCCACAAGTACACACTACACTACCATTTATAAAGCTCCATCAAGGGGAATTTCTCTGGTTTTCACAAGTGTGTTGTGATCTCAAAGAGAGATCACAACAACTAAGGCTTAGGGATGTTCCAAAACTTAAGATCACAGAGCTCATGAGTGATTCAAACACAGGACTTGGTTTTCCATAGACCAAAAACTATCTGGTATTGTAAAAATGATAGGTGAAACCCACACCTTCAGACTCTGTGTCACACACCTAGTTCTCAGTTTTGCCTTCTGTTACGGTTTAGATATTAGGTGTCCCCCAAAAGCTCATATGTGAGACTATGCAAAAAGATTTAGAGGACAAATGATTGGATTATGAGAGCCTTAACCCAATCAGTGGATTAATCCTCTGATGGGATTAACTGGGTGGCAGCTGAAGGTGGGTGGGTGTGGCTAGAGGAGGTGGGTCTTTGCAGGTGTGCCTTAGGGGTATATATTTTGTATCTGGCAAGTGGAGCCTCTCTCTTTGCTTTCTGATCATCATGTGAACAGCTTCCCTCCACCACACTCTTCCACCATTATGTTCTACCTCACCTTGAGCCACAAGGAATGGAGCCGACCTTCTATGGATTGAGACCTCTGAAACTGTGAGCCCCAAAATCAACTTTTCCTCCTCTACAATTGTTCTGGTCAGATATTTTATTCACAGCAACAACAACAACAAAAAAAAAAAAAAAGTTGACTAAAACTCTTTCAAAAGCCTTGTTCACAGGCAGCTAGTTCTACTAATTAGTGCTAATGAAATAATAACTGTTTCTTGCAGGGTGTGGTGGCATACACCTGCGGTCTCACCACTTAGGAGGCTGAGGCAGGAGAATCACAAATTCAAAGCCAGCCTCAGAAACTTAGAGAGACCCTGCCTCAAAATAAAAACTAAAAAGGGCTGGGGATGTAGTTCTGTGTAAAGAATACCTGGGTTCAATCCCCAGTACCAAAAAAAAAAAAAAAAAAATTCTCACACGTCTGCATAGGGCTTACTGAAGATGTACATATCAATTATTTCTTGCTCATTTGCAGAAGTTAAGAAGCAGGACAGGAGTTTTAAAGACAGGAGTCCGAGTCTCATTCTGCCACTGAAGTCCTCGTGGGAAGGTTTCTTCACCCCTGAACACTTGCCCACTCTCTGTGAAGCAAGACTGATCTTGCCAACACAATGAGTTGCAATTGGGAATTAAGTAATAAAAATGATCGTAAAATGCATTTGCCACATAAAAAGTGCTATGAAGGCTATGAAATACTAATGGGCTCTGCAAGATGGGTTGTGATGAGCAGGTTTAAGAGGGAAGGAAAAGATAGGAGGCTCTGCCTGTAATGCATCTAAGACTGTCATCCTGAAAATTTTCAGGCCAGCAAAAATAAAGGGAGAATGGTGGGAAGTGGGCAGGGAGCATCACCTATAAGAAACGATGGAGCTAGCACAGATCCAGTAGCTTGGTTCCTGCAAGCAAGAGGCAGGCATCAATGTCAATGACACAATAACCAGATAACACAGATAATAACCAGGCAATAACACAAATAGCCAGAACCATCTTAATCACATTGTTTTCAAAGTGTAAAGTGAAAGGCCCAAGCCTGAGACACAATGATCTCCCAGTTATATCCCCTCCCGGAATCCTCCAAAGCAAAGCCCTTGGAAGGTAGGGGATATGTCAAGTACACAAGAAACTGAGAATGAAAAGCACCTTGGAAACAGGGCTGGTCTGGGAATGAGGACCAAATGTGACTAACTAAATCTGTTCCTTTCTTTAGGTCTCAGTTTCCTTCTCTGTATAATAAGGGATTGGGTCATTGTAACCACCAAGGAACCAGGCCATACTTGTAAAGCAGGAACTTGTTACCTATTTGGGGTTCCTCCTACTGACTACAAGCTTTGATGTCCATAAAATAGTTTTTTTGTAGCCAGGTCTGATAAACTGGAGGAAAAAAAAAGATAATAGTAGAACTAAGCTAGTTCATATTATTATAATAACAGTTTCTGGAATCTGTTTTTCCTTCTCTCTACTCTGCTGATGTGGTACAGGACTATCTCCCTGTCCTGGAGATTTCAGCAATCTCTAAACTGCCTCTGGCCTTGACCTGCTATCATTCTGTTCCCAGAGCTCTCTGAAACACAGATCCAACAAAGTCTTCCTTTGCTCAAAAAGTAATAAAAGCTCTTCCCCTCCCCACGTCTGTCATGATCTTTACTTCAGCCTACAAGCCCTTGACCATCTAACCCTCCCTAGCCAGCCACACCCTTCACATGATCTCCAAACAGTTTTTTATTCCCTAGAAAATTCTAGTCCTCAAGCCTATGCATATATATCAAGGTTTCCCCTGCCTGGAAAGCTCTTCCAACCCTATCTATCATGAGAACCCATACCTACTCCTCAAAATCCAACCCAAATGTCTTCTTTTCCATAAGTATTCACCAAATCTTCCAGATGGTCAGTCACTCCTTTCCTAATGTGCCCATTAGCCCTTTGCTCATTACTAAGGCCTTAGCACAGTCTATTTCAGTCTCTCTCTCCTATGTTAGAATAAAGATCCTTGAAGACAAAGCCTGTCTTTGTTTTCCTTATAAGCCAGGATCCGGCACTTCTGCCTGACATACGGTAGTCACTCAATACACATGTAATGAATTTCATACAAGAGATGGAGCTGTGTGTGATCACACTCATAGGTGGAGTAAAAGAGGCAAGGACTCTGGAAATCACTTCATGGCATAGAGAGGATTTTGATCTTGATATCAAAGGATCATAGGTTTACAACAGGCTGAAGATCCAGGAAGGGAGAACAGCACAAGCAAAGACCTGGATTATGAAAACAGAATAATAAAACTGCCTGGCTGAAGGAAGGAAAAGCAAAAGGCCAGTTGCACATTCAGTTTTTTCTTAACATAGCTGATCTCACACCCTCAACACCACACTCCCAGTCCCCCAGTTTTCATCCCACTGGTAGCACTGCCCAATGCCACCTGTGGCAGCTACAGCACAGGTGATTCTCCATCCAGTCCTGGATCTCTATAGGCTCAAGGTTCTAGGCAGTAAAATCATGGTCCCCTTTGCCATGATTGCTATCCTGTGGTGGCAGTGAACCATTAGGCCACTCCCTCTCTTCCCATAGCAAATACTTCCAGAGCACTTATCACATGCCAGGCACTCTTCTGGGCACTGGGATATCACCAGTAACAAAGCAGACATCTTTGCAATCCTCAAGAAACTTATCTAAAAGTAGAGGGGAGATAGAAAAGCAAATATTTAAGGTGAAGTGGTGATTCATGTTTATATAATATCAACAGACATTGTTCATTCATTAACAAATAGCTACTAAACATCTACAAGGCATCAGAGATGAGAGGGAGTTAAAGATAAAGACAAAGTATTATATCACCAGGTGCCATTCCTAGGGTCTACCTCCTCTCCCCCAGAGAATAAGCAACTCATTCATCCATTTATCAATGAGTCACCAAAATGCAAATGACCCACCTGAGGCAGGTAGATAAAAAGAAGGACTAGAGCTGATCCCTTGAGTCCAGAGCCAGAAAGCTTCTTGGAGGAAGAGATCCAAAAGGAGGGATTTGGTTCAACTCCAGAGTTGTTGCAGGAGCCATAAACCAAGGGTAATGACACAGATGGAGACTCCCCACCACTTTTTTTTATAGCCCCAACTGTCTCTGTATTGGATACATCAAATCCTTATCCCTGCATTGGACTGGGTGGGAAAGTAGGCACTTTTGAGAGGAGCAGATGATTTGCTGCAGAGGCTCAGTCCTCCCAATTAGGTTTGAAGAGAGAGAACACCCAAAGATAGAGGGCATGGTGGCAGCTTAAGAGAGAAGGAGGTGGGACAGAGAAGCCACTCATCCAAAGAAATCCTCAACTGTCATCCCACCAAGCCCCAAGGAGTGTGTGCTGAATTAAGTCCCGGAGAACACTGAAAAACAGTATCAATTTGAACTTTTCCTGCTGTGGGCACAGAAAGGAGTGGTGAAGAGGCTAGCAACCATGCACGAGTTGGAAACTTGGCAGTGTTACTTAGTTGTGCAACCTTATCTCACCAAATTCATTTTCTCACCAGCAAAATGAGATTGATAATCATTATAGAAGTCCATTTTTTGTTACTATAACTTAATACCTGAAGCTGATATCATTGATAAAGAAAACAGGTTTACTTAGCTCACAGTTCTGGAGGCTCAAGGGCATGGCACCAGCATCAGCTCAGCTCTGGTAAAGGTCTCATGGAAAATGATACCGAAATAGTGAGAGCATATGGGGGGACAGAGATGACATCAGCAAACAGGAAGCCAAAGAGTGATTCAAATCAGGCTGGCTCTTCCACACGTTCTTAGGAAAACTAACAGGATTCCAAAGGACCACCTTAATCTCTCCCAAGGTACACCTTTAATGACCTGAGGACCTCCCACCTCCATCACATGAACTCTTGGGGGACAAACCACATCCAAAGCATAACACTCATAAAACCTAACTCAATGAATCAATATGGTAACTAATAATCACACAGCAAGCACTCAAAATGTCTAAAATTATATATTATCATTAAACATAATAAGAAGATAAACATTTTCCAACTTCAATTTTACAGTTAACCTGCTTCAACACATTAATGCCCCACCACCCGTCCACCCTCCAAACTCATCTCAGTGACCTGCATTAGTAATGCACCAGTCATGTCCTCTGGGCCGCCGGGCAGGCAGGGCAATTCCCACTACACACTTCCATTCCTCTACCCTCCCATGCCCTCACATTCTCTGCCTCATAGGCAACTTCATGTCAATGGGTTTCTACCCAGGTCCTAGCTTACTGCACCATTTTACCTCCGCTTCCTCACCTCTAGCAAGTTTCTTCGAGCAAGTTTCTTCCACCAAAGCGTAGCATTCCAAAACTATATTCCAGGAAAAGTCCCCACCCACCAATGCACATAACTGAATGAGGGCCTAATTACTACCCTGGGTCAAAGTCTCAAGTTCATTCATCCAACTATGTTACTGGATCCAGCAAGTGTTACAATGCCTCCTACATTACCATCAAATACTTAATCCCACATCGATAGTTCCAGAGCCCCTGTCTAGCCTTATTTTGTGAATTGCAAGCCTTTAGAGAATCAGCTAATGGCTCCTATAGCCTATGAGATAAATGTAAACATTTCTTTTAGCAAAAATTAGGAGTCCTCCCCTTTCTCCATTTCCCACAGCTCTTCATGCTGGCCATTAAAACACAGCCTTGAAAATCAACCATGCTACCTTTGCCTCGCAGGAATCTCACCTGCCATTCTTCCACTTTGACAGTTCCCACTGAGTCCTAGAGATTTGGTTCAGACAGTTCCCCTCTATGAAGGCTTCCCTGAGTTTGGTGCAGAGCAGCCAAAACATACTGACAGCACTTGATACACTGAGAGCCCCCACTCCACCACATACGCCCTCCCCTATGCTCCTCAAGGTCAAGGACCATGCCCTCCTCATCTCTATACCCAGGGCCTACCTAGTTCTGGTACACAGTAAGCAAAGTCAGGAAGTGTTTGCTCTGTGCACTGCTCTTCTTTTTAGGTAAAATCTGTGCATCTCCAGCCTTCGTTCTTACCATGTTACCTACCAGTTTCCATTTCACTGTCCTTGTTCTATTTAATACAGCAGATCTCTGGGTGAAGAGGGCTTCCCAACCCTTATAAGTTACACACTGTCCTTGGCCAAAATATTCCATCACCCTGAGCCTTCATTCTGAAATCAAACCTAATCACATTCTTTCCCCGTTCCCAATTAACCCATGTTAATTTCGCAGCAGAATGAAGACCTGTATTACCACCAAGAATCACAAGTTTGAGATCGCAATTTTGAGCACATTCCTAATTGGCTAGGTAACCTTGGAGAAGAGTTAAAATGGAGGTGGCTATGTCACCAGGCTTAATTCTCAGAGAATCTTGGAGATTCAAATGGAATAGATGATGTTAAAGTGTTTTCTAAAGTGCAAAGTACTATACATTCATAAAGGACATGATTAACAAATTTTATCAAATTTCAATCATTGACTGTAAGATGTGTCATTTATCAACCTAAAATGAAAAAAAAAAAACCTGTTGAACTATGACACATCCGTGATTATAAGACAACCAGATTTAGTGACATTAAAATGTGAAAAAGTGTCTTAGAATTAATTTAACACAATTTATCTTAATAAAAACAGGATCCTGCTATAAATGTTTCATATTTGTCAGTAGCACATAATAGGTACTCAGTAACATGTCAATTAAATGAACAAACACCCAATGATAATATTCTTAAACAAATTATCACCTCTCACTGAAACTGGGCAGCAGGAGGCTTCCCAACGTGAGAAATCCCCTCTCATTCATGTTCCAGCCTGCTGGAAACCCTCAAATGATGGCTTCAAGTCATATCCAAACTCAATAGCTTGGCATTTTTAAAGTCCTTCATAATCAAGTCTCCTCTCCCACCCATCATTTCCTGGAATTGTCTCCCTCTCTTGGAGGCATCACCTCTCCACCAGAATGTGACTTCAAGAGGGATCCCACTCATTCCCACCATAACAATCAGCTCAGAGGCTCAGCTTCTCCTTCCTCTCCCTACCACCAAGGCCAAGGCTAAGCCTATGCTATTTACAGGGTGCCAGACCCTGAGGGACTGTCTGACCCAGAGGCCCCAAATTTGCACCCCTACCATTCAAATAGCTACTCCCGTCTACAGACTCTACATTCTAAACTACGAAGGCTTGAGCACTGGGGTTAAGGGCTGCCTTGCAAGCATCAGATGCAAGATACATAATCTCCTCTTTAACTGGCCCTGGTGCTGGCAGATGTTCTGCAAGGAGGAGGATCTTGATGGAATAGAGAGAACTCTACTGGGTGTTCTGTACCCCCACCGTGGTCCACCTTTACTCTGTCTAGGGCTGACACTCTACATGTTTCCCTACCTGTAAGAGTGAGGCAAAGTGAGAATGGGAGAGAAGGTTAGCTCTTTCTAAAGACACCCCCATCCACTTCCCTTCCTTCCTCTAGAGAAATTTCTTAAAATGCACACGTGCAGGAAGAGGAAAAGCAGTAAGTCACTAACACATTTGTGACAATTCATTTTATTGGAGAGGCAAGACATCCAGAAAAAGGGATGGGGGATCAAAAGAATAAGGTGATTGAAACAATGTTAAGTGAGTTTGGCTGAGGAAAGTAGCTCAGAGATAACCCTGAGTTCTTGCTAATCCTTTCCTGTTGGAGGGAAAGTGGTGGAACCCTCCTAAGGAAAGGAAAGTAGAGTTTTCTTGGGACCCTGAATCCCAAAGACTCCACTCTGCCCAAGAATCCAGGTACCATTCCACGGACGAGTTCATCTCAGGTCATACCCGTCCCTATTCCAAACTTCATGCCCCCATTTACAGTTCATCTTTATTTCCCACCCTTTATTCAGTCTTCTCTGGTCTGCACTTGCCTCGCTGAAACGCCCTTCCTCCATGGCTGGTTGACTTCAGAAAATTCCCCATCCTTCAAAAGCAACAATCAAGCACAGCCCCCTCCAAAGGCCATTTCCTTAAAACTCTTATCCTTATATTTCCCCTCAGCACTTAACATTTCCTATTGGGTCAGGTTTGGCTTCTCCACTCAGTTGAATGCTCCCTGAGGGTAAGATCTGGGCCCAACACACCAGCAAAGTGCCTGACACACAGTGGGGACTCTAGAAATGCTTACAGAATGGGAAGTAGGAGTCCTGAGCCACCTACTTTATTTATGGCTCAATCTCTAAAGAATGACTTCAGGGGAGACCCTCCAGTCTTGGCCTCGGTTGCTCTAACTCTGAAATGGGAGGACTTGAATGACTGGGTCTCTAGGCCCTTTCCACTGTGACAACTGAGATTCCGCGAAAGCTCTAAGCGGCTAGGCGTGGCCCCGCCCCCTGGGCGCCCAGAAAGCCCGGGCAGGGGGCGCGCAAAGACTCCAACCCCGCCCAACCCCCGATCGAGGCTTCCCCCAAAACTCTGGGTCCCCCTCCCCCACGGCGTGCACCCGGTGATTGGGCCGCGGTCGCCACTTCCGCACCGCGGGCCTGGCGGCCGGGGAAGGGCGCTCTGCACCCCGCGCTCCTGCCACCCCAGAGGCGCTCTCGCCCGGGGCGGGCTGGGGGTTCCTGAAGCGCCCGCGGGCGGAGGGTGAGGGGGAAGGAAGGAGGATTTGCAACAATACCTCAGGGAGGAGGCAGACGGGGCAGCGGCAGCAGCGGCGGCTGGAGGCGGAGGCAGAGGCGGAGGAGGAGGTGCCCGGGCACTCCCCCTCCCATTGTCCCCAGCCCCGGACAGGCCCGGCCCCACGCCCCGCACCGGTCCGGGCGAGCGCACCGCCCGCGCCCAGCGCCCCGCGTCCCGGGCCGTGCAGCCAGCCCTTACCTTGCAGCGCTCGGCTCTCCCCGATCGCTAAGCTACTTATCCCGGGAAAGCTGCGCGGGGCCCGGGAGCGAACCCACAGACAAAAAGTGAAACTTCGGCAGGGCTGGAGCGACTGCTGGTTGGTGCCTTTCCCCCTCCTTCCTCCCCACCGTCCCCACCCCCTCCCCTCGGTCTCCCGTGCGGTGCCCTGAGCGCTGGAGGCTGACGTCAGGGGCCTGAATTCCTGACTTTGCCTGCACGCATTTGTCCATGTAAGGTATGGGAAGGCGTGTGCCCGCGGGCCGCAGCGCAGCGCTCGCCCGGCGGGGGAGGGGGCGCACGCAGCGGGCAGTGACTTTGCCAAAAGGTGGGCGCACAGAGGGCATTGCATTTCCTGGGAGGAAGAGGAGGAGACGTGGGAATGTAGGGAACTTGCAAAGGAGGAAGGGAAAGAGGGAGGTGTGGAGGCTTGCCTCCACTGGAGGAAGAGGAAGGAGACGTAGGAGGAAGCGGCCGAGTTGAGGGGCTGCTAGAGAAGTGGGGCAACTTGAGTCTCCTATGCCGGTGCCAAATTAGGGGACTGAGCCTGAGCTAAAGTATTCCCTTCGACAGACCTCCTCCTGAGCCCCACCCCGGATTCCCAGCAAGACTCAAAACTTACAGGATGTTCAAACTGGCAGAGACAAACTTCCAACCCATTCACTTCACCCGTGAGAATGCTGAAACTTGCAGAAAAGAAATGATTTGCACAGAACCTACGCTCAACAGATCCAGGAGCGGGACTCGAGTCCCTGCCTCCCCTCAGGATTGATTCCAGCCCGCAGGCAGGGTCCTGACTGCCTCCTAACCCCTGAACTGTGAACCAGGTTAGATATCAGACTAGGCAGGAGGACCACCCAGTGAAGTGACTTTATATTTCCCTTCCAGAACTAGTTCTGAGAAGGTTCTGGTTGACAGTGAGCCCTGAGGAACAGAGACAATCAGTTGCTTCAGGGTAACTTCCCTTGTACTATGCTGAAAGAGGTGAGTTAAACAACTACAGCTTGCTCTGTACTTACAGTTTCGAAAAAAAGTATACGAACTGGGTGGACTGGTTTGAATAAAGACAAGCCTGTTCTTGGAAGGTTCAAGTCGGATTTTTTTTTTCTCTGACGTTTGAAAATGTGAGCAAAGGTGAGAACTACCATTTACTGTATCCAGGGGTTATTTCCTGGAAAGCACTCCAAACCCGTGACTTCCTTTCCTTGTGTTTCTATCCTATTCATATCTAAATGAATAATCTCTCACTGCAACATATCATAAAAACACTCTTTCATCTGTCTTATTACATCTTCAAGTGAGTTGGATAGGATTAATTGTAGTCCATCTTCTACCTTTAAGGCAAAAACTCAGGTAAAGGATTTGCCAAGCACAAAATAACTAAGCAAGACTTGAACTCAACTGCCCCCCCCCATCCAGGTCACCTGATTCTGTGCTCTTTCCATGCCATCTTCCTGGCCTTTACCTCCATCAGGACCTAATTCCACTCATACATGGTGAGAGTACACTTTGAGTTAATAATGCACAAAAACTCCTAAACATGTTTTTTTTTTTTGAAGTTAGATTTTGATGGAATTCTTTTAACCAAGAATTAAGGAAATAAATGTAAAAACCATAGGCTGTTGGACTCATTTATTGAGCATTTCTTTTGTGAAGTCTTTGAATTCAGATATTTCTGGGTTTAAATTATTATTTTTTTTTAAAGATAGAGTGAGAGAGGGAGGGGGAGAGAGAGAGAATTTTTAATATTTATTTTTTAGTTTTCGGCGGACACAACATCTTTGTTTGTATGTGGTGCTGAGGATCGAACCCGGGCCGCACGCATGCCAGGCGAGCGCGCTACCGCTTGAGCCACATCCCCAGCCCCGGTTTAAATTATTTAACCTCTTTGTTCCACTCAATTTTCTCATCTATACATACAAAAATGTGAATCTGGAGGCAGAGAAAGATGACTGAGAATACCCACCCAGTGCCTCTCACTCCCGAGATGGCCCACATCCTCACTTGAATGTGTATTTCCTGCTTTATCCCCAAAGGGTCTCTCTTGAGATTGCCCTATTTCTTCCTTAAATGTGTATCTGCTTTCCTAAATAAACCTCTTTCTATGGCAGGAGGCTGGGAGTGGAGATACCCACCCATTCCACATGATAATGAACTATTTTTCTTTTTACTTCTAACATGATTTTTAAAAATGAGAAAGATGAGCTCTTAAAGAGATTTTGTTCTGAGATTTTAAAAATACCAAATCCTATCACAACACAGTTCACTTATTCTATCAAACATTTCAGCAAACCCACATCCTGAGTACTACTATTTAGTATGAAAAAAAATCCCAGTATCACAGGAGGTAAGAATGGATTCACCCAATTCTCATCAGCTATAACGGGACTTGACCGGCATTTCCCCACCCACCCACCCCTCTTTCTCCCACTTATAAAGAATAATAGAGTTCTAATGAGGATTAATAAAATTTAACAAGGTATAATTAGTCATTCATTTCCTCTATCATGCACATTATAAGAGTGCTGTTTTGGACCCAGAAATGCTACTAATTATGTTGAAACTGTTGCATGGGTGTGTTGGGGAACATCACTGTGTTTCTCCTCCTGAAATATTTATGAAATTCTTAGGTAGGCATGGTGTTAGCATGAGCATTACATAATGTTAGTCACAAAAGATAATTTCCATTTATGAGGCCTTCACAGGCGTATAAGTGACAACATCATCAGTTGGATGCTTGGTGAACCGCATGTAGTACTAACCCAAACCAACATCTCATTCTTGTTTGCTATTCTGGTTTCTTTTGCACTGTCGCTTTTTTTTCAACATCCTATTAACACTTGCTGTATGCAGGGGTTTGGACCAGAAGGGAAGACTGTAAATTTTCAGACTCAGTACTAGAGAAATGCTGGTTTATCTGTTCAAAGAATAAAAAATGCACCATCTCAGGTGGGGTGGGGTCCCACGGTCCAAGGATGAAACACTGATCTTTTCAAGACCAAAAGTAGCAATCTCATTAGTGTGTTGATGGCACAAAAGATTTTTAGGCAGGTTGGGCTGTGTTTCCACCATTCCGTTGTAGCCACTAACAACTCTGCACACAAGGATCTTTGTGCAGTTCATACAGTTACAAGGCTAGAGATCTGCCAGCCTGATCCAGGGCAGCCACTGTAGACCTGAGGTCCTGGTTCTTGTGAATCCACCCAAAGAATTTTAGGGAAACACAGTAGTAAGTGAAAAGTTTAAGAGAGTGAAAGGAAAGAGGAACGTATAGCATAGGAAGTGCAAGGACCCCCTGGAAGAGAGGATGGTATGGTGCTCACAGAGTTGAAGTTTTTAAGGAAATGAAGTTCCCTGTTCTTGCCTCAATTTTCCTGACCCCTTGATTGGTTTCTTATCCTTTGGCTACTTATCAGTAAACTTCCTTTTTGAGGATCTCAATGTTCTGGTTGACAGAGTGATTTGGTGGCTGTGGCATAGTTGTGGTGATAAGGGAGGGTTCTGGGGTCTTGGTTGCAAGAGATAATGAGGATCTGGTCTGAAAACAGTAGTGTCCCTTGAGGGGTTATGACCAACTAGAGCTGGGGGAGGTCTTGACATACCAGACCCCACTTTTCTGATGCTCATCTGTTTCAGATAGGGGTCACCAGGATTTTAGGTAATTGTTCCCTCAAGGGATTATATTTATTTATCTACAGATTGGGGAGGATTGTGCATTCTAGCTCTCATTCCCAAATTCTTACCAGTTTAGATAAGATTCTCTACTGTTTCAGTTTTATAACTCCTGGATTTTTCTTGGTGCGTAAGCCTAATGTCTGTCGTCTGTCCTTTATTGTCCTTTCAAGGCTAAATAACCTACCTAATAATGTAGTTCCTTTTTTCTTTTTCTTTTTTTTTTTTTTTTTTTTTTTTTTTGGGAGTGCATATAATATGCCAGGCTATTCTAGGAATGTTTTAATATGCAATTCACTTCATAAATTGGCATTATTTCTCCATTAAATCCATGATGAAACTAAAGCCTGGGGAGGCTAAGTAACTTACTGTTAATACAAAGCTAATACTTGGGTAAGCTGGGTCTACCCTGAGCCCAGGAAGCCTGGTTCCTCACTTACCCACTGCTCCCACATATGCTTTATACATAATCAGACAGTAACTCCCATCCACACCAGTGGGCGCCCCCCCCCAAGTTTGAACTTCAAAACCTAGGAGCTAAATAAATGTCTTCTCTTTGTAGGTAGCATACGTTAGGTATTTCATTATAGTGTCAAAAAGCTGACTAATACAGTCATATTTTTCTAGGAAAAACTAAGCACACAAGACAATTTTAACATTTTATATATCCTGTTGTGTAGTCAAGTGTAGTTCTCTTTCCAAGGCCATGGATGATGCTGACTCTAGCCCAGCTGGATAAGCATTAACCCTTCAAAAAGAGGTAAAAACTTGATATGGTAAACAGCAATGGTAGGCTTTGTGTAAATGCAGCATTAAAGATAAAGAAGAAGTTTACAAAAAGTTTGTTTACTCTCCATTCTTCATACCTCACAATACAATGGGGGGAAATAATCTCAATGTAAAAACAGAATACATCATCAGACTTCCTAAGTAAATTTCTTCTTCCTTTATTGGTACTAGATCTTTTCTAAAGGGAAAAAAAAAAAAATTATCACAACCTACTTTTATCATTGGCATAGCAGATTCAAGCCAATGTGCACAAATGATTACTTTTATCTGCCCCATGGGTTTCTGCACAGTTTTACCTAGTTTCCACTGACTGGCTACAGAGATATCACTATTTGCATTTTGCAAATTTTGCAGGATCAGATACCCACATATATTTTTGCTCATTCCAATTCAGATCCTGCTTCCAGTCTGCTGACTTGTGAGTTCAAGTAAACCGAGGACCTAGAAGAAATATAACCATCCCTGGGAACTAATAAACCTTCAGAGGTCACACAGTACAGAGTGACAGTGGAGTCCAGTCTGTGGTAGCAAGGATGCTAGAAGAACTTTAATCTTACTTGGTTCGTGATCACTGTGAAGACTGACAGTCCATATCACCTTTTTGTTCTCATAAGTGTCTACCATGAACCTATTAACTGTACTAGACTTGTGTATAGTGTTGAGAAAATAGATGTAGTCCTCATTTTACATGCTAACACAAAGATACATAATACCAGCTTGGGAGGGTGGGGTCTGCTGAGATAAGTTAGCTGAGACTTCCCAATCAACTGTGGGTGGACTGAATCCACTGCTTCGGCTACAAACCTCCTTTGATGGTGATGAGCCTGGAGATCCATGCACCCTAGGACCCATTGGAGAACACAGACCTGGGGCTCACAGTTTTATTTTCGCACAATATCAGCAGGATGATGTCCAAGGATTTGATGGATGCAGCCAAGCCTCACTTACAGGCCCCAGTGGTCCCTCTAGGAACTGCACAGAATTGTATTGTTGCTAAAGAGTGTCTGCTAGTTTTTGGGGATCTATGAATAGGCTTAGGATGCACTCTGCCTCATTCGTGGCTGGAATCCAGTGTCATCTACTCATTAGGCATCACAGCAGATCTCAGGGCAGTTTTAGATGTATGGAGAGAAGTTCATGATAGACAGATACATAGACAGATAGATAGATAGATAGATCTCTTTCTCTTTTAACATTTATATACATATAAATTAAAGTACAACTAAACTGTAGATATATATTATATATTCTACACACTACACACACAAATAGAGTTTAACTGCAGTATAATTATTTGTAGTTTTTGGGGGGCGGTATAAAAAAAAACAGAGGTGCTTTACCACTGAGTCAAATCCCCAGCCCTTTTTAATTTTTGTTTTGAAACAGGGTCTTGCTGAGTTGCTCAGGGCTTCACTATGAGACAAAGACTGGCCTTGAACTTGCAATCCTGTTGCCTCAGCCTCCTAGTTCTCTGGGATTGCAAATGTGTGCCACCATGCCCAGTTAAGTATAATTTCGTAACATAAAATTCATTCATTTTAATCATACACATAGTTTTAGTAAATGTAGTATAATTATTGAGTTGTGTAATCACCACTGCATTCTAATACTAGTGCAGTCCTATCGACCCAAAAAGAAACCTTGCAACCATTTATAGTCATTCCCATCTCCACCTAAAAAGTCCTACCTGTAGATATGTCTATCCTTGACATTTCATACAAATAAAGCATTCAATGTGTGGATTTACATGTCTGGTTTCTTTTACTTAGCAAGTTTTCAGGGTTCATCTATGTTGGAACATGATATATTCATACTTTTTTAAACTTTTTATGATCAAATAATATTCCATTGTGTCAATATGCCATATTCTGTTCATTCATTCATCAGCTACTGGATATTTGGATTATTTTCATTTGGGGGCTATTATGGATGTTGCTGCTATGAACACTCCTATATTATTTTCTTATTATATGATATTTTATGATATTTAAAAGCAGAAAAATAGCTGTATAAAAATGAAGCTGAGCTGGGTACGGTGGCGCAAGCCTGTAATCCCAGTGGCTTGGGAGGTTGAAGCAAGAGGATCGAGAGTTCAAAGCCAGCCTTAGCAATGATGAGGCACTAAGCAACTCATGAGACCCTGTCTCTAAATAATATACAAAATAGGGCTGGGGGTGTGGCTCAGTGCTCCAGTGCCCCTTAATTCAATACCCGATACCAAAAAAAAAAAAAGAAGAAGTAGTTAAAGCCAGGTTCTGTGGTTCATGCTTGCAATCCCAGTGTCTTTGGAACCTAAGGCAAGATGATCACAAGTTCAAAGTCAGCTTCAGCAATTTAGTGAGGCCCTAAGCAATTTAGTGAGACCCTATCTCAAAATAAAAAATAAAAAGGGGTGAGGATGTGGCTCAGTGATTAAGTACCCCTGGGTTCAATTCCTGGTACCAAAAAAAATTGCAGTTGAATTTGGGAGTTCTAAGACATAAAAGGAGTTATCTTTAAGTGGTAAGATTATTTATTTTTATTTATCTAATTTAAAAAAATTTATAATGCATCATTTTTGTTTCCTTTTTATCTCTAATAAGACAAAGACAATAAATTAAACCAAAATAACCCCCAAATATTTGGAAGATACAATCCCTCACTTGCTATTTGAATCTTCTCAGTAATCCATGACAGATGGTTTGGAGTGGGATATTATCTTTAAGTATTTAATGAGATTTTTACCCTTCTTTCTAACTCTGACCCTTCACTCACCTAGATAGCTAAGACAGTCTTTGTTAATGCATTCCCAGAAGTGATGGGGCAGATCTCAAATTGAATGATATTAGCTTTCTTTTACTTTGCAGAACACACTTAATTTTCTTACAAGTTCCCAATTGAGGGTAATTTCTAAAATTTTCTTTTTTTTTTTTGGATCTGCAGAGCAGCCTTTAGTTAAGAATCATCAATCTGAGTGTGGCTCAAAGTTGAATTCACTGAAGTCCTTTGTCCACACCTCTGTTTCTACTTGTGGGACACTAGTCTACGCAGTCACCACCTAGGGCTACTCTTTGATTTCTCTATCTTCCTATCTCCTCTCTCCAATCAGTTGTCCAGTCTGCCCAATTCTACTCTAAAAACCTCTCTCCCCTCTGTCTGCTGCTTTGAGGGTAGGTTCTCAGTACAGTGGAGTTCCAACATTTTTGTATTTAACATTCACAAATTAAATTGTGAGAAGAAAGAAGTAATAATTTAAATGCAACTGGTGGTCCTCTCTACCAAGGTTAATTTATTTATTTGTGTATTTATTTTTATTTTTGCAATACTGGTTATTGAATTCAGGGGCATTCTACCACTAAGCTCCTTTGCCCAGGTTGACCTTGAACTTGCAATCCTCCTATGTCAACCTTCTGAGTAGCTGGATTTACACCACACAGTTTCCACCAAGGCTGTTGTGAGTAGAGATCTGCTTTAGTTTTCACAATCTGTTCACAGTGTGTTTTCTCACATAGCTGATGTTTAAGGGCACTCACATTTTATTTGACATGCCACCAGTTAAAAGTCAGCTGATGGGCTGGAGCTGTGGCTCAGTGGCAGAGCGCTTACCTAGCATGTGTGAGGCACTGGGTTTGATTCTCAGTACCACATATAAATAAATGAATAAAATAAAGATTCATCAACATCTAAAAAATATTTTTAAAAAAATATTTAAAAAAAAGCTTCCATTCCTCATCCAATGAACAACAATTAGTCACAAAAGTGAAGGAAAATGGGGTTATGTTACTCTCTGTGTTAGTCAGTTTTTAATTTCTGTGACAAAATGCCTGAGAAAATTAATTTAAAGGAGGAAAGATTTCTTTTGGATTATAGTTTCAGAGGTTTCAGTCTATGGCAATTTTGGCCCGAGGCTCAGTTCATGGCAAACAGGAATCAGGGGGTGAGGTGGCAGAATCAAGATATACCCTTCCAGGGCTTGCTCCTAGTGACCCTCTTCCTTCAACTAGGCCACACTTCCTAAAGTTTCCCCAAGTCCAACTAATACCATCAGCTATAAACCCATCAATAGGTGAATCTGTTGATGGGATATGAGTCCTCGTGATCCAATCACTTCCCAAAAACCTACCTCTGAACACTGTTACATAGGGGACCAAGCCTTTAACACATAAGTGAGCCTTTGGGGGACATTTCAGATCCAAGCCACAGTAGCCTCCAAAATAACCCCTTCAAAGTGTTTTTCCAGGATGATTCCATGCACAAAGCTCTACTGTAGGCTTTCTTTTCAATTGCACACTGCAATGTATATTCACCAGGAAAATTCCAATGGGGTTCATGTATACAATATAAGCACAAAGCTAAAATAACAAACTTTAATTAAAATATGATACATCATGAAAAGTAGGACAGCAACTCATGTTTGCATCCTTAAAATGGCTTTGTAAACCAAAAGGGCTAGTATTTTCACCTTCCATTTGAACCCTGCAAAGTAGCAGTCAGGTGTATGTACTACTTCATTTGTCAGGTTGACTCCCGGAGCATTATATCACCTTAATGTCTCACCTTTCCATCTGGACACCCTCTCACACCAGATCCCCAAGTGGCTGCATCCTATAACTTGAAGACTGAGGAGAGTCTGGGTACAAGATCTAGCTTCCTCTCAGCAAACGAGTTCATTAAACGCTTCTTTGCCTTCAACACACAGTGAGGGCAGCAACAAAGCAGGGGAAGAACTGGAAACCATCAGGATTTCTTAAATAGAAATATAAGCAGCATGGTGGCATTCATACATTCCAAGAAGGACTGGCCACATTTCTTTAGGTTTCCAATGGAGATGTGCCACTCAACCATATGATGATATAGGGAGGATGCTCAAGCTAGGAGGCAGAGGACAACATGATTCTGCTGGTAAAGATGTGATCCTGGATAAATTGTCTCTTTTTCCTGAGCATTAGTTACTCTGTCACCTTGCATTCATCCATTCTTCTACTAGGAGATCCTAATCCCTATTGCATCTTCCTCTCTCTCTTTAGAGCATGGATGGGATCAAATGATGAATGGAGGGCTGGGGATGTAGCTCAGTGGTAGAGTTCTTGCCTAAAAGGCACAAGGCCCTAGTTCAATCCCTAGTATAGCATAAAATTATGACAATGATGGTGGTGGTGGTGGTGGTGGTCATGATGTATGTAAAAGTATATTGAATACTGTAACATGCACATGCATGGAATAATCAGTATTGAAGTTCATGATTATAATGTTGCTTTTCCAATTTCTTTTCAACCATCCACTCATCTCACAGTCAACTCCTAGTATTCTCTCTTGGGTCTACCTGACCCTTAATCTGTCAATCTATTGATAAGAATGCAACTACTATCAGCCATGGTTGTGCACACCTGTAATCCCAGTGATTCTGTTGTTGGCTGAAGCAAGAGGATTACAAGTTTGAGACCAGCCTGGGCAACGTAGTGAGACCCTGTCTCAAAATAAAATACAAAAATGCTCAGTGGTAAAATGCTCCTGGGTTCAACCCCCATACCCCCCTCAAAAAAATGGACCTACTAAATCACGAAGTGACCCAAATTTAATATTATGAGCCCTGAGTGTGGATCCATTTCCAGTGTCATGTTCTTAAAATTGCTAAACTGTCTAAATGCCCTGAGTGCTTTTCCTTAAGGAAGAAAAGTGGTTGCCGCATTGGGATGATGACTGAATCCCCAATTAAATTCTTTAAAGCACATGGCTTTGACATTTCATTTCTACCTCTGATTACATTTAAAGGATTATGCTTGATCACTGTGGCAGATGTAAGAAGAAACAGATTTGATTTTGTTTCCTTCTATTTTATGATGACTAATTATTACAGTTCAAAAAATTATCTAAATTGCAACGTCTCCTATTACATGTGTCCCGCTTAATCAAAAGGCAAGTAACACTCACTGGGGAAAATAATAAAGAAAATCAAGACCTTTGGGCAGTTAGTATTTTTTGTTGTTGACACTAACTTATGGCTTCAGAGTTGACTATGAGGTGAGAAACTTTCAAAATCAGTTTGTCCTTCTAGAAAATGAGTATGAAGTCAGGAATCCTCCCCCCGCTCCAGGGCCCAGTACTTTCAATCTTAAATCAAAGTCACTATTGATAATCTGGTGATAGAGTTTTTATGAGTTAAATAGGGTGAATGTACATTCAAATCTCCTTGGAGATCTCCACTTCTGCCTTTTGCCTCAGGCTTATTATGAATAACCTTGCCTTCCACCCTCTAAAGTGGCTCAATTTAAGTGGTCACATTTTTGTTTAGGAAGTCTGATGGCACAAGACTTCCTCAAAGTGGACCATTTGTGTTCCTATTAATGTGGACGCCTCCCAAACAGGATACTTGAAGTAGTCATGAATCCTGCTCTAAAAGAATGAAGGGTCCATTAAACCTCATATAATTTACAGAGTATTAAGTTATTGTGTTAGAAAGTCCTATGTTTAGAGTGAGGAAGAATTTACATTTAATTATTCTTTTATTCTTTCTCCAATATTTCAAGTACCTACCATAAAGCAGGTAATTGACTAAAGACCAGCGATGGATCAGGGAATAAGACAGGGCTAAGGAGTTTGTGACACACAAGTTGAGGATATAGACAAGTGTATATTCAATACTATAGAGAGTGGTATCTGTTAAGATAAGGATGAGTCAGAGCATTCTGGGAGCCTATGGGAGGTACAGCCAGGTCTTAGGGAGTGGGAGGGCAGACAAGATTTGCTGAAAGAAGCAATAGGTAAAATGAGACCTAAAGGAAGAGTAGGTGTGTGTTAGGTAAAGAAATGTAGGGCGATGAGGAGTGCTCCAGGCAAAGGATGCATCACATGCAAAGACAGAATTGTAATGTACTGGTAGGATGAGGAAATTAAAAATAGTTCATTGTGGCTTCAGCACAGAATGTGTAGAAAATAAAATGAGCTTAGCAGGGAGGAGGCAATAGAACTGACGAAATTTGGTTCAAGGTAGTAAGGAGAAGATTATTTAGAGAAAGGAACAAAGAAAAGCATTAGGGTGTGGCAGGTATCTGTCCTGACTGGACCTTATCCAAAGCCCACAAAGGACTCTCAAGCAAGGGATGGTCTTCCCAGAGACCTGTTTTCAGGATATTTGTTCTAAGCAATGGTGTTGGCAGTGTGTCCTACAACTGGTTTATCCTAATCTGTCTCATTACCTGATGGTCAACCTGCATGTATATACACGTTGGTAACTTTTAGAAATCTACTGAATCAGATTCTCTGATTTGATGGAAGAAACTCTGGGTCTCTGGACAAGGCTTATGCCCAACAGAACACTGTGTAATCCTCTCTTTCCCCATAGACTTCTATTTCTGCTTTCTCAGAGCTAGAAAATTCCAGTTTTAGCTAACAGACCTGCACAGGATGGAAGCCTAAAGAAACCACGAGTTAAACTAGAAATGGAATATGCCTCTGGGAATGGATTTGATCAGGATCCAAGTGGACAGGGTGGAATCAAAGGTTCACCATATCAAGGTAGCAGATGATCACTTATTTGAGGAAAAGTAAGCAGAGAAAATGACCACTCTGAGGTCTATTTAAAATATACTTAATGTACCAGGCAGGGTTCTTAGTTGTGAGAAGTTAATTGGACTCTGACAACATGAACAGAGAACAAATTTGATAAGCCGGAAACAAATATATTAAAACAATGTTGAGTAGCTATTAAAGTCTACTTGGAGGCTAAAGACTGGTTCAGGGACTGTACACTAGGAATGAAACTATTTAACTGGTCCATCGGTGACAGTGTTGTTCTGAAACTGCCTCTGAAACTGGGTGTTGCCTCTGAAACTACCACCATGATGCCTCTGGAAGCTGGAGGTAGCCAGTTCTGCATGGCTTCCCTGAACTACTTGTTTTTGTTAATGCCTGAAGCAGCAACATCTGACTGGCAGTGCCTGCTCCATGTGCCCTAATTGCAAGGAAAGCTGAGAAATTAAGTCTCTGGCAGTCACAGAAAAAGGTTGCCTGTATGTGTCAGGCAACCTTTGCCTCATAGAATGGAAGATTTTCCAAACACAGTAATGGGGAGAGGGCAGGAAATTCAGATGTTGAGATAAAAAAGAATAATAAGTGTCCATTACACTACAGGGCAAGGGAAAAGAGAATGTTATCCTAGAGATACCAAGGGAGAGAAACCTTCTAAAGGATTATTTTGGAGGACCCAGAAGAAAATGATAAAGCACTTTTTGGTGTTCTCAATAAGCTGAAAGGCACTACCTTTTAGAAATAAGAATATAAATAATAAAAAATAAAAGTCTGTCATGAAAAAAAAACCATAGGATATCTAACATGGGAAATGGATTAAATGGAAAAGTATTTTAGGAAATGAAATGTGCAATCACAGAATTAATATCCACGTTGGTGGCAAGAACCAAAAGCAGAAAAGACCTGGAAAAGTTTTATCTATAATATCAAAGATAAAATTTAGAATCTCTTCTAGATTGTAAAGTCCAAAGAGATTAAACAAAAAGAGAAAATGATTTATGTAAGACAGGGCCCAGAGGTTCAACCTCAGAATTACCGAAGGACTATGATAAGAAAACAGGATAATTGCTCATAAATGTGTTTGAAGAAAACAAATGTGTTTGAAGATATTGTGGGAAAACTTTCCAGAGCTGCAGAGTTTACCTGAGTGCACAAGCAGAAAGCTCTGCTGCATTCAAGGCAAAATCAGACAAGTGATTCGCTCTTAGACACCTCAGGTTGGAAAGTTTGAAGCAGACTAAAGAAGCAAAACGAAAACACAACAAATTCTTTCAGCATCCAGGTGGCAAAAGTAGTTGACTCCAAAAGAAATCAAGATATCTGTGTCTATGGCCTCAGTTTTTTCAGCAATGAAAAAGCAGCAAAAGTAAATAAAGCAATATCTACATAGATTTTGGGGAGAAAGGTTGTGAACAAGCTAATTTGTTCTACACATGTGAAAGCCACAAAAGTATCATTTACGTATGAAAAAAAAAAAGTATCCCAAAGCCTTTCTTCTTGTGTTCTGTGGACTAGCAGTATCAGCACCACCTAGGTTCTTGTTAGGCAGAACCTCCAGCCCACCTTAGATCTCTGGATCAGAACTACTCGTTAGCCAGAATCCCGGATGATTCCTGTATGCCTTGCAGTATGAGGACTACTGGTTTAAGACATGCTTTATGAACCAAGATTGGAATCAAAATTAAGAACTCAGGAAAGGGGAAGTGATGGTATGGATGATTGGCAAATAGCTATGTGAACTGTCAAAGACTCTACTTGTCAGGAGGTCTGTAAAAAAACCATGTTCACTAGGCAAGATCACCCATGAGGACTCAGGCAGGAGATGCCTCTGGAAGAACAGAAGAGGCTGGTCCCCTCACAACAGCAGCTAAGAAAAGCCTCCCTTTAATTTCTTCCATTGTGCCTTTTTGTCACTTACAAGAATAATCTTATAACTGGACATCAAGTTCTCCTGAAGGATTCGTCACAAACATAAGGGTTAACATAGGTTTTAAAAAAAAACAAAAAACAATTAGGTGTGATTGGAACAATGTTTTTTAGAAAAACCAAGATATCTGTGTCTAAGGAGAAAAATACTGCAAAGAAATTTTTTAAGAAAATTATTGAGGGAAAAAAGTTATTTCTTTTGACATCTCTGTTTTTCAAGTTTTCTAGAATGAGTGGATTATTGTAGATTATCAAGATAAACTTAAATTTTACAAAAGCTTTCTATCATGATGAGAACCTAAACAAGCAGGCAAACCATAACCTGCTTGTGCTGTCTCCCCTAAGCCTTCCTTCTAGCGTTGTCCCTCACCGTCCCCCTTCCTGCACCCTGTGTGCTGCGAAATCTGCCTCTTGCTTTCCCACTCAAGGTTTTTACTTACAAGAATATCCGCCTCCCAGGCCACTGGAAATGAATGTGGATGCAAACCCAGCTCCGCTGATACATTCTCAATTCTCCATGAGGACTTCCCTGAAATCTAGGACTATTGCTATTCTAATCCTGTCCAACTCCCTGTAGGTCTCTTCAAGTCTTTAATTTGCATTAGTACTATTACTAATAGTAGGAACAATAGCAGTAGTAGCAGCAGTGATACTTCACTATTTTAATGTCTTTACTGTATCCCAAGCACCTCAAGGCTTTTTGGTATTTTGAAAGCACCTCGGTTATAGTAAGCATCAATAAAGGATGGATAAGTGGATGATTAGTAATTTGCCCTAGGGTTTGAGGTAGATCCAAAAGAGAATGGAACCTCATGTCATTTCTTCTTTTTTCTCTTGCCAGCTGGGAAGCATTGCTATGCATTTGGTTAGAATGACAAGTTTGTGATTTAAGTATCAATAGCTTTGTAGAAAATAGATATCTTGAGAAAACACTTAAGCGTTCCTTTAATAAACAAAACACCAAAGGGCATGTCGTCTTTATTGGAACAAGCTTACTATCCTACCTTGGGCAACTTGCTTTCTCAGCTCCAGAGAACTGTGTGCTCTAAAATTAGAAGAAATGAGTTTGGATTAAGAACTCTCTAAAGCCCTTTCCAAAACTAGCCCTCTCTAATTCTAAAATGATGATAAAGCCAAGGGACTTTGGGTTTCAGGGACTTGAGTTGTTGTGTTTCAGATATTATGTCAAAAAACCATAATTATTGTCAAAGCTTAGCTATTTACAGAGTGCTCAATCTGATTCTTGGCTCTCACATCATCCATCTCCTATAATGTTATTTTTTTTTTCTTCCTAGAACAACTTCAAACCAAGGGCTTCCACTGTGATCTGTTTGCCTTCTCAAGTTGAGGGCGGCTTTCTACAGCCACAGCTGTCCCCAATTAACCTTTCTCTTAGCTACTGGTACCTCATGCGCTAGTTCTAAATTAGGCAGGTACCACTTTCTTAACAATGCATATCTCCAGCTCCAATTAAACAACCAACGTTTTTGTTTTTTGTTACTGGAGATTGAACCCACGGGTGCTGAACCGCTGAGCCACATCTCTAGCCATTTTTATATATTTTATTTAGAGACAGGGTCTCGCTGAGTTGCTTAGGGACATGCTAAGTTGCTGAGGCTCACCTTGAATTCATGTTCCTCCTGCCTCAGCCTCCTGAGCTGCTGTGATTACAGGCGTGTACCACCATACCCAGCTAAACCACCAACTTTTAAGACATCTATTCAGTGGAAATTTTATTGATAATTTAATAGCTATATGATATTGTACTTATAAACTGTTTATAATGCATATCATATAATCTACCACAGCACAGAGGACTAACATTTATATCCAATTTTATAGTTTATGGATGATTTCCATATATATATATATATATATATATATATATATATATATATATATATATATGAAATTCATATCAATGATTGTTGAGTTGACTTTCTAATGTGTTATAGTTAAAAAATCTCAAAAGAGACTTACTCTTGACACTTTGTTGAGGTCAATACCACTGTGTTAGTCAGTTTTCAGTTGCTGGGACAAAATACCTGTGCACAACAATTTTGAGGTGGAAAGATTTATTTGGGCTCATAGTTTCAGGTTTCAGTTCATGGTCTGCCAGCTCCATTGTTTTGGGCCGGAGGTGAGGCAGAATATTATAGCAGAAGGGTATGATGGAGAAAAGATGCTCAGCTCATGACAGCTGGAAAGTAGAGAGTAAGAGAGGGAGGACAGGGTTCACCCTCAGTGACCTACTTCCTCCAAGCAGGTCCCACTTTCGACAGTTTCTACCACCTCACAATAATGGCACCAAACTATGAATCTATCAATGGTTTAATCCACTGATGAGGTTAGTACTGTCATGACCCAATCACTTCCCAAAAGCCCCACTTTTGCTTTGGGGACCAATCTTTGACCCATGAGCCTTTCGGGGGACATTCCAGATCTGACCACAGCAACCACTGAATTCAATAACTAGCACTAATGCATAGTCATTCTACATTTTTCATTTACTTTAGGCAATCACTTTGTGTATTCATGTATTTTTTCAACTGCCCAAGGACAAATCTAAGTTTTCTTTCTCTGTGATGCCTTTTTGGATCTCCACCTCTTTGGTCAGAAATGTCTCCCTGCTCTGCCCTCCCCCTGAAAACTGACCATAGCACTTTTCCTATACCTATTTTATTAGATTTTTATATGATTTTTATTTTAAAAAATCTTATTACATTTTTTTTCCTGTTCATATTTTATTTCTTCTGTTTCTTGCATCTCGACCCCAGGCAGACTGAATCTGAACCTAAGGAACATCCATGAAGTTGGTCTACTGCAGATTCAACCAAATGCGGATTGAATAACAAAAAATTGTGTCTATACTGAACATGTACAAACTTTTTATTGTCATTAGTTCCTAAACAATGCAGTAAATAGCATTTACATCATATTAGTATTATAAGTAATTTAGAGATGATTTACAGTATGTAGGAGGCATAGGTAGGTAATATGCTCATGACATCTAAATAACAGAATTAAGAATCCATGAATTCTGATATCTGGGGGAATTTTCAAACCAATCCCCTGTGGATCTCAAGGGAAGACTAGAATTATTAAAAAGGCTCATAGTTCATATGTAAAACCAGGGACATCTATGCCAAGGGAAAGAATGACATGCTTACGTCACATGTCCCTTGAGAGAGAGTAAAGCATAGAGGTTAAGCTTAGGTTCTGGTCACACCTCAGCTCTGCCCTCATAAGTTAGGCCTTGGCAAGTCACTTAACCACTGTGAACTTAATGTGTAAATGGGGATATAACAATACCTGCCTTATAGGATTATTGTGACCTTAAATGAGACAACATATATAAGTGCTAGGAGTGCCTGGAGCTTAGTATATGATTTAAGTTAATAAATCCAAGCCCTCTGTGGTCTTTACAAAGTACGTGTACTAGTACATGAATTACATCATTATTATGTATTCATAAAAACTGGCCACTTTCTTTCCTCAGTGGCAAACTTTTCAAAGTATTTTTGTTTGTTTGTTTGCTTTGTTTTTTGAGACTGGGCCTTGCTATATTGCCCAGGATGGCCTTAAACTCTTGGACTCCTGCTTCAGCCTTAAGAGCCACTGAAATTACAGGCCTGTGCCACTTTGCCCAGCAAGGCCAGTACATTTATAAAGATTTCATTGTCCCAATTATGTCACTGCATGAGTTGAACAACCCCTAAAAGAGGAACTGTCATGGGTCCCAGTGAAATGGACAACTGGAATCCTCAGAGACTGAGGCCAAGCAGCCAAGCAAGTGCTTAGGCAGCAGATGAGGATCCATTGAGCAGGAGATTAGGCTTTATGGGGGCAAAGTTGAGGGAAGGACTTGGATTTATCTTCTCTTTCTTTATGACTTACATGTATTTTGATTTCCAACATGCATTTTTCACATTCTACACCCTGTTTAAATATGAGGGACTAAAAAAAGGCAAATGTTATCTTTAAACAAAAACTGGCATTAGTGAGTGCATTAGTGCATTTGCAAAGATGGTCACAATAAATTCACCTATTCCAGAATGCACACACCTTTGCAATGTGATTGTGCTCTTCTTTTCATAAAGATGTGGAATCTGCTTATCCACCTTTTGAATCTGAGCCATCCTAGTGGCTTGCTTTGAACAACAGAAGAATATGGCAGAACTGACATTTTCCCAACTTCTGAGTGTAGATTTTAAGAAATCTTGCAGCTTCTACTCTTAAGGTCTCTTGTTTTGTATGTAACCCAACTACCATGGGAAAAAAACTGAGCTAGCTTGCTGTTTGCTGAAGACACATGACATCACCAATCAGACCAGTCTAAACTGGTCTGACCAGTCTATTGAGTGTAACTGCATGAGTGCTCCAAGGCAAATTAAGTTTATCAGAATGACCACCCAGCTGAGCCCAGCCCAAATTGTTAAACCAGAGGATTGTGAGCTAAAAAATTATTATTTTGGGCCCCTGAATTTTGGACCAGTTTGATACATAGCCAAGGCTGATTGAAACACATAGTACATGTCATTGAAAGTCCTTTAGTTCAGTGAAGGTATTTGAACTATTAACAAGCTTTATGGCCTTTTTAAAGGGGGTTTAAAATGAAAGTGAACACCATAAGTTTGTGAGCACAAGCTCATCTGGAGAAAATATGTAACAGGTGGTTCTAAGGGACAGTTTCCACTGAACAGACACTGACTTTTTGTGGAGACGAGGCAACTATATACTCAAGATTTGTAATGAATCTGCTTTTCAATATAATTCATTACAATATTTACATTTAGAGCCCATTTATACTTTACCAAATACTTTAAACTATAATATCTCTTATGGTTTGGAATAAAAAAAAAAAGTTAGGGTTGACCAGGGCCATGAATTCAGAGGTTTTCAAACTCAGCATCATAGAATTAAAAACGACCAGAGATCTGTCACCCCCAATCTTCTATGTTATCTATTTTAAAATATTGAAGAGTCAATTAGGAGTTCATTTGAAGAAAAGGTTCAGTGACTACAAATGTGTGAAATGCCACAGACAGAAACTCAAGTAAATTAATGCACCACCCTCTCCGCACAAAACTGTTGTACAGCTCCATTATAATCTCCATTTCTCATATATAAGGAACCTGGGCTCAGTTGCTTGGGATCACTCAGCCTGGAAAAGCTCTCACACAGGCTTACTGATCCTAGATCTTTCCTTCTTGCCAAAGATGTTTGGGAACTTGTAACTTTGTTAAGGTTTGGCCACAGGTAGATTACACTCTGTATACACAATTGCTCATTTGTTGTCATTATCACCATTAACTGAGATTTTTAGAGTGAAAATGGCCTATATTTTGATATTCTTGTATAATTCCCCAGAAGAAGATTTGAAGGAAAAGAATTCAGTTTCTTCACTGGAGTTCAAAAGCACGATGACTTAGTACCCTTTAACTACTTAGTCTGTGTCGTCCATGCAAACCCTTATCCCTCAAGAAGTCCTCGAGGAAAGGAAGATGGTATCTAACTCACAAAACTCACCAGGCAGACAAATGCACTTCTCCATTTGGATCAGATCCCATTTCCCACTTGCCAATAAAGGGATTAGGACTACTTGCTTTCTCTGGCCCCATTTCCATGGAGTCAAAAAATTAATATCTAAGTGCCGGGTTAATGTGTGTTAAGGAATTTCTTTCAATAGCAGAGAATCCCTATCTCTATGAGTTGTATTTTTGAAGTTTTTCTTTTCTTTTCACATGCATACTTGGTAGGAGTACAAGGTGTTAGGATGTAGACCTTTATTTATTCCTGGTGTTTGGGGCATAAGCAGGAACTGCTGTGAGAGCTTCCCTCACACATGAGCGTCACAGACACCTCTCCAGGGTGCGAGCAGAGACCCACTCAGCCTTTACTGAGAAGATAGCAGCCTGCAAGGTGGGGCTGGAGGTGACAAGAAAGGTGATGGGAGACAGCTGGGAGCGGCACAGGGTTAGATATCCTGAGATGCCTTTCTAGCTCAAATCCCAGCTCAGGGTGTAACGGCAGGCAGACATGGTTCTCCCCAGCCTCTGGTGTCTCCACTCTAGAAAGAAGCTCTTGGGTTGACAATGGCTAAGGAACCTCATAAGATGGCCTGCGCATGATCATATAACTGCATTCAGTAGTTGGTGTGAAATTGGACCTTTTTTCTGCCTATAGATCATCTTGGAATAGTCTCATCCATTTTGGGCTATGCACTTATGAATTAGCTACCTTGTAGAAGATCCTAGTTGAGCAGTCCCAGAAAAAGAACATATTTTGCTTTTTATGCAAAAGTTTATTTCTTGAGAATATTCTGAATTGGAAAAAAAAATCTGAATCAGGATATAAAGGCTATGGGAAGATTATCTGCTCATCACTGAGAATGGGACTCACTGCTCCTCACAAACAATGTAAAATAGATTTAGATTTCAGAACTCAGTTTCAAGGAGAGCTGAGGAAATGCTAGGCTCAAACATTCCCTCCGGTTGCAACCTGAGACTCCCAACCTGAGACTTTGGTGAGTCAAAGTCAGCAGAGAGAAAAAGAAAGAGCCAGATAAGGACCACTGGTCTCCAGGACTTGGAAAGCATTTTCATTCAACTCCTTGCCAGGGCCAGGAATCCCTTCCACAACAACTCTGACAAATGATTGCTTCCTCTTTGTTTCAACTTTTCCAGCAACTGGAAATTTATTGCATTGATGCAGCAACCTCATTCTTGGACAGCAATTAGTTAGAAAGTTATACCATGACTGTTGTCCTCCATAACTGAGCAAAGAATGTCTTTTGATCATTCTCTTGTGTCAAGCTTTCTAAGGGAGAAAGCATCTCTCTTCAGGATTTCTGGCACAAGCAACAAAAACAGACTGGTTATTTCATGTGAATGGAGACTATATCAAAGTGATATTGGAGCTCACGGAGGAGAATGAAAGGATGAGTTTAGACAAGATATAAGATCTATGTTCAAGGTCCTGGGTCGGCAACAGTCTGGCCTATGCTCTGAGCTGCAAATGTTTTCTCCATCTATGCCTCACCTACTAAAGATTCAGAGTCCTGGGGGCAAGTATGGGAATGGGCAAGCTCAAGGAGCTGTGAGCTGTAGGCTAAGTGAACTCACAATACAAATCCCTTCTTTTTCTAAAGGGATGACCATAAAGACTTTGTCAATGAACACCTTGAGTACAGACCTGTAGCTTGCTGTTTTATACTCTAATAATGCCTTGCTCAGACTGTGTCCATTCCCTGCTTCCAGAACAAATCATTATTCTATACAAGACTGTTTTATAAAGGTGAACAAATAAATTCTATTATCAAATCCAGTTGTATCTTCCAGCCTATTAATGCCATGTATGGCTTTATGCTCCCATAACCTGCACTAAAACATATCAGGATCACTTAATGAACTTTTTAATTGGCTCTTTAAAATAGTAGTGCAATCAGCCTCCTCATTTGATTCATGCACAAAAATCTCCAGACAGGCTGGAAGGGAAAATGTGAATCACAGTTTAAATAGATGCTTTTCATTCGTTCCATAAGACAAACAGATGTATTAGTTAGAACATACTTTAGGGCATGTTACGTATTTACATGGAAGAAAGTGAACAAACTATCATCTCACCAGAGGCAATGAAGATTTGATCTCTGACCCCAGAAACAAGATGGCATTACATCTTGTTTCAAAAAAAAAAAAAAAGCCTAGCTCTGAGAACAATGAAACCAGGGACTGAGAACAGAGCTCTGAGAGTCTGAGCAGAACACAGAAGTGATCTCTGAAGTTAGGTAACAAGAAGAATCTTATTTAAGTGTACATAAGAACTAGACCACAGTCTTGGATATGTGGGGAAAAGCACTGTAACATAGATACATATGAAGAAATCCAGTAGTTACAGAGATAAGACTTTTTAAAAAGGTCTTCAATAACACAATTATGCTCTTAGTTGCCCAGAAGATTTGGGCTGAGAATAGAGGCAGATTTCCTACTATGCATGGTATTACACTAAGTATTATGGTATTACAGTAAGTATTATGGACATGGTAAAGAAGGGTTCCTATCCAATAGGAGATAACATTTGAAGGGATCATATGGGTGCAGGCACAAATTTAATAAAACATAACCTATTTCTATTTTGACATTATTATTTTCTTATCTGAAAGATGAAAAGAACATTTTTTTTCCTTAGAATGAGGATTATGTGATCCATTCCTTGACCATCTTTGGTATCCATCTCCACCCACATGGAGTAGTTACTTGTATGGAGGTCTTATCTTATTGGACTTCAGGCATGAGAGAAAGGACAGTGCTTCATGCCCCTTTCCCCACACACCCTATAATGCTCACCTAGAACCCTAGTATAGAATATTTTCACTGTGTGCATACTGGATGAATGAATTGTGAAACAGAATAAGGAAGACATAGGGCCCCTTCTAGTCCAGGAATATTTTTTTTCCAGGTTGCTTTAAACAAGGCTGTATAAACTTGGCAAATAAATTTGTTTTTCTGGGGCTTCCTTGTAAGATGAAGGGAAGGGCATTGGCTAGATAAGGGATGCTAACTAGGTTTCAATTTACATACCTACTTGGTTGACTTTTATGGGCTCTATGTGTAGATTCTCTCTTTGGCCAGATTGTACACTCCAGGTATGGACAGGAAGGATCCTGCCTGGTAGAAAAGAAATCGGGCATTTTGAAGTTTCTGAGCATATGAAAAATCCATATGCCCTACTCACCTATAGATTGTTGTATCTACACTGCTTCATAGAATGAAGGATAAGGGACTTTTGAAAGAACGACACTAACAGAAAGCAAAAGGTGTGAGTCATTGCCTGACCTTGCTTGTAGATATAGACTTACCCTCCAGGTAGTTCCCTGGAAAAGGCATGTTTATCAAGTGTGCAGGTGGAGCCAAGCAGAGGAGGTTGCTGTGTGCCTGGACATTCAAAGGCAGGCTCTTGGAACCTGATGCACTGATTGATAAGAGTGACCTAAGCTGCTTGTTTTAGATACTGATTTCTGAGTCCTACCCTGAAATAGATGATTCATAATCTTGAGACTGGAGCTTGGGAGAAATACTTATGCTCAAAAATTTTCCAAGATGATTCTGACATGAAGCCAGGATTGGAAAGCACTGTTTTTGATGGCTGATTCATAGTCCAAAAGTGTCTGAAAAGGGTGAAACAAACAATATCAAATGCCAGAAACAAATGTAAATTCCTCGACTTTACAAGAACAAGAATTGGGAAAACCTAGGCTGAGAGAAGTATGTGTAATAAAACTGCAGTATGTAGTGAACTATAAACTCATGATGTACCAACCCTGACACAGACAGCCTCCCAAAACAGCTATAGCAGTATTAGGTTGAATGTATACGGATGTAATTTCTAGAGCAAGAGAGAACTGCTTGTCCTAATCTGTACACTCAGGAGTTCTTGATTTAATAGTAGCAATTATTATTTTTAGTAGTAATATATAGTAGCTGTTGTAGTAGCAATCGTTTTTTATGTAGCACTTTATCATTTATAAATTCTTTATAGTCAACATTTATTTTCCCTAAATAAAAACTTCAATTCAGCTGTGTTGGTGAGCTATAGACTGTTGAGGTACCACAACTCAAACCTAGGTCGTCTGTTTTCCCACATCCAGTGTCCTGTCTGGTAGTTTGGAGAATTAATTTATAGGCTAGCAGAGTAAGATAGTTGAAATCTGTGTCATCAGAAGAACTAGAGTCACTTACCCTAAAGCAGACTTAAGGCCTTACCCATTGTCTCCAAAGGCCTGGTGGCTTTTCTGTGGGAAGAGAGAACAGATTTGTTACGGGAGGTCTCAGAGGGCAGAACGTGACCAATGGTGAAAGTCCTTGGCCCACACCTTGACCCAAGATATTTCTTTTTAACTTTTTATTTGTTTACATATTTATTTTATGTGGTGCTAAGGATTGGACCCAGTGCCTTACAAGTGCTAGGCAAGGGCTCTACGACTAAGCCACAACCTCAGTCCAAGATATTTCTTAACAAAGTTCTCTACAAAGTAAGCTGCCTTCAGACAGAGTCTGGAAAACTATTTACCAGGAATGCATAACAGAGAAATTTGGGATAGGTTACCTCAAAGGTCCTAGAAGGCATTGAGTTGTGAAACATCACCTAAGTTATATTCTGATGGTCAGGGTGTTGGAACTGCAGGTCTGGAGGCAGGGAGTGTGGAGGAACATGGTAATCTCAGGCATGGGGAAGCTCCATCTCTGTTTCCAAGTAGCCAAGAGTCTCACCGTTTTGCCCGCTGACTGTGCTGGAGAACCTGATGCCCTAGCTGAGCTAGCACATGGAGAGCAACCTGATGCCCTTTATGCTTTTGGGAACCACAGCCTCGCTCCTTTTGTGAGAGCCTGATTTAGTCGTAGAACCACAGATTCCCAGACTTTAGGGCACTTAAAGGCTGTTTGGTCCAACTGGCTACGTTACAGATTGAGAGACAATGAACTATGTGACTTTAAAGACAAACATCATGTCATTAAATATTGAAGTTGGGAGGGAATCTGAAGCCTTAGTCCATCTGGTCACTCCCCTTCATTTTCCTGAGGAGCAATTGGTTAAAATCACAGAGGAAGGGATGGGGCTGCCCCTGGTCTCTGCGTGTTGTGTTCCAGGGGTTACACCTTTCACCTCCTGTTTTCCACTGAGGATCTGTTTGTCTCCTTCTGTTCCCTAAGGAAAGTACTCTTTGCCTCGGGAGCTCACAGAGGGCCAGCTGTCAGGCGCAGTGCCATCTTCTCCAAGAGGGCCTTTAGTGGGGGGAGCAGCCGGGCTCTCTGTGGCTCTGTGTAAAGAATTGTGTGGGCTCAAGCACAGTGTAGGTGTCTGATAAGCTGTGACTTAAGATCACCGAGGTTTTCAAGTGAAGACAATAAAGATTATTTGGGAGTGGTTCTGCGTGTTAATCCCACTCTGGGTTATTTTCATGTATGTATTGTGTGCTTGAGACTAGAGTTAGTTTTATGGGTGAAAAATATAATTTAGAGTAGAATAAGATTTATCCATATAGTAGTGGGAAAAAAAATTAATGCGATGAAGACAAATGGCATTTGGTGATTTTCTTCTCCTTTCTCCCTTTTCTCTTCTTCTCTCTTTTTCTTCCCCAGTCCTTCCCTTCTTAAATTCTTTCCTTTTCTCATGAATTTTCCAACTCAAGGCTGCACGTGTCCATCAACTGAAGAATGAATGTCTTCGCTTTAGGCGCTAGGATATATAGCTCTAATTCAAGGGCGCTGTATTCCGCCTTTCAGCCTCTTTGCCTGTCTCAGAACACAACTGGGCCCTCAGACACTGTTTCTTTGTGAAAGTCAACACTCAAAGCCAGCGCAAAACCCTCCTTAAGTGTGACTAACACATTCATTTATTCTGAGTTATTATCTCTGCAAGCCCTAGCGTTTGCAGTAACAAACACCCAGAGGTTACCAAAGGTCTGTCCTGACGGTTTCAAAATTCTTCTTTGTGATTGTGCACCGCTCTTTGAAAAATTTTCCTTTCTCCACTGGAATTTTCCACAGATTACCCCAAAGGTGAATTTTCCTAGTGAGAAAATACAAATAGCCCATTTATAGATTTAAAGATATATGTATTTGAAATATATATATATTCTCATGACTCTGTATGCCATTTTTTAAAAGGAAGAACTTCCCAATCTAAAAGATCCACCTTTTCACATTTATTTGCCCGAGGATATGAATTTCTAGGGATAAGAACCTTTTTTTTTTTTTTTTCTCCAAATGTACTCAAGGAAAAAAAAAAAGAGTTTGGAAACTAGTAATGTCACTTTCTGAGAAAAAAAGAATGAATGTGAAAGCAGGGTCCTCCTTGGGCCAAAGGCCTGGCATTTCCTATTTCCTTTCCTTACTGCATAGGTTCTTGGACCTACCATTTACAGGCAAGTGGTCTTACTCAGGGAGATGTTGCTATATACTCCTTAAGTTGGTTGTAAGGAATAAATTAGTTACTGGATCTGAAGCATGGTAGGATGGCTTCCCTGGGAACAGAGGAGCTGAAACATAGATCTGGAGGCTGGTCCTAGGTGACAGTGTGGGTGTCAGGATAGTTAGAAGACAGGGCATCTGATCTGGATGTGGTTATGGCAGAGAGCAAGAGGACAGCAAGGGGCCAAGGCTGGCCTGACCTGCTCACTAAGTAATTGAGGAACATCAGGCTACCTGGGGATTATCATAAATTTGGGATTTTCAGATGTCAAATGAAGACAAGAAATTCACAGCTGGAGTGTGGAGGGGTGTCCATCATTGGTTCAGAAATGAAACCAAATAACAAATACCATGAGTAGAAAAAACATCAGTCTGAAAGATAGGTGATCCCAACCTTGTTTGTGAGTGGGTAATTTACTCTCTCTAAAGTTCCTCTGTCCTGATGCTTAACAAAAGGAGTGGGGCTAGATTGCTAGGTTTCCTTCTCTGGCTAAAATGTTCGGTGACTTCTGATTTGTGAGCATTCACCTTAGTGTTTAACAAGAATATGTCAAGTGCATATTGTAAAGAAAGAAATGCTGAATTTCAGTTTAAGGGGGGGCGGCTGGGATTATGGCTCAGTGGTAGAGCGCTCGCTTTAGCACGGGCAGAACCTGGGTTCGATCCTCAGCACCACATAAAAATAAAGGCATTGCAATTTGGAAAGCAGTATAAAGATTCCTTGGAAAGCCGGGAATGGAACCACCATTTGAGCCAGCTATTCCCCTTCTCGGACTATACCCAAAAGACCTAAAAAGAGCATACTACAGGGACACAGCCACATCAGTGTTTATAGCAGCACAATTCACAATAGCTAGAATGTGGAACCAACCTAGATGCCCTTCAATAGATGAATGGGTTAAAAAAACCTGGCATTTATACACAATGGAATATTACTCAGCACTAAAAAATAACAAGATCATGGCATTTGCAGGCAAATGGATGGCATTAGAGCAGATTATGCTAAGTGAAGTTAGCCAGTCCCTAAAAAACAAATGCGGAATGTCTTCTCTGATATAAGGGGGTGACTCAAAATGGGATAGGGAGGAAGAGAATGAGAAGAAGACTACCACTAAATAGGGAAGAGAGGTGGGAGGGAAAAAGAGGGAGAAGGGCAGTTGCACGGAAGATGGAAGGAAACCTCATTGTTATACAAAATACATATATGATTTTGTAATGAGAAAAAGAAAAAAAAGTGTGTCACATTAGATTGGATAGAGAGAAAGGATGGTAGAGGAGGGGAGGAGTAGGGAGGATAGGAAGGGCAGTAGAATAGAATAGACAATATGATTGATGTATGTACATTCCATGTATGTATTATATGTCAAAATACATTCTGCTGTCATGTATGACTAAAAAAAATAAAATAAAAATATATAATGGCATGGCAGGCACAGGGTATGCATTTACCCTAACTTGTTATGTACTGCCTCAGAAAAAAAAAATAAATAAAGGCATTGTGTTGTGTCCATCTACACCTAAAAAAATAAATATTTAAGAGAGAGAGAGAGAGAGAAAGAGAAAGGGAAGCCTTATGATTTAGTAGAACTGGTGAGCTATGCACACCATTTCTAGTAATTCCTGGCAAATATTTTCTTGCAGAAGCAGCTTGCTTACCCTTTATGGAATATTTGCAGAAAAGGGGTACAGATTGTAAGCAGGAAGACACAATCTTCCTGTCTCCCTGACAGAAATATCTGACAGGAAGATGTTGAAAATCTTTGAATGTCTGATAAGAAAAGGAAAAAAGGGAAATGGCATTTGAAGCTAATTTTATTCATCCAGTAAATATATGTCAAGTGCATATTGTAAGCACTCTGTGCACCTGGCCCATATGAATCTTACTTGATTTGGGCCCTCAAAAAGTCAGTCTAGTGTAGGAGAAAGGCATGTGATTAAAAAATACCCTGCTTTGCAAGACTTAATGAAATAAGAACTGGAGAAAGGACAGGTTCATCCCAACTGGGCAAATTAGGTAGGATTTCACACAGAGTGATGTGAGCTGCCCTTAAAAGATGAGTAAGGATTTGATAGATGGAGAATGGGGAGAGGGGGCATTCCAGGCTGAGATAATGAGATGAATAAAGGGTTATAAGTGGGAAAGCCAGGGTATTTTCAGGGGACAAAGACAAGCCATGGAACTGAAACACAGAAACATGGGAGAGCTCAGAGAACTTTCCATAAGAGTAGAATTTGTTTGTTCTTCAGGCATTTTAATAATAATTAAATTTCCATATCATTCTTATGAGAGAATTTAACCCAATATTAATTAGAGGGACAAAGAACCATAAATAAGACTCTGGAGAAGATAACACCAGTATTTAATAGTCTGGCAAGGTGTGATTTGCTGGTCAGGAAAGTCAGATGGGAATAATAATATTTCCAAAAAGTGGATCTTCATTTTCATTCTTTTGCTTATTAACTGTAAGAAATCTATTGTAGCTGCCAAGATAATCAACTGGGAACTCACAGAGTGTGGGGACATACTCAGACAAGTCATTTGATGTCTTCTGGGTCACATTATGGGTGACCTGGAGTGGCTGACAGGTGATTTTCAAAAACAAAGATTCTAGGCTGGGGTTGGAGCTCAGTATGTGAGTGCATAGAACACTTCTCTAGCAAGTACAGAGGCCTGGGTTTAATCCCCAACACACATACACAACACACACACACACAATTCTGTGGTCACTTATTCAAAGCTAACCATGCTCTCTTACAAACAGGACTCTGTGATCTTTGGACCAATCAGTTGACCTTCTGATGTCCCAGCTTCCGCAGAAAAAGTGTGGCAATGCTACAGGGCCCTGAATCACTGGGGGTGGAGGTGTCACAGTCGGAATGTGAGGCCCACTGGAGCAAACCTCAGACTGACTGAATGTCTTCCTGTAGGCCTGCCCTCCTCATTCTTAAACTTATGATAGCGCTATCTACATCATGGGTTTGCACAAGAGGTAAACAATGTCCTAAAGCTTTTCACAAGGCTGCAAAAATGTAAGTGATTATGTGTAATTGTTGAAAAATTAGCACTGCTTGCAACATCTACTGAACATACAGATGGAAGGTATTCAGTCAAAATACAAGTTGTATAGTCCAATCACATATATTTAGCACAAAAATTTACTTACAGGGTAACAATCAGAAAAAAAAAAATGTAGGAAAATGAACACTAATGGAAGATCAGAAGAAAGGTTAGACTATTCTCCAAGGATTTTTTAGAGAATAAAAACTATAAATCACAAGCTGGGCACTGTGGGCACTGGGCTCAGGTCTAGTTTAACACAAATCACTGAAATCTCAGGTTGAAAGATGTCTTGGAATTTTCCCTTCTTTGTAGAAGCAAATATCATTGGCCAGGCCAGTCAGTCCCCCAAGGAGATCCAATCTCCCTTGAGGCAGATCACAAGTTTGAAAGTTTGCTCACAGTCTTTTCCCTTAGAAATTCAGAAACAGAAGAGTCCTTGGAGTCCATCTGAGCCCAGCCCAGTGAGTGCTGAAGTACCTCCCACAATCCAGTGAAGGACATGAGCCTCCTGTCCTCTTCCTTAATATGTCCTCATGGATTTGCCAGCACTCCAAGGGAAAACCTGTGCCATTATTGAGAAGGTCTTGTTGTCTAGTGTCTCTTTCTTTGCTGTGTCCTAGTTCTGTGCTTCTGGCTCCTTCTATGATCTTTGGTCCAATTAACTAACCTTTTGGAATCTTATTTATTTATTTTTTTGTAGTTGAAGGCAGACATAATGCCTTTATTGATTTTTATGTGGTGCTGGGAATTGATCCCAGTGCCTCACATGTGCTAGGCAAGTGCTCTACCACTGAGCCATAGCCCCAGCCCAAGGGAATCTTAGTTTTTCCAAGTAAGTCTCACCTACCTTTGATTTGTTCACCCTTTGGATATACAGAAATGCAAATTTCTTATTTTTTTTCAGCTAATTATTTCCAGTTTCTTCAGACATTCCTCAGTTCATCCTTTTTTCCTGATCTTTCCCCACCATGGGGCCCTGCTCATAACATCTAGCTAAAATGCCTCTCTCCTGACATTTTCCTACTTGAATCTACCATTCATGGACACCTGGATGACATGTCCCTTCTCCAAGACACTTTCCTGATCCCACATAGAATCATCAGTCCTTCTTTACTCAAGACTGGATTTGCCTCCATTCTCTACCCTCAGGATTTTTCTGCCTTGCCTATCTCTCTGCACCCATATATCAAAGAAAAAGTCACATTCTCTTCTCATTGACTTATATTTTGGGGTATGTTGAAATTATCACTCACTTTCAATTTGGAGAATTTATGACATTCTCAATGTTCCAGCCATGGCTAATTATTCTACTTCATATTTATATCCATGATTGGGATATTGGAAAAGAAACATCATTCCCTGACTTACCACTACAAGAAAATTAGGCCGGATGGCAGATATTATATGAGAGGTCATTTGCTTGTCATGAGCACAAATAAGAAGACTTTAAGCTCAGCAGATTGACCATTTTGAATCTTGTTGAACTTCTCTGCACCTCATTTTGCTTTACTTCTTAAATGAGAATAATAATATTCTCCAAACAGAGTTGTTTTTGAGGGTCAGATGAAACACTGATGTGTCAGTGCCTGGCTCACAGGAGCTGCTCTATAACTGTGAGACAAAGCCAAGTAAAGTGGAATTAGAATTCAGCATGACCCCTAAAATTAGAGTAGTTGACATGAATGTGTGGGATTATGCTTAATTGAGGAAAAAATGAGTTATCTGACAGAAGAACAGTAAATAACTATTATACAAGATAGGGGATGACTACTTATGCTCAGAATAAATATCAGAGTACCATATAAACATCAGAAGGTATTAGGTGGAGAATGCAAAAATTAGAAATTACCGTAAGTTCAATAATATTCAGTGATACATTATTATCACAATTCCTCAGGTCTTGTTCACAGTTTGTTTCAGTCAGCTTTTTCACTGCTATGACTGAAAGACCCAACCAGAACATCTGTAGAGGAGGAAAAGTTTATTTAAGGGCTTGCGGTTTCAGAGGTCTCAGTCCTTGGACAGCATGACTCCATTCCTTGGGGCTCAAGGTGAGGCTGAACAACAGGGCAGAGAGAAGCAGCTCACCTGAGGATCCGGAAAGAGACTCTACTTGTCAGATACAGATATATACCAAAGCCACATCCCTAATTCCCACCTCCTCCAGCCACACCCTACCACTTCAGTTACTATAAATCCCTATCAGGGGATTAATTCACTGATGGGTTAAGACTCCTAATCACTTGTCCTCTGAAACTTCTTGCATTGTCTCACACATGAGCTTTTGGGGGACACCTCACATCCAAACATAACACAGCTCTTTGTCTCCACACTACAACTGTGCACCATTAGCAAAACTTTATGTATTGGAGTCCAGGTATACTTGTGTACAAAATATAGAAATTTGGAAGATGTGATCTCAAAGATCCCATCCAGCTGTAAAATTCTGATCTATAGCCACAGCTTTTTGTTTGTTTGTTTGTTTAAATTCTATTCTAAGACAGGCTCACTAAGTTGCTGAGGCTGGTCTGGAATTTACGATTCTCCTGCCTCAGCCTCCTGAATAATTGGGATTACAAGTGTGAACCACTGTGCTCAGTATGATCTACAGTTTTTCACTGTAAAACTCTTTCTCTTTCTCTCTCTCTTTAAGGAGACTTTACTTGTGGCAAAAAAAAAGAAGAAGAAGAAGTGAGTTCAAGCCTAGGGACATTATCAAAAACCATGGAAATCTTGATGATGAGCAATTAAGCAGAGGGTTGTAACTTTGGTGTTTTAGTCAGCTTCACATGGTTTACTGTAAAACCCCCTCCATAAAATACTCTTGCATCAAAGCAACAGCAAAACCCAATATACTTATGAAGAAATGCAATGAGCATTGGTAAGTGACATGGGACATCTGTCTCAAAACTGGCCATCCGGCCTAAGGAAGGATATTACGGTATGGTGTATGGGGGTGTGTGAATAGCTTTTTACCACTTCTACTGAAAGCACAGCCAAAGCAAACTGACTTTAATTACCTAAGAAGTCTTTTCAAAGGCTAGAAATGTGTATTGTGTAAACAGTTACTAAAGAGAGCTTGGGAAATCAGATCTTTAAGAACAGAGTAAGGGCTTGGGAGATGTCTTGGTGAAGGTCTTCCCAGCCTGTTGGCTCTCCAGCACAAGCTTTATGGTGGGCTTTAGGCACTTTCTGACTCCATATGTTGACCTGCTTCTACTTCCTCTCACTTTCACTCAATATTCCTAGGGAGTGTGACTCAGAGCCAAATGGGCAAGCAAGATTCCTAGTTGCTCAGTGTTTTACTATTAGCAGTTAGATGACGCTTTGCATGATAATGGACTTTAAAATGCATTTTATTAACTGTTCCTTGCAATTATTTTGAGGATATTTTCTGTTGCTCCATTTCTAAGATGAAAATGCTGACACCAGACAAATAGAAGCAAAGTCAGAGATGGCACTGTATCTTCCTTATTCCATGTTACCAAATAAGTGATATCCAGTCCTCAAGCACCTTTACTTAATGAGAAATGGGTGTGCATGAGGGTGTAAGAGGCAGGGAAAACAGTAGTGTACACTCTTGAGAATTTTACTGTGCATACTCCAGGGATAGAAAAAGAACATAGAAAGTCCAGGTGATGCTTGAAACATTTGAGATCATTTGAATAATTTTGATAGAAGTCAACATGGCCTGTAACCTCTGTCAAGGTTCATGAACTGGGTACTTGGTACAATGAAGCTGTAGGAATATGTCTATCACATTCTTCCTTGAAAAATCTAGAATGACTTGAAGAGGTATTCAGAGAACTAGGTTCTAGTCCTGGCAATAACCCGAGCTTGCTATGGGACCTGGGGCAGAATCCTTCCTGGCTCAGGGACTGGTTTCCTTTTCTCTTCTGAGACAAGTCTGAAGGTGTTAGGGAGAAGGGACTGAGAACCATTTGTGGGTGGACAGCTTCTTTCTACTGTGTGTCAGAGAATGACATCAGGCAACGGTGGACATGTGAACACATGAGCAGATGCTGTACAAGTGAGTCTCATAGCTTCTGAAGGATTGCAGGTATTTGTATCTTCAGAATAATTAGGCCATGATCAGGACAACCATGGCACAGCACTGGGTATTCTGCAGACGTCTGTTACAGAAATGCATTCTTATACCAGCTAAGATTAGTCAGCTGTAAGCAACAAAGATCTAAAAATAATGGCTTGGATAAGACAGAAATTTCTTTCTTTACTACTGTGGTCTCAAAAAGATGTCTTTGTCTTAAACCCCAAGATATGTAATATGTTAGTATATATGGGAAAGTGAAATTAAGGAGGAAGATGGATTTAAAATGACTAATAAACTGGCTTTAAAAATAGAGAGATTATCCTAAATTATTGAGTAGGCTTAATATAATCCCAAGGGTCCTTAAAAGTGAAAAAGAATCAGAAGAGAGAATCAGAGTGGTGGCAGCACCAGGATTGGCTTGACACTATTGGCTTTGAAGATGGCAGAAGAAGGCCAAGATTCAAGGAATGTGGGCAGCCAGCTTCTAGAAGCTGGGAAAAAAGAAGAAAACAGATTTTCCTCAACATCCTCCAGAAAAGAATGCACCCTGCTGAAATTTTGATCTTAGCCCAGTGAGATCCCCAGTCAGACTGTGTTGTACACAACTGCAAGATTAAAAACACACTGTGTTGTGTCAAGCCTCTACGTTTGTGGTAATTTGTCATAGCAGCAATAAGAAACTAATATAATCACATGAAAGACATGGGAGGCAGGCAGCCTGAGGTAGACCCACAGATCAGGGGCCCAGACTTTTCCTCCTTTGTTGACCTACTGTGTGGTTACCATTCACAAGGTCACCTCAAGGACCAAGACTATTGGAGCTTCGGACATTACCTCTGCAGTGTGAGTCAAAGAAAGGAAAAAGAGAAGCTTTCTTTATGAAGAGAGTTCTGGAAGTCCCACAAATTCCTGCTGACTTCAGACTGCCAGGACTTATGCGTGTGGGCATATCAAGCTGCAAGGAAGAATAGGAAGTTTGTGTGTTATTGACTGATTTTGTGCACAGCCCAAAATCAGGGCAGTTTACAGAAGAGGGGAGACTGGATAATGGATAGATACCAGCACACTCTGGTACAATAAGGACAAACTCCTCTTTTCCTTTCTCTCAAAAAGATTTTTAAGGATCTGAGTTGTCGTCTTCAAGTTTGCTCTAGATGCAGTGAAAAAGTAAGTAAAGTCCCAGTGTCATTTGCTCATCAGGCAGCCCATTCTTCATGGCCTCTCACACACTCTGGCCCCCTCTCCATTTAGCTACCTTCTGGAGCTCATGTTCTCTGGCTCTATTGCACTGTCCTTGCTCAGGCAGAAGCTCATCACCTCTTGTCTGGATTCTTTCTGAGGCATTTGGTGCTCTGCTGAGGTAGACAGAGTAGGTGCAATTATCCTGTTTCCTTCAGATGAGGAAAATGAAGTTTAGGGTAGTGAGATGAATTGTCCAAGGTCACAGATGGGAAATAGCAACTAGCAAAAGGTGGTTGGTTGAGTATTGGCACAATTTCACTAGAGTCTTTGTCCATTGTTAGCCAGGCCTTTGGATGTAAAATGAATTTTCGTATCATATTCTGGGGTTTGTTTTCTAATGTATCAAAAAACTGAGGTTATTTACAATCTGTAATCTAGAGTGCTAAGCACAGAGGATGGGGTGGAGAAGAAGACACAGAAAACAAGGATAAGGCTGCCTATAAGGAGATTGTCCTCACCTCAGTATCTGGCTTAACGCCATCACCAAGTTTTCCATTTCTACGTTCCCAGGGTAGAAAAGTCAGAATTGTCTTTTATTCTTCCCTCTCCAACCATTTTTTAAATTTGTTCTCTCACAGTCTAGGTATTGCCAAATCCTATGGTTTATAGATCAGCAATGCCTCTTCTCCCATTTCATTCTTGCTATTCCCACTGCCAGTGATAGCTTTTCTGTTTTTTATTTTTATAGTTGTCCAAGGGTCTACCCTCCTTCTGCCTATCCCTCCTTCCTTATTCTTATCTTGTTGCCTAACTCATCTCTCTAAAATGTAGCTGATGTCCCACCACCCAGAAAGCTTTAGTGGCTCCTGTACTACTTGGGAACACAGCCCATGCCCTGTCATTTCCTGCCTGCTGCCCATGTGCAATGCTGCCCTTTAGATGCAGTTCCCTTCTCCTATCACCATTCAAGATCCCAATCATCCACAACCTTCAGTATTGAGCACAATGGTTCTTATCCACCAATGTTTCTTTGATAGCCTTCCCCGATGTACCTAAGCTGGAAAAAATCCCCCTCATCCCCAAGACCTCCTAGAATTTTACTATTCTTGTTGTAATTGAATGTTGTTTGCATAATTACAGCTAAAGTCTGTTTCCACCAATTCTTGGTATAAGGTCCACAAAGACATTGACTGTCTTTTTTGCTCACTATTGCATGAGTAGGTCAGAGTGCCTGGTGCAATTATAGGCATTTAGTAAATATTTGCTGAATAAATGGATGAATTATCAATTGGATTACTTTTCTTGGTTGCTTCATTATTTCAATTTCACTTAAATATTTTAGTTGATTTAAAAATTTTTTTTTTAAACAACTAAGCATTCTCTTTATCAAAGAGCTCACTCTAGCAGAGGCAAGATGTTGGACTACCTAAATATTCCAAAGCCAAGTTTGCTCTAGGCAAAGGAAGACAAATGTTTCCTAAACGTATAATGTGTAATTCCCCATAACATTTAGTTCACTTGTTGTTAATTTCCTGAATGCATGATATGCCCAGGGTATCAAACTCTAGCCAGAAATACATCTAGTGAAATATATTTATATCTGTCTGTTTATCTAATTTTAATACATAACATATGGAGAAAGAAAATGAGATTGAGGTTCCTCATTTCCCATCTCCTTACCCCTACTCCCAAACTAACCAATCAACAAATAAATAAGCAAAGTCATTCTGATTAAGAAGTTCGTGTGGAGAGGGGCTCTATATGTTTTGAAAAAGCTGCCTAAGGGATTCCAATAATAATGCCTTCTTATCCCACTACTTCTGTCCCTGTCCCTGATGAGGAACATGACATTCACTTTCTGTCTTGTATTAAAGTTATTAGTGGGCAAATATTTCTCTGCCCATCCAGATTCAACTCTTAAAGGTCTGGACTTTATAAAATTCATCTCTGCATCCTACTCACATCCCTGTCCTTTCAGGAAGTGCACAACAAATGAACTAAATGTTATGGAGAATTACACTCTGTAAATTTAGGAAACATTGCTGTCTTCCTTTGCCTTAGAGCAAACTTGGCTTTGGAATATTTAGGAGGTCCCACCCTTTGCCTGTTAGAAAAAGTCCTTTTAATAAAGAGAATGCTTAGTTATTAAAAAAAAAAAAAGTTTCAAAGTAAGGGCCAAACATTTCAAAAGGCAAGCAGATGGGCCCTGCAGGTAGCATTCACTGACTAACTAGGATGCTTTCATGTGCCCGAGCTAAAGTTGGTGCTAGGGGCTAATGTCTTGCTTGTCTTGCCTCATTAGAAAGTCTTTCTCTTTCTAAGATGTGTTTCAGGGAAAGAAGAAAGAGAAATGAGGGGGTGAGAAAAAAAAAAAAAAAGACAGCTGCTAGGTTGCCACTGGAGGGAAGCTGTGTCTAAAGATGAATGTAGTTGGAGACTGGACTGATCCGTATCACCTTTCATCTCTTTATTAGTACTCCATGCTCCAATGTCAAGCATCAAGCTTCATTTCCTATTAGGATCCTTCCAAAGAAAGGAACTTGCTCTTTTTTTTTTTTTTCTCCCCTCAGCTTCCAAAGGCATTTTGATCTCTTTAGTTAGGACTAGCTGAGCAGGGCGTGACCTCCCTTCCCTCCTGCTGCTCTGAGGAGGAACAGGCAGGTGACCTGCCTTACAGCAGGAGTGGGGAAGTGCTTTGCCCAAATTAGCATCACAGAGAGAGTTCTGAGCCTTGCCTTCTGGCATCAGAGTCTGGTTCTGGCTCTCAGTGGCAGTCTGGAGCTGGTGTTGTGGGGGTGCAGGAAAGAGGTAGAAATCGCATTGTAGTTAAACTACCATTTTACACTCAGAGAGATGGTGGAGAGAGGGTGAGAAAACTGTAAAAAGTGCAACAAAGAGTAGATCTTCCCAAATCTACATAGAGAGACATTTCTGGAAGCCATGGTGCTGTGCCAACTTGGGGTTTGGGAAGAAACACTGTTACTGATTTTCCTCAAAATGGATGAGTGAGAATTTATCCCATGCACTTGGACAAAGCATAATGGTAATCTTTCTGCTTCTTACTATTGTAAGAACACCATTCTGAGTTGCTTGGCAGTTGGTGCACTGATATCAATGGCACTGGCACTGGACTCCATGAATTACTGGCCACCTGGACCTTCCTCTTTTGAGTCACTGACAGGATACATCTTGTTTAAAACTGTGGCTTAAACTCCAGCCAGTGGAGAAGTACAGATCACATCATATTAATAACAGATATCTCCTCCTTGAGGAGAGATGCCTTGGGACAGGAGCATGGGTTCCTGTCTCAGTAAACCATGGTCCCTCCTCAACCCCACCCAGTCACTGAAATGACTTCTAATAGCAGATGCTGGGTCAGGGAGGTATGTATACATCACACATGTGTGTACCACCCAGAAGGAGCACCCCTCCAGCTGAGGAAGACACAGGAGCTCTAAGGGAAACAAAGGACCCTCAGAAGAACTTAGGACGATCCTCTACCTCATCTGTGGATATCCATGTAGATAAGGAAAAGAGAAAAGAGCTGGACATGGACTTAAAAACAAACAAACAAACAACAACAACAACAACAACAACAACAAAAAAAACCATTTGTCAAGTAGAAGAGAGAATACACTGCGTTCAAGATGCAGAGAAGGCACATTCTTGGAAAAGGCTTATTGGTGAGCCCAGGTCTGCAGGCACTCATGGTATTCAGTTATTTTGCATATAGCTATGGCACCTAGAGCCACCTCCTGCACAGGTAAATGACATCAGGTACAGTGGGATACAGGCTGCTTTCATCAAACAAAAGCTGGCTCTCTGAGCACTTGACCTTCACCCAGTGAGATAGATTCAGGTGCTCAGGTGCGAGACTTTTCAAATACAAGGAGCTGAATACCATGTAACTCGCCAACCATTTCCCCTCAGTGTTTGTCAGGAGCAAATGTCCTTCCCACCTCAACTTGGCTGTCCCAGCCTCTGTTTTAAGTCCACTCCCATCTGATATCAGTTATTTAAAATCAAGTTAATTTTCATTGTTGACCCTCTTCCAAAGGATTTACCCACTCAGACTCAGCATTCAGTTGGAGTAAAAGGAATTAGGGCGTCCATCACTAAGGAGGGCTGCTTATGCTAACTTGAGCATTACACCATATGACATAGTTGCCCACTCAGATAATATCACATGAAAGAATGATCCCTTTGTTCATCAGTTTTATAACGGTTGTCATCAGATTTTGGTGTGCACCCCTGCAGAGGGATACTGAATCCCAGGTGCTATTGTGGGGATTTGAGTCAGGATGTTTGCAGTGGGCTCCAGAATCTACATGCTTTTGAAAGCTTTCTGGATATTTCTGATCATCAATCTGACATAAGAGTCACTGGTCTATTTTCCCCCCCTAAACACACCTTAAAACTACATTCACACACTTTTCATAATAGCTCCCTAAACACACCTTAAAACTACATTCACACACTTTTCATAATAGCTAAAAGGTGGAAAACAACTTGAATGTCGATCACTGGACATTGTTTAAACAAATTGTGCATCCAATTGAATGTTTTTCAGCTATAAAAGGGAATGGAGTGCTGATATGTACTAGAACATGATGAAATTTTGAAAAGTCTATGCTAAGAAGCCAGACACAAAATGTCGCATGTTGAATGATTCCTTACGTAGGAAATAGCTGAGGTAAATCACAGAGATGGATAGCAGATTGGTGATTACCAGGGGCTGCAGGGTGGGTTCATGGGGAGTAAAACTTAGTAGGTATGGGGTTTCCTTTGGGGAACTTCAAATGTTTTGGAACTAGACAGAGCTAATTGTTGTGCAATGTCATGAATGCACCTAGACGCCACTAGGTTGTTCATGATAAAGCAGCTAATTCTGTGTTATGTGAGTTTCACATTGACAGCTTCATATGGTCTTTATAGATCAGTGGATGGTGGATACACATACACACACACACACACACACACACATACACACACTCTCACACAAACACAAAGTGCACATTCCACCTCTCACTTAGGTCTTGTTCTAAGGGGATGCTTTTGTCATTTAAATGTGTAATTTTATTTTCAAGAAGTTAGTAATTTCTTTCATTGAAATTATACCCCGGATATTTTTTTAACCAATACAGTGGTTTGGTAACATGAAGAAAGTTGTATTGTGCATGTATGTGTGCATGGTCTCAAGCATACCTGGAGCCCTGGTGATGTCATTCTGGGATATGAAGAAGGCTCTGTGGACTATGTCTGCTCAGCACCCAATGAGGTGCCTAGAGGTGAGCTCCATGAGGTGCCTAGACTTTAAGAAAAGAAAGGGAAGGACACTCAGACCCTGCTGCAGAAGGAACTGAATTGTACCTACAGGTACTCCTTTTTGCCAGAACCCACCAAGCTCAATGGAGATCCTTGGTCTCCTTATGTCAGGAAGGTCTATCTGTATCCCATTGCTGTGGTAAAAAATTACCACAAAGTTTGTGGCTTAAAACAATACAAAAATTATTTTCTCAATTGTCAGAAGGTCAGAAGTCTAAAGTAGGTTTGCAGGGCTACGTTTCTTCTGGAGCGCAAAGAAGAGTCTGCTTGCCTAGAACTTCTAAAGGCTGTTCCTATTCCTTGGCTTCTGGCCCCACCTCAGTCAGACTTCTACTACTATAGTCACACCAACTTTTTTACTTTTCTGCTTTTCTCCTTTTTGTAAGAACATGCTGGCTGCACTGGACCCAATTTAGGATGACCTCCCAATCTCAGAATTCTTAGCTGAGTCACATCTGCAGCCTCTTTTGTAAGGTAACACAGATACAGATTTTGGAGATGGGAACACAAGCAGCTATGGGCACCATTATTTTGCTTACCACAGAGGGGGAAAGCATAGGAAAACCTAATCATAAAGGTGTCCTTCTGCTTTCTCCCAAGCCTTTTCATCCTTAGAATACAGCTACTGTGATTGTCACTGTGTAGCCTTTGCCACACCTTAACTCAATGTCATCTTCAAACCCTTTCCCTCTACCTTCTCAATCTTTATTTAATTTTAGTCAAGAGCAAAGTCCTGTTAAATAAAGAATAGCTGGGCATGGTGGTACACACCTGTAATCCCAGCAATTTGGGAGATTGCAGAAGGAAGATGACAAGTTTAAGGCCAGCCTCATCAACTTACAGAGAGACCCCATCTCAAAACAACAAACAAACACACTGGTAATGCAGCTCAGTGGTAAAAGCTTCCCTGGGTTCAATTCCCCAGGGGAAGAAACAAGACAAAATAAAAATAACAAGAAATAAATAAAAGTAATAATTGTGTGAAGTTTAAAATAACTTAAGCAGTATAAAAGGGAAAGGAAAAAAGGAATTTTTCTTTCCTCCTAGACCTTTTTCTCAAAAGCACATAATACTATATCAGTTAGTATAAGATTGCTAATCAGAGACCCCAAATAAAACATGTTTGAATAAAGATAGAAGCATATTTCTATTTTTTGAAAATGTCCTAAGGAACATAGTCCAGAGTTAATGTGGTGTCCTATTCTACAAAATGCTCAAGAAACAGATTCCTGTAAATCTTGTTTCTCTGCTATCCCTGGTGTATGGGCCTTACTCTCTTGTCCAAGATGGTAACTAAACTTCTCACCATCATGAGAGCATTCCAGAGAAGATGGTAATAGAAGAGCAAAAGATCACATTCATTAACTTTTTTTTCCCCTTTTGTACTGGGGATTGACCCCTAGGGTGTATTACACTGAATTACGTCCCTGGCCCTTTTTATTTTTATTTTTTCATTTTGAGACGCAATCTTACCAAGTTGCCCAGGTTGGCCTCAAACTTGGGATTCTCCTGCCTCGGCCTTTGGAGTCCCTAGGATTACAGGCATGTGCCACTGTGCTCAACAACATGCCTTATCTTTCAGCAGGGTTTTACCAGGAGCTGCTGCACACACTTCTGCTTATACTCTACTGGCCAAATATATTGTGTAGTCAGCCAAAATCACAAGAAATACATAACCAGTGCCATATTTATTTAAAGTGTAGGTCCTCATTTCATTGAAATAAATGAGATCATCTGCTAGATCCTCTGCATTCTTGCCAAACTACCTTACAGCTACAGACACGCTTAGTTGTTTTTAACAGTTGAATGGTATTCCTTTGCATGGATGTGCAGTTATTGAAATCACTGTTGGTCATTTTCGATAATCTTCTTTTCCTCCCTTTTATCTTCTGCTACAACTAGTCCCACAGCAAACTTCCCTGCCTGTGTCTCCCGTGGACTGTGCAAATGGTGGTTTTACTGTTGTCCATTAGCCTAGCCTCAGCTTCTCAGAGGTCAGAGCTGAGGTGCAGGAATTTATTACCGTATTTTACTAGAGAATCCCATTTCAGGCAATAGGAGTAAACAAAGCAGCGAAGGAGGGAATGTCAGTCTAAAACTTGTTAGTAAGCTGGTCCTTGTTAAGTGATACTGATTTCCAGTATCTGGCTTCAGTGTCACAAAGTGCCCTTCACCAGTGGCCTCTGCCACATGCTACCATCACCTTCACACAGGTCTATCTTGTTTCTGGCCTGGACGATTACAATAGCCTCTTACAGATGCCCAAGTTCCCACGCCTTCCTCTTTCCATTCCATCCTTGTGGCTGTTACCAGAGGGAGTTTGTAAGACAACAGTTTGGTGTCTGTGATTCTCCACCCAATAATGGCCATCCATCACTGGTGCAATGACCTCCAAACTGCTTAGCCTCAAGTTCAAGGCCCTTGTTAGCTATGATGGAATCCTTACTTGCTTTACCAGCATGACACCCTCTGGCACACTCCTGCAATCCTCATGCATTTGGATCCCAGTGAGCACTTAGTATCCTAGGCATTCCTGACATTGGAACTTGTTTTATGCCTGTCATAGGTGTGCATATCAAAACCTTGTTTATCTTCCAAGGCCCAACACAATGACCACTTCAACTGGAGCTTGAAGGGTAGAATCAGTAGGAAATCCAAGAGAGAGAGTGCTGGGGCCCTCCCAAGGCAGACAGAGAGTTTACTCAATAGCTACTTCAAGACCCTCTTACCTTGTCACCTAGTAGCGTGCTTCCTACCCAACCCAGCTTCTTATCTTCCCCCTTGTTTTTTTTAAGCACACTTCTCGGTCTTGTTCCTCATTCTTTGTTTAGGTCAAAGACACAGAACCAAGAACAGATTTAATATGCTAGAAATTAATGTGTACTATTTCAGACTAAACCTAATAAAAATAATTCTTGTGAATACTGTAATTTACATTAAGGAAACCACATTACTAAGTTTTTGTTCTTCAGTAGGCTTTGTCATATAAACGACTGTGGTTCTAGTTTTCTCAATAGACCAGCTCAAAAGATAGATTTGAAAGGCTTTACATCCTGGGAAATAAGTGACTTATATTTTCTGGACGTTTTCTTGGGAACAGCTTCAATGATTATACAGATTGACCAGTGTATTGCAGACATTGTGTAGCACAGAGAATGATGCACAAGGTGCATGGATTGTCGCCAGTGAGCTCACACTGGCCAGGAAAACAGATGCATGAGTAGAAGTCAAGTGCAAGAGGGCAACGTGTACCACAGGACTAAGTGGGTGAGCAAAGGGATGGGGAGTGACACCTGGACAGGGCTTAGGAAAGACTGACAGGTGGGCTGAATCAAAGAGAATTCTCATGCCAAATATTCATGCATCTGTTTCTTGGCCCATTATTGAACCACTCACCGTTGTTTCTTCATATAGCAGATTTTTGCTAAGAACTGCAATAGACATTTTTGGTTGATCCAACTTTTATACTAACTCTTCTTATTCCTTATTCCTTCAAAACACGGGTGGCCTTCTGAACTAAACCTAGCTGAGAAGATAAAAGGGTAAAACGGATCTGGGGAGCCTCAAATACATTTTGATTTTTCTGCCAGAGATGCCACCATTTTCCTTCCTTGTTCCTTTTCACTAGATTGTACATAGGATGGTTGGAGCTGGAGCAGCCCAAATGTATCCATGAAGAAAAATCCCCAATAATTTTAATAGATTTTCAGTGGCTGTATGGAGTCTCTGAACTGGCACCAGCAACTGTCCACTTCTGAATATTTTATGTGAAAAAATAAAAACTCCCATTTATGAAGCCACTCTAGTGCAGGTTTCTATGACTTGCAACTGAAAGAACAAATTTGGAAGTGTGCTTTTGGCCAGGGCTTTTGTTTAGTGATCTCTTAATAAAGTTGTCTGTTGCAAATAATTTAAAAAAGAAAAACTCACTACAAAGGGACAGGTGATAAAAATCTCTTCAGTTACTCCTCTTCACTCAGTGAATGAGGCACTAAGATTTATAACTGGGAGACTGGGACAAGAGTTATAGGTGTCTGGCCCCCTGTCTCAGCACCATCATATATTTCTTTAATGAAGTGTGAGACCAGAGCTCCATAAATTCACATAGTAGCAGACGCGGGCAGGCGCTCGTCAGCGGAGCTATTCAGGGAGCCCAGCATCACTCATTGCGTATTAGAGAAGTTCACAGCCAGTTAAAAATAGGCTTGGAGAGAAGTCGCTTTTAGACCGCAGCTCGTTTTGGATTTCTCTGGAGCCCCATTCTGGGGCACAATGTATTTCCTTTTTCCCTTCATTCTAGCAAGATCACCCAGGCGCTTCAGAGACAATAGATGTTCAGTTATCTTTAGTTCTGTTGTGCCCTGAAAGCGGAACTTGGAGGAAACATCAGTAACCCCTTGGGCACGTGGAGTGTTACAGCTCTTCAATAAATGCTAACACCATGAGCCTTTACTATGGCCCAACCCCTGTGCTTTAAATTCTCAAAACAACCCTATGAGAAAAATACTATTAATAACCTTATATCTTTGGCGAGGAACCAAAGAGTCAGAGCAGATAAACAACTTCTTTGATGTCACATAGCTAGTAAGTAGCAGCCTAGGGATTTGAACCAAGGTCTGTCTGATTCCCAGGAGAGCCTGTTTTCTTAGCCTCCATTCATTGCAAGATCACACAGAGTTTTCTGCATCATTCTGACCCTCAGAGTGATTCAGTGAAGGCTACCAGGTAGGGAGGCTACCCCAGTTTATAGATGAGAAAACAGAGAATCAGAAAACTGCAATGATTCTCCAAGTTCAAGTAGACCACAAACACCAGAAATGGACTTGAACTGGGTCTTCTGACTTTTGGTTCTGTGCTCTTCCAGGATAAGCTGAGTGCTCAGACAATTGAGCTGAGAAAGAACATGCTGATTTTTTTCTTTTTTTAAATTGATTTCTGGGATTCAACAGCAGACTCTGAATCAAGGAACCAACTAGCCCCAGAACTACTCTGGTTTATTCAGGGTCTTTTACAGACAAGTTCTTACCTTGTATATCTATAGAATAATATTTGGTACTTGCACTTAAAACCCTCAATATAATATTGTTTCACTGTTAATCTATCAGTCCTTCAAATAACGGGAGCTGAGAGTGAGCTGGAGGGGATAGATGTCTTTAATGGGAGCTCTGCCAAGTTAGCTGATAAAGCTAATATAATATCTCTTTGAACATTTAATTTATCCAGTGACAAGGAAGCTGAGAATTAGCTTATAAGGGTTGAGTGTAGGTATTGTACATGTGAATATTTTTTTAAACACCTGATTTTTGAAAAATAAAAGTGGTCTGCCCACATTTTCAAGCACAGTGGTAATCAAAAGAGAGCTCTAGGGAGGTAATAATACCTTGTATTTTAAATACTGCTTGTCTTTGAAGAGCTCAAAGCACTCTATAATCATTTCCTTATTATGATTCTCAAAACTTCCTGGGTCAAAAAGTTACAAAGTTTAGATCTTAACAGTCTGGCCTCAGTTTCCTTTTGAGGAATCAGTGTCAGAAGACAATGTAGGTAGCATCTCTGTTGGTCCTCCCACCCCCATTCCTGCCACTGTTATCCTGCTACCCTCCTTAGCTTCTTATTTTTTATAGATATAACTGGTTAGTCTCATGATATAGAATCACAGAATGAATACACACACACACACACACACACACACACACACATATATATATATATATATATATATATATATTAGTTGTCAATGGATCTTTAGTATTTATATGCACCTGCTTTGGGGTGTCCCATCTCTCCTTGAACTGTAGACTCCAGGTGCCAGTCCAGGGCTCTCAGCAACCACTGGGTTGCTTTTCTCTTAGATGTCACTTTTAAAATGTAAGTCCCAGAGGCAGATGCACAGCCATGGGCTCATGCTGGGAGGGGGCTGTAATACACCTGATAAGACAGAGTAGTCTTTCCTTTTTAGAGGTGGGAGACTCATATTACCTGGAAACATTTGACTAGACCAGGCAAGGCAGAGAGAAATGAGTAGAATTAGTATGTGCCATTTTCACCTAGTCCCAAAACAGTTCTCAACCACAACTAGGTCATGAAGAAAAGTGTAAGTAAAAACATACACAGGTATATATACAGCTTCCTGCCTTCCAGTGAGCTCAAAGCACGCATATATAATTATATATATATGTTTGTGTGTGTGTGTGTGTGTGTGTGTTTGTATATAATTTTATTAGTCCTCTTAGGTGGATTCATTTTATATGAGAAAATCAAGACACAGAATAAACTCATCCTGACTCAACTCATGGTCCCAGTCAGTGGCTTTGGCATTAGAGTTTTTACATTAAATTTTGCTTCAGGAGCAAGACCTTGGAAGTTGAGAACAGAAGCTCTAGACTTGTGTCAGACTGCATTCTTGGGTAAATGCTTCATCCTCTGAGACTCAGTTTCCCCACATGGTAACTAGATAGAGGAGGGGTGCTGGTCATTTTCTCTCTACAGCTCCTTTCTCTGTATTGGAAGTGATGGGTGACAAGATTGAAAGGAGCAGGAATGATCCCAGAGCAGCCCAGCTGAGTGGAGTTGGCTACCCTCATTTAGCCTTTGGGGAACGTGCACTAGGCACCCTTAAGTGATAGTTTTGTTGAGAGTCTTGGCCAGAATAAATACCAAGAGTTGGGGATATTTCTCTGTTTCCATAGAGAAATCCAAGTTCCAACTTCTATGTAATCCTGGGGCTGAAAATGAGAATGGGTGGGTGTGGGAGGAGGGGTATGCAGGGGATTGTATGTGTTGAATGGTGTGTAATGGGCCTGAGCTTCAGGCCAGGGGGATGCTGGAGTGACTGTGCTATGGTGACCTCATGGAGGCATGGTAGAAGAAAGATGAGGGCCTGACTCTGTTAGGGATCCTAGGATAACTTGAGTGTTAGTGATAGTTTTAAGTTATTTTTGCTTTATTTCCCTTTCATTTTCTCAACATACCTCATTAAAAGTTGTCCCTGACATTGCTCTAAGGAAGATACACAAATGGCCAATAAGCATATGAAAAGATGCTTACTAGTCACTAGGAAATGCAAATCAAAACCATAATGTGATACAACATTCCACTCACTAGAATGGCTATAATGAAAAACAACAAATAAACAAACACCAGAAAATACCAAGTGTGGGCAAAGATGTGGAGAAAATGGAACTTCATATATTGGTAGTAGGAATGTAAAATTATTCAGCCACGCAGAAACCTTTTTGTAGTTCCTCAAAAAGTTAAGCATAGAATTACTGTATGACCCAGCAATTCCACCCCTAAATGGGTACCCCAAAGAACTAAAAACAAAGGACCAAATAGATAATTGTACACCAATGTTCATGGCAATGTTATTCACAAGTCAAAAGATGGAAGAAACCAAATGTCCATCAGTGAATGAGTAGGCAAATTGTGGTATATACATACAACAGAAAATTATTCAGCCATTAAAAATGAAAAGAAGTAGTCACTTCAGAATCATGTTTTAGATTAGATGATTGGAATTAGAAATAAGGAAGAGACAGGGTACAAGTTCTGCCCATAATATAGGTAAAGTTCAGGGCAAGTGTATAAAATGAGGTCCCTTGACCTGGAACTCACCCATTCTTCCCACCCCTGGTTGCTCCTGTCTTGTAAGGGCCTCACCAGAACACCTGTGGGCACCAGCCTCATGACCATGATCCAACCACAGCCCAGTCTTCTGCCACCCCTCCCTGCTTCCTGGACATAGCTGCCCCTTGACCCAGTTATTCACACACTGGCATAATATTTTGTCTTCTACAGGCCAGACTCGGTAAATCAAGGTCCTAGGAGTGGATCCAGTACCATGTGGGCAGATCATTCTGGAATCCTGGGTGATGTGACCTTGAAGGTGAACTTGGCTCTGCATGGGGTGTGTTCCCCCTAGGCCCAGTGGATTCCTTGCCCTGTGGGGAAGGGAACACCTGGAGGAGACTGTGGGGCCTCCAGTGTGCAAGGGCCTGAGCCATTATAGACTGAAAAAATAAAAATAAAAAAACTAGAAGGGGCAGTGATTTATTGTGCGAGGCCATTTCAGGGCACTGTTTACCATCTAATCCTGATTACAGTCTGAGAAAGTATTACTTGCCCCATTTTACAGGTGAGATTCATGAAATTGAAGTGACCTGTCACAGTGAATAAGTGGTAGTGATTCTAAAGTTTGTAGTCTTTGCAAAAGCTGTTCTTTTTCAGGACAACTGGAGAAAGCACCAGAAAATGCCAAGGATGCTTTTCTGCCCAGAGGTGATGCTACTTGCCCTTGGCAGTCTGTCAAGCCATGCAGCACACGCAGTAGTAGGCTTTTCTTCTCCTGTTTGCTGGTAACATGGAGAGTTTTCTGCAGATTTCCTCCACTGCTCTGCTCAAGGGCCACCCAGAACACGTCGTATGGTGTTCACAGCGGTGCAGGTTGACAATCTGACAGTGAGTCACAGCACAGCCACATCTGTCCGGGACCACACAACCTTCTGTCTAAACACTTCCACTCGGCACAGCTGTGCGAAAGGCACCCTTGAGTTCTCCAGTAAACAAGGCAGGATGGTTGCCTTGGTGTCTTTCCATCCCTCTCAGTCTCTTAGGAGATTATCACAGTCCAGAGCTGAGAAGCCTCCAAGCAACACAGTGAGATAAATTAAGCCAGAACTCTTCTTTGTTAATTTCCTTGCTAAAGTTTCTTACTCTCTAAATTGGGCCTTGGTTTCCTTGTTTGGAAAAACAGCATGAGGTAATAGCTTCATCTGATGAAGGCTTTTTAAGTGTGTTATTATTAATGCTTTTTAAATAATGACAGTTGTTCAAGTTTGGAAGGGTAGAATGTGTTACCTGGGATATAGCGAGCTCCCCCAAACTGTGGATTTTAAACAGATGACGAAAGACTTGGCAGAATATATGGAAGATTTAAGAATTAGATGATCTCTTAAGTACATTTTAGCCTTGTGACTAAATTATAAATATTCTTCCCTGAAAAAGAAGACAAATGTGTTGAGAGGATAGGTTGTGTGGTTGGGCCATGCTAAAGGAATGAAGTAGAGAAGAAGTTGCTTCTGGTTGGGGGATTATATGGAGCTTCATGGGAGAAATGGCACTTGAATCTTTACTTGGAAAACATGGGACGTATCTGTTTGCTTGCTAGCATGCTCCTGTACTTTTTAAACAAAAGTGTTACATAATAGGCATTAATACAGTTCATTGAATATTCTGGGCCTGCATCTCCTGGACACATGATAGGAGTTCATTTCCTGGCCACCTGTGGATGGGGCCAATGAACTGTGAGCAGAGTGACATCTACCATTTCTAGGCTAACATTTTATTATCATTGTAAAATCCTCTGGAGCTCTCTCTTCTCTCTTCTCATTCTCATCAGTGTTTCATCTTGTGGCTGATCCATCAAATCAAGTCTCAAATTGATGGCCATCATGATGTGAAGCTGAATTCCCAACTGCCAAACAGTATATGTGTAATGAGTTAGGAGTAAGCCTCTGTTATTTTAAGGTACTGTAACATTGGGTTTGTGTGTTATAGCAGCATAACTTAAACTGTTCTAACTGATTTAAAAAACAGGGTTAGGGTTCTACTTTAGGGTTGTTAAGGTTGTATTGGTTTGCAAAGAAAGGTTTCTTTAGGAAAAATTAGAGGCAAGAAGAACAGTTAGAAAAAGGGAACCCAAGAGACAATGAGTAAATGAGATAGGGCAGTGACCAGGAAGATAGAGCTGGAGATACAAATGCACTGACTTCCAAAGGAACTTCAGAAAAGGAGGCAATATAGGACTGGAAAACAATTAGATTGATCTGCAGATACACTTTTGACTATTTTCATTCAGTGTCTCACTATGGTGCAACAGACACGATTACCTGAAAATATCTCTGGGAATTCATTCCTGGTTGTCAGGACACTGGGACAATTACCTTTTTGGGACCAAAGACTGCCTCTTTTCTCAGCAGGAGGAGTTGCAACCCAATTCAGCTTCTTTCTTTCTTTTTATTTTATTTTAAATTTTGAGACAGAGTCTTTCTATGTTGTATAGGTTGGCCTTGAACTCCTGGCTCAAATGATTCTCCTGCATCAGTTCTGAGTACAGGAACTTCAAGCACATGCCACTCTCCTGGCTCCACATTTAGCTTCTGATGGGATCTGGTAGGAGGTTTTCTTTCTTCGATAGGAGGGTTATTCCTTGATACAGCTTTCTATGATCCTCAAAGTTTGCACATATCATGTAATTGCCTTTCCTATATAGTTCTTACAAACATTTGAACCCACTAGCACATGTATGGCAAAGAGTCTGGCATCCATTCAATCCACCATTGCACACATAAATATGTTCTGATGCACGACTTTGAAAAAGGGAGCTGGGCACAATGGTACACACCTACTCAGGAGGCTGAGGCAAGAAGATTGCAAATTTGAGGCTAGCCTTAGCAACTTAGCAAGAAGTTGCCTCCAAATAAAATAAAAAGGACTGAGTTATAGCTCAGTGATAGAGCATTACCTAGCAAGCCAAGACCCTAGGTTCAAGACTCAGTACCTTAAAAAAAATAAATAAATAGAATAAAAAAAATTAAAAGTGAGCACAGGCATACAACAGGATGCTCTGGCTTTAGTATGACTTTTCATGGCAAAGTTAGAGATTGGTCCATGTGTCTCTTACTGCTAAGCTTTACTCTTTAACTTTTCCTTCAAAATCCTGTTCTGTAACCCACGCTATGTCCTAAGCCTTGTTGCTTCCTGCATGAAACATGTCACAACAAGAGGACAGATCATGCACAACAACCATGGGTGCAGAATTGTTGTTCCCTCTTCAGACTACTGAGATTGAAGAACAGGCATGCAGAAAACCAGACAGGTGAACTCTGGACTGAGGGTCAACAGGAAGGCAGAGAATACCCAGAATCAGAGTAAAACCAGTGCCTAATTCTGAGAACCTACCATCCTCCAGGAGAGGCATTCCACCCTTAAAGAAACTGATTGAATTCAATAATATCAATTAAAAATTTGATAATACGATCACACTTTTTTCAAAATGAGTTCTCTGCACATTTCCATTATTCAACTCTAGCTACTGAGATCCTTAAAGATTTCTCTACGGCTCACAGGGCATATACAGCTTACCTGTAAGTTGGGTCCAGGGGTTTTTGAATGGGTTCTCTGAGGTTTAGGGGACACTTGCTGGATAATGTTTTATCCAGCAATAAAACTTTCCCCCATAATATAACTGAAGCATGGTATATGTGTTTTAAAAATAACAAAACACTCTAATAATTAAAATACAGTGTGGTACTTTTGTTTCAGTGTTTAGATGGCATATCGGTGCTTGAAGAAAATGGAAGAGACTGGAAGAGACCTCTGTAGAACTTCTCACAGTAACTTCTGGGTGTTTTCAAGGACCTTGGGTGGCTGATGAAATGAGTTCTTTGTAATGTCTAATTTCATTAGAAAATGAAAGTCTTCCTTTGCTTTTCACTTGAGGTATCATTAGCACCACTCTTAGGGTTGTCAGTCTGAGAGAGTGGTTGAGGTCTCATGTCAGAATTGATGAGAGAGAAGAGGAGATGAGAGATTTTCCTGTAGGGAATGGAAAAGAGGTGGGGAAGAGAATGTGTTTGTATTTGGAAAAGAGAAATTGCTGAAGGGGAGTTACCTATTGGTAGGTGGTGAAAGAAAGGGGAAAGAGGAAGGTTTTGGTTATTGCAAGATCCCTAAGGGGAACGAAGGCTCCGGTGATAGATGGCCCCAGGGCCTGCCATTTTGGTCTCTATCAGAGGGTGAACCAGAAGTCTTGTGTGCCAAAGGTATGAGAACATACCTTTGTTTTTTGGTAGCCACAGCAGCAGCATGGTGTTAGAGGCCGGAAGTGGAGCCATCTTATGTTCTTGTCCTGATTTTTTGCTTCAGTTGACTGTGTAATTAGTGTCTGCTACATTTCAGGTGCTTATGAATTTTTATATCTAATTTAGCCTTTAGGTCGACCTACTGTGTCCCATGGTTGTTTTGTTTACCCTGTCTAAAGAGCACAGTGTCTCATGGTAAATGGGTTTCCTAATACTGAAGCCAGGATTAGGTTGACCTATTCACCCTGTCACCAGCCATGCTGGACCAGAAAGGCTTCCCACATGTTCGAGGCCTCTTCCTTCTTTTTTTTTTTTTTTTCCTTCCTTTCTTCTGTCTTTCCTTCTGATTTGGGGGATCCAACCAGAGTCCCACACATACTAAACAGATACCCCACCACTGAGTTACATCACTACACTATTTCCAGGGTCTTGTCTGCTAATTGTACACTGGACCAATTGAGAATGCATAGTCTTTGAGGGCAAAGTAGCTCAGGAAAGAAAAGGAAAGGAAAGTGGAAGGTGCACAGGCCATGGGCTCACTTCCAAATAGCCCATTAAAGATCTCATCCCAGTTTGCTGTACTCAGGTAGGGGTGCAGAGAGGTCAGGGGTGTCCTACCTTTGGAGTATCTTACACGGAGGGAATTGTCAGAAAGGAGGGTAAGGAAGAGGTCCTCACCTCCTAATAGACATATAGTAGGGAAATTGATTCTATCTCACAGTTGCTTTCCCAATTCCACTGGGATAACATTCCTCTAAAGTCAGAGTTAGTGAAGCATGCTTCTCAGTCTCGGTATATTCTACTGAGAAAGGAATGATCAAATACTAATTAAAATTTGTTCTGGTGTATATCTGGTTTCAGCTTATAAAAATATAAAACATATTTATTAATTTTATTTAAAATATAATAAATTATCTCTGCATGGCTAGTTTTTTTTTTTTTTTTTTTTTTTGCATATTGTAAAACCAAGCAACAAAGTTCCTCTAAACTGAAATAGATTGCAGCCTTGGCATGATCAATAAAAGAAACTTGACCACAAATTGTCCTCAAGTTGTTAGAGCATAAACCTGAACCGATATTGTGTGTCAGTTGCAATTTTCTTTTATTTATCCATCAGCATCCTCTCTAACTAAATATAAGCATGTGTGAAAAACAGTTATGGATATGGAAAGGCATTGGTGTCTCTAGAATTATTAAGAATCATTAAACTGTAAAATATCAGTATTCAAAAGTTCTGATTTCTCCCGTGAGGTACTTTTCATATTTTATTTTGATAACTGAATGCAAATGAGACTCAGTAAAACCTTCTCACCTGTGTCCTTTGCATGCTTGTACAACTGCATCTGTTTATAAAAGACTATTAACAAATACGCAGCCCAGTTTAGATTTATACAAATCAACTACATTTGGGGAGTTATGAAAATTTTTTGAAGGTTAAAAACAAGGCCATCTTTAATTGTAGTTCTGGTAATTTAATATTTCTATAATTATTATGCTTTGTAACCATTTGTTGGTGTGTTCAATGTCAAGATCTCCAAACTAAGAATGCAGAATTTGAATCCAGCTCTACCTCTGATTTGCTCTTGGATCTGGAGCAGAGACCACCCCTGTTGGCCTTGGTAAAATTGGGATATGCATCCTTTCTGGGCCTGGCTTACTAGTTTGCAGAGGGTCTTAGATGATGGAATAGATGAGACTTTTCAAACATGAAGATATGAAGATGACTATGTTTCAGAGTCCAGGAGAACAAGGAGGTACATCTGCTTTGTGTCCTAGGAGAGGCATAGACACTAAGAGCTAGTGGGAAAAGTTAATTGTGCTGTCACTCTTTTAGTCATTGTCGTTATGTCCTATCTATGACTGCAGTTAATAGTTAGCCTCTATTAGGTGCCTCACATATCTTGTATATATTTAATTAGACAAGTGCTGAGCACCAACTTTGCACCATGCACTGTTACATAGGATAGGAAATTAGATAATAAGTGTTCTTAGAGCACACAAGTAGTTTTGATGAAAGGCAGAATGCAAAGAAGCTTTTTTTTTTTTATGGTGTTGGGGATTGAACCAGGGCCTTGTGCATGAAAGGTAAGCATTCTACCAACTGAGCTATGTCCCCAGCCCTCAAAGAGGATTTTTTTTTTTAATTAATTCCCATTTCAGAGGGGCCAGAGGGATGCTCTTAGGAAATGTGGGATTTTAGCAGGTCCTTAAGAGTCAGATACTAGTGTCTGTGATGTATGTCTTGGATGAATGGATAGAAGAACCGCCTTCAGTAGCATGGTTGGCCGAATCAGGCCCTGGCTGTGACTTCCTTCTTCAGATATGGAGGTCAGGGTTAAGCAGAGGACCAGCAAAAGGTCAGTGCTGAGCTAGTGTCCTAGAGGGAACTAATTAAGCAAAGTAATGGTTTGTTTCCAAGTATGGTTGGCTGGATCAGACTCTAGAACAAAGAGAGGGTGTCCACCTTCTCTAAGACCGTGGCCAGTTCATTTGCCTTCTTTCCTTGTCAGTACACTGATCAGGCAAATATGATCTAGCTTAGAGGCTTATTAGCAGCCTGCCACCTGGGAGGTCTCTGGAATTGACTGCCAAGTCACAAAAATAAAACAACTTCCTGAAATCATGCAGGGATAATAATGACTATCATATGAGATTTGAGGTTGGGGAGAGTGTCATAGGGAGCAGCCATCATTGTCTTATCCAGGATGATTGAACCTGAACATGAACACTCCCCAAATAAAGAAAAGAGTGATTAAGCAAAGATGATTATCTGTTGTGTCAAGGAAAGCTTCCTGGGGGTATTTTTCTTTGAGAAGGTTATTGATTTTTATAGACAGCTAGAATGTTAGGGTTTTGGGGTGGGGGAAGAGAGACTGCTAATGTTTAGTCTGTGATTACTGATGGCATGCTAATCAGTTGAGGAAAATGAGGTTGATTGACCCAAAGGTTTAGCATGCAAATCTCATTGTACAATAACAGACAGTAGATGGGCCAGCCCCCAAGTCACTGCTACACAATTTTCAAGTAGCATTGCTTCCTGTTTTAGTAGAGGCAATGTCTGAGGAGCAGGCAGGCAGAGGTCTGAGGGTGCAATGTTTGGAGGAGTCCCTTACAGCACCTTCAGGAGTGGCGCATGCCCATAGCCTCATCCACTGTGGGACTGATTTATCTGATTTTGCCATTATTGGCATCATTTGGCTGAAAGCCACACTGGCATAAAACTTTATGTTTCATAAGTATGTAAAACACCTTGATGTATTTGGATTTTGATCAGTTTGTAAGAGAGAAATGCTGCTAACCTCGAAGTAGGGAATGTGAGAATAATGGAGAAATCGGGAGTAGGCAAAGCCTCCTTTTGCTGTGCAGCTGGGCCCCAGGCTACCAGGGAAATTTGCTGCTGTTCTGGAAACAGATGTCATGACCTCTGGCCATGTGCTCACATGAAGCTCCGCTGTTGCTCTTCTGGTCTCTCTGGCATCCCTAAGCCTCAGAGTGTCCTGTCCCTAGCACTTCTTCCTAAAGTGGCTACGCCCATCCTTGCTCTGATTCTCTCCTAACTGTGGCTTCTCCTGTCTGGTGGCTTCAGCTCAACCACGGCCCGAGTGTCTCTACCATATTGTTTCTCCCACTTGTGTTCAAAAAGAAGCTGTGCGACACAGGGGTGTCTGGGGCAGGACCAGTTTCAGGACCAAGTGGACAGCAGTCAAACAGAACCCTTTGCTCAGAAGTGCTCTGCACTTGGTTTATTCTTTTCTTCTGGGAAAACTTCTCAGTCTACATACTGTCCTCACTGAAACTGGCATGTGTTATGCCTCCACAAAAGCACACATTACACTGTAATATTTACATGGGAGTATTTGTCTCTTTTCTCTAATACATTCTTAGCTCCTTAAACTAGAAGCAAATCTGAATCATTTCTGTGTTCCTGGCACCTAACATCATATACTATTCATCATATAGTAGGTGTTCACTAAATACCTGTAGAATAAAAATAAAGGCCCAGAGTTTGTTGGTAGTGCTGGGAGTGAAATCAGAGTCTCCTCTCTCTTTCCGTCTTGGGTTTAAACAAGTCCACCAAGGTATAAAAATGGGTTTTCAACTAATAGTCTAATAGGGATCTTCTTTTCTTTTTCTCTTGAAAGGGGTTTATAGACCAACAAAATTACACTGCTGTTCAAGTCTTCCTTGAGAATCTAACTAGGTTCAGGTGAGCTCTGAGTTTCCAGCTGAATAGGTACTGCCCACAGGGTGGTGAGGGCTCAACAAGACCAAAAGAAATTTACCTCTGAAGTGACCACTGGCGCATAGATTGCAAGCAGCAGAACTGAGGGAAGAAGAAGGTACAAGGGAAATCACAGCTTGAGAAAACCAGAAAGGGAAAGGAGGTTATGGAATAGAGAAAGAGGTCATTTTCTTCTTTCAAGTTTCTGCCTCAGTTCTGTTATGCAATAGTGCAATCCAGGGAAGGTCAGTTAACCTCAATGAAACCATGCATCATAAGATAATGATATCTCTATTGCCCATCTCATGGTTTCTTAATAGGATCAAATTTGAAAGCACTTATAAAAGTGCTTTGTAAAATTGTAACATATGATCCTCACATAGAAGTCTGTTATTACTACATGTATTTATCACATACCTGACTTTCCACGAAACTTGTCCACTGAGTTTTGGCCAAGCTCAAACATCCCAATAGAATATTGATACCTCCGGTAAAAATAGAGGATTTGTCAATCAAGAACTCCAGAAGTACTTTCATTGACCCGAACATATGGGTTATAGGAGGGCCTTATTGCTGTCTCTAGGGGGCAGGGGTTATCAATATTGGTCTTTGCCTCTTTTAGAAGTTTTCTACTGCTCTAACTTTTCCCCACCAAACTAACTTTAAATTCCTGACCTCCCTCATGCTACATACCAGGCACAAAGGGCACTGAAGTGGCTGGACTTGTGGGAAAACTCAGGAGTCAACACAAATAATTATAAGCCAAGGCAGACCATAAAGAAGTGACAACTGTAGTCTTTGACAGTGTGCGAGAGGAGAGATGACATCTCCCTAGGAGGCTGAGGAAAGACTCTTGAAGTCTATCTCTAGGTCTTGTGGTTTTTGGACCTAGTCCCTTTGATAAGGAAACAGGCCTCCCAAGTCTTCCAGATCTTATGGGCCAGAGCAGAGAATGTTTCTTCAGCAATCTCTCCTCTCAGAGCCTTTGAACGCTGCTGGATGGCCTCAGTCTTCGCCTTGCAAGGGGAAGTTTGAACTCTTTGACCTCCTAGAATCTTATTGGGTAGCCCCTAGGCAGTCCCTTTAGATTCTCCCTTTTCTCATCTGGAAAATGGATGCAATAATACTTACTTCAAAGGAATTTTGTAACATTTAATTGATGTTTGCAAAACCTTCTGAGATCTACAGATGAAAGACCTTGGAGGAGAACACAACACGGTTATTAGAGAGAAGTTAAGGCCTTCATCAGCCTTTGGAGGCTCTCTGTTTGTTCAACCTGTACCCTCTTTGGGGGTCATTTGACTGCATTTCCAGGTGCAAAGTATTCTCACAGGAAGAAACAAGTGGTTCTTGTTTTCCTAGTCACTCTCCTGAACTTTCTCAGTTCAACATCATCCCTACACCCTCCTTTCTCTTTGTTTTTTTCTTTTTTCCCCCCAGTTTTAAGGAAATGGACTTGTCTTTTTCACACCTGGTTAGTGTCCATCCTGATTGACCCTGGACCATGTTGTGAGAGATAAGAATCAGATCCTTTAGTAAGAAGTCTCTTGACTTCTTATTCTTTAAACTATGAAGGAAACATCATGGCTACCTTGGATATCAGTAGCTTCTCAGCATTCTAGAAAACATATCTCCCTTGCCTGGAATCTGACGTTCTTCAGCAATTTATTCTGAAAGTGAGATGAAGATTCTGTAGTGGGAAGTGCGGAACACCATCATATCTGATTGTTTCCTTTGGTCTTATCACTGATTAGGATTCCTTAACTTTTCCTTTCTTTGGATTCCTCAAACTATAAAACAGGGGTAGTAATCCTTGAATTAATTTTCTCAAAAAGTTATCCTGAGGAATTAATGAGGTCTTGTTAATGAAAACACTTTGTAAACTCTAAATGATGTAGACACAGATGTGAAGTATAAGATTATTTGATCTATGATGCAAAAATCAATAAATCTACTCTATGCTTATAGATAGATTTGGAGTGTTAGAGGTCGCATCATAACATCAGCCTTCACCCCCATTTCCAAGGTTGTTGAAAGGATCTCATTTGCAAACTTCTTGCCTGTCCATCATCTGGCCTCTGAACACCTGCAGCAGAGGGGAACTCACTACCATCAATGCAGTCTGTTTCATGTTGGGAAGCTTCTCATTGTTTAAAAAAAAAAAATCCTTCCTATTGCTGAGATGATATCAGTCCCTCTGTAGCTTCCAGAATCAGTTTGCAATTTTTGTTTCTGGCTCCCCATCAGAAAACTATCAAATTCTCTTCCCCTATAATGCTTCTTTGCATTTGTGAAATCATGAATTATGTCTTTCCTAGGTTCTCATGCACTCTGTTTCCAGATCTTTTATGATTCCAGAAGTAGAACCAGTGATTTGTCTAACTAATGGGTGAAGCAAAGGCTTTAGGTCCAGCAGCAGAGCAAGCAGAAGAGATTGGATCCCTGTGCACTCGAGGTTACAAAGCACAGCATAGAAAGGTCATTTTTGACAGCAGGCCAGTCAGCCCAATGCCTAGCACTATCTATGCCTCCACGCAATTGGAGCTAAATGTTAAATAAATATTGTGAATGAATCGTGCAGCAAAAGATTTGCTGTCTATAATAGATACATTATATATATATTTAGAGAGAGAGAGAGAGAGAATTTTTTAATATTTATTTTTTAGTTATCTGCGGACACAACATCTTTCTTTGTATGTGGTGCTGAGGATCGAACCCGGGCCGCACGCATGCCATGCGAGCGTGCTACCACTTGAGCCACATCCCCAGCCCTAGATATATATTTTTTTATTCCTCCAGTACATTGTAGTTTTGAAAATATCTTTGAACATTTTTTTTTCCAGCTGCCATTCACTCTGGAGGGTCAGGAGAGTCTTTAGTTTATTCTTCAACACTGAGATGTGCTGAATTCCACTGAGGTTCTGCCTCATTTTAGGTGGACATGACAAAGTAGAAGATGAGGGTGGATTGGAATGTGGGTGAGATAGTGTCACCTAAGGTCTCTCCCACTGCTATTTGCAACACTGTCTTATACCCAGTCTCCTGGTGACAAACTTCTGGCCTGAAACAAAAGTGAAGTCCCAAAGAACTAAAAAATTAGAGTGAGTCACAGATCCAAGTGGAAGAGACCTGGGATGTTATCCAGTCTAGCCCAGCACCTGATAACTAATATTTTCAACACCATATTCTGATTTGGTTACTATTTCTGGGAAGCTGCAATGTGCCAGGCACTTACTATATGATTTTACATAGACTCTCTCACTTACTCCTCTCTTCCACACAGTGGGAAAGGTATGACAGTTCCCCAGAGTCAAGGGAGAGAGACTTGACATCCACAAAACTGATGAATAATTAATGTTCCCCTCATCTTCCAAGGAGTCACTTTTTTTTGGCAGGGGGGGCGGGGTACCGAGGATTGAACTCGGGGGTACTTGACCACTTAGCCACATCCCCAGCCTTATTTTGTATTTTATTTAGAGACAGGGCCTGACTCATTTGCTTAGAATCTGGGTTTTGCTGAGGCTGGCTTTGAACTTGCGATTCTTCTGTCTCAGCCTCCAAAGTTGCTGAGATTAAAGGCATATGCCACACAACTAAGGAGTCATGGTTGATTCCTTAATGCCTATTAAACTCTCATCCATGAACCCTAAACTCATTCCTCTGAATCTGTGGAGTTATTGCAGGAGATTTCTGTAACAACCTGTGTACTCAGGAGTGTCTGGGGATAGACAAAATGGGCACATTTTATTCCTTTGTACTTTTATTTCTCAGGTGTATGTGGATGCTATTGTGATTAATTCAATATAATTTTAAAAACCATGCTCTAAAACCATGGTGCTTTTTGTCACCATATATTTTATTAATCATTGGAATTTTTAATTTCTATACTTTACTTTTTGAATAGTTTTAGGTTTAGAGAAAAGTGGGCAGGAAGTGTAGAGAGTTCCCCTGTACCTTCCTGTCCTCCCTTTTTTGATTACCCCACTATTAACTTCTTGCTTTGATTGATGTATTTGTTACAGATTATGAGTCCATATTGATAAGTGATTATCCACTAGAGCCTATGGTCCACATTAGGGTTTACTCTTTGTGTTTTAACAAATGTGGGATGACTTACATCCACTATTACAGTGTCATTCAGAATAATTTCACAGTCCTATTTTTTTCCAGTATTAGGGACTGAGACCAGGGTCTCTCTACCATTGAGCTACAGCCTCTTTATTTTTGAAGACAGGGTCTCACTAAGTTGCTGAGCCTGAACTCAAGCTTGAGATCTTCCTGGCTCAGCTTCCACAATCATTGGGTTTGTAAGCATGCACCTCTTTGCCCACCTTCACTGCCCTAAAAATGTGTGCTCCACTAATTCATTGCTCCCTCTTTTCTCCTGAATTACTTATCTTTTTACTGTATCCATAGTTTGCCTTTTCCAGAATGTCGTATAATCAGAATCAAGCAGTATGTAGCATTTTCAGGTTGGCTTTTCTTTTTTTTTCATTTAGCAATATGCATTTAATGTACCTTTGTGTTCCTTTATGGATTGGTAGTTCATTTTTTTTGTTGTTGTTGCAAAGTATTTCATTGTATGGATATGGCATATTTTTTAAGTCCATTCTCCTATTGAAGGACATCTTGGGTACTTCAAGTTTAAGCCATTACATATAAGGCTGCTATAAACATCTATATGCAGGTTTTGTGTGGATACAAATTTTCAAGTTATTTGAGTAAATACCAAGGGATGTCTCTGCTAGACAGTATGATAAGAGTTGTTCTTGTTTGTAAGAATTTGCTAAACTGTCTTCCAAAGTGTCTGTTCCACTTTGGGTTCCCACCAACAAGAGTTCCTGTTGGTTTACACCTTCATCAACATTTGCTGTTGTCAGTATTTTGAGTTTTCTCTCTCTTAATAAGTGGGTAGTGATGTCATATTGTTTTTCTTAATTTGCAATTCCCCGGTGACATGTTATCCTGGTTCCTTTTCTATGCTTATTTGCAATCAGTGTCTTCTTTTGGGAGATGTCTGTTCAGATCATCCCCCCATTTAAAATTTTTTTTTCTTGTTGAGTTTTAAGAGCTTCTTATATATTAGATTTCAGTCCTTTATTAAATGTGTGTGTTATGAGCATTTCTTCCAACCTGTGGGTCTGCCTTTTCATTCTTTTAACAGTGTCTTTCACATTTTAATGAAGTCCAACTTATCAATTCACGGATTGTGCTTTGGGCATTGTTTTTAAGAAGTCATCATCAAATCCACAGTCTTCAAGATATTCCCCTATGTTATCTTCTAGGAGTTTTAGTTTCCTGTTATATGTTTAGGTTTGTGGCCCATTTTGAGTTAATTTGGCAGGGTAGGTGCAGGATCTGTATCTGGATTCACTTTTTTTTTTTTTTGCATGCAGATATCCAGTTCTGGCTCCATCTGTTAAAAGATAATCCTTTCTTCAATGAATTGCCTTCACTCCTTTTCCTACACCAGTGTGGTTCTATTTCTGGACTTGGTGTTCTGTTTCCTTTATTAATTTTTTTAGAATCAAGTTGTTGATATCCACAAAATAACTTGCTGGGATTTGATTTTGATTTTCTTGAATCTACAGATCAAGTTGGGAAGAGTTGATATCTTGACAATATTGAGTTTTCCTATTTATATACAGAGAATCTCTCTCCATTTATTTAGATATACTTTGCTTTCTTTTATCAGAGTTCTGAAGTTTTCCTCATAGAAGTCGGGCATATATTTCGTTAGATTTATAATTGTTTTTTGGGGGGGAGGGGAGTGCTAATGTAAATGGCCATTGGAATTATGAATAGTATTAAGTGGAAGGTCACTGATATTTTTCGGATTAAAATGTATTTCATATAATCCAAGAAATGAGACACAGCTAGCTCACATGGTACTGGACATGAGTAACTAGTGGTAGGGCTCTGAGCACCTGCTGCCAGGATGAGTCTAATGGTGTTATTGTGGCAATGCCATGGTACACTGAAAGGAGAAATGCCATTTGCAAATCAGAGTTTAAGAAGGAAATAACTTTTCCCAGCTAAAAGGGCTTTAAACTCTTTTCCTTGCCACACTTGCAATAGACAAAAGGTGCACCACAAAGTAATAGCCTGTAACAGAGTGAGAGCTGCAGCACCCTTGAGCCATTCTTCTTCTGTAGAAGAGGAAATAACTCACCTGGCTCTTGGGATAAAGACAAGAATTCTTACCCTAACTCACAAGCCTGGCATGCTCTGCCTTTATCAGTCTCTGAAGCCACATGCCAGCTCGCTCCTCTGCTCAGCACATTGGCTTTAGACTTTCTTTGCTGCATTTCTTCCATAGGGCCCTTGCATATGCTATGTCATTCCCCATTCCACTTGGTATGAGTGAGGAAATACTGTTGGGTGAGCATCCACCCACACCAAGTATCTATATATTTCATAATATAGGTTGACTATCCTTTATCTATAAAGGAAGCCACAAACTCTGTTTCCACTACTCTGGAAATGGAGTCTGTGGCTTCCTTTATAGAATCCTATCTTAATGAGGCTTATAGCAGTATACACACACACACACACACACACACACACACACACATATGTTGAACACAATACCTTTATTTTGTTTTATTTATTTTTATATGGTGCTGAGGATTGAACCCAGTGCCTTACGGGTGCTAGGTGAGCGCTCTACCGCTAAGCCACAACCCCAGCCCCCACTAATTTAATTTTAAAAGTTTTTTAGCAAACATCTATTCAATGTCTATGGTGTGCCACACATTGTGTTCAATGAGAACCTCGGGCATAGGCTCCACCCTGGAAGGCAGGCATTGCAGTGTGGGAAGGCTGCTTATCTATTTCACACCAAAGCTGAATGGTCAGGGGTAGAGTCACAGTGGGGGCTATAAACTGTTGGCTCAGGGCCCAATCCAGCTTGCCAGTTCTTGTTTTCTGTTTTGTTTGTGTGGTCATTCTGAAACATCTTGGCCTGAAGGCTTAGGTGGCTCCCGAACAGTTTGTTCCCTCAGTCTCCTGCCACTCCCTACTGTCTCATACCTGGTTTGGAATTTCTTGTGTTTCCACTGCCTGCCTGGCCCCTAAGTGCATCCAGTTTCTGACCCTGGATTGGGTCCAGTCCTCCCCTGGAGTCAGTAGCTGGCCAGAGATAGGGACTGCTTTTTAAATTTATGTTCTGTTCAAGGAACTGTGGGAATCCCATGGTTGGGTCCTGCAAGGCCCTACTGTGCAAGAACTCACAGTGCAGCCAATGAAGTGACATGTACAGAAATGGCCAGAATACTCTGTCCCGGAGAGTTTACAAAGCAGCTGTGAGAAGGGATTGCAGCACGTGCTCTGACTCCCATGTCTGTGGCTCATGTTCATGGCACAGAGGAGAAACGGGAGAAGGTGAGGCAAAATGGGCCATGTAAGCCCTCAGCTGGTCCTCTCTCGTGAAATTAACTGTGACCCAGGTTCTGTATGACTTTTGGCAAATTACTGCAACTTCACCTCTTTGGATCTCAGCTTCTACAACTGTAGACTGGAGGTGATGTTAGGGGGCAACAAAATTGTCGTGAGGAACGTGCTTAGCATAATGCTTCATTTAGAAGACATGACCAATTGATGTTGAACCTGAATCTTGCTTTAATAGGGGTTTCTGTAGGGACTGTTGCAGAAAGCGTTGGTCCACCTTTCATAGGAAGTGTGAGTAGGGAATGGGGCAGTCCTCGTCCCTGCCCGGCCATCAGCTGTACAGAACATTCTGTGCTGACAGCAGGCCTGGCTATGTGACCTCATCTCCCTCTTGGCTGTTCCCACTGGCAAGCCATGAATAGCAAGAGACACCCTCCATAATGCTGAGACCTTTTCCCAAAGAGCCTGTGGGGAGAATAATCTGTGTCTTTGCAGAGCCTGACCGTCTTCTGGAGCCAATTTTGCTGCAGATACAGAGAACCTAATTGTTTCATGTTCTTCAGGTCCCTCCTGTTGGTGGCCACTTAAATCCTTCCTTGTCATAATGAGTGAAATGCTTCAAAGAGTGGGCATTAGGCAGTCTCATCCATCATAGCAGTACCAAGAGTGGCAGATTTACAGATTCTGAGAGCTTCAGAGCAGGAAGGCATGGGGAGCTTATTTGTCCAACTGCCTCATGTTAACACTGCAGATAACGCCATGAGACAAAGCTGGTAGGGATCTGGATCTTCTGCCTTTGATGGCTTCTGCCGTAACACCATCTTGCCTTTTGTGTATGGAAAGAGTCATTCAGCATGAATGTGTGTGTGTGTGTGTTTCCACGAGTGTGCATTATGGCAAGTGATAGAATATCAAATTAAGCCAGAAAAAGTGAGTGCGTACGTGGGGGAGTGTGATATACTAGCTATGTAATGGAGTCCTCTGGAGGACATCTGACTTTGGCGGTGTTCTTGTAATTTAGTTTTGTTCCTTCTGTCTTCTTTAGTCCCTCTTCCTTAATATTATCTCCTCATTCTAAGACTTTTTTCCCTCTCACAATGGCCTCCAGAAGTTTCTAGAGCTAAGCCCTTTCAGGATTATGTCCAATGGGGCAGTAGGGAAGTTTTCTCTCTTCCAACCTTCTCTGTAAACACCCAACGTCCACTCTGATTAGGCATCTGGTGTCATGTGCCCTCTTGTGAGCCAAACACAGGCTGGAGATGGCACCGTGCTGAAAGATGTAGGCCTGGGCCCCTTGCTACATCTCAGGCCTGGGGCTGGGGCCCTTTCACACTCTGTGGACTGAATGTGGGTGTTTCTAGGTAGGGAGAATGAAGTTTTGTGGGCAAAAACTTTAAGAATGTCCTCTGTACTTCCCCAGTACTTCTATAATTGATACTAAAGTTCTTTGTGTCACATCTTCCATCTCCCCAAATTAGTGAGTGCTACTTGTGCCCAGAACTGAGAAGTGACCGAGAAGAGACTGGAGCACTTCCCTGGGCAAAGTAGAGATCCTGGGTTTAGGTATCGTGACTCCCGCCACTGCTACTCAGCTCACCCAGGCCTTGTTCTGTATGTGCTTCTATTTTTTAAAAAACTGAAGCAAACAAGCAAAACACATCAGCCTAATCATTCAGATTGCTAAGTCTGACTAAGCATATGGCATGTAGCCATACGGGGAGATGGTTTGGTATTTGGGAATAGGTGACTCCCAGGAGCATCAGTTTATCATCTTCTAAAAATTAGGAAATATCTATAGTACTTGCACAGAACTAACCATTTCTAAAGCACTTTCATGATAGCTATTTTACAGTATGGATGAAGGCAGAGTATCGCCATTCCATAGATAGAAAAGCACAGCTCAGATAGTGGAGCAATTAAAGTAATAATAACAAAGTCTATTAGTTCTATCCATTTTGCTGCAAATGACAGAATGTCATTCAGAATAATATTCCAAACTGCAAAGTGCAATGTTTCTATATGAATGTGAGTTAATTGTGTAAATGTATGTAATGACCCTGCAAACTAATAATATGAAGGTGAGTGAGAGAAGATTAAGAGGGTTGGGAGTTAGTAGGGAGGAGTTAATAAGGAATAAGGTAAAGAATGGGACAAAGGAACATTTGCTTGTTTGCTTTTTTTTTTTTTTTTTTGGTATGGGGGATTGAAACCAGTGATGCTTTACTCTTAAACTACATCCTTTGAGCCTTTTTTATGTTTTTATTTATTTATTTGAGATAGGGTTTCAAAAACTTGCTGAGGATCTTGGTAAATTGTTGAATCTGAACTTGAACTTGAGATCCTCCTGCTTCAGCCTTCCAAATTGCTGGGATTACAGGTATGTAATTACACACACCTGACAAATGTTTGCTTTTAGACATTTGAATTTTTAAGAATGTATTCATGTCCTATTTATGTAATTTAAATATTAGAGTATAAAATAACACAATGTTTTTACTAAAACATTTTTAAAAATTAGGAATTTTTTATTGGAGCTGGGATGGGGCTAATTGGTTAAGCCCCACTGGGTTCAAGCCCTGGTATAAAAAAAAAAAAAAAGACTTTTTTATTGGAAGCTGAGTTTAGGGGAAATAATTCTGACTCCTTTCAGAATTTTCTAATTATAACAAATATCGACCAAATGCTACTCAGAACCAGATAGCCTTTGACACTTTGATAAATTTGTAGAACCTTAGAACTTAAATGCCAGAAGGAATCTAAATGTCATTAATATCCACCCACGGAGAAGCCATAGAGGACCAGGGTCTAGTTACATCCCGATTCTTTTCCAGAAAATCTGCTGGAGAGTCAGGTCAGGACTTCATACCTGGGACTTCATCTCTCAGTGCCCAGATTTTGTGTCTGTTATGTGGGGACATAGTCCTGATATTTCCTTTCCTGCTTTCTTATGAGAATCAAATCTGCCAGTGATTATAAAATTACCAGAGAGCTATCAAACATGATAAAAATGCTAGGGTGATGTCATTGTTCTTGTTTCCCTTTTTCTGAGCCTTGCAATGCTGAAGTGATTTGCTCAAGGACAAACAGCTGCAAGACATCATAGGTGAGACTAGTCATGGCAGCACTTTGCAATAAGGCCCATATTTCATGGTTTACAAATTGTGAACGTGCCCATTTTCCCTGGTGGGCAGTATTCTGTGGACAGAGGCCAGACCCTAGCTGTCTTCCACCCAGTTCTGCATAAATCTATCAGGCCTTCAGGGGATGTGAGCTATGTGTGAAACTTCCTGGCCTCTACTGACCCTTCTTTAGGTAAAGAACACAAATTCGATTGCTTTTTAGCTTCCAAGAGTCTGTGATTTTAAGATCTAAGTCTTCGCTTCAACAGCACTCATCATCTCTAACCAAAGGAGCTACTCCCCCTAATCCAGCAAAGCTTGGGAAACTGGATGAGATGCTGGGATCAGCCAGTCCTTTCATGTGGGGGGAATGAAGAGGGTTTTGTAGGAACCTTGACTATGATGTCCTTGGCTGATGTGGGCTTGGAAGTAATAACACCTTGTGCTTGTGTAGCCTCTTGCTTCTGAGGAGCTCAAAGGACTTCCCAGACATTATCTCACTGTTTCTCACCATCCTCTTTGGAGGGTGGCTGAGGACAGCTCTCATTATTCCCTGGCACACCCCACAACAATGGGTTAAGTGGTTTTCCCACAACCATCTGGTGGCAGAGTCAGGACCAGGACCGAGGCCACCAGACTTCTGGCCTTCCAGCCTGCTCATTGCCTGATGCAGCTTTCAGGATCGATTATCTGTCACATGTGGATGAGAAGATTTACTGTCATTGTTATAATGGCTGGAGACCATTTGCTGGGGAGCCCTGGGAAAGGAGACTCTCCTATTCCAGGCTCGAGAAGTTGCTGATGTATGAACTGATTAGAGAGAAAATTTTGAGCATGACTCATCCTATAGAGGAAACGGGCAATGAATCAAGGGACATTTATGGATGTCAGGGCGAAATGTGTTGGGGGCACTGGAAGCCTAGTCTAGTGGCCTTAATTAATCTGGTCTGTCATGGGCTCAGTGGGTTTTGTGCCTCACTAATGCAACATCTGAGACTTTAGTTGGGCCATTCAATTCACTCCTTGATTATTTCCTAAATGAAAAAATTAACATTATGAAAGCCAGGACAATGACTGGACTTGCAGTTAGGAAACCTGGGTTTTATTCAAGCATTACGTATTCTGGTCCCTTGTGCTATTAGAAAAATTACCGAATCTCTTTTCTTCAATTTCCCCATTCATGAAAATGGGCAATTCCAGCCTCATCACTTTGTTATGTAGAACAAATAAGAGACTATTTAAACCATGTGTTTATGAATATTTGGGACTTTTGATAGAGCTGGGGCATACCCAAAGCCATAATATTTCGGGGAGATCAACTTTAGCAAAGGTTTTGCAAAAATTAAGTTTATATTAAAATAAACACAGATTTATTATAAACTAGCATGCTAAAATTGAATAACTTTTAAAGAGAAGTTTCACCTTACCCAGGCAGGGAGGGGGCTCAATTCATCCTCTGCTTCCAAATTCTACCGGGTAGAATTTCACATTTTCCCACCTTTGGGTGCCATTAGAAGTGTTAGGTGGAGACGAGTGAGAAGTGTTTGCCTAATTATCCATTTCTTGTGGGCCATGATGGTGCACACCTGGGATCTCAGCCACTTAGGAGGCTGAGGCAGGAGGATTGCAAGTTTGAGGCCATCCTGGGTAATTAGGAAAGACCCTGTCTCCAAATTAAAAAAGACTAGGGAGTAGATCAATGGCAGAGAACCCTTGGATTTAATCACAACTAACACACACACATACACACACAAATTCCATTCCTTTGATTTTTTTCAGTTATAATCCTGCATAAATTTTGGTTATTTACATAGTATTAGTTCATATTCCTGTAGCAATGGCTTCATTATTTTTTTAGATTTTCATATCTTCAGGTTATAGAGTGTCTATAAATAATTGTGTCTATATAATAAATGTTTATGTGGAGAATGATTCTGCATCACCAGAAAAACCACTATTGAAAATCTGGACCTTTATGTATACAATGGCAGATTTGTATATTAAATACTCTAGTGCTTTTACTATCAATCATCTCCAGATTTGTTTGTTTGTTTATTTTTAGAAATAAATTTATTTTAGAAATAAATAGAATATAAATTATAAGAAACAAATTCTGAGTGGGGTGTAGCGGGACACACCTATAATCCCAGCTACTCAGGAAGCAAGTCTGAAGCCAGCCTGGGCAATTTAGCAAGACCCCATGTCAAAATAAAATAAAAATGGCTATGAAATTCAGTGACAAAGTACTTGGGTAGTATGTGAGAGGCTCTGGGTTCAAGCTCTAGCACCACAATTTAAATTGAACAAATAAAAAGTAATAAAATTAAATTAAAAGTTAAGCTCCTTCCAAGGTAAGGCCTGAGGCAAACTTGAAAAGGATCCTGGGTTTGCCTTGGGCTTTTGAGCTACATATTAGATATATTCTGCTTAAGAAGATTATAGCCACTCAGGATCCTCTGTTCTTCCCACCACATCCCCAACGAAGATCTTTCTCAGTCTGTCATTCTACAGGCATCCATTCCTCTACTCCAGGCCTGGTAAGAATATACTACTGGTCATATCCCCACTTTGTTCCCAACACCACCTCTGCTATACAGGATTGGTGACCTGACACTGATGGATGTGGGCACTTCCTGAAGACAAATACTTGTCAAATATTTTCGTTCAAACATTTATGATACCAGGGAAGTGTAGAATTTGGAGGTAGAAAGAGCATTGTATTAGTCAGCTCTCTGCTGCTGTGAGGAAATACCTGAGTTATCAACTTATAAAAAGGAAACATTTATTTTGGCTTATAGTTTTGGAGGTTTAAATCTATGGTCACTTGACCCTGTTGTTTTGGGCCTGTGGAGAGGCAGAACATCATGGTAGAGAGTGCATGGTGAAGTACAACCCCTCACTCACCTCATGTTGGTTGGCAGGGGGTGAGCAAAAAGAGGGAGGAAGGGGTGGGGATTTCAGTTACCCTTAAAGGGCACACCTCTAGTGATCTAATTTCTTTCTGCTAGACCTCACCTCCTAAAATTTTCACCACCTCCCAATAGCGCCACTGTTTTAGTTAGCTTTGTGTTGTTGTTGATTAAAAGTTTATTTTGGCTCATGGTTTTAGAGGTTCAGTCCATGGTCAACCAACTCCATTGCTCTGGGCCGGAGATGAGGCAGAACTTCATGGCAGAAGGGCCTGGTGGAGGAAAACAGCTCAGGATGTGACAGGAAGGAGAAAGAGAGAGGGGGGCAGGGAGAGGTGTGTGTGTGTGTGTGTGTGTGTGTGTGTGTGTGTGTGTGTGGTCTGTTCACCAGAGACAAAATATAAACCCCAAAGGCATGTCCTCCCAGTGATCTCCAGCCACACTCTACCTACCTACGGTTTCCACCCAGTTAATTCACATCAGTGGTAACCCACTGATTAGGTTACAGATCTCATAATCTAATAATCATTTCAATCTGAGCATTCTTGCATTGTCTTCCACATGACCTTTTGGGATACCTCATGTCAAACCCTAACAACCACCATAGGGACCAAGTCTCTAACACATGGCCTTTGAAGCACTTTTGAGATCCAAACCATAACAAGCATCTGGGCTTCTCCCACCCTGACACCATCCCTGAGAGCTAAGGGGCTGTGATCTGTTCTGAAGATCAGGAACTGGGGGAGATGAACCAGGTCTAAAAGCAGGCACTGTGCCATTTGCACAGGGAATTTTAATGTCCCAGGTATGCAGATTTTAGTTTGCAAGGTATGCATGTTCATGTGGCTTCACGGATGCAGAGAGGCCAGAGCTAGGCTCCCTTAGGCACAGGGCCTAGAGCAGGGAAGGAGACAGTTGCCTGATTTTACTGTTATCTGGCAACACTTGTGCCTAGAAAGACTGCCCTTGTTATCAGAACTATCCTGACCTCTGTCCCCTTCTGCCATAGACTACTCTGCAGTATAGAAGCTGGAGATGGTCATACAGACCACCCGTTCAATGTCTTGTTTTAAAGATGGAAATATCAAGGACTAGAGAGGCAATTAACTTGTCTGAGTCCCTTAAATTTTACTCTGGAAAAAAACCTCCAAGGATGGGGTTAGAATAAGAGAGAGAGATTTACAACCTGATGGTGTAGTCGGATCCACTGGGTTTAATACATCTTTAGTCAGAAATTCCTAGAGGTTAGTGATGAACAAGGTGTGAGAAATGAAAGTGAGGAGAAAAAAAAATTATATCTGACTTTCACTGTTAGCAAAAGTATTTTCCCCCCTTGGATATATTGTATTCACTCAAATGTGCTATTGCACAGTAGAGATAAAAATTAATAGCTTTGTTTCCTGTGATCTCTTTATCAGCCAAAGTACAGGGCTACGGCTCTCAGTTATTTTAATGGAAAAACTGAAGTCCTATTATCAGGTGATAAGGCCTTGTCAGGCGTTATTTTATTCTCTTATCTTTCTTGTTCAAGGTTAGGTGTTGGAGCCCTGACGGATGAGCTGGGCTACCGGGACATGATGTTCCTTGAGCCTTGATCTTACTCCGCCCTTCAAGATAACCGAGGCTGGTGAGAGAGGCCTCCAGGGCCAGCTGATCCTGAGCACAGATGCAAACAAAGAGTTTGATGGCTGGGGTCCTGGTCTCAGGACAGGTAGGTAGCCTGGGGAGCTTTGTAGACTCAGTCACATGGCCCAGGTCACCTGCACTGCAGAACCTTTTCCCGAGGACTCCAGGAAAGTTTATTTGGTAAGCACTAGCTGGTGATCTTGATGTTCCTCGTGTTTGATAGGGAGGGAAAGATGAGTCACGCCAGTCCCTGCTGCCCTTGGGAAGCTCACAGCCAAGAGGGTTGCAGGCTTGATCACAAGGGAAGGAGGCTTAGTCATATCCTCCTCCTTTGGGCTTCCAGAGTACCTTGTGCCTATCTGTACTCTGGCCTGTATCTTGTCACAGCGGGTGGTCATTTATCTGTCTGTGAAACCGTCCCCCTTATTAGCATGCCAGCCCCTTAGGCAGAGATGAGGCCTTAGATGTGGCCTCACATCTGTCTTCACAACAGTTGAAACATAATCAATATTTGAGAACTACATTTAATGTGCAAGTAAATTCTTTCATTCGCTCATTTGTCACCCCATGTCTGTGGCATTTTTGCTGTAGAATGCTACCTCTAATCAGGCCTGCTGCTGATTTCGGAGGTTTGCTGTGAGGGTCGCGCATGCATCATGAAACAGGACAGAGGAAGCTTCTGCCTCAGCTCTCTTGTCACTCACACAAAGGCCACCGGCTTCTCGTCCTTCATCCACACTAGTGGTGCCTCAGGACTGGCTTTGGGCCAAGAGAAACCCCTTTGATGTGGTGAAGTGAGTGCTGACCCCCAGTGAGACAGGCTCGGAATGCCCCATTTCTACAGGGTTACTTCCTATCTCTGAGCCTCAGTTACTTCCTCTGGGAAATGGGCATAATAAAACTCTTATCTCACAAGGTTGTTGAGATAATTATATAAAAATGGGTGTGGATGGTAAAAACTGCCCAAAGAAAAGAGAAGAGTAGCATTAGGAAATAGGAAGTCTCCCTCTTCATCCCTCCCAGTCCCCCTCATGTACTTTGAGAAAAGGCTTCCAACCCAGGTTTGCCCTGCTTTCCTCTGTATGAGGAATAATTCTATAGCTTTTATGTTGCAGAGACTATGGAGGATAGATTGGAAAGTGCTGGGACCTGCTCCCTAAACTGTTATCATAACATAGCATCTACGGTTCACTAAGGACCTGTGAGTAGCCCAAGAAAGTATGCACCCCAGTGTAGGCTTCCTTGAGGGTGATTTGATGACTATTGATAGTCAATGAAAGTCCTCCAGGCCTGTTAGACTCAGCCCCAGGAGAAGTTCATTCCCATTTTAAAATCAAGAGATAGTCTTAAGCAAGGCAAGTATAGGAAGCTATTCAGATAGAAGACAGCACTGTCAAAACACAACTCCAGAATCTTCTTACTCCTGCTGGGATGAAATTGAAGTAATGATGGTGTCTTATTTCAGCTGTTGTGGGTCAGGGCCTTGGAACCTGGGACCCTGGAATGACTCTGTAGGAGTGACTTTGCACAAGTCATTGACCTCTTCAGGTTTTCAGGCACTTGTCTGTCAAATGAGCAGGATGATTAATTACCAAGGTTCTTGCCAACTTTGACTTTTTTTTTTTTTTTTGATTCTATTGTATCCTGCTGTTTTATGACCTTTGGAAGCACTAAGGTGCATTTAGAAGCAGGTAGCCCTTGTCTCATGATGCTCCTAGTGTATCTCTGGATGACCTGAACCCTGTCTTCACATGGGACTCTACCTGTGTATTTACAGTGTCTGGGGAGTCAACAGCAGCCAACCTACTCTACCCTCCTTCTCCTGCCCTGTGTTGGCTTCCGCCCTTGCTGGGTGTAGGCTGCTGAATACCAGATCAGGCAGCAGAATGTCCTTGTGCAGCTCAGCCATGACTCATTGATCTTTCAATGCGAACTCCAACGAAGCTCTTTTATGAAGCCTTCCCAGAATCCCTTCCAGAAGATTCTATCTTTCCCCTGGACCCTCCTGGCACCTTCCTGTCACTGTCTAATGGCCCTTAACTCTCTTGCAATTCACCATATCCTCTTTTCTTTATTGGGCTTTGAGGGGGGGGTGGGGCAGGACAAATATTCTGGCTTCTCACAGATGCTGGGCAGGGGTTTTCACATGGCAGCCACTCAACAAATATGAATCAGTGACCTGAAGAATTTGGGATTGAGATTTAAAGTAGATATGGATTAAGATTGTACAGATCTAACAAATACATTTCTTTGATCTCCTTGTGCTTGATTAATGATGCCTAACCAGGGATCCCTGGAGTTTAGGAATCTGTTTAGGTAGTAATGGGTGAAGGAGGGATTAGTATCTCCAATGACTTTGGTCCTAAGTGGCAAAACCCCAACTGGAATAGGAGAAAAGAAACAAGAGGAAGGTATTATTGGGGCAGAATTGGTTTTGGGATGGACAGTTTAGGGTCTGGGGCTCCCAGTTCTCAGTTTTGCTTCCTTCTGAGTGGGTCCCCCTCTTGGGCTCACCTGTCACAGTGGCAGCATGGCTGGTACCAACCCCAGGGAAAATGAAAAAAAAAAAATCTTCTCTACTTTTTCAAGAGAGTGCTAGGCTTATCTCTGAAAGGTCATTATTAGTTAACAGTCCTTATAGCCAAAAGGGAAGTCTGCTCCAACTGACCTTGGTCTCAGGTTCTTTCCCAAAGCTGGGTGAGGTCAAGGAATTAGAAGGAGGGGTGACGTTCCCAACAGGACAAGGAGGCACTGCCATCAGGGAAAGGGGAGTTTGCTCATGGCAAAACCAACAGGACTTGTCTTCAAATATTTTCAGTGTTTCGAGAAGCTTAACAGAAAGAAGGCTGGGAGTGGGGCATATGCCTGTAATCCCAGAGACTCAGGAGGCTGAGGCAGGAGGATCTCAAGTTCAAAGCCGGCCTCAGCAATTTAGTGAGAACCTGTTTCAGCATAAAAAATAAAAAGGGCTAGGGATGTGGCTTAGGGGTTAAATCCCTCTTCAATTTCCAATACCAAACCAAACCAAACCAAACAACAACAACAAAAAAAAACAAAAACAAAAACAAAACTTAACGGAAATAGCCCATTTACTAATGTGAAAGCTCTTATGGCTAATGAATATGCCAAGTTCCTTTGCTTTTGTCTGAAATTCTGTTAGCTCAGTTCGGGAACATTGAATATCTCTTGCTGACCAACTGACCAGGAGATGTTTGCATCCTAAAGGATAGAAAGGGAAATTAATTTCCAGCATACCCCAGTTAAACTCTGCTGATTTATTATAATTTTAATTTCTATGAATTTTTCTTGCAACATATGTTACATCATCTACTGTATCGTTATATCATAAATAGTTCTCCTGGGATTAAAGTGCCAGTATATGTTCTAGCCAATGAAAACTAAATAAACTTGACTATTCTTCTGTCAGCCAATGATCATGACTGCCCTCGTGGCAAAGGGCTCTCAGCCAATGAGTTCTCCACTGACGTTGGACAATTGAGAGTCTTTGGCAACTTGTGTTTTTTCCTCTGTGAGTCCTCTCTTTCTTGCACATATTTTATGATCTGGTCAACAGCTTTGCCCTCTGTACCTTGCAAAAGACATATAATTATAAGTATTGGAGGAAGATAAAAAAAGAAAGTTGAGTAACTTCCTGGAATTTAAAGCAAAAAAAATATGCCTTCAAAGAAAGAGTCCAAAGTAAAGATGTAGAAATTAGGCATTTGTAAAAGTCATGGACCTTAGGAAGGTCTAAGTAAGCACACCTGAGCCAGCTGGGTAAATGGGTAATTACAGGTAGGAGAAGCCATGGTCAAGGCAACTAATAGTTTTAGGGCTTTGGAAGGATCCAGAAAGTCCATTGCCCAGAAGAACCAGAGTCTGGGAATAATTCCTTGTTAGGCCGAGCTATCACAGTTGACTTTCCAATTTTGAGGATTTGTAAATGTTAAAGAGAAATTTTGTAACTGCTTTATGTAATCATTAAAATGCCTTAAGGAGGGAAAAATGAATAGCTCCTTTGTCTTGGGTCCCTAACTTTTAAGGAACTCACTGTCTTTTCAGGTTTTGTTTCTTCTGTTCATTCTGATTAATCTCAAACATCATCCTGTGTGATGGACTCTGTATCTAAGGTAAGAACAGGGGTCCAGAGACCAAGGCCACTTCCTAGTTATACCTGCCTGGGGACAGATGGTGGGTTGGGAGGTGCCACCTAAGGACTACAGGGTTGGGTACCTTTACTCCATTATCTAGTTGTGTCGGGATGAGCTGGGAGAGCTTGTTAAAAAGCTAATTCTTCGAAGTTCTCTCCAGACTTAGGCAATTAGATGCTCTGGAAGTGGGCCCAGGAATCTGCCTTTTAGCAAATGCCCTCAGGTGATTCCTAGATACTCCCAAGTTTGAGGATCACTGATCAAAAGTTCCAAAGCTGCATTATGATCGGCTCTGCAGAAGAGGCCCTGATTATAGGCCCAGCACTCTCTCTGACACCAGGAGCTACAAGAGCTTCTGATGTTCCAGGAGATTCAGGAGGGTGAGTTGGGGAGGTTTTTTTTTTTTGTTTTTTTTTGTTTTACAAGGAGAGAGGGTTTGTTTTCAGTTCTTCCTGCAATTTGAGGGGCCCTGTTGCCTCTTTTATGTATTTATTTTTTAAAATATTTTTTTTAGTTGTTGCTGTACCTTTATTATTTATTTATTTGTATGTGGTGCTGAGGATCAAACCCACCTGCTAGGCAAGCACTCTACCACTGACCCATAACCCCAGTCCCCCACCCCCACCCCCGTTGCCTCTTTGGGGACTGGATGTAAAGGACTAGGCAAATGATTCTTGCTGGCCTGTCAAGCACCATAATATTTGAATGAATCTGTCTTGAAACAGTGTTACTCTCTCAATTCCCTGATCACTTGACGGTTAAGAACACTTCCATCAACTCCTCTCTCCTCTAGTCTCCAGAACTTCATGTAACCGATGAACAGATTGTAAGCTTTCTTCTACAGTTTTCTCATCTCAAATAAACTGTAGGTTGCTAAGAACCACAGTGATCCCTACTACTGATATTAAAATGAGAAGAATCAGTTCTTCTGCTTGTTTTTAAAATAAGATAGCGCCTTACTGATAGTTCAGATAACATTTATCTCAATTTAAGTTGTCATGTATTGTCGTATTTCATTCTGTGGTGACTTCTTTTAGCATTTTAAATTGATTCCTTTGAGATATTCTAGGACATCCCATTATCACCAGAGGTTATTTTCTAAAACTTTATTTTTCATTTATAAATGGTCCATAGTTTTCCAAATTACTTATAAAGATTAAATAAATGAATGCAATAGATTTTTTAACAATCAGATTATATATATATATGACATTTGATGAGGTTCAGGACAGAGAGCCAATGCTGGCTCTGTTGTCCACATGTTGTGTGACTTGAACAAGACATCTGCCTCTTCTGGGCCTCAGTTTCTCTCTCTGTACAATAAGAGGGTAAGACAGGTGATGGCTGTAGACCTCCCATCTCTGAAAGTTTCCAGGTATAGCACCAACGGGTTACAAAATGTCCCACAGTGTAGGAGGGAACAGATATGTCATGATTTCGTTCCAGTTTAATCTGTTTCATATTTAGTATAGTCCAACCTGTGATAGGTCCTCCGTGGAACGCAGATGACTCATTTCCTGTCCTAAGTGTGTCTTCTCTGAGGTGTGGAACAGATCCTTCCTTCAGATATGGAGCCAAAAAGGGGGTCGAGTCAATGGGCCTCTGGGCAAATACTTCATGTTCTTTTATCTGTGTCAAATTAAACATGAAAAACTGGGTGCAGTGGTGCACACCTGTAATCCCAGCGACTTGGGGGGCTGAGGCAGGAGGATTGCAAGTTCGAGGCCTGTCTTGGTGACTTAATGCAGTCCTTAGCAACTTAGTGAGTCCTGACTCAAAATAAAAAAATTAAAAGGACTAGGATGTGGCTCAATGATAAAGTGCCCTTGGGTTCAATCCCCAGGACCCCCTCCCTCAATTAAACCTGGTAATAAATGCTCATGCACACGCATGTGTGTGCACGCGCGCGCGCGCACACACACACACACACACACACAAGGTCATTTAAGGACTAGGGTCATTTACAGGCTTAGATGTTTACTGAAAAGTGTGCCCACCAAGTTTTCATAAACACAATAACATTTTAAACACAGCAGAGTAGTTGCAAATGGTAATGACGATTAGATTCTATTAAGATGACAAGTGCATTTTGCTAAGTAATTTTTGAGGGATGACAAATTCCAGTGTAAAAATTCCCCTTCTTCCAGGAAGCCTCCCCTGACTGCTGCTGGACGCTGTCACCTTTGTTCATCTCCCTCCCTTTTGAATTGCACTCTACTTTAAGAGACCGAATTGTGTCAGTAAGTTCAAAAATACATTCAAGTCCACAGATTTGCAAAATGTGAAGATCAGAAGAGAACTTTGAATGTCAAAAGCTCTTCATGTCACCTTTAATTTTGTTATTCATTCATTTGATTGCTAATCCATTCATTTAATAACTGTTCAGTTAAGGTGACACGTTAAGCATTGCACTGGACACAGACTTATAGCAAAAACAAGGCATAAAATGTTCCTGCTCTCATGGAATTTCCACTTTACGTGGCAGACCATAAAGGAGCAAACATTTTATGAGATAATTTATTAGGCTGACAGAATGTGGAAATGCTGGTCAAGAAGGGTGAACTGAGAAGGTTTCCACGAGGAGATGAAATATAAAATGGTATCTCAAGAGTGAGAAGGAGCTCGTCATGGCAAGTGTTTAGGGTGAAGAGAATAACTGGTGGAGATTCAGTGGTGTGGAAGAGTTGGGATGCTTTAGAGATGTCAGGAAGGGAGAGGGAGAAAGGAAGGGCCCAGGAGGTGCAGGTGTAAGACAAACACAGAATGGGGGTTTCATTCTGAATTCAGAAGGAAGTCACCGAAACGGTAGAAAACAGGAGTAAATGATCTTTAAGAAGAACCCTTTGATTTTGGGGGGAAATGAAGATGAGCAAAGAAGCAGAAAAGCAAGAAAACAAACAAACAAACAAACACCCCAAATCAAACAGTGCTCTAGGTGACAGTTAATGGGACTATTTTATGCAGGGTTATTGCGGTGTGATGCAGGGAAGCAGTTCATGATAAATTTTATAAAAGGGACATACAATACTTGTTTGTGGATTGGACATGGAGGTTGAGATATAGGAAGGAATCAAGGGTAGTTCTTTCTGTTTCTGCTCAGTAACTGGGTGGAAGGTTACTTATTCAGAGGGGACAATGGGGGGAATATAGTACAGCTTTGGGAGGAAATCTAAGAAACTTGCATAAGTAGTAAGTTTCATCTTATTATGTCTTCAAGTAGAGATTCGGGGTAGGACACTGATTCTTCTTGAAAAATCCCTGGTGGTTGCAGAGGTATTAGCTTTATCTCCTGAACTAGACCAGAATTAGAAGGCAGGTGTGGCCTGTTTCACATCTGGTCTCCTTTCTAGGGCTCTGGGTGGGAGGCATGTAACCCAGTTTCTATATTCTCACGTTCGGGAATTACATAGGTCTGGAGTGTTGAAAGTGCTGTATTGGCTCACAAGACCTAATGGTTAAACTTTCAGAAAGGTTGTGAGCTGATTGTTAAATCATCCTAGAATTCGAAGTACTTACTTATCTGTAACATTTGGCAAACTATGAAAATCAGAGCTTATTCTTTTCCTTCAGAGAGCCAGGTTACCAGAATACTTGCAGGATGGCTCTAGAGTCACTGACTCAAATGCCCTTTGGGGAAATGAAAATAGCATTTATAAGTGATTTTCCCAGGTCCAGAAATATCAAAGCATGCTGTTTCCTAGTTAAGTTAAAGTAAGTACTTTAAAATGGCATTTCAGATTTCTCAATAACATATATATGTAATATGTGTGTGTATATTACATATAGTCTATATTTTATAATGTGATATATGACAAAATCTTCAGTTCCCTCAACAAAACTGAGAAGTTTTTTTTTTGTTTTGTTTGTTTGTTTGTTTTTTTTTAATTGGAAAGTGACGATGGAGCCAGTACAATGGTGTATATCTGTAATTCCAGCTACTTGGGAGGCTGAGGCAGGGGGATCACAAGTTGGAAGCCATCCTGGATAACCCTGTCTCAAAATAAAAAAAATAAAAAAGGATTGGAGATATAGTTCCAAAGAAAAGTGCCCCTTGGGTTTAATCCCCAGTACTGGGGGGCAGGGAAGCCATGAGGGAGATTTTCCCTGAATTCAGATAGTCTGCCTCAAGATAAGCCAGACTTTCACATCTAATTAGGGAAATATCACCTCCCCTCTAGAAAAGCAGAACTCTAAGATGTTAGCTGCCATCGTCCGGATTCTAGCCCAGTGTTGCTAGTTCTTATGCTTTTCTAAGAGAAGCCAGAAAATTGAATTTTAATGAGAAAATTCCCAGCTCTTAAATGTTGACTTAAAAAAAAATTGAAAAAGCATCATGGGCCAAACAAAACATTTATACAGGCTTCATTGGGCTCAAGGGCCACCACTTTCCAACTCTATGGAAAGGTTCTTGTGCATGATTGACCATTTGGGAGAGGGGTTGAGCCCACAGAATGTGGTGAAAAACTACTTTCCTGCCAATCCTGGCACATGGGAGCCACATCAAATTTATTTGATAAATAAAACTTTTTTAGGTGACATATGCTATAGTCCAGCATGGGGGAGTCATACACACCAGTTATTGTGTTTTCCTCACTTGACTATGGGCTTTGCTAAGGCAAGAACCATCCTAGGCATCTAGGTGTCCTCCTGGCATGTAGTAAAGAAGATGGACGTAAAATAGAACCTAGTATGAAAGGAGCCTTAGAGACGTTGTCCAGTCTCTTGAGAAGCTGATGCTGAAAGAGAAATCATTTTCCCTTGGCCTCCATGGGTGACTTAGTGCAGAGTTGGGATGGGAACTGATTGATCTGAGGGCTGGAGGAGATCTCTGTTGCTCAGGAAATATTTGCCGAATTAAGAAGTACATAAAAGGGTGAAAGAAGAATCAATGAATGCGTAACGGAGTGAACACAACCTGAAATGACCACTTGGTTTACAGAGTACATGTTAAAGCAAGAATCTTATGAGCTAGCATGTTCTCCCTCATTTGTGGAAACTAAAAAGCCAATCCCATAGAAGAATGGAATGGAACAGTGGTCACTGGAGTGTGGGATGGGAGGGAAAATGCACAGAGAGAAGCCTAATTAGGGGCAACAAAGCATAGTTAGACAGAAAGAATTAGTTCTGGTTTTCCATAGAACAACAGGGTAACTATTAGTCATGGCAATCTATGATATATTCCAAAATAATTAGAAGAGTTTGAAGGTTCCCAACACATAAAAGTGATTAATGATTGAGGAGATGGATGTGCTTATTACCCTGATTTGATCATTACATATTGTAGGCATGTATCAAATTACCGCATTGTACCCCATAAAGAGGTTCCTTCTGCTCACTTCCATGTTTCCTTAAGTGTGTGCCTTATCCACTCTGGTCCTTGGCTTTCTTATCTATAAACATCTTGTCTCTTGGTGGAGTTTCAGGTAATGTAAACTACTGGCAAGAGTCAAAATTATTGAGTGCGGTGTATCAGGCATTGGGCTAAATGCATTATATGGATTTTGTGATTAATGCTTACAATAGTTGTCAGAAGTGTGTACTGTTTGTATCACCTCCATTTCAAAGATGAAGAAACTCATGTTCAATAATGTAACTTGCTTGTCCAACTTCACCCAACTTGTAAGTAAATAATATAATTTGAATTGTAGGCATTTTACTCTGAAATTATAACAGTAATGTAAGTCCTTTGAAAAACATAAAAGGTTGAATAAATCTATCATATTATTAGGATACTTTTGGGAGGCTCAGGGGTGTGGCATTCCTAGGACTCTTGAAAAGAATAATGCTCTGAGTTAAGCCGGGTTTTTTTTCTGTGTTTCATAACATAGAATTGACATTATAATCTATTTGAGGGTTAGATTAAGTGACATCTGAGGGACCTTATAGACTAATCCAGAGACCTAGCTCCTAATCCTGTAACCTCTTTGGATAGGCGTGAGCAGATCCTTGCAGGCTTTCCATATATACAATAAGTGGGAATACCTCCCAAGTGTTCTCTTCTGATGTTCCAATGTTCTGTGGAACATTTAACAATCCAACATACTTCAGGAGTCCTTTTGGTTGCAAATGATAGCAACCTAACTCAAAGTAGCCCAAATGAAAGAGCAGATTTTGTAGCTCAGTAAAAGAAAAGTCTAAGAGTCTTCCTTTAGGTTTGACTATATTTTAGGGCTCATCTAATATCATCAGGTTTCCTTCTGTGTCAACTGTACAGCTACCTATGTGGCTCACATTCCAGTCAAACAAGCAAACTAGATGGGGAAAAAGAATCATCTTTCTTGAAAGCAGAAAATCCCTGGGAAAAAAAATTGAATTCGTCCAACTTTGGTAACATTTACCTCCGAGCCCTTCTTTATGCCAAGGGTATAATGATGGGCCAATCTGTGTGCCTCTTTGGCAATGAGGGAAGGGTTTGTCTTGTACAAAACCCAGGAATGGGTTTTCCACAGAATAGCAGCTTTCTGGATGACAGAAAAGGAGATGAGGCCAGACAATGGAAGCCAACTCCAACCAGCTTTACCTTTTACTTGGAAGAGAGACTGGCAGAAGGAGCGCCTAAGGTGTGAATCTATAGCTCAGAATCACAAGCTGGGTTGTTGGACTTCAGTATTACAAGCAAGCCATGTTTACAAACGTTTTTTTGGAAAGTTTTGTTTCACCTTCAGGGACATTTGGACTCCAGCAATGGCATTGCTGAATGTCATGGAGTCATTATTTTGCCTTATAATTACAGTTCTTTACAGCGGTGATTGCAGCACAGGTAATAAATAAAATAACAAATGAGCAGATTTGAGAAAAGTTTGCCAGAGCTGTGTTGATTTATGAGGAACCAACCAATTAAACAAGTTGGTTAAAACTTTTGATTGAACTCAACATCTCTGGCTTGTATTGGAGAGGGTGACTAGTCCCTTTAGCTGGCACAGAAAGTAAAGTGTGCTAATCAGCAGTAGGAAAAGGAACAGAAGGCAAAGGGCCATGAAATATCCACCAGCAAGTTGCAATGTGGAGACCTGTCTTGGGCTGTACCCCTATGGAATTAAAGAACTGGAAAGAGCCTCCACTCAAAAGTGTCTATATTTATAGTTTGGATATGCACAGATTGTTACAGATGAAGGGATTTTTAGACACTACCTAATCCAGTTCTTTTAGTTCACAGATGAAGAAACTGAGACCCAGAGAGAGCAAAGAACTTGGTTAAGTTTGTGCTGCAAAAAAGTCATTGAACCAGAACTCAAACCCAAGGTTGCTCCTTCCTCACTTTCCAAGTTCTCATCCCTGTGTGGCAAGCCCCCATTGGTTTTCCCCTAAGGACTCTAGTAAATGTTTTGAGTTATGGAAGGTTTTCCCATTAGGAAACTGCATTTAATTTAATCTTTGGGGGGAAGTGTAGAGCAGAGAAATAAGACTTGGCTATTGCAATACCTTAGATTTAAATACCCTGCAACTCTCATTTCTCCAAGCTAAAGGAAAGGAGAAATAGCCGGAGGTTCCTCAGCATTAGAAAATCAAAAGTTAATTTATGAGTCCTTAAAAGGGATGAGAAAATATAAAATATGTTCACTCTCCTGAGAGTACTTATGTTTAGGCAACACAAATGAGTGCTAAAGGATCTAGATTCTACTTGGATCTGGGTCTTGATGGATAATCTTAGACAAGATATTCTCTCTGGGCTGATCTCTTCATTTATAAATTTAGTTGATTCTTGAGGCCCTGGTCAGTCTTAGGTTTTAGGGGTGGTCTTTAAAAAGTGTCTATACTTAGAGTATTATTGTCATGTAAGAAGAAAGAACTTTCTGCATGGAAGGTGGCCTGTTTAAAGCCTACATGCTTTTGCAAATTAAGTACTTCCCTTACTTATGTGAACAGGCCTAAGAGTCAAGATGTTCTTGTGTTTCCTTTTGCACTATGACATTGGCAAGTCTGACTTTGCACAAGTCTTTTAAAAACCATACCTAAAATGAGATTAACACTTGCCCATGTTTACCTATAGGGCTGTTGCAGAAGTCTAAAGGCATGGAAAGGCTTTGTGATATGGAGATTCTTTTCTATATGTAACTTAATATTGAGTTTGTTCTTAGTAATCAAGATCAATGTCAAAACAGTGTATGGAATCAGTCAAAAGTGACTAAGATGACACTAAGGGAACAGAAATTTCTTTTTTTGCAAGATTATTTGGTTTTCCTCCTTTGCCTGGGATAGCCCTATCTGCAATGGCCATCTTGGTGTGATTATTAATACTACATGTTTTTGTTCTTTAAAGTGTCTCTGTTTGGCAATAAGTTATATTGCTACTCTAAGCTTAATGATCATTCTGTCCAAACTTTTCATTTTACATATTGGGAATTGAAGAGAAATGACTTTCCAAATCCTCTCAGTCTGCCCAGAGTCTGGACTGGCAAGCTCCTTCTCTTTGTACCTGGAAAGTAAGGAGAGGGAATTATGGAGGGTCAGGGAGAGCGAATGGCTGCCTTTGTTTGCTGTCCAGCTTCTTGAAGGAGCCCCCTACCCAGCTCCGTCCACATTTCCCGGAAAATGATCAGCAATCATGTGGATGTCAGTGACCACAAGAGGTCTGGGGATGGCAAGCATTACAGGAACCTGGAAAAGGAAGTGTTTTTTTCTCTTCTGTACCCACAAGAACGAGCCCAGAGGGAGAAACACTGCCTATTAATAACTAGCCCTTATTTAGAGACAGTTTGTTGTTGCTGTTCATAAAGCACCTTCACAGCCATGAACTCTCCCTGCTTTTGGAAGTGACTGTGGAAGCCCGGTCATTTACATTACAGAGATGAGAGGACTGAGCTGTCTGGGCAGCTTACTTGCTTTAAGCTTCTCTCCTAGTGTCCAGGGTGGGGTTAGAGCTTCATCTCAGGGCTTCTTCCCCAGCCTTCTTATACTTCTTGCTTCCTGCAGGATCTGCCCTTAGGCATCCTCAGGGCAGAAACCTCATTATAATAAGGTATTTTTGGTATTCAAGTAACTAAATCCTCTTGGATGGAACCCAAAACTGGTCTACCTTAATATCCTGAATTTGGCTCTGTGGTAAGTAGTGTTAGAACACAGTTCATGATCAACTGTGGGCTTTGTTCTACGAACATCATCCTTGAATGAATGAAGTAGTACGTGGATAGAGAATAGGGTATCTTATCAGGAAATAAGAGTTTTTTTTCTTTAAAATAGTTGCTGGGGTCTTGGGGAACAAGGGGCAGTTTCACTACAGTATTTGACTGTGCTGTGCTGGCCTGATCATTTGCAGAATCGCCGTTTCAGAAAGATCTGCATTGTCCGAGATCGAAATTCTTCATTTGGAATTCGAGGCATCCCAGACTCATAAAAACTCAGTTCAACAAGATACACAGTTCCATCCATCATTGGTCTGTGCTCAGCTCTACAACTGTGCAGGCAAAAGCTTTAGTAGGCAAGAGCCAGGGAACCCTAGGTAGGGTCCCAAGTCTGTAACCAACTCCCATGATGATAGAAAAGTCACTTTTCTTTTTAGGGGGATTGGCTTTTTCAATTGTCAAATGTTCAAGTGGCATTGATAATTGTGCTTTAAACTTCTAAAATGGTTGATTTTTTTTTCCTTTTTGAGAAGGTGATGGGAATCTAACATGTATACACACTGAAATAAATAGGGCTGGAGACTCAGCCCCTGTATTTATCCACTGTGTGGCCAAAAAGGCCACTATGTGCTCTGCAGTGAGGAAAGGATTGGATAAATTCCTCTCAACCCCAAACACTGAGATTCCAAGGACCAGCAAGGACTTAGTGGTGGATAACTACCTGAGGAGTTGCAGAGAGCCTGGAACTCAAGATGGACAGACAAGAAAAAAGGGATTTGATGGCATAACAAAGAATGGAATTTGGGGGCAGAGGGCATCGTGATACAGTTGGACCCTTCATAGATGCATAGCACTTTACAGTTTACAAAATATTTGCAGGACAGTTGTCTCTTTTGAACTCACTCAACATTGTACATTCAGGCATTTACACAAGGATCTTTCCGGAAGCACTGATTATACACTATGGTAGAACTCAGGAGGATATAAAGAGAAAGGGAAGACAATGTGCATCTCAAGGAGCTCATCATCTGCTGGAGGAAACAGGCAGATAAACAAATCATTGAAATTGCAAAATAGGGAGGCTGTAAGAGAGGTGCATACAAATGTTGAGGAGAGGAGGAAGAAATGGTGATTCATTTTTCCCCTTAAGGAGGGGAGTAAAGCCTACTTAGGGTAGGGCCCTGCAGGATGAGTTCTCTTCACAGGAAAGGAACTATCTAGGAGGAGGAACCCATACTACGAAAAAGAAAAAGTGGATGCCTAAGTGGGCTTGGTGTATTTGGGAGAGAGGGGAAGAGCTTGTGGGAATCTGGTCTTGGGAGGTACTGAATAGGGCTCAGCTGAGAAGTTAGGCTACCGCCTAACTGGGAAAGGCTTTGAATACAATGAAAAGAATCTGGACTCCAGGAAATTAGATCTCCATCTTCCAGATGAGGAAACAGGCTCAGAGAAGTCCGACCTTTGCTGAAGCCACACACAGGGATAAGATAACCGCAGGGCCAGCCAGAATCCAGAGATGGGTGCTCTTTTTTGCTACCCTGTGCTGCCTCCAGCAGGCCTGAGCTGCAGCAGGCCTTGCGTGGGAAAGGCCTCTGGGCTGTTTATCCTGCTCCTGTGGGGCTGGCTCTGGCAGGGAGTGGAAGTGGGTGGGGTGGGGGCTGCGGAGGGGAGGAGGGGCCTGACAACAAGGGCTACATTCAAGGCCTGCACTGGAGCCGGGCGAGGAGAATGGAAAGCTACAGTCTGTTGGAGCCGTCCAGCCTTGGCAAGTCATCCGGGGCCTTATAAGGAAATGTTGTTCTCTCCCAGCCAGTGGGGCTGGGATGGAGCCCTGTGCCCACAGGACAGAGCTGCCCTTGTGGCGGTAGGCTTGGGGGTGCCACCCGCCCCTCCGCTGTGAGCAGGAGCTCTCAATGGGCCACTTCTGCAGGCTCAGCATTCCTTCTCAGCCCTTGTGCATGCAGCCCCTACCCCTCCATGCCTGCCCACTCCCCAGTGCCCTGGGGTGATTGGAGGAAAAGAAAAAAAACAAAACAAAGACTTGGCCAGGTCCCAGGCCTCATTGCTGTCTGATGCCGAATTGCCCAGAAAACAGATTCAATCAAATTCTTTCTCTTTTCTCTGGAGGATGCATGAGTAAGGGGATTCCTCTGGCCTTCTTCCCTATGCTGTACGCTCATCTGCCCTCCTTGGCACCACAGAACTCACAGCCCCTGGTCCTGTCTAGTGTACAAAGGCAGGATGCTGAGACAACAGTGGGAAGGAGAGGCCTCATGCCTGTGCTTTTTCCACCTCCCAGGGGGAGAGCACGAGCCATTGGAACACTCACAGGAGAAGGGTAACGCTCCTCAGATTCCTCACCTGTGCCAGGAAGGCCAGAGGGTCTGTGAGACTGAGAAGCATGCAGAGGAAAAACACTGCCTGCCCAGAAAGCGACAGAGCAAGCTCCTTGGGAAAGAACAGTAAGCATTAGTCAGCTCCTGGAAGGAGGGCCTTTCGGCAGTGTGCAACGAGGGGTGATTTCAAGTATTGACACCTAACTCCCTGAACTTGAGATGGGGAAGAAGCAGAAAAGATACTTAGTGTGTCCTTTTGCTTTGATTATTCATAGACTCAAAGACACATGAAACCCTTGGAGCTCCAAGGAAACAGAACAACCCGTGTAGCTCTTCACTTAAAGCCGAAATCTTCCAATGAGCTTGGTAGAACTTCAGCCAGCCTGTGCAACTCCAGTGACTGAAATCTTCATCCCTTAAGCCAGTTCATCCCATATCAACAGGTCGCCCTAGTGTGTCAGTCATTATGGAGCACCCTGAGGGTACAGAAAGGAGGTTGTCATGGGAACAGGAGGAAACTCCTGTTGGCAAAGGAGTTCACCATCCAGAGCAAAGATATGAGCAGCACACAGAGATTGAAATGCAAAGAAGGTTACGAGCCCTAAGGAAAACACAGAGGAAATACTCTCTGAGCTGAGAGGAGGCAGAAATTCGTCTTGACTAGGTGTCCAGTGCAATAGGTGAGTAAAGGTTTTTGTAGAAGAAGAGATGACTTTGAGGGTGAAGAAAAGCAGAGAGGGCTGGGGGAGAAGTGGAAGATGAGTTTTAAGGGGAAAGAGTAGCATGAGCAAGTTGTGCTGGTAAAAAAAAAAAAAAAAAATTGGGGAGCTTGCTTGGTGCCTGCAGGGAGATAGGCATGGCTGGGTATGTGCAACTGGGGGAGGAGGTGAGGAAATCAGGGTTGGAAAATGGGTGAGTCTATATTTTAGGGTGCTGAACACAAAAGGGAAGAGAAGTTTCAAGAGATAGGTAGCTGGGAACCACTACAAGCTTTTAAGTATGAGAGAGGTATGACCAGTGTTGGGATTGGGTTCTCTGGTGGCAGGTACGGGAAGAATCATAAGGAGTGAGGTCCTCTTCTTCATTTCTGTGAAGTCAAGACAGTTCTGGATCTGAAGATCTGCCTCTCCAGCTGGACCCTAAGAACCTGGGTGTTCAAACACTTGCTGGGTCTTTAAGGTGCTGTTGGAACAACCAGTGGCACTGCTGGAGAGGACAAGGACTGACCACTTTGGTTCATTTCTCTTTTCACTTTGAAGCTTTTTTTTTTTTAAACACAAGTTATTAAGTTATTTTGTTCAGATGCGGTTAAGAAACTGAATCTTTTGTCTTTTTTGATGGGAGGTTACTGAACAGCACTCAGGATTGAAAGAAAAGACCCTTTGATGCCATCTCATCTAAGAGAGCCTGAGCTTTGTGAAATGTCCTCTGATCATACAACTGCACTTGTCTCACGTCCACTGATAACAGAGCAATAAACTTCCTGCACTTCCCTTTGGATACCTTTTGGATACCCTTTGGCAGGTTAACTTCTTGCCCTTAAGGAAAATCCAAGATGTTCCAGAGTATAACAGTGATGTCCCCTCAGTATTCTGGACCTCTCCCATCTCCCAGCACAGTCAGCTCGGCAGCAGGATTGTGAAGGATTTGAGCTTGATCCTCATGTCTTCCCCCCTGCTTCATGGCCACAGAAGGTGCACTTGAGGAGGCAGTACTGTGAATCTTAGTGGCAAACATTGCTTGCCACCAACCTTTTCTTCCTCCACTATGCAGATATGGATTTTGGGCCACAGAGATATAGTTCCAGTCCTGGAGGAACTGGTCCCTGTCCCTCTACTAAGTTATGATTACAGTTCATTTTGAATTGGTGTTAGATGATAATGAATTTATTTTAAAGGGAATATGTGGGCATTTTATAATGAGATGTTATCTTAATTCTAAAGAGTGAATTTTAAACAACCAACTTATACGATGGCTAGGATCCCATTATGTGGAGCAAATGTCTTTGTGATACTCTTTTAATTTTTATCACCACTACCTAGACTGTCAGCTAGCTAGCCACAGTCTTCCATTCAGGGAAATGTCATCAGTAAATGTCTTCCATAGCTTTTCATTTTATTAATTATTATTAATTTATTATTATTATAATTTATTATTATAATTTATTATTCTCCCATTATTCAGTTTGGTAGTGAGTAGCTTAAAAACTCAAAAAGCATAAAGAGAATTCAATGTGTCTTACCCCTTCCCTAACCATCTTGATGTCCTCCCAAAAGTAGCCCACATTGCTGTTTCCTCGTATACCCTTCTCTGTGATGATTTTATGGAAAACAATTATTATGGACTTTCCTCATTTAGCAGACAGAGCTCACACAGAAAGAAGCAAAGCTGTCCAAACAGAATTGTCTAGAGGTAGTTGTTCTCCCAGCTTACCTACTCAAGGTGTCAAATCTGATTCTAGATGTCAGAAAGACCTCACTTGGTCCAGGTGTCCATAAAACAATACATGACCTCTTTAGCCTGACCCTTTATGAATATTGCCTGAGGAGGCCTGAGCTCATTCTTTGGAATGAGACCTGAACACTACACCTTGTGTAATCTCATAGAAAATGAATCAAACAGGGACTGAACTGTGAGTTCCAGTGACAGTTATGAACAATTATTATTATTATTTTTTTTTGGTGGGGATGTTTGAATGTAGGTAGCTAGAGGGAAAGTCCCAGAAGTATTTGCATCCTGTCCTTCCAACCAGATTTCTTTGGTTCCTCACGGACTGATTGGGACTGTACTGTCCATTAGTTCTTCTAGACTCTAACTTACTGACCAGGGAGATATTTAGTCTGTGCTTGCTCATCTGGGATGGGCAGTCCCATAACTCCTGCAGTCACTTCTCACCATGCCCTCCTCCCTCACTAATAATGCTTGGACCTCTGCCTTGCTCACGGATGGTGCTGGTGCACTCCTGCCCACTGATCATGCCGAAGCTGCATTTTCTCAGTGAGGATCAGAATTTATCAGTTCTGGCAGTTCTGGTCTCCACATGCTGGTTGCTGGGAAGAGTCTTCTTTAGTGGGAAGAGTCTCTTTCTGATTAGAGTCCAAACTGAAAAGCTAACTTCCATTTGTGAGTACCATGACAGATCCAGCATGGTGTCATTATCAAATATCTCACAAGTAACAGCAGCTTAGAACATTATTGTTTAGTCACCCCTTCCCCAGTATTGGGTGGGTTTCACTTACAGAAGAATCTACATGGTAAGTGAGAGAGGAACAACTCAGTATAAACAGAACTAAAAACATCTCAATAGTGACAAATGTATAAAATCTAGTTGAGTGGAGAAGACAAATGCAGATAAACAGCTGGATGAGAAAATAGGATAGAACCTACCAAAATACAGAAGGATGATATAAAAGATTATAGTAGCTGGACATGGTGGTGCCACACCTGTAATCCCAGTGACTCCAGAGGCTGAGGCAGGAGGATTACAAGTGTGAGGCCAGTCTGGATAACTTAGCAAGACCCTCAGCAACTTAGCAAGACCGTGTCTCAAAAAATAAAAAAAGGCTGGGGATATAACTCAGGGATAGCACAACCCTGAGTTCAATCCTTAGTATCAAAATAATTATAGTAAGAAAAAGTTACCTATGGATCTTGTATCTTTATCTTTAACATTTGTAAAAATTTTCCATGGTTCCTTTTATTTTCTTGTCCATACACATTTGTCCATAGACAATGCACATTTTTACATAGCTGTGATTATAACACAAATATTATTTAGGGTTCTGTGTTTTCACTTAATATTATATGCATTTGCCATATTGCTCCAATCTTTATTTTATGACTGCAGAAATACCATTGTGGTGATTCACAATAAGTTTTTTGCCTTCTACCTATTGCTGGAATTTTATGTCTCCAGCTGCTTAGCATTATGGATAATTTTGTAAAGAACATCTTAGGATATTTAACTTCATGCATTTGTTGATTTCTTTAGGATCAAATTCAAGGAGGGAACTGACTTGGCTAAAGGGTAGGGACCTCTTTATGGGGAGCAACATTTTCTCTGGTATAAAGCCAACTGTGTTGGGCAGAGACCAAGCCTCATACTGATCTTATTGGCTTGGTGACTCTAAGCCAGTAACTAGAATGTCACCTGGCAACTGAGCAGAAAAGCAGAGGTTTTCTAGGTTTTGTTGGAAGATGTTCTTGTACAAGTTCTCTGCTGGTGACAGCAGAATGTACATGGGGTGCTGTGGGGCATTCCAGGGATCTGCCCAGTTTGCAGAGATTATTTAATTTGTGATTACATGTAAGGGCTTCTGAACCAAAAACTGGGAGCAAAAGCAGACCCAGGATGAGGTCCCAGTTTTTGTGTTGTGGCTGTAGGGGTGAAGATTTCATGGGGTGAAATGGTGTGAGTCACTGTACTCAGTGTGGAGTGCCATGGCCTTCCTCAGTGACACTACACATGGGCACAGCCTTTGTGCAGATGTCTAATTATGTGCAGCACAGATGTCAGCGAGGCCCTTGGAGATCTGATTAAACTTGACCCAATCCAGTGCCAAGCCTTGTGAGAGCCTTGAATCCACAGCACAATTACCATGAACCACAGTCTCACTCTTCTGTCCCACACCCATTTGAAGGACAAAGCCCAGTTGCTTTTCTGATCTTTCCCCAAATCCCCATGTACTCAGACCTTTGTGAGTTTGGTAACTTTGCCAAAAACTGGGGGCCACAAGCAGGAGTCTCACCATAGACTGGGCAGCCTTTTGCTCTCTTTTCTCATCTCTCAATCTGTTCCCTTAGCAACAGGTAACCAATGTCCCCTGTCCTCCTCAGAACAGTTCTCCCAACTCCAGGCCTTTTCTGGGCCCATCTACGTATTTCTTCCGGGTGAATACAAATCACCCCCTGAAAAGAATTTTAATGGATAATCTTTTTCCATTTCCCTTTTTAATAGTAATTTTTTACTAGAGCATTATAATTATGCATAGTATTTGGGTTCATTTTGACATGTAATAACACATGCAAGCGATTTTATTTCAATTCCCATCCCCCTTTCCCTTGCCTCCTCTCTCTCCCTATTCTCTCTCCTTTCTTCTATTGATCTTCCTTTCACTTCCTTCTTCCTTTCTTTATTTCTTTTTTAAAAAATTGTTTTTAGTTGTAGGTAGACACAATAACATTTTATTTATTTATATAGTGGCACTGAGGATCCAACCCAGTGCCTCACATGTGCTAGGCGAGCACTCCACCATGGAGCCACAATCCCAGTCCCCCTTTCTCTCTCTCTCTTTCTTTCCTTTCTTCCTCCCTCCCTTCCTCCCTCCCTTCCTTCCTTCCTTCCTCCCTCCCTCCCTCCATCCCTCCCTTCTTCCTTCCTTCCTTCCTTCTCTCTCTCTCTCTCTCTCTCTCTGTCTTCTTCCTACTGGAGAGATTAACCACTGAGACATATCCCCAGCCCCTTTTTACCTTTTTTAATTTTTTATTTTGAGACAGGATCTTGCTAAGTTGTTTAGGGCCTTGCTAAGTTTCTGAGGCTGGCCTTAGACTTGAAATCCTCTTGCCTCAGCCTCCCAAGTCACTGGGATTACAGGTGTGTGCTGTTTTCCCTATTTATTTTTGATTAGTATTTTTTAGGTATACATACAGGTGAAATTATTTTTGGTAAATTTAAATATGTGTATAACCGGCTACTGTTAAACTCATTCCGTATTTCTACACCTTTCTCTTTCGTCCCTCCCTCTTGTTCTTGTCCTTCTCTATCAATAACCATGTCATTACAGGTACGTAAGCAGGCAGTTGACCCTGCTAGGCCAGCTCTGGGAGCCTCACTAAACTCTGTACCTTGAAAGGGTTAATTTTTCTTTTTTTAATGAGATGAAGTTCTTAGGATGAAGAGTGTTTACATGGTACTTTCAGAGGTAATATTTTATTCAGGTCTCTAGGAGCCCTAACAGGTAGTTAGTTGGAAGGTGCTGTGATTTGGATATTTTTGTCCTTCAAAATTTATCTCTTGAAACCCACTCCCTGGCATGAGGGCACTGAGAGGTCATGACCTTGAGAGTCATCATGATTTGGTCACTGGGACAGAGCTCTTATGAATACAGATAATGCCCTTATCAAAGAGGCCCCAGAAACTCTAACTCTCTTTCTGCCACATTGAGGATACAATGAGAAGTTGGCACTTTCAACCTGGGATGATCCTCATCAGATTCTGATTGTCTGGGATCCTGATCTTGGACTTCAGCATCCAGATCTGTGAGAAGCACAACTTAATGTATTTATAACATATGGACGTTTGTTACAGCTGTCAGAATGGATTAAGACAATAATATACCAGCTTAGTATTGAGGAAACTGAGGCCCAGAGAAGGGGAAGAACCTGCTTAGCTGATCACTGATGAGCTGGAATTGCTACTTAGATCTCTACTCAGTAGAGTGCATGATCCTTTTGCACATGACCCTGCTAGGCCATCTCTGGGAGCCTCACTAAACTCTGTACTTTGAAAGGGTTAATTTTTCAGGTATAGTGATGCATACCTGTAAATTCAGACTCCTGAGGCTGAGGCAGGAGGATTATAAATTTGAGGCCAGCATGGGCAACTTAGCAAGACTGTCTCAAAAAATAAAAAGGGCTGGGGATATAATTTAGGGGTAAAGCCACCCTGAGTTCAATCCTTAGTGTGTGTGTGTGTGTTGTGTGTGTGTGTGTATGTGTGCATATACAACACATATATGTATATATATATGTGTGTATATATATGTGTGTGCATATATACCTCCATGTGTGTGTGTGTGTGTATATATATATAAATTTTACATTATGTGAATTTCATTTTAATTTAAAGGAAAAGAAACAAACAGGTGTGACTTTACTCTTCTGACCCTCTGCTCTGTTCTGGCTTGCATGGCTACAAGTCATGATGCTCCCTCATTGGACAGAGAATGAACAAGTGCCATTCTTTGTTCTGTCACCTGCTAGCTGTGTGACCTTGGACCATTTATGCCTCTCTGTGGACTCAGCCTCCTGATCTGCAAGAAGAGGAGATTGTCCTGGTTTTGTCCAAAGTCCCTTCTAGGAAATCTTCTGGGATCTTGAGAGCAGAAAGAGGGATGGATCTAGTGAGGGAAGGGAGGCACTCTCTTTGCTTCTTTTGAAACTTTCTCTTCTCAACTAATGGACAGTAGTGACTTTTAATTTTCTGTCCCCAGGTACCAGGTATTTCTGTCCCCAGGCACCAGGTTTTCACACAGATAATAGCTCTTGCCCTGGCTGGCACCGCAGGGGCTCCTGCCACACCTCATTGAGCAATGTAAGACCCTTGATAATCCTGTGAAACTGCTGGGGCAGTGAGTCATTTCAGTACCACCCAAACACCTTCCTGTGGCATCCCTGGAGAGAGAGACTCTCCAGCCAGATCAATATTTCCCTACATTGTGACTTGACCTGAAGCAACATTTTAAACATTGCAGCTTTTAGTCAGGTTGTGACTTAGAAGCCCATCATGCCTAAATCAATTGTAAAAAGAGATCAAGGTGTGCTCATTCATTCACTTATGTCTTTCCTATGCCTTTAGATCCCAGGGACTGTGCTACGTTTTAGGAAGACATATGTTAGAGGAATTCACTTTCCACTGGGAGAGGCAGCCTCAGACAGAAGCTGAAGGTAGTATTACAAGGCAGTAAAATGAAAGGATAAGGTAGGAAAATGGGCAGTAAGTGGAGAACCACTGACTCTGGAAGTGAACAGAGAAGGTCAGGGAGGATCAAGGAAGGTGACACTAAAGCTGGGTTTTCAGGGATAAATCCGGGGCTCCAGTGTCTGCTGAGCTACTGCATGCTCTGATCATGCTATTTTAAGAAGAAACAGCTTCAGGACCCATAACCTATGACCTGTGAAGCCAGGGTTTTCAGCATGAGCCAGCTCAGCTGGCCTGAGCTCTTGGGGCATCTCCCAGGCGAGTGGGCCAGGTGCCTTAGGGGCAGATGGCCACCTTTCTTCCTTCTTGTTTTTAGCCACGTTTGAGCAATATTTCCCTACATTTCAGTGCTGCAAACACCACTTTTGAGATCTTTGCTGGATCTGCATAACACCTGGACTGCAATTGACTTAATATTCTCTTTAAATTGATTCCCTTTTTAATTTAGTTTTACCTGAATAATAGTATCTGGGAAATCATGGTTTTGATATGATAACTATATTTTTCCTAATGTACTCTAAAATAAACATATAGCTATTTCAATAAAAATATTTGCACACTTGCCACCCCAAATATTTGTATGTCACCACTGGTGTACACTGCATATTGGGGGAAATACTGATGGAGTAGAGCAATCCCTCTATGCTTCTGCCCCTGCCTTTGCTCTGAACTCCTATTCTGCCCCTGGAATAAGATTTTCCAGGTTCATTAATCATTGATTTTTTGTTTATTTGTTTGTTTTGTTTTCAAACCTGCCAATCTCTTTCTTACCTCAAGGCCTTTGCTCTGGATGTCACCTCTGCCAGGAACACTTCCCCCCAATCTTCTCCCCTGTCTTTCTGGACATTAAAGTCTTAGATATTTCCTCCTAAGGGAAACAATCAGTCACACCCCACTCCACCCTGCTCTCCTCAGTCCCTCCTTGTTTCAACCTCTTTAAGTACTTTATAAGATTTAACATGGTTTATTTACTGATTTATCCATTGTTCCTCTTACCTTTAGTAAACCATAAATTCCCTAAAAGCAGAGATCTTACCTATCCTATTTACCTCCATTGACCTAGTGATTAGCATAGGGCCTGGCACAGAATCCAACCTCCATAAATATATACTAAGTGAATATAATTAAAATAAATAGATAAAGTTTTAAAAAGACACATAGGATACTAGTCAAACAAGGATTAAAATAAAATTTCATTAGCTGCTTGTTATTTCTTAATATGCATCTGATAAATTGTTGGAGAAGGCAACCTGGAGGTGAGACCACTCTGGGGTCTCAACTCCACCCCTGAATTATTAGCCTCTTGTCCTGCAATGCACAGGTTTCCTGACTTACATACCCAGCCATAGAGGCAAAAGATAAAATGACAGGCCAGACCTACCTGTAGAAACAGACATTGGGGCCAATTACAGCAAAGAAGTAACAGGGAAGGAGCAGAGAGGCCAAGGACCCACTCATCCAGCACGGGGCCACACGCAGCCTCAGAAGCCCAAAGAGCTCACCTAAAGGGAGCATGAGGTCCAGAGGCCATCTGCTTCCACCAGTCAAATTGGCTCCTTCTCTTCCTCTTTGGGATGGGATAAAATTAAAAGGTATTGAAAATCCAATCCACAGCTGAAAATGGGAAATAAGAAGGAAGTTGGAAGTCCTCTTACTTATGGAACTATGAAGAGGGATAGATATAGGTTTTTCTTTTATAAATATCTGTCCACAAAAGAAATTTAAGGTGATGGAAGAAGCCAACATCCCCTAACCCCCTCTCTCCAGAAACACGTTTGTCATGGATTCTGTGATACACCTCCTGACCTCCTTCAGAACCAAGGAATTTATTCCTGCCACTCATAACTAAGTTAGATTCTTCCCAGAAATTGTCCTAGGCTGCCACACTTACTCTGGGGACAGTTCACATTAGATGACTAAAGGAAAGGGGGTTGCAAAGGCTTGATCCTTCTACCTCAATCCAGAACAATTCTGAAGGGCTAAACCAGCTCCAGACCACCTACATTGTGTCAATCGCTCCTGCTGCCCAAACCTGCTTTCTTCATGTTTCCCCAAACTCCATGATTACAAAGCACCATCCCAGAGTCTATTTCCCAGGAGGTCCTAAGACAACATGTGTTAAACCCCAATTGGCTGTGTCCTCCTTAACCCATTGCCATATTGCCTAAGAGAGAGCCAATATCTCACCAAAGCATTTTCCTAGATTTGATTCTTGAAGTTGAGACAAATCATATTCATATAAATGATTGCTGGTGCTCATGAAAGTATGGTGGATCTTTTCCTGAAAACTACTCAAGATAGATAGCTGTGCACAGTGGCATGTGCCTGTAGTCCCAGCTATTCAGGAGGCTGAGGCAGGAGGATTGCTTGAGACCAGGAGTTCAAGGCAACGTAGACCCTATTAAACCAAAAGCAAAACCAAAACTACTCCGAAAAATTAAGGTTAAAATTAAAAGAAGGCAATACAAATAGCTAAAGTAAAGTAATATTCGGAAAGTGGTTGATATCTCCCCATTCTGTTCCATATAAAGCATTGGACCCTGTGCGCATGTGGCTTCATTTGCTCCTGTCCCATTGACCTTCAGCTTGCTCAGGACAGATCGCTGGCAGATGCTATGTTTAGGTAGCTCCTGCTACTTCTGGCTTTCTCAGAAACCCCCTCCCCATCACAAAAGGGCAAGGTTGTGGTGTTGGCGGCCACCATACCCATTGCAGTGAAGCTGTACTGGAGCAGCTCCCAGGCGTGGGACTGATTGGTAAGACATGTCAGCTTTTCTCCTATCACCAGGTGATGACTCAAATCCTCCTTCCCCAGTAGTTGCCCTGAGGAGCCAGGTGATGCCTCCTAGAAATTTAGTCAAGTGAATTCTTTCCAGGGTGAAGTCTAAACAATGGGAGACACGGGATGGAAGGGAGGTGATGTTTTAGCCTCAGTTTCTCTGTGGCCCCTTCTGTTCCCAACAATGGGCTGTTCTACACAGCAGAGGCTCCCTCAGACCTCTGCAACCAGTCACAGTTTCTAGTGGTGCTGGGGACAGTATGACATTTACCTTTTACATTTTTTTTTTTCCTTTTACTCTCTTTCCTGCTGTCCTGGCTTATGACTCCAGAAAGAAAACATTGGCATGGAAGCTTTTCTTCAAGAAACGTCCCCTAGATAACCCAGGTGAGGACACAGACATTAACTTATTTGATTGGTATTCACAAAACATCATATTACTGGGTGAGTGTGTGCGTTTGGGGGGGTGGGTGGAAGCAATAATTATTACTGTCATTTTATAATTAATTCAACCAGAGGAAAAATAAACTGCCCAAGGCCAAAGCTGCATAGTTAAGTGGTAGATCAGGGCTCAGTCCGTGTGTTCTGCTCTAAATTGTATATTTTCCTTACCCTTCAATATATGTGTCCATAGAGAGGTAACAGCAAGAACTAGTTAACTCTTTCCCTGTAAAGGTAGCATTTGGGGGTGAGGGTGGCGCACAGTAATTACTAGAAAGGAAACTGAAAAAGCTCCTGAAAAGAGGAAGAGGAATTGAGATGACAGCGCCATTGACACTTCTGGAGCCCTCTTTCCCCCCAATTCACTTTCCATACGTTCACAAACATGTGCTTTGAGTATTGGTGAAAGTAAAGAGAATGCCATCATATGCCGTGGTTTCCGAGGTCAGCCATAACAAATCACGACAAACAGGGTAGCTTAAAACAACAAAGATATGTTTTCTCATAGTTCTGGAGGCTAGAAGTCTTACATCAGGTGTGGGTGGCCATGCTTCCCCCGGAAGCTCTAGGGGAGGCTCTCTTCCTTGCTTTTCCCAGCTTTTGGTGGTTGTGGGCGACCCTTGATTGACTGGCCGCCTCTGTATGTGAAGACTTTGCATGGCCTCCTTCTCTGGGGGCATTATTTCTCCTTGCTTTTCTCCCGTAGGAATACTTGTAATGGTGTTAGGGCCTCCTCATTTCATTTAGGGAGGCCTCTCTATATCAAGATGCATAGCTTAATTACAGCTACACAAGTCCTTTTTCCAAAAAGGTAACATAAAAATTCCAGGCACTGAGACTGGGTATATTTGGGTGGCTATTATTCAACCTACTACACTATAATAAGGGCCATGCCTGGAGATGTTATTGTGTCCTTCAGCATGCTTAAGAGTGTTCCTTGATGTTAGATCATTTGTCTTACTCCCTGGTGAAGAGGAGGAGCGGCCTGCATGCTGAGGCAGCTGAAGCTAACTTTCTGCTTAAGCAGCCATGAGCTAACAGGGCACCTGAGCAGAACTGACCCTGCCTTATCCTCCAGCCCTAAGCAGAGAGAGGGTCTCTCTCATTGTTGTCTTAGCCGGTGACATGATTCCCTTACTTCTGGGGCCACAGAGGATCCCAGGCTGACTGCTCTTGACAATCACCCTGATCTAGGATTTATATTTTGCAAAACTATCTCATGGCAAGTTTTAGAGGAAAGAATCCTCCTAATCACAAATATTTGCAGTACTTGACCTGGTTGCACTTTGGCCAATGATGTTGAAAACAGTCACGTGCAGCACTGAGGTCCCCTGTTGTCAGGCCTGTTTGAACAGTTCACCGGCAGTACTGTCTTCTAGGCCTCTTGTGGAGATTACTGAGGTGCTGAAAGAGAAAAGAGAACAAGATGTGCCTGAGGGCCAGACGCCATGCAAAGAAAGTCTTAGCAAATACTAGCTTCCTTCTTTTATTTATTCTTAGGCTGCTGCTTCTGCATTTCCTCAGGGGCTACACTTATTTATATTAATTATCATCTTTCCCTCAAATTCCCCACCCAATTCCCAACCTCTTGCTTCCAGCAGTTAATATCACTTCTAATTTCTCGAGGATTGAGGCCCTTTATAAAATCCACTCAGTCCAGGCCTCACCCCACTCCTGCTCCTTTCCTGAATACCCACCACCCTTTTCCCTCTTTCTTGGCTTATTCAGAGCTAAGACGTTGTTGGCTTGGAGGTTAGTCCTTCTCATGTCCTTATCAGTCATTTACCTCCCCCACTTTTCATAGTAGTTCTATTGAGATATCATTGACTGGCATAAAACTCATCCCTTGAGATATAAAATAGGGTTTTTAATATATCAGTAATGTTTGCCTTGATTACCACTATAGAATGGAGTATTTTCATCATAACAAAAAGAAGCCCCCACACTCTTTCCTTCTCCTTTCCCACCTTCACCACTTGCTTTACAACAACCATTTATCTACCTTCTATCTCTGTGGTTTTTCCTATTCTGAACATTTCTTACAAAAGGACTCATATAATAAGAGGTCTTTGTGGCTGGCTTCTTTCACTTAGCATGGTGTTTTCAAGGTTTATTTGTATTGTAGCGTATCTTCTATTTTCTTGGATATATATGTAGGATTGGAATTGCTGGGTTATATGGAAATTGTATTTACCATTTTGAAAAACCATCAAACTGTTTCCCCAAGTGTTTTCATTTTATGGACCTATTGGCAATGCATGGGGGGTCCTAATTTCTCTACATTCTTACCAATATTTGTTATTACCAGTATTTTTTCATTGTACCCATTCTAGTGGGTTTGAGATGATATAACATTGTGTTTCTGATTTGCATTTTCCTGATGACCAATGATGCTGAACATCTTTTTTATATGATTATTAGCTATCTGTATGTCTTTTTTAGAGAAATACCTATTCAGATGCTTTGCCCATTTAAAAATTGGTTCATTTGTCTTTTTTATTATTGAGTTGTATTTTTAAAAATATATATTCTGGATACTAGGGCCTTACCAGATTTATAATTTGCAAATGTTTTCTCCTAGTCTATGGATTGTCTTTTTCACTTTCACAATTATTATTTTAGTTTACTTTATTTTCACTTCAATTTTCTTATGCTTCTAAAAGCACAGAGGTGTTTCAGTTTTGATAAAGTTCAATTTACTTATTTGCTTTCTTGTTGCTTATGATTTTGGGATCCTGTCAAGAAAACCAAAGCCTAATCTGAGATCATGAAGATCACTCTGTTTTCTTCCTAGGGTATTGCTCTTAAATTTAGGCTTGCAATCCATTTTGAGATGATTTTTGTATATGATATCAATAAGGAGTTCAAATTCATTTCTTCATATGTGGATATCAAGTTGTCCCTGTGTCAACTGTTGAAAAAATCTATTTTTTTTCCTGTTGTGTTGTCCTGACATCCTGGTCAAAAGTCCACTGGCCATAAGTGCAGAGATTTATTTCTGGATTTTCAATTTTACTCCATTGATCTATTTGTCTGTTTATGCCAGTACATACAGTCTTGATCACTGTGACTTTGAAGCAAGTTTTAAGGTCAGTACATTGCGAGTCCTCCAACTTTGTTTTTTTCAAGATAGTTTTGCTTATTCTGGGCCCCTTGAATTTCATATGAATTTTATGATCAAATGCCAATTTCTGTGAAAAAGCTGACTGAGATTTGGAGATTGAAAGGGACCTATTCATCAGTTTGGGGAATATTACCATTTTCATACTTAGTCTTTCAACCTATGCTCGTGGAATCTCTGTCCATTTCTTTGATTTCTTTTAACAATGTTTGTAGATTTCTGTGTATAAGTCTTGTACTTCTTTTTAAAAAGATTTTTTAAATTCTTTTTAAATATTAATATTTAATTATATTTAAATATTCCTAAGTATTTTACTCTTCTTGATGTTATCATAAATTAAATTCTTTTCTTAATTATATTTTGGATTGTTCATTATTGGTATATAAAATACAACTGATTTTTATGTTGATTTTTTAGCCTTGCAAACTTGCTGAATTTATTATTAATCCTAATAGGTTTTTGGTGAATTATTTAGGATAGTTTCTATATACAAGATCATGCCATCTGTAAGTAGAGACACTTACAGATGACAAGACCTTTTCATGCCTTTTATTAGGGTGAGGAGGTTTTCTTCTATTCATGGCTTTTTGAATGTTTTTATTTTTGGATTTTTAAAATCATGAAATAAAGTTGAATCTTGTAAAAATCTTTTCTGTCTATATTAAAACGATCACTTTCCCTTTATTCTATTAACATGATTTTCAAATGTTGAAAAACCACTCTGCAACCCTGGAACAAATTCCACTTGGTCTTGATGTATAATATTTTTGGGGGGTGAGATGCTGAGATTGAAATCAGGGGCACTCCACCACTGAGCCACATCCTCAGCCCTATTTTGTATTTTATTTAGAGACAGGATCTCACTGGGTTGCTTAGTACCTTGCTTTTGCTAAGGCTGGCTCAGCCTCCCAAGGGATTACAGGCATGTGCTACCACACCAGGATGATGTATAATCTTTTCTGTATGTTTTTGAAGCCCCCATTTTCTTGACTAATTTATTTTCTTTAGCTTGTAATCATGCTTTCTTTCATAGTACCAGAGAAACAACTTGGACTAAGCAACTTCTCTTTCTTCTTCCATTTGTATTTAAGCTTTGGAAAGGTTTGCCCTCTTTTTACCCTAATATCAATTAATCACTTAACAAATGGAAGCTGCTTTGGCTGATATCTGAAGGATTTTCCAACTATCAAAGTCCATGGACACTTTTTAGCCCTTTCTTTATTGGCTTTTTGTAGCATTCTCGTTTACCACTTCCTTCCTCTTGGAAACACCCAAATCTCTAGTTTTCTTTATATCTTTTTTTTATTATAGTTTACTGTTCCCCTTTAAGGATATTTTTTCTCTTACTGTCAAATACTGGTGTCCTTGTAAGATTCTATCTTTGGTGGACTTCTCTTATTCTATGCAGTCTGGGAAATGTCACGGTCTCTTATAGTTTTTACTACCACCTGTATGCTGAGGAGTACTAATCTGTTGCCTTTCACCATATCCAACCAGGTATATCCAACTCCTTCCTGGCCCTCGCTACTTGAAAATCCCATAGGCTTCTCAAATACAAGATGTCAAAACAAAACTTTGAAGTTCCTTATCCCGACAAGTTGGTTCTTCCTCCAGCTTGATGCAAATCTTTGAAACTTAGAAAAATGTAAACAGCTTCCTAGATGAGGTGAGAATTGCCTCACCTTATTAAGAAAGTTTGGCAGTTCTGTATTTTCATTGAAATAAGATGCAGGGTAGCAGAAAATGATAACTCATTTTACCTCACTGGCTGAGAGATTTTTATTCTTCAGGAAGAGATAAGACTGGACATAGCTGAATATATTCCAAGGCAGGTTAAGGAAAGTATAACAAAAGAAAGAGAGAAAGAAGTGGGTGGAGAGAGAGAAAAAAAGAAGAAGAAGAGGAAGAGGAAGAAGGAGAAGGAGAAGGAGAAGAGGAGGGGGGAGGGGGAGGGGAGGGGAGAGGGAGGGGGAGGGGAGGGGAGGGGAGGGGGAGGGGAGGAGGAGGGGAGGGGGAGGAGGGGCACATTAAAATCCAAGGGAAGATAAGCTTGATTCTGTCAGGGAAGGAAGCAAATGGGAGTGTGGATACTTCACAGAGATCTTGGCCTCAGAACTGCTGCAGAAAGGTGAGTGGGACTTAGAAAAGTGGGATAGGGTGTTAGAGAGTTGGCTGAACTGTTATGGGAGATAGAACCAGTGTGTAGGGAGGAGCACATGGTTTGGCATGTCTGGTGGGAGATGAGGAAAATAACAGGTGTTGAGGTGGAGGCCAGAATTTGAAGTGTCTTAAATGTCATAAGGGAGAATTTGAGATTTATTTTGTAGACAGGTAAAACTCTGTGGAGCAGTAAATCAGGGTACTGACAGGGTGCAAAGCCGAATTTTAAGAACACTCCAGGAGTCCTGTGTGCCTAGTGCCTGCATGCCAATAGCTGTCCTTAGGAGATCACCTGTCTGGAAGATATGATTCTTATGCTTAAAAATAAGAAAACTATGAAGCCACACTGGGCACTAAGTTGCCAGAGTTCAGCCATCTCAACAGAGGAGTCTCCACACCCTCTGGCACTGTCCTTTGCTAAAACTGAAATGTATGTCACTATGTCTTGAAACAGAAGGGAAAAAACAATGCATTAAACAAACAGGAAAAACACACATACACACAACACAAAGTAAAACCCACCAACAGTCATATGGCAGGTGTACAGCTCGTTCCGACTCCAAAGGCCTCCCCAGCCCCACTTCCTGGAACGTTGCTGAAGTTGGACTAGAACATATAGTGAGAAGTTTCCTCAGGGTATAGAATTCAAAATTCCTTCTGTACTTCATGACCTGTTCCAGGGACCCCTCTTTCCATTGCTCTCTCCCTTGTGTTCACAAGTCAAATATCTATGAAATGCTCATAGTCTTCTCCAGGCGGCCTGTGAAATCCCCAGGGCAGAGGCTGTGCTCTTTTATGGTTCTTTTCATGGTGCACAGCACAGAACCTTGGGTGTCTAGTTCCTCAGGGCAGTCATCCGCAAGATGTGCCCAGCCTGGGAGGATGGAAAGAGCAATGGTTTGAGAATGTGAAGAAAATATTAGAATTTCAATTTATGCTTACTTTGAACCCCAAATATAAAAAAAAAAATTAAGCTTTGTTATTCTTTCAAGTGTTGATTAACAGGTATATATACTCAGGAAGTATTAAAAAATAAGTATACTGAGTGAATGCTCAAAATTCTTTTATTGGTGGGATTTGATAAGAAAATATTTGGGGACCACTGCTTTACAGTTGTATTAGTGATCATTGCTTAAAAAGCTAAATAGCTCTAAAGAGTTTTTAGCTTTAAATAGAATTAGTTGCCTGAGAAAAATTTAGGGTTTTTGTTTGTTTGTTTATTCTTACTAACAACATTGCCTTCTGTGTGCAAGGTTGTGTGTGAGGCTCTGTGGGTTGTTTTCTTGGTCAAAGATGATTCCACATGTATTGATATAGGACTCTTGAGAAGTTTTAACCCCACATGATCACATGATACAACAGCAGAATTTGAGCAAGGAGCATATGGTGAAGTGGATACTCTTTTTTTTATGCAATTTTTTTTCTTTTTTTAATATTTAATTTTTAGTTGTAGTTGGACACAATACCTCTATTTCATTTATTTATTTTTATGTGGTGAGGATCAAACCCAGGGCCTCACATGTGCGAAGCAAGCACTCTACCACTGAGCCACAACCCCAGCCCTTAATATGCAAATTTTAAAAATTTGTTCTTCTTAGTTATACATGACAGCAGAATCTCTTTTGATATATTTATACGAGCATGGAATATATCTTATTCTAATTAGGATCCCACCATGGACATACATGATGGTGAGATTCACTGTGGTGTCTCCATTTATGTACATAAGAAAGTTAGCTCAGATGCATTCCACTGTCTTTCCTATTCTTATCTCCCCATCCCTTCTCTTTATTCTCCTTTGTTTAATCCACTGAATTTCTATTTCTCCTACCTTCCATCTTATTGTGGGTTAGCATCCAATATATCAGAGAAAACATTTGACCATTGTTTTTTGGGATTGGCTTATTTCACTTAACATAATAGTTCCCAGATCCATCCATTTATCTGTGAATATCATAAAATCATTCTTTTTTATGGCTGAGTAATTAATATTCCATTATGTATACATACCACAATTTCTTAATCCATTCATCTGTTGATGGGCATCTAGGTAGGTTCCATAGCTTAGTTATTGTGAATTGTACTGCTATAAACATTGATGTGGCTGTGTCACTGTAGTGTGCTGATTTTAACTCCTTTGGATATATACTGAGGAGTAGGATAACTAGGTCAAATGGTGGTTCTTTTCCTAGTTTTTGAGAAATCTCCATACTGCTTTCCAGAGTGATTGTACTAATTTGCAGTCTTAACAACAAGGTATGATTGTACCTTTCCCTCTCATCCTCACCAATATTTACTGTTTCTTGTATTTTTGATAATTGCCATTCTGGCTAGAGTAAGGTGAACTCTCAGTGTAGTTATAATTTGCATGAAATGGATATTCTTTGTGTCTTCTGGGAATGAAATTTGGGTACCACTTTTCTGAAGGACATTTAAACAACATGTCAAAGACCTTTAAAAAGATTTATATCTTTGACCTAGCAAGTCTACTTCTAAACATTTTAAAAGGTTAATTAAAGATTTGTGCAGATAATTAACTACAAGAATGATTATCACATCATTATTAATTTTTAAAAATTAGAAACAACCAAATACCCAATAACATGGGAGTCCTTATATAATGTGTTACATCTATGTATTATAATAAGCCAAACACTAAAACTTGATATGTAGATGTATGTTTAGGCACATTGAAAGATATTTAAAACATGTTAAATTAAAATGGGTTATATATTATTACATAATATAGAATGATTCTATTTACATTTATCCATATAGAAAAATATTGGGGTACAGTATGCTAAGATTTTTTTTTTTACTTTTCAGTTTTTAAATTGCTATACTGTACAGTAATTTTAGAAATGCATATATTCCTGCAACCACCACAACACTGAGACAGTTCCATCACCAAAAAACTAAAAAAAAAAGAGGTGCTGGAATTGTCTTTCTACTCCTAGTCCAAATCAGTCCTGATAATCTCTCTGTTGCTATTGTTTTGCCCTTTCTAGAATGTCATATAAGAGGGAACATACAATATGTAACTTTTAAAAGCTAACTTCTTTCACGCAGCTTAGTGTCTTTGAGAAAGGTCCAGTAACAGGTCCAATAGATATATCCCATCATATGACTGCACCGTGGCTGTTCAATCATTCTCTGTAGAAGAAAATCTGAGATGTTTCACTTTGGGGGGTACTATAAACAGAACTATTATCAACATTTATGATAGATATGTGGGTCGTATGGAAAGTGTATGTTTCACTATATAAGAATCTACCAGACTATTTTGCAGAATATTTTTCCTTCTTGTTTTCCTACCAACAATACAGGAGAGAGTGCCAGTTGCTCTGTATTCTTGCCAGCATTCGATATTGTCAATATTTTAAAATAATTTTATTTTAACCAATCAAATATGTATGTAGTGGGATCTTATTGTGTTTTTCAATTTCATTTCCTAGAGATTAATGATATTGAACATCTATTGTTATACTTTTTTTGCCATCTGTAGATCCTCTATAATCAAGTGTTCTTTCATGTCTTTGTACATTTGTACATTTTGCGCGCGCACGTGGTGCTGGGGATTGAACCCAGGGCCTTGTGCATGTGAGGCAAGCACTCAACCAACTGAGCTATATCCTCAGCCCATGTCTTTGTACATTTAAAAAAAATCAGATTTTATTTTTCCTAACTGTTAAGTTTTGAGAGTTCCTTATATGTTCTACACATAAGAAAGTTGTCTGATATCTCATTTGCCATTTTATTCTCCTGATCTTTAACTTATAGTTTCATTCTCTTAATAGTATCTTTCATAAAGAAAAGAATTTTAATTTTGATGAAATTTGATTGATTATTTTTGTATTTTATGCATTGTGTCTTTAGTCTTATATCTAAGAAATCTTTGCCTAAACCTAGGTTATAAAAATTTATCTTGTTTCTTCACCCAAAGGATCCAGCTAAGTTGCTGAGGCTGGCTTTGAACTCACATCCTGGCTCAGCCTCTCAGGCTGCTGGGATTACAGGTGTGCATCATTGTACCTGCCTCAATGACCTATTTTGAGTTAATTTTTTAATGTGAGGCTTAGGTTGAAGTGATTCATATATTTTCATATAGCTATCCAATGGCCTGACTACATTTCTTTGAAAATAAAGAGTTGCTTTTATATCTCTGTTAAAAAAAAAAAAAATCAATTGACCCGGCATATGTGAATCTACTTCTGAGCTCTCTATTCAGTTCCAGTGATTTCAGTGTTTATCTATTTGCCAATACCTACACAGTCTTCATACTTTAGAGTATGTCTTGAACCAGGTATGATGAATCTTTAACCTTTATTCTTCTACAAATTTGTTTTGGCTATTTTAGTTTCTTTGCCTTTCCATAAAAACTTTATAATCAACTTCATATAGTTTGAGGATTTTGATTAGAATCTCATTAATTCTATGTGTCAATTTGTAAAGAATTGCCATCTTAACTAGCCCAAGTTTTCTAATCCATAAATATGGTATGTCTATCCATTTATACTAATTTTAACAAAATTTATTTTTTAAGTTATTTACTCATTTTGAATGTTTTCTATTTTTAGAACATATTGCTGTCTTTAAAAGTTGAAGTAGACAACGGTGTGGGGAAGAGTAGAGTTGAAGAATTGAACTAGAGATTAAGATACCCATCCTGGTGATCTAGAGGCAGACCCAGCTGCAAGTGGGGTGAAGAATTCTAGATGATGCATGTGGAGAGTATGGTAATCAATGACAGATGGTCAGGATCAGGAAGGACCAGGGAAAGATAGTGGTTCCAGTGGAAAATCTTTCAATGATGAGATAATGTCACATGTTGATTTGGGCAATAAGCAGGATCCTAACTACTTGGATTAAACATTATGGTATGAATATGAGTTATTTCTTAAAAGCTCCTGTGTTAATGCAGGAAATAAAAATGATTAGATTATGAGAGCTGTGCCCTATCAGTGGATTAATCCACTTGATGAAATAATAATTTCCATGGATTACTGGGTGGTAACTATGGGAAGACGGGGCATGGCTAGAGGAATTGGATCACTGCATGCTACCTTGGGATTTATATTTTATCCCTGGCACCTTGATCTCTTTCTCTCTCTGCTACTTGGTTACCATGAAGTGAGTAGCACTCCTTAGCCATGCCCTTCCACCATGATATTCTGCCTCGCCTTGGACCCAGAATGATAGAGTTGACTGACTATGGAATAAACCTCTGAAACTGTTGGCCGAAATAATTTTTTCCTCCTTTACATTGTTCTAGTTAGGTTTTTTGGTCACAGCAATGAAAAGCTAACTAACCTAGAGGGATACAGCCAGTCTCTTTGGTAGTACAGATAGCAAGAGCCTCATAATGGAGGTACACTAAATTCTGGTTTTTTGAAGACTCTAGATCTAAACCTCTGAAATTCTACTTAACTAAGTCCTGTATTGGTCCTAGGAATGGCACAGTAATGAGCCTGAAGGTGGAATTCAAATGGCCTCAGTTGTGAGAAGAGGAGCAATGTTGGGGTAGGAGCCAGGTGAAGCATTGCTCATTTGTTCATTTATTTACCCAACATTTACACATGAAAGGCATTATTCCTATTATTACTATAGTCCCCAAATGAGCCAGGGAGTATGCTGACACACGCTTGAACACACCCACCCATTCACACACGCATGTGCTCATGTGCACAAGCATGGTTGGTTGCACTGGAGGAATGGTAAGCACTGGCCACATGCCAGCTGGGAAACCCACAGTGACACTGTGCCTTGGGCACTGGGAGCCCCACGGATCGGTTCACATGGTAGCCGCTAACATCAAAGACCAGCAGAATTATTCCAGAACTGGGACAAAGGGTATCTGAAACCTGAGGCCTTATGAAACCAGAATAAAATTGATGCATTTTCTTAGAATTGAAATAAAAATTTAGGTGGCATTTGGAAAGCAGAACCTAGGAACACAGTGAATTGACCAGAGAGGAGAAAGAGACCTATTAAAAAAAAAAAGAAAAAAGTAGTTCTGTATTTAGTTAGCAGCATGAGTGGGGTTATATTATTTTCCAACAAATGGGGGCTTAACACCTTTTTTTTTTTTTTTTAGCCAAAATGACAGCCAGTCTTTTGAACTTGAATTTGCTTATTATAATTTCTTATCAGAAACCATCACTCTCTGTGTATTGATTTCTAGCCAATGATTAACCAGATGTGACTTTAGATCCTTGATCATAGCTGGGGAACTCACTCAACAGAGAGAAGCCTGCTAGTTGTTGAACAAAGCAGGTATTTCTGGACCCCTCTGGCCTCAGGCAAGTATTTTTCCATCCAGGTGACACAAGAAGTCTCAAACACAGATCTCCAGAGGACCCCTGAACATAAAATTATGCTGACCACCAAGAAGCATGAGATGGTCCAGACCTGAGTGGAAATTAACTCAACATCAAAATTGTGAAATCAGCTACTTGCTTTGAAGGATTGAAATTCAGAATCTATATACCCATATAATAGGATTATAATATGAATAATGGTATTTACTTGTGTTTACAATTTACAAAAAAAAATTTTGTTTGTTTTGTGTTAGTAGGCATGGCAATACTGGGGCACACTGCCACTGAACAGTACCCTTAGAGCTTTGTTGTTTTTTATTTTGATACGGGATCTCGCTAAATTGTCCAGACTGGCCTGAAGCTGGTGATCCTCCTGCCTCAGTCTCCTGAGTCATTGGGATTGTGGTGTTGTTTGGAATTACAAAATGTTTTTTTACATCCATAATCATGACAGTTTTTTCTATATGATTCCGTTTATATGAGATTCAAACATAAATACAAGTAAGCTGTATTGTTCAGAAATGCATACTTGGGTGGTAAACTACAAAACAAGTCAAGGAAATAATCACAATTGTGTCAAGAGAATGGTGATGCCTAGAGGAAAAGAACCAGTGGGCGAGAGGAGGGGAGACTGTGGAGGGAGTGATCCTGGCCAAATTCTATTGTTATATTGTGTGCATGCATAAATATGTAACAACAGATTCCACTGTTATGTACAACTATAATTCACCAATAAAAAAAACTTGGAAAAAAAGAAAGATGGAAAGAGAGAGAGGAGGTCTCATTGGGAAAGGGCACATGCAGGCCCTCTGGGGTCTGGCTGTGTTCCATTTCTTAGTGTCAGTGGGGCTTACATGGGTTTCATTTGCAATAAGTTGTACAATTATGATAATTTTGTACATGAGTACATGTTTTTTTTTTTTCACACATACAACAAAGAGCCAAGAAAAGAAAAGGAATTAAGTTACTTTATGTTATTACAACCAGTATTGGTTATTACTTATTACAATTCTAGGGTAGAGATGACTCAGAGCTATGCAATATATAATGTGCGACTTCCTTGATGGTATTTTAGATAATTATGCATTGATTTTTTCATATCATTTATGTTTAAAGAGATCTATGTACCTATATAATTCCAGTCTGAAAGAACCAAGAGATTTACTCAATGCATCTGACAGTTAATGTCAGAACTTGACTGTAACTTTTCTGACTCCATATCAAAAGCTCTTGAGTGGTGATACCAATATTTCTTTCTCAGCTTTAAAACCTGCATGCATGTCTTTATTTCAAGTGGAACTGAATTGGTTATCTTTGCTAATTATGGAACTGTCTGTTAATTTTTAAGCTTGATTAAAAAATGGCTCTGTAATAGTTTTTAAAAAGGCTGGATTTACTTAGTATTGTCATTTAAGCCACTGGGAAAGATGTCCCTGATTTTCTAGCAACAAAAACACCTTGAGAAATTAGAATCTTTTAGATAGAGGATGAAATTCCATTGTAATGTTTTTGTATACCAAATATATTGTGTTCACTGTGAAACATTTTTAAAAATTTCAAAGAGTTACAGAAATAAAATCACCCATTTTCTAACCTTAAAGTATAAGCACTGTAACATTTCGATGTCTTTAATCTGTTTGTATGGGTGTTTACAAAATTGACATTCTGAAAATGCTATTTTGAAACTTACTTTTTAAACTTAACATTAATTCTTCATAACACAATTTATAAGGTACATATAACATGGTATAGAGAATGTATCATTTTTTAAGCCAATTTCCTTTTGTTGGCTGTTTTTCTTTTTCCTGTATGCTGCTATTATAAACATCTTTGTAAATTAATCTCTATGTACATCCATTATTTTCTCCTTTGAATAAATTCCTAGAAGCCAAATCATTGGATCTGTGTCAAAGGGTATGTAAAATGGAAAGGCTTGATAATATCTGTCAAATTGTCTTTCAGAGATTTTCTCAATTTATGTGTTTCCCCAGCCCTGCTAATATGAGATATTCTAATTTAAATATAAAATATTACAGATTTTTTTTTTTATTTTAACCTTTAGTCCTTCAAATAAAAGTCCTTTCATTCTTCAAGTAAAATTGTGTATTATCTCTCCTCCAGGAATCTCCATGATTCAAACATGAGTTGGAGGGTGTAGAAGTCTCACATGTGTGCACATGTTTAAAATTTTTCACTTAAAACATGAAGAAAATCCACTATTCAAAGGGAAGAGAATAGATTTTGTCTGTGTTAACACTACAGTTCTCAATGGAATTACTTATTTTCCTTAACTAATGCCCCATTAGGTGTTCTAAGCACATTCGTGTATTGTTAAAGTACCTAACAATCATTCATAAAGAGATGGAAAGTCAAACAAGCTCAGTGTATCAATTTGCCCAATTCAACAAACTCCTTGGCAATCTACTTACAAGACCCTATGGGGGACAGCCGTCATGAAAAGGTTAGACAGCCCATTAGCTTATGAAAAGGGCTGTCGATGCAATCATAATCTATTTGCCTGCATTTCTCTGACATTTTTTTTTTCCTGAGGTTATGGTGATAGAAAGCCATTTCCCACATTCATGCTCAGGCACTTAGCAGCTCAATGGAGAGGTTAAATCTCAATAAAACAAATATTGCTATCATGCAAATCTTTCTGTGACTGAAAGAATAGTAGGACCCCGGTGGACTTAACATTTATTTGAAAAAAACTTTTTTTTAAAAAAATTATAAAATCCTAACAAAACAAAATAATTGGTACAAAGATTTTTATAAAATCCTAACAAAACAAAATAATTGGTACAAAGCTTTGGCCTACATACTGTTGAGATTTGACTTATTTGTGGTAGCTTGATTAACAAAGCTACCAGAAAGAAATCTTCTTTGATTAAAACATTAGCCAGGAGGAAAGACGTTTACAAGAAGTATGGACTTTTTCCTTTATTATTCCAGAACTTTGGAGGGTAGAATTGCGAAGGTCAGTGGGTAGAAATAGCAAAAAGTCTGATTTTAGATAGTCTAAAGGAACACATTTCTAATAATCATAGTTGTGGTAGAAAGAACTGCTTTTCTAATAAGAGTTCAAGCTATCCCTGGAGACCCTGTTAGGAATTCTGAGGAGACATTTCCTTTATCTTGGGGTCCAGAGTCTGTGATTTCATGGGAGATCACATGGACAGAGTTGTGGTAGGATGTGCCACCAATGGAGTGAAGCAATCAAGAGCCAGAGAAAATCCCAAGTTATTGTTTTCCAAATGGGTTAGTTGCTTCTAGATATTAAAATTGCCAAATATGGATCACAGGAGTGAGGGACCCTCATCAGTTGAGTTAGGATAAAATGTCAGGTTAGATTGTTCTCCCCAAGTCTCATAGATATCTACTTCTTCTTTCTTCTAAAAAGTTCATTGGGAGCCAGATAGTTCCCTCATGTCAGCTTCCTTTCAATCAGTGACGTAAGGATCCAGTGTACTTTAATTTGCACCTCACTGTTATTAACATGTCTTCTAGGGTCTCCATAACTGGAGAAGACAGAATTTGGAAAATTCACATCCACTTTTCTATGCTTCCACTTATGCCACTTCAATCTATGCCTATTGGCTAGAATTAGTCATATGCTCTACTCTGATTGCAAAGGACAGTGGGAAATGTAGTCTTCCTGTGTATCCACAAACCCAGAGGATTATTTTTGTCCAAGGGCTCATAAGTTTTCTATCCTATCACAGAATAAATTACACCATCAGTTGCAAAAAAATTTGTTTTGTCTGGAAAGTCAGGGTATATGTCTCCTTGTTCCTCTATACTCTGTCTCTTGATGCTACATTTTTTTGGGGAGACAGGTTTATGAAAGGTGATTTCAGGGCTATGAATGTGGCTCAGTGGTAAAGCACTGGCCAAGCATGAGTGAGGCCCTGAGTTCAATCTCCTGCACTGCAAGAAAAAAAAAAAAAGTGAGTTCTAAGCCTCAAGTCTAGTTATAACATTTTTCTGACTTTCAGCTCTAGATTCTTTAGTCCAGGCCCCCTTAACATTGGTCAACTAGGGATGTTGCTACTAAGTACCATAAATGTGTCATCTCATAGTTCTGGAGGCCAGAACCATGAAATTGAAGTGTTAGCAGGGTTGGGTCATTCAAAGAGCTCTGAAGGGGATAATCGGTTCCAGGCTTTTGTCCCTGGCTTGTAGTGGTTTGATGACAATCTTTGATGTCCCTCAGCTTGAAAGATCTCTCTGATCTCTGCCTTTATGTTCACGTGAAGTACTTTCTGTATGTTTCTCTCTCAGTGTTCAGATCTTTCCTTTTTATAAAGATACCATATATCAGATGAGAGGCCACTCTAATTAACTTGATTACTCAGTATTGATCCTATCCCCAAATAAGGCCACATTCTGAGGCACTAAGGGTTAAACTTTAGTATCTTTTTTAGGAGAACACAATTCAACCTACAACAACCAGCAGCTCAGGCTGGGCTTAACTCCCAAATGCTCCCACATTATTTGCTAACCAGTGACATTCTGCTTTGACTGTGGATCAGGGCCATGTCTAGTCAGTGAGAAGGAGGCAGAGGTGATGAGGCAGGCAGTCAATAGACCCTAAGAGACAAGTCCAGCTCCTGTTCTTACTCCAAAGGCCAGGGAACAAGTGAGTAGTTGTTTGCATGGTGAGTTGCCATGGGGAAAAGTCCCACATCCCCTTTGCCTGCCACAGTGGATTTCCTCATGACAATTGCTTATGAGGATCTGTTTTCTCTGGTGACAGGAATGTAGTTAGACACGTTGGTGGGTGTATGGGACACCAAGGGGATGTCTTGGTCAGAGAGGCAAGAGTCCTGGGTTTAGATCTGCATTTCCTTTTTGAGCTTCTCAGGGGGTTGGACTGGTGAATTTCGAAATTCTATTCTGGTTTGAGCCTCTGTTAGACAGTTAATCTATATGATTTTTTTGGGTTCTTAATCTGTTGCAGAATTATGTTGGTGTAGGGAAACAAGGGCACAGATTATGGCCCTGTATGAACTGAGGCTCTGACCCCAGAAAACAGCTTGACTTCAGTCTCTATATATCATCTATCTATCTATCTATCTATCTATCTATCTATCTACCTACCTACCTACCTACCTACCTATCATCTATCTCATTCTCTTATACACACACACACACACACACACACACACAGCTTTGCTGTTTCATGGGGGAGGGAGATATTTTTAATAGCAGGTTTTCTACTCTCTCTTTTTTCCTGGAAAAAGATGAAATCATCCATTTATTTTGGACCAATTATAAGCACTAGAAAGCACAGGAGGAACAGAAAGCTTGATCACAAATAAATATACACTTGGGGAGAAGGGGAAGGAGGAAACTGTTATTGATTGGCCTTGTAAAATCTGCTGCTGAATCGATAGCAATTTCTGGAAATGCCAGACATTTATTTTGTGTGGCTTGAACAGCGGAGATAATAATAAATGTACTTATGAAGTGGGTCTCCCAACACAATTTCTCTGAGCCCCTTCTAACAACACACATGCACACCAGGTATGATAGCTGTGAAAACCATAGTGAATATACTTCAGATTTAAACCCCAAACTGAGTTGACTACTTGCCAACCTCTCCTCTATGCTGCCTGTGGCATTTGAATACATCTGTCTATTAGAGAAGCAGACAGTTCATCTGCATGAAGAGGTGGGAGACATGTTCTTCTTAGTTGTGGAAGGACAGGCCTAGGCTTGCTCTGAGGCTCAGGAAAGAATATCAGACACTGAAACTACCAAACCCTGCCTGGCCACTCTGAGTTTGTAGCACTCCTCTCACAACTGCGCCTCTCAGAGTTCTATTTACTTCATCCTTATCCTAACCACCACCCTTCATCTTTAGGTAGTCCCCTCTCCTCTTGGCATAATCTGTTCCTTTTGCAAGGTCACATTGCAACCTTGTCAGGCCTACTGAGCCTGAGAAAAGACTTGGTGGCGCTTTGGGAATAGAGAAAATTGTTCAGTGTGATTCAGCATAGTAAAAATAGCTACCATTTATGGAGCACCTATTATGTGCTACATGATTTACTTACTACATCATTTATTCCTCACATCAACCCTTTGAGTTATTATTATTTTTCAACCTTCTTTTTTTTAAAAAAAAAGGAAACTGAGGCTATATCAAAGTTGAGTAAGGTACCTGAAATCATGCAGCTATTATGAGAGTGAGCTAGATTTGACCTCGTCTGATTTATATTCTGCATTCTTTCTACTCTGCTTTTGCCTGCTTGGGTGTAACTGGATTGGTGTAAGGTAAAGTTATAGCACACAGAGACTCTTGAACACCTGGTGTAGAGATGTGGACACTACAGTTGTAAGACTGAAATGAGTGAAGTTTATTTGAAAGTGAAGATGGTATAATCATAATCGAGTTTTAGGGGAAATCACTTTGGTGTGTGTGTTTAAGGTGAGTTGATTCAGGGAAGCAAGCAGGCTGGAAAACCATATAAAAGAATACAGAAGCAGTTATGGTGGGAAGAAAAGAGAATCAGCTAAGGAGAGGACATTGGAATCACCAGGAAGTGGCTCTTGACGGTCACAATGGAAAGCCTGCCCCTTCCTCCTCACTATTTCTTGTCTTCACCTCTGCTCCCTTTGCTGGCCACTTTACTTTTTCCTGTTCTGTGATGGTGGAAAGAGTCCCTGGAGAGTAGCCATTCACTGCCTGGGCCTGTCTATGCAAAGACAACCTTAATGATGTTGTTAGATACTGATGCCTGCTGAGTTGGGAATAGATAGAGATCACTTTTGCATGCTGCTTCCTTAATATATCTCCATTTAGGAGACTCTGAACTACTAATTTAGATGGTGAGAAAAGGTGTTATTTCTGTAAATCAGTGGAATTTTGTTTCTCTGGCTGTGTCCCATCTCTGCATAATTAATCCATAGTTTTCTGAGACAATCTTCATGACTTTGAAAGCCAAAGAAAGACTTTCCCTTGAGATCTGGCTTAGTGCTGAGAGTAGTGTTTCCCTTCAACTACTCAAGGATCCAGATCTCTTTAGATGCTAAGTCAAATTCCACTCGCAGAATTTGACTTCAAATGGAAAGTCCTGAAAAATGGCTCCTGAAATACCTAAAGATGGGAAGTCAAAGAGACTTTTTGGATGGACTATCATGTAGGAATCATGTGAATTAATTCTTTACATGTTTTTTTATGCACATATTGTGTATCATTTCCTGCACCAGGGTCTATTGAGGAGGCCGAGAAGAATCATCCTGGGCTTTATTCATCAAGGAGCTCGTAACCTAGTAGTGTAGATAAATTTCTGTTCATAAATAACTTCTACACACACAGTATGCAGCCCATACCACAGAAGTGCCACAGATAATAGAGGTCAGGAGAGTTCAAGGAGAAGTAGAAAAGATAGGTTGCAGTTTTTGAGTAGTTCTTGGACAGAAAGAAAAGAATTGAAATTATGGGGTATTCTAGGTATAAAAATGACAAAAGCAAAATGAGGCAGCAGGAAAGCCCAGAGAGTTTCCAGAGCATTCTAGAAAGGAACAGTGCAGTTCATTGAGACTCCAGGGTTCTGTGGAAAGGAGGAGAAAGAAAATGAAGAGGAGAGTTATGGTTAGATAGTGGAGACATTAAATGCCAGGAAGATGTATTTCATATTATTGTAGCATCAGTGAAACTTCACAAGAATTCTACAGAAAAGAAAATAATGTGGTCTTTCAGTACTTTAAAGTGGATATATACTATTTTATCTGCAAGGAGAGGACACTGGGGTAAAAAGTTTGGTTACGATACCATTTCTAAAGTTCAGTGGAAACTTATGCTTCTATAAAGATGAAATATATACAATATTCTCTATTCTTCCTGCCAAGTACAACTAAAACCCCTGGATATCAGGTATAAGACAAATATAAGAATATTTTGACAGGTCAAGGAAAGGGGGAAGACTAGCTAGGTTCCTAACCTCACGACACAAGTAACAACATAATTAATTAAGAATTCTCTCAATTTTTTTCTCAGTAGACCTCCCTTAGAAGAATGGTAACAACTAGAAATGTGTATGGGTACAGACGACAAACAAGCAAACAAAACAACAACAACAACAAAAATCTTACCAGAACGTCAGGTAATGAGTAGCAAGTCCAGACAGAAAGCTTTTAGGTTACAACCATTCTATCTCAGCTAAACACTACAAAATACACAAACCTTTCCCTGCACATGCCAGCAAAAGTCAACTACAAAGTCTAGATTTCTACCCTATGCATGGTATCATTATGTGCCCCCAGACCTTTCTATTCACTGGCGTGGTGTCAGAAAAAGTTGAGGAGGGGGCTGGTATTTTCATTTCTGCAGGGTTGTAATGAAGCATGCCTCACTGCAGCTATGATAAGTGAAGACCATGTGGACAGCTTGGAATTCCATTTGTACCTTGTAGTACTGAAGCACTTACACCTCACCCCATAAGAGAGTCAGAATTTTATCACTATGTGGTAATAAGGCCATATTTTCCTATTAGCAATGGGGGCAAGCAATGAAATGTTCCCATCCTACTAGATAGGAGGTATTTTTGTAGGCCTACTGGCGAGCAAGAACTCCCACTCCTGCCCAGTAATACTGAGGAGTCACCTTTCAACTGTCAACAAAAACTGAGTGTAGAACCTGGATTTCTACTTCTATCTGGAAATAATGAGGTTCACCTTTTTTTTTTTTTCTAACAGAACAGTGTCAAAAACTTTTAGCTGAAAACTTTCCAAACTTGGTAAGACAGAGCCACAAACCTGAGTAAACCTCACACAGGATAAACTCAAAGAAATTCATACCATGACATATCATAGCCAAATTTCTAACAACTAGAGACAAAATCATTTGAAAGCAACCAGAAAGAAATGATATCCTTCCTATAGAAGAAGAATAGTATGAATTACAGCAGATTTCTCACCAGAAACCATGTAGGTCAGAAGAAAGTGGCACGATGTTTTTTCAAGTTCTGACAGCAAAGAACTAAGAATCAATCAAGAATTCTATATCCAGTTAACTATCCTCAGAAGTGAAGGGAGATTGGGACATTCTCAGATGTAGGAAACCAAGAGGGGTTGTACCCAGCAGGCCAGACTGCCCTTACAAGAATTTCCAAGAGATATTCTGTAAATAGAAAGGAAGGATAAATGAAGAAATTGCAAAATGGAGATGGGAGAAAAAAAAAACACATTAAGCAAAAATAGGAAAAAACAAAAATGTCTTTCCTTTTACTTTTGTGTCTTCTAGATTGTGCTTGATGGTTGTAACAAAGCACAACATTTTCTTATTTGATCCTGAACATATGTAGAGAACACATCTAAGGCAATTATATTAAAATGGGGGAGGATAAAGAAAAGAATAGGTAGGTAAGTTTTCTGTATTTCACACAAATTGGTAATATGATGATACCAGTAGATTGTGACAGGTATATGTAATATAATTCCTACAACAACCAACTAAAAAACTTTCAAAGTGATACATTCAAGAACACTATAGATAAATTTAAATGAAATTCTTTAAAATGTTCAAGTAGTATTTTTGAAAGGTAGGAAAAAAATAGTAAAAAAAAAAAAAAACAAACAAGCACAAACAAACCAAAAAGAAAAAGGAAATCAAGAAATAAGAAAATGTCAGACAAACCCTAGCATATCAAAATTACATTAAATATTAATAATATAAATATACCAATTAAAAGAGATTGACAAAATAGATTTTAAAATATGACTCTACATACGCTGTCTGAAAGAAATTCACCTCAAATATAAGGATTTGAAAGTAAAGGGATAGAAAAAGGCTCATCTTGCAGATGCATATAAAGAAAGCACAAATGGCTATCTTAATATCAAATAAAATAGATTTCAGAGCAAAGAAAATTACCAAAACAGTGAAGGACATTATATCATGATAAAGGAATATTTTATTAGTCAGCCTTTTTTTTTTTTTTTTTTTTTTTTTTTTTTTTGCTGTGACTGAAAGTCTTGACAAGAACAATTTTAGAGGAGGAAAAGTTTATTTGGGGGACTCACAGCTTCAGAGGTCTCAGTCCATAGATAGCCAGCTCTATTCCCTGGGGCTCGAGGTGAGGCAGGACATCATGGGGAAGAGTGTGGCAGAAGGAAGCAGACTTTACTCTCTCTCTAATATAAAATATATACCCCAAAGGCTCCAGACACACACCCTACCTGTTTTCAATCCCACTCAGCTAATCCCATAAGGGGATTAATTCACTGATTTTCTTAAGGCTCTCATAACCGGATCACTTCTCCCCTAAACCTTTTTGCATTGTCTCACACATGACTTTTGGGTGACACCTCACATCCAAACCATAACAAGGGGTAACTATTAAGAAAATAAAGCAATTCAAAGTGTGAATTTACTACAAAACAATGATGCAAATTATGCTGAATAAGAACTGATAGAACTGATAGAAGAAATAGACAAATCTATATTTATATTTGTAGATGTATTTTTTACATACAACTTAAACTAGACAGAAAATAAAGTATAGAGGGACTCAATCTCATCACCAATCAACAGAATACAATTCACATTTATTGAATACTATACCCAACAAAAACTACATACATATTCTCTTCAAGCACCACAGAATATAAGTCAAGATTGACCATATCCTGGGCCATAAAGCTAACCTCAAAAATTAACATAGTTGGCCAGATGCAGTGATGCATGGTAATCCCAGAAGTTTCAAAGGCTGAAACAGGAAGATCACAAGTTCAAGGCCAGCATCAGCAACTTGGTGAGGCTCTAAGAAATTTAGTGAGACCCTGTCTTGAAATAAAAAATAAAAAGAGATGAAGATATGGCTCAGTGGTTAAATTCCCCTGGTTCAATCCCTAGTACAAAAAAAAATTAAATAGTTGAAATTATATAGGTTGTATTCTCTGACCACAATGAAATCAAACTAGAAATTAATAACAGAAGGACAATAGGAAAATCTTCAAACATTAAGAAACCAAACAATATAATTTAAATAATCCATGGGTCAAGGAATAAGTCTAAAGGGAGATCAAACTGAAGTGAATGAATAAATTCAATGAAGTGAGTGAAATGCAGTGAACTGCACGAAATTGAGTAAACATTTCAATCTTGTGGGACATAGCAAGATGCAGGGGGTGATTTACAGTACTAAATGCTTACATTAGTAAAAAATCTCCTGTTAATCTTGTAAGTTCCTACATCAAAAAGCAAATAAAACACAGCAAAGTAAAAACAAATTCAAAGTAAGCTAAAGGAAAGAAACAAAAATAAGATAACAGAAACTGGTTACAAAGAAAACCAAAACACAATAGAAAAAAAAAATCAATGCAACAAAGAAATGCTTCTTTAAAAAGGTCAAAATAATTAACCAATTTCTATCAAGATGGTAAAAGGAGAAGGACAAACAATTGATCAATATCAAAAATGAAGCCAACAATATCACTACAGACCCTCCATTATTTAAAGGATAATAAAGGGACACTATGTATAACTGTAAACACAAAAATTTGGCAGCTTAGATGAAATTTATCAACCCCTCAAAAAACATAAACTACAGCAACTTACTCAAAGTAAAATAGGTAATTTGAAGAGCCCTATAATCATTAAGGAAATTGAATTAATAATTTAAAAGCTCCCCTGAAAGAATTCACTGAAGAATTCTACCAAACATTTAAAGAAGAATTAACATCAAGACTATATATCCCCTAGAAAATAGAAGAGGTGGGAACAATACCCAGTTCATTTTATGAAAGTAATACTGCCCTGATTCTAAAACCAGATAAAGAGAGTACAAGTAAAGAAAACTGTAAATATTCCTCATGCAGATAGATGCAAAACACTTAAAAAACAGAATGTAACCAAATAGAAGAAATTATCAAATAGAATTCAGCAATTATAAATTAAATTCTGCACAATGACCAAATAGATTTTATTTTAAGGATGCAAGGCTAGTTTAATATTCGTGTGCTGATTTAAAAAAAAAAATCAGTGTTAATCCACTATAGTAACAGTATAAGGAAGAAAAACACATACTCACATGGGTGAATGTAGAAAAAGCATTGGACAAGATTCAACATTCATTCATGATAAAAATTCTCAGGAAATCTAAGACTTTAAGAGAACTCTCAACTTGATAAACAGTATTTTTACAAAAACCCTACAGCTAAGATTATGTTTAATCATGAAAGACTGAGTCCTTTCTTCCTAAGATCAGGAAGGTTGCAAGAATGTTCACTCTTGCCATTCTAATTGACACAGAATTAGGAGTTCTAGCCAGTGCAATTAGGGAAGAAAAGGGAATGCAAGGCAGAAAGATCAAAAAGTGGCAAATAAAATTGCCTTGATTGTAGACAATACGCTTGCTATATAGAAAATTACCAGTAATCTACCAAATAACCTCTTAGAACTAATAATTGAGTGCAGCAAGTTTTCAGTATTCAAAATAAACACACACAAATCAATTTAATTTCTGGTATCGAGTCTGGTATTGAGTATGACAGGGCTCAAATCAAGGTATTGGCAGGTCAGGATTTTTTTCTGATTGCTGTGAGAAGAGAATAATATTCCCTGTCTATAGTCTCTTTTACCATATAAACCCATAGTCTCTGGTTTCAGGGAAAAGGCTGTGGAAATTTTTGAAGTGCCATTATTCTGCCCACTATATTGAAGATATCAATTTTCCCCAAACTGATATCTAAATTTATCACATATTCTCTCAAGATCCAAACACATGCAATTATTTTTGGTAAGTATCAAACAAAATAATTCTAAAATTTGTATGGGAACACAAAGAAACTTGAAGAGCTAGAATCATTTTGAAAAAGAAGAAGAAAGTGGGAGGAACCTGTCCACCTGTATCCACAATATAGCCATAATAATCTAGACTGTGTAGTATTTGTAGAGAGATACACATATAAATTAAAGGAACAGAATAGAAAGCACAGAAACTCAAACATATATGCCTGTCTATTCTTTACAAAGTAGCAAATACAATTCAATGGGATAAAGATAGCCTTTGGTTCTGGAGTAACTAGACATTCATAGGCAAAAACCAAACACATAAGTACCACAACCTCCATCTAAGTTTTAAACGTTATACAAAAATTGACTCAAAATGGACAAAGAGCTTAAATGTAAGATAAAAAATAAAAACACATCCAGAAAAAATTATAGGGAGGGAATCTTCAGGAACTAAGGTTAAGCAAATAGTTCTTCCATTTGCCACCCAAAGCATAATCCATTGAAAAATGATAAATAAGAACTTTATCATGATTTTAAAATTTAAAAAAAAGTTCTTGGTGAAAGGCAAGATTAAAAGACAAAAGTGAAATGACTGGGAAGAAAACATTTGCAAATCACATATCTAACAAGGAACTCATGTCTATAATATATGGAGAACTTTCAAAATTCAACACTTAAAAACCAAATAATCCAATTTGAAATCAACAAAAGACATGGAACAGAAATTCCACAAAAAGTTATGTGTGGATGGCAAATAAACACATGGGAAAAATGTTCAACATCATCAATTGTTAGAGAAATGTAAATTAAAAATGTGAGCTATCACATCTATACATACCTATCAGAATGGCTGAAAAAAAGTGGCAACCCCATGTGCTGCCATATACGCAGAGAAACTGGATCAGTCTTACATTGCTGATGAGATGTAAATAGTACAGCCTCCCTGGAACACAGTGTGACAGTATCTTTAAAAATAAAAGTAGAAGAAGGAAATATTCACCTACCTTACATGCAAGCTTGTACCCCTGAGCATTTATTCCAGAGAATATGAATGTTCATAGCAGCCTCATATGGTGTCAGGAAATTCACAGTAGCCCAAAACTGAAAACAACTCAGGTGTCTTCAAGGGGTGAATAAACTGTGGTACTTTCATTCATGAAATAGTACTCAGCAATAAAAAGGAACCACCTATTGATACATATCCTAGATGAAACTTTATCTTGATAGGAAAAAGCCAATTCCCCCAATTTTTTTTTCTGATATAATTCCACTTATATTTTTGAATTGCTAAAATTATAGGAAGTGCAGAATAGTGGTTGCCAGGATAAAGGAGGGTAAGGGACAGGAGATAAGTGGATGTGGCCACAAGGGGGTCCCACTGGAGGCTCCTGGTGATGGAGATCTTCTCCTCCTGATTACATTATTGACAATATATTGTTTACAGTTTTGTAAGATGTTAAACATCAGGGGAAATTTGGTAAAGGCTACAAGGGATCTCTTTGTATTATTTCTTGCAACCACATATAAATCTGTGAAAATGACCTCAAAATGAGAAGTTTGATTTAAATAGTAGTTCCGAAGAGACTCAAACGAGGATGGTGACGACAGATCTGGCTAAGTGCTCCCGATGAGGCAGTGATGGAGAAAGGCCCGGAGGAGAGAAAGAAGTGCAAGAGCTGTTTGAGTGACTCTTACTCCTCCACCTGAGTCCGGATACCTGTGGCTGATTGGAGTTGTTAATAGGCTCTGGATGACAGTATCTCTCTTCTTTGCTCATTTGCTCTGATAAATGAGGTGAGGGACTTCTTCACCTAGTGTTCACTGATGACCTGGAGTACTGTGCTGTTCTTATCTAGTTTAGTGACTTCTGCAGGCAAAGCAAAGAGACATTCATAAAAGACTTGGAGGAACTGAACCGCCTTCTCATTGGTGGTAGTGTCAAAGTTTGCTGAAGCTACACAAAGGAATTTTCAAAAACTCTCCAAGATGTGAGGGAGGCAAAATGGAGGCAGAAGGGGCATGAATTAGATATGAGCTTTCCTGTTAAGCCCATAGGATTAATAAAGAGAAGGATTAAGAAGGGAGGCGATGCCGGGATTCCAGAGGGAAGGCAGGTTGGCTCTTTTTCTTTTCTCTTCCTTCATGTCCATGTGCATGCCCACCCCCACACCCACACCCACACTCCCTCAGTCCCCTGAATTGGGGAGTGAGGTTTTGCAGGGATGGTAGCTTTGATGTCATCCTTTCCCTCCTTCTCCTGGGGTTTCTTACCCTAATGCTTAGGAGCAGGCTGTATTAAAAGATGAGCATCCCTGGGAAGGCCTAGAATAAGGGGAATCAAGAAGGATTGGTTCTGCTTTCAGCCTATCGCCCAGGCAAGAGGAGGTCGATGTGTTCTTGTGGTCCCACTAAACAAGAATTTGATGGAGGTGTGGGGCCAGGGCCCAAGCCCAGACACTAAGTTGCTCCTCTGCCTGACCTTGCCCTGCATAGCTTCTGCAACCAGTGGCCATGGCAATTGGCTTGCAGGTTTTTATCCTGGACCATTATTGAAAACTTAGACAAGAGAAAGAGGGAGAGACAGGGAAGAGGTAGAGAGAGGAAGAGGGGGAGAAAGAGAGAATAGAGAATATGGTGACTTCATTTTTTTCTCTTTCAGCCATACCTGACTGAAAGAGTTCCTTGAACTTGCCAGAAGGTTCCACTTCAAGGCCTTTGCCCATGCTGTTTTTTCTGCTGACTACCCCTGTCCCTTATAGCCACATAGTTTCTCTCTCCATATGTCACATTTTAAATCAAGTTGTCCTGGAACATCCTATGTAAATTGCACCCCTTCGATACTCTTATCCATTTCTCTATTTTTCAAAGCACATGCAACTCTCTAACACAATCTATATTTTACTCTTTCCCCCTATTTATTGTCTGAGCTCCTCAATGAGAATATGAAGGCAGGACTTTTCATCTGTTTCATTCACCACTGAATGCATCTAGAACAGAGCCTGGTGTATGGTAGGCAGTTAATACATTTTTGATAAATGAATGAATGAACTAGGACAGTGAATAAAATTCTTTCTGGGGCTAGATAAGGTATATGCACATATAATACATATTGGAGCACTATAAATTAAATATCTTGTTTTACTGATTAAATTAAATATATTAATATTGAAGACAAATATATTAAATGTCTATGCCTTTCAAAGCCTATAGCTTTGAAAAGATTTCTGGACTGCAGTTTGAAGAGCTGGGGTCAGTTCTGGCTTCTTCGAAATACTTCTGACAGGGAAGAAGCATTTCGTCAGTTCCTGTTTTGAAACCTGTGTTTATTAAATGGATATAATATTCCCTGTGTTCCTCACAGGATTATCATGAGAATTAAATAAAACATTGGATGTGGAAGTGTGAAAACTCAAAGGCAAATCACTCAAATCTCTGTCAGGAAGGAACACTGTTATTAATGTCTGATTCTCACAGGGTGAAAGAATTCAGAAAGTGATCCTACTTTCCTCACGGTGACAGAAATACATAACGTACAAGAGAGGCCAGCATTCTGTAGGCCTTAATCCCTGCGAGATACTGGGAGGTCCTCTGAGAAACTTATCTTATGAAACCTGAGTGCTCTTTGGAGCTTATCAGGAGTGTTTCATGAGGGGAAAGGAGAGCAGAGGCCAGCTATGTCATGGAATATTCCTTCCTTTCTTCCATTCGCCCAGGCTCTGGTGCATTTCTTGCTGTGTATTATTGACAGAGGAAATGCTGATTCATGGGTCTGAGTTACAGGAAACCTTGTTTCCTGGTGAAGAAACAAGCCTGCCAGTACTGCCAGCATCCTCCTCTGCCAGGTTCTGCCACATGCCCTGCTTCTGGGCCTGCACCCAGGCTGACTGAAGGGGTAGGGCCAATTCAAGCTTAACCAGTGAGGTCACTTTCCCCCATGAACTGAATAAGCTCAGCTCCTCATGGGGCCTCTCTAGGGCCCAGCTCTGACCCCAGGATACCTTTCTAGCCCATCTCCCCCTGTCCCCCTCTCGCCCCCTGTACTACAGCGACACTTGACTACTCCCAATTCTTCATGAACACCTCGTATTTTCCAGTCTCTGTGCCTTGGCTCGTGACGTTCCCTGCCTGGCCTGGCCCCTGACCCAGTGTCGGCTCGTTGAAATCCTAACCCAGGCTTTGGTTTTGCGCAGCTGCTACTTGCTATGTGAAGCCTGCTCAGTTTCCTTCTATTTCTTCATATTCTTCTTAGTCGGGGCATTTTCCAGTATTTACAGAAGTAGTCCAAATTATCTGATAAACTTCCATGGATCCTCATCCAGCTTCAACAATGATCCTTAAATAATCCTCGATCCCTCCTTCTCTGAGCTCCTCTGCTAACACGTATGTTAGGTGCTTAAGCCATTTTGGCTGAATTCGATGAGAAGAATGTAATCAGTGGATATAGGGTGCTCTCTCTATCCTCCTCTCTGAGGCTCAAGAAGTGCAGTGAGCATTTCACAGGGCAGTGGCAAACTGAGGTCCAATTTTTCTGAAAGGCCTCTCAGCCCGATCTGACATCCACATGCTGAAGAAGAAGACATCTGATTTATATGGAGAAAAAAGTCATCTCATTACAAACATCAGTATGAGATCTTTGTAATGTGATCACATCTCATTTCAAGGATCATCATAAAAAGTTTCAATGGATAAACATTCTCAAACAATTCCTATGTTATTCATACTAATAAAGAGTAGAGAGTAAGTATTCTACATTGACGGATCTAAACGCTCTGGAGTTAAATTTTACTAGAAGGTGAGAAGGGAACTTAAGGGAGTCTGAAGATGTCTGGAAGCGACTGTGCATTGGATGGCTTGGGAAGAGGGAAAGTAGAGGAGGAGGTTGGAAAGACAAAGCAAGAAATAAAAAGCCTGTCCTGGGAGAATGGCAGTGTTTCATCTCGATCCAGACTCAGCTCAACCCTAGACCTTTGAGGCACAGCCAGGGTCATCTGGAGGTAGTCTGAGATGCCTTGATCTTACCATATCACTATGGGAGGGAGGGTCTGGTCATCAGCCAAGAACTAAAGCTGTTGCCAATGTGAAGGGGGGTGGGGAAGATGGAAGGCTTATGTGGCTTTTCCTCTTAAATTGGAGTGAAAACACAATTTCAGAAAAAAAAAAAAAAAAAAAAAAAGGAGTGGGCTGTGAACAGGTCTCTGCCAGGCACTCTGCCAGCCCCTATTCCTCATCTAATTTACAGAATGGTGGCCACTCAACACCCGAGTCACAGGGAGGGTCTGAGCTTCACCAAAGGGATGGATGGGGAGAGTGATTTGCAACCTGTGAAGTGCCTCCTTAAATCCAGATTGCTATACCTCTGTCCTTATTATTAGGAGTACACTAGGGGAACCCGATGACAGGAGGGGAGAATAAGATAGGAGGCAAAGGATTGTTAACACCAGGGGTTTGCAGTTCACATTTTAGTGTCCAGAGACCTGGGTAAGGAGAAAGCTGGGGAGACTTCTGGAACTTTTGTCCCTTCCCCACATCCATCATCTTCTATTTTTACCCCCATGGAGATTAGCAAAAAAAAAAGAATTAAAGGGGAAACTTTTCCCATGTGCCAGTTTTAGGGGAGGCCTGTCAAGGGGTGGGCATGTGGGAGGATTGGGACAGAGAGAAGGGCTTTGCATTCTGAGGTGGTCTGCAGTTATGAAAAGAGAAAAATGAATAGAATTTGTGGGTCCTGTGGAGCAGGGGGGCAGGATTTAAGGCTTAACAGGCAGAAAGATGGGGAATATCCCTGGATTGGTCTGTGGGGAGTCCTTTCAAGCATAGGACTAGTAAAAGGATACTCGAGACACTGTAGACAGGTTTCTGTGACAGCAGATGATGGTTTGTTCTCTAAAATCCCTGAGAATAAGTTTCCTCCAGAGGAAGAACACCCCTCCTCCCACCCCACCATGCACACCTATTTATTTGCTTACCAAAGTCTTTCTTCAAGGGGATTAGAAAGGCAAGCATGGCCGGCACCAAGTAAGCATTACACACTCCGTGTATCCTCAGCACAGCAAGCTCTGGTGCTGGTCACCTGGGATCACAAACAGGGTGCAAACTGTCACAATGCTTCCACCTCAGCAAAGGTGTGGAGCTCAGAACCTTCCCAACAAAGAAGGAAAACCAGGGCGTCTTTTTCCGCCTGTAAAGATTTCATTCTTGTGTACTCTGCTTCAGGATGTTTCCAAGCCAGAGCAGAGGCATTCTGGGAGTGGAAGGGGGGCATGTCCTTGAGGGCCTGGGAGATTTCCATCCAAAAGCTCAGGTGAGGGCCTTGGCCTTGGAGATTGCATTACCAAGAGGGAGCTGGCAGGGAGGGAACCCTGGGTTGGGCTGAGCTGATCTCATTAGTGCTAGGTTAATCCTGAGGTTAATATATATTCGTGAGACTTTTATGTTTCCTGGCGTATTGTTTCTTCCTTTTTTTTTTTTTTTTTTTCCTTCTCCATTGCTGGGGATTGAACACAGGGACTTATGCATGCTAAGCACATGCTCTACCACTGAGCTTCATCCCCAACCCTTCTTTTCATTCTTAAACTGAGTGCTGCTCTGTAGATTGGGCATGGATTTAGCTGTATTCCCATTAAAAAGCAGGGCCAGTTTATGTACCAAATTCTGAGTTCTCCCCTGGAAAGAGTTTTGTTCAGAGTTTGGGTCAGATGATCAGGCCCAGAGGAAGTACAGAACAAAAATGAAGGGTCCTTGATTGTGTGCCTGGAAATGCTGAACAAACCATTCTCTGGACAGAGAACCCTAATTCTTAGTGTTTGCCGAGTTCTGTGGTAAAAATACTCCCATTGTGGCTGTTTGCAAGCTATCAACATAATGGCACTGAATAAACTGGGAGAAGGTGCCCAGGATCAGCTCTGGTGAGGACACAAAGGCCACAGCACACCACCAGGCAGCAGTCAAAACAGGCACACACACTGGAACTCACTTAGAGGAGCAGAAGGAGTTGGAACTCAGATGAGGAGATAGGTAAGTGTGTGTGTGGGTGTGGGAAGTGTCAACAGCAAACCAGGACAGGGCAGGCGGAAACCAGCATCAACCTGGCTATAATTAATGGTCATCCTAAGATAACAGCTATTGTTCACTGAGCATGATGTGACAAACACTGTGTTACCAGTGACTCTCAGAGCATCTCTACACTGGCATTTTTTTATTCCAGTTTTACAGATGAAATTAAGAAAGAAAAAGTGATTGGGCATATAAGAAACCACAGTGAGAATTCAGACCCAGAGTCTGATCCATTCTATGGTCAGGCCAGGGGGAGCCTGGTGTGAGTCATTTTCCTAGATGGGCCAGACTGGTAGTAGATTTTCATTCCTGGGAGGACCCACAGCTTTGTAGGAATGAGGTCATTGGGTAGATTATGAAATCAGGGATTCTGGATCAGGAATGAGACAAGGTACTGGATGCAGAGTTTAAGTCAGAAAATGATGAATTTAATATCGGTTCCCCTGACTCTTTGCCCTCCAACTAAAGACAAGGTCACAGATACCATGCCTGGAGTAGAGTATGAAGTTGGGATTTCCTTAGATGTCAGTCAGTCAGGATATCAATGACGAACTCCTTGTTGGGACTTCTTAGGAAGGACCTAGGTAGGATGACTGTCTGGATGACTATGGTGATCTGTGCCTGTTTGTTTGTTTGTTTGTTTGTTATCATTAATATATATTTTTGGTATCGGGGACTGAAGCCAGGGGTGTTTAACCACTGAGCAGCATCCTCAGCCCTTTCTTGTATTTTATTTAGAGACAGGATCTCTCTGAGTTGCTGAGTTGACTTGGAACTCGAGATCCTCCTGCCTCAGCCTCCTGAGCCACTGGGATTATAGGGGTGCTCCCCTGAACCCGGTTCTCTGTGCTTTATATGAATATGGTATCTATAGTGATTTAAAACACACAGTCCATGAAATCTACTTTGGGAAAATACACACTTGTACCTAATTAATACATTGCTTATGACCAAACATCATTCTGAGTCAGAACTGAGGCTGGTGGCAGCTGTGTACCTTGTAAGGTATGCAGGCTGAATGAAGGTGGAGCTGGGTAGAAGACCAAGCTGCCTTAGGTATTGGAAGAGAGAAGCAACAAAGTGCTCAGAAATTGGAAAGAGCTAAAAACCAAAGAATGAGAACAAGAAGGAGAGGAGGGAAGGCTGGAGATCACGTTAAAGAAAATCAGAGGAAGGCTACATCCCAGGTGGAGGTTGATCAAGCAGATCCAGCACCGTGAAGAAACAGGAAGCCCTCGAGGACTTAATGTGAAGCTGGCTGGAGAGGGAAGCTGGATGGTAACAAGTTGCTAAGACATCAGGCTTGACCTCTCTAGTTTTTCTTCTCTGGATGTAGTTCATGTTCTGTAGTTCTTTTCCTAAACACAAGAAGTTAATTATGTTTCTTAATTTTTAATATTTTGGGTTTGAATTGCAGTGGCACAAAGGGAAAAGTTGGGATATTATTAAAAGAAAAACTAGAGGAACATTAAAGCCCAGATGCTGTGATTATAGATGCCTGGTCTATGGAAAGACAAATCTCCCTTTTCATTTGGTGCTAGGCATCAAAATCAGTGCCAATTATATCACATGGGGATTTCATTGGCTGCAGCATTATGATGTAGGTTCTGTTAGTATCTTCAACTTAGAGGTGGAAGATTTCCCTGCTGTTGCATGGCAGGGTAACATTTAAACCTCGGACACTCTTCAGAGGCTGAGAGTATATATCATCAGGGCACACAATATGTAATTGTCTTTTTTTTAGATTTTTGAGATCAAATGTTGATCATGCCATATGATCCTCATTCCATATTGACCCTATGGTTATTGAAAGTCCTAGAAAACAGATCTTGTTGTTGCCTGGGCAGAATTAGAACTGATCTCAGCTTCAAGGTGGAGTCTTGCTAGTTCTGTCACATGTGATGCCAGCAGTAGGAAAAGAGCTCTTTCAGAAGACCACGCACTTGTGAGACTGTCAAGCAAGCAGAGGTGACTTGAATAATTCCCTCTGGGAATCAACGATAGGACAGAGACCTAGAAAGTGACCACCCACCCAGATAGTGGGCTACCAGAAGATCAAGTGTGGTTTCTGTTGAGTAAGGTGAACACGGAGCTGTGTAAGGCTTCATACTCAGGAGACATGAAAATCCTGCTCTCCCTGATGAGCATACTCACAATGTCTTGGCCCATGGTGGAAATGTTGGACCAGAGCAAATTTTGGCAGAGCAAATGGTGCTGGGTGGAAGAGTCAGCACTTGCTCAAATTGTTCTTCCACTGGCTTATTCCCCCTAGGGCCTCTGTGAGGTGGGCAGGAGTATTCTTTCCAACATTCTCTCTAGAAAGCTTGGAGGATCCTAAGAGCTTAGAGATCTTCATGAGCTTAGAAAGAGAAAAACCAAAGCAAAGCCATTACTGGAGGTAGGAAATAAGATGTTTAATCTTGTAGGAATAAGAGGGAAGCAACAATGTGGCTAGTTGGGAGTTCTTCAGAGGCTCTCTGTGGGGGGATGATAGGTGGGTCCAAAGGGTAAGGAAGCCCCTTGACACTTTGTCCAACCTGGCCCAGTGCCTGTGTCTCTGAAGAGGCCTCCCGCTGCCTCTGCGCTGACTCGGGGCCTTCACCTGCTGCAGAGGGCGCTTGCACCAAGGCCCGCAACCTGTGAGCTTCCTGCTCTGCCTGCCCTTGGGGCCTCTCTCCCCTCTTCCCTCCTGGCCTCCTCTTCTTTCTCCTTTTTGGAACAACTGTGCATAATCCCCTCTCCCCTTCCTTCCCCCTTCCCCAACACTCCCACCTGCCCCTTCTGGTTCTATGCCAACAGCTGGCCAGTGAGTAATGCCAAATCAAACAGATGTGAGCAATACTGGCCGGCACGTGCTCTCAGGCTCCCCCTGTAGCCCCTGCCGGAGGAAGGCTCTCTCTCTCAACTGACCAAAGGCTGGGAACCCCCTTTCAGGGGCACTGTCAGGTGCCATGGCCTGATAATCTCCTTCCTCCTTAGCTTGCAGTTTTCTTGAACTCTTTTAGTTCAGCACCTCTTCCTTGACTTTGGTAGCTACTCTCTAATTTTATTTATGTGTAACTCTTTCTCATTAATGCAACTCATGAGCATTTTAAGGATTATATTTTTAAAAGGCAAAAATTATTCTTTAAAATATGGGCTTTAAAAATCAAGTTCTTCCAGATTTGTAAAAAAAAAAAAAAAAAAAAAAAATCACAATAGGCCAGAAACGAGCCAGAAGAATAATAACAGCTGGTCTTCTTCACCACAGCCTGCCCAAGCCCAGGATCTTAACCATGTCACTTCCTTCCTTTCTTAGTCAGTGGCATGCAAAATTCATGGTAATTCTCAGAAGCAGGTACACTTGCAAGCAAGCATCTTTGATTTTCTGTACAATTGGCTAATTCTACTCACTCCCACCTACCTGTCTAAGTGGGGATGAGTTGAGAATAGCAGCAATTAACCCAAGAGAGCCCTGTGACAGATCAAAGCCCTCTGGAGCATTGAAGTCTCATTGAAAATAAAAGTAGCAGATCCAGCATAATGATATGAAGATTGTTCAAGTTTTAAATTATATTTTTTTCTTATAAACACAAGAAGTGAAACAGCTTGTGTTCTGCAAAACTGCCACATAAGAAACAGCCCCAACAGAAAAGAAAAGCAACAATAACAACAAAAGTGCAGCAATTCATACGGATGATTCTTGTAAAATATGGTCTTAAATTTTGACAATCATCCTGCCTACCTGACTGTCTCAAAATTCCACAGACGTGCATGCCTTCTGCATTTGTTAGTGGAATAGAAAATGCAAGATTTGGCCTCGTCTGTTTTTTTTTTTTTTTTTGTATGTTGCTTAAGAGATTATCAACATTTAGAAAGTATTAAACTGTAATAGTATGTTTCCCATTTTTCCCTGAAATTCCAGGAGGCTCAGAGTTGAATCCGATGCTCCATCCAACAATGATATTAGCTTTTGACATTTCTTTTGGCTTTAATCTAAGTTTCTAGTTCTTTTTTTTTTTTAACTCAGTGTGTAATTTCTTTCATATTAAAAATTGTCTAAAATACTTTTTGGAGAAACATGGATGCTGTAATAAAGAAAGGGAACTCCATAAAAATGACTTCTAATAATGGCGATGGTAACGATTCCTGACACTTCACTTTCGACTTTTAATTAGTTATTTATCTACTTGTTAGACTGCAAATTCCCTGAGGGCAGCGCTGGGCTCTCTATGTCCCTGCATCTCCCATGGGTTGGGTGTTTAGTAAAATTCTGTTGGATAAATACAACCTTAGGATCAGTTTTAGAGGAAACAGAATAAAGTTTTTCTTTCCCTTTCTTCTCCAACACTCTCCTTTCCTCCCCCACCCCCCCACCCCAGTCTTTTTTAAGAAAAGACTGTATTGATGGAACCCTTCTGCAGTCTGAACAGCTTAGAGTTGTTGTATGGGACTGCTTCTATATTGCTGGGTGAGAAGTTATTTTCTCCTCTTTCCCCTTTGAAGCCTATCATAAATTTTTCTTCCTCTACATTGTTCTCCCCATCTTCCTGCATAATACTCCGCGTAATGTTCTCCTACATAAATAATAACCACTTACATTCACATAAGCACCAGTAATATTGGCCCATTCTTTTGAAAAAGGATTTAAGATGGACATCATAGAGGATTTTTAAATTTTACAACGTACTCTCAGATGCCATTGCTGCTGTTATTATCTAATAATTTATTGTGTACTTACCATGTGCCAGGCTCTAGGCAGAGCTCTTTGTACATACTCTGTCTTACTGAGTCTTACAGTAATCCAATGGAGGAGCTACTGATATTACTCCCACTTTTGATGCAAAGAAACGGAGAGGTTCTGGAACTTGCCCATGATCACACAGCACGAGGGAGTAGCACTGGGATTTGAGCCTTGGCCTTGAACTATAAAACCAATGCTCTAATCTAGGACCACTTTATCCTTTTGTACCATTAGTTCAACCCAGTAAAACAAGCAAAGTGAAAAAGATTAGCTCTGTCCTACAGATGAGAGGCAAGTGGAGGAACAGTGTTTAGTGAGTACATATGATGTCCAGTACTTTCTTTATTCTTTACTCATAGCACACCTGGTCTCCAGTCACCATGTCATCCAAGGTAGACATGGATATCTCTATTACAAATGAGGGAACAGGAGCTGTGGGTGCTTTCTTAACTTGTACATGCACTCAGATGAGAAAGCAGGATTTGATTTCTGGTCTGTTTGACTCTAAAGTCCATATTTTTTCTACAGCCATGTAGAAAACCTGGCCCAGGTTCACAAAGTGGGTTATCAAAAAAAAAAAAAAAAAAAAAATAGCAACAGCCTATAATCCCAACTGCTTATGAGGCTGAGTCAAGAGGATGGTATATTTAAGACCAGCCTGGTCTGCTTAGCAAAGCCCTGTCTCAATTGAAAAAAAAAAAATCTGAGGATATAGCTCAGTGGTAGAGGTTCAATCCTCAGTACTTGGGTTGGAGTTCTTGTAGAGGCAGTGGGGGCAGGGGTGATGGAAAACCTGTACCAAATTTGTTCTAAATTAGAGTTCTTTAAATGACCCTTCTTAGGTTCTGGTGTTCTGCTAGGGTCAAAAAGTGCACTGCTTGTCTAGCTACTGATTGTCTTTCCCATGTGACCTTGGGGGCGGGGAGAGCATCTTATTGTGACTTGACAAGGCAAATGCATTGAATTTCCATTTCATTCAGAGCAGAGAGAGAATAGCTTTGGGAACGAGGCTAGTTTGAAACAAGGGCTCCTGAAGCTAATTAAAAGCTAGGCTGGAGCTGCACTTTTCATTCCTTAAGAATGTTCGACCTCATTAAATAGGAAAAAACAAGTGGAATTTTTGGATTTTTTTTTTTTTTCAGTTTCTGCTGGGGATGGGGACTTCGAGAGAGTGAGACATGTTTCTAGGGCTCCCAGCCCAAACAGCCTGCAATGACATGGTGGTTGCCAGTGAAGACTCACCCTTCTTGAATGCTTATCACCCTGGGAGACTGGCAACACTGCACCACAGTACAGAAGGACACCATACTGTTGACTCGCAATTTCAGATGCCCCATCTTCTGCACCCCCTCCTCTGCAGTCACAGCAGGTGGAGCAAGGGGTTGCTCTTAGGAAGGACTTCCTGTGGACTCCTTCACAGGCACTTGGAGTGAACTGGAACTCATGGCCACAAGGTTCCAGGTCAAAAGAAACAAAATTTCACAGACTTCCCTTGTAGCCTCTGGATGGAACAAAAACCCTAAAATATTCTAATGTTTTTTGAACTTGGAGTTGACGGTGGCCAGTGGTAAGTCAGGGGCCATATGTTCAAGTCATGAAGATGCCAAGAATTGGTAACACACACACACACAAATGAGGTCAGCAGAGGCTTAGACTCGAATCCTTGACTTTTGATTGAAAATCCTCTATAAGGCTCATTGTGGTGCTGGCAGCTTGGCACATATGTAATGCTTCTAAGGACCCTGCAGTGTAGGTGGCATTCTTATTTTAAAGGCGCCAAAGCAGAAGCTCCAGCCATCATCTTTTTCTTCACCACTCTGGCTCAATTGAAGCTAATGGAGTGCAGTAGGAGGAAATTGAATTTTGCAGACTAATCAGAACGGGAAGGGATACTAGAGGTCATCTCTACCTTTTGAGGATAATGGTAAAAAGATATTCAAAGTTGGAAATGTAAATTAATTTGCTCAGGGACACACAGAGGAGCTGACACACCCACCCAGGCCTCTGGGCTTTTCCTTCCATGTGGACCAGCTTTTTCCTCTCCATGTAGCAGCAGGAGAACAAAGAGATGAAATTGCCATCTGGGATGGATGGAACAAATGTCACGGTCTGCTCGGGCTCTGTCTGGAAGCAGATTACTACAGACATGGCAGTTTTCAAAGGACTTCTCATTTGGTCTGTCCAACATCCCTTAAAAAATGAGGGAAGGGGAAGCTTTGAACTTCTGTAGATAAATTGCCAGTGATAAAAATGGACATCTATGTCTGTGACATGTCTTAAGGCCCGCAGAAGAAAGGTGCAGGAGAGTGAAATGTTTTGAATTTCATCATCTTGTGATCTTAGGTGTCAGACAGTGCTAAATCTTCTCCTCGAAATAATGGAAGTTCCCTGTCTCATTTCTTGATTTTCTCTAAACTGTTTGGGGTTGCAGGGGAAAGCTCCTCTAGAAACAGTTGTATCTTATTTGACAACTTTCTTGGGAGTGTATAGTCTAAATTCACAGCCATGACATAAACAGCAGTCTCTTTAAGCCACATGCAGGATTGGCTTGACTCTGGCATATCAGAAACCAGAAATGGCTCTATGTTCTGCAATCTGACTGCAGAACCCTGCATAGGATGGTAAAGAGACATTAGAGCTGAAAGGAATGGTGGAAACTACTTCAAACTCCCATTTTTTTGAATGAAACATTAACTGCTTTTCATTTGACCACTGGTCCAGAGAAATTCCCAAGTGGTAAGCCTGCTGATGTAGTGATAATCAAGATCCTTTGCAAGGACACAGAGTAGGTGGTTTAGACACTTAGGTCTATTTTTCACCTTTAGTACTCTTTGTGAACCAGGTTTATTTATGTACTAAGTGAATTAAATAATGGCTCTATTGTTGGCCTGTGTTTTAAGTCGAATGAAATGTGAAAGTCACATACACTGAAGCAGATCTTAGGGTTCCCCACTTCTGCCACTGTATAGCTTGCAAGTCCCTGGATCGATCATACCAATTCCCACTTAATAACTTTTTCAATGTGATACTAGGGCTTTACACTTACAAAAAAAAAAAAATTGAGGGTGGGCATTTTCTGAATGATTTGAGTGATAATTAGCAAGTATCTTATTCCTCTTGAACCTCAAAGAACCTATGAAGTAGATGGCAAAGGGACATTTATTCTCCTCATGCAGAGGAGGAATCTGAGGCACAGGCAGGTGAAGCGGCCAGCACAAGGTAACATGGTGTTCCAGGTAGAGGAACAATAGGTCTCCTCAATTTCAACCTAGAATTCTTTCTTTTTTAAATTGCATAAGTTCTTAACTCTCCTGATTTTGAGTATATGTATTTGGTCACTGATACATCTTTTCAAGGTAAGAAAAACACCTGGCTGCTACTTGCCACACCACAGTAATGACCACATACTTTGTACGTATCCATGGTTTCTCCAAATGGCCAGCTGCTCCTTCTCTAGTTGAAGGCCAACTCAAATCACATTTGCTCTCAAATTGATTGATTTTCTTTTCCATATGTCTCCACAGTGTTTTGCATGCCTCTGCTACAGCACATCAGAGGCACTAACCCATACCTAGGTGGTTCTCATGGGGGCCACAGAAGGAGGGACCCCAATGACCAATTCGAATGTAAGCTTGTTGAGATCCACAGCGGCCTTTGTTTTTATACATTCATCATTTAACACAGTGCCTGGCACACAGTACATATTTCATAGATATTTGACTAAAAGATGCCCAGAACCTGAAAATTAGGCTATTCCTAAAAAGAAATAAGGTGGTAGGCAAGGAGTAATGTAATAAAAATGGAAACTAGGTTTTCAGTCTTCAGATTTCAGTGTAGATTTCTTGAGGCTATGGAAAGTTTCCTGAGCACCGTGAATCACATGATGATCACAAATGCTTTGGGGGCACAGGGGCTCTTGGAACCTGTTTGTCAGATGGGTCACCCAGCGTTTCCTGTTCTGAGTGAGTGTGAGCTCCTTTAACTCACACCTGGATTGTTGAGCACTGGCCTTCCTGCGTTGTTGTGTTAGCCCAGACATTTTCTTTTAAGTGTCAAAGACAACTTTAGATAGAAAAAATGAATTGAGTAGGGAATGAAAAAATCCGTGAGTCCCAGAATAACCTCCAGTTTTGTAATGATTTATCCTGTTCTATTGTTAATTCTGCAATTAAGCAAGAGTACTTTATATGCCTGAATGACCCATGGATTGTATCTTAATCAAATTAATGTGTCTGCAACATAAGACTGATTTTGTGTTCAACTATTAGAATGACAAATGATGCAAAGCCCAAGTTCTCTTTCTTTTCTCTCTCTCTTCTCCCCTCAAAGCCCTCTATTGTGAAAGGTCAACTGTTGAAAGCATGTTGTTTTGATGAGGACCATGAGATCTCATTGGTTAAAAATGTGAACAGACCAGCTATCTCCCCTCACCCACTTCAAACCAACTGTATGTGTGTGTGACTCTGTGTGTAAGTTTGGGTGAAAAAAAAATATATACTGTGGTTGATTCTTCTTGTTGTGCACTTCCTGCCACTGACATTTGTTGCTGCTGCTGTGTAATGAGGTTAAGGCTGTGCAGGAGAGTCAGATGCAAACGACCTACATATTTACTCCCCAATTTTGACCATCATTCTGGGAGAACCAAGGAAGTAGGAAAAGATGGCCAGGAACACTATCCAGAAATTGCACTACCCTAAAAGCAACCCTCCATTTTTTAAGATTACAAATCATAAGTTAGTGAATTTTTATAAACAGTCCCTTGTGGGTTTGGGTCATCTACTTTTTTGAAAGAAATTTGGCAACAATTTCCCATATTCGTCCAATTTATTTTATGTCATTTATGTAGTAAGTGAAAAAAAAAAATGTTCATCAGATCACATTGCTTCCCTGTTTGAAAACCTTTAATGGTTTCCCACTGTTCTTAGCACTTAGATAGAATAAGATTCAAAGTTCTTGCCACGGCTCAGAAGGGCCTGTATAATCTGGTCCCTGCCTTTCCCATCCACTCAGTCTTTCACCAACTGCTGCCCCCGCTCAGGCTACCTGCTTTGCAGCCTGTGGGCCTTGACATGGGCTGTCCCTGCGGCCTGCTGGCCCTCTGCTCCACTCCTGGCTCAGAGCACGAGGGTTACCCCGCAGATGGCATTTCTTGGACACTACCGTATGAACTCTACCATTCCTTCTGCCACATTTCCCCACACCACCCTGTACATTCTCTCTTGTCATAATTTCTAATTTTATGTACGTTTCTGTACTTAATTTTAATTTAATGTCTGTTATTTTCTCTAGTCAATAAATTTTATGTCTGCTTTGTTTGCTTCTTTATCCAGTCCTGGGTGTATAGTAGGAATTTAATTAATATTTATTGAATGAAAAAAAATGGGCAATGCATTGACTTTCATAACACTTAAAATTCCTTAGCCATAAAACGAGAATAGTCATGTCATGCTGATTCTATGGCTAGCTACGGAGTTCATTTTGATATTTGCTTTACACTGAACTTTGAGACGTTGGGATATCAGCTGGATATGGAAGGATGTGAGACAGAGTTTTTTTGTTTCTCTCCTCTGTTCAAAGTCCATTGGCTTGTGCAATGGAGATTAGACACAGCCTCTGGTTTTCAAACTATGCCAAGCAAGAGTAGCTACACCATTGTTGCATCTGCTCTTCTTTAGGCTCAATAGTCAGTGTCTTTAACCAGCCAGGCAAGTTACCGAGAATCCTTAAGTCAATGGTTGGCATTCTCACCATATACCCTTCTCTAAAAGCTTTTTGCCTAAGTAAACTTGGAGAGGTTAAAAGAGGTTCAAAAATTATTAGCGATGACACTAAGCACAAAATGCCACTGTTTTCCCAATCCTTTCTCAAAAGGTGCAAAGCCCAGGCCTTCTGTCTCCCCCCTTACCTTTTACTCCATCCCTCCTGGCCCTGAGATGCAGAACCTAGAGCTTCTCTAGGTGTATTCTCTCAAAACCCACGGCTGTGATTTCTCTCTAGGCCGAGAATTTCTTCCAGGGTAGATTCAGAAATCTGAGAGAAGTTGAGAATAAAGAGTGAAAGTGACAAAAGGAGCTATATGTTTTCAGGAAAGTTGATGATTATAAGTAGACTTCAAATTATCTGTAAAATGAGGATTAAAAATATCAAGCTCACAGAGCACTTATGACTAAATTAAATTACATATAAAATAGTATTCTTACTATATGTGATACTTGATGTCAACAAATATTATTAATCTACCACTGTCACTTGTCCCTGCTCTTTGGTCACTCCAGAATCCACATGATTCATCCCAGGATGGGAGGAAAGAATCAATTAAGACAGTTTACCAAGTGTCAGGAAGTCGGTTGAGTTTAGAAAGTGAATTGGTTAGAAGATTGACCTCACATTGGATTTTCTACCTCAGCTCTGTAGATATGCTTTTAAAATGCCAATATGCACAGGAGTTTTCATGGAAAGCAAACACACTCTCCCCTATGCTCAAAACTAGCAATCTAGTGGGCAGAGAACTTTTTGTTAGAAACACCCCACTGTCTGGTTTTTCAAACCTGCTCCATCTCCACTTCCCAAGGAAATGAACTCTTAGAAGGATGTGAGCTGATCAGAAGAGAAACAAAGAAGATGCCATTCAACTGCTGGCAAATTGTACCATCAAAATAGCATTGTAAGCATTTTTATGTTGACCCAGAGAAAACTGGTTAGATTCTCAACCAGAGAGGCTTTTTTTTTTTTTTTAAATTGGCATTGTTATTTTTCAAGTCAGTTTCCTTAAAACAATAGTAGTATATATAGTTCAAGAATGTGGAGGGGAGATCTGGAAGGACACTCACAGAAGATCAGAGGTCTCGTCAGACAATACAACGCCTGCAGGGACACATGACTATGATGATCCACTGGAAAGGGGTAAGAGAACCTCCTAGTTTTCAGATGTTTTTTCTTCACTGTCTTCCTTCAAACCAAGATTTGGTTTTGCTGCCTTTGTTTTTTGTTTGTTTAGAATTCTGCTGAGATTTTCAGGCTGGAGAGCACTTCCAGCTCTCTGCTAGGCCCCTCTTCTGAGTTTTTTGCTCCTTGAAAAGTGTCATTCTAGAAAAGAAGAGTTGGCCAATTGAAGTTAGGGGATCTGAGTTCAAGTGCCAGCTTTGCCATTTAAGATCATGAGCATGCCCATAGCTTCACCAGCCCGCTGTTCCACAGTTTCCTCATTGGTAAATGGAGAAAAATCATGTCTGCGTCACAGAGTTATTAGAAGAGATGATCTAAGATATCCAGAGTGCCTGGTATAAGGTTGGCTCCTTTCCTAGGGTCATCTTTCATTCTCTACCATGTTCTTTGCTGAGAAAGTAGCCTTCCAAACATAAGGGACATTGAGAGACAGAGGAAGACAATTTTAAGTGGGAATGATCTCAGGAGTTGAAAAGGTAGGGAAGGAGCTTGTCAGGGAAATTTTGTACATGAAGGAGTTTCATCTTTGAAATTTTAATGCAAGTTTGACTGGATATGAATTTATAACCATAGAAGAATTTTCTAGACTGGATTATGAGCTATTTGAAGATAATTTTTTAATGTCTAGGGAAATTTTTCCTTTTAAAATTATGTTTTGTTTTTTTTTGTTTGTTTGTTTTTGCTTATTGTTGAACATGGTCTTTTCAGTAAAGCAGCAGGATATTGAGGTTTATCAGTTGAGGAAATGATAAATTAGAGATAGATGGCCAAACTGTTGTTGATTAGTCTGCAGTGGGGAAAATGAAATATTAAATAAGCAATAATAACAAATTGAACAAATACTCAGAGAGGTGGTACATACCACCCAGAGAACACTTTACATGGGTGCCCAAACCAAGTAGTAGTTATAGTCAAGGAAGGCTTCCAGGGGAGTAGCATCTGAAGGAGGATTTGAAGTGTAGGAAATCCAGACAGAGTCAAAGAGTCTTCCAGATAGAGAAGCCAGGATGGGCAAAGGCCCCAGGAGAAAGAGCACACAGACAGGGAAAGGACTGAAGGAAGTTTGGTTGGACTGGAAGAGAGGGTAGTGGGTGGGGATTAGTCAAAGAGGTAGGGAGGAGTCAGGCCATGAGCATTCAGGAAGCCAAGCTGAAGGATTAGGCTCTATCCTAGAACCATTAAGCATTTTGATCAAGTGCTGATCATAATGGGCAATACTGGCTGCTGGGTAGGCTTGTCTAGACACTTGTCCAACAAGAGAGGAAAGGGGCCTGGTTTCAGCTTCTGGTGATGGAGAAGAAGAGACAAGGAGGGATTAAGAGATGTTTAGGTGGAACATTAACAAGACTTGGCAATTGGTTGGATGTGGGGTGATTAAGGAGGAAGGAGCTGTTGGGGATGATACCCAGGAATTTGGCACAGGTGCTAGGTGCCTTTCAGTGAGAAGGGAACCCAGGGCAAGAAGCATGTGTTCTCAGACAGGTGGTGAGTACAGTGTGGAGATAAAGATTTGGTGGTTTTCAGCATGTAGATCATTGTTTCTCCAACTATTTTTCCAGGTACCACCTGCATCCAATGCACTTGTGGTAGTCTATAAACAGAGATTACCAAGGAAGACTAGAATAATGGCTGAAGAGTAGTTGAATACTTTATCTATGAAATGGGCATAGAGAATATACATTTGTTCATTCTTGTGAAAAAATGGCCATTTAAATAATGGTGTCTGGATATTCTGGGCCAGGAATGATGCAGAGCTGGCGATGTGGGAAGAATTCCCTGTATTTCTCCTCTCCTCTCTTCTTTTTCTTCTGATGGGTTTCATACTCCTTTGCCCCCAACATACACTTATCCTGCTTGTTTTGTTTCAGTACAAATGAAGCCTCACCCTATTCTTTTTCCTTTTTTTAGTCTAATTCAGGACCAAAGGGGGTGGGGAGCTTTCATTGAAAGAACGAACAGATGTCATCTGCTTTGGTCTTTTGTGGTGGTTTTATTTTATTTTATTAAAAAAATTTCTCTTGCAGATGAGGCTCATTTAAACATAATGAGAAGGCAACAAAAGGCCCCCCGTACAGAGGAGCTTCAGATTTGGTTTGACTCAGGGAAGAAGACCAAACAAGGAGATGTCCTGTCCACTTGGCTCCCCCTCTCTTGGGCCCAGAGCAGCTGCATTTCAGATGCAAATGGGAGAAGAGGGAGGGGAAGGAGGGTGGTGGAAATGCCCAGGAAGCTGGCGTGCAGGTGTTGAGGATTCCAGTCATCACTGTAACAACAGGCTCTGGAAACACAGGGCTCACAGACAGAGCGGGCTTGAGCGTGTTGCTTGGAGGGCTCAAGTGGACCCGCAGCTGCACTGGACATTCCTTTTTGTGGTCATCAATGGGCCCTGTATTGAAAATATGAGAGCGAGCAACTGGCACATTCAGAGAAAGGAAACGCTTTGGAAATGGAGCAAACACCAGGCTGAAGGGGCTTCCCCTTGGCTGCGTTCATTATTAAAACCCACGTACATGCATAAATTAGATATTTGATATATGATACTATGTACGGCAGCCTGAGGCTGGAAGGAATCCATGGAATCATCAAGTCCATCCTTCTCATTCTATGGATAAGAAAATGTGCTCCAAGAAGTTTAGTGACTTGGCCCAGGTCACATAGCATGTTAGTAAGACAGAGAACATAAAATGGGAGGCAGCAATATTTATTGAGCCCTCTCTGTTCTAGACCCTTCTCAATATTTTGTACATATGGTTTTGTGCAATTCACATAGCAGACCTATGAGGTAGGCTTCATTACTTCCATTTTTAATTCAGGGAAATTGAGACTTCAGCGAATTTAAAAATTGCTCCAAGTTGCTGGCTGCAGTGGCCTACGCCTGTAATTCCAGCTACCTGGGAGGCTGAGGCAGGAGGATCTCAAGTTTGAGGCCAGCCTGAGCAACTTAGCCAGCTGCTGTCTCAAAAATAAAATTAAAAAGGGCTAGGGATATAGCTCATAGGTAGAATGCTTGCTAGTTTGTACAAAGCCCTGGGTTCAATTTCCCATACCAAACACACACACACACACACACACACACACACACACACACACATTATCCCAAGTCAAAAAGATAATAAGTAATAGTTAGGATTTGAGTTTAGAGATTCATACTTTATTCTAAAAATTATCATTTTCATTATATTTTATTCCTGACTCCTAGGCAAGTATTTTTCTTTCTCCTTCTCTCTCTCTCTTTCTCTCTCTCTTACACACACACACACACACACACACACACACACACACCCCTGTATGCATGCAAATATTGTTTCTATTCTCATATATGTAAAATGCATTAACATGTTTATATTAAAACCTTAAAACATAAAACACTTGACTTCAGACATATAAATATTAAACTACAACAGTGCTATCGAATACAGCTATGAAATTGTTACAGTTATGATTGGTGATGATCCCTTTCACAGATGTTCTCAATGACTATATTCCTTTTTATTTGAAAAGCTTGCTCTTCCTTAGATATAGAACCCAGTGTCTATGACTAATATTAATTCTGTAAATCTGTACATTTGTGTCTGTGAGGCACATTCATAAACATGGGTTCAAGGCACTTTAACAATATCTGTGTAAGGAAGGTAGTGAACAAGGTCATTAGTCCCATCTTATAGATGAGAAGTTAAAGTTTTCCCAGAGGAAGCTGAAGGAGGAACAACTCTGTACAATGGCAGAAGCTATCCATCCAGGGCCTTGTTGATGGTGGAGACTGGCAGAGGAGAACCCTGGAAGTACAGGTGCTTGCCTCCCTGCTGAAAGATGCTGTGGTCTGATGTAGAACTTGAGACTTGCAGACAGACAACCTGACACCCTGTGGGTGTGTGAGTGTGTGGGTGGCAGCAGAGAGTGTGTGGGTGGTGATGGAAGGTGAAGGGATCGTGAAAAGGTGACCTAGAAGAGGTGATACTGTGTGGGTGGCTTCCTTTGCACAGATGTGTCACCCTCTGTGCCTGCCTGAGGTCGGTAACAGTGCTTGTATGAATGCCCAAAAAGAGTACCCATGTGGTAGAGGATACCCATGCATATGTTGGTGACATGGTCAGAGGTGACCTGCATCTTGGTTTTTTTGGGTCCCTATGTAGAGAGAGCACTGGTTTTGAACATTTTTGTGGATTCTGAGATCAGCTGTTTTGCTATGTGGGTGGACCTATAGTTTCACTCCTTCCTTAGGAGAAATAACTCAGCAATATCTCCTGCTAATTAGTGGGTCAGGAGTATGACCTGTATATATGAAGAATAATGTCATATAAAATCTTAGGATACTAGAGGTGTAAAAAAAAACCTAGGTCAGATAACTATTTTATGGATGGAAACACTGGAGGCCTGATGACAAAAAATAGCTTTATTTATTATATCATGCCTGTCTTTGATATATCATTTGTTCAACTGACATTTGCTGAGTAGATATTCTGAAGAACATCCTGCCTTTAAGGATCTCAAGTCCCAGGGGAGAGAGACTGACACAGGCAATCCCAATGCCAATAGGAGGGTCAATGTGCATCTGAGAGGTCACAGCACAGATAATATTTGAGCCAAATCTGGGAAGATATACAGTTTTGGCAAAGAAGTGCATACCTGGGAGAAGGAGTGGCAGGTTAAAGACTCAGAGGTGGGAAGAGTGCAATGTGATACAGGACTCTGAGGGCTGGCTGGAATCTAGGGAGTGTCTCTGTATGTATGAGTTTTTGGGGTGGGGTCAGCAGGCAGAACCAGAAGGTGGGGAGGTGCTGGATCACAAAGGGTTTAGTACACCAGACCGGAGAGTCTGGACCATCCTGTGGAAACTGGAAAAAACTTGAAGGATGATAAACAGAGTCATAACCAGATTAGAAATGGGTTTTGAATATATTATTCCATGTACAGGCTAAAAAATGGGCAGGAGAGAGACTGAGGCAGGGACACCAGTTAGAAGATTCTAGAATTAGTCTCTATGATTGATGAAGAAGCCCTGGTCAAAGCCAGCTGCCATAGAGAAGAGGAGGAAACAAATGTGAGAAATTCAAAGACTGTAATTCATATGGCTATTGAAATGATTAGGAATGCAGGTTGGATGATTGGTGGACAGTGGTGCCGTCAATCAAGATGGGAGGTGAGTGGGGTGGTTGGGGGTAAGAATCCTGTGTTCAGTTGCAAACTTGCTGCCTGTGTGATGAGTGGGGATATCAAGCTGGTGCTGAGGCTGGAGAAGATAGTCTGGAGCCCAGGAGAGAAGCCAAGGTTGGGAATCAGGTCAGGATTAGAACCCTTTGTAAAGAGATTTGGCTAATTCAGGACTTTTTTTTTTTTTTTTTTTTTTTTTAAGCTAGTTCATCAAAAAAGTGGTGCTCATCTGTCTCAGTACCTGGACCCAAGTCTCAGAGGATGGAGGCTCACCATCATTTCAACATTTTCTTTGAAGGGCCTCCCTGGCAGGTAGGGAGGTCACCGTGAGGTGAGTTTGAAGGAGGCATGGGGGAGTACTAGGCCCCTGTTTGTCTTCATCATGTCAGCACCAAGAACCCAGCAGGGTCAAATCTTTTTAATCTTGGAGCCATCCTTCATCAGATAAAGAGCTCACTCATTTCCTCTTCAGCCTCCTCCCCCTTCCCACCACCACCACCTCCTCGCCTTAGTCATTGGAACTGAGTCATCCTTTGAGCCTATTCCTGTTGCCTTTCCCTCCATCACGGTGGAAAGAGTTTGGGCAGGAGCCACTGGGCATAGGCATTGCCATCTGCTGGCCAAATAGGAACCAGGGAAAGGGTCCTAGACCCTGGGTTCCCATCCCTTTACCACCATTTTGTTCCAGGAGGCAAATGGAGGAGCAAGGCTGACCAGTCTTTGTGACTCTTAGGAAGGAAAGGAGAAAGAGGAGCTGGTGGGGCCTGAGCACTTCCTTTATGCCAGGCAAATGCCACACTCACCAACATTCCCTCCTAATGGTCATAGGCAGTGGTATTGTCCTCAGATGAGGAATATGAAGTTCAATCAAGTTAAGCCAAGTTCTCAAGGTCACACAGAAGGGATGTTTGAAGATTTCAAAGCTCATCCAGTTCCCACCACATGGCTCCACCTCTCTACCTCATCTCCATGGGAGAATGGCATTCCAGCCAACTCATGGTTGAGTACCCGCTGTGTATGACTCACTATGCCAGAGTGGTTAATAGAAGGCCCATGCTCTCGAGAAGCTCAGTCCCTTAATGGGGTCTCTCGGTACTTTGATTTGCACATTGAGTATTATCTGGGCACCACCTATAAGCAGAGCTCAATGGGGGTCATGGGAGTAAGTGACCCAGAGTTTCAGCTCAGGCATGCAGAGGAAGGATGCAGTAAGGATACAGAGGAAGGGGTATTAAAGAGTCTAAGGAGACAATGCCAAATGTCATCTTTGATATAAGGAGAGCAACTAAGAACAGAGCAGGGAGGAAGAGCATGAGAAGAAGATAAACATTGAACAGGGACGAGAGGTGGGAGGGAAAGGGAGAGAGAAGGGAAATTGCATGGAAATGGAAGGAGACCCTCATCGTTATACAAAATTACATATAAGAGGAGGTGAAGGGAAAGGGGGAAAAAAAACAAGGGAGAGAAATGAAGTACAGTAGATGGGGTAGAGAGAGAAATGGGAGGGGAGGGGAGGGGAGGGGACTGGGGATAGTAGAGGATAGGAAAGACAGCAGAATACAACAGACATTAGTATGGCAGTATGTAAAAACGTGGATGTGTAACGGATGTGATTCTGCAATCTGTATACGGGGGAAAAATGGGAGTTCATAACCCACTTGAATCAAATGTATGAAATATGATATGTCAAGAGCTTTGTAATGTTTTGAACAACCAATAAAAAAAGGAAAAAAAATAAATGCCATAAAAATGTGGTAAAAAAAAAAGAGTCTAAGGAGAGAATTCAAGGAAAATATCTCAGTTTTTTAGACAGATTTTTAATATAGAGACTTTGACAGACCAAGAATTGGGCAGAAAAATGAGTACTGTAGGAACTATAAGCACACTGAGGTGGGAAAATACAGGGAAACCAGGTTAAAAAGAGAGCAGAGTGAACTGGCATATGATGGGCAGTCATCAGGTAGTTGAAACAGGCTTTTAAAGTCCTACCAACTTGAGATGAATTGCCGAAGTTTTGTTCTTCTGTTGACCAAGCAACTGTTTATGACCTCCCTCCATGGTTCTGGGTATTGGGCTAGATGTTAGGGGTCTGAGGGATACTTAAAAGCAGGAACAGGCCCCAATATCAAGGAAACTCATCAGATGGTGACAATTTGATGAATATTTGCAAACTTGGATAATGTTAAAAAGGAAAGGAAAAGGTGGGAGAGACCACAGAATAAGGGGAACTATTTTTTTGGGGGTGGTGGTGGTGGTAAAGAGAGACTTTGAAGAAATGGCATTTAAGATGAATCTGAAAAATGAATCTAGTAATTGCTTTATATGTGAGCACACGTGTTTGTGCAGGGACAGGGAAGTGAGGCAGGGAACACTGAGCCAGAAGAATGGCATTAATAAAGAGGGATCAGATAATATAAACAAAACTTCTAGTAAAGTAACAGTACAGGGTGGTTTGGAAGCCAAATTCCCTGATCTTGAGTTGCTGAGGTCCTGCTATAATGTCCTCCAGGGAAACAGATGCTGAGCCTTGGGTCCTTTGTTGACTTCCACTCCGGAGATTTGCTCTGTGACAAGGATTTTTGTGCTTCAGTGTCTTTATCTGTGGAGTTGTCTAGAACATACCTGTGTACCTTTCACTATACCAATATTGAGATATGTCAAAATACAAATTATCTGTAGAATTCACTCAAAAACTAACAATGTGGAGTTGGTATTTAAGGTCAGACTAGAGTTTTGTAGCTTTTATTAAGCATGTGCACACACATACACACTTAATACCATCAGCTTCTAGTAGACAGGTGGGGGGTTTTCATTTCCATATCTACATGTCTCTAAATAAAGAAGTGGGCTTTGAATAGCTGCAGGGCACTGACACTCCACTGTGTTCCTTGGAACACTCCTGAAAAGAGGAAATTGCCTTCATTTTTCTTAATTTTTAGCACCCTTTTCCTTCCTAGGCTCACAAAGGGGCTTCAGTTTGGAGCCAAAGCACATCACACACAGGATTAGTGTCTGAGCTGGAATAAGAATCCAGATTTCCACAGCACTGGACTGCCACTTTCTGAAAGCCAAAGCCCTGGCAGAGTTTTCTCCTTTGTTGTATAAGAGCCTAAGAATGCTTAGACTCTGCAACCTTCAGAGACAAATGAGAAAATGTTTCCTTGTTATTCAATTAGTCCCCTTCCCTGAGAGCTTGACAGACTGACTTTTCTAGGAGCATTGGTGTGCTGGAGGAACAAGAGTTCTAAAGTTGGAGCACAGAGTTTTGGGCCTCATTTTACCATGACCTTGGACATGGCCATTTCCCCAATCTGTGGCCCTGTTTCCCCATCTCCAAAACAAGGTAATAGGTATATGATTGTTGAATCTTTGCAGCCCTGAGTTACTATGTTTCTAGGACTTGCAGCCCTTACAGCAGTAGTCTGGGAAGCATTTAACCAGGCTTTAGATCACCATTTGCCTATGTTCCTTGTCTGGAAGGGCCATTTCTATTTCTTGCTGATACACTATCACCTAAAGCTAAACTGCAAATTGGTTTTCTCCACAACACTTTCGGTACTAGCGTTTCATGGGCGACTTTACATAGTTTCAAGATTTTCTGTTGATGAAGGCCCAGTGGGGTCTGAACAGATGCCAAATGAAATGTGATTTATAATACAGGCAGCACAGTGTTCAGTCAATGCAGGCCAAGCAAAAGGTGATGGATAACGTGATCAGGAGTAGCCAGGGAAGGGATGGGCAGATTGGTTTGGTTCAAGCAACAATCATTAAAGCTTTTCGTTTTATTGTCACCACCTAAGGCTTTTCTTCCAGGTTTCTAATAATGAATGTTCTGGACAGTGAAGAGTTTGCTTGTGAAAATTAGTACTTCTTTTCTATGTATTCATACTGATGTGTGTGTGTGTATAGTTTATATCAATGATTTGACTCCTGAACATTCCCTGATTTTAGTATGTCTATCTAATCTCTGATATATCTATGATTCCTGCAGTTGGTGCAAACCAGGGAAGGAAAATTGCAAAAGCTTTAATGTCACAAGAAAGACTTGTGGAGGAGCTTTCTGATCTCCCTTATACTCAGGGTTTTGAGGAGAGAAGAAAGTAGATTTCATCCTTCCAATTTGAATCAGAGAAACCCCAACTCGTATCATTTCCATAGGTGTCCATGATAACCCTCTGAGGTAGATAGGACCAGATGAGGAATCAGAAAGTCACCTAGCTATCAAGTTCAAGCACTAGAAGACAATTGCTACCTGAAAAAAAGAATTGTAATGTGTAATTGTATAAGTCTCTCATCATACACAGTAGTAATGCAATCACATAGGTGAGGAAACAGAAGCTCTCAAGCTAATCTCCAAATTACCCTCTGGTTTGTGATTTGGCCTGGCCCTGTGGATGACTTGGACAAATGCCCATGACATGGTTATACTATTTTTTTTGCTTCATTATAAATGTTACCATTCTGGTGAGGCAGTTTTACTCAAGGTTCGCATTTCTGTCATTCTTGGTCCCTTGGAAAACCCATTTCACGGTCTAGTAGAGCAGAGTTTCATCCAATAGCACTTTTGACTCGGTGGCTTCAAAGTGCAGTGCCCACCCCCTGGCTGAGTTTCAGGCAGTAATGCTTAACAGTCTGCTAGTTAAATTAGAAACAATAATAACACAACAGCCAGGTTTGGTTCCAGCACCTAACAAGTCCCAACCCTCAAGCTATAAGTAGAATAGGTAGAAGGAATATGTTTGGGATTCTTCTGTAGAATTCCTGCTTTGTTCTTGTACAGCTGGACAGAACAAGAAAACCCATTTGGCCATGTACCCAAGTCCTACCCCTGATTGGAAAAACTTGTCTTTAGACTACCTCACAAGACTCAATGCTGACAGGCTGGAAATAAACTAGAATAATTAATTCTAAAATTATCCCAAAGACAAATCTTCCTTCTAAAGGTCTGGATGGGTTTAATGTCTAGAGTGTGTGCTATTTGTGTTTTTCTCCCAAGCATTAATTAAATAATCCATTTATCTCTGGCCTCCAGAGCCCCAGGATCCCCAGAAATGGAGTGTTCTAAGCTGTATCTGCCCACCTTTCCAAGGTAGTCCTGGCATGAGGGCCTCACTCTGATGAGGCAGTGGACTTTTAGAGTTCAGTACACTCAGATGCTTCAATAAGAGCAGCTTGGTTCGCGGTTCACCTCAGGACAATGCAAACTGAGCTATGCATTTACTGTAATTCTAATCAGATGATTCTATAATTGGAAGAATACCAGTGGCATTCTGTCTTTGGAGTCTTCTCCATTAAGTGACTGAACAAGGGCCAGGGGACCTTTGCTTGTCCCAAATGCAGATCCTGTAGAGACTTTGGGATCTGGGTATCATTATGTTCCATTCTATAATAGGATCAAGTCCTTTCTTCTCTCTTGGTAAGATTGTAAAATGTGAATAGTAGTCATTTCCTGTATACAATAAATTCTTACCAATTGCTTTCCTAATAATGAAGAATGAATGAAATGAAATGTGTATATGTGTGTGTGTGTGTGTGTGTGTGTGTGTGTGTGTGTGTGTTTGGGGCAGGGGATGGCTGTGTATATGATTGATGACAGTAACTGAATACATTAGGTTAATATTTCCAAGTCTAGGTCATAATCATATATGCTAATGGTTGTAGAAAATAACAAAAATAATAATCTGGATTTCTTTTTCTTTTATGGGGGGGGGTGTACAGGGATTGAACTCAGGGGCACTCAACTGCTGAGCCACATCCTCAGCCCTATTTATATTTTATATAGCGACAGGGTCTCACTGAGTTGCTTAGCACCTTGCATTGCTGAGGTTGGCTTGAGCCGCTGGGATTATAAACATGTGCCACCATGCCCGCCTAATCTGAATTTCTTAATCACACCAAATACCTCAATTAGAGACAGAAAAAAAAATATTATAGACACATGTATTGAGGAACTAGCTTATCATAGAAACTTTGCAAAGTATTGTGTGGCTTTGGGAAATACAGAAATGAATCAGATCTAGACCTTGACCTTGAAGAGCTCATAATTTAGAGAAAAAGATAAATCATGACCATAAAAATCATAATCCAAGATGGAAAGTTCAGGATCTGTGGCCCTGGGAGTTAGAGGAAGGAAAGACCACTTCCTGCTGGAAAAATCTGGCTTGGCTTCATAGAGAAGGGGGATTTTGAAGCAGACTTAAAAAATGGTAAGGGTTTAATTCAGGGACAAAAAATAAAAGAGAGAGAAATAATTGTAGAAGCAAAGGCAAGAGAGGAAGTGCAAGGATGTGGAACTGGTAGATGTTGCCTTCAGGCAACATCAGTAAAGGATTTTACCACAGACCCCTGGGGATCTTATAAAAATAGAGGATTCAGATGGAATATACTGTGTGGGGCCTGAGACTGTGCATTTCTAATAAACTCCCAGGTGAAGCTAATGCTGCGGTTCCTCTAAACAACAGGGAATCTATGAGGGTGTTAAGCAGCAGGAGAGAGTTACCCTTCAGCTGACACGTCTCTTTAATGAAACTTTCTGAGGTTGGACACACATGACACCTGGCACAGCAAATAGTTCTCTGTGAACATTTGCTTTACATCATCCTTTCTCCACTTGTTTTGATCAAAATAATAATCCAGTTAGGGGGTGAAAGGGGTGGAAACACACTCAAGACCTGGATTCCAGAAACCAGACATAGCACAAACAAACCACAACATAAATGACGTTTTGGTTTCAGAAATGGTTTCTCCTCCTGAACTGTTGATTGAAGGTCAAAAGTGAGCTGCTGAGTTCCTACACATTCGAGAGGGATTTAAATATTGGCTCTCTAGATTGATTACAAATCTAATATAATTTTATAATAAGATGATAATACTTTAGTTGTACCATGGGGAAAGAACTGGAATTAGAATCAGAAGACCTAACTTTAACTCCTTCAATCATTCTGGGCCTCAAATGAACGTTTCCATCTATAACTCAAGGGAATCATTCTCTCCCCAGCTACTCCTCAGTTTTTCATTAAAAATCAAATGAGCTAATGGGTGCGAACATGCTTTGTAGAATAAGAAGTGTCTTGCAGATGTAATGGCCACCTCTTATTAGAATGGATAGGGATGTTACTCTTCTCTCTGGTCCTGGGAATTGCTGGAAGAATGAGAATAGCGACTATGGGTTGGGGCATGTGACAGCCTCAGGGTAAGGTCTCAGGTAATTTGGCACGAGAGAGATCCGGTGGTGGTGTTTGCTTCCTCTGTCAGAGCAGGATGCACCTGTGGCCAGCAGGTCAGACTTACCCTTGCATCTGGTTATACAGTTTCCTGTGCTCTCTGGGGAAATGCTATCAGCAGCAATATTGCCTTGCAGAGCATCCTCTGGGAGTGACTTTGGGGGCTAGACACAGATGCCCTGATCCTTTTCCTAAATTATATCTTGTATTCTCTGCTGCCCACTGGAAGATTTTCCTATGGCCACACCTCTGAAGTAGGTAATACAGACAGGTAAGAATATTTGCTAGGTAGGGGTAGAATCAAGAACAGTAGGGCTCCAAGGGCTAACAGAAAATAAGCAGGGCACCAAGAATACATGTATTAGCATACAAATAGGTGACATTCCAAATGTGGGGAGAGACAAAGATCACTCAGAAAAGCCAAAAGCGCTAAGGCGATATCTGGACCAGGAAGATCACTTTGGGAGGCAATTCTATTGCATTTCATATTTAATAGATCTGGGTGTCCTTAGGATAACAAGTATTAGAAATAATCATGAAGGTCAGGTTTAATTCTTTAACTTTGCACAGAAGGAAACTGAGGCATTTGGCAGAAAGGGCCTTTTCTCGACCACCTTGACTTAATAAAAGACTCCAGGATAAATTCCAGGTCTCTTGATTATGTGTCTCTTGCTATTGGAGAAAGGCTATGCTTTTGGCCTCTCCTGGCTTCAGTTTCTTGACTTGGAAAATGAGGGGAAGAGCTGCTCCCTCTCGTCTGTGCTCTCCTAACTCTCAGACAGTGGGGTTCAGGAACCCAGGGTTCAATCTAGGCCAACAACACCTTCCCACCATGGCTGCTCCTAGGAATCTTTCTCTCTTCCTTTATTCTCCCTTCAGGAATCTGCAATAATGCTTAATCCCTGCTCCCAGACTCACTTTCACTAGGGGAAATCAATAGATTCTTCAAGCGGTTGGACCACAGGATGATGCCGAGGCCTATTTTGTCAGCCAGGTGCTCTGGTGAGGGAAGTTGTATGAGTCATTGTCGGCCAGAAATGTAAATCTGGCCCGAGGCTTCCTTTGCAGTGAAATTCAGGTCATTAATAATGGTGACCATCTGTATAGCACGCTACAGTTATAAAGCACTTTACATACTTCATTTGCTTATCACAACCATTCAGAGATGTGTTATTGTTATGCCCATTTTACAGAAGAGAAAAATAGACCCTGGGATATGGTAACATGCTCAGGTGACAATACAGTTAAGTGGCAGACCTGGGACTTAGTCAAATCTTTGGAGTTTATAATTCATGTTATTTGCACATATCTCTTTTTATCAGGCTTCCCTATTGCCTACCCAGCCTCCACAGATATAAAGAAAAGCAAGGAAGCTCAACCTGCTTGGGGCCACACACATGGAGGTTCATTTTTGAAAAAGAGATCTTTGCAGCGTCCAAGTATGTATGGCAGTCATGGGCATGGGTCTGGATACAGATCTGTGGGCTGACAGCCTCTGTCCAGCCCTATCCCCTGCATCCACCACCTTCTGCCTCTGTCACCTTCCATTCCTCAGGCTGAAGCTCAGACCTCTTAATTCTAAAACCAGGGATTTCTCCCCTACTTCAAAAGTACAAAACATAATTCAAATCTGTAGAGAAGGAAGCTAACACTCTGACAAGCACCCAATTGCAGTCATTTGTTCCTCTTGTTTGACAAATATTTCTAGTTCTTTCCCTTCTGGGTATGTGGGTGAATTGCCTCTTGAAAAGAGTAAAGTCATATAACTAGTTATGGCCACAGAGTTGTGAAAGGAAGTGACTTGCATCACTCCAAGGCCAGGGTATGTAATTACTCTCCTTTTCCTAGTGGCATAGCCATCAACAAGGAGGTGGTGGCAGTTCTGTCAATGTTGGTCCCTTAGTGACAACAACAAGCAGGGCCTCCCTGCCAGCATAAACATTTGAGCAAAAACCAAATCTTCATTATTTTAGTGACTGAGATTCAGGGATTTTGTTACTGTAGCAAAATCCAACCTATCCTGACCCTTACATTCACTTCTCAGACTCCTTTTAAGAATGTTAACATTTTGTTGTACCTGCTTCAGATTTTTAAAGAAACAAAAATTCCAAAAACAACTGAATCTTTTTGTAGCTCACTCCCAGCCCTTTTCCTTCCTCCCTAGAATAAGTACCATCCCAAACATGGTATGAACATGTACTGCCCATCTTTGGTACATTCACTCCAGAGGCGGTGTCCAGGACAGTATCAAGTATTGTTTCGTGTTTCCGAAATGTTCAGGAATTACATAATACTGATTCATTCTACAAATTTCTTTCTTCATTCAACATTGTTTTTTCAGATATGTCAATAGTTTGAATTCATTCACTTTAGCTTCTATATAATATCCCTTTATATGCATGTCAACGTTGATTAAGCATTTCCCTGCTAATGAACTTTTAAATTGCTTTTCCTTCTTGGAGACAATGAGGCAGTAAACATCCTCATACAAGGCTCTTTGTGTATTTATGCAAGAAATTCTCTTGGTTTTTTTACTGGGATTTTGTTACTGTATATCTGACAGAACTGCTGGGATAGAAGGCACATTTAGCTTTACATTTAGTAGGTATTGCCAAATTTCTCTCCAAAACAGTTGTATCCATTTATAGTTCTATCATCAGTTTGTATGTATTTTGCTGTTGCTTTATATCATCAAACATTTCACATTGTCAGACTTTTAACATTTTGGCCAATCCAGTGGGTGTGAAATGACATCTCTTGATGCTCAAATTTGCATTTCTTCGATTATTAGTGAAGTTAAATCTCTTTCCATTTATTTGCTTAAGGATCATTTCCTTTTCTGAGCTTTGCCTGCTGATATATAGTCTGAAGATTTATTTCTATTTTTTCCTTCTTTTGGGTGGGTAGATTATTTTCCCCCCTGTGTTTGGGTACTGGTCCTCTGTCAGTTACATAAGTTGTAAATGCATTCTCTACATCTGTGACTTCTTTTTAATGTTGTTGTTATTTACTAGCAAGCCATCAGCTGCCTGCTTCTGCACCCAGTCTGATTTTTTCAGATCAGAGCAACGATAGAGTGACAATTACTTAGAGATATGTTTCCAGAAGCCTAGGTGAATAAATGTTCCCAGGTTCTAAACATCTTTAGCAGGTTAAAGAGGGTGTTCTTACAAGAGAACTTATGAAGAACCTGTTTTGCTTACTCAGGGCTCTCATTTGCTAATCCAATTGAGTAGTGAAAGCAAAAGAACCAGGTGTAAGTGGAAAAAAACCTTAGTCACTGAGGGTTGTTTGGGCTGCTCAGTGGTGAATATCAGAGGTGCCACCGTGAATCCTGGCACTGTTTGCCTGGCTGACATTTTGTAGACCAAGCATGTGTGGGTAGACACCTGAGAAAGGTTGCAGACACAAGTGGTCCTTCCTCTTCCCATGCGTATGAGTCTTCATAAGGTATCATGGGGGGAAGGTGGGGACACACTCAATAGAAGGTAGGAAAAGGCAGTGATTTGGAAAGGCTTTTAGCTTTCTAGTGAGGAGAGTCGCTTTATAGCTTTGTTTACCTCTCTGTGCCTCAGCGAAGCCCAGAGGAAAACCTTAGCTCAGGACAGGAAGCTCAGAGGGCCCGAAAGAACGACTACAGCAGGGCAGTCCTATTCATGTCTCCTCTTGCACGTCCCTCCACACTGTGCCCCAGGGGGCTAGGTCTGTACAGTGCTCCAACGGGGCCTGAATGTACCATCACTCCCTAGAAAACCAACGGGGATGGCAGAAACGGAGCCCTGGGATCAATTATGTTGGTAAAACTACAAAGGCAAGGAATGAACCAGAAGAGTTATGGCTTAGGAACGACATGCTGGATAAAGACTTGATGTTCCCAAGTGGAACCCTATGGCCCCAGGGGAGGTGACCCCAGCTGTCTGGTTGGCCAGCCAGAGTGCTGGGCCTCAGGAGCCAGGGCACACCTTCCGTTCCAGTTGACTCACTTGAGTGGCAAATTCTTTTCTCCCTCTCAATCCTCTCATCTTCAAAGTGAATTCATTAAGCCCCTCCATGCCATCGGCACTTGGCCAGGTGTTGTACTGGCCCATTAGGTGGACATGGGCCATAGCCCCAGGGAGCATGCCAAATGGGGTGGAGGATGGCAGCTGAGACCTATTGACATCCCCTGAGATTGTTCTGCGGCACTTTCTATAAACCCTCCAGCTGTTTCAAACTATTTGTGCAGTGCTCTCTGTACATGCTATGTTCTTCCCCATCCTTTGGCTTTAGCTCTCTCTGTTCTGTTTGCCTGGAACATTCTTTCACTCTGTCTGCTCATGTACTCAAATACCTAGTCCTGGGTGGAGACTTCTCTAATGACCTAGGGCAGAATAGGACCCTCCTAAGTTCTGTGTATTCCCATAGCTTTGTGTCATTAATATAGTGCATACCATTCAGTACTGGAAGCATAGGCATGTGTTTCTGTGTCCCTGGACAGACTCAGAATTCCAGAAGGTGGATTCTATAGCCTCTCCTCTACTCAGTACAAGTGTGCTGAGCAAAGCCCCTGGAAGGATGTAGCTCCTGGTGGAGTAACGAGAGGCAAGGCAGGGCTCTTTGCTTTAGTTTCCCTTTCTGTAAAATGTGCAGAGTAGGGATAAATTGGAAAAATGGACTCTAAGAGATTTTTTTGTCCTTGCAGTCTCTTGGTGAAAAACAGTTCATTGCAACTCTGTACAGGTCAAGATGATGCTTCACTTACAAATATTAAAGATCCTCAACCTTCCTTTCCACATCAATTTGTCACCTTTTAAAAAAAGTGTGTATTAGAAGATTACAAATTCTCTGACTCAAGTTTTGAGAGGTTTGTGGGATTGATTGATTACAGGAAGTCTATAAATTTTGTCTTCCCTGGGAAATAAAATTGTAGGACTCACTGATTCTTTGAAAGGAGTTTCTGACTATATGTACGGATGACTTTATCAACCTGGATTTATGTGGAAGGACCTCACAATGTGGCTGCACAGGTTGACTTAGCATCTCTCTTTTTGACACTATGCAGGCCAAGATGCACATGCCACACCCAGTAGTGCTTGTCTCATGAGACCTGTTTTCTCTGCTATCTCACTGCTCTTTGAGTGACAGGTTTGGAAATTCCTGTGGAGAGAGAACTGAGTCTCCCACATGTTCACAAGGTGCCCACAGCACCAAGCTATAATCTTAGAACTTCATAACCAGACTATGAGGTGAGGTGGGGGCAGCAGCTATTATCTACCCATCTTGCAGATGGGACAAAAACTCAGAGTTAAAAGGACTTGATTGGGGTCACATGGCTAAGATATTCTGAGCCAACCCTGAGGAGATCTCTTGATTCTCTGCCCTGAATTTTATTGAATCCTTAAAAAATTATTTAGATTGCTGCTTTATCAAGTGGCTGTTCTTGGACATCTTGTCTGATGAAGTTAGGAGCAAGTGAATTCTATTAGAAGGAAAAAGGGGTCCTAACCCATGAGTGATTTTGTGGGACAAAGTGGCTGCATTCATTAGTGAAAGGGGGAAGTCAGATTAGTTAAAACTGTGCATTTGGTGGTTTCTATCATTAGCATCTCACTATGCCAGTAAATTAGTTGTTGAAGCCTGAAGAAGGGCCTCCTTCTGAAAGCCTGAGAGGCTGGCACTGAGGGGTCCTTCACAGGGATGTGCCCCTCATAATTCCCAAGGCAGCAGGAGTATTACTGATGAGGGCAACTCTCCGGAGACTCAGTTTTTGTATCTTGAAAATGGGGACAATCAATCCTCCCCAGCTTACCTCAGAGGATAGTCATATACGCTGATAGAGGTGACCGTGTTTCAGAACCCAACAGTGCTGGGTGAACGTTGGGGGCATCATAGCACTGTTTTCATCCTCCTTTCTTACTATCTCAGTGAAGGGAAACGAGTCTGGTCCTCTATTCTCTTCAAAGTGGCTCTAAAACGATTTGTGAAAATATATATTCCTATCACATGACTATCACAGTCCCCATCAACTCACCTGTCAGAACACTGAAGAGGATAAGGTAGATAATAGAAGCAAAGCATTTCTAAATTGCAAAATTGCTGTTATTGTGGCACATTCTCTTTCTTCCAAGGCCGAGGGTATCCCTAAATAACCTCACAGGAATTTACCTAAACCTTCTTCGATGCTATTTTTGTCATGGCACTGCCTCATTTTGGGACTAAAGGGTTCCCCTTGACTGAGAAGCAGGAGAGGGCTGGACTGGAACTCATCTGTTTGGGGTTTTGTTCCTCATACCTTTTGGCTACTCTTTTTGAGTCAATGGCTCTAGTTTTCTGTAATGATCCGTAAGCTTCTGACTAAATTTCTTCATCTAGATATTCCAGAGTCATTTCACATTGAGCATACTCCGATTGCTCTCGTTATGCTTAGGTTAACCCTTCCCCCAGTCTGTGTTCATGATCTCAGTTAAAGCATCACATACAAAAGGTACCCTTGCCTGAAAAAATCTCAGGTTATTTAGATGACTCTACTCCCACCTCCAGCTCAGGTGCTCAGTCCATCCTGGAGACTCCGTTGCCCTGATTTCTTTTAAATCCTCCCTCTGCCCTCAACCCAATTGCCACCGCTTTTGTTCAGGGGCTTGTCATCTCTTGCTTAGACGATTGCAAAGGCTTCTTACCTTGCCTTCTTGTTATTTCTACCGGTCTCCATACTGCCTCTCTAGAAACTCATCTATAAAAGATGCAAAGCTAATCTTTCTAAGAATCTTCCAAAGGCTGCCCATTTTACTTCCAAGGTGAAATCTACACTCTTGGCCTGGCAGATGAGGACTTTCACCAGTTTAGTTTCGGCCTTTCTGCTGCCACACCCCTTACGAATTCTCTGTTTCAGTAACGCAAGCTACGTGTGCCCCCAGTGCATACCTATGCTATCCCTCTGTGTTTTGCGCATGGAGCAGGCTTTGAATGACTCTTCCTTCTGCCTAGAGAGTCTTCCTCCTTTCCAGGCCTGACATCCTGCTCTGGAAAGCTTTTCTGGTCCCTTTGAAACAGCTATCATGACTAGGTTTTCCTTCCTCTGTGGCCCTAACACCTGCATATGTCTCAGATGTACTTACCACATGGTGCGAGTTGGTTTGCTTCATTTCTGGATCCTCCAAGACTAGTACTCCTAAAAGATAGAAATGGAATCTCACTCATCCAGGATTTCCAACTATATACATATGACTGACATAGTGAGAGCCTGGTATTTGTTGACTAAATGGGTGGATAAAGAGAGAGAAAAATGTTACATGGCACAATTGAGTATAGAATATAGTTGATTAGAAGTCAAATAGGTGCTCTATTGACCAATAGAACTTTTCCTTTAGGATATCTGGAAGAGTGAGAAGACAGACAGTGCATTAGATATATCTGTCTGAAATCATCTCTTTTGTGTTGACCTTTGGTAGGGCCTGTGTGACTGAGAATGAGTAGTCTTGCTGAAACCTCAGTCACTGGCATTCTGCATGCCTGACCCACGCAAATCTGTATATTTTGACAATCCTGAGTGTGGTGGAGAACTAGGGGCAGTAATATTCCATTAAAGGAAGGAAGAAGCCTGACCAGGAAATGGGGTATAAGGTGCCTTCATGGATAGCCAGAATTCCCCTCAAGAAGTATTGCTTTCTATTAGGTAACTGACATGGAATCAATAGAGAATCCCTTCCTTATTCCATTCCATCAAGTTTCGTATCATGCAGAGTGTTATGTCCAGTTCCGCTTGGAACTAGCAACTGTGTTTAAAATTTAGATTCCCCAGGTGACCCCTGTGAGCAGATCTGGCCTCAAATGTGGCCTCAAAATTCACTGGGGCTGGGTATGATGGCACACATCTGTAATCCTAGCAACTCAGGAGGCTGAGGCAGGAGGATTGCAAGTTCAAGGCCAGCCTCAGCAATTTAACAAGGTCCTAAGAAACTTAGCAAGACTCTGTCTCAGAATATAAAATAAAAAGGGCTTGGGATGTGGCTCAGTGGTTAAGTATTCCTGGGTTCAATCCCTGGTATTTAAAAAAAAAAAAAGAAGAAGAAGAAGTTGGCTGGGGACTTTTTTTTTTTTTTTCCCCAGAGACTCTATTGACTGGCTCCTCAGTGATAATGTTTTATCTCTATGCTGACAGCTTGGGCTTGATCTTGTTTTTAACCTCCACGGATCATTAGTGTGAAGGTTTGTGGGCAAAAGCAGTTTCCAATGTCCCTAGGCCCTGTACAATAGAGCTACCCCACAGGTCCCAGGGGCTGTTCACTTCATGTCACACAGCCCCACTTGAGCCCAGTTATACTTAGCAGAGACACCTGGGGACTCACAGTCTGGAAAGAGGATGCAAGTTCCTGTGCAGGGCTTGGCCAGTGCTGCATAGGTTGATAATTACTATGAATCATGAAGTCTAGTGATCAATTTTAGAAATAAATTATAATAATAATTCAAAGGCAAATTGGAGTTTGCTGTTTACAAAATGCTTGCACGTGCATGATTTTCTTTGATCTCACAGCAGTCCTGTGAGACAGGCAAAGCCAGGGCTATTCCCATTTTATAGATGGTGAATCTGAGATTAAAGAAGGCAGGTGACTTGTACAAGGTCAAGTAGATGAACTCTTGATCCCAGGCCTTCTGACTGTGTTCATCATGCTATGTTCCATTTCACCTTGCTTGCAGATCTCTTAAGTCACTAGATTTGAAAGTTGAGGATCATTTCTTAGGATGATAAGACATATTTTAGGGCTTAATGACATTTACAAAGAAATTGTCAATTGTGATTTACTATTTTAATACCAAGCACGGATTTAAATAAAAATAAGAATTCCCATATCTAAATTATTAGAGTAGACACAGTGCCTATTTGTTAAAACTTGAGTCCCATGCATCAAGAAGGCACCCAAACAAAGTTCATTGTTCCAACCCAAGCCTTCAGAAAAATGACCAATGGTGAGCTAGAATTGGAGCAAGCTTACATCTTCTTGGGTGAGCTAGGTATGGGCATCTTTTCCTCACTCCACGGATATTAATGTCACATTGATAGCTTGAAATCAGTCCTCTGGGGTACAGGTATCTATAGAACAGAAATGAGCCAATCTCATAATTCAAATCTCTTTCCCCACCATCGAACCAGTTGTTAAACATTTACCAGCACACCTGCTGTTAGCAAATGCTGGCTGGCACAAACTGGAGCTCAAAAGTTCTCCTCTGACATCTGCATGGCACCATTTTCAGTGTTGATTTTGCCTTTAACCACAAGTTATACCCCAGTGCCATTTCTTAAATGGGAGACTCCATCTGAGCTTGCAAAATCAGACTGATGGGTTTCCACTAATAGTTCCTTTCATTTGTATAGTTTGCAAAGTGTTTTGACATCCCTCATCATTTCTGAACTCTATGGTATCTATGGGCAGATGCTGTCTCTGCTTGGCAGAAAGGAAGGGCCTAGAGACCAGACAGGTGATAGACCCATGCCCTGGGGCATAGGCCTAGCAAGTGGCAGACCAGGCTTGAACTAGGTCTTGAGCCTTCTTAGGCTGTAATCCTTCCTCTTATACTCGTTACCTCCTTCACCCAGGACACTTGCAACACCTATAGACAGAGCTACTGTCTAGCATGCAGAGAGGACTAACAGCAATCCAAGGTGGCACTGTTTTGCCCTTGACAGAAAGGATAGATGCACTAGCTTAAGAATATCTTCATTTTGCTGCCTTTCCTACTTTACTGATCTGAAGCATTCCTCCTTTGCCCTTGGTCCTCTCTTTGCTTCCATTAAAACCTTTTATGGGGACCTTGTGTATTTGGGTCCTGTTCTCAGCAAGAACTTGGGGCCTCCTGAATGACCCAGCATGAATGCTCTGCTTCCCCTCTTGCGCAACGCCCCCGCCTTGCTGCTGCCCGGTGATGTATTGATTGGTAAGCATTTCACAACACATTTTCAAAACATGCCGAAGGTCAAGAATGAATGACTCATGGGCAGTCACATTTCTTTCTGCCTCAGTCCCTCTATATTTTATTGGTTAGGTTGGCTAATGGAAGTTACTGAAAAAACTTAGGCAAAAGTTAACTGCTCAACCCTCTCTGGCAAGACTATTAAGTGACTTGAAAAAGTAACTCCTGATCACCTATGTAGTGATCAGCCCGCTGAATCACTTAGGATTTTAACATCAAGTCTCTTGAAGAATATAAGGTGGGAGTTAAGGGATTTCAATACTTGGCCATGGCCTTATCCCAGAGTATCAGAGAGGCTCTCAGCGGAAGAGAAAGTGGAGGTGAAAGGGTGGATTGTTGCTGCTCTGATAGTCTATGATTCTATATTAGCCCTTGAGAGCTCAAGGATGTAACCCCTGATCCAGGCTTGTAGCTAATGACTCAGCTCTCTGCCTGAGGCCAAGAAGGCCTTCCTGCAGAACAGCGGAAAAAATGCTTTGAGCTCAATAGTGGACAGAGTTCTGGACCAGGGAGAGGGATCCTGGTTAATGCCCAGCTTTGCCACCTACAATACAACTTTTCTGACAAGTGGCTTGACCTGTTAACACCTCAGTTTCTTCACCTTAGTTTCATCACGTTGGTGATGGTGCTTTCATTCACAGGGTTGTTTCAAAGTTTAAATAATAGGATTCCATGAGCTGCTTTGGTCTTAAACCCTAATGCATGGAGAATCGTACAGTGTGGCACCACATGGCTTAGTAGAAAGTTGGTGGGGAGAAGAGTGAGGTGATCATGTTTTTATTCTTCATACACAAGCTTTTTTCCCTGACCTTTTCCCTCAAAAATAATCTAATTTACAGATTTATAATTTCTGAACTCCTTATCTAGAACAATCAAGAAGTTTCTTAGTGGTTTCTGCTTTGGTTTTTGTACTTTAACTATCTTGAAGGTCTATTTCATCCTAACATAAAATAATCACAGAATTTGGAAGTGTGCTGAAGTTAAGGTAATGGGTGTTGTCTCTATTCTTTCTGCTGCCCAGCCTTTCTCAGTCTGCCCCTCTCCATGTGCATCCTGCACCCCAAGCCTCCACACACTGCTGCAGGCTCTGCTGCACCCCTCACTCCCCGCTGGAGGTTGAGCCAGTAAGAAAGGAAGCAAATTCAGTTATGTAAAGCACATCCCGGGTGAGGAAAGGCTTGCATGTGTTTCTGCTTCACTGAAATTGCTTCCCCCACCATTGCCCTTCTGTCCTTTCATCAGGACACTGTAGAACTCAGAGAGACCTTGGTCAGCACAGCTCTCACCTGTTCATTTCACAAATGAGCAGCCTAAAGCTCCAGCTAGGGCCACATAGCCCACTTGTGGCAGAGTCAGGATGCAGACTTCACTCTCCTGACTTCTCTCCATTACACCAGAAGTTGAGCGAATGAACACAGGGATTCAGAAGAAGGGTTAAAAATGATCTCTGTGGAGGATGTTGGGCTTCTGGTTTTCAAGGACAGTTTTATGATATGTGTCAATGGTGCCTTAAAAGCTGTGATAGCTAGCTTGAATGAACTTATATAATAAACATTTATCACAGAACATGTGTCATCAAACACCTGCCAGATCTGAGTGTTGGCACCAAAGCTGCTTTCATTGTCAAAGAAGAGGGTAGAAAGGAACTTGGCTGAACAAAACTGGCAGACGTTTTTACTAGAAAATTCAGAGGTAATTTCTAGAGGAAAGGAAACACATTTTCAAAGTCTTTTATAATTTATTTAAATGTGATTGGGTGGATTTAGTAATTAAAGAAGTGAAGAGCACTGAGGACTGATGGTGCCTAAAGCCACCTCCAGACTGTACCCTCTGTCTGGTTTGGCCACAGAAGCCTAAAGATCCAGAGGTTTCCCAGAGAAACATCTGAGGTTGCTGATCTGCATCTAGGTGACCATACACACCCCTTCTAAAGCATGCTTGGTTCTCACTGGAATCTCTTTGCATTAGCAGAACACAACCAGAATCCAGAGGACATGAACTAACAAAAAAGAATCTACTGCATTAGAGATAGACCTACATCCACATAATTGCCAAAATACATGGCCCTGCTCTTGGACTATCTGCAGAGCTTTGAACTATGCGATCTGTTCTTTTATTTACTCATTTAATAATTGTTAGGAGAGCATTGAACTAGAAAAGCTGTTGCACTTGCAGCCATAACATGCTCTTTAAACCTGATTCTCACCCAGAGATTCTCTTCATTATCTGCCTTATAGATGTCGCCTAGTTGTTGGGAATACTGGGTGGAGGAAATGTAGAACTTTGTAACCTCCATGACTGCAAAGGAGTGCCACTGCATTTATGTGCTCAGTACCATGCTAAGAGGTTTCAAAAGAGATGAACCCTCCAGGATTTGCTACCCAGAGTTGGGAAACCGAGTCACATTCAAACAAGATGGATATATATAATCTCAAGAGTGTGAGATATTTACTATGAGATGATGACTGAAGACTCTGAGAATAGAGAGGCTGAAATGATTAACAGAATAGAGAGGGTAGAGTTGCCTCCTGGAGGAGGTGATGAAGTGGACAGAGAGGGTGGAGAAGGTCTCTTTGGTATGGCACAACCGAGTCAACCAGTGCAGGATTTTCTAGGTAGACTTTGGGTAGACCAATCTACTTGGAATTAGAGCTCCCAGTTGGGCTGGAGCTATGTATTTGAAATTTCAAAGAGTTACAGGCAAGGGAGCGTCAGAACAGTTTTCAGGCCAATGGTAGGTGATGTTGAAATGACAATCAGGGTGGACTAATAGATAAAGGAGAGACTGGTGTTGAGAGATGTGAAGAGGGCTCTGTAGAAATCCAGGCTGGGGATGATGAGGCTCTAGACCAGACCAACGGAAATGGAGAATCACAAACAAGTAGATGATTTTAACTGTGGGGTAAGTTATATCGTTAACTGTTTCTCCTCTTCTTGGTGACTAAACTTTGGGACTTGCATTACAATGGACAACTAAAGTCAAAAAAGTAAGGAGCTTCTTAATATGACATTGGAAAACATTTTGAAAACTCAAAATATTCTCACACCATTTGTCTACTGACCAGAAAGGATGGGTAGTTGCTGGGTGATCTGTAGAATCAGAGATTATCAGAGCTGGACAGGACCATAAAGACCACTTGGTCAAACAAGTGGATAATTTAAGAATTTATGCTCTAACGTCCCCAGAAGCAGTACTCGTCTGCCTTCTCCTTGAATCTGTCTGATGAAGGCACTCACTAGTACTACAGGAAGTGCTTCCCCATTTTGGTGAAAAGAAAGGGTTGATATGTATTTTAACTGGGGAATATATTGCTCTTGTACAAAAGTCAGGTCCCATGAAACCTGTGAAATAAGTGTTTTCATATTTTTTCCTTCCCAGCCGACCAGTTGGATATCTTTCCAGGGAATTGATGTCAAAAATGAAATCCAGTGAGTGGGAAGGTTGACCAGATTCAGAACAGTCTTGCCAAGTAGCCAAGGGAGGAGCAAAGTTATGTCAGTTAAAAAGGACAGACTATAGGAAATGTGTATAAGATGTACCATATATTTAGAACAGGAAAAGGCTTCAGTTAATAGCAGCTGATATTAATAAAACATAAAACAAAAGACATAATGATTATGAACAACCAGGAAAATCCTAAGGCAACTTTTCTTTTTTTTAGGTAACAGGAAAGCAAGGAAACCTATTTTATCTCATGAAGTAAATGGTCCAGTATTTGTTTAAAAAAAAAAAAAAAAAAAAAAAAAATATATATATATATATATATATATATATATATATATATGATCTAAAAATGTTGCCACTAAACCAATAAAATTACCACTGAACCAAAGAAAGAATAATGAAAAAATGGAATCATCCTATAATTTTTGAAATGTCTTAATTGACACAGAGAAAACAGGAGATGATCTCAAATGCACTGTTGCCTTAGGATGGAAACCATCTTTGCTAAAGCAAGCTGTATTGACATAGTTTGTTTCAGACAATGTAGAATATTTTCAACATTCGTCTTAAAAATTTAGAATAAAAAAGATCGTCTTTATCAGGAACATGGACAAAGTTCCGTGAGATCAAAACAAACCAGCAAACAAACAGAAGCAGGTCATTTTTCTCTCTTTGGCACTGTGTAGGACCATATGTTTCCAGAGATGGGGATTTAAAAATAGCCTGTCACATAGCTCACACCATAGCCCTGAGACATAACAGGGGTGGGGAGGATAGCCTTATGCTTAATAATAGTGACACTTCACTTTTATACTTCTTTTCAGAGTAACCAAGTATACTTTTTAGTTGTTGTTCTCTTTTTAAAAAAATCTAATTTTCTTGATATCCTTGTAAATTGAGTAGGAGGTGGCACAGTTGGTCCCACTTTGCAGAGACAATGAGGGGGTCATCCAAAGTAAAGTTACTCCCTTGGGATTGCGGTGATTAGAGACTACCCTGTGCTGTGTGGGTCTGATAACTGGGCCTGTGAGAGCCTCGGGTTCAGGTTCAGAGGATGTTGCACAAACAAGAGAACGTTGCTTCTCATTGCCTCTGTTTTGAAACGCACCGTCTGTCATTGTAAGCATTTCATCATTTTCTAATTTTAAGGCAAATTGGTTACAAGCCATAGTGACCTATATTTGCTGACATTTGAAATCAAAATCTCACATGGGTAAATGCCTTACATTTACATTTACCTTACAGTCTTAATAATAATGTCATTTTTCACTTTTCCATAATGCCTTACACTTGAAAATGGTTTTCCATTCCCCATCACATCAGATCTGTGTAACAAGCTGTAATTTAGGCCGGCCAAAGTTTCGATGAAAGGGAACAGAGGCTCATGGGGTGAGAGAACCTTCCCATCTGCTAAATGCCACAGAAAATGACCAAAGCCCAGGCCTCCTCTCTGCATGTCTGGGGAACTTTCCTGCCAGTCACGCTGCCACCTAGGTCTAAGTAATGTGTTAGACTTGGATGCAGAGGGTATGTGCTCAGAAGCAACTCATCCACCTACTTTGTGCCTGATACTCTGTTTCTAATTGGCTATGTAATCCTGAAGGGGGTCTCTAGATGTGGCAGGAACCAGGCAGACTCAGTAATGAGCTCCCCTGTGGACAGAAGGAGATGCTTGGCGCACTGATGGTTCTGGGTAGATAGTTTGGATGTGTGTGCAGCCCAGTGAAGTTGTGTGTTTGGCCAGCTTAACCTCCAATTGAACCCTAGCTCCCTCTCCTCTACCATAACCGCTCTCTCCAATACTCAAAGTGCCCCTGAAGCTTTCCGCTTTACAGTACCTGGCAAAACCCCAGTCCTGGCCACATGTGATGGCTCTCACTCTTCCTTTGCTTGCACTTAAGCAGCAGAATGTTAAGAACTTTGCAGACCATGCTTATCAGCTTACTTTGAATTTGTAATCACAAACCTCTAATAGACCCTACCAGGGGAGCCTATAACACTTCTAGAAAATTCTTATCTCAGTCTCTTAATCAGTTTGTTCACATCTTTGGCTCCCTCCTTAAATTTCCACCTGCTGTACCTTATTTCTTCCTCAGGATGCTGATATTTCTTTCTTAGTATCAAAGAAGAATTATTTCATCTCCCCACCACCAACTCCTTAATCCATGCACATCTGTTTAGGCACTTACACTGGCCCCTCTTATTACAGAGCAGGGCGTCTCAGGCTCCTAAGGTCAGCCCTTCTGTTTGTCTTCTGGATCCTATCTACTTTTCTGGATCTCTCTTCTGCAACAACAGTTTCTCTTGTTCTGTTCTGTTGTATCTGTCCCGTTAGCATTCAAAAATGCCTTGATAACAACCATTAAAAAAATAGCAACTTTTCCTCAATCTGACATGTCACCAGAGCTACCACCCTGTCTTTTTTTTTTTTTTTTTTTTTTTTGATGCCTTCACAGAAAGCTTTTAAAAATAAGATCTTGGAAGGCTGAGGCAGGAGGATTGCGAGTTCAAAGCCAGCCTTTGCAAAAGCAAGGTGCTTAGCAACTCAATGAGACCCTGTCTCTAAGTAAAATACAAAATAGGACTGGGGATGTGGCTCAGTGGTTGAGTATCCCTGAGTTCAATCCCCAGTACAAAAATAAATTAAAATCTACAATTCCTGTTCTTTCTTCTTCAGTTCCCATTCTCACTCCAATTCTCACTCCACTTAAACAGTCAGAATGTACTCGACTGACCAGATGACTCAACATAATTTAATGTGGTTGATTTTTCATACTTCTTTAAACACTTTCTTCTCCAGGCTTCTGTGATTCCATGCTTAACCTGGTTTGCTCTTAATTTTTGGTCTTCTGTTCAGTTCTTCTTCCTCCACCTTGACTTTTGGAATGCTCCTCGGGTCTCCTCTCCAGTCTGTACTCTACCAGATGAACCGACTGAGTCCTGTGGTTTTAAAGTGCTGTCCATCCATCTACAGATAACTCCAAATCTCTATCTTTAGCTGACATCCCCCTAGAGTGCCAGACTTGATAACTCTACTTGTAATTGTAAAAGGCATTTCAAACAAACCATGACCCAGTCCAACTATTGACATACTCCTTCCTCAATTTCAATTCCTCCTCCCTGAGTTTTCTCTATCACAGTACGTGGTATCCAGCCTCCTAACTGTTTGTGTAAGGCAAATAACTAAGAATTGTTCTAATTTTCTTGATTTCCCTCAAATCTTGTGTTTAATCATTTTTCAAGACAAATTGACTTTATGTCTTAAATACCTGTCAATTTAGACTTATGGACCATCTCCAATGGTCACTATCTTATCCCAATCTACCATCATGTTCTTCCTGTCTCCACTTTTGCTATCCCCACCCCCATAGTCAGCTTTTCACAGAGCAGCCAGACTGATTTTTATAAACCCAGAAATTGTGTCACTTCTGTACTGGATCCTCTAACCATGAAGTATTAAAGCCCTGTATGATCTAGCCCTGATGACCCATCCAGCATCATCTCCCTCTACTCTGCCTCATCCATAGTGTTCATCGTCCTTTCTCTGTCTCACACTTGTCAGATAATTTGCAATCTGAGGATCTTTTTCTTCTGTTTGAATGGTCTTCCAGCTCCATAGTGGCTGCTTCCTCTTGTCATTCAGGCCTCATTACAAACATTATTCCCTTAGAGCAAGTTCACTTGATCAATTTTAGTAGTATCCCTTGCTATAAGTAAGTTTCCCACTCTCTCACCAGAGAAGTGGTTTCAGTAAGTTGAATTTTAGTGATAATACCCTTAACTTTCATAGTAAGTCAATACAAAATTCTTTGAAATCGTTGCTACATTTCTGAAGACATTCTTTGCTGTGTCACTGAATGACCTTCTCTATCAAGCCCTATATGGGGAATTCTTTTAGATTTAAGTGCCAGGAAAGCTTTGCTTCCCTTGAGGAATTGATAATGACACACTGATTTTTATTTTTATCTTTGGCTTTGCCAACATGAAGCTCAGAGCCAATTTTTTTACTGATTTATTGTAAACGTGTAAGATCGTATGGCCTAATTGTCTGTCTAGACAGCATGGCCTGATAGGACTTTCTACAAGCATGATGATGTCCTGTATTTGCAATGTTCAATAAGTAACCACTAGTCACATGTGGCCACTAAGAACTTGAAATGTGGCTGAATTTTAATTCCATAATCCATTTAATTTAATTTAAATTTAAGTAGACTCCCACCTGGAGGCTACCACATTGGTCAGCATAAGCCTGTATATCCTATGGTCTATTTTTAAAATATTGGATTGGTGTTCATTTTTATGTACTCTTCACTATTCTTTATTGTATTTTCTATAAGTTGCTTCAATCCTTTGTGGCTGGAGGGAGAAAAAAAGAAAAGGAAGAAAGCACATTTAAATGAGTGATTAACTGCAGGTACATCAGCATGCTTATGGTTTGGGTATTCAGTGTAGGTTAACAATAAATCCTGTCTCTTTTTTGAGCTCTTTGGAAGGAGCAGCAACATCAAATCTGAGATCCAAATTCATTTTCGTATTGCATATGATGTGTGGCTCTGAGTGAACCAGAGATTCAGTGTGCTTCTATATGAAAGGGAGCTTCTGAATGGGTGAGCTGGTGCCTCTGGCATCTGGGATGCCAGATGTGCAGCCATTGTTCCCAATGTCTTGCCTTCTGAAGCCTAGGAGGCTGAAGTATGAGGTAAATAGAGCTGTCATCTCATTTAAGCCAGTATTTTAAGGCCAGGTCATTGTAAACTAATTTAAAACAAATAGCAATAACCTTATCTTCAAAATATATTCAGGGATGGAGAATCACCCTAAATACTTGGAATTTTAATGCTTGTAACATAGAATGAGCATAGCATTGAAATCAAAGGACTTGGATTCTGATCTCAGCTCAGCTATTAAATAGCTGGATGACACTGATCAAGTCAAAGTTTCCTTTTCCTTCAAATTAACAGATTGGACCAGATAACCTTTAATTTCCTGTCTAATATTAGCCATAGAATAGCTAACATTTATTGAGTTCTGAGTGTGCTGAGGTGCATTACTCTATTGAATCCTATGGAGGTTAAGAATAGTTTTATTTCCATTTCAAAGACAGAAAAAGCGATGCTTTGGTGGCTCCCAACACACAGTTGGAAAATGGTGGAGTCTCTACCTCAATCCCATGATCTGACTTTGACATCCAGCTTCTTATCTGTTCTTCCCTCTCTAGAACACTGCTGCTGGTTAGATGAGGACTTGTCCTAATCTTTTAAACCAAAGCTATCTAAGTCGTCTTAATCCTTGGAATGGCCAAGAAGTGCTTGGTACAGCCAAAAATAGTGGGTAGGTTTGCCACCAGGCAAGAGCAGCCTTGTCATTTGGCCAGTATGCTGTACAAACAACATTACTCTTTACGTATAACATGATATGAAAAACATTGGGAAACGTTTGGATTTAGATGTAGGTTCTGACTCACCAGCAGGGCTTAGCTTGGACTCTTCACAAATCCTATCACACACATTTCACAGGTTCCTATCATAAAAGTATAAATCATCCCACAAATCTCAATCATTGATTCTTGAAAGCAGTGTATATTAATCATCCTTGTATCTCCAACATGTTGATCCCAGATCCTGGTCTTAAGCTTATCCTTAATATATAAATTAGTTTGCTAACTGATAGAAAGCATTCTTAAGTTGGTTAGTGTCCTGAAAAGATAGAGTTGTAAGAGCTTTGGAAAAGTTAAATCTAACCCCAAGAGGGTGATGGTTTTTGCAAGGTCAGTATCAGCAAAATCCACACGTTCCCCCCTCCCCCCACTCCCTGACTTAGACTGGGAATCAGAGATATTTCCTTGGCAGATGGGGCAAAGGAAGCATAACTGAAATTCCATCTTGCCTCTGCAGATGTCAGGAGTGATGGAATACTAATGGTGAGGGAGCCTGCCTCACCTGGCTCCATCAAAGGCCACTGACCCATGAGAACCATCCAGCCTGCTCTGAGCCACACGCCTGGGGGCCACAGAAGCATGCAGGAAAGGGAGAGGAAGTGGAAACGTGTGAGCAGAGGGTTGAAAGCAATGTGCTCACCACCGGAAAAAAAAATAAAAATAAACACACTCAGAAATAGTGTAACTGATATGCAAAGAAGATCAAAACAAAGGTTTTAAAATATCTTGGCTGCTTTAGAGGAGGTGAGGGTAGCAAATGAAGCAAGGTTGCAAATGTGTTAGGGGAGGGGACAGGTTAGGTGGATGATTCACTGCGGCCTGCCAGGCCATGGGAAATCTGCCACCCAAGGGTACTTCAAGTGAAAATGTGGCACTTATGTGTGGAATGTCTAAGAGATGAACTCATGGAAACAGAGTAGAATGGTCATTTCCAGAGGCTGTAGGGTGTTGGAGAAACTTTAGTTAAAGGATACAGAATTTCATTTGGGAGAAATCAATTCAAGAATCCCATTGCACATCACGGTGCTGATAGTTAATAATGATATATCCTATTCTTGATAATTGCTATGAGAGTCGTTTTTTACTGTTTTTGTCATGAATAAAATGATTAGGCAATGTGTATGTTAATTAGCTTAATTCCATCATGCCACAATGTATACGTACATCATAATATCACAAGTCATAATACATACAAATTTAATTTTTCAATTAAAAGTAATAAATAAACAAAACCAATATGGGTATGTAAATTCTCAATGGTATGGACTCAGGAGCAAGATCCTGGGTATCCCTCATCTGCAGACTTCTCCCTCCCTCCCAACCCTCTTGCTGTTCTCTAAGACTCTACCCCATTTGAAGTCATAGACATTTGTCCCAGGGCAGGGCATTGAGCCTCAGGCCAGCAGTGGAGGCACCAGGAAGTCCACCCAACTTGGCTAAACTTCAAGGCTCAAATTCCAGTCTGGAACAAATGTTCCAGGACTAAGCGCTGGGGCTGAGCAAACTCAGGAAAGACAAACTGCCCAATCTTGCAATGTGAAATTCCCTTTCCTGAAAGTCTATCATGAAGAGCTGCACAAATGTACTCTCTTTAAAGGGAAAAGGTTTTATCTTGAAACTGGTTCCTGAAATGAGAAACCAAAAGGTTAGTGATGGCTGTGCTGGCTGTTTTTAGCCTCTCTCTGCCAGTTTAACCAATCCTAATTATAGTCCAAGGATCATGGGACATTTCCAGCATCAGAAGGCCATCCGTCAACAGCATAGGTACAAAAAAAAAAAAAAAAAAAAAAAAGCATTTGCTCTCTACAGATCGTAATGATCTCTTGCATTTTAATAAGAAATGAAGGGGCAAAGTAGTCAGTGGTGGCAGAGGGGTGGCCTTAGCTTTGGAAATTAATCATCTCTCATATAGAACTAGCATTTTGTACTTACAAAGCACTTTCATACCTATTATCCAGTGAGCTGGGGTAAGCAGGGACACATCAACATTTTCTAATCAAGAAGACTAAGATTCCCAAGCAAAATGGCTAAGGTCACCGTTGGTGACCCATAGTACTTGGGATGAGTCTTGAGGAATCAGAGATGAAAATGAGGCTTTTTCACTCTGAACTTGATAAAGACAGTATATTTAATACTTTAATGATGGAACACAATTTTTAGGCTTTTGATTCAACATTTTTTCTTCTTTAGTGATCTAATCCTGAGAAGGGAAGTTCTATATCAAACTCTTATTGAACCTGATATTTGATAGATCACCAGCATCAGAAGGTACATGCAACCAACCTCTTTCTAGCAGCAAAGTCTAGGCTTGGGCTGATGGGATCTGGCCAGTAAAGGCAGACTTTATCCTATCTGATGAATGTTTGCTCTCTTGGTCCAGACAGGGCAGCAATATGGTTGATACAAGCTGTGGGATTTTGGAACGGAGAGTTAACTGTGATCTGGGGGTACCCAGGGGTGTTCTAACAGAATGTAGTTCTTAATAAAGCAGCATATTGAGGATAAACCTGTGTTGAGGCAGAGAACAACAACAGGATAAAGGTCCAGATGTTTAAAAAATGCGTAAGACCCTACCAGGCTGAAAAGAGTGGAAATGGTCAGAGAGGCACTTTGAAGTCACACTATGGAGGACAGCTGAATCATTGGAATTTTATCCTGTGGGAATTTGGGAGATGTTGAAGATACCTGAATAGGAGAGTACTTTGAGAAGAATAGTGTTCTAGAAAGCTCCTATTAGCTGGATGGCAGGTGATAATAAAGGAAATAGCCAGTAGAAAAAAGAGGAGCACTGAGCTTGGAGTCAGAGGTAGAGTATACTGCTTTCTGGCTGTGTAATCTTGGTCAAGTCAGTTCTAGATATAAGCATAAATACATATAATAATTCGCCGATCTAATGTGCACATCTGTCCTGCCTAGCCTTCAGGGAGGTCTTAGACATCACATTCAACAAGGGAGGTTAAAATACTTTATGAATTATAAAACTGCAGAACAAACATGGGAGATGATGGTGCAGACTGGCAGATGTGATGGTGGCCTTGGTTGGAGACCTTGGGGATGGGTGTTAGGAGGGAAGGTAGAGTGAATGCCAAGTCTCAGTTTGGGGAGCATCTACCTTCTGGAGGGATAGCTCTTTCCTTCCCAGTACGTGTCACCTGGCACAGACTGAACTAGAAGAAGACAGGGGTATATCAGGCTAGTAGTTGAGAGTCAACAATCAGAAATCCCTGCGGTTGCTAGTGACTTCCTCCAGGGAAGGGGAAAAAAATACAAAGCTAGCTCTTCAACCTTGAGCTTGAAATCAAAATAAACAGCTGGGTTACTGTTTTGCAGAGTAATTGTGAAGGGCAAGAAAGAGTCAGTTTGCACAAGGCGATTGCTCAATGGAAAGGTCCTGCCAGAGGAGGCATCCAGCACAGTTGTTGTAAGGGCTGCTCAGTGGAAAGCTGCCTTGGATGAGTGGACAAGAAGGGTTAACACAAGCCAGTAGGATGGAAGTGGCTGAGCTAAGACTAGGTTAGGAGGGTTGGGAGAGACGCATCCGGGCCTTTAGCCAGGCCTGGGCTTCAAGTGGAAGCATTTCACAACTTTATTTCTCCATGGGTTATGTCCTTGGATTGAACAACCAGTGGGCATCTTGGGGTAGTGGAAAGTGCAGGGGACTCAGAGCCAAAGTGCTGCCTTGCAGGCCTGGCTCCTTCACTGCCTGGTGGTGTGACCTCTTCTCTCTAGGCCAGGGTTAGACTAGACTAAATGACCCCTGGGGCTCTTTTCAGATCTAGACCCCTGGGAGGTGTGGGGCAGGCCCAGCCTGTCTTCAGAGAGGAGGGCTTCTGTGACCTACACCCCAGAGCAGCTGAGTTCTGTGGCCAGGCGTTAGCTTTGGCCCAGATGGTAACATGGGGAATTTCAAATGAGGTCATCTTGGGGCAGAGACAACTGTGCGCCTGTTGACCAAGGTTTTGGATCAGATGAATCAGAAAGCTAGGACTTTATGAATTCATGCTCACCAACTATGGAGCTCTGTGAAACCAGTGGGAAAAGTCCCCTAATCGACATCATGTCTCAGGCAATGTTCTCCCTTTAAACCCTGAAGAGCATAAGCTACAGATCTTTCCCCTTCCACTCCCATTTTTCCTTCTCTAGTCTTCTTTCCCCCTCCTCCCTTCTCCCATCTCCCAAGAAGATTCTCGATGATACATGTACTTTCTCTCTTAGACTCTCTTGTCTTTGTTCTTCCTGGTGAACAAGAACATAACTAGTCCAGTTTGGGGAAGTAGGGTGATGGGGCACAATGCCAAAGTTCACAAAGCTGACCAATTTGTCCCTCTGCTGGCTCAAGTTGAGTTTGGGTCCATGTCGGCAGAGAGGTTCCACAGTGAGCAGCTCTATCTCATTTCTGGAGATGGGCCCCAGTCCTCCATAGCACTTGAATTCTCTGGCCCTACCTGTAGGATCCAGAGGAAACTTCAAACAAAATACAACATTCCTGAGAAGCTACTACTCATTATTTTTAGATGAGGCAAAGGGTTCAGAGGTGGGTCAGTCATAGTTCTTACTTCTAAGGAGAAAGATAAGTGGGCAAGTCACTGTAAAACCATGTAGAATATGGGGATGGCCACAAATACAAGGAGATTTCAGAAGAAGAAGAAACAGGGCTGATGGGAGGTCAGAGAAGGCTTTGTGGAAGGGATGACAGAGATAGAAGTGTTGTCAACATCATTATTATTTTGATGGTTAGATTAAAACTCACTTTTATTTGGCTCCTAAAATGTTCAAGATAGTGTGCTATTCCTTAATATATAATCTTCAAGGAAATCCTACCTCTAAGATAGCATCATTTTTGTAGAAGAAGAAAGGTGAATCTCTGAGAGGTCAAATAACTTTCCTAACACCAACCAGAGCACCTGGTTTCTAGAGCCCATGCTTTCTATGGAGTTTTGGAGGCGAGATATTCTTATTGGAAGATAAAGAAGGATAGATTGGAGTGGGAAAACACAGTGTAATTTTGCTTAATCATGAGAATTAAGCCCAGAGGGACTTGAGGACTAGTGAAGAGGTTGACTTTGTCCTGGAAGGTACAGTGGGACAGGGAATGTTTGAACCCGACAGTGACATAATCAAAAGCTGGCTTTTGGAATGGTCATTCAGCTGCCAGTACTGGATGGGTTTCCAGGAACATGGAAGGTGAGGGGGTGGGCTCAGAGCCTGGAGTATTACCTGGGTAATAGGTGATGAGGGCCAAAGCTGGGGGCGCAGAAGGGAGGGAGAATCAAGTAGCACTTGTCCTTCCATTCCCCACTTTAGTGCCAAGGGCATAGCAAGCAGAGAATAAAGTTTCCACTCTGATGAGGCTCCACAGGTGTCTAGAGAGCTTTCCTGTCACTCAAGACTCATGTCATGAGGTGAATAACACTCTTTCCTCATTTTCAGGGTACAGTGCACCCTCTGAATTAAATCCTTTTGTCCCCATTCAATTTATACCTTTTCTTATTCATTCTTGTCTCCCCACTCCCAAAACACCAAGAAAGCGGAACCAAATGAATCATAGAGTTCTTTTAATGGAATCAGAGTCTGAAGGAGAATATCTGGGTGGAACCAAAGAGAGGATGCTCTGAGTCACCAGCCACCCTCAGGAGATCACACGCAAGGTGGATCAGAAAGGCTGGGAGGGAGGGTGAGAGGTAGAGTGGCCAGCAACTGTTCAGTGCAGAGATGTCTGACAGAATCTCAGAGGCTCTGTGATGAACTCTGTTTCCAAGATCTTTAGGATACTCCTGCAAAGATGGTGGTCAAAACCAAAATGAAAGCTGCTGAGATTCTTGATTCAGCCAGTAATCATGTTCTTCACTGGCACTGCCAGAGGGCTGCTTGGACATCAGAGTGCAGTACAGAGTGGTATTTCCAGGCTTAACTCTCTCAGCAAGGAGGGCTTTCACCAGGGTTGGGAAAGAAAGGGAGACTATAATCTACGCTGCAAATGCCCAGGGTAGGGTGGGGAGTTGGGTGGTATATAACTGAGATTCAGCTCCTGTCATCTTAGTTTATTAACTTTACAAACATAGTACTTGTCATGTGCCTGGCATGTTTAAAGCATTTTATAAGGCATTCAATTCTCATAACAATCCCATAAGGCAAGGACCTTAACCCCTTTTGCAGAAGAGGAATCTGAGATATGAAGCAACCTGGCGGAGGAGATTTGGGAGAATCCAGGTTTGATCCCAAGAAGTTTGACTATAGAGTCCAAAATTTGAACTTCTATTCTATGTCACTCTTTATTATGGTTTCCAGTCTAAGACTCTGGTACCCCTACACAAAGAAAGATCAGATCGATTCATTTCTAAAGTTGCACCCACTTTAGATTCTCAAACTCTGTGTAACTCAATGGAATCAGTAAGTGGTTAGGACGTAGGCTGTGAGTTTTCAGTGGGCTGTTAAATATGCCTTTGGTGTGAGACCAAGTTCTAGTATTAGTTTCCACCATGCTGACAGTGAATTGGGTGGGTCTGTGACGCATCGTAGGGCCCCAGACCTTCACATAAGGGACTTAGAATTGATACCAGTTTGCAAACTCTGATTAGATTGTGAAAACAGTGCTCAATCTAAGTAAAGAAAGGTGAGATGGGGAAGTAATCATGAAGAGTTGGGCTGCAGTGTGCGATGATTCAGTGAGATAAGAATAGGAGAAAAGGCTTGACCCTGAACACTGGCCATAGGAGATGCCTAGAGCCTTCAGTTTCCTGAGCAAGGCAGATTATTAGTTGGTAGCAATGGAGTTACTGGAATTGAAGAAATATAACCTTTCTAGTGACCCAAATGAAAAAGCTTGCATGAAAATACAATCTCAAATCTTCTACTTTGTTAGTCATTCCATAGGAAAAGGCCAAATTCACATTACAGATTCCCTGGTGGGAAGGCAGCAGATGTAATGAAATGAACACTGGTCTGGTGTTAGGACATCCAGGTTCTAACCCTGGATTTGCTTCTAACAAGGTGAATGGCATTATGTGAGTTGTATTCCTCCTTGGTCTCAGTTTGCCTGTAATGACAGTGACTTTTTATTGAGTACTTGCCATGCCAGGCTTTGTTCTCAGGGCTTGACATATATTGCCGTATCTAATTCTTGGAGAAGTTTCGTAGACACTATAATTATTGCTGTAACCCAAAGGAAACAAATAAAGAGCTCAGGGAAGTTAAGTAACTTATGTTGGAAATTTGTCCCAGAGAGTTTCACCACCCTCCATGATTTAGTTAGCTATTTGTGCAAAGATGCTAGTGACTTTGGTAAGCAAAGACTCTAGATTGAGGCAATGTTTTATCATACATTTCTTTCAGTGAAGTGTGGTAGCTTGCACCAACCCCTCTAGATGCTCAGCTCTGGGACTGCAGGGTGTCATCACTGTCTTCCTAGTGATACGCACAGTAGGTCTTCAGTGACTATTTGTTGAGTGAACATATGGAAGAATAATTGAATTCAGCAGAGCAGAGAAGCAGATGAAGTGATGGGAAATATAAAGAGGCTGAATGGAATGAGCTTGGTAGAGTGTGACCTGGTCCAGTCTGGAAGCTGAAGAACTTCACTAAGAGTCAAGGTTTTGACTTTCAGTTTAAAATCTGCAATGTGGCACATGATCTCTTTGTAACACATAAGACATGTTTTGGTGTCGCCATTTGAAAATGTCTGCTGAAGCTTGCCTTCCAAAGTCTGGCTGCTATAGAAGAGCTTTGAGATCTGAGCCCAGTATCACCAACTCAGGGAGGCTTCAGCAAGCCCATTACTTCTCTGGGTTGGCGTTTCCTCCTTTATCTCATTGGGGTTTGGATAAGCTCCATACCTGTAGAGCCTACAGTAGAACTTTTCTTTCTTTACAGGCAACTTGTCAAGCTTCAGTCTTTCCTGCCACCTGTTTGCCAAAGCTTACCTATCCCATGTCCTATGTACAGAGGATTCTGTTCTTAACCAGCGATATTTATCATTAGTTATTCTGATGACTGACTACACCTGCTAGTGTGTTCTCAGGTATTTGTATGCCTTGTCTTCATAAAATATTCACAGTTTACCATGTCCTTGAAGACATCATTAATGATGGGATTTTTGACCACTTAACAGGTTTGTGGGAGAAAGATTGCTAATTACAGATGACAGGGGACAAAAACACTACCTTGTTCTTCATCTCATTTGATTCCCACTTGGGTAGGTCCTGTCACTAGCAAGTGCAGGTGCTTTGGTACTGTAGGAAGAGGTTTGGGAAGAGACCTGTGTGATCCCAGCTTTTCCAGTACCTGCAGGACCTCTTCCTCACTTTCTTCTTCTTATATGAGAGTAGATTGATTAGATCACTCTAGGGCTTCTCTGGCTTCAGCCTTTTACAAATCTAGATGTGCTGGGCTTTGTTCTACAGAGAACAGATGCAGCTTACGTGGTTCACACTGTTTGGACTCCATGACATTCATATATAGTTTCCCTAAGTGGCATTTGCTGTACATGTGTTGTCAGTCTATCCTGAGAGAGGCAGTGAGAAGCTATTATTTTATTGTCATTATTATTCTCGAATTACTGACAATAACAAAGAAATTCTGAATGATTAAATGAATTATAAAAGGGCAGTTCCTGTAATTGGGCAGAATGGTGGAACTGGGATTTTAACCAAATACTGAAACCCTGCTTGTACGGCTCATAGAGTTTCTCAGGAGTTGTTGGTCTGGTTTTTCTTGGGCTCCCTTGAGGTTCAGGGCCCAGAGAGTTGCAGCTGAGCTCAGGAATGACTGCCTTTTGGGAGGGCAGGTTTACCCATCCCCCACAGGTCCGATGTCCTAAGATCCTGGACCTCCTCCCCCTCCCCACCTCACTGGCTAGTTTGACAGGCAGCACTCTGCACTGGGTGTTCTCTGTTTCACCCTCCAAATCCATTCTCATCCATTTTTTCCCCAGGATCTCCAGGAGGCTGACCTTGGATATCAGTAGATTCACTTGTCTCCTGGCTCCTGGGTAGAGTCAACCCAGCACTAAGCAGGTGATTATAAAGTAGGATAGGGGAGAAGTATGCTTATTTCTTCTCCTAGCTCCCTCTTTGCTGGCTGCAGGTTGTCCAGTGGCTGTTTCCTCTGCTGAAGTCCATAGCTGTGATTAGGCAGCCCTCTCTTAAGCTTACCAGCACTTTCCAGATTCTGGAAATGGCCACGTTCCTTTATGCTTTCAGGCCAAGGGCTGTAAAAGCTCCCACTTGTAAGCCTCATGGTGTGTGTGTTGCCATCTCTTGTTTTTCCTTATCCGTGCCTGCACCTTTGTAAATTATCTAGTTTATCTCACTTCCCATTGAGTGTGCCCTCTGCTTCTTGCCAGGATCAAGATCAATACAACCTGTTTCATTCTTTCTTGTTTCCAGTCTTCCATTTCTTAAGAGTGTTTATGACCCCGTGCATTTAATATGAAGTGCTGTAGATACTTCTCCTTGCAATGTTTAACCAAGAATAAGACCAAGCCAGAGGAAGAAGCAAAAGGTTGTGGCTGCATGGCAGGGGAGAGAGTGGGGTGATAATAAAAGGCACTGAACTTGGACCTGAACATTGAAGACCCAGGTGGACCACTTGCTGTCAATATCATCTTGCCAAGTTACTTTTCACTAAACAAAATTAAGAAGAGTTTATGACTTATCTTCCCCATAAGCTTCTTGGGAAGACCAAATGAGGCAAGGCCATATGAAGTATTCTGTAAATGTTGAAACATTTTCTTAGCATTAAGTGTTTCTGTTGTTGTTGTTGTTTTTTTTTTTTTTGTTTTGTGTGCTTTCAGACAAAATCCTCAAGAGGCCATGCACTGCATTTTCCAATGTACTCAGATTTCCCCATCACCTCTGGGCCTCCTGGATCAGGAGAACTGGCATTTGTGGAATCCAAGATTAATGTCCAGAGAGGGTTGGCTAAGCATGGGCCCACATGGCATAGCTAAAAATACTCTTAACCTCAGTGGGAGCATCTCAGTCCCTAAAGGGGGTGGGCCTGGAGGATAGAGGGTGTGTGAGGGGAATGACCTCCATCAGCTTGGGCTAGGAGAGGACAGGGAGAAGGTGGCTGACACCGGAGCCTCCTTTCCAAGTGCCAGTTAGTGCAGTGGCTGATTACTCTCTGTCGGTCTTCTGTGCATTTCAGTGGAAGGTGGGGTGGGAGGAGGCTGACCTGAACCTTTTGTACTTTTCTGTTGGAGTGAAGCCTATGCCTCACAGCTCTTCCTCATGGCCAGGACTCTTAGGAATTTTTCCTGACTGCCAGTGGAGATGATAGACACTTAGAGTCAGAAGGAGGTAAGAAGGATGTAATCCTAGGATCTTGACTTGGAGTTGATTGTAGAGGCTGACTTTAGCCCAGGGAAGCAGAATCTAATCCAAGAGCCTGGATTTACTATCTCTGGGGTTGGGAAGAGGCAGGCTCACTGTCTCCCTATCTTAAAACCCAGTGATTTGCAGACTATAATTCTTAGAGCTCCAGACCCTTGCTACTAAAAATTTGGTCCATGGATCAGTGGCATAGACATCAGCTAGGAACTTATAAGAAATGCAAGGTTTCAGGTCTCCTCCTAGATCTCTAAATTGGAACCTGCATTTAACTCAGTCCACTATGCATTAAAGTTTGAGAAGCACTGTTTTAGGATCCTTCTGAAATCCCTAAGGGGATCCACAATGGGTGGGCTCCAATTGTACCTATGAGGTCTTATAAATGATTACATTTGAAAAAATGGTTCAAATTGCATTTAGAAAAAGATTTTAAAAATTGAAACCAATGTTGTCTTTTCCTTTATCTTATAGAAAGAAATTCTGCTGACAATAGGACCCTATCTCTCCTTCTGGGGCCAGGTGTCACATTGCCCTGCCCTGTCCAAGCCGTCCTTGACTGAGTCCTGCACATGCTTGGTGCAGGGAAGAGGCTGCTCCATCAAGGAAGGGCAATGTTAGGAGATTTGTGGGACCTCGGATTAGCTCTCAAACCTTGTCATTCCCAGCTCTGAAGATTCCACTTTGACAGTGCTACCTGGTGAGATGCTAATGATACCAAAGGAGTCTGTCACGACCTGGGAGTTTAGGACTCAGCTTGATTCTCTGAACGGGGAGGGTAGAAGGGTGCGGAGCTTCCTTCTCCGTAGGTGGAATTATGCAGGGAGCTTAGTGTTTGTTGTATGAGGAACATCCTGGCAGGATCGGAAGGAGTGCCAGGAGCGAGAAGAGATAAGCCTGCTTCCAGCTGGGATCTGGGCACAGCCCGGTGGCAGCAGGTTTTCAGGATTTCCAGAGGGAGTGCTTGGCTGCAGCAGCAGTGTCTTTTCAGAGCCACAGTTTTCTGCTATTATAAGTAACTGTGATTTGCATTCCCTTTGCATCCTAACCTGAAGGAGCGCAAAGCATTCGCTATTGAATCCCCCAGAAACAACCTTATACAAGTTCCCTTAGAGGCAATATTCATGGCTTCTATTCTACAGAAGGGGAAACTGAGGCTCTAAGAGGCCATGCAAGGGTGCCACCTCCATCTGGGATGAACCAGGACTAGAAAACTCTGGGAAGAATCAAGTGCCTGGCATAGCCTCAGGGTCTTGCCCCAAACTCTTGCTGGCCTGAACTGCAGCTTCTTCTCACCCTACAATCTCCTTTACCCAGAACATCCTCCCCTGCCTGCCCAGGACACTTTGGACCCTCTCCTTATGTGGATATGTTCCCTTTTCTACTATCCTACCTCTATGTCTCCAGATACACATCTCTGCTTTTCCCTGTGACACAACTGTCTTCCTTTGATTGGAGTTATCTAATAGTATGTTCCCTTGGCCACCTATCTACTTTTTAAAACTTTGAAGGCTGGGGTACAGTTCAGCCTCTGGGCAATGATGAAGCCACAGAAGACCAAAACATGAGCTAGTGGAAGCAGCAAAGAGATTCTACATTTATAGATTCTCATGGGTGAAAGGGTCATGTCATTCAACAGTTCTGATCCTACGGAAGGTGGAGGGGCCCATTCTAAAAAAGATTTGGAGCAGAAGCTGCAGTTCCCCATGAAAAATAATGAACCGTCATGCTAGTTTACTGCTATGATTTAGAGAGGTCCTGAGAGTCACAATCAGGCACTAGTTTCTGACCCAACATACTTGCTTTTTCCCCGAGTAACCTGGAAATATGAGAATACTGAGATAATTAATCTCTCAGAATTTTTTGGAGATTAAATAAGGGGAGGTGCATGCTAAATGTTTGCCAGAGAGGTGGCAACTTAAAAGCCTTTCCTGTGTGTCAGCTACCCGCTCCTAGCTCCTAGGAGAAGTCATCTTTTCTTTTGTCCTGGAGCTAAATAATGCCTGAGAATGAGAGAACAATGACAGGAATCCCCAAAGTTGAAACTGAGACTTTCCTTTTGGGATATTAATGCTCTGGATCTTTGGAAATGATTATCTAGGATACTAAACACAAGGATTTTAAAAAATGGTGTCTGATCCAGCCCCATGCCAATGCTTCTTTAGTTCCAATTATGTAATTATTCACTAGTAAGTCAGGAGCCAAGTGAGTCGGCCCCTGGGCCATGGTCTCCACCCTAAACAACTTCTGTTTAGAAAGCTGGGGTTGTGGGGTGGAAAGAACACTGTTGTGGGATCCTCAGAACCTGGGCTTATTCTCTGCCTTACCTGGTGATCATTTATCCCCTCTTGGGAGTTTGGCTTCGGCTTCCTCATCTGTCAAATGAGGGTACTAGGGTAGATGCCTCATAAAGTCCATCATGCTAGTTTGTTGTGGAAAACTGGGGCCTCCACAGCCTATGCTCTCCAGGCACCTCCATCTCTCTTGCTTCTCTTCATGTCTACCTATCCTAGGGAATGAGACTGGAAATTAATGAGAACAAGCCTGTCATTTTAATGCTTTTCCTAGTCACTTACCTTTTTCTAGCTGTAAAAACAGCTCAGCAAGTAGATAAGGTAGATGTCCTTCTAATCCCTGTTTTATAAAAGGTACAACTGAAACCCAAAGAGTGCAAGAGACCCAAGGTTCCTTTGCTCAGTAGAGACAGAGCCAGCTTTTATTTTCTCTGCTCTGATTTTTTTTTTTTTTTTGCCAGTGACTTCCAGGACTGGTGGTGGTTATAATGCTAGATTGGTTCCCCGGGTCCAAGTGGAGCCCCTTCTTCCTCTTGACTTCCCTTCCTTTGCCCAGGCTCCAGTTGTCTTTGTCCCTCCTGCTTGGCCATCCTGGAAGAATGTGATGCGGTGAAGCTAAGGCCAGATGAATTGACTAAGAGAAGTCTGCCCAGGGCTCCGCCTCAATCCCTCCTCCTCTTCCTCCCCCATCCTGTGCTAAAGTCCTTGTTCAGGTTTCACCTTCTGAGCAAACTTGCACGTGAGAGCCTGGATTGTTCTCTGGGGATGCAGATGAAGAGCGCTGAGGACAGAGACAGTGCCCGGGGGCAACCTAGGTCAAGTGTGACAGTGAGACTTCTGAGCTGCATGGTTGACCTGCTCTGATAGGTTGAAGACAAGTAATTGGGCAGAAAGTCATGCACCAGGAAGATAAAAAGATAACTTCCAAAGAGGGGGCAGGGAAAGCGAGTCGAGGCCTACAATGAAAACAGGTATATGAGATAAGGCAGAGAATTAGTCAAGGAGATTTGGAAGAATTTCAGCATTTCTGAATATTTCTCACGCCCCTTTCTTCCCTCCATTTTTACTGCCTCTGCCCTCTCACATCTCACTCAGGTAGTTGCAATAACCTCCCAACTGGCCTCCCTTCCCCGGTCTCCTCTACAGCCTGGGTGAACTACTCACCCTTTCCTTCTCCTGTACTTTTCCATCTCCAGTTTTTGCTTGTATGTTTTCCCTGCTCAATTCTTCTAGCCCAGCAAGTGCAAATCCAACTTCATTCTTTAAGGCCCACTTCAAGTGACAGCTCCCCTGTGACATCTTTCCTGAACCTTCCCTCCCAGGGCAGCAACCTCTACCCACCGAGTATATGTAATATGGGATTGTTTGGTCTCCTCTTTTAGGGCTTTTATTGCCATTTGCCTGGTATTGTTGTTGTAACTATTTCTCTGTGTGTCTCCCTCCCTAGCTAGACGAGGATGGAGGATCGCCTTGCATTTGGGGAAGTGAACACTCTCAAGTTTGTATTCCCCACTGTCTGAACTGCCAATGAGTTATTTGATGAATTAATAAAGACATAAATAAAGGAGTACTTGTTGGGACAGGAAACAGGAGAGCTCCAGCATCTGAGCTTCAAATAAGGTTAACCATAAATCTCCAATTAATCTGATTGGGGTGCATAGTTGAGGGAATGCAAATAAATACATTCAAAGAATGGTGGATCAGAAAAAATCCCAGCAAGGGAGTGCAACCCAGGGGACCTAGAAAATAGGTAAAAGGGAAATGATGGTGTTTATTTTATGCTTGGTAACAGGAGAAGTCAACAGAAGCTGCAAAAATCTTCTTGGGGTGGGAACAAATGAATCATAAAGCTTCCATTTAACTCTTAAACAGCTTGTGCACCTTCTCCAAGGCAGGAACCTAGGAAAGAAAAGTGTCTGGCACCCTAGTGGGCCCTAGGAATTACTGAATCCATTACTGAAACCTGTTCATATTTAGTATTTGCCTTGAGCTAGGCCAGTGAAGTCTGTTAACATGGTCACGTCACCGTCCTTGCCCCCAGAAGTTCAAAGTCTACCTGGATGACAGTGTTCCAAACAATCCTGACCAAGCCCTACTGTCAACTGTGCCTTTGAGATGTATAAAACATGAGTGATATGGAAGAGGCCACAAGAATTCCAAATGGGGTGCCGGAGCAAGGACAAGTGAGGGAAGACTCATGGAGAACATGTTTTAGAATCAGAACTTCAAGAGTTTGCCTGACTCCCACCAGTCTCCAGAGGTGGTCTGTGAGGAGCCACAACAATGCGAGCTCATCTTTCTCAAGACTACTGAGCATCCAGTGACCAGTGTTTATCTATCAGAATGATGAGTGTGTGTGTGTGTGTGTGTGTGTGTGTGTGTGTGTGTGTGTTGCATAGGAAGGCCAAACAGAACTATGACATGGAAAACCAAACTGAAAATGGAAAGCAATCATCCTTCGCCCAAACTCAGCCCTGCGTGTGCAGGTGAAATGCAGTGGGGTGGGGGGTGAATCCCTAAGGAGGAGGGGGTTGGATAGGGAGCCCTTTCTTGGTTACTCCTTGGTTTAGGACACTTGAAGTCTAAAAAGAATGTGAGGAAGGAGGGCCTTTGTTCTTTTGGCGGACCTTATTCAAGCATCGCCTCATCTGCATAGGTAAATGGGAGAGGTCAGCAGTGCAGGGCGAGGCAGCTGTGGCCCTGCAGCTGCGGTGGAAGGGCTGCAGTGGCAGTGGCGGGGAGTCCCCCAGGCTGCTCTGGGCTGCAGCACCCTCACTGGGGCTGGGTGCAAGAGAGGAGGGAATGGGAATGGAAGGGAGGAAGAGATTGTGTCCAAGGGGAAGGGGTCCTAGGTGTCATCTTTGCCATCCCTACTATTTTACACACAGGGAAATCCAAGTGAAGAGGAGCTTATCCAGTTATCGTCGGCGACTGTCAGAACGTTGGCCAGAAGCAATGTCCCTTGACTTGAGGGCTAGTAGTGTGTTCTTTGTCTTTGCAAAGCTGGGGTGAAGGGGAGGTGGAAAGGGAGAGAAACGTAGAGGTCCAGAAACTAGAGGTGAAGGGCCCCAGGCACCCCACCAGACAGGTGGGTGCTCCTTCTTGGAAGCTGTTCTCTGCAGGTCTACTTTGGTCTTTCGTTCTCTAAAACTCAAACTAACCATTCTCTAGGGACACAGGAAGTTTAGGAAAATCATGTCTTCTGCAAAGCTTTCACAATTCCCGTGAAATTTACAAATTGTCCTTGTCATTGTTGCATGGTCAGTGGAATCCTTTACGATCTTCATTCAGTGTTACTTTTGTAAGCGGAGACTTCATAGTTTAATTCTTTCTGAAGGCTTTGAATGGCAAAAAGGATGGGCATTAGGAAATTATTCCTCAAATTTTACTTTGTGTTTTTGAAGGGATTAGGCTCAATTTTATTTTAGGTTTGTAAGATGCTAAACTGAGGCATCTGTGCTCTCTTGGGAAGAACATCCAACTTGACATCAGGTTACCTGGGCTCAAAGGTCAGCTCTGCTATTTCCAAGTCTTTTTTTTTTACTTTGGTCAAGTCAATTTTTCTCTGAGCTTTCATTTCTTCATCTTTAAAATGGTGACATTTCAATAACTAAACTATGGAACCAACCTAGATGTCCTTCAACGGATGAATGGATAAAAAAAATGTGGTACATATATAAAATAAAATATTACTCAGCTTAAAGAAAAATGAAATATTTTACTTAAAGAAAAATGAAATCATAGCATTTCAGGTAAATGGATGGAGCTAGAGGATATCATGCTAAGCGAAATAAGCCAATTCCCAAAACCAAAGTCCAGATGTTTTCTCTGATAAACACATGCTGATCCATAATGGGGAGGGGGGTAGGGAAGAATGAAGGAACATTGGATTGGGCAGAGGGGAGTCGGGGGAGAGGAGGGGGTGTGGGGTTAGAATGACAGTGGAATGAAACAGATATCATTACCTTATATACATGTATGACTACACTACCTGTGTGACTCTGCACCATGTACAGCCAGAGGAATGAGAAATTGTGCTCCATTTATGTACAATGTGTCAAAATACATTCTACTGTCATGTATACTAATTAGAACAAATTTAAAAAAAAGAAAACATAAAGGCACAGAAAGGTTGAGAGCACTATTAAAAAAATGGGGATGTTAACAAATAAAAAAATTAAAAAAGGACATCCTCCCCCACAAAATGGGGTGTTAATAATAAAATCCTTTACAAGATGGTGAAATCCCCTGCCCCTGACAGAGATTCTTCTTCTTCTTCTTTTTTTTTTTAATGTTTTTTATTTGGCAATGGAACTTTATTTTATTTATTTATATACAGTGATGAGAATCGAACCCAGTGCCTCACACATGCTAGGCAAGTGCTCTACCACTGAGCCACTACTCCAGCCCCCGCCCCCCCACCGCCCCCGAGCTTCTGACACAGATTAAAGGGAATCACATGTATAGAAGAGTTTGGCACAGAGCCTGGTGTGTAGTAGCTGCTTCATAAATTATGAGGTTAGATTTCTCACAGCCCTGGAACCCTAGAGAGCCAACTCAGTCTTAGAGGTGGTATCTACCAGTTAGGAGACCTTGGGAGCCTTGAGCCAATGACGTGGTCTCCCTTGCCCAGTTTACCTCCTTCTACACAAGTGCCTGCGGCCCCTCCCATGTTTCATGATTCTTTATGGGGTTTCCATAGACAGAAAACACCTTTGCTTATGTAAATCACATTCGTGTAGAGACAAGAACAAGGCCACTGTCCCTCCACACATCTGGGGAATGGCCCTTGTCCAGTGGATTGGTTTCAAGATCGAAAACTAAATTTCTGACTATTCTATTTATTGATTGGTTTCTACTTATTAATCTTTCTCTGGCTATTAGCAAGCAGATTAGCTGAACAAATGAAAAATTCTGATGAAATCTGTCCTATCTTTAGATAAACCTGTGTTCATAGGAAATGATGGGGGCGAGTCAGTGACCAGTCATCATGGTCAAGGACATTTCCACTGATGGTGTGCATTCATCTAAAGTGATTGGTACAGCTTCTTTCCAGGGAGGACATATTCCAGGGGATGTCAGAAGAAGTGAATCTGGGTCTCAGCCCACCACTGCCTAGCAAAATCCAAGTCAGAGAATCATGGGCAGAACAAATCATGGACTGATTTTTTCAACTCTTTTATTTAACAGTTGTCAGAATGGTGGCCCAGAAATGTGAAATCCTTGATCTGTAAGATACATTTGCTAATTAATGGCCAACATTTTTACACGGACTTCATTAAGTCCCAGAACAACTTAGGTCTCTAGAATCCCAGTTCAACACTTGTTCCTTTAGCCTCCTAAATCTAGAAAGGCCACATAATACTCTTCTTTTGGAAGTCCCCCTCAACAACCACTGGGTAATTCTGATTTCTGTTCATGACATTGCCTTCGACGAATAAGAGTACAAGTTTAAGGTGAATACCTGAAAGGCTGTAAAAATGAAGACTCTTCATATTTGTTGAGTGGAACCTCAAATACAGAAGTTGATTTAGATGGATATAATAAGGTGGTAGGTTTTGCTGAGACCTAAGGAAGCACTTTTTGACAGGTAGAGCTATCAAAACTGCTATGCTGTGCCCTGGAATGGAGGTGACCAAGTGGATGCCAGATATTTTATGAGGTAGTAGGTTAGATTGGGTGACTCTGAAGGTCCCACGTATCTTTAATAAACCCATATGGAGTTAATGAGAGACTCAGATTTAAATAATCCTTTATGAAACTTGTGAGCATCTGCACCACTGGCCAGTTACTGACTACCTCTCATGCTAATTAAATTTGCTATCTAGTATGCAAAGTAGAACTTCCTTTTGTTTGCTCTCAAATTAACTTTGCAAACTTTGGGGTAAGGGAAGGCTGGGATAGTTCTGTTTTTCTGAGATGTGTTGATTAAATGCATAGTTCCATTCTGCCAAACATTGCTCTATACCCTCTCAGCCTGTTCTTTTTTGATTGAGGAAATCTAATTTTGCTAAATCTACATTTATATCAATAAACTTCCATCATATTGATGATTTGAATAGTTTTTCTCTGTCCTTCTCCCACCTCCCCAGCTCCACTAAATTTTTTCAAGGTCCTTGAGTAGAACTGCCAGTCCCCCCACCCACCTCCAGCCCACACACTGCATTCATGTGAACAGGGGATCACACCTTTTCTGTCTGGCTTCCATATTCTTTCTGATGAAACTCCACATTCCTGTGAGCTTTGCAACATCAGCAGCTCCTGGAGTCCAGATCTGTCAGAATCGATTTCAGGATCTGCCCTGCCACTATTAGCTGTGGATGTTGTATAAGCCACTAATTTAATTTTCCCTTGTATAATGGAAAGAGGAATACTTTTTTAAAATTAAGATACAAAGGCAGCAACAAGAAATAAAAGATGATCCATGTGAGTATTTTATGTGGAACCCATATAGAGACTGCATGTAGTACCTGTTTATAGAAGGGAAACAAACTTAAATGCATTTGTTGAGTTGGAATATGTTAGAGTTGATCATTTTGATAAATAGGGATTTGAGTATATTTTGCCTAAGAGAACTGCTTTATATTTGCTTTATATTGAACTGAAGTTCACTTGTTACTTTTTTTTCTATTTTTTTCTGAGATCTTTATGTCCTTGAGATTTAAAGTAAGGTGACTCCAATTTGAACCCCTTCTCTATGATTTATTACCTCCACAATCTTGGTTCATTAACATCTCTAAATCCATTTCCTCAACTGTAGCATTGAGGTAGGAGAAATACTTGACCTGGAACATGGGCTTTGAACCTAAGTTCACTCAGCAGTCAAGTCCTGGCTCCATTGATTTCTAGTTTTATGACCACAGACAAGTTGCTGGACCTTTCTCAATTTCCTAGTATGTGGAGGGAGAGAGAGGAAGAGAAAGAGAGAGAAGGGTAGGTGGGGGAGGGGAGAGAAAGAGAGGGAGAGAGAGAGGAGAGAGAGGGTGGGGGAGGAGAGAGAGAGAGGAGAGAGGATGGGAGGAAGAGAAAGAGAGAGTGAGAGAAAGGGGGGAGGAGAGAGAGAGAGGGAGAGGAGAGAGAGAGAGAGGGAGAGGAGAGAGAGAGAGAGAGAGAGAGAGAGAGAGAGAGAGAGAGAGAGAAAGTCTTTTCCCAGAGTCCTTTTCATAATTCAATGGGATAACTGTATACTGCATTTAATAGACTCTTGGGACTGACAGTGGATTATCAAAATCAACTGGTTGTGTTCCTCCCCATGTCATGGAGTTGTGCAGGTTCTTCATAACAAAAGACACTGCTCCTTGTGTCTTGGGTTCCTTGTGTCAGTTAAGGATGACAGATCTCTCCCTGTTTACCACATGGTGTGTGTGTGCTGGGGGGTTCCTAGAGCATCATTGATGGTAAAACCATTAATGTCATATGAACATGAGGCACATGATGATTAGAAGTGTTCAGTGACATTTGCAAAAGTGGGTATTTCATAACTTTGTACTTCTTCTTCCAGGCCTTTCATTAAAAGGTGAAGTAAGGCCCAAGTCAAGGTCTTACTGACTCTGGATTTCTGATTTCTGGAGACCTTTATGTTCATACCCTCTATTCAAGGAGGTTGCAACACCTATTACTGTATTGTTCCCATGGTCCTTTAAAAAGATAACACAGTACCATGAAACAAATTCTTTCACTAAGGAGAAGTTTGGTACAAAAATTCAATCAAAGATAACCTGAATCTTTGAACATTGAAATCTGAGTTTCGGTAATTCCCTTCTTAAACTCTAGACCTAGTTTCTTTGTGTGTGTTTGTGTGTGTGTGTGTGTGTGTGGTGCTGGGGATTGAACCCGGGGCTCTGTACATGCAAGGTAAGCACTCTACCAACTGAGCTAAATCCCCAGCCCTAGACCTAGTTTCTTAAAAAATATTCACTTGTTAAAATTCTTTTATTGTGGTGGAATGAGAGAGACATCATTGCCCTAGGTACATGTATGAAGACACGAATGGTGTGTCTTCATACATGTACCTTGTGTAGTGTACAATCAGAGAACTGAAAATTTGTGCTCCATCTGTGTACTATGAACTGAAATGCATTCTGCTGTCATGTATAGCAAATTAGAACAAATAAATTAATTACTTAAAAATTCTTCTATTATTTTTCCATTATAGGTTATGATTAGTATATTTCATGATAATATTATCTATTACGTGTTCCAGATATGGAAGTGAGATTTAGCCACTTATGATTGCAAATAGCCCTTTATATGGGTGGAATTCCATTGGCAATATGATACCCTCTGGTTCAGTGATCATTTATAATGATAGGTTATACGTTTCGGACAGTGGCTCCACAACTTTACTCATGACTTACTCCAGAATTCTGATAGAAATTCTACCTGGTACATGTGGTTGATCCATTTAGTTTGTCAATTGCATTTAATGGGGTACATAACATGGTGCCCTGACTTAAGAGACCAGCAATTTGAACTGCCTAAATCTGCTATTCACTTGGACAAATGTGAGCAAATTATTTCCTTTTATGACTCAACATCTTCATCTGATCATGTGCAGAGGTTGTATGTCTCCCAATTTTGTCATTTTGTGACTCTAAAATATGCTGCCATTCAAAGTTTTTCCTGGCAAGTTCCTGATGTCCAGGGCTAAGGGGTAGCTGAAACACCTGATAACATATTCTCCTTCTCAGGCCAGCACTTAAGTGCCTCTTTGAATCCACTGTGGGAAAGCATCCCCAAAGCACATTTGACTGAGGAACTCAGCAAGTTGCATGGCAGCATAGCCCAGAGAAGAGCTCAAGGGAGACGATGGGAAATCATTTGGATTGATTTTCTATTAGTAAAATAAATTGAAAAAAAAATAGCCATTAGTGGAATTTTAGAGTAAATATAAAAAGAGGAAGGAGACTGCCTTATTTCATGGTGCTAGCATTGGAACTGGAACTATATCTTCACAAAGGCCTCATGCAGAGCAGAACCATGAGGACTGGACTCACCACCAGGCTTCATCTTAGTGGCTCCCTCTTGCTGGTGGTTGTCTGATTCCATCTTTGGACCTCTATTTCCTCCCCTGTTAATGAGCATCATAGGGTAAGGCAGTGCTTCTCAGAGTGTAAGAAGCATGAGTATCATTGGAGGTCTTGCTAAGATGCAGCTTCTGACTCAGGAGGTTTCTAAGGCCACAGTTACAACAAGCTTCTCACTGCTGCGCTCCTACTGCGGGTCCTTCCTTCATGGAGAAGCAGGAACTCCATCAAGTTTAGAGGTTAAGCTATGGCCAGGTCATGTTAAGGTGGGGAGCAGGGCAAAGAGACATCCAGGTAAGAATGGAATTCCTAAAGCTGGTCTTAAGCAAGAGGGAAGGCGGCCACCAAATGGGACATTTTCTGGGATTAGGAGAAGACTTGACAAGTATTGGTGTTTGAATGGAAAAAAGGGAAAGTGAAGCAGAAAGTTTGCTTGAGGTAAGTGGGAAAATCAGGGAAGAATTATCCATAGAAACCACATGGAATGGTGGTGGAAGAGGTTGTAGAAAAGTAATAAAGAGCTTAACGTTAATTCTGCAGAGATGTGTGGTGACTTTGCATTTTATACATATGGTCCCCTGTGTCCTTTAGGCATTCCTGCAAAGTTACAGAGGACAGTGGGAATTCTCTTTACCATAAAGAGAATCAGGTGGAAAGTTAAAGGCCAATGTCACTGAGAGAGGGGAACCTCAGGGGCCCCAAGAAGCCTTGTCTCTTGACACCCCAGTCAAAGGACTGAAGCCTGGCCTGTTGGCTTAGGCTGCGGCATAAGCCACTGAGGCTGTCCCCATGAGGAGCTGCCGTGGGCAGCAGGTGGGGGGAGGAAAGTGTCTCCGCGCAACCTCAGTTTCACTTCCTGCCTCAAACACAGAGAGTCATTATATAAATATCGACCTTAGCAGCTGCGACTCTCACCCCTCTTCTCACTATTACTCCCGAGGCCCAGCTCACAGGCAAGGCGCCTGCAGCCTCTCACTTTCCCCTGGTCCCACAGCACTTGCACCAGGCCAGCCAGGTGGATGCCTGGGGCAGAAATGAATCACAACCTCTCTCTGGCCCTCCAGCCAGCCATGCCCAGCAGCCCTCGCCTCACTGAGCAAGGAGGTTGTCCTGATTGGTGGCCCACGTTAATCAAACTAAACCTCGTTCACAGACGTGACAGGCAGTCAGCCCATCTGTGGAGGGGACACAGAATGCACTATCAGCACTCATGCTGCAGAGGTGGGGAGGGAAAGAACCTGGCTTGCTCGTGGCCATTGGGTCCTATGGAATGAGCCTAACTCACCCAAACTTTCCAACCCATTTTAAGTCAGGAAGATAGACTTAAAATGATATGAACAGTAGTCTGAAATGAAAGACCAAAACTGGGTTCCAGTTTCTACTCTGTACTTCTTATCTTCCACCATAAGAAGCTCCTCTTTGAACATTGATTCATTTTGTTTACTTATTTGATTTCTGAAGATGTAATTAAAAAAACAAACAAAAAACAGGCATGTCACAGGATCTTCCCAATCCTGCATATCTTCTTTAAAGCAATGACATGAGTGCTGCTTCTCTTCCAGGAGAAGCAAGGAAATGTGTGAGATGTTCCCTCTCTACCTACTGAGCACAGAGCTCGCCTTGTAATAGTGTCTAAGAAAGATTAGCAAAATGTAACGTGTTGTTCCCAGCTATTATAATTACTCATATCTTAACAATGTTACGACCATGGTCATCTTAGAAACAGAACAGATCAGGCAGAGAATAGTAAAATGGCCCCATTGGGCCCCAGAAGTAGTCAGAGGAAAGCAGTGTTTGGGAATCTCAACAGATAAAATGTGTTGCTCAACAGATTCAATGTTGTCAAAACATTGTGCTCATTTTCCCATTTGATCTACTTATGATCTGACTAGATATTTCTGACTTATTATTAAATGACAAAAATATATTACCGAGCAGTTTGTTTAGAATAAATCCATTAAAAATTATATATAAGCTTTGGGGAGAAAAAAAACTATAAAAGGATGAATGTTCACCAAAATGTTAACTACTAGTAATCTCAAGATGGTGGTATTTGGATCACTTAAATGTCTTCATAGACATATATTTTAATCCTCCAAAGGGGATATGATTAGTCTGAAAGAAACTGATAAAGAACATGGAGTTGAGTGTTCTTAGCTTTTTCTTTTCCCTAAACACACAGGCTGGATATCTAGTGAAGGAAATCTACAGGTAAGGGGACCAAAGCAGATCCTCAGGGGTTCCAGCAAGGATTTTTCCCAGGTGAGTGTCTGGAGTCATTTATTTTTAAAATTCATTTCCCAAGAGCGAGCAGTTGCTTGCTGAGTTTTCCAGTCTTCTGTTCACATTCATCCCTCCCAGCCCCACCTACTCCCTTGTTCACCAAATAGTTACAGGGTTAGTTACGCAGTGCAGAGGAAGAACATGCACTAGCAGTCAAAAGATCAGGGTTCAAATTCTGCTACAATTTTCCCGAGGCCAGGAGCCCTTTGCTCCTTTGAGCACATCGGGATCCCTGATCTGTAAATATGGAGCTCATGCTGAACATGAAAGCTCTCTGAGAAGTCCCCAGGGTCAGACACAGAAAGAATGCCTGTAACAGGCAAGAACACTGAGGTAGCGGTGTGAGAGAGAAAGGTGAGGCCTGCACTTTCAAGAAACTCAGACTTGATTAGTCTGCTTGCTTCATGTGAAATCCAGCAGAAAGAATCCATTAACTGGAATACAGGAAGACTAGATTCCATCAGTCCCCCTAACATGCAGTGTGACCACGACCAATTCACTTTCCCCCTCTCATGCTCCTTTTCAAAAAACCATTCCATAAAAAGCTTAATCAAGATCAATTATCTTCAGGGCATCTTCCACCTTGGACATTCTGTGAAATGTGATAAAATCAGGAAAAATTTGAAACATATTAAGATATCCATGAGTAGTCAATATGTATCATGTGCTGGTTTCTTTTTGTATAGCAAGGACCAGGAACATTTCAGATAGCTCTGGTATTTCAATGAACAGTTCCTGTATCTATCCATGCTTGTCTTTTTCTGAATGCTCTGTATCCCTACCTAGCTTCTATCACCTCAGGAGAGAGGCAAGGAAGATAGTCACAGACACAGTAGACATGGAATACTTAATGATTTTGGTTAGGTTTATTAGCTGTTTCTCAAACCTTACTATGAGGAAGATAATTTTTCCAACCTTGCTACATGTAAGCTGTTTCTCCACTCTTACTCTGAGTCTGAATAGGAAGGTATGAGCCCCAACATGGGCTCATACTCAGGCTCTAACTAGCTTGGCTGGTGTGTGGCTGGGTGACATTCTTTCATGCATTCATTTATTCCAGAAGCATTTGTGCAGTACCTTCTAGGTGAGATAATAACATGAGTAGGACATAATCTACTAGACTGTGTGCGAGTGACTCTTATTTATTCAGTACCTGGACATAGCCCTGCCCCATGGAGCACATACCCTAGTGGGGTCTTTGGAAAAGTCATTTCTTTCCCTGGAATTTGCTGTTTTCCTCTATACATGATTCTGAGGACTTGGACTTAGTGATCTCCAAGATTCCTTCTAATATGGGTGTTCTGTTGTTACCTGGGTCCTGCAGTGAGAAAGGTGTGCAAACAGAGATAGAGCAAAGGTCACAGAACAATTGGCAGCAGAGGTGAAATGAAACCACAAGGCCTCCGGGGAGCGAGGGAGCCAGTGAGTCCCCCTCCTCACCAGATGGCTGTGAGAAGAAGCCTGGTTCAGAATGCAAATAGCTTGCGTAGGCTCCACTGGAAGGGCAGCCGGGCTTTGAGTTTGCATGGATCCACAGGTCAACATTTAGGCAGAAATGAGGCTTATCTGGTGACATGCTGGACAGGGTCCCTGCATGTCCCTGCTCCAGACTGGGAACAATGAGTTACAACTGATCACACTCTGGAGATAGATCTTGGTGCTCTGGTCACCATCTGTGCCTCTATGCTTTACCTGTGTCACCAAAACTCTCAGGGGATAGCAACACCTACCCCGCATATCACTGTGATGATTAAATGTGAAAACTCATATGATAGGTCTTCGTAAACTCTAAAGTGCTTTATACATGGAAAATAGAATTAATATTCATGGAGGAGGAAAAAACAGAGGAGCACTTTAAAAAATGAATAGGTGCATAACACTGCACACAGCCCAGAAACAAGTACTTTAAAAAGTCAACTTAAAGCCTGGGAACATGAATACTCCCATTCTACAGATTAAGGAAATGGAGTTCTAAGGGCATGTAAATAATTCGATCAAGGTTACCCCATTAGTAAATGGCAAAGCTGAGACTCACACTAAAGTAGTCTAGCTGTAGAATTTGCTCTCTTAAGCAATATGTCCTTCTGACTCCCTAAAGGATAATATTTTTTTTTTTTTGTACTGGGGATTGAACCCAGGGATGTTCTGCCATTCAGTTATACCCCCAACCCTTTTTTTAGTTTTTATTTTGAGACAGGGTCTTATTAAGTTGTCAAACTCCTGCCCCGGGCTCCAGAGTTACTGGGATTCTGGGCATGCCCTACTGAACCCAGTTGAAAAAATGATTGTTAATTCAATTAAATTCCAGCCAGTCAGCGTGACTTGAGTGTTGAACTGGGCAGTGTTGTACATAATCATGAAGACACAGTTCCTGCTCTCAAGGAGCATAAGCAAATAAGAAAATACTCTAAGAAACAAGGGTACAGATACTAGAAATATGAGTGTTACAGGGTAAAACGGAGAGAATATATTGGAGATGGAAAAGTCAAGGAGTATTCCAGAGACTCTGCATTTAACAGACTAGGGAATCAATTGTGTGGATAAATAGAGGGAAGACCAGGAGAAGAGAGGAAAGGGAACTGTGGGAGGGAGAAGAGGAAGGAAAGAGGGAGCCCAGGGGGCTGAAATGGAGAAAATTATATTCCAAGAATGTATGATGATTATGTCAAAACGAACCCCACTGTTATGTATAACTATAATGCACAAATAAAAACAAAACAAAGGAGTAGTTCAAGGTGAGACTGAGAAGGTAATGTGTTGGAACCTGATAGTGAAAGGACTTGAGTGCCAGGCTAAAGAGATGAGTCTTTGGCCTGGAGTTGGTAGAAAATTATGTCAGGTGAAAGGTACACAGGTGAACAGTGTATCAAAGTAGAATTTTAAGAGAGTTAAAGTAGAAGAAAGGTGTTTATTTTGAACCAGCACTATTGCCACAATCTGAAGACTGGTAAAGATGTAGGTAAATGAAAGTTAATTTTTCAAGTTAGACCTCTCATCTGGGAAAAGGGAGAAGAAATTGCATAGATTTGGTGCATCATTTATGCTCAAAATGGTGAAGAACAGAGGGGTAGTCATAGATGAATGAGTTGAGGGGAATCTGAGTAGTGTCCATTTTCCATCCCATGATTGACTTCTTTGCTTCATTATTGGGGTTGTGGCCTAACTTCTAGGGAGTTTCTCCAGCAGTGCAATATTCTTAACCTGATGGAGCAGCTCAGGATCCTTGGAGAGCCCCTATTTTCTTTCTTTCTCATTTAACTACCTGTGCTCAGCCTTTCTTTTATCCCAATATGGGTGAGTGTATCTCAGAATCACCATCTTGTTAACCCTCACAGGCCTCAAATCTTTCCTAGTTGTCATCAAGGATCAGAAAGGTCAGGGAGGCTCAGGACATGAACAGCAGACAAACACCCTCAGGGGGTAGACTAAGCTAGATTAGGGAAATAAAGTCCAGACAGGTGGGTGATACCTGGGGTTGAAAGATGGAAGATCTGAAGGAGAGCCTGGATATGTGGTTTCATCAACTGAATAACTTTGTTAGTCAAGAAATAGGAGAAGTGACCTAGATCAACTCTAACTCCTGTTAGGCATTCTTTAATTTTTTAAATGCATAACTGGAGACCTAACAGGTTATTTCTGCAACCAACACATTCTTGGTGCCAGGCAGTGAGGTACATAAGTGAATTAGGCATGGCTCCTGTCTCTGAGTGGCTCACCCTAAGGTGACAGGTAAAGAGGCCAGCAGTATCTCTCTCTCTCTCTCTGTGTACATATGTTTATGTATAATTATTATGCATTATAATTATACATATGTAATTCTGCAATGTATACATAGGAGGCCACCAGCTTATTTTAGTTCTGTGAGATCAGGACTGAATCTGGTTTTGTTCATATCACTGCATCCCCAGAGCCAAGAATGAGGCCTGGCTCATCTAAACAAAAATTTATTAAATGAGTAAATGAGCAAAGGGGTGAATAAGTGACCAATAGTATCTAATCTAAAACCAGAACCAGGTTCTTCTGATCTTCAACCTAATGCTTTACTCACTATAACCTGCAGGTCCCCATTTTTCAACATCCCCTGTATGGAGCTTGTCTTAATAGGTAGATATTAACTCACTGATAACACTTGCACTGCATCTACTGTTTTATATGCCAACACTGCACACTGGCTTCTTGGCCTCATGTCAAAAGACTCTGATCTAGTCAATAGAAGACTGATTTTTTATTTATTTATTTATTTTTTTGTATTGGGGATTGAACCCAGGGGCACTTAACCACTGAGCCACATCCCCAGCTCTTTTATTTTTTATTTAGAGACAGGGTCTTTCTGAGTTGCTTAGGGCCTCACTAAGTTGCTGGGGCTGCCTTTGAACCTGTGATCCTCCTGCCTCAACCTCCGGAGCCACTGGGATTACAGGCATGCACCACCACACTGGCAGGAGGCTGATTTTGGAGGGAGATGACATTATTATAAACCCTGCTCATCTCCCTAACTGTCAAGTGAACTTGAGCAAGTTAATTTTCTTTGAACTTGAACTTCTTGTCTGCTAAAGAAGGGGAATATACATCTACCTACCTAGTTATTCAGTAATTTCATTCTGGGGAAGAACTTGGCCTTGTTGAGAATCCACGGAAGAATTCCCTGAAGCAGCTCAGAATTTTAGGGCATTTGGACTTGAGAAGCTGACAATCAGAGTATTTGAACCTGTGAACTTTTGGCTTAAAAGTAAGAGTTCAACTCTCTCTGGTGTAGCAGTGTTGGCTGAGGGTGGCGGCTGCACCCTGTGTACAACCGGAAACCCCAAATTGGGTTTGCATCTATCTAACCAAGGTACCTTCCCCAGCTCCACCTCCAGATGCTCCACGGGGGTTTGAGGTGAGGAGGAGGAGTTAGCGGAGCCTAGTGTCTCTGCATTAGGGGCAAGTACAGGCACCCACATACACGGGAGAGCTGGGGGTGGGAGTGCCGGCCGGCTTCTGTTAATTTGGGTGACAGCTACAGGCCGCTTTAGCCAGAAGGAAAGTGCTCTATAATCACACGACAGAGGCTTCCCCATCTTTTCCCATACATCAGTAATATTTCAATGATTTTTGCACACTTGTCTGCCTGCTTTTTAATAAGCAGGGCTTTACATTGATGTATATGTCTGACCTTTTCATAGGAAAAAACATTCATAACCGAAGCCTATATATAGAAGCTTCATACTGGAGCAGAAAAAGATGTAGGTCATATGACATTTTTGTGTGTGAAGCACAGTGCCAGAGGGACGCAACAGACAATTCAAAACTGATGAAACACTGCCACGGGCTTGAACCTTCCTAATATTCTTCAATGCCTTTAAATAATGACTTTGTTTTTGACTAGGAATTCGAATGCCACCTTCTATCCCTAAACGCAGGAGCCATCCCTGCCTCCTAACCCAGGAAATTTACTTTGTTTAAAAATGTATTTTGCTTTTTAGGTAACTCTATTCCCGTATAAGGCACAAAGAAGTTACCATCAAAATGTATGCAAAAATAGACAAGCCTTTAAAGTGATATGATAAGTAACAAAATATTATTTGTGTGACTCACATGGGGGAAGCATTTCCCCAGGGTCACCGTTACCTAACTGAACATAAACCAAATTCCCCAGCATTCTAGGCCAGTGTGCTCTGGAAGGTGCTGATTTTCCAACAACCTCCTCAGCACCCCTTTTTATATTCTTTGTTCCACAAATCTCGTGTTGTCTGTGCCTGCATGTTTCTTTGTCCTTGCCTTTGTCTCTCTCATTCTGTCTTCTTGGGATACTCTCTTTTGGACCTTTCTGCACATCCCAGTCTGTTCTAAAATGTCTGACTCAAATGCAATCCTCTTCATGAGTGCTTCCTTCTCTCCCTTCCCTGTCCTTTCCAAGATCCTTGCTTCTTAGTTTGCTCTGGAATATACTTCTGGTGTCCATGTCTTCTGTTCCATTCTGATAGGCTGCAAACTCTTTGAGGACAGAACAAGAGTAATGTTTGGGGCACTTTGTAACATACAAAGCACCTATAAAATGCATTCTTGCAAAATGTTTATTGAGTAAATGCATTTGGCTCGGGAATGTACTAATAGTGATTTGTTGAGTGTTTATTACTCATTTAATTGTCACCAATAAACCCATGAGGTTATTATCATTGTTGTCACCTTCAACAGCTAAAATAACTATAGCTCGTTGAAGTTCAAAACCTTACCCAATGTCACATAGCTAGCAGAAAAATAGGCCAGGATTCAAGCCCAGGCCTATCTGGCTCCAGGGTATGCTGGGAGCTGGCTTGCTCTAGTTTATAAGAGCTGATGGTTAAGTTTCTGAGATTTTGTGAACTGGTTGGAAAGCATTATTAAAAATTAAACCATATAAAATTCGGCTGTATACCCATCTGGTCCCGGGCTTTTCTTGGTTGGAAGTCTTTTGATTGCTTCTTCTATTTCATCTATTGTTATTGGTCTGTTTAAGTTGTGAGTATCCTCCTGACTCAGTCTGGGTAAATCATATGACTTAAGGAATTTATTGATGTCTTCACTATCTTCTATTTTATTGGAATATAGGTTTTCAAAATAATTTCTAATTGTCTTCTGTATTTCTGTAGTGTCTGTTGTGATATTGCCTTTTCCATCCCGTATGTTAGTGATTTGAGTTCTCTCTCTTCTTCTCTTCGTTAGCATGGCTAAGGGTCTGTCGATCTTATTTATTTTTTCAAAGAACCAACTTTTAGTTTTGTTAATTTTTTCAATAGTTTCTTTTGTTTCAATTTCGTTGATTTCCGCTCTGATTTTGATTATTTCTTGCCTTCTGCTACATTTGCTGTTGGTATATATGTGTATTAAGAATTGTAATGCAAAAAAAAACCCCACAAAGTACGTGTATAAAGGCATAAATTGGTATGAACATACTTTATATACAGAAATACAAAAAAACTGTGCTATATATGTGTAATAAGAATTGTAATGCATTCCACTGCTATCGTGTATTTAAAAAAATAATAAAATCAATAAAAAAAGAAAATGAAAAAAAAATTAAACCATATAGACATATAATAAGTTATTTTAAAAATAATTTTAATAAACACTTAAAATACTGCTTTTCACGTAATTTGACATTTTTATTATTAAATATACTATTGAGATTATTTAATGCCTCTTTTAGTTATATGTTAGAAATAAATAATGCTGCACTGCTGTGTATCTCTCCCAAATTGGACATTCAGTGATGTTACATTGGTAGCTTAAAATTAGCCATGCTGAAAGTATGGTATACCAAGGATATTGGCAGACACAACAGATGAGGGCGTCCCACCTCAGAACCAGTTACACATGTGTAAGAGTACCATTGGTTCTGACTCAAGGTCAGGTTACACTCCAGAAAGCAACACACTGTGGGCCCAAGCCTCACACACACTCATCCTTTCCCAGGTTTGACCTTTACCACTAGTAGGACCTAACTTTGGACCATCACAGGCAAGCTGCTTCCTGATAATAGAAAATTGACCTTTATAAGACTCCTTTGGGTTTCAAAGTTGGAATGAAAGTAATTCTTGCTAGTGAATTTATGCCTACACCCATATATCTATATTTCTACCACAAATTTAATTATGTTCATCATCACATCCTGTACATAAGAATATATAATTCAATTCTTAGAGAGTAAAATGTGAATTCCAAAATGTGGATGTAAATTTCTTTCTCCAAATTTACATTAATGTAATAACCCAATGTTTTATCTGAATGTCCTCAGTACCTGGATTTCACATGTTTCCACACCTTATACATTCTATGTGGATTCATAAAGTGAGATTTGAACTTAGAATCAATGGGTATCAGTACTAGTTCATTAACTCAAGTGGAGCTCAGTTAGAATTGCTGTGCCTCAGTTTCTTCATCTTTCCAATGAGGAATTTGGCCCAGATGTCCTTTAAATATCCTTCTGTCTCTATTTCTAAATGATACTACACTTTGTTCCTTTTCTCTAGAGCTCAATTCTTGCATCTATAAACAATGGATCGTTGAGCTTGATAAAGTCCTTTACAGGATCCATGTGAAAAGCTGTTTGCTACTCAATGTGTCATTCCTATCAGACAGAATTGTGCTTTGCCACCAGAAAAATACCAGGTATTCTGCTGAGCACCCAGAACTCTGATGCCAAGAAAGGAAAGACTTGGAGATGAAGCAACTTTTCTGAGCTCTACTGCCTCTAGGCCGGTCTGCTACAGTCCCCAAATCAAAGGCAAGTATGTGGATGGGAAGAGTGCCTCTCCTTTTCCCTTTAGACAATCTAGAAGATGAAAGAAGTAAGGGTGAAAGCTGTATGAAACTTTTAATTTGACACCCAGCTGGGTCTTCAGTGATAGAGGAGGGGAAAGGGAAGGCAGGAGACAGAACAGGTGGTGCTTCCTATCAGAGCAGAGGACAGACACGTGATGGTAACTAAGGAAAGGATTAATGTGGCGTAACTCTCATGGTTGGCAGAGCACTATGGCCCAGATAGATTATCTCCTTCCTTACCCTTGACTCACCTGTTGACCTTGAAACTATAAATCATTTGTATCTTTATTGAAAAGTCAAAAAAAGTGTCCTTAACTCCTCATTAACATATTCGTCCTCATTCTCACCTACTCCGCTCCACATGGTCTCCAGATTATAGAGTACTGTGGCATCTATAATCTCATTCCATTCACAAGATGACTGTGTAAAATAGGAATTGTTACTTGTATGTTTCAAGGAAAAGAATTGGAGATTCATACAGGGAATTGAAGCTTCTTGCTCAGAATCATCCAGGTGCAGAGCTGAGACTGGAACTTAACTTTCCTTCTGAGATTGGGGTCCTTTTCCTGCCCCTGATGTCTCTTACCTAATGATGTCAAAACTCTTAGCTGAGATGAAAAGTCTCAGAGCTGCTGCTCACCTGAGAACCCCCAGAAGCACACTAGAGAAAGAAGAAATTGGTAACATCTGAAACTCGTTGAATCCTAGAAGTGGAAGTGACCCTACATATCTCCTGGCCCAGCCCTTTCCATGTCCAGAAGGGGAAAATGGAATCCACAGAGGTGCATGGCATGTCCCAAGTCACACACAAAGTCAGGGCGGAAGCTGGGTCTCTGACACGCATCTCCTGCCTTCACCTGCTTGTCATGCCATCTATTCAAACACTGTTCACTTTTGCCCTCTCTCAGCCACCTGCAAAATGAAGAGATAGTAACTACCATAAAACACTTGGACATCATTGTAAGAACAATGTAACACTTTCCACCAGTGTGGGCATGGGCTAAAGAACCCTGAATGGAGGGATGCCAGCATGATCCCATCTCAGCTGTCAGTTTGCATTTAATCTACTCTATGCCAGCAATTGGATTTATTGCTGGTGAGAACAGTGACTCATGCTCCTCTGACGCCAAACCAACTAATTTATCCTGCCATGGCTTGGTAAGCACACAAGTTTTTAGTATGTGATCAAAAATAGAGACCCCCTGTCATCTAGCACCTTGGGATTGGTCTTCTCCAAGCCTGAGGACTTACTCAAGCCCAAATCAGACTTTCAGCCCAATATAACCAGATAAATTTTATTTTAGGAGTCCCTAATTTATAAACCAGCCATGGAGGCTAGCAGACTACAATAGGGGACAGCGTCTCATTTAGGAGTTACCTGTCCTGGGTTTATTCCAACTTCTTTTATTAAATTGTTCTGTCATTTTGGGCAATTAATTTCCTCTCTTTGAGCCACATTATCCCCATCTGCCAAACAAGAGGGTTAAAATAGATGATCTTTGGAGGATATTTGGTTTGATGGATTCTGTATAAGATTACACCTTTATCAGTGGCAACTTGTCACATCCAGGTTTTTCTATATGGTCTTCCTATGCTTTGGGGATGAGGTTTGCCAGTGGTCTCATAGGATTTTGCTGTTTCTAAACAGACAAGAATGCTTTGAAAGCTAAGATGAACTATATCAATTTATCCTGTCTGAAGTTAACTTTAAGGATCAGCAACAGGGAGTTCAACCAACTTTAGCGTTTGATGTGACTACAGCTTCCTCTTTAATTACCCTATCCCACTTAAAACCTATGTCCAGGCCAGATGGCCAGGTCAATTACCGTAACCACCCAAGGGGCAAAGAAGAATTTAGGGGAAAAGCCCATGGGGCTCAAAGCAAGTGGGACATTTTATTTTAAATGTCATAGATAATAGCCTCAAGATTCAACTAGTGGAGAATTTGGGCCTAAAACTTAAGACTCTACATTTGTTTTCCCAACTGATGTTCCCCAAGTACCTTCACAGTACCTGACTCTTCACTGTGTTGTGGGAAAACAGGGAACTCTAATACCACCCTTGATTGTGCAGAGCTTAGAATCCTTCAGAGATGATCAGACATGTGCGTAGATTTCTTTCTGTAACTCCGGGCTGTTCAAAAGAGAGTGGGTTTCCATCTCATTGAAAGTGCTTCTTGAAAGGAGTGACATCGTTAGTCTTGTTGACGGTCAAGTAGAATTTTAACTTAGTGTAAGTGACCGAGAAACTGGGCAGTTTACTTTTCTGATATTCAGTTTTTTTCATCTGTAGAATGGGACAGTAGTGTCAACCTCACAGATTCTTTGTGATGTATGAATTAGAAAAACTCCTGGGATATTGTAAGTGCTCAAAAATACTTATTATTACTTTTTATTCTTAGCATCTGAGTGAAATTGCCCAAAGTTTCTTGTAATCTCAAAAGAGACCCAAGCATGGCATTGTTTTGTATGTTGTGGTGGACCCTGCTGAGGTCTTCGGGGGCTCCTGCTATGTGGGGTGTGAGGATTTCCTTGCTTTCTCCCAAATAATGTGTCTTTCTCTCTTAGTCTCTCTCTCTCTCTCTCTCTCTCTCTCTCTCTCTCTCTCACACACACACACACACACACACACACACACTTGTTTCTCTCTGAAGAAGCTGGACTGTTTATCAAAAGCCCCAGGTGTAGGAGTGTTTCAAATGATTTTTGGAAACTGAAATGATTTCAGAGATAATAGGCATCAAGTATGTGGGTGTAAAATACAAACAATAGGCGAGCTCCTATCGAAATCTTTACTTTTAGGAGAGGTGGGTTTTCCTTTTTATTGCTGTATATATATTTTTTTTCCAAAAGCATCATCACTTCTGTGGTTTGAAAATGATCTTTCCTCTGGAAATTAGACATCGCAACACAGAACACAGAGATGGGGCTGATTAAATATACACAAGGCTCACTCTGTTCAGCGAGGCTGCGCGTCCTCTTTCAGGCAAGGCAGCCTACAAGAATAAATTTGCTTTGAGTCACATATTTTACATAAACCAAAGAGGTTACCCCTAAGATGAACTGTCTGGCTTCTTGTTCCCCACCCCCACGGTGTCCCACATACCATCACAGGAAGACGTTAGCAGTTTCAGGACTTGAACTTTCTCTCAAAATTTTCTTTTCTTGAACCAAGGAAGGTTTGCTTCTACATTAAAAAGTAACTGTCACTGTGTTGGTTGTGATGAGTGATGATAGACTGGATGTTCTTTTGGATGTAAAGATAATGAGATGGTATTTCTCACACAGCATGAATGTAGTACATAGTGTCCTCCTGGATTGGTTGTTTTGTCTCTCTGTTTGGTGAATAAGGACAAGCAATTGCCTGGGGTTGGCTAAGATTAGGGCTCTCAGGGATTATCTAGTTTAACCCCATACCTGTCTCATTTTACAGATGGAACAACTAAAGTTCAAAGAGAGAAAGAAAGTGACTTGCTTAGGGTCACACGGGGGTTAGAACCCTAAACTTTTGAGTCCAACAGTAGGACAAAAGGTGAAAAATGCAACCCCTAATTATGGCCTCAGAAACTCCAGTGTGCTCATAAAATAATATCAGTTTAATGGCATTATACAATAATATGTGATCTCAAAGGATTGTTATGGGAATAAATAAGAAAATAAAGGTGAAATATTCATGTAAAATCTGAAAGCACTAAATGGTTGGTAAAGAATGAAGAATGTCTACTCAAGTCAAAGGAATTCCCAGAGCCACTTTAGATGTCTATTTGCTGTATGCCTTCTTTCATCCTGAAGTTTCCTTTGCATAATTCAGTACCAGGAAGTTTCATGTCACTCTAGAACTAAAGATAATTTGTCTTGGTCTATCATATAGCTAGGAATCTGCAAACAAGCACAAGTTGTGGCTGAGGTTAAAAATTTTTCTAATGGCATTTGTTGACCTAAACCAAGGCAGGAAGTGTAAATTTAAGTGGAGAATCCCCAATAAAAGAAGTAAATAGTACCTACGACACCACACGATCCTTCTCTCTAGAGCAACTGAGATTGGAAAAGATGGCTAAAGAGGAACTCAATAAGAAGATAACGTTGGGCTAGAGAGTGAAAGTCCACATAGCTCATGGGACTGTCAAAATACAGATTTAAGACAGGGAGGGTTACCTGTCAGATTGGGGAAGACACATTTCATGCTTGTGGTAGCAGGATCGGACTTGTTTGGAGCCAATCATAGGAGGAAGTTCCCATGAGACAGTGTGGTTAAGAACTTTCGAATAATCTAAATTGATAAAACATGGAATCAGGCTGCCCCTGGAGGTAGTGAGCTCCTTATCACAGAGGCATTGGAAGCCATACAAAAGGCCAAACTAAGGGGGTCTGCAGATTGGAGAAAGGCCCCTTTGGTTTGCCACACCCCTGAGTCTCAAATTCCTTTCTCCAAAAAGGAAGGATGCTAAAGGAGTCAGGGGAGACAGAATGACAACAGGCAGAATGAAAAATCCTTGGGCAGCCTTACCTCTCCTCTCCCATAAGAGGAGAATGATGAGATTTCACAATGGGGGAAATGAGAGAGCAGTAAATTTCCAAGGCAATAAGAGGTACTGTCTCTAGTTCTGTGCAGGCAACATGTGGAAGTCCTTGTTTTCAGATGGATTGTGGGTTTTTTTTAAACACAAAGCCTCTGTGGCTGAAGTGATGGGATCCAGATTGTACAGCTGAAATTGCTCAACTTTAGGTGGCACCCAGCTTGGGGGACCACACTGCATGGCCTAGCACGTGCTACACTGGCAGGGGGCAAGAAGTGGGAGTTCGTGGTACTGGGGTAGTTATGAAATTTTTCTTGGAATCTGTGCTGCTGCTTTAAGAGACCAATGGGATCATGAGAGAACTCTCCACTGTTTACCAAAGGCCCCATGGAATGCTGACCCGTGAGATCCACGTTCTAGGACCAAGTTGGAGGAATGTCGCACAGCCATAGCCCCCTCCTATGTTCATGTGTATATAAAGGCTCTGAGAAGGGCTGAAGCAAAGCAACCCATTTCCTTTTGAATCATCATGCTTTTCACTAATTTATTTGACCGTAATAACCAGGTAACAATTTTTCCCTAGAGCTACTGCCATCCTGGGACCTGACTCAACAGACACATGGACCTACCGAAGTGATAGAGCTGAAAGCAACACTGAACTTAATGCCATTCCTCCATTTTTTTTTTCTTAAATAAAGAAAGCAGAGGCCTGGAAGGGTTATGCCAATTATAATGACTAACAGCCATTAACCCTGCAAGAATGCAAAACTTAAAATGTCCACAAATGACTGTAACGTGAGATTATGAATTATGATGGAGTATTACATACTATATAAGGTTAGATGCAATCAATAGAACTGGGGTCTCTGACTTTTACTATCACTGTGAGGGCCTGTCTTTCCACATTTATTAGCATAGGGTTCCCTCGTTTGTACAACGGAGAGGATAATGCCGGTGTGACTGACCTCACCAGGAGAGAGAAAGGACGTGAGCATGGTTGATAAACTGTACTGTGCTAAGTGGTAGGGATCCTTCTTCCTCCTCTTACTTTGTTGCTACAGACAGCATTAGGAGGATGTGTATGTTTTCCATTGTTTTTCTGTCCATAAGGGTAGTTTGCACAAATTGGTCCACAGACTCCATCTTTTAACCACTTTTATGGGTTAGTGAGGTGATCCATTACCTCCCTGTGGAAGCTCTCGCAAAGCCAGTTGACTCCTAGAATGGTACACTAAATCTGTGACCATGTCCTCACACATGGTTAAAGTGCCTGGCAAGGAAGAGCAGAAAGTAGTGAGCTTGGCCATACCCTTCACAGATTTCTAGCTATGTGACTCCTAGTACTCAAAAAAAAAAAAAAAAAAAAAAAAAAAAAAGAGGCTTCCAAATTCTGTTGCCAGGGCTAAAAATAAAGAGGTTGAAAAAGAAGAAGAATCCAGTGGTATCATCACTGAAAGAAAAGTGGGGAGACGGAAAGACTGGGTTGATGAAGTCTTGGTATCTTATCTCTGGAATGTTATTGATGCTCTGAGTATAGTGTGAGATCTTAAGTGAAGTGAATTGGTGGTTTCAGTTCCGGATATGGTATGCAAAGAAAAAAAAAAAAAAAAACCTTGCTCTTTGAAATTCAGCACTTCCTCGTCTGTGCTTCAGGAAGCCACACGCCTGATGCTGAGCGTGGAAACTGACTCATTTCTGGCCCTTTGAGATTAGCCTCTCCAGCCCCCAGACTGTGGGCAGGACCTGGGGCCTAGTGGGAAACCAGAATGGGGTCTGGCCTAACCTGGAGAAGGAGAAGGAGATAGAACATCATTGATGCACATCTCTAATGTGCTTGCTTTCCAGTAGGTTCTATAGGCAATGGATCTTCTGGAGTGTCTTCAAAGCGTTTCAACTTGTAGTTGGCCATAGTTAAGTGGCCCAAAATGGCAGTAAATGAAATCACAATTGTCATGCTTCCCAACGCCTTCTTTTCAGGGTCACATTAAAGGAAGTTAGCCAGCTAACCTGCCTAGTAGAACAACATGACCCTGAGGTTTTAAATGTCAAGGGCATCCTCTCTTTTCTCACCAACAAGCCCTAAGAAGCAATGATCTGTTCTTCTCCTTGACTGTCCTAACAACCTGTTGATTTGGTATCCTGGGTGCCACTAGGGTAGGAGAGGTATCCTATATTTGTTTAGAAGAGAAAGGCCTGTTGGAGGCTGAATTTTACCTGTTAAAATGAAGCATGAAACCCAGGATGACCAGGAGTTTCAGGTATTCTGAAAGTGACCATGTCAAGTTGACCATTTAGACCTTAGAACTGTGGTTTCCTGATTTTCTGCAGACCATCTCAGCAAGGGAAATAACCACTAAACCATTGATTAATTTTCACCAACATACTTAAAAAAAAAAACAAAAAAAAAAAAAAAAAAACTTGCCTAGGGATAATGAGAAGAGTGCTGATTTAAGTGAGAGGTCAGTGAGAGATCAAGCAATACTGGGGGAAGAAACCAATGGGGCCCGGCTTAGCCCCTGAAGAGCTGAGCTTCCCAGTGCAAGCCACTGAGGATCTAGACCTAGTGCAAGCCACTGAGGATCTCCAGGCCTCACTTTCCTCATCTGTAAAATGTGAGCACTAATGACAAAATGAGATTGTATATGTGAAAATATTTACTTTATGCATAGTAAGAAACTATGCAAAGATTTATCATTACCATTGTATATAAGCTCTTTAATATTAATTATTAATCTGTGTTAGAAATGAAATTACAGACTTCATCATAAAATAATAATTAATCTTCCAAATTTTCCTATCAGGAAAGCTTTTGTGAAACAGATTATTACATTTTAAACTTCTTTGCATGCTACTTACTTCCAGAAAGGATTTAAAGTAACTTATAATGTTAAATATAGTTATAACAGGATCATTAGAACACAGATAAAAGATTGAGAACTTGTCATGGAAAAAGAGGATAGTTAGAGGGGAAAACCCAATAATTTTAATAAATAATTTTAATAAAGCATAGAGTATGATTTTGAGCTCCCCAATGGCTTAGTTAAAAAAGGAAAATGCATGGTAATATGTAGCTGTCTTCATCTAGTAAAGGAAGAATTGTCATGGATCAGGATCAACCAAATCCTTTCTGGCCCTAAATTTCACAAATGTATCATGTGCATTCTTATTTAAGGGATACCAAAAAGTAAATTTGATAAATAAAAGTAAATGGATAGGATCTTAGAAAGGAAATGCAGCAAGGATATTGTTCCAGTCTAACCACTAGGTGATATTTCCCTTTGTGAATCAGTGCGTACCTTTCCAGAACTAAACAAACAGCAAGATGATTAATAGAAGTAGCAGGCAGCCTGCCTTAGGAAAAAAAAAATAGGGCAGTGAAAATCAGAATACTTGCTCCAGGCTGGGGTGTGCCACAGCCAGGGTGTGCACAGAGGCAGCCACCATTCTTCACTTCAGGGGGCGTCAGGCAGGCAAGGCAGTGTGCAAAGTGCCTGGCACAAGGTCACTTGGTGTCTCTGAAACTGATTCTGCATTCTGAGCTCCTTAATATGATTTTTTAGGTCACAGTGTTCTAGGCAAAGCTCCCTGTTGATGTACATCTCTCATGCAAGATTTAGATCACCTCTTTTCGGGCAGAGCTCCATGGAAACACCGCCCATGATTTCTGAAATGGAGTCTGATTGGGTCCCCGTAATGCCTGGCTGGAGTGGACAGCAATCTCTGCAGTTGACACATTGCTGGACAGTTGGCAAGCCTGAGACTACCAGAACCTACTCCTTGTAAGCTATTATTATTCTAATGCCAAAGTAAATTCCTGTTTACATAAAGTGGCTGGGGAATGGAGTATTCTGGGCAATGGAAAATTCTGGTTCATCTGGTTACTGTCCATATCATCTACTGATTCTTGGTTTCCAAATAAGTAAATTACAACATACTTTGCTAAACATTAAAATGATACTGAGTGTGATTTAAGCTTTCTTTGGATGATTCATAAGGTACTCCAGGATCTATTAGCACTTAATACTGTCATTAAGATTTTAACTTCTTATTTTCTTGCATCTGGGGTGCAAATGCAGGTGTGGAAAATGGGGCTGCCTCTATGGTAACCCCCATCCCTGCCACTGAGTTGTGGAGTTGCTGGGAAGTTGAACCATTTTATCCTTGCTATCAGTTTGTGTTATCAGTTTGTTGGCAAGTGAAATAATACACACAGACATGTTATCAAGGTGTCAGGTGGACAGTAAGTTATTGGTTTACTATTTCCCCTACAAAAACATCAGGAGACAGAAATAAAAAGAAAATAATCCAATTCATTTCACTACCCTCTTGGTAGTTGAATTCATAGAACATTTGTTCTGTCAGGGGCCACAGAGATGATATGCTCAATTTTATCATTTCTTATAAGAGAAAACTTGAGCACAGAGAGAAGGAATCTGACTCCTCTAAGCCTTCATGGCTAGTAAGAGTTACAGGTTGACAGCAGAACCCACATCTTTTGGGGGCTAGGGCTAAGGCTATTTAGCAGAAGGGACCTTTCCCATAAGAGTTTCTGCTTCTGCACAGCCAGAGATAGAGAGAGAGAGGTGGGTCTTTTGCCAGGGACTCTGGGAACTTGCCATATCAAATCTGTTTGAAGGTCATCAAAGTCCTCTTCTGTATGAAGGCCCTGGCTCTGGCCCTGAAACAGTTCACAGGGTAAAGGACTAATAAAGTCCCCAGGATTCAGTCAAAATGAAAACCTTTCAAAAATAGCAAAGAGCCACACAACTCCCCACATCTGCAAGAGAAACTTTTTAAAAAGCCACCCAGACAGGTTTAGATTTCTAGCTTCTTTCTTTGCTTTGCCTAAGTTCTAAGGCTTGAATCATTCCTATCTCTGCCTCTTGGGTACTTTTAAAATTGAGTTTGTACTAACTGAACTTCCAAACTAATTGACTGTAAACTCCTCCTATGAAGGAAGGGGAAGAAGGAAAATACTGATTTGAATGCTGTGCATTTTTGAAAGGCAGGTTCAGCCTTTTTAAAAAAGAGTTTCTCTGTTGGTTTAGAAGCATTTTCTCTTTCTGAGCTTCAGATCCTGATAGGACTCTTTTGCTCTTATAGTCTTTGAATTCTCACTCCTTCCTTTGATGCTAGTCCTGGAATCCTGCTGTTTGCATGAGAGATCTTCAGTACCTTCCAAAAAGAAGGCAGAAATCTTGCATGAAACTCCAGGGTCAGAAGAACCCAACTTGGGTTTAATTATTGTCAGAACAGTGCACTTGATATCTGGACTTCTACATTGTATCCCTTTAGCTCCAGGGAACTTTTTTTTTTTTTTCCAGGGATATCTTTGTGTGCGTGTGTGCACATGTTTTTCTTTTTTCTGCAAATGCCTTGTGTTGATTACAAATAAACACTGAATCTCCTAGGAGGGGACGATAGAGGTCATGCATCTAATCCTGCCCAAGTTTTAGTCACTACCATGCCACTTCCTTCCGGTTCCATCCAGGTAAGAGAGAGAAGCAGTTAGGAGCTCTCAAGACTCTGCAGTGTCCCCACTGCCCACAGGATGCATTTTAACTGTGGAGATTGGCACTCAGAAGTAGGAAGAGGGCTTGGCAAAAACTGGCATAAGGATAATATTTTTAATTAAATAATGAGTCAGGTTTCTGGATGTGGCTGACTCCTGCTGTCTTACACTTCTAATGTGCTGAAAACTCTCTTTCCCTTCTGTTACCACCCTCTGCTGTAGCCCAACACTGCTTACCACCTCCATTAACCTACTCTCTGACCACTCAATATACTTGTTAAAGCATTTTTCCCATCTGACATGGTCAGTCCTCAATCCTGGTTATTGAACATACTTCCTTCTTTATGAAATAGTTTCTCCTTCCTTGTCCAAGTTTCCATCCTTTATCCAAAGGACTTTCTTCTCTGTGCCCTGAATTACTTACCAGTGTCACCTGAGGCACATTGCTACCTGTATCCCTGAGGCACATGGCTGATCTCCCTCATGGGATTGTAGATTCCCTGAGGACAGGGGCCATTTTACTCCTTGGGTTCTCTGTCTCACCTAGCACAGGGTTGAGTGTGTAGCTGGCACACAGGCCTTTTGACTTGAGCTGAGTCTTAGGTGATCTTCAGTAGTCTGATAGGAGGAAATAGTGAGACTTCATTCTTTCTCCCTCCACTGGAAGCTGAGTTAGGGATTCTTTCTAAATTTACACAATTCTATCCTGAACACCACACCCACGGGACGATGGGGTAAGCAAAGATGACCACGGGAGCTGTGTGGCATAGCGGTGCATATACGCTTGTCCGGGCCATTTCATGGACCTGGAAATTTACAGGAATGTATAGCTGTGCTCTTGCTCAGCCAGCTCAAAACCTGTTTTTCTGGAGGCTTCTTCCCTCAGCAGGTAGGTTGGGGTATTGTGAATGTTGCCAACTGGAACAGGAGGACACCCAGCCCATGCCCAAGTTTTATTTATCCTAGTGCAGTAGGCCTGCAAGGTCAGGGCTCCACACACTTTATGATCCTGAATCATGTCCCTGGGGGCCCTTTGAGTTATCTCAGGCAACCAAGCCGGGAAGTTTCTCTGATTCCAATGGAAATAACCCATTGTGATTTATTGACTCTCAGACCCTAGGACATCAGATTTGGAAGTAGCCTTTAAAGTCACCTCATCTGAATCTTCTTTTCAGACCTGAAGAATTAGATCATAGTTACCTTCGTTTTTTAAATGGAGGGGGGGGCTGTATTTAATTCATTTAGTAATAAATTCATCCACTCATAATTCCATCCTGTGACTTATCTACAGACTCATTCATTAAATATCCATTAATGCTAGGCACCCAGTGTTTTAGTCAGCTTTTTCACTGTTGTGACTACAAGACTTGACAAGAACAATTTCAGAAGAGGAAAGTTTATTTGAGGGTTCACGGTTTCAGAGTTCTCAATCCATAGACAGTCGGCTCCATTCCTTGGAGTTCAAGTGAGGCACGACATCATGGCAGAAGAATGTGGTGGAAGGAAACCACTCACATGATGATCAGGCAGCAGAGAAAGAGGCTCTCCATTTGCCAGACAGAAAATATATACTCTAAAGGCACACCCCCAGTGACCAACCTCCTCCAGCCACACTCTACCCACCTTCAGTTACCTCAGTTAATTTCATCAGGGGATCAATTCTCGGATTGGGTTGAGGCTTTTATTTATCTTCTGAATCTTCTTGCATTGTCTCATGCATGAGCTTTTGGGGGGACACCTCACATTCAAACTATGACACCCAGCATATGCTTGTCTCTAAACAGAAATACGTGAATAAGACACGGTCTCCACTTTCCAAGAGTTTATTATACCTATCTACACACACACACAAATACATATGATTCAATCTGGTGTGTTCAATACAAGTGTGAGCAAAGAAAGCATGCTATGAGCACTGGAAGATGATCACTAGCCTGTTATGCTGGGAAGAATGAAGGAAGACTTTTAAGAAGAAGTAATATGCAAATTAAACCTAGGACGGGGAAGAGTTCCAGAAACAGAAGGGGAGGAAGGGGATCACAGAGAAGGAGGGCCTCTTCAGAGGCTCAGCCTCAGCAAGGTGTACAGCATCCCAGAGAACAGTGAGCAGCAGGTGGGACTGCTGCAGGGGTGTGGGGTGGGGGCTGTGGCATGAATAGGGTCGGGACATGAATTACAGCTAGATTAAAGGTGGTGTGGAAATGTGTTGTGCAGATCACAGCTGTGCTGAGGACTTCAGTTTTAGCTGGGTGCTCAGAAGGAACACTGTCACATCAAATTTACATTTTTGTTAAAACCTCTCTGGCCACAGTAAAAAGAGAGAGAAACTTGCTGGGATGGGGGTGGGGGATGCTATTGTGATTGTTCTAGAAATAGAGGCAGCTTTCATACACATCAATCAGATCATGTCACCCTCTTGCTGAAGTCCTTTCTATGCTCCATATTCCTGTCCCTTACCCAGGTACCCTTTATTAGAAATGTTTATTTTATTTTGTGTGGTTTTTAGATAGTACTTATTACTGTATTAGGCCATTTATTTATTCACATGCTCATCATCTGTCTCCATCCATAAATCGAGAGCACCATTAGAGCAAGGACACTGTGCATCTTATCATTTTCTCTTCAGCTGAGCACAGTGCCTGGTTGAACTGCGGGTAGGGGTGCCCAAGTGTTTACAGAATGACTGATGAGGTGTCCACCTGGGAAAGTAGTACTTGGACCAGAGAGAAGACAGCCATGAAAGCAGAATGCCAGACCCTTTCTTTCCAAATTCACGATGTGCCCAGTGTGTGGCTGGTGGCTGTCTTCAATAATGAGAATATCAAGCTGCACACTTAACCGGCTGTGTTTGCTAATCACGTCTGAGAATTCCGTGGCAGGCAGCACTGTGTCCCCTGCTCCATGAGTCTCCTGCCACACATTATCAGCCTATGGAATCTTCCAGGGACCCTTCACCTTGTGCTTCTACTAGTCCCAACTCTGCCATTGATGGGTTGTAGAACAAACTATTTTTCTCAGGGCCTCAGTTTGCTAAGCTATAAAATAGGTGCATTAGCCAAGGTCCTATAAGATCCTTTCTAACTCGAATGCTATGAATCTCAAGGTTTTTCTAGCTTGAATAAGTTTTTCCTCTGTTTTCAGTTTTTAAAATATGTACAATGATTATATGCAAAACTTTGTGAAATGATAATTTATTTTATACCTCTTTATTGTCTGCTTCAATTTCTAGCCATAAGTATTTTTACAGAGTCATAATCAGAGCATATGTCTAGTATTGCGTCCCACTCTTATCCTTGAGCATTATTTCTTATATGCCTTTCATGTTGCCACAAAGTCTTCCCATTTATCATTTTAATGGCTACATAATTTTCCATGGAGTTAATATATCATAAATTATTTAACCATACCCAAATTGTTGGGAATTTGGATTCTTTCCAGGTTCTGCTATTTTAAAGAGTTCTGAATATACAGGTTTTTTTTCCCTTTTTCTTTTGTAGTTATTTTCCTTAGGGTAAATCCCTAGGAGTGGGATTACTAGATGAGTTTTATGGCTCTTGAAAAGTATTGCCAAATGGCTCTCCAAAAGTATTGTTTCAATTTGTATTCAATTTGTGTTCCATGCACGCGTATGCCAGTTTCACAGAAATCTTGCCAGCGTGTTTTTAAAATCAATTTCCTTTATTTTTTCAAGTTGAATTTGTATAAAATGAGGCTGCATCGGGATTATCATCAGTCAGGCTAAAGTTATAATACAGTGCTTGGCAAACAGAAGCACTCAGTAATTGTTATTATATGAAGAGGGAACTTAGAAGGGGGCAAATGTGCTTGTCTTACCCTTAAACTTGTGTTTTTTTTTCCTGCCACGTCAGCTTAGTGCAAATAGGTACCCCTTACCTTTAATGTTGCCTCCCATGAGAGAGCCACCAATTCTCCTCCATCCCAAGGTGGCCAGCGTATCTTAGCCTTAGTAGTCTTGGCCCAAGTTCTCTGCCTTGTGGATGGATACTTTCCTTCCTTCCATATCTCTATCAAGAGGGTCCTGACTGAAGATGGAGTGCTTGCCTTCTTTCTCAAAGCTACTTGTGTTCATCCAAAGTTTTCTTCCCCAGAGTTATAGTCAGTCTCATGTTCTTCCTTATCCTTCCTTATGGCTACTGCAAGATGAGGATCACTTCCCCAGGGATTATTTTCTTCTTCAAGTTGGATTTTCTTAAGTCATCCTTATCTTATTCAAATTTTCATCTTCTCACAATCCTGGTTGCTTCTCTCTGAGTGAGTTCTAGTTTATATGTCTCTCCCTTTAAGTGTTAGGCCCATTCATTTATGAAAATTTACTGAACAACATCCAAGTGATAATCAGGATAAAAAGATAAGTAGAATCCATTTGCTGCCCTCCATATGCTCAATGTCCAGTAGGTCAGAGAGGAGACCAGCCCTCTAAGATTTTGGCCTTAGAGACTTCTTAGCAGTAGGCTATTCAGTAGGTCAGGCAGAAGATACTCTCAGGTAAATCTGATGGTTGTCTTTCTTTAATCAACACTCCTTATGCTTGCTTAAATGAAATGATGGCTCTCCTACCTAGTAGAAGCTAACATATACCATTTGACAGAAATGTCATAGTATCCCAGGGACTGGGTTTTCTTAGACCAAGAAAAGAGTTCCAAGAAGGTAGGTGGTGACCACCCATGGAATAGAGCTAATCCTGGGTCATGCCTACAATGCAGACGAAAACTTCTATACATCTGCAGAGCTGAGGCTCCTGGCTATTCAAGGAACCTGTGGGAGTCTAGAGGAGAAGAACAGAGAAAGCTCACGTTCTACTCTGTCATTGTTAGCTGATCTGCGTTATGACACTCAACTGCTCTAGAACTCAATGTATTCTTGTAGAGAAGTGGGTGGGATTAGACCATCCAGGTTCTTAGAATCTATGATCCATGGAAATCCTGACAAGTCCCTCTTGACTTCTCAAAATCCTCTCTTGCTCATCCCACAAAAACACAGAAAAGAAGGTGACCTCACTGGCTGCTGGGCAAATGTTAGAGTCCACTGGGAGTCCATGTCCTCTGTAGCTACTACAGTGATTATGCCCTGTTGCAGCTAAAATCTGTTGCTGGCAGGATTCGTACTCAGTTTGCTGAGCCTGGTGCTGTAGTTGCTGCCTCTTACTTCCTCTCATTAAGACACCACCCCCCCATCTTATTTTGTTTTGTTTTCCAAACCCCATGTTTTGAGTTTGCTGCTTCCCAGCTCTTGTTATTAGGACAGACATAATTAATAACTCCTGGCACATGGAGAAGCCAGATTGGACAATCTGCCTTCTGCTTTCTTAAACTGTCTTCTGAGCAATCTGAAAGCCTGAATTTATAGCCTGGACTCAATACAATGGATTGTTTCATAATCCCAAGAAAGAATCAGGAACTCGCCACATTGCCAGCTTGAAAAAATAAAATTCTCTTTGTAGTTCCTAGTGGAAGTTTTATCCAACCTCTTCAGTTAAGAACTAAATGCAATATGTACTCTTTTCCTTTCTAAAACTTCTGTTGAGAAGACGATTCTGTGGCTTACTTCAGTTAACGTTCTAAGATTTTTCCATTCCAGGTCATCAGAAGTTGGTTCCTAAAGTCTAACCCATTCAACTTTGGTGACAGCCTGGATCCATATTTGTAGCAGAATTAAAATAAAAAGTTTAGATGGTTTAAAAATAAACCATTCTTGCTTTATTTTTCTTATGATTGGATACATTTTTTGTGTTGTCTGCAGTGCTGGAGATTGAATCTAGGGCTTTGGTCATGCTAGGAAAACATTCTACCACCAAGCCACATCCCCAGCCCCTGGAGAAAATTGTTAGGGGTCTTATTAGCATATTCTGATTTTACCCTATGTGACCACAATTCCTTGGCCTTTTCCACTTCAGGCCCAAACACTCTGCATCTCCAATTCCATCTGTTGAATTATTTAATTTCTCCACGTTAATTTAATGGATAGAACATAAATTGAACAAATGTGATAATTTAACACTGTTCACTGTGATTCTTCACTTTGCTTGGAACTGTGGGGGATGCAAATTTAGAATAAAGTAAGATTTCTATTCAAGTTGCAATTTATAAACAGAAGTAAATTAGTAATTATAATACAGGGTGTAGTTATGTCAAGCTCTAATAATGGTATAAACTAGTGGTTTCAGAACTTGTCTGTACATTGAATCTTTGGGGAAACTTAAGGAAATATTGATGGCTGTATCTCATCCCTAGAGATTCTGATTTAGTCCATCTGGAGTGTATCTTGGATTTTGAAAGATTTAAAAGATTTCCGGATGACTGTAATGTGTAGACAACATTGGGGACCACTGGTATAATAGAAGGACTGGGAAACACAAAACATGAAACAAGATATGTTAATAGAGAAATTGAAAAACTTTGCATGGCAGTGTTTAGTATAAAATTCTATTACAAATAATTCAGTTTACTGGTGAGGATTAAGTTGTAGGGCTTTGAGGTTATACAGATTGGAATTAGAACCTCAGCTCTGTGTCTTAGTGGCTGTGTGCTCTTGAGTTACTCGCCCTGAGGAATCGCATCGAGGAAGAACACAGAGTGTCTAGAAGAGAGAAGGGCATATGAAGCAAAGAATGGGAAGTCAGGGAAGGGGAGAGAGACACAGGCTTTCTTGCTTAGAGAAGATATAAGGGATTGCAAGAGCAGGCTCTGAGGAGACAGAAAACAAGTGACAGATGAGATGGATCTTGTAGAGGACTGACATTCCACATGTCCAAAGTCACTCTTCTCCATCTAGACCTCTCACCCAGATAAAAGATGGGTCAATGTGTTCCTGCTGTGAACTGGAATACAAATCAAAAAGCCATGACTATGGAGCCAGACAAACATCATGTTATGACCAACTGATTAGAAGAGGATGAGAACCTCATCATCTGCTTCTTCATATGCTCAACTTTACTCAGGGCCTTAGACAGTCCCAATGAGAATGAAGGAAATTGAGAGAAAGTTGCATATCAAGTGTATAATGAAAGGTCAACAGAATAAGGAATTGAGTATGAAGAAGATAGTGCCGAGAATAAAATACCTTTCTCTGAATAAATCCAGATCTGTCCAAAATCAACATTAATTGCTTTTAATAGTTCCATTGTAAGGTGTAAGTAAGGAGTGGATCTTATACTGAGAATGTTGGCACCTCAAGTTCTATCTGGAGGCCCATGACAGGATGGAAAGAAATAAACCCACATTTCCAAAGGAAGAACTAGTTTTGTTAGATTATACTGAAGAATTTCAATGAGGACGTCACATGAATTGCAAATACTTGGAGGAGGAAGCTGTAGATATTTTGCAGAAAAGAATCAAGTTATGAAATGTCGGGGCTCGAAAGGGCTTTAGAGTTCAGTTTATCTAATCTTCTGTGTGTACAGGCAAGGATGTAGGGGCCCAGAGTGATGACATGATTTGTAGAAGGTCAACACTGAAATAAATGCTGAGGAGGAAAGGGAATTTAGGTCTTTTTTCTCCTAGGGATCAGTTCCCATCAGAAAAGAATTTTGTTTTGGTTTTTCAATCAGGAAGATCTGGGCTTTTCTTGGGTGACATGTTATCTTCCAACAGCTAGACCTTGTCACACACTTACGACATGGCCACAGGACTGTGCGGTTTATAAACTTTTTTGTTTACTCCATTTTATCATATCACTTTTAATTTTCCTTTCATGGTTGTCTTTTTCATTTTTTTTTAAAAAAATCAATGTCACATCGGCATTTTAGGAGCATCATTACAGATTGTCTTTAATTCTTTGTGGCATAAGGTAAGTTCAAAAGATGGTGACTAGCTTTATTCTTGTTGGGCTGTGCTATCACCATAGAATACGACTAACATTTTCTGAATATACATTATGGCCCAAATACATCATTTTTCTTAATTTTTTCAACATAGCCACAAGTTATACATTATTATTCTCTTCATTTTACAAATGAAGAAACTGAGTGTCAGAGAAGTGAAGAAATTGCCCATATCTCAAACTGAAAGGGTCAAGGTTGATGCCAGGTCTAAGTGACCACAGTGCTCCTATCCTATGCTGAGTGACATTCCATTCTATAGATATTTGTTACCCTGTAATGGGAAAGCTGCCCAAGTGCACTGAATGGCCAGAGTCCATGGTTTTCCCACAATCCTCTGCTCTTTATTCTTCATAAGTGACTAATTATTCCACTCAGAAAGACCTCAAATATTACTGAAAACAACTGGCTTCCAAAGAATTGGCTATTTTCCCTGTTTTTAATGTTGGGGGAAGAAACCCAACCAGTTATTTTTCTGTTTTGCTCCATTGCTTTACAAGAACAAAAATAATCATCTTAAGATGTCAAAAATAAATTATAAATGTGCAAATGTGGGAGAAAGACACCTCTTCTCTGAGAGAATCCAAAGAAATTTAAGTAGACTCATGTGTGCTCTTTGTGTGAAACGCAGTGGCCACAATTCAAATAACTCTATTAACAGCACATTAATAAGAATGAGCTGGGGATAGATGTGGGATTGCAAAATAAGTTCACAAAGCCATTTAAATTAGGAACACACTGTGTGATTGGAAATCCACACTGCCCTGTCCCTGTCATCCCAGCTGACCCCTTGGAGGAGGCCTCATTGTTTCCACTGTGTCTTTTACTGATGAGTAGATTGGAGCACCTTCTTTGTGCCTATCCCTGACCCAGATAGGACAGGAGGACAGAGGAGTAGTTCTTACCCTCAGAGAGCTCCAGTGTGATTGATGAATTTGACTTTGGTTACATTGAACATAGCTTATGCCTGCAAAACTACTAGACTTAATAATTACAGGCAGGGTGAGGATCAGAGCTGAATGGGTGATATTGCAGATTTGGACTGCAGTAACATCTTATAATGATGGAGCTTGGGGTAACTTCAGGAATACTAATGAAGCCTGAGGATTTTATACAGAGGGGTTTCAGGGAGAGGAAGTGGCAGGTGCAGGGCAATACAGCTACTTAATGGTAACAATCATGGCTGTTAGGTATCAGACTGTGCTTCACATTTTGTGTATCCAAGTCTTATATAAACAATGACAATGTTATGAGGTAGGTATTATCCAAGTTAGAGAAAAGGGAACTCAGGCATAGAGTTGAGAGTTGCTTGCATGTAGTCACACAGCTAATTAGTTAGAGAGGTGGGATTTGAACCCCAGTACTTTGGACTGCAAAGTCCATTTTGCTTTTAATGATTAATATAAAACATGTGAAACTTCCTTTAACACAGAGAATGTTTGAATGTATTCATCGATTTATTTAGTATCTATTTTTCTGAGGACCGACTATGAGCAGATCAGAGGATATAATAAAATATTAATAAGTACAGATTATTAGCCTCCTAGATCTCAAAGTATAATGAAGTGATTGACAGATGAAGATGAAAAGTCTGGTACAAGTGCTGTGGGATCTGAGGGCAGAGTGAATAGTTCTGCCTGGAGGGAAGAAGGGGCAACCTCTCAGAGATGATGAAATGTGCAATATGACTGAATTTGCCAATCAGAGAAGGACAAAAGCACTTCCCAGACAAAGATAACAGCGTGTGCAAAGGCCCCAAATTGTGGGGAAAACTGATACTTTCAGGTAAGTCTTTCAGAGTAACTGTGTGCTGTGGAAATGTTGGAGCTGAAGCTCAGGATCAGATTGGGAAGAGAGTTGCGTTCCCCACCTAGAGCACTTTTGCCTCAGTTCTACACGCAATAGATTATTAGTAGGATTCTTAAACAAGAGTGTGTCCTGATTAGACTTGCTTTCTAAAAAGATAACCCAAAGAGACATGGAGCTCGGAGAGCCGATGTTGCAGTGGTCCTGCTGAAAGCTAATGAGAGATTGAGCTGAGGCACTGTGGCTGGAAAGACAGGAGGACCGAAGTTCAATTCCTAGGGTTCGACTGATATGGGAAGGGAAGGAAGAGAAGGGATTGTGAAAGACTCTAACTCCTAGTTTTATAGCTGGAGTGGATGCATTCACCAGGGCTGACCACAGAGGACACAGCAGATTTTATAATGCTAGAGTGAGAGGTGCAGACAAATGAATTCTCTTTTGAGTGTGTTATTTGAATCTTCTGCAGAAAATACTCCACTGGAGTTATGAGTAGGCATTTGGGAAGACAAATGAGGTGTTTGGGAGGGTGCTGGAGACATATATTCAAGAGACATCAGAATATGAATGTGTTTACAGCTCTAAAACTAAATGATTGGAGTTCAGAGGTTGGGGTAATAGAAGATGGAATATTGATGAATCTCAACATTAAAGTGTGAACATCAGAGAAGGGAGAGTGGAGAACCAGGAGAGATTTTTATGACTAGTGGAGTGGTAAGTTTTTAGTGCAAATATCACTATGAGTGTGAGAAGGATGAAGGCTTCAGTCAGATCATTTGATTTGGCAAAGAGGAGGTCACCAGGGACCTCAGGAAGAGGATTTTGATTGTCGTGTAAGGGTATGTGTGGGGAGTGTTATAAGCCAGGTTGTAGTGGGTTGAGGATAGTTGAGAAGTGAGACCATTGAGGTAATGGTGTGTACTCAATAAATTGAGCTGTGAAGAGAAGAGAGATATACCAATTGCTGGATAAAAATATGAATGATTTAGAGAGTCAAGGGCACTGAGAAGTTGAAAGAAATGAGTTCAGGAAACAGGAGAGACTGATGAGCCAAGAGGTAATGAAGTAAACTGGTGAAGCAAGTTCTTGAAGAAGGCTGAAGAGAGCCTAGTACACCAGCCACGTTGAGAAGAGAAGCCTCAACATCTGACCCAGGAAGGAAGGGGAAAAGGAGGGCTTTGCAGTGTGTTTAGAAGGTAAGGAGCAGAAGCTCAGAGAGAACTTAATGAATTTTTTGGTCTGATTGTTTGTGTCCCCACAAAATTCATATGTTGAAACTTAATCCCCAATGTGATAATATTTGGAGGTGAGATCTTAGGGAGGTAATTAGCTCAGGAGGGTGGGATCCTCAAGAATAGGATTAGTACTTGATAAAGAAGACCCTACAGACCTCTCTGGCACTTTTTCCACCAACTGAGCATAAAGTAAGAAGTTAACAATCTGCAAAGTAGAAAATGACCTCAAATGATCAGAATGCTGGCATTCTGATCTCAGACTCCTAATCTCCAGAATGAGAAATCCCTCTTATCTACAAGCCACCCAGTCTCTGGTATTTTGTTACGCACTCCAGATGAAGACGATGACATTCTCGTTGCATCCCATCATTGTGTAGACGGGAAAATGGAGACCCAGAGAAGTACAGTAACTTGTTCCAGTTTGTGATGCAAGTTAACTGAAGGGCTACACCTGGGAATCAAGTCTCCTGACTCACCTTTCTGGGCTCTTTTAGTTCCCCAGCTGCTTCTTAGATCTTCATGGCCTGAGGTAGGTCCTGAGTCAAGGGAAGATTAGCATTGATCTCTAACAAAAGTCCTTCCTCATAAGTGCCTGGAAAGAAGAGCTTGAGGAACTTCTAGACCTATTAATGGATTCAAATATAACGCATACTCTGAGAATCTCCTTTAAATATCTGGCCCTGAACTCTGCACAAAGAACCACATGGATGAGAACTTCAGGATCCTTGAATCTCTTCTGGCATTTGCTCTGAGCGGCTTATCTCAGCTTGTTCTTTCCACACCGTCTTCACTTGCTTTTTATACCTACATCCTTTGGCTTTTGGCTGGTGCTGCCATTTCCTGCCCAGCTTCTCCCTGACTGAAGATTGCTCTGGCTCATCCTTTTCTGGTCACTTCTACAGACAGGGATACCCTCGTGGCAGGTCCTCACTGATGTCACCTTGTCTTCCTTGAGTGATACTTGGACAAATAGGCCCTTCTTTGCTAACTTTAAGTTCTCTACTAATTTACAATTGTTGTCGATGGTTTTTCTAAAATTATGAATCCAGTCACTATTTATTGAGATCATAGTGCCTGGCAGGGATTGGAGTGATGAGTCAGACAGTCTCTGCCTTTAAGGAGTTTCTGTCTAATATTAGGGAGTTAAACAGCAAATTAAACTGTAAGTGTGAAAGTGCTTAGCAGGATGCCCAACTTAATAGGTGAGAAATCATTTCCATTTTTAAATGATATACATAAATAATTGAGCAAAAGGATAAAGATGGTTCTGATAACTAGGAGATTCCTAGATTCAGCTTGCAGCACAAGGGAATGCTTATCAGAAGAAGTCAAATACAAACATAAAGAAGGGGTCGGATTTGGGCAGGCAGAGGTAGGGGTTGTTGGGGATGAGGGCACGTTTCAAATGGAGAGAATTTGTCTGATAAGCAACTGTGTTTGCAGGTCAAAGCAACTATTAGAGAGACCCCTGAGAGTTCAGTGCCTTTTATCTTATAGCAATGAAATCAAGAAATGATTCCAGGCCCAATCCTGTGATTCCTAGGGCTGGCAACCAGGGCAGGATTAGTACCCAAGACAAAGGGCCAAAGAGCTCTGGGTTCCTTCCTCACCCCCATTCTGACTCATTGTGGGACTGAACTGAGTTTTAATGCTCATTTCCGTTGGTCAAACCAGGACAATTTGAATGCACCTGCCTCATTTCTGTCACCCCTGCCTGGTGAGGGTGGCCGTTGTGAGGGGCAGGGAGCACTTCCTAATAATGCTTCTGTGGCTTAGGCCCCACGTGAAGGCTTTTGGCGGTCTCACTCAAATGAGATGAGAGCCGGCTGACTGCTCAGCCACACGTGGAGGACAGCTTGGCTATTCCTTTCAGTGGTCTTCTGTTCTGGTTTTGAAGTTGCAAATTTCAGAAGTGGGTGCTGCTCTTAAAAAAGGAGGGGTGATGAAGTGGAGCGCCACCTGTTAGAGAGCAGCCAGGACCTGCCTACAGCGCTCTGCATCTTTCTCTCCTGAATCCCATTAAACCCACCTCTTCTACCCAAGGGAATTAGATATGTTTGAAATGCCCAGAAAAATGGCCTCAGGAAAAAAAAAAAAGATGAATGTGTGGAGCAAACAGTTAAAACTGCACATCACAGTGCACCTGGAAGGGTCAGTGCCTTTACACCCAAAGTAATTGTCTGGGAACTTGTGCTTGGCCAAGCAGAGGGCCGCTTTGTTTATCTGCAAGGGCACAAAAGCTTGGCTTATCCATTCAGGGGCCTGCTCCCACCAGCCACACCTGCATGGTGACCAACAAACCGCAGAACCCTGAGATGTGTTATTATGACATTGTCCCCAGAGACCGCAAGATGGATGGGTCAATGTTCTAAACAGCAATTGGAAGTGCTACCTGTTGGGCTAGGGGTGCAACTCAGTAATAGAGTGTTTGTCTAGCATGCACGAGGCCCTGATTCAATCCCCAGTACTGCAAAAAAATCAAAAAACCAAACAACGATATATCCAGAGGTGTTAAACTGTTGAATTCTCTTGGTCTCCAGGGCAGATGATGATGATGGTGATGCTGATGATGGTGATGATGATGATATCGATAACTTTTTTGCAGTAGTGAGTCATAATGCTCCAAAACACTTTCACATTTATAAACTCATTTTCTTTCAATAACACACTGGAGATCCCAGTTATCTTTGGAATATCCCTAAAAGATTAACCACCACCTCTAGTAAAGCAGACTTAAGTGTAGATTCATTATTTAGAGCTGAACAAAGTGGAACTTTCGGGATTTGCATTGTGGTCTTGCCCTTACCAGCTGGGTGACCTTGAACAAACCACTTCACTCCTCTGAGCTTTAGCTTCTTCATATGTAAAACTGTGTTAATAATAACTGTCTCAGAGGGTTATTGTAGGGGTTTAAATGATTTCATGTAAATAAAAAGGACATTATAAACTCTAAAGCATTATGCAAATATTAATTACCATCTATACAAGAATGGGCTATTTGCGAAAATGAATGTAAATTTAGTTATGAGATGGTGTATGTGATGGGCCTGAAAGAGCACTTTACTTGGAATCAGAAGACAGGGTTCTGTTTTGGCCCCTCGTGTCAGGTCGCAGTGAAGGGTATGGTTTTCAGACACGCAAACAGTGATGCATCTGCCAGTAAAAACTCCTGCCACCATTCACTGTCACCTTGTCACCTGTGATTGGTTAAATGATATTCCCAAAGATGTTCATAGCCTAATGCCTGGAACCTGTGAATATGCTATCCTATATGATAAAGAAACTTTGCAGATGTGATTAAATTAAGAATCTTGAGGTGGGGGATTATCCTCGATTATCCAGATGGACCCAAGTAATCAGTAGGGTCTTTATAAGAGAGATGTAGGACCAAAAAAAAAAAAAAAGATGTAGAAAGAGTCAGAGATATATAAAATAACAGAAACAGAGATTGAGCAAGGCACTTTGAAGATAAAAGAAGGGGCCACACATGGAAGAATATTGTGCCTCTGGAAACAAAAAATGAAGACAAAAAGTTCTCCTCTAGCAGGAATCCTTCAGTCTGACCACTTAACCTAAAAGTCCAGAGAAATTAATTTTGGACTTTTGGCTTCCAAAACAATAAAGCAACTGATTTATGTTGTTTTAAGCCACAAAGTTTGTGAACTTCATTACAGCAACATTTGGAAACTCATTCACCACCTCGACCTTGAGGTTCCCAGTCTCCAAATACTGTGGCTCCTGTCTTCATCCTCCCAACCTATATCTAACTTCTAACTAGATTGGTGGACTCTGCCGAGGTTCCCTCCACTTGCTCCCTTCCTTGGCGGGTCATGATGGAGCTGGACTTTCTGGTTCTACACAGCTCATGCATTATCAGAATTTACAACCAAGGAGCTAACTCATCGATTCCACACCTCAAGTTGGCTGGAATGCTTCTTGGAGCATCCAGGCTCAGGAAGTGTAGCTTTTGAGACTTTGAGAAAGTTATTTAAACTATTTTCTCATCTGTCATTTGGAGATCAAGTTTCTTTCTATGCCAACCTCATAGGCTAGAGACTTCAGAGAAATGATAGCAATGAAAGCTCCTGTCACTTCAGGAAATTCTGTACAGATGAGAACTCCTCTCATCATCATCATGATTATTTGAAAAAGATGGAATCTTCTAACAAGCTCTTCCCAACGTAATGAATATGTTTTGATAAGTGACAGATGCTTTGATTCTGGACAAGGGAAACATTTTGTAAGAGGAATATCCTTTAGAGCATTGGACTTTGGTCACCTGAATTATCCACAAACTTGAAGTCTAATTGGGATATGGACCCCAAAATATAAAAACCTGGTGCTGTGAAGACATGAAATAATTGCTTAGTAACAACACCCATTTAGAAGTGGCAAGGTCGGGCAAATGTCACTGGTCATTTTCTCTGTAGAACAAAAAGTGGAAATGGCACATTGCTAATCAGTAATAAGGTTCTATGAAAATAGGGGCTTTAAAAATATCTTTTGGCCACAAGAGAGCCAACAGCAGAGGAGTCATGTATCACTGTGTACCCATGCTTGCTGCATCTGGTCATTGAAAAATGGACACTACTAATTATAGGCTCTTTCTCAAACACAGAAACCAGAATTTACCTAAAACTCACACTCAGCCCTCAAAATGGTTATGCATTGCAGCCTCACTCACTTTCTCTAACTTGATTAGGATCAGAAGAAAAAAAATCAAGTAATCATTTTGTAAATTTAGTCAGAGGAGCAGAGAACATGAGAATGAAGGGGCTGGTGTTGGAAAGGAAAAACGTTTATCCACCACTTAGATCAAGATGCAAGGTTACTCTTTTCCAAACATGCTATCTGATTTAATTCTCATGATGACCCCATTATCTGCCTAGTAATCTCCATTTTGGAAGTGAGGAAGATGGAGTCAGAGAGATTAGGTAACTGCCAAAAGATCACAGCCTAATGTGGTACAGCTGACTTTCTAGATTACTGCTAGTTCATCCTTTCACAAAAGAAGAAAAGTGAGAGGAATTGATTGCCCTGAGGACATGCACTTATTTGGTGCCCTTTTGAGTTGTAATATTTAGGTTTACTAAATGATTGCTTTGATCCTCTTTTTTGAAATAACCCTGAAAGTGCTCTACATCCTTGCAAACCCAAAAGAACTAAATAGGACTCCCAAACTGCTTTCATTATCCCCCAGATTTGGTACTTCCAGAGAGCTTTGCCAAGGGTTCTGGGTGTGTCAATGCTCATGGTTTCATGGGAAACTGAAGTCCCTTTCCTGATTCTTTGGCAGGTTTTGCTTCACGATGAATCTGCACTCACTGGAAGTAGTGAGCAGAAGTTTGCTAACTCTTTCTTAAGCGCAATGCCAGGAGTAAGACAAGTATTGTCTTTGAAGCTACCACACTGGAGGTCAGGACCTGGCTTAATTCTTTCTTAGCTATGCATTGTTGGCCAGCCAGGAGTGGGACTAGATAAGCCTCTATGTGTGGATTTCTCATTCCTAGAAGATCAGTTTGATGGAGTTGTGAAATATCAAATATATGAAGTTGGTGAAGGGAAATTCTACATGGTGTTTGGTTTTGTATTTGACATCTAAGCTTTTGTTTTTTCACAGAGAATTGAGAACAATCCAGCATCCCTTCCCAAGAGAATGCACCCGTGTTCCTTTGAAAGTGGTGATCCAACAAGACACTATAAAACTATGATAGACTGAGTCCCTGCCAAAATGGTAGAGCTAAAGATGGAGAATAGATTGATTGGAAGTAGAAGGCAAAGCTAGAGTAGATCATAGGAGAGAAAGACAGGATAGAAGTGGAGAGGAAGCTAAAGTGGGCTAGGAACTCTGCTTCTGCATGAGACACTGTAGACCAGACCAGTCACCAGAAAGCAAAAATCTAGAGTTTCCAGCTGGATTGGTGTTCCTTGTATCACTTAAGTTATTCCACCTCCCTGTATGGCATTTCCCTCAAATGTGCTGCTATCTCACAGTATTGTGAAGATTACAAGACGGTGCATGTGAACATTCTTGAGAAAATGTGAAGTGCTGTGTGATGTAATCATCATCATCATCTGTAGAGCCCTCACAGATTGTCCCATTCTTGTTCCTCTTTTTCAGATGAGGGAAAGTAGGTCTGAGATGGCATGACCTTTTTAAGGGCATTCATCCAGTAGGTGATAGGACCAGGATGTATTTCTAACAGAGAACAGAAGTTAGGAGTATGGTTGAGTGTTTTCCCTGATGTGAGAGATGCCCTAGCATGTGTCTATGCCACTACAATCAAATATAACAGCAGGAGAAAGGGGCAGGTTCCAGTCCCTGCATCACAGAGCACCCCCAAGCTCAGTAGTTTAGTGGAGAGTTCTCCTTGAATTATTGTATGTATTAAAGTAAATGAGTATATATTTAGCATTTTGCATGTGGTGGGCATTCAGAAAAGTGCACTATTATTATCAGATTGGATTTTATTGCTATTATTATTATTGTTATCATTGGGTACCAGGGATTGAACTCAGGGGCACTCAGCTGCTGAGCCACATCCCCGTCCCTATTTTGTATTTTATTTAGAGAAAGGGTCTCACTGAGTTGCTTAGTGCCTCGCTTTTGCTGAGACTGGCTTTGAACTTGTGATCCTCCTGCCTCAGCCTCCCGAACTGCTGGGATTACAGGATTACAGGCCTGCATTACCACACTTGCCTATTATTAGTAGTAGTATTGTTATTAGTAGTAGTATTTGAGTTAGGTCTCACTATTTTGTCCAGGATTGTTTTAACTAGTTAGCTCAAGTAAGTGATCCTTCTGCCTCAGCCTCCTGAGTAGCTGGGACTATAGACATGCACTTCCACATGAACATAAAATGTAATATCAGTATTAAGTACAGCATAAAGAGTGACTTCCTATTTACAAATTCAGGATCTGGAACCTAGTCACCACACCGAAGCTACTCCTTTTCACCCTGCCACACATTCCCTAAATTGCCAAGTGACCTTGTGTGAGCATTCCGTATCCTGTCCTTCAATCTGGCCTTCGATTTCTACATCTGCAAAGTGAGAAGATGGAATGAAATTATGCCTAAGGTCCCCTCCTGCTCCCAGTGTCTCTAATGAAAAGCGTATGTTCAGGCCAAGACCCTGCTTGCTGAAGAGCTCCTCGTGCAGCTTGGAGCCTGGTTTTAGAGGGGCTGGACCCTGGAGCTGTGCCCAAATCACAGGCCTGGCTTGGCGCTCATCATTGCCTTTGACTGCCAAAAGGACAGAATTCTCTAGAGAAACTGAGTGCAATGTGTCCAGCTTCTGATGGCCTTAAGTTATCCCTTGACCTCGAACTTCTGATTATCTGTAGCTTATTTTTTTAGTGGCTTAGGCATCACTATTTTATCTCTCTGGAGAACCCTTCCTTTCTACTCTCGTTATGTGCCTCCAACAACAGGGAACAGGAACTGGGAGACAGACAATTGACATATAATTTTTGTCTCTATGTCACCCTGGGGAAGTCACTTTAAAAACAGGATTATCAGGAAAGGCTATCCTGGCTTGCAAGTTTTGACATCCATATTGACTTTACAACAAGAACATCATTGGATTTTATTAGATTGTATAGTAACAATTGGAAAATGGTTCAGGGCTGGTTCATTTCAATTGCCCTTTTAAACAGCTTTTCCAACGTATTGCAAAGGAGGAGGGTGAGAAAAGTGCTTTCTGTATCTGCCCCGCAAAGAGGTTGTAAGTCTTAAATGTAAAATTTGGTTTAAAGTGTAATTCTTTTTCCTTCTGTTGACCTCCCTCCCTATTTCTAGGTGGGATCCAAAGTGCCACAAAGTTCAATGAAAGTCAGTTTCCAAGGTTTGCTGGATGAAGGTGTTTCTCTTGGGCCATGCCACTGTGCCCAGGACCTAACTTGTCACCTGGCTTCATTCTGCAGAACTGAGGCAGAGACCCATTCGTCCCCCTGGCGTAGGACAAGTAGTGCCAATGCCCTACCTAAGCAGAGGCTGGTGGCAGGACCCTGCTACCCTATCTGCCCTGCAAATGAAGCATTTCGTTTTGGTTTTATTTTAACAGGGAGAGGGAAGGAAGCTCTTTGACCCATGCTCCACTTTTGGGGCAAAGGCTCCTCAGACCCTCTGAGTGCTGCCAGAAGTCCCTTGGGGAAAAGAGAGGTCAGTGCAACAGCCTGGGGACAGCAGTTGCACAACTTACCACAAGGCAACAGGGCAACATGGAAGATGGTTCCAGCCTCCTGGGGGCAGTGGATAAATGCTGACCCAGACTATGGTCACAACGGAACAACCAACTCACTTAAAGAAAATTAATCCTCCATTTTCTCGCCTGTCAAACTAGGAAATGGGATGCTTTGTAGACTAGAAAAGCACATTTGGTATCATCTCTCACAACCTATTTATTGTATACACTTGGAATCTGAGCACCAGAGATGGGGAATAATTTCTAAAAGACAAGACCCCTCCCTCATGTTCAAGTTCTGCTTTCTCTTCTAGATAATCCCCAAGATTTTCTTCAGCTGCAGGAATCTATTACTCTAAAGACATAGTCCTCTACCTGCTCTGGCTGCTGTCTGTGGAGCTGTGTTGGGATCCTTGATGACATTGTGTCCAGCAACTTCCTTCACACAGAAATCATTAATTTTATGGAATCCTGAGCAGATGATCTACTTAGCAAAGCTTCTGGAAGGCCTGCTGTAATGCTTTTGAACACCCAGAGTTGCTTCAGACAGAACCTCCAGAGAGGGAATTGGGCAAGGCGACTTGGCCTTCTGACCACATGCCAGAAACCATCCAAAGACCTGTGCTCCTTGTAAATCTCGGGTCCAGAATAGCATTGTGACCTTGAATAAGCCTCATTCCCCTTCTGAGCCTCAGTTTCCTCATATTTAAAACTAGTGGTTGTACTAGATGATCCCTAAGGCACCTTCCAGCTCTGACATTCCATTACAGAATATTTCCCAATCTTTTTATTCCTTGGGGGATTTTACTCAGAAACTAGGAGGATGTTCTTCACCACAGGAAATCTGGGAATGCTTGTAGGATTTTGGACTATAAAACAAATATTAGAAAAGAAACCTAAGAATATTTTGTTGCCCTGTACTTTGGGGCTCATAAGGTCCATATCAAATGTTCACAAAAACTGCATCTACATTTTCATGTGTAGAGAGGTAGATGGGAAAGACAGGTGTGATGCTTATTATGGAAACTGACCAGATCCCATCAGAGACATAGATCCTACCATCCAAGCACTTATCTATTAAGAAGCTCAAAATATATATAATCTGAATACAAAGTATGAGAATTTAAAGCCAATAAAAAGGATTTAGAGGGGAAAGAGTCAATGTGTTTGGGGATATTATGACCATCTTCATAGCAAAGTTTGAATTTGGGAAAATAAATGATCATAAGAGGTAAAGGACATGGATCAAAGGAACTACCAAGAACAAGGGCAGAGGCAGGGAAGGTAGGTGAGGTTGAGTGGCTAGCAAATGGGGAGTTTGCTCAGCTTGGGAACAGGGCTGTGAAGAGGAAGAGTGGGGAAGAAGATGAATTATATTAACCTGTCACATTTCCCAGGTTATTATGTAAGATAATTTGTCCAAATATTTGTTCAGTTCATTTTTGAATTCCTAAAAAGATAACACATAATCATCTCTTGAAACTTGTTTAATGAATAAATAAATTATATTATGTATTGCTTCCCTTCTCCCCTAGAACCATCAATGCACTGTGTTGACATAACCATATCGTGGACCCTTAGAAGTCAGGTTGAACATGATACTTACCCTGTTGACTGTCATAGGTGTGAAATGTCATCCTTTAGCCCCGCAACTGTAGATAGGTTATTTCTCACCTGGGGAAGAAAGTTGTGTCATGTACATCAGCTTCTAACAGTTAAAATGTGACATGGATATGACACGAACAAGATGTAGGATTCAGCAATTCTAATGCAAAAATAAGCCCATCAGCTTCAATCCTTTGCAATAGCTTATAGGGCCAGTTCTAGGGACAACAGAACAAGAAAATCCTAGGAATTATTCCTGGGTTGCTACAAATGAAATCCCTTAAGGAAATGTGTTGATAAATATTTACTGAGATTCTGTCACTTAGCAATGTATCCACGCTTCCACAGAAAGCATAAGAAGGGATATGAACTTTTCTGCTTCTGTGCTGTGGTGGTGAATAGCAAACTAATACATGTTCTAAAATTGCATAGAACTAAATACACGTATACAAATGGGTACAAGTAAAAGTAAGGAAGTTCAAATAAGATAAAATAAATCATATCAATGCAAATATACTGGTTGTTACATTATACTATAGTATTGCAAGATGTTACTATTGGGGAAAACTGGATAAAAGACACATGAGTTTCTCTGTGTTGCTGTTTACACTGCATGTGAATCTACAATTATCTAAGTAAAATTTTCATTTAAAAAAAAAGAATCAGATGGGTTCACTGGTGAATTTTTTTAAAAAAAATATATTTTTAGTTGTAAACAGACACAATACCTTTGTTATAGTTATTTATTTTTATGTGGTGCTGAGGATTGAACCCAGTGCTTCACACATGCTGTGCAAGCGCTCTACCACTGAGTCACAACCCCAACCCTCACTGGTGAATTTTTAAGAAAAAAAAATTATACCAATTATCTTCCAGAAGATAGAAGTAGAGGAAATACTGCCTAACTCATTCTATAAGGCCAACATTATCCTTATAAAATCAGACAGATATTACAAATAAAGAAGTAAAGAATCTACAGACCATTATCTTTAAAAAAAAAACATAATCTCAGTAAAGTATTAGCAAACTGAATCCATTAGTGTTTAAAAATAATTATATAGCATGACCACCTGGAACTTATCACATTTTTTCAAAAGCTGTTTTAACATTCACCAATCAATTAATGTAATATTAAAGGATAAAGAATGAAACCATATAAGCATATTAATAATGCATTAAAAGCATTTAACAAAACCAACACCCATTCATAATTAAAACATCAACAACAACAAAACTTTCCCCTCTAAGAATAGAGGGGAACTTCCTCAACACTACAAAAACATCTACAAAATTCCAGTTATCATTATATCTGATGGTGAAGAACTCAAAACTTTTCAGGAACAAGGTAAGGATATACCCTCTCATTACTGCTTCTCAACATTGTACTGGAGATGAAGACTAATGCAATAAGATAAGAAAAAGGAAATAAAAGATATACCAATTGCATAGGATGAAATAATATTATCTTTGATCATAGATGACATAATTATATTTAGAAAATCTAAAGGAATCACCAAAAATCTCCTGGGACTAATAAGCAATTATACCAGGGTTGCAGGATACAAGGGTAACATATAAAAATCAACTGTTTTCCTATATATCAGCAATAAACTTGTTTGAACTTAAAAACACCCTGCCATTTACATTAGTACCTCCAAAACAATATATTTTTGCATAAATTTAACAAAATATATACAGGATCTACATGGAGTTTTGAAAAACTCTGATAAAATATATCAACAAATAAATAGAGAGATATTTCATATTTATAATAGGAAAACTTGATATTATGAACATCTCAGTTCTTCCTAACTTGATCTATAGATTCAACACAATTCAACCAAAATCAGAGTCAGTTATTTTGTTGATATTCATAAACTGATCCTTAAGGTTATGCAGAGAAAAATGCCCAGAATAATCAACTCAATGTTAAAAGATTAGAAATTAGGAGGCTTGACACTGTAAAGATTTACTGTAAAGCTACAGTGATCAAGACAACATATGACTGGCAAAAGAGAAGGAGAGTAAATCATTGGAACAGAATAAAGAGCCCATTATATACCCACACAAATACAGTCAACTGATCTTTAACAAAGAAGCAAAAGTAATGGAGTGAACAAAGGTAGTTTTTACAACAAATGGTGTTGGCACAACTGGACAGTCACACACATACACACATATGAAATAAATGGAAGCACAGAATTTCCACCCTTCACAAAAATTAGATTAATATGAAACATAGAAAAGTAAAATGCAAAGCTATAAAACCCCTGATGATAACATAGGAGAAAAATGCATAGATGCCCTTGGATAGGGTTATGAATTTTTAGATACAACACTAAAGGCATGAGCCATGAAAGAAATAATTGATATACTGGACTTTATTAAAATTAAAAACGTCTGTGGGAAAGAGAATGAGAAACAAAATCATAGATCAGGAGCAAATATTTGCAAAATGCACATCTAATAAAGGACTGTTAATCAAAACATACAACGAGCTCTTGAAACTCAACAATGAGAAATGAACAGCCATGGGGCTGGGAATATAGCTCAGTTGGTAGAGTGCTTGCTTTGCATGTACAAAGCCTGGATTCAATCCCCAGGACCTAAAAAAATAAATAAATAAAATAAAATAAGAGAGAGAGAGAGAGAGAGAGAGAGAGAGAGAGAGAGAGAGAAAACAAACAACCTGATTTTAAAATTGGGTAAAAGGTGTAACTAGACATGTCATCAAAAAAGACATACAGATAGTAAATAAGCCTAAGAGTTCAACATCACATATTAAGTACAACAATAAGATACCACGACTTGCCAGTTAGAAGCCAAAATCCAAAACACTGAAGAAACCAAATGCTGGAGAGAATTTAGAGCAACAGAAACTTTCATTTGTTGCTGGTGAGATTGCAAAATGATACAGCCATTTTAGGAGATAGTTTGGCAGTTTCGTGCAAAACCAAGCATACTTCTATCACACAATTTAACAATTGTGCTTCTTTGTATTTACCCAAACAAATTGAAAACGTGTGTCCTCACTGAACCCAGCACAAAATGTTTATAGCAGCTTATTCATAATTGCCAAAATTTGGAATCAAGACGTCATCAGTAAGGTTCAGTAAGGGAATGATTAAATAAATGGTGGTACATCCATAAAATGGAATATTATTTGGCATTAATAAGAAATAAGTTGTGCTGGGGATATAGCTCAGTGGTAGACAGCTTGCTTAGCATGTGCAAGTTCCTGAGTTCCATCCCCAGTACTACAAAAAAGGAGGTGTAGGGGGAGGAAGAGGAGGAGAAGAAAGAGAATGTGAAGAAGAAGGAAAAGGAGAAAGAGGAGGAAAGAAGAAACAAGTTAAAAGTTGTCAAACCATGAAAAGATATGGAGGAAGCCAAAAGCCTAAGCATTAAGCCTAAATGCATAAGCCTTTCTGAAAAATCTACATATTGTATGATTTAAATTATATGACATTCTGGAAAAGGGAAAGCTATGGGAACAGCATAAAGCAGCAGTGGTTTTCAGTGCTTTGCAGAGAGGGAAATGAAGGGACAAAGCACAGAGGATTTCTAGGGCAGTGATTCTACAATGATGGGTACATGTCATTTTATCTTTGTCAAAACCAATAGAACATGCAAGACTAAGAGTAAACCCTAATGCAAACTATAAACATTGGGTGATGATATGTTAACAAGTTTCATGATTACAATAAATGTTCCACTGTGGTGCAGGACATTAAGAACAGGGGAGGTTGTACATGTGCAGGGCCTGCAGTACATGATAAATAAAAGAGTAACCTTAACAGTAGAGATGGTCTTGAGCATCAATCCTTAAGTGTTGTCCTGGATCCTGTGGGTCCCTGGAACTCTGTCAGGAGTTAATTGATTTATTAATAGTAGTTTCTTTATAATGCTAACTCATTGGGCTGGGACAATGTCGCTCAGTAGTAGAATGCTTAACTAACGTGTGGAGGCCCTGGGTTCAATTCTCAGCACCATAAGAATATATAACTAACACATTATTTGTTTATTTCATGCTTATTTTATCATGCATATTCAGTGGGTTTTCCTGAAGCTACATAATATGTGGTTTTTGCAGCACATTGACTATAGCAGTAGCTAGGAGAGCTCGGTTATCCTTAAGGAGCCCAGGCATCATTTAAGAGATTTTGCAAAAATATCATACAGTATCATTCTCCTCATCACATCTGTTTTGGTTTGGATAATGACTATTTTTTTTAAAAAAATGAGTTATTTATCTTAGCATGTAATAAGTTTATTATTGTTATTTTAGATGAAATAATAAACAAATATTTTTTTAAAAAGGAATGTGACATGCTGGCTCTTTGGTACAGAAGATAAGAACACAAGAGATAAAGGGTACAAGTGGAGATTGTCATCATGCCTGATAATTGGGGGTCATGAAAGCCCAGAAGATTCAGAGCTGCTCCTTGTCAGAATAAGCGGGGAAGCTTCCTGCTCAGGAATGAGGTGCATTTGGATTGGATGGGTAGCATGCAGATGCTTGAAGCTCGCTGAGGAGTGAGGAGACATGAAGCAGAGTGCACAGACACTGGATGGGACCATTGAGCAGCTGAGCAGGAGAACTACAGCACAAGGCATAACTGAGTCCCAGTTAAAGGGAAGAGATTGTTCTGTTTTTATCATTGCTGTTTCAAATTGGATTTGTTGAGGTATAATTTACCTACAATAAATTTCACTCCTTTTTAGCATTGAATTCAATGAGTTTTGACAAATGCACATAGTCACGTAGCCAACACCATAATTAAGTTTTAAAACAATTCCATAAAAAAGAAAGAAAACAAAAAAATAACTGCCTTCTGTTACCCTGTGATCAATGCTGCTCCCCAGTCTCTGGTAGCCAGTGATCTATACTCAGACTCTATTTTTTTTTCTTTTCCAAAATGTCATATAAATGGAATCATAGGGAAGGTAACTTTTTGATTATGATCTCTTTTTCTTAAAATATTAACAATCCATCCATTTTGTTACCTGTATCAGTGGATTGTTCCTTTTTATTGCTAAAGACAGTCCATTGTATGGATTTTCCAGTTTGTTGAACCATTCACCAGTCAATAGACATTTGAGTCATTTCCAGTTTGGGGAAATTATGAATAAAATTGTTATACACATTAATTTACAAAGTTTTTTGGTGAACATATGTAGAGAAGTGATTTTTTTTTTAAATGAAAGGTGGTGAAAATGGTTCAAGAAAACAAGTTTAATAGAGTCTTAGCTTGAACAGTGTCTGCCCTTTTTACATCCTGCATGTTGGTGATTTAATGATTGTCTCCTCAGGATTCCTGAAATCAATTATTTTAAACTCAATTTCACTAATGAGAGACATGAAGTTAACAACTAAGATCAACTTGCCAGCTTCTGTGTCCAGGCCTCCCTGCAGGAGGCAGAAAACCAGCAGGATAAATTAATAGGCAGAACTCAAAACAAACAAATAAACAAAAGCACTGTGGAAATTCAAGAAAAATCTTCAGTCTTCTCCATCCACCTACTTTGTGGTCAGCAAGAAGATTATGGTTGATGTAAAAAACAAAATAAACAAACCAAAAAACAAAACAAAACAAAACAAAAACCCTTAAAGTTAAGAGCATTTGCATCTTCAAAGAGGTTAAGTATTATTTGTCCTGAGGTTCTCTTAAACGAGGCTCAAGTGAATTGTCATTTAGTAATAAGTACTGTGCAGAGGAAATTTGCCTTCCTCTGTAGTTGAGGCTTTGACTATGGGTTGGAGAGCAAGAGATATTGCAAGGAAAGTTTGGAAGCTTGAATCCCACAAATATCAAATCCTCATTCCAACCAGGTAAAATTTTCTCTGATACCACTTTGCTGGGTAAGTGAAGTGGGGAACAGTTGCTGAGGACACTTACAATATTCAGAAGTTATCCAGCCAACCCTTATGCTGACTACAAATACCACAAAGCCATCATTGAGCTAGCTAAGGCATGTACTACCAAATTTATTTATTTATTTATTATTTTTATTTTTTAATCTTTTTTAGTTGTAGTTGGACACAATCTCTATTTTACTTATTTATTTTATGTGGTGCTGAGGATCGAACCCAGGGCCCCCGCATGTGCTAGGCGAGCGCTCTACCACGGAGCCACAATCCCAGCCCTATTTATTTATTTTTAATAAGTTATTAATTTATTTATGTTTTCATCGGTGCATTATATTCATACATAATAGTGGGACTCGTTGTGACATATTTGTACATGCACATGATATAATTTGGTGAATTTTATTTCCCAGGACTTTCCCTTTCTTTCCCTCCTCCCTCCCCCGATCTCCTTCCTCAACACTACTGTTCTCTTAGGCAGTAGGGAGAAAATTATGTTCTTAAATAAGTAATTAACCAATAGACAGAATATTTGGAATAAAGGAAACTGAATACATAGCTAGTCCAATTCTTCAGTATAATCCATTCTGTGATTCCTCCTAACCCACCCTCTCAAAAGCCTGAGTATTTTCAATATTCTCCAATGTCTTCATCACTTTCCAAGGCTGTTTCCTCTTCTGACTAGATCCTGTTAGGATTTGGATCTGGAGTGTCCACCAAAGGCTCATGTGTTGAAGGCTTGGTTCCCAGTGCAGCAGTGTTCAGAAATGGGGCTCTTGGGAAGTGATCAGATCATGAGGGCTCTGACACCATCAATGCCTTAATCCACTGATTGGTTCATAGCTGAAGGTGTTATGGGGAGATGGTGGAAAGTTCAGGAGGTGAGACCTAGTTGGAGGAAGTAGGTCACTGAGAGGGTATTTCTTGTCCCTGCCCCATCCCCACTCTCTCCCTTGTGTCTCTGCTTCCTGAATGCCATGAAGTAACAACTTTCTTCTGCCATGCCCTCTGCCACGATGTTTGTTTCACTATAGGTCTAAAGGCCACGCACCCAGCTCACCATGGACTGAAACCTCTGGAACCATGAGCCTTTCCTCCTTTGTTTTTCTCAGGTCACAGCAACCAAAGATGGGGCTGACAAACACAGATCCTTTTTTTCTTTATAGTACTGGGGATTGAACCCAGGGCCGCACACGTGCTAGGAAAGTGTTCTACCACTGAGCTAAATCACCAGCCCTTTTAAAAAAAAAAAAAATTAATATTTATTTTTTAGTTTTTGGTGGACACAACATCTTTTTATTTTTTTTATTTTTATGTGGTGCTGAGGATCGAACCCAGCGCCCCACGCATGCCAGGCAAGCGCGCTACCGTTTGAGCCACATCCCCAGCCCTCACCATCCCTTTTTAAGGGTTTGTAGTGACAAGATCCCACCAAGTTGATCAGGCTGGCCTCAAACTTGAGAGTCTCCTGATTCTGCCTCCCAAGGAGCTGGAAATACAGACATGAGCCACTGTGCCAGGAAATACAGATTCTTTTCAATAGTTCATTATTCTTCTCTTTATGTTCTCATCATACAGTACCTCCATCTCTCCTGGAACATTTATCACAATATATTATTTGTTTATTTGCTTGTCTTCCTCCGTTGTTTTATAAGTGCCCTTCAGATCAGTAATTCTGCTGTCTTCCTCCCTTGCATTTCCAGTGCTTCAGACAGTGTCTGGGTTGTAGAAGGTATAGAAGATATCTAATAAATATTGTTCCAATTCATTTGGAAAGCTGTCACTTCTTGTCACTAGCCACGATTCACTAGCTTCCCAGGCAGCCTATCCCATGGGTGAGCTTTTCTCTCTGGTAGAAAGTTCTTCCTTACAGGGAGCCAAGCCATGACTTCATGATTTTTACTCACTGTTCTTTTCTTTAGTCCGAAAGACCCTCACACAACTGCTCAGGGGCCCGCATTCGTATTCAGCCTCCCAGGCATTTGAGATTACAATCATGACATACTTGAGTCTTCTCATGTCCATGCTAAATTCTGTCTGTTCCTTTACTTCGTATGAATTAAGATTTCTTTTATCCACAAAATCAAGGCAGCAGAAGCCACTACAGAAAATAAATGCAATCAAGAATATGGTAGTGGGCATATCAAGTTGAAATTGGGAGAGACTATAAGTCATGTCAACTGATCTCATTGTTTTGTTTTTTTCCTGGTAATTTCTTAATTTTCCTTTATCAAAAAGGCACAATCTGGGACTTTAAGGAGGACGGTTGATTAGACAGTAGTTCCATGGGGCTTCTGCTAAGAACACAAAAGCTGATAATAAAAACCTGGAATTTAGTTCCTGGTTTAAAGAATAGTCAATGAAAATAAAGGTTTCTGAAATACAAGGTGAAAAGCAAGCAAGTACTTAAGGAAATTAGTTGACTTCGTTCTGATAACACAGCAAGTAATTTGGACATGTTAGCAAATGGTCAGTAACTTCAAAATAAAAAAATCTAATTACTACTGGATTTCATAGCTCTTCTTTCCTAGCCAAAAAACAAAAATCTTCCTATGTATACACTTTAAGATATTCTCCAATTGGTACACTTCACTTCAAAATGGTTTGTTATTAATTCAAAAACATTAATATACCCACTATGTGTTAAGTTTAGTAAGTAGATACTGGAGATTTAAAGTTGAATAGGGCACAGATTTTGTTCTCAAAAATCTGATGTTCCCTCCATAGATCAACACAACTGTATAAACACACAATTGTGTACAATATGTAATAGAGAAACATACAAGATGACAAGATGCTGTGAGATATTGAAGAAAGGGAACTTTTAATATTTTCTGGGGTAGCCATGAAAGACATCATAGGAAATAATATTTGAACCTACTTTAGTATTATTATGTAGATATAATATGCATAAAATTGCACAGTTGTGAATGGTTTTGTAATGAGACAATAATACTTGTCAAAAAAAAAAAAAAAAAAAAAAAAAGCTGACCAGTCTCTTTTAACTTTATAACAGGCATTTATTTGCTTTTATTATTGAATACAATCTTCCTGAAAATCTTCTGAAAGTCATAGATTTATTAACCACAGGGAGAAAGACAAACATGAATAAAATATGTCTCCTGTTCCCAGGAGGCACAGTGAAGTGGGGAACACAGACACACACATGCCAAGACAACACGGAAGGCAGGACAGGCTCTTGAAAAACACACAGGCTCGAGGACAAGGGGAAGAGAAATTTCTAGATCCAGCTTAGGCTCTCTTTATTCATTCAATATTTATCGAGCAACACAAATATAATCCTTCAAGAGCTTGCAGATCAAACACTGTCACCATGGGGCTTTGAGCAGTTACTCCCATTTTGTAGGAGATGTTTCACGATAAACAAAACAAAGTCTTTACTCTCACTGGTGTCTAGAATGCACACGCACAGGTCTTAATGGGCCATCTCTCTGCAGATGAACCAAAAAAGAATGGGAGGAGACTGAGAACTGAAAACTGAATTTTCCTGTCTCAAGATTCTGGGTTGTTCAATTTGGATTATCATGTAGGAAGGGCTGATTTTTCATTCCAATCCAAAGGTACTGTTGTTGACAAGTAGTATTAGAGATGGGTGGAGTAGTTCTGATGTTAATGAAATTACCAGGTAAAACGTACTCACACGATATGGAATGATTATTCTCTGCTCCGATTTCCAATCAGATGGATCAACTTTTCATAATTTTCCTTTTATTTGGGGGGGAGATCTCTTGATGTATTGTTAAAATACAAAGATATTTATAAGCCACAAATGTGTTGTTGTTGTTATTTCTGATTTGTTTTACAGTGCAGGATATTGAACATGCTTGGCTGAGCTCTGCTCCAGCTTTAACCTCAAGTTTTAAATATGAATCTAGTTTCTTTTTTGTTCCAATCAATGTCCTGCATATATGCTGTATTAGTCTGCCTTTCATTACTATAGCAGAATACCTCAAATGGGATTACTTTGTAGAGCAAAAAAAGGTTATTTACCTCATAGTTCAATGTTCTGGAGGTTGAAAGGCCCACATCTGATGATAGTCTTCTGGCTGGCAGAGTTCCAAGGCAGCATAGAACATCATGTGGTGAGAGACAGAACACACATGTGTATCTCTTTGATCTCTCTCCCTTTTATTACAAAACCACTGATATTCAATCATGAGGGCTCCACTCTGATAACCTTATCCAAACTTAATCTCCTCCTAAAGGGCTCACTTCTAAACACCATAGTCAGATTAAGTTTCCACCCTCTTAATATCCACAATGGGGATTAAATGTCAACCGTGAACCTGGAGGGGGGACACATTCAAACCACATCCAAGCCATAGCAATTTGCCTGAGCATGAAAATTGGCAGGAATTTTTCTGTTTGGAAAAGATGGCAGGAAGAACATCTCGGGCTCAGGACACAGTACAAGCAATACCCTGGGGAAAGAAATATATACGCTAAGTTCAAAAGACCATGAGTAACCTGTACGGAATGCAGGTTCAATCCAGGAATAAATCAAGAGAAATAATTTGGGAAGAGAGGTGAGTCCAGATTTTGCAAGATGTTGGGTTTAAGAATCTGTTTTTGGTTCTTTAATTTTGTAGGAAGGGCCTAGAAATGTTTTAGAAAGATTAATCTGGATGTTTTGTACAGCATAGGAGGAAGCAAAGCAATATTGTCACAAGTAACTTGCAAGTCCACAGCCAGAAGTAAATACATCCATCTGTTCACTTTCAGCCAAATAGGTTTCCATTGTACTCCTGTTGTACTTCTTTGTCAAACAGCAGGTGACCCCATTTCAAGTAACTTCTTATTTCCTGTTGAGAGAGAGGAATTCAGCCCTCCATGTGAGTGGGCTCAGAGCAGCAAGCAGAGAGTCCCCTGCTACTATGAGACAGATATCCAGCTTGCCCCTGCCATCTCAATTGCTTACTCTGGGGTGAGAAGGTAGAGAACTCACCGGCCATAGGGGTAGCCCTTCTTTGTTTTGCACATTGTGTCAAAACCTGCCCATTGACTGACGTAATTTCAACATTTGCTTCCATTTCTTCAACATACAACTTTGAAAGTGATTTTGTGAATGTAATAAGAAAAAAACAATCTAAAACTAGCTGTATGGTGCAAACTACATCATGTTGCAAAACAAATGTATTCCAAGAAAAACACCACTATAGCATCTCATACATGTCAAAGCATAAGTTTCTGCATTGTAAATAAAAATCGAATCCACACATTTTAACTTTGTATCATGAAATAACTCCAAGCTTACAGAGGAGTTGCAAAAATATCTTTTTCCTGAGCTGTTTGTGAGTATATCATAGACATAAGTGCGCTTTACCACTAAATACTTCAATGTGTATTTCCTGAAAACAAGAGTATTCTCTTAACATAACCAGAGTATAGTTAGCAAAGGCAAGAAATTAATATTGATATAATATTAATGTTAACCTACAGGCCTTATCAGATTTTACCCACTAAAGAACACCTTCCCTGCCATTTGTTGACATAGGTTTCCAATGTTCCCTTCCTGCACCAATTGCCTTTTTTTTTTTGATGATGATATTCCTTTTATTTTATTTTTTTAATACTTTTTTAGTTGTCAATGGACTGTATTTTGTTTATTTATATGTGGTGCTGAAAATTGAACTCAGGGCCTCACACATGCTAGTCCTCACACACTCTACCACTGAGCCACAACCCCAGCCCTCCTTTTATTTTTGATGGGACAGTAGTATTCGTGGGTGTTAGTGTTTGGCAATGTTTATTACACAAAATAAAAGATGTCATCTTTATATCATTTCCCCTAAATTTATTGATTCATTATCCCAGCTTAACATTTGATGAACATTTAAATTATTTCCAGATTTTTCAAAGTTCAAACACTACTGCAGTAAACAAACTTTAATATCTATCTTTTCATTAGCATGTGGTTATTTCTGTGGATATAGCCAAAGAAACAGAGGGGGAGGGGTGGTTGAAGGAAGGCACACAGCTGATAACTCTCTAAGACACAGGCTATGTAGATAGCCACTGTGAGAACTGTTTTGGGTTCCCATATCCTAAATAAGCAATATTCCCAATTGAGCAGTTGCCAGGATTAAAGGATTATCAACAGATGTGAAAAGGCACATAACTCCACCCTCAGCTTTCTCCAGGGATGAACTTTTTATTGCTATGCCTTGGAAAACAATCAGCTTCCCCCCTCCAATATCAGGGTAACATTTAGGAATGTCTATGGGCTCTGAGCCTTACCTCAATCCCCACACATCTCTTTCAACTCCACTGCTGAAGGGATGTTTTCCCCACGCAGCTAGTATTTTGGGCAACCTGAACAGGCCATGGAAGCAAAAAGTAGCTAGCACACAGTAACTTGACTTCAAGGTTCAATACAGACGTCATCATCTTCAGCAGGGAATGTTACCTTTTCCTTTTATTCAACTTTTGTGATACTTTATTTGAGGTGTTTGATAAAAACATCTTCGAACTTTCTGGATTTTTCTTTGAAGGATCCTGTGGAAGAGGTGAACAGTTCCGAGTCCATTTTCCAGGAAGGGGGAGCTGAACACATCCAATTCCATAATCTGGAAGAGATTTACATCCTCCTACCCAAAACTGCATGTATAATCCTAGAATTTTAGAGTTGAAGGGGCTTTGGGCCAAACTGCCCATTTTACAGATGAGGGAAATGAGCCCAACCAGAGGAAACCACTCTCCTCAAGTCTCTCTGTGAGCCAGAGTCATGGTCTCTATAAGGAGTTGATCTCCTGGACCTTTAAGAAGCAGTCCACTGGGATGTAAGAATGTTAGATCTTCTATTTATATAATTTTTGAAATAATTATAGATTCATAAGAAGTTGCAAGAACAAAATAGAGAGGGAGGGAGAGAGAGAGAGAGAGTGAGTGAGCGAGGAAGGGAAAGGTTTGCTTGTACCCTTCACCTAGTTCTTCTCAGTGGTCACATCTTGCATAACTACAGTCCAATAGCAAAACAAGGAAATCAACATTGGTACAAGCCACGGAATTTGTTCAGATTTCCCAAGTATTTACATGTACTCAAGCGTGTCTGTGTGCATTTCTATGCAATTTTTTTTTCCAATTATAGATTCAAGTCCACCAAGAAGTTCTATTTATGCTTTAAATCTAAAAAATAAAGAAAAGTTTACCAATGCTTAATAAGTGGATGAGTGCTGCTGCCCATATTGGTGTGCATATGTGCATTAGATAATTGCATACTTTATAATATACCTGAGACATCTTGGAGGGAGAACAGAAATTGAAGAGTGTGGAAATCCACAATTATTATTTTTTAGGCTCTTAGAGTTTTGTGATATTCATCAGTTAACATGAGCCTCTTTGAGTGGATGTATGGATTATATTATCCAGTTTCCACTAATCTTTTCCAAATGGATTCCAGTGAGTTAAAATTATTTCTCCCTTAAAAGGTTTCTGCAATCAGTGAATTGAAGATACTATCTATGCCAGAAGAACATCCAGATACCAAAGAAATGGCAGAGTAGCCCCTTCTATGCCGGGTGCGTTACAAGAAAAAGCAATAACCCATTTGACCTGAGCTATCAGCAAGTCAACCAAAAAAACCAACAAAAATGATCCAGAAGGTATTTTGAAAGTGGATTTTTTTAAAACCAGTGTTTCACAAAAGTATACATCATGTAAAGAGATATAGTCAACGGTGGGGTGAAGCCAATAGTTTAAAGATATTCTGAACACGCTGAGCATGGTGGCACATGCCTGTAATCCCAGCAGCTCAGGAGGCTGAGACAGGAGGATCATGAGTTCAAAGCCAGCCCAACTTAGCAAGGCCCTGAGCAACTCAGAGAGACCCTGTCTCTAAATAAAATATAAAAAAGGGCTGGGGATGTGGCTTAGTGATAAAGAGTCTCTGGGTTCAATCCCTCATAAAGAAAAAAAAAAAAGATATCCTAAACATATCTTCACAAAATTTTCAGTGATATTTAAAGTCATGTGATTCTCAGTAGGAGACAAAGTACATTACACTAAGGAAACAATTCATTTTACAATGTGACAGCAAACTAAAGTGTAATCTTTTGCCCTCTTCCTATTTGACCCACCCATGATGCCTGCCCCCAGGATTGTTGGAGGATCCAAGAAGATGTGCAGCTTTGTAAACACTGAAGTTCTGTACAAATAGGAATTACTATTAATTATTCTAACATGAGATTTCAGCAGAAAATTAATTGAACAGCAATGTTATTATCTCACAAGCAAATATTTGAACAGGGATCTTTTGTTTGTTTGTTTTGGTAGTCTAGGTGGAGAAATAATTCTTTGAGGCAGAAAAATATATTTAGGGGTATCAGTGTGGTAAAGTGTCTCCAGACCTAAATTTGGATGTGAACTTACTACTGCTATGACCTTGAGCAAGATGCTTAATCTCTCCAGTGTGTTTCCTCATTTGCAAGGTGACTAATACATTCGTTTCGTAGCATCACTATGAGGATTGAGTGAGACAATATATGTCAAGAGCTTGGCATAGTACCTGATACATTGTAGTTCTGGAACCACATCAGTTATCTTTCTGCTTCCTCTTTCCTTTTAGGTAGCTCCCGAAACATGCTTAACATAGGTTAAGCTTCCATTCTCCCAACATCGCATCCATTTCTTGTCCTTCCAAACATACCAGAATTTGTTTGGAAGGCTGGACTGATTATTTTAATTTTTTCAGGAAACCCCCCAAATTTAATATTTTCATGCTATAAAGACTGATTAAATGACTGATTGAAATTAATGATCTCAAACAAGAAATAAATGTAGGGCATCAGAGCAAGGTCCTTTGGTCTTAAGATTTCAGACACCAATTGCTGCTAAAGGATTTTTAGAATGCCTCCCTACCCGAGCCCTTGGTGGACAGATATAATATAAATATAATAACCCTTTGATTTGCACAGAGCATTCCAGTCTCCAAAGCACTTTCACATCCATCACTCCTGTTTGATCCTCACAATAAACCTTTGAGTTACTTAGGCAGATATTTCTAAAGAGAAATATTAGGCCCAGAAAAATAAAGTGGCTGATTTAAGGCTACTAGGCCTGGCACCAGACACAATGCTTGTCCCAGCCATCATGTTCTGAGCCCAAGCTTTGTGCCTGGTACATTATTTTGTTCAGTCCTCTGAAAGCCCTTGATTCAGTTTCTCTTGATGCTGAAAAATATCTCTTGATGTTAAAAACTATAACAAAACTTAGTGGCATAAAACAATTTTATGATGAGCATGGATTCACTGGGTCAGGAATTTCAAAGAAACCATAAGAAGGGACAATGTGTCTCTTTTTCCTGATGTTTGGGGCATCAGCTGGAAGATGTAAAGGTCAGGGGCTCAACAGCTGTGCACAGAATCATCTAGAAGCATCTTCATTCACATGTCTAGAAGTTCGTGCTGTCTGCCTGCTCAGTCTGAAACAACAATATGTGACATTTCTTTATCACCTGGGCTTCCTCACAGAATGGTAGCCTCAGGATAATCATACCCCTTACACAGAGAATCAGTCTTCTGTGTCCCCCTCACCAAAAAAGCAAACATGGAAGCTGGTTAGCCTTTGAACAGCTAGCTCTGAGGTCAGATCATTCCATTTTCTGTACATATTAGTAATAAGTAAGTTATGACTTCATCTATATCCCAGGGGAAGGGGTACAAATTCCACCCTTGGATGGAAAGAGGAGAGCTCATGGAAGGAAGAGTGCTATTGAAAGTGTCCCCTAAAAGTTTAATTGCAATGTAGTAGTTTCAAAAGGCAGGACTTCAAGAGATGATTAGGTCATGAGGGTGGAGGCCTCAGGAATGGATTAATTCCATTATAACAGAAGCAAGTTAATTCTCTCAAGAATAATAAATATAAACTTGGCTCATTTTTTTTTTTTTTTTGGAACTGGGGATTGAATCCAGGGGAGCTTTACCAATGAGCTACATTCCCAGCACTTTTCATTTTTATTTTGAGATAGGATCTCACTGAAACTTATGATCCTCTTGGTTCAGCCTCCTGAGTCCCACCATGCCCAGCAAGCTCTACTCACTCTTGCAGTCAATTTTACACATATTCACGCACCTTTTTACCTTTTACCATGTTATGTTATGATATGAAGGCCCTTGCCAGATGTAGGTACCTTGCCCCTAGAATTCCAAGCCTCTAGAACCAAGAAAAAACTTATAAATAACCATATTTTCTTTATAAATTATCCAGCCTGTGGTATTCTGTTATAGCATCAGAAAATGAACAAGACAATGGAGATGTTCTGGCCATCTTTGGAAAACACAACCTTCCAAACTCCTAAAATTATTTAAGAATAAGGAAATCACAGTTCAGGGAGGTTGAGAGACTTCCTCAAATTCAGAGTAGCTGACAGAGTAGAGAAGTTTCTCACCCAGAGATTAGGTCTTCAGCATCAATGAGTAAAGAAAACATTGTTCATAGTCAAAATTACCTTGGAAATCCTTTTTAGTAAAGTGCAGTAAATGTGCTTCCGTGTAAGCAACAGGATCTTGTGTGTCATCTCGTGCTCACTATACTACATCTGTTAATGAATTAATGGGCAGACTCATATGCATTATTTAATTGTTCTCTCATTGTCCAGAGTGCTAATATGTAAATTTCCTCAGATTTGATGCATTTCAAAAGGTGGATCCAGAATTCAACTTAGATTGGACTAATTTCTTTCTACGTACTGTTTGCTGCCTACAAACTACCTCTGGGACATTGAAAAAGAGATTTGTGTTTCAGATCCACTTAGGTTTGCCCCATTGATCTATGTGGGTGTCTCCAGATCCAGACTGGGGTATAGTACAGAGCCATGAGTAATTGCCAAGGATAGAACAGAAGGTCCTACAATGACCAGAGTCTTTATTCTAGAGGTTTATTCTAGAAACTTGATTCTTGATTCTAGAGCAGAAAAAGTAGGCTGGCCAGTTTTGCAGTTCAGCAGTAATTCCCTGGAGCAATATGGAGATGGGATCCTAAAAAATGAAGCTCGAGGGAAAGAGACTGGTTGGGATACTCTTGCTGTAGGAGAAGTAGATGCCTGACTCTGGTTAATGTCAAGGTGTCTGGACATGGAAATTTAGGGGTTTTGCCCATGATCTTTCAAACAGGTTTGGCACTGATATTTAAGGAACTAGGTGGGTCTCCAGAGGTAATGGAGCAAATGGCCACTAAGATGGCATGACTCAGACAGCTCTACTACTCAAAGAAATCTCCCCTCCAGGGCCCAAGGGCTCTGGGCCTGAAGTCCCAGTTTGAAATTGTTTTTTTTTTTTTTCTTTAGGTAGCAGGGATTTAAGACTAGATTAATTATGATCCTTGGTTTGTATATGGCCCTATTTTATTTACCTATTTAGTTTATTTAGTATAATAAGTATTCATGAACCATCCTTTGTGTGAAAACTAGAACTTCTACCACATCTTTCCATGTGGTCTTCTTTTACTCCACTCTCCCCAAAGTAACCACCATAGGACTCTTATATCCACCATTCCCTCTTTTATCTAGTTTTAGCCCAACTGTATGTATACTTTTAAAAATATATTTTATTAACATCGATCTTAATATTATAAAATGGGCATCACATAAAATTAACTTTGATATTTTTACTTCTTAATTAATAATATGCTTTGAAGACTCATGCATATTGTTGCTTATTAAAGTTAATTTAATTTTTATTCTTATGTGACTATATCATAGCTTATTCATAAATTCGCCTTGATGGGATATGTTAAGTTTGTTGTTATTTAGAGTATTTTTACGAACATTCTTACCCACATTTTCTGGTACATGTATATATATATACATACATCTACACAGAGACACACACATACACAGATTTCTTTGAAACATAGTCATATGAGTAGAATTCTTAAGGTCCATAAATACTCCATTTTACAAGATAATATCAAACTGTTTTTCTTAGTGGTTTTACATACTTCTAGTTCCAGCCATGACTAACAGCCAACATCAACCATTACCATTGGTCAGTCTATGAAACAAGAGTTTATGTGGAAGCACAGAAAGAAGACAAATCAGGCAGGAGTTGAGGCATTGCTGACCTTGAGTCATGAGCAGCTCACAAGGTGATTCCACTTAGCTTTCTCCTTTCTAACATTTTCTAAATGGTAGTGGAGGGGAACAGAGCCCAAGAAGAACAAGGTAGCCTCATTGGGCTGAGGAGCAGAGAGCGGGTTCAGGGTGACTAGGCAGTGGGGACTGGAAGGGCAAAAAGCCTAGAGAAGAGAAACACAGTGAAAGACCTAGAAATCTGCCGAAACTCCCTTCTCAGCCAGTGAAAGGCTCCTAAGACACACATGTGGGAGGAAATCTTCTAAACTGCAGAAAATAGTGGCTGGGAGACTGAAGAGCTGAGCTAGGTGTCAGAGGCATGAGGTGGTCAGGCACAGAAGTAGGAGTACAAGTCCTACCATGGTGGAGTGCTGGTAAGCAGCCCAGACGTCCAGTTTAACCTGAGAAGGGCTACTAGCTAGGAGTAAGGAACTTGCTCATCCTAAGAGTAAGAGGGAACTGAAATAGACAATGGCTAACAAAGTCTAAAACCAACCAGCAGGATCAAGTTGATTTGTTAGTATTCTGTCTGGTAGAAGAAAACTTCATTTGCTTTAGATGAATATAAGGTCATCCAAAGTTTCCACAATTTTAATCCACAATGTTCAGCATTCCACCAAAATTTAAAAGGCATGCTAAAAATAATGAACAAATAAGTGACAACTAAGGGGAAAATAGGCAATAATCACAGACTGGAAAGTTAATCAAATATTGGAATTAGCTGATAAGGAAGGGCTCAAAAGCCTTATCAACATGTGACTTGTGCTCAAAATAGAGAAGATGGAAAAATTAAGTACAAATTTTAAAGTAATTAGAATCTATTTTTAAAAATCAAACAGGCATATAAAGTCTCACTGGATGGATATAACATAAGATGACATAGTAGAAGAAAAGATTAATGAATTTTAAGGCAAGGCAATAAGAGATACTCAAATAAGAACACAGAGGAAAAAAATAAATAAAAAAGAGAAAAAAAGAACACAGAAAATTAAGAGTAGAATAATAGAAGAAAAAAAATACATAAAAGATATAGTCAAAAGGTCCCAAATACATGGGATTAAAATCTTAATAAGAGAGAAGAGACGTTAGGGCAGAAGCATATTTGAAGATAACTGGTCAAGAATTATCTAAAATTGATAAAAGATATAGGTTCAAAGATTCAACAAGCTCACCAATTGGAGAGTGAAGTTGATCAATCACGTTACATTCATCTACAAATAAGCCACAATGAAATTATGTTCTGCATAATTAAAAAGAAATTCTAATTTAATATTTTGCTAAAATATTACCAAATTAAAGTGGAATAAAAACATAAACAACATGGGCTGGGGATGTGGCTCAAGCGGTAGCGCGCTCGCCTGGCATGCGTGCGGCCCAGGTTCAATCCTCAGCACCACATACAAACAAAGATGTTGTGTCCTCCGAGAACTAAAAAATCAATATTAAAAAAATTCTCCCTCTCTCACTCTCTCTTAAAAAAAAAAAAAAAAAAAAAAAAAAACCAGAAACAACAATAACAACACACACCAGAAACCATGAAAACTAAAAGTATTAGAATGACATTCTTTTAATTACTGAATTTTTTTTAAAAAACACAACTTAGAATCCAATTCCCAGAAAAAAATATTCTTCAAAAATGAAGATAAAATAATGATATTTTCACAAAAATACAGTTTGGAAGAATGTGTTGCTGACAAATAGCATTTCAAGAAACACTAAAGGAAATTCTTTAAGCTGAAAAAAAATGATTCCAACTGAAACTGTAAAATTTCATTCAGAGGAATGAAAAACACCATAAAAATCTTCTCTGATACCCAGTAAACTTTTCTCATTTTCCACAGCGATCTTATGTACATTTTGTAAGTTTATTTCCCTGAGTACTTGATATTTTCTGATACTGCTATATTGATGTCTCTCCTGTACCCCTCTCTTTGTCTCTGTCTCTCTGGGAGTGTTTACAATTTTGTCTTCAGTATTCTTAAATTGGAGTATAATTTATGCGCAGATGGATGTTTTTCCTCTCTAAGGGTGCTTTCAATCTGAGGTCTTTTATCTTTTGTTAATTCTGGGGAAATTATCTCCATTATTCCCACAAATATATCCTCTTCTCCATTTTAATTTTTTTTTCTTTCTAGAATGCTTCTGGCTATTATGAATTGACTTCTATGTTTCTCATTTTAAAGTAATTTTCTGCTAAAGAAAATTCCTTAAGGGCTAAGGTTATAGCTCAGTGGTAGAGCCTTTGCCTAGCACGTGCAAGGCCTGGGTTCGATCCTCAGCACCACATAAAAATAAATAAATAAAAGTATTGGTTCCCCTTCTCGGTCTATTCCCTAAAGACCTAAAAAGAGCATGCTACAGGGACACTGCTACATCGATGTTCATAGCAGCTCAATTCACAATAGCAAGACTGTGGAACCAACCTAGATGCCCTTCAATAGATGAATGGATAAAAAAAAAATGTGGCATTTATACACAATGGAGTATTACTCTGCATTAAAAAATGACAAAATCATAGAATTTGCAGGGAAATGGATGGCATTAGAGCAGATTATGCTAAGTGAAGCTAGCCAATCCCTAAAAAACAAATGCCAAATGTCTTCTTTGATATAAGGAGAGTAACTAAGAACAGAGTAGGGACGAAGAGCAGGAGAAGAAGATTAACATTAAACAGGGATGAGAGGTGGGAGGGAAAGGGAGAGAGAAGGGAAATTGCATGGAAATGGAAGGAGACCCTCAGGGTTATACAAAAGTACATACAAGAGGAAGTGAGGGGAAAGGGAAAAATAATACAAGGGGGAGAAATGAATGACAGTAGAGGGGGTAGAGAGAAAAGAGGGGAGGGGAGGGGAGGGGGGATAGTAGAGGATAGGAAAGGCAGCAGAACACAACAGACACTAGTATGGCAATATGTAAATCAATGGATGTGTAACTGATGTGATTCTGCAATCTGTATATGGGGTAAAAATGGGAGTTCATAACCCACTTGAATCAAAGTGTGAAATATGATATATCAAGAACTATGTAATGTTTTGAACAACCAACAATAAAAAATTTAAAAAAAAAAGTATTGGGTCCAACTACAACTAAAAAATAAATATTAAAAAAAAAAAAAGAAAAAATTTCTTGGGCTGATCTCCCAGTTCACTAGTTCATTCTTCAGCTGAATCTGCTCTGTAAGGCCTCATCTTTTCTCAATTATTATACTTTTCAAATTTCATATTTAATTTGATTCTTTTTACGGTTTCTTTTTGTCTTTTCATATTGCTAATGTTATCCCTTTTTTAAAAAAGTACTTATATGTAAATTCTTTAAATTTCTTTTTTTTTTTTTTGGTGAATATATATTCTTGATCCATCAATTCCAATGCCTGTGATTTCCTAGGAATCTGTAATTTAGTTTGATGTTTTCCTTTGGAAAGGCCTGTTTATTGACATGTGAGCTTCCATTTCTCCAAGATTGCGGGCTTCTCTGACCAGCAATGGCAGAAGGGCTGAAGTCAGACCACGAAGAGTTCAAGGTGGGAGATGGAGTGGAGGAGGCTTCAGGACTTCTGAAAACCCGGAGCTAACTACTCCCCACCCCACCCTACAGCTCCTCAGCTGAGTTCTTTGCTTTAGGAAGAGGAGATTGTAATCCACCAGCCCTGGGGGTTTGGAGGGAGAGGGTAGGACCGTGACAGTCTGGCGTTTGCCTCACTCCACTTCTGCACAGCCTTCTGCACTGTGCTGGCTTTGCCCCTAAGTAGGACTTGCTCAGGAGCTCCAAGTTCCAGGGCAATGGGGGAGATGGAGGAGAGATAAAGACCCTAAGCAGCAAGGGCTCCTTTCATCCTGCCACAGCTGCCAGATACCTTTTGCTTTAGGTTAGAATCATTCCAGATGCACAAGTTTAAAAGCAGAGTCTGTCTCCCCAGGGGACTCATCGCTTCCTCTGCATCTAAATGTTTTTCCTCTGTGGTTCCTCAGAGCCACTTGGTCAGGCTAGTTGAGCATCTTCTTAGGAATCCACTTGACTTCCCTCCTCACAGGTTATACACCGTCTTCTCTCATCTGACTTTCTTTAAAACAAGGTGTCCCTGTGGCAGTCAGTGCCCTGAGTACTAGAGAGAGAGGGTGGCCTGGGCCAGCAATTCCTCCAGCCTGAAGAAGGTCTGTGCACAGGGAGGCAAAGGAGCACCAGCCAGAAATCATGATGGGCTTCTCTTCTCACTATGTGGTTGACTTGTTAGGTGGACTTAAACAAGTCTCTGCCTTTCCCTGAGCCTCAGTGTACTCTTCCAAAAAGTCAAGTGATTAACAACACTGACCTCACTGGGCTGATAAAATCTTCAGGTAAAAAAAAAAAATGGATGTGAAAGGACCTTGTAAACTGTTGCATGAGATGTTTTTGCTGGTCATCAGAGGCAGGGGAAGGAGGCTTAGGTTAGATGAAAATTCACTTTGCCAACCTCAAAATTTTACTAAGTGTTGGCCCAGTTCAAAAGCCTGATGCAACTGAACTTTCTCTTAATATAGAGAATGACGAATCTGTATTGGTTGCCAGAGTTGTCACATTCTTCCAAGAGAGCAGACTTTTATGGGCCCCTGGAAGCTCTGCCGGGGTCTATTTCTGAGGACGGGAACATTGTGCCTCATTGGCAAGGCTTATTAAACCAAGGCCACTTGTGGTCATTGAAGAATCTGGGTCTGCCTTTGCAATGATGGGGATGTGGTGTCAGAGCCAGTCCTCCTACCTTTGCACTTTGGATACACAGCTCCTGCTAAACTTGGTGCCTGTTGTTTCCTTGTTTGATAGGGGTCTTTGTCCAGGAGAGTAGGGGAGTAAAGAGGGGGAGAAGAGGATGGAGCAGGTTCAAATCAAAGACAAGTAGCAGAGGTGGGAATGAATAGAGTAATGTGTTCTCTTGGAATTTAGACAAGGACAAGGCTAATGAGACTTTGTTTTCAATTACTTAAAACATCGTCGTCGTTTGTCATTGAAAAGATGATGTAATGGCTTGAAGACAGAAAACAAGCCAGAATCCTACACCATGGCCAACTATTTGTATTTTTGCATATTCTTATCTATTTCTTGTCTTTTCATCATCATGCATAATGCATATTTCATTTCATGGATGAATTTTTTCCACTTACCATTACATAATGAACATTTTCTTTTTAAAGTTTGCATTGTAATGACTAGATAGTATGATTTTGACAATGTTTTATAATTAATAAAACCATTCGTCTATTTTGAGACCTTTGAGTACCATTTTTTTTTGTTCACTTCCTTTTGTGCTGTTCTACAGCATCATGAACATCTTTATGCATTTTGCCTTTTACCATTGTTGTATTATAACTTTTGAATGAATTCCAGAATTCCTTTGAATGACTGGAGAAATATGCCCAGGCATCTTTATGACTTTTATATACTTAAAAAAAAAAAAATGTTAATTCAAAATGCTGCTAGCCAACCACAAGTCTTCCAAACATTCACTGTCTGCTCCAAAGTTTTCTTTCTACATTAATATGTTTCAAGTTTGTTTTCATTGATAACTTCTCTGCTTAATAGCAAAGTTCAATATTTTCCATGTGTTTTTGTTTTTCCTAAATTGTGTTACTAAAATTAAAAAATCACCTGCCATAAATTTTTAGAAGTTTTTAAAAACTCCCAAGAAAATGTCCCCCAAAATATTTCCTAAGAAACTCAAATTTCCCAATTAATCATACATAAATGCTTTGTGGCCAGAGCAAAGAGAAGTGCTGGGTTGTCTTTCATTTCATAGGTGACTTTCCTATGTAATTCAAGTCTTGCCAGGAGTGTTTCAAGGGATATTGAAAACAACACTTGGACACTATCTTCCCAAATTTAACATTGTAGAAGAGCTGTTATCATATGACTGATCAGGATTCAAAAATTACTTAGGTTTGTATGAAAAAGACAGAACAAGAGCTGTGGGGATTCAGAGAATGGAGAGATCATTTCCAGCTTGACTGAAGGAATGTGGAGAGTCAGAGGAGGCTTATTGGAGGAAATTGTATCTGAGCTGAGTGAATAGGGTCTGAGGCAGGAACTATTTTGGGGCAGTGAGGGAAGTGTGGTGTCAGAAACTTTTACCCATTTTATGTGAGCCCTTGAGATTTTAATTAAGTCTTCTAAGTTATAGCTACTCTTCTCCAGCTGGGAAAATGCAATCAGGCAGTGATGACCAGTCCATGGGCACCGTTCATATGGAAGAGGCAAGTTTACATATCAGCGTGACTTTAAAATCAAACTTGAAGTGGCCAGTTTCAGTTGCCTCCATAATGTTATAATAATGTACATTCTGAAATTTGCAGAGAAGCTCCGTGCTTCCCAAATTCTTCCATGACATGATGCCCAAATGAAATCATAGCATTTCTTTGTTCTTTTGGGATAAACAACAAGGCTACTTGATATGTCAAGAGCTTTGTAATATTTTGAACAACTAATAAAAAAAAAAAACAAAAAACAAGGCTACTTACTACTGAGGGCAAATGACCTAGAACCCCAGCTGCTCCAGATGTTGCTAAAGGTCCCAAAAGATAAGTGTCAATTTCTGAACCCTCTTAGAACTCACTAAGCAAACATCTCAGGAGAAGTTCTAAAGGCAAATAAAGATGATTAATGAAATCAGTTAACAGATCTACACCACATGATAAATATTCAACAAATTGGGTACTGAGATTGGTAGAAAAAAAAAAAGACGAAGAAAAACTATTAGAAAAAAAAAAGAAAAGAAAAAGAAAAACTATTATGGTCCCTGATTGGTCTTACCTTCACCAGACTGTCTACCATGGTATAGAGAAATTTCCAGTATAACTTACTTAGGATAACTTACTTTTTTTTCCCCCATAGGATAACTTACTAAAAACTGTCTGAGTGGCCAGATATGCCTCTTTTTGAATAGCAAGATTTTACTAGCATTCTTCTCTTTCCCCCAACAAAAGTTGTCTCAACATTTGATTGGACACAGATTAGAATAATAGAACCTCATGGTTTGAAGGTATCTTTGAGACTTTTTAGATATCCTTCTTCCCAATGAAACCATCCCTGTTATAGTTTCTCTGATAAGACACTGACATTTACTAACAGCCCAAGTTTGAAAATCTCTCAGAGACAGAAAAGTGACTTCTGGAACAAATTATGGGATGAAATGAAGGGAATAATATTTTCCATTTATCTGGTAGTTTAATTTCAAAACAAGGGATCAAATAATGCTCAGATTCCAAGTAGGTAGAAAGACAGCCAATAGATTTCTTAGGACTCCCATTCAACAAATAGAGCAATTCAGTCTATATATTTGTTTGTTTGTTTAACTCTTATTTCAAAAATTGTCTCAATTAGACAGGGTAAAATGGTTATCCAGGAATTCAAGAGTATAGGGATTAAAAGGCTAGAAATCAATTGAAAAGAAGGTCCTTGCATAATAGAAGAAAATTGATTTGCATGAAAAAATTTTAAAAAGTTGCACAATTGGGTGCAACGCTTTCGTGGAAAAATTCCTGAAAATTTTTGGTGCACCACTATACTTCTTATTATTAAAAAAAAATTTTAACAGCTGTGCTTTTCTTCTAAATTAAGGAAATAAAGCAATATCATGAGCTAATGCCACATCAAAGTAGCATGTTTCAACACTTCAGTGTCATGTGTTGCCAGCATGGAGTTTTCTAGGAGCCCTGGCTTACCACTCTGTTCTCGGAGGCAGATGTTGTAGTGGTCACTCCAGGGCAGAAGTCAGAATTTCTTGGTTCTCCTTCAAGACTGTGGTGAGGCCCTGGATACACTTTTTCCCACCTCAGTTTCTCTGGTGAGGCCTTTTGCCATGTGAGGGGGTTGTGGTCAAATGGAAATATTTGAAGCGTTGCCATGTGGAAGTGGGATTTAGGCCTATTTTGCATGGTCCCAGAGGATAGACCAGGACCAAGGAGGTGGTCACCCTGCAAAGAGGTGGATTTGGACTTTGCATAATGACGAACTCTAAGGAAAATATGTCTTCTAAACAACTTAATCTTACTTCTTCCAGGACAAAACATTCATGTGCACTATTAAACTATTGCAACAGCTCATGAGGTATGTATTATTAATTTTTAAAGAATAGGAAACTGAGACTCAGATAGGGCAAGTAAGTTGTCTAAGGTTACATTGCTCAGTGGGCCCAAACCAAGACTTGGATCAAGTTGAGACTTAAACATGTTCAGTTGTATGGAATTGGCTTATAGAATTAACGATGAAGTAATATTCCTTTGGTTAAGATAGATTAGGGGGGAAAAAAGCCCTCAAAATAAAACATTATTTTGCAATCAATAAGTTACCATAGCATTTATGAATGATTAAAATGGGCCTAAAATCTAAGGGCAAAATATTAGGATTGGAGGTGGGAATACCAGTCTAGACAATACAGAGGCAATTATGACCTGTGAGAAAACTAGTTCTGTGGGGAGAACTCAGTGATTTTGAAGGAAACAGGTCCCAAAATAGCTGGTGAACTGAACACCAACAGCATTGAGGAGTGTTTTTGTTTGTTTGCTGAGGTGCTAGGGATCATATTCAGAGCCTTGTGCACACTAGGCAAGTGGTTTACCACTAAACTTTACCTCCAGCCCTGGGGCTTATTTTAATTAAGGAAGTTGTCACCTCTCCTTTGAAAAACTTTCTAATAATCAGAACTTACCCAGACACTAACTGGTTGCCTTGGGAGCCAGGGGGACCTTTGCTCATGTCAAAATGGAAGAAAACTAAGATGGAAAGACCCTAAAGTCTCATCCAGCTCAGAGAATTTCTTATGTGCAGGGTGTCTGACCTAAAATACCAACAAAAGAAAGCAAAGGGAAACATGTTTAGAGGAATTAGAAAAAGGAGATCAGGATGTCTAACATGTTCAGGTTTCTACACATTTCTGCATGTGCAGACAAAAGCTAAGGCCTGTTCAAAGGATCCTCGTGTTAAAACTAGTGCTATTAACCACATAGAGAAAGAATCCCAGGAAGTCCAAGGAAAGTGGGTCTTCTTCCACATCCAGCAGTAAGAAGAGAGATCTTCCTTTCATGACATTGTGGAAGAATTGATATTGTGAGTTAAAACCACTGTACTATGAGGACCAGAGAAAGGAAGTAATTTTTCTGGGATCTCCCAGCAAAACAAGGACAGACTTTACACAGGAACCCAAGTTTCCCAATTCCTAGTTTTATCAAGGTTCTTTCTGTTGAATATACTACCTGTTGGTCTCCATTTTGGTGAGGATATTATTTTGCCCTGGGCTGTGGAATCCATGAAGTCTAGCTAGATTCATCTCTCACATCTCTTACTCTTTTTAAATAAATATTAATTTTTAAAACTTTGTTCTAATTAGTTATATATGACAGAATGCATTTTGACATATTTTATACAAATGGTGCATAACTTCTCATTCCTCTGGCTGTACATGGTGCAGAATCACACCAGTAGTATAATTATATGTGGGTAACAATGTCTGTCTCATTCTACCGTCCTTCCCATCCCCACCGACCCACCCTTCCCCTCACTCCCCTCTGCACAATCCAAAGTTCCTTCATTCTTCCCTACTGCCCACCTGCCCCCCACTATGGACCAGCATCGGCTTATTAAGGAAACATTTGGCCTTTGGTTTGGGGGGATTGGCTTATTTCACTTAGCATGATATTTTCTCTAGTTCCATCCATTTACCTGCAAACACCATAATTTTATTCTTCTTTAAAGCTGAGTAATACTCCATTATGTATATGTATCACATTTTCTTTATCCATTCATCTGTTGAAGGGCATCTAGGTCGGTTCCATAGTTCAGCTATTGTGAATTGAGGTGCTATAAACATTGATGTGGCTGCAACACTATAGTTTGCTGATTTTAAGTCCTTTGGGATTCACATCTCTTACTCTTTTTAAGTGCCCACATCTCCACTGATAGATCCTCCCTCAATGCTGGGGACCCCAATGTATTTTCTTAAACTGATTGTCACTATTTCCATTTATCAAGTTAAGATACTCAGTTTGCCTAAATATACCAGTTAGAAATAGAGTCAGAGATCATTTCATTTAAGCAAGATATTTTGCAGATGGAAAAATAGGAAACTCAAGGAGATGTTAGTTGGTTTCCCAGCCACTGATAAAAATTGTAAGACATGCCTATTATGTACCATGTCCCATATTTAGAGGTGCCAGTGGCTATAACAGCCTATGAAAACTGGGACTCTCCTTCTAAAGAACTAACAAGCATCTAACTGGAAGGCCAAGAGGTTGAGCCTAAGAAGGGGGAGTTGACATTCCTTGCTTCTGGTGTTATAAAACTGATTCACAGGCAGACTTTGGATTAGACAGGTCTCTTTTCTGGACATCAGTTTCTTCAATTTCATTATGAGAGGGAGGGCAAATGTTGTCCATATTTCTTCTCTGTGGGCTGGTGAGGAAATGGCATGTCAGGAACTTTGGAGAGGGATCCCTGGAGAAGTCAGAGGCATTGTAATGTGTTGGGTGGGTATTGTCCTACCATGGTCCTACCAAGTGTTCTGTTCCTGCACTCACCTTGTTGATTCTGAGGGGAAGTTCTAGGGAGGAAACATAAGCAGTGGAGTGAGGTAGGGTAGACGTGAGAGACACTAGATAGTTCTGTTCTTTATAGGCTTGATACATAGTCATCAAAACAGATTTAGCCCTGGCTCATGCCATATCAAAGGGACCTTCTCTGAGTGATTCACTTCCTCTGGGAAACTCCCTTTGCCTGGACTTGCTCCTGGAGGGCAGGGACCTTGACTTTGCTCCTCTTTGTATAGGGCCTAGCTCACTAAAGGCACTTACCAAAGAACATGGTGGGTGGTAGGATAGCAGTACACCATAGGCTAAATGCTCCATTTTCTCTATGAAAGGGTGTGCTCCTCCAAGCCTTTTTGAACTATTGGGAGTCTTCTTCTGCATGGTAGCACAATGATAGCTTTCATGTTACAAAATAAGGTGTCTCTAGCGCTGTGAGGTAGTCTGAAGGACGTTGAACTGGGAGTCAGGGAGGCCAAGGTGGGATACTGCTTGGATGCTGGGAGACCTTAGGTGAGCTGCAGGCATCTGTAGGTGGTACTTTAGAGCCTAAAAATCCTTCCCATAGATGATTTTATGTGTGTTTCATGCAGCAATGTTTTACCATTTCTTCTCTCTCTTTTTTTTTTTTTTAGAGAGAAGGAAAGTGGAGACTTGGGGAGTTTAAGAGACTTAGGGTCCCAGAGATACATGGCAGTGCTGAACCTTGAGATAAGGTCTTGTCAACATCAGAGCCTTTTCCCAAGAATTCTCACTTGACAGCCTAGCCCCGGGCTCCCTCCCTGCCAACAAATAAAGACATTGTACAACCTGCGATCCTGTCTGGCTCTGCTATTCACTTTTTCTGCGGATTAGGTCAAGTTCATTTTCTCTCTAATACTGTGTGTCTTTAGCTTCTGAGTTTGAGAGACAGAGAGGCATATTAAGAGAAAATACCACCACTTCCATCCTCTCTGGAGGGAGGTGTCAGAGTGAGATTGGCTTTAGAGCCAGATCAAGGCTACATGAAATCTCATCTCATTTATTAGTGGTGAGACTTTGGACAAATCACTAAGCCTCTCGGAGCCTCTGCTTGCCTCCCTAAGTTTTCAAGTGGGAGCATTTACGCTGATTTTGCAGATATGAAGATTGAGGGAAATTACTTCAAAAAGGCAAGTCGTGGTGCTCAGTAAATGTCAGTTCTCTTTCCTTTCCTTACTTTTGTCTGGTAGATATGCAAATCCAGCCTGTGGTCAACAAAGAAGATTACTTAATTTTAAGTGTCCATGACAGTATAAGCTGCAGCTAGTGGAAGGGGACCTAACATCACTCTTACCCAGGCCACTGGAGTGTGCCTTGGGTCACAGGAAGACCAATGCCTGCTATTTGGTTGGAGGTGACAATGAAGAAGCACAGCCAGAAATTTCCTTCCCAGTGAAAAAATAATTCGGGGACCTTTGTCTTCCTTAGATCATGTAAATCACTTATTGTTCCCTAATGTTTATTGTACATTTCAACAGTACCTGGCATATAGGAAATGCTCAATAAATATTTGTGGAACAAATGCATTAATTTTGAAATGAAGAAAAATGTTTTAAAGGGTTTGCCAACCAGGTAAAATTGATGTTCCAGGAAGATGCATCAAACTTAATTGTGGCTTCCAGTGTCATTCGACAGAGCCACCCCACCCCCACGCTGAGGACCATGATCCCCACAGAGTTTCCTCCTTCTGTTCTACAGATGAGAAATCTAAACTCAACATATGTAGAGTATTAAATACTGCATTGGCCTGAAACCCAGGTCCCCAGAGTCCCCCCAAGCTGTATCACTGAACCACAGTGCCTTGTCCTCAGGCGTTAAGACCCGCAAGCCTTTAGCTTCTCTGTAACATGTATCTTTTGTTGTTGTGGCTGTTGCTCCTCTGTACACAATGCTGGAAGGTAAGAACCCGAGAGCCTTCTGTGCTCTGTTGGAGCTGTATTTCACAACTTTGACAAATACTCGTTTGCCCTTGTTTGTTTTCAGAATCCTCAATATTAACTGAACAGCCTGCTTCGTGAAGGGCTTTATGATTGTTCTGACAATTTCTTCCATTTTGGTCTCACAGGTATTCAAGTAAGAACATTTTTGTGCTTGGGAGAAAAACTTCCAAGTCTGACTTTATGTCTACAAAGGTCTCTAGTAAAGAAAACGCCTCAACCCAATGTGTTACCCAGAATGGCTTGTACTCTGTGCCTCTCAGGGACCTGTGACACACAGGTTTTCGTGCTTGGGCACAATCTTCCCTGAGCCCAATCTGGGAAGCGCAAACAGGGACACCCAGTTTTGCTAACCTTGCTGCCACCTGTCCCAAGATATTCCCTTCCCAACATACCAAACATTTCCTTTTCTTCCTTTCTTTCCCCACCCACTCCTCACTCCCTGAGATCTCTTCCTCAGCCAGATGGTTCCCTGACTGTCAGAACTTATCTCCTGTCAATTGCTTCTCCTCAAGCCTAGAGACACCCCAAAGCAGTGTCCTTGACAAAACAAGGTGTTGTGCTGACACAACAGCCCAAGGTGTCAAAGTAATTAGATAATTGAGTCAGAGGAAGGTCAGTTTCTTCTGTCTAGAAACACACACACACACACACACACACACACACACACACAGAAAAACGACACACGACGATCAGTTTATATCTCCTTTGTTTTTCCCTTTCTCCTTGGCTCTGCTCCAAAAGCCCAGTACCTATGATCAATCAATCCTTTCAAAACATTGGACTGAAAAGCCACCTGACTTAGAAGGCGTGGCATGTTTGAATGCCAGGGAATAGAACGTTTTCAAGGTTTCAACACACCCCTTGTTTTTGTCTTCCCTGTTTGTTTTCACCCTAGCCCCACCCTAAGCTCCTGTTGGTGCAATGGCCCCAGATAGTGGCTCAATGCCATGGATAGGATATTGCTCAAAGCGGGCTGTGGGCGCTAAGAGCAAAGTCCTCTCCCAGGAAACCAAGCTCTCAAGGTCATCTTCCCTGGCTCTTTGTTCACTCTTTCAACACTCAACACTTAAAGGGCTGCTGTAGTTTTAGAGGTTGTGTTGGAATCAGTTGTCCATAGGAGCTCACTCTCTGGTGAGAATGTGGACTTGTGGCTCCAAAGTCCTGAGGCTGTAACCGAAGTCTGAAGGAAGTTCTGAAGGCCTCAGGGGAGGGTGTGGCTGACTCCCTCTGGAGTCTAGGAACAAATGACTGGATGACATTTGAATTACAGGCAGGAAGAAAGTGGGAATTCTAGGTAGAGGAAGAACATATTTAATGGCAGGAGAGATTCAAAAACAGATTGTTTTCTGAGAATGTAGAATTTATTGAGTCTGAACTTGGGGCTATGCTGGGGTTTGTGGCTGATTGGGTGGTTGGGCAAAATTGGGTGTGTCCTTAACAAGATCCCAGGAATGTGGCGTGCCCTGACAGCATCAGGGTGCCAGTGGAGATTTGGGGATAGTTGAGTGACCAGATCTCTGTGGAGGGGGTCACACTTGTGTGGGTCTCCTCAAATCAACTTTTAGTCTACTTCGTTTCAGCCATACAATAATACAGCTTTCAGCACCAACTCCTTGCCCCAAAGAGCACCCCTCCATTGACCTGCTCTGGGATCTGGAGGCCCTCTCACCCACATTCATATGAGAGCAGCCATTTATAGGGAGTGAGATGTGTCTAAGTGGCTGCCCAAAGAGCTTTGGCTTCAGAGAGACTAGGTTTTGAAACTTGTCTCTGCCTTTTATCAGCTGTTATCTTGAGGAACTTAACTCCCAAGGCTCAGTTTGCACTTCTTAAAATGGATCTGGGATAAGCATGCCTTTTAATTGGATTTTCTTGGGTGAGGTAAATCAAGTCACACAGAGGACCTATCTGTAGCTTATGGAATTGCTTCATTAATTGTGTGTGTGTTCAAGGCCTGCCCAACTGGCTTTTCCTAGAACTATTACTTAACTCACTCATGTGACTACTAAGAGTGTGGATCAGGATGCAGGCAAGAGGGCCCTTGCCCTGGGCCACTTGATTTACCTCTGAAGATAGTTACCACTGCGAATCACAAACATGAAAACACATAAACTTGAAGAGAAGATGCGGGCACTTCTGTCTTTCAGGCTAGTACTCAGAGCTGGGAAGGCCAGATCTGTAACCCAAAACATCTGGTTTTTGTAACAAACACCATTCAGGCCCCCAGATCTTCAGACTGTTTATCCTATGTCCTAGTAACAATAGGCAATTGTCAATGTTTGGATGCTGGGAATGGTTGGGAGCTGTGCTGCTTGTGAATTTGAAGATGGACAAGGCTTTGCAGAACCAGTAGGGTTTGAAGAGTTAAAGCACTTAGCAATTAATGAACTGGTTAAATCCTTCCTCTCTGATAGTAAAACTGTAACAGATTTTCAATAACTAAGTAGTCCTGAGTGCCCTTTTCTTACTTCTCTTTATGTTCTAAGTCATGACTCTGGAGGTAGTCATGAATTAGCATGAATTTCCAACTGTTCCACAAAGAATCAGAGGGAAATTTTTCAAAATTAAACAATTCCTATTACCTTTAAATTGGTATATTTGTGGGTTGAGATATAATATGTATGACAAGTATGATATAGATTCATAATATTTTCAACAGTGGCCAAATTAAAAACTGGCAGTAAATGCTTTGATTTTTTTTTTAAAGAAATGATTAACTGAATTTAATTAAATTTTAAAAACTTAAATTGAAAAAGCTGACTTTACTCAAATAATTTCATTGAAAATGTTGGTATCATCATACTTTACAGTTTTCTTTGAATGATAATAATATTTGATATTTAAAATATTTTTGAAAAAACATTTTTGAAAATGTGTATAGAAAGTAATATTAACTTGCAATTTTTTTACATTGACTTTCATTTACATTTTTCATGAACATATACTAAAATATTAAACATATTGAGTGCAATGACAATTTGTCTTATCCTTTAGATCAGCTAAATCTGATAGAACTTTCTGTTGTTCTAGAAATATTATTACATTTGTGCTGTCAAAACCATAACCACAGGGAGATTCAAGATGGTAGATTAGAGGAAGACCGTGTCCCTAGTTGCTCCAAGGCTCAGGATTTAAGCACTTGGGAGTACTGCTTCTCAGCAAGTTGAGATGTTTAGGAAATGATTAAGTGTACATTGTTTGGTCAGAGCATACTAGAGACTACAGGAAAGGAATTATTCCTACAGAATTTGGTGATGTCCTTATTTTAATATATCCAATGGAAAAAAAATCACATGTTCAGTATCCAGATGATGAGAAAAATAGAAGTCCCCTTTTTTGGTCCACTTCATGATGGTGTTATTATGAATTGGAAGGTTCTACCCATAGTGGTTGGAGTAAGAGTTAGAAATGCAATCCATGCTCTGAAATCTCTGATTCCATTGTGTTGGAACTTCCATGAGGAGAGATCACAATATCTCCAAACAATTATCCAGCACCATTCAGAAGCAACCACATTTGAAGATTTTACAGCACAAATTTTTTCCAGTTCCCTACCTTCATTTTACACCTGATGCTGAACATTAAATATCAGTTCTATTTATCCAAAGGTTACTAATCTGATTCTACCCAATGAAGCTCCCACAGCCATGCAGGTAGAAGGAGCTGACCTGCCTCCAGTGTCTCCTGGACGAGCAAAATCCGCATGTCCATGAAGCTGCCTTGTTCCTCTGGCTCGGCCAATAAATCCTAATAAATCCAAGAAACCAAACAGTGATCAGCAGTAACCATCTTAACATAAACATAGTGTTAATCCTTCTAGGCCTTCATGTCGGCCATAACATACATGTTTCTTCCTGTACATATGTTTGAGAAAATACTGGACTTAGACAATATGTTACTTAATCTTTTTAGTTTTAGATTTGGACTATTTATTCAATTTGTTTTTTTCTCCACACTCCAAGCTGCTATACTTTGAAGCAGTGGAGTTTTATATTTGACACTCTTTACTTTCCTAGATAATTATGACTAAGGAGTTTTACCTTTAGTTTCATGATTAATGTTGAGCCAAAATATAATTGGATAGATAGTCTCACTTTATTTATTGTGCTTCACTGCAGCTTTATGGCTCAATAAATGTTTAATTTTTTAAAATATGTAAAATTAAGTTTAAGCATTTTTAAAGTTAGAGCAAAAGATTACAAATCTGTTAATACACACATGCGTATAGGGTATTATTACAAAACCAAAATACTTGAACTATCATTTAGCATCTCAAATTCTAAGTGAAGTAATTTTAGCACTAACTTTTTCTTCCCAAGATAATGTCTTTTTTCTTCATTGTGCAGGTGGTGTCATGACATGTCCAATAACTAGAAAAGTCTTTGTTGAATTTTGATTTCTGTTTAGCTTCCAAATAATTCTCTAATGTTTTGCTTTTTAAGTGGTATCACTGTTAAATTGATGTTTCTGTTTTGAGATTATGGCCTCTTATTAGCTGAAAGATCCTGGCATGTCTGTACTCTTTCTTAAGTAACTAAAAAGTAGTGATTGGAGGAAAACACTTTTCTCACCTAACTATATTGTTTAGATCATGTGTATTATTAAAAAAGAAAAGAGAATAAAAGTCTAAGTTAAGTCTAATATTGCTAATACTGAACTTGCAGGTGCAAGTAGGTAGACATTCTATCCTCCAGAAATATTCTGTAGTAGATAAGCAGCTCGTATTTGGTTTTGAATAGGCATCTCTTGTTTGGGGGGTAGTATCAGGGATTGAATCACTGAGCCACATCCCCAGTCCTTTTATTTTTTATTTTGAGACGGGGTCGCACTAGGTTGTTTATAACCTTGCTAAGTTGCTAGGCTGGCTTTGAACTCGTGATGCTCCTGCCTCAGCTTTCCGAGCTGAAAGGATTATAGGTGTGTACCACACTACCTAGCCCATGAATCAGCACCTCTTAAGAAAACATAGCATAATGTCAGTACCAACTGCATTTGTTGAACATATGAATACAACATACTGGAAACCACGGAATATAAAAAATGTATTATCACTTATGTAGGGTCTAAAAATTTGTAGCAATGAGGGGATTAAAAATGGCATAATATTTAATAACACAATTAAAATATTCTTATTAAAAACTAGAAACAATATCTATTGAGTATATGAAATGTAGCTAGTAAACTGAGGACTTTTTACTCTTATTTAATTTCAATTTAAAAGTCCATTGGCTATCATATTGGAAAGCACAATTTTAGATCATTGAAACTGGAACAAGTACATATAATAATAAAAATAAGAAAACATGAGCCCAAATGAGCATTTACTCTTAACAAAATGGAAAAGAAAGATATAGAAAAGCACAAGAGACTTTTATGAAAGAAGATTTGAGGAGAAAAAGAAATAAAGAGGTGATTTGCCTAATTCCTTAAAATAGAAAAAATGAAAATGAGCAAACTGACTAATGATGAGGTTACATACTGATAAACTTATTGTAACTTGAAAATATTATAAGTTGCAAATGCACTTAATGTACCTAACCTAGCAAACATTGTCGATTAGCAACAAGGAAGACTTGTTGTCCTGATCACCTGGCTGAATGAGAACTATGGTCTGTCCATGTGCCAGCTGGGGGAAAAATCAAGTTCAAAATTCCAAGTAAGATTTCTACTGAATGCATGTTGTTTTCACACTATGTAAAGCCAAAACATTGTAAGTCAAACCATTATAAGTTGGGGGTCATCTGTATATATCAAAGACAAAGCAAATGCTTAATGCTTGAATGTTAGTATGAAATTTTTAAAAATGTAATATTGTTTAACCAAACACAGTAATGCTTTTTGTAGCACTAATGGATTAATCTTCTCAGGAAATTTAAAAATGGAAAATATTTGTATCTACTAGAATTTCTGTGGAATGCGTCATTGAAAGGCCCAAATATGTAAGACAAACAAGAAATAACAAAATTCATTTTTATTATCCAATTTAACTAGATTCCTCAGGGGCAAAAGTCACATTGAACAACTAACAACCATTGTGCATATCAATGAAGTATACCAAAGAAGAAAACAGGAATGTTAAAATTAATTTTATTGGTTTTACACGTCTTTAAAAAAAACCAAAAAGTACAGGTTTCAATTTACATGAAAAACTAAAAGAGTATTTTGGGGCTTTGTTCATTTACTTCAGAGATTGCCAAAAGCAAGCCTATAATTGACACTAAAACAAATGATAAGGAAAAAGGTATATAGATTGGAATTTGGTCTAAAATCCAGAAGCACTCTTTGTTATATATATGGTTCATAAATTCCATGTCTTACTGGAAGATGAGCCTCAACTGTGCTAACTAAAATCGCCTACTTTTGGGACACTTCAAAGATTATGTTCAGTATTTAGGAGTTCTGCCCAAAGACAGAATCTCTTTTTTCTTTTTTTTTCTTTTATTTTTTTGGTACCAAGGACTGAACCAAGGGGTGCTTAAACACCAAGCCACATCCCCAGACCTTCTAAAATGTTTTATTAGAGACAGGATCTCCCTAAGTTGCTCAGGGTCTCACTAAATTACTGAGGCTGGGTTTGAATTTGCGATCATCATGCTTCAGCCTTCCGAGTATCTGGGATTACAAGCGTGCACCACCGAGCCTGGCTAGACTCTTTTTAAATAGACTCTTTATTTTATAATATACATTGCATCTAACCTGAAAAACATTCTTGGACCTATTATGGAGAAAGCTGTTAAAGCCATTAGATTTAATACTGATAAGATACAAGGTACCCTGGAAGAAAAATCAAAACTTGAATATCCTCAAAGAAATACTGAATTGTGATTTTTGGTAGAAAGTAAAATTAATTTTGAATTTACAGTGTTCCTCTGAATGAGTGTGAATAGCTGCTTGCTATTAATACTACTAGCAGAATATTACAACCAATAGTTCCAAGTTTGCCTTTTTATACTTTTGAAGGTTTTTTTAAAAAAAATTAACAATTTTTCTGAATTAGAAGACTATGCCAAGTATACAATATAAATGATATTCCAATAAAATGTATGAAAATGAGAGAAAACAAATTATTTGAATGACTATAAGAGAGAAGTTTCATGTATAAATAATCTTCGATCTGTAGACTTTATTTTTAAGCTACTATAGATAAGGATGTGGTGTCTGTTAAAGAAAAAAATTGAATAAGTTGAGCAACACACTACCATTTCCAGTCTTTTTTTTTTTTTAATTACTGCAGCATTTTTTTTTAAGATGGAAGAAGTTAACACTGGCCACTAGAACTTTAAGAGTCTGTGAAAATGGTAGAAATGTAAGTAATAAGATATATATAGATATAGATATAGATATAGATATATAGATATATATATTGGGGGATAGTGATACTTTATCATATGTATCCCATAATAATGTTTGAAAGTGATATGTAAAATTCATGGTTCATTTTTAAATTATGAGTATTTCTATAATAACTTCATTAACAATTCCAGTTGCTATTCTCTCAAGCAGGTGGATACAGGAGATAAACTGATGTTGGGCCTTCCAGGGAAGACCTTGAATTTCTGAGAGCTAGAGAAACAGGACCCCTGGTGAAGACATTGACGTTTTTAAGATGTAATAGTATTTGGGTGTTTTTGTGTCTCATTGTTGACTTTGGTATTTCCAGAGAACACAGACTGCTTATCTCATGTGAGCTGAAAGATGTCTGGGATTTCCAGATGCTGAACTGTTTAACAGGACTAACTGATAGAAGCAAGTGACCCAGGGACTTGGGTGAGACAGGTGGTGTCTGGATCTCTGGGAAACATTTGAAAGCAAGACCAGAACTTTGATCTACATGGGTCTCTTAAACATGGACTCTTTGATTTGTAAGCTCTTGTGTATTTGCAAGGGCATTTCAATCCATATATTTATTATCTTCCCCACTCTTCCTTTGTGGGCACAATTTTACATCAGACATTTGAGGTATTAGAAGTTTATCTTTCAAGGGAAATTATACCTAAGTTTAGATGAGTATCTATATCTCTATCCGTATCTGTAGCTATCTGGTCAAAAGTGTTCCTGACTTTTCACATACCTAATTTCAAATTCACTAGCAGTGAGAGAAATCTACACTGGACTTGTGTGGGAAAATGAGTATAGAAAAGGAGCCTGTCTAATGTTCAGCTTCTTTGAAAGGACTGCCGGGTGCGATGCATCTTTTGTTAAGGTGTTATTCTTTTAAGTTTCTGATTAACATAAGTTTTAAAAAAATTATACAAAAACATAATACCATGATTATGGAAATAAAAAGCCACCCACAAGCTTACTATCTTTACAAATCATCTATTTTCATTCTTTCCTGTCTTCCCAAAAGGCATATTTTTTTCAGTGTTGGACATGCAGCACAAATAAGAGTTTGCATCCCGATCTTTCCCATAAAGCATCACACAATGCATATTACTAATGTGGTCTCAATATAACACATATTTCAATGACTTCAAAATATTACTTTAGTGGATATAATTTAGATCAGCATTCAAAAATAATTATGGGATATTTAAGTTGCCTCTAATTCACTTCTGTTATCAATAATACCTCTTTTCTGTTACCCTTTTCCCTAGTATTTAATTATTTCCTTAGAATAAACCTCCAACAATAGAATTATTAGGTCAAAAGAGCTGAAAAGTTGATGAAATGGTTGGTTGTTACCTCTTCTGATTAATTTATTTTAAATCACAGTCTTCTTCCCTTGTTTAAAGCAGACTAACTTAGTGGCTCACTAACTTGCTAATTAACTAGCTTGGTGTTCCAGGTTCCCAGTGTGTCCTATTCACATCCAGCTGGTTCATGGTACCCTTGTCTTTTCTCCTTCCTGGCAATGATCCTCTGGTTTGTAGTTCTTTACACACATAAGCTACAGGGATAACTTTTTGCCCTGCAGCTTGATCACTTCAGGGATCCTGTCTCTGGCATCAAGGAATTCCCCATCTGCAGAGCCTCCGTGAGACACAGCCTCAGTGGGTAGGAAAGAGGTGACTGATGGGCCAGGCAAGGGCTGGGCTCCTGGCTATCAGCTCCTTCTTTCTCTTACTAACTGGGTCTCTGCCAAAGCATCTTGGGCTCTGCCACCAACCTATCCCACTGGCTCTTACCATAATTCAGGCAACCATGTGAGTGTGGCACAGGCACTTAACCATGCACCCACTCTGCCTGGAACTGGCAGGGACCTGGGACCCATGAGGAACCCATTGGGAACTCAGATGCAATCTCTCCTCTCAAGAACTCTGTAGGCTGAAAGATAAGAAATATATGCTCTAGGAATATAGCTGAGAGTTTATGATTACACGGAAGCTCAGAAGAGAAGGTTATCATCATAGGCCTGGAGCTGGGAATAGAAGGACAGATAGGAATCGGAGAGACAAAGACATTCAAAGGACATTGAGTTTGTAGCATGAACAGGTTCACCATTCGGTTGATAAGCACCTACCACTCCCCAGGCTCTGAGCTGGGTGCCTCGCACCCACAGATGGGTGGATAGATCCCAGGCCTTCAGGAGATCACACCCCCGTGGGAGAGACATGCAGGAGATGGTCACAATACAGGGAAATGTGTGCCATCACAGAGGAACTCCCAGAACACTGTTAATGCCGTACTCAGATTTGTCCTGAAAAGATGAAAGGTGGGACAAAAAAGAAATCTTCTTTCTGGACCTCGAAGGAGTTGGAGTATTGTATGATGATCACACAAACAAAATGTGAGGGTGCAGCTGTGGAGGGGAAAGGGCCTCTCCACCTTCACTCTGAAGACCTAATTCCAGCTGTGTGACTGTGATCAGGTTCTTCCAAGTCTCTGGACCTCGGTTTTATCACAGGTAAAGTGGGGATCATAATAATTCTGCAATTTTTGGTAGCCCAAAAGAGAAGGAGGTACAAGAGTTACAATTATTCTTGTTGTATATGAAAGCATTACTGAAAACCCTCCAGCCTGGCATAGAAGAGTGATTATTGGCATGATGGTTTGATCCTAGCCACAATTACCTGCCTCCATGCTCCAGGCTCATACCACAAAGGGGGATGGCTATAAATGAGAAGGATGCAACCTACCACCCACCACATCTGCTTTCTTTCATAGTCCTAAGTCTTCCTGAATTTGATTATTAGTTTATTTTCTCTTTCAGGAAATTAAAATGTGTAGCATACACTATCCCTAAGGAATTTTAGAGGGCATGGCAGGTTAGCCACATGGCCAGGGTTCACCTATGTGTAACTTCACAGGACATGGATTCTATCATTTCTCACAAGAAACTGTGGCGATAGCCAGAGATGACAGAGGTGCCAGATGAACCAAGGAGAGAGGGTAACTCAGAGGTGATGACCTTTGTCCCTTAACTGACACCTCTGAGCTTGGTGGCTTCCACAGAGGTAGACACTTCTGTTTGCATATTGCTTTAAAGGGATTAAAGGATCTGCATTCTGGAAGCCACCTTCCTGGTTCTGCCCCAGGCTCTGAGCTCATGCCCCATTCATTCCATTGTAATGAGATGAACTCACATTCCTTGGGAATTTACTCTATGCCAGGAATTATACTCTACCTTTTTTACACTGCCACACAGCTATGCTGATTATCCCTACTTTACAGAGCAGGAAACTTAGGCAGAAAGTCAGTCATTCACAGCTAACAATTTGCTGGGATTTGAGAGCTGAGTCAAACAGGCTAACTCCAGAGCCCATACCTGTGACCATCCTGGAATTTTACCTCCTTCAAACAGGTAAGCCTGGAATTCCCACATCACAAGACAAACCTAATGGCCTCAAATCACGAGTCAAAGCCAGAGGCTGTTCTTAGAATTGGCTTCTCATACAGCGAGAGACCTGGAGGAGAGGAAAACAGCGGTGGAAGGTTTTCTCAACATACAGGCAGTAAATATGTCCATGCAGAAATTCTTGCAGGTGGCTTGAGGAAGTTGGAAGTTGACCTTGGTGTGGAAGAGAGAACCTGGTGATGGAAGAGCCAAGCTTTAAACAATCTCTTCCAGACTCCAGCTTCCCGAATTGTTTGTGCATTGTCTTTTGTTTTTCTAGAAAATATATGAAGTTTGTCACCCCAACAGCGCCTCTGAGCATAACCTTGCATTTCCCATGGCCTCATTCAGCAGTCTCTGCACTCGTCTCTGTGGAACTCCACTGGGAAGAACAACCCAATAGACTGATAGTATGTGTGTAAGCACATGTGTAAAACCACACCACTAACGTTGTGCACATTGTCAAATGTAAGTCAAACTAGAAAATTATAAAAGAAGAGATTAAGATGAGATAAAGAGTACTTTGAAATGGATGCTAATCTGAATGACGCTACGCCCTCTACCACCTCAAGGTATAATCAGTACTGTAGGCAGGAGTCATCATTAATAATAGCACATGAAAACCTATATTTCCAAGCATTTCTCCTGATATTTTTTATTTACTTATTTATATTTTTGGCCCACTGTTTGCTATATAGATTATGTCATGAGATTGGTTCTAACCCCCAAAATGCATCTCAAAGAAAGTCAGTTTAGAGGAGGCAGGCTCTACCATGTGTTTGTTATTCTCTGTGTTTATTGTATTATTTTCCATCCACAGGTTTGTTGCAGAAATCTTTTTACAACACTCATCTATTTTGTGAGGGTTCATTTGGTTCCATCTAGATAAGGAATCTACAAATCCATGAACCAGATAGATGAGAATGGCAGTGTGTACACCCCCGGGCCCTCCAGAGCACAGCACCTCACCCCTTTCCTCATAATAGCCTTACTTGGAGATGTTATAAGAAACCATTGGACACAAGGATCCAAAGAGGGTCCCATAATCAGTGCTATAAGAAATAATGGTAATTTTCAATTTTTTCTTTTTTAAAATGGATGTAAGTATCATTGAAAATTCAGTATGACTTGCATAGCCATCCAGGAACATGCATTGTTCTTTGGAAACCCTGATCTACCAAGATCAGAATCCTTAGCCTTCTAAGACCAGTGACCTACTTCTTTAACCATACCTTCAACAGACTCCAGCCCCACCCCATTCCTGTGATCACCCACACATGCTACTGTATAAACACACAGGGCTAGTCATCTTTCTCTGAACACTTTCTTCCCCTGGGACTTTGCTCAGATTGCTCTTCTGCTCGGAACACCCTGGCTCTTCATTGCAGCCTTTCTCAGTTTTATAGTCATCCATTGAGGCTTCACTTGTGTTATCACCTCCTGTGTGGAATAATAGCAATCCCAACCAATGTACACTGGTTGCTTACTACACCCTGGGCATGTATCATCTCATTATCTCTTGACAATCCTACGAGATAGGGAGGATTCTGAGAAAACTGTCAGTGAGAGCAATGTCTGGAGCCACACAGCTAGGAGATGGGGAGCCAGAAACCAAACCCAGCTGGAGTATGAAATCTCACACTCTATCCCTGTGTGTGTGCTTTAATTTAATTTTACTTATTTGAATAGGTAAAACCTCACTAATACTCTCTTATTCTCCTTACTAGTAGGGAGATGGAATTAGTTACTCTTTCCTTGAGTTTCCACATCTACTTGTATGTTAGTATCAGGTAGTATTTACTTCGCTCTGCCATGTATTGTTATTCTTTGGGCACATGTCTCATATCTTCAACTATACAGTGGGAAATCTTTTAGACAAAACAACAACAACAAAAACAAAACAAAACAAAAACATATTAGATTCCTTACAGCATATAGTAGAAACAGTAAATGTGGTGAATAAATGAATGAATGGATGGATGGAAGAACTGATGGATGGGGAAAAATAAAGATCTAGGTTGGGTATAGTTTTCTTTAGATATTTTCCTGGTGACCTGAGGTGCTTATTACAAAGGCAAGTAGGTGTATATCTGTAATAGATTATAAAGATTTCAAACCAAAATGGCAGGTGAGAGTTTCACCTTCCAATATTTATAAAAGCACTTAAGACTTGTCTCCCTCTTTAATCTGTAATGACTAGCTGATAGAGACTCAGACTTATATTTATGTAATCTAACATCCTCAGGTACTGAATGTACCAAAAGTTATTTCCCTGCTTCATTACAAATTAGCACTTGATACCTTGGATAACTTGAGTATTTCGGGGCAGACCATTCTGATGTTGACAATAATTAATGTAGTCAGCAGAAGAAACTTTGGCTCATTTGATATTGAAAATAACACATACACACACACTCCACAATTTAGGATTTTTTTTCTTCCTCTATGTTACTGATTCAGGATCTGAGACTTACAGAGATGAAGTGAATTGGTCAATAATCACAAAGCCAAGAAATGAGAGTCCATATCCAAACATAGGTTTTAGACTCAAATCCCTTGATCTTTCCCCTCCCTCTGTTGCTCAAACATAAAATGAATCCCAGAATATTGGATATTTGAGCTATCAAAAATTTACCACGGGCATAGCAGAAAATCTTTTGGTGTTTTTGAAATGCTGTTCTGTTTAAATCTGCAGCCTTGAGCATTGCTTACGGCGGGGGAGAGACTGGCGGGCTCGTAATCCCTAGAGGACTAAACAGAAGCCCAGTCCATCTGTGATAAATATCTCTTCCAAGGGCCACAGGTGTGCACGACAGAGCAAGCATCTTTCTTTTCCGCCTCAGTGCTGAAACCATCATAGAAGCATTCCGTCCTCTGTTCAGATATACTCTTTTCTTCCTTTTAAATTTTTTTTTTTTTTCTGGTTAACATTTGATTGTGTTCTTTTGCGGAGGTACAATAACCAGCACTGTAACGATAAGCCGGATAGTGAAACAGACAGGCTGGTGTGTACCCACTAGAAACAGGGATATGGGGATGTACAAGGCCTCATTCCCAGTTCTAAGAAGGACTGGAAGAGACAAAGTCAGATTACTTTTTTCTCACCTTCACTGGACAAGGCATCCACACTAGGTCAAAAAGTAACCATAGGCTCCCTGAAAAGAAAGGTCAGCGAGGCCACCTTCAATCTACTGATAGAAATGTGGATGGAAAGTGGATTTACTCTGAGGAATCCCTTAAAGGATAAGAATAGCAAAGAGCAGTGAAACTTAAAAGCAACTAGTTTCCCATTCATTGTAGGGCAGCCCTTCCTGACAGAGATGTGCAACAAAGGAAAGAGCCACCTTCTGGAACAGTGAGCTTGATGTCATTAGAAGGATTCAAGCCAGGCCGCCTCGCCCTGACAGTGGCATAGAGGGCATATATTAAGACAGTAGATGGTTTGGCACAATAACTGCTAAAACCTCTTCTAGCAAAGGCATTTTGTGTTTCTCCAAATATTCCACACATGAGTGCCTTAGGGGATGAGTTTAGGCAAAGCTCATCTGTTCCATAATATTTGGCCACAGTACAATGCTTGCTGCCTGGTCACAAAGCATTTTACAGACAGCTGTTACCACCCCTATTTCAGAAGTGTGGTGGAAAGGGAATTTAGAGACAGGTGAGGGACTGCCACCATACAAGCAGGTGGGAAGAGGTCCCTGGCTCCAGAGCTTCCCTGTACCTGAGCCCACACGGTTCTCCACTAGATCTCAACTCAGCAAATTCCAACCACGTGCCACAATCCCTTTGCCCTGGGAAGCCCCCTGCCCCTGAAATGCCTTAGGAGTTTTCTTCTTCTAGGTTGTAAAGTCATGCAGTCCCAGTGTTTGAACAGTCTGAAAGGTCATAGAGTCAAGCTCTCCGGAATCCACAGGAAAGCAATGCTTCCCACTGACTCCAACTGAGATCTAGCAAATGGAATAAGCCACGTGGAATCTTAAGGAATTCTGTCTGGGCTCAGGGATAAATAGAGCAAAAGTCACAGCCAAATATTTTGCCAGATTGTCCAGAGGAAACAACAGTCAGTCTTTATGGAGAAAAAGCACTGGGTTCCAGGAGTGGGAAAAAATATATTGTTTGTTGAAGTTGCAAAGATGTGGAGTGATAAGGAATCATGATGACACCCTGGGACTGATCTTTTTCTTGGAAGGACTTTGCACTTCACAGATGAAAAGGTGGGTGGATGGGTGGAGGGATTCAGGAGTAAACAATGAACTGAGAATCAAGAAACCTGGGCCACACTGAGCTGCTATTTGACCTTGGGAAAGTCTGAACTCTTCCAAACTCAATTTCCTCAAAAGGATAACAATTTGTGGCCAGGATTGATTGGGGGATCAGATGAGATCATGGATAAAAGCACTTGTAACTGGCAAGATTAGACAAAAGAGAATTTCTAATATGATCAACCCTGCCTTTGGCACTTTTTCAATGTTCCCAGGCAAGAGAAAAGGGTCAAGATTATTATTTCCTACTTGCAGATGTGAAGAGACCTGGTCCTGTTTCACAGTACCTGGACCCACAGGAGAAACACCAGTGCCTGCCTACAGCATGGTACTTCCTCTCCTTTGGAGAATGACACCATTACATAACTGACTTGGGTGGGGTGCCCCAGACCTTGGAGATTTCCTTCTGCCTGGCTGTGTGGAATTAGGAAGATGGGCACTTTCACATTGACTTGAGGGCCACAGTCCTTAACTCTCTTGTCTCCACTCCACCCTCTGCTATTGATATGGTCTCTGCCACCTCAGGCCAGGGAAGGAATATCTGCCCTCTCTCTTGTTCTGTGCCCTTGAAGAATCCCTTAGCCATCATCTGTCACATATAACAGTCTCCAAATCATTCTAACTTCTGCTTCTCCAACAGTGTGGCCTCTGCTGTGAGGTTTTCTAACCACGGGTTTCCCCAACATCCCCATCCCCTCCCGGTCGGCTTCCCCTCATTCTCCTCTTCTTCTCTACAAAATGAAATGAGAAAGGCAGTCAAGTGACTCACCGGTCCACACAGACAGGGCGGGAGAGGCAGACAGAGCGAGTGTGTGGGTCCAGATGAATATTTCCGCAGGCCTCTTGACTGCTTCACACGATCTGCTGAGCTTCATGAAAGGGAGGATATAAAAATCTGAGTGGTGCCATATTGTCTCCAAAAGCAGCCAGCGTGAAAATGAAGTGTGACTGCCGCCTTCCCAAAACACAGGGCCGCTCCCGCCTCGCACCCTCAAATGTGGCGCAGGCCAACTTGTCTGGAGTAAGGAGGCCCACGCTGTCTGCACCCTAGGGCCTCAGCCACCCTCCTTGCCAGGGCTCCCTGGGCTTCAGGATCACCCTTTCTGAGAACTCTGGGCCCCATGCTGCCTCAGGCCCCTGAATAGATACACAGCGGTGTCTGCTGGGGTCTCTAGCGTGATGCCAATACAAGATGCTTTCTTGGGGAGATCAGCCCCAGCAGCATGGGCCTAGGCAAGGCCCAACTCCAAACTCTATGGCCACCTTGAGGTATTAGAGACCAGAGCTTCATACTGAGCAGACTGTGCACGAGGAGGCAGTCAGAGTGGGTGGGCCCCTGTCCCTCTGCCAACAGAGGAGCTCTGCTGGATTCCACTTTGTACACTGGGCATCTGCCTAAGAATTCACTGGAAAAAAGAAAAAGAAAAGAAAAGAAAAATCAAGCCCACTGAGATTACAAACAAAAATGGAGACAACTTTGAAAGCCCCAGGGATGAAGTCCTTTGGTTCTCAAACTTGAACACGCCTCAAAATTTCCTGGAGGGCCAGATACAACACAGATGGCAGAACTGTCCCCAAAGTGGCTGAGTCAGTATGTCCTAAGGAGCCGTCATGGTCCTCCAATGTTGCTCTTCTGGAGATCAACTAAAGAATCACTGGACTAGTCTCAACTTTCCCTTTCGGAGGCCAGAACAGCGGACTTTTTTAAGATGCCTTAGCAAACCAAGGTGAATTGCAACAGGAGACCATTTTTTGACAGCTCTCCCCCCTGGAATAGTGAGCTTGCTGTCATTACAAGGATTCAAGCCAGGCCACCCCTCCCACCCACCCCCATTTTGTCCACAGCTTGCTTATAATGCCCTGCCTGCTCCAGTGCAACAGGGCCCTGGGCAGAGAAAGCTGCTGCAGCCTGGGCTCTCTGATGACCTCATTCTGTGATAAAGAGAGTATTCCTTACTCAGAGCCCATGGGTGGCCAGCCTGTGTGTCTGCCATTTTGAAAAGTGACATCTTACCTGTAGGTTTTAGGATGCTTCCCCCAAACTTGACTCCTCTAAGGCCTTCATTTCTTATTGTGTCTTCCCCAATCTCACTCCTTTATTCTTTGATCCAACACTTCCCAGATGAGGTCTTCTAGGTGCTGGGTGCTGTCCTAGATCCTAAGAAAGACACAGAGACCTGTGAGAAACAGGCTTCTCTCAACCTTCTGGGACTTCACATCTGGGCAGGAGGCCCTCAGGTGTGTGAGGACAAGAAAGGGGAGTCTCCTGAGAGGGGCAACAAGATGTCCACAGAGCAGGGGTATGATGGGGCTGTCAGCATGTGGAATGGGTGATTCAATCCTGAGAAGCACTATTGAAGACACCGGTGCTTTGCATCCTTCTTTTCTCCTCACAAGCATCCCTGCGGGCCGTGCCATTATCAAAACCTTCTTTACAGAGAATTCAACTTGCTCAAGGCCGCACAGCTACTCCAACTCACGTTTCCTGACCCCAGAACATGATTCTGACCTCTTATTCCATTTAACTGTTCTCAGCCAAGGATGGACAGTTAGCACTTGTTGGGAGGCAGTGGAGATGGGTTTACTGGAGCACTGGATAGGCGTGGAGTGGAACAGAGAGGTTGGGGCTGTTTGTTGAGAGGCTTGAGTGTCAGGGTGAATTGTTGGAACCTAACTTGGGAGCTGCTGGGGAGCCAGTGGAGGATTTCAAACAGAAAAATGACACAAGGCACAGCTGTGTTTTAGGAAAATTCCTCTGACAACAGTGGGCACATTGGACGGAAAAGGGGCATTGGTGGCCAGGAGGCCACAGTGGAGTCTACTGCAGAATTTCGAGAGAAGCAAGGGCCTGGGTTAGTTCTGGGTGGCAAACCTGGGAGGAGACTCAAGACAGACGATCTTCTCTCCACTCTTACTGTGAACACTATTTGACCACTGACCATGCACCTGACCTCATTTGGTCCTCACAATAGCTTCTACATCAGATCTCCCCACCACCATCCTCCTTCTTGACTGTCTTTGTCCCTGCTGATGGGTCCTCAAGACTGGCAGTTTTCCTGTTTAGGATCAGAGCCCCAAACTTCCTCAAATCCATAGGAATCATGGGCTAAAAAAAACTCAGGATCAAGGACTCATGCATGACCAGGTCAGAACCATTTGTTCTCCCCATTTTACAGTTGAGGAAGCCGAGGCCTGGAGACTATCAGTAACTGGCTCCTGTAGGAGCTGACGGTGCCTCCCCAGTGGTGGCAGGTCCTTCCTCTGCTGACACGATGCTCCTGTGCTCCTGCCTTCTGGGGCCAGACTGGAGGCCCTGCAGCTGTGGTGGGTGCCAGATGGCATCTCAGTCACCAGGCTGGAGGGCGCCTGAGGACCTTGCGGTCAGCCCCACTGGCAGTATCACCTCCCTCGCTGGCACTGTGGGTATCGGGCACAGAGGGACTGAGTGAAGGGAACACGTGCTGCGGAGAGGGCAGGAATGAGGCTGACTCACGCTCTTTGTGGTGTGGGTTGCAGCTGTTCCGGGGGCATCCCAGCTACATGAGGCAGCTGCCATCTTCATGGTATCAGAGAGCCACACTTAACCCAGGAGCTGTGCTGTCAAACTGTAGCACTGCACAGAGGCAACCCAACTATTGGTTATTGAACCTCAGCTCTACCTGACCTCTACCCCAGCCCTGCATTTGCTCCTTCTACCTGTGTGATCTTGGGCAGGATGGCACTAATCCTGATGAACCTCACTTTCCTCATCTTTTCGTGGGCTTATTGACCTTTGCCCTCCCTATCTTAGAAATGCAGGGAGTGACCAGGAAAAAAAAGAAAATCTTTGCAACCTAAGAGATTCCATAGATTTCATTACTCTTATGCTTACTGATGTTAACATTAACATCATTAAACATTCTCGAAGGAAAAATGGTGGCAAAATGTTGTAAGGGTGTATTTGGAGTCTTCGTGGGGTTTTTACAAGCATCCTGTGAGTTTAAAACTACTTCATGATTTTTTTTTTAAAGTTACATTCTCTTTAATTACATTCTCTTCCATTCAGACAGCTTCACCATGAGGCAGGCATACTTCAGGCAAGAGAGGATGATCTCTGCCCTTGTAGAGCTTCATCCTAGCAGACAGAGACAGATATTCATCTGCATGATAAATATAAAAAATATCTGTTGTGCTAAGAGGTGTTTAGTCCTGTGGGGAAGAAAAGGAAAGCAGCTTAAGGAGAGCAGAGGGGGAGTGGGAGAGGGACGCACAAGCTGATTAGAAATAGCATGGTCCAGGCAAGACTCAGGGTGAAGGTGAGATCTCCAGGGGACCTGAGGGAGGAAAGGCAGTTACACAGCAGATATCTATGGGAAGCACATGTGCGAGTTCGGGTTGGAGCAAAGGTCAGGAGCTTGTTGAAGAACAGGAGGCCAGCGTGGCTGCCCCAGCACAATTAGGAGGTTCTGGGGCAAGGGAGAGTGGTGGGAAGTAAGATCAGAGAGGCAATATAGAGCCAGTCCTCTAAGGCTTTGGAGTCTATTTTGAGGACTTCCAAGTGAATGGGGTACCAGGGAAGGGATTAGAGCAAAGGAGTGGCACCATCCAATGCACATTGTAAGAGGTTTACTTCTATGGCTACACTGGGTCTAAGGGACGTAGGGTAAAGCAGGGGAAGCAGGTAGGGGCAATGGAAATGTTGCAGGGAGAGATGCTAGCAGTTTGGATCAGAAGGACAGCTGAAGGTAGTAAAAAGGTGATTGGATTCTGGAGATATTATATATATGTGTGTGTGTGTGTGTGTGTGTAAAACCACCACAATTTCTTTGACCTAAAGTCTATCCCCAAGGCCATTTCCAGGCCTAAAACTCTTTGCATGCACTTGAATCTCATCATCATCTCCTCAAATCTCTCTGCCCAGCTGTGGTAAGAATAAGAGAAACACCATGTTAACTCTGCCTTTTTAGATCCAAATTCTCTTGAGCATCTTGTTTCTCTACAGAGATATTAAACCTACTTGGAAGCTATGATTCCACTTCCATGGCCCAAGGTTTCTGGGGTGATATTGACTCGATCCTATTCTGTGCCCAAGTAGAAATATGGTGATATTGACTCGATCCTATTCTGTGCCCAAGTAGAAATATGGCAAGGAAAGGCTATTTTACCCTCAATTAGGAAAACAGACAAGCTTGGGGACAATGGAAGGGCAGAATTGTCAACAAAAGGAAAGTTTGAAGAAACATCTGCACAAGAAAGAGCAAGTGGCTGACCCTGCTGTGAACAAACTCCACCTTCGTCAGTTGTCCTGATTGATAGGTATATGATCTGTCACTGAGATACTATTATGTGCTACCTGATCTCCTGGATCCTGAATTCTTCTTCAACCTACCCTCTACATTACCACCAGACACAGGGTCGCCATGAATAGGAAAGACAGTATTCTCTGCCCTGGCACTCTCTAAAGTAGTGCCTTAGCCAAGCACAGGGGCACACACTTATAATCCCAGCTACTTGGGAGGCTGAAGCAGGAGGATTGCAAGTTCAAAGTAAGCCTGGGAAACTTAGCAAAATCTTGTCTTGAAATAAAAATAAAAAGGACTGGGGATGTAGCTCAGTGGTATAACATCCTGGGTTAGATCCCCAGTACCAAAAAAGTAAAAGGAACAGGAGGGATGGGAAGAGAAGGGAAGGGGATGGGGAAGGGAAGGGGAAGGGAAGAGGGAAGGGAGGGGATGGGAATGAAGCTCTGCCCTGGACCACAAGGACCTGGGCCAGGCTCCAGTTTTATGCAAGATTCTCTACTTTAGAAAGCCAGCCCCTGTGCTCCCACATCCCGCAGTCTGTGGAGGAGGCTCTAGCTGGGGCAGGGGCTGGATGCAGTTAGGGGAGCTGCGGTCCTTTGACCTCAATTCCACCTCAGCAGTATCCGTACAACGCAGCCTTCAACACTTCCTGCCCTAATTGTTGTGCAGTGTCACCATCGGCTGTTAAACAGCTGCCACCTGCCACCCCAGACCTGGATGCTGGCCAAGGGTAGGTAAAAATATTCCTTCCTTCATATAAATTGTGGGAAGACTCTTCTGGAAGAAACATGCTCAGGAAATGTGCAGTGTCACTGGGTCCCAGGCAGTGGTTCTGGTCTGTGCTCCTCCATTGTGATAACTGGTCACCCAGCTGGCTCTCCTCCTTGCCCCCTTCAGTGCCACCTTTTAAATTCTCTGATTGGGGAGCTGGGGATGTGGCTCAAGCGGTAGCCGCTCGCCTGGCATGCATGCGGCCCGTGTTCGATCCTCTGCACCACATACAAACAAAGATGTTATGTCCGCTGAAAACTAAAAAATAAATATTAAAACTCTCTCTCTCTCTCTCTCTCTCTCTCTCTCTCTCTCTCTCAAAAAAAAAATTAAAGTCTCTGAGTGGGGCTGACAATCTAGTCTGGAGTCATGGAAGAACCCAACACATTTCAGCAGAGGGGACCTCAGAAGTCATGCCTCTTTAATAAGCAATGGAACCTTCTCTCCACCTCCTGAAATAAACCTGATCTAGATCTCCAATATTTTAAGTACCTTTGGTGACAAAATTGATAGTTTACTTGTTCTTCTACCATCCTCAGTGGTTTGGAGGCCAAGCCACCAACCCACAATCCTCGAACCTGTTCGAACATTTTCATTTCGCAAATGACGCACCTCAGGACCTAGAGTCTTATCACAACTCCCTCGGCGAATCAAAAGCAGAGGTTGTCCAAATTCCCCCTTTGATAAGGATACGGGTCATATTGAATTACAACCCACCTTAATGATCTCATTTTAACCTGAGTAGCTCTTTGTAGACTCAGCCTCTAGTAAAGGTCATTTTCTGATCTACAGGGGTTTAGAATTTTAACGTGCAACTTTTGATGGGACACCATTCTATGCATGGCATATAGGCAAGACAAAAACAAACCTGAATGTCAGAGGACCCTGGTTTTCTAATGCTCAGTGCAGGTGGCTTGCAGAATTCAGGCATATCAGTAGCTTTGAAATCTGTCATGAAGGGAAATTGACAAATACTACATAACAGGGTTTTCCTCTCCATCTCCTGGAGGAGAGCTGAGGATTAAACATTTACGGATATAGCACTGGATTGGGAGGACTCATTCTAGTCCACCAGGATCTGAAATAGAACTTCCTGTGGAATTGGATCTTTGCTTCTTAGATTTTTAAAGACTTTCAGGGAATAGGGAGCTGGGGATGTAGCTCAGTGGTAGAGTGCTTGCCTGGGGTGCATGAGACCTTAGGTTCAATCCTCAGGACCAAAGGGGGGGGGAAAAAAAAAAAACACATTCAGGGAATAGTATGAGAAATCACTCAAAAATCCCTTTGGGATGGTCTCATCAGGAATGATAGACTTTAATGCCCTAAACACCATCTGACAAGGCAAATGGGCCAAGCAGCTGAACAGAAGAAACTAGAGAATGGTGAGGAACGTGAGAAGAGGCTCTGGGGTCCTGGTTTGGCAGGGCTGTCATAAAGTAACACAGACTGAGTAATTCAAACAACAGAAGTTGTCATCTCATGGGGCTGGGTGCTATAAGTCCAAAATCTAGGTGCTGGCATGCTTGGCTCCTTCTGGGGGCTGTGATGCGAGAATGTGCCTCAGGTCTCGTTTCCTCAAATCATGTGGATTTTCATCTCCCATCTCCAGGTTTGTGTGGTATTTTCCCTGTAGGCACATCGGTTACTGTGTCCAAATTCCCCCTTTGATAAGGACATGGGTTATATTGAATTACAACCCACCTTAATGATCTCATTTTAACTTGAGTAGCTCTTTATAGACTCCACCTCTAGTTAAGGTCGTTTTCTGATCTATAGGGGTTTAGGACTTCAACGGGCAACTTTTGATGGGACGCCATTCAGGCAAGACCAAAACAAACCTGAGTATCAGATCTGGCTGGCTCACTGCCCTGATTCTTCTCCATTTGCCTAACATTGCGTGTGTGAAAACTTAAACTTTAGGAGGGAAGCTAGTGGCTTTCCAAGGTCAGGGGTAGAGAAAGGTGGAGGTGATCCTTTTGTACCAGACTGGGGGCCTGTTCCAGTTACTTGTCTCCTTTGGTTTATGGACTGTTTCTCCTATTTGTGTGTTACCTCAATACCTTAGAAGAGTCTTTCAGCAGCCAAAGGGCCAGGATATATCTGGTGCTAGTCTCCAAACTCCCTCGAGCTTGCATCCTGGGTGAGACCACGCAGATGATGTTCAGAAAGCCCAGAATGAGTTGCATCTACCTCACTGATCTGTCCCCAGCAGAAGCTTTGGCTGCTCCTGAGCTCCATGTTAATTGCTGCGCTCTGTACCATAGATTTTTTTAGTCATTTGTTTTTTTCAGTAACACTCTCTGACTATATACCAGTAAAGGAGAAAAAAAAAAGATCCATTTCAGGACTCCAGGACACTCCCCACTCTGGTTGATAGTAACCGAGAGAATAATCAGGTTATTTGTCTCAACTCGGAGACCTATAGAATCTAACATCTACTAGCAGTATGTGCACTTACTAATTCTGATCAGCCTCATACTCTTATCTGAAAATTGGGACTAATAATACTTAGCCTACAGAATAACTAATTCATTTGTTCATTCAACGAACATTGTGAGGGACATTCAATATGCTAGGAATGGCCTGTGCACTGGGTTTATAATAGTGAAAAAAGTGAGATGATCACTTCCCAGGACCTTCAATGAGGAAGACAGACCTCTGTGACAACACATGATAGGGAAATGCTGGCTTCTTGGGAAACAGGAAAAGGAAAACCTGGGCAAACTTGGGCCCAGGTAGAATTCTGAAGGGAATGAGACATCCAGGTGAAGAGTGGACTGGGAAGGAGTAAGTGTTGTTAGGGGAGCAGAAGGGATTGTGAAAAATACACTGGGTATTGAGGGTCATATGTCCAAAGATCTAAATGGAAGAAGGCATAGAGGTGGGTATTAATGAGCTAATGAGATGTGCATCACATAGTGTCAGGTACAGAAGGCACTCTGTAAATGCCACTTGACGTTTTCTTTCTATAACATGCCTATGAATTTTATCTTCTCATTTCTAAGACCAGAGATGTCAGCATTATGTTGAAAAATTCACGTTAGCAATAGAGCTCCAAAATTACTGAAAACCATGTTTCATTTATGATAGTCTCACTAATATATACTTATTCATTGCAAAGACATGCATTTCATTTTTCATATACATGGAAGACAATTATTATAAATATGTGCCTAAGTGTTTTTTCTTTTGAATGAAACAATGACTCCTTCTGACTACACAAGGATTTTACTACCATCTGGCTTCAGATTTTGAGTGAACATAAATATTATTGTTTATTCTGTAGCCTCTAATTATCCCCACACACCTTCCCCTTTTGATCATTCTAGGTTCTGCACAGCAGAATTCTCTGCTCAAGTGGAGACGGTATTACAGAGGCCTTAGGAAGCGCACACACCGTAGGGAAACTACTCAGATACTCTGTTAATATAAATAAGAATGAGAGCCATGACCTCCAATGCATCTGTTTTTATTTTTTGTGAGTTTTTTTTAACTAATATATGCACCAGCATGAAATACATCCCCTCCTAATTGAAAGCAAAGTTGGCCTCTATCACTCTAATTAATATTACCATCTGATTTATTGTCAGGCAACCAGATACCAGTGTGCATAAAGACAAAAGGAGATAGACAAATCAGGAAAGAATTTGATAGGCATTTGGTATTTCTTCAAGATACACACATAAATACTTCTTCCTTATCTTTCCTTTTTTAAAAAAAAAATAAAATATCTTGCCCAGCATGGTGATGCACATCTGTAGTCCCAGCTTCTCAGGAGGCTGAGTCAGGAGGGGTGATTGAACCTAAGAAGTTCAAGGTCAGACTGGAACTCAGAGTGAGATTCTGTCTCAATAAATCAAATCAAATTAAATTAAATAACTCACTGAGAATAAATTGCATTTTTTCAGTGCTTGCCAATCATGGTGCACACCCCCTTTCTTCCTGCAGAGTTTACTTTGAGGAAGGTGGTTCTTATTTTTATCGTTCCCATTTTGCAGTGACATAAACTTATCTAAGATAGTGTAGGTTGGAAACGACAGACTCTGAGTCATCACTCCCAATTCTGGGCTCTATTTGCCATTCCATGTTTCTTCTTCCATCATCTGCACCTAGACAGTCTCTGAAATCTCTTCCAGCTGTGAGACGTGGTGGAATGAAAGCTTCATGAGGGCACAGCCCTTGCCTGTTGCTTCAGTATTATATCCCCATTGTAATGTATAGCTTGGAAAGTCCAAGGAACTTAATCAACTACTCTTTGATATTTGCTGCACACTTTGGTGTCCCCAAGAGTTAATGCTAAAGAACTTGTTTACTGAGGGATACTAAGCAGCTAGTACCTAGGTAGATGATAAACTAAGCCCTCTGTGGGATCCAGGATGTGTGGTCCACCAGCTTCCCTGTAGCAGCAGCAGCCACAGGAGAGTGAAGCTCATGGCTTCTGGGAGCTGGGGTTGGGTGAGTTGGCGGGGTATCCCCCAATTCCACTCTTGCTTCTCCCTTTCCCTAAAGATACCTCTACAGGAAGCTGGAGCTCTGAAGGCTTCCTATAATTTGGTCTGAATAAAAATTCACTGGGTTTTTCCAATCTGTTAGCACTTCCTCCTTCAAGCTTTAGCTTCTCAAATTGGTAAGTATTTAATTTCAGTTACAAAATTAGTTGCTTATTGGTATGACATATTAAACTGGTCGTTTACTCATGAATAGCCTGTTGGTAATTTACACAGCATTTTCTCAAGAGCCATTTTCTAGAGACAGAGGAAAAAATGAGGGATCTTCTTTCCCCATATTTCTAGTTAATAATTTACCGCCCCAAATTCAGGCCTATTAACTCAAGATTCCCAAGTCATTCCACTGTGACACTTTGAATGTGACACTGTCTACCTAACAATCCATGAAAATAATGGGCTGTCAGGGAAGCCTACTTGCGCCTGCTTAAAATCTTCTTTTGTTCTCCGTGAGTTCCACGAGTACAGCCCACTGCTCCCCACTCCCCACTTCCAAGTCTTTCCTGATTCAGCCTGTAGGGCCAAAGGTGATGGCACCAACATCTACAAGTTCTTAGGGTAGAGTTGGAGGACCAACTGAGAGTCTTGCCTTCTCTGTACGTTCATGAGAATGTCCTCCAAATACACTCCTTTAGCCTATGAGAAATTAAGCTCCTCCTAGTCTCCTAGTCTCCCTGAACTTTCTCTTTTGTGACCCTTATCTCTGCATGGCATGCTCACCCACCTCCATTCCTTGGTAAATAACCCAGGACTCAGCCTAAGCGCCTCTCCTTCACTTTCCTTCTCATCACCATATAATCCCTAAGATAGTCATTCTTCCTCTGAAGCACTTCTTCAGTTTGTGTCTACTTCCTGACCCCAAGTGCCACTTTTTCTTTTTTTTTTTTTGGGGGGGGGGTGGTGGTACCAGGGATTGAACTCAGGAGCACTTGACCACTGAGTCACATCCCCAGCCCTGTTTTGTATTTTGTTTAGAGACAGGGTCTCACTGAGTTGCTTAGTGCCTCTCCATTGCTGAGGCTGGCTTTGAACTCAATATCCTCCTGTCTCAACCTCCTGAACTGCTAGGGTTGTAAGCATTTGCCACCACACCCAGCCCAAGTGCCACTTTAAAGACACCACTGTATCTCACTGGGTTTCTGCAGTAGTTCCCTAGCTGATCTCCATCTTTCATTTTTCCATCAGTGCCTCTAAAGAAAGAACTGTAATGTTAGGCTCTGCTCTGTATGTGGCAAAAGGAGCAGGCTAGGATTGGTATAAATGCTCTACAAGCTTTCAAGAACAAGCATCAGACAACATCAGGGTGATGTTCACTCTGGCCTCCTTTACCAGCTTCCTCCACAACTTGCTATCTACAGATTCTTCCTGAAAGAAACCACATTGTAAAAAAAAAAAAAAAAAAAAAAAAAGCTGGACATTCTAATATAGGATATTAGGTTATGCCTGGTCACCAGAAAGTGGCATCCTGGCCTCAACCAGAGCATATAGCATAGACAATAACACCTAAGAGGAGACTGACATGACCTCAAAACACTCATCACACCCACATGCTGGGCCAGGCTGGGGGCTCCCCCAGGATGTTTCTCAACAGAGATACCCAGAGCATTTATCTGAAGCCCTCTTTGTCATGCACAATCTGCTTTGAACTTTGTTATTCTTCATCTCTTCACAATCTCTGAGGAGCTTTCCCACAGCAGGGGTGAAGTGAGGAAGGAGAGTACCAGGCTTTGGAGCCAGAAGGCCCCTGGTGACCTTGGCTCTCTTTACCTCTTAGAGCCCATTACTCCTCTCTGGGGTCATAATGGGAATATGACAAGGTAGCATCAATGTTATGGTTTGGATGTGAGGTGTACCCAAAAGCTCACGTGTGAGAAAACGCAAGAAGGTTCAGAGGAGAAATGATGGGGTTTTAAGAGTCTTAACCTAATCAGTGATTTAATACACTGATGGGATTCAACTGAATGGTAACTGAAGTGGTAGGGTGTGGCTGGAGAAGGTGGGAATTAGGGCATGGCTTTGATGTATATATTTTGTATATAGACAGTGGAATCTCTCTCTGCTTCTTGATTACCATGATATTAGCTGCTTCCCTCTGCCACACACTCTGCCATGATGTTTAGCCTCACCTCGAGCCCTGAGAAATGGAGGGCTTTCTATGGACTCAGACCTCTAAAACCATGAGACCCTAAATACACTTCTCCTCCTTATAGTTGCTCTGGTCAGATCCTTTAGTCACAACAGGAAACAGCTGACTAAAACAGTAGCATATTGAGGTTGATGTTTGAAAAGATGGGGACATTCATTTTAGAGTCAGAAGAACTAGAGTTTAGGTCTAAGCTGTGCTATTCACTGTCTAATCTAGGCCCTGTCGGTGAGCTTCTCTGAAACTCAGCACCTTCGTCTGGTAAATGTGATTATATGAATGTGGTCAGAGTTGGGTGAAATAAGGCACAATATGTGCATAGTGTTATACTATTATCCTAAGGCTTATGGAGTGTTTTCTAGAACATAAGGGTTATATCTCAGCTCAGTGATTTCATCATGGCCCAACCCAGTATCTTAACCGTTTACAGGTGCTCACTGGGTATCTGCTGCCTGGAACTCAGCACACTGAGCCTCTTGAACCTGCCTATGGAGAGAGCATGCCCCTGGTTATATGTGATGCAGAGCTGTAAAATCCCAGGGAAGGATTCCTGGCTTGTCTGGAGATGGTCTCGTGCTGTGGGTGGTCTGGACACCAAACACTATTTAAGAATGAATCAGGCTCCTGCAATAGTGCAAGGACCACAGACGAGGCAGATCCTCCAGGATGGGAGCACTTACAGGACACCTGGGAGGTGTGTTGGGATTGCCTGTTTTTAGATAAGTGCACTCCTATGTGTGTTTCAGGTGTATGTGTGTGGAGAGCAGGTATCTTTGGCCAAGTCAGCCATGTTTCAATGGATCTGAGGAAAAGTAGAAAGACTGCTGGGTTGGGGTCACCAGGTGTGTGTGGCTTCCCCCTGGCTCTGCTCTGTCTCAGCTTGGCTGCCCCTGGTCACATGACCTCATTTCTCTGAGTCTCAGCTCCCCCCTCTCTCTCTCTCCCTCTCCACCCCCCATTTTTATATTTTGGTCCTAGGGATTAAACCCAGGGGCACTTTACCACTGCATCACATTCCTAGCTCTTTTTATTTTGAGACAGAGTCTTGCTAAGTGGCGTGGGACCTCACCAAGTTGCTGAGATTGGCCTGAAACTTGCAGTCCCCCTGCTTTAGTCTTCCCAGTTGCTGGGATTAGAGATGTGTGTCACTGTGCCTGGCTCAGCTTCTCTTTATGTAGAGCCCAATCTGCCCCTCAGTAGTCTGCATGGGTTAAGCCATGGCAAGCGTTTAGTAGCATAAAGCTCTCAATATACTGGGAGAGTCTCCTTCTTGCTTCAGGGACACTGCAACCCAAGGATGACGTCCATCTCCAAGCCAGGACCCACTTCTACTTGTAGCACCATTGGTAGCACCTGCTGTTGGAGAGCTTGCTTCATGGCCTCTGAGGACTGGGCTCTGTCAGGCCATGTGGGACTCACTGACTACGAAAAGCACTATGACTAAGACTCTTGATGGTAGATTAAAAGCAAATGAGGAGAACACTGTGACCTGAAGACAAGTTGAAGGAAACTGTGGTTTAAACTTGTTGGACTATAAAAAATAAGCCTAGGGAGCCAAGCTATACCTCAAAACAAGGACAAACCAGCAGGAAGGTCCCTAAACCAAAGCTGGGGAAGCCTGTGCTCTTTCCAGTTTGACCGGTAAGTTCCTTGGGGACCAGGCTACATTTTGCTCATAATTGCATCTCGTTCTTAGTGTGCCTGGTGCTCACTAAGCTATTTACATGCACCCATTGGCATATCAACATGGTATTATCTATGTTCACAATCCATCATGGTGGGTTACAAAAGCAGTGTGGATGATGTATATATTTTTCCATAGGGAAAAAAATCTACCAAAGATATTAACACTGTTGTGTACACAATTATCTTTGCACAATGTGTTATTTCAATTTTCTTCTTTTTAAATTTTTATAATATAATGCATATTATTTACATAGTTAAAAAGTTTAAAATGTATACATAAATCTGTATTTTTATATTCCCTCAGGTTTTCATTTCCTTTTGGACTAGCACAGTAAAGGACAACAATATAGATTTTGAGTTTTGACTAAAAAACAAAATGCTATTTGGTATAAAATTAAAATGTTTGCAAAAATGGTCACCTGGAAGGAGTAAGGATGGGGTTTTGGTTTCTAACAACACACAATGCACAAAAATGTGACACTGACATGTAACATACTCCTTAATCTGTTAATTACAAACAAAAACAACTCAAGTAATCAAAAAGAGAGCTCTGGATCACAAAACCACAGGATACCAACGTCCTACAAGTAGGGCCCTCCAGCCACTCTGGATGTCCTTAGGGAGGACACCCCACTTCTCTGGGCCTCAGTGTCATCCAATAAATGAATGAAGGATAACATTCCTGAAAAGGAAGATTTAAAGGGTAATAGGAAGTCCACCTCCCTAGCTACTCTTCCCTCATCTCTGGGTCCCTTTTCCCCTTTGAATATGCCATAAGAAAGGAACTCTTGAGAGGTTCCCTTGAGGATGTGTCAGGGACTGTCCGAGAAAGCCAGTGCAGGAAGAATGGAAAGAGCTTGGGCAACAGTCCCAGCAAGGTCAGAGCAGGCAGCAGGCAGGGACACAGGATTTCATCGCTGGTAAGCCTCACAGGGTCGGGCCCCTCTCGCTTGGTCCCTAGCTTTAGCATCTGACAGAGAAGCTGTGGGGATGCCATGGGCCTCTGGCAGCAGGGGAAACTCCTGGGATGAGGAATCCATGTTGAGGAGGGTGGGTCTGTGTGGGTCCAGAGTCTGAGTCTCAGCCTGATCCTGCTGCCTCCTGGCTGGGGACCCTTCCTCAGGACTCTTCCCAAGTCAGCAAGAATCAGCCAACAGTGGGAGGATCTGCCTTCACTGAGCTTGGGTGTTCTCATCTGTGAAATGAAAGCGGGGATGAGATCTATTCAAAGTCTATCCCAAGACTGGACAAGAATAAAAACCATGAATTTAAGTGTGAATCCTTCTTATGGCTTAGGTTATATGAGATATTTGTGTAACATCGATGCTGGATACTAACAATGCATTGAATGCACTTTGGGGCTTTTTGTTCTTGTGTGAGTGGAAGACTTCGAGGGGCACAAAGCTTGCAGGCTCTGTCTCTGTACTAAAAGAGCAATATAGGCCTTTGACCTTGCAGGTAGCACTGTATTTATTTCTTAACATTTTTCTTTCATATATTTTGGGTTTTTTCCCCATATTTTTTCACATTTTTGTTTCTTCATTCCTCGTGTTGTTAATTTTTAGTGTATTACAAATAACGTAGAGGCCTTATATTTCTTTAACCCTTATTCTGCAAATCCAGCTGCATATTGAACAATAGCCCAAGACACTGATTTGAGATCCAACTTGAATGTTTACTCTAGTTTGATATCTAGAAGTTGACAACCACATTAAAAATGTAATGAGTGCCAGTCCATGTTTACTAGGTACAAAAGTATAGTTTTAATGCCATATTTCATTATTCACATAAAAAGTGAAGGGTGAACCACTAATTGCATGCCAGGCACCTGTGTGGGAAGCCTTGTCTCCAGCCAGGCTCAGCCCTCCACACTCAGGGAGACCCACAGACCAGAGAGAGCTCCACCCAGGGTGGGGCATCTGCCTGGGCTGGGGAGAAAAGCAGGCTTGTCAAGGGGTGTGTTGCATTGTTAGTATTTACTGCTGCCAGAGAGCATGCTGATGGCTTTCAGGTGATACATACCTGGCAGGTCTCTTGCTCCCTAACAAGATCTTGATGATGGACCATTTACAGTGTCAACTACCAGTCAGGGAAAGATGGCATTCAAGTTACAATTGGCTCCTAGGCCCCAAAGCTCCTCTTTTCATCCCTCCCTCAATTTTATAGAAAAGTTGTTTTCTTTTTCAAGTTAAATAGATAGATCATTCTTTCATTTGTGGGTGAAATTTGCTCCTCGAACAGCCCACCTCCAGGAAGGAAGAGTGCCGGCTGGGGAGCCAGGCAGCCTGGTTTTGAATCCCAGCTTCTTTCCTCATTGGGAAAGAATGAGCAAATCACTTATGTTGAATGATTTTCACTTGCTGTGTCTAGAAGATGAGAATAATGACAACTCTTTCTTCTTTGGGTTATTGTAAGGATTAAGTAGTGCTCGTAGTAGTCGTGTGCACAAAGCAAACACATGATGCATGGTCCTCACCAGCCTCAACAGTAGGAAAGAGACTTGTCAATCATGGAGGTACAGCTGTTGTGTCACATGCTTTAACAGAGGTATGTGGCAGGGAAGTATTTAATTTGGGGGGATCACCAGAGACTCCGGAATGGTTAGGGATCAGGGAAGCAGAATCACTGCAAGTGATAAAGATTTATCATCAGGGTTTAATCCATACAATTGTAGATGCTGGCTAATCAGCCTATGTAAGGTTATTGAATTTGGTTCTGGACTTAAAGTCAGAAGGGCAGGCAGCTGGGAAAAGGAAATGAGAGTGGAGTGGGGAAAAAGCAATAATGGCCTGGATTCTGCAAGGGCCAACTGGAGCCCATTTGTCTCTCACTGACTCCAGAGATCATTTTGGTGACCTGGAGTACAATCTGGTGCCCTTCCCCATAGAGCTATTCATGGTGGTTTACGATTCAGGCAGCTGATGGAGAAGAGCTGATGGGAACTGGAGGAACTGAGGGATCAGCTGCTGCCCCACCCAACTGGGTGAACCAGCAGACCAGGGACAACGTATGTGTGACACCATGGCACATGGTGCCATGCACCAGCTTCCTAAATATTAAAGCATGGCAGCTTTGCTTCTGTATTTCCAGTATCCTGAAAAGCTAATACAAAATGATGTAGGGAAGGGGAGTCTGGGAAATGTAGCCCCATTTTGCCTCTGTTGACCCAGAAAAAGCCCACTGTACCTCCTCAGAGGAAGCAATGAAATTGGATCTGAAAGAGTAATAGTTTGTCCTGAGGAGAAATGGGAAATTGTTCCAGACCCAGGCAAGGTAACGTGCAGAGCATGAAAGGCTTGGTATAGTAAGATGTCCATAGTGGCTATTGCATAGATGTTTTGTCACTGACCACAGTGTCCGCTCAACTTAACCAGAGCCACCATAGTTTGAGGAAGTACTGGTCTACCTATCCATTGGGTCAAATATTTCATTAAACAAAGACTGACATCTTTTCCTTTGAGGCTAATGCCTTTTCCATGACAGAGGCAAGAGACAAGAGCCTGGAACAGGGAGGCCTGGGTGTCAGTCCAGCCTGGCCTCAGGCTCTATTGTGACCTTAGACAACCTTCCACTATCTGAACCTCAGTAACCTCGTTTCTAAAAGGGGAGAATTGACGTGATACCTAAATCTCCAGAGACATTTCGAACTTTAATATTCTCCAGCTTTCTAACATCGTACCATATGGGCTCAAAAACTTTTACTGGTGAAAACCAAAACAGAAAATGCTTTTAGTCACATTCTCAGACTCTTGGTCACATCCCTAGATCCTGGATGCAGGTACAGGACAATGCAAACTCCCATGATTTTTCCTAGGGTCTAAGTCTGCCTTAGCTTAGGTGTTCAAAGTCAAGGCTAAATCTCCTTTGTCTTGATAGCACTAGCCTGGCAGTGTGCTGGATGTATCTGACTGAGGCTGTCAAGAAATGGATGAATAAACTTGTGGAATCTAGTCCATGTTGGTCTATAACTTAGAGACTGGTATGGGCAACTTAGAGAGGCCAGTACAGACTCCCCTCCTAGAGATGACTCTAAATCAGTCTACTCTAATATTGGCCTATATTCCTGGGAGAATTGCAGAATTGAATGGCTAGGGAGGGGTTGAGATAAAAACTTGGTACATATGTGAAGTTAACATGAATTCCAAACCAAGTAACAACTACCTGGTCTTTGATTCTATGGACATAGTTAATGTTTCTGATTAGAATAATTCCAGACAAGAAATATTATCCTTCTAAATTATTATGGAAAGTCATATTAATGCCTCATATTCTTTGGCGTATGGTCAAAGATGTTCAGATGTTGCAACCCAGGAAAACTATGACATTATTCCTTGCGGCACCCAGTAAAATATTGATATATTTTGTTTTTTGAAAAGGCAATTTTCCTAACCAGAAATAGAGCAGTATTTTATTGCATGTAAAAAGAATTGTGGGATGCATGAGTTTTGGAGTCAAAAAGCTGATTTCAAACCTATACTTTGATGCTTAACAGTTTGTATATTTGGCAAATTATTTCATCTCTGAGCTTTAGTTTCTTATTCTGTTAAGGGGATATGACGGCACTGATTGTTTTCAGATAAATGAGATAGTGAGTGTATAGAAACGGCTTAGTATGTGGTAGCTGCTCAGTAAAAATTCCTGTTTTTTTTTTCTTATACCTCAAAAAGCAAAAAAATGATGAAGGTATCCTTTTTCTGAGTTTTTAATTTGTATGTTATTAATTTATTTGTTGTGTTTTATGCTTGCCCTTGTACACAGATATATGACAGCAGACACAGGCTAACTATGGAAAAAATAAAATAAAATTTATTGTCATTATTATTTTGTATCTTGTATTTGGGGGGCAGAACTCACTTAGCCTTTGTGGTCTGAGAATTCAGGGGTGAGCCATTGTGGCAGTTGATTTCTGGCTTCACATTATCACATTTTAGACATGAAAAGACTACATGGAATAAGACTACATGTTCTAGACCTGAAGATCATTAGAACTGAAGCATACTTAGAAGTCATCAAGTGAAGTCCTTCTCTGGGTAGGGAAATTGGGACTCAGAGGTGAGGTGGCTTGCCTAAGACCTCCCATATGGTTAGAGAGGATAAGGACTGGAATTTATGTCTTCTGATTCTTCATCCAGTACCAGCGTGTTGCCTCAGAGCCTTTGCTGATTCATCACGTAATCTTGGAAAATTCCCCTGACTTCTATGTACTCGTCTTTCCGTAAAACAAAAGATGGTGAGGATAACTCATGATCCATCCCTCATGTCAATACCTGGGGATTAACTAAGCCTGGGCAACAACAAACATTCAGCTCCTGGAATTGGACACAATCCATTTATTTCTATTTTTTATTTTTTGTAAAAATCGATGGAGGATTTACTACAAAGGGAGACACTTAATAATTGTTGAATGGAAGGACCCTTTTGCAAGGCTGGCCAGATCCATGGTTTGTTGTCCGTTAATGTGATGAGCAACTTAACCTCTCTCAGGCCTACCCCGCTCATCTGTAAACTGAGGCATATGGTCCAGAGCCTCACTAAGCTTCCTTCTAGCCCTAATAAATATCCCAGCACCCTCCCAGTTACTTCAATAGAGAACTCAGTCATTGGGTAACTGCACTTCCCAATGACAGGGACCCATGGTACCTTAGAGTCACCAGAAAGGAAATTTTAAAAGTTGATGAGAGCAAGATTCAAAGTAGGAAAGGAATATAGATTTCTTTTAAAGCATTGCTTATTTGGTCTAGAATCATAACCATGTAAAGAAAGATACACTAAGATCTCTGAACCTTGGATATGTTTTCCAGTCAATGTTTGGGAAGTGTTCCAGGTTTCTCCACTTTTTTCTTGGGGTAAACATCTCTCCATAGGCTCAATTAATGGAGATTTATTGACAAGTGGTAATAAAAAGCCAGGCTAAGTGGATTCACACCAAGATGAAGGGCTGGTTTTTAGTCTTATAATCGCTGTTTCCAGGTTGGATAGGCTGCCTGGGGAGAGCTGTGAGCCCTGGCCAAGGAGCTGTGGAGATCTGCTGCTTGGCTGGTTGAACAAACCTTGGTCTTGCTTGAGCCTTGATTTTCTCTTCTGTAAAAGAAAGGGGTTGAGTTAGGTGCTCTTTACAGTTAATTGAAGAGCTAAAATTCCATGAGAGGGTCCCCCAGGTTTTGAGAGCTGAGTCTCCAAAGCAAGCATTCTTGAGCAAGTTCTGTCTCCCAGCTCAGAAATCCCCATGCCTTTTTCTTCTAGGGCTCCAGCACAGGAATTGTGTTTAATCCATTGACAACTGAAATCTTTCCCATTGCAATAGCATTAATGTTCCAACAATATTTTTAAAGCTTGCAATAAATAAAACCAAAGCAATTCTCAAGGAGTGCATTAAAGATGCATCAGTGGGAGGGGATGGAATTGGAAGGGGAGTCGGAGGAGGGAGACTGGGTTTTCTCTTGAAATCCTGCAAAGCACAAATATCCACAGTTCTGGTGCCCTGAAACTGCTGAGTTGACAATGCCTTAATGACATCACCACTGTCCAACTTCAGTTTAATGTGTTCCCTCAAGGAATCCTTCGTCTATGGAGACAGGCACAAGTTGACACATCCATTGAGATTTCTTTAAAAAAAACAAGCCTAATGAGTTCTCTCTCGTTTTAAAAGGATTGGGAATCCATCTGTGGATGAAAGAGTTAAAATTTTACCGACCTGAGCCATTCAGCTGGGCAAGCCCCAGCTGAACATTTGAGTAGTGAACACGTAGAAATGGGCAAAGTTCTTCAGGTTCAAAGGCTTGTTTTGGAAAAGAATCCAAAACGCTCAGATGCTTTTGCTGAGGTTTATCTGATTTATTCGAGCTGGGGATGGGAGAACGCAGAGGTATTTGTTGAGCCAACCGAACATGAGATGTGCCTTTGCTTCCTTATCGCTGCCTCTGCTTTCAAGCTGACGTGTGTTTTGAAGGAAAATCTGTTTCACGTGCTTCAGCTCCTGCGCACAGGGCTGCCTGCTGGTGAGGGTGGCCCAGATGCCAGGTAACTATGAAGAGCAAGGAAATCCTCTGAGCAGACATGTACCAAAGAACAGAGAAGACGGATTGTTTTTACAAGTGCAGTCAATTACCAAGGTAGAAAAATAGATGGGAGTTGCAAGAAAGGGAAACAAAGTGACCCAGACACCCACAGAGTCCATGACTCCAAGTAGAGGGTAGAGATCAGTGCAGAAAAGCCTGAACTTGGAATTAGAAAACTGGGGCCTGATTCACTTCAGTAACCACAGCCTCAGTTTCCTTACTTGTAAAATGAACATTTGGATCAATAATCTCTACTTCATGTGGTCTGTGAAGACTACATGGAATAATGATTATGGAAAGGTCATAGTTCTGTGCTTGGCACAAAACTGACACTGAATAAATATTTATCATTTTTTTAAATGTTGAAGTTAGATTTAATGCAAACCCTGGTTCCTCTGTGTGTTTCCCAAACTGATTTACCCTGTCTCCCACTCACAAACGCTAATTGTCACTGAGAGCAGCAAGGAGTACATTATCGCTGGAAGAGAATATATATCAGCTCACATTTTTTTTTTCACACTAAATGGTGTGATTTTTCAAAATGCTGGAAAAAGCCGGAGCCAAAGTAAATTCCCCCAACTTCTCCCCTCTTCTCCTCTCTCTAGCTCTCTCGCCTACCCCCATCCCCCATGAACTTTTAAACCTTGCAAATTAGACAAGAGGAAAAAAAAAAAAAAAGAAGAGAGAAAAAGATAAAAGAAAAGAGAAGGGAAAAGAGAGAAAAGGCCCAGCCTTCCATTGCTTCACATCATATATATATCAAGTTCATTTCACAAACACAAGGTGCACTGTCAGAAGTGCCTTGGGCAAAGTTTGTACTTTGCTTGAATTCTAACTTTTGTTTACCAAGGTAATAAACCGGTCCTCTGCTGCTCCAGGTGTAAAGCTATTATGCAAAGACATATTTGTATTTCACCCCACCTCAGATGCATCAAATGTGGGAAGTCCTGCGTGGTAAGAGCAGCCAGGATTTATTTACAGAGAGAGGCTACCAGGTAGAGGCGAGTCCCTGGGCTGGAACAGACTAAGCCCCTGCGCAGACCTGGTCATCTCCTCTCCTCTTCTCTTCATCCATCGGCCCCTTCAGACACCAGCCCTTGCCCTCTTTGCCCTGACAAATATCCAACCTGCCAGTGACTCTCCGGGGGCCTTTGCAGACTCTGTTTAGACAAGTATGTCCCCTTGGCTTTAGTTCTAAGTTTTCCAACCAACCTATTACCGACATATTTTGTCTGGTCGGGTTAGTTTAGGTAAATTTAACAGCTGCGGAAACTTCTGTTCCAATCCTATGCCTAAAACTCTTCTCGAGCTTTCCCCTATCCCCTTCACGCAGGCTGGGCACATCCTGATGGGTTATCTGAGGCCTGGGGTGAGTGGGAGGAAACTTTCACCCAAGTCTCTGACTGAGCTAAATGGCCTGGAACCCATTCTAAATTGTCTACTGAAATCTTGGCACAGGGAGAAGAAAAGAATGTATGGAAAAGGGCAGGCTTAGAGCACCAGGCCCTTAGCCTGGGCAAGTGGGAGAGCTGCGGAGGGGGTTACAGCCATGTTATCGACCACAGGGGAGTCTGGCAGACCACCCAGAACTATGCACTAAGGCACACAGCAGCGGTGTCCCAGCTCACACCTTTCCTCCACCGGAGCTTGGGAGGCAATTCCAGTTTCCCTACAACCCTGGGTTCTCAAATTTCTAGAGTCCTTACTAGGTGCAGAAGTTTCAGCCTAGGGGACTTGGCCATTGGAAGCACTCGATAAATATTTTGGAACCATGGATTAATGCCAGCTTTATCATTTAAAAAAATAAGCTCTTGAGCAAAAGACTTAACCCCTTTGAGCTCAGATTCATTGTCTAACTCCTAATAATAATTACCTTTCAGAGTTGTCATGAAGCAGGATGAAGCGAAAAGCCCTGTGTAAACTCTGAAGAGCTGAGCTGCACAAACGTATAGTCCCAACAGTATAGAATGCCAGTATAGAGCAGCTAAGACACATGGTTTAGACACGGCTCTGTCAGTCACTGTTCCCCTAATACTGCCTAGCAACCCCGCAGCCCATGTCTGTTGAGGATTGACCCAGGTTTAGGTACTATGGGAGGCATCAAGTATATAAAGGTGAATTCTTCCCTGTCCTTAGGGAACTGGTAGAGGAGGACTAAGGGTGGGAAAAGACTCTCCGTCACCGAACACTTCATTATTAAGTGTCTAATATCCAATTGTTCAATCACTATTCATTTAGGGCCAATTACCGACCCAGTACTATTCTTGGCATAGGGAACTGTTTTCTCTAGGGTAGGTTAGTGTAATGAGTCAACACAGAACTTCCTTCTTGTGCACATAACAGTCCTGGATGGGTATGTAGGTTGCTGGGACAACTCTCTTGCACTTAGTCATTCAAAAGCCCAGTTTCTTTCATCTTGTGCCTCCACTGTTCCCTAGGGCTTTGACATTATCTGGCAGGAGGGGAAAACTTGCAGGAGTGTGCTTGGATGGTTTCCACCATCAGACCTGGCCGCTGCACCGTGTATTTCCACTCATGTTCCATTAGCTAAAACTCAGTCACACTTAACTACAAAGGCATCTGAAATAAGCCCTGTTTTGTTTTCAAAAAGAAATAGATTTTGGTGAACATCTAATAGATGCTGCTTATAAGGACCTGGCAAGTCACAAGGCAATAGCCCTACTCACAAGAAGCTTACGGTCTAGGGAAGATTTTGCTACATATGTAAGCATACAACCAAGATCATTTCAGAGAATATGAAGAAAAGACAATGGGGGATGATGTTGGTGTAGGTGAGGGAGACCTATTCTAGATGGTGAAAAGGGTCATCTGACCAAGCCACAGTCATTCTGGAAGGGAAATAGGGAACAGTTATCAGTTAAGGCAGAAGCAGGGGAAGAGGAATTATGCAGAGGCTGAGACAGGTACAGGACCCTCAAGAAGGGACTTCTTTGACATGTTGATGCCACAGCAAAAGGTCAGCATGGTAGTGCTGTGAATGAAGGGAGAACATAGGATGAAGGCAGAGGAGTCAGGGAAGGGCCAGACCATGGAAGGTTCTAGAACTCACGTTAAGACTATAAATTTTAAACATTCCATTGTGTTTCAAGATTTGTGGTGGTCAGTGCAGAAAAGAGAGAGGTGCCTCCATCTTCAGATCCATTAGCCCACTCACTATTCTCCCCAGTTCTGCTGGGCCTTGCAGAGGGGCTGATCCCTGAACATCCTGGCTTCTACATCAGCTGACTTCCAGCTGGGCAGTGTGGGAAGCATTGGCAGGACCCTGGAGGTAGAAGGAAGGGAGAAGTTACATATATTTTTCTCTTCCTTTCTTCTTCAGCAAGATTCTCCAGCCAGGCTCTATGGTCGCCGTGGTTCTAGCTCCTGCTGAAGAGGCCCACCATGGTCCAGTTTCCACTAGGTGACCCTGGCCTCTGGACTCCAATAGAATGACCTCCTCTTTTTGTCCATCTGGCATAGTCTAGCAACTGGAGTAGCAACTTCTGCTCTTGCTAATGTCTGGGTTGGCTTCTCAACTTCTTCAAATATCTGTATAGCCAATTACCTGAACCAAACTGTTTAGATAGTTGAAGTGGCTTTAGTTTCCCTAGTGGGACCCTGAAGATGAATACAAAGCACAAAGTACATGTTGTAGGAATGCCCCCTCAGTTCTAGGTTCCCAGTCTGACATAGTAGCTGTATGGGTTTCCAATTGCTGCTGTAACAACACAACTTTATCATCCTATAGTACTGGAGGTCAGAAGTCTGACATGGGTCTCACACTGCTAAAATCCAGGAAGTTATAGGAGACCATCAATGTTCTTATATTTTCTAGAATGCAAAGGATGCCTGTATTCCTTGGCTTATGGGCCCCTTCCCTCATCTTCAAAGCTGGTAACGGCAGAGAGAGTCTTTCTCAAAAGGCCACCACTCTGGGTCTGACTCTTCTCTTCCCTGTTTACAGACCTTTGTAATTACACTGAGACATGCAGATAATCCACAGATTTTCCCATTTTAAAATTAGCTGCAGGAAGCTCAATTCCATCTGCAACTTTAATTGCCATGCAAAATGACATGTTCACGGGTTTTGGGGATTAGGACATAGACTTCTTTGGGGAAACATAAATCTGCCTATAGAATAGTGCTGAGTAAATAAGTCAGAATGAGGGGGGAGTTGCAAAGTTTTGCTAAAGGAGACAGCAGCATGATGCCTTCTACGGCACATATTGAGAACTCAATGCCTGTGACAATACTTCAGATCTGAACACTTGAGTCTTTTGGCTCAAAAGTTCTCTCCAGAGATGCTTGAAGCTTAACTTGCTGTTTTAAATCCCCCAGCGTGTGCTCTTGCCTGCCACGCCTGGGATGCGATTCCAGGGACACGGCTCCTGTTAGTCTCTCACTCAGGATGGCACGTAGGTTTCTTGTTTTCCCAGAGAAAGGTTCGTTTCAGAGAGGGGAGTGGGTGAAGGCAAACTGTTGGCTGCAGCACGTGAGGCCCATCAGTTGCAGTTCAGGGACAACTGGAGTTGATGCAGTCATGCCTTCCAAATGTAAGCAAACGCCTCCTGTTGCCAGACGATGTGTTATTCAGTGGGGGGCTGGTGGGGGTTGTTGTGAATCCTTCTGTAACGTTATCAGATGGATACTGGGAGGAGAGGGGGAGCAGAGGGGGAAACTCACTTCCCTGGTAAATAAACTTCCAAACTGTAGTAATTCCTGAAAACCTCTTGAAACTGCCTGCTGGGGATGAGACCACACTGAGGTAGCGGGTTGGAGGATCTGTGGCAATGTTAAGTCCACGGGCAGCCCAGGATCTCAAGGAGAGCTTGCATTCCACTCCCCACTTCTCCATATGCCTGCACATGCGTGTGGGGCGAGGGGAGGGGATAAGTTTGTAGAGGTCAGAGTCTGGTTATGTATAAAATGGTTTTCTCTATTTTAAGCAAGATTTTATGGAAATGACTTTCTTTAAACTGCCTCCTTTGAACTGGAATTCCCCCACCCACCCTGCCCACACACCCCAGGGCAGAACAAGGTGAGAAGTCCTTGTTGCCAGGTCTGCTCTAGGGAGAAGGGGAACCTGCCATAGGGGCCTGGGCTGGGGATGCACATCTTAGTCACTTCAACTCAGAGACCTACAGACAAATCTCTGTTGGCACTCTCAGAACCACCATTAGTGGTCTCTCTAAGTAATCTTTGGGACAGAGGCTTTTCAAGAGAATATGTTTTGGTTGGGTACCTCCAACTACTGCTGTCAGTTGGGAACATTATTTAGAAAGAGTTGCACTATATAATTGTGGTTATATAACTGGTATGGAGGCAATATAATTGTGTCTTTTATCAACACAGCTATATTGCATTAGCGATGTTTTCTTCTTGTAGGCAATTTTTAGTTCTTAAGAACCTTGAAGGGATTAGGACTATTAACTCTCTCCAGAAACATACAATGGCAGGCCTAGGACTCCTCTGGAGGGATTTACCCAAGACTTGGGGAAAGCTGGGTGGTGGGTGTCAGGGGTGGGAAGGAGACTGACTTCTCATTGCCAGTCCTTTTGCACCTATTGAATCTTATTCCTTGCACATGTGTTTTCTATACAAAAAGTAAATTAATATTTTAATATATGAATCATAATCTTAGCTACCTAAAATCAGACAGGTAGAACAAGGAAAATGCAATGAATTCAGATAGTATTCAACTCCCTGAAATAAGATCTTCCCTCTTATCTATGTTTTTGGATATTTTCTACATCATCTTCAATGGAGAATAATAATAGAGCTTCATCAATAATTTTTAAAAAAAAATAATCTGGGAGGGACAGCCCTGGGAATTAAACCCAGTGCCTCATGTTTGTACTCCACCCTCAGCCCCAATTTCTTTCTTTCTTTCTTTCTTTTTTAATACTGGGAATTGAACCCAGAGATTCACACATGCTTGGGAATGAGCTGTATCCCCAGCTCTAACTTGCGGTCCTCCTGCCTCATCCTCTCAATTAGCTGGAATTACAGGTGTTCGCCATCCCACCTAGCTGAAAGTTACATCCTTGAATGGTCAGGGTAAGACGGTGTTTCTCTGTGCCTCTGCCACATTAATCTGCAGATTGGGCTCAAGCAGACGTGGTGCTCTCCGCCCATAGGCCTTTTCCATTTCCCAGTTTCTTTTCAGGTTGCAGTGAGTGGGCTCCGTTTCTAGGTCTGATTCGCTGCGCTCTTGTCGTTCACTCAGTCATAGTGAAACACGGTGAGCACATCGCCCTTCGTTACGGCTGGGTTTCGGTTCAGATAACCTCCCTGTTATCAACATCATCTTCGTCACCATCACCATCATCCGTCACCATCACCCGCCAGCAACAAAGTCTTCTCAGTTCAGTATCAGACGCCTTTTTAAAACCCCTGCAAACTTTGGCCCCTCAGTGGGCCACATAGTGAGGGGGATGTGGAGGTGAAGTCACACAGTTCCTTCCCTGGATGCTCAGTGTGGGAAGGGACCCGGAATAGATGGAGTTAGTTTTGATTCAAGCCAGAAGAGGTGAGGGCTTTCAAAGGTACCCAGACATGTTATGACTGTCAGGAGAAACACAGAGCAAGATTTCCTTCCTTTGAACTGCACCTGGCTTCTCTCTCTGGCCTTGATCATACTCTGATGTGTATTATGTCTTTATCTTGGGCCTTTTCTTGCCTACTGTGGCCCAAGTGAGTGTCACCATGTAATAGAGACACCAACAAAGTGCTATGGGGCTTAGAGGAAGCTGAGATTCATTCTACTCTGGAGGCAGAATTCATTGAGGAGGTAGCATTTGAACAGACTTCGAGGGACAGATTGGCATTTAGATAACAGAGAGAGAAACAAGAGTGACCTAAAAGGATGGGTAGAGCAAAGGGATGTGGGTGTGCTGTGTGGGGATGCTCTTGTCTGAAGTTCAGATTCTACACCTACAATGTGAAGGTGACCTTCCCCCAACCTCCAGGCTCGCTGTGAGGACCAAGCAGCACACCGAGCAGAGCTGCTGACATTTACACAGCACCTACTGGCTGCCCACAGACACAGAACAAGTGAGGACCAGGGCCAGAGTGTGCACCCAGGGTTCAGAAAGAGTGCCTTGACCACTATTGGATACTCTCCTCGAAGGATGAGAAAGTAGTCCATAACTCAAAGCATTTACAAGCATCGGGGATGTTATTTCTTCTAACCTGAATCTGACCCTTTGGTCTTAGAATTTTCCAAAAAAATCCAGGTTGATTTTGAGCTAACTGAGTTTCCTGGATTATCACCAGGTGTCTCTTCTGTTTGCTAGGATGTTAAGTAGGTGTGAACATTCCCAGGACTCTACCGTGTGGTTCACATCAGAGGACCCAGCCTGATCTGGGCCTGGTCTGAGGCTTTAGAAGAGACACCCACCCTTGGCCTGAGGAAACCATCAGGACTTTAGCAGCCTTCCTTAGTTCCAAAGGTCTCTGCTGGAGACAAGTGTCACAGGGACATCTTCCAGGTTACGTTGGTGGCCTTGAGGAAGAGAGGCAGCATAGGGCCAAGTTCTTCAATGTGTGTGAATGGCAAAATGGGATATTCTTGCCTTTGCCCAACGCTGTGGTAGCTTCTTTGAAGGGGCTTCTGTGTATACTAGAGAATGCCAACTAACTCCAGCCTAGTAGAATTCAATCTGGCAGCTATCACTGTGCGGTACTCCCAGAGGGTGGCTCATGGCTTGTTTTCATTACTGCTGTGGTGGTACCTGTGAGGTCACCATTACCACTGCTGACAAAAAAAAAAAAAAAAAATCCAGGAATAGAAGTTCCTTTTCTTTGCTTTTCTGGGGGAAAAAATAAATCTTTAGAGTGATAGCTAATAGCATGCACTTGCCCTACACTTTTAATTTACAGCATCCTTCACATGCATTTCTTTTAATCCTCCTAACAACCTTGTGGGAGTGTGCATGTGAACATGAAGAAGGATGAGAGGAAGTTAGTTCATGGAGGAGAGGTATGGCATTTTTTAGCTTCATGAGGACCCTGAGGATCAGAGAAGTTAAGTGGGATAATGAAGCTCACACAGCCAGTGATAATGCAGAGACTTCAATGCTGGTTTCCTGCCTTCAGGCCTCAAGTACTTCTAACTTCTCTGAGTTCCCCATCCTTAGGTCACACGAATGGAGGGATCCTCTGTGCCAGCTTTCTATCACTTCCTACTGTAACTCTCAGCTCTCTTATTCTAAGGAATCCATCAGTTTTGGGTGGGAATGCAATTGAGGAGCTGCAGTTCTCAACTGGCGGTGATTTTGTCCCCCGGGACCATCTGGCAATGTCTGGAGACATATTAGAGAAGGGAGTTGATGCCACTGGTACTAGTGGGTATATGTCAGTGATGTTGCAAAGCATCCTACAATGAATAGTCCCCATAACAAAACCCAAAATGTCCAGAGTGCCAAAGTTGGGAAACCTGGGTTGGGGTAAAGAAAAAAAATCCCATTCCCAGATTTCCTTGCACATAGAGTCTTTCACAAGCATCTCTTTAAAAAATAAAATAAAATAAAATAACATCTATCAGTGTTTTGCAAGCTCTTTTCTCCTCCTACCAGAAGCTGCCAAATATGTCAGAGCTGGAAAGAGAGATTGAGGCTGAGGGTCACCCAGCTACTATGTAGTAGAGAAGGAGAAGGCCCATGTTCCTGCCGCGAGCTGATGACGTTTTCTACTTCATCATGCTTAACTCCCCGCTGGTCATCTCTGCCTTGAGCCATTTTCTGACTCACTGGTTCAACAAATGTTGTGATCTGAGTTATGTTCACTGGCATAGACTTGCTTATAGCTTATTCTAAGACAAAACATGGGACAACCCAGTATGGCATGAGAAGAACCTTATTGGCCCCAGTTCCCCTGACATCTTCAGCCCCAGGCCTGTGGCACTGCTGCCAGGTCAGAGGGACCTTTCCTCTCTCAAGAAGGAGATAGAAGGTAAAAGCTCTCTACTGGAAATGAAACTGACCTCATCAGAGCCCTCAAGTTTCCTTGCAAGAGGCACATTACTGAAAATAACTAAGTTTCTTGGAACTGAAAGATTTTTTTTTTCTTATTTGATTTTTCATAGCTGGTTCTGTTGGTTTATTTTTTTTACTCAGCCAGTCAGTGAAACTGGGTTGGTCAGTGAAACTTTCTAGGGACTGGAGGTTTCACTTTCAGGCTTTAAAAGTTTTGGCTTGGGCTTTTCAAGCCTTCATAAAGCAGGGTATTCAGCATTCTAGGCCAAGAGTGAGTTTAAAATTACACACACACACACACACACACTTAGGTAGCATCTATTGAGCAGATTAATTTCTACAATATATTTATCTAGCATGCGCTCCATGGCCATGGGCAATGGAGATACAGCCCGAAGCAGGACCAAGTGTCTCCTGTCCTCATCTACTCACAGTCTAGCTGGAGAAGCGACTCTCATATCTCCTCGCAGACATCCTTTCTTCACTTGGTGGGGGACTCATCTCTCTCATCTCTCAAGTACACCCTGAACTTGTTCTTTGTCAAATTCCCACTTCGTCCTCAGGGATCAGATCAGATGCCAGCTCCTTCCAAACACTTCTGAAATGTCCCTAGCTAATCAGGAAACTTTTGTTAAGTACATCTTCAACCTCTCGCGCCTGCATCCCGCGCAGGCAATGGAAATGGGGCTCCCCTCGGTGGAATGGACTGGCTAAGAAATAAAAGCTAAAAAGAATAAAACGACGAAAAAAAAAAAAAAAAAAAAAAACACAGGACACAGAAAATAATTTCAAAAAGTGGGGGCGGGATGGATAGGCCGATCACACAGATCGAGCTTCTATACTCTGGCAAAATGGAGGCTGTGCTTGCTTTATTTATATCAGGGGGACATCAAAGGCCTTCCATAGATATTCTTCTCCAAAAAAGATTAAAGGTGGGCTGTCCAGTTCCTGACGGGTTAAGTCCATCTCCAAAGCAACCATGAGAGATCGTCCTAGCAGAGTGAAGATAAAGGTCCCGTGCCTTGGGTAATCTATTGCATGGGAGAGCCACGGATAGTTCCCAAGGTTAACCCTAAAATCTCCCTGGCTTCATGCCGACAGAAGATACTCATGAGATTTTCATGGATGGCTCCCTGCAAACCTCTTCTCTGAATAGCTACCAAACCACTCAGCACATAGCGTGGCCCCTTGTAGGGAAGCAGTGTAGACTAGTCTTAAGAGGTTCAAGGCTTTGTCCTATTACTGGGGTTGCCTTGGGTGGTTTACTTGTCTGCATTTCATTGTATGAGTGAATGTGGAGTATCATAAGGCCCATGCTGGCATTATGGTAACTGCTCAGTGCAGAGTGACCTTAAGTGTTAAGCATGAAGATCTCTGTGCTGTGGAGGATCAAAAATCCAAGACATGGACAATTCTCCCCAGAACCTCACAGTGTAGCAAATAGACAGAAAGGCTCACAAAACCCCTGCACTAAAGATCCAGCACGTGTTTGAACTTCACTGCAGGGAAGATCTGGGGAACAGGTGAAAATTAATTCTAAAGGGGTGGATCTGGTTCTCTGCAAATGTTCTGAGGAATGAAAGAATTTGAACTAGAGCTTGAAAAGCAGACCAGACTCTTTAGGCAGGCAGGGGAGGAGGACCTTCAAAGGCACCGGGTGAGGTCACTGTGTGGTGTGGCTGAAGGGTGACATTTTAGGTGTGAGTAGGGCTGAGAGGAAGAGGGTGAGATTAAAGATGAGTTCATTAGCAGAGTTTATAGGAAAGATAGCATCCAGCCCAGTACAAAAGTTTGGAATTCTCCCTTAAGGCAGTAGGAAGCCCCTCAAGGTGTCTGATATTCAAGGATGGCTTGACTTTATCAGATCTCTGCCAACGAATTGCTCAGTCTGGTCGAAGAGAAACAAGTGAAGCGCGAACTGCATAAGGATGTGATGAGTGAGATGCTAGAAGCGGAAAGGAGGGAACGATGAGGAGGATGATACCGTCACTCTTTCGACTCAGAGCAGAAGGGCTCACATCACATGCACACTGTCCAAGTAGGAACTGACTAAATATTTGTGGAGAGGATGGATGGATAAATGCAGGAGTCTTTGACACTACCCAGGGAATTATCCACTCAACTTTTATTGGGGTTGAGAGGAGCTTACATACCATCAATTCTCTCACTTTATATATAAGTGAAATGAGGTAAGGACGGGGGAACTGACTGCTTTTGATCACACAGCTACCAGGTGATAAATTTAGGGCATGAAACTAAATCTCTGGACTCCTAGGCTAGTGTTCTTTCCAGTATGTTATATGGTTATTTTCTTCAATTCTTAAAAAGAATTTCAGAGGAAATGGTATGCATGAATATCATATACCACTTGTAATTTATTTTTTTGAACTAAAAGCTACATTGGGAATTTCATTTCCGTTTCGCTGATTAAAATAGGAATTCTGAAAGTCATGCATATTGATTGAGAAGTCCTCGGCTCTGGGGCCAAGTTCTTCCAGTGGCTCTTACCTTCTAGAATCCCATTTCTCCAGGCACTTTTCTCTGGCCTACCCCGATCCACAACTTGCAGCTGAAGACTGTGCGGATGCTCTGACGGGCTGTGCAGCAGGGAGGCCAGCATTTTTTTCTGGCCAAGAGACAGTTCTAAGGACAGTTCATCACTTTGCAAAGGTGGAACTGACTTAAGTCATCACGTGGTAATTTAATCAATTGATTTCTAGAAGGCACAACTCTAAAGGGAGTGACTTCCTCAAATCACACCAAAAACCAGACCCTGAACTTTTTCCCACCTTGTGCATATTGAATTTGTACAGCATGTGCCTCAACACACTAGTTCACATTGGAGGGGATGATAAAAAAAAAAAAAGTTAGAGGCCCTCCCTTAAGGAGTTTCTGACCTAATTGAAGAGAATCACAATATAATTAATAAGTAATAACTGGCTCTTTTTCCTTGAGACCCTTCAGGTATAAAACAACCACGTGAGTGATCTGTAGCCTCGGAAGTATATCATTTTAAATTCCTGTTGGACTTCTGAAGGTGACTGCAGCACTTTAGCCTGCAGTCTCCAGTCCCTGATGGCAAAGAGCACACTCTCACTTTTTTATCCTCCAGAGAAAGTATTGTGGTGGACAATTAATCAGCGCCAAATTTGAGGTTGCAAGGAGTCAGGGAGAGTGGCAAGAGAACAAAAAGAAGGGACCTTATCCAGACTGGGAAACCTACCTGAAGCCTCCTTGCCTCTGCTCTCTCTCCTCTCCAATTCATCATTCACACTAATCCAGTTCCTAAAACTTGTAACAGGCCTCAATTTGAGCAGTGTACTTCCATAGTAGCGATAATGAACATTTATTGAGCCCTTGCTTGGTGCTAGGCATGGTTCTTAATATTCCACCTTATTGTGTAGTGACAGCAGACCTGGAATCTTGGTCCCAGCATTGCCAATATGTAGTTGTGTGCTATTAGACAACTAACTTTGCCATTTCCTCACCTGTTGTGTGATGAGGCAGTACCAGGGCAAGAGGGCGATTGTGGAAGAGGAACCTCATGCAATTGCTGTTTAGAGTATAAACCAGTATAATCTTTTGTTTTGTTTTGTTTTAATTAGTTACACATGACAATACAATGATCTTGACGTATCATACATTTGAATTAAACCAATACAATCTTTAAAAAAAAGAGAGAATGATGTGATTCCAAATAAGATTTAAAATGTACATTCTCTTTATTTAACAATCTAACCTCTAGAAAATCCATTCTATAGAGATAATGGAAAGGTGTATAAAGATGTTTATGACAGCATCGTTTGTAAAGGCAAACAAGTGAAATCATCATAAATGTCTATCAACGGAAAAGTAGCTGACAACATTTCTAGTCTATGGAATACTAGACTGTAAATAAGGTACAGAATTGGGAATTTTTTCCACAGTACACTTTAAAATAGAAAAGTTAATGTGTATGTCATAATTTATTATAAATAGGTATGTGATTCTAATGCACATATACACTGTTATAAATTTGATTTAACTTAGAAAAGCATCTTGAGGGATAAATGCTCACAGACTGAAGGAGAAAACTTTTACTTCTCACTTCATCTAATTTGTAAAAAAAGAACTGGGTAAGGCTGGTTTTTACTTCTTAGTGCTTTTAGAACTTTTCAGTGACAAATGAGCTAACATCTGCCTTTTTAGGGAGATGGATCTGGCTGCACAGGAGGTTCTAGTCCTCCAGGGACCTACCACTACTCACATGAGACTGAAGGCCAGGACTGAGGAAACCCAGCACAGAGATTCCATCAGGCCTGGAGCAGTCTGGGAGGGACAGGCAAGGACTGGAGATGGGAGAGAAGCAAGAGAAAAAGGACTGAGAAAGCAGGAGGGTCTACACAAGGCAGAACATTCAGGTTTTTATGGAGAAAAGGAATGACATGATTAGTTTGAGATGTCAACCTTATTATAATGTCCCCTTCAGCCACACCCAGTCCCAGGCATGTGTCAATAAATTCTACTTCACCCACAAATGTTTGATTTTTTCTAAATATCAATCGTCTAGGTAATCTTCCAAGTTTCCTTCTAACCAAAACCTTGGGTGTCTCAGTCTTTATGTGCCTGTCCTTGTCTGGCCCCCATTTCCATTCCACCCATGTACCTTGTGGGGTCTTCCCTGTCTTCGACAGTTCATCCTCCAGGTGAGCCTAACTGCACTTTCACACCTGTTGGTTTTGATCTGTGCCTCTCCTTGCCTGGGCTCTCTCTGCTTTCCCTGGTGGATCCTACTCAGTCCTTAAGGCCATGCTCAAATGGGCCCTTCCCAGATATGTTGCTAACCTCAAAACAGAATCAGCCACCATCACTTCTGAGCTCCTGAAGTGCTTCTGTTAAGTTGGGGAGCCCTTGCTGTCCCCAGAGAGTACTGAACATGTTTACTTCTTTCTGTACCCCCAGCCTCCCGCACAGTGCCCCATGCATGGTAGATGCTCAAAAAATGTTGAGAAAACATTGAATGTGTGAATTCTAAAGCCAGCTTTTACCTAGTTTTGGTTTCAAAGGTCTTCTAGGGGCTGACACCTTTCTCCCTATAGTATGCATCTAGTACTCTAAGCTGTATGGGAATATTCTTCTCCAAATGATTGCTGCTCCACCCACAAATATGGCCCAGAATCAACCCACCAATTAACTGTAGTGGGCTGTGCTGGCTTCTAGAAGTTCCTCAAAGCCCACTCAGGTTCCAAAAGGCCCGTTTTCTAAGTCAAGGGGAGATACCTAACTAGGTCCTGAGCTGGGCCTGAAAGAGAGGTAGTGGTCAGGCCAGTGGAGGTGAGCTACCTCACCACACAGGAAGAGGGTTTTTCTCAAGGTAAGAGGCTAATCCTGACCTGCAGCTAATGGCCCTTTAATAGCTTAGTGACCATGTGAGAGTCCTTGGCCTGGCCTGGCCTGGCCTGGCCAGGCACTGAACACAGTCAGGAGAGCCCCACCCAGGTTAATTGATCTGTTTCTGTCCTCTGACAAGCCCTGGGCAGGAGTCAGCACATTTTCCCCTGCACACAGATCTTCTTTGTGCCAGGCTTACAAAAGAAAGTTTTCTGAGCTGAGCAGGCCAGGCCAGCTCTAAGTGGCCCTGCATCTTGCTCTCATTGCTTCTCTTTCCTCTCCAGATTTTTCTCTCACTCCCACCCTAAGCTATATTCTCTCTGGATGTCTGTACTTTGCTCTTTTCTCATTTAAAACGAGAAAACCTCTCTCCTTTCTCTCCCTCTTCCTCTGTACTCTCTTAGCTATAAGTTCTCAATCCTTCTGTCTCTGCCTCTTATTCCTCTGCCCTCACTCCACACCTACCTCTCCTTCCTGTCCACAAGGACTTTCTGTCACTCCCCATCACCGTGCCAACTTCTCTTTTTACCAACATTCAAGAGCCCTCTGCTTTCCTGCCTGCAACGTTGGACAGAAGTTTGATGGCTTTTTGTTTATGCTCCCCCTTCCTTCTGCCTCCAAGTGTCTGAGCAAAGAGGCTACAGTTTCCCACTCTTGTCAACACTGTTTCAGGAACCACCCCTGGTGCCTGACCCTTGACACTTTTCCCTCCCAGAGGCCATGTTGACCCATGCTGATGCACAGAGAACAGATCTAGGACCCTGGCCAAAGTCAGTGGGGGGGTTGGCTTAGGTATGCCCTCGTGCTGAGACTGGCAACCCAAAGTTTATGAGTAGTCTTCTTGCCCTTTCCCCCATCTCCTAAGTCTGGACAGGGTCACTCTCTGTTCTTAGGCCATGCGTGAGTAGTCATGAAGAATGCTATGAAATCACAGCCATGAAGACAGATCAGACAGAACCAAGACAGCTCTGCCCTTCTTTAGGTGGGAAGGAAGTGCTAGGGACTGAACCTAGGGCCTTGCACATTCGAGGCAAATGCTCTGCCGCTGAGCTACACCCCTAGCCCTGGCCCATTCTTTGACCATCTTGCTTCCTCATAAAGAATGAAAGGAAAGTCACTGCTAATCTTGCCATGGCTCTCAGGGCTATGAGGGCACCACTGAATACTAACGAAGCTCTTTTATTTATTCATTTATCCAGTAAACATACCTAAGCAGCACTAAGGCCTTAATAACAAGGATATAAAGATGTTCCCAGTTTCTGATGAGCTTACATCTTAATAGAGGAGATGGGTCTGTAGGTAGGAAAGATAGAAACTCTTGGGGTAATTGTGAAGCAAAGAATTGATGAAGTGCCAGGAATATAGACTGACTGTGGCCAGTAAGAAGATATCCAGAGAAGAAGATATTTGAGATGAGTCTCAGGTTTCTGTACAAACATCCCAACTGTGTGCGTGCATGCGTGCGTGTGTGCATGTGTGTGTGTGTGTGTGTGTGTGTGTGTGTGTGTTGAGGGGCAGTCAGAAGGACTGGTATTCATTATTAGGAAAAGAAACAACAGCAATAAATGATTTGGGGGGAAAATATAAAAATTGAGTGAAGTCCGAACAAAAACTAATGGTCAGAGATTTAAACTATGCTATACTGTTGCAAAACTCCACTGATATTTTTATTTAAAATATATGTATTTTAATCAATCTTGAAGCCCCAATTCAAGATTAGACATTCTAAAGGCAGAGGAAGAAAGACACGGTGGAAAGAGGATTTAGAATCAAGAGGTTTGAATCATAGTTCTGCCTTTAACACGCCACTTTGAGGAAATCCCTTCCCATTTAGCCCTCAGTTCTATTCCAAGATCACATCAGCTTTCACTGTCTGTTTCTCAGAATGACTATGATTTGGTGGGTTCTGTTATGCTACTGCAATCAGGACCTTCTGGGTTCTCTATGTCAATCCTGTGTTTTTAAACTTGTGAAATTTGGGGAAAGGAAATATGGAGTATATTTTTCATGTATTTTATAAATGAGGAATAGAAAAATGTTGAGTTCTACATATGTCCATCCCCCAACATTCCCTTACCATGTCTTTCCAAGTCAATGGACAAAAAGAGCAAATCTAGGACGTGAGTTATGTCTTCAAAATCGTTAAAAAAAAAAAAAAAAAGACTATATGGGATCCTATAGCAGTAAGATGACCCAATTCAGTCCCTAACTTTAAGGATGGGAGAACAAAGACCCAGAAAGAGCAAGCAACTTAGCCAAGTTCATGTAGCAAATTACTGACACACCTGGCACCCAGAGTCCTGTAGAACTATCAGGCAGTACTCTTACATGGCACCGTGCACTCCTACATCTTCACCTGCATTTCCACAGCAGTTTGTCTCCCCATTCTGACACCATACACAACAGTAATACTCAATCCTTGATTGAGATATAACATGTTCTAGAAAGGTGTCAAGGGCTACTTCAAAGTGTGCACTGATAAGCTCATGAAATGGCTATATTTGTCTGTATTCTGTTACTATAATAAAATGCCTAAGTCCAGGTTACTTTATAAACAAAAGACATTTATTTATCTCATAGTCCTGGAGACTCAAGGGCATAGTGCCAGCATTTCCTCAGCTCTCATAGCAGGTAGAATGGGAGTGGTGGAAGCTCCTGTGAGAGGGAAGAGATCACATGGCCAGGCAGCAAGCCAGAAAGATTTGGGGATCAGACTCAGTCTTTTATAATAAGTCACATTCACAAGAACTAGCTCAAGATCCTAAGAGAACTACTTCAATCCCTCCCAAGGTCAGTGCCCCCAGTGAACTAAGAACCTCCCTCCCACTTGCAGGTCCTACTCCCTGGACACTGCCACACTGAGGACCTAACCTCCAAAACAAGCCCTTTAGAGACAAGACACATCCTAATCATGGCACCCACCACCCTTCTTCAGTGCGCGTTGCTGAGTGTCTTTTCAACAGTAGATATCTCATAATTAAACACCAACACAACCTCACACAGAGGCTTCTAGGGGCAGATTCTGCCAGCAACTCGAGATTCTGCAAATTGTCTTCTGACCCCAGAAGAGGAAGGAATGAGAGACAGTGATGAGGGGAGGAGAGACAGCAAAGACCCCTGTTTGTTTGGCAGAGGACACAGAAGTTTAGATTTCAACTTGGACCCTTGACCCTTGACATGCACAGAATCACAGTTCTCCCTCCTAACCTTCAGGAAAGAAAGCCCATCCTTTAGCCACTGAAATAACATGACTAAGACCAGGAAGACACTCATCATTGTGAACTTTTGTATAAGTAATAATTTTCCAGTGGGAATTGAACTCTCCTTATCTCTCTGCTATTTTTAAATGCTAATTACTTCTGATTTTGTTTACTTAGGTGGGGCTAAAAAAGAACTTTTGCTTTGTAACCATTGAACTTAATGCATCTGTTTTTGGACACTGGTGATTTATTTTTGCACACATGCTCCAAATTGGTGCTAATTACTTTAAAGGATTGGAGTTTCTATTCCAAGAGGGATGACGACAGAACGTCAATTTGCAGTCTCTGAGCATAATGTCCCAATTATCAATGCATTCCAGACCAGAATGGACTTGGCACCTTCTTGAAGGGATTTGGCTCCGCTTTTATCAGCCAGTCCCTGGTCGTAGCTTCATTAAAACTTGCTTTCTAGTAACTTGTGGTGTGCCTATACATTTCTGTCTTCAAGGCCATTTAGCGTTCTACCAATATTCCAGATACCTACCTTTCAATTTCTAGGTCAAATTCTCTTCCCTCGGAGACTTCTTTGATCTCTTTGGCTGAAGATAATTTTTACTTCCTATGAAAGTTCTAGAACATTGTACTGATTCCTCCCCCACCAAGAAATTTCAACTTTCATCAATATGTTATAATCACTTATTCACTTTCTCACTTTTCTACAATGTAAGCCCCTTAGTGACAATACCTTATCTGAGTTATCTTTGTCTTTACTGCACCCTGAAACCTCTCCCAGTGCCCTATGCATGATAAGTGTTTTATACGTTGATTTAATTGACAATTTTCTCTAAATAGCCCGTGTGCTTCAGAAAGATTTTAAGGTTAAGTTTGAATAAATATTTATGGAACAAAGGAATTACTATAGGCGTTCCTTGTTTTATTACCCTTCACCTTATTGTGCTTCTCAGATCTTGCATTGTTCACAAATTAGAAATTTGCGGTGGCCTGTACTGAACATATCTATCAGCACCATGTGTCCAAGAGTACGTTCTCACTTTGTGTCTCTGTCACCTTCTGGTGATTCTCTCAATATATCAAACTTGTTCATAGTTATTATATATGTTATGGTGACCTGTGACCAGCAATCTTTGATTTTGCTATTGTAAATATTTGCAGTGCCATAAACTGCACCCATAAAAGTGCAAACTTAATTGATAAAATGTGTGTGTCCCAACTGCCACCAACTGGCTGTACCTCCCTCCCCCAGCTTCTTGAGCCGCCCCTTTTCCTAAAACTCAACAGTATTTATATAAGGCCAATGAATAGCCTTAAAATGGCCCATAAATGTTGAAGTGAAAGGGAAGAGTTGCATAGGTCTCACCTTAAATTTAAAAAAAAATTACAAATGATTACGCTTAGAAGGAAGACCTGTCAAAGCCAAGATGGACCCAAAGCTGTGCTGCTTATGCCAGTTAAACAAGTTGTAAAGGAAAAGGAAAGTTTTTGAAGGAAATAAAAAGTGTCACCCCAGGAAACACATGAATGATAATAGAGTGAAACAGACTCATTGCTGATTTGAAGAAAGTTTTAGTGGTTTGGATGGAAAATCAACAGCCACCACATTCCATTAAGCCAAAGCCTAATCCAGAGCAAGGCCCCCACTCTCCTCAATTCCATGAAGGCTGAGAGAGGCGAGAAGCTGCAGAAGAAATGTATGAAGCTAGCAGAGGTTGGTTCATGAGGTTTAAGGAAACAAACTGTCTCCACAGCGTGAAGGTGAGGGGCAAGCAGCAAGTGCTGACTTAGAAGCTGAACCGAGAGAATTGAGGAAGGGGATTGCTAAAGTCCAGCCTTACGTTGGACTTCCATAGCTAGAGAAGAGAAGGCAGTGCCTGGCTTTGAAGCTTCAAAGGATAGGCTTACCCCCTTGTTAGGGGCTAGTGCAGCTGGGGATATAATGTTAAAGCCAATGCTCAGTCACCATTTTGAAAATCCTAGAACCCTCAAGAATTAGAGTAAAGCTACTCTGCCTATGCTCTGTAAATAGAACAATAAAGACAAATAAAGACATTTGTTTACAGTATGGTTTATAACGACTTGAAACCTGATGTTGAGAACTATTGCTCAGAAGGAAAAATAAAAAGGACTCCTTTCAAAATATTACTACTCATTGACAGTTCACCCAGTTACCCAAGAGCTCTGTTGGTGATGTACAGGGAGATTAATGTTGTTTTCATGCCTGCTAACACAACATCCATTCTGTAGCCCAAGGAGTAATTCTGACTTTCAAGTCTTATTATTTAAGATATTTATTTCATACGACTATATAGCTACAAAAGCTATAGGCACATCTGATGCAGCTGGGTAAATTAATGGAAAATATTCTAGAAAAGATTCACCATTCTTGATTCCACTAAGAACATTTGCGATGCATAGGAGGTAGTAAAAATAAATAAATAAATAAATATTAGCTAGAGTTTGGAAGAAGTCCATTTCTATCTATGTGGATGGATTTGAGTAGTTTGAGACTTCACAGAAGGAAGTAACTGCAGATGTGGTAGAAATAGCAGGAGAATGCAAATTAATAGTGGAGCCTGAAGGTGTGATTGAAATGTTGTGATCTCATAATAATAATAAAAACACTTTTAACAGGCACGGAATTGCTTCATATGGATGAGCAGAAAAATGGCGAAGATTTTGTGAACATTGTTGAAACGTGCTATGAACAACATCACATGCTGTAGGGAAATCTTTTATGAAAGGAAGAATCACTTGATTTTATCTTATTTTCAGAAATTGCCACAGTTGATCGATGAGCAGTCATCAATATCAAGGCAAGACCCTCCACCAGCAAAATAGTTATGATTTACAAGGGTGCAGATGGTCATTAGCATTTTTTACTAGTAAAGTATTTTTAACTAAGGTATGTGCATTTTTAGACGTGAAATAATGATGATGTGCTATTGTACACTTAATAGATTATACTACAGTGTAAACATAATTTTTATATGTCCTGGGAAACCAAAAAATTCATGTGACTTGCTTTATTCCAATATTGATTTTATCGTGGTGGTCTGGAACCAAACCTGCAATATCTCTGTGGTGTGCCTGTACATCTATACACACACAAATGAAATAACTGAAGTCTGTAATAAGCACATGAATCATATCCAGATAATAAAAAGCTTAGTGATCATAATTAGGAAGAGAGCAAACATTGTGTTGTAAGGAATGATTGAGGGCAATGACAAAGGATTTAAAACTCTACCACCAAAGAAACCCAGATTTGTGATACAGTATTTGCTTATACAGATGTTTAAATGAAAACCACAGGTGAAAACCATCTTCCCAGGTAGGAGGAGCAGTCTTCACTGGCTGTACAGAATGAATGTGTAGCACATATTGACAAAGGAGTCATGACCACAGAGGGAGAAGAATAGAATATTTTGTTCTTTACCTTTCACTTATTTATCCAACGAATCCTTATTGGTAAGCTTCAAGATCAAATGCAATGCCAGTACTGTCAATACAAAAGAATATCCTAGGGTAGATGCCTAGGTTCAGGGTCAGCAAACTGTGACCAATAGGCCAAACCTGGTGCACCAGGTGTTATTGTAAATAAAATTTTATCGGCACACGGCCATGCCAATTCATTGACACATTATCTATGCCTGCCTTCTCTCTACAACCACAGAGCTGAGTAATTCTGACAGAGACTGTATGTCTTGAAAAGCCAAAATATTTACCATCTGTCATCTGTCTCTTTATGGGAAAAGTCTGTTGACCTCCATTTAGACCCTGATTTAAAACTCACTGAAAAAAACTGGAAACAGTGTCCTGTGAAATACAGATGGAGTTCCATGAGAAGACAACACATTCTTAGAAGGGCAAGGAAGTCCCCTTTGACAAGGACCATGGGGACAGACCACATATTTTTTGCTTGCTATTGTGCCACAAATGCCTGTGATTGAGGAGTGGGGGTTCAGTATATATTTGTTGAATTACATATTTGTAGTATTTCTCAAGTGACAGTGAAAAGGTCATTAGAGTAATCCAGGAGAAGTGTGGATGGATAGGGAGAACACTTACAATGACACTGAGGCAGGAGAGAGCCAGGTGCCACCAAGAGCAGAAGCAGCTCCTTGGAGCAGGGTTTGGGAGGAAGAATGAGATAAGGCTGGAAGATAAGTAGGAGCAAGGTCAGACAGGGCAGCTAAGTCTCATTATGGAGTCAGAATTTTATTCTGAATGTCATGGAGAGCTACTGTTAACTTTTAAGCAGGACAATACAAGTTCAGAGTATTGCTTTATAAATAACCACTTGGGCCCGCATAGAGGCTCCAGCTGTAATCTCAGCTCCTGAGGAGGCTGAGGCAGGAGGAAGGCAAGTTGAAAGCTAACCTGGGCAACTCAATGAGACCATGTCTCAAAATTAAAAGGATTGGGGATGTAGCTCAGTGATAGAGTATTTGCCTAGCATGCGCAAGACACTGGGTTCAATTCCTACTGCCACCAAAAGAGAAGGAAAGAGAAGGGAGAGAGAAAGAAACAAAAAGAGGGAGAGGGAGAAAGATGAATAGATAGACAGGTAGACCAATTGACCAACCACCTGGACAGCTTTGTGGAAAAATCAACTTGAAGAAAGGCCAGCCTGGGGCAGGGGGCCCAGCTAAGAGCTGTGGTAGAAATCTAAGGGCCCACACTCAGGTAGTGAAATTTGAGAATAGGGAGTAGCAGACTGATTTTAGAGGTATTTAGAAAGTAGAGTTAATAGGATTCAGTGATAAAGACTTAGGGGATAGGTTTCAGAGCAAAGGAGCATTTAAAAATGTCAAGGTTCCAGCCTTTTGGGTAGAAGCTAGAGTCCTTCACTGGCATGAGGATCACGGGAATAAAAGGGTTAGGAGAGGGGAAAATACTTGAGGCATGTAGAATTCAGGGTGCTGTGTAGTATATCTAGGAGGAGCTTAAATATATGGATTTAAAATTCAGGTAAATAATCTAGTCTAAAGATCTACAACTGGGCATTATCAGAATTCAGAGAATAAATTAAAGCCATAGGAATAGATAACATTTCCTAGAGAGAGAGAGACATTACCAGAGAATTAAAAGAAAGAAAGGGTCAAAGAAGAAAATTAAAAACAGAGGAATGCCAACATTGATAGAAGATTAGAGTTTAAGCAGCCTTTAAAGAGAATGACGAAGAGCATCTAGGAACATAGGAAGAAAACCATTAGATGTGAGTACAACAGAATCAAGGGGTATGAACTAATCAAAGTCAAGTGTATCGGCTGGTAAAGAAATGTCTAGCACAATGAAGACTAAAGCAGAGGTAGATGAAGGACACATTGATATAGACTTTCAAGACAGTAGCTCTGGTAGAAAAGTGAGAGTCAAAGTGAGAAGCAGAGAACCAAAGCCTGCATGGGAGGGGGAGAAGGTGGAGAGAGGGGCAGGCAGTCTATGAAGGTAGGTAGGCCACTTGCCAGAGACAGGAAGAGGTTGCATTTTTCCTTTCTTTTTCCCTCTCTCAAGTTAGGAGAGATCTGATTATTCTTAAACACTAACCTGGGAGCGAACAATATTTTCATTTAAATAAAACCCCAAGAAAAGAAGTTGTCTTCTGCAAAGGACTTCACAAGTTTTGTCTTTTTTAGAAAAAAATAATTTCAGTAACCCAAACTGTTCTCTTTTTCTGCTTGGTTTCCAAGAAGCTTAGAATCAAATTCAGTTCCCCCTTGATGACTGGTAAGATTCACTGCCACTTCCTTCACCTGCTTTCTGTTCTGTTTTATATCCATATCTTATTTTTAAATAATAATTACCGGGAGCAGTTTACAAGGACTTTCTCACTTGATAGCTCACAGCATCCATCCTCCGTCCGGTTGTGTGACAGATGTGACAGACAATGGTGAGTAAGACAACACAGGTGCTGCTCTAACCCTCTAGTGAAGGAGACTGGCATTAGCTGAGACGGAGGAGAGCAGCACTTTAGAGCTACTCTACTAACCCTAGTCTCTCTATAGTTTTTTTTTTTTTTTTAATGTAAGCAAGAAAAAAATCTCTAACTTGTTTCAGGCATTATAATTTGGGGTCTCCATTAGAAAAACTGAACCTATATCCTAACTGACTTAACAGGGTGCAGAACTCTGATACTTAAAGGGCATAGGATGCAAGTGAATTCGACATGATCTTGACCTCAGGGAGCCCAGACCAGGGCAAAAGATGGCATGTATACAAACTTCTATAATGCAAGGAAAGAGGTGCAGAGGGCGCTAAGGCAGACAGATGGTCAGCCACACAGACTTACAGGAGGGAATCATTATTATAAATGAGGTCATATTTGAGCTCAACCTTCAAAGACGGCTAAAATTTTGACATGAAATCAGTAAAAAGCATTTCAGGCAGAGGGAATTCTGCTTTTCGTTCAGATTTTAGATTCCAATCATTCTGAAAATGTGATCCTTTGGAAAGTCTCTAGGCCGTTTTCCCTCTTCTATAATAGGACAAATTAATATTGTGAAACTATGACAAAAATGTTTCAAACATTTAAGAGAATCAATTGTTTTCCAAGTCACTGATCCCCCCATTTACAAAGAGGCCCTTGATTTGCCATTTCAAAGCATTTCGGTGGATTAATTAAAGCATTCCTCCCAGCACTTCCCTAAGCAGTGTTTTGTGGGTTTATTTGGAATTCCTAAAAGCGCATGGACACCAAAACAGCATTTCTTCAAAAATATATCTATTATGCAATCTCTGCACTAATGCAAACAGGTCTCTCTTCCAACTAGTTTTCCTTGAATTAAGAAATAATGTCTTCTGTTTCTTTCTTGCTTGCTTCACAGTGCCCAGTGCCCACCAGAGCAGACAGTGAGCATGGCAGACGCTCTCAGTAAGTATATATTGGTTTGAATAAGAATAGAAGACTTTTTAACATTTTTATTTGACAGTAATTGTACATATATATGGAGCACAATGTGACATTCCCATGCATGTACACAATGTTTAATGATCTTATCAGGGTAATTGGCATATCCATCACCTCCAACATTTGTCATTTCTTTGGGTTGGGAATATTTAAAAAATCCTCTCTTCTACCTATTTTGAAATATACAGATGTTGTTAGCCATAGTTACTCTTCTGTGCTATGGAACATTAGAAGCCATCCCTCTGGTCTAACTGCACAGTTAGAATCACAGAATTTAAGACTGTGGAGGAGGATGCTGGGATGTGGGGCAGGATAGGCCTGCATAAAGGTACCTTCACATGTGGGAAGGTTGTGAATGAATCCTTGAGACTCCCCATCAATCCAGGCAAGAGAGCCCCAACCTCCTCATCCCTTCACTTCACAGGTGAGAAGTGAAGGCTTGAAGGAAAATGGCCTTGGTGATGGTGACAAGGCCACTGGGTTCTAGAGCTGGGTCTAGCTCTCCAGTGCCTTTTCAAGGGAGTCAATCCTTGTTTTCACTCTTTCTTCTTAAGAGTCAGGTTATAAATATGAATGAATCCTATGCATCTTTTGACATTCAAATTCCTACCGTGCTCCTGCCTCAGAAACTAAATGCATGACAAAATATAAAGTAACAGGAACAAAGCCACATTTTGAAATTCCAAGACCTGAGAACGCAAATCCTTTTTACAAAGGAACAAAGGCTTTAAGGTCTGGGGGTTCTCCTGAGCCATCAGAGCTGTCTACTTATCTTCTCCCTCTTTAGGGAGCAAGGGGATACAAGCCCCAGCAGAGTCCCATTAGAAGAGCAGTCAGTGCAGAATTACTGTTCCAGTGGGCTGTGGGAGGCTGGGGGGGGAGACAGTGAGCAAGATGGGGAGCCCAGGTTGGCATGGATGGGGTCCATTCTTATTTGGTGCTAACTGGATGGAGAAGACAGGGTTCTTAATGCCAGTGACTCTACATGTTAGACTTGAAACTCTCTAGTGCATAAGAAACAAAGTTCATTTGTGAGAAAACCTTTTGACAAAGGAAGCAAAATGCTGAACTGAGAATCAAGCTCTGGTGGGAACTCAGTAATTTTCCTGGAACTTGAGCAGTTACCTCCCTTCTGGGCCTCAGTTTCTCCGTCTACAAAGTGACATCTCTTCCAAGCCTAGCAACCTATGCCTCTTTGTAATGTTAAGATGATAGCATTGATGTTTCTGAGAGATTGTTAACCTTTTTGATTGTAATGTACTCTACAAGCAATTTGCATAGAGTCCTTAGGTTCCCCCCACCCCACCCTTGCTTCTTTTAACATTTAGGAATGGGATAAATTATTCAGCTCATACATGATACAAATCACATAATAAATAAGAGTAGTGATATAAAATGTTACTTTATTTTCCACAGTTGAAAGGAAACATTGCCTAGATGGCGTCAAAGATGGTATTTATTTGTACTACCCTAGACAGGTAGAAATGGTCACATAAGTTTAAAGAGTTTAAATTTTCTTGAACTTACTCTCTCACAGTTCAGGGATTTAAAAGTTATCACTAGGGCTGGGGTTGTAGCTCAGTGGCAGAGTGCTTGCCTTGCACACATGAGGCACTGGTTTCGATCCTCAGCACCACATAAAAATAAATAAACAAAATAAAGATATTGTGTCCATGTATAACTAAAAAAAAAAATTTAAAAAGTTATCCCTTAAATTGGCCGAGTTTATTTGGGCCCAACAATGTAGACTATTATGGGTCAAACACAGTTGTTTTAGTCTTCAACTCTGAAAAGCCTATTAAACCATTTCTCTTCTCCCCATTATACCTCATTTCCCCCTCCAAATCTATACTCCTCAGAGCAGCCATGGTCGTTCTTTTAAAATTTGTAGATCATGTGACACCTCTGCTCATCACCTTCCCATGACTCCCCAGTTCACCCAGACTCACAGCCACAGTCCCATCCAGGCCCTCCCTGGCCTGACAGGTTCTCCTGCTGACATTTGGGCCTCATTTCACACTCAGCTCCAACCACCCTGGACTCCTTGCTGTTCTCAGGGCACCCAAGCATACTCTCATGACAAGCTTTTTTTCAAATGATGCTCTCTCTCTGGAACACTCTTCCCCCAGATGGCCAACAGGTGCACTCCATCTTCACATCCAAGGAGCCCACTCTTGGTCCCCATGGCTATCTATCTCCCTTCCCCTAATGTATTCTCTCTCTCTCTCTCTCTCTCTCTCTCTCTCTCTCTCTTTCTTTTTGGACACAATACCTTTATTTTATTTATTTATTTATTTATTTATTTATTTTTAATGTGGTGCTGAGGATCAAACCCAGAGCCTCGCATGTGCTAGGTGAGTGCTCTCTGGCTGAGCCCCAGTCCCAGCCCCCACCCCCCAATGCATTCTTAGGCACAGAATGTACAACCCATGTTATGTTCTTCTTTTGTTTCCTTCCATGAAAATATGACTTCTATAAGCTCTGAGATTCTATCTCTTTTCTTCATTCAACTCTTCCATCTCTAGTGCTTAAAAGTATGTGGCAAAAAGTAACACTTATATACTTATGTGAAGGAATATTCACAGTGAGCTACTTTTCTCTTATGCTGATTTCTGTGGAGTTCTAGTTTTTGTTCAATTAAAAAAAATTAACTGACCAAATTTTAAATATGATTATTATACCTTTGTCAGGGTATGCATATGCTCTCTGATGGGATAATTCCAATTAGGATAAAAACTTTTTTTCCTCCAATGTTAAATCAATCCATAAAAAAAAAAAAAAAAACAATAGGTCCTCTAAAATCATCACCAAGCATGGTAAATTAAAGCATTTCTGAAGGGTCAGCAGAGTGGTCAATAAGACAGTGTCCAAAAGACCTGAGGGCCCAGAAGTCCTGGCTTGTCACCCCTTTATGGGGCTATATTTAACAAGGTATACAACTCAGATGACCAAAGTTCTCCTGCTGAGTAGCCTACACAATTTCACAGGCAGAGGTGTTATGTAACCATGTCATCCAAAACAGTGACTATATTGATGTGAAGATTTTTCTTTAGATTGCAAGGCCATCATAACATATTATCTTAATTTTATGAGTATTGCATTATCAGATGGCTTGGGCTTGGGCAGGTATCATTCCTGTTTAGCTGGCTGAGACATCAGGAGGTGTCAGAAATGTACAAAGTAAGAACTCTGGGAACTGGGCCCAAGGCCTCAGTAAATTTCAAATCCGTGCTCAACCACTCTGCACTGGTGAGCTTAAGCAAGCCACTTAACTTCCCCAGACCACAATCTTCTGTTCTGCAAAACATGAGTCACAAACAATTCCTGCTTAACCACCTCGTGGCATAAAAATGTGTGAGAGTTTTTCAAAGCATAGAAGACCCCATGCAAATTGCTCAATAAGTAACTAAAAGCCATTATCCAGGTCCTTAGACTGATTCCTGAAAGGATTAGTGGTCTTGTCTGGCAGACAGTCTCACCTGTGTCTTCTCATCACCAAGAGAATGAAACCAGAGAAGAGAGAAATCCAGTTTTATGACATCCAATTTTAGAAGATATTCTTGGGGATTTCTTCACTAATCCAACCACATGTCAACTGAAACCTACTATGGTCAAGATATTGAACCTCTGATTCTGAGGGGGAGAACTAGGCCTGAATGTTATCCAGGTCTTGTTCTCAAAGTGCCCGTAAAAGAGTGGGAAAGACCCATCACCACCACACACTGAACCCTAATATGACAGAGAGGGGGGATAGGAAAAAGAAAGGGCAAGAACCTAGAATGTGGTCAATTCACATGGCCTTCGACAGTCATTTCAAATGTCTGCCTAAGTCAAGACAGGATACTACTTAATTCAGGGACTTTGCCATACGACAATGAGTTCCTTCTTCCGTTTTTTTCCCCTGAATCTCCTCTTCTTCTACCTCCTCCTCTTTTATCTCCTCTTGCTTTTTCTCTATTTTCTCTCTGCTTTGATGAGAGTTCTGCTGTCTATCACTGAGATATTTTCACCATTAAAGGAAGAGCACAATCGGGAATCTTATGATCCAACACATTTTCTTATTGAATTACAAGATGATCAAGAGTTACTGGTAGAGCCAACTCTTGCCTGATTTAGATGACATTTTAATCCAGTTTATTGTGCGACAAAGGATGTAGGATGGAATCGAGGGAAGAATGATATTTATTTCCTAAGGTATGAATATAACTGAGGAAAAATAGTTGTTTAGTTACAAAATATAAAGTACTAAGTATTTCAAATTAATTATCATTTATAAACCAAAATAGACATACCCACAATTCCAAGGCAAAGAAAAGCTTGGTTCCCTGGAACTTTCAATGCACTCTCAAGACTGAAAGGAAACTAGAGATCAGATTCCCTGATATCACTTCTTTTCAGATGATAAACTGAGGTCTGGAGAGGAGAGAGATATGACATCATGTCGTGTTAATGATAATAAACAACAAAAAATCCAGAACTCAGATCTCCTATTCTCATTTTATTCTTTTCCACACTCCATGGGCTAGTCCCCAGGTCAAATGGTCCAGGCAGCCACAGACTCATATTATTTCTTCAAGCCCTCCTTTCTCTTTATCTTGTTGTTGTTTTTTTTCCCCTCTTCGGGCATTCACCCTCCCCCAACACACACACCACCTTTCTGAGTCACAGTTGGCTGTGACAGCCAAGTCTCCCTAGCCTCAGGGTCATCAAAGCCAAAGCCAGACCTGTATACAGCCCAGTACACCCAAGTGCCCAATGCTCTATATTCCTGCCCTCACAGGAAGTTCTGTCTCTTTTAATCTTTACAAAAATCAGTGAGGTGTTAACTGTTTTATGTTAAAGACTGGTCATCTTAAGCTCAGAGGACTGTGTTATTTGCCCCCAGGTCACTGAGTTAGAAAGCAGTAAGGCCAAGATTTAAACCAGATCAGTCTAGTATTAGAACAGGTAATTGCCTTATTGCCCTTATAGCATAGCCCCAACCTTGGGAAAGGATCCTGGTGGTTTAAATTAATCCCAAGGAGTCATTGACTCCTGGCTCTTCTACTGGGGGAGATGCACAGTGATCCTGAACATTTCTATAACCTTAACCACATTCTATATGGTGAGAACTAAGGCAAGGTCACTACACTCTCCCTCAGATAAGATAAGTGATGAAGCCTCCCTAAGAGAGTTGTGAAAATTTAACAGAGTTGTGAAAATTAAGGATTAGTACAGATAAGGTTTGAGCGTAAGCCAGGTTATCCATGAAGGAGTGTATAAAGGATTCAAGAAACAAGTGGTGTTTTCCTTAATCCAAATGTTAATCAACGATAGTTGACATTATTTTGTTGCATGCTGTTTGAAATGCTTTGATTAAATGTGTAGTCTATATATAATAAATGCTGACTAATAAAATTGAATTTTTATACCTGACCTCTTACCAAAAAAAAAAAAAAAAAAAGTTGATTTCCAGCTTATAATGTCATCACACCATTCCTTTTAACCTAGAAAAAAAAAAATAACTGTTGCCATCTTCACAAACATTTATTGAGCACATGAGGGACTGGGATGAGTATTCTATTACCAGGTATCTTATTTGATTTTCTAAGGGATAGGCACTATTGTTATCTCCATTTCATAGAGGCAGAAACTCAAGCCCAAGGTATCTGAGTACCTTCACTAAAGCCATATGACTGTGAAGTTTAAAAATCAGTTTTTAGAAGTATATATGATATATTTGATATTGCCTTATACCATCAATTTTCAAAAGTTCTTGAGGGCCTTGCAATCAAGATATTCAACTGAAGCCAGGCACGGTGGCACGGACCTGTAAGCCCAGCAGCCCGAGAGGCTGAGACAGAAGAATCACAAGTTCAAATCCAGCCTCAGCAACAGCGAGATGCTAAGCAACTTAGTGACACCCTGACTCTAAATAAAATACAAAACAGGGCTGGGGATGTGGCTCAGTGGTCTAGTGCCCCTGAGTTCAATCCCCAGTACCAAAAAAGAAAGAAAGAAAGAAAAGATACTCAATTGTTTTTATTTAGATATTGTGCTGCTGTTACTAAAGTACATGAGAAGAACAAATTAGAGGACAGAAGGTTTGTTTGGGGTTCCAGTCCATAGAAGGCCTACTCCATTGCTTTGGGCCCAAGATGAGAGCATCATAGGGGTAAGGGCCAGCAGAGGAAAGCTGCTCCCCTCATGTCAGGGTCAAGAAGGGGAGAGGGAGGGGAGAGAAAGGAGTCGCAGGGAAGATGCACCCTACCAGGGCATGTTCCCAGTGACCCCTTTGTCCAGCCATGCCCCACCTTCTACCTTTACCACCCAGTCAGTCCATTCAAACTAGGATGGATTAATGAGGTCATAGCTCTAACAATCCAGTCACTTTACCTCTGAACATTACTACGTTAACACAGGAGTTTGGGGGGACACCTCATATCCAGCATAAAAGAACAGAGGCAAAATGTTAAAAGTTAACTAAGGAGCTTGAACTTGTGTGTGTGTGTGTGTGTGTGTGTGTGTGTGTGTGTGTAAGGGGATGGAGAGCAAATAGGAATGTATAAGCAAATCTAAACTAAAGAACACCCCTGGAATGGATGACAAAGGTAGCTCTGTCCTTCATCAAGACACACTTGCATGATTACTAATTGAATTATTTTACGAAAATGACTGATCACTTATTGTGTTCAAGGATATATGTTCCAGAGTTGGGCCATACAGAACACATAGTTGCGTAGCCTTTCTCTTAGACCTCACAAGCTGGTTAAATTGTTAGATTAAATATACTTAAATTATTCTGTGTAAATAATTTACACTTAAGTAAATTGCCTCTGGGGTGTGCTCAAAAGTTGTTTCTTATCCAAACTGCCCTTTTATGTAACTACTTAAGGAAAGGAATAAAGAAGAACATGCAATTGGGGGAAATATGAGAATAGGATTTGGAGCAGAAGATGAATTACTGAAAGTGATCAGAACTTTGGGACACAGGATACTTTTCTCTTCAGTGAAACTTTGAGCTCTTCACAAAAACAAATCCAATGTCCTAAAAGCTAAATAAAGCAAACTGGGCCTCGGATTCCCCAAGGTTCAGATTAAGAGCCCAACTCTTCCGTGGAGGACAGGAGGAATGAGAGACTGGATTCCCATTATAAATAACCCCAGAGTTTAGTCAATAACAATTTCTTTTGAAGCCCTTTAAGAAACCTGGGATAAATCCAGAAGAAAGGTACTCAATAGGCCAAGCCAGGAGAGTAAGAAAATATCTACAGCTGATTTCATTTTTCATAGCACCTAACTGCTGCAAAGGTGAGTGACCAGGGGTGACAGAAGCAACCCCAAGCTGGAGGGCCCTTTTATAAAAAGTCTCTGCTCTGGCACTCGGGTTATATGGCTTTAACATCCCTCTTGTAGCATGCTTGCATCCCCTGAACCCCAGAAAACAGAAAGACTCTTAGGATCAGAAACCATAAAAGTCTCATCCCAACCAAGTAATACCAGTGACCACAGATGAGTCATCTAACCTCACCATGTGAATTTAAAATGGATTTTATCTCCAGCAGGTCATCTTCTTACTTAGTCACTCAAGTGATAGGTGTCAATGCATATTGGGAGGTGATCAACTTTCCAAAGCATGAAAGAATAAGTCACTTAAAAATTTAAAAGTTGAGTGCTCATTCAGATGTCCTCAGACTTCCACAGTTGAAAATAAAAATGAAGCTAGTGAATGAAGCACATAATCTACAGAAGCACCCCTGGTCCACATAGAATGGTACCAAAACTCTCTGCCTAGATTTCAAAGTATTCCCCAAGATATAGTCAACCCCTTTCCCTAGAATTGTCTCAGTCTATCCCTTTATGTATCTTGTTTATCTGTCACATTAATTGTCCAGTGATTCAGGAGTTTAGAATATGGTATTTATATCTGAGCTATTTCCACTTCCTGAAATCCCCCTCCCCTGAGTGGCTGTATGTCCAAACCTGCTCAAGTATAACCTCCTCAGAAAAGGAGGCTTCCCTGATTTCCCCTAGTGCAGGCCAGCTCTATCTTAATTGGAGCCCCCTGGCATTTTTATTTGTATCTCATGTTCTACAGTTTTTTTTTTCTGGTGCTGGGTATCGAACCCAGGGCCTCCCCATGTTAAGCAAATGCTCCCTCACTGAGCTACACCCCTATCTCCTGTACCTCATATTTTAACAATTGATCTTCTCATAAGTTTACTGTTTAAGAGCAAGATGATATCTGATTTCTCTTTGTTTCACTTACCAAGCAATGGATAACACTTAATCAGCTAATGAATAACATTTAATGAGCCCTTTACACGTGCAATCTCCTCTCCTTTAATCCTCACAGCTAACTCAGCATATGGATGCTGGTATTTCTCTCATTTAGCAGATGAGGAAACAGGGGCTCAGAGAAATCAAGAAAGTTGCTGAAGTTCATAGCTATAAAGTGGTGAAGTCAAATTGGGATTTCCAGTCAAAATCCTTGATTCTTAAAATCCTTGCCTCCACTTACTACATGCATTCAGCATAGGTATTGCTCAATAAATATTTATTAATTGAATGAATGAACAAATGGATGAATGAAGAAAGTGTGAGTCTTCAAGTATGAATGTTCATGCTTCATTCATAGAACCTCATGTCCCCTTCCAGTGGATATTTGCTGAGTTAATGACTGAAGGAATTGGTATTAGAGCAGATGTCTGGGAAACTGCTGAGTCCAGACGCCCTCAAAGGCGAGTCATTCACTCACTCTTGCAATTCTTATTAAGAGTTTGCTATGTCCCCGACAGATGACATAGGAATAAAAAACAAATCAGACACGAATCCTGTTCTTTGGGAATCTTACATTTTTGGTAAGCTGAAAATTGACCAGACTTTTTTTTCAAGTCTAGGAAGGAGTAGTTGTTGTTGGCAGAGGAAAGTTTATTCAAACTCAGGGAACGACCAACAGAACAATCAGAAGTGACCAGTAAGGAAGCCAGATTCTGAGCATGAATAAGCTTCCCCTTAGAGAGGAAATGGTGCTGAAGATCACGAAGAATAGCTAGATGATTCACCCATCAAAATAGGAAGCTCTGTCTGGTAAAGAAGATGATGGTAGTGAGGTGGCAGAAACCACAAATATCCTGCTCAAACACTTACCAAGAGTGGACATCACTCTTCCTCTGAGGCTACTGTCTGTGGAGGAGTGATCTATCTGCTGGCCAGGACTGATGAGAGGCAGTGGAACATTGTGTTAGGATTCCCCAGGCCCTGGAGTCTCTGCCTCCCTCCGGAACAAAGGCTTCCTCATGTAGCAGCTGTGCAAACTTAGGCATTCCTCAAAGTAGAGACAATACCAGTTCCTCTTCCACTCAGTTGTGAAAACCGAGGAGTCAATACCTGTAAAGTTCATAGAAGGTGCTTGGCTCATAGTAAACACTCATTAAAATTAACTTTTATTGTGCTTCTATCTGAATCTAATTGTTTCTGTAGCTGAACCAAAGTATCCCAGTGAATTTTAGAAGGAAGCTAAATTCTGAAGAGGATGCTAAAGTGATCATGAAATAAAGGTATAAATCATGTGTCTTATAACAACTTTATTGACAAGATGACAGTTCTCCATCGGTTCAGAGACTGGCTTCTCTGAACTGTCATATGTAATTGTCCTCTGCAGCAGGATGCCAGTGGACCATTATGTTCTATATTTATGAACTTTCACCCCAGACTTAGAGGGTAGCAATAGACTTATTCTGCTACCTCACACAGTCCAATTTTCTTTTACTTACCAGACATCTTTGGAACTATCAGAACCCATGATCTATTTTCAATATATAAAACATTAATCTAACCTCAAAAGCAGATATTTCTTTATCAAGGCAAATACTCATTAATCCATGTTTAAAACAGATTTAAAACATCAATGTGTATATTTAAAGTGTATGCATTAAAAAAACTAATTTGTATGTGAATATTTCTAGGCAAATGCTAGACCTAGCTCTGTTGCAAAAAAAAAAAAAAAAAAAAAAAAAAAGTTCTGATTTTAAATTCTGCAGGTTGTCTTCTAATACAAACATGTTTTAGTACAAACAGTTTTCAAAGTTGTGACTGGTGAATAAATATTTTCATAATATTATTATTTATATTTATTTATTTATGGTTACATATAATACATTCCATCTCACCACCAGATGCTAGGGTCTTAGTTTCCCTTATTTTCTATGAGATGCATTAAATATGAAAAATACTAATTAAATTAAATATAGGAATTACTTGAATATTAAATATAGGAGTTGCTTTCTAAATTGATGAGGTAATCAAATTAATAATCAAGAAATTTTTAAAAAATTTCAAGTCTATTCCATTTCAGCAACAGTCATGTAAAATGTTTGGGGATTGTTGGTGAATAGGGTATAGAGTGGATTGACAGAGTATAGAGAAAGTGAAGTAGCATATTAGTAGAGGGCTTGCCTAGCATGCCCTAGGTTCAATCTCCAGTACCAGGGAGTAGGGTCAGATGGTGGTGAAGTTAAAAAGGTTGTGTGGTAAAAACAGCAACAAGTTTTAGAGCCAGAAAGACTGAACTCCAAATCTTAGCTCTGCCACATTGGCTGTTTGTCTTCTGAGACTGAGCTCATTCACCTGAAAAACAGTCATAACAACACCAACCTTACAGAGTCATTGAAAAGATAAGAGCTAATAAAAAATGGGAATTGTCTAGAACAAAGTAAATGTTCAGTAACTAGCAGTTCTTATAATGGAAATAATTTTGATAATATTTGTATGCAGATAATATTAGACAATGTGTGTGTGTTATTTGTAGTGTATTAATGTTTTAAAAGGCATTTAGCAATCTATACTTCATAAGGGTGTCACCTGGAGAATCAAGAGAGACTGGCTCATTTCTCTAGTCTATAAAATTGCTATAGTTTCTGCTCTAAAGCACATTAGCAAGACCATAACACCCTGCACACAGTCAACATCTTATCCTTGATAATTAAAGATTAGAGCACTGCTGTAGAAGTTGGGAGACAAATTTTAGTTCTGGCTTCATCTCAAAAGGACTCTGTGACCTTGAATCAACTGCCTCCCTTTTCTGAGCCTCAGTTTCCTACTTTTAAGATGAGGAAATCAGATACCACTTCTGAGAAACTCCCCATTCTAAAACTGTGCTAGAAATGTAATTCTATGATTTTCTGACTTAGACTCAGGTTCATGACAACAGAGAAGAAGAAACTCACTACACATGACTGAAGTGCTGGGAGATGTTGGCTGCCCATTTTATGTCCAAAAAGACGTGATATTGGCCTGATTTTCCCATGATCCTTTAAAGATGAAAATTAAAGCAAGTTAGATCTAGCTCCTTTCTCTATGACCAAAGAAGTCTTTTCACACCATCCTTTATCATCAGTACCTACACCTGTCATTTGTAAATATTCCTGGCAGTTTACTGTATGACTAAAGATTTGCATATGGGTTGGGATTATAGTTATGGATCCTATTTGCATCCACTGAAGTCACCAACCCCACAGAGCCCCACTTGTTATTGATAAATACCATCTTGTGATGAATCCTTACCTACAATTGGTCCAGTAAAAAAAAAAAAAAAAAAAAAAAAGTCCAAATTTAAACTGTCCAATTTCAAAATATGGCCAAACATGGAATGGCCCACATTGGGAGGTAGAAATTTCTCTGCTTTAGCAATATCTAAAAAAATTGAATGGATACTTCAGTAGGGGTGTTATGTTGGAAATTCAAATATGGAATAAACTACTTCCTTCTGAACCCAACGATTTTATGGTTCTCTGGTTCTACTCTTACCAGGCCAACACTAGGAGTGTTTTATATTTAGATTTTCAATATTTGGGTTTTATATTTTGAATTTTTTTTTTAAAAAGTTGTTCAACTTTTTGAAGAGAGAGAAAACAACTCTGAATAAGGTCTGAGTCTTTTAGTTCTAATGACACAAATATTCCAGGATTCTGAGCCATGAGGTTCCAGATAATGCAATTTGATGACATATAGATGGCAACATTGTGGAACAAAAAGTTTAGTAGAGGCAACTGACATGCCCAAACCTGGGCTTGGCACACAGGAGAGGGCAGGATCACCTTACAGGTATTTTCTGTGGTACCTGACAATTATCTGCATGCTCCCTTCTCACTGGATCCTCTGAGAATCCCTGCATCCTCCTTGGTTTGTGCCCAGTGCAATGGCTGGGCACAAACAATGCAGCTCACTGGATTGTTCTATAGTGTAATCAAGTCCTCTTGGCATGTTGCTTGGCCCAACTCAGAAGTATAAAGGTTACACTTCCTTAAAATGCAGTATTTCCCATCAGAACCTGCATCAATCCACTGATTAGTATTATTATGCCTGCACTGCTCAAGATTCAACACTGGGTAATGATCTCTGGCTTTGTCTTATACAAGAATGGTCTTTCTTTGGTCCAGCTGGAAATCAATGACTTGAGAGGAGATGTGCAGGTGTGTGTAAGAGGCAACTGGGAGAACATCGTGTCAAATTGCCATAGCCATACAAAAGGCAGTATTTGCAGCATCTTTCTGTATCTGGTAAGGCTGTTGGTTCTTGGTTGGACTATGGGTGTGGAGAATGACTCAGGAATTAAAGAATGGCATGGTAAAGGGGCTACCGAAGAGGTTCCCTTCCCTAACTCTATGTCCCCTTTGTTTTCCTGATTCCTACCACTTAGCCTGGATTTGTGTTGATTTGCTGGTCAGATGAAGGAGTAGCACAGTACAACACTGGTGGGCAGGCAAATGAATCTGTATATATCCAGAAGGGTTCAGAATCTTTACAGTTCTTTCCTGGATTTAGGCTGAACCCAGCATAGGGACAAGAGGCCCATCCCTAGAAGGATTGTACCTGAAAGGCCAGGTCTATGCTTGTTAATGCAGGGCAGGGTGCTCTAGTGTTTTCTCAGGAACCACAAACGGGTGGTAACCTTCATAGTCAGAGAGCCGGGCTCATGTTTCTGCTCCTGCCTGCTCCTGTCTGAGTTTGCCGTGACTTTCTCTGTTTAAAGAAACTATCTGACTGTGAACTAAAGTAAGTCTTATTAGCCATCATCCTTCCAAAGAATACAACTCTCTTTCTACCCTCTTGTATCTTTCTTTTGGTTGCTTAGGCTGTGATATATGATCAAGTAGGGGACTTGAATGATCACCAGAGAAGCCCAAACATAGGGTCTTTAGATCAGTTGATGAAAAAAGAGAAGTGATACTGACCATTGGTGGAGTGGTGACATCAAAGAGGATCCTGCGCTCTGCTCCCTACAGTGTGGCTGGGACTTTCTACTCCAAGAGGAGGATTCAATAACAGAGCTTTCCAGGAAAAATGGCTTTTATTTAGTTAGTTAGTTCCTCACACCTTTATCACCCAGGCCATTCAAACTATAAGCACTGAATACCTGGAGACTAATTTCATTCTGGGAAGAAGCCTAATGTCATTGAGAATTAATATTAGAATTATAATCACTAAAATAATGACACTGAGGTTATATTCACTCTATGGACTGCCAAATAATACAATTGGATTTGAAAACAAGAATGAATATTGCCCCAGTATTTCATGGAGAAAATCAGAGCCAGAAAGCAAAAGGCCTTGCACAGGGTCATATAACTGACAGATGACAGCATCAAAATATAGTCTTCCTTTTTCTGACTTAGCATGTTTTTCTATATTTTGTTGCCTCTTCCAATGCAATAATCTTTTAGAAGTCTTAAAAGATTCTAGATTTGGACCACAGAGCGACTAAAAGGCCTAAGAAAAAAATAGGGTGTTGTCAAGGTCACATTTTCATCCTCCTGCTGACTGCTTTGAAAATTCACTGGCCCACAATTATTGGAACTAATGCCCATAATAAAATCCTGTATATCAAAACCATACACTTTTTGATATTTCTTGGCTCGTTACTTGTCTTAGCTGAGTGGCCAGCTATGTGTAAGCTTGACTGGTAAGAAGGTTTTCTGGAAGCAATGACCAGTTCTGAGATTTCTGTTGAGATCCAGGGAGCAACTTTAGACAAGCACCTGTCTGTTACCAGTGAGAGTCACAAGAGATAGTACGTTCATCCAACCTGCCCAGTCACCTGACACACTCTACAGTTTGAATGCTAGACTATTAGAAGAGTAGACCTGAATTGCCTCTGGAATCCTGGGAAGAGAAATGATGGTTGGTGATCAGAATGCTGCTGTGGGCACTCCAGGGTCTTGAAGAAAACAAATCAATGTAGAGTGTCTGCCTATGAGAGAAGCTTCCCAGTTCCTGCCAAATAAAACTGAGATAAGTGGCCGCCTCTCCCCTTTCCTCCTCTCTTGATCATTATTTGAATCATTAAAATCAGCCATGAGTGTGAACTTAGAGAGAGAAGGTGTGGTGTGGGTACACTCTGATGGGAGTGCCAAGTCCCAAGTTCTGTCCAGGTTCTTTGTGGTCTTGGTAGGTGACCTGCCTTTGTGGACATCTGAATCCCCACTTAACAAATGAGGAGTTGGATAACAGGGCCTTTGACATTTCTGGGCCTGATATTCTCCAATTTCATCAGCCTTATCTCTTCCCCATAATTAACTTTAAAATTGTAATGCCTTCAATACATTATCTTGAGTTTTTTTAAAGTAAAGAAGTAGGGGTCCGGGGCTGAAGCTCAGTGGTAGAGTGCCTGCCTCGCACATGTGAGGCACTAGGTTCGATCCTCAGCACCACATTAAAAATAATAATAATAATAATAATAATAATAATATCATGTCCATCTACAACTAAAAATAAAATATTTTTTTAAAAAGGAGTATTAGGAATAAAGTATGAAATAAAGAAACAATAAATATTAACAAATAATTTCTTTTTTAAAGACCTGTGCAAAATTAAAAAGTAAATGAAAATAAAAATAAAACCTCTCACTATCTCATCTTTCAGAGATGTCCATTAGGAACATTTTGGTGAGTAAATGAAAATAAAAATAAAACCTCTCACTATCTCATCTTTCAGAGATGTCCATTAGGAACATTTTGGTGAGTTTCATTCTGTTGTTTTGTGTTTATGTGTGTGTGTGTGTGTGTGTGTGTGTGTACGTATGTGCACACACACACACACACACATATATATATATGCACGCATATGTATATGTTTATTAATAGTCTTTGTTGGTATTTCAAAGGATTTGGGGGACTTACTATATACCTTTGACTTTATATCAGTTGTCTAAGATTTAATTCCTGTAAGTCCCTAATTCCGTATCACTTCTGGTCCTGCTTTCCTAATAGAGCTTCTGATATAGAGCATTGCTGAATATCTTAGACCTATCAGGCCTGAGTTTTGGTATTGGCCTCTTCACTTTTCCTCCAGGAAAGGATTTTGAAACATTGGACAGTGTTTTTCAAAATAGCTCCAGGGTTTTAAAAACAAAAACAAAAAAACTTCATCCCTTTACTATAATATTTAACATTTATTGAACATGTACTATACATGACAGACATCATGCTAAGTGATTTACATGTTTAATATTATTTAATCCTAACTTCCTGAGGGTACATATATCCTTGTTCCCATTTGTAGATGAGGAACCTAGGGTTTAGGGAAATTACTTGAGCCAAAGTCACTAGGTAATAAATAGCAAAATCTTGACTCAAACACAGGCAGTTTGGTTCCAGAGTCCACACTCTGGACTCAAAGTTAAATCGCTCACTAACATGCCAGGCTAAAGAGGCCTATGTTGTTGGCTGGAGGGCAGGGTCCTGGGGTGATGGCTTATACTGTGGAAGTATGTGAGCTTACGAGTACCACTGAGGACTCACAGGAGATGTGCAGTTGTTTTAAAGTCAAATGGGCCTGAGCTCCCGTGCTAGCCATGTGACCCTGGACATGCCATTTTCCTGTCTGAGGACCAAAGCTCTCATCTGAAAGGTGAGGAAATAATCCTATGATGAGGACTATGGTGAGGAACAGGAATGGCAAGAGTGGAAGCATCTGGCATGTTTCCAGGCATGTGGCAAATGCTCATACATTACTTGGTTCTGAATCCGAGCAGAAAATTTCCAAGTTGAGATCTGTTTTTTAGCCTTGAATGAAAGACACTTGATATTGTGATTGAAAATGAGCTACTTTGGCCTTTGGAGGCCGAGGCCCTCATCTTTTCCAGGAGGTGCTTGAACTAGACAATCTCTACCAGCCTGTCTAGAATTCTAGGTCTTCAGATGATCTTAAGAGGAAGAAACATGGCGGTTGGTATCTTTCTTCTGAGGTCCATCTGAAAGAAGGCTGAGTCTTCAGAAAACAGTGTGTTCCTCCCTTGGCCCTTCTACCTTGTGGAGATCTCGACAAGATCTAAGACTTGGAACTTTCCAAAGTGATTAAGGTCTGACAAAAGTCCCAAATATTTATTGGAAGGGGTGAGGTTGTGTCTTTGCCTCCCAGGACACTGTTGCTTTTGTTAGCCCTTCTAGGAAAGGAGGGGTCACAGCTTTATGGGTTTCCCAATGATAAAGAAAAACAACTCCTTTGCTTCACTCCAAAGAACACAGTGGGAAAGTGATAAACCAGGATGATTTCTTGGGTCCCTTACCCTCTATCATTTTATGATTCAGCTGTAAGATGACAAGTTAATTAGGTTTAAGTGAAGGGCTCCTAGAAACTGAGCACTGTGGAGAGCAGAGAAGGGGCACAGCTCCCACTCTAAAGATACTTGCCTCTTGTCTGCTTCTGTCACAGGAATGTAAACCACTATTGATGAGGGATTGCAAGTTTCCACAGGATTTCCCAGAAGGCATAATGGAGGGTTTCTCCTATTCTCATGGCCACTCCTCATTCCTTTTGACTAGTGTTTCCTCCTCTCCCAAACCTCTAGCAAGGAGAGTCCTTGGGCTCAGTCACTGGGCCTTTTCTTGTTCTGGGTTCACTCTCTTAGGGATCTTACTCAGTGTTACAGTTTTAATAAAATGTTATGTCCAACTCCTAAATTTATATCTGCAACTTAGACTTCTCTTATGAAATATGTACATTCAAATCGGAGTTCCTGATATGCCCCTTACTCTTTCAAATCCACTGCACGTGAAGCCTTTCCTTTCTTAGTAAATAGTACTTACTACATTTGTTACTGTTTGCTCAGGCCCAAGAACTTGGAGCTGTACTGGACTCCTGTTTCTTTATGACTTGTGTCCAACCTACCAGTAATAATTTTAGCTTCCTCCTTGTAAATCTACACAGAAGTTGAGCAGCCCGCATTATTTCCTAATCCAAGTCACCATCATCTCTTTCCAGGATTATTATAATAGCTTCCTCAATGGTCTCTGTGTTTCTACCTTGCTCATCTCAATGCAACAGCCCAAAGGATTCTGCCAAAACAAAATTTAGATACTGGACCAACCCTCAGTGGCAAAATAATAGAAAGTTCTTCCTGTGCCCTATAGAGTACATAAAATGAGGTCCTCTCTGTCCTCACTTCCCTTACTCTGCTCCCCTCACTGGTCCAGCCATGGCAGCCTCCTTCCTCCTCCTCAAACATGCCAGGCATGCTCTGGCTCGGGGCCTGGGCACTTGCAGTTCCCTCTGCCTAATGCTCTTACCACAGATGTCCAAATAGTTCTCTTCTCCACCTCTTTTCTGTCTTAAATCAAATGTCATCTGCTCAGTGAGCACTTTCTTAACCATTCTATATCGAATTCCTTCTTTTCCCTCACATATACCTTATCCTTCTTTCTTGTTTTTTTTTTCCTTTTTCAGCATTTATTACCATCAAGAATATCATGTATATGGAGTTTATTACTATTTGTTTATTTATTTATTATGTATTACTATTTCTCTTTGCTTGGGGGAAACTCCACAAGAGCAATGGAGCACAATATCAGTCATTTAGTAAATATTAATTGCAGAAATGGGTCAAGTGGTTGGCCAGAAGCCTCATGGAGAAGCCTGGATTTGAGCTATGCTCTGAGCCTCAGAGAGGATCTGGACAAACTGAGAGGCTAAAACGGGAATGCTCAGGAGAAAGAGTCACTGACCCAGAGGCCAAGGTGGGGCCCAGTGGAGAGGGTAGTGCTAGATGCACTGACCTGTTCTCCATCAGCATTTACCTTCCTAATTTTATTTTGACCAGAATACAATTGTCTGTCATCCAGTATGTGACAAAAATCCCAAAGCTGTTGATAGAACAAGAAGCTGAGGGCTGGAACTCAGATTGATACACCTGAATGTGGAATTGTGACCCGGATAAGCCACTTAACCTCTCTAACCCTCACTTGCTTATCTGTCAAGGAAGGATAACAACACTGGCTTGTGATCCTCATGGGGCTGCTGTAAGAATCAAGTGAGGTAACAAATGGAAAGTGCTTCACTTTCTAAGAGTGGGATGATTGTAGTGCAGATTAGTAAATTGCAGGAGCATATGGATGAAATAATTATCCAGACTCATATATCTACCTCAATGGTAAGGGAAGGGAGTGAAGGGTTCCATATCAGTAACTAATTAAAAAACCCTTCATGGGGTGTCTGAATATGGGAGTGACACAGGAAGAGGGACTGAAAAATATACCTTACTGAGGACATGGCTAGGATCAAAAGATGTGTTTATTCCTTGTTTACCAGGTTCTGGAGATTATTTCTTTTCCTTTTGTTCATATTTACAATTTAGATAGCTGTTTTTCCTTCTTTAAAGACAAGAAGACCCAGGCTGAGAGAGGTAACTTGAGAGAGGACACATAGGTATCTGGTGTCAGAGAACTATCTTCATCTCAACATCTTTCCATAAACTGCCTTTTCAGAGACTTTGGTGCAAACAATTAAGCAGCAACAGTGCTACCTTAGTGCCATGGATTTGGGCGAATGAATAATTCACAGATCTAAAGTGGGGACACAGATAACTGAGCTATTAGGTATAATTCTAAAAGTAAAAAAGGAAGGTCAGAGTAAATCCATACCTATGAATATAGACCACTGCACTAGGAATATTTTCTCTCATCATGCATGTTAACAATTGAGAAGAAATCAGGATTTTGATCTAAATTTTCAGTAAGAGGATAAGGATAGTATATCTGGGAGTGATGTCTTCTGGTCTTTCTAAGCATCAGATTTTTTTTTTTCCTTAAAGCAGTGATATTTAAAAAAAAAATGCTAAGTTTTTTTTTTTTTTTTTTATAATTAGCAATCCAAGTCTATATTTTAACTTGCTGATCATATTTTACAGCCACTCACCAGGTGCCTGTCACACAATAATGCTTAATAAATGTTCTTAAATATATGCATATATCTATATATATATATTTCTAATATGCAAACATGCATGGTAATGGTATGGTTTGGCAATCAGACTGTCATCAAATCAGACTGTCTAGTCTTATTTTTTACCAAAAGGTTGGCATAGCTGAATAGTAGATTAAAATGTTTAAGTTCATTTGGCTGGATGATAGCAGCACACAAGGATGCATAAACTGAGCCCACATATCAGAGAAATAACCCCCAATAACTGTGTATAGGATGCTGACAGAGTACCAACTTTAAAAATTTATACACCAGAAAATTTACAGAACACCTACTGGGTGTTAGGAGAAGGAAGTGGGAGGCGTGTGTCCATGCAGTGGCCTCAGAAACCCACAAGAAACATATAGAGATAATTTTAAATATGTGAATTTTCTCTTTAAAACCACTTGGATTTGGAGGCAAAGGAGGACAATTTTTCCTTTGGTGTGACTCACCAATTGCAGTGTTAGGGGTGAAAGAGGACTGGGTCATCGGGTACAGTTGGCCATTTTAGATTACAAAATTGTGCCGTGTTACACAGTAATTCATAGGCAGACTTTAAAAAAAAATAAGAAGAAAAAACATTCCCTCCCTGGTCACCATTGTTTTCAGTAAGTGCTTTTTGGAAATCCTAAGAAAAAAGTTTCTGCAAGGAGGCAGAAAACTTGATGACATGGTGCAGAGTCAAGAGCATGGGTTTTGGATTTAGATCAACCTTAATTTGAACTCCTCTCACCTTTTTATAGGCTCTTTGGAACCTTTGGCTCCTGACTTATAAAATGCAGATATTTACCTCATTTGTTTCCTGTCAGAATAAAACGAGACTATGTTGTAAAGGCTCTAACATCCTGGGCAACTTGGGCAGTGGGAGCACCTTGGAGAAGGCATGTAACACTGCTGCTCCTCAGACTCCTCATACACCGTACTCAGGTGTTGGACCAGATGATCTTGAAGCTTCCATCAAATGAGACTGTCTAGTCTTATTTTTTTACCTAAAAGTTGGCATAGCTGAGTAGTAGATTAAAAAGTGTGCTCTCTACAAATTTATGTTTATAGGCCATTTACTGTGCTTTACTATTTTTAATCCTTAAAAGGATACCTGCAAATTTTACAAATGAGTAAACCAAGGTAAGAAGCATAGGAAGAAATAATCCCCTACCTCTAGTTTGGTGACTAGCATGCAAGGAAGACTCTTTTGGAAGGCTTGACAACAGCATTCAAGAACAAGGTCCTTCATTATACCCCTGACCTTGAAAATTCCATGAAAACTTTCCAATATTCACTCCATCCATTTTCCCTCCTATTGCACTAAAAGCTTTAGTTATCTTATCTTTCTTTTTTGTTGTCTCTTCAATGTTGCCATTCCAAGCTGAGGTCAGATCTCTCCTAAGAGCCCCTAATCAAATCTGGAAGACAACAGGACTGAACACAGAGTCTTCCGAACCTGGTTCCCAGACAGAACATGCATAAACAAAGCCCATGCTTGGGAATCCAGCCCTTGCTGCTGGAGGCTGTAGGACTGACTATGACTGTTTATCCAGCCTTTAACTTGATCGCAGTTCTTTAGTATTTGACATACTTGCCAGGGGATCCATGAGAAAGGCAGTCCTTTCTTTAGACCCTGATTTATAGTCCCCTTACAGGGCCAAGGAGCGTGCCCTACATGTGTGGTACTCCTTGACCTGGACATGGTGCTGCCACCAGGGTGACCCAAGGTTGCAGCCAGTATTTAAACAGTTGCCCTGAACTGCTGGCCATCCTTACTCCTAGCCTTCCCACATAGATTCACAAAGCCCAGTTTCAACTACTTCCTAATAATGCAATTAAATTTTTGGAAACTGAAGCCAGGTTTCATATTTAAATGTTGACTTTCACACACAAGAAAGGTTGGCCAAATACAGGAGTGACTGGAAGATTTTGGCAAAGATATTAATTGGGATTTTCCATTCTCAGAGAAGCTGCATGTGTTAATACAGGAGTGATACTCCGTCTCTAGGGTTCCTAGGGACGAAGAGTCTGCAAAGTATGAAACTGAAAACTAACATGCTTCCTAGGGAATCACTAGAATTCTAAAAAAAAAAAAAAAAAAAAAAAAAAAAAGTCAACTAGAGGCAGAACTGAACCATTTCCTCTTTTGAAATGTAATACCACCTACCTCTCAGGCTCAGGGCTATGATGGAAGTAGAATACATATGAAGAGGATAGCACAGGGCTTAGAGTAGTGGGCAAAGAATACATTTAGTTGTCAGAACTATGGTGCAGGAAAAGGCATTTGCAGGAAGTTAAACCAAGTCAGTGAAACACCTTTGCTCCACAGAGAAATACTCCAGTGCTTTCTCCATTCTGGTCACAAAAAAAAAAAAAAAAAAAAATCAAGCATTATTAGGTATATGCCCAAACTCTATGCCATTGTCTCTGCTCTGCTTTTTGTCTGAAGTGCCTTCTTCCCACACTCTGTCTCCTTACCCTGTTTGTTGAAGTTCTTTAATTCCCAAGGCTGTAGAGCACAAAGGCTAAGAGCACAGACTTTATTAGGTTGCTAGAATTCAAATCCCAGCTCTGCCTCAAGCTGTTTGGACCTTAGGTAAGCTACTTAACCTTTCTGTTCTTCAGTTTCCAGTCTGTAAAGTGGGAATAACAACACCACCCATGTTTAAGATTGTTGTAATGATTAAATAAATTAACAAGTATAAAGTTCTTATAACAGTGTATCCTAGGAACTATATAAAAGGGTTTCTCTCATAATTTCAAAGATAGGCTTGTTGTTTTGATGGCTATTGTTTTAAATATGTTGTTTCACATTATTTTGTTATTATGTTTAATTCCATATCTTTCAGAAACTTCCCTAGATCTATCAGTCTAAAGAAATCACATTCTCAAATTCAACTTAAGCATATTGGCCCAGAGACAGCCCTGGCTGTGGCTTGTGTGTGTGTGTGTGAATAACTCCCTGCTGCACCAGCCTTGGAGTGCTAAGGGACAGAGCCTTGCTCTTCTATTTCTGTAGACATGGTCAGTGCACATTAAATGTGTGTTGAATTAAATGGAAGGTATGTAAATGTCTAATCATGAATAAACCAGCACATTTTTGACAGTAGCTAATCATACCCTCTATTCATAACAATATTTTAAGGACTGAACAAAAGTACAACCTTTTGCAGTGTACCTGACATATAGCATGTGCTCAGCAAAAATTTGAAAAATTGAAGAATTGGTCACCTCTCATTCAAGACCAATATGATGTATAAAATGGTTAGGTTACTTATCTTAGGTGCAGGGCTAGATTAACATATCAAGGAGAAGAAAAAGATAGCTCTCCATCTTCAGGTGCTCACATTCAAGAGAAAGATAGTCCAATTGCTAAATAAGTATAAAGGAACTGAGTGCTAAGCTGAGTCACAGGGAGCTATGCGGAAATGTGTCTTCAGAAGCTCAGTGATGACTCTAAAATTCAGACCTTCTTGACATTAAATTGTCCAGGTATATTCATAAGGAACCAGGGGAGAAAGTTCCAAGTTGACTGAAGGAAGCAGGGAACAAGTTAGTTATGAGAGTGTGGTGGTTCTCACAAAGCAGATTATAAAATGTGGGGGTGGTGTGAAACCATGAGTGACATCTGTAGAATTATATCTGATACAGGGGGCTGTATCAGCCGACTGTGTTGGTGTCAAATGTTGAAAATATACTGTGAAATGAAAAAAACCTCTGACCCAGGAGAAGAGGATGTCCTCTCTCATCAGTCCCGTTTCCTACAGTGATTTCACTTCTTCAGTTTCCAGTTTGGCTATAAATTGAGAAATGAGTTTGAAGTTGGGTATTTCTAAAGACAATTACACCTTTGCTATTTTTTTTTAAATGCTGGTCTGGTACAAAAATCAATTCTTTCTCCTGTATTCAAATACGGTCTCTATTTGATGAATCCCCAATTTTTATCTCCAAACTGACATCTCTTTTTTTTTTTTTTTTTAATTCAGGTCTTGAATTTCCTATTGTCTATATTGCCATCTTCCCCTGAGATATCTCAAACATACCATGTTGAAACTGATGTGTGATCGGCTGTCCCTCTCCAGAGGTTGTCTTTTGCCCTGTTTCTAACTTGGTAAATGGAAATACATCCATCCAGCTCTCCAACCAAGGAGCTTGGAATTCATTCTTTTTTAAAAAAGAATATTTATTCTTAAGTTTTATGTGGACCCAATATCTTTATTTTACATTTATGTGGTACTGAGGACCGAACCCAGTGCCTTGTACATGCTAGGTGAGCACTGTACCACTGAGCCACAACCCCAGCCCTGGAATTCATTCTTGAAACCTCACTCTCCTTCTCTACCACACCTTCTCAATCTGATCTATTGTTAAAGCCCATTAGTTTTAAATTCAAAGGATATCTCAACTCTTTCTACATGTCAGTGCCTATTTCACCATTTCCCTAGTCCAAGGGACTTCTTCATCTCTCACCAGAACTCATACAATAGCCTCATAAAGCATCTTCCGTTGCCCCTTTCTTCCACACAATAGGTAGGATGGTTTCCTTAAAAAATAAATTCTATCCTGTCACCACTTGCCAAAAAAAAACACCCTTAAATGTTTTCTTGATGCACTCAGAATAAAGTATACACTCCTGGCCATGGTCTATGAAGACTTATGATCTAGCTCCTGATTCTCCCCTAACTTCATGTTCTATTCTACCATGTTAGCCTCTTTCCAGTCTCTGAACATTCCAGTTTGACTCACTTAAATGTTTTGACTTCTGTTGCCCCTGCATGGTACATTTGTCCCCTCATTCTTAGCCTGGATAACCCATCTTCCTCTTTAAATCTCAGCAGAAAGTTTCTTTCTCCTGGTCAATTATGTTCTTCCCAAGTTTCATAGTAGCTTTCTTATTGCCCATATCTAAGTTATCATACTTTATGATAGAAAATACATCTGATGATTTATTTGTGTAATGCTTCTCTGCTGATCTAGGCAGCAGGCACCTTTAGGAATGGCTCTGTATCATTCTTTGTAATGCAAAGTCTAGCCCTGAGTTTAGCACACAGCAAGTGCTCAATTTGTAATTGGTAGTTAAGTTTATATGTTTTGTGGCTGCCTATTAGTAAGGCCTGAGAATACGAGCATATGCTTATTTCAGGCTGAAAAAGCACAACCAAATGGGTGATAAAATAAGGCAATATAGCTGAATGGGTCCTGTTTCTCCACCTTTTCCAGTTCTAAGCCCTTAGAATCTTAACAGCACTCCTCTATTCTCTTAGTGAACATCCCTGGTTTTCAGAATTGAGAAGGAAAGTGTCTCGATAGAATATTTCTTGTGTTTTGCTCCCCCCAGATAAATTTAGCTTTGTGCAGGAATGTGGCTTCCACAGGTATGGTTGGGTGAGAGGTGTTTGGAACAGAATGAGGGGAAAGAAAAAAAAATCATAAAGGGAGGTGGCTGTCTTTGCTCAGGGTAGGCATTGTCCAGGATTCCTGGGTTTATCCCAGCTCACTCACTTTGAAGTGTCTTCAAGATTGCAGTTTTGAAGCAATATACACCAGTAATTTTCTCCCTCCCACCTCTAGGGATCCAAAAATAAATGAGCTATTGAGCATGGGCTTGGTGCTGGCAAAACCTTGGTGCTACCAATTCTAAGAGTTCTCATGCCCCTGAACACTACCAACCCAGCCCCTTTGGAGATTGTTGTGACTTATTTCTCTTGAGTCCACTGGATTTTCTGTTCCATTTGTTAGCTATTGTTATCGACTATAGAAAATATGAGATGGGCTTTTGAGATATTTATCTTTTTAACCCCTAACAAATGTCTTTAAAATTTTATAAGTAGCCATCATGTTCATCCAAGAAAATAGATCTGATAAATTTGGATTTTGCTTGTACCTTTTTCTAAGACTAAAGTTAGCACAAAACAACTAATTCTTTTTCCACTGGGGTGCAGGAGAGGGCTGGAAGGAGTTAAGGTAGAAAGATGAGGAAGAAAGAGGAAGAAGGTACCAAAAAGGAGGATCTAACACTGGATTTCAGTTCCCACTACTGGAAAATGGTTCATTTCCAATTCTGCATTTCAAGAACAAAAAGACTTTCTGGTGATCTTTTTTGTTCTTTTTGGATCACTATGAATCCTTAGCAGCAACCTATGTCTTCTAGTGCTTACAGGGTTAAAATATATGGGGAAGTGAAATAATCACATTTAAGGATGGTTACAAAATCAAGTCAGGGTACTTCAAATACATTGTTCCCAGATATAATCTGAGCCTCAGAATTTGTTATTGAATAACCTGATGACTTTACATAACTGTGATAGTTCACTCATTTGATGATCCCTTCAATCATTCAACAACCACTTTGAACTGTGCATTATAATTTTCAAAGCACTTTCTCCTCCATTGTACTTGATATTTTCAGGAGAATCCTGTGAGTACCCTTAACAGAAATTACCATTTTAGAGAACAAGAAACTGAGACCCACAGAACTTAGTCAGCTCTGGAGCTTTAACTGGAACCCAGATCCTCAGATTTCACATAGAATTCTCTTTCAGTTCTACCTACTTTAATTTAGTCAAAATGTTCTAAGTAAGCATCATTTGTTGGACACAGTTCTAAGAAAACAAAAGTGACTACCCCTGTCCTCGAGCTTATTATGGCTTATCAGGGAAAGGCAGAGGCCAAGGCATGGATGAGAATGGAGGAAAGTGCATGAGTCCCTGGGGAATTACCAGGGGTCTGGTGTAGAAAATTGTAGTACATTAGACTGGAAAGAAGTTAGAGAGAAGTTAGAGGAGATAGGAGGACCCCAGTCCCTTCCTCTTCCTCTTGTTTTTGGCTTCCCAGACATAAAATGAATGGTATTCTTGCTCTACCACATGCTTCTTACTTGATGTGCTGCCTTACCACAGTCCCAAATCAACTGAGCCAATTCATCAAGGACTGAAAACTCTAAAACTGTGAGCCAAAATCAGCCTTTTGTTTTTATATGTTAATTATCTCTGGTGTTTGTTATAGGAATAGAAAGCTGACTAACACAATATCCAATGTCCTTTCCTGGCCACTGAAAATAGTTACAACTCCTGGCAGAAGAGCCCAATCTATCTTGAGGCAGTTTGGGCCTTGATGACTAGGGTACTATGGAGAGCAGTCTGGATGCAAGACTGGCATCTGAGACTTTACCTATGAGTTCATGACCCAGAGATCTGAGATGCCCATGGGAATCTCAGAGGAGCCTAGTTTCTGCTAGGGTCTAGAGTTTAGGTTGTGGCTGTTGCTTGAGGTTGTGTGTGATTTTAGGGTAATCTATCTGATCATGGTAGAACCTGACAGGAATTGAACGCAAGAGGATATAAAACTCAGGATCCGGGCTCTCCAAGAAGAGGACTGACAGGAGTTAAGCAGGAACCTAGACTTGGAGTCCAAGACAGGATTCTAGTCTCACTTGAAGAATGGATGATCTTAGCTATGAAGCTCTGGCCTGAAAGCTGAGTCTGCATTGTACTGAGGGTACAGAAAGCTGAACTAGTGTGCACTAGTCTTTGTTGATCTTCTACCATAGGGCATTGGCTTTCCTGCATGGCACATTGAGGTGGCGGGGTTATACTCTGCTCTAATCAAACACTCAAAGAGGCTGAACCTGCCCTAGCAGGGATTCAGTGCCTCACACTGATGTGGGTGTAGGGTCAGGGACAAGCCTCTGAAAAGAAGCCCTGGAGTTCTTTACTGGGTTCAGAATCAGGACATTTGGGGAATAATTCTGGCTCAGGCACTATCTGTTACATAACCTAAAGCAAGCTTCAGAATCTTTCTGGATCTCTATTTTCTTAGTCCCTGGTGTGCCCTCTGGGGTCAGAGTCCCATGTTTTATTCCTGTTTGTTTCCCTAGTGTCTAGCACAGTGTCTACCTAAAAGAGACAGTTAATAAAGTATATGATTGAGTGAGAAATGCATGAGTGCATAGAATGAGCCAAGAATGAAGAATCACATCAGTGTTTTAAGGACAGGTTTACTAGCATCCTGATCCTTGCCCTCACCCTTCTACATTCTGATGTCTAGCTCCATGCCCTTATTTGAGAACCAGTGACCCAAATAATGATGTACTCCCCACAAAGTTCTTAACGGCTTTGTGACTGTCTGATGATAAAACACTGAGTTTATTTTAAACCTTTTCCCTCAGCATTCACTAGCCAAACATGTTATAAAATAAAATTAAAAAAAAAATAAGTCACCTGTTACCCCAGGAGGATCCCAAAGAAGTTCTACCTACTAGGAAGGCTCTTGGGTGGCCTCATAGAGACAGCATAGTAACCAGGAAACCCTCTGACATTTGCAAATGCCATGAAACACCAACAAACAAGATAATCACACCACCACCAAGTGGGCGGGAGACAGATCAAAGACCTGCAGATTCTCCTCCATCTCATTACGGTCAATGCACAGAAAGGGTCTATTTTGTTGCTCTGGAGACAAGTGGCTCCCAGAGTGAAAGATGCTCTCCATGATAGTGTGGGCAGCTCTCACTTTTACTGTGGGCCCTACAGATGTGGGTGGTTCCAACATTAAGTCAAATATTCGAAATTCTGAATTAAGGGCCAATTGTATGTGCTTGAAAGCGATCCCTTAGGGTTTTTCAGATTCTGAGTGTGTGCTTATGAGACAGATGAAAAACATTTTGGAAGATGCAAAAAAGATTAAAGTAGAAAAAAAAAGCACCCAATAAATTCTACTATCCCAAGATAATTACTGTAATTGTTTTTGTTAATTATGCACTCATTTATATCTAGTCAATTTTCTATGAAAAATATTTTTAAATATAGTTGTGAATATACTAATCATATATATATATATATATATATATATATATATATATATATATATGCCTATAGCAGGTATATATGTATATATGTGTGTATATAGGTACACACACCCACACACATCCTACTTCTTTTCACTTTCATGTTACCATATGTATTTTTCAGCTTTAATTTTCAGAATTAGTTATATTGTAATTTATTTAAGCATTCTTTAGCCAACACCCTTTCTCCCAACCTACTAATGATGGCACATGTAGGCTCTTAGAATTTTTACTATTAGATAAATGCTAGGATGCATCTATTCACCCAAAGTTATTTTTTCCCCCTTGCATGTTGAATTATGCCTTGAGGATAGATTTCTAGAAATGGAATTACTGGGTCAAAGGGCATGACCCAGCAACCATCTTATGATTCTTTGTACATGTAATCAAACAGTACTCTGAAAAAGTCATCTTAATTGACACAGGAGGAATAATCTCCCTGCATTTCACCAACAGTTATTTAAATGTCACCTTCCATAGTGAATATAAGTATTGGTTCAAAAATCTCATAAATACTTTGGCAAAGATGCTGGTAGAGGTGGGGAAAGCTGAAGGGAAGAAACAAAGAGACATTTAAAACTCAAGTGTAGCATTAGAACTAGAAGCAATCGTTAACTGACAATTGGTTAGAAATTAATGAAGCACTTTTGAAATCATAATGTCTATCAATATAATAGCAGTCCTCAGATGCTGCAGCAAAATGATTCAGGGTGGACTTGATGGGAATCAACTCTACCATTAATTTTCCAAGTGGTCTTTGCAAATCAATTCTTTCCTGGACCTTTGTCAACTGTAGAACTGGTGAAGTGAATGATGAGGATAGAGGCTTTCAGAATTTAGTCTATGAGATCAGATGCAAATCTTCATAGAGTTTTGGGTTCTGGTCCATGTTTCTTCTGTAAACATCCAGAGTTTCAAGTCTGATGAAATCCACAATTCTACTAGAGTTATGTAGTGAAATAGCAGACACTCTGGGAAGAGTTTGGGACTCCTATAGCCTCAACAAAGAATCCTCTAGTTCTATATGTCTCTCTGGACTGGTGGCAAAGAGATCCTTGTTTCCATGGAGGCTTAACACAGAGAAAGGTTGAATATGTGAATCAAAGAGGTGGCTTAATTAATCTACTCTCATAATGACATTTGGCCTTTGGTGCCTCCCTAGTGTTATCCAGATGGTGGCATTCAGAAACTAAAGTGCTTCCAATTTAACAAAACAAAAATATTATTCAAGCAAGGTCTCCCATTTCCCTGACTGTATTCTATGAAAATGATTGAGTGGGAAGCAGGACTATTCAAATTTTAAGAGGGGGCTAGATCAAGCTAGATGTGGTGGTGCATACCTGTAATCCCAGTGGCTCAGGAGGCTGAGGTAGGAGGATCACAAGTTCAAAGCCAGCCTCAGAAATTTAGCAAGGCCCTAAGCAATTCGGTGAGACTCTCTCTAATAATATAGGAAAAAGGGCTGAGATTTGTAGCTCAGAGATAAAGCAGCTGTGGGTTCAATCCCTGGTTCTCCCTTACAAAAAAGAGAGAAAAAAAAAGCCTAGGTCACTTTTTAGAGTTTTCTGGCTTAAAAAAAAAAAAAAAAGAAAAAATGAAAAGAAAAATCCCCAAAAATGTAGGTATATATTTTTCCAGCTAACAGACTTTATTTTTAAGAACAGTTTTAGATTAACAGAAGAATTGAGAAGATGGTACAGAAAATAACCCTGTACCCATTTCTTGTATTATTACCATCTTAAATTAGTATAGTGCATTTGTATTAATGAATCAACATTGATACATTATCATTAATAAGTTCATCACTGATTCAGTTCTATTTAGGTTGACTTTATGTCTGTTCCTATTCTGTGATCCCACCCAGGATACTACGTTACATGAAGCTGTCATGTCTCCTTAGGTTATTGTAGACTGTGACAGTTCCTCAGACTTTGTTTCTGAAGACCTTGATGGTTTTGAGAATTGCTGGTCAAGAGTATTGTAGGGTCTCCCTTTACTAGACTTGTCTGATGTTTTTTCTTACGATTATATAAGGATTATGGGATTATTATATCACATAGAGGGTACATAAAATTATTATTGTTGATGTTGACCTTGATTGCCTGGCTGAGATGGGATTTGTCAGAATTCTCCCTATTAAGTTATTCTCTCCTCATTGTCTTTCCATACTGTACTCTTTGGAAAGAAGGTATTAGATGCGGCCCACACTTGGAGTGTAGATATTTTTGGGCACATGCTTATAATCCCAGTGACTCAGAATGCTGAAGCAGGAGGATCACAAGTTTGAGGCCAGCCTGGGCAACATGGTAAGATGCTGTTTGAAAATATAAAAACTTAAAAAGTGGGGGCAGTTGCTGGGGGACATAGTTCAGAAGTAGAAAGCTCCTGGGTTCAATCCCCAGTAAACCACCACCAAAAAAAAAAAAAAAGAGTAGGGATTTATGCTTCCCCTTTTTGATGGCAAATTATCTACATAAATTACTTGGAATTCTTCTGCATAGAATACTTGTTTCTTCTCTCTCATTTATTAATTTATTCAATGATTTATTTATATTAGTACAGACTTGTGTTTTTTTTGTGTGTGTATTTTTTCTTTGTTTGTTTGTTTGTTTCACTAGTTTGGGTTATAAGCCAACATATTTTTTTTTCTCAAATTATTCCAGCTTTAGCTATTGAAAATTGTTCAAGTTCCTGTGTGTCCTTGAAATGTCTCCTATAAACATTTTGTTTTAAGCAATTCCTTACTTCATGGTGCTACAAGATATTCCATTCTCATTTTGTATCCCTTCTGCCCCAGTCCTAGACTCAGCCATCTCTCTAAGGAGCCCTGATTGTTGTCACTAGAGAATGACATTAGAAGCCAAGATCCGAGCTCTAGGCACACTTTCTGCTTGTCATTGTTTCTAGGCCAAATATACTTTAAATCTTACCTTTATAGTGAGATTATTCATAGGACAATTATATATTTATCGACCATATTATATCACACTAACCTAGGACCCTCTGGTCTTGCACTGGAATTCACATAAAACTTGAGTATGATGGTCTTCTTTCAATCATGTGCCACTAACATTGCTGTATAAACCCAGTGAAGATATTGTCAAAACTCTTAATTTGAGGCCTTCTACAAATGTGAATCCACAGCAAATGGCTCTTTTGAAGACTGCCCACTAGTAAACCATGGGAAAAGCAGAGAAGATTTAGAACCCAGGCATTTAAAGTACTGGATCTAGCTCTGTTGGTGACAGGGTATGTGGCAAATTCTGTCTGGGCCTCAATTTCCAATTATAGAAAATCAGTAGCAGTGGGTTGGATAATACTAAAGACTCTTCCAGTTCTTGCATAACTCTCAACAGTTTCACAATGAATGAAAGAAATAGGTTTCAACCCTGACTGTGCTTAGTTCCAATATACTAGAGAATTTAAATATGATAAGGGAGGAGGGACAGTAGAGGGTCTTTACTGATAAATAGGAGCCACTTTATTATTTCCTGAGGATGCTGCGGCATTGGATAATTATGCCTGAGAAACTTTAGACCTTTCTTTTGAAGAATATTGAATGAAAATGTATAGGAAATATTGATAGAAAGTGTTCTTTTATTGCTTTCAAGTTTGGTCTGGTAGGTGGAGTCTCCTCCTCTCTCTTTGTTTAAAGGGCAAACTCTTCATATGTTGTTTCCTCTGACTTCAAATAATTACTTTTAATGCAGAGATGGCTGAACCACCTCTTAGTTTCTTACCAGGAATCTTTCTCTAGATCCTTCTTTCCCCTCTTCTTCCTTCTGCCCCTCCTTCTAATGCTATGAAATATTTTCAACACTCACATGGAACCCAGTGGCTTAAAGACTATCCCCTTTACAAGTGTCATCTCCTTCTATCACTGACTGGGACAGTTTCCAAAAGCAAACAGAAGGGGGAAATAAAAAATATATATATATAGGGCAGAAAAGGCACTTGAGAACTGTCACTTCTGATTACCAATGCTGGAGATCAAAGGTCCAAGGTCTTAGTACCTACCTCCTCCAACTCTTAATGTTTAAAATCTTCAATCGGCTTTTGGACTCATTCATCATAATCCCAGACTTTGGTCTACAATTGGTTAAAAATTGATAGAGGTGAGGTTTCTGCGACTGCCTTCTTTACTTACAAGTTCACATTTTAATCCTTTGCTCCACCCCCTGTACACATGTACACACAGCTCCTTCTCACCCCCATCCTAAAATTATGTAAAAGTCTATGTAAATGTAAAGGTTAGGAACTCTGCGCACACCCAGCACCCTACAAATCATCTGGGTTATTGCTTCACACACCTGAGGAAACTGAGTCTTCAGTAGTGGCTTTGCTCAATGTCCCATATAAAGTTCCAGGCAGAGCTGTAATTAGAAACCAAGGTTTTTCTGGCAATAAGTCCAGTTTTTTCCTTCTCCCTCTGTGCACCGCAGAGTTAGGTTTGTGTGTGTGTGTGTGTGTGTGTGTGTGTGTGTGTACGTACACAGGTTACATAGACACTGACATGTTGGAAACATGCACCGAGCCTCTATAGTCTGACCTAAGGGAACAGTTTAATGACTCGAATTTCAGGCAGCTGAAAGGTTCCTGCGGGTGGAGGTTGAAATAAACAAGAAAAGCCACTGTGGAGATGTGAATGGAAAAGTACCGAGCCGCCCTCCCTCCGCACATTCTTCCGCTCCCCAGCTTTCCCTGCCATGGAGCCGCTGCAGATAGGCTTGTGCATGGTCAGGTGTACAAAGGGCGGTGTGTGTGTGTGTGTGTGGGGGGAGAGAGAGAGAGAGAGAGAGAGAGAGAGAGAGAGAGAGAGAGAGAGAGAGAGAGAGAAAATTGCAGGCACAACACGCAAATCAAGTTTTTCCACTTCTAGCCTTAGGTAGTAGAGACAGCTAAGTACAGCAGCAGGGTAGGGCGGGCAGGGCAGGAGGGCGGGCCGCCCAGAGTTTACAAACACTCAAGTGCCTTCCTCTCCTCATCCCTCTGAGTCCAGCTGCTGCATTCCCTCACGCTAAGGTTTCATAGGAAGTGAAAACCCTGTTATTCAAAACAGTGATCGAATGCAATAAACAAATGATCATGTGCCCCCACCTCCATCACTTCTTTATTTTAAGCTCCAGATATTTATTTCCATTTTAAATACGTGAGAAAAAGTGTGGAAAAATCAGTGTTTGGGGGAAAGCTCAGAGCCAGGCTGAAAAGGTTTGCTAAAGGGGGGAAAACAGAATAATAAAAAGCCCCAAAGCAGGCAGCAGCAAGTGGGGCAAAACTAAATGTTGACGCTTCCTTTTCAGAAGGTAGTGGCTGGAAATCATCCTCTACTTTGTTGTTGTTGTTTGTTTGTTTGTTTGTTTATGTCTCAAAACTTTCTGCTCAATTTATTTTTCATTTTTATTTATTTTTTTGGTGGTGCTGGTAATGGAATCCAGGTCCTTGAGCATGCTACACAAGAGTTCTACCACTGAGCTACATAACCTAAGGCCTCTGTATTTCTTTAAAACACCAAGAAACTCCTTTCTTTGTCCAAGGATACTATATGGAGCTTGTTTACAAAAGTTTTAAATGAAGGATTCGAAATAAACAGGTGAAAGTTAACAAGTCAGATAAAATTTCCGATACCCTTTAAGTATCGCACTGTAGGCTACACACATAAACAAACCCAGATGACCATCCAGATTCCCATGCTTATTACCTGGAGTTGGTTCTGAGAACCAGTTTCCACAGGACCCAATGTAGACTTGCTTTCCTCAATTCTGCCAAAAAACCAGATACCCACCTTCAAACCCAGGTCATCAGGTCAACCTGATTTTCTAAAATGACACAGGACCATCAAACCACACAGACCCATTTTCAGTTGTTGCCAGAATCACAGGTACCTCTTGTGAGGAGCCAGCCTACCCTCTGCAAAGAAGGAAGCCTGGAGGAGTGATTGATCAGGAGGTCCCTTCCAGTTCAAAAATCTATAATCCTTAGAGACCTACTAGGATTTCAGAAGTTCCTGACAGGTGACACCCACTTCCCATTTTAAGCCCCCTTAGAAAGAGGACAGGACAGTTTATTTCAAGGCTGGGTTCCTTTTCAGCTATGATTGAATTGCGAGGGAGGTTTTGTGAGGGGAACTGGATGTGAAATATGTTCCTTTCCTTAAATAGATGTAATATTAGGACCAGGCTATTTTATTTTGTAATAAAGCTTATATTTACCCAGCAGCTGTGATCAGGACCTATTCCTATGCTCAGTCCATGGGGCAAGGAAGCTGGTCTAGTCCTATTTTCTGAATATTAATAACCATTAACCATTTAATCATGGTATTAGTTGATATATAGTGTCCCCAAATCTATAGGAACATTCATGAGACCCCAATCACTCTTTAAGGCTTCTTAAGCATGATTAAATAGAATTTGAAAATATTCAAGTCAATCATTTCTTTACTACTATAATGTAGCACTGCTAGGGTGAGGGAGGCCCATGAAGTGATGCCAACTGGGACCCCATGGGGGGAGAGATCAAGAAAGAGAGAAGGAAGGACATTCAAGATGACATTAAATTGGCATAACATTTGATAAAGTTACTTTCCTAGGAATTGAAGAGATTGTGAGTGCACGATTATCGTCACCATTCATTTGAGAGAAACAGATTCACCTAAAAGTAAGTGTCTATCTTTAGAATATTTTCAACAATCCTTTCTCTCACTTTCTCCAGTGCGCTCACTCAGGCTTTCTCTCTTCAATGGGTTTCTTTCTGTTCTAGTCAATTTATTTCAATGTAAACACATTGATTTGGCAAGAAAAAAAGAAGAAAGAAAGAAAGAAAGAAAGAAAGAAAGAAAGAAAGAAAGAAAGAAAGAAAGAAAGAAAGAAAGAAAGAAAAAAATGTGGGACTCTGGCACTTGGTTCCAGAAATAATGTGCTGAGGAGGTTTGAGGTCCCTGGTGATGGGGTTAATTATCTATAAATCAGGCTTGGTGGGTTCTCCCTCCTCAGGCTCCCTGCAGAAAACTGAAGAGGGCAAGGTAGGAGAAGGGTGAATTCCTTCCCAGCCCCCACTCTGGCTGGTTCCACAGCCTGAGGGAACAGATTTCCCTTTGCTCTGCAGCGCCCCCATGGGGCTAAGAGTGGAGTGGCAAAGGAAACACAGGAGGGACAAGCTGTGTGTTTAAGATTGGGGCATAGGACAGTGCATGAGGCAGACACAATTTTGACAAGAAAAGTGACCCCCCCCAAATCACAAAAATAATCCTGTTATAGGGCCAGTTAATACAGAAGAGCCATATACTTCACATTCTAAGCCATATACACTTGCATCTGAGAAACCCGAAAGTGTTTACAGCTTATAAAAAATAGAAATCAGATATATAAATACACAAAGAAAATCGTTTCAGCAAAATTGGGGTATCATTTTGAAATCAGTGGGATCCATTTAAAACTCTAAAACAAGAAAGAAGGGGACTCATAAAAAAGAAAAGAAAAGAAAAGAAAAAACAGACATTCTGTCTTCTGGCAGCATGAATCCGCACTTGACAAAGTCATGTATCTTTGGGGGTAAAATGTTCATTTCAACAACAGTGACAGGATTAGGTCTATGTATATTTTTCAAAAATCCTTCACAACACAGGCTTTTCTGCAGAGGCTGCGGTAATCCATCTGTCAATAAGTATTAAAATATTCAGATTTCACAGGGACAGACACTTACACATATTTCCTAAGCTCCAGCCCTTGTGGAAAGTAATCAGCCTCTTTGGACTTCCCCTGGTTGTAAAACCTGTGACACAGCCTTTTGAAGGGGGGTTTGGGGGGGTGCATTCTCAGCCATATCTGAAACTTCTTATGTGACTGTCAGTGAAAGAAATCCCAAATATCCGAGGAAACAACCAGCGATCTTTTAAAGCTCTGCTCCCTTCTCCATTACAGATCCAAATTTGGGGTTGCACTAGTTATATTGTTTAGAGAAAAATCTTTATTAGAAATTCATATGTGAAGAAATTTTGTGGAACATTTAAGAACTCATCTGTGATTTAATGAGTCGCTTGAAGGACTCTCATAGCCAAAGCTCAGAACAGTCTGACCTTTGAAAGCTGCTTCTGGTCCAAACATTTTGGGTTAATTCTTGAGGAATCTGAAATATTATTTTCCCCTCACACCCTTCTTTTAAGAGAGAGACATAAAAGAAACAAGAGTCTCCCTCATTGAGGGATGAGTAGGAGGGGAAAAAACCCCAACCAACATTTAAATAGGGAAACTGGAAGCTCTGAACAAACAAACCAGGGCCCACAGTGAAATAATTCTGCACTGCATTTGCCTTTAAAAACAAAGGAAGAAAGAAAAAGAGAAAGAAATATTTCTTCCTCTCAACTCCAGAGCTGAGAGGACTGTGCTCCGTGCGGTGCGTTGTAGTTGTAGCACAGTCTGTTCTAAATACAGGCAGTATCTGTGATACTGGCACGGCAGGCCTTTAGAATTCCCTCCGGCTGATCCCTTCAACACTGACTGAAGAGACTTTTCACAACGACCTTGAAACAAGCCCGGGGGGGGAAAAAAAAGGAAGGAAGAAAGAAAGAAAAAAGAAAGAAATCAAAGAATTAACCCAAAAAGGAAAATCAAAACACAAACATGTATTTGGCTCACAGAATTCTGCAGAACACACACGTACACATATCCAAATACACACGTTTCTTGCAACAAGAAATTCCCTAAGAGTCAACAATAACAGAGTAAACCCACCACTTGCTATCCTGGAAAGAAACAAACCAAAACAAAACAAATTCTTGGAGCATTTCTCTCCAGTGCAGGACAGCCTCTCTTCAGTAAAAGTCCAAGGGGAAAAGGAAATTGCACCAAAGGGGGGAAAACGGGGGTTGGGATTGTCACATATGATTAAAAATGTAAGCGTCTTTCAATAGTATCAGTATTGAAATAATACATCTTCTTTAAAATGCTTGAGCGATTAGATAGGGAGAGAAAGAACGCACACAAAACAAGAATCAACCGATGACGGATCCTAAGCTTTACGTAACACCACAAACTTGCAAAAGGCAAAAATCAGAGGCAAAAATCCGAAAATCTTCAAAATACAACAACCAGAAATCCCAAGCCATCACATCAAAAAGAAAAAGCTCAAAAACACCCTCCACCCCAGTCCCAAATAAAAAATAAAGCAAATGAACCCACCGAACACTGCTTGGCAAATATTTTTCTCGTGGTGCCTAATATATTAGCTGGAGAGAGCTGTAGTGTTTATTGTTTTTTTCCTCTTACTCGTCTCTCTAAACCTACTATATATAATATACTTGTTCTAGTGGTTCAAATCTCTCGCTCCCTTTTATGCATTTAGCTCGAGGAGCTGAGTTTATGGTAAGAGAGGAAGAATTAGCCCCAGACCCCGGGAAAGCAAAGCGCACTCCCCCTCTTATGTCACCGAATAGCAAATTAGTTCTCAGAATTCCAGAGGCCGAGCTTTGCTACAGCGAAGACGCCGACGTCACACAGGAGGCGCCCACGTGACAGCGGCGGAGCAGGCCGTACCATCATGCAGAGGCCCTGGAGGGAGGGCTGCCTTCTGTCCTCTCGAGCCTCGAAGCGGAACATTCATAACCAAGACGATTATCCTGTAAGAACTTAAAAATATGCCGGAAAGTGGGAAAATATTGTGACTTTGAGGGAATTTTATGGGGCAGAGGAGGTAAAAAACCCAGAGAACTGACACCGAGACCTCCCCTGCCACGTAGCAGTGGTAAAGTCCGCAGCTCAAATTCCGAGAATTGAGCTCTGTTGATTCTTAGAACTGGGGTTCTTAGAAGTGGTGATGCAAGAAGTTTCTAGGAAAGGCCGGACACCAGGTGATTATTGCTGTTGCTGCCGCCGCTGCTGCTGCTGCCGCCGCCGCCGCCGTTGCCGCTGGTGCCGCTGCCGCCGCCGCTGCTCATGATCATTATTTTACCTTTTAATTCTTTTTTTTTCCGCTTTTGCCAAATGCTTTGGCTCCAAGTTTCCTATGTGTATCTATTGATGTAAATGTATATATTTATTTATTCTAGCTGTCAGGTGTTAAAATAAATGCCGAATATTAGTCCCACGTCTCTCCCACTCTAGGATATAGATTTATATATAATAATTATTATTTTGTTGTCTTTGAGGGAATCGGCCGGTTTGGGGAGGCTTTTGCCACCCTCCCTGATGTTGTTTTGGTTTTTGAAAAGGAGGTTGGAGGAGAGAAGGAGGGGAATTAGGGGGCGGCCGGAGCAGAGAGGACGAGACAGTGTTTAGGGGGTGATTCGGGCAAGTCTGGGGGCTGTCTGGCCTCAGACGGCGGAAAGGACGCGCGCTCGCGCTCTCGCTCTTTCTAAAGGCTGCTGCTTGCGTACGGCTTGTGATCTCGCTGGATTCGTGCGGCTGTGTTTTTTCCCTCTTTTCTGGCTTGCAAACTGCCTTCCTTGCTCCTTCGCTCCTGCCTCCCTTTCCCTCCCTCCCTCCTCCTTTCCCTCGCCTCTCCTCTCCTTCTGGGTAACTCCGGGAGGCGAGGAGGGAGGCTGCCCGCTTGCTCGCCCCGCTGGCTCCCTTCCACCGGCCTCAGTCCTTAAGATTCCCTGCCTTCCAACCGAGCCGAGATTTGGGAGGAAAAATACAAGCGAACTCCTCGGGTGTTTTTTTTTTTCCCCACTCTTTTTTTTTTGGTCATAAACCCAGATGAAGTATCGTGTCTACTACTTCCTTTCAGAGCCGTGATCTTCTTAAGGAGAGACGAGTGTTTTGGTGTCCCCTTCCCCTGTGTTTTGGAAGGTTTAGCTTGGGGGTGGGGGGGCGGGGGGTATTTAATACTTTGAAAATTAATCTTTCTTGGTTGTAGTCAAGGGAGTCGGGAACCCACTGCGCGCTTCCTTTGCCCATCCCGAGAAGAGAGGCTGACGGCCGGACAGGGATGTTGGGGGTGGGTAGGAAAGGGGTGCGTGTTTGCACCTGCGACGCCTTTCGGTGTGCGGGGACACAGGGAACCTTGACAGGACAGCCCAGGAGAGCGAGAAGGTGGCGGGATTTCTGGCGGCCGCGGTGTTTGTATTTTGGTCGCTGCGTGACTCTGTGTTGGCTCTCAATGGTTGTTCCCTCCCTTTCCTAAATTTTATATTCGTTTTCCCCATGTTGCACGTTCCGTAAAAAGGCAGTTGTGGGCCTGAGTAGAGCGGACGCCAGACTTCAGATTCCTAAGGTCCTTACACTGGGCGAGGGAAAGACAAACAGAGCCCCAGCCCGCGTTCCCTACATGCAAGACCCCGGAGAAGAGAAGGGCACTTTGTGGCTATGGCTGGGGGACCCGGCGGGAGGAGCGGGCGCAAAAGGGAGACCTTTGTGAGTGATTTTGCAAAAATAGATTGCGAGGTTGGTTGGATCTGCAACCTGTGGCTCTTCTCGAGGGAGTAGGAGTGGGGGAAGCGGCGGCGACGGCGGCCTGGGGCGCGAGTGGGTAGGGAGTTGGAGCTTCGGAAACCGGCTGCGCTGGGGTGCAGCAGGAGCAAGGGGCCACCCCGCTGCCGGATGTAGTGACAGTGGTAAATGTCTTGAGAACTGTGGGTTGCGTTGCTTTTATGATACTGTGCTATTGGAACCCTGGAGAAAAATGGAACTAACGTTGCAATGAGTTTTAAAACTCCCCCATGAAAAGCAAGAGCACAACCCAACAGATTTTCTAAAAGAATCGGGGCGGGGGGAGACCCTCTGTGTGGTGCCCACTTCTATCTGCGTGGTGGGGATGGTGGAGGTCCAGACCTTAAACCGGTTGCTGAAAGTCCAGAGTTGTTACAGGGTCCCTGACTGCTTCAGACAGCCAATCATCCCCCTAGAAAAGTGATTTAATCTTTTATGAAGTTTTTTTTTTTTCAATCACTTTATAGTTTCCAGGAGGAAAAATTTAAACACTTTTTTTTTTTAAGTAAAATGAGTGTCTGTAGATGCAATTTTTACTGTTCAGAAAAACAAAAAGAAAAAAAGAAAAAGAAAGAAGAAAAAAAGTGGGGTAGGAGAGAGGGAACCAGGGAAAGGGTTGTTTAGAAATACAGTTTGTGGCTCTGAGCGATGCCACTGGCTTCCTTTACAGAGACTGCCAGTTTCCCTTTTTCTTTGCAAGGTGTGTGTGTGTGTGTGTGTGTGTGTGTTTAATAAATAACTTTAAAAAATAAAAGAAGGGCCGGCAAGATTCATCAGGAGACAGGTATCTATTTTGCTCAGTATTTACTACCAAGAGCCTTTGGCACTGGAACAGAACCTCGTAAATCTGCAGCCCAAGTTGAAGTTCATCTGGCCCTAGTCCACACACTATTCCTGGAGGTAGCAAACATGAGCTCAAAGGAGTGAGGTGAAATAACATTCTTGGTTGAAAATATATACTTTTTTTTAAGAAGAAGAAAAGATATTTGTGTCTGGGGTCAGAAATGAAATGAACAGAAAGCACCAGGAGATGGACATTATCTTGCTAAAATGACTGCAATTGAGTCTTCAGGCCAAAATAGAAACCTGTAGATAGGAAATACCCACCCCCCAAGTTTATAAATAGAAATTTCCAGTATCCTATTTGGAAGCATTTCCAATACTGCATGCTGGAACATTGGTTGATTTTAAGGGTCTGTTGATAGTAACAATAAGGCTATATGCTGTTCATAAAAACTAGGTGACTTGAAGGAGGAGACAAGCCAGAAAAGTGGGAATTCTCCATTTGTGCTTTTCCTGTCCTCAGTTTTGAGGGGTTTTACTCTGATGTTTTCTTTAAGAGACTGTTATTCTGTTTTTAGTGGACAGGAATGGAACTCAACTCTTGAGCTGTCATTTGCTGAGCTCTTGAAGAGTTCCAGTCATGGGTTGAGTAAATGGTAGCCATGACTAGATGTCAAAATCCTTCCTTCCCTCTATCCCCTGCCTGGTAGCCACTCTCAAAACCCACTTTGTTGTGAAAAACTTGAGTTTCAGAGGAGGTGGTGCAGCAGCGCCACCCCTCGGTGGGTAAAACTATGGCAAAAGTCAAATATTTTTAAAATATTGTGAAATGACAATGAGGCGTCCCCCTCCCCGAGAGATTAAAAAAATTAGCGGAGATAAAAACTAACTTTTAAAGGAAGCACTTTGCAGTTGATCTCGTCAATAGAGAAGAACGACGTTGCTTTCCAGCTAGGATGGTGGCATAAAAAGAGAAACGTAATTCAGATAATTCAGGGGAAGAATTCTGGTGGGGGGGAGTGGTGTAGGGAGGGGGGGGAGGCGCAGCATAGTTGTTTGTGTGCCTGGTTGGACTTAAGTAGGCTAGTTCCCCGGGTGGAGGTAGCTCCCTTTCGCCTTTGAACTTGACTTCTCAGGAGACCTGAATTTTGCTGCCTGTCTGACTTGGACATAAGGAGGGATGTTTTTGGTGTAAAATATCGAGGTGGCTGGAAGAGCTATAGTTTGACCGGTGGTATATGGGTGTGTGGTGATGGTGGTGGGGAGAGGTTTGTGGATTCTATGCAGCAAAGTTAGGCTGGTTAGCAGCCTCCTGCGAGTCAGAGTAGTGTGGCGCGTGCCGGTTTCCTGCACTGCGCAACAAGTGGGAACGCCGCCGCAGCGGTCTGAGCGTAGTGGCGGTGGTGACTGGTTTCTCTTCGCCCCAGTGGAAGCCAAGAACCGCTCCTTCCAACCCTCCCCGCCTCCCACTCCGAGATCACAGCCCTTCCAAAAGTCCATATTCGGGCCCCCCGCTCCTGTTTAGCCAGGAGCAGTAAGTCTGGTTGACCCTGGCCATTGGTCCCCAAGAGCCCCTTTCCTCCGTGACGATCATGAATGAGTTTATTCTCGACTCTCTTTGCTGGCGGACCGTGTGTGGCAAGAGCCGTTCTGCTTTTTGAAGATGAAAGCACCCTTTCTTTCCCTTCTTAGTAATTCAGCTGTTTTTTTTTTTGGGGGGGGGGGGATCAACGTATAGTACACGAAAGCCGATCCAGATAACGCATTGTGATTGCTAGAGGCGTGAGCATCGAGAAGAATGGAATTACACCAGTAAATTAAATGTTTTCCAGTTTTGTTTTTGGAAATAACCACACCCCCAGCCCTAACAGGGATAAAAGGGAGTCGGAGTTTCGGGCGTGGAAAGCTGTACAGCACGGAGATTCTCGGATGGACTGAGTCTGCCACCTAGTGGTAGATGGTGGTCAAGGTCCCCCGCCTTGGGCTGGGGGCTGACCGGTTTATCCTGACTAGATGCTAGGAACGACAGGGAGGGCAGTCTCCAATGAGGATAGCATCCAACCTCCTGACTTTTGAGAAGACAAACATTGGAAATGCCCCGGCTGCTCTTTCTGTCCATAGTTGCTCAGCAATCAGCATCTATCTCAACTAAGAGAAACAATAACTCTTTGAGGACATCATCTACCTGTGACTATGGCCCCTTCCCTGGGGAAAAAGTCGGTATTGGAAAGATGGCATGGCAAAGTTCAGGAGATTTAGGGCTTAATTCTTTTTTTTTTTCTTATTTATTTATTGGCAGTTGAGAAAACAGGCTTGACAAGGGACACGTTAGTATAGTTAGTGACCAAACTAGAACTAGGACCAGATTTGAAGCTTCTGAATCTCAGAGCTTAACTTAAAGTCAAAGACGAATTTATCTCAGTTCCTTTAAAGTACCTGAAGGACAGGAACAGCTGTCAGAACCATGACCAACTTCTTGGGTCACCCTAGCAGACAGCACACATTGGAAAGGTTTCCCAGAAGTTCTGGAGAAATTTATTTATAAAGCATAGCCTAAGGTTTTCAAAAACAGATATAAAAAGGCCTGCAGTGGTGCCGAAGAGCCCGCTGTCTTAAAGCTGGGGGTGGTGGTAGTAATTCATGGCCTGGGGCAGGGGTGGCCAAGGTCTAGTCTGCAGAGTTGCAGAGGTGGCTCCCGAGGCTCACATCTGGACCCAGAAATCCCTTTTTCCAATCCTTATATCCTTTGAAAAGCATCCTGTCGATAAATTTCAAGAGTGTGCACATGTATGAGGAGGGGGCATAGATAAACAAAGCATAATCCTAGAATTTGTGCCCCAGCATCTCTCCAGTAAAGTTTTCTCAAAGCTTTTAAAATGGCCCGTGCGCATTCGCGTGCTGGCGGCCTCTAGCGGCTGCCGGGGTGAGGCGCAGCGATCTCCCCAGCCCAGGCCCGCCTGAATCAACTTCAGCCTTTCCCACTGTGGGAGCGGTCGGAGGCTGTGTCGGAGAAACGCGCCTGTGTTCGGGTTGGAAACCAATCTGGGGACGTGTTTGAAGCGCGGTCAAGTTGGACTCATCGCTTTCCAAGGACAGTTAGTGCCTTCCATCTTCATTAACGTGAATAAAGACCTTGGCTGACTTTTGTCCAGATCAAATTTTAAAGGCATTGTTTGCTTGGGGAGATCATGCCTCTCTCCTCCCCCGCCAGCCTCTATGCAAAGGCCGAGCCCAGTCCCGCCAGGATGGCTGGGACATCTTTGCCCCTGGACATGTTTGCTGGCATTGTCTGTGGGGCCTTCTGGAAGGCTGTCTGGAGCCAGGCGCTTAGGAAGAGTCCCTTCAGCAGCTCTTCTTTAGATCTTGATGATAAAACACATCCCTCTATTTTATTGCATTTCCTAGAAGCTTGCAGGCTTGCAAGAACGCTGTTGGCAGGAAACGTGATAGAAATGAAAGGACATAATGTCCCCGAACACCTTGGTTACCCAAAGCAGCTGCAGAGGCCACTGTGCTATCAAACTTGCTTTTATCTACTGTCACCTCCTCCACCCTCCCGCTCTTGCCCCTCCAACCCCCTCCAAGAGCATGAAGAGTGCCCCACCCCCGGGGGGGGGGAAGCGGGGAAGATACCACGTTTTGACCCTAACACCTAATTCCAGACCAGGGTGACAAGACCTGAACAGCTCTTTAGATAGACGCCGCTGGGAAAGGGAGCGTTCCAGCAGGAGCCCTGGTGGGAGTTTCACTGCGACAGCTCCAGATTTATTAAAATTCCTTGTTCCTGTCCCTAAACAGTGCTTTGCACTTTCAAATTCCCCTATGGAGTTTTCAGCGAATTATTGGAGTTATTAGATTACCAATAATCCAACCGCCGGCCTGAATAGAGAGCAGGGGGAAGGGATGAAGGCGTTTTCCAAATCTCTCTGGCCAAACTAGGTCAATGGGAAGGAGGGGCGGGGCGAGAAAGGCTTGTCGGTTTCAAACCTTGATGGGGAGCTCTCTCTAGTGTTAGGCAGCGGTAAAAACATGATTAGGTTTGAGCTCCCGGAACCACGCGACTCCTAATTTCCAATAAGTACATTTACTTAATTTTACTCCCCAGATTCTCACCCTTATCCCACAAATCCCAGCCTTCTGCATCACCTTTATCCCACCGGGCAAAAGGGCGAGAAAGTCATAAAGTAGGAGTTTAATGTCAAAAAGGCCCTGTCTTTGAGGACCGACCCTGACCCCGCCTCCGCCGCAGAAAGATTTTGCGGCGGCGTGTGACGACACTAGCTAGTTTTAGATCTGGACTGAGGCCTCTAAAGCTGACTTTAGCGTCCTCTACTACTGTCCTGAAAGCCCCTTCAGAAGCCGGCTACCGAGACCAATTAGGAGATGGAGCCCTGGGATTTTAATTCCTGCGAAGGCGAGGCAACTTTGGAGCGCGCCAGTGCGCGCGCTGGCGTCTGCGCCTGGGCCTCTGCAGAATCCTAACACTGTCTACGGTTTCAAGGAAATAGGATTCCGAAATCCCGAAACCTGGCTAGGTTAAGCCTGGTGGCTCCTGTTCTATAGACTGAGCGGAAACCGAGCCGAGTTGGGTTCCCTTTCTTGCTAACGTAGGCGGCATAGGCTTTCGGTTTAGCTTTCCTCCAACTCGGCTGGGTCGGACAGACTGGAGAGAGACTGTCAGCTCTAGGGACTCAAAATCTTTTTTACCTTGACATCTCATCTAACCATCCCCTTTAACAGAGCGTGAGAGAGCAAGCAAAAAAAAAAAAAAAAAAAAGGGGGGGGGCGGTGTACCCAACGACCTACCAGGCAAAGGCCAGAATTGAGCAACCCAAAGGCATGATTGGATCCAAACTCCTGAGCCTCTGATTGGATCCAAACTCCTGGTTTATACTGCTACTAACTTGTCGACTTTCCCCATTTTTAAATTGTGGGGGAAGGGTTGGGCTAGGTGCACTCAGAGCCCTGGAACCCGCACCGGAAAGGGATTTAGGGGAAAGTGTGCCCTATTCCCCGCGAGCCTTCCCCTGCGGCACCCCCTCCGGGTGAATCCTCCGCAGTCCGCTCCTTGCAGGCAGCGATCCTGCTGGCCGTCGGGGGCCAGCAGCTTCCTGGAAAGTTACTTCTCATTGGAGACGGCGATAGGGAGAGAGTGTTCTGTGAAATCCGCAGAGCTGAGATCGACTACGTTCCGGGAATGAGAGGGCTGTGCCATTCCCCTCACTGCCCCCTGCCTTGGCGGAGTAACAGGAAAAAAAAAAAAAAAAAGGCATAACAATGTTAGCTACCGAAAACTTATTTGAATGTAACGAAATTAAGGGCCGCCGCAGTCATACCATCCGGCCTCCGCCGCGCCTTCGGGGTTTGAGGCGGATGGGCAGCGGTGCCAGCGTATCGCCCGGGGCTGGGCGGTCCCTGGAAGACAGGTACGGTGTGATGGGGGTGGGCGAATCTGCGCAGGCTTGCCCCGGCGCGCAGGACTCCTTTTTGTGCTGGTGTGCTTGAGCGAGCAAATGGGGCTGTCTGGTGCCAGCCCAGTGGAGGAGGCAGGAAAAGGATGGGGTCTTTCGTATTGGCTCATTTACTCTCTCTTAACCTCATCTCGCCTCTTGCTTGTCGCTTCGCTCCTCTCCGGTCTCTCACCCTCTCCTTTCTGCTGCCTTCTCTCCACCCCTCACCTCATTTTTTTCTCTCATGGGAAACTCCTTTAGAGAATCTGCCTTCTCAAGATGCCACAGTGAATATACACAAGGAAAGCAGCAAAGTGGGCAAAAAGTGTGGGGGTGGATTAAACAACGTTTAGATCTTCCTTGGTGGTTACTGCAGCCTGGATTGGGTGGGGAGTTTGGGTGGTGGCGATCCAGGTATGGGCCGCTGCAGTTGTTAAGTTTCTCTTTGATGATCCTGCTATTGGTTGTTTTTTTGTGGATTGAATCTTGTGGGTGGCCTTGGTATGGCTGGAACTAGTAGAGGAGGTTTGTCCAGGACTTTGTTAGAGGTTGGCTTTGAGATCCTAGGCAAAGTTCATACCTGGCTGGGTAGTGGGGAGCGATAATGTCTTCCACAATAAGTCAGTGCTGTTATAAGATAAAATAATGGATGGGAAAGGACCAAGTCTTAAAAACAACAACAACAACAACAAAACTAATATCAGTGATACTTCCACGTGTGCAGCATCCAGAGGGAGAGCAGTGTTGTACACATCCTCCTTAACCCACACCTCCTTAGTTGTGGGGTCTTTTAAGAAAAAGTTAGATCCCAAAGGAGTGAACTTGAAGGGGACATGTGCTTTGTTTTTGTCCAGATCAGGCATAGCTTAAGGTGAAAAGCCCAAGGCTTGGCTGACAGTGGCCGGGGAACTGTTTTGTTTGTTTCAATCTGAATCTGGAGTGAGTCATGGCCACTTGTCCTGGTGAAATGGCAAATCTGGGCTTCCTGTGGTTCCAAAAGTCTGGGGCTGGAAATCCACAAGTGAGCTGGTGGTTGGGCTGGTTAAAGGACAGCCTGGGTATTCTAGAAGTGTTTGAGGATCTCTTCCATGAGGGAAGAGGAGAAAGTTTATAAATAAACTTTAAGTGTCCTCAGCATTCTTTTTCAAAGGAGACAATCCTTCAACTCCGGTTAGGACCAAATTAGTATCTCTCTTTTTACCCATCTTTAGTTGGAATGGGGAAAGGAGGAAATAGGTTCTTTTGTCTTTTTCTGTTCTCTCCCTGTCCCTAGTTCCTTCCCTCAGTCCTCACATACTCACATGCACACACTAACCTTGAAGCAATGAGATTGAGTGACTGGCACTTGGGACCACAGAGAAATGTCAGAGTGTTTGGTTACAAGACTCAAGGAAACCTCTCATTTTAGAGGGCTTATTTGGTAAGACTCAGCAGCCTGGAATGGGGCAAAGTGTTTGTGTGGGGGAAGGAACTTAAAATGAGATTCACCCACCTCAGGGTGCTGTCTTGCATGTTCTACAGCACGTAGGCTGATTTGGAAAGGGAATAGGAATTTGAGCCAAAAGACCTAGGGCCAGGCCATCAGCCATCTACATGGCCCAACATGACCTCATTGGCCTCAGGCCCCTTAACCTGGAAAATAACTCTAAAGGACTATACCTTTTAAAAGGGGGAAATATTGCTTTGTTTTGCAGCTCACATTTGAGGGTAAATGAGAGTCTTACACCTATTCTTTTAATGATTTTGTTTGAGAGAAACTGGTTTGGAGAGAGTACATATTTCATTAAATCTCTTTAAGGTTTTGTGCTCCCTGGCCAGTTCTCAGCCACACCACAGTTAAATCTTTCACCAGCAGGGAGAAGCATAAACTTGGAAACTATGCCACACTGTCTGGTCTTTAATCAGGGAGGCAAGAGAGAGGAAGCTGAAAAAGAGGGCAAAGATACTCAAGGAATGCGTAGACATGTCACCTCAGGTTGTATTCTGTAGACTTTGTATTTAGTCTTAAATGTTCCAGAGAATCGGGAAATACTGCCTGGCTGTTTGTCTTGAGCAAGACACTTGAAGCCGAGTCTCAGTTTCGCCACCAGTGAAATAGGGATAAAGATATTGACCCTATCAGGCTGGTGGAATCATTTTAAGACTTGAAAGATAATATTTTAGCAGGCTTTGAATAATGTCCAGTGTTTCCAGCCCCTGAAGGATCATCGTCATTAATATTAAAAGAACTACTTTTCTTATTTTTCTTTCCCAGAAATCCAAGTGACTTTTAGATGGTATAAATTTTTTACTTCGAGCCAGGAAATATATGCGTACATTTATATGTAATTAATGTATACGATTGTTTTCCTAGTACTCGGGGTACAGGCATTATTATTGCATAGCTCCGGGTGCCTGTTGTTTCTCTAAGAGCAGAAGTGGAATATGTTTGCTAGCTTGTGGTAAAACCGCACCAGCTGGCAGGCTGCAACTACCAAAGCAAAACTAACTACATGTGTCCTAAAATAAGACTATAGTGGACAATCTTACATTCATTAAATCAATTTCTGTTTGCTCTCTTCTCTTCTTTGCAGTTTTTAAGCAAAATTTTGGACTGTGAAGCAAGGCATTGGGTAAGTAAATCAAATTATGTGCTTTAAAATTTTGTGAACAAAGTGCTTCTTTTTAATTTTGCCAATGCAGCTATTCTGTGCAAAGAGTGACAATTGATGAGGCAAAGGGTAACCAATTCGCCTGTATTACTCTCAGCCCTTACCACGGCACTGTCTTCACACTATTGCATGGGTCAGTCATTCCCTCTCCTTTCTTAGTTCAAACTAACTTAGCCACTTACTATGCCCCAGAAATGTGCTAGTACTGGGTACTGAAAGAATAAAACAAAATAACTCCAAAGCCTAAGAGAGGAGAGAGATGGAATAATGTAGTGAGATACTGATGGAAATAGCTATAGTTTTTGAGAACATACTATGGTCTGGGTATATTAGCCCAAATTTTTAAGATTACTATTCCCATTTTGGAGAGCCAAAGACTGGAGACAGTAAACAATCTGCTCCAAGTCACAGAGCTAGCAAAAGACAAAGCTAGTGTGATAACCCCCAAAATATGGCTTCTCTCCATTGCAACATACTCACTACCTCTCAGTGGTTGGCAGAGAATTTGGTATGTGGGATAAATATTCAACAAATAGTCATTTCCTTTTCACTAAAGAGTTTTCTATCTCAACTTATTGGATAAAGATTATCAGCTATGAAGAATAATACCCAGAAGTGGACAATTAATTTTTCAAAGATGAAACCCTAGGGACCAGAGTTGCATTCCCTACCTCAGCAGGTTAAGTGACCTGCTCTGGTACTCATGGTAAGCAGGAAACAGGCTTTTGAGAACCAACAGGAGTTTGGCTTCTTTTTTCCAGGTGAAGACAAGATGGCCTCCCCGGCTGACAGTTGTATCCAGTTCACACGCCATGCTAGTGATGTTCTTCTCAACCTGAATCGCCTCCGGAGCCGTGATATCTTAACTGATGTTGTCATTGTGGTGAGCCGTGAACAGTTTAGAGCCCATAAGACAGTCCTCATGGCCTGCAGGTGAGGGTTCTGGAGGGGAAGGATGGATAAATAAGAGTTGAGTGAGGGTGCTGGCAGCCAGAGATGTGGAACACGAAGGCCTCTTGCGGGGTCTGGAATGACATCTCACTTGTCTCCAGATCTCAGCACATGGCCTACTATTGAGGACTCCCAGAAAGTACATGAATGAATACACTTTTAGAAAAGAGTTCCTGTTCTTTGGACATGGTGGGGAAAGAACTAATGTGCTGCCACAAGAAAGAATATGTTTGGGGCGAACAAGGAGAATAACTTCAGTTGATGAGTGAACAAATGAAAAGCAGAAGAGAGTCTTTAAGTAGTTTAAGCAAATTAATTCGAAAATCTTTTGCTCTTTTATGCTATAATTGTTTTTATTTTATTCTGTAACCCTATTTCCATGGGTATTCGGAGTAGAGGAAGAGCTAGAATGAGCCAGCTAATTCCTCATATTTGTCAAGTGCTTCAAATTTTCAGAGCACTGTTATATTAAATAATCTCCCTAGATCTTCCAGTGTGTGTTGTATGGATAGTATTATATCTCCATCTTATAAATGATAAGAGCAAGGCAAAAATAGGTGGAATTTTATAGATTCAAGGATCTCTCCTGGTACTAGAGAACTTATCCAATATCTACTCTTTTTAAAAAAATAGTGTAGGGAGCAGAGTTTACAAAGATATAAAAATTAGTTAATGCTTAATGAGTGCTTACCACATGCCAGGCATTATTCAGTACCCTTAACATTTTCATGCTTACTATGACTTTAGTGTTTCCTCTACTTTGCAGGTAAGGAAACCAATGTTCAGAGAAGTATCTTAGCCAACATTGCATGGGTCTTATTAATGAAAGTCTGGCTCACTTCTAGCACCCCACCCAGTAAAAGTAAAATTGAGATGACAGCTTATAATTCTAATTTTTAAATGAATATTCTTTCTTCCACTAGAAACCATCAACTGTAGTAACTGCTTACAGTTTGATTTTAACCTTGTAGAAATAATTGATTTTTTGGATCTGTGGACTGAGAAAAACAGTAGTGTATAGCCATAATTTTATTTATTTGTCATCCATATCTAAGTTGCTTCTAAAAAGAAAAATAAAACAATCTCTTTAAAAAAAGTAATGCAATGAAACGAGGGGAAATTCTTATCCCAAGGATATAGGCTAAGAATAGTTACTGCAAATGAGTGCTAAATTTAACCCTGGTAATCCTTGCAGTTAAGACTGAAAGGAAAACAGGTTCTGTGACTTTGAGAATATACTTAACTTCTTTGATCTTAGTCCCCAAATTAAGATAAATAAAGGTAGAGATAATAAAGGTAGAGAAGGTATAAATAAATTAAATAAAGGTAGAGAAGGGTTATGAGGAACATAGGATAATGTATGTAAAATGCTTACAGACTCTCTGGCATTGGTAAGCTCTCCTTAAGTGCAAGTTGTTATTAATTGCCATGAGAGTTCTGGAGCTCGGCTCTAGGAAGAGGATCTGAGCATTAGTGCTACTGTAAAGGAATGGGGACTCCATGTGTCTACTATAGTGGGACATTTGTTTGTTTTCCAGTGGCCTTTTCTACAGCATCTTCACAGACCAGCTGAAATGCAACCTTAGTGTGATCAATCTGGATCCTGAGATCAACCCTGAGGGGTTCTGCATCCTTTTGGACTTTATGTACACATCTCGGCTCAACCTTCGGGAAGGCAACATCATGGCTGTGATGGCCACAGCTATGTACCTGCAGATGGAGCATGTCGTGGACACTTGCCGCAAGTTTATCAAAGCCAGGTAGGCCGTCTTGGAGGCATAAGGGATGGTTTCTGATCATAAACCCTTGATAATTTATGCATACAGGAAGAAACTGTCCTCCACAATTTGCCACAACCTACATTTCCACTATTGTTACACACTTCTTGTGCCCTTCTTAACTCTTGCACCCCAGGTAAACTTGACTCCTTGCAGCTGTCCAGATCAGGCCTGTGCATTATGGCCTCTTGTTTTCTTCCAGTCATGTAGTATGCCTTTTCCTCCTACCCATCCTGCACAACTAAGCTTGGATGCTAGCTCCTCCAAGGAAGTTTCTCTGATTACTATTCATTCTCTCTCAGCTCTTTCTCTGTGTCCTGAAACAATTTTCTTGTCCTTTAGACCTTCGTTCTCTTTTAACATTTGCATATGATTTTTAGTTCTCCTTTAGATATCTATTACAACAGTTTACATAAGTGCTTTTGTTCCCTGCCAGACTGTGGGTTGCTCAAGTTCATAGGGACTACTTTACTGATGTCATCCTACCTCTATTAGGGAGGACACTTTTCTTCTTTTTCTTTTTTTGTACTGGGGATTGAACCCAGGAGCACTTAGCCACTGACCCATATCCCCAGCCCTTTTTATTTTTTGAGACAGGGACTTGCTAATTTGCTTAGAGCCTCATTAATTTGCTGAGGCTGGCTTTGAACTTGTGATCCTCTTACCTCAGCCTCCTGAGTCACTGGGATTACAGGAATATGCCACCATGCCTGGAGGGAGGACACTTATTGAATTAAATTGAGTTCACTAGGTTGAGTCCTTTACCCAAGGAATGGTAAGACATGGTCCTCACTGCATGGTAAGGACCTGGAAATGATCAGCTTTGCAAGATGGAACAGAGTCAGGGCTTCACTTCTTCAGAACCATATGATCTAGCCACTCTAGGGTGATTGCATCCTAACTCCAAAGAAGGGTTTGCAGCCTGGGTTTGATCACTTTGAGGAACCAGGATCTCAGTGTTTCCAGAGCCACAGAGTCTACCTTGGATACTCAGAAAGCTCCTCTTTATGGCCAGTTATTTCTGGTTCCTTTAGCCTTCATGTACTGGTTCTAGCTCTGTTAATTGTGATCATGTTGAGCTGGCCTACTTTTTCACCCACATTCCTTCAAGTATTTGCAGCCAGAGTTCTTTGTCTCCTGTGGGTGATAATGGTGGCAAGATCATCAATACTGTCATTTATAAGCCCTTTCTACAGGTCAGGCCTTGTGCTCATAATGGTTTAGTAACTTGCTGTAGGTCATATAGCTGCTAAGTGGCACAGCTGAGTTTGCAAACCAAGTCTGGTTGCTCAGAGCCAGACTTCTTGTGCTGGCATTTGCTGCCTGCTCTCCATTATAAACTTCCCTACAAATTCTTCCAGCATATGACACAGGCCCTTTCTTCAATAGAAAACTAGTTTGTCTATGACCCTCTGAAAGTGTAGTACTAGCACTGTATAAATTCTTCCCTCCTTGTTTCCATGTGTGTAAAATCCCTGCCTTTACTTCCTTGCAGGCTTTTACATGGTAAAAACAAGATAAGGGTTTTGAAAGCTTTCTATAAGCCATAAATTCTGTAATGTCAGAGGAGTTATAGATTCATAGACATCCTTACATATGTGTCTTAAATTTACAGGTTCAAGTCTTACCAGGCACAGAATGTGGGTAACTCACCTCCCTTCTTTGTGCCTTAGTTTCCCCAATTGTAGCCTGTATTACTGGACTTCTGTTGTAACTGCCTTGTTACTGTGTTTCCTTACTCCAAAGTCACCTCCCCTATGTCTAGCCTATTCAAGCACAGACGGGTTATACAACAGTATCACTGGAAGGTGTCTTTTCTCTTTTTTCTCCCCCAGTGAAGCAGAGATGGTTCCTCCCATCAAGCCTCCTCGTGAAGAGTTCTTGAACAGCCGGATGTTGATGCCCCAAGACATCATGGCCTATCGGGGTCGTGAGGTGGTAGAGAACAACCTACCGCTAAGGAACACCCCTGGATGTGAAAGCAGAGCCTTTGCCCCTAGCCTTTACAGTGGCCTATCCACACCACCAGCTTCTTATCCCATGTATAGCCACCTCCCGGTCAGCAGTTTCCTCTTCTCTGATGAGGAGCTACGAGATTCCCGGATGCCTATGGCCAATCCTTTTCCCAAGGAGCGGGGCCTCCCCTGTGATAGTGCCAGGCCAGTGCCCAGTGAGTACACCCGGCATGCCATGGAGGTGTCCCCCAGTATGTGCCACAGCAACATCTACTCACCCAAGGAGGCTGTCCCAGAAGAGGCACGAGGTGACATGCACTACAGTGTGGCTGAGGGCCCCAAGCCTGCCGCCCCCTCAGCCCGGAATGCCCCGTACTTCCCCTGTGACAAGGCCAGCAAAGAAGAAGAAAGACCCTCTTCGGAGGATGAGATTGCCCTGCATTTCGAGCCCCCTAACGCACCCCTGAACCGGAAGGGTCTGGTGAGTCCACAAAGCCCTCAGAAATCCGACTGCCAGCCTAACTCCCCCACGGAGTCCTGCAGTAGCAAGAATGCCTGCATCCTTCAGGCCTCTGGATCCCCTCCAGCCAAGAGCCCCACTGACCCCAAAGCCTGCAACTGGAAGAAGTACAAGTTCATCGTGCTCAACAGCCTCAACCAGAATACCAAACCTGAGGGGCCTGAGCAGGCTGAGCTGGGCCGCCTCTCCCCACGAGCCTACACTGCCCCCTCTGCCTGCCAGCCACCCATGGAGCCTGAGAACCTTGACCTCCAGTCTCCAACCAAGCTCAGTGCCAGTGGGGAGGACTCCACCATCCCACAAGCCAGCCGGCTCAATAACATTGTCAACAGGTGATTTCAGAGGCGGTCTGGGTCTGAGATCAGGGATTACCTGAACAGGTTCTGGGGTCATTTCTTCTGATGGATACAGGAACCATGTTTTGGGTTTTTTTTTTTTTTTGCCTAAAATGCTAAGACTCTTCGAAGTGCAGAATTAGTGAGAGAGAACATTCCCTTCTATAGAAGAACACCCCACAAATTCCACAGGTACTTCCAATGGTCTTGATGTGGCAGGGACCCTCACATTTCCCATAGATTGAGTGAGTCTGTGGGCTGTAGTACTGAGAGGAAGAAACTGGGCCAGGAGTGGGGTTTGGGCTTGGTTTAACCCTGGCCTGTGCTCTCCTGTAGTTGCTGTTGGAGGCAGACTTGAGGAGGACTCTGAGGCCCCGGAGCCAGCATAGGGCAGCTCTTCTTTGTGTTTGCCTTAGCACAGAGTGAAGATGGCATTGAGGCCAAGCAGAAGGTTCTATCCTGCCCCTGGTGCTGAGGCTGTCTTTATTCTGCCCACAGGTCTCTGACAGGTTCACCCCGTAGCAGCAGTGAGAGCCACTCGCCGCTCTACATGCACCCCCCCAAGTGCACATCCTGTGGCTCTCAGTCCCCGCAGCATGCAGAGATGTGCCTGCACACTAGTGGGCCCTCGTTCCCTGAGGAGACTGGAGAGACCCAGTCCGAGTACTCGGATTCCAGCTGTGGTGAGTTCCCTTCCCTCCCTCCTCCCCCATGGGCTTTGTGTTTTCATTTTATTTGTACTATTCTCTCTGATTGGGAGCAGTTCCTGATTAGAAATCCATTGGCATAAAATCACCAGCAGATCAACCCATTCTTTACCTTTCAGGGAACTGGGCTGGCTAAAGCAAGGGATGGGGTATCAGAGTTAATATGGGGTAATAGAGCCTAAGCAAGCCATCTTTTTGGCTTCATTCCTGCAAGTGTAGCTTTCAGGATTGGCTATAATTTCCAGAGCTTTCTCTATGCCTAAACCACTGTGTTGCCCTGGCTCCCCCTGACAGGGTGCAGATTCTCTCAGGAGAAATATCTGATGGTATTCATTCCTGCATACTGTTTAGGTTTTAGCACGTTCCTAGCATGGAGGAGCTATCAGTAAATGTAGTTGAATTAAGTTGATTGAAGTGAATTATTAAATTCACATTTCTGGGTAGTCTACAATTGGCATCCCCAGTTTTTACTAGATATAAAGGTCTAACTCTACACCCAGATCTGGCTACTCTATTATGGCTCAATAATACCTAATCAGGGTTAAATCACCATGACATGCCATTTTCAAGTCGTTGTAACAAAAGAAAAAAAAATCAGTTGCTTACACTGACAAGTTTGGCACAGATCACAGATCTTTAGTCAAAGGGAGAGCAGGGACTGTCCCCTCCCGTCCCCTGGCTGTTTGCCTTGCTCTGCACTCCTACTCCTTCTCTCTGGGCCTCTGTTTCCACTTCCATAGTTACCTTTGGTCTCCCAATCTCACAGAAGTATCTTGGAGACATGGAATTCAGATAGGTGCCAGATGACCATGAAGTCTACATCATTGATTCCTCCTTCAGTAATCTCAAAGTAAAATTGAATTTGACCTACATTTCATATCCCTGCAATGCTTTGTGTTTATTTTGTGTTATATAATACACTTTTGTGAAGCAGACAGAACAGGGATTTATTATCCTGACTTTGGAGATAGAGATACAGAGAGAGGCTCTGAGAGGTGAAGGGTCTTGCCCCAGGGCTTCTGTGTGTGAATGTAAATAAAACTATGACCTGATAAGAAAAGCAAGTTCACTTGGGAGAAGGAAAAGCTTTGCCCAGGCTTCCTCCAACTGGATTATGCCCTATGAATAGGACTAGATTTGAATTTCCCTTCTGTACCTTAAGATTCAGTCTGTCTCCTTTCTCTCCTCCATGCCTGAGGCTCTTAATGCCCCCCCAAAATAAAATCCCATAGGTCCTTTGCTCTGGGCTCCCGTGAGTGTTGGCAGGTGGGGCTGGGGTTCAGTTTGGCACTGGGTGGCCTCAGAGGAGGGAGGCGTAGAGCCCATTTCCCTTCCTCGGGCTGATGTGGTGTCCGTCCCCCCTCTGACAGAGAACGGGGCCTTCTTCTGCAATGAGTGTGACTGCCGCTTCTCTGAGGAGGCCTCGCTCAAGAGGCACACGCTGCAGACCCACAGCGACAAACCCTACAAGTGTGACCGCTGCCAGGCCTCCTTCCGCTACAAGGGCAACCTCGCCAGCCACAAGACCGTCCACACGGGTATGGCCCTGCCCCTCCCCACTGAGTGCTCCAGGTTTCCTAGGGGAAGGACTTAGTGGGTGGGGCAATGGGGAGGCCCCACCCTGTCGAGCAAGGGCTCTACCCTGTCAAGTCCATTTTCCCTGGGGGATGCGCTCACTCCCTGTACCTTTTGTCTTTCCTTTGAGACTCTTTCCTGATTCTCTGCCCTTGCTGGCGATCAGCAGTATTCATCCCACTGTACTGGTAAAGAAACTAAGGCTGACAGAGGCATATTGAATTGGGTTTTTGTAAAGCCAGGAAAAAATGGAAGGCCTCTTAATGTCCTCCATGGACTTATTCCTTATCATCTCACATTCCTTGATCAGGTAACTTCATACAACTGAATTGTTGTCCACAGTTTACTTACAAGTGGCCCTAGTATGTGCGACACTCGCCATGAAGGAAGCCTCTTCAATTGGTCTCTTTTATTTGAGCCTCTGCTCAAACCAGACCCCACCCTTCTTGCTATTGGAGTATAGCTGAAGTTTCTACGAGCAGAAAAATGTTTGTTCTGAAAGAGAGAAACTAGAGCAGCCTGATAGTATCTCCATGGGAGTAAGTGCATTACCACGTCAGTTTCATCCAAGGGAAGAGCCAGAAGAGCCTCCTCAGGTCATCTCAATTAGCCCTGCAGGTTCAGGGAGGGAAACTGAGGCCCAGAGAAGGACAGTGCCTTACCAAGTCCTAAAGGTAGTTGATTCTATTGGCAACACTGGTTCTGAAGCCCAGGCTTCCTAGAACCTCCCCATGCTGTCCCACATAGAGCCTCCTTTCCATCCACCATGTCATTGCTTGTCTCTGGGCCCTGGCCTCATGCAAGGTGTACTGGTATGTGTGTGAGAGAGGGTGGCAGGCCAGGAACCAGGCCCCTGGATTCTCTGACATCCCCAAAAGAAAGAAAAACTCAATTGGACTCAGATAGGGGCAGTTTGCATGCAAACCTGGGGGCAATGGAGAACTTCTTTATTGATTATGGCTTTTCTTTTTCTCTTTCTCTTGGAAATAGGCGAGAAACCCTATCGTTGTAACATCTGTGGGGCCCAGTTCAACCGGCCAGCCAATCTGAAGACCCATACTCGAATTCACTCTGGAGAGAAGCCCTACAAATGCGAAACCTGTGGAGCTAGATTTGTTCAGGTGAGCAGGGGGGTGTGGAGAAAGGACCCTGGGGCTCTAAAGCCCACCCCAGCAGAGCTTCTCATGCTGTGCTCCTCTTTCAGGTCGCCCACCTCCGTGCCCACGTGCTCATCCACACTGGTGAGAAGCCCTATCCTTGCGAAATCTGTGGCACCCGTTTCCGGCACCTTCAGACTCTGAAGAGCCACCTGCGCATCCACACGGGAGAGAAACCTTACCATGTACGCAAGCCCCTGGTGCCCACCGCTGGCGTGGGAGGGGGGTGAGGGGCAGCAGAAAGCTGTGCTCCAATCTCAAGTACATAATGATTGACCATTGAACTAGTGATTTCAAGAGCTGGGTCTGGGCCTGATTGTCAAAGACACCCTACTTTACTTTACCTGGTCTCAACGTGTTCCTTTTTAAAGTAGAGATGTGTGATCTGAGCTTCAAGAAGTCCAGATTATGAATACAGAGATTTTGAGGTCATTCCACAAATACTGAGTACCTATAGCATACCTCAATACTAGGCTAAATGTACATTTAAGAGTAGTTAAGGTATTTGAAAAGGTGCAGTCTTAGAAGTAGGAAGAGGACCAGAAAAATATGATGGTATAAGGAAAAAACAAGACAAATTGAAGCAGAGAAAAGACCATGTGAATAAAGAGGAGGTGGCTGGCTCTGTGGCACAATGCTATGAAGAGACCATAGGAATTGTGTCCTAGAGCAGGGTCTTGGCAAACTGCAGCCTGTAAGCTATTAGCCTGTAAGCTAACTTTTGAATATGCCATGAGCTAAAAGTGGTTTTTACATTATAAAAAAGATTAATATTGTGCAACATTGCAAATAATATTCAATTGAAGTTGCAGGGAACATACAATGGTCTTGGAACACAGCCACACTAATTTGTTTGCATACTGTCTGGCTGGTTTCAAGAGTTGATGGCATCACACTTGGTGGTGAGAAACAATCAGTGAATGATCCACTCACATCTCAGGTGTTTTCCTGCAAAATGTGGTATTTATTGTTCACTTGCTTCTAAGACTTTGGATATCTTCTTACTAGCTAAATAGTAAGAAGAAGTTAGTTATCCTCTTAGTGCCTTAATTTCTTCATCTGTAAAATGTGCCTGAAAATAGTACTAACCTCAAAGAGAAGTAATATTAGGTTAACTAATGCATTGAAGTGTTCAGGGTAGCTTACTCACATACTGAGAGTATTTATTAGAATTTTGCATGCAGAGGATATCAGAGTTGAGAATGACCTTCATTATTTATTGATCCAGAATCTTTCAGAGGGAGAGATAAGACCCAGAAAGAGAAATGACCTGCTTGGGCCACATAGTAGTGGGTGGCATAGGTACAGTAGACCTATGTCTCCTAAAACCAGAGTTTCTTACTCACTGTCTTGCCCACTTTATTATTTTCTTAATTCTATTTCCATTTTTACCTTAAAACATAGTATCTGTGAACATATTTTATAACACTCTTTATTTTAAAATTGTTTTAGATATGTAAAATTTTCCAAAGATTACACAGAAGGTTTTTATGTGCACTCGGTTTCCTTTATTGTTAACATCTTATTTTTTTGGATATATTTGTCACAACTAATGAATCAATACTGTTATATAATTATAAACTAAAGTCCATACTATGTGGATTTGCTTTATTTTTAAAAAGAAAAAAAAAAAAACTAAAAATGCCCTTTTTTTTGGTTCCGGGATCCATTACATTTTGTCATCAATTTTTCTTTCAGGGAACTTTCCTCACTAAAACATCATCACCCATTTACTGAACCAAAGTGAAAAACAGCTCTACTTGCTAATGCTTTGCTAGCTTTTTATGGCATATACCCTAGGAAGGAAGACAGCTGCATTTTTAAAAAACATATCCTAGACTCAAGAATTTCCATGCATTCAGACTGAGCTAGTCAGGTTGTCTAAATGTGTTTATACTTGTTGTATAATTTGCCTAAGAGGTGTGTTCTGCTAGGTGCTAGGAGAATTATCAAGTTTAGTAAGAAGTGGTCACTTTCCTTTCATAGTGTTATCTTCCTGAGGATATTAATGTATGGGGTGACTTTGTGGCAAGGCTATGAAAAAGAAAGAGATTTTCTTTTATCCTAGAGAGATTCAGAAATGCCTTGATAATTAGGGGAGTTTGCATCTGAACAGTGTTTTTGGGTAAGAATTACATTTATGGACTTAGGGAAGAATTTCTCAAGCAAGGGAAGGGCACAAGTGAGTGACACTTTGGCAAGCAGGGAAGGGACATTTGTGCAATGCTTACTTACCTCTGGTGGAAGTCAAGATTCATATGGGTTCTTTACCTGGTCTTTCAGAGGAATGAGCTGTCCCAGTTCTCTGCAGGGAGAATCTCCTAGTCTGGGTCTTTGTGCAATGATGTGTGGCTTAGATAGATGTCAGCTAACAGTTTGCTTCTGCCCTCCCTCCAGTGCGAGAAGTGCAACCTGCATTTTCGTCACAAAAGCCAGCTGCGACTTCACTTGCGCCAGAAGCATGGCGCCATCACCAACACCAAGGTGCAGTACCGCGTGTCGGCCACTGACCTGCCTCCGGAGCTCCCCAAAGCCTGCTGAAGCATGGAGTGTTGATGCTTTCCTCTCCAGCCCCTTCTCAGAGTCTACCCAAAGGATACTGTAACACTTTATGATGTTCATCCCATGATGTAGTGCCTCTTTCATCCACTAGTGCAAATCATAGCTGGGGGTGGGGGTGGGGTCAGGGCCTGGGGGGTAGGAGCCATGGCAGCTCCTGGCCCCCCCGCTGCCATAAAACATTAAGAAAATAATATTGCTTCTCCTATGTGTACGGCGAACCACGTCAGCAAAAAGCAAAATCATTTTATATATCAAAGTGGGGGAGTACGCAAAAGTTCTGACTTGACAGTCTGCAAAATGAGGAATGTATATGTTTTGTGGGAACAGATGTTTCTTTTGTATGTAAATGTGCATTCTTTTAAAAGACAAGACTTCGGTATGTTATCAAAGAGAGGGCTTTAATTTTTTTAACCAAAGGTGAAGGAATATATGGCAGAGTTGTAAATATATAAATATATATATATATATAATATAAATATATATAAACTTAAAAAAGATATATTAAAAATATAAAACTGCGTTAAAGGCTCGATTTTGTATCTGCAGGCAGACACGGATCTGAGAATCTTTATTGAGAAAGAGCACTTAAGAGAATATTTTAAGTATTGCATCTGTATAAGTAAGAAAATATTTTGTCTAAAATGCCTCAGTGTATTTGTATTTTTTTGCAAGTGAAGGTTTACAATTTACAAAGTGTGTATTAAAAAAAAAAAAAGAACAAAAAAAGCTGCAGAAGGAAAAATGTGTAACTTTGTTCTAGTTTTCAGTCTGTATATACCTGTACAACGTGTCCTCACGGTGCCTTTTTTCAGACGTTTTCAGTGATGGACGAGTGTGCGCCATCCCTTTTTGAAGTGTAGGCAGACACAGGGACTTGAAGTTGTCACTAACTAAAACTCTTTTTGGGAATGTTTGTCTCATCCCATTCTGCGTCATGCTTGTGTTGTAACTACTCCGGAGACAGGGTTTGGCTGTGTCTAAACTGCATTACCGCGTTGTAAAATATAGCTGTACAAATATAAGAATAAAATGTTGAAAAGTCGGCTTGCTCTGAAGGTTTTTCCTTATGTTGAAATGGGGATTTGGATAGATCTGGCTTAGTTAGCTCTTATTCTAGTAGGAAATGCTCTCTGAGGTGGGGGGCTGCTGGCCTGTGTGGCCTTGGAAGGGAGTCTCATTTAAGAGGAGGCTGGAGCTTGTTCTCGGGAGGTTGGCAAGGACCCTCATTGGTCCTAGCCCCTGGCCATGAAGACATAGGTGTTTTTTTTTTTTTTCTTTTTCTGTATGCAGTACTGGTATTTGAACCCAGGTGCTCTCTACCACTGTACTACAGTCTCAGACCTTAATTAATTGGTTGATTGATTGTTGATGGATTTATGGAGTTGAACTTTGGAAGTGCTTTCCCACTGAGCTACATCCCCAGTCCTTTTATCTTGAGTCCTTTTGTCTAAGTTGCTGAGGCTGGCCTCAAACGAGCAATGCTTCTTCCTCAGCCTCCTGAGTAACTGGGATTATAGTCGTGCATGACTACACCTGGTTCAAGTGGGGGAAAGCTCTAGGCTGAGCTTTCTAATGACTTCAGTTCTTACTCTTCTGATACAAACATCTGTCTCTTCGTCCTCTGGGCCTTGGATTGCCCATTCTGTAAAGTGTGAAGACTCATCTTGCCTTTTGGCTTCATAAACAATTTCTGTCCATGTGGATAAATGGGACAGGTCCTAGGCTTCTGCCCTCACTCATAATTTTCTCATCTTCAGTGCATTTGAAGGCTTTTTGGTGTCTCCTGGGTGATTGATAGTCATCTGTGGACCCAGAAGACTCATGAATAATAAGTAGCCAAGCAGACTTCGCTCCCTGCAGAGGTAGTCTTTGTTCCAAGAGCCCTGTGAGGGAACACAGCTACCTCCTGTGTGACTTGGGACAACCACTTTCCCTTTGGGTCTCCTTCCCACCCTGTCCAATGGGGGGTTGGATTAACTAGACCATTTAAGCTTCCATGACTCATGCCCAAGTTCAACCTAGTATGCTTTGGCACTGTTTTATTTTACCTCAAAAGACCCTGAGGATCAAATTTGATTGACAGGACCTGAGAACAGGGAGGACAAGTGTGGTTCTGGTAAATGGCGCAGAGGAGAAAATCCGCACCCCCCTTTTCCTGTTCCTGGGTGGTGATAGGGAGGGGATATGAGGCAGAGCCTTTCCCTGGGCCCATGGGCCCCCTGGTTGGACAGTGGTGTCCCTTGGCAGTGACTCTGCAGAAGGCTCCAAACACGTGCTGGGATGCCTAGGGGAGTTGACCACCCAAAGCCCCAGAGAGAGCTTCAGAAAGTCACACCACCCTCTGCCAACCACATGGCCTTTCAGCTCAGGTTTCCTTTGAAAATTACTTTAAAGGACTTGCCAGCTGGAGGCCTCAACTCACCCTGCTCTTTGAAAAGGGAGAAAATGATCCCTCTGCTCCCATAGAAACTTGGCAGAAGAACTTAGAAAACAGACAGCTTCAGGAATGACAATTCACAGGCCTAAGGGAGACTGGCCCCAGGGTCCCCTTGCTCCACGAGCTCATCTCTAAGTTTGTTTATGTAGCATTACTATTTAATAGGAGAATGAGGGCCAGGGCAGAGGCTGGGTGGTGTCCCAATAAAAGGGATGATCAAAGGTTAAGTGACTGGAGCCAACTGATGATCAATAGTAAATAAAAAAGAAATCTCTCAACAGATAAGCCAGGACAAAGGGAACACAGAATTTTATTACAAAATCATGGCATGAATGCAAGTTTTCACAAAACCATGATTCATAAATTAAGTCCCCAGGATGTTCTTCTCTGCTTCATGGGGATTTTAGAAGAAAGGTTTTTGAGGACGTCGGAAGGAGGAGTACGTTGGGGAAGGACCCAAAGAGGTGAGTGGTTAGATTTAGGCAGAGCTATTTAGGAATTGGAAGAAGTAGGATGGAAAGAATCCTCTAGTTAAATGTCTCCTCTGATCCGAGAAGGGACTGAGTCACAAAAGGCAAAGAGACTTGTGTACTGCTGTCCAGCGACTGGATTGAGAGTGGAATAGGCTCCATACCTCAACCTAAAGAAAAAATGAAAGCAAATATTCTATTTTGGGAAAGAGGAAATGGAAGTAGTGACTTGTCTAAGGTTACACAACGAAAAGTGTCCAGTTAGTCTGAGTTCGCACAACTAGCTGTCAGTAGAACTTCAGCCAGTGAAGTTCAATCATGAGGCCTTAGGCTGCTTGGGAGAAATGAGTTGTTTTCTCTAGAATCTGGTTTTCTATTTCCTTCTTTGCATCACTTAGATTAGTAATTAGTAAAAATTGTCTCATGTTCTACCAGAGGCATTCTTTGGAAAACACTTAAGAGGAATAGGAAGAGAAGCAGAGAGAGGGGCTGACCCCTGGGGAGTAGCTGGGTGATATTAACAGAGGAGTACTAGAGTATGTCCCTAGAACTGAGGTGACCCTCTAGTATCAGCTTGTCATTGTTTGGGATTTCTGGTCTTATCTTCCTAGGAGATTTTACCTCTTTTATAACTATTTTATATTGAGATCTTAGCTTCCATGCCCTCTCACCCCTGTTACTGTACTGGTCTGTGTGCGCCCCTATTTTCTGTAATCCAAAGAGCATAATTTTAACTGGAGCCCAGGCCTCTGGAGTATTGGCATTTGGAGAACCCTTAAATATTCTTTGACTAGGTCCAAGTGAAGGCTGAGTCATGCTGAGGTTTCTCCAAGAAAAAAAGTGGTTCACTCAAAATATTATGACCACTTGGAAAGACAGTTGCTCCAATTCCTAAAGCAGAGTCAGGAGGCTTCTAAAAGGTACACATGGGCCTTGCTGCCATGAGCACACCCAAAGTAGAATTTAGAGACATCAATGTGCCTTAATCAGAAGAGGAGAAAGCTTTAGTAGATGCCAAGACCCAGAGCTTTGGACCCTAGGAAGGGGCTTGGAGCTCCTGCAGTACCATATTGGCTCTCAAGCCTTTGGAACTTACTTCCTTTATTCAATTACTTGTACCCCAGATGATCAGTTGCTTAGTATATCTAAGAGATGAGTGAGGCCTCTCCTTCCCTTTTGCACACTAAGTAGGAAAGTTAGTTAAACAGCAAACATGCATGGAGTCAGAATCACAGAATATTGTAACGGAGGGAGCTTAGAGATTACAATCCTTTTATGTAGTCAAAGAGTAGGCCCAGAAAGGAGAGGTGACGTGTCCGAAGGCTCACCCAGAATTTTTAACAGAGAGATCACCCAACTCTTGGTTAGGTTTGTAACATGGCCCAGTCCTCAAACAATTTGCAATCAGGTTGGGAAAACAAAACAAGGACAATATGGAAAATCTCAAGGAAGCACCCAAACATACAAAGTTATGGACAATAAGTGAAGCTTCTAAGAATTTAGGGCCCTTGAGTAGGGGGATGCTGTCAATGGCAAATTGTTCTTTCAGGACAGTAGAAGGTGGACAGCCTTGCTGAACAGGTGGTCTGTTGAGAAGCCTTCCGAGTTTCAAGTGTCTCCCACCCTTTCTGTGGGGCCGCAGTGCCCCCTTCTGTATAGATAGAGATGTCCTCCTGGATATCATCAAGAAGAACCATCTCTGGAGGTGTTGCTAGGGCTGCTGTACTACAGTACCACAAACCGAGTGGCTTCAACAATAGAAATTTATTGCCTCCCTGTTATGCAGGCTGCAATTCTGAGACCAAGGTGTCAGCAGAGTTGGTTTCTTCTGAGGGCTTTGAAGAGGAATCTGTTCCAGGTTTCTCGCTCCCCTAGCTTCTGGTGACTTCCTGAACATCTTTGACCTTTCCTGGCTTGTAAACACATCATCTCTATCTCTTTGTCTTCACAGGATAGTCTCTCTTTCCCTGTGTCTGGACATTCCCAGACCCCTACTCCATATAAGGACACCAACTGAAATTTCCTGTACAGCAAAGGAATCAATCAATACAGTGAAGATACAAGATATAGAACCAGAGAAAAATTTTCCAAACAATGCATCTGACAAAGGGTTAATATTCAGAATATATATTTTAAAAAAAGGAAGGAAAAATGAGTTCTGAACTAAAACCAGGGGCAAAACCCTGAATAGACATTTCTCAAAAGAAGATGTTCAAATGGCCAACAGATATATGAAAAAAAATAATGTTCAACATCATTAATAATCAGGGAAATGCAAATCCAAACCACAATGAGCTATTGCTTTATCCTTCTCACTAAAAAGACAAAAATAACAAATGCTGACAGGGATGTGGAGAAAGGAGAACTCTTATGCACTGTTGGTGAGAATGTAAATTAGTACAGCCATCAGGGAAAACAGTGTAGAGGTTTCTCAAAAAGTTGGAAATGGAACTATCGTATAATCAAGCAGTCTCACTCCTGGATCTATAAAGATCCAAAGGAAATGAAATCAGTATGTTGAAGAACATGGGCTCCATGTTCATTGAAGCACTGTTTACAACAGCCAAGACATAGAAACAACCTAAATGTCCATCAACTGATGAGTGAATAATGGGATACTATGCAGCCATAAAAAGAAGGCATCTGCCATTCTTGGCAACGAAGACAAACCATTATGCTATGTGAAATCAGCTAGGCACAGAAAGACAAGCTCTGCATGCTCTCGTTCATATGCAGAATCTAGAAAAGTTGTTGTTATGATTAGCTGTGAGGTTTTCCCCCAAAGCTCATGTATGAGCCAAGAATGTTCAGAGGTCAAACAATTGGGCTGTGAGAGCCTTAATCTAATCAGAGTGTTAATCCACTTGAATGGATTAACTGGGTGGTAACTGTAGGCAAGTATATGGTGTGGCTGGAGGACGTGGGTCACAGGGGCCTTATATTTTATCCTCTCTGAGATAAGCCCTCTCTGCCTCCTGGTGGCCATGTCCTGAGCTGTCTTCTTCCTTTACACCTCTGCCATAGTGTTCTGTTTCCCATGTTGGTCCAGAGTAACCGTCAGCCGTCTATGGACGAAGTCCTCTGAAACTGTGAGCCCCAGATAAACTTTACCTCCCCTAAAATTGTTCTTGGCAGGTCTTTTGGTCACAGTGATGAAAAGCTGACTAAAATATTGGTCTTATGGAAGTTAAGAAGAGAATGGAGGTTGCCAGAAGCTGGGGAGTTGAAGGAGAAGGGTGAACCGTGGAGACGGGCCACAGGTATGAAGTTCCAGTTAGGAGGAATAAGTTCTAGTGTTCCCACTGTAGGACAGCTCTGGTGAACAGCATTGTTTTGAGTATTTCTAAATAACTAAAAGGGAGGTGTTTGAATATTCTCACCAGAAAGATATGGTCAATGAGACAAATCCCACCATAAAGTACAACTGTAATGCACCAATTAAAAAAAATGTGGAAGAAATAGAGTTAAGAGAAAAAGAAAGAAAATGATAAATGAGGTGACGGATATGCTCAATGTGCCAATTTGACTATTACACAATAGACACATGCATGAAACATCACACTCTATGCCATAAGTCTGTACAATTATGTCAATTTAAAACAAAGAAGAATGCTAACAACAACAACAACAACAAAACAGCTGAAGACTTACAAGCCATACTGGGTTAAGGTTCACCCTAACATCCTCCTCTTAACTAATTGCACAACAGCCCTATTTCCAAATAATGTCACATTCTGAGGGAGTAGAGAATAGTTCTTCAAAACGGAAATTTTGAAGGGGACACAGTTCAATTTATAACTGGGACTGTTTAAGAGAGATGAATGGTGATATACTCTCAGAAAAAGTATCACTATCGCTGCTCTTTGGCATATTCTCCTAGTTGCTGGGGACCAGGGAGTTGATGTTTGGAGCATCTTCTCCTCATCAGGTTTTCCACGCATGGTTGCTGGCACCCCACAGGGTAACTCATTGAGGTGGGTTGACTTTGCCTCTTATTGGTGAGGTGAATGGATTGCAAAGAGGCCATGGCACTTGACCAAGGCCAGAGGGCTTCACTTCCCCATCTAACTAGTTCTGTCTTTCAGTCTTTCTCACCCCAAAAGAGAACTAAAGGACAAAATAGTTGTTCTCAGTGAGTGGCCACACTTTGTTATACAGATGTGAGAAAAGTCTAGATCCAGGTAGGTTTCTGAATAGGAATCACCAGGAACTTATATACCAGACCAGCACAGACTTGATAAAAATTCATTGACATGAACTGGAGATTATTATAGCTCATCATATTTAGAAAACATAATGAACAGTTTGAACTAACCTTAGGGATCTAATCTGGTAGCTTTCTGCCATGCAAAGCTGTTAGACATATTGCTGATGCTCCCCAGGTGATTTTAAGATGTATCAAGGGGGTGAGAATCTCTAGTCTAACCCAATTCCATCATTCAGAAAAGGAAACTCAGTGACATTAAGCAAAATTATTATCTAAGGACTAGAAAATGGCTTTCCAAATGCCTGTCCCAGTGTTATTTCCACTAAAATCACTCACTGCATGCTTTCCCTTTTCCAAAAAACTTAGTGCAATTCTTAAATGATTGCCTTCTTCATTTGTTTTCACGTATCTGATCACTTCTTTGGTCTGACCCTAAAGGGAAAAAGCTCAGATCAATGGGTAGAAATGATAAAAAGGCAGAGCTCAGCTTGGTAGGGCAGAGGATTTTCAAGCAGATGTCTATTAAAGGGAATGAACTACGGATGAGCCCTTTGTTAGTCAGCTTTCTGTTACTATAATAAATACCTGAGATGATAAACTTATAAATAGGAAATGTTAAATTGTAATGCAAAAAAAAAAAAAAGAATTGTAATGCAAAAAAATTAAGAGAGCTCATGTATAATGACATAATTTGGCGTGAACATACTTTATATATAGTTACAAAAAATTGTGCTGTGAATGGATAATTATGAATGTAATGCATTCCACTATTGTCATGCATGTAAGACATAAATTTTAAAAAAAGAATTCAAACACACACACACACACACACAAAGAGGAAATGTTTACTTTGGCTTATGGTTTTAGAGGTTTCAGTCCATGATTGGTTGACTCCATTGTTTTGGACCTGTGGTGGCACATGCACATCATGGTGGGAGCCATGAAACTTGTATTGATCGTGAAAAGAGACAGGGAATACAAGCTGGCTACTACAAGTCTCAATAAAGAAGAGTCTCCATCATAAGATTATGGGCCCATTGTGCATAGGGTTGGACAGAGCTGCATTCATTTCTGGGCAAAGCTGTCTATAGCATTTTCCCAGCATGCCCTGGCTTAGGGTTTCATACATATCATTTTGATAGTGAGACAGTTCCTTATCTCCTGTCATTTCCGCCTGGTACATCCAACCCTTAAGTCACATGGAAAGATGCATAATTTTTCAAACCGTCTCTGCCTGTGTCACGCTCTTTGCCAGGAGTGTCCTTTTCTTCATTTACTCTTCCCTAACCCCTCTCTCTCAAGATGTAGAATTTATTCATCCTGGAAAGCAAGAGAATATATACAGGTTTGCTGAATGGAAGAGTGAGAGAGTCTAGTTTTTTTTTTTTTTTGATAGTTCTTCTGGCATCTGGTTTTGAGGCCATTTTACTACTGCAGTCTAAATAACAGCCACAAGGTGGCAGTGTAGGTCAACCAGTGAAGGTTTCAAGTGCTACATTTTCTGGCTCCTGGGATGGTGTGAAAGGGCCAGCTCTGCTCCTTAGAGCAGGTCTCCTTAGTGTTCCTATTTCCTTCCTCAGCAGAGCCATGCAGCGGAATTGGCTGGTGGCCTATTGGGAGCAATTTGAGGTCATCTGGTTGCAGAATATCTCCGGTGGAGACCTACTTGTGTTTGTAGATTTCTACCCTGAGTCATTCTTTTGAGTCTCAGGTCTCTGGTTCACCTTGAAAATGAGGGGGTCATATTAGCAACTTTCAGGAAAAAGAAGTCAATCTCTAATAAAACCCTACAGGAAGGCAGGGTCTTATGAGATTTGACTAATAACTAGTATAACAAAATTGACGGGTCACAAAAAGCCTTTCAAATCTAAGAGCGCCCTTAATCCTCACCACAGTCTTGCTGGTTAAATGGAAATAATCCCATCTGTCAGACGGAGAAACAGAGGATAAGAGAATAGAGCCAAGGAACACAAGGCTAGTGAGTGGTGGTGGAGAAAGGAGCATTTGCCTTCTGACTGCAGTCGGGACCTTGCTGGCTCAGATGGTCCCTTTGCACTTTGTACCCTATCTTTGCATAATCTTGGGTGTGACATTTCTAACTATGCAAGGAGTCTGAGAAGAGAATTTAGGTTTCCAGAATTGGAATTCTCTTAGGATTGAAATAGCAAATTCTGAATAGAGACAGAGAGGAAGCCATGAAGACATGCCACTGAGCTTGCCACCTACATCTCAGTGTTGTCCATGCTCTGGATGTCTGGCCCGTAGGCTGTGCTCTGGGTACAAATTGGACCTTCACTGCTTCCCACTTCAATGATGAGAACTGGAGGGGTGTCCAGAAGGATTGCTTTCTAGGTCTCATGGGTCTGTGGGGGACCTTGCCACAATGAGACCCAGCAAACAGCTCTGGCCTTGGCTCAAGACCAGTTCTACTGCTGACCATCTCCTGGCCTTGGTCAGGAAACTTACTCTCCCTGAATGTCCATTTCTAAATGTAAATTAAAAAGTCACAAAAATGTTTCTTTCTGGGAACCGTTGACCCTGGCTTTTCCAGTCTAGTTAATGGGAGACTGAAGTAGGAAATTGCTCTGACTGGGGATGTTCTGGGAATGCAGAACACTCATTGAGACCACAGGGCACTGTGCCTATTATCCCCCATCTTCCCTGCATTCAGGAGACCAGCACTTACCCACCTAGGACTTCAGGTTTCCCTAATCATGCCTTTTAATATTTTCACAATTTAAAAGGGGTTTATAAATGACACTAGTTATCAAAACTAAGCTATTTAGCAATTTAGGACTCAAAGTTCCTATATGTAATTTTGTTGAGATACATTTTTTCTATTTTTTAAAGTGATTTTTAATCTATTTAATTTTCAACCTAATACATGTTAAGCTCAGAAAACCTTGCAAAACAACCACGACAAAAGTAACAGTACTGGAAAACATTTATTGAACACTCATATTACCCCAGGGACACTTCAACATTTTTAAATCTTAAAATAATTATAGATTCACAAGAACTTATAAAAAGTGCAGAGAGATCCCACATACTCTTCTCCTAGTTTCTCCCATGGTATGTCTTGCATATGTACATTACAATGTCAAAATCTGGAAGTTGGCACAGATGGTATAATTTACTAACCTTATTTAGATTTTGCCTGTTTTACATGTACTAGAGAGAGAGAGAGAGAGAGAGAGAGAGAGAGAGAGAGAGTGTGTGTGTGTGTGTACGTGTGCACATGTGCATGTATTTATAAGCAATTTTACTTCATGTATAGTTGCACGAAGCCATCACCACCATCAGGATACACAATTGTTCCATTACTACAGAGATCTCTTTTACTACCTCTGTATAGTCTCCCTTTCTCCTTATCCCTAGCCTTTGGCCACCACTAAGCTGTTCTCTATTTCTGTAACTGGTCTTCTTGTTAATGTTCTACACAGGAAATAATTGTTACTAAGTATCATTATTGAATACTCACTGTGTGCCAGGAATTTTTTTAGTTCTATACCAGCATGAACTCACAATCTATTGCAGTAGCCTCTATTATTATCTAGACTTGCTAGATATGAAAACGGAGATCATTATTCAATTTTGTGCAATCAGTAACTGGCACACCCGGGATTAGCATCTAGATTTGGTTCTAGAATTTGAGGCCTTAATTATAAGATACTATCTCTCTAAATATATACAATATGAATTTTTTAAAAATTAAATACAGAATGGCATAATTAAGAGTGATTAATGTTAGCTTCAGAAAATTTTATTGGATTGTTACTGTATTGACTTTATTTTCTAAGAATAATGCTATTAAGCTAAAAATCAATAATAAAAAGGGAACTGGAAAAATTCCACATTTCCAAAAACATTTTAAAAATGTTACCTCTAAACAACTCATAGGTCAAAGGAGGGCAAGAGTGCATTTGTCAATTGTTCCAAGGCTGAAAACAGATGAAGGTAATTCTAACCCTGTCCAGACTGACTCTCTGGGGCAGGGACCATGTTTCAGGCATTCTGATATCCTCAGAGCCTCATCCAGTACTGAGCATTAACAGGGAGGCAATAAGTGCTTACCCAATGGATTTAAAAATAGACCCCAGTGGCCCTGTCTGGATTTCCTTGGATCATTCTGTACAGACAAAGCTGGAAGATCCTGTGAGCCATTGGAAGCAAAAGCACACTGAAACCAGGACAGAGGTACATAGAGACAGGGAAGAGTAAAGATACCTGTGCTAGGACAGGAGAGAGTGCTTTGCTTTTCATGATATCTTCACACACCCCAAGTTGCAGCAGTTAAAAGGGCTTAGGTATCAGTTCCATTGAATCCTGGAAGCAGAAAATCAATGCTTAGGAACTAAAGTGATTTACTCAGGGTGATCATAAGTTTGAGATGAGAATTTCGGTCTCCATCTCCCCAGAGATAGCCGTAACATGTCCACAGAGTGGATTTTGACATTGCAGGGAATTTCTGCCAAGACTTATAGGAATCTTCCAAGTCAAACACACAGAAATGTTTGCAAAGGCTTTTTAGCTTTTACTGGAATCATGTTTAGAGAGATTCATGATATTTCAATTAGGATCTTCCAGAGAAATAGAACCAGCAGGATGTATGAGTGTGTGTGTGTGTGTGTGTATGTGTGTGTGTGTATGTGTGTGTGTGTGTGTGTGTGTGTGTGTGTGTGTGTAGGGGAGGTATAATTGGTCTGCATGTATAATCTATGGTTATATTTTATATACATGTATACATATCTATTAGATATCTCATATGGCTCATATATATCATATGTATGTATATACATTATATTAGATGATTCTCAGGGTTTTCTACAGAAGCAGTAGCAATAGAATATATATGTATATATATAAAAATATATATACACATGTGTGTGTGTATATATATATAGATGTGCACATATGTGTGTGTGTGAAGAGAGAGAAAGAGAGAAAGAGAAAGATTTATTATGAAGGATTGGCTCCTGTGTTTACGCAGGGTAAGAAGTCACAACCTGTCATATGCAAGCTGGACTCCAAAGCTTGTGGCATGGAGTGACAGTTCAGTCGTCAGTCAGACAGTGAATGTGACCTTCCTCCATTGCCTTTGTGTTCTATTCAGGTCCCAGGGGATTAGATGATGCCCATCCTCAGTGATGCCCTGTATTCACTGAGCTCACCAATTTGAATGCCAATCTCTCCCAGAAACACCCTTAGAGACACACACAGAATTAGTATTTAATCAGTTATCTGGGCACTCTTGGATGTGTCATGTTGACATAGAAAATTAACCACCACTTATGGGCTACCCAGGCTTGTCCTCATATCACAACTTAGCCATTTTAATGAACTTGATGAAGTCTCCTCCCTGTTTGGAAAATAATTTTCATGCAGAGACAGTGTCTTCATAACTCCACAGTATCCTACCTGTGCAGCAGGACATGGGAGCCACAGTGTGATGCCCTGAGGTGTCCTTAGCCATATGCTGAGGCGCTGGAGCAGTCTTCCCAGAGGGCACTTGTTGAGGGCCACAGCCGAGTCAGGATGACGCATGGCATTTTTGCCAGAAGTAGTGGTTGAGAGGTGAGGCCAGCACCATTAAGATGATGACTTTTGAGTTCTGGCGGAGTTCCAGTTGAGTTCCGCTTGAGCTCTCGCGGGGATTCCCGGAGAGTTCCCATTGTTGGGAAGTGCTGGAGGAGGGATATTTCCGGTTGTTGGTTCCTGGAGGAGCCGCAGAGCCGCATGGTGTTTGGGAGAGTTCCCGGGGAGCGTGTGTGGAGTGTGCTGGTGGAGTTCAGGAATAAAGTTTGTTCCTGCTTCAGTGGCTCGTGATTTGTGCCCAGCCAGACTGCGGCAGGCACTCATGAGCCAACTCAGGCTCACAAACAAGACCTGTGCCTCACAAACTGCTCTGTACCACACTGGGAAGATATCAGTGCTAAAGACCTTTTAAAGGTAGATACTATAAAATATTATTTTATATATATATATATATATATATATATATATATATATATATATACACTATAAAATATTATAACCCTTTGGCTACACATTTTATAACCAAATGGATTCTGAATTTTTAATAATTGATAAAAATGAGGGGCAGAGAGAGATAAGGCATAGAGAATGTGGAATTTCCATTTAGTAGTATAAATATATATATATAGTAGTAGTATATATATATATATATATATATATATATATATATATATATATATATACACATATACACACACACACACACGTGTGTGTATTTTTTTGTGCTGTCTGAATTTTTACAATGAATTTATTACTTTTAAAACTGGGCCTAAGCAAGAGCTTAGTGGATATATGCACATGGTTGGTGAACCACATTGAATGGGGCCAAATCCTGAAGCTCACTTATTAACCATGTGACTTCCAGTAAATTACTTAACCTTTCTGAGCCTCAGTTTCTCCTTTGTAAAGCTGGGATTGTAATTTTGGTATCCACTACTTCAAAAGGTTCTTGTGTGATTAAATGAATTACTATATGTACTTAGAAAACTCATGTCGCATGGGAAGCATTTGGTCACCATTAAATTTTATTATAATTAAAGTTTATTAAGCCACCCCAACCCTGCACCCCAGTATTTTGGGTGAAGAAATAGTCTGCTGTTTCCTTGACCAGTTCCTGGTGACTCAAGTTGCTGCTTCTGCAATTTCTTGCATCATACAAAGTCTCTTGGAAGAATGAACTGAACTCCCACGTGGAAACCACAGCTACCCATGAGTTTGACGTTGTTCTCTGGCCAGTTCTTTCAATAGGTCCCCTTGGATATTGCAACCGTTCTGGGCTGAATCTTAATCGCCTTTCAGAGCATGTCACAGGTTGGGCAATTGTTGTGGATCCTCTACCTGTAGGCTCTACTTTATTATCACCAAATTTACTCTCTATTTTCAAACTTCCTTTCCCCCCCATCTATCAGGATAAATCCACTTTAAGATTCTTTTGTTCTTCTGTATCTTTTAAAATAGTTATGATATTTAAGGCACTTTGGTGGATATATATGCTGCAGATGTCTGTCGTAGTCTGTTCAGAATACTGAAGACTGAATAATTTATAAACAAATGCAAGTTTATTCGACTCCTAGTTCTAGAGGTCGGGGAGTCCAACAGCAAGGCACTTGCACCTGGCAAAGGCCTTGGTACTGTGCAATTCCATGCTGGGTGGATGAAGGACAAGAAAATGGGGGAGCCAGGCAGCTGTTAGGGACTGAACTCACTTTTAGAACAAGCCTACTCTTGTGACAACTAACCTCAGCAATTCCCAAGATAACAATTCATTCATGAGGTCCAAGATCTCATCATCTAATCACCTCTTATTAGGCACCACCTGCTAACATTGTTGCATCAGGGATTTAAGTTTCCAACACATGTACTTTGGGACACACATTCAAACCTTAACAGTGCTGTGTTCATTTGAAAATGCAGATGTACTAGACAGACTTATAAACATTAGTGTATCCATTTCTTGTTCACATGAAGCCCCATTGGGGAAAATGGTCCACAGAAGCTTTATTGACAATATAAACTCATTAAGAAAATTTAATATTCCAACTCTATTATTTACTCTCTAATATAAACATTGTAAATTATTTATTTTCTCATGACACTCAATCCAATAGGTCTCAGATGGGAGTGCGTATAACAGAATACTCTGTGGAGTCTTTTTGGATAATGGAGTGAAGGTGCTTGCTTCCTTCTTCAGAAGAGTTTAGTTTGCAAGGAGCTAGACAGATCAGAATCCAGGACTGATATGTTTTGGGAACAGCATTGTAAGGCATCAGTAGGGGAACGTGAGGGAGGTTGGGGGTTGCAGGAGTAGAATACACTGAATGTGTCCTATTATCAACATGCAATTAGATTATATAGTTCAGGTTAAAAACATTTCAGTGATTCCACATTTCCTCTAAGACAAAGTCTTAACTCCTGAATGACACAAAAAGAAAAAAAAACCTTCATAATTCAGGTCCCACATTTCTTCAGCCTCAACTTTGATCATTCTTTGTGTAATCAATGTGCAGTAAGTGATATGGAGCTTCAAGAACAATTCTAGGTAATTTCATATTCTACGTCTTTGCCTATAGTTCCTCCTGCTAAGAATACATTTATCCCTCTTCTTTGTTTAACTGTCATTTGCTCATCCTTTAAATGTATGATCATGTACCACCCTTTCTGGAACATTTTTGACTTGCCCTCCTGCTGTGACTCCATGTATTTTCCAAAGAGATCACAGCAATATATCCTGACTTGCATCTTCTACCTTTGATCTTCCTTCTATCCAAATGTGGGATCTGCATTCCTTTACCTTGAATCTGGGCAAGGGTGAACGTGTTGCTTTGTGACTTGAGACTAGATTATAAGAGGAGGCAGCTTCTGCCTGATTCTCCCAGGACCCTGGCTGTTGGAACATCATGCTGTGAGGAAGCCCAGGCTACGCAGAGAGGCCTTGAATCAGTTTTCTGGCCATAATCCTAGCCTTTTCCTAAAGAAAAGGCAGTATCAGCCACCAGGCATGCTAATGAATGAAACTTCAGGTGATTTTTTTCAAGATTACCCAGTTCCTTTAACTGGAGAATGGCATTAGAACCCAGGTGTGTGTAGTAGGTATGGAACCCAGTTGTGTGTAGCAGGTATGCTCATTGCTACAGGGGCATGTCATGTTTAAAAAAATAATCACTCTGTCTGAAATGAATTGAGGCTTGCATTGGCTTTTCCAGCCTTCCCACTGCAAAAGCATGTCCAACTATGATTGTCAGGTGTTCTGGCTTTTATTTGTGGCTGTTTCCTTGTTTCACTAGCAACAGGTGTTTGGGACTTGTTTTTATTCCTATTTGAAGGTTTTCCTGTCGAATTCTCCCTTTTCATGCATCTTTTGAGTTAACGTTGGGACTTTGAAGAAAGATGGCTGCCTATTTGAATGTGCCTCCAAAGTTGATGTGTTGGGTACTTAATCCTCATGCAATAGGATTGAGAGGTAGGACCCTTAGGAGAGGATCAGGCCATGAGGGCTCCTCCCCAACAAGGGGTTAATGTCGCTAACACAGAAGTGGGTTTGATGCTGTGAGACTGGGTGTGTTAAAAAGGTAGCCCAGCCCCCTCCATGCTCTTACACATACTCTTTCATTTTGTCCCCTCCATCCTGGGGTGACCAGCAAGAAGGCCTTACCAGATGCCAGTACCTTCATGTTGAACCTCCCACCTTCTGAAATTGTGAGAAATACAATTTTTTTTTGTAATTGTAATTACCCAGTCTGCAGTAGTGTCTTATAGTGAATCCAAATGGACAAAGACAGTGGTTTTTTTTAATGATAGTGTTTATAATGCATATATCAGGAAACTTTGAATTAACTGCAAAACAGAGAATTTCATACACTTTGCTTGACTTTAAATGTAAAGATATTGGCTTAGCTTTGAGGTGAGAAAGCATTTTACACCATGTAGATTGACTCACTACAGTTGTTTGAAAACTGGTGAAATAAACTGAAGGATTTCTAGCATGTATAATCTGACTAGCAAACTGTCATCACTCTGGAGACTCTGACCTATTGACTGTGAATCTCCTTGTTCCCAACTCAGAGCTAAGATGATGTTTAAATTTTCACTGGGGGATTTTGATGAGGAGCTGCCTATCTATGTGATACTTGTCCAATTTTACACCACATGAATATTTTTCAACTTTTGTGTAAAACAGAAGTAAATATAGTGCCCAATCTTAAGGGTAAAAGCAAAATAAACGACTACATTTCCTTTGCCTTACCACTCTCCCATATAAATTGAGGTCTATAGTCCATTCTGGTTAAGTGAATTCTATAAGGAAATAAACTGAGCTATATGATTCTGGGCCATAGAGCATTTCTGGCTCTGTATCAAGGGATCTCCATCAGTCTGTGGAAGGTGGTTTGGTTCCTAGAGATGCTCAAGGTAATGATTCGTTTGATTTATAGTCTTGCCTCCAGGAGAAACCCAGTTTGAGTGAGTCTTTCCCGAGTGTAAATTGATACCTTCTGGCAGGCCCTGATGCTAGGAAAGTTTCACTTTACAAATGCAGGTTCCAGGAGAAATGCACTTTAAAATAGCCTGGGATATTGATTAGTACTGATTTGCTTTCTGTCATTCTACATTAGAATTATCTTTTCAAGAATTTAATATAAGTGAAAAAAATTATACATTCACACTCTTGTCTTTAGCTTCTTTTACTAAACATTTGAAATACTGTTTTTGAAATACATCCATGTGTATCTCAATAGTCCATCTCTTTTATTTCTGAATAATGGTGAAATGTATTTGACACAGTTTATCTATTCATCTGTTGATGGTCATTTAGTGTGTTCCCAGGTTTTGGCTATTATGAATAAAGCTGCTTTAAAAATTATGTATTTGTGTGGACACGTCTTTATTTCTCTTCAGTAAATGGCTAGAAGTCGAATTGTTAAGTCATCTGCTAAGGGCATGTTTAACTTCGTAAGAAACTGCCAAACTGGTTTTTAAAGTGGTTGTACCATTTTGAATCCCCACCAGTGAACACATATGAGAGCTCTAATTGTTCCACATCTTTTCAGGAGTTGAAACTCTCAGTCTTTTTGATTGTAGGCCGAGTATTGGTACAATTTTGTGATTTTAATTTGAATATCTCTAGTGACTGATGATATTTATTTAGGATTTTTTTCTTGTGTTTATTTTTTCTTTGTAAATGTAATTTTAAAAGTGCAATAATTCTCTAGTAATTCTTCATGTTAATAGTGTTTTATTTTGACAGTAATAATTTATGTTTTATGACTTCTCTTAGAACTGAATTTCAAAAGGATGATAAATTTATAAACATCTGTCTGTATTTAAAGACCTTTGGTAATACTTCAGAGTTCAACATCAAACTGTTGGTGACAGGAAGTTCTGGCCCATTTACCAAGAGCTACTATTTGCCAGTTTCCACGTCTCAGAACTATCTCCTCTGATTCTCCGTGACTCATCTGCCTAATGCCTTTATCAGAGTAGGGGCTATTGGCTTCTCTAGGCCTCTTTCAGTTTTAAAATCTGACTATCCTAATGAAGTGTTCAGAGGTGCTATTGCTAGAGGCTGGTACTTTGGGACCATCTGAACAATGGAAAGGGGGGTCTTTCCAGGTAGGGGGGGTAGCATCCATTTGAATTAAACAGCACAATACATCACAGAGCCAAAAGAGTACATGTAGCATATAGATACAATTCAGAGACCGATTACAAATTGACAACTTGAAAAAAAAAGAAAAACTACCCAGCTCAGAAAGAGAATTTTGCTGCCCTCCTGGAAACTCCCTTACCCTAGTACTTAGTCACCCACCATCACCTACCTTCTTTTCTCCCCAGAGATGACTGTTATCCTCACCTTTCTGATAATAATTTCCCTGGCTTGAAGAAAGTCTTTGTTGTTCTAAAACAATACAGTTTTGGTTTTGATTTTTTTAAAAACTTTAATGTGAGTGCATTATGTGTGTACATGTATTTCTTTTGCTCACTGCTGTTGATGTGGTAGAAGTGATTAATTTTTATGGCTCTGTAGTGTTCCAGTGGGTGTGTCCATTGTTTGGCTGATGGACATTTGTGGAGAGGAATGGAGAGTAACAGAACTGAATGAAGGGAAAGGGAATGGGAAGAGGGAAATGGAATGAAATGCACTAGAATGTGATTTGGGTTGTTATGAACAATGATCCTATGCACTTTATCATGCACGTAATCAGGTGCTTCCCAAAAGGGTTCTATCCATTTCCACTACCTTTGTGTGACAGTGCAGGTTTTTCCATCCTTGCTAGACCTTGACATTGTCAGACATTTTCATTTTTTGCCAATCAAGCAGTGTCTAACAATACCTTATTGAAGTCATGATTTGATTTTGTTTCTTAATTCACTCAGACTTTTTTAAACTAGACATTGAGTTTTTTATACTTAACAAATTTGCTAATATATTTGAATTTATATACAATATCTGATTTTCTTGTGTTTTTTTGGGGGGAGAGAATTTTTTTTAATTTGTTCTTTTTAGTTGTACATGACAGTAGAATGTATTTTAGCAAATTATACATACATTGAATATAATTTATTCTACTTAGGATCCTATTCTGTGGTTATACATGATGTGGAGTTACCCTGGTAGTATATTCAAATACAAGGCTAGGAAAGTTATGTCAGATTAATTCTACTGTCCTTGCTATTCCCCTCCCTGTCCCTTCCCTTTGTCTAATCCAATGGACTTCTATTCTTCCCCTTCCTACCCTCCCTTGTTTTTGATTAACATCCACATATCAGAGAGAACATTTGGCTTTTGGTTTTTTGGGATTGGCTTATTTCACTCAGCATTACATTCTTTAGTTCCATTCATCTACTGGCAAATGCCATAATTTCATTTTGTTTATGATTGTAATATTCCATTGTGAATACATACCACATGTTTTTAACCCATTCCTCTGTTGAAGGGCACCTAGGGTGGTTCATAGCTTAGCTATTGTGAATTGAGCTGTTACAAACATTGGTGTGGCTGTGTCACTTTAGGATGCTGATTTTAAGTCCTTTGCTTGTAAACCCAGGAGTGGGATAACTGGGTCAAATGGTGGATCCATTCCAAAATGATTTTGTGCTTTCTATTTTTATTGATGAATTATGATTTACTTTTAGTTTTTATTCATTTCTGCTTTCTTTTGTGTTAAATACTTTCTAGTAATTACATTATTTTCTCTTTCTTAAAAGTTATATGTGTTACTACTCTAATATTTCATCTCACTCCAGTCAGAATGGCAGCTATTGAGAATACAAACAACAATAAGTGTTGGTGAGGATGTGGGGAAAAAGGCACACTCATACACTGCACTGCTGGTGGGACCGCAAATTGGTGCAGCCAATATGGAAAGCAGTATGGAGATTTCTTGGAAAACTGAGAATGGAACCACCATTTGACCCAGCTATCCCACTCCTTGGTCTTTACCCAAAAGACATACTTCAGGGACACAGCCACATCAATGTTTACAGCAGCACAATTCACAGTAGCTAAACTGTGGAACCAACCTAGATGCCCTTCAGTTGATGAATGGATAAATAAAATGTAGTATATATACACAGTGGAATACTATTCAGCATTAAAAGAGAATAAAATCATGGCATTTGCAGGTAAATGGATGAAGTTGGGGAATATAATGCTAAGTGAAGTAAGCCAATCCCAAAAAACCAAATGCCGAATATTTTCTCTGATATAAGGAGACTGACTCATAATTGAGTTGCGGGAGGGGAATGGAGGATTAGATAGAGCAAACGGAAAGGGAGGGGGCATGGGGTAGGAAAGATGGTGGAAAGATGGTCATACATGTACCCTAAGTACATGTATGAAGACACGAATGGTGTGACTCTACTTTGTGTACAACCAGAGATATGAAAAGTTGTGCTCTATATGTATAATATGAATTGTAATGCATCCTGCTGTCATATATAACAAATTAGAATAAAAAACAATAATAAAAAGTTATATGTGTTGTTCCTATTCATTTAGTAGTTATGATAAGTACCCATCTCTAAATCAAATCAATACCTTTACCCTCCTCAGCAAGGCAATTATTCTTGAGTCCTGTGGAAGTGGTGGCTAGGTCTGGCTTGCTTCCCACAATAACTAAGCTGAAGATGTGCTTCTAGTTCTCAGGGATTTCCTATTATATTCCTTTTCTGTTTGTGGTCCTGGGCTTGGTTGTCTGTTGTACTGTGTCCTCTGAAGACCCTTTAATTCATGTAAGTTGGAAACTGCTTTAGAGCCAAAGCAGCTTTAGCACTGTGCTTGTGGATCTGGGTCCGTTTCTTTAGATTTTGGCTTAATGGTGCTTTATTATCTTATTATATCATTGACACTTGTATAAATAATATTTTAAGAAACATTTAAAACTTATGGTCAACAAAAGGGTCGGTTCTTATAATCAAGTCCTCTGATAACTGGAACCAGACAGAGTAGCAGGCTCACCACCAACTTTGAGAATACTGTCCTCTGGAACAATCACAGTAAGGCTTACAAGCTGTGGTGTTTAGTACATACTTCTTATTCTGTTAATTACCACTTTGAAAAAAATAAACATGTCTCTCTGCCTAACAATGAAATTTTGCCAGGACTTCAGGCTTTAAGGTTCTGCAACATGTCTGAACTGACCACAGCTTCCCAGAGTCTGTTAAACACATGTGCTGTCAGAGCAACAGGGCAGTGATCTTCCTGGGGAATATGTGCCATTCCTCGGTGGGTTTCTCTTTCACTAAGATCACAGAGAAACTAGTGAAAGAGTTAGCCTTAGAGTTCAGGGTTTCTGAGTACACTGCAAAATAGAACCTGTTTTGCTCCATTGTTCCAGGAGGGTGCTTTGGTGGTTTTTATTATTCAAAATATTCAGACTCACTCTTGAAAGTGGCCCTCCCTTTGGCAGAATCATACTTCCCTGTTCCATTGATGGAAGACTTCATTGTGTGGCTACCTTGACCAAAGGAATGTGAGGGGAAGTAATGAGATTAATTTCTTTTAAAATAGTTTTTAAAATTTTTACTTGTTCTTTTTAGATATGCATGACAGTAGATTGTGTTTTGAAACATTATATATACATGGAGTATAACTTATTCTAATTAGAGTCTCATTCTTGTGGTTGTACCTGATGTGGAGTTTCACTGGTGGTATATTCATATACAAACATAGAAAAGTTTTATCAGATTTATTCTACTGTCTTTCTTATTCCTATACCCACTCCTTTCCTTTTGTTCCCCTTTGTCTAATCAAATGTACTTCTATTCTTCCCCTCCTCCCCTTATTGTGTGTTAACATCTGCATATCAGAGAGAACATTCAACATTTGGCTTTTTTGGATTGGCTTATTTCACCTAGCATGATGTCTCCAGATCCATCACTTATTGGCAAAAAGTCATAAAGTAATTCTTTTTTACAGCTGAGTAATATTTCATTGTGTGTGTGTGTGTGTGAGTGTGTGTGTGTGTGTGTGTGTGTGTGTGTGTGTATCACATTTTCTTTATCCATTCATCTGTTGAAAGGCATCTAGGTAGGTTCCATAGCTTAGCTACTGTGAATGGAGCTGCTATAAACGTTGATGTGGCTATGTCATCGTAGTAGGCTGATCGTAAGTCTTTTGGGTATAGACCAAGAAGTAGGATAAATGGATCAAATGGTGGTTCCATTCCAGGTTTTCTGAGGAGCAATTCATTTCAGAATGAGAATGAGTGCTTCTTCATGCTTCCTTTTCACTCTACCATTGTGACAGGGATGGTCCCAGAGAGGAGTCAGAGTTATTTGTGTGTGTGTTGAACCTCAGCTCATCAGAAACCAACAAGTTCTCTGAGTATAGTTAAGGAACTCTGATGGAGGCCTTCAACGTCTTGGACAAAAGTCAGCATAGGCAGTACTTGCTAAAAGTATTCCCACCCAAGTTTGAAAGTCACTTTACAGCAGAGAATTCTATGTTCTTCTTTCCTGAACCGAGTCACTAACTCAACTCCCTTCTCTCTTTTTCTTGGCATGGATCATTCCCTTCTCCAACCCTAATTTTTAAAACTTATTTGCGTTCCATAAACAGTGTGATAATTCTTCACCAAATCTCTGTCTAGGATAATAAGGCCCTGAACAAAGTGCAAGTCGATAATAGCCACTTTTTTTTTCAATTGCAATATATATTTTAAACTAATACATAAACATTTTTACAGTACATATTTATGGGGTACTACATGATGTTTCAATACATATTTATGCTGTGTATGTTCAAATCAGGATAAGCATATCTATCTCCTCAGACATTTACTATTTCTTTATGATGAAAACATTAACTTTTTTTCTAGTTTCTTGAAATATACAGCTCATTATTATTATCTATAGTCACCCTACTGTGCATTTGCACAACAGAACTTCTTATTGCTTTCTAATTTAGTGTGACAATGGCCACTCTTACTAGAGACTCCAGCATTGTTGGGGTGCTGGGGAGCATGATGCATAGATTTGGGACCCAGGGACCAGCAGCCATAGAACGTAGCCTGCTCATGTTTGCTTTGGCTGCTGCTGATGGAAGAGCAGGTATGAAATTGTCCCTGAAAGTTATTCCTTTGCTGGGCACTAACTTTTGAGAGCTGTGACCCTGTTCTGACTGTGTGAACTCTCCTGAGCTTTAGAAATCACCCTCTACTTCATGTGGTCCATGCTGTCTCTGAGTTCTGCATCCTGGGTTTGGAGAAGCTCTCCTAACACCTCTTAAAAAAGATTCCCAGGGGGCCTTGGAGTGGTCTGTAGCACTTTGTGTGGTTCTTTGAATTGCAAAGAGGCAGGAAAGAGAGAACTTAGTTTTTGGATTTGTTTCTTAGTAAGGAAAAATCATGAATCACTAACTTATTATATTCAACCTTCCTCTTTTTCCTCCTCCTCCTCCTCCTCCTCCTCCTCCTCCTCCTCCTCCTCCTCCTCCTCCTCCTCCTCCTTTTATGGCCTTTGGTACCCTGTAGGTCACCATATTCTCATCAGTAACAGTGGCTGGCAATGGCCAGGATTCTTCCAAATTTTGGAGTGGGTGGGTAGAGGGTGAAACAGTTCCTTTAAGACTATGGGCTGAAAGCTCTGGGATAGGGTTATATATAATTTTCAGAAGTTCCCAGGTGATTTTGATTTACCCAATTTTCCTAACTCTTCATTACTTTGTCACTGTATGATCCACATTGATGTTTCTTATATTATCCTGACAAGTAAAATTTGAATAATGAATATTTTATAAAAGTATTTATTAATCTAAATGGCACACTGTCTTTTGATCTACCCCTACCCTCGCCAATTTTAGTTTCTAGGATCCTAGAACACATTGTTTTATTTTATAAAGGAAAAAAAATATTTATTTTTAAGAATACCATCTAGATTTAAAATCAGGCAGCAAAGTATAATGAAACTGCCCATGTATGATGGGGCCACAGCTGTAGATATACATTAGAGAGCTCTTAAATTGTTAGTTCTGGAGCAACCTAGTGCCATTTTCAGATAATCGACGAAGGAATTGTGCTCATTGATTGTATCACAAGGAAGTTTTTTTTTTTTTTTTTCTTGAGTGAAAACGGTGGTTCTGTTGCACAGAAAGATAAATGATATTGGTCTCTGCTTAGAGGGATCCTACTCTAAATTAAACCTGATCCTAGGCCTAAGGGGATTGCATCATTTGAAAGAAAAACAAAACCAAACCAAACAAAGCAGATGAACCCTGATGATTCTCTCTCTTTCTGTTTTTCCCTCATTGGCATTTGCTCTGGCAACAACAGTACATTATTTCTCCCGGCTTCATTCTGCCACATAGATCAAGTTCAGGCCACGGAGGCTCCTCTTGAGTTAATTTAATTCCTGGGAATCATGGGTCCCCCATCTCACCTGGTCTTGTAATTGACTCCTGAGATCCCTAGTGAGGATTGAGCTCCCCAACTTGAGGCCTTGGACATATAGTATCCTATCTCTGAGCCTCATTTGTCTTAAATCCGTTTCAAGAAATTTTGGTTAAGAAATGAAAAGTTCAGTGAAGAAATCAGATTTGAAAAAAATAAAGGGTCCCTCCTAAAGCTGTTGGTAAATGGCTGTAAATACATTTTTATCTTTTCTGAGGTGTTTTGTTTCCAGCCTGCTTGCTCTACTCAGTGTCACTACTCATCCTGCCTCTGAAGCCTCTCTCAGGGCCCTTAGGACCTCCTTCCTTCCCACTTCATTCCAAAAGATTCAATGACAATTTTCCTGGAAAACACTTAGAATCAAGTGCCATGTCTGGAACCCAACAGTGAAAACAACCCTTTTCCTAGCAAACCTTTTCAGTTCCATGTGATCCTCACTCTGTGTGTCTCCCAGGTCTAGAGATCCAGGTTTCCAAGTTAAGAACCATAAGATGACTACAGCTGGCAGAGAAAACCCCAGCAGCTGTCAAGCTGGGGTAAGCAACCGCAGGGCCTGGACTTTTCTTTGCTCAAGACTGCCTTCCCTCAGGGGATTTCCTTTCCCTGGCTTATGCAAATTTGGAGTCAGGTCCCTCTAGTCTCTAAGTATTTACATTGAGCATTGGAGCTGCGGTACCCAGTGGCCTGTTCTGCAGCAGCTGAGGCAGCAGAAACATTTAGCTCATAACTAACTTGCTCCTCCAGCACCTGTCAGCCAGTGTCTACAGTGGGGAGCTCGATGTGGGCTTTAAGAATTCTGTGACTATGAATTTACAATGTCATTAAGTGCTTTACAGGGTGTGTTGAATTACGTTCTACCTCACCAACCGGTCTGAAATCTCCCTGAGCCAAGGGACCACATGTTACCTCTCAGTCTCCCTGTGTTAGCTCAACAGGGTTGCAATAAATGAACAAATGGGCTTGGTTTCAGAAGGCCTGGATCTGCATTCTGGATGAACCACTTAGGGGCTGAAGAAGCTCGTTTCCTGATCTGACTTGGACAGCACACAGGTCAAGCAACTTGTACTTGGCACATGGTAAATGATGGTCACAGCACATTGATTGGTTGGGAAGAGCAGGCTCTGCTTATTGCTGTTTCTTCCTGACTCCCTGGAGTGTCATAGTTACCACAGCATGAATGTGGAGAAAACCTGGAAGGTAGTAGGGTAGGGCAGGGCCATCACAGAGTGCCTGCTTCCTGAAGACCCATGGAGGCCTGGATGAGTATGGTCTGGGTTTGGTCTTTCCAGCCTGCTTGCTGTCCTTAGTATCACTACTCAATCCTGCCTCTGAAGCCTCTCTCAGGGCCCTGGTTCCCCTTAGGGTTTCCTTCCTTCCCAGCCCTGGCCCTTGGTGCCCTGGCTTGCTGCCATGGTAACAGCTTCCAGGGTGACAAAGGAAGGAGCTGGGTCCTGTTGATGAGGATTTTCAGAACAGAGACTGAGCTGTGCTGCACCCATCCAGGCTCACTCTTTATTCTCACTCAAACTTGCAGCCCTGCCAACAGGACCATGTGTACCAGCCTGACCATTTGTGAGTGGAAGAAAGTCTTCTATGAGAAGATGGAGGTAGCAAAGCCGGCTGACAGCTGGGAACTCATCATAGACCCCAACCTCAAGCCCAATGAGCTGGCCCCTGGCTGGAAGCAGTACCTAGAGCAGCATGCCTCAGGCAGGTGAGAGGCCCAGTGGGGAGAAGCCCTGCACACAGCCCCTGGGTCACAGTCCTGGGCCACCATCGTCCAAGGAGAGACAGAGCCTGGGGCTGTGGTTACTCTCACTCTGTGTTAGTTCAGGTTGGGGAGCAGAGAAAGGAGTCCAGGTGCTCCACAGAGGCCCTGGTTCTAATGGTAGACTCCCTGGGTGGCACTGGGCAGGTTACATTTCATCTTTGGGTCTCTGTTTTCCACAATGAACAAAGAGCTTTAATGCTTCTGCAATCTCTGACAAAGAGTGGCTGGAATGGAAAGGAGGGGTTCTGAGGTCCACTGGAAAAAGAGAGGCTGGTCCTCTGGTCCTGGGTCTGCTTGTTCAGTAAATTAAAGGCAACTTGATTTGAATACAGAAATAGTTATTGGCCATTAGTTATGTGATAGAAACTAGCTCTATAGCTAAATAGCTCTGTGAGCTTGGGCAAGTCTCTCTCCTCTCTGGTTCTCAGTTTTCACATTTGCAAAACGAGGGTGGTGGCCTTAGATGATGATCAATCAGATCTCTTTTATTTCTCTTATCTATGAGTTTGTGACAAAAAGGCTTAACTTTGGGTAGGACTTCCCTTAGATCATTAAGGCCTGTAATTTGGAACTGGGTCCACAAAATTCCCTGCCCAAACTGTCTCAAGCCCACCAACAGGGTATCTGCACAGGTCTTTGAATCCCCTTCTATGTTCTGTCCACATCTCCAAAACACCTCCCCCACCTACTGTCCTCCCCGGGTCTTTGAATCCCCAAAGAAGTGGTGGAGGTGTTTTGGAGGTGTGTATAGAACATAGAAGCAGAGACTGGGTTCTTCACACTGGCGTATGTGTGAAGCCCCTTGTGGTGCAGAATGGTTCTAAGGGTGGAAACAGAAGGAAGTAGGCTATAGGTAGGGAGTTTATTTTAACTCTTGCTTCAAGATCTGCAAAAATTAGATTGAACCTGCCTTTTTTTTTTTTTCTTTTTTTCTTTCAGTACTTGAGACTTAACCCAGGGACAATTTACCATGGAGCTACAATACAAATCATGTATTGATACAGGGTTTAAGTTGCTTAGGGCCTCACAAAATTGCTGGGGTTGACTTGCACCTCCTGAGCTGGTGAGATTACAGGCATGCACCACTGAGCTCAGAGAAAGTTAAGCTGTCTCTTAACTAGTTGTGTGTACATGGATGACTCTCTCATTCTCTGTGCTTCTATCTCATCTCAGTAAAGTGATTTGTAACTAATCCCTACTCCCTTACACAGGTCTAAAATGTTTGGATTTTAGATCTGGGGTCTGGCTTGAGGGAGAGGAAACATTTTGTATTGAATTGTATTGGATTACTTATTTTTTGTATTGGATAATTTTTTGTATTGGATTACTTAAAAAGGTGTTGGTTGGGCATGGTGACACACATACCTGTAATCCCAGTGACTTGGAAGGCTGAGACATGAGAATCACTAGTTCAAAGCCATTCTCAGCAACAGCGAGGCGCTAAGCAACTCAGTGAGCCCCTGACTCTAAATACAAATCAAAATAGGGCAGGGGATGTGGCTCAGTGGTTGAGTGTCCCTGAGTTCAATCCCAGTACAAAAAAAAAAAAAAAGTATGGAAGGAGAAGACTGAAAACATTGAAGCATTTGAGTTTCTTGGAGGAAGGAATGCAAAGGGGTGGAGACTTGGGTGTGGGGACTCAGGATTTTAGGAACTGAGTTGGACAGGTTCTTGTTTCCTCTTGGCCTCAGGGCTCAACTGGTGCTGTTCCTGACTGGTCGCCTATGGCTCCAAGCTAGCCTCAAGGAGGTTGGAGAATGGCTATTCCTATGCTTATTCTCATATGCATATACTCATATAAAGTTAGTGCATATACTCACTTCATCTTTGAGCTTTTCTATGGAGTGTGTGTTGGGGATGGGCTTCTGTTTCAGGACCAGTCAAGCTCCTCTGCCCTTTCAACCCGGTTTCAGGTGGTGCTGAGACTGTTCTGTGGTCATGTTGTTAGAGGCCTCCAGGGATCAGGGGCTGGCTGATTCATCTCTTACCCTCAGCCTGGACTGATTAGTGCTTGAAATACAGCACAAGCTGAGTGGTGCCTGCTGGGCTGAATTGAATTCATCATTAGAGGTCTTTCAAGGCCATTATACACTGGGCATAGAAAAGGCCAGAACCAGCCCAGTGGACACCAGACAGCATCTGAAGACTCAGTCACAGGGTCCTAGAAAGGGTTCATCTTAGGGATGGAAGGCACTTATCAAGAGGTAACAAATGTTCCATCACTGGAGGTGTGCAAACATTGGTGAGAGCAGGAGGCGTGGGGATTGGCTAGATGAGCCCCAGGCCTCTTCCTCTGTACTTCCTGAGGTTGGGACTCTAGAGTTCCAGGTTAGACAAAGTATTCTGTATATATGTGTATGAGAGGTGATGATGGAAAAGGCATCTAGATCTACTTTTCTGGTGCTCACTGAGGGGCTGAAATGGGATCTAGCGATTACTTGTCCAGGTACAGGGGAGAGTTTGTTGTCAAGATATAGGGACCAGACTTGGTAGTCCTTCTATGATCCAGTCTTTCATCACCCCTCTGTCCATCCTTCTCAGTGGTTTACTAAAGACCTACCGTGTACCAGAATCTGTGCTTGGCTTCTCTTCTCCAAGCAAGCAAGGAAGATGCATGAGTCAGATGGTGCAGGCCATCCTCTTTATCATAGTTACAGGAAGGCTGAGTGGAGAGACCCTTATTGGAGACCATCACATTACATTTCACAGATGGGAAATGAGGCCTAGAGAAGGGGAGTGACCTGTGCAGCGTTCAGGTGCAAACCCTGCATGCATTAGGCTTGGGAAAGCAGAGGGGCTGCAGGAAGGCATGCAGAAAGCTCATTACAGAGCGCTGCTGGTTGCCAGATGGCTCCAGTGCGAGGCTCCTGAGAACACTGCCCTAGTCCCAAGGGACTAGAAGGAAGCGGCTGCTGGTCAACCTCAGTGCGTTAATGAACCTGTAAGTGGTAAACACTTCCATTCCCAGGCTCAGGTGCAGAGGCCTTTCCTTTCTGAGTTTCCCAGGGTGGGATGTCACTGGCAGGTTCACCTTTTCCATTCCTCTTTCCCCATCCCGCAGGTTCCACTGTTCCTGGTGCTGGCACACTTGGCAGTCGGCCAACATTGTTATTCTCTTCCACATGCACCTGGATAGAACCCAACGGATGGGATCAGTGCGCATGCGCATCTTCAAGCAGCTTTGCTTTGAGTGCGGCACCGCGAGGCTGGACGAGTCCAGCATGCTGGAGGAGAACATTGAGGGCCTGGTGGACAACCTCATCACCAGCCTGCGCGAACAATGCTACGAGGAGGACGGCGGCCAGTACCGCATCCACGTGGCCAGCCGCCCTGACAGCGGACCACACAGAAGTGAATTCTGTGAGGCCTGCCAGGAGGGCATCATGCACTGGAAGCCCAGCGAGAAGCTGCTGGAGGAGGAGGCGACAGACGCCTTCTCTGATACCTCCAAGTCGAGGGTCCAGGCTGGCTTCGGCTACAACTTCTTCTCCCTTCGCTGGTGCCTCCTCTGGGGCTCCCTCTGCCTGCTCATTGTGTACCTGCAGGTCTCCTTCCGCAGCCCCGCCTTCTTTTAAAAGACAAATTGTTGAGGGGTCGATCCCACTGCTACAGATTCAATATATAATCTTGGACAACTCACTCACCTTTCCTGAATTCAGTTTATTCCTCTGTAGAAAGAAGGGTCTGCATTAGGAATTTTAATGGTCTTCCCATTAAATTTTCCAATAAAGAGGGGTAGTGGAGAAAGATCTAATAGGTTTTGGAATTTACCAGATTTGGTAAGAGTACTAAGTCCACAGGGAGAGAGAGATAACTCTCTTCTTTCGCCCCTCCACTTCCATCTTTAGCCCTCCCTTTGCTTTATTTCCATATTCATTAGATCCCAGCTAGACCTTGTCTCATTCTCATGATCATCTTCAACTGCCCTGACAGTCTTGCTTTGGCTTCCCCTGGAGAGTGTAGTAGTCCCCACCGAGTACATAGGGGCAAAGTCACCTGATCCCTCTCGGTACAGCTTGTTCCCACCATTGTGAAACAATCAGTTTTTTACTCTGGTGCTAGGGTCTGCTTGGCTGGAATGGTCTAGAGCTGCACTGTCCAATATGTTAGCCACTGGCCATATGTGGCAATTTCAATTTAATTAAAATGAAATAAAATTAAAATTCAATTCTTCAGTCTCACCCAGCTTAGTTAGGCCAGTACAGTGTGTGCCCTCATGGGGCCATTGTGCCACTGCAGAAAATGGTGGTTTCTAGTAGGATGAATATCAAGGACCTCAAGAGTCATTCCTATGGTTTCCAGAGGACTGTCCGTCCCCTGCCTGAGTCCACCCTGGGAATCTCAAGGCAAGATAAAGAGACAGGATTGGAATGAAGTGGTACCAGCCAGCATCTTTGTGGTTTGTGGGTCTAGGAAGAGACTACCAAAATTGTGTCATGAGGGAGAGTCATCCCTCATGGGGCACTGGGGTGGAGGTGGTGAAAATGGAAGTGAGGGTTAGGGGCCTGGAAAAGTGAATGCAGATGGGGATAATTCTAAAGAGAAATGTGTTTTACTTCTCTATCAGCTCATTTTTCTCAGTGTATAAAAAAGTATGTACATATATAAAGACACAGGCATGTCTTTTCCTTGTTTAACTAGAATGACCCTTCTCTGACTTCACATTGCCTTTAAGATATATCTACTGCATTTTCTACTCCTTGAGGATTTATAACAGTGCTTATTCTTCCATCCTTTATTTCTTTTTTCTCTATACTGTAATATTCTTTCTGTAATATTCTTTTCTCTCACTTGTCCTTTATATGTGGAGGGTCCCCAAGATTCTCTTCTCATTCTGCTTGTATGCACTCAGTAACATACCCACTCACAACTTAGGTTTCACTGCACATGAGCTCCTGGTCTTTATAGCTTTTCTGAGTATTCCCACTGAGCTCCAGACCCACAGACTAATTGACCTGTCCACTGGGAGCTCCCCTCAGAAGCAGTATGACCAAAACTGAGCTCATCCATTTGCCATCACAAACCACTCTTCTTCTTTTCAGAGATCTGATAGTATCCCTGGATCCTCCTTCATCATTCTACCCAACCCCACACTAGTTGGTCATCACATTTCATATCCTGTTGATTGTTTTCCCCAAGTACCTCCAGGGTTGATCTCCTTTATTTCCTTCCCACTTACTGCTGTCCAGACTTGGTTATTAGTGTCTTTTGCCTTAGTTGCCTATGCTATGCCTGTAGCCTCTTCCCTTACAACTCATCCTCTATTCTGCCACTGTCCTGGGGTGATTTTCTAATGATCAGATATAATCAGCCCACTCCTTTGCTTAGATTCCTCCAGAGCTCCCTCCTGCTGAGGGATGAGGCATAGTCTCATTAGCCAGGCACACCTCATTTCCCAGATAAGAATAATGCATAACATTCAGTGAGAAGAAGCTCAGTAAGCACTTGCTATTATATTTACTGTGTGTGAGATATTGTCTAAACACTTTATGTGCCCTGTCTCATTTAATTCTGTGAACAACCCTTTGAGGCAAGTTAGTCCCACATTATGGCTGAAGCATGAAGATGTTAAAAAACTTATTTATGGTGAACTACATAGTGAGTTGAAATGCTAAGGTAGAAATCCAGAGTCTCTCTGATTCCAGAACATGAGTTCTCAATCACTGTGCTTCCTACCCCTGGGATCAAGTCAATGTTCTTCCTGCTCTGCTGTCTAGTTTCCCTGGGACACCTTCACCAACTTGTCTTCAGAGGTTTCCTCTCCTGGAAAGCCCAGACAGGGTTGAGATCTCACTACCTTGAGGCCCCCCTCTGCTATGGCCCTAGTCATGTTGAATTGTCATCTTGCCTGTGTGTGTGTGTGTGTGTGTGTGCCCATCACTTTCAATGTTTTGTGTTTTTTTTTTTGTCTTTCTATTCCCAATGCCTGGCACAAAGTAACTGTTCGATCAGCATGGTTGACTGACTAAATTCTCGTCTTATTGAATGTAGCATTTCCCTCCTGCACCAAGTATGTATGTTCCATGTACTACGATTCCCCAATATAGATGGGAAGGATTCTTGTCACTGTGCCTGCTGTTATTTTTTTCTTCTTAATAACAACCTATGATTTAGATATAATAATATAATATTAACATAGACAGAAAAACAAGGTTTAGTGAGATGTTAAGTCTCATAAGACTTGTGAGCTAGTTAATTTGTACCTGGTACAGAAGCCTAGAGTGTTAGGAAACAAAGAGTTAAGCTTGTCTGAGCTACCCAACACATGTTCAGATTCAGTTCAAATATTGGGCAAGTACCACAGTGACTTGCCAGAGGGCAGAGTTGGTTCACTAACATCTGGATGACAGCTGGTCTTCAGATCAGTATCTGAAAACAGGGAGGGAGTTGGGCTTCTTGAAGCCTAGAAAGAGATGTCTGAGAAATGTGTAAAAATTGCTGGCAGTGCAGTTGACAAGGATCCAGTGCTCATGTACCTCTGTTGCTGTAAAATGGAATGGATATTTGCTTCCCCCTCTGGTGAGGTAGTGTGGCAGGTCAAGAGTCCCCTCTCTTTTTGGATTCTATATATATACTGCACCTGTCTCTGTGTTGCAAGAACACAGTGTTTTATAAGCCTTTGTACATCTTTGAGCTAATTTTGCACCATTAAGTAAGCAGATATGAGTTTCACTGGTTACTGGATGGCAGCTGTTTGTAGAATTCCTGGTGAAGAGGTCAGTAAGGTTTAAGAAAAAGTGGTGTGCTGGGACTCAGAAATCTGGGAACTCATCCAAAATACAGTGGAATGAGTCAGGACAAAATCATTACCACTCTTGGAAAAAGTGGCATGAAATAGGTCCTAAGGAATATAACAGTATTCCTTCAGTTTTAATTCAGAACTCAGCATTCATATATTTTGTTGTTTTATTCCTGGCTTGTCTAAATTCCAAGATCACAAAGATAAGTAAAAATAGCCTTTGATTTGGAGGGCTTGAATTGGGTAGGGAGAATCCAATGTGTGTAAGTTAATGCTAGGGAAGGGGAGAAACTGATCATATTTTGGGGATAGGAAATTAAAAGTTTTTTCTTGGACCAGGAGATAAGAGGGCATGTGTTTGGGAGGATATGTAGAAGTAGGTCAGGAAACCATTGCTGGAAGCTAAGTACATTCTGGGCCAGGTGAAGAATAAGGAAGGTCTAAAGGCAGAGCTTACTTTAAGTTCAGAAAACAGTAATCAACCAAGTCCCACAAGAAGGCAGGATGGTAGAATACAAGAGATAGGAATTTTGGGATCTGGAAGCACAGGCTAGAAATAGGACAAAAGAACAAGGTAGTCTGGATGTTATAGTTTGTATATGAAGTGCTCCCCAAAGCTCCTGTGTTAATCCAGGAATGTTCAGAGGTAAAGTGATTACATGGTGAAAGCTTCAATCTAATCAGTCTATCCTAGTTTGAATGGACTGGGTAGTTAACTGTATGCAGGTGGGGCATAGCAAGAGGAGGGTCACTGGGTTTGTGTCCTGGAAGAGTTCTTCCCTGTTGTTCCTCCCCACCTTCTTTCTCTCTACTTCTGGGATCCTGTGAAAGGAGAACTCCTTCACTATTCCCTTTCACTATGATCTTCTGACTCACAATGGGCCCAGAGCGATGAACTCAGCTGACTATAGACTAACCCTCAGCAATCATGAACCAAAATAAAATTTTCCTCCTCTAGGTTGTTCTTATTGGGTATTTTGGTCATAGTGATGAAAAGCTGGCTAATACATTGGATTTGGGTGGAGACAGCTCTCTTGGCTCAAGTAAGGGGTAAAGTCGTTTTGTTGCTCAGGAGGATTTCAATTTATGAGATATTTTATTGTCATTTTAATAAATTTTTTTAAAAGCAAAAACAATGTGCTAACAACTCTCTATTGAACCTTTGTCAAACATTTTAATGCCTACATATATTGTACTAGGCACTATATGTGTATGAAAGAGGCATTCAGTTCTTTCCCTTATTTTGATCTTTCTCCATCCATACTTGTTTCTTGCCCAAGTAGTTGATAATAATCTTAGTTTTCATCTTTTGGCATAAAAATAAATATTCTCTTCAAGTGTCTGTGGGCATTGATAATTTGGGCTGCAAATGACAAGCTAGTTACTTCAGTCAAATAACACAAATTTTTGTTTATTTAATGCTGAAAAATCAAGTAAATTAGTTTAATAATCAACTAGGCTGCTTGTTTCTGGTCTCAATTGTTCACAAATGTTGAACTCAACTGAAAACAATTATAGATGATTTTCCTTTTTACTTTCATCCCTTTCATTTGTTTCAATAACAATAAATTACTTCCTTAAAGATTTAAACATTCATATATCCATTATATCCATAATGCATCCATTATATGTAGATTAAGAAACATGAAATGTTCCTAATAAAATGAAATATATAACTTTTAATTTTTTTGTAAGTTTAAAAGATGGTTTATTGACACATAGTATTTATACACATTTATAATATACAATTTGATGTTTTGATTTACATACATATTGGATAATCATCAACTGAGGATAATTAATATATCCATACCTTATCATTTCTTCCTTCCTTTCTTTTCTTTGGAACCAGGGATTGAACTCAGTGGAATTTAACCACTCAGCCACATTCCCAAATCTATTTTGTATTTTATTTAGAGACAGGGTCTCACTGAGTTGCTTAGTGCCCGGCTAAATTGCTTTGAACTCACAATCCTCCTGCCTCAGCCTCCTGAGCTGCTGGGATTATAGGCGCCCCCTATGGCACCAGGCTGGTATCATTTCTTTATGGTGAATACATTCAAAAGTCTCTGCTACATTTTATGTTCATTTACCAAGGTTCATTTACATTATTGATAGACATGGAACCATGGAAATGACTGGAATTCTTATCAGAAATGATGTAAGATAGAAGACAGTAAAAACAACATTTTTAAAGTGTCCCAAGGAAAAACAGTAAAAATCTCACATTTATAAGATTCTTCAGGAAGGAAACTAAAATAATTTCCTATAAAGAAATGCTAGGCAAGCCAGTTCTGGCATGGTGAGAAACAGCGTGGCCTTCTCCCCAGGGCCCCAGGCTGGAGGGTGACACCGGGAGCCCCTGGAAAGGCCACAAGGCCTGTGCCCTGCAGACACCAGGAGCTCCTGCTGTGACTACTGGCTAGCTGGCCCAGGCTGGGAAGAACCCACAAGGCTTCCCAGGCCCTCTCGGTGGAAAACCTGATGGCGGCGGTAAACTTTCCACCAGAACCCAGGACCCACGGGCTATTGTAATCATTGTTGTATATGTGCATTTTGTTCCTCATTACTGTATATATAGTTGAAAATGCTGAGTACTTTTCTAGATGTTCTAAAGTGCCTGGAATATGTTAAAAGTAGAAGTGGTAAAATATAACACATTTTGTAAATTTCTTTTTTGTTAAAAGTTTTATTTGGGCAGGGGGCAATAGCCAACCCCCTATTAAGTAGTACACCGTTGTGTGCTGGTTCTCCAGAGCACCATGCAAGTGTGCCTACGATCGGGGCTAGAGTGGTTCCTCATGTCTATGGGTTTTGTTTTACTTTGCTGTGTATACTGGATAGAAAAGATAAATGAGTCCTAATCTACATGTAGTCTTTCTAGGTGTTAAAGAGGTTGCCAGTGTATGACAAAAGTAGAATTAGTAAACAAATTTTGTATATTTTGTCTTAAAATTCCTAGGAAGGATTGTCTTCTGAAAATTTGAGTTTTGTAGCCTACTTGGTCCACGAAGGACCAGAATGCTCATATTTTAAAGACATATACAAATTAGAACTATTACATGTGTGCAGTTTATTCAAAATTGTCATGTATATAGTGGACAAATTGAGTCCTTATTTAAAACATCTAGTCTCTCTACATGTTTAGAAGTGCCCAATGTATATTATATGTAGAGGTAGAGAAATATCACTTTGTAAATATCTTTTTGCTAAAATTCATATGAAATATTGTCTTTTGGGAATGGAACTGTTAAACCACCTCTGCAAGCAGTATAGTACTATCTACTTGTTCAGTGATGTGGACAAGGTGAGAGGGGAACAATTTCAAAAGGTAACATGTTAGTATGTTCATACTTGGATATTTTCAGACATCAGTTCTCTGTATGTTTTGAGAATTTTGTTTTGCTATGTATATAGTGTATATAAAGGACAGATGAGTCCCAAATTTGCAACATGTACTTTCTAGAGGTCAAAGAAGTTGCCAAGGTATGACCAAGTAGTTACTAAAATTAGCACATTTTTGTATATTTTGGGTTGAAATTCATAGGAAAGCTTGTCCTTTGTAAATGACTTTTGGATACGAACTGGTTCAACCATCTCTAAGCCTTACTGTGCCTGTACTTGTGCACTGGACTGAAAGTAGGAGGAAGTGAGGAGGGAAAGGATCAAGGTCAAAATGGTCATATTAGAAAATACCTCAGAATATGACTATTGCTACATGTGCAATTTTATTTACTAGTGCTATGTACATAGTGGATAGGTTCTTATTTGTAAAATCTAGTCCTTCTATATATTTAGAAGTGTTTGACATATTTTAAGAATAGAAGTAGTAGAATAAAACATTTTGTAAATAACTTTAAAAGAAAAAAGGAAGAAAAGCTAGGGGACTAGGAAAAGCTGATATGACAGATACGTGATTATAAGGATTATATGGATTGATGTAATTATATTCAACACCTCTTCATGAAATCTCTCGGGTAAGATGGATGAAGGAGTATTATGGATTGAATTATAACCCCCAAAGACAGGTGTAGGATTAAAACTCCACACCTAAGAATAAGGTCTTTTTTTTTATTGAGAAATGATATTGTTACCAAGTCATTCCTAAGATGACCTCAGAAGGGCTAGGATGAACTCACGGTTCAGCCTGCCTTACCACCTAATAAGGAGAGTGAAGTGGACTCTTGGTTCCATGTGGCTTGTGTCCTTGCAAGGAGGGCAGAATAAGTTTTGATTCAGTGTGATTTATGTTGTTATATGACTGTTTTCACTTCTATTGAGTTGATGTTTATGGTGAAACATTTTAATTCTTGTACCTCCACTTTGGGTGGTTCCCATGGGGGAAGCATTTAACATGAAAAAGGGACACCACCCTGATGGGAATATGCAGCAGGGCAACTTCAGTAGTGCAAAGAACTCTGCTGCTATGCCTCTCCCATCCCTACCCCCACAGTCAGTGTCAGTGATGTCACAATGTTATTTGTGTATGTACTGTGTTCAGTACCATAGAAAACAGTTGGGGATTACTCTAACATTATTCTCTTACATATTACAGAATACAAATGCAGCACTAGAAACCTTTATAATTGTCACAAAGAGTCCAGCTCCTGCTGTGAGTCGGCCCTCACGGACCATTATTGTGTCCTGAGGACCATTGGGGAGGGGAGCGTTGGGAAGTTGGTGCTAGTTCACCATCTCCTGACAGAGACAGAGGTGGCAGTGAAAGTTGAGCCAAAGACAGAGGGGAACAAGCCTGTGCTCTGTGAACACAACTGGTTGATGGACCTGGAACACCAAAACGTGATCCAGCTCTTCCAGGTCATTGAGATTATCCACAATGTGTAACTCATCATGGAGCATGCAGGTGGGGGACAACTTCTGCATCACATCCTGCAGGCTGGTGGCATACTGGAGGAGAAGGTCTGCGGGGTGTTCAGGCAGATGGTGCATGTGGTGCATTACTGGCATGAGAAAGGCGGTGTGTACCTGGACCTGAACCTGAGAACTTTGTGGTGGATGCCAGGGGCCACGTCAAGCTCCTTGACTTTGGCCTTAGCATCAGCTTCACACCTGGACAGAAGCTGAACTGGTTTACGGGGACTTTCCTGTACTGTGCCCCTAAAATTGTGCTGGGGAAGGGATTTAAGGGCCCTCTGGCAGATATCTAGAGCCTGGGCGTCACTCTATTTTATGCTCACAGGGAGAAGGCCATTCAAGGTAAGCATCACTAAGGCCCTGCAAAAATTGATCGTGCAGGTAAGCTATGACATTCCCTTGCATATGTCCGCGGGAGCACACAGCCTCATCCAGCAAATCCTGATGGTGGACCCCACGCAGAGGCCTACCCTAAAGCAGATATTGGGGCACCCATGGCAGAGCCAGGGCGAGGCCTCCTCAACCAGCCCTCCCAGCTAGCCATTCCCCAAGTGGCCTGACCCCCCCAATCATAACCATCATGTTCGACATGGGTTATGACTCCTATAAAGCCTGGTTGTCCCCGGAAAATTGCCAATTTGATGAGGTCATGGTTACCTACCTCCTCCTCTAGCACAAGAGAATACAGGGGTTGGCCTGTGCACTCTAGGTGAAGTCTATGCTTAATGAGGTGGTTGGGCCTCGCCCAGGCCCTGTGGTGGATCCTCCCAGCGTCCGCTCTAACAAGTGCACCAGTGAGCCTATCCTTGCCTTACCCTGTGAGCAGAAGCCACCTGAGGAGGCCAAGCCGTCAGGGCAGAAGGGTGCTGTAGCTGCCAGCATGCCTATCCTTCCTCTCCGCTTTTTCCATGTGAAGACACCCCTTTCCAAGCCAGCCTCCCAGGAGGACCCTAGGATCCAATGGCATGTGCACATCAGGCCTAAACCTTGTAGGCGGGTAGCAGAAGGCCTGGCCTCCCAGGGTGGCTCCACAGAGCAGCCCTATGAGAAGCAGGAGCTGAAGGGGGATCACCAGGCGGATGGCCACCTGCCTGCTGCTGAGAGCCATAGCCAAGTAGGAATGACGCATGGCATTTTGGTTTGAAAGGTGACCCTGCTCAGGGATTAGGGTGGCTCCGGGTTTAGGGTTTAGGGTGGTCCTGCTGCAATAGGGCGGCTCCAGGTTTAGGGTGGATCCTGCTGGATCCTGCTGCCTCAGGCGCGCCCGCTCCTTGAGTTCCCGTTGAGTTCTCGCGGGGTTCTGAGACTATTGGTACGCAGAGCCCGGTGGAGGGAGTGTATTTTCCCAGAACGTGCATGTAGAGTGCTGGTGAGAGTTCAGGAATAAAGGGTTGCTGTTTGAATCTACAAGGCTTTTGTGGTGGCTCGGTTATTTTGTGCCCAGCCAGACTGCGGCAGCCTGCAACAACTCTGCTGCTGCCTGCAGTGCTTTCGTGGGCCCTCTTTCCACAAGAGTGGCTCCAGTGAGCTGAGGCCACAGACCCCCTAGGTTCTGCAAAAGAGTGGCTCCAGGTAACCTGCCCAATGGACAGCCAGAAGACCCTGAGCTCAGAACATCCAGACTTTATGGTGCCAGCACCCATCAGGAAGTGGACTCCAACAGCTTCAGAAGTGAGGTTCGCCAACTGGCTCAGGCTTCTCTGTGCAGATTCCAGCCAGGAGTGCATCTGGATCCACCAGGACTCTCCTCTACCCCCACCTGCCAGAGACATCAGAGACTCTTTTCCCTCAGACACTTCCCCCTGCCCTGCTCTTCTCTGCCATAGCAGAGATGATTCTTAATAAATTTGTTTCTCACAAATTGAATGATAAGATTGACATTCCAATGATTTATTTAAAAAGCAAACATGTTTAAAGTAGGAGGAGGAAGAGAAAAAGAGGGAGGCCTCAGGGCAAGGGCAGGAGTCCAGCAGCCATCATGCTGTCCAAGGCCTGGACTGGTGCCTCTATCCCCTGTTCAGTGTAAATAGAGACTCCTGCCCCTTGAGCCCATCTGCAATGGGACTCAAACACCTTGAGCCAGTGTAGATGGGGATTTTCTTGCCTTAAGTCTGTTTGAACTGGGCTGGGGATGTGGCTCAAGCGGTAGCGCGCTCGCCTGGCATGCGTGCGGCCCGGGTTCGATCCTCAGCACCACATACAAACAAAGATGTTGTGTCCACCGAAAACTAGAAAATAAATATTGAAAAATTCTCTCTCTCTCTCTCTCTTCTCCCTCTCTCTCTCACACTCTTAAAAAAAAAAAAAGTCTGTTTGAACTGATGGCTTTGGCCACAAAGAATCCCTCTTGAGGGCTTCAGGCCCCTCCCTGAGATGTGTGGAGAGGGTGGGTGGCAGCTGTTGGAGAAGACACATGTGTCAAGGCACTGGAGACTGTTGAGAGCCACAGCCGAAGGGGCCCCAGCAAACTTCCAGCTGCCGGCTGATGATTGGCTCACAGCGGCCCCAGCAACATCTAGCTGATTGGCTCCTCTGTGGTGATGCTCACTGGGCTGTTTCCCTGCCCTTTCAGACCACGGAGCTGCTCATTGGGGGACTTTTTTGGCTCTGCCCACGTGACCCAGCCAATCGGCCTCAAGAGTAGGAGGATTGTGGGAGGTGGAGAGAAGCTTGTGTGGGAGAGAGAGGCTTGTGGAAAGCCGGTGGTGGCAGTTGGGGCTCTGAGGGTTTTTCCTGAGGAGCTGTTTTGTTTGGCGTGTGTGGTTCTAAAAATAAAGTTAGTTTCTTTTGACAAGTGGCTCCTGATTGTGCCCAGCCAGACTGCGGCATTTGGTGGGCCGCACGGGGAGCGACTGAGGTTGCCTGTCCCTGGAGATGTGTAAGATGGAAGAAAAACCACTCACATCTGAGGAACAGATAGGGAGAAAGGACGGATGGACATTTCAGGAGGCTATTATAATGATTTTGTGTTGTTCCAATTTTGTTTCACTCTGTTTCAGTTTTGTTAGGCGTTATCTTGTTGGGTTGTATTATAGTAGAAATACGGGATCAGAAATTAGTAAAAAACAAACTGAAAGAGTGTTAAGTAAATTGTTAGAGGAAGGAGGCATCTCAGTAAAATCAAGAACAATCAGGGCATATGTTGATACAATACAAAAATGTAGCCCATGGCTTTTTAAGGAGGAGTTGTTAAATATATCACAATGGAACCATCATGGTGAAGATTTAAAAAGAATAGAAAAGAAAAGCCCAGGGACTCTGCCAGTTGGCACATTGCCATTGTGGACGTTCATATCTTGTTTGCTTAGTCCAAAGCCTTCAGTTCAGACAATGGTAGAGGAAGGAGAAGACATAATGATTCAAGTAAAAGAGAAGGCCTCTCAAGCTAGTCAGACAGAGGAAAAGATTCAAGTAAAAGAGAAGGCCTCTCAAGCTAGTCAGACAGAGGAAAAGATTCAAGTAAAAGAGAAGGCCTCTCAAGTTAGTCAGACAGAGAAAGAAAGTGTAAAACAGAAAAAGCCATCAGGGGGAAAGTTACAACAGGAGACTGCTACTAACACCTTTCTATCACCAGAGGACGTAAGTGTCCAACAAACAAGGCCACCTCCATATGCTGGGAGGTCCCCAACCCCCGCAGTTGATAGTTGGGATCCTGAGACAAGATCTCAAATATTAACATGCCCTGTATTTGAGGCAGGAGGGCAGCGATTTTACCAAGTTTTAAATTTCAAAACAGTGAAGCAGCTAAAAGAGGCTGTAACAACCTATGGTCCTCAAGCACCCTTCACTGTAAGCATGGTCGAATCCATTAACAACTTGAACATGACGCCAGTAGATTGGGCTAATATGTGTAAAGCTGTGCTAAATGGAGGACAATACCTGTTATGGAAGGTTGCCAATGAGGAATTTTGCAAGGAGACGGCTAGGCGAAATGCAGCAGCTGGTTATCCTCAGAGAAATCTAGATATGTTGTTAGGAAAGGGACCTTATGAGGATCAGCAGCAACAAATTGCATATGATCCTGGTGTATATGCACAAATTGCTGTAGATGCAATTAAGGCATGAAAGACTTTACAAGGACATGGAGGTTTACAAGGTCAATTATCTAAGGTAATACAAGGAGCTAATGAACCTTATGCTGAATTTGTAGATAGGCTTATTCAAACAGCTACCAGAGTTTTTGGGAATACAGAACAAGCAATGCCATTACTAAAACACCTGGCTTATGAGCAAGCGAATCATTGGTGCAGAGATATCATTAGACCATGGAAACATGAAGATTTAAACACATATATTAAATTATGTAGAGACATTAATGAACAAGAGCAAGTCGTGGCAGCTGCAGTAAAACAGGCTTTAGATGCCAGAGACATTAATGAACAAGGGCAAATTGTGGCAGCTGCAGTAAAACAGGCTTTAGATGCCAGGCCAAGAACATGCTACAATTGTGAACAAACAGGACATTTTAAAAGGAATTGCCCCATTGGAGGAGGGTTTAACAAAACTAGGTATCAAAGGAGTAGAATACCAGGTATTTGCCCACGATGCCGTAGAGGGAGACATTGGGCTAATGAATGCCGTTCTCAAACCACCATAGAGGGTACTCCATTATCAAAAAACGAACAAGGACCAGGTGTTTATCCACGATATTGTGGAGAAAGGCATCGGGCTCCATTGCCAAAAAATGGACAGGGGGGCCCAATGCTCCGGGGCCCAAAACCACAAATATACGGAGCACTGGAGGAACCCAGCAACCCCATCAGGGTAGTGCCCAGGACACATTGTCCATCAGATTCCTCATCAGACAAACCAGAGGGAGCGCAGGGTTGGACATCTGCGCCTCCGCCAGAGCAGTACTAACTCCAGAGATGGGAGTTCAAATCATTCCCACAGGGGTGAAAGGACCTCTTCCCAAAGGAACAGTAGGCTTATTATTGGGACGCAGCTCTTCTACTCTAAAAGGACTTATGATAAGTCCTGGGGTAATTGATCCCCATTATGAAGGTGAAATAAAAATTATAGCCAGTTCTCCAAAGGGTATATCAGTAATTTCACCAGGAGATAGAATAGCACAGTTACTAATAATACCCAGCCTACATGATAAATTTTCCAGTCGTACTGTAGAAAGAGGTTCCAAGGGATTAGGCTCCACAGGTGTAGACTGGGCTATGCTTTCTTTAAATTTAGATTCTCGCCCCATGCTAAAACTAAATATTCAAGGACATGAATTTAATGGGCTACTGGATACAGGTGCAGACCTTAGCATCATCTCTCATCAAGAATGGCCAAAACATTGGCCATTACAACAAGCCACTCAAACACTTCGAGGCCTAGGAGTGGCAACTAATCCCCATAGAAGTGCAATGGTATTAGATTGGAAGGATCCTGAAGGATGTGAAGGAACTATACAGCCATATGTATTGGTCATCTTCCCATAAATTTATGGGGACGAGATGTCCTAGATCAATTAGGTTTGACATTAACAAATAACATCAACCAAAATGCACCCACTATTATGACTAGACAAGGTTTTAGGAAAGGAAAAAGTTAGAAAAACAAGAACAAGGTATAGCAGCACCAATACAAATAGATCAAGGAACAGACAGACATGGATTGGATTTTCAGAAAGGGCCACTGAGACAATAAAAATTACTTGGAAATCAGAAAGACCAGTATGGGTTCCTCAGTGGCCCCTGACTAAAGAAAAGATACAAGCAGCCCATGACCTGGTCAAACAACAATTAGCAGAAGGACATATACAACCTTCTGTATCTCCCCATAATACTCCCATTTTTGTCATCAAAAAGAAATCTGGTAAATGGAGATTATTGCAAGATTTAAGAGCCATTAATAATGAGATGGTTATTATGGGACCTGCTCAATCAGGGATTCCTCAATTGTCTGCTTTGCCAAAAACCTGGTATGTTTTAGTTATAGATATTAAAGATTGTTTTTTTTTCAATTCCAATTCATCCTGAGGATAGTCCACGTTTTGCATTTACTATCCCTGCACTGAATCATGAAGGTCCTGATCAGAGATATGAATGGAAAGTACTCCCTCAAGGGATGGCTAACAGCCCAACTATGTGTCAAATTTATGTTAACAAAGTAATCCAGCCACTTAGAAATCAAAATCCTGAACTACAAATATTTCACTATATGGATGATGTATTATTAGCACACAAAGATAAAAACACATTGCTAGAATGTTATGCCACACTTAAAACTTATTAAAAAATTATAATCTAGAGATAGCAATAGATAAAGTACAATTAAATTTTCCAATTAATTATTTAGGAGTTCTATTATCCTCAACCATGGTCCGTCCACCAAAAATTCAAATACGAGTAGATCAACTCAAATCACTTAATGACTTTCAAAAGTTATTAGGAGACATAAATTGGATAAGGCCTTATTTAGGTATACCAACAGGAGAGTTGGGACCTTTATTTGATATCCTAAAAGGTCCATCAGATCCAAATTCACCCCGAATGTTAACGCCTGAAGCAAGAAAGGCATTAAAAATCATTGAAACATATATGGAAAATATGCATTTGGATAGAATTGATATAAGTTTGCTTTTATTATTTATTGTACAGCCAACAAAAAATATTCCTACAGGAGTATTTTGGCAAGAAGGTCCATTATTATGGATACATTTATCTTATTCTCCTAACACTATTCTTCTAGGTATCCTGAGGCTGTAGGACAATTAATACTCAAAGGAATAAAAGCAGCAAAGGGAGTGTTTGGAATTTCTCCCAATAAAATTATTACTCCATATACTATGAATCAAATTGATGAGTTAGCTAATGAGTTAAATACTTGGGCAATAATCATGTGCAAATCTAATGTTTCATTTGATAACCACTTACCATCTAATCCTTTATTGTCTTTTTGGTCATTGCATCCTGTAATTTTTCCAAAAATGACAAGAAAAACACCTATCATGAATGCTCCAAATATATTCACTGATGGGTCAAATAATGGTACAGCAGGAATACTTACATCTGATCAAACTTTTACATTTTTAGTACCCAAACAATCAGCTCAAAAGGTAGAGCTTAATGCAGTTTTACAAGCTTTTGTGATGTTTAAAGATTCTGTATTTAATTTATTTTCTGATAGTCAGTATGTAGTTAATGCTATAGTATCTCTTGAAGATGCTGGTAGGATTTCCCCTTCTTCTACTGTTTTCTCTTTGCTTTCCACTATACAAAGTCTAATCTGGGACAGAAAAGATCCATTCTTTATAGGACATATCAGGGCACATACAGGATTGCCTGGAGCCCTTAGTTTGGGCAATGATTTAGCAGATAAAACTACACATGACATACATATTTTCTCTACACTAGAAGAAGCTATAAATTTTCATAAAAAGTTCCATGTCAATGCTAATACTTTACAAAAGCATTTTAAAATAACTAAGGAACAAGCTAGACAAATAATAAAACAATGTCAAAATTGTGTGACCTTTTTACCACAAGTTAATCTTGGAGTCAATCCTAGAGGATTGATACCTAACCATATTTGGCAGATGGACGTCACACACTTGCCAGAATTTGGAAAATTAAAATATTTGCATGTTACAGTTGATACTTCTTCTGGATTTTTGATGGGCTCCCTTCATGCCGGAGAAAAAACTAAAGATGTTATAGCTCATTGCTTACAAAATTTTGCCACTGTGGGTGTTCCAAAACAGTTAAAAACAGATAATGCCCCTGGTTATACTTCTACCTCTTTTAAACAATTTTGCTCAACATTTGGCATTACTCATATAACAGGAATTCCATACAATCCACAGGGACAAGGCATAGTTGAAAGAGCTCATCAAACTATTAAAATGTACTTATTAAAGCAAAAAGAAGGAATTGGGAAGGGGTATATATTCCCCAAAGATAAACTTAAAATAACGCTTTTTACTCTAAACTTTTAAAATTTGGATTCATCAGGACTTAGTGCTGCGGAAAGGCATATGTGTCCAAAAAATGTACATAAGCCCAAGGTACTTTGGAAGGATATTCTAACAGGACAATGGAAAGGTCCTGACCCAGTAATTGTCTGGAGTCGGGGGTCTGTTTGTGTGTTTCCACAGGGAGAACAGCAGCCGATTTGGATTCCAGAGAGATTAACCAAGGTCCTGACCCAGTGATTGTCTGGAGTCGGGGGTCTGTTTATGTGTTTCCACAGGGAGAACAGCAGCCGATTTGGATTCCAGAAAGATTAACTAAAGCGATTTCTACAGACCAAAAAGAAGATGATTTGGCTCAAATCCATAACAACTGATATCCAAAACTCCAGTTTGGCTATTCTTACATCTGCAACAGAACCAGGATGCTTTTTTCAATATCTATTTTATTATTGCCCTTTGCCATATCATGAAGTTCTATTTTGTTTTTTGAGCTCATACAGACCTAGGTTAATGTTTTGCTGATCAGTTCTATTTTTTGACTATAGAGTTTTTAAACATTGCAATGGAGATTTCACCTGTAAAAAGTTATAAGGCCTTTACTATAATGTTATGTGTTGTATGTATTATATTATGTGTGCACACTTGTGTTTTGTGTTATATGTTTGAATGTATGTATGTCCATATATCATGTATGATGAGCGCTCATGATAAAATGGATCCAAATATTTTTTTTTCACGTGATTTATATGGTTTAATTTAAATTGGGTAAACAACTGTTGAGGATTGTTTTAATATGTAAACAAAAAAGAAGGTTAACAGATCTGTTTGTTTACTTTCACCTTTCCTTTTCATTATATTTAATAATTCTCTTAAAGATAATGTAAATTGTTAAGAAAATTGTTTTCTTTTAGTGTCTTCTGTAATGTTACATAATTTTTTCTTTAGCCATTATTGCCAGAATTCCTATCTTCATCCCAGTGCCGGTGAAGACAATGTAAATTGTTAAGAAAATTGTTTTCTTTTAGTTCCTTCTGTAATGTTACATAATTTTTTCTTTAGCCATTATTGCCAGAATTCCTATCTTCATTCCAGTGCCGGTGAAGACAATGTAAATTGTTAAGAAAATTGTTTTCTTTTAGTGCCTTCTGTAATGTTACATAATTTTTTCTTTAGCCATTATTGCCAGAATTCCTATCTTCATCCCAGTGCTGGTGAAGTCAAAGATAAAACCAATCTACAGCTTCTATAATAGCCATCACTGAACTGCTTGCAGAACTTGCCTGGACACATTGTAAGCTCACCTGTATGCATTGTGAACTATCTGTTGGTGCAGCGACTTGTGGTAGTGTTGGGGTATTTTTGCTGATGATGTCATTGGTGGTACAATTTTTCCAAAAGGAGCCGTCAATTGGCTTGGTGTATCTTCCTCCCTTCTGCTTGTCATGATCGTCCAGCTAAAATTTGGGGGCCAACAGAGGTGTGGCAAAGAACCTCACCCCCCCCCCCCCCCCGCTGGTACAAAGACCTCTCCACAGGTGTGGCTGTATATTGGACCGGTAGTCAATGACGGGTAAGATCCAATTGCAATGGTACCAACCTAACGGGTAAGGACCATATGTACTATTGGACAACCCTTGGCAGGCACGGTCCCTAAGCCACATGCTTTTTGTTTAAACAGAGAGGGGGAGATGTTGAGAGCCACAGCCGAAGGGGCCCCAGCAAACTTCCAGCTGCCGGCTGATGATTGGCTCACAGCGGCCCCAGCAACATCTAGCTGATTGGCTCCTCTGTGGTAATGCTCATTGGGCTGTTTCCCTGCCCTTTCAGACCACGGAGCTGCTCATTGGGGGACTTTTTTGGCTCCGCCCACGTGACCCAGCCAATCGGCCTCAAGAGCAGGAGGATTGTGGGAGGTGGAGAGAAGCTTGTGTGGGAGAGAGAGGCTTGTGGAAAGCCGGTGGTGGCAGTTGGGGCTCTGAGGGTTTTTCCTGAGGAGCTGTTTTGTTTGGCGTGTGTGGTTCTAAAAATAAAGTTAGTTTCTTTTGACAAGTGGCTCCTGATTGTGCCCAGCCAGACTGCGGCAGGAGACTCCGGAGTGTTCTGTGGCATCATCTCCATGTTCCTATTTGCACACAAGGGAGAGGTGGGTCAATGGACAGACGTGGACCTGCCAGCAGCAGTGGCTGGATGCTTCACCACATGCCACATAGCCATTGAAGCCCAAGTCTCTTTTTGGTCACTGCTAGAGGTCACAGAGTGTGAGACATGGAATTTGGGGACTGGCGATGTTAAACCATCTCAGGGTTGCTACTTAACATCAAAGCCAAGTGCATCCACATGTAATTGCTTTTCTCTTTGGGTTCTAGGGACTCTGAATTTCGTAAAGTGAAATGCACACCAACAAGAGTAAGAAACTCTCAGATCAGTCAGGATGGGAGGCTTCCCTGTACCTTTAAGCCCTGGCATCTCCACAGGACTGGGACTGGCAGAGCTGCTCTGGAAGTTTCTTTCTGCACTTCCCCTTAGTGGGCAGAAATGGATACCTTACAAACAAACAAATAAGAAAAGTTTGTGCCATTTGTCCTGTTAATGGTTTGCCATTTCCTAGGAGGGCCTCTAGACTTGTAACATGAGCAGCTTAGAAGTTTCTAAAAAGTAAAGTCTTTGAATAGTTTTCTAAACAAAAAGAAGAGCATGGAAAATGCCCCTAAGGTTAATCCCCTTCCCAGCTTGAGGCAGGAGCACACTGTGTGCAGCCTGGAAAGGGAAGAGTCTGGATCCAGCCTTGCCCTTGGGACTGGATTGTCTAATTGCTGCCTGAAGGTTACAATGTGCAGAAGGTTCTGGGAGGCAGGAGAGGTATGATGAGGGGAATGGGGCAGTGTGCTTAAGGAGGAAGCTCAGGGGCAGCTGGACAACTCCAGGCTGGCAGGGGGACAGCTGCAGTGGATATGCAGGAAGTCTGAGGAGGAAAAGGAGGCAGTGCAGAGGAGGAATGCCTTTGGTGCACCTTGTGTGCCTTTGTCTAGGGCGTGGAAAGGAAGGGCTTCCTGGGCTCTCTAGCCCTGGTGCTGGGCAGGTCTGGGACTTGTCTGATAGATTTTCTGTCTGTTGCTCCTACAAGTAGAAACTGGCATTCTCATGGTGCACACAGTAAAACTCCCTGAGAGGTGTGGAGAAAGAAGGGCTGTTTTACTTACTGCATTATATAGTTATGTGAAGGCTGAGCCCCTTCATGCTGAGGGCCTTCTGTCAGTAGCCCAAAACCATGGGCTCCATTCCCACAGCCAACACTCACTTTCCTACCCTTGGTCCCAAATGTCTGTTCTCCTGAGACCTCCTTTGGTTCCACTTCCTAAGGCCTCTTCTTGGCTGCTGCTGACAAGTGCAGCCAAGAGAGGATGGGTGTTTGGGTCAGTGCATGTCTGTAGGTCAGAAGAGTTTAGGGTTAGCAGTCCAAAAAGCCAGAAATAGCAACCATCTTTACAGACTCTGAACAGAAGCAGGCCTCAGTCATCAGTTAGAACAAGACTGCAGCCCTGAGAGCTGCTCTGTGTGGGCACCCAGGAAGCCCCATATAGGTGAACCTGGAGGATCAAGAGAGTTTGCTCCAAGCAAATAATGGAGAGAAGAAAGTTTGTTGTTGTTATTGCTGCTACTGCTGCTGCTGCTATGATTTTTAATGAACAGAGACTTGGAACCTATGATTGGTCCCAGTTCTCTCCCCAGTTACAAAAATCAACTCAAAATGTATTAAAGGTTTAAATGTAAGAAATGAAACTGAAAGTACTTAAAAAAAACAATGACTTTGTTTTACTGTGAGCTCCTGGTCTGGGATGGAGGTGTGTGTTGACCATTTTGGAGGGAGAGCTATCAGCTGTGTCAAATCCTGGTGATAGATAGGTAAGGGCTGCATTTAGCAATGTGGAGCTCATGGCACATGGGAACAGCAAGGAGTGTGAGCCTGGGTGGAGCAGATATATAATTGTTCCCCTTTTTACAGGACTGTAATTTGTATTTTGATGCCTGTGGTTATCTTTGGGTACATAGTTTTTCTTTCTGAATACTGTGTCCCAAGAATAAACATCAGAGTAACATTTTAATATCATGTCACTGATATTTGACTCTCTGCCCATCCTTTGAGGATTCCCCAAAACAATTCAAAATAGCGTTATATTTTTTGTTGTAAATAAATATTCCAGAAAAAATAGAGATTAGCTGTTATTGCTTTAAGTTAAAAGCTAGTTGGACCATGAAAACTCATTGCCATTTCAGTACCAAAATGTGCAGAACATAATTGCCTTGGTGCATATTGATTTTTTCACTCTGAGATGGTTAGGCCTTGAGATAATTGGCCAATACTAGCTTTAAAGAAAGAACAAACCAGTTCCCACACAAAAGAGTTTTTCCTCTGCTGACTCCTCTGCCTGTCCTCAAATGTGCTATGGCTTTTTAAAAATGCCCATGAAGTGACAATTAATGACTTGCCTAGCTAACAATTATAGCCCATTTAGTCTTGTCTCATTCAATATTCCTCATTACTTTGACATTTTAGTTCCTAAAAAGCACATTTTAATAACCTATTTTCTCATCTGATGTGATCCTTAATTTTAAATTTTGTGCACAGTTGGGCCTTATTTCTTAATGCAGTGGCAAAGTTATAAAATAAATTTGAACCAACTTATTAATTCAGAGTTAAAAGAGGAGAGAGGTTCCAGAGCATGCCTCATGTTTTCCTCATACCTGATATTCACCCCAAAGGTGTCTTCCCAATCTGCTCTGTCACTGTTATCATCCCTAAGATCCATTGCTAATTGATGGAAGGAGTAGTTCTCAGTTCTGGGTGTTAGTTATGGGTGCAGAGCAGGGACAGTGTTGGCAGAGGTAGAGAGGAGGTCAGAATCTCACATTGAAGCCCACCTGAGCAACAGAGTGAGACCCTGCTTAAAAAATAAAAATAAAAAGTGCTGGGAACTACCTCAGTGATAGAGGACTTTTCTGAAACAAAGAGGCCCAGTTGTCAATGGCCAGTTTGTTCAAAAAACACAAAACATAAAATGAAACAAACAAAAGTAGGGCTTGAGTGAATGTGTTCAACACTTATGCCCTTCCCATTATGTGAGGACATAGCAACAAGGCACCTTGTCATGGGGAGAGTGGGAAGGATGTTTGGGTCACTACAAGTCTACAAGTCTACAAGGGTTTAGGGTTAGCAGTCCAAAAAGCCAGAAGTAACAACCATCTTCACAGACTCTGAACAGAAGCAGGCCTCAGTGATCAGTGAGAACAAGACCGAAGCCCCGAGAGCTGCCCTGTGTGGGCACCCAGGAAGCCCCATGTAGGTGAACCTAAACCCAAGGAAGTCCATGCCCAGACACATTGAGAACACTTACAAACCAAGGATGAAGGAAAAGATTTGAAGTCAACTGGAAGAAAATGATACCTTAATGTCAGACATGGAACCATTTAAGTGGTTATGGAATTCTTATCAGAAATTAGGTAGGATAGAAGGCAGTGAAGTGACATTTTTAAAGTGCCCAAAGAAAAAACACAGGAAAACCAAAATCTTGCATAGCAAAATGTTCTTCAGAAAGGAAGGAAAAATAAATATATCTTCATATAAAGCAAAGCTAAGAGCCAGCAGAGATGTTAGCTAAAATAATCATTGGTCCTTCAGACAGACAGAAAATCATACTGGAAAGAAAGTTGGGCATCAGGGATAAGGAGAAAAAAAAAAAACAAAAACAAAAACAGATAACAATTATATGGGTAAATAGAAGAGGCTTTTTTTAAAAGCTCTTTAAGATACGTTTTGACTATTAAAAGGAAATATTCAGAAAATATCTGAAACCAAACAAATTAAAATGTGCATGTAATGAAAGCATTGTTTAGAGAGAGATTCACAGCACCAAATGCTTACATTAGGTAAGTAGAAATTCTCAAATCGAATCAATAAATGGGATGGATTAAAAAACTTCTTCTCAGCAAAAGAAACAATCAGTGAGGTGAATAGAGAGCCTAAAGAATGGGAGCAAATCTTTACCAGAAGCACATCAGATAGAGCACTAATCTCTAGGATATATAAAGCACTCAAAAACCTTAACACCAAAAAAAAAAAAAATCAATAAATGGGTCAAGGAACTAAGCAGACACTTCTCAGAAGAGGATATACAATCAATCAACAAAAATGAAAAAATGTTCAACATCTCTAGCAAATAGAGAAATGCAAATCAAAACAATAATAAGTATTGGCGAGGATGTGGGGAAAAAGGCACACTCATATATTGCTGGTGGGACTGCAAATTGATGCAGCCAATCTGGAAAGCAGTATGGATATTCCTTGGAAAACTTGGAAAGAACCACCAGTTGACCCAGCTATCCCACTCCTCGGTTTATACCCAAAGGACTTAAAAACAGCAAACTTCAGGGACAGAGCCATAACAATGTTTATAACAGCATAATTCAGAATAGCTAAATTATGGAACTAACCCAGATGCCCTTCAGTAGATGAATGGATAGGGAAACTTTGGTATATATACACAATGGAACTTTACTCAGCATTACAAGAGAATAAAATCATGGTATTTGCAGGAAAATGGATGGAGCTGGAGAATATAATTATAAGTGAAGTAAGCCAATCCCCCAAAACCAAAGGCCTAATGTTTTCTTTGATATGAGAATGCTGACTCATAATTTCAATGGGGGTGGGGGTGGAATTTGGGAGGAATGGAGGAAATTTAGATAGGGCAAAGGGGAGGGTAGAGAAGGGAGGGGGCAAGAGGGTAGGAATGATGGTAGAATGAGTTAGACATATTACCCTAAGTACATGTATAAAGATATGAATGGTGTGAAAATACTTTGTGTACAATCAGTGACTTAAAAAATTGTGCTCTATGTAATATGAAATGAATTGCATTCTGCCATTGTGCGTAACAAATTAGAATAAATAAATAATTTAATAAAAATAACTAAATGACCATTTTCAGAAACAGAAAAAGGTGATGAAAATAAACGCAAAACCAGCACAAGGAAAAAAATAAACATGAAGACTAACTTAAATGACACTGTACGACCCGTATAATGTAGACGAAGTAGAAGTTTTCTGGAGAAGCAGGAGCTACCACAGGAACATTTAGATGGTTGGGTGACCATCAGGGAAATGGAGTTCCTAATAGGAAAAGCTCCACAAAGATCTTCAGGTGTAGATGACATCACTGATAATTCTACCACACCTTTGAAGAAGGGTTAATACGAACTGTATATGAACATTTCCAGGAAACAGAAGCAGAGGGGACAATTCACGAAGTATTTCATGAAGCTGGTATTACCTGGCCACGAAACCAGAAATGGCGGTGCCAGAATAAAACTATGAAAGAAACCAAAATTTACCGACTCAATTTCATCGTGAATGTAGATACACATGTCCCTACACAAGGCACTTTATGGACAAGCCGAGGAAGACATATGATGGTATAGATTGATGTAGAATAATGATACAGCAAAATTCAACCCCCATTGATAAGAACTCTCAGACAGGTAGGACCAGAGCGTGTTATGGAATAAATCATATCCCCCAAAGACATGCGTAGGTTCAAAACTCCACACCTAAGGATGAGGTCTTTTTTTCAGAAGTGGCATTATTATGATGTAGTTACTTATTATGGGGTCATAGGGGGCTAGGGTACTCTCTTGCTTAATCCTGGCTTGTGTCCTTACAAGGAGAGCAGGTGGACTCTTGATTCGGTGTGGCCTGCTTCTACACTGAGAGCAGGGCAAGTTTTGTTTCAGTATAACTTAAGCAGTTCTGTGACCATCTTCTCTCCTGTTTAGTTGATGTTTGTGGTGAAACATTTTAGTATTTGCACCACTCACTGGGGTCTTTCCTCTAGGTATTTTTCTGTAGCTCCCTTTCTTTGTGGTTCCATTTAACATGAGAAAGGGACATGACCCTGGTGTGAATCTGCAGCAGGGCAAATTCAGTAGTGTAGAGACTGCTGCTGCTGTGCCTCTCCATCCCACACCCTCAGCTGCTGATGTCACAGTGGTTATCTGTGTAGACACTGTGTGTTCAGTACCACAGAACACAGTTGGCGTTTTCTGCTACACGAACCTCTTACATCTTGTAGAAAACAAAAGTGGCCCTAGTTTTAATTGTCATGAATTTGCTTTACCAGAGATGTTTCTGCCTTCATGGAGATCTGAGTTTTTAATCTGGTGTTCTTCGGGTCAACCTGAAAGACTCCCCTCTGACAGGGGACATCTGGTGGGGACCAACTCCCTGGGCTCTTGTCTGTCTGGGGCTGTGGTTGGAATGTGTGTGTCTGTCCAAAATTCCTGTTGACCCTTCAGCCTCAACATGACAGCATTGAGAGGTGGGCCTGGAGGAGGCGGTTAGGCCATGGACTCCACCCATAGGATGGGATGTGTCCCTTAAGAGGGCTTCTCCAGCATGCGCAAGGACCTGGTTCACTTCCAAGCACACCCCCAACACACACACACACACACACACACACACAGACAAGCTGGGAGCAGTGGCATATAGCGGTGTTTTAATGAGCTTCTCCATTGCTGTGGCCAAGACACCCGACAAGAACAACATAGAGGAGGAAAAGTGAACCTGGGGATCACGGGTCAGAGGTCTGAGAGCACACATGGCCAGCTCCATTGTTCTGAGCCCAAGGTGAGGCAGCCCATCAGGGAAGACAGGCCCAGCCGAGGAGAGCTGCTCACCTGAGGGCACCAAAGGGGCAGAGACAGAAAGAGGGTGGGGTAGGAGTCACAGGGAGTCACAGGCCCAGGGCATGGCTCCAGTGACCTACCTCCTCCAGCCATGCCCCACCTGCCTACAGTGACCAGCCAGTCCTTTCTATGTAGGAGGGACTGATAAAGTTACAGCTCTCCCAGTCCCACTTTTTCACCTCTGAATATTCCTGCACTAGCACAGGAGCCTGTGCAGGGGACACCTCACACCCGAACCATAATAGGCTGTAATGCTCTCAACTCAGGACACCGAGGCAGGAGGAACACACGTTGAAGCCCAACCTGAGGAATGCAGATACAAATTAGTGAGACACTGTCTTCCAAAAAATAAATAAATAAAATAAAACCAATAACATAAAAAAAACCCACCAGGAAAGTTGGGGGACTAGGGAAGTACTTCATCTGTAGAGCACTTTCCTGACATGCCCGAGGCCCTGGGTTAAATGGCAAGTATGTCCAAAGAACACAAAACACAAAACAAACAGAAAGCAGGACTTGAGAGAATGTGGTCAGCATGTCTGCCCCTCCCATCATGTGAGGATACAGCAACAAGGCACCTGACCTTGGACTTGCCAGTCTCCAGAGTGGTGGGAAGTGGATTTCTATTGCTAATAATCTAGTCTAAGTGGTTTTGTTAACAGCAGCCAAAAGGGACCCAGGAGTGTGGGAATGCCTCCATTTCTTCGCCCAATGGGAAGGACACTTGCTGGTTCTAGGATTGTCTGCTTCTGTATTTGATTTCTCATCACTTTGAACATACCAACCCACAACCTGCTGTGTTCCAGGAGATTCTAGTGAGAAATGTGATGAGAACCTTGTGGGGAAATGATGATGGATGCTCCCTCCCTCTCAACCTCATAGATGTTAATGCCTAGTTCTAGAGCATCTTAGGGAGCAGAGTGTTTTGTTATAGCATCACGATGTGAGTGAAGCACTCCCATCCCTTGGATCCTAATCATTGTGGGTTGGAAGAAAGGTGAATTAAATACTTTTGAGTGTAGATATGATGAGGTCTTTAAAAGCTGAAATTTTATTATGGGTTTTCAGATCCAGGTGAATAGACCGTTGAGGCATCATTCTGGTTTTCATGTCTAAACAGGTAAATATCAGTCTCCATAACCCACGGAAACAAAAATCTTCTAGGGTTCTTTCTTTTTCTCCTCATGAAAGTCAAAAAGGTCCTAGATGCCCCAAGTAAGATGACTCCTGGGGGATATGCTCTGACCTCTAAGGAGCCACTGTGAGGGAATGTCAAACACGGGGTGTATAAGAAAGTGGCCGTGGGCTGGGGTAGCGCGCTTGCCTGGCATGCGTGCGGCCCGGGTTCGATCCTCAGCACCACATACAAACAAAGATGTTGTGTCCGCCAAAAACTAAACAATAAATATTAAAATTCTCTCTCTCACTCAAAAAAAAAAAAAAAAGAAAGTGGCCGTGAGTGGGTTTTTGTCCATAAGTACAGGAAGCTCTTAGTGGTGACCTGTCGGACTCCCAGCTAGTTAGTGCGTTTGGTGGTTGGTGTTTGGTGTTTGTGGTGGTTTGCTGTTGGTTTTTTGATTTGGGTTTTTTGTTTGTTTGTTTTATGTTTTGCTTTTGGTTGCTATTTTTGGTGTTTTGTTGGGGTTTGTTATTTTTTTTTTTTAGTTAGCATCCTTAGTTGGTGTTCCGGCTTAGAGATGCTCAGAGAGCATAGAGAGAGTAGTGTAGTGGTGCAGGGATGCAGCTCCTGCTATGAGAAGGCCCTCACAGACCATTATCAGGTCTTGAGGGCCATTGGGGAGGGGAGCTTTGGGAAGGTGGTACTAACCTGCCATCTCCTGACTGGGGTCAAGGTGGCTGTTAAAGTTCTGAGGAAGAAGGAGGAACCCTGCTAAGTGAAAGGGATTCATTGAAGGTCCTGGAACACCGAAGCGTGATCCAGCTCTTCCAGGTCATTGAGACCATGGACAACACATACCTCATCATGGAGCGTGCACATGGAGGAGAGCTCCTGAGTCACATCCCCCTGACCTGTGGCATAAGGGAGGTGAAGGTCCGCAGGCTGTTCAGAGAGATGGTGTGCGTTGTGCAGTATTGCAACCAGAAGGGTGTGGTGCACCTCGACTTGAAACCTGAGAACTTTGTGGTGGATTCCAGGGTGCGCCACCCCAAGCTCATCGACTTTGGCCTGAGCACCAGCTTCATGCCTGGGCAGAAGCTGGATGGGTTCAGGGGCACTCTGCCATACTGTGCCCCTGAAATCATCCAGGGGAAGGAATTCGAGGGTATCCCAGCAGATGTCTGGAGCCTGGGAGTCACTCTTTATTTTATGTTGACAGGGAAAAGCCATTCAGGGCGCTCACCAATAAGGGGTTGGAGCATCAGATCTTGAGGGCAAGGTACAACATCCCCCGGTGTCTGAGGGAGCGGCGCAGCCTCATCCAGCAAATCCTAATAGAGGACCCCACGGAGCGGCCCACCCTAGAGCAGGTAATGGGGCAACCGTGGCTGAGCCAGGGCAAGGACTCCTCACCCAGCCCTCCCAGCCCTCCCAGCCAGACATTCCCCAAGCGGCCCAACCCCAACATCATGACCTAGATGCTCAACATGGGTTACAACCCATACAAAGCCTGGTTGTCCCTGGCAAATCGTCAATTTGATGGGGCCATGGCTACCTACCTCCTCCTCCAGCACAAGAGAATCCAGGGGCCGGCCAGTGTGCTCTGGGCCAAGGCTGTGCATAATGGGATGGCTGGGCGTCACCAGGTCCCTGGGGCGGATCCTTCTAGCGTCTTCCCCAACAACTGCCCCAGTGAGCCTGCCCTTGCCTTGCCCTGTGAGCAGCCGCCGCCTGACAAAGCCATGCCCTCCGCGCAGAAGGGCACCGCATGTGCCAGCATGCCTGTCTGTCCTCTCCACCTTCTTCACATGAAGACACCCCCTTCCAAGCCAGCCTCCCAACGGGACCCTCTGGCCTCCCAGGGTGGCTCCACAGGGCAGCCCAGTGAGAGAAGCAGGGGCTGGAGGGGGGTCACCAGGCGGATGGCCACCTGCCTGCAACAACTGTGCTGCTGCCTGCCTGCGGGGCCGCCTTCCGCAACAGAGTGGCTCCGAGGGGTGTGGGCCACAGATCCCATAGGTTCCACAACAGAGTGGCTCCAGGGAACATGTCCACGTGAGACAGACCCATGGACAGCCAGAAGACCTGAGCTCGGAGCATCTGGATCTCATGGCGCCAGCAACGGTCAGGAAGCGGACTCCAACAGCTTCAGAAGTGAGGTCACCAACTGGCTCGGGCTTCTCCGTGCAGATTCCAACAAGGAGCGCATCTGGACCCACCAGGACTCTCCTCTGCCTCCACCTGCCAGAGACATCAGAGACTCTTCCTTCAGACACTTCCCCCTGCCCTGCTTTTCTCTGCCATAGCAGAGATGGTTCTTAATTAATTCCTATGATTAAGATTGACGTTCCAATGATTTATTTAAAAAGTAAACATGTTTAAAGTAGGAGGAGGAAGAGAAAAAGAGGGAGGCTTCAGGGCAAGGGCAGGAATCCAGCAGCCATCATGCTGCCCAAGGCCTGGACTGAGGTGCCTCCCTCTCCTCTTCAGTGCAAAGAGACTCCTGTCCCTTGAGCCCATCTACAATGGGACTCAAACACCTTGAGCCAGTGTAGATGGGGACTCTCTTGCCTTAAGTCTGTTTGAGATGATTGCTTTGGCTGCGAAGAATCCCTCTTGAGAGCATCAGGTCCCTCTCTGAGGTGTGTGGAGAGGGTGGGTGGCAGCTGTTGGAGAAGACACATGTGTCAAGGCATTGGAGACTCTGTTCTGTGGAATCAAGGGAGAGGTGGGTCATTGTGATCCTCCTGCCTTGGTTTTTCCCATAGAAAGGATTACAACCTGTCAGTTTGAATATGAGGTGTTTTTTACATAAATTCCCGAGTTCAGGTATATCCATATGTGAAATGATTGGATTGTGAGAGCTGAAACCATATTAGTCCATCCTAGGTTGATTGGACTGACTGCCTGGTAACTGTAGGCAGGGGGCGCATGGCTGGGGGTCACAGTGTTCATGTCCTGTAAGTGTGCTATATCCCTGCGATTATTCCCCCACCCTCTTTCTGTCCCTGTCTCTGCCTCTTTGTTGCCTTGAGGTGAGCAGCTTTCTTTTGCTGGGCCCTTCTCCCAGGATGGGCTGCCTCACCTTGGGCCCAGAGCAATGGAATACGTCATCTGTGGACTGAGACCTCTGAAACTGTGACCCCCCACCCCCAGGCAATTTTTTTCTCCTCTAAGTTGTTCTTGTTTGGTGTCTTGGTCCCAGTGATGAAAAAACTAAAACACCACCATGTGCCATTGTTACCAGGTTGACAAATGTACTTTTGCATGTGTGTGCATATGTGTGTGTGCACATGTATGTGCACGTGTGTGTGCATAGGTGTTGAGCTCTGAGAAGGGAACCAGGTTTTTGCACATGCTGGAGAAGCACTTTTAAGGTACACATCCAATCCCTGGGGTTGGAGCCTCATGGCCTAACCACCTCCTCAAGGCCCACCTCTCAGTGCTGTCATATTGAACCTGAAGCGTCAACAGGAACTTTGGAGAAACATATTCCAACCACAGTTCCCGACAGACAAGAGCCCAGGGTGCTGATCCCACCAGATGTGCCCTATCTGAGAGGAGTCCTTTAGATTGACCCAAAGGACACTGGATTAGGAACTCAGATCTCCATGAAGGCAGAAAGAAAGATCTCTAGTAAAATGATTTTGTGACAATTATAAAAGCTAGTGCCACATTTCTGTTCTACAAAATGTAAGAGAATAATGTAGCAGAAATCCCCAACTGTATTCTATGGTATTAAACACACAGTGCCTACACATGTAACATTGTGACATCAGCAGTTGAGGGGTGGGGATGGAGATGCACAGCACCAGCAATCTCTGCACTACTGAAGTTTTCCTGCTGCAAATTTGCGTCAGGATGATGTCCCTTTCTCCTGTTAAATGGAACCCCCAATAGGAACCACAAAGAAATGCCTATAGGACGTACCCAAAGTGAGAAATATATGAATAAAAATATTTCACCAAAAACATAAACTGAACAGAAGAGAAGATAGAGAACAACATATGTCACACTGAATCAAAACTTGCCCTACTCTCCTTATAAGGAAGCAAGCCACACTGAACCAAGATTCCACCCTGCTCTTATAAGGATGCAAGCCAGACTGAACTGTGAGCCCCTTATGCCTTTAGTCCTAGCCCCTTATGACTTTATCTTACATAATCACACTACAATAATGCCATTTGTGAAAACAAAACAACAACAACAACAAAAACCTTATTCTTAGGTGTAGAGTTTTGAACCTACACGTGTCTTCCAGGGATATAATTCAATCCATAATTCATTTAGCCATATGGGCCTGGCATGTTCCATTTGTGAAGTATTTTTTCTCAATTTTTTCATAAAATTACTCTTAACATTTACCTTATTCTGCAATTCTCTCAATACCATCCTCTTATTTTCTCAGAAAATGTCTTTATTACCTACTTCTCAGAGAAAATGTAGGTAGTAGTCAGCTTCTTACTGGTCACTTACAGATGTTTCATATCTATGTATCATCCCTTCCGTTTAAAATCTTTTCCCCTTTTTCTCTCCTCTATTTGAAGAGCTCTTGCTTCCTATCCTCTGGATCCCATTTCCTTCTGCCTTCTGTTACTATTCTCAAGTTTTTATCTCTATATTCCATCTCCCACTGATCTCCTCCAAGGACTCTGTGATGGTTATTTTAAGTATCAACTTGACTAAGTTAAGGAATGTCTAGATAGCTGACAGAGTTTGATTTTTGGATGTTGTCTGTAAGAGTATTTCTAGTGGAGATTGGCATATGAATTGGTAGACTCAGTGAGGAAGAGACCCCCCCCCCTTAACATGGGCAGGTATTATCCTACTGGCTGAGGATCTGGATGAATGGACACTAATGGAGAGGGGATGTTGTCCTTCTTCTGCCCTTGGACATCAAAACTCCAGGATCTCTGGCCTTTCAACTACTGTCCTCCACTCCATCCTCCCCATTTCCTGCCTGTATTCTCAGGCTTTCCACCTGAGACTAAGGACTAAACTGTCAGCTCCTCCATTTCTGGGGCTTTCCGATTTGTATTGAGCCATGCCATCGTCACCCTGGGTCTCCAGCTTGCAGGTGTCCTATCAGGGGACTGTACAGTCAATATAATCACACAAGCCAATTCCTTTAATAATCACGTTCTCTCTCTCTCTCTCTCTCTCTCTCTCTCTCTCTCTCTCTCTCTCCTCTTAGTCCGCACTCCTAACCCCCTGCCTGATTAATAAGCCAGACTAATACAGGCTCCTATACTTCAGTGTATAACATAAAATGTCTGTCTCTTCCTTCAAATATTGCAAAATTTCCTAATTTTCCTTCTATAATAGGAGATATAGCAGTTCTAATAATATTTAGATCTATGAAACTTAATATATTTATAAATTTTCATTTTTTCCTCATAAAAAGTTTGATGTAGGTATCCTTGATTGGGTCTGGGTACTTCTTCTCTGACTCAGGATACAGATTCATTTTATCCTGACACACAACCATCTTTTACATGAGGACTTCGGGGTTGCTGTGGAAGGGAAAACATCAGGAAACATCTATGTATCATCCCTTCTGTTTAAAATTTTTTCCGCTTTTTCTCTTCTCTGGACTCTTGACCCTGAGTGACCTTCACACTTTTACTCACAGTCCTTTAGCCAAAACTAGTCCCATAGCTCCACTTGGAGAGAGCTGGGCAATGTTATCACTTACTGGAAAATGTTTCCCAGCCTCATGTCTACACTACGGAAGGGGAAACCAAATTTTCAGGGCTCAGCAGTTCCTCAGTCACACATCTTGCCTCTTGTCTTACCATATATACATCCAGATGGACTCCATTATGATCTTTCTAAACTTGGATGTGATCATTTCATTCTCCATTTAGTACTCAGCATTTACTCACCAGTACGCACTGAAAGGCACTTATTAGGGGTTAGCCTTCACCACATGCATGCTTTACATTTCATCAGGTTCATCCTGGAAATTGGTGCAGTGACCAGACACTCCCTGTGCTGTGAACCTGGTACAGTTTCAGAGGTAGGATCAAGATTGCTCCTATCAGCTCTATTTCTGTCTGTCCTCATCTCCAGGCCCTGTCTGAGGATATGAGTGAGTATAGGGGGTACTAAGAATGTTTTTTTGTTTGTTTGTTTTTTGGTCTCTACTGTCAGTACAACACGGAACACTTCTGTGATGTCTGATCACCAAAATGTGCAGGGATTTCTTCTCACCACCAATCAATCAATTCTTGAGCAGATTCTTTAGCAGATTATCCAGTGAATGCCAGCTGGCTACCTTCTAATTCAATTCAATTCTGACACTTTCTGCTGGAGAGAGTATCAGATCCCACAGGAAAAAGACTTTCCCCTGCAAGGCTGCCTCCATTTCAGATGCAAGTCAGGAGCACAAGTTGTGCTGTTTCTGATTGAAAGGCTCCCACAAGCCCCTCCTTGGATTCAATTTATTTGCTAGATTGGCTACCAGAATTCAGGCAAATACATTACTTATGTTTACCCATTTGCTATAAAGTACATTACAAAGGATACAGATAAACTGTAGACAGAAGAGATGCACAGAACTAGACATATGGGGAGTGTTGTAGAGGTTCTGGCTACCCTCCAGAAACCTAGACATGTCCAGTCATCTGGAAGCTTTCTAATCCTCTTCATATGAATTTTTAAGAGACTTCCTTATATAGGCATGATTGATATAAATTGTAGGTCATTGGTGATCAACTCAACATTCGGTCTCTGTGAATTGGAGGTTAGGGCCAAAAGTCCCGACCATGTAATCATGCCTTGTTCTTTACAGCAACCAGCCCCATCCTGAAGCTACTTAGAGGCCCCAAGCCTCTAGTAATTTCATTAGCATACACTCTTACCATTTGGAACAGTCAAGGATTTTAAGAGAGCTATGCCAGAAAAGGAGGAGGAAGATCAAATATGTATTTCACAGCATTGTACGCTTTCACACTAAGTTTAGGATTATTAGTGTTCCGGTGATAGGGTAGGGGTAAGTGGTCCTTCCACTTAGTCCTAAAATGAAAATTTCCATTGCTTATGGAGACCTACAAATGAGTCCATACCTAATCCAACCATGACTGTGTCTTAACATTTTCCAATGTTTGAAGAATGTTGCTACTAAGCATCTATGGTTTCCAGCAACTACAGATCTCTTCTTGTTTTGCATTTATTTGATTATGTCACTGGGGAGTCTGGAAATTTTGGAAGGTTTGAGCAGTAGGTACCTGGACTATTTTCACCTTGTTGAACCTTTTTGTATTTGAAAAATCTACTTCTATAGACTAAATTTTCACTAAAACATGCTGATTAGAAGCATGTTAGGTGATTTTTATCCATACATGTATGGTACTTTAAAGAGCTTTTTTTCTTAGTGTGGCAGGCCATATTGTTTCCTACTATCTTCTGTCTTCTTTCACCACAGTAGCAGGATTGTATCTGGTTACATGGCCTTGCAAAATAAAGATTATTTATCCCAGACTTCTTTGGAACTAGGTGTGATGATGTGAATAAGTTGTGGTCAATGAGATATAGATTACATGTGACAGTTTGGGAAAACTTCCCTAAGAGGTACCATTTAAGTATTTAATGGTTTAACAAATCATCCAAGAACTTAGTGGCATAAAATAATAGCAATCATTTTTTTTATCTATTGTAATTGGAAGTGCTTCAGATTCTGGATCTTTCATGTATTTTCAATCAGGCATTGTCGGGAACTTAAATACCTAGGGCAGACTGGGTAGCTTTCTTCCTTCATGTAGTCTTGAAACATCTCCATTTGGACTACTGTGTTTCCTTACAGCATGTTCCTCCTCCTCCAGAGCAACCAGACTGCCCTCGGAGCTACTGTATCTTCAAGAATGAGTATCCTACTGAGGAAAGCAAAAGATAAAATTTCTTTTATGATCTAATTTAGAAATTACAGAGTGTCAATCCTAATTTATGCTATTAACACAGACAAAAATTCACCCCATTTCAAACAGGGGGGCAATTGTTGAGAGCCACAGCCGAAGGGGCCCCAGCAAACTTCCAGTTGCCAGCAAACTTCCAGCTGCCAGCTGATGATTGGCTCACAGCGGCCCCAGCAAACTTCTAGCTGCCAACTGATTGGCTCCTCTGCGGTGATGCTCATTGGGCTGTTTCCCTGCCCTTTCAGACCACACAGCTGCTCATTGGGGGACTTTTTTTGGCTCTGCCCACGCAACCCAGCCAATTGGCCTCAAGAGCAGAAGGAGTGGGGGAGGTTGAGAGGCTTGTGGGAAGCCGGTGGTGGCAGTTGGGCTCTGAGGGAATTCCTGAATAGCTGTGTGGTGCAGTGTGTATGTTCTAAAAATAAAGTTTGTTTCTTTTGACAAGTGGCTCCTGAATTGTGCCCAGCCAGACTGTGGCATTTGGTGGCCCGTACAGGGAACGACTGAGGGTAAGTGATAAGGTAAACTGCTCGCCCCTGAGGGCAGGGCGAGAGGATGGGTAGCCACTTTAAGATTCTTCTTTTGTTTTGTTTCGCTTCTGTTTTAAGTTGCCTGTCCCTGGATATGTGTAAGATGGAAGAAAAACCGCTCACATCTGAGGAACAGTTAGGAAGAAAGGACGGATGGACATTTCAGGAGGATAGAAAGGCTATTATAATGATTTTTTGTTGTTCCATTTTTGTTTCATTCTGTTTTGGTTTTGTTTGGCGTTATCTTGTTGGGTTGTATTATAGTTATAGTAGAAATATGGGATCAGAAATTAGTAAAAAAACAAACCGAAAGAGTGTTAAGTAAATTGTTAGAGGAAGGAGGCATCTCAGTAAAATCAAGAACAATCAGGGCATATGTTGATACAATACAAAAATGTAGCCCATGGCTTTTTAAGGAGGAGTTGTTAAATATATCACAATGGAACCATCATGGTGAAGATTTAAAAAGAATAGAAAAGAAAAGCCCAGGGACCCTGCCAGTTGGCACATTGCCATTGTGGACGTTCATATCTTGTTTGCTTAGTCCAAAGCCTTCAGTTCAGACAATGGTAGAGGAAGGAGAAGACATAATGATTCAAGTAAAAGAGAAGGCCTCTCAAGCTAGTCAGACAGAGGAAAAGATTCAAGTAAAAGAGAAGGCCTCTCAAGCTAGTCAGACAGAGGAAGAAAGTTTAGAGCAGAAAAAGTCATCAGGGGAAAAGTTACAACAGGAGACTGCTACTAACACCTTTCTATCACCAGAGGGTGTAAGTGTCCAACAAACAGTGCCACCTGTACAGGAGACTGCTACTAACACCTTTCTACCACCAGAAGGCGTAAGTGTCCAACCAACAGCGTCACCTCCATATGCGGGGAGGCCCCCAACCCCCGCAGTTGATAGATGGGATCCTGAGACAGGATCTCAAATATTAACATACCCTGTATTTGAGCAGGCAGGAGGGCAGTGAATTCACCATGCTTTAAATTTTTCAAAACAGTGAATCAGCTAAAAGAGGCTGTAACAACCTATGGTCCTCAAGCACCCTTCACTGTAAGCATGGTCGAATCCATTAACAACTTGAACATGACGCCAGCAGATTGGGCTAATATGTGTAAAGCTGGGCTAAATGGAGGACAATACCTGTTATGGAAGGTTGCCAATGAGGAATTTTGCAAGGAGACGGCTAGGTGAAATGCAGCAGCTGGTTATCCTCAGAGAAATCTAGATATGTTGTTAGGAAAGGGACCTTATGAGGATCAGCAGCAACAAATTGCATATGATCCTGGCGTATACTTACAAATTGCTGTTGATGCGGTTAGGGCATGGAAGACTTTACAAGGACATGGAGGTTTACAAGGTCAATTATCTAAGGAAATACAAGGAGCTAATGAACTTTACAATGAATTTGTAGATAGACTTATTCAAACAGCTACCAGAGTTTTTGGGAATACAGAACAAGCAATGCCATTAATAAAACAACTGGCTTGTGAGCAAGCGAATTGTTGGTGCAGAGAAGTCTTAGACCATGGAAACATGAAGATTTAAACACATATATTAAATTATGTAGAGACATTAATGAACAAGGGCAAGTCGTGGCAGCTGCAGTACAACAGGTTTTAAATGCCAGGCCAAAAACATGCCACAATTGTGAACAAACAGGACATTTTAAAAGGAGTTGCTCCATAGGAGGAGGGTTTAACAAAACTAGGTATCAAAGGAGTAGAATACCGGGTATTTGCCCATGATGCCGTAGAGGGAGACATTGGGCGAATGAATGCCATTCTCAAACCACCATAGAGGGTACTCCATTATCAAAAAACGAACAAGGACCAGGTGTTTATCCACGATATCGTGGAGAAAGGCATTGGGCTCCATTGCCAAAAAATGGACAGGGGGGCCCAATTCTCTGGGGCCCAAGACCACAAATATACGGAGCACTGGAAGAACCCAGCAACCCCATCAGGGTAGTGCCCAGGACACATTGTCCATTAAATCCCTCACTAGACAAACCAGAGGAAGCGCAGGATTGGACATCTGCGCCTCTGCCAGAACAGTACTAACTCCAGAGATGGGAGTTCAAATCATTCTCACAGGGGTAAAACGACCTCTTCCCAAAGGAATTGATCCAGATTATGAAGGTGAAATAAAAATTATAGCCAGTTCTCCAAAGCGTATATCAGTAATTTCACCAGGAGATAGAATAGCACAGTTACTAATAATACCCAGCCTATATGATAAATTTTCCAGTTGTACTGTAGAAAGAGGTTCCAGGGGATTAGGCTCCACAGGTGTAGATTGGGCTATGCTTTCTTTAAATTTATATTCTTGCCCCATGCTAAAACTAAATATTCAAGGACATGAATTTAATGGGCTACTGGATACAGGTGCAGACCTTAGCATCATCTCTCATCAAGAATGGCCAAAACATTGGCCATTACAACAAGTCACTCAAATACTTCGAGGCCTAGGAGTGGTGACTAATCCCCACAGAAGTGCAATGGTATTAGATTGGAAGGATCCTGGAGGATGTGAAGGAACTATACAGCCATATGTATTGGATCATCTTCCCATAAATTTATGGGGACACGATGTCCTAGATCAATTAGGACTAACATTAACAAATAGCATCAATCTAAATGAGCCCACTATTATGGCTAGACAAGGTTTTAGGAAAGGAAAAAGATTAGAAGAACAAGGTATAGCAGCACCAATACAAATAGATCAAGGAACGGACAGACATGGGTTGGATTTTCAGAAGGGGTCACTGAGACAATAAAAATTACTTGGAAATCAGAAAGACCAGTATGGGTTCCTCAGTGTCCCCTGACTAAAGAAAAGATACAGGCAGCCCATGACCTGGTCAAACAACAATTAGCGGAAGGACATATACAACCTTCTGTATCTCCCCATAATACTCCCATTTTTGTCATCAAAAAGAAATCTGGTAAATGGAGATTATTGCAAGATTTAAGAGCCATTAATAATGAGATGGTTATTATGGGACCTGCTCAATCGGGGATTCCTCAATTGTCTGCTTTGCCAAAAACCTGGTATGTTTTAGTTATAGATATTAAAGATTGTTTTTTTTCAATTCCAATTCATCCTGAGGATAGTCCACATTTTGCATTTACTATCCCTGCACTGAATCATGAAAGTCCTGTTCAGAGATATGAATGGAAAGTACTCCCTCAAGGGATGGCTAACAGCCCAACTATGTGTCAAATTTATGTTAACAAAGTAATCCAGCCACTTAGAAATCAAAATCCTGAACTACAAATATTTCACTATATGGGTGATGTATTATTAGCACACAAAGATAAAAACACATTGCTAGAATGTTATGCCACACTTAAAAACTTATTAAAAAATTATAATCTAGAGATAGCAATAGATAAAGTACAATTACATTTTCCAATTAATTATTTAGGAGTTCTATTATCCTCAACCATGGTCCGTCCACCAAAAATTCAAATATGAGTAGATCAACTCAAATCACTTAACGACTTTCAAAAGTTATTAGGAGACACAAATTGGATAAGGCCTTATCTAGGTATACCAACAGGAGAGTTGGGACCTTTATTTGATATCCTAAAAGGTCCATCAGATCCAAATTCACCCCAAATGTTAATGCCTGAAGCAAGAAAGACATTAAAAATCATTGAAACATATATGGAAAATATGAATTTGGATAGAATTGATATAAGTTTGCCTTTATTATTTATTGTACTACCAATAAAAAATATTCCTACAGGAGTATTTTGGCAAGAAGATCCATTATTGTGGATACATTTATCTTATTCTCCTAACACTATTCTTACTAGGTATCCTGAGGCTGTAGGACAATTAATACTCAAAGGAATAAAAGCAGCAAAGGGAGTGTTTGGAATTTCTCCCAATAAAATTATTACTCCATATACTATGGATCAAATTGATGAGTTAGCTAATGAGTTAAATACTTGGGCAATAATGATATGTAAATCTAATGTTTCATTTGATAACCACTTACCATCTAATCCTTTATTGTCTTTTTGGTCATTGCATCCTGTAATTTTTCCAAAAATGAGAAGAAAAATACCTATCATGAATGCTCCAAATATATTCACTGATGGGTCAAATAATGGTACAGCAGGAATACTTACATCTGATCAAACTTTTACATTTTTAGTACCCAAACAATCAGCTCAAAAGGTAGAGCTTAATGCAGTATTACAAGCTTTTGTGATGTTTAAAGATTCTGTATTTAATTTATTTTCCGATAGTCAGTATATAGTTAATGCTATAGTATCCCTTGAAGATGCTGGTAGGATTTCCCCTTCCTCTACTGTTTTCTCTTTGCTTTCCACTATATAAAGTCTAATCTTGGACAGAAAAGATCCATTCTTTATAGGACATATCAGGGCACATACAGGATTGCCTGGAGCCCTTAGTTTGGGCAATGATTTAGCAGATAAAACTACACATGACATACATATTTTCTCTACACTAGAAGAAGCTACAAATTTTCATAAAAAGTTCCATGTCAATGCTAATACTTTACAAAAGCGTTTTAAAATAGCTAAGGAACAAGCTAGACAAATAATAAAACAATGTCAAAATTGTGTGACATTTTTACCACAAGTTAATCTTGGAGTCAATCCTAGAGGACTGATACCTAACCATATTTGGCAGATGGATGTCACACACTTGCCAGAATTTGGAAAATTAAAATATTTGTATGTTACAGTTGATACTTCTTCTGGATTTTTGATGGGCTCCCTTCATGCCGGAGAAAAAACTAAAGATATTATAGCTCATTGCTTACAAAATTTTGCCACTGTGGGCATTCCAAAACAGTTAAAAACAGATAATGCCCCTGGTTATACTTCTACCTCTTTTAAACAATTTTGCTCATCATTTGGCATTACTCATATAACAGGAATCCCATACAATCCACAGGGACAAGGCATAGTTGAAAGAGCTCATCAAACTATTAAAATGTGCTTATTAAAGCAAAAAGAAGGAATTGGGAAGGGGTATATATTCCCCAAAGATAAACTTAAAATAACGCTTTTTACTCTAAACTTTTTAAATTTGGATTCATCAGGACTTAGTGCTGCGAAAAGGCATATTTGTCCAAAAAATGTACATAAGCCCAAGGTACTTTGGAAGGCTATTCTAACAGGACAATGGAAAGGTCCTGACCCAGTGATTGTCTGGAGTCGGGGTTCTGTTTGTGTGTTTCCACATGGAGAACAGCAGCCGATTTGGATTCCAGAGAGATTAACTAAAGCGATTTCTACAGACCAAAAAGAAGATGATTTGGCTCAAATCCATAACAGCTGATATCCACAACTCCAGTTTGGCTATCCTTACATCTGCGACAGAACCAGGATGCTTTTTTCAATAACTATTTTATTATTACCCTTTCCCACATCATGAAGTTCTATTTTGTTTTTTGAGCTCATACAGACCTAGGTTAATGTTTTGCTGATCAGTTCTATTTTTTGACTATAGAGTTTTTAAACATTGCAATGGAGATTTCACCTGTAAAAAGTTATAAGGCCTTTACTTTTATGTTATGTGTTGTATGTATTATATTATGTGTGCACACTTGTGTTTTATGTTGTATGTTTGTATGTACGTATGTCCATATATCATATATGATGAGCGCTCATGAAAAAATGAATCCAATTTTTTTTTATTCACGTGATTTAAATGCTTTAATTTAAATTGGGTAAACAGCTGTTGAGGATTGTTTTAATATGTGAACAAAAAAGGAGGTTAACAGATCTGTTTGTTTACTTTCACCTTTCCTTTTCATTATATTTAAAAATTCTGTTCAAGATAGTGTAAATTGTTCAGAAAATTGTTTTCTTTTAGTGCCTTCTGGAATGTTACATAATTCTTTCTTTAGCCATTATTGCCAGAATTCCTATCTTCATCCCAGTGCCGGTGAAGACAAAGATAAAACCAATCTACACCTTCTGCAATAGCCATCACTGAACTGCTTGCAGAACTTGCCTGGACTATGTATCACTTGTATGCATTGTGAACTCACTTTTATGCATTATGAACTATCTGTTGGTGCAGCGACTTGTGGTAGTGTTGGGGTATTTTTGCTGATGGTGTCATTGGTGGTACAATTTTTCCAAAAGGAGCCATCAATTGGCTTGGTGTATCTTCCTTCCTTCTGCTTGAGATGGTTGTTCAGCTAAAGTTTGGGGGCCAACAGAGGTGAGGCAAAGAACCTCACCCCCCCCCCCCCCCCCGCTGGTACAAAGACCTATCCACAGGTGTGGCTGTATGCTGGACCGGTAGTCAATGACCGGTAAGATCCAATTGCAATGGTACCAACCTACGACAGGAGGCTGACGCCTTGAGGTCAGCTCATCCGATAACGGGTAAGGACCATATGTAGTATTGGACTACCTAAGGCAGGCACGGTCCCTAAGCCACATGCTTGTTGTTTAAACAGAGAGGGGGAGATGTTGAGAGCCACAATCGAAGGGGCCCCAGCAAACTTCCAGCTGCCAGCCAACTTCCAGCTGCCAGCTGATGATTGGCTCAAAGTGGCCCCAGCAAACTTCTAGCTGCCAACTGAGTGGCTCCTCTGCGGTGATGCTCATTGGGCTGTTTCCCCGCCCTTTCAGACCATGGAGCTGATGATTGGGGGACTATTTTTGGCTCCGCCCAGCAACCCAGCCAATCGGCCTCAAGAGCAGGAGGAGTGGGGGAGGTTGAGAGTCTTGTGGGAAGCCGGTGGTGGCAGTTGGGCTCTGAGGGAATTCCTGAAGAGCTGTGTGGTATGGTGTGTGTGTTGTAAAAATAAAGTTCGTTTTTTTTGACAAGTGGCTCCTGAATTGTGCCCAGCCAGACTGCGGCAGGCAATAACCTCACACTTCTATAGTAAGTGTATGGAATCATATTGTAAGAATATTGCTACAGTCATCTTTGAAACACACAATTTCTAATAGATAATGGCCAGGCATCTTTTACTCTCCTCATGTTTATCTTCTTTCTGCTTCTTACTGCCTTCACAGAGATGCTGCCATCTTTGATCACAAGGTCAAGACCATACAAGCAAGAAACAAAGTAGAAGTTACTCTGGAACCTAATATCTCCAAGTGCCTTATCATTGGTGGATCATCAAGCTGGATTTTATGCAACAGAGTAATAACTGTTCTTGGAAAGTGACTGCAAATTTGTTTTTGTTTTTGTCACTTGGAGGTTAACTCAATGGCAACTAATACATCAGGCTCATCTTCTAGGTCATCAGTTTGTACACTGAAGGCTGCTGTCACATAGTACTGTCACATAGTACTGTGTTTATTTCCTAAACATACAGTGCATCTTTACTGTTCCCTGCCCTAAGACTTCCATGCTTGCCATTCTCTTGTCATTTTTCAGCAAAAAATTAATTTTTACCTGTAAATCCAACAATGAATGCCATCTTTTTAGAAGCTATCTCTGACACTCTTAAGACAGAATTATAGAAACTCATATAGCGTGTTCCCATAACATATTTCTTGACTCTCTTCTTAATGACTTCATCTTGTCTGTATAACAGCTAGTAACATATTCCCATATCTCCTGCTCTCTTGTAAATTTTTGAAGATAAGAAGTATACATTTATCTTTATAATCTTACTTGACCTTTTTCCGGTGCATTTGTTTCAGAGTTTTGGTGCTCAATTTATGTCAGTATTTTTATGCTATGCATCTCCATTAAACCATCTATGTGATAATAAGAGAAATTCACATACATAATTTTTTTATTCCTTTTCTTAAAGATCCCCCCCCCATTCCATAACAAATGGCATAAACTCCACTTCTTTGTGGAAGCTACAAAATTGGAAATTTTCTCAGAGTAGGGATTACACTTGAATAGAAGGAGATGGGGATAAATGCACTGTATACAGATGGAACAAAACAAATAGTTTATCAAAGACTAAAAAGTATGGATCATTTTATGGAATGGTAAGCACATATTTTTTTTCTTCCTGAAGGAATAGGCATCAATGGGAAGTAAAACTGAAGGGAATGTTGGAACTACAATTTTAAGGGCTTTGAAAACCTGTGTTAGGAGTGTGTACTATTTTCCCTCCAGAAAGCATTTATGCTTGGAGTTTTGAGTGGAGACAATTATATGATCAGATGTGTATTTAGAACTTGACTCAGACCATACAGTATAGAATAAAATTGAAAGGACAGGGATGGAGGTGGCCAATGGGAAGGACTGATGGTGGGAAGGACAGTTAGGAAGCTTTGAAAAAGTTTACAATACATCTAATGTGGTCCTGAACTAGGGTGGTGGCCCATTTTTGTCACAATGGAGAGAAACTAAGGTGTGAATGGACAAATGTAACATCAAAAGAAGGGTGAGGCTAAGAGAGTTTAGTTTATGGGGAGATGTTAGCTTAAAAGTCATTTTTATTTAAATACCTGTTGAATACATTGTTTGATGTTAGAGTGAACATTTCATTCAGTGTTTGACAAGTAGTTTTACAAGCACTTAGTATATTCCAGGCAATTTTCTGGGTAAAGCAAGACAAAAATGCAGTCTCTGCTTTTGAGAAAAGCCCTTTGCAACACAGAAAGCCTTTTTACAAGGAGCCAAACATGGGGGAAAAAAAGAAAGAAAAAAGGAAACTATTGACAGGCAATAAAGTAATTACTATAATAAAAGCAAACAAACAAAAGACAGGATGTCTGTCTTGTTTCAGGATTAATTAACTGTGTAATTCTGCCCCTCTATATTTTGGGTTCTAGGAAGACAGGGTACATTTAGTTTTTTTCATCAATTCTATGAAGTTGTCAAGAGTGTACAGAAATGTTCAGCCTCTTTTTTGAAGAAGAAAATGGGGATTCGCTTCTGAAAGACAGTTCTAGATGGGATCTAGGGACCAGAAGGGACAGGGACATTCTCTTGGGCATTCATTGTATGTTGCAGGGAATTTTTTGCTGGAACTCATCTTGTCTCTCTTTGGGTCTGAGAGCATGGCTTTTCTGCTGAACAATCCTCTTGCTAGGAACCCAAAGCTGACATCTGTTTCCCTATGATTCCTGCTGTCAAATGTTGCTTGGTCGATGGTATTTGTTTCCCAAGGAACAGCATTGGCTCACCAATTTATCCAAGTTTTTATGATTAGGAAGTTCAGAGCTAGGTCAATGAGAAAGAGCAATGATTCCCCTTAAGCAAGCGAAGCAGATGGTGATATAAACAGGTACAAAGCTGATTAGATGCACAATTTTCCTGAGGAATGCAGGTTCAACCTTATCTTCCTAAAGAGTAAATTTCCCATAATGCAATTGGAATGGGGAAAATCCCCCAAACTCTTCATATTTATGTTGTTAGCATGCAAATGAACATCCACCTGCCACTAATTCTCTGTTCAGCTTGGGACAAAGCATTTCACTTCCAGGGTTCTCATCATGCCCAACCTACCATTCCACTGCTAGGCTAAGCCTCAATTCCGGCTCAACAGCAGATGTAAAGGGAAGTTGAGGAAACTCTTGGGGAAAAATTCCAATCTATCACATTTGAGGTTTAGCTTATTAAGACATGTAGGTTTAAAGGGGGTGGGATGGGGTAATGTCTTGCAACAGGAGCCAGTTGCAAAAAGAGATTGCAAAACCCCCTTAGTAGAGTCTAATTTTTGGGAAAAACGCATCTGGCAGAATAAGCCCGAGTACATGAAGGAGCAGTACTGACCCAAACCAGCTCTGTCATGTCCCTTCAGAGCTTAGGGAAAGGAGAGTTGTGATTATTATATGTATTTTCCATGGCTACTGAAATAAATTACACAAACTGGTGGCTTAGAACAATAGAAATGTATTCTCATGCATCTCTGGGAGGCAGAGATCAGAAATTGAGGTGTCAGTGGAGCCACACTCCCTCCAAAGGCTCTCCCCTGGAATCTTTCCTTGTCTCTTCTAACTCCTGGTGGCTCCAGGTTTCCTTTGCTTATGGTTGTATCACTTCAGTTTCTGTCTTCATCTGCACATGGTCTGTTCTTCTGTGTTTGTGTTTAGTTTTCTGTCTCTTATATAGATGCTTGTTGTTGGATTTAGGGCCCATGCGGATAATTCAGATGATCTCATCTGGAGATCCTTAACTTAGTTACATTTACAAAGTGTTTTTTTCTTAATAGGGTCACTTTCAAAACTTCTAGTGGTTAGGATGCAGACGTGCCTTTTTTCTTGGGCACCATTTGGTCTACTACAGTTGGTAAACACTGCTGTTTTAAGAAGCAGAGACTTAAGCAGCCCTGCAATGAGATCTTTTAAAATAATGGAGGCAGAGAAGATATAAATACCAGCATCCCAGGAAGGCAGGGCAGGTTTCCTGGTGGAGAACAGTGGCCTAGGAATGCCAAGGGTCCAGCTGACTGCATTGCAGGGAAGCCCTGGTCCAGGGCAGTGCATTTCAAATCAGGTTACAAGTCAGTAGCAAATTGCATAGCTAATTGCTGAATGACAAAGGAAAACAGTACAAATGCAAAAGAATATGAAGTATCGATGTCTTTTACAAGTATTAAAGGTAAGTATTTTTCTGACAAATGTGTGCAGGTTTGCATGTGCGCACTGGTTTATACTGTGAAATGTCTTTCTCTTATACCATCACAAAGCTTGGAAACCAGTAGTGCAAGGAACTCTGGTGTGGAAATGTACAGCAGCATGGAAAGAGCAGAAGGTTAGGGAAGTGTCCTTGGTTTGGGCACAACATTGTGATTGAACTCAACTAAAGGAGCTCTGGCCAGGCACAGCAGTAATGGCATTAAATGGACACAAGAGGGAGTACGCAACACATGCAAGATCTCCTTGGGGACTCTCCCTTCATCCTGGCCAGAGGGTAACTTAGTAAAGGAAGTGAGATTTCATTGATATTCAGGTTTAAAAAGAGAGAGAGAGAGAGAGAGAGAGAGAGAGAGAGAGAGAGAGAGAGAGAGAGAGAGATTACACCAGCGAACTTTGACATTAGCTATAAATGTAACATCAATCGTAAATACAGGTTCATGACACTGGGACAATGTGATTATATACCAGAGGAAGGCTTGTATTGGAACTGCTCTTTTTGAACTCTCTTTCACCTTTGAGTGCTTTGTGCATACAAAACTATGGTAGCATCCTGTCAGTGAAGTAGAATCCCTGCAATATTCGCGGAGCTCTAGACCTAATTTGGGCATGAATGACACTGTTAGAGGTATTTGTAGACTCTTTTAGTGCTAATTCTTTAATTCAGTGGCTCAGAACAATAATGTGCATAATTTCACAAACATCAACTTCTTTTTGAAGTCAAAGATTGTGTTTGGGTTGTCTCTGAATACTGGGGACATCATCTGACACAAACGTCCAAGGACTGACTGTTTGAAGGAAGAGTTTTTTATTTTGTATGTTTCATTGAAACTCAAAGCACGAAGGACTGGGTCTTCCACATTGGGGATGCTTTTAAAAAGTTAGTAAAAGAGAGAATGAAAAAAATCCTGCCTTACAATTGTAAATAAAGTTATCCTCTATGAATCAAGCCAGCAGAGGGCAGGAGAGCTCAGCCTAACAGGGCACCCTCCTGTGAAGCAGCCCATGCACGGCAGCATAGTAATGAAGAGCAGGTCTGGATGTTTTGTAAGATTAAGAAGTGCACAAAAAGGGCAGAGTTGCAAGGCCTGAAAGCCCAACCCAAGATTTCCAAATTTCTTCACATTCTCCAAACTTCTCCATGGGATGATACCCCTGCCAGGAAGCAGGATTTTGCTTTAGGCATACCATGGGTACCTAAAGCGGACAGGAGCTGCCAATCTTACGCATGATTTCAACCACTTGGGTGGAAGGGTTACAAGAAGATACACAGTGTGCTTGTGTCATAGGAAGAACATAGAACTAAGGGAATTAGAGATTCTGACTCTGATACTAGTTATATGGCCTGGAGAGAGACCCTTTCCTTCTCTTGGCTTCAGTTTTCCCATATGTAAACTGAGGGGTAGGGCTAAGTGATTTTAAGGTTTTGGTCTGGGGGTAAGTTCATTTCTGACTCCAGTCTTGCCTGTGTCCTTAATGTTTGGGAAAGCATCAGGAACGCCAGTGAAGTAAATGCTCTGGTTTCAGCAAGGCAAAGCTAAGCCCCTTGCCTCTGTTGTTCCCCAGAAGAGAAGGAAGGTTGTGGTTGAGCAAGAAGAGACAATGTAAACTAGAAAAGTAAATAGGAAGACAAGAAAAGCAAGCAGGCAGAGAAGAGAAAAGGAAAAAAGTAGGGAGTAGGAAGAGGAAGTAGTAATGGAGAGTGGAGAAGGGGCAGAGCAAAGGCAATAGGGGAACCATGGTGGGTAGTGGTTTGTGACCCTATGGTTTCCCAGGGTGATGGGACTCCAGTTGCAGACTAAAATTAAGCTCTAAAAGATAGAGATGTCTGAGTCCAACCCAGACCCAAGAATCAAAATCTCTGCAGGTGAGAACCAAACCCCTGTTCTTTTAATATTTCTCAGGTAAGCCTGTGTGTGGGGGGAAACTAGAGCTTTTGCATGGATACTTTGACTTATGAGACACTTTTGTATTTATGTGGCTTCAATCATACATGGTAGAGTGTAAGTCTTGGGAATCATATCAGAGAGGAACTTCTTCATCTGCTCTGTACTGTTTCAGGGAGCAGGACCATTAAATCCTGGCCTCATGTCTCAAACCATGGTTGGATGGTTCTGGCTAAGATGATTCCTTCCTCTGCTGACTGCACTGGGGAGGCTCTTAGAAGATCTCAGATCTACCACCATGTTTTAAGAAGGAAGATAGACGCTGGGGTGGGATATATGCTCTGGGTGGCACAGTGGGATAGAACATGACCTGGCTGTAAGAAGAAGCCAGAGAAACAACTAGGAAGCTCTGGAGAGGCCAATGAATCCAGAAAGAGAAGGGAAAACTAGGAGAAGAGCTAGGCACAGTGTTTTCTCACTGACCTTCTCTTCCCTCTGAGAAGATATGCTAGAGAGGCAGAAAGAGCTCTGACATGAGCCCAGCTACACACTAGTTATGTGTCCTGGGGCCTCCACTCCGTTATTTGGTTAACGTCAACACACATGATCAACTAACAGGCAAGTTAGCACTGTTATTCTGTTGTACATGCTTGGAACACATGCCTACTTCAGTGGCCCATGGATGCTTCCTCCCTAAGCTTTCCAATAGCTCTGAGGATACTTATGTTTTCTATGACTATATCAAAAGCAATCACTTTTCACTGTTTCAGGTTTTTTTTTCCCTTACTGAAGCTCAGAGATGACTAAGAGATCAAGAGAGATGTGTTCATGAAGATATCGGCCACCTAGGATTGTGGAGTCCTCATAAAATATGTCAAGTGATTTATTCCTTAGTGACTTTGGTGCTCCAGATGCTTTTCCTCCTTATGGAATCCATAGAGTCTTCATGTCTAAGGGGGGAGAAGTTTGTCTTCAACTCAACAATCATTTTTCAGGAACTACTGTGTGCCTAATATTTTTAAGGTCTCTGAGGAGAATGCAGTCATGGTAGACAGCTTCTGACCTCAATGAGCCTCTAGTTTATGAATAAGACATACACACTCTGAAGGAACAGAAGCATCAAGTGATCTGTGTCACTTCCAGAGGTGCAAAAGGCACCCTTTTGGGCACAGGATAGGGTCACATTGATTCTAAGTGAGAGGTTCTTGGAAACAGAAATAATTTGTATGAACTCAATTGTCAGAGGTGGGTCAAAGATATTCCAGGAAGAGAGAACAGATGTGCAGATGGACATGGGAGAATCATGGGAGAATGCAGAGTATGTGTAGGGAGAACGATTTTTTCCCCCTAGCTTGTCTTCTGTCTTCAATGGTTCTTAGATTTCTGGGTTACCTCTTTGCATTTACTCTTGACCTCCTATATAGTTATTTCTAACCTGAGCAGAAGGCATTGTTTTAAAATAATTGAATTAGAACAGTCAATTGCTCAAAGTCCTCCAGTGTGTCCACATCATGGTCCTCAAGGCTTTCTCTGATCTGGCCCCTACACGCTTGGGTGACTCCATCTCCTAGGCCTCTCTGCTTCACTCATTCTCTTCTAGTTCTTCTGCCTTGATGCTACCTTAGGTTCTGGGTCGGAAATCTTTATTGAGATGTTTTTATGACGAGCTTCTTCATTTCACTCATATCTCTGCTCAAAGAGTTCCTCCTCAGAGGGGTCCTTCATTCACCATCATGCTCTATACCTTGATTTGACCCTTATAAATTTGAGCATATGCTAATTAATGTGTTTTAGTTAGTCTTCCTCCCTAATTTTGTCTCTCCAGTTCACTGCTATACCTTTGGCATCTCAAATAATAGAGCTTTTCCATGGTTATTTGTAGAAAGAATTTTGAGTGTTCAGTTTTACAAATGGAGAAGCCAAGTTTCATAGTGGGAAAGGCAAGTCAGTAGCAGAAGCAAGAGTTGGGGACAAGTTTTCTAACAGGCCCTGTCAAAGGTCCCCTGCATCCAGTCTTCTTCCCCATATTACATAAAAACTAGATTCTTTTCCAATACAAAGACCTCAATTCAAGAAAAACAACAGCATGTAACATCAAAGTACACTCTAGTTCATCTTTTTATTTCCAAAAATTTAAGTTGTGGATTAAATGATCAGGACTGGAACAAACCACAAAATGACCTCCTGAGGCTTTATTATTGCAAATGAGGAACGTAAGGCCCAGAGAAGATGTCACACAGCTGGTCATGGTGGCACCAAACTAGAACCCAGATCTCTGTACAGATACTTTCTTCTTTTCTTCATTGCTTAACATTGAAATCTATGTCTGCTCATAGATTTAATTGTTTATCACTGAGTTTCTTCTCCTTATATTGCAGATAGTCACCCCCCAGATGTACATTCCACAAGGGTGATGAGCAGTCATATCATGGCTAGAGGATCTGTGTATGAAAGAATTCTGGGTACTTCCTAGATGTGCTTGTGTCCAGACTGCAGACTACTCAGCTAGGAGTCTCTGTCTCTGAGTCAGGGGAGGGCGAAGCATCCTATAGTGCAGTAACATTCTCTTTTGACCATGTTACTTCATTTCTGTTCAGTCTTGTGCAAGGCACTCTGCTCTCAGGATCTCAGGTTGCCCTTGTGAGGTGAGGATTGAATACCCTGAAGTGCTGGATGAGAAAGTGCTTTTTGAACACCAAGGGCTGCATAAGGGTATGGGGAGGCAATTCATGGTGACCATGATCTGGGAAATAGAGTTCTCAGTACAGGCCCAAACAATTTTCTTCTCCCAACCTTTGAGATCTGGGAAAGGGGCCCTGGGGACTAACTGCAGAGGGCTCAGGTTGAAGAAATCTGAAGTTCTTTAAAGCTAAGCCAACCTATATGCCAAGATTTAGTAGAAAAGGAGAAAAATTTTCAGTTGTTTGAGGGAGAATTTTGTTCCCTTTTGTTCTGACTCCTCTTTAAAGATAATGTCAGCTTCATAACAATTCAAGAATTATTTTAAAAAATTCAGAAGTTCTATCATCTCTGATTTCAGCACTCCAACAAGAGACTGAGTAAAGCAACTCCCTATAAGAAGTAGAGAGAAGACAAACGAGGATTGAGTGAGGAAGTCTGAGAGTGATGATTCTGAGAAGGAAAAGAAATCAGAGAGAGGAGAAAATATACAGAGAAGGAGAGGGATGTGGAAGGAGATAAACAGGAGTTTGGAGAGGGAGGGAGAAGATATTTCAGTGCATAGAGCAAGATGGTGGGCTGCTATTTGTTCTTTGGTTGCCTCCTGTCTAAAGACAACTCTCCTCTTGTAATTTGTGAGGCTTCCAAAAGCCAAGACTTCAGTAGAGGAGACAAGAGATCAGAGGGAGGTGTCTCAGGATAGTTGGACTGATATAATTAGATTCTGAGTCCCCAGTTGGGGTCCTGGGAGAGCCCCCGGATGAATAGAGAACACAGCATGTATTTCCTAAGGTTGAGTTCTGTGGGTCTAGATTCCTTGCTCTCCCAGAGCATTTCAACATGTAAGTAACTTTTTAATGCCTGCCTTTGTGTTTGGCCTTGCCTGGAATTTTTAAGCTGTAGAAGATTTGACATTCCTTACCATGCATTCTTTCTTTTCCTTGGCTTACAGACATAAAAGGAAATGATTACAAATATCCAAGCCAATCAGGACATTTCACAGCCCCTCCCACCTTTGAATACTGTGGTTTAGGTCTGAATACTGAGAATATTTTAATTTATGATGCATTACTGATAACAGGATTGGACAAGTTCTCTGCCTCACTCAATTTCTGGAGATGTAGCATTATTATTTTATTATTTATTTTAGCTAATATTGAGTTTTGAAGCTCAGAAAATACTATACCTTGAAGAGCCAACAGGGATCATCTGGTCTATGCCAGGAAATTAGGTAACTTTTCTTTGATAAGGATTTTGTTTTGGAAAAAAAGCTGCCAGAACTCTAACTTGAACAGCAAACACTCAACCTGACTACAATTGAATTTCTAAGATAGATTCTAAACTTCCTCTGTGATTGAAGGAGGAGTAGACTGGATTGACCACCTGTTGATCCTTTCCCAACATACAAACCCACAATATTAGTCACACATGTCTAGGAGGTCCTGGAATTTTATATGTCTATCCCAGAGTTCCTGATCTAGAACTGCTCTTATTGGTCAAGAATGTTAGAAAACTCAAGAGTTGCAAGGAAAGAACCCTGGCCCTAGAACGTAGAGGACTTGTCTTTGCTCCAACTGTGCAGTATGGGATCCAGAGCAACTTACTGCCCATCTCTAAGCCTTAGAAATTCAAATTCTGAGTTTATTAGATAATTTCTGAGGTTGCTTTCTAGCTCCAAGTTCCTAGGAACCAAAATGAAGTCAGTCTCTTCCCTTTACTTTGTATCAGTCTCTCTCTGCCTCTCTCTCCATGTGTATCTCTCTCTCTCTCTCTCTCTCTCTCTCTCTCTCTCTCTCTTTCACAATAGATAGGCAGGTAGACTAGAAGTCTCTCAGTTGCTAAGAAAGAAGGAGGGAGGGTGAGCCAAGGATGCCTTCATTATAGAGAAAAGTAAAATTCTTTTAGAATCCATCAATCTTCTTGTACAAGATTTTTTACATAAGAAATGGAAGTAGAGAATGTTTCAGTCCTGCCACTGTCCATATTTTACTCTCTAATCTGTTCTTAGAGGAATGATTCTGAATCTTACTTGCCATACACATGTAGTTTTACATTTTGGGGCCTCCTAAAATGGATGATAAGTGGAGTAATCTGTGTACATTTATGTGTGCACATCTGTGATCGTGTATTTGCCCCTCAAGGACTGAGTTTGAGTCTTTCTTTGTGTGTAGTTGAATAAGCACACGTGCATACGTGCAAATGAAATTATAGAATGTGTAAATTGGTAGCACTTAATGAAAATAAAAGATTGTTGGCATGTTGAATTGTGTGTGCCTGTGAGTGTGCAGGGTTGTTTTTTTTTTTTTTAAAGTAAGCCACTTTAGATTGTGTCGCCTCCCCTCACTTTTGTGATTGATTTCACGAGGCTAATGGTGCGTAAAAGCGCTGGTGAGATCTGGGGGCGCCTCCTAGCCTGACGTCAGAGGAAGAGTTTAAAAAGGTGGGGAGACGGCAGAGAGCACACAAGCCGCTGCGGAAGGCGCGAGGTTCAGAGCCTTTGCTGCTGCCTGCGGATCCGCAGTTTGAACAACTGCTCTCCAGCTCGGCTTCCCGGCACCACAGCCAAGATGCTGTCCTGCCGCCTCCAGTGCGCGCTGGCCGCGCTCTCCATCGTCCTGGCCCTGGGCGGTGTCACCGGCGCACCCTCGGACCCCAGGCTCCGTCAGTTTCTGCAGAAGTCCCTGGCTGCTGCCGCAGGAAAGCAGGTAAGGAAACTCCCCCGACGTCTTCTTTCCCTCCTCCCGGATTCCTGGACCTTACTAAGACCTGCTCCTGAGCCCTGGGTTTAAACTTAACAGGTGTTTGATTCTCCTTAAGAGTTTGGGTGCTTTTCAGAATCCCTCCAAAACCAAAGCTCTCAGGAAAACTTTCAGAGTCTAGAATTCTCTCCTACCTTTTTTTTCCTTCTTCTGATCAGGGCAGTTGGTCACAGTTCAGGTGAGTTCTTTACTGGCATTCAGGAAATTTCGGAAACCTGGGTATTTGAGCACAAAGGAATGCCAGCATCTATTCCCAGTGCTGACCCAGGTGCTGAAACGCAGACTTTCATACATAGGGCATGCAGTAAGGGACACTGCAGACCTAGCAAACCTGAGACTGTGAAAGGTCCCATTTTCCCAGTTAACTTTGTAAAAACGGCATAACAATTCCAGTTTGTGGTTCACGTTATGGAAATTGAATTGAACAAAAGATTGGCACAATAATTTTGTAAGGTGGCTTTTATCAATTTACAATTTCTCATTGTGTTTTTAAGCCCACAGAGGCAGAACACTTGCAGAAACCTTTTTGTGTAACTTGGTGATTATAGGAATTACTCTTATTTTTATTCTTAATTGATTTTAGGTGTCATAAAAGTGCACAGCTGTGAAAACTAGATTTTGAATGTGACTAAATTTGTTTTCCAAACTAGAATTTCCCGTTTTTTTCTTTTTTCATTGTTCTCTTCCCCTTCTCCTTTTGCCCCATTCAGGAACTGGCCAAGTACTTCTTGGCAGAGCTGCTGTCTGAGCCCAACCAGACGGAGAACGATGCCCTGGAACCTGAAGATTTGTCCCAGGCTGCTGAGCAGGATGAGATGAGGCTGGAGCTGCAGAGATCTGCTAATTCAAACCCGGCCATGGCACCCCGAGAACGCAAGGCTGGCTGCAAGAATTTCTTCTGGAAGACTTTCACATCCTGTTAGCTTTATTAATTATTATTGTCTATATCAGACCCCTGATCCCTCTTCTCCAAACCCCATCTCTCTTCCCCAATCTCCCAAATTCACAGCAAGACCCTTGCATTAGAAATTGAAGACTGTAAATATAAAATAAAATTATGGTGAAATTATGGAAAATGAGAATTTGATTTCTTATTGAGCAAATCGTTTTGTGCAATAATACACGATGAACATGGTTTCAGCAGTTATTTTAGATAATACATGCCAGGTCTCACTAATATATATTAAAAACTCTCTGTGGCAACAAAGGTTGTTTTAAATGATACCTTTATAATTTGGGTCATTTCAAACTGAAATAATTTCAAACAACTAAATTAAACTTCAATCTAACAATAAATGTCAGAAGGGACTTCCATAAATTTCAGTTACGTATTCAATACACTTAAAAAACATATTGTATTATCAAAATGAAGATAAGTATTTATGGGTTGGTAAACTGAAATGTCTGACTATCCACCAGGTGCATATGTAAAATATGTCACTTTAAAATGGAAGAGTAAAATCATTTAGGAACCGAGGAAAGAAGCTGGTTGAAATAGTTAAAGAAAATTTCTAGCTTTAAAATTTGTTTCTAGTTGGTGAACATTTTCTATAAAAGAAAGTCCTCTCTAACTGAAAAAAAAAAAAAAAGGCTAAATAACAATCGAGGCATGAAAAGTAAGCTCCTACAATTTTCTCTTAGGGGAAAATTTCATTTTTAATTATAAGAATCCAGCACGGGAATGTTATAGGTTTCAAGAAACCAGTGTGTTGGGTCACCGCACAGAATGTTATATTAAAGGTATTGGGGCTTAAAGTCATCATCACAGAATAACCAAAGAGGATACCCTGGGTCTTTAAAAAATTTTATCAAAATGGGAGTCAAATAAAAATGCAAAAATAAATAACCCAATAAATCATAGCTGTTAGTATTATAACAACATGCTAAATGTTGTTACATACAGAGATAAAAATGTTGATAATTTAACTCCTAAATCCCTGAAAGAGGTATTCTTTGGGGAATGTATGTTTAAGTTACCAACCATATGTTTTGCATGAATGTTGGAATAATAAGGCAAATATATCCATAATATGAACTTACTGATGGTAGATAATAAAGAAGAACTTCATATTTTTTAGAAAATATTTGTGTTAGACAATACACATTGTCAATATTAATGTGGCTTTGTGGATATTTCTTCCTGAACAGAAGATCAAATGAGAGCAAAAAATCTAAGCCACTTTCCTAATTTCTGTGAAAACAGAATACCCTTTGATGCTCTAGTTTTTTTTTTTATATATACAAGAATTTTAGGGGAACTAATGTATGCCTACTTAAAGGATTTGTCTGTACTAAATGCCTTATATTCAGCTGTTAACCAACCAACTCATGAGAGTAACAGACTCACATAATTATGATTAAAGCACAGAAAACAATGCAACTTATTTTATGAGCAGTATGTAAACTGTATAAATGCCAAGGTAATTTTTTATTACCATCTTTAGTTGTCAATTCCCAATTGTAGTATGAAAACGGAAAAGAATTATGTAGCCACAAGCCCATGTATATACTTATTTTTTTTTAATTTAAAGTTTAAATTAAATGAAACATTTGAACAGGGTTAATTATCTTTCAGTTTCCCAGTTCCAGACATGGAATTGTGTAAGGTGGGATACTCATGTCCCTTTGAGATGGAACTGACCTTTTATGCTTTAACACTGAAAAGGGTCTTTAAAAAGTGCTGATTTGAGGCCATTTTAAATAATATAAAAAGCATAATTTTGTTCTATTTTTTTGTTTTTAATGTATAGAGGATCTTACTTTTTACTTTCCATTTAGTTCATTTGCATTCCTTATAAGTCAATTCACTGAAAGGATCCAGCATTCTAGCCTGCTTATTATCTACCCACATTGAAACTAGAAGATATTTTCCTTTTTCTCTGCCTCATGCTTCAGCAATCCTGAACAACCTGCTGTTTTTTTTTAATGGACAAGCTTGGTCAAGGTATTCTTCAGCATAAAGCAAGAATTTTATGGAGCAAGAAGCATATGAAATGGGTTTGGAAGGCCAAGTTAGTTTTGGTCTGTAGAAACAGGAAAAAGTAGCAAAGTCTCTGGACTTAGTTTCCCCATCTGAAAAAGGCATATAGGAGAACCAACCCCTCGGAATTACGGGGATTCCCTAATACCACGTACTTAGAAGTTCTTTGTGCATGGTAAGCTGCTGGTCATTTTTTTCTCACTTGTGGTGTGTTTTCTTACCTCTTTCTTTGCCTTTGCTATTTTTTCCTGTTTTTACAGACCAAACGTATTTCGGCTTTCCCAACCCATTTCATATGCTTCTTGCTTCATAAAATTCTTGGTTTATGCTAAAATATCTGCCTTTTCCATTTAATATGTGTCTCTTCCATCATGCTTACTTACCACTCTCTACTGTTCATTATAGTAGTATGAATGTGTATAAGAGAGTGTGTATTCATGCATAAACTTCCTTTGGGTAGATGTATGTCCACACAGTATCTTATACAGCATATTATGTATAGTAATTTGTCAGTGTTCATTGAAAGAATCTATGAACTTACAGCATCAAGTGAAACAAATCTCTATTTACTAGATGGCATTCTTCCTCAGTGCTTTATACAGCATAGGAAAATGACATTAATATCCACTATATGTAACACTAGTGTGACACCAGAAAGAGAGAACCCATGGTTATGCTTTTTGGAGAGGAGGTCCTAGGGATTAAACTCAGGGGCACTTGACCACGGAGTCATAAATGCAGCATTATTTTGTATTTTATATAGAGATAGGGTCTTATTGATTTGCTTATTGTCTCACTTTTGCTGAGACTGGCTTTGAACTTGAAATCCTCCTGTCTCAGCCTCCTGAGCTGCTGGTATTACAGGCATGCATCACCGTGCTGGGCATAGTTATGCTTTTAATGACCACTGAAGTACATCCACTAACCATGTGGTTAGTGGATGTACTCATTTTGGAAACTTCAGCCAGTCCAATTTTTAAAAACCATCTCCCAAAGTCTTCAGCAGGACGTGCCTCACTGTCCACCAATCATAAGACTTACAGTTCCAGAGAATAAAATTCACGAATCCCTTTCTCACACTCATTTATCTTAAGATCAGATCTGTTTTTGGTACTAATACAGGATCAATTTTCTTGGCCTTGACTCAAACTATTCTTAGTATGCAGACAATTCTGTTCTCTGGTATCACAAAATATACCTTTCATTCTGAATATCCAACATAGAAGGGGATTCAGAAATCACCTTGGCCTCACTACTAATTTTAACAAAACATGATGTTATTTGCCCAAGATAACAGTAAGTTGAGGCAGACTTTTGACAAAGTCTAGGTTCCCCCCTCTTCCATCTCAGGATTATTTTTATTATTCTATTATACAGCCTCTCAAGAAATCTGTCCTTTTAGAGATTTGATGTATTTTATTAATCTCATGAGAAAACTAATTTTGTTCCTGGAGCTTCCTTACCTCCTCCTGGACAACTGGTCGTTTTCTGAAAGGGAACAAGGAAATTAGTAATAATTTCCTGTTGTGATTGAGAAACATTAATAAAAAACGATAAAGACATTGACTGAAAGAAAATAAACTCAGGGGAGACCTAAGATGTGAAGAATGATTTTGTCCTGGAATGGAGGCAAAGGGGCTACCTCAGGAAGCAGATGGAAATTTACAGGAAGGAGACAGCATGCCTGGAGAGGTGATCTTCAAAGAAGTCCTGATCCACATTGCAAACACCTCCATGACCTTCTCTCTAGCTCTTTAGTAAGTGAGGGTGAATGCTTCAAATCCAGGTGTTTGGATTTTCATTACTTAAAATATGCCTGTGTCAAAGGCTTGCTGCAAGCCCAGGGACAAAATTTATATCAAAAGTTTCCTGTTTTCAGGAAACTGAGTCTAGTAGATGAGACACATTCTTTGCAAATAATCAAATGTTATCTTGGAGGTTTGTACAGAGTGCTAGGAAGGGAAAGAGACGTCAGCAATTCCTTCTCTTTCTTTTCTCTATACTATTCTCACTAGTTTTAAATTATGATTTAGAATATGATTGTATTCTGGATGGGATGCATAAGTTATAGGTATAGTGATTAGCACATACTTTCATAATATAATTTATTTATCTTGGATTCTTTTTCTTTTATAGTTGTAGAAGCTGAGAATCAGAGAGATTAAGTAGTTTTCCCAAGATGTCCCCAGCTGGTTAGAGGTAGAGTTGGATCCAGGCCATCTGATTTCTAATCCAATGTTCTTCTCCCTGTCTCCTAGGGGAAATGGGGGAGTTAAAAGAAGATTGTAACTTGCTGGGCAAATTAAGATCAGCTCCAGATCATCTTCACTTAGCTCATATTACAAATGGGTATTACTACTCTATTATTGTTAGAGGAGGAAGGGATTTAAGCTCTGGGATTGGGATTTGGTTTTGTGACTTTATTAGGGCACTATTTCCAAGGAAATGTTTGCAATTTTTTTTCCACATGTTCAACCTCAAAGTCCTAGCTTTGCTAAGTGAATAAATAAAAATAAAAATAATAAAAATAAAATTAAGAAATTAGTGACCTCAGGTTTTAAAGCACTCCTTTTCTCACTCCATCTCTCCTACACATGTTTTGGCACAACTCAGGCTTGAAGCAGTTACAAACCTATTGGTCCCAATCCTAAGTACAAGTCATGACATCTGTCTCACTCTAACTGACTGAGTAGTAGTTGTGTTCTATAGTTTTTCCCCCCAAAGGGAGACGAAATCTTGGTCCCCAATGTAGCAGTATTGAGAGGTAGTGGACCTTTAAGAAGTGGGATCTAGTGGAAGGTGATCAGGTCATGGAAGCCTAGGAAGAGATTTATGCTGATCTACAGAGTGGGTTGGGTCTTGCAGTAATTAGTTCCTGTGAGAGTGGGGTTTTATAAACCAGCAATCCTGTTTCCTCTTGGTATCTCTTGTTTGCTGTCTCACTATGTGACCTCTCCCTCATACATATTTCCATCATGTAATGACATCTGCTGTTTTTGGACATATCCAGAAGGCCCTCAACAGAGACCAGACAGATGGGGTAGCCTGACTTTAGACTTTCAGTCTTTAAGAGTGAGAAACCAATAAGCCCATTTTCTTTGTAAAGTACCTAGACACAGGCATTTTGTTATAGCAAAATAGATGAAGACACCATGTCTGCCACCCTCTGGCTTTGTAGGTATATCCTATAAAAAGTTGGCCAGAGGCTACAATTTGGGGCCAGAGAATTTTTTTTTGAAGTTTATGAATGAGGTCAACTTTTATATAAGTTAAACATTTGTGACACTGAAGTTGATAAATCTCTCTGAATCTCTGATAAATACTGTAGGTCATGTAAGTAGTCACCTCATTCCTATTAGCTTTGCATATATAATACATTAAGATGGTGACGTTGGTATTCAGCTACTAAACAGTATTATTAAATCATATTTCAAAGAAATTCAGGCATGTAAAATAGAGTTCAAGTGGTTAAGAAAGATAATGTATTCCTGGTTAATTGCTGCTTAATTCTACCTTTCCTGTTTAAAAAAATACAAAAGTACATTTTCAATTTCAATATTGCATTAAGGTCAGATACACACTTTATGAAGGAAACATTAAGCTGTCCTAGAATTGCTCTCCTTGGGTAGCAATTTATTTGAGTACAAAGTGCACATCATATGAGAGTCAAGATTTACAAATTTAAATAGAATGTAGTTCTTTCTCAACCTCACTTCTCCATCTATACTCACCCACTCACTCTCCAAACTTGGATGGAAAGCAATGATTTTATAAGACTTCTCACCTTCTCTTCTTCATCTTCACTTTTGTTATTATGCATGAATTAACATGATATGCTCATGAGAAAAGGCTCTATTCAAGTCCCACAGTCTTTACAAAGTCTTCTGGCATCTTTGGCTGTCAGGGTCTTTCCTCCATCTGAATTGTCAAAATACTTATTCATGGATCACTTATTTGTCATTGCTGTGGGCAGGTTTCTGGTTGCTGCTGCACTCCTTCTTCTTTCTCCTTTTCTTCTCAATTTTTCTTCTTTAATACATTTTCTCTTCTTAATAGCAGTATACTAAATTAGTTTTGGTAAACCACCCTCCCTGCATTCTTAGTCATGTGGTTACAGTCAGTTGACTTCATTTCCAGTCCAGAAATGATCCTAGACTGGATATATCTTATGTCGATTGGATATATCATCCCCTGGTCATGGGGATTGAGTCAGGCCTTGGTTACATGACCAATCACAGTGATCCTTAGGATTTTTTTTGGAACTCCTGGAATGTCTTTCTTATTCATTGTGGATGGGGAAGCAGGTAGTCCTGAGAGCCTCCATCATTCATATTGGGACTTGTGCAGTCTGAAGGCCTGTGTTACAGAAGACAAAATAGAGATATGTGAAGACTGTGGGTCTTTTATGACTTCGTTAAAGCCTACATAATACTACCCTATACCTAAATTATCTTTATTAAAAAGGAAAAGAAGTTCAGTGGAGTACACAAAGGAGACAAAGGGAAGGGGTGGAGAGATGGGAGAAGGAAAGGCAGTGGAATAAATCTGACATTCTTTCCTATGTACCTATATAAATATACCACAGTGACTCTCACCATCATGTACATCCACAAGAGATTAATTTAAAAAATAACTACAGGTAAATGGCAGAAAGATCAGCAGAGGAAAATGAGAGGGTGTGGGGAGAGGAGGGGAAGGAGAAGTACTGGGGACCAAATTAGAACAAGATATATTCCATGTCAAAGTGGATTCTCTTGTCATGTGTAATTGAAACAAATCAATAAGTCAAAAAGAGAAAAAAAGTTGTTCAGGTAAAATTTTGCTTTACTTTTAATCAAATTTTCTTATATACACATTGAGTGTTACTATGTACTGTTGGTTTTTGTGTGTATGCATGCACACATGTATGTTTCTACATATGTAGCTACTTTACCAGTTTAGTTTGGAAGCCCTGTGCCTGGAATATACTAATCAATGCTCTTGACGAAAAGAATTACTTACATTTTAAAAATCCTTTATGTTTTTTGTAGTGCTCTGTAATTTTTATCTCATTGAATCTTCACCCATTTTATAATTTATAAGACAGGGACTAGGACAGCAATTTATACCTCCATTTTTAACACACATAGAAACTGATGTTTAAGGAATTTAAATAACTTAGCCAAAGTCATTAATACCTTACAGGGTGGAGTTTAAAATGTAGATCTGTTCTGGAGAATTAGCCCTTTAGACATATCTGGACAATGATCATTGACCTACATGATCTATTCTCCAGACCAAAATTGCTTAAAACACTTTAATATTTATTGTACAACGACCTTCAATTTCTCCATGCCATCTTGGTCCTCTTTGTAAGCACTGTTCAAATTTGTCTGTATATTTCTTAACAATAACATCCAAAACAGAATGCAATGCCACAAGTGGATGTCGACTGGTACAAAGGAAATAGGACTGCCTTTCTTCATCTAGATCAGGGACTCCCTTCCATTAATGCAGCACGTGTTTCTGAAAGTTCGGCTCACTGGGAGGGCTTCCTTTCACATCAGGGCCTCCCCACCGGGACTGTAGGGCTGGAGATGTTCACTTTCTGTGGATGCTAGAATGGGCAGAACCCATAAGCTTGTCCCAATTCCTTCCTTCCTTCCTTCCTTCCTTCCTTCCTTCCTTCCTTCCTTCCTTCCTTCCTTCCTTCCTTTCTTTCTTTCTTTCTTTCGTCAAGTTGATAAGGAGCCACTCTATGAGGCTGAGATCGAAGAGGCAATGGGATAGAAAGAGGAGCTACATGTACCTGGGCTGCTTGCTCATGCAACTTACTTCCCCTTCATCACATGTATGATTCCTATCTCATGCATATCACTCCTGAGTGCTGATAGAGAGCTGCTATGTGCACTGAAATTCATGAGTTATCGGGGGTTAAAAAAATAACCAGTTTCAAGCAGCTCAGATTGCATTATCACTCAATGGCCGATGGTCAAGATCAAGCATTCAACCTCTATCAGTACCCAGGAAGAAGCCAGAATCTTCTTTTTTTTTTTTTTTCATTTAAGAAGTATAGTTATCATTATAAGACAGAGTAGCTTAATTCTAAGGCAGGACTCACCAGGAATCACCTACAGAGGCCAGCCAAATGTTCCTGAAAGACTTCCCATAGGCCGTACACACTCTAAACACTATGGACCTTCTGGGAATCATGGTTGAAATGGTGGAGCTACTTGTGTAGACGTGTTTCAAAGACCTGTTTTCTTTTAAGTCTTCCTAAAACCTAGAATATTGGTAATGGGTCTTGGTAAAATGTCCACAGTATATATTGCTTTCAAAATCCCAAGAACCCTCTACCTGTTTTGTCTCTTTTTGGAAGAAGAAGATAGGTACATCAACTTTGTGTTCATCTTCATAGGGAAATTTTTGGTTTGGCCTGGATCCCTGATCCTAGACATCTCACTGAAGTTGAAAGTTCTTGAACTTTTAAATATTTCATTTGACACCCTGTGGAATGCATGTGTCTTACCAAGATGCTTAGAAAAGTCACTATGTCCTGCTTATTTGTTCCAATCTCCATTATAGTAACATAATGAACAGCCACAATGTCCCGTGTAATGTATTGGTGATTGAAATTCCTTATGACTAGATTATGACATGTGTGAGAGCTGTTTTGGTCCCAACCAGGATCAAGAGATATATTGACATCCCTGCCATCTAACACCAAATTGCCTCTGTTAGTCTTATCAACAAGTTTAGGGAGGAAAAAGTTGTTCTCTAGATATGTAGCAGGTACCAGGGCACATGCTGTTCTGGTAGTGGTGTTATTTACTACTTGATTAATTTCATGATGCCTCATTATCATTGTCCAAGATTCATCTGTCCTCTGCATAAGCCAAACATTAGTGATGTGTTTGGGGATGATAGGAATAATCACCCCTGTAACTTTTAAGTCTTTGATGGTGGCAAAAACCTCTTTAGTCTTCCCTGTAATGTGTATTGCTTTTGGTCTACAATTTTGGTAGGTTGAGGCAATCCTAATGTGCCCTTATACTAATCATAGCTCTTTTCCATGAGTCAGGGTCATGTATTACAGTGATTGTCCTGCCAGTTAGGGAAATTTCCTACTCTGAATTTCAGAAATTGGGAAATATCCTTAAGGTGGGTAGAGGAACACACTGCCTACTGAGGGATGGATCTGAAATAAAAACTCGTCAGTCACCTGATATTCACAAGCTCTTGATTTATGAAACACAGTATTTTGATTTTGAAGGAATTAGCATGAGTTCAGAGCTAATGACCAGTAGTAACCCCAAGTTCCAGTAATTTTTTCTTCCTCAGTGTACAGTTACCCTGGTAAAAAGGCCTGTAGGCATTATTGGGATGTTTGCAAGTATAAATTTTGGACTGATTAGCAGAGTCCTTGCTCAGGTAGATCAACCTCCCTTTCTTTCAAGGAGCTCTGGAACTGGTTGACGTGCTGCAGCTCTTTATTGTGGTAATCCAAGTCAACCTGATGTTTACCAGATCTAGAGTTTGGTGTATATGTATCAACAGAAGCTTCCTATCTGTTTCAGGTTTAGTTTCCATTTTGATTTTTGCTTTGCACATAATGCTTATTTTGGTAAGCACACTCACCTCATCTCTGGTTGTTAAGTACCATCATTTAGTCTCTGACACCCCAGGATCCCACCATGATCACTGACTTTGGAGAGCCCATTTTTATGGCAGCAGTCTCAGGCCTATAGAGAAGAGCCCTGTGTGAGGCTTCCCATTTATAGCCTAGGTAAAGAGAAGGTCTTTTCATCTTTTCGTGGGACATATAGTTGGGAAGTGAATGAGTATTACATGCTAAGACCACTACAGTATTCCAACATACATCCCTGCTGGTATTTGGATCTTGAATGTCTCCTGAACACCCTTGTGTTAAAGGTTTGGTCCCCAGCTGATGGCATCATTGGGAGGTTGCGCATCATTGGGAGGTTGTGCATCATTGGGAGATGGTAGTGGAACAAAGTTAGGTTAATCAGGGCATGCCTTCAAAGGGGCTATTGAGACCCCTGCCCCTTCCTCTTTTTGTTTTCTAGCCACTGTGAGGTGAGTAGTCCTCTATCATGTGCCCCTGCCATGATGTACTGCCTTACCACAGGGCCAAAGAAGATGTGTACAAGCAACCATGGGCTGGAACCTCTGAAACTATGAGCCAAAATAAACTTTTTCTCTTTTAAAGTTGATTATCTTTGGCATTTGTTATAGTAATGAAAAGCTGACAAACACTTTCCTCAATCTATTGAATAATTTCCTTTATGGTAAGTAAACCAGGACACTTCACTTTAGTGAAGTCTGCTTTAGGTTTTAGGATTAAATCAACTGAGTAAGAAAAATATGAGAGCCACTCCCATTCACTAAAGCTAGAATATCTCCTTAGGATATGTATATTCATCAATTTCATCTGATCTAACATATTTCTTTCTTTCTTTATGTTTTTGTACCAGAGATTGAATTCAGGATGCTTAATCACTAAGCCACATCTCCAGCCCTTTGCATATTTTATTCAGAGACAGAGTCTCGCTGAGTTGCTCAGGGCCTCACTAAATTGCTGGCGTTGACCTTGCAATCCTCCTATCCTCCAGTCTCACTCTCTCCCTGAGCCACTGAGATTACACCACTACACCCAGCAGATCCAACACATTTCTTCCAATCCTAGTATTCATTTTCATATATATATATATATCCCAGCTTTCTATCAATACATATTGACAAAAACGCAAAACTCTTTCAGTGGTACTTTCTTAAGGTCACATATATGCTGTTTTACACATGGGCACTGTTGGTACTTGATTCTAGTAAGGAGATGATAGTTTCAGAGGTTCTAGACCATGGTTGGGGTGGATCCTGAGGAGGAGGGTCAACAGTCCTCTCTACACAGTCATAAGCCTATGAAAGGCAATAGAGAAATTTGAGTGTTCAAGCATCGGGAAGAGAAAATAAATTAGGAGATTCTATTTGAGAAAACTTAGAAAACAGGTAAAATGAAGAAATTGTCCTTCTCAAGTTGTTTGCTGATGTTGATGTTGTTTCAAGATGTGGTCTCACTATGTTGTCCTGACTTAAACCCATGTGATCGAATCATCCTTTGGCCTCAGCCTCCTGAGTAGCTGGGACTGCAGGGGCATACCACAGCACCTGGCTCTAAGTTGGGCTTTGCAACATTCTAAGCACTTTGTATTATTAAACTTAGTTTTCAGTACTCCACTGTGTATCAGTGAGTTATACTGATGGTGAATTTTTTTGGCAGAAGAACCTGAAATCTCACTTTATTAGAATATAATCTTCCATATTTCCAGGAACTATTTAATATATAAATAGTTCTACTTTTGTGATGTATTAATGCTTTCACAATTACATTTGGTTCTATAATTCTATTTGTAAAATTTCACAAGCTTTTCTTGTTATCTACTCCTACCAGTCTCATCTCATGTTTAACAGCTTAGCTACACAAGAACTTTGTTCCATTTGGCAAGTCTAAGATTCCTTTCATTTATAAAATAGGGACAACCAGATTTTCTCTTTGTGTAGCACAAGACTGTTATAAGGCTTAGTAATATGTGCAATTCTATAATGACAGATGAAAATATTTTACAAATAATGCCCCAGGTTAGCTATGAATTTTTGAGAACTTGGAATGTACTGAATTCCCAAGCTCAGAGTCATTGGAAGATACCCTCCAATTAGAAGGATGGAAGGAAAACAGGAAGGAAAGAGAGGAGGGATGGAGGAGAACATTTAAAAAGAGAGAAATAACGAAAAATTCAATACAACACAATTATTTCTCTAGATATTTATTGTTCTTAGTATCTCCATACCCATGAGATGGTACTAGACTCAACAGAAGTCACACCATTCTGCAATAGAGTATTGGTTTTATTATTGCAGGTGTTAAAATGCCAAATCCTATAAAGATTCAGCTCTCAAGATATTCACAGTTCAGTGAAGAAAGCAGCTAATATTTAAGGTACACAATGATAAAAGCTTTTATAAATACATTTTTAAAAATCATAAAAGGGAAGGAAAAAGCAATTATTGGCCAAGTCATTAAGAGATTCTACTTGGGGGAGATGGAATTTAAAGAATAGGTCGAAATTTGACAGCTGGGGACTTAGTTGGGATTAATAAAGGAGAAGGGCATTCTAAGTTGAAACATGTGAGGTAGAATCAATATATCTTTTTCATCTGTGCATTAAATGAATTTGACCTAAATATTGGAAGAGAGTCATCTTATGCCCATAGTGCTGGGTCTATGAAACCTGAGGCATGCATTCAGCAGAAATAGCTTTTGGGGTAGGCGGGTGCAGAGAAGGTCATTTTTCTTGCAGAGGATGAAGAATTAAAAGGAAGAGCCAATGAAAGAGATAGCATAAAAGTTTAATGGTGGTTACACAATTAGTAGAAAAAGAGACTTAATAAGATGATGCTAAATTTGAGTAATAATAAAATGCTTAACATAATAACAGAAGGACTTATTGTTTCAGCACTGAATGTAAAGAGCTTGGACATCCTCTCTCCAAACCACAATAGAGAAAAAAAAACTAGGCAACTGAAAAGCAAGTCTTTTAGTAGATCCAACAGAGAGTTGAGGTTCTAAGGAAAACCACCATTCTGAATATGGGAGGGAGAGACAAACACAGAGAATCACAGCTGGGTCCACTTACTGAGAGCAGAAGAGAAATGTAGTGAAATATTTAAAGAAGTGAAAGAAAAAAATGTCATCAACCTAGAATTCTTTATCTAGCCAAATTAGCCTTCAAAACAGAAGTAAAGTCTTTCTTTGAGAATTAGAAGTTGGGGTATTTGTCAGTATAGATCTACTTGAAAGAAATGTTAAGAGAAGGTTTTTCAGAGATAAAGAATATAATATGTATCAGAAACTCAGAGAGAGCAGCATGAAGGAAGAAAAAAAGCAACAAAGGAGGTAAAATAAAATCGTTTCTTTTGCTTATTTTTAAGTTGATCTAATTGATAACTGATGTAGAAATAGCAAAAATGTAATAAGTTATTATAGTCTGTTGATAAGTGATATAAGTGACAAAAATGTACTAAGAATGTGGGGAGGAATTTAGAATATTCATCAATAATTTCTTAGATCCTTAGATGTGAATGGTGTGATACACAATTAAAATAGAGGGTGCCAGAGAGAATTATGAAAAGGCAAAACAAATGACCAAACAAACCCCCAATTCTCCAAGTCCAAAATGACAGCAAAACCCCCCAGGGCCAAAATTTGTTAACAAGAAAGCCACTATAAATGTAAAGACATAGATGAAAACCAAAGGCAGAAAAAGATATATCATGCTAACAAAAATGAAAGAAAACTAAAATATCTGTATTAATTTTAGACAAAAACCTCAGAACAAGGAAATTATAAGGATAAGGAGGAACTTTACATAATTATAGAGGAGCTGATCCTCAAGAGGTTACAAAAATCCTTAACATTGGCCAAGAATTGCTTTTTCCTTCCCTTTTATGATTTTTAAAAATCCTTAACAACAGAGCCTCAGAATTTTGAGGTGAACTGATAGAATTGCAAAGAGAAATAGGTAGCATTGAAGTTGGGAGACTTCAATTTGTCTCTATCATTAATGGACAGATTCAGCAGGCAGAAAATCAGTAAGGATATAGTTGACCAGAGTGTCATCATCTATTAAATCAAAGAAGATTCAAGTACATGGAAAAATATTCCATGTTCATGGTAGAACAGTTCAATATTTTGAAGATGTGAATTCTCAACCTGGTCTATAGAGTCAATATAATCTCAATCAAAAACAGGAAGGCATATGGTATATACAAACTGATTATTAAGTTTACATGGAAAGGCAAAATACCCAAATTAGCCAACATAATTTTGTAGAACACAGTTGTAGGATTGACACTACCCAACATTAAGATTTACTATACAGCTGCAAAAGTCAAAACAGCCTTGTTTGAAGCAATAGTTGACAAATAGTTAATGGAACAGCACAGAGTACCCAAACTGGATCCACAGAATATAGTCAATTGACCATTGACATAGAAGTAAAAACAATTCAAAAACCAAAGCAACAAGCAAAGCAAGGCAATATGGAAATGAAGGCCCAAACAATCTAGAATATATCACATACCTTTCACAAAATTTCACTCAAAATATATCTGAATGTTGGAGAAAATTTAGGCGATATTTTAGATATAACACAAAAGGATGATTTGTGAAGGAAAAACATTGATAATTTGTGACTATATTAAAATTAGAAACTTCTTCATGAAAAACGATGCTGAGAGAATGGAAAGACAAGTGTCAGATCTGCAGAAACTAGTGTGAGACATACATCAGGTAAAAGACTTACACTTGAAATATGCAAAGAACTCTTAGAACTCAATAATAGGATGCAACCCAGTTTTTAAATTGAGCAAAAGGTATAGACATTTCACCAGAGAAAATATGGATGAACACACACACAACACACACACACATACACGCACGCGCGCACACACACATACACACACACACACATAGACATATACCTCTATCTTATCCATGCTCTATCTATGTGCTCTATCTCTATCTATGTGCTCAATACCATATGCCATTAGGGACTTGCAAGTGAAAATAACAGAGACACGATGACACACCTGTTAGAATGGCTAAAATTCAAACAAAAGCAAAAACTTATCAATACCAAATGTTGAGGAGGCTGTGGAGCAAGAAGAACCTTCATTCATTGCTGGTGGAAATGCAAGGTGGTATAGACACTTAGGAAGACAGTTTGGCAGTTTCTTATAAAGCTAAACATATTCTGCAATCTAGCTCCTTCTGTTCCAAGTAAGTAATCACATACAAAATGAGTTGGAAATATGTCCACATAAAAACCTGCATATGAATGTTTATAGCAGCTTTATTCATAGTCACCTCAAACTAGAAGCAAACAAGATACCCTATTTAGGTGAATGGATAAACTATAGTACATTCGGACAATGGAATGTTGCTTAGCAATAAAAGAAAATTGGCTGTCAAGCCATGGAAAGTCATGCAAGAACTTAAATACCAGGTTGAGTGAAAGAAGCTAGTCTGAAAAGGCACATATTGTATGACAACTATATGACATTCTGGGAAAGGCAAACATAAACAGTAAAATGGTCAGTGGTTTTTAGGTGATCAGGGAGCAGGGAAAGGAATAGATGGTGAAACACAGGAGATTTTAGGGCTATTCCATATGACACATTTTATATGATTGTGTAACACTAGATACATGACATTATGCACAAGTGGAAATCCAAACTGTGTAACACAAGAATGAGCCTCAGTGTAAACCAGGAACTTGATAATGTAACCACATTGTTTGTTCATTGTAACAAAGGCACCACTAATGCAGCATGCTAATAATAAGGGAAAATGTGTGGGGAAGAGGGCATGTGTGAACTCTCTATACCAACTGCTTAATTTTTTAGTAAATGCTAAACTATCCTAATAATAAAGCTTATTGATTTAAAAAGTGACAACCATTGCCTAATCTAAGGTAACAAAAATTTATTCTTGTTTGCTTCTAAGAATTTTATTCTTTTATTTATTACATTTTGGGCTATGACTCATTTTGAATTAATTGTAGCATATAGTATGAAGTATAGATCTAAGCATTCTTCTTTCTATATGTGGATATTGAGTTATTTCAGCATTTATTAAAGAGATTGTATTAGTCTGAGTTCTTTAAAAATATAAACCAATAGGAAATTGCTCTCTCTCTCTTTCTCTTGTTCTAGCTCTCAATTTATTATAAGGAATTACCCCACATGATTATTATGTCTAAGGAATCCCAAGATTTGCTGGGCATGGTGGTGAATGCCTGTAATCCCAGCAGTTGGGGAGGCTGAGATAGGAGGATTATGAGTTCAAAGGCAGCCTCAGCAATTTAGGCCTTAAGCAACTCAGTGAAACCACATCTCTAAAAGAAAGAAAGAAAGAGAGAAAGAAAGAAAGACATAAAGAAAGAAAGAGAGAAAGAAAAAAGGAAGGAAAGAAAGAAAGAAAGAAAGAAAGATAGATAGATAGATAGATAGATAGATCCCAGCTCTAAGATGGCAGGTAGAGACTTTTTGTTCTATTTAGGTCTTAAATGGATTGAATGGGAGCCACCCTCACTGAGAAAAACAATATGCTTTAAAAAAAAAAAAAATTCTACTAATTCAAGTATTAATCTCACACAAAGGCACTCACAGACACACTCAGAATTTAACCAAATACTGGGCCCTCCCTGGCCCAGTCAAGTTGCCTTGTAAAATTAACTATCACAGAGTTGTCTTGCAGCTGGAATAAGGTTTCAAAATTGAGCTCTGACAAAGTCCTTTTCCCAGCAGAGTAGTTCTTTGTTAAAGCTCTGGACACATTTCACAATAGTGACTCTTTCCTTGCCCACTTAGAGAGTTACAAAGGAAACTTTCTTGGATTCTCACCTTGAAAACCTGTGAGATTCTAGGAGGGAAAGTCCACAAATGTGCGGAGATTCCAAGGAGTTGCTGGCTCTTACTTTAGCCCACACCAAGCCCCAGCATTTAAATCAAAACAGTTATTTTGTGTTCCTGCTGCTCTAGGTAAGCAGATCTGGGTTGCTGCCTCTCTCTGAATATACGTGTCTGTCCAAATTTCTGGTGTCAGCTTGCCTTGCTACCTCTGTTCTCTGATGGGTCCAAGAAAAGCTGACTTTGTAGTTCATACAGCTTATAATTGTCTTTACAATTCTTCTTTATTGGAAGATGGAACTAACAACTTTCATGCTCCTTTCAAGTTGGAGCTGTAACCAGAAATCCTCATCTCCTGGAATTTTTTTTTTTTTTTTTTTTTTTTAAAGATTACCGTCTGTTAGTGCCTTAAACACACAATGGGTGCCTGTCCTCTGCAGAATCTGCTTCTCTTGTGCTCCCTCTACTCTCTGCATTTCTCCACCCTGTTGGTAATAGTCTCCAAATCGTGCAATAGATACCTACTTAGATCTCATTTTCTTTCCAGACTCTAATGTCTGTCATGGAAAAGATGACATCTTATTTAACCTCATAGCCCAACAACCAGTGCATTCCCTTGCACAGACAACTCAATGAATAAATGACTAGATGAAGCTACCTGAAAAACCAGGTTAATTCTCAGCTTCAAATCAAGGAAAGCTGGGCATAGCTATCAGTCATAAGTGAATGGGAAGTCTTTCGTTTCTTTGATAATTGTATTTCAGAGAAAAGAACATTTGTACTAAGTGGCTGTTTGTATGAAATAAACAGGAATTCAGAGATAAGAGGTTTTCAGAGTATATTTGGCCCTGCCTTAACCCTGTACCTTCTCTCCTTCTATCCTTTTAGACTGCCTAGCCCCCATGGGGAAATACAGAGAGAGATGTATTATAGTCAGTGCTCCGGATTTACTGTTGAATGAGTTGAGATTCACTATTTTTGTCTGAGTCTACACTCCCCAGTTAGACTTGGCTTCCTATCTGGGAAGCACATATCCTAATGAGATAGGTAAATTTCTTATCATTGACTGCACACACCTGGCATTATGTGTATAAGATTTGTCAATAAAGTTTGCCTCAAATTAGACTCATTATCTCTAGGTGAAATGACAAAAGTGATTTAGACTCTGACTTAACAGTTAGCACCTGCTGGGAATGAGGTACTACTGACCATACACCGAGGACCTCCCCAAGTGGCCTCTCAAGGTATTTGTTTTTGTATTTGTTTTTCTAGAATTTCCAAGCCATTACCACTAATGTATTGTTTATTTTGCATTGCTGTTAAGTGGTACTGAATGGTGTGTGTGTGTGTGTGTGTGTGTGTGTGTGTATTTTGTGGTAACCTCCTTCAGTTTAGAAATATCTGTTGAAGTTCTATTTGCTATGTGGGGTACAAATTACCAATATTAATAATTTAAAATCTTTATCTTTAGATAGCTCAAATGTGCATTCTCTAGCAACTATGGTATCAGTTCTCCAAGTGTGATTCCTGGATCAACAGCTCTGAAATCACCAAGGACCTTGCTTAAATATAAATTCTGGGGCCCAGATCTACAAAACTAGAAATTCTGAGTGGGGCTGGGCATGCGATGCATGCCTGTGATCCTAGCAACTCGTGAGCTTAACACAGGAGGATGGCAAGTTCAAAACAACTTAGCAACACCCTATCTCAAAATACAAACAGAAAGGGTTGGGGATGTGACTCAGTGGTTAAGTGCCCCTGGGTTCAATCCCTGGTACCTCTGCCTCCCTAGAAATAAATTCTGGGCAGTGGACTCGGCAATCCATGATTTAACACATCTTATAGGAGATTCTCAAAACACTAAATTGTGAAAACCCTATCCTAAGACAATAAGAAAAAACATAAAGCTAGCTTGGGTGTATTGGGAAGGCCACCAGGGCAAAGATGATATTCAATTGTAAATAATTATATTTCATTTCAGAATTTTCATCAGATAAATTCACAAATAAAGTTGAAGTTCCCCCGCCTTTTTTTTCTTTCCCATGCAAGTCTCCCTTTAGAATTCTGTGTATATTCTTCCTGCTAATGGTTTTATTTTTTTGCTATATATGTATACAATCATATCTAATATGTTGCTTTGTACTTTGACTATCTTTATTAATTAATTGTAGCTTAAGCTATATTTTTTGAGATCTATACATTAAATTTTTCTGCTATTTTTATGATTGCATAGTATTTCATTGTGCAAATATATCACTATTTCTTTTTCCATTCTTTTATTGACAAGTATATGAGTTGTTTCAAATTTGTAAAGAAGATAAACTTGGAACTGAATGATATCTTTAGATCTTTTCTAGCAGTATGAAATTGGATAATCTCTCTTTACCAAAGAAAAAAGTTAAAATTCTTGTGTATAAAATAAGTACATATGTAGTAGAATATATTTATATAGTCTATAAAATTAATGTTTATAATAACTATATGTGTAGTATAGTATATATACTACACACATATATAATAGTATATATATGTAGCATATAGTATATAAATATGTATGTAGTATATAGTATGTATATATGTAGCATATATATGTATATGTGCATATAATAACTATGTATGTGATATAGAATATGCAGAAATTGTATATAATTACTAGTATAATATTATATAATAACTGATCTCATACATAAATATTTAACTATATAGTTATCCTATGTAAATATATAGATATATCATTAAGTCTATGTACTTATTTCCTCTTTGTGCTTGTTTATCCCATTAAGATTTGACTTTGTTTAATTTACTTTGGAATTTGTCTATAAAGAGAATCTTCTATATCTCACAGGTGTTTCTAAACTTCCTTGATTTCATTTAGTGTAAGTTCCCATCAGGTAGTTACAAGGAGTCAGAGAGATGAACAGATCAGCCCTTGTTTATAAAGCTGTTATCTGCCATTTCATTTTCCATCTGGAAAACCTGACTCAAGGGCCTGACCTCAGTGTTAAGTAGCAAAGGTTTTATCTGCCAGAGTGGATTCAGCCATAATGAAAATAAATTGTTCATTGGCGGCTGGGCCACAGGCTTCTATAGTTCAGGTGGTCTAATCTAATATAGACCTCTTTAGAAAAGTCACTTGTAGCTGGCAAAAATTTTGGTAACACCCTCAGCTGCCTTCCAGGAAATCACCAATGACCTGCTCCTGACCTGAGATTCCCCTGTTAGATGTGTTTGAAACCCAGGAGAGGGAATTGAAGCATCTCCTGGCTATGTGTTTACACACCATTCAGAAATTGAACCTCTTCTTGAGGCTGTGTGCCATCTTAACCATTTAATACCGGAACCTGCTGGACCTATCCCTATCTAGGTATCATCCTGACTCTGCTTAAATGCCTGTGGTGATTTGTCTATAAAGAGAATCTTCTATATCTCACAGGTGTTTCTAAACTCCCTTGATTTCATTTAGTGTAAGTTCCCACCAGGTAGTTACAAGGAGTCAGAGAGATGAATAGATCAGCCCTTGTTTATAAAGCTGATATCTGCCATTTCATTTTCCATCTGGAAAATCTGACTCAAGGGGTCACATTGCCAAGAGATCCCATGCCTGGAACCCTCAGGGCACCCATGTGCTCTCTTCTCCCTCTAGCCACCCCCAGTTCATTCCATTTTTTTTGTATGTGACATAGATTCCAATAGTTCCACTCATCTGTACACACTCAAGTGTGGCCTGCTTTATCTTTGTTTATTTTTGAGAGTAACAAAGCATTCTGGTTTCTTACTAAAACGTATTTTAGCTACCAGGTTAAGCACATCAATTTCTCTCTATTTTTTGATGGACTCTGCCTCATGGTACATTGACTACATTGATCAGCTCTTGGTTGAAATTAAATCTAATCTGTGCTGGCTTTTGAGACCATTACTATCACTAGACCATGGAAAGAGTTTTTTTCAAACATTGAATACTGGTTTTTATAGATTAGGAAAAACTCATTTTTATAGAGGAGAAAATTGAGATTTATGGAGAAAAAGTGTCATATCCAGTGTTCAACTCAGGGTTAAAACCTAGTGCCTCTGAGGTTTTTTTTTGTTTTGTTTTGTTTTTTTAATCAAAGTTTATTGCATTTTCTTTCCAAAGACACTTGCAGTTATCAGACTTAAATTATTTGTAGAAATTATAATTTGGTACTTGGAGGGCAGGGTTAGGAAGGCCATTTTGTCAATTTCTGCCAAACTAAAATATAACGAATAAGAGATAGGTATACAGGTTTCCTAATGCTAGTTGGGTTTAATTTTGATTGTTCTCATGGGCTAGTAAACAAAATCTTATCTGTATATGCTTAAATACAAGAAAAATTATTGAATACCAAGGCACCAACTAGGTGCTGTGGATATTCAGAGATACTGCCCTTGACCTGGACAAGTTCCGTCTACGGAGAATACAAACATGTGCGTGGCTGAGTTTAAGAAGCTGTATAGGTGAGTGTGTAGCAATTGCTACAGGAATGCAGCCATGAGAAAACACTTATTCCCAGTCAGGGATCTTAAAGGAGTTGAGCTTTTAACAGATGGTAGAGGGCAGAGGCATGTGAACGTTCTTTCAAGTCAAACAGATAGATGGGAAACAGGGAAAATGCAGGATGAGTATTTCATAGGTGATGAGGAGTTGGTTCCAAGCTGTTACTGTGGTCTAGATTCTTTCTTTGACCTCAGGGAACAGCTTAGGCAGCTGCTTGTTCATCTTTTTCTGGATGGTTGATAACAGGGAAACAGTTTTTCTCTGAGATGCATAGAAGATGCATGAGTTTTCTTTTAAGATGGTCTGTGAGTATTTTTCAATTTCTTTCTGAAACTAAAAAGCATTTGCAAGGATCAAAGCAAAGAGCTTTTGCTACACCCTGCAACACCAGAAGAAAAACCAAGTGTTGAAGTAGGCTGTCAAAACATTTCTTGATAATTCAACCTTAAAGTGACTTCAAATAGAAGAGTCAATTGGCAAGTCGATCCATTAACCTGAAGCCTGTTATTTCTCTGAAAAGCTAGCTATTTCAATACCTTTCTATCCTCTTGTGTTTGTTTTAATTTTTATGGCAAGCTAATCACTTGGATAGCATCCATGATAAGTTTAAAATTCAGGACAAAGCATCATTCAAAATTTTGGGGATGTGGAGATGAATCCTGCATAGTGATTGTCTTATACATCTTTTAAATTTTCATCTGATAGTTGTACAGATGTCCATAGTTTACAGATAACTTTCTAGAAATATCAATTCACTTACTCAAGATAAATACCAGTATTCATCATGGGTACGGCTCTTCTCTAGCATTGCAGATGTAAATTTGGCATAATCCCTGCCCTCAAGGAGCTCATGGTCTTAGGGAACAAACTCTTTTATAAAGCAAAGTTGTGGCCAAGTTTGTTAGAAATATAGTGGCATCAATAAATCTGTCTATGGCACAGAGGCCCTTTAAAGGGGAGCTATTCTTGAACTGGGTGCTGAGGATCAGTAGAGATTCACAAGATGATGAGTTGGAGGATGAGGTCGCCAAGGGAAGATTGGATGTTGAACTCCTAAGTATGAGACACTTTGATGAGCAACTTAGACTCATTTTTGTGACTAGTAAGAGACCCACTTCATACTTGTTTAAACAAAAATGTGAATGTCATATAGAAAACAGCTGGCATCTCATGGATCTTAAGGGCAGAATGCTGCCAAGTCCATGAAGGGGCTGAAACAAGAACTGAAAGGCGGCTCACTGAACCATCAATGTCTAATTCATAGCTGTCAGTCTAAGTTCTACATTCTAAGTGGAAAATAACCACCAACCCATCTTGGGTCCAGAATCTACTCTAGTCATACCATAATGGTCAGAATGGAAAGATCATAGGTAAAAATGGTCCACAAGGCTCTCCACTATGAGTAAACATTTATAGAACGGGACTTGAAGTCTGCAAAAGTTCTCCAAAAGGCCAGCTGGTCTCTATGAGCTGATTGGAGACCTCTGGTAAGAGCTGAGATTTTTTGGTAGTGCCTAATATAGTGGTGATGGTGGTGGTGTGTTAATATGGAGAGAGTTGAGACTGGAAGATTGACATGGAAGACATTGTGGAAGAGTTTTAATCCTTTTGCTTTTTAGATGATGAGGGTCTTTAAAAATATCTGAGAGTAAAGTGATTAGAATTGAGTGTGGGGTAATTAACTATGATAGTTTTGTGGGAGAGAAATTGAAAAGGAATAAACACAATATTTATCAGACAGGATAGAGGTAGTTTCAAGGGTCTAGAGCCTTAACTAGACAATGAGAATGGATTAAATGGGATGAAATGGAAAGAAATTCAGGAGAAAGAAAAAACAGAATATTATGTCAATTTCAATGTAGCGAGAAATTGAGGAGGACATGATTTCTACTTTTCTAATTAAAGCAACAGAGTAGAAGAAGGTACCATTCCGCAAGACAAGCAACAGAGGGGAAGAAACCTTCCTGTGTAAACACAGGAAGCATAATAGATCCATGGTGGGCATGTGGAGTTAAGGAGCTAAAGGTCACCCAAGGGGAAGTGGTGAGTGAGAAGAAGATGGATGTTCCCCTCAGAAATCAAGTCAGGCTGGAGATGAGATTTGCAGATCTTAAGCTCATGGGTGAAAATTGAAGGGAGATATATTTTAGGAAAAGTGCAGAGTTAGAAATAGAGGGAGGATTGTATTTTGAAAAAAGCACATGTTAAGGGCCTATATCTGGACAAAAGAAAACCATCCCAGAGAGGACAAGGAAGAGTACCCATCAAGCTGAGGAAGCCAAACACAGAAGGGTGTTCTGGAAGCCAAGAATGGAGAATTTCAAAATATAAGGAAAGTTATTCAACTGCTATATGCCAGGCAGTCATTTCTTCTACTTCACAGAAAGTAAACTGAAATTTGGAGACTGAAATGACTCATCGAAGTTCAGAGCTGATTAATGTCAAAGGCAGGACTAGAACTAGAACTGCAATCTTTTGACATTCAATTCTTTGTTTTTTCAACTGCAGAGCCTTGGCAGAGGCTAGAGAAACCATCAAGCTTTCCTGAGGAGAAGAGACAGGAGCCAAAGTTAGGATCCCATTGACCCCAGTTAGTTGGACTCTCCTGCCCAGGACGCTTTGGCTCTCAGCTCAGAACAGGTGACTGTTGCTATGGGGCAGCCTGGGCCTTTTGGGTATGGTACCTGGGGCAGGGGAGCTGTCTGATGCAGTTCAGTCTTTAAGTGGCCCTGTGACTTTAGCTAGTCAGACTCAGTTTCATCTTTAAAATAACTGAGGTGAAGTTAAAATATGTGATGTTCCACCTCTAATTTTATGATTCTTTTTATATATAGTTTATTGGGTTTTCCCTCATTGTAGAGGGAACATATTCTCATAAACCTTCAGTTCTGTTACTAAGCTTGAGGGTGTTGGGCAGATGGGAAGCACTGAGGGAGAACCTGAGATCGTTGTCTTTATAGACACAGACAATTCAGAATTTTATCAGTTTCTTCTATAAATCATGGGTGAATATGATGTGGAGACAGGACAGTTAGGTGAAGAGGCAGGACTGGTGAAGCGTGAAGATCAAAACCAAATCAAGTGATAATCATAAAAAAAATGAAGCTACACTAATTAAAAATAGCCAACACCCCAGAGATACATTTAAAGGCAATCACATTGGATTGTTCAAATTAAGCACAACAAAGAAATGGTTATTCAAGCTCACTCCATATTCTGAGTTCTTTTTTTTTTTTAAATAATAAGCTGATATTAGAAAAAAGCTTTTTTCTTTTGCAAATTCTCCCCTTGTTGCAGAAAGAGAAAAACGGAAAACTTCCCTATCATTCTCCCCTGGTCTTTGGGTGCTTGAATGAAAGGAGAATGAAATTAAATTCACTTTAAATGTTTTCCTTCCAGGCTGTAAAGCTGCTGGCATCATTTATCCCAGCCCTGGCACTTACATAATCTGGATACCACAGGAGCCCTTGGAAGTCATTAAATAAAAAGAAGACATCAAATAATAAAAAAAGGAAGGCAATTAAAATGTTGGACCCAATAAGCTAGTCAGGAGAAGTGATTTAAATGCAAGCCCAGGACCCAGAATATTGGACATTAAGGAGTACGGGGATTTAACTGTGAGGGTTAGAGGGAGTTGAAGAATGCTTTCGGGAGCGGAGAGGGGACAAGGGCTCCTCTGTGGCCAGGTAGTCTTTCCTTGTGTACAGGAGGAAAGCACATCATCAGTCTGTGGTTTCTGGCCATGCTAAGGCTCTCTGAACCTGGCAGGGGGATGGTTATTGGTCAGGGTGAATAATGGAGATCTCAAATGTGTCGATCTCATTGGGATGGAATATTTAAATAAGATAAAGATAACTCCTAACTGCAAGGGTTGGTGTGGGATAAGACTTAGAGAACTTCCTCATTTTTTCCTTTTTTTTTTTTTTTTTCTTTCTGACTCTGGGAGTGGGCTTGAGTATCTGTGGCTCAGGATTTCTATTTCAAGTTGCACCAGCTAAGAAAAGAAGGCTGTGTGTATGATGCAGGTTCCACTATTATAGATCCAGATCCTTCCACTCAAGACAGGGACTGGGAAGCTCAGAACTCTCCTACAAGGTTTAGAAGGTCATTTCATGTCTGGTACTCTGATGCAGGACTTACATGTTTCAAGAGTCTCTGGAATTTCCCCATGTCTCCTAATGATGAAATAACATCAAAATATCTTTTAGAAAACTTGTGTCAAGTTGAGCTCTAGGCCCTTGTAAATTTGGGTGACTTGAGTCAGTCCCATAGAACATGATCCTATACATCTAGGTGAATTCACCGATTAAAGGCATTGATTTTTCTTATTATAATTACTACTGGATGAGTTTCTCATTGCTGCTAAAATAAGTCTCCACAATTTATTAGCTGAAAATAGCATATTTATTATCTTACAATTCTAGGGATTCAGATGTCTGAAATCAATTTTAAGCTGTACTGTGTTTCTTTGGCAGGTTCTAGAATCTGTTTCTTTGACTTTTTTTTCCAGCTTCTGATAGCATCCCACAATCTTTGACTCAGGCCCCACATTATTCCAAACTCCACTTCCATGGTCACATCTTCTTTAACTCAGACCTTCCTGTCTCCATACCATAAGGACCTAATAGGATCCTCTGGATAATCCAGAATAATTTCAATATCCTTATCTTAATCACATCTATAAAGTCCCTTTTGACATATAGGATAACATAGCTTCAGGTTTAATGTTAGGATGTGAATATCTTTGCGGAGCAAAACAATTATTCTTTCTATCCCAACCAATCTTATTGCATGTTGCCCAACAGATTAAGGGCTAGTCCCTGATTGTACAATGTCCCTAGCTAAGTTTAGGTATATTCTCTGAGGTCTTGCTCTTTGAGGTCTGAGAAGGTCGATGACAATCTTAAAATGGGAAAACCGTTGCTCATGGCTAAATGGAATTAATGAATACAAATAAGACCACCCTCAAAAGAAGGTAAGCAGAATGGTGGCATGTTTTATATATATGCCACACAATGAGCTATTGAAAGAAGTCAGCTTCCAGTTCAAGGAAAGACCAGAGTACTACTAGTTAGGATGTTTAAAAGGAGATTCAAAACTCAAGTGATGTCAGGACTCAGTGACCTTTGTGATTCTTCAAATCCTGGACATCTATTAGTTTATTAAATGAGTCAGATGTAGAAGTTCCATCTTGTTCAGGAGCCACTGTGACTTAGCACTCATTACCCAATGTATATTTATAATGATGAGTCAAATAAAGTTCCAAAATTTACCAACAAGAAGCAAAAGCCCTAAAGGACAAAATGGACTTCACACCCACAGCTTCCATTAAAGTTAATGAAAAGTTAATCATGTCAATGGAAGTGACATAGTAGAATCTTGAGAAACTTGGGGAACAGAAAGGCACAAAGTGGTATTGGCTGAACACTAATTTAAGTAACTCAACTTCCTATGGAGTGGGGAGGATAAAGGACAGTGAGGAATTGTATTAATGCTTTGCAGAACACTCCAATTCTAACTGCAGCAACATTGCCTCTTAGCTTGAAGTGTTTGTCCAAATGAACCACTTCATTAGAAAAGAGTGGTTTGAGCTACTTAATAGCTTCACTTTCAAGAAGGCTCAGAAAAGGTGGCCTTGCCATCAAATTGTTCCCATCCTGACTGAGGAAAAATCTAGAAATACTGTGCAGGCAATGCCTCTAATACTGTTAATGCTACAGGTGATATTTCTGGTAAACAGATTTTTTTTTGTATGTATGTTTGTTTGTTTTGTCAAGTTTCTTTTACTTTTAAAAACATTTCCCTGAATGCATACCTATGTTGGGTTAACAATATAATCAATACAAATCTAGTTCTTTAAGCTTAATGTTAACTATCAGTGAATTATTCACTTTTATAAAAAGTTGCAGGGGAAAACTGGTTCTTATTTCTTATATTAACATTATTTCTTCTATAAATATATAGATTGGTCCAGTAGGGTGATGGAAGATTAGGCTTAGATATTTAGTATTAAATTTGTTTTTTGAATAATGAGCTTGAATGCTTTCATTTTTAAAAAAATATTTATTTTATGGTTTTTTTAGGTGGACACAATATCTTTATTTTATTTTTATGTGGTGCTGAGAATTAAACCCAGTGCCTAACGCATGCCAGGTGAGCACGCTACCACTTGAGCCATATCCCCAGCCTGAATGCTTCATTTTTAAAAATTTATTCCTTTTAGTTATAAATGACAGTAGAACCTATTTTGATATATTTATACAAACATGATGAATGTTTTCTTAATTGCTGCAGAAATCACCTCTATCTCCATCTCCACTTTTCATACTTTCTTGCTAATATTTCCACTTTGGGGATTAAATCAGTCATTATTTAAATCCTATCTGCTTTGAATAAGTGAAGGAATTGGGGGGCTGACAAGATGAGTGAGGGACAATGGGCAGCTGAGAGGAATTGCATAAGCTCTTGGGAAAATCATAGATGCCAGATCTGGAAGTGATTTAGGGGATATTTCAACCCAAATCTCTCATTTTGCCATTGAGGCAAGTAAAATCCAAGAAAGGACAGGGAGGTGCCTAGGTCTCCTCTGAACTAGTGAAAGGAAGAGCAGGAAATAGATTTCATTTCCCTTAGCTGCCAGAATGCTGTGCTCCTCCTGATTACTCTATGTCCTGATAGTGGCTGGGTCTTCTCTACCTCTTGTGGTTCTGTGGAGAGCTTCTTGGTGCTCCCTGTTACTGTGAACTTAAGAAGGCCCATTCAAACTTTGAAACCTCCTCCCCTGGTCCTCAACATGGTTTATCCCTCTGCTTGCTTGTTTCTATAGGTTGATTTGTTCTGCTCTTGGTGGAGACCAGCACACCTCCTTCTTCTAGGCTCTTATTCACACTGCACCCTCTAGATGCCTTCTATAAAACATCTGTCATCCTTCCATCTGGAAAGTTTCATTCCCTCTGAACTTTCAAAGCCTTTCTGATGTTCCTTTTTAATGCTTTTGCTGTTTTTAAAATTATATATATATATATATATATATATATATATATATATATATATATATATATATATATATATAATTTTATGAAAATGTCACCCCATGCCCAAGGTGACAAACATCCCAACAATAGGGACCAAATCTGATTTACCCCTGTATTCCCCTATTTTGCACTGCCTGGCACTATAGAAAACAATGATCATAACAACAGCAAGTACTAATAAAACATTTACTAATGCCAGAAACTGTTTAAGCATTTTACATTAGTTCATTCATTGACTTTTATGTCAATGACACCCTGTTAGTAAGTAATGTGATCAAAATTAGAACCAGGCAATCTGGCTCCAGAGTCAATCTTCAATCACTATTCAGAATAGCCTACATGTGCTTGTTGAAATATCTGCATTTATTTATCTGCATCTATGTCTGTCTACATCTGTGTCTGTCTGTATGTGTCTGTCTGTATCTACCTACCTACCTAACTTAGCTACATCTATACCTACGTATGCATCTGTGACAATAAAGGTCTCAGTGAGGTTCCTTGCTCAGTTGAATACTGATGCAAATGAAAGCCTGCATTTTTACCATGAACCAAAGCAGTGAGTACTATGGGTTATTGAAGCATTAGTGCAGTTTGAGCTGGAACAGTCTGGGGACAAAAGCCGGACATTTCTCTACAAATTGTCTCACTGAAGGCATGTCCTGGATTTTCTGGGGAATGAAAGTGAGAATAGCACTTTATTGTCAATTATCCCCAAATGCTTTTGGCTTTCCTGTTCACCCTGGGAGATTCAAGATGAAACACCACGAGGTGAGGCATGTGGAGGCTATAACCAGGCTGTGTCTTCACATGAATAAATATTAACAATATCTGGTTCTCCTGTTATCCCAATCAAGATAGGTACCAGGAGCTTTAATAATTAATCAAATTAGGACCTCAAAATCATTTCCCTTTTAGGAAGTTTGTTTCTGTTAGCTGTCAATTAACACTGATGACTTCGGCTCCCTTCTCAGTGTGTTTCGAAAAACGGGAAATGGAAAAGTGCAGCGGTGTGTTAATGGAGCCGTAATACACATTGCCTAATGAAGCATGAAGGCCTTGTTTACTCTGAGCACTGTAATTATTTAAGAGCTTTTAAAACCCAGTGTCAAACCTTCAATCTCGCCTACCTCTTTCTCATGAGGCACTTAACGTTTTTCTCAACTTGGTGGAGGTGAGCTGAAAATAAATAGCTGATTACACATTTCCATTTGCCAGATTCTTTCATCTCTATGAAGGGCTTTTGCCAGTCTGGGCCCTTTGAGTTGTTTTATGGCAATTTACAGAGCTGCCGTTTAGTGAGGGCCTACTACAGGTAGGACTTTGAACGGGGTTTCCTGTGTCAAGAGTGAGACCCCAAAGTGTCTAAGAGCCTAGACTTACTGCTGTTTGAACCAGCAGAGCATATATCTGCAGGCTGGGTTCTTGGAGTCAAACCTTCTGTGTTTAGTTACTGGCCCCATTATTTATGACTGTGATCTCAGGTTACTGAACCTCTCTCTGTTACTTCTTTCCTTAAGAATAAAATGGCATTGTGAAAAGCGGTTCTTTGCTCAACTAAAATTTAGTCAGGTTCCCCTGAATCCCCTCCTCAACAAGGCCTACCTATGTGTAAGCCCTTGTACATCTCAGTTTTAGCAAGAATCCTGATAAGACAGATTAGGGGGAGATTCTCACTCTCGATATCTGATACCTGATCAAACCCCTGGAGGTGCCTGATCACCCTGGCAGGCCTTCAGCAAAAATCTTCTTAGGTTGGTTTCAGACAGAATCCCTACCCCCTGACTTTATGTCTCCTTTTAGTAATTTTCCATCTATTAATGTCCCTTCTTTCCCACCTTGCTTCTTGCCTATAAATCCCCACTTGTTCTGATGGTATTTAGAATCGAGTGCTGTTCTATTCTGGGCTCACTCTTCCCCTATTGCAATAGTTTTTTTTTTGAATGAAATCCATCTTTACTGCTTTAACTTCTGTCTGGCTGTGGTTTTCTTTAGCAGCTGATGGTAATAATGGACTTTCCCTCACAGGGTTGTTATTTAGAATAAATGATCTGCCGTTAGAACATTCAGAACAGTACTTGGCAAGCACAAAGAGCTCAGAAAATGTTAGCTATTATTATTACCTAACTCTCTGTACCACATTATGTGACTTCTGGAAAATGTCAACAACACTAACTGCATGCCTGCAAGAGGTCAAGGGCCAAACACCGGTGGAAGGAAAAGATCGGGGGCTAGGAACAGGAGCATCTTTCTGGCTTGAGTCTGTGGTTACCTCTCTCCGTGGTACCTGTGAGCAAATCCTTTCTTCTTTTTGAGCTTTAGATTTCTCATCTGTAAAATGAGAGTTAAATTCTTCCTGCTTGGTTAGCTCTTGTACCTGCTATGAAATTAAAGGCACATTAACATGCGAAGGGTCTGGAATCTGCTGGAATGTTGCTGTCCGGAGTCTGAGTGTTTGATGTTGTCCTGCACACTCCAGAAGGTACAAGGTCAAGCAAGACACATCAACATCCTCAAAGGGTGTGCCACCTCAGGGAGTGTCTAAATGAACATATAAGCAACAAATAATACCCCTAGTAAATAAAAGAGCACTTTATAGTTTGAATGTTCCCCCCACCCCGAATTCATGTGTTAGAAACTTAGTCTCCGAAATCATATGTTAATGATTTGGAGATGGGTGTGGCCTTTGGGAGATAATTAGGTTTAGAAGATATAACGAGGGTGGGCCCCCCTGATGGCATAAATGGCTTTATAAGAAAAGATGGCCCAACTGGTATGCCTGCTGTATCTTGCTGTTAATTTTCTCTACCATATTGTGATGCAGCAAGACCTTCATTAGATGCTGAGTAGAAGCTGGTGCCATGTTCTCAGACTCATCAACCTTCAGAACTATGAACTAAATAAGCCTCTGTTATTTATAAATCACCTAGTATCACATATATTGTTATAGTAACAGAAAATGGAATAAGGCAGGGCACAAAGAACCAAGGAAGCAGAGTAGAGGGACCTGGTTATTCTCGGCGAGGTAAGCAAGGATGTGCCTTCTGAGAGAAGGCACACTGGGGCCAGGTCCCAAGGGATGGAAAAGATCTAGGTGGGTATAAGGTAAGGAGAGGGCACAATGGGGGAAGGGAACAGCACAAATGGAGGCACAGAGTTGGTGACCAAAAAGACATGCACATCTAAGGAATGGTATGTGACACAGTGCAGTTCAAACCCAGGACTACCTAGGAAGGGTTTAGGTACCTGGTGCAAAAGATTTGACTTCAGTTTGGATCTTAGCTTTTACCACTTAGCAACTGTGAAGTTGATGAGTCACTTGCTTCTCAGACTCATTTGCACATCTTTAGTATGGGAATCCTCATCATGGCTAACATTTGTAAGGATTGGTGAATGAATACTTGTAAAACACTTGGAGGGGTGCCTGCCCCCAGCATATGATCAACAGATATACAATGTAGCATTGCTCATCGTCATATGACTACATGACCAATATGATTCTGCAACATGTAAACTCAGAAAAATGAAAAATTATATCCCATCTATGTATGATATATCAAAGTGCATATATGCATCCTACTGTGATGTATAACTAATTAAAACATATAAAAAATTTTAAAAAGGTAGGTTGGCACTGATTTGTGTAGAATTTGGCATATTCAGATAAGAAGGCATAGCGTTTACTCTGTAAGTGATGGGGAGCCATGGAAAATTCAAGAGCAGGCCAAAGAGATGATCTCTGCTCAGAAGCAGGGAAGGGATATTCGAAAGCTGCCTTGAAGACTGTCTAGTGGGAGGACTCATGGGCTGGGTGAGCCTTGCTCAGAAGTGACATTATGTGCACAGTAACCTTAACAGATATGTGGTACTTTCATAGTGTGAAATAAAGAAGAAGGTATCATTTCCATTTTAATATGAACAAATATGAGCTCTAAAGAGTTCAAATACTTTTCCAGAGATGGTTTGAATGTTTGTGTCACCTTCAAAATTGATTCTTGTGAAACTTAATTCCAAGTGCAACACGATCAGAGGTGGACCTTTGGGATGGGATTAGCAACCTTATGGAAGGACTGGAGGAAACTATTGAGGCTTTTTTGTCCCTTCACTTTTTGCCATGTAAGGGCATAGCAACAAGGTGCCATTGAGGAAGAAGAGAGCAGCCCTCGCCAGATACGAAACCTGAGGCTTGATCTTGAACTTTCCAGCCTCTAGAACTGTGAGAAATAAGTTTCTTTTATACCTCATGCAGTCTCAGGCATGTTATTATAGCAGCACGTGGACTAAGGCATTGCTTAACTCCGTATAGTCTATTAATGGCAGAGCTAGAATTAGAATCCAAGTATCTGGATTTCTGGTCCAGTGTTCTATTTTACAGATGAATTCGTGAAATAATCTATGGAAACAGGGAAGGCCCCAATATCTTAGTGAGGGTCTACCCACATCCCTTGTAAGTGCCTAAAATGTGATACTCCAGGCATCTGATCCTTGTTAAAGTGCAAATACCAGTGTGTGAGGGTGGGAAGGGCACTGCTTTTAGCTTTTCAGGCCCCAGTGTCATGTAAAGTCAGAAAGCAGGTTTGAATCTTGAGAGTAAGAGCCTGAGGACACTGGGTATGAACTGGCCCACTGGCAGGGCAGACCCCTGTGGGGAGAAAGCCAAATGTGTTACATTTCCTCAGGGTCCTCTGTGTTGCAAGCCTTGGCTCATGTGTTGTATCTCCCACCTTCAGATTGTCCCTGGTCAAAGGAATTCTGTCCAGGAACCTACGAGTTAATGCTCCTTCTGTCTTCTTCTACCACAGGACACTGGCATATGATGTCCAAGTGGGTTTTCAAGGTTTGGATTGCCTGGTATCGATTGTGCAAGCCAAAGGCAGGGATCTGAGGAGGCTGTGACTCTGAATGCTGTCTGGTCCCCTTTCATCTTCTATCCCCAAAAGGGAGCAGGGGGCACAGCCTTGTTCTGAGAGCCTGATAATCAGACTGATGAACTTCACATGCCTGCATTCCTCACTCAGGAATGAGGCGGTGAGCACTGTATTGTTATACTCTGAGCCTCTGGAAGCTTGTAAGACTGATGAAGTCCACCAGACAATGTTTATTCCTCATAAACAAGTCCTCAAGAGTAAATCACTGGGGCAAAGAGGTGTATAGACACCTTCTTGACAAGGCCCTCTGGAGCTTTTCAGAATGGACTCGCCAATTCACAAGGCTTCATTTAGCTTGGAGAGAGTAATGTGATAACCTTTTGAAAAATGTTTTATTTTGTCTTGAATCATCTAACTCATGCTGTTTTCTTTAACTGAAACTAAAATTGACTATTAGAATTTGGGGTTGAATGCCAGTGTCCACAATGGCCTCAGAATGTGTTTTTACAGATCTTAAGGCGCTGCCTGCCCTTCCCGCACCACTAGCATTGTACGTGTTCCCCTCAAGCATGACACATGGTCCTCATTGTCTCCGAGGTGCAGTCCAAACGTTGAGTGGCTTCAGTTCCACCCCCCCCCCCCTGCATCTCCTGTCAGTTTTCTCTGTATGCCTTAAGCTCCATGCATGCTTGATTTTGTTTTCACCAACCCACCAGGCTTTGCCCACCTCTATGCCTTTCCTACATCCTTCTGTGCCTGAAAAGCCCTTTACCAACATTAGGTACTTTTGAAAATCTTCCTTACCAAAGCCACCTCCTCTTTGAAGTCTTCTCACATTACTTCTCTAATAAAAATGATGCCCTCAAGGGTCTCAATAATGTTTTGTTTCCTCTTAAATTTATTTGCTTCCTTTTATTCATTCATTCAAAATCTGTTTTTACCAAAGCTACTGTATTTATGGCCCTGTGTCACTTTGTGGAGGGATACAGTGATGAGAACTAAGGAAGAGGCAGGCCAAAATGTTAAAACGAAATGAAGAAAAGAAACTGTAGTGATAGAATAGCTAATTTTGCATAGGTCATGTTGGTCCATGGGAAGCCACAAATTTGTGGCAGGCCAAGAGATATAAAGAAAAAGGGTTTGGTTATTGTAGTCAAAATATGCTATTCACATTAATTGACCCTGGAATTGAATGTCACATTTCCCTTTTGAAAATGAGGATAGTAATGTCTCCTTGTGAGATTTAATTGTACAGTAAGTATAATGGGCTTAGCTCATGACACAAGCACAATTAATGAAGCTTCATCCCCAGTTTTGCTGCATAGTAAATTTTAAAGCAATCAGAATTTAGTCTATGGAAAAAGAATTAAATGGCTGTCTGTATGTCTGTATGTTTAAGATGGTTGAAATTTATCCTCAGTAAGAACAAAGGCAAGAAAGTACCATGATGAATTTTTAAGGTGCCATCTTGATCATTTGTGAAGATATTTACATTACTACAATCTAAAAGGTGTCTGCTCACCAATATTTACTAGCCTACCATGCACCTAAGCAGGGCAAAAGCAAAAAGCAAATAAATGAATGGCATTGGAATTTTTAATTGAAGGAAACAAGATATTTTATTTTTAAAAAAATAAAAACAAATCTTTACTATTAAAAATACTCTTTGACTTAGCTCCTTTGTTCTGCAACATTTCAAAGATGGTACTTCAGGGAAAGAGACCTAATAGAGTAGCAACAGAGTGAAGACTTTCTTTACTCTGATAAATTGGGGAAGTGACATCTCAGCTTATTTCTGCTGTAGGATTTATTCTGTAAATTGTTGTTTCCTCTTTCCTGTTAGACTGTGAGATCCTTGGACACAGAGGACAACATCTCATCTTTGTATATTCTCCTGATCCTTGCCCTGAGCCGGAAATAGAGGGGGAACAGGAAGTCATAAGAGGGAGGAGCTGATTAAAGGCAAAGTGGGAGGAAACAGGAAGATTTTGTCTCTGTTCTATCAGATTATAATAGCAACTGCACCTGAAGTCAAATTGCTTAGATTACTAAATATGAACAGTTAACAGACAATTGCATGGCATTTATGTCACTCATTATCAAACATCAAGTGTGGAAGTCACTTTGAGCCCAAGAAATTGCACTTTAAACAAGCTCCCAATAAGTCCTGGAGCAGGTCCCTGAACCACCCTTTGAGAAACACTGTGTTACCTTACTGGTTTATCCTTGATTCATCTAGTCCATTAGTGGTCAATTATGTGTCTGGTACTGGGTTAGAATCTTGGGATACAGTGGCAAATCTCTACTTTTGTGGCATTTGTAACTGAGGGGAAAATACATGCAAAGACAGTCTAAGATAAACAGAATGAGGGAAAGTCTTTTTTTTTTTTTTTTAGGGACTGAGTCCAGGGGAACTTAACCACTGAGCCACATCCTCAGCCCTTTTTGATTTTTTGTTTTTAATTTTTATTTTTTTATTGATTTTTAAAAAGAAATAAATGACAGTGGAATACATTACAATTCTTATTTACATATAACAAGCACATTTTTTTCATATCTCTAGTTGTATATAAAATATGTTGACACCAATTCGTGTCTTCATACATGTACTTTGGATAATGATGTCTATCACATTCCACCATCCTTCCTAAACACCTGCCCCCTCCCCTCCCCTCCCACCCCTCTGCCCTATCTAGAGTTCGTTATTCCTCCCATGCTCCCCCTCCCTACCTCACTATGAATCAGCCTCCTTATATCAGAAAAAACATTCACCATTTGTTTTGGGGGGGGAATTGGCTAACTTCACTTAGCATTACCTTCTCCAATACCATCCATTTACCTGCAAATGCCATGATTTTATTCTCTCTTATTGTCTCAGCCCTTTTTCTATTTTATGTAGAGACAGGGTCTCGCTGAGTTACTTAGAGCCTAACTTGCTCATGCTGGCTTTGAACTCACACTGTTCCTGCCTCAGCCTCCCAAGCTGCTGGGATTAGGCACAGACCACTGCACCTGGCTGAGAGTCCATTTTGCTAATGAGGACACAAAGACCTAGAAGTATTCTTCCTACTCCAGTTCAGAGGCTTTGGGGGAGGCAGGGGAGAGAAGAAAAAAACTTAACGACCACCATAAATATATAAGCATAACATGTACTTCAAAAACCTGCTTTCTTTATTCTCATCCCAGCCATTTTCCTTTGGAAGAAAAAGGGCAGGCAGAGGACCTTTAATTGCTGATTGCGAAAGTGTTGCGATTGTCATCATGTCACCTTCCCCTTGGGTGGATGGTCCAAAGACTGAGGGAACTAGAACTTTCCCTTACCACTTACTTAGCGGTTACAAGGGTAGAGTTGAGGTCCAGCTCTGAGGCCCTGGCTCTGCCATTTAGATGTGTGATCTTGAATAAGTCCTATAGCCTCTATGAGATGATCTTCTCATCTTTAAAATGGAGATAAAAATGGTACATGTATAATAAGTTCAGTCAGTCAATCAGCATAACATTTAACACAGATTTGAGGATATGAGTGTTCAGTAACTCTTAGCATTTGTTGTTTCTGCTGTTATGTTAGGCTAAAAGTCAATGAGTTCCCTGTGGATTCTCACTTTGTCTGTGAGGGCTCAGGTGTGCTTTCTTGTCTACCTTTGGACATGCTTGCACTGGGGCATGCTCTGTACCAGCCAGTGTCAAGTGGTGTGGAGGACAATGCCCTTAGGAAACTCACAGTCTGATAACTGAGGTAGGTGCCTGCAACAGACTATTGTACACAGCAGAATAAAGCCAGAAGAAGCATGGTATCAGCCCAGGGTTGTGGAGGCATATGAAGGCTTTCATGGGCCAGGGACAGCTCCATAGTGAAGGAGGCAGGTGAACTGGGGCTGGTATTGGAGAAAGGAGGCAGAAAAGCAGGCAAAGGACATTCCATACTAGGGAGCAGAACCTGGTTCTTCAGGACAGAGAACATGAGAAGTTTGAAAGAAGGGCACCAGATTGATAAAACTGTGCATGCAGACAGAAATGCTGTTAACTTTTTCTTTCTTTCTTTTTTTTAATCACTTGTTCATCTTAAGTGTCATAAAGTCAGGGGGAGCCAGGTGCAGTAGTGTATGTCTGTAATCCCAGAAGCTCAGAAGGCTGAAGCAGGAGGATTCAGAGTTCAAAGCCAGCCTCTGTAATGTAGCGAAACCCTAAGCAACTCAGCAAGACCTTGTCTCTAAAAAAATATTAAAAAAAGGGCTGGGCATGTGGCTCAGTGGTTAAGCAACCCTGGTTCAATCCCCAGTACAAAATAAATAAATAAACAAACACAAATGAATAAGTAAAGTCAGGGGGTGGTGAAAGAATACAGCATCATTGGGAAATGCTGAGTTTACTGCACTGCTAAAGACTCGGCTGCCTGAGGAGAGGTGAGAGGAGAAAAGGGTAGAGGTTGGACTGGGACCCACAGATGAGCAGACTGGGACCTACCTTCCTCCTGAGAGCAGGGGGAGCTGCTGGCCACTTGAGAGGAGATTTCCTGTCCCTGACTTCACTCTGATGGTATGTTCCGTATACACATGGACATTTAAACAAATATATCAGTACTCTTAGATTTTTTAAAAAAATCTACTTCAGAAATGTAAAATTGAGGCAAGAATATAGAAGCTTTCAATTTCTGTTTTGAAAATTTTCTACCTTACTCTGTAGAATTAAAGAAAAATTTCATAGAAGGGGACTGCCACATCCCAGGGCGGATGTTGTCAGTGTCCCACTCAGACCCTTTTGCTACATTTGCACCCATCCCAGTTGCTGGCATGGTGGCTGATTACAACCATACCATGTCTCTGAAGAATGGGAGGCTTCCAGGGGACAGTCCTCAGTCAATGACTGGTTGACTCCCAAGTACCAAGAACTAATTACCTTGCCTCAGGGTGGGACAGACTGTATGTGATTTGTGCTCCTGTAGGATTGGTTCTGACTGAGATTTTCCTGCCTCTCTTTGTCTCTGTGCCCCAAGCATACTATAGCTAATAAATCACTGTAACAAACTGTGTCTCAGACTTGGCTTCTGTGGAACTTGACCTAAGTAAGATGTGTGCTATCTATCCTGTTTTAGGAGATCCTAACTCTAGCAGCAACGTGTAGGGCAAATTGAAGACAGAGATTGAAAGCTTCATTTTCTCTAAGCCATAGTAGGAGTTTTTAATAATGATTTATCCATCAGAATCTGCTATCCTGATTTTTTAATGTCTACTTTCATCTCTCCTGCTAGTCCTGATGGAGGCCTAGCTGAGGCCATTGGAAGCCAGGCTAGGGAATCAACTTCATTTACTATAGGCAGAAATTTTCATGATGACCGAGAAACAGAAATTCCCTGGCTCTCTTTGGGCCAGGGAATGTTCTGACATTTTGAACATTTTTCTAAGAATCAACAAAAGCCCCTTTTTTGCCTGTAGGTGGGCATGGGAAGGCCATAGTTTTAGAAAGGCATCTTGTACTTGTTGAAAACCTGAATCTAATTATGCATATGCACGCACACCCACAAACACCAAGCCTCCGTCAGCCTAACATTCTAGCACAGCGTTGATAAATATTTGTGTTTAATGGCACTTAAGGGGAGCATTTTGATTTCTAAACATTGGCTGGTGAGTAATGATTTTACCAAGAGCACAGCAAGAATTTTGCAATCTTGACTATTCCTAGGCTTTTGATGACATACAATTACTCCGCACTGCAGAAAGAAGTTGAGAGAAATTCTTTAAAGAGCTTGTCGCCAGGGAATAATTTCAATAGAATAAGGGTGGGAGCACCGAATGATTTCCAAGGCAGTGCACTTTTGCATTTTAACCACTGAGATTTTCACCTTTGGTTGAACACCAGGACCTCCTGAAGGGCTCTGTTTCTCCCATCCAAGTACTAACCAGGCCCGACCCTGCTTATCTTCTGAAATCAGACGAGATCGGGCGCGTTCAGGGTGATATGGCCATAGACCTGTAGGGCTCTGTTTCTGCACTGGGGCAAGAGCAGCTATGGTGGGTGGACTTAATTCTTGTTCCTCTCTGGCCTGGGTTTTGAAGAACATCTCCCTTGCCATCCCAAAACCAAGGAATCAAACCCTGATATTTGTGTGAACTCCAACCAGCTTCCAGCTTTGATCCAGGGGCAGGTGTGTGAACTGGGAAAGCATGAGATCCTGCAGAGTTAAGTACACTGGGCTCCCTTGGTGATGTCATTATGGGTGAAATAGTTCCCATCCCAGATTCTCAATTCTCACTGATCTCAAGTGAGATCTATGAGAGCTCCTGCAGACAGGGCTGTAGTGAGGAGCATCTGAGGTGGCAGGTGGGGACCAGCACAACAAGGTTCAGAGGAAGCATTGGCAAATGCAGGTTCTTCCCCAAGCACCAGATTGGGAGTCAAGCTGGCCACTGGCAAATCTCTTGTAGTCACAGTCATTTGGGAAACCTGCAGGGTGTCAGGGGAGTTTGGAAGGCCACAGGTCCCTCTCTCCTCCACTCATAGGTCGTAGATATTTAGCAGATACTGGGCCTTCTGTCAACCTTCCCCTTTTTTAGCCGTGGTTGTCCTTGAGCACTGACTCTATCGTCTCAGCCCTGTTTTTAGGTGTACATGTCTTAACTCCCTATCCAGGATCTATACTTCCTGAGGTTAGGAACTCACCATGTTCACCTTGTAGCCACCCCAGCCCTCCAGGACATCCAATGGGCCCAATACATGATGAATGCTCACTACAGATTTATCCATGGATGGTTTTTGGTCAATTTGTGAATTAGACTCAGGATTTAGAATATGAAGTCTTCAGCATTTACCTTCATTTAACAATTATTTTTATGTATCTGTTATGTGCTAGGCCTAGCTCTAGGCCCTAGAAAATAGTAGTGAGTATAATAGACAAGGTCTTGCCTTTTAATAAGAGGCCATTAACAACTCTGGAAGTAAACAGCTGTGATAAGTGCTGTGATAAAAATAAGCCAACAGGATTTGCTGGAGTGGTAAGAGGGAGTTGGCCAAGTGGTCAGGGGCAGCCTCTCTGAGGAGGTGAACGCTAAGCTGAGCTGAGCAGTAGGGCAGAAATACATAGAACAGTGTCAGACGGACAGGTAGGGCTGAGGGCCTCAGACAGGTACTCAGGCAAAGGTCCCAGATCCTCAGGCAAAGATCCCAGAGGGAATGTGAATGTGACAGACAAAAGCACAGTGAGGACTGTTGTTGGGAACCACAACCCCATGTACCCAGTGGATGAAGTGACCCATTCTCACCGTGCCACACGGCCATCCTCCTGTATGTAGTGGCTTGCTACTGAGGCTTTTCCACATCCAGCAGGCAGCACTGTCTCGAGGTTACCTTGTTCTACAATGAAAACTAATAGCTCAGGTCTCTTCTGACTTTCTCCACCCTTTGAAAATGGAACCCACAGGCCACACTGACTGCCAGAATTGCTTTCTGTCTAGCACAGACATACTTCCGGATTTGCAAAATTTCTAGAAAGAATGATAAAAGAATGCTAAATTGGTAGTTATCTTCTTACTTATACAAGCCTTTATTTTATTTTTTAAATATTCTGCCACCTCCCCAAAGGATTTGTGGTTGCCTGTGTGAAAACACACACACACACACACACATACACACATAATTTTTAAAAAATTCAAACAAAAATTAGAGCTAAGTCATCCAGCATCTTCATGGATGGGATGATGAGAAGCTGTTCACTGTGTCACAGAAGGAGACATAAGGACACTACTGAACTTCTGGCAGCAGGGCAGGGAGATTCCAATGCTTATGTAGTACTTACAGTCTTGACCCTTATGTAGCTCCTGACTTGAGGCCTGCAGCGGCTCATGTACACGCTGGGCTTCGGGTTCTTCATCTGAAACACAGACAGTTATCAGGTGAGATTGAGTCCCTAGGGTCATCCAATTTTAGCATTTTGTGATTCCATTTAGGTCTAGGGCCACAGATAGTCCAGCGTGGAGTCCAGGTGGGAGAGGGTGCCTGGATGGAGATGACAGGGTCTGTCTGCTTGTCAGGTGGCAGTGTGCTCTGACCTGTGAACTCCCTGGGTATTCTTCGTTGAATTACATGATCTTCCTTTGTCTCAGTTTTTTTTTTTTTTCAACCTGTAAAATAGTAGTCTTTTGTGATGGCCTTGTCTGAGTCCATTCAGGCTGCTATAACAAAAACATCACAGTCTGGATTGCTTATAAACAACAAAAAATTATTTCTCACAGTTCTGAAGGATGAGAAGTTCAAGATTAGGGTACCTGCAGATTCAGCATTCGATAAGAGTCTGCTTCCTGTTTCATAGATGGCCAACTTTTTGTTATGTCTTCATATGGCTGAAGGGGGCAAATGAACTTTCTTGGGTCCTTTTCATAAGGGCACTAATTCTGTCTATACCCCTCATGACTTAATTACTTCCTGAAGTCCCTTCCTCCAAATTCCATAACCCTGGTGATGAGGTTACAGTCTATATGGGAGTTTTGTGGAGGGAGATACATTCAGTGTGTGACACCATCGATCGCATTGATACATCTCAAAGGGGGATGACAGTAGCAATTATACCATGAAAATATTAGTGGGATCGAGTCATTCATTCATAGAGGACACTTAGAGCAATTCTAGGCACATCATAAATGTTCAGGAAACCAGAGTGCTTGCTACCAGTGCTGCTACTGTCCAGCCACCAAAACTCAGACGTGAGGACATCTTTGCTTCCTGCATCTTTATGTCCCAAGAGTGACTCTGGTAAAGGCTTCAGGACAATAACATTGATGAGAAAAGTCAATCTGGCCATCCACAGGAGTGAACAGGACATGTAGTAAGAATCTTTCACTTTTTATCACAGAAGGTTTTTATTTCGTCATCAAATATAAAGCTTAATTTTGCTAGATCTAAGATTCTTGGTTGGCATCTATTTTTTTTCAGGGCTTGGTATACGTCATTCCAGGATCTTCCAGCTTTCAGGGTCTGTGTTGAGAAATCTGCAGAGATCCTAATTGGTTTCCCCCTATATGTAATTTGATTCCTTTCTCTTGTGGTTTTTAAAATTCTCTCCTTATTCTGTATGCTAGGCATTTTCATTATAATGTGCTTTGGTGTAGGTCTGTTGTGATTTTGTACATTTGATGAACTGTAAACCTCTTGTATTTCATTTTCCAATTCATTCTTCATGTTTGAAAAATTTTCTGATATTATTTCATTGAATAGATAGTTCATTTCTTTGGTTTGTAATTCTTTTCCTTTCTCTATCTCAATAATTCTTAAATTTGGTCTTTTGATGCTATCCCTTAATTCTTGAATGTTCTGCTCATGGTTTCTTACCATCTTCACTGTGTGGTCAACTTTATTTTCAAGATTATATATTTTGACTTCATTGTCTGAGGTTCTGTCTTCCAAGTTATCTAATCTGTTGGTGGTGCTTTCTTTTAAGTTTTAATTTAGTTTATTGTTTCCTTCATTTCAAGGATTTCTGCTTTGTTTTTTTTTTTTTCAGAACCTCAGTCTCCTTATTGAAGTAATCTTCTGTTTCCTGTATTTACTTATGTAGCTCTTTATCGAAATGATCTTTTTGCTGCCTGTATTTGCTCTCTTATTTCATCAACAGAACATTTTAATTACGTACATCCTGAACTCCTTCTCTATCATTTCTTATGTTGTTGCTGGCCATGGATTTTAAAAATGTAGTATCTTGGTTTGTTTGCGGCACTATCTTCCCTTGTTTTTTCATGTTGTTCGTGTGTCTTCCCTTCTGTGAGTCTGAGGTGTTAAGTTTTTAACCAATAGGCTTATAGTGTCCCTGCAGAGTCCAATATCTCTTCTTGATATTGCTTCTAGGCCCCAGCCAGTGTCCCAAGCTGGGATTTGCCCCAACTAAGGATAATGACCAAGAATCATTCACTTATTTTTTTTATTTTTATTTTTAGGTGTAGATGGACACAACACAATGCCTTTATTTTCATGTGGTGCTGAGTATTGAACCCGGGTCCCGCCCATGCTAGGTGAGTGCTCTACCGCTGAGCCACAATCGCAGCCCCAAGATTCATTCACTTTTATTGAACCTTTTCTGTGTGCCTGGCACTGTGTTACGTACACTGTGTCTTTACCTATGACTTTGTCAATGACATCATGATGTATGTGGGGATGCTGAGGTCTAGAGGAACCTATCCCTGCTGAAATCCAGATCTGTCCTCCTCCAAAGTCCATGCTTTCAAATACCTGTGCAAAAACACTTTTACTGCCATGCACAGCCAACTTAGGGACTGCCAAAGTGCTGCTCCCTGGTGTATGAAAGTCCTAGCTGGCACAGTGGATCCAGCTGAAGAGCCTGCAAGGGACAACTTGGAAGGTGTGGGTAGGCAGGGAGAAGAGTCACTCTCTCCACACACGTGCATGCATATGTATACACAGACATACACTACCAGCAGTAACATAAAGCACTTATTTAGAGTCAATAACTTGGATTCCAGTGTGTGCTTCTCACTTACAGGGGTGGGAACTTTGGCAAGTCATTGGCCCTTTATTTCTTTCTATCTTCTATGCAGTGGAGAGTCAGGTACTTGTCACCTTCCTCATAGGATGGTATTAAACTTAAGTCCTATAGGATACATACACACAGGTTATACATACATACACACATTATATGTAAGCAATGTAACAGTATGAATAGCATTTGATTTTTTTTGCCACTTAAATCCAGTTTTACCAAGATTTTGAATGACTTTCCTCCTATGAGACTTTCATCCTGACTCAGAAAAATGTTATTGTCCTTTTACCAGTGATTCTGTCCCTTAGGACTCTGGTATGGAGCAGTGGAAGGACAAATTGCCTTAATTTAGTCCCCAAAACATTTGAGTAGGCAGTTTCCAGAGTGTTGCCAAGTGTCAAGTTATGGACAGTGGATTTTAGTGGAGCATAATGGCTCACCTCTGTCAATAGAGGCAAGGAGGCCGGGTCTGGGGGTGGGATGAACTCCAGTCCTGGTGACCTGCTGCTCTGAGCAACTGGAAGGGGAGGCTCCCATTTTAAAGAGAAAAACCTAGATGAAAAGACTCAGTTCCCATGTTTTTCTTTTTAAAGAAGTGAAATTAACATGCTGACCTTGTTCCTCTGATCACTCAGGTTTATTGACATGGCAATTATTTCTTCCCTTTCTTTGTTTGCGCTACCTTAATGGGATGATTAGACCTGCAAGCATCATCAAATACAGTGGATACCTGGGAACTCTGCCTCCCTGGAGGGCGGGTGAGGCAGGGCACCAAGTCAGGGCTAATGCAGGGTGTGGACACAGGGCTCTTAGAGCATGTGACTCCCATGCTTCTTCCTGGATGTGAGGATACACTCATTAAGGTGTCTGTTTCTGAGACATGTCTCTGGAAAGCAGAGTGAGCCAGTGCCAGAAGAGCTGGGGCTGTCTCTCTGAGTCACATGGTGCGTCACTTGTCTTCTCGGAGCCTCAGATACCTCATCTGCAAAATAGGAATTGGGGTGCCTCCTTGCTCCTCAAGGAAATGGGAAGATCACATCCATAGATTTATTCCCTTAGTCCCTCAACACATGTTAACTGAGCAACTACTTTATTTTAGTCACTGTGTTAGGCCTGGATATAGCAGTATAAACAACAAAGATTCCAATCCTCAGAGAGCTCATGGTCTATAAGTCAATGTATATTAAGTCAGATGGCAAGGAGTGCTATGGAGGAAGATATATCATGGGAGGTCACTAGGGAATTCCAGTGGTGGTGGGGAATGTAGTTATAATCTTTCTTTTGGCCTCTAGGGAAGACAGCATTTAAACAAAGCCCCAAATGAGGTGAGGGAGAAAGCCAGACAGATGTCCATGGGAAGTGTTTCATACACAGGGACCAGCAAGTGCAAAGTGAGGTTAAATGTATGAAGATGCTTGATCAGTAGCTGAGATTATCTTTCTCTACGTATATGCTGTTGTTACAACTCTTGGCTCCAACTGGTCACATAGCAAGAGACCACACTCTTTATCAATGTGCATTGCTGCCTCACAGTGCTGAAGAAGTCTCTCTATAGACTCCTGTTGAGTCAAATTATGGTACCTCAGCTCTTCATGGACCTCCATGGAGAAGGGCACAAGAAGCTCTCTCTAGACTTTTCATCTTTAGAGCGTTGTTCATCTAGTAACCATTTCTGAGGTTATCTTTGATATTAAATTAAAAATTAAAAAACCAAAAAAAATGTCAAATAAGCTCTTCATTCTGCACACAAAAAAAATTTGAAAAAATGAAAATGAAGTTGCCGAATGAATTTTCTTTTTCTTTTTTTCACTTTTCATTTGGTTGTGCTGGAATGGCAACGTCTGCCTCCCTGGTATAAAACGAACGCTTCTTCTGACATTTAGAAATGGCTCTGAAAGCTTCAGACAAAAGGTTCTCAGGATGTGCAAGAAGCTTCAATTATTCTGCCTGGGAAAATAATTTTTACAGAGGTGTTTTGGTGAGGCCTCAGCTGAGGCAGGTGGAAGAGCTAATGAGCAGAATTGATAATGACAGGTAGGAAAATTGATAGTCAAGAAATGGCAGGAACGTCAGCAGGGAGATCTGTATGGGGAGATGGAGGATGGAGCTGTTAGAGATGGACCATGGTGGAGAAATAAAACAGCTACTGCCAACCTGAGATTGGAGGATGGAGCTCAGAGGCATTTCTTAATTTAGGATTTAGGAGGCCAGGATAATGTATGATTTCATTATATCTAGGTTACTTGTTATTTTCCAACCTCAAAGGGATTCAAGGCTGGTAAAAAGTGTCAGTCATATTTTGCTAAACCTGGCATACTCTGATTAGCCCAGGAGGAGCTTCTTATTTGAAGTACCTTCTCTTCCAACTTTGACAGAGATAACTAGTTTTGTAGTGTTGTGCTGCTCAGCTTGAAAAAAAAAAAGACTTTTATCCAAGAGTCAACATTATGCAAGGATGTTCAATGCCAAGGGAAGGAAAGTGATTTTGTTTAGGTTCCTATAAGAACTTGGTGGAAAAGTCAGGACTAGAGTCAGGTCCAGACTCCAAGTTAGGGGATTTTTCTACCAGTTCATGTTGCTCAAGAAGCCTATTCTTTGTTCAATAATTGTGATTTATTTTTTTTTTTTTTTAGCTGTTGATGGACCTTTATTTTATTCATTTATTTATATGTGGTGCTGAGAATTGAACCCAGTGCCTCACACATATGAGGCAAGTGCTCTACCACAGAGCCACAACTCCAGCCCAATTGTGACTTTTTTTTAAGTGGCCAGTTCATCTATGTTTTATCTTATAAATCCAGAGATTTTATCCTGTAAATCTCTGGCTATGTTCAGTGATAGTGCCACCTACACTGAGTGAGGACAACTGGGTTTTGGAATAGTTGGGGAAGTGGGTCAACCAAAGTTGATGGGATTAGGTTAAAAAAAAACAGATGAATTGAGTTTGAGAACTTGGATTTACATCTTAACTGATGACATACTGGCTGTAGGACTTTGGGTAAGGCATGAACCATGGATGCTTGGAAAAGGACTTAGTAGGTGTCTATGGGTATCTAAGCCGACTCCTTTTCATTTATAGTCCTTGCTCTATCCTGTGAGAGGTCTTTAGTTCTATAATGGGTCAGGAACTCATTTCTATTGAAGGTCACTTCTGTGGTTGGAAAGGTCATTTTTATGCTGATTCAAACTCATAAATTCTCCTTGAATAAATTCACCTACTATTACTTCTTTAAACCTGTTTTCTAGAGAAAATTAAGGATTGCAACTCATTGTGTCTGGCTCCCTGATGGTGATGGGTCATACAAGATGCAATTTAGAAAAAAGTAGTGATGACATAGTAAAAAGGTCCCATGATAGTCCCTGCTATTTACTGTGAGACTGAAGAGTCTCTTTAATGTAGAAACTCTTCAGCTACCGTGAGATTCAGTTTCCCAATTTGTAAGGTCAAAGTGATCAAACTTGGTTTTGCTTTTATCCTTTTTCTTTTACAAAGTTGTTAAAATGACTTAAGACAACTGATCTGTCTTCGATCTGCCCACCATCACGCTGGGTGTGTGAGTGAGGTTATGAGGTTATTCCTGTGAGGGTGTTGGAGGGCATGGGCCTTCTCCACCTAGCAGGCTGGGCTCCTCCAGGGAGTCAGTCCTTACATTAGAGCTGCCTAGGATGATGGTTCCATGTGATCAAGAGTGGAAGATCTTTGCCGGTGTCTAAAGGCCAAGGTGAGCATCTCAGGCAAACCCTGGAGGTTCTGAGGACTGAAGTGTCTTTCAACAGAACAAAAGTCAGTGCTCCATTCTGGTCACATGCATGATGAATTAAAAAGAAGTTGACCAAATTATACCAGGTGCAAGTATGAATATATCACCATGCATTTCAATTTTATGTATAATTATGATGCATCAATCAATCAGTCAATCAATGGAAGACCAAAAGAGTAGAGAAAGGGGATCATAGGGGGGAGGAGAGGGAAGGGGGTAGTACTGGGGGTTGAAATAGAAAAAACTGTTATATGTATTTTTGAATATGTCAAAATGAACCTCACTGTTATGTATAACTATAATGCACTAGAATTCTTTTAAGGGTAAAGTGTAGTCAAGTCACTGTTTCCTCTTAGCCTCAGGTGCCATCTCATCTTTTTAATCATAATGTAGGTATTTGACCATGATAGAGACTCAAGCTTTCTTTACAGCACCATTAGATTAGAAATGTCAGAGCCAGAAGTGACTAGGATCATCTTCTCTACCTCTTTGTGTAGATGGGAAATTGGTGGCTTAAGGAAATTCTTTTTTTTTTTAAATTTTTATTATTAGTTGTTCAAAACATTACAAAGCTCTTGACATATCATATTTCATACATTTGATTCAAGTGGGTTATGAACTCCCATTTTTACCCTGTATACAGATTGCAGAATCACATCGGTTACACATCCACTTTTTTACATACTGCCATACTAGTGACTGTTGTGTTCTGTTGCCTTTCCTATCCTCTACTATCCCTCCTCCCCTCCCTTCCCCTCCCATCTTCTCTCTCTACCCCATCTACTATAATTCATTTCTCCCCCTTGTTTTTTTCCCTTTCCCCTCACTTCCTCTTATATGTAATTTCGTATAACAATGAGGGTCTCCTTCCATTTCCATGCAATTTCCCTTCTCTCTCCCTTTCCCTCCCACCTCTCGTCTGTGTTTAATGTTAGTCTTCTTCTCATGCTCTTCCTCCCTGCTCTGTTCTTAGTTGTTCTCCTTATATCAAAGAAGACATTTGGCATTTGTTTTTTAGGGATTGGCTAGCTTCACTCAGCATAATCTGCTCTAATGCCATCCATTTCCCTGCAAATTCCATGATTTTGTCATTTTTTAGTGCAGAGTAATACTCCATTGTGTATAAAAGCCACATTTTTTAATCCATTCATCTATTGAAGGGCATCTAGGTTGGTTCCACAGTCTTGCTATTGTGAATTGTGCTGCTATGAACATCGATATAGCAGTATCCCTATAGTATGCTCTTTTAAGGTCTTTAGGGAATAGTCCGAGAAGCGGAATAGCTGGGCTCCAAATTCCTTAATAGGACACACATAGCACAAGAGTCAATGACAAGAATCAACAAATGGGTCTTACTCAAACTAAAAAGTTTTTTCTCAGCAAGAGAAACAATAAGAGAGGTAAATAGGGAACCTACATCCTGGGAACAAATTTTACCCCTCACACTTCAGATAGAGCCCTAATATCCAGAATATACAAAGAAATCAAAAAATTAAACAATAAGATAACAAATAACCCAATCAACAAATGGGCCAAGGACCTGAACAGACACTTCTCAGAGGGGGACATACAATCAATCAACAAGTACATGAAAAAATGCTCACCATCTCTAGCAGTCAGAGAAATGCAAATCAAAACCACCCTAAGATACCATCTCACTCCAGTAAGATTGGCAGCCATTATGAAGTCAAACAACAACAAGTGCTGGCGAGGATGTGGGGAAAAGGGTACACTTGTATATTGCTGGTGGGATTGCAAATTGGTGCGGCCAATTTGGAAAGCAGTATGGAGATTCCTTGGAAAGCTGGGAATGGAAATTCTTAATGTAGAAAAAGCAATAGTTAATTCCATAACAGGGCTTGTAACTCAAGACCCTGAACTGAGTACTGTGCTCTTGGGTTCACACTGAAAAAAACATTTGAAGGCCTATAACATTGTAGACACTGGGTTACACATTATTAAGTTTGAACATGAAAAGACACATTCTACCTGCAAAAGCTAAGCATAAGTGAGGTTATCAACATGTAAACAAATAACTAGTCCAAGAAAGCCTCCGCTTCCTTCCCTTCGTATCACTACTCTGCCAAAATCTTTTTTATGCAGTCTTGTATACATATTTAACTCTTCGAGCTTATTTCGATATTTCTAAATTGATGTCATTAGTGTATTTATTCACTCATTAGTAAATATCTCTCTGTACCTACCTACCCAAATTATTCTTCACCAGGACTGCATATCATCAATGGAACTTTAATAAAACACACAAATCTAAGCTTATCCCCTGACAGACATACTGATTTAATTGGTCTAGATTAAGGCCAGAAAATCTACATTGAACAAACTACCTCCAGTGACTGTGACCAGTAGCCAAGTTGAGCATTATGTCTTACAGTGTATGAGATGCTGTACCAGGCACTAGGATGCAGAGATGTGAAGTTTACACTTGCTCTCAAGGAACTCAGTCTAGTTGAAGAGGGGTGGTTAGGCAGGCAGGTCAACTGGCTAGGGTACTTCAGTCTGATAAATTCTATGCTAAAACCAAGTACTAGTATAAGGCAATCATAGCAGTAGGTATATAAGTCATCTCAAGAGTTGGGTAAGGCTCCAGGGAGGAGAAGAGGGACTGGCTGGATCTTAAAGGATGTTAGTTAGCTCTTTGGATGACCAGAATGGCGTAAGGCATTCAGAGGCAGGAAGTATAGGTAGACAAGAAGTCCCTCAATGTATTCAGGGAATTGCAAGAATGGGTGGAAATGGCAAGAGGGTTAGAAATGAGGTGAGGAGGAGGATAGAATCAGCCCTGGGAGAGTTTCATCCTCCAGGCAATGAGGAATGAGCTGGGGATTTATTTTAAGGAGAAGAATGACATGATTCAGTTTGATCTTCCACAGGTAACACTGGCAGCTGTAGGATGAATGAGTGGGGCTTTGGGAAAGATGGAGGGAGACAGGAGGATGCTGCAGCGCATCCTGCATCAAGCTGTCGGGAGCTCCTGTGAGATGATGGGAAATCACTTGGTAAACAGCATCCCTCTGCAAGACAGAGACAGGTGTGATTAGCTTCATTACATTCTGGGACTTCCAGAGTAGAGTCACCTTAAAGAAGAAAGTCCCTGAAAAGGTGGTTGGGAGGAGAGCTAGAGGGAAGGGAGGGAGGGAGGTGGGAAGAGGGCAGAGAAGTACTTGGTGTCAAACAGTGTTTAAAATATCCTTTCTGCATCACACTAGCTCTTAATTGGCACCAACCACTGAGGGGATGATTGATCCCAGCGAGAGTCCAGCAAAACAGATAATTTCTTACAAGCATCTGAAATTCATGAACGCTGTGGGGTCCTACACACCAACGCCTTGCTGTTGTTAAAGTCTGAGACTTCCTTGAAGGGCTAAGTTTCCAGGGGTCATTAGTTTTGTGTGTGTGTGTTTTTTTCTTTTCAAATGCAGAATATATTCATGTAGTTAATGCCTGTGGTCTTGCTGAGCAGATGAAAAGAGAGCTGAGCAAAGAGCTGGGCTACCAAGACACTTGTTATAAATTAACTCTTAATGTAATGAGCTCATGAAAGAGCCGTGAGGTGGAAGGATGTGTACTAGAAATCTAATTTTGGATTAAAGACTTGGTCATGAAAGATCTGCCCCACTGCACACTCAGGGTTGGGGTCAGCGTTGCCCTCTAAAGCAGTCTCCTGTTTATGACAAGGACTGGACAGCCTCTCTTCAGCTTTCCTAGGCATTCACATAAGGGGAGCAGCCTACATTTATTGAGAACCTATCATGTATCAGGCACTTAACTTTTCCCCATCAGGGTAAAGAGCATCACACATTTTTCTCAGATATGAAAAAATGCAAATGAAAAAATATGGGATACTATATTCAAATTTTTGCAGCTCGTGTTTTGGAGAGTCCTGTGTACCAGGACTATGGAGCTTCTAACTTAATGGTTTCGGACACTCATAGAGTTACTTTTACTAACGTTGGCATGGTACAGTCAAAGCACTTCATTTATTGGAAGTATAGATATTATCCATAATAGTAGTTCCTTTATAAGGGTCCAAAGGATAAATGTTTCCAAGTCTCAATCTAGGGCTGGGTTGTGTCTGAAAGCTTGCCTGCTTGTCTCATAGATGTGACCTGTATCTGAGGGCTGTGTTACTATAATATGCTTTGCAGAAGGATAGTATATTAGAAAGCTGAAGGACTAATGCATAGGCCCTTAGTACCAATATAAGATTATACAGAATGCTTTGTGAGTACCAATCCTACCCTAGATTTCCCTTTGTTATTTTTTTGTTCTTTCTGCTTTCTTGATTTCTCTACCCTAACAACAATAGCATCAACAACAACTCTTATTCTTACCATTTTAAATTCTCTGCCTCATTTTTATTTTGGTTTGTTTAACCTTCGACACATACACAAATCACGCACATATATTCTCTTCTGTTTTCTATGCTTCATTCTGTACTGCACTCTGGGGCAGGCCACATGTGTCTGCATTTGTGTACATGAGTTTCCCCATTACTTCCAGGTAGATCCATTGTGGAGGCTGATAAATCCCTTTAAGGTTAGTTAGTGACTATATGATAAATATTTGCTGCATATTCAAAAAGTGATACCATGAAATAAAATATTTGGATTTTTTTCTCTGTGATGTAAACTGAGTATTGATTTTTTTCCCCCTCTTTTGTACATCTGTTGGTATCAGGTAGACCTAAGCCCAGGAGACTAAAAGAAATGCCCTGTGAATTTGGCCTGGACACTGATGCTCCAGGACCTCATGTTTTGGAGACAGATGATAAATTATGATACAGTGATGAAATCAAGGTATGATTTTAGTGACATGGCAGACTTTATAGTTTGTATTACATATTTTCTCTATATTAATTTATTTGATCCTTCTCATAGCACAGTGCAAGAATGAGAGTTCTGTTCCACAGGTGGGGAAACTGACACTCAAACAATTACGTGTCCTCTCCAGCCTGGTCTTGGTTTAGAATTGAACCCATGCATTTTCTTTTTCACACAGTGCTCATTGCTTACTGGGCTAGAAGAAAGAGATTCTTTTTTGCTTGACTCTAGAAGAGAAAACAAAGAATACGAACTTGCTGTAAGAACAACCAACAAAACAATTTTGTCTAATATTAGATTTATTTTGAGTGGCAGGTATTTTGCTGTTTTCATGGTGCAGATCAATTTCAGAAACGATCAGAGCAAAAAGACCAATCATCCTGGTTTCTGTGAAACAGATCTGATCTTTTGTATCTTGATTCTCTGTAGACCTTCCTCACAAAGAGTAGGCACCATTTATGGCTGTTCCTTATTACTTTTGTGGACGACACATTCAATAGTACTGACATTGTTATTATAAATAGCAAAAGGGCAATTAATACTCTCCTCATTTCCTATGAGTTAGAACCCTCCCAGGAACATCCATTTCAAGGAACTTTCATTTCAAAGGAAATGCCATCCATACAAAAGAGTTATTTAGTTTCCATGCAGGCTATTTTTTCTATGCAAGTCTGAGTGAATTATTATACTAATCATTTCAAAATAAAGTAGTCGAGGCAAGAAACTGCCACAGGATGAAAAATTTAAAAAGAAAAAATACAACCCCCACAATGAACAGAGCACATTTCAAGCAGATCTTAACAAATGAGCCCTTGAGTTTTGCTGCCCCCTGTCTGCAGCAAGCGCATTAGCTAGGGAGCCCTGTGGCCTTAGCCAGCCACCTCCACATCTTGTAGCACAAGAGAGATCAGAGCGTGAGCCAGGTATGGCAAGAATTTTGTGGAGCTTGGAGAAAGATCAGACCAAGTCTGGTGGTCAGTAAGCAATCCCTGTGAATGAAGATGGTGTTACAAATCTTAGACCAGGAGAAAAGATGCCTCTCCCTATACTATCCATGAACCATGAGCAGCATCTCTCTCTGCTAGAGAAAACTACTGGTTCTGACACCAAGCAACATGATAAAGCAGGTTATAAAGCTTTTGAAAGCTGCTAGTTATCAGGATAAATTTTATTCATTCCAGTAAGCACAAGAAAAATTCAGCTTTGAAGCTGTTGGCATGAGCCAGTACTAATGTTTGAATGAAGTCCATTAAGGTGAAGTTAAAATTAGATAGTATTTTTATTGACTTTAGGAAGTTTCAACTGAGACAGCTTCTGCCTATTTCATCAGACTTTTGCATGCTATGTTTTGTGTCCAGATAAAGTAGTCCTGGCTTGATTGGCAGTTTTCTTCTTGTAAGGATTTCATATAGGAGATGCTGCTCATGGTTCATGACCATATTGCAGGGAGGACATGAATCCATAATAATACATGTGGAACATTTCATATAACTGATGGGGGCAAACACACATACACATCCCAACCCAGTTGTTTTAGAAGGCAACTGAACGTGCAAAAAAAGTAACTTGAGGCAAAGAATCCCCCACCATGGGTTTTTCATGAAAATTTTAATCAACTAAACTTCTCTTTAGCAATGATCTTATCGAAAGAAGCTAGTTTGTCCTTAAAGAGCTTCTGTGTTGTCAGATGAATGCTGTCAGGGGCACTGGCTGGAGGGTTTAACACTAAGATTTCTTTCAATGCTGGAGTTTTCTTTATGATATTGTCCTCTGATTTCTTGGTCTAGCTCTGCTCTTAATTCAGGTAATCTAGATAAGAGATTGGAAATTCCTTTCCAGTTTGAGGGTTTGTGGCTGTTCTGTTCTTGGAGATCAGTAGAAAGTATCACCTAGCTGGTAATTCCTTGTACACGTGTCCCACACACCTTGGCACAATTGCTCTCGTCCTTAACAGTAGCTCCACATCCTCTCCAGAGGAGCTGTTGATACTGTGCACTTTCTAAAGTGTCCAGGTTTCAAGAAACAAAAGATTCTTTTTTGTGTGCTTTCAGTGTAAAGGAAGGATTTCTTAAGTCTTACAGAATTTTAATTATCAGTATAAACTTAGATCAGAAACTGTGGAATACAGAGATAATAAACAACATTCACCCCAATTACACCACCAGAGCTCAGTCATAAGGGCAGTGTCTGTGGTACCTAGAACAGTGAGTGCCTAGCACATTCAGGGTAAGTGGATGAATGAATGAATTATAAGTTTCATGTGTTTTGTCCCCATGCACGGGGTTCATGGATATGGTTACCATGTAACTCTATGTTGGTTTTGATACCTTGGTTTTTTGTCATTTCACTTTACTTATAAAAACATATCCCTTTGGGCCATGGAGTCCTCTTAATCATTGTCTCTAATGGCTTGTGATATAGGGAACACTTTCTAATGTAGCTGTCTAAAGGTTTAGGATGTTGCTTAAATAACTAATGTTCTTCTTACCTCCCACGGTATTCACACTTTGGCTAAGTGCTCAAGTAGCATATACAAGCTGAAGTAGATGCAGGGCTCAAGGATCACTTCTCAGTCTATGACTTAGAGGCTGAAAGGGCTGGTCATTTTGCAAAGTAACAGGCTTTCATAAAATATGACTATCGGGGATCAAAATTTATCCAAGAACTACTCCTCCCACTCATGGGTTGTACTCCTTGATACCCCATTATGTAAAATTGAAAAATTCATTATGTAAAATTGAAAAAAAAATAGAGCTTTATGTCCTTAGGATTTGCCACAAGCTCAGCATTTCCATTCAATTAACAAGTACTATGTAAGTTTCTATGTGCTGGGTACATTTTGAGAAAGCTAAACCTTGATGTTTTTTCCTGCTGGGAGGATTACAGAGGGATCCAATGGGAAGTGACATCCAACTTTAGCTTGCCAAAAGGACGACTGGATGTAATAATGGATGGCTCTGTCGTGCCAAAATAAATCTGGAGTCTGCATTCAAATCCCTAGGACGTGGAGTCTGTCTTTTGTCTAGTGATTTAGCTTTTTCTTGTTTTTGATTTACTGTAACCAGAGGAAGGATTCATAGCAGAGCCAGCTTGTGTGGTGGCTCTGGCGACAGTCTGGGAATGTGTAAGCTCACATCACCTATGCTGTCCTCCCCTGGAGCGGGGCCGGCTGCCTAGAGCCCCCTCCCTGCTACTGTGTGCCTGTCTGACCCTCTTTGCCTTGTCTCATGTACCTCTCTGGGAAAGGATGTGCACTGACATGTCTGTCAGCCTGGGGCCTTGCTGCTCCACCTCCAGATGGACAGCAAATGGCTATTTAGCGCAATTCAGAATGAGCACAGGCTTCAAGGGCAGTTGGCCTTGTCTCTCCTATGGGAGGGAAAAGGTGAAACTTGGAAAACAGAAAGGAACTGTTCAGAAAGGTGAGAAAATATATCTCCAAGGAAGTGGAAATAGATGACCACAGAAGGCAGTCTCTTGGACAAGGTCCACTTCAAACACCTTTGACATAGGAGAGAAGATGGATGGCCACAGCAGCTAGTGGCTTGCACAGATACTAGTTCATGCCAAACGGGTGCCTTGAAGGTGCCAAAAAGAACGCTGGGTTAGGGAGCAGAACATTTAGGCCCTAGTCTTTTAATTTCAGATTAAGTAATAGGAGAGTACTGGTAGTAAATTATATAGTGTTTTATTTGTTTTAGTAGTTTTTTCCATATTTGCATTGGTGCATTTTAATTATGCATAATGGTGGGATTCATTGTTACGTATTCATTCATGCACACAATAAATCGAGGTCATTTGGCCAACAACATTCCCTGGCATTTCTTCTTTTCTTCCCATCCTCTTTCCTCCTGGTCCCTTTCATCTGCTCTACTGATTTCCCTATGATTTTCACGAGATTCAACCCTGCACACACACCTTTCTTTTCATATTTCTTCTCTACCTTCCACATATAAGAGAAAATACATGACCCTTGAACTTCTGAGTGGCTTATTTGCTTAACATAATGTTCTCAAGTTTCATCCATTTTCCTGCAAATGACGTAATTCATTCTTTTTTTTTTTTTTTAATGGCCGAATAAAACTCCATGGTATACATATACCACATTTTCTTTATCCATTCATCCACTGATGAACAATGAGGCTGGTTCATTGTTTGGCTATTGGGAATTGTGCTGTTATGAACATTGATATGCATGTATCACTATAGAATGATGACTTTCACTCTCACGGAGGAGTGGTAAAACTGGGTCATATGGTAATCTCATTCCTAGTCTTTTGAGGAAATTGAATACTGATTTTCATAGTGGTTGTACTAATTTAAAATCCCACTGAATGTGTAAAAGTGTTCTTTTTCTACCCACCTCCTCCTCAGCATTTATTATTGTTTGTATTCATAATGGCTACCATTCTAACTGGAGTACGATGAAATTCAATGTAGTTTTGATTTGCATCAGATCAAAAAGATGTTGACCATTTTTTTTCATATACTTGCTGGCCATTTGTATTTCTTCTTTTGAGAACTGTCTATTTAGTTCTTTAGTCCATTTATTAATTGAGTTATTTGTGGGATTTTTTTGGTGGTAAATTTGTTTAGTTGTTTATATATTCTGCATATTAATCCTCTGTCAGAACAGTAGCTGGAAAAGATCTTCTCCCATTCTGTAGTTTCTCTCTTCACAGTCTCTTTAATTATTTCTTTCCTGTGAAGCTTTTTTATTTGATGCCATCCCTTTATTAATTCTTGGTATAATTTCCTAAGCTTTAGGAGTCCTAGTGAGGAAGTTATTGCCTGCTCCTATGTATTGAAGTATTGACCCTACTTTTTTTTTTTTTTTTTTTAGGAGTTGCATTGTTTCTGGTGTAATTCCTAGGCTTTTTATCTATTTTGAGATAATTTTTGTGTGGGTTGAGAGATCTGGTCTTATTCTTCTACTTATTGATAACCAGTTTTCCCAGCACCATTTGTTAAATGGCTGTCTATTCTCTGATGTACATTTTTTTTTTTTTTTTTGGCATCTTGGTCAAGGATCACATGACTCTGTCACTGTGGGTTTGTGTCTGTGTCTTCTCTTTTGTTCCAAATATATAGATTTTTTTTATGTGCCACATTCTGTTGTGAGTGCTTTTACATATATTATTTCTTTTGCAGCAGCATTTTGAGAGAAGGTCTATGAAAATAATGCCTATGGAAGATAAAACCACCTTTATCCTAAGCCAGGGTCGGGGGTGTCATAGTCTTAGTGAGTCTCCTAGGGCTCAGAGAGGTTCACATGGGATCACACCTGTGAAACTATTTTAGAGATTATAAATGCTTTGTGTACAGGAAGGAGTCTAGTTACATCGCACTTCCTTTTGCATTTTCTTTCTTTAAACTGAGCACCTGGAAAATGAGTGAACAAAGTCAATACTGCAAGAGAAATAGGTAAAAAAGACTTCCTTCAAAGACTGACCAGCCACTAGGCAAAGAGAAACACTCAGGTAAATGATTGCAAAGGAAAGAAGATGGAGTCAGTTGCCAGGAGAACAATTCAAATAAGGTATGATAGGAATTTAGAAGCTGTTTCCTGACTGGGGGCTGGAACAGAGGTCAGCAGCCACCCTTAAGGGATGAAAACTAAATTGTGAAGGGTCACTAGCTCTGCGTTCTTCTCTCTCCTTTTCAGCACTGACCTTCCACTGATTGAACTGTGAGTTCTTCATTTATGTAATTAATATATTTTAAATATTTAATTAGCATTTATATTAGCTTAGGGAATGTGTTTGAAGCTCACAATGAAAACAGCTCTGCCAGTCCTATTCGGTCATCACAAGCAAACAGAAGCCACACAAGTTCCAGGGGCACCATTATCTGTTTATGAACAACGGGTGATCAGGCCAATGAACCATGTCATTGTCATTCTATTTGTGTCTCTCAAATCATTTTTCATCTCAGTTAATCAGAATATAAAGTCAATCCTTCTCCACCTTCCGCCTCCATCCTCATTTGAGTTCCCCGTGGTTTCACGCTGGGCTGGGCTGTTTGAAATCTAGTATAAAACACCCGAGAAGAGCTATAATTTTCAAATTTGCCTGTGGGTAATGCGCGTAATAAATGTAAAGCACTAGCAATTTGGTTGTTTGAGATGTAATGATTTTTTACATCAATATGCAGGAACTGAGTCAGGCACAAGTTTTCAGAAGCAATATATATGCCGTGTCCAGACCCACAGTAGTCCACGGGGGTTACCCAGACAAGGATAGGAAGAGGGGAGGCAAGAAAGTCAAAGGCTGGCATGCAACGAGCTCTCTTGTGGAAGTGTGAGCACACAGCAGAGAGAGAAATGGGGCCTCCAGAGGAACCAACCGATGGTTACCTGAAAAGATATATCCCTTTCCTCAGATAATGGGCTGTTGCCTAGTGTCTGGCTTTCAGTTATGTGAACTCAAACCTGAGTTAATTAGCACTCAGAGTGTGTATTCTCCCAAGGCAGACTTAGTCTAGCTAAAACCATAAGGCTGATGCATAAAACTATAGATTCCCAGTGAAAGACCCTGGCCACAAGGACCAGACCACATAATTCTGTATGATGGAACTGCTTCATCTCAGAACAAGACCTTCCTAGAAACCAAGATTACTTAAACAGAAGCTTACTTGTTGAGAATGGATTCATTTATAAGAAGAATCCAGAAATCAAATGGGAAAACATCAGACTGTCCACCCACAAGTCTTAGGTCTGGACTCTAATGGCTTTCCCTCTCCAAGACAATAGTGCATGGACACTAACAACTCTTCTCTCTGGGACACTTTTTATTGATGCATTTGTGTTCACTAACCTCCCTCTGACTTCTTTTTTTGGTGGTGCTGGGGATCAAACTTGCAGCCTTGCACATGCTAGGCAAGCACTTTACCACTGAGCTACACCAACCCTCTGCCTCCATTCATAATGCAGCCTTGTTGTGACAGTGGTTGTCCACCTTGCCTGAGGCACCAAGTTCTAAAAACAACCTTGACCTGCTTGAGGCTCATTGGGTGAAGAACTCTGCATCTCAGACTTCAGAGTAGTCTTGTCCCTCAACTTTTTAGTTGGCTTGTCTATAAGGGGTTTTCAGTGGGCTCACTGGGGATGAAATTGAATGCTCGGAAGGGTTTTAAGGGTCCAGACTTTGTCTCTAAATTTCCTCTTTTGACTAACTACAGATTTGTTGGGTGACTATATAAGCTTTGGGAAGTGAGTCTCTCTGAAACTCTGATTATTTGCCTTAGCAGAAAGGAAGTTATAAACCAAATTTGCGGCTTTTCCTGCCAACAACGATGATTGTCTGCCATACATTAAAGGTGCTGGTCTGAACATCGATAGCTTTTTTCTTTTGTTTTTGTATTTCCCTATAATCTTCATAACAATTGTTTTATCCTTTTGTATTTTTGTAAACTGTGTCAGGTAAACCTTATTCCAAAGGGAACTTGAAGCTCTAAAATCTCAATGTGCCTTCTGGCTGTAAATTTCTATATATGAAAGGGAAATAGCTGTAAATTTCTTAAAGTACTTGAAAAAAAATGTAATTTTGTGAAGTTCTTTGAACTCCACAGATAGAAAAGCTCTTTTGTAGTCCCATGTGGGTGGAATTGTCTAATCTGCTTGCTTTGCCTAGACTCTGTGTGAGGATGTGGGAGACAAATGGTGAAAGAGGACTAGGAGTGAGGAGGACCTTGTGCACATGGAGGGAACATGGGTCAGTTGGTCAACCTTTTCAAGTTCACTCATCTATAAAATGGAAATTAGCCAAGTTCCAGTATGGAAAGTACTTAACAAAATACCTGGCACATAGGAAGTGCTCAAGAATATAGAGCATCCACGATGGGCATAGCGGCACACACCTGTAATCCCAGAGACTTAGGAGGCTGAGGCAGGATGATCACAAGTTCAAAGCCAGCCTCAACAACTTAGCAAGGCCTCAAGCAACTTAGTGAGACCCTGTCTCAAAGTTAAAAATAAAGTTGTTTTTTTTTTTTTAAGTGCTGGGGATGTGACTCAGTGGTTAAGTGCCCCTGGATTCAATCCCTGGTACCATGAAAAAAAAAAAAAAAAAAAGAATAGAAAGCATCCAAAATATGGGAAAACATTGAAAAGTTTGCTAGGATATAAATTCCCACCATTTCTGGGGGTAAGAGTAAAAATTATTTGGGGGAGAAAGAAAGAAGAAATAAAATTTAAAAGGCATCAGTTTGATTTTCTCTTTTCTTCAGCGTGTTGGGTGATGAAATTTTTGAAGTTCTGGAAGTTTTTGCTCTCCTGGGGACCTCTGTGAGTTTTACAGGAGTTGAAAGAATTGAGTACTCTTCTCAGCCAGCTGCTCTTGCCAGAAGTTTTCTTTGAACCATCAAGCTGTGTCAGGTTCAGCTCTGGAGAATTCTTTCTTTCTAGGCTTTTCGGTTTTGTTATGAGCCATGGAGGGCAAGGGCTGTCTCTAGGCCACCTAACTTCATATTTCAATGGCCCCGAACAGCACAAGGAGCCTAGTAGGTAGTGAATCAATGTGCATCACATGGAGAATGGCTCCTTTGAGCTAGCTTCTTTTCATGTCTTTCTTGGTCAGACCAAAACCTGAAACCACCATTTCTGAAAAAACTTTCTGTGAGGTGAGTCATGTGAAAAAGGAGCCATTCAAGTTTCTCTATGCTCCACTCCCCCAGGGGATGCTCAAAGCCCTAAGACACCTTCAAGTTACACAGATGAAAGTTTTAAGGGTGAAAAGATGGACAGTGATATTGATGGTTTAGAGAATATAGTTCTATCAAATGTTTCCTCACATTGACCTTGGGAATTGGCTTCACACTAGACCCAGATGTAGGTGTCCTTGGGTATAAGCTTTGGTTCTGCCATTTTTGTTTCTAGGCAGATGGGAGATGTCAAACTAATTTCTCAGCCTCCTATTATATATCTGTGAAGTGGGGGAAAAAGCTTGCCATCCCTTTACTCATATTAAGATTATGATGAGTGGCTAAGGAACACATGGATAGAAGGAACTTTGAACTGAGCATTAGGGACTTAAATGGCTCTCACTTTTTGCTCATGGAATCATTGTTGGCTTTTGATATCTGCTGAAATGGGTGTTATCAGTTTGCCAGGGTTGATGTGACAGAGCACTGCAGACTGGGTGGCTTAAACAATAGACAGTCATAGTCTCACAGTTTTGTAGGCTAGAAATATGCAACCGAGGGATTGTCAGGATTACTTCTTTTGAAGACTGTGAAAGAGGATCTGTCTATGCCTCTCTCCTGGCTTCTGGTAGTTTGCTGGCAACTTTTGATGCTCCTGAGCATGTAAAAGAACCACCCCAATCAGTGTTCACCTTCATTTGTATACAAATGTGTTTATGTGTCTAAATTTCCCTTTTCCATAATGACACCAGTCACATTGGATTGGGGCCCACCCTAATAATCTCATTTTAACTTGATTTTTCCCTGTAAAAATCCTGTCTCCAAATAAGGTCACATTTGAGGTACTGAGCATTAGGATTTCAACATTAGAATTTTGAGGGGAAACAGTTCAACCCATAACACTGGGAGATAGTGAAAGATCAGTACATGAATAAAGCCTGAAGAAGTAAATCTGAGCTTGACTTACATTTAGATTCCAGGGAACTGGGAGACTACAGACACATTTTCTAATTCTAGTTTCAGTCCTTTTGAACAGTATGATCTACTTAACCTTTGGCGTGTGTGTATGTGTGTTTGTGTGTGTGTGTGAGAGAGAGAGATATTTCTCATGACCAAGATAGGGATCTTAAAAACTGTTCTGTAAGGTTGTTTAGAATATTACATGGACTTCAAGTGTCAAGCCTTCCCTAGTGCTCAGCACATTGCCAGTACCTGATAAAAGACCCATCCCTTTCTTCACAGCAATCGTAACATAAAGTTGGAGAACAGGAAAGGAAGCAGTGGGCACTAGCCTTCAGAAAGCAGTTATATCCATTTGTCTAGTGCAATTGTTTTTGTGAAGAGCTATTTGAGTTTGAAGCTTTGGAAATGGAAAGTGAGCAGTCAGAAAGCTTTTTGAATTGACAGGAGACAAGCTTGTTGATAATCCATCATCTTAAATTGCCTAGCCCGGATCATACTTTGCTATTTTTTTTTCTGATGATTTCACCAATAATGACTTCTATTAACTTTCTATGTGCCTTTCTTTTAAAAAGAGATGATTTATAAATAAAAATATCTTTCCAGTCTGCTTGTGACCTTGAAAACTATGTGAGTTGATTTATTATTCGAATACTTTGAACTTTTGCAATACATGTTCAATATATATATATATATTGTATATCAGATTCCTTATTTGAAAAATGAGGAAATTTAGTCAGGTGCTTTCAAGGTCACTTTCTAACCTTCTATACCAGGATCATTTACTAAAGATTGTGTATGTATGTGTGTGTATATATATATATACACACACACACACATACATATATGTGGCTCAGTGGTGTGTGTGTGTGTGTGTGTGTGTGTGCATATATGAACAAGCTTGAGTAAATGATCCTGGTATAGAAGGTTAGAAGTTGACTTTGAAAGCACCTGATTGAATTTCCTCATTTTTCAAATAAGAAAACTGAGGAACAAGAAAGGAAAAGGATTTATTCAAAGGCATTCAGCAGATAGAACCTGAGGGTCCCACAACCAGACTTGATTTTCAGGTTCTTGTATTTATGCTCTGTGTAATTAGGGTTTTCAGTGTATAATTTCTTCTCTCTGGGTCAGCTCTCATTTATTACAGGGGCTGGACCAACAATCTGCACCAACATTTCTTCACCAAGCCAGGCTGCTTCACTGTGCTCCAGAGGTCAGCAGCCTTCGCCTCTCTCCCTCCTAGACGTACCAGTGACTGAGACCGAAGTCAATGGGCCACACAGGAAGGCAGAATCCTGACCAGTTCATAGAGGACACACAGAGAGCTAGGGGTGACCTTCAGTGCCATCCAGAAATCAGTAACTCAAGAAGGTGTGTTTAAGTGGAGCTCAGTGATGCAAACCTGCAATCCCAGCGTCTCGGGAGGCTGAGGCAGGAAGATCGTGAGTTCAAAGCCAGCCTCAGCAACTTAGCAAGGCCCTAAGCAACTCAGTGAGACACTAAATAAAAAAAATATAAATTAGGGCTGGGGATGTGGCTCAGTGGTCAAGTGCCCCTGAGTTCAATCCCTGCCCCCCACCCCACAAAAAAGGATATGTGTTCCCTGTTGATAAATGACATCACGTAAAGCTAAGAGGAAAATATCATATTAGTGAGCACTATAATTGTGCAGGGTCCTATCTGACTAGTGGAGTGATCTCAGCTGAGTTAAGTTAAACCAAACCAAGACAAGTTACTCAATCTCAACAACTTCAACAACAGTGGCAATAAGCATACCTAAGTTGGAAGGTGGTTATGAGAATTAAATGAGGTAATGCAGGTAAAGCATCAAAGAGTTAGTACTTAATAATAGTAGCAGTAATAGTACTATGTTAGTAAATATATTTTACATGGGAAAGTTGCAATCTACCAATATTTTTTAACCCATTCTGGATCTGTTTAGGTGATCCTCCCGCTACGCACACATGGAGACGGGCAAAGAATTTGAGGGTTTCTAACAACCCTGAAACCCATATTTGGATGTTAGGGGTTGTTCTGGTTTGTATTTGAGGTGTCCTCCTAAAGCTTCTCTGTTAATGTGGGAATGTTTGGAGATGAAATTATTGGATTGTGAGGGCTGTAACTCAATCAGTTCATCCTGGTTTGAACAGACTAGATGGTAACTGTAGGTAGGTGGGACGAGGCTGGAGGAGGTAGGTCACTGGGGGCCTGCCCAGCATCTTCCCTGTGGCACCTCCTCCTTCCTCTCTACTTCCTGACTGCCATGAACAGAGCAGCTTTCCTCCACCACTCCCTTCCACTGTGCTGTTCTGCCTCACCTTAAGCCCAGGGAAATGGAGTTGGCTGAACATGGACTAAATTTCTGGAACCATGGGCCAAAATAAACGTTTCCTCCTCTAAGTTGTTCTTGTTGGATATTTTGGTTACGGTGATGAAAAGCTGTTTAACGGAAGGGTTCATGAATTTCTGATGAAGAACTGCTGGACGGTATTTCTTTAAGGTTCTTATCAAGATTTAGCAAAAATTTCCAAGATTTCTGGTTGTCAGGTGACAACCAGAGAAGCATACTGTCGAGGTTTTCCATAAACTAACTCCATCATTATGTTGTTAAAAACAAAACAACAACAATAAAACTTTGGCAGGGGTTTGAAAAAGAGAAAAAGAGCAAAAATAGAAATTTTGATGAGAGAAATAAAAAATTCCTTAATTATACATTAATTCAAAATTCAGATAGCAGTTATCTAAAACTAAGAAATAAAGTACCTCATTATGATTCTATAAAATGAAAAAATGTGAGATGTTGATAATCTTTAAAGCCTGAAATCCAGAGAAGGAGGAGTGGTCTCTTCTCTCCTGTCTAAGCTGACCATGGTGCTGGGATTTCATCTGCACAGGAATGGGGCTGCCTGGAGCCCCTTTACAAATATACCTGGAAGTACATTATTCCCCGAGATGAGATGCCCTTTGTGGAATTAAGAGGGGTTTGGCTGCCCAGTTGGCTCATCAGTTTGTTTTCAAAGAATTGTAAAAAACTCTACACCGAAGCTTGATGGCTCAGTCTGAGTGAGGAAAGCCTCCCAGCTGGGCCTGCCTAGTGGTGCCATAGACACACTTACTGAGCACATAGGGCTCTGCAGTGAGCTGTGTTTTGAGGGAGGCAAAGACAAACAAGCCCTTCTATTTGTTTTGAATGTGGACTCCATTTCTGGTTTATGCTCCTTTTGCTGCCTGTTCTTTCTGGCTGTACTTTCACTCCAGTTATTTTATTTACAACTCCCAGAAAGATTGTGAGAGATATCTGACAGGGATTTTTATTCTTGTTTTACAGAAGAGTCTGAAGCACAGAGAGAATGTAGTTTCCTTTGGGTCATGGAGGGAAGAAACTTTTTATGTGCCCTAAATTTAAAATTAAGCTCCGTTCTACTGGACAGAATTGCACTCTACTTTTGCTTGGTTTAATATTGAGAGAGACCTCATTTACACGATTGGCTATAATGCAAGGCAATCAAGAGGAACTGTGAGAGTTCAGAGATAGAAAGAGACTCTTCCCATGTGGCCAAGGGGAGGGATCAGAAGGCTCTTTAAGAAGGGCAGTTGTTGGCTTTTCCTGCTTCATATCTCCAATAGAGTTTGGGAGATAAAGTGACGGAGTAATCTCTTTACTTCTTCCAACCTCAGGAAGATTTGTAGCTGATCTACATCTACCTATATCTGTAGCAGATCCATGGCTTACAGCATATGCACTGCTGAAGTAATTTATTCATTGATAGAATAATTATTGAACATTGTCTCAGCTACCATTCTCCCAAAGAAGCGGGATGCTTTGAGGTCACAGTAATGATTCCAGCGTATACAGATGTATGTGTATGCATGTGCATGCACATACACACTTTTGTGGCAGAGCCAATGATTTGTGTTTAGATTATCATCACTGTATCTGTATTAGTCCTCTGGGATCACTATAATAAAGTGACACAAACTATCCTTTACAGTTTTGAAATCAGAAGTCTGAAACCCGGTGTTATCAGGGGTGGTTCTTTCTGGAGGCTCTGAGGAAGACTCTGCTCTGCCTTCCTCCTAGCCAGTAGCCCTCGACATTCCTCAGCCCATAGTTGTGCTGCTCCAGTCTCTATATCCATCTTCACGTTGACTTTCCTGTGTATCTCAATTTCTTTTCTCCTTTCTCTTATGAGGTCACCAGCTATTGGATTCATAACCCACTCTAGACTCAGGATAATGTTATCCAGAGATCCTTAACTCAATGATGTCTGCAAAGATCCTGCTTCCAAATAATGTCACATTTACAGCAAGGTCAGTTTATGTTTTTGGTGACAAAATCAACCCATTACAATATCCAAATATTTTTCTTCTCATCTTTCTTTTCCAGTGAACACTCATATATTGCTTGCAGAAGTAAGACCATGGAAGAGATATTCATTTCAAAGAGAATGGCATCCATTATAAGAAAAGGGAAGTGTCTTGGTTGAATAAATAAATAGACGTGAATGAGAAATACTCCTCAAGAACTGTACCTGTAGTATCAATTTAAAGGATAGTTCTGTGGCTCCATCCTTCAGGTATGAAGTGTCCTGAACTCCTAGAAGAGTGGTGTGATTACATCTAGACATTACCTATTATGTACAGACTCAGGATTGCTCTCATATCAAGTACTTGGACTTATTTTTTTAAGTCTTAGATAAAAGGGTTTTTTTGTCACACTGTGCAAATCAATATGTATCTCAGACAGTGTGTTCTTCAATTTTTCAAATGGAACAGGGCACTTGAATTATATTGGGTAATAGAGATCTTATGCAAGTGGGTTGTGTATAACGAGGCTGAAAGGCAACTATGGTACAAGATTATTTGGCATAGTGAAAGAGTAGGGATTCAGAAAAATCAAGGTTTGATTTGGGACATTTTGTGTTAACATGTAGTTTCTGTAAAGGTTTTCCTTAATTGAAGATATAAAAGAAAAAAATATAAATTCAACTAAATTGTCTTTGGTGGTTCACACAGTTAGGTCAATAGATTTTTATTACTTACCCACATGAGAGAAGGAAGGATGCCTAACAATAATTTAGATTGAGATAATGGTTTCAATATTTTTAAGGATAAAAGTGGTGTATAAATTTCTTGGTTAAACAGGGATTAATTATAATAAGTCAAATTTTTACACACTCCTCTTTCAATCTGGTCCTTGGGAGATGGATTTATTAAAATTTTAAACCTCATAGTTTTATCTTTTTAAATCATCATAAGATCTGTGGTGGCCTCAGAAAAGACACCTAGCTAGGTAACTTAACACTCAGAGAAGATTTTCTCTAATGCAAACCACTTCTGGATAGCAGTTTGTTTTGTTCACCTGAAAACAATAGATTAAAAAGCAGGTAGCAGCCATGAAGCTTCACCAAACATCTTCTGTCCTCTCTTCAAAGGATGCTGAAGGTGCCTAATGGGATCTGACATGCTTCCGCTATGTATGAAGCATCAAAATGGCAAATCCTGGTGTTTGCTTCTTCCAAGGACACTTTCATACCTTAAGTTTTACCTTGTCAGCTTGAATTGATGTCAAGTTGGAACAGGTCCTGACTCTCCCCACCGATTCCCTCTCATTGCTGAAAATTCTCACACCCACTTCTTAATGTGTGGTGCAACGTGTGAGAACAGGTGGTGAGATGAACAGTACATTGCAGCAGTGAAAAAACTGGTTTCTACTTTGCCATTTGCTAGATATTTAAATTTTGCAAATCAATAGAATTCAATAGATATTTACTTACCAATTACAATGTTCCAAGCCCTGTGCAACAGGAAAGAGGAAAGAATTCAGTCATGGATCCCACAGAATGGTATGATGTTTAGGCACATGCAAAAATAACTCCACTATGAAGTACATAGAGACTTGAACCAAGAGGCAAGACTGAATTAAAAAAAATGTAGCAAGAGAGGAGGGAGCAATTGCTTAGAGTTGGAGAGATCAAGGAAATTCAATGGAGGAGATTGATACATGAACTGAGGCTTGAAGGTGGGTAGAGATTTGTGGCAGAGGGCATGTTGGATGGCAGGTGGTATAGGCAGAATGAACCAGGTGAAGGAGTCCACGGAGTGATAAAGCAAACAGTGCCATGGAGACTGATGAGCAGACATCTTCTACCCTGGCATATGCAGGGGTGAAGGTGGGCCAGTGCAGTAGATGGAGAAAGCTGAAACTTGAAAAGTACTGAACTCAGAAGAAAAATGCTTTAAAAATCTAAGTTCTCTGTTGCGGTTGATCTAGGAGGAGGAGACAGTGGTGGAAGAGAAGGAGAGAAATAAGGAAGAAAGGAGGAGAGAGAAAGCTAAGTTTGGGGCTGGCATGGTTCAGTACCTTTGCTTGGTAAGGGAGTGGACGGGGGAATGCCTTTGAGAGGGCCACGATCTGCCATGGAAACAGTCAGATTCAGGTCATAGGTGTCTGGAATTTTTGTTCACATCATTATGATGGTCTTCCTGAGAAATTCAAAGAAAATTGCTTGAGTGTAAATCCATGCAGTGTCTGTGTGTGCACTTTCCTCTACCCTGACAGGTAAGCAAGGCATAAACACAGGGTTAGTGACATTGGTCTAAGACTGTGTTTCCAAACTCAATCAGGCATTGATAGTCTCCCATATCATAGCTAAGTAACCAAGGAGAAAAAAGGGACAGAGAAGAAGTCCAACTTCAGTTCCCTTTTGAGATCAGCTGGTAGGCAGAGTGGTATAATTGTTCCAAAGCTACCAAATTTGCCACTGAAAGGTGCTTCAAGTTGGCAAAATGTTAGCTACTTTAAAAAATGTCTTTAATGGAAACTTACCCATTAATCTGAGTTTTATGGTCAGTGAAGAATCCTTGAGAGTAATTTTTTTTAGTTGTATCACTCACATTTTTTAATTTGTGCCTTATATTTATACATATTGATAGGATTTGTTGTTACATATTTGTATAAGCACAAAATACAACAATATAATTTGGCAATAGCACTCTCTAGAACTTCCCTCTTGAGAGTCACTTTCTTTCTCTTTTTTTAATTTTAATTTTTTTAATTTTTTTTAGTTATTGATGGACCTTTTATTTATTTACTTATATGTGATGCTGAGAATCAAACCCAATGCCTTACACATGCTAGGCAAGCGCTCTACCACTGAGCCAAAACCCCAACCCACTTTCTTTCTTTTTTTTCATAATAATTCATTTTTTAAATGAAAAAAATGAACTTGATTTTTGAAAGTCTTCCCTTTCTATTCTTCATGTGATTTTAAATTTATGCCAGTATTTCATCAAACCTTCATCCAGATTTTTTCTACATGTTGTTGGGTATGCAAATAGAATAAATTTCCTTTTGTTTAAATATAGAACTTTTGCATGTGTAGACCTTTAAAATATCCAAATGATGTGGAAGAACAAAAATAAAAATAAAATAATCTTCTAGTTTATTACCAGCCCCTCTCCCCCAAGACAACCACTGCCAGTATTCTCCCTTTTTATTTTTACTAGTAGTTATTGTTATAACTGTAATTCGATACACTTAGATCTCTACCTCTGATCTATCAACTCTCAACAGAAGCTGTTTTTTCTTAGGTCTGAGAGCTGAGGAGTTTATTTATATTACTATCCACTTTTCCACTTCACCTCTCAATTTTTGTTAGCTTGATTATTATTTTTGAATCTGGTTGTCTTCATGAATTACCGTAACACAACTAAACTCTATTTCATAATTTATCACCTTTAGACAGTTACAAACCCCACTATAAAGAAAATGACACCCATACCTTCTGTCAACTTCACATTTTTCTCTTCTCTATAATTATTTTGAATACTATTTGAATTTATTCCATTCACATTCTCTTCTGTAACTATAAATATGTCTATGCAATTATATAATAGATTATTTTTAAAATAAAATTAACAATAAGAACTTATAATGTAATGATGTTGAAAATATTGTCAATGTCAAGCCAGGAAGTGTGTCTCAAGTTTTGTAGAAGGAAATGTTCTATGCTTCTGACATTTCAGGTCAAGGGAAATCTTTTAGAGAATCTAATGGATTCTCTCTTCATGGATATCTTGTCTTCCTTACTGCCCAGTCATTGTCCCCTGCTGCATCTTGTATCCCATTGCACCATTTTTCTCAAATTTCTATTCAATTTTGGTAGAAAACTACATCTCAAGTACTATTTTTTTTTCAATGAGTGTTAAGAGGAGTGAACTTTTGAGTTTTTGCATATCCAAAAGTGTCTGAATTTTGCTTTTACATTTGTCTCATGGTTTGGCTGAGTATAGAGCTCTATGTTCAAATCCTTTCCCTTTGAACTTTGAAGTTCAAAGTTATTATCTCTTAATAATAGAGAGATGCTGATAGCAAATCTGATATTACTCTGTCTTGTCCCATAGTAAGTGATCACTCCCTGAAATCACTGTGACATCCAGATATTCCCTTATCATCAGCATTTCCAACCTTCATCCTGACATGCCTAGTTTTCCTTTTTCACTGCTCCTCATCACGCAGCACCCCTGGGAGTCAGGGTGATGTCATTGAGAACTAATGTTGTCTATTGGACAAAGGATATGGAGTCAAATGAACTGAATTCAAATCTTGATATCGTTACTTCTTTCTGTCTGTGAAACCTGTATCTTCATTTCTTTTCCTATTTAGACAAAATGTTAATAATCTCAGCCCTACTTTTCCTGACACCATAGACCATGTACATTGCAAGATTATTGTTATTGTGAACCACTGAGAATAAAATTGTTTTGCAATTTGCAGAACTATGCACTAAGATCAATATTATTGTGATGGACATGAATACAATGAAAAATGTGTGGTATTATATAGAAGTTTTGACATCCCCCCATTTTATCATCTGTCACTTTGCCTGAATGTATGGATACTACTGTGGGATCATCACTGAGGTAACCTTGGAAGGTGGGCTTAAGTTAGGATACTTGGCTCTGAGATACCTGCCAGACAGCTGTGAAGATCATCCTCCTCTCTTAGCAGCTCCCAAGGAAGACATTTGGGCACAATCAGAGTAGGCCTCAATGGTACATGACCTGTCTCTATCCTTCTTAGAATAGCTGCTCACTATCTGGAAAGTAGAAATAACACACACACTAACTTACTGTGCAGCTCCAAAATTCTGACAGTTACAGACAGAGTAAGTAGAATTCATTTAAGTTACTATTTGTGCCATGGCATCAATGGTTCCGAGAACCCTGTGTTCTCTGATTCAACACATATCTAGAGTTATAACAAAGTTCACTTTCTGAAGTCTTTACTTCCAGGAAGTATCAATGATATAAATTGGAAGGGGTGAGAGTAAACTAGAACCACAAGGTATCTGATTTAGAAAGAATTTTTTAGTCATAATCAGATTTCTGTTTTACAAGTAGGGGTGCTGAGACCCTGGCTGGGGCAGGGACCAAAGTCACAAAAGATGGGAGGAAAGAGATTCCAGGATTCCCCCACTCATTTCACAATTATTTTATTCAAAGAGTGAATTCTCCTAATCATCTGTTAAACTTTCTAATAGGTAATGAAGAGCATAAATGATCCCTGCAACAAGAATAATCTGGAGGCTGAACTGAGTCAAAGCAGATAGGTAGCTGCACCTCCAGAGAGTTTTCTGTCACAGAACCTGTGCAGGGAGTTTTCCAGCACTCATGGGGAAGGAAGTACGTGGTGGGAGGAAGTATTACTTACACTCCAAAGATCCAATAAACTGAAGTCAAGGAAACAAACAAGGTCAAAAAACTTGTAAAGTTTGTTTTTTTAAGAAGGGCAAAGACTGAACTTGAATCTGAATCCAATTTTAATCAGGGGACAGCTTCTCAAAGTTGAGTTGAAGGGAATGTAAGAACCCCAGGGTCCTTCAGACTCATTCTGTTTTGCATTTTTGAAGAGAAACTGTGATAAACAAAGGCATGGAAACTACTTTAAAAATAACCAGTTCTTGGCACAATTCAAAGGAGTTTTATTGGGTTCGAAGTTACTGGATCTTGCTTTCAATTTTATTTGTCTGGCATATGAATTCCATTTGCATGACTTTTTGGAATATTCAAGGCACAGGGAGGGGGGATTTACAATTCCTTGAGATGAGCTGTGCTCTGCCTTAGTAAATGCATTTAACCCTAGGTACCATTTATGGTGAGGTACCAACAAGAGTCATGAAGGTGTCCAGGAGGAAAGGGGCCTGAGACCAACCATGAGAAAGACCATGGAGAAAAAGGGACATGTGCAGCTCAGTGACAACTTGGTCCCCAGTGTGGAAGTATGGGAAGTGATGGGACTTTTGAGAAGTGGGGCCTAGTGGGAGGTCCCTAGATCACTGCAGATATTGTCTTCTGAAGAGATTAAGGCAACACTCTTGGGACCCCAGAGCTTTCCCAAGAGTAAGTTGTTATCAAAGTGAGCACAACCCCTGAATTGCTCTCTTACTGTTCATGTGATCTCTTATTCTCATATGTGCTCTGCCAGGAGAGGACATTGCTAAGGAGGCCCCTGCAAGAGCCTGTGCCAGGCCATTTGGACTTTCATCCTCCAAAACTTCCTTTCTTCATAAAATTCATTTTTTTATTTCTTCATAAAGTGATGTAGCTCTGAAGAGAATGGACTAGAGCCATCAAAAGGCTGTCTAGCACAGACATGTAATTTAAGCATCCAGTACCTCTGCAACCCAGATGAACACATCAAACAACACATACAAACACCACACACACACACACACACACACACACACACACACACACAGTCTTTATTACTGATAACAAAAATAAATTTATTGAGCACTTACGATATACCAGATGTGGTCAACTCTTTATGTGTATTATTTCACTTTGTCCTTAGTATCCTATAGAAAAGATCCTATCATTGTGTATTTAGTAGATAATATGTGAACACTCTAGGGCAAGTAACAAGCTAATTAGTCGGGGAGCTGGGACTTCAGTCCAGGTATGCCTGACACTGAGATCTTAAACACTCTGTTCTGTTTCTATTCTTCACAAAGGTTAATACATTCAAAGTACCCAAAATAACCTGGTTCACACCTCAAATAACTCAGAATTAGAGAGGTGCTGAAGATAAACCAAAATAATATTATGATTTCTCTGCCATGGATAACTGACAGCTCTGCTCCATTTTGCCCAAGGAAGTAAAATTCTCTTGTTAATGAGAAAGGAGCAGAGATTCATAGCCCTATAGGCAAAAAGCTTTTTCAAATTTTTGTGGTTTTCTGTCAGTTTTAGAGAAAGGAAGCTTCTTGGTGTCAACCCAGTTTATGGCTGTGTCCTTGATGTTCCTGAGCAGGAATGAAGGTCAAGGAGGCGGTCAGGAAAGGAGGCCCAAGTCTGCATCCCCCAGGAAGGGCCTGTTTGACTCCAGAGCCTTTGGGAGTTTGATTCATGAAAATTGTGTGTGTGTGTGTGTGTGTGTGTGTGTGTGAGAGAGAGAGAGAGAGAGAGAGAGAGAGAGAGAGAGAGAGAGAGAGACAAGAGGGGGTGCACAGGAGGGAGGGGAGCATCAGACCAGCTGTGGCACTTCCCTGAGGAGTAGCCAGTCCCTTCAAGTCTGATTAGACTTTAAAACAATGGTACCTAAAAACAGAGAAGCTCTCTGGCAGTTTTTCAAGGCAATAAGAAAAGCAAACATCAAATCTCCAGGTTGGGGAGAATTTGAGAGGCCTTTCTATCAGTTTGATGTCTACAGTCACCTTGAGGTGATGTTTCAGACTTTGGATTTTTCAAACAAAAAGATTCAGGATCACTGTGAAAATAGCCTGTTCTAAGAACATTTCCAAAGGTTTCCAAAACAGGATCTAGAAAGCAATTAGAGTTCAAATCTTATCTTAATAAATAGTTTGAATGTCCCTTAAAAATAATGGATTGGTCATAGACAAGTCCTTGCCCGAGGACAAGGAAATGAGGAAGAAGCCCAAAGTGAACAAGAGATACCAAGATATTGGGGGAAATATGAAAGCAGGGTGGAGACCATGATAGCCTAAAGGCCTGTGAAAAGGGGATGCTGTGAGAAGGCAGGCAACCTGAACTGAGAGTCTCCAGCTACCTCAGCCCTGGCTGAGGAAGCAGGAGCAGGGTGCTAGGAGTGGAAGCAGGGCGATCAACTGGAAGCCTGGAGAAGCACAGTTGGCATTAACGTTCTCTTCTTTACTCCACTAGGACATTCCCTACACCCCACATGACAGGAGACCTGAGGCTTGTGCTCTCAGGAAACAGAATTGTTTAATTCTTCTGTTGGGGACACCAACTACCATGCAGGAACAGTGTGAGGTTTGCAGCACAAGAAAGCGGGACAGGAAAGATCTGAATGTTAAACCAACATATTCTTATCCCACCTTTCCAAGCTCCCCCTCAGTAGCTAGTAGCTGGGGTTCAGGCTTCAAGGCAGATACCCCAGAACATTCTTCTAAAGGGAAGTTCCTCCATGGGGAAACTGGAGGATTCCAGCTGTGGGTATTGACATCTGAGTTCTCCTGATGAAAGAGTCGATGCCTAAGAACTCCACCGAAAAATCTTGTCTCCTCCACACTGACACAAAAGTATGAGCAGGTCTCCAAGGACACCAGACACCTGAAAAGTCTTCAAACATGAGAGATGGCAACAAATCCATTTAAAAAACGAATTCAGAGGACACAGAGACAATACAGAGGCAGAAGAAAATTGAAAATTTATAACTATAATTAACATCCCCAGAGAAGTAAGAGCTGAAACAAAAATAGGAGGCATAACCAGGAGCACAGCACTCTCAAGACCAGAAAGAACTTTTGGAAATTGGAAGCAAAAAACAAACAAACAGAACTGGAATAATAATAATAATAATAATAATAATAATAATAATAATAATAATAATAAATCAAATGTATTTACCAGAAATACAATAAAAAGGTAGAGATGTAAAAATTAGAAAATAATTTAGCTATTGTGAATTGAGCTGCCATAAACATTGATGTGGCTGAATCACTATAGTACGCTGATTTTTAAGTCCTTTGGGTATAAACCAAGGAGTGGGATAGCTGGGTCAAATGGTAGTTCCATTCCAAGTTTTCTGGGGAATGGAACCATACTGCTTTCCATAGTGGTTGTACCAATTTGCAGTCCCACCAGCAATGTATGAGTGTGCCTTTCCACTACATCCTCACCAACACTTATTGCTGTTTGTATTCTTAATAACTACCATTCTGACTGGTGTGAGATGAAATCTTAGAATAGTTTTGATTTTCATTTCTCTAATTACTAGAGATGTTGAACATTTTTTTCATATATTTTTTGATCAATTGTATATCTTCTTCTGAGAAGTGTCTGTTCAGCTCCTTAGTCCATTTATTGATCGGGTTATTTGGTTTTTTTTTTTTAATGATGTTAAGTTCCTTCAATAGATGAATGGATAAAGAAAATGTGGTTATATATATATATATATATATATATATATATATATATATATATATATGTGTGTGTGTGTGTGTGTGTGTGTGTGTGTGTGTGTGTGTGTATTCAATGGAATATTACTCAGCTTTAAAGAAGAATGAAATCATAGCATTTGCCAGTAAATGGATGGAGCGGAAGAATGTCATGCTAAGCAAAATAAGCCAATCCCCCCAAAAACCAAAGGCAGAATGGTTTCTGTAATATGTGGGTACAAATTCACAATAAGGTGAGGGGGCACTAGAGAAGAATAGAGTTACCTTAGGTTAGGTAGAGGGAAGTGAAAGGAGGGGAGGGGAGGTATTGTGGGGATAGGAAGGATGGTAGAACGAAACAGACATTATTACTTTATGTATATATATGATAGCATGACCAATGTGATTCTACAACACATACACTCAGAAAAATGAGATATTATATCCCATCTATGTATGATATATCAAAGTGCATAAATGTATTTTATTGTCATCTATAGCTAATTAAAAAATAAAAAATTGAAAAACATTTTTGAAAATAAATAAAAAGTGATAGGTTTAAAAAAATTAGAGGAACATGAACTTTTAGTATTGGACATTCCAGAGGAACTTAATAGATGAGAGAAAGGAAACAATAGCAGATATAATTCAAGAACTGAAAAGTAAGAATTTCATATTGAAAGGCCACTGAGTGCTTAGTCCAGTGAATTAAAAAGACCCCCATCAGTGCATAGCATCATGGAGTTTTAAAATGCCAAGGGAAAAGAAAAGATCCCAAATGAAGAAACCAGGTCCACATACAGGTTGGAGCATCAGAATAGCAATGGATGCTTAAAGACATAAAATTCAATTTTTAAACTTAAAATTATGAAGGAAAATCATTTTCCAGCGTCATTTTTGGTTTCAACTAGAAAACAGGTAAGCTGCTGAAACACAGAGATAACTCTCCCACTCCAGTAGCATTGCAGATGTGGGTGGACCCAGGAAGATAGTCCAACTCCACAAGGACATAAGGGAAGGGACTATCTCTCTCTCTCTACCTTGTGCTCTGGCTGTCCTGTCCCATGGTTGAAGCTATTTTCACCATCTCCAAGCTCCAGCCCCCAGGAAGGGGGAAGTAATATACATTTAATTCTCTTTGCAGTCTCTGGTTGTGACTTAGTCTTATGGTCACTACAAGTTGCAAGGAAATAAAGACTTTAGTTGGGGAGAGGAATGCTTAGCTGAAACTGGGCTGGGCTGGGGATTGTCTCACTAATAAAAGGGAAATGGATATGGAGGAGATTTAGTAGTCTCTTTCACACCAAACCACTAGTCAAAGGGAAGAGCAGGTACAAGCAGATGGGCAACCTTGCAGAAAAGTTAGTTTCCAGGTTTGTTTTTTTTTTTTTTTTTTTTTTTAAAGAACAAAGCTCTTAGAGGAGATGCTCCATGAAAATAAGGGGTATACAAAAAAGTAAGATACCCCAGAACACAGAAATTAGTAGACCCAGCACAGGAAAACAGTTAAACAAAGCCCCAGGGTAAAGCTAACAAGAGGGATAGAAACAGTCAGTCCATATAGGAACAGAAAGGGAAGAAAGAGATTTTCAAGGAGAATGGCTCTGATACGTTTAAGATGATGAAAAAGCATATAGATAGATGTGTTGAGACTGCTGTAACATTTGGCAGAAAATAACAGGAGGTACATTAACAAATAGATAAAAGGGAAACAGTCATTAGTAACTTCAGAAAAATGGAAGTGTTCTCCAAGAAAAGATACATGGTCAGAGCATGCTATTGGCTCACTATCAAATAATATTTGCATTGTTATAATAATGCAAACCTTGATGATTGATTTGACCAAAATCTTGCCACAACTATTTGAGAGACTGAAAAGAAAGGAAAAAGACCTTTTATGGGAGAGGTAATTTCTCATCCCTCATAGTAGAAGGTCAACAGAAAATGTCTAAAATTAATAAATTATATATAGGTAGATATATAAATCTGCAAATGCTAAATAGCTATAAGAGATAAGGGAGTTTGGTGCTGTGAGATGAGATCAACAGATAGAAAGAGGCAAGCAATGCTTATCCATTTGTCTTTCTAGTAATATTCAAGTTTATTTAGATACATGTAAATGCACAATTTAATTTTGAAAATTAGAAATAACTGTAAAATACTCTCACTTAAAGGGAGTTAAAGGCTCTTTGAATGAACATGAATCTTAGAAGCCAGATAGTCCAAAACTTGACCAAACTGAGGAATTCTTATTATCCCTATCAGATAGTCACTTAACATCCTTTAAAATAATTCTAGTAAGGAAACTCATTACTTTTCTAGGAAACCCATTTGAAAATTCAGAGTTATTTCTAATCTTGAGCCAAATTTTCCTGTTTGCAGTGTCTACCTGTGACTTCCCTCTGCCTCACATCATCTGAGAAGTCCTCAGGTCTGTGTGATCAAATCTAAGGACAAAAAGCCTAGATTTCCCAAGGGCAGCCCATCCTCCTCCTGGAAGGGCATTGGTGGCTTCCACTCACCTGCTCTTGATCTATTCATCCATTGTGGCCACTCAGACCAAGCCCAGTCCCACTTTTCTTAAAACTGTAGTCACACTGGCAGGATCCCTTTTCATTCTGTGTCTCTGGTTCTCCTGAGTTGAGGTTCCCAGAAGAAGTGATCTTTGCATGAGGGGAACAACCCAAAAGCTCTAGACTTGCAGAGGAGAGCTCAACACAGCAGTCCTGCCCGTGGGAAAATCCACCATCCTCCCTGCTCTGAGACACACACACCTCTATCACATCTTTCTCTGAACTTCCTCGAAGGGAGAAATAGGACTGCACCCCAACTATTCTTGATGGCTGGCCCACTGCTGTCAATGGGACCATATTAGCCTCATGCTGCTATCATGGGAGACAAAAGAGATTAATTTGTGAGAATTATGAGGTCAATATATTGCCTGCCGCTCCACAGAATTTGCACATTATGAGAGGCTTGCAGTAAAGAGCTGAAGCTGCTAGATTATCTCCAAAGAGAGGTCATTCAGGCGGAAATTGTGGATGAGCTTCAGCTGGTAGGGGGTGGCAGAACAAAGCTCTCATGGACTGGCAGGAGGGCTCAATAATCCCCACTGTGACTCTCCCTTCAGGCAGAATTCATATCTTTGGAACAGCTAGGGGTCTATAAAAATGGAGCCTTTTTCAGAGACCACCAAAGGATTCATTTTTCTCATCCACAATGTTAGTGTAACCCCAAAGACCTCTTAGTATGCTCTTGGAGATTTGTTTCCCTAGGACAGTAAAGTCTAAGGCATTGCACCACATGGATGATGTGATTCCATTCAGGAAACAATGCTTGACTTCACAGCCAGCTATCAAGATCCCATCTTCTAGGGAAAAGGTGCTAAGTCCAGTGAGTGGCTAATCTAAGGGAAGTGATGAATTATCTAGACTGGATGCTGGATTTTCTAGAACACACTTTTGAGAAAACAGCAAAAGGATAGAGGCTGCGTTGTTTGGAGAGTGAGCGAAGAACCCAAGAAGGAAGTTTCTGATCAAATTTCCCTTTTTTATAACTTATCTCTGAGCTCACAAAGAGGAGATATTGTCATTTCCACCGAAGAACTTACTATACACTGTTTTTTTCCCTTCGGAGAATGGAAGACCTGTTTTTGTCTTTTGCAGGAATATAGCCAGTTTGAAATCATTTGTCTTTATATGACTTTGAATTCTTTACTTTCTCATTCTCAGCATCTCTTCCTAAGCTTGATAGTTTTTCCCTATTTTCTAATCTCCTAAATTTAGTATAGAGATATTCATTTTAAGTCTCCCAAATGCCAAACAGAAGAGCTTTAATAAGTCAAACCTGCTTCCATGATACTTTCCATTTACATGAAGTGTAGTTTTTACTTACTAGGCTAACAGCAACATCATGTAGACACTAATATTTGTAATGGCTCAAATGCAACAGAAAATGCATTCTTGTTTAGGTGACCTCACCAGTGTGCAAAAACTTCAGCATCGTAGTTTCTTTTATGCAAGTCACTTTTAAACCAAGGCTGGTAGAAAATCTGCCATCTTTAATACAGGGTTCCCAAATTGTCCTGGGCATCATCACCTCCTTTCCTGCCAATCAGATGTAGAAAAGGGAACAAAGAGGTACAACCCGGGAAGATTTTATGGGCCATGCCTGGAAATGGCACAAATCATTTTGCTTAACATTTCACTGAACTAGAATTCATTAAAATGGCTCCAATGGACCCAAATTGGAGGAGGGAAAGCATGTGGAGATTGCCTACGTTAAAGGGTCTTGTATTTGGTGGACAGCCAACCCTCTTTCTCAAATGGGCATTTTCTCAATATCTTTGCCCTTGAGTCAAAGTAAAATGGCATGCTACTCAGAAAGGACTTCTTTAAACTATTTTAACGCATTGTATTCTTATAAGCAAACAGCTTCTGTTCTGCATATCCACCCAACTTTTATTCAGCCTTTGTTTCTAAAGCAATCATATCTATTTATTTTTTGCATTCATTCACTTTTTCAAAAAACATTTATTGTCCGCAGTGTGTTAAGCATTATACCAGATGTTGGAGACATCTTAGCAAGACAGGTGTGCCTTCTGCTTGTATAGTCCTAAGATTCTAAAGGAGGTCAGGTCAGAAGTAGGTAATAAATAGATTTCTAAAGATGAGATAATAAAGGTACTGAAAGTACAATAAAACAGAGTGTTGAGCAAAGAATGGCTGGCAGCTATTTAGATTGTGAGGTGAGGCATGTCCTCTGCGAGGAAGTGCCATTTAAATTGAGATATCAGTGTCAAGGATGAGCTGCCATTTTGTGGTCTTGACTCAAAACTTTCAGGCTGAAGTGGTTAATAAATTTGACTGTGAGACAGAGACAGGTCAAGTGTGATTAGAAAGTAACGAGAGAAGAATGTGAGAGGAGTTAAGTTCTGATATATTGATTAAGCACCAGATAATAGTATTTTGGAGGTCATTATAAGGAACTTACATTTAATTCCAAGAGCAAGAGAAAGCAATTAGAGGTTTGAAGCAAGCGAGTGATTCTCCTTTTCCCTTTTTGTTTTTGTTAACTATACCCTGGCTGTTATGAAGAGGATGGATTGAAGAGAACTGGAAGAGGTGAAAGGGGCACCAAAGAGGCCTTTGTCATCATCCAAGATAGGATGATGGTTAGTTTGGAGTTGGAGATAAATGAGATGGAACTGAGGAGACTTTGGGAGGTTCTGTGGCCTGAACTTACTGAAGGATTTGTTGTGGAGGGAGTGGAAAGTGGGGAATTTGAATTGCCTCCTATATGTGACATACTCACTGATGTTCATTGTCTCATTCAGTCCTAGATACCTCTAGAAGAAAGTTTCCAGAGTCTAGACAGACAGTCAGCAGCCTTGTTCCTGTTCCATTTACTTGCTGTTCTATTTGCCTGGATAAATGCCTTTCTCGTTGTTTATTTTTTCGTAAGAAAATGAAAATGGCCTCTGCCACTTACCTAAGAAAACTGGTGGAGGGTGATAAATGTGGTAATGTTCTCTGTAACAAAATTCTAACAGGAACACAAGATGCTCTTTTGGCTGAGAGAGATGTCCTGAGCATTCTAATTTAATCAGACCACAGCATATTTCTTTGCCCTTTTACAATGATGATGACTAACAGGCTCACAAGTAGATGAGTTATATTTTAGACAAAGGAGGGGAAATAAAATCATTCTCGACTTGGGGCAGTTAATATCATTTAATTGAGTTATAACTGCATGGACCACCCTGAATATGCAGAGGCCTCCAGGGAGAATTTTTTTATATCAAAGGATGCTTCCCTCTCCTTCATCCTTTTGTTAAGGTGTTCTGTTCACTTTGTCTTTTCCTGATTTGACTTCTGCCTCAGACAAGAAAATTGAAGTGTGTGTGAGGAGTGAATTCATGCTCTGTGTACTATCAGCTGTCATTTTCTACAAGTGAGCAGACACTTTAAAATAGCCCTAGGGATCATGAAATAAGAGATCATAAAATTAGATCACGAAGCAAAATAGGATTGCAGTTTACCCTTTCACATACAAAAGTTTTGAATCTACAAAATTCTTTAGTCAGACTCCAAACAAACTTTAGTGATTTTGTGAAAGCTCTTTTTTTTTTTTTTAAGTAACTCAGAGTTACAATATTGTTCTTAGAAAGCAGATTCCCCCTTCCCCTGGGAGAAAAAAATCCAAAGACAATAAAAGTTCTGAATGCAGTTGGAAGGTTCTATCTTCTATGATCCCAGTGTTCCAGGTTATGTATGATCATGCAGTTTTGTGCCCTCTTAAATTTTTTGTTAAGGCTATTTTGAATTTATCTACCTTGTAGGTCTTGTAGTATACATTTCTAAAACTGGTATTTAAGACCAAAAGTCTCTGGTAATGACCACATACTATTAGAGCTCTATATGGGCTATGAATGGACTCTATGTGGCTTTTTATATCACAGAGAAGGAAAATTCTGCTCATTATGACTATATCTGTTATAAGGAGAAGATAATTTCTGTTGTCTTTAGTTTTATAACTGTTTACATGAATGAACAAAATGAACAGTGTAGCTGATATTTCAAATCATTTCCTACATTTGGATTCCTTTTTTATACCTTTAGTCATTTTTAAAATAAATTTTATGGTATCTAGTAGATAATAGAATAAACTTATTGTTTCTTCTGTCTACAATCTTTCTGTTTGCCTCTTTCTCTCAAGGTGGTTGATTTCTGCATGTTGATATAAATTCAGGTTTTGAGATCAGCTTATACAGGCTTTGTGAAAATACTGTAAATCCTGGGTGAGGATTTTGCATTTGCTTCTGAGAAGTATCACTAACTCTGCACAACATCTGTTTTAAAATATAATTTTTAAATTTAAAGTAGTTTCAGACTTACAGAAAAGCTGCTAAGGTAGCAGAGAGGGTTCCTGTACACTGCGCACTGTCTCCCCTGTTGTTAACATCTTACATTAATATGGTGCATTCAGCACAGCTAATGAACCATCAATATTAACGGAAGTCCATTCTTTATTCAGATTTTCTCAGTAGTTCCTAATGTCCTCTTTCTGTCCCAGGATCCTATCCAAAAAATAACATTACCTTTAGTTCTCGTGCCTCCTTGAGCTTCTCTAGACTGTTAACAGTTTCTTGGATTGTCTTTGTTTTTGACAACCTTGACCCTGTACCTCTCAGGTACAATCATGGTAGGAAATATTAACATTCCTCTCTCAAATTTGATCAATCAAGTAAGCAAAAGCTTAGTAAGGCTACATCTTATTCAAATAACACACTTGTCAAAGTTCAGCTAATGCTGATACATATATATAGAGAGTCTGCATATCTGAATTTAGAAAGACCACTTTTTTAAGCACACATAAATCTCTACAAAGATTGACCATCTCCTCCTCCACTTGTTTATGTTTCAACAAACATAAAAATTAGAGCTTGTTCCCTAATCACAGTGCATGAGTTAGAAATTAATTACTGAAGAAAATTAAAAGCCCACACATATTTAAAAATAAAAGAACACACATCTATAATTCATGGATGAAATGACTTATCAAAATTTAACAGAGAAAATATTTAGCATTGACTAAGTGAAAATCTGTCAAAACCTTTGGGATGCAGCTAAAACAAATTGGAAGGAAAATTTTTGCTGTAAAATTTATCACACTTCCCTTCTCCCCCTTGTTTCTTATTGTGGTTTACCTTCCACATATCATTTGACCTTTGGTCTTTTTGGATTGGCTTATTTCACTTAGCATGATAGTCTCAAGATCTGTATATGAAAATACCATAGTGTACCATAGTGTATATCCACAAGAATGGGGTCCTAACTAGAGTAAGATGTATTCCATGCTTGTATAATTTTATCAAAGTGGATTCTACTGTCTTGAATAACTAAAAAGAACCAATAAAAATTTGGATATCACTTTTTTTTTTCTTGTTCTGCCAGATCTGAGGTTAGGCTCCGTTTTTATGTCTGTTTATAGTTTCTTATTGTCTACACTTTGAAACATTTCCCTTACATTAAAAAAAAAAAAAGTGAGGTTGATTTTTGAAGAGTTTTTAAGAGTTCAGATGGTTTGTCCTGTAGAATTTTCTTAATTCTGGACTCTTCTGACTTTTTTTCCCCCTCTGTGGAGCTGGGGATGGAACGCAGGGCCCACAAGTGCTCGCAAGTCCCCACCCTTATTATTTCCTCATAGTGTTATTCAATTTGTTCGTCTGCCTCTCATATTTTCTATAAATTGGAAGTTAGCTAGAGGACTTGGTTACATTCAGATTAAACTCTTTGGAGCAAGAAGATATCACAGGTAATTTTTGGATTTGGCAGTGCATAAAGAGGCGCCAATGGTAGGCTATCTCACATTGGTGATGCAAATTTGGATTGCTGGGGGAATGTGTTGATTATCAGCTCTCGCCACTGCAATGATTTATTTCCCAATTTGAATTAGTCACTTGTGTGGTGATATTTTAGCATTGTGAGAATATCCTGTTCCCTACAACTTTCCAGCTAAGTGTTTTAGCTTCCTTTGATGAAACTTGCTTGAATCAAGTATTATACCTTGGCTTACAAATGATAATTTTTCATTTCTTTCTATAATTTCTCTATTAACTGTGCAGCTTTCAAGGAGATGCAAGAAATTCTAGTTCTTTTTTCTGTATGTACAGTGGACTCAGTGGAGCTTTACGCAGGGAAGGTAGTAGAAGAAGGGAGAGATGAAAGGCCTTCTGTGGAATTTGTACCAACAACCTAGAGTTCCAGTATTGTTTTCTCATTTTTGAGGGCCCCTTAGGAGACAGCTACTTGAGTCTGAACAATCCTAATTGAGACCTTCTGGGGAGATCCCCACACATATGTGTGTGTGCACGCAGATACACACACACACACACACATACACACACAAATAGAAAGTATAAGGAGACACACACAAAAAATTGCCTGAACATACAATATATTTTAATACATTAAAAAATATTTTAATGACCCATAGATTCTACTTATGAGATTTTCTTAGAAGAAATATTGGGAAAATGTGCAAGCACATATTTGCAACATCATCTTACAAACAATCTTAATGCTAAGAAAAAGATATTGGTTAATAAATTTTTGTTCAGCTATATAATGGATATTATAAAGATATTGAAAATGATATGGCAGAGTATATTTAAGGACAATAAAAATATCCTCTAAATAAATTAGTAGATGCAAGTAGGCACAACAACACAGACTAATTTTCTTCCAGAAGGCTCCAGGCCTAATCCAGGTATACGCTTTGGAAGCTTGGGGTTGCCAGACTCTACTTCTTATCAAGATTGATGTCTATTTTTGTCTGAGATATAAATTAATTGTTGGGCTGGGGTTGTGGCTTAGCGGTAGAGTGCTCGCCTAGCACGTGCAAGACCCTGGGTTCAATCCTCAGCACCACATAAAAATAAATAAACAAAGTAAAGATATTGTGTCCAACTACAATTAAATAATAGATATTTTTAAAATTAATTACTTAATTGTTATAAAAAGAAGTATCATTCTTCTACCCAACACTATCTGCATCCCAATTTCTTTTTAGCCAAAATGTCTCATACATGTAAACTTGTAGTCACTGCTCACCCCTGACTTTCTGTTATCTTTCATCAAGCTCCCTGCAAATTAACTTCACTATTGAGGAATAATGAGCACTGTAGAATCCTGCAGAGTTCACCAGGGAGGCAGAGGGGACTGATATTTCACAGTGACAAATTTTTGCCTTAAATCTTCCCTAAGGCTTGGTGCTTCCTTCACCCTGTTCCACACTCTGGCTTTACCCCTTCTCCCAGGCAGCCTCTTGGTCACAGCCTCCTACCTCCATGAGTGATTCTCTGGGGTTTCTTGATGGGTCCTGTTCTTAGGCAGAGCAATTCCCTGTCTGTGTGTACTTTTCCACTCTTTAATATCCACCTTAAGTAGGTCTAAGGCCATTACAGAAAGGATAAAGGATTTTTGTCTACCCTCATCAAACAAAAGATCCTCTATTTACCTGTGCTCTGTTTTTTTTAAAATGTAAAAGAAGATCATAAATAAAAACATTTTCTCTAGCCTGCCATTTTAAAATAAATGTTCTATTATTAATGTTTCGTATGTAATTAATACAAAACACAGAGAAACGAGGTAGCTTTTTTAATGTTCAGTGTGGAGTAGATGGTAGTGAATGTCCAACCAGCCTCCAGTGCAGAGATAAGGCAGAACTGGTCAGCACAAGGCGGGCTGGCCACAGTGAAAGGACTAGGAGACGGAGAACTAAGACAGGGATCAAGGCAGAGGCTCTGTACTGGGACTGGATTAGAGTTGGAAGCTTAAAGTTTCAGATAGGATTCTTTTGGTTGTAATTAATTGCAAGCAAAACTAATAATGATAATAATAATAATAATAATAATAATAATAATAATAATAATAATAATATATTGGATCATCTAAAAGATGTTGCAAATGTGATTTGACCCAAGGTTAACAAATATGAAAGCTGGTTTCTTTTTCTGATTCTTTTTGTTCCCCTGCCTTATTTCAACTCCTTTCTTGGGCAGACTCTTCCCATAAAGTGCCAATATGGCTGTTGAGTGGAAAAGAAGAATCTTTTCTCCCCAACATTTCCAGCACAATGAGTGTTATGGTTTGGATCTGGAATATATCCTGAAGGTTCATGTGTTGAAAGTCTCATCCCCAAACAACAAGAGGTGGGGCTTTGGGGAAGTGATTGGGTCATGAGGGCTCTAACCTCATGAGTGGATTAATCCATTGATAGAGTTATAATTTGATGGTATTATTGGGAGGTGGTGGAAATTTAGGAGGTAGGGCCTAATTGGAGAATGTGGGTCACTGAGGGTAAGCCCTGAAAGGATATATCTTGACCTCGGCCCCTTTATTGCTTTCTCTCACTGCTTCCCATCAACCATATATTTAGCAACTTTCCTCTGACACATACTTCTTCCATGATGCTCTGTCACATCACAGGCCCAGAAAAAATGGAGCCAGCTCACAATGGACCAAAACCTCTATTTGTACCCCAATAAATCTTTTCTTCTTTAAGCTATTTTGCTCAGGTATTTTGTTAGTGGTGCAAAGCTGACTAACACAATGGGCCAGCTTAGAGCAGGTGGCTATCTCTACCCAGGGGGATGCATGCATGATTGGTTTGTGCCTTCATCATAAACACACAGACTGGAAAAGAAGAAGGGCTGTATGTTTAAAGAAGAGTAGCACTGTTGCCAGAAGACTCAGGGTAACAGGATGGTGTGTAACTAGTGTTCCCTATACCAATCTGAGGACTGACAAGGGCCTGAGCCACTGCTTTGTAACCAAGAAAGGGCAGTATGACTGATTGGAGCTCCAGGCTGGAGCAAGGCTGCACTGTTTCAGGTTTATTTCTCTTCTCTGAGTTTTCTAGTGGGTTTCAAGTGACTCTGATTTTAGGGGAAAGAAATACATGATGCAGGCTGGTCCTAACAATTGAGAAACAGAAACTGACGTCAAAACCAAAACAATACTACCAATACTCCCTTCCCCTTCTCTGTATAAGAAGCATAGGGAGAGTATTAATGCAGTAATATGTGAATTTTATTAGTACAATATAACCTTTTTATATAAATGTTTTGGTGTTCCTAGATTCCCCACAAGAATTCTCAAGAAAAAATATAAATCTTTCAGACTCCCATGATATTAAAAGCCCTCATTGGATGCTGGCTTTCTGAAAGTTATTGGTCTTCTTACAAACCCCTACCTTTCATTAATTAGATGAAATTTGATATGGGAAAATAAGCAAGTGAGACTGACAGGTGATACTTTCTAGATACATTTTAATGGAAAGTCAGTATTGCAAGGCACTTGCCTACTTTATAATTCATAGCTAATTTTTCTAGAAATTTCTGTGCTATTTCAACTGAGTTTGAAAACATCCTTGTTCATGAGATACAATTACTTTATAAGGAAAGGAGCAATGATAAGGGAAATTGTACCTTAAAATCTTATGACCTGAGTTCCAACTCCTGCTCTATCATGTATTAATTTTGTGACTTTGAGAATGTTTACAACTCTGAGATTCCATGCCATCATCTTACAATGGAGAGAATAATAATAACATGCATGATATCTGCAAGAATTAAATGAGAAAACTTAAGTAAAATACTAAAGCATCTCTGGCACATAGAAGATGCTCAGTAACCATTGTTTCCTATCATTGTCTTTCCTAACTTCTGCCAAGACAGGACCCTTTTCCTTTTTCTTAGTACTTCTCAGCTCCATATTCCAAAGTAGAGAAGGCATCTGAAGGTTGTTTAAAAATACCTAAGAAACATTTTTTAAATCTGATTTTATTTATTTATTATTTCTTTGAAGAACATCTATAGAATTCACTGGAGTCTGTTTAGGGTCATGTTCCAGGTAGAAACACTGGCTGAAGGGCAGCCAGGTGAACTGGGAGAAATTGATAGCACCTCCTCTGAGAAGTCTCCCTGGATCCCAAGCTTTGATAGAGGTGGATATTTCTTCCCACACACTCCCTGGTGTGGTGTCTCCAGAGAGGGGCTGCCAATCTGTAACCCATGGTCCAAATTCAGCCGTCATTTGTTTTTTGTTAGGTCTACAACAATAAGAACAACTTTTTACATTTTTAAATAATTGAAAAAAATCAAATGAAAAATAACATTTCATGATATATGAAAATGATACAAAACCCAATTTTCAGCATTCATAAATCATATTTTGTTGGAACATAGCTGTGCTCCTTCATTTGTGTATTGCCTATGGCTGCTTTTGTATTAAAAATGACAGAATCAACTGTGACAGAGATTGCATGGTGAGTAAAGCTGAAAATATTTACTACCTGGATCATTACAGAAAATTTTGCCAATCCCTCTTCTAGAACACTCTCGATCGAGTCATACTGTGTTTGTTTTCTCCTCCTGGTCTACATAATCTGAGAGGACTGGGACTGACTCTCCTTCATCTTTGTGTCTTTAGCATCCAACATAATGCCTGGGAAATATTAGGTATCCATCATTTGATTTTTTCCTCCCTTTTAGCTACCTCAAGGAAAGCATCTTCTTCCTGTAATCCTTAACAGCTTCTACCACTCCCTATGCACAGTGGCCCTTGGACACTTAAAGGTTGGTAAGTGTAGGTGTGACTAGAGCCTGTTGAGCTTCTCAGGTATCTAATAATTAAACAGAAGGGATCATTGGAAGGTGCCCTTTCTCTCATGTTGCTGGAGCAGGTGTGCAGAGGAGGAATCATGGGGTATCACCACTTTGTCTAATGGAGTCCTAGACTAATAACTTTTAGGTGTGATCTTGGGAATAAAAAATCCTTGGGAATAAAAAAATAAAAAATAAAAAATAAAAGCCTCTAAGTAGCACTTTCTGGTCATAGTACAGAAAAAGTTCTTGTCCTTCACAAACCTCACTGGACCTTTGTTACCTTGGACAATACCCTGGTGGGGATGGGGGCTGAATCTAGTTCACCATTGTATGTGCTGGATAGTGCCACACTTTGGCAGACAAGAAACCAGAGGTTTTTCCTGTACTGCAGCTTAGAGTCACCAGGGAGCTTTAACTACCCACCATGACAGAGCACCACAGCAATCCATTAGAGATCTGGGAGGGAGCCATGTGGCGGAAGCTCTCCCTGTGATTCTGATCCTTGGCCAGGATGGAGAGCCACTGTTGTGGAGCACTCAGTAAAAGTTCCTGCAGAAATGGATGAACCAAAGCTCCTTCCATGGGCATTTTCCTTCTCTGTGCTTTTGGAAGGTAACTAAAGAAGTCAGGATTTCTTAATAAAACAGTAAATCCCATTAAACTGTACATTTTTTTTTAATAAAATAAAAACATGACCAGAGGCCCTAAAATATCTCTCACCAATCCATTCTGTAATCCATTCCTTGTTGTTAACCACTAACCTGAATTTAGTGTTCATGATTTCTGTATTGCTGCTCTATCACATAGGTATGCATTCTTAAACAATGCAGACTTACATAAAAAACAAAGTTTCTGCACCCAGTGGTGACATGCTGTCTTCACCCTGGATTGATTCGCTCCCTGCGGTTCACAGAGATCCTTCACTGACTGCTTGTTGATGATTTCCTTGCTATTTACTTGAGCTTTTTGTGGCCCCTGCCCTTTGTTCTCTACTTCCTTTCAAAGTGATTCTTGCCAGGGTTCCTCCTCTCCTCTGTAATCTTCTCAAACAATCTTCTTTGTTTCTTATTGTTGCTGAGTTCAGTGGTAGCACTTGCTTAGTGCCAATAACATTGTGTACTTCCAACTATTCCCATTTTTTATTACTGCTAAATTGGTTTTACTTTGTGCTTCATATCAGGACATAAATCTCTAGACTCTCTCTTCTTCCCTCTCTAAATTGGTGCCTCTGGGAATAGGTATTCACAGAAATCTTGAACTGGTTGAAAAATTAGGAAATCCAAACTTGCAGTTTACAAAAAAGCAAACTGAGGCCCAGTGAGAGGAACAGCCTGCTCTGGGTCACAGCGGGAGGTGGGGCTGGATCACAGATTTCATCAAGTCCAGTTCACACTTCCTTCAGGCTGACACATGGCCTTGATAGCTAAGCCCATGGCTCAGGGAATGACTCATTGCCTGTCGCTGAGGTTGGCACTTTACCAAAGCTACACCTTGCCAGACTCTATTAATTTGATTATCCAAAGGAGAAGGGAGTGTTCCTGGTGCCTAAACCTCCTAGCATACAGTACAGCAGAACGAGAAGGTGACAGGTGAGATGTCCTGGGACAGGTGGTGACAGGTGAGATGTCCTGGGGCAGTGGAAGAACTCTTCTCCATAGATTCCTCTAGCTGGCCCCCCCAACAATAACAGTATCATAAAGAGCTATCTGCTTGTCTTCAGATCTGCACTGTCCAGGGTAGTAACCACTAGCTATAACTATAATTAATTAAATGAAATTAAATAAAACTTCATGTTCTCAGTTGCAATAGCCACATTTCAAGGACTTGGTAGCTGAGTTCCTGTACCCAAGACTTCCGTATTGGGTGACATAAGTAGAGAACATTTCTAACATGGCTGACCATTCTATTAGTGCAGCTCCAGACACTGGCTAGGAGAATTTAGTCTATAGAATGAACACTTTAGCTAAGGAAGATTAAAATGAACCTCAGATTGTGGATTAATTCTGAGTCTGGAGGTACAGCCGCTTATCACTCCCCTGTCTTCCTGCCAACCCCATGTATGTCTTATCTTCCTACTACACCATGAACTCCTTTGAAGCAATGTCTTTCTCTGATTAATTTTATGTTCTACCAAAGTTAAGTGCAGGATATGACACATGATAGGCTTAAGTGAATGTATACTAAATAAAATTACTATTTAATATTCCATATCTAGTTTCAGGAGGAAAACAGCTGTATTCAATAAAATATTTTTTTTTAAAAAAAATCTGCCATTTTGGTGAAACGGAGCAAATGTTAAATCTGGCTGCTAACTGAGGGTCAATGTCCAGTTCCCTCCTCTTAGGCGAGATGCTCTGATTCTTTGAAGAGCAGGTGATGGGCAGTGGGACAGGAGGATCAAAAGGCTGAGCTCAGTGCCCCAGAACATACAGGTATATAGATGTGAGCACTACCTCTACTTAAAAGTTATTTCTGCCTCTTGCAGAATTCTGGGATGAGGTTTGGGCTAATAATTCTAGGCCAGAAGGGAACATGAAGTAGTTTATTAGGAGGCCAGAGGCCCAGGTTTAAGCTCAGCTCCCACACTGATGAGCATTTTGTGAAATTAAGTCTCTTCATGACAGTCCATATTGTAATCAACCTCTATCCTCCTCAGTACACAGGCAGGACTGAAATGAGGCTTGAGGGAGATAAAGCCCTCTAGAACCGTGGAGCCTGCACAAGGTACATCACTGAGAGGGATGTGGTCCACACGGTTACTATGAACATACTGTATTAGATTATAGGGATAGATCTGCTAGAAACTCTTGGAAATTCTTGCTATTCTTTTCACTTGACAAATAACATTTGTGCTTGGCAACCAAGTGCATAGTTGAATCTAGTTCAACCCTAGATTTATTAAGCAATGTGACAGCCGCAAAAATATTAAGCAAGTCAGTAAAATACAGTAGGGTATTTTTTGTTTTGCTTTTTGAAAATTCTCCTCTTTTAAGATACTTTCAAGAGACAGACATTTCTAGTTTTCTTTGTTATCATCAAAAGACAGTGTAAAAGCACGTAGGAAGGGGTCAGAGAGAAAGAGGAGGAAGAAGAACCAACTCACATTAAAAGCACACATAGGGGTATGGGAGGCATATGATATGCACCATCTTACTTCATCCTTCAGAAAACTTTTGAGGTAGGTTGCCCTAGGTGACAGCTGGTGAGTGACTCCCACAGGACAGGCCGAGATCTGTCTGACCTGTACATGTTGGCCTCCAAGCGAATCAGAAATTGAGGGAGCAAGAGCCGAAAAATGTCAATCTATATTTTGGGGCAGCAAACATTAAGCTTTCTCCAGTGCCCCCCAAATGCCTAACCCTGCTTTGTGCTCATCAGCTTATCCAAAACCCTTGCTTTAAGCCAAGGCTCAGATCAGTTCAGTATCAGGCAGCTATAACTTGTTTGTCTGTGACGGGGCTGAAAAGTCTTTATTCCTTTTAGAAATATCTAGGTAATTTTGGAAGATTTTCTGGTCTAAGATAATCTTATTCAAATATCTTGATCCTGTTTTGGATTACAACATCTTTGCTGATTATTCTATGTAGTTATGGCAATAAGGAAATGTTAATGTTCCCAAATGGTACAGCCAACCTTTACATTATCTAGTTAATATTGCACAACTCCTGTCTGGTGCCATTTCCTCCGTATTTGGACACGGATGACCTACAGACCCTGCAGAATCAATTTTTTCTTCCTTCATTTCCTCCTTTCTTTCTTTCTCCTCAGATTAAAATCCCTGCCAGATGTACTTCACAGTCAGGGAACTTAATTTAGTATTTTTCTCTCAGCAGTTTCTCAATGAGCACATGGTCCATTGCTTGACCCTCACTAAACTTATACTTTGGGCATCCGTGGGGTTTCATGAATGCCAATATAGCCTGAAGGTATGGTGAGCTGGGATGGAGTGAGGTCAGGGTCACCCACTCTGCTCTTAGGCAGCTAACCTTAGGAAGACCATAGATTTAAAGACACTGATTACTATGGATTGAATTTTGGGATGACAAATTCATATGATGAAGTTCTACACTGAGTACCGTAGAATATGACTTTAATTGGAAGTATGGTTTTACATATTTAATTAGTTAAGTTGAGATCCTACTGGAGTATTGTAGGCTCCAAATCCAATATGATGAGTGTCCTTATGAAAAGAGGAGATTTGGACACAGACACTGATACAGGGAGAACCCCACATGAACATGAAGGCAGAAACTAGGATGAGGATTCTATGAGGAATGCCAAAGACAGCCAGCAAGACACCAAAACTACAAGAGCAGCATGAAACAGATCTCCCTGAACCCTCAGAAGGAACAAACCCCGAAGACACCTTGATCTCAGACCTCCAGCCTCCAAAACTTTGGGACAACCAATTTTTATTGTTTAAGCCACTCAGTTTGTGGTGCTCTGTCACAACAGCCCTAGTAAGTTAATATAGTGATGATGACTGATTTTGCTGACTGAGCAGTAAGAACCAGGTGGAATTCTGAGGAGTCTAGTGCCTTCTGCAAACAGGAGACCTCAGTCAAGATATTTAACCTCTCTGGACTTCCTATGGGGTAGGGATTCAAGTTTTTATATTATGTCATTTTCCCTCAGAGATTAAGTTGGAATAGTGTGATAGTATTTTGTAAGTTGTGAAATTCCATGTAACGATTATTATTTAGGAAGAGTCCATTTCTGCTTTGGTGATGGTAAAAGGGAAGGGGTGACAGGTATGGGATTAAGATTAAAAAAAAAACCTGATGGATTTTGTCCTTCATTAATCCGAGGTGATCTCTGATTCCCTCCTCTCCATGTGTTTTAGTCAGCTTGGTGTCCCTGTGACCAAAATTCCTGCCAAAAACAACTTAAAGAGTAGGGAAAGTTTTTAATCTCATAGTTTCAGAGGTTTAGTCTATAGTCTTCCCACTCCATAGCTGTGGGCCTGATGGGAGTCAGAGAACATTATGGCAGAGGAAAACAGCTCAGGATATCAGAGCCAGAAAGCAGAGACAGAGCTCTGCTCACCAAGAACAAAACATAAACCTCCAAGGCACACTCTCAGTGACCCACCTCCTCCAGCCACACCCTACCTACCCATAGTTACTGCCCAGTTAATCCATATCACTGGATTAATCCATGGATTAGGTCATACCTCTAGTAATCTAATCATTCTACCTCTGACGAGTCTTGCCTTGTCTCGCACATGAGCTTTTTAGGGACAACTCATATCTAAACTATAACACTGTGTGATGAGCATGTGGGGTGCAGGAGCAAGAGCCAGGGTTGGCTGCAGGCTGCATGGGTGGCCCTCCAAGTAGGTTCCTACTAAGCTTCCATCTCTGTAATCTCTCTTGTACCAATGGAAAAATTAAGGTATGCTTTTTTGACTCCTGACTCAATCCTCCTCCAGCACAGACACAACCTCAGCCTCTTCTGAAGCACACTGATGTAGAGTTCACTTAGCTCATCTTTGTTTCTCTTTGAAAAGGGATTTGCTGCCTTTCCTGAGCCACCTTCTCAACTCCATGCCTCTCTGTATGGGTAACAGTACCCAGCTCTTACAGATGTTATCAATCATTTCAGAGACCATTTAAATGCTACCAGCATCTCTGTGTGTGCATGCACATGCATGTGTGCATGGTGTCGGTGTATCTGTCTTCCTCACCAGAGGCCAGGTCCATAATGCCAAGATCCCATGTTTGTCCTATCCAAGCCAGTGCCTGTCATGAGAAGGGAACTAAATACACAATTATTGAATGCATGAATGGCTGACTTGTGAGAAAAACAGTGTGATCTGATATTAAGAATTTAAGACTGTTTAAAACTGAAGATTAATTTTAACATCCAGTAATAACATTTACTAGCTGTGTGAAAACAAACAAGGTGCAACTTTGAGAAGCCTCGGTCTTGAACTTGTAGAATGGGGATAATGCCAACTTCTCTGTTTAGCTGAAAGAAACTTTGGGATGTCTGAATGACGTAAAGCATGTGCCAACGTGGCTGGGCTACAGCACTCAGTTATTGAATTAAATGCTATATTATGCTAGGTGATGCTATGGTGGTATTTTCTAGATGTTAATGTTTACAATCAATTAATTTTAAGTTAGAGAGGCAACCATTTATAGTGTGGGCAGGTCTTATCCCAAAATCAGTTGAAAGTCTTTACGAGAAAGAAATTGTTTGCCCAGAATGGAAAATATTCTACCTCAAGACTACAGCATCAATGCCTGCTTGAGTTTCCAGTCTGTGGAAACAAATTTTGGACTTACCAGTCCCCAGAATCACATCAGTCAATATATGATTATAAACAAATGATATAGTATAGATAAATTATTTCAAGAATTATATTCAATGTAAATATGTTAGATGTATATATGTACACATACCTAAATATTCTCAGGAGAATAGCAATTGATAGAGATGAAATAGTGCTGTTCTATATGGAAGAACAGAAAATGAAAATGAACAGAAGAAGCTGGGGAGGCCCAGTACTATGCTCTCCATTTTCCTTTGAAATATGCATAGCTGCAGTGTTAGCTGCAGAGATGGTAGTGTTCCTGATGGTTTAAAGGTGCCACATCCCCAGGTCCTGGCTGGGGAGGGACTGGAACACACATTCGCAAGGGGACAGAATGTGTAGGAAGCAGATTTTAAGAAACAGGACCCGAAAGTGGGGAGGAAAGGGCAACAGGGCAGCAACAACTGGCAGCTCCCTGCACCCTAGCCTTAGAGAGATGACAGAGATGACAAGGAGCTGTCTGTGTGGGTGTTCTCCTGACTGTCACTATCCTAATTAGTTCAGGCCCCTGTGGAGCTGAGGCTTCTTTATCAATGGTTTCATTAAAAGGTCTCCCCTAATCAGTCAGCTGTGGCATGTGCTTAAAGGAAGAAGGTTCTTTGGGATCCCAGATAGGCCTTGAACCTGAGGAAGGAGAGTCTGCAGTGATGGGCACAGGGTCGGCAGGTCTTCTTGCAGACATTGTTTGCCCTTCACCAGTCTCTCCCACTCTCCTGTACTTTTCTTCCCATGCCACAGGCATTTTATATGACAAAGAAAAATTAAACCCTATTTGGCACATTGGATCCACACCTTTTCCTCAAGGAGAAACAAAGTTTTATAAAAGTTTTTAGCCAACTCAGTAATTAGCTCTTTGGGGACAGAGGATGTTATCCCTGGTAGAGCTTCACCATAATAATAACAGCAACATGAATTATTCAGCACATTTTGCATCAGCTTGTGGTTTGACACCTGTGTGGTTTCACATACATTTGCCCAGCACCTATGTGCCAGTCACTGGGGTTGGTACTGTAATCTTGGATGATTGACTTGAAAGTAGGACCATATTCTATTTTCACCATGAAATTGGATGTTTCAAACATTTATGCTGGAAAGAGGCACTTTGGGAAGCTCTGGGAAGGAATAGCCAATTGCCTGATTTCTCAATTAGAGATTCCAGGAAGATGGTGGAAACGAGCTAGGCAGCAAGCCCTGATTTCCTCACAACACAGAAAGGACGCAGCAAAGAGAAAGCAGAATTGAGAGGTGGGTGACAAAATAAATGCTTTAAGACTCAATATTACAAAGTCTGAGATCTGGATAAACTGGAAGATAGGTGACCAGAGTAGACAATAAACCCAGAGTCTCCTAACCTCATACCTGAGCCTAAGTATAGGAAGGGGAGAAGGGTAATACAGAGGGGGAAGTGGAAAAGCTCTTCAGCACACCCACTTAAAAACATTTGGTAAGATAGACACAACATACATGCGCAACGGTAATAGAAAGATCCCTAACACAGAGCAAGGAGCTTAGAACCTAATTGTGAAAAGAAAACTGAGTCAGGGGTCCTCAGGCATCCCGTGGAGCCCTCAACTGAGCAGTCAGCTCCTTAAATATGTACAATTTCTTCCCACATCCATACAGCAGCAAATTAAACCAGAGGGAAGTCCCCTGCAGTGGGACATCTTAAAAATCTGGCCAGAAAGAACTTCTAGAAAGACTACTACTTGCTAAAAATTACTGAAGACCCCCTCTTTCCCCCTCCATGAGAACAAGGGGGAACAGTCTGGGTGGGGGGACCTGTGTTGGGAAGTGCACCTAATCCTGCTCAATGCAACCCCTGCAAAGGCAGAGAGCTCTGCACAGCATCAGCTAGTTCGACTCAGCAACGAAGAGGCTCTGACCCTCAACAGGGGAAAGTAATTCACCAGGCCCTGACCACTGACACTGGAGGAGGCACCATGGGAAGCCTAGAAATGACCCCTGGGATCCTGGGACTGCACCAGAGGTAAACTGCCTGAAAATCATGGAATATAGAGACCTGATGGAAAATTACCAGAGTCTACACAGCAAGAAGGGGCTGATCTCAGCCTTAACTGAGGCACAGCCTAACCCATGATCATAACTGGTGAGTAAAAAGGCATTGTTTGGATACTTGGAGGACCTTCCATCAGACATAGTCAACAGAGGGAATCAACGTGTCTGCCATTTGTAACCTGGGGCAGTAGAAATTAGAGTTCAGGTGAACCACGTGAGACCCTTCACTAGAGTACCTCATTAGCTGGAGGAATATTTCTGCACTACAGATCATGGAAACCAGAGTTCCCTCATTTACAGAGAACACTCAGGATCTTATTATAGAAATGATTCGATAGAAGGGAATACATACATGGTGATCCACAACAAACATGGAGACACTCCAGAGCCTGCCTCCTGAATACTGCACACAATAGAAACAGCCAAGCCACAACCCTTCACACTACAAGCAGTCAGCTGCAGGGCCCTGAGCTGGCAAACCAGAAGGAGTTTCTGGTAGGAGGTTCATAGCAACCAGAGAACTGGTTTCCGTGTCCCTGCAACTTAGGAGAGATCCCCAAAGACTGATAGACATCTGCTTAATGTCCAAACCCCGGTGAGATCCAAACCAAGATTCAACAAGTATTTTCTTTCACCTTGACATAATTTACTATAAACAACTCTAATGTCAACTTTGTTCATATAAATAACTCTTTAACTTGAACAATAATTTTTAACCCAATAGCAAACATTGTACCTTCAACTCATTTGAATGTATTTCATCTAATGATTTAAAGCATTAACTGGAATCAATCTTCCTATCTTTGTTTTCCTATCTTGACTTGCTTCTCTTACCCCCAAGTCATCCTCTTGCATTATCTGCTACTTTCTCAAATACCCACCATTCATCTAATTCTCCTTTCTACCTTGGTGTAAATTATTCCTTTATATCTTTTTTCTCTCTCTCTTTCTGTCTCTCCTTTCCCTCTCTTTTTTGCCCAGTCTTTCTTCTTTCTCCCTTTTAGCCTCAATTAAGTTTACATTAACTTTACTAAATTTAACAACCGATTTTTTTACCTATTCCAGAAATTTATTATAGATTTATACCTGAATTTGATAAATTGTGAAGAATAATTGCAACAAGATTTAGTTTCTTTTTTTATTTTAATATTTTTTTAGTTGTCAATGGACCTTTATTTAATTTATTTATATGTGGTGCTGAGAATCAAACCCAAAGCTTCACACATGCTAGGCAAGTATTCTACCACTAAGCCACAACCTCAGCCCAAGTTTTTGTTTCTTATAAGACTGACAAAACAAGGCTTGGCTCTGAAGTGATTATAATAAATAGGGCTCAGTGGCATCTCTTAAAGTGGTGCTGATATTGAAATTAGCAGAGGTCACACATTGACTTAAAATATCTTTATCTGTACATTCACCTAACCCAGGGCTCTTAAGAGAAAGAAGCTCACAACAGGAGTTGTTTGCTTAAAAGAAGTGAGAATTGTACCAATAGGTGGGTAGACACATAAACAATATGAAAACAAGGGAATCAACCATCCCAAATAGCCCATAATGCTTCAACAACAGACTTCATTGACACTATGGAAGAAATGCCAGAGAGGGAATTTAGAAAGTTCATAGTTATATTGTTCTATGAGATAAAAGTAGATGTAAGAAGTGAAATCAGAGAAAATGCAGATAAAGACATAGAGATTCTGAAAAAGAACAAAGTGAAAATCTTGGAAATGAAAGAATCAATAAACCAAATTAAAAATGCAATAGAAAGCATCACCAGTAGAGTAGACCATTTTGATGATAGATTTTCAGGCCTCAAAGATCTGGTTGAAAATAAAAGTGAACCATGAATAAAAGATGTTAAGAGACCATAAACAAATATTTGAGAAATTGGGGATAACATTAAAAGACCAAATTTAAGATTCACTGGGATCGTTGAAGGCTCTAAAGTTAAAAACTAAAGAAATGCACAATCTTTTCAATGAAATAATATCATAAAAATCTTCCAAACCTGGAAATTCAAATACAAGAGGCACATAAGGCTCCAAACATACAAAATAACTATAGATTCACTCAAAAACACATTATGGTAAAAATACCTAAAATATAGAATACAGAATTTAAAAAGTTGCAAGAGAAAAAAGATTGGTCACATTTTGAGGTAAACCAATTTGGATTTCAACTGATTTCTTAACCCAGACCCTAAAGGCCAGGAGGGCTTGGAATAATATACATCAAACTCTGAAAGAAAATGGATGCCAGAAAAGAATACTATACCCAGTAAAATTAAGATTCAGAATTGAAGATGAAATAAAAACCTTCCATTATAAACATAAGCTAAAAGAATACATAACTAGAAAGACTGCACTACAAAAAATACTCCATAAAACATTTTATGAAGAAGAAATAAAAAATAAAAATGAAAACTACCATAGGGAGTAACTAAACTAGAAGTATCAATTAGGAAAATAGTGAATTAAAAGAGAATCAAGTCCAATTTAAATATTAAAAATAAATCAAAATGGCAGAAAACAATAATCATCTCTCAATAATCATATTGAATGTAAATGGCTTAAACTCATCAATAAAAAGACATAGGTTGATAGAGAAAAGGGGAAAAGGAGAGGGAGGGGAAGAGGAGGCATAGAGGTAGGAAAGATGGTGGAATGAGGTGGTCATCATCCCCTAAGTACATGTAAGAAGATATGAAGGATGTGACTCTACTTTGTGTACAACCAGAGATATGAAAATTGTGCTCTATATGCAACGCATTCTGTTGTCATATATAACAAATCAAAATTTTAAAAATAAAAACAAATAAAATTTATTACATGCCTAAGTCATGGAAATCTAAAAAAAAAAAAAGAAATAGTTTGGCAGATTGGATTAAAAAAGAAGAACCAAGAATATGCTGTCTGCAAGAGACTCACCTCACAGGCAAAGATGTCACTTTATACTGCTTAAGGGAATCAAACATCCACAGGTTATAATGATCCTAAATATTTTTGTCCTGAATAATGGAGCAACAAACCCTTCTCAATATTAAGAATCAAATAGACCACAATACAATAATTCTGTGTGACTTCAACTTGTTTCTGTCACCACTGGATATGATCATCCCCAAAAAATCTAAGTAAAGATTCTACAGAACTAAGATAATACAATCAATAATATAAACATAACAGATATTGGTAGAATATTTCATCCACTAATGTCAGAATTCCCTTTCTTCTCAGCAGCAATATGGAACATTTTCTAAAATATACCATATTTTAGGTCACAAAGCAAATCTTAGCAAATACAAAGAAAAATAGAGATAATATCTTTCATTCTGTCAGATCATAATAGAATGAAATTAGAAACCAATGATATGCTAAAAAAACAGAAACCACTCTAACACCTGGAGATTAAATAATATACTTTTGAATGATGAATGAAAAGCAGAAGAAATCAGGGGAGAAATAAAAAATATTCTTAGAAGTAAACAAAAATCATGATAACATATCAAAATCTCTGGTACAGTATGAAGGCAGTTCTAAGAAGAAAGTTCATGGCACTGAGCTCATACATTAAAAGAATAGGAAGATACTAAAAAATAATCTAGCATAATATCTCAAGGCCCTCAAAAGGAAGAACAAACCAACACCAAATTCAGTAGAAGACACAAAATTAAAAAAACAAACAAACAAAAAAAACAACCCAGCATGATATTGGCACCAAAACAGCCATGAATACCAATGTAATAGAATAGAAAACAGAGATAAATCCACATAAATACAGTTATCTGGTGCTAGACAAAGGTACCAAAAAACATGCGTTGGAGAAAAGATAGCCTTTTAAACAAATGATGCTGGGAAAACTGGAAATCCATATGTAGTACAAAGAATATAACTCCTATCATTCACCCTGCCCAAAACTAATCTAAAAATGGATCCAAAACCTAAGAATTAGACCAGAAAACTTACAAGTGAAAGAAGAAAATATACGCCCAACACCCCAACATGTCAGCTCAGAGACTGACTTCCTTAACAAGACACCTAAAGTGCAAGAAATAAAATAAAAAATCAATAAATTGGATAGCATCAAATGAAAAATCTGCACAGCAAAGGAAACAATCAAGAGCTTGAAGAGATAGCCTACAGAATGGGAGAAAATCTTTGCCAACTGCTTCTCAAATAGGGCATTAATATCCAAGATATACAAAGAATTCAAAAATCTTAAGACCAAAAAATATAAATAACCCAATCAATAAATAGGCAAAGGAATTAAACAGACACTTCTCAAAAGAAAAAATACAAATGCTCAACAAATACATGAAAAAAGTGTTCCATGTCTCTAGTTATTAGAGAAATGCAAATTAAAACTACATTGAGATTTCATCTCACTCTAGTCAAAACTTCCATTATCAAGAATACAAGTAACATTAAAATGTTGATGAGGATGTGGGGGGGGAAGTACACTCACACATTTTTTGGTGGGAATGCAAATTAGTGCAACTACTCTGGAAAACAGTATTGAAATTCTTAAAAAAAAAAAAAAAAAAAAAAAAAAAAACTAAGAACAGAACAGCCATATTACCCAGCTATCCCACTCCTTGGTATATATCCAAGTTTTAATCATCATACTACAGTGACCCAGTCACATCAATGTTTACAGCAACACAATTCACAATAGCCAAGCTATGGAGCCAATCTAGGTGCTCTTCAACAGATGAATGAATAAAGAAAATATGGTATATTTACAGCATAAAGAAGAATGACTTTATGGCATTTTCTGCTAAATGGATGGAACTGGAGACTATCAGTTAAGTGAAATAAGCCAGTCCAAAAACGTCAAAAACGTCAATGGCTGAATGTTTTCTCTGATATGCAGAATCTAACCCCATAATAAGGGGATGGGGGAAAATAGAAGAAAGATTGGTATAGTAGAAAAAGGGGAAAGAAGGGAAGGGAGGAGGGATAGGATAGGGAAAGACAGTGAAATGAATTCGACCCAACTTTCCTATGTATTATATGAATATACCACAGTGAATTTTACCATCATGCCTATCCACAAGACACTAATTAAAAAAAAAAAAAAAACTATACGTAAATAGCAGAAAGATCAGTACAGGAAAGGGAACAGAGGGAGAGGGTGGGAGGAAAAGGGGAAGCACTGGGGACTGAATTAGAACGATTATATTCCTTGCTTTTATGACTATGTCAAAATTAATTCTATTGTCATGTATAACTAAAAAGAAACAATTAAAAATAATAAGTAAATACATAGTCTCAATTGTAGAATGGAGTAATGGTGGCCTTTCCCAAATACAGAGAAAATTGGTTGAATGAATAAAGCTTTTCTCCTGCAAAAGAGAGAGAGAGAGAGAGAGAGAGAGAGAGAGAGAGAGAGAGAGAAATAATCATGGCAAGTCCTATGAGAAAGGAGAAAATCATACATTTAGCCACATGTACATGCATATAGGAAAAGCTTTATAATATTCCTCTCTTTTCCTATGACTCTATGATGAAAACTCCTTTATGAGTCTAAGGTTTTAGATCAGGGTACATTATACGCTGGTGAAATGATGAGGAACAGCCTCTGGGGTGGCTGTGCATCTCCAGGTGTTATGCACCAGGGCTGGAACAGATAGAAAGCTGTAGCGGAAACAGCCTTGAACCTGAGGCAGAGGGGACTGGCATGCTATATCACCTTCTGCTGAAAACTCAGGTTTGACTTTGGGCTAGTCATCTCTCCTCCTGGACTTCATTTTCCCATTTGCTAAACTGCTTCATTTTTCTTCATGTAGCACGGCTAGCTTCTTTCCAGCTGTAGACAGAAGACTAAGAAGGATATGAAATCGATAGAAGCAGAGCTATGCTCATGGCAGCAACTTTTTCCCCTTTTCCCTCACAGGAGGCCCCAAAGCATCTCTTTTACACTCTTGGGCACCAAGAAGCACAGTTTGAAACCAAGAAACCAAGACGTCTTGGAACCCTTACATTGAGAGCCAGTGTTTCTGTGGACTTCACCATGGAATGTAATCACCAGTAAAAACTGGCTAATAAGTAACATGTATTGAAGGTTGCTTATCTAGGACTCTTCACAACAATCTTGGGAGATAGATACTATTGTCATCATCATTATAGAGGCAAAGAAAGTGAAGTATGAAAGGACTGTGATTCACCCAGGGTCATGCAATTATTAAGAGGCAAGATTCAAATCCAGACAGCATGGCTCCAAAGCCCATGATAATGACCATTATGCAACACTGCTTTTTAACAGCCCCACAAATGCGTTTCTTGACATTTGCTTAAATGGCTCAAGCTACAGCTCAGGCTCATTTATTCTTAAGCGCATAACAAAATAACCAACAGAAAAATTAAACATGTCATCCTATAACCTAATCGCTGCCCTATAGAACAAAGTTATGATGAGGAGTTTGTTTTCCTGCAAATAGCCGGGCAATACTTTTTCTGGTTTTCTGAATTTTATTTCTTTTTTTGCCCTCTGCGTATACCACAAGCCTATTTTTTTTTCCTTTGGTGACGGGAATAACAGCAGGTCCCCATCTTCATAATTCTCCCCATTTGACCACCATCAATTATTTTCTCATCCTCCCCACATCTAAGCAAAAGCAGCAAAAAAGATCTAGTCACTCCAATATCCCACAGGTCAGGGCAGGGTTTTCATGAACTTGCTGGTTTCAAGACAGCCCCAGGAGTCTGGAAAAAAAGATTTACATAAGCTTCCTGCAAAGTCCCAGATCCTCACTTCAGCTGGGCCCTCATCACTAACCACCAGTCTTACTTGCTGCTCCTTGATGTCCAATTGCTTCCTTACAGTGGCTGTTCAATTTCTCCTCTAGGTTCCTAAGTCTCAAAGGCTACCCTGCCTCAGTTTCCCCAGGACACAGCTTGTCTTTTGAATTGCTAGCAGGGTTTTCCTCTGCCTTGAATTTCCTCAGCTTCCTGTGTCTTCTTTCAGAGCTTTCCTCCTTCATTTCTCCTTTTCTCTTCTGTTTGATGAGGAAGTACTTTTTCTCCTTTCTCTCACGTACCTGGTCTCACCCTTTCCAGCCCTCTCCAAACACTTGGCTAAATTTTCTGCTCCCCTAATTGATTTTTCTCCCTCTATTCTATCCCTTCAATGAACCACTGATGCAGATCAGACTAATTTCAACAGACCTACTCTTGACCTAGCCTCCTAGCTTTGGCATCATCTTACTATTTGATTCCTCTATCAAATCATTTCATTTCTCTCTCTGCATTCTTCTTTGCAAACCTCAATCACAGATAAGGCTTTACCTGTCCTCCTCCTTAAGAAGCTTTCCCAAAGCTGCAAGCAGCATCTTTAGCCATAGCAGAAACACTAATATGTCAATCCATATGTTTTTTTTTTTTTTTTAATCCCCCAAAGCTCCTGTTAATGCAGGTATATTCAGGGGTAAAATGATTAGATTATGGAAGCTGTAACCTAATCTTAGTTTGAATGGACTGACTGGATGGTAACTATAGGCAGGTGGGACATGGCAGGAGGAGGCAGTTCACTGGAATCTGTCCTGGAAGGGTTCATCTTTTCTGTGGCCCCTTTCTCCCTATGTCTCTGCTTCCTGGTAACCATAAGCTGAGCAGCTTTCCTCTGTTACCCACCCCCATGATGTATTGTTTCACCTTGGGCCCTGAGCAATGAAGTTGGCAATCTATGGACTGAGACTTCTGAAACTTGTGAGTCCCAATTAAACGTTCTCTCCTCTAAGTTATTCTTGTCAGGTATTTTGGTCACAGCAATGCAAAAACTGACCAAAGCACCATACCTTCTTCCTGTGCTCTACCTGTGATCCTGGATAAGACTTTCCTCTTTCTGCACCTCAGTCTTCTCAAATATAAGTTTTCAAAATTTGTGAAGTTTCATTCAAAGATGTTTTTAGAATCTGAATACATACAAAAATAAAAGGCACAGTGGTTGGAGTGTGAATGTGGGTTTATCTATGAGCATGTATGTGCATGTATGGGTGAAGGCCACTGAGATCCCCCAATAATTAGAGTGAGTGTTTCATCTCCTTTTCCCTGAAAAATTCTCACTGTGTTCTCAGAGTTGGATTTTCAGCAGGAATATATTAAAATATGACTTTGACCTCATGAATAGTTGTTCATTACAAAGATAAACACCTAGACCTAACAGAGACAGTTAGAACCCACCCGGGGGGGTTATGAGATCCAAATTTCAGCCTGATTTGATCTTTTGTGATAGACAGCCTCTAAGATGATCCCTAATGATCCCATATCTTGGTACTTATGTCTTTATGAAAGACCCTAATTTCCATATCAGTTGTATTTAGTGACTCATTTCTAATGAATAGAATGTGACTGAAGTTATGAGATGCAACTTCCTAGATTAGGTTACAAACAGAATGTGGCATCCATTATCAGGGCTGTCTCTGAGCTTCCCCTGCTTGGATCTCTCCTGCTGGGGGAAGCAAGGTTCCATGCTGTGAGTGGCCCAGGGAAGAGCCCCATGTGGTTTAGCAAGAAAATAAGGTTTACAGCCCAATCACCCATGATGAACTGAAGTCTGCCAATAATTACATGAGTGAGTTTTGAACTGGATCTTTTGAAGCCTGTCAGTGGTCATGAGAGTGCACTTAGAATCAGATATTCTTCATCCCCTACGATGTCTTGTTGGACATTCAGATGGGGACCACAGTCCAGGCCAACAATTTACTGCAATCTCACTGGGGACTTTGATCCAGAGATACTCAGATAAGCCATGCTAGAATTCCTGGCACACGGAGAGTATGAAATACTAAATGAATACTGTTTTAATCCAGTAAGTGTTGGAGTCATTTGTATGTAGCAATAAATAACTGACACAACTCTTGATGGGAGAAATGTCATCCTGGGAGCTTCTGGCCTATATAATATTTCTACTGTGACGAAAGATGAAGTTGATGTGAAAAAATTCCTTGTGGCTTCAATGCCTTGGTTCTAGCATATTTCTGAGATGAAGTTCATTTCTGCTTTTGAAAATTCTGTTCCCCATAAGAAAGCCACCCTTTCTCTGATATTTGTATTTGTGACCAAATATGAGGGCTCTAATTTATACATCCTGGTTCCTCTGATTCTAGTAGCTTTTGCCATCCTATTCTGCAGGATGACAGAGACACTATCCACATTGGAGACCCTTCCCTGACCAGAGCGCCCTCTGTTTTCTCCAGATAGTCAGGCATGTTCCTTTGTGTGCTCTCTTAGACTTCTGAGCATCTTTGAGACATTTATCGTAATTCTGTGACTGTGAAGGCACCTGTCTGCTTCCCAATTAGAAGAGTGAGACCATGTCATTCATCTCTGTTCCCCTAACACCTGATAAAATGAGATTGTTAACCAATGAAACAGAGTAGTGTTCAAGATAAAGAGTTTTCCTCCTAAGAAGCAGATTTTCTGGAGGTGAGTTTTCAAGATTAGTCAGAGATTTAGTATGGGGCTCAAGCAATACACACACAGTACATATTATCACTTGATGAATTCTGAAATACCAAAACCTAACATGCCTAACATGAGCCCAACTCCTGGGATTCCACTATCTAGTATTTTTAAATCAAAGCTGATAGAACCCATTGACAGAGTATCTTTATGTCCCCATTACAAAATTCAGAATCCATAGAAGAAGGTAAACTCAAAACTTGAAAAACTGAGGTCGTATCTTTCTAGGACTTTTATATTATTAAACTTGGTCACTTTACATCCTAATGAAGGAGAAAACAACAAAAAAGTTTTCAGTATGAAGCACGTACCTAGAGTGCATGAGATCCTGAGTTTGATCCCAAGCACCATGAAAGAAAAAGAAAAGATAAAATGTATCCTCTCCATGTATTTTGACAACAGAGCCTTTTAAATTATTTATTTAATGTAAGAGTTCTGTTTTGTGAAGTGGGTGAAACCTTCAATGTCACACAACATACATGTATACACATGCACACAGAGTTTCTAAGCAACTTTCTGCACTGAATTCAGAGACAGAAACTTTAAGAAGGCAAAAGAGCTGGGTGTGATGTTTAATTAAGCACATCTTACAGAGGGTGAGGTTGGGGGAGCAAGGACCATAGTGATGGAGTTAGGAGTTGGTGATGGTTGATGGTATCTCTGGAAGTATACATCCTTCAGAGATAGGGCCGTTGGTGGGAAGGAAAACTGAACTGTCAAAATAGTACACATTGGGGAATTGTTGAGTTGGTTTTATTGGCTTTCATTTAATTATAGGCTCAGGATACCTGCTTATAAAATTTGTAAGAAAATAAATAAGGATAATAAATTCAGATTGCCAAAATATTTAGAAAAAATATTCAATATTGAACATAATTTTAAAAACACCAAAAGAAAAGTTGACATTCAATTTTTAGTTTTCATATTGATGAAAAATTTTTAAAATACTGTCACGCACTGCTGGTCATTAATTAGATCCTTTCTGGAGGGAAATTTGACAATACATATCAAGAGTCTAAAAATTAACCATATATTTTGATTCAAAAACTACAGGGAAATATAAACAGAAATATGCATAATCATTTATGTACAAAGATGTCTATCATAACACTACTTAGGAATAAAAGTTTGGAAATGACACAAATAGTCCTTGATAGGAAAATGATTAAATACACAGTGTATTAAAACCAACATTCTATGTTGCTTATTAGAAATCATATTTTTTAGAGCTTTTAATGATACAGAAAATGTTTATATTGTAATGTGAAAAAAGTGAAGTATAAAAATCTGTTTTTGAAGAATGATCTAGATTTTGTAATAAAATAGAAATAATCAGAAATATATATATATATTTTATAGTTGCAAGCCAAACTAAAGGCTTTAAAGACAAATATGATTTATGGATAATAATAATATTCATCTAGTTCTTTTTTAATATTCCAAGTAGTCTACAATTAAAATTCATTACTTCTGCAATAAGAGAAACAAAATATTTACCCATAATGTCTTTCTGATCACCTCACCAGTCACTTTACACTTTGTGCCAATTTTATGCCTACATAAACTATCAATATTCACATGAAATGTTATATATTAATTTTATGTATGCGTCTATGTATTAGCTCATTAACTCATCTATTCTTCACTGGATATATATCATACCCACTTACTCTTTTAGGTGCTTATGGATTCAACAGTAAACAAGCAAATTATTTCTTTAATTTTTAAGCTCAGGATATAGTGTATCTTGGTAAATATTTGAGTTGCACTTGAGAAGAATATCTGTTTTGCTGTTTTTAAGGTAGAGTGTTCTACAAATGCTTAATTATTCTTTCTGGTTTTCTGTCCATTTGTTCTATTGAGACTGGAGTGTTGAAGACTTCAAATATATTGTGGATTTGTTTGTTTCTTCTTTCACTTTTATCCACTTTTGCCTCATGTGTTTTATGTTTTTGATGTTAGGTACGTATACATTTAGATTTAGGATTGCTATATCTTCTTGGTGGATTGTTCTTTTAATCATTATGTAACATCACCTTTCTTTGGTTGTCTCCATTCTGCCATTAAGAACATATCCCCCGCCCCCTTTTTTTTTAGTACTGGCTACCGAACTCAGGGCCTTGCACATGTAAGACAAGTGTTCCACTACTGAGCTACACCCCCGGTTCATATTATTTCGAGACACAGTATCACTAAGTTGCCCAGATTGGCCTTAAACTTGAAATCCTCCTGCCTCAGGCTCCCATGTAGCTGGGATACAGGAACATTCCACAGTTCCCAGGTCCAATGTAGTCTTTATTTTGCTTATTATACTTTTCAGTTCTAGAATTTCCATTTCCATCTTTTTAATATCTTCTATTTTTCTGCTGCAACCTTCCATCTTTCCATTTTTTAATATAAGTGCCTTCCCTATTTGGAGCATAGTTAAAATATCTTCTTTGGTGTCTGATAATTACAATATTGTAATATTATGTCATTTCAGGTTAGTAGCAACCATTAAATGTCTTTCACCTTGCACATTGAAATTTTCCTGGTCTTTCTTATGTTGAGTAATTTTGTTTTGTATCCTAGATATATTTAATACTCTAAGGCTCTTGATCTTAAGTTTTATGGAAAGTATTGATGCTGATTGCTTTTAAAAATTTTTTTTGTAGTTGTAGATGGACAGCATACCTTTATTTTGTTTATCTTTATGTGGGGCTGAGGATCGAACACATTGCCTCACACATGCTAGGCAAGCACTCTATCGCTAAGCTACAGCCCCAGTCCATGCTGATTGCTTTTTAACCAGGCCTGATTGAGTTGGTTTCGGGCCACAAGTTCAGCTAGCTTTCTGGGACCTGGGGTTCAAATGTGAATTCAGTTTCAAAGCCATTATAGAGCTGTTTGGATCTGTCCTGCTTGTGTATCACCCAATGACAGGTATGGGCCCTGGGCAATGGTCTAGTTTATAGATCAGTTCTCAACACATGTGGGATATTGTTTAAGTTCAAATGTAATCATGCAAAAGCTGAGGGTGAGTAGAGGAGTTGATAGACAATATTAAGGGGTTGATTTCCCCAGCTCCTTCTTTGCACAGTTTGCCTGATACTTTCTAACCCTGAGGATTCCTTTCCTTCTAGCCAGAAGTATGTGGCTCTGAGTTACCTATTCTTGTGTATGTATTTTGACCTGGAAGGTCAAGTGTTGAGGTGATTTAGAAAGGGAAAAGGAAAGCACTGGGGTGCCTTCCATGTTCTTGGCTCAGAGCTTCATGCATCTACTGGGATTGCTATCACTTCTGCCACTGGCTCTTCTGTTATTGCCACTGCTGTCACCATGGGTTTGCCTTGGGGCTGATTGAGAAAGGAGAGGATAGAAAACAAAACAGAACAAACAACAATAAGACTCAAGGGAATTTTGATACTTCTCTTTTGGGGGAATCCAATTTCCTTCTCCTTTGACAAGAAAGACAGAACTTCTGTCAGAGCTTTCTGTTTGCGCCTGGTATGCACTTCTAGGTTTGGGGCTATAAAGATACTGCCAGCTGATTTTAAGTCCTTTGCAAAATACACCCTACTGTCATGTATATCTAAAAACAACAAATTAAAAAAAAGATACTGTCAGTTTTATCTACAGCTCCCCAAATTGCCTGTCGACATTTACTTTCCAGAGCCCTCAGATAGATGCTGCAAGCATATTGTTTAGTATTCTTAGTTATTTTCAGTGGAGAGACAGGGAGCAGCAGTATGCTGACTTCATCTTATATAGAACTGGGATTCTTATTTCTTTAAGGTTACATTTATTTATATGCTGTTATACTCTGAATTTATTTGGGTGAATGAATATCTGTTTATCCTTAGCTTCTTGGCATAAAGTTTAGAACAAAATATATCCTTAAAAAAATTTATCAACTTTCCTACCCTATTCCTTAATGGATAGAGGTTTGAAGTGCTTCTTAATGCTGTATCTTTAGGGAATGGTTTGGTGTATGGTAATGTTCTTGCCAAAGCAAACTGTGACCCAAATGCCCAAATGCACCACCTCAGGCACCTCACTTTCTTCAAGGACTAACTTAAGCAAAGGAATTAATTCCTCCAGTCACTGTCCCCTAGACTTGAACAAAGGCAAAAATGCTATCAATTTGCAGCGATTACAAGTCATGTCAGCATAACAGCTTGCTCTTATGGGCAATAAAATATGGCTTTCAATGCAAAGTGGTCCAAATACTTATTTAAATAAAAGTTTTAAAAAGCATTCCTGCTTCCCCGAAGATGAAAAGAAATAGCTGTCTGTGAGTCATGTGTTAACTCATCCATTAGTGGAAGCTAGAAAGAAGCCAAACTAATAACTTCAAAATAATATGGTCATTAAAAGAAGCAATGAAAAGGAGCATCTTAAGTGGGAGTTTTGTAGGAATGGGGCTGGTGTAAAGACACCCATTTCCAGATATCTTGCTTTTCATTCGGAGACACTAGGACAATTTAGTGAAGAATAACGATAAAGTCAGACTCACTGTTTTCCTTTTCCCTAGTACCCCCTCCTCCAATTGAAGAAAATAAATAAATAAAAGCAATCCAATTAATGGCCAACCTGTAGGCTGTTTGCACTGGGTATGGGGATATGGAAAATAAACACTAATACCTTTCAGCTGTTTACAAGTCCGGCAGTCAAACTTCAGGAAACTAATTATTTAAATGCTGAGGTAGCAAAATGGAGAGTATTTAGGGATTTTTTTCTTCTCTTTCTTTTGCTTCTGGCTGTAATTTGTGATTTGAAAATGAGAAGGTTTTTAAAAAAATATATTGTATCTCTCTGCCTTCCCAGCAAGACACTGAATGAATTGAAGGACCTTTGGATGCCTCATTACCAATAGTATTACAGAGCCTGGTAAAATTGCTATTCCCGCTAATGAAGATCATACTGGAGAAAGAGCAATTATTTCTCACTGAAAACAAAACAAAACCTAAAGCCCTGGGATTTTTTTTTCTTGGAATTTTTGAGCCAGATGGATCCTTAGAGATGTATCTAGTCTAGATTCCCACCTTTTGAAACCTTACCAGGTCATGAGAGCAGTAATAAGTGTTCTCAAGTTATTGTGCTTTTTAAATTATTTTCTATTTACAAATTCTTTCAATTACACAAAATAATATAATTGTATTCTTGAGACTGTATAACATATACAAAGAAAAGGTTTTAAAAACTATTCCTTCAAACCATTCTAATCATAACCTCAAACTATTTTGTTTTAAACAGCCCCAGAGAAGCCATGGTGCATATTCCTATAATGAGGAGACAAAAACCATCTGAAATATCAAGTTTATTTGCTCTTGACTGGAGTTCATCAAACTGATACAGTTACACTAACCAGGCAGTTGCTGACCCTAAGTTCTGATTGACAGTTCTACATGTTATTGATGAACACAAACAGGAAACAATTCTAATTAACAAATAATGGGGGAGCAAAGTAGGAGCCCATGTGAGGATAATAAAGGTATCCACAAAGGTAAAATGATCCAGAACTTACCAGCATTTACTGCCTGGCTGAGCATCCTTGGGCATAGAGCTAGCTCGTTATATTTTCAGTTTATCTTTACAAGGTCTGACTCATACACAAGAGCTAACTCATCAGCCTCACCTTCATGAAGGTGTCCTAGTCTGGGGATATGGCTGACAGAAGTAATAGGTTATTGATTTTCTTACTGCCATTGAGTAATGATCACTGTCTCCTGCATCCCCATTCTGTAGTAACAATGAAAAGATAAATTTCTGAACTTAATGGGATCCAATAGTTATTTTCAAAGTGACATTTATGTTTCTGAAGACTGTCAGTTCTCAAATAATAAAATCAAGATTCATTGACCACTAAGTTAGGACCACAGCAATCAAGGACCACTGAGGAGTCTTGGCAATTTGTTATTTAAATTTCCCCACCTCTGTACTTCTGGCTCAATGCTAGGTGAGTTGATAAATGAAAAGAATACGGATTGGGGATTCCTGGATTGTTGTCTCACTAGCTCCATCTGCTTCCTCACATGTAGAAGGAAGTATGTTAACATCTTTTTTATAGGGTTGGAGACCATCATTAAATGGAAAGATATATACTAGCTTGGTAAATGGTTTCTTTTTCACACTGGGGTAAGTTTACCTCACTCTCCCTGCAGGCTACCTGTATATCTTAGACCTCAGGTGGTTTGGTATCAGCAAAAGAGAAAATATGTTTGCCTGTTTCCAGAGAGAGACATCTTTACCTAGGTGAAAGCAGAGTTTGATTGAATTATTCCATTAAATACTCACTGGTGTATTGATTAAAAGTTTTATGAACAAAACTTTTGAGAAATGCTAAGTAACCAAGTGACACAGCTCCTCTATTTCAGGAATTTTGTCCTTTTACAAATGGCTTTATATTACCAGTAAGGATAATATTGTATGAAATAGTTCCTAAACTTATTTATAAAATTATTTTTAATCCAAAATCTTATTGAATGAGAAATATGAAGAATAAGTATAAGAAGGATGATCATATACAAATCCATAGAGCATGTTTTAGTTAGCATTTTCATTGCTGTGACCAAAAGACCTCACGAGAACAACTTAAGGAGGAAAAACTTATTTTGGATCGTGGTTTCAGAGGTTCGGTCCATGGCTAGCTCTATAACTCTGGGCTTGGGCCTAAAGTGAGGCAGAATATCATGTTAGAAGGACATGGAAGAAGAATGCAGCTCAGAACATGACTGCCAGAGAGCAGAGAGAGAGAGACCTCTGCTGACCACGGACAAAATATAAAGCCTAAAGTCATATCCCAGTGATCCACCTCCTTTAGCTACATCCCACCTGCCCAGTTACCATACCAGTGAATCAATTCATAGATCAGGTTACAGCTCTCACAATACAACCATTTCATCCCTGAACATTCTTGTATTATCTCACACATTAACATTTGGGGGACACCTCATATCTAAAAGGGTGATGTTTGCTACTTTGATTTCTGTGTGCCTATTCCATACACTTGATACACACTGGTGAATATTACACACAGTACTATAAGGATCCTGTATGCTGTATGAATCTGGGTAGTAGCTTTCCCAGCTCCTGGGACTTGCTAACCTCAAATAAGAAGTTTCACTACTTTCCAAAGTAGCATCTATTATTTTCCATATCTCTGACAGTTATAAAGTTTGTTTTTATTTGAGGGACCATGTGTCTGCTTGCTATTCTTTCCAGTTGCTAATAACTCTGCTTTCTAAGGCCTTTTGGGACATATTTAAGATACTCAGTTTATGGTTTGTCATTACAGAATACAAACTTACTACTCTTCCATATTAGGACCGTTTCCTTTTTTTCTATCTCAGCCTCCTTAATTCTGGCTCTTAAGCTGTTAATGATTAGCATGTTAATGGTTAGCATCTTTGAGCCATCTCTCATGGAGCAGACTTGATTGGCTGCTTTCCTTACTTAAAGGACTACTTGTTTGAGGCATTCTTGGTAGTGATGAAAATAAAGAGAGCAATCAGATGTGGTCTTGCCTCAGAAATGCTGACAGTCCATGGGTAAGAGAGACATAAAAACAATATCATGTTAAAGAAATGAGATAATACAAAAATATTTGAGGTACTGAAGGAGCACAAAGAGGGGCTGTTATGTTTTCTTGGGAATGTCAGAGAAGATTTAAATCTGGTGTTGATGTTCTAGTGTGTGACTTTCTTCCAAGTGGCTAACTCTGAGACTGAAGGTGGTTCTATATAGTAGCTTTTTGAACCCCTGGCAGAGGGATTGGCAAATGAAAATAAAAAACACAGATTATGTATACATGTCAGGGGCCGACTGAAAATAGCATACACCACTTGTATCCATATTTCATTAGCCAAAGATTGATTCAAGGCTACCCTAGACATATTGGAGTTGGGAAATATAGTCATTCTGGGTGCCCAGAAGAAAAATAAAATAGCTTCTTGAAAATATAAAATTGCCTCTGTAGTACACAACCACTGCCCTTACAATCTAGTATCAACAAAGAGAGAGAAACATCGTTCATTCAATAAGATAATCGTATAGTGTGGACTAGGTTCTATGAGGGAAAATATGATTAATTCTGGCTGGGTGGGTCCAACAAAGCATTATCGAAAAGTTAACCTTTAACCTAAGCCCTGAAGAATGCCTGGGAGAAGACAATGCTTGCAGAGAAGAAGAGCAAGGAAAAGCATATAATTTTGGAAGAACGTATTTCCATCCCCTGCTCACTGACCTCAGGCTGATGACCATGAGCTAAGAGTACCCCATCTGTCTCCATCTTCTAAAACCCTTAAGTCCTTTTTCTTACTCCCATTTTCTGTTTTTTTCCTGACCTTCATTTCCTCTTCTTTTTGAAATAGGGTTTTGCTAAATTGTTCAGTGTGGCCTCAAACTTGCAATCCTCCTTCCTCAGACATGGGTCCTTTTTCAAAGCTCTTCCAGGTTATTGGTTAAAGATCACTCAACTTCGTGTACAAAGATATGAAAAATTGTGCTCTATATGTATAATATGAATTGTAATGCATTCTGCTATCATATATAACAAATTAAAATTTAAAAATTACATTTTCTGATTTAAAAAGAACATAAGAGTTGACAATAATGTTAGCATTTCAGGGACTGGAAAAACTGAAAACACGTTAATTCTTAACAGGACATTCCTTTATGTTTTCGTGAATAAGACCACCTATATTATATGTCTCTTGATTTCTCCATAGAGTGCTATTACAAACTTGGTGGACCAGCACATTCAAGTAAGCAGATTGTTTTACTTAGAACATTATCAAGGGTATGGCAACTTCTTTTTTTAACTTTGTCATTCTATATCCGGCCCTGCCTCATTGGTTGAAACGGGTTGTTTCATAGACTACAACATTCTTGGTTATTAAGTACTGTTGCCTTTTTTTTTTCTCAGAAGGATTAGTTTGGGCTACTATACGTTATATATCCTCTCCAAAGTATCTGTCACAGAAGTTTAAGCATTTTGCATTCTCTATAATGAAGCTGCCAAATTATTTGTAGCTCTGGAAAAAAGGGATCAAATAGCAAGATCAATGAGATCAAAATATGATGCTTTTCATCAATTGTCAACTACAGCCAGACTAATTGGTATTGCATTTCAAAATCTATTTTGTTGATAAATAATGACACAAATACATACATTAATAAACGTGAATCTAGGAACTTTCTCTTGTGGCTTCATTTATTTCTTTCCAGTTTCCAGCCCCTTACCCTCTTCAGTCCCCTGCATGTCATCTGCCTCCAAATGGATCTGTTAGTCAAGTTTAACTGTTTGTTTTCTTTGGAAAAGCCATTTAGATTCCCAGATAATAGGATCTATATTGTCTTGGGGTGCTAGTATGATTGGCTTAAATTGACTGTAAGTTGCAAGCTATTTTTTATGCATCAGATAATTACTATAAGACATTGCTACAGCATTCAAGAACCTTGAGATTTTTATCTTAATTCTTCTTTAATTGTGCCAAGTATAGGGAACATCAAGTTCTACAGAGTCTATTCAGTAAACACTTTTTGAGTGCCTGTTGCCAACCCCAGCAAGAGAAAATGGGACAGGAGAGGAAGATAAACAGAATTCCATGTCTACATGGGGAGGGTACAGTCCAGTAAGGGAGATCCACAAACATACACTCCCGGCAAAGGGGGAGGGAAGTGTCGGGAAGGATGGAGCAGAAGGGACATTTGAGAAGATAGATCCAGGGGGCTTGTAATCTATGATTGTTCAGTAAAATGCATTGAACATTTTCTGTATAGACACTATGTTAAGCCCTTTGTGCACATTTAATCCTCACAAAAACAATCCTCTGTGAGTATTATTATCCTCATCTACTTACAAATGAGAAAATTGAAGTTCAGAAATAATAGAGAACTTTGTCAGACTAAAACAGTAGCACTGACATTTAAAACCAGTTGTATACAATTCTGAAGTCTGTTCTCTTAACTCTGATGCTACACTACTTCCTGCATACAGGGGTCAGGGAACCAGGGATACAGATTTGGCTCAGATTTCAAGTGCAGGTGATTAAAATAGTGGTGGTGTATTTGCCACACTGGCAGAGCAACCACTGTGTCCAGTTTTTATTGTGATGAGTTAGTGTGGGTCAAGTTCAAATGGTTTAAGCTCAGTGAATGAGAAATGGATCAGTTCCCTTGAAAAAGAATGATTCTGTTTAGTTTAAATTCAGTTGATTTGGGTAAACAGAAGAACCTTTAAAAGATTCCTTTGATTGAAAATATATGACTATCTAAAAACTTAGTTTGTTAATTCATTCATTTATTCGTCCATAACAAATACTATTTGCCAGGCACTATTCTAACCCTGTTATAAATAAGGATTTATCTCATCTTCATATTACTTTCATGGCATTGGTACTATTTATTTTCCTTCACTTTACAGATGAGAAAACTGAGGCATTATGAAGTTAAATTGCTTTCCCAAGATCCCTCACCTCATAAAGTGATGCATTTGTTATCTGATGGTAGAGTCTATGATCACAAATTCTGAGAATACTGCCTCTACTTCCAGTTGCCAACAGGATCACCCATAGCTACTGGAAACTTTTTCAGAGGATAATTCTTTCTTAGTTTCTAGAACTAACTCAATTCTCTTCTAGGGTTATGTTTAGAAGCAACTCAGACTCACCCTATTCAACCAGTAGCCTGCTTCAGTTTGGAGAACTAGACCCCATCTTTGCTTTTGTAATCAAGTTCTTTTATTGATTTAGGAAATTTTACTTTTGGGAAATTTTCTCATGTCTTATCCCCACCCCCCATTTTTTATCGGCACAATTTATTATGCATAAGGGTGGGATTTGTTGTTACATATTTGTACTTGCACATAACATAACCATATAATTCCTCAGTAATTCCTCTTTCTCTCCCCTCTCCTTTCCCTCACCCCTGTCGGGTCTTGTCCTTTATTCCAGTAAGAGACTCTGCCTGGATAATTTCCATGGGAACCAGGCCTGCAAGGCTCAGAGCTCTGCTCACTCCTGTCAATCCTTAACCTAACCATGGGTTTCTGGCAAACCCTAGAGAACTGGCTGAGATTATGCTACTCTCTTACAAGTGCCTACTTGAGTTCAGTACCCCTCAAGATCTCCAGTCATTACTTCTTCCAAGACTGGTCTCCTGACATCATATCTTAGCCAACTGGTACCAACTTTTGCTGGTACCCCCTTGTCGCCTGTCACCATGCTTTCTATGTCACATCTTCTAAATGGAGCTATTACCTAGAGCTAATTGTCTCTTCCTAACCTCCTAGGAATCTGTCCCACCTAGCGGAGAGATCTAAGTTTATATTTCAAACTTTCATGTAGGTAGTTCTTTGATGCTCTACATTATAAAATAAATGCATGGGAGGGAGAAGGATTGAGGGAGAAGGAAAAGTCAGGATGTGATGGCAGAGAGAAGGAGAACATAAAGAGGAAGGAAATGAAAGAGTAGAAAAAAGGAGGGTAGACAGAAGCTCCAGCGAGGTTGTACAAGCATAAGAGAGAGTGGGGGGAATAGGGAAGAGCATGAAGAGAAGAAAGAAGGAATGCAGCCCTGCCTTTTAAAATATAAAGTTGAAATAGTAAAACCACAACTTGCCATTCCCAGTTTGTCTCACCAGTCACTCAGAAGAAGCAGAATACTTATAATGACTTCAGAAGTCTCACAATTAAACTTGAACTAGTTGCCAAATGGTTTGCCATGCAGTTTCCAAGGTTGTCTTCTAAGTGTCGTTACTGTGTGTTATACTTTCTAACTGCCTATTTTCTGCTCTCTGCGAGGAGCTTCTCTGCTTCTGTTTGGATTTTAGTGTCCTATCTGGGAAAGATGTCTTATTTCCACTATTCTCACAAACTGTACAAATATTGCAAATATTTTTGTTAAAAAAAAGGAAATTAAAACAGCCTAGGGAGTGCCTATGCAATGCCAAAATCAATGGGCTATTTGATGAACATTTTTAATTACTCATGTATTAATTCTTTTATTCATTTGCAAAGCAACTACTAGTGCAAGACTATGTAGAGATGTGGTAGGATACACAGCCTGGACTCAGATGTGATATCTGCCTTCAGAGGGGTTTCAAGAGATTTCAGGGTAAGAGACATTTACACGAATAACTATGACATAGGACAAGAAGTGATAAAATGAGCAAGTGATTTTTTTTTTAAAGGAGAGGTTGTTTGGGGCTAGAGGAATCAAGGTGACACTTGAGTGAAACTTCAATTTATTGAAATTGGACGGAAGGCCACAACTTCCCCATGCTCAGGAACTTGGGGGACAGACTTATTTGGGAAGACCAGCTAAAATTATGCCACTTTATGGAAGGAAGATGATAATTTGACTTTTCAGAGAGATTGAATAGAAAAGAACTCAGAGAAGGCAGTCTTATTCTGAAGGATTATTTTAGTTTTGTTAACAAATTAAAACTGTTTGGAAATTGGAGGGGATACCCTTTGTTATAATTCTACATTTTCCTACTTATTTATAATTAGATATGAAGTTTTCTATCCTAAAATGTTTGATAAATTTCCTGAACTCCACTACTCATATGAAACAAAAGAATTACATTGCTCAGCTATACAGGAAGTTTGTTAAACAAATTTCTTAAGTGAGTGCCCAGGTAATTCTGAAGTGACAGCCTTGCAGGGGCTTCAGGGATCAAGCAAAAGTGTGGACTTGTAGACTCATTCCACAAGTGTTTACTTAGCACCCATAAGGGTTTATTCTGTTGGTATAGATATGGGTGAAGCATGTGAGAGACAAGAAGTCAAGCATCAATAAAATACCATGTGCAATGAAGTGACCCTAATAAACATGCTACCATAGGGACAGAGTGGGAAAAATGTTTAGATAAAATGCCTATTTATCTACAGGCAGTGGAGTAGTGAGGAGGGCTTCAGAGAGGAAATTTTGAGGAAGATGTCATGACAGATAGACGTCTGGCCATGACAATGAGCACGTTCCAGAGTGTATAACGAAGTGGCCATGCTCAGGCAGTTTGAGGGAGGTGCTTCTCACTGCCTGGTATTATGTGGGCACCCTTTTTGTAAAGGGATGCCTGAGCAGAGATGTCAACAAGTGGTGACAGTGTTAAATTAGCTTGTTTTCAGTGTAGTTTTTCCTGCCAATATTTCAGCATCTTGTCTCTTACAGATAACAACTCCTTTCTTCAATCAATACTTTTTTAGTTCAGTTTGTACTAAAATAATTCAAATTTCCTATTGTTTTTTGATTATATAAGCAATACATGATCACTGTGGAAAAATCAGAACGTATACATAAATTTTTTAAAAAATCTAAAAAAAGCATCCAATAATTATCTATATTCTTGCTACTTAGAGATTACTATTCTTCTCATTTTATGTAATATTCTAGCAGTTTTTCTTGGGTATAAATTAAAATGATGTCATGGTTTACATAGCCATTTTGTCTCTTAATAATGTATACACACATACATATAACCTCAACATTATGTGCAATGTTTTATAACATTTTATTATATAAGTATGCCAGATTTATTCCACTACTTTCCTACTATTGTGATTGAGTTTGATGCCTACATTTCCTAAAGATGACATTTTCTCTATCATGTTCCTTAGCATTCTCTGCTTCTGCACATCTCTGTCACTTAAGAGCTTCCCTGCTCTGCTCATCCTGTGCTACTGTATTTAGAAAGCACTGCTTGTCCATAATGTAAGTATAGTTATCCCCTGTTCCATAGCCCAAGAAGAGGGGTCTCTGATCTTCCTTTCTTCTCCCTTCTGAAGGTATCACCAAAGTATACAACTGACATTGATTTATTTTATTGTGGAGGATGTTGATTTTTAAATTTTTAAATTTTATTTATTCTAACTTGTTATATATGACAGCAGAATACAATTCAATTCATATTACACAAATAGAGCACAATTTTTCATGTCTCTGTACACAAAGTAGAGTGACACCATTCATGTTTTCATACATGTACTTAGGGTAATGATGTCTATCTCATTCCATCATCTTCCCTACTCCCATGTCCCCTCCCTTCCCCACACTCCCCTTTGCCCTATCTAAAGTTCCTCCATTCCTCCCATGTCCCCCCAATCACCATTATGAATCAGCATCCTTATATCAGAGACCACATTTGACCTTTGGTTTTGGGGGATTGGCTTGCTTCACTTAACATTATATTCTCCAACTCCATCCATTTACCTGAAAATGCCATGATTTTATTCTTTTAATGCTGAGTAATATTCCATTGTGTATACATACCACATTTTCTTTATCATTCATCTATTGAAGGGCATCTAGGTTGGTTCCACCATTTAGCTATTGTGAATTGTGCTGCTATAAACATTGATGTGGCAGCATTACTATAGTATGTTATTTTTTAAAATATTTGTTTTTTAGTTATAGTTGGACATAATACCTTTATTTCACTTATTTATTTTTATGTGGTGTTGAGGATCGAACCCAGGGCCTCAGGCGTGAAAGGCGAGTGCTCTACCGCTAAGCCACAACCCCAGCCCTGTATTATCTTATTTTTAAGTCCTTTGCGTATAAACCAAGAAGTGGGATAGCTGGGTCAAATAGTGGCACCATTCCCAGTTTTCCAAGGAATCTCCATACTGCTTTCCATATTGGCTACACAAACTTGCAGTCCAATTAGCAATGTATGAGTGTGCCTTTCTCCCCACATCCTCGCCAACATTTATTATTGTTTGTATTCCTAATAGCAACCATTATAACTGGAGTGAGATGAAATCTCAGAGTGGTTTTGATTTGCATTTCTCTAATTGCTAGAGATGTTGAACATTTTTTCATATATTTGTTTATTGATTGTATATGATCTTCTGAAGAAGTGTCTGTTCAGTTCCTTGGCCCATTTATTGATTGGGTTATTTGTTTTTTGGTGTTAAGATATTTTAGTTCTTTATATATCCTAGAGATTAGTGCTCTATCTTATGTGTGTGTGGTAAAAATTTGTTCCCATTCTGTAGGTTCTCTACTCACTTCACTGCTTGTTTCTTTTGCCAAGAAGAAGCTTTTTAGTTTGAATCCATCTCATTTATTGATTCTTGATTTTAATTCTTGCACTATAGGCCACTTCTATTTAACATAGTTCTTAAAACTCTAGCCAAAGCAATTAGACAAGAGAAATTAAAGGGATACAGATAGAAAAAGAAGAACTCAAATTAGGACTATTTTCCAACAATATTATTCCATATCTAGAAGACCCCCAAAAATTCCACCAACAGAAAACTTCTAGAACTAATAAATTAATTCAGCAAAGTTGCAGGATATAAAATCAACACCCATAAATCAAAGTCATTTCTGCATATCAGTGACAAATCCTCTGAAATGGAAATGCAGAAAACTACCCCCTTTACAATAGCCTGAAAAAAAAAAAACCACTTGGGAATCAACAAAAGAGGTGAAAGATCTCTACAATGAATACTACAGAATGCTGAAGAAATAAATTAAAGAATACCTTAGAAGATGAAAACATCTACCTTGTTATTGGATAGGTATAATTAATATTGTCAAAAAGAACATACTACCAAAAGCACTATACAGATTTAATGCAATTCGAATCAAAATCCTAATGACATTCCTTATAGAAATAGAAAAAGTAGTCATGAACTTCATCTAGAAAAATAAGAGACCCAAAATAGCTAAAGCATTCTTCACAAGAAAAGTGAAGCATGTGGCATCATATACTACAGAGCAATAATAACAAAAATGGGATGGTATTGGCACCAAAACAGACTGGTAGACTAATGGTACAGAATAGAGGTCATAGAGATTAAACCACAAAATTACAATTATCTTATGTTAGACAAAGGCACCAAAAACATGCATTGGAGAAAAGAAAGCCTCTTCAACAAATGGTGTGGGAAAATTGGAAATCCATATGCAACAAAATGAAATTAAACCCCTATCTCTCACCATGCACAAAACTCAACTCAAAGTGTATCAAGGACCTAGGAATTAAACCAGAGACTCTTCATCTAATAGAAGAAAAAATAGGCCCAAATCTCCATCATGACAGGTTAGGCCAGACTTCCTTAATAAGGATGACATTGATTTTGATCATTTTGTAATAATATTGCCTGCCAAATTTCTCCATTATGAAGGTTCACCTTTCTCCTTTATGATTAACAATTGATTTGTGGGTAGATACTTTGAGAAGGTATAAATATCCTTATCCTGAAGAAAAGTTTATCCCCATTGGCAAAATGGATTAAACGGTGCCTCTTGCTTGATTCAGTTATTAATAACATGACTACACAACAGTGATTTCCAATTATTCCGTTTCTCTACATATATTGATTGGATTCTACAATAAAGAAGATGTAGTCTTTCTTCTTTTCCTTTTTTCCTTTGTTTATTGTTTTTGCATTTCTGCAGATTCATGGCTTTCCTTTTACTCAAAATGTTATAATCCATTATTATCATTTTTCATTTTGATGCACAAGTTGTTCTGGTTTGCCAATAGAAGTCCCATCAAACTGGCTGCTGTATCATACTGATGAATTTCTCTCCTTTTTGAGCACCTTATTATTTTCTGAAATGAGATATTCCAGAGTTATCTTGTGTTTTTCAGGCATTTCTCCAAGGGAATCTTATTCCTTTTAGTAGTAAACATTAGTGAGAAACCAAAATCTCAGTGCTAGGTAAACTTTGTGTCTTAACATTGTCATGGCATCATTACCAGACTGAACACATTAACAATGATTCATTAATGGCATAAAATATCCAGTCATAGTACAAATACACAATTATCTCATAAACATCATACTATTATGCAGTGTTGATTTAGAGGCCTTTAAAATCTTTCTAACTCTATAGGTTTATTTTCTCTTTCTCCTTCATGTGATTTACACTTATTTGTTGAAAAAATCAAGTTGTTTCTTCCATAGAGTTTTACATAATATAGATTTTGCAGATTATGCAAACTATGGCATAGTTTTAATATATTACTCTGCCTCTATATTTCCTATAAATTGGTAGCTGAATTTAGACCCCTTATTAGATTTGGATCCCTCCCTTCTCCTCCTTTGGGTGAGACCACATCAGAGGTAGAATTGTATTCTCTTGGGAGGTATATAATGTTTTACTGACTCTCTGTAATGTCTGATAGTTAGTTAATTAGCTGTTGCAAAATTGTAATATTCTATCATTTCTTTTTCATTTATTAGGTGGAACATTAGCAGAAAGTGGAACTTGTCTTCATTACTTTTCATTTACCCAATGAGAGAGTTTAGGAAAGGTAATACAAATGCTTGAATCTTTCCCTTTACCAGTTTTCAAAACAATGAATCCATGTCCGATTATCCTCTGATGATAAGTGGTTCGTTTTCCTTCTTAGAAGTACTATGAATGCATAAGTAAAACACATTTGATATATTTCAATCCATTGCAGTTATTGACCTTATTGTTCAAATTGCCCCATTTTGGTCGATGGGAGTCCACCTACACTGGTCCTTTGAGACAAGCTTGGTGGGTTTTGGTATCTTTCTCTTTACTGAAGTATGACAATTTGTTCCAGGCTCATCTTTATATTTCTTGTCCCACACATAGAAATAACAACTTGGGAACCAGAAATGTTGTTACTGGTTTGGTCATTGTTTGTATGTCTTTTCATTGGATGAGCTAGGTTTTTGTTGTTGTTGTTTGGATGGTTTTGATGATAGAAGACCTCATAAATTCATAATAGTAGTTCCAATTCAAATTCAGTACTACAGATACTTAACTTCCTCAAACTTATGCTTGTAACTTTTCTTTCCATTTCAAAGAGAATTTTATTTCTCAAGCATACCAGGGACAATAGTATTAGAATATCATATAACTACTCCTTTATTTTATCTCACATTTTACACAAAGCACTATCAGAATAGCAATACCAGTAGTGACACCATCAATATGATTGTTGAATGCAGTTTGAAATATTTTCTACAGATACTTTTGTTCTTAAATTATATCACCTTTAAGGATATACATTTGAATGTATGTGTTTCCTAAAATAGTTTCTGTTTGTGTAATTTTATTATCATAGATAGAGAGGAGGCTCATTTACTCTGTTGTTTTCAATTTATAGTAATATCTTATTTAAAATAAATTTTATTTTAAAGCCATGTAGTATATATATAGCTCCAAAGTCAAATCTACAAACAAAATATAATTCAAAGGAGCCTAACCTCTAGCCCTATTTATCCGCCAATACCACTTATCCTTACAGTTAGTCCTTTTTAAAAGCGTTTGCTTACATGTAAATATCACGTAAGAAATAATATCATCTAAGAGCCTGGTAAGGGTGATAGAGGTGTTGGTGATATTATTACTAATGGTAGTAGTAATTGCACTGATTTGTAAATGTGCTCTCTTACATGAATAGCATGTTACATTTACATTTTTCCTTCCACACATGATTTCATTTTTATATAGCTGTCTGGCAACAAATATTATTTACCATTTGTAAATATTTGAATTAACTTTAAAATGGAAATTTCTTTTATAGCTTATAAACTAGTGAATTTCTGGGTGAGACTGGATCCCAGGTCTTCTGGATACTCTGTCCTGCATACTCCTTATTATATCACATTCTGTGTCCCATTATCTCTTCAACTACTAACCCTTATTATAATGGAAAGGAAATGATCATGAGTTTAGATTTGAACAAAGCTATATTTGAATTCCAATTTTTCCAATTATTAGAGGCTATAAAGTCTTGGGGAAATTGTTTAACATCTCTGGGGTTCAATTTTTCACCTCTGTGTAAATGAGGGTTGTGCAGGTTAATGAAGTACTGTGACATCATAGGCCACATGAGGCTGCATATGCCCTAAGCTGCTGCAGCCAGGAAGAATTTTATGGTGAGGCAGAAGCTGTATAATAGTAGACCACAGTTTTGCCCAATGGAGAAAAGATATTCATTTCAGAAGCAATCAGATGCTATACTTTCTGCTAAAATGATGAGAGGTATAACTTTTCTCTTTAAGCAGCAACTGGGTAGAGCCCATAAGAATAGGTATGTCAGCACAGTTCTCAGGACAGCAGGGTATTGAATCACTGTGTTTTGAAACCACCCTTATAAAGTCATTCCTAGTTAAAAACTAATTATTACCATGGATTTTATTAGGAAAATATGGGAGATAATAAAAATTTATAAATAGTACTTTCAAGCAAATCCATAAGCAAAAAATTAGAGCTGTTTCTGCTAACTCAAACAAAGCTTCCCTTTGTGAGGAACTCAATCATTCCATTGCAGTGTATTTGGCACATGACAGTCTGAGAAACATCAGAGGGAGTTATTCTGGAAGTAGTAAAATTTGGACAAATGGAGTTGTTCTCCTAGCCATATTGTTACCCCCTTCTTGATGATGAGGGAATAAAAAATGAATGCTAGAACTGCATTGTATCCAAACTTACATGTCAGCTAACCATGTAGGCAAAATAGATAATTTTTATTTCTTTGAGTCAGTTTAATCAATCTTGTTCAAATTTTAATTTGTCTTCATGAAGTCCTAATTTTACTGTCTTCTGGCGGGGTACACAGTCCAAATGTGACTAATGTGACTACTTTATTCAAGTCTCTGGCCCAGAGTAGGGCAGCATTAGATGGCTATTGTCCTTAGTGTAAGGTGACCAGGCCTTACACTAAGGAGTCATTTAGTGGCAGGTGCAACAAGCCTGATGTATTCAGTTTATTCTCTTCTCTTTTCTTTTAAACACTACAGAAGAAAAAGTTTTGACACCATTTATTGAGGTCCTTTTTAGGTAGGAAGGAATGGCTCCAGGTGAAGGAACCACATCACTCTCCTTGAGTCAATGTCTTATCATCAGGCTCTTGGTAAATGGGAATATAAATAGCAAGGTTTGGGCAATGACGATAAAGAATGTCTCCCCAATAAAAAAATTCTCTTAGGTGTTAATAAAAAACTTCTCTTGGAGTTAAGATAAGGCACTGTTTTCTATCTTACAATAGAAAGAAAAGTCTTATCTTGAAAACTCTCACAGTATTTTATTTTTCATTTTGCTGAGCTGAAGAAGCAAAATGAGTTATTTGTGTGATATAGTTGCAAGCCTGTTCTGATTTCATGGCTAACAATATCTAAAATATACACCTGGAGTTAGACGCCTGATCTCACACAAATAATTTTCTCTAAACCTCAATTTTCTCATCTTTAATATGAAATTGATAATCCCAATCCAATTCTTTTTTTTAATCACATGAGGTTAAGACCTCAGTGCAATATGTAAAATAAATGGCTATATAGGAATAAGTATTGTTACCATTTAAGCCAGTTTCAAGAAGGATGAGATGCATAGCTTCTGGGAAGCAAAGAGTCCTATGATTTGGTGGGGAAATGGCCATTGCCCAGTGGAGAAGTTGATCTCACTGGGAGTAAAAATGTTTACTCAAAAATCCTTTAAATATTCTCCATTTTCTATGAATCAAGTACAAGCTACAACTCACTTGTCTCTATTCTCTGAATCTTCCTGAACACCACTCTGCATATTTTCTATTAAGCTATTTCCTTAACCCAGAATAACTTCCCACAAATTCTCCTAAACCATATATATAAATTTATATATATATATATATATATATATATATATATATATATATATATATATATTACTATACATATTTTATATATATTAGTATATATATAAAACTTTATATATATAACCATATATATAATTATATTTATAATCATATGTGTGTGTGTATATATACATACATATATATAAAATTTTCTTAAAGCTCATTTTAGGCATACTATTCTTCATGAGGCTAATTTAACTCATATTTGGAGAATATGGCACAGGAGGAAAAACAGTGATTTATTTCTGACTCTGAATCTACTCCAGATCAATGGTTGGTGGTTTTCTTATACTATGCTATATGGGGTATCTTGGCACAGCTTTAGATAGCCCTAGGCACAAAATAAAGCTCCCTTTCTTTATTTTCCCATACTCTCTACCCTCAACACTCACCACTTATATCATTTATATAAGGTATATGTGACAGAGTGAAGTACCAAAGATAAGAAAGGTACATAGGAAAATGGAAAGTACTTGAGATCTATAGAAGGATCCCCTCAAATTTCTGACTGAGTTCTGAACTGTACCTGTGTGGGGTAAAACTCCTGAGGCTGGAGAAAGTTTCCTCTACCAGATCCATTGTCCCATGACTTCTATTGGTGGTTCCATATCATCTCCACCATGAGTTGTATGTAGCATGTATTACGAACATGGCCACTTCTCCTGAGGTTAGGTTGGTGGATTTCCAGGACATAAAACCTGCATCTGAGTGTCATTCCTTTCTAATCCTATAGATGCGCATAACCTTTTGAATTCTGTAGATACGCTCAAACTTCTTAAGGGTCATGCCCAATGTCAACTTGTTTAGCACTATCTCTTCAGCAGATCATCCCTGTTTTAAGCATGGTTTATGGTTCTATTCCATGTGTGGCTTCATTCCAGACCCACTCTCTGTATAAACAAACTTTCATCTATTTCTGACTGCTCCTGGGTTTGGAGCCCAGCATGCCTGGATCTTGTACCCTCTTTTGTACTTCTGTCTTCACTAGCATCCCTTTTTTAGGTAAATGGCAAAAATATGCAGCCAGTCAGACACACTAAAACCTGAGAGTCATCTAAACTCCTTTAATTCTACTCACTCCCTAAATGTTTCCAAACTTCTCTTGGGTCTGTCCACTTCTTTCCAATTTATTACCATTCACCCGAGTCTAAACCCTTACCATTCTTTACCTGGCCCACAGAGGTGCTTCCTGGTCCTCCTGCGTTTACTGAATCCATTATCCGCTTGACCTTCCAAAGTACAAATCTGATGTCACTTCTCTGGGTAAAGTTTCATCATTCTATTAAAGCAAATAAAGCTTAAGCCTCTTAAGCTTCTTAAGAGCTTTAAAATATAGACTTTTCCTGTTGCTATGGCCTTCTCTCTCATCATTGGCTTCTCCAATTTTTATTTTGACCATGAAACAACTAACACCCCAGGAAAGTTCCATGTTCTTTTTTGCTTCTAGGACTTTCCAGAAAGCGTTGTCTTCCTCAAGTGCTATCTCATATTTCCTCATGTGTCATCCCTGCCTGGTGAATCCCTTCCTGATTTCTCAAGCATAGATTAGGCCTTCCTACCTTATTCTTAAGCCTGTGGTAGAGCTAATTACACTCTTTTCTTCTGCCTCCTCAAATGAGGCTAGGAGCAACTTGAGGGCAGAGATGGCACATTGTCTAGCACAGTATCTGATACATTGCTGGGTGCTCACAGATGCTTGGTGAGAGAATTATAGTTATTAATGTTAATTATTGATTTGATGTGGATGTTAATTATTGTAACCATACCACTGGCATCATAGGGCCTGATACATATTAATCACTCAGCACATTTAACTATACTAAAGGAGCTATTTATTACTATGTACTTTGCATATAATGAGTGTCCTTTTATAAATGTGTGATCATTTAATTTTTTCAAGCTATCCTCATAAAGTATGTTTATAAAATTATCCTCAATTAAAAGATAAATAAAATAAGACTACAAAACTTTAAGGAGCTTTTTTAGGGTCAAATTAAAATAAGAAATTGTGTAGTAGCTCCATTTCTCTTTCTAGACGAAGAAAATACTTAAGTCCAAGAACAGGGGAAGAATAACTATCCAGTTTTATTACTCTGTCCAGACTAATCTTTATCAAGTTTATTAAGGGAAAATAACAATGTATTTGCCATATATTTCCCCAGTAAGAAAGAATATAAAAACAAAGAAGCAAAGAAACCAAACATTATGGAAACAGAACATTTATTTCCAAAGTATATCAGTGAAGTCTATTGAAATGAAATGTAATTGTGAGAAGAGGCAAATTACAGTTTTTATACTATTGATTGTTCATCTGCGAGCATTTGACGGGACTGAGAATTGACCAGGAAAATTGATATAATATTACAGTATTTTTCATTAGTACTTTGGACTAGAAAAAGGATGAAAAAGATAATGGCAGTGACTTTGTCTCCTGATTGCTCTGCAGAATGTTTTTTGTCATGGTCAAATTAGATAGATTACTATATAAAGGTGGCTCAAGTGGCTAAGCAGCTGATATTATTGGAAAGCAACTAAGCAGATAACTCTGAAAAACAATATTTCTTACCTGAAACATTGTCTGAAATTCCTCCTGAAGGGATTTCAGTGGTGCATTCCTTTGAGCAGAGGTTTTATATGGAAAATCCTGATACAACAGCCTGAGGAGACCATACAATGGAAAGAAACACATTCTTACTTCTGAGGACTGCTTTCCCTCTTCTCTGCTCTGACCTGATCTATGATTTGGGCAAATGGCTGTTGCAGTACAACCAACAGAGATATTTTCTCCTCTGCAGATTAGGAGTAGGATATGTGACCTCTAAGACTCTTCAGAATTATTACTGCTGTGGGGATAGAAGTGAGCCGTCACTGCCCAGGCTGGCCTGTCTAGCTCTGCCCCTCCTGAATTCTCACCCTCTGCCTCACAATCCCCAGGACTCTGTGGCCCATTGGATGGGCAGCAGTTGGGTAACAGACTCATGGAATAATATCAATTAAGGAAATCCTATTTATTCCTGTATATTTCCCCCCACTCCCTTTCAACATTTAACTGGGATTTCTGAAGTGTGCTCTCAGCTAGGAAGAATTTCTCCTCTGCACTGAGCCACAGTTGCATCATCTTTAAAATGGCAATAAATCATATGTACTTCTTGGTCTGCATTTCTGGCTTCTTTTGCTCTGCCTTACATTACTTGTGATGTTTCAGTGGGGAATACTTTACAACAGTGCTTAACAGAATTCTTGGCACATCAGAGGAAGTTATTTTCCCATCTGCTATGATTTGAAAGTTTCCTTATCCACCTCAAAAAGGAGTCACGTTAAAATTTTATTGCCTCCATGATGGTATTGGGAGGTGGGATCTAAGAGGTGTAGATAATGAGGGCATGCACTGCACTCATGCATGGATGAAGCTGTTATTGGGGGAGTGGATACCTTATAAAGGTAAGTCTGGCTTCCTTGGCCTTCTTGCTATCATGCATGATCTCTCATCAAGTTATGATGCAGCAAGAAGGCCCTCATCAGACACCAAACCTTGATATTGTACTTGTCACCTCTATAATTATGAGAAATAAGTTTCTTTTATTCATGAATTTCCCAGGCTGAAGTATTTCATTATAGCAATATAAACTGTTATGACACCAATCCTACCTTTGCTTTTGCAGGTAACTTGAAGATCAAGTAAACCAACACACTCTTCTGTTAGCAAATATGGTCTATATACATATGTAGTTCCTGACTTTTGCTGATACCTCATGCCTGGTAAAGTAAGCCAATTATGTTTCCCTGAGTCTACCACCTCTTGATTGTCATAGCTCCTTCTGCACAGCTTGATTTCCCTCTTGTGTGTGGGTGCGGGGCAGCACTAATTAAACCCAGGTTACCTTAATGAGATGTGGCTTATGTGAACTCTTGCCTTTGAATTGCACGCCCTGATCTAGAGACACCACTGATCGATGGATGCTTCCAGTGGTGCTCTCTGCCACCAAGGAATCTCAAATGTGTATGGTTAAAGGGTCTGATGATGATGTCAGTATCGGTATCTTATTTCATATGACAGTTAATTATAGTATTCATTCAGAAAAAAATAAAGGGACTTGTTGTCATAGAGATGGCTGACTCTTCAAGCAGGATGCATAGTTTCAATGGGAACATCTGTGTGCATGGAAACAAATATCAATTTGTTGTGTACATTGTAGAAATAGTTGAGACTGCACTTCAGGGAAAAAATATTGACTCAAGCAGGGTTTCCTGCACTTGTTCTAAATTGCATCCTCTTTTATATAACCTTTTTTTTTCTTTGAAGTTTCTATTTCCTTTTCCAAGAATATGATTTTCCAGGGACTTGGTTATTCTCCAGGGACCTCTGGTGATACTCACTTCTGATATCCATGATTTCTGAAGGTCTGAGGGACAGTGGGACATTATCTGGGTAACCAGCCTGGGTCCTCTAGGGCTGTATCACTTGAGTAATCAGGATAGATCTTTCTGGAGCCTCTGACTCAAATGACTAAACTAAAAAACTTTGGGGGGAAGTGAGATATTGGGGTTCTCATCCTTTTGATTCTCTTATCACCTCCATTTTGCCAGTCTCAACAGACATGCTGTTAGGGTTCAGACAAAAACCACTGTGTTAAATCAGGAGGTGAAATAATTAGATCATGAGAACCATAACCTAATTAGCAGATTGAGCCATGCGGTGGTTAATAATTTTGATTGGATTACTGGGTAACTGTAGGCAGGTGGGGCATAGCCAGAAGAAGCAGATCACTGGGGATGTCCCTTGGGGATTCAATATTTTGTCCCTGGATCATTCTGCTTTCTCTCTGATTTCTGGTTACCATGAGCTAAGCAGTTTGGACCTCTCCCATGATGCTCTGCTTCTCCTCAGGCCCAGAACTGTTAGAGTCTGTAAACAAGTCAAGATGGCGCCTGGCATTTTGCAGAGGGAGTGGTTTGTGAAGTAACGCCAACGAGCCATTAAGTGTGGAGATTCCTTATTGGTTGACTGCTGTATCTAGTTTATGTTAATTAAGATAAGCTGTGTGGAATGTATATAGCCCCTCCGGTCCTATAATAAACGGCTCCCACTCCTGCTGTATCAACGTACACAAGTTGTTCGTCACCCCCAGGTTATTCTGCCGCGAAGAATTTCCAGTGTTGCTAAGAACCGGAGGAGACTTCAGATCAAGCTAGCTGCCTGCAGAACTTACCTGGACTGTGATTTACCTGGACTGTGAGTTAATCTATTGAGACATTGCTTTACCTGGACTGAGACAACAAACTGTAATCTACAACAAATTGTAACTCGGTATCTTTGCTAACGGTGTCATTGCTGGTATAATTTTTCCATAGGCTTCTTACTTGGAGCCATCAATTGACTTGGTATTGTGGCATTTTGTATCCTCCCCTTCTGCTTGTAGCAGATTATTTATGGTGTTTGTGTAAAAACCACTATGGTCGTTATTTAAATTAAACAAAAGGGGGAAATGTTAGAGTCTATAAACAAGTCAAGATGGCCCCTGGCATTTTGCAGAGGGAGTGGTTTGTGAAGTAATGCCAGCGAGCCATTAAGTGTGGAGATTCCTTATTCAATTCAATAAGGAATTGAAACTGCTGTATCTAGTTTATGTTAATTAAGATAAGCTGTGTGGAATGTATATATGCCCCTCCTGTCCTACAATAAACGGCTCCCACTCCTGCTGTATCAACGTACACAAGTTGTTTGTCACCCCCTAGTTATTTTGCTGCAGCCAGACTGCAGCACAGAACAATGGAATCAGCTGACTATGGACAGAATCTCTCAAACTCTGAGCCCAGAATAATCTTCTCCTCCTCTAAGTTCTTCTTGTGGGTTATTTTGGTCACAGTGATGAAAAGCTTACTAACACACATACCATGCAATGAATAAACTCCAGCTTTTTGTCCAATCTTTATTATGAGATAGGGCAGCTCTATAGGAGCTCTGTCTTGCTTCATTCTGAAGGATCTAGAAGCAATTAAAAGGAAGAGGAGGTTAACGGGTATCAGGAAACATGTATGGGTCAAGCACTATCCTAGACATTATTGCATCCATTTTCCCATTTTTATGCCAAGCACAATGGTGTGTGCCTGTAGTCTCAGCTATTCAGGATGTTAAAGCAGGAACATCATGAGTTTGATGCCAGTCTGGGAAACATAGAAAGACCCTGTCCCAAAAGAAGAAATTCATTTCCTCATTTTCCACATCAGGTGTAAGAGGAAATCAGCAATTATTCCAGGAGTTATATAGCTAGCTAATAAGAGGAAAAGATCAGAATTGTCCCATAAGCTTTTTTCTTTTGTATTTTTACTAATTTGTTTCAGTTATACATAATATTAGGATTCTTTCTTCTTCTTGAAAATTAAGACAGTAGTACTGGGTCAGTAACTTTCATTATAAAGAGGTAAGTGAAATGAATCACGTATGAGCATCATAATAGGAAATCTGGGGAAGGTGATACAGTAGCACCTTCTTATTAAATCTTTCTATAAAAGAGATATAGCAAGTGACTAACATAGGAAAACTAAAATCCCACAAAAGTCATATACAATTGGTAACCCATGAAACCCCAAATATAAGTAGAATACATACCATGTTACAAGAACCATGTTGTATCAAAATTTGTGTGGAAGAATGTGAAGGGAATACTGAGAAAGTTTTAATAGCCCTGAGAGCCCAAGCATAACCCAGATGGCCAGTAAACACTCAATGGAAGCTTAACTGGTTGTTAGAGGCAGCAGTCAAACCTGAGAGGATGCTTTCCAGACTCAAATTCTTAAGTGAGAAAAAGAAGCTTATGAAAAGCTGAGTTAGCCCTAGAGTGGTCAAGGACCTATAAACTACTGATACTCACTCATCAAAAAACCTTTCTAGTAAAAATCTCACAATTGAGGAGAATAGAATCCAAATGGAGTAGAACAGGAATATGGGAGCAAAGAAATGAGAAAGTTGAGAAAGAATGAAGGAGGAGTAAAAGCCAGCAGACCTTAGAAAATATAAAACAATCCAGACCCCCACAAAAATAACTCTCCATTTCTCATAAACAAAAGTGTTCTCTAGTTGGTAAGCTAGAAAAACTCTACTGACCACTTTCTTAAAGTACAGCACTATGATTTCCAGTTCAGCACCTATCAGCCACATGTGACTAAGTTAAAATCCTAGTTCCTTGGTAGCACTATTCATATTTAAAGTCATGGTCACATGTGGTTAATAGCTACATATTATATGATCCATAACTATTCCCTCATTGCCAAAATTCCTATCATTCTCTCATCTAACATGTAACATGAACCACATAAAATGATCAGAGTCAAACCCTACACAAGCTTATAAGAGTTTTTAAAAAAGGATCAAAATAATCTATCTATGGAACAGTTATTGGCAAACTTTTTCTGTAAAGATAGTAAATATTTTAGGTTTTACAAGGCTAAATTAGTAAAGCTTTTTGGGTAGGTAATAAAGAATTTTGCCTTCATGTACCATCTGGTCTGTGCAACAACTATTCATTTCTGCCAACATAGAGCAAAATTAGCCATAGATGAGAAGAAATAAGTGTGACTGAGTTTCAATAAAATTTTGTTTACAAAAACAGATGGTGGGGCTGCTAGCTGAACTGTGCTATAAACCATGAAGTTATGTCAGAAAGATGCATTGAAGATGGTAAAATGAATGAAGATGGTAAACTAACCATCAAAATTAGCTACATGAAAAGAAGAATGAGTCAGGTCTGTTTTTCTGTAAATATTGTGGGAATGGAGACAAGTCAGTGAAGCTGACTTTATCTTAAGATTGCAAATGCAAAGAAATCCTCAATCAATACCAAAGAGGAGAAAGAGCAAACAGCATGTTTAGACTCAATATGTTACAAGTAAACTTTTTAATTTAAAAAAGTCCCTTTCATTTAGAGGTTTTAATATCATTATTAACTAATCCTTGTTATTCTACACAAATAGTAGACTAGAATGCCTTAAAAAATAACATGACCACACCACAAATCTATCTATAAAATATAGCTAAAACAGTTACTAGAGGATATTTTATAGTATTAAATACCCAGATGACTCAAAGTTAAAAAGTGAAATAAATGCATTAAATCTGCACTCAGGGCTGCTGCTGCTGCTGTTTCTTCTTCTTCTTCTTCTTCTTCTTCTTTTTTTTTTTTTTTTTGGTAACAGGGATTCAACTCAGTAGCACTCGACCACTGAGCCACATCTCCAGCACTATTTTGTATTTTATTTAGAGACAGGGTCTCACTGAGTTGCTTAGCACCTTGCTTTTGCTGAGGCTGGCTTTGAACTCAAGATTCTTCTGTCTCAGGCTCCAGAGACACTGGAGTCCAACGCCCCCAGCTCAGGGCTTTTTAAGAAAGAAAAATAAAGTATGCCAGAAGAAAGACTTAATATGGATCAAAGTAAAAATCAATGAGATAAAAAAATAGAAAACCAGAAAAAGTAATAAACAAAGGTAAAATAGGACTCGGAAAAATAAGTCAACAAAATATTTAAGCTACTAGTTAACCCAAATTTTTACAGGAAAATATAAGTATATAAAATTAGAAATGACAATGTAAATAATCAAAAAGCAAGAAGTTTTTAAACTTATGAAACAACTATAAATTCTGTCAGATACATTTGAAAACTTTGAAACATAAATCATTTTCTAGAAACTATGGCTTACAAAAATTTACATCAATAGGGATAATGAAGTCTGGAAAGACCAAATGCCACAATAGAAATAGAACAAGAATTTAAGGAACACGAAAGCATCAAAACCAGACAGTTTCTATTTCTGTTGATAGGCTATGCTGTGCTAGAAGGCAGGTCGGCTTTCAAACATACCCCTCAGAATTCCTAGGAAGAGCTGTACATGTAATCATCTCTGTGCACACTCATTCTGAATTTCATGTACTTGTGCACTTATTAAATGCATCTGCATTGTGTGAAATTGATGTGAGAGGGGAGATAAGGTAGCAGTGATGACAGCCGTACAGGCCCTGGCGATGCTGGTAGATGCTGCACTAGTCAAAGCAATGGAAGCCTCAGCAGATAGGAACATCCTGACCCAGCAACTGTTTCTTCCAGTTTATAGCTCTATGACCCTGGACAAGCTATTTAATTTTTCCAAATTTTATGTTCTTCATCTCTAAAATTAAAGTAATATAAGTATCCACCTCATACAATTGGTATGAAAATGAAATGAAAATTAAGTTCATAAACTGATTGGGCAATGGTATGGAGTAACCACTCAGTGAATCTGAGAATGATAATAATGTAATGTCCTTATTTTGCAAGCCCCAAATATAAGCTAGATGAAATACTGCATCTGAAACCTTCTGTTACTGTCTCCAGTTGGACCAACTCAAGACATCTTCCTAATACACATTGGGTGAAAACGATGCGGTAAGAATGTGCATATTGTTGTTCTGTAATCTCAAACCCCATTAAAAGAGTAGTAAAGACATGAATTTTAAAAGGCAAAAATTCATAAGAGTAGAGAGAGTTAAAGGAGACAAACTTGCATGCAACAAGATTTTGGAAGGTGTTATGGTTTGGAACTTAAATGTCCCCCAAAGCTCACATGCTAAAGGCTTGCTTGCCAACCTGTGGCACTACTGGTAGTGGTAGACCCATTAGAATATGGGGCCCAGTGAAAGGAAGTTAGTTCACTGGGGGAGTGTTTTTCAAGGGCATATTGATGCCCCAGGCCCTCCTCTCTGACCCCTCTCTTTACATCCCAGACACCATGAAGTGAACAGGCCTCCTCTGCCACACACTCTGCCATGATGAACTGTGCCACCACTGGCCACAGCAGGAGGCCTCTGAAACCATGAGCCACATAGGTCTTCTCTTCTTATAAGCTGTTTACCTTAGGTATTTGTCACAGCCATGGAAAGCAAACTAACACAGAAGGTAAAATGTCAACGAGTGAGTGCTAACCGACGTAGCAGGCCAGGGAAAGATGACTTTTAAACCAGTACTAGAAAATATTGAAAAACAAACAAACAAACCTACTTACATATAAAGCCCTCTCAAAATCTTACAAATTCTCATCAAGTTCCTCCAGAATTGCAAGTGCACAGGCTTTCTCAACAGTGCCTATGTGACATAGTTAGATCCCATGGATTTCCTATGCCCTGCAGCCAGGTTAATGCTCAGCCTACTCTGATCCACTGGAAATGTTGTCTCTGGATAGGACAAAGCAGACAGGACCTGAGCTAGAAGACACCAGACACAGGTGAGTGCGCTATCATACTAAATCAGGGACAATAAGGAAACAAATATTCCTAAATACTAAGACCTCCAACAGCTCTGTCAAAAGAGCTCCAAGAATGTAGCAGCTAGACCGTTGTCCTCTTGTGCAAAGCTAGAGAATTTTTCACCGGAAAAAAATGATCAAGAGGAAAGATTTATAAACACCAATCTAAAATGTCCCAAACTCACCATTAGAGCCCACAGTCGACAAATCCCATCCTTTGAGTCCAGAGCTTCTAATAAACTTTTCTTGTGACAAGGTCTAGTTAGTGTTTGTGGTTCCTCAAGGACCACCATCTATTTCTAACTTGATCTACAATGACCAAATCAAACACGAAAGTCCCCTTGGAGAACACGGACGCCATGCCCAGAGAAGACAACTTAAAATACCATCATTACAGAGTCAAGAGATGATATTACTCCATGAGAAAAGAAGAGGGATGCAATTAAAAACTGAATTCAGACGCAAATGAAAGAGCACTTGGAAAGTGAGAGCAAATTTTAGCAGGAGTAGAAAAGTTTAATGGAAGAAATAGAAGTTAAGGCTGAAGATGTATACTATAAAATGGAACAAAATGACCAAGAGAAAAATAGAAAGATGAAAATACAAAAAGATCAGCCCTCGAGGTCTAACATCTAAATAATAGGGTTTCCAAAAGAAGAGAAGAATTAGAATGGAGATATCATCAACCCAGTAAGTCAAGAAAAAATTCCCTTTATTGAATGATACCAGTTTCCAGATTGAATAACGGGGTCTGGCATAATGGATAAAAATGGTATAAGAGAGGGGAGACTGAGAGGGAGGGAGAAATGAGGAGGAGGAGGAGAGGAAGAGGAACAAAAAAAGGAGGAGGAAGAAGAGGAGAGGAAGAGAAATAAGAAGGGGGAGAAGGAGTAGGGGAGGAGAGGAGGAGGTGGAATTGTGGGTCAGTGGCCCTATCTGGGCTCGCAGCCAATAGACAGGATCTCCTGCCACCCATGTCAGTTAACAGTCATAGGTGTTTAGTCCATCAGAGCCAGACAAGGCCAAGCCCATCTTCTGACTGTAACTCCATGAGAGACCCCACCAATGAGGATCACCAGCCTGAGCCTAGACAGTTAAGAGAACCATGAGAATTAATAATGATTTTTTTTTTGTTTTCAGTCACTAAGTTTGAGGACTTTTTTTCTTTATATGGCAATAAATAACCAGGCTAGGAATGTTCTACTCCAGTTCCCTCTCAGTTTTACTGAGAGGAATATAAAATCAACAACAGGGGAGGATTTTCCATAGTCTCAGAGCAGTGTGGGGTTGAGTCAGGAATGAATTTGTGCCTCCAGACTTCAGGTCATGGGTTCATTTAGTCTACAAAATGCTGTCCGTGCTCTTTCCTCCCTCCTTCTTCCTCGTTGTCTTCCTCCTCTTCCCGTTCATCTTCTTTCATCGCCTACTCCTTCTTCTTATAACATTTTATATCCATACTTCAAACTTACAGAAAAGTATCAGGAATAGAGCAAGAAACCTCCATATACTCTTTACCCAGATTCACCAATGATTTGCATTTTACCTCCTTTGCCAATGTTCCAAGAGAATGTTGTTTTTTCCTAGGAAGGCTGCCCACACAAGGGATTCCCACTGAGTGGTTAGTCAGCATCCAGATCATCCCATCAGGAATCAGAGAAGGAATAAGCACCCCAGGGAATGAGGGGTGTGGGAGGGAAAGCTATGGAAAAAAGAGGAATGTTAATCAAAAAGAAAGGGCAAAAGAAAATAAATAAATAAAAAGGAGACCAGACCACTAAAGACCAACTTGTCTCCATAAAATGTTCCCCAAGAAGAGTTCTGTAAAACTAGCCTGCCTTACTGAATACACTGTGAACTTGAAGCCCAAAGGCATGATTTTGAATCTTCCACTAGCCGCATGACCTTGGGAGAGTTTCCCTCATGTCTCTGAACTTTGGGTTTACCTTCTTTATAGGCAAGATTAAATAAGTCAGTGCATGAGAATAGGCCTTGGGAATGTTGCTAAGTTAAGGAATTTTAATCATCTCTATGTCATAAACTTATTTGGGGAACTTCTAAAAAATCCTGGTACTGTAGCCCCATCTTTAGAAATTCTTGTTTAAATGGTCTGGGGTGGAGTCCAGATACTGTGTTGGTTTTTGCTTTGTTTTGTTTTGTTGTTTTTAAACTCCTAGATAATATTTAATGTGCTTCCAAGATTAAAGACCACTATGAGAGACAGCACCATCATCCAGGGTGGCTTAAACTCTCAGAACTTCTCTGGACTGGGCTGGCTGACCTCTGCCCTTCACCCCTTTCCCTTCTGTCACCTCCTTCCTCACAAGAATGAAGCCTCATCCATTCTAAGCCTGGAGTGCTCCCCATTTATTTAATCATTTTATCTTCTCAGTGAAGCCCATTTCTGCATTTGCTGATTGTTCATATTGAAAAGATTGTTCCTGGATGCTCCTCATAGGTTCTCAATCTCTCTGTAACTTTGCATAGAAGTTTTTTTTTTCCCCCTTGTTTTGTTTGTTTTTCTATCAGAGTTCAAGAGCTGCCATTCCTCCCCATCTAGCAGTTTATGTACCCAATTGCTACTGTACAGACCTCTATAATTTAAGATTGGTAGGAACTGACTCACAGGCAAATACCTTTGAAAAGAAGTATGGGAGGGATTTTTATTTCTTAGTGGTCTTAACAGAGCAAAAGAATAATTTCCCAGATGAGTATAACTTTTCTTTAATTATAAAAATGTCCTTATGATACATTGAATTCCCATTTCAACTACAAATATTTCTGAGATCAACTGATAATGTATTTTGAAGTTCAAATCCTTCCTTCTCATCCTCTTATCTTCTTTCCTTTTTCCCCTCCCTCCCTTGCCTGTTCTTTCTTTTATTCTTCCTTCCTTCCATCCTTCCTTTCTTTCCACAAAACATGTATTCAGCATCTGCTCTATTAGGCACCAAAGATAAAAAAGTTGAACGAGAATATATTCTGCCTCCTATTAGGATTCCTAGACTAGGGATAAAGAAAGAAAAACACAATTTGAAAGTCATTATAGAATTGCATAAACTTCCATAGGACTGTTTGCCTTTGTTTAAAATATTTACAGAAGAGGATATTTTAGCTGAGTTTGGAAGAATGAGCTTGAGATTTCTTCAGGTGGAGACTTAAGAAAAAGCATTTGGAGTGTAGAAACAGATGTACAAAAGCCCAGGGCATGAACTAGCAGTGCGTGCCAAGAGAATTGCTGTGGCAGATCTGAGGACAGAAGGAGTTTCTTGTGGGAAGAAAGAAGATGAATGGGGTGTTTTTTCCCAGGACTTGCTGCTAGAAGAAGTTCTTAGGAGAAATACCCATCTTAATCTGCTTTGGTCCAAGGTCTGGCTGGTCCCTATTTCTCAGGGGCCCACATTATTTTCTTAGCATCTAAGGAGGCCACTGGTTTGGATTTCTTCCACCTCACCTCTTATTGCTCACATCTGTACTCAAACTGACTTTCTATTCCTCACTTTAAATTCATACCTGCCTTGGGAACTTTGCTCTTACTATTCCCTCTGCCTGGAATCCACAGATCATCACATGCTGGGGTGTCTCCTTCTTATCATTTCAGTTTCAATTAAAAAATCAACACCTCAAGAAAGCCTTCCCCAACCATCCCTTCTGCAATCACCCTCCCAGGGTCCAGTCGCCCTCTGTGAACTCACGTTGGCATTTCTCAATGAGCAGTCGTGGTACAGAAATTGATCTTTGTTTACTTGCTCATACATTTATTGGCCATCTCTCGACTTATTTTCCTATCGAATCCCCAGAACCTACCCAGTCCATGGCACGTGATAAGTGTTCAATAAAGGGTTGTATTTGCTGAATAAAACAGGCTGGCACATATTTTTAATTGGAGCCATCTTTTCCCAGGGGCCAGAATACTTATCTTCTGGCCCTATTGCTAGTACCAAAGTATCTCAGAAGCAAGACCAGAAAGTCACTATAGAATTGCATAAACTTTGATGAATGTGGAGGAAACACTTAAAGAAATTGAGAGCCCTAAGCCCTAGTTTGGTGAGACTTATTGAAATGTCCTTGCTCTACAACTGAAAAGACTAGTCCACCCACTCAGAGTGCAGGCATCTCCCAACCCCAGGCATCTCCCCCCAGGCATTGCTAGAGGGTCCTTTGCCTCTCCACCCACATTTTCCAGCTTATCACTTCACTTCTCCCAAAAGATTTTCTCCTTAGCTCTGTCATTTCTTTAGTCACATTGCTGCGACTGTGACTCTGAAAGGCCCTACCTCTTCATACCCTCAGGATTCAGGCATGTGTACCATGTAGCCCAAAGGATAAGAGCGAGCACACAGCATGCCGGTCCTCAAAGGCAGGGGGCTTCAGCAAGAGGGGAAGCCAAGAGCAACACTCAGCAGCAGGGACTGGGCTGCTTCCTTGTTTATTTCTCACAAACCTTGAGGATTATAAGAGTTTCTTTTTTATATATTTCCAATTGAAGCAAATCCTACCGATGAAAGCATTTTCTAAACCCATTTTCTTTGGTTAAAATGGAAATTAATTCAAAGAGCATTTTAAAAAAGAAAAACAGCAAAATAATCTGAGAAACACATTTATCCTACATCCAAGGAAGGGACACTCTGTATCAGCTGCAGGCAGATGCTTCTCTTTCTGGGCGTTGGGTGCTCGAATGAATGCTGTAGCTAAAGGCACATTTTCATTTCAGCCTCTCCTATGGCCTTAATTACCTAGTGGAAATAAGAGAAGGTGATGCCAAGTGGTATTTGAACCTGTCATTTTCTTTTACCATTTTGGGGATTCAGATATTTTCCACTCTAATGTGGCAAAATATTCAATCAGCTTAAATTATGCATGCACTCCAGATCAAGCCAGCTAGATGTCAGGAGCAATTCAATATTTCCTTGAATCTGGGAGACTGAAAGCCAGCAAGATGAAAGTTTAGGAGAGTTAGATACAAATTAACTTTGCAATATGTGAAAAAACGAGTATAGAAGCAAGAAACCTTTTCTACCTGGTGGTATCCATTGCTAGAACTTCCATTAATAACTTTCTGGCAATATTGAACAGACAGTTCTAATTTCCAATGCCTGACTTGAGTTCTAAGTCTTCTTACTTTAAAAAATAATAATAATAAATGTCAGGTAACATGTTACTTTGTCACCTGCTGTGCAATTGTGACAATTTTGCAGCTTCTCTATGTCACTGCAGTCATGTTTCAACGGAGGAAGTTTTGTCAGGGTCAGATTGATAACAAGGAGCTAGGTTCTAGCAATTGTGGTCACTTTAAATGATAGAATTAATTCAGAGAATTCATGATATGTTTATAAAACATCTATGTGACAAGATACTGAATTAGGGTCAACACGAGTGAGTCATTGGGCCTATATGCAAGCTGTCACCAAGAATATGGAGGCAACACAATCCAGGGGCTTGAGGAAAGGAGATTAAGTCTGAGTCAAGGATCCAAGGAGAAGTCTGATTTTGGGTGAGATGCTTAAGAATACATCAGATTTCAGCACAGGATGCCATGGAAGGTGCTCCAGGTAAAAGCAGAAGCTTCATGTGGGATTAGGTCCAACTTCCTTAATAAGACTCCTATAGCACAAGAATTAAAACCAAGAATCGATAAATGAGATGGACTCAAACTAAAAAGTTTCTTCTTAGCAAAAGAAACAATTTGTGAGATGAATAGAGATCCTATATCTTGGGAGCAAATTTTTACCCCTTACTCATCAGATAGAGCACTAATCTCTAGTGTGTATAAAGAACGAAAAAAGCTAAACACCAATAAATAAATAAATAACCCAATCAACAAATGGGCCAAGGACCTGAACAGACACTTCTCAGAAGAGGACATACAATCAATCAACAAATATATGAAAAAATGTTCATCATCTCTAGCAATTAGAGAAATTCAAATCAAAACTACTCTAAGATACCATCTCACACTTCAGTCGGAATGGCAGCTATTATGAAGACAAACAACAATAAGTGTTAGCGAGGATGTGGGAGAAAAGGCACACTCATACATTGCTGGTGGGACTGCAAATTGGTACAGCCAATATGGAAAGTGGTATGGAGATTCCTTGGAAAACTTGGAATGGAACCACCATTTGACTCAGCTATCCCTCTCCTTAGTCTATACCCAAAGGACCTAAAAACAGCATACTCCAGGGACACAGCCACATCAATGTTTACAGAAACACAATTCACAATAGCTAAACTGTGGAACCAACCTAGATTCCCTTCAGTAGATGAATGGATTAAAAAATGTGGCATATGTACACAGTGAAATATTAAACAGCAATGAAAGAGAATAAAGTCATGGCATTTGCAGGTAAATGGATACAGTTGGAGAAGATAATGATAAGTGAAGTTAGCCAATCCCCAAAAAACAAATGCTGAATGTTTTCTCTGATATAAGGTGACTGGCTCATAGTGGGGTAGGGAGAGGGAGCATGGAAGGAATAGATGAACTCTAGATAGGGCAGAGGGGTAGGAGGGGAAGGAAGGGGGAAGGGGGTTAGCAATGATGGTGGAATGTGATGGACATCATTATCCAAAGTACATGTATGAAGACTGAAGTGGGATGAACAGTTAATGGACAAGTTCAAGAACAACTTGGGAAACATATTCAATCCCTGATTCAACAAAAAAACAACAAACAACAAAAAACAGTTATCATCAAAAAACCAAAAAAATAACAAATGCTGTTGATGTGAAGAAAAAAAGAAAATTGTGCTCATTATTGATGGGAATGTAAATTAGTACAGCTACTATGAAAAACAGTATGGAAGTTTCTCCAAAAGCAAAAAATAGAAGTACCGTGTGATCCAGCTATCCCACTCCTGGTTTTATATCCAAAGGAAATGAAGTCAGAATACAAAAGAGACACCTGCATGCCCATGTGTCTTGTGGCCTATTCACAGGGGCTAAATTATGGAATCAGTCAAGCTGCCCATCTGCAGATGAATGGATAAAGGTAATATGGTATATACACACAATGGAGTATTATTCAGATATAAATAAGAATGACATCTTGTCATTTACAGCAAAATGTATGGAACTGAAGGATATCATTGTTTTAGTCAGCTTCACAATTCTATAACCAAAAGATATGACAAGAACAACTTAGAGGAGGGAAAGTTTATCTTGGTAAACAATTTCAGAGGTCTCTGGGCTCTGAGGTGAGGCAGAACATCGCGGTGGAAAGACATGGTGGAGGAAAACAGCTCAGGACATAGCAACCAGGAGAGGAGGGTGGAGGGAGCGAGCGGAGCAAACTCTGCTGTGCTCACCAGGGACAAAATATTAACTCCAAAAGCATTCCCCAGTGTCCTACTTCCTCCATCCACATCCTACCTGCCTACAGTCAGCACCCAATCAATTCATATCAGTAGCTAAATCTCAAAACCCAATCATTTCGCCTAACTTCCTTCCATCGTCTTGCACGTGAGCTTCTGGGGGACACCTCATATCTAAACCATAGCAGCCAATTATTATATTTTTAATGAATAACATTCTACAGTTAGGTTCTTCCTCAATTCTGCTTGGTCACACTATACAGTAATTATCCTATTTCAGTGCTTCCTATTATTACTTTTAAGTATTTTAATTATGTCCATTTTATTTTATTTCTGGTAATCTCAATGTCTGGCATACTCATGAATAAGATTCCACAGTTTGTAGCTTTATGCTGATTCCCATACCCAAGCTAACTCATGTGGATTGTAGTTTCAACATGCAAATTCATGTACTCTGTAGAAGTCCTTGGAGGCCTGGGTTTCAAGTGTGCTCCTCCAGAGAAGATTCACGTTTACTTCTTCCACATCTAGAGTCCTCTCACTCCAGGACTACTTTAATTTTTTTAGCTTGGTTTTTTTGGTGACACACAATAAGGCCAATTCTGACCTTGAATCCATTTGAACTCCTCCCAGATGTGGGAATTATCAGAGGAAACTTCCATTTTCTATTTTTTCTGCTCAACCTTGAGTCAAAGGCAAGTCAAGCATATTGTTCATCATCTCCTTCTGCAGAATGTGGGAGTTTTCCCCTCAGGGAGTCAGGAATAATCCCAGTCCCCATTCTGCTTGGGCTCAGAGTTGTCTCCAGTTAGAATCCACAACTTAGGCCACTCAGAACCAGAGATCACATAAAGCAAAACTATCATCACAGATTCATGCCTTTTGTCTGACCTTCTTTACTTTCTCAGCAGCTCATTATGCACTGATCTGTATTTACATTTTAAATAACAGGGTTTAATATTTTAAGTGAGTTATAATCATGAGAGGTTTTTTCTAAACATCTACTTTACCATCTCGCTGGTTGACCTTTTCCTTAAAACTGTCTTCTTCAGCTTTTGTTTCCCTCTTTGCAAACAAAGTAATCAGAGAAAAAAAAACAAAAAACATTAAAATGTGTTTATTATGACACATTTTAATTTGTTTTCCATTTCTTGGGAGAAAATGGTCCACTTCATATATTTTCTTCAATTGATTTTGTGCCCTAAGTTAAACTACTGTTTCTGTTTGGGGGCATGTTTACCCTACAGGCTATTTTCTTTGGTGACTTCAATAGTAAGTCCATAATGTGATCCCTCTCCCCTAAAAGACATTTGCTGTTTGAGATAAACAATAATATTTCATGGTAAATATTCAGCCTGGGAACATAAGCAGCTATTATTAATCCCAGTTCTAATTTTATATCACTACAACTTCAAGATGCATGTGCTACTATCATTTTTTTTTAAATTTCTAGAAGATCCCAAATACTAATTGGGTTATAGGAATGGAGAGGGAGCTCAGAGAAGGGACCAACCAACAAGCATTATGCACTGACTGCTCTCAGCAAGAAATCATGTTTTCTGATGTGAGCTTAGGGATGAATGTTGGGAAGATTAGTCAGCCACAAGCAGGTGGGTAGGGGACAGACAATGAAGGGCATTAATGCACAGGGCAGACATCAGACATGTGCATTAAGAAAGTCCCATGAGTCACAAAACTGGAACCACAAGGATTCTTATTGAACAGGCAAGCATGTGGAAAATGGAAGCCAAAATGTTCAACCAGCCCCAACCCATAAATACTGATAACCCCTAAGGGAGTTATGAATTGAAATCATGGGGAACCTTATCAAAGCAGAAAGCCTCATGAAAATTGGGCCTGGTATGTCAGAACCTCCCTCCAGTCATAGTTAATTATAATCCCTAAGAGAACTACTGGTTCCTGACCCTGTCGCCACTATTTCTTGTGACCAGGTTGTACAACCCTCCCTGAAATTGTCACAACTATGTTAACCACCCTTTGTGACCAGGATATCATAAACCTCACATAGAAAGTTTGCTGAGGACTATTCAAAAGGGTAAAAATCTGCTGAAGAGTGTGCAAGAGAACTGAGGCTGGATCAAGGTGACTTGAAACCTTTAACACCCCCTAAATCTATCAAGGCACATTGACCTTTCATTCAGTCAGTCCTGAATGTCTGTATTCTCCACCTTCTAACAAACTTTACCTGCTACAATGTGTAACTTGCATGGAAGCCTTCCTGTGAGATTGCAAGGGCCATTACTGAGGACTCTCTCAGCACTCTGGCTCCATGAGTCTCCTCCTCTGCACCCATGGGTAAGACAGTTTCTGTTCCTAAGTAACTTACATACATAAGAGCTACCAAACAGGGAGTCTAAAAACCTCTAAAAAATTCATTTTTCACTCACATTTTAGTTCCTGTAGGAGGGAAGATGTGAGGGATGAATTTTGAGTAGGAAATTAGCAATGTCTACTACTCCTATTTGCTACTGGGATGACTGATAGGTCAGAGGGGGCTCTGCAATGAGTGTCAATAGGCTTATGAAATACAGATAATCATGGTTAAATAGAACTTAGCATGAAGGTGCATGCATGTTATCAGTCTTCTAAAGGAAGGAATTAGAGTTCTGGGGAAAAACCATGACGCTGTGCTTGAAGTCCTTTCTTCTCAAAATGAGGTCCTACCATGGGCTTCTTCTATCAGAAGTTGCAGGTTAACAAAATCCCCAGGAGATCCAAAGCCTATTAAAATTTAAGAAGCTGTCATAGTATGACCAATCCTTCTGATTTGCTCTGGATTGAGGGATACATGAGTTGGGGAGATTTCATTGTCAAAAATGGACAGTCATGGGCAATCTGGGACCTCATTCACCCTACTTTAATCTGTCCCAAATAGTTCATCAAGGTTCCTCTTTCACAGATGAGAAAAAAACTGCATATGAAAATACAGATAGCTCTATCCTTGGGGTCCAAGAGGGATACAGGAAAGAGAAAGTGTGTCCCTGGTTATACACAAGAGATATGAGTATGGACGGTAAACAGGGGGTTACACTAGAACACTAAGTATGCATGGTGGAGGAAGAAGTTTCCTCTAGCACCAGTTGTCACCACAGTGTTACTTGTGGCTACCTGGTGACAAGTCACAGAAGCACAGCAGAAACCACCCATGAGATGTCTCCAGCCCCTGGCCTAGAGGAGACCTGGCAGGAATAGAGAGGGCTGAGGTTCCAAGGTGACAGGCCCCCCACACAGAAAAAAGCCAAGAGAGCATGGAATGGGGCACTCAGAACAGAAATATCCAGAGGAAGAGCAGACATGCCAGTATGGCTAACTAATGACTGTTACAGAACCTTCCAATCAGATTCGGCAGCCTGATGAGCAGCAACCAATCACTGAGTAGCAGTGCTCAGAATAGAAAAAGTTAACCCAGAAGGTATCAACCAAGAAGGTAGAGGATGGTGAGCCTCAAATCTGCCTACCCGGCAATTGTGATTGTGAGTTACATGAGGGATAAAGGCACAGAGAAAATCCAGGAGGAAACCTGATCAAGTCAAGGCTTTCAGACTTCTTGCCACTTGTGGACACCTGGTGGGCCAGTGAGCTATCCAGAGTTGTACAAATCACCCTGCTAGTAAGTCACCCTGGGTAACAAAGATAATAAGGCTTGCAATTGATAGTTATAGGAATGAGAATGGGGATTCTGGTTCCCAATGATCAGTGGAAGGAAAGACTGTACTGTTTTGTTTAACTAGGGAGGGAGAATGGGTCCAGCCTGACAAAAGAAAAGAGTTTATTAATTTCATTATGGGGCTAGATGAGGGTCAACACTACCTTTCTTTAATTACTAGAAAGTCATAGGATTGGAGAAGGACTGAGGACCTGTCACATGAAAGGTACAAATGCAAGGCTTCTCTCTGGCTCTACAACCAACTGTTAAGAGAGAGGCGGTAACCAGAGTTTCTGCTACCCAGAGGTCATTTTTGGGAGTAAGATGTGCTCATATCTTTCATCTGTTCAAATTTTTCTGCTTAAAAAGCTGTGACTTTTATAAGAGCAAAGACAAACTTAAAATAAGAGGCTTACTTATCCCTGTTGAAAATAAAGGAAAAGATTTCCCTCCCTTCTCTTTTTAAGAGCACTTACCTTAGGAAACTTGTGTTTTTTCATGTCTTTAAAACATATCTCTTGAAAGACAATGTAGGCCTTCATAATGCAGGAAAGTCTCAGGATCTGGTCACCATCTTTTAAAAATGCAAACATCAAGAGAGTTAGTCCCCCAGCTTCCAGTTCCTGTGGGAGGTGAGCACCTAATTTCAGTGGGCACCTTACTTCAATTTGCAAAGCCACCTCATCATAAAGTTTATTTCTCCTCCAGATAATGCCAATTGGCTCAATTACCATGGTAAAATTAGGATGAACAATGAGTGCTGTCAAGTCGTCTTACCTGAGGACTAGTGATGGTTTTATCTTGAAAACTTGTATGGAAAGGATTGTAGCCACTTGGCTCTATAAGGGGGGTGAGATTCCTTTCAGGTTTTGCAGCCTCTTAACAAATTGCCTGTGGGGGAAGTCATGTCTTGGTTGAATACTTCATCAACAACAAAAGTGTTTTCTTTCTTTTCCTCTTTTGTGGAGATGTTTTCTAGGTTGGGAGGTGATTTTATTTTTATTCTATTTCCCCAACACTGGGTGTTTTGGTTTTTTTTTTTTTTTTTTTTTTTTTTTTGGTACTGGGTATTGAAACACAGGACAATTACCACTAAACTGTAGCTCATTTTATTTTTTGAGACAGGGCCTTGCTAAGCTACTGAGGCTGGCTTTGAACTTGTGATCCTCCTGCCTCAACCTCCCAAGCCACTGGGATTACAGGTGTGTGCCACCAGCCCGGCTTTCAACTACTTTAAATAGAATGGTACCAAAATAAGCATTGTAAACACACCTGTTGGTTTCCTCAACTGAGCTGCAGTGTCTTGGTATTCACCTTCTCAAGAGTAAAGTTTTGTGTCTGCAGCCCCCTGCAGGTGGATGTCCCCACGTCCTCCCGCCCTGAGATTCCTGTCACAGGCCAAGGCACAGATTGAATTGGAGCTGATGTCCAGATTCCTTCTTATCACTGGTTTTCATTCAATAAAAATTTATTAGGAAAGGAAAACAGGTAACATGGAAGCTGAAGGAGGGCTATTAGAGAAGGGAAAGGGGACCAGGGGAAGTGGGAAGGAATTTAGAGAGGGCAATAGGGCAGGTAGAAACAATCAAAATACATTATATGCATGTATGAAAGTGTCACATTGACACCCATTACTTTATGCAATTAATATGCACTAATAGTTATAGTAAAATTTTATTGTCTTCCATGTACCTAACAGTGTGGTAAAACTAAAATATGGTACAGTTTACAGGCTTGCTGATTCTGAATCACAACATTTTTTTCTTTTGTTATTTAACAAAGCCAGATCTTTAAATATTTGTGTCCCTGTGGTCCACATAATACTCCAAGGTAAGCAGATTAACCAATGCTGTATTAATTTTTTATCTTTATACAGTGATTTCCCCCCCCCCCCCTTTTGCCGCAGTCTGGCTGGGCACAAATGCCGCAGTCTGGCTGGGCACACAATCACGAGCCACCACACAGCTTGTAGATTCAAACAGCAACTCTTTATTCCCGAACTCACACCAGCCGTCTACAATCACGTTCTGGGGAAGTCCACGTTCTCTGCCCAAATCCACGTTCTCTGCCCAAATCCAAATCCACTGGGCTTCTATCTCCAAAATATACTGTCTGAATCCCGTGAGAACTCAAGGGGAACTCAGGCAGCAGGATACGCCCTATTCCCAGCAGGAATAATCTTAAACCTTAAACCTGGAACCTAAACTGGGAACGCCCTAAACAGGATTATCTTAAAACCGGGAACACCCTAATCTGCCTTGGTCCTTGAGCAAGGTCACCTACATTCAATATCGCTGCAACATGTCAGCAACATGGGGTACGCTGGCAAGGAAATTGTCATACCTACTTGGCTAATGGCTCCCAGCATCTCCCCCCTTCTGATTAATTAAACAACAAGCAATGTGGCTTAAGGACCGTGCCTGGTAGGTTGTCCAATTCAACATATGGTTCTTACCCGTCATCGGAAAACTGACCTTTAGGCGTCAGCCTCCTGTCTTAGGTTGATACCACTGCAATTGAATCATACCCGTCACTGACTACCGGTCCAGCATACAGCCATACTTGTGGATAGGTCTATGCACCAGTGGGGGGGTGAGGTTCTTTGCCTCACCTCTGTTGGCCCCCAAATTTGGCCTTGGTGCCAGTGGGGGAGTGAGGTTAATGTGGCTTATGGACCGTGCCTGGTAGGTTGTCCAATTCAACATATGGTTCTTACCCGTCATCGGAAAACTGACCTTTAGGCGTCAGCCTCCTGTCTTAGGTTGATACCACTGCAATTGGATCATACCCGTCACTGACTACCGGTCCAGCATAAGCCATTGGCCCCCAAATTTTAGACCATCACTAGCAGAAGGGAGGAGGATACAGAAATGCCACGACACCAAGCCAATTGACGGCTCCTTGGGAAAAAATTGCATCACTGGTGACACCATCAGCAAAGATATGTCAGCACTACCACAATTAACATGGGGTGCGCTGGCAAGGAAATAAAAATTGCATCACTAGTGACACCATCAGCAAAGATATGCCAGCATTACCACAATTCGCTGCACCAAACGATAGTTACATAGTCCAGGCAAGTTCTGCAAGCAGTTCAAAGCAGAGGAATCTATCAATATGTCCATTTCCTCCCAAAATCCGTTTCCTCCCAAAGTAAGTTGACTCTTTGATTGAGCATTACTTGTTGAGTTCTTCACCGGCACTGGGATGGAGATAGGAATTCTGGCAATGATGCTAAAGAGACATTATCCTGAAAAGAATTATTAAATATAATGAAAAGGAAAGGTGAAGGTAAACAAACAGATCTGTTAACCTACTTTAAAAACAATCCTTAACAGCTGTTTACCTAATTTAAATTAGTAAACAAACAGATCTGTTAACCTCCTTTAAAAACAATCTTTAACAGCTGTTTACCTAATTTAAATTAAACCATTTAAATCACGTGAATAAAAATAAATAATAATAATTCGGATCCATTTTTTCATGAGCGCTCCTCATATAAGAAATATGGACATACGCACATACAGACATACAACACAAAACACAAGAGTGTACACAAACGTACAACACATAAGAAAATAGTAAAGGCCTTGTAGCTTTACCTAGGTGAAATCTCCATTGCAATGTTTAAAAACTCCACAGTCAAAAAAATAAAACTGATCAGAAAAACATTAACCTAGGTTTGTATGAGCTCAAAAAATAAAAATAGAACCTTATGATGTGGAAAAATGCAATAATAAAATAGCTATTGAAAAAAGCATCCTGGTTAATCACTGTCGCAGATGTAAGAATGGCCAAGCTGGAGTTCTGGATATCAGCTGTTATGGATTTGAGTCAAATCATCTTCTTTTCGATCTGTAGAGACTGTTTTAGTTAATCTTTCTGGAATCCAAATGGGCTGCTGTTCTCCCTGTGGAAAAACACAAACAGACCCCCGACTCCAGACAATCACTGGGTCAGGACCTTTCCATTGTCCTGTTAGAATATCTTTCCAAAGTACTTTAGGCTTATGTACATTTTTTGGATACATATGCCTTTCCGCAGCACTAAGTCCTGATGAATCCAAATTTAAAAAGTTTAGAGTAAAAAGCGTTATTTTAAGTTTATCTTTGGGGGATATATACCCCCTTCCAATTCCCTCTTTTTGCTTTAATAAGTATGTTTTAATAGTTTGATGAGCTCTTTCAACTATGCCTTGTCCCTGTGGATTGTATGGGATTCCTGTTATATGAGTAATACCAAATGATGAGCAAAATTGTTTAAAAGAGGTAGAGGTATAGCCAGGACCATTATCGGTTTTTAACTGTTTAGGAACGCCCACAGTGGCAAAATTTTGTAAGCAATGAGCTATAACATCTTTAGTTTTTTCTCCGGCATGAAGGGAGCCCATCAAAAATCCAGAAGAAGTATCGACTGTAACGTGTAAATATTTTAATTTTCCAAATTCTGGCAAGTGTGTGACGTCCATCTGCCAAATATGGTTAGGTATCAGTCCTCTAGGATTGACTCCAAGATTAACTTGTGGTAAAAATGTCACACAATTTTGACATTGTTTTATTATATGTCTGGCTTGTTCCTTAGTTATTTTAAAACGCTTTTGTAAAGTATTAGCATTAACATGAAACCTTTTATGAAAATTTGTAGCTTCTTCAAATGTAGAGAAAATATGTATGTCATGTGTAGTTTTATCTGCTAAATCATTGCCTAAACTAAGGGCTCCAGGCAATCCTGTATGTGCCCTAATATGTCCTATGAAGAATGGATCTTTTCTGTCCCAGATTAGACTTTGTATAGTGGAAAACAAAGAGAAAACAGTAGAAGAAGGGGAAATCCTACCAGCATCTTCAAGAGATACTATAGCATTAACTACATACTGACTATCAGAAAATAAATTAAATACAGAATCTTTAAACATCACAAAAGCTTGTAAAACTGCATTAAGCTCTACCTTTTGAGCTGATTGTTTGGGTACTAAAAATGTAAAAGTTTGATCAGGGGTAACTACTGCTGCTGTACCATTATTTGACCCATCAGTGAAAATATTTGGAGCATTCATGATAGGTGTTTTTCTTGTCATTTTAGGAAAAACTACAGGATGCTTAGACCAAAAAGACAACAAAGGATTAGATGGTAAATGATTATCAAATGAAACATTAGATTTACACATGATTATTGCCCAAGTATTTAACTCATTAGCTAACTCATCAATTTGATCCATAGTATATGGAGTAATAATTTTATTGGGAGAAATTCCAAACACTCCCTTTGCTGCTTTTATTCCTTTGAGTATTAATTGTCCTACAGCCTCAGGATACCTAGTAAGAATAGTGTTAGGAGAATAAGATAAATGTATCCATAATAATGGACCTTCTTGCCAAAATACTCCTGTAGGAATATTTTTTGTTGGTAGTACAATAAATAATAAAGGCAAACTTATATCAATTCTATCCAAATGCATATTTTCCATATATGTTTCAATAATTTTTAATGCCTTTCTTGCTTTAGGAGTTAACATGCGGGGTGAATTTGGATCTGATGGACCTTTTAGAATATCAAATAAAGGTCCCAACTCTCCTGTTGGTATACCTAGATAAGGCCTTATCCAATTTATGTCTCCCAATAACTTTTGAAAGTCGTTAAGTGATTTGAGTTGATCTACTCGTATTTGAATTTTTGGTGGACGGACCATGGTTGAGGATAATAGAACTCCTAAATAATTAATTGGAAAATTTAATTGTACTTTATCTATTGCTATCTCTAGATTATAATTTTTCAATAAGTTTGTAAGTGTGGCATAACATTCCAGCAATATGTTTTTATCTTTATGTGCCAATAATACATCATCCATATAGTGAAATATTTGTAGTTCAGGATTTTGATTTCTAAGTGGCTGGATTGCTTTGTTAACATATATTTGGCACATAGTTGGACTGTTAGCCATCCCTTGAGGGAGTACTTTCCATTCATATCTCTGATCAGGACCTTCATGATTTAATGCAGGGATAGTAAATGCAAAACGTGGACTATCCTCGGGATGAATTGGAATTGAAAAAAAGCAATCTTTAATATCTATAGCTAAAACATGCCAGGTTTTTGGCAAAGCAGACAATTGAGGAATCCCTGATTGAGCAGGTCCCATAATAACCATCTCATTATTAATGGCTCTTAAATCTTGCAATAATCTCCATTTACCAGATTTCTTTTTGATGACAAAAATGGGAGTATTATGGGGAGATATGGAAGGTTGTATATGTCCTTCCGCTAATTGTTGTTTGACCAGATCATGGGCTACTTGTGTCTTTTCTTTAGTAAGGGGCCACTGAGGAACCCACACTGGTCTTTCTGATTTCCAAGTAATTTTGATTGTCTCAGTGGCCCTTTCTGAAAATCCAACCCATGTCTGTCTGTTCCTTGATCTATTTGTACTGGTGCTGCTATACCTTGCCCTTGTTTTCCTAATCTTTTTTCTTTCCTAAAGCCTTGTTTCGCCCTAGTAGTGGGCGCATTAGGATTGATGTTATTTGTTAACGTCAAACCTAATTGATCTAGGACATCTCGTCCCCATAAATTTATAGGAAGGTGATCCAATACATATGGCTGTATAGTTCCTTCACATCCTTCAGGATCCTTCCAATCTAATATCATAGAACTTCTATGGGGATTAGTCGCCACTCCTAGGCCTCGAAGCGTTTGAGTGGCTTGTTGTAATGGCCAATGTTTTGGCCATTCTTGACGAGAGATAATGCTAAGGTCAGCTCCTGTGTCCAGTAGCCCATTAAACTCATGACCTTGAATATTTAGTTTTAGCATTGGGCGAGAATCTAAATTTAAAGACAACATAGCCCAATCTACACCTGTGGAGCCTAATCCCCTGGAACCTCTTTCTACACTATGACTAGGAAATTTATTATGTAGGCTGGGTATTATTAACAACTGTGCTATTCTATCTCCAGGTGAAATTACTGATATACCTCTTGGAGAACTAGCTATAATTTTTATTTCACCTACATAATCGGGATCAATTACCCCAGGACTTATCATAAGTCCTTTTAATGTAGATGAACTACGTCCCAATAATAAGCCTACTGTTCCTTGGGGAAGAGGTCCTTTTCCCCGTACGGGCCACCAAATGCCGCAGTCTGGCTGGGCACAAATGCCGCAGTCTGGCTGGGCACACAATCACGAGCCACCACACAGCTTGTAGATTCAAACAGCAACTCTTTATTCCCGAACTCACACCAGCCGTCTACAATCACGTTCTGGGGAAGTCCACGTTCTCTGCCCAAATCCACGTTCTCTGCCCAAATCCAAATCCACTGGGCTTCTATCTCCAAAATATACTGTCTGAATCCCGTGAGAACTCAAGGGGAACTCAGGCAGCAGGATACGCCCTATTCCCAGCAGGAATAATCTTAAACCTTAAACCTGGAACCTAAACTGGGAACGCCCTAAACAGGATTATCTTAAAACCGGGAACACCCTAATCTGCCTTGGTCCTTGAGCAAGGTCACCTACATTCAATATCGCTGCAACATGTCAGCAACATGGGGTACGCTGGCAAGGAAATTGTCATACCTACTTGGCTAATGGCTCCCAGCACCCTTTAATAAATTTTACTCACATGCACTATCTCATTTGAGGGTCACAGACATCTGGGTGCTATTATTCCTGTATTTCAGGGTGAAAACACACATTTAAGCAGCATAATTTTCTCCAGGACAAACAGTGGGTTTATATATAGCAAAGTCTAGCAAAGGCAGATCTTTTGACTGCTTTCAAAAGACTCTTTAATTTTAAATTTTTTAGAAGTTAGAAATAACTTGCTAATGAATGTGTGTGTGTTTATCTATAACGACAGAAGGATGGAAAATCCCAGGATGTTTGAGCTATTGACAAGATGAAGCTTTTGGCTCTGCTGGCAGACAGCGATAGGTTTTTCTGCGATGCTGAGATAAGATCCAGGTTGAGGCATTTGTGTCTCTTTTATCTCTGCTGAGACCTCCAGAAGACGTTAAGAAACTGGAGAAAGATTTGTAATCGAAAGAGGAGACTTTTCTTGAGGATCTGACATCCAATTTTGTTTTGCTGGACTTTCAGGAAATTAATAGTCAGGTTGCATTCCAAGCCACAGGACCTGGGCTGGTAGCAGCTGTTGGATATTTGGTCTGGCGATTAAAAATGCTACTGTTGGAAATCTTTTGCAAATTAAAACAAACACTGGGTTTGTTTCTACTCTGCTGGGGGACACAATTTTGCCTTTTCAGCTAGAACTAATTATTCACACCTGAGAAAATTGCCATCCAAGTAATGATCTGCCTGAGTTCTCTTCTGTGAACTCCCTTCCAGAGCTTTCTGTTCTTTACTGTCTTTATACCCTGGGAAAATTCAAAGAACTTCTCCATTACATAGAAGACCAAGCTGTGTAGCAACAGCTTTCCTCCTATGTATGTGTCCTAACTCATACACTGTGATTACTACATTAAGTCAAGCTGATAATGTATGCCGGAGCTTTTATGAAATGTTTCTCTGGGTGGTGGGTTGGATAGATATGGTAAGAAGAATTGATTGTCTGAATCAAGGTTTGTTTTGCCTCAGTAAAAATTGCTCTACAATTGAGCTTTCAAGTGAGAACTGACCTCCAAGCAATTCATAGAGTCTGAAGTAGAAAGAAACAAAAAATTGTGTTTTGGGCTGGGGATGTGGCTCAAGTGGTAGCGCACTCGCCTGGCATGCGCGCGGTGCTGGGTTTGATCCTCAGCACCACATACAAATAAAGATGTTGTGTCCGCCAAAAACTAAAAAATAAATATTAAAAAAATTCTCTCTCTCTCTCTCAAAAAAAAAAAAAAGTGTTCTACAAAGAAAGGCCACTCTAGCTCACTGAGCACAGGATCCGGGTCTTACCCATCTCTGCAAGTACAGCTCTGTTCTTGGTACACTATAGTCCTCAATATATATTCATCCTGACCTGGAAATATGCTCATGAAAGTTAGTGCAGGGTAGTCAGAGCACGAGAGAGAACTACTGGGCAAGGCTTGGATCACTGAGAGGCTCTTTGAGAAATACATGTAGATCTGTTCATACTGTTCATATTTTAACTATAACTTACAGTTATAGTGATGGATTCCAAAGAGTCAGGCCTGATGGTGCCTAGAGAATCAGAATTAGAAGGCACAGATGGAGTGGATCTTAGGGGATGATGGAAGTTAAAATATTGATGTTCTTCCCCACCTACAGCAACTCCTTCTGAAACCCTTTGCTTAGACACTTGAAGTCAGGTAATCTGGTCTAAGGATGAGGACCATCCAAACCTTCATGGTTGCCAAACTTTAGAGACCTTCTGCTTATATTTACCCTTTTATCCAGTTTGACCAGAGAATTGTGCTAGTAGTGAAAGATTCACAGCCTCGCACAATAGCCTGTGCTTAGGAAAATATTGGCTTCCTGGTAAAGCTATGTAAAGCCCCTTTGGGGCTGTGATTCTGGATCCCAGAGAGGTGCTGTATAATAAAGCACGGATCACAAGGGGGTCCATCACCACCTGTGAAATCAACACATGCAGTTAGAACAGAGGCATTGAGCAGCCGGTAGGGACAGACTTGGGGTGGGGTGGGGATGAGAGCTTATAGCTTAGTATATGGCACATGTACTTAATAAATACAAGACAATACAGAAAGCAATGATGGCCCTGAGAAACATACAAGAAAGATGAGATGAGTGTCAGAGGAAGTGAGATGGTGTCAGAGGAAGAAAGTAATTCAAAATCCTCAGAGGACAGCTTATTTCAGTTCGGCTTCACATGATGGGTAGAATTTGGACAAGCAGCTTTGGGAGTAAGGCAGGAGGATTCCAGACAGGAAAGAGAACAAGTCAAATTACTGAAGTGAGAAAGCACCAAATGTGCTCAGGGATAAGTGAACAGTTCCATTTGGCTGGAACATATGCCAATAAGAGGGGGTCTTGAGAGACAAGATTAGAAGGCTTTAAACACTAGGGGAAGACAGCCAGGCCTTATTTGGAGTAAGAAATGGAAGGCGCATATGGGAATAGTGGCAGGTCAGTGTTTTCATCCACAGATGAAAGATTATCAGAGCTTGTGAGGAGCTCACAGCACCTTACCAATGAGATTTCACCAGCCTCTCTGATTCTTTGCAAAGAAGAACACAGACTGTAATTAAACTTTTCTCATTGCAGATGGGGAAGAAATAAGATAAACTTTGAGTATGGAACAGTAGGGCTCAGCAACAGCTCCCACAGCCCAATTCCAACTCACAGCCTGTACTTAAGGGTGACGGAGCCCTTTTTTGCAGATATTAGTTCATGTAGACCATTTCCTGTTCCTAGAGCAACGGGAGCACTAAGATACAAGTCCCACGTCTGACAAGGAATTTGCCCTAGACAATCTGTCTAGGGCAAGTTCTGGACAATGGAACTAGGGAAGCCTGACTTAAGACAGGCAGTGAAATTAGAGAAGAGGAAACAACGTCAAAAGAGTTTGAAGATAGGCTCAATAGGACTTGGGATCTTAGATGCCAAGGATGAGTGAAGGGGGTGCATATCATTTCAGCTCCTCCAGGAAGTGGAAGCAAACAGAAGTGCAAGAGATTTATTGGGTAAAGCTGAGGAATGATAAAGAGGGGACAGAATTAGGTAGGGGAATCCGTCACACCATCGTTCATGTCTGAAATCTTTGAAAGGAGAGAAGGAAGGAAGAACAATTGGATAAGAAGAGACTGAAATGGTGATGAAGCTCTGGGAACACTTTATCTAACCCCACAGAGAGCTCTGACCCAAGGCAGATCTGGCAAGGAATCCTGTACTGGGTAGACTGGAAAGGTCATTCACTGACAAGGAATCTCTGGGGAGAAAACGGCCTCAGTTCAAGTGTGATGGATCGAAAGGCACTCAGGTGGGAGATCTCAACTAGCTGCCCTTCTCGTAGGGAGCTGCTCTTTGTGAGAAATTTGAAAGGGCCTTTTCTGTGGCTGCTGCAAGGATTGCGGGGGGTGGTAGGTGATAGAAGTCAAAATGAATCAAGGTCCTGGATGGGTAAATAGACCTTTCCTGACATTATGAACACAGTTTAGAGAAATGGACTGTGGAGCAGCTATCTTCCCCAAACATCTCTGAAATAAACTCTGCTTGGCACAGAGTATCTGACAAGGTGGCACATTTAAACCTGTGATTTAATATTCTTCCTGTTTGTATTCTGCACAAATATCGTATGTTATAGTGCAACCTGTACCCTAAAGCCTATTCTCAGAACATCTCTTCCCTAAAGCTAATCTGAAAGAACCTATGCTTTAAAAGATGTTTGATCCAATGCTTTCAATCCAAAGGCCTATGCCTAATATCTTGTGGCTTTTCCTGAATTCTCTTCCTATCAATTCTTCAACATCTTTCTTACATGCTTTCTCACTGAGGATTCTAACTCACTATTATGTCTTCCTTTCTTCCCTCTTTATTTAAAATTGTGTTTGCAATTTTATTGAGGTGTAATAGATATGAAACAAAGTGCATATATTTAATATGCATTGGCACACGCCTGTAATCCCAGCAGCATGGAAGGCTGAGGCAGGAGGATCACAAGTTCAAAGCCAGCCTCAGCAACTTAGTAAAAACGTGTCTTAAAAACAAAAAACAAAAAGTTTGGGATTGTGGCTTAGTGGTTGGGGACCCTGGGTTTAATCTCTGGTACAAGAAAACAAAAGGAAAGTGGGCAAGTCTTGTCATGTGTACTACACAATACCCTGCAACCATACCCCAAATAAGATAACAAAGATTTCCATTAACCCAGAATGTTTCCTCATGCCATTTTTATAATATATCCTTTTTTTGGCTCCTTGTTCCTAGGATATCATTGATTTGCCTTTGTAACTGCAGATTCATTAGCATTTTCTAAACTTTTATCCAATGGACAATGGAATCATAAAATATGTACTATACCCTTTTTTCTGACTTTACTTGGTATGATTATTTTGAGATTTACCCAAAGATCAATAGTCTGTTCCTATTTATTGCTGAATAGTGTGTCATTGTGTGGATTTGCTAGAATTTGTTTACATTAGCCTATTGGTAGACATTCAGGTGGACTCTAAGTTTGGGCTGCTATTAATAGTTGTACTATTAATAATTAAATAATAATTAAAATTTATCTATAATAAATTTTGGAATCAGGTAGTATGAGTCTCTGACTGTTCCTGTTCCTATCTTTCATCTTGATTTTGGATATTTTAGTTCTTTCAAATTTTCATGCAGATTTTGGAGTAACTTTGACAATAGATACATTTATAAAAATGTTTGTTGGAATTTGATTGAATTGTGATTATTTATCTACAACTCTTCATGAATGTATTTTTTCACTTCTATTGGGTAAGCACTTATGAGTGGAATGACTGGATTAGATAGTGGAAATATGTTTAACTCTTTAAGAAACAGTCAAAAGTTTTCCAAAATTCTTGTTCCATTTTACATATTTTTGCCAGCAATAGATGAAAATTATAATTGTTCCATATCCCTGTTGACATTTGGAATCATCATTTTATTTTATTTTGGTTTTTTAATTTTAGACATTCTAGTCAATCGGTACTTGTTTCTTGTTGTGGTTTAATTTGCATTTCACTAATGATCAATAATCATAAGTGTTTTACCCATATTTTGGGGGGCTGGGGTGGGGTACTGGGGATTGAACTAAGGGGAACTTGACCACTGAGCTACATCCCCAGCCCTATGTTGTATCAGATTTAGAGACAGGGTCTCACTGAGCTGCTTAGCAGCCTCACTTTTGCTGAGGCTGGCTTTGAATTCACAATCCTCCTGCCTCAGCCTCCAGAGCTAAGTATTACATGCGTGTATTCTACCAAATCTTTATGTGCCATTGTTACTTCTTTGGTGAAGTACCAGTTAGAATCATTTGCCCATTTTAAAAAGACACATTGTCTCTGTTCTCATTATTGAGTTGTAATAATTATTTATAAGTTCTGCATAAAAGTTCTTCATCAGATATATATTACATATACTATGGAAATCTTTTCTTCTAATGTGTGACTCAACTTTTGTTTTCTTAACAATATCCTTTGGATAATAAGTTTTAAAACCTTTGGTAAAATTCAATTCATCAATTTAAAATTTTTTTTTGTATTTAATGCTTTTAATATCCTATTTAAGAAACCCTTTCATAACTTAAGCTCACCAAGACCTTTTCCTCTGTTTTATTCCAATTGTCTTATAATTTCATCTTCCACAATTGGGTGTATAGTCTATGTTCTATGTGAGTTACTTTTTGTGTTCATTGTGTCATAAGGGTTTGAGGTTGATTTTCTTTTGGCTTTTTTTTTCTTTTGCATAGAGCTATGACACTATACCAGAACAACCTGGGTATAGTGGCATGCATCTGTAGTCCCAAAACTCAGGATATTGAGGAAGGATTTCCTCATTCTCAGAGTTTTTTATTTTAGGAGTTTAAGATGAACCTTTGCAACATAATGAGACTATCTCAGAAAAAAGAAAAAAAAATAAGCAGAACAATTTGTTGAAAAGACTAATCTTTCCCCTCTGTTAATTCTCATTGTACTTTTGTCAAAAATTGGTCAATTGTTATTACTACACGTTTGGTTTTATTCTGTTCTCTACTGTAGAGTACAGAAGTTTTCTCTTTATTCCAAGTCCATGTTGTTTTGATTATTGTAGATTTATAATAAGTTTTGGAATCAGGTAGTATGAGTTCTCTGACTGTTCCTGTCTTTCATCTTGATTTTGGCTATTTTAGTCCTTTCAATTTTTCATTCAGATTTTGGAGTAAGTTTGACAATAGATACATGTATAAAAATGTTTGTTGGAATTTGATTGGAATTGCATTGGAGCTATAAAACAGCTTAGGAGGAATTAATCTCTCAAAATATTCACTCTTTCTATCCAGGTGTCTGATGTATTCTGTTTCTTTTGGTGTTCTTTCATTTCTCTCATGAATATTTTATAATTTTCAGTTTGCCTATCATTTGTAAAATTAATCCCTAATTACTTCATATTCTTTATGCTAACATAATTGATCCCACTTTATGATTGTTTATTGCTCATGTAGCAATACAATTAATTTTTTTCCTATTTACCATGTAATCTGCAAACCTAAACTCACTTATTAGTTCTTGTAACTGTTAGGGAGATTCCTTATGATTTTCCATGAAGACATTGTTCTATCTGCCCATAAGGAGAGTTTAATTCCTTCTTTTCCAGTTTATATAGAATTTATTTTTTTTGCTTTATTGTAGTGGCTAGAACTTCCAATCCAATACTGAATAAAAACATTGCAAATATGTATTCTAAACTTTTTATTCCTTCAATCTTAAAGAGAATCCATTCAACTTTTCACCATTAAGTTCTTCATGAATATTCTTTATCAGCTTGAATACGTTTTTTTCTATTTCCAGTGGTATGTGTGTGTGGGGGGGGGGGGGGAGCTATCATGAATATATATTGAATTCTGCCAAATCTGTTTTTCTGTACTTATTGAGATGATCATGTGGATTTTCTTTTTTAGTCTAAGGTGGTAAATTCCGCTGATCAATTTTCAAATGTAAAAGGAAACTTATGTACCTGCAATAAACCTCAAGCATGATGTGTTGATTTCATTCTCTATTGTTTTTATTCTTTTTTATTGGTTCTTTTTATATGACAGCAGAATCTATTTTAATATGATTATACAAGCACAGAATATATCTAATTCTAGTTAGAGTCCATGCTTATGGTTGTACATGGTGGTGGGATTCACTATGTTGTTTTCATCTTTCTATATTATTAAATTCAACTTCCTAAATTTCATTAAGAATTTTTGTGTCTAGGTTCAGGAGCAATGTTGGTTTATAGTTTCCTTTTTATGTAATATTTTTTGTTTACCTTGGATATTGAGGGCAATGCTGTCCTCATAAAATGAATTAGAAAGTATTCCCTTTGCATGCATTTTCTGGAAGAGATTATGGAAAACTAGTATAATGTCTTCCATCAAATCTTGGTAAAAATTCACCAGTGAAATCATCAGGGCTTGGTGATTTTTTTTATAAGGGGATTAATTATGGATTCAGTTTCTTTAGATTCTCTTTGTATATGTGTGAACTCTAGTAGTTTTTGATTTTTAAGGTATTTGCTCATTTCAAATGTGTAGAGGGCAGGGGATGTGGCTTAGTGGCAGAGTGCTTGCCTAGCATGTACAAGGACCTGGATTCAATCCCCCCAAAAAGAAAAATAAACTTTCTCTCTCTGAAGAAATCTGTAGAATTTATTGGCATGAAGTTGTTCATAATATTCTTTTTATCCTTTTAGTGTCTATAGAATTTGTAAAGATGCCTTTTCATTCCTGATATTGTTCATTTCCTTTTCCTGACTTATTTCCTCTTCCTTTTTAAAAGTAACTTAAGGTGGAAAGGTAATTAAATCTCTGTAACTCTATCATGGAACCAAAGGAAAGATTTCCTGTACAAATTTGCACTGAAATCATCGTCTCCACCCCCATACTCTTTGCAATTACTGGGGGTCCTATAAATAATAATTCTTTAAGTTGAAAGCACTGAATATGTTGGAAAGAGGGAAGGAATTCTCTGCTAAGTTTATGAGGGAGTTGAAAGTAGGTTCACATGGAAACCCAGGAGATTCTTAATTTAAAGAAAATGCAATTTAGAATAAGGGACATGGCAATCCCCTTTTTCTAAAGAAGTATTTTATAGAATAAGAGTTAGACTTCTGGTGGTCCTGAAATATACTGGGATAAACAGGCACATGCTATAGAGGAGAAGTAAATTTTACCCTGTCAAAACCAGAGTCCAAAATAGGAGTGATTTGTGGTAATGGACATGAACTCCTAGTCTCTGAGAAGAACCAGAAAGAATAAACATGTGAACATTTGCCATCTTTGTAATTTTCATCACTGAAGTCAGACAGGTACATGTTCCAATTACACTATGACTCGGGGTCAGTCACTTAATCTGAGTACCTGCTTTCTCATGTATAAGTGGCAGTAATAAACATGCCTTACTTTACAGAGATAAAGGGGTTAAATGAGATATTATATGAAACATTGTTGAGCACAACCTCTCACATGTGGTATGCATGCTATACATTTTGTTTATTATTATCAGCATGTACTGAAGTCCTAATTATACATAATTAGGAACTGAGTGGAGTCTCATAGATCATTTAGTTCTAATCCACAATTTCATCAATAAAGAAGGTAAAGCAAGAGGAAGTGCCTTGTCCAAAGTCACACAGTTTGTCATTTGATAAAATGCACTCTGGAGCCTTGATCTTCAGCCTCTGAGTTCTGCCAATCACCCGCTTCTCGACATCATCAACTCACTCAGTAGATCAGGAGTCAGGAAACTCAATTCTAGATTCTGGTTTTTCAGTTGGTGTGCTCTGTGATTTTAGCGAAGTTCTTTCTCCTTTCCAGATCCCAGTCTCCTGATCTATAAAATGGACACATGACAATATTTCAAAAGGTCTTTCTAGACTAAGTGAATTGTGTCTTATACAGGGAATTTAGACTGATGTGTAAGAAATTGGTGCATTGTAATTATTTTACTTGAGTAGGCACTTCTATTTTTTTGCCCACAATGACAAAAAGAAAAAGAAAAAAAAAACCCTTTTGTTTCATGTTCTATTTTAAAAAGAAAAAAATTATCATTCATTTCTAATCTTGTTGGTTTGCAGCTGGGTTGAGACAAACAGCACACCAAGCTTACAGCAAATGATTGGCTTCCCAGGAAAGCAGCCTGAAGGTGGCCACTTTGTTTTCCTTATCTCCCTTCTGGGTGCCGATAAACACAGCCTGCCTCAGCCTATCCTGTCCCTGTCCTTGTCCCTGTCCCTGTCTTTGGCTTAGGGATTTGCAGTATTCATGCTCCTGGAACCCTTGCCATCATATTAGAGATAATTACCCATTCTGTCTGTTCCAACTGGAGGGGGAGCAGGCTCTACCTGCCTACCTTAGTGAACACCACAAAAGAGAGACAATATTCTGAAAAGATATGTCAATTAACGTGCCTGCCTAGCAACTTTCTTTGGCTGCAGTGAGAGAAGTTTTTCCTTTTCTCTTACAAGTTCTCATTTTGCAAGGTTTTCTTTGTTGTCACTTAGAATGGCTCTGCAGCCTATGACATGTGTCTTCCTTCCAGAATGTACTGAGAATGATCAGTGTTCTGCCAAAACTTGGTGCCTGCCCTCAAGTAACTCAAAGGTTAGGGGTAAGAGAAAAATGAGGAACTCTTGGACAGTATTTTAATGAATTTTAGCTGGGTACTAAGAAAATGTGATGCAAGGAAGAGAGAAACTCTACCTGGGACCCAGGAAAGGTTGCCTGGAAGTTCAGAATTTACAGGTTAGAAAGATGGGTAGGATACAAGTGAGCAGGAAGGACAGTGGACACAAGGAATTTCTTGAACAAAAGACATAACTAATGCTAGTTGAATGTCACTGTAGTGGCATGTTCTGTGCTATTTAGGTGTTAGAGGGTTTACTTTAGAGAAGGAGAAGATGCACCTGGTAGTTGAAGACATTGGAAAGATCAAAAAGCTGGGATCAGGAAAACAAGTCTTGCTTCTTTATAGTTTTCAACAAATCGCTGGTAGAGGGATGTTGCATATTTTGGATAGGAAAGCTGAGGCAGTCTGGGAGACCCAGCTTATGTGAAGTTACCTGGTGGCCCAGAGGAAACAAAGAATGCCAGGGGATTGCCCTGCCTCTCCAAGGGTCAGGTATGAGTTTTAACCCCAACACTATTAACATTTTCTGTCAGATCTTTATTGGGGAGGTTAAACTGTATGTTGGAGATGAGTGGCACTAGATGCCAGTAAGGCCGCTCACTCCCCAGCTGTGGCCATTTAACATCTTTCCAGAAATGGCCAAATGTCTTTGGAGGGCAAAATCACCCACAGTTGAGAACCACTCTGAGATGCAGCTTGAAACACTGGAAAGATCAAAAAGCTGGGATCAGGAAAACAAGTCTTGCCTGTTTATGGTTTTTAACAAGTCACTTCTAATTTGTGGCATCAATCTCTTCATTTTAAAAAGAAAAGAGAGCCAGGCAAGGTGGTGCTTGCCAGTGATCCCAGCTACTCTGGAGGGTGAGGCAGGAGGAGGGCAAGTTCCAGGCCAGCCTGGGGGACTTAATGAGACCCTGACTCAAAATTTTAGAAAAGCTTTTTAAAAAGGGCTAGGGATGTAGCTCAGTGGTAGAGCACTCCTGAGTTCAATCCTCAGTACCACAATAATCAATTAATTAATTATAAATAGAAAGGATTCACTCACTTGTTCACCATTCAACATTTCTTCCTTAGGGGGCTGCTGTGTGCCAGTCACCCTTCTACAAGGCAAGCAGTGTCCTACCCTCATGGTGCTTTATTCTAGAGGTGAGAAGCAGACACCAAACAAGTAGACATATGCAAGCAAAATAAAATTCCAGGCCATGACAAGTTCTAGGAAGGAAGTTAAACAGGGTGATTATACAGAAAGTGTCTGAGGGCAGGAGGCTGCGCTTTGAGATTTAACCCTGAAAGGGCATTAGAGCTGAAATCTAAGTGATGGGAGGAACAGTCCCTGTGAAGCGCAAAGGGAAGAAGGATCCAGGCAGAGTGAGCAAGACATGCAGATGCACTGAATGGCCTGAGCGGTATGTCTACAGGGTGGTGAGTGATGGGGAGACATGGTGGAAGTTGGAGTCTGAGGGGAACCCGAGGGCCAGTTCCTCTAAGGGGACGTAGACCTTGTAAAGAAATTTGAATTTTATTTTAGCTGCAGTGGATACGAGGACATTAGGAAGCTTGGAACAGAAGAGTGACCCAAGGTGATTTCTTTTTATGAAGATGATTCTAGTTACTTTGGGTTAATGGATTTTAAGAGGCCAAGAATGGGAGCTAGAAGCCAAGGGATGAGGTAGTTGCAGGAGGAATCGCAATGGAGCCTGGAGATAGGCTCCTGGAGAGAAGTGGGCAGAGTCAGAAGAGAGACACCTGGACTTGCTGACAGACTGGAAGTGAGGACTAGAGGAGAGAGAGGAAGCAACTATACTGCCAAGGCTTCGGGACCCAAGAACTGGGTGTAGTATTTTGCCATTTACTATCAGAGAAAATCCGATATAGGGGTGAAAGACAACAGTTCAGAATGAGTCTAAAATAATTTCCAACTAGACGATTCAATTCTGTAATAGAATTACGTATTGCATTTGTTTTACTTTCTACAGAGACTTCAGTCTACCCACTCTCACTTCACAGCACATGTACATCACAAACGCACACCCGAAAATCTATAACAAAAACAAATGCATGAGACAATGTCAAAGCAGGAAATCAGAGGGGTTTCTAAACTACTCCATGCGTGGAGAGAGGGCCCCCATGTCTGACAAGCAATAAAGGGCTTTGGAAAATCATGGTAGATGAGATCTTGTCAATGGGAGGTTTTGCTATCGAAAAATCTAATGAGGCTTAAAGAAAACTGATAATTCATTAGCATTCTTGAACAGGCCCTCACTTTTCTGTGTGGTAATTACTGAGTAGCTACCCACCAGCTCAGAAATATAGTGACAAGACAGACTGCTGCATCCATCAAATCCCAACAGCCATCATCATCTAATGAATGCACATGAATCAAACAGTGGAAAATAATAATAATGTTTCTGCTTCCCCCCGGAGCCTTTCAGCAAGGTTTTGAGAGCCTACAGTGAATAGATTTACCGGAAAGACAACCGTGGCCTTGCACCCTACAAGGAGCAAGGCCACATTTGTCTGACAGCTACAGGATAATGATGTTCCTTAGATCCAAAGGGGTTAAAAGGATAGATGGGCTTTTATCTGAGGAGAAAGTAATATTTCAGCTTAATTTTTTTTTAGGAAAGTAAGAGACTGAGAGGATTCATGGCTTGGGACTTTCCAGATTTCAAGACAAGAACAGGATTTTCTCCAGGGATGGCAAAGGGTCTACCACGCGACCTGCGCAATGGTTTCATTAATGAGGTTCTAGGCATAAAGTTAGTTAGAAGAGATCGAAATAAAACACACAGACTCATTTACCTTATTTCTATTGCCAGGTCCGAGACGGCTCCCCTCTCTGGCTCCGACCTCTAACCGCCCAGCAGGGCAGCAAGGATTACTCAGGGCTAGCAGGAGAGAGAGAGAGTGAACACGCCAGGGAGTAGCCTTTTATTGGGGAACAAGAAATTCAGGGGATAATTCCATCCAATGAAGGTTGAGGGGGGACTGCACTCCAAGGTCAGGGTCAGTGATTGGGCCCCCGGGGTCAGTGGTCAGTCACACCCCCACACGGACGGGTTCTCTCATCAGGAAAGGGCGGCCGGGAAAATTCCGACACAGCCAGAAGCCTCAGACCCTTAACGGGAGTCGCCCAGTCACGTGTCAGGATGGCTTCCCACAAAAGGGGGACATTTCCAGAGATCTAAGATCCAGTTTGTTTGGCACCGGCTGGAAAGACCACGTGAAATGGTGGCAAGTTCTGTGTCTGGGACTCAGAACACACAGGAGCAAGTCTCAGCTCAAGCTCTTCTGATGTAACTATGGACAACTGACTTCCACTGTCAGAAGCTTTAATTTTCATAGCTGTAAAACGGGGATGCTAACATATCCTCTATATTTCCAAGTTGTTATAGTCATGAAACTGAATTACGCTTCAGAAAAGTTCAAGTTCTAGGAAAACAGGGGAGGATTTTACAATGGTTACTTTTTAAATCATAGCAATCTCAAGAGAAGGATGTAGCTCTGAGTCACAACAAACCCCTGAAACAAAAGAATCCACAGATCCACCCCACTCCCCTTATTTTCTTCATTATTAGATGACTATTAAAGCCTAAAATTCATATCATCCTGGAGAAATGTATAAATCTTGGACTTTGGAATAACATCTTTATGACCTGGGATGACTCCTTATTATAAACAAGTATGTTACCTAGTAGGGGTAACACATAGACTCATTGCTGCCATCTCTGCTTCGGCAGAGGTGGGTTTCTCACAGTGCCTGACAGGTCACCAAGAATGGTACCCATATTCCCTTTCTGCCAGAGATGAACCACATACCATTCTATGATGCTATAAAGAGTATCTGAACAGAGGCTTTCAGAACCTGAGTTCCAGCCCCTGCCTTCTCAACTCTGTTCTAGGTGACGGCATGGCACCCTCTGCCCCTCTTTCCTGAAACTAAGCCTAGAGATCTGGCACATCCACCAAAGAGGTCTAAAACTATTTCTGCTTCTTAGACTTGGTAGTCACAGTGCCTCAGTGGTCTTTGGTGCAGCCTGCTCTCTCACCAAAGCTACAATCTTTAGTAGTTATTTTCTTCTATGCTTGCTCAGTCATTACAAGTACATATTTATGCCCCAATTTCCTGCTGAGACTATAGTGTTCATAGTACAAGCCATTTTGTCTAGGCTTAGATGTTCTAGTGGTGTCTTGCCACTATCCTCTTCTTGGGTCACTGGATCCAGTTCCTCCTATCCACCCACCAGTAGTAATTGGTCCTGTTTAAACAAGCTATTCATCTGGGCTATGCCACTGTTTTGCTGCCTTACTGAGTCCACATCACTTTTGCCTGGGCCCTCCTACTTCAAGACCCCCCCCCCCCCCCCCCCCCCCCCGCCATAGAGGTCAGACTGGAATTTTATTCTGATTCCACCAGCTGGCCTCAGGGAGTCCTCACATTTCTCTGGACCTTGCAGCCACTCGACAGTTTGCAAGTCAGGAAGTTCCCATGGTCCTACCCCAACTATTTCCCCTCTACCCCTACCTTCACACAGGGGCTTTGGCCTGGGACCTCCAGAGATGTTCCTCAAAATCTGACTTGGGGAGAAGTCATTCTAACTCTTCATAACCTTTTCTGGAACCTTACTAGAGAATTGCCATGCAAACAAATCATTCTCACTACTTTAGAGGTATACCTCCTCGGTAATAAAGCCCACATGTCCTTTTCTCTTTCCTCATGAGCATGCCCTGAATCTGAAGGGCAGTTTATGAATTATCAGTTCTGAGACATCCTGTCATCCTTCCTCAACAAGCCTACATTGTATTTAAAATTGTTAATGACATGCTAATTTGGTTTTGGTCAATCCTTTTATTGGATCAAGCTGAGCAACCTCAGTGAGCTTAACGCTGTTAAAAAATACCCTTCAAAGCGCAAGATAATAACAAAGTCATCAGCTGAGATTGCAGAGGACTATAATACTATCTGAACTAATGCCTTTGAGATGAAGAGCTTTCCTGCAGAGCATTCAACTGGAAGACGTATCCAGTGAGTGCGGCAAACACTGTTTAAGTCTCCACGGGGAGCAGGTGGTATGGCAATTCAGATTTAAGTTATTTCTCCTTTTATGTGGAACGCAACAATCCAGAAAATCCATTGACCGTTAAGTTTAGTGCCATTAAATTTTTCTACTAGTTACGTGGGATGATTATAACAGCTCAGAGCAATGTCCTGTGACCGAGTCACCAGGCAACCCTTCATCCTCTTTCTACCTCAGCTCACTCATGTGAAATGAAGGCATTGGGCAATGTGGTCTCAAGTTCTTCCCACTCTATGTTTTTTTTTTCTTTTTCTTTTTTGTTTGTTTGTTTGTTTTTGTTTTATCCATTCGCCAGCCTCTGACCATACTTACAACTTCAGCTTAAATCTAAGCTAGAGTTTGTCTTCAAATTAGATATACACAGGCTTTCAGATTACTCTTGGCTACAAGTTTCCTAAGTTTTAAACTCTATTTGTTCCTAAAAATTACTAGACATCTAATATGTGTAAGATGCTAAGTTCGTTGCATTTGTTAGAACATTACTTTGGAATTGAATACAATTTTCATTTGGAATCTGTTGCTTTGGGCCTGAGACTGAGCCAGCTCCCACCTTCAGGGGACAAACCTGCTGACTTGAAGGCAGTTCTCTGGCTTCTCCACGGAGGACCCAGGAGCAAGAGAGACAAGCTCATCCAAAACTCCAGCCCGAACTCCTGTATTTATGTTCTTCCAGAGCTGAAAGAGACTTTTAAAAATAATTAATTAATTCTCAGCAGAATGCATTTTGATTCATTGTACACAATTGCAGCACAACTTTTCATTTCTCTGATTGTACATGATGTAGCATCATACCATATGTGTACCTAGGATAATGATATCCATCTCATTCCACCATCTTTCCTGCCTCCATACAGCATCCCCACCCTCCCTTCCCCTTTGCCCAATCAAAGTTCCTCCATTTTTTCCCATGCCTCCCCCTCCCCATTATGGATCAGCATCCACTTATCAAAGATAACATCCAGCCTTTGGTTTTTTGAAGGCCTAGAATCTATCACACCCCTTCATTTTACAGCAAGGAAACAGACTAGCCTCAGAAAGAAGTGAAGTGGTTAGAACATTGGCCATTAGAACACAGCTTGAGTGAAACAGACCAGGGTTTGAGAACGGTTTCTAACATTTGTTGTATTATGACCAGTTAAATCATTTCAATGTTTTATGCTTCTATTTCCTCATTTATGAAATATAGACAGATGCTACTAATTTTATAGAGCTTTGTAAGGATGGATAAGAAAGTAAAAATAGTAGGTGAGTATTTTCTGTATCTTAGACACTCAATAAGGCCAACTATTTTTATTGCAGTGTTTGAGGATCAAACCTGTACCTTCTACTTCATTTGATTGTAGGATGGGACACTTTCTTTTTGAATCTAGTCTCATTCAGATATGAGACTGAATCAATAGAGGACTAGTTTGAATAGGTTATAGAGAATCAAGGATAGCAGTGGCCAAGATTAGAAAAGTACAAGGACCCAGGCAGCCAGTGTGACTTGTTCAAACTGTTTCCCCACAGAATGTCAGTTGTGTATGTCTCTGTTGCACCATTCATTTAATCTATCAGGACTATGTGCCTGTATGCTCCTCTGTATTGCAAATATTTAAGACAGAGATTTTGAAAAGCAGTGGTAGGTAGCATACACTCTAGAGCTAAACAGCAAGGACTAAAATTGGAGCGTTAATATGTGTGTGTTCTAGGCAAGTTTCCTAACCATGTTTCAATTTTCTCATGTGTGAAATGGGGACTATAATAGTCCTCTTAGTGTTGGAGTGAAGATTAAATCCTTTAATAAACCAAATAGACCAGTGTTTAGCTTTAAGTTTTGCATAAGTGTTTGCTAAATAAACAAAAATTTGCCTGTCTCCAGTTCTTGGCATGGTGCTCATTTCTAGTGTTTGATAAATGGAGTGCTAAAGTGAAAAACCTGGGCATGCTTGCTGAGCAATAGTTAAAAATCTAAATTCTGGCCTCTACTCTGTGACCTTGCCTTGAATCGAGACACCAGCACCAAAGGGAGTGAATTAGGTGCATGGTCACAGTGCTCAGCGCTGGATGCAGCAAGCTGTCGCCGTGAAGAAGCTGTGCATCTAATGAATCACTCCATCCCAGCTGGCCACCATGGGAGACAATGGCTGCCTGTCTCTCTACTCCTGCCCTACCTACTTTTTCTTCCATATTGGTTTCTGAGTGGTGGGGCAGATAGAATTACAAGGGTCCTGGGAGAAGAATCTCCATAGTTCACAGCCTCTTGGGCACATAATGAGTTCACTGTAGAGCATATCTCTGGGAAATGAGAGAGATGGATGCCAATGAAGGATGGAGCACAAAGCCAAATGATGCCCCACCTTAATCCACTGCCACTCAAAACAAGTTCTCAATTGCTTCCAAGGTCTTATCCTCTGAGCCACCCCCACTCCTCAGGTTCTCTCTCCACATTCCCTTTGATTTACCTCTCCCCTCCCAACATAGCACCTGCAAGACCTACCACCCCAGAAACAATAGACCTGGCTTCACCCCCTGGACCTTGTTCCAGGAGACAGCTTCAGCTTCTCCTCTGTGACAAATGGGGGCAGGAACACTCACTTACAGGGTCCTGGTATCTTAAGGAGTGCTTATCATGATAACATGTAGCACAAACCATGTAAAATTCTACCATTTACAGAGCCAAGTGTTCACTTTTCTTTCTCTCATTGAACTTAAGCAGCCCCCTCAGGAAGTATTTTAATAGGTTTATCTAAGACTAAGAAAGTTTAATTGTATTTTGAACCAGGGTACATACAATTATATATTATATGAGTCAATATAAAGCACTCAATAACAAAAACATATGATAACACCATGTTAATGAAGTTTAATATATATGTGGAAATGACAGTGCAGGGGAAAGATCTAGACTAGAAGCTCCAAAACATGATTCTAAACTAGATTCTACCACTCTGTTTCCTCATTTTAAAATGTTGATGTTTTTGCTTACTCTTTCTCCTTCATACATGAGGTACAGCTGGGGTAGGGGTCAAAGTAGAGATGTTAGTGTTACTGTAGTACTGTCGACATTTTAGAGACAGTTAATAGTGTGTAATTGTGTGTGTTGATAAGCTGCTGTATCCATTTGTTTTCAAAAATTTCTATTTCTCATTTTCTTAGTCCTTTTTTTTTTTGCCAATTGGAACAAGGAAATTTTAGTCAGAATGATTAACCAGTTTCTAGAGCATGTTTACAGTATTTGCTTTAAAGCTTACCATATGATGACTGGGGCTTGGAAACAGAATAAATACACACACACACACACAAACATTTTCAGAACTTCAATTTTTGTTGTCTAATAATGTGTAATCTTTGCCCTAGAGTGTTTACTCTGACCAGCCATGTAATTGGACTTTATCAGCTGAGTTGGAAATAGGAGTTATCCTTTAATCGGATTAGAAAGATTATCTAAGACTCTGCTGCATAACCCGAATGCTGAAGTCTGTGTTGGTTTTTAGACACTGCACCTATAGTAACATTTTTTTTTTCCCCATCAGAATGGCTTCCTGGAGGTTCTGTATTCAGAGAGGAGTTAGATTGTAGCCAGGGCAGCAGTTTGCACTTACCCTGGTTTCTTTGTCTAGGGATAATGCATGTGATTCAAGGTTTAAGGATTCAAAGTTGAATGGTAAATATGTGACTGTGATCATAAGCCAAGTCTTGATGTTTGACACGATTGAACTGGACAACACGACACCCATGTCCCATTCAAGCACAATCATTCTTTAGCTGTGTGAACTTGGATAAGCCACATGGACTCTCTGGGCCTCAGCTTCTTCATCTGTAAAATGAAAATAATAGTATCAAACCTGTTTCAAGTTGCTATGAATGTATACAACATTCTATCCTTTGTTAACCAGGCCCTGTAGAGAAATCTAAAGGTTATTAAAACACTGACTCTTGCTGATCAGGTAAGTGATTGCTCTGAAAACTATTCTATTTGATAATTTGGTTTTTAGAAAAATCAATAATTATATTGATATCAGCCAGAATTATGGCCTAAAAAGAGAGACACATGTTCCCAATATTTATCCAACTTTATTTGTGGATCAAGAACATGGTTCCCTTTGGGATCTTTCCATGCATTTCACGCATTGAAGATAGCTACACAGGAGCAGATGTCTGTTTACACAGTTACAAACAAGGAAAGTTTTGCAAAGCTGGAACAATACAGTAGCTATGTCCCAGATTATAAGGGAAGTGGGATGGTCCTGAACTGTTTTGACCCCACCTGGGTTAGAGAAGGAAGCATGCGGTGCTGCTTTTATCCTTAGGTGGATTTGGGTTGTCAGTGCTACCTAGTAGAGTGGAATTGTGGAAGGGTTTCTCAAAGAACTATTTTCTTCCCTCTAAGTCAGATGTCCAGGCTGTTAGCACCTCTGGTAAAGCAGAAGAAGCTGCTTTCATACAGCAGCCATAAAGATTCATTTCCTCAAACTATCCTTTCCGACGCTACAACAGATCATTGCTTTCCCACCATTTTCTGGGACTGGACACTGTTCTAAATGCATGTGTGTTATGTATACTGCCCTTAAGCATCTCAAAATGCATAGGGACAGACAGGCCTGGAGCCAAACATGGCTTTTTTGCTGCTTGACAAATGTCTACACCGGCATGATGTAGAAGGCAAAAGACAGGAACAGGTGGCTAATCTGTTAAATAATAAATCATTGTCACTTTTCTTCCCTTTCAATTGGCTTGGATTCCTTTTCATCACTTCTTTCTAATTCCTCTGCTTCAGCCCCAAGAACAATTTCCACAGGGAGAATCTAGCTTAATGGGTGGGATACACTTTTGGAACCCCAAAAAAACTGTGTTTGAATCCTGGCCCTGCATATTATCAGTTCTGTAACCATGGACAGTTCTCCCAAGTTCTCTAAATCGCAAATTCTTCACCCACAAAATGTCAATTGTAAAGATTAAATACAAACACAATAAAAACTCCTGGACCATCCTAGGAACTCAATAAAGCTTAAAACAACAACAAAAGGGTGATCCTCCCGAATCTCATCATTAGAGTCTAACAACCCTGTTCACATCCAGAAATAATAGGAGAGTGGCTCATCCACTGTCGGTAGGAGTTGGATGGATGCCTGCATCAGCCCTTTGCAAACAGGCTGATCGATGGAGCCAGTGATCAGGAAAATTGAATTCCACTGAATACACACCACTGTCTGCCTGGCATCATCATATTTCAATGAAGCGAAATTGTAAATAGTGGGTGGCATTTCTGATGAGCTATGTGTTTGGGAATAAGGGATTTTGAAATGTCATTTTGAGCTCAAATTAATCAAATTTTGAATAACTGAGTTTGGAGAAACAAGTTCAATAGCATCTAAGTGGTTATTGAAACAGAATTTAGTCTGGGCCGCAAAATAATAACCACAGAAAATGAGGTCTCCATGGTGCTTTCTTTGACCTTATAAAAGATAGGCCCATATTCTATTCTTTCTGTATTGTTCATTCTCCAAATATTTAGCAGGAAAATCCATGTTCCAGGAGTTGTGCTAGGCACTAGAAAAACTTGTGTGCATGGAGATAGGCCCTGGATCAGAAAACCCACAGCTGAGTGTCAGATGAGGTCTCTCTGCTCCTTAGAGATCTGTTAAACCTGGCTTCACCCCCAGCCCATGACTTGAGATTGTCCAAATCCTTCCCTGAGATTCTGTCATATTTCCCTGCTTACTTCTCCTTGCCTCTGTGCTAGTGCTTATGTGACCTGTCTTTCTCTTCATCACCCCAGAAACACACCCTATAGCAGTATCCCTGAAATCTACTTTTATCAAGTATTTTGTAGGGTCTTTATAGACTTAGGTCTCTGAGAGAACCATAGCATGGGTATATTACAGAGTGGATGACCTCCTTTCTTCTCTTTGGAGGAATAGCAATCACTCTTTGATTTTGAGTAAAGCAGTTGTGACCTGTCTTTTGTCACTCTTGTTTTCTCTAATTATAAATTTTTACCCATATATTTTTTAAATAAGTACAGTTTCTTTCCCACAAGAAGATTGGTGTTTCTGTGACATCTCTCCTTCTTCCACCTTATGATACAGGTTGAATGTCAACATGTATGATGTGAGTACTATTGGAGAAATCAAGAAGAAAGGGTCTGTTAGTTGGCCTGGGATGATCAGGGTTGCTTGGCAGGAGAGGGGGCATTTGCTGGAGTTCTGGCATGCAGAGCAGGCAAGGATGGTGAAAAGACTCTAACAGCAGGAAAGACAATGGCATGCTTCTGTCTGATCCTCCTTTCCCAAGACAAAGTGGAGCTGTTCCAGGGCCATCATGCTGTGTCCTGCAGTATGGAAAGAGTGGGAGGTAGCACTTCGAAGCACATCCAATGGAGACAGGTAGGAGGCATCAGTGGCAAATGATAAGACTGGGAAACTTGTTGAGTGAACTCAGCCAAAATTTTCAGGAGAGAAAATTCTAAGGTATAAGATGAGATGGAAACTAGGTCAGCAAGAAGATTTGAAGAAATTCTGGGAAAGTGGGTCTAGAACTGTTGGCTCTCAATTAGGTTGCACACTGAAATCTCCTGGCAGGCTTCTAAAACCCCCATGTTTGTACCCACTCTAACTTAATTGGTCTGGGATGTGTCCTGAGCATGAGGATGGGTTAAAAACTATCAAAATGATTCTAATGCTCTGGCAGAGTTGAGAGCCACTCTTCCAGGTATATCCAGAGGTGAAATTGATAACAGGAGCAGCTTATTTCAAACATCTGCTACCACCATTGTGCTTGTATGGAGGGAGGGTAGAAACAGGGAGCCAGACATCTTTAGGATATAGGCCTAACCTGCACAGATTTGAGAGCCTTATATGAAAAGTCAGGTTTTCTTTCTTTCTTTCTTTCTTTCTAATTTAGAATATTAATTTCTAGAAATATTTTTCAAAGCTTGATCATTAAATGACTTCATCAGATCACCTTGGGGTGCTTCATAAAATACATATTTGAAAGCTATGCCTTATGATCCCTAGAAGTGGAATAGATCCCAGAATCTTTGTTTTCAACAATTCCATAGGAAATTCTCATGAACATTAAAGTTTAGCAATCACTTTTATGGAAGACCAGTATGTTTTGTATTGTAGAAGCTAACAAATGGCACCAACAAGGGTAATACCACTTTTATGTATATATATTTTTAGTTAGAGATGGACACAATAACTATTTTATTTACTTGTATGTGGTGCTGAGTATCAAACCCAATGTTTCACGCATGCTAAGCAAGCACTCTACCACTGAGCTACAACCCTAGCCCTGAGTAATACCACTTTTAACCAAACATGTACCATGTCCAAATGCTATATGCATAGGTTATTTTATCTTACACTTAGATAAATATTTTGAAGTACCATTATCTTTGCTTTACAGTTGAGCAAACTGAAAGTCAGAGAAGTTAAAGGACTTACCCATAATGATGCAGCTAGTGTGTAGCAAAACCAACTTTCAAACCATCATCTAACTGCAAAGCACAATATTCCATGTATGGTTCCTCCATAGCAATCCAAAGTACACCAACGAACATTCTGAAGCCCTGCTTTTTTAGCTTGAAAACACAGCACCAGGTGGGCTGGGTGCTGGAGCCTCTGACAGGGTAGCACCAGATCAGCAGCTGACTTTCTAGTTAGATATGCAAGCAAACCCCACCTTGGCCTCACTTTCGGATTTCTATGTCTCTGGGTATCCATGGAAAGCCAAGCTTGCTCCTATTCCTCTCCATTAAGGACCTTATTAGACTTTCATTTTCTCTTTCCTGCGCTCTTTCCAAGGACAGGGATCTCATCTTTGATGCTGAGTCTTTTCCCAGGTGTTCTATCCACCTGCTGCTACCAATTGCTTAGACAGTGCCTTTTAACCTGGCACCATCTGTGGTGTAATGGAAAGAACCCCAACCTTGCAGTCAGAAGATGTATGTGCACATTGGTTTCTCAGGGTTGCCTTGGATAAATCACTTTACTCATCTCAGCATTTATTCAGAAATCAGACTATGATTCACCATAGTCTCCAGACACAATTCTTTACCTACTTTCCTGAACTCTTGTATAACATGAAATGGGGTTGACCCTCCTCCCTTAACATGAATCTGTCCACCTGATTAGCAATATCTTCTACTCAGGCTCCTGTGGGAAAAGGGAGTGGTTTTTTTGCCCCTTACATAAACTCATTTACACTACACAGGTCAGTGAATCTTCTGCCTTGATTGGGTGCCAGGTGGGGGGAGCATTCCCTCTCCAGCTACTCCTACCTCCCCAAATGGGAGAATTTACTACTTGTCCAGAGCCAGGGCATTCAATAAACTCAGTGTCCTCAGGGTCTGGCTTACTACAACTTGTTCAAGCAGTACTCATATTCTGTGTTCTCTCTTCTTCTTTTGCCTAAAACCCAGGTAAAGCCTGACTCAGATTGGCCAGCTTTGTTGATCTCCAGCTTTCATTCATGGCTGATTGAGTAGGAAAGTTCAAGGTCCCTCTCTGGGTCCAATTTTCTTTCTACTTCATGGGCATTTCTGAATGCATGAATCCTAAGAGTTGGTGTATAGAAGACTGTTAATAGGTCTAAGCCATGTTTTCCAAGTCAGCTTTTACCAAATAGTCCTTATCAGAGATTATCAGATGCTAGTCTCAGGAATAAAACAGCAGTTTTATTCCCAGGCTGCTACAATTTTGTAAGTGTGCAGCAACCCTCAAGGATCCTGTGCTGAAGAGGAGTCCAACATCCCTGAGGCATGAGCCAAAATGTCATTATTATGCAGTCAGAGATTCCATCTTTACTTTTAAAGTAAAGATGTTCACTAAGCCCCTAGGTGGTCATATATCTAGATATTGTTATTCCCTCTTTAATTTTCTTCATCTCCAACTACAGAACCAGTGCCTGGCACATTGCAGGGGCTCAATGTTATTATTCTCAATGAGTTAAATAATGCCCCAACCCACCAACAACTCTGGTGAGTTACACACACACACACACACACACACACACACACACACACACAGTCAAAGAACAAAACAAACAAAAATTTGATGCAAAGGGAGTTCGGTCTTTATGCTGTCATTTCTTAACTGGCTGATTTGGGATGATTAAAATCATGAGGAGTCCAAAAGTGGAAGAATTCGTCATGTTTGACGTTGGCACATTGGAACCAATTTAAAAAATTGCTTCTGCATCAGCAACACGGCCAATTTACATGTACTTGTGTAACGAGGAAGAAAAGATGCAGACGCTGAACGTGAGGAGGAGAATAACCAAGGGAGAGGCCAGGGGGCGGATCCCTAAAGGAAGAGGAGAAAGAAGAGGAATGGGAGAAGGAAAAACACAATGAAAAAGAGAAGGAAGGGGCTGGGGCTGGGGCTGAGCGGTAGAGCGCTTGCCTAGCATGAGTGAGGTACTGGATTCGATCCCCAGCACCACATAAAGAACTAAACAAACAAAAAGAGAAGGAATCATAAAAAAGAAGGCAACAAAGTAGATAAAACCCCTCCTCATTCAAACTCAGAGTATTAGATCAGCTGAGGAAGAAGACACTGGGGCTAAGGAGGAAAATACTGTCCACAGGTCTCCAGGTTACTTGGTGTGATTTCCTACATTAGACTAGTTCCATGGCATGTTTCAGCTTTCTTCTTTCTAGTGTGATCTGCTGGGAGCCATTAGCCAAGTAGGTATGACAATTTCCTTGCCAGCGTACCCCATGTTGCTTAGTGGAAGGACTCGTGGAAATAGGACACTTTGCAGTGACATTGCAGTTAGGTGACCTTGCTCAAGGACCAGGGCGGATCCGGGATTAGGGTGTTCCCGGTTTAGGATAATCGGGTTTAGGGCGTTCCAGGTTTAAGATTATTCCTGCTGGGAATAGGGCGTATCCTGCTGCCTGAGTTCCCCTTGAGTTCTCACGGGATTCAGACAGTATTTTTTGGCAGATAGAAGCCCAGTGGAGGTGGATTTGGGCAGAGAACGTGGATTTCCCCAGAATGTGATTGTAGACGGCTGGTGTGAGTTCGGGAATAAAGAGTTGCTGTTTGAATCTACAAGCTGTGTGGTGGCTCGTGATTGTGCGCCCAGCCAGACTGTGGCAGTGATCAGTCCCCCACACATAGTAGGTGCACGCACAATAATTTCTTGTGGAATGGAAGAATGCCGGGCACCTGATCATCTATCCTGATACTCTCTGTATAGTTTTTGGGCTATTGGTTTTTATTTTTCAAGCAGGTGCATTTTTAAAATGTGTATATTTTAACGCCCCTCCACAGAGCCTAATCAGACACCCCCACCCCTACCATATCACAGCCTTCCTAACTCCCCAAAGGCCCTTATTTATTTTATCTTGTGTGTGTGTGTGTATGTGTGTGTGTGTTTTGTGTGTGGTGATCACTTTTTACCTTGTGTGAAATCCTTTCTTCTTGCTGACTCCCTACTCTTTTCTCCCCCCACCCTCTATCCTTTTTTCTTTTTGATTTGTTTTGTCTTCCTGCCTCAATTATAAGCCCTTGGAGATCAGCCTTTATTCAGCCTAGCATACCAGCCTAAGGAGATTTGAAAGAGGCTTGTCTCTACTGGGATTCTATTGTGACAAAGGAAGCTTTCCATGTATCCACCCCATGCAGGGGTTTAGTGTATCACATTGGGAGACTCTCTACACCTAAAAAATTGCATTAAAATATTTTTAGGGTCATGATATCTCTGGGGTACATAGCAAAAGCAACATCAAAGCTTCTTTGGGGAATTACATCCCAAATTCATATCACATCTAATCCCTACTCTTTTCCAAATTGCCATAAAAAATGTGCTCACACTCAAAAATTATAGAACACACAAGAAAAGTGAGTGTAAATAAAATAACAAAAATATGAGAGCAAAAATATAACACGTGGGTTTGCATGTCAAGAACTTAAGATAAATCTATTTAAGGGGGAGTATCACATAAATGTTTAAAATTATTGAAGATACAAAATTAACAAAGTGTAATAAAAATAATGCTCCATGAAAAAATAAGAGGCAGACTTGAGAAAGAGCCAAATGGTCCTTCAAGAAATAAAAACAAAATCATTAAAATAGAAAACTTGTCACACAGTTTAAAGAGCAGACTAGACACCATTACAGAGAGAATTAGTGACTAGAAGACAGACTTTTGGACATTAGAATGCAGATAGTATTCTTTTTGTATTAGTGCATTATAGTTATACATGATACTGGGGTTCATTTGGACATAATCATACATGCATGGAGTATAATCTGCTCCATTTTGGTCCTCAGTACTTCCTCTTTCTCTCCTCTCTTCCCTCCTCATTCTCCTTCCTCTACTGGTCTTCCTTCTATTTATTTCATGGTTTTTAAAATTTGTTGTTTATGTATACAATAGAAATGAAAATCCCTGAGGTATATTCATATATGTACATATCAAAACTTGATAAATTTCATTCTACACTTCTTCCCCTTCCCCATCCCTCCTCCCTCCATGTCTTTCCCCTTCCTCTACTCCACTGACCTCCTGAAGTGTTATTTTATTAGGAGTTTGAAGAAAAGAAGAGACAGTAGGAGATAATCAAATATTCAATGAGACAATGGAGGAGAATTTCCCATGCCCAAAGAAAGACTTGAACCTGCAGATTGGAGATTGTACCCAGAGCAACAAAAAGAAAAAATGAATCCACATCTAGATACTTTGAAATGAATGTTCAGAACTCCAAAGCAAGGAGAAGATCTTAAAATTTGTCAGAGAGAAAGAAAAATTACCCACAGGTAACACAAATTACACTAACAACAGACTTCTTAGTAGCCAACCTAGGAAGCTGAAGGCAACAGACTATATTATCTTCACTATGTCAGAGCAGTGATAGACAAGAAAAATAAGAAAATATATAAATAACATGAGTCTAAATCCAAATAGGTACAAACTGTTTTTAAAAAGTAATTAATTGGAATGTTTAAAAGAGGCAGTACTAAATTGTTAACAATTTCAGTTATGTGGGAATTAGAATGAGAGTTATTGGATTCTTGTGGCTTTGCTTAGGGCAGAGATTCTGATTAAATGAAGATCATTTTAACATCAAATAGGAATATTAAACACTTAAGGGTAAAACCTAAAAGAAAAGAGATAGAAGAAATGAAATGATAGTAGAAATGAAAAAAATAAAGTTCAGTGAATCAAATGGAAAAGAATATTTAGATATAATAAAAAATATTAACAACAACCTAAGGATAATACACACAAACCTCAGGATGTCTGTTACTTACTAGGATAGCTACTGGAAGGTTTGGGATTTTGCTGGATTTTAAAGTTGGATTGTTATATATGTCCAATACAACCTTAAAAGGAAGGATATGTCCAAAAAACCCCTAATATTTATACTAACTAGGTGACTTTACACTAACTAGAGGATTCTGATAGTCTAATGCATTATTTACTCTCTTTTGAAACTGTTTTGTAGCCTGGAGGTGCAGTTCAGTGGTAGAGTCCTTGCCCAGCATGTGTGAATTCCTGGGTTTGACCTGTAACACCACAAAAAAGTTCATTAATCAATAAAAACAAAACAAAACAAAAAGACTCACTATTCTGTAGCTAAAGAAAAAGAAGTATACAGCACCAGCTTGGGAATTGGGAGCATAGATCATGTGAGGCTCTAGCTTTAACCTTTCCTCTGACATTGGGTATCCCTGTCCTGTTGGTGTCTCATGGTTATCTATTGTAGAAATAATGCATCAGGGTAAATAATCTCTTAGTCACGACTGTACATAGTCATAACTCTCCAGTCATCTCTGCATTTATATTTGCTTCCTGAACCATGGAGCAGAAAGAAAACACAGGGATGATCTAATCTAAACCTCTGTTTTGTAGAGGGAAAACTGAAGCCCAGAGAGGACATGTGTATTTTCCCAGAGTCACTGTGAAAGCTCAAGTGAACAAAGATCTGGGGTCCTGAGCCCCAGTTCAGGCTCTTTCCATAAGCTCTGAGGCTCTATCTGCCTCTCAGTGGTGGTCTGAGGACACAGGAGGGAACGTCCACAGTGGGGAAGGTACCAAAATAGATAAGGACAACCTATTAGCACTAAACAGTGGCAAAATGAGACCCGATATTATCCTTTATGAAGTCAAGCTGAGAAGCTGAATGCAGGGGGTGTTTTATGTGTCAGCACTGTAGCAATTATGACTGGACTGATTAATAAATAGGCAAACAAATACTAGGAAATCAGGCCTGTTTTAATGCTTCAAATTCACAACAACACCCTGTTAACACAACTTCAAGTATTAACACTAATAATCACTCTAATCAGAGGAATGAAAACTCCAATTAATTCAAATGCTGCTCAATAGACCATCCCTGCGTCATCACTGCCTGTTATTGTTCTATCTGTTTAGATTTCCATGCAGTAATTAAATCCATTAACATGTAAAACTGGCTTCTGTTCTCCAGAGGAAAAATGAAAAAAGGAGCTGAACAACATCCTTGATGATAGAACTCCGACTTCCCAGAACTTCCACTGCATCCAAATTCTCCACACTTTCTTTCTGAAATAGCAACTCACCCTCTTCGGGCTTTTCAGCTCAATCCATAGTGTTTCTTTGCCCAAAAGGAAGATATGGCTTGAGGAAGGGGAGGGGCATAGGATCTAGAAACAGGAGGCTCATGGGGAGGTCATAGCTCTGCTCATATAGAGCTGGAAAACTTGGTTTTATAAAACATTTTTCTTGCCTTCATTTTCCCCATTTGTGAAATGGGAATGATGTGTGTTCTCGCAAGCTGCTTGTAGGACTTAAGTGAGATGGTAAAAGTGAAGGTGCTTTGTAAGCATTAAAGCACTCTACAGCAGGAGCTGTTTATTTTCCATAATGTTCACATGCTTGTAGGATCTTAAATATATTCACTGAACATAATGGGAATGTAATGCAGGGTGGGAAAATAAGGTGCATATGTTATTCACATTAAGACCTGAAAGAGAATATAGCATGACTTTAGTACAGATATAAAAGACTACATGCCCAAGATTTTATTTAACTCACTAATTAATGAGATAGTAGACTGAAAAAAATTCTTTATACAATTAAGATAGTTTACTACTACCACCCCCTCCTCCCACCAAGAGGGAATTTTATATTACTATTATCTGACCACTCTAAGCAGAGGAAGAAACATCATGTGGCTCTCCAGCTGCTTTATCTCCTAAAATACACTTCTTCAGAAAGATAAATAAAATGGGAATTGCCAGGAAGAGAAAATGGAAAGAGTATTAACAAATGCTAATGCAAGCATGATGGTGTTTGATTTTGTGTCAACATACACAGTGTTTTGCATGAAAATAGCATTTAAATCAAAACTTTAGGTAAAGCAGTTTGCCCTCCATAAGACTAGTGGGTCTCATCCAACTCAGTTGGTCATCTGAATGACCAGCCTGCCAAGCAAGAGGGAATTCTCAAGAAGACTGTCCTTAGATTTCATGGGTGCCATCCAGACTCCTGCATCTTCAGCCTTCAGACTGACAATGGAATGTGAGCTCACCTGTTCTCTGCCTGCTGGTCTTTGAACTACAAGTGCCCTGTCAGCTTTCCTGGCCTCTAGCCTTGCACCCCACACTGTGGATCCTGGATCCACACATACACACACACACACACACACACACACACACACACACACACACACACCCTATTGGTTCTGTTTTTTCTCTTCTTCTCTGGAGAACCCTGACTAATACATACTTGCCACAGTCTGGCTGGGCACAAATGCCGCAGTCTGGCTGGGCACACAATCACGAGCCACCACTCAGCTTGTAGATTCAAACAGCAACTCTTTATTCCCGAACTCACACCAGCCGTCTACAATCACGTTCTGGGGAAATCCACGTTCTCTGCCCAAATCCACGTTCTCTGCCCAAATCCACCTCCACTGGGCTTCTATCTCCCAAAATATACTGTCTGAATCCCGTGAGAACTCAAGGGGAACTCAGGCAGCAGGATACGCCCTATTCCCAGCAGGAATAATCTTAAACCTTAAACCTGGAACCTAAACTGGGAACGCCCTAAACAGGATTATCTTAAAACCGGGAACACCCTAATCTGCCTTGGTCCTTGAGCAAGGTCACCTACATTCAATGTCGCTGCAACATGTCAGCAACATGGGGTACGCTGGCAAGGAAATTGTCATACCTACTTGGCTAATGGCTCCCAGCATCTCCCCCCTTCTGATTAATTAAACAACAAGCAATGTGGCTTAAGGACCGTGCCTGGTAGGTTGTCCAATTCAACATATGGTTCTTACCCGTCATCGGAAAACTGACCTTTAGGCGTCAGCCTCCTGTCTTAGGTTGATACCACTGCAATTGAATCATACCCGTCACTGACTACCGGTCCAGCATACAGCCATACTTGTGGATAGGTCTATGCACCAGTGGGGGGTGAGGTTCTTTGCCTCACCTCTGTTGGCTCCCAAATTTGGCCTTGGTGCCAGTGGGGGAGTGAGGTTAATGTGGCTTATGGACCGTGCCTGGTAGGTTGTCCAATTCAACATATGGTTCTTACCCGTCATCGGAAAACTGACCTTTAGGCGTCAGCCTCCTGTCTTAGGTTGATACCACTGCAATTGGATCATACCCGTCACTGACTACCGGTCCAGCATAAGCCATTGGCCCCCAAATTTTAGACCATCACTAGCAGAAGGGAGGAGGATACAGAAATGCCACGACACCAAGCCAATTGACGGCTCCTTGGGAAAAAATTGCATCACTGGTGACACCATCAGCAAAGATATGTCAGCACTACCACAATTAACATGGGGTGCGCTGGCCAGGAAATAAAAATTGCATCACTAGTGACACCATCAGCAAAGATATGCCAGCATTACCACAATTCGCTGCACCAAACGATAGTTACATAGTCCAGGCAAGTTCTGCAAGCAGTTCAAAGCAGAGGAATCTATCAATATGTCCATTTCCTCCCAAAATCCGTTTCCTCCCAAAGTAAGTTGACTCTTTGATTGAGCATTACTTGTTGAGTTCTTCACCGGCACTGGGATGGAGATAGGAATTCTGGCAATGATGCTAAAGAGACATTATCCTGAAAAGAATTATTAAATATAATGAAAAGGAAAGGTGAAAGTAAACAAACAGATCTGTTAACCTACTTTAAAAACAATCCTTAACAGCCTTTTACCTAATTTAAACTAGTAAACAAACAGATCTGTTAACCACCTTTAAAAACAATCCTTAACAGCTGTTTACCTAATTTAAATTAAACCATTTAAATCACGTGAATAAAAATAATAATAATAATTCGGATCCATTTTTTCATGAGCGCTCCTCATATAAGAAATATGGACATACGCACATACAGACATACAACACAAAACACAAGAGTGTACATAAACGTACAACACATAAGAAAATAGTAAAGGCCTTGTAGCTTTACCTGGGTGAAATCTCCATTGCAATGTTTAAAAACTCCACAGTCAAAAAATAAAACTGATCAGAAAAACATTAACCTAGGTTTGTATGAGCTCAAAAAATAAAAATAGAACCTTATGATGTGGAAAAATGCAATAATAAAATAGCTATTGAAAAAAGCATCCTGGTTAATCACTGTCGCAGATGTAAGAATGGCCAAGCTGGAGTTCTGGATATCAGCTGTTATGGATTTGAGTCAAATCATCTTCTTTTCGATCTGTAGGGACTGTTTTAGTTAATCTCTCTGGAATCCAAATGGGCTGCTGTTCTCCCTGTGGAAAAACACAAACAGACCCCCGACTCCAGACAATCACTGGGTCAGGACCTTTCCATTGTCCTGTTAGAATATCTTTCCAAAGTACTTTAGGCTTATGTACATTTTTTGGATACATATGCCTTTCCGCAGCACTAAGTCCTGATGAATCCAAATTTAAAAAGTTTAGAGTAAAAAGCGTTATTTTAAGTTTATCTTTGGGGGATATATACCCCTTTCCAATTCCCTCTTTTTGCTTTAATAAGTATGTTTTAATAGTTTGATGAGCTCTTTCAACTATGCCTTGTCCCTGTGGATTGTATGGGATTCCTGTTATATGAGTAATACCAAATGATGAGCAAAATTGTTTAAAAGAGGTAGAGGTATAGCCAGGACCATTATCGGTTTTTAACTGTTTAGGAACGCCCACAGTGGCAAAATTTTGTAAGCAATGAGCTATAACATCTTTAGTTTTTTCTCCGGCATGAAGGGAGCCCATCAAAAATCCAGAAGAAGTATCGACTGTAACGTGTAAATATTTTAATTTTCCAAATTCTGGTAAGTGTGTGACGTCCATCTGCCAAATATGGTTAGGTATCAGTCCTCTAGGATTGACTCCAAGATTAACTTGTGGTAAAAATGTCACACAATTTTGACATTGTTTTATTATATGTCTGGCTTGTTCCTTAGTTATTTTAAAACGCTTTTGTAAAGTATTAGCATTAACATGAAACCTTTTATGAAAATTTGTAGCTTCTTCAAATGTAGAGAAAATATGTATGTCATGTGTAGTTTTATCTGCTAAATCATTGCCTAAACTAAGGGCTCCAGGCAATCCTGTATGTGCCCTAATATGTCCTATGAAGAATGGATCTTTTCTGTCCCAGATTAGACTTTGTATAGTGGAAAACAAAGAGAAAACAGTAGAAGAAGGGGAAATCCTACCAGCATCTTCAAGAGATACTATAGCATTAACTACATACTGACTATCAGAAAATAAATTAAATACAGAATCTTTAAACATCAAAAAAGCTTGTAAAACTGCATTAAGCTCTACCTTTTGAGCTGATTGTTTGGGTACTAAAAATGTAAAAGTTTGATCAGGGGTAACTACTGCTGCTGTACCATTATTAGACCCATCAGTGAATATATTTGGAGCATTCATGATAGGTGTTTTTCTTGTCATTTTAGGAAAAACTACAGGATGCTTAGACCAAAAAGACAACAAAGGATTAGATGGTAAATGATTATCAAATGTAACATTAGATTTACACATGATTATTGCCCAAGTATTTAACTCATTAGCTAACTCATCAATTTGATCCATAGTATATGGAGTAATAATTTTATTGGGAGAAATTCCAAACACTCCCTTCGCTGCTTTTATTCCTTTGAATATTAATTGTCCTACAGCCTCAGGATACCTAGTAAGAATAGTGTTAGGAGAATAAGATAAATGTATCCATAATAATGGACCTTCTTGCCAAAATACTCCTGTAGGGATATTTTTTGTTGGTAGTACAATAAATAATAAAGGCAAACTTATATCAATTCTATCCAAATGCATATTTTCCATATATGTTTCAATAATTTTTAATGCCTTTCTTGCTTTAGGAGTTAACATGCGGGGTGAATTTGGATCTGATGGACCTTTTAGAATATCAAATAAAGGTCCCAACTCTCCTGTTGGTATACCTAGATAAGGCCTTATCCAATTTATGTCTCCCAATAACTTTTGAAAGTCGTTAAGTGATTTGAGTTGATCTACTCGTATTTGAATTTTTGGTGGACGGACCATGGTTGAGGATAATAGAACTCCTAAATAATTAATTGGAAAATTTAATTGTACTTTATCTATTGCTATCTCTAGATTATAATTTTTTAATAAGTTTGTAAGTGTGGCATAACATTCCAGCAATATGTTTTTATCTTTATGTGCCAATAATACATCATCCATATAGTGAAATATTTGTAGTTCAGGATTTTGATTTCTAAGTGGCTGGATTGCTTTGTTAACATATATTTGACACATAGTTGGACTGTTAGCCATCCCTTGAGGGAGTACTTTCCATTCATATCTCTGATCAGGACCTTCATGATTTAATGCAGGGATAGTAAATGCAAAACGTGGACTATCCTTGGGATGAATTGGAATTGAAAAAAAACAATCTTTAATATCTATAGCTAAAACATGCCAAGTTTTTGGCAAAGCAGACAATTGAGGAATCCCTGATTGAGCAGGTCCCATAATAACCATCTCATTATTAATGGCTCTTAAATCTTGCAATAATCTCCATTTACCAGACTTCTTTTTGATGACAAAAATGGGAGTATTATGGGGAGATATGGAAGGTTGTATATGTCCTTCCGCTAATTGTTGTTTGACCAGATCATGGGCTACTTGTGTCTTTTCTTTAGTCAGGGGCCACTGAGGAACCCACACTGGTCTTTCTGATTTCCAAGTAATTTTGATTGTCTCAGTGGCCCTTTCTGAAAATCCAACCCATGTCTGTCTGTTCCTTGATCTATTTGTACTGGTGCTGCTATACCTTGCCCTTGTTTTCCTAATCTTTTTTCTTTCCTAAAGCCTTGTCTAGCCCTAGTAGTGGGCGAATTAGGATTGATGTTATTTGTTAACGTCAAACCTAATTGATCTAAGACATCTCGTCCCCATAAATTTATAGGAAGCTGATCCAATACATATGGCTGTATAGTTCCTTCACATCCTTCAGGATCCTTCCAATCTAATATCATAGAACTTCTATGGGGATTAGTCGCCACTCCTAGGCCTCGAAGCGTTTGAGTGGCTTGTTGTAATGGCCAATGTTTTGGCCATTCTTGACGAGATATGATGCTAAGGTCAGCTCCTGTGTCCAGTAGCCCATTAAACTCATGACCTTGAATATTTAGTTTTAGCATTGGGCGAGAATCTAAATTTAAAGACAACATAGCCCAATCTACACCTGTGGAGCCTAATCCCCTGGAACCTCTTTCTACACTATGACTAGGAAATTTATTATGTAGGCTGGGTATTATTAACAACTGTGCTATTCTATCTCCAGGTGAAATTACTGATATACCTCTTGGAGAACTAGCTATAATTTTTATTTCACCTACATAATCGGGATCAATTACCCCAGGACTTATCATAAGTCCTTTTAATGTAGATGAACTACGTCCCAATAATAAGCCTACTGTTCCTTGGGGAAGAGGTCCTTTTACTCCTGTGGGAATGATTTGAACTCCCATCTCTGGAGTTAATACTGCTCTGGCAGAGGCACAGATGTCCAACCCTGCGCTCCCTCGGGTTTGTCTGATGAGGGATTTAATGGACAATGTGTCCTGGGCACTAGCCTGATGGTGTTGCTGGGATCCTCCACTGCCCCGTATATTTGTGGTTGTGGGCCCCGGAGCATTGGGCCCCCCTGTCCGTTTTTTGGCAATGGAGCCTGATGCCTTTCTCCACGATATCTTGGATAAATACCTGGTCTTTGTCCGTTTTTTGATAAGGGAGTACCTTCTATGGTGGTTTGAGAACGGCATTCATTAGCCCAATGTCTCCCTCTACGGCATCGTGGGCAAATACCCGGTATTCTATTCCTTTGATACCTACTTTTGTTAAACCCTCCTCCTATGGGGCAATTCCTTTTAAAATGTCCTGTTTGTTCACAATCATAGCATGTTTTTGGCCTGGCATCTAAAGCCTGTTGTACTGCAGCTGCCAAGACTTGCCCTTGTTCATTAATATCTCTACATAATTTAATATATGTGTTTAAATCTTCATGTCTCCATGGTCTAATAACCTCTCTGCAGCAACGATTTGCTTGGTCATAAGCCAGTTGTTTTATTAATGGCATTGCTTGTTCTGTATCCCCAAAAATTTTGGCAGCCGTTTGAATTAGCCTATCTACAAAGTCAGCGTAAGGTTCATTAGCTCTCTGTATTACCTTAGATAGCTGACCTTGTAAATCTCCATGTCCTTGTAAAGTCTTCCATGCCCTAACTGCGTCTGCAGCAATTTGTGCATATATAGCAGGATCATATTCAATTTGTTGCCGTTGACCCTCATAAGGTCCTTTTCCTAACAACATATCTAGATTTCTTTGAGGGTAACCGGCTGCTGCATTTCGCCTAGCTGTCTCCGTGCAAAATTCCTCATTGGCAACCTTCCATAACAAATATTGTCCTCCATTTAGTACAGATTTACACATGCTAGCCCAATCTGCTGGCGTCATGTCCAAGTTAGTAATGGACTCGACCATGCTTACCGTGAAGGGAGCTTGGGGGCCATAGGTTGTTACAGCCTCCTTTAACTGCTTCACTGTTTTAAAATCTAATGCACGGTGAATTCGCTGCCCTCCAGCCTGTTCAAGTACAGGGCATGCTAATCTTTGAGGTCCTGTCTCAGGATCCCATTTATCAACTACGGGGTTTGAGGGCCACTCAGCTGTCTCCATCGGTGGGGCTGTTGGTTGAATTACGCCCTCTTGTGATAAAACGGAGTTAGTAACAGCCTCCTGTTGTGGCCTTTTTCCTAACAACCCCTTTTCCTTTAAATTTTCTTCCTCTGTCTGACTAGCTCGAGAGACCTTCTCTTTTGCTTGATCTAAAATGTCTTTCTCCATGGTCTGAACCTCTAACAATTTACTTAACATCTTTTCAGTTTGTTTTTTACTAATTTCTAATCTACTATAAAGATAACGCAACCCAATAAGATAGCACAAAACAAAGCCGAAACTGAATGAAACAAAAACGGAATAAAAAATCATTGTATCAATTTTCTCTTCCTCAGGGCCGACAAACTTCAAACCTTTAGTCAACCATTTTTTCCAGTTTGCCTGAGAAATTTCTAGGGATAGGCAGCTTGAAACAAAAACAAGATAAATCAAAACAATAACACATTGTTTTTTGAATTGGTCACCCATTCTTTCGCTCTTCCTCAGGGGCGAGCAATTTCACTTACCTCTAAACTTCAGAAGTTCCCCGTAGGGGCCACCAAATGCCACAGTCTGGCTGGGCACAAATGCCGCAGTCTGGCTGGGCACACAATCACGAGCCACCACTCAGCTTGTAGATTCAAACAGCAACTCTTTATTCCCGAACTCACACCAGCCGTCTACAATCACGTTCTGGGGAAATCCACGTTCTCTGCCCAAATCCACGTTCTCTGCCCAAATCCACCTCCACTGGGCTTCTATCTCCCAAAATATACTGTCTGAATCCCGTGAGAACTCAAGGGGAACTCAGGCAGCAGGATACGCCCTATTCCCAGCAGGAATAATCTTAAACCTTAAACCTGGAACCTAAACTGGGAACGCCCTAAACAGGATTATCTTAAAACCGGGAACACCCTAATCTGCCTTGGTCCTTGAGCAAGGTCACCTACATTCAATGTCGCTGCAACATGTCAGCAACATGGGGTACGCTGGCAAGGAAATTGTCATACCTACTTGGCTAATGGCTCCCAGCACATACTTACCATCCAAAGTCATATAGATTCAATAGTGGGTAATTTTAACTCCATTCATGGTTAGTTTGTGAAATCTCAGGGAAGTAATTTCCAACGAAAACCTGAAAACCTTGGTTTCTGGGAGAGAGCAAGGCCTGGTTAGTGGTCCCAGTCACCATAAGGAGAGTCTCATGGGATCTGGCATTCCCACCAGGAAGCCTCAGCTCTAGTACAACCCCCCCCACCCCCGGCCTTACCTCCACCCAGGCAGGAATCATATCAGCAGCTATTCCTGGATTTCCTGACAAGGGATTTATGGGAAAGTAACTAGGAACTTGAGAACTATAGAGCAAGGATAGCGGAAAGGTTGTGCCCAAATTGTAAAGTTCCTGGAAGAAAAAACACACTCCTAGAAAGAGGCTAAGTGACTATCTTTGCTGAGGCTCACAATGAAGGTGCTGCAGTATCAAAGAAAATACTACAACATCGCTTACTAAGTGCTGCTGATGTGGCAGTAACTGTGTTAAGTACACGTGACATAAATTATCCTATGTGATCATCTCAGCTATGCTGAAAGCCAAATTATCCCCATTCAACACAGGGAAACTGAGCTCAGAGAGGGAAAGAAACTTGCTTTAAATATCTATCCCTGGAAAGGAATGAAATTCCTAGTGAATGAAAGGGTCCAAAGGTCAAGGATAATCAAGGGAGAAATTAAAGATAGCACTGAACACCCACATGAGCTTTAGTAAAGAGGGGGAGTTGTAGGAGGTTAGAGACAGGGGTCATACAGGCAGGCTACTGCCTGAGGATGACTTAGGTGGGGGGGGGGGGGTAGCATTTTTACCTATCCCTCCCAGAGACTAGCTGATGCTCATTTTTAAGTCAGTGGTCACCAGCAACATGTCCTCCTAATCATACCTTACCCATCAGCCAAGGAAGGAGTTACGGTGGCCTGGATGCAGCTCTTGTGGGCCTAGGCAGCTCCATCACCCAAGAGCACAGCAATTAGCAATTATTGATGACTTTAATTTCCTAACAATTATTCCCCATCTCAGAGAGTTTGGAATCCATGGATTCAAGGTCACATTCCCAGTATACCAAGATTTCTTGAAGGAGCTCCTTGGAGATGCCAAGTGAGACACCTGATAGGACATGGATTATAAGACAAGAGTTACTGACACATTAGCTGGCTTGAAGAAAGGGCAGGTGGGGGTGTCAGGAGAGTGGGTTATAGACTTACCAGTTCTGTCTCCCCAAAGCTGTGCAATCTTGGACAGCAGCTCCCTTTCCTGAGCTTCTGAAAATGGAGATGTTACCATAGACTTATACTGAGTACTAAATAAATGTGTAAAGGTGAATGGGATTTTATACTTTAAAGCACAGGTCAGTAAACTCTTTTCGTAAAGGAGCAGATAGCCAATAACTTGATCTTTGTAGGTCACACAGTCTCTGTTGCAATTACCCAACTCAGCTGTTGTAATGTGAAGCCAGCCTTAGATAATACATGACAAACAGCACAAGTCAGCCCCTGTCTCCTGTCTTCTAGCTTGTAGTTCTCAAAAATTAACCAAAGAATATGCTGAGATGCAACATAGCGAGATCAGGAAAGATTGGTTTGAACAGCCAGGGCCCTAGAAACAGAATGTCCTTCAATACTTCAGCCCAGTGATCCATGTTCCTGGGGATATTAGACCCAGGATGGACTGCTTTTGAGAACCTTCAGCTGTGATGAAAGTAGGGCATGTACAGGGAGGATTCCATCCACCCTGGCAGATTTTCTGAACTCGGGGTGCTGACTTCCAATCAATTGTAGATTCTGTTGTCTCTGGTTGCCAATCTATAAATAACAAATCCATCTCATGTAACTTGTTGCTTATGAATTTGTTCTGTCTCCCAGATTCAGATAAGTCGGTAACCCCTACACAGTGAACTTACTGCACAAATATGAGCTGCTGTGTTTCAATAAAGCTTTATTTTTGAATGCTAAAATTTAAATTTCACATATTTTCACATTTCTTGAAATATTCTTCTTTTGATCTTTTTCATCCATTTAAAAATTTGAACTTTAGTACATTCAAAAAGAGAAAGAGGGCCAGATTTGGCCAGTGGGTCAATCTCTACCCTAAAGTGCTATATAAATGTGCAAAATGCAATAGGGAAGAAGTTTTGCAAAAATGTGAAGAAGACCCCATTTTAAAAAAAATAGTAATGTCTAGGTTTAAAAAAGCAACTGCTCACTGATGGGGCTGGGGTTGTGGCTCAGTGGTAGAGCACTTAGCATGTGTGAGGCACTGGGTTTAATCCTCAGCACCACATAAAAAATAAGTAAATAAAATAAAGGCATTATATCATTTATAACTCTCTCTCTCTCTCTCTCTCTCTCTCTCTCTCTCTCTCTCTATATATATATATATATATATATATATATATATATATATATATATATATATTTTTTTTTTTTTTTAATCAACTGCCATCTGAGCTTTGAGATGCTGCCTTCAAGGACTTGAAATCTGGAAAAAGAGAGGTTAGTGTGGGCTGAGACAATCATGGAGAGACTCAGAAAACATGGGGTTTGGCTTAAGCTGGAAGATACAGTAGGATCTCAATAAATGGGATCAAGGAAATGAGAATAAATAGAGGCACAGAGGAGACAAAGGACACCTAAGGAAAGACAACTGACAGATGAATGTGCTAATAATGGGCAGTGTCAGGGGTCCAGCTTGAAGCTCCCAGCTCCCACTCAAGTGCTCTTTCCAGGTCCCAGCTGCCTCATAAATTATGTGGATGAATCGCATAGAAGCATCCCATTCTAGGATAGCTTATTATCACACTGAAAGATAAAAAGACATTCTGAACAAGTTATTGAAAACTAACAGTTGTGTTAGTAAGATTTTTTTGTTGTCATGACCAAAATACCTGACAGGAACAACTTAGAGGAAGAAATATTTGTTTTGGCTCATGGTTTCAGAGGTCTCTCTCTGTCTATGGTTGGCTGGTTCCAGTGCAGAAATATCATGGTGGATGAGTAAGGCAGAGGAAAGCTGTTCAGCTCATGACAACTGGGAAGGAGAGAGAGAGAGAGAGAGGGGCTAGAGAGAAGATAACCCTATTCCATGCCATTACAGGGCATGTCCCCAGTGACCTTTCCCCATCAGCTATGTTCCACCTCCCCTTAATCCAGTCAGCCATCAAAGGTTAATCTCCTGATGAGGTTAGAGCCCTCATAATCTATTCACTTCCCAGTAGCCCCACCTTGGGACATTACAGTACTGGGGACACATGACATTTTAGGGGACGTTCCAGAGCCAAACCATAATAAAGGTATTAGGTAGCCTACAGATATTATCTCATTTGAAATTTTCAGTAATCCTCTGAAGAAGGTCTGGTTATCCCCACCATTTTCCATTTACAGATGAGAAAACTGAAAAAAAAAAAATTGAGAAAATTTCTCACTATCCTCAGCACAACCATCCTAACCGACAATAAACATTTATGTATTGTTCCCCAAAGACTCTTGGAAGAAACTCAGAGAAACACAGCAAGCAATAATCTAAGGGCCCTGGTCAGCTCAGCCTCCACAGAAGGTGGAAACACATCCCAGGTGGGGCAGAGTGTTGGGAGGGGATGGCACAGTGGCGGTCTGTGTAGATGACTCAACATGGCTCTGTTTGGAGTAGCTGCAGACTTTCATCTCTTAGCAAGCCTAGAGTGGTTCCTAAGAATGACTCCATATGGCTGGCTGGTAATGGCATGCTCTAGAAGGACTCATAGTAGCAGCAGCGTGGGGGTTAGGAATAATTAAATAACATTTTCAGCTTTTCTGAGAGCCCTTGGACTAAAACAAAGAAACAGGTGAGAAGAGGAAAATTGAGGGTTATTTGCGTTTTGTTAATGGGCCTTTAATCAACAGAACCCCATAGCTCCACCAGCAGCAGCCAGTCCCTGCAATCTGGGGAGACTGTATACTTACAAAGCCCCCATTCAAGAACCATGGAAGCTGGCACAATGCGGCAATCAGACAGGCCCCGGCTTCTCCATGGTGCTACACCTGCACCTGTTATCATGGCAGGAACTTCTTTATCAGCCCTTAGAAACTTGAACAACAGAGCAGGTTGTCTTTCATCAGTTCTCTTCTAACCTTTGTGGGCAGGGATATACAAACCAATACCAGAAGTCAGTCTCTTTCTTTGGAGAACCAGTAAGCCCATGTGGGTCTGGGCACCTACAAGTCTACCATGTGGCATCAACCTGGCTGAGTTCCTTGGACTGTAAACCAGCTCTCATTCTAGGGGTGTGGATAAGGGTAATAGCTGTGGCTGTAGCTAGAGCCAGGGGGATGGGAGCTGCATTAGCACCCACCCCACCACTGCGGAAGGATGAATGCATGAGCTGGCTTGTCAGGTGCGGAAGGAAGCTGAATGCTTTTTTGATTGCTATAATTGCAGCAAATTGGACGCTTGAGAGCGCCTGTTTAACAAGAAGAATCTTGTGGATGAGACTTAGAGAAGACGCCCCTCTTCAGTTCCCTCTCCTTTGTCCCATGTGTATGAGATAATTCTCCAGCCATCACAGATTGTGAATAGGCAGCTAATTTTAGTTGTGCAAGCCAAACAAAGACCCTGGTTGGTAGATCCGGAAGGTGATTCATCTGATACGATGTTTGTATGGTGGAAGTTAGAGGTCTTGGCAGGAGCCCCTGACTATTTCCAACTTTCCTTCTAAGGAGTTGGATGATTTATTAAGTGGCTAACTCAATGTGGACATCAGAATCCTTTTTTCTGTTCGTGGGCCTTCTGTCTTGGTAGTGCTGGGTGTTTCTGAGTGTGGTGATCCTCCTCTGGGTCTTAATTGGGAGGAGTCAGGAAGGCAGCAGTGAAGCCAAGGACAGGGAAAGAGTCAAAGGCACAGAGACCCGTATACAACCAAGGCCAGAGGTCTTGGACATCTTTGGGGAAAACAGACATGAGTAAAGAAGATCCAAAACCTGGGTGGGAGTAGAAGTTTAGAAACTGTTGAGGAAAGTTGAGCATGTCCTGATTCTTTTATTGGTGTGCGTCTGACTAGTACCTGGGCTGGTTGAGCTGAAAGTTGTAGGCTCAGTGTCTTTTTAAACAATCTGTCATAAGAGCTAAGAGAATATTATATCTGACTTTAAAGCTATTTTTGCTGCCTTACCTAAAATAGGTCACTTGGCCTTGCTGAGACTTTGGGGGACCAACGTGTCACAGTTTGTCAGTTTTCCCCCATTTTAGTACTGGAAGTCCCGCATCCTGGTAAACCTCTCAGTTCTGGAAAAAGCAGGATGGTTAGTCACCTTCCTGGGTTCCATCCACTGAGGGGTTGAGATTTGCTAGATTATTATTATAGAACTGGAAAAGCAGAGGCCTATCCCTTGTCTCACTTCTATAAATTTTCTGTGTGACCTTTCATCAAGTATTTATCATTTTAAATATTTTTTTTGTAGTTGTACACAATAACTTTTTCAAAAAATTTATTTTTATGTGGTGCTGAGGATCGAACCCAGGGCCTTACACATGCAAGGCGAGTGTTCTACCACTGAGCCATAACCCCAGCCCCGCTAGATTATTATTTTTTTTATTAGTTGCTCAAAACATTACAATGATCTTGACATATCATACATTTGATTCAAAGGGCGTATGAATTCTTATTTTTCCACGTGTACAGATTGCAGTATCACATTGGTTTTATAGCCACGTTTATACATACAGCCATACTAGTGTCTATTTTTAAGACTCTTCTGGCAATAGCATTCTTAGAGACAGTCAGTTTTTCGTCTTCTGACCTCTCTCATCCTACTCCAAATATTAGCCTCATCATGCCTCAGACATGGTATGTTCTTCTGTGTCTTCTTTGCCTCTTTTTTATACTGTTCTTCCTTCCTGGAATTTCCTTTTCTATCTCTCTTTCCAAAACACTCTAACTAATTCTTTGAGGTTTTAAATGCACACTCATGTCAACAGATGAGGAAACAGCATAGAGTTGTTAAATGGGTTGGCCCAGGTCTTCCAGTTGGTGAGTGGCACACATGGAATTTGAATTTGGGTAATCTCTCTCCAGAGGCCACACCTTTAGTGGTCCCACTCTACTATATTCTGTATATTCTCTTCTATGGCATTTGCTACATATGTTGATTACTTATTTGCACATCTGTTCTCCATGCCAGACTGTGAAGTCCTGGAGAGCACAGTTACCTCTTATTCTGTGTCTAGAGCATCGAGTACAGTGCTGGATCACGGCAGATGCCCAGTATTTGTCAGATAAGTGGCCAAATGAATCATGGGCATATATGCAGAGGAGGGCAGAACCGGGCTGGCTAGGTGCCACTGCACTGTGGAAATTGCGTAATCCTGGTCAGGGAGCCTGGGGATCTAAGGCCAAAGATCTACCATGAGCAACCTGGAAACCATCACTGAAATCTGTATTCTCAGAGAATAGAAAAACTAAAACCATCACTCATGATAGTTTTAAAGGCACCCTACCCCTATCTGTGTAGGCCCAAACACTGAACTATTCACATGTGTTGCTTTCCATCAGCCCCAAATGCGTGTGTATGTGTGTGTGTGTGTGTGTGTGTGTGTGTGTGTATATATATATATATATATATATATATATATATATATATATATGAAAAAACACCCCAGGAGAGACATAATTGTTCTAGGTGCTGAAAATTAATGGTAAAGAATTATGGGTAAATAAATTAATTGAGCAAGTTTTGAAAGATGAGTAGGAACTTTGAGGTGCAATAGGGGAACAGTTGTTTTAACAGAAAAAAAAGTCCAACATTTTCAAATAAGGATATTTTCAATAGAAAATATTGGAAAAGCCCAACTCAAACTGTTTCAAATATAGGAGAATTCATTGATTCAGTTCGCTGGGCAGTCCAGACTTTGAGCAGCTCCTCAGAGGGCTAATTCAGTGGCTCAGCGGTGTTTCTCCATTTTATCCAGGAAGTTGACTCCATCCTATGACTGGTTTCTCTGGTGCCTGCTGTGGTGCTTCCTGTAGCAGTCTCTCTCCTTCTAACATCTAGGGAGATAACATGAACGTTATCTCCAACATTAAATAAAAATCCTGACTTTTATCTGTTGATTCCTTTGCCCTGCCTGTGGCCAGGAGGATGCCCTGTGCTGGGTGGCTGGAGGAGTAACCACTGAAGCAAGGGGGTTAGGTCAGCCTGATTTATTTAGACTGATGTGGGAGAAAAAACACAGTATCAATTCTATCATGATAGCAAGAAACCTCAAAATAAATTGTTCCATATGCCCTGCATCCCTAGGGCACAGTATCAAGGGATAAAAACATAGAGAAATAGGAGCTAAATTGATGACATTTGGATATTAGGCAATTAACTTTCATGAGCTCCATCCTAAAACACTACAATTTTCTCCTTTAAAACATGTTTCTTCAGCTTTTTATTGTCATTATCAATGCATTTGTCTGCTCTGTGAGCAATATGAAGGAACTCCTACATGCATAGGAAGGCCCTCCGTGAATGTATCACTGAAATAGATCTGTCACCACGTAGGTCTTCTTTCTGTAGGTTTAAAAAATATTCACAGCGATTCCTTTTAGGTTCTTTGTGGTAACTAGGATACTTTCATGGCAGAACTGGAAAAGCAGAGGCCTATCCCTTGTCTCACTTCTATAAATTTTCTGTGTGACCTTCCATAAATTATTTATCATGTCTGTTTCAGTTACTGATGCAACTTGAGTACTTGATAATATGGTAGTTTTGAATTTTACAAACTTAGCTAAGTTGGAACTAAAATTCCTAGAATTCCTTTCCCTATATGGTTCTGAGTTAGAATTAGCCACAAGTTAGTGTTCTAAGTCATGTAAGATTCAAAAGGTGGAGGTGAAAATTCCATTTTATTTTTTTTTTCTTCTAAATGTCAATGAGAACATGCAGCTCAGTATCCCTGGCTTATTTGATTGATGTGAGGTAGAGTTGGGGCTGGAGCTCCTCCAGCTCCTATCATGTTCCATCCTTTTTCTGCCTTGAATCCTAAGGCCAATGTGAGAATTGCTCTGTGGTGCCAGGTACCAGCTTACCTTGTAGCTCAGGTGCTTCACTGAGGATGAAGGAAGTGAGACACAGATACTAGTCAATCTCCTAGTCTACCCTTTGTATCCCTACTTTTTGCTTATATTTTCTTCTGCATTCCTAGCCTGCTGACCTCAGGCCCAATCCCAAAAAGCAGAAATTAGGGACTTAATAGCCAACACAGTCAGCTCTCACAATCATTCATGGTCTAATACTTGGAATATATCTCTTATTCTATGCCACTCAGAATGGTCCTATTTCTCTGAATCCTGAGTGATATAAAAAATATTTATTGAATGTTTACTCTAATGTTAGTAAACATTCTATAGTATTGTATATATTTACCATAGTGTTATATAATGTTACTATCAGCACAGAGAATTTAAGTAATTCACCCCAAATCATACTTTTTCAAATTTATAAGAAGCTGGCTCAGGATTTTTTTTTAAACTTTGACAGTTACCTAGAGTCTGTTTCCTTATCCACCATCTCCTTTGTAGAATAAAAAGCTGTTCTAGATATTCTTGAATTCTCCTATAGCTTGTAACTCTCTAGGAAATAGGTTCTGTTACATTCTTAACCTCTAGAATAGTGTATCTCAAAGTATGGTCCAAGTGTCTTCTGTATCAGAATCATCTAGAAGCTTGGTTGCAGGTATGGGGTGGGGTCCTGCATGTTTCTGGTTTTCTCAAGTGATTTTGAAGTATAATGAAACTTGCCAACTACTCTCTGCCCACATGAGAATAATAGGATAACATATAAGTGTGTGTGTGTGTGTGTGTGTGTGTGTGTGTGTGTGCCAGCGTATGAGCACCTGAGGAAGGAAAGACTGGAAGGAGTCTTTTCAGAGGTGGCTCCCCCACCATGCTGACATTTTAAGTGGAGGGTTGTGTTGCAGCCTCAGGTTTGTAGTTCCAGAAGACACAAGCAATGGAGTTGATACCAGAAAATTCTAACAAAGTTTGCCTCTGCTCTTCCTGGAAGCCCCTCTAGAAACAGCTCCAGAGATGTCTTCCATGAGGCAGGCTGTCACGCGCCTGCCCCTTGACAGTGCCAGGAAGCAATTAGAGTGGCAGCAGCTGAAGGGGTAGCAGAACCATTTGCATACATCCTTACCACCCCTCTGTCATCTGCTGGGATTGTTAATTAGGAGTGTTTCTCTCCCTTCTCTGTGGGTTTATCATTCATTTGTCTTCTCTTGGAAAGTCAAAACTGTACTACCCACTGGCTGAAATGAGCGGAAGTTCACAAAGGTGACCTTGTCTCAACAGCCTCGGGGGCCAGCTTCTAGCTGCACAAATTGCACTGCAAGAAGACAAGGCACCAGGATAAAAGCCTCAGGAAGGCTGCTGTGGGCATCATTAGCAGAGATGTAGGGCTGATAATGAGGCCTCTTCCACACAGATGCTGGCCTGGGGGTGCCAGCACTCCTGTCTGTGGAGAAGTAGCTCCCTCAGGCCTGAGACAGTCCCTTTTGCCCGTCAGGATGGAGTACAACAGTTTGCAGTGGGCTTTCTATTCTCTGTCTCATTTGAGTTTCTCCCCACCAATCTTGATGAGGTAGGATAGGAGAAATAAAAAATAGGTAGAAAGGGAACATAAAGGAAAGACAAGGAAATATAGTTTTAGACTATTTTCACATGCCTCTCCAGAACTATCACTCCCCAAACTCTCTCTTTGGCCGGTCACTACCAAATTTCTGGGAAATCTGGAAACCTACCTCGTACACTATCAATAAGCCCACCAACATATATAGGTTAAGCAAAGAGAGAAAACCTATAATTTAGCAGATAATGAAGTCCACATAGGCATGAGGATCCTGAAAATGACCAGATCACCATAAACCATCTTGAGATCACCAGAGTGATATCACTTCAACATACCTTCCCATAGCCAGCCCTTACCAAGGCTCTTTTAAAAGAGAAAATTGAAAATCCCAAAATGCCCTTCTTAATCTGGAATGGCCCATATTCTCCTTTGAATATGTATTCTTTGTTTTCCTAAATAAATCTCTGGGTCTCTACTGACACATGCTAAAATTCTTTCCCATCATGTATGTTAAAGGCCCCACATGTCCTACTGAGTTCTGACTTCTCTTTAGGAACTTCTTGGGACTTTCTTCCAGAGCTATCTCTTCTCTCATGACTTTTGGTATGAATAAACTAAGGAACTTGGAACTTGACTGCTGAAAATGTTAATAATTAAAAATTTATTCATTTCTTTCATGCCAAACTTCTTTCACAAAATGTGCCACTTCTTAAAAGTATTTTATTCTTTTCTAGATGTAACAGTATGAGTTGAGTTTCAGGTGCCAGGAACAATATTTGGTAAATTACTTAAGTGGTGTTATTTACTCCTCACAGTAGCCTCCAAAAAATATCATCAGAGCTACTGTACAGATGAGGAAACTGAGGTTCATGTCAAATTTTCTCAGAAATAATTTCATGGGATTTGGGGAAGGACTGGTATAAGTAAACGCTGCACACAGAGGCATGAGCTAAAGAAAATGCTGACTACTGAGACTGCATCTTTGCTCCGACCTCCTGACAGGAAAAGACTCAAGGCCAAAAGCTGGGCCTAAAATTTCTCCTTGCATGAGTGACTTAAGTTGCCAAGATCAGGCAAAAATAAACTAATCTCATGTTGTTTTGAGTTTGTAATGAAGCTGAACATGAAAGGTGGCTCTTCTTTTTCTGTGAATGAACTCTCACAGTTGCTTGCTTGCATTCTGGGCTGACTTTCCTAACAGGACTTGACCTCTGGCTGCTTTATCACATGTTAGTTTTGCTCTAGAAGATGGAAGAAAAAAAATCTCCCTACGTCTGACTCCTCTTAAGACCAATTCTAGTAGAAGTTTCCATCACAGGCTCAGGTGCACATCCAGTTGTCCTTCCACAGATGCAAGAAATTATTTCCAGGACCCCCTATGAACACCAGAATCCTCAGATGCTCAAGTCCCTTGTATAAAATGATGCAGTGTTTACATATAACCAGCACACACTCTCCTATATAATTTAAATCATATCTAAAGTATTTATAATTCCTACTACAATATAAATGTTATATAGTTATACTGTATTGTTTAGGGAATAATGACAAGAAAAAATGCTGTCTGTATTCAGTATAATTTTTCCTTTATTAGCTTGGTCCCCAGTGTGATGATGGTATGGAGGAGTGGTGGAATTTGAAGAGTGAATACTAGTGGGAGGTGATCAATTGGGGGTAATCACACTGAGAAGAATTTTCTATTCTTGGTTGAATTTGTGGATTCAAAGTCTAAAGAAGGCAGACTGTACCTATCAACATGAATTTTAGATGCTTATATTTCCTGTGTTGGAAGATATTTCAGTAGACATTTAACTCAGACACCTACATGGTATGATAATTACCGCCAAAGTTGAAGGGATTGCTACAGAATCAAGTGTCTTTTCTCTCTACTGAATATCTTGAATTCTGTAGTATCCTATCACCCTGAAACACCATAGCAGTGGGTAACAATGTTAGGATTATTCATTTAGAAAAGAATTTATAAATTATTTGAAGAAATGAATTGTGACTTGCTGGGAGCCATTAGCCAAGTAGGTATGACAATTTCCTTGCCAGCGTACCCCATGTTGCTGACATGTTGCAGCGACATTGAATGTAGGTGACCTTGCTCAAGGACCAAGGCAGATTAGGGTGTTCCCGGTTTTAAGATAATTGTGTTTAGGGCGTTCCCAGTTTAGGTTCCAGGTTTAAGGTTTAAGATTATTCCTCCTGGGAATAGGGCGTATCCTGCTGCCTGAGTTCCCCTTGAGTTCTCACGGGATTCAGACAGTATATTTTGGGAGACAGAAGCCCAGTGGGTGTGGTTTTGGGCAGAGAACGTGGATTTGAGCAGAAAAGGTGGATTTGGGCAGAGAGTGTGGATTTGGGCAGAGAACGTGGATTTCCCCAGAACGTGATTGTAGATGGCTGGTGTGAGTTCGGGAATAAAGAGTTGCTGTTTGAATCTACAAGCTGTGTGGTGGCTCGTGATTGTGTGCCCAGCCAGACTGCGGCATTTGTGCCCAGCCAGACTGTGGCAGTGACTGGTGTGTTTATTTCTGATTTTCAGAGTTATAACCCACAGACTAGCACATGGTGGGTTCTATCTACATATGTGTTGAGTGAATAAACAAGTAAATTAATGAATGAATGAATAAATGGACAGATTTCCTGACAAGTTTCACATAATTTGATTGAAGTAGCATAATTTCTCTTACCTTGATTCCCTGTTTCCTGGGCCTCTGCTCTAAGCTGTGATGAGACATATGCTCCATATTAATGCTCCCAATACAGTACTTTTTCATCAAGTAACTAATCTGCAAAAAGTACTTATTGATCCTCTCAATGTACTTGGAATATAAGAAAATATTAAGAATTAAGTTACTGAGTACAGGATCATGACTCTGAATCCTGTTGCTTAATATTTCTTGGAATGCCCAAGGTAAATATATGCCAGATACCAGGCATTCCCCCAATCTATTGCCAACCAAGCAGGTCACAATACTACCTTCGTCTCCATTCTCAAACCCAAACCCATAGTTTACCATTTAATCATGAGGAAAGGCCAGCTTTGAACAGAACTAATACCACCACCAATGGCAACAACAATAAAAGAATTTGTGTTGATACAGATTTATCTATGCCTCTGGAAATATGGTCGATCAATACTCTCTGCTGTGACCAATCCATACAAACAAGTCTTCTTAATTTGTTGTTCAAAGCTTTGTCATTGGTCTGTTTTTTTTTTTTTTTTTTTTTTCATTTCTTAAATATATCCAAGGCTGCAAAGAAAGAGGTTTATTGAACTCACAGTTTTGGAAGCTAAAAGTATAAGATCAAGTGGATCCATCAGTTGAGCCTCTGGTAAGGGCTTCAGGGTAGATGACATCATGGCAGGAGTGTATGTGAGATGGAGTAACCACATGGCAAGACAGAAAGTCAGAGAACTGGGTGGAGCCAGTTAGACTATTTCCTATGATGAGGGAACTGGGGTCCCACGAGAACTTTGTGGGACCCCAGTGTGATTACCCTCTGAGTGTGATTACCCGCAATCAATCGCCTCCCACTAGTATCCACTCTTCAAATTCCACCACCCCTCCATACCGTCACCATACTGGGGACCAAGCTTCCATCCAATGACCCTTTGGGAGACACATTCAATCCGACTCAAAGGGCAGCAACTCTCCACAGTCCTATCATAGACTATAGTCAACTAACTCGGAGTTCCAAAGCCACTTTCCCTAGGCCCTGCTGAGCATCCCAGCACATCCTCGCCACCTCTCGGCTCTCAGGTATCCCCCTGTGGCTAGGCCCTCCTCAGTCCCCTCTGCCCACTGTTTCTCCAGGACCATTCAATTTGAACTGAGTCTTGACTGTTTCTCCTCACACGTAGAAAGGAAGATACAAAGGCAGGAATCTCTTGACAAAATGTTTGGATTAGTTCTATACTTCCTAAGTATAAACATTTGGCCCACTTATTTAATACCTCAAACTCTAATTTTCTAGCCTAGACAAATTAAGATAATATCTGCTTTACAGCATTCTGTGCATTAAGTGATAACTGTAGTCATCCAAAGGCTAAATTTGCTAAGGGTTTTCTAGGTGCCAGTTGCCCAGTGAGATAGATATATATATATATATTTGTTACTGAGTATATATATATAGCAGGTATTTAATAAATACTATTCAATGTTTTTAAACAGTTATACAATGGATTTGTAGAGCATGTATCATGAGGAAAATAATTGTTAGATTCAGCATAGGATCTGTCTTCACTGTCTTCTCTTCCATTTTTTTTTCCTGAACACAAAAGAAGGGAAATAAAAGCAGAATTAATGATTTAGTAACCTATGTTCCACAACCCATCCATCATCTATATCCCATGTCTAGTCATTTGAATTTCTGCTGCATGAACTACTGAAATATCTAAAATAACAATAATAAGTTTGAGTGTGTTTTTTTTAATCCTTTTTGCATCAATCAAGTGACATTGTCACATAACATTTTATTAAGCCAATCTCGTTGTTGAGCTAAGAGAAGAGACTTGTGAAGGACGTGATAATTATCTTGAAATATATAAAAGCCTCTCATAAAAAAAAATGAATTAGACTTTGCCTATGTGTCCTCAGCAGAAAATCATAATTCATGGCTGGAGGTTCTCAAAAAGGCAGATTTCTCCAAGATGTAGCATGAGGAATTAGCACATCCCTTCAGTGTGGGTGTGTCTGTGTGACTGGAGATGGTGGTCACTGAATTAATAGTCTGGGGCATGAAACTATTGTGATAGGCCAGGGACCAAAGCAGAATAATGAGGAAACCATTGACAAGGATTGCATTGACTCTATTTTTAATTAATGAATTGGTTCCATTCTAAATTGAGAAAAGTGCACTTTACCAGAATCGTCTCCATCCCTCAAGCACATTCATACAAGTGGGCACATGCACACACACACACAAAACAAAACTGATGTTTGTCTTTGGAGCTGATCTTATCTCAGTAGCTCTCTGCAAAGAAGAATTGACAGCCTCGGGGCAATGTCAGAAACTACAGAAGACCATTCTTTGTTCAGTATCCCTCAGGGACCTTGCACTCATCCTGTGCCTGCCTATGAAATTTGGCTGATGACCAGAACCAATGGAGGTTTAGGGTGTGAGGACCCCATGATTCAAACTTAAATCATTTTATATCAGATAAGGAAGGAAACCTTTCATCAAGAGGAATGTTTCATCAAGGGGTAAGGTTTCCTAGAAGGAAATAAGGGGTGGAAATTTGGATAGAGACTCTTAAATAGTGAGGTACTTGATATGACGAGAGGAGGGAACCACTGAACCTGAAGACCGAGGATTCAGGTGACAATAGGAAAGTAGCCACCGAGATCCACTTACAGGCTCTTTAATTTCCTTCATTTTTGAAACTCACAGCAACATTCACAACTGCTGGAGCTCTTTTTAATCTAATATTTCTCCTCTATGTCATCTTTAGAAAAGAAATTTTCCTGAAACCATAAATTTTGAGATACTAGTTTTGAAAAAATGAAGAAACCAAGGCAGGAGAGGAAGAAGCCCTTAGGTTCCCTCTGCCATACCCCACCACAGAGATGGAGACTGTTTCCTCATCTGCTAGTAGAACTAGTCAGAAATAACATGTCATTTTCAAGTTGAGGCTTTAAGAGACGCACTTTTGCCCCCTCTGAGACCGCCATGTAAAAATGTCAGTTTAACCTAAGGAAGAATGGCCACTTGGAGGAGAATGGAGTGATCACAGGCAACTGTTACCAATTTCCAGAAGTGGGAATAAAGCCCTTTTACTCCTAGCCCAGCCAAGCTCTCCAGCTGCACGCAGCCCAAGGGAGCCCAGGTGAAACTGGCAGAGCAGCTCCTCAGCCAACACTCAGAATCATCAAAAATAATAAATCCTTGTTTTAAGCATTAAGTTGGGGGTAATTTATTAAGCAAAAGCCTATTTACTGGACCATGAGCTCCACATGATGCCCAGAGAAAGTGAAGGGCAACCAGAGAGAAGTCAGAAGTAAAAAGAGAGCTCTCCAGTGCTGGGGGCAACCCCAGAGAGCAGAGTCATGAGCCGAGATACAAGGAAAGGCCCTTTCCAGCACAGATTAGAGAATGCTGCTCTTGGAAAAGGAAGGAAGGTGACTCAGTGGACTCCCGAGGGCTAAGAAGGAATTTTCTATCAAAAGTGTCAAGTATTCCAACATCAGGACTTTCGAACATGGGCAGGAGGCAGTATGGAAGGCAGAACCTGAGGGCTATGGAGCTGCATCACTGAGTCTACTTTCAACAGCACACACTGGAGCAAGCTCTCCAAGTCTTAATGTAAAGATGGCGATTTGTGCATAATTATGTCAAATCCATCACATTACCTTGAAAACAGACCCTGGTTTATCACAATCAGAAGTAAAATGTATTTGAGAGTGTGAATTCCTCTGTGTGTAGAGCTGATTGACACTAATCTGGTCAGAATGCTCAGATCACACATGCACAAACTCACAGAGGCACTGGAGAACTGTGAGGGTGGATACCCAGGAAAACATCCAGCTCACAAATGAGGCCTTTGGGCACAGACTATATCTTTTGGGGCGAGGCCCTGTTGTTACCATCAAGTGAATGTGCATTACGATCATAATGCCAACAACAGCAATAATAATAGCATTGATAGGAAACACTCCAGCTCCCCACTGCCTTCTTACTGCCTGTTACAGATCTGTCACTCAGGTGAACTGTCTCTCTCTTCCTTTCCAGAAGTGCTCACAAATGCCAAAGGGTATGTTTAGCCCTGAAACAAAGTGCTGCCTCCTTTCAGAAGCAGGTAGACCGCTCTGAAATCCCCTCAGAAGGCTGCATGCAGACTTGACATGGGTTCATCACACCACCTTTCACCAAAATGCTAAGGGGGATTTAAGCCATGTGGGATGCTTGTCAAAGGTCATATGGTTTTTCTTACTGCAAAGAAATGCAATAAGTCTCCCAACACTGAGTGTACTCATTCTGAACTCCATATGGACATCCTTACTGGATTGAGTAGGGCCCTGAATTAGAAAACACTTTAAAAAGAACAATCATAAATTGCACTCACAAACTCATTAGGCTTTAGCTACATTCATGAGAAACACAGTCCAACCATAAAGGGTCCATATATATGCAAATATTTTAATGCAAAGTAAAAGGAACCCAGCAAAAGTATTTCCAAGGGAAAACAGTGGATAACAGGCGAGGAAAATATACTCAAATTTTTTCAATGGAAAGAAAACTTAAAAGTACATAACTATAGAGTTTTCTCTGCAAAAACAGAGCTTGCTCTACCAGAGGGCAGGTAGGCCTTTCTTACTTCAATAAAAATATTACCTAATGTCAGGCACCATGGCACAAACCATGTAATCTCAGAGGTTCAGGAGGCTGATGCAAGAGGACTGCGAGTTCAAAGCTAGCCTCAGCAAAGTAGTGAGGCCCTAACCAACATAGTGAGACCCTAACTCTAAATAAAATACGAAAAAGAGTTGGGGATGTGGCTCAGTGCTTAAGTGCCCCTGGGTTTAATTCCCAGTACCATAAAAAAAAAAGAATATTATCTAAGATAAAGCTTCTCAATCAGATTGATTGTTTCCCCCTTTGAAACTTGCCTGAGAAAGGAGAGACATTTTAGGAGCAAATAAAAGAATCTTTGACCTTTTCCTGGCAAAAGCTCACTGGGGGAACACTGGTAAGTCACATCTCAGATTGTTTGTCTATAAAGTGAAGAGGTACCTTCCAGATTCATGAGCTGGTGACATCTCTGTGTGTCACCCCCTCAGTTTCACTCTGCATTGCAGTATTCAGAGTCACATACTGAATAAATCCCAGCTGGTGATTATAGATGGGCCATTTAGAGGATAGGGCCAGTCAAGGGAGGCAGCCCCATTTCCCACAGGCCTAGATACAGGTCACCAGGAAACACATGATTTGACTACATGTGCTGTTTCTACTTTTATTGTCACTCTTAAATGAGGTCTTTTATTCAATACTGGAAGCTGGGACAGGAAGCAGCCAATGAGAGGACGGCTAAGCCTTCAGGATCAGAAGAGGCTGAGCTGTTATGGCCTGTGGGAGGGCACCCAAGCTTGAAGTGTAGCATATGACTAAAGGAGCCCAGGATCAGATGAACTGCCCAAGGAGGCAGCTGAGCTATAATTAATAAATCGCCATTTAATACTTGGGTTTCTTATCTGGGAAGGATTATTTAGGATTATATAGGATTCAACCAGAATTCAATGCTGTAACCTAGAACTGGAAAGACAAGAAGCTTCATGTTGAAGTTTGGCTGGGAAAGGGGTTTAGTGTTATGCCCAGGATGCGCTACTTAGGAGCAAGGCCATAGGCAAAAGCAGATCAGAGATGGACTTAAGTGAGATGTAGAAGCTGATGTATGGCAATGATGATGAGCTGTATGCCTCAAGGACCCAGGATTTAGTTCCAGTTCTTTTGGGCAAACACATATCTCTTAGCCTTGTTTCTACTTTGTAAAATTGGAAGAATAATCCTAATCCTGTCTATCTCATGGAATGATGCTGTAAAGCTAATAGGAAAACATGCATAGAAAAATACCTTGTCAGCTAAAGAATATTATAAACCAATAGTTAAAAAACATAACTGTAAGGACAGGCAAATAAAAGAAAAGGTGATCGCTCCCTGGGTTTCTTCTTTTTCTCTGTGTATATGGTACTAGGGATTGGACCCAGGGATTGGACACAGGCTAGGCAAGTGCTCTACCACTGAGTTACATCCATGACCCTTTTAATTTTATGTGAGATAGGGTCCCACTAAGTTACTGAGGCTGCCCTCAAACTTGTGATCCTCCTTCCTCAGCCAACAGAATAGCTGGGATTACAGGTCCATGCCAGTGCGTTCAGCCTGGGTTTACTCTTTTTTATTTATTTATTTTTTTTAATGTTAGTACATTATAGTTCTACAAAACAGTGGGGGTTCATTTTGACATATTCCTAAATGCATATAACATGGTTTTCTACATTTTAATTCTCAGTACTATCCTGTTTCCTCCCTTCCTCTCTCTCCCTGATCCCCTTCCTCTGGTCAGTTTAATTCCTCAGTTTACTCTTCAATGACATTACAAAAAAAGATCACTTTGCAGAAGAAATTGCATCCTCAGCCAACCAAATGTTCATAAAAAAAGAGAGAATTGGAAGCAAATTGTGATATATTCATTTTAATAGAATGCCGTGCAGCAATAAAAAAGGAACATTTATCAATTCATGTAATACTGTGTATCATCTATAAAAAAGTATAAACTAATGACACTCAACTCTTGATACAGAAATGTTGCATTGAATGAAAGAAGCTATACAATAGCATAGCTACTACGGGAGTCCATTTATATTAATGTCTGCTGTTTCTTTAATGCATAATTTGTGAGTTGGGGATATAGTTCAGTTGGTAGAGTGCTTGCCTTGTATGCACAAGGCCTCGGGTTCAATCCCCAGCACCATAAAAAGAAAAAAATCAGTAATTTGTGCCTCTTTGGTAACTTGCCAAATTTGATTTAGCTTTGTCTAAATCCCTGAATTTCTTTAAATGTCTATAGATGCTAAAAAATGGCATTTTGCCTAACATTAGTAATTTGTGGTTTGTATTTATTTATTTAATTATTTTTTCTGATCAAGCAAGGCTACTTGCTTGAGATACAGCAATCTTAATTTTTTTCATAAATTAGCTTTGGTTTTGAGTGATTTCTCATACTGTTTTTCCATTTTCTATTTCACTGATTTATTTTTTCTCTTCTCTTTACTTTGACTTTAATCTGCTCTACTTTCTTCTAGATTCTTAAGAATAAAGCATACAGAATAAAAGAGAAAAATCATGGCATTCACAGGTAAATGGATAGTTAGAGAAGATAATGCTAAGTGAAGTCAGCCAATCCCAAAAAACCAAATGCCGAATGTTTTATTTGATATAAGGAGGATGATTCCTTGTGGGATAGGGAGTGGGAGCATGGGAGGAATAGACAAATTCTAGATAGGGCAGAGGGGTTGGAGGGGAAGGAAGAGGGCAGGGGGTAAGAAATGATGGTGGAATGTTATGGTCATTATTATCCAAAGTACATGTAAGAGGACATGAATTGATGTGAATATACTTGGTATACAACCAGAGATATGAAAAATTGTGCTCTATATGTATAATAATTGTAATGCATTCCACTGTTATATACAAATAAAAAAATTAAAAAAAAAAGAATGAAGCATACAGGATTTCTTATTCCCACTTAAAACTATGAATTTTGGGGGGTTGGAGTTGTGACTCAGTGGTAGAGTGCTTGCTTGCCATATGTGAAGCCCTGGGTTCGATCCTTAGCACCACATATAAATAAATAAATAATCCATTGACAACTAAAAAAAAAACTATGAATTTTTCTCTAAGTACTATTTTAACTGATTACGCAAATATTGATCTGTTGTCTTTTCATATTATTTGGTCTAAAATATTGGCAAATTTCCTTTCTGGTCTTTGATCTTTTGACACATTGTTTATTTTAGAATGTGTTAATTAATTCTAAATTATTGGTGTGTTTCCATATATATTTCTATTGTGGTTTTTCAACTTAACTCCATTATGGTCAAATATGTGTTTCCCATGATTTTTAAAATTTAATTTAGGAAGGTTTAGATGTTTGCCCACCATGTAGGAAATCTTGCATTTGAGAAAAATCTGTGCATTCTGTAGAAGACTTCACTCAACATTTTTTTTTATTTCCAGCATTTGTTTTCTCTTTTCTGTTTTTATTGTTTTATGTTATTTTAAAATAGTCTTTGTAACAGCAATGTTGACCTTCACCCAGTTAGTCTGGGTGGGCTTACTAGTAGAGCCGAAGTGAATTTTGTGACTGGAGTCTAGGAGACCTGTGTTCAGATCTAAAAGGTGATGCAGATGGCACTTGGTCTTCTTGGGGCACCTGCTTTTGAAACTCAGCCACGATGCCATGGGAAGAAAGCACAGAAACCACATGGAAAGGCCAAGTTTGGATTTTGTTCAGTCCCATAGTCAGTATCAGCCTTTAGCTATGTGAGTGCCTTAAGCTTCAAATGATTCCAGATCCCAGTCTTCAAGCAACCTCAGCCTGATGTGTGAACAAGAGACAAATGGTCCCTGACAATTCCTGCCCAAATGCTAATGTAGGAGCCAAACAAATCAATGTCCCTCAAAGCCACTAAATATGAGATGGTCTGTTAATCAGCAATCAATAACTAGAACATTATATTTTCTCCCTTTAGTGGTTATTAAGAGTAAAATTAGTGCTTAAGGCCCTCAATTTAAAAAAATAAGTAAATAAAAGGAATCCCTACATTCACAAAAATGTGAAGACTGACTGAGCTAGGAATTTTAACTGATAAAGAAAAGTATAGCAGAGGCTATTGTACTAATGTTATTCATTAGTTTAATAAAAGCCTATCCCCTGCCTGTAAAAACTAAAAAGATTTTTTCTGAAACCAGATTCTATCTCGCATAGCAATTATTTTGACAATGTGTTTTCCTTTACCCTTAATAATACATTTATTTCCTATCAAGGCATAATTTATTTTTTTGAAAACAAAAATGTTATTCCTCTCTCTTTTTTTTTTTTTTTTTGTTATGCCTCTCTTGATGTAGACAAAACCAGGTGAGTTTAAATAACTGGGAAAACAGACTCTTTTAAAATTATTTCTGCCAATTTGTCTTCTTTCCTTCCTTTCTGCCCACACACTTCTTCCCCATGGTTCCTTGCACACACTCTCAAATGTGGTGACAACAGTTTTTAATAACAACCAAAGATTCAGCCTTGTGTGGAGAGAAAGATTTTAAAAATTGGAGCTGGTGGGGCTGGAAGCACCTGCAGGGGTTCCTTCCATTCTCCTTCAGGTTGACTCATGCAGAAAGCGCTCTGCTGCTCGTGGTTAGAGATAACAGCAAATCTCAAATAGCCTGGAAAATATTTATGAGGCCTTACAAGTGGGAAAGGACTGTGTAAACTATCTTGGACAGAAACATCACTTCCAAATAAACACCAAGACACACTGATCTGGTGAAGAGGGCCCAGTGGGACAAAGCATTTGAATTCAAGACTCGTGTTATGTTTTAAAACAACTGACAAGGACAAGTGACTTCAGACAAACCTAATCTTTCAGGGAGTCTAAGAACCTAATTAACTTATGAGGAACTTGCCCTCAGAAAAAGGCACAAGGGCACAGAGTATGCAATTTTTATTACAACTTTTTATCACAAATTGTACTTCAGGTTAAGAACCCCTGACCAATGATGACTGTTGCGTGTGGAACGTGAGCTTACTGGCTTGGATTCACTCAATTGCTGTTCATTGTAGCCTACTATATGTCAGGCACTGAACTAGACCCTTCTACCTGTGCTTCAACATAATGAGAAATAAATAATTGCATTTGACAGACCAGCACCCTTTTTTTTTTCTTTCCTCTTTTCTCCATAACAACTATTATGTGCCAATAATTTCATGTTTATCCAAAGAGTGCATTTTGAGAAATATTAATCCAGTCCAAAGCCTGTATTTTAAATATAAGAAAACTAAAGCCCAGAGAGAGAAATAACATAATTATATGCTTTAAGTCAGATAGTGAGTTGCTACAGACTGAAGGTAGACTCCAGGTTTGTTTCCCAGGCCTGTGCTCTTCAACTGCATTCCTCTTCAGTGAGAGGACTCTAGCTCTATGGATGTCACGTCATTGAGATGTGGGTTACTCCAGAAGCTGAGCTTGGGATGAAGATGGGATGGCAACATAGTTCAGTTTGTAGGTGTGCCACAGTCTGGCTGGGCACAAATGCCGCAGTCTGGCTGGGCACACAATCACGAGCCACCACACAGCTTGTAGATTCAAACAGCAACTCTTTATTCCCGAACTCACACCAGCCGTCTACAATCACGTTCTGGGGAAATCCACGTTCTCTGCCCAAATCCACCTCCACTGGGTTTCTGTCTCCCAAAATATACTGTCTGAATCCCGTGAGAACTCAAGGGGAACTCAGGCAGCAGGATACGCCCTATTCCCAGCAGGAATAATCTTAAACCTTAAACCTGGAACCTAAACCGGGAACGCCCTAATCCGCCTTGGTCCTTGAACAAGGTCACCTACATTCAATGTCACTGCAACATGGGGTACGCTGGCAAGGAAATTGTCATACCTACTTGGCTAATGGCTCCCAGCATAGGTGAAAGAAACAGTGGAGAAGGGAAGAGGAAATGAGAAAGGGATGGCAATGGATAGGAGGGCCACTAATGAAATCAGCTATTACCATCTGTGAATGTATCTTAATCCTATTATTCTGGGGAGCAGTTCAGGACACAGATCTTAAAGTTATCCCATGCAAGGGACAAGGGAGCTGGGCTCCTTGGGAGGTAGGAAGGGAACTAAGTCAGCATCCCTCATGATGGGCTGCCGTGGCCAAATAAGATTCTTAATCAAAGAAATGCAGGTGCTGGCAATTGCAACTCACTTGGCATATTGGCATATGCAGAAGGTAAGGGAATACAGTTGGGTCACTGATAATATATCCTTTATGTGTATATTCACATACATGGTCTGATCTATAGGCTAGTGCACTGTGCATTTGTTAGGGAATAGGGAAACTTGGCTCCTTGTTTAATATGTTTAAGCTCCATTTGGAAATCCAAAACTAAACACCATTTGGAGACCCAGGAAAGTGCTTTTGCAGACAGCAGCCAAGATAATGAGGGGTTTGTGAAGCAGGCAGAGTAGGATGATGGCTTGGGGTTTATTTAGCCCTTCAGAAGGGAAAGTTGAAACAGAGCTTAATTGTAATCTACTGAGTCCCAACACTTTACAAATTCTGTTAATTCTATATTCATGACATTCTTTTCTACCCCTCAGGTCTTTGTTTAGGCTCTCAATATTTATCATCTAAACCAATTATCTTAAGAACAATAGATCTAATGCTCCTTTTTTCTAAAAGGAGAGAAACAAAACCAAAACATATTTCATGATGCCTCATTTAGTACCTGAAATGAAAGTCATAGAGAGATAATATAACCTATCAACATATATTATTTATCCAATAACAATATAATGCCCTAATACATGGGGAAATAAAGTAATTTGTGATGAAATACTGATACATTTTAGTCATGTAATTGCTAGCGTGCATTCACACTAGAGCACACCACAAGTAGTCAGTCGGAGACTCGTGCCTCTTTGTGGAACCACTGGGAGCTGTAGTTTTGATGCAGCTCAGCACAGGTGTTTTATGTTGGAATTAAAATATCACTAACACCATGTCTATACGTAAAATAGACTTAAATTCTAGAATGCCACTATCGTTAAAAGATATATTCAACTTTTACATGCAATACAAGACAAGTCTTAGTCATTTGGAGCTGGCCTATGCAATGTAAAATGGCTATCATTCTTGGTTCCTGTCCACCAATACCAACAGCAAACCAAACAATTTCACAAAATTTCAAATGCCCCCTGTGAGAAGCAATGACTCATTACAATAAAATCCTTTGCTCCCCAACCTTTTTTATTTATTTCATCTATCCTCCATATCACCACCCAGTGAATTTCTTAGTACACGGATTGAACCAAGCTTTCTATGGTTCCTTCCCTTCCAAATTCCTTCTATCTAGTAGGGACTTCAGGGTTGGTCCATCTAACAAGAGTTTCAAAAGATGGAGCCAGAGCCACAATATGTTATTATGCAGGTATTGTATTACTCAATCCCAGAGAGGTGGGGGATTTCTTACATCTGCTGATGGAGGTAATGTGTGATATTAAAAATAAAGAAGTGTATCTACTCTAGAGTCTGCATATAAAGATGACATTATTACCTGTATATATGGGTATGAAGGCACAAATGGTGTAACTGTACATCATGTACAACCAGAGAATTCAAAAGTTGTGCTCCATTTGTGTAAAAGTATAAAGTAAAAATTATTTTTAAAAAAGAGAGAGAAAGAAAGCAGGGCTGATGTACCACTAACCGCTCTAAGAAGCCCTGATTTGCTCTTGATTTCAGAGAAGTATGGAAACACTATCAAGACCCCTCCCATATTCTCTTCTGTCCTGATGATGTAGACGCTGAAGCTGGTACTGTTGTTAGCTAGGACTTGAAGTGCCTTGCCCACGTGTGTGTGTGTTCCCTCTCTGTGATTGCTAGGTCTAGGTTACTGGGGATACCGTGGACTATAGGCTCTTCATGGCCTGATGCAGTGAAAAGTGATGGGGAATGGGTGAGCGTGAATGTGAAGAATGGTAAATGGATTTATCAAATCAGAGTTGACAACTTTCTCTTCTGGAAGCAATAGACTTCCAGGTTCCTCAGGGGTTGGTTGCACCAAGAAGACACAGAAAGCATCAGGCACTAAAAATCATCTCCCACTTCCTGCACCATCAGGATAGTCCTTCCATCATCCTGGTTACTTATATCTATGCAATTCCCCTGATGACCAAGAAGAATGAATGTGGACAAGGATGGAAATAGATGTGGAGTTGAGGGAGGCCTACCCTTGGATAAAAGTAGTTTGCTGTAAACAAAATTTATTTGAAACCTCACTGTTTTTAAAACTAATTTATTTTCCTATTACATAAAACATCAGTGTTTATTTTTATACATATTTGGGGACGTATGTACGTATTTCTGGATTTACACATGTAAACACACACTCAAGGAAAGAAAGAAATACATATGCAAAGAAAGCAGCTTTGAACAAAATCAAGAGAACTCAAAGAATAGTTGTCATCCTTCTTCTATGGCTTCAAATCACCACCAGTGGTATAATTGCCTGGATTTGTGAAGTGTTGTGTTGTGCTTAAATTGTTATTTGGAGAACTACAGGATATGCTCAGTCCTTTCCAGTTTCCTAGAGGTACTGTGGTAATGATAGTGCTCAGGGAGTATGGATTTAAAAGAAGACCAGCACTTTCAAGAAAAGGAGTATAAGTTGGCTTGGAGGGAAAATCCTCAGTAGTACTTGTATGAGAATAGGTGTTTGCTTTTAGAATCTATTTGATTCTGAACATGTGGACATCAGTATGGATGGTGGCAAGGAGAGTTGATCAATTAATCCAACAAATATTTACTGAATCTTTCCTTATAAATGCTAGATGGTGATGAGAGCTAAGACTGATGAAGATGTGGAGAATTTTAAACCACATCCCCGAGAAAGGGTGACATGAGCTATGGTAGGAGAGCTGAGGGATCATTAAGAAGAGCAAGTTTTTCTTCATGGACCAGGTGGTCTTGGTAATAGTTGGGAACTACAGCAGGGGAAACTGGGTCCACTTTGAAGTTCTTTCAAGAATGGTTGCATAGATCTTCAGGTCTCCAGAAATATACTTGACCATAAAACTTTAGGCCTGGGAATGCCAGGACTTCTCCTATCCCTGATTAGAGTGTTTAGTGTTAGTGACAGCAACCAGTGTGGTAGCACATCACAGTGGCCCTTTGCAGACACTGGCCTCTGCAGCCAATACAAACTGAGCAGACCTCCTTCATGAGCTCCTCCCCACTCTGGGCTCCTAGATGAAGGCATCTGCCCATACTTAGCAGATGGATGGAATGGCAGCAGCATTTTGGATTTGGAAGCTTTTTCACTGCTGGGAAGTCACTGTCAAACTTAACACCAGGCCTGGAGAGAGAGCCAGCCTTCTGGGAAATGTGGCCATCGGCTTGTAAGTGGCAAGAGAAGACTGCTTTTAATCTGGAATTTAATCTGGTTTCTCTTCCCAAAACTCTACCAAATCCATGTTTCGCTAGGTCACTTATAAACTCCATAGGACAAAATCTCAGTCTTCGCGTGTATTAGTCAGCTTTTTACCACTGTGGCAAAATACCTGAGAAAATCAGGTATTTAGAGGATTTATTTGGGCTCATGTTTTCAGAGGTTTCAGTTGGTGGTTGACTGACTGAAGGCAGAAACATCGTGGCAGAAATGTATGGCAGAAGAAATGTTCAATGTTCCCCTCCTGGAAGCCAGAAAACAGAGAGAGGAAGGGGCTGGTGACAAATAGAGTTCCCAAGGACACACCCCCAATGACCTAGTTCCTTGAACCAGGCCCACCTCCTGCAGTTTCCATCACCTTCCAAAAAGCCCTCATGCTCCAATCACTTCCTCAAAGAGCCACCTCTGAATATTGCTGCACTGGGGACCAAGCCTTCAACATATAACTTTTGGGGGACATTCCAGACCCAAACCATAGCATCGTTTTATTTAGCCTGGCAGAATGGACACTGCCAGCCACTTCTTCATGTCTCCCCTTGCCTCCTTTGACATCATACCACCCTGTACCACCCTCTCACTTGCTTCTACTTGCTTCCTCTACTTTGTCTTTAAAACAAACATGTCTGTTTTAATACATTCTGTGTTGCTTTAACCAAATACTGGATAGTGTGAGTAATTTACAAAGAATAAGAGTTCACTTGGCCCATGGTGCTGTAGGCTGTGACATCCAAGAGCATGGTGCTGGCATCTGGTGTGGGCCTTCCTGCTGCATCATAACATGATGGAGGGTGTCATGTGGACTGACAGAGCAAGCTACCAGCTCAGGTCTCCTCCTTTTCCTATAAAGGCACTAATGCCATCACAGGGACCCCACCCTAACAACCTATAATCTACCAAAAACCTCACCTCCAAACACCATTAACATTAATTTGAGTATAAGACTTCCAATACATTAATTTTGGGGGGACACACTTAAATCATAGAAATGTCCAAGGTACCATATAAGCCTCTCTTTTTTTATTTAAGAAAGGTACTTAAAACTGTGTTATTTTTAACTATTTTCAGATATCTTTTTGTTTTAATTTCTAATTTAATTATGTATAATCAGAGAACGTACTTCTTAAAATTTTAATCTTGTTTTGTTTTGTTCTGTTCTTGACTGCTAAGTTACATCCCCAGCCTTTTTTTGTATTTTATTTAGAGAGAGAGTCTCACTGAGCTGCTTTGGACCTCACTCAGTTGCTGAGGCTGGCTTTGAACTGGCAATTCTCTTGCCTCAGCCACTGGGATTACAGGCGTGCACCACCGTGCCTGACTTATCATTTTCATCTTGTAAAATATATCCATTTTAATCAATTGAAGAATTCATTTGGCTTATTTTTCAATTCCCAGTGATTATGATCCTGTGAGGCCTATTGACCAACATCGGAAGATAGTTTCTTCTCTATATTTTACCCAGTTTTCTACTAGTTGACAGTGAGATTACAAATCCTATACTTGTTACTTCCCCATGACCCAGAGCCTCCTTGACTTATTAAACCTGACTCATCGTGAGTAATTTCCTTTACTGTCCTCTGTTATCCTTCAGGTCTCAAAATAGACGTCATTTTTCTTAGAAGTCTCTCCTGACTGCTCTCCTTCACTGAAAAACTCTTTCATTTATTTTTCCCAGAGTTTAAAATATTTACTCTTACATACCCCATATCCCACACAATTGTATTTGCTGATTACCTTTTTACTTACTTTCCTAAAGAATATATATTTTATGTATTAGTTTGAGGCATATGAAATTTCAGCTACTTGACCCTTTTTTTGGCCTACAGAACAGGCAGCTTCTCCTGGTTCAAACTAATATGTATAAAAAATGATAATGCTTATATATATACACAAATTGTGGGGATCTCAAGTGTAGCCCTGGTTTCTTTTGAAAAGCTACGAATGGAGCGTGCTCCTTTACAGTAGGTCATCCCAGAATTGTTCAAAGTGGCCCCTCACATTCTCTCCTTCTTGCTATGAGGCTGCTGTGGGATGAATTAAAGACCCCAGACCCAGGACATGGAAGACTTCAGCACGTAAGAGCTCCTAGCTCAGCTGCTGTGGCTGTTGAGCTGGTGTTGTTCAGGCCCTTGTGGTTCAGCTCTGCTTTGCCTTTGCCAATTGATCACTGTGGGGTGTCTCTGCCTTGAGGTGGCCCAGTGGGACTCCTCAGCCTTCCCCTGCCAACTCCTTACTTCTAGCTAACCCTGAGGAAAGGGACCTCATCTTCTGTGAGTGATTAAGTTGCTCTGGGCTTCCAACTGGAAAAAAAATCCTTGCACTTGATCTCTTTGTTTCTTCCAGAAGCATCTCACGTCCTTAGGATTGGCTTCTCGGCCAGCTCCTCTCACTCCTAAGGAGGAGAAAGGGGCTTTGAGTCTCACGTGTTCACTTGCATTGTTAGTTGCTTTTTTGTTTTATTTGTTGTTGTTTTTTAATGTCTTCAGAAATATTTGGCTTTTTTGGTCAGAGTTTCTAACCCAAGCTCTTGATTTGGGTGTCCTAGAAATAACATGTGGCCATATTATAGATGAATAGATGGCAGGAGCTGTTAGTCTAGAGAACTGTTGTTTCTATAACAGCCCCTGAAGGAAATTTCTAGGAGTGTTAAGGTAGAAGTACACCACTGTCCCGTGCCAATGTCGACCCTCAGTTTAATCAAGGTGAAGAAGGTCATCTGAAGCCTTAACACTGCAGTCTCGTCTATCCACTTGCTTGGTGACTTGGCCAAGTTCTGGTCCATATTTAGACCAGACCCCCCCCCCCCCCATTTCCTCATCTGCTCAAGGCCCTTTTAAGTTCTCACAGATGACCTGGGCAAGTTCTTCTGAAATGCATTTCAAGAATTCCTATGCAAGGTGGGCGGGGTGGTGCATGCCTGTAACCCCAATGACTTGGGAGGTTAAGGTAGGAGGATCACAAGTTTGAGGCTGACCTTAATAATTTCGCAAGGCCCTAAGCAACTTAGTGAGACCCTGTCTCAAAAAATAAAAAGAGGTAGGGGTGTGAGTCAATGCTTAAGCACTCCTGGGTTCAATACATGTTAATAATAATAATAATAATAATAATGAATTTTAAAAAGAATTTTATGCCTAAGAAATTGGAGGAATCCTTTATTGCTCAACTACTTATTTTCTTGTACAGCAAAAGTCAGTCATTTATTCACTGAAGGTTTTTTAACACATAAGTGAAGACTTTAATCAAGTTGAGGAGCATTTTGCCTTCAATTTAAGGACAAGAAATAGACCTTAATCCCAGAGAAACTCACCTTTGTATCTTGGCTCAGTCGTGTGAGTGAGCATGTCAGCGCCCACCTTGAAGGGACCACTTTTGGATAATAACATGTGGGATGATGATTGTTGGCCTCCTACTTATATCAGAATGTTGTCACTACACAACACTTAAGAGGCACTCCAGAATATGCTTCTCCTGGGATAACTAAACCAGTGGAAAATGGCAGTAATCACAGGTGTATATGCCTCCGTGGGCTGCATTAGCCTTGGTCCTGTGGAGGCTGTGAGGGCTGTGGAGTTGATGGGGAAATTGTAGGCATGTGGGCTCAGGTTCTTTGAGGAGCAATTACAGCCCAGAATACTGAGCAATTGTGGGAGGAAGTTGATGGCTGTAATTGAAAAGCATAATATGGTAAGTCAATGGAGCAAAAAAGGAGAGAAAAGAGTAAAATTTACAACAGCAGGAGAGCAATGAAATGCCTTGTGTTTGATTGTTTTTGTCTCCTGTTTCCACAGAACTCCCGTCAAGATTGAATCCTGACCTTGCCTTTTTCTAAGGACCATCCTGGGCAAATCACTTCCCTTCTCTTAGGCTTGGTTTTTTTTTGTAGAAACAAGGGTGACAGTGTGTTGCCAAATGATTGCAAGGAGTATATGAATTGGTGTATTATAAAATCAGCTGACAATGATGGAAGTTAGTAAAAATATTTTCTGTATTCTCATTGTGTGCAAGCACAGTACTCGTTGTATAAGGGATGCAGATAAAAAGAAGATTCGTTCTGACATTCAGGAAAATAGAGGCTGCTGGATGAGCCAGACATGATTACTCAAGATCAGAAGGTAAGGCATTAGTTTAAGAAAAATCTGATTCATTTAAAATATTTTTTTTCAAATATTTTAAAGATTTGTCTGATCTTTTATTGTCAAAAAAGATTATTTCCATAATTAAGTAAAAGTGGTTTTGTCAGCATATTTCATTCAGGGGCATAGTAGTGAGTTTTTACTTAGTATCAACTACTAGCCTATTCATAATGTCCTCTCTGATTCTAAGGGTTTGAGCATAGACCTCTTTTAAAAGGCAGTAATTAAATAGAGTTGTCAAGGAAAGCCGATATTCTAAATTATACTATTCGCAAGCACTAGCCATCTAAAATGAGAGTTGGATTCAAGATCTGATTTGAGAGTCTGAGAGACATATATCATTGGAGGATGAAGATTCCCTAAGGTCAAAATAATCACTTGACATTACTCTAGTTCTTCTCAAACTGTGGGCAAACTTTTTGACTCTGAACAATATGGCAGGAGGTGCTTGATGTTCTTTCTCTAATAATGTTTACTATATTCTTGAAATCCTTTCCAGCAGTATACCATAGATATGCTATGGGTATAGTATACCAAAGGTACACTATGGGTATATAGTTATTTGTATAACTCATGTCTTCTGTGGCCATTTTGAGGATTATATAAGATCATTCCAATCAGATATTGCTGCTTTAAAAATCACCCCAAACTCAAATGATTAAAACAACTCTTCTGTTACATTTGATAATTCTGCAGGTCAAGAATTCTGGAAGGGTGATCTGTGTGTGGTCCACATGGCACCAGCTGGGCAGCTGGAAGAACCAATTCCACAATGGCTTCTTCACTCACCTGCCTGGTTCTTCTGTGAGTCTTGTCTTCTCTCTTGACATGGCAACTCATCCACCAGGCTCTGTCTATGAGATCTGAGAACCCAGAGCACTGTGGTCTTAGAGAGTGGTACTTCTTTTTTTTTTTTATTGGTTGTTCAAAACATTACAAAGCTCATGATATATCATCTTTCATACATTTGACTCAATTGGGTTATGAACTCCCATTTTTACCCCAAATACAAATTGCAGAATCACATCGGTTACACACTCACATTTTTACAATGGCATATTAGTGACTGTTGTATTCTGCTACCTTTCCTTTCCCCTACTATCCCCCCTCCCCTCCCCTCCCATCATCCCTCTCTACTTCATCTGCTGTTGTTCAATTCTCTCCCTTGTCCCCCCACCCTTTCCCCTCACATCCTCTTCTATGTAATTTTGTGTAACATTGAGGGTCTCCTACCATTTCCATATGCTTTCCCTTCTCTCTCCCTTTCTCTCCCCTCACTCGTCTTTGTTTAATGTTAATCTTTTCCTCATGCTCTTCCTCCCTGTTCTGTTCTTAGTTGCTCTCTTTATATCAAAGAAGACATTTGGCATTTGTTTTTTAAGGATTGGCTAGCTTCGCTTAGCATAATCTGCTCTAATGCCATCCATTTCCCTGCAAATTCTATGATTTTGTCATTTTTTTATTGCTGCGTAGTACCCCATTGTGTATAGATGCCACATTTTTTTTATCCATTCATCTATTGAAGGGCATCTAGGTTGGTTCCACAGTCTAGCTATTGTGAATTGTGCCACAATGATCATTGATGTGGCAGTATCCCTATAGTACGCTCTTTTAAGATCCTCAGGGAATAGTCCGAGGAGGGCGATAGCTGGGTCAAATGGTGGATCCATTCCCAGCTTTCCCAGGTATCTCCATACTGCTTTCCAGATTGGCCTTACCAATTTGCAGTCCCACCAGCAGTGTACAAGTGTACCCTTTTCCCCACATCCTCGCCAGCACTTGTTGTTGTTTGACTTCATAATGGCTGCCAATCTTACTGGAGTGAGATGGTATCTTAGGGTGGTTTTGATTTGCATTTCTCTGACTGCTAGAGATGGTGAGCATTTTTTCATGTACTTGTTGATTGATTGTATGTCCTCCTCTGTGAAGTGTCTGTTCAGGTCCTTGGTCCATTTGTTGATTGGGTTATTTGTTATCTTATTGTTTAATTTTTTGAGTTCTTTGTATATTCTGGATATTAGGGCTCTATCTGAAGTGTGAGGGGTAAAAATTTGTTCCCAGGATGTAGGCTCTCTGTTTACCTCTCTCATTGTTTCTCTTGCTGAGAAAAAACTTTTTAGTTTAAGTAAGTCCCATTTATTTATTCTTGTTATTAACTCTTGGGCTATGGGTGTCCTATTAAGGAATTTGGAGCCTGACCCCACAGTATGTAGATCGTAGGCAACTTTTTCTTCTATCAGACGCAGTGTCTCTGATTTGATATCTAGCTCCTTGATCCATTTTGAGTTAACTTTTGTGCATGGCGAGAGAAAGGAATTCAGTTTCATTTTATTGCATATGGATTTCCAATTTTCCCAGCACCATTTGTTGAAGATGCTATCCTTCCTCCATTGCATGCTTTTAGCCCCTTTATCAAATATAAGAAAGTTGTAATTTTGTGGATTGGTTTCTGTGTCATCTATTCTGTACCATTGGTCCACATGCCTATTTTGGTACCAGTACTATGCTGTTTTTGTTACTATTGCTTTGTAGTACAGCTTGAACTCTGGTATCGCTATACCTCCAGATTCACACTTCCTGCTTAGAATTGCTTTTGCTATTCTGGGTCTTTTGTTTTTCCACATGAATTTCATGATTGCTTTATCCATTTCTACAAGAAATGCCGTTGGGATTTTAATTGGTATCGCATTGAACCTGTTCTTAACTAGTAGCTAAAGCAGGACTTCAGGAAGCAGATATTGTAACCAGGATAAGGAATATTTCTATCTGGCATGACACAACTTCCCTTCTATAGCATGTTACTGGTAACGGTAGTAACAGTGCCCACTCAGTCATAAGTACAGTCTGCCTCTTTTTTTTTTTTTTTAGTACCAGGCATTGAACTCAGGGACACTCAATCACTTAGTCACATCCCCAGCCCTATTTTGTATTTTATTTAGAGACAGGGTCTCACTGAGTTGCTTAGCACCTTGCTTTTGCTGAGGCTGGATTTGAACACGCAAACCTCCTGCTTTAGCCTCCCAAGCCACTGGGATTATAGTAGTGTGCCACCATGCCTGGGGCCCCTCTTGAATCTTGACACTGGTCTCACCATCTTGTACAAGTATCAGGAATATAATTTTTCTTTAACATTGTAAGGAATAAAACTTTTGGGGGCACTGACATCTTTGTCATCACTCAGTCACTTCAATCAAGTGTAATTCCCAGGTGCTGGCAATACACAACTGAGTTGAATAGCCCATGATTTTTGCCCAGGTTCTAGGTGGATCTTCTTGGATTCATTTGTTTTGTTTATTTTGGTACCAGGGATTGAACCCAGAGGCGCTTTTCTATTGAGTCACATCCCCAGCCCTTTGCTTTTTGTTTTGAGATGGGCTCTCACCAAGTTGCTTAGGGCCTTGCTCAATTGCTGAGGCATGCCTCAAACTTGGGATCCTCCTGCCTCAGCCTCCCGAGTTGCTGGGATTACAGGTGCCACTTCAGTGGGCTTCATAGTTTAATTTAGCACAAACCTGACAAGCAGAATTGTGATTTCCTGTGTGAACTTTGAAATCAGAAAACACTGAGAAAATTCCTTGTGGAATGCACTGGAGCAATCTGAGTGTGTGACAGAAAGCGAACACAATGGTCAAAGACTGAAAGCCAGCACTGTAGAGTTTCCCCTACGGAAGTCTGGAATGAAAAGGAGCAGAAAGTAGGAACAGGGGACAAAGACTGATCTACTCCCTGTGCAGTTACTAGGAAGTAAGGCCTGTGAGAAAAGAGAGAAAACATCTCCTGGAAATGACTCAGAGAAAGAAGCCAGGTCTCTGGGGGAAAGGAGATTTGAAGTAGGACGTGAAGAAAACACTCCTAAGAGAGCAAATTTGATGAAAAGATCTGTGGGAAATAGATGAAAAAGATCCGAGAGATGGGCCCCCATAAAGACTTTTGAGTGTTTGCAAATACAAGGATGTGTAAGAAGGAAATGAAAAAGTAAATATGTCCAACCAACCCACACTCTAACTTTGAAACCAAGTATTTGGTTCCCCTGGAGGGGTGCACCGTTCCTGGAAGCACTGCAATACCAGGTCGATGCGTGGAGTGGACTGAGCAAGCTCCTATTCCATCTCCCTGCTCCCCAAATCCATTTAATATATTGTCCTCATATAGAGGACATATCAGATAGTGAACTGATAAGAACAGATACTATACTTGATCTTAGCCAAAAGGCCAAGAGTCTGTCTCTTGATGGGAACAGGACAGTCACATTTTCTTAAGAGCGTGTGGACTGTGATAATATGTAGCCATAATACCTGCAAAAACTACAATGTGCCACGGAGATGACGATCACACAGTATAGGGGCCAGCAAGCATTTTTCTGTAAGGGCCAAAGAGTAAATATTTTAGACTTTAAAAGCCATGTAGTCTCTGTTACAATTACTCAACTCCACCATTACAGCACAAAGGTAGTCACAGTTGATACCTAATAGGTTATTGCTGGATTCCAATAGAATTTTCCTGTAATTCCAGCAACTTGGAAGGTTGAGGAATGAAGATTTCAAGTTCAAGATCAGCCTTGGCAATTTAAGAAGACCCTGTTTTAAAATTGGGGGAGAGGTATAGCTCAGTGGTAGAGTGCTACTGGGTTGCATCCCCAGTATAAAAAGAAAAAGAAAAAAAATCGACTTTATTTACAAAAGCAGAAGCAGACAGTTTTGGTCCAGGACTATAGCCTGCTAACCTCTGCTATAATGCATGACAAATAGTGAGAGTTCCATAATTAGAACAATTGCTATTGTCAGTGTTACTGATGGCTCTTGAAAACCATCAATCCACTCCTCAGTTTCCCTTTCTTTTAGGCTTCTAATTTTTTATTAATAATGTCACAGAAAATCTTAGGATCATTGTCTTATTAGGGAAAACCTTATAAAATTTCTTTCATATATAAACAGTAGACCTCCAAGAGGGCATTTCACATTTCTGAGTATAGTGACTTTTCATAAATACACTGAAATCAATACACCGAGTAACACGTTAATTAACAAGTTTGTTAGCATTTTTTGCTAACAAGTTTGTCATTGATATCCTTGTTGTAGTGGTTTTTTATCAGTTTTATATTATCATCATTGATACAGGCATTCCATGTCAAATCTACAAAATAGCTTCAAATTTTCCAAGTGTTATATTATACACTTCACTCATTAATTAGATTATCAAACAACCCAAAAGCCTGTCTACTGTCGTTATGGAAACATTATCTTTTCCTCTTAATAAATTACTGCCTTTGGTTATTTTTGGTTTTGTAACAATTTGCTTTTCTACATCAGAAACTTCTATAAATTTCCTTACTCATCTTGATCATTATTATTTCATGTTTCATTAATTTTTAATATAGTCTCTGCACTTTGTTATGGAAATTTTCAAACACAAAAATATTGAATAAAAAGGTACAATAAATATCCACTAATTTTTATCTGATTATCATTCTATTTTCCAATAAATCATTTGTTCAAGGAAAAAACAATGTATTCATTTTGATTCTCCACATCAAGTGTTATTAAACTCTCATTTGACTTATTGAGATATTCAATGTCTTCCATTGAAATGGTGTATTTAAATTTACTAACTTTCTGCATACTGTTGTACATCTTCATCATGTTTAGATAAATGAAATACATAAATACACCCCAGTAAATCCAGACTAAGTAGATCCCAAATTGAACTTTCACACGGCTAAAACCCAAAAAGGCTTTCAAACAAGTTTATGTCACCTTCCTACTAAATGTGAGATGAAGGCAGATTCACAGTGGAAAATGGTCTCAATCTTAATTCAACGTAATTAAAATACTTTAATTTTGAGAATTTATAAGAACAGATGAATACATTGCCAATGTCTGATGCCTGATTTTGTTGAGGGATTTTTTTGTTTTGTTTTTTTGAGAAAGAATGAGAAAGGCAGACAATAGAGTACAGCAAGAACTATGGACTCAAGATCAGCATCCTCTTCCACTAACTGGACTGTAAGAGCATTACAAATCTCTTTTACTCCCCAAGTCCAATTCTGTGTCCCCAGCTCAGTAAAAATCCAACTTATCCTAGATACAAGTGTGAAGATGTAAGGGCTGAAAAGAATCCAGGTACCTATGACCAAGTCATGAAAAGCTTGATTGACATGACATTTTGGGGTTTTCATTATTTGGGAGTATTTTTCTCCAAACTTCATCTTTCTACAAAATGAAGGGCCAGAAGCTTTTTTTTTTTTTTAACAAACTCTCCATTATTTTACCGCATACCTCATAAATATAATCAAAACATACCCTTTAGCTAGAAATAGATTATCCCAGATGCCAAAAGAAAAAAAAAAAGCCCACATAATTTTCTACACAATGACTCCAGAGAACCTTTTGCAGAAGACAATTGATTTCCACCAGTATATTCATTAATTTTCATGACATCGTCTCTAAGTTTGGGAAATAAATGAGCTTATTAATATTTGATGACAGTGGGCAGTATTTTGGGTCATTTCATTAAAGGAGCTCCACAGTCAACTAAAAACAAGGAGGGAATTCTCAACCCAGAGTCTAGACTTAGAGCTGAGCCAATGGCAAGCCAGGGGCTCTCCCAATACAAAGGTTTGGACACATTGAAGAAATCAAATTGATGTTTCTCATCCCATGTTAAAACACACACACACACACACACACACACACACACACACGGAGATGGGTAGTCCAGGTCTGAATCTGGAGTGACACCCTCGATAGAGTCTGAGATTTGTTTTTATCTTTTAAACACACAAAAAAAATAATCCCTAACTCCAGAATACAATCTTATGAAATACCAGCATATACAAATGTTTTAACTGGAGAGCTATCTATAAATATGAGTGGTAGTTCCCTTTAAATTAGCCACTTATTTAGAAAACTTTATTTATTTATTTATTTTTCGTTACCAACAAATTGCCTACCTGTTCAGTGATAGAGACCAAAGAAAGAAATAAGGAGTAAGGAGCTGTGTTTAAGAAAATGAGGGGCTAACTGACCAGGTTTCCCTATCCTCTCAGTGGTGATGTTTGTTTATTCATTCCTTCATTCATTTGCAGTGCTGGGTACCAAACCCAGGGCCTCAGGCACTCTAGGCAAGTGCCGGACCATTAAACTACATACCTAGACCATTGTGGTGATTTTTAAATGTCACTTTAATATTCTAAAACAGGTAGAGCCTTGGGCAGATTCTTTTCTGTCTCTCAGCCTCACTTTCCCCAGCTGAAAAGGAGAATGTGCATCTGTAACTTTAAAGGTTCCCTTCAGCTTAGAAAATTCACAATTCTCTCTTTAACAAAGTCAAATGTTGCTCTTCACCATTGCCCTCACTTCTGGGAATTTCTCCATGAGCCAAGACAATGGTCTTTCTCCTGCAGAGCTTGGGACTGGCTCAGGAGTCCTGCACCTGAACCCAGCCATGAAACAGTCTTGTGTCGAGAGCCATCTGTGGGCTGTGTGTGGACTACATGGGCATCGCAGCCTAGTGAATAGGAGAATCTGGTGTCTGGGAACTTCCAGTAGAAATTTCCTCTGGCTAAGACCACCCAGACATATGTGACACTATTCGAGTTCTGCCTGGTCCCACACAGCACTGGAGATGGGGTGACCTGCTGCAGCCACACAGCCTCTCAGAGGTGGGTGTGACCTGCCAAGATGCCAATCAACCTACTGAATGCAAGACACCATGAAGCGAGATTCCATCCCTGGAACCTTATCCCTGCCTTTGATGTACCCCCTTAAATAAACCACGGGAGCCATTTTCTAATTGTCCAGCTCCAGCTCCTATGGGGGCTGGGCCTATCAGGCGCTCCAAGCTTTCTTTAAAACTATTTTTTCCAACTCTGTGTCTTTTGTTCTTTACTAATTATTTCTGACTTATCTTCTCAGGTGGTTTACAGCCTCCACAGGCAGGAAGAAGGACCCCTTAGGGGGGGCGCTGGCTGCCTCCCCATAGTCCTATAGGAGGAGGAGGGAAACACCGCAGGGCTGTACTGACAGAGGACTTCCTCAGGAACACTAATATTCTCTCTCTAATGAGCTTTAGCACACGATCATGTGGAATAGTGTTTGCTTTCTCTTGATTTCTGGAAATAGCTTAGGTTTCTTCTGTGGGAGAAGAAATAAACAAACATACTACTTATTTAGACTTAAGAGACAAAATTCTCACCCACAGGTGCATGGGAATTATGCATAGTATATGCCTTCACAGAGAAGAGAGATTCCAAGGAAGCCTTGGGAGAAGGAAGTAAATAAGGCCCACTATAGACAGAAAAGACTTCCTTCCTAAGGCTTGAAGGATGAGTGAGATTTGGACTGAGACAAAAAAAAAGGGGAGGGGAGGTTCCATAAGTCAGTAAATCTGTGGTCCCTACTGGTATCTGTTAGATCATATGCTAAACAAACAGCCCAACCTATAATGCTCCAAAAGGCAGTGCAGTGGCTTAGGCCTGTAATCCCAGTGGCTGGGGAGGCTGAGGAAGGAGAATCACAAGTTCGAGGCCAGACTCAGCAACTTAGCAAAGCCCTAAGCAACTCAGTGAGACCCTGTCTTTAAATAAAATATAAAAAAAGTTCTGGGGATGTGGCTCAGGGGTTAAGTACCCCTGGTTCAATCCGTGGTACAAGGAAAAAATAACAATGGCCCAGGTTCTCAGGACCCTCCGTTGGTTTTGTGCCCGATTTTCTGTTCTCAGAATCCCCCATTGTGCATTTTCACTTTCTCTATCATCACTTCTTAAGTTATTGTTTCCCTAACTAGCTTTTTCAGATTAATTTTAGATTAATGTTAATGTTCTCATTGGATCATTTGCTTAACTCTTTTGGGGGAGGTGGTGTGCTAGGGATTGAACCCTGGAGTGCTTTACCACTGAACAATATCCTCACTCCTTATTTATTTATTTATTTATTCATTTATTTATTTAGAGACAGAGTCTTGCTAAGTAGCTGAGGATCTTTCTATGTTACTGAGGCTGAACTCAAACTTGTGATTCTCCTGTCTCACCTCCTAAGTGACTGGAATTGCAGGTGTGTGCCACTGAACTCAGCTGCTTCACTCTTGACTCAGTATGTTATTCAATTTTTCATCGCTGTGACCAAAATACCTGATATGAACAACCTAGAGGAGGAAAGGTTTATTTTGGCTTAGGATTTTAAAGGTTCCGTTCCTGGTTGGTCAGCTCCAAGGCAGGAACATCATCATGGTGGCAGGAACATCATGATGGCGGCAGGAACATCATGGCGGCAGGAACATCAGTGGCAGGACCTGGCAGAGGAAAGCTGCTTGGTTCATAATAACTGAGAAGCAGAGAGAGGAGAAGGAGCCAGAGAGAAGTTAAACCCTTCCAGGGAATGCTCCAAGTGACCTACTTCCCCCAACTAGGTCCCAGTAGTCCATTTAGTCATCAATGGATTAATATGAGGTCAGAGTCTTCATGCTCTGAGCATTGCCTAAAAGCCACACCTCTGAACCTTGCAGCATTGGGGACCATGCTTTCTACACTTATGCCTTTTGGAGGACATTCCAGATTCAAACCTTAACATACAGTTTTTACCCTTGTATTCTATTTGTTTGAAATGGACAGAATTCATCAGCCCTGTAACAAAGTCCAGCTGTAGGGCAAACCTCAAAGTCCACACAGGCTGGTGGCCCCGGCTCTGATTTCCCATGAAGCTGCTGCATCCTCAGCCTATAAGTGAGACAGCTGTGGATGTTCCAGACTTCAAACCTGAGCACTGGCTGTGCAGAGAAATTGAGAGAGCTTCTTCTCGGAAATTCTATGCTTTAGGTTAGGCAGGACTTTCTCAGAAGCCCACTGCAAACTTCTTGCACCCCACTAACTATTTTTGTGCTTCCTTCTGAACCACTCACTGGACAGGGAATATTATTTTCCCTGGATAAGTCAGTCCATCCCTTGGAAGGAGGGATGAGGCATGGGAGCTTTGTGAGAAAGAGGTGGACGCCAAGACACACTGAGGCCCTGTAAAGAGGAATGGAAATGGAAGCAGGGTCTGCAAACTACAACATGCACTGAGTTCGATGTTGACATCTCTCAGGGCTCTGAACTCATTCGTTCCATTCCCTTGCCTGTCCTAATTTTTCTGATTTTAGCATAGTACCAACAACAGTGGTCCCTACTTGTTTAAAGGTGGAATTTAGTGGCCAGAAAAATAGACTACATGAGGAAAGACATGGAGATGGTATGGAGTCGGGGAGATCGCTAAGCATAGTACTTAAGGACAAATTTGAGAGTAAGATTTCCAGCTCTGTGGTTGTCAGCCTGGGATCTTGAGCAAGATAGAATCTCACTAAGCCTCAGTTTCCTCCCCTATCAAATAAGGCTAACGGTACTGGCCTTCTTATTGCTGTGGAGATTAATTGAGATACTAGAAGTGGAATGTAAATAACTGACCTTTCCAATAGATGTTCCAAAAACATGGGTCTTTTATTACTATTTGATGGGGAGGCTGAGACACAGTACATAAAGAAAAGCCTGACTTGACACTCAGCCTGGAGAGAGAGGTTTGATTTGAGGAGAGGGGGAAATGGACTGCAGTCATTCCTATGTAGCTCTACTCTCTTTGTTTTATATATCAGGCCTCAGAGAAATACCCCTCACTCCTCAGCTGGGTTAGGAGGCAGAATACTAGCTCCCCCAGTGCAGAGAGCTCTGTTCCTCTTGCTTATCCCCCATACGTCATGCACACAGAGCAAGTGTGCCTCAGCACAGCTGCATGGACTTGGGTACATTTGGCTCCTTATCTGGGCCTTCATTTTTCAATCTCTCATATTCCTCTGGCCATAATATACTGTACAACAGAGAAAAAAGAAATTGAAATCTTGGCCCCACACTTTCAAAAGTCTCCCATTTCCATCTCAGATTGTGTTCTAAACTTGGTATTATGATATTTCTGAACTTTATGGCTATAAGGAACTTGGTCTTCTTGGAATTCTTTTTCCTCTTCTTATTTTAGAGGATAAAAAGGAAGGCAAAAACAAACCCGGGGCGTGGGGGTAGCTGACTCATTCTCCTCAAGTTATCTTTTAAATGGTTAATAGCTACCCCGTGCTACCCTCTTCCTTATCTACCTGAATTCCATTTCAGACAAGTAAACAAGATGATCATGAAAAAGGCAATCTCAGAGAGACGCTGTCAAGCCTGATGGACTCTGGTAATGAAATTATTCCAACCTCTGCCACCCACACAGATCTGGCAAGAACAAAAGGGTGTTTGTGCAGATGCCTTGTCATAGTTTGTAAGCGGCTCAATGTCATTTGCCTCAGGCTCCCAAATCTCTTGGCAAATAGTAACTCACTCATCCACAAGCCCTCCCAGAAGGAAGGCATTTGCATTCACTCTGAAGAAGAGCGAATTAGATCTTTCCTAAAGCCAAAACTGCAATGCCAGCTCCGTAAACCCACCTGAGGCTTTCTAGGTTCTGTTTGAAAGTTATCACCCCCATTTTGGGGAATGAGCTATTAGGGAATCCTTGAATTTAAGCTCTGAAAGAATGTTCAAGGACACTATGCCAAACAAGCACACTCGGTACTTCCATCCAGTTGGTTAAGTATCACAGCCAGAGGGTCCTCAGGCCTTACTTGAAGGACTCTAATGAAGATTCCAACTGAATGTGCTATAAGGACTCAGAGATTCAGAGAGGGCGTTGCAGGGCCCAACATGGAGCCCAGAGTTTCCTAAGAGAACCCAGAGAGCATGTAGAAGAGGTGATGGAATGGTCCAGAAATCCTGCAAAGTACTGAATCGTGTAAAGTAAAGAAGAAAGAAGGTCTCCAGACCAGGCCTAGGCTTTGGGGAATGTAGAGCAGGCCCCAGTTCAGGTTTACTCACAAGTAGGTATTTGCATAAGCAACTGCAGGTAGGATGTTCAGGCTATGCAGGTAAGAAAGGAATCTACCATTTCTTCAAGCAGTCCCTTCTATGAGTGACAATTTGGCTCTTGGACATCTTGGTCTCCCAGAATTACAATGGCGAAAGTATTGGTTTAGTTATAGGAGACCTCACTTGTCATCTTACATCTGCTTGCAATTACCATTGTGACCTTGGACAAGTTTAAAAAGCATCTGAAACTTGGAAATAAGCCATAGAGATTATTGGGTGTTCTTCTAGAGCTGGACTTAACTATTTACTAGTTTACTTCACTGTAAAGTATCACTTAAAATTTTTGTTTGGTCGACATGGAAATAATTTCTGCCCAGTGAAACTAATAGCCCCAAAGTTTACAGTTTATGATCCTGTTAAATATAAACCAGTTTTGGTTTTTTTTGTATAGCCTATAACCCAGAGAGCTATTAAATTTATTTTATGTATCTAGCTTCTCAGATGCACTTGGGCCAATATTTTACTGTTTCCTCATTAATTAATGAATTTCAGTAAAAATCTTTGAAATGTGTTTATTTACTATCTGTGTGAAAGATTTTACCCTTTTAAAAATTGTACTTTAACAGGCAACTCAGTTCTGTCTCCAAGGATCTGATGTCCTTATCTGTTGAAAGATGCATTAGGACCAGAGGGTCTCTAAAAGCTTACTCTAAGGTATCTGAGCCACTAAGCCACCTGGGACCCCTCTTTCCCAACATCCTGGGGTCTCCAGGGAAAAGGACATCCTATCTCTCTGGATCGAGAATAGCAGCTACAATACTGCTTCCGGCCATGCCCAGCCCCACAAAGAGGTGGTCAAATTGCATTAGAATGCTTTAGACCTTCAGCGACTCTGAGGTTGCTTGGAAGTTCTCAAGAGCCGGAATACATTGTTTGGTCCAATTTACTTCATTTCTCCGCCTCTTTCTCCACCAAACACTCCCTACTTCTTATTAAAAATGTGAAAGATTCCCAGTTCTACATCTACAGCTTTTAGCTTAATCCAGAGGCTTGGACATCACCCTTGAGTGTTCACCTTTTTGACATCCTTAAGTGAAAATCTGTGCCTTGGATCCCAGCAGAGACCCAGAGGTCAAACAGAACCACTCCTTTCACTGTGTGGAAGGGGGCGGGTATTCCTCTCTAAAATCACTTCTGGCTCTGACATCACATGAATCTTTCCTTCCAAACCTCCAGAGGCTTCTCTTCTTCCACCCTCCTGGCCTGAGGATGTAAGGGGCATCAGCTCCAGGCTAAAAGTGCCTTGTTCACTAGGGTGAAGATGTGAAGTGTAGTTGGGAGCAGAGAACATGACAGGTGGTTGAGGAAAGGTTGGGGAATGCATTTCATTTCCTTTGAAATCCATAGCTTTTGGCCCTGAGCTATAATTAGTAACTAACACTTAGAAGAAAAACTTCTTCATTTCTGGGGATGACTGAATCTGTTAACAGTTTTCCCCGTGCCTTCTCAGGTCAAATCTCTACTTAAGAATCATCTCGGTCCTTCTGATACTCACAAAATAAATATCTTTCTGTTTCTGATTCCTGTTTAGCTGCCTGGCCTGGTTGATAAGTATCATTCAGGGCTTAGTGGGAGCTGCTGAATTTCTCTTCTCACCTTTCTTCCCTCCAGGACTATCCCAATCAATTTTTTTTTTTCAGAAATAAATTCCCAGGCATGAGGAAAGAATGATGTTTCCCAGTATCCTCACTACTCATGAACTGATGTTGTTCAGAATCAATGGTACATGATGCTAATAAAAAATAGACAAGTTTTCATGCCTTTCATTATGAATTAAAACTTTTCTACACTCAATGCACCCCTCCATTGGGTACGACAGAGTCCACCTACCACCCCCACCTTATACTCAGCTACAGTTCACAGAGTTGGATCTTAATAGTATTAAGTAGTGTTAGTCTAGGGCTGTCTCATCATGGAAAAATATTCTTCCATCTGAAAACTGTGAAGTTGTGACCATATCTAATTTCTGATGTTTGTAGTGAAACATTTTTATTCATATACTTCTCATTTTAGGTACATCCTATACGCATTTCTTTGTGGTTCCCATTGGGAGTTCCATTTAACAGGAGAAAGGGACACATCCTGATGCAAATTGGCAGCAAAAAAAACCTTCAGTAGTGCAGAGATTGCTGGTGCTGTGCATCTCCATCCCCACCCCTCAGCTGCTGATGTCACAATGTTACATGTGTAGGCACTGTGTGTTTAATACCATAGAATACAGTTGGGGATTTCTGCTACATTATTATTCTCTTACACCCGTAGAAAAGAAAAGTGGCACTAGCTTTTATAATTGTCACAAAATCATTTTACCAGAGATCTTTCTTTCTGCCTTCATGGAGATCTGAGTTCCTAATCCAATGTCGTTTGGGTCAACCTAAAGGACTCCCCTCAGATAGAGCACATCTGGTGGGGACCAGCTCCCTGAGCTCTTGTCTATTGGGTACTGTGGTTGGAATGTAAGTGTTTCACCAAAGTTCTTGTTGATGCTTCAGGTTCAATATGACATCACTGAGAGGTGGGCCTTGAGGAGGTGGTTAGGCCATGAGACTCCAACCCCAGGGATTGGATGTGTACCTTAAGAGTGCTTCTCCAGCATGTGCAAAAACCTGGTTCCCTTCTCAGAGCTCAACAACTGTGCACACACACGTGCACACACATGTGCATGCACACATGTGCATGCACACATGTGCACACACGTACACAAAAGTACATTTGTCAAGCTGGGAACAATGGCACATGATGGTGTTTTAATTAGCTTTTTCGTCACTGTGACCAAGACACCAAAGAAGAACAACTTAGAGAAAAAATTTGCCTGGGGGTGGGGGGGTCACAGTTTCAGAGGTCTCAGTCCACAGATGACGTATTCCATTGCTCTGGGCCCAAGATGAGGCAGCCCATCCTGGGAGAAGGGCCCAGCAAAAGAAAGCTGCTCACCTCAAGGCAACAAAGAGACAGAGACAGGGACAGAAAGAGGGTGGGGGAATAATTGCAGGGATACAGCACACTTACAGGACATGAATACTGTGACCCCCAGCCATGCGCCCCCTGCCTACAGTTACCAGCCAGTCAGTCCAATCAACCTAGGATGGACTAATGTGGTTTCAGCTCTCACAATCCAATCATTTCACATATGGATATACCTGAACTTATGTAAAAAACACCTCATATTCAAACTGACAGGTTTTAATCCTTTCTATGGGAAACATCAAGGCAGGAGGATCACACTGAGCCACCTTTCCCTTGTGTGCAAATGGGAACATGGAGATGATGCCACAGAACAGAGTCTCCAATGCCTTGACACATGTGTCTTCTCCAACAGCTGCCACCCACCCTCTCCACACACCTCAGGGAGGGGCCTGATGCCAGCCAGAGGGATTTTTCGAAACCAAAGCAATCAGCTCAAACAGACTTAAGGCAAGAGAGTCCCCATCTACACTGGCTCAAGGTGTTTGAGTCCCATTGTGCCCTGGCTCAAGGGGCAGGAGTTTCTATTTACACTGAACAGGAGAGAGGGACACCTTGGTCCAGGCCTTGGGCAGCATGATGGCTACTGGACTCCTGCCATTGCCCTGAGGCCTCCCTCTTTTTCTCTTTCTCCTCCTACTTTAAACATGTTTACTTTTTAAATAAATCATTGGAATATCAATCTTAATTGTATATAAGAACCATCTCTGCTATGTCAGAGAAGAGCAGGGCAGGGGGAAGTGTCTGAGGGAAGAAAGTCTCTGATGTCTCTGGCAGGTGGAGGCAGAGGAGAGTCCTGGTGGATCCAGATGTGCTCCTGGCTGGAAATCTGCACAGAGAAGACTGATCCAGTAGGTGCGCCTCACTTCTGAAGCTATTGGAGTCCGCTTCCTGACCGTTGCTGGCACCATAAGGTCCAGATGCTCTGAGCTTGGGGTCTTCTGGCTGTCCACGGGTCTGTCTTACATGGGCATGTTCCCTGGAGCCACTCTGTTGTGGAACCTATGGGGTCTGTGGCCTGCACCACTCGGAGCCACTCGGTTGCGGAAGGCTGCTGAAGGTGAGCCCACGGAAACACGGCAGGCAGCAGCACAGTTGTTGCAGGCAGGTGGCCATCCGCCTGGTGACCCCTTCCAGCCCCTGCTTCTCTCACCTGGCTGCCCTGTGGAGCCACCCTGGGAGGCCAGAGGGTCCCGTTGGGAGGCCGGCTTGGAAGGGGGTGTCTTCATGTGAAGAAGGTGGAGAGGACAGACGGGCATGCTGGCACATGCGGTGCCCTTCTGCGCGGAGGGCGTGGCTTCATCAGGTGGCTGCTGCTCACAGGGCAAGGCAAGGACAGGCTCACTGGGACACTTGTTGGGGCAGATGCTGGAAGGATCCGCCCCAGGGACTTGGCAATGCCCAGCCATCCCATTATGCACAGCCTTGGCCCAGAGCGCACTTGCCGGCCCCTGGATTCTCTTGTGCTGGCGGAGGAGGTAGGTAGCCATGGCCCCATCGAATTGACGATTTGCCAGGGACAACCAGGCTTTGTACGGGTGGTAACTCATGTCGAGCATCAAGGTCATGATGCTGGGGTCGGGCCGCTTGGGGAGTGTCTGGCTGAGGGCTGGGAGGGCTGGGTGAGGAGTCCTTGCCCTGGCTCAGCCATGGTTGCCCCATTACCTGCTCTAGGGTGGGCCTCTCCGTGGGGTCCTCCATTAGAATTTGCTGGATGAGGCTGGGAGCTCCCTCTGACAGGTACCAGGGGATGTTGTACCTTGCTCTCAAGATCTGACACTCCAAACCCTTATTGGTGAGTGCCCTGAATGGCTTTTCCCTGTCAACATAAAATAAAAAGTGATGCCCAGGCTCCAGACATCTGCTGGGGGACCCTCGAATTCCTTCCCCTGGGTGATTTCAGGGGCACAGTATGGCAGAGTGCCCCTGAACCCATCCAGCTTCTGCCCAGGCATGAAGCTGGTGCTCAGGCCAAAGTCGATGAGCTTGGGGTGGCGCACCCTGGAATCCAACAAAATTCTCCGTTTTCAAGTGTGGTGCACCATGCCCTTCTGGTGGCAATATTGCACAACGCGCACCATCTCTCTGAACAGCCTGCGGACCTTCACCTCCCTTATGCCACAAGTCAGGGGAATGTGACTCAGGAGCTCTCCTCCATGTGCACGCTCCATGATGAGGTACATGTTGTCCATGGTCTCGATGACCTGGAAGAGCTGGATCACGCTTGGTGTTCCAGGAACTTCAACGAATTCCTTTCACATAGCAGGGACTCGTCTTCCTCCTTCTTCCTCAGAACTTTAACAGCCACCTTGACCTTGGTCAGGAGATGGAGGGATAGTACCACCTTCCCAAAGCTCCCCTCCCCAATGGTCCTCAAGACCTGATAATGGTGTGTGAGGGCCTTCTTGTAGCAGGAGCTGCACCCCTACACCACTACACTACTCTCTCTATGCTCTCTGGCATCCCTAAGCTGGAACACCAACTAAGGCTGCTAACTAAAAAAACAAAAATAACAAACCCCAGCAAAACACCAAAAATAACAACCAAAAAGCAAAACAAAACAAACAAAAACCCAAATCAAAAAACCAATAGCAAACCACCACAAACACCCACCAACCAACCACCAACCACCAAACGTGCTAACTAGCTGGGAGTCCGACAGGTCACCACCAAGAACTTCCTGTACTTACGGACAAAAACCCACTCACGGCCACTTTCTTATATACCCGGTGTTGGACATTCCCTCACAGTGGCTCCTTGTGAGGTCAGAGCAAGAAATGACCCAGTCACACCTAGGCATATCCCCCAGAGGTCATCTCACTTGGGGCCTCTAGGACCTTTTTGACTTTCATGAGGAAAAGAAGAAAAAACCCCAGAAGTTTTTTGTTTCCGTGGGTTATGGAGACTGATATTTACCTGTTTAGACATGAAAACCGGTATGATGCCTCAACGGTCTATTCATCTGGAGTCTGAAAATCCATAATAACTTTCAGCTTTTAAAGACCTCATCATATCTACACTCAAAAGTATTCAGTTCCCCTTTCTTCCAACCCACAGTGATTAAGATCCAAGGGATGGGAGCGCTTCACTCACATCGTGATGCTATAACAAAACACTCTGCTCCCTAAGATGCTCTAGAACTAGGCATTAACATCTATGGGGTTGAGAGGGAGGGAGCGTCCATCATCATTTCCCCACAAGGTTCTCATCACATTTCTCACTAGAATCCCCTGGAACACAGCAGGTTGTGGGTTGGTGCCGGAGTCCGGCTGCAGCAGGATAACCGGGGGGTGACGAATAACTTGTGTACGTTGATACAGCAGGAGAGGGAGCAGTTTATTGCAGGACAGGAGCAGTATTTATACATTCCACAGAGCTTATCTAATTAGCATAAACTAGATACATCAGTCAACTAATCAGGAATCTCCACACTTAATGGCTCGCTTTTGTTACTTCTCAAACCACTCCCTCTGGCATTTTGCCAGGCATCATCCAGACTTGTTTACGAACTCTAACATTCCCCTGGCAAAATGCCAGGTGTTATTTTGACTTGTTTACAGACTCTAACAGGTTGGTATGTTCAAAGTGATGAGAAATCAAATACAGAAGCCGACAATCCTTGAACCAGCAAGTGTCCTTCCCATTGGGCGAAGAAATGGAGGCATTTCCACACTCCTGGGTCCCTTTTGGCTGCTGTTAACAAAACCCCTTAGACTAGATTATTAGCAATAGAAATCTACTTCCCACCACTCTGGCAAGTCCAAGGTCAGGTGCCTTGTTGCTGTATCCTCACATGATGGGAGGGACAGACATGCTGACCATATTCTCTCAAGTCTTGCTTTCTGTTTGTTTTGTTTTTTGTTTTGTGTTCTTTGGACATACTGGCCTCGGGCATGTCATCTACAGATGAAATACTTCCCTAGCCCCCCAACTTTCCTTGTGGGTTTTTTTTTTTGGTTTTATTATATTTTGTTTATTTTATTTCATTTTGAAAGAGAGTGTCTTGCTATGTTGCTCAGGTTGGGCTTCAACGTGTGTTCCTCCTGCCTCGGTGTCCTGAGTTGAGAGCATTACAGCCTATTATGGTTCGGGTGTGAGGTGTCCCCTGCACAGGCTCCTGTGCTAGTGCAGGAATATTCAGAGGTGAAAAAGTGGGACTGGGAGAGCTGTAACTTTATCAGTCCCTCCTACATAGAAAGGACTGGCTGGTCACTGTAGGCAGGTGGGGCATGGCTGGAGGAGGTAGGTCACTGGGGCCATGCCCTGGGCCTGTGACTCCCTGTGACTCCTACCCCACCCTCTTTCTGTCTCTGCCCCTTTGGTGCCCTCAGGTGAGCAGCTCTCCTCGGCTGGGCCTGTCTTCCCTGATGGGCTGCCTCACCTTGGGCTCAGAACAATGGAGCTGGCCATGTGTGCTCTCAGGCCTCTGACCCGTGATCCCCAGGTTCACTTTTCCTCCTCTATGTTGTTCTTGTCGGGTGTCTTGGCCACAGCAATGGAGAAGCTCATTAAAACACCGCCATATGCCACTGCTCCCAGCTTGTGTGTGTGTGTGTGTGTGTGTGTGTGTTGGGGGTGTGCTTGGAAGTGAACCAGGTCCTTGCGCATGCTGGAGAAGCACTCTTAAGGGACACATCCCATCCTATGGGTGGAGTCCATGGCCTAACCGCCTCCTCTAGGCCCACCTCTCAATGCCATCGTGTTGAGGCTGAAGGGTCAACAGGAATTTTGGACAGACACACACATTCCAACCACAGCCCCAGACAGACAAGAGCCCAGGGAGTTGGTCCCCACCAGATGTCCCCTGTCAGAGGGGAGTCTTTCAGGTTGACCCGAAGGACACCAGATTAAAAACTCAGATCTCCATGAAGGCAGAAACATCTCTGGTAAAGCAAATTCATGACAATTAAAAACTAGGGCCACTTTTGTTTTCTACAAGATGCAGGAGATTCGTGTAGCAGAAAACACCAGCTGTGTTCTATGGTACTGAACACAGTGTCTACACAGGTAACCACTGTGACATAAGCAGCTGAGGGTGTGGGATGGAGAGGCACAGCAGCAGCAGTCTCTACACTACTGAATTTGCCCTGCTGCAGATTCACACCAGGGTCATGTGGTTCTCATGTTAAATGGAACCACAAAGAAAAGGAGCTACAGAGAAATACCTAGAGGAAAGACCCCAGTGAGAGGTGCAAATACTAAAGTGTTTCACCACAAACATCATCTAAACAGGAGAGAAGATGGTCACAGAAAGGCTTAAGTCATACTGAATCAAAACTTGCCCTGCTCTCCTTATAAGGAAGCAGGCCACACAGAATCCAATCAAGAGTCCACCTGCTCTCCTTGTAAGGACAAAAGACAGGCTGAAGGAAGAGCATATTCTAGCCCCTTATGACCCCATCGTAAGTAATTACATCATAATAATGCACTTCAGAAAAAAAGACCTCATCCTTAGGTGTGGAGTTTTGAACCTACGCATGTCTTTGTGGGATATGATTTATTCCATAACATGCCCTGGTCCTACCTGTCTGAGAGTTCTTATCAATGGGGGTTGAATTTTGCTGTATCATTATTCTACATCAATCTTTACCATCATATGTCTTTCTCAGCTTGTCCATAAAGTGCCTTGTGTAGGGACATGTGTATCTACATTCACGATGGAATTCGGTCTTTAAATTTTGGTTTCTTTCATGGTGTTTTCCTGGAATAATTTTTTCTGGGTTCAGGGGCCAGGTAATACCAGCTTCATGAAATACATTGTGAGTGGTCTCCTCTGCTTCTACTTCCTGAAAATGTTCATATACAGTTGGCATTAACCCTTCTTCAAATATGTGGTAGAATTCTCAATGATGTCATCTACACCTGAAGATCTTTTTGAAGTTTTTTCCTACTAGGAACTTTATTTCCCTGATGGTCACCCAATCATCTAAAAGCAGGTACCTCCTGCTTCTTCAGAAATCTTCCATTTCATCCACATTGTATGGGTTTGTACACTGTTGAGTTATTCTTTGTGTTTATTGTTTTCCTTGAGCTGGTTTTGGGTTTATTTTTATCATCTTTTTCTGTTTTAAAAATGGTCATTAAGTTTTTTTATTAAATTATGTATTCATTCTAATTTGTTATACACAATGGCAGAACACAATTCATTTCATATTACACAGATAGAGCACAAGTTTTCAAGTCACACAAAGTATTTTTGCACCATTTGTGTCTTCATATATATACTTAGGGGTAATGATATTTGACTCATTCCACCATCATTCCTACCCTCTTCTTTGCCCTGTCTGAAATTTCTCCATTCCTCTCATGCTCCACGACTCCCCCTGCCCATATCACCATTATGAGTCAGCATTCTCAAAGAAAATATTAGACTTTTGGTTTTTGGGGACTGGCTTACTTCACTTAGCATGATATTCTCCAACTCCATCCATTTACCTACAAATGCCATGATTTTATCCTCTTTTAATGTTCCATTGTGTATATATAGCAAAGTTTCCCTTATCCATTCATCTACTGAAGGGCATCTGGGTTGGTTCCACAATTTAGCTCATGTGAATTGTGCTGCTATAAACATTGGTGTGGCTGTGTCCCTGTAGTATACTGTTTTTAAGTCCTTAATCCTAATGCAACAGCAATAAGAGGTGGAAGGAGTGGGATAGCTAAGTCAAATGATTGGTTCCATTCCAAGTTTTCCAAGGAGTCTCCATACTGCTTTCCAGATTGGCTGCACTAATTTACAGTCCCACCAGCAATGTATAAGTGTGCCTTTTTCCTCACATCCTCACTAATACTTATTGTTGTTTGTATTCTTCATAGCTGCCATTCTGACTGGAATGAGATGAAATCTAGGAAAGAATCCCCTTTATAATTTCCTTCCCCTCATCTTCTGATTTCTTTTTCTGGAGTTCCTGTTCTTTAGATACTGGGTCTTTGGACCTAATCCACTAGTTTTATGTATTTCCTGCTTTCTATGTGTGGGCAAATAGTTGGGCATCTGGATGCCCAACTATTTGCCCACACATAGAAAGCAGGAAATACAAGAGAAACCAAGAATGGATGCTCAGAAGACTGTGAACAGCAAATCCAATAAAACAATTAGGATTTCTTGCTCAGTCAAGATCTCATCCAGTTTTCAGACTCAACCCATTTTCTGAAAGAAGTGGTAATTTCCAGGGTATTGTCATTCAATTCACCCATCTGGCCCCTAGAAAAACCAGTCAGATCCTAGAGTATGACAGTGGGCTATCTCACACTCAATCCAGCAGAGGTATGATTGCAATTGCTGTGCCAGCAGTGGAATTTTGGCTAGGGTAAATTAAGATAGCTTTAGATGCATGGGATTTGCACATTGACCTGGCATATGCAATCCTTTTCATCTTGAGCATTTCCCCCCACCCCACCCCCAAGTTTGTGATTGGAAACTTAATCCTAAATGCAACAGGAATAAGAGGTGGATTTTTTATTTTTGTAAATTTTGGATGCTAGGGATTGAACCAAGGGCCTTCTACATCCTCAGCCCTTTTTAAATTTCATTTTGATACAGGGTCTCACTAAGTTGCCTAGTTTGGCCTTGACCTTGTGATCAAAACAGACTAAGACACTACTCTAGAGGTGGCAATGTTAGGGTTGTCACTTATCACTAGCCAACAAAGAAAAGGCCAATCTTGATTTATGCTCAATATGTCATGAAAGCTGAAAAAATACCTGCAAAAAAGGTATAAAAATAAAAGCCCCTGTAGGGGCAGCAGATCTTTCTGGAGGCTGCTTGTAACTTGCAACCTGACATCCCATCTCTTCTTCTTTCGCCAACAACACTCATCCCTCAGGACCTTGGGTCCCTTCTGGGGCTGAACCCTGGTACCCCAAAGCATAACTCTACTTTCACTGATGGATATAAATAATACCACTGCGTAGTATCCAATCTGCCAAGAGTATGAAAGCCCTCAATATGGTCTCATTCCTTGAATATAAAAACCAACAACATGGTGGCAAATTGGTTACATTATATCATGGATGGGGTAATGACATATTTTGATTGAAAATGAGCACATATTCCAGATATGGGTTTGCATTTCTCATTTGCAGGGCTTTGACAGGCACAACTCTCCCAGGGTTTATGGGTACTTGATCCACAAACCTGGGATCTCATATGTTACGCATTGAATCTCACACCCCTAAATTCACATGTTGAAGTGCTAACCGCTGATACTTCAGAATGTGATGTTATTTGAAAATATGGTCATTAAAGATGTAATTACTTATGATGAAGTCATATTGGAGTCAGCAGGCCCCTACTTCAATACAACTGGTATCTTTATTTTTTAAAAAAGGACATTTTGACACATATATGTACACAGGAGAATACCATAGGAAAGAGAGGCAGGGATCAAAGTGATGCATCTTTGAGCCAAGTAACTCAAATGTCTACAAACAAACCCCCAGAAGCTTAGCATCAGGCATGCAGCATCCTCACAGGCCCAGCCAATTAATAGACCACATAACATCCCCTTAGACCAAGGGACAGAATTTGTAGCAAAACTATCAACAGCAGTGGACCATAGGATTTCCTGGTTTTATCAATCATAAACTGACAGATCAATGATCTTGAACATGCAGCATCAGAAGATGCCTTCTTCTTAAGATGAGCCACCATCTACCATAGCACCAGGTATACCCTGGTCATTAAAAGATATTGCAACCCCAGTAGGTAGAATATATGGTTCTAGAAAAGAGAGGAAATAGGAGTAACCCTGCTTACCATTACTCACACCAATTTAGTTGCCTTTTGTGTGTTTCCCACCTTAAACTCATTAGTACTGCCAAAGAGAAATCTTCCCTCTGCATATTTAAGGGTGAACAGGTAGGGTGTAAGACTGGGGCCTAGGCTTAACAGTGGCTAATGGGAGTCTCAGGATTCTGTAGATGGACTCTCACTGTCTTTTAGAGGCTGGGTGGCACCCTCTCAGAGGATTTCCTGAGCTCAGAGTCCCTGTGATAAATGTCTTCAAAGAATAAAGCTCTGCTCCTCTTGGATTGGGTAAAAAGCAGTCACCAGGTTACATGAGAATAGGAGAAAAGAAACTTGTTATAAAGTCTATTAGAATCCTACTTCAACATTCCTATTATCTACTTTCAAAGCTACTGATTGACTACAGTTTTGTAGGCTTTCTGAAATTGTGCCACGGTTTTCCCATATTTACCATAAATTCCAGACCTTCTACTCTTCTCAGTTGCCTATCTTTTTAGTCCATCTGTTTTATAGTTTCTAACCATTCTCTTTGCCCTTGTAAACTGCTGCCTTTATTCTCCCTTTTACTGTCACTCAGTGTGATTTCAAGAGAGATCAGAAGTAAATGCAAGGGTTCAATCCTCATGTTTTACCTTAACCAATTTTTTTTTTAGTTGGAGAAACTAAGGCCCTAGGAGGGATAATGGCTTGCACCAGGTTATACAACATAACCAGGCTACAAGTGAAGTCTCCAGACAGGTATTCAGGTCAATATTCTCTGTGAAAGAACCAAAAGGTATGAAAATAGGAAGATGCAGTAATTCAGTAGGGTGGTTTGGGGAGAGGAATAGGAATAAAGGCAGAGAGTATTGTGAGGGTGGGCTGAGAAAGAGATTTTTGATGTTTCTATTAGTGTATTATATATAATAGTGGGGTTCACTTTGACATAATAATGAATGCAGGGAATATAATTTACTCCATTTCAATCCCCAGTACTGCTTCTTTCCCTCCCCACCTCCCTGTTGTTGTTCCCTTTCCTCTATTATACTGGCCTTCCATTTATTTATTTATCTATCTATTTATTTATATGTAATTGTTGCTTTATAGATATAGATAAAGGTGGAATTCTCATGGTATATTCATATGGGTACATAGCATGATATGGTCGATTTCACTCTGCAGGTTTTTCCCCCATGCCTCCTCCCTCTCCTTCAATCCCTTTGCTCTACTCCACTGCTGATTTCCCAAAGGATCCCCCCACCCCTTCTTTTTCCTTTTTTTTTTTTTTTGCTCTAGCTTCCACATATGAGAGAAAAAATTCAATCCTTGACTTTTTTAGTCTGGCTTCTTAAATTAGCTGCTAGCTAATGACATAATCCCAAATATAGAAGACCCCCAAAAACTATACTAGAATACTTCTGGAGTTGATAAACAAATTCAGCAAAGTATCAGGATACAAGGTCAACATACAAAAACCAATAGTTTTTCCTGCACTCCAATAAAGAATCCACTAATAAAGAAATCAGGAAAACTATAATTTTTTAAAAAATTATACTTTGGGAATAAATCTAACCAAGGAGATGAAAGACCTCTACAATGAAATCCTCAAAACACTGAAGAAAGGAGATGACTTTAGAAGATGGAAAGATATCCCATGTTCTTAAATACTATTATCAAAATGGCTATATTACCAAAAGCAATCAGATTCAATACATTTTCCAGCAACATAACGATGACATTATTCACAGAATGAGAAATTAAAATAGTTCTAAAATTCATTTGAAATAACAAAGGACCCAGAATAGCCAAAGCAATACTGAGCAAGGAAAGTGATGCTGGAGGCATCACAATACCTGATCTCAAATTACATCACAGAACCAAAGCAACAAAAACAGTATGGTAAAAAGCAAACATGAAGACCAATGGAATAGAAAAAGTAGAGAGAAATCCTTATCAATAACTGATACTTGACACCGGTGCCAAAACTATTATGTTGGGAAAAAGACTGCCTTTTTTAACAAATGGTCCTGGGAAAACTGGACATCCATATGTAGAAGAATGAAACCAGATGCCTCTCTCTCACCCTGCCTGCACAAAAGTCAACTCAAAGTAGATCAAAGACCTAGGAATTAGACCAGAAACACTGCAACTGCTAGAAGAAAATATAGGATCAGCACTCCAACATATCGACACAGGTACCAATTTCCTTAACAAGACCCCTAAAGCTCAAGAAATAAAACCAAGAATAAATAAATGGGACTGTATCAAATTTTAAAGCTTCTACATTAAAAAAAGGAAACAAGAGTGTAAAGACAGAGCTCACAGAATGGAGGAAAATCTTTGCCAGCTACTTCTTTAATGGGGGATTAATATTGAAAATATATATAAAGAATTCAAAAAACTTAACACTAAAAAAGGGGGCCCCAACATAAATAATTGGGTAACAGAACTAAATAGACATTTCTTAAAAGAAGAAATACAAATGACCAATAAATATATGAAAAAATTTTTTGAACATTCCTAGAAATCAGGGGAATCGTAAACCAAAACTGCACTGAGATTTTATCTCACTCCAGTTAGAATGACAATCACCAAAAATACAAATAATAATAAATTCTGGTGAGGATGTTGGGGAAAATGTACACTCGTACAATGTTGATGGGACTTCAAATCAATATAACCACTATGGAAAGCAGTATGAAGATTCCTCAAAAGACTACTCAAGAACCACCATAAGACCCAGCTATCCCATTCCTTGGTATTTACACAAAAGAACCAAAATCAGCATATTATAGTGATACAGGCACACCTATGTTTATAATAGCACAATTCACAATAGCCCAAAAGCCCACCAAAAAATGAATGGATAAAGAAAATTTAGTATACACACACACACACACACACACACACACAGTGGAGTTCTACTCAATCATGAAGAAGAATAAAATAATGGCATTTGTTGATAAACAGTTGGAACTAAAGACTGTTATGCTAAGTGAAATAAGCCAGATTCAGAAAGTCAAGGAAAGATATTTTTACCCTTGAATTTTCTGGCTTCTATATTCAATATTCTGGCCTTTGGCTTCTGGTTGACTGTCTTCAAATTCCTTCAAATTATTCATTGTCTTCAGCAGCTCCAATCTGTTTGCCAGTGTCCTATTGCAAAACATAGTCCTATTTCTATTCTATATTCCTTCCCAGAAATAGAATGTTTTCAAGATGTGGTTCTACTCAAATAGCCCAGATCCACAAATGTTCACAATGATTCCTAACTACCTCTGGGATGAAACCCAAATCTCTTGGTTATTCAGTAATCCTGAATTAAGTGGTTAGAAGGGATAACTGAGAAAATGAGAGGCAAGAGATGAGAGCAACCTGATACAAGAATATATGATGAAGGTTGGTGCCAGAAGCTAAACATGACTCCAAGGCCATAGGCTTGGGTGACTAGGGAGAATTAGGACAGGAAAGTCAAACATGCAGATGAGTGTGGTTTCAAACATGGTAACAGAGAGAAGGTAGTGTGATGGCCACACAGAAATGAGGGGACAGATGAAAAGTAAGTGAAAGAGGTAACCTTGCATAATGGGATCACAGGATCAGTAACTTTGTACATGCCTCCTGTTATGGTCTGTATACAAAATGTCCCCAAAAGGTTTATGTGATAGAGACTTGGTCCCCAGTGGATGCAGAGATGCACAGAGGTAGGGCTTTTAGGAAGTGACCAGATCATGAAGGCACTAAACTCATTAAAGGATTAATTCGTCATGTTGAATAAACTATGGGGAGGTGGTGGAAACTGTAGGAGGTGACACCTGGTGGAGAAAGTAGGACTCTAGTTATTATCCCTTTGATAATGCAAAATGATCTGCCTAATTCAAGATCCTCAAAGTAACACATCTATAGGTCCTGGGGAGTACACATAGACATTCACAGGGGAGCTTCACTCAGTCTACCATAATAACTTTCAGATAACACTCATAACCATTAGTTTTTGTCAAGATTTGATCAATATGTATCAATACCAGGAGTGAGTGAATGAATGAATAAATCAAGACCTTTCATTAATTCAATACATATTTATTATTGGGTCCATCATGTGCATAGCCATGTTTTAGATTATCTTCAGAGTATGTTCAGGAAACCAGTGCTTATTTTACACAGTTAACCCTGCTTGATATCAAAGGAAACCCTCTGTCATATTAGAATAGTCACCACTTTATTGACTAACATGGAATCAAGACAAGAGAACAAAGAAAACCTACCAGTTAGACTTATTTTGCTTAGCACATATGACTATCCATACTATAAAAAATAGTGCAAAACAGAAAATCCTTATAATGTCATCTGAAGTAAATTCTAAGGGTGGGTCACCAGGAATCTCATTACCATAAAAAATTAAGACTCTTGGGTTTGGGCCAGAAGGTGGAGATTCGGTTGGCTTTTTGATAGGTACCTGTGAGCCCCTTACACAGATGCCCAGAGTGCACGCCTCACAATTGCTCCTGTCATGGGGCCCATTCAACCCCACGACTGGAGCAACCGGCATCTTCCTGAAGTTATGCCCATAGTAGCTGTGCAGAATACACTGCGCCAGGTTGTTCAGAATTCTCATGGTGCTATCTGAAGAGAACTCAGGATTCTCAAATTGAGACCAGGAACACTTCTGGCACCTCTGAGCAAAAATCCGCAGAAGCACCTGGCCATTGTATATCCGGTGCTGCGTAGACATGTGGCACAGGATCTTCACTTGAGCAGAAGCCCAGCTTCGATGGCATGAGGAACAACAGAACCTGCAAACACAAAGAAGAAACTGTGTGTCCTCGACTGGCATTGCTGACCTGAGGGGAAATGGCCCTGATCTGAAATCCCCTTCAATTAATTAGCACATAATTAGATAAAGGTTTTTCCTGTGTTCATCTGAGTTTCTGCTCACGGGTTGCCCCAAATCTGCCTCTTTGCTAGTAAAAACATCTTTAGATGCCTCAAAAGAAAAAGAATTACTATCATTGGCAGTGAAATTTGTTCCCCATTGTGGTGACAGAAAACTTTTATAAAGTACCAATTTTGAGGCAGGTACTGTGATCAGTGTCTTACAATGTCATCTCACTTAATTATTCCTATGAAGTAGGTATTATTGAGCCCAATATCCAGATAAGGAAACCAGGTCCTAAAAGGTCTCCACAATCTCTTCAGGACATACAGGGTAAGTGGTAAAGGGATGTTTTCCAGTAGTAGTTCAATGTATATGAAAATACTTTATAAAATACAAAATGCTTTTCAAAAGCTGATTGATATTTTCCAAAAGCAGGCTGGTTGGTTGCTTTTCCCATCTCAAAATGACTATCAAATCAATTATCTAGTGTCAAAATGATAAGAGACATTGTGAGTCTGGTGTGGAGAGAGACACTTCACTGAATTACAAAGCAGAACAGAAGAGCAGCACATGCGCTCTGGCAGGTGGCTTGAAAACTGTTCTTCAGAGCCACAGGAGGCTTCATCTTAAAAAATCAGATTGTGTAGGTCAAAATGAATATATAGATTATATAATATTTTTAATATTAGATTATTTAAAAGTATATATTACTTTTATTATATACATAGTCATTACCTGATAAGAATGTAGAAGAAGGAACTTCCTCTGCTCAGGAGGACCAGCAAAGGCCTTAAGGAGGCTCAGCCCCTTGGATGTCCTTGAAGGGTGAGTTGGGATAGAGTGAGGAAAAGGGCTTGCCAATCAGGCACAACATTTTCACAAGGATATGGAAGCCTGAGAGTGTATGTCCTGCTACTGGCTCATAAGGAGTGGCACAGAGCAAGCCTGAAGTAGGACAGGGATAGGCAGTCAGCAGGGTAATATGTAAGATAAGTAAACTGAGGTCTTGGTTGTCATATAGAGGACTTGATTGTCCAGGTCAGTCATGCTCACCCTACTGACATGGGTAAGGAAGCTGGTTCCTGAAACCTGGAGGCTTGCTGAGGGTTAAAGAGGGAATATCCAACAGGGAGGGGTGTTATTACAAACTCCTTGGACTAGGGTTTAGATCTGGATTTTGCAGCATCATTATCTCCTGTTATCCCCAGGTCATTAGTAATGTTCAAAATGACTGCTTGATATTAGTAGATTGTTAGAATGTTAAAGCAGGGATCAGGTCCCAGACTAGTAACCTGTGCCAGGGCACAGAGAGTTGCTGCAGCTTGGGAGGCCGGTCAGGACTGGCTGATAAGAAAGACTTCAGAGGAATCTAGGGGTGATTGCAACAAATGAGTAATGAGAGGCTAGGAGGGCAGATTTATAGAGCTTAGAGGCATTTTGCAAAGATTTCCAGAAACATTTAGGGAAGAAAACCTAGTAAAAGAGGAAACTTGCTGCATTTAAACAAGATGGAGTCTTACAGTCTGTTAGACCTTAAAGAGCACCGTAACCACAGAAGCCTGGAGAACATGATGACATTTATTGTTTCAGCAAGCTCACAAAGGGATAACACAAGGCTGAGCTGAGCCTCTCTGCTCAGGAAGGCCTAATGCTGAGCAAAACCACACTTACCTCCCAAATGCTCTCTGCATGTACTGCCTCCATCCTCGGGCCATGCCACCCGGCTGAATGTTCTCATCCAACTTCAGGGTCCATTTGGCCCAGGGTTTCTCCTGCTGGATCAGTTCTTGAAGCTTCTGCTCCCATGTACTGACATCCAAGTACATCCTCCTTCTGCCGAGCATCAGGATTTAAAGAACAGGATTTCAGTTTTGGCCTAGGATGGAGAGAAAGGTAATCCTGTCTTCCCAGAGGTTAGGGAATGGGAAAGGGAGAGGAGAAAAAAACAACAAAACCACGGTTTGTTTCCCCGTTCAGTTCAGTTCAGTTTCAGTTTCCTTTTCCTAACACAGACTGGTTTTTTTTCCTTGCATTTTGAACTGAAAACACAGAACAATTCTTTGTTCTGAAGACAGAGGGCAGCAGAGATGCGTTACTTTGTTAAGAGGCCTTGCTGAGAGACAGCAGACTACAGGGCTCTGTTCTAGACTTTTGTGGCACATACAAGTCAGCTTTCATTTTATTTTTCTCCCAGTTTTATAAAAGGCAAAGCACTAATTTTGTCATTGGAATAAAGGAGGAACTTGCAACTAAAAAACAATTCCTACCCCCATGGAACTGAAGACCCAGAAAATAGGTGGAGGGAGGATACGTTCAAAACTATTCTCACGTACCTGAGAAGTCCTCATTGCAGTCCCCCAGGAGAAGATTTTCCTATGTTTTGCAGGTGAGCCACACAGACAGCTGGGGTATCTTGCCCAAGGCCACACAGCAAGTAAGTGGAACAGTGGTCCACCTCATGCTTTGAATATAGCTCGTGCCGCTCTGTAACTGAGGCTTATTTTAAAATGGAAATCTTTTTTCTCCTCTCCCTTTCCCCTTCCCTAACCTCTGGGGAGACAGGATTACCTTTCTCCCCATCCTAGGCCAAATTATATGTCCTACAGCACACATCCACCACAGGATCCAAATAATTCAGTCTTCAGGGATGGCACAAGAAGATCCAAGAAATGGCTATCTCTCAAATTATCAAGTGAACCACTGCCCTCCCCCCTCACCTTCCAGGGAATACCTAGAATAAATGAATTTTTAAAAAATCCTCTGTTCTCCTTGATGGGCAGAATCATGCCTCTGGGACAGGAGTGCCCTGTGTTTCTCCTATGCTAGCAAAGCAATAAACTTTCCTTTTCTTCTTTCTCAAAACTGTATCCTTCTTATTGACTTGGCATCATGGACAAAGACCTGGTTTTGAATAAAATCTTGGCAATCCAGATGGGACTCACAAGTGGCTTCTGCTCTGGCTTTGTTGTTCAGGTCTGGCACTCCAAGCAACTGCCCTTCCGTGCAGAATTCCTGTGAGTAGAAAGACTGAGGGACTGTCCCAGAAGCTGCCAGAAAACCCCTTTGCTTTGGGGGAAATCCCGCCTTCTCCCCCTGAATGATACTTGTGGGAGACCAACCTAGCATGTGACTGAGTTAACTCCCCTGCTGGGTGATATGGCGTCAGGCACCCATGCTGCTAGACTGCCCCGCTCTTCTAGGATTTGAGTGACTGTATCTTCATGCCTGGGCATGGCTTCCTACAGCCCCATGGGTGGAGCTATGCTCACCTGTTCCTTTGTAATATTACCCCTTACCCTGTTTAGGATAGAATGTTCCATGGAAGTGCCTTGTGTGTGTCCCCTTCTCTTACTGTGCCCTTGAGTGTGGTCAACCTAGATGTCAGTCAACCTGCTGACAGCAGACATCATAAAGATAGACTCAGCCCCTTGAAACCTGACCCCTTGCCTCATTTGAATAACTTCTCCTCAATAAAAGGGGTCAGCGTACTCTCTCTCTCTCTCTCTCTCTCTCTCTCTCTCTTTCTCTCTCTCTCTCTTCCTGTGGACCCTTAAGGTATTTGTGTCTCTTGTGTGGTTATTTTGCACAGCCCAGTGAGCCCAGTTTACCTGGAGTGACCCCTGAGCCTTTTAGTCGTGAACAAAACCCCCGTAGATACTGATTGCTCCATCTTGATCTACTTTGAGGAAAAAAAATAAAAGAATGCAGTAAGTTGTGACACTGTTGGCCATCTGGTTAAGTCCCCTGGTATGCATGCTGAGACCCTTCATTCCACACACCTAATTGCCACATCTGTGGCACCTCTGTCATAGGAGTCACAGTTAAGCGAGAATAAGGAATTTGGAGAAATTTTCCCCTATCTGGTCTGTCTGTTTTAAAGGTTCCTGTCTTTCAGCCATAGTTTTGGGGGATCCTCTCTGGTCATCTCTCTGTGTGTTTTTGTTTGTATTTTTTTACTGGCCCTTTTAAGACATGAGCTATACGTTGTTGGGCCACCTGTAGGTATAAGCCTGAGAACAAGATGCTATTTTTCTATAACACAATGTGGCCTTTAAATGGCTTTCTGAATTATTATACAATCTGTAGTCAGAGGAAAAATAAGTGGAAGAAATTCTGTATGTACAAGTATTTTTGCAGTTACAAGATAAGGAGTCAGAAACTTAGCTGAGGGTGCAGAGACCACTGCCTCTGGTGTGCAAGGACAGCAGGGCACCAACAGAAAGGGTTAAAAAAATTAAATTCTTTCACCCCAGTGCTGCCAGTCCCAGCACTGACTTTCTGCCTGGCCCCAGGTATCCTCAGATCATCTCGTTGTAGGTCAAGAACAGTAGTCCTGTGCTAAGGGGGGAAAAAAATCCCAGCCCTGGGTTTGGGCTATAGAGAAATGGAAAAGGAGAACCTGGCCTCTTTCCTGCCTTCCAGCCTCTTTTTGCTCATGTGATAAAACAAGTCTGCAAACAGGGCTCAGTTCCTCACTTCTGTTGTCAAGTGGGGTCTGTGAGGGCTGAGGGCCTCAGTGATTCTTCTCTGGGTTCTTGTCTCACAGATTCAAAGAATGAAATCCACGTGTTATGGTTTGGATATTAGGTGTCCCCCAAAGTTCATGGGTGAGACAAGGCAAGAAGGGTTTAGAGATGAATGGTTGGGTTATGAGAGCCTTAGCCTAATCCATGAATTCATCCCCTGATAGGGATTAACTGGGTGATTACTGTAGCAGGTAGGATATGACTAAAGGAGGTAGGTCACTGGGGGCATCTTTCTGTCTCTAAGCTTCCTGGTGTCATGTACTGAGACACTTTCCTCCACCACACTCTTCCACCATGATGTTCAGCCTCACCTCAAGCCCTGAGGAATGGAAACTGTCTATGGATTGAGGCCTCTGAAAGTGTGAATCCACCAAAGAAAACTTTCCTCCTCTAATTGTTCTTTTCAGGTCTTTTGGACATAGCAGCAAAAAAAAAAAAAAAAGCTGAATAAAACACCATGGATGGTGACAGAAGGCAAAAGTTAAAGGACCAAGATTAAAAGAGAAGGAAAGATGGAGCTCCCAAAATGTAAGGGGGAACTGGCTGAGGGTTTTTCCACTTAGGCAAACTACTCTGGGTAGGGGAATTGATCGGAGTCAATGCCAAACAGGCATTAAAAAAGTGTTGAGGCTACTGGTTGGAATCTATATTGCACAGACATTGGGTGCATACTGGTTATTGTCTCAGCCCATGACTTTCTAATTGGCTGTGCCCTTTTAGTCCTTGAGTCTAAACTTTTCTGAATCTCCATTTAGGTTCATCCCTACTTTCATTTTCCTACTACTCTGGGACAAAAGTGTGCACTAGAATGTTCAGAATGTTTCTACAGGTTAACCTCATAGAGGTGATGGTGAGGCCCATTACCCTGATTGTCTGACCATTAACTATCCTATCTTATTCAGGGGGTAAATGATGCCAGGCACGAAGGACATGAAAATGGGTTCCAGCACTATTAGATTGTAATCTGGAAACAAAAATGGTGTCTGTAAGGTCCTTGCTTAGCATCTGGATGGCCATCTTATGTGACAACTGCCATTTTAAGGAAAAAGTTTTGCTTTCCCACCCAAGGGCCTTTCTGAGAAAGGCTCATCACTCCCTCTACCAACCCACCCCTTAACCACCCACATTAGGACCCATCTGGCACTGATTCCTGAGCCTCCCCCATAAAAGTCCCAGAACTCAAGCCTGTTTTGCCTCTCTCCACTACAGAACTGACAAATGAACTCTTGTGTGCATCTTTGCCTGGTCTTCTTCTTTCATTTCTTGCTTACCTGTCTCTGGTTCCTTGCTTTCCCTTCAGTGTCCCCTTTCATCAATCTGACAAGATGCCCCATTTGTCCAGGTGACAATTCTGGGTGAGTCCTACCTGTTGTCCACAGAGCAAAAATACAAGGGCCTCTACAGACACCATCTATGCAGGCACCTGTGTCTTGGCCCTGCTGATTTCTGCAGAGAAAGGTCCCTAACAATCTCTGTATGGTCAATGTGACCTTCATTGGACAGAGTGCCCTGGACATAAGAAAAAAAAAGAATCTTCAATGGACAGAGAGGACAAACTGACATAAACCCCTCACAGCCAGTTGATAGTGCCATATATATATATATATATATATATATATATATATATATATATATATATCTATATCTGGCAGGAATAGAAAACTAAAGCCAACCTTTGGGGGGTTTTTGGCAGCCTCCACAAAGGGATCCTCAAGGAAGGAAAAGGATAAAGAGGGCCTCCCTCCAATAAATACCAATATGCCTACTGTAAGAAACCACACCCCCCCCCCCAAAAAAAGCCTCTGGGTAAAATTGGCAGTGGGGAATTCACTTAAAGTTGTTAGCATTATGATAATTATAAGGGTGATCCATCAGGCTCAACAATAGCCTGTGCTCCAATCACTAGCATGCCACCTGGGAGAAAAAAGATTAAGGCACAATTTTTGCATATGACAGATTGTCCAATCCCTCTCCTGAAATGAAATTTTTGTGTAAATTAAATGCATAGATAACATTTATAAGAGTTGCTTCAGAGTCATAATTTAAGTAAGGAAGGATCTAAAACTAGAAAAGAGATATAAGAAACATAGGTAAGAAAATATATTTTAGTTTGAAGAACTATAAGAAAAAAAAATGTTATGGTGTAAGACATACAGGGGTGCCCCCAAGGAATCAAATACATGCCTGAAAGTAGCTCAGCAAGGCAAATTTACTTCTGCTAGAAGGGTGTGGTACTGAACATGGCTAGCTTGGGCCAGCAGTCTGCCTGTTTTTATCCCTAACACAGTACTGCCCTTGCTCTGTTAGGAGGAGCTTGGGATTGCAATCTATGAGACTGGCTAATTTTAAAATTGGGGATGGCAAAGGGGAAGGCTATAGTTTAAATAGATATTATTGGATCTTATAGCCCAATTAAAGATAATTACTATATTCTGAAAATAGACCACTGGACTGCCTATTTCTCACAAGGCCCCCATATTTTCTTTTTATATCTTTTGGTCTCATTTTCATTTTTTCTTCTTGTACCCTTTTGTATTGCCATGTGGAAATTGCCTATGGTAATGAGTTCTCCCCTTTTTAGCAGTTCAAATAGACACCCCAGTGATCAGGAGCACTTGGTAAGATCCTTTAAAGCTTGGTTGAGGATTTTCTTCTTTCCAAGTCTTGCTTAAAATCAAGTTGCCAGGCTGGAAGTGATCCTTTTCTGCAAACTCCAAAAGAGGACTCTGGGCAGCAGCTCATAATAATTACACACACACACAAAAAAAAAAGTAAGAAAAAGAAAAAGAAACAGCACAGCACAGGTCTCAAATTGACTCAGAACAAACTTGTGGCTCTGACAGAGCTTTTTGTGATATTTATCGGGTACCTGTATAAAATCCCTTCCTTTAAAACCTCCCAGTTTTACTAATTTTGGGGAGGTCTGACACAAAATGTACATGTCAAGTAAAAGAACCATTGTCTTACCTTTTAAATATCCATGTATGGCAATATTTTGGCTACATGCTCCTTCTAGGTGTTTAAGACCAAGTTGGCCAAAAATAACCTTTTTCCTATCTACTGTTAGAGTCAGCTGAGATTTGTCAGGGATCGCTTTTGGAAACTTGTGAGAAGCCTCTTGGAACCTTTTTGGCTTTTCATCTAACATTTGTTCCATCTGCCAGGATGGATCAGGGTCTTGCTGACCTCATGTGTCTTCCCTTGGAAGCATCAAGGGCATTTCCTTTTTTCCATGACCCTCCTCTTTGCAGAATGTTCACTGGTTGTCTTCCTGTTCTCTAGGTTCCTCTTGATTCCCTAGACTGGGAGGTCAGGTGACTCACTGGAGTTCCAGGGCCTTTAGAGGGGTCCCGTCATTCCCTGAATCCTTTCTGACCTTAAAGGGCAAAGGCCAAAATATTGGTTGCTTTTTCCTTGGCCCTTTTGCTTTCTTAACTTTGGTCTCCAAGTTTTGGTTTTAAACATCCAGCAGGCCAGTTTCACCAATCTTGAAAGAGGAGTACTGAATTTTGAACTTCAATGTCTATAATCTTATAGTTACCTCTTCCATTTAATTGGGATCAGTATTAAAACTGGAAGTCAACTTCAAATTCTATCTGTCCTGTAGCTGATGCTTTTATTGTCTCAAACCAAACTCAAGTTGTTCTATTAGAAGCCATAGTTCTGTAAAACACTACCAGACACAAACTAATAAAGTTCTATAAGAAGTCTACAAAATGAAATTAACAAGACTAAAATTATATTTAGTTTATATAATAGCTTTCAACCAAGAAACATAACTTCTATAATAACACTAATATATATCTTTGGTACCTATTTTTTTACCCATAAATTTATCAAATCAATCACAATAAGATACTTTATAAATTTTGCTTCCTTTAAAGACTCATTTACAACTTTGAATACCTTTTATAATTTACCCAGACCCTTATTAGTTTTGTATTATATCCTTGTTTGTTTTTGAAATTGCAGTAATCTTTAGAACAAAAATTTACCTTAGATCATAACTTTAAATGAGCTTAAGTCTACTTTGGAGACATCTTAACTTGTAGTCAGATGAGAGGCAGAGCCCTATCTCAGGTGAAGTGGGGCTCTAGACAAATTCTAGGTAAAATATTTTATTTCTGAAGCTGATCTTTGCCTCTCTCTTAAATATCATTTTACAAGGTTCTCATATATTGTTTCCTGAATTTATCTGAATATTAGTTAACATAATACAATATTACCTCTGAAACACAAATCAAACAGAAGGGCTGAGAGAGCTCTTAAACAAATAAAATGCTCCTTATTACCTTGCAAAAACATATTTAAATTCCCATCCCAATGTAAAAAGTAACACAACATTCTATACATATCTTTCATTAATATAATAGTTACTTTTATCCAGCTATAGAACATTAAATGACATAAATAAATCCGCAATTAAATTTGCTATTTTCTATATAAAATCTAAAGGAGGCTACCACTATAGACTGTAATGGATAACTAACCCAAGCTGGATGCAAAATAAACTAAGAACAGGGTTCTGAGAATTAGTGCCTGGGAAAGGGAGAGTTCCTCTCCCCTTTCTCCTCAGCAGTCTTCAGGGAACCTAGTTAATACCATCCACTCCTACTTTTGGGTTGTAATGATTTCCTCTAGGATCTAACTACTTTCCTTTGAAGTGTAAATGCTCCTGTGCTGGTTCCAGCCCAAGGGCTAGAGAAGGCCCTGTAAGAGGAGCCAGCTCTTCCTCCTTATTGCACTCTGCTTCTGCAAACATGCTTTCCACTTGAAACCCAGTGCACAACCAGGTATCCGTTAGACTAGGAAGCCTAGAAATGTTGTGAAAAACTGGAAAAAGGGCTCAGAATTTGGAATCTGGTCTCCTCTGAGCCCACTGGTGTAAAATAATGTTTGAATTCTCCCACTCTTCAAATGTTTGACACTTCTTGTCTGATGCTCACAATATGGACCACTTTAGTTTGGAGAGCACCAGTTTGACAAAGTGCTCCCTTAAGCTTTCAGATGTACACATATCTCTCTAGTCACATATATGTGGAGTGTCTGGCAAAGCTGACTCAACTCATGTTTTAAAAATTATCTAGAAGAGAATGGATCCCCAATGATGCTTTCAAATTTATCTAGAAGAGAATGTCCCAGTGACACTTGTCTTAAGGGGGATATTTATATATTTGTTTTTCTTTTCTTTTTTTTTTTAAATAAAGACTTTTTCGACTTCAGATTTATCGCAGTATTATACAGACATGAAACTGATTTTTAAAAATTTGTTCTAATTAGTTATACATGACAGTAGAATGCATTTTGATACATTGTACACAAGTGGAGCACAACTTTTCCTTCCTTTGGCTGCACATGGTGCAGTCACATCAGTAGTGTAGTCATACATGTATAAAGGGTAATAATGTCCATCTCATTCCACCATCCTTCCTACCCTCATACCCCTTCACCTCTCCTCATTCCCCTCTGCCCAATCCAAAATTCCTTCATTCTTCCCTCCCCCCATCTCCCATTATGGATCAACATCCACTTATCAGGGAAAACACTTGGCCTTTGGTTTTGGGGGTTTGGCTTATTTCACTTAGCATGGTATTCTCCAGCTTCATCCATTTACCTGCAAATGCTATAATTTCATTCTCCTTTAAGGTTGAGTAATATTCCATTGTGTATATGTACCACATTTTCTTTAGCCATTCAGCTGATGACAAGCATCTAGGAGGGTTCCATAGTTTAGTTATTCTAAATTGAGCTGCAATAAACATTGACGTGACTGCATCACTGTAGTATGCTGATTTTAAGTCCTTTGGGTATTAACTGAGGAGTGGGGTAGCTGAGTCAAGTAGTGGTTGTGCCCTCACCACTTTCTGTGGTGGATGTGAGTTCAAAGACAGATAACTCTGCCTAGGATGGGAAAGAAAGGTAATCCTGTTTTTCCTGAGATTTCCCTGAGAAGAGGATAGAATAGGGAGGGGGAGAGAAAGAGGAAGAGAAAGAAACATGAGTGTTATGAAAATGAATTTCACTAGCAGAGCAGCAAAGGCTATTCAGAGCATTAAGTGGACCACTGCTGCAGTGAGACCGGAATGCAGGTCTATGTGATTCCAAAGCTTGAGTGTCTTCACCCACTTCACTCCCAGAGGAGAAGCTAAGAATGGTGTTTCAGGTTCCAGGTTGGAGCCTGTGCCAGGGGAGCCATCTTGGAAACCTGACTTAGCAGTTAGGTCTGGAAAGATTTCCTATATTCTGGGGACCAGGCTGCCTGAAAGGGATTATTTACCTCTATTTTCACATGTAAATTATCATTTGGAGCAGTATTGGACAGGTGTGGAAGACATCTTTCAGTAGGAGAATAGAAAGAATTCCCCCATTTAGAGGACTGGATAAACTTTAAAGACATGTTTGAGTCAAAGGGTCTGTAATTGCAAAAAGCAAGCTTGATCCCTTAGAGTTTATAGTTTAATGGGGGATATAGGACAAGCAGGACACTTTGTCCTTCAAAGCCCCACTACTGGTTCTGTGTCCAAGACAGCCTGTGTTCTGGGATCTTCTTGGGTTTAATGTGGCCTCTTTAGGGGACAAAACCATCCTGCCCCAACCCCAACAGAATATTCTGCTCTAGACAAACTCTGCTTTTATAACCTTTGGAACTGAGGGCATCTAAGTGAAGGCAATCCATACAGAAAACTCTGTGAACTTGGATTTGGAGCCATTCTGTATAGAATATTAGTTAAAAAGCCCTTAGGAATAAGCTTTCTTTCTTTCTTTCTTTTTTAAGGAAGAAAGAAAAGAAAAGTGAGACCCAGAGGAATGAAGTCTCCAGCCCAAGGTCACACAGCAATGTATAGTCAATACAGTACCCAGCATTGAGCTTGGCTCTTCTGCCCCATCCAAAAATAAATATTTTCCCCACTCTTTCTATTCTTTTTATCCTTTATCTTCAGAGTATGCCTTCAGAGAGTACCCTGACCACTGGATCCTTCAATATTTTGTTTTTCTCAAAATATAGACTGATCCCCTGCACTGCTTCATGATTTCCTTCTGCCACCGTTCGGTGTGTTCCCAATGGCATACACAATTGCTACTGTTGGCCTGGTCTTTGACATGGAGGCTGAAGAGAGGGAGGAGATTATGAGTAGGATTTGTAATTTAAGGACCAGAGCAAGCCCATTACCTTCCCCACACAAAGAAGGAAAAGATGAAAAAGCAGAAGACAGAAAAAGGAAATTACAAAACCTTTTGCAAACCCATGATACACTCAAACCACCCCAAGTACATTTTATATCCAAGCATTGTAACTCCAAGATAATGGAATCGTGGGACTCTGTAGTTGAAAAAGATCATTCTGTTGAGACGCATTGAGGAAAACTGACTCATCTAAGGCATACAATGTGATTGTGGTTGTCTTCAGACTTTTTTCAACTGTTGGTGACTTTAACATAGGTTCGCTAAAGAACTGCTGAGAGATTGCTGTAAAACAGAAAAAAAATCTCCAACGAAAGAAAAACAAAAATTAATTCTGGAAAAGGCAGGCATAGAAAAATCTAGATTCTTAGTGGTTTAGAGCTGGAATGAGTTCACAATAGCATCTAATCCCAAGATCCCTGTTTTTTCAAGACAGACATTAGCAATCTGTGCTTTTACCTTTTTTTCAGGGCCTGGGTATGACTTAAAGAATCCCCCATATCACAGAGTTTCAGGAAACCACTACCAGATGCTTGGGAGATCCTTGCCATTCCTGCTATAGTCCAATTCCCTTATTTTACAAGTGGCAGAAACTGAAGATACGTCTGGTTTGACCAAGGTTTAATGATTTTGCAATCTGAAGGATGCCCCTGTTTTGGGAATATCATATAATCTATCACAAATAGGACTAACACAAAGTTTAACACTAAGACATTGTAGGCTTGGGAAGAAAGAAGACCAAACATGGATGATAAGGTTTGATGAAGATCAAACTAAATGAGGAAATGAGGCCCTGCCATGGCACTTATCTGTGTTATCATTTATTTCTAAAGCTCTCCTAGCTTGGTTGAGAGAGAAACAAGAGAGAGAGAGAGAGAGAGAGAGAGAGAGAGAGAGAGAGAGAGAGAGAGAGACTGTAAGACAGGAATAATATTATTTACATTTTAAAATGCTTTTGACTATTTGGCATAAACTGTAGGAATTTATAGAGCAGATAGAGAAAAAATACTTAAGATGATGGAATGGAGAACATGTTTCAGCTCTTTGGAGTAGAGGGAGATGAGTTTGAACTAGGGCTCCCAGCTGTGTTCACAATGGCAAACTCTACCTTTATCTTCCTGACCCTGAGAGAACCACTTTAATAAGTGGTAGAGTCAGAACTCAAATTTCTTTGATGCCACACTAAATCTCAGTAAAAATATATGTATTCAAAAAGAGTGAATGAGTTGCTAATGGTGGAGGAACAGGCAGGGGGCACAAGGAGCTATTGGGGGGAATTCCAAGTGGATATCTTTACACTGCTCCTCTAAGGATTGTACTCTCTGGGGTCCCTGGGCACATGCAAGTGAAGCCAGAATTAGACAGGCAGTCAGTGTAGATAGGTAAATCGAGTCAGGTCGGATCTAGGAGGCCAATTTTGAGTGAGTCTGGGAAGTTGGGGACTATCCCCTGAGGGATCATATCAAGAACCTACCCCTGCTCCAACCTGTTGCCAAGGTAACCTGTCCCAGGAATTTCCTCTCCCTCCAGGAAGCTATAAGTTTGTTAATGTGTCCTTGTCTACTCAATCCTGCTCTTCCCCCTTCAGCCCACTGGTTTCCCACCTTTTGGCCACCCCACTGACATTCCTGGACCTAATCACATATGCAGGAAGGAGAAAGATAAGGGGGAAAAGACAGGAGAACAAAGGGAGCCTGGGACATATAAAAAGGGCAGAACACCTCCCCTCTTGGGATACCATGATACCAGCTATGGTCCCCTTCTCCCTCGCAGGAGAAGGCTATGTTACTCCCTTTTAAATAAACCCTGCTTTATATGCTTGCCTCTGTGCTTCTCTAATGTTCAAACTTCAACATGTGGGGAAGCAGGTCTCGAATAACCGGCGGTATCACAAGTGTGGTCCACTGTACCAGTGAACACTACCTTGCCGCAGTCCGGCTGCAGCAAACTAACCGGGGGGTGACCAGCAACTTGTGTACATTGATACAGCAGGAGTGGGAGCCGTTTATTGTAGGACAGGAGGGGTATATATACATTCCACACAGCTTATCTTAATTAACATAAACTAGATACAGCAGTCAACCAATAAGGAATCTCCACACTTAATGGCTCGCTGGCGTTACTTCACAAACCACTCCCTCTGGCAAAATGCCAGGCGCCATCTTGACTTGTTTACAGACCCTAACACTACCTGTCAGCACCAGGTCAGTCCAGAGAGGAAGGAAGATGTCCAAATCTGAAATGTGATGGAAGGGGCTGCTTTTAGTCTTCACCATTGCCCCTACCTCTACATTATGGATAGTCACGACTATGTGTGACAGGAGTTAAGGAAAAGCACAATTAGAGAGTGGGCTTAAAAAATCAAATTACATATTTATCAGATGCATAAAATCCCCAGTCTTTATCCTTACTTTCAGGCAGGGCTCATTTCAGTCCAAATGACAGGCCTCCTGCCGACTCATTCCAGCTCTGAACTTCTGAGAATCAATTTTTCTACACCCTCTTTCACAGCTGATCAGTGCTTTTCTTCCCTATGGGATACTTCCTCCTTTCCAGCTGTCTCTCATTTTACCCATGTCACTTTTGTGAATTTATTCCATGAGTTAAGAGCACAGATCTAAAGTCAGTCTGCCTGTGCTGAGTGCTATTGACGCCACTTACCACCTTGGTGGCCTTGGCCAAGGCCGTGAACTGTTGAGAGTCTCGGTTTCCCTCTATAAAAGTAGGGATAAAAATATTCCCTACTTCATGGGGCTGTTGTGAGTGACTTAAGAGTAGTTGCCAGCACTAGCAAATAGACGTGTTTGTTCCTCTTGTGGTTGCTATGTTATGTGTTTCTGTGAAGTTACCATAACATCCTTCTTAAACACATTGAAATTACAAGAGAAAATTATGAAGGCTTATTTTAAAAATTATAGTGTAGGGAGAAAAAAAGTATAATATGCCTAGTATTCAGAGACCACAATAGTCCTTAGGAATCCAGACTGAGTCAAATGTATATTCCTGTCATACCATGTTATCTACCCCTGCCCCACTCTGTGCACTTCCCTGGGCAGTTTCTTCTCCAGGACATATGCCCCAACCCTATCTAGGTAGTGAAACATGCTGTGAAAGGTGAAGAAGTGAAACAAGGTGTGAAGTCTAGAGTCAGGTGCTGTTCAGGCCCAGAGATTATGTCTGCTAAAAAAATATATAAATAAATAAAACCCAAGAGAGCAAAAATCATCCTAAAATAAATCTACGAGAAAGAACCAAGGTAAAAATTTATAAAATTTCAAAGGGACAATTTGCTTCAGAATTTCTATGAAAACCTGCATGGCTTCAGGCCTCTTGAGGTCCATCACTGGGATGCAGGGGTCGACCGCCGTAGACAAATGGATATCGGTAGAAAATTTTTCCATGTATCTGAATAAAACCAAGACCCAGAGAGGAGAGGTGACCAATCCAGGGATGCCCAGCTAACTGAGGCTTCTGTGTTACCTTTTTATCACTGTGACCAAAATACCTGACATAAACAACTTAACAGAAGAAAGATTCATTTGTGTTCATAGTTTCGGACTTTTTAGTTCATGGTCAGCTGTCTCCATTGCTCTGGGTCAGCCTGAGGTGAGGCAGAACATCATGGTGGAAGGGTATGGTGTAGGAAAGCTGCTCAGTTTGTGGTGGTCAGGAAGCAGAGGCAGACAGAGAAAGGGTGGGTAATGGAAAAAAACCTTTCCAGGACAAGCCCCCAGGGACCTACCTTCTCCAAGTAGGCCCACCTCCTAAAACTTTCACCACCTCCCCTAAAGCCATTAAATTATTAGACCTTCAGTGGATTAACCCCACTCCTGAAGGGGTTGGTTTTGGGGGGACTAAAGCTTTAACAAATGAAACTTTGGTGAACATTCCAGATCCAATCCATAACAGCCACTGTAATTAGAGCCTCAAATTCCATTCACTTTCTCCTTTTCAGCACAGGTGATCTATAGAGCCAGAGTCAGAACTCTTTGAACTCTGTTCCAAGGCTCTGGTGAACATACGTACGGCACAGGAGCAGGGTCTGGAACCACCCCGAGAATTCCAGGCCAGTGTTGGGAAACAAGCAGGCCAAGTATATATCCGTTTAATAAGTTTCTCCTGTCCCTGGCTCACTTTATCAATTTCTTGCTCTGCTGTCAGGGATTGCCTCTCAAACTAACTACTTAGAACAAAACTACCTGCCATAGACTCTGCCTGTAAAAGAACCATAACCAAGAAAGATCAATTTATTTTGTCTTTCTTTATTTCCTTTTTATGGAAGAAAAAGGCAGTTTCTAGTTTGACTTATAAGGAATTTAGAAGTCATCACTCCCACCCTCACAATAGGACAAAAGCTGAACAAATTGGAAATCAATATCTCTTCTTAGACCCATTAGAGAATTGAGGTCATAGGGCAAACTGCTGCCCTGAAAATTGGAGAGAGATGGATATAAAGAATCACCACTGAGACAGGAAAATGGTGGAAGTGAGCAAGGCAGCCCAGATCTCCTCACAATACAGAAAGGAGGCAGAGAAGGAAAAGCAGAATCGAGAGGTTGATGACAAAATAAATGCTTTAAGACTCAATATTACATAGTCTGAGACCTGGAGAGATTGGAAGATAGGTGACCAGAGGAGAAAAGAAACTCAGAGCCCCCTCACCCCAAACAAGGGGGAAGGGCAACAGAAAGAGAAATAAGGAGTGGAAATTCTCTTAAGCTCACCCACTTGAAAACATTTGGAAAGACAGACACATTGAAAAAGAGCAACAATAACAGAAGGGTCCTTAGAATAGCACAATCGATTGACCTTCTATTCTTTTCATGTCCCCATTGTGGGGTAGCTTCCAAGTATCAGTGAAGACATCTGACCTTTGATTGGGGGGATTGGCTTATTTCACTTAGCATGATAGTTTTCCTGTGTACATATATGAATGCACCACAGTGAATCCCGCAATCTGGTACCTCCTCAAGAATCGGGTCATAATTAGAATAAGATATATTCCCTTCTTGTATAATTATATCAAAGTTGATTCTACTGTCATATATAACTGAAAAAAAAACCAATAACAGTTTGGTTTTTTGTTTGTTTGTTTGTTTAAAGCACAAACAGCTTAACACCAAATCATGAAAAGAAAACTGATCCAGGGGTCCATAGTCAACTTGTGGAACCCTCAGCTGACCAGTCACCCTTGTAAAACATAACAGCATCTTCCCATGCCCAAACAGCTGCAAATTAAACCAGAGGGAAGTCTTAAGAATCCAGCCAAGGGCTGAGGATGTAGCTCAGTGGTTAAGTGCTTGCCTGGTATGTAGGTGGCCCTGGGTTCAATTACCAGCAAAGCACCCACACAAAGAATCCAGCCAGAAAGAACTTCTAGAAGGACAACCTCAAGCCAAAAATTGTTGAAACCTCTTTTCCTTCCCCCTTGCCATGAACAAGGGAGCAAGCTGGTGGGGACCTATGCCAGGAAGTGCACCTAAACCTGCTCAGTCCTTGTGACCTATGCAAGGGTGCAAAGCTCTGTGCAGTTCCCACTTGCTTGAGTCAGAGACAGCAATGAAGCCACTTTGGTTCCAAACATAGAAAATTGGATTTACCACACCCCAACTACTGATATTAAAGGGAGGCAGCTTGAGAAGCCTAGGGACAGTTCTAAGATAGTGAAGCCATACTAGAGGGAAGCTTCCTAGATATCACCAGTGACATAGAAAATTATCAGAGCACAGCAGCTTTGACCCCAGCTTTAACTGGTGCACAGCCTGACCCATGATCACAACTGCTAAGTGAAAGGGCATCATTTGGATAGTTATGGGACCTTGAATCAGACTTGGAAAACTGAGGCATTCAACACCTGCCATTCACAATCTGGGGCAGTAGAAACCGGAGTCCAGGTGAACCACTTGAGACTTCACTACAGTACCTCAGAGAGCAGTGTCAGCCAGAAGAATACTTCTGCACCACAGAACACTAGGTGAAAACCCACAACCAGAGTTTCTGCACTCACTCACAGGCAGCAAGCAGGGGCTCCTCTACCTTGAAAAGGATAGAGGAGAAGAGATACATGGTGACGTGCCGCAGCAAACACAGGGACAGTCCAGAACCTGCCTCCTGAATACTGCACACAACAGAAACAGCCAAGCCACAACACTGCACACTACAAGCAGTCAGCTGCAGGGCCCTGAGCTGACAAACCAGAAGCTGGCAGGAGGTTCATAGTAACCAGAGAACTGGTTCCTGTGTCCCTGAAACTCAGGAGAGATCCCCAGTCAAAGACTAATGGACATCTGCTAAATGTCCGAACCCCAGTGAAATCCAAACCAAGATTCAACAAGAATTTTCTTCACTTTGATATAGTTCACTATAAACAACTCTAATATTAACTTTGATCATATAAATAACTCTTTAACTCGAACAATAATTGTTAAGCCAATAGCCAACATTTTGCCTTTAACTCATTTGAATGTATTTCATCTAATGGTTTAAAGCATAATTGGAATCAATCTTCTTATCTTTGTTTTCCTAGCACTAGTTTATATTTGGTCCTCTTACCCCCAAGTCATCCTCTTGCATCCCCTGCTACCTCCTCAAATACCCAACATTCATCTAGTTCTTCTTTCTATCTTGGTGTAATTTTTTTTCTGTTATATCTTCTTTCTCTTTCACTCTCTTTCTCTTTCTGTTTCCTCTCCTTTTTGCACAATTTTTCTTCTTCCACTCTTTTAGCCCTCACTTAAGGTTATAGTAATTTTACTAAATGTAACAACTAATATTTTTAACATATTCCAGAACTTTCTTATAGGTTTACACCTGAATTTGAGGGACCATGGAGAAAAATTGCAACAAGATTTTGTTTCTTATAAGATTGAAAAGATTGGCTCTGAAGTGATTAAACAGGGCTCAGTGGCATTTCTCAAAGTGTGGCTGATGTTGGATCAGAAAAGATCACATGTTGACTTAAAATGTCTTTATCTGGATATTCACCCAACCCAGAGCTCTTAAGAGAAAGAATCTCACAAAGTATTCCTTCACTTAAGAGAAGTCGAAATTATACCAATAGATAGGTTGACATACAAAAAAAATTTTTAAAAAAATAGAAAAACAAGGGAACAAACCATCCCAAACAGCCCATAATGCTTTGACAACAGACTTTATTGACACCACAGTGGAGGAAATGTCAGAAAAGGAATTTAGAAAGTTCATAGTTATGCTGTTCTATGAGACAAAAGAACATGTGAGGGGTGAAATCAGCTACAAAATACATATAGGAAAAGATCAATTCAATTAAGAGCTAGAGATTCTGAAAAAGAACCAAACAGAAATCCTCCAAATGGAAGAATCAATACATCAAATTAAAAATTCAATGGAAAGACCACTTTGAAGATAGATTTTTTTTCAGGCCCTGAGGACAAAGTATGTAATCATGAAAATAAAGTCAATCATAAAGAAAAGATGTTAAGAGACCATGAAAAAATATTCAAGAAATCTGGGATAAAATTGAAAGGTCAATATTAAGATTCATTGGGATAGATGAACATTCTGAAGTGTCAACTAAAGGAATGCCCTGTCTTTTCAAGAATAATCACAGCTTATCATAGTTGAAATCAAGGAATAGAAATCCATGGCTGGAACTGGCTCTGATTAGGTAGGAACTCTTTATATTGTGACTGCAGAATTGCTAGCGGCACAGTGAAGACTAACTAGGCTGAGATTAAGAGGGTCCACTTTCATGAGTTTTCCCTCCACAAGCCCCACAAGGATCTCACTGGGAAGTCAGAGAAAGGTCTTCTGCTTCTGACAGGGGAGGAGAAATATAACCATTTTTACAAACACCAAGAGTTCTCTGCTCTCATAACATGGTCTGTCCTCAAGGGAATCTCTTTGACTGGCACATGACAGACTTGAGTTTTATCAAAGTCTAACCTTAAGGAAGGGAAATACTCAATGCCATCCACTTCTAGACCCCAACATGGAGGTCAGGAACCACCCCACTCCACCTCAAGTGTGACTTCCTTTCTGCTAATAATGAGAACAAATTCCACCAAGCTGGCAGTGACTAGGAGAGAACCTGGTCTATGTTCAAGAGTCAGGGCTGCCTGCACTTTGTGAGAGGAGCCAGGTCCCACACAGTTCAGATTAATTCTCTACTCAGTTTGTAATATCTGAGGGAGAAATAAAAAATTTAATCAGTCATCAAATTGTCCAAAGTCAGTAAGAGTCAGTAAGCCTTCAAGCTATAGGGGAGATTTTAAAAGTCCTGTAAATTCCAATTCTTTCTTGCTGATTTTGTAATGATTAATATTTGAATTATACATAAACTAGATACTATGCCTGGAGTAATTCAAGACGAAAAGTAATGGACTTAAAAATTAGAAGTCAAAGGTATAAATTCTACTGTCAACACTTTCTGAGTTGCTTAACCTCTTTGAACCTAAATGTTTTTCCTATAATATGGAAATAACAATGCCAACTGTATTATATTTAAAGATATGTGTACTAATATGATTTAGAAATGGACCATGATGACAAACTATTAGAAAATATTATTACAAAAATGAAAGAATATGAGAAAACTTGAAATAATACCATTTGGATGGAATAAAACATTTAAACTCAATATTTAAAGAATGAAGAAGACATAAAGGCACACATATGGAAAGGAGAGAGATATTTAGACCTGTGTCTTTGTATTGGAGAGGAAAAAAGCAAAATATAAAATGAAGACTAAAATTTAGAGCCCTTTATCTCTTAGAACATATTCTCATACTCCCTCCCCCTTGCCCCACATCAACATGGTCCATATAATACCTCAATGGCCAAGACTTTTATTAAGGAAGGTTCCAGAATGGATGCAAGTAATGAAGCTTTGTAAAATGCCCAGGCCTACCTCTGGAAATTCTGATTCTGCAGGTCTGGGATAGGGCTCTGTATTTTTAAAAGCTTAAAGAATGATACTGAAATACACTTCTGGATACAAATCACTGTAAATAAAAAATCCTGCAGCTCAGGAAATGGGAGTGACTTGCCAAGATCTAACATTATGGAGGCAGAGACAAGATTGAAGCAAAGTACTTTAACTTCTACCTGTATGCTTTTTTTTTTTTCTCCCTACAGTGAAATTCTGTAAATCAAGGTCAGGCTTCATTCATCTAGTCATTATGGTTGAGTTGACCTGGCACCAGAAAGCAGCTAGCTCTCTGATGGATGGAGTCCAGAAGACAGCCACAGCCATAATGCATGAATTTAATTAACAAGAGACCACATTGAAAGTGAAGGAGGAGAGCAATAAAAAATGGAGACAGATCATTCAAGGCCATTACAAAGCAAAACTGAGGAGACATTGCACATTAGTGCCAACAGTATCACGGAAAAGTGGGAACCTTTTTACTTTCTCAGCATTGATCTGGATGTGAGAATGCCGTTCAGGCCTCAGTGAGACCCCTGTGTCAGAGATAAGTTAAAATCTGTGCAAAGGGCAGCTGACACCAGGAAATAAGCAGGACCAAGCAGTTCACCCAGGAGTGACTTGGTGAATCTATTAAAGGACTCCTGATCTTAGCTTTAATGAAGATGTTTTGCAGAGACTCAGACTTGTTTCCCTAAGCACTGTGCACAAGAATCATGCAGAGTTTGATTCATTTCAGAATTTGACTGGAGTTTTCTACTGAAGTTATTGATTTCTCCCAAGTTCATCTAGTCATTATGGTTGAGTTGATCTGGCACCAGAAACAGGTCATTTTCACAGTCTGTTTTGTGTACCTGTTTGAGTCCCTCTTTCATTCTTAGTTAAAAGAAGTCTATGCTTCCTGTGTCCCTGTAGACTCTTCATCAGAGGTCCCCCTCTGTTTTCATTTTTAAAACCCCAGATACATTATAACCTTATTTTATGAAGAAGCGATAGATCAGCCCTGTGAGGTTTAATTATTGGGTGTCAGTCATATGTGTCAAATACACAGAGGGGGATCAGCGAGGGTTACTGCTTCAGAACATAGCCTGTGGTGTTCGTGACACACTCTCAAGAAGCAGAGTCTGGGCCATCACAGGTGATGGATGCTGCTTAGGGCAGCAATGCGGTGGCACTATTTTCTCTCCTTGTTTTTCCCTCACAGCCTCAGGATTTATAATGCTCTGTCTTGTCCATTTTTGGTCGCAGTCTGATGAATGTCATAAGGCTGTACACACTCTGAGGTTTTATTATTTTTGCATGTGTTTTCTTCTGCTTTTTTATAATCCAGGTCACCCAATGGCAGATTAATTTTTGGATTCAATTTTTGTTCTTGTTAAGCTCCTGAGGTTTGAGAAATGAATATTCAAAGTGAAAATATATAGCACTGAGCTGAAAAATTATTCAGGCGTAAATACCCGGGGAGAAGAAAACGCAATACTATCTCAGAGAATTTGATAAACATAAACAGAACCAGATCAGGTATGAGAAGACCTAGATTTAAATGCAGTTTGTGCCTTGATCTGGCAAATTGCTTTGTCTCTTGCCTCAGCTTCCCTTTCTGCATAATAAAACATGAGATTAGCTGCCCCTCTTCATTCTGTGGGTGGAACAGGTCTCTGGACTTTGTGAGAGATGAAGAGTCCTACTAGATCCATGGTAGTGCTATTTTGTTTTGGGACAAGCACTAGCTTGTTTCAAGAGCCTAGCTGAGTAATGACCTTGAATGTGGTCCTCTGGAAGGCAGGAGGCCTACCTCCCACTAGAGCTCACTTTTCCCTCAGAGGAAGCTAGAAGAGGATGAGAACAAAGTGTTCTTATTTCCAATAAGAGGACATAAGAAGGAAGGGTGGAGCTGGGAATATAGCTCAGTTGGTAGAGTGCTTGCCTCTCCTATACAAGGTACTGAGTTCAATCTCCCTCACCACGGGAGGGGGTGGGGCAAGGAAGTGAGAGTACTTACCTGGAGGAAGGTAAGATCCACAAGAATGATGGCTACTTGAAAGTATCAAAGGAACACCTATCATATGCAAGAAGCAGCTATTTAATCCCTGACATGCAGGAGAGAGAAGCTATTGGAAGAGTAATTCTCTCAACCTAAGGGGTAACTGAATAAAACTGTCCCTCAAGGCTAAACAAAGCTGGTAGGTGATCACAATCACCACCTTCCTCTCTCTAGTAGCATCTAGGCTTATGTGTGTGTGTGTGTGTGTGTGTGTGCGCGCGCGCGTGCACATACTTACAGTGCTAGGGATAGAACCCAGGGCCTTGAACATGCTTAGCAAATGTTCTGCCCTGAGCTCCATCCCCAGCCCTGCAGAATTTTGATATAACATAAAAAGGCCAGATTAAGAATTAAAGATCCAGATTCAACCTAAACTCTGCCAGGAATGGGGTTGTAGTGGTCAAGGGAGGATACTGAATAGTTCAACACCAAGTATCAGTTGGAGGAAATAGCTTTAAGGCCTCTTTCTTCCAATCCCACATCTATGAAAATCTTGGGGTATATCTTCCCTTTCCTCCAAATTGAAAATAAAATATGGGAGAAATCAACAACACAGCCCTGCTTAGACCGATACAAGTCAAACTCTTAGCATAAGTAGGTTAAGTGGGTGTTTGTTTGCAAACGATTATCATAAAGTCTAGGTTAACCTTCATGTCAATGAGCACACAATGATCTGTATTCTTTTGTAGCCTCCTGAAATGTTTCCATTATTCTCTGTATGATTTCCTTAAGTGCAAGTGCTAGACACATTTGAAGTATAACAAGTACTATTGGGTCTTGCTTTCTGGATGAAACAATTCAGAATTGAAACAAAAACATTACTTAGAATCTGCACTTACCTTACTTAAGAGACTTATCTACTTCTATTCTTCAAGACAAGTCAACTTTGATGAAGAAAATCCATTTTCTAATCCTGATTCCATTCATTTTCAATGACCTTCACTCCACTCATTTAAGTCACTCAGTTCTGTGGTCACACACTTAATCTTGTCATAGACTTGGTCATTCATCTTCCTATACACATTCAGCTATTCCCACCAAGCCTATTATTAGACCTTGTCAGCCCCTGACTTTCTCATCCTAAAGTCTTTACCTCCTTCTCTCTCCAGTTTAGGTAAGGTGGTCTAACTTTAGGCCTAGTCCAATCCAACTATAAAAATCTCAACCTAAGATGAATTTACTTCCTGTTTTTTTTCTCTTCTGTAAGTACCTATAGAATAGTGTTGAGAAAACACACACACACACACACATACACACACAAACACACACACACACGATGCCATTGCATATTCATGTTCCCCAATTTCAAAAGAGCCTTCCATACTGACCAAAACTTGTTACCAGAGGTTGAGGATCAACTGTGGAGCATTGTGATACTCAATTCTTGGATGTAATTGTCTCAGATTAGGCAATTACCCTGGTGCAGAAACATATAGTGAGGCAGAAATTGATAGTGTTTAGGGCAGGTTTACTGTAAGGTGAGAGAAAGGCAAGAGAGAGTAAGATGCACACCAGAGAGGGGTGGTGGTGAGCAGATGAGCTAGGAACTGAAATATGCTGAAAGGATTGGGATTTGGGGCTTTTGTTAAGACAGGAGGTGAGAACTTGCAGTGACCCACATGCTCTCTGGACCCAGTGCTTTGTGTAGCTGCCGCCCATTTGGGGGAAGTCCTATGCCTTCACCTAATGAAAATCAAAAGCATGCATTTGCCTTTCTGGCCTAATGCCACTTCATATAATGCTGAACTGACCCTTGGAGCAGCTTGGGGGTGCATGTGTGACCTTGGGAACATGATGTGTTCTGGGCCTCTTTCTGGAGTCTGGTACTTCCAGGCCTATTGTTGGTCAGGGACCCTTTACAATGGCTTCTCTCTCCAGTCTCCTTCTCCCATTCCTCCCCATTCCTGTTCATCTCTAGCTAAGCTACCTACAGTAACAAAACCTCTCTGATTCATTTTCTCCTCGTTTGCTGTAACTATCTAACCTGAGTCCAACCTCCACAAATTGCCTCTCAGCTGTTTGCCTGACTCCCTCTCAGCAGAAGATTTTACCTGGACTCTTCAAATGAGCATTTTCTCAGCTGCCTGGAGCAAAGCTGTACGTTCCCCTTGATCTGCACCTAGCCCTCCCTCCTGTGCCCCTGCTTTGACAGTAGAGTCACCCTGTAACTCGATGGGGGCAATGATTTCAGTCCTTCTCTAAAACCTTGACATTTTAATTTACCCTTTTCTGTAGCTCTAATCTTTTCTCCCCGCTGCTAGCTGCTTCCTCTCAGAATTCAAACACGGTGAAGTCTTTGATGTCTCAAAAAGCTTCTAACCTTGATCCTGAACCCTCTTCCAGCTACCACTGAATCTTTTCTACCTGTCACAGCCATGTTTCTCCACAGGTCGCCCATGAGCCCTCCTGAGCTTCTGTGTACTCCTCATTGTGCTTCATCTGACTCCCAGCCCGAACACCACTGGGAGCCTGGCTCCCCATGGTCGCCCTCAACTCTGTTGCTGAGCCCTTCGGCTAAATTCTTCTTCACACTATCTAATCCCACCCAGGATCATATACTACTTGTCACTTTGAAACCATTTTTTCTTTGATCTTATGACACCATACACTCCTGGTTTTGTCTTTCTCCTCAAGTTTCTGGCCACTCTCATAGTTTTCTTTGGCATTTATTTTTTTCTATGCCTGCTAGTTTTCTCTACAGTGTTGCCTTCTTATCTCATGCTGCACTTTTCTTCGATATTCCACAGGTTCTCACAGGCTTACTGTATTATACACCTGACGCTCATGTGTAGTACCAATCTCTCCAGTTTCAAACCCCTACGAATTGAGGTATGTTTAATAACATCCTGGCCTCTACCCACTGGATGCCAGGAGCATCACCACCCCAACTGTGGTAGCCAAAAATGTCTCCAGACATTTCCAAGTAGCCTCCCTCAAGGTGAAATTAACCTCAGCCAAAAGCTGCTACGTTAAACCAATCCCTGGCTGCATCCTACACCCTGTATGTTTGAAATTCTAGTCAAGTCAATTTCTCTCATTCAACTAATGGACCATTTTTATTTATTTTATTTTAGTATGTTTTATATTTATAACAGCTTTATTGAGATGGAATTCACAGAGCATACAATTTATCTATTTAAAGTGTACAAGTCAATGGGTTTTAGTATGATTACAGATTGGTACAACCATTACCAAAATCAATTTTAGAATATTTGTATCACTTGAAAAGAAACCCCATACCCATTAGCAGTCATTTCCTATTTTCTTCCAACTCCCCCGGCCTTCGGTAGTCACTAATCTGCTTTCAGTTTCTATAGATTTGCCTTTTCTGGCAAATAAGTGGAATCATATAATATGTGGGTTTTTTTTTTTTCACTTAGAATGTTTTCAAGGTCCACACATCTTACAGTATGTGTCATTATTTTATTCCTTTTTACTGCTTAACAGTATTCTATACAATGATATTTCTGAGGTTTGTTTCTATCTTATGAAAATTTTGCATGTTTTCTTTCATTCAGACGCTGCCCTTACCTTCATTATACAATTGTCCTTGGCAGACTGCCAACCCACAGTCTCTACCCTCAGTTGTAGAAACAAAGGAGCTTTAATGGAGGGCTTTGACAGGCCAAACCTAATGTCATCTTGCCCTGATTTTGTGTTAATAATTGGGTTCCTCCTCAGTGAAAACTTTCTTAATTCTCTTTCTCTACTTTGTCCCCTATTCTTCATCTCTCCCCCGGTGATTGCAACTAAGTTTGTAAGGTCAGAACTTTGGAGTTGTTAAAATAGTGTCCTCCTATGCATATTTTTCCCAAAGCACCAGATAATGTAATGCTTGTCTTTCTCACAATAGATGGTCTCTGACTTACAATGACTTGATTTATAGTTTTTTGTTTGTTTGTTTTACTCTATGGCAGTACAAAATCAACAGGCATTCTGTAGAAACTGTACTTTAACATGCTTTAACTATCCATTAATGATAATTACCATACAACCATACTGTTTTCACTTTCAGTATTATATTCAATAAATTACATGAGATAGTCAACACTTCATTATAAAATAGTTTGTTTTATACAACTCTTGTCTAACTGTAGACTAACATAATCATGCGGAGCATATTTATGGTGGGCTAGGCTAAGTTATAAAGAGTTAGGTTTGGTGTATTAAATGAGATTTTGACCTATGATATTTTCAACTTATGACGAGATTATTAGGATGTAATCACATTATAAGATGAGCATCTCAAATTTAAAACTTTTTGAAGAGAAAGTCAATGTATTTGTAGTAATACCTCCAATAACTGGCACATTTTCTGAATTTTAATATTTTTTTGTTACATAGATGAAAAATATAATGTGTTACTGCTTTGATAGTGTGTTTTGTGGCTTTGATAATGGTTTTGTGGCTTTCTCAGACCTAGGCCTAGCTTAGCTCTGATCAATCATCCCAGAGATGGAGCCTCAGCTTTTCCCAGGGTATCACAGCTATAACAAGGACCTGCTCTCAGTATCTCTGACCACCTACCTGCATCACTATCATCTGGCCTTCTTTTTTTCCTTAGGTGTACACATGATCATCTCTCTGGGATTCCTCACTAACCCTCTTCATGTGGACTTAATGACTAAATTTCTTTCTCCCTGTTCCCACTGTTTTCTTCTCATCTTGTGCTTCAGCCCATCTTTGAACAGTCCAGAGGTTCGTGTTCACGGAAGGACAAAGCAGTGTAGTTTTGGAGCTGGGTCCATTATTGTGGAAGCCAGAGAATAAACATGGCTACCGTGAACAGGAAAACAACAAAGTAAATTCATTCTTACTCCTTATTGACTGATGTAACATAGAAAGATTATTTTGTTTTTTCATATAAGACTTAGTTTTATGTAACAAAGTGCTATTTGCAAGAGACTTATCTCATAAGCAAAGACATTCAGAGACTGAAAGTGAAAGGATGAAAGAAAATATCACAAGCAAACTGAGTCTAAAAACAAGCAAGAGTTGCTATTCTCATATCTGATGATGCAGATTTCAAGCAAAAATTAATCAGAAGAGACAAAGAAGGTCACTACATACTGGTAAGGGGAGCAATCCAACAAAAAGATATAATGATATTAAATATTTATGCCTTAAATGTCAGTGCACTTAATATACATAAAGCAAACACTTCTTGACATTAAATCCCAAATCAAACCCAGTACAATAATGGTGGGTGATTTTAACATACTTGTTTTACCAATAGTTATTCCAACATAAAATCAATGAAGATACTTCCAATCTAAATAGTACTATAAATCAAAAGAACCTAATAGATATTAGTAGAATATTTCACCAAAAACAGGCAAATTTACTTTATTTTTGGCAGCTTATGGAATCTTTTCCAAGAACAACCACATTTTAGGTCATAATGTAACTATTAGAGAAAACAAAATAATTCATGCAATACCATGCATCTTATTAGATAATTATGGAATGAAATTAGATATCAAGAGCAAAAAAATTATAGAAACCACACAAATATATGGAGATTGAATAATACTAATTTGAATGAGAAATGAGAAGAATAATTTAAAAATTCCTAGACACAAATGAGAATATTGATACACTATACCAAAATATCTGGGACACTGATGGCAATTCTAAGAGGAAAGTTTATAGAATTAAGTGCCTATACAAAAAAAGAAAAGAAATAAGAGAAAAAATGGAAAGAAGAAAGATGAAAAGAAAAAGAAAGAAGAAATATCCAAAATAATCAATTGCTACATCTCAAGGCCCTAGAAAAAGAAGAACAAACTAATTTCAAAATCAGTAGAAGACAGGACATAATTAAGATCTAAGCTAAAATTAATGAAATGGAGAATAAAAAAACAACACAAAGGATCACTGCAATAAAGAACTGGTTCTTTGAAAAGATGGATAAGATTGATAAACCCTTAGCCCAACTAACCAAAAGAAAGAGAGGAGTCCTACATCAACAAAATTTTAGATAAAAAAAGGAGATACTGACACACACATTGCTTAAATACAAAAGATTAGAAAAGACTATTTTGAAAACTTATATTTCAATAATTTGGAAAATCTGGAAGTTATTGAAAGACTTCCAGATATATGACCTACCAAAATTGAAGCAAGAGGATATAGAAAACCTAAACAGACCAATATCAAGCTATGAGATCAAAGTAGTAATAAAAAGGCTTTCAACAAAGAAAGGCCAAGGAAAAGATGGCTCTTTAGCAGAGTTCTAACAGACTTTTAAAGAAGAACAAATGTCAATCCTTCTGAAATGATTCCATGAAATAGAATGGGAGGAAACACTCTATGAAAATATTGTATGAAACCAGTATTACCTTAATTACAAAAATCAGATAAAAAACACATCAACATATGAAAACTATAGACAAATATCCCCAATGAACAAATACAAATATTCTTAATAAAATATTAACAAGCCACAAACAAAAACACATTAAGAAGATAATGCACCATGATCAAGTTGGATTCATTCTAGGAATGCAAGGTTGGTCCAATATATGTAAATTAATAGATGTTCTTCAGCACATAAGTAGAATCAAGGACAAAAATCCTATGATCATCTCAATAGATGCAGAAAAAGCCTTTGACAAAATCCAGCATCCATTAAGGTTAAAAATGTTGGAGGAAGGATAAAAGGAACATATTTGGATACATTAAGGTTATGTACAGGATAGCCAACATCATACCGAATGGAGAAAAACTGAAAGCATTTCCTCTAAAATCAGGAACAAGACAAGAATGTCTATTCTCACTACTCCTATTCAGTATAGTTTGTGAAATTTAGCCAGAGAAATCAGGCAAGACAAAGAAATTAAAGTGATAAAAATTGAAAAAGAAGTAAAATTATCTGTGTTTCCTGATGACTTGATCTAGTACTTGGAAGATCAAAGAAACTCTGCAGGCTCTAGAGCTGATAAACAAATTCAGCAAACTTTCAGGATACAAGATCAACACATGAAAATTAATAGCTCTCCTATACTCTAATGATGAATCTGCCAAGAAAAAATCAAGAAAACTATTCTATTCACAATAGCCTCAAAAAATATTAAATACTTGGAAATAAATCTAACTATGGAAGTGACAGGCATATAGAACACTAAAAAAATAATTTGAAGGTAAATTTGAAGATGGAAAGACCTTCCATGTTCTTAAATAGGAAGAATTAATATTGTCAAAGAGCCATATTACCAAAAAATTATACAGGTTCAACGTAATCCTCATCAAAATACCAATGACATTTTTTCACAGAACTAGGAAGAAAAAAAAAAGTACTAAAATTTGTTTTGGAGAATAAAAGACTTGGAATAGCCAAAGCAAGACTGAGGAACAGGAATGATGCTGGAGGCATCACTATACCTGATCTCAAATTAGAGATAGAGTAACAAAAATAACACTTTATTGGTATAAAAACAAATACAAAAACCAGTGAAAAAGACTAGAAGACACAGAAACAAATCAAAATAAATGTTGTCATCTGATCCCTGGCAAAAAATTGCTAAATACATACACTGAAGAAAAGATAATATCTTTAACAATAGTACCAGGGAAACTGGATACTCACACATAGAAGAATGAAACTAGATAACTAGCTCTCATCCTGCACAAAAATCAACTCAAAAAGGATCAGAGATTTAGGAATTAGTCCAGAAGAGTAAAACTGCTAGAATAAAACATAGAAGTAAGAAAACTTGGAATGGAACCATCATTTGATCCAGTTATCCCATTCCTCCTTATTACCCAAAGGACTTAAAATCAGCATACTACAATTACACAGCCACATCAATGTTTATAGCAGCTCAATTCACAATAGTTAAAACAATAGAACCAATCGACATGCCCTTCAACAGATGAATGGATAAAGAAAATGTAGAATATATACATAATGGAATATTAATCAGCCATAAAGAAGAATGACTTTCTGAATTTTGCTGATAAATGGATAGATCTGGAGACTATAATGCTAAGTTAAATAAGCCAATCCCCCAAAATCAAAGGCCGAATATTCTCTCTGATATGCAGATTTTAACACACAATAAGGGGAAAGGGAAGAACAGAAATTCAGATAAATAGACAAAGGGAAATAAAGGGATAGGAGGGGAATGGGAATAGGAAAATCAGTACAATGAATTAGACAAAATAATATATGAATTATTCATATATTCAGTTCATATATGAATACCCGACCAGTGAAACTCTGCATAATGTACAACCACAAGACTGAGGTCCTAATTAAAATAAGTTATGCTCCCTGTATGTAAAATATGTCAAAATACACTCTACTGTCATGTATATTGGAAAAGAACAAAAGAAAAAAGAAAACATAGAGGTAGAAATCCAACACATTGGGACAGGCATCAAATGCCTTAATAAGACCTTAAAGCTCAAGAAATAAAAATAACAACCAATAAGTAGGATATTATTAAATTTAAAAGCTTTTACACAGAAAAGGAGACAAGAATGTGAAGAGGCAGCCAACAGAATGGAAGAAAATCTTTGCCAGCTACTCTTTCAACAGTGAACTAATACCAACAATTATATATTTAAAATATTTAATATCCTTAGCAATCAGGGAGATGCAAATCAAAACAACACTGAGATTTCATCTCACCCTAGTCAGAATGGCAAGAATACAAATAATGATAATTGCTGGGGAGGATATGGCAGAAAAGGACTTATACATGGTTGGTGGGATGACAAATTAGCACAACCACCTTCGAAAATGGTTTGGAGATCCTCAAAAATGGTATGGAATGGAGCCATCATATGACCTGGTGATCCCTCTCCTTGGTATTAGTCCAAAATATCTAAAATTAGCATATTATAGTGATGCATGCATAACAATGTTTATAGCAGCACAATTTCCAAACTATGGAACTAGCCTAGGTGTCCATCAGTGGATAAATGGATAAAGAAAATGTGATATACAATGGAAAATCTACATTCCACACCAATGGAAATCTATTTAGCATAAATAAGAATAAAATGATGTCATATGCTGGTAAATGGATGAGAATAGAGAGCATTGTGCTAAGTGAAATAAGCCAGACTCAGAAAGTCAAGGGTTGAATGTCAAGGGTTGAAAGTCAAAGGTTGAAAGTTAAGGGTTTTCTCTCATAGGTGGAAGTTAAGAAGATAACAGGAATTAAAAGGGGCTGGGGAATCCTGTGAAAATAGAATGGAGAGGAGTAGAATAGAAGCAGGAGACCACTGGTGAAGGGAATGGAAGACCTCCTGGAGGGAAGAGAAAGAAGAACTGGGGCAGAGAGTTGACCAAATGATGCTATGCACATGTATGAATACATCACAGTGCATTCCAATTTTACATGTAACTACAATGTACCAATTTTAAACATAGATAAATAAATAGAAGGAAGACCAATAGAGTAGAGGAAGGGAATTAGAGGGGGAGGAGGGGGAGAGAAGGGGATAATTGTGGGGATTAAAATGGAAAAAGCAATGACACATTTATGAATATGTCAAAATAAATGCCATTATTCATAAATTCAGTGCACTAAAAATAAAAAAGAGTAGTTCTCACATGAGTAAATAAATCCAAATATCCATATTTCTTTTTTTAATTTTTTTTTTTAGTTGTAGATGGACACAATACCTTTATTTGTTTTTATGTGGTCCCAGGAATCAAACCCAGTACTTCGCATGCTAGGCAAGTGCTCTACCACTGAGCCATAACCCTGGCCCCCAAATATCCCTATTTCAATATCAAATTTTAGTGTTATCCTATGAGCTTTTCTTATACTACTTGCTGTCCCCTTACTGATTGGGATTAAGAGAGCCTCACAGTGAACTAAAATCAAACTAACAGCTAAGTGGCTTGCCCAAAACTCAAACTCACACACAAAACTGGCCTACACAATTTTAGTAAAGCGTGATTCGTATATCAGACTCACAAATCTAAGGAAAAGTCTATCCTACTGTATCTCCACCACTTCTGGAACTTGCCTCCAACTCTGAGAACACACCAAGAGGGACATTAAAAACCTGAATATATTATGGATGACTCCCTAGTCCTGTCATCCATGCAGCCCTTTCCCCAGGGAAGCAGGTGAGTGATGGAACACAAGTGAATTGACCCTCTTTCAACCCTGGGGGACCGCGGGAGTACTAAAATGGTTCTAAGTCAACTAGTGACATTTCATTCCCTTTCAACTACAAGTAGTTTGAGTCCTCCAGTCTAAGCCAGCCAACTGCCAGGTCATGTGGTGCCCGAGAGGAACTCTGGAACTGAGGCAACTCTGCTGTCGTCTTAAGAAAGTCCATCTTTGGGGTGAAGCTAACATCCTGGAGGTGGAGAAAGGAGATCAAAGGAATCTTGGTGCGTGACAACATCACTGGCTGTGGGAAAACCCTTGTAGAGCCCAGCTTATCTCAGTTAACTGAACACATGGTTTTCCTTTACTATCTGAGCCTGTTGGAATTGTTTCCTGATCCTTGCAACATAAAGGACATACCAGCACACTGGAGCCTGTCCCCGGACAGACAAGCTGGTGGGACAGAACCCTGAGGGCAGGAAAATGAGGCCAGCACCCAGTTGAGGCTCAGATTGCACAGAACATAAGAAAGGGAAAAAGATACCCTCATTGCTCCCACCCCCTCCTACCCTTTCCAGGCCTCAGGAATGCAGACCTGCCTGGAAAGCCAAGCCTTGTCAGTCTCTCATTGTTTGAACCAAAAACATTTAAATGGTCTATAAATACTTATTGAGAATTTCAGGCTCAACATTTGATATTGGGGAAGTTAGACTTCTGGAATTAGAGCAACATCTGTCTATTAAGTAAAATTGCTAAAGAAAAGACATTTAATTTGTATTCTGAGGTGTGCCTTATTTCTTTGAAGAATATCATGTAGTTTGTGGCCAGGGTTGTGGCTCATGATAGAGCGCTTGCCTAGCATGTGTGAGGCACTGGGTTCAACCCCTGGCACCACACACAAAAAAACAAAAATAAATAAATTAAATCAAGTTATTGTGTCCATCTACAACTAAAAAAAAAGAAAAGAAAAAAGAACATCATGTAGTTTATAAAGGAAGAACTGAAAACAATGAATGCCACCACCAAAATACAAACAAGGGGACACTGGATATGGAGGAAAAAGAAAACAGGAAAGAACAAATTCAACAAGGTCTCCCAAAATCAAAGGGAAGAGAGAAGTAGTGAGCCACTGAACAATAACCACACACACACACACACAAAAAAAAAAAAAAAAGTAGGGAAAATGCAGAGGATCCCATTTAGGTATGAAATAAAATGTGAAAGAAAGAAAGCACAAATTGAGGACAAATATTAAAATCAGGAAGAAAAGAGGGCAAAGAAGATATGTGTATCACTTTGAAAGGATTTCATGAAGAGCAATCAAAATTAATTAATAGACTTCTATACATGCATATACTTCAGTGATTTTTGTAAAAAAAATAATAGATAGATAGATAGAGGGAGAGCCTATATGCACCCAGGCAGAGATGGGAGGAGTGGCGGCTTACCTACAAGGAAACAAAAATTAGATAGGTTTCAGATCATTCTTAATATTAAAAGCCTGCAGAAAACCAAGTAACATTTGTAGAGTTTAAAGAAAATATATTCAAGACTGAAAAGCTATCAAGTCATTTTCAGTTGCAAGAGGTAAAAAACATTCTTAACAATACACACTCGGTACACATATAGGCACTTCCCAGAAATCTTACTTAAAATGTACTTTGAAACATAATAAGTAAGAATAAAAACTCTAGAACAGGGATGTCTTCAGTACTTCAGTGTTTAGCATAAATTTTTCTGTTAGATCTGATATTTTTTTACCATATTTAGGATGCTTCATGTTTTCACAATTTTGCATACAGTTTTAATCATTAATGTGCAGCCTCCACCACTTAGGGAGATTGCTTTTTTGTTGTTGTTTATCAATACCCATACTACAAAAGCATCTTGCATGTAGTTGGTACTGGAGAAATATTTGTTGGAGGAATATTGAAGCAGATTTTTAATCAAGTCCAGGGCCTTCTTATAAAATAATGTTCTGATTACATTCATGGATTTCCTAATATTGAACCACACTTTTAGGGGTTGATACAAAATTAACTCCTGGTCGGTTTGGGCACTAGATTTCCTGGCCACAGTGAAGGGGTTCATGCTGAGTATGGGAGCCTAGACAACCAGTAAGACCCCTTTCTTAGGACTGGAATTGTTGGTAGAGAGATGCTCTTGTTCTGTTAAGAGTTCCAGGCTGATAGGATGTCAGCTTATCCTTCTAGGTAGACAGCCTGCCAGAGCCAAGTAAAAATGTGCTTGAGAAGAAAAGAAGAACAAAGGTAAAGGTTAAGTGCTTATTCCTAGCACACCAAAGTACATACTCCCATACTTTTTGGTAACATGAACAAATATGGTCCCCCTTTTAAGTCAGTTTGACAAGATTACTATCATACCCTTAAACTAGAATTGCTTCTATCTTATTTATTTATTTTTATTTATTTATTTTTTGGTGCTTTCCTTATTAAGTTTTAGTGTCAGGTCAGAAAAAGGTTGGGAAGGTTTTCATTTCATTACCCCCTGGGATATCTTGGATAGTCAATTACCCATATCTCCTTCCATCCATCTTTAGACACACTGAAAAAGAGGCACAGGACCTAAGAGGAAATTAAAACAAAGTGTGCTCTTTATTACTGGCAAAGCTGGACTAAAGAACAACTGGAACTCTGGAGTCAAAGTGGGGTCTTATTCCTAGCTGAACTTCTCAGCACTGGAAGGTTCCAGGAAGCCGTAGCGTCACCATGGCCACCCCCATATGCACATACACAGAGTGGGGAGGACTGGAGATCCCCTAATCAATTTTGGTTATCAGTTAATTAATTTTCCTAAAGATCTGCACATTTCACTTAAATTTTTTAATCTAGGTATGCTTTTCTCTTATGCTTTATATTTTTATCCAAATTCCAAATTCCTTGCCTAATTTACTAGAATCATCTCTTTTATTCATTAGCTCTATTTTTGTATTTTTAGCATCCTGAGTTAATTTCTGCTCTTATTTTCTTAATTATGTATGTTATTATATATACTTAACTTGTTAACTTTTCTACAGTCTTGAGTATTGAAAGCCTGATGGCTATTTTTTTGCCTTTCCCATTTAAATCTATGAATAATCTTTAAAATACTTTTTGGCAGCAGCTCAGAATTTTTTCTATACACTATCCCCATTTTTGTTGATTTTTAGATAACCTCAGACTGTAGTTTTGATTTGATTTTCATTTTCTTTAAAGAAATTGTGAAGTTTCATTTGTTTTAAAAATTTTCAAGGTTTCAGCTTCAAACTACCATTTCTGTGGCTCTAGCCTGATTGTGTAATGCTCCCAGAATTTGATCCATAATTTTTTTAAATTTTGAAATATATTATTAAGGATATTCTTTATGACCAAGCACAACATGCTTTTCTCCTGCTTCCATGGGAATGTGAGAATACAGATTCTCCACAAAGTACCAAGTACTAGAGATCTATAAATTTATCCTGCTTATTCTATGATTAAACTTGGTAAGACAGCTTTCAGTCACTGTGACAAAATACCTTAGAGAAACAAATCAAAAGAAAGAAAGGTTTATTTTGGCTCATTGTTTCAGAGGTTCCAGTCCACGGTCATTTGACTCTGTTGTTTCTGGGTCTGTGGTGAGGCAGAACATCACGGCAGAGAGCATGTGATAAGAAGAAGCTGCTCACCTCATGGCAGTCAGGAATCAGAGATAAGGAAGAAGGGGTGGAGGTTCCAATATACCCTTCAAACTTGCTCCCAATGACCTACTGCCTCATCTAGGACCCCCCACTTAAGGATCTAGCATGTCCCAATAGCACCATCAACTAGGGATCAATCTTTAGTACCATAGCTATTGTGGATTGTTGGAGATCCAAACCATAACATATTCTGTTTTTAATAAGATCTTGTCTATTTGGTTGACCAAATAGATGGGGTATTAAAAATCTTTAATTCTATATCTGGGACAACAGACATTCACCACCGCTATTTTTCCATATTTACCTTGAGCCTCAATATTTACTTTATCTATTATTATATTGAAATCTTTGATATGTTTTTGCTTTGTTTTGACTTTTTAAGTTATTTTTATTTATACATGCATGTATATTTATTTATTTATTGTACATCTTAATGGGGTACAATGTGATGTTTTGATATATGTATACGTTATGGAAGGGGTAAATCCAGATAATTAACATAGACTTCCTCTCACATATTTACCACTTTCTCTTATTTAAAATCTATTCTCTTAGCAATTTTCAAGCACTGTATTTTTTTTTACTACAGTCACTATGCTGTTCAATAGATGTTCCTTATTCTTCCTGTCTAACTGAAATTTTGCACCCTTTGAGTGACATTTCTCCTTTACCCCTCATCATCATCCTGGCCTCCACTAACTACCATTCTATTCTTTACTTCTATGATTTTCACTTTTTTAGATTCCATACAAAATGGGTCAAGGACAATCTCTTCAATAAATGATGTTGGGAAGCCCAAATGTTTACATGCAGAAGAACGAATTGGATCTTTATTTCATCCAAAATACAAAAATAGTTATAGATTAAAACCTTAAACTATAATACTATTAGAAGAAAACATGGGGAAAACTCCTTGTCATTGGTCTTGGCAAAGATCTTTTGTATAGGACCCTAAAAACCCAGCAACAAAAGCAAAAACAGAGGAATGGGATTGGATCATACTACAAAGCTTCTACACATCGAAGGTAGCAGTAAACAGTAAAGAGACAACCTACAAATTGTAAGAAAATATTTGCAAAGCATATATCTAATAAGAGGTCAATATTCAAAATATATAAGGAATTTAACTCAGTAGCAAGAAAAAAAAACGCTGTTATATTTGGATGTGAGGTGTCCCCCAAAACTCATGTGTGAGACAATGCAAAAAGGTTTAGAGGACAGATGACTGGGTTATGAGATTATTAACCCAATCAGTGACTTAATCCCTGATAGGATTGACTTAGTATAACTGAAGGCAGAGAGGGTGTGGCAGGAGGAGGTGGTCATGGGGGCATGCCCTTAGGGTACATATTGTATTTGGCAAGTGGAGTCTCTCTCTGCTTCCTAGTCATCATGTGAGCCACTCGCCTTTGACACATTCTTCTGCCATGATGTTCAGCCTTATCCTCCAGGCTTGCCTAGAGGAATGGAGCCAGCTATCTATGGACTGAGTGAGACCTCTGAAACTGTGAACCCCAAAATAAATTTTTCCTACACTATAGTTACTCTGGTCGGGTGTTTTAGTTGCAACAGCAAAAAAGCTGACTAAAACAAATCCTAACTTAAAAATGGGTCCTTTTCTTCTCAAAGAAGACATCAAATATCCAACTGTTAAATGAAAAAATGTTCAACATCACTAATTATCAGGAAAATGCAAATGAAAACTGCAAGATACCGCTTCACACCTAGTTTTATTGAAACAACAAGGATAAGTGCTATTGAGGTTTTGGGGGAAAAAAATCTTTGTATGCTGTTGGTGGGAATGTAAATTAGTCCAGCCATTATGGGAAACCATATGGATGTTTCTCAAGCAGCTAAAAATAGAACTACATGATCTAGCAATCTCACCATTAATATATATCCAAAGGAGAGAAAAGCATTCCATTTAAGGGACACCTGCGCTCCCATGTTTACTGTAATACTATTCACAATAGCCAAGCTAAATTAGCCAGGTGCGGAGTGGGGGTGGGGGGACCTTTGGGTTTTAGTTCGTTTGTTTTGTATTTTACTGATACATGGTGAATATTTTATCATGAAAGGTAACATACAGAAAAAAATGCATAAAACAAATGTATACTGTAAAGTACACTCATCTGACCACTTCCCAGGTCCTGTGCTAGGATGTAGGATGCTGACCAATCTCCAAAAACTGCTTCTTCTCAACCTTACCCTCAAATACTACTACTACTCTGATGCTTATAGAAATTGTCTCTTTTCTCTTTTTCATATTTTAACCACCTAAGTGCACATTCCTTAATCTATGGTTTAGATTTGTCTATTTCTAAAATTTACATTAAAAATTAGTATAAATCTTTTTGTCTTATTGTTTTGGATAACATTACATTTTAAAGATTTATTTCTATTGTCTGTAGTTACAGCTTTTGAGGTTGTTATTGATGATGCTTTATACTATTCCAGTATTTAAATATACAGTTATTTTCCTCTTCCTCTGTCACCTGCATCTGGGTTATTTCTCATTTTGGAGTTGTTTCATTGAATACTTTTGAACAAGTTTCCATTGGCTATGTAACAATAGGTAGAATTGTTGAAGAATGGTGGGTTTCGTCACATTTGATATTTAATAATCTATTCTATAAAAGGGATTGAACCTATTTACAACTCATAAGCATGTATTTCTATTGAGTGTATTCTATAATGTATTTCTATTGAGCCAGATTTTCTCCAATAGGAAATAAGGTTAGTCCTGTCAATCACAACCATTCTGGTGGCTATGCAGTGATTTCTTTCTGTGATTTTAGTTTTGCATTCCTGGGATTACTACTGAGATTATTATCATTACAAGTTAATTTCTCCTTGAATTTTCTCTTTTGTGCAATGCCTGTCTGCCATTTTCTTATTGTTTTTTTAAATTCTATTTTCTGGAAGTGAGTCTAGTGTATAAATCATCTCCCACTCAGCACCTTGTCTTTTTCATTCTTTTAATAATCTTTAAGTATAAATAATATACTCAAATGGAGGTCACCTTGATTGGGACACATCATCCTTTCTCAAATATTGCTAGAGCCTGTGCAGAACTATTTTAGGAACTTCCTGCTTAGGTAACCTCGCGGTTCCATTTTAGGACTATGTATCTATAAGTGAGAGTTACCTGTCATTTTCCTTTTCATGCCTTACTTCTCATATGTTGATATCAAGATGATGTTAACTTTAGAAACAAATTAGAAAGTACATCCTCTTTCAATTATCTGGATGGTTTGTATAAGACTGGTATTATTTCTTCCTTAAATGTTTAGTAGAATTACTTACCAAAATCATATTGAGCTTGAGTTCTTTATTTTGTATTTTCCATTTATATAATTTCTTATAATTCCTCTTTTTTTTTTTTGGTGGGGGGTGTCGTAGTTGGAATTGGAACTCAAGGGCACTTGACCACTGAGCCACATCCACAACCCTATTTTGTATTTTATTTAGAGACAGGGTCTCACTGAGTTTCTTAGCACCTCACCTTTGCTGAGGCTGGCTTTGAACTCATGATCCTTCTGCCTCAGCCTCCCCAGCTGCTGGAATTACAGGTATGTGCCACCCAAATTTGCTTATTTTTCCTGGTGGACTGTTAATTCCACTGTGCCTTTCTATTTTACTAATGGTTCATTTTTAACATTTAACAAAAACACTTAAACCTATTCAAAATGCAAAACTTGAAAAGGTAAACCATTATGTTGATATTTCCATGTTAAGAGACTCTTTGAATAGGGCTTCTCTATTCTCCTTCTGCATCTTTTTAAAATGATTGGAATTTTTTACTCTGGGTTATTCAATATTCATCTTAGTGTTTCCTCTTCTGTGCTAAGAAACTTGATTTATATTGAAAAATGAGATTTACTGGAATCCTTGAGGATCAAAAATTCTCCTCATTCTGATATCTTTTTCCCGATTAAATTCTAATTTAGAAGGCATACTTGACGTTCTTTGTAAAAATATTCACAGGTTCAGATTTTTTTTTTTTGAACCTTGCAGTCTTAGGTTGTGTAAGATTCTGGAATCAGTTCTTTTCCATTGTTATTCTTTAAATATTTCCCAAAGTCTTCTGGCTTCCTGTGTTGTAAATAACAATTCTGACTCCAAAATCATTCTCTTTCCCTTGAAAGTAACCTAGTTTCTCTTTAAAAACTTGTAAAATGTGCTTTTCATTCCTGAAAATTAAAATTTAAGAAACAAATATTTGTGTAATTTTATTAATTGCTGGCGTAATTTTTTATTTTCAATCTCAAAATCTTGACATTATTCAGTTCCAGGAATTTCCTTTTTAAAATTACTATTTCTTCATTCTTTTTCTCCTCCAGAGCAACATGTCTTTTGTGAGTGTGGGGAGGGTGGGGTACTGGGGATTGAACTAGGGTCACTTTCCTACTGAGGTACAACTGCAGCCCTTTTTATTTTCTATTTTCAGACAGGGTCTCACTAAGTTGCTGGGGTTGACCTTGATCTTTTGTCTCAGCCTCCCAAGTTGCTGGGATTACCTATGTACAACACCATACCCTGCTCAGATATACATGTCTTTTTCAAACTCTCTGTTCTGAGTTTATCCTTCATTTTTCTTTATTCTCACTAATATTTTTATCAATTTGTCTTTTTTTCTTTATATTCTGAAGAATGTTTTAAGGGCATATTTTAAATCAATTATTTGATTTCAGCCCCTCCATATCTCTCTACTTCTATAGATTAATTTCAGAAATAATTTTTTAAATAATTTTCTCAATTTTTTGGAGTTCTTTCTGATCATCTCTAATACATTCTTGTCTTAAATCTCACTGAGAATTTTTTAGAGTTCTCTCTTTTTGTTCTCCTCTTTGCCCACTTTGTTTAAACCAAAACCTCTTTATTTTGATGTGTCAATGTTAAATCCCTCCCTTTGGACTTCTCATTCTCTCAAAGCCACAGTACTTATTTCATAATATTTTACATTTGTGTGTGTGTGTGTGTGTGTGTGTGTGGCCGACTAGCACATGACTGTGTCTGACTCCCCTGCTGACTGTTGCATCAGGCAGTCATGCTGTGATCTGGACAGCCCTACTCTTCTAGGGTTAGAGCAACTGTGTCTTCGTGCATGGGTGTGTCTTCCTACATCCCCATGAGTGGAGCCATGCTCACCTGTTCCTTTGTAATATTATCCCTTGCCCTGTTTGGGATAGAATGTTCCATGAAAACATCTTTTGTGTGTCCCCTTCTCTTACTCTGCCCTTGGATGTGGCCTTCCTAGATGTCAGCAACTTGCTGACAGCAGACATCTTGAAGCTAGACTCAGCCCCTTGAAACCTGACCCCTTGCCTCATTTGAGTAGCTTCTCCTCAATAAAAGGGGTCAGCGCGTGCTCTCTCTCTTTCTTCCTTAAGGTCAGAGGAGCCATCACAGCACCCCCAAAGAAAAAGGTATTTCTGTCTCTTGTGTAGTTATTTCGCATGGCCCAGTTAGCCCAGTTCCCCTGGAGTGACCCCTGAGTGCTTCAGTCACCAGCAATCCGACATGTTTTCATTCTTATGAACCTAAGCAGACACCTACCAGCACTGTCAGGCTTGTAAGTTTCAACATTGTGAAGGCCAGGCTTTGGGGATTTCAGGTGCTGGTCCCTTTTCAGATGGGTCAACAGCAATGGGGTAGACAGGCTGGAATTCCCAAATTGAGGAAAGGGGAAGGCCACTGGGTCCATAAACTTCTGAAGGCATATCTAGAGAAAAAAAAAAAAATGAGCACCAGAAAAGAGCAGGGCCCTGTAGCAACCCAGGGCTCCACCAAAACAGCTGCTGTGAGCAGGCAAGTTCCTCTGGGGCTGTGAACTGCACGCTGCTAGAAGCCAGGCTCCCCTGAGGTTCACTCCTAACCTCCCAGAAGCACGCATTCATGCACCCACTACAGGTAGATCCCAGGATGTTGGGGACAAATCACCCTGAGAATGAAAGCTAATGTTACTATTCGTATCAACAAGAACTAGAGCTATAACAAAAAAGAAATGCACGGCTTCAAATAGTAAAAAGTACTCCTGTCACTGCAAGTATTCACGAGGAAGTTGCATAACCTCCTAGGGCTGTTTGGGGACATTTATGCATAGGGCAGTAGAACCATTCATCTCCGAGTTCCCGTTTCAATTTTCTGAAAGTCTGTGATTCATCTAGCACTCGGAAGCATTGTAGGCCCAGAAACCAAAATTTCCCTGAAGTTAATCTCAACTCAATATAGTTGAAGTCAAGTAGGAGCAAATATATATTGTAAATTAGGGTAAAGGATAGCCTCGATATGTGGCTAATGCACACAGACTTCTCATTCACTAATGACAGGAAAAAAAATAGGATGGGAATTCTTTCATCAATAACCAGCTGCAGCCCATTGGCACCACCCTGGCAGGCCGAGGGAGTGATGGACCCCAAATTTAATTAGCAAAACTTGACAAATTCTCTCACCCTGGGCTCCAAGCCCAACTGTTCCTACTGCTTCATGGGCTCAGAACTCCAAGTCTCCTGTCTGTGCCTACATGTGGTATAAATTGATAAGTTTATAGGCTACAAGTTATCAAGAAAATTCATCCACCTAAGCTCAAGTGAAATCTAAGCAAAAATCACATCTCTGACAGTTACCCTAGCCATTATAATCTGAAAACTAAGGAGCCTTGTTTGAGTTATTTGACTCATTAATTCAACCAGCTGATGATTCTTCATACAGAGGGGATCCATAAAATAACTGGTGACATGTTTTTTTCCCTAAAGTATTTATAGCTTCAGGTGCCAACAAACTATGACAAAGTAGAAAGTAACTGTGATAAAAAGTAGGAGATTCAGTTAATGGAGAGGGAGATTGTTTCTTACTAGAGAATCAGGGAAATTTTCCTGACCCATATTTGAGCTCAATTTTAATGAATGGGAAAGACCCAGATGTGCCAGGAAAAGGCCTTATTTGGGAAGCAGTGAGTATAGGGACTGTTCATGGGACAGAGCTAACACATTTACCACACGTTCACTGTATGCCAGGAGTTGAGCAAAGCCCTTGAAATAATTACTTCATTTGATGGAGAAAACTGAGACACAGAGGTATTTACTACCTTGCTTGAAGTCACACAGCTTATGATAGAATAGATTGTAATTTGGGGCAGATATGTAATAGCTACAGATGCTAGATCATGAGGATATTACATGCCAAGCTTAGGTGGCAAATATATACAATTCTTGAAAGATTTTCTATAGCTCTTGTTCCCCAAAAGACTCAATGTGTATCTCTTATATTGCGGCTATATTTTCCATTCATCAAAGTGTTAGCTTTCTGTTATGATAGAATAACAGAGGGGCTCAGCCCCGCCGCGACCGTCGCCGGTCGCCGAGGGAAGCTGCGAGCGAGCGCCAGGCCTCTCCGCCGCCTCCGCGCCCCGCCGCCCGCGTCCGCCCGGCCGGCGCGCGTCCCGCAGATTGTTCATTTAGAAAGTGGATGTGTGGGGTAACATGTCCAGGGTGTCCGAGGAGAGGAGGAAGAGGCAGCAGAATATTAAGGAAGGACTGCAGTTCATACAGTCGCCGCTGTCATACCCAGGAACCCAGGAACAATATGCGGTGTATTTGCGTGCTCTCGTGAGAAATCTTTTTAATGAAGGAAATGATGTTTATCGGGAACGTGACTGGAACAGCTCGATAAGCCAGTACACAGAAGCTTTGAACATAGCTGATTATGCAAAGTCTGAAGAGATTTTAATCCCTAAAGAAATCATTGAAAAACTACATATAAATCGTATTGCCTGCTATTCTAACATGGGTTTTCATGATAAAGTGTTAGAAGATTGTAGTGCTGTCCTCACTTTCAATGCCAACAACTGCAAAGCTCTGTATCGGAAGGCTAAGGCTTTGAGTGACTTAGGAAGATACAAGGAGGCCTATGACGCTGTGGCCAAGTGCTCCCTGGCAGTGCCTCAGGATGAACATGTAATAAAACTGACTCAGGAGCTAGCTCAGAAATTGGGATTTAAAATAAGGAAAGCGTATGTTAGAGCCGAGCTCTCATTGAAATCCGTTCCTGGGGACGGGGCAACCAAGGCTGTGAACTATTCTGTGGAAGATATTGAGCCAGATCTGGTGACTCCGAGGCAAGAAGCACTTCCTGCTGTTTCCCTACCTGCGTCCAGTTTTCCTCATGACATAGGACGTGAGCTGGCCTCAGTTCCTATCGCGCCCTTAGCTTCTGTTTTGTCCCTGCAAGTGGAGGAGAACACTCTGCCCTCCTCAGTATTGGCAAATGGAGGGAAGCTGCCTTTCACGATGCCCGAGGCTTTTCTGGATGATGGAGACATGGTCCTTGGAGATGAGATCGATGACCTGCTTGATTCTGCCCCAGAAACTAACGACACTGTTATGCCGTCAGCCTTGGTCAGAGGACCGCTCCCGGCAGCCAGCCTCGCCCCCAGCTTGCCCTTTCCGGCATCTCTGCTGGGGACCTTGCCCGTTGGTGCGAGGTATACGCCTCCACCCTCCTTTGCAGATTTGTATCCACCTTTGACCTCATCCTTAGAAGATTTTTGTTCTTCTTTAAATTCATTTTCAATAAGTGAATCCAAACGAGATCTGCCCACCTCAACTTCTAGAGAGGGAACAACGCTTAACAACAGTAATTCTTCCCTTTCACTTATGAATGGACCAAGTAGTTTATTTGCTTCTGAGAGTTTCCCGGGAATTTCGAGTCAGCCTAGAAATGACTTTGGAAACTTTTTTGGAAGTGCGATTGTGAAACCGTCAACAGTGGTACCAAGACATCCCCTGGAGGGAACCCACGAGCTGAGACAAGCTTGCCAGATCTGTTTTGTAAAATCAGGCCCTAAGTTAATGGATTTCACTTACCATGCTAATACAGATCATAAATGTAAGAAAGATATTTTAATTGGTAGGATAAAGAATGTTGAAGATAAATCATGGAAAAAAATTCGTCCAAGACCAACAAAAACAAATTATGAAGGACCATATTATATATGTAAAGATGTCGCTGCGGAGGAGGAATGCAGGTACTCAGGCCACTGCATGTTCGCCTACTGCCAAGAAGAGATAGATGTGTGGACCTTGGAGAGGAAGGGGGCCTTCAGCCGGGAGGCTTTCTTTGGTGGCAATGGGAAGATCAGCCTCACCGTGTTCAGACTTCTGCAGGAGCATCTTGGAGAATTTATATTCCTTTGTGAGAAATGTTTTGATCATAAACCTAGAATGATAAGTAAAAGAAATAAAGATAATTCTACTGCTTGTTCTCACCCGGTTACAAAGCATGAATTTGAAGACAATAAGTGCCTTGTCCACATTTTGCGAGAGACAACGGTAAAGTACTCCAAAATCCGATCTTTCCACGGTCAGTGTCAGCTTGACCTGTGTCGACATGAGGTTCGCTATGGCTGTTTAAGGGAAGACGAATGCTTTTATGCCCACAGTCTTGTGGAACTGAAGGTCTGGATCATGCAGAATGAAACAGGTATTTCTCATGATGCGATTGCTCAGGAGTCTAAACGGTATTGGCGACATTTGGAAGCAAGTGTACCTGGAGCCCAGGTATTTGGCAATCAGATAATGCCTGGATCTCTTAATATGAGTATAAAATTTGTGTGTGCTCAGTGTCTGAGAAATGGTCAAGTCATTGAACCAGACAAAAACCGAAAATATTGTAGTGCAAAAGCTAGGCACTCGTGGACCAAGGAGCGCCGGGCCATGAGAGTGATGTCTTTTGAACGTAAGAAGTGGATAAACATCCGTCCTCTCCCCACAAAGAAACAAATGCCTTTACAGTTTGATCTGTGCAACCACATTGCTTCTGGAAAAAAATGCCAGTATGTTGGGAACTGCTCCTTTGCCCACAGTCCTGAGGAGCGAGAGGTGTGGACGTACATGAAGGAGAACGGGATACAAGATATGGAGCAGTTTTATGAACTCTGGCTAAAGAGTCAAAAAAATGACAAAAGTGATGATGTAGCCAGTCAGTCAAACAAGGAAAATGGAAAGCAGATTCACATGCCGACAGATTATGCTGAGGTCACCGTGGACTTTCACTGCTGGATGTGCGGGAAGAACTGTAACAGTGAGAAGCAGTGGCAGGGCCACATCTCTTCAGAGAAGCACAAAGAGAAGGTTTTCCACACTGAAGATGACCAGTACTGCTGGCAGCATCGCTTCCCCACAGGGTGTTTTAGTATTTGTGAGAGGTATATGAATGGCACCTGCACAGAAGGCAGCAGCTGTAAATTTGCTCATGGAAATGCTGAACTTCAAGAGTGGGAAGAAAGAAGAAACGCCCTCAAGATGAAGCTCAACAAAGCAAGAAAAGATCACTTAATTGCCCCAAATGATAATGACTTTGGAAAATATAGTTTTTTGTTTAAAGATTTAAACTAATATGCTGGCTTTTATGTAACCTAATCAGAGCATTGACCAGAAAAATTGAAAGTGTTCTGAGGCACATAGCAGAGGAGCTGCAGATTTTCTGCTTGTATTGGCGTGTATCGTTCCTCCTGAGCAGCAACCCACAGTAGGTAGGAAAACGGGCTGTTTAACAGGTCCGGCCAGGCTCTCACGGAGCCATTGGCATCAAATGGCGAAGTGACTGCTACCCGGGTGCCCTCTGTTGAACAGACTTTTGGATGAAGTGTGTTGGGAAGAGGATAAGGTTATGTCTAGGACGATTCTTTGAGTTGGTCCTGCAGATAAGAACCGTGACGGTAAGAGAATAAACACTGGTACTGGGATCAGAATACATGATGAATGAAGTTCTTTACATGTTTTAGCGGAATGAATTTGTTTAATATAATAAAGTTTGCTACTTATCTGTATGTAGGTTGCTAAAAAGGATTTTCTTAACTCAGATTTTAAGCCAAATAACCATTTAACACTAGTATATGTTAAATGGGGTATTTTTCTGTATTTGTATGTTTCACTATAATAAGGGAAGTGAGGATCATGTGCATCAAGACTATTTTGAAAAATAATCAGTTGAATCAAATTTTATTTCTTGGTCTTTTGCTGTTTAAATGATGATTTTGAAAGACTAAACTTGTACTGTTGGTATCGTGTAGTGTATGGACCAATATTGCCTGTAATAAAAAATTTTATATATATATAAAAAAAAAAAAGAATAACAGAATACCTGTAACAAAATACCTGACATCGCCAACTTGAATGGAGGGGTGGCTTATTTTGGCTCATGGTTTAGGATGTTTCAGTCCAGGGTTACTTGACCCTGGTGATTTTAGCCTGGTGACAAGGCAGCACAACATGACAAGGAACATATGACAAAGGCACCTATTGGCACCCAGGAAGCCAAGAGATATAGATTGGGGTTATCTTCAACACATGGGCCACAACACTGGTTTGGGAAATGTTGAAAACCTGGACTTTGAGGATGGTGGCGCACGCCTGTAACCCCAGAGACTCAGGAGGCTGAGGCAGAAGGATTGCAAGTTTAAGGCCAGCTTCATAGCCACTTAGTGATGCCCTAAGCAATTTTGGGACCCTGTCCCAAAATTTAAAAAAAATAATAATATTAAAAGATAAAAGAAAAACTGGACTTGGGCGGAAATGGAAATCAACTGCTGTGCTTTCTTCAGCACATGCTTCTCATCCTGAATATGTGGAACTCTGGAGTGAACCTAAGTGTGTGTGTGTGTGTGTGTGTGTGTGTGTGTGTAGGAGGTGGGGGGCACCCTTGCTATGGTTGGAACCTTCAACTCTGAAGGAGCAGACTGCAGACCCTTGCCACAGGTAGGCAACTGACGGGTCCAGACTGGTGGCCCACCACCCACTGCAAACTGAGAACAATAAACCCCATTATGTGGGAAATAGAAGAGTCTAGAACAAGGGTAGACAAGCCAGGGGTCAGCAAACCAGGCTGGCTTGCATTTAACATTTTGTCAAAGCAAATTCACATTAATTTATGGGTTTTTTTTCCATACAATAGCGATGATACTGACCAGTCACGGCAGTACAACAGAGACCATGTAGACCACAAAGCCTGAAATATCTGGCCCTTTTCAGATAAAGTTGCCAACCTCTGAAATAGAAAAACCGGAAAATCTTAGCATAATCCCATTGGAAGAAAGAATGTAATCATTCATTGTATTCCTCCCACTTCCCCACTCCCTCCCACCCATCCTCCCACATACACACAGTCAGAGTCTGAGCCCCAGAGTGGCCTACTATCACAGAACTGGTAAGGGAGTGTATTTGGGGTCCCTAATATTATATTAATGTTAGATTCATGCTCCTTCTATCACACCAATCCTAAAAGAGTCAAGTAACTGATTCTCTAATCACTCAATAATCCTGAAGACACTGGGCACCCAGCACCATGCTTTCTCAGAGTGCTATGGAGAATATGAGTGGCTGAAGGCTGGATTCCTTCCCTTCATGGTGTTAGGTAGCTACTCAGTCATGAGTGGGTGAGCAGAGACAGACTATGGAGGGTAACTGAAAGTCACAGGGAGCCTCATCTGACAGACAAGCACCTGGAATACGGGGCTGGGTATGTCAAAACCTCCCCTGGCCATAGCTATATCCCCTTAAGAAAAGGATGGTTTCAAGATGATGTCACTCCTTGCCAGGTAGCCTGGACCCTCCCTGATCACTGAAACTACATCACAACTCCATCATCCTGATAGGCAAAACATCAAGACCCTCACAAAGAAGAGTCAATCTCAAGAACCTGGGGTCAAGTAGACAGCAGAGTACAGGAGAAAAGTTGTGCAGCTACAGTTTCTGGAGAAGACCCAGCCCTGTAACAATGTGATCTACTCCAGAAGTGGTAGGAGACCTTATAGAGTAGAACTGCGCCTTAGCACCCTCAGCATCTGCAGGAAGATTATTCACCATCAAAATTTTCCTTAACACTCTCACAGGAGGGCCCCACCGTGGAAACTGACACTCATCAAAAGTGAGCCAAAGGCAGGGGTCAGCCCTCCAGGGCTGGGAGTGATTTCTGCTTTTTGGCAATGACTCAGATGAAGTTTCTGGTTTGTGTTTAGCAGCCATGTCATTCAGGATGCCTCATGGCACCCAGAGAGTGAGTCACAGTGAGGATACGGCAGCCTGTCACCCCCATCACACATGAAGACTGCCCGGGGTCTCTGCTTCCCAAGTAAAAGGCCAGGTGGCATTCCCACATCATTTAAATTACTTTTCTACTCTTCTTTCCCCTAAAGCTTGTGAAGTTAAATGAATGCAAGCAGGACTCCATGGAGTATTGGAAGCAATTTGAGAATGAGGTAGTGCATGGAAAAATTCTCAAGGTCTAGTAGAGATTGTGTTGGGGAGTGTGTGTGTTTGTGTGTGTGTGTTTGTGTGTGTGTGTGTGTGTGTAGGAGATGGGGACACAAATGTTCAGAGAGGCTGGGGATTTTTCTGAAGAGAAAAGTCTTTCTGGAAATAGCAGAACTGGATTTTGTATCTAAGATTGACAGAATCTTGTAATCTGAATGTCACTTGAGGGCCACTGATGCAGATTTAGCCCAAAGCAGAAAAGAAATCAACTTATAGCTTCTAGTCCTGTCCCCAAAACCACATAAAATAAGTTTTTATATCTTTTGTCATGGTGGTTCTTCAGGTGTATGCCTAAGGCAGTCAAAATGCCCTTCCCACCCCTTCTTCTGTCTTCCTGATCATGGAGTATGAATGTGTGATCATGGAGTATGGAATGTGTATGCCTGCACATGTGGCAGGCACGTGTGTGCACATGTACGTATGTATTTAGATGTATATGGGTGGGAAAGAGAGGGAAGTACAGCAGTTCCAAATTAGTAGCGCATAAAATGTAGGTGTAAGAGGGGGTTGAAAAAGGAGCAAGCTGAACTTCATGAGATATTATAAGCCAAGCAAAGATTGCTGGGATTTAGGTGGGAGGTGACATAGCCAGACTGGCAGTTTGGACAGATTATTCTCTCTGTATTATAGAGGAGATGCCTCTAGGAGCAGGACAGGGAGGTCTATCAGGAAAATTCTATAAGAATCTAAATCAAAGAGAATGAGACCTGAACAAATCAGAGGGAACTTGGCAAGCCTTGGTGACTGATGTACAGTTTGAAGTAGAAAGAGGGATCTGGTATGGTACCAAGGGATTTGGCTTGGAGTTATGGGACAGTGAACATATGGATCATCTCCAAAAGGTTGCCACCACCAGAAAATTGCCTTCCACAGCCTCCTTTGGAGCCTTCTCAAATGAATTTCTGCAGGGAGAGAAATGATGCATTAACTGCAGAAGTTGGCAAGGAGCAAAGAAAAGGAAACACTAATTACCGGCCAAGATAATTAACCAGCAAGTCTGGGATCAGCTGTGGGTAACCTCAGCTCATCTGCTCCTGAAAATGGCCAAGGGAGGATGTGAGGGGAAGAGAGTGGGCAGGACATTTTACAAATGCTAAGGGAGCAGCTGAGCTCAGACCTCAGTGACACTTGAGCTTGATGTGCTTGGTACTTTGGCTTCAGTTTCTGGAGCCCTTGGGGTGCCAAATGCATTGTAACCAGCCGGCCAGTTGTCCACACATCATTCATGCCTCTGGGCCACTAATTACCGGGGTCCCCTTTAGCCTAACAGCTACACTCCATTAGAAGCTTGTTGGTGACATGTACAGGAAATGCATTGGAAGCCATTAGACCATCCAGGTTGGAAAAGGTCAGGTCTTGCCTCCTGGGAGAACAGTCTGGGCAGTAGTTTTGTAATCCGGCGCTAGAAGCAGGAAAAAGGTCAAGGGACTAGGAAAGAGGAATAAATTCTTATTGCAGCCTAGTCATATGACCTTGGACAACAAAATCACCTCACTGCACCAGCCTCTATCACTCACCCCAGGTTGTGAAGATCAGGTGATGGCAGAGGCAAGGAGGTGCCTTATAAAAGGTAGATTTATTTAAGGAGCTGTTGTGGCGGTTCAGGTTATCTCCTAGCATGAGCAGTTATGTGCACTGGGCTGGAAATTAATAAAATGGGGTTCTAGTCTGATTCTGCCACTAATAGTTGTATGATCTTGGGCAAGTCACTTCTCTCCATGCTTCAGTATCCTCATCTGACAATGGAAAAGTCGGTCTAGATCAGGGGTCCTCAACCAGGAATGTACATGAGCTTAATAAAAATGACCAACCTTCATCTGACCTATGTTGGAGTCAATTGTTAGGAAATCTCCAAGTTAGTCTCTTGTACCCACTGAGAACCATAGGAATGGACAGTGAAGCCCTGACTACCTCCCACCTCTACACATCTGCTCCCTCAGCAGTTGGTACTGCCTGGTCACCATCCTCAGGAAAAGGCTGACCACAGCCTCCAGCCCTATACTGTCCTCAAGTGGAGGTGTTTAAACAGCCTCAGACTAAAGCTCTGGACCTTTCAAGGTCCCTGGTGCCGAACTGTCTCTGACCTGCTATGTCCAGCTCACATCTAACCCTTGCCAATATCAAGCTGTGGCACTCACCTCATTCCTGGGTGAGCTATATAGTGGCCTTGCGCAGCCTGCTTGGAGGGCATTGTCTTGCTCTTTTCAGAATCTGAACCCCAGGCTATTAAGAGGACCCCTGCAACTGGCTAAAAGGTTGCCCTGCTCTGGACCACATGATGGATTATGCAAATATCACCTGTTATAGGTCCCTCCTTTTGTCATGTCATTGACCTCACAGACAAGCCCACTCCTCTCCTAAACTCGTGTTGGACACTGATACACTTCCACCATAGGACTGCACATGACTTGTGGCCTGAAAAAGCAGGTGGCATTTTCTGCCCACAGGCTATCTTCTAGAGACCTATGGCTTCATTCCCTCCCCATGAATACTTGGTTCTTACCCAACCCAAGTCACTCTGGCCAGTAATGTCCCACCAAGTAATTTCAGTGGTTTCTAATATTCTGAAAAGTAAGTACCAGAGTGGTTGCTTTGGACTTCAGGAAAAGCTCTGGGCCTCTGTGGGCCTCAGTTCGACTGTCTGTGGAACACAAGTGACAACATCTGCCTTCTAAAAACATTCTCTGGCTCCATTCCTCCTCACCATTTATTAGCAAACTAACCTCTTGTCCTCCAGTCTTAGGTCTTAAACGTTGCTTCAAAACGGAGATTTCCTTCTGCATCGTGCTACCACCACAGTTCTGTGCTCTGATAGCAACCTGCACTTTTTCTTTGCAATTCCTTAAACTTGTGTAATTGTTAATTATCAGCTTTAAGTCTTTCTCCAGATCACAAGTTCCATGAGGCCTGACACTATGTTTTTCCTACTATTACCCCCCCCATGCCTGGCACATGGTAGACTTATAATACATATCTAATGACCAACAGATGAAATGTTGGGTTTCCCATGCACATGCAAGGTGCTCAGTGAATATTATTCCCTTCTGACCTCAGGAGGTGAACCCTCAGCACTGGGAAGCACAGAGCAGGGCTCAGTTGGTGCTTGAGACTCATGCAGCCTTCCTCTGGGCCCTGTGCAATCTGCAACCCAAGCAGAAGCCACCAGCAACCAAAAGTCTGGTAAGAATCATGCCCAGATGAACAAATAGCGATCCTGGAATTCTCAAGAGTTCTATCTGGGGATTTTTTTTTTTTAAATTCTGGTGCCTTAGCCCTACACACTGAGATTTTTATTTAATTGGTCTGGAATGTGGCCTCCTTTGGCATCTTTCAATAATCCTTTCGGTGATCCTAATAGGAAGCCATTGATCTGCTCTAATCACCATTTTTCAGATACAAAGGCTAAGGTACAAGAAAGAAAGAAATTAACCCAAGAACCCACAGTAGTTGAACAGAGTCGGATCTACAAGTTAGAAGAGTGAACTTTCCACCCACAGCTCCTTCCTGTGCACCAGTAACAACTGAAATCCCCTTTATCCATAGCAGAGGCAGTTTTCCTGGCATCAGACAAGGTTGGGAGCAGAGCATTTGTTTTTCTACCCTGGAAGGTCTGTTATTAAAAGCCTGTTTTTGCAAGAAGGATATAATTATAAGTAAATGAGTGTAATTCCTTTATCGCAATGAATATTAATTAAAGGTAAACACAGCATCAATATTCATTTAGGAAAAGATTGAGGCTGAAAAGCAGACGGCTCATCCTAGTTTTGTCAATTACATCAGAAAGTAAAGAGATGATAGGACCCCAATTGCAAAATGTGGTTCTATTTTCCTCAAATTCTTTTTGATTTAGGAGTTAGTCAAGATGCAGATCTACTGTCAGGCTGGGCCTCTTGATGAGCACAAAACTGCCTCTCTCGGGGCACAGCCCTCAGAGGGCTTCAGGCTGTGAAGACTCTTCTTTAGATAGGGATAGGACACAGGAGGGACAGCTGGCCTCTTTAAAGGGAGGGGATGAACAGGTGGGGGGACCAGTCATGTTGTTCTGAACTGTAAGCCCTGGGGAGAAGAGCAAAAGCACAAAACTTCCTAAGGAAGAATTCTCAAGGTCCCCCAAGGTCAAGGCTGATAAATGATGATCAAATAAGGAGGCTTTGGAAAGCACAGATGGGTCCTCCTGAATCAGTCTTCTGAGCAGAAGCCTGGGAATAAACATTTTAACAAGCTCTCTTGTAAATTCTGACCTTTAGCCAGCTCAAGACCTTCATTTTGCTGGGTCAGTTGGTCTTAGATGATTTCATTCATCTGATGAATGTTTACTGCCCCTGTGCTAGTCATGGATGAAGACAGAGACCTGTCTTCTGCTTTCTATTTCTTTGTGGTCTAGCTAGAGAAACAGACACACAAGAAATGTGATTGCAACCCAGAGTTGATGGCTATTGCCATGGAGGGAGGAAAACTGGACTCTACGGAGGGTTCAGGAAGACACTGCAGTAAGCAGACAACTTGGCTGAGCATATATTCCTTCAGCAGTGAAGGTACAGAGCCCTGGAGAAAGAGCTGGAGATCGGATTAAACTGGAGGACAGACAGAGAGGTGTTTCAGAAGGCTGATGAGTCCTGAAAGGTGATGAGCATCAGGGCCATCAAAGCCCTATGGAATTCATTGTGTCAAAAGAAAATTATAGCTGGGTCACCTGACAGGATGTAACTATCAGTGAGAAAGGGAGGAGGTTAAAGATTCAGGAAATTGAAGCATTTGAAAGCATTTAAAAATAAGGTTAGGTAAGGAGTTAATGTCTAGTTCAGATCCAAGACAGTGTTTAACAATAGTGGAAAGCAGAACAAGAGATCAAGAGTTCAAAGAAGTGACATCTTCCTAAAGAAGCCAAGACATCCTGAACAGGCAGGAGGGAAAAGTTATTTCAGAGGCAAGGTTCGGCACCAGCCCAGTCACAGCACTCGGCAAGGGCCCTAAGCCCTATTGCAACCCAAGAAGGTTTTTTATCTTTGAGGGAAAATGCCTAACAAGTTCCTAAGAAGAAGGGGGCACTGTTTACCTACTACTGCAGAACAAAGCAGCAGGGTGACCAGCCCTGCCAACCAGGAGCAGCTCTGTGCTCATATGGGTCCCATGGGGTAGAATTTTAAAGGGAGTCAACTGATTCCATCTTTTCTGAAATTGATCTCACAGAATCTGAGCTCCACCATACTAGCATTGCCCACTGAGCTCCTGCATTCCAACACTTACAAAAGCAAATGGGAGTTCAGGGATCCTTCTGTTGTCAGTGCCATCTAGTACTACGTGAGACTTCCTTCCTTGAAATACAAGTTAGCAAACTCTGCTGCACATTGGATTCACTTGTGGAGTTTTAAAAACTGGTGATGCATGGAATTCACCCCCAGAGATTCTTCCTTAATTAATATGGCAAGAAGGGGGCTTGGGTAACTGATGTGATTCTGCAATCTGTATACGGGGTAAAAATGGGAGTTCATAACCCACTTGAATCAAAGTGTGTAATATATCGAGAACTATGTAATGTTTTGAGCAACCAACAATAAAAATTAAAAAAAAAAAAAGAGCATTGTGAACATTACCCAGGTATATACTTGTGGGCAGCAAAGATGGAGAGTCACGGTCCCCATTCTTTTTAGTTAAATAGTCACCCAATAGGCATTAGAAAGAAGGTAAGAAATAATTCAATAATTAAGATACTAGCTAAGGCTGGGTGTGGTGTCACATGTCTGTAATCCCAGCGGCTCAGGAGGCTGAGGCAGGAGGATCACAAGTTCAAAGTCAGTCTCAGCAAAAGTGAGGCACTAAGAAACTCAGTGAGACCCTGTCTGTAAAGTACAAAATAGCCGGAGGATGTGACTCATAGGTTGAGTGCCCTTGAGTTCAATCCCCAGTACCCATCCTGACAAAAAAGATAGTAGCTAAGAATGCTAGTCCTTTTTTAATGGAGGCATTTAAAAATTCCTTTTGTACATATTTTGCTCTCAAATTACAAAAGCAGTTCACACTTCTTACTGCAGTCCAAACAATACATTAAAAATTTTGGGGTAATCTAAAATTAAACTGTATGTATATTTTTCCCAATTTTTAACAATAAAAGTGTTCATCTCCTCCTTCCTACACCCTACAAAGGGAATATTTTCTTTTTGGGATCTGGAATAATATTGATTTTGATTATTTTTAATAGTCAGCATTTATTTCATTTTCATTGGGTGTGTGTGTGTGTGTTTACTCAAGATCGTTTCTCTGCTGATTTCTCCTTTTATTCCTTTTTCATTTTGACAGACTAAAGCTTTCAGAAATTCTCATGAGAGTGTTTTGTGCAGGTTTTGTATGTCTGAAATACATTTTGGGGACTTTACATTTTAATGATCATTTGAGTAAATACAGAATTCTAGGGTCAAAGTCATCTCTACTCAAATCATTGAAGTCATGATTCCAATGTCTGTGGAAGCCATTATTCACAATCAGAAACTTCTAGTTCATTGTTACGATTCTTTGTCTTATAATTGTGGAGTTTTTTTTTTCTTGGAAACTTTTAAATTGTTCTCTTGATTTTCCAAAATTTCATTAAAATATGTCTACGTTGTTTGTTTTTTTTTTCACTTATTGTTATCAGAAACTTGGTGAGCCCTTTCAATCTAAAAATTTCAGCACCAGGCTATTCTCTTATTACATCTTTGATTTTTCTCCCATTCATTTTGTCTATTCGATCCATGTTTGATTCTTCATATACAGACAATGGCACTTGGGGTCTGTGCTACAAGGGTCTTGTTCTCTCCATATGTTCTCTCTTGGTCCTTTTGTTTTAAGTTTGGTCAGAGTACCTAGCTCAGTCTTATAGCACACTAACTTTCTCTTTGCTGATGTTCAAGTGTTCTGCAACTCATTTAATGTTTTTTTTTCTTCAACAATTTTTTTCATTTCTAAAATCTGTTTTGACATAACAGCCTGTTTTCTTGTTTCATACACGTTAATAGTAATCTTCTTTTCTGTATTGTATTTATTGAATTTTCTCCTTTTTAAAATGCTAATTTTTCTGTTGGCTATGTTTCATTTCTTTCTTTCGTGACATATGTTTTCTTAAATATTCAGCAATTCTTGGTAATAAACTCAAATTTGTATTAGAAGTTTCTTTCAAAGTTATCTGAAAGTGTTTTTCCATTACCAAAATTGAACTCTAGTCCTGTGGTATAGAAATAAATTGTGCTCTAGGATATGAGTTGTACCTATGGCCAGAATCTGGTGGGGCTCCTGGTTACCCCACGCGGGTCACTGGTCCTGCCCTGCCTCTGTAGCCACAGCACTCAAAGGCACTGTTCTGTAGTAGGGTGCTTGGGTCAGGAGTTTGCTGCTTGGCGCAGTGAAGGTAGGTAGAGGTGAGGACTGGCAGTACTAGCAGTGGTCTAAGTATCCTGTCAAAGCTCACTTGAAGGGGAATTGGGCCTTTTTTCAAATTTTGCTAGTACTGGGCTCAGAGACAGATGAGAAGTATATGAACCCAGCCATCACTTAACTCAAAGTCAAAAGGATCTTTAAACATTTTGCTGTATTGCCTTTTCTTATTCTAAGGTGACAAGACCTGACACTAAATGAAAGAGAGTCACTTCAAAAAAGCATTCTTGACAGAGTGTATTACTGTCACCAAAGGTTGTATATTACCCTCTTATTTCTTCTGTCTCCACTCTTTCTTTAAATATGTTGAGTTGAAATTGACTTAGATGTCATTTATTTCAATCCTTTTATTTTTACTATTTTAAGGTTAATTAATATATTTATATGTTAAGGTTAAATAAAGCATTTTTATTGTAGAAAATTTGGAAAGTACAAAAATGGTAAAAAAAATATATTGAAAAAATCCAAAAGCCTATTGCCAGAGATTATTAGTAATAATATTGAAACCAGAATTTGAGGCAAAACCAGATTCTCTGCTTCTCTCAGTGGATAGAGTCTGTGTAAGTTACAGGTCTTGTGAATTTCTTTCCAGGTTGTCTCATAAATTTCAAGAATGAAATTCACAGATAATGAAGGGTGGATGTAAAAGAGTAGGATTTATTCCACTGAGAAGAAAAGAAGAAACAAAGCTCTTACAGAATGAGTAGGGCCTGGTTGCAGCTTTTCATTTAAATGGGCTAGTCCAGAGTTAATATGGCCACCAGGTCAAAATCTATGCTAGATGATATTAGAGAAGTGTTAAGGATATTGGTTCAGTCCTGACCTCTGATTGGCTGTGCTTTATTTGGCCCTTGAGTTTGAACTTTCCCATAGCCTCTCTTCAGGTCTGCCCTGCTTCCATTTTCCCTGCAACTCTGGGACAAAGGGCCTTTTACCCACTTCTCCAGGACAAAGGTTTGATGGGAATCTTTGGAACGCTTCTATGGATTAACTTCATGGAGTGCTCTTTAAATTGAAAAGGGGCCGGGTAGGGGGCATTACCCTGCCTGCCTGCCAATTTTACTGTCTATCCTATCTTAATTATTAGTGTCATAATTTCTGAACTGTGGCTCAAGAAGAAAAATGGTGGGCCAACAATCTATCAGTGAACTATCTATCATTGGCCAAGTCACCCCCAAACCAGTGTTCTGTACTCTCTGAATCAGAAAGACGTGGATTGTTTTTCCTAGAAGTTGAAACACATGATTGCTACAAACCTGCGTAGACTTACTGTCTCCTATAATAAAACCAGATGAACCTTCTATTCTGCCTGCTCATGACCTTTTCTGCCCATAATCTCATTTGTCACAGGGTCTGTCTCTTGAATTTCATGGTCTCCCTGAGCTGAGGAAATCATTTTGATCTTTGATTGTCATAAAGTATTAGTGTGCTATGTGTGTTGTCATTACAGGTACGAAGGTCCTGGCAAGATCATTCTGGGGAAGAGACCTATGAAGGCTGTGCAAATATTCCCATAGCCTAAAAATCTCCTCTAGGATGTTTAAATGTCACCTCTACCATGATGTCAGCCTTCATCCTGGGTAGCTGTTTGAGCCCAGATCAGTGCTTTTTAGCAACCCTTGCTCCTGTAGCATATACAGGCTATTTGTTTATGGGTCCATCTTACCTGATGGGTTATGAACTGCCTAAAGGCAGAGATGCAACTCCTAAAACAATCCCAAGCACATACCAAGGGTTCAATGAAAGTTTAATGAAATAACTGAATTTTCAATTGAATAAACTTTATTAGGGATATTTACCAAATTTTCAGAAACATTTTTGTTGATATTAAGATAGCCCCTAGAACAAATAAGACAATTTGACCTATTGTACTAAAACATGATACAAATAATGATGAGCTTTTTAACTCAATCTCGTGACCAGCATTTCTTCTATTAAGTACAGATTTGCTCCATGATGTATCTAGAATCAAGAATAGAAGGAATGTGAGTGTGTGAATGGTTAGTTACTCTAATGCCATAATCATTGCTTGAATTTATTCTGCAGAATCCCAAAAAGCTTGCTCACCTCAGTTCATGACTCTTCCAGGTCATCTATTCTCCAATTCACCCTATTTCACATTCAAGAAAACACTATTTTCAAAGGGAAATATTTCTGAAGACAGAAATATCATTGAATTTAAAGTTAAAGGTTTATTGAGGAAGTCATTTTCTGCACCTATGCTATAGAGTGTTTGCTTTGTTTTCTTCTAGCAGTTGCAAGGTTTCTCTTCTAACTCCAAAGTTTTTGATCCATTTTGATTTGACTTTTGAAGACTATAAGAAATAAGGATATAATTTCACTCCTTTACATATGAATATCTAATTTTCCCAGCACCATTCGTTTAAAGGCTATCTTATCTACAACATACATTTGGGGCACCTTTGTCAAGTATCAGATGGCTATCAGCCCATGGGTGTGTCTCTGTGTCTTCTAGTCTATTCTATTGGTCTTCATGACTATTTTGATGTCAATACCATGCTGATGTTTTTGCTGCTATAGCTCTGTGGTATAATTTGAGATCGGGTATTATGATGCCTCCTGTATCACTTTTCTTGCTCAGAATTGCTTTGGCCATTTGGGGTCTTTTGTTTTTCCAAATGAATTTCAGGACTGTTTTTTCCTAGTTCTGTGAAGAATGTCACTGGTATTTTGATGAGGATTGCATTGAAAAAACATATGTTAAAAAATTCAACATCTCTAGTAATCAAGGAAATGCACATCAAAACTACACTAAGATTTCATCTCACTCCAGTCAGAATGACAATTACCCAAAACACAAATAATATTAAATGCTAGTGAGGATGTGGGGGAAAAGGTGAACTAATACATTGTTGGTGGACTGCAAATTAGTATAAACAGTGTAGAGATTCCTCAGAAAGCTAGGAATGAAACTACTATATGACCCAGCTATCCCACTCCTTGATATTTATTCAAAAGAACTAAAATCAGAATACTATGCTGATACAGTCACTTCAATGTTTATAGTGGCACAATTCACAATAGCCAAATCATGGAATCAGCCCTGATGCTCATCAATAGATTAATGGATCAAGAAAATGTGGTATGCATATAAAATGGAGCTTTACTCAGCCATAAAGAAGAATGAAATAATGGCATTTGCTGTAAGTGGATGAAAATGGAGAATAACATGCTGAGTGCAATAAACCAGACTCAGAATTCAATGTTTTCTCTCATATATGAAAGCGAGGGCAAAATAAGGGAAAGAAATTGGGCAGGATGGGGTCAGATATCATAAATATTTAAGGAAGATCAGTGGAGAACAAGGAGGGAGGAAGGAAGAGAAAAGGGAGAAAATGTGGAATGAATTTAATAAAACCATGTTATATGCATATACTAGTGTACCAAAGGGTATTTCACCTTTATGTATATGTAGGAAGTACCAATCATAAATAAATAAATAAGCAAGCAAAAGGAAGATCAGTAGATCAGGAAGGAGAATAGGGGGAAGAAAGAGGGGAGGGAAAGGTAGTGAAATGCAGATTGAAATCAAATTCCTTGTATGTATGGTTTTGTCAAAATGAACCCAATTACAATGTGTAACTATAATGCTCTAATTTTTAAAAATTAATAATACATATTAAACACAAATAAATAAATAAAGTTAAAGGTTTAGATTTGAAGTCTAGATCTGCTATTGACCAATCTTTGGATTCATCTCTGCAGCATTCTAAGCCTCATTGTCTTATCTTGAAAGTGGAACTAATAATTGTCATCATAAAATGACAATGGCTACAAAGTGAGAAAAATAAACAAAAAAGACTGTCAAGAGTGCAACATTGTATACTTTTAAGAGGAAAAAGGAAGGTTGTGAGGTTGGGGAGGTAAAAGAGAATAGGTCTGGGGCTGGGGAAGTGGCTCAAGCGGTAATGAGCTCGCCTGGCATGCGTGGGATGCTGGGTTTGATCCTCAGCACCACATAAAATAATATAAAGATGAGAGAGAGAGAATATAAATCCTTCTTCAAAGGGAGGAGTCACTGGAGTCCAGGAATATCCTGAACAGGAAGGCATTGCTGATGGGAACAGCCTCCAGGCTCCAACCTGATGCCCCTCCTTCCGGCCTCTGTCCTCCCATCTTTCCCACCCCGTGTTCCTAGGTAGGGACCAGCACAGGATCTAAGCCTCACTGGTTCTGCCACTGACTGAACCTCAGAAAGACTAGACTTCTCATCTGTAAAATCCCAGTGATCAGATTGTCTCCACATACAGTCCTTTCCTCCCAATTCCCCGATTTTATATCCGGAATCCATCACTACCGCTTCCTTGTGCTTCCTGTGCTTACTCTCAGCTCCCTTTCCTCTTCTTCCCTCCCAGTGCTGTTCTCGCTTTGCAAAACCACAGACCTTCTTAATCATCCCTCCCTGCCCTGGGCTGCTGAGTGAGGTGGAAAGAAATTGACGACCACACAAAACTGCTTCAGATACAAGACAAAGCAGCTGTGCCCGAAGGCTGCCCAGCTGCCTGTAGTATTTCCTTGTCTGCTCATTCTCCCACCTGCTAGAAACAAAATTCACAACTTCCCTTCTCCTCCATCTGCCACTGCTCACACCTTTAGCTAATGACCTTGCTTTTCACATCTCTGAGAAAATGAAAGTAATGAAAAGAGCATTTTTATGGATTTTCACAAATATATCTATAAACCTGCCAGCATTTTCAAACAAATACTCTATTTTCCCTCCTATTAATAATGATGAATAGTCCATTTCTTATCTAAAGTTGTTATGGATTGAATGCACCTCCAAAATTGCATATGTTAAAAAGTCTTTTTCTTTTCATGCGTTGAAGTCTTAAGCCTCCCCACCCCCACCCCTACCCTTGACTGTGACTTTATTTGGAAATACAGTTGTTGCAGATGTAATTAGTTAAGATGAAGTCATACTGGAATAAGGTGGGCCCTTAATTCGGTATGACTGGTCCTTTAAACAAGGGGGAAATGTATTCACAGACAGGTGCACAGGGAGAATGATATGTAAGAATGAAGGCTGAGATCAGGGTGATGAGCCAGTAAGCTGAGGAACAGTGATGGTGGACAATGTCCAGCATGCCACCAGAAGCCAGTGGAGAAGCAGGGGACAGGGATGGAGTCTCCCTCACAGCAACCAGAAGAGCCAGTCCTACAGACATCGGATCTTGGACTTCTAGTCTCCAGAACTGTGAAAGGATAAGTGTGAATTCTTTAAGCCACCCAGTTTGGGTACTTTGTATAGCACGCTCTTTTTCTCCGAAAGTGCTGGTTTTCCCTCACTACTGTGTCATTCTCATCAGCATCCACACAGGATGTCAATTATCCCATCTTAAGAAAAAATAACGTTTCACTTCCTTTGGCCCTTCTTCTCTTTAGCACCACCTCTTTTCTCTGCAACACTGCAGCAGAAATTCCCTGTCTCCAATTCTTCTGCTCCTGTTTTCTCTTAAAGGTATTCAAATGAGTCTTTCGTGCTTATCACTCTATATAAAGGGTCCTTCTCAGAGTGTCCAGTGATTTCCCCATTGCTAAACACAATGGTCAATTCTAAGTCTTGCTCCTACCTGAGCCACCAGTGACCAGTGACGTTGGACTCAGGGGGTCCCTGCCTTCTCCCTGAGGCACTTCCTTCCTTGGCGTCTGAGAAGGAGATGGTAGCCTCTTGTCCTGGTCCTTCTCCTCTGACTTCTCATTCTCCTGGGGCGGTTGCTCAGCTTTTCTCAGACTTATGGAGTTGGAGGCCCCTGGCCCTGGGTTTTGTCATTCTCTGTACATGTTTCCTTGGTGAGCTCATCCAGGCTCAAGACTTCATCTACTATCTTTGTGCCAAAGACTCCTAAATTTACATCTTCAGTTGGGTCTCTTCCCTGAACTTCATACCAACATGGCCAACTGTCCCCTCTAATAGGATAAACGTAGCATATCCTGAATAGAACTCCCCCTCTTCCTCCAGCATTGCTCCCTACCTTAGTGAAGGGCAGCTCCATTCTTCCGGGTGGTCAGGCCAAACTCTGGTATCATTTTTAGCTTTTTGTCTTCTGTCCTACCTCAGATTCCCGAAGTCAAGAAGCCCTACTGACTCTACATTAAATGTATCTGAAATCCAAACCTTTCTCCACCTCTGTGCTGAGCTATCTATCATCGTCTCTCCCCAGAATTATTGTGATGTCCTCTGCACTGGTCTCCCTACCTCGACCCTGGCACCTTGCTGTCTATTCTCAACACAGCAGTTAGATGGAGCCCATAAAACAAGAGTCACATCAAGTCAGCTCCCTCTCATTGTCCTCCAGTTGGTCCCTTCTTGGTCCTGTTCCACTTGAAAGAAAGTTGAGCTTCACGGTGTCTCCCCACAGGGTTTTCTCTTCTTGTCCTCTGATCACCCTTATGTCTCTGACCTCTCTATCCTTCACCTGCCTTCACTCCAGTCACAAGGCTCCTCCCTGGTCCTACAGCACCCAAGTTGCTATCACTTCAACATCTTTGCAGTGGTGAGTCCCTCTACTCCAGACACTGCGCCCCCAGGTGTCCATTGGGATCACTTTCCTACCACTTCCATCTCCACCCAGACATCATTTCCTCAGTAAGTTCTCTTGGATCAACTGTTGGATATTGCAGTCTCTGTTCCCCTCCTCTTCCATGCCTCATCACCTCCTAACATAGGACGTATTTATTTGCTATGGTTATTATATGTGTTCTGTCTCCCTATGTCAGAGTATAAGGACTGATTTTTCTGTTTCACTTCCTTAAATATGAAAAAAGTATTTGATAAATGTGCGTTGAATAGGTGAATAAGCATGTGAGTGAACATAAAATATTTAGAACAAGGTCTGACACCAAGTAAGTGGTTAAAAATCATCAGCCATCATCCGCATTACCACCATCCTTCAGATCCAATTTTGCAGCTTAAAGCTATAGGATCTTGGTGGAAGACACCCCGGGAAGGAAAGACGACAGTTGAGGGGAAGACTTGGGAATACCGGCAGGTTAATGAAGCTTGTCCAATCGTCATTTATTTCCCCTTGACTTTGCTGGGCTTTTTCAGTTCCTGTCCAACTGCTCTCTTGTGCCAGCCTTGGATGGATCCCTTGGATCTATCCTGGCAGGGCTCTGCTAAAATCACAGCTCTGGGCTTCTCAGGAGAACCACAGGCCCAAATTAGCTAACAGAAAAAAAAATAATAACCTCAAAGAAATCTCAGCCTATTTTCTGCTCTTACCTCATTTCCAGGCTTTTTCAGTCATTAAAAGTAAATAAGAGAATTAAGTCCAAACCAAAGAGCTACTAGTAATTAATGCTATTAAGCAAAGGACAGGCAGATTCAGCACAGTCTGTAGGATCATTCTAAAGATCAGAAGGCAATCCAAATAATTTTCAGTATGTTTTGATGGAAGGGTTTACAAGGGAACCTTGTATGTGTTACATACATGTTTAAATCCCTGGCTGTGATTTAAAAATAAGAGTGTAGGGTGCATGGGCAAAAGTGGGGAGGAGGGAGATGGTGACTCCAACGCCAGCTTGGAGTAGAAAAGGGGAGAAATGGTCAGATTCAAGGAGGGTCACGGAAGTGGAATCCATCAGAATTTCATGACTGGCTTGAACTGTGGCCCGAGGGGTCAAAACCAACTACAAGTTTTGGGGGCTGAGCTCCGGGGAGGACAAGAGAAGGCTAATCGGGAAGGAGCCATCAGAGCAGCTCACAGGACCTTGGGACACTGTCAGTGTTCAGCAACGCAGGTTGCACTATTGTTTTGTACATGAACATGGAGCCCCTTCATTTGGACATGTTTTCCTGTTGTCTTAGAAATAAGAGGAGAAACCATCCTCAGATCCTCACTCAGTAATTCTTCCCCTTTTTATCTTTTCACTCTGTCCAGGAAAATGAGTTTTGGGAATAATTTTCAAGGTCAGTGCCCTCCACACACCCAGGCCCTCTTTGGGGTGAACCCAGCCCCTTACATGAGGTCTGGTCTGAAAGCCTGTTTCTATTTAAAGCCGCCCAGTAAGAGGAGTTGAGGAAAGACTAGGGGCAATATTTTATACTTCTAAACATGTGGGGTATGGAGGCACCCTGTTTAGAGCCCGGAGTCCTCTGGTCAGGTGGACTTTGGCTGATGCTCAGTTGCGACCTTAGCTCCAATCCAGAGGCAGAGCCAATCCAGAGGAGGGAACTCCTAGAGATGAAGAGGGGGTTAAGAGTGGGAAATGGGAATGTAGAGTCCCCCAGCTCCTCGTTACTAGTGTTAATTCACTCTACCTACACAGCCTAGGGTTATGCAAGACCATGTGAACCAGCAAGACTCAGTGAAACCTTGACTAGATTGCTTAGGGTTATCCATTGGCCTGGGAGACTCAGGACACCGTGGGGAAATAATGCATACAAAATAAAAGCGGGGGTGCTTCAGTGCCCGGAAGGAACCAAATGAGTTGTCCTGGCCAGGGGCTCCAGCCTGTGACCCTGGAAAGCCTGTGCAAGAGCAGTGTTTCAGCCTGTCTTCAGAGGGGAGCTATGCTACGAAGCGCTTTCTGCTAAGTCAAGGTGCAGTCAAGGTGGTTCCTTAATCACTTCACCCTCATCCCTCATCCCCTTTGCCTTCTTGAAGAACAAAAAGATATGGAATTAATGCTTCTAGCTGGAAGTGTTGGTAACCCTGGGAAGGTCCATGAGAGTATGTCAGGCAGGTGGTCTCACAGGCATTGTTGAAAGGTTGAGGACAGCCATCTCAGGATATAGGAATCCATCTGCCTCTCAGACCAAGAGGATCTGACGTCTTCTGCAAACAGAACAAAGGGAAGCAAAGAAAGAAGGGACTGAGTGACAGGAGAAGAGGTCACTGGGAAGCTCTGCTGCTCTGTGCTTCACCTGTAGCAGCAGATGTAGCATTAACATAGGGAAACTTGGTGGTCTTCCAAGATCACATGCCAGTCATTTTCACTTTCTTTTTTTAATTTTTATTTTTTTCCAGTCATTTTAACTTTTTAGGAAAAGTATTTCAACCTTTGAAATGTTCCTCTATGAAGAGAAGATAGCCATTTTCTCTCAGGAAACCTGGTCTGGAATAGACACTTCAGAATGTGAGGTGGGATGAGTGATTCTGACCAGGTAGCACATCTCCGGTGCAGGGAAAGAGCCTCAAGCGCAAAATTTAGAGATCTTTTTCCAGTTTGGGAGCTGTCAAGGGCTGCACTAAATCTTTGTGGACACATCACTTTGGTTTTTTATGCCTCAATTTCTTCATCTGTGTAATGGATGAAAGAATCCTCTGGCCTCTTCAGCTAATAATTCAGTTCCATCTGCCAGCACAGCAGAGGCTGGATCAGGAAACTATAGCTTGGAGGTTAGGAGATGACTTACCTTGAGTTAACAATGAATTGCCATTACTGTGACCTAAGAAAGACCAGATCATGACCTAAGCACATTTATATCAGCTAGGTACTGCTGCATAAGTCACACGATAACTAACTATCTAGTATTTTTTCATAAACCTACAGGTCACCTGGCTGGTTCTGCTGGACTCTCGGATGAACCTGACCAGTCTTGCCTGGGCTTGCTTTTGTGTCTGTGGTTGGTCAGCTGGTAGGTTGCTGGGGACTCTGGTCAGCTTTTTTCTGCCTGTCTGACCCATCTCTCCAGCAGCCTAGCCCAAGCATGTTCTCATGCAGTGGTAGAGTTCCAGGAGAGAAACCAAATGCTTTTTAAAGCCTCTGCTGGCATTAGTTTGCTACTGTTACAGAATTGTCCAGCATAAGTCTCATAGCCAATCCCCAAGTACCAGTGAGAGAGAGAACCCAGGGCACAGACACAGGGAGACCCACACAAAAATTAATGTGATCAGTCCTCTACAAAGGTGGCCAAGGAGTGGATGAATGTAAGGACTTCGAGGGGAAAGGCAGAAGGTTGAAACCAGCTGTGACCTCAGCACATCTCAAAAAGTTGGACTGCGTAAAAGGGTTTCGAGAAATAAGAGGCTTTGCTTTAAGTGAGTTGGAATTTGTTCTTGAATAGGTTCAGGTAGCCCCAAGCCTGCATGACCAGGAAACAAGATGAGACCTGGTCACCACACTGCACAGTGAGGTAGGGGACTGGTGGGGAAGATGAAAAGCCAGATGCGGAACAGAGATTTTTGGGAAAGGGGAATTCAGATCCCTTCACTGCTTTGTGGTCAAAATCCTGTTCTCTAGAAACATCTCATTTTCTAGAGCTTATAATTTTCTGTTTTATTTCTATTATTTTACATCCTACTTAATCAACTATGCTACAGAAAACAAGAGGTGAGGAGTAGGGCTTCAGCTGGGGGAGGTCAGGAAGCTGGAGGCCCAGCAAGTGGACATGGTGAGGGTAGCGGGACTGGAGGGCGAAACCCTGTGGGGATGACACTCAAAAGATGCCCTGGGATGCCAGATCAGCACTGCCATCTTGTTCGCATCCATGTGATCATGCTTTTCTCCCCACATGCTTTGGAGGACTTTGTGTTCTGTTTGAACAATGGTGGTCCCAGTGCCGCCAAGTTATCTTCCCAGAGAAAGACTGAAACGGAGGAAAGAGGACAACAGGCAGGCCCCACCTGTGGTTTTCTGTGGACCAGGGTCAAGACCTATGGACTCTGTTTGGAGATACCTTCTCCATATTTGTGAAGTTTTCAACCCTGAGTCTGTGTGTCCTGCCACAAATTCCATAAAACCATTCAAACAAAAACAGAAGGAAGAGTGTGTCAGTAGAGTACTTCATCGTTAAGACAAAGTGCTCAAATATGCTTCCTGATTTGATTCTCTAATAATCCTGGACTGTCAGCTCTATCGTGTCTATTTTATTCATTGTATCCACAGTGCTTGGGGCAGTGGGTGGCACATAAAAGATGCTCAATGTATGTTTGTTAAAGGAACTCTATGAGAAGACAGGAGTCATAATCTCCATTTTATATCAGTGGCCCAGAGTCCCTCAGTTAATAAATGGCAGCCAGAACCAGACTGAGACTCTTAATCCCAAGGTCATTGCTACTTCTTTTGTCCTATCATGCTTCTAGGTTACTAGCTTCAGAATGCAAAGAACCTTACAGGCATGAGTGTACAGAGCAGCTGCCCAGTGCAGAGAAAAACAGGCAGACTCTCTGGGGCTTCCTAGACAGAGAAAGATCCACAAATGAGACTCAGGACAGAGATGTGGACTCATACCTGGCAGGAAGCCCCATTTCCTTCCTGTGCAGCGAGGGCATGGTCCCAGCAGGCAGGCGAAGACAATGTAGCTCTTTAGCCTCCCCTGCAGCAGAGTTTCAGAATGCAGCCTCTCTACAGGGCTGAGGAAAGCCAGGAGCCAAAGGATGTCTCATGTGTTCGGATACACTCACCTAAATAGTGGGACTTATCACCTCCACTACTTCTTCTCCAGAGGCAATAACTAAATCTCTAATCTTACTACAAATTAGGAAGCTGCTGTACATAGCTGGTCATGAAGCATGAATACAAAACATTGGTTTCTTAGGACTAAGAAAAACCCTAAGTTGTCTATAGTGTGGGTTCCTGAACAAATGGTCTGAGGAAATGCTAAAATAAGATGCATATGATGAACATTCTGGAAGGAGGGTTCATAAGTTTCATCATATCCTCAGAAAGGTTTCTGATTCAAATTGAGCTTCATGACAATCTAGAATGACCTCTTCAGTCCCCTAACTTCCCAGTTTTGCTCAGAGCTCCAGGGATGGTCCTTACAAGGCAGCTGATACAGTTTCCTGTGATCAATACCTGTTTGGGAGAGAGTGAGGAATAGGGAGTTGGTTCCACTGAGACCAGAGCAGAGATTCTCCCTCCAGGTGTCCAGCACATGGCATCTTTGAACCACAGCTTCAGGATGAAAATACTGAGACAGTCTCCAAAACACACCTGTAGTCATAAAGGGATCGCTTTTAAATTTGTCTATCTAAAGACTGCTAATGACTAGACATTTCATTGAGTCCCCCAAGATGAACTTTTCAAACAGAAAATGGAAACACATGAGAAATTTAAGTGATAATGTCTGACTGTATATCTCAGAGAGATGAGGCATGGAGCTGGTGGCACCTATCAGCCCCCAAATTCTATGGACCAGCCAGGAAGAGGTGTAAGTAATGAAGACAAAGTCCCAAGTTGTACTGAAATACTCTGCTGCCATCTGGTGGTCACTATTATTACTGCACCTTTCAACCATATTTTGGTGTTCTAATCTTTTCAAGCATCACCAAATTGAAATTAAAGTCCCACCTTTTCCTACCTGTGAGCTGGGCCTCAGGCCTTGTGTAATCAGTGTGTCAAACTACTTTCCAATGACAGAGTCTGGCAGGCAAAGGCTGTCCCTCTTATTCCAGAACTCATTTCAACTCTGCACAATGTCTCCACCTTTAACCTTCCCTACCACCTTTTCCCTACCCCACGACAGAAAATTTCCATCTGAACCCAAGGTCCCTCCTCTGTGCTGCCACAGTCCTCTACATTTCCCTCCATAAAAGCATCCTCCCCACCAAGTTATCAATACTGCCTTTCACTGAACAAGACGCTTGATCCAGAGAGTGTTCACACTGTGACCCTGGGCCTGTCCTGGACCCTCACACCCATGCACGAATGAGCGACTAGCACCATCACGCAGGAAAGCCATGCTTCGTGCCTCTGAACCGACAGCACTCTTGCCACACCCGCCTTCCCATTCTGTGCTATGAGCCTGGAGAGAATGAGATGTGATCACATCATACTGTACTCAAAGCTGGTAGGAGGCCCAGTATTGAGCAAAAGCCTTACACACAGGTGCCCTAAGGGTAAAGAGAACACACTGGGCTCCATCTGTGAAGCTCACAGCAGTTTCTGAGATTTGAAGGTGAGTTTAGATGAAACTCGGTTGAGGGCATTTTGGCAATAGGAAGAGCCAAGCTTAGAGGTGTGAGCAGACAGGAGTATTAAGTGTGGACCTGGAATACAGATTACACTCAAGAGTTCAAGGGACAATCCAAGAGCTGTGCAAGGGCCAAATCACAAAAGGTATTTCATGACAGAATGTGGAGCTTAGCCTCTGTTCCTAGGGATCAGATCCCCATGAAGGATTTTAAAGAAGATGGCAATGATGGTGGGACTGCAAATTGGTGTAACCACTCTGGAAAGCAGTATGGAGATTCCTCAGAAAACTTGGAATGGAATCACCATTTGACCCAGTTATCCCACTTTTTGTCATATACCCAAAGGACTTAAAATGAGCATACTACAATGACATGGCCACATCAATGTTATAGCAGCTCAATTCACAATAGCTAAGCTGTGGAACCAACCTAGGTGCCCTTCAACAGATGCACGAATAAAGAAAATATGGCATATATGTGTGTGTGTGTGTGTGTGTGTGTGCGTGTGTAATGGAATATTAATCAGCCATAAAAAAGAATAACTTTATGACATTTGCTGGTAAATGGATAGTGAAATAAGCCAGTCCCCAAAAAAACAAAGGCTGAATGTTCTCTCTGATACGTGGATGCTGACTCACAGTAGGGGGATGAAAATGGAGGTTCACCAAAATTGGACAGTGGAGAATGAGGGGGAAGGAAAGAGGGTGGGAATGGGAAAGACAGTAGAATGAATTGGACATAACTTTTCTATGTTCATATATGAATACACAGCCAGTATAACTCCACATCCTGTACAGCTACAAGAATAAAAAATTATATATATTATACATCACAATACATTCTATTGTCATGTATAACTAAAAAGGACAAGTAAATATACTGTAAATAGGAAAAAAAAGATGAATCACAGATTGGAGGGGGGAAATCTTTGCAAAGCATATATTTGATAAAGAACTTATTCAGAAAAAAAGAAAGAAGACAGCAATGAGACGGGGTGTGGGCAGTAGTGGAAATGATGGGCTAGAAAACACTGAAGAGCATGGCCCAGGGAATGTCTGGGGTGTCTCTTGGAAAAAATGGCTTCTGATGCAGATTCCTAGGCCTCCTGCAGAGCTTCTGACCCAGTGGGTCTGGACAAGGGCCCAGGGTCTGGATATAGGCCGTCATCACTCAGGAAGAGCTTTGGGTACTTCTTCTACAGATGGCTCTTGGAGAATCACTGATAAGAGTGAGAGGAGGAGAGTCCGGGACAGAAGGCAGCAGGTCAGGCCCGGAGAGTGAAAGGGACAAAAAGAAACTGTCAGTGGTGTCAGAAGGAAAGAGACAAGCGTTTCCCCTCAAACTGAAGAAAGATTGTTCTAAGAAAGGAGAAAAGAGTTCACAGAAACCCATCAGGAAAGTTAAATTAGCTATGAACAGAAAATGGGTTGATTGGATTTGGGTAACCACAGGGTCCTTAATGTTGTCTGGGACAAAACATCAGACAAGAGTGAGCAGGAACCACCCAGAGAAGAGAAATATCAACATTTAGGAGAGGCTCCTCTCTCTAGAAGCTTGGCTGCTTAGAAAATGAGAAGGACGGAGCCTGATGGGGAGGGAGATGCTGTGCTGGAGAAGGATTTTGTTTTTCAGACAGGATAGTTGGTCATCTTCCTGTGCCATGGAGGATGAGCAGGCCGAGTGACACGCAGCAGATGCAGGACGGAGGGTGCAGGGCTGGAGAAGGGAGGCGCCTACATTACACTGTGGAGTTACACTGGCTGTGTATTCATATATGAGCATAGGAACCTCGGTCCAGAGCCCCAAGGGAGGAGGGGCAGGTGGCCAGGACAGGGCAAGTGAAGTGGAAGTACATTTGCAAGTTGAGTAAAAGTGGAGAAAACAGATGTCCAGATGACAAAAGCTCTCTGGGTAAAATCTGAGTTGATATGATTATGGCATTTGCTGGTAAATGGATGGAAATTGAGAATAACATGCTAGGTGAAATTAGCCAAATGCAAAAGCTCAAAGGTCAAATGTTTTCAGGATAACATAAAGAACCAAACAAATATAACTTAATAAACAAGCAGAAGGTAGTCTAGTAGAGCAGAGGAAGGAGAACGGGAGAGGGGCCTTGGGTATAGGAGGGAAAAGGGGATCATGAACTGAATGAAATCGATTTCAATATATGTGTGAGCTTGTTGGGATGAGCCCAACGACTATTTGTAACTATAAAGCTCTAATTTTTTTTTAAAGAATTTTAAAAGAAAAAAAAATAAAAGCAAAGTGAAATTCTATTGGCAACAACAACAACAATAAATTTGGTACGTGTAAATACAGGAAGGCAATTGAAACTAACAGTAGTTTACAATTAAAAGAATGAAGGAATGGTGTTTGCCCTTTGACTTAAAAGCGTATGAGGCTTGTAAACGCTAAGAATTCGAGGTTCTTGATGTGGGTTCTCAGTGGCAGATTCTAGCCCACCCTGTTTCTCCCTCCCTTTTTGAAGAGATGAAGGCAAAGCAATGACAAGGGTGTCACTGTGGAAACAACTCATCCTATACTCTGCTTTGTAGATTTTCGTAAAAGACACTTATTTGCTAGCCTTGGTATTTTAGTCACAATTGGAAACTAATTTTTTGTCATGTATCTCAGAACTGGTTCCACTAAAAGATGTCATCATGAATAAGGCTCATACACATCCCTGATTTTGTAAGAATGGAGATCTAAGACACCCCCCACACACACACCCCTCACCCCCACCCCACCCCCGCCAACCCCTGGGTCACACTGGGAGATTCTGATTGCCTAGGTCTGGGGTGGGACTCCGTGAATCATCCTGGTGATCATTTAGGTTTGGGACACTCAGCTGAGAGACAGGTGAACTAGATTTCAGGCAGCTGGTTTTCAGCCTAAACTATTACGAACACAGAGGCCTCCGTGCTTCACCAGCATTCAGAACCATCAGACAGGGCCTTCAGAAAACATAACAAACTTACATGCTTGAAACCATGGCTAATGATGGTTTATTAGGGGCATTTGTTGATATGGTATGTAAAAAAGTAGAGAACCACATGCTGCAGTCTCAGCTGCCTGGGAGACTGAGGCACTCTGAGCCTCAGAGTTCAAGGACAGCCTGCACCACATAGTGAGAATGCATCTCAAAAAACAAAACAAAAGATAAGTTACTTAGATTTATAATACTCTTTTTCTTAAAAAAAATAGTTTTCAAAATAAGTCTGATTGGCATAATCTATACCTAACCTATTCTTTTTTTTTTTAAGTGTAACCAGTCATTTGCAAATGACATCTATATATAAAGATGTGAAGAGAGACTAGTAAAGTAGTAAAGGAACTTTGGAACTAACTCATTGGACCCAGAGCACATAGTGCAAATGAACAAGTCATTTATCATCTTTACCCTTTAGGTTTATTTTTTTTTTTAGTTGTCATATGTCTTTGATATACAATTTACATACCATTAAGTTTTTCTACTCTAAATGTACAGTTTGAGGGTTGTTAGTAAATGGATACAGTCATGCAAATATCACCACATTTTCAGACACTTACATTGCCCCCACCTACTAAGCTCCCCCCACCTCCTGTTTACAGTCTTCCAATCCCAGCAAACCTCTGAGCTGCTTTTTTGTCTCTATTGTTTTGCTTTACTAGAAATTTCATATAAATGGAACCATAAAATATTTAGTCTTTTGTTTTTGGCTTCTTTTGCTTTAATGTCTGTGAGAATCGTCCCCATTGTTACATGTATACATAATTCATTCCTTATTTTTAGCTCTTAGACTTGAGTCTGCAATGCATTTTTAATCAATTTTTTGTGCATCATATGAAGTGTCTAAGTTTATGTATTTATGTATATATGCATTTATTTTCACATATGGAGATCCAGTTGTCCCACAACCATTCAAAAAAGACTGTCATTCCCTATTGTATTGCTCTGGCACCTTGGTTGGAAATCATCCCACCATAAATGTGTGGACTTATTTTTGGACTCTCTCTTCTGTTCCACTGATCTACATGTCTGTCCCTATAGGAAGGGTAAGTCTTGGTTTATAAAACCATTGTTTCAGTTACATATATTAAGTTGTTCTATAAATTGTATCTCTTATTAAGGACTGTGGTAACAATATTTTTTAAAAATATTTTTTTAGTTGACAATGGTCCTTTATTTTATTTATTTCTTATTTATATGCAGTGCTGAGGATCGAACCCAGAGCCTCACACATGCCAGGCAACTGCTCTACCACTGAGCCACAACCCAACATTTATCTAGGCAGTGCTGGATAATATTCATAATGAAACATAAAAAAAAAAGAGTCCAAGAATAAATGAATAGACTATTGGGACCCACAAAGATCATGGAACTGAGTACAGACTCAGGCTTTGCACAGGGGAAAACTGAGGTCCACGGGGAAGAAGCAGAGGAAGTCCAGGTACCCTTTCTCCTGGAAGCCCCATCTTCCCATTGCGCCACACTGCCTCCCTGCCCTTCAGCAACCCTCTGAGCTGTTTCACCTCATGGAGGTCCTGCAGCAGAACTGGCAGATCCCCCGTGGCACAAGACTAGGCAGTAGCCCACCAGTGCTCCTGTCCTGTTCTGTACCTCCCACCTCTGAACCTCACTGAAAGTCACCCTGGATACTGCAGCGCCTTGGTAGATCCAGACCCAGACAACTGCACCCTTTGCTCCTACCCCCTCCTTCTACAGGGTGGAGGAGATGACATTCCTTCAGGGACTCTTTTAAGAATGGAAAAAACACTTAGCAGAGCCATGGACGTCAAATGGCTCTTTCACAATGGTGGCATTTTACTGAGAATTATGTAAATAGCCCAGAAACATACAAATTGAATTTCCCCCAACTTGCCCAGCAGTGCAATAAGTCAGGGTTATGAAGACAGGCTCCCACTCAGCCTTGGCACCCAAAATACTTAAGAAAGTTATTGTCTTCCCATCCCCAGAGCCTTCTTACTCTGGAGCACTCTGATTCCTCTCAAGTTCCAAGGGCTCCTGCCCTCAGCAGAGCAGTGACTGGCTTGGCTCTATCCATGACAGGCTGGCCTTGCACATGACAGGAGAAGTCAATGCCTACACCCTGTCAAGCAGCGCAGCATGTGTTTCCTCATTAGTTCATTCACTCATCCATATACTTGAGCACTGCATGAGAGCAGGAATACAGTAGCAAACACAGAAACTCAGTTCTACTTTCAAGTCCAGAGAAAGAACTTTTTAGCACTCCAAGTCAGCAAAGTTTTTGGATGGGGTGAGTTCCCAGCAGGTGTACAGCAGAGATTGATTGAAACTCAGCATCAGATGAAGAATTGGGTGGTTGACCTTCAAGATCCCTCCCAAGGCAAGGTTTAGGGGGGCAGTTATCCCTGCACCTCTGCCCCTGCTCCCTTCCCACCTCCTCTCACCAGTATAGATGTCTTTGGTGTCACCTGCAGGAGCTGGGAGTCAGAGGCTTTGTGGTCCCTGGAGAAGCAATGACAGGTCCTGGAGAAGCAGATGCCACCTTTCTTGCCTGACAAAACCCTCCTCACTATCGATTCTCTTTATTTTCTGGCTTCTCTGTTTCCTCAAAGGAGATCTGGAAACTTTTCTCCTGAGTGAGGATGAACCGGAAGAATAAAACCAAACCACTCACACAAATGCAGAAGTTCTAGGTCAGATGTCTTCATTGGGGAAACTTGCGCAAAGCCACACAGGAGTTATCTGCATTTTTTTTTCTTGTAGCTGAATGCAAATCTACAACTTCCTCAAAATAAAAAATTCAAATGCCCACAAATTCTTAATAGTTATACCATGATACAAAATATCATTGCAGGAAGACAAGGGAGGGGATGTAAGGGAACTCTCTATTATTTTTGCAGGTTTTCCATTAATCCAAAATTACTTCAACATAAAAAGTTTAAAAACTTTTTTTAAAAAAATGCAAACAACTATTTATTCATAAGGTAGAGGTGCAGCACTGAATTAGGAGTTGTAGTCCACCTTTTATGTGACCGTGGGAAAGGCCTTTCTCTGACCCTCAGTTTCCCCATCTGTAACGTGAAAGTATTCAACAAGATGATCTTGACCCCTCCACCATGTACAACCTATGCCATCTGTGGTCCAATCTATGGTCCCACATCTGTATCCCTGCTCCCCTCTTTTCTTCATCTTCTTCCAAGCCTAACTCTCCAGAGTCCCCATATATAATGAAGGAATAAATAACATTTATTTTATAAAATCATCAGGCTAAAAATCAAAGGAACAGTAGATTCCAGGAGGCTGATCCATATTAGGTGGTCAGTAAACATCATGCCCTTGCCTCTTTCCTTTCCCTCTACACAAAGCACAAAGCAGCTATTCAGGCAGCTGTGTCTCAGCTCTCAGTCCCCCAACAAAGCTTGAAAGATCCTCTGGGTGCTTGGCAAGAAGCAAAGTGGAATGCTGGGGCCCTCTGTTTCCTTTTAAGTTGGTTCCTTAGAACAGCAGTTTTCAAACTTGAGTGTGCCTTGGAATTGCCTGGGGACCTTGTAAAACCACATATTGCTGGTCCCCATCCCCAGAGTTCTCATTCCACAGATCTGGAGTGGGACTATGTGAATTTGCATTTCTAGCAAGTTCCCAGGTGGTGCTGATACTGCTTGAGCCCAAAGGACAGCTACCTCCCCAGGTCTCAGAGAGAAAGCAGACTTCTGGGAAGCTTGGCCCTAGGGTTGGGAGCAGGAGCTCTGAGCAAAGGAGCTGGGGATCCAAGCCCAGGGAGAGAGTGAGCTGGGGTATCTCAGAGGGAAATAGTAAAGGGAGGAAGTGGTGCAGCCTTTTCTCTTTTTTCCCTTCTGACCCACAATGTACTACATCCCCAACCCACTTTGAGTCAGGTGAGTTTGGAACTCAAGTATAGAAAGATAAGGATAGGGGTCAAGCTGAAGTGTTGAGTTTAAGGGAAGGGGGGAGGGAAGGGAAGAGTAGAGAAAAAAACCCAAACCCAGGACACACAAGCTGGGAGGGACATAACAACTTGGTCAATTCCAGACTGGGTTGTTGGTGGAAATGTTCCTGGGTGTATGGGGAACTGCATAAGTCAGAGGTTGCCTGTGGCAGTGTTTGTCAACATCCATGCGTTGTGTGGTAAATGAATAATAGCTAACTTTTATTAGACATTTAAGTAAGTGCCTGGCGGTATGCTAAGTATCTTCATGAAATAGGCATGATCCCCCATTTATTTGTAGTAACTGCATGTTACACAGATACCCAATGCATCAGACCCTGCTCTATGCAAGGATTGCTTCCTAATCTCCCAGGCTTTGTCATTTCCTATAAGCTTTGTGACTTTCAACAAATCAACTTTGAGCCTTAGTTCCTCTGCCAACTATAGAAGTTATGTCAAGCATTCTCAGAAGGACTTTGAGACTCAGATAAAATAGCAAGTGGAACTACTAAGCAAAATGCATGTTGTTATATAAATTTCAACCACCAACCTAACGGTTACCAGTAATGATACTTCTGACATTTACAAGGATACACACTTAGAGATCTTACATTTGATCCTGGACATCACTGAGTTAATATTTTCATCCTGTTTTAAATAAAACTATTACTCACTGGTGTAACTAATGTTTTATTATTACTAATTCCAGAACCATTACGCCATGGAGCCTGAGTTTGAAAAGAATTTAATTGAAGACCAAAACATGCTCAGTAGCAAATGCCTGTTTTATAAATATTTTCTGTTCTAAATTCTAACTTGGTACAAAAAGTTATTTTGGTACATTTCGTTTTTCAGTGTGTGATAGCCAGTGTTTCCATTGTACCTCTGTGGAGAATGCTGAAACGTTCAGAAGAGACGTGGTAAGAGTTGTTCACCTTTGAACAGTGTCAAGAGCAGGACCGGGCAGTGCCTGGAGTTTCCTCATCATGGCGAAGGAAATGAGCTCAGGCCAGTTACAAGGGACACTCGAGATATTAGGCAGGACTAGAGCGGTGTCCACCTGTTATGGTTTGGGTTTGAGGTATCTCCCAAAAACTCCTGTTAATGCAGGAAGAGTCAGAGGTAAAACGATTAGATTACGAGAGCTGTGTCATAATCAGTCCATCCTAGTTTGAATGGACTGACTGGTGGTAACTGTAGGAAGGTGGGATGTAGATAGAAGGAAAGGAGGTGGGTCACTGTGGATGTGCCCTGGAAGGACTTTTCTTCCCGTGGCCTCTTTTTCCCCTCTCTTTCTCTCTTTCCTTCCTGGCTGCCACAAGAGGAGCAGCTTCTCTTTGCCATGCCCTTTCACCATGATGTGCTGCCTTACCTTGGGCCCAGAGCAATGGAATCAGTTGTCCATGCACTGAGACCTCTGAAACCATGAGCCACAAATAAACTTTTCCTCCTCTTAGTTGTTCTGGTCGGTTATTTGGGTCACAGCCATGAAAAACTATCTAAAATGCCACCCATTCAGGGAGCTTGGGTTCAGGCCCAGTGCTCCTTGTCTTACACCATATACATAGGACATTTGAAAGAAAGACATGTCTCTTTCTGTCCCATCAACCTCACCTCACTCCCCTTCCAAGGCCTCTCTTTCGTATAGGTGTATATTAGTAATAAACCAGGAAATGCTCCTTGAAAATCAAAACTAGTCAGAGTTGGGGAACATTGGAGCTCAGCTAATACTTTCTTTGAGGTATAGAAATTTTGATAAAGCAAGACACCTGATCAAGACAGCATCACTGCAAGGGGCTAGGACCCTTGCCTTTTTTCCCCTGAAGATGTGAGGGGAAATTTCACTTCTCCTGAGATGAAGATAAATGCTACCATCCACGGCCCTAGAACTCCCTAAAGAAGAGAGAGCAGAAACAAAAGGTACTCAGGGTACAGCTGTCAAAGGTTGGCGGGTGTGCCTCCAGAACATCATAATGTGGAAAACTGTGCATGTTGGGGGAGGGGTCCCAAATCTACGTTGTAATTCATGTCCTTGAAGTGTTGTTCAATTAATAGAAATATCAGTCATTGGAGGTGAATGAGGTCTTAGTCTATTTTTCAAATGGGGAAATTGGATTTCAAAGACCAAATGTGACTTGTTCAAAGTCAAATACACTTGATTGTGACAAAGACATTATTAATAATATTTAAGTAATAAACCATGCACCAAGTATAGTGGTAAGAGAATCTCATATGATTCTCCCAACAAATGAGGAGCAGGGCTGAGTGAAGGGAGACTTCCCCTAGGTCAAACATCTAGGATACATAGAGTCTCCCTTCACCACTAGATATGTTAGGCTTCAAGCTCATGCTTCTGGCTCCATCCATTATTGCTTCTCAGTCTGTGTTTAAGAAGGATTGCTGGTGCACACAGTAAAAGATGAATTTGAAAAAGGGTCTTAGAAAAAGGAAAACCAGTTCAGTAGTGCTCAGAAATTTCCAAAAAGCACAGCTATAGCTTCAACTAGAACAGTAGCAGAGGGATGATAGGTAGAGCCATTTTAGCATTTGACCCATCCACTGCTGAGACCTGGCATGGCTATTAATAAGAAGATAAATGACACCACCCCCAGGAAAGTTCACATGACCCATCATATACATTCTGCAGGAAGTCATACCAACTGTGAACAAAATGGTTAAGGGTGTTTTTAACCTTTCTCTGACCATGATACATCAGACCTGGAGTACATTTCAGATACAGCTTTGAGCCAGACACACAGGAGCATGTCAATGTAAGTGGGTAACATTTTTAAAATATCTCAAACCAATGAGGATGAAAATGATATAAATGTATCAGGGACATTTTCATAGAGATCTTCACCTAGTTTCAGCAGGCTCTTTCTGGAATGTCCAGTTCAATATCATTTCTGATTTTATTCATTTGGATACTCTTTTATTGATTCAACACATATTTATGGACTATAAAGCACTCCTAAACATGTGAAGCATTGTGCAAGTCACCTTGGGGGATTCAGCAAGGAGGTAGTTATAGGTACATTCTTCAAGGAGCTGAAAGTTTGATAGGAAATACAAGATACAGATATAAATAACCATAACACAAGTGGACAGAGATAGATAACTGAAAGAGAAAATCTGAAATGGTACTTCTAGTTGGAGACATGTAAGGGAGAAAGCAGTTCAGAAGACTTCCTAGAGGAGATGGCAGATAAAAAAAGTGATTTTGAAATTTTTCCAGAATGTTTACAGAATTTCTCTGCAGTTCTCGGGGAAACACTGGAGGATAGATTGAGAAGGTATTGGGATCATTATATCACAGAAGAGGGAGCTCCAGGAAGTGAGCTTATTTGTAAACATTCATACTACCAGAAAGAAAGGAGAAAGTAGTACTAAATCCCAGATCTTCTGTTCTCCATCCTATTACCATTTAAGTTATGTTTCAGGAGTATTTAGAGAAATCTCTTTCATATAGCATAGGTCCCCTTCCTAATTCCCAATGGGCTGCTTTGCTTTTCTCAGATGCTGGGAAATGACTGAACTGACTTGACCAATTAGCTATTTGATGGAACTTTTGCTGAACCTGTTCTCTGGGCAGCTGGGTGGATTCACAGAGCCCCAGGAGTTTCCTGTTGGAACTATTGTCTCAGAAAGAGTCTGGAATGACTATCAGAGTACTTGATTGTTTTTTTATCAGAAATACAAGCATGAGACATATTCTGGAGTGTCTGTTGACATATTCTCTATCTTTTTTATTTAATTGTTTTATTTTTTAAATTCATGAACAGCAGAATGAATCACAATTCTTATTACACATATAGAACACAATTTTTCATATCTCTGTTTGTATATGAAGTATGTTCACACCAATTCATGTCTTCATACATGTACTTTGGATAATGATGTCCCCCACCATCATTGCTAACACCCTGCTCCCTCCCTTCTTAATAGGCAATAGAACATTGTGGTTAAGATTACACATTCTAATACCACACAAACATTGCCACTTGCTAGGTGTATGATATTAGACAACTTACTTAACCTAAGTCTCGGTCTTCAAGTCTGTGCATTGCAAATAATAATAATAATAATAAGGCTGAATCCGGAGTACTTTTAGCTTACACTAAGCACTTGGTATGTGTAAAACTCTTGTTTTAATTATGTCTTTCCTAACCTTCAAAATAACATACACTCTTCTGCTTCTAGTGAAAATAACTTTAAAAAATAGGAACAAATGAAAGACTTCTACATATTTACAAAATTTTGAAAATTCATCACCATCAGACCCACATTAAATGAAACATTCAAGGAAGTCCTTCAGACAAAAGAAAATAATACCCAATGGAAATAAGCAACACAAAGGAATGAAGAGCACTAGAAATCATAACTACATGGGCAAATACATGAGGCTTTCTTAATTATCATTTAAATCTTTAAAAAATTAATTTCCTTCTTAAATTAAATAATTCCAATGCATGTGGAGCTCATAACACTTAAAAAAATTATTGTCACATTGGTATAATGAGGCAGGGCAGGAAAATGAAAATATGTTATTGTAAGGTTCTTAGGGTACACATGAATTAGTGTACTATCATTCAAATTATACAGTGATAGTTAATTCACAAAGCAAACAAAATAAAGAATTATAATTCATAAACTAACAAAGAAAATTTAAAAAAAATAGTAAGTATGTTATTTCTAATGTGCGTTAATATAAAAGAAGTCAAAAAATAAAAGTAAGAACAAAAAGAACCAAGAGCAGATGGAACAAATAGAATACAAAAAGCAATATTATAGACTCAAACCCAACAATATTAATAATCACAATAAAGGTCATTTGTCTGGGTCAGCAAGATGGTAGAATAGGAAGTCCACTGACTGTTTCCCCCACAACAACAGGAATTTGGTCTTCATACATGGACAAAAATGTCTTTATGGGAGCTTTGGGACCCAGGGTTCTAAAGGGAGAAATGACTCCATGTGCCCTAGAAGGTAGGTTTTCCAACCTTAGTCCCTCAGAAAATCCTGAAACTCACCTCTCAACCCTCTCATCTGGGTCTGAGAGCAGTCCTGCTTCAGATGAGGCACACTCATCCCAGCCCTCCAGAGCTCAGTCTCAACTGAAGGCCTTTAAGCCGCTCTCTGACTTGGTCCCTCTCTCAGCCATAGTCCAAGAGCAGTTCTGATTGACTGGGGCCAACTCAGTGGCCCAGTGAGAAACTTCCCAGGGACCCAGAGAAACTCACAGCTGGTAACAGACCCACCATCTGTGGACCCAAAAGGCAAACCTGAAATAGAACCTTATTTCAATGCCAGTTCTATTGACCAAGATCCTAGAGGCTGTTCAGTCTTCCCAGGGACTAGATGATCCATGCCCACTCAGCCCCCTGGTAACAGGCCCAACAACTGCAGACACCTCTATAGTCTCAGAAAAAGCTATGTGACCCAACTTCACTCAATTAGAAGCCATCAGTCCAGAGACCCAATAGGAGAAGGTCTTTATCTGCTGAAAGCAGTCTTTAAAAATGAGAAGAAATGTTAGCTCGTTTGTAAAATGACAGGAATAATGAAGAACAGGAGAACATGGCACCACCAAAGGAAACTCCAGCAATCATTCCTATAGAAATGTAGACCTATTTGTTGCCTATTAAAATACACAAAGATATCTCTTGAGCCAAATGAGATGAAAGAGAACATAGTCAAACAATTGAAATCAGGAAAATAATGCACAAACAAAACTAGAAGTTAAATAAGGGAACAGAAATCATAAAAAAGAATCAAATAGAAATCATAGAGTTGAAGAATACAATAGTAGGACTAAAAGTACAGAGTAAAGCTTAAACAATAGAATCAGACATATAGAAGAAAGAAACAGCAAACTTGAAGAGACAACATTTGTAATTAGTCAATTAGAGGCACACAAAATATAACAACTAACAAGAGTGAAAAAAACTATAAGGAAACTATCAAGCAAATAAGTATATGAATAATTGGAGTTCAGGGAGAGAAAGAAGGCTTATTTAAGGAAATAATGACTAAAAGCTTCTCATGTGTTGGGAGAAATATATTGAAATCCAGAGTCCTGAAACTTAAAGGACTCTCAGCAAGATCAAACCAAATCAGAACATCTCAAGACACATTACAATCAAATTGTAGAAAGGCAAAGGCAAAAAAAAAAGAAGAAGAAAGAAAGAAAAGAAGAAGAAGAAGAAAATTTGAAAGCAGAATGAAAAAAAAGAGAGAGAGACACATTAACATCAAGGAAAACTCACAAGGCACTGCAATTCCCATGGGGGGAAAATGCTAGATACGAAGGGTAGAAGACTACATTCTGGAGAAGGAATGAAGGCATTTTGGGTTGCACCAGGAAAGTTTCCAAACTATCCAATCTCTGCCCCTTTACACATAATCAGAGAATAAAGAGAATTTGACAAGCTCAGTAACCTTCCACCCCCAAAATACTTGGTGATGTGGAGGTTCCTCTAGTGTTACAAAACGTATTAAATGGTGAACTGGTTTGGTTAAGGATTTGCCTGTTGAAGAAGACAGACTTACACTATATCTAACATTAAAAAACCCTAGTGCCTTTTCATTTGGCTAAGTGATGGTACATTCAAAACTATCTCTTGCTATTTTTTAATCAAATATATATGAATTATGTCCTTTTCGGACCTGAAAATTCTAAAACTTATTCACTTGTTTCCATGTTAATGACTACAAAAAGTGAAGCACTTTATAGATGCTTATGTGAAGATTTTAAGAACTTTGAATCATTTTAATTGAATACCCAAATTGTAATGACACAGTTGGAATTGAATATGATCAAGACCTCCAAAGGTGGATTTCAATGTGTTACCAACAAAGTTTTATTTTTTTCTCCATTCATTCCAATGGATTTGGTAGGAAATTCAGATGAATGGACTGACCATGTGATAGAACAATGACAAAAAATCCTTCGTTTCAAAACGTGTCATTTGTCTGCTTTAGTGTTCCTTCCAGCTGATGAAATTCCAGGAGCTCTTAATGAATTAAAGCCATATTTGCCTGAATAATTCAGCAAAGTAATTGACTAGTTTGAAATTTATTATGTGGAGGGAAAGAAGCCACTTACGCAATGGTATTTGATTACCAGTACTGTTTCCACCAAATTTGCGGTCTCTATGAACAAATGAAGAATAGTTTTCTGTGCAGCCCACACAACTTAGAAATATGGAACAGAAGATGGGAAAATTCAAGAGGGAGTGTTCATGCCAGTGTATATCAAATCACGTCAGAGTTAAGAATGTGAATGTGTTCTCCAAGGTTCCAAGAAAAAAAATAGCTATTCATCATGATGCAGCATTTCCAAATATAGTTAATGATTGTAAAAGATGACCAGTTCTTATGAATAACCTTTCTGCAGTTGTCCATAATGTATCCTGGTAACATACTTTTGGGGGGAGGGGCACTGGGGATTGAATTCAGGGGCACTCAACCACTGAGCCACATCCCCAGTCCTAGTTTGTATTTTACTTGGAGACAGGGTCTCACTAAGTTACTTAGCACCTCACTTTTGCTGAGACTAGCTTTGAACTTGCAATTCTCCTACTTCAGCCTCCCGAGCCACTAGATTACAGGGATGCACCTTTTTTATATGATAAATTCTCTCTTTGGGTTTTTTGTTTTTTCTTTTTCATTTTTAGCATTTTTCTACTATTTTAAAGTGTTAGCATTAGTTTTATAATTCTCTATGCTATATATTTCATCTCTTCATTTCTAATACCAAAGATAAAAATTGTGTAAAGACTTTTAGTATACTAATTTTTTTATGCATTGTTTTGTGAATTTAACTCCACAAAAGTACATTATTACAAAGTTGGCTTTATGTGTAAACATTCTGCATGGATAGAAAAACATTAAAATTTCTCCAACAAATGAAAAGATGGCTTTTTTGTTGTTAATCTTCGGGTGTGAACACTAAAATTTCTCAAGATTTCTGCATTTGGTCTGATGGTGATCCACAGTGAATTAATGTTGGGGAATAAATGGTTCCTTTTATTGGCTTCAGATAATTTTGTGAAGGGAAAGGATAGAATCAACTGGGAATAGTTGGGCTCAGCCTCATGACCAAAGCATGACTGATGTCTCCAGCATCATCCAAGAGAAGACCAGAGGTCATGCTATCGCTGGGAGATGTTGCAAACCTCAACACTATACCAGGTGGAGGCAAGGGGTGCTAGATGGTTGGTGGGGAATAGAAGTCACTGGTTGTAAGCCCTTGCTGGCCCCACCAGCCTTGGAGGATGCTGGTGCCTGTCCAGTCATGGCTTTGATCAGTGCCACTATCTCCTGACCCAACCACCAATTCCTCCAACCTCCAAAGAGGCTGAATCTACACCCTAACCTGGGGAAGGGTCTGAGTGGGGCTCAGTGGCTGCCTCTGCTGTCATCACTATCTAAACATGTACCCAGCTAGCTCAGGGAGGAGATACCATATGTGTTTGGTACAGGGTCAGCTGTCTTTCTGCTTTTTTGGGGTACCTGGGGTGAATGCCACCTGGTACTGCCATGTGCTTGATCCAGTATCGTGGTGTTTGATTGATCCCATCAAAAGATGTAGATTGTCCATTACTGAGTTTCAGATGTTATAAAGCTGGTGGACATGATTACCAACCAGAGTGATATACATTTATATATCTTACTCTTTTACCTATTTTCTTTATGAATATGATTATTTATTCATAACTATTATAGCTGTGAGGCTACCACTATCATTAATATACTTGAGTGTTTCTGCCTGCAAAAATATTTTATTTTTGCCTATTTTGTTGTGTAAAGTGTTCTTTGAAGTATTGTGTTGTGTTTTTATGTGTTTCTCAAATCTCCTTTATCAAAAAAATTCAAAATGTTTTCTAAGGAATTTTTAAAATTATTTTTTTATGAGTTGTATTTTTGAGAGTTTTACCTTTTCAGATTTTAACATTCAGAATTATGCTGTTCAGAATTGTGTCTTTTGTGATTATGGCCCAAATCCAGATGTAAATGTGTAGTCAAATTCAGAATACTGATGGTCTCAACTTACAATGGTTCAACTTATGGTTTTTAAACTTTCGATAGTGCAAAAGTGACACAAATTCAATATAAAATGTACTTTAAATTATGAATTTTGATCTTCTCACTGGCTAGCAATATGTAATACAATACTCTCATGATGCTGAATAGAGGCACCAAACCCGCTTAGCCATGTGATCACAAGAGTAACTTGGCAGTCTACCATGTTTCTAAGCTGTGATGTCCAGTAGGTTAGGTGTATTAAATATATATTTGACTTATGATACTTTCAATTTACAATGATTTTATAGAAATATATCTCCATCTTAAATCAAGAAACAGCTGTACTCATATGTAACGGTGGTGCATAAATGACTTTTAACTCCATGGTAAATTTTTTTAATATTTATTTTTTTAGTTGTAGTTAGACTCAATACCTTTATTTTATTTATTTATTTTTATGTGGTGCTGAGGATCGAACCCAGGGCCTCGCACGTGTTAGGCGAACACTCTACCGCTGATCCACAATCCCAGCCCTCTACAATAAAATTTAAAGGACAAGAATATCTTCCAAATTGTAATTATAATGATTTGCTAATAGACACACAAAATAAAAACATGCAAAACGTGGCAACAATATCATAAAACAGAGGAGTGGTAAAAGTGTAGTTTCTGTATGAGATGGATGCTATGTCATTATCAGGTTAAAATAAAATTTTATAACTATAAGATGTATGCCCCTTGGTAACCATAAAGTTAAAATCTCTTGGAAGTGCATAAATGGTGAAGACAAAAGAATATAAACCTACCACTCCGCCACAGATAAATCACCAAATCACAAGAGAAGACAGCAAGAGAAGAAAAAGAAACACTCAAACTGCACAACAAAAAACAGTTAACAAAACACAATAACAAAAGCCTTACCGTCAAAACTTTTATTAAATGTAAATAAAATTCTACAGTGGAAAGATAGAATGACAAGACAAGATTTTTTTTGTAGAAAACAATATGAAATAATTTGCTGCCTATTAAAAGACTCATGTCACCTTTAAGGATACACATAAGGTGAAAATGAAAAGATAGTGAAAGATATCACACGTAATGGTAAACAGAGAGTAGGGGAGGGTACACTTTTATCACAAAAATAGACTGTCAGTCAAAATTGGTCACAAAAGACAAAGATGGTCACTGTATAATGTTAAAGTGATCAAGAATATATAAGATATATATATATATTCCACATTGGAGCATCTAAATATAAAAAGTACATATTAACAAAACTAAATGGGTGAATGGACAGGAACACAATAATAGTAGTGGACTTAAGATATGTACATTACTCAACCTGCCCTTTTCACCCAACAAAAAGGGTTGGAGTCAAATCCATATTGATTCATATAGATCATTTTTGTTCTTTCTAATTAGTGTTTAATATTTCATGGTATGAATACAACATTTTATAACTAGCCACTCTTTGTTGAGGCCCAGTTTTCTCCTTGACAAATAATACTACAACAAAAATGTTTATATATTGTGAGGGTGTTTTTAAAGTAAAATTGCTGATTTTTAAGATAAGCACATTTTTATTTCACTAATAGAACCATATCACCCTTTAGAAAACTGTCACTTTATACACTCACATGCATTGTATGAATATACCCATTGGTGTTAGTTAGCTTCTTTGCTACTGTGATCAAAAGACCTGCCAAGAACAATTTTAGAAGAAGAAAAATTTATTTGGGGTTCATGGTTTCAGAGATTTCATTTCATAGATTTCTAATTACACTGCTCTGGACCTGAAATCAGGCAGAATATAATAGCAGAAGAGTGTGGTGGAGGAAAGTGGCTCAGACATGGCCACCAGGAAGCAGAAAGAGACTGCTCCCCTCCACGGGCATGCTCCAACAACTTGCCTCCTCCAGCCACAACCTGCCTTTCTATAGTTACCACCCAATTGATATCTATCAGGGGATTGATGTGCTGATTAGGTTAAGGCTGTCATAATCCAATCATTTTACTTCTAAGCTTTCTTGCAATGTCTCACACACGGACTTTTGGGGGATACCTCATATCTTCTAAACCATAACACCATTTCTCCACAGTATTGTCAACACTATCTCTAACAATTTTTGTCCCTCCTGGTACACATTTTTCAGTAATTCTTTCTCAAAAGGTCTTTAATGGTAAATTTTAAAGTCTGAATATATCCTTGTTCCATCTTCAACTGTACATAGTATCTTTTGACTTGTGTACGATTATAAGTTTAAATGTCTTTTGCACATTAAACGATCCTCTATTTTCCCCTTATTTCTGGATGGCAATTTAGAAATCTGATGTTAATCTGATCTTCATTCTTTTGTAGACAATTTAACTTTTGTTCTCCAGTAATTTTTAAGATATTTTTTCCTTGATATACTGAAAGATTAGTAAATGCTCCTAGATATAACTCTTCTACTACATGTCCCAATTGTGGCTTAGTAGATCCTTTCAGACTGAGGCTTAATGACATATTTTTCATTTCTTGAAAAACTGAAACAAATATTTCTTCAAAGATGGAGATGGAACTGGAGAGTCTAGTGTCCCCAGGGTTTTTTGGTTGGAATTGGGAAGGAGAGTGAACAACAGTGCCACAAACCTAAGTTCTTCTGGAAAGAGTGAAGGAATGACAGAGGTGAGAAGGGTGTGGAACAGCCAGAGTGGAAAAAGAGCAGGAGAATTTGGAAGGAGGGTGGGAAAGTAATGTTCAGGAAATAGCTGTAGGGAGTTAGGGAAGCCAGGGTCCTAACTCCTCCCAGATCTGAGAGCTGTCCCCCAAAATGGTGGAACTCCCAGCTGATTGTTTGCTTTTTGTGGCTCCTGGCTCCTGGCCCGTGGTCGAGTCTGCTTGTTCCATGTGACCCTAATTCCTGGAGAACTTCCAGGGAGGGGAGACACAGGGAGTAGACAGGACCGTAATGGGTACAGGATGGATTTAGGTGAGAAAATTAGTGAGGTGTGAATGGTATGTTGATGTACTAATAATTATTAATTACTCATCATATTAATTAGTGCAATCATGAGTTAATTAATATATATGAATATATTCTTGCAGAATTCTGGAGGCTTGAAGTCCAGGATCAAGTCCTGCAGGTTTGGTTTCTTCTGAGACTTTTGTCCTGGGTGTGAAGAATGCTGTCTTCTTCCTGTGGTCTTCCCCTGCACAACTGTGTCTTCATCCCTTCAGAAGACACTAGTCATGTTGGACTGGAGCCTACTCCATAGACCCCATTGTAATTAATCACCTCTTTATAAGCCACCAAAGTCATGGTCCAAGGTACTGGGGTTGGGATGTCAACATATGAGTTCAAGGGGGGCTTAATTAGCCCCTATCAGAGCCTAAGAGTTCATCTTTTAAATGTAAGCTATTTTTTTTTTCCTTCTCTGAAAAATTGTGTAATCCCATGACAGCATGACTCATGAATATTTAAATTCCACAGGAAGTATCAGAAGTCTGCAGATGAGGGGGAAAAACCTTGGATTTGGGATCAGGAGCCTGAACTCTAGACAATGATCATTCCTTTACAGACGCACTCATTTTCTCTGAACAATGTGGTCTTCATCTGTAAAAAGATGTGACTATTACATGCAAAAACATACATGAAAGAGTGTGGTATTACTAGGTATTATCTCATCAAATCTAAGACACCATCAATTATAAGATGTACCATTATGTTACATTACCAAAAATGGCAAAATCACACCAGGGGAGATTCTAAAATTGCAGATTCAGATGCCCTACAAAGATTCATTGAATTTAAATCTCCTGGGACGTAGCTCCAGGATTGGCATTTTTTAAATTACTTTCAACACAGTTAGTCAATATGTTGAACCACCCAAAGTTTAACTCTAGCTACGGTCTTTGGATCTATTTATCAGTTACTAGCTTGTTCTATAGGGAGCCCTGGATCTCGGGCTTTGCCAAAAAACCTATCACCCAAATTCTTTGCATTGTCGGACACATTCATGGAATTCCAGAAACTTGCACTCAGGAGTTACACAAAATAAATACTTTGGTAGAACATGTAAACCAAAATCCTCCAGTGGTGGGAATGCTGCAGCAGTATTCCACAGAGGTAAGTTCTCTGAAACCCCCCTCTGACCGTAACCCAAGAGCAGCCAGGCCACCTCCAACACCATACACTTGTATGATTCTAAATAAACTATTAGTTCCTCATATTCATTTTTAAACCATTTTTGTCAAACTTAAAAAAAAAAAAAAAAACTCATTGAAACCCTTTAAGGGCTATTTCTCCCCCCTCCCCCGAATATCTATGAAGGAATTCTGAGTAACGAATGGTGACCACAGAAAAAGCAAGTGCCAAGATGACGAAGACTACTCTAGATACCTTGAGTACTCAAGATACAAGGTACTCAAGATACCTTGACTCTTCAGTGGTCTCACGATCCACTGAGCCTCCTTCACACTATCATTGCACGACCTTCAAGTTCACATTAGTGTGCTCCGTAAGTTCAGCCGAGTCCAATGCACGGATTTGATGGCTGAGCAAACTGATGTCCTCCCCCAAGAAAGAAAATGACTCTCCTAAGGTCACACACAGCTCACAGACACTGAGTCCACTTCTCCTAGTCCCGGTCCCTTACATACCTCCCCTGCCCCACCCACAATCTGATAATGACATCCAGGAGTTCACATCAAAAGCACAGGACACTGTCGCAAATGCCGTCTGACTCTCCCCGAGATCCCTCACTGAGCCAGTTACAGTTCTCATGCAGATTTCCTCTGAGTCTTGGCTAAATCCCAGGGAAGCACACATATCAGATCTGCTGTATATTGGCAGAACTTTGGCTTCAAACATATTTCAAATGCCTGCCATTGAACACTGGCAGCCTTGGAAAAACACTGCCAGGAAATTATTCTGGGAGGCCTAATTGTTCTATGACACTTGAGAACAAGAGGGAATGGTGACTTTCTCTTCCAAGCTCTTCCCTCTGTGCCCAGAACCAGAACAGATGATTGCATTTCCCAGTGTGTCCCCTAAAATCGGGGAGGGCAAGCTCAGAGGCAACATGAATCCAGGGAGTCTTTCCTGGGCAGGGCCCTCTGCGCAGCACTGTGTGCATTTTGCCAAGTTCTTTCTCCTTTGGTTTTAAAACCTTTGTGTATTCCAAAAGAAATGCAGTCCATGTGTTTCTGATTCATTTACACTTAAATCATTAAAATGTTGTCTTGTGAGAGTTATTTGATGTCTGAGGAGCCTGAGAGTCGTTTTTAATGGGAATTTTAAAGGCGATTTCTCTTACCCTGCCTGCAACAGAAAGCAACATTTTGTGAAAACTGTGCCTGAGTTCAAACATATGTTCTCATCTGATATACTTGTACCTGTGTTCTTGACCACAGTCTCCTGATAACGCCAGGCTTGGCAAGACCGACATTCCCGAGTGGAATGAGATTGGAGCGAAAATGGGACATGACTTACAGTGAGAGCTCAAGTCATCCGTCCCCAAAATGTGCCAGAGGAATGGTGTCTTAGAGAGAGAGTGCACGCATTTGCCTCCTGGGTTTGAGTAGCAGGTAGCCCTCTGGACAACTAAGATAGCCCTTTCACTGGCATAATCTCAAGCCTCATGGCAACCTCCATTTTGCAAATGCAAAAATAAGATCAGAGATATTAAATTATTATGACCAAAGTATGTAATCAGCTTGGGTGAAAAGAAAAGATTATAGCTAAGTTCTGTCTCTGAGTCTAATGCTCTCCTCAAAATGAATCAAATTGGGGTTCTCGGTGAATGCTGTGTGTATGTGTGCTGTGTGTTTGAAATTCCTCATGCATTATAATATATTAGTAAGAAGCAATGATATACAATGCACAAGAGCTCAAATTCTTCCTCAAACACTATCTGTGTGACTCTGGGCAAGTTACTTAGCCTCTCTGGGCAGTTATCTCATATGGAAAATGGGAATAATATTACTATCCACCTTTTTTAAAATATAAAAATAACTGAAGACAATTAATCTGTTGTAGTAGTGGTGGGGAGTAATAAATATATTGCTAGGTAAACTTGGCAAATTAGATAATCTCTGAGCTTGTTTCCTCATTTGTTAAAACAAAAAAAGAAAAGAAAGAAAGGAAAAAGAAAGAAATATGTAATAGTAGGACCCTCACAAGTTTGTGAAAAGTAATTTAAGGAACACAGAGAAGATGCTCTAACACAGAAAGGATGCTCAATAAAACCTGTGTTTCACACCCAAACCTGCCTCTCCGTCCTCAATGTTGGTTGATATATTGTGGAGGAAGTTCTTATAGATGGACTTATCAGTGTGGGGGGACCAATACTATAGAGAAGGTGTTTCTTATTATTCAGCTCAGCTCTGATCCAGTGTTACATTTCTCCACAAACCATCGACACAGACACATACATGGGCCCAGGTCTTGCTATACCTCTGGGGCTCCTGGCCTCCTGGCACTGAGGGGTCCTTCCTAGGCTGGACTGGACCTCTGCATACTCTGAGTTGGTAAATGGCACCGAGTTGCTTTTAAGTGGGGAGAGACAAGTAACTAACTGCAGAACTTGGTGCTCCCACATGCTGTCTGCTAGGGGTTCGGCTCACAGGAAAACCTGTAGTCGTTTGCAGATAGTCCGAGGCTTTGGCATTTGCAACATGTTTTCTTCCTAGGGTCGATGCTAGCGTTGCCTTCTTAGTTGGCTCTTTCTGTGTAATTCATGTTCTTTTGCTGATGTCCTGAAGAAGAGCAAAAAAAAATTTAGACATCAGGCATGGGAAGCTGAAAAGAAATTAGACTTTGTCCCTCTCCCGCCCTCTTCCTACACACACACACACACACACACACACACACACACACACACGGGGTGGGGGGGCGGGAATACCTATCTGAGCTCTGAGTTGTTTTCTCTCCAATGCTGGAGTCCGCCACACAGGATAAAGGAGGGGACTGGCAGAGCAGATCTCTTAAGGAAGAAGACAGATTCCGAGTGTGTAGAAGAGCAGTGAGAGCAAAGAGAGAGAGAGGAGAGAGGAAAAGCCAGAGGGAGAGAGGGGGAGAGGGGATCCGTTGCAGGCAGGGGAAGGCGTGACCTGAATGGAGAATGCCAGCCAATTCCAGAGACACACAGGGACCTCAGAACAAAGATAAGACATCGCTGACACCACACCGGGGACGATCTCACAGACTAGTCCGGCAGAGGGGACCCAGGCCAGGCAGTCAGGAGCGTGCAAGGCAGGAGAATGAGGTGAGTACCAGGGCAGGAGAGGGCTCTGTGCCCTTTGGGGAACCAAGTGTCAAGTGGCCCAGAGGGTCCGTCCTCTCTCTGGGCAGGCTCACCTGCATGTCCTGTGGGTGGCCCGGGGTGGAGGTTCTCTTCCACTGAAGGGGAGGCTGGATGCACGAGAGACATGCCCCTAGGAAGCTGGAGTTTGTGCAAAGCCTGCTCTGGCGGGCGCAGCTGAAGCTCGAATTTCTCCCTCTGCCAGCGCAGGGTGCTGCCTACTGGTCAATGTGACCTCCTCCCGTTGCCCACAAGGCTGATTTTTCCTTTTCCTCTTCTGAAAAGACCGTTGAGTCCTCTCTCCCAACACTTTGAGAGTTAGATATGTATTTGTGTGTTTATTTGTTCTGACCGGAAAAGAAACCGGCTTCCCACAGCCCAGCTCTGTGGTTTCAGAAGTTTTCCTGTGAAACCCCAATTTAGAAAACTCAAAACCTGTCCCCATTTTACAGTTCCCTATAAATTTCTGCATTTCTCACTGAAATCAGAGGCAGCTGGTGACATGAATCAGGCTATGAATTGCACCAAATGGCTCTTAAAGGGATACCACAATTTCTTTAAGGATCATTTGGAGTTCCAAAGCCCAGGACTTTAAACTTTAAATTCCAATTGATTTGAAGCTCTTCAACCTTTCTTATTCCTCATCTTACTTAATGTTCCTTATCAGACATTCCTTACAAGTTTTTTTCTGCAGGTCTGGAAACTCAACCACTCTAATTAGTTTTGCTATTTATAAATGTTATTGCTGCTAGAAATATACAAAAAAGTGAAAAATATATAAAAAAACCTCTCTCTCTATAAGTCCCTATGTAGCTCTTTTCCCTTTGATTTTTCTCTAAATCGGGGGGATGTTTCTGTCTGTTTCTCTTCTGCAAAGTCACCCAGCAACTTTGCTGAGTCCAGGCCAATGAACGGCTTCGGCTGCATAACTCTGAATTCCAATTACTTGTAGTGCAGAGAGATACTCGAGTCCTTAATGTTAATTCAATCATTTCATTCTTTTTAAATCCATTGTAATTTTGAACTTGCCATCAAACTTCATTTTCCATTCTTTCCCCTAAAAACAAAATTGTATTTATGCCCATCTACTTTGAACCATATCTGATTCACCTGCCAAGGAAATGAACCCACCCTACCTACCACTAATGCCTCAGCTACACCAAAATACAGGACTCAGTGATAATCCTGTGTCTTTGCATATGCTTGTCCCTTAACCTAGAGCAATCATCCTCCTTATTTTCCACCTAAAAGATCTGTTGGGTTTGATCCCTTTCAAATATCACTTGCTTTTCTCCGATTTCCATCCCCCAGAGCAAGCATCTCCTCCTTTGTTCTGTTCTGTGCTTTGGAGCGATGTCTCCTATTGTCTTTGGAGTACCTCCTTATTTAAATGCCGACTTCTGTGACAAGCAGGGAGATCAGTGTTTTCATCTCTGTAGGACCAGCACCTAACTTAATGTCTGTTTCCTGCTAGGCATTCAATAAATATTTGTTGAATTGAACTCAATTGCTGAATAGCAAAGCAGCAACTAGAAAAGGGTTTCACTAGAAAACTCTGTAAAGGGTCTTGCCTCACATGCTCCTAAGCACTTCAGAGGTTGCAAGGCAGTTTCATGTGCATTGTGTCACCTAGTCTACAGATTGGGGATGACAAAGGGTTTATGGATAAGGGAGAATAAAAGCAGTTGAGCAAGTTTCTCAAAGCCACACTGATGATCTGGAAAAGGCCCAGTCTCAAACTTGGATCTTCTTTGGGCCCCGAGGACAGCATTTTTTTCCTACTATGTTCCTCTAGACTCTCAGTCCTGTGCACACTAGAATGACCTGTGGTGCTTTTAAATGCTCATGCCCAGGCTCCAGCCCAGGCCAATTAAACCAGAAGCTCCTGGGAGGAGGGCTCAGGCATTAGTAGTTTTTAAATTTCCCCAAAGCCATGGATTTTAAAATTATTTTTCACAGGGTTAATTGCTTTGGCCAGCTGCCTGGGCATGATATGGGCATGGACCCAACTTCTTCTGTGAGCCTTTGTTATTCCCTTCTTCGATGAAGCAAATTCACCATATGGTCTTGGGCATGATGTGACATCTCTTGGGGTATTCTTTTCATCACCTGTCAAATGAGGGTGGAGCATAAGGAGCTCAACAGTCCCTTCCAACTCCTCAACTTAAAAAGGGAGGCCTGGTGTTGTGTACGTTGAAGTGAGAAGAGTGAGTGGCAAGGCTAGAAAGTGCCACCTATTGCTCCGTCATATCCCCAAGGGGCATCTTCACACATCCCCAAGAGCTTGCACCCACAGAGGAGCCCATGAAATCCCAGCTCTGTATATTACTTTTGACATTTCAAGCAAACGTAGCTCAACTCTTTGATGAGCCACAGGATAGATAACAGGTGTCAGGAATTGTACAGCTGGTGCCTGGTATATGAGAAGCCAAAACCATTCAGAGGGTGTGATGGGGAATGAAATCTGCCACTTAGATTCTTCGATTTATAGCCCCTAAAGCAAGCAAGCATATGCTCAGGCCCATTATGTGAAAGGAGATATTTGCTTTGTATGTTTGAAACTGTGTTAGATGCCAACAGGCCTTCCTCCCACACTGACCAATTGCCCACCATACATGGCACAGGGCTTCTAGGATAGACGGACCAGTCATCCACCAGCCCTTGACATATTTCGGCCTGAGGAATCTGAGACACTCCTCTATGTGGTCTGGAAAAAGCAGACATAGAGAAAGTTGACCTTTCAGCCTTACGTAATCAGTTGTCGCTATTGCAGGGAAGTCCAGTTTGGGAGCCAAAGCTTATGCCTAACACCTGCTTTTTGGGAAGCAACATGATGGAGTAATCAGCAATAATGTTTGCCTAGGGCTGGACACTTAACCAAGTATGTTCCAAAGCTCCTGAGGACAGCAGGCCTGTGGGAAACCATTATTATCACCAGATAATAGACAAGAAAACAAATTCAGACGCTCCACCATTTCCTTAAAATGGGTAGGATAAATAAAAGCAGGGCCTCAAGTTGATCTACTCTCCCCTCCTTGGGATGGATGAGCATAAACTCCCAACCCTGTTAATGACAGTACGTTTCCTCACTTGAAATCTCGAGTCCTAGGCCCTGCAAGTTGGAGTTTCTGGAATGGGCCTTCCTAATTCACTGTAGAACTTGGACCTGTGCCTTCCCTGATCACTGCCTCTGAGGTCCTTCCTTCAGATTGGTGTAAAAAAAAAAATATTGACAGTGGCAATTGGATTAAAATATTTTGTTTTCTTAATAGCATCCCACATGCTGCTATTGTAAGAGCCTTGGAAAAAAATATACTACTTTATTTTCTTTTTATTGAAAAAATAGCACATGGTCCTTCTAGACCAATGTGAATATTCTGCATAAACAAAACTAAAAACACTCCTATTTCTATTCCACCGATAACTGTTAATAATACCTTGGTGTCTATCCTTGCAGACCTTTTTATATTTATCTATTTATCTTTTATGTAAATAATACATGAAATAGCCAGATAATCTATGAATGTACTTCTCTTGCTGTGTGTATACACTCAAAAATTCATCTGTATGCATATATAGAAATATACATCTGAATGCATGACTGGGAGTCCTGGCCAGGAAGCAACTTCCTGATTAGCAAAGATAAAACTACTAATCCAAAAATGCTGTCACAGTTTCCCAACGTTGACTTTTGTAATTCTTAGACTGGTCTGTCAGTCTCAGACTCTCTTTCCTCCCTTCCTTCTTTCATTTATAATCTACAATATAGCAGACTCTACACTGGATCCTTGACATATGTTATTGCTAATGTTCATACGAATCCTGTCAAGTAGGGACGATGATCCTCATTTACATATGTGGAAACTAGAACTCAGAGAAACTAGTTGCCCGTGTTTTCACAGCCGTAAGTGGGAGAATTGGGAACTGAACCCAAGTACACTCAACTTCAAAGGCTGGGCCTGAAGCACTGCAGTGTGACAGTCACTCCAATAGGGGGCTGTGGAATCTGGAGCGATGAAGAGATAATTCACAGCCCAGGAAGAAAAAATGGGACATCAGCAGATGAGCAATGAGCAGGGCATGTGCCATGGGGCTGAGGTATGGAAGGGGATGGCCTGACTGGCACTGAGAGAGGGCTGGACAGGCAAATCATCACCAGACCCAAAAGGGACTTTTCAGCCATTCCGAGGCAGGGGTTGTACCTGCAGACATAGTGCAGCACGATGGTGGCATCTATGTCATAGGAAACCAGCTTTAGCAGAAGATTGCTGAATGGTATAAGGGGGCCAAAAGACCAGTTAGGATGCTATAGAAATAGTCCAGATAAGAGGGTTTAAATTAAGGAATTGACTAGAGAGGAAGAGAGATGGGTCTCCAAAACAGGCAGAGGAGTCAAAAAGATTTGGTGATGATTATATGTGGTGTAAAAGGCAGGAGGAATGGCAGCCTTTCAGGCTGAGGGAGCTGGTGGATGAGATCACCACTAAAAGAAATCAGAAACGAGAGCAGGAATCTGTGAGAAGACATGCTGTCCAGCCATGTTTGGATGTTTGAGTTCAAAGTCCCTGGGTGTTGGTGGGAAGCACCATTTGTCAGCTGCTGAGGTGCAAGTGCTGACCATTTAGGCTTCGACCAGCCTTGGTTACTCTGCCTCTTTATTGAGCCATCCGCGCTTGGCATTTCTGAGAGTTTTACTGAATTTCCCTTCCCGCTTTTTGCAACAGTTATCCTGGATTCTTACAGAAATGAATTAGAGGCTTTTAACCCTTGTATTAGAACCTTACCAAGGAAACTCCTTTGCTCATTCCAATTTTATTCAAGATTTTGCATGCCATGACTGATTTGGTAATGCAACACTTCTTTCAAAATATTAAATTGGTTTAAAGTCTCCAGATTCCACCACAGGGTGTAAATCTCATCCCAATATTACCATGCTATTATTACTTACATTTTAGAAAAATGCATAAAGAGTTTATGATTCCTAAAGGAAGCCAAACTGAAGAAATGAGACCAACTTTTATGTAATTATTAAGTTACCTTTTCAATAGTAAAATAATATGGTACTTTCTGGAAAAGTTTAATACTCTTATTGAACTTTTAAAGGAGCAAAACTAGAAGCAGCTTCAGAAATCACCTAGTTCCTTCCTCCCATATTACAGACGAGGTAAGCAAGGCCCAGATGGGGGGATCTACAGTAGGGATATGCTGAGGAGTTGGTCTCCAGGCCGCTGACTCAGTTTAATGCTGGGGCCCTGCGTCCAGGAATGTAAGTGGAACCACATTCGTGTCTTTCAGGTGGCTCCTTCTCTGTCATGCTCTGTGCTTCTCCCTGTTGAAGGCTTCGTCCCACACCGTGGAGCTGAATGACATGTTTGGCCAGATCCAGTCACCTGGCTATCCGGACTCCTATCCCAGTGACTCAGAGGTGACTTGGAATATCACTGTCCCAGAGGGGTTTCGGATCAAGCTTTACTTCATGCACTTCAACTTGGAATCTTCCTACCTTTGTGAATATGACTACGTGAAGGTGAGACCACCAATGTGTTCTCTCATGAGGCCAGGCTCTCCTCTAGGAGTTAAAGAAGTCTAGGTGGGTTAGACACTGTCTCTTCCTTCACAGGGCTGCATCTAGTGAGGGAGTCACACAGGGTCACAATGTGATGAATGAAGGTGGTAGGGGGTGACAAGTTCAAGCTGAGTAGGTAGAACTAGAAAAGACCATGAGGAAAACTTGGGCTAGTGATGTGTGAGCCAGCCAAACACAACATTTTTGTTTTCTTTCTATTCTCAGGGTTGAGAGTGAAGTTCAGTGGTAGAGCGCTTGTCTAGCAAACCCAAGGCCCTAGTTTTGATCCCCTACACACACACACACACACACACACACACACTCGCACACTTACACACAATTCTGTTCTCCATCTGAAATGTCTTCACTAGTTCCCACTCAAAGGTTCAAGGCAAGAGGAACAGAGACCCCCGAGGAAGCAGCAGTCAGACAGACACATAGCCATAATTGTACCCGAAGATGAAGTATTAGAAAGCATTGTCCAATTCCCCCAAATAATTATCAAGTGATTGAAAAGTGCAGGGTATGCTGGAGCCTGCAGGAGGAGGCAGTGCTGGAAGGGAGGGTCAGGGTGCAATTCTGAAGGGCCTTGAATGCCAGGCTAAGGAGTTGGCAATTCACCAGCAAAGGGCATGGGTAGCAAGGGAAGTCGCTATCAGAAGGGTATTTTAAAAATGTCTTAGGGGAGAGCTGAAGAGATTATAACATCCAACAATATTTCCTAGAATCTAGAGAGTACTCATAAAAAATTGCCATGAGTGAGATGTTCTCACTTTAAAGTGGGGCAGAGAAGGATCAGAGTATTCTGAGAGATCAAGTTTATTAAAGTTGTACCTACTTTTAAAAGGTACGTAGACCCAGGAACCTATTTTCTAAGCTCTCTCTGGCTTTCTGGGAGAGGTTCTCATCAAATAACTTCAGAGTGGATGGTATGTGTTTTTAGTATTCTTGTAGTCTTATTTTCCCACAGTCATTCAGCAAAGGGGAGCCTTGTATTAGCTAAAATGTTTTATCCACAACAAAGTAGTGAGTTTGTAAGGTGCTTTTGAACTTATCTCATTTAAACCTTTTAACAAACCTATGAGATAGTAACTACTCTCCCATTTCACAACAAAGAAACAAACTCAGGAAGTTTTAGTTACTCACATAACATTGCACAGCTGGTGAATGGCAGATACAGGTCCCAATCCCCTTCTATGGCCTTGAATCTTATGCTCTTTTGGCCACACCAAAGAGCCCACAAGCCATGCTCCACCGAGCCTCAGGAAACTACAGGTATTTCCAAGGGCACAGGATGGGGAAGACCTACTAAGAGGCATTGTGGCCCCACCCTTCTTCAATTCATTTTATACGTGGGGTGCTGTAACTAAATATTCTGAGTTCACGGGAAATAGCCCTTGATGCTGCACATCGGGGTTTCTTGATCTCAGCACTATTGACATTTTGAGCCAGAGAATTCTGCAGTTATGACAACCCAAACTGTCTCCAGACATTGTCAGTGTCCTAGAACACTGCCAGGTGGGATGCTGCAGTTTTTTGGGTGCCTTGTGCAAGGAACTATCACCTTACCAGGATGCAGAAGATCTGGTCCCTTATAAAGAGAGAAGAGCCTAGAAAACATGATCTCTTGGCATTGCAAAGAAGCAATCTATTTGAGCCAACTCATGGACTAATCTGCTACCTGAAGTGCCCTACAGATCTTGCATCTCTGAATCAGATGCATTTGTCTAATTCCTTTGGAGAAATTGGGAAGGGGGCTTGTATAGTGACTCTACTGGAATGCCCTCCCTGCATGGAACTAGCCTCCCTACAGCCATGTCCCTGGCAGCCAGGGAACATGAGGAGATCTCACTTTTGTAGGAAGCTGCATCCTCATCAGTTGATAACTGGTGCTCACAGGGAGACAGGACCCTGCATCCTTGTTCACACACTCCTGAACAATTTCCCTCAAGAATCAAGAGCCCACAGAATGTCAGGCTGCAGAGGACCTCTGAAGGCACATCGACTCCCAGGTTGTTGATGTTTTAAAATTTTTTCTCCCTAGTGAACATGTTCTTCCAATGACCCTTCAATTAGGCCCAATATAGAAAAGAGACAGAAGTGGAGTTGCCCAGGGTGAAGGTGACCCCAAAGCTCACTCTGCCTGCTCCTCCTTGGTCACTACTCTGCAGCACCTTGAGAACTTATGGCTCTAGTTTTTTTTTTTTTTTTTTTTTTTTTTTTTTTTTGCTCTTGTCAAGTTCTCATTGAATGGAAGAGACTGTAGTACTCCACCTCTAAATTCTGGATTAATCCAGAAATCTTATACACATAGTGAAACCTGTTCATTTTTTCAAATTTCCTTCCCATGCCCAGGCTCTAGCTCTTTTTCTGGCTTTGAATGAGAGAGAAGGTGGTCTCTTTCCATTTGAATAAAAAGCATGAGCAAGTGTGCCATGTGACTCAGGATAAGTCAACACCACTCTCCAAAACTCTGTTATATCACCTGTCAATGAGAAGGTGTATTAGATGATCCCTAAGGTACCTTAAATTCCAGAATTCTAATTTTTATTCTTCTTGCCAGAATTTCTCAGATGAACCCACTAAGCCCTCATTATCCTAGATAGGATAATCCCAGAAAACAGGAATACCATGTTTACTGCAGCCAATTCTCAAAGTACCATGGCTATTAACACTCTGGTTAAAGCTTAGAGTCTGCTGAAGATGTCTTAGTGGCACATTATTTGAGTAGAACATGTAAATATATCCTACCACGACTGTCCTTTAAAAGGCATTTTAAATATGACTGATTTTCCTTTGGTGGATTAGATCCCCTGTTTTAAGGCTTTTTACTCCCTGACTGAATTCCCCTGCAGCTGAGGAGTGGACTTTAAAGGACCTTCCAGCTCATAGGTATCCTTTCCAGCCCAATCCAAGCCCACCATCTGCCCTTCCCACCCAGGCCCATCCCAGGGGCCATGGCAGAATTGCTGACTGCACAACAGTAGCTTGAATAAGAACAGGATCCCAGTCCAGGGCTGTGGACGGGATGTTCACATTTATGAAAATTCCCTCCCAGCCTGGTTTCCCGCGGTCCTTGGTCTTTGAGGCACGTGCACATCTGCACAGAATTATCTGCTTCCTTGGAATGAGACTGCTGCTGTGGATTTCTGAAGTGCAGTGATGAGGCCTATGAATCGCAGCTGGCTGATGCTACAGGCAAAGGGCAGAGCACAGGCACTGGACTGGGGGACGGAAGGACTAGGTCCTGCTAGACATTCTGTACTAACTGACCATGGACACATAACTACTACTGGAGGGGACTCTTTCCTACTCTGTCAAATGCAAGGAGTTGGGCCAGATGGTGTCTAAGGTCTACCTAACACCGATACTTTATGTATCTAAGACCTTAGAAATCAAGGTCTACCTCCATCATTGTCATGTCCAAAACCTGGGGAAGGGCAATGCACTGGCCAGCATCATTTCTGGATCAGAATTTACATCTTAAGATACTCAGTCTTAAAAAAAAAATTAATGGATTTATTAGTGGATTCCCATCTTGTGAATGATTCGGATTTTAAGTTGTAATATAAGGCAAATACCGCCTATGGTCAAATGTATGCTTAAAAATCCCCTAAGTATAAAAGAATATTATTTTTTAACTTGTCAAGAAGGGACATTATTTTCTGTAATGGAACAAACTACTGGTTCTTTGGTTGACCACCAGATGAAAGTTGACTTAGAAAGGAGCCGCAGGGCACTACACTAGTTACAGAAAGAGGCATAATTATTTAGAAACCAGAAGTCCCAAGAGAACAGAAGATTCACACATGTCATTTTCAAGTTCACTTCATTGCATCTGTTCATTGAAAAAAGGGGCATGGATCACCTAATTTGGTCTCTCTCTCTCTCTCTCTCTCTCTCTCTCTCTCTCTTTCATTGTGCATAAATTCAGTTGATATCTGTCAAATGCTCCTTCGATGCAATGCCACTATTCTCCTATTACCCTGTCCTTGATGAAATCAACATTTCTCCCATCCTTTCCACTTGTTAGCCTTAGTTCCAATTTTTTTTATTCTTCTTATCTAGTCTATTGCAATACCTTCCAAAGTTTATCAGGTATCTGCTTTAGTCCACACTTCACATATATCCAGAGGATTCTTAAACATTGCTGTGATTGCACCACTCTGAAAACCTTTCATTTTCTATCATGAAATCCAAGCATTCTATTGAAAACTTATTCCACACTGCACACTGTACCCAAACTGGCCCCACAAGGATAATTAAGGTAGCCCTGCCCTCCAGGAATTTGGTTTCATAGTATGTAATGAGATAATCACATAATTGATAAATTAAAGTCAAACAAAGCAGCATAAAGGGCATAAGAAAACATATATATTTGGGAGTGGTCATTTCTGTGTGATCAGGAAAGCCTTCAGAAACAATTGATGCTTCTTTAAGTCCTGAAGGATACATAGGAATTCAACAGTGTGCTTCCTTACATAGGGTATCTTAGCAGAGCCACCATGGTATGGAGGATGGAATGAGGCAGTTTTGATGTGTTATAGGGAGGTACAAGAGAAAAGCCCAGAAAGATCACCTAGGGAGAGACTAAGAAATGGTTGGTAAATGTGGGCCTCAGCACACACACCCAAAGCCACAAACACATGATCAACAGGTTGAATTAATCCTACAGATGTATGTTATTGACCAATCTAGAATTGTCTGGCTCTATGTTAAAAAAAAAAAAAAAGAATAACAACAACAGCAACAAGATGAATAATGTCAACATAAAATTTCTGATCCAAACAAAATTTTGCATCTCTATATCTGGCAATTTTGATGGTGTGCTGTATGACAACACAGCTGGACCGGGTAGACGCAGTCCTGTAGGTGAGTCCCCCAATCTGGACAGCTCCCGCAGGCCAAAGCTTCCTCACCTCTCTCCTGCTTCTCATACCGTGAAGAACACTAAATATTTTCCCCCAGTGCTCTACAAAAAGCAGAAGAGGTGAAAGTGATTGAGGACAGGAAAATCCATGAAGATATTGTTTGAGAAGAATATCACTGTGCATTTCCTGTGCTGTATGTTTCTGTCTGAAGAGCACAAAGCAGCCCGTTTCCCTCACCTGCGCTCTATGCCTGGCATTTTTGGGCATTTCAGTCTAGGGGATCCAATTAGAAGTTATGAAATGTTTGGGGGCAAGAGACAGGATGCAGGTGACACAATTAGGGGTATGTTTGAGGAATTTTGATCTGGAAAAATAGGTAAGGAGCGTTAAAAGAGTAAAGCCAAAGAAACTGGAGTCGTTGAAAAGGCCATGTTGGGTTGTGTATTGAATAGATTGAATGAGGCGCCAGTTGAACCTAACATATGTTTCAAGGAACCCCAGGAGATCCAGGAGCATGGTGGAAGCCCAGGCAGAGATCCATGCAGGTAAATGCCACAGGGACTGGCTGTGCACGGGAGAGGGAGAAGGAGGAATCAGAGGTTTCACAGTCAGGTTAGGACAACAGAGTGCTACTCTCCCAGCAATGGAGATCAGGAACACTAATGAAGCCAGAATTAAAGACAGGCAGTCAGTATGGATAGGTGAATCGGGTTGGATCAAAGAAATGAGGTCAATTTGGGTCCAGGAAAGTTGGAGACTGCCCCTGAGGGATTGAAATGCTAATGCTTCACAGCCCTTCCTCCACCCTTATCAAGATAACCTGCCCCTGCTCCAACCTGTTGCTAAGGTAACCTGTCCCAGGGATTGTCCCTCCCTACAGAGAGTTGTAAACCTTGTTCATTAATGTACCCTGGACCCCCTTCCTGCCATGATCACTCCACCTTACCCCTCCAGCCCATCTGTTTCTCACTTTTGGGGCATTCCACCAGAGCATCTCCTGGGCCTCCATTACCTCCTCAGGAAGAAGAGAGATTAATAAGGGAGGAAAGAGCAGGAGAACAAAGAAACTCTATGATGTTAAAAAGGTAGAACACCCTCACTTCTTGGGAGACCAGGATACCAACCATGGCCCCCTTCTTCCTCCTGAAAAGTTTATATTACCCCTTTTAAAATAAACCCTGCTTTATATGCTTGCCTCCTCATGCTTCTCTAGCGTTATACTTCAACATGTGAGGGAGCTGAACTCATCACCAGTAACCAGCAGTATCACAAAGAGGACAAGCAGATTTAGAGAGCTATGAAAGTGTGCGGAAGCGCACTGAGTTTGGAATCCAGCTGTCTGGGAAATGCTGGCACAGATTTTGAGACAAGGTTTAAAGACCCATAAGGGCAAAATTCTGCCTCTGCCACTAAGGAGTGAAGTTCCCTTTGGCCAAACTTCTCCATCTCCCTGAGCATGAGCTTTGTCATCAGTAGAAAAAAAAATTCACAGTGGATACAGCATGTTTCTCACAGATTATGAGAGGGCGTAAATAAAAATAATGGCTGTAGGTGGAATCAATACCGCGAAAGACAGTGGCGCTCCAAGGTTTGGGCCCAGGATTTAGAGACAGTCAGAGCCAGGGACAGGTCCTACATCTGCCTGGGGCTGATGCTTCACCTCCCACTGGTTCCCTTTCCCCATCTGTAAAATGGGGATAATCATGATTCCCCTCTTGTGGGCTAATTGTGAATGCTTAATAAGTTAAGAGCTTGAATCACATATGCCTGACACATATGCTGTTAGCTCAATAAATGTGATTGAACTGGCAGTGATGGTGGTGGTGTGAGCAATGAAGTGCTTGCCTGGCATCCCTAGGTGCTTGACGAATGTCATCTTTCTCCTCTGTTCCAACTCCCCCACCAACTAGCAGTACACGACAGTGATCTCGCCATTCAGTGCTTCCAATCAATTCATGGAAGTGCCCTTTGAAAGAATTGCTGGAACACAGGAGGCTGTTCATTTGTCCTGTGTGTTTACCTTGTGGCCTCACAAGTTTTATGGCAGTTTCTAGTCAGTCACCTCATTCGATTCTCATGGGATTGGGAGACCAGAGATTATCATGCTTAATGTCCAGAAATGGAAACAGAGGTACAAATGGATTTGTCCGAGTTTCTATAGAAAAGTCAGATCTCCATCCCTGGTGCTCATACTCCCAAGTCATGGTTCTGTCTCTCTAAGGGCCCTTCTCGGGCAGGTTGTATTCTGGAAAGGATCTTGCTACGTTTCCTGGCCAGGCATTATGTCTAAGACAACAGTGTCTGCCATAGTGATTTAGTAATGTTTAAAAGGACCTTGAGGGTTCTTAAGGGTCCCAATGATGTCTACATTTTGTTAGAGGACTTTCTTTTATTCGACTTTAAGAGAAAATACATTTTACAAAAAATAATAAGGAATGGAGTCTGAGCTACAAAGAATGGGAAAGTGGTCTATTTATCTGGGCTCAAGGTCAACCCCACTGGACTGCAGCCCCATGAGTTCAAGGGCCATGTCTATGTTTTCTCCAATAGCAAGCACAACCCTGGAGAAGGACAGGAAAAGACATACTGTGTGTGAAGCAAAGGACTCTGGCCTGGAAATCAGTCACTGTCTCCTGTGGAGACCTTAGGAAAGTCCCAGGTCCATTCTGGGCCTCAGTTTCCCCAGTGAGAGAATTGGATTAAGTGACCTCTCTAAGCCCTTCCAATTCAGCTGGCCAGGGACCCCCAGTGCATTGCCCCTTCCCGGGGCCATATCCGTCAGTCTGCAATCTGCTGTGTAGTTGAGAGATAAATCCTCTGAACGGGATCCTAATTCTGTGCAGTCCTCTGTTTACTTAGTACTGCACTGACCCCAGCCACAGCAGCAGCTCTGTTAATTCTCTGGGAGTGGACAGGAGGCCTTGGCCCCAGAAGGAAATGAGAAATAGATGAAAGTTTCTCATGAATTTCAATTGTACTCCCCAGCAGGATTCTCCCCTCCAATGACACCAGGTCCCAAACACCAATTCCAGCTGATTCAGAAGAATCAGGAAGTGAAAATGAGCTTCCTGAAAGTGTGAAAAAAAGCACTTTTTATGCAGGAAGTGTGAACAGCAGGAGATCTTGGGTGCTGCAAAACAGAGGGAAGGGGCCCAGGCTGGGACAGGGAATGCAGTGAGTGTGGAGTGCCAGTATAGGAAGAGTGCTCTGCGGGGAGGGGGGCACAGAGGCACACCTGCGTGTGCTTGTGCTCACAAAGAACACTCCTGGAAACATCTCGGTAAAAAACAGAGCCTGGATTTACCTTTTGGAGTCAAAAGGTAGGGAAAGAGAGGTTTTTATTGAGTAACCTACAATTTATTAGGACATAGAATGCAACAGCAATTAGGACAGAGATCCCTGCCAGAGAGGGGTTGCACACTAAACAAACTCACAAGCGAATCATGCAGTGATGACTAAGTTGATAGGCAAAGAAATGAAATCGAGCAGATAAAGGGGTCTGCATAGGCTTAGGAGGGTTTTATGATTTTAATATGGTAGGCAGACTAGGCCTCAAGGAGGTGACCTTTAAGTCAAGACTTGAAGAAGGGGAGGAAGTCAGCCATGTGCTTTCTGGAGAAAAAGCATTCCAACAAGAGGGGATAGGCCTGATGTGTTTGAAGAACACCAGGATGGTAGTATGGCTGGAGGGTACAGTGAGGGTTGAAGACCAACAGGAACAGGTGGGAGATAGGGAAGAGGACGGAGATGGGGTCCTGCAAAATGCTGCCAGGTAATGATGGAATTCATAAGTTGCTTCCATCCCTGAGTCTCCTTTGACCTCCTGACTCTTAGAGGACAGCATTAATGCCTACCTTTTATATCTGAGAAAACCCATGCCTGGAGATGGTGATGTGTCTACCTATAAATGATTAGCAGCCACACTGGGGCAGGGGAGAAGGGGAGGAGAAAAGTGTACCTTGTACCTTGCCACACCATTTGCCATCCTGATACAATACACATTAATTACCTCAGGATGACAGAACAACAGTAAAATAATCAGGAAGTCATGAATTTCCATATAATTTATTTGTTTCTAATACAGTTGATTTAAGTATAAGTTTTAAGGGTAGCAAAATCCCCCAAAAGTTGACAGTCGGCTCTTCTAATTGAGGAGCTCCCAGCTCTCACATACTACTGTCTGGGGAGATGGAAGTGACATCCCAGTGGCAGAGCTGCTACCAGAACCCAGGGTCCTTTGGTCCCTATTGCAGTGCCCTTGAAGAATTTCTGTGCAATGAAACTGCTGCCGGACGCTGCTCCACCCGTGGCAGGTCCCTTCTGTGTCCAGCACTGGCCTTATCACTGCCTCCACCGAGTCCTGACTGTGACATACCTTGAGCCCGGCAGCCTCCACCGCAGAGGAACACAGCAACCCTTTGTTCAGAGCTATTTTCCTGTCAGCCTCAGAGTTGCCCAAGAGATTTGCATGTGAATGAGCCAGTGGCTCTGAAGTCCCCAAAGGGGTGGGATAGAGGAGTCTGAGCCATTCACCAGCTGAAGAGAGTGTAAATCCTCCTTGGCCCTCCTTCCCAGTCACAGTTCCCAGACTCTTCCCCGCCCAGCCCCTATGTATCCCTATTCCCGCTGAGACGGTGGGCACCACTGGTTTCCCACCTGCGGGATGCCCGCTTCCCAGGCTCTGGGCAGGACCCCTCCCTGCCAACTCTTTCTTCTCTCGCTGCCCCTGCTGCCCTTTTCTGTCCAGCCCTCCCTGAGAGTGGGCCATTTTTCCTGGCAGCAGTGGGAATCCTGGACTCTCAGGACCTGCGCGAACTCTTTCTCAGGCCCCCTCATTCTTTATGGTGTCTCGCTTGTGCATGTACACAATACCTTCTTAGGGGCTCACCCAGCTCTATTGGGTTTTTTTTACTCTGATTAACAAATACCAAATAAGAACAATGTCCTGGAAAGAGCAGTACAACTGGGCCTTCATCTTGGCTCTGCCATGTGACTATGAATGAGTCTTAGTTTCTCCACCAAGAAAGGAATGGTATAGATTTGAAGGCCTTGAGTGCCCTTTGCAGCTCTGATCTTCTATAGTTTGATTCCAACTATTGAACCAGATCTGGGAGTCAAGATATGTGGATTTTTTTCTCCTAGGCTCTGTGGCCTTGGAGAAGTCACATCACTTCTCTGAGCTCAGAATTACAATGTTTGCTTGAAGTACATTTATTATATGATTGTTATTAGGAGCAAATAAAATAGTGAAGGTGAAAATATTCCATTAACTAGAAAGGAGGAGGCATTATGATATTATGAGTATCCATCATCATTATTATTATTTATTCATTGTGATCAAATGACTTGGGCCAGGATTGCAGCTTCAACAGCCAGCACCTCTTATCTAAGCTCAATTGCAGTCTCAGATCTGTTATTTTTACTTACATGGCTTCCAAGAGCCTCTGAAATGTAGCTCAAAAAACAACATACAGCCAAGTGTGGTGGTGCACATTATAATCCCAGCAGCTTGGGAGGCTGAGGCAGGAGAATTGCAAGTTCAAAACAAGTCTCCGCAGTTTAGCAAGGCCCTAAGCAACTTAGTGAGACCCTGTCTCAAAGTAAAACACAAAAACAAAAAAACGGGCTGGGGATGTTGCTCAGTCATTCAGCCCTCTGGTTCATTCCTGGGCACCCCTCCCCTCTGCAAGAAAACCCCAACACATATCTTTTGTTTTCCTAGACCCAGATTCTTGCCTGGTATCTGATACTTTAAATTTCCTCCTACCTATGCTCTATAACTGAAATTTGAGGCTACCTGGCAAATAGCAAGATTGAGCCAATCAATCTTTGGCCTCAATTCCTACCATCCCCTGGTGGACTTTTAGGGAAGGTAAGCTCAGGAATACAGAGTATTCATCTGTGAGCAGGAGTCCTGTGCCCAGGACTACTATTAGTCTACATTCACACATCTAGAAAAATTATTGGAAGCACAGGAAAGTAAAGAGAGAGATTCCTAAACACTAAACTAGCCTTCTGTGGACAAAAGCCTTCAGAGATCTCTTCATTACTCTGGTCATCTCTTATACAAAAAAATACTTTCCCTTGCCATCCATCCCCGGAATCATTGGGACGCTTTGCAAAGTGCAAGAGTCAAGCAGACCTAAAGAGCCATCTGCCACATGAGGAGTCTGGCTGGGAGGTTTCTCTACGTTCCCTTCCAGTGCTGATGGCTTCAGTAAGATTAGTAATGAAGAAGTGAAATCTAGAAAGTGGTACATCCAGGAAGAATTTGGATCTCTAAATGAGACACACAAAGTTATCCAGGCCCCACTAGCTGGGAGCCCAGAGTGGGTCCTTCCTGTGGCTGGATCTCAGCAGTCCTTTTCATACTGATTTTCTGAGTGCAAACTACATTCCAGCATTTCACATGTACTAACTCATGACATATGCATAGCAGTCCCGTGACACAAATACCACTATTTTCACTATTTGAGAAAACCTATATACAGAGTATACTATTTTCTTAATAACTATAACCACCACAATCCAAGTGTATTAAAACAGCAAGAACTTATTCTTATGCAGTTCTAGAGGCTGGAACTCTGGGATCAGGGTGTCAGCAGGCCCTGTTCTCTCTGAAGGTACTAGGGGAAAATTCTTGCCTCTTCTGGCTTTCTGCAGGTTGTAGGCCGTCCTTGGCATTCCTTAGCTCATGGCAGCCAAACTCCAATCTCTGCCTCTGTCTTTGCATGACTGAATTTCCCTGTATGTGTTTCTATGTGACAATTTTTGTCTTTTTTGTAAAAGACATTGGGTCAAGGCCCACCCTGCCTCTATGTGGTATCATCTTGGCTGGATTATGTCCGCAAAAGGAAACTTCCTAAAGTTCACATTCAGAGACACCAGGATTAGACTTCAACATCTTTCGGAAGACACAATTCTCTCTGTGACATAGAGAGTATAAGTGCTTTTCCAACCTCTAATAGTTGGCGAAGATCACATGCAACCCATATGAAAACAGGGTACCACATGATCTAGTATCAGTAAGGGGCTACAGCCTAAGAAGTAGACAACTTTAAAAATTAAAAGCAGTTCACAGTTATACTCACCCTAAGCAAAGCAAAAGGCAGCGGTGGTGTTCTCATTGCAAACTTTCTTAATTATCCAATATCAGTCCTCTGTGTGTATGTGTTTGTGTGTGTGTGTGTGTCTGTCTGTCTGTCCTCTCTCTTACCCCACCCTTCCCAGAGACTTCCCTTGAAGACTTCCTAAAGTCTTCATGATCTCCAGACTAAGAAATTCTTTTTTCTTTCCTAATCTGCGGTGGTTTGGATATAAAGTACACCCTGAATACTTACGTGTTGAAAGTGTGGTTCCCAAGACATCCATGTTCAGAGGTGGGGATCTGGGGAAATGACAGGATCATAAAGCCTCTGACCTCATTAATGGATTAATCCATTGAGGGATTTGCATTGATGGCGTTATGGCAGGTGCTAGAAAATGCAGGCAGTGGGACTTACTTGGAGGAAGGAGGTAACTGGGGATATGCACTGACCCCTTCTTCCCGCTCTTTCTCTCTGCTTCCTGGCTCCCATGTGCCCAGCAGCTTTGCTCTGCCCTCACCATTCTGCCATGATGTTCTGCCTCACCTCAGGCACAAAGTAAAGGAGCCAGCTGACAATGGACTGAAACCTCTGAAATGATGAGCCAAATGGAACCTTTCCTCCTTTAAGTTATTTTTATCTGACATTTTTGTCACAGAGGCAAAAAAGCTAACTAACACATCATCCATCCACTTGTACCCAACCACTCACTTGCTCTTGGATCACAATCATAAAAACTGCCCCATAGCATGAGGCCTCCTAGCCTGGCCATACATCGCCAAATGGGAATTTTAGTTATTTGAGCTTCTTGATTGTATTATCAACATTTTATTGTTTACACACAAAAGGTTTCCACCTGTTATTCAACTCTGTTGGGACCAAATGGGTAGGAAAAAATGAAAGGAGGTAACAGTGATAAGAGCTGTCCATTTCCCACAAGGTAGGGAGGACTCTGGTAATGACAAAAGATGAGGGACCCTAAATTTCCAGTCTGGGTTAGTTGCCCTCCTGTGTGTTCCTTTGGTTTGTTGACCAGAACTGACTAATTTTATACTATTTGGAAGAAGACAGAGGAAGCATACTTAGGCCCAAATGGGAAAACAGAGGAAAAAGAAAAATCTTCTACAATTCCACTAGCCATTGTTGACAGTTTGCATATATTCCTTTCACATTTTACTTTTGATGCATGCTATCAACATATACAGTTTTATTTTATTTTTTCACTTAGCAAGAATCACCTAGTAAGAGTATTTCTAGATCATCATAAATTCTCTAGTAATGTGATAATTAATGGCTGCTTGACGTTTGCTAAATGAATGCTAATTGATGCCTCTAGAATTGGATATTCATCTTGTTTCTCATTTTCTATTATATATTTTTGATTACTTCATCTTTGTTCATGAAAGTTTTTTCCATGTTTGGAATATATTCCCCTAGCTTACATTCCCAGGTTTGAGACCAAAGGAGTAAGTTTCTAAGGCAAGTATGATCCAAAATGTCTTGATCTATACCAGGAGGTACTAAACTTTGCAGCTGATAGTAATAAGGTGGTATGATGTTTGGTAAGGATGTAGCAAAAAATGAAGACTTGATGATTTTCAAGGCCCTGAGAATCCACTATATTATGATACTCTAATTTCTACTCACAAATGTCAGTCTTACTGAATGTCCCAAATCACTTCCTTACTCCCCCATGAAACTTATTTATAACTGTGCAATAAACCACTCCAACCCGTGGTAGTCAAACAACATCCATTTCGTATACTTATAATTCTGTGATCAGCATTTTGATCTGGCTTAGTGGGATGGTCCTTCTTTTGGATTTGCCCAAGGTCTTTCATGCAGTTGTTAAGAGCTTCACTAAAGCACAAAGGTCCAGGATGGTCTCACTTTCCCACCTGGTAGCTTCTGGTGAATGTCAGCTGGTTGGCCTAGATATCTCCACTGGACAACTCATCTGTGCCCTGTGTAGCCTTTGATTCTCCAGTAGGCTTCCTGTGACTTTGTCACACCAACCTCAGGATACATGTGAAAAAGTGTTAAGGAAAAAATTTATACTTGTTAAAGAACAGTAAGGCCAATGTTATTTAGGATCAACCTGGTAAATACAGGGACCACAACAATAGGATTTTGTAGTAGTACAGGAGAGGTTACGCTCAAGTTCCAAATACAGCATGGGCAAGAGGAAATATATAGCCAAGGAGCAGAAAGACAGTGAATAGCAAAGTACTAGGAGGAAACATCAGGGTTAAGGGGGATTCTGGAAAAACTGACCTAAGATAACTCTTGCTTAAGAAAGGCTAGGGTGATCAGGTATCATCAGGGTGATGGTGGAGGATGAGGAGTACAGTTAGATATCTAGGGTTGAACATATCAGGGTGGGTTCTTAATAAACTGATTTATCATGGTTCCTTTCTAATACTGGAGTTCACAAGGTAGTATGCAGATGAGCCTAGGAGAAAGTTCAGAAGCTTGACTAAAGTTTGCACAGGCAAAGAGTTTTTATCAATAACTACAAGGCTCCTTGAATCCTGAGTTTGGAAGTCCCATACCACTTCTACAAAGTTGCATTGCAAAATGCACTGTGTATAAGAATGGAAGGAATTATTGTGGGTATTTTTTTTTGCAAGCAAAATAATTCATGTCCTCTTTATGTGCCAAATATACTCTTGCCCTCTCTTCCAAAAGTTGCATTGCATTCAGAGTCAGGCTTGAAGTCTGGGACCTCGTGATCTATATCAGGTTTATAAGCAGATGAACCACCTAGGATATAGCTTCTTTGGTACAACTCCTCTTGGTGTAAAGATCTCTGATCCCAAAAGGAAAGTTATTTGTCCTCCATGTACTCAACATTTTCTTGATTTGGTGAGACAAAAATAAGATTACCACAATAGAATTCCCATTTAAAAATGGGAAAAATGGGAGTTATGTAACAATTACTGCCCCATAGTAATTCTGAAATTCAGCCAGGTACACAGTGCCTACTCCAGATACTAGGAATGTTCTTTAGAGCCTAGTTCTGCTTTTTTTGGGAATGGCTCCCAGTTCATTGCTATCTGTGCCTCCTGACTTGTCTTGACTCTGCCTCTCTCTTCTTAGCTTTACCTTCTGAGACATTCTTCCCTTTCCACAAGAAATGGGTCGTGTTTGCAACCAACGCTTCTTTCTGGACCCAGAGGTATCTTCTCATTTTGAAATGCCTCAGTCATGTCTAGTCCAGGATGACATGTCTACCTTAATATCTCTTTTGGGTCTCCTATTAGAACACACACACACACACGTACACATTCAGTGTTCTTTTCAACATACCTTCTCTACTTTGCTGAGCATGTCAAAGTCCTTAAGATCCTTAGGTGCCTTTTAGTCTAGCAGATACAGAGTACAAGTTAATGGCTTAAATCTTTTAGATCTTAACCTACAGTTGTTATAGCCACACACATGACATGATATTTACCCTGAATCTCTTCATGCTTTCTGAAATGTTTTGCCATTTTCCAACCCAGCCAGTCCTGGGCCTGTCTGCCCCTATGTTATTCTTACATGCTAAACTATTACTTCTTCCCAAAGACCTTGCCACAGGATAGAATTGCATGCTGTACTTTCAAGATTCTCACTAGAGGTCTTCTTAGCCAGATCCATAAGTTCACTGTGTACATTTTTCTACCTTCTACATCACCCAAACACATTTTCCAATTGTGTCACCACTACAGAGTTCAGGTAGCTGTTTTTCAAGATTTCTATAGTAGAATCCTCACCTATGTTCTAGCACTCACTTGTTAGCCAATTCCAAAACCAAGGCCACATTTTCTAGTTTTTTTTTTTTTTTTTTTTTTTTTTTTTTTGGCTACAACAAGCATTCTACTCCTGACACCAACCAATAACTCTATCAGTCCATATTTAATCACAAAAGCAAAGCCTCTATGTGTATTTTGAGACACTTGTGAGCATTACAGCTCATGTAATCATAGAAAGAACTGTGGTACTAATCATTGGTGATGAGAAGTTAGAGAACCACAGAAAAGGTCACCCACTGGTTCTTGTAGACTTTTCCAGGGGTGAAAGTGTGGGCATCTGCAAAGGAATCTAGTAAGTCAAGTCAGGGACCAAAGTGGGACTGTGACTGCAAAGCTCATGAAAACAGGTGCCTGAAAGCTTTGAGCTCCAAAAAGCCTCGGTGGAATGACAAGCAAGCACCTGGTGATAGACATGGGCCACTCTTGGTCATCAGAGCCAATGGTTGAAAGGAAGCATGGGATGCAGAGTAGAGGAATGTGAAGAAGTTAAAACTTATTGGCACAACTGCATCTGTCCAAACAACCTTCACAGAATAATGGCTTTTGCTTTCCAAACTTGCACAAATTCCTCTTTATGCCAGCTGTAACCTGAAAACATACAGGGAAGGAAATTCTAGAGCATGTAATTCCAAGATTAACTAATTGTTAATAAAATAATTCAGCATTCTTTCTAAAATAACTTTGAAATGTTCTTCAAGAGCCAATAGTAGATTTCAGAAGGGTTCTAAGATACACCTTGCAAACACTGATGAGCCAAACCAAGAGGCATCTGAACTGTAAGGGCACTTGTTTGTCTAAGGAGTTCCAGGGAATCTGCATGCTTCCATTGAAGACCTGGATCTACTGCTCAAAGAGGTTCATTCACCACTAGAGCATTCATCGCTCACTGGATTCACACTCATTTTGCCCAATTCATTTAAATTATCTGGACTTCAATTTCCTTATCTATGAAATAAAAACAATAATTCCTGAGCTGCTTTCTCTGTACATTGGAGGTGTTGATTGGTAGATGGCAACGTAGCTGTGAACTGATGTGAACTCTAGAGAGCAGCTGCAGCTGGCTTCCCGTAGATGCTTGACCTGCTTTCTGCTGCCTTGCCTCAGTTTTGCATGGGAGCTCTGTGTTTGAGAAAACTCATGGAAAACAAAGACTCTGCCTTCTCATCCTGAGGTCTGCTTCCCAGCTCTCTACCTTCAATATAGCCCCTCTCCTATACCAGGTGTTTGGAGCAGGGGACAATGGAACTTTGTGGAGACTCTGGATACCCCAAGACTTCACTATTCCCTCTGTTCTCCCCACCACTCCAATCCTCCACCTACTCTTCCTACCTGATAAATCCTACTCACCTGCTATTCCTTAGCTCAGAGGACTTTTTTTCCCCAAAATGTGTGTGTGTGTGTGTGTGTGTGTGTGTGTTTTGTTTTGTTTTGTTTGATTTTGGTTTTGGTGGTGCTGGGGATCAAACCCAGGGCTTTGCATGTGCTGGAAAAACACAGCAATCACTAAGCTACATCCTCAGCCTCTATGTGTTTTCTGATCCCCTTCATCTGGATGCAGTTTTTCCCTTTAAGCCCCTGAGCCTTCCCATCTATCATTGTAGTTACTATTTACCAATAATACTCTAATATACACATTTGAGTACTTATCTTATTTTCCTACTAAATGTCACATTCCCAGAGGCAGGGGATATGCTTATAAAACTAATGCTTTATAAGTGATTTTTTTATAAAAAGTAATTTTTTTACATCCTCCACATGATAGTTCAGAAAGAACTTGGTACCTAAATATTTGTCAAATGGAGCTAAAAGAAAACAAATTCACTACATACAACCACATACTGGTGCCCTCAATAATTATAGTCTGCAAGGATGCAGTTGCCCACAAAAAGAAATAGAAAGGGTGTCTGTGATCCTCAGCCACATGGTTCTCTATTGTTATAAATTTACATCTTCAATAGGTATGTTCCCTCTATGTTGATATGATAACCTCAGAGATGGGAGAATCCAAATAGAAGTCAGGGATCAATCCTTCATCCCTACTCAGAGACAAATGATCTTTGTAGAATTTTATAATTCATAGCAGGACATGTGAATATTAACCAGGGCAGTGACCCTTCTGTTTAGGTTAAGGCTGTCACTGAGCCACATCCTCTTTGGGAGACAATCCATGCACCCAAGATAAGGTTTCGAGAGGCTCTTGAGCCAGGAAAATTGTTTGGTCAAGTGTCTATGCCTTTTGTCATGTACTCTTTGGGTTTGTGGCTCCTTTCCCCAGTCTAAAGAACAATTAGAGGAAGAATAATTTATTTGAGGGGCTCACGGTTTCAGAGGTCTTGGCTCATAGACAGCCACCTCCATTCCTTGGGGCTCAAGATGAGGCAGAAAGAGTGAAGGGAATGGGCTCACATGATGATCAGAAAGCAGAGAGAGAGAGAGAGAGAGAGAGAGAGAGAGAGAGAGATATTCCACTCTCCAGTTACAAAATGTGTACCCCAAAAGCAAGCCCCCAGTGACCCTCCTCCAGCCACACCTTACCTGCCTACAGTTATACCCAGTAATCTCTATCAGAGGATTAATGCACTGATTAGGTTAAGGCTCTCATAAACCAATCAATTCTCCTCTAAACCTTCTTGCCTTGTATCACACATGAGCTTTGGGGGGACACCTATTATCTAAACCATAACACATAGATATAAATCATAAATAAGCTTAAATTCATTCATAAGCAGCAGCGATCTGTGTTGAAACTCTTGCTCATTGTTGGTTGATTTAATAAAAAACAAAGACGATTTGTAAGAATGCTAATATATCCAACTTGGAAGGGAATCTAGAGTTTAGCAAGTTCCAACTCCTGACTTACAGGTGGATAACTAGAGCTAGGGGTGGGATGATCATAGAGTAGTCTAAGGTAGAATTAGGAATAGGACATAAGACCTCCATCTACCAGGTTCATGCAACTTACATTACTCCAAAACTGAGGTCACCAAGATAGAAGCACATGATTCATGCAGTTATGCACAGAAGAATCCCTTTCCCAAGCCCTCACTCTCTATTTATTTAGTCTCCTTTTAATGAAGTTCCAAGAAGAGCAACTCAAGTGGTTTCTAACTCATAACATATTAAAAATAAAAAGACAGGAAATGGAATAATACATAAAGAAGATATAAGATTGTAAAGGCGTGTTGTTCGGCAGTAATTTCATGCACGGAAAGAATTACATAATTCAGCATCCCCAGCGGTCTTCTTTGAATGTGATAGTTAAAGTACATAACAATGTCCATGGATTATTAAGAAAGGGTTTGAAGCAGGCTTCACTTCAAACAGGGCTTTGTATAAAGCACTTTTGTTTTTTAGGGGGCTGGGTACTGGGGATTGAACTCAGGGGCACTTGACCACTGAGCCACATCCCCAGCCCTATTTTGTATTTTATTTAGAGACAGGGTCTCACTGAGTTGCTTAGCGCCTTGCTATTGCTGAGGCTGGCTTTGAACTCCTGATCCTCCTGTCTCAGCCTCCTAAGCCTCTGGGATTACAGGCGTGTGCCACCGCACCCAGATAAAGCACTTTTTAAAAAGAAATATTGTACCTAAAAGAAAATCGTTTTAAAAAATTACAGTTAGGTGAACTTTTAACCAGTTAACCAAAATAATACAGCAGCTGGGACAGTCGAGGAAGTGAATTTTCAGCTGTGTGCAGAAGGGCACATTCTGCATAAGAAGACTGGTGTGAGTTCACTGGTATCAGCAGAGAAAAAATAGCAAAGCCATGATCTCATTTTCTGTTTACATTTCAATTCCCAGCGTTAGTGATTAATTGTCCTTGTGTTTTGTTGCCAGGGCAAATTGTTTTTCTCTAAAACTCCTTCTTATTTTAAATAAATAAACCATTAGTTTCAAAACAGAAGTGTCAAATGTCAAGATACTTCTGGCATACTAAGCTAATGAACAAAACAACAAATATATTGGAAGCTAGCAGAGATGGACAGCCTTTGTGAACTTTCTTTCAGTGACTTTGAAAGACAGAAACAATCATTCCTGGGAAGATTTTTGCCTGTATTGTGTCTAAAACATCAGCCCAGAGATCCCAAACACAAATGCAAGCTTTAAAAAATTGAGTTAGGTGTAAGATGATAGAGTAGGTCAAGTATTCATTGTCAAATAACTCTACCAACCAGCTTCTACACTGTGCTTCCCAAACCAGACACACAAAATCAGCTTTAGGCAACCATGTAGAATTCCTGCTTCACTTTCTGAGCTCAAGCAGAACCTTTAGCTCTTCCAAAGCCGGGAATTTTATCAGCAAGTATGCAAAGTTTCCATCTATCTTACACACACACACACACACACACACACGCACATTTTCTGTATGATACCAATAAGCAGTTTTTATATTTTTAAGATTATCTATTATATCACACGACTTCCTGTTCAAAAGTTTTCCATGTCTTCCACTTACAGAATTAATGGCATTCAACATCAGCCATAATCTACTTTGTACGTTTCCTTCCCAGTACATCTCTTCCTACAGTCTTCACAGGCACCCTGGCTTCTCATAGCTCTCAGAATAGGTCTGCTCTTTTAGTTCTTGTGAACAAATATTCATTGGACAACTGCTATGTGCCACATGCTATTGCATGCTTTGAGGAAACAGCTATAAAGAGCAGTCCTAATCTCCTGTAGCCGGGGTCCTGGTGGGGATCTTTCACCTCTTCCTGCTGCTCCTATCGGAGCACTTACCAGGCTGCACATTAGCTCTGTCTGGGTCCGTTCCTCACTCTGAACACTGCTCTCCTGTGCATGGCTCTCAGTCTTCCTCTTCTCTCATCATCCCCATCTCATGCTCTGCTCAGCAGCAGGCACACTGGATGCCCAATGATTGATTTATATTGTACATACAGTCTTTTTTCTTTGGAAATGTGATAAGTTTCTGTTGTACGGAGAACCCATCTGCAGGGTTATCTAACTCTTTGGAATTTTAACATTGAGTTATTTTCAGTAACTAAGCCACTTGACTGGCAACAAGAATGACAAATATCAAGCTACCCCTGTGGAACTAAACAATGTGAATGCAACTGATCAGATGGCCACATTGACTTAAGCTGTAGTCTCTCTCTCCTCAAGTCTAAGAATCTCTCATCCCCCTTCCCAGGCTGCCTAGTCTCTTTCTTCCACGAGATCAGGAAAGAAGCTAAGTGTGAAGCTGCTCATCTTGTCCCCTTTCACTTTGACCTCAAAGGTAGAAACTGAAGACCAGGTGCTGGCAACCTTTTGTGGCAGGGAGACCACGGACACAGAGCAGACCCCCGGCCAAGAAGTGGTTCTCTCCCCTGGTTCCTTCATGTCCGTCACTTTCCGGTCAGATTTTTCCAATGAGGAGCGGTTCACGGGCTTTGATGCCCACTACATGGCTGTGGGTAAGTGGGGGGACTGGGTGGCTCATCCTCCAGTCTCTTGTTCTCGGTAAAGGTGCAAGCTGTCCGTGTCCTCTCCTAGACAGCAAACACCTGTTTACTCACGACACAGATTCTACCATTCATGTCTTACAGCATTAGCAAATGTCATCACCTGTCTACCCATCTATCTTCTGTTCATCCATCAATTCATCTTTTTTGATACATCAAAGTAATTGCAGACATCAGGAAACACCTTCCTAAATACTCCTCCATGGGTATAATTTTGCTAGAGTTTTATATCTGTTCAGTTTTTTTATTTAGTGCAAAATTTGCATGCAATGAAATCAAAATCTTAGTATATATTTGTTGAATTTTTAAAATTTATATTTGTGTGTAACCCAAACCCCCAATAAGATATTGAATTTAAGCATCAACCCAGAAAGTTGGCTCATGTTCCTGCCAAGTCAATCCGTGTTCCCAATTCCCTTAGTGGAAATAATTCTGTTTTTTTTCCTGCCATAGATTAATTTTGTTTCTTTTAAAATTTCACATAAATGAACACACAGAAAATATATCTTGGGGTGAATGCTTTTACTCAGCATTATGCTTTTGAGATTCACTTATGTTGCTGCATGCATTAGTAATTTATTCCTTTTCCTATCAGAATAGTGTTCCATGGTATGAATATACTATAATTATTTTTTATCCATTCTCCCTTTGAGAGACAACTGGGCTCTACCCATTTTTTGGCTCCCATTAATAAAATTTCTATGAATCTTCTTGTACAAGTCTTTTTGTGAGCATATACTTTCACTTTTATTGGGTAAATATTTAGGAATAGAATTGCTGAGTGATAGGGCCGCTATGCTTAGTTTTGTAATAAATCGCCAGATCTTTTCCAAAGTCATCACATCGTTTTATAAAAGTCCACAAATGCCTGGGAGTTCTGGATGCTCTATATCTTCACCAACATCAGATGTTGTCAATTTTTTAATATTAACCACTCTGCTGGCTCTATAGTGTATCTCATTATGATTAAATCACATTCCCCTGACAACTAATGATAATAAGCATCTTTTCATGAGCTTATTGGCTATTCATATGTCCCTTTAGGAGAAATGTATACTCAATGCCTAGGACAGGATTGGACCCATACTAGGGGCTTAGAAAGAAAGAAAGAGACAACATGAAGTAGAAGTTAAGAACTCAAGCTCTGCAGCCAGCCCACCCCAGATCTCTATGGCTTTACTTCATCATCTATAAAACAGGGGTAGTAACAGCCCTGAGCTTGCTGCTGTTAAAGGATAGTTCTTCTACCAGGAGTCAAGTTGCCTAGGTTTAAATCCGAGTCTCTGAGGTCTGGGATCAGCTGATCCAGTTTTCTGAGTTTCCTCATCCGTAAAACGAAGATAATGACTCTCTCTGGGCTTTATGTAATGATTAAATGAGACAACTCCTGAACCCCCAGTGGCCAGGGAGCAGGCCACACTAAGTGCTGTATATGTTGGGGGTCATCTTCATCATCACGCATGCCCTGATTGAGGCTCTATCTTCCTTGCAGATGTGGACGAGTGTAAGGAGAGGGAGGACGAGGAGCTGTCCTGTGACCACTACTGCCACAACTACATTGGCGGCTACTACTGCTCCTGCCGCTTTGGCTACATCCTCCACACGGACAACAGGACCTGCCGAGGTAGGGCCTGGGGGTGGTTCTATACATTGCCATGACATGCCACACCTTCCAGTACAATTAGAAGAGGCTCAGAGGAAAGATAGATACACAGTATAGACAATTAACAATGAAGTTAGAGGTGTGCTTCAGATACCATGTGAACAGAGATACTGAAATAACGTTCCCTCAGCCTGGAAGCCTGGGTTCCTGTTCTCAGTGAAATACAAGAGAAAATATTTGGCTACTAGGCCATCTTCCTGGGCAGAATGTGTGCTGAATAGGTCCTGTCTCTTTTCCTACAGAGGGTGAACTAATGACCAAGGTAGGGAGAAACCTGGGGTCCCCAGTCCTTTCTCTCTGAGCCATGAACTAAGCCTCTCCCAGCAGTTCTTTTTTCTCTTTGCTTTTGATAGCCTCTAAGTTTCTCTATGACAGAGAGAAACTCAGTCAAAAGGAAGAAGCATAGAGGCAAAAACAGAGGCAGCAGAAAAACTTTCCACCCCTTCTCTCTGTTTTCATCCCCCATCAACATGGTAGCCATGCTGTGGTGACTGGACTGAGGCAGAGATGGAGAGATGGAAGGGCTCAGCCACTCTGCAGCAGTAGTCCCTAGACTACTGGGGCAATAGTCCTATAAGCAAATGGTTAGATGCCGAAAGTGCAACATTTGCTACATTTATGTGAAGGAAGTGTAGACAGCTCAATCAGACCTGAGCTGGCCTGGAGAAGTGGACAAATACTCCCCCAAGATGATGACCCTTGGCAGATGTGAAAGAATAAGGAGAGGGAGGGCATTCTATGCAGGGAGAACAGCTTCTGCAAATATTCACAGGTGTGACAGAACTTGAGGCACTTGGGGAATTGCCAGCAGATTTGTGTGACCCAGGGATCTCACTCGGAACTTGAGTGAGGCAAGATCAGAGGGAGGTGAGACTGTAGACAGGAGCTCTTTTTCTTTCTCCTTCAAAAACTGCTCATTTCTGAATAAAGCCCAAATACTTACTCATCAGAATAAAGCAGTATAAGACAAAAACAGCAGGTTCATTTTCTTGGGGAGGGTTATGTTTTCTATTCTTATTCAGTAAGTATTTATTAGCTATCTACTCTATACTGAGGCTAGGGAGGGCTGAAGGTAGAGCAAGTTTTCTCAATCTGTCTTTATTTCCGCACCCAGAAGCCCTTTTCTTTTTCTTTTTTTTTTTTTTTTCTCTTTGATACCACAGACATGCTGTATATCTGCTTATGCACTATATGTCTATGCATTATGCATAAGAACAGCAAGTCTTCCTACCAAGAACCAATTTTAGTCCCCTTTGGGGTGAGATTACCCCTATGAGAATGCTTGTGTAGAAAATGAAAACAGATGGGACTTTAAGAGACCTCAATCTAAACCTTGATCTGCAAGTTCTGTGGGACTTCAAGTTAGTCATGCCCGCCTTTCTGGGCTACAGTTTTTTTCATTTGCAAATGAGTAGGATGAACAAAGGCTTAGCAAGCAAGGACATCCCAGCTCTAGGATGGGTCAGCCAAGGGCAAAAGTTTAGCAGTAAACAAAGGTGCCTGGGCAGGGTTAACTTAGGGCCAGGCCAGGCCAGGACGGAGGTCCCTGGTTGCAATAACTCTAGTGCAGAACAAAGTCAAATCCCTGAGCTCATGGAACTCACAGTCTAGTGGGCCAAAGAAACCAACAAATTAATATGTGACATAATGTCAGGCAATGAGAAGCACCGAAGGAAAAAAATAAGAAGGACATGGCTGGGGTTCAGCCTCTAGCTGGATCCCAGCCACCGCTGCAGCTGCTCCACAGCCCTCTTTCCAGGGTCCAGACAACTGCCAGCCGCTGGTCCCAGGATGGTGATTTGTGTATATATTGCATCTTCCTCCAGCTCTACAGTGATTAAGAAGAAACAGCAAGATGTGCTTGGTGCCAACAAAATAGGCTATATAGAAAAAGATACTGTAGCCAATGAAGAGAATCAGAAGCAGATGAGAGAAAATGCACCTGAGAATAGTGGACCCGCCACAGGGTCCTCCCTGCCACCTCAGATTTTCAATGACAGCCAGTACTGTGGGGACTAGGATGACTTTTTGGAAGCCCAAGAAAAGAACACAGTGTATGCCTTTTTAGGCCTGATGGCACCACCTGGTTTAAAGGAAGCAGAAGGCCAGGCACAGCAGCAAGCAGGAACCTTAAGCATTCTGCCTTAAGCATCTTGAAAAATGCGTCTCCATTGCTTTCATAAAATAACAAAATCTTCTTGGCTTCAAAAGAAATAGGCGTAATGTTGAAATAAATAGATTAGTTGGTGTTCTTGCATGCAAACAATCAAAATGAATATGTCCTTAAAATGTGAATATAATGGTGAAGGGAAAAAAATAAAAGAAGGACAGGGCTGGGAGAGAGGAGGGTATGTGTGAGGTCTATATTACGATAGGACCAAGGAAGGGTTTGAGCAGAGACCTAAATGAAGTCTGGGCAAGGGGGCGAGTAGGGTCAAAGAGGTCCAGATAACCCCATGACTGCCCCATCCCAAGCCCCTTCCATTATCTGAGTCCTTCCTGCTTCTCACAAGTAGCAGAGAATCTGCTGAGAGGTGCCATCACACAGGGTAAATAACTCTGGACAGACAGAGACGTCTGCATTTGAGTTTTGACTGCAAATTGCTAGGTATCTAACTTTGGGTAAATCACTTCCCTTCATGGAGTTTCCCCCCATCAGTGAAATGGGGATACTGGTTCCTTCCTGGCACTAGAAGGATCACAGTGACATAGGCAAGGGTCTGCTGTGGTGTTGGTGTGCCATGTTCTCTGCTATGTTTCCCACAGTGGAGTGCAGTGACAACCTCTTTACCCAGAGGACCGGCCTGATCACCAGCCCTGACTACCCCAACCCTTACCCCAAGAGCTCTGAATGCCTCTACAACATTGAGCTGGAGGAGGGTTTCATGGTCAGCTTGCAATTCGAGGACATTTTTGACATTGAGGACCATCCTGAGGTGCCCTGCCCTTATGACTATATCAAGGTAAGCCTGCAGAAGTTGTTTGTCCAGGGAATGCTGGAAAATCTTGGCTGAATTGGGAAAATTGATATTCTGCTGTTTTCATCTTATCTCAGGATAGAAGGCCAGGCAGCTAGTTTATCAAAGTCATTATTAAGATAACATCTACCAGCTTAATTAGATCTAATATAAGAATCTTCCATGATCCAAAGCAAGCTCCCTGGCCATCAGTATGGTTTGAGATAGACAGTCCAAGAGTCAAGTCTGCATTAGCAAAAGTCCCTGGGGGTACACTCAGTTTCATTGACCTGCAATCTGTCCATGTCTCACAAGGCTCTATACTCAAAAAGAACCCATAGTTGATTTACTGTTCTGCTGTTGCTATCTTGAACTTCTTAATGTATTTTGAACAAAGAATCCACATTTTCATCTTGCACTGTATGTACCCATAAGTTATGCTGCTGGTCCTGCTTGGGAGAAGAGACTATGCAAAAGGCAAACAAAGAGGAAAGAGAATGTCACAGGCCAATAACCACTGAATTTGTGGTGATTCTACTAGTATAGATAAGATGCAAAGGTAGCCTAAATTTATGCTATTGGCTGGGATAGTAGAAGAGATATTGTTTAGACATGTAGGAAGAAAATCAGCTATTCTTAGAGAGGGACCAGCCAAAACATCCAGGTGGACCTGCATATTGGAGTCTGACCTCAGGAGAAATACTGAGCTGGGGAGAAAAAGGGGTGCTACTCAAGTGTACAAATAGGTGCAGTGAGCTGGCCTAAGACAGATGGAAGGCAGAACAGAGGCACCCTCCATGAAAGGGCCATAAAATGAGACAGTCAAAAATGGAGCTGTCAATTGGGCAGGGTGGCATACGCCTGTAATCCCAGTGGCTTGGGAGGCTGCAAGTTCAAAGCCAGCCTCAGCAACAGCGAGGCACTAAACAACTCAGTGAGACCCTGTCTCTAAATAAAATACAAAATAGGGCTGGGGATGTGGCTCAGTGGTTAAGTGCCCCTGAGTTCAATCCCCAGTACAAAAAAATAAATGAAGTTGTCTACAGTGGGAGAAGTTTGAGAGTCTATGAAAGAAAACTTGACAACTTAGAGGCTGTCCTGTCCCCTACTTGAATTCAGAGGCTAAGAAGCAGCTTGGCCACAGGTGGACTAGCAGGAAACACAGGACAGGAGTATTCATTGCTGTGTAATAAACTGCCTCGCACATAACAGCTTACAGCAATTCTTTTTACATTGTTTTGTAGACAGAAAACCCAGAAGATTCACTTGGGTTCTTTGATTAGGGTTTCCCTAGATGGAAATCAAAGTGTCAACTGGATGGGATTCGAACCTTGAGGCTCTGGGGCAGAATCCCATTTTCAGGGTCATTTTAAATTATTAACAGATCCTTGTAGTTGTAGGAATAAAGTTCATTGCTGCTGTAGGACTGAAATCCCATCTTCTTTCTGATGGCCCAGAGTTCCTCTTAGCATCTAGAAGCTGCTCTCAGGTCCCTTTCTACTGTCCCCTAGGGGATAAAAAAACAACCTCTTCTTCCATGTAAGAAAACATAATCACAAAGTAACACCAGGGGTGAAGGTTATGGTACTGTCTTAGAATTCTGGCTACCACACAGAGTTCCCAGAGCTATGCACGGGAACCTCAGCTAGTCACTTTACTTTCTGGGGCTTCACTTTTGCCCCCTCTCCATGATAAGATGAAGATGCTACCCAAGATTGTGGAAGTCACCAAATGCTACCTAATGGGTCCTGGTCCTGGTCCTCAGAGATGGAAGGAAAAATGCACAGGAAGAACCCAGGACTGGGAATGGGGGACTCTGGATCAGCCCATACTTCCTGCTGCCCTCTCTCCTTCTCCACTGCCTCTGTCCCAGTCAAGCCCCATCACCTCTCCTGTGCTCAACTGCAAAACTCCCCAGCTGGTTTTCTTGCTTTCACCCTCACTCTATATAGTCTATTTACCCATAGTCTTGAGAGTTAAAAAAAAAAAAAAGTAGATTGGATCAAGATTTCACTTGGAATTACACATAAATTCCTCAACACAATGTGACCCTTGCCTGCTCTTCCAACCTCAGGTCGTGCCACTCCCTCTGTCCCAGCCTCATGGCTTCCTTCCTGTGCTCCACACTTGCCAAGCTCGTTCCCACCTTTGGCCTTGGCCTTTTCATAGCTATTTTCTCTGCCTGGAAAATGCTCCTCCCTCCTCCTCTTCAAACAACAGGCTCCTACTCACCCTACACATCAGATTCAATGTTACTTCACCACGAGGCCTTCTTTGAGTACCCATTTAAAGTTACTAGCTATTATACTACTGTCTGTTATATAAATGGTGGCAGAGATACCTGTGTTATGTTGCTTATTGTTTTTTTTATCAGTCTCTCTTTACTCGACTGCAAATTCTTTGACAACAGAGAGCTCATCTGTTTTGTGTACTGGACAAGGCTATGTCCTCTGAGCCACAATAAGTTTGTCTTTGAGCAGAGGATTATTAACCTACCTTGTCCACTTCCTAGGCCATTGTAAATTACAAAATGAGAGAGTGGAGATGAACTGTTGGGTGACTGGAAAGGCCCATTCAAACCATAAGTGAAAATCATGGATTCACCCGGAGGCTTCCAGAAGACTCCAGAGAGCAGTGCAGAAGAGTTGCCTGCAGCAGTGCTCTCAGCTGCTCAGATTTGACTCTTCTCTTTCTCTGTATTGCCTTTCTTAGATTAAAGCTGGTTCAAAAGTTTTGGGACCCTTCTGTGGAGAGAAAGCCCCAGAACCCATCAGTACCCAGAGCCACAGTGTCCAGATCCTGTTCCGCAGTGATAACTCAGGGGAGAACCGGGGCTGGAGGCTCTCGTACAGAGCTGCAGGTAACTTCTCCCCTCTCACCTGAGTGAGCCTCTGTGCTCAACATTCACAGAGAGGGTGGTTGGGAGGGGATGCAGGACTGGAACTTCTCTGGTGACCTGATGGGACTCTTAGCTGAGAAATTTGGGACCAAGACATATGCTCTCTGCTGACTCAGTTTCCTACTGTAAAAGGGGCCCCAGCACATCAATGATGTTGAGTTTGAGCTAGACTGGAAGTTTTCAAAACTGGCTGTATTTCAGCATCGTGTGGGGAGACTTAAAAAAAAAATAGAAATCTTATTTCCTGAACCCCACCCCTCACACAGTGATTCACTAGACCTGGAAAGGGCCCTTTCAGCTCCAGCCTTCTCTAAGTCTGGGGCTGGAATTTGAGCATGGGCCTGTAGTTTCCAATGTTTCATTGTGGGCCCCTTGACTGGCAAAGCGTACAGGTCCCATTCCTCAGCTCCCCAAGGCAGCCAGTCCTGGCTCAATCCTGATAGAGGCATTTGACCCAAGAGGTCTGTAATAACTCAAGAAGAAAGAGGTGGACATCAGCCAGGTGTGACTTCATAGACCCTGAAACCCTGGCTCTGCCTGCACTAGCCTATCCAGTGCCCAGTCTGGGGAGAGGAGTGAGCAGGAAATTAACAAAAGAGAGTTTGTCCAGGAAAAAGTGTCAGGGATAAGCTCCGGCCATGAGGATCTTGTCAGATTTAACCTTTTGAAAAGATGTCTCAGAAGTATATGATTCATAGTCTCTAAATGCTTTGAAGAAGGGTCTTGGGGAAAAAAAGGGGTAATTGGGGTCCTCTGCGTGGTCCAGTGAGTAAGACTTACAATGGAAGAGATTTCAGCTAAATAGGAAAACTCTGTTGATTTAATCCGAGGATTCCACATGTAGGAGTTATAGGTTTGGGAGGAATTGAGTTCCCTGTCTTATAGAAATGCAAAAAGATGTTGGGTGTCTACTGTGGAGAATGTTGTAAAGAAAACATCAGGACAGTGTTGGAGTCAATGACACTTAATATTCCACCCAACCCTGAGTTAGCTCTTCACTGACTCTTGGGATCCAGAGTTATTGCAGTGGCTCGACTTGACAATAAAGAATTTGAACTAGCAGAATTTATGCAGTGATTCTAAAATAATATAGTCCATGTAAATCATGAAGTCATCTGGCCAACCATCTAATTTTAATAATAAGCAATCGGGGGTGGGGGCTTGCAATTTGGAAAGTGACTTGCTTCTGGTTTCGGAGTAAGTCTGCGTGCAGTTCTGTCATTTCCCTCCTCCCTCAGGCCTTGCTCTGTGGGTCTGGCCCTCTACTGCCAGACTTTTCCTCTGTTTTCTTACCTGCTGTCCTTTCATTTGCTTCCTGCCAGGAAACGAGTGCCCTGAGCTACAACCTCCTGTCCATGGGAAAATTGAGCCCTTGCAAGCCACATATTCCTTCAAAGATCAAGTGCTCGTCAGCTGTGACACAGGCTACAAAGTGCTGAAGGTGCAGCGCCTGCCTGGGTGAAGGCCAGAGAAAATCTCAAGAGTTCCCCAGGGCAGATGGGCTGCTGGAACTTGGCAGAGTGCCAGCACAGTATTTCCTAGCTGCCACAAAAGCCTCCCAAATGTTCCAGAAATTCTAAAGCATGTGTCCCAGATTGTCTCTCGCTTCTGGAAGTGACACAAAAGTCTTTTATCAGAGAATGGGCTGGCTTGGATTTAAAAAGCAAGTGGTGGGGGTGCTGTACAGCTCTCTAATCAGGGCTAACAACCTTAATAAAGTTCATCAGGCTTATGGGGGTAGGGTGGGGCCTGGAAAGGGAAATAATGGTTTTAAAGGTGACAGGTACTCCTTATTTTTCCACCGTCTGAGACAATGATTCTCTTACTTAGCTTTAAAAATTTATTTAAAAAAAAAAAGTCATCTCCTACATCTTAGTTGAGATTAATTAAAGCAATATCTTTGGGGTTGAAACTGAGGCTTGGCTTCTTCTTTTTTTTCTTTCTTTCTTTTTTTTTTTTTTTTAATGTTCTCTATATGAGCCTAAAGTGCAGCCAAGCTAGAGGACCACTGTTCTCAAGGAATAGTTCTCAATGAAAGGTCCCTGGACCAGTAGTATCAGCATCACTTGGGAACTTACGAGAAATGCTAAGTCTTGGTTAGATCAGACCCACTAAATCAAAAAATTCTGAAGACACCGGCCAGCAATCTGTTTTAACAAGCCCCCAGGTGGTGCTGACCTCTTGCTCAAGTTTTAGAACCAGTCTCTGAAAAAGGAGACAAGGCTACAGTTATTCTTTCAGAGACAATTGCCCAAGGCCTCTTGTGCCTCAATTGCCTCTCCATGGTACGAATGCAGAATATGAGTTCAATATCTATGTTTTCCTTATCTTCAAACTTGGCCTTGGAGACTTGGGTGGAAAATCCCATTGAGGACAGTGAGGCTTGGAACTTGAGTTCATTTTTCTGGGAAGCAAACACTGACTCCACCCCTTCCTTCTTCCCACTCCCTTCTTTGGTTTCTTTCCAGGATAATGTGGAGATGGACACATTTCAGATCGAGTGCCTGAAGGATGGGACATGGAGTAACAAGATTCCCACCTGTAAAAGTAAGAAAAACAAATGGCTTGATTATAAGGATAATGAGTTCCCTCCTGCTGTTGGGATCAGACCAAAGATCACACCGGGGTGACAGCCTGGCAGGAAGTCTCTGAGAGGGATGGGTGGAAACTCAACAGACAAAAACAGTATTAATGCCCCTTTTAGCAGTAAGACTTTAGCATCCCCAAACAAATGTGGTTTTGTGTGTGGGGTGGGGGCAGTTTATTTTCTAAACACCATTTACCTCAGCCTGCAAACAGGTTGCCAGATTTGCTAGAGGAATACATGTCTCCAGGTCTAAAGCCAGCTCTGGCAATTGCTAATTCAGGAGACCAGTGTGGCACAGGTTCCCAGAGCTGAGTAAGCATATTAGTCTCTACATGGCCACCACCACCCATGGCCACTAACTCTTCTGAGTTGATTTGGAACTTTGGAAAAAATGACTGTGGGGTCAGCATAGTAGACCTAGTTGAAGCATGGAACACAACTCTTCACTGACTGTTGGGGTCCGAGTTCTTGCAGTGACTCTGACCCTGACCTATTCTGTGATCATGAACCAGATCCTTTACCTCGACTTGACAATAAAGAATTTGGACTAGCAGAATTTATGCAGTGATTCTAAAATAATATAGTCCATGTAAATCATCTATTGAGTTTTGTAAGAATACAGATTTCCAAACACTAGCCCCTCTCCCTCCACATCCAGGGCATTTCAATACAAGAGTAATAAGGACAGCGATTTTAGAAACTTATGTATGGCAACAGTGATGAGAAGAGGCACGCACAGTGACAGAAAGGGTCAGGAAGGAAGGAAGGAGGGCAGGGGTTTGCTTTAGAATGCAGAAATGAGAAGTCAAGAATTGGGGTTGGCCCCATTCATCCACATTTCAGGAGTGCTGTCCTATTCCTTTGTCTTAAATGGCTCCCATCCATCATGGAAGACAGATCTCTTCCCACTGCCCTTAGGAGGTGCTCTCAAGCCGCAGGGTTTCTGGAGGCAAAAGCCAGGCAGAACTGGAAGCAGAATGTGCTTGTTTCCTTTTTTATATGGTTATGTTGCTGCAGTCAGGTCCCAGTATGGGAAGAGAGGAGCATCGCATGACTTCAACAAATTTTCAGCAAACACTTACTGGAAGCCTGTGCAGACTTAAATCCAGAACTCCGAAGGAAAAGTTCAGGTCTAGATAGGAGGGACTCGACAGCTCTTCTTAGTAGTGGTATGACTGGATGCTGAGCAAGGCACTCACCAAGAGAGAGCAAGGGTCATTTTGAAAAAGGGAAAGGGGGATTTGAGATATTTAGGACAGAATCTGACAATTCTATCAGATGAGTGTCCCTATGCAATTTACTCATTTTCTGTTGGCCTCAGATTCTTTCCCTCAAGATTGCTATGAGAACTAACTGGTTTAATATATGTACCATGCCTGTAGAGTGCAGGAATAAGCAAAAGCTTAATAAAAGCTTATTTCTTTTTCAGCCCCCAGCATCACCCTTCACTACTAAAAGGTTTATTTTCTCTCAGACACACTTTTGGAAAGTAGGAAACATTATTAATAGTTTTCCCTGATGAAACACACACATACTTTGTGTTGTAATGAGAGCATTGATAGAGTAAGGCACTACAGTATTAGCACTATTTTGTGTGACTTATGCAACAGAATGCCTTGCCATGTTGTACTCAAGAAAACAGCCTGGATTAGGATGATGACAGCTCCCATGCAGACATATCCAGCATCTTTGCCTAATCAATACTTACTATGGCATTTCTCTATACCATGTACTATGCTAGATCCTATGGAAGATGCAAAGATAAGAGTGAGGAATTAAGAGGCATAAGGGGCTGGGAACAAACAATAAGTGTGCAGTATATGGTAAAGAAAGATGCACCAGAACAGGAAGTGGGAATTATGGATGATTGTCCCAGCCCTGACTTCACTTTGCTGTGATGACAAGTCCTGGTATTCTCTGAATTCTAACTGTCAAGTGAGGGTTTAGAATAGATAAATGCAAATCTCCCTGCAGGGAAAGAATCTATAATCCTTAGGAGCCAGCGAGTATGAGTGCAAATTCTCAGAATGGTACAAATTCAACAGTCCCAAACTGTCCTTCACACTGGCTGTTCCTAACCTGCATTCTTAATGGATTCTGATGGAATGGTTTCTGTATTTCCTGCAAGAACTGTTTCTGCTTTGCTTGCTAACTTTTCTCTCTCTCTTTTCTTTCTCTCTTTTTCTCTTCCTCTCTCTGCTTCCTTTCTCTGCGTCTCCTGGTCCCACTTTGACTTCACCATGGTGACAGAAAGCGAGATCGATTTGGAGAGCGAACCCGAGTCAGAGCAAGTGACAGAGTGAATGACAAGAACCCCACACAGTGCAGACATCCAGGAATGGATCACTCACAAAGACCCCGGGGTCCCAGAGCTGCTCCACCCCTCCCCACCCACCAACACTCCATTGCCCGCTTCAGTGTGGATTAGGATGGAGGCTGAGCCCCGCCACACAGCCCCAGCAGCGGGAGCCGCTGTGCTATGAGAATAAATTATCCCCTTGAGGGTTTGGTCACCACTCAAAATTACTCCAGAAAATGATAAAAAGACAGTGGGAAAATTTTTTTAAGGATCTGTAAGTGGATTGTACTCTTCTCAAAGGAAAAATGCCTTCAGTTCTAGAAACACAAGATTTAATGCCCAGTCATGTGGCCTTGTGGCCAACCAGATCGAAGTGGGCACTGGTTTCTGATCTGGTTCACATTTCAAGTTCAAATAGGCCAGAATGCTAGTCACTTGATGACATTAAACTTTTTATTTGTTGTTACCTTTTTAACCATGAGTAGCTAAAATGAGTAATAACCCAGTGTGCATTTTTGAGAATCTGGGTATTTTCTCATTCACAGAAGTATTCCTTCCACCCATACATCACACAGAGCTAAAATTCCATCATTACAGGTGCGTTCCCCTGGGGATTACAAGTGTTGTGTTTCCTAAAATTCACTGACAACTTTAAAAGGATAGGAAATGCTCGTGAAAGCAATGGTCCTCAGCTCTGGGACCACAGACATCACTAGGTTATAAACAATGATGAAGAAAGGGCTGAGATCAGCAGCCTGGACAAGGTCTGGACACAAATATTAAAGAAGCCCTGAATTGGAGGGTGGCTACCTATCGATTTTAAGATTAACTGGCCACTTGGTGAAGACAGAACCCTGCAAGTATAGACAATGAGCAGTCTGGAGTCTGAGGTGCCATCCTAGGGTAGAGACAACTCTGAGAGGAGATGGGCTAGCTACTAAAGACAAGTGCCAGCTGAATACATGTTTGTAAGCCCACAAAGTATTAACAGACTTCATACTTAGTGTAATAGAATCACAATGTAAGAGGAGAGTTGATACTTGCTCAAATAATTGCAATATCAGAGAACATAAGATCATGCCACCAAAGAGATATGAATAAAGAATTCCAGAACAAGGTAGCTCCCCTGTCCAGTTAGAAAGATTAAAAATGGCTTTCAAGAAGAACTAGTTTTCTGACCAAGGCCTCTGGGGTAGCCACATGGACACAGAGTGTCCCAAGCAGCAGTATGGCATGGAAGTGGAGGCAGAAGTGACACAATGATGGGTCTGGTGACATTGGAAGATGGGCACACTGAGCGGGGGAAGAAATTGGAAAGGGGACTGGGACCTCATCTCTGGACTGAGTGCCAGGGTGAGCAAATTGTATAGAGTTCCCTAGGAAGTCCCCAGATTATGGTAAAGAGACTCAGAAGCATCTGCAGACCAACGAAGGTGTATCTGGAGGAGAATAAACAGCAGACAGAGAGGAGAGTGGAGACGGGGTATAGGGTGGTGTCCCCCATGCCCCAGAATGGTGAGCAAGGAAATGGGAGAGAGAAGTGTGTTTGGATTCCAGGGTGTGGAAGTGGCCAGAGAAAATTCAGGAGGACCCTTTCTAAAGCAAAGATGGCCTCGCTGAGGATGCAGGATCTACACCCACTGGTTGTGCCAGGCAGAGTTGCTCAGGGCTCTTGTGAGGAGAGGTTGCCTCAAGGTCCCTGAGATACATGGGTTTTAACCTCATTGTACACTTGGGAAGAAAAGTGTGCCCTTTCCTCACTCACTAGCTGACCAGACTCTTTCTTTTCCAATGGACATGGCCCCCCTCTCTGTGGTTGTAGGACCAGTTGTATCAGTGGGCAGAGTTGCTTCTCTGGAGTGCAGTGAAAATAGCCCCTCTACCCAGAAAATATCTCCCCACCAGCACCAGCCACACAAGTCCAAGGACTGCCCTAGAATTCTTCTACTAGAAGCCAGGTAGTTAGATCTTGATGATGCTTTAAGACAAAGGAATTGCTAAAAAGTTAAGGGAGACAAGAATGATCTCAATATGTAGGTACCAGTCAATGGCATTTCCTAAAGAGGCGGGAAAGTCCACTTGGAATCTCAGAAAAAAAAATAAAACTATTTGTAATTTTAAATAATAAATATTATTACTTCTTATTATCTTGGCATTAACCTTTGCACATTTATCTCACAAACTATAAGAGTGTTTCCAGTTTGGGGTGATCAAAAGAAAGTGGAAACAATTTGCCCAAGGGGACTGGAGCCCAGTTTTTTTTTTTGTATTTTGCCTTCGTTGTGGATAAGAAGGACACACATTTATTCCCTTCCTTCATCCCTTTCCTCAAACCTGGAATCATACATGTTTTAAGTTAGTTGACTCCATAGTCAATTTAAAAAGATGAATTTGAAGCCCTAAAATTAAAATCACAAAGTCTGATTAGCACTCGGGGTAAGTCTCTCCTCTCTATTCCCCAAAGTGAACAAGTGATATTCAGGAGAGGGAGGAACTTTGCAAATTTCATCAGGATTCTGGAAATATTGACAAGAAATGTTCACCACTAGCCAGCTAATATGTAACATAGGCCATTTAACATAGGGCATTTAAACAATCCTGAGAAACTATCAATACCATTTACTAAAAGATCACTGAGTTTAAGATCTCGTTCTCACTCTGACATTCACTCACTGGGTGACTTTAGAATAAATAGCCAAGTCTCCTCTCCAGGCTTATGGGCAAAACAAAGAAGATATTCTAGATGGCTACCACCAAACTCCTGCTACACCAGTCTCCTTTCCATCTGTCAAACTCTATGATTCCTCTAGGATTCTTCAACTTTGGCATGGGTTGTTATGTCAAATATGAAGATTTCCTAAGAAATGAGCAGCATTGTTTAAAGGATCCCCTAAGAAGACGTTGATGAATTGGGCCCTTAGCCTCTGATGTGGCCATGAAGAGGTGCCCTGAATCTGAGCTGACTCATGCTGAGATCCCTCAGGGCCAGCAATTCCCCTAAGACCTGGCAGGACTGAGAAGCTCCCCAAAAACCATCTCTGAGGAGCAGGCATCTTTGGTCATGTCTTATGCTGTGACTACAACCAGCCCCAATATCCAGCTACCAAAAACTGGAGAAAATTGGAGACTAAGATTTGATTCACCCATGACCCTCTTCTGCCTTCTGTGGTGGAGCAAGCTGCCTGTAGAGAGCCAGCAGGGTGGGGCTGTGTACTCATGCAGGAACTGGGTTTTTTATTTGTTTGGGTTTGTTTCTTTTTTTTTTTTTTTTTTTTTTTTTTTGGTATGTGTGTGTGCGCCAAGCTCTAATATGAGCAAATTAACTGATCTTAGTCAGCCTGTGGTTGGGACTGGAAGAATGGAAGATTCTTTGGTTCAGATCAGCCAGAATTTTCAAACTGAGCATGGGCTTCATGCTTGGGCAGAAGTAGCAGAAAGGATTTCACAATAGAACTAGAAGTCGGGGAAAGAGGTTATGGTAGGGAAGAGACTTGGATCTCCTTAAATCTCAGCAGAGTTGTCTCTACTCTGAAATTGACACTGGGCCAGGTGAGTTGATCATAGAGTAATGTCATGATGGAAAGACCCCAAAAGCAAGGGCACTGGGAGCTGCAGAGGTTGGACCCTGTACAATTCCAGGGGCATCCTTGACTTATAACTTTGCTTTCTGGAGTTGTGCTCATTGCATAACCTGCACATCTGTAGAAGAAAAAATCCAACAGATGGTAACAAGAGGAAGAGCAAAAGATAGTTAAGAGGTCTCACTGCTTCTCTCTTAGTTGTAGACTGTGGAGCCCCAGCTGAGCTGGAACATGGACTGGTCACCTTCTTCACAAGGAACAACCTCACCACATACAAATCTGAGATCAGATACTCCTGCCATCAGCCCTATTACAAGATGCTTCACAACATCACAGGTGAGCGCTCCATACTCTCCCCCTCCCACCTCACCCTCTCTGGGCCTCTGGATAGGCTGGGAGCTGAAATCACTCTGTAAGGAACAACTGCTCATAGGTATGGGGTGCTCAATAATGCAAAAATTGTCCTCTCACACATCACCTCATCTGATACTCATGCATGAACTCATATTATTTTGTCCATTTTAAGATGCAGAGACTGAGTCTCAGGACCAATACCCTGTCCTTTTCTTTCTTTTTTTTTTTTTTTTTATCCTCTCATTTTAATCTAGCCCAGATTCTACCAATGAGCATAGATCTTTTAGGAGCATAAAGGAGTCAGATAGAACACAGCAAAGGGAAGATTTGAGAACCTAATGAAAGCCTGGAATGTCCCAAAATGAATTGCTACATGTTGCCTGAGGCTGAGTTGAGGTTTCCAGAAAATGCCCTGTGTCTCCACTTCAGCCAGTCTCTGCCTTGGTTTCTGGCTGATAACATATGACCAAACTAGAGCCATTTGGCAAGCCTACTAGGAATCTTCCTTCAAAGACCTGTTCTTATTTTATGCACAGGGTCCAGGTGGAGTGGGGAATGGGGAGCAGATCCATCTGTCTCCCAAGGTAGCCCAGTGTATGCCCTGACCAAGACTCCAACACAGTTGGAGCTGTTCCAGTCCAGGTCTCATCCATACCACCTGCCAGGCTCCTGGCTACCCCAGAGGTCAGACAGAAGCTCACAGGCCAAAGGGTGAAGGACCACCAGTGGCCAGTACACTGGTCACAGTGAAGGTTTGGGAAGAGACATATGTGGTGATATGTCCCACCTTACCCTAGAATGAGTCTTTGAAGCCTCCCAACACCCTCATGCATAGTCACAGTCCTAGCAGAAAAGAGAACCTCTCAGAGATGGAAAGGCCCATCTCTGCCTCTATGGAAAATGAGCACTAAGAAAACTCTCGCTGGTCATGGTGGCACATGCCTCTAATCCCAGTGGCTCAGGAGACTGAGACAGGAGGATCATGAGTTCAAAGCCAGCCTCAGCAAAAGTGAGACACTGAGCAACTCAGTGAGACCCTGTCTCTAAATAAAATACATAAAAAGGCTGGGGATGTGGCTCAGGGGTAGAGTACTCTCTGAATTCAATCCCCAGTACCAAGAATAAAGAAAAGAAAACTCTCCTAATTTCTCTAAGTCTCCAAGAACTCACTTTTCAACAAGGAACAGTGATACAGCTCACAGAGCTATTGTGAGACTCAAATGAGAAGGTGGACAGAAATGTGGCTTATTAAAGGGTTTAAGTACTGAGAGGCATGTGTGCTGCAGAGAGCTGTGTGAACCAAAGTCTCTGTGATTAATGAGAGGGAGAAAACTGCCAAGGGATGGACAGCCCAGGGCAAGCAGCCTCAAACCAGCAGGAGTCAGATTGCACAGAGCGCTGGACACCACGAAGAGTGTGGAATTTATTTTTGAGGACAGTGAGGATCCACTGGTAATTGAACTGTGGTTAGATTCCCATTGTAGAAAGATCCTGCAAGTTGCAAAGAGGATGGGCTCATGGAAAATGATATCAGAGAGGCCATTTGAAAGAATTTTTACAATAATCCACATTAAAGGAATTAAAAATCCAAACCTATTTTCCATGTGCTACACATCAATCATTTTTTTTCTCTTCTCCACCCTTTTTCACTCATGTAGGAATGTATACCTGCTCTGCCCAAGGGGTCTGGACAAATGAATTACTGGGAAGAAGCCTGCCCACCTGCCTTCCAGGTACCTTACCCTCCAAGTCTTCTGTCTCGAAGTCTCCCATTCAAGGCCCTAGAGCCCCAGGTGCTCTGGCTGTTAGCAGATGCTGAAAGGGAAGATGCTTTGATTTTTTTTTTAAGAGATGTCTTCAGAAGGTTGAAGGTCAGAGAAGCCTAGTCTCACACCTTCTCAAACTAACTAGACTCTATATTCAGCCTGTTCTTCTGTGCAGGAACCCCCTGTTGCCTTTCTGTCCAATTCCACTCCCTTTCCACCAGATTTTTTCATCCAACACAATTTGTGTATGTGCCCCTCATGTTGTGCCAGAGAAATCAAGAGAGCAGGCACCCTGTCCTCAAGCACTCACCAGGCTCCAATAAGAAACAACTGTAGGACAGAGGAAGATGTTCTTACAAAGAATAATGCATGCAAGTCTTTTTGATCTCTGCCTTCCCTGTGTTTTATCTGCAGACCCCACTTTAAAATGGAAAGAGAAGTTGGTGGTAGCAGGAAGTGTCACTGTGCATATAGTTTGGGGGGATATTTTCTTTAGCGCTAAAAGTATGGATGATTTACATTTTAGGCAATGTGCATATTTAAATAAACTTCAGAAATCATAGCCCCAAAATGCACACAGGAGGGTTAAACAAATAACTCACAAAAATCAAATTTAATATTTACAACACAGTAATTTATACATATTTAATTTTTTAAAAAAATCAAGTATAGCACTAATTAAATGATACATCATTCCAGGTAGCATTAAAAAAATTGAAAATTAATTATCCTTCTCTGATTCCATATGCATATTTGCATGAACAGCAGGAGCTATTGTGAGACTCAAATGAAAAGGTGGACAGAAATGTGGCTTATTTTATCCGTAGTATGCTGAAGCTGAGTAGCCTTTGTATTTCACTGAATTACAGCATTGGGTAAACTAAGAGTATAAGGGAAATGGCACACATTCACTCGGTGGGCTTCTAGATGTTAGGTTAGATGTTAAATGGAAGGCCCAGGAGTTCTCTACCATTGATTCTTATGAAGTGAAGAACATATTTACATTTGAGAGTCAGTTTTCAGCCATCACAGGTGCCATGGGATCCCAGAGAAAGAGGAATTGACTACACTTTATAGTGAGAGGTGAGCACCAGGAAGGAAGACTTCACATAAGAGGTCTCATGCCTAAGAAAGAATCTGTGAAGAGGGAAAGAAAGAAAGGTCATCTTGGTCCCATTATGCTCTCCCACTCACCTCAGTTTGGCTTGGCCATGAACATACTCAAGGACTCCAGGTGGTGAAGCTTCAGAGAAGAGGAGAATAGTGGAGATGTGGTAAACTAGAGGTTCAGTTTTCTCTTTTGCTAAAAAACTAATGTCAGACAAAGGAAACCAGGGGTGATTTCATCCTGGGAGGCCATGTTGCAACACTCAGAAGGGAAATGCACTGGGCTAGGAGTCACAGGCCTGGGTGGTACGCCAGTGCTGCTGCTTCCTAACTATCATCCTTAGTAAGTAATCTCGCCTCTCTAGGAATGGATTCCACACCTCAGAAGTAAGGGAGCCACACATACTTTGAGATACACCACATTCTATGACTCGTAATGGTTATTACTCTTTATGTTTATACAAAGGATCTGGGATACGATGAGTCATGAAATTCTCTTAACACCTAGAGTTGGCCAAACTACCATGTACCATTGGATCAGGCTGGAAATTTCCAAATTCTTTCCTCTCAAAATACTGAGACATGGAACTGAGATGCAAACCAGGAGGGAAAGAAAGCCATTTTATCTAGCACCATAACCTTTCAGGGGGGCCTACTAATCAAATATGAGCTGCCCCTTTGCTTTTCAGATAAAACTTAGAAAAGTGAGGATCATAGTGGTATAATGATTTGTGCAAGGTTTCCTCCAGAGACTTAGCAGCAGAACTGGAGGATGATCCTGAAATTTTTTATGTCAACACAAGTATTTTAGTTGGCTTTTTTGCTGCTCTGACTGAAAGACCCAACCAGAACAACTGTAGAGGAGGAAAAGTTTATTTGAGGTCTCACAGGTTCAGAGGTCTTAGTCCATAGAAATCTGGCTCCATTCCTTGGGGCTTGAGGTGAGGCAGGACGTCATGGTGGAAGAGTGTGGCAGAGGGAAGCAGCTCATATGATGATCAGAAAGCAGAGACTTCACTCACCAGATATAAATATATACCTCAAAGCCATAACCCCAATGCCCCACATCCTCCAGCCACATCCCACTTGCCTCCAGGTACCACTAAGTTAATTCCATCAGGGATTAATTCACTGATTAGGTTAAGGCTGTCATAACCCAATCAATTCTCCTTCAAACCTTCTTGCATGGTCTCACACATGAGCTTTACAGGGACACCTCACATCTAAACCATAACAATCAACAATGTTAAGCTCTTTTTGAGTCAGTCATTTTTTATGCCATCCTCATGCACTCAGAGTCCTGGAATGTCACCTTTTTATTCTAAGGGTCCTTCTTCAGTGCTTACCATCCTGTAGCCCAAATCTGGCTTTAGCACACCAAAGCTATACCATTTCAAGAATAGTCCTTTGTCTCAGAAAAGTCTGGGAGGAGAAGGGCAACAGCCAGTAATGACTGCATTTCAGCTGGGTACAGCGGCATGCCCTATAGTTCCAGTGACTCACAGGTTTTTAAGGCAGGAGTATTGCTTAAGCCCAGGAGTCTGGGGCCAGCCTGGGCAATATGGCAAGGCCCCATCTTAAAAAAAAATCAAGAATGACCCCATTTCAATGATCTCTTTCAAAGACTTGTTGTATCATTCAACCTCATGAAAAGACAAGGGCATATCAAGGAGGAAAAAGAAGCTGGAGTCAGGAGTAATGGGTTCTACTTCTTTCTCTACCACCAATGATTTTGAGTATATTATTGGCCTTTTCTAACCCTCTATTTTTCCATCTGTAAATTAGCTACCCTCAGAGGTTGCTCTGTTCTGACCTTCTATGACCTGGGGTTTGCCTCTTTGGAGGAAGGTACCATTCAGTGCTGGCCAGGGGCTTTGTAGTGACCATGAATTGAGCTACAGAGGTGTGCCTTACCAGATGAGGATCTTTCAGTGCTAAGAGAATTGTTACACAGGCCAGGCATAGACCTGCCTTGAGATATCACCTTGTAGGCTGCAGCTTCCAATGGGAGGCTAACCTTGAAAGGCCAGGTCACAGAGAGTTACAAAGCCCCATCCACATCTGACCTGGGGTGAATGTCAGAGTGCTCCAGCATTAAACAAGAAGCATTTGTTGTCAGCATCCAAATAACATTAGGCTGTTGAAAACCCTCCCTCCCAAAGTCACCAAGATACAAGAAAACTCAAATGTCCCTTGGTCTCTGAAGGATTGTTGAGAATATCCAGGGCCAAGGAGTATAGTCTGGCCATTTACAACCATAAGGGGACCTTCACACACCAGACCTACCTCCCAGACAAAAGCACCCTGTCCTTGTGTGCTTGTTCTTAGCCAGTGGGAGGGCTAGTTCTGAAGACCCACTGCTCATGAGCCAGAGGCATTTGGCTGCAGGAGGCCGGTGGTGCATGTGCATGCTCGGGGTACAACTCAGTGGAATGAAGTTTGCTCAGACCTTTCTCCTTCCCTTGAAGGTACTACAGGGCTCCTGGGTGCAATGATGTGTGGTCCAAATAGGGCCCATGCATCATTGCTTGTGGATTATGCCACCTTTCCCCTACATACTATGTTCTGAGACTTAATACACAGGCATCAATGAGTCCTTTAGCCAGATGAGAAAAGGTTTGAGGGTCTACAACTAGGGTCTTAATATGTAAACTGTCTTAAGAATCCATTTAAGACCCTACTATCCAACTTGATAACTATGTCCTCTTGGGATAGTCTCTTAACTGTCTTCATCCATAAACTGGGGGTAGTCAGGGAAAATGAAATAAAAATCAAAGGAATTTGGAATTTGAAAATTCTTGAAGATCATCTTGACCAACTGTTTCATTTGGCGAGTCAAAAACTGAAATTAAGAGAGAAAACGTTCTGATTCAAAGTAGCATGGAAATAGAAAGACCAGGTAAAGGCTCCAAGCATCTTGGTACCCAGTCCAATAACTATTAGAGCTTGCTAGATTGTCTTTTATAATACTTCCATTTCTCTGTGCCCATGAAGATGGAGAGAAAACTTGTAGAAGTTCTTCAAGTGCCCACAGTATGAACAACTTCTGGGATATGAAATACCTTTTTAGGGAAGAAAGGGGATAAGTGGATACTGCTAGGGATAGTCCTGGCTAAAGATGGTCCAGGCCAAAAGTAGTCATAGCCAGAGGTGGTAATTCAAGAGAGAGATGGCCCAAGCATGAAATGATCTGGTCCAGAGAAGGTTCCAACTACTGGGTTGTCATCTCTATGGGAGATGGGCCATCCTATAGAGACCTAGATACAAACTGTCCCAGGACAGAGCTCTCCCAGGTTAACATGACTCAGACAGGTTAGGGTACCACGGTGGCATAATCCACAATGGGTAAGATATGAATTTTTCTTAGTGCCTCTTTTCAAATGGTAGTCCTAACCAGTCTTTATCTCTTGTCCCCACTCCCTCCTTCTCCTTATAGTGTGTGGCCAGCCCTCCCGCTCCCTGCCAAATCTGGTCAAGCGGATCATTGGAGGCCGGAATGCTGAGCCTGGCCTCTTTCCATGGCAGGCTCTGATAGTGGTAGAGGACACCTCAAGGGTACCAAATGACAAGTGGTTCGGGAGTGGAGCACTACTCTCTGAGTCTTGGATTCTCACGGCCGCTCACGTGCTGCGTTCACAGCGCAGAGACAACACAGTGATACCGGTCTCTAAGGAGCATGTCACTGTCTACTTGGGCCTGCATGACGTTCGGGACAAATCAGGAGCTGTCAACAGCTCAGCTTCCAGAGTGGTGCTCCACCCAGACTTCAACATCCAGAACTACAATCATGACATAGCTCTGGTGCAGCTGCAGGAGCCTGTACCCCTGGGACCCCACGTCATGCCTATCTGCTTGCCAAGGCCTGAGCCTGAAGGCCCAGTCCCCCACATGCTTGGCCTGGTGGCCGGCTGGGGCATTTCCAATCCCAATGTGACAGTGGATGAGATCATCAGCAGTGGCACGCGAACCTTGTCCGATGTCCTTCAGTACGTCAAGTTACCCGTGGTGCCGCATGCTGAGTGCAAAGCCAGCTATGAGTCCCGCTCAGGCAACTACAGCGTCACAGAGAACATGTTCTGTGCTGGCTACTATGAAGGTGGCAAGGACACATGCCTTGGAGATAGTGGCGGGGCCTTTGTTATCCTTGATGACTTGAGCCAGCACTGGGTGGCCCAAGGCCTTGTATCCTGGGGAGGCCCTGAAGAATGTGGTAGCAAGCAGGTATATGGAGTCTACACAAAGGTCTCCAACTATGTGGACTGGCTGTGGGAGCAGATGGGCTCCTCACAAGGTTTGGGAGAGCTCCAGGTGGAGCGGTGAGCTGACTTACTTCCTCAGGGTCTGTCTACCCTGCCCCAGCTCAAGTGAGACTACACCACACACCTCCAACAGCACACTCCATGTTACTTAACAGACCAAATAGAATGGAACACAGTGACCTACTGGGGCACTCATCCTCCTAAGATGGACCCCAGGACCCTGAGAGGCAGCAGTGTTGTATAAGGAAAAGGTTCTAGGCAAGAGACCAGGGTCCACGACCATGGTCAATTCCATTCCCCTCACTGGCCTTCACTCTTTCCAGCAATACAATGGGAAAGCTGGACCAGAAGACCTCTGGGCCAATCTAGCACTCCTCTCTGGCAAGCTTTATCCCATGGCCTTTATTCACTCCTAATTATATATCAAACCTATTGGGCCCACTGTTGGTATATTTGAGCTTGATTATTAGGAAATGATTCCTTGCATTGAACTTAACTCTGCATTCATATTTTGACCCAGCTCTGCACTCTGGGCCTATATCAAATCCACTCCCTCCTCTAGGAGAAAACCATTCAGGTTTGGGGGATAGAGATCATAAACCTGGGGGCCTTCCTCTCTAGTAAAATAACTTGGAGCACTTTTGCTCCTAGGATTCCTCTTCAACCTTCTTCCAGTCCAAGCTTCATCCTTTATATTCCCTATTAAAGAAATGTCAAGGACAAAGAGAAAACCTGTGACTGAGGAAGACAATAGCAGTAGGAGGGTCCCCAAGCCCGTTGAATTCCTACTTTCAGCTCAGAACATCACTTGGGCCCACATGCCACTCCTGAATGGCTGACATCCCAGGCTGTCAATATGTACCACTCCAGACAAGTGAGAAGCAACCTTTCATCCCTGAAATGAGTCATCTGAAAAGACTACCTGAGCCCTGAGAGCAAATGTGGAGACTTGGCTGTTACTTGGGGAAAAGAGAAGGTGCACATTGTATCCCACTGTGCTTCTGGACAGGAAAATGGAAGAAAGGGTGAACTCAGGACTCTAAGATTCACCTATGTCCTGCTCTATAGCCATGGGACCTAGCTCAACAGAGAATTACCCAGCAGGATATTCAGAGAGATCCAGTCCTGTGCTTTCTGGGAACCAGAGATCAAGAGAAGCAGAGACTCATTGGTGACAGTGAAAAGAGGGGAGAGCCATGAATGCTGGTTTCTAGCCCTGTCTCTGTCTCCAACTGGCACTGGCTATAAATCCTTTGACAAATCATTTTCCCGTTGAGCCTCAGTTCCCCTATCTGCAAGGGAAGTCATAAGAGCCCCTTAGGGTTTTTCCATCTCTTGCATTCAGCACTTCTCTGATTGCCAGAAGCCTGTCTCTGGCTGTCACAGGCTGATTGTGCCCCCTCAGAGCTCTTTTCCCTGGGAATCTTCATCAGACAAATGCAGCCAGAGAACAATTGGGAAATGTTCACTTTCCCAGTCAGTTCATAAAAACACACTCCTATACCTATGAATGGTGCATGTAGAGAATGCTATATTTTGTATATTTAATATCACATGCTTTGCTACTCTGTAAGGGGCCTCTGCACTCTGTCTCAGCTGTCAGGGGTCCAAAGTGGAAATAAACCCTCTGTGGATAACCAATAGCCTTAGTTTGGGAGTTTTGTTAATGTTGTTGAAGTGTGACCATTTGTTTTGATTTTTTAAATTGGCCCCCTCATTAAACCAAAATTTCCCCTGTTACAGGAAAAACAAAACAAAACAAAACACTTATGGCATCTGGGCATCACCCAAGAAGAAGTGTCAAAGAGAGGACTTTGTTATTGATATGTTCCCTTCTCAGAGGGTGCACGCTCCTCCATTTAAGTGCCTGTCATTTGAGTCCTTGGCTTCAAAGAGCTCACACTAGCGCGGGAGACAAAGTTGTGTTTATCTAAGTATTAAACAGGCAAAAGGAGGTGGACATATAAGAGAAATTGCTATTTAAATATCATGGGAACTTAATTAAAGGAAGATGTGATTTCATACAGCTAGAGGGGATCAGAATGGCTTTGCAGAAACTTCAAAGATGTACTTGGTGATGGGTAGGAAGAGGTAGAGTCGGCAATGTTATTAACCCAGGAAAGTGAGCCACATTTGGAGTGGAAGCAGTGTGCATCGAAGGAGTTGAAAGAATCTAAAAGCTGTACTCTGCACTCTGTCCTGTGACAAGGGATTTTCTAAGTTTGAAGTCTATCAATCAGAATCATGGGGTAGGGGTGCTTGTTATGAATGTAGATTGCTGGGTCTCACCCACTGAAAATTGAGAATTTGGCAGGTCTGAGAGCAGGTGGTGTGATGTGGAAAGTGGAGGGAAAGGGACTGAGCTAGGGAGAGTGGCTGGGAAACTACTGAGACTATCCTGGCAAGAGATGGGGAGAACCCACCAAACCAAGGAGCTGTGACAGTGCAAACATGAGGTCAGAAGTTTAAATCCATTTAGGTTGTAATCCCAGTAAAGGTTGGCCTTAGGCATCTCTTGAGATTGTGCAAGCTTTAGGGTGCAGGGGTTGATATGAGTCAACCTGAGAGTGAGGGCTCTCCAGGGGACACACACGTCTTGCCTTTGTTTGAGGTTTGTATCATTTATTTTTGTGTCATGCTTTTTACACTATTGAGAACTAAAAGAATCCTAAATTAGACTTCATGCTTCGTATGTTGCTGGTTTCAAGGACTATCATATCCGGTGTTCTACTACATTTCAGATTCTTGTTTTCTTCTAGATGTTTGGAATTTATATTGTGACATACCGAGACGCTGAGGTTCTATGGAGAATATTGGGACATGGATGGGGACGAGGCATTGGGCTGCTTCTCCTAGTGATTCAACACCAACTTAGGGACTGACTTGATATGGGGGTAGAAGAAAAGGGAGGCAACAGAAATGTGGTTGTTGCAGACATTCACAGAGGTCTGGCTAACAAGAGGAGAAAGTTCATGAAAGCTGGTGAACAGGGCTTAGCATCTTTAACTTTGAAGAGTTTAAGTAGGCAGTAAAGAATAGTGAGTTCCAGAGAAAGAGGGCAGATTTAAAGACACTGAGATGAAATTCATTAGCATTTAGGTAGAATATGGCAGAGGGGTGGATTTTCATCTATTGGAAATGTGCAGAAAACAAAAAGGAGCCTAAGGGCTCAACAAGGCAAATACCAGCATAGAGATCATGAAGAGACGCCCCTAGAAAGAAACAGAGCAAAAGAAAGGACCAAAAAAAAGTAGGGAGGGAGAAAAGAGAAAAGAAAAAAGAAAGAGGGGGGAAACAAAACAAGAAGAAAAGTATTCAGAAGCCAGGGACAGGAAATCGTCAAGAAGGGTGAAGAGCTCAAGGGCATGCATTACAGCTGAGGGTCCAGGAGAAGGCCCTGGGGTGGATGTTCCCCAGCACAGGCCCAAGTCTCAGTGGCCATCTCAGGGAGGACAGAGAACAGGACCCCCAGTTGCATTATGTCTTTCTCTCATTGTCCCTCCACCCAGGGTGTTTCCCTCCTCCGTTCCTCCAGACTCTTCACTGGCTCTAAGAAGAGCTTCTACGTACAGTAAAAATTATGCACTCAGTCCCCGAGGTTTTAATTCCCTATAGCCTACACGTTTTTGTGTGTTTGTTTGCTTTTGTTTTTGTTTTTATTCTTACCACAATCCCTACCTCTGCAAATGAAAAGTCTCTTTCTTAGACATTGGTTTAGGCTTTGCTCTTTCAAAAGCCAAAGCCTATCCATTCTTCCCCTAATGTGATGGGTATCCCAGCTTCAGTGGTTGGGGAATCACAGGACAAGGAGAACTAATGCCTAGTAGGAAGAATACATCAGATAAAATTTAAGTCTGTGTAGTATGGGGCACTTCCTTCTTCTGAATCCAACTCCAAAGGAGAGGGAAGACTGAGCATCCACCCCTCTGTGCAGAAGCTTGACTATGGAAGGGAAAAGAAGAGGCTGTGGCATGAGAGAGAAGCAGGGAAATGGAAGTTGGTTTTTAGGATGAAAATGCTTGACCATGTTTTAGAGGCAGAGGAGAAGCAGAGTTGGAAAATACAGGAGCTGGGCCAGGTCCCTGAGAGTTAAGTGAGGAGATCCAGAGCACAGGATTGGTTATGAAGAGAAGAAAAGTTGACAGGAGGAGGATATGGGGAGGAGGACAACCGAGGAACTCCCACCCAATGGACTCCTGAGCATCCAGTAGGAAGGGGGACAGGACTTCCATTGAGGCAGCTGAACCTAGGCACAGAGAATGACACTGGGAGATGCTGGAGATTCAGTCAAGGTTGCAGTATATTGATCTGTGATTTTTGTCAGGCTGTGATGTACATGGATGTTTGGGAATTCAGGTTAGTGGAAGACAGGGGATGGAGCAGGCAGACACTTCTTGTAGGGCTTCTCTGAGAATAGGCCTCTGCAGTTAGAGCATGAAGTTCCTTTATTAGTCAGAACTTTCATTTCTAAATGACAGAAATGCAATATAAACAGCATAAGAAGAAAAAGAAAGAGTGTATAGGTTCCCATAATGAAGAGGTTCTACCAAACGGTCTCAATATGGTTAGTTCAAAGGGCTCAAAAAATCGGAAGACAATCTCTCTCTTCTCCCCTAGTCTTCCAGTTCCGCTGTCCTCCAGGTGAATAGCATTACTCAGCGAACTCTTCATGAGAGTATCACCCGCAGGTGTGGGCTTATGGCCAACAGCCAAGCAACCCCTGTAGAAAATGACTTTCTCTTTTTCTAGTATGTTTAGCAAAATTTTGAAGCTAGGCTTTCATTGGCTTGGCCAAGGTCACATCCCATCTCTAAGCAATTGCTGTGATCAAGGGATCCAGGGTTTTGATCAGTCACAATTCTCTTCCCTGAAACCAGAGGTGAAGTCAGTCCAACTTAGGCTACATAGACCAAAAAATGGACCCTGAAGAAAACTCATAGTACCATTATCAGAGTGGGCCACAGATGTTGGTTCATCAAAACTAACAGGTGTTCCTAAAAGGGTGATAAACTGGAAACCCTGGAAATGGGCAATATGGAGCCCAGAGTATGATCTGTCCCTTCCTCCCTTGGCTGCAGTGTGTGGTCTTCCCAAGTTCTCCCAGACGCTGATGGCCAAGATCTTCAATGGACGCCCAGCCCAGAAGGGCACCGCTCCCTGGATTGCCATGCTGTCTCACCCAAATGGGCAGCCCTTCTGTGGGGGCACCCTTGTAGGTAAGGAGGAGGTGGAAGGGGTGAAGGACTCAGGACTGGTGGCAGAGTGAGGGCTACCTGATCCTGTTCCTGAAGGCAGACCAAGGTCTCTTTGTTCAGAATCGCTGTCTGTAGCAGTATACTGTGGTAGAAGGAACTCTTAACTGGAACCAGGAGACATGTGTTCCAATTCTTTGAGATGCCAAACACCTCCTAAATCCTCATCAGTCTCTGGCCTCAAGAAGGACCACATCAGGGAATCAGACTCTCAAACATAAATTACAATACAAGGCAATTACCTTGGATCAAAGGCAGGCTATGACAGGGTTGTATGATTAGGAAGAACCAGGAAACTTACCCTCAGACAGTCAGGGAAGGTAGATTTGCAAAGGCCTCGAATGCCACATTTAGAGATTTACATCAGATCCTGGGCACTACTGCAAATTCATAATCATGTTCTGGAAAGTTCTGTCTAGGGGCAATCTAGACCAAAAGGAGGGAATCTAAAAGCAAGAAATTCAGTGTGGTAACTATTTGCAATAGTGGGGAGAGAAGTTATAAGCCTCAAAGTAAGAAGTAAGGGCACAAGGGATGGAAATGAGGGGGGCTGGTTAAAAAGCATTGGAAGAGAAGATTGACAGCTTTGTAAAGAGTTAAATGTGGGTGGGAGTGGGGGCAAGGTGGGGAAGGAACATCTGATGGCTCTCCCTGCTGCATTTTTGCCTGGATGTAGATGATTTCAAGTATTTCAAGTTCATTCATGTTCTTACCTCCAGGAATGGGTGAATTGGCAAATGGGGTATGTGAAGTCTCCACTCTAATTCCCATGAGAGCAAAGATGAAGGATCCCACTCAGTGGAGCCTCAATGGGACAGGAAGAACGAGCAAAGGTGTCAAAGAAAGGAAGAAATAAAGCCAGCTGTGGCTGAGGGCCATCCAGTGGGGAGCAGGGCTGGGGAGAAGACCAAGAAAGATGAAGAAAGGGAGATAAACAGAGGGAGCCGGTCAGCAGCAGAAAGGACTAAGAGACAGAAAGAGACCAATAAGAGAGACCTAGGAAATAAGAGAAAGGAGACTGAGGGGTGAAAAGAGAAATTAAAAGGCATGATACAACAAGAAGACAGACTGGTAAGATGTGCAATATCTGAGGAAGAGGAGAAATCATGGAAGAAGATAGGAAGGGTGGACCCTCACGTGCAGAGACAGAAGAGAGGAGAGGTGGTGAGGAAGAGTGACAGGCGAGCTGAAGCCAGGCCAGGTGGCTTGTCAGGCAAGTGAAAGAGATGGATGGAGGTGCCCACTGTTTTAAGACTTAAATTCATTGTTTTAAACCTTGAGTTTTAAAATCAACAACGTTCCTGCCTTATTCCCTACAACTCGTGTTTGAGAGTTGTTTGAAGTTCACTTCTCTACCCTCACCCAAGCCAAGAGCTCCCTCACACCTCACCCTCCCAGAGCTCTCACAAACTAGGATCTCTTTCCTCTGGGCTTCGGTCTTATGGGGTGAAGGAGAGGTAGAAGAGGGCAGGAGAGCCCAGAGGGAGCTAAGGGGTGAAGGAAGTGGCAAAGCACAGTCTTGATGCCCACAGGGAGGCTGGGCAGAGGGATTGACAGAGCTGGAGGGTGAGGCCATGCAGACGGGCCAGTGCACAGTGCTGGGCTCATCTAAATAGCCCAGATCCCCTTTCTGAGGCAGGCTCCCCTAAACTGGGTATTTTAGCCAACCTTACCTACCTGCAAAGTCAACCCAACAGCTCCTGACCATGGGTGGGGTCAAGATCAATTAGAGGCGAAAGAGGGTAGCCTTGTGATGGTCTATGTAGAGCCAGGGGCCAGAGCACACAGCTACTTCTGAGAGGGCCAGAGGAGTTTGGGATCTGCTCCAGAAAAGCACCTCTCCCTTGACTTTGAACCCTAACCTGATATCCCTGACTCTTACCCCCTAAGACTCAGAGCCTTTCTTTTTTCTTGGCTCATCCAGGATATACCTCAGAGTTCAGCTACTTATGTACTTGTCATCTGTCCCACCTAAAGGATAGCCTGGCCCTATATTAAACAAAGTTGAGGAATATATCTGCCCAGGAGAAGAAGATAGCCAAGACATAAGAAATATACTTGGCTGCTAGCTACTGATCATTCTACTCAAACTGTAATGAGCCCATGAATTATTTGGGGATCATGCTCAAGTACAGGCTTTGATTTGCTTTTCATTTCAAAGGAGTTTCCAGGTGAGGCTGATGCTGCTGGTCCAGGGACCACACTTTGAGAAGTAAGGCCAGAGAGGTAGCCAGTGAGCACAAGTTGTTGTGGGCCCACCTTCGGCTGTTTTTCACCCCCATCATAGGTTTCAGGGAACCCTGAAACTCTCTTTAAAACATTCAGTCCTGGTGTGATTTGAGACAGGCCGTTGAAATCAAGTTTTACACCTCATCTTCCACTTAGTATCAAGTAAGTGTCTGAGACCAAGAGATGCAACAAAGAGGGGTTTGGCCTTTGTAAGGTCTGAAGGGGTGCCCTGGAACAGTCTCAAGTCCCTTAACTCAAGACACTGGGAGGCAGGACAGGGTGGTGAAGGAAGTGGTGTTTGTGTGTTCTGTTCTCCAGGATCCAACTGGATTGTGACTGCTGCTCACTGCCTCCACCAATACCTCGATTCAGACGACTTGACCCTGGATGACTCATACTTGCTTAGCCCTTCTGACTTTATGATCATTATGGGTGAGTGAGGTGCAAATGAGAAGTGGTTTTTGGAACAGGGTTCTGCTCCTGCCATTTTTCAAGGCTTTCCTGTATAAGATCAATAGCTGATTCAATTCAGGTATACACTCTGCCAGGATTGAATGACACATTGTCATGAATACCTAGCTCCTGCCCACAAGGAGCTACCGTATAACAGAGGAACAAGATACAAATGCAGGGCCATCTGACCCAAGGTAGGAAGCAGCTCATTTGGTAGTAGAGGGACAGGTGAAGGGCCACGGGAGTTCATAAGGGAAAGATTTCTAACCGAAGTGTCTGAGAGGCTTCATGGAGGAGGCAACGTGTGACCGAGGCACTGGGAGGAGAGGATATTGGACTGTGGCAAGAGGCATAAGAAAAGTTCACTAAGGCAATGGGTGGGTGAAGGGCAAGGAAAAGGTTAAGTCTGGAAGCAGGCCCTGGATGGCACCAGACATGACAAGGTGGGACCTTATCCTCCATTATCCTCGTGCCTCCCATGTCTTCCTCTTGCACAGGCAAGCACTGGAGGCTCCGGTCTGATGAAAACGAACAGCATCTCGGTGTCAAACATTTCATCCTCCATCCGCTGTATCAACCCCACACTTTTGAGAACGATGTGGCTCTGGTGGAGCTGCTGGAAAGCCCAATACTGAATGACTTCGTGATGCCCATATGTCTGCCTGAGGAGCCCCCGAAGGAAGGTACCTTCCCCAAACCCCGATCCCACCTCCGCAGCGCAGCTGGGATCTAAGCAGGGAGTTCTCCAGTCTTGAGGAGGCTCTGGTGCCAATTGAGTCAGCCAATGGTGGCTACATAATCCCCTGGATGCCTGCCCTAAAGCTGCAAAGTCAGAACTAGTTTGGAGGTAGTGGTAGGCACATAGTGAACAGGCAGGCCCACTGATCCAGACAGGAAAACAAAATCCAGACTAGTGATGGCTACAGAGAGAATTTATGATAGGGTATTAGCAGAATAAATAAGTAAAAGGGAAAGCTGACTATCAACAGGAAGAAACCTCTGCCTCTAGGTCTTGGGGAACAAAAGGAAGAGGCTGGAATTATAGAACCTAGAGGCTTGGAAAGGGGCCCTTTGGAGCTAGAACTTAGACTTCCACAGAAGAGGCTGATGTGTTAAGGAAAATAGTTGAAACCAATTGCCACCAGTAGAGTGAGAAGCCATTAAGGAAATCCTCCAATCTCCCTGAAAATGCCTCCTATGTTCAGGACGCCAGCCAGACAAGCAGAACTGCCATTTCAGAGTCTCACTCCTAGTACCACAAAGCAGAGCATAGACAGGTAAGGCTGAAGCCAAGGCACAATAGCTTAATAGCCAGCACAGAGTCAAATCCCATTGCTTGCATCCCCAGTTAGGTGATCAAAGGAAAGTACTTGGTCTCATTAAACCCCGTCCACTTACTTCTAAACTGGAGACAATACCCCTTGGGGTGATTGTGATATTTAAATAGGTAATATAAATGAGATAATATAAATCCAACATAGAATAAGAGACCAGCTCATGCCGGTTGACTTCCTTTTCATTCTAAATTCAGTGGTACCATATCATAATTCACTCCTTTTCACTCCTTTAGCTCAAAGCTGCTAAAAATTTTGCTAAGATAGAATCTGAGAAGTACTTATGGGAAGTGAGCTGACAGAAAAGACACAGAGTCCACTGACTTTAACTATTTGGGTGCTGTGTACTTACCACATGCCAGCTGGTTTGTATCCCTTCACTTACTACTCATGAAAGCCTTGCACGCTGGTATGATAGCCCCATATTATAGATTAGAAAATGGAGGCTCGGCAAAGTAAAGTAATTCATCCAACATACCGTCTATAAAAAGCAGATCTGAAGCTAGTGTCCAGGTTTTCTGACTTTAAGCCCAGTGCTATTTTCATTATCCAGGCTCTTTCTCAAGTAAGATTACAGTTGCTCTGTTAGCATTCAATCCATTTTCACATTGTCCCCAGATTTGCCAACTTCATAGCTTCAGAGCTAGAAAATATTTAGAGAATGCCAAGTCTAGCTTCATCATTTTATGGATAAGGAGACTGAGGCTTAGAAGGAGAGAAGAACACATAAGTCTTCCTAAAGGTAGCATAGCCTATTGTTGGCTAGGCTGGGCTTTTTATTTATTTACAATAATTTCTTGAGCATCTACTACATGCAGACATTCTTAGAGGCCAGGGGACAAGATGAATGAGATTACTGCTCTTGTAGAGCCTATGTTCCATGCTAGTTGCGGGTAGAAGAAAATAGACAAATAAATCAGGTGACATATCATAGAAACAAGTGTCCCCTGTTCTGTCACAGATCACCTCCAACTCAGCAGCCTTTCCCATCTTCCTCTCCATCTTGCTGCCTTTCTCTGAAGTAGCAAACTCAGCCCTTCCTCTACAGGCAGAGGGTGACAGAAGTACAAGATGCAGCATTCTGAACACCTCACAGACAGCCCCTGTGTCCTGACAGTGTCTCCTCTCCTCCAGGAACCATGGTCATCGTCAGCGGCTGGGGGAAGCAGTTCTTGCAGAGGTTCCCAGACACCCTGATGGAGGTGAAGTTCAATCTATATCCTACAAACAGTGACACCTTGGCCCTTGCTGGCCTTCACGCTTCACATTGCTTTCTCAGGAATTGGAGGCTTGGGCAGGCTGGTGAAAGAGAGGCCAGAAACCCAGTCTTCCCTCCAAAGTTCAGTGGGACTTTGGAGCCCAGAAACCTTGACTTGTTTATTCTGCCGATGGTGGACTCTAGCCTCCAAACGCTGTTCAATGTCCTTGGTAGTTATTAGAGCCCTAGATTATAGAAATTCTCCAAGAAAACAACAGGTTTGGACACCACAAAGGTTCATGATTCATCTTACACCATGAGGACTACATAGCCAAGAACGGGACAGGCTCTTGTGAACCCCAGTCCTTGCAAACATAAACTCACCATTGCATTCAGAAGGTCACATTCCTGTCATTTTAGAAAAGAACTCCAAACTAGACATAAAGAACAAAGCCCTGGCTCCACATCCTGGCTTCTTCATTTATTGGATTATCTGAAAAAGTCATTTTGCCTCTTTAGGTCATAGCCTACCATCTCCAACTGCCAAGTTCAAGGGCAACACTAGATGACCTCTAAGAAATGCCTGGCTCTAACATCACTAATTCTGTGACACAGCTAGCTTCTAAATCCTTCAATATGCATTATTTTAACACACTTTGAAATTGTACATCTGCAACATCCCTTCATCCCTTCATTCATGAACTCCCAGTTGTTTATTTAGTGTCTCCTCTATAGTAGCTGTTAAGTGTGCTGGGATGGAGGGCGGGTAAAAGGACAGATCTGGTTCCCAGCCTCTTTGGGCTTATAATCAAGTAGGTGCATCAGAAAGTACTTATGGGTGTGATAAAGGTGACGATAGATAAGTTCAGGGCACTCTGGAATGTGGGGGAATCAGATCTTATCTTGGGGGTTGAGGAAGACTTCCCCAGGACATGACACTTAGGTGATATACTGAATGATCAGAGGAGGTTAATTGGGTACTCAACAGTTTAGTGCAGACATGTCTCACAATGTGGCTTCCTCTTCCCACTTATCTAGGCAAGGCCCTGGCCCAAAAAGAATCTGAATGGCCTCTGGTTCCCTCTTAACAAGGACCAACAGAAAGTGTATGTTGGAGCATCTGGTCCATTCAATTCTTGGCCAGGTTGAATGAGATTCATGTTTCCCCTTTTTATTTCAGATAGTTAGTCCAACATTTACCCCATGCTGAATCCAAAATGATGATGATCACAATATCTTGTTTTTATGTATCCATTCACACCTTAATTTTTAAAAAATATTGATTATTTACTATTTTCCCAGTTATGTAACATAGAAATGGACAACATACAGACTCAGTGTCCAGAGCACATCCTGTAGTGAGGGAGAGAAACACAAGTGAATGTTTGCTGTAAAGCAAGCCAGGATGATCCCTAAAGTACTAATAGTTATAGCTTTTGTACTTTTCAAAGCTCTTGTTCATTCCTTTCCTCTGCAAATAACTCCACATGATTAGTATGTCAAACACGATGGCTCCCACATTTTGGATGAGGAAATAGCCTTGGAAGTCTGAAAACCAGTGATTAACTCATAAGCCTCATCCCACAGTAAGAGCAAGGGAAAGAAACAGACCATGGTTCTTGTATATAATGTCATATTTGAACTAATGCATATGCTAGGCAAATAGTAGTATCTCCATTTTATAGATATAAGAACTGAATTCCAGGGAGGCCAAGTTACTTGTCAAAGGTCACATATAGCAACTGAGATGGGACCAGAACATGAGCCCTGGGTTCTCCATTCAATTGTTTCTTCACCGGCACCAAATCTAAGGTGGATCTAGATGCTCCAGGGGTGTCAGAATGGCAAGGAGTGGGAACCAACAATAGCCTTGTGTTCCAGATTGAAATCCCCATTGTTAACCACCATACCTGCCAGGAGAGCTATGCTCGGCGGAAGAAGATCATAACCAAGGACATGCTCTGTGCTGGGGAGAAGGAAGGTAGGTTATGCTGACATACAACATGGGCACCAGCGCCCAGCAGTGAAGGGCCAGAGCCCTCCCAACCTGTGGGGAGAGCTTCCATTGCATCCGAGAGAAACATGCTAAGGATTTCCATCACTCCTTTCTTGAACCAGCACTTTCTTTTTTTTTTTTTTTTTAATTTTTTATTGTTGGTTGTTCAAAACATTACAAATTTCTTGACATATCATATTCCACACTTTGATTCAAGTGGGTTATGAACTCCCACCTTCACCCCATACACAGATTGCAGAATCACATCAGTTACACATCCATTGATTTACATATTGCCATACTAGTGTCTGTTGTGCTCCGCTGCCTTTCCCATCCTCCACCCTCCCCCCTCCCCACCTCTCCCCTCCCCTCCCCTCCTCTCTCTCTACCTCCTCCACTGTATAACCCTGAGGGTCTCCTTCCATTTCCATGCAATTTCCCTTCTCTCTCCCTTTCCCTCCCACCTCTCATCCCTGTTAAATGTTAATCTTCTTCTCCTGCTCTTTGTCCCTACTCTGATCTTAGTTACTCTCCTTATATCAAAGAAGACATTTGGCATTTGTTTTTTAGGGATTGGCTAGCTTCACTTAGCATAATCTGCTCTAATGCCATCCATTTCCCTGCAAATTCTATGATTTTGTCATTTTTTTATGCAGAGTAATCATTTTGAGCTCTGAGGCCTGAGGGAAACGACTCAGAGCTCAGGTTTGGGTCACACGGTCTGCTGCGCCCTCTAGTGCCAAATTCTCTAAACTACAAGTCAGGCTTGGAGAGAAGGATGCTTCCTCTGGATTTGGGCTGGGAAGGGGCACCCTAATTTTAATCTGCATCTCCTTTACATCTAGGGGGGAAGGATGCCTGTGCGGGAGACTCTGGAGGCCCCATGGTGACTCTGGATATGAAGAGAGGCCAATGGTACCTGGTGGGCACAGTGTCCTGGGGTGAGGGCTGTGGAAAGAAGGATCTCTATGGAGTGTATTCGGACATCTACCACAACAAGGGCTGGATCCAGAGGGTCACCGGGGTGAGAAATTGAGTTCAGCTTTCAGTCAGCACTGCCTTCGGCGGTAAGTCAGCGGCTGAAGATAATTATCTCATGCTGGCAGTCACTTCTCCCTGGCCCCTCAGCCTTCTCCCCTTCATTCAGCCCACCTGTCAAAGAGCAAGCGTGGGAGCATGCTGTCTCCTTCCCCCTCTCTTTAAGAGGCAAAGTAGTAGAGTGGGCAGAACTCAAGGCCAAATCCAGGTCCCGTCACTTACAAGCGTCGGGATGCCAGACAGCTGATTTGTCCTCTGACTCTGTTTCTTCATCCATAACATTGCAAGTGACACACCTTACCTACCTCATAAAAGTCTGATGATGATCAAATTAATTAACATATACATAGTACTTAACCAGTGCATAGCCTAAACTAAGTGTCCCATAGATGTGACTTAGATCAACTCTAGGCAAATGAAGTCCCCTTGCAAAACCCCTGGGTTTTGCTGGGTCTTAGGCCTGATTAGTGACACACCTGTCCTCCCCCATTGACCATCTCCTCCATTTGCCCTCTATGTGCTTCTTTGCCACATACAACTCTCCCCACCCAACCCTCCCCCATTAAGAGGTAAAATAGACAAGGGTCTTAGTCCTGTGGCATGCCCCACAGCAAGGTGGTTATGCCCTTGAGCTAGGTACCAAGTTGTGACAGTGACAGAGAAGCAACTTCCAGGAGAGAGACTAGGGATGGGGTTCTGGGAAGTCAGATATCTGATGCTAGAACCAGTTTTGTCCCCCTCCCAGCTCATCCTGTGATCCTATGCAAGTCCTTTCCCCTCATCTCAAAGGGCCCTTCCAGCTCTGACAATCCAGGATCCAATGAAGTCCTATTTTCCCTGATGAGATGAGTTAAAGCCAAAGTAACCCAAAGGCCAAAATTTCATTAACTTCAAAGAGCTTAGATGGAGACAAAATGCTGCTGCTGCTCCTGCCATCTCCACCACTGCCCACCACACCCTGTTTCCCAAAGACATAAACCAGGCAAAGTGCAGCCAAAAGATCTTTCCATATTCCTAAGAAAAGCAACTGTTCTGGACCCTGGGCTCCTTGCCTTCCCTAGTCCCAGGCTGCTGCGGGTAGGCACTGGCAAGCTAGACCTCAGGCCCCTGAGCTCTCTGTGTCCACAGATGGCCCCACGCAGCCGTTCCCCTGATTCCTCACCCCTGTGCCGCACCCTGAGCTCCCTTGCCTTGCAAGGTCATGAATGTTCTCAAGCAGTAATCCTCCCTCATCCAAGAACCACTTCCTCCTTGCTCAGGGAGCTTATAGAGAACTCCTCAACTCCAGAGCTCCAAGATACAAACTCTCCAGGGATCAGAAGTCCCGAGTCTCTGTCTTCTGTTCTGCCAGAATGTCTCTTGATGGAAAATTTGAGCTCTTGACCTGCACGGCAGCTGCTGTGGTCATTCTGGGTCTCTTGCTAAATGAGGAAGTGAGCAAGTACTCGTAGGCATTAAGCCCTCAGCTGAACACTCAGGGACAGCCATGCAAAACCTGCCTCGACTTCTGTGTGCCCTGCTTTTTCTTCTGCAAAGGGAAGAGGACAAGGAGAACTATGCTCAGCGGAAGAAGATAGTAACCGAGGACATGCTCTGTGCTGGGGAAAAGGAAGGTAGGTTATGCTGACATACAACATGGGCACCATCAGATGCTAATCAGACAAGCTGGAGTTCTGTGTAAAACACCAAAGAAGAATTGTGACACCAAATTTTGAAATCACCCCAACAGTCATCCCAAGACACTGTACCTTCCCATGTCACAGCACTGCCTGGGAGTTCCACAGGCTTGAGGCTGTGCTGTCTGCTGCACGGGTAGTGGGATGAGAAGAGTATGAGTCACGCCTTCCAGGAGCTCCTACTGAGAGACGTGACGCCTAGATAAGTGACTGCAGTGTACAGGAATGTACCCCACAAAGTGCTAAGTTTGAGAGAGGCACAGAGGTCAAAGAAAAGTCATTCTGGTATGGAGGTATTGGGGAAGGAAATGCCAGAAAAATCTTCCAGGAGGAGATGGTCTTGAGGAGGGTGGGCATCTCAATGGGTAAGACAGAGGGAAGCCTTCCAGATGGTGAGAGAACAGGAGTAAATATTCACTCAAGCTTCTCTAGGTTACCAAAGCTTCTCCCATGAAATGGCACATCCTAGAGACCAGTGTCTGTGATGAGAACCAATATCTAAAGGAGCCTTTATCCTTGGAGTCAGAATATTAAACAGGGCTTAGCCTGAGGATTTATGCACAGATATTGATTTCTGACCCAGTTTATCCTCTTTATTCTAAGTGCAACTTCATTATTATTCAGAGAAAATATGTAAAAGGGCAGTGGAATCTTGGCTTCCCCTTGATCTATAAGAATCTATTAAATGTGCAACTCCTGCACTACTGCTAAGATCCAACAAACCCAAATACCTCACAGAGCCACAGCAGCAGAGAATAGGGGTGTCAGGACCATCTTAACTCTATGACCTCATTCCTGAACCTTTCTAATGATGACAAACTCACTACCTCCAAATACAGCCCATTCCAACTTTAAAATATGCTGCTCTTAAAAAAGTTTCTCTTGGGGTACAGGGGTGCATGATGTAATCTCAGTGACTTGGGAGGCTGAGGCAGGAGGATCACAAGTTCAAAGCTAGTCTCGGCAACTTAGTGAAGCCCTTAAGAAACTTAACAAGAACCTGTCTCAAAATAAAAGATAAAAAGGATGCAGTTCAGTGGTAAAGCACCCCTGGGTTCAATCCCCGGTACCAAAACCAAAACAAAAAAGTTCTCTCTTCTATGCAACCAAAATCCACCTCCCTAGAATGTAGTTTGGATAACTAAAGCTATAATTTCATACCTTAAATGCTGTTTTAACACTAGTGTATTTCATTAGCAACAAAAGCTGCTGTTCTTATGGGAAAATACATATTTGTTCCAATAAACATCTGCATTGAGTCAAAAATCTCTGTTTGGCTTGTATGTTTTTTCATGCACTGATGATTCTAGTGAGTTGTTTCCATGTTTCAAAATTGTACTCTATTTGACTGGAATCACTGTTCCATGAAAAGAGTGAGAGAGAAAAAGAGAGACTCTGATGGCAAAGTCATGTCATAAACACTAAAGCATATTCTAGGTTTTTCGGGTACCTTGTGTTACTATTCCTGTGAATTTCAAAATATCATATAATGCAAATGTTTCAGCACCCAAATTCTATTTTTTGAATTCCACCCACACTCTATTTTTTTTTTGGGGGGGGGGGGGCTTTTCAGGTCATGTATTCAATGTTTGATTCAGAAAATTTTTTTTGTGGCACTGGGGCACTGTGTCTAGATTGACCTGCTCTGGGTTGGAGTATATTCTTTCCTTCTGCCATGAGCTAATCTCATTCACAGACAGCATGAAGCAAAGAAATACCAGCACTGAGAAAGAGATAACTCTTCAAATAAGAGGCAGGCAAGAGTCAGGGAGGGAAATCTAGATCACTCATATGGCATAGGTGCAGACAATCTTGGTCTAGAATGGCTATTGAAATCAAGAGACTTAGGTTGACTCCCTTATCCATTTCATTTTTCCATCTATAAAACTTGCAGAAAAATCTCCCCTGAGATTTTTCAGTCAAATAAATTCACAGATAGGAAAAAGTAATTTTTGAGACACTATAAACTTAGCTAAAACATAAACATATTCTATAGGAAATAATAATCACTAACATTTTTTGAGCTTGTCACAACTGCACTAAGCTCTTACACCCATTCTATAATTTAACCCTGAAAACAACCTCTGATGAACGAGCTATTATTATCCCCATTTTACAGCTGGGCAAACTGAAGCACAGTTAAAAAATGTGGACCAACCGAAGAGCAATGACTTCCTAGAAGCAATGAGCACACGTAGTGCTCTCGTCTTGGTTTCTAATGCCATTCTCCAATTATAACAATGGCCCCTTAAAGAAATGCTTGACTCTAGAACAGGGGCAAGAAATATTCAAGATGAACAAGAAGCATCATTAAAAAGTGCTCAAAGAGCTCCTCAGTGGCAGGATATGTCAAACGGACCCAGGAGCCCGTGGAAAGAGCCTGAACAGCCAAAGCTGAAACAATTCAAGCAACAAAACAGATGAAATAGCGTCGTATAATAACCCAAAATATAAATACAAATACAAACCCATAAATTGTAAGAATAGACAAGTTTCCCACGGAGAAGAATGGCATAGAATCCACGTAAATGCCCTTGAGGACACGGAGCAGAAGTGTGCCTCCCTTAAGTGCTGGCAGCACATAGTGACTTCCTTCCAAAGAGTCCAGGATGGACAGGAGGAAAGCAGAAACTCTACAGAGGAGAAATATAGCAGTGATACATCAAAACGGGTTCCTTCTGACCTATCTACCCTACGAATGTAAGATGATAATAATAGATAAACCTGGTGCAGGGGGAATGGAATTTTCTATAGCATTCTCACTACTTTTTGTAAATCTAAAACTCTCCTAAGTATGAAAATGTCTTTACAAAAAAACATCACCCCAGATCTCTGAACTAGGAGACAAAGGAAACCAAATTCAAAACTGGTTTCTGATGAACTCCGGAGTCCAAGGCCTGAACTCCTTCGCCAGTTCAGACAAGGCCACCCTCAGAAATCCCCTGGGGAGTTTAAAAAAGGACCCATAACTAGGTGCCTCCTTATAGAGCTTGAGGTATAAGGGTTCTGATGTAAGGCCTGAGCCTCGGGGGTTTTTTAAGGATCCCAGGGTGATTCTGATCTGCATCTTGTTTGAAAGTCATTGTTCCAGTGTATCCTACCAGAAAGTGTCCTCTGAAGAAAGGTGAGACTCTCTAGTTCCCAGGCTTGGGGTCTTTGACTGACATAACTCATCTGGCAAGAGACAGAGATGGGCTAGGTTTTCCGATGTTCTGGCCCATGATCCTGAACTGTTTTGTGACTCTCAGTAGCAACACCACTGCTAAGACATTTCTGTAAAGAGCAGGGTTATTTTACTTTTCAGTAATAAACTAAAGAAGGGAGAATGCAGGAACTGGGGAATAGCATACAAGAAAACAGGGATATGAAAGGACCATGGATATACGAGGGAAACTGAGTGACATGGAACCCGGGAGAGAAAGACAGGTTGGGGGAAAGAATGTGATGCCTTCTGGGGAGATCTGTAAGTGTGGTGTCAAGAAAGGCCCTGGATGCTCAGCTTGGTTTGGGGAATGGGGAGACACTGAAGGTTCTGGAACCAAATAGAGATGTGATCACTTTACCTTTCAAATGAGGTATTAATATGGAAAGTGAACTCAGGGAGACTCCAGACGGCTGCAGAAGATCTGGCAACAGACAAAATGATCCTAAACAAGGGCAGGTCCATGCCAAGCAGGGAGAGGAGCCTGCCCTGGAGGCTCTGAGAACCTAGGACTAAACCTAAAGAATCTTTTATGGATTCTCCACCTCTGTTAATCCTTGAGAGTGAATTTGTGGAAGAGAGGGGAAACAGGGCAAGAGACCAACCCACAAAGAAATCATGGTTTTCCAGATCCCTGATCTTTCTGTGATCTACTGGCATCAGTGCTTGCCTTTAGAAAGGAAGATGGGGCTCTCTGAACCTGAAAGTAGGAGACAAATAGGGCCTTTGCAATGCTTCCCTACATCTGGTATGCATTGGCCTGTTTTTTTTTTCCCCAAAAAGATCAAGAAAATGTTACTTGGATGCAAAAACACAGGCTCAATTCCCAGCATTGAGCTTCTGATCACAGGGAGAAAGAGCCAGGACAATTGCAACATCAAGGCAGATCACAAAGGCTTCAAGGGAGTCCCTGCTGAGGCATGGGTATTAAGACAAAGCAGTGTTACAGACAAAGGGAAGGTGTGTCAAGCCTGGGTGGTGCCCAGGGCATGCATGCTGAACCAATCAACATGGGCAGGAAATGTCTCTCCCACCAACATCTGCTAGCCTCTGTAGGGACTCTGCAAAGTAAGATGTTGCTGTGGTATGAATGTGGGTAGTGTCCCCTATAAGACCACATGTTAAGGGTGTGGTCCCAAGGGTAGCACTATTGGGAGGTCGTTTCTCCAGGAAGGTGGGCCAAATAGGAGGTCCTTCCATCACTGGGGCCTTCCCTCAAAAGGAAGGAGGTTCCCTATCCTCTCTATGTCTTTGTTTCTTGGCTCAAGATACAGAGCTAAATCTAGTACCTGTTCCTCACCACTGCCATCCACTGCCCTTACTGGAACTGGATCAATGCAGGCACCATGCCCTTGAACCTCCAGAACAGTGAGCCAGCATAAACCTCTCTTTACTTCCTAAGTAGCTTGTGTCAGGTATTTTGTTGTATTAATGTGAAGCTGACGGCTATAGAGGTTATAAAACCCTGATCCATGACAACCGGCCAGCACCAACCAGAGAAAACTCGAGGGATCTTAAGGTACAGTGTACATGCAATCTAGACCCAACAGCTCTGAAGATGCTGACATACTTTAAAAGTGAAAACTCTCATCTTCCCTCGGGCTAACTGTCCTGTGACATTACTCCATCTTGTCTTTTCTCCTGGGGCCATGTGGTTTATTTAATCCGTGATCATCAATGCCCACAGCGACCAAGGCCTGCCAATGGGATCCAAGACGACAGAATCCTTCCTCTAAACAACTCTGACAACACCTCCCTTTGGTTGGAGTTTGTGTTTCCACTTCACAAATCCATGTTGGCAGCCTGGGCCTCCCACCATGTCTTTTTATTTTAGTGCATATTTAAATTATGAAATACTTCAAACACTTAAAAAAAAAAAAAGACAAAAATCCATGTCCTGCTCAGACTTGTTGAAAACAACATGTCCCACACAAGGAACATCAGCAGGATTCCAATCCAAGAAATGTGAGGAGAAAGGTGCCCTGGGCCAAGGCAAAGAGCTCTCAGTCCTGCCGGTGAAGACCCAGGCTCCCAGCCCAGCTCCACTTCCAAGGCTCAACCAAATATGTTCTCTGTGCCTGAGTTTCCAGTCTCCCCATTGCTTTCTCCTCATCTTTTCAACCCCTATGCCTGGAGAGCCCCAAGATCCAGTCCTTGAGCCTCTTGACCATCTGCCCTCAATCCTGGGACATTCTCACCCTAGACTCGTGACATCTAACGTCCCCTACATGCCGATGCCTCTGATGTTCTCTCAACACCATCTTGGTGTTTCTTGTGTCGTTGTCAAACAGAATGTCTGAAAAGCATCCAATACTCCAAAACCAAGCTCCTGATATTGTCTCCGAATTTGTTCCTCACAGTCTTCCTCATCTCAGAAAGTGGTAACTCCATTTTTCCAGTTGCCTCAGCCAAAACTCCTAGGGCCTCTTTCTCCTTTCCTTCACTCATGTCGCACATCACATCTGAGTTATCAGAACATGCTTGCTTCCCTCTGAACCTGGAAATTATGGCCAGGCTCAACCACAGTTGCTCCCATCAAGGTACAAAGCCACCACCCTGGAACAGGCCACTGTTGTCTCCTGCCTGAATGACAGTGGGAACTTCCGGCCAACTTTCCCTCTTCTCATTCTTGTCCTCTTGACATCCTATTAACATAGTGACAATAACTTAGATAACACTACCTTCTGTTCAACTCCTGTAATGACTTCCTGTCTAACTCAGGAATGTCCTGTCAATGACCTTGGTCTATGACCTATGGTATATATGCTCTTATCCCCAATTTTAGTACTACTGTACTCCAGCCTCATTGGCCTCCTCACAGTTAATAATTTCAGGCTGCTAATACCTCAGGGCCTTTGCACATCTTATTGCTCTTAGCTCCTTCATCTTTTTTCAAATGTCACCTTCCTATGGAAACCTTCCCTGGCTACCCAATCTAAAATTTGTAACTCTATCACTTGCTCTTTCTGTACCCCTTGACACTTTTATTTTTCTCCCTGTACTTAGCACTACCTCATATACCACACAACTTACATGGTTTATTGTCTAGTTACTCTACTAACCACAAAGGTAGCAATTTTGTCTCTTTGCTCTCTGTAATATCCCAGTGCCTGGTACATAACATGCACTCAGTCAACATTTGTTGACTGAATGAATCTTGAAAATAGGAATGTTTTATCACTCCTCAAAATATCACTTTGACCCTATTAAGATAGGAGTGAAGAATTACTGGGCTTGTTTTAGAAATGAGGGGATAAGACAAAGAATGAAATTCCATCACTACCACCCAAGTCCTTATTTTTTTTTTCCACTACTTATATAACTGCCTCTAAAAACTCAAGTATCTTTAGAGGAAAAGTGAAAGAGTAAGATTGATAAAGGTTTGTTTCTGGATAGCAAAGGAAAGGAAGATGTTACAAATGTTTTAAATTAGAAGGACAAACTCCAGCCAGGCCCAGTGATGTATACCTGGAAACCCAGCTATTATGGAGGCTGAAGCAGGAAGATCGCAAGTGTGAGGCCAGCCTGGGCAACCTAGTGAGAGAGCCTGTCTCAAAATAAAATTTAAGAAAAGAGCTCAGGACTTGGCTCAGAGACAGAATGTTCCTAGATTCAACCCCCAGTACAAACAGAGGAGGAGAAAGAGGAGAAGGAAAAGGAGTGTCTCCAAACAAACCTAGGCAGACTAAAATACTAGGTTAACAATTAGATGACCCATTGCAAGGATCCATGTGAGAGTACCATCAGAAATGTCCAAGGTCAGGAAAGGTTAAGCAGCAGTTTGTGAGCAAAGTCAAAGCTGTCAGGGACCCTCTGATTATCCTACCTTACATTTTCACAGACAGGGAAACTTAGGGGAGGGGAAGGATTAAGTCACCTAAGACCAGCCTAGACTAACCCACGGGCTGCCTGACTCCTTCCCCTCCTACACCCACCCTCACAAGACCCCAGTCACTCAACTGTCCTAAGACAGGCGGATTTCATTTCCCTCCTGCATGTGGCAGTACCCATGCAATGCCAGAAATGACTCCAGAGGAAATTCCTTAGCCAGAAGTCTTGCAGAGAACCAGAATGGGTCTTGGAAACGAATTAAATTCCTTCTGGAGTATTCCAGCCCATAGGAAAGGAGCCCAGAGTTCACTGATGCTTTCTGTTTGAGGAAATTTTTTAAATAGCTACCTTTGAAGAATGGAGAATGGCCACTATGCTTCTAGAAAAACCAAGTCATGGCTTTGAAATACATTGAACAGGAAGAAAAAGAAATGACTCTGCATGTATTAAAATTAAAATAAACTGGTTCTAAACCTTGGGCTGGGAAATTTATCGTTGCCTTTTTTTTCCCTCCCTAAAGTGTTTACCAACAAGAGTTTGACTGAAATCACAGAGAAAAAGAGTCTGTCAGGCTTCGAAGGGGAGTCTGCAAACGAAAAGGGAAAGAGGAAGAAAGAAGAACATAAATACGCTGTAAGCATATTCTCTGAAGCAGGCGTTGCCCAGACAGTTAGGTCTATTGCACATTCCTTATAATAGCTCTCCAGGGCAGGAAGTATTATCTCCAATTGATGAGGAGGTAAATGAGATTTTAAGAGGCTCAGCTGACTTGCCTAAGGTAAGAGGGCTGATAAGAAGCAGAACCAGCATTCAAGCATCCACTTACTCCAAATGTCATGATCCTGCCTTACCCCGTGCTGCACAGCGCTGATTGAGTTCTCAATATCTCTTCCGTTCCTTATCTGTGAGATAAGCTCCTAGTCTCTAATTTGACTTACAGCCTTGGTGGCCTATGGACTTACTATATTACAAGTTTTCCTTATTTAGCAGACTGCTCGGTTCTCAGAGTTCATAATCCCAGGAAGAGTTCTGAATGTTTTGAGGAAAGCAATGGAGAAAGCACTTCTTGTGGACCCTATATGAAGAATTCCAGTCTCTGGAATTCGGTGCCTATAGGTCTTTGGTTGGTGTGAATCTCAAGGCCAGTATGCAAACACTCTAAAGGCCGAGGGCTGGAATCCTGGAACGTCCCCAAGGAATTTATTTATAACACATAGGGTACATCTAACAAGTTCATCGTGTGGCATGTGGCAATATGTATGAAGAAAGAACCATCCCAGGAGAGTCTCTGCACAAACAAGGGGCTGAGCCCACAAACAAGACAAAAGTATCCTCACATGAGGGTCCATAAGGGAGACAGGTAGGACTCTCTTAAATTGTCAATATCTTCTCAACACAGTAGGAGGAGTCCTGGGAAAGAGTTATAGACTAAAGCCAGCCAGGGGTAGGCTTCTTATTCCACACTGCTTGGTGTGTTTTGGGATAAGTCATTCCCACGTTCTAGTTGCATTTTGTCATATATGAAATAAAGTAATTGAGTCTCTAATCATTCTTCCAACTCTAACATCCCAAGACTATAAATATCCGCTTCCCCTAAATAGACTTTCAGAATCATGAAGCCTTAACCTTAGCGTGGGAAGCAGGGAGGGAGCTATGGAAAGAGAAGCAGAGGGAGGGACACAAGGTCTTAGCAGAAGCACTAATTCTATTCTTGCATGAATGAAATGAAGAGGAAATAGTGTAGGCTGGCAACTGAAGAATCAGTTGGAATTAGCCTGGCAAAGAGAAAAGAGGAACAGATGGGACCGCGTTCAGGAAAAAGCATTGCTATGGCGCTGGGTAGAGGCTGGCTTGTGGGAGGCAAGAACAGGGAGAGCCGTTAAATCCACTACAACAAAATGGCAGGCTAGCAAGCTCCAAGTCCATGTCCCCCACAGAAATGTTCAAAAACAACCATAGAGTGGCTAAAATAACCTTATGGAAGCTCAGGAAAACAAAGGTCCAAAGTGACCAAGTGGGTGTCCAATCAAGAAGAAACTCACATTTGAAATCAGAAATTCCATGGTCTTTTGCTCACCCTTGACCCTCTCACTCCTCAGTAAAGCACAGTCATGGTCTGGAAAAGGCAGCAGCCCAGTTCCTACTTCCCTGCCTTGGAACAGAGGTAGTAGAATAAACCTTATTTACCTAGTCTCACCTGTCCAGGGCCTGCTTGGTCTCTGTCTTACCTAGGGTCTTCTGTAGGAACGCAATTCTGGAAAACTACAGAAAGACTACAGACCCACAGAGCGGGCAAGATATTACAGGGGGAGAAACACAATAGACCATCTAAGACCCAGAGGAGAAGTGGGTGAGACTCTGGGAAGTGAGAATATTCAAAAGTAACTCTGCAAATGGGGAGATTTAAAAAGCCACAGGCCCAGGAAAAATGCATGCTCAGAAAAGACCCAAGAAGACCAAATGCATGATCAGAAAAGACCAAGTTAGGCTTTTACCTCCAGCATACCCAACTAGCTAGTGAAAAACTTCTCTGGCACAAAGCCAGTCTGCAAAGACTGGGAGATGTGGTTATTTTTTTCCCAGATGCCCCATTTTTAACAAACAGAATCACACACACACACACACAATGTAAGCATGGATTCAAATAGATAATCGTACACCAATTTTCATAGCAGCGTTATTCACACCAGTCAAAAGTTAGAAACAACTTGACATCCTTCAATAAATGAGTAGATAAATAAAATGTGGAATATACATACAATAGAATCCTAATCAAACTTTAAAAGAAATTCTTTTAACGATGATGAGCCTTGAAAATATCATCCTAAGTTTAATAGGTCAAACACAGAGGAACAAAGATTGTGGCTACCATGCCACTGGAAAAATGAAATAATTGCTTTGAAATAAATGGGAGGGGAATAAAAGAAATGACTTTGCATATATTAAAATAAACTAGTTCAAACAGTGAAATTAATAGAGACAGAAAAATGGATTGGTGGTAAAATTGATAAAGATAGAAAAAAAATGGCTGCTAGCAGGTAAGAGGGGATGGGGAATGTATCAGTCTTTTCTCTGTGACTATAACACAATACTTGAGGCTGAATAACTTCATAAATATGAGGTTTATTTATATCACCATTCTAGAGGCTCAAGTGTTGGTATCCACTCCCATGAGGACCTCATGACAGATGCATGTGCACATGTGAGAGCAAAAGATCATATCACCAGACAGGAAGCCAAACAGAGCAACTCAGGGGGTCAGGCTCACTCTCATAACAACTCCCTTGGAAAATAACACAAAATTCCAAAGGAAATACTTCATTCCTTCTGAGGGCAGTGCTCCCAATGACTTGTGGACTTCCCACCACTAAGCTCCACCTCTTAAAGGTTCTACCGCTTCCCAGCAGTGACACATCCAGGACCAAGATTCCAACACATGAAACCTTAGGAGACAAACTCAAACCTTAGCCAGAAGATAGCAAGGAGCAAGTTTTGATGGAAACAGCTTCAGTTTAGGATGAATAAAAAGTCCTAAAGAGAGGTACACAATCACATAAATATACTTAATGTCACTGCATTGTACAATTAAAAAATGGTTAAAATGACACATTTGGGGGCTCAGAAGATAGCTCAGTTGGTAGAATGCTTGTCTCACATGCACAAGGTCCTGGGTTCAATCCCCAGCACCACACACACACACACACACACACACACACACACAAAGATACATTTTATGGACCACCAGAGAGGAAAACAAATTTTGCAATCCATTTGGACATGGGGACTCTGAAACAGTCTCCAAAAAATGGAGATGTTAAGTAAGAAGGAAGACCACAGGGCCAGAAGCCCAGGAAAGTTCAGGCCTCAAGGCAGAGATTTCAGTAATCATCAGCATATACGTAATAAATAAACCCCCAGGCTAGATGAGATCACATGGACAAACTAGAGGAGCAAACAGAAGGCACATGATAGGACCCTAAAGATAGCAGCAGGCAGGAGTCAGGCTGGGGCCGTGAAATCTATAAAGAAGATTGAGAGGGAGCCAGAAGACCAAGGCACATCGGGAGCAGGGTGTCCCTGGAACCAAGCACACAGTGTTTGCAGTTGGTCAATATTGTTGTCCTTTGAGAGGTCAAGAAGAAAACAAGGTTTACAAGTATATATTGAGGTTGGGGATGCAGCCCAGCAGGGGAGCGCTTGCCCAGCATGCAATAGGCCCTGGGAGCCATCCTCAGCACTGAAAAAAAGAAAGAAAGAAAGAAAAGTACATTGTATGTAGCCATAGCCTGCTGGTAACCTGAGTGGGGTCAGTTTCTGTAAAGTCATGGGGGTGGGAATCAGCCTGTAGCATCAATGGGAGGTGACAATGTGGAGACAGAGGATGTGGACAGTGTTTGAAATACTTGGTTTTGAAAGGAAGGAGGAAAGGCAGGATCTGGAGGAGAACGTGGGGTGGAGGGAGGAAAGGGAAGTTGAAAACTGAGGGAGAGGGCAGATGGGCACAGGTCTGGGGTCCATCGTCTGAACTGACCACATGGACTGTGTCCAGAGGGGAACAGCCTGGTGGACCCATCTGGATAGGCTGAAACACACAAACACCATCTAATCTAAGCATGAAAGGGAATGTACTAGGAAAGTATGGGCGGATTCGCTGAATGAATTAGTATTAACATATTAATATATATTGGAGAATAAGACTCAGTAAAGGAAAAATTTGACCCTGCTGGGAATGTGAATAGCAGCAAGTGTTTTACAGCCGAGCCAGGGGGCCACCACTGGAATTAATATGCTCCATCTGTTCTCAGGGTTTTTATCACTTTGCTCCTCATTGAAATTCCAGTTGCCTCTCTTGGGCCATGTGTCCTTGGTTGGGAGCTGGGGAGAGGAGCCAGCTCCTTAAAACCCTCCAGACTACCATCCACAGGGAGAGGTCAGGGTGCTGGGCCCCCACAAAGAAATACAAAGAGAATAGAACCTAGCGGGGAAGCTTTTTCTTTTCCCTGAGAAAGTCAGAGCAAGGACACAAACCTTGTTTTCAGACCCCATTCAGAATTTATCCACTTAGTTAAGGCAACTCATGGCCCAGTCATGAGTCTTACAGGGGCAAACCCTCAACTACAGGGGTGAAAGAACCAGAGAAGAGAACCACCCCACCCCCACCACCCTGAAACACGTTTCCCTGGCGTCTCAGACGGTTCGGTGGGACCCAACTGCCAGTCACCAGCTGAGGCAGCCAACTTAGGACTTCTATTGGCTTTCTCAGCTGCTCGGCCTCCTTCCTGAGGTCCTGAGGTCCTGAGCTCACAGGCCTCCAGAAAGTACTTCTGCTTCTGCATCCTGGGAACCCAGCCCAAGGCAAAGGCCAGGGGATCAGGAGCCTGGAGGTGGATGGGGACTCAGGGTACAGCATAAAACAGTGTGGCAGAGTAGCCTGGCTGAGAGGATGAGAACTGAGCAAAGGTTTGAGGGAGGTCAGAGAGTAGGTCCAATAAAAACCACTCAAGACAAAGAGGGCCAGATAGAGGGTCAAACAGGGCCCTGGGCAGGAGCATGCCTGCTATGTTGGGGAACAGCAAGGGAGCCAGGGTAGCTATAGAAGCAAGGGGGAAGCATGTTGAAAAGTGTCACTAAGATGGCTGGAGCCACATCCTATCTGGCCTCGAGGCACCTGGAGTTTGCAGAACAGCAAAGAGAGCAGCAGAATGGCAGGAACTGACTTTGGATTAAAGGATGACAGTGTTGAGGATACGGGAAGAACACTCCCCCGTGGGATCCTGCTTGTAAGAGCTCAACCTGGCAGATGAAAAAAGACAAATCCTTCAGAGGGAGGCCTAAAAGGAAAAAGCCTTCTTTAAAAGGTCGAGCTATCCAACAGTGGCCTGAGCTGTCTTGGGTGGTAATGATCTCCCTGACCCTGAGGGTGCTCAAAAAAAGCCTGCATAACCTGTCATCAGAGAGGATGTAAAAACAATGCTTTATATGGGTTGGAACAGGATGGTACCAATAAAGACCTTGAGATGTTCCAAACCCTAAGACAGTACCTGATATCCAGAGAGAATGATGATCAGCTGAAAGTCCCAGGGAAATCTATCTAAAATTGAACCAGGACCCATATAGCTCCCTGTGCTTTCAGGGTTCAGAGCCTCATATACAAGCCCATGACACCTTCTGGGAAAAAATCAAAACAAACTGTCTTCTTCCAAATGCTTTGATTTAAATAGTTTATTTGGGATATATGAATATAGAATCTAGGAAAAATAAGAGGTGAAGAGAGAAGGAGACTCCAAATATTGTTATAAAAAAGATGTGCTAGGGAGATAAGGATCTGATTGAGTATGACCCAGCTCATTTGTTCATTTAGTTGTTCAAAACAATTTATTGTGTACTTGTTATGTGCTCAATATAGGTGAATAAAATGCATGAAATCTGTGCTTCTTAGAGCTTACATTCTAGAAGGGAATACAGCCATAGATGAGTAATAACCATAACTCTTGATGTGTCCCAATAAAGGTGAAAGAACTCAGTAAGGGAAACTCTCAGGATGATTAAGTCACTGCAGCAACACATCTGCAAGAGCAGAGGGGGAATCCCGCACAGGGTGGAGAGTGAGTAGGGAAGCTGAGTCCTAGTCCTAGAAAGTTCAGGGAAGATCATCAAGAAGAATATCAAGGCATAATTTTTATAAAACTAAATGCAAATGGAAGCATATTTCTCAATTGGAAAGTATTATACCAGGAAGCACAGGTAGATCACCTGGGAGTTCTATTATTATTCGGATGCTTAGGGCCCCCTCCTAGAAATTCTGATTCCAGTGGTCCAGAGTAGAGGCGGAGCAATGATGTTTCTTTAAAAATTCCCAAGATTTCTCAAGTGAAGCCGGGGCTGAGAACCTCTGTGGAAGGCAGAGCCCTCTGAGAGACAGGGCCTGCCCACTAAGTGCCCTCTGTATCTAGCTCCTAAATCAGGACTTGCTGCAGAGTAGATGCTCAGGATATGTGAACTGGGTAAAGAAATGAATACTTTGAGAATCAAGTGAAGAAAATCACAGCTAGTTACTGAAATCAGAGCAAGAATCAAACTGATTTCCAGCATCCCATCTTAACTATGGACTGAATTGGCCCAGAGTTGGAGCTAGTTGCAACCTCACACGGGGGTCCCAGAAAGGGGAGAGGGAAAGGTTATGGGGAAGGATGCAGAAAACCAATGGCCCAGTATATCAGGAACAGTATGGAGAATTCAAACATGCATTAATGACCTCTAAGCCCAACTGAAGACATTCTGTCTTTATTTAAGTATCCCATCTTTATGTAAATGGCCCTTTTCTCTTCACCACAACAGATGATAGTGACTTGTTATTAAAGAGGAAAGTTGTAGGGGAAGGAGGACAGGGAGTCAGGTTATTAACAGAGGTGGATGAATAAGGGCTCTTCAACATCCAGGGTGGTATCCCATCTCCTGCCCTCTGCCTCTCCCCCATCCCAACCCCTACTGCCAGTCTCCTCTCCTGCCACTCCAAACAACATTACATCCTATTTTAAAGGAATGTGAGATCCTAGGTACTTCTCTATGGACAAATCACTTGGCATCCTTAGTGTCCCCTCCTCTTGTTGAGGACACTCCATCCCCATGGTGTGGTTTAGGCAGCCAATCTTTGACAAGATGGCCCATGTACAGCTGATGTGGGGAAGCTACTCAACTATAGTTGCAGCAAAAAAAAAAAAAAAAATGGAGACCAGGCTTCAACTCCAGTGTTCTGGCTATCAGCACTGCTAAGAATCTGAACTTTGAAAACCCTTCATTAAATGGAGAATCGTTATATATGTTTCCTAGAGATTTTGTGCTTTGCTTCTAAAATGCTATCTTCTAAACCTCCCCCAAAATTCTGTGCCAGTTCATTCGTACCAAGTGGGAAGCGTTGCTCTATGGGACTCTACCCCACCACCATCTTTCAGCCAGTCAGGCTCCAGGATCCTTCTGAGTGGAGAGAAGCTGGAAGCTGGGAAACAGAGTCAAGGAACCCTGTGGACCCAGCAGCAAAGCAGCAGCCTAATGCCCTCAACCTCTCTTCCTTAGAGGGAAACCTCTGCTGTGTGCATGAGGCAGAGCTGTGGGTGAGGCTTCTGTAGTAGGCAGAGGTGAATTTAAGCCTGCATCTAGAGGATATGGAGATAATGAGGAACAGGAGTGGAAACCTAACAAGAGAGCCAGGTCAAACTCATTGTTGTGGAAAGGCCTTTTGATATCACCTAGTCCTGGAATTTTCAAACATTTTTAAGGCAGTTAACCTTTTTTTCATACAAATAACTAAAGTAGAATTCCACCTAAGATGCAGCTGTTCTGATAGAAACAAGAGGAGAAAGTAAGAATTGGGGGTGGGTTGTTGGACCAGGAGTAGGAAACCCACCCACTCAGTCCACCTTCCAAATCCAAAAGTCCCTAAGGCACCTGCACAGAATTTTGGGATACTTGATCTTCCTTTGAAACACCCCGATCTATCCCAGATGGGGAACATGGGTAAACTGTCCACAGTCCCCACTGAGACAAGGACAGCATTAGAGCTAGAACTTGATCCCATTCCCAGGCTAGGCCTCTTCTCGCCCGCTCCCACCAGCCAGCAGACCCCACCCCAAGCCTCTGGCCCACCGAGGAGGGCTTAAAAAGAACTGCCGAAGGAGAACTGTAGGTAGATGATCAACAGGAGAACGGTGGCCCAAAACAAGCACCAGGGAACAGAGCAGAAGTTGCAGCCCGAGCCCTCCTCAGCCTGAGGCTTGGTGGGACTGGGCGCCCTGGAGAAGGTGTAGGTGGTCGCCTCCTCCTCCAGCAGCTTCTCGCTGGGCTTCCAGTGCACGATGCCCTCCTGGCAGGCCTCGCAGAACTCTCCCCGGTGTCGTCGGTGGTCCTGGCGGCTGGCCACGTGGATGCGGTACTGGCCGCCGCGCTCCCCGTAGCACTGCTCGCGCAGACTGGTGATGAGGTTGTCCACCAGGCTCTCGATGTTCTCCTCCAGCATGCTGGACTCGTCCAGTCGCGCGGTGCCACACTCGTAGCACAGCTGCTTGAAGACCCGCATGCGCACGGAGCCTGCGCGCTGGGCTCTGTCCAGGTACATGTGGAAGAGGATAACCACGTGGGGCGATTGCCAGGTGTGCCAGCACCAGGAGCAGTGGAACCTGCAGAGAGGGGAAAGGAAAAGAAGACCGGACTGTGTGGAGGCAGAAGAAACAGGCCCAAGAAGTGGGTGAAGGGACGTAGAGGGTCAGCAGGACCTGGAGGTGGGGGCGGTGTGTTGACAGCCCCTTGGGTTTATCAGCCCCTTGGGTTCCCCAAGAGGCTGCCCAGCCGGCCCCATTGTTAGCACCCCTGGGGCTAGAACAGGTTCCTTGGGAGTGGCATCCCACTGTGCTGTGTCTCCTGGGTGCTTTACAGAAGCCTCTGCCCCCTCCATCCCAGTTTCTTCAGGACTTGCTCCCAGATCTTTCTCTCTGGGCATCATTTCTCATCTGTAAAATGAGTGCACTAGGTGAGTCCTTCCTGCCCAAACTGCCTAGTAGTCTGATACCATAGGTACAGCCCTCATCAGATAGGAAATGCACAATCTATCTGCACATTCCTATGTCAATGCTGTCTGAGGTCCAAAATCAGGAAAAAAAAAAAATCACATTATCACCTATCAGTCTCCAAGTCAGTGCCAGAGTTAATGCACGCCAAGACCTAGAAGTAGAGGCAGTCTGCACCCAGAGGTCTATAATTTCCCAGGCTAACTGGGTCCAGCTGGGGATCACAGGTCACAGGCCAGGGCTGGGAAAGCCATAAACCCTCCCTACTCAGTCCCCCAAGTCTTTCATGTCTTCAAGAAGCTTATGAGTCCTTCAGGCAAGTGGCATCCTTCCCATCTGTTGATTTGGGAATTTGATGTTTTCATGTTCATTTCTTCTTATTTATTCATATCATTTTGGGACTATTTTTCCCTCTCAGACTACTAAACTTGAATTTTAAAATGTCAAAATCTCAGAAATTTCCCAAATAATTCTTCATTTTTCTCTGAGATACAGAACCTAAGAGAGCCATTCATGTACATACAGCCAGCGGGGCGCTGAGCCAGTGCCCAATAATGCTTCTTGAATTGAATTGAATTGACTGGACCAAGCAAAGCAGGAAGCTTTGCTTCAGACTCCAAGCTGAACCACTCAACCTCCCCATCTTATGTCCCAGAGGTAAGTCTTGACCCTATGGACAAGACCCACAGACAAGAGTAGTAGAAGTTTGTCTCAGATATTATTGCATATACAAAGCACTTAGGGAATCTTATTAAAATGCAGATCCTGATTCAGGTCTAGAATGGAGCCCAAGATTCTGCATCTCTAGCAAGTTCTAGATGATGCTCCCTGGACCACAAAGCAAAGAACTAGAACTAACCCTTCATTTTGCAAATGAAGTCCAAGAAAAATATTGAATTGCTCAAGAGCCATGGAATCAATAGTAGAGCTACTTCTAGAACACCATGTGTGTTTGATATTTTAAATCAAACCAAGCTGAGTTAAATAGATTAAAATTGAACTGGCCCAGGAGCAAAGCACAAACCACACCATGGACCTCAAGCCTCCCATCTCTCAGTTTTCAACTATTTGTTTTTAAATATTAAAATCTGAAAATGTGCAAGGGTGTCATAGTTTAGGACTAATAATCTATCCTACCTCTTGATTCTCTGGATGAGGAAACTGTGAGGAAAAAAAAATTACGCAGGAGATGGATCAGTAGAAGACCTGGAATCAAAGCCAGGCATCCAAGCTCCCTTTGGGGGACTCACTCTGCTTCCCAGTCTACACTAGTCTGACAGTGAGATTGAAGCTAAGCACTTGGGTTCTGCAAATCCTTATCTTTCCTTGCAAGGTACCCCAGGGCTAGGGACTTGGAGACTGCCTACGTGGCCCCTACTTTCTGAGCTACTCACCTGCCTGAGGCGTGCAGTTCCAGGTACTGCTTCCAGCCAGGGGCCAGCACATTATGCTTGAGGTTGGGGTCAATGATGAGGTCCCAGCTGTCAGCTGGCTTAGCTTCCTCCATCTTCTCATAGAAGACTTTCTTCCACTCACCTGTGGTCACACTTTTACACATATCCTCGTCAGTGTTAAGGGAGGGCAAGCTCCACTTTAGTGAGAATGTGGAGAATGAGGGCAAGTGCAGGGCAGGGCAGCGCAGTCTCCACGGTCTAAAAATCCTCATCGACAGGACCAGAAGGAAGCAGGACCCAGCTCCCTCCTTTGTCCGCAGAGGAACCTGTTTCCAAGGCAACCATGCAGGGCGCCAAGAGACAGAGCTTGGAGAGGAGGGAGTCTCCAAAGAGGTGTTTCAGGGTCCGAACTGAGACTGCAGAGGCAGGATTTGCAGGTCTCAGTGATCCAAGACAGCACAGGGGCCTGACGAGGCTCTGAGCTTCAGACCATTCTTACCTTGGCCTGCAAAGGGCATGGAGAAGTGAGGACTTGAGAGGTGGCTCAATTTCACGTTGTTGCCCCTGGAGGCATCATCAGTATCTGGCTGCTATGGTAACCATGATACCTTAGGGAGTCAAGGAGAAATAAGATGTGGGAAGATGTAGACTGCTAGTAGGTAGAGCAATAATAATAAACTTTTTCTCTGCACACTTACCCATCCCATGACTGATACACTGCCATTTAAAAAAACATAATTGGAGATCTCTTAAACCACAGTGACTATTAACATTGTACAGATCAGCAGCTTGGGGCTCACCTGGCCCATAAATAGAGCTTCTATTGAAATCAAAGATGTAGACCCCATATCGATTCATTCATTTATTTATTTCACATATACTTATGTACCAGCTCTTATGCCAGATGCTTGTTCCCGAGTATATACCCAATAACCATAATATGATGGGATTCCTGCTGTCAGGGCCACGCAAAAGAGCAGCCATCTGTGCACTAAGGTAGAAGCCATTGCATCAGCCAGGGAGGAGTAGACAAGATGATTTCCAGGGTGATTTTAGAGGGGCATTACACACAGAGAAAAACTGCCTTTATTATAGGTAACTGCTACTTTTTAATAAATTATTTTTCCTTAAAAATTCATATGGAGTTATTATAGAAAAATTATAAAAATAGATAATATTAAACAAAGGTAAGACTCTTCCATCATACTCCAGCCAAAATGATTATAATTAATATGATGCAATTTTTCCACACATGTATGTATGTGTATATATAAAATCTACATACACATTGTGACATATTAAATAATAATATATCATGAATATTTTTCCAGGTAATTAATATTATTCCAAAGCAGTATCATGTAGGGTGCCTACATTCTGTTGTATGGATAGGCACAATTTATTTAGCCAATCTAGTATTTTGAGGCATTAAAGTCTTATGTCAGTCCCTTACAAGTGAACCATGTATCTGTATAGTTTGATCAAGAAGTTCATGAACCTAGATTCCAAGCACCAGAGACAATGCTTCATGCAATCAGAAAACATGCCTCAACTCCATTCTTCAAAAGTTTGGTGTAGCTAGCAGAATCTGAGCAGGATCTCCAAACAGTGTGAATTATGGACAGCCTGCAGATTCTGAAGTTTGGGGGTTTAAAAAAAAAGAATAGCCTAAAAATCCAATCTCCCCTCTGAGGAGAGAGACCAAAGACCACCTTCCAAGTGCTCCAATGCCTCTGCATGAACCCTTGATACCTTGATTTATATTATTTTAACCTGCATTGATTTATCTTAGCAATAAGATAATGAGGACGCAATGTACAGATCTTGCATCGCTTACTGAGGTTTTTTTTGTTGTTGTTATTTTTGGGTTTTTGGGGGGTTTTTAATTACCTTATGTCTTCATAAGTATCCATTCTGATACACTTAATGTGCATCTTTTCATTTTGGTAAAATATGTGTGGATGTTATATGTAGATATCTTTTTAATTTGCATAGTAACAGTAATCACTATATAGTACTTACCAGGTACCAGCCATTGTCCTAAGTGCTTTATATATATATTAATATATTTCTCCTTAATAACAGTCTTTATTTAGGTAAAATATTTTTCTTTTTTTAGTTGTCAATGGACCTTTATTGAATTAATTAATTTATTTATATACAGTGCTGAGAATTGAACCTAGTACTTCACACATGCTAGGCAAGTGCTCTACTACTGACCTATGACCCCAGCCCCCCCCCCCAAAATTATTTCTTACCTATGATAAGAAATAGCAGCAGCAGCTCCATTTTATAGGTAGGTAAGCAAAAGCAGAGAGATTGCCCAAGATTCAGTAGCTAATAATTAGTTGAACTGGGACTTGAACCTATATGACTATCTCCAAAGCCTCAGCTTTAAATATTATGCTGTCCAGCATGACATCTAGAACATAACAATTGCTAATTAAATATATATCCCTGCCTTATTTTCACTGAATATGGACATTCTGGACTCCAAGGATTAGAGACTCTAAGAATCCGTATCGTTTCAGCAAAAGGTTCACTAGGCCACTTGGCGATAGTCCCCTATAAGAGGCGAGAGAAGAATTTGACCTTCCCGGCTCCCTGCTACCACTGAGGATGCTGCACACTTCTGGATTTCATGATGCAATAGCGTCCATAGACCCTGATGCTCCAGGTAGATATTTTAGAACTAAAAGAGAAGTTTAGCTTAAAATCTTGTCCAAAAAATATGGTACAGAAAGTCATCTCTACAGATACACACCAGCCCTGTGAAACTGTCATCATCTGAAGCCAAGCACCCTGCTTAGTGGAAAAAGCACTGAACCAGGAGTCAGGAGATAAAAATTCATACTCCTGCTCTGCCAGGGTTCTGTGACCTTGGGCAAATCTCTGTCTTCTCTGCCTTCATTTATCTGCTCAACAAAGAATTAGAGTAGATGACAAATCTAAGATCCACCCGATGGTAGCCATAGATAGTTGCAGAAAGATTTATACTTAGAAACCAGGCTCCTTGGAGAATAGGAGGTAGGATGGAGGAGGAAAGCTTCCAGGGCAGTGGGCCAAGTTGTGCCTGGAGCCAGGCTCTCTCTCCTTGGGGCCTATGACATAGTTGGAGAACACTGGGGAAAGTGTCACTCTGCTAGATTTGTACTGAAAATAGTGAGAAGGATAGAAATCAAATCTAGAAACACTGAACATTAACACTGGGAAGAACTTCTAAGTTCTTTGGATACTTCCTTAAACAGTTAATTCTTTGGGTTGGCCTTTTTGTCTCTGAATTAAGGCAGTCGACCCCAAGATAAGTAACTTAACCCCCAGATAACAGACTTAACCAGCCTCAGAGTTGTGAACAGGAGCTACCTCAGGTGGCAGGCAGCCACAGGCCAAGGTAAGAAGGCTGGTGACTCTCCAGAAAATATGTGAAGCTGAAAGGAACTTTCAAGAAAAAGCATTACCCACATCCAGAACAAATCCTCTAAAAGTATTTTGCAGTTGGTTGCTACAATAAACAGTATGATGAAAAACAAGACAGAGAGTAAGAATCACCAGAGTTGTGTGTGTGTGTGTGTGTGTGCATGTGTGTGTAGCCAGCTGATGCAATCCCCATTGGCACAAATTAAGTTTAATTTAGGACCTGAGCTTGCGATGCAGAGGCCGGTGCAATACATCCTACTGTATAGCAGTGTTTTCTCTAATAAAAATAGTTCTAACAAGATAAAAAACATGTGCTGTTGCAACTTGCTCTTTATTAAGAGAGCTCTGATGCTGCGGAATCCACAATTTAGAGATTGCCAATCTAGCCATCTTTAAAGCTATGGGCCTCACTCTGATCATAGTTTAAATGCCTAAAATGATTTAAACCAAAACCCCCTACCAGAAAATAGAGCAATTATAAGAAAAGAAAGAAACCTTGTCTCTACTTTGTTATTTGGCTCAATAGAAAATATTTTATAAGTGGTATTATTTTATAAAAATGAAAACTGTCACTTAAAGATGATACATTAATAAAAAGTGATTTTCAACCAAAGACAATTCCCTGTGGTGTCTAAGTGGCATTTTGAGAGTTGGAGGGATATGTTTGGGGGCTAGGCCAATGACGAGAAGAGTCTAGTAACACTCAGTGACCAGGAACCAAGAATCTAAATGTGCCTAACTGTCCCACAACAAAGAATCTTCCTTCCCAGAATGTCCCACCTATGCTGAGCCAGCACAGTAAGCCTCTCCATGATCCATCGATTGAAAATGTCCAGAGAGTAGTGTCAACTTTCAGTTCAAAGGAACCATGATTTTCTTCCCTGGTGGAAACCTTTTTTCTTTGTGAACCAAGATCTCAACAACAGCAGAGTTCAAAGCTATTGGGTTGGGAAGGGACAAAGAATCACTAGTATACCATTAGGGATAATATTGAGATTGTCATTTCTTTTTCTATCTATCCCTTAATCCTTGGAACTGGGAAAAAGCAGCCTTCTATCTTGGCTGCAATTCAGAACATGTGTCACATTCAAGAGAACATTATCCCAGCCCTGGAAGGTGCTGTCACCCAGTAGCTTCTGTAATTGAGTCTTCCAAAGATTATCCCACTATTGTACCAGGCCAGCTACTTCAGGGTGATGGACCATATGACAAAATTAATGAATTCTATGATATTTAAAATGAGTCCTGGTCAGAAGCAATGCTGGGTGGAGCACCACAAGGGTAAACCAGGCATTCTCCAACTCCACTGCTAATGCCCAAATGCCTATAGCAGAGATGGACATTGGACCCTTGATCAGGGCATGAGTCTGTGGATAACCAGCCCAGCCAACTACCAGGTGTCCAGATGATTACGCAGACCATTTCCATTAAAACAGTGATCTATTTTGATGGGATAGACCATGACTCTGGATATGAACCGTCTTTCTTTCTCTACATTGCCTCTACCCTTGGTGAACTTCCATGATGCCCTTCTCACTATTCTGGTTTTCCTGTCTGGCCACTGCACTTAGCTGCTTAAGCTCCCTTGCTATATGTTGGTTGGTTTCCAAGAAGGCGCATTGCAAAAGGAAGGAAACGGAAGTTTCTGGTTGTCTTAAGGTTAGAATAAGAAATCCAGAACATCTCTCCTGTCATACTCTATTGGTGAAAGCAGTCACAGGGCCAGCTTTATTCAAGCAATGGGAAATAAGCTCTCTCTTGATGAAGAATTGGCTTGTGCCAAAAGGGAAGGAAGGAACTGGTGGTGACCATCTTTGGAAACTCTTCCACAGCGCCTACTTGTTTCCTCATCTTAAAATAAACCTAGTGCCTTCATAAAGCTATGTCAAATTTTATCATGGAAGTAGAGGCTGACACTATCTTTCAAAAAATAAAGCAAGTAAGGATCAGAAGGCAAAATAGCCAGAGTAAACCAATCCCCCAAACCCATTTCCAAAACATAGCCACAAAGGGACAACGCATGGGCTCCCTATGGAGCACAGCAAAAGTAAGTATCACAGGCTCTCAGCCCACTCTACCACCAACCCCTGCATGTGCAGTCATGATGTATAGGAATCCCTTTCCCTCCTTCCCTCCTTTCCTCGCTACAGCCATGAGCTTCTTTTTAAAGCTACTGCTCAATTTTGTGAGGCCTGTGTGCCTGCCATGGACCAGGACACTGTCCAGACTATATCTATATGGCCTTATAGCCCATTTGTCTGTCACAGTCCAAAAGCTAAATTCCTATAATCTTCTCACTTATGAACACTTATCCTTATAAAACTCTGTGCTTATTTTTGAGTATGTGACTTGGTCTTTGAGACAAATATGTCAGGAAAGTTTCTATATCTACTACCAAGGTTTTGATATCTACTGTCAAAGAGATGGCAATGAAATCAAGATCCAGGTAGTTAAAGAAGAGCATATATGAGAAAAATTAGAAAGTCCTCAAAAACTATTTTCCCCATGTTCAAAATATTTGATCCAGGATAAAACATAGCTTGCTTTCCATTATTTAAAGAGGCAAGGCTCAGCAATGTTACTGTGGGAAAGGACAATTCTATTCATTTATTTCATTCAAAACAACAAAACAAACCTCTGAATTCTCAGCTACTATATGCCATGCCCTGCTCTGTAAAGGTGAATTATTGTCCCATGGCCCATGTCCAGTGAATATCCATCAGCCAGGTGACCAGTCTAATTCAGAGCCTTCTATGACCTATGCCAGGAAGACTGAGTCTTAACAATGTTCCTGGTGGCAGTCACTACTGTGGACACGTATCCTACTCAAGATCAGATTAGCTTCCCAAGGTGGTTTTAGAAACATATGCAACTGCTCAGCTGGGCAGCTTGGTTTGGGAGGTCTAGGAGGAACGAAGGCCCTGTGCATTCTCGGGAAACCTTACTGTGGTTGATGTCAGACTTACAGAATTCAGAGGACAGAGCAAAGCTCTCCTGCACTGTCCCATCAAGTCTCACATCAGTCCACCGAGAGGCCACCTAGGATGCATGTCCATAATTTTTCCTTCTTTTTCCTGTTCTCCTTTTTGTCGTCTCCTCTGTGATCTCTTCTGCCCTATTGTTCTGTCTTCAGGGCTCTGATTCAACTTTCCAAGTGGAGCATCTACAAGCAAACAAACTTTCCTCTTGCTAACACTGACCACTTCCCATTGCATATCCGTCATCTCCATTATTACTCTAACAAAGTTTATGTCTTTGCATCCTATTATATAAAAGGCCTTCTACTCACTAAGGTAAAAGGAAGAAGGAAAGTAGAAAAAGGAGAAAATTCTGTCTTGACATACACTGCCTTCCCTCTGACTAGGATCTTTTCAAGTAAAGCAATAAAATGAGAAAGCTTGGTTCTCTTCTTTGGAAATTAGAGAAAACTCTCTGGATACCAAATGTGCATTTCATGGTAGACACAAAATAATTATGGATCACATTTGAATTAATTACTTTGGCTACTTCTCTATCACATGACCAACAAATATAAAGATGTACAGAACAGAGTCAAGGAGAACAAGGGGATCTTAGAGATGTCTCAGAATCATCTGAACTCCTGTGTCTTGTAGCCATGGACCACTAGTTTAATCATTTGTGGTCAGAAATTTTCCATGTATTTTCATTTCCATTGTAATGACAACTTTATACATAAAAATTAGTTCAGGGGCTGGGGTTGTGGCTCAGTGGTAGAGCACTTGCCTAGCACATGTGAGGGACTGGGTTTGCTCCTCAGCACTACATAAGAATAAAAATAAAGATATTGTGTCCATCCACAATTTAAAAAAATTTTAAATAGTTCAAATATGTTCCCCTTATGGCCTCATATACTTACTAGTAAATGTATATATTTAGAATATATAGTGTAAAAAACAATGTGTGATTGGCTTAGAATGGTTTATCCAGGACTCTAACTTTACAAGGCAAAAGAATTTTCTATTAAAGGAATTTGACAATCCTGGGGAGCTATAAGAGTTAAATAAAATTCCATTTATTCAACATCTATCCATTGGTTAACTCCTGCATGCTAGACACTTACAGACTGTGAGAACACAAAGACACAATATGCTTCACTCTAATCTCTCAACCTCGTTTTCAGGGAAATTTATAGTGTTGATAAAAAATAAAAGACCACAGGGATTCCCCAACATCTGGAATGTTGCATGATGTATAGGAGATGCTCAAGAAATGTTTCTTGAATGAATGAATAAGAGTATTGCTGGATATCACATTCTAATGCCCAGCTTCTCAAAAATGAATTAATTATTCAGAGGTGTCTTTTGAACTTAGTGGAAAAAATAAATAACATTTACTCCCCTCCCATTTTCATCTTTCTAAGGATACATAGTACTCATTTATGGAGTATAGTGAAGCATTTCAATACAAGTATACAATGTGCAAAAATCGGATCAAGGTAACCTCAGTCATTTATCATTCCTTTGGGTTAGAAACATCCAAAACCTTCTCCGATAACTATTTTGAAATCTAAAATAAATTGTGGTCAACCATGTCATCCTATTGAACTATAGAATATTTGAAGTTATTTTTTACATCCAAATGCACCCCTTATATTTTAGCCATCCTCTCTCCAGCCCCCTTACCAAGGCTTCAACTTTTGATTCACTGTGGTTTGGAGGTTCATTCGGAGCTTTGAACATAATTTTGGAGTTGCAGCATTTGACACAGGTGAAGGAATTTGGAGGGTCGTGTGCAGTGCAAACCAGACAAAAGACAGTGAAACAACTAGGTGCAGTCTTCCCTGCTGGTCGCGTTAGTTGTCCAATCAATGACTTCTCCAAACACTACTCTCACTTTTCTCTTAGAAGCCACTGTTCATCTTTCAAGGACCTAAGTTGATTCCTTTTAGATCTGATTCAGGAGAAGAGAGCTAAAGGAGTCCTCACTTATTAGCCACTCAGGAGCCAGGAGTCCTCTGAGATCAGATTCTCCCAGAGCAGATAGTTTCTTCCCTGGAAATGAGGAAAAGAAGTCTTGGGAAGAGAGAGGCCTCATTTACACACTTCCTGGAGTAAAGGCCCTTCCCTTCAGGTGGGTACAGGCCAGACCTGCTTTAAGGTTAAGAATGACAAGTTTGTGACAGGCATGGCACTGAAGAGGAGGAAAGTGAGCTGAGACTGGAGCAGGTCACATCCAGGATTAGGGACTGGCCAGCAGGCACGTGTGTGAAGTGGGTCTTGTTGAAGACTGCCTGGGCCCCAGCATCAGGAGCTCCATGTCAGTTTCCAAGAGTCCCTGCCCAAGGAACCTGGCAAGCACCGCAGGAAGGTGGTGTGGCTTTCACACCAGGTAGAAGGGCAAGGGATCTTAAGGTCCTTATTTGAGTACCTGCAAGGAGCATGTCCAGAAAGCCCAATCAAAGAAAGACTCCAGCAGGAACTGGTCAAGTCTGCACCAGAGTCAACTCCTGAGTCACAAAATCTGGTGTCTCCTTACATAGCAGCTTGTCCAAGGCTAACTAAAGGCTAACTAAGGGCTTTGGCCCATAGACTTTTCCACTGAGACAGTACCTTTATTATTTTCTTTGGACTTTTTCCATTGTTTGACCCACATTTCTGAAAGCAAAGACATCTGGCATGACTAAGTGACACTACATACCCTTACATGTATACCCAGGGCTATCTTAGGTATAAATATGAAACTTAATTAATACATATCTACATTAGAAACCACAGAAGAGAGAGAGTTAATTCATAAGACGTGGGAAAAACAAGTGAGAGAAAGGAGATCTTCGTTCTGTCACTGCTTTGTCACTTTGCTATGTGACCCAGAGGATGTGGCTTCTCTGCTCTTATGTTCACATGTCCCTATACTCAGTAGAACTATGAGAACTGCATGGTATTAGAGTTTCCTCTCTACTCCAACAAGTTGTTGGTCACAGTTAGCATTGGAGGGGGCCGGATCCCCTCTCCAAAAGACCCCAAGATAGAGAAACCTGTTTATGAAGCTGCTTTCTATCTTCCCAAAAAGGGAATGTTGTTATGCCCACAACTTTTTTAGATATTTTCTAAATAAATAAGGACAGCTGGTTATCTAGGAAGCTCCTAAAATTTTTAAATGATTGAAGTTATAAAATACCACCACCTGAAACAGTTCTTGGTAATCTCTTTATCTGAATCAGTGTGTTCTCCAGGTTTGTTTTGTTTTGTTTTTCCCTAATTATTTGTAAACTCAACAGAGTCACAAAAGAATGATTCCAAAATATGGGAATCAACACCTGCTCTCACACTTTAGAGCCAACCCACTGGGCTAATTGTTTGGCAAGATACTCAGATTCTCTCATGATCTAGTCTCAATCTAATTTGCCAAACCTAGCCCCCAATCACCTGACCCATTCTCAACCCATCTGGCTATGCTTGTCCTTTCCCAACATAGGACATGAAATCCTGTGTCTATGTCTTCATTCTTGTGCTTTCTTCACCCTGAAATGTCTTGTTCCCCTCTGCACAAAGCCCCCTTTTTTTGCAGACGGACATACCTACTCTCCCATACTGGGGTGAGGTAGAGGTGGGCAAATCCCTCTGCTCTCTGGAGTAGCCCACCCTTTCCATGCCATCCCATTTATAAAGACTGCTAGCACAGACTGAGTGCTTTGTATGTGCCAAGCAAGCACCCTACTAAGAGTTGACATTTTCCCTTGCACTAACTCTGTGAAATAGACTTTTGTTTTTCAACCTTTCATGGGTGACTCAAAAAGTCTAGAAATGTTCCAAAAACTTGCCTTTGATTACTTAACCATCAAAACATAAGAGGAGGGATTTGAACCCATGCAGTCAAGTAGCAGCATCCTTTCTCTAAACTAGTGGGCCTTGCAATGGCAGGTTTAGCTGTATCTTCCCAACAAATGGTAAATTCTGTAAGGCCGGGTTCCATGTCAGCTTACTGACTGATGCAATCCCAAAATCAAGTATAATGTTAAAGAAAGTTGGCATTGAGTGAATGAGTTAAAATCTTGCTCCCATGGGAATATGCTCCCCTACCCAGTCTTTCTTTCTCTTCTAGGCCGACACCCTTACTTTGCCTCTATTCCACTTATTGTATTATTTTATGAATACCTTAGTTGTGATGACAACTATTTTAAAAACTCACAACCTCCTTGCAGCACTGTCTGCTGCTTAGGCTTTTGCATTTGAACCAAGGTGAACTGCAGGAGGCAAGGGCTGGACCCAAGAAACACAAATACACTTCCTGCCCTCAGGGACCCTGCAGTCCAATGGGAAAACTAGGTCACACATTCACAACGCCCCTCCAGCCTCATAAGAGAAACAAACACATCCGCAAATGCATTCTACCATGCTTAGTAATCTGCCGCTTGATGACTGATAGTCAAGAACATGGCTATGTATTTGCTCTGAGGTAATAGGCAGTGAAGTGTCCCTTGGGTAATAATATTTGTAGACATTTGATAGATTACTGAGCTAAGTATCTTACCAAATGGAGGGGAAATTTGCTAACACACAGAGTCCTTTACAGTTGTTCCTGGGCTCTTCTTGCTGAGCATCTCAGTGTCACACCTGCTATGCAATGATGTCACAGGTCCACATACCCCAGGCTTACAAGAGATGAAGGTGTGGGTTCTGGAATAAATCTGCCTGCATAACACTCTTGGCTTCACTTCTTACTGACTATGTGACAGCTAAGTGACTTGATCAAATTCCTGCCTTTAAAATGAACAGAATAATAAAGCCCACTTGGTAAACCTATGAGGAATAAATGAGGCAATATATTCAAAGGTCATAAGGTAGCATTTACTAATCATAGCATAGTATTTGGCTAATATGGTAAATGTTAAATAAATGTTAGCCATTATTGTTTCTGATCTGGAATGGACTTTCAAGACCACCTTGGTCAACTACCACTCCAGTGAAAGAATATCCCTGCCTGCATTTCCAGCTTCTGCTTGAGTATTTCATCCTTGTTGGTTCCGATTTTGACCAAGCCCTGCCTTTCATCGGACTCCTTCTTTGGAGGAGGTGAGCCACTTGCTTTCCTGTTTCTTCCACACAGTGACCTCAGCTTTGCTCTCTGACCTACACTGACTCGATGTTACCTTGCTCCTCAACTTCATGGCATCCTTCAGCTATTTAAAGGCAGCAGCTTGTCTGATCCTTGGAGTTTCCCCAGCCCTCATCTCAAGACACAAGCCTCAGAAAAATGGTTCTGTGGCTTAACTTCCTCTCAATAGAGGATGCTAAAGCCCTGGGGGAAAGGAGAAAGGATCTTCAGAGATCTTCATCCGGCCATCTGTGAGGTGCTGACACATGAAAACACCTCCAGGGCAAGGCCCCGGCTTCTCTTCTACCCTATCCGACCCCACACTTTAAGGGACATTAGGCTTTCGGTGTAGGATGTCAGGACTTCATTCACAATGATCTGGTGCTTGATGACCTATACAGACTTTCAGAGTACTTCTTCTGTCTACATTTTTGCTGCCTTACCCCTCAACTTACCTTCAAAAATTGTGGCCTTTTCCTCAGGCCCAATTCACAGCTACCTCAGGGAGCCTTCCCAGAATCTTCTCGTTCGTAGTCTTTTTCTTACTGCCTTATATTTTAGTCTGTTCTCTCTTTGCATCTTATATGCAGGCCCAATACATGGCTGATGAACCTGTGTCTCGTTCATTCTTGTGACTGCAGAAGGGAGGAACGTGCTGGTGGGTGAAGATGAAACACCCACACTGTATCCACTGCTGGACATCCCTCCAGATCCCACCCAGATCCCCTCCTCTCTGCAGATGCTTGCATCCCTCGACTGGAAATACTGGCTGCTGGTGGCTCACTGGCAATTACCCTTTAAAACAGGATCCCAAGGCCGATAACTGGCTACCATGAGAATGCAAAGGTCTGACTTGAGACAAGTCTGCAGTGCTTTCTGAGTTCCAGGACTTTCCACTGGATGGACTCGGGCTTGGTTGCAACTACATTGCATGCCAATTTCTTGTTGCCATTCCTGCTTCCTTCACCTTCATAGAGGCGGAATTCTCAAAAGCACTTTCATGCAATTCTATCCCAGAACCTGTTTCCAGGAAACTCAACTGAGGCCCTGTTTGACAGTGCATAGCACATTGCCACTGCCACACACCTGGTGCATCTTGCTTTTCTTAACAAGCTTCAACAAGTGGAAATAGGACCAAGGGGATAATGATGTAAGATGTGAACTCACATGCTGCAAGGAAAGGAGCCACAGGGAGAGATTTCTGCCCCCACCTGAGGCTCTGGGATTGAGAGGACCTGTAGCTTCAGACCCTGTCACTTTCTTCATGACATGGGATGGAAAATAAGGGGAGGATTTGATAAAGTTTCCAGCATGTAGTCCTCAACAGGGACTGACTACATAAACTAAAAGGGAAAAAATAGAGAAAATTAGACACACAGGAGGGGGAAAGAGAGAGGAGATGAGGAAGGGAGAAAGAGGAGGAAGAAAGAAAACAAGAAGACTGAAGGGGAGAGACAAGGGAGCCACTGGAAGAAAGGAACAGTTTGACAAAGAAGGCAGATTCTTCACAAGCATGCTTTGAAAACCAGTGTTTTCTTATATTTTAAGTTTATACTGCCTTTGCTTTCACAGATTCCATTTGGATTGGACTATTTTTATTTCGCTTAATTTGGTTTGTTTCCCTACTTGCTTAAATTTGAAAGATGGTCCTCTGAGGCCCATTGCTTGCCAGCAGACAGGTATAGATTCGTCTCTTTTCTGCCTGCCTCCTTTCCTGGGTTCCCCTCACTCAGATCACACCCTGGAGGGAGTGATCGTCCCATAAATGCGCATCAAGAGTGACCCAGCCAGACCAAGAAGGACTTCTTCCCTTCTCCCAATTCCCTTTTGGATGACTGTAAAGAGAAGATAAGTTTGGACTCACCTCATGATTATACATTACACAGAGCCACAGCAAAAAAAGCACAGACTAAAAAGGCTTTGAAAAATGATGACTATGACTATTGACATCTCTCTCAGAGAGGTACCAGATGGGGAATTCCCTCTTATACCAAAAGCAAAGTGGTCTAAGTTTTCTTCCCACTCCTCCAGTCCCCATTTCCCATAGGCAGCTATCCCTCTGAAAACATTCTGGTCTTTCTCTAAAACTCCATCCAGAACCCATCCCTGTCAATTACCTTCCCGCAACAAAACATATCCACTCACCCTCCCCTTCCTCCCTAGATCTCTTGAGTTCTTTCCTGAGTGGCTCTAGGACCAATGGGAGGTCTCTCTGCTCCTGCCCACTCTCCTCATCTTCCCATCACTCGTTTCTGTGGGCACAACAAAGACAAGCAGGGCAGGAAGGAGCAGGGATTATCTCAAGGAAACAGTCCCCAGACTCACTGCCCCTGGGCTCTAATTTTGCCTAGGCTGTGTTTATATTTTGTGCCAGGAACAAAATTAACGCAAACTCCACCTCCATTGTCCTTTCACCCAAGGAACTGCTGTGTCCAGTAGATGTGGTGAGTTAGAGATGAAGCGTTTGGCATGGCCTGGAGAGTGGGGGAGAGGCGTGCCAAGTCCTCTTGCCAGCATCATCATGACCAGCCTTCTGCTCTGCTTCACAGTTCAAAGTGAGTTTTGGCCACCAAAAGCTTGTCATTTTTAAATCCCTCTGTGTTGCACTTAGTGGGAAATTTCCCAGACATGGGCAAATGGTCCGTTGTCACCCTTAATTCCCACCTATGAATTGGCCATTGTGTCCTTTGTGTGGTTTCTGCACATTTTGATAAGAAGTGGGGAGATGGCATATCAAAGATAGTTAGGCTGATGCTGTTTTAGACGGCCATGTTTTGACAAGGACAGTTGGTTGGCAGGCTGAAGGAGGATTCAAATGAGGAGAAACATCAGAGTGGCCATCTGAAGGCCACAGCTATCATCTACCCCAGATGGGTAGAAAAGGGCTTGGCAGGAAACAGTGATTAAGAGCATGCCCTTGGAGCCAGACAGACAAGGTTGACTCTGCCACTTACCAGGACTGCAGCTTTAGAGAAGATTTTGTCTTCTGAAGCCATTCCCTCCCGCATTTGGCTCATGTGGAAGGTGGGGTTGGGGGAGGCAGCAATCATTTCTACCTCACAGGTTCTTATAAAAATAAATAAGACAAATATATGGAAATTTTACATTTAACTTTAAAATCTTAAGAAATCAGAGTGGCGAACAGAAAAGGGGGAAGTTGCTTCCAGGGTAAATGCCAATATTAGCACAAAACATTCAGAGCTAAATTCTGAACAGAGGAAGAACAAAACCAACTCAAGTTCCCGAATTAAGCCTAACAAAGACAGGCAGTTGCAGAACCCTTGGTCTATAACTTCCATGGGCTGCTGCAAAGACAAGGTCAAATCTTCTCTGGAGGAAAGAATCCAGAATCCAGGGGCTGGGGTAGTGGCTCAGCAGAAGAACACTCGCCTAGCACGTGCGAGGCCCTGGGTTTGATCCTCAGCACTGCTATAAATAAATAAAATAAAGGTATTGTGTCCAACTATAACTAAAAAATTAAAAGGGGGGGGGGAGGAGAAGGAGAAGGAGAAGGAGAAGGAGAAGGATCCAGCCCTCAGGCTTTCCACAGACTGCTGAACTGAATCAAGGATTACAAAGCACTTCCCTTTAGGGAACAAATTTCCAGTCAGCCTCTAACTCATCAGGGAGCTGGCTCAGAAGTTTCCTTTCTAATGAAAGAATCCTCTGCAAGGCAGGATGTGGCTGCTCCTGTGGCTTTGCTCATGGGAAGCCTGACTTCAGTTTCCCTTTAAATGGCAACTACACTTACTAACACTTTGCTCTGGATTATTTTCTTTGGCCAATGCATTGGCTTTGCTCTGATTCAGATTATACTTTCTGTTGCTAGGTTTTTCTTGTTTTTCAGAAAGTTTGCCAGTGATTCCTGTAATTTTACTCCAGAAGACCTGGATTCAAGCATTAGGATGTAAAGGAACGTCTGGTGTGACTCAGCCTTGCCTTATAGATCTGCTTATCATTAGAAAGAAGCATGACTCCATTGTAAGTATTTGAACAGGCTTCAGTTAGTACATAAACTAGAACATATACAGTCACATATAATTTATGTAACACTGATAGTCAATTTAAATCTGAATATGCCATTACCAGCAAACTTTTGGGTGTTTTCTTCATGAAAACTCTATGCTCTGTTGAAGCCATAGTCCATATAGGTCAATCTCTACATGGCATCATATTCAAAATGCACAGTACAAGGGCCAAAAAAGTACAGAAGAATCTTATGCATTTGCTTTTCCAAAGGAAACAGAGATAGATCAAATTCACAGCTCTAGAACTCTTTCCCATATATCTATTTTTTGTCTACTCCACTTTGGGCCTTCTTTGTCCTTTAGAAAGTCTCACTAGCTGCCTTCACCTCCCTACTACGTGGGCTACCTCCCATCCTCCATGGCCTCAAGTTTTCTCACCTCCATCTCTCCACCTTTCCCTCTCAGTCATTCATTCTTCCATAAAATCATTCTCTTTAAAAATTTTCTTCTATTTTTTATATATGATAGCAGAATGCATTATAATTCATAGTACATATTTAGAGCACAATTTTTCATATCTCTGGTTGTACACAAAGTAGAGTCACACCATTCATGTGTTTATACATGTACTTGGGTAATGATGTTCATCTCATTCCACCAACTTTCCTACCCCAGACCCCTTCCGTCCCCTCTCACCCTTTTGTTCTATCTAGAATTCCTCTATTCTTCCCATGTTCCCCCACACAACCCCATTATGAATCAGCCTCCTTATATCAGAGAAAACATTTGGCATTTGGTTTGGGGGGATTAGTTAACTTCACTTAGCATTATATTCTCCAGCTCTATCCATTTACCTGCAAATGCCATGATTTTATTCATACTGCATAGTATACCATTGTGAATATATATCACATTTTCTTTTTTTCAATATTTATTTATTTTTAGTTGTAGTTGGACACAATACCTTTATTTATTTGTTTTTATGTGGTGCTGAGGATCGATCCCAGGGCCTTGCACATGCTAGGTGAGCGTTCTACCACTGAGCCACAACTCCAGCCCACTATCACATTTTCTTTATCCATTTCATCTACTGAAGGGCATCTAGGTTGGTTCCACAGTTTAGCTATTGTGAATTGTGCTGCTATAAACATTGATGTGGCTGTGTCCCTGTAGTATGCTGTTTTTAAGACCTTTGTGTGTAGATCAAGGAGAGGGATAGTTAGGTTAAATGGTGGTTCCATTCCCAGTTTTGCAAGGAATCTCCATACTGCTTTCCATATTGGCTGCACCAATTTGCAGTCCCACCAGCAATGTGCCTTTTCCCCCACATATTCGCCAACACTTATTGTTGTTTGTGTTCCTAATACATGCCATTCTGACTAGAGTGAGATGAAATCTTAGAGTAATTTTGATTTGCATTTTCTCTAATTGCTAGAGATGTTGAACTTTTTTTTCATACATTTGTTGATTGATTGTATATCATCTTCTGAGAAGTGTCAGTTCAATTCCTTGGCCCATTTATTGATTGGGTTATTTGTTTGTTTGTTTATGTTAAGATTTTTGAGTTCTTTATATATCCTAGAGATTAGTGCTCTATCTGATGTGTGTGTAGTAAAACTTTGCTCCCAGAATGTAGGTTCTCTATTCACCTCACTGATTGTTTTCTTTTTCTGAGAAGAAGCTTTATAGTTTAAATCCATCCTATTTATTGATTCTTGATTTTAATAAAAAGTAAAAAGTATTGTAGCTCAGTGGTAAAGTCCCCCTGGGTTCAACCCCCAGTACTGCAAGATATCAAAGATTCTTGGGGTTATGACAAAAGAAAAAAAGACCAATGAAACCAATTTAGAGGAACTTCCACTGGCCAAAACTGAAACAATTCAATCATCAAAAAGCAAGTGATTGAAATATACCAAATATGCTAAAAATCCATGAATAAGTGAGGTCCTAAGCAACTTAGTGAGGCCCTGTCTCTAAATTAAAAAGGGATGGGAATGTGGCTCAATATTTAAGTGCCCATGGGTTTAATCCCCAGTACCAAAAAAACAAAACAAAATCAGAGAATACATAATTGCAATTTAAATAAAAAAGCACCAGCTAAGTATTTCAAAACCAGATAAAAGAAAAATGTCAAATATTTATCCTTGCTTTATTATGTAAACTACATTCATTCATAGTAACCAAATAATAGTTGAAGGAGAATTTTTCTTTATAGTAGAATTCTAGATAATAAAAGAAAAAAGGGATTTGGGTGCAGCAAACTGGTAGTATATGTGTTTAGCATGTAAGAGGCTTGAGTTCCATCCCCAGCACCCCTGTATCTGCAAGAAAAGAAAAAGGAATAACACAATCCAAATATTTCCTTTATGCAACTCCTAAAGAAATAATGATAGAGACAAAAGCCATCTAAGTCTGCTAAACCTGTTGTTGAAACATTGTGTGGAACTTTATAGTGGCTGAGACAGGCTGACACCATGTGATCTCAACCAATCAATCATGAAAAGAAGGACCAGCAGACACCAGGGTCTAAGATACAACACTAGCCATGCAATATTTGTGTCAAAAAATAAATAAGTCAGAATTGATTATGCTAGAGAAAATACAAGTTATGAGGGAAGATCTCAAACACCACCATGATCATGCTGTCAGCAAAGCCCAAAAGGTAAAAATTCCATAAGACATGTGATTTTTTTTCTAAATAATTAAATGATAAAGGAGAAAAAGAGGGAGGAAAGACTATTAAAATTTGAGATATATACTCAAACATGATATGTGGACCTCCTTTGATTCTGATTGAATAAAATCAACTATAAAAAGACATTTGAGATAACATGAGGGATTTGATTTTAGACCAAATTAGATGCTTCTGAGGCATTCTTTTTGAAAAATTATTAGGAATTATGAAGAAGGATCGAGAAAGTATGAAGAAATTTTAGATATGGTTTGAAAAATATGTACTAAAAATTTTTTAAACAGAAAAAAAAGCAGAGGGTGGGGAAAAAAGAGTAGAACTGTAAATATGATGACTCCATAATGGAGTTTGTTGCACAAATGAATTCCATATTTTCACATGCATGTGTTAGGAAAGTGTTCACAAAATTGGGTCTATGTTTGCAGCCACCAAAGGGAAAAAGAAAATAGGAATAGCAAGGAATTCTAGGTGTCCATACATTTAAAAAAAAAAAAAGATTTTCAAGTAGAGCTCCTTTCAGAGGTTGAGAACTGAGAAAAACCTCTCCTGTGGGTCTTCATTAGAGAGCCACAGTGAGGTGCTAGAAGAAGCATCTTCAACAAAACAAACCCAGGGCAGGGTACTGGTGCACACCTGTGATCCCAGGGACTTAGGAGGCTGGGACAGGAGGATCACAAATTTGAGCCGGCCATGTTAACTTAGTAAGAACCTGGCTCAAAATAAAAGGTAAAAAAGGCTTGGAATGTAGCTCAGTGGTAAATTCCCCCTCGGTTCAATCCCCAGTACTGCAAAATAAATAAAAGGGAGGTGTCTCTTTTTAACTTGATTCACCAAATGTTCACCAAAAGTCTTTACACCATCTTCCAACAAGCAAAACTCTAAGACCCAAAAGATTCTTTTCTTCATCACTAAAAACACATAGATTGAAGTCTGTATTTCATTATATGTGCCAGTCTCTGCACTTAGATCTCTATTAGGAAATGCTAGTGTTCTATATCCATATGATCATGTAAAAATGATGCGTGTCATGAGCAAAAGAAAGAAAGTCTGTGGAAGTATAGAGAAGAGCTCCAATTCAAATTTTCAGGACAAGTTAGGGTATTTTTCTGAAGTGTGGCATCAGCATAAGAAGGATTTTGCCGTGCCAGGGAATCACTCCACATGAAAGGAGAGGTAAAGACACAGAGGTGGTCTGCACATCCTTCTATGGTACTTAGTGAGTTGCATTAATAGGTGTGCCCAAGTTCCTATCAATTATAAAAGTTACATATGGACTTGGATAGCTTCCCACAGAGGTAGTGACATTCAGCGGGTTAAAGAACCTTTTATGACTATTCCCTCCCCAGTAAAACTAAGAGATTAATCAAGAAGTCAGTAGTAGGGGCATAAGTTTGTTTGGGACTATTTGTCTCACTCTTGACACTCTGTGTTGACTTTCAGAAATTATATAGACTCCTGAGAGTTGGGTCTGTATAGATTATAGCTAATCAACTTATGATGGTCAACATACAATTTTTCAACTTCACCATGATGTGAAAACAATATTCATTCATAGAAACCATATTTCCAATGTTCAATTTCAATCATTCCTCAGACCAGCAATATGTAGTAGGATGCTCTCTGTCCTAATGCAGCTCCCAGGCAGTCACACCTTCACAAAGGTAGACAACTGATATTCCATAGTGCACAGTGTTGCTAAGCCATGAGGTTAGGTGAGATGTATTAATGCATTTTCAACTTGTGACATCTTCAGTTTATGGTGAACTTCCTGTGATCTAACCCCACTGTAAGTCAAGGAGATCTGTACTTTGTTTACATGTGTGTTATTTGACTATTTAAATGCCATGTATGTCTCTCCCTCTCTCTCTCTCTCTCTGTCTGTCTCTGTCTCTTTCTTCATACATACATACATATATACATACACACACACACACACGTAAATGTGTGTGTGTGAAGTATAATATTCATGTAAGCATACAGGTTTATGTATACATCCATAGTGCTATTCCAATAGGACTATTTTCAGTGTTCAGAGAAGGATTTAATATGAGCTCAGCACTAACACATAAATGGTATAATCTACAATGAGAGTATCTCTTCAAGTCAACCTTGGACCTTCTCCAAGTAGCCAGAGACATTTGGCCACTCAATGCTCTGGAGAACTGCTAAAGTTAGCTAGAGGGAAAAAAAAGACACAAATATCTTAAGGATAGCCAGGAGCTGAGTCCAATAAAGTGACTGTCAGAAAACTGTAAGCTTCAGGCTAAAAGGGGCTTCCAAATCTGTTTAACTTCCAACTGGTGTGTGAATTTCCTGTACAATACTAAATTTGTTAACTATTGCTACATAAAAAATAATTTTAAAATGTGTTGGTTTAATTCAACCAAAAACAAAACCAAAAAGATACCTGTTAGTGTCTCACATAGTTTTGTGGGTCAGGAATTAACAAATGGCTTGGCTGAGTCATTCTGGCTCAGGGACCCCTGTGAGACTGCAGTCAAGATGCTGACCAGAGCCACAATACTCTGAGGGTCGGAGAATCTATTTCCAGCACATTCCTTTCACACAGTTAGCTGTGTGAAAGACCTCAGCTTTTAGTCACATGAACCCATCCTTAAGGGTGCTAGAGAATTATCCTGACATGATGGCTGGTTCTCCCAGAAGCAGTGAGGTAGAAGAGAATGAAGCAGAAGCCACAATGTATTTAGTGACTAGTAATGGAAGTCACACTGTCATTTCCACAGTATCCTATTGGTCATAAAGATCAGCTCTGTTTATAGTGGAGGTATATTCAAGCACAGGGCTTGAATACCCAAAGCAAGGCAAGGATCATGGTGCCATCTTGGAGTCTGGTATACCCACCAGGGGAAGTCCACCTCAATAGCTTGTAGTGATGGATGCTTACTTCACAAGGCAACCTCTGATAGAAACCTCTCTTTCTTCAAATTATAAATACAATCCCTTCTTTTTAGTTTTTCTATTTCAAGGGTCACAAAAATTCTAATCTTTTTTCTGAAAAAAAATTAAAGATCAGTCCTTCATTTTGATCCTTCTAGTTTCAAGAATAGAAGCTTAGAAAGCCCATCCTCACCCCCAGTTCCTTCAGCCCTTTGTAGAGCTTTAGGACAAGATTAATTATTATACTAAAATATTAATTTAAAAACAGGTAGGGGCACTTATCCCTACCCCAGCTGTCCCAGCTATTATCTCAGAATACACTTCTTTCCTTACATAGATCAGCTACCCTGGACATAGTAGCCAGGTGCCATTTCATAGACTACCAAAACCAAGCTTATTTTTTTTTATCAGAAGCCAAGACTTTCTTTTTAAAGACCAAATAAGTCCCATACAACTGTTACATGGAAGCAAAGGAGGGAAAAGAGAGCCCTTATCCTCCAAGGCTTCTTGTCAACTTACTTTCCTTCTTTACTTTTTGAAATTGGCTTTCAGGACAATACACTCTCTTGGTTTTCCTTCTACCTTGCTTTGCTGGACTTACCACTTCTTCCAGCTTATAAATGTTAAGCATCCCAGGGTTAAAATATCAGGCTTCTACCACCCCTTACTCCAATCCTTATGTTGTCTCATTCAGTTCCATTGTTTAATACTGGCTTCTACATATAAACCCCCAACCTAACCTTTCTCCCAAGCTTCAGGCTTTTGTACCACCTGTCTGCTGGACATGTGCACTTGGATATGTTAAGAGACATCTCAAAGTTATCACACACACATAAAACTATTCTAAACTCCATCCTCCACTGCCGGCTGAAACCAAACCCTGGAGTCATCTTGAACTTCTGTTTCCCTCATCCCCCACAACCAAACATGTCTTCAAAATACACCCTGATAACAAATCCTACTACTTTGTATAACTACAAGGCACCAATTTTAAAAAAAAAAAATCTGGAGAACAAATTTAATTTTTTTTTAATACACTCCGAAGTGGTCAGTTTTCACAATCTCTATCATTTCACCAGTTCAAAACTATTCTCATTTTGTTTTTGGGGGGTGGGCAGGATTTTCGCAATAGTTTTCTATTTTACCTAGATTTTACCCTAGATTCAACTTTCTACCTGCTACCAGAATGAGAGCTTCAAAACATTCTGTATTTCCATCACCCTCTGAATAAAATCCAACATTCTCACCATATGTATAAATTCCCACTCATCTCTCCATCTCATCTTCTACTCAGCTTTCCTCTCTGTGCTTTTACCATGTGGACCTTCCTGTTCCTCAAACATGGCAAGCTCCGTCCACCTCAACACTTTCCTCCTGGCAGTTCCTTTTACCTCCTTCCTGTGACTTGCCCTTGTTACTTCATTTGCATATCTGCATGTCACCTCAGACCATCCTGTTACCTTCTATTTCTTTTTGTGTGTGTGTGTGTGTGTGTGTGTCTTTTTTTTTTTTAATGTGAAAACAAAAGCCACTTCCATATTTGTTTAAACTACTGTAAGCTCACAGCTGAATGAATGCCCAACTGATAAAGGCCTCTTGGTGTTTTACAATATTTTTCTTTTTTTTTTTAATTTTTTATTGTTGGTTGTTCAAAACATTACATAGTTCTTGATATATCATATTTCACACTTTGATTCAAGTGGGTTATGAACTCCCATTTTTACCCCATATACAGATTGCAGAATCACATCAGTTACACATCCATTGATTTACATATTGCCATACTAGTGTCTGTTGTGTTCTGCTGCCTTTCCTATCCTCTACTATCCCCCCTCCCCTCCCCTCCCCTCCCCTCTTCTCTCTCTACCCCCTCTACTGTCATTCATTTGTCCCCCTTGTATTATTTTTCCCTTTCCCCTCACTTCCTCTTGTATGTACTATTGTATAACCCTGAGGGTCTCCTTCCATTTCCATGCAATTTCCCTTCTCTCTCCCTTTCCCTCCCACCTCTCATCCCTATTTAATGTTAATCTTCTTCTCATGCTCTTCGACCCTACTCTGTTCTTAGTTACTCTCCTTATATCAAAGAAGACATTTGGTACCTTCTATTTCTTTATTCCTTTGCTTTGTAGCCTTCTCACTAATTAGCAGTAGATTGCAGCAGTCATTTGCCTATGTGTTTATTATATTTGTTCAATTTTATGCATTTTTTTAACCGGTAACAATGTCCGGCACTCAGTAATATCCGATAAATAAAAGAATGAAGCATCCATGGAAATGAACTTCCCTGTCCTGTTTTCAGAGTAGGACTTGGTATATGAGTTAATGATATTGTCAAAGTTACCTTCTCTGAGAATCATCTGTTAGTCCCCTGAGCACCTCCCAACTGTATAGCAGCAAACTATTCAGCCTGAATTTCTTTCTGTTTGGATTTCTCACCTCAGCAGAGTTAGGCAGAACTGAGTTTCCTGCTGGTAATGAAAGCCCTTTCCGCAGGAGACTTCTTTGTAACTGAGTGGTGTGGCCTCCTAACCCACTCTGTGGAATTTGAGCAGGCTGTCATGGTGAAACTCAAGCTGGTTTGGGGGACATTTATTTGCTTGTAAGGAAGGAGGAAGATTATACACATGATAATGTTTTTTTTTTTTATAACTGTTGTAAGACACAAGGGGGCAGCAAAATCAGGTCTTACTTTAAAGGTGAAATGGGAATTTTAATAACTACAATTAGACGTTCAATAGATGGGACAAATTTCAGTACATCCCTACACTGAGTATTAGGAAGTAATGAAAATGAATAACTGTAGCGACAAACAACAACATGGATAAAGTCTCCAAACAAGCTAAGGAAACGTAATGTTGAGTGGAAAAAGCAAGACACGTGGTTTGATTCCATGAACGTAATATTCAAAACAGAAAAAATGAGTATATTGTTTAGATTGTGTTTGTAGATGGTCAGACTATAAAGAAAAACAAGGAAATGGTAGCCCCAAGGTGACCCTTGTGAGGATAAAGCAGCTTGGGGTCAGCAGGGTACACGTGAGGCTTAAGGGGCCCAGCGTATCCTATTCCTTTACATTTACAGAAATTACACAGGTGCTTGGTTTGATATTTATGTGTTAAATTGAACATTAATGGTTTGTGTCCTTTTTGGTACATATATCTATATTTAACAATACAGGGTTTTAAGGAAAGGAAATGGAAAGAAAGAGATGAAGAAAATGGGAAAGAAAGAGATTAGGCATTGAGAAAAATGGGAGGAATAGGTAGAAAAATAGCTTCAGACATAAAGGGGAAAAGAGAAGCTTGGAGTCAGATGAGAAGAGACATCCTGATGAGGGAAGAAAAAGGAAGAGGAGGGGAGAAGAGAAGAAAGAAAGAAGCAGGAAGGGAAGAAGCAGGAAAGACCCAGAGAGCAGGAAGGGGAGGGAAATAAAGAAAAAGAGGAAATGAAAGGTGAAGGGAGAAAGAGGAAAAGGAGTGCAGGGGGAAAAAACAACAGTTATAGACAGTGTCCAAGAGGCATCATCAAACAAACGTATAGGACCAAGACGACTTATTTGGCCAGGCTAGACAGGTTGGGCAGAATGGGGACTCAGTCCTGTAGTGGACTACAATTAGAAAATAATGGTGTTAGAGTAAGATTTCCAGGTCGTCTGAGACTTTCAGTGTCAGCAAAGAGTTCTTCACCTGCAGATCTGTAATAGAGAGACAGGGCTATGAAAGGCAGGGGCAGGGGCAGAGCCACAACAAGAGGATGACCAATTCTTAGCCGGCATCAAAAGGATGAATTCAGGATTACACAACTTTCCACCATGTTTGGAGGATTTTAGGTGAACTCTACCAGCACGCTCATGCATGGTCTGTTTCCAGTTTTAGTGTATAATTTCCTCTCCCTCCTTCCCACTTCTACACCTCTGCTTTCTTCGCAGGAATCCTGGGCCTACAGGATATGCTGGACACAGTGCTAATGTCCTCGAGACACTAGAAGTATCCCTAATGGAGACAATGAAACTGGTTAGCCCATTCTCCATCTATTTCTCAGAGAAGGAGGTTTATTCAAAACTCTATTGTGAACAGGTGCATGGACCCATGAAGCAGGGACTTTAGCTGTTCTTCTCAGTACCTTGTTGGTACACACTGTCTCACCAATAACCAGTTCTATGGTTTAGAAAAACCCCAAATGCTACCAGGAGTTTGGGTCCTAAAATAAATAATAAATATTTTTGAAAATGCTGTTTTTATTTCTTCTCTAACTCCGCCTTCTTCACTTGGTCAAACGGTGCCTTCCCCAGAGGAAGCACAACTCTGGAGACATGAATATGACTTGTTTGGAGAGGCCTTTGTTCTGGAGGAATCCAATAATAATTGTAGGTAAAACTCAAACCTTAGATTGAGTTGTAAGAACAGATGTTATCAGAGAGAGAGCCTTCGTGCTCCCTGTGGCCACTAGGAGCCTTGCCAGTGGGTGAGCCAGAGGTGGACACGCTTCCTGGGTGGAGAGTAAGGCTTCTATAAAAAGCTTACACTCGGCTTCCATGCCTTTGGGCCTGCGCACTGGAGGCAGGCGCACTGGAGGCAGGTGCACTGGAGGCAGGCGCACTGGAGGCAGGCATTCTGCTGAGGCATCTTAGTGAAGATGTGCTTTGGCCTGGGTTTTTCGTCTTCTTTCCCCCAACCTTCATGAAAACATTCAAAAAAGAGTACAAATATTGAGAAATCATCTGTAATAACATCTGTAAAAGCGAATAGTGTCATGAATGAATCAGAAATGTGAAGGTATCTTTTTGGGGAAAAGATGGGATGATTCTACAAAAAGCCTTAACCGCCCTGTCAAATGTGAAAAGGGCCTGAGAGAAAAATAAGATTAAGACCTACCCAGAACCTCAGAGCCACTAAACTAGAGCTGGAGGCCTGGAAATCAGTGAAGGCCTTGGGGAGATGGAGGTATCTGGTCTAGAAAGAAAGTCGTGGTAAAAACAACAATCACTGTAAGCACACTTATAAAATGATGTGAGCGTGCAAAATAATTCTTGAAATGTAAGGTACATGATGCAAAAAAATTTAATAATTTATATCTCTTAATGTTATGAGATGAGCTTTATTGAATAACTGCTATATACAAGCACTATGTTAAGTGCTTTATATGCATTATCTCACTAAGTACTAATATAGTAGCTATATGGTAAATACCATAGCTATATCCATTTAAAGGATGAAGAAACAAAGACTCAAAGAGAATGTAACTAAAACCACACAGGACCAAAATGTTAGCCAAGCTGGTCTGACTTTGGAATCTATGCTTTCTTCATAATGACAAAATGCTTCCTCTCCTATAATTCCAACAACAACAACAAAAACTTTAGGGAGTCTCTGGGAAAGACAGAGAGGTGTAGGCATAGTTTCTAAATGACTCTGAGTTGAATGAATTTGTGATGTTCCCACAGGAAATGGGAAGTGTGGTTGGATTAGGGCTCAGATCCCTTAAAGTCCCTTCTTGCTAGAGTAATCTGTGAAGCTGATGCCCTGGGGACTCTTTCGGGAAGGATATTTTTATTTGTATTCATTTGTTTTAAAGTTCACACTTGATGGTGAACAAGAAAGTGGTAACAGATCCTAACAACAATTTCAATTCTCACTTTAGTAATTTTCCATTCTGGGTCCTTCAAGGATAGGAAGCAAAAACAGTTGGGAAAGTGCCCTTAGAAAGTATTATCCGATATCCCATAGTTCCATTCCCTCCCATGGAAACTCCATGTGTGTCAGTCAAATGGAAGGTGTAGGGGAGCGAAGCAAGTGAGGTGACAAACAGCCCTCACCAGGTCTCCAATGCAGGATGCATATAGTCATTGGATGCTCCAAACCAATCCTGTCGTGCACACGCATGTGCAGGGATTGGAAGCCACTGAAGACTCAGAGCACTTGGGAACAAGCCAAAACTTTTAGAAGCAGCAAGCAACTACAGGCTCCTGCTTTTAAGTCATAAGTCCAGAAAACCCCCTTGTACTTCATCCACACCTCACCTTACACACCTATTAATTCCACAGAGCAGGATTTTTTTCCTACACAAAGACATTTTGAATTCAAAGCCTAGGATCTACCAACCAGATTTAATGTAAGCTCCAAGAGATCTTTGCTGCTCTTCCCTCAGTCTTCACTGTCAAAGCAAACCCATTCTTCAGGGTATAGCTCAAAAACCACCTTCTCCTAGAAGCTCTCCTGATTCTCCCAGCCATAATCTCTCTCTTATTTCTGACCCCAAGGGTCACATCATGGTTTTCTCTTGCCACCTTTATTGATAGGGGTAGCCATGCAGCACAACACAATGCCAGAAACAATCACAGAGTCTCTTAGGAAAAGCGCTGGATGCTGGCTAAACCCAACTGTGTTATTCACAGGGCCCCAGACCTCATCACGGTGACCATCCTTATCGACTCACATTAGCAATCCCTGGCTTGTTAATGTGGCCCCAACCACGAATCAGATATCTCAGAAAGACCACCTCTGCTGAGATGTGGGTCACATAGAAGAGTATCCATCCAGAACACAGCTGCCTCTCAGCTCAGCTATGCATGCATTCTGAACAGAGGACTGTCACTGGCCACATGTGAAGCCCATTCTGTAGAAGGAGGTGCAAGCCAGGATATCCAGGGATTATTGCAGAGTGTATGCAGACAGCCTCAACTCTTATTATTGCCTTTATAAAGCCAAGCTAAATGGTTCTTAGAGGCTGCCCTCTCAATACCAGGACCAGGGTGTCTATAGGACCATGGCAACTGCCATCTCATAGAATTCACCATTATCATGACTGCTCAGGGGGATGTCCTTTGCATATGTTCAGAAGAGAGCAGGGCTTCAAGGAAAAGCTCCATATGGACTCTGTCTTCGTGCAGCCCCCACTCTGGATGCTCCTCAACATGACCCTCTCCCTGGGACCAGGGTCTTAAGTATTTTTGTCTTTCTCAGCCTTGTGAGTCTAGTAGCCAAGGTTATGCCCCTCTACGCCAGGACCTCTTAACACTGCTCAGAAAGGAGGAGCCATAAGGAAAGCCCCCAGTGCAGGAAAAAGTCCCAGCTTCAATAAACCAAAAACAGGGAGGGAGCAGTGAAATGAGGCTTTCCTGTCCACCAGGGATAGGGAGTGGAGGGGAAGCACAAGAGGGGAGAAAATAAGAAAGAGACAGAGGAGGAAAGTGAATAGAAAGGAAGGAAGGAGCCATAATAGTGATAAAAGGGCAAAAAGAAGGGATGGAGGTAGAGGAAGAGGAGGAGAAAAAAGAGGGAGACTCAATGAAGCAGAGAGGGTGATAAAAAGATGGGGGAGAAAACAAAGAACAGAGTCAGAAACAAGAATTGGAAGAAACAGGGGAGAAAGAACCAAAGGAAGGAAAAAGAAAGTCTGGGCAAGAACCATCAAAGAACAGGCAACACGGAGAAAGAAACTAAGGGAAGCAGAGGTGAGGAAGCTGAGAATCCTAAGGAAAGGAGAGACAGAGGCAAGAGGAAGGGGGAGTGAGATCAGAGAGAGAGAGAGAGAATGAAGAAAGGAGAGAAAGAGAAGAGAGGGTCTCAGAATGCCAGAAAGATCTAAAGGGGAAGAAATGAAGAGAGGTAAGAGGGTGGAGAGTGAAACATGGGGGGAGGGAGCTCAGAATGTGGAGGCAAGAGGCCAATAAGACAGAGACACAGGCACCCAGAGAAGGAATTGAGAGGAAGGAACGGCGCAGCTAAGAGGAAGTGTGTGAGGAAGCAGAAAGCGGAATGGACATTAAAAACCAAAAAGAGAGAAGCCAAGCTGGGTCAGAAGGAGGACACAGGGGCCTTGCCACTGAGAGCATGTCTGAGCCTGAGTTCTTCTCAACTGTAAAACAAACTGCTTTCTTCATTAATTTTTATGACCATTACATACCAGAATGTACATAAAGCACCCGAAATACCATTAGTCACTTAATGATTCTTTTAAGTTTGTGAATTGCAGTTCTGATGCCAACTATGAAGTAATTTTCAGGAAAACAAGGACTCATTTTACTCAGCTTTATATACCCGCCACCTAACACCCACCCCTCTGGGTAGCCTATGTCTGATGTCAAATGAACTGAACAAAGGGAAAGGAAGATACAGAACTCTCAGAAGCAAAGAAGATAAACACGAGAAGAAAAATGGAGATGAGAGAAATAATTTATTATTATTATTATTATTATTATTATTATTATTATTATTGTTATGAACGACTAGGAACAATGTAGAGAAAAGAGAAAGAGAAGCTAAAAACTTCCCCCGTGGCAACACCAGGCAGCTCAGGTAGGACGCTGGGTTCAGCAGTGTGGACCCACATCCTTGGCTCTCACAGGATGTAGAGCCACCAGACTGACACATCCAGCTGAGACCTGGAGCAGCAATGAATGGTGGGACAGGAGGCAACTCTGAGGAGGATCACAGGAATGTTTAAGGACTGAAGAGCTGATTTCTTCAAGCTCCATCTAATTTCAGCACATCATTCCTGGATGATGAGCTTAGCCTGGAGCAGCCAGCCCATCATGCTGCTGAGGCACTAGATCTCAGAACTTCATCAGACGGTGAAATTACAAAGCTAGGGAGGTTTTGGAAATCATCTCACTGGTAACAAAGGTTTGCCTAAAGGGGCACTACAAGTGGAATTGACTAATGAATGAATCAACCAAGCAGTTCTCTTACCTGTCTGCCCCCACACAGGGACATTATCTTTTCTCAAGAGATCTCTAATGAATTAAAAACTGGGGGCTTGATACCAGAATCTATTCCTTGTATTGAGTATATGTCTGGCTAAACTAGCTCATTAGAAGCAGTAAACATGGGAAATAGCAAGAAGTTTGACTCAGTGACATCAAATGTAAAGGGACTAGTCTGAGTTGTTGGGGCAAAGGCAAGGCTCGGGCCTAGGAACCAAAGTTTGAGGATTTGGCAGTTGAAAAAAGATGCAAGGCACAGTGGGAATACTGGTCATCCTTTATTCAGAGGTAGCCACAGTCCTTAGCCAGCCCCTTGAGCCATTTTCATAGTCTCTTTTTATGTACAGTTCAAACAATGAAGGCACACTGCCAACAGGTTACATAAGGGGCTGCGTGCCCACAAGTTATAGTTTATAACATGCTGAATCAGAGTGTTTCTGGTCTTGACTAGCCATAATACAGCCAGTTCCCAGCCCTGGCTACACACTAGAAGCATAACATAAGACATATCATAACCCTCTGGAAGTCTCAATGAGGGAGCCTAACTACAGCCATTTTGAACTTGCCCCAGCATGAGTATAACAGGGTGTTTGTCACATGTTCTGGGGAATGAGGGCGAAGTGAATGTGGAATGAATATGAAAGATCTTTTTTTAACTAAATACCATGTTAAGCACTGAGGCACAGCACCATGTTCAGGGTCAGGGTGCCCAGTAATTAATATTGCACACTAAGGAGAAGAGTGTAGCCCCCACCCCCACCGCCCTCCGTGGAATTCCTTGGAGCTTTGGTATATAATAGCTGCACTGCATCATGGTCACCTATCCCAGTGGGAGCTGTGGTACATCAGAGAGCAACAGCAGTGTCCAATGGGGCAAGATGGTACCCAGTGGGAGATGGTAGTTCCTGAAAAAAGACAGTGGTATCCAAAATAAAGCCAATGGTAATGGTGCCCAGCAAAGAGGACACTGTGCAGATGAAATATTAGCAATGCTAAAATGAGTGGCCAAATTTAATGCAATGACCACAACCAAAAATGAGTGTCTGCAGGGCATGTAATTGGCAATGGTTGGCAGATACAGTGATTGGCACTCCACAATACAGTGCCAGCACAGAGAAAAGAAAACCACAGCTGCCCTGATAACTCTCAGACATGGTTATTAAGGAAGTAGTTCTTTATCTGTCAGAGGGAGGAGAATCTATTCTTCAGGAGTTACGGCTGAACCTAGCAGGCTATTTTTCTCATTCCTTGAGAACCACCCTCTATTGGTCAGGAGTCAGCAGCTAACTTAGAAGCTAATCAGAGAATGGCTTATTCTAACATCATAACATTCCTTATGAGAAAAATAACTCTGTTTGTTTAATCCAATTGTTGGACTATTTATGTTACTTACACTTAAAAGCATGCTATTTCTAACCTTGAAAACAACTGACAGGAATTATACCCAAGAATGCAGAGCTAATTCTAACGACTCCCAGCCGCCACAACTCCCAGCCCATCTTCTCTTAATTGGGTTCTCTGTCAACTACTAACATTTTTGATATCAATGGATCCATAGGGACAGAGAAAGGGCAGTGAGACCAAAGATGGCAGAAAAAGTTAACAAAACTTCAGAAAATAAAATTGGTTGGATGTGTGTAAGAACAAAGTAGATAGTCAGTGGTCAGAAAGCCTTAGGTAAAAGGATACATTTCCCATCTGAGGCATCAGCATCACCTGGGAGTGTGTTAGAAATACAGATTCTCTGGGGCCACACTGGACCACCTGTATAAGACTTTCTGAGGATGAGTGCCACATAACTATGTTACAATGAGTTGTTTAGGTGGTTTTTATATGTGCTAAGTATGAAAGGCACTATAGTAAATAGGGTGTCACGCCCCAGAGTCATGGGAATTGGAAGCACCTGGTATCTTGGAAGGCAGACTTTCAGAGCCAGGTAAAGCTCAGAAGAATGGGCTGAGGGGCTCAAGAGAAATTAGAACCCAAATTCTTTCATTCAGTTCAAGCAGTGAGAGCAGCCTGCCAGCAGGAGAGTTACTTTCTGAAAATGATGAAGTGCATAGACTTTTTTTTTTTTAACTTTTTAGTGTTTATTTTTTTAGTTTTCGGCAGACACAACATCTTTGTATGTGGTGCTGAGGATCGAACCCAGGCTGCATGCATGCCAGGCGAGCGCACTACCGCTTGAGCCACATCCCCAGCCCGAAGTGCATAGACTTGAAGCAGATGAACTGAGGCTAGAAATGGCTGAAAGAAAGAATGAGTTAGTACCCTAAAGATGAAATTATAGGAAAATCTGCTTATTAAAAAGTGCCACCTTCTCCCACTTGGATTCCAAAATGAAAATCAAGATTATAATTGCCTCCTCACCCCACACAGGATATAGGAAGATTTCCCTCTAGATGAATAACCTACATATACTGAAATGAAGGGTTAACCCCCCTCAAAACAAAACCAAGGCTGGGTCAGACACTGCCTAGTCTCCCTACAGAGAGGCCCAGCCATCTGTAAGCCCCACCAACACACCTCCAATCAGCACTCTAGAACCTGTCTTAAATATAAAGGGTCAGTCAATATCACAAGACACTGAAGAAAATATATCCTATAAAAACCACAAGACAACTCCCCCAATAGGAACTTTAAGGAAAAAGTCAATGCAAAAAGCGCGAGCACACACACACACACACACACAGACACACAAATCTTCAAAACTACAATTAAAACCATTTGAAAGATAAGAAATACATGAAACAATATCAGGCTATTAGTTTTTTTGGTGTTAAGCTTTTTGAGTTCTTTACATACCCTAGAGATTGGTGCTCTATCTGATGTGCAAGTGGTAAAAATTTGCTCCCAAGATATAGGCTCTCTATTCACCTCACTGACCATTTCTTTTGCTGAGATTTGAAGTTTTTAGTTTGATTCCATCCCATTTATTGACTCTTGATTTTAATTCTTGTTCTATAGGAGTCTTATTAAGGAAGTTGGGGCCTAATCTGACATGATGAAGATTAGAGCCTACTTTTTCTTCTAATAGGCGCAGGGTGTCTGGTTTAATTCCTAGGTCCTTGACCTACTTTGAGTTGAGTCTTGTGCATGGTGAGAGGGGCTTAATTTCATTTTGTGGCATATGGATTTCCAGTTTTCCCAGCACCATTTAGACAAAAGTGCATGTTCTTGGCACTTTTGTCTAATATAAGGTAATTATAATTTTGTAGGTTAGTTTCTGTGCCCTCTATTCTGTACTGTTGCTCTACCAGTGTTTTGGTGCCAATACCATGCTGTTTTTGTTACTATTGCTGTGTAGTATAGTTTAAAATCTGGTATAGTGATGCCACCTGCTTAATTCTTCCTGCTAAGGATTGCTTTATCTACTCTGGGTCTCTTATTTTTCCAGATGAATTTCATGATTGCTTTTTCTATTTCTATGAGGAATTTCATTGAGATTTTTATTGGAATTTCATTAAATCTGTATAGTGCTTTTGATAGTATGGTCATTTTGATAATATTAATTTTGCCTATCCAAGAGCAGGTAGATCTTTCCATCTTCTAAGGTCTTCTTTGATTTTTTTCTTTAGGGTTCTGTAGTTTCCATAGTATAGTGTTTTTTTTTTAAAGAGAGAGAGAGAGAGAATTTTTTAATATTTATTTTTTAGTTTCCGGTGGACACAACATCTTTATTTTTATGTGGTGCTGAGGATTGAACCCAGCACCCCACACATGCCAGGCGAGCATGCTACCACCTGAGCCACATCCCCAGCCCAGTATAGATCTTTCACCTCTTTCATTATGTGGATTCCCAAGGTTTTGTTTTGTTGTTGTTGTTGTTGGGTTTTTTTGTTTGTTTGTTTGTTTTTTTGAGGCTATTGTAAATCAAGGGGAACTCAGGCAGCAGGATACGCCCTATTCCCAGCAGGAATAATCTTAAACCTTAAACCTGGAACCTAAACTGGGAACGCCCTAAACCCGATTATCTTAAACCGGGAACACCCTAATCCGCCCTGGTCCTTGAGCAAGGTCACCTACATTCAATGTCACTGCAAAATGTCAGCAACATGGGGTACGCTGGCAAGGAAATTGTCATACCTACTTGGCTAATGGCTCCCAGCATCTCCCCCCTTCTGATTAATTAAACAACAAGCAATGTGGCTTAAGGACCGTGCCTGGTAGGTTGTCCAATTCAACATATGGTTCTTACCTGTCATCGGAAAACTGACATTTAGGCGTCAGCCTCCTGTCTTAGGTTGATACCACTGCAATTGGATCATACCTGTCACTGACTACCGGTCCAGCATACAGCCATACTTGTGGATAGGTCTATGCACCAGTGGGGGGGTGAGGTTCTTTGCCTCACCTCTGTTGGCCCCCAAATTTGGCCTTGGTGCCAGTGGGGGAGTGAGGTTAATGTGGCTTAAGGACCGTGCCTGGTAGGTTGTCCAATTCAACATATGGTTCTTACCCGTCATCGGAAAACTGACCTTTAGGCGTCAGCCTCCTGTCTTAGGTTGATACCACTGCAATTGAATCATACCCGTCACTGACTACTGGTCCAGCATAAGCCATTGGCCCCCAAATTTTAGACCATCACTAGCAGAAGGGAGGAGGATACAGAAATGCCACGACACCAAGCCAATTGACGGCTCCTTGGGAAAAATTGCATCACTGGTGACACCATCAGCAAAGATATGCCAGCACTACCACAATTAACATGGGGTGCGCTGGCAAGGTAATAAAAATTGCATCACTGGTTAATCACTGTCGCAGATGTAAGAATGGCCAAGCTGGAGTTCTGGATATCAGCTGTTATGGATTTGAGTCAAATCATCTTCTTTTCGATCTGTAGAAATTGTTTTAGTTAATCTCTCTGGAATCCAAATCGGCTGCTGCTCTCCCTGTGGAAACACACAAACAAAACCCCGACTCCAGACAATCACTGGGTCAGGACCTTTCCATTGTCCTGTTAGAATATCTTTCCAAAGTACCTTAGGCTTATGTACATTTTTTGGATACATATGTCTTTCCGCAGCACTAAGTCCTTATGAATCCAAATTTTAAAAGTTTAGTGTAAAAAGGGTTATTTTAAGTTTATCTTTGGGGGATATATACCCCTTTTCAATTCCCTCTTTTTTGCTTTAATAAGTACATGTCTGTATCTAATAGTTGTCTTAGCCTTTTGCATTTTCTATCTGAAATACCTTTACTTGACATTTTCAACCATTTTCTATCTTATTTCTATCTTTTAGTTTTTTTTGTTTTTTTTTAAGGTTTGTATATTTACCCTTAGTTGCTTTTTTTTTTCCTCTGAGTTTTCTTGTTTCCTATTTTGTGGGTTTAAAATTATTGTCTTCCTACATCTTTTCTATCTTCCTATATCTTTTTTATCTTTCTACATCTTCTCTCTTTTTTTACCTTTCTGTACTTCTGTCTTTAAAGTTTTTCACTTTAAATTTTTAATCTTCTTTATCTAAATATCTTTTATCCTATTATCTTCCCATTTTTTTTAAGTAATGCCTTTAAGATTAACTAGGCTTCGAATGATGCAATAAAGCAATCTTTTTTCCGCCATGAAGGTATCTCGACCACCTTCAATTTAACCTTTTAAAGCCTTTTAATTATCATCTATACTGTACTTTTAAATGTACTTTTTCACCATCTACAACTTCACTCTTTTAAATGAGGCTTAGATTTTGTTTAAATCGCTTCAATGTTAGTTTACATGGCTGCCCTTCAACCAAAAGCTTTTTTTTTAAAACTCCATTGAGAAGCTTTGTCTCAATCTGCCATGTACAAATACCTTTTTTCTTCTTTTTTCCTTTCTCAAGCTTTTAAAGTAAGTCTAGTTTCCTCAAAATCTTTTTAAATGGCATTTTACAACTTTTTACTTTACCACACAGAGATTATCTCATCTAGAAACATTTCTTTTTCCTTTAACCTTTTATATTAAAATATATTTTCACATCTTGAATCTTTTTCTATCTTTTTTAACCGTTAACCCTTTTTATAAATTCACATTTTGAAACAACTCTTATAAAATTTCTGATTTAGACAAATTACTCCACTTTAATAAGATGAAAGACTTTCATGTTTTTTATGCCTTGTTTCCCTTTCAGAGGATTCCTCACTGATATACAGAAATGCCTTTGATTTATGGGTGTTGATTTTGTATTCTACTACTTTGCTGAATTAATTTACTAGTTCTAGAAGTTTTCTGGTGGATTTTTTTGGGGTCTTCTAGGTATAAATAGTCCAATCAATAAATGGGCCAAGGAATTGAACAGACACCTCTCAGAAGATGATATACAATAAATCAACAAGTATATAAAAAATGTTCATCATCTCTAGCAATTAAAGAAATGCAAATCAAAACTATTCTAAGATTTCATCTCACTCCAGGCAGAATGGCAGCTATTATGAAAACAGACAACAATAAGTGTTGACAAGGATGTGGGCAAAAAGGCACACTCATATGTTGCTGGTGAGACTGCAAATTGGTGCAGACAATATGGAAAGCAGTATGGAGATTCCTTGCAAAACTGGGAATGGAACCCCATTTGACCCAGCTACCCCTCTCCTCAGTCTATACCCCAAAGACTTAAAAAGAGCATACTACAGAGACACAGCCACATCAATGTTTATAGCAGCAAAATTCACAATAGCTAAACTGTGGAACCAACCTAGATGCTCTTCAGTAGATGAATGGTTAAAGAAAATGTGATATATATATATACAAAGGAATATTACTCAGCAATAAAAGAGAATAAAATCATGGCATTTTCAGGTAAATGGATGGAGTTAGAGAAGACAATGCTAAGTGAAGTTAGCCAATCCCCCAAAACCAAATGCCAAATGTTTTCTCTGATATAAGGAGGCTGATCCATAATGGGGTTGTGGGGGGCAGGGAGCATGAGAGGATTAGACAAACTTTAGGTAGAGCAAAGGGGTGGGAGGGGAAGGGAGGTGGCATGAGGGTAAAAGAAATGGTGGAATGAGATGGACGTCATCACCCTAAGTATATGTATGAAGACATGAATGGTATGAATATACTTTGTATACAACCAGATATGTGAAAAAAAAATGTGCTCTGTATGTGTAATATGAATTGTAAGGCATGCTGTTACCATATATAACAAATTAGAATAAAAAATAAAAATAATTAAAAAGAAATATATGAAAGGATATCAGAAGGCTATAAAAAGAGTACTCAGAGAATAAAGAAGAGTTCTTAGAAATTTTAAATGAAATTAAACTTAAAAGAAATTGAAGAATTGTAAGGTAAATTTGAGATTTTTGAGAAAGCAGAAGGAAAAACATGGGGGGGAGATAATTTGAGAGAAAAGATAAGAAAATTAGAGGACCAATCCAAGAGATTCTTAATTGAATAATAAAAACTGAAGGGGAGGAAATTGTAAAAAGAAATGATTTCCAGGAACCAAGAAAAACAAATTTATTGATTTAAGGTGTCACATATTCAATATAATTTTAGGATCTTTTATCAATTACTAGTATTTTGGGAAATTTCAAAATCCTAGTAATGAATAAAAGATCCTAAAATTTCCAAAGATGGGAAAAGGAAGGTAACATACAAAAGTTCAAGAACAGTTAGGCATTGGATTATTCCACAGCACCCCTAGAAGCTAGCAGATGGAGTAAGGTGTTCAATATTCAGAGATAAGATTAATTCCTACCTAGACCTTTAAAGACTGAAATGAAGGCAGAATAGATAGGTTTTCAGATATAATGTCTCACAATATTTTCCCTCACATATTCTTATTCTTAAAAAGCTACTAGAGGAGGTTTTACACTAAAGCAAGGGAATAAATCAAGAAAGAAGATCTGAGCACATGGGAAACAGTTGTTGTTGCCAGAGAAAGAGGAAGGGGATCTTTAGTTGAATTATGAGGAACCTTCCTTAAAAAGCAGTCAAGGAAAGATTTTACAGAGATCTCTGCATGGAAGGCAGATTGAGGAGTTTGGCTTAACATTTCGCAATCCAAGGAACCATTGCATGTTTTCACTTCAGGGGATAGGAAACACTTCCAGGAGACAGGAAATGTTAAGTTTATTATTGGAAGAAGAGCTAACGACGACATCAAGTTCATTTCTGATGGCAGGGAATTTTCAGGTGGATCACAATGAGATGGGAAGTAGTAAGACAACAAAGGTTTTCATAACATATTTCTCACAGGGGACCTGGGAAAATGTATTCATTATCTGTTTAGGGTTTGAACCAAGTCCTCTGATCTGGCTCACAGGGTTGATTTTTAGGACAAAGGTCAGGGAAGAGCCAGCACCCCAGATATTCAAGAGGAATTATGCCTTAAAGCAAATATCCACTGCTATAAGATGAAACTCCTCCCCGAAAAAATCATATGTTGAAACCTAATCCCCAAGGTGATGTTGTTAGGTGCTGGGAGCCATTAGCCAAGTAGGTATGACAATTTCCTTGCCAGCGTACCCCATGTTGCTTAGTGGAAGGACTCATGGAAATAGGACATTTTGCAGTGACATTGCATGTAGGTGACCTTGCTCAAGGACCAGGGCGGATCCGGGTTTAGGGTGTTCCCGGTTTAGGATAATCGGGTTTAGGGCGTTCCCGGTTTAAGTTCCAGGTTTAAGGTTTAAGGTTATTCCTGCTGGGAATAGGGTGTATCCTGCTGCCTGAGTTCCCCTTGAGTTCTCACAGGATTCAGACAGTATTTTTTGGGAGACAGAAGCCCAGTGGGAGTGGATTTGGGCAGAGAACGTGGATTTCCCCAGAATGTGATTGTAGACGGCTGGTGTGAGTTCGGGAATAAAGAGTTGCTGTTTGAATCTACAAGCTGTGTGGTGGCTCATGATTTTGTGCCCAGCCAGACTGCGGCATTTGTGCCCAGCCAGACTGTTGTAGTTAGGAAATAGAGCAATGAATGAGATTAGTGTTCTCACAAATCAAGCTCATTTGCCCTTTCTGCCATGTGAGATCACAGCAGGAAGTCTCTAACTATGAACCAGGAAATGGGCCCTCACTGGATACTGAATCTGCAGGTGCCTTGATTTTGGACTTCTTAGCTCCAGAGCTGTGACAAATAAATTCTGTTGTCTATAAGCCACACAGTTCATCGTATTCTGTTATAGCAGCCTAATGGATTAAAACATCCACCACTGTAATTTTCTCTACATACTCCAGTCTTCTACATCTTCTACATGCATTAAAACACACACACACACACACACACACACACACACACACACATATATATATATATATATATATATATGTCTTTTAACAGGAAAATAGTTTAATGTGAAGAGATTTGGTTTGAAGATGGAAGATAATGTTCCCATTTCATCTGGGAAGAAGAAAGTAACCACCAGAAAAAGAAGCAGAAATGTAAATCCTTCTTGAAAAGACACTAGGAGATTTCTGAAACTTCTAGTTCTAAAACTAGAGCAAGGAAAGTCCATGAATAGTATGGGAGAATATAGCAAGAGGACCCCCATAATAACAGATCTTAGAAAGAGGTGATCAAATATATAAAGTATACTTTCTAAAGACAGGGAACACTCTGAAATGCAAAGCTTTAATCTTTTGTTTGTAACTGAAGGAATATAGTAACAGTTTCCCTGTTTACCATATTCCGTGGCTTTGATGTGAAAAATGGAAAATATAAAGTTGAATTATATAGGTAACAAGCTATGTATGTGATAGGAAGAAAAGAGAGACTTTCAAAGTAAAAACCGTATAGTAGCCTTTTTCCATCAAGAGGAATAAGTAAAGACACACTCAAAACCCAGACTCAAAAGAAAATTCCTGCTCACAGGACCATCTTCATATGAACCTCTCACAATCCAATACAGCAAAACCTCAGCTCATTCAAAACCTAGGCTACCAAAAGAGAACTGCAAAAGATCTATGCAAAGACGCTATAAGAACAAATGAGAAGAACTAGAAAACTAATAAGATACAAAAGACACTTATCAAGGCAAGAAACTTTTCATACATATATGTAAATATATATATGTAAACTTCATACATATATGTATATACACATAAATATATATATGTGTGGTGTACACACACATATACAAAACTGGTCAGTTTAGAAAAGTAGTGAACAAAAATCAAAGCATTATAGAAAAAAAAGATGACCGTGAGAATAGTAGAGGAAAAATACAAACTATAAAGTATCAGTAATGTACATTGAGAAAACAGAGCCAAATTAAGTGGACATAAAGAGTTAAAAGGGATTATAGAGAAAATAACAGATATCAAAAATACACAAGGAAAGCCTACATAAATAAATAAATACTTGGAGTCTTTATATTTAATGGGATAAAAATTAAAGAAATTATTTATAAATGCTTTCCAAAAATAAAAAAAATTGATTAAAAAATTGAACAGACACAATGTCCCAGGAGAGAGTAACACAGAGACATACATAATAAAGCGACAGATCTTCAAAGACAAAGAATTCTTTGGGGAGCTATGCAAAAATGTCATTTACAAAGGAAAAAAATTAAGAACAACCTCAAATTTCCCCAGAGTAAACTTCAAACCAGAAAATAGTGGAGCAATGCTATTATAGCTTGGATCTGAAATGTTTCCCAAAGGCTCATGTGTTAAAAGTTTGATCCTCAATGCAGCAATATTCAGAGGTAGAGCCTTAGGTGATTGGATCACAAGGGCTCTAATTGCTACATCGGCTATTGGGAGGCCGCAGAAACTTTAGGAGCCAGGGCCTAGTTGGAGGAGCTGGGTCACTGAGGTCATGCCCTTGAAGGATATATTTATTTTGTCCCTGCCTCTTCCTCTCTCCCCCCACTTCTTTGATGGCCACTACGAGGTGAGCAGCTTTGCTCCACCCTATGTTCCCCACCATGATGTTCTGCCTTACCATAGGCCCAGAGCAATGGGACGAAGTAACCATGGACTAAAACCCCTGAAACCATGAGTCAAAATAAATCTTTCCTCCTTTTAGTTGATTTTCTCAAGTATTTCATCACAGTAACATAAAGCTAACGCAAATCCTTATAAAATTCTCAAGAAGATAAAGACATACACATTTTTGAATACATGATGAGTCCTTCTCAAAGAAAATACTAGGTGATGAACTTCAGGAAACCAATAAATGAAAACAGGACTAGCATTGAATTTGAATCCACTTTATTGTAGGAAAAAAATGAAAGCAAATACAGAGATTAGAGCAACAGAGTAGAATGAAAATTTGAGAGAAGAATTGGTATAACTATTTCATACTAATGTATGTTCTGTTCCCATCCTTTATAGAAAGGGGATAAAAGATATCATTGGAAGATGATAAAGTAAAAATAATGACACTGATTTAGTAGGACAAAAATAAATGCTAAATAAAAGAAGCACTGGAATTAAATGAAAAGGAGGCAGGAAAGAAAAAGGAAATATATGATTTGTGACTACTCCCAGTGTTAATAGCTTCTGTCTAAACAGAGGATTAAAGGTTTTATTCTGAATTATGGTTATAACAGTATTCTTAAGATAAAAAGAAAAAAATATTTGCCAAAGTATTACAATAAACACACACATTTGAAAAGTTTATAAAACACATTTCACTATAGATATTACAACACCAAACCATAACATAAAATAATATGACAGAATTAGTTCAAGTTTAGTGATAGCCAGTGGCGTGCTGGTAAATGTTTAATGATAGGAATTAGATTGAGGAGAGAAACAAAATAAAACACCTTCACTTGTAGCTCTGCTGATTTCCATGGCCCCTCCATGCCCCTTTCAAGCTATGAATCTGATTTTGCTGCATGTGAGCTGGTAGGAGCTGGCTCCAGCTCACCACTGCGGACAGCAATTAGCAGAAGTCAGCTTTGAAAAGGAGGTTTGTATTAGAATATAAAGCAAAGCCAATTCATTACTGCATCCAAAGCCTCTTTAAAAAAAAAATTTGAAAACTTTGAAAGTAAAGCACTGGATAAACATATACAAGGCAAATGGTGGGAAAGGTGGGAAGAGGAAGCATTCTCTTACATCAGATAAAGAAAGCTGTATCAAATGAGATGTCTCAAAAAGTGCTTTATAATAATAAAATATACAAAATAAAAATTATGAATATCTATTCACCAACATAACATCAATACTCATAGACAAAATTTGTAGGAGTTATGAGGAGAAAGGGATGATGTATTAGTAAAAAGAGATTTTACCACCCTCAGTCCAAGAAATCCAAGTGAACAGAAATGAATAAAAAATTATATAAAAGACTGAAATTGTATAATAAAATGTTGACGATCTAAACAACATACTAACACTTTATGTCAAATTACACATCCTAGAGGAAGAGTCACCACTTTTTTTCCAAGAAAGCATGAAAAGGAAAAGTCATAAAAATCAATGGCAGATTAAACCACAAGAAGACACAAATCAAATTTGTCTAAATAGAGAAATACTATTCAGGCAACATTCTTTGATCATAATAAAATCCAGAAGTTTATAATAAAGTTTTAAAAAGAAAAATTTCCTACTACCTGGAAATTCTAATTTCACAATTTTAAACAATTTTTTGGTTAAATGGTAATTTAAAACTGAAATTGCAGAATATAGTACAATAAATAATTATCAGATTACATATCTGAATATATTGGATGTAACTATAGCAGTGTTTAGAAGAAATTATAAAGCCTAAATTTGTACATTAATAAACAAAAGGAGAAACTTTTGAAATAAAAAAAGAGGGCAATAAAACCCAAAAGAAAGAAGCCAAGCACAGTGGTGCATGCCTGTAATCCCAGCTACTCAGGAGGCTGCAACAGGGAAATCTTGCTTCAAGGCTAGCCTGGGACACATATCAAGACTCTCATCTAAATAAATAAATAAATAGAAAACAAATGGAAGAAAATCATGAAGAAAAAGGCAGGTGTATTATGAATTCAAATGTTTTTAAAAGTTGGAATATTCTTTAGATATCCAAAAGCTGGTTCTTTGTAGGTCTAGGTAGAAAGTAATAAAACTGATTTACTGTTAATGTAATTTTATTAAAGGATACATGCAGTTTTATAAATTGGACTATAATAGAGGAAATAATTGCAAACAGAACTGTCAGAGTCAATTTTGTAAAACTCTATGCAACTAATTTTGAAAATTCAAATGAAATATATAGTGATCTAATAAAATTAATTATATTAAAATGTAACTTACCTAAATAGATCAATTACTTAAAACTTATTTACCGTGTGGCAAAGGCCTGTCTTCCAAAAATACTAAGATAGTTTCAAATATGACTGTTTGTAAACTTACAAAAAGCAGGTGATCCCAATAATATTTGGATTACGGTAGACCATAGAAAAAGGAAGAATTTCCATCTTGGAACTATATCTTTTAGGAAAAGACACTTCATTACAAAAAAAAAAAAAAAGAACTATAGATCTTACTTAGGGATAAAGAAAGTCCTACCTAAATAAAATGTTAACAAGTAAAGCAATATATTGAGACTAATACAATATGAATAAATCCATTAGTATAAATTCCATATTAAATACTAACAGACAAATATTATTTTAATAATCATTGCCTTAGACACTGAAAAGCCATTAGATAAAATTGAACACCTGTTCTTGAGGAAAACTCATACCTTACTAATGGGAATATAAAATGGTACAGCAGCTCAGAAACCAATTTGGCAATTTCTGAAAACCAAACTTGCAACTACCATATTACTCAGGAATTGCACTTCTGGCTTTTATCTCATAGAAATGAAGATTCATGTTCACATACAAAACCTGGAAACAAATGTTATGGAAACTTTCTTTATAATAGCTAAGAACTGGCGTCCTTTAACTGGTGAATGGCTAAACAAATAAATAATGGTATGTCTATACTTTGGAATACTGCTCAGAAATTAAAAGGCACAAACTACTGATCCAGAAAATTGAACTAAGAATTCCAATCCCAAAATGTTATATACTTAGTTTACTTTTATATTAACAATCTTAAAATAACAAGATTATACAATGGTGAATAGATGAGTATTATCCTGGGTTGGGGTGGAGACAGGTGGCAATTTGTGTGGCTATTTGAGAGCAGCAATGGATGGTCAAGAGGGCACCTCCATGAGGCCCTGACAGTTTTCGGCTCTTTGAGCAGCTAGAGCCCTAGTCTCCCCAGGCCCCTATATAAAGTGCAAATCTTTTACTTGTCTATCCACCAAAAGCGCATAAAGTCACGTGATATGCCAGCAACAGTTAGGTAAAGCTCTTCTTCAGAACAGAAGACCAAGGAAGAATGGGAAACACAAAAGACAGCTTGTGGCATCACCATATGCTATAGTCCCCCTGCCATCTGGCTACTACTCCCCAGGAGGCGTGGCTGTACACGTGGCCTGGGGCGGGGCCTGTCTCCTAGGAAACCATTCCTGTGCAGCCACAGGCTTCCAAGTCCCACTTTCAGTTGAACTGCTGTAGGTGGCCCTTCTAGGCCGTTGGAGCCCCTGACCACCAGTAAGACAAGGGGTCTCTGAGGCTCAGGGATACCGAGGCCCCTGCGGCAATGTGGCTACCTAGGCCAGGTCGGTCGTGTAAAGAGGCAAGGAATTAATTCAGGTTTGCTGTTCCTGCACCTGGGGGAAGCCAGACCCCAGTTCCTCACCGATGTCCCAAGTCTCTTACACATAGAGGTCTCCGTGGTCCTAGTTGGGAAAAACAGAAGTGTTGACTGGATAGAGAGCTGCTGCTAGGCCCGATTTGGAAAGGTCTCTCCAGAACCTGGGCCTGAGTCCAACCTGAGAGTCAGAGGCTGGAAATGATGCCACTGCTCCAGCAAACTCCCACAGTAGCAGCTTCTGGAGGCCACTCATAGTCACCACCTGTTCTGGCTTGGAGAGGGGAAAAGTCACAAAAGAAGCAGCCTTGGAGGGATTTGCCCTCAGGCCAAAAAATCGCCTTTTCAGATGTCAGACCCAACTAGGGTCCACAGTAGCTGGGCCTGATAAGTTTCTGCACATGTGAGTGACACTGATCAGTGTTTTCATAAGCAGAGCCAGGCATCTCACCTACCTCCTTCATTCCCTCACTACCTCTTTCTCCATTCTCCAAGACATCCTCTCCCCCAGTTAATTCCAGTAGATGTGACTGAGGGGGTCTTTAAGATAGCCCAGAGAACCTCATCACTGGCTTGCCTTTTACAGATCTGGAATTCTTCCAGAGACATAAGCCCTGCCAGGACCAGCCTCATCCAACCTATGCAAGTGACACAGGGCTCAAAAGGGCCCTGTGCTTGTATTAATGATCTGTTCCCATCCTCCATAAGGTCTTAATTTTTGAACCAGGGGCCCCATGTTTTCATTTTGCAGGGCTCTGGCACCAACTCTTGTCTTTTCACAAAGGCTTTCTTCTCTAACATTCAATTATTTTAAGGTATATTTTAAAAGGGATTCTTCTCTAGACCCATCAGTAACTGCTAAGACATCAAGAGGTAGAAGAGGATGATTCTTTTAACTAAGCTGAGAGCTGTTGGAATCATAAAATCTTGTTGATCCAATGTCCACCCCTCGCTTTTCCTCCTATTTCAGGACCTTTGAGAAATGAATAGAATGTGAAAGTGCCACATCCAATGAAGTCAATAGTATTGGGTTCTTTGCTGAAGGATCTTGACAGGTGAGGAATCAGCTGATCATATACTAACGGAGTATTGTGGGAAAGGGATTTGACAGGAATCAAGGAAGGGCTGGTGCAGGTGAGGCGGGTGGGGAACTGAATTGTTTGGCATGATATGAGGAAGAAGGAGTCTGCTTAAAATTGGGCACAGAGGTGCATTCCTGTAGTCTCGGCTGTTCAAGAGGCTCAGGCAGGAGAATTGGCTTGAGCCCAGGAGTATGACAACATCCTGGGCAACACAGAAAGACCTTATCTCTAAAATATTAACTAAGTAAGATACTTTGTTTAGAAAAGAAATCTGAGAGAGTGTAATACTGAACTGTCCAATACCACAGCCATGAATCACAAGTGGCTACTGAGCTCTTGAAACATGGCTAGTCTGAAATAAGATGCAATGTAAAATACACACTCTGTTTTAAAGTCTCATTTAAAAATATTTAATTTTACATTAATTACTTGTTGAAGTGATATTTTGGATAAGCATGTTAAAATTAATTTCACCTGGTCCTTCTTACTTTTAATGTGACTTCTAGAAAATTTTAAATAAATCTTGTATGTAACTCTATTTCTCTTGAAAAGCACTATTATAAATATTTTTAGTATTGGAAACTACTTACATAAAATGTTCAGAAAAACTGCCTCACCCTAAAAACTTTGCCCCTTATCTCCCAGAGAATATAGCTTTTTCATATCTCACCCAGATCAAAAACCTTTAAACCTAGCTTAATTATGGCCCTTGGAGTCCTAACCATGAGTGGTCTAGGATTACAGTGTTATCATTTTAATGAGAGAAAAAGATTCAATCTTCTGTCAGCTCTGGTACTAGAACTAATTCAGTTACTGGCAAAGCAACTACTGCTTTGGTTAACTGATTGTCCAGTGTTGCAGAAGTGAACTATAAAGAAACTACAGACAAGGATGGAAGATGTGATCAAGGAGGGTGGTCACCTCATCATTTGCTTTGGTAAAGAAATTTCTTGATGCTCTAGTCTGAAATAAGGAGACAGAAAAATTACCTGTAAATTTAATCTCTCATTTGAGCAGTCTCCCTTAATTATGGAATATATTGAGTGGACTCCAAAATCTTGATCTGTAGTGTTTTGGATGGATCTTAAAAGCATGTGGTGAGGGAAGATGTCAGCTCTAAATCAAAGTAGATAGGATGTTGGTCCTAATCTAGCCCTCTTAGAACCTGTAGTCACCTTGTTCTCTGGTTACTAAAGGTGTGTCCTTAAAGGGAACTGAGGCCCAGGGTTGTCATGTGTGAAGTTCTCCACACAGAAGCAATTCTCAGTGAATTGCTCTTGGTAGCAACCAGAGCATTTGCTGTGATCCTTCTAGCCTTTGGAGTGGCCTCATTAGAATACCTGCAGTTTGCTTTCATATCACCCATATTTTATTGATTGACTCAATCTTAGTTTATGTCTTCCCTGGAATGATTTGGCTTTGTTTGTGTGCTAGATTACCCAGTTTCCTGGGTGCAGCTCACCCATTCCAGCATGGGGCTCAGTCTCAGCTATGCTCCTGGACTGCTTGGCCTCATGAGCCATACTTTTTAACCAAACCCCAGAACTTGAATTTCATCTCAGATACTTTCAGGGGCCTGAAATTAAACTCTGCTGGGCTTCATCAGTGTGGAAGGACCTACCATCACATAAACACTTACTTTCTTAAGAAATTTAGAAATGTTTAAGCAGAAAAGCCTTAGCAAGTTGAGCTGGGAGAGAATCTTTACCACCAACTCAAAACTATTGCCTGAGATTCCCCTTTTGTTCAACTTTCAGAGGCCAAACTTTGTTGCAACAGTGCCTTACGACCATGATTAAGCCAGCACACTGAGATTGGATTGAGATGTGTACATCAAAGAATGTGAAATACTTGGGAACCCCTGGAAGCATAGAAAATGGCAGCTGTTGCCTTGGAAGACATTACCTGGATTCTGAACTTCCTGAAATTTCCCAAAGCTGAAGCTCAAGCATTCCTCTTGGCACCAAGTAAAGCATATAGATGTGGACCAAAAAGAACTAGGTTGGGATTGTCCTGATTTCTGGCTTTTGACAGTGAAGGGCACACAGTTATTTGTGACATCTTACTTAGCTTCTTAGCATCCTGAGACCTGTAGTATTGTCCCCTTTTTCATTCCAGACACAGGTAACTTGCATCTTCTTTTTTGTCAGGGTAGTCTGAGCACTCCTGACATTCTGCTCTGGGCAATTATTTGTTGTATGGGGCTCACCTGTGCACTATAGGAAATTTGGCAGCAGTCCTGGTTTGCCTATTGACTGGATACCAGTAGCACTGCAGCCCAATCATGGTCACAACCAAATGTCTCCCAAGAGGCAACATTGTCTGTGGCTAAGAATCACTGCTTTAGACCACATTATTTGTTACCATGTTTTCTATATCTAGCATTTCTATTTGACACATATAGGTTTTTATCTTTGCTAAAATTTCCCCATCTGTTCATTCATGTTGTTGCCATTTTTCTCTCCAGAAACTTTAATATAGATGATGATTGTTATTTTGAATACTTTCTCTCATACTTCTAACACTTAGGTTTTGCCTTAGTCTGCTTCCCTTGATTATTTTCTCTCTTAAATAGTGGATGGTTCTTTTTCTTCCTTTTATTTGTGTCTTTATAATCTTTTATCAAATGCCAGGCATCTTGTATAGAACAGTAGAGGTTAAGAGATCATCTATGCTTCAATATAAGCACACTTTTTCTGCTAGGCCAGTCATGTGGGGTGTTGAATCTGTCTACTCAGCAGTTAAACTGATTTGAATTTTGTTATTCCACCTTTGATACAACACCATTTTCAGTTTCCTCTAGTGTTACCTTTGCTTAGGTAACACTGAGTCCTAGAGGGATTGTCTCAATGATCCTGTTCCACTCTGAGCATCCAGCCGTCCCAGCAAGCCTATACCACAGAAGGACCTTTCTCCATGCTTCTTCCCCTCTGCTTGCTTGTTACCTGATGTTTGCTATCTTGCTAATCTGGGCCAGAGGACTCCTGGTATTAATGGTTTAGATATGAAGTACCCCTGAATGCTCATGTGTGAGATAATGCAAGAACATTCAGAGGTGGAATGATTAGATTATGAGAGTTGGAACCTCATCAGAGGATTAATCCACTGATATGGATTAACTGGGTGGTAACTCTAGGCAAATAGGGTGTGGCTAGAGGAGGTAGGTCACTGGGGGCATGCCTTTATATTTTGTCCCAGGTGAACAGAGCTCTTTCTCTGCTTCATGAACTGCTTTCCTCTGCCATGCCCTCTACCATGTATTGCCTCACCTCAAGCCCAGAGCTAAGGAGTGAGTCGTCCATAGGCTGAGCTTCTGAAACCATGGGCCAAAAAAATACCTTTCCTGCTCCACATTGTCTTGTCAGCAGCTTTGGTCACAGTAGCAGAGAACTGACTAAATCACTTGGTCATTCTTGTCTAGCTAGACCTTGAGAGTGGGCTATTCTCAGCCCTTCAATTCTTCTGTGACAGATAAAGCTTACATCTCTGATGGGTCTTGGGAGGATGAGACTCCTGGCACTCACCCCATATAGGAGTCTTCTAATGGTATTGTCATGGATCTAGGCCCCAAAGTGTTTCTTAACCCTCCTCATCCTGGAGTGAAAGTTTGTCCTCTCCTAGTCCCATCTGTACCCAATACAGAGGTCATTCACCTGTGTCTTGGAGAAGAGTTTGCTGCCCACTTCTTAGTAGCATAAAGCTATAATTCCTAGGAAAGAGTCTTGACAGGACTTTTGCCTTTGCCCTGGTGGGAGCTTACTCCCTACGAACAGTTCTCCACTACCAAGGGGGTGTCTGTCTAGCGTTCTGCCTGATCTCAAATCTTTTTCATTAGTAAGAGACCATAAGCCTCTCCTGCAAGTCCACACTTCTCCTTTGGCAATTCAGTAATAATTTTAGCTGAATTCTCATTAGCCTAAATGTTGCTTGCTGGTCTTTCTTCAGCACTCATCCTGTTTCTCTTTGGTGGAGCCAATCTTCCCTTGGATTTCAGGCTTCTTGACTGCCTATGACTCTGGCTAGGGTGATTGACTATTCTGGAACTAAGGAAATGGGACCTTCAGTACTACACTGGAAAAGTCCAGTTGGTCATCCTAACCCCAGTTCTCCGCTGGGTTCATGAAAAATTATTCTGGTTTTTTTTTTTCTTTTTTTTTTCGGATCTTTAGAGTAGGACTGATGCTCTGCTAGATTTCTATATCTTAGGCAGACGCCAAATTACTGAAATATTTATGCATGTTGAATATGGACAAAAGTGGTTCTTGAGATAGTGAGAAAACCATATGGGGAAACATCTGTTCCTTACTAAATAAAGCAGGGGAGTTTCTTGTGAAAATTTCCCTAAAATAGAAGCTAAGCAAAGTGAGTTCAATCATTTCATTTTCATCTGTCAGCAGCAGATGCATCTAGTTACCAAAATGAATTTTAGTTGAAGAGGTGGACCCACTCCTACTCCTTCTACAACTGTACTCAATATTCAAATAGCATCAGCTGTGTGCTGTACTCCCAGCAGATAAGCATTCCCTATAGATTTTTGAGTGAAACTTAAAAAAAAATAATCTGTTTTGTAGATAAGGAAGAAGGCTGAGTGTCATTGTAAGTATTCAACCTCAAGCATGCTGACCACCCTCGAGTGAATGAGTATGTGTGTGCCCACTTGCATGTATAGTCTTGCTATCCATTATCTGGGGGCACATTTGATTGATATTGTCATGGGGGTATGTTTTTTTTATTTCAGATATCATGTAACCCAGGAGGATTTGTGACCCCTTCAACCATCATTAACGGCTATAAAGTAGGGAGCCTCAAGATGATGCTCTGCCTCTGGTGTGGTGATGAAGGTGCCCTCATTGTTTCAGTGACTCCTTGAGTATCTCTGGATATCCAAGACAAATGTAGACTTTCTGAGATTATAGACTATGTGTGTGGCATCTTCCAACTAAATGGTCAAGAGAGAGAGATATTAATCTAGAAGTAATGGCACCAAAATTGCAAGACTAGGAGCATTTGTAATTTCAATAGCTGTAGGGTTTATATGGCTATAGATAGAATAGCAACAGCTAAGACTAGTGTTTACTCTGGGTCAAGCACAATTCTAAAAGTTTAATATTCATTAACACATTGAATCCTCACATATGTAAACTTTTATAACAACTTAATATATGACTTATCTTTTCATCACTGTGACAAGATACTTGAGAAAATTAACTTAAAAGAAGGAAAGGTTCGTTTTGGCTCTTGGTTTTAGAGGTTTCAGTCCATGGTCACTTTGCCTCATCACTATGGGCCTGTGACAAGGCAGAACATCATGGCAGAGAGCATGTAGCAGAGGCAGTAGCTCTTACCTCATGGTGGCCAGGAAGCAGAGAGAGAGAGAAAGGAAGAGGCCAAGGACAAAATATACCCCTCAAGGGCCTGCCCCTAGTGACCTACTTTTTCCAAAGAGACCCCACCTCCTAAAGTTTTCAGGCTAAGGCCTGAATCCATCAATGAACTAATCCATAATGAGGTTAGAACCCTCATGATCCAATCATTTTTCCAAAAGCTCACTTTTGAAAACTGCTGTAATGAGGACCAAGTCTTCAACACATGAGGTTTTGGGGACCATTTCAGATCCAAACCACAACACTATGACATTAAGTGTTATTATCCGCATAATAATACTTTTAAAAAGTGGTACAAAGAGGTTATAGTTCAAATGTATGTTAATAGACCTTGCTGTGGGGACCATTTGATGTACCAGATACCTGTCTGGTACATCACAAGTCATAGGCAGCTATTAACTGCCAGAAATAAAACTTATAATTAACTATTAAAATTGTTTCCTCACCAAGTAAAGGTCAGAACTTGAAAAATAGGATTTGTTGATACTCTGAATCAAAATGACAAATATTTCTGTTTTGCAAAGTTTGTGAAAGAGTCTGATCCCAGAAAATGTTTATTTTGTATGAAAAAAAAACAGGTGTATATACCCCAGATTCTATTACTGGTCTTCAAGGATTTGTGAGAATTTAAAGCACAATCTATGCTAATCATCTTAATTTAGTGTTTTTCAACCATTTTTTATCATCCTTCTTCCCACAAAGAGACTATCTACATTCTCACAGACTTAAGAATAGTTGATGAATATTGCTTTCACCCAGAGGTAAGGGTTATTTGAAAAGATAGGGCTACTACCTGCACTGGATATTCATTTTCAGATTGTATTTAAGAGAAGCAAGCATCTTTGGAGTAGAAAATTCAGATTAGTAAAATGTATGATTCTTCCTGACTCCTTGCTTTCAACTTTGAAAAAAAAAATACATTGAATACTTGTTAAAAGTTTAAGGTTGTTTTTTAGTTTCGCATACATTTTTAAATTGGGAACAAAGGCTACAGATAGTATATTTCCAAATTTTAAACAACTTTTAAAATGGGGTTTTCAGAAACTTTAATTCTTTATTGTTTTAACTTTTGAAGCTATTTTGTGAGCTAGTTACATTAGGAACTAAAGTAAAATACATTATATCTTGAGAAATTACAAACTTTTTCATTTTCTACTTTTGGTATTGATTATATAGACAGGGTAGTAGGAGGATTATGGATAGGATCAGTACAATGATATTAGACTTATTGAATAGGAAAGGAACAATCAGTTCTTTGATTTTCTTTAAAATATAAATATACAATGTTATGATTATACCTGTGTAATCACTACCAGGTATAAAAAACTGCCAACATTCTAGGAAGTGTTTGCATATTGCTTTCAAATAACAGCTGTTCTCCCCACGGGTGACTACTACTACCTTTATAGGGATATTAATTTCTCTCTTTTTATTTTTTGTATTTCTCTGTCTTTATTTTTTTCTAAGTGTGGTTTGATATCAGCATCATCTGGGAATTCTTGGATCTTTTCGCGACCTAATACATTTATATGTTTTGAGGAATTCATTTTATGTGATAAAATATAAAGCAGTGATTCTCAAACTTGAGCATGTACCAGAGTGACTAGAAGGTCTACGTCTACTGAAACAGATGTTAGACCCTACACATAGTTTCTGATGACCTCTTTCTAGACCAAGTTATGGCAGTCATGATCATACCAATTAGATCTCCATGGCTATCATCGTGTTGATTGGATTTTTGTGGCAGTAGCTGTCATGCTGATTGGATTTTCATCTAAAAGAAAAGAATGTCAATGGACATGCCCATCCACCCCTGTCACCCTCTGGTATTCTGAGCAAGCTGGCCTGATACCTTGGCACTTTGGTAATTATTGAGCGTAGGTAATGAGGGCTTCAAGTTCATCATACAATTCTTGGGACTTTTGTGGACTGTGGAGCATACTGTTCTGATCAGTAGGTTCCAAAGACTTCCTCCTACAACTTCAGACGACTTCTGCTGTCTTAGTTATTGATTCTAATCTTTTTACATGCAGAGTATATTTGTTCCTGTGCTATTCAGTGCACCAGAAATTTCATTTTGTAGGAACAACTGTCAGTCTTGCAATGAAGATAATTGGCTCCAAAGAGTTTTGTATTTGCTTTTGCCAGGCACCTGCAGGCACTGCAAGTTCCAAGTCACTTGTTCAAAGTTTGATATCTCCTGAACAACTCAGGAGGGTTTCACCACAATTGAATTCTCTTCATATCAGTCCAGTTTTTATTCACCTTCACTCTGATATCTTAGCCCCCAGCTTGTTAAAGGAAAGGGTGTCCTGTCAGACTTCAAGTTACATGGACCCCAAATTTTGTTTTCTGACTCCTTCTGTACCCTGAAAGGTTATCAAAAAGGTTATCAAAACGATAACAATTTTCTAGGATTAGCTAGTGCTTTCAGGGGAATTGATGTAGGGCTTACTTACTCCTCCAGATTCTCCACGTCTTGACTTTAGGGCTAACAATTCCTACTATTTTGAAATCTCTTTGATGCTTTTAAAAATATTATTTTAAGTATATTTTATCCAGCTTTTTAGTTGTTTTCAGCTGGGGACCTGATTCAAATACACTGAACCATTACCAGAAACAGGAAATCAGAGAATCAATTAATTCTGTGATTTCTCAAAACATTAAAAAAAAGTGATGGATGTTTAGGTTATATCCTTGTTGGAGGAAAACATTCTCCTTTTAATCTATAACTTGAACCAGATGTGGATTCATGAAACTCATTTTGTTAAAAAGTACATAGTGTTCTATGCAAATGACTATAACCACTTGATATTGCTCCAATATTTAATCAGTGAGTTCTAAGGAGTACCTCACACAACTTCAGAAAGCCTCACAAAATGCAGAGATGTGCCTAGTATAGGATCCATTTCACAATATTTGGCACATTTTACTTAACATAGCTTTAACCAGCTTTAGTCAAATTTAGGAAGAATTGATGACATGTACGCTTATCCCTAGGAAGGTTTCTTTCTAGGATAGCATAAAGACTGCCCCACACATTATTGTCAAACCCTAAGCATTTGATAAGTGACACCTTAAGTATCTCCCTCTCTCCCCAAATCATCTCTTTGTTTTTCCCTTTGACTCTGTGTCAGGTCAGTACTTTGAGATAGATAAGATTCCAACATTCTCAGAGACATTTCTCCTTGCCAACCTGTTCTTGGCAAGTCAGAACAGATCCTTTTATAGGCAAAAGGATAGGTCCTTATGGTTATTTTCAGATACCATATGAAGGATAATGAAGATGGGGATATAGAAATGCTGCCCTTGGAAGGTAAGCTGGTGGGCTTCCAGAGCAGAGGTGAGATGCCTTATCTTGAACAATTGGTGCATGGCAATTAGGATTTGTGCCAATCATTGCAGACTGGGGTTAGGATAGGAGAGAAAAACTCAGATAGCTATTTCTAGAGTCCTTTCAGGTGCTTGACAGTCATTTGAATTTCAGGATCCCCTAAAGATAATATGGTTGCTTGTGGTGGAGCCCAAGTTCCCTGTTAACTTGTGGGTCAGCCTATCAGAATTTAAACATTATTGTAGCAAGAATCTCAGATGCTTTATCTCAGGTAAAGGCTATAACTAACTAGTTAAGGCAGGAATTCCTTAAGATAGTAGAGCTGTTACCCTGGATCTGTGGATTTATGTTACCAGCATAGGGAGGGGTCCCACTATCTCAGAGGGGTAATGAGACTCATCAGGTTGGTTTTTTTTTTTTTTTATCAATTCAAAGTTGATGCCTTTGCTATCTGTACCAGTAAATTTATATTCTGTTACCTCATTACTGGACCTGAAGTTCATGTTTTAAACAAAGACTTTTAAAATATACCAAAGGATACAGAAATTTGGCAGAGCAACACATATCAGGATATCTTTCTAATATAACATATGGGTTTTCTAGGCATGGGGTTCTTCAATTACAAAGCAAGTCATAGCCAGCTACACTTCACCCTTTAGTTGATAACTTTTGTCTAGACAAGGCCAACATGATGGCACCATTTATTTCCATACAACTCATCATTTGAAGTAGGGCTATTGCCTTCTCAACACACAAGATTATTTATTCTTGCTTTACTAAAAGATGTGGAGAATCTGGACCACATGAAGTCCACTCAGTTTAGCCACTTCTTATGGACCTACTTTTTTAATATGCTCTCCCCACTTCCCAACTAGAATATAATCTAAGGATTTGTGGTTTTAGGCCACATTTCTTATGACTACAATGTCTTCAGCATTACATTTGCATGACTGGTCATTTGTAGTAGCTGTATCACAGATCTCTGCAGTTGTCCTGTTAATCTGAACTTTAAAAATTAAACAATGGATTCTTTTCCTGAGCCTCATGTGAATTTAGAGTCAGTCAGTGGTTACCACTACTGTTCCAGTTCATCCCAGATAATTGCTCCCACTGGATTTCTCAGACAGCCACATGGGATGCATGTGAGCTTCATATCCAGTAAATAGTAAGAATTAGGAGTGGGATCCAACTTTTTACTAAAATCCAGAGTCCAATTTTGGAAATGTAATATAACTGTTACTGTATGGGGCCTTAATGAGCATCCTTGATGTTACAAGCACTAATGTGTATGACCTCCAACTACAGAATCATATATAGATAGGGTTGAGGATTATACTTAGGACAGTGCAGTAGGACAAAGAACATGTCTCAGGATTTGAGGAATAGATTATCTCACTGACAGCTCCAGTTAAATGGCCAACTGTGGCTAACTTTGTTGGAAGATGAGAGAGATTTGATAAGTCTTATGTGCCCTCATCTTTACAAGTACTTCCTTTTAACCACAGTAGGCCTTTCAATTATAATTTCAATTAACCTTTTCACAGTCTATCCAGCTTTTAGAATTGCCCAGTTTTTATCTTGGTTCTGTGATTTCCAATCAGTTATCTGGGATTATATATTTCCAATATTTGGGTTCTATATTAAACTGTATCTACAGCCTCTAGACTAATAGAGGACTTGTTATATAGTGAAATATACACAATTCAGTATTTTCTTAAGAAAAGTCAGTTCCTTTCTTTGAGTCACCTGAGAGGTGTTGGGAAATAAGTGTGATAATTCATTCAAGGTAGAACTGCTCTAATAACCATTATTATTGTACTAGAATAAGGACTATTAACTTATCGGCTATAACCTTGTTTTAGTGGTTATTCCAGGATTTATCTTTACAATCTGCAATTTCAGTGGTAGATGTTTCTGAGTTTCTTTACAAGAATTTCCATGCAGAGTAAGTTCTATCTAAGTATTATATGTCATGGCATTGAACTTATAGGCAATGTGTGGTCCAAAGGTCCTGGCCCAAAGAGTTTCCAGAGGGAAACACTATCCTCACCCGCTTCACTGAACTAGTACCTGGAATGGTATAATAAACTGCTTTGTCCTGCTGTACTTCTTTATCTTCTACAATAAACTTTTCTTTGAGAAGACTTTCAAATGAGAATGACTTAAGAATTTAAGCCACTACGACATCATTCTCAAGGGAGAGGATGTCAGACTCATTGGTTTTGTGAGCAAACAAGTCCTGTTTCTTCCCTCCACTCTTTGAAGCTTATTTCTAAAGTGATTGGAGCACATGGCCACTGACAAATTGCTGTAGGAGGAATGGTGAATTTACATGCAAAGAGCAGAACAGGGTCAGCTACAGTCTTCGTAAGCTGAAGTCACTGTGTTCCACCTCAGGTGAGCTGTGAGAGGCAACAAAGGTTCTCTGCTGCTGATATGTGAGCGGAAGAAGAGAATATGGGGCACATACAATAGTGTGCTTTCCTCATATTAATCATTCATCATTTCTGAGTCTGTTATTACCTCTATTAAGTTATAGACTCCTATGGAGATAATGGTGGCTTGGTTTCCAATATTTGATATTCCATGAAACATTTTGTATGTTAGCTACACCCCTCTCTGTTCCAAAGCTTACTTACCCAGTAGTTTGTCACTTAAACATAAAGTCCTGTTGCCAAGTGTTCCCACTGGGAAAGTATACTAATCAGGGAATACTGGCCTCCTCATTAAGAGCTGTTCCCAGAAATGTCTGAAGTTCAGGTATTAGGGTAAAAGGGTAGACAGTCTGGTTGGCACTCTCATTTCCCTGGTATTTCCTTACCATGACACTTACAGATTGCCCATCAGTTTGGTCTTTTTCTACCCAATCTTATAATGTATAGACTAACAGGTCTTTCTACTGAGAACTTTCTCTCTTTTTTTTAAAGAGAGAGAGAGGAGAGAGGAGAATTTTTAAATATTTTTTAGTTTTCGGTGGACACAATATATTTTTTATGTGGTGCTGAGGATAGAACCCAGTGCCCCGCGCATGCCAGGCGAGCGTATTACCACTTAAGCCACATCCCCTGCCCACTCTTTGACTTTTTTTTTAGACTTTTCTCTTTAGTTAATGAGATGGAATCCCTAGAAGTCTTCCTAAGCAATCTTTTCCAAAATCATGTATAGGGAACACTAATGGTTATCTTTATCTACCTCTATACTCATTCATCCTCTGTTCTTTGTTAAAAGAACCCTGATTTGCTCAAGGTGTAGCTTGAATGGATTGTGCTCAACTAAAATGAACAAACAAAAAACATCATCCACCCCTTACCTACCAATAAGGATGGCAGTTTAACACAGTTCTTTTCAATGAAGGGTAACCCAAGGTGTTGAGTGGAATTTCTAGTAAAGCTAATTTTTAAAAGGTGGCTTCAAGGGCATGTGACCTGTTACTTTTCTGTCTTTCCCTTCTTGCCTGCATTGGAGAAGAGATGCTGGACATAGAATAGACATCTCTCAACCATGAGGTGACCATGAGAGAAAAGCCAATAGAATATCCAAAGACTGGGTTAATAAGGTCCCAATTTTCCAAGGAATCTCCATACTGCTTTCCATATCGGCTGCACCAAGTTGCAGTCCCACAAAAAGCAGTGTATGAGAGTATCTTTTTTCCCCACATCCTCACCAACACATATTGTTTGTATGCATAATAGTTACCATTCTGACTGGAGTGAGATGAAATTTTAGAGTGATTTTGACTTGCATTTCTCTAATTGCTAGTGATGATGAACATTTTTTCATGTATTTGTTGGTTGATTCTACATAATCTTCTGAGAAGTGTCTCTTCAGGTCCTTGGCCCATTTATTGATTGGGTTATTTGGGTTTTTTTGGTGTTTAGCTTTTTGAGTTTTTATATACCCTAGAAATTAGTGCTTTATCTGATGTGTGAGGGGTAAAGATTTGCTCCCAAGGTATAGGCTCTCTATTCTCCTCACAGATTGTTTCTTTTGCTGAGAAGAAACTTTTTAGTTTGAGTCCATCCCATTTATTGATTCTTTTTTTTTTTTTTTTTTTTTTTTTAATTTTTTATTGTTGGCTGTTCAAAACATTACATAGTTCTTGATATATCATATTTCACAATTTGATTCAAGTGGGTTATGAGCTCCCATTTTTACCCCATATACAGATTGCAGAATCACGTCAGTTACACATCCATTGATTTACATATTGCCATACTAGTGTCTGTTGTATTCTGCTGTCTTTCCTATCCTCTACTATCCCCCCTCCCCTCCCCTCCCCTCCCCTCCCCTCTTCTCTCTCTGCCCCCTTTACTGACATTCGTTTGTCCCCCTTGTATTATTTTTCCCCTTCCCCTCACTTCCTCTTGTATGTACTTTTGTATACCTCTGAGGGTCTCCTTCCATTTCCATGCATTTTCCCTTCTCTCTCCCTTTCCCTCCCACCTCTCATCCCTGTTTAATGTTAATCTTCTTCTCATGCTCTTCGACCCTACTCTGTTCTTAGCTACTCTCCTTATATCAAAGAAGACATTAGACATTTGTTTTTTAGGGATTGGCTAGCTTCACTTAGCATAATCTGCTCTAATGCCATCCATTTCCCTGTAAATTCTATGATTTTGTCATTTTTTAATGCAGAGTAATACTCCATTGTGTATAAATGCCACATTTTTTTTATCCATTCATCCATTGAAGGGCATCTAGGTTGGTTCCACAGTCTAGCTATTGTGAATTGTGCTGCTATGAACATCGATGTAGCAGTGTCCCTGTAGCATGCTCTTTTTAGGTCTTTAGGGAATAGACCGAGAAGGGGAATAGCTGGGTCAAATGGTGGCTCCATTCCCAGCTTTCCAAGAAATCTCCATACTGTTTTCCAAATTGGCTGCACCAATTTGCAGTCCCACCAGCAATGTACAAGTGTACCCTTTTCCCCACATCCTCGCCAGCACTTGTTGTTGTTTGACTTCATAATGGCTGCCAATCTAACTGGAGTGAGATGGTATCTTAGGGTGGTTTTGATTTGCATTTCTCTGACTGCTAGAGATGGTGAGCATTTTTTCATGTACTTGTTGATTGACTGTATGTCCTCCTCTGAGAAGTGTCTGTTCAGGTCCTTGGCCCATTTGTTGATTGGGTTGTTTGTTCTCTTATTGTCTAATTTTTTGAGCTCTTTGTATACTCTGGATATTAGGGCTCTATCTGAGGTGTGAGGAGTAAAGATTTGTTCCCAGGATGTAGGCTCTCTATTTACCTCTCTTATTGTATCTTTTGCTGAGAAAAAACTTTTTAGTTTGAGTAAGTCCCATTTGTTGATTCTAGTTATTAACTTTTGTGCTATGGGTGTCCTATTGAGGAATTTGGAGCCCGACCCCACCGACTGTAGATCGTAGCCAACTTTCTCTTCTATCAGACGGCGCGTCTCTGATTTGATATCAAGCTCCTTGATCCATTTTGAATTAACTTTTGTGCATGGCGAGAGAAAGGGATTCAGTTTCATTTTGTTGCATATGGATTTCCAGTTTTCCCAGCACCATTTGTTGAAGATGCTATCCTTCCTCCATTGCATGCTTTTAGACCCTTTATCAAATATAAGATAGTTGTAGTTTTGTGGATTGGTTTCTGTGTCCTCTATTCTGTACCATTGGGCCACCCGCCTGTTTTGGTACCAGTACCATGCTGTTTTTGTTACTATTGCTCTGTAATATAGTTTGAAGTCTGGTATCGCTATACCGCCTGATTCACACTTCCTGCTTAGCATTGTTTTTGCTATTCTGGGTCTTTTATTTTTCCATATGAATTTCATGATTGCTTTCTCTATTTCTACAAGAAATGCCGTTGGGATTTTGATTGGCATTGCATTAAACCTATAGAGAACTTTTGGTAATATCGCCATTTTGATGATGTTAGTTCTGCCTATCCATGAACAGGGTATATTTTTCCATCTTCTAAGATCTTCTTCTATTTCTCTCTTAAGGGTTCTGTAGTTTTCATTGTATAAGTCTTTCACCTCTTTTGTTAGGTTGATTCCCAAGTATTTTATTTTTTTTGAAGATATTGTGAATGGAGTGGTTGTCCTCATTTCCATTTCAGAGGATTTGTCGCTGATATACAGGAATGCCTTTGATTTATGCGTGTTGATTTTATATCCTGCCACTTTGCTGAATTCATTTATTAGCTCTAATAGTTTCTTTGTAGACCCTTTTGGGTCTGCTAGGTATAGAATCATGTCATCTGCAAATAGTGATAATTTAAGTTCTTCTTTTCCTATTTTGATGCCTTTAATTTCTTTCGTCTGTCTAATTGCTCTGGCCAGTGTTTCGAGAACTATGTTGAACAGAAGTGGTGAGAGAGGGCATCCCTGTCTTGTTCCAGATTTTAGAGGGAATGCCTTCAATTTTTCTCCATTCAGAATGATGCTAGCCTGAGGCTTAGCATAGATTGCTTTTACAATATTGAGGTATGTTCCTGTTATCCCTAGTTTTTCTAGAGTTTTGAACATAAAGGGATGCTGTACTTTGTCGAATGCTTTTTCCGCATCTATCGAGATGATCATATGGTTCTTATTTTTAAGTCTATTGATGTGGTGAATAACATTTATTGATTTCCTTATATTGAACCAGCCTTGCATCCCAGGGATGAATCCTACTTGATCATGGTGCACAATTTTTTTGATGTGCCTTTGTATCCGAGTGGCCAGAATTTTATTGAGGATTTTTGCATCTAGGTTCATTAGAGATATTGGTCTGTAGTTTTCTTTCTTTGAAGTGTCTTTGTCTGGTTTAGGTATCAGGGTGATGTTGGCCTCGTAGAATGAATTTGGAAGTTCTCCCTCTTTTTCTATTTCCCGAAGTAGCTTGAAAAGTATTGGTATTAGTTCCTCTTTAAAGGTTTTGTAAAACTCTGCTGTATACCCATCCGGTCCTGGGCTTTTCTTAGTTGGTAGTCTTTTGATGGTTTCTTCTATTTCCTCAATTGATATTGGTCTGTTTAGGTTGTCTATATCCTCCTGACTCAATCTGGGCAGATCATATGACTTAAGAAATTTATCTATGCCTTCACTATCTTCTAATTTATTGGAGTATAAGGATTCAAAATAATTTTTGATTATCTTCTGTATTTCTGAAGTGTCTGTTGTGATATTGCCTCTTTCATCCCGTATGTTAGTGATTTGAGTTCTCTCTCTTCTTCTCTTCGCTAGCATGGCTAAGGGTCTGTCGATTTTGTTTATTTTTTCAAAGAACCAACTTTTAGTTTTGTCAATTTTTTCAATTGTTTCTTTTGTTTCGATTTCATTGATTTCAGCTCTGATTTTAATTATTTCTTGCCTTCTACTTCTTTTGCTGTTGTTTTGCTCTTCTTTTTCTAGGATTTTGAGATGAAGTATGAGATCATTTATTTGTTGGTTTTTTCTTTTTTTAAGGAATGAACTCCAAGCAATGAATTTTCCTCTTAGAACTGCTTTCAATGTGTCCCATAGATTCCGATATGTTGTGTCTGTGTTTTCATTAATCTCTAAGAATTTTTTAATTTCCTCCTTGATGTCTTCTATAACCCATTGATCATTCAGTAACCTATTGTTCATTCTCCAAGTGATATATTCTTTTTCCTTCCTTCTTTTATCGTTGATTTTCAGTTCCATTCCATTATGATCAGATAGGATGCATGGTATTATCTCTACTCCTTTGTATTGTCTAAGAGTTTCCCTGTGACATAATATATGATCTATTTTTGAGAAGGATCCATGTGCTGCTGAGAAAAAAGTGTAACTGTTTGATGTTGGGTGGTATATTCTATATATGTCAATTAAATCTAGGTTATTAATTGTGTTATTGAGTTCTATAGTTTCCTTATTCAACTTTTGTTTGGAAGATCTGTCCAGTGGTGAGAGAGGTGTGTTGAAGTCTCCCATGATTATTGTATGGTGGTCTATTAGACTCTTGAACTTGAGAAGAGTTTGTTTGATGAACATAGCTGCACCATTGTTTGGGGCATATATATTTATGATTGTTATGTCTTGTTGGTGTATGGTTCCCTTGAGCAGTATGTAGTGTCCCTCTTTATCCCTTTTGATTAACTTTGGCTTAAAATCTATTTTATTTGATATGAGTATGGATACTCCTGCTTGTTTCCGAAGTCCATATGAGTGATATGATTTTTCCCAACCTTTCACCTTCAGCCTATGTATGTCTTTTCCTATCAAATGCGTCTCCTGTAGGCAGCATATTGTTGGGTCTTGTTTTGTGATCCATTCTACTAGCCTGTGTCTCTTAATTGGTGAGTTTAAGCCATTAACATTTAGGGTTATTATTGAGATATGGGTTGTTCTTCCAGCCATATTTGTTTATTTATGTTACTAAACATGGTTTGTTTTCCACTTTGATTATTTTCCCCCCTTTAGTGTCCTACCTCCCACTGTTGGTTTTCATTGTTATTTTCCATTTCCTCTTCCTGTAATGTTTTGCCAAGGATGTTTTGAAGAGATGGTTTTCTAGCTGCAAATTCTTTTAACTTTTGTTTATCGTTGAAGGTTTTAATTTCATCTTCCATCCTGAAGCTTAATTTCGCTGGAAACACAATTCTTGGTTGGAACCCATTTTCTTTCAGTGTTTGAAATATGTTATTCCAGGATCTTCTAGCTTTCAGAGTCTGTGTTGAAAGATCAGCTGTTATCCTGATTGGCTTACCCCTAAATGTGATCTGCTTCCTTTCTCTTGTAGCTTTTAAAATTCTCTCCTTGTTCTGTATGTTGGGCATCTTCATTATAATGTGTCTAGGTGTGGGTCTCTTATGATTTTGCACATTCGGCGTCCTGTAGGCTTCTAGGATTTGGGGTTCTGTCTCAGTCTTCAAATCTGGGAAGTTTTCTCGAATTATTTCATTGAATAGATTGCTCATTCCTTTGGTTTGAAACTCTGTTCCTTCCTGTATCCCAATGACTCTTAAATTTGGTCTCTTGATGTTATCCCATATTTCTTGGATGTTCTGCTCATGGTTTCTTAACAGTCTTGCTGAGCTGTCTATGTTCTTTTCAAGTTGATATACTTTATCTTCATTGTCTGATGTTCTGTCTTCTAAGTGTTCTACTCTGCTGGTAGTATTCTCAATTGAGTTTTTAAGTTGGCTTATTGCTTCCTGCATTTCTAGGATTTCTGTTTGTTTGTTTTTTATAACCTCTATTTCCCTGTATAGTTCATCTTTTGCTTCTTGGATTTGTTTATGTAATTCATTGTTGAAGTGATCTTTCATTGTCTGATTTTGCTGTCTGATGTCTTCCTTGAGACTCCAGATCATCTGAAGCATGTATATCCTGAATTCTTTATCTGACATTCCATCAGCTGCAGCTATTACCTCTTCTAAAGTTGAGTTGACCTGCAATGCTTGTGGTCCTTTCTTTCCTTGTCTCTTCATACTGTTCGCGTTCCTTTCTTCTTGGTGAAACTGTTGTGCTATTGAATTTTCCCCCTATATATTTATATTGGTCTTGTATAGTTGCAAAGTCTCCCTCGCAGGCACGGGCGGCGGCTCTGCCCCTCCGCCAATTGGGGCAATGTGCCTACCACGCCGGCAGGCCGCTGGGCCTGCTCTGCCAGTCGGTAGCAGGTCCGCCGTCCTTGCAGGCGCGGGCGGCGGCACTGTCCCTCTGCGGGCCGCTAGGCTTGTTCTGTCGGTGGTCGCAGTTCTGCCTACTTTGCAGGCGCAGGCAGCGGCACTGCCCCTCTGCAGGCCTCTGGGGCTGTACTGCCAGTGGGTCGCAGGTCCGCCTACTTTGCAGGCGTGTGGGGGGGGGGGCGGTTCTACCCTTCCTCAGGCCACTGGGCCTGTTCTGTCTCTCGGTTGCAGATCTGACCTGTTCTGATGGTGGTCTCAGTTCCGACTACCTTGCAGGCGCGGGGGGGAGGGGGCGGCTCTGCCTCCCAGCAAGCCGCTGCTCCTCTTCTGCCGGTGGGTCGCAGGCCCGCCTACCTTGCAGGAGTGATTGGAAGCTCTGTCCCGCCGCGGGCCAATGGGCCTTTTCTGTCGGTGGTCACCCTTCCCCTACCTGGCAGGCGAGGGGGGTGGGGGGCGGCTCTGCCCCTCAGCAGGCCGCTGGGCCTGCTCTGTCTTTGGTCCCAGTTCCCTCTACTATGCCGGCGCAGGGGGAGGGGGCGGCTCAGCCTCTCAGCAGGCGGCTGCTCCTCTTCTGCCGGTGGGTCGCAGGCCCGCCTACCTTGCAGGAGTGATTGGAAGCTCTGTCCCGCCCTGGGCCACTGGGCCTTTTCTGTCGGTGGTCACCCTTCCCCTACCTGGCAGGCGAGGGGGGTGGGGGGCGGCTCTGCCCCTCAGCAGGCCGCTGGGCCTGCTCTGTCTTTGGTCCCAGTTCCCTCTACTATGCCGGCGCAGGGGGAGGGGGCGGCTCAGCCTCTCAGCAGGCGGCTGCTCCTCTTCTGCCGGTGGGTCGCAGGCCCGCCTACCTTGCAGGAGTGATTGGAAGCTCTGTCCCGCCCTGGGCCACTGGGCCTTTTCTGTCGGTGGTCACCCTTCCCCTACCTGGCAGGCCTGATTCTTGATTTTAATTCTTGTGCCACAGGAATCTTATTAAAGAAGTTGGGGCCTAATCCCACATGATGGAGATTAGGACCTACTTTTTCTTCTATTAGACGCAGGGTCTCTGGTTGTATTCCTAAGTCCTTGATCCATTTAGAGTTGAGTTTTGTGCATGTTTTCTTTGACATAAGGAGGCTGATTCATAGTAGGATAGGGAGTGGGAGCATGGTAGGAAATGATGAACTCGAGACAGGGCAGAGGTGTTGGAGGGGAAGGGAGGGGGCCTGGGGTTATTAATGATGGTGGAATGTGATGTCATTATTATCCAAAGTACATGTATAAAGACACGAATTGGTGTGAATATACTGTGTATACAACCAGAGATATAAAAAATGTGCTTTTTATGTGTAATAAGAATTGTAATGCATTCTGCTATCATATATAATAAAAAAGAAATTATATATATATATATATATATATATATATATATATATATATATATATATATATTCTTAAAAAAAAAAGGTGGATAGGATCTATGAGTGAACTCAGCCAGCCAGACCCCAAATTTTTGGACACTACCACCACCCCCATGATTTTAGAGTTAAAAATTACCTTTGTAATAACAGTTCCTTACCATCTTACCATGTAGGACTCTGTTGCCACAGTTTAATTATTCTTGCCACCTGAGACTTAGGATTGTTGCACCTAAATTCATGGAAGATAACTATGTGTACCTCTTTGCCCAAATTCAGAACCTGATATTTCTTAATAGCATAAGGCCCAAGATATTCCAGAGTAGTGGTGGCATGCAATTTGAAAGCAATTCAGAGTGTCAATTTTGACTATTAGATAAAAATTAATATTCACAGCCATTGGTAATGATATTAATGTACTAGGAGATAATTTGACAACACATGGTTTTAAATAGATAGAAATAAAAAACAAGTAGCTCACTTCCAGAAAATGTACAATATGAATCTATTTTCAGCCCATTATTTGTTTTATACTACTTGTAATAGTGGGATGTTAGAACAGATTTAAAATCTCCAAATATAAAAAAATATTGTAGCAATGTACACAATTCAAAAAGTTATGTACTAGTTACCTGAATTGTGGTTACAAAGTAGTATCAACATACATTGTCTCTGTTTGTAGAAACAGGATTTTCTATGTGTTCATAGATCTAATTGGAAGTCTAGTATATTAACTTGTTAATATTGTTTCCTATATATATGAGATAATATATTTTAAAGTGTTCTATTTTTATTTCATTTCTCTATAATGACCTGGTATTATTTTTTTTAAATATGGAAAAGTTGGGATTGCTAAGCTTTTGACAAGAGAAACAAGAGTGTGCATGAGAAATGAGTGGCATCAAGTCAGGAGAGGTGGGAACAAAGGGACTCCTGCTTCTGCTACACAGCCACCAGCACAGTGGTCCGGATGCTCATGAACTGCTGCTGGGCCCACTTGATGGATCCAGAATGGCAAGAAGCCCTGGCTGTGGTGCTATGGATGCTTTCTTGTGGGCTTTTACTTCCTCATGTTACCTTACCCTATCCTATGTTTATATTGTCTCTCTGATCCTTAAAAACTGTACCTTTATTTATTCAATAAACATTACAATGTGTTATATGCCAACTCTCTGGGTAATGCTAAGGATACACTAGTGAGCCAAACAGACCTTAGTGGAATTATAAGTCCACTTAGTGGAATTATAAGTAGCAGAGAGGCAGATGCTAATCAGATGGTATATAATGAAACAGAATAATTTAGAATACTGTGCTAGGAGGCCGAGCTACTGGGCAAGTGGAGAGACCCACATTACATTAGGCATTCAGTATATATTCAGAGTTCATTTTAAGCTGAGGCCTGTAGGAGGGGCAGGAGTCAGGAAAGAAAAGATTGTCATGAATGTAATAAGTATTTTAGGAAGAGAAAGAGAAGGAAAACCCTAAGCAGCAATGAACCTTATAGACCAAGGAAGTGAAAGATATTGGCTACAACATAGTGAAGAATCTCCAGGTGAGTTTGCAGAAGTCAAGTTGAGGCCAAACCACACAGGGTTTTGTAAATCATCACAAGATTTTTTCTTTCTCCTAAGCAGTCAACTAGTGAGACTCTGAAAAAAATTAATCAGCTTAGTATGGAAAATGGACTAGGGGGAGGTAAGTAGGATTTGAAGGAGCAGGAGGCTATTGATAAAAGTATGAATATCAGTTACAAGTGAAAGGCTAGTCACAGATTTAGTCACTGATATTGCTACTCTATTTAAATGAGACATTATGCAGAAGCAGTGCTAGACCATGACCAAGAATTTGAAAGACTGGCTGCCTATTAGACATTGTGGTCTCCACTTTTGATGGCTGCCTATCTTCATTGTTCTCCATATATGTGTTTCTGTGCTTGCCATAGAAACCCTTTTTAACTGTGGTCATGTCTGAGAGCTACATGGTTATCTTTTTGCTCTTCCCAAAGTATTGAAACCACAGTTATGAAAAGTAACGAACAAATAGGTGGTTATTATTAGGTTCCAGCCAGGCACTATGGTAGGCACCAAAATATGGCAAAGATAGTGTCCCTAGCCTCATGGGACTCATTAAAGTGAGAGCAAATGTTGAATATTGAAGATTTACAATTATGAACTGTGGGAGTACCATGTCTACCTGTCTTGTCAGCCACTAAAAATCTTAAGGAAATACTCTTCCTGGATCCCAGAACTAGGGCTACCTGGTATGATTGTGCAGTTGAGATGCCTAGGCAAGAGAGTCAATGTAGACTAAAACTCTTTCACCCACTTGTGCAAGACTACATCTTCCCAGAGAAAGGGTCCATATTTCTTTGTGCTAAGGCATCTTGAAGTCTCTAGTATTAAGAAAGTATTCCCTATTCTCAAAATTGGGTGGCTCTACCTTGTAACTGTGTAACTTTTGTGTCTAGAAAAAGAATGGACTACAAAGACAATCTAGGACACTGATATTTTTAAGACAATTGTTTTCAATAAGTCCTTTATCTACAGATAAGTAGATCAACAAAATAAACTTAAGACAAAGTATCCCAGTGGGAGACAGTGGAGGAAAATTCTAGACTGTACATTATAAAGTACTGGGGTAAAGGAATTTGAGGTTCCAAGTAGGGAACTCTGGAAGAGGAAGGAGGAATATATAAATCAGGGATTGATTTCTGTATCTTCAGCCTTATTAATTGATCAATGCTTTATCTCATAATCTCAAGATTTCAGATTCATTTTCAAAATCATGGACTCTCAGATTTTAGAAATGGGTCTGCATCTGGGAAGAATCCTGCCACAACAAATCAAGAGCCAAAAAACAAAGGATTGGGAATCACATAAAGTTTTGGCCCTTCCCAACAGTTGCATGATGTTGGCTAACCACAGTATATCTCTCTGAGGCTTTTATTTTGCTAGAAAATGGGAGAGCTCACTTCCTCTCTGAGTTAGGAAACTTGAATGAGATTTTTTTTCTTAATAGCTTTGTTTAGCACAAGGCAATAACACAGGTTTTTCATGAAATGCTGGGTTTGAGAGTTTAGGAGGACTGACTCTGAGATGAGCTGGGCTGGCTGGATTGACTGAGCCTTTCTACCTTAGGATGGTTAATTTCTTGTAGTGGGCTCGATCATATGGTGGTAACAAGGGTGGAAGAAGGGTGATTGGATCTGATCAATGCACACTGTATTCATGCATATGTATGATTTGTGCTAATTTTTAAAAAAGAGAAAAGAAAAAGAAATCCTAGTACAATTGACCACAATGGGGCCAGCATAGTGGTCAGAGCTGAAGGACGGTAAGAGAAACTCCTGAAGATGACAAGCTTGATTAGCTGTGGGAGACCCTGAAGCTCACTCTTCCATGGACATCTTGATTTCATGAGCTAACGTAAATTTCCTTTTCCTTAACCTGGATTGAATTTCTCTCACTTGTAACACAAATAAAAAATTTTCAAAGATCAATAATAAGGAAAAAAACACACTTTATAAAATAGGCACAGAATTTGGATACTCCATCATATGATATGTGAATGGCAAGTAGGCTCATGGGAATATGTTCATAATGATATGCAATTAATATCATTAGAATACACAAAGCTACATTAAAATACTCCCACTAACATGAGAATGGCTAATTTAAATTAAAAATTTAATTTTAATTTTTCTTTTTAATTTAAAAAGACACACAAATAATCCTATTTTAGTTAGCTTTATCATCACTGTGACCAAAAGAACTGAACAATTTTAGAGAAGGAAAAGTTTATTTGATGCTCACAGTTCTCAGTCCCTACATGGCCAACTCCATTGCTCTGGGCCGATGGTAAGGCAGAACATCATGGCAGAATTGTGTAAAGGAAGAAATCAGCTCAGGACATAGTACCAGGAAACAAAGCGCTCTTCTCAGCAGGAAAAAAAATATATATATACCCCAAAGCCATCCCCCTACCATGACCCACTTTCTTCAGACATACCCTACCTTCCTATAGGTACTATCCAATTAATTCATTCAAGTGTATTAACTCGGTGATTAGGTTAAGTCTCTATAATCATTTCCCTCTAAATTTTCTTGCATTGTCTTACACATTTAAACCAAAACAGATACCCAAGTGGTGTCACGGATTCAGAGAAACTGAAATTATCATACATTCTTTGTAGGAATACAGGACAGAACAGCCATTTGGGGGGAAAATTTGCTCTGTCTCTTTTTTTTTTAATTGCTCTTTTTTTAAAAAAAATAAAATAAAAAAGGTAAACATATCTTTAGCATATGACCTAACAATTCCATTCAAGGATATTTAGCTAAGAGAGTAAAATTATGAATCTGTATCTTAATGTTTATATCTTTTCATTATCACTACAAGAGCCAAAACCAAATGTCCTTCAACTAGGGAATAGATAAGAGAATACCTTGATTCTCTTATCTATTCCCTAGTTGAAGGTCATACAGTGAAATTAGCAACATAATAAAATAAACTACATGAGAGTTTCTTAGGTGCATTGTATTAAGTAAAAGAAAAAGAAAAGGTTACAAACTACACATCCATCTATATAACATTCTGGAAAAGGCAAAATCATAGGAACTAACAGATCAGTGGTGGCGAGAGGGGAAATTTTATTGTTTGGTATCTTTGGGTTGAGTGAAGCCATCCTATAGTAGTTTCTTCAGGAAGGCTTCATAAGAACAAAATTTCATGCTCTTTGGAATTTAAAAATATGTTTCTATAGCTTTAATAATTGAAGAGCAACTTGGATGGATATAAAATCTTAAGTTCACATTACTTTCCTTGCATTAAAAAAAATAAAGCTTGCCATTGCTGCCTTGCTTTGTAGTTACATTAATAATTAGGTACCAGTGTAATTCTTTTGTCATTGTAAATTATGTGATCCTTTTGTCTGGAGGTCTTGAGAATTTTCCCCCTTTATCTTCAAAATCTAATGGTCTTATTAACTCAGAGTTGATCATTCCATCTTCCCAGTTACCTGTAGCTTCTGGTAGGTAGTATTTTGTAGATCATATTTTATTACTAAGAAGTTTTCTTCTATTATAGTTTTATATTTTAATGTTGGTTTTCTTTAAGAATTTCAGTTACACCTGTTTCTTGGTCTTCTATGTCACTAGCTTTATTCCTTATATTTTCCTTCATTCCATTTCATTTTCTTGGTTGTTGGCTAATCTTTCTTCCATGCCCCTATTGAATCTCCATTTGAGCACATCCTCATTGGGGACTGCAGCAGTTGAATGGTGCTCCCCTCCCCACCAAAATAAGTCCCCCCCGAAACGGGTGAATATTTCCTTATTTGGAAAAGGGTCTTTGCAGGTCTAATTAAGATTCTTGAGCTAAGATCCTCCTAGATTATCTAGGTGAGCCCTAATTCCAACGGCAGGCACCCTTAGAAGAGAAGGGGAGAAGACACATTCAAAAGAAGATGGAGGTGGGGACCCTGTGCTGTATCTGCGAGGCAAAAAACACCAAGCAAGGATTGCTGGCAGCCACCAAAAACCTCCAAGAGGGGGATGGAAGGGACTCTCAGAGCTCCAGAAGAAATAAATTCTGCTGACACCTCGATTTCAGAACTTCTGGTCTCTACACTGTGAGAAAACAAACGTCTGCTGGTTTAAATCACTCAGTTTGTGGTAATTTATTAAAAGAGCCCTAGAAAGCTAATTTAGGTGATTTAATTTAGTTTTAAATTTCAGGATGATTTCCCTTTTTATTCTAAGGTTCAAGAAGCTTCTAATTCCTTCCTATTCTTTTTTTTTTTTTTCAAATCCTATTTTTAAATTTCTGTTTAGAGATAATTTTTAAAAATACTTCAAAGTGCCCATTTGAGCTTCTTTAATTCCATCTGGGATGTCGTGTAGCAGTTTTCTTCTGCTTCCTTGGGATGGTTGCTGCCGCTGTTGTTACCTCTCAAGGAGTGGTTGAAGCTTTTTTTTTTTTTTTTTTGTAAGTAGCTCAGCACAGATTTATTTCATTTTCTTCAATTCTTTTCGTGGAGTTGGGCTGATTTGCAAGATTCTTGGTTTGATGGTGCCCTCTTCTGTCAATGTGGCAAAATGCGGCTTCTTTAATGATTGTATTGGTGATTGGAAAGGGATTGTGTGTCCTCTACAAGAAACCCAAGCCTTTTATGTACTGGAGAACACAGAGCCCTGCCTTAAGGCCCTCACCTTGCACATCAGTACCACGGGAAATCATTGTCTTCCTAGGAAGCACTTCCAAAAGCACACAATACTCTCATGTTCCCCACATTTCCTTACATGGGAGGCTTTCTCTGAACCCTTTCCACCTCTATTCCCATGTGTCTCCCTCTCTAGAAATCACTGTTCTGAAATGTCCCACGGCCGGATGTGGTGGTGCACACTGTAATCCCAGCAGCTCCGGAGGCTGAGGCAGGAGGATAACAATTTCAAAGCCAGCTTCAGCAACATGGAGGTGCTAAGAAACTCTGTGAGACCCTGTCTCTAAATAAAATACAAATATGGCTGGGGCTAGGGCTCAGTGTTCGAGTGCCACTGAGTTTAAGTCCTGGTACCCACCCCCAAAAAACAGAAAGAAATGCCCCATAAAATCAAGAAAGTCTAAAGAAGAAGCAGTGTGGATGGGAAAGGAACAGAATTCAGAGGGAGGGCAGAGGAAATACCTGAGGGCTGATGAAATACTTTCTCAGGATAGGGTTAGAGATCACCAGTTTGGTAGGATAGTCCCCCTATAAATCCTCTTGAAAAATAAAGCTGATAGAATACTTAGTATTTATAAATAAATGTGTAAGAAAAATTTCATAGCTCTGTCAGAATTTGAGGACAAAGGTGGTTATATTTTCAAAAGAACCCTAAGCAAAGAATGTGATAAATAACTCCATGGCGGGATTGAGAAAAGGCTTAAAAGAAAGAAAATGTTAAATGTGAAACTCAGCTATAAATAACGTTTACATAATCAAAAATGTAGTTGTTGAACAGTGACTTAACCACATAAAATGCTACCTGTAACACTATCAGAAGCAGGGTACAGGGGAAGTGTGTGGGAGTGATGGATGAACAGTAATATAGTTAAGAGGTTTTGTAAACTGAAAAATAAAAACATGGTCTTAAGCCACTTAGTTTGTGGTAACTGAAGATGGCAGTAAGTACTACAGATGTGATTATTAGCATCACTGAATGGCTGAGCTATTAAAAACAGAAATCACACTCAGTCCCAAACCCTCAAGCAGAACAGCCGATCACTTGGAGGACAGTTAGCTACACTGGACTCCATCCACTCTGTAATGGAAAACATTTCCTTTTGATTGGGATTGCCATATATTCTAGGAATTAATTTTTCTTTCAGACCACAGGCCTCAGAGAATAGCATCACTATGTAGAGTGACTTGCTAATGTGACATACCATATAAAAGTGCCTTGGATGTCTGTCTGTGGGCACAAGACTAAGGGATCCACCAGTCCAACTGCATACTTTGCCTTTAAGAAGGCCCTGTCCTAACAGGCCCTGTTAGGACAGGGCCTTCTTAAAGGTCAAATATGCCTCCTGAAGGCTGAGTTGAGGTGATGTGCTGTGAGGGTGGGTCCTGTGTTCTAGGTAGAATATATAATTCTGAGATTCAAGTGGTGGGAGTAAGAAGTGACCCTACTTAGCATTATTCTCCAGTTGGAGAATTTGTACTTATCTTCCCCAAACTCAGGCTCTGTAGGTCTAAAGTCCTTTTTCCCAAAGGAGGTGTGCTTCTAGCATGAGACACATTAGGAATCCCACAAACTTAAAGCTATGGCTGCTAACTTGTTGTTGCCAGTAGACCCAAAGTTGCAGACATGAGTTACCATGATGACAAAAAAGTTGACTCTGATCATTATGAAAAGGTAGATCTGAACTACATAATGAAGGTGAGGAGGAAAGTATTTATCTCCCAAGTGGTTCACTGGGATACTTTTTGGTACTCCCATGACCAGCATCAAGTGTGAATGGGTAGGTATGACAACCGTGGCCTGATAAAATCATGGTAACCAGGGGTTCAGACTTCTCATGCTAAAGATCTGAATCATCTCTCCAAGCCCGCCACATAAACCAGCAGAAATGAGAGCCAAGGGAAAGGGAATGCTACAAAGGATGGTAGAGAAGGAAAATGAAAAAATATTTTAGATGCAATCTCAGAACCAACTGAAGGAGTGAGAACTATGACATGCCAAGAACATACCCCTTGTAAGTTTTCCCCCCAGAATTCTTACCTAACCAGAATTTTGAAGAAGCTATAAGAGGACAAAGTAAATTTAAGGATGGAATGAGAGAAGCAAGCTCATCTGTGTGATGCAAGAGGAGAACTATAGCAGATGCTATGCTACTCACCCTTCAGATCTTCTCAGAGCTCTTGTGTCAATTCTGTGCACCTAACCTCCAGCTTCTGCATGCTCTGCTGCAAAGGCCTTAAATATGAGATGTTAAAAGAATTGATCAAGGGCTTTGGAGTTGCCTGATTTGTTTCAGCACTTGATTACCATGCCCAAAATGTCTGGAAGTTTTACCTCTCCCCAAGCTCATTAGCCAATTACTGACTGGTGTGGAGTTCAAAAGCTGTTTCTTTGTTTGCGGGCAAGTTAGCTAAGGTATAATTTATACTCTAGTATTCTCCATAGGATCAGGCCGAGGCCAAAACCACACCCGAAAGTGACCATTTGCTGGCTTCTTCCTCTTCTCTATCTTTTATCTGTTCCTCACTGCTTCCTCAAGAGTGAACCTCCTCAATCAATCACTACCACTTAATTCCTTAACTCAGCATTGACTTTTAGGAAAACCCAATCTAGGACACACTGTTTAGTTCTATATAATATTAATTCTGACTATCCAAAAACATTGAAGGTCTTTCCATCTTCTAAGATTTTCTTCAATTTCTTTCTTTGGTGTTCTATAGTTTTCATTGTAGAGGTTTGATCTTCTTGTTTAGGTTTACTCCCAACTATTTTATATATTGATTCTTTTGTTGATGAACACCTAACTCGAGTTCATATCTTAGCTATTATCAATAGTGCTTCAATAAACAAGGGTGTGCAGGTATCTATAGATCTTTTTTAATTATTAAATTCATTCATATGTCCATTTCTATTCACCTCTACTCCTAACTACTTGGGTTTTTTTTCATCAGAAATATTGGTGTACATATATTGTGCCAAGTCCTGGTGACACACAATAGAATTACAAAAGCTACAGTGACTACATTAATGAAAAACTCTTGTATATCACTTGCCTTATGCATAAACACTTCTATGCTCTTAAAATATCAACTGGAATAGAAGGACTTTTTCCTGACTTTTTGTCAGGAAAGAAGTGGGTGACACAAAAGACAGCCAAATAAACACAGATGTAACTGTTTACCCTTGCAACAACTACTGAGAAGTTGTTTAGTTTCTCAGTAGAAGTTTTTGAACCATTTGGGGGAGATACTATCATTATTACCACTCTGCAGATGAGGAAACTGAGATATTTTATATATATATCTCAGCATGGTCCCTGTTTTCAAAAGAGTTTACAGAGTAGTAGGAAGTCAAATTACATGTGTACCAAAGAGAGAATACTGTTAGGGTCTAAGTATCAACACAAGCTTGCAAAAGTAATGGCATAGGATGTTTTTATATAGAACTAAACAGTGTGTCCTAGATTGGGTTCTCCTAAAAGTCAATGCTTAGTTAAGGAATTAAGTCTATGTAATCTACATCAAAATACCAATGACATTTTTCACAGAACTAGAAAAAAGTCCTAAGATTCATTTGGAAGAATAAAAAAACCCAGAATGCCAAGGTAATTCTGAGCAATAAGAGTGATGCTGGAAGTATCATATACCTAATCTCAAATTATATTACAGAGCTATAATAATATAAAACAGCTTTATAGTACTATAAAACAGCAATGAAAATAGTTTGGTATTGGCATCAAAACAGACATGAAGACCAATGGAATAGATTAGAAGACACAGACATAAATCCACATAGATATAGTCATCTGATACTTGATAAAGAGGACAAAAACATACGTTGGAGAAAAGATAGTTTTTTAACAAATGGTGCTAGGAAAATTGGATATCCATAAATAAAAGAATGAAGCTTGATCCCTACTTCTCATCCTGTGCAAAAGCCAACTCATAGTGGATCAAAGACCTAGGAATTAGGTCAGAAATATTGCAACTGCTAGAAGAAAACACAGGTCAATACTCCATCATATAGGTGCAGGCATTGACTTCCTTAACAAGACCCCTAAATCTCAATAAATAAAACCAAGAAGCAATAAGTGAAATGGCATTAAATTAAAAAGCTTCTGCATAGCAAAGGAAACAATTAAAAGTACAAAGAGCCTACAGAATGGAATGGAAGAAAATCTTTGCCAGCTACTCCTCTAACAGGGGATTAATATCCAAAATATATAAACAACTCAAAAAACTTAGCATTGCAAAACAACTAACCCAATCAATAAATAGCCAAAAGAAACTAAACAGACATTTCTGAAAAGTAGAAATACAAATGACCAACCAATACATGAAAGAATGTTCAACATCTTAACAATCAGGGATATGCAAATCAAAACCACACTGGGATTTCACCTCACCTTCATTATAATGATAGTCATCAAGAATCATCAAGAATCAAGGACATAAATAATAAAAAATGCCAGCAAGGATGTGGGGGGAAAGGTACACTCATGTATTGTTGGTCAGATAGCAAATTAGTATCATCACTTTGGAAATCAGTATGGAGATTCCTAAAAGACTAGGAATGGAACCACCATATGACCCAGTTAGCTCATTCCTTGGTACTTATCCAAAAGAACAAAAATCAACATACTACAGTGGTACGGTACATCTATGTTTATAGCAGTGTAATTCACAATAGCCAAATCATGGAACCAGCCCAGGAATCTGTCAATCAACAAATGGATTAAAAAATATATGGTATATATACACAGTGGAGTTTTACTTAGCTATAAAGGAAAAAGGAATTATGGCATTTGCTGGTAAATGGATGAAACTGGAGAACATCATACAAAGTGAAAGAAGCCACACTCAGAAAGTCAGAGGAAGAATGCCTTCTCTCATTTGGGAAAGAGACAGCAAAATAAGGGAGAGAAAACAGGAGTTGGATTCCACAAAAATAAAGGGGAGATCCGTGGAATAGAGGAATGAGATTGAGGGGAAGGGCGGAGGAATGGAAAAATGGAGGAAATGCAGCATAGAATTGACAAAATTTTGCTGTGTACGTATATGAATACATCACAGTGAATTTTACTTTCTATATATCTATGAAGCACCCGTTAAAAAATACAATAAATAAATGGAAGTTCAGTGGAGTAGAGGAAGAAAAACTGGAGAGGGAGGAAGTTGAAAAGAGGAAGTACTGAGGACTGAAATGAAGCAAATTATATTCCATTATGACTATGTCAAAATGAACCCCACATTTTGTATAACTATAATATATTCATAAAAACATTTTTTAAAAGAAAACATGAAAAATACTAAAGTAAAATATGTGTGTTTCAGTTCAATTTTTCTTTGTTGTGACCAAAACACCTGACAGGAATAGCTTGGGAGTGGGGGAGTTTATTTGGAGTTCATAGTTTCAGAGGTCTCCGTTCAAAGATGGCTGACTGCATTGCTCTGGGCCCAGAATGAAGTAGAACATCATAGCAGAAGGGCCCAGCAGAGGACAATTTCTCAGCTCAGTGGAGGGGCAAAACACAGAGAGAGAGGAAGAGGCTTCAGGAAGAACAACCCTTCCAGGGCTTGTCCTCAGTGACCCACCTCCTCCAGCCATACTCCACCTGCCTACAGTTACCACCCAGTCAGTCTATTCAAACTCTGATTAGGTTACAGCTCACATATGTAATCATTTTACCTCTGAATATTTCTGAATTAACAGAAGATTTTAGGAGACACGTCACATGCAAATCTTAACAGTTACAGTTTGTAAGATATATCGAGAGGGAAGAAAAAAAATGAAAGAAACTGGGGTTGGGGGGTGGTAAACAAAGGAAGCTTGAATTAGAACGGTGTACATTGTATGCATGTGTTGAAATATCACATTAAACACCATTCGTATGTACAATTAATGTCTGTTAAAAATATTTTTTTTTTAAGTGTTAAAAGAAGAGGGAGCAAACAGAGAGCAGGCAGGATTAGAAGTACCATATTCAAAGAGTTTAAAATGTACTGTAGGTCTGACCTGGAGAATCTTACCAACTGAAAGTCACTGAGTGACCCAATAATAAAATCTTCAATGTAAGGATGAATTTGGAAAGTGTTACAACTCTTAAGCTGCAGGCTGGGTTTGTGTTCTTTCAGTTGGCAAACAAAATACTGCTATGTAGCTTCTGATGGAATTTGCCATGGTCTGGTGAAAAATAACTCACACGAGTGAAACCAATGGGGAAAAAATAGAGATTACTAATGGCTGGCCAAGTGCAGCAGACAGTGAGGTCAGAACGGTTCCCCCAGGCCAAGCCTATAACTCTCTTTTCTTGGCAAGGGCTGCCTGGGACATTATAATCCACCACTGTTGGATTATTTGTTGGAAAACTGGCTACCCAGGGTTTCTCTGTACTTTTGCTTTCCCTAGAACTCCCAGTTGAATAGCACTTCATTGTTCGATGCCTTCTAGGGCCACACACCTTTCCTGTACAACATGTTCCAAGAAGAGGATGTCTCATATCTGAAAAAGAAGTATCATAAAGTTCTCACAGGCATTTCTCTTTTGATCTTCTTCCACATGGATTCATGAAGTCTCATTGTCTTTGTCTCAGGCTGAACTGCTGAGTTCCAGACTTTCAGCCTGTGCCTATAGACTGGTCCTTTTCATTCCTGTAACCAATCCTCCAGATACACTTTTGCCAAGTGGTTTTAAGAGTTTCCTGATGAAGAACTCTATATAACTTTTTCCCACCTGTTTTTATGTTTCTGCAGACTTTCTTGGGCAAGAGATTAAAACAGACATCCAAGGGAGCACCAGTGAGAGCTTTGGATAGCTCCAGGACTGCAGCTTTCAGCCCGAGCCCTTGTTTATTCAGGTGGGCTGTGGGCTTCCACCGAGAAGAAAAGTGGCCCTAGAAACAAAAACAGGCCCATACCACCACAGAAAGACGGGCTCAGATCTAATGTCTGGAAAGAGTGGGTCACTTTTGTAACTAAAGAATTTTAAATTCACTTATTTAAAGCCACCACACTTCCTTGAGGTTCCCATTATCATCTTGCCTCCTGCCCTGGTCCTGGCTGACCTATGTGCATGCAGGCACATACATACCCACTGCAGTGCTTCTCTGTCAGAGACCAGGTTGGCTTTCCAAAGCGTTGCTTTGACCTTGGCTCTTTAGTTGGAAATTCACCCTCCTTGAACATTTACCTAAACAGGACTGAGAAAATGAATCTGAAATGATCTTGCTTCAAGACAGCCGTCTCTCTCCTTTTCTCGTTCTCCTCTAATGCTAGGCCGCAGCCAATTTTGCTACCTCTTTCACCACTATATTCAATGTTATTGGAGCTACAGAATGCTCATTTCATGTTGATTTTATATTTTAGAGGCATTTCAGGAAATCTAAACTTATAGGATTATTTTCACTGCAGTCCTCTGGAAAGGGAAATAGGAAAGTCAGCATTCCTATCCTCCATTATGGCCCCTTGAATTTAAACAAGGCAGATTCACTTCAACTCTGCCCCCTCCCCCAGGGATGAGGCCTTTATCTTTACCAATGAAGCAAACAGATGCCCACAGAATCCCTATTTCCAATCTCTGAGACAGGTCTGAATGGTTCAGCAAAATGAGATTTTGCTTAATTAAATTTCTTGAAGTGTTTTTATTCATTTTAATTTCTAATAAAGAGATACTTGGATTTCTGGCTAAATTGGAGTGAAAGAAACTGAATTACTCTCCTGCATGAAACAACTAAAGAACCAGAAAAAGGGGCTGAGGTTGTGGCTCAGTGGTAGAGCACTCGCCTTGCACATGTGAGGCACTGGGTTTGATCCTCAGTACCTCATAAAATAAATAAATAAGTAAAACAAAGGTACTGTGTCCATGTTCAACTAAAAAAAAAAAAAAAAAAAAAAAAAACAGAAAAAAATATGAAACAAAGGCTGTTAAGATTCAGGTAGTAAATAACAACCCCTGAGAAACAGGAAATAACAAGCTTAGAAGCAGTATCTGGAGGGACCAAATGGTTTCCAGGAAGCTTAACTGCATCCCTAGCACATAGCTCAAGATATTTATCAGAATATAAAAATACCTATCATGCAAAAAGAAAATATTTACAATGTCTGGCATCCAAAGAAAAACCACTAGTCATGCAAAGACGGAGGAAAGTTTTTCCCATAATAAAGAGCAAAATCAATTAAAACTGACCCAGAAGTGCCACATTAGATAAAATTAATGATCAAGGATGTTAAAACTGTATTTTATATATTTAAGAAGCTAAACTAAAAATGAAATCTTCAATAGCTCAGAAAAAAAATACTTTGGACAGGATTAATGTCAAATATTCATGGCTGATATAACATGGCAGAAGAATAATGACCCCAACAAGGAAAACTACCCAAAATGAACGAGAAGTAAATGTATTGTTTTTTAAATGGAAAAAGGATCAATGAACTATGGGGCAGCAGTAAGCAACTAACATTTGTGTAATTATGTTCCATGAGGGAGAGAAAAGAGAATGGAAGAAAGGAAATCTTTAAGGAAATAGTGCCCAGAACTCAGGAGTGCGGCTGTGATCCCATTTGGACCCCAAAACTAAGAACATCAATGGGCACTGTAAGAGGAGCAGTTTCACTTAGACCATGTTGCCACTCTTCCAAGCTGGCATACTGCCACTCACAGCAGATACCTCAGGACCCACAGTTGTTACAGAGGGAGGAAAGAGTTGGAGGCAAATATTTAGCTTTTCCACTATTCTGAGACCCTTTACAGGAGACACTCTCTGATCTTGCCTCATGGGAAACACTGAGGTGTCAGAAAAGTTAGACCATCTGAAATCAGTTGGAGACAAAGAACATTGGTGGGACTCACAGTGACTAGCACAGGGATCTTAGTAGCTCCTTTGCATTCAGACCAACAGAGACCACCAAAGAGGCTATAGCTAGCCGACAGCATTGCTCTGCAAGAAGCACAGTCAATGGATCTCCACGGCCCAAATCTTTGTCCAGCTTCCACACCTAGCCATAGTGTTCACCTCAAAATTTTATGAAGCTGAGAGATGAGGCCAGGTCGGCATTGTCCATAAAAAGGAACCTCTGACCTTGCTCCATCCCAGTTGCCAAACTTCAATCTAGAGAAGACCTGGTGTACTCCTTAACCCTTCCTGAGGTTTAAAACAAAAAAAAGCAGGGACATGGAGGACATGGAGGGAGCATATGGCCCTACCCAGGCCCAATGGCCAAGCAACCAATATATCAAGTTTTAGTCCATTACTTAAGACCACCCAAGGATAGAAGGAAAGCCCAGGTCCATGCATATATATGAATAAGGCCTCTGGTTCTGTCAACCTTGAGTGGCAAATAGTGATTCCAGACACTTAACTCAGCCTTGGAGCCCAGCATAGAGACCTACCCAATGACAAATCCCAAACTGCAGTACTGGTGAGTCAGGCAATTGCAGGGCACATACAGCAGCTCTCACTGCAGAATCCAGCCAGTGGTCTCACTGGATTGAGAGGCACAGCCAGAAATTGAACTCAATTCCTGTCCACAGTTAACAGTCCAGCCAAACTAGAAACACAACAACAAGGTCTGTCTGCCTGAAGTTGCCCAATTAGTCCAACCAGGATCAAAAGCTGGGTTAAATATTGAAGATCTTACCAGCACCAAAGAATACAAGTGGAGGCTGAAAGGGGTGACTGTCTTGTCTAATGCACTGGCACCAATGCCAGGCTGCAAGAATTATTAGAAGTAAGGTAAATAGGATAATCACCAAAGGAAACTAATAAAGTTCTAATAGTGGGTTTTGAAGAAATAGAGATCTATAAAAAGAACTAAGAATTCAGAATAACTCTCTTAAAGAAGTCCAGGGAACTACAAGAATACAAGGATAGAAAATTGAATAAAATTTGGAAAACATGAGCCATATGAGATTGACAATGAAATAGAAACAAACAAGCAAAAAAAAAAAAAAAGAGAGACCATTTGGACTATAAAATAAAATATATAATAATCAAACCAAATACATCACAAAATACAGACTACAATAACCAAATTAAAATATTCAATAGAAAACTTCAACAGCTGCTTTGATCAAGCAGAATCAGTCATTGAAACTGAAGAAAGGACATTTAAAATCATCTAGTCTGAGAAGTGAAAGGAAAAAAAGAATTAAGACCTATAGGAAGTATGAGACAGGATCATCAGGAGAACTAACATATGCACATTAAGGATTCATGAAGAGCAGAGATTTCATGATTCATTAAGAGAAGAGATTTTAAAAGAAAACAAAAAGCCCATAATGCATATAAAATGTAACAGTGTCAAAAATTTCTCAAACCTGAGAAAAGACAATAACATGCAGTTACAGAAAGCTCAGATATCTCTGTTAAAATTTAACATAAAGAGTTATTCATTAAGATATATTGTAATCAAATTATCAAAAAGATAAAGGCTGGGGGTATATAGTTCAGTGGCAGATTACAAGCATGCATGAAATTCTGGGTTTGACTTCCAGCACCACAATAAATAAATAAATATATCAAAGGAAAAGAAATGAAAATAGCAGAGAGGGGAAAGAAACATGATATTCAATGGAGTCTCAATATGGCTGTAAGCAAATTTCTCTGTAGAAACCCTGTAGGCCAACAGAAGTTTGGGTGATATATTTAAAGTGCTGAAGAAAATGACCCTCAACCAATAATACCTTACCCAGCAAAGCTGTCCTTCAGAAATGAAGTGAAATAAAAACTCTCCCAGAACTTCCTAAGGAAGTTCATGACTAGTGAGCTCATTATATAGTAATTATTACAGGGAGTACCTGAAGTTGAAATGAAAGGTTGCTGATTAAGAACATAAAACCATATGAATGTAAAAAAATGCATTAATAATATAAAGTCATATTCAGAATATTTCAAAACTATGAGGGTGTTATATAAAGCAATATTATCTCTACCATGAGAGTTTAAAAGACAAAACTATTGAAAACAACTGTAGTTACAATAAACTGTTTAGGTATACAAATTACCCAAAAAAGGTTAATTTTGACATCACAAGCATAAAATGTAGTGGGGAGGCAAAAGTGTAGAGTTTTGGTTTGAGGTAAAAGTTGAGTTAACCTCAATTGAAAATGGCCTATTTTTAATTTAAGCAGTTTTATATAAACCTCATGGTAACTATAAAGCAAACTCCTATAATTAATGCACAAAAAGAAAAGAATTCAAAGGTGATTGCCATGGAAAACCATCAAACTCCAAAGGAAGACAGAAAGAGAAGAAAAACAATTTAAAAAGCAAACAGAAGACAAACGATCAATAGCAGTTAAATCACAGCAGTAATTCTTATTAATGATTGCTTTGAGGATAAATGGATTAAATTCTCAAGTAAAAAGACAGAGTAGCTAAGTGAATGAAAAATTTTAAAAAATATGATTCACCCATATGCTACCTACCACAGATTCATTTTACTAGTAAGAACAAATATAATCTGAAAGTACAGAAGTGGAAAAAGATATCCTACACAAATGGAAACCAAAAACCGGAAACTGTATAGAATACTTACATCAGATAAAATAGATTTTAAGTCAAAACTGTAAAAAAAAAAAAAAAGCAAAGAAGGATAATATGTAATCAAGAGTTCATAGCAGTAATTATATAAGCACCCCACTTTGGAGCACCTCAATGCATAAAGTAGTTAATACATGACCTGAATGGAAGAAATAGAAGGCAATACAAAGGAAAAAAGGGGCGACAATGCTCCACTTTGAACAATGGACACATTGTCTAGGCAGAAAATTAATAAGCACTAGAGTTGAATTATACTTTAGACCAAATTAACATAACAGACAGACAGATACAGACCATTACATCCAACAGGAATAGAATACACATTCTTCTCGAGTTTACATTGGACATTTTACAAGACAGATCATATGTTAGGCCACAAAACAAGTCTAATTAAATTTAAAGGGATTGAAATCATATGAACTACTTTTTCCAATCACAATTCTATGTCACTAAAAATCAATAACAGAAGAAATCTTGGAAAATTCACAAATATGAGAAAATTAAACCAGATGCTTCTAAACAGCAATGAGTCACAGAACAAACCAAACCAAAATTAAAAAAAAATATCTTGAGATAAATAAAAATGAAAACACAATATACAAAATTTATGGGATGAAGGAAGCAAAAAATCTCAAATAGGCAATCTAACATCACACCTCAATTAACATGGGAAAGAAGAATAAACTAAACCCTAAATTAGTTGAAGATAGAAATTACAATAAATATCAGAAAAGAAACAATAGAAGCCAGGAAAACAACAGAAAAAATCAATAAAAATGAATTGATTTTTTGAAAAGCTAAAATCAACAAACCTTTAGCTAGACAAAGTAGCAAAAAATGATAAGAAATTCAAATAAAATCACAAATGAAGATGGAGACATTACAAATGATATCATGGAAAATTTTAAAAAACCTAAGAAACTATTATAGATAATTATACATCAAAAATTGGGAAGTCTAGAAGACATGGATAAATTACTAGATATATACAACCTGCCAAGACTGAATCATGAAAACATAGAAAAGCCAGGGTTCAATGGCTTTGCAGTTGAATTGTACACAGTTGAACACTACCCAAACACTTAAAGAAGAACTAATCCTTCTTAAGATAACACTTCCAAACTCTTTCTATGAGGCCAGCAAACCCTGATACCAAAGCCAAATAAAAGCATGACAAGAAAAAAAAAATTATAGGCCAATATACTTGATAAGCACAGGTGAAAAGTCCTCAATAAAATACTAGGAAAAAAATTCAACTGTACATTAAAAGAATCATTCACTGTGATCTAGTAGGATTTATATATGGAGGTTGCAGATGAGATGCAAATATGGCTTAGCATACAAATAAATAACCACATTAACAGAATGAAGGAAAAGCATCCATATGATCACCTCCTTAGTTGCAGAAAAAGCACTTCACAAAATCTGATATTCTTTTATGATAAAAACTCTCAACAAGTTAGACATAAAAGGAATATACCTCAATACAATAAAGGCCAAAGCAGTTAGGCAAAAGAAAAAGAGAAAATGCATTTAAACAGGAAAGAAACAAGTGAAATTATCAACTTTTGCTGAACATGATCTTATGCATACAATACCATACAGACTCCACCAAAAATACTGTTAGAACCAATAAGCAAATACAATAAAGTTACAGGATACAAAATGAACATGCAAAAATTAGTGATGCTGTGTACACTATTAACAAAGGGTCAAAAAATAAATTGGAAAACAATCTCATTTACAGTAGCAATAGCAATCAAAAACAAAAATAAAATAAAAACTCTCAATGAATTAGATATAGAAAAAATCTACCTCTACACAATAAAGGCCATATACAAGAAGCCTACATCATACTTAAATGTAAAAATCAATCCAAAGATTCATACAGAACCAAAACAAACAAACATAACAACAACAAAACCCTGAAAAGCCAAACTAATCATAAGCAATAATAATCAAGCTGGAGCATTGCACTACCTGTTTTCAAACTATGCTACAAAGCTATAGTAGCTAAAATAGCATGGTACTGGCAGGAAAAAAAAAAAAGACATATCAATCGATGGAACCAGAAATGAACTCATATGAATAATCGATTGATTTTTGATGAAGATGCCAAGAACTCATAATGGAGGAAGGGATAGTCTATTCAATAAATGATACTGGGAAATCTGAATATCCACATGAAGAATAATGAAATGAGACCCTTGTGTCACACTTTATACAAAAATCAACTCAGAATGGATCAAACACACAGATCTAAGGTTGCAAACTGTGAAATTACTAGAAGAAAATAAAGGGGAGAAACTACATAACATTAGTCTGGGCAATGATTTTTTTTTTTTAATTTGACCTCAAAAGCACAGGCAACAAAAGCAAAAACAGGCAAACAAGATTACATGAAACTAAAAAACTTATGCACAATTAAAGAATACAAATTAACATTGTGTAGAGACAATCATAAATAAGGAAAAAATAACAAGCTGTACATCTGTTAAGGGGTCAATACACAAAATCTTTAAACAGCTAAAACACTCAATAGCCAAATAAAATAAAATAAAATGGCAAAGGACTTGAATAGACATTTCTCAGAAGATATATATAAAAGTGATTAAAAGATGTATGAAAAAATATTCAACATTTCTAATCATTAGGCAAATGCAGACTTAAACCACAATATCCCACATTTGTCAGAATGGCTTTTATCAAAAAGATACAAGATAACAAGCATTGGCAAGATGTGGAGAAAAGAGAATCTTTGCACACTGTTTTGGGGAGTATATATTAGTGTAGTCATTATGGAAAACTTGATGGAGGTTCCCCCATAAAACTAAGAATAAAATTACCAGATGATCCAGCAATCCCACCTCAGGGTATTTATACAAAAGCTTTCAAATCAGTTCACCAAAGAGAGTCTGCACCCTCAGGTTCATTGCAACACTTCACAAGAGCCAACTTATGGACTCAAAGTGTCTATCAACAGATAAATGAGCAAAAATAGTATACGTTTATAATGAAATACTATTCAGCCTCTAAAAAGAAGAAGGGGATTCTGTCATTTACTACAACGTGAAAAGAATAGGGGATCATTATGTCAAGTGAAATAAACCGGCACAAATATTTCATGTCCTCTCTTAAATGTGGAATCAATAGAACTCATAGAAGCAGAGGGTAAAAAGGTGATCACAGAGCCTGGAGTTAGTGGGAGCCATAAGGAGATGAATGTCATAGTGTACCTGGTCTTCAATTAGACAGGAGGAAAAATCTATTGCACAACATAAAAGAGAATAGATTTCATGTGGGGATGTAGCTCAGTGGTAAAGTGCTTGTATAGAACGCATGAGGTCTAGGTTCAACCCCCCAGCATGGCAAAAGAGAGAGAGAGAGAGAGAGAGAGAGAGAGAATAAATTTCAAATGACCTTACCACAAAAATATGTTATTTGAGGTGATGAATATGGTAACTAGTTTGATTTAATTATTCCCCATTTTGTTGTAAGCCACAACATCACTTTTCAACCCTTTAAATATATGCAATAACAAATTGTCAATTATGATAATAAGGAAATAAATAAATGTAAAATGTACTCACATGAAAAATAGAATTGAAAACTGCTAGTAGGAGTTGTCTTTGGGTGATATGTGGATTTCATATGGATTTTTGCCCTCTTTACAATTTTTTTTACAATGACTATGAATTACTTTCATATTTAGGGAAAAAAAACATTTACTTAATGTAAAAAAAGGGGAAATCCTGCTCATCCCTCTCAAGACTGCTACCAATGGACTCCCCAGGTTAATCAGTTTCTTTCCTCTATGATTTTGTTATTATAATTTACCTTGTATTGTCATTTTTCTTCTTTTGACATTGGCCTAGTATTTTTCTTCTAGACAGTTATGAATGTGTGTCTAAAAATGATGGCAACATAATCCAAGTTCACTTTCCAGAAAATGCCTACACACAGGCAGGGCGGGCCCATTCTTCCAGCCTTTCATTTCTGGGAGGGCAGATGCTGCAAGTCTCCATTGCCATGTCCCAGTGTCATAGATCCCAGTGCACAGAGCTGGGCTTCAATGTGTAGTCGTTGCATTGAAGAGAATTTCTCCTCCCATGGGAAAGATGTTTTCTAATGAATCCTGAGAAGGACTGGAGAGAGGCTTCTGGGGTAACAGTAGGCCTTTTCCTGTCTCCTGAACCAAAGCCATTAGCTCAGGCCTCTGGGATGAATTTTCTGGATTAGAGTATCCCTGTCCCCCGTGAGAGTAGAAAGTAGTCCTGGGCCATAACACACTCCCAATCACAACACAACACACCCTGGAAGGCTGCCCTGAGAGCCACAGGAGGAGTCGAAATTGAGGATTCAGAGGACAAGTATATGGGACTAGGGTGAAGGTGGCAGTCCCCGTGTTCTGGTGTGCTTCTTCTCTCCTTGCTGATTCTGCTGATGGCTCTAGAGGCCTAGCACTGGTATGGGTTCCCCTACTACCAGGGTGTGAGGCATCCTCTAAGAATGGTTTCTAAGACACTGACATAAGGCCTATGTCAATGGGAAGAGCCCTGTTGGTGGGAGTGGGCATGGAGATCACAGATGGATGTATTTTCCTTCTGGGGCTTGCTTCTTTCTTCTCCCAAGTGACGGAGTAGGCAGGGCCCCATTTTTTCACTTCACCATTACACACACACACACACACACACACACACACACAATAAAAGTAGCAGACACCAGAGCAGAAGCCAAAACAGACCAACGTCCAGACCTGGAGAGAGGGGCCCAGCCCACAAAGCTTGCGAGCAGGGAAGGACCTTAGAGAGACTTAGGGCTGCTGTAAACTTGCAAGCACAAATCTCAGGTCCCAAAGTAACCAAAATCTGTTTTTCTCTAACTTCTATTTTTAGCTCAGTTCTACTGGGATCCAGAGAGAAACTCAGTCTCGGTCAACAAGGAGATGCATGAGTCTCAGGGAGCTACAATGCTAAGGGACCAGGGGCAGGGGCAGTGTTCTCTGGGCATTCAGTGATTCAAGTGCCCTCCATTCACACTCTCATCAGGAAGGTGCTGCTTAAGGTCCTGTCTGCTTGGCCCCACAAAGCCCCAGCATCCTCTATAGAGCTCTGGCTGGATCTCTGTCCCAGCCCTTGGAAGGCAGCTCCCTTCCCTGTTCTTTACAGCACCAGAAGGGGAGTCCCAAGTGCAGAGTTTTTAAGGCGAGGGTGAGTGGAGTGTAGGGGAGAGGGCTTAAGATTAGTGCACTAGGGCTGCGATCTGTGAAGAAATTTATCTGCAACAGAAATTTACTCCCCCCCAGTGATGGAAGTACAGAAATCAAGATATTATCTAGTTTTTTTCTGAGGGCTCTGAGGGAAAATCCATTCTATGCCTCTCTCCTGGTTTCTGGTGATTTTCTGGCAATCTCTGCCATTCCTTGGCTTGTACATCACCCTGATCTCAGCCTTCATCATCCCATGGCATTCTCCCCTTGTGTGTGCCTGTCTCCAAATTTCCCCTTTTATAAGGACACCAGGCATATTGGATTAGGGACCCACCCTAATCCAATATGACTTCATCTTAACTGTTTACAACTGAGATGACTCCATTTCCAATTGAAGTCACATTCTGCGATACTGAAGGTTAGAACTTCAACACATGAATTTTATAGAACACACTCAACCCATACCTGAGAAGTATGCCATTCAGGAGGAAAAGAAATCTTCTCCCCTGAATCCTGTTCTTTGAAAAATTCTAATGTTTTTGGCTCTTCCCTCAGGACATTATTTCTTTAAAATTTTTACAAAATAAAAATAGGGACCTTCCTTTCATTCTGCTTTTTGTTCTGTTGCATCCCTTGCCTTGGTGTGGGATGAAGAACAGCAGAATTATTTGATTCTGGGTAAGAGAAGAAGGAAGAAAAACCAATAAATAGGTCAATATTTCCAAAATGCTATCCTTCCAAGTAAGTAAGCCTTCTTTTTCCTGAAGTGTTGAGGAGGAAGTCTAAGACCAGAGAGCTAATCAGGGGGTGTTATGGTTTAGATGTGGTGTGCCCCAAAAGCTCACATGTGAGACAATGCAAGAAGGTTCAGAGGAGAAATGATTGGGTTGTAAGAGTCTAAACCCAATCCATGAATTAGTCCTGATTGGAATTAACTGAGTGGTAACTGAAGTGGTAGGGTTTGGCTGGAGGAGGTGGAGTTGGGGCCTGGACTTGGTGGATATATTTGTATCTGACAAGTGGAGACTCTCTTTCTACTCTTTGATCACCATGTGAGCTGCTTCCCTCCACCACGCTCTTGCACCATGATGTCCTGCTTCACCTTGAACCCCGAGGAATGGAACCTGCTGTCCAGGGACTGATACCTCTGAAACTGTGAGCCCCCAAATAAACTTCTCCACCTTTAAAATTGTTCTGGTCAGATCGTTTAGTCACAGCACTGAAAAAGCTGACTCAAACAGGGAGGTTTGGGAGATTCAAATCCTAGTCATGTTGTCTTTGGACACTATCAGCAGTCATTCCCTTGGCAGGTAAAAAGAAAGAAGCAGCTTTTTTAAAAAGACACCTTTATTTTAAAATTTTACATAATCTTTGGATAATTCAGAATTAGCTTAGGTATGTTGCATAAGTTTCTGAAACTAATGTTTCAACTTTTTGAAACCAATAGCAATAGCTTACTTGATTGGTGGGAGGATTAAGGAGGACATCAGGACACAGGACAAACAGATGGCTACTGAAGACAGCACCCTGTATACACAGAGGCTTTCCTGCAGCATTCAGTCATAGTTTTTAAATTATCTGTCACAAATATTAAACACCTCATCAGACCAGCAATAATCCCCAAATCTCATTTGCATTTCATCAAGAGCACAGAACTCAAAGTTCTATGAATTTAAGAATCATAATTAAATTAACTTAATCCCTTATATTAATAATAACAATTAAAAACTATATTCTACCCAGTGTTGTCTCAATCATACAACGTGTATCTCAGGTCCACAGAATGCCACCTTCCTCAGCACTCCATGGTCATGATTCAAAGTTACAATGAATGTGCCAAATCAGACCCTAAATGGAGCCAAGAGCAAGTTTGCAAACCACAAGTCGGTGGCCTCCGCCCAGACACTCAAATGCCACTCCCTTGCAGGGAGTGGGTGGAGGCCATGATGTTCTGACAGCACACATCTCAGTCCTTGTGAAGGTCAGTGATCATCAATAGGTTATAACCTCTGGGACCCACAAGTCCTCAAAAACCACACCCCACTCCCTGAGAGACCTTCTGCAGAAGGTCCATGAGGTCAAAGAAATTGGGGTCAGGATGCTTTGAAAGCAGAAAATGTTTAAAAGTAATTTGGGAGAGGAAGACTAGAGGGAGGAAAAAAGATAGGAGTTAGGAGGAGTTTGGGGACAGACACAAAAAAGGAAGAGTTGAAATACAACACACAACCTGGCTGATTCCACATGGAAAAGAAAAAGTGGGCTAATGGAGACCCTTTGCTCCTAAATACCCAGGTTGAGAGCCAGCCCAGGCAGCCACAGTGATGACAGGGCCATGTCCCCAGGGCAGGGCCTTGGGAGAGGCTCTGCTCTAGAGGAGGAATTGAGCATCCTTCCAATGTGCTGTGCCAATTATTTGCCCCAACAGAGCCACCCTGCTCCCAGCACAATCATATTTTGAGAGCGTTTCTTTAAAACATGAAATCAATATCTAGGTAGAGATCTCAAGCAACATAGAATTCTGGTTTGTGAGAGCATCATTCAGTTGGGAAAAAAACAAAGCCCAGCTTTGGCAGCACTGATAGGAATGGTGGATCTTGCATTACCTATGTGGAAAGAGAGGAGGGTGCTGTCCAGAGAGAATGTTAGGTATGTGTGTTCATGTGACAGCAGGCAGGGCTCACACTTTGGGGCTGGTTTCTGACCCTCAGGCTCTGGAATCCCCAGAGCTCTTGCTGACATAGGACAAAAAGCAGCCTGAGACTGTTCAGGAAAATGGTCTTCCCAGGCTCAGGTGGCCAAGGGACCAACTCTAAAATGCCTGATGGAGAAGAATGGCCTAGGGGCCATGCTTAGCAGTGAATGTTCCGGAAGCCAGGCAGTGTGGCTTTTCCAAGCAGGTAAATGTCCTCATCTGTGCCCTCATTGAGGTGCTTTACCATATTCTTCTCAAAGAGGAGTGGGTGGTAGGCACCCATTGTGCAGGCACTATCGAAGAACTTCTGGTAGTAGTAGCACACATCAGTCTTTCGCTTAGATGGGAGGAACTCATAAATATCCACCTGGTCACACAGCGTCAACATGATGAGGATACCTGGAAAGGGGAGCACAGGTGAGCTGTGCCCAATAACCCACCCCAGTGTCCTGAAGCCCTGCTCAGTGGGTGCAGTAACTCATGGCAAACCTTGGAAAGATCCACTTGGAGTTTCTGTTTATTCCTGTGACTCGCAATCTGAGTTCTCTGTGTCAGGCAAGCCCAGCAAGCCGCTCCTTCTGCTTGCCTGCTTCACTCTACTCCCTCTCCTCCTGTCCTTCCCACCTCCCAGGCTTCACCCTGGGCTACGTTCTCCATGAAGCTATCTCTGACTGTTCAGCTGGAAGGACTCTTCTCTCCTGTGACACTGATGTGGTCTTTCCTCCCTGGCACAAACTGAATGTTGCCTCAGACACCTGACTGAACTCTCTTACTCTTATTTTATCTAAATAAGATACAAAAAAGAATTGTATCTTATTTAGATAAAGCTTGGCATAGTGTACAAGCCAAGCCAAGCATAATTCTAGCAATGGTTTTTGTGAGTAAACAAGCCAGTGAATAAATGAATGAATTGAACCCCAGAAGAAAGCTAATCTCTTCTAGGAAAACACACACACACACACACACACACACACACACAAACATGGTGGTTTCCCAGACATGGACTTACCAAGCATCCCAGAAGATGGGGGGTTTGGCTGAATCTCTTCTGGGGAGATTTCTTGAAGGACATCCCACAGCTCCCAAGGCATCTGGGGTCTAAGGATGTAAAAAGGCTGACCGGGATGCATCGTACGATAACTCTTGTAGTTATTAAAGAAATTGTAGTCAGGATTCTTGTACCACTGAAAAAGAAGGAAGTGGTCTCAAGGAATGAAAGGCACTCATGCTGTTGCTCTGTGTAAAGCAGCCACTCTAGCTAGAGGACTCAGGAAGGGACAGGCCATGGCAGAATTCTGAGGCACTGCTCTTCCCTGGAGTAGATCTCAGACTTCTGCATCACCTCACAGCCATCACTGGGTAGCACCGTGGAGCAACATAGTTTGTGCTTAGGGACTATTGGGCTTTGTGACCTTGGCACAGCTTCAGATGTTAGGATCATGGAGTCTAGGAATGGTATTAGAGTTAAAGGACCATCTAATCCTATATTCCAGTTTTCTTTTCTTTTCTTCTACATATTTTTTTTTTTTTTAAGAGAGGTCTCAATATGTTGCCCAGCCTGGCCTTGAATTCCTGGACTCAAGTGATCCTCCTGTCTGAGTTTCCTGAGTAGCTGGGATTACAACTGCACACCACTGGGTGTGGCTACTCTCATCTTTAAAAGGGAGCACACTGGGGTATAGGTCACCACATCGATGTGTAAAAGTCTTCCTTCTTTCCCAGGCAAGTTTAAGTTCTAAGTGGGATCAGTGCAAAACTGTAGAAATGGAGGTAGTGAGGGTGACAGGGATCACTAGTGCCTCCCAGTTATTGGTGGATTCAACATAAGAACTAAGTGTCCTAAGAGGAATGCTGTCTGCCCCTCACCCCTTGAAACTATTGTCCTGAGGCCACCACAGCCTACAGCAGGGAGAGGCCAACTGACATGCATAACAAAACAGTGAGAGGATTATTTCAGAAAGTTCAAGAATCCAGCAGGCCTGTGACTCATGTCTCCTTCCCCTGAAAGACTAGATGTTACAGATCTGAATCTGCTTAGGAAATCAAGCCCTGGGACAAGTGACTGCCCCATCCACATTCTGGTTACCTCATCTGTAAAATGGGAACAACCATGCTTCCACCTACTTCCTTACAGTGTTATGAGGAAAATGAGAAGGATTTTAGAAATTGAAAGTACGGGACAGAAGTGTGATAACATTATTGATAGGAACAACTACAATTATTGACTATTCCTATTGATGCTCAAAGGAATTAAGGCATTAATTGCATTAATGAAGACAGTCTCCTCCAGATGATAAAAAAAAAAAAATCCAGCCACTATTACTTCCAATGTATGCCATAATTAGGAGAAAAATCCACGATAATATAGGGCATAGAGAACTGGTGGTATAGGTCAAGAACACTTCTGAATCTGCTAGTCCAAAAGAAGTGAGGTGCTCTAAAAGTCAAATATTCAGGAATTGCTCCTCTTAGCCATGCCTTTATAAACCTAAGAACTCAGAAAAATCTGTAGGCAAACAAGAGACCCAGCTTCTCATGGACACCCACTTACCTTTGGGATATCTGAATGATATACAGATGGGTCCCACACAATTAGGATTCCTTCATTGTACAAACCGTCTTTGAGGAAGCGCTTTTCTGTGGTCACCAACTGTAGGAAGAGAGATATTAACCATCACTTGGAGATTTACCTGAAAACACTTGGCTCATGGTAATAATTGACACATCATCAGGTACTGCCTGAAACCCAGAGTTCTGTGGGGCTCTAAGTTGGTGTAGCACTTAACTTCAGTGAGAAGGTAATGATGCCAGCCCAAACTGTGTTGACCAGTAAGGACATTTATCATGCTCCAACAGCCATAAAGCAAAAAGGATTCCACCCAGACTTTGAGACTATGGGGGCGAGAAAGCACAGTGAAAATGTCTTAGTGTCCTAGTCCTTTGAAGTCACAACTTGGTGATGGGGTGGGGTGTCAGAGGAGTTGGGTTTTAAGTTAAAATCTCATAATAAAAATGATCTCTAGAGATCCTGTCAATCACATAAACTCACAATGTGTACACGTTATGATGGAGACACATCTTTCTCAAGGTCTACTGCAGCTGGTCTGGAACAGACCACTGCATCTGTGTGGAGGAACCACACAGTGTATACAAAAATATGAAAATTTAAACATATGACTCTCACCAGGCTGGGGAGATGCTCATGTGCAACCTGCTGGAAGAACCAGCCACAGCACTTCTCCCCTGCACCCTGGCTCCTGAGCTAGGCTGCACATGAGTAATTGAACCTATCTGGTTTAAATATGAATATGACAACTCTGATGGGACAATTTTGCAAAATGTATTAAATTCATTTTTTTAAAAGAGCAAAATATTTCCTTTTAAAAAAAAAAGCAAAATATTTAGATTCAGTAATTCCACATTTGGTAACCTATCCTAAGAAATAATCCAAACCCAGGGGGAAATATACAGGAAATGTTACTTAAACTATTGATCAAAACTACAAAAGTTAGCAGCAGGTGGGACACAACATTGCTCAGGTGCAAAGTGAGAGGATCAGATAAAAGAAATCAAATCAAAACAGACTGAAAACAAAAAAAATAAGAATCATGAATCCCTCCCCTCCTCAACCACCACTGCCAAGGCCAAGGCCTGAACAACATCACGGTGGTGTTCAAAGACACCTATGGGAAGAAAGATGATCTGTGTGTATCCCAAAGAACAACAGTGGCCATGAGTCTCTCAGAGCACTGAACTATCCCATCCTCTCATGCAGATAGGGGCTATCTGTTATGGTTCAGACCTAATGTCCCCCAAAAGCTCACGTGTGGGGCTATGCAAGAAGGTTCAGAGGAGAAATGATTGGGTTGTAAGAGTCTTAACCCAATCTGTGCTTTAATCCCCTAATAGGGATTAACTGTGTGGTAACTGAAGTAGGGTGTGGCTGGGGGGAGGTGGAAATTGGGATGTAGCTTGAGGGTATATATTTCTATCTAGCCAGTGCAGTCTCTCTCTCTTCCTCCTGATCACCATGCAATCTGCTTCCCTTTTCCACACTCTTCCGCCATGATATTCTTCCTTGCCTAGAGCCCCAAGGAATGGAACTGGCTTTCTATGGACTAAGACCCCTGAAACTATGAGCCCCCAAATAAACTCTTCCTCCTCTACAATTGTCATGCTCGGGTCCTTTAGTCAGAGCAGTGAAAAAGATGATCAAAACACTATACCTACAGTGTGACAATACAATTCCATTCATTCCGAGGATCTTTAAGATAAGAAATATCAATGGTGGGCCCACCTGAGCCAGGGATTGTACAGCTGTCTTGGGAACCAGAGGTTAGCCTAGTCCCTATGCTCCAGGTAGTCACACACTGATGGCGAACATGGGCAATGCTGTGACAGTAGGAACAGTATGAGAATGGCTGTTAGAGAGGGTAAATATTGAGGGCCAGATGAGAACATGCCAAGCCAGAAAGGTAGGGGGTAGAGAAAGGATGTCCTAGAGTTGGGGAGAAACAAGAACAAATCATGGATATGAGAGAATGTACCAGAGACTGCCAGCTGCCTCCCAGTATCCATTCTCCCTTTCTTCCTTGGCAACAAATGTCTCTGGGTTTTAGATATAGCTATCTAAAATAGGCTACCTGCAGCTAAGCCATGTGACTAATTCTGACCAATGCTATGTAAGCAAGTATGACATATAGGAAGTGTCTTACAGGCAAGGACATGACCTTCCTTGTTCCTTCCCCCTTTCTTTTGATAGAAATTTAGATGTGATGGCTGGAACCTGAGCAGTCCTCATGAATTAAGAAGTTCACATGCTGAGAACAACAAACCCACAAAGTAGAAGGAAACTGGCATTTTGACACCATGGAACACCATAAAAGCTGTGGAATGTCTGCTTTAATAGGAGAGAGAACTATATTTTGGTCTTGTTAAGCTAGTCTGGAGGATGGGTAGATGCTCCTATCACTTGAAGTCAAACCTAATTCTGACTAGAACAGTAAGCAGCCTGACTGGGAATTCTAAGTTGTTCATTCTGACTAGGACACCAAAAAGAGCTGAAAGGGGTTCAAGAAACTTAGGCAAGAGTCATAGCAGGAAGCTTTGTGTTTCTTTAATAGGTCCTTCAGTGTTATCTTCCTGGTAGATAAGATTGTGCAAAACAGACTGTTGGAAATGGTGACAAGGCAAGTCCCAGAGGAAGAGGGCCCCACCCATACTATTCTATTTCTATCTTCCAAGACAGAATTCCATAACTGAAATTCCAATTCTCAGCCCACCCTATCACTCCAGAACAGTAGGTCCATGGAGAGCAGTATGTCTTTTCTCGAGCTACTTCTGTCCAGGCAGAGTACTTTTGTAGGCAATTTGTACGTCATCAGGAGGACTAGCCATAGCTGAGATTTTTAAAAACGGCTCCTCCTGTACACAGCCATAGTCCGTAATTTTTTTAGTATGCAAGGCAGGAGGCCCGTGGCTGCATCTTCTGGCTCCCAAGACCTTTCCAGATCTGTGCTTTCATTGTCTGCCAAAGTTCCACAAAGCTTTCTCCTTTACAATAAATGATGACAAAAATTATAACATATGCCACTTAGTGGTGCTTATTACACAAGAGGCAATTTCGTATATTATCTCAGTTCATATTCATAGTAGTCTTAGAAGGTAGGTACTGATATGCTTCTTTTATAAAAGTGAAAATCGATGTCAAGTAAACGTGTTTCGGTGTTGTAGCCCGTAGGTACACAGGGGAGTCTGGCCTCAAGCCTTATGTCTGGCTCTGGAGGTCACACTTCTGACTACGTGTTACATTGCCTCACACAAAGAAGGCAAAACTGACCAGACAAGTCCAGCTTCTAGCAAAGAAAGGAGCTGACCTTTGCTTTATTTATATTGGAAGACATCAAAAAGATGCTATAGAAAGTTCTTCACGAAAACAGGATAGAGGTGGTTGCAGGTAGGCTGCTCAGTTCCTAGCGGGTCACGCATACCTCCGGTCCAGTGTAGAAACTTTGGCAGAGTGAAGGGAGAGTTCGCTTGCATTTGGGCAATCTATCCCAGTGGGACTGCCATGGGAAGGTCCCAATGCCAGATGTACCCGCTCACTGGCTACAATGCTGAAGACGGTCCTCAGACATTTCACAGATGGCTCCCCACAGAGAAGTTTCAGAGTATCATGGAAATTTTGCTTCTTGGGGAGTTGTAGCATGTCATAGCTGGAAGATTACAGATGGACTGACCAAACCCATCATTTTCCAGATGGGTAAAATGAGGCCCAGAGAGAAGAGAGAATTGTGTAAGGCTATAAGAAGAGTTTGAAGCAGAGACAGGACCAGAGCTCAGAGGTGGGCTTATAGCGGAGTGTTCCCTCTTTTCTAGCAGGGCTACACTCACACCACCACCGACGTTTAAATAAACACACACCAAGACTGTACATAATAGCGTTCTTCAGGTAATACCTCTGAATATCTGGGACTTTGTTCTTCTCAAATCTTTTTCCTTCTAATATGGACTATATTGCCCCATACTCCCAAATTCAAATGTTGAAGTCCTAATTCCCATTGTGATTACAATTAGAGAAAGGACATTTAGGGGGATAATTAGGTCTTAGGGGTAGAGCCCTAATCTGATAAAAGTGGTGTCATTACAAAAAAGAGGAAAAGACACCAGAGTTGCTCCTTGCAAACATAGAAGGAAGAGTACATGAGGACACAGTATAAAGACAGCCATCTGTAAGTTGAGGAGTGAGACTGCACCAGAAACCAACCCAGATGGTAACCTGAGCTTAGGTTTTGACCTCAGAACTCTGAGAAATAAATTTTTGTTGTCTGTGTTATCCAGTTTGTAGTACATTATTATGGCAGCCCAAGATGATGCCTAATACATTGTGTGTGTGTGTGTGTGTGTTGATGTAGATACAGATATTACTTGACTATAGAGACTATGTATGTGGTTTTTTTTTTTTAAAGAACCGGATTCTTCAAAAATGTCAATATCTTTTGACAAATTTCTAGACATATATGATATACTATAATTGAACAAAGAAGCAGGGAAAACCTAAACAAATCAATATCAAGAAATGAGATTGGAGCAGTAATAAAAAGCCTTCCAACAAAGAAAAGCTCAGGACCAGATGGATTCTCAGCTGAGTTCTCCCAGATCTTTAAAAAAGAAGTAAAACCAATCATCCTCAAATTATTCCATGAAACAGAAAGGGAGGGAACAATTCAAAACTCATTCTATGAAGACAGTATCACCCTGATACCAAAACCACATAAAGACACACCAAGGGAAGAAAACTTTTATACCAATATCCCTGATGAGAATAGCTGGAAAAGTTGTTAATAAAACATTAGCAAATCACATTCAAAAACACATGAAGAAGATAATGCACCATGATCAAGTTGGATTCATCCCAGGGATGCAAAATTAGTTCAATGTACACAAATCAATAAATAAAATTAATCATAAAGAGAAACAAGGACAAAAATCACATAATCTTCTCAACAGATGCAAAAAAAAGCCTTTGACAAAATTTAGCACTCATTCCTGTTAAACATTAAGGAAACTAGGGATAAAAGGAACTTACCTCAACATCATAAAGGTTATAAATGACAAACTCAAAGCCAACATCATATTGAATAAAGATAAGCTGAAAACATTTTCTCTAAAATCAGGAACAAGATAAGGATGTCCATTGTCACCATTCCTATTCAATATAGTTCCTGAAACTCTATCCAGAGCAATCAGGCAAGAGAAAACAATTAAAATAATACAAATAAGAAAACAAAAAGTCAACCTATCTTTGTTTTCTGATGATATGATTCTAGAGCACACAAAAAACTCCATAAGACTTCCAGAGTGGATGAACAAATTCATCAAAGTAGCAGGATACAAAATCAACATACAAAAAAATCAATAGTTTTCTCATACACCAATAATAAATCTGCTGAGGAAAAAATGAATAAAACTACTCCATTTGCAACAACTTAAAAAAATACCTAGGAATAGACCTAACCAAAGAGGTGAAAGACCTCTCCATTGAAAATTATAAAACAATGAAGGAAAAAATTGAAAGCTCTTAGAAGATGGAAAGACCTATGCTGTTCATGGACAGGTATAATCAATTGTTAAAATGGCCGTAATTACCAAAAGGAACCTACTGATTCAATGCACTCCCTAACAAAATACCAACAACATTTTTCACAGAACTAGAAAAAAAGACTCCTAAAATTTATATGGAAGAATAAAAGACCCAGAATAGTCAAAGCAATCCTGAGTAGCAAGAGTGAAGCTGGAGACATCACAATACCTGATCTCAAATTATATTACAGAGCCATAGTAACAAAAACAGCAGGGTATTGCCATCAAAACAAATTTGAAGACCAGGGAATAGACTAGAAGACACAGAGACTAATCTACATAAATACAGTCATATGATACTCAACAAAGGTATTGGAGAAAATACAATCTTTCTAATAAATGATGCTGAGAAAACTGGATATTCACATGTACAAGAATGAAACTAGATCCCTGCCTCTCACCCTGCACAAAATCAACTCAAAGTGGATCAAATACCTAGGAATTATATCAGAAATAGTGATCCTGATAGAAGAAAACAGAGGCAATATTTCAACACATTGGTGCATGCATACACTTCCTAAATACTACTCCTATATCTCATGAAATAAAGCCAAGAATTCATAAGTGGGATGGCATTAACTTAAAAAGCTTCTGCAGAGCAAAGGAAACAAGAGAGTGACAAGAAACCCTACAGAATGGAAGAAAATCTTTGCCAGCTACTCCTCAACAGAGGTTAATGTCCACAATACACAGAAATTCAAAAAACTGCAGAAGGAGGAGGAGGAGGAGAAGGAGAGGAAGAAGAATAAGAAAGAAGGAAATAAAGAGAAAAAGAGAGAAAAGAAGGAAGAGGGAGAAGAAGAAAAAGAAAACATAATGACCCACTCAGTAGGCAAAAGATCTAAGGAGACATCTCTCAAAAGAAGAAATACAAATGACCAACAAATGTATTTTTAAAATGGTCAACATCCTTAGCAATCAGGGAGATGCAAATCAAAACTACACTGAGATTTCATCTCAACCCATTTAGAATGGCAATCATCAAAAGTACAAGTAATGATAATTGCTGGCAAGGATATGGAGAAAAAATATATTTATACATTGTTGGTGGGACTGCAAATTAGCACAACCACTTTTGAAAGCAGTTTCAAGATTCCTCAGGCAATCAGGAATCGAACTATCATATAACCCAGCTATCCCACCTTAGTATTTTTCTAAAAAAGCTGAAATCAACATAGTATAGTGATAAATGCATGCCAAAGTTTATAGCAGCACAATCCACAATAGCTAAGTTATGAAACCAACATAGGTACCTGTTAATAGATGGATGGATAAAGAAAATGTGATATGTGTATATATACAATAGAGTTCAATTCAGTAGAAGACTAAAACTATGTCATTTGTTGGTAAATAGACGGAACTGGAGAATATCATACTGAGTGAAATAGCTAGACTCAGGACATTGTGTCTTGTATCCAGAAGCTAGAGAGAGAAAAAGAAATTTAAAAAGGGGATCTCACAAAAACAGAAGGGAGATCAGGAGAGCAGAAGCAAGGAACCAAAGGGGGACAGAGGAGAAAAGGGAAAGGGGGGAAACTGGGGAATGAAGTTGATCAAATTATGTTGATGTATATATGAATATATTACAGTGCATTCCAATCTTACATGTAACTATAATGCACCACTAAAAAGTAAATGAATAAATAAACAGAAGGAAGACCAATAGAGTAGAGGAAGGGAATCAGAGGAGGGAGGAGAAAAATGAAAGAAGAAGTACTAGGGATTGATATGAGCAAACTATATTATATGTTTATGAATATGTCAAAATGAACCCCACTATTATGAATAACCATTGTGAATTTACATATAAAAAGTCAATATCTTTAAAGATAAAAGGAAGCTATGGAAATATTCTAGACTAAAGAGACATATTGACTAAGTACAATACCTGACTCTGAATTGGATTTAGTACTAAAAAAGAAAAAATGCCTTAAAAGTCATCATTAAGAACTAGAATGCAGACAGATTCGAAAAAAGTGGGCATCAATGTCCTTGTCTAACCTTAAAAGTCAGGGGCACCTGTCCAACACTGGCGTGTACCCTGGTTTACATTGTACTTTGTGTGTTTGAAGGGGGCTGAGACTTTTCTCCTCAACTAAAGTCCTTAAGGGGAAGAAATTGTATCACTTTGCTCTTCTTCATATTGATCAGGGATTTTGTGGAAGTTTATTTGCTTGACTAAATGGAATATGGGACAGCTGGCTATCCAGCAGATGGGCAAACTGCACAAGGAAAAGAAGACTGAGCGCAGCTCTGATATGTTGAACACTTGTAACGAGGAGCCTTGGAATAAGAAGGCAAGCCCAATCCAATGACAAGTAATAGCCCTTTTCTGATTCCGAAAAAGATCAGTGACAGAATGTGCTGCTGGCAAAATCAAAAAGTCCTAAAACTCATGCAGCCATCATGTTTAGATTTCAGCTCCTAAGTCGTGATGCCAAAATACTACACTAAAGAGGTTCCATCAATGTCACCCAGCTCACCCTAGCTGTTTTTAGATCCACTGTTGATGGAAATCCAACCTCCTCCACATACACACTGCCCCCGCCAACACCTATCCAGACATGGAAGGTCCTCAGACAGTGTAAGTATTTAATAAATGGTACAAGCTATTATTTCAGGATAAGCCCCATTAAGTCATCTGTGAATGTTCTGGTTGAACTCATCAGCACGCCCTATCCCTAGGCATGGGAGGTAGGTTTTCTCTCCCCAATTAGCACAAAATCTTCTGAGGAAGCCACTGTGTCTTCTTGTCCCATTGTCTCCTCTTTCAGGCCCAATAAGCACAGCAGGTGCTCAGCTGAGTCTCACAGAAACCTTCTTAAGTTTATAGTCAAAACTGGATTTATTTAAAGGCCCACTTTTAACTGTATTGGTTTCCTGTTGAATCTCATAACACCATCTGGTATGGGTATGAATGGGTCTGCTGAGCTGAAACTTCATGGGATGACAATTTTCTATAAAAAGCCACCTTCTAAGTTAAAAAAAAAAAGCATCGTTTTGTTTTCCATGACGTTGTCATGACCCAGATGTGCACAGTGCTACCCTATGCCATGTGAGAAGGGAGCTGAACAAACACCAGCCCTGGTCAGAAGAGAGCTACTGGCAGGAGGTCCTATTTGAGAAGAGAATGAGCAACTCAGAGGCAGAACCCTAAGTGCTCTTATTGTGCAATGGTGAGCACGCACAGACTGACATCCACACAAACAACTGACCAAACAAGAGATAGAAAGGACCGCCAGCTTCCTGGGATATCAAGATGAGCAATGATAAAAAAGTATCAGTCACAATTCAGTACTTTAAGAAGTACTGTTATGTAGCTGCCCACGACTAGAGTATTCAAGCAACAGCCCAGACATTTGGTGGTGCTTATGGGAGGAGTAAATGAGGGTCTGTATGTCTGAGGTGAGCAGGAAAGTCTTTCACGACAGTAGATTGTATGCCCTGTAAAGTGGGCCACTCACCTCTCAGCCCCAGTATGGGGAGCACAGGGATCTAGAAGTGTAAGAAAAAATATGATCCTTCAGCAGAGAATTCTGCATTGCCTACACCACACCCTCCTTCTCTGTCCCATTCTGATTCTATGGGAGCACTTTAGAAATAGGCAATTGAAAAACTTGCTCACTCAAGTGTTGCCCAGTAAGAGTTTTAAGTGACTTTCCTCCTCCCCCCCCCCTACATCATGGGGGGGAGAAACAAAACAAAAACAGTTTCATTAATTTTACTCCAAATTTGTGCTGTTTTAACTTTTTCTCTGAACCACTTGTAACATCTGCCTGGTTCCCTCATATGAGTAAAATAAAAGCTTTATCAAAAATTGGGCTGGGGATGTGGCTCAAGCAGTAGTGCGTTCATCTGGCATGCGTGTGGCCCGGGTTCGATCCTCAGCACCACATACAAATAAAGATGTTGTGTCTGCTGAAAACTAAAAAATAAATATTAAAAAAATTATCTCTCTCTCTCTCTCGCTTTAAAAAAAAATATTTATTTTTATTTGTACAAGAGTCATGATCTTGCTTTAAAAAAAAAAAAAATGATGCTTTAACACAAGTTTTTCCTAACTTCTGCTGGGCCCCTTCTGCAGAGATGCTAAAAAGTGTCTAAGATAGCCAATTTAGATTACTTGCATTTTACTGCATTTAAAACATTGGTTCACCGCCCCTTCCAGGAGATAAAAGGCCCATCTCTGGGAGATTGCAGAAGGCATAGTCATTCCCAAACAAACAGGGGCAGGCCTTCATGCTTCAGTAACCACCATCACCATTTACAAAGCACTTGCTGCCTACCAATCTCTTTGCTTAGTGTTTCATTTGCTCCTACAAAGACCTCACATAGTAACTGTTCTTTCTGTTTTACAAATGAAGGAAGTGAGGCTCAAAACAATAAAACAACCTGCTCAAGTCACTCATGTATGAAGAGCCGCAGGAGGAATTTAACCAGTAATGTTTGACTCCAGTACTTTTAATTTCCAGGTAATCTTGCCTCGCCTTTAAATAAAATTCCAGAATCTTTGCAGGATTCAAATTTAGTTCTTCAAGTGAGGATAACCAAAACACCACAAAGAGGTACTCAAGGACAGGCTACTTCATACATACCTCTTTTCAGTTGCTGCTGCCTACCAACTTCCAGATCATACCACCCAGGCATCACATGGTGATAGGTTTCCTCTCTAAATTCATGTTCTTGAACCTCAAAGTGGCCCAGCATAGCCTGGAAATCTGACTACACTTCTCAGATTACTCATTCACTCACTCTTCTTCAATGACCATTTCAAACTTTGCTGGAACCTTTTCTATTAAAACCTCTTTCCCCCTATTCTCCCTCCAGCCTGGCCGGGCCTCTGACCTTGCATCCTAAACTATCTTCAGCTGTACCCCTCTTATTCTTCTTCACTCCTGATTCCTTCCTACTGGGTTAATCCTCCACTGGGCATGTTCAATCACCCTTACCATCTCAGGAACTACTTAACTGTCTCTTCTTTTAACTATTTTCATTTTTTCCCTTTATTAACTGGTTTCTCCCTGTTGGTCCAAAAAATAACTTATTGTGATAAACTATCACATAATGCAATTTATCACTTGAGCCATTGTTTATATAGCTCAGTCACATTAAGTACATTTACAATGTTATGAAACCATTAAAACCATCCACCTCCAGAACTTTTTGGTCTTTGCAAACTGGAACACAGGGCCTATTAATCAACTTCCCATTCCTTCCTCCCACTAGGTCTTGGTAACTGTGATCCTACGGTATTTGTCCTTTTGTGACTGTCTCCTCCGCTGACTTATTTTTCACTGTGGTAAAATACACATAAACTAAAATTGGTTATCTTACTCACTTTTAAGTGGACTTAAAAGTTCGGTGACATTATACATTTACATTGTTAAGCAGCTATCACTGTCATCCATCTCCAGAATTCAGTCTTATAAAATCAAAACTCTGTTCCCATTAAACAATAACTTCACATTCCCCCTCCCTCCCAGGTCCTGACAATTACCATTCTATTTTCATTTCTATGACATTCCCCCTCCCTCCCAGGTCCTGACAATTACCATTCTATTTTCATTTCTATGATTTACATTACTCTGAGTGCTTCATATAAAAAGAATTAAACATTTTTCTTCTTGCAACTGGTCTACTTCATTCAACATTATGACCTCAAGGTTGATCCATGTTGCAGCACTTGTCAGAATTTCTTCATTTTTAAGATTTAGTAAGACTTCACTATATGTATGTACCAAATTTTGCTTATTCATTCGCCCATCAATAGTCACTTGGGTTACTTCCACCATTTAGATATTCTAAATAATTGTGCTGTGAACATGGGTGTACCTGTTCTAAATGTAGCTTCCAATTCTTTTAACTCTGTACCAAGAAGTGGAATTGCTGGATCATATGATAGTTCTATTTAAAATTTTCTGAGGAACCACCATACTATTTTCCACAGTTGCTAACCATTTTACATTTCCACCAATGCACAGGTTTCAATTTCTCCTAATAGAAGTCGTCCTAATGAAAGTGGGGTAGAAGTACTGCATGGTAGTTTTGATTTATATTTCCCTAATGCTTAACGATGTTGAATATCTTCCCATGTTCTTACAGGACATTTGTATACCTCCGAGGAATGTATTTAAGTCCTCTGCTCATTTTTGAATTGCGTTTTTTCTTGTTGTTTTAGGAGTTCTTTATACATTCAACTCATTAATCCTTCATCAGATATATGATTTGCAAATGTTCCCTCCCATTCTGTCTTCTTTTCACTCTGTTGAGAATGCCTTTTGATACACGATTTAAAATATTTTCATTAAGTCAAATTTTTATATTTTTCTCCTGTTGCTAAGTGCTTTTGGTGTCATGACCATAAAATCATTTTCAAATCTGATGCCATGAAGCATTTGCCCTATGTTGTGTTCTAAGAGTTTTAGGTCTTATATTTAGACCATAGGTTTATTTTGAGTTATTGTTTGTATATGATATTATCTAGGGGTCCAACATCAATGGGTTTCCATGTGGATAACCAGTTTTCCCAGTACCATTTCTTCAAAAGACATTTCCCTCGTTAAACAATCTTAACATACTGGGTAAAACTCAATGGACCACATATGCAAGGGTTTATTCCTGAATTTTCTGTTCAATTCTGCAAGTTTATATATCTGATTTTAAACCAGCATCATATTGTTTTGATTACTGAAGCACTGGAATAAGTTTTGAAATCAAGAAGTGTTGAGTCCACCAGCTTTTTTATTCTTCTTCAGGATTATTCTAAGTACTTAATGAGTCCCTTGTGATTCCATATGATCTTTTTACTATATGAGAGCAGAATGTATTAAAATTCTTATTTCACATATAGAACACAATTTTTCATATCTCTGGTTGTATACAAAGTATATTCACACCAATTTGTGTCTTCATACATGGACTTTGAATAATAATGTCCGTCACATTCCACCATCATTTCTAACCCCATGCTCCCTCCCTTCCCCTCCCACCCCTCTGCCCTATCTAGAGTTTGTCTATTCCTCCCATGCTCCCTCTCCCTATCCCACTATGAATCAGCCTCCTTATATCAAAGAAAACATTCGGCATTTGGTTATTTGGGATTGGCTAACTTCACTTAGCATTATCTTCTCTAACTCCATCCATTTACCTGCAAATGCCATGAGTTTATCCTTTTATTGCTGAGTAATATTCCATTGTGTATATATGCCACATTATTTTTTATCCATTCATCTACTGAAGGGCATGTAGGTTGGTTGCACAATTTAGCTATTGTGAATTGTGCTGCTATAAACATTGATGTGGCTGTGTCCCTGTAGTATGCTGTTTTTTGTTTGTTTGTTTTGTTTAGGATGGGTTTTTCTAGGTTTGCAAATAACATCACTGGGATTTTCAAAAGGATTGTATTTAATCCACTTGTTTTGAGCAGTATTTCATCTTAAAAATTTAGGTTATCTTCTATCCATAGTGCTTAGGATCGAAAATGTTTTGATTTCAGATTTTTTTTTCAGGTTCTCAAAATTTTGCATATACTAATGAGATATCTTAGGTATGGAACTAAAGTCTAAACACAAAATTTATTTTGGCTTCATGTACATTTTATACACATAGACTGAAGATAACTTTATGACATTTTTTGATCCACCTGCATTTTGGCTTGTGACCCACCACATGAGGTCAGGAGCAGAACTTTCCATGTGACATCATGTCAATGCCCCAAACTTCAGAGTTATGCATTTTTCCCCTCTAGCACTGTTTTCACTGTATCCCATAAATTTTATATATTGTATTTTTCATTTCATTCATCCCTAAATGTTTTCTAATTTCCACTGTGATTTCTTCTTTTCTCCATTGATTGTTAGACTATGTGTATGTAGTTCTACAAAAAATAATTGAAGATTTTGACACCACACTCTGGATAACAACCAGACAGAAGAGAAGGAAACCGAAGAATAACACAATAAACCAACTAGATCTAACAGACATTCAGGGACACTGCCCAACCACAATAGAATACACATTCTTCTCAAATGTTAGAAGCCGTCCACAGGTTGCTTGTGCGTCACTGTGTATGGAAGCCTTGTGGATAAAGACATCTGGTATCTGGCAATAATCATAGACATTTCCTCTGGTCAGTTACCCAAGAACAATGTGAATCTCTATTCCGCTCTGCCGTGGCCCACACAGCACCTGAGATGGGTGTGACCTGCCAAGATGTCAATCAACCTGCTGAGTGCAAGAAATCATGAAGCAAGACTTTGCCTTTGAAACTTTATCCTTGCCTTTCATGTATCCCCTTAAATAAACTACCTGAGCCATTTTGTTTTTGTCTAGTTCCAGAACCATGCAGACTAGATCTACCAGGGGCTTTGCCTTTGTATTTTGTTATTCACTAATTATTTGAGATTTTAAGTTGTTTTAGGGTGGCTTACCCTTCTAGGCAGGAAGAAGAATCCCCAATGAGATGCTGGCCATCCACCCCCCAAAATTCAAGTGCACTTGGGACTTTTTTTAAGATAGACTCTATGTTAAGTCACAAATTAAGTCTCAAAAAGTTTAAGAATATAGATATCATCATTCAAAATATCTTCTCTGACCAAAATAGCAAAGCTAGAAATTAAGAACAAAATGGAAACTGATAATGATGGTGGAATGTGATGATTATTATTATCCAAAGCACATGTATGAAGACACAAATTGGTGTGAATATACTTTGTATACAACCAGAGATATGAAAAATTGTGCTCTATGTGTGTAATAAGAATTGTAATGCATTCTGCTATCATATAAAAAAAAGGAAACTGGTAACCATGGATATTACATTTAATATCCTAAAGTTACAACACTCTAATTCCAGTTTACACCAGCTTAATTTCAATAAAATACAAAAAGTCTGCTCCTTTAATATCTCCATCTTTCAATTGCTGATGTCATAAAATTATATCTATATAACTGTATGTCCAAAAAATCATGAGCTAATAATTGTTAAATGCTCTTAAAATATGGACAAAATGAAATGTTGAATTACAAACAAGTTACAATAACACCAACTTTTAGACAAATATGTTTTTAAATGTGTTATTCTCTTAAATCATGTAAAAGGCAAGAAATAGAGTCATACATCATTGCTGTGGTAGCCCTAGCTTTTATAACTGGCCACATATTTACCTTTACTGAGATATTTATTTCTTTATATGGCTTTGAGTTTAGTCTAGTAAATATGACTTTTAGTTACTGTCTATTATCCTATCATTTCAACCTGCTGGAATATTTTTTAGCATTTCTTATGAGACAGGTCTGTGTTAATGGACTCTCTCCATTTAATTTATCTGGGAATGTCTTGATTGATTTTTGATGGGCAATTTTGCTGGATATAGGATTCTTGGTTGACAGTTTTTGTTTTTTCTTTAACATTTCAAATTTCTGGCATCCAAAATTTCTGAAATTTAGTAGCAAATATGCTACTAATCTTATTGAGGATAGTTTAAGATAGACTCTATGTTAAGTCACAAATTAAGTCTCAAAATGTTTAAGAATATAGATATCATCATTTAAACTATCTTTTTAATTGCTCCTTTAAGATCTTTCTTTTGCTTTCAACAGTTTGATTACAATATGTCTCAATGTTTCTTTGAGTTCATATTACTTGTAATGTGTTGAAGTTCTTTGAAGTATATGCTCATGTCTTTCATTAAATTTGGGAAGTTCCTGGCCATTATTTCTTCAGATATCCTTTCTGTCCCTCTCTCCTTTTCCTGAGACTTCCACAATGCATACGTTGATCCACTTAATGGTATCCCAGAGGTCTCTTAGCCTCTGTTCACTTTTCTTCAATCCTTTTTCTTCCTGTTCCTCAGACTCTATGATTCCCATATTTCTATCTTCTAGTCATTGATCTTTCTCTTCTATCTGTTAAAATCTGCTTTTGGGTCTATCAAGTGAATTTTTCATTTTAATTATTGCACACTGCAGCTCGAAAATTTCTATTTAGTTTCTTTTTAGGTTTTTTTTTTTCTTCCTCTTTATTGATATTTCTATTTTGTTATCAATCCCTTGATTTTATCCATGTCTTCCTTTAGTTTGTTTGTTTGTTTGTTTGTTTTAGTATCTTTAAGACAATTGCTTTAGTCTTTATCTAATAAACCTTCCCTCAGCTCTTTTCCAAAGATTGTTTCTATTGGTTTATTTTTATCTCTGAATTGGCCATACTTTGCTATTTCTTTGTGAACCTTGTGATTTTCTTTTCAAAATAGGACATTTGAATCGAATAATGTGGATAACTCTGGAAGTCAGATTCACACTCTTCCCTAAGGTTTGCTGGTTGTTTTTTTGTTTGTTTGTTTGTTTAATTATTAGAGATTATGTTTGCTGAAAATCAGCCTGAGTTATACAAACTTTTTCTTAGGTCTTCTCTGAGCCCAACCCTTCTGAACTTGCACAATGACTTTCTAATTTTTCCCATGCTATAGTTTGGAACTAGAATGATCCCCAAAAGACCGTAAGTTAAAGGTTTTTTCCTTAGAATGACCCTAGTAGGAAGTTGTAGAACCTTTAAGAGGTGGCCCTAGTGGGATATTTTCAAGTCTTTAAGGACATGGCCCTGAGGGCATATTGGGACCCTTTTTGCTTGTGGACACAGGCCCAAAAGCAAAGAAATCATCTGTTCATGGACTGAAACCTTCAAAAGTGTGAGCCAAAATAAACCTTTTGTCTTTCTAAGTTGATTATCTCACATACTTAAAGCCGACTAGCACACTCCATATCTGCAGTTGTTTTAAGTGACCTAGTTTTCAATGTTTGGCTCCCCAAAAGCCTAAGGAACAAAAATGAAGTGGGCTGGGGCAGGAGGAGCCACCAGGCCTTTAAATCCCCTGAAATTTACTTCAGCCAGAGGAGAAGGTGTTCCTAACAATGGGGAGGGGGTTTAATAGTGATTGGTGGCTACCTAATCTTTGTACCTTTGTGTTAAGAAAAAGCTATTAGTAATCAGAGAACAGACCCCCACTTCCCCCAGGATTTGAGGGATAGGTGCTTATTTCCCACTCTGTCTCCTATAGGCTGGGTCTAGTGTGCTGTAGGAATGTGCACAGTTGCTTATTCTGGGGCAAAGGGACAGGATGGATGGCTGCTACATGCTAACAGCAGAGATTGATTGAAATTAACCATAATTTATCATCCAAATCTTTCCCTGGAGGTTTCAAGCTTACTTTGGACGCTGAAGTTCCACAACAGTGAGACATCTACAGATTCTGCAGGGCAGTGGTTGTCTAGGTGGGAAGACAGTATGCTTCCTCCTCTGCCATGTTTCCAGAATCCTCCCCCTACCATTGCCACTGGCTTTTATTTTTTTTAAATACAACAGAAAATTTATTTCTTGCACACATGAAGTTCACAATGAGTGTTCCTAAGGGCAACTGGCTCTCCTTTAAGATGGACCTAGCCTACCTTGTGGTTCTTCCATCTTTAACACATGACTTTGAATGTTGTTCTGTTTTCTTACATTCAACCATAGAAAGGTAAGTGCATAGGAAAAATTTTATGGACCAGTTCTAGAAGTGGCATATATCACCTCATTTGATTAGAATTCAGTCACTAATATATTTAATTGCAAGGGAGGCTGGAAAATGTCCATCTAAATGCCCAGTCATTTTGTCCCTACCACGATTGGTCTCATCCATGACATTTCCCACAATGTCATTCTCAAAAGGAAACTGGAACTTTAATTTGGGGTTGACATTACTTTCTTTATTTGGTTCTTTCTGACCTAAAAGATGGAAAGAATAAAAACAGGCCCTGGAATTATTAACTTTCTCCACCAGTTGCCTTCTCTCTCCTCTGCTTTAGAGTCAGACTTTGGAAAAAACCATCCACGTTTGCCCTCTCAATCCATCAGTATACCCCAGTTGGCTTCTGGTTTCATCACTTTCCCCAGAAGGTTTTTGCTAATGTAACCAGAGGCCTCTAGTCACCTAAAGAGAGCAGCTGCTTTTCAGTCTTCACCTAAATTGGCTCCTCAGCAGCATCTGGCACCATTTCCCACTACCTCCTCCTTTCTCTGCTCTTGTCACCCAAAGCTCCTGGGTAGGACCTCTTTCCTCCCTATACTCTCTCTAGGGCTCTCATTCAATCCTGTTGCTTCGTTACCACATACATACACACAGTTCATTATTCTCTTCTCCAGCCCAGACCTGTCCACTAAACCTCAGCCCTATTTGGACAATTGCCTACTTATGACCTGTCTTTACAGCTAAGAGATAATTCAGACCAAACACATCTAGAAGCATACTTTTTATCTCTGTCTTTTTCCTTGACTCTAACCCTCACCAGCCAACACACTTTCAAGAACCTGCAAAGGCAGTAATTTGGGGCTCTTCAGTTACTTTGGTTACACAGGCCAGAAACTGAGCTGCACCTTTACTTCTTTCACCTCTCACACCCACTCCAACACTAAAGCCTACTGTTCTTAGATCCATTTTTTTCTCACATTCACCTTCACTTCCCACTCTGTTGCAACCTGCCAGCATTTGTAGTACAGACTACTAAGAAAAGCTCCAGTATCTATCTACTGCAGCCTCTCTGATCGAATGGAGGATAGTGCTGCTCGCAAAATGCAAATCTTATCGTGATATAGCAAAGAAAATTTGGCTCAGCATTGTGACTTGACTTCTTACTTTAGCTTCATCTCTCACCGTGCACCCCACATCTACCCACCTCTTTCTACCCCTACTCCTTCCTACATGCTGCTCCTTCCACACAAGACCTTGCCTATGCTGTTCATCTTACTGAAAAGCACGTGTTCCAACCTTCTCATCATCTACTCTTATTCACCCTAAATGGCTAATTGTCACCTCTAGGAAGTTATCCTCACTTCCAATGGTTAGCTCAAATGTCCCTGTTTTGGGCTCTCCTAACACCTTGACCCTCTCTTCTGAAGTTATCAATTGCAACTTGAGGCTCATTTGTATAATTATTGGGTTGAATCTGTAAGCAACATAGGAACAGAGGCTAAGTCTGTTTTGTTTGTTACTGTATCCTCCACTCTCAGCTTATACCTGCATATATAAAGTGTAAGAGCAGCTAAGATATATTGACATATGTGCCAGGTACTGTTCTAACTGCTTTGCATAGATTGTTCTCATTTATATCCTACAACAACCCCGCAAGGAAAATACCATTATTCCCCCCTCCTCTTTAGAAATGAGTAAATGAAGACATAGATAATTTGGGCATAAACATTTAGGTAGTGAGAGACACAGCTGGGTTTCACTCCCAGATAGACTAGTTAGTCTATCTGACAGGCCACATACCAACTGCTACACTGGAGGCAATACCATGCATATTTGCTGAATGTGTGAATGGAAGGTAAATAAAAATTCACTCCCAGATATTTATGTGCATCTCACACAGACATAGAAGCTAGGTGTTTGTGCTCTCTACAGTGCCTTCTGGCTCCAGAATTTCTGTGACTGGGGCATGAGTAGGGAAATGGGAAAACTTAGTCCTAACTTCTCTGAATTTCCAGACGTGCCAGAGTCTGAGCAGCCATAAAGGTCCAGCCTCATCCCCCTGAAGAGAGCAATGGGAATCATGCCACATCTTCACCTCCAGCCCAGCCGGGGCTGTGAATGCCTCCTCCCTTACTTCCTGTGCCTCTCTGTCCTGCCAATTACATCTTCTGTAGTGCCTCCCTATTGCTATTTCTCCAAATACTGACCATTTTTCAAAGTCAAGCTTAGAGGCCACAGAGAATCTCTTGCTAATCAAACCATTTCTCTCAAACCTCCCCATTCTACTACTAATAAAAGTAATATAAAAACCGAAAATATAAGGTGGAATAGCACACAGGCATTGGAAGTATCTAGAGGCTACTGGAGGATGCTACCGTGATAGCATTATTTTTCTTATATTTTTATTTTTGGGAATACCAGGGATTGAACTCAGGGGCACTCGACCACCGAGCCATATGCCCAGCCTATTTTTTGTATTTTATTTAGAGACAGAGTCTCACTGAGTTGCTTAGCACCTCGCTTTCACTGAGACTGGCTTTTGAACTTGCAAGTCTCTTGTCCTAGCCGCCTGAGCTGCTGGGATTACAGGCATGCACCACCGTGCCCAGCTGAAAACGAATCTTTTTTTAAAAAAAATGGTTTTAGAGGAAGAACAAAACACAAGATGGTTAAGTTCTTCAACCCCTGTCCCATCATAAAAGGATTTTTAGGGTTATGGGCTTCCAATAGAAGTATGCTATGCAGGAAGCAGCCTCTGCTCAGCTGGTGAACTGCCACAAGTCAGGAAATATAGAGAAGGACATAAAGAAGTGGAGCCCTCCACAGGAAAGCAGAAATGCACATTCCACCAGGAAAGTGCTGATATGGTGTTTCTGATCAGTTCCATGATTCACCCCATCCCTCAAGTCATGGGCAGGTAAATAGAGATTAAACATTTATATCAAAACACCCAGTGCTCATATGCTTCCTCAGAAAAAAAAGGTAAACATCAGTGGTTCTGAGTGAATCTGCAGCCCTGTCATGCATTGTTTTGGTTTGTTTGGTTTTACGAAGAAAAACCAAGCAAACCAAAACAATGAGACAGATCTGACTACGTTGCCCAGGGTGACCACATATCCCAAGTGATCCTCCTGCCTCAGCCTCTTGAGTAGCTGAGACTACAGATGTGAGTCACCACACCTAACTATCCTGCAGTTTTTGATGTGTATAATCTAGTTTCTCCCACTCGTTAAATCTCTTAACAGAACTTTGTGGCAAGAATATTTCTCCACTTTCTGTTGGTATTGAGAAATCAACATGTGCTACCTGGAAACAGCTCAGGAAGCTAATTATACCTGTGGAAATTCATGAAGTAATGATGTCTAGGACATATCACACACAGTCATACGGTGAGGATGTCTTATTATACTTGCATAACATTTCCCAGCTTATAAAGCAATCTCACATATTTTTTCATTCACTTTTCACCACAGTCCTCAGTCTCCCCTAGATGTCCTCAGTCTCCCCTAGATGTTCTCTGCTCACACAACACCCCAGGTATGCCCTCAGCAGAACTCTCTTTCCTGGGTCTAAGACAGCTCCATCACTGCAGACTGATCCATGGGGTATTCTTATGAACACATCCCATGGTTGGGTCATGGAATCACTGACTCCTCCTCAAGTGAAGAACCTGGGACTCAGGAAGTTGACAGACTTAACTAATCTGGCACTTTGATGAGCGCCTTGTAGATACATTCTGCTTTGGAGCCCTGTGTGGTCTCCCTCGCACTCCATATCTGCACAGCAGTAATTTTACCTGAGAGTTCATCAGGCGAATGGTAGTTTTCGTGCCCACATCTTGTTGGAAGTTGGCCGTGGGTGCCCCATTAAACCTCAAGACTGCATCATGATCATCTGTAAACCACAAGGAAATAGAAAAGATGTGATGAGTACTAGCAAGATGCAGGAAGAGAGAAGGACAGGAGGGAGAAAGGCAGGAGGAAGGGGAGGGAGCGAGACAATACTGCCTCCTGATCTTTATCCCCTCGTGTAACACAGGGGGAAAAAGAATATTTGTGTGGTTCTCAGGTCAAGGTCATAGATGGAGATGACTACTTATCTGCCATCACTGCAAAATCTAGAGGGGTCCATACTATTCATTCATGAAACCCATCCAATGGCAGTAGTATGCTGGGACATGGCAGGAAAGTGAACAGGGCCAGTGTGCTCTTTATAGTGTAATCACTACTCCAGTTATCAAAGGAACAAACCAAATGTTCTCTAGGTATTACCAGTGGATCATATTTCTATCCCTATCAGGAAAATAAAGATACTACCATATATGCAGTCTGTGTACAAGTACAAAGCAGCCAATGCACTCGGAAAAATGTGCAATGCCCAGCAAATGGAAGGGATTCACTATGGCATTCAAAACACCCCTAAGTGTCCCATTTGGGAACCTGAGGCCCATACAAGGGTCAAAAACCTGGTCCAGCAGAAATGGGATAGGAAGTCAGAATGCTAAAGTCCACGTATTGTTTTGTTTTAATAAACACTTTGTCAGAAAGAATATACAATATTAAATCCAGTCAAGATCAAACAAACCATCTCTAAAACACCTGATTAATTCCTGGGCCCTACCTCTTTGAAGCTATTTAAGCAGAGTTTGGAGAAGTTGACCAATCTGATAGGGGAGGGTGATGACCTTTAAGAATCTTCCTAGCCCCGAGTCTCTGTCCTCTTACAAGAGCTCATCCTAACCTTACTTGATCAAGCAAGTTTGGGGTTCACCATCAAAATCTGCACCAGATTTGGGGTTCAGCCCAATTATCTATAGTCTCATTTTCTTCCATGTGTGCTTTTATGGGGTTGCTCTTTATCCACTCAGATGGGACTGGGAAACAAAAGACATTTGGTTCCACATAAAATGTTCTGGAAAGGGGATGACCATAAAGTTAGTGTTGGGGGGAGCTTTCCTCTTTATTTTAATACCAGTGTGTATACTAAACCTCAGGAATGCAGTCACCTCCTTCAGGGAAACAACTTAGCCCTATCCCCAATCTCAGGATAAAATGTCATCAAAGTGGTTTGAGATAAGCACAGTCCAAATTTCATCAACCTAAGGGGAGGCACACTGGACAGCAAATAGGGCAGGAGGTATATCTTTATACAACTCAATTGCAACAAGATTTGTCGGAATCAGTCACTGGTTTCAAAAGCAGTCACTAGTAGTCACAAGAGATGCAGATCCATTAGAAACTGCACTTAGTCAACTTTGTCATTCCACAGATGAAAAAATTATCAGTGAGAATCCAGTTAAGTAACTGAGAGTTTCATAAAAGGACTATTTACAAAGTCGTGGGTAGAGTTTAAGAAAATCAGCATGGAATGGACTGATCCCCAGAGTTGACTGCTGCACTACCCCAGGGCTGGCTGCCATTACTATCCCCCATGTGTAATATGACACTAGGAGCAGAGACATGGGCTAAGGAGGGCCACTGTCAAGAGCTATGGTCTTCAGGAAAGGAACAGAGCCTTTGCTAACAACCTCAGCCGGCAAGAAGGAGGCTGAGGTTGACGCCAGTGTGTATACTAAAACCTCGGGAAAGCAGTCACCTCTCTTTCCTCCTTCCTTTGGCTCTTGTTGGCTTGAAAGGGAACAGGAGAAGCTGGAAACTGACAGAGCTGCCTGAAAGGGGCTGCGATCTTCAGTCAAGAGTCAAGGTAACTCTGCAGGGCACACCTGGAGACACTCTCCTTCACAGCTTCAAGTTGGAGCTTCTTCTGGCCAGTTCCAAATCAAAGCTAGTGGGAGAGGGACATCCACTGACCCAATTTCAACTTCCAGGAAATAGTTGCAGATGGGAAAGAATGAAGGATGAGAGTGAAAGGGTAAATAGAGAATACCCAACCCATCAGGCTTATCATGAGGATAGGTCCTTGATGTTTCCGTAAGCAAGGAGAATCTTTTGTTCATGCCTACTCTATGCCAGGCACAGTTCTGGGCACTGGAGACAATGGTTGTGAGAAAGAAAGACCTTACATTCTACTGCCTGGAGAGATAATTAATAAATAGAACAACCTACGTGTAATATAAGTGTGACGAGTAACTGACACACATAAAGTGAGTTGTATGACACATAAAGTGAGTTCTGTGAGTTGTGTGAAGTGAGTTGAGCACTGAGGGAAACCCTTTTTGTTAGAGGAATGATTCAGGGAATACCTCAGAGCTGAGACCCAAAGGTTGGCCAGGCATGGAAAGGGCCCAGGGAAGTCCATCCCAACTAGAGGGTGCCACAATTGTGAAGGTCAAGTCCAGTGCAAGGATTTGGCTGGAGATGAGTGAAAGGAAGAAATAGCAAGGATGCAGTTAAAGAGGTCAGCAGGAATCTGACAGTGCAGGGCTGGGAAGGCCTGGTGAGAAGGTTGGATTCAATTTTTCAAAACACAACAATAATAAAAAAAAATCATGAAAAAGGCCAGTGACTTGGTATCATAAAGAAAAGGGCTGGGATCCTTGTTTGCTAAATCATCCTTTGCTATTGAAGGCTGCAGAACTTTCAAACTCACACAGGCCTCCAGGAAATCACCAAGAAAAATCTACAACTAACAGGATCCCAGCAAATAAGTCAGACAAGCAGAAAACAGAAGCCACCAGTTCTCCCTAACTTAGAAGAGAACATAAAGAAGAAAAAGAAAGTATGTATAAATGCATCACTATATGCAGATGATATAATTACCTGTCTACAAAATTCAACCCAAACAGCTCAAGCTAGTAAATTCATAAATAGATCAAAATTCACTACCTCCAAGTGTAGTAACTAATTAAGTAAAAAAATATGATAAAAGAAATTCTATCACAATTTATCACTAAACATTTTTTATATTTTCAAATTAGCTTTCAAAATTATATAACCTAGAAAATTATACTTTATCTGGGGTGCATGTGGTAAGGATTTTCTCCTAATTTGTAGGCTCTCTCTTCACATTACTGATTGTTTCTTTTGCTGAGAAGAAGCTTTTTAGTTTGAATCTATCCCATTTATTGATTCTTTATCTTACTTCTCACACTTTAGGGATCTTGTTAAGGAAGTCAGATCCTAAGCCAACATGGTGAAGATTTGAGCCTACTTTTTCTTCTATTAGGTGCAGGGTCTCTGTTCTAGTGCCTAAATATACTATAGATACTCTTTGATCTACTTTGAGTTGAGTTTTGTGCAGGGTGAGAGATAGAGGGGTTTTTTGTTTGTTTGTTTGTTTTTTAATTTTTATTGTTGGTTGTTCGAGATAGAGGTTTAATTTCATTTGTTACAAGTGGCTTTCCATTTTTCCCAGGACCATTTGTTGAATAAGCTATCTTTTCTCCAATGTATATTTATGGTGCCTTTGTCTGGTATAAGATAATTGTAATTTTGTGGGTTTGTCTCTGTGTCCTCTATTCTGTATTCTATTGGCCTATATGTCTGTTTGGTACCAATACCATATCATTTTTATTACTATGGCTCTGTAGTATAGTTTAAGTTCCAGTATTGTGGTGCCTCCTGCTTCAGTCTTGCTAAGGATTGCTTTGGCTATTCTGGTTCTCTTATTTTTTCAAATGAATTTCATGTTGTTTTTTTCTAGTTCTATGGAAAATATCATTGGGATTTTAATAGGAATTGCATAAAATCTGTATAGGGTTTTTGGTAGTATGGCCATTTTAAAAAATCTTAATTCTGCCTATCCAGGAGCATGGAAGGTCCTTCCATCTAACCCAATCAAATAAATGGGCTAAGGATGACACTTCACAGAAGAAGAAATACAATTAATCAATAAATATAAGAAAAAAATGTTCAACATCTCTAGCAATTAGAGAAATGCAATCAAAACTACACCGATGGCTGAGGATACAGTTCAATTGGTAGAGTACTTGCCTCATATGCACAAAGCTCTGGGTTGAATCCCCAGTGCCACCAAAAAAAAAAAAAAAAAAAGAAAAGAAAGAAAGAAAAAAGAAAAAAAAAGCCTACACTGAAATTTCAACTCATTCCAGTCAGAATGGCAAATATCAAGAATACAAGCAACAATAAATGTTGGCAAGGATGTGGGGAAAAAAGCACACTCATACACTGCTGGTGGGACTGCAAACTGGTACAACCACTCTGGAAAACAGTACGGAGATTCCTTAGAAAACTTGGAATGGAACCACCATTTGACCCAGCTATCCCACTCCTTGGTTAATATCGAAAAGACTTAAAATCAGCATATTATAGTGTCACAGCCACATCAATGTTTATAGCAGCTCAACTCACAATAGTTTACTATGGAAACAGATGTTGAATCTGTTTATTCATTCAACAGATGAATGAATAAAGAAAATATGATATATATGTATATATAAATGATGAAATATTACTCAGCTTTTAAAGAAGAATGAAATTATGGCATTTCCTGGTAAACGGATAGAGTGAGAGAATACATGCTAAGCGAAACAAGTCAATCCCAAAAACCAAAGGCAGAATGTTTTCTCTGATATGCGGATGGTAATACACAATACGGGGTTGGGGAGTCGGGGAGTGGGGCGGGGGCACTATGGAAGAATAGAGTTACTTTAGATTAGGCAGAAGGGAGTGAAGGGATGGGGAGGGGTATGGGGACAGGAAGAATAGTAGAATGAAGCACACATTATTACCTTATGTACATATATGACTTAATGACTGATTTGATTCTACAACATGTACAATCAGAAAAATGAGAAATTATACTCTATTTATGTATCATATATCAAAGTGCATAAATGCACTCTACTCTCATATAATTAGAACAAATGAAAATAAAAATAAATATATAACCACTTATGGAAGACTACATTCTAATTGTGGCAGGAGAAACTAAATATACTATAGATCGGGGTTAGGAAACCATGGCCTGCAACCAAATCTGGCCCACCTCTCATTTTTATAAATAAAGTTTTATTGGAACATAGCCAGGCCCTTTCATTTATTACTGCTGCCCATGGTTGCTACTGCACTACAACAGCAGAGTCAAGTACTTGCACAGACATTCTATGATCCTCCAAGCAAAAAAAAATCAGTACTATCTGGCCCCTTACAAGCACAGTTTGGCGAATTCAGATATAACCAATCATATCCTTTGAGCAACTCAACATAAGGCTGTCTTCTCAGTTCTTCTCATTTCTCACTCTGCCAAAGAACACGCCCCACCTCTACAGACTCTGATGCAACAGCTATTCCCCTTTGCCTTCTATCATGGTACCCAAATGATTCTCCATAAGTCTCTCTCTGGCCTTTCTGAATTTTTCTACTTGTCCTTTGTTTTTTCCCTGTTCTTAAAATGTAAACCCTTGTCTAGGTTTTCTAATCAGTCCTCTTCCCTAGACTATAATTATCACATCACCTCATACAAATGACTCCTAAATCCAATCTCCAAACCGGACTCCTTCTTCAAAACCAAATATCCAACTGCATAGAAATCTACACAGAGAAATCCATTAAGACTCAGTATTCCCAAAATGGGAATGGAATATGTCTTCCTCCAAAAGCACACTCCTCTGTGATATGATTACCCTGTCCTAGGCTGGAAACTCTGGTTCCTGCCTCTTCTTTAAAGTCATTTCTAGTTTAGAAACTAAATTCTGGCTCTTCCACCTCATGGTGCCTCTCAAATCAGGCCCTTTCTCTCCACAACCACTTCCACTGCCAGACAGGCCTGGCATTTCTTATCTGAGTATGACAATAGTCCCTAATGATGGAGAGATTAAACAGCAGTCCCTATGGAGGGGGGGTGGGAATTCATAGAGAAATGAGAGATCACTCCAAAGCACACACCATTCCATTCCCCCCTTACTCAAAAACCTTCCAGAGCTCTCTATGGCTTAAAGAATGAAACCAGAAGTCCTTATGGTGACTATAAACATGCTCTAAGAGCTGATCCCTGGCTATCTTTCTGGCCTGGTTCCTCATTCCTCTTTACCCACTGGGCCTCACATGCCATCCAGAAGGGATCATCTGTGATGCCCAAACACACTCTGCATCTTTCCCTTTGCTTCTCACTTGTGCCTCAACTCAGCATGCTCTTCTCCTTCCCTCTAGGAGAGCAACAAGGGATGAATGCTTCCACATTTCTCATAAAGCTAGAATCATTGTGAGGCACAGAAGCAGAGGGTCTAAGCATGGATGTCTTTGAGTCAAATGACCACCATCAAACCCCAGTCTGCTGTCAACCAGTAGTATAAATCTCCTGAGCCTCCATAGTTGGCTCATCAGCAAACTGGGAACAATAACCTTACCTGCCTCTCAGGACTGCTGAGAAGATTAAAAAAGCAGCCATGTTGGGCTGGGGATATAGCTCAGTTAGTAGAGTGCTTGCCTTGCATGCACAAGGCCCTGGGTTCGATCCCCAGTACTAAAAAAAAAAAATAGGCATGTTGAGCACACAGCAGGTGCACAATGAGTGTCTCTCCTACTGGCAATATCATTTTTAAAATATATTATTGTTTGAAGTGAAATTTCCAACAAATCTAAATATACTGTACATGTGTAAGTAAGCTATCAAAAATAATTAAAATTATCAAGCCCATCATCGCCTGGTTTGTAGGACTGCTGGAGATACCATACCTTCCTTACATAGTCTCTCTAGTAAACCATCCTGAAATGGACAAAAAAAAAGTTAAAATAAAAATAGCCATAAAACTTATCTTATTTGGCTCTTTTAACCCCATTCCTGAGGTTATTTCCCCACTGGAGGACAGTAGTAGTTCCTTTGATTTTCTGCACAAAAAAACTTGTTAGCAGTATTACTTGTAAGATTAAATAATTGGAAACTAAATGATATAGTCAACAGTTGGGAACAGGCTCAAAAAACTCCAGAAGCAGTGGGAAGTCCATAGTACCTGGAACTCATGGGCTTCACCAAAGGGTCTTCCTCTTCCCTGCTCCTTAAATGCCCAGAGGATATACACTATGAAAGTCAGAATATTTGAAGTCCAACATGCAATGTTATATCTCAGGATCAAAACTTATTTGAAGTTGTCAGTACAGTGTATACAAGATTATTTCAATTAACATTTATTGTAAGTTACTCAGACTTTTAAGGAGTGCATAAAAGTAAAGACATGGTTACATTTCACAGAGAGACCAGGCTCTGCCTTAAACTTCAACATAATCTTAACCAGGTAGACAATGATAACGTCACAGGAAAAAGGACCACCTAAGATCTGGGCAACTCTGAAAACTACCATTTTTCATTAAAAAATGAGAAATACAGAAAGAAATTTGGTTCTAGCATAGATGAACATAAGCAATAACATTTAGTTTTGAGAAAACAAAGTCCAATAGAAACCAAAAAGGCAAAGGTCCAAGTTGGGGTAGGGCTGGTCATCTTGGCAGCCTTCATTAAGTAAGCACTGCCTATTTGGGGAGGTAGAAAATGTGATCTCACCACTTTTTTCTGTTCTAGAGAATCCAATTGGCATCTCTACTTCTTCTGTGAGAGACCATGCTCGAATTCAGACCGTATTTCCTGGCAGTCAGAGGGAGGAAATAAAAAAGGATTTGCATTTCTCTAATTGCTAGAGATGATGAATATTTTTATATATATTTGTTTGATTTAAGGAGGCTGATTCATAGTGGGTTAGGGAGGGGGAACATGGGAGAAATAGAAAAACTCTAGATAGGGCAGAGGGGTGGGAGGGGAAGGGAAGGGGCAGGGGGTTAGCAAGGATGGTGGAATGTGATAGCTATCATTACCAAAGTAGATGTATGAAGACACAAATTGGTATGAACATATTTTATATACAACCAGAGACATGAAAATTTTTGCTGTTTATGTGCAATAAGAATTGCATTGCACTGTCATTTATTTTTAATAAAACAAATTGTTTTAATAAAACAATTAAAAAATTAAAAAGGAAAAGGAGACATATGACCTCACCTGCTCCAGTACCTCCAGGCTAACTGAAGAGCAAGCCTCCCTGGGCTTTGCTCTCTTTATAGCCTGATTAATTTCACAATAATGGGAAATATTTTCTTTCAAAATAAGAGAAATAAGGGACTTTAAGTAACTCTTTGTTGTATAAGTTCACCAATATGGGTAGACTTCTTTTATTCACTGTAACAGGTTTCAAGAAAAGTAAATTGATTTATTTTGACCAGTACTTTTGACCAGTTTAACTCTTAAACCGTTTTTTTTTTTTTTGGGTCACAGAGCCCTCTGAAAATAAATGTAACCTATGGACCTCTCCCTGGAGAAATGCACAGAGACTTGGCACATACACATTGTATACTCCATGAATATTTTTTGCATGCAATTTAGGGATTTATGGAACCCCTGAAGGTTGCCCCAGCCCCCCAATTCCTGCTCTTATTATTTTTTTCCCCAAAGAGAAAAGTTGAAGATTACTCAGGTAGTTGAGACCCAAACAGTCCTCATGAATTGGATAAAATAATAGAATTTGAGAACCTGCAAATGCAGGTCCTTGCTTCAAAGCTTTTCAAATTGTTGCTTATTGATAGCAATTGAACACTTTACAAATGAAATACTCTGCAGAACACCAATATTTGAAAGAGTTAAAAATAAAGCTACTCTTGGTGATAAAGATGCTAGGGGACTTGGATTCCCATCCTTTCAAATATCCCTGTGGCACTTCCAACTCTGAGAAAGACACTTGAAAACATCACTCTGGGCTGGCTCCAATGGCCCATCAAGCCACCCTTGGGCCCTTGTCTCCAGGACTGTTAATATGCCCAGGCACTGCCTGGGAGCATGGACTGTTCAGAGAACAATCTTAACATACCTATTTCTTGGCCCAGTTGGGAGGACTTCAGAGATCCTGCTGACGAGACAACAGCACATCTGTGCCATGGCCCAGCCTTGGTCCTGATGTTCTCCTTGGGCAGGTAGCCCTCCCAGTCAGAGGTGTTGAAGGGAAAGTCTGTGGCCTCCACCATGGATACATTCACACGGTCCCGAAGGTAGCAGCGCAGGGCATCTGCACTGTACTTGACACCTGGCCCTGGCCCCTTGTAGGACACTTTGTACTTGTTCATATTCAGATAATTCTTCAAGATCTTTTGCAACCTGGGGATAAGATTTTTTGATGAGCTTTCCTTGTTCCACACTTGGAAGGAGGCTTGTGGATTGGACTTGGTGGAGCCCTTGGGACCACTGAGGGCCTGGCTGTTCTTCTGTGGGTCCTGAGTGTTGTCTGAGGACACAGACTGGGAACGAGACCTCATGGTTAGTTTCTCCAGAGTCTTCAACACCTGGAATTCCTTGGTTTGCAATTTAAGAGAATCATAGTAACTCCCTTTCTTTCTTTCCTTCCAGACACAGATGACTGCAAACAGGAGAAAGGCCACAATACAGCAGCTGAATTTTTTCTTCATGTTGGTGTGAATCATAATGAAAGTTGTGTTCAGGGAAGCCCCTCTGTTCTCAGCAGGAGAACAAATCTAAAAAGAGTGGGACAAGGAAAAAAAAAAAAAAACGATGTAAAGAACATCCATAAGTGGCACACAGCCAGGGACAGTGGCACACATTGCAATCCCAGCAACTCAGGAGGCTGAGGCAGGAGATTGCAGTTCAAAGCCAGCCTCAGAAACTTATCAAGGCCCTAAGCAATTTAGCAAGACCCTGTCTCAAAATAAAAAGGGATGGGGATGTGGCTCAGTGGTTAAGTGCCCCTGGATTCAATCCCTAGTACCAAAAAAAAAAAAAAAAAAAAGGCACACAGAGGATGATGGGCCAAGCATTTAGAGTGAGAATATGTGAATTCCAGTCCTGCTATACCTCCCACCAATTATGCAGCTTTAAACAACTCTCTGAAAAATTCAGCTTTCATTTGGACTTTAAATGTACACAGCATTCCCTTGGACACTCCCTCCTTCCTCTGTGAACCCTGAATGCTTTCTATACCTTCCCACCTTTTATTTCTTTTTAAATTTTTTTTAACATTTATTTATTAGTTGTAACTGGACACGATATCTTCATTTCATTTATCCATTTTTATGTGGTGCTGAGGATCGAACCCAGGGCCTTGCACGTGTTAGGCAAGCACTCAACCTCTGAGCCACAATCCCAGCCCCCTACCTTTTATTTCTACACCCTGAGTCTTCGTCTCCGGTTGACTTGTCTACGTCCCTCGAGAAGCTTCACTCTTAGTTTCTTAAGGTCGGGAACCACATCTTGTGCATCACTTGGTTCCTAGAACCTTATACTATCTGTTAGATGAAGGCATGCACACTTGAAAAAAAAGAGAATAAAAAGAAGAGCAAGATGACTGTTCTATATCACAGAACCTGGAGTCTAAAATCCTCAGTGCTCTGGCATTATTTTAAAATAGCTGGAGAAAGACCCCTTGCCATGGATGATGCTACAGATTTGTGGTGCATCTCTCTAAGGGCTGTGATGTTGGACTCCCATATAAAAACAAAAACAAGGGTTGGTTTCACAACATGACACTCAGTTTTGTGCAGTGCACTGTAAGAACAGCACTCATAAGACAAGAAGTCGGCTAACTCACTTCATGATAGAGGAGAAGAAATCTTGATAAGGTAGCAGACATGTGGCAAATTAAAGAAATTGAAACAAATCTTCATTAAGCACAATAGATATTATTTAATTTCACTCTGACCAGAATCACTGTGATATATAACTAAAGAGAGCACCATACATATCAGAATCGAATAAAAGGGCTTCTTCTGAGCCATGCAGATGGGCTCTGACCCACCATCCAGGAAGGTGTTATAATCTCCACTTTTATAGATTAGCAGCAACCTGAGGCTCTGAAAGGTTAAAGGAAGTGCCCAGGATCACAAGGCTAAGGAAAGGTTCAAATTGAAGTGCATTTGATTCCATAAGCCAAGCTCCTTGTACTATATCTTGCACAGAAGTGTTGCAAGTTCTAGAAAGTGGGCCTCACTAAGCAAACAGAGCCAATTCATTTTCTCAGAATTTATTGTGCAACTGAATGGAAGATGGAAGCACTTTGAACTCAAACACTGTGTGTATCTTTTGGAAAACATTAAATTCTCTCCTCAATCACTGGATTTATTTACCGTAATAAGTCAAAGCAATTGCCCCCAAGATTTTGCTAATCCACAAGGAGTCTGGAGTCCCTTCTCATGAAGACTGCTCCTAAGGACATTAGGGATTAACCAGTAGGAAAACTGGGTTGGGTATCTGGCTTCTTTTTTCCATTCTTGATGATGTAGGGCAAATGAATATCTCTGCTCCTAAGTTTTTATAGGATATCTATTTTTGCCTACCTCATTCATAAAAATTTGGGAGGACCAAACAAAAGGAAATGTTAATGAACTTGGAAGTAGGTAAGAAAGGCAGGCAAGGTATTCTGAATAGAGATGGAAGAGCAGTTCCTTGGCAAGAGAGCCATGTGGGGGTGATACAGGCCCAGCGAGCAATGGCAGAGTAGAACACGGGCTAGGTCTCATCAGCCTAAGAGGCAGGTTCTTCATCCAAGACTCTAATTAACTGACATCCAGCTCACTGTTGGAATTTGCTGTAAGTACCAACCAAAGCAGTATTTCCTACTATTCTAGATCTTAGGAACCAGTGGCTCTGAGGATGATGGTTTCCTAGCATGGGTGGTTGAGATTTTGTAAATGTCCCAGAAGAAAAATTCAAACATAAGATCAAAAGGTGAGAGGTAGAAGGCTTGTCACATCATTAGGAAACTAAGGAATTACATTTCCTCAGCCACACAACAAGAATAAATCACATAACCATGTGACAACTCAAAAAAAAAAAAACTAGAGGGGCTGGGGTTGTGGCTCAGTGGTAGAGTGCTTGCCTCACATGTGTAAAGCACTAGGTTCAATTCTCAGCACCACATATAAATAAATGAATAAAATAAAGGCCTGTCAACACTACAAAATATTTTAAAAAATAGAGAAGTAGTATTTAAGGAGACCCAACTACATGGTAGACACTTTATCATTACATCATAGGAAATAGATATTCACAACTCTACTAGGAAATGAAGAAACTGAGCCTTAGCAGGGTTACAGGGCTTCTCTAAGGGTTTCTTTAGCTCATCAGTGCTAGAACCAGGATTGAAACCCAGGCCTATCTGATTCTAAAGGCCCATCATTGTCTTTTTACAAAAGAACAGGGATCTATGATAGGGAACAGTGAAAAGTCAGTGTTGGCCATCAGGACTCAGAAATCAGGGTACCCAGAGTGACAACTTGATATGTCAATTATAGAAAAGCCACTTCACCATAAGCAGTGCACCTGCCAGCACTGGTGAACATCATTTTACCACTCAGGGGCCCTTACACATGACTTAGGATTTGTAAGACACAGTATAGCTCTGTGAGATGAGCAAAACCGATTTTATGAGCTCCATTTATAGCTGAAGAACATGAGGTTTTGGGAATACAAGTAGTTTTTAAAGTTCCAAGAGTGATTTGGAAAGAATGGACTTGGAACTTGACTTTTACATATCTGAGTGAAAGGTAATGTCAGGGAGGGGACTGTGGGGGAAGAGTTCCCACAAACCACCTGGCCCAAGGACTGTCCTGCAACCCTCAAATGGCCCCAGCCTTCATGGCCTGTGCAGGTCATGGCTCCAGAGCACACATCTGAACTTAGATATCAGGTCCTTCAAGTCCACCAGCAGCCTGGAGCATCTGGTCATAGGGATTTAGAACTGCAGGATCCTCTTTCACCTCTCAAGCATTTTAATAAGGCAGACTGAAGAAGCTTCATCTAAACAGCCCAATAAAGGGGAAAGAGTAGCAAACTTTCTCCACAAATTCTTTGGAAAAACACTCCAAGTTTTGAATTTTCCTATCCCACCAACTGACTTCTTAAGCCTCCATGTATTTACACTTTTAAAATCTCTGCCCTTGACCTTCAGTAGAGCTCACGTCCACTGGGTACGATGCCTGTCCACTGCTTGCAATACTGCTTTGTAATTCTGCTTTTCATGTCTCCTCCTGGCATTTCTGAACCACCATACTCAACACAATGTCCCCCACAGGGATTATTGAGCTGGGTATGGTGGGGCATACCTGTAATCCTGGTGAGTCAGGAGACTAAGGCAGGAAGATCACAATTTCAAACAACTTAGCAAGACCCCATCTCACAATCAGGTAAAAAGGCTGGGAATGTAGGCTCAGTGGTAGAGCACCCTTGAGTTCAATCCAGTTTAAAAAAAAAAAAAAGGATTATTATACTCATGTGACTATATCAATGGATCCTTACAACCACCATGAGACTTCTGGGAAAAAGAATACGATAACAACTCGCATTACTGTCTACAGAGCCCAAGCTGGCAATAAAGCAGCAGAAAGAAAACCTTAAAGTAAGGAATTCTGCCATGAACTACTTATCAGCACATACTCAACATCAAATGTGGTGCTTGTCACATAGGTGCTCAAAAAGGCTGAGTGAATTATAGGGTAACTCAAATCTTATGTTTATAGCTTATAGAAAAACAGGCCAGCCACCTACACACCCACCTCCACCCTGCCCCACATTGAATCAGTGTTAGAGGACTAGAAAAGAAAAGAAAAACTATCAACACTGTAGTCAGGCATTGGGACCCTGAGATTCCTTGTCAGTGTATTCTGCCACACAATTTTTTACTCTGGAATGTACTCTCTGCTAGTTCATGCCTCTAGGTGTTTCTTACCTGCTTCTGGCTAATATTCCTGGGGCTGCAGGCCCTCCAGATCCTCAGGAGCAAGCACTGTTCTCCATGGGAACAAGGTCTGCTTTATTAGGTCTGGAGGCCAGGGCTCATTTTTCTCAGGATGATCAAAAAACATCTGCAAAAGGGAAAACAATTTTTTTAAAAAAATAGGAGGGGAGAACAGTTTTCTAGTAGAACTGGGTTAAATATTAACAAGATCGATAGGTACTTTTATAGGCCTAGACTCTGGTGTAACCCAGGAAGCCTTGGGATTTCAGAAAAGAGTGAAAAGCCTCTTCTTACAGGTACAATATTCTAGATCCCTGAACAGCAGGAAAGCCTAGAAAACTGACTATGCCAGATAGATGTATGCTGAAAGTATAAAGTAGGCCCCATCAACTAACCTGGGAAAGGCTTAGTTAACCTCTGCTTAGGGATAAATGGCAAGTAGACTCAACATCCTTGATGTTTGGTCAACAGCCTTCAAAATGATAACACTGGGCAGATTATAATAAAATTACATTTGAAAGAGCATTATAAATTAACTCAACTCTTCTAGATAGTATTCAAACCACAGAAATAAAAGCTCATGATTTTTGACCAAGTTGCCATACTTCTAGGAAATAAGACTGAATAAACAATTCAAAAGAGAAAGAAGATTACAAATTTTAGTTTCCTCCCATGTAAAATGATTCCCTACCTTATACAGTTGTGGTGAAGACTGAAAGAGGATTAAGGAAATAAAAATGTTTGTTCTATAAAGATCAAAAGTTTGTGCTGATAGATAGAGGCTAACCCACAATAAAGGAGAAGAGGAAGAATTAATATTCAGTAAATATTTATTCAGACAAAGAGGAATGAAGGGAAGGGAGGGGAGACAGGAAAAGAAAAGACAATGGAATGAATCTGAAATAATTTTCCTATGTATTTATATGAATATTCCATAGTGAATCCCACCATTAGATACATCCACAAGCATGGGGTCCTAACTAGAATAAGATATCCCATGTTTATATAATTATATCAAAATGAATTCTACTGTCAAGTACAACTAAAAGGAACCAATCAAAAATGAATATGGAATTTTAAAAAGAATGTGATTTTTATAAAGCTTTTAATTTCAAATTTATGGTAAAAAAAATTTAATTCAATTTCTAGCAATAGCTATACTCTGGGAGAATCTCTGGTGGGAGAATATACACAATTGTGTGTGTGAATTTACATAGCAAAAGGAAAAACTAATATTGTAATTAGAAAAAGCAAAACAGAAATGTGCATACATTTTTTTTATAACTTAATTCACCTTTTTATGTGGTGCTGGGGATCAAACCCAATGTCTCACACATGCTAGGCAAGCACTCTACCACTGAGCCACAACCGCAGCCCTACATACATTATCACGACAAAAAGTTATACATATCCAAGTGTCTTAAAAAATACACATGGTTGAGATCCCAAGACTAATGAGCAAACACAAAATAAAAGAATAATTCTCATTTTATCAGTTTGACTTCTTTTATTACTCTTCCTATGCTAGTTGAGTACTTATGGTAAAACTATTTGGAGCAAAATGAAAAATTAACTTCACCCTATGTATCAACTTGATGCACAATTTTGGGCTGACATGGAAGCTTGTCCTCGGTGGGGGGGCGGACGGACGTAGTATTACGAAAACTAAGAGAACACCATATAACAGGCATCATCCTCTACCATCAGGAGAAAATCCTCCTTTGAAGGTGGTGAGGGGGCTTTCAGGTTGGGAGAACCCCAGTTTTTCAAGCAAGTAGAGAGAACCTAGGCATGACTGACAGGGCAAAAGTGAGAGGCATAATCATATCCCTGGCTAAAATTTTGGCACGCCTTATCAATTCAGAAAAGATCTGGTTTGGGAGTAGCTTCCTGGGAGAATCAGGAAATGACTTTGATAAGAATCCCTCTTCTTAAGGCATGGGTTTCCTTTCTCACATCAGCACTTATCATTATGTGCACATTCATATTTGAGTTGATTGCTGTTTGTCTCCTTCTAATAAAAATGTGAAGCTCTAGGGGCTAGGGTTGTGGCTCAGCAGTACAGCACTCACCTAGCATGTGCGAGGCGCTGGGTTCGATCCTTAGCACCACATAAAAATAAATAAATAAAATAAAGGTATTGTGTCCAATCAGAACTTTAAAAAATAAATAATAATAATAATATTATAATGAAGTTCTATAAGTAGGAACCTTGTCAGTCCTCTTCACCACTAATGCTGGCATCTCCAAACACTAAGTGAATGCAGGGCATATGGTAGGCACTCAATAATATTTGTTGAGTGAAGCAGCCCTTTTGAGAATTCTGCATATTTCAGTCATCAGTGATGGAAGAGGCTTTCTTAGCCCCATCAGGCACTAGCCTTTAGGTGATATCTACTGTGTGTGGAGTCTGCTTTGCTGCGCTTCCCTAACAATGCATGTGCTGCTGGGACATGAGGCTTTGGTTTGAGTTCCACCATAGACACCAGTAGAGTGCACCAAACCCAGCTTTCCTTCTGTGATGTCAACTGCATCAGCTTGAAAGACTTGCCCTTGAGAAGATAAAAATCACTCTTGATTTCAAAAAACAAACCATTTAAAGCAATGTGGTGCAACTGACTATCTAGATGTATTGCAGGTGATGATAAAGACCTTCCAAAAATAGTGACAGTGCTGCCAGTTAGACAGCAGCACTGTCTTCAACCAGCTGCAGAAGTGATAACGGAACCCTCTGCTCTGGAGGATAAACTAGTGATCATGACAGTAATGGCTGCCATTTACTTAGAACTAGCTATATGTTCATGCTCGGCACTCACAATAGCTTAGGGGTTAACAGTACAAGGGCTGAAGTCAGACTGATGTAAGTCTCACCAGTTACATGACCTTGGGCTACTCACCCCTCTAAAACTCAGTTAATTCGCCTATCAAATGGAAAGAATAACAGATCCTATCTCATAGGGTGATGTACAAAATCAAGTAAGATCATACATCCAAAGGGATTGTAACAGTGCCTGTGACAAGTACTATCGACACATGTCATTTATTCCTCACCATGCCCCACTCATGTGGACACCATTGTTATTCCCAAGTTACAAACAGGGAAAATGAGACAGGGAAGATAAGGGGCATTTGGACTGCTACTTGAATTTCTCTCTTTCATGCAATACTTATAAAGTTCCATCTGTATGGAATGTCCTTTCCTGCCTTGTTCACACTATGCCCATTCAGACTCTAACACCAATTAAAGAACCCCTTGACTTTGAAGCCTTCCATGACCCCACAGAGATCACTGTGACTCCACTATGCCCGTCTGTCCCTCATAAACCTATGTGACATTTGAGAGCAGATCTGTCCCAGCCATATTGACAGTTCTTTTCTTTGAGACATCTCTGGCTCCCTGCATCTAGTAGCCAGGCTCTGGATCATGACTATGAAATGTTGAGTCATGTTTGAATGAAAGAATGTCAAGTTTTGTGCGGAGTGAGAGAGAGAAATTTAATTTCATTTTTGCTACATATCGATTTCCAGTTTTCCCAGCACCATTTGTTGAGGAGGCTGTCTTTTCTCTAATAAATGTTTTGGGCACCTTTGTCTAGTATGAGTTTATTTATGTGGGTTTATTTATGTGGGTTTGTCTCTGTGCCTACTATTATGTACCATTGGTCTATGTGTCTGTTTTGGTGCCAATACCATGCCATTTTTTGTTATTAGGGCTCTGTAGTATAATTTAATGACTGGTATTGTGATGCCTCCTGCTTCAATCTTCTTGCTAGGGATTGCTTTGGCTATTCTGGGTCTCTTATTTTTCCAAATGAATTTTCATGATTGCTTTTTTTAGTTCTATGAAGAATGTCATTGGGATTTTATAGGAATTGAATTCAATCTGTATAATACTTTTGAGAGTATGGCCATTTTGAGAATATTAATTCTGCCTTCCAACAATATGGGAGATCTTTCCATCTTCTAGGGCCTTCTTTCTTTCTTTGGTGTTCTGTAGTTTCCATTGTAGAGGTCTTTCACCTCTTTTGTTAGATTGATTGCCAAGTTTTGTTTTGTTTTGCTTTGTTTTGTTTTTGAGGCTATTGTGAATGGGATTTTCCTAATTTCTCTTGAATGAAAGAATGAAGCTAGTTCTGACACCATCCCTCCCTCCTCCCCACAACCTGATTGCCAAAATCCCCTCTACAGCACTGGTGTGTAGATGTTCATTTAGTCTGCTGGATATACTGAATGACAGGGAAATCAACACCTCCCTAGGTGGCACATGGCTGTCCAAGCTGTTGTGCCTTTTTGACCTCAAAATGAAAGAAAATCAATTTCCCTGTAAAAATGGATCCAGTGATTTAAGCTCTGCTCTCTGTTCACATAGACTCAGAATGAAAGTCACTAACATTTCTTCAGGCCAACCAACATGCAGGCTCAGTATTAAGAATGTTTCATGCATCCACAAATTATTCTTACTGCTATGCTGTGCGGACCACACCACCCACTATCCCTGCAGTCATCTACTCCCACACCATTCATTCACACACATCTCTTCATTCTTTGAATATTTTAGCTCAAGACTCCCTGTAATTTCCCCCAACACTATCTCTCCTGCGGTGCTTAGTTATATGTGAATATCATATCCACCTACGAGATAGTCTAGTTCTCTGGCCTCACAGCTCTTGAATCTCTTCTACCCCCATATTTGTGATATCAATCACTCACTCTCAGGTTAGAATTCTGATCTTTTTATTTCCAAAAAATATACTCCCTCCATAATCCCAATTTCAGACTTCCTTTTCCAATCACCACTCCTTGTCTTTCCAGCTTCTTCCAACTCTTCCCAACTCCAGCAATCTTCTGTGGCTCATCCTATCAACTCCTTGGTCTCCCTCACCTCCCACATCCTTACTCCCCTTCCTACCAGCTTAAATTCCTTAGTTAAGCATTAAAAGGACTCCCCTATCCTCTCTTATCACATGGTTGGCCAAAACCCAATCCTGGCTAAATCCAATGCTGTCTGACCCCATACCTGCAGCCATGCAATTGAACTTGGCTAGATAACAACCACACAACAATGTGTATTGATTTCACTCCATGTTACTGATCACTAACTGCCAGAAGGTCCTTAGTCTTCCCAGCAGTCACATGCTGCACTTCCAGTACACTCACCTACCACCCTCCTAGAATTCTTTTTTACTTTATCCTCTCATTCTCACTCTTCCCTGATGAACTTGCTACTTGTTCATGGAGAAAACATAAGGTACCAGAATAGAAGTTGCTCAAGCCCCCTACCACAGCCCACATCACCTACAGTTATGTGTATATGTCTCTTCATAGGTCTCTTTCTCTGTTACATGAACTGGCTGCATCTAACACTTGCAATGACCAGCATTCATCCACTGGATTCTGTACACTCTTGTCTACTTAGGGAAATTATTATATAAAATTTCCCCCTTTTTTCCTCTGCATCAACAAGTACCTCTTTCTCAAAGGTCATTCTCATTAGCACATAGACATGCTGATATTCCCATATCTTTTTTTTAAGAGAGAAGACAGAAAGAGAGAGAGAATTTTTTTAAATATTTATTTTTCAGGTTTTCGGTGGACACAACATCTTTATTTTATGTGGTGCTGAGGAATGAACCCAGTGCCCACACATGCCAGGCAAGCGTGTTACCGCTTGAGCCACATCCCCAACCCAATATTCTCATATCTTAAAAAAAAAAAAAAAAACCTTTAAAAACAAAAAGAACAAAAAGGAAAACCCTCTCATGATTCAGGCAGCCTCCTCCTGACTCTGATCAGCTTTGCATCACTAATAGTGAGACACCTAGATAGTAGCTGCCTATGAAACATTCTTACCCCACATGTTTAATCTGCTTATTATCAAGTCTTTGTATGCAACTCCAGTTTTTAGTAAATTCAGAAGAAAGAGAAAATTAAACAACACCATAGGAATGTTATCAGACAAATTCAGAACATAAGACAGAACTATTGAAATTGTTTCATCAACAAGTCACTGAGCATAAAAAAAACCCAAATAGCTTAAAAGAAATGACAATACTATCAAATAGAGACCCTGCTTACACCTTAATTTACAAAACATCTTTGGAGACAAGTGGATTATTTGAATATACATTAACTATTATATGATATTAAGAAATTATTGTTAATCTTGTTAGGTGTATTAATTGTATTGCAGTTATTTTTTACAAGGCCCTCTGCATGTGAAGTAGTAAGAGATGAAATTTACTTTAAATACTTCAGCCAAAACCAAAATAAAGTAAAGCAAATATGAAAAAGATGCAATGTCATTTAGATTGAGCTATGTAAGGAACAAAGATGGTTTACAAATTCTTTTTTTCTTGACCAATAAGATTGTTCGGCAATTTAGTCTTCTGGATACACTGAATGACAGGGAGTGAGCACAGGGCATATGGTAGGCACTCAATAATATTTGTTTACAACAGATAATTGTTTGTTTTACTGAAGGAATTGACTTAAAAAAATTGGCCTAGCCAAAGTTCACAGATTTGGCTAATGAACAAATTCTAAACAAATTCCATTTCCCTGCCCCTTTCTCTAAATCTCTTGACCTCATTTCAACTTCCAGCTCTGGCCCTATTTCTCTTTATACCAAAACTCTTTGGCCATATCACTATTTCCAATTCCCATCTTCCCATTCTCATTTCAAGCCTCCCCATCTCCACAAAACTGTTCTTGGTAGCGTCACCAAAGACCTCTGTGACCTCCACGTTGTTAAGCAGGTGGTCAATGCTCAGTCTTCATCTTTTCTCCCATCAGCAGGACTGTAAGTAGTTGTTTGATTCTTCCTATTTGATACATATTGTTCACATGGCCTCCAAATCCTCCAGTTCTGGTTTTTCTATGTTACTGGTCACTGCTTCTCAGTAGTCTCCACGGCTGGCTGATTCCTCACCTCCCCCACTTCTCTGCACTGACTAATGACTAGCTATGATCAGGTTCCCCTCCGCCCAGCCTGCATTTTACATTCGATATGCATTTGATAAAGTCTACTAAAGTGAGTGCAGAAGGCAGATTCTGTCAGTGAGTTCTAGTCACCACGTGCCAAGAAACAGGCACCTTAGGACGTGCTACTCAAAGTGAGATCTACCGACAAGTGCTTGTCTGAAAAAGTTTTTCAAGGTCCAAGAGGAGAAAAGTACAGAAACTGAGTGTAAACAACTTTTATAATAATTTCAAAGGACAGTTTTATTCCTATCAAATATAACAAATATTTTTAAATGGGGTTTGCCTTTTGAATGACCTCTTATTTCATTTTATCATCCTATAAATCATTTTATTATAAATTGCAAAACTACTGACATATGAGAACCTGGGCAAAGAACCTAGTTCTTCATTACCAATAGTTTAAGTGGCCCTGGCTTTGGAAATGACGGAGGCTGTCATCTCAAAAACCCAGATTCAAATCCTGGCTTTTCTATCAGTCACCTGATAATTTCTGTGTGCATTGTGCCTTCATCTGTAACACACAAAGAATAATACTTAAAAGTTCACCTCTGTAGTACACAGAGAAAATTAATGGTAGATCTTATCACTTTGTTTAAGATAATAATTATGAAGCATTTACCATGTGCTAAAGTCTCTTTATTATGGCAGAGTCCACTTATTTCCTAGTCCATTTATTTCCTAATAATAAAGCTTACAGTAAAATTGTTAGCGCCAGTTTCCTACAGTCTCCAAGGAGCTAGTCCCTGCCGACAGGGATCCCACACCCCAGCTCCTAGACACTTTCAGCCTATTGAGTGGCAGCCAGCACGGGTCAAGACACCAACAGTTTTGTCAAAACATTTCTGACGTGTAACTATTTTGCTGAAAAAAGCAGCAAAGGTCAGAAGTGTTATAGGCAACAGGAAACCAATTTGTAGCTAGTGAATCTGAGAAGCGTATTTAGGAAGCCATGAGAGATTTACAGTCTGCGAAGCTGAGTTCGCAAACATCTAATGGAGGGTACGCTTAACTGCAGGGGTAAGGGTGGGGACAGGGAGATCCTGTGCAGAAAAAAGCTCTGAAGATAAAGGGGCTTTTATTCCTGCCTGACCTAACTGTTCCAGACTCAGACCGCAAAAGGGGCTGCTTACCAGAGATTAGATCTTCTTCCAGCCAGAGAAGGTACTGATGGAGAAGATAAGGAAATCTTCAGAAATTCCTGCAGATCTTTGCACAGAGGTTTTCTAATGGGCCTAGAGAACAGAACTTGGTAGGGGGGGTGTTGAGTCCTTCCCATCCACATGGCAGTGGTCCCTGACCAGAGTCAATCACTCTGAATACATAAAGCAACAAGAAAATTTTGGCCACTTGCTACTGTCTTGAACCTGGTGTCCCACAGACAGAAAAAGGTATGCTTGCAGAAGTTATGGTCTATTTGACAGATGGCTGATCAAAAATAGGCCCTTCACTTCCCATTAGCTTTCCTTCTACATAAATACCCATTCCCCAGTATAGGTAGTGAAAGCCCCAGTCCCAGTAGGCATCTTCCCCAATCTTACCTCACTAATGACCAATCTGCATTCCTCTCCACAAATCAAAGTTAAGCAGAGGAGGAAGGAGTAAAAAGGGCCTATAAAAAGGGCTGAATAAATACAGCACCACATGCCCCTCTTTCCTCCACTCCCCTATACTACACCACACCCCTGTACTACAGAAAAAGAGAATACAAGCCCGCCTCCAACTCTGAAAGAGGAACTGTTTCACTTCCTCCACCTCCCCACCTCTCCACCTCCCCACACCCCAGCACTTTAAAGCAAATGTCAGATTTCACCTCACTGGTTCCTACCAGCTCTTCTCAATTGGGCTCCATAAGAAAATTCAGCCTTAACATGACATTCTTTGTAGATATCAACTTACTGACTGGCAAATAAAATGGTATTAGTTATGTATCATCCTTGGAACTACTGAGAATATGGGCCTCATAAACTTTTCTATTGAATTCAGTTCTCTAAATTACCATACCAGGTTCTCCACAGAACATATGAATCTATTTATGATAATTAGCTGTGACCATATTGCCACTATCCCCTAAAATCCAAGCTACTCACAAATTTTTACCAACTCTCTTGAGTATGTACCTCACACTAAATTGCTCAAATGAGGATCTACAAAAAGGTCAGCACTGTTTGTTTGGATAATAGGCCGTTTTCAACTTGATTTTAATCTATAACAGTGTCCCACCTCCCCACATGACACTATTTTATTCTCTTCCACTGAGGACACATGTTCATTTGTCCTCTGGAACAACCCACACTCCTCATCTAGCTGATGACTTCCTTACAGTGTGTTTAAGGTACTCCTCAGTTCTATGTCCTGCAAACTGTTATGTTTTAATACTGGTTGAGATATGATGATTTCAAGTTCAAGGTCCTCCTAGGTTAGTTTTGATTGTTTGTTTGTTTGTTTGTTTTCTGTGTATGGATATTTTCTTTTTTTAATGTTTGAAAGGATCTAAGTCCTACAATCTAAAGCCATTGAGGATTTAGGAGATGAACAGGCGATGCCTGTGCTTTTCTACTTTGCAGTGGCCCCAAAGCCTGGAAGAAAATACACACCAATACTCAGAATAGGTTTGTTCCTCCAGAAAATGTGCATAGGTCCACTGTGAGCCAGACTGGGGACACAGCAGCACCAAAGCCAGAAATCCCCAGTCCCCCAGCATTTGCCACCTAGTGAGGGGTAAATAAAGAATCAAAGTACACAGGTATGTGGTGCTTTGGAAGGAGATAACCACTCTGCAGAAAAGCAGGGCAGAGGGATGGAGACCACCTGGGGTGAGGTGGGGGTGGTGGTGGAGATTTTAAAAATGATCAGAGGAAGTCTCACTGAGGAGTCATTAAAGGAAAGGTGGTGAGGAAGGGAGAAGGTCATGCAGCTTCCTGGTGAAAAGGGTAGCAGGTGGAGGGCAGTAAAATGCCTAGGCAGGGGCATATCGGCATGCTTCAAGAACAGCATCAAGGCCCAGGGCAGAGTGCGCAAGAGGACGGGCATGGGGTGGGCACCGGAAGAGGCGTGTAGGGCCCTAGACTGGTGCAAGAATTTTGACTTTGTGTGTGTCTTATGATCCACATAAATTGCCCAACTAAAATCATTTTAATATAGCTGATCTCTTTTTCTTCTCCTCAAAAACAAATACATCTTCTGGTATTTTCTTCGTTGTCTTGGTCCACAGATTAGGAAATCTTACCCAGACATTTGCCTTGTTGTTTCATGTTCATTTAAAGCTTTAATCAAGACTACTTTAGGTGACAGAGAATCTAAAATTTATTACCTATTTGCTATTAAATTTTCAGAATATTTTACTGAGGAATCCTTTCTCAGGTCACTACCTCACAGTGTAAGTTTTACTGCCAGTATTTTCCAAGAATTCTGGTACAATCATAGCAAGCAACCACACATTGCCCCAAATTTCCCAATTTGTTGAGGTGGAAACAGTTCTCTCTTTCTCTCTCTCTCTTCCATTTTCATGAGACTATGGAACTAGACACTTTCAGCAGTATCATAAAGTAAGATAAAATACATCAATATTTTTAAAAGAATCTTGGCTTTTCCCTCTAAGAATTGGCTGACTTATGTTTGAAAGGGACTGTTCTGGCTACCACATGGAGAATTCACTGTGGTAGGGGGAAGATTGGTGAGAGTACAAAAGAAAGTGCTTTCAAGAAGCTGTTGTAAGGAGCCCGCGGAAACTGCTTCTCGGTCCGGGTCCTGCTGAGGGCCAGTCAGGACTCACCCAGTGCTTTGGTTGCCCGGCAAGGGGAACGAAATGCTGCCATTCGCATAGGATACCAACATGGCAGAGATCTGACGTCTGCAGAAAGCGGCGGAGGAGGGAACTTCATCAATACCAGTGGTGACATAAGCAGTTGGTCTCCTGGTAGGGGGGGTGAGGCACAGTCACCCGAGTCTCCTCAATTTGTCGTCGAGCCAGAGGGAAGGAGCCGGGCCGCCGCCAGCGCCCGGAGCAGGCCCAGCGGCTCGCCAGCGTGGTGACCGCGTGACCCCAATTGGAGAGGGGGCGGAGCGGAGCCGCCACCCGCAACCACAAGGTGGGCAGACCCGCGACCCAGTGGTACATGGGCGTGGTAGGAGGGGCAGGGCAGAGACACCGCCCACGCTTGCAAGGTAAACAGACCTGTGTCAGCCTGGCGGGTCAGGCCCAGTGGCCAGCCAGTGTGGTACACACGTCACCCCAACTGGAGTAGGGGCAGAGCAGATCCTTCTCCCACGCCCGGATCAGGCCCTGCCGGTGTGGTGGTCACGTGACCCCAGTTGGAGTGGGGGCGGAGCGGAACTGCCACCCGTGCCCGCAGGGTGAGCAGACCAGTGATCAACCTGCAGATCAGGCCCAGGGGTCCGCAGGCGTGGTAGGAGGGGCAGGGCAGATCCGCCGCCCGCGCCTCCAAGGTAGGCAGACCTACAACAGACCGGCGGATCAGGCCCAGGAGCCTGCCGGCGTGGTACAAACACCACCCTAATTGGAGTAGTGGCAGAGCAGAGTCGCCGCCCGTGCCAGGAACAGGCCCAGCGTCCTGCAGGCGGGGTAGCCATGACACCCTAATTGGAGTAGGGGCAGAGCAGAGCCTCCACCCGTGCCCGAAAGGTGGGCAGATCTGCGACCGACCAGCGGGACAGGCCCAGTGGCCTGCCGGTACGACAGACACGTCACCCCATTTGCAGTAGGGGCAGAGTAGAGCCGCCGCCCGCGCCTGCAGGGTAGGCAAACCTGCAACCGACCGGCGGATCAGGCCCGGTGGCCTGCCGGCGTGGTACACTCGTCACCCCAATTGGAGTAGGGGCAGAACAGAGCCGCCGCCAGCTCCCAGAACAGGCCCAGTGACCTGCCGGCGTGGTAGCCACGACACCCCAATTGGAATAAGGAGAGAGCAGAGCCGCCGCCCGCACCTGCAGGAAAGATACGCAAGCAGTATGAAAAGACAAGGAAAGAAAGGACCACAAGCAATGCAGGTCAACGCAACTTTAGAAGAGGTAACAGCTGCAGCAGATGGAATGTCAGATAAAGAATTCAGGATATACATGCTTCAGATGATCTGGAGTATCAAGGAAGACATTAAACAGCAAAATCAGACAATGAAAGATCACTTCGACAACGAATTACGCAAACAAATCCAGGAAGCAAAGGATCAACTATACAGGGAGATAGAGGTTATAAAAAACAAACAAACAGAAATCCTAGAAATGCAGGAAGCAATAAACCAACTTAAAAACTCAATGGAGAATACTACCAGCAGAGTAGAACACTTAGAAGATAGAACATCAGACAATTAAGACAAAGTATTTCAACTGGAAAAGAACATAGACAGCTCAGCAAGACTGTTAAGAAACCATGAGCAGAACATCCAAGAAATATGGGATAACATTAAGAGACCAAACTTAAGAGTCACTGGGATACAGGAAGGTACAGAGCTCCAAACCAAAGGAATGAGCAGTCTATTCAATGAAATAATACAAGAAAACTTCCCAGACTTGAAGAATGAGACAGAACCCCAAATCCTAGAAGCCTACAGGACACCGAATGTGCAAAATCATAAGAGACCCACACCTAGACACATCATAATGAAGATGCCCAACATACAGAATAAGGAGAGAATTTTAAAAGCTACAAGAGAAAGGAAGCAGATTACATTTAGGGGTAAGCCAATCAGGATAACAGCTGATCTGTCAACACAGACTCTGAAAGCTAGAAGATCCTGGAATAACATATTTCAAACACTGAAAGAAAATGGGTTCCAACCAAGAATTGTGTATCCAGCGAAATTAAGCTTCAGGATGGAGGATGAAATTAAAACCTTCCACGATAAACAAAAGTTTAAAGAATTCGCAGCTAGAAAACCATCTCTTCAAAACATCCTCGCCAAAGCATTACAGGAAGAGGAAATGGAAAATAACAATGAAAACCAACAGTGGGAGGTAGGACAGTAAAGGGGGGGGGAATAATCAAAGAGGAAAACAAACCATGTTTAGTAACAGAAATAAACAAATATGGCTGGAAGAACAACCCATATCTCAATAATAACCCTAAATGTTAATGGCTTAAACTCACCAATTAAGAGACACAGGCTAGTAGAATGGATCACAAAACAAGACCCAACAATATGCTGCCTACAGGAGACGCATTTGATAGGAAAAGACATACATAGGCTGAAGGTGAAAGGTTGGGAAAAATCATATCACTCATATGGACTTCGGAAACAAGCAGGAGTGTCCATACTCATATCAAATAAAATAGATTTCAAGCCAAAGTTAATCAAAAGAGATAAAGAGGGACACTACATACTGCTTAAGGGAACCATACACCAACAAGACATAACAATCATAAATATTTATGCCCCAAACAATGGTGCAGCTATGTTCGTCAAACAAACTCTTCTCAAGTTCAAGAGTCTAATAGATCACCATACCATAATCATGGGAGACTTCAACACACCTCTCTCGCCACTGGACAGATCTTCCAAACAAAAGTTGAATAAGGAAACTATAGAACTCAATAACACTATTAATAACCTAGACCTAATTGACATATATAGAATATACCACCCAACATCAAGCAGTTACACTTTTTTCTCAGCAGCACATGGATCCTTCTCAAAAATAGATCATATATTATGTCACAGGGCAACTCTTAGACAATATAAAGGAGTAGAGATAATACCATGCATCTTATCTGATCATAATGGAATGAAACTGAAAATCAACGATAAAAGAAGGAAGGAAAAAGCATACATCACTTGGAGAATGAACAATAGGTTACTGAATGATCAATGGGTTATAGAAGATATCAAGAAGGAAATTAAAAAATTCTTAGAGATAAATGAAAACACAGACACAACATATCGGAATCTATGGGACACATTGAAAGCAGTTCTAAGAGGAAAATTCATTGCTTGGAGTTCATTCCTTAAAAAAAGAAAAAACCAACAAATAAATGATCTCATACTTCATCTCAAAATCCTTGAAAAAGAAGAGCAAAACAACAGCAAAAGAAGTAGAAGGCAAGAAATAATTAAAATCAGAGCTGAAATTAATGAATTCGAAACAAAAGAAACAATTGAAAAAATTGACAAAACTAAAAGTTGGTTCTTTGAAAAAATAAACAAAATCGACAGACCCTTAGCGATGCTAGCGAAGAGAAGAAGAGAGAGAACTCAAATTACTAGCATACGGGATGAAAAAGGCAATATCACAACAGACACTTCAGAAATACAGAAGATAATCAAAAACTATTTTGAATCCTTATACTCCAACAAATTAGAAGATAGTGAAGGCATAGATAAATTTCTTAAGTCATATGATCTGCCCAGATTGAGTCAGGAGGATATAGAAAACCTAAACAGACCAATATCAATTGAGGAAATAGAAGAAACCATAAAAAGACTTCCAACTAAGAAAAGCCCAGGTCCAGATGGGTATACAGCAGAATTTTACAAAACCTTTAAAGAAGAACTAATACCAATACTTTTCAAGCTACTTCAGGAAATAGAAAAGGAGGGAGAACTTCCAAATTCATTCTATGAGGCCAACATCACCCTGATACCTAAACCAGACAAAGACACTTCAAAGAAAGAAAACTACAGACCAATATCTCTAATGAACCTAGATGCAAAAATCCTCAATAAAATTCTGGCGAATCGGATACAAAAACATATCAAAAAAATTGTACACCATGATCAAGTAGGATTCATCCCAGGGATGCAAGGCTGGTTCAATATACGGAAATCAATAAATGTTATTCACCACATCAATAGACTTAAAAATAAGAACCATATGATCATCTCGATAGATGCGGAAAAAGCATTTGACAAAGTACAGCATCCCTTTATGTTCAAAACTCTAGAAAAACTAGGGATAACAGGAACATACCTCAATATTGTAAAAGCAATCTATGCTAAGCCTCAGGCTAGCATCATTCTGAATGGAGAAAAACTGAAGGCATTCCCTCTAAAATCTGGAACTAGACAGGGATGCCCTCTCTCTCCACTTCTGTTCAACATAGTTCTCGAAACACTGGCCAGAGCAATTAGACAGACGAAAGAAATTAAAGGCATAAAAATAGGAAAAGAAGAACTTAAATTATCACTATTTGCAGATGATATGATTCTATACCTAGCAGACCCAAAAGGCTCTACAAAGAAACTATTAGAGCTAATAAATGAATTCAGCAAAGTGGCAGGATATAAAATCAACACGCATAAATCAAAGGCATTCCTGTATATCAGCGACAAATCCTCTGAAATGGAAATGAGGACAACCACTCCATTCAAAATATCTTCAAAAAAAATAAAATACTTGGGAATCAACCTAACAAAAGAGGTGAAAGACTTATACAATGAAAACTACAGAACCCTAAAGAGAGAAATAGAAGAAGATCTTAGAAGATGGAAAAATATACCCTGTTCATGGATAGGCAGAACTAACATCATCAAAATGGCGATATTACCAAAAGTTCTCTATAGGTTTAATGCAATGCCAATCAAAATCCCATCGGCATTTCTTGTAGAAATAGAGAAAGCAATCATGAAATTCATATGGAAAAATAAAAGACCCAGAATAGCAAAAACAATGCTAAGCAGGAAGTGTGAATCAGGCGGTATAGCGATACCAGACTTCAAACTATACTACAGAGCAATAGTAACAAAAACAGCATGGTACTGGTACCAAAACAGGCGGGTGGACCAATGGTACAGAATAGAGGACACAGAAACCAATCCACAAAACTACAACTATCTTATATTTGATAAAGGGGCTAAAAGCATGCAATGGAGGAAGGATAGCATCTTCAACAAATGGTGCTGGGAAAACTGGAAATCCATATGCAACAAAATGAAACTGAATCCCTTTCTCTCGCCATGCACAAAAGTGAATTCAAAATGGATCAAGGAGCTTGATATCAAATCAGAGACACGGCGTCTGATAGAAGAAAAAGTTGGCTACGATCTACATACTGTGGGGTCGGGCTCCAAATTCCTCAATAGGACACCCATAGCACAAAAGTTAATAACTAGAATCAACAAATGGGACTTACTCAAACTAAAAAGTTTTTTCTCAGCAAAAGAAACAATAAGAGAGGTAAATAGGGAGCCTACACCCTGGGAACAAATCTTTACTCCTCACACTTCAGATAGAGCCCTAATATCCAGAGTATACAAAGAACTCAAAAAATTAGACAATAAGAAAACAAACAACCCAATCAACAAATGGGCCAAGGACCTGAACAGACACTTCTCAGAGGAGGACATACAGTCAATCAACAAGTACATGAAAAAATGCTCAACATCTCTAGCTGTCAGAGAAATGCAAATCAAAACCACCCTAAGATACCATCTCACTCCAGTAAGATTGGCAGCCATTAGGAAGTCAAACAACAACAAGTGCTGGCGAGGATGTGGGGAAAAGGGTACACTTGTACATTGCTGGTGGGACTGCAGATTGGTGCAGCCAATTTGGAAAGCAGTATGGAGATTTCTTGGAAAGCTGGGAATGGAGCCACCATTTGACCCAGCTATTCCCCTTCTTGGTCTATTCCCTAAAGACCTAAAAAGAGCATGCTACAGGGACACTGCTACATCGATGTTCATAGCAGCACAGTTCACAATAGCAAGACTGTGGAACCAACCTAGATGCCCTTCAATAGACGAATGGATAAAAAAAATGTGGCATTTATACACAATGGAGTATTACTCTGCATTAAAAAATGACAAAATCATAGAATTTACAGGGAAATGGATGGCATTAGAGCAGATTATTCTAAGTGAAGCTAGCCAATCCCTAAAAAACAAATGCCAAATGTCTTCTTTGATATAAGGAGAGTAACTAAGAACAGTGTAGGGACGAAGAACAGGAGAAGAAGATTAACATTTAACAGGGATGAGAGGTGGGAGGGAAAGGGAGAGAGAAGGGAAATTGCATGGTAATGGAAGGAGACCCTCAGGGTTATACAGTGGAGGAGGTAGAGAGAGAGGAGGGGAGGGGAGGGGAGGGGAGAGGTGGGGAGGGGGGAGGGTGGAGGATGGGAAAGGCAGCGGAGCACAACAGACACTAGTATGGCAATTTGTAAATCAATGGATGTGTAACTGATGTGATTCTGCAATCTGTGTATGGGGTGAAGGTGGGAGTTCATAACCCACTTGAATCAAAGTGTGGAATATGATATGTCAAGAAATTTGTAATGTTTTGAACAACCCACAATAAAAATTTAAAAAACAAAAAAAATAAAAATAAAAATAAAACATAAAACCAAAAAAAAAAAAAAAAAAGAAGCTGTTGTAAAAAATCCAGGTACAAAAGATCCATGTTCCCATTTACTGAGCTCTTCCTGGGTGCTCACATTTTATATGTTACCAAATTCAATCCTGACCATCACCCTGGGAGGTGGGACATTAACAAGCCTCTTCTTTAAACAAAGAAACTGAAGCTCAGAGAATTTAAGTCATTTGCTCATGGTGTCATGGCAAATGGCAAAACTGGGATGTGAGCCAGATTATCCCATCTTTGCGAGCTCGTTGTGCGCTCTAGCATGTCCTTCTACTCAGGCTCTTCGGGGGGTTACAAGTCAACTGCAGTTGTTGCTCATCATCTTCACCTTCTGTAGACTATGCCCCGAACTTTGTACAAACCTCATCTTCTTGTTGACCTTGAAACCAGAATATCTGCTCCTACAGACCTTAACGCAAAAGGCTATCTCCACTAGCCATAATGCCTCCAAGAAGCAGTCTGTGTGTCCTGGCCTCCAGAATCTCTGCCATAATGGACTCTCCTTCCTCTAAGATCCTGAACTCTTCAGCTGCCACTTGATCCTGCAATGACTCCTCTTTTTGCTTCCTCATGTCAGGCATTTGCCAAAAACTTTCTTCTGCTATAGGTGACTTCCCAGATAGGGGTGACATTTTCCAGGAAGTGCACATTTTCACATGTGTACATGTGAAAACACACACACACATACATACACACACACACTCTGCATCTAGATGAAGTCATTTCACTAGTCATCAGCAATAAAATGTGAACAAAACTAATATTTGTCATTTCTTTTTTTTTAATTTTTATTGTTGGTTGTTTAAAACATTACATAGTTCTTGATATATCATATTTCACACTTTGATTCAAGTGGGTTATGAACTCCCATTTTTACCCCGTATACAGATTGCAGAATCACATCAGTTACACATCCATTGATTTACATATTGCCATACTAATATTTGTCATTTCTGAGCCAAGGTAATTAAACAAAGATAAGAAGTGCATTTGTTGTAGCAATCAGCATTACCTTTATTTGTTATAGCAGCTAGCACTACCCTAAGAGACCTACCCAGAGGAGACTCCCTGAATATTTATTTCTTCTTATCTAAGAACTTCATCAGAGTTTTTAGCTATAGATTTTTCATCTCTCTTCACCCTAACATTTCACTAGCACCCCCAAAATAGCACAAGTTCCCTTAATTTAGTCAAAGCCAATGGTTCCTAAATTCTTCCATACCAAGTACCTCTTGTATTTTGCTTCCCTGACATGATCCCCAGATTTTAAAAGATGGTGTTAACTAACTTGAAGAATTTTGGTCCTTTTGTGTTATCAAATGAACAAAGATATTACTGACAATAAGAGGTCTAATCAGAATGAGATCACATGAAAAACATACAACACAATACACTGGAACTTGATTTTTTTGGCGGTGAAGATTTATTGTAGCAAATGTGCTTTTCCCATCTGGCATAGTGGGTCTCTGGAGACCCTGAGCAAGGAATTCTGTTTTACATAACTTGCCCTAATTTAATCATAACTCTTGATCCTGACAATAAACAAAATTCTTGCTCAGCATACCTCCTAAAAAACAGGTTCTACTTGTTGGGTGGATACAGGGGGGGTGCTTAGAAAAACCACCCCCAACTCCCCCCAAGTAGGCAGAATCAACTCATTCTAAGTTTATCCAAAGAATCTGGCTTTGAGTTCTTAGAAATCATGAGAACAGCAATGTAAAACCAGAATTTTACTGATGGCCAAATCAGATACAAGCCTCCCTCCCCAGATCAGTGCTCAGCAGGTAAATGCAGAGCAGTAGCTACATCAGAAAGATACCTCCCCTCAAGACAGACAGCAGAGCTGTTACAGCCTGGCCGCCAAAATTAGGCTGCCCCAAATTCTCACATGTTGAATTGCAAAGGAAGACCATGTGGCAACAAAATAAGAGAGAAAGATCTCCTCTGAATTTTCTCTTAAATCCTGCTAAGTTTATTTACAGTAAACTACTTAGTTTACTGGCCCAAGTATCTCTCTTGGAACCTCAGTTTAACCATGTCTTTAGACAGAACCATAGTGCCTGTTAATGTCTTAATCCTCATATTCTCCAGGAGCTCCAGGGCTGGTGTCCTGCCAGAGGCTGTTGTTTCCTTCCACCATAGTCTCAGTTGGGCAGAAGGAGTCAGAGCCAGTGTTCCATGACATTTCTTCAACACAAGAAATCATTCCTGCACAACCATGTCTCCTCAAAGTCACCAAGGTAACAACCGTTTACCTCTCCCATCTTAGCAAATAAATGTCTCTCCCACCACCAGGCCAAAGCCAAACAGGCCATCATGCAAAGAGTAAGGGGAATTAAATGCAGAGGAAAGCAGGTTTCTTTAAGTTTGTCCTCAGAGCTGTAAAGCATTCTGTGTACCCCTCTTGTCCCACCCACCTCTAGTCTCATAACCAAGGTTGAGTGTGGGTGAAAGGGACCTGGGAACATTGCCTCGCTATCTTAACTGGGCATTAACATCACTTAGGAAGTATTGTAAAAACATAAATGTCCGACATTATCTTCAGTAGATTTTTTTATTTTTTATTTTTTTATTTTTTATTTTCAGCAATAAAGGCCTCAAATGGTGTGAAAGATCACAAGAGTGCCTTGGGCAGAATGGGAGGGAGCCCCAGCCTTCCCTGGGAGGGACAGGGACAATGTGAGCTCAGCCCAGGGCGCACATGGCTGATGAGTCAATGTGTAGCTCAAGCATCTTAAGCCCCTACTTACCACAGACTCCTCCACAACAACTTCCTGCTGAATAATTAGCCGGTTCTTAAGGAAGTGTCCAACCACTGCTTCAGCAGTATCATATAGTAAGATAAAATACATCAATATTTTTAAAAGAATCTTGGCTTTCCCAGTGTCATCGACTCTGGGCTCCTTGGGTCAGAGGGGACCACCTCTTCTGAATAATTCATGTCTGTCAATAGGCCAGGGGAGTCAGGACTACCAGAGGAAGAACAATGACCTTGCATCAAGGTGAACCTTTCACCTCTCTGTTTCCCAGACTGTGGTCTTGACTTTGGTCACCAGATGACAGAGGCAGCAACATGGCTAATGATCCATTTCTCGGGTAAAGGAGTTGTTGCACTCTGAATAGTCCCAGACAAGAGCTCAGGCTGGACTTCAGTTCTTGGCCCAAGTCATTCTCCCCTGAAAGAAGGTGCTGATTTTCTAAGAGCTTCCCTCCCCACCACACACATACAACATTATAATCTGCACTTGATTGGTGCTTAGTGGAACACGCTGACCAAAGGAAGTTTGGACTTTTTTTTTTAAGAGGCCAGATCCACAGACATTAGCATTCAATAGTTAATGTCAGCCTCAAACCTTCCCACTCACCACTCCCTTCTTCCCTTCAGGAACCCAAGAGCAGATCTAGCAGCAGCCCAGGCCCCAGATGCAGGAGAAGGCTTCCAGATGCTCCCCTATGAAGTCCTCCTCCTGTGTAGACTTCTACTCACACTCCCAACCTGAGTGAACACTCTCTTGCATGTCCCTCAAGGTGCTATGCGTGAGTGACTTAGTTTTTCAATCAGACTTGGCCCTGCAGGGGTACAGATTATCAGCCCTCCTCAGTCTGCTTCTCAGCACTACCTAGCACAGATTTACAGACAGTTGTTGATAAAGGAAATGTCTGGCTGGCATTTACTGTCAGTGCTTGTGATGTTTGGAGTTAGAAGGAGGTGGTTGATTTGTAGAGAAGAAAATGGTTTTAGACATGAACCAAATGTGAAGCCTCTACTGGGAATATGATACCACACCCAGGGAAAGACAGAGGGAAGTCACCATAACTGCTCTCTGGAGGCTTTCCATGAGCCCAGCACGGTGCTAAATCTGCCCAGCAGTGTGCTAAATCTACACATAAAATAGTCCATTCAGTACTCACCGTGGTTCTGTGAGTTTGGCACCAATATCCAATCCATTCCACATGTACGAAACTGAATCTCAAAGACACTAGATCTAGTAGATGGCAGAGCCAAGACCTGAACCCAGTGCTGTCTAAATCCGAAGACAGCATTCTTTTGATTTGTTTATTTTTATGCAGTGCTGAGGACTGAACCCAGTGTTTCACATATGCTAGGCAAGCACTCTGCGACTGAGTTTCAGCCCCAGCCCCCAAAGACAGAATTCTTAATGCCTATACTAAAATAGCCATCTCATTTAACCTGTGACTCTTCCAGCCACAGCCATGCCCATTCAACTACAGAATCAAAAGGTCCAATTAATGACAAAGGTCTCAAACCAGCAGCACATTTAGTGTGCAAATAACTTGACATACCTCATTGAATCCCTGGAAGCTCTGACTCATTGCTTAAAGTACAGTTGACCTTTGGCATTTACAGAATCAACATTTGAGATTTTAACTATTTGAGATCAACCTTAAAGGTCCTGGGCATGAAGCAGCCTGATTTCACTCAGGAGTGATGATGAATAGAAAGCTGACAGGAGCCAGCCCCTTAGTGCATGAAAGTGCTGCTCACACTCAGGCCAGGATCTAGTGTGCAAGAGATTCTGTCCACTCCCATGTATCAGGAACTGGCTGAAAAAACTGCTTGCTTGTGAACTATGGGTCCCAAATAAAACCAACTGTAGGTCCACATTAAGGAAAGTTTACACTCAGTGATTAGTTTCCTTTAATAGATTCGGAAATCCCTATAGCTCTGTGTTTACAAAATCAATAAGGGATGGAAATCATTTAAACTGTCAATTCTGTGTATCATGGGGCAACCATGTGCTTTGCAACGCGTATGTGATTTTGTTATTTTGGGCCAAACACCCCACGTCAAACATACAGTAAGAGCCTACAGTGTCAACATTGTATGAAGGAAGAAGCTGAAGCTGGGGGAGGCTGAATGGCTTACCCAGGAATCTGGCTATGAAGTCATGTGCTTCCCTCCCCATGACCCAACAGCAAGTCACTAAAATATCGCAACTCTGTGACCCCAGTTACAGAATGTAACTTAAGAGGATGGAAGGGGAGGAAAAAACAAGCTGTCCTTGGGTTGCCCACCCTCATCCCCAACCTACCCTACTCTCACCGCCAATGCTGTCCTGGGAATGGCAGAGCCAAGACCTAACCCATTCTGACCATATCCATTCAGATCGGTTAATACAACCAAAACACAAATTAACTATGAACTGAGAACAGTGGGCCAAGATGAAACTGTCACTGCTGCCTTCAAGACTCTCACAGTCTTAAATACCCTGGGAATCCAGATGAGGGCCCAAATACCTCACTTACTATTCCTGTTGTCTGTTTGCCCCCATAGCCACAGAGAGTACCTGAACCAAGTAGTTACCTCTGTGATCCCAGGACCGAAGGTAAGCCTATGGCTTAGATTCATTGGCCAAACAAATGATGATCTTCTTCTTACAAAGCAGGTGCTCAAGAATCTCAGCACAGGATGAGGGGCCCAAAGCCAGCTAGTGATCAGAGAAGCTTAATGGATGGTGAGCTCTCAGCCCCTCCAGGAAAGGCCTGGGCAAGGGGAGGATGATGGCATGGGAGTTGGCAAGTGCAGGGTGCCAGTGAAAAGCTGCAGAGACCAAGCAGGTGTGCAGAGCTGAGCGGCAGAGAGAAAGCCAAAGCAGGAAACTCAGTCTTACTTTGCAGCACTGTGAGCATCGGGTAGAAGGGTCTGGCATGATCAGGTATGCAGTACGTAGTGGAGAGCAGACAAAGGGCCTCTGATGGGGGAGGAAGAGGGAGAGTCAGTGGAGAAAGGGTGCAGCCTGCAGCCCTCACAGCACCCCTTCTCACTCCCCAAAGTGACCACCATACACATAATAGCCACTGCTAGTTAGATGCCTACTATGTGTCAGGCACTGTGCCAGGTACCTTTTTCATCTGCAAAACAGCCCCCTAAAGGAGGTCATTGTGGAACCTATTTGATATGTGAAGAAAAGGAGATTTGGATCATGGGATGTGCCCACCATCACCCCCATTGAAGATCCCCACCGAGCTAAGAGCTCAATCAGCTTTGACTCCAGGTTCACAGGACATGAAGAACTAGGTGCAAGCCCCCTGTGATAAAGAGGCAAGAAACCAGACTGAGATGGGGAGACACCTCAGACACAGCCGGGTTGGGAAGGCTGGTGCTAAATTTCATTTGAACCACCCTCTGGAGTCAGACAAATCTAAATTTGGTTCTCAGCTTTATTATTCAATCAGGAGGGTTTTAGGCAAATAACACAAATGTTCAGTTTTCTGTAATGTGTGTGCAAATCCATCCGCCTCACAGGTGGCTTTGAGAAGCTGTACGAATGGTGCACTGGCTGCGACATGACAAGTGCCTAATAAATGGTAGTTTGTATACCTGGGCCAACAGGAAGGAGGGGAAGAGGACAGGAGGCTTCAGCCTGACTCAACTGCTGTGAGGTGGAGAAGTCTTCATTTCTGAAAGGATGAGTGTCTCAAATCAATATTTGCTTTTGGCTTAACCCACGGCCTTAATGTTTACTTCAACAAAACCAATATTTGCCATTTTTGGCGTTAACTATTTCAGACAGTGATCCACAGCAAAGAAAATAGAAATGTGGCACTCTGGAGGAAGTAAGACAAGGGGGGGTGTTTACTAAAAATAAAACGGAACTAACAGAAAAGAGCCTAAAACTAGAGCAAAGATGTGAGGTCCCCACTGTAGGTCCTTATAAAAGTTACCCACCCTCTCAGGAGGCTGAGGAGGGAGGATAGTTAGAGCCCAGGAGTTGGAGGCCAGCCTGTGCAATATAGCAAGATGCCCATCTCTTAAAATAATAATCCCCATTTCAAAGAACTATGGTGAAGCACAAGGGAAATGAGAGATGAGAAGGAGCTTTGAACTACACAGATGAAATGTGTGTTGTTTTCAATTTCTCCAAGACAGTGGTCCTACTTCATCATTTCATAAAGCCTTAGGGAAACATTTACAGATAAAACACTGTCCCATTTTAAAGAGGACAAAGAAACAACCCAGTGTTTGAGAAACACTTGGGGCACTGAAGGTTTCCCCCATTATGGGGTTGTGCAGTCAGACGCTGAGGTGAATTATAACTGTGATCATGGAGAATAAAGCACACACTGTTAATCTGCTCCCCAAATGCACACCACTGGGAGACCTCCACAGTGCCCAGCAGAGAGGGGACAAACTCCTCACAAGGAGACCTGCCTGCCAACTCTTCTCTGGATTATCCCTCAATTTACACAATAGGCCGGACTCACCCACCTCCCTCCCCCATGCTTCGACCCCCTCCCCTGCAGTGTGCCCATTGAAGAGAACAGGAGGTCAGTGAAGTGGTCACAGAGAGAAGCCAAGGGCATGCTGGCTTCCCTGAGTCTGGCTACCAGTCTTGCTTTCAGAAGACTCCTCTTGACTCCTCCCAGCTCACAGCTGGAAAGCCCTCTAGAGGGGTTTCCTGGCCATGTCTGTGAGCCTGGGCCCAGGTGGACCACTCACTAGGTGTTCAGATAAGTTCAAGGGTGCCCACTTGTCCCCCACCAATCAAAACTGCAGTAAATCTCAACAGCTCAGGGGGCTGAGACAGGAGGATTGTGAGTTCAAAGCCAGCCTCAGCAATGACGAGGCACTAAGCAACTCAGTGAGACCCTGTCTCTAAATAAAATACAAAATAAGGCTGGGGATGTGGATCAGTGGTCGAGTGTCCCTGGATTTCATCCTTGGTACCTAACCCTCAAAAATGTAGTAAATAGAGGAGAAAAAAAAAACACTTTTGGTTCTCTCTTAGTATATAAGCAGACAAGTCCTTTGTTCTCAGCCAGATGTGGGGTGTATGGGTATACAGCATGGCCAATTTAGGGCCTCTGAGCCTAGGCACAAAGGAGAAAGGCAGGAGGTGGGAGGAAGATGAGGGGGCTGGTAAAGGCCAATCAACTGTGGCAGAGACCCCAGCCTGGCTGGGCTGCCCTGGAAAGATCAGGTTCCAGCCTGCTCTGGGAAGGAAGGTGAGACACCATATAATAAATCCACCTGAAATTGAACCCAGTGGCCCAAGGCAAATACTGTAAGATTTATATTCCCTGAATCACATAAATACTATTAGCATCTGAATTTGTTCCCTCAAAATCATCCAGTTGTCCAAGATGGGTTTCCTGGCTTGCAAGGGCTGCCTTCATGTCCACCAGTGAATAAAAGACTGCAGAGTAGGGACCTCATGAAGAATGAAAGGTGTCGAGGCAGTGACCCAGCTACTGTGCCTGTAAGGGACCTTCCCTGTGTGAAGGAATCCAGCTCAGAGCCCCTTGCTGCCCCTGTGCAGGAAAACAGGAGGTCATTCTACATCCTGAGACTCAGATTTCCAAGGACGTCAAAAGCTACCATTTCCAGAGGGATCACTGAACACCCCGCTTTTCCCCTAAGAATGTCTATTACCTCACAGCTCATGAGGGTCAGTGTGCCTGCCCTGTTTCTTCAATGAAAAAATATCTGAGGATTAAAGAGACCAAGGGCACACAAAATTCTTTGCTAGTAAGTGACAGAGCCAGGATTTGAACCCAGCTGCCTGAAAATGGGTTTGCCTCTCATCTTCAATGTTGAGAATGCCAAGAGAGCAGCAATAAATTCATTTTCTTGCACTCTTTCCTCATGCTTTCCCCCTAAAAGGGTGGGAACCAACTCAGAGACAAGCTGTGGGTTCAATATCACTGGAAATTAAAGAAACACACATTCAAATAGGACACACTTCCCCCCACCACTCAAAAAAATTATAATAGAGCTAACAAGGACACTTTCATACACCTCTTGTGGAAAAATAACATGAAATATCTCTTCTGAAGGGCAATTTCACAAAAGGTATCACATTATTTAAAAACATACCTTATATACAAACAGAGATATGATAAATTGTAATATAAAGGTGTATTAAGAACTGTAATGCAAAAAACATAAGAGAGTTCATGTATAATGGCATAATTTGGCATGAACATAATATACAGAGTTATGAAAAATTGTGCTGTGAATGGATAATTATGAATGGAATGCATTCCACTATTTTCATGTATGTAAGAAATAAAAAATAAATAAATAAAATTTCCATTCTCTTTTATTTTTTATTTTCATTTCTGGCACCAGAGATTGAACCCAGAGGCACTTAACCACCGAACCACATCCCCAGACCTGTTTTCATTTTTTATTTCTTTAATGTTTTTTTTTTTTTTTTTTCTTGAGACAAAGTCTCACTATGTTGCTCACAGCCTCGTCAAGTTGCTGAGGCTGCCTTTGAACCTATAATCTTCCTGCCTCGGCCTCCAGAACCACTGAGATTACAGGTGAGCACCACGGTGCCCATCTCCATTCCCTTTTAAATCAGTAATTCCACCCCCAAAAGGAAATAATGAGAGAAACTCTTAAAGACTGCAGTTTTATCTCAGCCCATGCATAACCTCAGTTCAACCAAAGAAGAATAGCTAAGGATGTTATAGGATATCCATAGAGTAGGGAATGATTAAACAACTAAAAATGACATTTATGAAGATTCTTTAATGAGAAATTGCACACATACAGAAAACTAAAGTAATTAATAGAGTGAACTACAGGTTCCCATTACCCAGCATCAATTCGTGGCCAATCTCATTCATCAACACCCACCTGCCTCTGAGTATTTACACACCTCAGATTTCCAAGGATGACAAAAGCTACCATTTCCAGAGGGGCCACTGAACACCCCGCTTTTCCCCTAAGAATGTCTATTATCTCACAGCTCATGAAGGTCAGCGTAACATCACCGCATACATAAAATACATTGACATGTTTCTTTTTTAAAAATATAAGCACAATACTATTTTAAACCTAGATTTTTAAAATTTATTTAAGACTTGGTAACAAAATAGAAAAATGTCTACAATATAATATAAATTAATAAAGAATCTCATAAAACTTTATACTGTATAATCTTCATTGAAAGAAAAACAGAAGGAAGATCAAGAGGGAGAAAAGGAGAGAAAGAAGGAATAAAGGAGAGAAGGAGGGGTAAGTGGGTACTAGAAAGGAAGGAAGGAAGAAAGGGAGAGAGAGAGAAATGCCTATTCACAGAGAAAAAATACTTGAAATATATCCAAAATATTGCAGTCCATAGTTACCCCATGTCATAGGATGAGGGGTGACTTTGTTTACCTTTATAAAATTTTGTGTGTGCATTTTTACTCAGGGAAATATATTAGATACAGTAGTTACCACTTCTGCTCTCTGGTATGTTTTCCTTTTGGGCTAAAACACATCATTTAGCATTTCTTTAAGAGCAGATCTGCTAAAAATGAAATCTCTTAGGTTTCTTTCATCAGAAAATACTTTAATTTGCCTTCACTCTTGAAAGATATTTTTTCTGTGCATAAAATTCTGGGCTGACAGTTTTTTTCTTTCAGTGGTTTAAAGATGTTGTTCCATTATCTTTGACCTCCACAGTTTTGGATGAGAAATCTGCAGTCATTTGAATAGATTTCCTGTAGGTGTAGCGCATCATGTTTCTCTGGATGCCCTCAATATTTTTTAATTTTAGTTTTCAGAACTTCAATTATAAAGTGGCTGAGTAATTGTTATTGAGTTTATCTTGATTGAGATTACTGAGATTCTTCAATTTGTAAATGTACTTTTTTCTCTAAATATGGAATACTTTCAGTCATTTCCTCCTTCTACAAATATATATTTTTTCTGCACCAATATCTTTCTTTTCATCTTCTGGGATGGGACTCCAGTAACATGAATTTTCTGCCTTTTGGGATTCCACAGCACCATGCCACTGTTCAGTGTTTCCAATATTTTCCCTGTTTTTCATATTGCACAATTTCTATTGATCTACCTTCAAGTCCACTGGCTCTCCTCTATCATCTCCATTCTGCGACTAAGACCATTTAGTGGATTCATTACTTCAGATATCATCTTTCAGCCTTAAAATCTCTATGTGGTTATTTTGCACCAGTTTATATTTCTCTGCCAAGAACTTAAATCGTTCCCTTAACTTCAAGGTTGGGAAATGGATATAATAGCTTCTTTATGTCTCTATGTGATAATTCCACCATCTGAGTTATCTTGGGTTTTGCACCTGTTGGTGATCTTTTCCCTTAGGTACTATTTGGATTTTCCTGTTTCTTTTCATGTTGAGTAAGTCTGAATTGTGTCCCAGATTTGTGGATATTATATTATGAGACTCCAGCTCCTTTGAAAAAGATCAGTTCTTTTGTTTATTTGTTTTAGCAGGCAATTAAGCCATGAAGGTTCAGACTGAAAGTTCTCTCACTATGGGTGTGAGCTGGGACATCAGTTCAGTCTTCAAAGCCTTGGCTATGCCATTTGGGCCTGTCTATCACGTGATACTTAAGAGACTGTCTGGGGCTTGGGTAGTGGTTAATATCATAGATGAGTTTTCAAAGCTTCTGCTCTGTTTCTTTGGGTCTTTTCCAGGCAGGTGTACCTTGCAGTATGACCAGGACCTAAGTCAGTCCATACAGAGAATTAGTAAATCCCTTCTTCCAGCTCTCTCCTGAGGAATTTCCTCACATTCTCTGTCTTTCCAATGGCTCCTTTTCTAAGTTCCTATGTCTTAAAAGATGGTGCTATCTCAGAGCTTTAGCCTCCCACACTATTATGCAACTCTGTGGGACAAGGGCCATTATGAGTCATTGTTCAGGTTTTGACTCCAGTCCCCTTTCTACCTGCTATTATTTTTTAGAGTTCTCACACATACGCTTTTTGCATTCTCTGAGGATGAGGGATGGGGGAGGACCTTCTAACTCAGTTTCTTCTGCTATACTCTCACAATGCAGATCGTTTCTGACCCCAGATAAGTGTGGGGATTTTCCTGTGCAGCAAGCACGCAGACAGTTCTGCAGCAAACACCAGCTGGGTGTCCTCTAATCCAATTCAATCTGTCACTATCTGCCCGAAGATAACATCAGTTCTCACAAGTTGAGGGCTCAGTCCCCAAGACTGCCCCTCAACTTCAGATGCCAATTCCAAGCCCCAGCATGTTCACCTGTGCTTCTGACCAACTGGGTATAAATCAGGGTTTAATGAATTTGCTAAAGTAGGTCATACAACTGAAAAGAACACATTTAGCAACTTATCATAAAGGATATTGCAAAGGACACAGATGAAAGAGTACATAGGACAAGGCATATGGCAGAATTTCCAATGCCCTCTCTGGGCCCACCACCTTTCAGGAACATCCACATATCCAGCTACCCAGAAACTCAGTGAACCTGTCCTTTGGGGTTTTGTGGAGACTTCATTGCACAGACATGATTGAAGCATGGACATCAACCATGTAAAAATGTGATTGGACGGAAAAGGGAATGATCTAATGCTAATAACCTGGGTTGGAAACTCTACAGAGCCTGTCTGCTCAGATTCTTCTTGGCCTCTCTATGCAACATTTCTTCCTCCAGGATGGGGCAGAAATTCTTCTGAAATGCTGGCCTTATGATCTTATGATATGTAAGATTTATATTCCCTGAATCATATAAGCACTATTAGCATCTAAATTTGTTTCCTCAAGATCATACAGTTGTCCAAGATGGATTTCCTGGCTTGTGAGAGCTACCTTTATGTCCACCAGTGAATAAACGACTGCAGAGTAGTGACTTCATGAAGAATGAAAAGTGCTGAGGCAGTGACCCAGCGACAGTTCCTGTAGGGCCCTTCCCTTGGTAAGGGAATTTCCCTGTGTAATAGAGATTTCTTCATGACCAACTTCAAGATAGAAAGACAGGTGAAGATTAGAATGTCTATGGTCCACCTTGGGAAAGAGAAATTCTAGTTCCTATGGCCTGCCACAGGAAGAAAAGAGAGTAGTTGAAAGGAAGGCAGAAGGAGAGAGAGAGAGAGAGAGAGAGAGAGAGAGAGAGAGACTTTGCTTCCTGAGACCTACAGCACTTCAAAATTATTCTAGTCACTTAGGAAACAACAAAGCCTATGCCTATGGAAGTTATAAGCCAGGAATCACAGATGAAAATCAAAACATACATATACATTTGTGATATATGATATATATCATCATATTGCACATCCTGACCAGTTTTTAATTGTAAACACTAGTAGAGAGATTATAGTTGGACTACTACTTCCTGGCTGGTACTACCAACCCTTTGTTTCTCAGCAATTTTTACTTCTCAAAAGTTCACCCATCTCTCCATTAAAATATCTCTTCCTTCCAAGAAGCCGGCCTTTATCTCTCAGAAAACTTTCTTCCTCCTCTGAATTAGAAAAAATTCTTCTTTGGCAGTATTGAGAACCACTCTGCAAGACAAATCTTTCTGTGACTATTTTTGTTCAGATATCCTGAGTTCAAGGATACAACCAGAGTGAAACTAAACCTAATCAAGAAGTACAACCATGGTTAAAAGAGTGGACTTTGAAGATGGGTCACCTAAATCCCGGCTGTTAATTGCTGGATGTGTGACCTTAGACAAGTCATTTACATCTATGTACTTTATTTTCCTCATCTGTGAAATAAAGACAATAATAATACCATATGGAATTGTTAGGAACAATAACTGATTAGTAGTTGTAAAGCACCCAGGAAAATACCACATTTTAAGTGACTGTTCTCAGTCTCTTGTGGACTACCATGGCTTTGTTCTGCAGGTGAGGAAATGACATGGAGGGAAAAGAGGAAAGAACAACAAGGACTTGACTATTCTCACCTCTTCCTATGTCCTGAAAGTAACTGTAATTTTTTTGTTTTTGTAAATTCTTGTGTATTGGTGTGGATCTTCTGAGAAGTATGTGGCACTGGGAGAGGATAACTACATGAGATGGGTCAGGCGATCTGGCTTCTACACTGACTCTCCTTTGGATCCGCTCTTCTGTTCTATATCATGACGGCATAGTTAGATTGGTCCACTTACACAAAGCTAACAGCGTGCCCTCTGCAAAAGGCAAGCGGAACCGGCTCAGTTTTCAATTTCTCTCCAATGGCTTCCAAAAACACAGAATAAAAAAACAAGATCTTTAAGATCTTCCATAAGACCTGGAATGACTTTCACTGCTGCTATCTGTACCCTCATCCCCCGACACTCTGACAGCCTTCATGATCCAGCCATACTGGCTAACAAAGGCTGACCCATCCCACCTTGCCATTTCCCTCTTGTACCACTTCTAATTCATACTTAAACTCAAATACTTCCCTCTGTCATCTGGTCAGATATGCATATGCCTCTCTTCCAGGCAAGGACTTTTCAGAGGCTTTCCCAGGCTCTCTAGGACCCTATCGGTGGCCCCTCCACCTTTGAACTCTCAGGGCCCTCTACATACCCTGGTAGCACTTTATAGTAGATGGTAATTACTTATTTTATGGGTTCCTATCTTCCTCACTGTACAAGTATTTTTCAAAACATTATTATTTTATCAATCTCAAAATCAATTTAAGCACCATGATTAGCTTTATTAAAATAAAGTATGCTACATTTTTAAACATCAGCATTCAATTCCTAAAATAAGGGCAAGTAGTATTTCCTGAAACTTCTGTCTCAAAAAGATAATTACAAAGGATACAGACGGATAGCAGATAATCCCCATGGGCCCATGACTCAGATTTGATAATTATCAACTCCTGGCCAATCTTACTTTGTTTAGATTCCTACCCAATCGTGAATCTTCTAGAGTATTTCAAAAATCTCAAACAACATGTCATTTCATTCATAATACTCTAATATGTATATCTTTAAAAATAAAGACTTTTTAAAAAGTAAGCACAATGCCATAAAATCTATTACTTATAATTGGTGACAGTCAAAAAAAAAAAAAAGAGCATGTAAGACCTACAAGCTCTTAAGGAGACATGTCACCTCATTTATCTCTGTGTTCTCAGGGCCTGGCACTCAGTATGTACTAAGTAATGGAAGGAAGCTGAGGAAGGGAGAGAAAAGATAGAAGGTAGAAAGGATGTAAAGAAGAGAGGGGAAAAAAAGATGGTTTCTTCTTTTCACCTTTGAATCATCTTGAAAGAACTTCTCAGAAGGAAAAGAACAAAATACCTTCTAGTTGAGGCTCCTCATCCTTCATTAATTTCTGAACAATGAAGATTTATATATTTGTTCTTTTCCTTCAGGGATGTTGTATGTGATTGCACAAGTCATTCACTCCCTAAAGGCATTTGGCCCTAGTGGAAAAGGCACCTTCTCCAAATGGAAACCAAAGTGCTACATGTGCTAATAGAGACCTTCCCCGTTTAAATGTCTTTTAAATAATTATGTTGGTCTTCTTCCCTCCCTCTATTGTCTTCTTCCCTTCCTCCCACATCATCCATGGAGGTCATGTCTATAGAGGCCACAGGCAGAAGTTTCTCCATGAAGCTGGGCCCCTTCAGGGTATATTCTCAGGAATGGTCATAACAAGTCATTCTTAAGACAATCACTTTGGTATCAGAAGCCAGATTTCTCTCTTAGGAAATATTCTGGGTTCAGGGACTGGCTCTGTCTTGCTAGTCATAAGACTTTTAAGATAATATCCTTGAGGCCAAATTTTCTTATATGAAAGTAGTAATAGTCAAAGCTCTTTTGTCTTTTTCTGAGACCCCTTGTGAGGACCAAAGGAAGGAAATGCTTTGGCAATGATAAAGTAGAATACAGATGTAAAGGACAGTTTGGTAATGATTTATGGTTTTGTCCAGAATGATAGTTCCTAAACTTCAGTGCTGTTGAGAGATCTGTAACTATCCTTCTCCTAAAAATACTGCATTATAATTCTTTAAAAGTACGAATTCATAAATATTCTGGAAATATATTTTATATTCCATTTACAATAGGAAAAGATCAAATTACATGTAAAGCTATTACATATCAATTTTTAAAAATCAAATATGAACAAACAATTTAAAGACAGGCATGATTTGTTACTGAAAACTATAAAACACTACTTAATTATAGAACACCTAAATAAATGGGGATAAATAACAGGTTCATGAATTGAAAGGTTTGATTTTGTTACAAATATTAATTTGCCCCCAAAATGATTGTGACAGTAATTTTATATGTCAGTTTGACTTCTCCACAGTGTGTCCAGATACGTGATCAAACATTATTCTAGGTGTAGGTGAGGGTGTTTGGATGAGATTAACATGAGAATCAGTGGACTGAGCAGATCACATTGCCCTCCCTTATGAGGGAGTAGAAAGGCTGAGCCTCCCACCAGGAGAAGGGAACTCCTCCTGTCTGAGGGCTTGAGCTGGGGGACGGAGGGTTTTTCCAGCCTTCAGACTCCAAATGAAACACCAGCTCTTCCTGAGTCCCCAACATTTGGATTGAAACTATACCAGCAATTCTCCTGGTTACCAGACTTTTATACTCAGGTTAGAACTGCACTTTCAGCTCTCCTGGGTCTCCAACTTGCCAAATGCAAATCTTGGGACTTGTCAGATTCCTCAATAGCATGAACCAATTCATGAATGTATGAGTGTGTGTGTGTGTGTGTGTGTGTGTGTGTGTATCTGAACCACACTCCTGGTCTATTTCTCTGGAGAACCCTGGCTAGTAATTTGATCCATAGCTTCAAAGTGCTCTAAATCAAAATCCCAGCAGTTATAGAAACCAACAAGCTGATTCTAAAATATATAAGGAAATATAAATGATCTAAAATAGCGAAGGCAACATTAAAACAAAAGAACAGAGTTAAAGGACTTACTTTCCCCGGCTTCTTATAAACCCACAGTAACCAAGACAATGTGTTATTGGTGAAAGGACAGAGAAATAGATCCATGAAAGAACCAGAATCCAGAGCTGGAGATACAGCTCAGTTGGTAGAGTGCTTGCCTTGCAAGGACAAGGCCCTGGGTTCAATCCCCAGCACCAGAAAGAAAGAAAGAAAGAAAGAAAAGAAAAGAACCAGAATCCAGAAAGAGGCTAACATGTGCATTCATTTAATGTCTTGCAGTGGTACCAACGCAATTTGACGAGGAAAAGAAAATCTACCTAATAAATGGTTCTGGAGTGTCTGAACAACTATCCAGGGGAAAAAAAATGAACCCAATCTCACTCTACCCATAAAATTAATATGAGAAGGAGCCTACATGTGTAGATTCAAACTGTAAAGCTTCTGGAAGGAAATAGAGGAGAATATTTTCATATGCAAAAGTTATTAGGATACAAAAGGCACTAACAAGGAAGTGGATAAGTAGAATTTCATCATATTTAAAGTGTAAGTTATTTAAAGTCACTCTGAAAACCAATTTTGACCTTTAATGTGAGATGCACTGAAGATTCAGGCCTGGAAATAACATAAATACATGTATCCCCAAGATGGTTCAGGACCCCACACACAAGGAAGCAGACTCATATCTCACCAACATAGTAGGATATGGTTAGAAAACATTTAAGAGAACAACCAAGGTGTTTGTTACTGGGAGATCAGACTATTGCCAAGAGACAAGACTCACTCTGAACACACAGTGCTTCTAAACTATGTCATTTGATCTGCAATCCAATGGGAACTTAAGCAGGGGAGAGGACAGGCCAGGCTAAGGTAGACACATTGAGAGCATGAAATAGAAGGGAATACTCAGAGCATCAGATCCAGCTCACTTCATTTCACTTTCACAGGTGAGAAGACAGCCTCACTGCATTCACAAGGCTACATCCCTGCTTTGTGACAGAGTCAAAGTGCACTCCAGATTTATGGGCTCCCTCTCAAAATTCTCCTTCTATCACTGAGTCATGCTCCTGGCTTTAGTATTTGGCTATGCTTCTTGGCAAATATTGGGGACTCACATTGGTCTTGAAAGTTCGAGTGCTTGACACAGCTGTATGTGAAACTCCATGCAGCATCCAACATCCACAGGTGCTCAGGAATGAACACTATTATTAGTTTATTTTTTTTTTAAATAAATCAGATTGCTTTGGTCTATTGTCAAAGTTGAGCTGCTCAGATGAGCAGTGAGCATCAGAAGGTTCCAAGCCCAGATTTGAAGAGCAAGATTATTCTTTCACCTATTCAGTGCCCCATTCTACAGGTACTCATCCAAGGGAAGCCACAGAGGCCCTGCAGCCCTTCTCTGACCCACAGAGCATGAAGATTAAAGATTCACTCCTTCTCCTGAAATGCCCAGAATCCAATTTTTTTATTTGTTTTAATTAGTTACTCATGACAGTACAATGACCTTGACATATCATACATTTGAATCAGATGGGATATAATATCTCATTTTTCTGAGTATACAGGTTGCAGAATCACATTGGACATGCAATCACATATATACACACAGTAATAATAATGTCTGCTTCATTCTACTATCCTTCCTATCTCCCCAACCCCTCCCCTCCCCTCCCATCACTTCTCTCTACCTAATCTAGGGTAATGCTATTCTTTTTTTTTTTCTCACATCTTCATACATGTATTTTGTATAACAATGAGGGTCTCTTTCCACCTTCCATGCAATTCCCTCTCTCCCTTTCCCTCCCACCCCTCTTCCCTATGTAGAGGTAATCTTCTTCCCATGCTCTTCCTCTCTCTTCCCCATTTTGAGTCACCCCCCTTATACCAGAGAAGATATTTGGCATTTGTTTTTTGGGGATTGGCTAACTTCAGTTAGCATAATCTGCTCTAATGCCATCTATTTCCAGCACAATTTACAATACCTAGACTGTGGAACCAACTTAGATGCCCTTCGATGGATGAATGGATAAAAAAAAAAAATGTGGCATGTATATACAATGGAATATTACCCCAAATCCAAATTTTTACCCTGAGCACAAATACAAACATACCCCAGAATGTTCCTCACCCAAAATCATAGGGAAGGGTAATTGGCACAGATAGAGGTTGGTGAGATAGATGTTGAAAGACAGCTGAAATAATGGAACAACCAGTGTCCCACATGGGGCAAGGCCACGTAAGCTAGGGAAAGTCCCTGGCATTTTTCACAACATAATCACTGCATTTGCATTTCCTCCGCCTGAGCAGGCAATGGCGCTTACCTTCCACTTGCCCCACTTTGCAGATCAACCTGTCATCATCACACATCTTCTAGCATCATGAGCAGATATTTGCAAGTTCATCCACCCAGACAACAAACACTGATTACATAGCACCAGGCCTGAGCATCACTGTACTCCACAGGTGGCTCTGCTTCCAGAGGGACAGGCAGGGAAGCAGAAAAGGCAGCTGCAGGGTGTTCAGTGGTCTGCTCATAGAATCCAGAACCCAGTCTGGATGATTCAGGAGGCTACCTGGGGAAACACAGCTCAACTCAGATGAGCAAATGAAGAGGAGCTGGGCAGACAAGAGGAGGGAATTGATGAGCTCTGTTCAAGGCCTCTAGTCATTTCTTTGCATATTGTCAAGAATCTGCTTTTTGCCTTTTCTTTTAGATATTTTCCATAAACCTAACTGTCTGTTCTTTGATATCAACTGAGGGGGAACTCACTGAACTATATAAGTATATGCAATATCAACCTCTTTCTGTGAAATGACTCACTCACTAACCTCAAATACAAGAAATTATTAAAGGCTTCAGACACATGAAAATTTTTATTTGCCTCCCATTACTTTCATAATGGCCCCAAACCTATACTGTGGACGTAAAAAAAAAAAAAAAAGACTGTAAAAAACAAATATGGTAAGAAATCTAAGAGCTAATTACAACAGAATTGCTACTTAGCCCATACAAGGAAACAAAACTCTCTTTTATAGAAAGAAAATAAAACTAAAAAAAATGTAATAATAATGCTTTTCTTTTGGTGTGCACATCCTGTGTGCACAGGACGCTATAAATGTTCTCTCAATATTATCTCAAACCCCCTCACATTTCCATGAGGCAGTTCTACCATCCCATTTTACAGGTTAGGATACTGACATTCAGAAAGGTCATATTATGTCCAGAGCAGGCCTCTAGAAAGTGTTGGAAGTGAGATGCAACCCAAATTTACAACCTTCATGGAGCACTAATCATGTACCAGGCACTGTGTTAGCACTTTTCAAGTGTTAACAGGTTTAATCCTCACAGAAATATGATTGGGAGATGCTGCTGTTATCCCAGTTTAGATGAATAATTGAAACAAAGACAGACTAAATATCCTGCCAAAAGTCACATCTCTTTGTCTCCAAAGCCTGTGAGAGTCCATTGCAGCTGGAGGTATAAAAACAGACAGAAAGGTCACCCTTTCTTCAGGCTGCCTCCCATCAAGAATGGAGTCTGTGCAGCTTCTGTGCAGCTGCGGGAGGTTGAGACCGGGCCTAAGGGAGTGTCATGGCCAGGCTGAACACTGTGGATCTTTGGATTTGACCCTCATGTTCAGTCTACCAAGAAAAACCGTTTAACCAGCCTTCTTCCAAAAAAGGCACCCCTCTGCTGACTTGTGGCACCTGTCATTCTGGTTAGTTACAGAAATAACATTCTAAGAGACATATGGGGAAGAATATGCAAATGTTTAACATATTTTTATCTCAGTTAATTTAGCAAAACCCTGAGTAAATGTGGTAAATTGTGGGTAAATTTCTCATATATCACGTATGGCTGCAAAACAGAAGCCATGCATACCTCAGAACAATCAACACACTTCAAACTGCTCATAGTTTCCTAATTGAGAAATGCAAAGGCTTGGGTATTTATTATAAAAAATACAGGTCAAAAGTAGTAAAAACTAAAAAATGTAAGCATGTGCTTGCATTCTGTAGCATCAAGCATAATGTCCAAGAAAATTCAAAAATCAAGAATATCTAGCAAATTATGATACAGAATCCTATGATCTCCTAAAAAGCTATTAACATACTACATGCACTAAAAAGATGGAAAATGTGTATGATGAGGGGAGAAACAAAATGACCTTTTACCTCAACACAAAAATTATAATTATTTTACACACTTCTTTTTCTTTTGCAAATGAACAACAAATGGAGAGGAACCATATAAAGTGAATGAAATACATCAGGATGCCAACATTTGCTTTACAATATGCTGTTGTAACATTTATGAATAAAATAAGAAAGACAAACTGAGAACTAAGTTGGTTGTCCACAGAGCAGGCACATGGCCCTCCTAATCCACGGCTCCATTTGGATCTAGTAGTCTGGAAGGAAAATATAGAGCCAACACCGTGGGATTTCCTGTCAACAGAGGGGAGAGCTGGCATTTATTCAGTAACACCAAGAGCCTGGGCCTGGCAGGGCTGGGCTGTCTCTAGGTATTATAACCTTGAATGTCACATAATTTCTCAAAGGAAAGTGATGTTAACAGCCCTGGGTCCCTTGAAAGAGGCCCACTGCCTAATGAAAGAATTTCCTTAATTTGGGCATGTACATTTGAAGACAATGGTTCTCCTTACTTCCCTGTGATCTGACAGCTACCAACTTCCTCAAGGGTATGTTTAATGATGATCTGGGAAATCAGCTAATCCGGCTTTGACGCTGGAGCCCCTGCCTACTGCACGCAACAGCAATGCACCAGCAGCAGCTCAAGCCCTCATGGGTAATATCACCACATCAAGGCTCATTTCCACCTACTCAATTCTTCCCATTGTTCCAGGTCCAGGTCAAACACTGCTCCTTCCTCAAAGGTCTATAGTTGCAAGAGTGGGAAGAAGAACATAGCCCAGGGTCAGACTACAGCTCTGTAAATTTCCAGTTTCACTTGGTGACCCCAGGCCAGTGACCCATCCTCACTGGACTTCATTTCCTTAGCTATTTGGTGATACTATACTTAATTCTCCACATGATTACTGATGTATATGAAATAATATTTATAAAATGCATGGAACTGTACTCTGCAAAGCCACTGGCCACCTGTGGCTTGTCTGAATTGAGATACACTGTCAGTGTAAAAATACACACCAGAATTCAAAGTTTCACATGTGAAAAAGGAATGTAAAAAGTCTGATTAATAATTTTATATCCATTATGTAATAAAGTAACATCTTGGATACACTGTGTTCAATAAAACATATTATTGAAATTAATTTTATGTTTCTTTTTTATGTGGCTCTTACAAAACTGAAAATCATATATGTGGCCCACATTTGTGGCTTGCTTTCTATTCCCATCCAACAGCAAAGGCTTAGCCACTGTAGAACATGAGTTCTTTCTCTCTTTCTCCCTGTTCACTGGCTACATAGATTGCTCAGCACCGATAGCACTGTGTGAAGTTCTTAGTCACCTCTGTGATGTGAGGTGAATGTTTGGCCTTCCCAAGTTGCAGGTCACCATCCAGAGACAGGTGATAAAGAGTAGGAAGAAAACTAGATCCTAGACTCAGAAGACAGGACTCCAATCCCGTTCAGCCATGACTAATGTGGTGACTTTTTGCACATCATTTCAAGTTTGCTCTGAGGCACAGTTTTGTCATTTACAAAACAGGGAGTAATGATACCCTGCTGAATGCATGAGAGTACACCCACTAGTGCTTGACAAACTGCAAAGGACTATAGAAAATAGGATTAAGAAGTAGTGTACACTCAGAAACATGAGAAATTATATCCCATCTGATTCAAATGTATGATACATCAAGGTCATTTTACTGTCATGTGTAACTAATTACAACAAATAAAATAATAAAAAAAAAAGAAATAGTGTTTTCACAGTGAAGAGGTTGGGCATTCTTGTGTGTCCCCACTGATATTCTGTCTTCCATTTTGGACTATTTTCTATGTCACTTGTTTCTTAAAAATAAGTTTCCCCAAGAATACACTTCCTCCTTCCTACTCCCAGGCTCAGAACTGCAAACAGACCAAGTATGCTGCATGCAGGTGGAAGGAGCTTAAAGGGAGACAGACTTGCAAACAAACTGACAATTCTAGGTGGATAGTGCTTGTGAGGCAGGAATCAAGTGGACCAAGGATCAAGCAGAGAGGGTTGAGAAGTGGGGAACATAGGTGAAATGGGTACAGGAAGGACTCCAGAGTATAGACCTTAGAAAAACAAGTCAGTGCAGAGGTATGAGCATGGAATCTATAGCATTTGATGCAAAGCAAAGACCAGAGTGTGATGTGCACTCTGATGTATGAAGTATATACATCATGATGTATGAAGTACATTGTGAGACGTCCCTGGTTGGCAGGTCCTTCCTACAGTAGGAATGCCATTGTTTTTGTGACTTTGATGCTTCAGGCTCTTCCAGCTCAACCCATAGCCCACTCAGGGCTATGTGAAGTAAGTTCTTAGGAACTTAAGTACCATGTGTAGCAAAAGCATACACTTCAGGCAAATGCACAGAGAGGCCTGTGAGAGCAGAGACCCCTATCTCAAAATATCCTGTTCTTATTTTTGGTCAGGAAATACCTCCTCAGCTCCAGAACTTCATCTACTTCTCCCCACGGGCAAGAAGCATGAAAAACATAAAGTCCGTGACATGGTATGTATGTCGGAGTACGCTTTTCTTCATCATGACATGTGTTCTTCCTGATTTCAAAATAAGACCTAGACTATTTCTAAATTAAACTAAGCTGCATCCTCTTACTATTTAAAAAACACAATGTTCTATCTCCTTTGCGTTCTTGGAGGAAGATCTGAAGTTGTGATTTCTTCAGCTGATTTGTCCTTCAGATTGGTATCACATATTGACAGAGGTAAAGAATCTCAAAAGATCGTGTTTTCATTTAAGAATTAAAAAGTCAGTAATCAGGAAATGGTGTGTCAGAAAGAGATGGTCTGAACGGTAGGAGTGTGTCCACCTCTGCACATACAGAGAGTGAAGTCCTACAATTTACCAAAGCCTGGTTCCAAAATCAGTGTTCTGGATGGAAAAATCTCCCTCCCTTGGAAAACTTTTTATTAAAGACATTTTAAGATGTTAACAGTCTTATAAATTTGTTGCAATACAGGGATGACCTTATCAGGATCCTGACTTCAATAACAAAATGTATTACAAGTTTTATACACACAGAGACCATACACACACACACACACACACACACAAACATGCACACATGACATTTGGGGAAATATATGATTATTGACTCCACATTTGATGATATTAAAGAATAGTTAATGGCTGAAATGTGATAACAGTATATTTTTGGAAGTTGTTTTAAAAGAGTCCTTGGGGCTGGGGATGTGGAACAAGCGGTAGCGCGCTCACCTGTCATGCGCGGGGCGCTGGGTTCGTTCCTCAGCACCACATAAAAATAACATAAAGATGTTGTGTCCACCAAAAACTAAAAAATTCTCTCTCTCTCTCTTTAAAAAAAAAGAGTCCTTAACTTTTAAACTTATATATTAAAATATTTATAGGTAAAATTTAAAAAATAGCTGAATTATAAGTCATTTAAAACAACTTCTTACTTTATTATTTTGTATGGATATTCATGTGCAATAAATGAAAGTTAAACAAAAATTCTCCCTGCTTTAAATAACCATGAAATATAGACTATGTGGTCTGTTTATACAAACTTGAAAACCCATAGAAAAGTTGGCTCAATAAATCAAGCACAGCTGGGTTAGCTTCCAGCTCTGGAAGTCTTCTCTATGTCTTCTTCTATGTACCGGAGGAAGTAATTATCTTCAGCAAAGCATCATGTTACACTAGAAAGACAAATATTTAAACACGGGGACTACATCTGTTACAGAGCCGGAGGGAGCCCCTGATCCAGTCTTCACGTCTGCATTTGGGTAAAGCACTTCAGTTAAGCTGACGGGGTGGCGGTCAGAACTATGGCCATCATTTTAATTACTCTCCAAACTCTTTTTTAAAATGTGCTCCATTGAGTGGAAGGGACATGGTACTTTGTATGCTCATATTTTGCTTCTCCAAGGTGAAGATTTGCAGGGTTCTTAGTGTTAGAGTTGATATTCAGGGCTGAAGATAACCACATCTTAGGACATAGAAACCTACAGAAGCTAAGAAACATGCGGAGTGGTTCAGGGTGCAAAGTTGCTCTGAAGTACATCCAGGTCTGCCTCCTGCCAGCAGAGAGTTTTGTATCCAGTTGTTGTTATTCTGTCATTATTATTATTACACCATCATTATTGTAAGCAACACTTACACAGAGCAGTGTTCTGAGTGTTTCATTCTAAATCTTCTGAATAAACTCTGTGGAGCATTATTCTATAGCAAGGAAGCTGAATGAAGCTAGAGTACATGAATGATTTTTCCAAAGGCCACACAACTAGAAAGAGACAGAACCAAGAGTCAGTTCTAATTCCCCAAGCCTACTCTTTTCCTTCCCGGTATACTGCTACCTGGGAGTAGGAAGAAGGTCTTAAAGGCAATCATTTCATTAATTGGACCTCTTTGTTTTCTAAAACAAAACACAAATCAATAACAAAATGCTGACTTGTCTGAGAATTAGAGGGTGACTTGCTCTGTGACCCCAAGGAATAAACGGCTTCTGCAAGCTCTCACATGGTCCAAGTTCACTTCCAGACTCTCTGGTCCACATTACATCTTCCCTTCAATCCTGCTGACATATTTGAGAGAGGAGGAGTGGAAATGACTATTTTAGAATGAAAGAAGTACACGTGACAGTAACCCCATGAGCAAAAGCAAAAGCAAAAAAAAAAAAAAAGACACTATTTTTCTTTAAAACTCCATTGGGATATTATGACACCTTAGTCACTGAGTCAGACTGGCTGTTCATGAGAAGGAACCAAAATGGATGAGTCCTACCTAAGAGCCAACCAAGCAGTGGCCACAAGGAGTTTGAACCAGGCACAGATTCTTTTATGAACTTGCTACTTGGATTCCTCAAGTGTGTTTTTATCAAGTGCCTGCAAAGAGAAGCTAAGGGGGACATGGATACTCAAATCACAGGCCCAGCCCACAGGTAGCTCTAGGTGTCAAGGGGTGGTGAGTGTTGGGGATGGGGGAAACAGCTGTCTTCTTTCACAGAACCAATCTTGTCATTCTAGGAAGAATTCCAGGGGATGGGCCATGTTGGATGGGTTATTGAAGGCTTTGCCTCATCAGTGCAGACCCGCAGTGGGAACCGTGTGACCTGGAGAGATGGTGGACCATGAGCACCTTATGGGTGGGGACCACATAAGGTACCAACAAGAATCCTGCCTTTGCTAAAAGCATGCAATGGAGGAAGGATAGCATCTTCAACAAATGGTGCTGGGAAAACTGGAAATCCATATGCAACAAAATGAAACTGAATCCCTTTCTCTCGCCATGCACAAAAGTTAACTCAAAATGGATCAAGGAGCTTGATATCAAATCAGAGACACGGCATCTGATACAAGAAAAAGTTGGCTACGATCTACATACTGTGGGGTCGGGCTCCAAATTCCTCAATAGGACACCCATAGCACAAGAGTTAATAACTAGAATCAACAAATGGGACTTACTCAAACTAAAAAGTTTTTTCTCAGCAAAAAAAAACAATAAGAGAGGTAAATAGGGAGCCTACATCCTGGGAACAAATCTTTACTCTCACACTTCAGATAGAGCCCTAATATCCAGAGTATACAAAGAACTCAAAAAATTAGACAATAAGATAATAAATAACCCAATCAACAAATGGGTCAAGGACCTGAACAGACACTTCTCAGAGGAGGACATACAATCAATCAACAAGTACATGAAAAAATGCTCACCATCTCTAGCAGTCAGAGAAATGCAAATCAAAACCACCCTAAGATACCATCTCACTCCAGTTAGATTGGCAGCCATTATGAAGTCAAACAACAACAAGTGCTGGCGAGGATGTGGGGAAAAGGGTACACTTGTACATTGCTGGTGGGACTGCAAATTGGTGCAGCCAATTTGGAAAGCAGTATGGAGATTTCTTGGAAAGCTGGGAATGGAACCACCATTTGACCCAGCTATTCCCCTTCTCGGTCTATTCCCTAAAGACCTAAAAAGAGCATGCTACAGGGACACTGCTACATCGATGTTCATAGCAGCACAATTCACAATAGCAAGACTGTGGAACCAACCTAGATGCCCTTCAATAGACGAATGGATAAAAAAAATGTGGCATTTGTACACAATGGAGTATTACTCTGCATTAAAAAATGACAAAATCATAGAATTTGCAGGGAAATGGATGGCATTAGAGCAGATTATGCTAAGTGAAGCTAGCCAATCCCTAAAAAACAAATGCCAAATGTCTTCTTTGATATAAGGAGAGTAACTAAGAACAGAGTAGGGACGAAGAGCATGAGAAGAAGATTAACATTAAACAGGGATGAGAGGTGGGAGGGAAAGGGAGAGAGAAGGGAAATTGCATGGAAATGGAAGGAGACCCTCAGAGTTATACAAAATTACATACAAGAGGAAGTGAGGGGAAAGGGAAAAATAATACAAGGGGGAGAAATGAATGACAGTAGAGGGGGTAGAGAGAGAAGAGGGGAGGGGAGGGGAGGGGAGGGGAGGGGGGATAGTAGAGGATAGGAAAGGCAGCAGAATACAACAGACACTAGTATGGCAATATGTAAATCAATGGATGTGTAACTGATGTGATTCTGCAATCTGTGTACGGAGTAAAAATGGGAGTTCATAACCCACTTGAATCAAAGTGTAAAATATGATATATCAAGAACTATGTAATGTTTTGAGCAACCAACAATAAAAATTAAAAAAAAAAGAAAAAAAATTAAAAAAAAAAGAATCCTGCCTTTGGATTCCCAAAAGAGTAGGCATCAAATATTTGTTGTTGACATTTAAGTTCATGATCATGCACTATTTTTAGAATTTTTAGAATTTTAAAAGATACTTAGGATTGATACTGAAACTGCTCTCAGGTGTCACAGCAAGTCTAATGGACTCAGTTTGAAAAACTAGATTCCTGTCCTCCGAATGGATTTGGCCATGTGGAAGGTCAACTGAAGTTGAGGGAGATGAAAGATAGTAGAATGGTATCCAAAAGACTTCTCAAAGCACTGGATTCACTAATATCACTAAAGATTATGGGCACTATCTTCTCTCCTCAGAAGGAAAGAGGGCAGGGGAAGAGAAGTTTGCTCTGACTTCTCTTATGGATAGGTCAGCAGAGTCAAGCTCTGTGACTTCGTGGAACTCACTTCTGCAAACGAGTTCAACAACCCTACACCTAGCAGTGGAGTTATGGGAATAAAAGAAGTGAGATGAGTGGGGATCATCACAGAGGTACCAGGGCACTGACACCCCTGCCCAGTATAGGATAAGGCCATCAGGTGAATAATCCGTGCTTCTATGAAACCCGAGAACACATAACTCCACCAGTGAGATCTGTTGAAGCTGGAAGAGATAATCTACTCCCCCCCCAAAAAAAGTTCTTTTTTAAATCAGTATAGAAACTCAACATCTCCCTGCCCACCAACTGAGCTAGGATACTCGTCCTCAGCTGCATGCTGGGTTGACCCACACATACAGTCTCTATATCGTCTCTCAATTAGGTGTGAATTTGCAGAAAACAGGAACCACCTTAATCTCCTCTGAAGCCCAGGCATCTAACATACTGCTAGATTGAGAAATGACTTTTGTACCCCTGAATGAATGGAATCATGAAGTACCTATAGGAGAATCATGCTCCATCCAAGAGAAAATAAATACCTGGACTGACTGAAAAGCCAAACCACAGCACATTCAGGAAAGGGTAACTGGCCAGATCCCATCTTGCTTCCCCCATGTTATAAACTAAAAGTTTCCAGGCAAAGGTCTTGACTACTTTAAAAAAAAAATCAGTTACTTGGTTACCAGCAAGAACAGAGGCCTGGCAAGGTGATTCATACCAATACTGTGAAACCCTGCCCAGCTCTTCGCAGATGGCCTGGAAACAGGGGTGGAGGAGGTAAGGAGGCAGACAACCATGACAGGCAGTGATGGAGAACCCAATGGAATGAGCATCTTAATTCTCAAGGCAAATCCAGGAGCTGGTTTACACAGTCATCCTTGGGAGGAGTTCATGGGAACTGGGTCCAGGATCCCCTCAGATACCAGAATCTGTGGGGCTCAAGTCCTTTATATAAAATGATGGGGTTTTTTAATGATGTGTTTGTATATAACCTATACACATTCTCTCTAAATCATCTCTTGATCACTTATAAGTCTTAATACAATACAAATGCTATATAAATACCATTAGTGGCTGTATTACATTGTTTAGGGAATAATGACAAGAAAAAAAATCTATATAGATGCAGACTTTGGGGTTTTTTTCCAAATATTTTCCATCCATGGTTGGTTTAATCTATGGCTTAGGAACATGTATATACAGAGAGGCAACTCTATTATTTACTGAAATGTAATTAGAGGAAATCTAAAAAAGAAAAATCATGCAGAAAAGGATTGCAATGGTTTGAGAGAAAAGGTGGTGCTGGTAAACTCCATTCCAACTCCATCAGTTCCCAGCCAGGGAAATCTTCTTATCGGATAGTGACCCACAAGAGACTGAATATATGTCAAGACTGATATCTGTCAATTATCATCCCAAACATCAGCACTACTGACTGAACATGAATGTGCCAGGTGCTATGCTGCTAGGTAATTTGTCCCTAATTATCATAATGAACCTGAAAGGATGAAACAAACCCTACACATTTTATAGATGAAGATTAGAACCTTTATATGAAGAGCCCAAGGTCATGCAACTAGTACAGAGCTAGGATTTAACCCCAATTCAACCAACTCCAAAGCCCATACCTATCATACACAGAGGAAAGACCCTCCCTAGAAATAAGAGTGGAGAAGGAAGGTTTCCTCTAATGAAATAGGATTGGACTTGATTGAGCCTACCTGGAACAGTGTTGGTGGAACATCCAGGAGTTCCTTAGGATCCCTGCAATCCCTTAGAAGAAGACACTCAAATTCAAATGCCTTAGAGTTATGCTGCTATTTTTCAAGTAGCAAATGCTACCTGGTAGGCACTTTGCAATGCTAATTATCAAATACAAAACTGTTCAGTTCTCTATGCTGAAAGCAAATCAAATACAGGAAGATATCCCTTGCCAGCTCTGCATCCAATACTCAAGCCTTCTACACTGCCCCTTTCCCTAGCCTACCAACAATGTCACCCAGGTTCCCTTGTTCATGGCACATGGGGCCCATGTCTCTCTGAGAATCACCATCATGGTTTAAAAAGACCTTAGCAGACAGTCAATGAACAACCTCCTGACTCAATTGCAACAAAAAATGGCCAGCAAGCATCTGTTTTCACACCTTCAATGACGAAAGTCCCTTCTTCCAAGAAAGTCCATAGAGAACCAAATATTATGAAAAACTTTGTATTTCCACTGGATTGAACTCCCAAAGCCCCCAGATTTTTATCTGCTGTATTCTCTATTGAAACAAATGTCTGTTGTATTTTTAAGACTATGACACTCCCCTAAACCTGCTCTTTTTCAAGCTAAACATTCTGAGTCTTTGGACCATTCCTTAGATAACATGGTTTCTGAACTCTTTCCTTTACTCTTTCTGTTCACTCTCCTCTGGGCCTACTCCCATTCATTCACATCACTCTTTAAAGAACTGAACTCAGTTTCCAGGTGTGATCCAATTAGTGTAGAACAGGAGAAAGACTACATCTCTACAATGAAAATATTAAGAGTTTCTGTTTAGCTCATACCAATGACCCTCGCTTAGTTGAGCATCTATGAAAATAGAGTTCACTAGTCTTTCTTACAAGTCCCACTCTTTAGCCACACTGCCAACTCTGCCTCGCCTTGTCATTGGTATTTGGAACCTATGGGTAGGTCTTTATCTCATCCTAGGGCACTCTTTCTTCACTCAGTTCTTCTTCTAGTATGTTAAGTTTATAGAGAACCTTGACTCTGGCACATACAATATTTGGTAACCCTCCTGGCTTTACATCACCCACAAATGTGATTGGGAAGTCCTCTATGCATTCATCTAAATCATGAGGTAGAGATAAGGAAAAGTAGTATCCCAGGATGCACAACAAAAATTAGTACCCTTCAATGACACTGAAGTATTACATGTAAGCCAACTGAACCTTTGTCCAGTCCATGATGTCCATCTTGTCTATGAAAATATAAATACCCCATTACTGAGGACACAAAGATATTCATTGTCTAATAGAAGTGTTCTATATTAGTTATCATCATAATCAATGTGAATTAAAAGTTTCCTTTTTCTATATCTTACAAAAATGTCTGAACATTAAAGGCATTATTGGGATGGTCTTTAAAATACAGCTTATAGAGCTATATGCAAACTTCATATATAGGCATCGCTAAGAGGAATTGAAACTGAGATCCATCAGGCCGGTGTGACTGCAATAGGAAAGAGATTACCCTGTATAGTAAGAAATTATGGTTAGAGAAAACCTAGAGTGCTTTCCAATGTGAGCCCTAAATTAAAAGTTTCAGGGCATGATAACTATGTCTCCAATCCCAGGCAAGAAAAATCAGAAGGCCTATATGTATTTAATGATAATTAATAATCTCCTTAAGCATGAAAGTGATCATTGAGAGCTACCATGTGCTATGCATTTTATATAGGTCATCTCAGTTATTGCCTGGTGTTGTTGGTTTATAATCACCCTTTTTGAAAACCAAAATTATATTCCTCTCTCCCTAAATTAATCTCATTCTCCAGAAGACCCTGAGGACCTCCAATAGCACTGCAGAAAAAAAAATTGTAACTTTTTTCAGGGCCCTACTAACTTATTCACCCAACCAACCAACCATCCCCCTTGATAAATAAATATTTATCAAGAGTCCAAGAATGAGATACTGTGCTGGGTGCCAGGGAATCTGGCTGATTTTAAGAAATGCCTACATTTCTTAGATTCATTACTCTTTGGTTATAGGCTTCAATTTCTCTCTCCCCATGGTATGCCCTATCCTCTCTCCCCTTTGTTAAGCTGTGTGACCTCGGGTACATTATGTGAAACACTGACACAATGCTCTTTACCAGATGGGGTGCTTGTGATGTGCATGTATGTCCAGCACAACTCAGGAACACGGGAGACTTAATAAGCACTTAGGTGTATTTCCTTCTTTTATCCTCTCCCCCATAGTCTGCTAATCTGTCTCTTTTCAGAGAAGACAGGGTGAAACAGGAATTGAACAGTTCTGCTTTCTCCCAGGACACGTGTAAACATTACGTCATTTGCCACCATCAGGAAACCAAGCCTGCATTCTTTGTATATTACTTATTTTAAAAGTGGGGAGGGATTTGGTTCTAGATATCTATTACATGTCCCGGCTCTTTCACCCGCCACTTTCCTGGCATTTTTCTGTTTATAAAATCCAAAGGAAATGACCTTAGCTCATTTATATCCAACCCCCAGAGAGGCAGCTCGACTTGGTGTGAGACAGCTGATTTGGCACCAACTTCGAACTCCAGTCCAAAGGACTTCCTGCTTGGTTTGGCCAACTGTCTCGTTCTCCTTGAACAACAGAATTGTTAAGTAAAATGTCATCTAGCCAGTCAAGTGAGTTACCTGAAGATGTGCCTCTTAGAAATACCAGCACTGTGCAGAAAAGAGGAAACCAAAATTTAACCACATTAAGTTGCACGAAGCACTCAGGCATGTGTCACTAAAAAGAAAAAGATATCACTCACTAACCAGCAAAGACAGAACTTTACTCTCATCCATACAGAATCTTTCACTGAATTCCACAGTATTAAATATAGTATTCAACAAATATTTATTGTGGACCCACTATGTGCCGGGCACCATGCTAGGGCATCAGAACAAGTAGCAACTCTTTGGCATTTGCATATTTCATAAGCCAGGCTGGATATCATTAACTGAATGTGTCATTTCCTGTCCCCCACTCACCCACCCAAATTCACCCCCAATTTTTTTTAAATAGCTTAAAAAAAAAAAAACTAAAAAGAATTCACTTTCTCAAACAGCAAACTAATCTTTCCTTCCTCATGGCAGGATATTTTGAGTTACCTATACTTCCTTATTTCCACTTGTTCCTCAAATAATTGAAGTTGGCCCACAGCAATTGCTTTTCTAATTGTAAATCTAAGGGCTGCCCCTCCAGCTCTTACTTCCATCAGGCCCTTCTGGGTCTTCTTCAAACTCCCTCCCTCCAATGCCTCACAAGCATCCTCCCCACGTCCCTCCTCTCTGCCCATCTGGGCCTCCTCTGGTGACCAGCTTCCTGCCAGCCCTGCAATGGCCCCTTCTCCAGGGGTCACCTTGGAGGTAACTCCCCTCACTCTGACTTTTGCATGAAAAAGATTCCTGCATCCATCTAGCCCAGCCCTTTGGCATCTCATCTGGACTCTGAACAGCATTCTTTCAAAAATGCTTAAACTGGAGACCTTTACATTCTGCATTTACCTTGTGCTAAGCACAATTCTTAGTGCTTAGGATACAACAGGGCTAAACCAAATGAAGGTTACCACCCTTACAGTTGTACATTCTAGCAGAAGGAGATACATTTAAAAAAAAAAAAACATAAATATAACAAACAAGTAAATTATTTAGTATCCTAAAGATGCTAAGTTCTCTGAGGAACAGAGTAGAGTTGAGTGTGAGGAAGGTGGGTGGGTAGGAAGTGCTGGGCTGAGGAGTCAGAGGGGAAGAGACCCAGGGGAGGAGACTGGGAGGCCTCGTGGATCATTGTGAAGACTTTGGCTTTTACTGAGTGAAATGGGAGCTATTTCAAGGTGTAAGGACAGAAACAACTCAACCTGACTGAAGGTCACCAGAATCGCTCAGTTCACTGTGTGGTGACCAGAAGAGGAAGATGCCCAGGAAGCATCTAAGACTCCCGGCCTAGACTAGGTGTTTTCAGTGAAGGTGGTGAGATGTGGGTCTATTTCAGATAGGCTTTGAGAATCACAACTGATGTTTTAGATGAGAGTGTGAGAAAAAGAAGAGCCAAGAATGATTTCAAGATGTGGGGCTCAAAGAACTAAAAGGGTGGTGCTGCTTTCAAAGGGGAAGACCAGAGGAGAGCAGGTCCACAGGCAGAGAAGGTCAGAAGCTCAGTGTGGGATAAGGTGAGTTTGAGACTAGACTGTCAAACAGAGTGTGAGGTGGGCAGAGGTCTTAGGGGAATTCTAGAGCTCAGGAGACAGGTGGATGGCAGGAGATATGACTCTGAGACTTATTAGTATAATGGCTTTGGCACATCCCTGAACAGCTGCTTGATTTTCTCCACCAGCTGCAGAGGTGTTTGCTCTGGAGTTCCTGGGTTTAGACCTAACTCCACCATTTCCCAGCTGTGTGGTCTTGGGCAGGCACTCAACCACTCTGTTACCCCAACTACAAAATGTAGAAAATGACCATACCTACCTTTCAGGGTTATTATGAGGAAAAAAATGAAGCAATTTATGCTAATAACCTTGCACACAGTTATAAGCACCCCAATGTATGTCAGCAATTATAACCCCCTCCCTCTCACTACTTCTTACTATCTTTCTAAGCTTGAGATCTTCAACTCTTTCTTCTTCCTTACCCTACATTCAACTCATCCTTCACCCTGAGTGCTCCTGGATCACTTGTCCTTCCCAGTACCACACAATCCTTAAAATAAGGCTGTAAAATGTGTTGAATCACCTAATAGGTCACAAATTGCTACTCATTCTGATCTGAAAATATTTCTTAAATCTGCCTCCATCTTTTTTTTAATTTTTTTTTCATCTCTTTTCTTCATTGTTTCTCATCTGAGTTCCCCATAAATTTTGCTTAAGTCACAATTATAATTCTAATCAAAGTATCATTTTAATTTACATGTTTGCTTCCCTTCAATCACCATCAGGACTGGAGCACCACCATCTTTATATCTAGTGCAGACCATCATCAGTATCCAATAAACATCTGCTGGACAAATGAAAAAACAATGTTATTAGCTACCTGTGACTTGCTAGACACTGTGTGAAGCTAAAACATAGCCAATCTCCACAGAAACTATAGTCCTTATTCTCAAAAACTCTTTAGAGACAAACTTAACATACCTGAGGCAGAAAACAAAACAGCTGAATAAATGCCATGGGACTGTTATCATGAAAGAGTAAGTTGTGTATTAGGGAACACATTTCTACAAGGACGTTCAAGAAGAAGATAACACCCAGCTGGAGTTAGAAACGAAGATGGGGACTGTTCTTGAAATGGCTGGATATAGAAAGAAGCCTCAAGAATAGGAGATCTGAGCAAGCTCCTTTGGTATAAGCGGGTGCCCAGGGCCAGTGTCAGTGGTCACTGGGATAACACAGAAAAGCTGCAAATGAGGGTTCTCAGGTTGAGTGGGAAGCCAAAGGAGCTGCTGGGAGGAAAGATGGTAAATAAACAATTCAAAAAGGAACTAGGAAGAGACCTTCCATCTTAGCATGATTATGAGAAAGCTCTAAACTATAGCTATAGAAAATACAGCTTGAGTTGGAGAAAGTCGTCAAGTTCCTTTGCCACTCTTGCAGGGTTTTTGTTTTTCTAAGACATCAGATCTATTCACTAGAAGATAACATCTCCTTGTGCTTGGCAGACAGTGATGGGGAACTTAGGTGGTGTCCATACCCAAGTTAATACACTCAGGTTCACTTTGGTCTCAAGTTCAAAGTTTGATTGAGAAATGCTCCTTCCTTTTACTTCTTCCACCCAGCTGTCATCATCCTCAGTAGCAATCAAATTGCTGGACGTCCACATCTCTGCCACAGAGCCCCACGGGCTTGCAGGCACACATTCCCGGGGGACCTGCCACCATCATTAGCATGAATGGAGCCTCACTGAGAATCATGAGCAACCAGCCACCTATCTCTGCTGCAAATACCAGGACATGGCTTGAGGAAGGTCATGAACATCCACACTTTAAAAGATCGAGGATGGGGCTGGGGAAGTGGTTCAAGCGGTAAAGTGCATGCGGGGCACTGGACGATCCTCAGCATCACATAAAATAAAATAAAGATGTTGTGTCCACTGAGAACTAAAAAAATAAGTATTAAAAAATTCTCTCTCTCTCCTCTCTCTCTTTAGAAAAAAAAAAAAGTTCGAGGATGACTTCCAATTTGAACGTGGGGATCTGCCATCCCTGTGATGCAATCTGCATAGAGCTGCCCTCTTTATCACCAATCAGGGTAACCAAATCCTAAGTTTCCTTCTCACTAAAAGAAGTGGGACTTCCTAATATTCCAGTAAGGCAAAGTGACACAGGCATAATAAGTTCTACTTTGTGAGCCACACAGACCTGAGTTGGATGTTCAACTCCATTGTTTTCTAACTTTGTCATATAGAGAACTTAGTTGAATTCTCTGAGTCTTGGTTTATTCATTCATACAACAGGAATTAGGATCTGTGCTATCACATGACCACAATCAGAGATGTTGGGAGAACTGAATGAGAAAAGATAGGCAAGCCACCCAGCGCACAGCCAGTGACCACAGTGGTAGCTATTGTGGATCTGTGTAATTATTGATCTCTGGAATGGAAGTATCCGAGGACGATCTTTCAGTGGGTCTCTTTCAGCTTGAAGAGTGTCTTTAGGACACTCTTAGTCTATAAGACACTGAGGGTTCTCAGGTTAGTGGGAAGCTAAAGGAGCTGCTGGAAGAAAAGATGGTAAATAAACAATCTTTGAGATCTGGTTCAAGGACTGATAAGAATTAAAAAGATGAATATCCTTTTACAATGAGTTACCCTTTCGATACACTTATATCATTCAAAAATTGTTTATCATCAAGGCTAAGATTGGAAAGAGAAGATCAATGGACCAGGGTAGGGCAAGCCTTTCTTTAGGAGCTGCTAGAACAATATTCCCTGACTATCTTCTGTAATTTTTATGCCTAAAGATGGGCCTTGAGAACTCAAAAATAGACAAGAGACAGAAAGATATCTGTCAACCACCAGTCTCTGAGGAAACTGATGTGCCTTTACACACTATAGCATGACTGTGAGTTCCAGAGGCTCAGAAACTCCAGAGGAGACTTGGATGTAGGTTCCTCAGTACAGGGGATGATGGCCCAGAAATAACTGCTGGCTTCAGCCTCTGCCAGCCCTCTGTTAAGGCAAATAAAGAGGTCTTTGGCCTGACATTGTTTATTTCCATGACTGGAGATCTTATGTAAGCAAACCGACAACCGATTCAATGCAAACAGTCAACTGAACCATGAGGCTTTCCCAATCAGAAGCTACCTACTAACCTCCAAACAAGGTCTTTCTATTTCAGCTAATCAAATATGGTTTCTTTTTCTTTCTGCCTTGAAGCCTATAAAAGCTCAGTGCCCACACTGTGCAGAGAGCACACTGTGCAGAGAACTCACTTCTGCAGAGAGCTCATCTTCTAAACTTCTCTTTCTCAGTGTTGCCCAATTCACAAATCATTCTTTGCTCCAATAAGTTTTTTTTTCTTTCACATTCCCTTCCTTCTGTCTCTCCTAGAACTGCAATCATTCCTTACTTTGCATCCTGCTCCACTCAACTCTTCTAGAATATTAGCACACCCCAAGACTTCTTGGGTATAGGAATGTCCCCTGAAGCATGCATAGAATAAACACTGAGCACAGGTCCATAAGAACCAACAGCTCCACCATCACACCCAGCTCATTGTAGCATCAACTGCTTAAACACTTTTAAAGACAGCTCATTTTATTTGCAGGTGGTTCTGGGTTGAGCTCTTCAGAATGTCAATTCACTCATCCAGAGTCTACTTCCTCTTGACTCCAATCTTTGAGATCTGATTCAAGGACTGATAAGAATTAAAAAGATGAATATCCTTTTACAATGATACACTTATGTCATAACAGCTAACATTTATTGAGCCATACTTCACAGGCAAGAAATCACAAAACTGTTTCCAAAACTTGCCGGATTCGATTATCACCCAGGCTGCCTATTATATCTACTGCACCCAGGCCCCACCTCAGTTGGGCTCAAACACAATCTGAGACTATGCCTGGGAATTGCTCTTTTGACAAGAGACCTAGGTGATTCATGGGGTCAGGCAAATCAGGGTCAATGGCACAGTAGTAAAGTCACAACCTGATTCCATCATTTATTCACTACATGACCTCAGCAACTTAACGTCCCTGAAACTCAGCTATATATCTGTGATTTCAGAATAAGAACAGCATCTATTGATAGGAGGGCATTCGGGGGGAATAAGGGAGATAATGGTCACAAGCCACTTTATATAATACCTGGCATGTGAAAAGCTCTCAACAGAAATCATCATCATCCCTGATCTTAATGACCTTATAACATCCCTATTATTTTTATCAGTGCCACACAACTTCTAATTAGAGTGCCTAAGCTCAGGATTTAAACTAGCCATCTCCAAAGCACTAAGGAACTAAACCTAGCAACTTCTCATAAGAAGGAGGACCTGTGGCACAGAATGACATATGTATTCAGCTCTTAGGTCCCAATTCCTGCTGGGACCCAGCTCCTGTTGCATCCTTGGGAGCTGCCACTAGGCAGGAGCTCCAACCAGCAGGATTCCCATGAGCACCACAGCAAGAAAAGAAAGTTTGCCTTGGACTTCCTCCAGCCTCTGCTTTTACTCCTGTTCTGTACAGCCATTGCCCACTTCCTTACAGAATCCCCACTCTTTCTGGAGGTCCTACCCTGCCCTGCCCCATGGAGCTCCTCTTCTGGGAGGCAGGCCAGACACAGAGTTGGAGAGTCTTGCCTGAGGAACAAGGAGTGCCTGTGCTTCACTCCCCAATAAGGTCTCTCTAGTTACTTTGCCTTTCTGGGACCCTCTTGCACTCTGTTCTGGGCTCATTTGCAATCCTGCTGTCTGCCCAGTGCCTGACCCACCTGTCAATTAACTTTTAGCCTATTACCTCTCCTTCCTCTAAATTCCTCTAACCTAATATTTTGGGTAAAGTAATCCACCCATGACTCATACTTTAGAACATGGTTTGTTTTATTAGCCCTCATTCATTCACTCACATAGATAGGCCCCCAAATATAGGTGATGCACTGTGACCGAAGGTTTAGGGGAAAGAAAGATCATAAACCAATGGGTGGAAAACTGTAAGGCATTAAGAACTAAGGGCCAAGGTGTTCCAACTCGGCTACAGGAAGTCAGAAAAGGTGAAGTTCATCCTGGGTTTTGAAAGATGGAGAAAAGTTCACCTAGTAGATCAAGGAATCCCCACTGAGCGCACAGCAGGCAAAGAATCAGCCGTGAAAGTGACCTGTTATGCTCAGGGATGGCGAGAAGCAGCAAGTGGGGTGAGTATATGAGGGCCAGTGGAATGGGAGATGGCTTCACCTACTCTAGGCATGAGTGTGTCTAGCTCCAATTTATCCTGCAAGAAACTGGGGCTCTAGAAGTTTTCTAAGTAAGCAGGTAACACTGCTTTCTCTAAACTTCATAGTGAACGCCTAAAATGAAACAGGAGTTTTGATGGGGCATGAAGAGGTGAAGAGGGGCCATTTCAGTTGACAGGGAGTGAGGTGCCAGACCCCATCTTCCCTCACTCCTGACCGGTACCCCACTGTCCACCCCATTACCCTGGCCCAGCTAATACTAAACTCTGATTAAGTCCCCATGGGAATACCAGGCTCCCCAAAATATTAAGACATGGAGAGAGACAGGATGAGAGGAGAGGAGCTGGGACCAACTACAAGGATAAACTGAGAACCACTATATCATGTCTAGTGCCTCACAACATCCTGAAAGGAGCATGAGCTTTCAACTAGACAGACTTGGGTTCGAGTTCCATCTCTGCCCTTTACTTCCTTTACTCATGACCTTGGATGATTCACTTCACCTCTCTGTGGCTGTTTTCTTGCCCACTGAAGTGACAAGGGGCTCTACCCATGGCAAAGCCTTGCTTTGAGGGTTAAATCTAAGTTATTTCAAGTGGTGGGGATAGCATCCACTGTAAGGAATTAGGGCTCTCTCCTACTAAAGTGATTGCCAATATTTTCATTTTTATGTTGGCGGGAAACTTCAGACTAAAGGACTTCAAAAATAATGGCCCAGGGTGGGCTGGGACCTCCAGTGACGCTCAGGCTCCCAGGGCTCTTTGTCTACGGGAGACTCTGCTCAATCCCTTCCAGGCGCTTTCGGCCTCCTTGGCCATTTGCAGTTTATGGGATCACATTTCCACCTGACCCAGTGGGACCAAGAGAGCTGTGGGCCTTGTAGCTCTGGCCTTTCAAAGGTCTCACATGACAACCTGGCAGGGCGCAGCTGTTCCCAGCAAGGGCATTAATAATAGAAGCCTTTTTCCGCAAACTCTGGCAAACAGTCTAAAATGACAAGTGAAAACACTGAGTCCAAATTCTCTGTGGGACTCAGGGCAGAGGAAGCCAAAATAGCTCGCCTTGACCAGGGCGAAATGGTAGAAGTGAATCAGAGTTCTGCTAGGGGCGAGGTTGGGGGAGGCAATGGCAGTCATAGTAATAGTGTGAAGAAATGAGGGGGACACAGTGGGGGAAGGAGGCACGGTCACATTCTTTGCAGAATGAACTGTTTGCCAGTGGCAGCTTAAAGACTCAGGAGCAGAGAGGAAGAGGTCCTTGTGACGGTTGGTCTGGCGATTAATTGAGTCATGGATTTCATGTGGACAATAACCGATCACCACTGAAGGCTGATGTGAGACACCTGGGACAGGACACTTATAAAGAATAGGTGTGTCTCCCTTCACAAGCAGGGGACAAAAGGGTGGCAAAATTTGTGTCTTCTTTGCTCATACTGTTATAGCCCTTAAGAACTCAGCAGTGAGGCATAACTATGGCTGGACTGAAGCAAAGTCTGGTGTTGCAGGAAGGACACAGGCTTTGGATCCCACAGCACCATTAGTAACTATGTACCTTTAAGCAAGCCCTTTGGTCTCTCCAAGCCTGTTTCCCCATCAGGAAAATGAGATAATGATACTTATTTTGAAAGGTTCTTTCACAAACTTAATGAAACAAGTTGGCTTGGTAGTAGTAGCCACTCAACAAATGGATTTCTCAGAATTAGACCTTGATCTTCAGTGACAGATCAGACATTGTCAAGCTACTGTCCTTCCATTCTTGGGGAAGTCAGAGACAGGAATAGAAAGGGGATATCAGGGGCTGAGGTTGTAGCACAGTGGCAGAGAGCTTGCCTAGGATCTGCAATGCACTGGGTTCAATCCTTAGCACCACATACAAATAAAAATAAAGATAGTCTGCCCATCTACAACTACAAAAAAAAAATTAAAAGAAAGGACATGTCAAACAAATGAAGATGATAAATCAAAGGAAAGCACAGGAAGACCTAGAAGGTCATATCTCACCATGTGGTCTTGGACCATCAGGCATTTCTTGGGGCCTCAGAATTCTCTATGGTAAGATGGCAGGTTGGATTTAACTGTGCTAGGACCAGAGTGAGGCAAGGGAGGTGAACAGGGCACAAAAGGCAAGGAGGTACTCACAGAGCTGGTGTCCAGGCACAGGACCCCACTTAATTTGCACTGGTCCCCACCATGAATGCTCCACTCCTTCAGGCCTGGCCTTGCTCAACTCTGCAGCATGGAAACTACCAGCCACCTCTGCTGGAAACCTCTGTGCACTGTCTACCAGGCACTGCTTTTCGTAGGGACAGTGTTCTGCATCTTCCTGTCCCCTCTCCTTCCTCCTGGGCAACAGGAGAAGGACTAGGAGAGGAAAAGTGGATGTAAGAGGGAATCCGGCAAGGCAGGGGGACACACAGATTTGGAAGGATGGGTTCAAATGCAACAGGCAGATGGAAAGGGCAGGCAGGGCCTCCGGGAGAAGAGGCTGGGGGCAGAGAGAAGATTTATTCCCCTCACCACTCCTCTTTTTTCTCTACTGCTCCTACCTAAGTCCAATCCACATCACCTAAAATTAGGACCCTCACAACAGCTTCCTGACCCATCTCCAGCTTCTAATCTCTTTCCTCATGCAAAATGAATCTCCTGGAGTCCAGCTCCAAACGATCCAGCCCCTCCTCAGACTTAAAACAGCATCTTCTAGGTTTACCCCACTAAACCTAAATCCCTCCATCTAGTATATGAAACTGTCCTCCCACCCACTGTCCAGCCTCCCCGCAATACCCAACGTACTTGACCATACCCTTGAACTCTAGGCCACCTCTAGTATCCCTTGAACTCACCAGGACAACTGCCATGACAAGCTCATACTCTTTCCTTCCTCACCTCAATTTTACCTGTCAAACCCAGGCATAGCCAAGCGCATACCCTGTCTCCTTCCTTCCAAGATCCTGTATCTAGGCCTTCCAAAGTCTAGCACTGTCTGCAGAGGTTGGAGAGCACTTTGTTCTATCTGCTGGGCCAATAATTCAGTGCCACACCGCTATTGCAAAAGCAAGTCCCTTGACAAATCTTCCAGTACGAGTCACAGCGTAGAAAACAAATACCTGCCCTGCAGCTTATGAACTCCATTCATGCAGTAAGCTATGTTCAACACTGTCCACAGGCAGTTATTTATTCCCTTTGCACCCAGCTATAGGCTCCAGCAGAAGTTCAAAAAATACTAATTGGATTAATTGATTAATGAGATCCTTCTGCTGGAAGCACAGAACTAATCCCATAAAAACACAAATAATTCTCTTGTAATTTGCATGTAAAGACGACCCAATTAACAATGGCAATGTTCCAAACACTGTGGTAATAGTTGCACAATTCAGTATATAAATTTACTTTTTAAAAAATCACTAAGTTCTCTTCATATAGATTAATTTCATGAAATATAAATTTGCCATCAAATAAGTTGTTTTAAGGGACCATATGATGATCAAACCATCAAGGTGGCTATCTATATTCAGCTAAGTGATAAAGTGACTGTCACGAGCACACTCAAAAACAACAAAAAGCCCCACAGATAGCCAAGCACAGTGGCAAATGCCTGTAATCCCAGTGGCTCGGGAGGCAGAGACAGGAGGATCTCGAGTTCAAAGCCAGCCTCAGCAACAGTGTGGTGCTAAGCAACTCAGTGAGACCCTGTCTCTAAGTAAAATACAAAAAAGGGCTGGGGATGTGGCTCAGTGGTCCAGTGCCCCTGAGTTCAATCCCTGGTGCCCCCCCCCCCAAAAAAAAACAAACCCACAGATCCACAAGGTGGAGGCTCAGAGTCAGGGTCAGGCTCCCACTAGTCCCCCTGGGTCCAGCAGCAGCTAGGAAAAGCTGGATGAGAGTGAAGAGTGGAGCAGTTTGGGTTGATAAGGGAGAGCCCCAGGGTGGCCAGGCATTGGGTCAGCCTATAATCAGGATGTGGCCTAAGGTAAAGGGACCCCAGCTGAGAGTTTCACATTGACTTTATCAACTGTCCAAAGCCAAAGAAGCAAACCCCAGGTCAGAATCACTTCCTGGGGAAGATGGTAGGTTCATTCACACAGCATCACAAAGCTTCCTGCGTGATGACCACCCCCTCCTATTCATGCTTTTACATTTGATTATGTTATTTAATTAATATTTGTCTCCCTTTAGACCACATATTATGTGAGGCAAAAGACCATGGCTCATGTGTTCACAGTGCGTAGCACTGAAGCACATAGCAGGTGCTCATTTATCATTGAATGAGTGAATGAACATTCTTACTGACTGAACTTGGGTGAGGGATGCACATCCAGTTTTCATTCAATGCAGCATTGCCCCCGGAAGTGAGCCAACACTCCCTAAGGCACTTCACTACACCACTCCACTTAGCCCTCATAACAGCTTATAAGCCCCATACTATTATTGCCCTGCTCACATGTTCAGACACCAAAGCTCTGAAACTAAACCCCAGATCCATCCGGGTAGAAAGCCCACATTCTTTTCCAGCCATGCCTGATGCACATTGGTAGGATGGGATTGGTGAGAACCTCCAGTGCACTGTCAAGGTTAGCCCTGCGCAGGCCAGTGGTGGAGAACCTGAAAGCTAGAGCAACCTTGTTCGGTCCCCAGGGTCAAGGGCCCATGCACCATACTCCTCCAGCAGTTTCCTACATCACACGTGAGACCGTGTGAGTGTACAATAGGCTCAGGAAACAGACCAATCATCACTGTGAGGACTCAGAATCCAAGATCCACTCACACCTGGGTGCCCTATGCCCGGCACACAACTCCAAGGAACTCCCCATTCTCCCTAGAAATGCATTCGCTTCCCACCTGCTCCGTATTCTATTCCAACATCCCAAACTGCTCCTGCTCCAGAAAGAAAAAAAAAAAAAACTCATGAAAAATTCTGTTCTCCGATGTATTCCTTAGGGGAGACCCTGAGGCCCTTCGGGTTCACAGAGCAAGTTCTAGGCCACATGAAGTTCTCCCCAGTACCAGCAGTATTCAGGCAGGATAGCCTATCATGGAAACAGACGTGATTGTCATACTGCTTACATTCCAATGTCAGCTTCCTAGCCATCAGACTGCTCTGTGTCCCTGTGTTTCCTCTATTATAAAATGAAGATTAAATAGTGCCTAACTCTTGGGATTGTTGTAGAAATTAAATGAATGAATATAGTTTGAACACTTAGCACGCAGCACATAAGCAGTGCACTGTAATAATTAGCTGTAATCACTCTTTTTCCAGTGCTTTGAAGCTTTCTCTCCATCTACAAACAGAAAGAGTAGAAGATGCTGAATTCAGGGAGGGCCTGAGGCCAGGGCAGCTGTCCTTGGCACTGTCAGAACTCCAAATACTGAGAAAACGGTCCTCCTGGGCCAACTCCAGTGGTGTTTCTTCATCTCAGCTGCCAGTAAGTACAGATGTTGGCACAATAGCTCCAGGGAGGGATAGGGTGGGGAGCACAGTAAAATGTCAGCAGTTACAGGTTGTTTGCTCAACTGTGAACAACCAATCCTCCCTGGAAAAATACACAGCTCTGGGAAACATCTTTCCTGGGTCACCCAGAACAATGAAGAAGGATCTCCCATAATTGGCCCCCTGGGTCAAAGAGTAAGAAAGTCAGACTCTGGGGCAGCTCTGGAAAGGGTGGAAGAGGATGATCAGCACAGATCCTTTGCTTCAAACACCCAAGAAATACAGTTGGGAGTTTCGATTCAGGCAGCCAGACCTGGGGGACAGAAAGACAGCCACACAGCCAGCCCCTAGGAAAACATGAATTAGGACCACAATAAGCAATCACTACACAACTCTTAGAACAGCTGAAGTTAAAAAACAAAAATGATAACCACCAAATGCTGGCAAGGACAGGGAGGAAGTGGATCCCATTGCCATGGGAATGGCAAATGGTATAGCCACACTACGGAATATTGGGGCAGTTATTTGGAAAACTAAAACTCAGCAATTGCACTCTTGAGCATTTATCCCAGAGTAACAGATTTATGCCTGCACAAAAACCTGTACAGAGATGTTCATATCAGCTTTATTTGTAATAGCCAAAATCAGGAAACAGCCAAAATATCCTTCAATGGATGAACAGTTAAATGGGTATGTCCCTGCCAGGGAGCTGTATTCAACCATAAAAAAGAGCTAACACCAAAAACAAACAAACAAACAAACAAACAAACTGCTAACACCCTCAATAACCTTGGTGGACCTGCAGGGCATTACGATGGGAGCCAAACAAGCAACTCAAAAGATAACATATTATATAATTCTGTTTACAGAACAGTCTCCAAATGACAACATTCTCCAGACTAAAATGAAGGGAGGAGCCACTGTGATGATAAAAAGAGAAGCACAGGCGAGACCTTTGTGGTAACACAACAGCTCTGTATCTTGATGACACTGGTGGCTACATTTATCTATTCAGAGAAAATGACACAAAACTGTGTCCACCCGTTGCACTCATTTCAGATTCCTGGTTTTCATATCGTACTGCAATTATATAAGATGAAATCACTGGAAGAAACTAAATGAAGGCTATGTTACCTCTCTGTGCTACCTTTGTAATTTTCTGGGAATCGTAAATTGTTTCAGAATAAAAACCTTTTAATTAAAAAAAAAAAAGAAAGAGGTGCACATTCAGGAAGTAGGGGAGCTGGAATTATATCCTTCTGCTCCAAAATCCCAATGTTCCAACCAGATCAATTATTCTTAGTTTTGCAGGTACCGTGACATTTCTTATATCTGTGCATTTGCACCTACAAATTTTTACCTAAGTTGCCCTTCCACCCACCCCACCCCCACTAACTTTTAATTTTAAGATCCATATCTTCTCCCCCAGTAAACTTCTCACTTTAAAATGAGTACTCTCCTTCTATCATTTCTGTGCACAGTACTTATTCAACTAGATTATAATTATGAGTATCTTTACTTCCATCTCCTGCTACGCCCAAGGCATGGATTTTCAGAAAATACTTGCAAAATATATCCAACAAAGGCCTTGTTTGTAGGATACATAAGGAGCTCTTACAATTCAATCATAAAAAGACAATCAACCTAATTTAAAGAAAAAAAAAAGACAAAAGATCTGAGTGAACATTTCACATAATGAGATATGTAGATAGCAAATAAGCACATGAAAAGGTGTTCAACATCATCAGTCTCCAGGGAAACGCAAATACAACCACAGTGAGAAATCCCCATATACCTATTAGAGTCACTAAAATTAAAGACCCACCATACCAAATGTTGGCAAGGAAGCAAAGCACTTGGAACTCTAATGCACCACAGGTGGCAATGTAAAATGGCACAGCAGCTCCAGAAAACCATCTGGCAGCTTCTCAAAAGACTAAGAGAATACACAGCCATTCTCTACTTCCAGGTGTTTCATTCACGAGAAATGAATGCATGTCTCCACAATTTTTTTTTTTACACATGCTTAGTGGCTTGATTTTAAGAGTCCCAAACTGAAAACCACCCAAATATTTATCAACAGATGAATGGCTAGATTGCAGTACATCCCTACCATCAGATACTATTTAGCAACAAAGAAACAAACTAATGATACATCCAACAACATAAATGGATATCAAATAATTATGCTGCGTGAAAGAGGGGTGCATGCTGTATAATTCCACTTCCATAAAGTTCTAGAAAATGTAGACTAATCTATAGTAATAGAAAGCAGATTAGTGGCTATTAGGGGAAGGAGGAAGGTAATAGAAAGGGGCAGAAGGGAGGGATACCTGAGGGTGGACACTGGGGGTGGGGTAGTGGTTATGTTCATCAACATGATTATGGGAATAATCTGAGTGTGTATATATATATGTCAAAACTTGTTGTGCAATTTAAATATGTGAAGGTTTTGATTTGTCATTAAACTTCAGTAAAGATGCATGAAAAATAATAATGGGTACCATTTAATAGGCATCTGCTTTGTGGGGAAAAACTTTATAGAAATTATTATGAATTCAGCCCATTTTACAGATGAGGAATCAGGTCAGAAAGCCTGGGTGGTCCTGGTCAGGCTCAAATCTGGGTTAAACATCTTCAAAACTGGGCACTTTACCCTATATTCGAATAGCCTCTCTACAGTGCCAAATCCCCAGCCTGTAGTCACAAGCCATAGTTCTCTGGCCTAAGGAGGATGTGAAAGAAGGAAGGTGATGGGGTTGAGGCTGCCCATCTCTGCGTCACTGAGATGACACCTTCCCCATCCCAGGTTGTCATTGCCGCAAATGCCCCCCACAGTCAAGTCTTCTGGAACAGACAGACTAAGGCAGGATGTGGGCTGGGCTTGCTCCCAGGGCAGCCTTCCCTAGAAGCCAGAGTGGTCTGGTGTGAGGCCGGATCCTGACCACTCAAGGGAACAGACTCCATCCAGTTCCACTTGTGTGATAAACAAAGCCCTTCCGCTTTCTGGATCTCCACTTCTCACAGAAAGGAGGGGAAGGCTAACCAGCCAGCCTTCCAAGGAACTCTCTCAGCCCTAACTCCATCCTCTGCAGAATTGAGCTTCTCCATTTTCTGAAGTTGATCAGATGCCACTGATGAAAAGGATTCTCGATTATCCATGAACCTGCACTTAGCAACCCCATTAGGCCCCGCTCCAGGGCAGAACATGCACCTGCACTGAGAAGAGCTTCAGTCCTGCCCTCCGTGAGGATCTTCCAAAACCCTCGCCCATGTTCTACTATTTTCCAGTTCACAGGTTGAGCACTAAAAGTCCAATATCACTGAGGCTTCCTTTTCACACATCTCTGACCAACTTCTTGGAATCTTCCAGGAAAGAAATGTGCCCCAGATATTGGTCAGTAAATGAAGGGCTTTTATCCACCTTTATGAAAAGGTGTCAGTAATTCACAACAACATAAGACAGAATTTGCCCTTTAGAGTTATTGAAAGACAATCGGGAAGTGTGTGGTTGCAGGAGGAAGGGGAAGGAGAAGCCATGTCCTGTGCAGTCTTAATGCAGGGAACCTCCTCTCCTTGCCCCTTGTCAGATCAGTTGCCCAAATGTGGGCCAAAATTTCTTGCCCAAATAGGCTGAAATATTCAGCTGGACACACAGCAGGCACTCAGTAAATATCTATGGAACTGAAATAAATCCATCTTGCCAAAGGAGTACTCTCTTACCCAGCCGTGGAGGAAAAGCCAAACATGCTCATCTCGGTGTGTTTCCTGGAAACTGTTCTGAGAGTCCTGAGTCTGAGAAGCCCCTGTCGCTAACTGGCTGGGAGAGCTGGGGGATCACGGGCATCATGCCCCTCCTAGGGCATCAGAAGAACAAGTGGACTGGGCCGTAGGGCTCTGTGGATGCTCTCAGCTCTGGTGTTATCTTGAGCCCTTGGGATTATAAGGAACAGTGCAGCATTTTTCAAAGCTTCAAGCACTTTGGACTGCAGCTGTTCACCTGGCTGTAGAGAGATGGACCAATGCTCCCCGAGGGGAGAGACTCTGCCTTTTGGAACTGGGTTTAGAACTTGGAAATCCTGTGTGGGCCTCTATTTGCTGTGAAAAGCACTCACTAGTTTTGAGAAGCTGAGGAGGTCAGAAACAAGCTTAATTTTATATCTCTGTTGCTTATGGGCTGTGATATCTTGGGCAAGTCTCTTTACCTACCACCCCGAGACTCAATTTCTACATCTGAGACATGGGGATGGATGCTCCATCCCCTCCTTTAGGACACATGCAGGAGAGAGGATAAAGGCTGGGGATAAGTACTGTTGTAAAATTTAAAGAGATAAGGTAGACAGAGCACAGGACACAGTGCCTGGAACCACCATGAGTTCAAAAGATACCTTTCCCTTCTCTTCCTCATAAATGTAAGATCTTTTTAACGGGTTCCACTCTTAATCCTACCAGAGAGTACCTCACACAGTGCACTGGGGCTGTGGCAGCAGATACGAGAGAAGGCCTGGAGAGGGTAGAGGCAGGGTTGGCACCTGGAGACCCAGCCCTTGCCAGGTATAAGTAAAGGCTCAGTAGTGTGGTCAGTAGCCTCAGAGCAGTGCCCCACCCCCAGCCTGGGCTCAGGCCGGGACCACCAACAGCTTTTTTGTGACATGGTTTCTGAAAATGAAGGTGTGGGGCCACATGGCCACAGCTACAGTGCTTTTCACCTTTTAAATATTCTGAACCTACAATTCAGGAAGACAAACTGGTGCTTAATTGATGTCTCACCCTTTCCTCTGTCCCCTCCTTCAGGACACATGCAGGAGGGAGGAAAGAGGCTGAGACTCTATTATGCTAATTTAATAAACTCTAATCGGCTGCCACAGCAGGGCCTTGAAGAAAGAGGCTTTTGTTGAAATTTCACATTTGGCAGGAAGTCCCCATCACACCCTCCCCCAGTAGAGATTATGAGTCAAAAGCTGATTTTCTTCCTGGCTCTCACATTCTGTATCCTGAGGCTTCCTATTCACACTTCTCTGACTGGCTTCTTGACTTTTTTTAGGAAGGAAATGTGCCCCAGATGTTAGTTAATAAATGGAGGTTTTATCTGCCTTTTATGAAAGGATGTCAGTAATTCACAGAACCCCCCAGAAGTGAGAGTCACAGGAGGAAACACAGCCAACTTCTCTCCATCAATAGCCCTAAGGTTTCCCAATTCACTGTGCCCCTCCCCACATGGGCAGAGAGCCTCATGGCATGCATGCAAGACATTCATTTTCATTTTCTTATGGAGATAACAAGGTATCTTAGGAGATAACAAGGACAGAAATATCACTCCCATTGATCCATGCAGCTAATGTTTATTGAACACCTGCTGTGCACAAATGAGAAAAAAAAAGTGGGGGGGAGGGGGGACACACAGATGGAGTAACTTGCATGATGGTAGAGTAGCCACTGGAACCAGTGAGGAACTGTTGCAATCCAAATTTCCAAAACAAAAAGCCCCGTTTGCCCAAAGGACTTAAAAACAGCATACTACAGGGACACAGCCACATCAATGTTTATAGCAGCACAGTTCACAATAGCTAAACTGTAGAGCCAACCTAGATGCCCTTCAGTAGATGAATGGATAAAAAAAAAAAAATGTGGCACATATACACAATGGAATATTATTCAGCAATAAAAGAGAATAAAATCATGGCATTTGCAGGTAAATGGATGGTGTTGAAGAAGATAATGCTAAGTGAAGTCAGCCAATCCCCAAAAACCAAATGCTGAATGTTTTCTCTAATATAAGGAAGCTGATTCATAGTGGGGTAGGGAGGGGGAACGTGGGAGGAATAGAGGAACTCTAGATAGGTCAGAGGGGTGGGAGGGGAAGGGAGGGGGCATGGGTTTAGAAATGATGGTGGAATGTGATAGACATTATTATCCAAAGTACGTGTATGAAGACATGAATTGGTGTGAATATACTTTGCATACAACCAGAGATATGAAAAATTGTGCTCTATGTGTGTAATAAGAATTGTAATGCATTCTGATGTCATATATAAATTTAAAAATTAATTTAAAAAAAAGAAGTGAAAATATAGTAAAAAAAAATTGTAAAATTTGCTAACTTTTGTGGCATACATTTTCCCACCATGGCCAATTTCAAACCACCAACATTTTTTCTAACAATTGTTAACAACCATCTTGTAAAATTCCTGGATACTTAAAAAAATCAGCTCTGGAAAGATTCCAGACTGGAGGCAAGGTCTGGCTCCTCATTCAGGCTCCTCATTCAGTGTTCTTTCTGCCACATCTTTCTATCTCCCTGCAGAAGGAAGCAGCATCTTGTGCAAACTTAAGAGTAATCTTAATAGAAAATGACCTGAAGGTTTGGTAACACCAGTAGAATTTTACATGTTTATTTTCTTCCACATTAATATTTTTCCAAATGTCCACATTTTACTTTTATACTCAGAACATATCCAGGTTAATAGTTAATTTTTTTATAGATTTACTGGAATGAAATGCATAATTTATGTCACTCTGTCTCCCTCAGGCTGGTGTGTGAGTGTGTGTGTGTGTGTGTGTGTGTGTGTGTTTCCTAAGAGCTTACTTCCCTTGCAGGGAAGGACAGGTGCACCTAAGCATGCACCTGAATCTGGTGCAGTCTTACCTGGAAGATAAATTAATTCTCTTTGGAGTTCAAATTTCATCAGCAACCAAGAAAATACAACTCCTTATCTAGATGTCATTCTGCCTTCAAATAACCTTGCCTCCCAGATGAGCTCAGGTGGAAGCACATGGTTTGAACCACAAGCAACTGCTCCTTGTTTCTGAGCCTTAGAAGAGGGCATTTCCTTCTCCCCTTCTGCAAAGAGGAATTCTGCTGTCTCTTTCCCCAAGCAAGGATTCAAGGGTTCTTACCTCAGCACTAGGATGAAAACTTGGCACCAAGGCTTGGGACAGACTCAAAGGAGCAGTTCATTTCAGCTGGGTTCCATGGTACCCATTGCTTCTTTCTGGGCTGCTCGCTGCAGAGCTCTGCACAACTGGCTCTACCCGTGCCTGCAGGGGACAAAAACAGAGCAAAGTTGCAGGCTGAGTACCAGAAGCATATATGTCAATATATGACATATATTGTCATATATTATGACAATATATATTATATTATATATGATATATATAATATATGACAAGATATATAATATAATAAGATAAATAATATAATATATGACAAGACAGAGAGCACCCTTGCTCCTCTCACCCTAATTCCTCTAGCCCTGGGCATTCTGGTCACTTCAGAGCACCTTACAGAACCACATCCCTCACCCAAAGAAGCCAGTCTCCTTACCAAGACCCAAACTAGCCATCTCTTCACCCACAGCCATCCCTTCTGTGATTTCATTGTGAGTTGCAAATTAAGCAAAGCAGACTCGACTCCAGGCACTGAATCCTGATACTACCACTAGTGGGAAGAAAACTACAGATCCAGCCCAAGTCTTGTATTTAGGTTAACCATTGCAGATTTGTGGGTTTCAATCAAGAGATGCATCAAATAGTTTGCTCACAGACTTCCATCCACCTCTAGTATTTTGTCTATCTTATTTCAAATGTGAATGCAATTTCTAATTCATTTCGGAAGCATTTTCAACTGAGTCGAAATTTTCAGTCCATAGATTATTATTAGCTACCTGAATAGATAGCATTTGTTTTTAAAGTACTTGTTGTTTTTCTTGTGCCAAATAAATTAGTTTCATTTATACATTTTGGAGAATATAATTAAGTGAAAAGAAGGGAAAAAGTTACCCATTCTCAACACCCAAGATAACTACAGGGAAGTCCTAAGGTCATAATCATAGAGCCCTAATAAATAGCACTGCTGTCACCATAAAAGAGTCCCCAGTCACCCCCTCACCTCTTCCACCACGTGAGAACATGTGAAAAGATGCTTTCAATGGACCAGTCCCTCTACCTGGACATCAGATCTGCTGGTGATTTGATCTTGAACCTCACAGCCTCCAGAATTGTGAGAAATCAATTTGGGTTTTTTTTGGTTTTGTTTTGGTGCTAAGGATGGTAAATATCTCCCCAGGTTATGGCATTTTGTTATAGCAGGACAGATGGACTGAGACAAGTATGTTTTAAAACTTGTTAAATATCATCATAAAATTAAATGTCAGTTGCTTTCAAGAATTTAAAGAAACATTTAAATGATTTCAATTAAAATGTCTTTAGAATGCAGCCACCTGACCAGGGCCTGGAGGTCCACTGTCAGGATGCCTACAGGTTTGGTTGCATGTAGCTGCCTCCATCTTGGGACACCAGCCATGGCCTGGGGGTCCAAGGCCATGGTGCCTGCAGGTTTGCCACTGCTGCCAACTTGGGGCTCAGCTGCCTCTGTCTGGGGACACTGGCCAGGATCTGGAGGTCCAGTGTTGGGGTGCCTGTGGGTTTGGCTGCATCTGGGTCTTTCTGCAGGGTGTGCTACTGGCTGCCATCTTGCTGCTTTTTCACATGTGCTTCTTTCTGTGAGTACATCCCTGGTGGCCTCTCTGATTGCAAGTTGGATCATCATTGAACTCTTGGGACAGCAGTGTAACAGAGACTGGGGAATCCAAAGCCCATATACCTCAGTTTGTGGCTGGGTCTGCATGGGCCAGTCTGGGTCTGGCAATCCTGTGGAAGGCTGGAGACTGGGGGCATTTCACCCTGGAGGAGCACACATTGGAGAGGCTGAAGAGAGCCAGGTTCTCCCCAGCTCAGAGAATCCTTGAGTGTATAGAGACAGACTGGGCTGGCTACAACAGGTCGAAAGTTTGGAAGAAGGTACAAGTTCATCCAACCAGCCAGTCCAGCACCAAACTTCAGACAACCCCACCTATCCGCAGAGAAGGGAAGCTGTGAAACTTTTGAAAGCCAACAGAAACGATTGTTCAATTTTCCATCAAGATATTTTCCCCCTCTTTCTCACGTATCTACCATTTTGAAACCAAGAAATATGTATGCATCAGTTTATTGAGGACTGGGATGTTTGAATAGTATATTACAGTTTTGTTGTGTATTCTTATATTGTTACCTTTTTTTTTTTTACTTTGTATATATTTTCCCTCTCGCTTATCTATTTCCCTGAATTATTTCTCTTTTCTCCTGCTAACAGCCAACCTCTATTGATTCCTCCTTCACTCCTACCATAAATTTTTACTTCTACCTTCTCTTCTCCTCCCTCATAAACATCACATCCTACACCACATATGTTCTGTCTCTGTACACCATTTGAAACTGTAAAGCCTTTCAGTAGACTTACTGTTTATGTTGTAGACAATAATTGAACACATTGTGTCTGTTTATTATGAGCAAAACTGTAGACGTCTTTACAGGAGCTAGTTGGATTAAGGCTATATAAGTTTGCATTGGGTGCTGTTAATATTGCTCTCCCCCTTAAAGGTGAGGTTCTTCAGGGACACTATGAAGTCCACAGGGTAGAAACTGTACTGCCTCAGATCCATACCACTAAATGGGAAGACACACAAACAACATGAAAAAACAAGGGAACAAAGCATCCCAAACAAATCTAGATGCTCCAACAATAGAATCTACTGACAACACAGTAGAAGAAATGTGAGAGAAGGAGCACAGAATTTACATAGTTAAACTGATCCCTGAAGTAAAGGACAATGTAAGGAGTGAAATCAGAGGTAAACTTCAGGAGGTAAAAGATCACTTCAATAAAGAGATAGAGATTCCTAAAAGAAATCAAGCAGAAATACACAAAATGAAGGAATCAATAAATCAAATTAAAAATTCAATGGAAAGTATCACCCACAGACTAGACCACTTGGAAGACAGAACCTCAGGCAATGAAGATAAAAATATATGATCTTGAAAATAAAGTTGGCCATGCAGAGAAAATTGTAAAAAACCATAAACAGAACTTCCAATAATTATGGGATAACATGAAAAGACCAAATTTAAGATTTATTGGGCTAGATGAATGTGCAGAGATACAAACCAAAAGAAATGCACAATATTTTCAATGACATAATATCAGAAATTTTCCCAAACCTAAAGAATAAAATAAAAATTCAAATACAAGAATCTTAGTCTTACAGGACCCCAAATGTACAAAATTAGGCAGACCCACACCAAGATATATTCTAATGAAAATAACTTTCATACAGAAAAAGGATAGAATTGTAAATGCTGAGAGAGAAAAAAAATCAAATTACATATAGATCTATTCAGATCTCAGCTAACCCTCAAAGTTAGGAGGTCCTAGAATAATATATATCAAACTCTGAAAGAAAATGGATGCAAACCAAGAATTTTATACCCAGCAAAATTAAGCTTCAGATTTGAAGATGAAATAAAAACCTTCCACAATAAATAAAAGTTAAAAGCATTCATAACTAAAAAGCCTGCACTACAGAACATTCTCAACAAAATATTACATGAGGATGAAATGGGGGAAAACAGTGAAAAATAGCAAAGAGAGGAACTACACTAAAGGAATATTCAATCAAAGGAGAAACTATGTCAAATTAAAAAACAGAAATAAACCAAAGTGATTGGGAATACAAATCATTTTCTCAATAATAACCTTAAATGTTAATGGCCCAGACTCATCAATCAAAAGACATAGACTGGCAGATTGGATTAAAAAACAAGACCCAACAACATGCTTTCTCCAAGAGACTCACCTATAGGCAAAGACGCCCACAGACTGGAGGTGAAAGGATGGGAAAAACACATCACTCATATGGATCACGTAAACAAGCAGGGGTTTCCACCGTGATATCAGATAAAGTAGACTTCAAGCCAAAGTTAATCATAAGAGACAAAGAAGGACATTTCATACTGCTTAAAGGAATTATATGTCAGCAAGACATAACAATCGTTAAGTATTTATACCCCAAACAATGAAGCATCTATCTGCCTCAAACAAACCCTTCTCAATCGAATAGACCATAACACAGTAATACTGGTTGACTTTAACACACCTATCTATTCAGTAGTAAGATCTTCCAAACAAAAACGAAACAAAGAAACTATAGAACTAAATAATATAATCAATAATTTAGACTTACCAGACATACATAGACTATTTCATCCATCAACAAGTGAATACACTTTCTGCTTAGCCGCACATGGATCCTTCTCTAAAATAGGCCATATCTTATGCCACAAAGAAAATCTTAGCAAATACCAAAAAAAATAGAGATAATACCCTGTATTCTATCAGATCATAATGGAATGAAATTAGAAATCAATGATAAATAAAAAATAGGAGCTACTTTAACACCTGAAGACTAAATAATGTGCTACTGAATGACAAATGGTTAGTAGAAGAAATCAGGGATGAAATTTAAAAATACTTAGAGGTAAATGAGAACACCAAAATAGCATATCAAAATCTCAGGGACATTATGAAGGCAATGCTAAGAGGAAAGTTCATTGCATTGAGTTCACTGATTGAAAGAATAGTAAGCCAATGAATGACCTAACATTACTTCTCAAAGCTCTAGAAAAAAGAGGAACAAATCAACACTGAAAGCAGTAGAAGACAGGAAATAAATAATTCAGAAATGAAATCAATGAAACTGAAACAAAAGAAACAATTTAAAAAATTGACAGTGCTTACTTTGGCAGCACATATACTAAAATTGGAACAATACAGAAAAGATCAGCATGGCCCCTGCACAAAGATGACACACAAATTTGTGAAGTGTTCCATATTTTTACATGTCAGCATGGCCTATGGATGTTCCATGTGTGCTAAATGTGTCCATGACAGGATCGAGTGTGCTTTCCTTATTGAGGAACAGAAAATCATTGTGAAAGTGTTGAAGGCACAAGCACAGAGTCAGACAGCTAAGTTTAAAAAATGAAGCTCCTTTTAATAATAAAAACTCAAAAACATTGACAAAACAAAAAGTTGGTTCTTTGAAAAATTAAAATTGATAAACTCTTAGCCATACTAATGATGAGGAGAGAAAATTTAAATTACTAAAATTTGTGATGAAAACTGAAATATCTCGATAGACACTGCTGAATACAGAAGACAATTAGAAACTATTTTGAAAATTTATACTCCAATAAAATAGAAAATCTCAAAGATATCAACAAATTTCTAGAGACATATGATCTACCCAAACTGAATCAGGAGGACATACACAATTTAAACAGGTCAATCTCAAGCAATGAAATAGAAGACTCCTTCAAAAGCCTACCAATCCAGAAAAGCCCAGGACCAGATGGATTCTCAGCCAAATATTGCAAGACCTTCAATGACAACACCAAAATTCTTCAAATTATCCCATGAAATAGAAAAGGAGGGAACCCTTCCAAACTCATTCTATGAGACTAGTAGAATGACACCAAAACCAGACAAAAACATATCAAAGAAAGAAAAATTCAGACCAATATCCCTGATGAACCTAGATGCAAAAAAAAAATTCAATAAAATTCTGGCAAATCACATACAAAAATATATTTAAAAGAGAGTATACCGCGATCAAACGGGGTTAACTCCCAGGGATGCAAGGTTGGTTCAACACATAGAAATCAATAAACATAATTCATCACATCAATAGACTTAAAGACAAGAATCATATGATCATCTCAATAGATGCAGAAAAAGCATTTGACAAAATACAGCCTTCCTTCATGTTCCAAAACACTAGAAAAACTAGGGACAGTAAGAATATACCTTAATGCTGTAAAAGCTATATATACTAAACCTAAAGCCAACATCAGTCTAAACAGAAAACTTGAAAGCATTCCCTCTAAAAACTGGAACAAGGCAAGGATGCCCTCTTTCACCACTTCTATTCAACATAGTTGAAACTCTAGCCAGTGCAATTAGACACAAGAAAGAAATTAAAGAGATACAAATAGAAAAGAAAGAATTCAAACTATCACTATTTGCCAATGACATAATGTTATATTTAGAAGATACAAAAATTCCACCAAAAATCTTCTGAAACTAATAAATGAATTCAGCAAAGTAGCAGAATATAAAATCAATACCCATAAATCAAACACATTCTTATACATCAGTGTTGAATCCCCTGAAAGAGAAATTAGGAAAACTGCCCCATTCATAATAACCTCAAAAAAAAAAATTCTTGGGAATCAATCTAACAAAAGAAGTGAAAGACTTCTACAATGAAAACTACAGAACTCTAAAGAAAGAAACTGAAGAAGATCTTAAAAGATGGAAAGATCTCCCGTGCTCCTGGATAGGCAGAACTAATATTGTCAAAATGGTTATACTGCCAAAAGTGTTATATAGATTTAATGCAATTCCTATTAAAATACCAATGACATTCTTCACAGAACTAGAAAAAGCAATCATGAAATTCATTTGGAAAAATAATAAATGCAGAATAGCCAAAGCAATCCTTAGCAAGAATAGAGAAGCAGGAAGCATCACAATAACAGACCTTAAAGTGTACTACAGAGCCATGGTAACAAAAACAGCATAGTATTGGCACCAAAACAGACACATAGATCAATGGTACAGAATAAAAGACACAGAGACAAACCCATATAAGTATGGTTACCTCATATCAGACAATGATGCCAAAAATATTCACTGGAGAAAAGACAGCCTACTCAACAAATGGTGCTGGGAAAACTGGAAATCTACATGTAACAAAATGGAATTAGACCCCTATCTCTCACCCTGCATAAAACTCAACTCAAAGTGGATCAAAGATGTAGGCACCAGACCAGAAACCCTCTACCTACTAGAAGAAAAAGTAGGCCCATGTTGGCTTAGGATCTGACTTCCTCAACAAGACTCCTAAAGCACAAGAAGTAAAATCAAGAATCAATAAATGCAATGGGTTCAAACTAAAAAGCTTCTTCCTGGCAAAGGAAGCAATCAATAACGTGAAGAGAGAGCCTACAGAATGGGAGAAAATCTTTATCACATATAACTCAGATAGAGCATTAATATCCAAGATATATAAAGAACTCAAACACTTGACACCAAAAAAATAAAGAACCCAATCAATAAATGAGCTAAGGAACTGAACAGACACTTCACTGAAGAAATATAATCAATCAACAAATATATGAAAAAATGTTCAACTTCTCTAGCAATTAGGGAAATGCAAATTAAAACTACTCTAGGATTTCATCTCACTCCAGTCAGAATGGCAGTTATCAAGAATACAAGCAACAAGCCAGGCTGGTGCCATATGCCTGTAATCCCAGTGACTGAGGCAGGAGAATCACAAGTTCAAAGCCAGTCTCAGCAATGGCGAGGCACTAAGCAACTCAGTGAGACCCTGTCTCTAAATAAAATACAAAAAAGGGCTGGGGATGTGGCTCAGTGGTCAAGTACTCCTGAGTTCAGTCCCCAGTACCCAAAAAGAAAAAGGAAAAAAAAAGAATACAAGCAACAATAAATTGTTAGCAAGGATATGGGGGGAAAAAGATAGCCTATTCAACAAATGGTATAGTCATACATTGTTGGTGGGACTACAAATTGGTACAACCATTATGGAAAGCAGTGTGGAGATTCTTCAGAAAACTTAAAATGGAACCATAATTTGACCCAGCTAACCCACTCCTTGGTTTATACCCAAAGGACTTAAAATCAGCAGGCTCTTAAATTAGCCACATCAATGTTTACAGCAGCTAAACTCACAATAGCTAACTATGGAATCAGCCTAGGTGCCCTTCAACAGATGAATGTATGAAGAAAATGTTTTACTCAGCCTTAAAGAAGAATGAAATTATGTCATTTGCCGCTAAATGGATGGAGCTGGAGAATATCACGCTAAGCAAAATAAGCCAATCCCCCCAGAAAAACAAAGGCTGAATGTTTTCTCTGATATGTGGATGCTAATTAACAATAAGGAAAGAGGGGCTAGGGAAGAACAAAGGCACTTTGAACTAGGCAGAGGGGAGTGAAGGGAGGAGAGGAGGAAGGTGGGGTAGGAAAGAAAGTAGAATGAATCAGACATCAATACCTTATGTGCATATATGACTACACGATTGGTGTGATTCTACATCATGTGCAACCAAAAGAACGAGAATATATACTCCATTTCTGTATGAGGTTTTAAAATGCATTCTACTGCTATGTATAACTAATTAGAACAAATAAGAAAATTAAAATAAGTAGTCTTTAAAATACTAAAGAAAAAAAAAAAAAAGATAACATACCTTTCCTGATTTGTTGGGGGGTTTTTTGTTTGTTTGGTTTTTGCTTGTTTTTTGTTATCTAGATTGTTTTTTTTTTTTTTTTTTTTTTGAAATATTGTGGAAAAGCTAGCCATGGTTTAGTGCATGTCATTACAAAATCTTCTTAGTGTCATATTAATGGCTACATGACATGAATGTACCCCTGGATCCCCTATGATCTGTGGCCCCCTACATAGCTAAATGATACCCCACCAAAGCCTGGACATTTAAGTCATCTCCAACTCTTGTTGTGCTAATTACAAATAGCGTTTGAAACTTTATCTTTGGGGGAAACTCATCAATATTTCCTTAAGATACAGTCTTAGAAATCAAATTACTGGGTCAAAAAGTTTGCATTGCTCATGTTTTTGAACAATCTTGACATGCCATCTCCAAGGCCATCGCACCATAGAAAGTCCCCAGCAATGGGGAGATGTACACCTCCCTCCAATGTCTCTCTCCTCCCCCACTCTCTCCCACACTCACATCCTGACACACCAAATGTGACACTCCTTGTGGAAATGAGTGTGGAGGACCCAGAGTCCAGGGTCCTTTTTCACACTCCCTGTACGCGCTTACCTTAGTCCCAGTCTAAGGTAAGATCTAGGATCTCAAGTGGATGCCCTTCACCAAGGCTTGGGGAGCAGGTGCATGAGCAAGAATTAGCAAGGAGGAACCCACCAAGGGGCAAAGAAAGAGTGGGGGACACACAAACAGGGTATTCAGGTGAAAGAGAGCCTTAGAGACAAAAAGAATTAAAAGGCACCCTGGGAGATGACATAGCTGATGGGAACTGAGGTCCTACTGAAGCCAACTGAGCCATTTGAGGGGGTGGAAATATCAAGGCCTCACAAAAACCCAGGGCAGAACAGAGCGAAGGCATCAGGTGAGATGGAAAAGGAAACAGTTACTTGAGGCCTTGGGCACTTTGCTGCTGCCTGTGATTAATGCCAGCAAAGCACCAGGAGCCAGAGTCATTATGGGGACAAGAGAGCAGCCAGGGAGGACAGCTCTGTATGCAAAGACAGTGAGCTAGTGGCCAGCAGAGAGCCTGCCAGTGAGGACAGTTCCCAGAATAAGAGGGGCCATGCTCCTGGCTACTGATTCATCTCCTCCTTCCCAGGAGGAGGACCCCACATTCCACCACTCTAGCCAGCCTCTTGTACCCCTCCTTTCACCCCAGGTCCAATCTTCAGTGAGAGATGGATAATGCAGCAGGTGACTGGGTTTCTGTGGTCCTGTGGCCCAGGCAAAGACCTTACAGATTCAAATCTCATGCCCGTTTCTAGTTAAGTAGCCCTCTTGCCCTGCCACCCCTAGGCCCCGTGGCCTCTGGTTACAAAAATTGACAGATTCACGAGGGAATGTGGGGCTCCTTAGTATTTCTAAGCTCTTAGGAAAATGGCAGACCTCCATCCAATATTACTGAAATAGACTTTGTCGGTCTATCCACCCACCTCACCCACTCTGTACATACCTGGGCCTCTCCTGAGGAATGAAGAGTAGAAATTAGAGGTCAATTTTAGGTCAATTCATCCATAAATAAGGAACTGAGCCAATACTCATCCAAAACTGCAGCTATGAAAAGAAGACTAGACGTGAATCCTGTTTGTCAAGAGAAAGAAGCTGGTAGCACCATGACAAGAAATGTCATGCACAGGATCAGGCGATGGGATTGCAGGGGACTTGTGGAAGGAAGAATACTGACCTAGAAAGAGGCCTGGGCAGAGGCCGAGCAGAGGTAGACCGGAAACCATGCAGCCCCCGAGATGGCTCAGCCTAGTGGCTTTGCTGTGAAGTTCTTCTGCTCTTAACTTTTTATTCCTCTTTGCATCCCCTGAATCCCTTCAAATAAAACCTTATTTTTGTGTGAGTCTCTGTTACCTTGCTACCAATTTTCCTGCCTAAAGTAATCTTTCCCAGGCCCAGAGACTGCAGCAAACCTGAGCTGGAAAATCAGATAAGTAGGAGCAGGACTTCCTTTCAGCTCTGTCAAATACAGCAAATGCAACCAGAGGCCACCGCTAAGAGGCCTGGTGTGGAGAGCAGGAGCCACAGACTGTGTGGGCCTGCTAAGAAAAGAGCTAACCCAGGGCTCAGCTCACAGAGCTCTGTCTACTGAAGCACAAGGGCACGGTGGGACTGGAGGGCTCTTATGCACGGCTTTCAGATAAGGTTCAGGCCCAGCACTGTGGCTACCCAAAAGCTTTTTTAAAAACAAAACCAAAAAACTTCCTTTTCAAGTCCGTGACTGGGTTTCTGATAGATAAGGCTACCAAATAGGACCATCCACCATTGCTAAAGTGTAGCTGGGTGATTTTTCATACTAAATTCAAAAGATTTTTCTATTAAGTAGATTATACAAACTGCTCCAATCATGCTGCTTCATGTTGCATGTTCAGTAGATCACCCAGGTCCCTCCAAGCCACCAATATATCCTCTTGGGTTTCCTTGCAGTTTTCACATAGCTCCCATTGAATCTCCACCCCATGGCAATCTGACTCCACCGCCAACTCTTTCCTGACCTCCCTCCCAATCCCACACTGGGCTCCACATCTTGATTAGGTTTCCTGTTTTCATCCTGAAGCCCAGGCCCAGCCAGCAGGGGTGATCTTCACCTCTTTCTGTGTGCCCAGGGCTGCTCCCTGCTTGACACCCTCCTCGCCTAACTGCACTTACAGCTCTGGCAGTGACTTGGTCACCACCACCCTCAGACCCAGAAGCATCCAGAAGATGACTCTACAAAAGAAAGCAGCTAAATGAGACTCCCAGGTCCTCTTTAACTCCCTCCTACCTCCAGTGAGTGTTTCTCCTTCAGGCGCCCAGCGTGTGAGACACTGCACACAAACCCAGAGCCAGGAGTTACAGAGCACATCAAGAACCAAAGAACTTGCCCGGTGCAGTGGAATAATCCACTCCTGCTTGTAATCCCAGCAGCTCAGGAGGCTGAAGCAGGAGGACTGCAAGTTCAAAGCCTGCCTCGGCAATTTAGCACGGCTCTAGCAACTCAGCAAGACCTTGTCTCTAGATAAAATATATAAAAGGGCTAGGGATGTAGCTCAGTGGCTAAGTACCCCTGGGTTCAATCTCTGGTACCAAAAGAAAAAAAAAAGAAAAAGAAGGAGTTTGGGACCAAAGAAGATCCATAAACTGAGCCAAGAACTTACACCCTGAGAACTTCATGGTCCCAGCCCTTAGAGCTGGACTAGCTAACAGGCTCTGTTTTGAGTCAGAGAATAGTTCAGAATGTCACAGGATTGAGTCACTGGACCAAGTCCCTGGCTTCAATGAGCAATTGCCACCAGGCACACAGGGGCCTTAGGGTAAAGGATAACCCTGTTAACCCTGGATCCATTATCCCACATTATTTGGGACGGGAGTAATTGTTCTAATTGTGTTTCGATATGGAAGTAAATTAGCTAAGAGCTTTTATAGATCCTTGTAAAACATTCCAGGACCTGGGTCATGACAAATTTGCTGAGCACTACAGTCAAACCAAAAGCACCCAAAATACACAAGAACTTCTGCTAAAATCAGGAGACTTCCCAGTTTATATTCACCCTCCTTTCTCCTCCCAGGGCTCATGTTCCTTCTTGAAGGTTCATCTGTGGGGCCGAGGGGCAACATTACAAGGCTCTTAGAACAAGTGTTAACTATGTTTTCCCTTAAGTCGTTTTATTTTTATTTGTTTTAGAAATTAGTGTGTGCCAGGCACTTTTTAAAAATTATTTACTTATTCCTTACCCGATCCTATTAACAAAGAGTGTTTTCTCCATTTCAGACAAATTCAGAGGTGACAAAAGCTTTCAGAAGTAACCCAGGTACAAAGTTGGTGAGTCACTGAACCAGAACTGCTCACACAACCTGGCTCCCAGAGCATGAGGATGGCCTTAGGCCTGAGCCTAAGCAACTCCATTTTATAAACTCCAGTCTGAAACCTGCAGTCTCACCAGACACTCCTAAGGAAGCCCTATAGTGTGCCCTCAGAAACCAACAAATCACTTCTCCTCACCCTGATAAACTCAGAGTGAAGTCTCTGGCAGGCTGGGCTCGCCTGATAAGAGAGAAAGACAAAAAGATCAGGGTGGGGACCACCAGACCAGAAGTTTTAACCCCAGGGTAAATGATGTCACTGAGAGACCAGGTGGCAGCTAATAAAGATTGAATGGGGGGTCAAAATTTGGCATAAATAATGGAGCAAATGAATAGACATTCAGCCAGCTGACACTGATGCCCTCACATTGAGAGCCTGATGAGGACCTGAACTGACATCCCAACACTTTTCATCGTTTGCTGATCCTCTACATTTTCCTCACGCTGTCAAACTCTACAGCCACATCTTAACCCTGATGAGAGCCGCAACTTCTCCCTATGACCCTCTTCTCAACGGCTGTCAATTCCACCGGAGGAGAAGCCTGCTTTGGTTCCTGACCTTATCACTTCGGTCTGCATCTGCTGGACTTAAAGTCTAAGGCTTGAGACTTTTGATCTGACAACTTGAACTTAGCATGCAGAGGGAATGTCTGTCATGAACCTGTCATGATTAAGTGTGTTTGCAGTGCTTAGAATTAACCTAGAATTGTTTGCTGTGAATTAATCTAGAATTGTTTGCTATGAATTGATTATGTCTGTTGCAGTTTTCTTGATTAAGAACCTATAGAGTGAAATTGTATGGAGTGAATTAAGTGAATAAAGCATTGACAAAGGCAGAAGCGCGTGGACATTCTTTGTTTCTCCCCCTCAACTGTGTAAGTCACACCTTTTGCCCATCGCAGCACAGAGGCCTCTGTGCCCTCCAGTGTTAGGATAAAGGTCAGGAGATCTCAGTCAAGAGCTGAAATTAAACTTGAGTTGAATACGGGATACGGGAGTGATTTCTGATACAATGAGGAAAGGGGTATGAATTTATTTTCAGGGAACTTGGAAAGGGAAGCTCGTCTGACAATGCCATATGTAAAATATCCAAAGGAGAATGTCCCTGCCACTTATTTGACTGCTTTGTTAATGTCTTCTGTACAGCACTTGCTCAGTTGTGGTTATGCCTATTTTAGGTCCAATCTGGATACGTGTGAGCCACTGAGCTCCTCTAAATGAGAGCCACACACATCCATGTTTGTCAAAACCTGGGGGGCTGCCAGGCTTAAAGGCAGAAACAGCAGACCCTGCCCCCAGGACCTCCATGTCCTTGATTTCTACTGCAAAAATTCAACAATTTCAACTCTTTTATCTACTTCTAGAGCTAGCTCCATATATACAAACAGCATATTCATATGGCTTTTTTTCCATGTTAGATATTATTCTTTGGCTTCCTATTCCACCATCCCAGACACTCTTTCTTTCCATTTTCTCCCCATACAGTTTTACCATTTTTTTATTTAGCCAACACCAGAACTTTATTATCAGGATCAGCTAAATTGCTATTCACAGCTGAGCCTCACAGGGTATTACGATAATTCCTTTCATGTGCATTCCTTTGTGGTCATTTCTAGGATCCATTCTTGCTTCTTGTTTGTGTGCTTAATTTTCTATGTACCTATCACTAATTCAGCCCTCAATTTTCTAACAAAAAACTATAAAACTCATCACAGAACAGTCTCATACCATTATTTTGTTATTTGTTTTTAATTTCTTAAAAACTTTCCTATCTGGAAACTTCTGTCCTCTTATCCAACTCAAACTAGCTGCTTTCTGGATTTGAGATCCCATTTATTATTTCTTGTTTACTCCTTAGTTTTGGAGGAATACATGCATAGTAGCTTCCTCAGAAAGGCTGTAATAGAAGGTAAAATAATTGAAACTTTTCATATTTAAGAATGCCAGTATTCACCCACACACTTGGCTAATAATTTGTATAAAATGTCTCAGTGTAAAATAATATCCTCTCACAATTTTAAAGGTATATCTTCATTGTCTTCCAGTACGTGTTGCTGTAGAGATAGCTCATGTCAATCAGACTTCTATTTTTACCCTACGCTCCCTTTGGAGGTTTTGTTTTTATTTATTTATTTTTATGTCTAGAAGTTTTGCATCTGATGTGTCCTTTTTTCATTTATAGCCCTAGGTACCCACTGGGCTTTTCAATCTATAAGGATAAATCCTTCAGGTCTCAAATGTTTTTTTGTATTATTTTTATGAAATTTTCCCCTTCATTGTCTGTATTCTCTTTTTCTAGCTAGAAGTCTTATTATTCTGATGTTGGATTTCTTACAATAATCCTTTCTTGTTTTTTATTTCATTGCCTTTGTTTGTTTGTTTGTTTGTTTGACTTGCTGCATGATTTCTTCAACTTTATTCCAACCCTGTACTGATTTATTTGCTTCTGCTCTTGTACTTTAATTTCCAAGAGGTCATTCATACTCTCTGAGTGCTTCTTTTTGTCCCTCATTTCTCTATTGATGCAATACTCTCTTGTTTCTCTGGGATTAATAATCAGAGTTTGTGTGAAGTGTTCTTCTAGTCCCTATATTACTTCTATTTTTTGTGCATTTCTTTTTATATTGTTGTTGTCTGTCCCTTTGGGTTTCTGTCTTTTGTTTTTCACCTCTCTCTCAAACATCTGGTGCTTCTTAGCTATCTTTTTCAATTTAAAGGTGAAACACTGATAAATTGACAGGATGCTCTCTGTGGTTGACTAATCTGTACCTTTATTTAGAGAACTCTAAACATCAGTATCTATAGGCTTTTTCTCTTGGGCTTGTAAGTTTATGCATAAATGCCTCTAATCCTGTGCCTAGAGGAAGGGGGCACAACCCTGGCTTTCCAGTATTGTGTGAACAAAGCAGAGAAGAGGGTTCGGGGTGGAGGGAGGGCTTACTTCCCCTGGTGTAAGATCATACATCACACACTCTCTTCTTGGCTTCTGCTGTGCCTGATCTGAGCTCTTAAATTTTTAGTGTTTGTGGAAAGACCTTTAAAAGAAGTACTATTTACCAAGACAAAGGAAAACATTTTACAGGCATCAGTCCAAATCAGGTTTCACCACCAAATGGGTTAAGAATAAAATTAGATATTCACAGGTTTTTGAACTTGGAAACTGCAGATAGGCACTAGGTAGGCATTTCTTACACCTTCAGTCACATTGGGGACATTTTCACAGGGATTTTGTCATTCTTTGGAGCTGCTTGTTTGCAACTAGATGTGGGGGGGGGGTGAGGCAGCTTGAAATGTGGGTGCTTGGGGAAACCAGACTGAACAGGGAGATGGTATATGGACACTTGGAAGGTTTGCGTTCCAGCTCTATGCTAGCAAGCTGTGTTACTCTGAGAAAGTTACTTAACTTCTTTGAGCCTCGGTTTCCTCATCTATAAACTGTGGGATATGCCAGCTAATTCTGAAATGTTGAAAAGATGTAGATAAATCCAGTCAACAGGTATGTACTGTGCCTGAGTCGCGTTGCTCTGGGTCCTAAAGAAATAGCTGCGAACAAAAGAGGTAAAGTCCCTGCCCTCTTGGAAATGACTCCCTAATGAAAACAGACACAGAGTAAATAAGTTAGATGTCTTTCTAACCTCCTGAAGAACAACAAGACAGATAAAACGGAAAGATGGAGCGAAGTTTGACAGTGGAAGGAGACAGGTACAAGATCATTGTCTTATTTAAAGTGGTCACATGACCTCTCTGTTAAGGTGACATTTAAACCAGAAGGAGGGGATGATGCAAACCATGGATGAAGGAAGGGTATTCCAAATAAAGGGAAAACTGAGAGCAGAGACTCTGGAAGGGAAAGGTGGTTTATGTTTGAGATGTAAAATCAGTGAGATAAGCAACATGAAGAGGTGGAAAGAATAGGAGGTGAAGCTTGGGAGGGTCCAAAGCTCAGGTCACGCACAGCCTCACAGGTCCTTCTAAGAACTTTAGCTCTGAGTGAAACAGGTATCCTTCGTTGGCTTTTGAACACAAAAATTACATGACACTGCATCTTTTTAAATGATCACCCTAGTTTCTGTTTTGAAAATAGACCATAGACGCAAGAATATGAGCAGGAGGCCCAGAGAGAGAACAATCTTTCAAATTAAAAATAGAGATTGACCTGTCTCAGATCAGCATGAATTTGGTGAGTCAAATAAGCAGTCAGCTTCTTGATTTATTTTGAAAGCACAGCTGACAGGATCTGCTGACAGAGAATACAGCTCGGGAAAAGTGGAATTTTGAAGGATTCTATAGTTCTAAGACCTAAAACTGGAAAAATGAAGTTGCCATCTACTGAAGGGGCAGGGCACCTGTTTTGGAGAGAAAAGCAGCAGTTCAGTTTCAGACTTGTCGTATTTGAGATGTCTACTAGACATCTAAGGAAACATGCAGTAGATGGCTAAATATGTGAGTGCAGAGTACGGGGAAAGATCTGGGGTGGAGAGAAACTAAGGGCTGTCAGGTGGGGATGGACTGAGATCACTAGGGAGTGAGAAGATAAATAAAGAGGTCAAGTCCAAGGGTCACTCTTTGGGGAACTCCAGAGTGAACAAGTAAAGATGAGCTAACAAAAGAGACTGAAAGGAGGGGGCAGTTACAGAAGAGAGATAAGGAGGGTAATGATTCAGAAGCCAACAAAAGGCACCTTTTCAAGAGGGTTGGAATGACTGATCACATCAAACACTTCCGGCCAATCAAAAAAAAAAAAAAAGGGGGACTAAGAAGAAACACTCATACATTGCTGGTAGGACTGAAAATTGGTGCAACCATGCTGGAAAGCAATATGGAGATTCCTTAAAAAACTTGGGATGGAACCACCATTTGACCCAGTTATCCCACTCCTCTATATATACCCAAAGGACTTAATCATCATACTACAGTGACGCAGTCACATCAATGTTCATACCAGCTCAATTCCCAATAGCTCAGCTATAGAACCAACCTATATTGGTTCTTTTTAAACGCATCTTTTTAAATGATCACTCTGGTGTCCTGTTTTGAAAATAGACCATAGAAACAAGAATATGAGCAGGAGGCCCAGATAGAGAATGATCTTTCAAATTAAAATAGAGACTGACCTGTCTCCGATCAGCATGCATTTGGTGAGTCAAATAAGCAGTCAGCTTTATCCTTCAACAGATAAATGGATAAAGAAAATGTTGTACATATACACAAGAGAATGTTACTTTTCCATAAAGAATGAAATTATGGCATCTGCCAGTAACTGGATGGAACTGAAGACTATCATGCTAAGTGAAATAAACCAATCCCAAAAAACCAAGAGCTGAATGCTCTCTCTTGATATACAGATGCTAATTCACAATAAGAAGGAGGGTGGAAGAATAGAATTTCAGTGGATTAGACAAAGAAGAATGAAGGGAAGGGGTGGGGATGGGAATAGGAAAGACAGTAGAATGAACCAGACATAACTTTCCTATGTGGATATATGACCACATAAGCAATGAAACTCCACATCACGCACAACCTCAAAAATGGGAAGTTGTCTGAGGTTGTGGTTTAGCAGTAGAGAGCTTGCCTAGCACGTGCAGGGCCCTGGGTTTGATCCTCACCACTATATGAAAATAAATAAACAAAGTTATAAAAAAATGAGAAGTTATACTCCATGTATGTGCAATATGTCAAAATACATTCTATTGTCATGTATAACTAAAAAGAGCAAATAAATTTTTTTTTTTTTAAAAAAAAAGGACTGAGATTTGGCCATTGGATTTGGCAATAGTAGGTTCTTAGGGAGCTTAACAGCTTGAGTTTTGATGCAGTGACAAGAGCAAAAGACTAACTAGACCAGGTTAAAATGAGAATGAAAGGAGGAACTACAGGGAGCAAGTGTAGGCCACACTTCGCAGGAGCTGAAAAAGGAGGCAATAACTAGAGGGGTAGGCGAAAGCAGAAGATGTGTATCATGTGCAGATATGTATGTGGGTGGGCGGAAGTGAGAAACATAACAGAGATAGATGGCAGACAGACAGAGATGGGAATGATCCAGTAGAGAAAGAATACTGGAAATAAAAGGGAGAATTGCTGAAGTCATATCCTCATTAACTGGAAATAACATGCGTACACAAGTGGAGAAGTTGATCTCAAATAGGTGCAGAAGCAATTAACCATCCACAGGAACAGGCAGAAGGTAAAACTGGGCAGATTTGGTAGTGGAAAGGTGCTATGGGCTGAACGTTTGTTTCTCTCCCCTCCCCAAATTCATATGTTGAAACCCTAACCCTCAACATGAGCTCATTGGGAAGTCTTGAAGTCTCTGCCATCTTTAACAGGAACAGTGTCCTTGTGAAAAGAGACCCCAGAAAGCGAGCTAGTCCTCTCTTACGTGAGGACACACTAAGAAGGCACCGTCGTGAACTAAAAAGTGTCATCGAACACCAAATCTGCCAGCACCTTGACTTATCTTAGACTTCTCAACCTCTAAAACTATGAGCAGAAAATTTCTGTTGTTTTTACATCACTCTATTTAAGGTACTGTGTAATAGTAGCCTGAATGGACTAAGCCAAAAGGGGTGAAAATTCTCTTCTGATTGCCATTATTTTCTCAAGTGAGTATGGAACAAGTTATCATCTGAAAAAAAAGAATGGGGAAAGAGGTGTTAGAGACTTGAAGAGAGAAAAAAGTGTAAAACTGTCACACTTTTAGATTAGAGAGAATGACGGATGGTTCTCAACCATCTCTGCCCACTGGAATCAACTGAGGAGGTTTGATTTTTGTTTCTCTGTTTGTTTGCTTTTTTATTTATTTTGTACTGAGGATTGAACCCAGGGGCACTTTACCTCTGAGCTACACTGAGCCCTTTTTATTTTTTATTTCCAGATAGGATCTCACTAAGTTGCTGAAGTGTCTCACTATATTGTTGAGGCCGACCTTGAACTTGCAATTCCTCCTGCTGGGATTATGGGCATGCACCACCATGCCCAGCCAACTGTAGAGTTTTAAAAGAAGACACTGATACCCAGGTTCACCCCATAAAGACTTTGATTTCATTAGTTTGGAGCAGAATTCAGGCAGCAGTACACTAACAGTAGCTGAAGTTGAGATCAACTGAACCAAGTAAATGGTACCAGATGGCCTGACAACACCAACACCCACCCCTGAGTCATGGGCATGCATTAAAAGTGGGAGCAGTCCAGACGCTGGCATACTTTTCCTACAGTCACATTCAGATTTGTGGAGCAGGTATGCTGTAGAGAAAGCTGGATTTAATCAGGATTAAGCAGGATTACTTATAAAGTTTATAACATGCCTGGACATGGTAAGATTTCAGTAAATGAAAGCTCCTGTGTTTATTTTTATGTTCAGCTAAGTGGCACACCATTGTTGTAGCAAATATAATTCTGTTTTTAGCTCATTAAAATAATCTGCCCAGTTTTTGTATATCATGGGATTTGACATTATTTGTGGATAACTAAAAATCACACACATACATCCTTGAATTCCAAGGAGATCTCCTCTGGTTCTTTTTATTTAACATGGAGTGCTGCACATGAGGTCCCTGGACTTCCCAATAACTGCAAAATTCACCCTTCCCACCTACCCTCTGTCGCAAGTTGACAACAGTTCTATGCCCCCCTTGTGTGGAGCCCCTCCAGTCCACACTACCTGGAGCCTGTTCTTAATGGGCTCTGCATTTGCAATTCCTGTCTGATACTGATCCTAACCCTAGAGAGACCTCCTTGATGACAAGTACCACCTTAACACTCTCTGCCCCACTCAAGCCAGGTTGGATCCCCACCCATTTCTATCCACTTGCTGGAAAGATGGCAGATTCTATCCTGACCCAAATTAAGTGGGCCCAAATGCCAGCAGGGGTAGAAACCCCATGGGCTCCTTGTCAGGGGAGTCCCTATACAGCCAAGCTCCTGCTTTCCCTTATGAGTGAATCTACAGCCTAATCCCAGTTGTAACCTTTCTTCGGTCTGGTCCTGCAATTCCCTCAGCCTAATGCCTGGAAAACTCATCTTCATCAAAACTCCTGCTTCAGAGACCTTTGAAGGTCTCCTCTCTTCTTCTCTAACCCTTCTCTACAGTTAGAGTGGATCCCACCCTGCCCCTGCTTCTTACTCCCTTAGCAACTTGTGCAAATCCCTTTACACACATTACACTCATGCCAGTGACTCCTCCTAGACAGACAGGAAGAGGATGGAGCTCATCTGCCTTCATATTTTCAGTGTCTTGCAGTGTGTCTGGTCCATTCAATGATCAATAACCGAGACTAACCATCAGTAAATGCTGTGATTTTAAATAACCATCATTTGTTGATGGCAGTCCTGTGCCCAGCACTAGGCTAAGCCCTGCATATAGTACTCACACCAATGCCGTCAGGTAGGAACAATTAATGTAGATTAAGATGAGAAATGGGGATCATCAAAGCTGTTTCCAAGTTTGCTCAGTTGAGAGGGCACATCTGGAATTTAAACCCATCTGTCTGGCTGAAAAGTCTGTGATTTCTTTCAAATGATAAGGACTTTCTGAGAAAGGTGACTTTGCACATGGTAATGGGGAAGTCTATAAGTTGACTCCCATCTCCCACTGAGTCACAGGACTGGCTCTGGGGACAAGGACAGGACTCTTCAATGCAGAAGCATTTCCCTTGGTCCATCTGGTGTCATCTCCTCTTTGCCTGTTCTTTCTCCTCCTCCAAATTTACAACTCAGAATAAGATGTTCATTGTGTACAGCAAAAAAGGAGCCGCCACAAGCCCTCTGGCAGGAAGCATCTTCGGGGATTTAGTCCTAACACTGTCATTAACCACCTCCAGCTCGGGCCCTGGGCCAGCATCTTCCCAGCGCTGGCACTGTACAATTGACAAAGGCGATCCTTGCCATCTTGCAGCAGATAAATGATGACTCAGCCTGGCTGCTTTTGTCAGAGATCCCTGGCTGCCTTCCTCCTGCTCGCACCTGGAACAAACTGCTATGACCACCCTGATTCCCAGAAGGATAAGACAAAAAGAACAAGGTCGCAACCTTCAGAGCATGTCAGGCCCCATCCTAGGGCTCAGATCCAAGGGCCATCCCAGAGAATGTTCCCTGATTCGACTTGCCCCTTGACTCCCCCAGCCACAGAAGGCCAGAATTGGTCAGTAGGGGGGAAAAAAAGAGAGAGAGACTGTTTAGTGCGGCAGAAGGCCCACAGCAGTCCAAGGTGATACCCACCATGGGCTGCTACATCTCCCACTGCCGGCTCCCACACCTTGGCCTTACCTACAGAGGAGTCATTCATGTCACTGGTTGGGTGCTGCCTGATCTCAGAGGGCAAACAGGGGCATCAGGAAGGCTAAGCTCACTGCTAAGGCCTTCCAGCCTGAGGAGTATGCTGGCCTGCGGCCATGCAGGGTCCAGGCATTGTCCCCACCTTCCAGGAGATTATGGTCTAACACTACTAGATTCACAGAACACAGTCAGTAACGGTGGAAGTAAGCACAGACCTCTTCAGCAGAGTGTAATAGCTTGAGTCTTTCTGCAGTAGCACTGCTGCCCCTATACCCTCCCCCACCACCCACCCACACACACACCCACACACACACACACACACATTCTCTCTCTCTCTCTCTCTCTCTCTCTCTCTCTCTCTCTCTCTCTCTCTCTTTCTCTCTCTTTCTCTCTTTTGGACCTTCAGAGCATGTCAGGCCCCATCCCAGACCCTATATCCCTATATTTCTGGAACTAATACAAGGTGTCCCAGGTGTCCCAGGTCCCATTAGCTAAATGCTGAGGTCTGGCTGCCCTCCCACCTGATGTGCAGTCAGAAGCCCACTCTATCTAGACCACCCTTGCTCTCCTTGGTACTTCTGCAAAATAAGGATGGTGACCAGACTCCTCCGCAAACATGTGTCTCTTGTCCCTTTCCAGACCGCCAGCCTCTCCCAGACATGGCAGGGGCCTGCTTGCCGGGCAGCTCTGGCATTCTTTCCCATAGCCTGGCACGTCTGGACACCCTCCTCCACCCTCGCCAAGCTGTTGACAGCCATCCTGGCTAACTCCCTAACCCAGACATTCCCCAGCAACCAGGAAGGCAGGAGCAGCATTCACTCATCCGGGCAGAGGCAGAGCTGGCCTCCTCCGCTGCATCCCGCTACAGCCCCCAGTGGGTTATTCACGTCAAGGAGAGCACAGGTTCTTACCTGTGCTCAACACTGTAGGGACCACTGTCCCAGACAGTGAGAGCTTTTACGGACATCTGTGCATGCTTTAACAGATGCACTGCTCTTGGAAGACCAAAGGGTGTGTCAGCAATAACAAGCCTTCTTTATGGCCTATCCTTTCTCAACATGTCACATCTGTAGTCTAATTAGAATATAAAAACTCATCTGAGGCTAGACAGTGGCACAGTCCTTATCCTTTTTTTATGGATAAGAAAATTCAGGCTATGATTAAGGCATGAGGCCATACAACTGCTAGATGCCAAGTCTGGATCATGTTTTAAATTCTTACAATCATCTAAAATTTTACCTATAAAATTCATATCTAAAATGTATTTTAGGGCTGGGGCTCTGGCTTGCCTGGAACATGTGAGACACTGGCTTCAATCCTTGGCACCACATAAAAATAAATAAATAAAATAAAGGTGTTGTGTCCATCAACAGCTAAAAATATTTAATAAAAAAGTAAAAATGCTTAAAAAGTATATTTTATAGGCAAATATTTTCATGTTTACATAAATACTTTATATGTTTATATAAATATATCTATGTGTAAAATATAAGATAGATAAGATATATTTATTGATAAAATATTTACAAAGAAATCACACACACACACACACACACACACACATATATACACATATACATACACACACATGTTTTTTTGATATTGGGGATTGAACCCAGGAATGCTTAACCACTGGGCCATATCTCCAACCCCTTTTTATATTTTGAGACAGGGTCTTCCTTAGTTGCTTAGGACCTGGCTAAGTTGCTGATGCTGGCTTTGAACTTGCAATCCCCCCGCCTCAGCCTCCCTAGCGGCCGGGATTACAGATGTGCACTACCACACTTGGCACATTTTTATATTTATTTACATTTTTAGACATTTCCTTTCAAAGAGATGGCTAATTTGGGTCTCTACACTACGAACCGTAGAACAGTAGAGAAACCCTGAGCTTTGGAGTGCAGGCAGCCCAAGGGCTTCAAAGTTTCGTCCCTGTATTATTTGGGGGAAAATTAACTTCTTACTCGGCTTCAGCATCCTCCTCTGCACCGCAGGGATAACTTGCCCATTCTGTGGGGTCACCAGGCAGCTGGGTTTGTCTGTGTATGGCACCTGGTAAGCTGTGGGTGGGGACCAAGAAGGCTATTCTCTCATCTGCCCTCTGCTTGCCAACCACAACAAATCACCGAGTTTCCCAGACAAGCCACATACCTCACTCCTCCTCACTGGTATTCCTGCTGTCCCCCTAGGCCAGGAATGTCCTTTCTCTCATCCACCTATCAGAAATCTCCTCCTTCAACATCCAGGCCAAACTATAACCTTTGTGAAGCCTTCTCTGTCATCTTCTGGCCCCATGACCCAACTCTTCATCTGATTTACAGCATGTTTTGTTCTGCTTGGAATTAGGGATTTACATAATTGACTCCCAAACCCCCATGAAAAGACAATACATCTGTTTGTATCTCCCAGCCCACTCTCCACTTCCTATGTATTCAAAGATGCCCTTTAGAATAGCCTTAGGGGTTTTACTTAAATAGGACCTGCTCATGATTTTTCAAATGTCAATCAACACATGAAAATAGAGCTAAAAATCACCCAAGATTCCTCTGTCCAGAAAAAAACAGATTGATATCATTTATCACATCTCTTTATTTACATATGTATAGAAATGTGGAGAACGAGAGGAAGGATGTGTGAAAGGTTGGATACTGATTGCTTTATGAAATAGCTGTATTTTAAAGCTGTCACTTTAACACCTCATTTAAATAGTGTGAGAGGGAAAGTTGCCACTTACACCTCCTCCACTTCTCCCCCAATTTCTGCTTCTGGTAATTCTTTTTACTTTATCACATCCTCTCTCTGAGCCTTAACTGCCCACCTCGGCTTAGCTTTGCTTCTCTAGTTAAATGGAGCAAGGACTTATCAAATCACCTTTAAACCCTTTTCTTAAGTATGTTTGTTAATTAATATCTCCCAGGTTCTTGTGAGTATGAGAACATCTCCCCGCCTTACATCTGCTGAGGAATTAACAGAGTATGGAAGTCTCGGGTCCCACTGCCTCTCCCCCAGAATTCTGTGAACATCTCCACTAAGTGTCTTTCTTCTGCTGCAGGTTAAGGGTTAGGGTTAGGGTTCGGGCCAACATGACTTTTCTCCATAGCAGCAACTAATTGTACCCAATATCAAGATTTACCTTTCAGAGATAGAAAAGGAAAATCCTGAGATTTAAGAATCGCCCAACACCTAGTTGAAGAATTTTTTCTCCACTACCTTGAAGCCAGGTGTGTTCATGTGACCAAGTCCTGGACAATGGAACATAAGCAAAAGTGGTATGTGCCTCTAAGGATTCCCCAACTGCCATCCTAGAGCGTCACCTTTGAGCAACTTTAGATCTCTGATTTATCTTTTCTTCTCATCATAGACTGATTTTCCTCAAGCTTTCCTTCTCTATGAGTAACTTAGTTTTAAATGGATTTTAGTCTGTTCCTTTATTAACTGGTGTGTGTGTGTGTGTGTGTGTGTGTGTGTGTGTGTGTTGCTGAGGACAGAACCTCACACATGCTAGGCAAGTGTTTTACCACAGTATTTCCCAAACCCCTTTATTAACTTTCTCTGTAAGGATATTGTTTGTGTCCTCAATTGTTTCCCTTACCTCAGTAACTGTGTTAATCAACTGTTCATCACTGTGACCAACACACTCAACGAGAGCAACCTAGAGAAGTTTATCTTGGCCCACAGTTTCAGAGGTTTAGTCCATGGTGGGCTGAACTCCATTGCTCTGGGCCCAAGCTGGTGGAGGAAAGCTGCTCCATTCTTGGCAGCCAGGAAGCAGAGAACGGGAAGGGGCTGCAGAGGAGATGAACCCTTCCAGGATGTGCCCCCAGTGACCCACCTCCTCCGCCACCTAGTCAGTTCATTCAAACTAGGATGGACTAATCAGGTTACAGTTCTAATAATTTAATCATTTCACCTCTGAATATTCCTGCAGAAGCCTTTGGGGGTTACCTCATATCCAAGCCATCATAGTCATAGTCTGTTTTATTTAATTCTATAGCTTCATCATCTATCTTTGAGCTCTTGGTTTATTAATTTTCAATGAACTTTATTTTTAGTGAATACCCTATACTGCCTCAGACAAGGACAAAGGCAAAAGATGTCCCATTCATCATTAGATGAGTCAGGATAATTTTCATCATATGGGATGCCTTCTACCTTCCCCAATCCTCCTCATCCTCAAAGGACAAATCATGGCCCACTTATCCGATTCCTCCAGCCCAGGCAGCTTGTTCCCCTTCCAGTCCCCAAAGGGCCTCTCTGAACTAGAGGCTTCACAGGTAATATGTGGGCTCCCAAATGAACCTGGAACTTTTTAAAAAGGAGATAAATCTTTTTTTTTCTCACCTATCATACATGATTGGGCACATAAAGGTTTTCTTTAAAGATTTCTGTTCTATTAAAAGGAGGGGGAAAAAACTAGAAACCAGACTCAGAAGAGGCCATAAAAATCAGATCCTCTGGTCCCAACATAGCAAAACATTGGTCACATCATGAAGCAGGTAGAAGGAAGAGAATCCAGCAAGGGGTGTTGCCTTTTAAAGATTAAGAAAGGAAAAACATGTTGGCCAGAAAACCAAGCTTTGTAGACCCTGAAGTGGAGGACGAGAGGACAGGTTCCAAAGGCCGGCAGCCTGCTTCAAGTCTGAGCACCTCAGCTCACTCAGTGGTCTGCCTTTGAACCAGTCACCAAACCTCCTTCAGCCTTTGTTTTATTGTCTATTAAATTGAAGTAATAATAGTACATGCTTCATAGGGAAGTTATAAAAATTACATTACATAATACATGTAATAGGGGGCTGGGGATGTGGCTCAAGCGGTAGCGCACTGGCTTGGCATGCACGTGGCCCGGGTTCGATCCTCAGCACCACATACAAAAGATGTTGTGTCCGCCGAGAACTAAAAAAATAAATAAATAAAAAATAATACATGTAATAGTTTCAACTTCATCTCCCCCCACTTCCTGCCTCACATGTTCCTCTCCTGTACCAACCTGCTAATTTTCCCCAACATATGCAGCGAGCCGTTCCTTACACTGAAATCTCTGGTCCTTCAGTCCTTTCTCCCCAAAATGACCTTTTCCCCAGAAGCTAACAGCTTCTACAGATTAGGTATCACCTCTTCTAGAAAGCTTTCCCAAACACTGTACCTTCTTCTCATTCCTGTGCACACCCAAATCATAATAGGTATCATACTAGATTGCAATAAATTGGTGAATGTCTGCATCCAACTAAGCTCTGGAAAAAAGAAAATTTCCTTATCCGTGTCTATATTCCATAAGTAAGCATGTGCATGACCTGCAGCTGGCACTCAAGGATTGTTGAATGAATGAAGAAAGCAAAGACTCTAAGAAGAGAGGAAGGGCGTAGTAGGGGGAGTTTATTTGCCACTAACTTCCAAGACCCTGATAGTTTCACTGAAAATGTGAGTTTGTGTACACTCACGCATACATGCTTACAATGTGAGTTCTTCCTGTAGGTATTCCCAATGCCTAGAATATAATAGGCATTCAATAAATATTTGATGAGCAAATTAATGTTGAATATACTCAATAAAAGAAGAAATTTGTTTAACAGCCTAGAGGCACACTGCAAGATAAGCCCTTAACAATGATGCTATTGAGTTCCATTTACAAGTTTAAAGGCATTTAAGGTAGCAGAGCAGTGGTAACCACCAATCTGTGGTCATGCTCACTAACAGTGTGTTTAATCCCAGTGATAACTAAATAATAAGCACAAGTGGATACCACAGCTTTAAAGGGAGAAAGGAAGGGAGGGAAAAAGGAAGGGAGAGAGGGAAGGGAAGAGAAGGGAAGGGGTGAAGGGAGGGAGGAAAAGCCACATGTTATACACACATAACTGTCCCATTGGTTCTTTCTGATATTTTAGAGGAATGATTAAAAAAAAAAAAAAAAAAAGCTTCCTGGAGCTGGCACCACCCACATGTGTAATCCCAGAGAATCAGGAAACCGAGGAAGGAGGATTGCAAGTTCAAGGCCAGCCTCAGCAACTAGTGAGACCCTTTCTCAAAATGAAAAACAAAAAGACCTGGGGATGTAACTCAGGGGTAAAAGCACCCTGGATTCAATCCCCAATACCACCACCACCACCACCACCACCACCCCCACACACACACACACACACACAAAAAAAAAAAACTTCCTGAGCTCCAGTAAGGAGAAATTGTTCAACTAAGTCCCCAATAAACAATAGGACTAAACATTTCTTAAGCCTAAAGAACTGGGAGTTATTAGCAGTGGGCAGACCTATAGTATGATGTAGGGAAAGGCTGACAGTGCTCCCTCTACTCCCAGCTTCACCCCTCAGCAGCAGAGGAGCTGTGGGTGAGTTCTACCCCTTTCTGGAGTTCAATTTTCTCATCTGCAATATGGAGCTAATGATGCCAAAACACCAGCCCTGCTATGAAAATCGCAACACCAATAGTGCTTAATCAGGGCCAGGTACAAGCAAAAGCCCAGAAGATAATATTGGCCACATTTCCCTCATCAAACTAGCCTAAGACTTAAGGAAAGTGTTAGGGTTTGGATCTGGTATTTAAAGGTGAGATTTTAGGAAATAATTGGGTCATGAGGACTCTAACCTCATCAGTGCATTAATCCATTGATGGTTGAATGGACTACTGGGAGGCGGGGCCTAATTCCTGAAGATGTAGGTCACTGGAACCATGCCCTGGAAGGGTGACTTATCTTGTCCTCCCCAGCCCCACACCACCAGCTCTTTCCCTCTCCACTGTGCCATGAGCTTTCCTCCAGCACATGCCCTTCTGTCCTATTGTTCTGCTCCAACTCAGGCCTGGAGCAATGGATCTGTGGACTGAAAACTCTAAAACCATGAGCCAAACTAAACTTTCCCTCTTTTAAGTTGTTTATGTCAGATATTTTGATCACAATGACAAAAAGCTGAGTAACACAGAAAGGGACATGGCGGGTCCTCTCAAGTCTAACTTAGAGGACCTCCAAGAGGTTACAAAGGATACAGTGTTCCAAAATTTAAAGCTGGATGACATCTTGGCACTGTGTGAGAGAGAACTCCACCAATCAGGAGTAGGACACCAATTTAGAAAGACTTGTAATGAAAAAAAATTTACAATCCTCCTCCTGGGACATGTAGTTCTTTTCCAGTTGCCAGATTTCCTGGTCATCTAAATTGTATGTGGATATATTTATTCCTGTGGAAATAATTTATGAATATAAGGTCAAGCAGAGCTGAAGCCAAGGACAGAACAGGGGAGGATTGCCAAGATCCAAGGGAAACAATATTTAAGCCTCTTTTGAAGGTTTCCATTTTATGCCATGTTTTCAAAGCAGGTAAAAACCGCTCAGGTTACATTGTCCATAATTTGTTTCACTCCCCTCAGATTCTACTTTGCATCTTTCTGGTTCTTGACCCATAGTCTCAGACTCTCAAAGTTGGAAAGGGCCTTTGTGGGCAGTTAGGGCAGCTCCCTTGTGAAGTAGGAGTCCTCTGATGGTGAACAAGTTCACTTTCAGCCTTTGTTTGAACATCTCCACCACAAGGGTCCGCTGCCTGGTAGCATGGCCTGTCCCGTGGTTGGACAGGTCGGTTAAGTTCTTCTTTATCTACCTTCTGCAAGTGTCTTCACCCTACCCTGTCTCCAAAGTGGTTGTCCTTTCCTCAGCAGCCATTCAGCATGGCTCTAATCGTTCTTCTTCATGAAGAAGATGCCTCTTATTTGGATCTTCTGCAATACAGAAAGCCCCAGTTTCCACATGCATTCTAACACCTTCCACAGGCCGCCCTAACCCCCTGTGTTTCATGTAGCCCATTTCTGGATGGGCTTCATTCTGTCCCTGTCTGGGTGGGATCTAGGATCATTTCGCACTCCAGATGGGTCTGAACAACTACACAGAGTGGAACATTTCCTCCTCCAGAGCCTGCGATCAAACACAATTTTGATTTTTTTTTTCCTTTTCTCTCCTCCCTATCCCTTAAGTGCCAATTCAGCCACAGGGTCCCCAATCCTGACCCTCAGAAAAGAAGCAAACTTAGGAGGCCCAGGGAACAGGAGATGATGATGTGGCTCAATTTTTGCACGCAAGGCTGAGGGCATACAACCAGGCAGGCTTCTCCAAAAATAACCCTTCGTCCAAACAGTCAGCCTCTTGGTGGCTTCCCGGGAACCCTCCAGTCTAACAGGATCTGGTCTCAATGTCCCTGGGCTCTCTCCCTTGCCACCTTTTCCAGAGCTTGATAGACAGGTTCACGTACTTCACTGACACCAACAATTTTCCGTGCATCCAAGGTCTAAATACACTTAGAAATATATTTTTATGAATACAGTTAAATGTCCTCCAATAGAAGATTGGTTAAATAAACACATTGAAACTACAGAAAACAATGTAGTATTAAAAAAAATAAGCATTCACTGGTAATAAATGGTACACCAAAACCCATAATAAAGTGCAAAAGACCAATTTGTCAACTGGCAGGTATAATGTAATACATTTACTGACTTTGTAAAATACATTTGCATATAATCATGAATACATACATAAATGCAGAAGAAAGGGGCTATTAGGGCCCCCCTTAAGCTGTAAACAGGAGTCACTTCAGAGACAGGTGAAATGGGGAAAGAAGGGCATAGGTAGTGAAGGGGGTAACTTTTCACCCTGTCTGAATATTCTAAAATGATCTCATGTATCGTCTGTGTGAAGAAGCCTCCAAAACTAACACAAATCTTTTCATTTGATGGTACTAGAGCTGGAAGGAACTGGAGAGGATGGGGAGTTGAGTCTGGCTGCCCCAGGTAGCATGTGTCCCTCCCAAGGCCACACAGATAGCTAAGAACAGCCAGAGACCACAAATCACAGTCCAGATCCTGGAATAATGAGAGTTCCAGTGGACTAAGGAGAGGCTTTGTTTTGACTATTAAATCAGATCTTCTCCTCCTTTATTTGAGGCAAACAATCCTACCTGGGTGTAACTGTGACTTGGAAGAGATGAAGACTCAGCAAAGACTTCACTTTGGAAGTGGAAAGGGGAGTCCATCCCTTCCCATAGAAGAAAAGGACCCCAGAGGGGCCTGTTATTCAAAGCATGGCTGGCAGGACCAGGGCCTTCTCTGGGGCTCCGAGCCCTCATCAATGAAACAGAGGGAGGGGCTAAGAGAGAGAAGGAATAGAAAGCAGAATTGCAAGGCTAGGTGCTCTGTGTGTCAGGTGTCACCCTGAGAAATGACCACGTGTCAGGTGTGAGAGGCTGGCAGCAATGCGCCAGAGTGCATTCTGGTGAGACCAGGCCTTAGTCTGGGACCTTCATTCCTCATGGAAACTGTCTGTCACAAAGGAAGGTGGGGTCAAGTCTGATTTAGGTCCAACTAACAGTGAGCCACTTGGGCTGCCACATGGATTACCTCATTCAGTAGTCACCAAATTTTTATAAACCTGCTCAAAGAAATCCAAAAGTCACTTGCCAAAAGCATACAACTGCTAAGGGTTGGGGCCTTTATTTGAAATTAAGTTTCCTAACTCTAAATTGAGTCTTCCTTCTACTGTATCTCTTTGGGACACTGCAGGGCCTCCTTACTTGAGCAATAAAGCTTAAGGCATTCCCAGGATGGTTCCCCCCTCCCCCCTCCCCAGCCCTGCTACACACACACACACACACACACACACACACACACACAGCCCTATAACTGCAACCCCACTACCACCACCAAGCCAGAACAACTCAAAGTCTCAACTATGTGTCATGGGACTCAGTAACGTATTTACGGAGAGGCAGATAAGCTGTCTGGGACAGGATTCAAAGTAACATGGGATTGAGGTTGGGGTTATATATTGGCCACGAGTTTTGACAACAGTTGAAGCTAGATAATATGATATGGAGTTCATTGCACCCTCCTTTCTACTTTTGGATGTTTGGATTTTTCCATAATAGAAGGACTTTTTTTAAGTGCATGATGCAAATGATCATTTCTGTCTCAATTTGTCACCGGAGAGGAGGTTCTGTGCTAATTAACATTCTACTTCCCTCAGCACAAGCTATATAAGGGCCTGCTGTCATGGCAGGAAAAAGTATTAGGACCAAAAGTGTCTATAGCCTATAAAAAAACAAATTACAACAAGGATATCCATCACTTTCTGAGTGTCCCCTGTATACCTGGCACTGTACTGGACCTTTTACCTGTGATACAAGATAATCCTTACAATTGCCATGTGGGATAAGATCATTTATTCCCATTTTACAGAGGAAAATTTTGAAGTTTAGTACCTTTAGCTTATCCCCATGTACAGCAGGTGGTAAATGGTAAACAAGAATCTAAATCCTGAATCGCTTATGCCCTTAATTTCTACAGTTCCCACAACACACAATATTTCTCTACTTTAAGGCTTTATATATAACTAGGTAAATATGTATGACCCAATAATTCCAACTTTAAGATCCTCTCCTATGGAAATTATCTGGAAAATGAGCAGAGATTTATTGGCAGACAATATTAATCACAGGATCAATGGCGGGAAGGGGGGGGGGGGATGAGGAATAGCTTGACTACCCAATAGTGGCCCTTGTCTGGAAAGCTGTCCTGGCTGCTCCACTGTGGTCTTGGGAGGCTGACTCTCCTCTGTGACTGCACAGCATTCTGCATTAGTCTCTTGTCCCCTCTGATTCCTCCTTTGGACTCTGAGTTTCTTAAAAGCTGATCTTTTCTTAATTGTCTTTGGTTTAGATTTGGGGCTTGAGTACTGATGGATGAATTAATAAAGGAGCCTGGAGTTGCTTATCTAACACAGAACCTGAAAACTAGGGCAATAAAAAACCTTTTAGAGATCAAAAGGGCAGGACTAGAACCCAAGGCCACGCACAGAGCTCTTCTCTTCCACTGTACTCCCAGCACTCTTAAAACTTAAAAAAAAAAAAAACCCTATGGCTGATTTTTTAAAAATTTTTTGTTGTTGTTGTAGATGGACAGAATACCTTTTATTTGATTTGATAATTTTTATGTGATGCTGAGGATCGAATCCACATGCTAGACAAGCACTTTGCCACTGAGTTACAGCTACAGCCCCCTATGGTTGATGTTTGAAGCCTTGAGCAAAGGCAGGGAGAGAGTCCTTGACAGGCCCTCACTAAAGTGATCCAGTCCCCTGGAACCACATGACCTTGAAAATGCTGAGCAGCTGATATGGATGACAAATCAAAGGGCACCACTTTAACGCAGATGGGGACTACAAAATGCATATATGAGAAGATTAAGCACAAAAAGATAAAGAGACGTCACTGCACAGACAGTATGTTATCAACCATATAGGGAAAACAATCCACAAAAAGAAAATAGCAGAAGGAAAATCATCAAGTCCTAACAGTGGTTTTCTGTGAATAGTGGAACACTTTTCTGTTTCTCAATACTTTCTTGTAATTTCCAATTTGTCTTCAGTGGACATGTTTGTTTTTATAATCGGAACAATGATTAAAACTTCAATTACCACATTGATTCTGAAGACTAACCTGACTAGTAATGACTTAGAAAATTACCCCAGCATTTTAATATGATGAAACTTCATTGCTTAATATTACTATCATAGAAAAGCCTATAAAAAGTATATCCCTAGGAGTCAGGTTGCAATGATGTAGTTTAAGAATATATGCAAATAAGAAAAATTTCCTTAATTCAGCTATTATCAAACAAATCACTGATACCAGGTCTGAGCAACAAACTCCCTTTCCAGATTTACAGGACTCTAACATGCTAGACAATCACTGTGTTTTCATTAATGAATTATTACTGGCATTTTTTAATGTAACCACATCCTCACCCTTATGGAGCACTACATTCTCTTTGAAGCCATACATCTTCCACTTTACTACCAATTCTCATTTACTACCAGTTCTTACCTTTACCAATAAAAAGAGGGGCCCTCCAGAGGTCAAAATTGAGGTGAATTAGATTTTGTTCGGCTGTTAAGGGCAACTTCCAAGAGAGATCCAAATGTATTCCCAGCAAGGTTGGTAGGGCTGGACTGGGCCTTCCTGAAAAATTGTAAATCCCTCAGGGCAAAGAATGGATCTACTCGTTCTTTCAACCCCAGACTGAGCACAAGACCTTCTCTGCTTCCACTATCTATTTGTCAATAAGGAGAATGAATAAGTGAAATGACTTAAGATTGCACAACCAAAGTTATGAAAGTTCTAGTTTTTCATCTGTTTTTTACTTTGTCTTTTACCTTAGAGTCACAGACTTCATCACTATCCAAACCTCCCTTTATAGTTTAGCAGGCATTCACACCTCTTTATGACCAGTGGGGACCCCTTACCCAAGCACACAGGTTTCCCCATTTATCACCTTAAAATCTGGTGAGCACAGGAGCCTGCCAAGAGATCTGAACATATGCCTGTGTCATATGACTAATACTGCCAGAAACTCCAGGAGATTTATACACACGATTCCCCTCACATCATACACTGGCCCTTCTGCTTCTCTATCTGGAAGGCCTGAGCATCTTCCACTCTACTAGAGCAGCAGGTACAGAGAGTGGGCAGGTAGGGATCTCACTGAACAAAGAAAACTGGAGCCCAAGAGTTGAGGTAGTGTGAACAGCTAACTGAAGTCTTCTGACTTCTCACTGCCCTCTGCTTTATAATTATATGCTAAACAGGCTTCTGACTGCATAAGGCAGAAAGCAATAAAGGAACACTGTGTAAAAGCAAAGTAAGCACTACAGAAAACTGATTCCCAACAACTGTAACACTTTGCCATATCCACCATTGGGATCCATGCCTTTGTTTAATAACCAAACACATTTAAATCCTTAAGGAATTCATTCTCCGACTTCAAGGGTGTTGTTATAGCAACCACATAACTTTGACTCTCCTCTAGGGTACCCACAACAACTTGTTTGATGCAACCATTTCCCTTTTGAGAAGCTCTAAAAGTAGAATGCGCATTTCCATGTACCCTTGGGCAAGTAATTTCTCTTTAGAAATAAGAGGGTCCAGGATGCAGCCTGATGATTTCTCAAGTACCTTACAGGGTTAGCATCCTAATGAGAAAAACAAACTCCCTTGTCAAGTGCAATTACTGTGAACCTGAAACAAACTCCAAGGAAAGGAACAAGTGTAGCTAGGAGATTACAGGGACAGGGGAAAACCACAAACTACCCCTAACTATCGAAACCCGGCCTGGCTGTTTTTGGGTTTTCCAACTTCTCCTCTGCCAAATACAAAAATAAGCAGTTACTTCTGTGGGACTCTATAAAAATAAATAAATAAAATAAAATCAATGAAAACAATGCTTTGTTCTCCCATGAGGGGATCAGGAGCAGCCCTCTAAGAGACACTTTCCTCCCTGATGTCAACAGCCCATGCTTTCACCCAAACAAAGGCCTCCTGGCACCTGGATGAGAGGCAAAACATCTAAGTCTCCATAATTGGCTATAGTCCAATTTGAGGGGAAGGGGCAGTCAGGAGAGAAAAATAACTAGGCTTAGGAAAGGCTAGAAGAGTAAGGAATTATTAAATGTATCTTTTCTCAAAAGAATAAAGAACTCTTGAAAGGGATAATAGAAGGGTGCAGCTTTCAATCTGAATTACTTTCTTTGTTTAACTCTACTCTGCCTAAGGCCACTGTCTTTTAAGCCAACCACAGAAGCCTGGTTCTTCCTTGAGTTGCCAGCAGGGCTGTGCAGTGTGGGAGCTGGGAGACACACACTCAAATCCGGGCCCCAATTTCATCCAGCTTAAACTTGGACAAGTGGCTGAACTCTCAGACCTCAGTTTCCCTCCTGTAAAGTATAATAAGGTTCGCTGGATGTTCTCTTGACCTTTTCAATAACAGTGACATGGGGCTAGAGATTTCTCCAGCTCTCCTGAGAAAGGTTAATCTCCAACCGTACTAGACAAGGTAAAGCTTCATCCCCAATACTCACCAAGCACACAGTGGGGCAGTGCTCCTTCCCTTCCTGCTGCGCACACCTCTTACTCCCCAACCATATGGTCTTACTTCCTCATTGACACCATTGCCTAAGAGACCAATTTATTCCCCAAACCATCTTCCTGCTGCCAGTCCAGAACTGATTAAGTAAAACCTGCAATGTTGAGTTGAGGATGTGAGCAACGAAAAACAAAACAAACAAGAGGCCTCTCTTTCCGGACCTTAGAATTTCTTTCACATAATCTCATAAGTGAAACAGTACGTTTCACAGAACTGCGTTCCTGTGAAGACATATAATAAACCGAAAAGGAGCCAGTAACACCTGGGGTGTCTAAACTCACGGACCTATGAAGCAAAGCGCAGGGGAAACCTAAGCCCTTACTGGCCAGTGTTTAAATTGGACTGTTGTTTCTACAGGCTGGAGAGGCGCTCGGAGATTTCCCAGGAGGCGGTCACTAGAGCGCGTGGACAATGCTGCGCCGGTCATGGTCCTTTTTGGAAAGACACCCATAGACCCTTGGTTAGAACCACATCCCTAGGACACCTCCGTGAGGGCCTATCCACTTCACCCGAAGGAATGCTCCACGGCCGGGACAGACTCTAGGGCTGGGGTAATGCTTTTTGTAGCTGCTTTCTCGTTTCGTTTTTCCCTTTTAAAATCTAGCAGTTTAGTCTGATGCACAAGCGGTACCTTTTAAATGTCTCTCTCTTGCCTCCACCAAGTGGCGCCTGCAGCGCCGCTCCCTCCCGCGCGGCAGAGACAATAGCCGGCTCCACCGGGCGGCTCACCAGGTTTGCGGTGCGCCCGGTTCCCGGGGCAGGGTGCACGTGCGTTTGTTGTGGTGTCTGTGCTCCCTCTCCAGCCGCGGGCCTCTGTTTCCCGATCTGCAAACCCACTAGGCAGGATCTGCAGGAACCCGAACTCTACAAGACGTCCGCTTCACACAATACAGATGGCGCGGTGGAGAAAGCGGGGCTCCGGAGGGCCGCGCGCACGTGGGTTTGTTGTGGGTCGGTGGGTTCGCGGAGCCGGGGAGCAGCCAGGGCGGCCCCACGGCATGAACAAATACACCAACCCCCTCTCCCCCGCCCAGCCAAAAGGCGGCTGGTTTCGCAAAGGCAGTTGAGAAGGCGCTGGAGACAGATCCCCTGCGCCCTAGGCGCGCCGCGGGCCCCACCGCTGTGCTTAGCTCTTGTACCCCTTTGCATCACTCCTCCCGGGGGCCCTGAGGACGCAGCCACCCATCGCACCCCTTACTCACTCTCTGCGTTTTCAGTAGAGAAGGCTGCGGCTGCTCCGCCCGCTCTGCGCTGACGCTGGTCTGTAGCCCGTTCCCTTTGTTAGCGCTGGGCAGTGCCCCAGGCGTCTTCCCCAGCCAGCCCTGCCCAGGACTCCCCTCCCCCAGGTGCCTCCGGACTCAGCTCTCGGCTGGGATAGCGGAGCTCGTGACTGGAGCTTTAGAGGGAGTCCCAGGAGGTGGGGTTTGACGAGGAGGAACGAGGGACGGGTGGTGTGTGGTGGTGGGATCGAGGAAAGGAGGGAAGACGAGCGCAGCGAAGGGGCGGAGAGGAAGCAAGCCGTCTCCGTTATGCAAATAGAGTCACGAAGACCAGGCAAGGCCCCGGGCCACACGGAGCCCCAAACCATCCTGGCCCTCCGGAGGTCGCTATCGAGCGGGCTAAGGATTAAGGGTGCCTTGTTAGGACTCCGCCTAAACAGGGACACTGCCTTCCCCCAAGGAAGGGGAACTGAGGGAGAGAGGCAGTGCGGCAAGCAAGGACCCCCAAATGCTGCCTGTATACCCACCTACCCCTGCCCAGGAGAGTTGAATTCGGTATTGTCCAGTTTTTTGCCCTAACAAGCAGCCTCTGTCCATCTGCTACCAACTGACCCCTTGAGCAAGTCACTTAAACCTCTTGTAAACTAGCATTCCGGAGGATAGGAAAGAACGAAATGTATTTCAAAAGGGTTGGTAAGAATCTGTTAATATCATGCATAGCATGTATAGGTGCGCTCAAATAACAAACAAAATAAGAGAAGGGGCGTGGTGGAAACCCTACACACAGAAAAATCTACCTTGGCTGTCTACAGGTGGGCTGGCAGAGAAGGCTTCTGGTAGGGTGATGAAAGGAGCCAGGTTCCTTCCACTCACCCGGACTAGGATGGTGCTGCTGGGGAAGAAAGACAAGAAACCATTGTTGAACAAGGCATCCTGACTATCCCTGACTGCCCCAAGGCCACTTCCCCAATACAGAAAACAGCCCTATAAGAGGTACCCGCATTAGGCCACACTCCAGTTCCCTACAACCCAGAAAAGAAATGGGAGTAGCAGAAGCAAAAAACATATCCTAAATGTCTAACTGAGTGCCCACTATAGAGAAGAAGAGGGGAGGAGAGGCAACGTGGAACTTAGAGTGCTTGAAGTCTGGGCCTACAAAGTTTTCTCCCCAAGTCAAGGGGGCCACTCCCCATCACTAACCTGGAAAAAGGGAGATTGCATCCTCATCCCCAACATCCTGCTTCCTCCCTCTCTTGATCCCTGCAGTTTCTGCTCCTAACCCTTCCCCTGCTGCTCTGAAAGCAGTATTGCTCTGTACAAGTGGTCCAATTAAAGAGAGCACCAGACAGTGAATTTAAATCGATGATCAACAAGTGATACATTCTTGAGTGAGTTCAGGACTGCCCTTTGCTCTTGTATAAAATAGAGATATTAACAATAGTATTGTTTTCAGGTTTTTGTGAAATGGTGATCTGTGTAGAAGCGCTTCACTTAGATGGTGCTCTTAACAGTAAAATGTGGATGTGAGAGAATGCACAGAATCAGACAACGCTGACATCTGTTTCTGAGAGGATGCTACATTGAAGATTGAGACTTAATTCTTTTTTAAAAAAGAAGACACTCTTAAAGATTTTGTACAGTGCCATACAATGCATCTATTTGTTTTGCACCAATTCCTCTGGAATCACACTGGAAAATGGCTGGCAGGAGCAAGTCAGAAGATGGGCTTGGATTCTGCCATCAGTGGAGATATGATAAGAGTGAGCCAGAACAATGGCAGAGGGAATAAAGACAGGACAGCTAAGTAATAGCTGCCACTTGGGAGAAAAGGCACTTTGTTTATTGTATTGTCTCTCCTCATCATTGTCTTTCCTTCAACATCCTTTTTGTGTCAACTCTACTTACGAACAAATACAGAAGAGAAAGCTCTTGTAAAATATTGCACATTCCCCAGTTCTCAGTTCTGTTTTCTAAAAATTCAACCAAATTATAGAGAAAACAAAGAAAAGGGCTTGCTCTAAATTCTTGGCTTGTGAAACTTAGATAACAGATGCTATGATAAACCTAAGAAGTTCTGGGGCAGAGAGCAGATTAGCAGGCAAGAAGGGATTCTCCTGGCAAAATTCTGGGGTGCAATCCCATAAAACAGCTTCTGCCAAGGTTACTCTCGCTCAGTCAAGGACTTCTAACCTACAAATTAGAGACAAGGAGGCTGGACCATAAGTTGGGGACCTGTTTACTATCCACAGCTTCTTTGTGATGCTTCCCTGACTGTTCACTCTTCCTTGATTGGTTGGCAGAACCAAGGTCCCTACCTTGATTGGTTGTTTTCTTAAAAATACACATCTATCTTGTAATCCCAGCTACTAGGAGACTGACTGGGGCAGGAGGATCAAAAGTTCAAAGCCAGCCTCAGCAATTTAGCAAGGCCCTAAGCAACTTACAGAGAACCTGTCTCAAAATTTAAAAAAAAAGGTTAGAGATGTAGCTCAGTGGTAAAATACCCCTGAATTCAATCCCCAGTACCCCCCCAAAAAAAAGTAGTTTCTCTCCAGACACAATTCTGCAGCCTCCACCCCCACCATCCGAGTGTGTCCCCCCAAAATTTCATATGTTGAAATCCTAACCCCCCAGGTTAGTAGTATAAGGAGGTAGGGACTCTGGAGGAGTAGATTATGAGGTCAAAACCCTCATAAATGGAACAGTGCCCTTGTAAAAGAGACTCCAGAGAGCTAACTAGCCCTTCCACCACACAACTATGCCTCTAGGATTTACCAGCTAGGAACCAGAAAACAAGCCTTTACCAAATATCAAATCTGTAATGACCTTGGTCTTGGGCTTACCAGCCTCCAGAACCATGAGCAATAAATTTGTTTTGCTTCTAAGCCACCCAATTTATGGTATTTTTATTGTAGCAGCCAGGAGAGATGAAGGCATCCTCCCTCCCCCACCCCAACCCCTCCCACCTTGGCCCACGCATGTTCTAGGTCATCACTTCAGGCAGTTTACTGACTAATACAAATGAGGCCCTATCTTCTAATGTTCAGTTACAATGATTCACTGGTAAAATAATGTTTTCATTGCCCTCTTGAATGGGAGGTAGTATTAAAGTCTTGTGGGAGAGAAGGAAGGCAGCAAGCAGTTGAAAATATCCTCCCAAATTCTTGTTCCCAACCTCATTGCAAATACTCCTAAAGGCCTTTAAACAGACCTCACAGTTCTCCTTCTCTGAACACCTTGTTCAGTATGAGGTTAGGCTCAGGGACCTAAAGAGATTAAATGTAGTCTCCCTACACCCCTGATCTTGGCCCTCAGTGCTGCCAGCCTTATGAGCTACATACCCACAACATAGTCTTTAGAGACCAAGTGAGAAATAAGAATGGAATAACCATGTCTCTAATTTAAACACCCAGAGTTCGCTCCTTTTGGAGCCAGATGGACCAGTGGATCCCAGAGTGAATATTGGGGAGAAGAACATCAGAAAAGGAAGCTGGAACAGAAACAGATCTCTTGGGAGGAACTCACCCACAAGACAGGGAAATGGCTGACTGCGCAGCCCCTACCACAGCAAGCAGTCACCTCCTGACTCCAGAACCTCAGAGCAAAGTTTAGGCATGGTGTGATCATGGGTCAGAGACTAGGCATGTCCTGTGGGCACATGAGCTGCACTTCACCCAGTCACCTTCAGGGTCTAGCTCCATCCTAGGTCCAAAGGGATAGGAGGAAAACCAGGCTCCACTACAAGACATTTCAGCCCAAATCTCTTGGTTCATAATAACTGCCATCTACTGAACATCTATGTGCAAGGCAGATCACATGGATGCTCTCATTCCTCCCTTGGAGTAGGGGTCTACCTCTTAGAACCTTAGTGTGCCTCAGTTGTCCTGAGCAACAGGTCCTGTTTTTGCCCTATGGCCAAACTAAGGTTCATGCATGGGTAGAGGGGTTCAGGGAGATGACTACGAATCTGACTTTAAAAATATTAAAATCTGAGAGAGATCTTTGCTGAAGTTTTCTTAAGGAGGCAAAACAGTGTCACATTAAACATGATGAGGCAAGACTTCTAGATATATGTTGATAACATCCCTTTCCTTAAAGTTCTCCTTAGGCATCCTGTACCGGCAGCCTCCCATACTTCCACCCCTCCCTCCCGAGCATCCTTCATCCTCCCCCTCTCACAGATCCTTCTGTCTAGATATCTCTTTTAATTTTACTATTGTAGAAAAAATGCCTTTATCATATCTCTAAAGAGTATAAGAAAGCTACCAAAAGAAAAAAAAATGGAAGAGGATTTACGTAAGTATTTATCTTTGCTTATCTTTGCATTTACAAGGGGCTCGAGTGTATATCATCCCCCTTGAGCCCAACTCAGTCACCAGTAGGGTAGCTATAGCTCTTTATCATCCTCACTGACAGATGAGAAATAGGCTCAAAGAGAAAATAAGTTGCTTTGAGTCCATTAGTTAAGTATTGAGCTGGGTCTTGACACTGAGGTCCTTGTCCTCCATGCTCCACCTGGCCTCTGGGCTATCAAAGGCTGGACAAGGCTACAGCCACCAAAACTGCTACCTGGGGCAGTGCTAGTCAGCTGTGCCCAGGAGACCAAATGTACCTGCAATTTGCAGGAAATACAAGTGCTCCCAGGACTCTAAGGAAACAGAAATGCTTGTAATAAATTCTCTCAAAAAGATTCAGGAAATTTGCTTCCCTCAGGGGACTTCAATCAGCATCAAAATGAAAACAATCCCCTGTGTATTTATGGCCTGAGGTTGACCATCAGAATAACCCGAAGTAATGGTCATGGCTTTCTGAAAGAGAATGGGTGGCTCGATGAAATTTCTTTGCAATTTAACAAATGTTGGTGAGGGTGTCAGTATTTAATACCTGTTAGAGATTTGTCTCAAATTTGCTTCTGTAAGGTCTCGTGTTTTTATTTTTGTTTACTTTATTGTTTTTCTTTATCTTTCACTAAAAATTTTTATTGGTCTTTTGGATAAAAACAGAAATCTATTTGCCAGGAAGGGTGATCCCATTATATTCTTCTAGAATCAGTGCCTGGCCTCCTCTTTGCTGATTCTGTGTTTGTCCCCAGGGCAGCCTGTCCCATGCCTCTTGTCTGTGATGCTGAAACCTGGCCTGCCCAGCAGGAAGTCCAGGCTGCATCATGTTTGATCCCCAAATCAATGAGCTCCTATATTCCCAAATCAAAGTTTCCTGTATCTGAGAAGTTTGGGGGTTTTTTTTGTTTTTGTTTTGCTTTGTTTTTTAACTCATACTCTGCACCTGTAGAACTTTCCCCAGGATTTCTTCAACCCAAGCCTCACAGATTGTGCAGTGGACAGCAATCTTCTCTTTTCTCCTAACACCAGAGGTTGTGACAGTGTGGTTCTGGAAGACCCAAGGGTCTGGCCTGTGAGCTCTCCAATACCCAGACTGGTTGGCTCAGTAGGTTCCCTGGTAAGATGTTGAAGAAGACATAGGAGATTCAGAGTTTCCATGCAGGGTTCCCCTTTTCACCTGATGCTGCCTCCTGCAGCCCACCACCATGCCTCTGAGCCCTCCAGGAAGCTGCTCTGAGCTTGCTCACATGAGGATCCAAGGGGAGGTGACAAGATGAGGTGGCACCCTCCAATAGCATGGCCCTGCCAGTTTTAGCCCTGCTAGAATTGCAGGCTCAGTCCTCCTTGATCTGAAGATGAGGGAGCCTCTGTGGGCTCTAGGGTCATGTCTGGAGATGGTTAAAGGGAAGCAAACCTGGGCCTCAACTACTCACTGCTATGATTAGTCTCATGTTTTAAAAAATCAATTTTAATATTTTTTTTCTCCTTGACTTTTTTTTTTTTTTTTTTGGTACAGGGGATTGAACCCAGGGGCACTTAATCACTGAGTCACATCCCCAGCTCTTTTTATATTTTATTTTGAGATGGGGTTTCACTAAATTGCTTAGGATCTCACTAACTTGTTAAGACTGGCCTCAAACTTGTGATTCTCCCACCTCAGCCTCCTAAGGTGCTAGGATTACAGGTATGAGCCACCATGCTCCACCTCCCCCGGATTTTCCAGATAACATTTGCTTTAGAAAATTTAGAAAGGTTAGACAAGTGTAAAAATAAAGGGGAGGGCTGGGGCAGTAGCTTACGGCAGAGAACTTGCCTAGCTTGCGTGAGGCACTAGGTTCGATCCTCAGCATCACATAAAAAATAAAGACATTTTGTCTATCTACAACTACAAAAGAATAAAAATAAAAAATAAAGGGGAAAATTTTTCAGTTCATCAGTCACAAGCCAAATAACCTTTTGGCCTATTTTCTTCCAGTTATTTCCTGGGCATTTTTTCCTCAACTTTCTATAGTTAAGATGACAGTGTAAATACAATGATATCCGGCTTTCCCCCCCATTTAGAGTATGTCATAAGCATTTCCTGTTTGTATTTAACAATGAATTTATTCATTCACATTAGCCTCACTAGATGTGGGACAAATGATCTTGGGCAAATCATTAGTGATTTATTGTACTGATCTTTGGCTGTAGGAAAGACATTTCAGTTTAGTGGCTGAATGTACTGAATCTCCAGTTAGGCTGCCTGGATTTGAATCCTGACTCTGCTTCCTCTAAGCCATGTAACCTTGGAGAAATTACTTCACCTCTCTGACTCTGTGTCTTTACCTATAAAATGAGGATACCAGTATCTACCTCATAAAGTGATTCTGAAGAGTAAATGAGTTAATTACAAGAGCAGTGCTTAGAGAAATGCCTGGCACAGTAAACACAGAGTAAGTGATACTTATTAGCAATGTATGAGTGCATCATAAATTATTCAACCATTCCCCTACTGCTGGACATCAAGGTTGTTTTCAATTTTTTCAGCTATTACAAATAATCTTGCAATAAATCATTTACTACATGCATGCAGGAAAGAAAGAAAGATTGAAATCTTATGAAAGAACTAGAATGTCAAGACATTCAGAATTGAGAAATTTAGAGTAAGTGTGCCAGGAGAGAATCCCCATTTCTTGACAAGGTAGTCTTTAATTCCAGTTGACAAACATTTATTGAGCTCAATGGACAAAGAGAGTGTCTAGGCTAGCTCTCCTCCTCAGGAACTTTCATTAAATTTACAAAAATGAGATGACGTCTTATTTTTTTAAATTGCTTAGGATCTCAGTAAGTTGCCCTGGGAGGATATTTCCATCATGACATATTTCTACATTTCACCCGTGTGGTTAGAGATTACAAAACACCTGATTATAACCAACCAATACAAAAAAAAAAAAATATATATATATATATATATATATATATATATATATATATATATATATATCCCAATAAATCCTTCCTCATCCCAACATCAGTAAGGTTTGATTAATAATGCTTACTTCAAGCAGGCGCAGTGGTGCCTACCTGTAATCCCAGCGGCTCGGGAGGCTAAGACAAGAGGATCGCTAGTTCAAAGCCAGCCTCAGCTGAGGTGCTAAGCAAATCAGTGAGACCCTGTCTCTAAATAAAATACAAAATAGGGCTGGGGATGGGGTTTAGTGGTTAAGCGCCCCTTGGTTCAATCCCCAGTACCAAAAAAATTAAAGGAATACAGCATGCCACCTAGGAGAAAGCAGCCTGCATTCTACAGCCAAGTTTCCTGGCCCAGCCTGAAGACTTCAGCCAAGTCACTTCCCCTTTTAGTTTTCACTGTGCTGCTTCATGAAATGAGGGCAGCTGGAGTGAATAAGTTGTTTCCGAACCTGACTGCCAGAGAAAATTTTGTTCTCATTTCCCTCCCCAGCAAGATGCAGTGGTTCTGGGGACAGACTCTGGGTATCTATGGATTGTTAACAATCAACACACAATGTTGATCTGCAGGGTTTGCAAACAGGTCAAGTAGGTTAGCTCACAGGCTCTTTCTAGTTTCTCCCATGTTTGTCCACAAGTAAAAAGCCACTAAAACATGCCTGAGCACAGCAGTCCCCCATGACACTGGGAGTCCTGTCTCCTGGTACTTCCTTCTGAGAGGGATGCTTTGCCACAGGACTAAGAGTTTTGGACGGAGGAGGCGTGGCTGCAACCTTAGTCACAATCTCATTGGTAACATCACCAATAGTTACTTGACACAAATATCTGAGCAATGAATTTTTTTAAAAAGCCTCATTTTACATCACTGGGGTCTTTTCCTAAGGCTTAAGTGTTACCTAGAAAACAGTTATCAGTTTTCCAGCTCCTCTTTGTATAGGACACAATGTAAAACCTTTGTCAGTTTCAAAAATTAAGCATAGTATCCCCGTGACAGGAGCCGACAGCTCTACTAAGGTCCAAATGTGTAGATAATCAGATAGGTACTTGGGGAACACTAGAAAGGGTCAGTACAGGAAATGGCCCCTGCACAGCACAGATCTGTGCATTACAGACTTACATGGTGATGTCATGAAGCACTCAACTGTCCAGTTCAATTACCAAGAAGGCAGTCTAAAATGATAATTGCCTGCAGTTCTCCAACCTCACAGGCTCAGAGCATCACAGGCTCTGACCCAAAGGCCTCAGACTCAGAATGACTCTGTCCAAGGGGAAGAGAACTCCATGATAGGCCCATTGAGGAGGAAGATTTGTGTGTGCGTTTGCGAGTGTTTAGGGAATGGAAATTCAGGCACTTGTATTAAAAAAAGCACAATTACACTAAAAAATAAAATCTGCTTGAGATCCCATCGAGTGTGCTATCATTGCAAGGAGCAAGGGATACCATCTATCACATTCCTTTGGCCAGTTCCTCTTTGAGGCCTTTTCAAACTAACAAGAAGGCTGGATACTAAGAAACTCATATCCTTGTCCAGAATAGATGCAAAGGTCATCATCACACATTCAGATTGAGGTATTGAAGAGATATTTGATTATGGAAACTGAGATTAAGGAGAAAGAGATACAGGGCACCAGCTTGTCATCTACCCATTTAATATGCATTATGCATTCAGAGGGCTTCCAGGGCACTTTCCTATACATCTGCCAATTGATCCCTTTTTGGGTGATAAGTCAGTTGTGGACTAGAAACTACAATGGCCTGTCAAAGATTGCCCAGTACTAGGTGGCAGACATTAGACAGAGCCCACAACTTCTGACTCTGTCATAAGTCCTAATACAGGGTCAGAGAACAGCTCAGAAAACAAAGAGAGAGAGAGAGAGAGAGAGAGAGAGAGAGAAACTGCTGTGTAACTTTCATAATGAAACCCTGAGACAAACAGAAACCTACTTATTTTCTGACTTTCATAGTTCTCAGGGATCATTGAGCTAGATTTTCAGCCTGTTTCTTCAAAGTGCTGAGAAAAACATATAAAGTGATAAATGAGATTCTGAAGAATGATCAGGAGCCTGGGGGCACATAATTGTCATTGTTGGAGAGAAGCAGGAAGTCACTCATCTGAGACAGATTTTTGTGAAGCTGCACCAACCTGGTTCATTTCCCTCACCCCATTGTTTTTGACTTAGAGGGTGAGGTAGTTTTACTGGTTCACAGATCTCATGAGCCAGAAGAAATCATCGTTTTCCGTCATGGGTTACTGAAGTGAAAGAGAACATGGGAATGCTTAGGATCTGGATATCCCAGAATGGTCTGAGAGCTAATAATGATTTCCTCAAGTTACTAAACCAGGAACTAAACTATGTGAGATTTAATCCTTGTAAAGATCCTGTGAGATGTGTGTCATTAACTGCATTTAGAAATAAAATAACAAGGGTTTAAAGAGTTTGAATAATTGGCTAAAGGCTGGTAATTCCCAGAGCTTGAGAGTAAACTCAATATCTTTGTTTATTTTTATATGGTGCTGGGGATCAAACCCAGGACCTCATACTTGCAAGGCGAGTGCTCTACCACTGAGCTACAGCCCCAACTAAGATGTGTTGGACTTCAAAGCCACTCTTTAAACACCATGATCATCCATTGGAGGAGAAGTGACAGAAGGATGATGGGGCTATCCACCCATTGTCACTGCCACTAGGACTTGCTTAAACTCTTTCAGCCCTCCAAAATGCCTCCTTTGTCTCTCTCAGCTCTCATGAATACAACCCGTGCCTTAGGTCTAGATCAACCCTAACCTCCCCCAGGTCTCACTTCCTGAGACCATACCTTTTTCCTCCTTAATTCAATGTATGACTACATAAAATTTGGTTTTGCTACCCTTCCAAATAAGTACACATTGGATGTCTCATAGAAACTCATTTTATTTTACATTAATAAGTATTCAAATCAGGATAAAATTTTATTAGATTTAGAGATGTGAATTGGTACAGATCAGAACCTTCTCTCTGCATTTAACCATTCCCCAAAATTTGGCCCAGGATCACAAAGATATAGGAGTGGATAGTGAGCAGACTCTATCCATAGCTCTATATATGGCTGGTTAGCAGACTTTTTCCTCTTAATTAACGTTTTCCTCTCCAATGCACTCCAACAGCTTTAATAAAACTCTAAAAGGCCATGTCGCTGCACCAGGCTGGTGGCACAGCTGCTAACTCTGTGTTGTAGTGGCCCTTTAATAGGCTTCGGGGCAATCAGAATGCAGTTTGATTCCTGCCTTCATTCTTGCCAGGTAACTTTGAGAAAGGCCCTTAACCTCTCTTGACCTGTAAAATGGATATTTTTTGAAACATCATAGTAAGAATCAGCAATAATGTTATTATGTAGAGTTCTAGGTATCAAATAGATGCTCAAAAATTACTATTATAATTATTGCATGTGAACCTAATCAAAATGAAGTGAACAACTTTTTCTACCCTTGGACCAAGTCAGATTAAAAAAAAAAAAAAGCAAATGCTTGTGGCTTTCCACAGACTGCCTCCTCCTCCCCTTCCTTCTTTTTATCTTTTAATCCCATTCAAGGTAGAACACTATAACTATGGCCACCTACTTTATGAAACAAACATGTGTCAATGAAAAAAAATTGTATTGAGTTTTATCCTATAAAAGACCATTGTTCACAACTGAGCAAATTGGAAAACAAGTATCATGGGTATAGCTTTCACATGCTAAATGCTAAAATCACGGCTTTTGGCCCAGATCAGAGGATTACAGGAGGGTATACACTAGTGGCTGTTCATCACCATGTGAGAAAAAAACTAAGGTAGTCCTGAGAGATCTGACCACACTCTCAGATGTCAAAGATGATTTCATTTCCCTCATGAGGAAACACCCCAGAGTGGTATTTCACACTGACCAGAATGCACTTGGTCTCTAGTATTTCACATCTCTTTCTGCCACCTCCCAGACATCTGGGAATGCATTATTGAGTAACACCTATGCACTAGCTGTGCACTTCTTGGTGGTATAAGGCAGAATACAAGGCACCAGCCCTACAGGAGGACACAGAATGGAAAAGTAAGAGTTACCTACAGACAGCCTGATGGACTAGTTCAAGATCCCTTATGATCCAGAGCTAAAAAAGGCAATCCAGGATGTAAGTAAGTTCCATGGGGCAGAGCATTCAGTCATGTTGTGCTTAATTTGGGAGTTACAGTCTGAGAAATGCATCACTAGGTAATTTTATCATTGTGCAAACATCGTAGTATATACATACACAAACCTAGGTCGTATAGATCAATCACTGGAAGTGGCCTCTTGATATAATCAAGAGACTAGGTAAACCTGAGCTATATGAGGCTGCTGTTGATGTGACTCAAATGGCTTTCCACAGGCTGCCTCTTCCTCCCCTTCCTTCTTTTTGTCTTTCAATCCCATTCAAGGTAGAACACTATAACTATGGCCACCTACTTTAAGAAATATGTAGTAGTACACTCTAAAATAACAATAAAAGTATAGTATAATAAATATAAACCAGTAAGTCATTTTTTATTATCAAATATTACATACTGAACTTAATTGCATCTGTTGTACTTTAATTTAACTGTGTTAAGCTAAAATGTTATACTGGCTATAACTTTGCTAGGAGATAGGAGTTTTTCACCTACCTTATAATTTAATGGGACCACCATAGTATATGAAGTCCCTCATTGACCAAAATGCCATTTTGCAGTACATGACTGTATTTGCTTTGTCTACTAGGACAATCTGGCTCAGGCAATGGGTATAATTGTCAATGGAGCTAATGAACTCGGAGCCACAGTGGCTGGTACTATGCTTCAAATTTTTCATAGGTAAGTCACAGATAGTACTATAGAGATAAAATGTATTAATCCATGTAAAGTGCTTTAAAAAATGACAACACAAAGTAAGTACTGATTAGACTTAGTCATAAGTGGTATACTAAGTGATCACATTGGAACAGGAATTAACATTTGATAAACATATACATTTACATAAGCATACTTGATATGTCACCGATTTAATATTTGTTAAACAAATGAATGTAATTGGAGTCACAGAAACAAGGGATGCTTGCAAGTCAAAGTGCTCAGGGAAATTTTCCTGAGGCCAGAGGCCAGGCCTGAGGCAGGTATTTAAGGAAGTGTAGAATCTGAGCAGGATGGAAAAAGAGAAGTAAAACATTTCCAGTTTCAGAACATCTCTTCAGAGAAGACTTATGTTTAAAGATGTTTATTGAAATGTCATTTTATCAGAAAAAAATGAAAATTTCCTAAATAGCCACTGAGATAATTAAATATAATTTTTGAATCCATAAAACAAATTCATTAAAATATTTTCAAACAATACATAATGACAAAAATGCTCAGAGTATAATGATAAGTTACCAAAACAAATTATAGACAGTATAATCTCAATTAAGTAAAAAAAAATCTATTCACACACAAAATGGAAGACAGGAAATGTTACAATTTGGATATGGAATATCCTCTAAAAGCTCGTGTACTGAAGTCTATCATTTAATGGCCCCTTCCTCTCTCTTTCTCTTCTCTCTCTGCTTCTTACCCACTATGAGATGAGCAGCTTTTCTCCACCACGCCCTTCTGTTCTGTCTCACCCAAGGCCCAGAGCAATGGAGCCAGCAGCCATGGACTGAAACCCCGAAACAGTGAACCAAAATAAACTTCTCCTCTTTTAAGTTGTTTATGTCAGGTATTTTGGTCACTAACACCTGAGTTCACTAATGCAGAAAGCAAGATAAGTTTACGTCTTCTTTAAGTCTTTCCTAATTTTTCAAATGATCTACAATGAGCACATACTATTTCAATAATTTGTTTATTGTGGATATATATATATATATATATATATATATATATATATATATTGCCAGTTCAACTATTTTTGAATGTCCAGTTTGATTAGTAATGCTTTCTAAAGTCTTCTTGCATTTTATACAAGTGAAGAAGATGCTTAGTCTGAGGACCTTGCTCACACAACTGCCTTTAGTGTGGCCCTGGCAGATGCCATGAGCAGAGGCACAGCCACTGCTAGTGCCCACACACAACACCTTTACCCTGGTAAGTACGATTATGGTTTTGGAGCACATAACTTATCTGCTGAGTGTTGGTACTTTGGCCCCTGTGGTTCCTCTCTAAGGTCAGAATGTTACAAGCTCATCACCTCTGTAATAGAATGAGTGCCTTCTCCATGACCAAAACTTTCCAGTCTTTCTCCAGTCTGCTCCATACAAATGCAATTCTCTAGACACTTTCTCCAACGCTCATGAATCAGAGGAGAGTCCTTGGGCTCCCGAATCCTCCCAAGCCCCAGGAAATTCCTTTGTGCTTCCTGGAAAGTGTACAAAGCAAGATGTACACTTCATCTAGCTCCACAGACAGGCCTTGAGCTGCAGCTTTCATAATGAATCACCCCACAGATTAGAGAGAACACCTTGTGTAACTGAAGCTGGCCAAAGGGAAGAACTACCTGGCCACAGGCCTGTGTGTCTGCTGCATGCAGAGGTCTGATGAGGAGATGCCAGTCTAGAAACCTCTTCTTAGTTTCTGGCAGTTAGTTCTGCCATTTCTTGTACTCATTCTCTTCCTCCTTTATTTTCAGTTATCCAATTCATTTATTCAACAATTACTATTTATCTCTTACTATATGCCAGGTACTATGTTAGGGATGAGATACTGACACCACAGATAATGGTAATTATCTTTTAACTGTCAAGTTCTATGCTAAAAAACTTCACCTACAGTCTCAATTAACACTTAACACAATGCCACAAGGAAGGGATTATTTCCCTCATTTCATAGACTATAAAGCTGAGACTTAGGAAGGATAAGACATTTACACAAGAAAACTTCTGGATAAAGATGGTAAATTGATTCTGTATTACAGACTTTCTCTCTCCCAACATTTAACATAATGAATAGCAAGAGTAAAAACAACAGGTAAAAAAAGTTATCAGCAATTTCCACTTTTGTGTGAACAAATAAGGCCCTGCCAGACTCTGTTCTTCTACAGATAATAGTTATAAACTCTAGCCAAAATAAAATAATTAATAATTTATTTATTTTTAAAAAAAACAACCTTAAGGTAAGAGAGTAAATAGAAACACATAGAATCTGAAGGAGAGTCAAATTTTGGAAAAACAGAATGGCAAGAGTTGGATTACTTGTTTTTATAGATTTTAACCTGACTACAGGCTGAGATGGGCATTATGTGATATAGTTAAAACTCTGAGAGAATATGCTAAGAAGAAAGACTACAGAGCTACTGGAAAGGAATGAGATGGAGTGAGAGAAATGCAGATTCTGTGTATAAACTCAGACCAAGGCTTGTTCAGATCCCTAACCCATGCACACATACAGTCTCAAAGCAGCCTCACTAGAAATAGGGGAAATGAACTAGAGTTGAGTTGGAGCCTCAGGGACAGAGTTTTGGAGTTTTGAGTCCAACTAAGTTAATTGCTTTCTAAAACAAAACATCAACACTCAACAGAGGAATATAATAGGACAGAACCTCCACAGTATTGAATTCATAATGCCTAAGTGTATATTTAATGCACAAAGAACAAGAAAATCTAGGACAAGATTGGGAGAGAGCACAATCAACTGACACCAACCCCAATAAGACTTAGATGTTGGAATTAGTAGATAAGAAGTTGTTAAACAGCTATCATAACTTGTCTTGATGAGGTGAAGGAAACTAGACCTTCAAACAAATGAAAGAGAATCTTAAACAAGAAATAGAAACTCTATGGAAAAAAAAGAACCCTGAAACTGAAAAATATGATATTTGAAATTAAAAATTTACTGGACAGACTTGATTAAAAAAAATTCAGTGAACCTATACATTGACAAATTGTCAAATCTGAAGACAGAAACTTTTTGAAAAATCAAAAAGATAAACAGTCTCAGGAAACTCTAATAACAATATAGAGTCTACATATATGTGATTTGAATTCCAGAAGTGAAAGAGAGAAAAATATTTGAAGAAATACTGGTGTAAGTATTCCTTGATATGTTGAAAGACATAAATCTATAGATTCAAGAAGCTCAGTGAATACCCAATAGGGTAAATGTAAATAAAGACACACATCTCTTAGTCAAACTGCTTGAAAGTGAACTAAGGAAAAAAAAAATTGAAAGTAGGCAGAGAGGAAAAAAATGATGTATCACATGAAAAAGTCATTTGAAGTACTGATGAATTCTCATTAGAAACTGTAGAGACCAGAAGATAGTGCCCATGTTTAAAGTGCTTTGGGATAACGGGTGGGGAGAACACCCACTAAGAATTTTATTTCTATTCAAACTGTCATTTTTAAAAATCTATCAAAAGTAACAAGGAAAGAAGTTCAACCTAATGCCTTAACTGTCAAAGAAACAGTAAATTCTAGTAGGATGTCACAGAGATTGTATTCTGTTATTACCTTCCCTAGAAGTGGTATGGAAGGAAAGAGATGAAATGGCAAAATCTTAATAATTTTCAGTAAAGTCTCCACCTCCCTGTTCCAAGTTGGAGGGAATCTGACTGAGAGCGGGGAAAGGCAGCTTAGGTCAAAGCCTGTAGAAAAGGCTTGGGAGCACAAATACAGCATATCACAGTAGGACCATAACAGAGTAAGGAAGGACAGCCAGGGCGTGGCAGTATCCAGGAAGCCTTGCTGGGATGAGGGCAAACACACACAGGAGATCTACACTCTTAGCGGGAGGGCACAGGTACTAAATTTTACATAAGAACTTTGGGGCAAAGTCACCTTTACAAAACAAAATAATATAATAATATACCAAATAATTTGTGTTAAGCATGGGCTAGATTATAAAAAAGAAAGGAAGAAACAGGGCAGAAGCTATGAAAGCACTTAATATAGAGAAAAACATAATGCAGTCTGGAAGAAAATAGCTCAATTCAAGGAACAAAATACTCATTACGAATTTATCACTCTTCAGGCATGTATATTCTAATACGGACTAATGACTTTAATAAAACAAGAATACCAAAACAAAAGGGTAAAAATACAGCGTGAAAAAAGGAGCAATTCCTTATATACAATCAGAAATATGATAAATTATGGTATATTGGTGTATTCGAATTGTAATACAAAAATAAAGAAATAAAAAATTTAAAAAAATAAAATAAAAACTTGCATCTAGTATACTTCCATTAAGTTGACTGGATACCAGACTGGGGTAGAGAAATAAGAGAGAGAAGCCACATTGAACAAGAACATATTATAGTATGCTTCATTCAGTGCTTTCTGTGAAAAGATGTTGAATCATAATATATGTACTATCAGGATCTACAAAATGGCCATATAACTTATATCAATGGATTTATTATATGCAGATAATTGTAACTGGATTTTCTATCAAAAAATTAAAATTCCTGCAATCAATCCCCCCCCCCAGAAAAAAAGAAAAGAAAAAAGGAGTGATTAAAATCCTACAGAGACAAACTGTGCAGCAAAATCCTCCTTCCTATCTAACAAGGCAAGGTCTCAAGAATGTAGCACACATGCATAAAACCTTGAAAACATAAACTCTTAGCTGATCAAGAGATGAATGAGAATATTAAAACTCAGAAACAGAAATGCTAGGGCAAACTAATGGAAGAAAAATAGGCCCAAATCTTCATCATGTCGGATTAGGCCCCAACTTTCTTAATAAAATTCCTGTAGCACAAGAATTAAACCAAGAATCAATAAATGGGTTGGATTCAAACTAAACAGCTTCTTTTCAGCAAGAGAAACAATCAATGAGGTGAATAGACAGCCTACAGCTTGGGAGCAAATCTTTACCACAAGCACATCAGATAGAGCACTAATCTCTAGGATATATAAACCTTAACACCAAAAAAACAAATAGCCAATCAATAAATGGGCCAAGGAACTGAACAGACACTTCTCAGAAGAGGATATACAATCAATCAACAAATATATGAAAAAACGTTCAACATCTCCAGCAATAGGAGAAATGCAAATCAAAACTACTCTAAGATGTCATCTCACTCCAGTCAGAATGGCAGCTATCAAGAGTACAAACAACAATGAGTGTTGGAAAGGATGTGGGGGGAAAGATACACTCATACATTGCTGGTGGGACTGCAAATTGGTGCAGCCAATATGGAAAGCAATATGGAGATTCCTTGCAAAACTGGGAATGGAACCACCATTTGACTCAGCTATCCCACTCCTTGGTTTTTAAGTCCAAAGGACTTAAAAACAGCCTACTACTGGGACACAGCCATATCAATGTTTATAGCAGCACAATTTCCAATAGCTAAATTGTGGGACCAACCAAATGCCCTTTAGTAGGTGAATGAATAGGGAAACTTTGGTATATATACACAATGGAACATTACTCAGCATTAAAAAAGAATGAAATCATGGAATTTGCAGGTAAATGGATGGAGTTGAGAATATAATGCTAAGTGAAGCAAGCCAATCCCCCAAAACCAAAGGCCGAATGTTTTCTTTAATATGAGGATGCTGATTCATTATGGCAATGAGTGGGGGAGGCGCTTGGGAGGAATGGAGGAACTTTAGACAGGTCAAAAGGGAGGGAGGGGAAAGGAGGGGGCAAGGGGGTAAGAATGATGGTAGAATGAGTTAATACATGTATGAAGACATGAATGGTGTGAAGATACTTCGTATACAATCAGTGACTTGAAAAACTGTGCTTTTCATGTGTAATATGAAATGAATTGCATTCTGCCATCATACATAACAAATTAGAATAAATAAATAATAAATAATAGAAATGCTAGGACAAAAATCCTAGTGGAAGCATCAAATCTACTTAAATATAAAACCAAATTTAAATAACAGGGGAGTTATGATGCAGAATGGATTATAAATGTTATAAATTTACAAAGAAATAATGCTTACCCAGCCCTCCCCCCCAAAAAAAGATAGGAGGAGGAGAAGGAGGTAGAAAGAATGAAATAATGTTGGTCTTATATTTTCTAATATAGCCTCTGTTACAGGTGTCTAAAATGAAACGCTTTTAAGGCATAATATCTACAAGTTATAGGCTCCAAGACTCCCAGTGGACAGATGCCTGAAACCATGAGTAGTGTGAAACCCTATATATGGATATATGGATACATAATTATGATAAAGTTTAATTTGTAAATTAGGTATAAAAAGATAGTCACACAATAACTGATAATAAAACAGAACAACTCTAACTTTATACAGCAATACATGCTATGTGAATGTGGTCTCTCTCATTATGTACTTTCACCTTTTCACTTGAAGGAAGCACTTCACAGCTGCTCTTTGGCACATCTGAATTGCCAACATCACTATGCTTGTGCCGAAGCACACTTATTAAGCAAATAAGAGCAAAATAAAAGTTACTTGAATGGAAGTACTGAGATACCATAGCAGCTGATCTGATAACCAGCTACGAAGATGACTAATGGGAGGGAAGTATATACAGCATGAATACACTGGTAAAGAGTGATTCACATCCTGAGTAGGATGGAGCAGACAGCATAAGATTTCTTCACAATACCCAGAACTACATACAATTTAAAACTGATAAATGTTTTATATCTGGAATTTTCCCTGTAATGTTTTCGGAAAGTGGTTGAACACAAGTTGATGAAACCACAGAAAGTGAGATGATGGATAAAGAGGAGACTCCTGTAGTATATATAGGTTTCAAACTCCCACTGGGGGTCTTGGTACATGTCCCTCGTGGAGAATGGGGGACTACTGCAACTCTAACTCTTAACCATTTTTAATAATCTTTTTATCCCTTAATCTTTAGCATAGGAGTCAGACAACTAGGAAAAATAACAAGCATTTAATCATATGCTTATTGCTCTCACTTCTTCACATATATTAATTTACCCAATCCTGTCAATAACCCTGAACAGCAGAGTTTCTTACGAGCCCCAATTTATAACAAAAGGAATGAAACACAGAGCCCTTAACTATCTCACCCAAAGTCCCCATATTAGCAAGTCATAGGGTCAGGATTCAAACCCAGACAGTTTGGCTCCACAGCCCACATCCTTCTCCCCCCACTTTTTCCTATTTCTCAGTGAGCATGTGATACCACTGGGTGGGCAGAAACCCAGCAAATTGAAGTGTGTATACTCCTGCCAGCTGCCAAGGCATTTGGTTTCTATTTCCTTAAATAAGCTGTGTGTAGCCAATCAGACTGCCTCTGTAGGTCAATAGGCAGCCTGCTGGTCCGGCCAGTATCCCAATATCCTTCATGGTCAGTAAATATTTACTTGATATTCAGCAATCCCTAAGATTTCAGTTTTTTCTTATCATTTACTAACAAACAATAGAATATAATTCTATATTATAATTTTTGTTTAATTATGTATCATTCTAACATACAGATTAATTTGGCAATGTCTACAGTCATGCTCACAAATAATTTTATTTCTGAATGATGGGAATTGAAGGTGGAGCAAGAATGGCCACTTGACCCTCACCAACATGGGCAGGACACTTCACTCTTCACCTTCACAGTCCCTATCTCTCTACTTCCCTTCCTTCTCCCCAGACCTAGTGGGGAAGAGTCGGGGGGCATTTGTGGTGGTTTCTGGGGGCAGCAGAGCTGATTCTGCTACCTCTCAATAACCCCTAGGAAGGTGGACAAACCCAAGTTGGCAGCTCTTTTTTTTTTTAATTGATTTTATTTTTTTAAATACACAACAGCAGAATGTATTACAATTCTTATTACACATATAGAGCACAATTTTTCATATCTTTGTATATAACGTATGTTCACACCAATTCATGTCTTTATACGTGTACTTTGTGGGTTTTTTTGCATTACAATTCTTTTTTAATATTTTTTTTTTTTTTAGTTTTAGGTGGACACAATATCTTTATTTTATTTTTATGTGGTGTTGAGGATCGAACCCAGCGCACCGCGCATGCCAGGCGAGCATGCTACCACTTGAGCCACATCCCCAGCCCTGCATTACAATTCTTATTACACATATATACCACAATTTTTCATATCTCTGTTTGTGTAGCCAATCAGACTGTGTGTAGCCAATCAGACTGCCTCTGTGGGTCAACCTATCCTAAAGTAGGTTGACACCCAATTCATGTCTTCATATATGTACTTTGGATAATGATGATCATCACATTTCACCATCCTTGCCAATCCCCTGCCTCCTCCCTTTCCCTCCCACTGGCAGCTCTTTTTAAAATAAGTGAGGATGTACTCCATGTTAACATAAATGTCAAAATATCCTCTACTGTCATATAACTAAAAAGAACAAATAAACATAAATAAATAAGTAAAAGAAGTCAAGAGTACTAATGTTTTCAGCAGTTGGCCTTGTTGTCCAGAGCAACAGGAAAATCCCCTTGGCCTGTTATGTAGCCATAGTGAGAAGTCAGAGAGATGCTGGGTAACCCTGGAGCTGTAGGAAATGAGCTTAGGGAAGCAAACCAAAGACAGATCTCAAGTAGGTTGACCTGACCCTGAGTTTTACGGGAAGTCTTTGGAGGGTTTTTTGCAAGGAAATGATATGATCACATATGGGTTTCAGAAGGATCACTCTGGGGGAGGCAAGAAAAGTTAGGGGACAACTGAATGCCTCAGAAGAGAAAGGGGAGGGTGCTGCCCCAGATGCAAGGGGTAAGTGAACCATCTTTGCATACTGAAGATGTATGTTTGCCTTTTGACCAGGAGCTCAGATCACTGCTGGTGCCTCTGTACCACTGCAATGCTTCCCCCATCCATTAGAACACCTCTCCCTAAAACAAAGACCCAGAGCTGACTGTGAGCTAAACTTGGCAGAGGGGCCTTCTGCAGTCTGCACCTTTAGCTGGGCCTACTTCCCATCCCCAGATTCATGCTCACAAGTAGTTTTTTTTTTTTTCCAGAACCAGATATTAAAAGGGAGTTTGGAGATACAATATGTTTATTAAGGATCAAGACTTCTGAAAGGAAGAGGAAGAAAGCAGAAGCCCAGGAACATGATGAGCTATGATGTAGGCCTGAAAAAAGCTCAAAAACCTATATGGAGCCTGGCAGGAAGACATGCCTATCCATGTCTCAGAGCAAGGGTAGGGGTCCAGGATTTGTACATCCCATTTCACTCAGTCACTGGGTGCAGACTGCCCCAGGAGGGGTGTGGTCTCCCCAGAAGCCGCTCTATAGTTGAGGCAGAGTCTAAAAGAGCTTACCACTAAAGTCCGTGCAGGCAGCAGCAAGCCCTCCCTTGGAGGGAGATCTAGATGATGCATCTCCAAGGCCACAACATCCACCCACCCTGTGCTCCCTCACCTCACCCACCCACGGGCAGAATGGGACAGCCTGGGAGGTTTGCCATCAGAACTTTAGAGAAGGAAGCAGGAAGAAATTTAAACTTTGGAAATGCTATTTATCTGTAATTGTAGCCCCAGGCATCCATAATTAGGAAGGTGAATTTACTTCTAAAGAAATTGCATAATGCTTTCCCTGCTAAAAAGACATTTTGGGGATTTTTCTGCTGTGCTAGATTGTATCTGTCTCCCTCCCCAACTCTGAACCATCTAAAATGAAGACTGCTAACCTTCAAGAAAATAGGGGCATCTTGAGCCTTGGTCATCTCATTGTTCAACCACATTTGGAGCTAACACTGACCAGGCCTGCCTTTGCCTAGGAAAAGTTGAATTAAAGTAGAAATGGGGACTGAGGAATAATTTATATGATTATCTGTGACTATCCTTAGGGGTGATCTTTAAAATCCAGAGTCCCGCCCATCACCAAGTGCCTGGCAAGATCTCCATCAATGTTGTTGAATGAAACTTCTGTACAAATCTGATTCTATTGTGAAATTTATCTGACATGAACACCATTCTCACTCATTTCATTTCTCTAAAAATGGGAAAGCAGATTTTAGTTTTGGGAAGGAGGACAAGCAGGCATTTAGAGACTCAGAGAATGAAGATGGGGCTAAGGCACTTCTAGAAGGACAGTTTCTGATATCAATTTATCACAGAATGTCATAAATTGTATAAAAGTTGTATGAAAAAGAACTTGGGGCTCTTGCATAATTGTTGATAACCCTGACATAGTTACTTACCATTTACAATCCCTCATTTGTAAAATAAGCATATTCTTGGTACCTTGATCATGAGGTGTCACGAGGATGAACAAGGCAGCAGGTGTCTAGGAGGAGGCCTGACACTTGATGTGGGATGGCCACCATTGTTATTGTCACCATAATAAATGGAGATTTGAGTTTCACTGTCAAGGGGACATGGCAGAAAAGAAAAGGCAAAGAAGTCTGAGACTATAGATTCTTCCTTCGGCAGAAAAGAAACACACATGTTACCAGGCATTCATTTTTCCATCAGTCATTCAACTGGTATTTATGAAGTGCCTACTATAGGCCAGGCATCATTTTTAGGTACTTGGAATTCGTCTGTAAACAACATAGGTAAAGATTTTTGACTGCAGGAAGCTTACATTCTAGTAAAGGAGATAGACTAGAAGAATGTATAGTATGTTATAAAATAAGTTAAGTACTATAGAAAAATACAAAAACCTAGGGCTTTGAATGCTATCAGGACTGAAGGAGTAAAGTGGAATAGAGAGAGGTGGGTAGGTTTGCTGAAAAACTACAACCACCAAGGTGAGTGTCCTTGAAGAAGTAACATGGAGCAAAATCCTACAGGAGTGAAAGCCATTGGTCATCTGGGAGAGGGCAGTCCCAGCACCAGAGCAAGCCTCAGACAGAGTCTGGTGAGTTGCCATTTCTCAAGAAACCCAGAAGCCCAGGGTGGTTGGGTAAGTGAGCACAGGGCACAGGAACCCAGACCAGTCACCCTGAACAACAAGGGGGAAATCCCTAAGAGGAATTTCCACCACCGTTCTATATGGCTGGTGTAAAGGAATCTGTTCCAGGATAGATTGTGTAGTTATACAGGGGACTAGTCTCAGCACGTTGTTACCAGTGGTTATAGAAGACAAATTCTTCCCAGAAAAACTCTCAAGATGTGGATCCAGACCTTTCAGGCTGATGTTAATGCCTACAAGGTTAATCTAAAGCAAAGGATGAAGACAAATGTTTAAAATTCTGAACAAAAAGGAAATATTTTATTTTTCTGTTTGTTTTTACCTAACTTTACATTTTTTTTAAGTATGTGTTGCCTGTTTAGGATATAAACTTCAAAAGATACTAACAGGTGGAAAGTGTGTGTGTCCCCTTTGTACCCTCATTGGCTCAACAGCTCCCCCCCCAACCCCGCTCCCTATCTTAGCTGGTGTGTAGTCTCCCAGAGGCACATACTGTACCAGAGTGCATGTCTACCTTCTTGTCATGGGCTTATTGTGGTCCCTTTTCTCCTCCTGAATTCATATGTTGAAGCCCCAATCCCCAGTATGTGAACAAGGTACATTTTGAAAGAGGATCTTTAAAAAGTGATTAGTGTTAAATGTTATAACTAGAGTGAGCCCTAATTCAATATTTCTGGTGTCCTTATAAGAAGAGGACATTAGGACACAGCACATTGAGGGAACACCATGTGAAGACAGCCATCCACAAGCAAGGAGAGAGGCTTCAGAAGAATAACCCTGATAACACTTTGATCTTGAACTTCTATCCTCCACAACTGTGAGAGACAAATTTTTGTTGGGGTAAGCAACCTGTAATACTTTGTTTCTAAGTACTTTGGCAGCCTTGGCAACAAATAATTACATTTATGTAAACAATATACATATACATAGACACAGAGAAAGACACAGAGAGAGTTTATATCCCTTTTCATTCACAACTTTAATAGATTATAAATATTATTATGTACTTCACTTTTTTTATTTAAAGCTACATCTTAGAGATTATTCCACATCAGTATACAGGGAGCTGGTTTATTTTTTTTTTGAAAGACTACAGATTATTCCATTGCACAGATATTTGAAATTTATTTAATCCTTTCTTGATTAGCATATTTTGTTTTCAATTTTTCACTATTTCAAAAAATGCCACCATGAGTAATCTTACATACATGTGCTTTCACACACATGTATGTACATGAGTATGATTTATTTAGTATGACTCTTATAGTATGACTGCTTCACCAAAAACCAAATGGAGGGCTAGGCATAGTGGCATATACCTGTAGTCCCATCAGATCGGTAGGCTGAGGCAGGAGGATTGCAAGTTCAAAGCCAGCCTCAGCAACTTAGCGAGGCCTTAAGCAACTCAGCAAGACCCTGTCTCTAATAAAACATTAAAAAAAAAAAAGGACTAGAGTTGTGTCTCCATGGTTAAGTTCCCCTGGTTTAATTCCTAGTACAAAAACAAAAACAAGTGGATTTAAAATTTTCAGTTACTTCCAAGTTGCCATCCAAAATAGTTCTACAGGTTGATTTTTTGAGGAAGATGGCGGCGAGGGGAGTGCATTGTCCCCGTGTGCTGCTTCACTGTGTGGGAGTATGACAAGTCAGGACGGCTAAAGGATATTTTGTTAGGAATTTACAGCAATAGTGGGGTACTCCGGAACCTGGAGGAAGGATTTCCATCGCACGAGGATCGGCTACGGGGACTCAAACGCGAGAGGTTTGTCGCACGGAGGGTATCACTGCTTATTCAGCAAATCGCCCCGCGGCTAAAGTCTGGGATAGAGACGCAGGGTTACAGCGCTGCAGTTTCTGCCAGCCGCGCAAGCACCGTACTCAGGGCTGAATTCTGGGTTCGAGACGGGGGAAGGAAGCGGTCCATCTCGGTTCTCCACACCGGTCAGACCACAGAGGAGGCCAGCAGCCACCATGTTGGTAAACTGACGTCACCACCCCTGTTTTCGACTGACCGCAGCTCATTCAGCCATAGAACAGGTAATTTCAGGCTGCAATTCGCCTGCGGCTTGCAGACAGATTGCTAGGGCTCAGCGCCTGGGTGCTTCTTAGAACCTGATCTTATCAGAGTGAATACTGAGCGCGGGGCGGCCGAGTTCCGGCTCCCGGAACTGAGCCCGCGGGGACTGCTTCTTGGAGCTTACATTTATAGGAGCTTACACCGAGCACGGAGTGGCCGAGTTCCGGCTCCCGGAACTTCCCTGGCCCGGGGCTAGGAGCCCGCGGAAACTGCTTCTCGGTCCGGGTTCTGCTGAGGGCCGGTCAGGACTCACCCGGTGCTTTGGTTGCCCGGCAAGGGGAACGAAATGCTGCCATTCGCATAGGATACCAACATGGCAGAGATCTGATGTCTGCAGAAAGCGGCGGAGGAGGGAACTTCATCAATACCAGTGGTGACATAAGCAGTTGGTCTCCTGGTAGGGGGGGTGAGGCACAGTCACCCGAGTCTCCTCAATTTGTCGTCGAGCCAGAGGGAAGGAGCCGGGCCGCCGCCAGCGCCCGGAGCAGGCCCAGCGGCTCGCCAGCGTGGTGACCGTGTGACCCCAATTGGAGAGGGGGCGGAGCGGAGCCGCCAGCCGCAACCGCAAGGTGGGCAGACCCGCGACCCAGTGGTACATGGGCGTGGTAGGAGGGGCAGGGCAGAGCCGCAGTTCGCGCTTGCAAGGTAAACAGACCTGTGTCAGCCTGGCGGGTCAGGCCCAGTGGCCTGCCAGTGTGGTACACACGTCACCCCAACTGGAGTAGGGGCAGAGCAGATCCTTCTCCCACGCCCGGATCAGGCCCTGCCGGTGTGGTGGTCACGTGACCCCAATTGGAGTGGGGGCGGAGCGGAACTGCCACCCGTGCCCGCAGGGTGAGCAGATCAGTGATCAACCTGCAGATCAGGCCCAGGGGTCCGCAGGCGTGGTAGGAGGGGCAGGGCAGATCCGCCGCCCGCGCCTCCAAGGTAGGCAGACCTACAACAGACCGGCGGATCAGGCCCAGGAGCCTGCCGGCGTGGTACAAACACCACCCTAATTGGAGTAGTGGCAGAGCAGAGTCGCTGCCCGTGCCAGGAACAGGCCCAGCGTCCTGCAGGCGGGGTAGCCATGACACCCTAATTGGAGTAGGGGCAGAGCAGAGCCTCCACCCGTGCCCGAAAGGTGGGCAGATCTGCGACCGACCAGCGGGACAGGCCCAGTGGCCTGCCGGTACGACAGACACGTCACCCCATTTGCAGTAGGGGCAGAGTAGAGCCGCCTCCCGCGCCTGCAGGGTAGGCAAACCTGCAACCGACCGGCGGATCAGGCCCGGTGGCCTGCCGGCGTGGTACACTCGTCACCCCAATTGGAGTAGGGGCAGAACAGAGCCGCCGCCAGCTCCCAGAACAGGCCCAGTGACCTGCCGGCGTGGTAGCCACGACACCCCAATTGGAATAAGGAGAGAGCACAGCCGCCGCCCGCACCTGCAGGAAAGATACGCAAGCAGTATGAAAAGACAAGGAAAGAAAGGACCACAAGCAATGCAGGTCAACGCAACTTTAGAAGAGGTAACAGCTGCAGCAGATGGAATGTCAGATAAAGAATTCAGGATTTACATGCTTCAGATGATCTGGAGTATCAAGGAAGACATTAAACAGCAAAATCAGACAATGAAAGATCACTTCGACAACGAATTACGCAAACAAATCCAGGAAGCAAAGGATCAACTATACAGGGAGATAGAGGTTATAAAAAACAAACAAACAGAAATCCTAGAAATGCAGGAAGCAATAAACCAACTTAAAAACTCAATGGAGAATACTACCAGCAGAGTAGAACACTTAGAAGATAGAACATCAGACAATGAAGACAAAGTATTTCAACTGGAAAAGAACATAGACAGCTCAGCAAGACTGTTAAGAAACCATGAGCAGAACATCCAAGAAATATGGGATAACATTAAGAGACCAAACTTAAGAGTCATTGGGATACAGGAAGGTACAGAGCTCCAAACCAAAGGAATGAGAAGTCTATTCAATGAAATAATACAAGAAAACTTCCCAGACTTGAAGAATGAGACAGAACCCCAAATCCTAGAAGCCTATAGGACGCCGAATGTGCAAAATCATAAGAGATCCACACCTAGACACATCATAATGAAGATGCCCAACATACAGAATAAGGAGAGAATTTTAAAAGCTACAAGAGAAAGGAAGCAGATTACATTTAGGGGTAAGCCAATCAGGATAACAGCTGATCTGTCAACACAGACTCTGAAAGCTAGAAGATCCTGGAATAACATATTTCAAACACTGAAAGAAAATGGGTTCCAACCAAGAATTGTGTATCCAGCGAAATTAAGCTTCAGGATGGAGGATGAAATTAAAACCTTCCACGATAAACAAAAGTTTAAAGAATTCGCAGCTAGAAAACCATCTCTTCAAAACATCCTCGCCAAAGCATTACAGGAAGAGGAAATGGAAAATAACAATGAAAACCAACAGTGGGAGGTAGGACAGTAAAGGGGGGGGGAATAATCAAAGAGGAAAACAAACCATGTTTAGTAACAGAAATAAACAAATATGGCTGGAAGAACAACCCATATCTCAATAATAACCCTAAATGTTAATGGCTTAAACTCACCAATTAAGAGACACAGGCTAGTCGAATGGATCACAAAACAAGACCCAACAATATGCTGCCTGCAGGAGACGCATTTGATAGGAAAAGACATATATAGGCTGAAGGTGAAAGGTTGGGAAAAATCATATCACTCATATGGACTTCGGAAACAAGCAGGAGTGTCCATACTCATATCAAATAAAATAGATTTCAAGCCAAAGTTAATCAAAAGAGATAAAGAGGGACACTACATACTGCTTAAGGGAACCATACAACAACAAGACATAACAATCATAAATATTTATGCCCCAAACAATGGTGCAGCTATGTTCGTCAAACAAACTCTTCTCAAGTTCAAGAGTCTAATAGATCACCATACCATAATCATGGGAGACTTCAACACACCTCTCTCGCCACTGGACAGATCTTCCAAACAAAAGTTGAATAAGGAAACTATAGAACTCAATAACACTATTAATAACCTAGACCTAATTGACATATATAGAATATACCACCCAACATCAAGCAGTTACACTTTTTTCTCAGCAGCACATGGATCCTTCTCAAAAATAGATCATATATTATGTCACAGGGCAACTCTTAGACAATATAAAGGAGTAGAGATAATACCATGCATCTTATCTGATCATAATGGAATGAAACTGAAAATCAACGATAAAAGAAGGAAGGAAAAAGCATACATCACTTGGAGAATGAACAATAGGTTACTGAATGATCAATGGGTTATAGAAGACATCAAGAAGGAAATTAAAAAATTCTTAGAGATAAATGAAAACACAGACACAACATATCGGAATCTATGGGACACATTGAAAGCAGTTCTAAGAGGAAAATTCATTGCTTGGAGTTCATTCCTTAAAAAAAGAAAAAACCAACAAATAAATGATCTCATACTTCATCTCAAAATCCTTGAAAAAGAAGAGCAAAACAACAGCAAAAGAAGTAGAAGGCAAGAAATAATTAAAATCAGAGCTGAAATTAATGAAATCGAAACAAAAGAAACAATTGAAAAAATTGACAAAACTAAAAGTTGGTTCTTTGAAAAAATAAACAAAATCGACAGACCCTTAGCGATGCTAGCGAAGAGAAGAAGAGAGAGAACTCAAATTACTAGCATACGGGATGAAAAAGGCAATATCACAACAGACACTTCAGAAATACAGAAGATAATCAAAAACTATTTTGAATCCTTATACTCCAACAAATTAGAAGATAGTGAAGGCATAGATAAATTTCTTAAGTCATATGATCTGCCCAGATTGAGTCAGGAGGATATAGAAAACCTAAACAGACCAATATCAATTGAGGAAATAGAAGAAACCATAAAAAGACTTCCAACTAAGAAAAGCCCAGGTCCAGATGGGTATACAGCAGAATTTTACAAAACCTTTAAAGAAGAACTAATACCAATACTTTTCAAGCTACTTCAGGAAATAGAAAAGGAGGGAGAACTTCCAAATTCATTCTATGAGGCCAACATCACCCTGATACCTAAACCAGACAAAGACACTTCAAAGAAAGAAAACTACAGACCAATATCTCTAATGAACCTAGATGCAAAAATCCTCAATAAAATTCTGGCGAATCGGATACAAAAACATATCAAAAAAATTGTACACCATGATCAAGTAGGATTCATCCCTGGGATGCAAGGCTGGTTCAATATACGGAAATCAATAAATGTTATTCACCACATCAATAGACTTAAAAATAAGAACCATATGATCATCTCGATAGATGCGGAAAAAGCATTCGACAAAGTACAGCATCCCTTTATGTTCAAAACTCTAGAAAAACTAGGGATAACAGGAACATACCTCAATATTGTAAAAGCAATCTATGCTAAACCTCAGGCTAGCATCATTCTGAATGGAGAAAAACTGAAGGCATTCCCTCTAAAATCTGGAACAAGACAGGGATGCCCTCTCTCTCCACTTCTGTTCAACATAGTTCTCGAAACACTGGCCAGAGCAATTAGACAGACGAAAGAAATTAAAGGCATAAAAATAGGAAAAGAAGAACTTAAATTATCACTATTTGCAGATGATATGATTCTATACCTAGCAGACCCAAAAGGCTCTACAAAGAAACTATTAGAGCTAATAAATGAATTCAGCAAAGTGGCAGGATATAAAATCAACACGCATAAATCAAAGGCATTCCTGTATATCAGCGACAAATCCTCTGAAATGGAAATGAGGACAACCACTCCATTCAAAATATCTTCAAAAAAAATAAAATACTTGGGAATCAACCTAACAAAAGAGGTGAAAGACTTATACAATGAAAACTACAGAACCCTAAAGAGAGAAATAGAAGAAGATCTTAGAAGATGGAAAAATATACCCTGTTCATGGATAGGCAGAACTAACATCATCAAAATGGCGATATTACCAAAAGTTCTCTATAGGTTTAATGCAATGCCAATCAAAATCCCAATGGCATTTCTTGTAGAAATAGAGAAAGCAATCATGAAATTCATATGGAAAAATAAAAGACCCAGAATAGCAAAAACAATGCTAAGCAGGAAGTGTGAATCAGGCGGTATAGCGATACCAGACTTCAAACTATACTACAGAGCAATAGTAACAAAAACAGCATGGTACTGGTACCAAAACAGGCGGGTGGACCAATGGTACAGAATAGAGGACACAGAAACCAATCCACAAAACTACAACTATCTTATATTTGATAAAGGGGCTAAAAGCATGCAATGGAGGAAGGATAGCATCTTCAACAAATGGTGCTGGGAAAACTGGAAATCCATATGCAACAAAATGAAACTGAATCCCTTTCTCTCGCCATGCACAAAAGTGAATTCAAAATGGATCAAGGAGCTTGATATCAAATCAGAGACGCGCCGTCTGATAGAAGAAAAAGTTGGCTACGATCTACAGTCGGTGGGGTCGGGCTCCAAATTCCTCAATAGGACACCCATAGCACAAAAGTTAATAACTAGAATCAACAAATGGGACTTCCTCAAACTAAAAAGTTTTTTCTCAGCAAAAGAAACAATAAGAGAGGTAAATAGGGAGCCTACACCCTGGGAACAAATCTTTACTCCTCACACTTCAGATAGAGCCCTAATATCCAGAGTATACAAAGAACTCAAAAAATTAGACAATAAGAGAACAAACAACCCAATCAACAAATGGGCCAAGGACCTGAACAGACACTTCTCAGAGGAGGACATACAGTCAATCAACAAGTACGTGAAAAAATGCTCAACATCTCTAGCTGTCAGAGAAATGCAAATCAAAACCACCCTAAGATACCATCTCACTCCAGTAAGATTGGCAGCCATTAGGAAGTCAAACAACAACAAGTGCTGGCGAGGATGTGGGGAAAAGGGTACACTTGTACATTGCTGGTGGGACTGCAGATTGGTGCAGCCAATTTGGAAAGCAGTATGGAGATTTCTTGGAAAGCTGGGAATGGAGCCACCATTTGACCCAGCTATTCCCCTTCTTGGTCTATTCCCTAAAGACCTAAAAAGAGCATGCTACAGGGACACTGCTACATCGATGTTCATAGCAGCACAGTTCACAATAGCAAGACTGTGGAACCAACCTAGATGCCCTTCAATAGACGAATGGATAAAAAAAATGTGGCATTTATACACAATGGAGTATTACTCTGCATTAAAAAATGACAAAATCATAGAATTTACAGGGAAATGGATGGCATTAGAGCAGATTATTCTAAGTGAAGCTAGCCAATCCCTAAAAAACAAATGCCAAATGTCTTCTTTGATATAAGGAGAGTAACTAAGAACAGAGTAGGGTCGAAGAGCATGAGAAGAAGATTAACATTAAACAGGGATGAGAGGTGGGAGGGAAAGGGAGAGAGAAGGGAAATTGCATGGTAATGGAAGGAGACCCTCAGGGTTATACAGTGGAGGAGGTAGAGAGAGAGGAGGGGAGGGGAGGGGAGAGGTGGGGAGGGGGGAGGGTGGAGGATGGGAAAGACAGCGGAGCACAACAGACACTAGTATGGCAATTTGTAAATCAATGGATGTGTAACTGATGTGATTCTGCAATCTGTGTATGGGGTGAAGGTGGGAGTTCATAACCCACTTGAATCAAAGTGTGGAATATGATATGTCAAGAAATTTGTAATGTTTTGAACAACCCACAATAAAAATTAAAAAAAAAAAAAAAAAAAAAAACAAAATAGTTCTACAAATTTATCCTTCCATCAGTGAATGTATGTCTCTCAATAACATTACCCATATATTGTGCTGGGAAATTTTTTGACTATTACCAACATTATAGATGAAAATAATGTCTTTATTACAGACAAGGTTGAACAACTTTGCACTTGTTTAAAACTTTATGTACCATGAGAATCGATATGGTGCGCATTTGGGGCAGCATAACTTGCTAATATGGTCCCAACTGTTTATTACTCCACAGCTGTTGACATCTTGTCTTCCTGCTACCAGAGCATCCCCCATTCTTTCATACCACAGCATGCTTTCCCTGGATCCTCCACAATTAAAGTCACATCACCATGGTTGTCACTGAAACACTTTCAGACTAAAATATTTAGCAGATACATAAACAAATATTTGTGATTTCAAATCTACCCAGAGGAGCCAGAAAAGTTTCAAACTGGGGATGGTACTTAAAATATTGATGAAGTATACAGAGAGCTGGTTTATTATTTTGAAAGACTACAGATTGCTACTATAGTAGGAATATTCTTGACAAGCAAAAGGGCATAAAATTGAGAATATTTCATGCTTGGAATATCAAGTAGTCTGATAGGACATCTAATAGCAAGTGGGAAAGAATGTGGTTGGACAGCCTCAGCTTCCTTGTGCAGGTATGTAAATAGTGATAACTACCTGCTGGGGTTTTGCTCCAGTACCCACAGACACAATCCACCCCTGTGCCCCTCCAGATTCTTCAAGAAACCTGCTCTCACACACACAAAAAAAGACAAAACAAAATGATGTTAAAGTACATTTGTTGAGATCATAGAATATCTTATGTAGAAAATTGTTGCAATATAGAGAATACTATGAAAACTTAGAAAAAGAAAACAAAATGCTAGACTTCCTAGAAGTAACCACTGCTAATATTTTGTTGGAAATTTTTTTCAGAGGTCTTCCTAAACACACGCCTTCAACACAACAAATGCATACACACATGCACACACACACACACACACACACACATACCACAAGCATAATATTAAATACATATCTTAAGCATACATAATATATACTATGACTATATATATTTATATTCATATTGATAGGTTTGAATATGGTTTTAGTATGTTCTTTAAAGGTCCATGTGTTCGAAGCTGGTTCCCCAATGTGGTCATATTAAGAGGTGGTGGACTTTAAAAAGGCGAGGCCTAGTAGGAAGTAATTAGGTCATTGAGGGTGCTCTTTCAAGGGATTAATGTAGTTCTCATGGGATCCAGTTTAGTTCCCAAGAGAGTGGATTACTCTTAAAAGAGCAGTGTGGCCTTTCCTCATTCTCTGGCTTCTTGTCTTGCCATGTGATCTCTCCCTCTTGTACATGTTCTGGCCATGAGATCATCTGACATGTTGTAAAACAGGCAAGGGGTCCTTACCAGAGAACATACAGCTAAGGATACCCAATATTGGAATTTCAGCCTCTAAAACTATGAGCTAAATTGACTTTGTTTTTCTTTAAAAGGTATCAGTTTCCAGAATTTTGTTATAGCACCAGAAAATGGACTAAAGTACACATGTGGTATCTATTTCATGCAAACAATATCTTTCTCCCTAAAGAAATACTTAATTTTTTTTCATGCCAGTGAAGATGGAACTGCATTATCCTGACTACTGTCTATATGTTCCATCATTAGATGTACTGGAATTCATGACTCTGTTGTGAGAATTTAGGCTGTTAAACATTGTTATAATGAATAACCTTGTATATGTTTGCACACCAAGGTTATTACATGTTTTCTGTAGCAATGTGTTTTTTGACTAACCAATCTTCCTGAGAAAAGGCAACTTCTAGTCATTGCCTCTAAAACCTACTTGTTTCCCTCCATCCTGGTACAATTTTCTATTTAAAAAATTTATTCCTCGCATGCTGTTCATCCCAAATCACTCAGATTTGTCCTTGCAAACTAGGCAGAACCTCCCAGCCAGTGTAGAAAGATGAGGATGTTTTTGAGATCATTGATTACTTTTCCTCTGCAATTTTTTCTGATGAAGTTGAGATCTAAAAAGCTCTACCTGAAATCTTCTTATTAACTTAGATATTTCATTCTGAGCCCCCAAAGACTTAAGGCTGCTCTCCAGATATGGTGCACGTTAGAAATAGTTCCTATATCTGCTCTTCCACTTAGTAACTGCAGTATGCACATGAGACTGATGCATTGTATTGTAGATTCTTGTTATTGGAGTAGTTGTTGAATGTTTTGTTTAGCCATTACGGATGTGAAGTCTATTCAGTGTCACCAGTAGTTGATCTTTTGGGGAGGTACCAAGAATGACTCTTATAGATCTTACTTAATTAAGTCACTCCTCCAATCTGAGTCCCAACTTCTTCATTTGTAAAATGAGGTAGCTGAGCAAGTACATTTCTGAAGTCCTTACAATATTTAAGGCTCTGGTAATGAATAGACAAAAACAAGTGAATTGCTGAACGTATTACTTAAAGACAATTTTTTTTTATGATTTCATTGGAAATCAGAGACATAAATTGGTGGAAATTTCAGCTGTTTATTACCTCAATAACAGTTCAGGACCACAGTGAGAAAAGTGTCTCCAGGTCATTACCAGTAATTATGTAGCAAGCACAGCAGGAGGGATCTCTGAGGAGGCAGATATTGAAGAGAACAGAAGTAGGGAAGAGAGGCTTCAACCTATTTGCTAAGAAGAAATCTTACCCTGAATTCTGTCTCTAGTTGCATCTGCAAAGTTTCAAGTTCCCTGGACTCTATTCTTCAGTACCCTGTCCCCAAATCACCTTGTATGTGTTTGAATTATCAGTCTCTTTCCAGTCTTCCTCTACTCAGTAGACTCCCCCCGCCAACTCAGATTGGGCTAGAATTCACATTCAGACACGTGAATAATAATACACATAGAGGCAGCAACCATTCAAGAGAGGAACCTGGCAATGTCAGTGTCTAACTGGAAGAGACAAAGTACTTATGAAGAGTTTGTAGACATTCATATTAAAAACATATTTTTTTAAAAAGTACTCTTAGAAACAAATGAATCCACCATTATATATAATTATAATGTACCAATAAAAAAAGCTTTTTAAAAAACCTAAAGACCTCAAGAAGAAATTCTTAGGACAAATGACAAATTACCAAAGGCTATGGAATTCTGATTCTCAAGGTTCCACATACACTCTTCCTCCCTAAAGTTGTCAAGCACTCCAACAAATCTAAGAACAAATTCTACCTTGCATGGAACAAAAGGTAGTTTCTGCCACAATTTGTTTTCCCTTCCCTTTCCTTCTCCTATTCCACTCTTTCACTTCCTCTCTCCCCACTGGATCTGGTCTCTATTGGATGTGCATGTATTCTTTCCTTGGAACCTTAAATGTCACTTGGTTAGCAGGTTGTATCATGACCCCAATGAGCTTGATGGTTTCTCCAGTTAGCTAACACTGCTTAACATACCACCCCAAAATTTAGTGGCATAAAATTTTTATTATGTTCATAGATCCTATGGGTTATGAATTCAGAAAAAGTCACAGCAGAGATAGTCTGCTCCGCTCCACAGTGTCTGGGGCCTCAGCTAAGATGACTCAAATGTCCAGGAGTGAATTGAAAGTATGAGGGCTGTGAAAGGCCAGCCTGCTAATCCACCTGTAGGACAGTTTCTTAACTCATCTACTGGCCCAGCTGGACAGCAGGGCTCAGCTGAGACTGTCTTCCAGAGTCCTGTGCCTTGCCTCAACAGCATGGTGGTGTCAGGGCACTCAGACTTCTTACACGGAGACTCAGGAATCCAAAAGTGAGTGTTCCAAGAGCAGCAGGCAGAAGCTGCCTGGACTTTTAGGACTTAGCTTTGGAAGTCTCAGAGTGTCACTTCCATCTTACTCTATGGGTTCAAGTGACTACTTGGTTTACCACACTACAGGTCTACCATATTCAAGATTCCACCTTTTGAGGAAAGAAGTGTCACAGAATTTGTGACCATGCTTCAAAGCTGCCACAGTGGTATACATATAGCATTCTGTTTTACTAGAATCAGTGAGGATGCAAGGAAAGTGAGCAACTGAAGATGTGAGGCCTCAGTCTTGGAGTACAACTCAGTCACTTCCCCCTGGGTGATTCTGAGCAAGTGGTTTAGACTTTCTGTGTACAATGACACACAGTGATAATAGCAGTGCCCACATCATAGGATAAATAAGTATTCCATATGTTACTTCCTTATCTCCATCTTCTCTGTAGTTTCCCAGGTAGACACCTCCTGTTCCCCCATCTGCCAAACAGGTAGTTCTCAGTTGTCTGCACTCAATCTTTATTGCCAAGGCTGGCCTAGAACTTGAAGTCTTCTTAATTCAGCCGCCCAAATCACTGGGATTTACAGGGATGTACCACCATGCCCACCTATAACTTCCAGTTTCAATCATTACAATTGTTGACCCAGTCCTCAAACCAGAAAATCTGAGGTGGGTGAAGAGGCATCAATCAGTAGTGAGGAGTGGATACAAAGTGGGTCACAGGCCACTAGCCTGAACATGGTAGGAAGGAATTTGGAAGTGATTCATAGAGCTAACTATGAAGCATATTCCCTCTTTAGCAGAAGAACCAAAGAGAGAGGCCCAGGTGCAAAGCAACCCAAAATGAAAGAGATATCCTCTCTTGGCAGGAGAAACTGTCTCTCAGCGCAGAGACTGATAATACACTTCCAGGAATTCCTACTTTACAGGAGCTATATGCACTAGTGACCTAGAAGTAAGGAAATACCACTGAGACACTCATTTCCAGAAAGGGTAGACTAGATAATCTAAAATAATTTCCATTACAAAGCCCCTAAAAATTTATGAAAAAGAAAGTAAATGTTCTCTTAAATGTACAACTGAACTAACAGAAATGTAAAGAAAATGACCAGACACCAAAAATAAAAGAAAGATAACCAGAACAACAAATCATAAGGCTAAGCTTTCTCTGGGGCTTTGCTGCAGTAACCTAGGGATGTAGCTTATGAGATGCCACAGAGGAAAGAGAAAAGGCTTTGTGCCCTGAGGAAATGGGTATTAAGAACATAAGAGTGGACTAAAAGCAATGCTCCTCCCACTCTTGCCCTAGAAGAAAATAAAGCAACTCATCTATCTTAAACTAAATCCTGGGAAAAGAAGAAACTCTTTCCTGAGCATTTGTAACACAAGCAATTTCAAAACATATTGCAATGTTACAGTAATCAAGAGAGCGTGGTACTGACAAAAACATAAAGAGATCAATGTATTAGTATTGAGAGTCTAGAAATAAATCTTCCCATTTATGGTCCATTGATTGGCATCACAGGTGCTTAGGCAATTCTATAAATGGTTCTGAGACAACTATATACCTACATGCAAAAGAATGAAGTGGAACTCATCTTACAACACACACAAATTTTAATTCAAATTAGATCCAAGTTCAAATACAAGAGCCAAGACTACAAGACTCTTAGGAGAAAATGCAGGGATAAATCTGTATAACTTTGATGAGGTGATTATTTCTTAAATATGACAACAAAAGAACAAGTGACAAAAGCAAAGCTGGATTGATTAGATCTCATCAAAATTAAAAACTTCTGAGCTTCAAAAGACACATTGTACATTGAATTGTGTGCCTCCAGAATTCCTGTGCAGAAGTCCCAACACCCTAATACCTCAGAATGTAACTGTATTTAAAAACAGGGTTTCTCCAGAGGTAAGTAAGTTAAATGAGGTCCTTAGGATAGGTCCCAATCCAATAAGATTTATATCCTTATAAAAAGAGGCAATATGGACACAGATATGCATAAAAAGAATACAAAGGGAAGACACAGGAAGAAAACAAGCATCTATAAACTGAGGAGACAGGTCTGGAACAGATCCCTCCCTCATGGCATTCAACTTGATGGAACAATATGGACTTCTAGCCTCCGCAACTGTGAGAAAGTGTGTTTCTATTGTTTAAGCCACCCATTTGTCATATTTTGTTACAGCATCCCTAGAAAACTAAAATAGGACACCATCAAGAAAATGAAAAGACAAGCCTGGGGATATTGATCAGTAGTAGAGTATTTGAGTAGCATGCTCAGAGCTCTGAGTTCTATTCCTAGAACCACAAAAATAAAACAAAAAACAAACAAAAGAATCTAAATAGACACTTTCTGCAAAGAATATGTACAAATAGTCAATACCACAAAAACAATGCTCCAGCTGAGCACCATAGCTCATGCCTATAATCCCAGTAGCTCCGGAGGCTAAAGCAGGAGGATCACAAGTTCAAAGTCAGACTCAGCAAAAGTGAGGTGCTAAGCAACTCAGTGAGACCCTGAATCTAAATAAAATACAAAATAGGGCTGGGGAGGTGGCTCACTGGTCAAGTGCCCCTGAGTTCAATCCCTGGTACAAAAAAAAAAAAAAAAGCTCTACATAAGCCCTCAAGAAACTGCAAACCAAAACCACAATGATGAAATACTACTTCACACTTCCTAGGATTTAAAATACAGGCAATATGAAATGATGCTAAGGATGTGAAATCAAAACCCACATACACAGCTGCTGGGAAAGTAATGGTGTAACCACTTTGCAAAACAGTTGAGTAGTTATTCAAAAAGTTAAACCCAGAGTTGTCATCCCCAGGTATACTCAAGAGGATGAAAGTGTACACAAAACTTGTACACAAATGTTCATAGCAGCATTATCTCTAACAGCCAAAATGTGAAAGCAACACAAACAATGATGAACCAATGAAGGAGTAAACAAAATGTAATATATCACTCTAATAAAATTTAGAGCAATTAATAGAAATTAAACGCTGGGACATGCTACCATTTGGATGAACCTTGAAAACATTATACCAAGCAAAAGAAGTCAGTCACAAAACATGCTTGTGTATAACATTATATGAAATGTCCAAACTACAAATTTATAGAAACAAAAAAAATAATAATCAGTAGTAGCCTAGGGATAAGGGTTTAGAATGAAACAAGGGGGCTGGGGATGTGGCTCAAGCGGTAGCGCGCTCGCCTGGCATGCGTGTGGCCCGGGTTCGATCCTCAGCACCACATACAAACAATGATGTTGTGTCTGCCGAAAACTAAAAAATAAATATTCTCTCTCTCTCTCTCTCTCTCTCTCTCTCTCTCTCTCTCTCTCTCTCTCTCTCTCTTAAAAAAAATGAAACAAGGAGTGACTAAGGATGGGTAGGAGAGTTCCTTGTAGGGTAATGAAAATGCTCTAAATTTTATTGTGATGATGGTTTTACAATTTATCATTATATGAAAAACCATTGTTCATGCTGCCATTTTATTTTTTATTCTTATTTATTTACTTAGTGGTCTCAGGGATTGAACCCAGTGTCGCTCTACCACTGACTTACATCCTCAACCCTTTTTATTTTTCATTTTGAGACATGGTATCACTAAATTTTGCAGGCTGGCCTCAAACTTGTGATCCACCTGCCACGGTCTCCCAAGTGACTGGGATTTAGGGATGCCACTGTAAAGGGGTGAATTGCATGTACACTATATTTAAATCAAGCTGTTATAAAAGAAAAATTACTATTGCATGATTTTTGCCTTGGGAGAGCACAACTGAGATATTTAAAGACTCTATATTGTTATAAAGACTCTTGAATGGTTTTAATATCTATTCCAATAAGACCATTTAGGGAAGAAATATTATGGGACACAGAATGGGATCAACAGAAACATCCCCCAAAACCAGGAAGAAGAATACTAAACAAAAGAGTTATATCAATCCTCTATGCAACAAGAACTAGAGATTAATGCCAGCTCTATTTGTAGGGTTTGTGCATAATTCAATTTGATTTTGCATGCTTCAGTATTTGAAACATTACATGTAGGTCAGTAGTTCTCAAACATCATTTTGATTATCTGCAGGGCTTTTTAAGACATGTTATGACAGGCACAGTGGTGCACGCCTAAATCCCAGCAGTTTGGGAGACTGAGACAAGTGGATCGTGAGTTCAAAGCCAGCCTCAGCAACTTAGCAAGGCCCTAAGCAACTCAGTGGGACCCTGTCTCTACATAAAATATAAAAAAGGCTGGGGTTGTTGCTCAGTGGCTAAGTGCCTCTGGGTTCAATTCTTGGTACAAAAAAAAGTGGGGGGGCACAAATTACTGGTTCCACCAACAGATCTGGGGTGGGGCCCAAGTTTTCTATATTTCTGAAATGTTCCCATGATGCTAGTGTTGCTGGTCCAAGAACCATTTTGAAAACCATCCACCTAGGTCTTTCAGGATATATGGCCTGTCATTCTCAATTCATCATCCTCCTGTTAGTTTATAGAAGTCCTCTAGACATTGGTAAAGTCAAGACCCCGTGCCAGGCAGGCTTGCCAACAATGGCAGCCCCGACTCTGACCTCAGAGGGTAAACCAGATGCAGCAGGGCCTCCTCAGCTTACACACATACTACAACTTACTCCATCGTTACTTTCTATTACAACAAGAACACTTGAGATTTTGCCTCATATTGCAGCCTCAAAAATTCTTTTCTGGGGCTGGGGATGTGGCTCAAGCGGTAGCGCGCTCGCCTGGCATGCATGCGGCTCGGGTTCGATCCTCAGCACCACATACAAACAAAGATGTGTGTCCACTGAAGACTAAAAAATAAACATTTAAAAAAAAATTCTTTTCTGATAGCGTTTCTCTGTTGGTCTTTTTTGGGACATCCGGTGGGAAATAAGGTCACAACTCCTAATCACAAGGTCTGGTCCTTGTGGAATGTTTTTCACTGGACTTACTTGAAGGGAAATCAAGAGCTTGATCATCACTTAAAACTTCAACCCTGAAATCTTATTCACAGTTACAAATCATTCTCTCCCACTTCCACTCTGCCTGCTTTTGCTCTTCAGATTTCTGGAATGTTAGTTTCTCTTTTCTACCAATCTACCAGGAGACTTGTGTAGGCCTCTATGGCTGTGCCCTTTGGTGATTCCCTGAGCTACCATCAAAAGCATCTGTCTGATGTTGAATTAGTGCTGTAACTACTGCTTCTCCACCCCTACACCTGAGCCCTTTGCTGCTCTCCTCAATCTTCTGCCAGAATAGAATGGCCACCCCTGTGTGGTTCAGAGTAGAACTGAAATCAACTCTTTTTTTTTTTTAACCAATCTTTGCTTTATCTATTTCAAAAGATACTTGGTGCCAATAATTTCTGAACACTTTGCATGTTTTAGAAAACATATATAGAGTTTCTTTGCTGTCAGCTTAAAATTAACTTTCTCAGCCTGCTAAGTCATTATCATTCTCCATGCCTCAAAGAGTTCATCATTCCTATCTACACTTCTATTCGTTTTTGTGCAAAGGGTTTGTATCCTTTTAAAAAAACAATTTACTATTGTTTTGGTGGAATTTGGAGAAAGGACAAAGGTAAATATGTGTGTTAATTTCACCCCATCTTAAATCAAAATTCCTGTTGTTTTCTCCTAAAATATGTGCATGTGTATAATGATTATGAGATTCCTGAGGCTGATACTGGGGCTTTAGGTTACTCAATATCACTGTTTTATAGTATTCTATTATTTGTCTCTACCACACTTCATTTATTTATTCTTTTTTAATGCATATTTGGATTGTTACCAAGTTTTACTCTTACAAAATAACACTGCTATGAAAAGTTTTTGCATATGTCTCCTATAAATCTTTCTGCATGAGTTCCTCTTAAGAAATAGGATAATGGGCTGGTCAAGGTAGCATATGCCTGTAATCCCAGTGAGGACTGAGGCAGGAGGAGTACAAGTTCAAAGCCAGCTGCAACAACTTAGCAAGACTCTAAGCAATTCAACAAGACCCTGTCTCAAAATAAAAAATATAAAACAGGCTGGGATGTGGCTCAGTGGTTAAGTGCTCCTGGATTAAATCCCTGGTACCAAAAGAAAAAAAAATAGGAGAAAGGATTATAAATTTCCTCAGTTTTACCAAATAATGCTGAATTGATTTCCAAAGTAGTTGAATCTTCTTATACTGCCACCAGCAATGGATAAGAGTTTTTGAAGCTTTCTTTACAACACTTCCATAATCCTTTGATATTAATAGATTTGTAAATTTTGACCAATCCAGTGGTTTTTAGGTTGTAAGTCAGCTTTCCCCACTGTGATAAACACCTAAGAAAAACAATGTAAAGGAGGAAAGATTTACTTTGGCTTACATTTCAGAGGTTTCAGTTGTTGGCTGGCTCTGTTGTTCTGGGTCTGACGTGAGGCAGGACATCACAGCAGGTAGATGTGGCAGAAGAAATCTTCCTTTCTCTCGGCATCCAGGAAGCAAGGGGTGGTGGGGAGAGCCAGGCATAAGAAATACACTTCCACGTATGCCACCAGTGACTTACTTCCTCCAACCCTGCCACAATGCCTACAGTCTCCACCACCTTTCGGTTGTCTCTTCAGCTACCAGTGAATTAATATTATCCTCATAATTTCCTCTGAAATTTTAAAGTTTTCTCTTTCATATTTAGGTCTATAACTTTCAATGAATAACCTTGTATGTATGATTGTGTTAGTAAACCTTTACATCACTGTGACCAAAACACCCGACAAGAGCTACTAAGAGGTGTAGAAGTTTCTTTTGGCTCACAGTTTCAGGGGCTCAGTCCACGATCAGCAGACTCCATCACTTTGGACCTGGCATGAGGCCAAACACCACGGTGGAAAAGCAGCTGTAGAGGAAAGCTGCTCACCTCATAGTGACTGGGAAACAGAGAAAGAGAGAAGGAGGGGGTCACAGAGAAGATAAAACCATCCAGGGCATGGCCCCAGTGACCCACCTCCTCCAGTCACACCCCACCTGCCTACAATTACCACTCAGTCCATTCAAACTACAATGGACTGATTAGGTTACAGCTCTCCTAATCTAATCATTTCACCTCCTGCTCACACAGGAGCTTTTGAGAGATACCTCATATTCAAACAATAACAATGGCGCAAAGCAGGGATTCAGTTTCATGATTTTTAAAATCTATATAGTCAATTATCCCAGCATTATTCATTGAATTATCCATTATTTTCCCACTGATATGTGAGGGCAGCTTATTTATAAATAAGTTTATGCATTCATAGGATCCTATCTGGTTCTATTTAATTCCTTCTCTAACCTGAACTAAACCACATTGTCTATACTATAGCTTTATAGTAAATCTTATCTGGAAGGGCAAATTCTCTGACCATATTTGTCATTTAAAGAAACTTGGTTTCTTTTCAGTCTTTTGCCTATCAACTTCAAGAAAAGTTTGTTGGAATTTGATTGAGATAGCACTGACTCTAAAGATCAAATTGGAAAGAATTGTCCTCTTAATGCTGCTGAGTCTTTTTGTCCATGTACCTCGTTTTTAATCTTATCTTTTTATCTCCAACAGTCAAACCAATATTTGATCCAGAGGAGACAGTCAATGTATTGTGTTAAACAGATACATTATTTAATGAGTAGGAGTAAATCCACCTAAAATCTCTAGGAGCTTTTCAACACTGCATTGTTACTAGGTTACCAGGCAGTTCTCTTTACAGTGAAATATCTCTAGGATTTCCTAGCAAGGGTATAATAGCTCAGAAAACAGAGGGCAGGAAGTGAGGCAAAAGTAAAGATTTCTTAATGTCCACAGAAGATTCTTGCAACATGGCTTTTCAACTGCTTATCTCCAGCCAGGTTTTGTGTAGTACCTGTATAGCATGACTTGTCGTATCCAGCATAATTATCTCAGTCACTTTCTATTTATATGAAATAGAGGAATAAATAACTTGGGAGGGTTCATCAAAACTAACAAAGATTTTTCATTTTGTTTAATATTCAGAAAAACTGCCAAACTCATTTTATTTCTACATGTATAAGGTGTTGAAAGAAATGTTCCTATAAACTCCATGACAAATTGAGATTTTTGCAGGTTTTCACATAATGTAGCTCTAAGAAAAGATTAATAAACTTACTCCTTAACATTTTACATTAACAGTGAAAATTTATGATCAGTTTTCCTACTAGACACTGGTTTATGACAAATTATTATATGAACAATGTAAAAAAATTAAAACAACAACAAAAAGAGACACTCTGCATATCAAAAGTAAACTATTGCTGTGAACTGAATGAGTCCCCCAAAATTCATGTGTTGAAAATTTAATTCCAATGCACCATAAAATACAGCAGGAGACAGGGCCTAATGAACAATGTTTAGGCCATGAAGTTTCCACATTCATGAACTGATTAGTGACACTATGAAGAGGAACTGCAGAAGTGGATTTGTTCCCTTCTACTTCCTACATGTGAGGACACAGCATTCATTCCATCTGGAAAACACAGTGTTTGAGGCGCCATCTTGGATGCTAAGACCAGACCCTTGACAGATGCTTATGCCTTATCTCAGCTTCTCAGATACCAGAACTGCAGGAAATAAATTTATATTCTCTATAAATTACCCAGTATCAGGTATTCCATTTTAGAAGTACAAATGGACAAAGACACTCATCAAATTTACGATCACTAGCAAAAGTCTCTTCCCCTAGTGAGGTATCAGTGGGTCAGGAAAATTTTTTACAGTAATTTTAAAAAGGTAACAGAAACATATCCACTTTGAAGCATTTTTAACCTTTAATTTTGGAGATAAGCAGTAAACTAATTAAAAGTTACCTGACATTCTTGCATGAGAACCATTTATTTCTAAACTTAGTTCTTTCTCCTATTGGAACAGGGGGCTTAAATGTTATTTTTCTATATAGTGGTAACATTCATGGAGAGCGTTTGGCCCAACAATGCCTCCTGTCACCACAGACAGCCTTTTGGAAGGTAATTGAAACGAAGGGCTCAGGATGTACACCCTCCTCTAATTTCTTCAACTAAATTTAAGGGCTCCAAATTTCTCACCATGGTCAGCCTTATTAATTTCTCCTGCTCTATTTTGTGTTTGATTTCTGGAAGATTTTGCTCTGAAACAGAAACTCATTAGGAAAGTGCTGACGTGGAGGAAAAACAGGGATAAGGAAAGGATGTTTACCCAAGTTAGTAGGAAGCCAGACTCAGTGATAAGCTGACAAAGGAAAATGGTATGTCTGGCTAATCTGGCCAACTGACTCTGCCATATACACTCCCTCCCCCCTTCCTGAGAAACCATAATTGACCTGAACATAGAATTAAGTAGACTAAAATGTGAATTAGAAATGTCATAGAATTGAGGGATTGAGCCTTTATCAGTTGTGATCAAGTCCTTAAAAACTCCTCACCAACAGGCATCTGTCAGCCTTCGAGGATTGTTTTATAAGGTTCAAAGTTGCATGAATTCTAAATTACTCATCCCCAACTATTCAAACCACACCCCTCAACATACAGGGCACGGTATGGAAATCCAAGGGAGATTATATGAACAATGTAAATCCAAGATGACAAATAAATTCATTGAAAGCAATACCTTCAACACAGAGGTAACCTCCAAATAGGCTCTTTAATAAAATGGACTTCCTAGGAGGAACCAACCTTCCTTTAACTTCAATTGTCCAAATGTTAGGAAGGTCACAGAGTATTTTCCTGAATGTACTGATATACATATCACTTTCTCAAGAGTCTATTCTTAAGTCTCATAGAACAAAGATGTGCCTTTCTCTGTCTCTTTATTCTCTGAGTAGAGGCTGAGACCCCCATCCCAACTAACACACTCATCCTCCTTTCACCAGACTCACATCAACACTCCAAGTGAATTAAGTAGCGAAGTTTGGCCTATAATTTTATATTCTAAATTTATAATTCTAATATAGAAATGTCTCTAAAATTTAATCCTTCCTCTTCAAGTCAGTTACCATCACTTTTGTTTTCACTTGCTGGGACCAATAGCAAATACCCTCCAAACTGCTCTTTGAACATCAATAGTGCCAGCAGGGACATCAACATGTTACTCTGACTATATTATGATTTTCTTAAAAGATCTTTATTGGCTTGCTACCACTGAAGAATGATAACCAGACACTGTGTATACTATCAAACTCTTCTCCGTGTGACTTGCCAAACTCAACTTCATTCTGGCCTCTTCTCTTACAGGTTTTTTGCTCCGGCCACGCTGAACTTCTCACCTGGCCTTATTAACCTATTTATGTTTTGTTTTGTTTTGTTTTTTGACTTTGCACACTGGAAAGCACACTTCACTGTACATGGAATGTCCTCCCTTGCTCCTCAGTTTACCAAATTCCTTCTCACTTTTAAGACTTATTTCAAATGTCATTTTCAATGCAAAATTTTCCCAACTTAAGAAGGGGGAAGCTAGCTGGGCGTGGTGGCATATGCCTATAATCTCAGTGGCTTGGGAGACTGAGGCAGGAGAATCACAAGCCAGCCTCAGCAAGTTAGTGAGCTCTAAGCAACTCAGCGAGAACCTGTCTCTAAATAAAATACAAAAAGGGCTGAGGATGTGGCTCAGGGGTTAAACCCCCTCTAGGTTCAATTCCTGGTACCAAAAGGGGGAGGCAAATGTAAAGCATCCCCTCCTCTTACTCCTATATCATATTTTATAAATTTTTATGGAAACAGTTGTTATGTTAGAAAGAAAATATGAGTTTCTCTGTTCAGTTTCCTCCTTGATAACTGCTGACCAGTAGATGTTCTATGTGTCCAATAAGGTAGAACTAACTACATGTAGCTGCTGAGTACTTGAAATGTGATTAGTGTAAGGAACTGAAATTTTTATTTTTTAATTAAATTAATTTAAATTTAAATAGCTACATGTGGCTAATCATTACTAAATTGGACGGCACAGTTCCATTCTGTGCCCAACACAGTTCTTGATTAACATAGGTATGCAGTACATTTTTGTTGAACAAATAAATGAATAGATGAAAATAATATCGTTCTTTTTTTATTTTAAGACTATTTGGTTGTTATCTATGCCATAGATATATGGTTGTTATCTCTGGCCATAGGAAGAATATAAGTTTTCCTAAAGGTATTTAGGAGGCACTGAAAGTCATAGTACATGTTTCACAGCACAGTGAAATGGATATACTTAACTCAATTGCATAAACCAAGAATCAGAAAATACTATGAGATTACAACTCCCAATCTATATAAAGTATTATAAAGGTCACTTTGTATCAGGATAAATCCTGTACTAAGTTTAAGAGAATATTGAAGCTTTGAGTTTAAACAAAAAAGTCTGATATCAGGTGTATTCTTTGACCATTAATATTCATTTCCAGGACTGCATCAAAACTTGCTGTGTCCACTTGTGAGGACACATGGATGGAATGTTGAGTTTACTCAAGAGTGACAGTGGAGGTGGAAAGTTTCCTTCTAAAGGGTAAGAGATGCCAGCAACACAGTAAGTAAGACCTAACAAAATAAGTGTTTATTTCTTGGTCATAATTTAACATAGGCTGGGGAGCTCTCCAAGGAGGTTCTCCTTCAAAGGAAAGTTCAGAGACACAGATTTCTTTCATACTGTGACTCTACCATCATCCATCATCAACACGTGTTTCTGGTCTCATGGAGGAGGAGAAGACTGAGTGGGAAGGTACCTTGGACGCTTAATGACTTCAGCCTGGAAAGCACACCCATCCTTCTGCCCACATTCTGTTGGCCAGACCTGCTCACAGGGCCACCCTAGCTACAAGGAAACTTAGATATATAGAGGGGCATGCAAATACCAGTGATTTCCATTAGCTTCTGTCACAATGCTTAAGGCAATTAAAATTACCATTGCCCGTTCTTTTTAAGAATTTGGGGGTATATACAAAGAGGCTGGCTGGCATCAGTGGCTATATTGAATGAAAAATATCCATCTTTACACAGTGGCTAATACTCAGCTTTGTGAGCAGTTCATGTCCAAGAAAGATATGGAGAATAGCAAAGGAGACAACAGACTTATATCTCAATGCTCACGTTCATGGTGAGGGTTGAAGTTACCCACATATTTTAAATAGATTTCCCTCAATGCATGTACATTTTTATTAGACTGCACTAGAGTAGGAAAAGAGTGGGTATAATGGTAGCTCCTTTTGTTATATATGGGGAATGACACAATTATGGTTTAGATCTGAAATGTCCCCTGAAAGTTCACATGTCCTTGGGCCTCAATGTAGCAAAGTTCAGAGGTGGGGGCCTTTGGAAGGTGATTGAATCATTAGGGCTCTAAACTCATAAATGGATTAATTCATTAATAGGTTCTTACTGTAATGGGTTTTCAGGGAAAAGCTTTGTTATAAAATGAGCTTGCTCTCCCTCTTTCTTTCCCTCTCTCTCTCTTTCCTCCCTTCCTTCCCTCTCTCCCTCTCTCCTTCCTGGCCACCATGAATTGATCAACTTTGCTTCGCCACACACACACTGATATTCTGCTTCAACACAGGCCCAAAACAATGGAGCCAAATGACCATCACGGAATCTTCTAAAACCATGGGTCAAAATAAATCTTTCCTCCTTTTAACTTGTTTATCTCACATATTTTGACACAGCCACAGAAAGTGAGATAATATCTGATTTTCTACAGAAAGCTGATTCATAAACACTACGTTTTAATCTAATATTTGATCAGGCTACCACTTGGGAATGCCCTATGTCTCTATTACACCTGAGTTCTACTAACTACTCTTCTTTATTACTGGAGACATGGCATGCTAATACCTGGGCGGTGTCACTCTTCCCAGTTTCCAGAGAACACTCTCACTGAAAGCAGTTTGGCATGCAAACATTACAGCATTTATAGCAATGCTACAGCGTTGCATCGTTCCTCGTAGAATCATCCATCATGAAATTATTCTCTGAGAAAAAGTTTTCCAGGGTGGGAAAGTGACTCAAAGTGAAACGTTCTCTTCATCTGAATACCAGAATTCATGCTTTGTTTTTATGGCTTTAATTTTGTCATGAGTAAGGAAGACAGTGAGGTCTTTGTCTTTAACGCTCAGATTTAATGTACTCATATTGACTAAAATCAGTATGTCTGCCAAGTAGGCGAGACTATGAATCAGATAATATCTCACTTCCAATAAGCCAAAAGGAATGTGTGAATCTGAGAAGGAGCTGCTACTTCGGCCCTTCAGACTTTTTGCCTCCCCAGACCTTAGCCAGTCAACAGCTGTGTGTGTGCACAAGTGGAATAGAAAGGAAGTTTTCTACAAGCTCAAATTATAGAAAACAGTCAAGCTTTTATAGGCCTGGATTTAATAAAATTTACTCTGTTAATAATATCATTCAAACACATCCGTGAATCTGGGAGGCATTCCCCTGTCTCCATTTTCCAGCTGTGATTAATATTGAGCCAACCAGCCCAGAGTTAATATTTCCAAGTTTTTTGAGTCCTGACACCACTCTCCAAAGTAGCCAGGAATTTTTGCACCATTTATACATACATCTGCCAACAAATTTCACTTCTAGGTATAAATGGGATCCAAATAAATCACTGTGGTGACCATATGGTGAAACATTATTCATGGACATAAAAAATGACATTTGTAAAAATCACACTTGCAAATTAGATTTTATGACACGGAAACATTCTAGTTATTTGAAAAGGCAGAGCACATACTGAATGTTCGGTATGTTTCCAAGTTCTTAACAAACATATTTTGTAAACTACGTTTTCTATACCTCCCATTCTTTTTAAAGGGTCTGTTTTCTTTAGGAAGAGTAAGGGGGAGGAAAAAGCTCTGATTTAGATCATTCCAGATGGCCCACAAGTGAAGTGACTCCACAGTCTCTCCCAGCCCTGCCACAGGCCACTTCTTCTCTGCCAGTCACTCCGGAATCCAAGCCCCATCACTTACTGTTTCCACAAACACTAGAGTTTGGCACAGAGCAAGCCTCACCTTAATCGACTGTTCTGTCCCTTTCTGATCCCCTCCACCACTGCAAAAGGCTCTACTAAAAAGGCTCATCGAAATTTAAGGAAATTAAAACACTGAAGGAAGAGAGAAACCTGAAGAAATGCTCTAAAGGTGTCTTTGGCCAAAATCCAAAGGAAGCCCGGAGGGGTGGTGCTTGTCTGTAATTTCAGCAGCTCTGGAGGCTGAAGCAGGAGGATCACAAGTTCAAAGCCAGCCTCAGCAATAGCGAGGCGCTAAGCAACTCAGTGAGACCCTGTCTCTAAATAAAACACAAAATAGGGCTGGGGATGTGGCTCAGTGGCCCAGTGCCCCTGAATTCAATCCCCGTAAAGTAAATAAATAAATAAACCCAAAGAAAAACTCCTAGTGTGCTCATCCCTGCACAACTGTCCTCTTGTAGGAGTAATCCCATTAGGAACCTAACTTCCCTATTCTAAGATGTTTCCTGCATTCAAACAACTCTTTTTTTCTGCTGTAAAAATTGCACATTTTGGAAAATGCCACTTCCAAAACACAGATTCATCTCACACTAAGATTCACTTGTTGGCAATTACAAATGAGTACAAAGTCGTGGAACTCAGAGTTCTCAAACCGCGAATCAGCATGGAGGGTAAGCAGATAATTAGTATGTTAGCTGAGGGTGCTATTATACACACCATGAACACTATTAATTATTGCAGTAGTGATTGCCGTTTTTCCAGCCCTTTTTGAGTCCTGCCGAGATGTCTAGAATTAAAAGTGCACCACAAATCCAAAACTGTTGAGGACCTAAACCTAGTTTGTTTAGATGTTGAAGATGTACTAAGCTAAATTATTTTACCCTCAAATTCTATTCTTAAACACTCTTAAAATTTTAGTTGAACTGTGGTTTGGGGGCGATTTGGGATACCCTACCCTGCCCCCTAATAATGTAGCTTAAGAAATTGCTATCAGTTTATATGTATAAATGAAATAATTGGTAGAAATAAGTCAAAATATTTACTGTAATAGTCTCTGGGAACTCAAATCATGATTGAATTTTATTTTTTTCGGTAGATTGTTCTACATTTTCCATTAGTTGGCAATGAAAATGGATTATCCTTGTAAAGAGTCACAAATATTGTCAAATGTTTATTCCACTGATAAACGACCAGCATGGTACATATAATAAAGTGCCTTCATACTTCATTAACTGAAAAATACCAAATGTCCAATAATAGTACTACCAACCTTTTAGAGTATCTGTAGAACTGAAGACAGAAGGAACCAAAACTTAATAAGCTGGAACCATAATTGACTTGTCATTCCCCAAACCATTAAAGCTCCAGGGTTGCATTTTTTACATGAAAGAGTAATGAACTCTGCAATGATACTCCCATTGTAAGCAAATAGAAAAATGGAAAAAAAATATATACGAAAAATGGAAAAAAAAAATAAGAAAAACAGCTTTTGGATATTGGTAGCTCAGGATTGCAATCCCCCCAAAAAAGGGAATAATTAGTATGTTAGCTAAGAGATTGCCCAAGTTTCTGCCTGGAGGAGATGTCTGGACCACAGCACAGACAGCAAGAACCTGAATTGCGTTGAAGAGATGGACTGGAGTTCAGAAGGGGTAAGGGATAAATTTTTAGGGCGTAATTCCTGAAAAGGGAGAACAATACAGAGAAAGAATTCTAGAAATCTGAATAGGGGTCTCTTAAAATTTAGTCCTCTTAAAATTGGACTAAATACCAATCTGTATATGGTAAGATATATCAGTCAATCAAAAAAAAATGACTTTCAGAGAAAGAATAATTACTTGAAGTTTATAGGCCCCATATCCATAGAGCTCATAGAGCACCAGGCATTGTTCAAACCTCACTGATTAGAGTGGAGAGGGTTATTAAATGCACAATCGAGATTCTAGAAGATCCAAAATTTATGTTAAGGATAAATTAGCCTTATAGTATAGGTCACTCTAGACTCTCCCTAGAAGACCAATCCACAAAAAAAAAAAAAAATTAATTACTAACCAGGAACAAAAGAAATACAACAAATACAACAAAATCCAACATTCAACAATCTAAAATTTACAATTTGCATCATTAGAGAGTGTGTGTATGCGTGTTGCTGGTTGCTGGAGATTAAAGCTAGGTCCTTGCTCATAGTAAGAAAGCTTTCTGCCATTGAGTTACTTGCCGCAGATCTTTTTCTTGTTTATTCTTAGGCAAGTGCTGGCTATGTTGCCCAGGCTAGTCTCAAACTTACAATCCTCCTGCCTAAACCTCTCAAGTAGCTGGGGTTATGAGCAGGTGCCACCATGCCTAGCTTCAATCAATTTTTGACTGAATGGAAAACATGACTCATAAACAGAATAAAACTTAATATATACAAACAGATGAAGAAGTTTCAGAAACAATGTAATTAGCCAACAACAACATTAGAGCAACTATTATAAATATCCTACATATTTTCAATAACATTAAGGAAAATGAGAATATAATTAGAGAAGCAGAGGAAAATGTAAAAAAGAACCAAATGAACATCTACAGGTGAAAAATGCAATTTTCGAAATGAAAACGTCACCAGATTAAATTAGCAGGAAATTAGACACTACAGAAGAAAAGATCAGTGTCCATGAAGACATGGTGACAGAAATTATTCAAAGTAATGGCAGGGGAGGGCAAGGGAAAACTGAAAAAGTTTACAGAGAATTGGTGACTGACAGAGTCCCAGAAATAGGAAAAGAAAAGAGGAGGAGAAAGATTGAATTCAAAAAAGTAATGGCCAAAATTTTTCATATTTGATGAAAAATATATGCCTATAGATAGATCTAGTAACTTAATAAACCACAGACAAGATAGATTCAAAGAAAACCACAGCAAGACACATCATAATCAATTTGTCTAAACTCATCATAAAGATGCAATCTTAAAAGCATCTGGAAATAAACAGTGTCTTATTGACAGAAGAAGAAAGATGTGAATAACAGGCAGACTTCTCATGAGAAACTTTACAAAGACAATGACATCTTTAAAGGATCAAAAGAAAAACAAAGCCACCTGTCAAAAGCTAAGATGGACTCCTCAGGCTCTCAAGAAGTCTTAGGCTGGCCTCCTGATCCTGTCCATCATGTGGGCCGAGCAGGCCACATCTGGGCCCCCACTAGGTCCCATTCTGGATCAACAAGGCATTTGTATTAACCAGTTCTGCAAAGAGTTCAGAAAGACCACAAGGGACATCAAAGAAGATATTCCTTTACCTAAAAGATGTTTATGAAGCCTGACAGGACATTTGGTATCAAGATTTGGACAACCATTATTTCCTACTTTTTGGAGGTAGCTTTTGGGATTGAAAAGAAAGTAGTGGATAGGGAAAAATATGATCGGCCTGGTGATCCGGAAGCATGTTTAAGAGATCAAAGCTCAATCCTTTGCCCTGCAGGATGTAACCCTGTCCTCCATAGTTCACCCCCATGCCTTTGATGAAGGACCTCAGTGCTGAAGTGCTAGTAGCTTTCTAGAGGAAGCAAGTCACATTCCTGGCTGCTCAAAAAAAGGCAGATTTGGAAGAAGCTGCCAAGAAGTGACTCCCTGCCCCCCACACGCCAAAATTTTGAAGGAAACAACTGGAAGGAGACCAGATTTTAAAATCTATATTAAACCTGAATAAACATTGTTTGCCACCCAAAAAAATTAAAGAGAAAAGAAAAAGAATAGAAAAGAACTGCCAACTTAAAATTTCATACCTGGAGAAAGTGCACTTAAAATATGAAGGAAAATTAAATGTACTCTTTTAGATAAACAGAAAATTCATTGACAGCAATACTGCATCATTAGAAATAGTACAAGAAAAATGACCCCAGAGGAAATTATGGAAACTTGAAGGACTAAAGGACACTGGAAATGATAAAATTGTGGGTAAATATAAAAGACATTTGTTTCATTTGAGGCAAAAACAGTAACAGTGTATTGTGTCGTTTAAAACACATTTAGAGGAGAAGGAAGATGGCGGCTAGGGGAGTGCATTGCCCCCGTGTGCTGCTTCACTGTGTGGGAGTATGACAAGTCAGGACGGCTAAAGGATATCTTGTTAGGAATTTCCAGCAATAGTGGGGTGCTCCGGAACCTGGAGGAAGGATTTCCATCACACGAGGATCGGCTACGGGGACTCAAACGCGAGAGGTTTGTCGCACGGAGGGTAACACTGCTTATTCAGCAAATCGCCCCGCGGCTAGAGTCTGCAGCGCGCGCTGGGATAGAGACGCAGGGTTACAGCGCTGCAGTTTCTGCCAGCCGTGCAAGCACCGTACTCAGGGCTGAATTCTGGGTTCGAGACGGGGGAAGGAAGCGGTCCATCTCGGTTCTCCACACCGGTCAGACCACAGAGGAGGCCAGCAGCCACCATGTTGGTAAACTGACGTCACCACCCCTGTTTTCGACTGACCGCAGCTCATTCAGCCATAGAACAGGTAATTTCAGGCTGCAATTCGCCTGCGGCTTGCAGACAGATTGCTAGGGTTCAGCGCCTGGGTGCTTCTTAGAACCTGATCTTATCGGAGTGAACACCGAGCGCGGGGCGGCCGAGTTCCGGCTCCCGGAACCGTCCCGGAACCGCCCTGGCCTGGCCCAGGGCTGCTGAGCCTGCGGAGGCTGCTTCTTGGACCCTGCTCCTATCAGAGCATACAACAAGCACTAAGCAGCCGAATTCCGGCTCCCGGAACTGAGCCCGCGGGGACTGCTTCTTGGAGCTTACACTTATAGGAGCTTACACCGAGCACGGAGCGGCCGAGTTCCGGCTCCTGGAACTTCCCTGGCCCGGGACTAGGAGCCCGCGGAAACTGCTTCTCGGTCCGGGTCCTGCTGAGGGCCGGTCAGGACTCACCCGTTGCTTTGGTTGCCCGGCAAGGGGAACGAAATGCTGCCATTCGCATAGGATACCAACATGGCAGAGATCTGATTTCTGCAGAAAGCGGCGGAGGAGGGAACTTCATCAATACCAGCGGTGACATAAGCAGTTGGTCTCCTAGTAGGGGGGGTGAGGCACAGTCACCCGAGTCTCCTCAATTTGTCGTCGAGCCAGAGGGGAGGAGCCGGGCCACCGCCAGCGCCCGGAGCAGGCCCAGCGGCTCGCCAGCGTGGTGACCGTGTGACCCCAATTGGAGAGGGGGCGGAGCGGAGCCGCCACCCGCACCCGCAAGGTGGGCAGACCCGCGACCCAGTGGTACATGGGCGTGGTAGGAGGGGCAAGGCAGAGCCGCCGTTCGCACTTGCAAGGTAAACAGACCTGTGACAGCCTGGCGGGTCAGGCCCAGTGGCCTGCCAGTGTGGTACACACATCACCCCAACTGGAGTAGGGGCAGAGCAGATCCTTCTCCCACGCCCGGATCAGGCCCTGCCGGTGTGGTGGTCACGTGACCTCAATTGGAGTGGGGGCGGAGCGGAACTGCCACCCGTGCCCGCAGGGTGAGCAGATCAGTGATCAACCTGCAGATCAGGCCCAGGGGTCCGAAGGCGTGGTAGGAGGGGCAGGGCAGATCTGCCGCCCGCGCCTCCAAGGTAGGCAGACCTACAACAGACCGGCGGATCAGGCCCAGGAGCCTGCCGGCGTGGTACAAACACCACCCTAATTGGAGTAGTGGCAGAGCAGAGTCGCCGCCCGTGCCAGGAACAGGCCCAGCGACCTGCAGGCGGGGTAGTCACGACACCCCAATTGGAGTAGGGGCAGAGCAGAGCCTCCACCCGTGCCCGAAAGGTGGGCAGATCTGCGACCGACCAGCGGGACAGGCCCAGTGGCCTACCGGTACGACAGACACATCACCCCATTTGGAGTAGGGGCAGAGTAGAGCCGCCGCCCGCGCCTGCAGGGTAGGCAAACCTGCAACCAACCGGCGGATCAGGCCCGGTGGCCTGCCGGCGTGGTACACTTGTCACCCCAATTGGAGTAGGGGCAGAACAGAGCCGCCACCAGCTCCCAGAACAGGCCCAGTGACCTGCCAGCGTGGTAGCCACGACACCCCAATTGGAATAAGGAGAGAGCAGAGCCGCCGCCCGCACCTGCAGGAAAGATACGCAAGCAGTATGAAAAGACAAGGAAAGAAAGGACCACAAGCAATGCAGGTCAACGCAACTTTAGAAGAGGTAACAGCTGCAGCAGATGGAATGTCAGATAAAGAATTCAGGATATACATGCTTCAGATGATCTGGAGTATCAAGGAAGACATTAAGAGCAAAATCAGACAATGAAAGATCACTTCGACAACGAATTACGCAAACAAATCCAGGAAGCAAAGGATCAACTATACAGGGAGATAGAGGTTATAAAAAACAAACAATCAGAAATCCTAGAAATGCAGGAAGCAATAAACCAACTTAAAAACTCAATGGAGAATACTACCAGCAGAGTAGAACACTTAGAAGATAGAACATCAGACAATGAAGACAAAGTATTTCAACTGGAAAAGAACATAGACAGCTCAGCAAGACTGTTAAGAAACCATGAGCAGAACATCCAAGAAATATGGGATAACATTAAGAGACCAAACTTAAGAGTCATTGGGATACAGGAAGGTACAGAGCTCCAAACCAAAGGAATGAACAGTCTATTCAATGAAATAATACAAGAAAACTTCCCAGACTTGAAGAATGAGACAGAATCCCAAATCCTAGAAGCCTACAGGACACCGAATGTGCAAAATCATAAGAGATCCACACCTAGACACATTATAATGAAGATGCCCAACATACAGAATAAGGAGAGAATTTTAAAAGCTACAAGAGAAAGGAAGCAGATTACATTTAGGGGTAAGCCAATCAGGATAACAGCTGATCTTTCAACACAGACTCTGAAAGCTAGAAGATCCTGGAATAACATATTTCAAACACTGAAAGAAAATGGGTTCCAACCAAGAATTGTGTATCCAGCGAAATTAAGCTTCAGGATGGAGGATGAAATTAAAACCTTCCACGATAAACAAAAGTTTAAAGAATTCGCAGCTAGAAAACCATCTCTTCAAAACATCCTCGCCAAAGCATTACAGGAAGAGGAAATGGAAAATAACAATGAAAACCAACAGTGGGAGGTAGGACAGTAAAGGGGGGGGGGGAATAATCAAAGAGGAAAACAAACCATGTTTAGTAACAGAAATAAACAAATATGGCTGGAAGAACAACCCATATCTCAATAATAACCCTAAATGTTAATGGCTTAAACTCACCAATTAAGAGACACAGGCTAGTAGAATGGATCACAAAACAAGACCCAACAATATGCTGCCTACAGGAGACGCATTTGATAGGAAAAGACATACATAGGCTGAAGGTGAAAGGTTGGGAAAAATCATATCACTCATATGGACTTCGGAAACAAGCAGGAGTGTCCATACTCATATCAAATAAAATAGATTTCAAGCCAAAGTTAATCAAAAGAGATAAAGAGGGACACAACATACTGCTTAAGGGAACCATACACCAACAAGACATAACAATCATAAATATTTATGCCCCAAACAATGGTGCAGCTATGTTCGTCAAACAAACTCTTCTCAAGTTCAAGAGTCTAATAGACCACCATACCATAATCATGGGAGACTTCAACACACCTCTCTCGCCACTGGACAGATCTTCCAAACAAAAGTTGAATAAGGAAACTATAGAACTCAATAACACTATTAATAACCTAGACCTAATTGACATATATAGAGTATACCACCCAACATCAAGCAGTTACACTTTTTTCTCAGCAGCACATGGATCCTTCTCTAAAATAGATCATATATTATGTCACAGGGCAACTCTTAGACAATATAAAGGAGTAGAGATAATACCATGCATCTTATCTGATCATAATGGAATGAAACTGAAAATCAACGATAAAAGAAGGAAGGAAAAAGCATACATCACTTGGAGAATGAACAATAGGTTATTGAATGATCAATGGGTTATAGAAGACATCAAGAAGGAAATTAAAAAATTCTTAGAGATAAATGAAAACACAGACACAGCATATCGGAATCTATGGGACACATTGAAAGCAGTTCTAAGAGGAAAATTCATTGCTTGGAGTTCATTCCTTAAAAAAAGAAAAAACCAACAAATAAATGATCTCATACTTCATCTCAAAATCCTTGAAAAAGAAGAGCAAAACAACAGCAAAAGAAGTAGAAGGCAAGAAATAATTAAAATCAGAGCTGAAATTAATGAAATCGAAACAAAAGAAACAATTGAAAAAATTGACAAAACTAAAAGTTGGTTCTTTGAAAAAATAAACAAAATCGACAGACCCTTAGCCATGCTAGCGAAGAGAAGAAGAGAGAGAACTCAAATTACTAGCATACGGGATGAAAAAGGCAATATCACAAGAGACACTTCAGAAATACAGAAGATAATCAAAAACTATTTTGAATCCTTATACTCCAACAAATTAGAAGATAGTGAAGGCATAGATAAATTTCTTAAATCATATGATCTGCCCAGATTGAGTCAGGAGGATATAGAAAACCTAAACAGACCAATATCAATTGAGGAAATAGAAGAAACCATAAAAAGACTACCAACTAAGAAAAGCCCAGGTCCGGATGGGTATACAGCAGAATTTTACAAAACCTTTAAAGAAGAACTAATACCAATACTTTTCAAGCTACTTCAGGAAATAGAAAAGGAGGGAGAACTTCCAAATTCATTCTATGAGGCCAACATCACCCTGATACCTAAACCAGACAAAGACACTTCAAAGAAAGAAAACTACAGACCAATATCTCTAATGAACCTAGATGCAAAAATCCTCAATAAAATTCTGGCGAATCGGATACAAAAACATATCAAAAAAATTGTACACCATGATCAAGTAGGATTCATCCCTGGGATGCAAGGCTGGTTCAATATACGGAAATCAATAAATGTTATTCACCACATCAATAGACTTAAAAATAAGAACCATATGATCATCTCGATAGATGCGGAAAAAGCATTCGACAAAGTACAGCATCCCTTTATGTTCAAAACTCTAGAAAAACTAGGGATAACAGGAACATACCTCAATATTGTAAAAGCAATCTATGCTAAACCTCAGGCTAGCATCATTCTGAATGGAGAAAAACTGAAGGCATTCCCTCTAAAATCTGGAACAAGACAGGGATGCCCTCTCTCTCCACTTCTGTTCAACATAGTTCTCGAAACACTGGCCAGAGCAATTAGACAGACGAAAGAAATTAAAGGCATAAAAATAGGAAAAGAAGAACTTAAATTATCACTATTTGCAGATGATATGATTCTATACCTAGCAGACCCAAAAGGCTCTACAAAGAAACTATTAGAGCTAATAAATGAATTCAGCAAAGTGGCAGGATATAAAATCAACACGCATAAATCAAAGGCATTCCTGTATATCAGCGACAAATCCTCTGAAATGGAAATGAGGACAACCACTCCATTCAAAATATCTTCAAAAAAAATAAAATACTTGGGAATCAACCTAACAAAAGAGGTGAAAGACTTATACAATGAAAACTACAGAACCCTAAAGAGAGAAATAGAAGAAGATCTTAGAAGATGGAAAAATATACCCTGTTCATGGATAGGCAGAACTAACATCATCAAAATGGCGATATTACCAAAAGTTCTCTATAGGTTTAATGCAATGCCAATCAAAATCCCAATGGCATTTCTTGTAGAAATAGAGAAAGCAATCATGAAATTCATATGGAAAAATAAAAGACCCAGAATAGCAAAAACAATGCTAAGCAGGAAGTGTGAATCAGGCGGTATAGCGATACCAGACTTCAAACTATACTACAGAGCAATAGTAACAAAAACAGCATGGTACTGGTACCAAAACAGGCGGGTGGACCAATGGTACAGAATAGAGGACACAGAAACCAATCCACAAAACTACAACTATCTTATATTTGATAAAGGGGCTAAAAGCATGCAATGGAGGAAGGATAGCATCTTCAACAAATGGTGCTGGGAAAACTGGAAATCCATATGCAACAAAATGAAACTGAATCCCTTTCTCTCGCCATGCACAAAAGTGAATTCAAAATGGATCAAGGAGCTTGATATCAAATCAGAGACGCGCCGTCTGATAGAAGAAAAAGTTGGCTACGATCTACAGTCGGTGGGGTCGGGCTCCAAATTCCTCAATAGGACACCCATAGCACAAAAGTTAATAACTAGAATCAACAAATGGGACTTCCTCAAACTAAAAAGTTTTTTCTCAGCAAAAGAAACAATAAGAGAGGTAAATAGGGAGCCTACACCCTGGGAACAAATCTTTACTCCTCACACTTCAGATAGAGCCCTAATATCCAGAGTATACAAAGAACTCAAAAAATTAGACAATAAGAGAACAAACAACCCAATCAACAAATGGGCCAAGGACCTGAACAGACACTTCTCAGAGGAGGACATACAGTCAATCAACAAGTACGTGAAAAAATGCTCAACATCTCTAGCTGTCAGAGAAATGCAAATCAAAACCACCCTAAGATACCATCTCACTCCAGTAAGATTGGCAGCCATTAGGAAGTCAAACAACAACAAGTGCTGGCGAGGATGTGGGGAAAAGGGTACACTTGTACATTGCTGGTGGGACTGCAGATTGGTGCAGCCAATTTGGAAAGCAGTATGGAGATTTCTTGGAAAGCTGGGAATGGAGCCACCATTTGACCCAGCTATTCCCCTTCTTGGTCTATTCCCTAAAGACCTAAAAAGAGCATGCTACAGGGACACTGCTACATCGATGTTCATAGCAGCACAGTTCACAATAGCAAGACTGTGGAACCAACCTAGATGCCCTTCAATAGACGAATGGATAAAAAAAATGTGGCATTTATACACAATGGAGTATTACTCTGCATTAAAAAATGACAAAATCATAGAATTTACAGGGAAATGGATGGCATTAGAGCAGATTATGCTAAGTGAAGCTAGCCAATCCCTAAAAAACAAATGCCAAATGTCTTCTTTGATATAAGGAGAGTAACTAAGAACAGTGTAGGGACGAAGAGCAGGAGAAGAAGATTAACATTTAACAGGGATGAGAGGTGGGAGGGAAAGGGAGAGAGAAGGGAAATTGCATGGTAATGGAAGGAGACCCTCAGGGTTATACAGTGGAGGAGGTAGAGAGAGAGGAGGGGAGGGGAGAGGTGGGGAGGGGGGAGGGTGGAGGATGGGAAAGGCAGCGGAGCACAACAGACACTAGTATGGCAATTTGTAAATCAATGGATGTGTAACTGATGTGATTCTGCAATCTGTGTATGGGGTGAAGGTGGGAGTTCATAACCCACTTGAATCAAAGTGTGGAATATGATATGTCAAGAAATTTGTAATGTTTTGAACAACCCACAATAAAAAATTAAAAAAAAAACACATTTAGAAATTAAATATGTGATAGCAACTTCACAGACAGGTAGAAATTAGAAGCCCACTATTGGTAAGTTAATTAAGTTAATAAAGTCCATACGTCATGGACTCTATATTCTTTCTAAATGTTGTGGTAAACTTAAAAAAGCAACTTTTAAATCCTAGAACAATGAGGAAAAATAAAACAAGGTCATCTTGCTAATAAGCCAATGGTAGAGATATAAGGGAATCCAAAAATACATTCATTTTATCCACAAGAAGACAAGGAATGAGAAAGTGGGAAACAAAGAATATATGGGACAAGGAAAAAAAATAGGACAATAGACTTAATCCTAGCTATATTGATAATTCCACGACCTATAAATGATCCAAATACTTCAAAGGATAAATAATCCTTTTGGATAAATATTTGAGAATCAACAACATATAAGAAGCTCTTAAATGTATAGACATGGAAACATAAAAAGTAAAAGTATGAAAAAGCAATAAAGAATGCAAAACACAACATAATAAGAAAAAAATGGCTATGTTAATATAACAAAATTGAGACTTCATAGCTAGAATTTTTAAAATGGATAAAGAGACATTTTATAATGACACAGAGATAAATTTATCCATGAGACATAACCATTTTAAATGTGTCTGTATTGTGCTTAACAGTAAATGCTTAACAGCTAGCTCACTAGGAATAAAAAGCTCTGCTCTGAAGTATTTTTTGATTTCCATTGTATAAATACTTCCACCACGGCCAATTTTAAACTACAACATGACATCTCCGAATTCAGAGTTAAGAGAAGATGTACATAATCAGCTTTTGTGAGTGGGAATTAGTTTCCTCTAACACATCATTATATGTATCTAATAAGTTTCAAATGCATGAAGCAAAACCTGATAGAATTGAAGCAATACTTGTCAGAGAAACAGTTAAATAAACAAACAAACAAACCACGAATCAAAGAAAACTATAGGATAAATTTTATAATACTTAAACTGAATTAAAATTAAAATTCAACATATCCAAATTTGTAAGACATAACCAAAGTCATACTTAGAGGAAATTTTATATCAAGTTATTTTAATAGAAAGTAATAAAGGTCTAATAATAATTGATTTTCACTTTTACTTAAAAAAAAAGATAAAACAAAAAGGGCAACTAAATCCAAATTTATTATTAATGAAGAATAGTAAAAATAAGAGTAGATTATTAATAAAACAGAAAATGGGCAAACAATGCATAAAATTAATTAAACCAAAAAGATTTTGTTAAAAAGAAATATCACATTGAAAAACATGTAGCTAGGGCTGGGGATGTGGCTCAAGTGGTAGTGCATTCGCCTAGCATGCATTAGGCACTGGGTTTGATTCTCAGCACCACATAGAAACAAAATAAAGATATTGTGTTCACCTAAAACTAAAAAATAAATATTTTTTAAAAAAGAAAAAGAAAAACACGTAGCTAGACTATCAACACAAAGAGAATAATTTTAGCAGTATTAGGAATGATGGAAGGAAAAACATAATAGATTTTACAGATTCACTACAAATTTTTAAAAAATAAAGACATATGAGAAAATTATACTAATAGTATCTCAATGTACATGAAAATCCTTGAAGGACATAAACTAGTGAAAGTGACTCAAAAATAAAATATAACACCTGAATATCCCTATATCAGCTTTTTAAAAAATGAACTTATAGTTAAAATTCTCTCAACAAAGAAAGCTCCAGGTCCAGACTGCTTTGATGAAGAAGTACATAAAACATTTAAGGAGAGGTAGTAAGAATACACAAAGTGTTCCAGAAACAAAGAGATGATGAATGCTTCCCAAACCATGTCATAAAGGCAATATTACCCTGATACCAAAACCAAGCAGTTACTACAATAAAAATGGACATCAATATCACTCATAAACATTTATATGGAATGCATTGACAAAATACTAGCAAATCAAATTCAGCAATAAACAAAAAGGATAACACACAGCATGAGATTGAGTGAAGTTTATTTAAAAAAAAAAAAAGCTCATTTTTTACATTTGCAAATCAAACAAGACAAATTACCACATTTGTAGAGAAAGGAAGGAAAACTACATGTTCATCTTAATAGATCTCCCCCCACAAATTTGCAAAAATGTAACACTCATTCATGATTTCGCAAAAATAACAACTCAAAGCAAACTAATAATCCAAGAGAACTTCCTCAACCTGAAAAAGGGTATCTATAAGAAAAAAAAAATGATTTTAGAAATCCTACAGCTAACTATGAAAAATCATGCTGTATACATATAATAAGAATTGTAATGCATTCTGTTGTCATTTAATTTTTCTTAAAATCAATAAAAAAAAGAAATCCTACACTAAGCTCAGTGGTGAAAGACTGAATACTTTCCTACAAATATCAAGAATAAGACAAGGAAGTCCACTCTTCCCACTTCCTTTCAACATTGTACTAGTTCAATAAAGGAAGAAAAAGGATAGTAAATAAAATGCATATACTATAGAGGAAAAACTGATTATTATCCCGTACACAGAAAATCCCTAAGAGACTGTAACAAAAGCAGTTAGAATTAGTAAGTGAAGTCCTGGCAAGGTCACTGCATACAAGGCCAAATACATAAAAATCAGTAGTATATTTCTCATGTATTAACAATAAACAACCAGCTATTGAAATGCATTTAAGCCAATTATAGTATCATTTAAAACATGAAATATTTAAGAACAAATTTTTTTTCCTACTCTGTTTTGCTTTTTCCTTCCACTCCATTTGGGGCTCTGGGGGTTCAGTTACCTCCCCATTTGGTCCCCTGGACTGTCTTTCTTTGTCTCTTGATTCTAACTTATAAATAAAGAAAATATTATTCAAAAAGAAAGAAAAAGAACAAATGTAAGGGGCTGGGGCTGTAGCTCAGCAGCAGAGCACTTGCCTAGCATGTGTGAGGCACTGGTTTGATCCTTAGCACCACATAAAAATGAAACAAATAAAATAAAGGCATGCTGTCCATCTACAATTACAAAAAAAAAATTAAAAAGAATAAATATAACAAAATCCACATGTGTGGATGCTGAAAATTACAAAACCATATGACCCAGCATTCTTAGATTTGGCCATCCATCGACTGGTAGCTGCAGAAATAAATTGTACGATATCCAGACAATAGAATATTACAAAGCGATGGGGGGCTTCATGATGATTCATGAAACAACATGAATGATCAGGTTGAGGAAGGTGGTCCTGAGTCTTGGCCTCCAGCCTTGAGACTTTACCTAAGAAGGCTTTAGCCATTGTACCCATGAGAAAAAAATAGGAAGTACTAACATAACAAGGAACTGTTATTGGGAAAGACTTACAACTCAACAAATCTTTCTAAATCTCTAATATGGGGCTGCTATACAGAAACCCACTCTCATGTTTTTATCTTCTTTTAATTTGCTTGTTTGTTTCTTTATGAGGAATAGGTCAGCATCTTAACTCAAAACCTGATTTTCTATTTATAACTCAGGACTTAATATTTTTCTCCCATTGCATAAGCCTTACCTCTACCGGTTTTTTACTATGTCGCTAGTTTAACACCTCTAATATATTATAACTGTTATAAGATTATTGCTTTCAGTTATAAGTTATGTCCTTTCAGTTATAAGATTATTGCTTTTTTGGTAAGGTGTTTAATTATCTAATTTAGTTTCTTGAGCTCAGCTGCAAGGAATGACACCCAACTGCCAGCCAAATCTGAATAATAACTGTCTTTTTCTTTTTTTCCTGTCCTGAGGAGGGGATAATGGAAGATATGTGTGAGGTGGTCATTTGCTCATGAAAGTTTGTTTTTTCAATTTACATAAATAAATTGTTGTAAAAATTGTACTTTTCTAATTACCCCTCTTTCTCCACAGATTCTGTCAAGCAGTGTTTACAGGTGATTCAGGTGGGGTTGATTCAACAAACACAGGGTATGTGCATATTAGATCAAGGATGGGCACAAGAATTAAACAAGGCCAGGCTCACACTACAGTGGGATTTGATACAGAGGCATCAGAAGACTGAAAGTTTCTAGCTCTGGGGTAAGAATAATGGATAGAAATTGAGATTTTTTTTTATAACCATCTGCAACTGGAAAATGATAACAATTAAAAGAAGAAGAATATGATGAAATGAGAGGACAGGTAGCCCCATGACCATGTCATTGAATCACCTCTATCTAGACTGTAATTTGCTCCATCACTGTAATTTTTGGCTTCTTAACCAATAAATTCCTATTTTTGCTCAAGCTGATTGGACTTGGGTTTCTATTACTTGTAAACAAATACTGAAAATAAAACAGAAAAATATAAAATGGGATAGAAAAAATATATAAACCAAACAAAAAAAATTTTTTTAATTTCCCCTGGTGCCTGTTTGATGAAAGACTGTGATAATAATGTAAAATAAAACAAGAAGAAACTCAAAGGTAAGCGCATAAAATAACAGGATCTCCAGAACATTATTAACTAAGAATGGTGAAACCAAGTATTCTTGTTTTATACCAAGTTTGATGGGAATGCATTTAATGTTTCACTATTTTATTATAACATTCAACACTGTTTAGAATTTGTTATTCTTTATCACGTTAAGGAAGTAGCATTCTATTTTTAATTTACATAGCATTTTTAGTAAAGAATGGTTGAACCTTGACTCAACCTATTTTGATAGGTATAAACAAACTATTTTGCAAGATCTTTTTTTTTTCCCCTTGCATCATATTACAAAGAACCTCAGTGCAGGACTCTGAACTAGTTCACATGAATGATGGGTGAGACATTTCATCATATTTCCTTTTAACAACCAGACTTTCTGTCATATAGCAAATTCAATGACTCACTTTACAAAGGCAAGTTTTTCCACTCCTGGTATTTACAGGATTGCAAACATTACAGCAACAGGTTGTGTAAACAGCCTATCCCCCAAATGTCTTGAAAACAGTAGGGGAAAACACCAGTGGTATTGGGGATTATTGTTTCTACAGCATGAACTTTAGAGTCAGGCAACCCTGAGTGTGGATCTTTATTCTACAATTACTAGTTGTGGCTTTGAGCCACTTAATTAGCCTCACTAAGCTCCAACTTTTTTTTTTCTAACAGCTTAGTTGATGACATTTAATTTATGAGCTGTTTAAGGATTAAATAAAATAATGTACTTTATTAAATAAAATAATGTACTTCAAGCACGTGCTTTAAAATGGTTGTTATTATTATTATTATTTCTGTTGCTATTCTTCAAGTTATTTTGTGTCTGGTACATAATAGATAGTCAATAAATGATTGTAGAATGAATGAATCTCTATAAAGAATTCAAAGATGAAATAGAAAGTCTCTGCGCCCCATAAGGGATTTCTAAGCTGGGGGATTAATTGCTAATAAAACAAATACACATGAAGCTTCAGTTCTAGATTTGATCCTATAAGGGCTTGATTACTTTAAATCTATTACCCCATTACTAAATGTTCTCCCTAACTGGACCTCATGCTAGTCCCTAGGCACAGTCACAGAATAATTCCTGACCTTATGTATTTTTGGATACAAATAAGAGAAATCAACACCAGCTAGCTTAAGTTGAAAGAGGAAATTGTGTAAAAACCTAGTAACTGGTGTTTCCTGGGACCATGAGTAGGAATACAACTAAATCCCAAGAAGTACTAAATTAAACAGTGGAAAGCTTCCAGCAACCCAGAGGACTGACAAAATCTCTTTCTTTCTGTCTCAGTTCTGTCTCTCTGGAAGCCTGTTTCTTTCTCTGCAGCTAGGCTTCCCCTCCCTGTAGAAAGCAGGGCAGAAAGTAGCCACCTGTGGGTCTTGAGTCTGCATGATTTGCATCCATCCTAATTCACATCCCTGCAAGGATCTGGTTGAACCAGTATCTTTTTCTGTTTGGGGATACTATAATAGAATACCACAGACCAGGTTGTTTAAAAAGAACAGAAATATATTGGCTCACATTGCAGAGGCTGGGAACTCCAAGATTAAGATAACAGCATCTTGCAAAGACCTTCTTATTATGTTATCCCATAGCAGAAGGGCATCACATGGCAGAAGGGCAAAGAGAGAGCAAAAAGTGTGAATCTACCCCAGGACAACAGCACTTGTCTATTCATGAGGATGGAGCTTTCATTACCTAATTAACACTTTAGCACCTGGCATCATAGTAACTAAATTTCAACATGAGTTGGGGAGGGGATGAGCATAGTACCCAGCTTAATCCAAGTACTTACTCTGGTTAATTCAATGGTCTTTAGAGACAGGGATCTGATTGGAGCACTAATCTGACTAAAAGGGTCAGGGAGTGAGTGGTCCGCCACCAAGAAAAATGTGGCAGAACATCCAGAAGGTGTCCACCACATCACAGCCATGGACAGACCCTTAACATGATCACAGCAGTATCTCTGCACTGCAGATTAAACCTGGATTCCAGCCCAAGAATTTTATTTATGCCAATATTATGAAGAATACAGAACTACTAAAGTGGAGAGTTCTGTCCATTTTTATTGCTTCACTCATTTTTGAAGAAATGTGCTTTTTAAACAGTGAATTTTGTTCAAAATCATGTTTACATGCTGTAAAATACCTCGCAGAAACCAAATACATCAAAGGAAAAAACTATTTTTAAACTGTCTTTTAAAATCTGGATATTTCCAAACATTCCTAACTGAAATACTACATGAAAAATTCTAAGTTTGAAGGTAAATACTTCTGGCACAATGTATCTGGCACAATGTCTGATGTATTCTCATCAATCACCAGACACAGGGGGAAAAAAAAAAAAAAACAGAGGCCAGGATCATAGTCAAGACCTTATTTGGCCCCATTTTCCTTGGTCATAGAATTTTTGGTACCTTCCATATTTTTGACAATGGTCTATCTCAAGATTGGATTTATTTTCTTTGACATCCATTAAGTTCAAGGTAAATTATTTGATTCCTGGGGCGCCTGCCATCCTTCAATTCCTTTTCTTTTTCTTTCTTCAAGACTATCCTGGGATGTGGGATGTCCAATACTAGTCAAGCTAAAGTTAGCCACTGCAATCTTTCCCACTGATTATAACTAACATTGTTGAGGAAAAGAAAAAAAATACCTAAGAATACTGAAAAGTAATAACAGCAGGACAGATGCAGGACTAAAGTCAATACTTGAATAATAACCCATAGACAAAGGGAGTTTTTTTGTGGAGTGTTTATGTCTTCTTTATCTCCTGGATTTAACCTGAAGGGCAGGCCAAGTTCTGGAATTATATAGTAGGCACTGTCAGGAAAAACTCCAGGGGATATCACCTCTTGCTCAACTAGAAGACCAGGAAAGATAACTCCAGGGTGACAAAAAGAGTAAAAGAAATTCCTGATTTTCCTAACATGTTTTCTTCAGTCTTCTCTTCCAGGCCTGCCCTGAAGCCAGCCCTAGCCAATGGGTAATATTGTTATAGGAAGAGCATTTATATCTCATCTAAAACTCCCAATACATCTTTTACTTTCAGTGCTTTACCCCTCAAACATCCCCAGTCACACAGAACAGCACAATCATGCAGGACCCTTAGTCACAAGGAGTAAAATTCTAAAAGAATCCCAGTTTCCTGGCCGGAAGAACCAGGAAAGGGAGGGTCACTGGGGAATGAAGACTATAGGGAAATGCCAGAGGAGAAAGTTGGAAAATGATATCTTCTAATTTTGCATAGGAACCTTCACAAGTCCGAGTCTCAATTCTCTATTGCACACATGTGGAACAGACACAATGAAGCTGAGATTTTAAGTCTCAGATGAAACTCTGAGAGGTGCATGGGACATATAGACCCAAAAGCGTAGCAGAGGCTCAAAAACTGGACTGACTTTGGAATACCCACCTGTGGAAGGCAAAACATAACTTAAGTCTGAACCTGAATCACTTGTCTGCTTTCAAATACTCAAAAATAAAATATAATAAAATAAATCAACTTTCACTAGAAAATTTTAAGAGAACCTAGAGTCTTACATCACAATAGTCAAAATATTCAGGATACCATCCAAAATTCTTCAATGCAGAAGAAACCTATTACCAATGTTAAGGATGCCAATCCTGATATGACCCAAGTTAGAACTAGTCTTTTGAATACCTATTATAGCCAGATAGTCTTTAAAAATACCTATTATAGCCATAGGTAAAGATGAACATTCTTTTTTAAAAAAAAAATTATTTATTTACTTATTTAGGTGTAGATGGACACAACACAATGCCTTTATTTTTCTGTGGTGCTAAGAATTGAACCTGGGCCCCGCCAGTGCTAGGTGAGCACTCTACTGCTGAGCCACAATCCCAGCCCCAAGATGCACATTCTTGAAATAAATGGAAGTATTAGTGTTCTCAAAAGAACATACAAAATACACATGCAACCAAATGAAAATTTTTAAACTGAGAGATAACAATATCTGAAATTAACCATTTGCTAGATGACTCAATAGCAGAGTATCAATAAGAGGGAATTCTGTAAACTTAAAACTATATTAATAGAAATTATGTAATAAAAAGAACTGAAAAGGAAATATTAGCAAAAAGTAAAAAAACCTTAGAGAGCTATTGATCTAACATTCATGTCATTGAAATTCCAGAAAGACTCAGAAAATATATTTGAAAAAACAATGGCAGAAAGTGTTTCAAATTTGTTAAAAGACATATATTTACAGACTCAAGAAGTTCAATGTACCCAAAATAGGTTAAAATAAAGAAAACATGTAAACACAGCATAATCAAACTGTTGGAAACCGAAGGTAAAGAAAGCCTTAAAAGCAGCAAGAAGAAAAAATGGTAAATTACATATAAGGGCAACTATGACCACAGGTTTCTCATAAAACCATGAAAGATAGTGAGATAATATCTTTAAAGTATTGGAAGAAAACAATAAAGTAAACTAAAGTGCTGGAAGGGAAGTATTGTCAACTAAGAATTCTATATCCAGAGAAAATATCCTTAAGGTATTCAAGCAAAATAAGGGCATTCTCAAATGAAGGAAATCTGAGGGAATTCATCACCAACAGACTTGCTCTAATGCTAAATAAAATTCTTCAGGTTAAGGAGAAACTACCTCAGAGGGAAATGTGGAACTTTCAGTTACATATAAAAAACAAAAGAGATAAAAATATCTGAATTAAGTGTTTTTCCCTTTAAATTATTTAAAATATATGTGACCATATAGCTGTAATATATGCAGCATGTACAACATAAAGGAAAAAGAATAAAGGAACCTATAAGGTTATAAGATTTCTATTGTTTGCTCAAAGTGGTAAAATATTAACTCTACATATACTGTTAAAAAAAAGTGTACATTACGATTTCTAGAGAAACCACTAAAAAGCACCACAGAATCATAGCCAAAAAGCTAATTAATTAATTAAGATTAAATACTATGAAATATTCAAATAATCTAAAGTGATTAAGAAGGATAATTAAAAGTGCCAAACAGAAAACAAATAAATGATCCCCTTAAATCCAACCATGACCACAATTTTATTAAAACATAAATTTTCTAAATGCCAATTAAAAGAAAGTGATTTTCATGTTTAATTTTTTAAAAAGACCCAATTATACACAATCTAAAAGAAACACATTTTGAATCTAATGATACAAATATATTTAAAGTAACATGGACTAGGGATGTGGCTCAAGTGGTAGCAAGCTTGCCTGGCATGCGTGAGGCACTGGGTTCGATCCTCAGCACCACATAAAAAATAAATAAAATAAAGATGTTGTGTCCACCTAAAACTAAAATATAAATATTTAAAAATAAATAAATAAAGTAACATGATGGAAAAAGTTATGATATCCAAATACTAATCAAAAGAGAATTGAATTCCTATGGTGATTTTAGACAAAATAGACTTCAGAACAGGTAAAATTATCATAGATGAAGATTTATATAGCGGTAAAAGACTAAATTCACAAAAAGACATAAGGCTAAATATGTATGTATCTAACAACAGAGCTCCTAGAAACATCAAGCAAAGGCTGTCAGAACTGAAGAGAAATAGATAAATACACAATTATACTTAAAAACATCAGAAGAGCATCAATCCTAAAATCACCGTCACAGTTTCTCTCAGGAGGTGTTTTATAGATTGATCTTCTCTGTGCTTCTGCTTCCTAAAGGAAAGGACTGTGCCCCAGAGAACTTCGTGTGAGCATAGCACCATGTCTAGTTCTGTGAGAGTCTCACCCTAGCCAGATATGGGACTATAAGCATGACTAGACATTAGCTACTTGTTGAAATTTTAGAGAAAACTGACAGTAATTTGCCTGCAATATCTCTCTAAGAAGCCAAAGAAAATTCAAATATAACATTAATAGTTTGTGTGGACAGGCATTGATTTATATTCATCATCCATTCTCCCACTTGTGGTAATAGTGTCCAGATTTTGCTTTAGGGAAAATATGTCTAAATACCCCTTTCTTGAGCCATAATTAAACTTGTCATTGAGCGTAGTCAGTGCTCCTGACTCCAGTGATTAGTCAGAGATGGGCCCACAAACCTGGCCAAAGCTGATGAGATACAAGTACATACTTGCTGAGACTTCTGGAAAAGAGTGTTCTCTCTTCTCTTTGGGAACCACCAGAAATGACACTATCCATTTGGCTGAATGGTGTGATGTGAAGCTACAAGAACTGGGCAGGTTATGGTTTTGGGGTTTGGTTGTGCATTTTTAGCAGTACTGGGGATTAAACCCAAGGCCTTGAGCATGCTAGTCAAGCACACTACTACTGGTCTACATCCCCAACCCTGCTAATTCCTTCTTGACGTATGAGGCAGAGCCTCAAACTATACTCTGCAGCTCCTGAGAGTGAAGCCTCACTATAGAAGGTACAGAGAAAGAATAAATAAAAAAGGGACAATTGCTTCCTTATCTAAAACAGGATAGCTCTGGTATTTTCTATCCAAAAAAGAAAAACTTTTTTTTTTTAATTTTCCTTGTGTTAGTTTGGGTTGGGGTTTTCTGTTATTCACAATATTGTGTCCTAACTAACCCAAAGTTCATCCCTTTTTAAACCACATTCCTTCCTCCAGAAATAAAAACACACTTCACATGCAGCAAGTGCTTTTACTTTTAATGTTAGATAACAATTTTATTTATAGAAAATAATGATATGCAAGTACTTTAAAAGACAAAGCCTTGTCTTATTTTTTTGTCTTATTTTTTGTCTTATTTTTTCATAATAACCACTTAATGAAAAACAACATACATATAAAAGGGAATCATCCAGAACTTAAAACTGTAGGCAAAAATGGGTTTTCCATTCCTATATTAATACACACGCTATAATTACTTTTCCTAAAACCACCATCAACCACCTGTACTTCTTAAAAAATAAAATAAAAAATAAAAAGAATAAATTCAGGAGGCCCAAGTCATCCCCAGTCTTGACAGTATCCATAGAAAGAATGGTTTCCTAATTCCTCCTTGCATTTTTCATTTCAGGCTCAAGTTATCTTTTTAAAGGAGAATTCTTTAAGTTCTGTAAAGCATAATCACCCCTTCTCTGATGGAAAATGTTTAAGCTATCTATTTGAGTAAGGATTTGGTGCTTAAAACCAGGGAATTCCTAAATTAAAGATATTTCTACAGATGAAGCTTTGGTTATATGAAGAGAATGAGGTGGAATTAATTCTGGGTACATATGAGATTCAAGAGATCAGTCTTCATCAGGCATTTATCAAGGACCTTCAAGGGATTCATGGGTGAAGGAAGCCCTTACCAGGCAGTTGCCCCTAGTTTGAGTGAGGATGTCTCCCACATCCAGGATACTCATTGATGGTAAAACAGAGGGACACTGTGTGCAAGGAAAGTTTGCAAGAAACAGAGGTCACATTAGAGAAGCTCCTATCCAGGTGGACTTGAGGAACAGGGAAGAATTCAACATTTGGAGATGGAAGCAGTTTTCTTGGGTGGAAAGAAGAGCATGAGGAGAGACAGAGAAGAGCAAGTACAGAGTAGTTCAGAAGCCATTGTGTGTGGTCCCGCTGGGATGGGACCTACCATAGAACCAACCACCTTCTCTGAGGGAGCTCTGCTGGGAGTAGATTTGACCTGATGAAGAGGAATTCAGAGATCCTTAGGTGAGGTGGGAAACAGACCCATACCACCACTCCAAAGAGGCCATGTTCTTCTACAAGGGAAAACAGTCTAGTAAGAAAAGTCCAAGGCTCTGGGTTTGATTTTTAACTCTGCCACTTAATTCTCAACCTCAGGACCCCAACTGTAAAAAGAGGAGATTAGTATCTTTCCTGTATACTTTATAGGATTGGCATGAATGTCAGGAGACACAGTGGGCACAAAATAGCATTGTCACCTACTTCCTGGCAGTCATTACAGGGTGATACTCCCTCAGTACTTGTTATTATTATTCTATTATTACTACTACATAAGAGATCCTGGAGGCCAGGAATCATATCATCTTCAAGACTAGAAACACAGTACATGACTTTTGTGAAAATTAATTCCACCTCATTCTCTCCACATAACCAAATCCTATCCTAATTAATTAACTAATGAGTAAATGGACCAATAATGTTTAGAATTCTCATACTGAACAATAAAATCAATCTCTTTGCTATGCTGAAAGATGTTGACGGTTCTTTAATTGACTTTTTGACTGTTGGGTCTGGTGGAGGCTCAGAGTGAGTAGTGATCAGTTGGTGTCATGGTAGAGAAGAAAGCCTGTGAAGGTAGAGTCATTAACATTGTCAGCATAGACTCCATTATGGTCTCCATCCCCATACACCTGAAGCCAGACTTGATCGCCCACCTCCAGATGGAGGAGCACAGAGCCAGAGGCCTGGTCCACATTCTTGTCCTGGTACTGGTCATAGGTGAAGAGGGTAGCTTTGTCCTTCTTGAAGAGGCTGACCTTCACATCCTTCATGTAGACTGTGATATGGTAGGAGAAGTAGTACAGCCCAGGAATGTTGCAGTGGAATTTGCCAGTGGTGCCATCATAGTGGTTTTGCTGATTGTAGAAGATCTTGGTAAAACGAATGGGAACATTGGGGATGGTGTCCTTGGTTTCCAGTCCCACACTGAATGCTGATCGGTATACATAAGCACCTTCTCCAGGTTCTCCTTTCCTGCCTGGGATTCCTGGAAAGCCTCGGGGACCTTCAGCCCCAGTCACTCCAGTTTCACCAGTGTCACCCTTAGGACCAACAAGACCTAGAGAATGAGACAATTTCAGTGACCACAGGAAATGGAGCTCTTGTCTAGGTTTTGTCCAGCTAAAACCATTGTCCCTGGGACCTCCACCCACAGCTTGCCTGACAGAACAAGGAGAAATGTCACCTCCTCTTTATACATACCCCAGAGCCCCGCGGGTTCTCACAAATAAATCTCCAACCTTATCTCCTATAAGTCTCCATCATAGACTCTCTACCTTTTAACCTTTAGTATACTGGCTCAACCAACTACAGTTTTGCCCTCTATCTGCTCTGTCCATGATGCCCTCTCTCCTCTATTCTGTCTACACATCTTTCAAGGTCTGACTCAAACCCTGCCTTCTCAAAGAAATTTCATATTAATCCAGATCTTCATTGAGCATATTTTCTCTGTGTTCCACACTTTGGACACTTGTTTACATTCAGTTTGGCTTTCTTGTAGTAACCCGTAACAGAGTCTTGTACGTTAGAGTTATCCTCTTAACAAAACCAAGAGTTCTCCGAAACTTGTGGAGAACATTGGAGAGTATGCAGTTAAGAGTGGTTGAATGCTGCTGGAAGAAACAGGAATGAAAGAGAAAAGAATAGGAAAAGTGAACATTTGGGGAATAAGAGGATGGGAAAAGGGACAAGGAAGGAGATGCAGGTGGATCGGAGTCATTTGGGTTTAAAGGTACCACCTTGTCTCTCCCCTGGACATCCAACTCAAAATCCATTCCAGGCTGCTTAATGGTCACATAAGAAAAAAGTGCTGCATCTTTCCTGTGTCTAGGCCTTAAGTAATAACTAGTGCTCTCATGTAGCCCTGGAGACCCTCCTCTACCCAGGAATGATGAAGGAAACAAAAAACCTTGTTCTTACCTGCATCTCCCTTCTCACCCTTCTCACCAGGGATGCCATCTCTTCCATCACGGCCTGGGGTTCCATTATGACCAGGATGCCCTGGGATGCCTGCCATCCAACCTGCACAGGCCCCCTTGGGCATGGGAAGCAGGGCTCCTGGCCCTTCAGTAGTAACATCCTGGGCATGACTAAGCAGGCCTAATAGCAGTAGAAGGGCTTGCAGCAACAGCATCCTGAGTCCTGAAATCAACATGGACACTGTCAGCCATGGGAGAGGCAGTTCCCACAATAGCACCCCCAGTCAGGAATGTGTAGCAGTTAAACCATCTCAGTAGGGTCCACTCCAAGAACTGTCAAGACTTCCTTGACTGTTTTAACTTACCTTGATCTCTTTCTACCCCCAAATTTGCAATACTTAGCATTATTCCCTGTACAAAGTTTCCTTTCCTCAGCAGAAGTGTGAGTTCATGATGGCAGGGATGACTCTCTTCAAATCCCCCATATCTGAGCACAGGACCAGGTACAGGGAATGCTCCAAGAGGCAGCTGGCCAATCACCACTCTTGAGTTTTCCAAGAATGATGACTCAGATCTGTCTACTCAACTCAACCAACTTCTCTCTCCTTGTCTCCCTTCTTCTTCTTCTTCTTTTCTCCCTCCTTTTCTCTCAATTTCTGTGACTATTCCTCCTTCTTTCTCCCCACACTTCTCTTTCTTCCTCTTCCCCTCTCCTGGGTTATATATTTGGCCATTTGGTACATGTATACACAGAGCCTCACTTTGAACTAATCAGACAACCAGAGATGTGTTGTCCTATGAGGACATCCACTGATCCTTTGCCTGGGCCACATACCTATCCCTCCTCACTTCCCAAACCCTACTCAGCCTTCAGGACACAGTTTGTATGTCACTTCCTTCAGGAAGTCCTCCTGTCCTTCCTCTCCCATCTGGGTTGGTTATTCCTCCTCTGTTCCCCCAATTTCCTGTCTTACCTCTATTATTACCCTTTTTGCACTCTACTATAATTCCTATTTTGCTCACCTGTTTTTCCATTAAACAGACACCATCCGGCAAGTCTAATATTTTGCAAACACACAGCAGAAACCAAATAAATATTTTTATAACAAAAGAAAGAAAAAGAGAGAATTAGAGAGGGGAAGAGAAAGAAAGAGAAAAGAAAGGAGGGATGGTGGAGTGTATTAAAATGTGTATTCTGGGAGCCCTAGCAGAGAGCTCAAGTGGGATAGGTGTCCAAGGGCCTCTGGTTCCCAGAATCAACCCTCCATAGCCCCCTCCCAGAAGAGGGCCCTATTCGGGCTCCTTATGGACTTTGGACCCCTCCTAGAGTCTGGGAAATCATCATTGGATGATCTAAGATGCCACATCTGGTGGCCGGGGTCTTTGTCTCTCCATTTTTCTCTAAACAAGGAGTTAGAAGAAAGAATGGCTGGGTAGGAAATAGGTTCTAGGATCCTGGATTAGAGGCATCACTAAAATCCTCTGTGAGATAAGGTGGTGAGTTACAAAAACCTGATTCTAAATGAAATGTACTCCATGTCCTTGTTTTACTCCAAAGACTCACTGTTTTTCATGAGTTTGCTGGTCTCTCCTATACTACATGAAGCTTCAGAATAAGATTTGTTTTTAGAATAAACTGCTTCTCTGTGAAGAATGTAGGAAAGACCCTGATTGGCAATCTTACATCAGATTTGCATGGTATCTGGAATATCACTTCTACACCCTTTTACCTGGGGCACTATGCTGCCCTCTTCATGTGGCACAACCAACTCATTTTTCATCTGTATATATATGTATGTATGTGTGCTTATATATATATATTTATATTGTGAGTACACATATATGCATGTGTATATGTGTTGCATAAGCTTTTTAGAAATTGCAGAAAAGAAATTAATTTCTAATACCAAGAATTTCTGTTTATTTTTATTATTTTATTTTATTTTATTTTATTTGTGTGTGTGTGTGTGTGTGGTGCTAGGGATTGAACCCAAGGCCCTGTGCATGTAAGGGAAACACTCTACCAACTGAGATATATCCCCAGCCCCTCCCTGTTTATTTTTAAATAATAGAAGTTATACTTTACACAGAAATTTACTCTTCTATATTTGTTTTATCATTTTATAGTTTTTATAACCACCCTTTCTGAATGCTAATCCATCAATGGGGACTTGACAAAAATATACTTGACCGTTCTATTTTGGGGAACTTTCAGTTTAAATTCCTTTAAAATGTCATTTTATATTCTGTAATAAATAATATTACATATCATTTTTAAATGATATTTTAAACACCCATAGGTATATGACTTTTCCTCCAATTATTATTCCAATGTAACATATTTCTAGAAGTTCCTGGACCAAGAATGATGAACATTTTTTCAAGTATCTTGATATACATTCCCATACTTGAGGATGTCACTCTGCTGTCCAGTAGCATGTTAGCATGTATATAAAAGGACCAGCTTTGAATATTATCATGAAAAATACTTTTTTCTTGTTGTTAGTTTAGTGAGCAAAAGAAATGGTATCTCACTGCTATATTTTGCATCCTTGAGTCATTTAATGACTTGTACATTTTATTAAAGTCCTATTTCCTATTTTTTTTTTTTTTTTGTATCCAGGATTGAACCCAGAGGGGCTTCAACATGGAGCAACACCCCCAGTCCTCTTTATTTTTCATTTTGAGACAAAGTCTCTCTAAGTTGCTTAGTGCCTCACTAAGTTGTTGAAGCTGGCTTGAACCTGTGATCCTCCTGCCTACTCCCCACCTCCAGATCTGCTGGGATTTACCAGCATACACCACAATGCCTGGTCTACTTCCTAATTTAATTTCCTTATTCAGATAGCTTTGTTACTCAATTTATCATGAATATAATGTTTACAGATCAACATGTGTGAGCTCTTTGTATCAATACTTTGCCATACATGCTGGGACTGTTTTCTCCGGTATTAGATTATCCTTCTGTTTATCCTAATTTCTATTTATATAGAAGGTTTCGTTTTTACATAGATAATTCTATAGATAGTTTTCTTTGTTTCCAGGTGTTAAATAGTCCTTATCAAGGTTGGGATTGGGTAAATATTTGATTTTCTTCTATTTTTCCTATCATTTGATATATTGAAAGTTTCCTTCTCTAATCCATCTCTGGTTTTGTCTTGATATAAGCTGTGATCCCAGATATTCAATGATTTTTTCGCCCATTTGAAGACCAACTATTTAAGCTCCTTTAATTAAATTAACATTTCCCTCTCTTTTGATCTGATGCATCATTATCAAATATCAGGTTCTATTATAATTTTATAAGTAAAGTCATTATTGAGAATGAGACTGGCAGACAGATAGAAGGAGAGGGACAGTGACAAACAAGAGCCACAGAGACTGGTGCCGCTCCTTAAGGGTCATAAGAGTCCTTCAATACTCCTTTTCTCATCTGTGTGTGCCTTGATCGCCCTCTACTGAATTTGGAGGACTTGGGAAAGTGCCGGAAACAAAATGAGAGGTAGCTCAACGTTGGTATGTCCCAAGGTTAAAAGAAAGAAGTGAATTAGAGGAGAAGCCAAGAAGAGACCAGCAAAGCCCCCTGTATGTTTCAGGAGGTGCTTGTTCTGAATTTAAGATTCCATGTGTCTTTAAACTTTCCCATTATTTGGCATGCCTGCCCTCTCTTCTTACAACTTTACCAATAAAACTCAGAACTTTGGCTTTATGCTTGTGTTCTGCAGAAATGAGGAAAGAAAAATCTGTGCGGCTCTGTTATTTTCCGTAGGGAGACAGGAGGAGAGAGACCAGAATGTGCAAACTAGCGGAGGCACCTAAAGATAAAAGGTGGGTTGGTGGTCTACCCCAAATGCTTGGAGGAAATGCAAAGACTCCTCCCCTTCTCTGAAAAATTGAGATCCTGTTCTCCTAACCCAAGGGAACATCATCTGTCTCCAACACTTCAGTGTTATGGACAGCTTTCTCCAGTTACAGATGTAATCAGTCTGGGTCCTCTGAGGGTGGCATAGGGTAGAGGTGCAGAAAAGGGAAGAGAAAGGAATGAGGACATCAGGACGTTTCTGATGCTGAGAGAAGAGTCTGATTGAAGAAGGCTGCATTCCAACCTAATTCTAGATGAAAAATGAGCAGTTGATAACTACTGAAAGTCAATGTAAAGATGCCTCATTTTCAAAAAAAAATTACAAAACTATTTGTATTCTTTGTTTAGATAAAGAATTGTTATGCTTTGATTTCCAAAAACGTCTGTTTCTATGGGGAAAACATTATTAAATGAAACTAAGGATTAATCTAAGACTTAATCATACCTATAAAGAAAAACTTACATGGGTCATAAAGCTAAATCCTAGGACCGCTTATAATCCTTTGCCTGTGGAAAATATTACCTATAAAGTCCCTACCTCATGTAATGTCTCTTTTAATTCTCACAACCATCTTGAGAGACAGTATGGGGTAGAATAAGAAGCACAGACTCTACAATCTTAGTACCTAGGTGCCAATTATTTGTTCTTACCCTTAATGTGTTATAGTCTTTCAAGCTTGTTGGAGGATTTAATGACCTAGAACATTGGTTTGGTGTATGTCAGTGCTCAATAAATGTCAGTTATGACTGAGTCCATTTTGGAGTGAGGAAAACGAGAGGTTAAGTGACTTGCCCAAGATCCCAGAATTAAACACAGAGGATCTGGAAATCAAACTCTGGTCCTCTGGATCCCCAAAACAGACAGTTCTTCAACATAGCCCAGGAGGGAAAGCATTGCAGTCACACACCTTCCCTTTAGTATTCTTCCCCTTGGAGTGGGGATGACAGAGGATAGTGTGGAAAGACCTGGCCTGCAAATTATGAAGCAGGAGACCTGGCTTCTCCCCCAGGCTCCTCCTCACTCTCTGGGTGTCTTACTTCTCCTACCCACCTTTCCGACTTCATGTGCTTTATCTATAAATGTGGGATATTAATTCTTACCTAGCCTATTTCACAATATTGTTATGAAAACCAGTTGGTAGAAAGCATGAAAAAGTATTTTATGAACATATAAAGTGCTCTATAGTAAGTGAGAGAAGAGAAGCAAACAAATATTTTTGGACTACTGTTACATATCCATTTCCCTTCTCCCCATCATTTTCTTTTACTGGTGCATTGGAATTGTACATATGTTGGGTTTTGTTATTACATGTATGTTCATTCACATAATATAGCAATATAATTTGGCCAATATCATTCCCCAGTATTTTGCCTTTCCCTCCTTCCTCTCCCCTGTCCATTTCCTCTACTCTTTTCTCATTTCACTCATAATGCTAGGAGATAGAACTCGGTTGTCACAAGAGAAATCCAACAATTAGAGAGATTCAGTAATTTCTATCCAAGGATAACAAGCAAATGAGAGCAAAAGTACAATTTGAAACCAAAATCACCACACTGGCCTGATCTTCCTGGCAAACTGTACACAGGCATGAGTTCATTCCCTTTTTAAATTCATAAGGAGATGATCATGATGTACTTGGGATCTTAAGGGGCCATAGTATGATCTCTCATTTTCCTGTTAAAAATATAAGAGAAATTCCACTTTGACCTGCTGGAATTTCAATAGCAACAGCATAATCTTGTGAAATACAAGGACAGGATCCCCTTTGGGACTAGCAAGAGACAGAGCTCTATGGGGGAAGAGGTTGCCAAGCTGGTGCCAACTGCTCCAGCAGGAAAAGTCAGAACAGTGCACAAAATCCTCACATCCAGAGCCAAAGTGACCTCAGAAATCATCTCATCACTGTCCTGGTTTTTCAAATGGGAAGACTGCAGGGAAGGAAGAGGGAAGTATTTATTAGATCCTCACAGAAGCCAGATACCATGCAAGGAGTATTTACACATCATTTATTTTCACCTTAACAAGAGCTCCCTGAAGGAAGGAAACTGACCCACACTTTAGAGATAAAGAAATAGAGATAAAAGAAATGATCTCAGAGAAATCTCTGTTACAGCTTCCAAAACGGTAAACCATCCACCACTGACCTTCAGACTCTGTTTCCCAATCTGCTAAGTGGGATCATGTGAGATAAGGTACACAAGAACACTTTGAAATTGGTGAACATCTTTGGCATATCATCTGACTTTATTTCATCCTCCCATACCCCCACTTTGGACTCTACTTTATAAGAGACCCTCAGACTCAAAGAGGTTGAAATGCTGGCTTCATAACACACAACAATTGGTTAAGTGGCTTGAAATTACTACTCTTAAAGTTTGAAATAGTAAAATATTGGCAATTTTGCATGATAAAGCCTAATGATAAATGGTAGAATCGTAAATCTACTCAACTCTGTCTGGCTCCTAGAATTGTCTGAAAGTTTTCACTCAGCCTGAAACAGATGTCAGTATTCCTAGGCTCGCCACACCCTTACACAAACACACGTGCATACGCTCATTCACTCATACCTTCAAGCTACTGGTAAAGCAAAACATCCTTCCACTGCATTTTTAGGATGAGTCTCTCTCCCCAAGAAGTTTTCCCAATTGAACACTCGATCTCCAAAACACATCACTCCTGACCTCAGCCAAGTACCTGGAGTACTGATCCTCTGACTTGGTGAGCAGATAGTAGAGAGTTTGTCCCTGCAGCCACCTTAAAAAGGACAAGAAGCAAGACTGGTGTCTCTCCTTGAGACTTCTCAAGACATAAGGAAGGGTGACAACAGAGGGCCACTGATGAAGCTGCAGGGTTTGATTTCTACTGCTCAGCTCCATTAGCCAAGCTGGCACCACTGTGTTCCTTTGGCCATATTCTGCTAGGATATTCTGCCCCCAACCAGTCAAGGCAGAACAAGCCTTACTCCTAACAGAGACCAGAGGAGTAAATCAAGAATCAGAATCAAGGGCTGGGGATGTGGCTCAAGCGCTAGCGCGCTCGCCTGGTGTGCATGCGGCCCGGGTTCGATCCTCAGCACCACATACAAACAAAGATGTTGTGTCTGCCGAAAACTAAAAAGCAAATACTAAAATTCTCTCTCTCTCTCTTTTTGTCTTTAAAAAAATTAAAAAAAAAAAAAGAATCAGAATCAAGCATGAGGCTTGATTAAAAAGCCAGAACATCTCCATATCAGGGAGCTGTGTCCTCTAATCCATGAGGAGCTGCTCTGACTTCTAAATCCCTTACCCCTGCCCACCCCACTCTGACCACCGCTTCTACAGGTGAAAACCACCAGGAAGCTTCAGAGGCAGCACTCTCTGGGACAAATAGGATTGGGCTTGGCAAAGATCAGGCAGATCCAGGCACTCCTCTCAGAAAGTACCTTTCAAAAATGAGATTTTTTATAACTTTCCCAGACTATTTTCTCTTTACCTCACTTGAAACCCTCAATTGCCTGGCAAGATATCCCCATAGCTATGATATCCCCAAATCTACGGACAATGGCCACATCACACTCATCTTTTATCTCATGAACCACCCAGTGTGTGGCCAGTAGCACATACCCAGCCATCTTTGTTGAACTGAATCAAGTGGCAGAGCCAATTTTAAACTCAAGTTTGAGGTCAAACCTCTACTTAACTTTTCCCAAGCTGCTTCTGCACATGCTGATTCCTTTGCTGTACCTGGTCAGGCTGAGAAGTGATTTAACCTCTTGTCCTTTATCAAATCTGACTCCATCTGTGGACAAGCCCTCCCATTCACTGACCTTAATCTTTTTCTCAGTAGGCATCCTCCCACAAGTGAATTAGGAAAATTCAAGATGGCACTGGGCTTTTTGGCCAGAAGGAACAATTCTTTCTCTCTTGGAGTTCTGGAGAATTGAGAAAAAATTCTGAGGCCTGTCTGCTTCGACCAGTTCTGCCTTCCCCTGGGTTTTGCCCATAACAAATTCTATACTATGACAGACAGGAAAACCTGGGCACATCCCAACTAAGGCTGGGCAGTCATCTCCCGCCCCCCAAGCCTGGAACTTAATAGAATTGCTCTTACCCTCTGGTATGGAATCAGACCCACCAACTTAGTCAAGATGGACGGATGTGAGAAGGAGAAGGCCTTCCCTCAAGAGCCTAGTACTCATGGGGGCAGATAGTCCCCACCTCACAAATGTCCTTTCTCATTGGCCAGCAAAGGAAGGGCCAAAGACCAATGAATGGGCACCTTGTCCCTGGCAATCATCTTGGGTCTTCACCCTAGGGAACCTGGTGCAACCCAGAAGACTCAGGAAGCCAAGTGGATCTTGAGTCAAAACACTCCTGTTCCCACACATTGACCCTTATTTGTGCCTTCTACCACAGCAACAGAAAGCAGGACAGGGGTAAAGACCACAACAGGAAAACAGGATATTTCTGTATCTGAGAGGAAACTTCCTCAAATAAAATAAATTGCTCGGTTGTCCAAGAGACCTCCTTCTCCCACAGACTTTTCCTAATAAATCAGGGATATTAATTATTATATCACACTCCTGCTTATTGGGCACGATTAAATATGAGATTGTGTGGGTCAGACATCAAGATTTAAGCAGGAAGAACAGCCAGATGGTGCTCGGCATGAGGGTAAGAAATAGAATGCACCCTCTACTCTCCGACCTGGACCCTGAATTTAGGAAAGACTTTGTGTATTAATTCTAAGAGCTGAGATGAAGGAAAGTTCCCAAGTGGTGTAGGGCTTGGCAAATTCAAAACATTTAGAGGTCCTGAATTCTCAAAGTTTATGGCCTACATGAAAATCAAATATAATATGACAGAAAACATCTATAAAAGTTGGTATTAGAACACCATATTTCAGGATTTTCTGGTTCTAAATCTCAAAATAAAGTTTCACAAATAAACTTTATGTGTGTGTTTGGGCCCTGATTTTCCAGTACATTGAGCATAGGTCTAATCTGTCTATCGGGGAACACAGCCCTGGACTGGAACCAGCCTGCAGGACTGGAAACTGCCCCCCACTTAGGTATTCCTATAAGGCTCAGGTTGGAGTGACAACATTCAACACCCTGGTCTCTCTTGACAACTAATATTTTATTTTTGAAGGGCAGGATCAGAGTTAATTCTTGCAATCCACAAATCCTAATGAATTGATCATGACCCGAGCAGAGGTTCTGGATGCCAGCCACAACTTTAACAGGACATTCAGAAACAAAATGTTCTCAGGTACAGGCTGGGCATGTCACCTGCCCCCTAACCACCACCCCCTACAGACAACACAGACCCTGAGTCCCCCAGAAAAGTCAAGTCCACCAGTAAAATTCTGACCAAAAGCCTTGGGCTGCTGCTAATATGCAAATATTTCTAGAAACATCACATTAGGACACAGAAATTGGAAACTTGAGGTCCTTTCCAAGGTCTACTGGCTTACGTAGGGTGCCTGCAAAAATGAGGTTCTATGTACTTTAGCAGGTAAATTGTACTAAGGAGAAAACAAAGAAATGGTAGAAACTCTCAGCTACATTACTGGTTTATTTTTATTTATTTAATTTATTTTTAAATTTTCTTATTTATGTTTGGTCTGTGTTACTGTTTCTAGGAATGTAAATTTCATGAGAACAGGGGTTTGTCTATCCAAGGCTGTATCCTTCAACCCCTAAAACAGGACCTGGTACAAGGTAAATAACAATGAATGTCTAATCAATGAATAAGCAAGTGCTCATACTCAATACTCTCTTGGAGATAACTGTGATTTTTCTCCCACTTCACAAATAAAGAACCCAGAGTTCAACCAGAGTGACTTGTTCAAGGCACAGATCCAAGATGTCAACCTAGATCTGTGTGACTACAAAATGCACATGCTTTCTAATAGCTCATGTCCTTTCCCCCTCCTGATGGTCTGAGAAAGCAATATTCATGTATCTGCTTTAGGGTAGCTTTGGAATGGCAAAAAAGTGGTGGGGTGGGGGGGTGGGCATTTTCCTCTACCCTTATGGGAATGCAGCTGGTTTCAGCAGTCTTTATTGCACAAAGGTGAAATGACTTTAGCCCCACAATCACACAAGATTGTGCTGGGTCTGGCTGTCAGCCAGTGACATTGTGAAAGCCTGTTATTTTGTGAGGCCTCAGGGAAATCTGCCATCCACCACAAAGGCCATCATGTGGAAAGAGCAATTCTGGGGCATGCTGGTTTAAAGATTATAACTGGAAAACATTCAATCAGAAATGCCTTGAGGCTAGTTCTTTTCCCAAGACAGAAATGTTGCTATCTAGAATGAAGTAACCACATAAATGTAACCATTTTCTCCAGGGGTCCATGTATTGTTCAAGTCAGCATGTGAATTGGGATACTGAATAACAGGCAAGATGACTCAGTTTCCTTTAACTATGGTAAAGGTAAACTTAACTATATATTTGCCATATATAACTTGCTATATATTTTTGCTTAATCATAATTTTTAAAGAATAATCTTAACTGAAATAAGTAAGCGTAATAACCTTATTTTGAAAAATTATACTAAATTTGGAGCACATGGCAGAGTGAGTCCACCCTGCAGCATTCCTGCAGCATCCCTGAGCTATTAGAAAGCATGTAGATTTTGTAGTCACACAGATCTAGGTTGACATCTTGGATTCCATTCCATCCTCCAAATCCCTACAAATGGCTTGAAAGAAAAATTCTTTTTCCTTGAACTGAGTATGTTGCTCAGTGGTAGAGCACTTGCCTAATACACATGTGAGGCTCTGGATTCAATCACTGACACCGCAAAAAAAAAAAAAAAGAGAAAACAAGTGCCAAATAAGTACATAAAAAGTTATTCAACATAATTAATCATTTGAGGAAAATATAATTTAAAGCCACAGTGAGATATCACTACATAGCTGGTAGAATGGCTAAAATAAAAAATAGTGAGAAATATTATAGTGGTAGTTTTGTGTTATTATACAACTGTAAAAATGGCAGAGTGAGTCCACCCTGTGGACTAGTGAGAATATGAAACACTAAGAATGAAACTTAATATAAGCTATGTGTTGGATTTTGGGTGATTAAAAGAAAAAGTGTGGGTAAAATAGATAATATAAAATATATTTAAAATTAGAAATAATGAGAATACTACATTTGGTCAAGAGTGCATAAAAATGGATCACTCACAAAAAATGGAAATGGAAAATGATATACCCACTCTGAAAAATAATTCAACAGTTTCTTTAAAAATTAAATAGCAGTCATACTCCTCTGTGTGGAAATAATTATAAAAACCCAGAAAATGTGTGGCACTAATAATAAATTAACCAAATTATGCTATGTACATGTATGAATATATCACAATGCATTCCAATTTTATACATAACTATAAGGTACCAATTCAAAAATAAATACAAAAATAGAAGGAAGACCAATAAAGTATAGAAAGGGATCAGGGGAGGGAGGAAGGGAGAAAGAAGAAGTTGACAAAAAAGAATTAATCCTAAAAATAAAAATGAAAATTATGTCTACACAAAAACCTGTACATAAAAAACCTGGAAAATTATGTATACATATCTATGTATATGTACATATATGTGTATGTGTAGGGGTGTGTGTGTGTGTGTGTGTGTATACATACATATTTGCCCATTTGCATGAATAAATAGGATAAATTTATAGCAATGGAATTGCAGGATCAAGTTATAGGCACAATTTAAGTTTAGATAGTTATTATAAATCAAATCTCCCAAATCCAATATTGATTTATATTCCTCTCAACATGGCATGAAAGTACCTGTTCTCCCATATTCTTGCCAATACTCAGTACTGTTAAATATTTAAATATATAATATTCTAATAGGTTTTATAAAAAGTCTCATTTTAATTTGTATTTTTCTATCTCTATGAGTGCAAACTACTTTTTATATATTTGTTGGTTACATGCATTTGTTTTCTTGTGAACTATGTTTCTTTCCTGTTCAATTGTCCTTAATAATTTTTAAAATATTTAAAAAATTTTTTAAATAATTTTTAAAAGTTCTTTGTACAGCATGAAAATCTATCCTTTGTTATATGACTTGAAACTTGAATCTATCTACTTTAAAAATGTTTTATACAAATATTTTTGTGACAATTCAGTCTAATTATTTACATTTTCCTTTTGGGATCCTAAATTTTGTGTCTTGCCTGAAAAGACTCCCAGTTTCAAAGTTGTTCAAAGTTGCTCCCAGTTTCAAAGTTGTTCTTTAAAATAAACAGCTTTTCTTTTTTTCTTTTTTGAGATGGGGGGGTCTCACTATGTTGCCCAGGTTGGCCTTGAACTCCTGGGTTCAAAGGATCTTCCTGCCTCAGTCTTCCCAGTAGCTGAGACTCTACCAGTGAGCTGTATCCCAGTAATTTGGGATGAGCTACATCCCCAAATTTTTAAAGGACATTCTGTCCTTTGAAAAACAAAATAATTACAGATTTGTCAAATGAAAGAATTAAAAAAGAAAATCATGAACATTCTATACAGAGACATGTTTTATTTATTTATTTGGTACTGAAAATTGAACCCAGGGGTTATTTGAGCTACTTTCCTAGCACTTTGTTTGTTTGTTTTGTTTTGTTTTTGTTTTGTTTTCAGATAGGGTCTGGCTAAGTTTCTTAGGGCCTTGCTAAATTGCTGAGGCTGATACGGAACTTCCAATCTTCCTGCCTCTACCTCTGAAGTAGTTGGAATTACAGGTGTGCACCACCTTGCCGGCTCATATTTTAAAAAATAATCTTGGAACTGGGAAGGGGAGGAGGTATGGCAGTAGGAAAGTTGGTGGAACAAGAGGAACAACATTACCCTAAGTACATGTATTACTGCACATATGGAGCGACTCTACATCATGTACAACCAGAGGAATGAAAAGTTGTGCTCCATTTTTGTACAATGAGTGGAAAAGCTTTCTGTTGTCATGTATAACTGATTAGAACTAATAAAAAATAAATTTTAAAAAACCTTTCCATCCACACGCTGACAGGGAGCTACTGTAGAGAAGGACTTCACACACATGTTGGCCAAGCACAGAGATGCTAATGTGGTGATGAGAGCTCTGGACTAAGAGTTGGAGCCTCTGGATTCTAGCCCCTGCTGTGCTGCAGGCTGGTGGGGCAACTACCGCACATATTAATACATGTAGCTATAAGAAATAAGATGGAAATGGTCTCTCATTAGGAACTACAATTCCCACTCCTCCTTGAAGCTAGAAGTGACCATATGACTAAGTTTTTTCCAATGAATGTAAAAGAATGTGATGTGTGCCACTTCTGAGATGAGTCATAAAGTACTGGACATGTGATCCATTCGTCTATTTTCCCCACTTGTGGACATAGATATGGCTGTGACAGAGTTTTAACCACACTGATAAAGAAATTGTTCTGAGGGACAATGAGAACCGAGATGAAGAAACTTGGGTAAATCTTGAGTAACTGTTTGAAGCAGTCTTGGTCTCTACCCTGGACACTGCATGAAATAGAAACATTGTTTAAGTCATTATGTCATTGGGTCTTTTTGTTAGAGCAGCTTAGTAATACACAGGGCAGGTGGCATTATACAAAGGAATGAGTTCTGCAGTGAAAAAGTTTGAGAAATGATTGGGTTAAAAAAAAAAGTAGGGCTTGTGGTGTAGCTCAGTTGTGGAGAACTTTGCCTAGTATGTGTGAGGCCTGGGTTCAATTGTCAGTACCACAAAGGACAAGAAAAGAAAAAGTATGCAGTCTTCTTTCCTATAAGATTTCTCTGAGCCTAGACAGATGTTGTTGTTGTTGTTGTTCTCATGCAACAGCTTAAGGGAGAAGATTGCTAATCTCTTGCATTGTTGTTTTGTTTTTTGGTACAGGGGATTGAGCTCAGGGGCACTCAACCACTGAGCCACATCCCCAACCCTATTTTGTATTTTATGTAGAGACAGGGTCTCACTGAGTTGCTTAGTGTCTTGCCATTGTTGAGGCTGGTTTTGAACTTGTGCTGATCCCCTTGCCTCAGCCTCCTGAGCCTCTGGGATTACAGGCGTGCACCACTGCGACTGGCTGATCTCTTTGCACTTTCTTGCTGATTCTGAAAAACAATCTGGAAATGCTATTTTGGATGATTTCTCTTTGCTCTAAATATTGCACAATGCACAGTTAGAATTTAGTGTACACTCAGAACACCAAATTGTACAGAATCAGGGCTTCCTTTAGTCCAACCACTTCAGCTAAAGCATGTTACCAGATTTCCTCTAGGGAACAATAGGCCATATTATAAAATCATGAAGGATATGAACAATTCTTGCAAAAGTTTTAGGAAACTTGCATCTCATTTTTCTGAATTTCTCCTTATCCAAACAAGTGAAACGATGACAGAAGTTTTACCCACAGAAGAGTTGTCTTTTTCTTTTTTTTTCTTCATACTTTCAGAGGGTTTTACCACAAAAAAAAAATAAAACCAAATGTCCCACAACCATAATCCAGTCAGCAACTATCTCTGGATGGCTACTGTGGGCAAGGCCCTGGAGAAGAGGACACATGTACACTGGAAGGACAGAGTGGGTAGAGCACCTGGGGACAGCGCCGGGGACATCCAACAATGACTGGGACTGCAAAGGCTCCTCTTGTCTCCCATCTATAATGTGTGACCTGCAGAAAGTCTCCTCCTGGGAAATCAAGGAGGTTCTGGTACTTTGTCCTTTGCCAGTGCAATCAAGTATGAACATTTTTATAGATTCATCAAAGAGCTTAGGTCCACTGAGGAAGTTGAAGTCACACAAATCCCAGCCTGTTCATGGCATTCCCCACCTAGGCTCAGTGCTGACCACAATAAAATTCAGAGCCCAAACTACTCACCGCTCCCTTTAGCTTGGGAACTTGTGCTGCCCCCGCCCCGCCCCGAAAGCCTTATTTCATGATTAATAATTTTTTTCATACCCTCTTGTTCCGTATGTGGCATTCTCAGTCTGGTCATTGGAATTATTTTTAGCAAGTGGGGAGGGTTTGATCCCATCCCCCTCTGAGCAATCACAAAATATTAATTTTCTGATTTTTTGAAACATACTCTATCATCAGGAAAGATGTTTTGTTGTTAGAGGGCAGTAGAGTATGGACCCACAACATTGTTTCACTTTCTGAAAAGTTCAAAGTAGAACCTTAGATGGACAATTATTCCAAGGAGCCCCTTCCTAAACAAGCCGACCCTTAATCTTTTCTTTCTTTCTCTTAATCGCCTACTCAAAGGGTTTCTTTAAGAACAAAGAGAGATACATTATTTTTTGTTTTCTTGATTTCTAAAGTAGTTTTTCTTGAGACTCCCCAAATCACTGCTCTCAATTAGTTGACTCACTCCATTCCAGAAACAATCGGAGGACTGAATACTCAGCTAGATCCTGTGTCCAGGGAAAACTTAAAATCAAACCATCCCTAATGATTACAAAACAAACTAAATCCAAAGCTTACCCAAAACTAGGTAACTGCAAGAATGCTGGTTGCAAGCTCTGATTTCCCAGCTTTCAGCCCACCCTTCTATTCTCTGCTTTGAAAGGTGGGGGAGAGGAGGGGAATGAACCCCTTCAGGATACTGCCAACCTTCCCCTAGTAGCATCTATACTCTGAGTGCCACATCGAGCTCCGGCAGCACCAGTGGATCAAGGTGGCCATTTTTCCAACAATCATATAACTAACTCCTTGCCCTTTTCTGCTAGCCATGCTCCTCCGTGGAGCTCTGCATGCAACTCCAGGACCTCAGACCCTGAGTCCTGAGCCACCTGTGCCATAATTAGCACCTCCTCAGAGGACTAGTGCCAGCCATGAGCCACCTCCACAAACTCTGGATTTTGATAATTCCAACATCTGTCCTTTGCTCTTAGCTCTTGGAGCTATAGCTGCTTCTTACAATTGAAATCTGCATGATACATCAATAGTTCCTTGTTGCAATGCCGCAGTCTGGCTGGGCACAATCAGAAGCCACTTGTCAAAAGAAACTAACTTTATTTTTAGGACCACACACGCCAAACAAAACAGCCTCTCAGGAAAAATCCTCAGAGCCTCAACTGCCACCACCGGCTTTCCACAAGCCTGTCTCTCCCCCAACAAGCTTCTTTCCACCTCCCACAATCCTCCTGCTCTTGAGGCCCATTGGCTGGGTCACGTGGGCGGAGCCAAAAAAGTCCCCCAATGAGCAGCTCCGTGGTCTGAAAGGGCAGGGAAACAGTCCAATGAGCATCACCGCAGAGGAGCCAATCAGCTAGATGTTGCTGGAGCCGAGGAGCCAATCAGCTAGATGTTGCTGGGGCTGCTGTGAGCCAATCATCAGCCGGCAGCTGGAAGTTTGCTGGCAGCTGGAAGTTTGCTGGGGCCCCTTCGGCTGTGGCTCTCAACATCTCCCCCTCTCTGTTTAAACAACAAGCATGTGGCTTAGGGACCGTGTCTGTTAGGCAGTCCAATTCAACATATGGTCCTTACCCGTCATCGGATGAACTGACCTCTAGGCGTCAGCCTCCTGTCTTAGGTTGGTACCACTGCAATTGGATCATACCCGTCACTGACTACCGGTCCAGCATACAGCTATACTTTGCACCAGTGGGGGGGTGAGGTTCTTTGCCTCACCTCTGTTGGCCCCCAAATTTTAGACCATCACTAGTAGAGGAGGATGCAAAATGCCATGACATTAAGCCAATTGAGGGCTCCTTTGAAAAATTGTACCACCGGTGACATCATCAGCAAAAATACCCCAACACTACCACAAGTCGCTGCACCAACAGATAGTTCACAATGCGTACAGGTGAGCTCACAATGTGTCCAGGCAAGTTCTGCAAGCAGTTCAGTGATGGCTATTGTAGAAGCTGTAGATTGGTTTTATCTTTGACTTCACCAGCCCTGGGATGAAGATAGGAATTCTGGCAATAATGGCTAAAGAAAAAATTATGTAACATTACAGAAGGCACTAAAAGAAAACAATTTTCTTAACAATTTACATTGTCTTCACCGGCACTGGGATGAAGATAGGAATTCTGGCAATAATGGCTAAAGAAAAAATTATGTAACATTACAGAAGGCACTAAAAGAAAACAATTTTCTTAACAATTTACATTATCTTTAAGAGAATTATTAAATATAATGAAAAGGAAAGGTGAAAGTAAACAAACAGATCTGTTAACCTTCTTTTTTGTTTACATATTAAAACAATCCTCAACAGTTGTTTACCCAATTTAAATTAAACCATATAAATCACGTGAAAAAAAAATATTTGGATCCATTTTATCATGAGCACTCATCATATATGATATATGGACATACGTACATTCAAACATATAACACAAAACACAAGTGTGCACACATAATATAATACATACAACACATAACATTATAGTAAAGGCCTTATAACTTTTTACAGGTGAAATCTCCATTGTAATGTTTAAAAACTCTATAATCAAAAAATAGAACTGATCAGCAAAACATTAACCTAGGTATGTATGAGCTCAAAAAACAAAACAGAACTTCATGATGTGGCAAAGGGCAATAATAAAATAGGTATTGAAAAAAGCATCCTGGTTCTGTTGCAGATGTAAGAATAGCCAAACTGGAGTTTTGGATATCAGTTGTTATGGATTTGAGCCAAATCATCTTCTTTTTGGTCTGTAGAAATCGCTTTAGTTAATCTTTCTGGAATCCAAATCGGCTGCTGTTCTCCCTGTGGAAACACATAAACAGACCCCCGACTCCAGACAATCACTGGGTCAGGACCTTGGTTAATCTCTCTGGAATCCAAATCGGCTGCTGTTCTCCCTGTGGAAACACACAAACAGACCCCCGACTCCAGACAATTACTGGGTCAGGACCTTTCCATTGTCCTGTTAGAATATCCTTCCAAAGTACCTTGGGCTTATGTACATTTTTTGGACACATATGCCTTTCCGCAGCACTAAGTCCTGATGAATCCAAATTTAAAAAGTTTAGAGTAAAAAGGGTTATTTTAAGTTTATCTTTGGGGAATATATACCCCTTCCCAATTCCTTCTTTTTCCTTTAATAAGTACATTTTAATAGTTTGATGAGCTCTTTCAACTATGCCTTGTCCCTGTGGATTGTATGGGATTCCTGTTATATGAGTAATGCCAAATGTTGAGCAAAATTGTTTAAAAGAGGTAGAAGTATAACCAGGGGCATTATCTGTTTTTAACTGTTTTGGAACACCCACAGTGGCAAAATTTTGTAAGCAATGAGCTATAACATCTTTAGTTTTTTCTCCGGCATGAAGGGAGCCCATCAAAAATCCAGAAGAAGTATCAACTGTAACATGCAAATATTTTAATTTTCCAAATTCTGGCAAGTGTGTGACGTCCATCTGCCAAATATGGTTAGGTATCAATCCTCTAGGATTGACTCCAAGATTAACTCGTGGTAAAAAGGTCACACAATTTTGACATTGTTTTATTATTTGTCTAGCTTGTTCCTTAGTTATTTTAAAACGCTTTTGTAAAGTATTAGCATTGACATGGAACTTTTTATGAAAATTTATAGCTTCTTCTAGTGTAGAGAAAATATGTATGTCATGTGTAGTTTTATCTGCTAAATCATTGCCCAAACTAAGGGCTCCAGGCAATCCTGTATGTGCCCTGATATGTCCTATAAAGAATGGATCTTTTCTGTCCCAGATTAGACTTTGTATAGTGGAAAGCAAAGAGAAAACAGTAGAAGAAGGGGAAATCCTACCAGCATCTTCAAGAGATACTATAGCATTAACTACATACTGACTATCAGAAAATAAATTAAATACAGAATCTTTAAACATCACAAAAGCTTGTAAAACTGCATTAAGCTCTACCTTTTGAGCTGATTGTTTGGGTACTAAAAATGTAAAAGTTTGATCAGGGGTAACTACTGCTGCTGTACCATTATTTGACCCATCAGTGAATATATTTGGAGCATTCATGATAGGTGTTTTTCTTGTCATTTTTGGAAAAATTACAGGATGCAATGACCAAAAAGACAATAAAGGATTAGATGGTAAGTGGTTATCAAATGAAACATTAGATTTGCACATGATTATTGCCCAAGTATTTAACTCATTAGCTAACTCATCAATTTGATTCATATTATATGGAGTAATAATTTTATTGGGAGAAATTCCAAACACTCCCTTTGCTGCTTTTATTCCTTTGAGTATTAATTGTCCTATAGCCTCAGGATACCTAGTAAGAATAGTGTTAGGAGAATAAGATAAATGTATCCATAATAATGGACCTTCTTGCCAAAATACTCCTGTAGGAATATTTTTTGTTGGTAGTACAATAAATAATAAAGGCAAACTTATATCAATTCTATCCAAATGCATATTTTCCATATATGTTTCAATGATTTTTAATGCCTTTCTTGCTTCAGGCATTAACATTCGGGGTGAATTTGGATCTGATGGACCTTTTAGGATATCAAATAAAGGTCCCAACTCTCCTGTTGGTATACCTAAAAAAGGCCTTATCCAATTTATGTCTCCTAATAACTTTTGAAAGTCATTAAGTGATTTGAGTTGATCTACTCGTATTTGAATTTTTGGTGGACGGACCATGGTTGAGGATAATAGAACTCCTAAATAATTAATTGGAAAATTTAATTGTACTTTATCTATTGCTATCTCTAGATTATAATTTTTTAATAAGTTTGTAAGTGTGGCATAACATTCTAGCAATGTGTTTTTATCTTTGTGTGCTAATAATACATCATCCATATAGTGAAATATTTGTAGTTCAGGATTTTGATTTCTAAGTGGCTGGATTGCTTTGTTAACATAAATTTGACACATAGTTGGGCTGTTAGCCATCCCTTGAGGGAGTACTTTCCATTCATATCTCTGATCAGGATCTTCATGATTCAGTGCAGGGATAGTAAATGCAAAACGTGGACTATCCTCAGGATGAATTGGAATTGAAAAAAAACAATCTTTAATATCTATAACTAAAACATACCAGGTTTTTGGCAAAGCAGACAACTGAGGAATCCCTGATTGAGCAGGTCCCATAATAACCATCTCATTATTAATGGCTCTTAAATCTTGCAATAATCTCCATTTACCAGATTTCTTTTTGATGACAAAAATGGGAGTATTATGGGGAGATACAGAAGGTTGTATATGTCCTTCCGCTAATTGTTGTTTGACCAGGTCATGGGCTGCTTGTATCTTTTCTTTAGTCAGGGGCCACTGAGGAACCCATACTGGTCTTTCTGATTTCCAAGTAATTTTTATTGTCTCAGTGGCCCTTTCTGAAAATCCAACCCATGTCTGTCTGTTCCTTGATCTATTTGTATTGGTGCTGCTATACCTTGTTCTTGTTTTTCTAATCTTTTTCCTTTCCTAAAACCTTGTCTAGTCATAATAGTGGGTGCATTTTGGTTGATGTTATTTGTTAATGTCAAACCTAATTGATCTAGGACATCTCGTCCCCATAAATTTACGGGAAGATGATCCAATACATATGGCTGTATAGTTCCTTCACATCCTTCAGGATCCTTCCAATCTAATACCATTGCACTTCTATGGGGATTAGTCGCCACTCCTAGGCCTCGAAGCGTTTGAGTGGCTTGTTGTAATGGCCAATGTTTTGGCCATTCTTGACGAGAGATGATGCTAAGGTCTGCACCTGTATCCAGTAGCCCATTAAATTCATGTCCTTGAATATTTAGTTTTAGCATGGGGCGAGAATCTAAATTTAAAGAAAGCATAGCCCAATCTACACCTGTGGAGCCTAATCCCTTGGAACCTCTTTCTACAGTACGACTGGAAAATTTATCATGTAGGCTGGGTATTATTAGTAACTGTGCTATTCTATCTCTTGGTGAAATTACTGATATACCCTTTGGAGAACTGGCTATAATTTTTATTTCACCTTCATAATCGGGATCAATTACCCCAGGACTTATCATAAGTCCTTTTAGAGTAGAAGAGCTGCGTCCCAATAATAAGCCTACTGTTCCTTTGGGAAGAGGTCCTTTCACCCCTGTGGGAATGATTTGAACTCCCATCTCTGGAGTTAGTACTGCTCTGGCGGAGGCGCAGATGTCCAACCCTGCGCTCCCTCTGGTTTGTCTGATGAGGGATCTGATGGACAATGTGTCCTGGGCACTACCCTGATGGGGTTGCTGGGTTCCTCCAGTGCTCCGTATATTTGTGGTTTTGGGCCCCGGAGCATTGGGCCCCCCTGTCCGTTTTTTGGCAATGGAGCCCGATGCCTTTCTCCACGATATCGTGGATAAACACCTGGTCCTTGTTCATTTTTTGATAATGGAGTACCCTCTATGGTGGTTTGAGAACGGCATTCATTAGCCCAATGTCTCCCTCTACGGCATCGTGGGCAAATACCTGGTATTCTACTCCTTTGATACCTAGTTTTGTTAAACCCTCCTCCAATGGGGCAATTCCTTTTAAAATGTCCTGTTTGTTCACAATTGTAGCATGTTCTTGGCCTGGCATCTAAAGCCTGTTTTACTGCAGCTGCCACAATTTGCCCTTGTTCATTAATGTCTCTGGCATCTAAAGCCTGTTTTACTGCAGCTGCCACAACTTGCTCTTGTTCATTAATGTCTCTACATAATTTAATATATGTGTTTAAATCTTCATGTTTCCATGGTCTAATGATATCTCTGCACCAACGATTCGCTTGCTCATAAGCCAGGTGTTTTAGTAATGGCATTGCTTGTTCTGTATTCCCAAAAACTCTGGTGGCTGTTTGAATAAGCCTATCTACAAATTCAGCATAAGGTTCATTAGCTCCTTGTATTACCTTAGATAATTGACTTTGTAAACCTCCATGTCCTTGTAAAGTCTTCCATGCCTTAATTGCATCTGCAGCAATTTGTGCGTATACACCAGGATCATATGCAATTTGTTGCTGCTGATCCTCATAAGGTCCCTTTCCTAACAACATATCTAGATTTCTCTGAGGATAACCAGCTGCTGCATTTCGCCTAGCCGTCTCCTTGCAAAATTCCTCATTGGCAACCTTCCATAACAGGTATTGTCCTCCATTTAGCACAGCTTTACACATATTAGCCCAATCTGCTGGCGTCATGTTCAAGTTGTTAATGGATTCGACCATGCTTACAGTGAAGGGTGCTTGAGGACCATAGGTTGTTACAGCCTCTTTTAGCTGCTTCACTGTTTTGAAATTTAAAACTTGGTAAAATCGCTGCCCTCCTGCCTCAAATACAGGGCATGTTAATATTTGAGATCTTGTCTCAGGATCCCAACTATCAACTGCGGGGGTTGGGGACCTCCCAGCATATGGAGGTGGCCTTGTTAGTTGGACACTTACGTCCTCTGGTGATAGAAAGGTGTTAGTAGCAGTCTCCTGTTGTAACTTTCCCCCTGATGGCTTTTTCTGTTTTACACTTTCTTTCTCTGTCTGACTAGCTTGAGAGGCCTTCTCTTTTACTTGAATCTTTTCCTCTGTCTGACTAACTTGAGAGACCTTCTCTTTTACTTGAATCAATATGTCTTCTCCTTCCTCTACCATTGTCTGAACTGAAGGCTTTGGACTAAGCAAACAAGATATGAACGTCCACAATGGCAATGTGCCAATTGGCAGAGTCCCTGGGCTTTTCTTTTCTATTCTTTTTAAATCTTCACCATGATGGTTCCATTGTGATATATTTAACAACTCCTCCTTAAAAAGCCATGGGCTACATTTTTGTATTGCATCAACGTATGCCCTGACTGCTATTGATTTTACTGGGATGCCTCCTTCCTCTAACAATTTACTTAACACTCTTTCAGTTTGTTTTTTACTAATTTCTGATCCCGTATTTCTACTATAATACAACCCAACAAGATGATGCCTAACAAAACTGAAACAGAGTGAAACAAAATTGAAACAACACAAAATCATTATAATAGCCTCCTGAAATGTCCATCCGTCCTTTCTCCCTATCTGTTCCTCAGATGTGAGCGGTTTTTCTTCCATCTTACACATCTCCAGGGACAGGCAACTTAAAACAAAAGTGAAACAAAATAACAAAAGAAGAATCTTAAAATGACTACCCATCCTCTCGCCCTGCCCTCAGGGGCGAGCAGTTTCACTTACCCTCAGTCGCTCCCCGTGCGAGCCACCAAATGCCGCAGTCTGGCTGGGCACAATCAGAAGCCACTTGTCAAAAGAAACTAACTTTATTTTTAGGACCACACACGCCAAACAAAACAGCCTCTCAGGAAAAATCCTCAGAGCCTCAACTGCCACCACCGGCTTTCCACAAGCCTGTCTCTCCCCCAACAAGCTTCTTTCCACCTCCCACAATCCTCCTGCTCTTGAGGCCCATTGGCTGGGTCACGTGGGCGGAGCCAAAAAAGTCCCCCAATGAGCAGCTCCGTGGTCTGAAAGGGCAGGGAAACAGTCCAATGAGCATCACCGCAGAGGAGCCAATCAGCTAGATGTTGCTGGGGCCGAGGAGCCAATCAGCTAGATGTTGCTGGGGCTGCTGTGAGCCAATCATCAGCCGGCAGCTGGAAGTTTGCTGGCAGCTGGAAGTTTGCTGGGGCCCCTTCGGCTGTGGCTCTCAACATTGCACCTCAATAGCAGGGTAATAATTCTTTATATTTAATAATGTGTTGAAATAATCAGTATGGTGTCTCTGTCAGTTGTTGGAACTTGACTGATAGATAGTACAGTTGACCTTCCATATTCCATATTCCTCTGAGGAGTCAGCCAATTGCAGAGAGAAAACATTTCAAATTGTGTCTGTACTAAACATACACAGAATTCTTATTGCCATTATTCTCTGAACAGTACAGCATGACCACTATTTATATAGCATTTATATTGTGTTGGGTATTATACATAATCTAGAGATGATTTAAAGTATATAGGAGGATATGCATGGGATATATGCAAAACTACATTATTTTTCATAAGGAACTTGAGCATCCACAGATTTGGGTATGCACAGGAAATCTGGAATCAATCCTCCACAGATATCAAGGAAAATTGTAATCCTAAAACAAAGCAATTCTGAAAATAAATATACCTTAAAACTAAGTAAGTAAAAAATAAAGAATAGGAAAAAAGTAATAAGCAAAAAAGTAAATAACTGATAATCAATAACTCTGAAGATAACTCAAAAGCTGAATAGATTGAAGCCTATTCAACCTATTCTGAAAAGAAAAAGCTCAAATATTAAATACCTGGAAATAACTTTAAAAATAAGCAACCAAAAGCTAAATAATTCAAAACTAAGTAAATGTAAAAATAACTCAAAACTACAATAACTAAAAAGTCATGCTGCAAATAACTCAGAATCAAATAACCTCAAAATCAAACAGACAAAAACAAAAATTAACTCAAAACTACAAATGAAATAGACTATGAAAAATAAATAATCCAAGTCTCATAAGAAATAATTAGAAGTAAACCATTCTAAAGCTCTTTGATTCACAAGTATGTATCCCTCAAAATGAAGTAATTACAAATAACTGAAAACAAACTTGAAAAAGTAAGTTTTAAAAAAGTAACTGAGGACTATAAAATTACTGGAAAACAAAAGAGCTACACTTAAATGAAAATAAAATTAAAAGCAAATACACGAAGTTCTAAAGCCAATATTTAAACCAACAAATCTAAACGTTCAGTCTCTCAGCGGTTAACCTGGAGTCATTATCTCTGAAACTAAGCCATCTGGGCACTAAGTGCCGCGTGAAACAGGTGTCGCCCACTGGCGAGTGACAGCAGCCCCATGCAGGCTCTGGCACCTGCTGGACTCTGCAGAACCCCAGGAACCCGCGCGCCGGTGTAGGCGCGTGCAGCTGCCCCCAGGTTCTCGGGGCCCTTGAGCTGGGACCCCCGGGGCGCTCAGCCTTGGGCTCCCCTCCAGGGGCTGCAGACCCGTGGCGCCGAGGCCCGCTCTCTGCTTTCTGCTGAAGGAGCGCGCTGCGTTCGTCCCCATCACGGCAGCCCCTCCCCGGGATGCAGACAGCACTGGCGGCCAAGGAACGAAGGAAGCCTGCGCCAAGGGTCAGTTCTCCGCGGAGGAGGGTCTTGGGCTTGCTGCGATCGCCCTCACTGCCTGCGCCTGGACACCCGTCGTCTCCCCCGCAGGAACTGGCAGGCCAGGGGACACCCCAGCGCGCCCCTCGGTGCTGCTCGGTGCCCTGAAATGCCAAGAAGAAAGTCAGAGAAGCCCTGGCAACAGATTGGCTTACACTTCTTGTCCAAATCTCAGCCACCTTCTCCCCCAGGCCCTATACTGCTCACCTGGGCTTTGGTAGGGCAGAGATGGGTGGTGGGATGGGGGTGGTCCCTCTGTGGTCTTCAGGTTGCTTTTGTAGTTCTGAAATGCTGTAACTGAGAAAAAACGCCTACATGGTGTTCATAGTCCTACCTCCCTGTTCCTCCAAGGAAACCACCATTTTTTTTTTATTTGACAACTTTTTTTACCATCCCTCTTTCTTTGCTTCCTTTTCTTGTGTCTAATTAATGTTCATTTCTGACTGGACACAGTAGCACACACCTGTAATCCCAGTGTGCTCTGGAGGTTGAGACAGGAGTATCACAACAATTCAAGGTCAGTCTCAGCAACTTAGAGAGACCCTGTCTCAAAATTTAAAAAAAAAAAAAAAAAAATTAAAGACTTGGGGATGTTGTTCAGTGGTAGGACACCACTTCATCCCATCCCCGGTATAGAAAATATGAGAGAAAATCAGAGGAACACGCAGGTGCATCCTGCCTCTGTCTACATGACTTGATTAGATAATCTCCGGCATCTATGCATACCTGTTAATATCCTGGGCCTGTTAGACACTGTGGGGAACAGCATCCACTACCAAATACTGAACAGCTGCCTTGTGCCTGGTGGATGTTAGGTGTTTCTCAAAATTTAATCCTCACAACAACCCGATAGGGGTCTTAACCCCAATTACGGATGGGGAAACAGATAAGATAGTAATAGTCACTTGGCCAAGTTCTGCAGCTGGATTCTACATTCCTGCTCTCTGTCTCCACTCTAAATATGAGTGTTCCCATACTGCTCAGATGTCAGGTCAGGGATCTGAGCATCTGCATAAAGGGCAGCCTCAGGCTTAGGGTCAGCAAAGTAACATCTCTAGGAGTGAAAGTGCCAGACGCTTTCTATTCAGATGAGAATCAAGGGAAGGGCTTTGGGCAGGCCATGAAAGGTGAGCAAGACTGCTGAGGGAGACATTCTGGGAAGACAGGAACAGAGCAGAAGGATCCTGCAACTGGCGGTGGGGGAACAGTTACCTGAGCAGGCAGTGAGGCAGTGGAGGCTCCCTTCCTTTTGCTCAGAGGAAACCCCACCCCAAGCCACATCTGGGGCCAGACCCTCCCCAGAGAAGGTCAGAAGAGCTGTATGAGGAACATGGGACACAGCCAGGCAGTGCCTCCTAGAAACCCTCTAGAAATTCCACCTAATACTCCAAAAGCAGCTTGACTTACTTCTCTCAGATTGAATCAGCAATTGAAGCTGCAGAATTGATGTTGAGTTAGCAGGCATGAAAACATTAATCTCCAGAGCTTTGAGATGCACGGGTACATTGTCAATGAACAGTAATTTTTTTTTTTTGGGGGGGGGTACCAGGGATTGAACCCACGGATGCTTAACCACTGAGCCACATCTCCTATATTTAACAGGGTCTCTTCAGTTACTTAGGACTTTGGGAAGTTACTGAGGCTGGCTTTGAACATGCCACAACAGTCAGAGAGCAGTAATATTTTGAAATGAATCTTTTTTTCTGAGCTACAGATCTCAACAATTGGTTTAAAATACTCAGTAAACCATCTTGTACACACATGTGCCATCAACCTTTATTAATCCATTTCTAGAGCACAAGCTGAATAGGTTTAGTGTAATTTTTTTTGTACTGGGGTTTGAACCCAGGGGTGCTCAATCACTGATCCAAATTCCCAGCCCTTTTTATTTTTAATTTTGAGACAGGGTCTCACTAAATTGCTAGGGTCTCAGTTGCTGAGGCTGGCCTTGAACTCGAAATCCTCCTGCTTCAGCTTCCTGAGTCACTGGGATTACATATATGTGCCACTGCACTAATTCTTAAGGTCTCTGGGATTTCAGAATGGTGAATGAGCATTGGCTTCAGCTTCAAGTCACCATCTACACTAGCATCTAACTAGAGTCAGTCTGTCCTTTGAAGCTTTGAAGCCAGGCATTGACTTCTACTCTGTAGCTATGAATTTCCTAGATGGCCTCTTTTTCCAGCATAAGGCTGCTTCATCTACACTGAAAATGTGTTGCTTACCAGAGCCACCTTTGCCAATGCTCTTGGCTCAACTTCTGGGTGACTTGCTGTTCCTCCATCTGTTCCTGCTCCTTCATCTTGCACTGCTGTAATGTCATGTCATGTCATGTAGATGGCTTCTTTCCTTAAACTTCATAAGCCAAACTCTAAACTTCAAACTTTTCTTCTGCAGCTTCTCACTTCTCTCAACTTTCATTCATTTGAAGGGGAATTAGGGAGGATCTTGCTCTGGATTAGGCTTTGGCTAATTTAACTAATTAGGTTTTGGAACATTGTGGCTGGTTTGATCATCTATCCAAATGCTCCAGGTTTCTCCGAATCAGCAATAAAACGGTTTCACTGTATATCCTTCATGTGTTCACTGGAGGAGCACTTTGACTTCCTTCAAGAATTTTTTGTTACATTCATAATTTGGCTTTAGTGCAAGAGGCCTAGTTTGGATCCATTCTTCTGTTAGAGTCTGTAAACAAGTCAAGATGGCGCCTGGCATTTTGCAGAGGGAGTGGTTTGTGAAGTAACGCCAGTGAGCCATTAAGGGTGGAGATTCCTTATTGGTTGACTGCTGTATCTAGTTTATGTTAATTAAGATAAGCTGTATGGAATGTATATATACCCCTCCTGTCCTACAATAAACGGCTCCCACTCCTGCTGTATCAATGTACACAAGTTGCTCGTCACCCCCCCGGTTATTTTGCTGCAGCCGGACTGCGGCATCTTCTCTTTGGTCTACATGCCTTCCTCACTAGGCCTAATCATTTTTGGATTTTGATTTGAGGTGAGAGATGTGCCTCTCTTTCATTCAGTTGAACACTTAGAGGCACATTGCTGGGTTGGTTGGCCTAATTTCAATATTACTGTCTCAGGGAACAGAGAGTCCCAAGGAGAGGGAGAGAGCCAGGGAAACAACTGGTTGGTAGAGCAATCACAACACTCACAAGGTTTATCATACATAGGCACAGTTCTTGGTGCCAAAAACAGAGTAATAACCTCAAAGATCAACAATCACAGATCACCATAACAACTATAATAAAAATTTTAAAACTTGAAATAATGCAAAAGTTGCCAAAATCTGACACAGAGACATGAAGTGAGCACATGCTGTTGGAAAACTGGTTCTAACAGACTTGCTAGATGCTCTGTGCCACAGACCTTAAATTTGTTTTAAAAAGGCAGTTACCTACAAAGTGCAATAAGTCAAAGCACAATAAAATGGGGTTGGGGTGTAGCTCAGTGGTAGAGCATGTGCTTAGCATGCTGGAGGACCTGGATTCAGTCCCCAGCATGCACACACACAATTCTGAAATAAGTTATGCCTGTATTAAAACAAGTCTTACACAGTATTGTCTTCAGCATGAGTGATGCCTTTTAATGGTTTGCATTCTGTTATTTCATTTTTTAAATGATGTTCCAGATCACTGAGTCAATTTTATGACCTGCTAACATGTTATATAATCCATGGTTAGCAAAGCACCATTTTAGGATCAGACAGAAGGATTTAAAAAAAAAAAGAAAGAGAAGCAAGAGGGGAATGGCAAGGGCAAAGGAAAGGAAGAACAGAGACAGGACAGGAGAGAGTGGAGAAAGTGTTCATTGGGAGGTGGCAGAAGGTCCCACAGATGCCTGCCATGTTGTCCCTTCACAGAAACTTCACCCCACTCTATGTGCACTTAGCTCTGTCACTTCCATTGTATCCTGGGCTACTTGATCAAAAGGACAATATCCTCTCATCTAGCAGAGGAATTCTTAGAATCAATAAAGCCTTAGGGAATATCCTCCAGTTTAAAATATTCTCATTTTTCAAGAAAGGAAACTGACTCCCAAGAGTCAGCTAACCAGACAATGATTATTCATCACCAGGCACTGGGCACAGTTGAGATTTGCTCAAGGAGAGTCACAGGCATCTATTTTTATTTCTAAAGCAAAAGCAACTATGTCTATTTTGGAGAATTAATGGAAATATTAATAAAATGTACAAGAACAAGTGTTTGCCACATCATAGAAGCTCAATAAATAGCATCTGCTAGTATTATTGTTAATGGTAAAAAGAGTAACAAATAGCCTCAGGAGATCACTAGCCACTTTGAGCATGCTGCAATTATTAACTTTCCAGGCGGATTTAGCTGTGAATGTCTTCATCCTGCACAAAATGGAAATCCTAATGGACACCCAGGGGTGCTCTTAGAAATCAAAACAAAGGAAATACACCAGCAAAACAACTAATTCAAGCAATAGGCCTTAACAAATATTCATCTTGGTCATGCTAACATTTTTAATTTTAATGGATTGCTTTTATTCTCTCAATGATTTCACCCAGTGTTTTCAGGAAGACATCGCCCTCAAGAGACTCTGGCTACTCTGATCTATGTATCCAATAAATGTGAAGAGTGCTCTGTATATATGGATAATGGCAGTGGGAAGGTTTGTGATGATGACTACTCCAGAGCATTCTCTCCTCCCTCCTCAGACAATCTTTGAAATTCATAATTTGTAAATACAAATGTCTTAGAAAAATTAGTTTTGTGCTTAGTGTTTAGGATAATGGATGGTTGTTTTCCTTAAAAAGTGGAGTCTATTAATAAGTGGATTTGGTAGAAAGTTCAACATGTACTAATCAGGAAATACTTTTTTGGTAAATTACAGATATACAAGATCACGACAAAAACAATTTTGCTCCAAATCTGACTTTGCCCTTTGTGTCCACTAGATGGCAGAATGAAACTACTCTGGAAATTGTTGGTGAGGCCCCAGTTCTCCCAAAAAGTTTTAAATGGCATCAATGTTAGTAGCAGCACAATTCACAATAACTAAATTATGGAACCAACCTAGATGCCCTTCAATAGATGAATGAATAGGGAAACTTTGGTATATATACACAATGGAACATTATTCAGCATTAAAAGAGAATAAAATCATGGCATTGCAGGTAAATGGATGAAGTTGGAGAATGTAATGCTAAGTGAAGCAAGCCAATCCCAAAAAAACAAAGGCTGAATGTTTTCTTTGACATGATGATGCTGACACATAATGGTGACTGGGGGGCTGGGGGGGTCATGGGAGGAATGAAGGAACTTTAGGGCAAAGGGGAGGGAGGGGAAAGGAGGAGGCAAAAGGGAGGAATGATGGTGGAATGAGTTAGACATCATTACCCTAAGTACATGTATAAGACATGGGGGAATAAAAAGATTTAAAATGGCCACTTCTAGCACAACAGGCTCATTTTGACTGAGAGAGCTGAAGTGTTCTTAATTTCTGATTCCCTGTCTTCAGGCCTGAGTAGTGACCTTATCCACACCCTTTGGAGGGATTTGGATGGTACCATTGTGCTAACATGAGTGAAAGTTCACTCTATGCTGTGCTTACAGCTGCATTTCATTTAATCCTCACAGAGAGACTATAAAGCGCCACCTTCACTTTGTAAATAAAATACAAAGCAAGAATTTGGGGCTGGGGATATAGCTCAGTGGTAGAGTACTTTCCTAACATGCATGAGGCCCTGGGTTCAATCCCCAGCATTGCAAAATAATAATAATAATAATAATAATAATTCTTCAAGACACATTGAGTTAAGATAACTTATCCCAAGAGACAGAATTAGATTTGAGCTTTGAGGTACAGGACCTTCTAACAGTTGTGCTGCTGCTTCTGCGGTGGCCACTTTGTGGGTGTTAAGGGCTAATTGCTACGTAATCTGCCCCTTTAGCACCTATATCTCTCTGAAATGATATAGATTACTAAACTGGATCCAGACCTTTTGCAAATTTTTGTCTGTGACCCAGAGTTCAAACTTGTACATTTAGATTCCTGTATCTCTGAAGTATGTATTTCCTTTTTAAACCAGTCTAGGACCAAGAAGAATCAGAGTTAATAATAATCACCAAGAGGGAATTGGAAACTTTCTCATAAAAATTTTTTAAAAAGCACCTTGAAAGTAAGCTAAGAAAATCGATTATCAACATGAACTCTCAAAACATTTGATATTTCTTTTTTGTATCTCTTCTAAAGAAAAAAATTTACATGTTTCATACAGAAAGAAGCTTATTTCGAGTGGAAAGAAAAAATCAGTAATCATATTGAAGCCAATTTTAGTTTATTTTACATATACACACAATCTAGTCAGCAAGTATTAAAGGAATAAGTCCACCACACACATATGTGGGGAGCCGCTCTGAATGATTCATGCCTTTCATCCTGGAGCAGAGAGGCTTTGATCGGTCACTACATCTCGTAATAACCTGGACATTGCCCCAGTCCAAGAAGTTTGAGGGCATGTCTTCACATGTAGGTGTGTTACCCCATGGATAGAGCTAAACTCACCTATTCCTTTGTAATATTACCCATTGCCCTGTTTGGGATAGAATGTTCCATGGAAATGCCCTTTGTGTGTCCCCTTGTCTTGCCCTTGCTTTGGGCGTGGCCTTCCTAGATGTCAGTCAACCTGCTGACAGCAAAAATCATGAAGCTAGACTCAACCCCCTGAAACTTGATACCTTGCCTCATTTGAATGGCTTCTCCTCAATAAAAGGGTTCAGCATATGCTCACTCTCTTTCTGTGGACCCTTAAGTCAGAGGAGCTGACACAGGACCCCAAAGAAAAACGTATCTCTATCTCTTGTGTGATTATTTCGTGCAGCCCAGTTCACCTGCAGTGATCCTGAGTGTTTAGTCAAGGAAAGCGACACACATAAAAATACTACAACTATGTATCTAAATGTACATTTGAGATTTGAGATTTCTCATCCCCTTCTCTCCACTTCTACCCCCAACATTTAGAAAAGGTTTCTGCAGTCCAATTTGCCTGGTCCTGGCTTCTTCCCCTGCTTCTCCCACCTATCCTGCTGGGCTCCCTGCACACCTTGACTCTGGGTCCCTCCATGTCTCAATAGCTAGCTGCACTATTTCTGAGTCCAGCAATATCAGTGTGCCCACCAAATTCCCCATTTTTCTACCAAAAGAAGAGCGATAAGTCAACAATAAGGTTTGTGGGTGAAACCTCAGACATGGTGTCATCCTAGCTATAAGGATGACACCCTTATGTTCACCCTGTGAACATACCTTATAGTGGCTCCCTGTTGCCTACAATATAAAAGGCAAAGTTCTCAGTCTGATATTGAGGCCTACCTCCCTCTCTTGATTTTTCCCCCCACTCTATTGATGAATCTCTCAAGCCAGGACTCAAATCACCACTGCATATGTTTGCTTGGAGGCTGCTCCATGGTCTTTGAAGGACCCTGGGGCACCTGGGCATGTGACCGAAGAATGTTGCCCATTTGCTAGAACTGAACTGTGGCCTTGATTTCTGCCAGGACTGGGGCCTTGCCCTGTATCCCATCTGAGTGCTGCCTGCCCCTGTGGGCTTTCCCCACAGTCCCCTACCCCCCTATCACAAGTGGTCATGAAGATGTCCCAAACCACAGGGCCTGCCTCCGTCCTCTGCCTCTCTAGCTGCAGGGCCTCATGTACCGGTTACAACTCTCCTCTTCCCTGCCCCAACCCTAGCTCACTCCATAACACCCTCTGGACATGATGCCCTTCTGCTGGGCTGTCTCCAATCCTTCACTGGCTCCCAGTGTCCTTCTCAGTCATGTCCCCCAGGTACCTTATGCCTAAGAATCCCAAAGGATGAAAAGTGCTGTAGTGTGATAATATTTATGTCAGAGCTTTGTGAAGTGCTAGACATATACAAGGTGCTGATGTTCTTGACATTCCTGAACTTGGAACTTGGGTACCACCCTTCCGCACTGCCCCTGGTGCCCATGAGTCTCTATCCTGCCCCTGAGAGTCTCATCTCCTCACAGGTCCTCAAGGACCTGCCTCCCACTCACTCACACAGTCCACTATGGGCCCTCTTCAAGTTCTTAGAGCCCTTATCACGTTATTCATGGTGACATTTCTTTAGACCCTGTCTGGTGCTCCAGGCTCAGGAGATCTGGCTCAGCAGCAGACAAGTTGTGTGAAATTGACCCTCAGTTTGCTGTGAAAGAAAGGGACTGGGACAGCTGTGGGGCTTTCCAGTTCCAATGTTTTATTATGTAGGCATTTCTCCTTCTTATCTAAACCATATGCTTTTCATTCTGTCACCTACAGTATACTGCCAGGTTTGTTTGAGACCGTGTAAATGTGATTTGATATTGGAAACCGAATATGGATCTGTCCTACTGATACGGCAAAGTGACTTCAATTTTGATGCTCCTAATATATATTTTCACGCCTCATCTCATCACAACTGAATTAGTTTCTAGGAGAAGTTTAGAATATTGAGTAGTGTAGTGAAAGGTCATTTCCTTATTCTGTTTTGTGCTGCGATAACAAAATAACAAGACTGGGTATTTTAGTTCACGGTTCTGAAAGTCAGAAAGTCCAAGATTGAGGTGCCAGCCTCTGGGGAGGATCTTCTTGCTGAGTTATCACATGGTGGAAGGTGGTAGGGCAAGCACACAAGAGAGCAGAAACCACTCCCAAAAGCCTTTTTCACTGCAGCATTAATCCTGGGATTACTAGGGATTAAATTTCTATATTTGGGACTGATTACACTGGTAATAGTTTCCAACATGAGTTTTGGAGGGAACAAAAACATTTAAACCATAGCAGCTACTAATCAAAAACCTCCATGTTCCACAAATACATACTCCCAAACAGAAAACTTAAAGAGATTTTGATTCTGCAGGTCCAGACGAGGACTGGACAAACCTCTCAAGTAGTCCTGATGCAATAGCCCTAAACCATCCTTTAAGAAACATTACTTTAGGGAGTAAGGATTTTTAGAATAATCTAGAGAGCAGAATTTTATTCCTGGGATAAACAAGTGATACTTTCTTTATTTGTGGGGAAATGTTGATCGATATCCTTGAGGAATGGGCATGGGGCCAGAGGAGCGCTGATCTTTGGTTTCTGTACAGAGCAGGTTGTACACTGCAGTAACTAGAACACCCATGCTTTTAGACTCATGTATAGCCTCTGTCTCTGCCACCATGGCTACTCTGTTCAGAAGTTTATTGTGCCAACATGAGGACAGCTGAGGGCAGAGGCTGACTGGCTGAGAACAACAGAAATCATTTTATTTGATTGGCTGATTAGTGCCTCCCCAACCAGGAATGCTCTCTACTGGGCATTAATGCAGTTATAAAGATGTTCAGACCTCATTCTCACTGCCTTGGTCCACACACCTCTTCTCCAAACACCTTCATTGCCATTCTTCCCATCCTTTCCCTATCACATCCCTGATAAACAGGCCAAGCTACTCAACCACCTCCTATGAATCTCTATCTGCCATCACTTCTGCCTGATGCTCTGCCATTAAGAGGATATTACCTCAGTGCTGTCCTGAGTTAGGCTGTAGTATAGCAGCTGCCCATTTTTGCCTTGCACCCACATACCAACTGGATCATTCATGAATCAAGTTTAGCATTTTCCTCCTCTGTCAGATGCTCATGAAGAATCTTCCATGCATTCTGTGGCAGGCTGACTCTAGACTCTAAGGTTGTCCCCATGACCCTACCTCCAGCTATTCACACTGTGGATAATTCCCTCCCTTTCAGTGGTGGAAGAATGGAGAAGAAGGTAAACCAATGGGAAGCAAGGGGAAATGTGTGTTGTACAAGGTGAAAGCCTCCTTATCATCAAATGTCCACACACATCCCTAAAAGAGGAGCACCAGCCTGTATGTAACATGGTTGATGGGCTGCTTCTATAGATCTACAGAAGTCAAGAGAATCTGGACATTTGAGATTGTCAAGTCCATCAATCCAAATAGCCTCCTTTCAAGTCTCAGTATCCTAGTTTTTTTTCTCAAACTGGTCTTGACCTTGGTGTACCAGATTTGCTGGGTTTGAGAATTTAACCTTCTCTGGGGCGCTGTCACTCATAATTGTGTTTCCAAACACAATTTGGCTCAGATTTCTTTACCCTCTGGCTGCAGGATATGTGAATCATTTTATATGCTACTAAATAGGACCTCTCTGGCTTTCATATTTGATCTTATATTGGCAATTAATCACCCCCAGTCTTTCATTATCTTTAATGAATTAATCACACCCTTCCCAAATGACTATCACATTCCAAAGCTGTTACAATTACTATTTCCCCAAATCCCTGAGATCCTCCATCTGCTGCAAACCCTCGCACAGCACCACAATTCACTTTGCCACTGATGAAAGTTTGAACAATTTCCACAGCATGCCAGGAGCTGTCAGTGCTCCACGACCACCAGTGATGGGGTTCTAAAGTTCACATACCAGCAGCTGGCAGGTAATCTGGCTTCAAAATTCCAGTTTAAACCCTGTGTATTTGTTTGCAGGTGTGTGCGCACGCTGTGGATCAAACTCAGGACCTTACACATGCTAAGCAACTACAGAGCCTTTTTCTAGAACTGCTTCTGGATTAAATCCCTTAGGAAACAGATATTGATATTTGCATGCATAATTTTTTATTTCCTGATACTCTCAAAAATAAAACATGAGAGGGCTGAAGGAAGCAGAAGTAGGCAGAAGAAACTGTTTGGTGATGTGGGTTAAAATAACTTGTATAAAGAGTGCTGGCTTAAGAAAAAGGAGCTAAGCTCTTCTACCCCTCTAACTAGTCCTAGGAGGTGGTTTGCCCTCAGGGAAGATTGGCAACTCAGATAAAGTGGCTTAGTTTGGCTGAGGATAGTTGTTGGAGAATGATTCAGCTAAGAACTGTCAGTTGTCATACTCCCAGCAACTTAGGTAGTATCTCAGTCCTGAAAGGAGACACACCAGAGCATCCACTGCATCTGTACTCCCTGGTTTTAAAATGGTAGTATTGTCATCCGCGAGTTAATTCTTCCCACTCCCAAAAAACTTTTTTTTTTCATTTACCACCTTAGTGCTTCCCTTTCCTTTTCTAGTGACCCCATAAAACTTAATCCAGGTATGGGTTCTGTCTTGTCTGTTCCAAAGGGCAACATACTCAAAACCCTCTTTTACATTAAAAAACTTCACAAATTTCCGCTTAATAGTAATGCAATAATAGTAACTGAATGAATATCTATTAAAAACAAATAATAAAAGCTATTATAAACTATGGACTGTTTTAAGCACCTGTGAATGTATTAATACAAAAGATGTATATTTATATAGGTAACTCTTGTTCTAATGACAATGCTTGGTGTGTACATAAATTTATGAACTCCCTAGACTAGGATACTGCCTATAGTTGTGTACAAGAATAGAATGGTCACCTGAAGAAGCAAGTAGAGATTGAAATCTAGCCCAATCTCTTATTTACTAAGTTCACCCCATCAAAAGCTGAATGTGCCTGGAGGATGGTGGCACTTTTTCTAAACAAATTGCTGAAACAGGTTATCATTTTGTCATGAGCCATTCATGGGTTGCATGTGGGTCACCACGCATGGAAGCCTTGTAGAAAGAGACATCTGGTGTCTGGGAATAACCAGTGGACATTTCCTCTGGTCAATTGCCCAGGGACAATGTGAATCTCTATCCCACTCTGCTGTGGCCCACACAGCACCTGAGATGGGTGTGACCTGCCAAGATGTCAATCCACCTGCTGACTGCAAGATATCCCCAACAAAGACTCAGCCCTTGAAACCTTATCCCGGTCTTTGATGTACCCCTTAAATAAACTACCCGAGCCATTTTCCCTTTGTCTTGTTCCAGAACCCATGGGGACTAGATCTCTCAGGGTCTTTACATTAAATAAATATATTTCTGTGTGTTTGTGTTTTGTTGCTAATTAATTATCTGAGATTGTTAGTTTTAGGGTGGCTTGGATTTCCCTGGGCAGAAAGAACCCTGCAAAGAGACTGGCTATCGTTCCCCAAAAAATCATTTAGCATTTTTTTTCCTACTTAACATAAAGTCACCCTTCTGCCAACTCTGGACCTGCCCAGTGACTGATTACAAGCCCCAACTCTATAGTCAGGCAGGCAGTCCTACATGTGGATTCTACGTTTGCCACCTATTTGCTATTAACCTTTGATGTGCTTTGAATGTTTGTTACCCCTAAGTCTATATGTTGAAATAATACCTCCAAAGATGATGATTTAAGACATGGGGGCTTAGGAAGGTGATTAGGTCATGAGGGTGAAGACCTCATGAATGGATTAGTCTTTTTGGTGTGTGTGTGTGGGGGGGGGGGGGATACCAGGGAGTGAACCCAGAGGTACTTAATCACTGAGCCTTATCCCCAGTCCTTTTTTGTATTTTATTTGGTGACAGGGTCTCCCTGAGTTGCTTAGGGCCTTACTAAGTTGCTCAGGCTGGCTTTCAACTCGGGATCCTCCTGCCTCAGCCTCTAGAGCTGCTGGAATTACAAATTAGGTTACAAGTATGTGCCATCTTGCCTGACAAGAAGTAGTGCCCTTTAAAGGAGGCCAGAAGGAGTTAATTCCACCATGTGAGGTTAAAGTGAGAAGACTGGGTGTTTATGAGGAAGCAAGCCTTGACCCAACACTGAATCTTCATGCCTTGACCTTGGGACTCCCCAGTCTCTAGAATTAGATTTTTATTGTTTATAAGTCACCTAGTCTATTTTGTTATAACAGTTCAAATGGACAAGACTACTGCTTCCTTATCTGTAAAATGGGATTACAATACTTCCTCTGCGCAGTCATGGTGTTTGTTCAAGTAGTGAATGGACACACATTATTTTCACAGATCTGTCTTATCAACTTTATTGAGGTCTAATTTACATGCAATAAAATGTCTAAACATTAAGTGTACAGTTTAATCAGAATAATGTAAAGCAATGACCAGATAAAGCACCTGTGTGCTTTATACTATCCAGGGATTGTAATAGGACCTGTGGAAGATACAAAGTAGCATAAAATACCCTTAGTTAAATCTGGTTAACCCTTTGATTAGATTAGGGCCTGGGTTGCATGTTCTCCCTTTCACCCTCCCTCACTAGGTCCTCTGCATAACTCATCGCATTGTCTAATACTTTAGTCCATAAAGCCACTTGCAGGCATCTTCCAGCTTGTTCCCTGTTGTATTGTCAGCACCTATCACAGCGTTTGGGTTTTCCATGTTCACTTACAGAAGACCCTTGTCAACTTTATAGTTTTTGTTTTGTTTTCTTTTTTTTTTTTTTTTTTTTTGGCACTGGGGATTGAACTCAGGGGCACTCAACGACTGAGCCACATCCCCAGCCCTATTTTATATTTTATTTAGAGACAGGGTTTCCCTGAGTTGCTTAACGCCTCTCGATTGCTGAGGCTGACTTTGAACTCTCGAACCTCTTGACTCAGCCTCCAGAGCGGCTGGGATTACAGGCCTGAGCCATCGTGCCCGACGAACCTTACAGTTTTAATTAGTAAAGGTCTGTGGAGGCAGCAGCATTGAGAAGGATCAGATTTCAATAAGATTAATGTACAATTCAGGGCTAAACCCAGTACTTGGAAAAGATAAAGGTGGTTTATCTCAAATACCTGCCTGGAGCCCACAGTGCACGAACCCTGGAGGAGCTGACATTATTATCAATTGTTTAGCTTTCATTAAACGTGTGCTACTAGACTTCTGATCAGGGTTCAGGAATTAGATGTCCACGGCTGCATGGACATGGAATGTGGAGGACCCCTCATTCGGGGATCCTCTTCCTCTCCAAGAGGCACATACTACACGTACCTTCAATAGGCCAAGATACGCACCTTCTTCAAATGTCTCTGCCCTTAAGGCAAATGGTTTGTTCTGTGACCAAGAAGGACCGAAGGACAAGATCCACAGTGTGTCCTCTTCTGCCGAAAGATCTACTCCACGCTCCCCAACCCCAGTCCTTTGGGATAAAGTAGGCTGCAAGTCGAACTGTGTCGTCGCAGAAACGCCGGCAAGATGCCCCACGACTACAAATGAAGTTTACAGGCCCTCGGCCCGCGCGCCGCTTTCCCGCCAGAGCGTCGTGTCCGCGGGACCCACTAATTTGGAGACAGTCGCACTAAAGTGTCCTTACCCGGCGGTCTCGAGTGGGTGCAAAGGACAGGGTGAAATTTCATTCGCATCTCCTTAGTTATGCCCGTTCCAGTCTATGCCTCTCGAAACGTCTGTCGCCTTAAAGATGCGCCTTAAAGTGTCAATCCGCAAAGGGTTCCCATCGAGCGGCGCGAGTCCCGCCGGAAGTGACGCGTGTCCTGCGCGCATACTCCCGCCCTGCCCTTCGCGGCCGTTCCGTGGCGGGAACCGAGGCGACTGTAGAGACTGCACCTACTGCAAGTCTTCGGGTCCCGTTATTGTCTGAATTAGGAACAGAGCTGAGACTTTGCCACCACCTCGTCCTTTTCTCATTCCGGAAGACCCCAGAACGAGCCGGCAGTCCACTCGCTTCGGTGACGAGAGGCTGAAAGATCCAGGCTCTGCGGTTCCCGCGCGGAAAACAGGGTTTGCAGGTGACCAGCGGGTGAAATGTGGAGCTTGCCTTCCCTGCCCGTCCCGTAATGCCCCTGTGAGGTCTTCCATCTCGCATACCCACCCACGCCTGCATCCCTTAGCGAGACGGGGTTTCGGTGTAAGCGTCTCTTAGAGCCCAGCTTTGGGCCGTATTATTTTTAGCAGCCCGTAGCAGGGATGAAATAGTCTAAAGACGTTAAGACCCTTGGCCGCTTACAGATATTAATAATTTATTTTATTGAATGTATAGTCAGTGCCATGCAGAGCTGAGAGTTCGCAGTTTTCTTTCTTAACTCAGCTGTCTTATGGGATAGGCCTTAGCTCCTTTTGCAGAAGGGAAAATCCCGTCTTGCGGGTGGTAATTAATTCATCAAATGTTATGGAGCATCTGTCATGTGCGGTTCTAAACACGGAGGGCATACAGCAGTGGGGAAAAAAAAAAAAAAAAAAGAGTTGCCACTAATGCTAAGGATTTTCAGGCAGGCTAATGATGTGTTTTGTTTGGTTTTCGCCCCCCTGAAAACACCCTGGCAGAATATTTACCCAAATGTTAGTAGCTATCTTCTATATAAGGGACTTCATTTGAATTTTTTAGATTTCTCATGCTTTTCTGTATTGGGTTCTTCAATTGAACATGTTAACAGAGAAACAACTATTTTCATTTTAACAAGAGTCCCCCACTCTTCCTACCCCATGGGCGTGGCAGGGGTGGGAGGGGGGCTTCTTTAATTGGACACCGGCTTTGCCAATGAAATAGATCATTGAGTGGAGCTCGGCTGAAGTAGCAGTGAAGGTTATCATTTGTGGTCCCAGCACTTCTGATTGCAGAGTCCATTTCAGGGTGTAGCTAGATCTCACCCATAACTGAAATGGAAGAAACTGTAGAAGTCCATATACAATTTGCCTGTTAGTGGTGTCATATTTATCAATGCATTTGGAATTCTTAAAATTTTTTCTGATACGCAATTTGTATTTGTTCTGTAACTTTTTCATTATAAATACATTCTAAGTTCCTTAAGAACTTTGGCCTCTTTTGTGTCCCTTGTAACCTTCAGTACAAAGCATTCAGAGCATCCTGGGGCATGGGGTGATGTTCTTACAATAAGTATTTATGAATGCCTTTGCACAAGGTAATTGTGCTTTCAGGCTAAACTTTCTCTTAATGATTTCAAGAAAGCCTTATTTTATTGATTGATTGATTGTCTTGCACTTCATCAGGGTGAAGTAACCATGCAGGCATTTCTAAAAGGCACATCTATCAGTACTAAACCACCATTAACCAAGGATCGAGGAGTAGCTGCCACTGCAGGGAGCAGTGGTGAGAACAAGAAAGTCAAACATGTTCCATGGGTGGAAAAATAGTAAGAATGCTTATATTTTTGTGGAAATAGCTAATAAATTACTGCTGTAATCTGTTCTGATTTCTTTTTTTAAAATGTGAGGGGAAATTAGTTCATTTTGTTTAGATGCTGTTCTTGAAAATCACCCAATTATATAAATCACAGAATCTTGGTATTGAAAGATACCTGACCTAGTTTAATTCCCTTATTTGGTAAATCTTGATAGCTAAAGTTTGTAGTTTGGGGGGCTGGGATACAGAAATGAAGAAAACAGTTTTTGCAAACTGGCTGTCAGGAATTCTACTTAAATCCAAATAACCCAAATGTTCCTTTTTTATTACTAGTAGGTGGAAATTGTCTAATTTTGTTTATACATTTTTGGCATCACAACCCTTGAAATGGCATTTTAATTTTCATCAGTAAATGATATTATAAGAAGTCATTGTAACCATTGAATGGATTGATATAGCCTCAGTTATTAAGGGTTTGCAGATTATTTATTGGCCAAGTAAGGTACTCATATGTTTTGTTTGGTACCAGCATTCCTTATAAAAATCTAGATTTTTAAGATTTTTTTTTTTTTTTAATTGTCAATACTGAGGAATGAACCCAGCATGCCACATGCTAGGCAAGCACTCTACCACTAAGCTACACACTCAGCCCAAAAATCTAGATTTTTTTTTTTTTTATTATTTAAAAAATTATTAGTGGGAAAAATCTATATTTTCCGCTTCTCAGGAGATCAGGCAGCATTGGCTGCAAGATCTCAATGACAATTAAATGGACTTGTGTATTGCTTCTCATTTTGGGAAGGTCATGTGTTCCTTAATTTGCCATAGTCCTTATTATCTTTTTTCTTGCTGTACATCTGCTTTCTTCACTCTCATTGTCTGCCTAATACTTGCAGTATTTGAACATGAGACACTGGTTTGTAATATATAGAGGTATGATTCCTGCCTAGCATTAATCTTATTCATTAGGAAAATGTGGATCAAAAACTTGATTACTTAACTAAACACAAAGTCTACTCAGGGATGGGAATATATAACTTTGTTCTAGCTTTTCTTAAGAACACTAATTAATGACTTAGGATGAAATTTATACTTCACATTGGTTAAACTTGGTTTTTGTTAGCCCTTTTGGTACAGTTAGATAATAAGAAAAAAATGGCATTAGCCAATTCACATTTTAAAGTATATATATGTAACCAACATAGTTATCTTTCTTTAGATTATTAAATAGTTCTCCCTTTTCAGATCAGCTTCATAATCTTATCTTGTCAAAATATAACACTTTCTAGGCAAGCGTTTAATTTTTATCCAGTTGGCATTTGTGGCATATAAAATAAAATCCCATTGCTTAATTCTTGTTGCAAGCAGTGCAGATGGGAGATAAAAAATTATTTTACTTCTGTAGTATATATTACTTAAGGTAAATACAAATGAGGTTTCTACCTTCTTCCAATTCATTCCCAATATATGAGAATTATTATTGGTATTTTAAAAGAAGAAACACTTGAGTCTTTTCTGTGGCTACCAATGCTAAATAACTTTTTTTCCTTCCATCCCCTCAGTCGCCCAAAATGTGTAGATGAAGTTGCTTTCCAAGAAGAAGTAGTTGCAGTGTTGAAAAAATCTTTAGAAGGAGCTGATGTGAGTACCAGATGATGCTCAATGTCATTGGGTAATTTAAGAATTAATTTATTCACCCTCTTCCTTTGTTTATAACCTTTTGCCTTCATTAGATACCAGTCTGTATAGCAATGCCTTGATAACTGTACAAACAGTTAGTTCAACAAATGCTTATTAAGCATCTGTATAAGGCAGCTTTCCATTGCTGTGTTAAAAATACCTAAAATAAACAATTTACAGGAGGAATGGATTAGTTTGGCTCACAGTTTTAGAGATTTCAGTGGTTGCTTGACCACATTGCTCTGGGCCTGTGGCTGCACAGTATGTCATGGTGGAAGTACATGGCTGAGGAGGCTGCTCACCTCATGGTGGCCAGAAAGCTACAAGAGAAGGGGCTGGGATCCCTATGTTCCCTTCAAGGTATGCTCCCAGTGACCTAACTTCCTTCCACTAGGCTCCACCTCCTAAAGATTCCACTGCCTCCCAGTAGTGCCCCAGGCTGGCAACCAAGCCTCCAGTATACTATCTTTGGGAGTGATTTAAGATATAAACCATAACAGTATCTTCTGTTCAGTCATATGTAGCATTGCTACAGAGTATTCAAGTAAGTAAAGACCATGAACAAAACAGACTGGGCTTCTTTTTTCATGAGCTTTTATTTTGGTGAGAAGAGACAATAAACAAGCCAAATAAATAAGAAATTGATAGATAATGTTATGTGTTATAAAGAGCCACACTTTTCAAACTTTACGATTTGGCTTGAACTACAGCATAAGAAAATCATTAAAGCTGCATGCCTGTAATCCTAACTACTTGGGAGGCTGAGGTAAGAGAATTGCAAGTTCAAAGCCTTGTAGCAAGACCCTGCCTCAAAACAAAAAATAAAAAAGATTTGGGGACTTAGTTCAGTGATAGAGTGCCACAGGTTTAATCCCCAGTTCAAAAAATTAAAAATAAAATCATTGAGCATTTAATTCTGCTTAAGCTCTCTGTCTCCAGCTGTAATGTATAAGGTAAAATAATCCTTGAGTAACCTGTCATTTAGATTATTCAGAGACAAAATAAACCCATGTAAAGAATTAGAAATTTCAGATTGTATATAAAGATGTGCCCACGTACTTTAAGAACTCAATGAAGAAAGTCACAGATGAAAGTAGGATATGGTTGGATTGCTTGTTTTGTTAATCAAGATATACTTCCTTAAACCTGGCTGCTTTTAATATGAAGTTCTTTGGTTTTTGCTTCCATAGTTCTCTTATAATTACCCTGTGGGTTGAATATACCTTATCCAAGATGTTTGGAACCAGAAATGTTTTAGATTTTGAATTTTTTTAAAATTTTGGAATATTTGTCTTAAACCTAATGAAATATCTTAGGGATAGAATCCAAGTCTAAATACAAAATTTATTTATGTTTTATATACACATAACCCTAAAAGTAATTTTATGTAATACCTTTAATAATTATCATGTATGAAACAAAGTTTGTGTGCATTGAACCATCAGGAAACAACAGTGTTACCATATCATCCACCCACATAGACAGTGTGTGGTTGTTTGGTTTCACTGTCATTCCTGACTCTGAATTTAGATACTGCTGATAAGCAATCATTTTCTACATTTATTCATACATCACACTTAACAGTTTAAAAAAATTGACATTCCACTGATAGTGAAAAAAAATAACGTATTTAGGGTAACTAAACACTTGTAGCATCATGTTGACACTCAAAATGATTGGATTTTGGAGCCTGAAATTTAGATTATGGACATTCAATCTGTATTACAGTACACCTTTGGAAAGAAGTTACAGTTACAAAACTATTTAAAAGCTTTTCTTTAATTGTGTTTGTTTTGGTTCACAATTTCACAGTGGTACAATTTTAATTGCATCACAAGATAGGTCCAATTTAATTACTAGTATTTTCAGCTCTTTAAATAAATGTTATAGGATTGTGATTTAATTTTTGACTTGAGATTGAATAAAGGTCTTTGTTTTGTGACCCCTTTTTTAATATTTTGTGGACTGGGGATATAACTCAGTGGTAGAATACTTGCCTAGCATGAACAGTACAAGGCCCTGGATTAAATCCTCAGTACCACAAAAAAACCCAAAATGCTTCTTTTCAAACCAAATTTTACAAAACAAAACAAAAAATAATTTTTCAACTTCTAAATAGTAAAGAAAAATACTTTCTTCATTTACTTTCAAAGGTAGAATTATAATAATTTTTTTTTTCCAAAATCAGTTTTATGCCAGGCATAGTAGCACACACTTGTAATCCTAACAGCTCAAGAGGCTCAGGCAGGAAGATGGCAAGTTCAAAGCTAGCTTCAGCAACTTAGCAAGGCCCTAAGCAACTGTCTCACAATAAAAAATTAAAAATGCAGGGGATGTGGGGATGTGGCTCAGTGGTTAAGCATCCCTGGGTTCAATCCCTGGTTCCCACCCAAAAAAAAAAAAAAATCAGTTTTAAGATGTGATATTCCACAGTTCTTAAATGTACCACTTATATCAGACTATTATATAAGGTTTGATAATTCTACTGTTTTAAAGAATTTAAATTATTGTATGTTATAAGTTAATTACTTGGATGAATCATTACAAATGTTGAGGTATGCATCAATCAAAATAACAGGTATAACCTTAAAAACTAAGGAATCTAGGAATATTTTTAATGTTTTTTTTTATCTTTTAAATAGAGCCTCATAGTTTGTATCTTAAGGTATATGTTACCAATTAATAGTCTTTTTTTTTAATCTTTCTTTTAATTGTTGATGGACCTTTATTTTATTATTATTTATATGTGGCACTGAGAATAGAACCCAGTGCCTCACATAGGCTAGGCAAGTGGCCTACCACTGAGCCACAACCGCAGCCCCCAATCAGTAGTCTTTTAATTATTATATTTACCTGTATGTTGGTTTTTGATTTATTTGGTAAACACTGTAGTAGTATTCACTGTACTGAAAACTATAGTAGATGCTAAGGATACAGAAGTGACTGGGACAAATAAGATTCTTGGTCTTTTTGAGTAAACCATCTAGGGAGTTAGGTATTTTACAATTAAAACCATCAATTAAATAACCATAAATAAATGTAAACTGAAATAAATGCAACAAAAACAAGTGAGCAAATAAGAGAGGAGGCCCACTTTAGATTGGATGGTGAGGGAAGATGTCCAACTTGTAATGCATTAGGAGTTTGCCAGGCAAAAAAGAGTAATGTCAGATTCTAGGTCATGGGAACAATATATTGCCAGGCCTGAAAATACTTAGCTATTGGAAGCCATTAAAGCTGGAGCCTGGAAGGTGAGGGTGATGGGCAAGTCATAGAAGTCCTTACAGGTCATGGTAAGCAGCTTGTGGATTTTTGTCTGTTTTTTTCCCTTTTTTGCCAGGGAAGTGAGGCGGGCTGTGCTGAGGATTGAACCCAGGGCCTTTCACATGCTAGGCAAGCATTTAACCTCTGAGCCATATCCCGAGCCCTTTGTGGTTTCTTCCTAAGTAGAGTGTGAAGCCAGTGATAAGGTTTAAATAACAAGCACAGTGATATTTGATTTGGTGAAGAATTAATGGACAGGGTGGTCAGGCAAAGATGAAAGCAAATAAACTACTTCCTAGTGTCCTGTATGTAATGATTTCCTTACCTTAGAGGACTTACTGAAGAATGTATAGTTTCAGCTGGGCACTGTGACTCATGCCTGTAATTTCAGCAACTTTCGAGGCTGAAGCAGGAGGATTGCAAATTGAAGTCCAACCCCAGTAACTTAATGAGATCCTAAGGATTTAGCGAGACTCTGACATAAAAAAGGGCTGGGAATGTGGCTCAGTGATTTATTGATCCTGGTTTCAATCTCTGGTACCCCAAAAAAGAATGCATGGTTTTAGAATGGAGCTCATTAAAATGTAATACATTTATTAATCTTTACCACAGATCAATTGCCTAGTTGATAGGAGCCAAACTAGCTAGATTAAAGGTATAAAAGAAGATCGCTAGTCATTTCATTTTATCCTTTCTTCTAATGAATTCTCCCTTTCTTGTGGGCATCCCTACAGGGTACACAGTCATGATGTGGTGTAGTGTCTAGGGCTTTATAGATGTTTGGGGTTTTTTTGTTGTTGTTTAAATATTTTTGTTCTCATTCAAAGCTCTTGTATGCCTTTTTCAGTCCTTTTTCCTCAGTATTGGCCAAATCCCATTACCCTTTTGATCTCTTTCCCCTTTGAAACAGCTACATCTTTATATAAAATCTCACCCAATCTTGAACAAAGAAATCAAAAGCCTGAGATTCCCTTCAGACATAAGTAGGTCATAAATACAAGAAACATAGATATTGGTTCAATTTAAGAGATTAGAAAGATACTTTGGGGAAAAAAGTGATAGTATATGAAAAAGCAGTATTTAGAACTGTTAGTACTATGATACCAGTTAGATTAAGGAATCTTAATAGCTACACACATGTATCTTCTCTACTAGGGAGATCACTAAACTGTTCCACAGACATTTGCAGTCATCATTTCATCTATTTGTGCCGAATACAATTGATAAAAGTTAAAATTTAATTTCCACAGCTACCTAATCTCTTATTTTATGGGCCACCTGGAACTGGGAAGACATCCACCATTTTGGCAGCTGCTAGAGAACTCTTTGGGTAAGCTGAATTTAATCAAACACTCTCTCACCTTTTTAAAGATTTGACACCAAAAATCTTTGGTACTACTTTTCTCTAAAAATTTTCATTTAGTTTCTGTGAGGTTCTTGGGTTTATTTTTATTTCTGAACTTTTATTAATCCCAATTCATCCCCTCCTCCCCAGTAAATTAGCTACCTACATCTTTTGTAACCTGCATTCTGAACTTTGTTCAAATATTTGAATGTACTATAACATAGGGAGCTTGTGATTTTTTTTCTTTAAATTATTTTCTATAACTTTTTTGTTATGATTTTGGAGCCCAGAGGACCACCCTATCCCTGGTCATTAATTACAAGCACCCTTGTAATGCTTCATCTGTATCTTTGAGATAGAAACTGCTATTATTTTCTGCATCACCCCTCTTGAGTTGCCCCTGATCTGGATTTCTTAGTCCCTGCCTTGAGTGGCCAGCCAGGCGAGCTTCTGCCCTCAAGCCTCCTGAGTGTAAGCAGAGTAAGTGGTAGTTGATGGAGTTTAATTCCAGGTACACCAGAAAAGTCTCCCTGTGACATTTCTTCTTCGATTCCTCTTCCTTGTTTGACTAACTGGTATAGTCAACTCTTCTAGAGGAGTTAATAGATGGACAGTTGACCCTTCAACCACTTGGATTTGAACTATATAGGTATAATTATATGTATCTTTTTTTGAAGATTTGCAAAAATTTGGAAAAACTTGAAGAATCATGTAATCTGTAAATATTGAAAAATTTAAGAAAAGGGCATGTCATAAATGCATAAAATGTCAATAACAGTCTATTTTGTCATTACTACCATAAAATATACACAAATCTAAATTTAAAAATGTGTCAAAACTTATGTGTACAGACACAATTTGTATATAATGCTATTCAAAGTCAGAAATGTAAACAAATGTCAAGATGCAGTAATTAATTCTAACTACATAAAATTAACTGTAGTACATATTGTACTACGGTAATAATTTCAAAGCCACTTCCTCTTGCTGTGAAACAATGAGCTCAGATATCAGCTATTTAAGACGCCTTGTAGTTTTGAGCAATTTGTCTAATAAATTAGTATCTCAATAAAAAGCAGTCCCTCGCAGTTCTCACATATTTTTTACCTTATGTAATACATATACAAAATGTGTATTGATAGTGGCCTGCATCTAAATATAGTGAAACATGCACAAACATAACAAAGGCTGTCTTGAATTTACCCAGAATTTTTTATTAGGCCTATAGCCATGGGGTACATCAGAAATCCTACATATGAAAATAATAGTTGCCTCTGAAACACCAAACATGAAAGGATAATTGTGTCACAGTGTAAGGGAAGACAAAAGAAGAAGCTGCTATAGCCTTAGATTTATTAGATGACAACTTTCTTTTTTCATTACTGAGGATTCAACCCATGGATGCTCTACCACTGCCCAGACTTTCTTATATTTTTTTATATTGAGGTAGGGTCTCGCTAAGTTGCCCAGGCTGGCCTCAAACTGGGGATCCTCCTGCCTCAGCTTCCCTAGTAGCTTGGAATACAAGGATGCCCCATCACACCCAGCTTAGACCAGCAACTTTTGTTTCTCAGATTTTTTTTTTTTTTTTTTTGATACTGGGAATTGAACTCAGGGACATTCAACCACTGAGCCACATCCCGAGCCCTATTTTGTATTTTATTTAAAGACAGGGTCTCACTGTGTTACTTGGTGCTTCAATTGGGAAAAATAAAAACAAAACTAAATCTCTTGTGGGATGCAGGGGTGGTGTTTAAGATTGAGCTCAGTTCTTCATACATGCTAAGTACACACTCTACCACTGAGCTATACCTCTAGCCAGTCTTGTTTTTGTTGTTGTTGTTTTGTTTTGTTTTTTTAATTTAAAATATATGTAGAGAAAAGACTAGAGGGTAGTTTCAGACCAGTGGTTTGACGGGGCATGCCAGGTATTTTTATTTTCTTTTGATTTCTCCATAGTAAGCGTATACTACTGTTAGTAATTTTTTAAAAACTCATCTAACTGTTCATGCCAGAGCTAGGGAGGTAGCTCAGTGGAGAGTACTTGCCTAGCATGCACCAGGTCCTGAGTTCAGTCCCCAGTACTGGGGTGGGGGGCAACTGTTCATGTTAAGGCTGAGGGTGTATATAGTTCAATGGTAGAACACTTATCCAGCATGTACAAGGCCCTGGGTTTGATCTCAAGCTACACACACACACACACACACACACACACACACACAGACAGAGGAAAAAAAAAAAACCTGCTCATGTTTTAATCCAGTGACTTTCCTTATAATAAGCTACACTCTGGAAATGATTTGAAAAGTGCTCAAGTATCAAGAATTCTAACAGTTAAGTATGTTAAGTAAATCCAGTAAGTAATTATTATATAACCATTAAATAACATTTACAATGGTTCTTTTTTTTTTTTTTTTTTTCCTCGGTACCGGGGATTAAACTCTGGGGCACTTGACCACTGAGCCATATCCCCAGCCCTATTTTGAATTTTATTTAGAAACAGAGTCTCACTGAGTTGTTTAGCACCTCACTTTTGGTGAGGCTGGCTTTATTAACTCTTGATCCTTCTGCCTTAGCCTCCCAAGCTGCATGTGCCACCACGCCCAGGTTACATTGGTTCTTATAACATGGCAAAATAATTATTATACTATATCAAGAGGACTAAAATTTTACATATTTTCTTATGTAGCGTTTTTTTTTAATGCATGAATAAAGCTAACTTGTTAACTACATGACTCTGAAAAAGAAAGAACACAGACTTGCTCACATACCTTCTATGTATTTTGCATACTAGGTGGATTTTAAACTATTTCAATGTTCAAATGTTAAAATGTGATAGGCCTAGGTTACTTGAATGGTCTACAGTGTTCATATTTATGAACATATTTATGTTCATATTTATTTGCAGTGTTAATATTTCATATTTATTGTATATTTGTTCATATTTAAATAGGCCTGAACTGTTTCGATTAAGAGTTCTTGAGTTAAATGCATCTGATGAACGTGGAATACAAGTAGTTCGAGAGAAGGTGAAAAATTTTGCTCAATTAACTGTGTCAGGAAGTCGTTCAGAGTAAGTAAACTTGCCTTCCCTTCTCCATGGCATGTAATTTTATTTGTTTTAAATGTAGGCTGTGGTCTGCATATGCCACACAAAAGTTTATATGTTGAAACAATCTTCAAATTCTAATGTTAATGGTACTCGGAGGTGAAATGTTGGGAGATAGTTAGGAGAATAGATGAGAGGGCAGGGCTCCCATTGATGACATCAGTGGCTTTATAAGAGGAAGCGAGATCGCGTAAGCAGCCTCTGTCTTGCCATTTGATGCTTTCTGCCATGTTATAACAAGACAGCCCTCAACAGATACATACAGTCCCTCAATTGTGGGCTTCCTAGCCTCCAGAACTGACAGAAATAAATCTATTTTCTTTATAAATTGCCCAGGGTTTTGCTTTTTTGTAGCAACACAAAATGGACTAAGACAATAAATGTCCTGCCAAATTTTGAGCTTCTTTAACTTTTATAATTATGTTAGAAAACAAGTTACCTCCCTTGTCAGATAAACTCTTTAGTTTAGTGTATATTTCATAGCTTGAGTTACCACAAAATTTCTTTGAAACTGGGATAGTTTTAGAGTGAAAAGAAACACTATTGGTAATTAAAATATGACTGTCATGCCTGAAGCACACAGAGCTTAGGTGGCAGAGTTAAATTTTACATCAGAACACTTTAAAATTTGTAGAAAGTGAATGACTAATTTTTTTTTCTTTCAACTCTATCTCTAATAAATGACTAATATAGATAAAGAATTCTTAAAACTCAATAATAGCCCAGCACAACTCAGGATCATGAGGCAGGGAGATTACTGGTTTGAGGCCAGCCTAAGCAACTTGGCAGGACCTTCATCTCAAAACAAAATTAAAAAAACAGAATATAGCTCTTAGTTCAGTTCACAATGCCAAATAACAGTAATAACCCAACTAAAAAATGGGTAAAGGAATCCAAATACACATTTCTCAATTTAAAAAAAAAAAAAAAGCTATACAAATGGCCTTTAAGATGTGAAAACAGGGGCTGGGGCTGGGGCTGGGGCCCGGTGGTAAAGTGCTTGCCTTGCATGTGTGAGGCACTGGGTTCGAGCCTCAGCACCACATAAAAATAAATATATTGTGTTTTCATCTGCAAGTAAATAAATATTTTTTAAAAATGTGAAAACAATGCTCTTCAACATCATTAAGCAAATAAAAATCAAAACCATGATGAAATCCTACTTTATACCTACTACCTGGCTAAAATTATTCTAAATTGAGAATAAGTTGTTGACAAAGATGTGGAGAAATTATAAACTTCATACATTGCTAGATGGAATGTAAAATAAAGTCTCTTGGAAAACAGTTTGGCAGTTCTTCTAAAAGTTAAGCAGAATTATCATGTGACCCAGCAGTTCTACCCCAGGTACATAACCCATAAAAAAAATGAAAATGCATGACTGCTCAAAAATGTGAATAAAATCCATAACATTATTCCTAATAACCAAAACATGGAAACCCAAATATCCAAATGATTAATGGATAAATAGTTCAGAAAGTACAATAGTGATTGCCTAGAGCTGGCAGATTTGGGGGACGATAAGAGTGACTCCTAATGGATACAAGATTTCTTTGGGTGTAAAAATATTGTAAATTTAGACTGTGGTAATGGTTGTACAATTCGTGAACATGGTAATGCCCCCACTGCACACTGTTTTGACTTTCTGTAATTTGAGTTACCTGTGGTCAATTGTGATCTGAAAATATTACATGGAAAATTCTAGAAATAAACAATTTTCAAACTACAAGCCATCAAGTAGTGTGTGTGATGAAATCTCAATTCTGTCCTGCCTGGTACATGAATCATTCATTCCTTTATACAGCATGTCATGTCCACGCTGTATGTGCATTCCACCTATTAGTCACTCAGTCGCCATCTTGGTTATCAGAACTGTCACAATATCATGGAATTTGTGTTCAAGTAACACGTAATACCCTCCAAACACAAAAAGAGTGATGCTGGCAATCACTAAATATATATTGATGATTTGATAAAATTATTTCATTTTATTGGCTGGCCTCATGAATACCCATAAAGAGGTCTGGAAAGAAATGGGTTGCTAAATACTACTGATCTCTTATGCCTATTAAACTTCACCATAGCTATGTAAGTATAGGGGAAAAAAACATGGTGTGTATGGACTAATACTCCAATTTCAGACATCCACTGGGGACTACCATATACTAAAAAACATTGTATACTTTAATTGGGTGAAGTGTATGTATATATCAGCAAAGCTGTTAAAAACAATACATGCTAAAATCTGATTCCTATGTGTTTCTCCAATTTAGTGGGAAGCCATGTCCTCCTTTTAAGATTGTAATATTGGATGAAGCTGATTCCATGACCTCAGCTGCTCAGGCAGCTTTAAGACGAACTATGGAGAAAGAGTCTAAAACCACACGTTTCTGTCTCATCTGCAACTATATTAGTAGGTATGTATGTTTCCCTGTAGATGCTAGGCAGTCTTATTTATTTTGGTACTGGGGATTGAACTCAGGGACACTCAAGAGACAGGGTCTCACTGAGTTGCTTAGTGCCTCGAGGTTTTGAGGTTGCTTAGGCTGGCTTTGAACCAGTGATCCTCCTGTCTCAGCCCCACCCACCCCCCCAGCCTCTGGGATTACAGGCATGCACCATCATGCCTGGCCAGTCTATTTTTTTAATTGACACGTAGAAAGTGAACATATTTATGGGCTAACGTGACATTTTTCTGCATATATACATGTAATGGATCAGAGTAATCAGCATATCACTTCAAATATAGTTGTTGATACCACTTGTAAGGCAATTTTATTTTGATTTAAAGATTGCATTAACATTCCATCTTGATTTGTTCTTAATAGTGGTTTTTTTTCCCTCTCATTCTTTTGTAGAATAATTGAACCCTTGACCTCTAGATGTTCAAAATTCCGCTTCAAGCCTTTATCAGATAAAACTCAACAGCAGCGATTACTAGACATTGCTGAGAAGGAAAATGTCAAAATTAGTAATGAGGTAAGTAATTCCTTTGATGAATGTCCATGAAGAGGTCTGGAAAGAAATTTATCACTTTGACCCTACTATATTTTTCAGGCAAACTGAAGCTAGATGAGCAACAGTTGGAATGTCTAGGAGTTAAAGGTTTACTACTGTTAAATTATTTAAGCTAATTTCTTTCAGACACCCAAAACTGAGGTCACATATACAAGACAAATACTGCAACAAATAGTCTAATAATACACTTCAAGTGATAAGGTCCTTACTCAGAACTCAACCATAATTTGAATTTCCTTTGCTTATTTTCTGTGATCCAGGAAATAGGATAAATATGGATTTCATTAAAATCAAAAGGCTCTCTGGTCATCATAGTTTATTCCCACCAACTAGGGAGGCTGAGGCAGGAGGATCTCAACTTCAAAGCCAGCCAGTCTGGGCAACTTTCTGAGACCCTATCTCAAACAATGAAAAAGAGCTGGAGATGGAGCTCAGGGATGAAGAGCCTCTTGATTGAATCCCCACTACACACATACACACACACAAAAAAAAAAAAAAAAAAAAATGAAAAAACCCCCCTATTTTCTTTTCAGGGAATAGCTTATCTAGTTAAAGTATCAGAGGGAGACTTAAGGAAAGCCATTACATTTCTTCAAAGTGCTACTCGATTAACAGGTGGAAAGGAAGTCATGGAAAAAGTGATCACAGACATTGCTGGGGTAAGAAACTAGATAAATTCATTATAGTTGTTTTATTTGTGGCTGTTTGAAAATTTTGCCCAGATATTTATGGTGCTATTATGTACACTAGAATATGTAATATGGGAATAAACTGGGTACCAGGATACTAGAGGAGGTAACGCTGATTTTTCAGTTCATCAAGTACATTATTCGATTTTTAAGTATAAAAGGTATAGCATTAGGCACATTAGGTATTCTGTTAAAGCACCCTGTTATCCCTTAATATCTGTGGGGGATTGAGTCCAGAACAGCCCTTCCCCCACAAAAAACCCAAGAAAGTTCATTCAAATCCTTTATGCAAATTATGTAATGTTCACATGTAATCAATTGTATTCACCTTTCTTTGTGCTAGTTTTTATATTGTTTAGGGAAATTCAGGGCACATGCAAACTTTTCAAATATTTTCCATCTGCAGTAGGGTAAATCCATGGATACATTCAAAACATCATTCCCATTTTTCAGAAAACTGCTTTCCCTGAGGCCCTTAAGGATCAGGAAAAGGGTGGGTACCCTCACTCACCCACTGACCAGAGTACTGCTGTTCTTGTTCCAAGTTTCTTCTTCACAAGAGTTCATCAGTTGGGAAGATGAGGATAACTCCTTTTGCACACATAGGCCACCTCACTATTCTAAGTATGAAATCTATACTGAAATGATCTTTTTTTTATACCTTTTAGGTCATACCAGCTGAGGCAATTGATGGAATATTTGCTGCATGTCAGAGTGGCTCCTTTGATAAACTGGAAGCTGTAGTGAAGGTAAAACCAGTTACCAAACTTGGGGTAAAATTTAAGTGATCTTACCGTAACAATTTTTTCTGTTACACAGGAATTGATAGATGAGGGTCATGCAGCCACTCAACTTATAAATCAACTCCATGATGTGGTTGTAGAAAATGATAACCTTTCTGACAAACAGAAGTCCATCATTACAGAAAAGCTTGCGGTGAGTACATACCATGATTACCCTAGATTATTTATCTGAGGATAGTTTGTTGTTTACCAACTTTTTTAAAATTATTTCTCGTAGGAAGTTGATAAATGCTTAGCAGATGGCGCTGATGAACACCTGCAATTGATTAGCCTGTGTGCAACCCTGATGCAGCAATTAACTCAGAACTGTTAAAGTGAATAAAATGACTTTTGTAAATAAAAGGTTTTGAGAAAATAAAATGGCCAGAGCATCTTTAAAGTGAATATACAATTTATTTAACATTCAAACTTCATTAAGACATGTGCAATATGGCAATTTTACTGGGGATTTCACCCTACCTAGGATATGATTGCTTGCTGGGGCTTAGCAACAGGGTCCAGTTCACACTTAGCACTAATTAAATACTTTATTGAATAAATACAATACCAAACAAAATGCATTCAAATGCTTTCTAAAAAAAAAAAAATCAATTTTAAAGGCCTTTCTATTCAGGCTAATGACAAACACAATAAAGGCAGATATGCTAGTTTAACATAATTGGCTGATTTTATACAGCACTTATATCTTTTAGTCCACAAGTATATTATTAAATGATAGAGAACATCTAATACAACCATTTCTACAGAACTAGGAAATAAATTTCTAAGAAAGAAAGATTTTACAGACCCCATCTTTTATACCCACCCCAACAGTCTAACTCTAAAGAGGATAAAGCCGATGACTTTCCTCACAAGAGCTCACGACTAATGTCGCTTTGCTATCAAAATCTGTATTTCTGATCCGTTATGAGCATTGAGACAAGATTCAAATATTCCCAAAGAAGCACAATGCACGTTGTGATCGCCTATTCAGCAACAGCGAGCACTGCATTCAAATATATCTCATCCCAGGAATTAAATAAGGTCAGCCACATTCATGGGCATTTCCTCCACTGTAGTATTGTAGAAAGTCTCAATGTCACGAAGAATCCTCTTGTCTTCTTCAGTAACAAAGTTTATAGCCACACCTTTCCTCCCAAATCGACCCCCTCTGCCAATTCTGTATAAGAGAAAGAAACCAGCAATCAGAAAATTACTTCTTGCATACTTTTATGAACTACTGAACATGAGGATCCACTTGTTAACCATCAGCTGCTGTTTACTTATCAAGGTTATCGTGCTTCTAATTGGAGCACTAGCTGCTAAATCAATATCTAGAGAAAAAAATCTTCCTTTGCAGTTAGTGCCAAAAGGATTCAAGGCTTGTCTGGCTGCAAAATGAGATTTTATCAGGCGTCTTGAGCATTATTATAAAGCAGATGACAAGTATTGTGTTTGGGGTAGTGAAATTAAAGCCCATACCAAAGTGGGCCAGCCAAGAGCAGTTGTCAGCCTGGGACAGATGTAAACACCAGGAATAAAACAAAGAGAACAGTTATGTAATCCATTTCGACGCACTTCTGGAACTGTAAACTGTAAATACAAATGCTGCAAGGTTAACTATTTTCTAAAACTCACAACTTTTTTTCCAGTGGGAAAACTAATTTTGGTATGGTAACCCAAACTTATCACTGCTTTTTTTTTTTTTTGCTCAGTTTCTTTCACACGTTATACTCAAAATTACTCAAACGTGTTTACCTCCAAAACAGCTCTCTACCTTCCTATAGAAACCAGACAATACAACCACCTAATGCTCCCTAACAAATGCTAACATACAAAATGCCTTGGCTGGAGCAACTTAAAATATCAAATAATCATGACAAAAGAAAAACAAATATAAATACCGACTCGCTCTTTATTCAAACAGTGTGCTGTTTCGCTTATGATTCCACGTCCTAAATTACGTCAACGCCGTTTCTGAGCGCCATCTCGTCATCAACTGCTGCTATCGACTCCTGTATTTTTTAAAAAGTCTTTTTTTACATCATATAACAAAGTACAATTCAATTTATTTAGGGATAAAGCCACTATAACTAAACCAGGGATCACTCAAATTGCTACCAGGCGACACCAAGAAAAATCCCAATTATAGAATCACCAAGAAAAAGCACATGGACAAAGAGCATCACTAAAAATAAAGCTCAAACATACGCTAAGACAACCAACAGATCTAAAGCAACCTGTTCAGTATTATATGTGCACAAACTGGGCCAAAGAGTACAAGTTTTCCCACTTTGTTCTGACCAATCTTCCCAAGTACAATGTAAATTACATCTGTTACTATCTTTACTGACTATTCCCTGATGACAGTGCCTTTCATATAAAAAAAGAAATATGAATTTATTTCACCAATATACAAAGTCAAGATGTTCTCACCTGTGAATATAGTTTTCACGATTGGTAGGTAGATCATAGTTTATAACCAAAGACACTTGTTGCACATCAATCCCACGAGCCTGAAATAAAACAGTGTATATTTCAGAGTCCTATTCAAAAACACTGGGAGATGCCTATATAATGTAGGCCACAAAATAGTAATGAACTATACAAAGCGGTATAGCCCACTGTGGAGCGTGGTCTTTTATTTTTCTCCCAAACAGCCCAATCTGGTAAAGGCTATTAAAAAAACCTTCCCAAATATATTAACTCTTGGTATATTACTTAAAAAACAGCAAAGTACATATATACTTACCAACAAGTCAGTAGTGATCAGAACTCGGCTTGACCCTGATCGGAATTCCCTCATGATAACATCTCTCTCTTTCTGGTCCATGTCACCATGCTGCAAATGAAAAAAACCTTAATTCAAGAATCACCAGTCAGGTCAACATTTAATTTTATGAACATGTATGAGACCAAGCGTCCCTGGCTGCTATAGGGGTATAGCAGACAGGTATAGGTAAGAAACAACTTTATTTTGAGCAGGGGGAACGACAACACAGCACTTAACAGCTATATTGTAGTCTGAATCCTGCTTAAAAATGAATATTCAATGTTTAGATTACTAAGAACATCTCTTACCAGAGCAGAAACTGTGAAGTCCCTGGCATGCATTTTTTCAGTGAGCCAGTCCACTTTGCGCCTTGTATTGAGAAAAATCACAGCCTGCGTAATGGTCAGTGTCTCGTACAAGTCACAAAGTGTGTCCAACTTCCACTCCTAAAGCATTTCAAAGAAGAAAGAAACAAACTTAGATTTCTACTGTTCGTTAGAAATTCTTTCCATAAGTCTGTGTAATATATGTTGCACCAAATCTTAAGACAAAGGACACTGGACATTAAGAAAGAGGTCCACCCCAGTCTTTTTAGGATCCAGTGCAGTTAATTTTCTTCTTGTGTGTACTCTGCTAGCATTATTGCAAAAACCAAGATATGATCCTAGCTTCTGCAATTTTAGCACAGTGCTTATACAAGAAGGTAAAAATCTCTCGTAACAATAGACAAAATTACCTCTCTTTCAACATTAATGTAAAACTGTTTGATTCCTTCAAGGGTCAATTCTTCCTTCTTCACCAGAATTCGAATTGGATCTCTCATAAATTTTTTGGTCACTTCCAACACATCTGTTGGCATTGTGGCAGAAAGCAACACAACCTTAGAGAGGGAAAAAAATGTTGTCACGGAAATAGATAGCACAAAAAGAACAACAAAAAAAAAAAACAGAATAATGTTTGACACCAAGCGTCTCTTGTCTTATCATGGAATGAACTAGACAGAGATAGTAATGTATCAAATGCTTTAAGCAGGGGGAACGACAATAAAACACTTCAGTTATATTGTAACTGTACCTGCCTTAAACAAAACCTCTGAAGAGTGAAATAAAGCTTACCTGAATACTTGTATTTAATTTTTGGAAAATCTCATAGATTTGATCCTTAAACCCTCGGCTCAACATTTCATCTGCTTCATCCAAAACAAACATTTTGATCCATTTTGGAGCTGTTAATAACAAAGTCATATTGTATCATCTCTCCATTAATGAATTTGAGTCTAATAGTAAAAATAAACCATATTAAGATAATACTTACAAAGATATCTTCTGTTTAACATATCAAACACTCTCCCCGGTGTGCCAACAACAATATGTGGTGCTTCAGCCTGCAGTTTTTGCATTTCATTTCGAACATTTGTTCCACCAATGCAGGCATGACAAGTTGCTCCCATATAGTCTCCAAGTGCCAGAATCACCTTTTGGATCTAAAAAAATTTTAAAAATTAATTATTGTCCTGTAAAAGTATATACCGTGACTAACTTCCAAAGCATAATGGCAAGTTTTTGGTCTGTCAACAGCTTGTATGCATGCATAGCACAGAACTACTTCCAAGCTTAAAATGCAGATTGACCTAACTACTTCAAGGTACAATTCTTTTCTGTCTGTGCCCTGTCATAAGTTGGATCCTGCTGACACAGATATCAAGTAATTAAGTAACATTTCCTACATTATTCTTCACTGTGTAAGGTGTAAACAGTGAATCAAGTAATGAATGTAATTACAGCTTGGGCAAATATTGATTTCTCCCACAGGGTATGGTGCCTTAACCTTAATAAAGCCTACAGCTTTATTAGAAAGGTTTACTTCAAAGCCAATACAGCAGTGAGCTTTGGAAACATAGCATGCAACAGATGCATCACAAACTACTGAGACAGTCAAATGGTAACATGTCACTGCAGTTTTCATGTTGCACAACTGCATTCAAATTAAAAAACAGGTACAAATCTAGTTCACCCTAAACAGAAAGCTTTGGATTCACAATCTTTTGGTATACAACCCTAGTAAAACATACCTACACACACATTTCCTGCTTAACTTTGAACAAAAACTCCCTGCATGCATGGACAATTTAAAAAGGAGGGCTCTGAAAGGACCAATTTAAGCTGTTTTAAATTCTTGACAGTTGTGAAACCTGAAACCTATGCAACACGCAAGCAGTTTTTTCGAACTACACTATCAATACCTGTTGAGCCAGTTCTCTGGTGGGGGCCAATACTAGTGCTTGGGTCTCCTTGAACTCAATCTCCAACTGTTGCAGGATGGAAATAGCAAATGTGGCTGTCTTGCCAGTACCTGACTGAGCTTGAGCAATCACATCATACCCTAAAAAAAGTAGGATACATATTTACCGATCCCACATCAAATCGTCACTTCTACTTCACACCATGTATTCCAGTTGGAACATGAATTATGCCCAATATTCAAGTGATCAGCAATGAGTATTTTCTTCATTTCAGGTCAGTCCCGAAAGATGTTTGCCATCATTTCACTTTTAAGGAATACAAATAGGTGCTAGTAGTCCCCCAGAGGTTACTTTTCCCTTTTTTATGGTCTACATCAAGGTAGAACAGTGAATTCTTTTTAAATGCCAAGAGTTTTCTTTTACCTTTAATACAGGGAATAATAGCTCTCTGTTGAATAGCTGAAGGCTTCTCAAAACCATAAGCATAGATGCCCCGAAGAAGAGACTCCTTTAAATTCATATCATCAAAGTTATCAACAATCTCATTCCAGTTGCTCTGTTAAGTTAAAAAAAATTACAAAACAATTAAGTAAGATGAAGACACTCACCTTTCAAGACCTTAAAAAATCCACACCCATTTCTTACCTCGATGACACCATCGGGGTCCATTCCCTCTGGTCCTCCATGTTCTCTGCTGACAAGAACACCGCGTTAGGCAACATCCCTTTCCCAAGCCACCTTAACCTTTTCAAACTTTGTCAATGCCCTCCCTACACGTGTAGTCTTAAAAGAGCAAACGAAGCAGATGCTGCAGGGCGCATTAGGAACCGTGGGCCTTCCCCAAGGTTCAGGGCTGTGGACAACTGTAAAAGCAGGCCCACAAATACTAATCAGCCCCCTTCCCCTTAGGCCAGAGCGCCAAATGCTCCCGTTTCGGCAGCGGAGGGTCTCGCGAGAGCTTCACGCGAGGAGCTCCGCCCCTAACTCTGCGCAAGCCGGGGTGATTGACGCCGGCGAAGGGGCCTGCAAAGGGCTATGCCAACGGTTCGCCGGCGCTCCAGCTGCAGGCCCAGGCCCCACTGCCTTCGGGCCACGGGGTGCGCGCCGCAGCGACCCACCGCCCTCAGCTACAGCCTAGGACCCCCAACTCGGGCCGTTGGCGGCAAATAAAGCTTTGGGACTGGGTTACACTACACAGAACGAGGGCTTTAAAACTAAATGTATACCTTGCTGCACTGGGAGGGGAAGCAGCCACTTTCCTCTAATGCGTTTGTCAGAAAAGACCCCCTTCACACTCCGTTTCCGGGCCCTCGCTCTCTCTACCCGCATCTCGGGGCCCAACCCATCATGGAAGCTTCTCGAAGGGCACATAGGGGCATAGTACCCCAAGGAAACGTCGATGTACCTGGAGTTTCGTGCCTCCAAGCCATCCACTACAATCTCTGACGCTACGTAACCTTCACTATTCAACACCACCACCGGAAAGGCGCCATACCTGTTATAATCCGCGGAGCCACCAGACATGATCCGAAGAACCACTCAGCGCCCGACTGAAAAGACAGTAGCACCCCGCCACCGGTTTTTTATAGGCTCGTGGCCGGAACCCGTTTCTTGCGGAGGAATTTACTTGTCTCTCATCGGTAGCCGCAAAATTGTGATCCTGAGGTCATTACCTCAGGTGAAATCCTAAGCGAGTCGATGAGAAAATACAGATTTCATAGTTTTTCGACTTTGCAGGATCGCTGGAAATCCTAGGATCGAGAGGAGGGCTGGAACTCTTTACTTCGCGGCGGAAGAATATTGCAGCAGGGAGACAAACACCGCTCCCCGCCCGCCCTGCTCCTACGGGGTTTCCGCGTCCCCGACGCAGAGGCGGGCCGGGGAGCGGGGGCCCGCCCGGGAGGCGGAAGCCTGCGGCGCGCGGTTAGCTCGCGGCCGGGCGCCCGCGGGCCCCGCTCCGAGGTCGCAGCCGGGGGTGAGGTAACGGAGGGACTGGCATTCCGTGTTGTAGACTGGAGGAGAATCAGGTTATTCCGCCTCTTCTCACCACTATTTAATTTGACGGTAAAGAGCCGCCAGGCGTTTAACCCCGTCATTTAACATCCATTTAGATCTTGAAAGTGTGAGACCCCTGCTAGGGAAAATGTCGGCCACCCAGCACATGCCAGAAAATCCGGTTTGCCGGTACATTTTGCAGAGCGACAAAAAGAAAATAAAAAAAAATTCTATTGCCATTTACAGATGTCTCCGAGTAACAACTCTGTTCGCCTCTTGTTGCTTCTGGTCTTTTCAAAATAATGCTAATGATTTTAACTAACAGGTGGTGTAAGGAAAGCCTGATAAAGTCATTATTAACTTTGGCACATGGGTAGAGGTTTAGAACCAAGTAAGCAGAAATTTTAATGATACTTCTGGCAGATACAATTCCATGCCACTTTGGGACCAAATAAGTTTGGGTTCCTTTTTTTTTTTTTTTTTGTAAGGCTTTGAGTTTTAATTGCCTATGGGTAGTGAAATGTTGATTAACTGAAATTCAGAGCAATACAAATCTTGCTGCTTATCTAAACTTTATGGCTTCTTAAGTCTCAAAGATTTTCATTTAGCCTGAACACAAGCCCCTTATTAAGAATAAAAATGTTTGATCATTGAAGTTTAAAACAGTCCTACTGAGTGCATCATGACTACTCAATAGAACGTTTTCACGTTAATTCAGAAAACAAAGTCTAATTACTGAAGCAACTGATTCAATTTCCTATATTATAGAGGAGATCTGGCTCTAAATAACATTTTAATTTTTAAAAATCATGTATGTACTTGAAAATTGCCAGGAACTGTAACAAAAATTAATACCAAAATATCAAAGTGGACCTGGCTCTTGGTCTAAAGATGCTGCTTCTCATTCTTTGTGATGGTCTGTAATATTCAAATCCAGATTTGAGGTAATGCCAGACATTTCTGGAGAAGGATGGTGGTCAGAGAACCTTATTGTCTCATTCAAAAACTACTAAAAAAACAATACCCTGAAATCTAAGAAAGTGAGGAAAATACTAAATCAGAAAGGGCACCAACTGCTTAGTCTTACTTGAGTTTTAGTTTGGTAAAATCAAGTGATCATGGGCTGAAATCAATCAGCGATTAACACCTATTTGTGGAGTATTTTCTTTAGGACTAGCATTACCACTAGATACTGTGAAGGATTTTCCAAAGTCTCTTAAGAGGAAATGATCAAAGGGCTAACCTTTAGGTTACAAGCACTGATGAAGTTTCAAGATAAAAAAGAATAATGTAGTCAGAAACTCAGATCTACAATATCTGTAACCCCACAATGTATTCCTAATAAGTGCTGTGCTTACCACATTTGTATGTGCTTACTAAATAATAAGGAACATTAGGTAATAAGTGAATTAATGATCAAAGCATATGCTTTAACAACGTTCTGCAGATCTACAAAGAGCATTCACACTCTGAAATTAAAGATAAATGTTTCTCTTTACCAGGGATCTAAAATTAGATTGCCTTCTAAAAGTCAACTATAGATGCTTCTTACCCAGCCTGGCACCTGTGAGACCTCAAATAATGCAAAAAGTCACATTTCCTGTATGAGCCATCCAATTTAGCCTTGCTCTTCAGTAACCTCACCTGACAGTTACAATCCCATCTAGCAGCTATGAGCTGACATTCATCAAAGGAAGCATGGAATTGGTGCAAATTTGTCAGTACTACATGGAAAAACAATAGCAAAACCTTTAATGAATATGTTCTGTTGGTAGTGACATCTTCCTAATGAAATACCATATAGTCTCATCATTCGGGAAGCATTTGTGTGCTATCTTGAGATTCTTACATTAAGTCCATCAGTGGATTTTAAGCGATAGCCACACAACAGTATGTTGGTAATTTATTGATATATAAAAAGTTTGTTAATGTATATGTTTTGGATCTAATTATTACTTATTAATGTTCTTTATTATTTAGTAAGGAAACTGCATAATACCTTCTGCTCCTACATCTGTAATTTTAGTGTTTGAAAAGAATTGCCTCAAGCAGGATAGGAGTGGTAGTTAGTGCTGCTACTCATCTCTTTTTTATTCTTTAGTTGCTGGAGGAAATGAGAGGATAGATTCTGCCTGTAGGTAGGCAGCATCCCTGAAGCAATTTGGAAGGAGGCACTCACTGCCATGTTCTTCATAACTTATAAAACCACTGGCATGAAAATAGGTAAAGGTAATAAAATTGAAGAAAATGGAGAAAACTGAAAAGGATCATGGAAGGAACTATTGAACTTTATAAGGTCTAACTTTGAATCCATTTTTCCAAGGTTATTAAATTCTACTGGGTAACCAAAATGCATGTTTTCCTACCCTTACATAGAGATTCAATAAAAGTACATTCTGTATTTCAAATCAAGAAATATAAACCTGTGTTATGGGTGTAGCTCAGGGGAAAGGGACATGCTTAGCATTCATGAGGCTCTGGGTTTGATTCCCAGCACCGTACATACACAAAATGTGGTGTGCATAAAAACTGATGCAGTTTCAAGGTTCTATAAGAGCAGACCAGACACTTTTTCTTTATATCTTTCTTTTTTTTTTTTTTTTTTTTGTACTGGGGATTGAACCCAGTACTTTGAGCTTGTTAGGGAAGTGCTCTAATTATAAACTCAAGTTCTATTTGAAATGCAGATACCTGTGGACTCTGATCTCCCACACAGATTCATTAGATTTGGTCTGATGTGGGGCCAGCTTTTTGATTCTGAAAATGTTTAAATCTACTAAAGAGTTGCCAGAATAAAGCAATGAATGACAAATATGTCACAATTACCAATTGTTAAGAGTTTATCACATTTGCTTTCTTTGTTCTAATTATGTTTAAAGTCACAGATGCAATGACACTTCACTCCTAATTCTTCAGCCAGACATCCTTTACATCTTAAAATAAAATTATTCTCCTTTCATAAAACTATAAAAATACCATTACACCCAAGAAGTTTACTGTTGATATAAGAATATGTCTAAAATCTGTCTATATCCAAAATTTCTTAAATGTTCCAATGACATACTGTAGTTTCTTATGTTTTCAATCTAGGATCCAATCAAGGATCACACATATTTAATGGTCCTGTCTCTTTAGCCTCTTTTAATCTGGAAGAGTACCTCCTACTTTTTCCCTGTGTTTTATGACTTTGACATTTTTTTTAGATTCCAGGACAATTCATTATTCTTTGTTTTAGAATGTACCACATTTTTAATATTTCTGATTTCTCCCTCATTATTAGATTACATTTCTACATTTTTGACAAGTGTGCTATGTATAAGTTGTGAAATGTCCTCAGTCCATCCCATCAGGAGGCACAGCACATAATGTTAGATTTCCTAGTACCCCTTTGTGATTTTCATTCAGGTTAATCCACACTTTGAAAAATCCTGCTTTAAACCTTGCAATGTTGTGTTTTGTTTTGAAGTCATCAAACTCTAGTAGAGTTTTGTATTGTCAGCTCTAATCCTTTATTTGAACTGCTAAACCCGTCAACAAAAACAACCATTAGTATATGGCACCACGTGGGTCCTTGCAGGCATCAAGAAAAAGGACAGAATTCTCAACTTGGATCCAATTGAGAAAGGAAAATAAGCACATCAAAACAATTTAAGAGAACAATTGTCAATCAGAAGACCAAAGAGCAGAAAATTTGTCAAGACTCAGTGGGAAAACAGATGTACTTCTATTCTATGGTGGGAGTTTTAATTTGTGTAACATTTTTATGATATTTTGGCAATATGAAGAATTAAAATGCACATATTAATTTCCCCAAGTATTCAAGTTAGTAATCTTAAACTATGCATTACTAACACAAGAAACCAGAACCCAGCTCCTCCACTTCATCATCCCCACAGTGAACAAGGATGTTTCTTTCTTCATCATTGTATTGTATTGTATTGTATTTATTTTGTGGTGGGTCTCACCATATTGCCCAGGCTGGTCTTGACCTCCTAAGCTCAAGTGCTCCCTCCACCCTCAGCCTCCTGAGTGCTGGGATTATAGACATGTGCCACTGGGCCTGGTTCCTCATTATTTTAATGGAAATAACCTAAGTATGTATCAAAATGACATTGATTAATAAATGGTATACACACATATTAGCCATTAAAAACAATGTGGTCCTCTTTTGCTTTTAGGAAATGGAATGGATTTATTTTTTCCCTATTTTTCCTCCTAAGTACAATTTAAAAGGCTAGATAGTATATAAAGCAAACACAAAAAGACTCTGAGAGGCATACAAAAGATAAACTGGCTAGGAACCTTGAGACTGAGTTGGTGGTAAGTTCCCTGCAGTTTCTTCTTGCTTTTTTTACATCCCAGATTGAAACAGAAGCAGCCAGCAACCCAGAAAAACCAATAGGCACAGACAAGAAAAACTCCCAACAAAAATCAGCTGTCTCTATCCAATCAACCAGTAAAGAGGCATCCTAGGAAGAACAGTTTTAGGCATATCACATTATTTCAGTCTTAACACCACAAAAGAAACTGGGTCCTACCCATAGCCATGCCAGCAAAGGCCAAGTATCCTGTCATCAGTATCACAACTACCACCACCTCCACATAGTTGGAGGAGACCACAACGGAACCTGGACTTCTGGGATACCTGGCAATACCTAAGATGCTCCTTACCATTCAAATGGTGTGGTATCAGAGGACACCTGATGGAAAATCAGGACTTAAACATCATACAATGGCAGCGAAGCCCCAATACCAGCCTGTCAGTAACAAGAGGTATCCCCTCTGAAATGTGTGAGGGGGTGCCACCTTTTGGCAATGGAGAGGGGTGCTTTCCTTCCAAACCAGAGCCTTGTTTCAGCCTAGAGAACTAGCTGAAACAGAATTAATTAAGCTCTAATAAGCAATTGAAAAGATAATATTACAGATTGTAAGAGAAATGCAATCAAAACCACTATCAATTCCACTTCACATCCATTGGGGGAGATATAAAAATAATAACAAGAAGCTAGAGTGTATATCTTAGCAGAGCACTTTCCTAGAACAGCAAACACACACACACACACACACACACACATACACAAATAATAACATTATTGGTGTGGGAAAATAGCAATTATTGGTCTGGAAGTTGGAAAATTGAAAACCTAATTCATTGCTGTTGGGAATGTAAAATGGTGTATCCACTGTGGAAAATATTAAACAGAGGATACCCTATGATCCACCAATTCTATGTGTGAGTGTATCCTCAAAAGAATTGAATGCAAGGCCTCAACCAGGTTTTTATACCAATGTTTACAGCAGCATTATTTAAAATATACCAAAAAAAATGGAAACAGCCAAAACATCCATTGATGGATCAAAAATAAATAAAATGTGTTTTATACACATAATGGAATATTATTCAATCTTAAAGAGGAATGAAATACTGATATATGCTACAATATGGCAGGACATAGTCTTTTTTAGAACTTTTGAGGACATCATCCTAAGCGACACAAGCTAGATACAAAAGGACAAAAATTGTATGATTCTGCTTAGGTGAGCATACAAACAGTAAAATGGTGGGGTGAGGGGAGGACAAGGAGTCATAATGGGTACAGAGTTTCAGTTCTGGGAAAAAGGTTTGTAGATGGATAGGTGTTCATATTTGCACTACATTGTGAATATACTTAATACCTCAGAATTGCCCACTTACAAATGGTTAAAACTTTTATGGTGCATGCCTATAATTCCAACTACTTGTTAGAGAAAAGCAGGAGGATCCAGAGTTTGAGAACTTAGCAAACTCCATCTTAAAAAAATATATGTTATGCAAAATTTTATTTTTACCATAAAAATTGTTTTTAAATGTCTTAATCTAATAATCTATCAGAATGAAATTCTCCCCCCTCCAACATGTGGTTCTAGGTTAACTGTCTTAAAAAAGCAATATACTGAGAGAGAGAGAAAAAAAAAAAAAAAACACCCCTAGAGTCACATAGCCATATAAGAGCATCCAGGTTTCAATAGAAAAATCACTATGAAAACAATCAGGAAGGTCTCAACCTGATTGAAAAAGATAATAGATGCCATCCCAGAGATGTTAAAATTGTCAGATCAAGATTGTAAAGCAACCATGAAAAAAATAAAATGCTTCAATGACTAATTATTCACACACTTGAAACAAATGAGAAATAGAAAGAAAAAGTTAATTGTATTCATCCTTAAAATGAAAAACCTTTGCTTATTCACTCTTCTCCCTTTCTCTCTTCTCTCTCTCTCTCTTTTTTTTTTTTTTTTTCCCTAATGCCAGGTAGGTCTTAATGACCTGGGACTGGGACACATAGAGTGGGGACCCACAACCATGGTGTGTGTTGGGGGGGCTGAGATTAAAGATAATTGAGGTTCTGGCTGTGCTGGATGAAGCTGAGCTGAGGGCCAGGTTACTTGGTAGGTGCAAAGTCCAAACATGTATGCTGGTCACACCTGCATGGGGAGCTGGAGGTAGGTAAGGAGTCCAGGGCCAGGTGAAGAGCCTGGGGATATAGGGACACAGGAAGGAGAAACCAGAAAAGTCAGTTTTGTATTAATATGTTCCATCTGTTTTTCAAGGAATAGAGTACTACAAGGCTAGAGAAACCCTGTCTGGGGAGGAAAGTGACCCAGCAGGACATAGTCTGTGACTGTGGCTGAGATAGGTACTGTGCATCAGGAAAAACTGAGCTGCTCAGCCATGCTCACCAGAACTGTAGACTGGTCAGAATCATTGGCAGGCCACCTCGCCCAAGGCAAGGAGAGTGCTGAGCAGCCCCAGTGACACCACCAAGACTGCCAGACTTGCCCATGCTCTGGGGTCCCTGCAAAAGCAGCTGCTGAGCCCAAGGAATACAGGATGTAAGCAATTGGGGTGGGAACATCTGTTTGGCTGTCAGCTATCCTGGGCAGCTTGTGCCCTCCAGTACTCCCTGCATGCAGAGGAGGTGAGTTCAGGTAAGAATAGTCAGCATCAGCTGGGACACAGCTGAAGTCACAGTGTTTATGGTGTTCTGCTTCCTTTGTATCCAAGTTTCCTCATGGAAACTTTCTTGAGCTGGAAAAAAAAAAAAAAAAAAGGTACTTCTCTGTCAGACCTAAAGCTCCTGCAACTTCAGAATTTGCTTCTTGGCAGCCTCTGATGACATTTTCCTCTTCCACCTCCTTTTTCTTCCTTTCTCGTGTTCTTCTTCCATCTTCTCCATCATTTACACCTTTTCTTCCCGCTCCTCAGGTTCCCCTCCACCACCATACAGCGCAGCGCAGCTTCCCAGCCAGTGGTGGGAAAGTAGGGGGCGACCTGGAGCACCAGGTCCGTGCTGCCGGGGACACTCTGCCTAACAGACCGTGATGGAACCTGCGGGGAAGCGGGCGCTTGGGAGAACCGCGCCCCGCCTCTGGTCCAGCTGGCCCCGCTGGCCCCGCTGATCACTGTGGGGCACCAAGCACACGCCAACGGCACAGTCAGCAGCCAAGGTGGCCACAGCTACAGCGGGTGCAGAAATACCTTGGCCTTTGAAAGACCCAGTTAAATTAAGGATTAAAAGACAAGTCTCAGATTGGGAGAAGGTATTTGCAAACCACATAACTGACAAAGTATTTGTATTTAAAATATATAAAAACTCTCAATAACTTAACAGTAAAGCAAAAAATCCTAATACAACAAAAGTAAAAAAGATTTCACTCAAGAGAATATACAGATGGCAAACAAGCACGTGGAAAGATGTTTAATAGTAGCCATTTGCAAAACACAAATTTTGAAAAATGTGAGATTATCTCTACACAACTTAGAATGTCTTAAATTTAAGAAGTGACAATACCAAATTCTGGCAAGAATGCAGAGAAATTGGATCTCATACAGGGCTATGGGAATGTAAAATGGTACAACCACTCTGGAAAACAATTGGGTAGTTTAAAAATAAAACTAAACATGCAAACATCATAGGATACAATCCAGCAATATCACTTCTGGGCATTTAGCTGAGAGAAATGAAAATTTATGTTCACACACAGACTCATACATGAATGATCATAGAAGATTTATTTATAAATAGCCAAAAGCTGAAAACAATCCAGTTATTTATCAACAGTGTGTGCTTAAACTGTGTTGTATCCACACCATAGAATGCTACTTAGTAATAAAAAAGGAGAATATGTTCATTGACATATACAACAACCTGGATGAATGTTGAAACCATCATGCTGAATAAAGAATCCCAGAAGGTAACCTGTTACATACTGCATTATTCCATCTATATGGCATTCTTTTGTTTGTTTATTTGCTTGTTTGGTACAGGGGATTGAACTCAGGGGCAGTTGACCACTGAGCCACATCCCCAGCCCTATTTTGTATTTTATTTAGAGACAGGGTTTCACTGAGTTGCTTAGCACCTCGCCTGTCCTTTGCTGAGGCTGGCTTTGAACTCACAATTCTCCTGTGTCAGCCTCCCTAGCTGCTAGGATTACAGGTGTGTGCCACTGCACTCTCCCTATCTGGCATTCTTGAAAAGATAAAATTATAAAGATAAAATGGAAAACAGTTTACTGGTGGCCAGGAGTGGGGGAGGGATGAATGTAGAAGAAAAGTGGGTGTGGCTATAAAAGGGCAACCTGAAGATCCTCATGATTGACTTAACTACATTCTGATTATAACACTATACTGCAGCTTTACCAAGAGTTACCATCAGTAGAACAGGCCAAGGAGCACTAGCTCTTTATATTATTTATTATGCTTGCATGTCAATCTAACATTTTCTCAAAATAAATGATTTAATTAAAAAAAAAAAAAAGAATGATGGCTAAAGGTATCATGGTACCCTGGATTAGATCCCGGTGTAACATAATGGCATTAGTGAAAAAAATTGTAACAACGGGCAGTGAGGTAACCAGATCTATGTGTACCAAAATGGAAAGATTTTAAAGATATTGTAAATGTAAAAAGCTAGTTAAGGGGCTGGGGTTGTGGTTCAGGGGTAGAGCACTCGCCTAGAATGTGTGAGGCCCTAGGTTCGATCCTCAGCACCATATAAAAATAAATAAATAAAATAAAGGTATATGTTTAAAAAAAAAAAAGCTAGTTAAGGATTGAGATGAAGATCAGTGATAGATCACTTGCCCAGTGTACCCAAGGACCTGAGTTCAATCCCTAGCACCTCAAAAAAGAAAAAAAAATCTAGCTCAAGAAATTATTGTTAATAAGATTCTATCTGTGGTTTAAAATGGATAGATATACACATAGGAACCATGTATTATATAAAGTTATTTTAAACTTTTCTACAACAAAAATATCCTCTAAATATCTTTATTTAAAGGGAGTACAAATGGAAGAGGGGAAAAATCTACTTTTTACTGGCAAGTACTGTTCAATTTATATATATATATATAAACTATATATATAGTATATAAATGTATATATACTATATATATAGTACTATAAATATATATTACACTTATAATTTTTAAGATAATCATTACTAGATGTCATTCTTTTTAAAAAAATATTTTTTAGTGGTTAATGGATCTTTATTTTATTTATTTATATGTGGTGCTGAGAATCAAACCCAGTGCCTCACACATGCTAGGCAAGTGCTCCACCACTGAGTGACAACCCCATCCCTAGGGTGTCATTCTTTACATTCAGGCAAATCTAAACATATCTTACTTAGTACAAAGGATATGTTAATGTGTAATCGTTTTTTATTACAGGGGTAGCGTGTTTCCTTTAACAAATAACTAATAAAAAACTTATTTAAAATAATTTGTCATGTGATTTAATTTGTAAAAGTGTATCACTTGTCTCATTCCTTTTCTCTCTTAAAACTTACTCTCTTAAGGGGCTGGATTGTGGCTCGGCGGTGGAGTGCTCGTCTAGCACATGCGAGGTCCTGGGTTCAATCCTCAGCACCACATAAAAATAAATAAAATAAAGGTATTGTGTTCAACTACAACTAAAAAATAAATATTACAACAAAAAAAAAATCACCCTTTTAAGAGAAGCTCAAAAACCTCCTTGTTAGGATAGCCTTAGGCCTGAGCCTAAGCAACTCCATTTTAAAACCACCAGTTTAAACTTTAACCTGCAGTTTCAGCAGGCACATCCACAGATCCCTCCCCAAGGGCCTCAAACAAGTTACTTCTCCTCACCTTGATAAAGAGTGTGAAGCCCTACCAAGCTGTCCTCCTCTGATAAGAGGGAAAGATGAGAAGATCAGGGTGGAACCACCAGACCAGATGTTTCTGACCTCAGGGTAAATGATGCCATTGAGAAATCCAGTGGTAATTGATAAGCATTGAAAGGGGGAGTCAAAAAAAACCCCAAATTTAGTTTAAATGATAGATCAAATGAACAGGGATTCAGCCAGCTGAAACAAGGATGCATTCTAGTGGAGAGCCTGAGAGGACCTGTCATCCCATCACTTGTCGTTGTTCCTGAGCCTCTGCGTGAGCCTCACCGCTCTCAAACTCTACAGCCTCATCTGGACCCTGATGAGAGCCGCAACTCCTCCCTATGACCCCCTCCTCATAAGGTCGTTTACTCCACGCCAGGAAAAGCCTGCCTTGGTTCCTGACCTGGTCACTGTGGTCTGAGTGAGTGTGCATCTGCTGGACTTAAAGCCTAAGGCTTAAGACTTCTGAACTTAGCAAGCAGAGGAAATGCCTGTCATTAGCCTATCATGATTAAGTGTATTTTGCGGTGCTTAGAATTAATCTAGAATTGTTTGCTGTGGGTTAATTAATCTAGAATTGTTTGCTGTGAATTGATTATGTCTATTGCAGTGCCTAGCATTAAGGATTGCCGTTTTCTTGATTATGAACCTATAGAGTGAAACTGTATTGAGTAATTTGAGTGAAGAAAGCATTCAAAGGGGCAGAAGCAGCACGTGGACATTCTTTTTTTTAATTTTATTATTATTTTTTTAAATATTTATTTATTTTTTTTAGTTCTCGGCGGACACAACATCTTTGTTTGTATGTGGTGCTGAGGATCGAACCCGGGCCGCACGCATGCCAGGCGAGCGCGCTACCGCTTGAGCCACATCCCCAGCCCCACGTGGACATTCTTTATTTCTCCCCTCAACTGCATAGGTCGCAATTTTGCCCCCTCGTGACATTCCTCCTCCACTATGCCCTCCCTGATTACCCCAGAAATAAAGTAAGTTCTTCCTTGGACTCCCATAGCCATGGTGTTACACATATGTACTAGTTTATAGTTTAGAATATGTATTTCATCTCTTCAACCACAGTGTACACATCTCAAGACGAGGGATTCAGTTTGATTCACCTTTGGATCCCCCATACGTGAAGCCCAATGCCTTCATGCTTGCATTAGTATTCTATCACTGCTGCAACTACCACTAACTTAGTGCCTAAAAACAACAACCTACAGTTGTACAGATCAAACATAGAAATTGGTCCCATAAAACTGTAAATGAAGCAGTCAGCAGAGCGTTGTTCCTTCTGGAGGCCACATTACTATGCCTCTGTCTTTGTCATCTCTTTTACTCTAACCCTCCTGCCTCTCCCACCTATTATTATTATTATTATTATTATTTTGGTATTGGGGACTGAACCCAGGGAAGCTTTAACACTAAGCCAAATCCACAGTCCTTTTCATTTTTTATTTTGAGACAGGGTTTCAATTAAACCTTTTTTTATCCTTTTTCTCAAAACCATGTCCTCATTATCGGATTGTCATCAGGGACAAGGACCAAGCTTTTGGCAAGAATTTTATTGCTTTGCTAGCTGTAAGGTCCTTGCTTAGCATCTAGGCGGCCATCTTAAATGACAGCCGCCATTTTAAGGAAAAAGTTTCACTTTCCCACCCAAGGGCCTTTCTGAGAAAGGCCCACCAACCCTACCCTTCACCACCCACATTAGGACCCACCGGGCTCTGATTCCTGAGCTTCTCCCCTAAAAGTCCCAGAACCCAAGCCTGTTTTGCCTCTCTCTCCTATAGAGAGTTGGCCTTTAGTTGTCAGCTCTGACAAATAAGCTCTTGTGTGGATCTCTGCCTGGTCTCCGTCTTTCATTTCTTGCTTACCTGTCTCTCGTTCCTCACTTTCCTTTCACTAGCAAGGAGAAACACAGGGGATTCCTGTCCCAGAGGCTGTGATTCTGACCACCAGCAGGAACAGGGGGCTTTTAAACAGGTGATTCAAAGGCTACATTCCATGTGTTCTCTGTTGGAGTTGTAACTCACTTGTTAATTTGGGAGATATTTCTGAGATCTTCTGGTACCATCCCCAAAGTCTGGATTACTTCCTTCATATGGTGGGTGTTTACTCAAGGACAATGAACTCTTGTCAAGGTTGGGGAAGAAAGGTAACCCTGTTTCTCCTGAGATTAGGTGGGGGAAGAGATTAGGGAGGAGCAGGAGAGAGGAAGAGAAAGAAACATGTCCATTTTAAAAATAAGTTGCCGTGGCAAAGCAGCAAGGGTTATATTCAAAGAATATAGTGGACCACTGTTACAAGCTTTTTTTTTTTTCTCAAAACCATGTCCTCATTACTGGATTGGCATTGGGAACAAGTGTTATGCTCGAATTTGGGACCCCCAAAAGACCACCAGAGATCAACATCAATGTAAGCAGCAAAGAGGCGTTTATTGCGAGCTAGCTCAGTCCCCTGTGCACACACAGCAACTGGTGATGCTGAGAGGCCCCAAGCCCAGGGTTTGCAGCAGTTTTATACACTCTTTGGGGAAGGCAGGGACTTCACATACATCATAGCATCTCTTAGCAAATCATCACATTCTGTGGGAAAATCAAATAACAACTCTAAAACATGATTAGCATATCAAGTGGCAGTAAAGAATCTGGAAAGGATTATTGGTTAGTTCACTTAAAAATGATTGGTTTAAACCATGAGGGTGTCACAAGGGGCATACGTGCCAAGCTGCAGGGCTTCTGGTCACCACATCTAGGTGGGGGCCATCTGGAATTTCAGATATTTCGATATCTTGGCCTATTTTAGGCAATCACCATCTGTGTTCTGCAGAGCTTTCTGTGGTATTTCCTGACTTTAGGACTGCAATAGATCAGTGGTTAAGTTTCAGAGCAAAATGAGATCCCAAGTAAAATGAGGTTGCTTGGGTCTTTTACAAGGACTCAGTTTTTGACAACAATTTTACGCAGTAACTGAAATTTGCACCATGTCACAGAATGATGTTGGGGACTGGTGTTATTTTTAACTAGATTATCTTAACTGAAATCTGTGCATTTAAGAACCATGCAGGGGGAATGGAAGGACAGCAGAATAAAATAGACATTATTATTGCTGTGGTTATATATGTGACTGCAAGACCAATGTGATTCTGCAACCTGTACACTCAGAAAAATGAGAAATTATATCCCATCTGATTCAAATGTATGATATGTCAAGATCATTGTACTGTCATGTGTAACTAATTAAAACAAATTTAAAAAAAAAACATGCAAAGAGAGAATTGCCTATACTGTACTTTTTTCCTAATAGGACAGTGATCAATTGGCTTCTGGCAGAGGAGGTTTTCAATATGGGAGCTCTATTAGAATTGTTTCTTGGTCTTTGGAACCATTTCACTCTGGTCAAAGACAGATAAGTCAAGGTTAAACCTTGAATCACAAAGGTAAGCTTGTACTTAGGAGAAACAAAGCACAATCTAAAGTTTTTTAAAGAAGCAAACAAGTAAGCTCCGAAACAAGATCTTCCTGTTAACTCACAGGCTGATTGCCATCTTGAGGATTTTCCTTTCTCCTGAAGAGCTGGGGTAAAACCCAGGGTTTGCACATACTGGGGTTCTCTCTCACTGAGCCACACCTCCAGCCCCTCCTTTCTCTTGTTAGTCTCTCCTTCTTTCTCTTTATTTCTCTTTAGTCATCAAAACAATTCTTTTAATCAGAGATTCTTAAACTCCAGGCTTCAAAACTACCCAATTCTATTAAAACATGGATGGCTTGGAATTTGAATGTCTAACAAGTTCCTAGATAATGCTGAGGCTACTGGTCTGAGGACCGCACTTAGGAACCATTGCTTTTGATAATAGACCCAGGAATGGAATTCCAACCTTTTCATTAAATAGATCATTCACAGATTTTTTTTTTCTATCAAAACCTTGTGGTTGGGCACTATGGCACATGCCTGTGATTCCAGCAACTGAAGGGGTAGAGGCAGAAGGATCACAAGTTTAAGGCCAGCCTGGGCCTGAGTGAGATACCGGCTATAAATGAGTAAGTAAATATATATATATATATATATATATTTTTAAAGGGTGGGGATGACAAAAAAAAAAAAAAAAAAAAAAGGAAAATTTGGGAGCAAAGGTGGGTGAAGAACAAAGTTCCCCTTCCTCTTGTCTTTTTCCAGTTTTGTTTCCTCGGACCCTTCTCCTGTCCATTCAGTCAGTCTGAACGAGTTCCACCCCGGAGTGATATCTCAGTAAAGGACAAAGCAGCCCGCAGGGGAAAGGAACGTCAATCAGGCGCCAGTGGAAACACCTGTCAATCAGCGAGATCTCTGGACTAATGCCTGTCAATCAGCAGGAACCCCTGGCCAATCCTGGGGTTCGGCCAGCTCCCCTGACCAACCCCAATGGGACAAGGGACCCTAAAAACACCTTTTCCTGTCCCAAGCCCTTCCCTTCCTGCTGTAAGCCCCATAAAAGTCCAGTCCAGCTAAGCTTCCACGAGGTTGCTCCTCAGACCCTTCTCCTGTCCACTCAGTCAGTCTGAACGAGTTCCACCCCGGAGTGATATGTCAGTAAAGCCTCCTTCGGTAGCCCTTTTAAAATCTGCCTCCTTTGGTGGCTGCCCGCCTCTCCTGATCTGACAGATGCACTGTGAAAGAGAAGTCTTCTTCATTTCCCTTCCCCTCCAACTCCTCTCCCCAGAAATGCTACTCACTTCTTTTCCCTGGGCAGTATTTCTGAACACTTTAATTCAGTTTATCCAAAATCCTTGGCCATTTGGCTGGCCCTTCCCTCCTGCTTTTTTTTTTTTTTTTCCCCTCTGCAGTGTTGGGGATTAAAACCAGGGATTTGGTCATGCTAGGTAGGTGCTCTAACACTGAAATACTTCCCAGGCCCCTCTCTTCCTCCCTTCCTCCCTCCCTCCCTCCCTCCCTTTCTTATTCTTCTCCCTCTCTTGCTCCTCGTTCTTTGGCTTTTTATGATTTACTAATTGTTGGTTTCATGTTATCATGCCTTCCTCCAGTCTTTAATTTGTAACTGAAGAGGTATACTAGGTCATTCAATGAAAATTAAGTTTTTCCTTTTTCATCTTAAAAAATGTTTTTGAGAGTGTATGTATTAGAACATAAAAGACACATTTTAATTTTTTTTTATTAATAATCGAGTTATCTTTATATCATAATAGTTTTAATTTTGTTTTGGTCAAATATAAGCTCTCATGTAAACTTTAACTTTTCCACTTTGAAGTCATCTTTCCCAGTAAAAACTCCTTTTTAAGTCTCAGTCTTCTGAAGACTAACTTTAATCTATTTGCTGCATTTCCATAAATATAATTTTACTGCTGGGCACCTGTGGACAGTGTGGCAGCAAAGTGTTTGCCTTCTTCTGTCAGGCTTTATGGCTTAATGTCCCACTTTTCTTGATAATCTTTAAGATCATTTCTCTTAGATTCACATAGAGTTGTAGTGGTTTTTTGATTCTAATTACAGAAGCCCAGTTGCATTCTATTTATTTATTTGCATACTGGGGATTGAACTCAGGGCCTTAGGCATGCTAGTCAAGTGCTCTAGCACTGAGCTATAACCCTATACCCCAACTACATTTGTGACACTTTACTGAGCTTTATTTTCTAATTTCCTCCTGAAATTGAGTTATACTGTATTTCAAAGACCTCTTCCAGGGAGGTCTCCCATTCTCTGTCATTGGTGACATTTCAACCCTAGTTTTCCTGGAAAAGAAAGCTTTTACTAGTAAAGATTTCAGAAAGGCTGGAGTCACTTCTGAGGTCCTGGAGCTTTCTGGGTACATATGGGCTTTCCAGGGGCAAAAATTAGAGAAAGATAATAAAAGAAATTAGAAAACTCTTAGGTAAACTGAAATTACACAAAAGTCCTGCAAGAACAAGGAACAGAAAGGAGGGAAATACTCTCATTAAAGAAGAAAAAGCATTTTCCCAGGGGCCATAGCCCTCATAAATACCTTCACTTATGCATTTATCCTCTGGGGGGCAGCAGTTCCCTGCAAAGGAGGGAAATGAGCTGGGAAGGAAGTTAGCCTCTTGGAGGAGAGACACTCTATTTCCCATTTTACTAGAGGTGAGGAAAAACACTCTACAGGGGCTCCAGGTTCACAGAGTCCTCACTCACCTGACTAGGATTTACAAAATTAAGCTGAACCACCTCTCAAAGAAGTGGTTAACATGCTAGGAGCAGTGATGCACCCCATAACCCAGCAACTGGGGAGGCTGAGACAGGAGGATTCCAAGTTCAAGGCCACCCTCTTGGCAACATAGGGAGGCCCTAAGGAATTTAGCACGACCCTGTCTCAAATAAAAATTTTAAAAAGGACTGGGGATGTGACTCAGTGGGTTAAGCGTCTCTGGGTTCAATCAATCCCCACCACAATAACAACAAAAAGTGAGAACATTATTCATAAAGTAAGAATCCTGGGTCCCTCTGTGAGTTTGCTACTAGTGATATATGGGACTCCACCCATTTTATGGATCTATATTCATCATGGCTCAGAGATTACCACAACCACAGCAACAATATTTAATAAATTTTCTTCCTGTTTTCAGCAGTGTATCATTATTGAATGGCATTCAGATATTTATTATAAGTATATAATAATTTATGGGAATCAAACCTAAAGATACAAAAATGATCATGATATATTGAGATATATGTATTATACGTCTATATATATAGGTAGCAAGAGAGAGAAAAATAGACAATACATATTGTCTCTATAGTATGATTCTTTTGTCTCTATAGTGTGTCTCTGTAGTATGATTCTTTTTTCTGGAAAACATATGCCTGAAGACTTTTGGAAAAGATCTTTCTGGAAAGCTATCATCAAAATTTCTTTCTTTCTTTCCTTCTTTCTTCTTTTTCTTTCTTTCTTTCTTTTTTGTAATTATAAATATTTTTTATTTGGGATTTTACAATTAAAGCCACATTTCCAAGGCATCTTCAGGAAGGCAGACATGATCAATGTGTTTTAAAGCAATGGTTCTCATCTATGATTAAGACATTCTTAGGCATTTTGGATCACCAAGAGCAACACAAAATCTTCAAAACAAAACTAGTTTTAAATCTATTTTATTTAAAACAATTTACAAATAGGCCAAAATATCACTCAGCCTAAGAGAACTTCAACCTTTTTAACAACATCATAGTCCAAAAAGACTAATAATTACTGCTGATTTAGCTCACAGTATTATCCTTTCCCAGGCAGCAGAACTGTCTATAGAAATATTTTATGGGCACCTTCTATGGGCATCAGAGATTTCCACAGCCACAGGCATGGCCCTGCCCACAAGAAGCTTAGTGTGGCCAGAGAGACAGGAAACACCCAGAACATACAAATGGAGCTGGCTCCAAGTCCACACCTCTACCTTAACAAGAGCAATCACCCACATAAGTCATCACATGTTTTAGCAAATAAGCCACAGGAATAACCTAGCAATTACATGCTACATCAAGTTTCAACTTGATATGTATTTTTTTAAAAGATTGCATTTTATTTTATATTTGTGAGTTGCTGGGGATGGAATCCAGAGTCTCACATATATTTTATATTTCTGAGTTGCTGGGGATGGAATCCAGAGTCTCACATATGCTAAGCACACATTCTACCAGTGAGCTACAACCTCAGCCCAAAAAAGGTTTTGTTCAGTTCACTGATATTTGTGCTCACTCTGTTTTCCCTCAATTGAATCAAGAGAAAAATGTAACTCCAAGCCAACTGTACCATAATGTTTGCTGTCCTAAATGAAAGAATGGCTTGTCCATGTCCTAGAATTTCTGCACAGTTCCACATCCTGATGTCAAATTCAGTAGTTACTGTTAAACCGAGGTACAAATTTAGACAGCCTGTAGACAGCGCCCCATCCTACTTCAGGATCGATGCTGATGAAATCATTCAAGTTCATTTTGGAGTCTCCAGTTTCAATGCAAGGGTAGGGTGAAGGAGGATCTCTCCAGTTCCCACTGGGGTCTTTCATGTGAGATCGGTCAGAAGCAAAGTTCTTCAGGTAGCAATCTGCACAGATCACTCTAAATTTCCCAGATCACCGATCCATTTCCAGATCTCGCCTGCTATTTCCAGACAGGTATCATCTTCCTCTCATTTGATATGAAGACAGCATAACACTCTTCCAAAGGATACTGATTGTGGTTTTTGATGTATTCACAGAGTTTCCAAATATTTTCAGTAGCAGCTGCTGTGGACACAAGTGTCCCGTGGTGTGTGTGTGGGGGGGCTGTCTGGCTGGTAGAGGATGTCCCGGGCCTGGGGCTCACAGGCAGGACCCTCCAAAGGAATCTGCCAGTGTGCAGCAGCTGGCGCCAGTATTCTAGCAGAGTGGGATATCATCAAAATTTCAACTGTACTTTCCTCTGGTTGGTGAGCTTACAATAGTTTTTATTATCTTCTCATTATTCTGTATTTTCTATTTTTCACATTAAACATTAAGGCAAATATCATAAAAATAGTATATAAAAGCAAAAATGGACATTGATCAGTTACCTAGAAAAAATTTTTTTTTAGTTGTATATGGACATGATAATTTTATTTATTTATTTTTATGTGGTGCTGAGGATTGAACCTCACATGTGCCAGGCAACCACTTACCACCTAGCCACAACTCCAGCCCCAAGAAAAATTAGTAATGAATTTTAACATTTAAAAGAATATTTAAATAAAAATGACTTCAGTCCTACTTTTTCCTGGCTTTTATTTACTAATATTTATAGACCTTAAATAACTAGCATAAAGTTGTTTGAGGATGGAGAAGATTGCAGGACCAAGCAGTAATACATGTTCAAAAAAGAGGTATTAAATACAGTAAAAACACATAAGCTTATTATTCTTTCAGGACAATTCTGATTGAGTATTTATGCCTACCTCTCCTTATCCTCTTGGTCTCATTAGGTCTCTACAAATGAAGCAGCCCCAGGTTCTAGATTTCTTCATTATAGAATTCTTGACTCTCAGAAGAGTATGGGCCACCAAGGTCATCTCCTCCTGTCCTCCTAACTAGCTCAGAAATCCTTCCCATAATACCTACAAATTCCTGCCTGCAGACATGGGGAACTCAGGGTTTATACCTGAAATGCTTTGCCCCTTTGCCTAACTAGAGAACAATTCATTATTCAATATTCAAATCAGGGACACTGTTTCTGTGAGGTTCATATCGCACTGTCATCTGGCAACTATGAACATGAACTCTTGTCAGTGAGTCCTGATTCACTCCTGCCTCCCTACTAACACTTGCTTATGTGATCTTGCCAGCTTATCCCATTTCTCTGGGCCTCATCTTTCTCACCTGCAAAATGGGGTTCAAAGAGGTGATAATATGTATTAGATCTTCAGGCCATACCTGGTATATAGGAAACAAGCAATTAATGATAACTCCGAGATCATTATTTGTCATATCAGTGGTCTCAGTCTTGACCTGATGTTAAAATTACCTACAGAGCTTTTAAAATCTGATTTAGTAGGTGTGGGCTGATGCTCCTAACTAAGTGTTTTTTAAAAAGATAAATTGCCCAAGTGATTCTAATATATAACCAGGATTGAGAAACACTGCATTTTCCCAGTGATTCTGAAAGTATGGTCCCCAGTGCAGCAGCACAAGAAACTTCTAGAAGCTATTAGAAATGCCACTTCTAGAGACCCATCACAGACCTACTGAATGAGAAACTCTGGAAATGGGTCCCAGCAACTAGGGTTTTAATAAACCTTCCAGGAGATTCTGATGTGTGCTAAAATTTGTGAATAGCTGCACTCAATTGTAAACTGAGAAAAAACATACACTGTGTTTACCTTTTACTATGCTGAATGCCTGGGGCTCTACATTGTGCCACACACAAAATCAGTTTAGTTAATCAGTTCCAGAATATTTATTGAACACTAATTTTCTGTTGGACACTGTGCCTGAGCCCTGGGAACATGATGATGTGTGAGATAGTTCCTTGACCTCTCAGCTTCTTACAGCTTCTCAGACTTCTCTGTCCTCTGACTGCAGCTTAAACAGAGCTCTACCATTGTAATTGTGCTCATTATATGTATTTTTATATGCCTGTGTCTTCCACTAACCTGGGATCTCCTTGAGGGTTGGATCAGCCTTTAATCATTCCTTAGGACATGTTCAATTGCACATGCATTACTGGATCTGATTCGGTATTTGAAAGCAACAGAATAGAATGTGTACAATGGTAAGGGGGAAAGTCTAGGGTGATAGTCAAGATTGATTTTGTTTTGTTTTGGTGTTGGGGATTGAACCCAGAGCTTGGTGCATGCTAAAAACATATTCTACTCTGTCAAGATTGGATCACGGAAGCAGAACCCCACGAGTACTATGGCCTAGCGAATTTGCAATAGGAAGTTGATCTGCATTGTGGGAGAGGCAGGATAGAAGAAATAAATATAGGTAGATCTAAAGGAAGGACAAGGAAATAAAGTCTGAGTTCAGAGGTTCCACATACTTTTCCAGGCCTGTCATTCCCCCAAGTCAGTTCTCCCAAGCCTATCACTCCCAAATTCCTGGGAAATCTGTATATCTACCTTGTGCGTTGTTAATTAGCCCTTCAATAAATCAAGTAAGCCAAGAGAGAGATGACACTTTAAGAAGCCTATAATTTAGAGGACTTCCCAGTGTTGTCTACCGATCCAATAATGGAGACTCCATCACACTAGGATCCTGAGAAATACCAGATCACCATAAATCCTTTTGTAATCACCAGACTGATGATATTCCTACATCCTTATGCACTTTCCCATACTCACTTTTTACCAAATTCTCTTTTTAAAAAAGAGCTGGGAGCTCCCAAAACATCTCTCTCTCTCTCTCTCTCTCTCTCTCTCTCTCTCTCTCTCTCAATAGCCCACAATCTCCCTAGAACATGTAGGTGCTTTCCTAAATAAACTTCTGTCTATGCCTCTGAGTGACACTTGCAGAATTCTTTTCCATCACACAAGCTAAGGACCCTGCTGGTCCTGCGTTGGGTTTCTCCCTCTCCCTTGGAACTTCTCCAGACCCTCTTCTGGCAATATCTCTTCTCCCCAGAAAGGAGGAACTAAAAAAGTGAAGCACAGAAAAGGGAAGTTAAAGGATTTGAAGTTACTAATCAGTCTTCTGAAAGCATTGTGATGTTGGACAAATCAAACCTGGACATGCACAGCCATCTGCCAGAAGGACTGGGCAGGGGAGCTAGTAAAGAAATCTGTGGAAGGCTCTTGCCCCTGGTGGGTCTAGTGTGGCAATAGGTCAGGCTGGTGGGCAACAGGGAGAGCGGCTGCAAAGCAGGAAAGAGAAGACAGGCTGCAATCCCTTGATCTGTCAGCCATCTCTCCCTGCATCTTGCCTGGTGACACTCAGAGAACAATGGCCACTGCTTCATATCGTCTTACAAATTTCTCACACACTTCTCCTTTGGGTAATTCTAGCTTAGAAACAGATAGTAAAGGGGCTTCTTGAAAACTTAATTCCTGCTTAGGCAAGTAGGCACAGTGTAATATCACCCAGCCAGTAAATAGTACTTGATAAGAAGCTGGCACTATTTTTCCCTCAAGAACTACCATTCCATCCATTTCTAATGGGAATATTAAATGCCACTAGAGACGGTGCCATCTGTAATTGCTGCATTAGAGAAGACAGAATGGCAGTTGCTAGAACCAAAACTTTTGCTAGGGTCATTTCTTATTCTGTAGTAGAAACCGAAGTTATGATGACTTTCAGAGAATAATTACTTTCTGTTCTTTTTGATATGATATGTAATTGACATTTCCCACATTTTCTATAAGCTTAGTCCAAGAGTGCCTAATGACACTATCCTGTTTGTGTGACAAGTGTCACAAATATCAAAGTAAATGAAATGACCCTGACCATTTGGCTCTGATCAATTTGAACTGGGAAGTAATAGTGTTTTCCATTTAATTTGCATATTGACTTTAGTCAGCTGTTAAAATGTGGTAGGTGTTTCTTTTCCTTTTCTTTTTTTTGCGGGGGTGGGGTGGTAACAGGGGATTGAACCCCTGGGCACTTTACCACTCAGTTGCATCCTCAGTCCTTTTTACTTTTTGAGTCAGGGCTTGGCTAAGGCGTCCAGACTGGCCTTGGACTTGTGATCCTCCTGACTCAGCCTCCCAAGTGCCTAGGACTGTAGGCATGTGCCACCACACCCAGCAGGTTGGTATGTTTCTTTCTTTCTTTCTTTTAAATATTTTTTTTTAGTTGTAGACAATCACAATACCTTTATTTTATTTATTTATTTTTTTGTGGTGCTGAGGATCTAACCCAGTGCCTCACACATGCAAGGCAAATGCTCTGCCAGCTGAGCTACAATCCCAGCTCTGGTATGTTTCTTTATGAGTTACCAGAAAGCACAGATCAACTAACTCTCAGTTTCCTCGATTGTGTTAATGGTCTTACCGTTCTCTTAAGGCACCTACACTAGAAAAATTGTCACTTAGATTTATTCATTACTGTCCTTCATTCTTCAGACTCAATAATTCATTTATTTTTGTTTCTGTTTGTTTTTATTATATATCTTTGAAATGCCATTTATATCCATCTTATACCTGCTATTCTTATTGTGATAATCCTAATGCATACAGTAGTCACCCACCCATCCACCCATCCTTCCATCCATTTAAAAACATTTTTTTTCAATACCTTTATTTTGTTTGTTTATTTTTACGTGGTGCAAGTGCTCTGCCACTGAGCCACAACCCCAGCCCTCCATCCATTTTTCATGAGTTTCATAACCTTCCTTCCTATTTCTTCCAAAATGTGAAAGTGCTGATAAAGTAGAACAATATAAAACTCAATAATTAGATTTAAAGAAAATAGGGAGGGCCTAAACCATTAGCTTCACACCTGGATTCATTAGAACTAAGTGAGCAATAGTTCAAAAATACTGATATCCAGAACTATTCCCAGAGCTTTGAACACAGACAGCCTGGAGCTTCCTGGGTTATTCTAATGTGTGGCCAAGATTAAGAACCTAAGGAAGTGGAAGTGAGGGAGAAAATATTTCCAACCACTTGTTATGAGTTGATTACAACATTTGAATCCTGAGTTTACCTGCAAAGGCACAAAGGGACATATGCTGTGTCACACGAATCTCCTTTTCTGACAAAATATTTCCCAGGGGGTTTATCATGTGCTAAGCATTATGACAATTATAAGAATTTCTCCTTTTTAATCATTATAACATGCCTATGAGGTGAGTATATTATTAACCTGATATTTTTGATGAGGAAACTTGGGCTTTGAAAAGGTAATTAAATTGCCAGCTTTGGGACTTGGGTTGTCTCACTACAGAGCCCTGGTTCTTCACCATCTCACTGTCCTGCTTCTAATGTGAATATACAGAGAAATACTTCCCATCAAAGTCTTGCAAAAGACAGAATGGTGTTCAAAATGGAGATTCTTGTAAAGGCTGGAGGGACAACCTTAAATACTTTAACAAAAATATTTTTTGCAAGACATTGAGATGGTATTTTGCTTTCTGATCTTCAAAACTTCCACAGGGAAAAACCACTAAGGTTTGAGTGGGTTGTCACTGTAACCCCTGGGTCCTCTCAAGCCTTCTCAGAGGAGCATCGGAGAGATGGGACCTCTCCCACAAGGTACAGATACAGTGGATGGGAAGTATGGGTAAGGCTGGCACGGAGTCCCCAGGTGTGTATCCTCCTATGAGTTAAGTATTTCAGGCTTAGCAGGAAAAAAAGGGTGAGGTAAAAAGCTGGCAAAGGCCTTCTGCTTGAGAAGTTAGGCCCAGGCTTTGTAGAGAACATGAGTTGGACTGAACCAGGGGAATTCCTGCACTGAAGAGAAGCATAAATGGATGAAGCTATGTGGTTCCAGAGCCAGGGTCATACACCTGGGGTGTGCCTTTGGCTCCTGATATGGGGAGAGTGCAGATATTTTAAAAGTGGAAGAGGTTGGGTTTGGGGATGTAGCTCAGCAGTTGAATGCTTGCCTAGCACACATATATGCATATATAGGTTCCATCCCCAGCACTGTAAAATAAATTTTTAAAAAAGCAAGAAAGTTAGGTGCTAGGTCCTAGGGAACTCATGTTTAGATTAAAGGCATTAAGTAGAAGTACAGTACTTCATGTTGCATAGACAACTAGAGGCTTTATACGTCATCCCTGAGAAGTTATGCATCTGTTAAAATGTGGTAGTCTGGAGATAGCTGGAGCAGTCTCATCTCATGCTGACTCATGTTACCCAGAACCTTCTGGATAATTGGTCTTAAATACTTTTTGAGCATGTCAGGAACTATGACAGGGACTTTACTGCCTACTTTACTGTAAACCCAGTGGGCTTCAGGAACTATGACAGGGACTTTACTGCCTACTTTACTGTAAACCCAGTGGGCTTCATTCTGCCTTTCAAAGTTTGTCGCTCCACCTCTTTGAATCTTCTTTTTACATTGCTCAGTTCTGCTTACTGCTCCACAAATGATCATGGCTTGGATTAAGTCTCTGTATCATAAGTTTTTGTCTTGTCTTCCCAAGAGAATTGCAAGCTCTTTGAAGGAAAAGATTTATATCTTTTCAATTTTATTTTTCTTCTTCTTAGGAAGTGGTTTTGAAAAGGTAATTAAATTGCCAGCTTTGGGACTTGGGTTGTCTCACCACAAAGCCCTGGTTTATCCTGAACAGTACTCATTATAGCATCAGCTATGAGATATTTAATAACAATTTTTTGGGGAGGGGGCAGGGGTTGAGATAGCGACCATTTCAGAGTCAGAAGATTATCTTGGTGTGTTTTTTATAATGATAATATTGATAATAAAACTCCAGGATGACATGGCATAATGGAGTCCAAAAGGTCTGAGTTTGAATGCCAGCTCTGACATTTATTAACTGTGTGACCCTGGGCAGGATACTGCAAACTGCAATTTCCTCATTATAAAAGACAGATGACCATCGGGCCTCAGGGTGGGTTGCAAAGATTAAGTTACACAACGAAAGTATATGGTCTACCACAGTGGAAGACTATACTAGGTATTCAATAAATGTTTTCATTAAAGAAAATATAAAATCTCTATCATGTTTTACTTTGTTATTTTTCCTATTTTCTCCTTTACCTGGATCAGAAATATAATTTCAAATTTTACTTAAACTTTTTGGAGGTTATAATGAGAAGATGATAGATCTCATATGAATACAAAAGTTTTTTTTTATCTTTTGCTAACTGTCCAAATTATAAAAATAATAAACAAGTGTATTTCTAGCTTTTATCTGGAAGTCAGGAGAAGGGTGAAGAAGGCAAGGCAGAGAGAGAGAGAGAGAGCGAGAGAGAGGGAGCTGAGATTATTGGTAGAAACACAACCCACTAATCCTTCATTTAAGTCCCATGATAGTCTTGGTGGTAAGGAGATTCCATTTAAGAAGTCTCGGCTTGGTTAGAGAGAATGTTCCAGAATTGGATTGCGAGCTCCCATGGCACAGCTGCAGCACTGGTGACCAGCTAGAATTTGCTATAGAATGGGTATAGCTGAAAGGAAACCACTATCAATTAATCAACTCTGAATTTTATTTCTCCCAGGAACAGAATGATAACATGGCATTCTTCTACATTTAAAATTTATCTCATGTTTCTTCTTGTCCTTCCACTCAAAGCTGCTGACAGAGGTGGTTGGGGCTATTGTGCCAGGCGTGAAGATTCTGCCCACTGGTCAAGAGACCTCACTCTCAGATGCTGGCTCTGTCCCTGTCTTTGGGGGTCGGCCCATGTACTCGCAGGACATTAGGTGCCTCTGTAAGTATAGTAAAACTTGGTTAATCTGATATTTGGTTCAATTTTTAAAAAACTGGAAGCAGTCAGTTGACAAGGTGAGACTTTTTCCTGGTATCATTGGTTCTTTATTTCAAAGCGCAGACAATATTTAAAATGAAATAAAAACCCAGAGCTCAATAAATTTTAATAGCAGCAGCACATGTATTCATAGGCAAGTGTGGCTGTTTAAAGCCTTATCTTGTTTCTGTAGGCAAAAGTACAGCACAGGTTATAAAATGTAAGGCTTCCTGCAATGAAAAGCCATCATATACAATGAAAGGCCATCATATTCTCTTTTTCAAATGTCAATAGTTTTCAATATCATAGCACAAAGATTATATTATTTTAAAGTGAGGCTAAAGAGGAATTTCCTCAAAATTTCTGAACAAAGTTTGCATCACATTCTATGATATTCCCTTGTCAATTATAAAAATAACGTTTGCTTAGCAAACTGCTTTGATATTATTTCCTCTGCTTTATATCCCTATCAAACTCAGAACTTTTGAAAACTAAAGATTACTCAATTTAACCTTAGCAAAAAAATAAACAAAACTATTTAAAAACCCTGTTGCAAGTAATAGTTAATGTGTAAACAGAAATGATTGACTTATGAGAAACACCTGCACCCAGAAAAGGAATTATCAGAATAGCTTGATCAAGTGGGAGTCTGTATCTGATAGAACTAACACAATGTGGAAAGAGAAAGTCAATTTATTTAATTTTCCCTTTCCTTCCCTTTGGCTAACCTGTCTCTCTTTCTTGCCATCCCTGTTTGATATCTAGAAGTTTTACCTTAATTTTATTTTTAATTTTTATTTTTTTGGTACCAGGGATTGAACCCTGGTGGACCTTTACCAATGAGTCACATCCCCAACCCTTTTTTATACTTTATCTTGAGACAGGGTCATGCTGAGTTGCTTAGGGCCTTGCTAAGTTGCTGAGGCTGGCTTTGAACCTGTGATCCTCCTGTCTCAGCCTCCCAAGCCACTGGGATTACAGATTTGTAATCTACCGCGTCTAGTTTAACTTAATTTTACACCATTAAAAAGTTCAGCATTCAGTCTCTTTGACTTTCCTTATTTTCATACACACTCAGGGACCAGGTGTCAGTTTGCTCAGAATGGCAAGTTTTAGTATGAAAATTGATAAAGTACATTTGAGGTATGCATTCATGAAAAGTAAATGACAGTAGGTAATAAGGCACATTGGTCCATTTTCTTTGCCAATTTAGAAAACTTGTGAGGAAGACTCAAAAAAGATTTAGAACTCTGGTACACAGTTTTATACAATTCTTCGAGATTGGGAGGCTCACTGCTTCTCTCTAGGCTGTTTTGAAGCTTTATGGGTTTGGTGCCTCATATTAGGATACTTATATTTGGACAATGCAGGGAGGGGATGATGAGGTGTTAAAAAAAATACCCATGGCTGCATAAATTATCAAAGAGCATCAGAGAGATCGAAATCATGAAATTCTTTCATTTCCATGACTGGATTATTTCCATTAACTGGCTTCCAGGGACGTCCAGGACATTTGGGGGAGTTTGTTTCTGGAAAATCAGGTATTAGCTCAAATAAAAAGCTATTTGGTTTTATTTGGATATCAGGGATCAAATCATCATAATTCTCTGTGGGAGTTGGTGGCATGGGAGGTGTCACTGCTTCAAGGAGATCTGAGTCCTGAAAGTCAGAAGAGGTAACTGCTACACCTGGCTGGGTTAGGGAATGGATGGGTGTTGGCCCTTCCATCTTCTCCTCTGTCTGTGTAGAAGATGTAGTACTAACTTCAGGAAAGCTTGCCAAATGCTCTGGTCTCTGGTCGTTGAGCTTTCCATTGTTTTTGTCTTTGTTTTTATGTTTTTCATGACCATGACCATGCTTAAGCTTATGTTTATGTCCATGGGCTAGGTCATGTCCTATTTGATGTCCATGGTCAAGGCCATGTTCAAGATCAAAGTCAAGTTTGGGTTGATATCCATGATCAAGACCATGCTGTTGTTGTCGACCATGGCCAAGGGCATTTTGCTTTGGAGGACCATGGCCAACCCCATGTCCCCTTTTGTGCCCATGGCCTTGCTTATGCTCCTGTTTATGACCATGGCCAAGCCCAGGTTTAATTTTCTTTTCACTGCCTGACCCATGCCCACGAGTGGGTCCTTCCTCTTTTTCTGGATCCTGTTCTTCATCTTGCACAGGTGCCATGGAAGTGTAGGGTAGACTTACAATTGTTCCTCCTTCTTTTTTTTCTCCTGGTACTACTCGGAAAGGTGAAAAACCTGGAGGCCTTTTCATCAGTGTCATCTAAACAGGAAATATTAAAATGAACACATTACTGCAAAAGCCACACTATCAGTGAAAAAGAGACTGAGATCTGGCATTACTATCTTGATTCACAATGGAGCAGGTCTTCGTCAGATTTTAAATACTATATTATTCTTCCAGAAAGGATGAATAACAACTTTTCCTCTTTTGATTGATCTTGAAATTTGTGGACATTTGATTATTGTTCTTAATAATACTCTAAAATATGGAGAGCTTTTTCTTCATCTGGAAAAACCAGGTGGTTGAACTACATGACCTCTAGGTTATCTCCTAAGTTTGTAATTATGTACATCCATTACATAGTATTTATTAATCGATGCTATTTCTATTACCACCATTACGGCTTTTATCTTAAAAGGCCCTAAGTGTCTTCATAAACTAAATATATTAGGGAGCATATACCCATAGACACTTTATTAGACTGAGACATAATAGGATATGTTCACAAGCTTGTAATGCAGTATCTGTTGTGTTAGACTATACATATACACACATATGACAGGAACCTGCCTCAGAACAAGGGAAAAGAGGCAACTTGTGTTGAAAGATATGGATTTGCAGGCTATTTCTACCTAGACTTTTACTACCTGTGAGAAAGTGATGGTTGAAGTGTTTGGTAGTGAAAGAGATGAGCTTTGGAATCAAGCCAGACCCTCTAGTAATCAGCTGCATAATGTAGGCTTGGGCTCTGAATTGACCCACACTTGATTCCGAGTGCCACTAGCTTCACTTTTCTGCAAAAACAGAATAATAAAAGTAACTGCCTCAGAGGGTTATAGGAACACTAATGGATAATGTGTGTGAAAATTCTGTACAGTGTCAGGAACAGAGGAAGCACTTAAAATGTTATTATTCACTCTGGGACCTCAGTCTTCTAATTTTTAATGTCTCATCCTTGACAGTGGGGAAAGCGCTGCTTACTTCCCAGAGTTCTTTTAAGACTTAAGAAGATGATGCAAACTAATGCTTTTCAGACTTGAATCATGTGTATAAATCCCTTGGTTGGGGGTGGGGGGGGGTGTCTTGTTCAATTGCAGATTCTGATTCAGTAAATATGGAATGAGTGTGAGAGTCTGCATCTCAAAGCTCCTTGGATGAAAACAGAACATAGCCCAGTGCTGTATCCGCCCCAGGTTCTACTCGAAGGTGAGTATGCAGTGTTAGCACCTCATAGCAGGGACTGCATCTCATTACCAGCTCACAGAAGCTTCCAGGGGATGCTAACAATGTGTGAGAAGTGATCAAGGGGGTTGCTGCTCTTTTTTTTTTAGTCATAAGAAATGTGAGATTTCTCCCCATTTAAAAAAGATAGTCCCCCAGTTCATTTCAGTAATAGTTCATTTTCCACCCCCAATATGGCTTTTCAGAATGAGCAGAATTGATCCTGAGCTAATGGAGATGATGGCAATCAGAGTCATACCATTCCTAGCACTTGACAGTTGATGGTAGGGTAAACTTTTTGCTCCCAAGGTATCACATAAACTTCAGCATTGCAGCTTAGACTTTGCTGTTAATGAAAACAGAAGCCCAAAGAGAGACAAGTGTTATTCATAAGACATTTAAATAAGGGCTACTTAAAACATCAAGTAGTGAAAAAGCATTACTACTCACACCAGGATTTTTGGTCTCACAACTTTCAGTCAACTCTGTATTATCTTCCTTGGAGCATGTGGTTTCCCTGGCTGTGAACTCAATAAAAAATTTCTTCCCAGCCACCACCTGGAAAAGTAATTAGCCCCAAATTCATGCTTAATAAATATTTATAAAATAAATTATATGTTTTTACCCTAAGGAATTTTAAGAGAGGACCTTGAAATTTTAATTACATATTGACCAACTTGAAGAGTTGTACCGAAAAAAGTACAAACATTTCATAATAAAAGTTTCAGTTTGTAGGTATTTTAAAACTATTTGGTGGGCTGGGGTTGTGGCTCAGTGGTAGAGTACTTGCCTGGCATGTGTGAGGCACTGGGTTTGATTCTCAGCACCACATAAAAATAAAATTCTGTGTCCATCTACAACTAAAAATATTTTTAAAAATATTTGGCTGTTTCATTTCCTTTTCTAAATGGAGGAAAGCAGGCTATAATTCTATTTTAATCAAACATTACTTGTTGTCCTGCAAGTTTTTTTCCCTGCCAAATCTTGAATCAATGGAATGCTGAGTTAGCAATAAAGAAATTGTGTGGATTAAATTATGAAATTAGTAAAACATATTTGAAATTTTATTGTTTCTTTCTCTCTCTCTCTCTCTTTTTTTTCCTTCAGGTATTGGGATTTTAACCAGTACCAGGGCCTCAATCCCAAGCTCTTTTAATTTTTAATTTTGAGACAAGTTCTGGCTAAGTTGTAACAATGACCTTGAATTTGCAATCCTCCTGCCTCAGTCTCCCTAGTACCTGAGATTATAGGTGTGTGCCACCATGCTGGCTTCTCACATTTGTTTAAAATTAGGAAATGATTTCCATCTCTAACAACAGTTTTAATCACTGCATAATACTGTTTTCCATTAAACATTTTATAGCCAAATTTCTTGACCAAATTATTTAGTATTTAATTATAGATTTTAAGTGTTTTAAATGTAGTATGTGTGTGTAATATTATGCAGCTATTAAAAAGAATGCATGACATCTGTATCTGTTGACCTTGAGGAGAGGCATTATTAAAAAAAGGAAGTTACAGAGGATAGTGTAATTTTATATTTATAAAAGCACTCTACAAGCCTTCTTTATCTCTTTATGCTTTTTAAAAGCATTGGAAAATGTTTGATGATAGGTGGAGGTGTACAGAGCACAGTCATAGGAAGAACTAAACTCCTCTGTATTTTCTGACATAGTTTTGTTGGCAAGTATGGTTAAGTTAGTACTATCTTCCATTCTAGGGCTCAAGATCACAACCACTTCACCATCATTATCAGGTATCATTTTTATCAAAAGTCTTTCCAGACTAAACTCATCCTGCCCAACTATTTTTTTTTTAAGTAGAGAAAACCAAATAGCAACATGAATCCCAAGTAAATTTAAAAACTTAAAGAAAATAACTAGAATAATATATATACTCATTATAACTCAGAATGAGGAAGGTATTTGTCAGTGAAAAATAGAGAATAAATACTCCTAAATTAAGGGGGAACTGTTTAAATTTGATGAGACAAAAATAAAAACAGTCTCATAAATCCCAACAAACAAAGTAGGAAAATTATGATGTAGGATGATATTTGTATGCATATAAATCCCAACACCAAAAAATGGACAAAAGACTTGAGCAGGTATTTCAAATAAAAAGTTAAAATGCTTATTAAGCCTGAAAAAATGTAATTTTATTGATGACCAGTAACATGCACATTTAAAAAGCAGTGCAACATCAATTTTAATCTCTTGTGTTCACAAGGATAAAAACATTGATGATACCTGGTGTGTGTTAGGTGTGGGAAACAGCCCCAATCACTGCTAATAGGAATAGAATTCAAATCAAGATCCCTAATCATTGTTTTATACCCAGGTTGTGTGAATGTAAATTGTCATACTTGCAAGTAGTTTGGTGATTTGACAACTTGCACAAACAATCTCAGATATATACATATTCCTTGATATTCCTAGAAAAAAACCCTCAAAGAATCAGACACAGATTTCTGACATTTATTCATCCGAGTAGAGGCAGGCAGAGCACTCACAGCCTTAGGGCCAGCAGGAATGGGGGCAGGGCAAAGTAGACATCACAGGTCAGAAATTTCACTTAATAATGTGAAAATAGAAGATTCACAAAGTGTTTGGTATCTGAAATATCAATCCAATTTGGAATGGATGTGCATCCAAACAGTACGAAACATGCAAAGCCAAGACAAGACTAAAACTATAAAACATACCCCAACAACTTGTCAAATTGGTCACTTGTCGAACGGTTTTCAGTAAATCCTCAAATGTTAATTTATTTCCAGCAAACTGGTTTCTTCCACTAAGGCTGCCTTAAGTGACCACGTGTAAGCAGTCAAATTGCTCTTTTGAAATGCAAAAAAATCAGTGCAGATTCATCTATTTCAAGGGGGTTTGAAATTTATCCTGTATTCAGATTGATTTGACAACTAACTGAAGGGGCATGTGACTCCTTTTGGTTCACAACATTACTGCTTGGGGTGCCCCTGGTATCCTTAGTGTAAACACACACTCATACTAGAATGTTAAGTTAATCTACAGAGAGAACTGTAAGTGCTCAAGCATGTGATATTCATGTTTGAGAATGAGTCATTCTCTCTTGACAGCAAACCTCTGACATATAATATATGGCAGATGACTCCTGTGACATTAAGAATAAGGGGATTTAAAGGGGTATGGTGGTGCACACCAATTTTCCCAGTGGCTCAGGAGGTTGAGGCAGGAGGCTCTTGACTCAAAGCCATCCTCAGCAACTTAGTGAGGCCCTATGCAACTTAGTTAGATCCTGTCTCAAAATAAAAATATAAAAGGATCAAGGGATGTGGCTCAGTGGTTAAACACCCCTAGGGTTCAATCCATGGTACAAAAACAAACAAACAAACAAACAAAAAATCAAACAAACAACCACAGAAGAGGATTTCACACCAGAGTGAACATGTAAAGTTCAAGAGTTTGTGGCATGAATGTACATCTCTTCAAGTAAGCACAGGTGTGTTACATGGTGGCGAGGTTGCAGAGTGGGTGGTAGAGCACCTGAGTCATAGATCTAAGTGTCAGTTGTGATTATGTTAATAAAGTCTGATTACTTATTTAGATTAAAAAACTAACATAAGAAATTAGAAAGATAAAAATAAATAGCCCATTATGCCCTTGCCAAAAACCCACCACTGTTTTTATTTTAATATATGTTTTTTTAGTTGTGGATGGACACAATACCTTTATTTTATTTTATTTATTTATTTTATGTGGTGCTGAGGATTGAACTCAGTGCTTCACACGTACAAGGCAAGTACTCTCCCACTGAGCCACAACCCCAGGCCCCCCCCCCCCCCCAACTAACAAACAGTCTGAAGCATGTCTCCTCAGTATTGCTTTCTGTGTTTTTTATAACATAATTGAGAACAATGTATATTCAACTTTATGGCCTTTTTTCGTCATTGATTATTATAATAAGACATTGTCTACATCAAGCACTCGTCACAAAGACACTTTTAAATTGCTGCTCAATGCTGGATGATGTGGCTCATGCCTGTAACTCCAGTTTACAGGAGGCTGAAGCAGGAGGATTTCGAGTTAAGAGCCACCCTCAGCAATTCAGTGAGGCCCTAAGAACTTAGTGATACCCTGGCTCACTCTCAGCCACATGGTTAAGCTCCCCTGGGTTCAATCCCTGCTACCAAGAAACCCCCACTTCTGCCCCTGCCCCCATTGCTGTTTAATGCTCCATTGTAGGAATATAACAGGCATTGTGTAATCATTTTGTATTATTGGTCATTTGGGCAGCTTACCATTATTTGATCTTAGTAAAACTTCAGTAAATACCATTGTATATAAAGACTTCTATTTTATATTTCTAGAAATTCAATTTGAGCCCAAAATATGAGCTTTTAAGTGAGAATTTCCTCACCGGACTATGAAGATCATGTTGCCTGGCTGCAACAACTTGATTCTGGTTTGATTACTTTTCTTTAGCTTGTAGTTAGGCAAGCCAGATTTGAGTCTGCAATAGGAATCTGTCCATGCACATGACAGGCATAGACTGTTGGAGCTGGTAGGGATTTGGGCTTTTCTAATTCAGCTACTCATTTCACATATGGGGCCACAAAGATTATTTGAATTACCCTGGGGTCATCCAGGATGCCAGTGGCAGATGCTGTGGTACAGCTGTCTTTTGACTCCAGATGAGAACAACCCTTATCCTCTACTGACAAGGCATGAAATTGGAGATGAACCCCAATTGTGCACCTGTAAGAGGGAAAGGCACCTCAGGCAGAGGGGGCAGTGAGAGAAACAACATGGAGGTAAGACAGTGTGGATGGTCCAGTCAATGACCAATTGACTGATATAGCTGAGCCCAAGGCACTGTGTTCTATAATTCTATGGAAAGCCATAGAATAAAAATCCTGAGTTTTATTAATTATAATATAGTTGCTGGTATTTGGACAGCATGTTAGAAGTTTGAAAAGTGATTTGACATAATTATCCTATCTTCACCCTAGTCATTTATAGATAGTAAACAGAATGTTTTTTTTTTTAAATTTTTTTAGTTGGACACATTTTTTTTATTTATATGTGGTGCAGAGGATCGAACCCAGGGCCTCACTCATGCTAGGCAAGCGCTCTACTGCTGAGCCACAACCCCAGCCCATAAACAGAATGTTTTAAGAGACCTAAAATCACATATGAAACATGCAGAGAAGTTGGGTTCACAATTCAAATCTTACCATATTCCATTATTAAATAAACTGTTTCCCAATCCAGAGCCAAGATCAGTGGTAAAAGTAGCAAGCAATTTGCACAGACTATTACATCCCCATTTTTAAGCATAATTTACAGACCTGTGCTGTAGCTCTTTTCACAGTGTCAATCTTGAAATAGAAAGTTTCGTTATTTTCTGCATTAAGCTTTGTAATGGAATGAGTAAGTGCTTCTGCCAGCTCAGGGCTGTCGAGAGGTATTTCGAAGGGGCAGCCGGGACAAATCTTGGGATGTGGTTTTACAAGATCCTTTCCTGAAAGAATGAGACTTTAAGTCAGCCTGTGCACTGGAGAAGCAGCCTAGCCTAGTACTTCTCCCACATGAGATCTAGCATCCTAATTTATAGAGGGCCACATGGTAGCTCAGGTTCAGGGATGAGTTCAGGGAATATTTTCAGTATGACCTTCATTTCCTACCTCTTTGTTCCCCTCCTCAGAGCCCAGTGTGTTTAGGCAAACATATGCAACTGGAGGGTGTCAGTGACTCAATCAGTATGCTACACTTTTCCTGATTTTTTGCATATTTGATGGAAACTATTAAAACCAATGTTTAATTTATAGGGGTGACTCTCCAATGGGAAAATTTCAAGTCTTGTGGTTCTGATGAACAGGAAGCTTCGGGAATGCTTTTCATCATGGAATGTATACCACTATTTCCCAAATATAAGGAAAGCCAACTCTTTTTGAAAGAAATACTGAGTTGACCATAAACTCACACTATCTCTCTATTCTCCATTATAAAATGCAAAAAGAATCGCAACTTTAGTTAGAAGGATTTTATCCTGAGTGGTTAAAAACAAGACAGTAATCTTGAATTTACAACACCAGATTTTAGAACAACTTGTACACAAGCAAGACCAGCTGGCATGGTACCCGCAGGCCGGTTTTGCCCAGAAAGCAGAAACTTTCCCTTCTCTCACCACATTCCCTTCTGGCCATTTGCAGGACAGTCTCAGCTGCAGCAGGTGCAGCACCCTGGGCAGGGGAGGGATGAGAAGTTCTCAGAAAGGCCCATAGGCTACCGAGACTTCTGCATGATGTCGTGGGAACAAAAGCATGTTCTATATGAAAAGACTCAGCCAGTTGTCCAGGGCCACTATTTCATTATTGGGTGGCAACACGTGTTATCTCTCACCTGAATGAATGTTGCAGTTCTGTGAGAAGGAAGCAATTCTTAGCTGAGGATCCACATATGCACTATCTGTACATTCACCCACATCCTGGTTTTTAAAAAGCAAAATTAAAATCTTTAAACAACTAGTAACATTTTAAAAGATATCTGTTTTCCAAATCAATGCTGGGGGTGGGGGCAAGGAATAAAACATAGTATAACTGCAAAAGAAAAAATAAGAAATAGGTAATAGAATCGATAACATCAACAAACATATCCCCTACATAAATAAGAGAAAAGATGAAATAACATGACAAGAATACTTATCATAGACAATAATAACCTTGTAAGTATAATTACAACATTGATGAATCATTGTTACCTTGAATTTTACTTTATACTATTCTTCTACGTCCTTGTTTTTTTACATTTACCTGATATAGCTTTGTTTATTCCTTATTTTAAAACTTTATTCTTTTTATAAAAATATATGATCCTTGAAGCTGTAATAAATGATTTTATTTTTAACTTACTTGGAATCTTTTTTCCTTTTCCTTTTTTTTTTCTTTTTCCTTTGTGTAGTGCTAGGACTGAATCGAAGGGCCCTATAAATGCTGGGCGATTGCTCTACCACTGAGCTACAACTTCAGCCCGTCTTTACCTTCTTCAAAGAAAAATTGGTAACACAGATACCTTAACAAATGCTCTGAAGCATTTGCTAAGTTTGACACCAATTCTTTTTTTTTTTTTTTAAAAAAGAACTCTTTAAAGAGTAGAAATATAAGGATGCTTCCTTAACATGATAAAGAATGTCAATATGGAACTCACAGCAAATAGTATACATAATGATAAAATTTTAGAAAATTCTAAATTTTCTTTTCCAGTAAAATCAAGGAAAAAATAACTATGTGGTGAGTGTCATTTCAAAAAATGTTTATGAAGGTAAGTTGAATTCAGTGAGACACTTCTGTCCCTCCCCACCGCCCCCCAAAAAAAGTCATTAAAAAAGAGATGATAAACCTCAGTGATTCGGGCCTGTACTCCCAACTGCTGGGGAAGCTGGGAAAGGACGGTTGCAAGTTCAAAGCCAGCCTCAGCAACTTAGTGAGACTCTATCTCAAAATAAAAAATAAAAATGGGTTAGGGATGTGGCTTAAGAGCCTCTGGGTTCAATCCCCAGTTTTTTTAAAAAAAGAAAGAAAGAAAAAAGGAGATGAAAATTATTATTTGCAAAATATATACTTATATACCCAGAAAAATCAAATGAATCAATAAAAAGCTATTAGAGTTGATCAGAAAGTTCAGAGAAGTTCCTGCATATAAGATAAACCTATAAAAATGATAATTTATACATAAACACTACTTATTAAGAAGAGAAGAAAATAAAAAGAGAAACAATGGGATTTAATTCTTAACTGCAATAACCAAACCAAATCAAGCAAAAACAAAAATAAAACCTAGGAATAATTTTGTTGAGAAATGTTCTGGCTATATATAAAGAAAATCACATAACTTTATAAGTAGACAATAAAACTTGACTAAATCGAAAGATTTAACAAATTCTTGAGTAAAAAGATGAGATAGAGTATATATGCTAATTCTCCTTAAATTAATTTAGGAAAGAAAGCAAAGCAATTCCAATCAATGTGACAATGAGTTTTTCTTGCGAACTTATTGAAAGGTTGGTTTTGGAAATACAAACATTAGAATAATAATCACATGTTTAAACTTAATATGATGTCATGGCTATTAAAATATTAAAGTATAGGTATAAAAATAGAGATCAGATCTTTTGTAAGAAACCATTATAGGATAAAAGTTGCCACAAATTTATGTAGGAGAGAAGAATGTTGAGAAGTTTTCTTGTTCTTTTGAAAAATTAAATTCAAATACCTCATAATATATATCAAAATTAATTCCAGATAGATTTAAAAGCTGTGTTTTAAAAATATTGACCACATACAAACTAGGGGAAAAAATGAAGTGTCTGCTGGGCAAGTAATGAAAGATTTTGAAAGGAAAATATTGGTAGATTTGGTTACCTATGAACAACAGTTATTTTGAGTCAGAAATACTATAATGAAAACTGAATGGTATAAACTGAGACAATGTGGCAAAGCACTGATACCTTTAATATATAAATGCTCTTTTCCAATTTAATCAAATTCATCTCAAAGAGAAATGGGCAAAGGATATAGATGATAATTCATAAGGTCACTCCATAAACTTCTAACACGTATGAAGATATTATGGATAAATAAATGCATAGTAACTGTATTGTTGATTGAGGAAATTTAAACTGAAAATATTTTAATCTATGAAATTAGCCATCCTTAAAAAAATAGTACTGAATACTACTGTGCATTATAGACAGAATGTAAATTGACGCATTTTTAGTAAACAGTTAATGTGTGTGTGTGTGTGTGTGTGTGTGTGTGTGTGTGTGTTGAGAGAGAGAGAGAGAGAGAGAGAGAGAGAGAGAGATTGATTTAAATACTCTTATATGATTTATACCATACATAAAACTGGGGCTTTATTCTGAAGATAAAAATACCAAATACAGAAATAGTTTTGCTTTTAAAAGTTTTGGTGAACTGTTAATTATAATGAAATATGGAAATAACCCAAATATTCAAAAGTAGAATGATTTAAAAAATAATTTAAAACGTCTTCATTAGAATATTACACAAGTGTTTAAAAATGATTTTATCAAGAATTTTAATGACATGGAAAAATTCTTGTGTGAAAAAAATACCATGTAAAACAATCACAACTATTAAGAGGAAAAATCACTAAAAATTGTTCATAATTATTTCCCACCGAGAGGAAAATACACTAAGATATCTTTGGGTCTTCGGCATTATAGTTCAATATTATTTTTCCTATGTCTCTATATATTCTCAAAGTTTTTTTTAATAATAAGTATATTTCCAATAAAGGAACACATATATAGTAAGTGTCATTTGAGATGGGGAGGAGGATGCTGGGAGGAGCCCGATAGTTCTTGATTCTGTCAATGCATCTAATTCACTGAGAAGCTTTCATATCATCCTAACCCCAGAGACCCACCCTACACCAATTAACTCAGTAAATCTGGGGGAATGCCCCAAAATAAGTGTTTTTAAAAGGTAACCAGGTGATTCTAATAAGCTGTGTGGCTTGAGAACTACTATAAAACCTCTTTAATCACTGCTTTTAAAACTTTATTATATACAAAAATCATCAGAGAATCTTGTTAACATTGCAAATTCTGATTCAGTATATGCCAGGATTCAAGATACTGGTCCATGAAATATACCTTGAATACCAAGGTCTTCAATCTCTCCTTTTTTTTTTTTTTTTTTTTTTTTTTGGTACCAGGGATTGAATCCAGGGGCACTTAATCACTGAGCCACATCCCTATCCCTTTTTGTATTTTATTTAGAGACAGGGTCTCACTAAGTTGCTTAGGGCCTTGATAAGTTGCTGAGGCTGGCTTTGGACTTGCAATCCTCCTACCTTAGCGTCCCCAGCTGCTGGGATTTAGAGGTATATGCCACTACACCTGGCCAAGGTCTTCAGTCTTAGCAATTGTGGGCAAACTATTTCCTTTATATTTCATTTCCTTTAATTATTATAAAAATTCTGTGAGACAGTTGCTGTTACCATCTCCTACCTTACAAATAAGGAAGTGGAGTCTCAAAGAAGTTATAACAAAAAACTGACTGGCTTTGTAACATCATTCAACACTTGAATTTCTTTGTGTTGCAAAGAGATAACATGCTACATAACATTTAGGTCTATACGACCTCAAATAGCTAACTAGGCATAAAATGCAGAAGGCTTTATCACTTTTTATATTCACCTTTACTTTTAGTTTATATATTTGGATGAATTTGTTAGGGGATAGACAGATGTGAATGGTGGGAACACAAGATTAAGAGAATAATTCTATAAAATGAGCCTACTATGCTGACCCCACCTGCTTTCCTTCCAAGAAGCAATTAACCTGCATCCCCGCCTGGCCTCAATGGAAAGGGTATGTCACATTCCTCAGCAAACTACTTGTTCACTGCAGGAAAAATGAACAAGGCCCAAAACAATGTTGATAAAAGGAACCCAAGTTACCAGAAAGGAAACTTTTGTGACCAGATCCTGAAACTCTGGGAGATAAGGATAGTTCCTTCTAACCATAAAATTTGTAAGAATGTATGGTTAAGAATTCAATTAGGGGCCAGGTTGTACCTCGGTGGTAGAATGCTTGCCTAGCATGTGTGAGTCACTGGGTTCAATCCTCAGTACCACATAAAAATAAATAAATAAAATAAAGGTATTGTATCTATTTACAATTAAATATATATGTATGTACATATATATACATATATGTATATGTATGTGTATATATATATTTTTTTCTTTTTTTTTCTTTAAGGAATCCAATTAGAACTGGTCACCATGGGCCAAAGTGAACTAAAGTTGCCATGACAGTGGAGACTAGAAAGTCTGATGTCACCTTGCTATTAGTTGAAAGTCAAGAAGTAGACCTGGGTGGAACTCTACGGAAACTTTTCTGGGATGCCCAATAAAACTGGAGTGCAAGAGAGGCACATTGTCCCCCTCCTCTCTGAGAGGACTCACTCCCTTGAGAGTGTCCACTTTCCTTTTCCCTAACCCTTCAATAAACTCATTCCTGTTACTCTGAGAAACATGCCTGAAATCTTTCTGACTTGATCTCAAGAATTGAGATTTGAAGAGGGTGTCTTTATACTGCCTCAGCTTCACAGAAAGCCCCAGATCTGTAACAGTGTAAATCTGTATGTATAGTTCTGTAACCTGATTTTTTTTTCACTGAACATATTGTGACCATTCTATTATTCTACTAAAAACTCTCCATAAACAGTATTCTACTCTATATTTATACTGCCATTTACTTAACCATTTCCAACTGCTGCATATATAATTCATTCCCAATATTATCCTATTAAAAACAACAACAAAATTAACATCCTGTGGTCTGGACTTTCCATCCTCCCTCCCTCCCCACCTCCACCCCGCCCCCATCTAATAGAATTTTAGAAGTAGATTAAAGGTCTTGCAGCAATTCCTTGGTTAAAGGACAGTCTTCTGCTACAATGAAAATATCCCTGGGGAAAGATGCCTTTAGCCATTTTAACATTCATCAACTATTGCCAACACCATTTTAACATATTGTGGTTGACCATGACAAGATATCATCCTATAAAGGGCCACTAAGGGATAGAGACTCAGAATGTGCTTATTAAAGACCAAGGTAGAAGAGGGAAGGTGACTAAAACCAGCAGAGACAAGTTTGAAGTCAGGAACTGTCCTGTGTGGAGGTGGAGAACGCATTTGAATTCCGTGCCCTTCAGGTCTCCCCAGGAGATAGGAAAGTGTGAAGACATAACAAAGACAAACCTGGCAATTTCATCATTTGTTTAGGGCCTTTCCTAGTCTTTGGTTACCGTATTTCCCCTCTCAATCGTTGCAGATTTTATGCCCCCAATTTTTTGCTGATCTTATGAGAAGTCGTTTTGTTTGTTGTTTGTTTGTTTTTATTGTTGTTTAACTTTTCGTTCACGGAAAACTCTTTCTACGGTCTGTTTCTGTGCTCCACAGCGACTATAATCACTTTCAGCTTGAAGCAGGAAGAATAATTTTTATATTTATCCACCATCAGAAATGCTTCGGACGTTGACTTATTGCTGACTGACGAACTGTGCGGTTTAGCTATCACCGCGAGATGCAAGGTTTGCCAAATCGTGTGGCAGCCTCGCCAGCAGGCTCCCCTTGTGGCTATGGCTCTTCAATAGGTTGACTGACAATACCGTTAATACCGCAGCGCTCTAAAGAAATCCCGCGAATTGGCTTTTGGAAACACACTGATAGCGCGCGGGGGCTGAGAATTCTAGGCTCAGGGCTCGCTGAGCGCAAGACAAACGCGCATTCGCTTACCACCCGCGATAGCAGTGCTGCTCCGTTTTCCTTTTAAGCGGCTGGAGAACAAAAGTATACCTTGCGATCTTTACCGATGAAACGTTATGCACCAATTTTTGGACTGAAAATTAGAGTGCAACGATTATGCGGTGAAATACGGTATACTCTGTAAATACTTAATTGCTAGATGTGCAGATTCTTTGATGGGGTAAGTTTGACCAGTGTCAAAGGTTAGGGTTGTTGTTAATTCAGGGATACTGAGTGAATGTGACTATGAATTGCTAAATGACATTTATGTTTTAGGGACAATCTTCTCACATAGCCTTGATAGTTTCTATGCCCCTGAATACTGTAAACAAAATTGAAGAACTTTATAATTAGACTTTTGCTCACTTACACCATCGGAAAGGGACTTGCAGTCTGGAGTTAAGAGTAGAAAATCCTTTTTGAGACAATCAGTTTGAACAATTGAATAGGTAATTTCATAGTTCCATCCAGCCACCACCTGCAATAATTTGAGGATAAGAGTTTAAAGTACAATTTAAATATTATTCACAGTGAGATAAAAAAGTTATGAGAAGTTTAAAGTACTGCATAACATAAGTGCTCAAGAAAACTATTACTATTTCCTGACAAAAGTCATTACTGAGTAAATATAGAGTACCCTGAGACTCAAACAAAACACTTAAACGCGCGCACACACACACACACAATACACACATTTACACACACACTCTCATGCACATCTACAAATGAAAAGCAATAATAGATGAACTTGCTACATTTCCTTTAATAAGACCTAGCAATACTTCCTCTGCCAGTCTGCAGAAAGAAAAGTTTTAGTAAATTTTGTGAAACAATAATGCTCTCTCTTCTAGTTAAGAAAACTTTAGAGGGGGAGTGGCCTTTATAGGTTCTGAGAATACCAGGTAGTGGAATTTTCCTTCTTTATTCTGGGCTGGCCCAACCCTGATAGTTGTATATGGACAGAATTGAGTAAAAAGTGTGTCTTGCCTCCAGGCAAGTCATGGGTGTCTTAAATTCAGAGAATGTTACTGACCAAAATGAATCACTCATAAGCATCTGAAAAGCAAGGGTCCCAGTGAATTAGCAGAAAAGACTTGGTGAACTGAACCAATAAAAAAAAAATACAGATTATTAGGTATTTACTGTTTTCTCCATGATGATATGGAAACTGTAATTTAGGGGCAACATTAAAAAAAAAAACAAAAAACAATCAGCCAGCCTTTTTAAGATATGGATTTTTAAACTCTAAAGCCAGAATGACTTTTCCATTTCTCTTTCTCTGGGAAAAATATGTAGTGATGACTACTTGCTCATTAAAACAGTTTGAAAGGAAGGATGAGTGATTAGCCACCCATTTTCCTTTGCATATTACACTCCTCACTCTTTGCCTTTGGTGCTCTTTACATGAAAACACAGCCACAATCTTATGTTTTCCTTCCACCAATGATTTATTTTAGGTGATGAAACCCTGAAAGTAAAGATCTAAGAAATCTAAACCCTGAAAGTAAAGATCTACATCATGTGACGTGAAAAATTTCAAAACAAACCTGTCTTTGGGCTCTTTTTACTTCTCCAAGAGCAAAGAGGTGGGAATGCTTCGTGTTGTTGTTAAAATGTTGAATGGCATGTTTCAAAATGGGCTCCAGGTCAGGGCTCTCAGTTGATATGGGATGCACACAGCCCCGACAGGTGTACTGGGCTGTCACCACAGGGCCCTCAGCTGAACGGAGAGAAGGCAAAAAGGCAGTGTTAGCTATCAAAACCAGCATCTGGTACATTGTCTTGTCCTAAACCAAGAAGATACTTCACTCATTCATTAATCATTTACTTAAATTTAATTATTTGATTTTTTTCTGCTCCAGTACTGGGGATTAAACCCAGGGGCACTTTACTACTGAGCTCCATCTCCAACTTTTAAATTTATTTTTGAAATTCTGAGACAGGATCTTACTAAACTGCTGAGGCTGGCTTTGAACTTCCAATTCTCCTGCCTCAACCTCCTGAGTCACTGGAATTACAGGTATGTGCCACTTCACCCAGCCAAGAATATAATTTAGAAAGCTCTAACAACTTTTGCAGTAAACTCTCTCTGCAGAAGGAAAAACAAGAATATAAAACTGCTTTTTAGCTTGGGAGGGGGACTATCATTCACTCCGAAACATTTTATCTATATAATATCATGCAAAATTATTTTTAATGTATTGAATTAAATTAATTAATTAGTTTATTAATTTTTTGACAGTGCTTAGGGATTGAATTCAAAGTCCTATGTATGATAGGCAAGTGCTCTACCACTGAACTATATCTCCAGCCCTTACATTTATTTAAAGTATTTTTAAATTACAAAAATTACACATGAATATATCCTTTTATTAAAAATTAAAACATTGCAGATATATTGCTTATTTTTTAGTGATAATGAAAGCAGAAGCCTAACTCAGAGTTTAAGGTGTTTCATATCAACTCAATCTGACAAATGTGCTCTTTGCTCTAAGAGAAAAAGAGCCAGTGCAAATACAGATTCATATAAAATTTTTTATGTTACACATATTGTTAAAAATTTCTTAGATCTTTATGTTTAGGATTTCATGCATCACCTAAAAGAAACCACTGGGGGAAGGAATACATGTGGCTGCCTGGCTATGTTTTTATATGAAGAGTGCTGAAGGCCAAGAGCTTTCTTATTAGTCAAGGTGACTGGGATGGTGCATGTGTGAAGGGCAAAGGTATCACACCCTTTCCTTTGAGGCTGGTCTGTACCTGCTGTGATAGGCCCAGCGCTAAGCTGGGCTGTAGGGAGACCTCCATGTGTTAGTAAAGGTCACTTTTATGAAGGATGGGAGAGACAGAAGTGTAGACAGATCCTTTCAATATGATTCGGCAAGAGCTTGTAAAGACCCAGAGTGAGGTCAAGGAGGTCTCTAAGAAAAAAGTGAAGATGCCTGAACTAAGGCAGGTGGGGGTGACCCGAGGTGTCACCATCAGGTCTGAGGGCCTAAGAGAAGGGAGGAGAGGCTCCCAAGGAAACAGGATAGTTGTGGCACAGTAGCATGGAATGTGGCATACACACATTACCAGAGCTTTGGGAACAGTCGGTAGAGACGACTTGGGCTGCTGAGCCAGGTTCTCATTCCCTAGGTCAGGGTACCCAACTGCCTTCATATTCAGCTATATTCAAAGAGACACAGACTCCATGGTGGATCCGATGAAAGTTATGGCCCCCTCCCCCAGGAAAATGCACATATTCAACATTTCTCCACATAAGTCCAGGGCATCAGAGACCTCCAGAAGTGCCTGAAGAAGAGTGTGCTGTAAGAATGGGGAATTGCAGAAGGGTTTCTGATAAATGGTGTGAGATATTTGAGAAAGAACCTGTATTAAATTATCAAGTAAAGTTCACAACAGGCAGCCCTAGCCCTGGAAAGGGGGACATAGCTGCAGAATGAGAGGCGCGCTTGGCAGGGTCACCCCCTGAGAGCCTGAGGCTTCCTCACCCAGTGGGTATGGAAGAACCTAACACAGGCAGGAGGCCAGCTGTGGTGCACAGTGCTGCCCCTCAGTGGTTAGCTTCTCAACATGACTGTCCTCACACCTCTTTCTTGGATTTCTGTCCATAAATATGCGTCAGAAAAATATTAACTGGGCAAATATGCAACTTCTCATTGCAGAAGTTATGTTGAATTGGGATAATAGGCAAAGTTAGAAATCTGGAGGGGACTGCTGGGTATGCTGGTGCACGCCTGTAATCCCAGCAACTCAGAGGCTAAGGCAGGAGGATTGCAAGTTTGAGGCTAACCTCAGAAGCTTAGCAAGACCCTAAGACCCTGTCTCACAATAAAAGATCAAAAGGGCTAGAGGTGTAGCTCAGTGGTAGAACCACTTGGATTCAACTCCCAATACCCCCCCAAAACAAACAAACAAAAAAAACTGGAGAGGAAATCAGTAGAGAAAATGAGAGAATCACTAATGATTATTTTTAAAAAAAGATATAGAGAGAGATGAGACAAACACAGAAGGTAGAAGAGGAGAGAGACAAGACCAGCAGTTTGCCTTGTCTCCAACCCGTTTTTATTCAGAAGACTGAGTGGGAGGGAGAGAAGAGAAGGATAGCTTTTTGAGGGTGAAAAGAATAGAGAAAGAAGTACATTCAGCTTTTCTGGGTGACCAAATAATTTCCTACCATATCCAGTTTTTCTTTTTTCCTTTCCTTTTCTTTTTTTTTGGGGGGGGTATTGCGGAGTTGAATCCAGGGTGTTCTACCACTGAGCTACACCTCCAGCTCTTTTGATCTTTTATTGTAAGACAGGGTCTTAGGGTCTTGCTAAATTGCTGAGGTTAGCCTCAAACTTGCAATCCTTCTGCCTTAGCCTCTGAGTTGCTGGGATTACAGGCTTGCACCAGCACACCCAGCAGTCCCCTCCGGATTTCTAACTTTGCCTATTATCCCAATTCAACATAACTTCTGCAATGAGAAGTTGCATATTTGCCCAGTTAATATTTTCCTGAAACATATTTATGGAGATACTTGGTACTTCTGCCACATTAGCAAAAGGGCTAATAGTGGTTGTACTTGTTGACAGGTTGCTCCATAATTATGTTCTTAAGCAATTTCATTTATTGAGGTTCTATTCTACCAACTCCATTACTTCCTATCTGTGGGATCCTGGACAAGTTATTTAACTGCTCTTTCTGTTTCCACACCTGAAAAATGGTGATGTTAATATCTACCTCAAAGAGTTGCTGTGGGATTAAATAAGTTCATGCACGTGAAATGCCTAGAACCATGCCTGGAACATGAGTGTCCAATAGATATTAATTATTATTTTTGTCCAGATTATCATTAATAATTATCAAGATAGTAGACATGGCACCTTCAGGCCTCCTGTCTCCTTTCAGCCTCACAGAGCTCCTGTGCAGCAGGCAGCACTGCTATCTCCCAAGTGACAGTGAAACAGGTGACAAAGATCTCTGAAAGTTCCAGGCAGCACTGACCTCAGAGCCTCTGCTTGCCTTATTCTGGGATACTGCCTATAGTTGAGGGCAGGTCTGTCTTCCTGCCCTTTTAGCAGGGGACCTCCTCCCCCACCCCAGAGTTGGGGATGGGTTTGGCATGATGATTGGCATATGATGGCCCAACATCAGGGCTCTGCAGCTCCACCCACCAATACAGCTGCTCTCCTAAGCATTGCAAATGTCATTGCAACTGCCACCCTCTGGGAGGGGACAGTCACCTGGCCTGGGTTGTGTTCCAGATACATAGAAATGGCTAATCTCCTCTGGGCAGTGTCACCAGATATATCAACTACCTGGAATAATCTGGCAGATCTGGGTAGCCACGGAGAATTTCGTACTCTCCCTCTTCCCCACGGTTGCTGTGCATTCTCCTGTCGCCTAAAAGGAAAGATAGAGACCATTTACCCCAATCTTTTCTATCGAGAAGTCCACTCAGTACTGTTACTACATATGTCTGTCTTTAAAAATAAAAATTAAAAAAAAAACTTATGAAAGTTCTTTTTTTCCTAACAGAGTTTTAAGACATGAGAATGAGCATTTTTTTTTCTTTTGTAGCCCAGTGATTGTGTTTTATGGCCCACTGATATTCATGAAGTGTCAGAGGAGAGGCAATATGAATGGGGAGGCTTTTAAGAGCCTCAGAGACACTTCTTTTTCACCAAGATATTCACAGTGCCTTAGAACATCCTGCTAAACTCTCTGCTTGCTTTACCTCTCAATTTCAGTGGATTAACACCATTTGCACAAGGTTCAAATTGACCTATGAGAAAGAGCAAGGATCTTGGTATCTGCCACTTGCTCACTGTTCCCTCTGACAAGTCTCTTTGCCCCTCAGAGTCTCAGTTTACCCATCTCATAGGAGCTCTGCCACACTTGTTGTGAAGAGGAAGTGTGCAAACTCACAATAAGGTGACCCTCGGAGGCCCACCACATCACGGGCACTTTGGCGGCTTTCCACTTCTTGTTGAACAGTATTTTTTTAGTTATTTTTCTGTCGTGTCATTTTTCAGTCACACCCATTGGACTTACCCTAAGCAGCAGACACTATTCTATTAGGATAAAGCATATCTTCATCCCCACAGCCCAAGAGGCAAGCAGGGCAGGGCACAGCAGCTCACTAGCCCTGACCACCAGAAGGCTCAGTGAGGGGGCAGAACCAGCACAACCATCCTGGTCCCCTGACTTGGAGTCCTGAGCCATTTTATAACTACAGGTGACTGTCATGTTCAAAATACACAGAGTATGGCAATATCCTGACATCAAAGAGGGGAATTCGTGGAATGTGAAAAGAGAGGCTTGCTTCTCAGGTAGACAGTAATTCCAACTTTCCTTTAGATAAAATAACCTCTATAGTGTGCCAGGCATGTGGTAGGTGTTTGGTTAGTTATGGGTGATTTTAGTATGGTTATTTGCTTTGTTTTCTAATCCCCCCTTTTAAGAATAGCCTTTCTTAACAAGGTCCTTTGCATAATTTATCTCATTTCATCTTCCAACAATGCAATGAGGTCAATATCATCTCTTTATAGGGGAGAACATCAAATCAGAGAGGTCAAGTAGCTTTCCTGCCACCACCCAGGTACTTGAAGGCAAAGTCAAGATTTGTACACAGGCCCAAGTAGATGAAGTACCTGCATTCTTCTCTCATTGGACCTTGAGTTCAGCCCAAATGTTGATCTGCTATCTCTCTGAGGTCTGACTCCCAAGTCCTGGGTAATCACTAGGATCTCCTTCTCATGGGAGGGCTTATCCATGATTTTTCTATCTATGCAAGAACACAGATATTGGGCTGGGGTTGTGGCTCAATGGCAGAGTGCTTGCCTCGAATGTGTGAGGCACTAGGTTTGATTCTTAGCACTACATATAAATAAATAAATAAGATAACTAAAAAAAAAAAAAAACACCTAAAAAAAAGAAGAGCCCAGATATTACAAATTTGAAGGTTTGTGTGCCTCCCTCAAAAACAGGCTCAATAATATTAATAGTCCCAGTGAAACATCCACAACTGATGAATGGATACAGAAGAACACCTGGTACATGTACACAAGAGAATACCTTTTTAATTCAGTCATTAAAAAGGGTAGAATTATCATTTGCAACAATGTGGATGGAACTGTGGATCATTATGCTAGTGAAATAAGCCAGGCACAGAAAGGCAGGGACCATGTGACCTCACTCATATGTGGAATATAAAAAATATATATATATCATAGAAGTTGAGGGTAAAACAGTGTTTACTGGAGGCTGAGGAGAGCAGTGCCGGGTGTGGAGGGGGGATGGGGGTGGGGGTGGGGAAAGTTTGGTCAGTGGGTACTGAATTGCGGTCAGTGAGAGCAAGAAGTTCTGATGTGCCGTTGCACAGGAGGGTGACTGTAGGTAATAGTTATGGACTGTGGATTTCAAAAGGCTAGAAGAAAGGATTTTGAATATTGTCACCATAAAGAAAAGCATGTCTGTTTGAGGAGGTAGATATGTTTAACTTGATCTAAACATTACACAATGGATACAGCATCAGAACATCACATGGTCGCCCACGAATACATACAATTTTTATGTTTTCATGTTGAGAATCACCTACGTACTCACAGCTTCCTCCACTCCCTTGTAGTCACAATCCTGCCAGGTTTTGCCACTTTGAACAGGACAATCACCCTCCTTGATTTGATACTTGAGGGAATAAAATGTTTCAGAGCCAACCTGAAAAGAGCAACCACAGATTACGGAGTTCATCCAGCTGGCCCACCAGGAATGATCTGAGTGGGTTCTACGATAGTTATTAATATTGGTCTTGATCTGATTTGATTCAATGAGAGCCACACATTCATTAAAAATATAAATACTTACATCTTTATAAATATTTCCACAGAGGAAAATTTATATTATATTTACAAAAACATTAGCTTATTTTTTTTGGTGAAAACTAATTTACATGTACATATGTCTTTTAAAAAGCTGGGAAAGATATGTAGCAATCCATTGAAATATTTGTCTCTCAGTTGGATTATAATTATCTTTCACTTTCTTCTTTAAGCAAACATTTCTAAGTTTTCTGACTTTTTTCCTAATAAACATATATTTGATAATTCTAAAGAATGAGAGATATTTAAATTAAAATTATTAATAATTATTTCTGTGTGGTAGGATTAATAATGAATGATTTTAGAGAGTTTATTTACTTTATTTTCTAATTTTTCTCCCTCTCCCCCAGCACATTTTTAAAGCAGCTTTACTGAGATAAAATCACATGCCATACAATCCATCCACCTAAACTTACAATTCAATGTTTTTTAGTGTATTTACAATGATTGCCTTAATCCATCTTAGACCATTTGATCTCCCCTGCAAAAGAAACCCTGCACCCTTTCTTAGTTATTAACAGTTACTTCCTATTCTTCCTCTCTCCATCTCCCTGGAAGTTAATAATCTACTTTCTGTCTATCTGTATTTGCTTATTGAAGACATTTCGTATCAGTGGAATCATAAACATGTGGTTCTTCTTTCACTTTGCATAATATCTTCAAAGCCTTGAAAGAATGCTAAGAATCCTTAACCTGTATATATAAAGACCTCAAAAAACTTAACGCCAAAAAAACAACCCAATCAATAAATGGGCTAAGGAGCTGAACAGACACTTCTCAGAAGAGGATATACAATCAATCAACAAATATATGAAAAAATGTTCAACATCTCTAGTAATTAGAGAAATACAAATTAAAACTACTCTAAGATTTCATCTCACACCACTCAGAATGGCAGTTATCAAGAATACAAACAACAATAATTATTGATGAGGATGTTGGAGAAAAGGCACACTCAAACATTGTTGGTGGGACTGCAAATTGGTGCAGCCAATCTGGAAAGCAGTATGGAGATTCCTTAGAAAACTTGGAATGAAACCACCATTTGACCTAGCTTTCCCACTCCTCGGTGTATATCCTAAAGACTTAAAAAACAACATACTATGGTAAAGCAGCCACTTCAATGTTTATAGCTGCACAATTCACAATAGCTAAACTGTGGAACCAACCTAGATGCCCTCCAATAGATGAATGGATAAAGAAACTGTAGTATATATACACAATGGAAGATTACTCAGCATTAAAAGAGAATAAAATTATAAAATTTGCAGGTAAATGGATGGAGTTGGAAAAATATCATGCTATGCAAAGTAAGCCAATCCCCCCAAACCAAAGGCTGAATGTTCGCTCTTATAAGTGGATGCTGACCCATAATGAGGGTGAGTGTAGGGAGAATGGAAGAACTATGATTGGGCCAAGGGGAGGGAGGGATGGGGAGGGGGCAGGCAGGAAAGATGGTGGAATGAGACGAACATCATTACCTTGGATACATGTGGTGCGACTCTACATCATGTACAACCAGAGAAATGAAAAGTTGTGCTCCATTTGCGTACAATGAATGGAAAAGCTTTCTGCTGTCATGTATAACTGATTAGAAGTAATAAAAAATAAAGTTAAAAAAATAAAGATTTTTCTATCACTGGGAAAAAAAAAAGAATCCTTAGCCTGAAAGGATGAGTGACATCGTGGACTATATCAGTGCTTCATTCCTTTTTTGGGGAAACATAATTTTTCTAAGATGTCATACAATGAATTTAATGTGCAGAGGTGAATTAGATGAGTTTTCAGATACAGAACTCTGGCATGTCAGAGCACCAAGGGGCCCACGAGGCCATGTTGTCCAACCACTCACGTTGCAGCTAAGAGCAGGAGGTCTCCCAGAAGACAGGGCATGTCTCAGACCACCTCATAACCTCAGGAAGGCAGAGACAGCCACACCTCCTTAGTCCCCTAGAGCCCAGGGTAGTGTACTCTAAGCCTGCCTGGTCACAGGATCTGTATCTGGGAGATGATGGAGTCAAACAACATTATCTCCAAGATTTCTTCCTGCTGAAGAGTAGGAGGTGATAGGAGCTGTACCCACATGGCAAAATAAAGATAAAATAGGATTATATGGACATTTTAGCATAAAGTCCAAATTTGCCACAAAATTAGTTGATGAAGACACTACCAATGTATTGTTGCTTGCAAGCAGCAGGAAACAGAATTCCTTACACAAACATATTAGGTTGTGAAACAAAATGACTCGATTTTGCTTTCCAAAAAAATGATAAAATGAAAAACCATATCGCCTAGGGTTTTCTCCTTTATCCTTCTGATGTCACAGGGTGGTAGTTTACTTCTACTGAAGTAAAACATTTGCCTAACTAATCCAGAGAAATAGTCTTTTATAGTGAAATTTAAACAAACTCTCGAAAGATTTGTATACCTTTGAATTTATTCATACTGACAGCATTTTCTCCTACCTGAGTTCATCAGGGCAGAGATAAACGTATATTAAAAGTCAACCCAAACATTACTGTTAACCTTGGTGCACTCAGCCACAAAGACATCACGGCAGATATTTTGCCTAATGCAGTAGAACCATGCTAATCTCACTCCTGACTCCTCTTAGATACACCGTACAGAGAACCCCCTCTCATTTAAGGTTTAGAGGTCTTTAGATTGTATTCTCAGGCCAGACACCTAGTGAATCAATCCTCTTTCTGCAGGCTCACTGAGTTCTTGGATTCTCCTGTAGCCCCTTTTACCTTTCTCCATTTTTCTTTCTAGTATACTGCTCCCCTGCTCCCTCCCCACTGGTATTGAGGATTCAATCCAGAGGCACTTCACTATGGAACTACAACCCCAGCCTTTTTTATCTTTTATTTTGAGACAGCATCTCACTAAGTTGTTGAGACTGGTCTCAAACTTGTGATCCTCCTGCCTCAGCTTCCTTGGTCTCTGGTATTACAGGCATGTACCACTAGGATACTACTTTTTCTATCCAAAAAGCCAACTTTGTTTGCCAAAGGACTAGCCATACCTTGCCTTCTACCCCTGGCTCTGCCTTCCTGAGGTTGTGAGGGGTAGAGAGCAGGGTATGGCTAGTTATGCCCAAGGACTAGCCATACCCTGCTCTCTACCCCTACTTGCTGTTTTTTTTTTTTTTTTTCTCTCTCCCCATATACTAGGAGAGAGAGAAAAAAAATAAAAACAACACCAAGTAGCTCTGGTCTTTTCCAACTGATTATCAGTCTTTAGTAGCTGTTATTGGTGGTGGTGGTGGTGGTGTTGTGTAGTGTGTGTGTGTGTGTGTGTGACAGAGAGAGAGAGAGAGAACTGGGCTCTGAGTGATTGCACAAATCCCAAGTGACTTCAAGGTAAAATATAACTTACTTACCGTCTTATTGACCTCAGTCACACGGTACAACACAAACTGGTTGCCGCTTTGTATCCTATTGTTATAATTCTTCAGAGCAGCATCCACAGCCTTAAATACATCCTCATCATCACAATCAATTTCCTCAGTGACAAATTCCTGGGATAAACTTGCTAGCAGCCTGGAGCAGAGGAAAAGGATGGTTATTAATTTCATGATTCAACAGTCTCCCTGTAGAATCTGAGAGATGGTTTCCCTTAGAATTGGGAGCCAACTTGGATGCTGATTTTAACAGTCTCCAGTCTCTTGTTTCCTCTGTTCTCTTCTCTCTCTACCTCAACACTTGGGACCTCAACACTTGGGGCCCTACTGCCATACACTATTTGCTCTCTTCCAAAAGGACAAACAGCTCTGCCGGTTATCCAAGCAGATTTCAGCCTGTAACATTACAACACTTGGGTCACTGACCTGACTGTTTGCCTTTGAAAAGCACATAGGAGCACATAGCACATTTTCCAGTGATTGCACAAGTTTGCATAACAAATTAGAGCAGGGTCTAATAAAGGAGGAGAGAAAAGTAGCTCTGTTATTTCCTTGTGACTTTCCCAAAGCCATTTGTGAAGGTCACTGGGTGTATAAACAAAGCAACAAAATGAGGGCAACCTGCAGACACTTTTCACATAAAATTTCTTTGCAGGATGTTTATCAGCCTAGAAGCAGGCAGCCTAGAAGCAGCCTAGAAGCTGTATGCTTGGGAACCTAAGCACAGGGGTATCAAGTGAGTTCTAGGAATTTTACCCAGGAGATTAGCATGACTGGATATAAGCTCTTGGCATCTTATCTGGCCTTTGGCCAAGCCAGCCTCTCTCTGCTCAATTGTATTAGTTCTATAAAGGAAAAGCTTCTTTGGGTAAGAGACAAAGGAAATTTAGAAAGAAAGAAAGAAGGAAGGAAGGAAGGAAGGAAGGAAGGAAACTATTCGAAGAAAGAAGGTCTCAGGGTAGGTTAAAGATATGACTTAATACTCAGTAGATGTTTGCCTTCAAGTAAAAAAAAAAAAAAGCAGAAAGAAAGAATAAGAAGATAAAGATTGAGTCTTTGTTAGTACCTACTGGATCTCTAAGTTGGCAATGTAGTCTCCCTGAGAGTCCTGGGAAAAATGGGGTCAATATGGGCTGAATGGTGGCTTTACAATGCTGATGGAGGAACATGTGCTTGGCAATGTCTAACCTGGATTCCTGTCTTGCTCTGATACTTAACTGCTATGTGACCCTGAGCAAGTCAAGGTCACATAATATTCCCACCTTGGTTTTCTCACCTATAAAATGTAGAAAACCACAACATCTGTGTGTGTGTATGTGTGCACACGTGCACAAGTGGTACCAGGGATGGAATTCATGGGTGCTCTACCACTAAGCTACATCTCTAAACCTTTTAACTTTTTTATTTTGGGTCTGGCTAAGTTGCAGAGGCTGGCATCAAACCTGCAATTCTGCACCATTGCTCCTGACAGAGAATCATAATATCTTATTGGGGTTGTTTTGAGAAGTGAGTGAGGTCAGGGCCTGAGAATTAATTATGTCTTATTAATTATATCTGTTACTAGAAGGGAATGGTTAAGAATCTCTGACTCACCAGTTTCAAGTGCTTGTTAATGGCAGAAGGTAGGTTCTATTAGGGAGAGGGGGGTGGAAATTAAAGGCAAAAGAGCTTGGATAAGAGTTTAGGCTGAGAGAAAGGAGAGAGCAACAGAAATGTAGGAGTTGAAAGGTGGGAGGATGGGGAGAGGAGCAACAGTCACTGTCCAGGATGAATTGGAAAGGAACATTCGAGGCTGATCATCATGGAGGTACTTGGTGGTAAATGGATGGAAATTCTGAAAATCATGTTAAGTGAAATAAGACAGACTCAGAAAATCAAAAGCTGAATGTTTTCTCTCATGTGTGGAAGGTAGAGGAAAATAAGGGAAAGAAGTGGCAGGAAAGGAGATTGAATATCGAAAAGATATAAGATCAGTAGAGTAGAAGAAGGAGAACAGGAGGGAGGAAAGAAGAGAAAGGGGTAGAAACATGGAATGAAATAAATAATATCTTGGTTCACACACATATAAATGCACCAAAATAAGTTTACACACACACACACACACACATACACAAATATAAAATACCAATCAAAAATAAAGGAATAAAAGGAAGATCAAGGGCTGGGGATGTGGCTCAAGCGGTAGCGCGCTCCCCTGGCATGCGTGCGGCCCGGGTTCGATCCTCAGCACCACATACAAACAAAGATGTTGTGTCTGCCGAAAACTAAATAACAAATATTTAAAAATTCTCTCTCTCTCTCTCACTCTCTCTTAAAAAAAAAAAAGGAAGATCAATAGAAGAAAGGAGAGAGAACAGGGGGCATGAGGAGGGAAGGTAAAGCGGAGGGGAATAGGGATGGAAATCATATTCCTCACATGTATTATTTTGACAAAATGAACCCAAATACTATGTATAATTATAATGTCTAAAAATTTTTAAAAATAAAAATGAAAAATCTCTAAATTTATAATAAATGTTTACTATATCATATCAATTCATTAAACAAACATTTATGAAACTCCAGTATGTGCTAGGCACTTTAGTGAATAAAATCGGCAAAATCTGTACTGACATAGAATTTACTGGGGATAAAGAAAAGGGTTAGTTCTCGAAACACTGGCCAGAGCAATTAGACAGACGAAAGAAATTAAAGGCATCAAAATAGGAAAAGAAGAACTTAAATTATCACTATTTGCAGATGACATGATTCTATACCTAGCAGACCCAAAAGGCTCTACAAAGAAACTATTAGAGCTAATAAATGAATTCAGCAAAGTGGCAGGATATAAAATCAACACGCATAAATCAAAGGCATTCCTGTATATCAGCGACAAATCCTCTGAAATGGAAATGAGGACAACCACTCCATTCACAATATCTTCAAAAAAAATAAAATACTTGGGAATCAACCTAACAAAAGAGGTGAAAGACTTATACAATGAAAACTACAGAACCCTAAAGAGAGAAATAGAAGAAGATCTTAGAAGATGGAAAAATATACCCTGTTCATGGATAGGCAGAACTAACATCATCAAAATGGCGATATTACCAAAAGTTCTCTATAGGTTTAATGCAATGCCAATCAAAATCCCAACGGCATTTCTTGTAGAAATAGAGAAAGCAATCATGAAATTCATATGGAAAAATAAAAGACCCAGAATAGCAAAAACAATGCTAAGCAGGAAGTGTGAATCAGGCGGTATAGCGATACCAGACTTCAAACTATATTACAGAGCAATAGTAACAAAAACAGCATGGTACTGGTACCAAAACAGGCGGGTGGACCAATGGTACAGAATAGAGGACACAGAAACCAATCCACAAAATTACAACTATCTTATATTTGATAAAGGGTCTAAAAGCATGCAATGGAGGAAGGATAGCATCTTCAACAAATGGTGCTGGGAAAACTGGAAATCCATATGCAACAAAATGAAACTGAATCCCTTTCTCTCGCCATGCACAAAAGTTAATTCAAAATGGATCAAGGAGCTTGATATCAAATCAGAGACGCGCCGTCTGATAGAAGAAAAAGTTGGCTACGATCTACAGTCGGTGGGGTCGGGCTCCAAATTCCTCAATAGGACACCCATAGCACAAAAGTTAATAACTAGAATCAACAAATGGGACTTACTCAAACTAAAAAGTTTTTTCTCAGCAAAAGATACAATAAGAGAGGTAAATAGAGAGCCTACATCCTGGGAACAAATCTTTACTCCTCACACTTCAGATAGAGCCCTAATATCCAGAGTATACAAAGAGCTCAAAAAATTAGACAATAAGAGAACAAACAACCCAATCAACAAATGGGCCAAGGACCTGAACAGACACTTCTCAGAGGAGGACATACAGTCAATCAACAAGTACATGAAAAAATGCTCACCATCTCTAGCAGTCAGAGAAATGCAAATCAAAACCACCCTAAGATACCATCTCACTCCAGTTAGATTGGCAGCCATTATGAAGTCAAACAACAACAAGTGCTGGCGAGGATGTGGGGAAAAGGGTACACTTGTACATTGCTGGTGGGACTGCAAATTGGTGCAGCCAATTTGGAAAGCAGTATGGAGATTTCTTGGAAAGCTGGGAATGGAGCCACCATTTGACCCAGCTATTCCCCTTCTCGGTCTATTCCCTAAAGACCTAAAAAGAGCATGCTACAGGGACACTGCTACATCGATGTTCATAGCAGCACAATTCACAATAGCTAGACTGTGGAACCAACCTAGATGCCCTTCAATGGATGAATGGATAAAAAAAATGTGGCATTTATACACAATGGAGTATTACTCTGCATTAAAAAATGACAAAATCATAGAATTTACAGGGAAATGGATGGCATTAGAGCAGATTATGCTAAGTGAAGCTAGCCAATCCCTAAAAAGCAAATGTCAAATGTCTTCTTTGATATAAGGAGAGTAACTAAGAACAGAGTAGGGTCGAAGAGCATGAGAAGAAGATTAACATTAAACAGGGATGAGAGGTGGGAGGGAAAGGGAGAGAGAAGGGAAAATGCATGGAAATGGAAGGAGACCCTCAGAGTTATACAAAAGTACATACAAGAGGAAGTGAGGGGAAGGGGAAAAATAATACAAGGGGGACAAACGAATGTCAGTTAAGGGGGCAGAGAGAGAAGAGGGGAGGGGAGGGGAGGGGAGGGGAGGGGGGATAGTAGAGGATAGGAAAGACAGCAGAATACAACAGACACTAGTATGGCAATATGTAAATCAATGGATGTGTAACTGATGTGATTCTGCAATCTGTATATGGGGTAAAAATGGGAGCTCATAACCCACTTGAATCAAATTGTGAAATATGATATATCAAGAACTATGTAATGTTTTGAACAGCCAACAATAAAAAATTAAAAAAAAAATAAAGAAAAGGAAAGAATCAACAAATATTTCTAGTCTTTAAGTCTTAAAGAATGGTAGGGTAATACAAAGAGAAGGGTGATGTTTGAAAGTAGGATTTTTCTAGAGAAGGGTGAGGAGCTCAGACTTTAGGCATTTGAGGAGTCAGCAACATTGCCTCTGTTAATATCAGTTTTGAATGTAGATAGCATAGTTGCAAACAAACATATCCATTTTAGCCATTGTGACATAAAAAATCTAGAAAAGCAACAGTCTGTGGCGTGTTGTCTAAAACCTCTAGTAGTATATATGCTCCCTGGAATAGAAATAATTTTTTTGCAGCGCTATTTGCCTGCAGCAACTGTTTGCATAGGACAAATGAATTTAATTAAAATGAATTGAGAGCTTTTTGATTCCTATGTTTTCCAGGTAACATTTTCATTAACTCAAGCAATATTTGTGCAAGTACCTTAGAAGTTATAAAATAAATGATTCTGTGGGAGAAAACATTTTGAGCTGTTGACCTGAAATCCCTGGGTTTCACCTTTCTCAAGACCTAATTCAAGCAGCTCATCCTATGTTCATGCCGCCTTGAAAGAATGAGATTCTGTAAGCCAACGTTCAGCTGGTCCCCACCAGTATGGCCACACTGGTTGTTTATGGCTGGGAATTGTTCTTATTGGTTGTTGTGTCTGGTCTGATTGGTCTGTTCTTGTGTCATGTTGGTTATTAGATATTTAGATCATCAATCATCATTGTGGCTGGAAGGTAGAGAGAACCTGAATTCTTATCAACCTGTTTCTAATTTCTTGAGTTCTGATTTGGAAAGAAGAAAAAAGAAAGAGGATTAGAATGTAGGGAAAACACCAAAAATGAATAGTGAGCTTATGTGAGACTAGAAGAAGAGTCCCTAGCCTGGGAAGAAGAGATGAGAAGGGCAGTGGTATTTGGGGGTCCTGAGCCAAAGAATGCTGCTCTGCTTCCAGAATGCAGACTGAAAGGCGGTAAAGAGGCCTGGAAGAGAATGGCCACATGGTGTGTCTCAGTAGTTATGTCCATTGGTGGTGTTACAAAGACGCCTATATTTCTAGTTCCATACAGAAAGCAGCAGACTAACTAGCCTTAGAGAGCAATGTGAACAGCAGCGGGGCCTCAGGATTCTTGATCTTGAGCCAGTGATCAAGAATCAGACCTACTTGTGCCCACCCAAACATCCTGGCACTATGTGAGACTCTAGAACCGAGCCACAACCAACTTTGTGTGGGGAATCACGGGGCAGAGCAAAAATGCCAGGAAGGACTGGGATTGAGTTTCCCATTAGTCCAGGAGGATGGACCTGAAGTAGAAATTAATTGATTCTGAAAATAAAGTGATATTTATTGTGCATATGAACTTAGGGTCTTGACTCATGCCTGCAACTTCCTTTGCAATTTATAGCTGGGACTTTATTTGCTTCTTAGTTGAACTTAGATAGTATTTTTCCAAGAGGAAATTTAGACAAATAGAAATAACCACTAGGAGACAATTTGGGTCACTTTCATAATAATCCTTTAAGTAATAATACATATCTTTTTGGTATGCTTAAACATAGCACAAGCAGTAATGGACAATCTAGAGTTAGAGAAGTTCAATCCAAGAAAGAAGGAAACTCTGAGAATTAGAAATTTACTGCAAGCAATACAGTGGCCAGTGACCTAATTAACTTCTGATTTGTAGTATGAAATCTTTCCTCACCTTTCCATCTATTTGTCTCTTCTTGCACCATTTCCTTCCACACCCACATATTGCCCTATCCTGAGTATAAAAGTATGATTAAAACAACTGCAATTTCACAGATGGCTCTAATTTAGAATATGATTTACTTCTGTCGTAATCCAAGTTTATGTGGCTTCTGAGGATGCCCATCAAATAATCAAATTTTATTTTGGAGATGGATATGCAAAAAACTTGGAAAGGTATAGAAACTCACTCTTGAACGTCCCTGGACACAATTCAGAGGCTGATGGAGGAAAGGGCTGAATCTTCGTGTTTAGGCGATTATTGCAGTTTGGCAATGAGAAGTTGGGGAAATTGGCTTCAGGAAGAGGAAGAACTTCATTTATGTTTAGTGGAGGGAGTCGAACAATGGATCCAATTTGTCTCGGATGGAAAGGAAAGTGTCCTTTACCTGGGCCTCTTTTTCCTGGGTGCCTATGTGGTGGGCCATGGCCACGGTGATGGTGATCTGGGGGACCTTGGCCAAGGGAAGGTGGATCACAGGGTCCATAGTCATCGAAATCATGGCCACGGGGACCATGTCCATGGGGACCGTGTCCATGGGGTCCATGTCCATTGGGACCGTGTCCATGAGGCCCATGTCCATGGGGTCCATGTCCATGAGGACCATGTCCATGAGGCCCTTGTCCATGGGGTCCATGTCCATGAGGACCGTGTCCATGAGGCCCATGTCCATGGGGTCCCTGTCCATGAGAACCGTTTCCATGAGGACCATGTCCATGGGGTCCATGTCCATGAGGACCGTGTCCATGAGGCCCTTGTCCATGGGGTCCATGTCCATGAGGACCATGTCCATGAGGCCCATGTCCATGGGGTCCCTGTCCATGAGGACCGTGCCCATGGGGATCATGTTTATGGGGCCCATGGCCATGGGGACCGTATTCATGGGAATGGGGTCCATGGTGATGCTGATCACTGAAACTATGATTATAAGGGTGTCTTTGGGTCTCATTGGTGCCAAAAAGAGGGTGATGACATCTTGATCCTGGAGGTGGCAAAAATGGTGGAAAATCTCCTTCTTGAAGTGGTGGTCTGTCAGAGTTATCTTTTCCTTCTGGGAGAGGTCGGAATCCGAATTTATGTGGCTTCTGAGGATGATGATGAGAATGTCCATGCCCATCAAAGTGGTGGGGAGGGCCCCAATGGGGTCTCACATCACTGATGTTTCTATGTTCCTGGTAAAAGTACAGAAAAGTGTGTGTTATCATGTAACGCAAAAGGAGAAATTTGATGTTTAGCTTGACTTAGGGCAATGGCTTCCAAACTTTTGGACTTCACAAATCAATTTAAAAAGTCAGATACTAAAAAAGGGTGTCCAATTTTTATCTAGCCAAATCAACATTTAAAATGCAAACAAAAACTGCCCACTAACACCATTATTATTTCACAAAAGGAATGATATCTTGACAACAAGAGTCAGAAAATAACCATAGAGTAAAGAATAATTTTTGGATGGAATATATGTTGTATTATGAAAAATTTTTAAATTATACATAAGTGAAACTACATTAAGGAATGGCACCCATTTATAGACCAGCCTTTGGAAAACTAGTGTCTTAAAACTTAGACTCTCAACAGAGTTCTGAGACTTGATATAAAATCCTTACTCCTACAGGATGGACACCTGCCTCTTTACTTTCCTCCTCGTCCAGACTTTAACTTTCTAAAAAGTCTATGGAGCTGTATTCTTGGTGACAAACCTACCTTTCCTTTTTCCTCTTCTTCCTTCTTTTCTTTTTAATTTTTATTTATTTATTTTTGCTAATATAAAAATTACTATGAAGAACATCTTTGTGCTCACTCAGAAAAAGCATAAAGGTTTCTTTCTGGGATGGTTATAAAATATCATTTTTAATCTTATAAACCTTTACATGATAAATTTGAGACCAATTAATTCCTCTTAGGTTCAACATCTAATAATAAAAGCTAAGAATTATGAAGTCTCATCACTGGAAGTTCTAACTATAAGGACCATTTTCAAATTCACTTAAGGTTGATTGAATTGGTCATTGTACTTTTCTGCCAAATCTTGCCCTTGCCCTATACTTGAGAAAAAATTTATACTTTTTTGGTGTCATGCCAAAAATTTTTCCTAGGGGCCTATTCTATTCTCTCCAAATCTCTCTCTCTCTCTCTCTCTCTCTCTCTCTCTCTCACACACACACACACACACACACACACACAACTCTAAGAACCAATTACACTGTGTGTGTGAAAATATTTAATCTGGCACTGTTCATAACAAAGTGTACTCTGACAACCCACCTCAAAGTTAAAGACTTCACAAATTACTTCAAGGTCTTCTGGGGCTTCCAAGTCAGAGGCTTCTATATTATAGGACAAATCTGCTCTGCAGAATCCAAAAACCTACAAAAGAGAAAGAAGTCTATAGTGGGTGTGTGTGTCTTCAAGGGGTATGAGGGTTCCCACCGAGACTTATGAACTGGAAAGGAAGAAGAGCTTTAGAAAAATCAGGGTAATGATATTATCAGACATCTCCACCAGTTACTTAGCAATCTTTCCCAGTCAACCCTTGGGGAAGGTACAGGTTGCAAAGGATTTCATTGCAACTTCTCTCCCGTGAGCAGTCACAAGCACTGGGGGCTTCCCCATGTGTGTGGCGATTGCTCATGTCATTACTGCTTTTCCTTTAGGCCAACACTTCTGCCCTGAAGATCTGAGTTGTCAGTGCCTAGAGAAAATGAGGAATGGTTTAGAAGATAAATTTGAATGACTTTAACTGGTCCCTTGAAAGTGTTAGAAAGGAGGGAGCCAGTATAAAGACAGGTTTGCAAGGACCCTGTCAAGGTAAAGAGTCTGCTGGCCCCATCCTAAGTATGAGGGCTGAACTGACTAGCCCGATGCTCCAAAGTCACCTAAGCTCAGCCATCAAAGCTAGACAAACAAGTTGACAATTCTTCTCTAGAAAACAAACAAACAAACAAAAACTAAGCTATTAAGTATTGAGGCTCTGAGTATGGTTTTGGAGTGAGGTCTGTGCTAATCCTGGCTTCACCATTTTCTACTTGTGTGAGTCTCAGGTTACACACATTTTCTGAAACTCAGACTGTAAACAAGTACAATGCTATCTACTCACATGGTGAGAGGATTTAGAAAATCAGGGTAATATTATCACCAACTTCTAATTACCAACTCTCTTGGTTCTGCACTGGTCTTTTATTACCCACACAATGATAGCTGAGTTTGTTGGATACAGGAGGGAAGCATTTTTTTTTTTTCTAGCCACTGAGCAGGAATCTAAAATTAATTCAGGTCAAAATTTTGAGCAGTCAGAAAAGGAAATAACAAATGCTTCCTCTCTTCAGCCAGAGAGAGAATGTGTTACTAAACCTCAGCAAAATCCTGGACTTGAAATTAGAATTAAAGTCTTGTGTGCACTTTCTAGCCAAGTGCCTTAGGTAAATGATTGAAATTCTAGGCCCACTTGCCCCAAAGAAATGGAGGCAGGCATTTGCTTCTCCTCAGTAGGTTATCACAAAGTTCCCAAAAGACAATAATATATGCAGGGGTGTTTTATAAACTGTGAGTCACCAAGCAAATGTCAGGTATCATTAATAAGATTCTCTAGTAGATATCAGATTAATTTGTAAATAATTAGGAAAAAATCCTACTGGACTGAGCATGAGAAGAACTGGACTATAGTCTCAGCTGGGTTGTGAACATTGGCAAGACCCTTCCTTTGTTGAACCTGTTACCTCCTTACTTGTCAAATGCAATCCCTGTGGGTGTCGATGCATTGGAATGAGTGAAAGCACATCGTAGGGGGGTCTTAATACAAGCTGGTTATTAGTTTTAGTTAAACTTTTAATTTTAACATGTTAAAAACCTGTTTTAGGTTTAGTTATATATCATGTATATTATAAAGGCATTTTCTCATGATTTGTTTAACTTTTCCATGCCTCTGTTTCCCCATCTACAAATCAGGGACAAAGAGTTTCTACCCCATAGGGTGGTGTGTTAATAAGTTAATGTATAAAGCACTTAGAAGAGTGCCTGTCAGGGAGCAAGAACTCTCTAGATGACACTTAGCATTTCACAGACATTTGTTATACTCACTCACTTTAGGGGGTCTGGGGAAATGTTGTGTGGAGCAGTTCCTCACAGAGAAGTCCAGATAGTATTTGGTTCTTTCCCCTCCTCTCTAGAACAGATAGGAACAACATAGTTTCAGGAAAAGAAAAAGTAGAAAAAGAGAACAGTAACTATCCAATGTATTGTAAAACACTAGAATGCTTAAATCACCAATAAGTGATATTTTTCTTATGGGCTTTTTTTTTTTTTTTTTTTTTTTGGTTTCTAACTAATCTTTAATTATTTTGGTTATACATTTTTATTAGTTGTTCAAGACAATACAATGATCTTGACATATCATACATTTGATTCAAATAGGGTATGAATTCTCTTGCAGGGAAATGGATGGCACTAGAGCAAATTATGCTAAGTGAAGTTAGCCAATCCCTAAAAAACAAATGCTGAATGTCTTCGCTGATATAAGGGAGGTGACTCAAAACAGAGTAGGAAGGAAGAGCATGAGAAGAAGATTACCACAAAATAAGGAAAAGAGGAGGGAGGGAAAGGGAGGGAGAAGGGGAAATGCACGGAAGACGGAAGGAGACCCTCATGGGTTCACAAAATACATATACAATTTCTTATGGTTTTTGCCTTTTAAAAATGTATCACAAAAGCTGGGCAAAGTGGTGCATGCTTGTAACCCCAGTTGCTCAGAAGACTAAGGCAGGAGGCTCACCAAGTTTAAGGCCAGCCTGGGCCACTTAGTGAAGCCCTATCTCAAAATAAAATAAATTTAACAAGGTTTGGGGATGTAGCTCAGTGGTTTTGCCTACACTCACCAGGCTCTGGGTTTCATCCATAGCACAGGGGGGAAAAAGTATCACATAAGTGATAGAGTGAACACAATTTCACTGTAAGGGTTCAAATATGCAGACATGATAAGCATGGTGTAAAAAATCACTCTTGCTGCACCCTAGCCTCTCCTTCTCAGAGTGAGCACCACGGTCTACTTGATGTATTTCTCCTTCTAGCCTTTTGCCACATATCCATGGCGACCTAAGTATCTAACTTCAGTGGGTTCATATGCTGAGTATTGCTCTGTAACCTGCTTGTCTTAGTAATATGTCTTGAACTCTTTCCAGTACCTCTGGGTCCAACACATTATTTTTGGAAATTGTATTAAATGCATTCCATTGTTGGTATGTACCGTGATCCATTTAATTTTACATTTTTGAAATATACAGCAAATATCAACCAGCTGCTCCTCAAGACAACTCTGGTTGGAAGGCACTTGAGTCCTTGGACTGTGAGGCAGGTAACTATCTAGTTCTCTAGACACACCAAATGTCATGAGATTATTTCCCGAAGCCTCATAATATAACCATATAAGCACAGATAAAAAATTTTGTTTTCAAAAACTGAGAGGTTAACACACCAAGATATCTTAGTGCTTTTTCCTTCAGAAATGTTTGGGATAGGGTCATAATCCATTTAAACAGTTTCTACCATAATATAAGAAAATTAAAATTCAATGATTGAATAATTCACTTAACCCTAATATGCTCTTGTCCTTCCCTCTTTCCTTTTTGGATTTTCCCTTCTCTCTTTCAGATGTCTACCCTCCCTTTCTGCCTCTCCAAACAAATAAAACCCTTGCAGAAGAGCAGTTCTTTGTTATCCACTATCTATTATAGCCAAAAGGCTGCCACAGTTTCAAAGGCAGCTGGTCACTTGGGGCAAGTGGAGAGGGTTGTCAACAGTTCTTGCCTGCCAGGTTGATGCCTGGGTCCTCACACTCTAGCTAGACATTAGTGGTGACTCACCCCTCTCGCAACTCTCTCTACTCGGTCCACTCTGAAAGAGGCAAAATCACTGTTCTCGCTTTTGTACTTGTCAAGGGCTTTGTCAGCTTCTTTTCTGTACTGCTCCGTGTCCTCAAAGAAATCCAGGATTACAGGACTGTCTTTGTTATTGCTCAGTGCTGAAGACACTAAAGAAAGAAGACGACGGCAATATTGTAATTACAAGTGGGAAATAGGATGCCAATGTTTAGACTCCATGTGGTACATAAAAGCATGGTGGTAAGAGTAACAGGAACTTACATCTAAAACATGGGCAAATCCAGGGTTGGAGAAACTAAGTAGCTTGTTGATCAATCAGCCAGTCAGCAGCTGAGCTAAACCATTAGTCTTTCTTTCCATTTGTTCTAACACTCAGGTTCCTATTGTGACCACTGTTCTGATGCCCTAGCATTCATAAAATGCAAATATTTTAATAAATTCTTCCTGTCTTTGCCAAGGAGGAAAGAGGCCTCCTTAACATAAAGTTTGGTCCAGAGAGAGAAGATATAGCTCAATCTTTCTTTAAGGCAACCTCCTGTAGAAGTTGCTCCACTGTGGCCTATATTGAACCAGGTTGAGATTTAGCATGTTTAAAGGCATTCTGTGATAATTCTTTTTGAAAAAGCAAATATAAAAAGCATGGACTTTAGAGTCACCATGGTTGTTGATACAGTCATGCCTTCATCACATCGTGACCATGTGCCCAAGGCCATGTCATTGAACTTCTGCCTAAATTATTTTATCTCTAAAATAGAAAGCAACACAATCTTTATTTCATAGCCTTGGGTGAGGGTGAATGATATTATTTATAAACAATCACTTTGTAAACTATAGAGTAATATATAACTTTTAAATATGAAGCCAATACTTATGAGTGGTAAATGTTCCGCAAAGCATATTATATAGACCATTTTATTTGATTCTAACAAGAATCCTAACAGCTACTACTACTATTATCTCTATTTTAAAATGAGAAAAATCTTAGATTAAATAACTTGGCCTCAAAACCACAGAACTAGTAAATTATGAGACTGGGATTCTAACACAAGCAAGTCTGACCCCAGAGCCTATGTCTACACAATGTTGCTATATGGCACTTTGGAAAGCTCTATTTTCTTGTATTGATTTTTTTTTTTTAAAGGAAGATGTATCAGTAACAGGGGAAAACTGTCCTCCTTCTATTCTCAGTAGAATGAATAATAATGAAGACCATGAGAACAGGGATCCTTTCTGATGTACATCATGGTATTAATATGATAAATACTACTCTATGACTGAGTTCTGTATTAATCGGGAATTTATTTAGCAATTTAACAGATTAACATACCAGAACTGGTGGTGCAGTTAAAGTCATTCATTCGGAGGTCCTGAGATTCATTTGAATATCTTGTAACTATTACCTTACATTGCCCAATCACCTGTAAAAAGAAAAGAGTTTTGGGCTGGGATTGCGGATCAGTGGTAGAGGGCTCACCTAGCATGGATGAGGCACTGGGTTCAATCCTCAGCACCACATAAAAAATAAAATAAAGATATTGTGTCCATCTAAATCTAAAAAATAAATATTGAAAAAAAGTGGCTTTTGACTCATTGCATACCATCCTCCTTTATGAGGGAATATGAAGGGAATGCCACATACTCCTGCTATCCATTTAAACTGTATTTGTACACACACAAAAGCCCTGGCTTCCATCCTCAGCACCACACACTCAGAAAATTGTATTTGGGGTTTCCTTCATCAAAGCCTGTCTCAAACCCTGCATTTTCTTACCTTGCTCCTGTGTGCTGCATACTATCAGAACCCAAAACCCTTAGGAGAATGAAGGAAAAACTGTTTAAATGGATTATGACCCTATCTCAAACATTTCTGAAGGAAAAAGCACTAATGCGTAAACCTCTCATTTTTTGGAAATGAAAGTTTTATCTGTGCTTATTCATTTTTGTGTTTTACACCTGTGACAGATTCTGGCATGTCAGTACCCACCTCCAATGTGCACAGCAAGAACCCCTTCCTCAATGTAACTAAGCCCTTTGGCCATTCCTAGTAATGAGACCAATTTTGATGGGATACACTTACAAGTTCATAGCTTCATGGACCGTAGATTGTGAGGCTTGGAAAGGATTTTGAGTCTATCTATTTCATGACTCTCCTCTTATTTTTACAGTTGAAGAGACTGAAGTCTAGGAATGTTAGGTGATTTTTTCCTAGGGACTCACAGCTGATCATACTATCCCAAGGAATCACAAGCCTTGTTGAGTTATCTTTCCCTGGGTTCCCATGAAGGGCTCTTTACAGGGTGTCACTCAAGGTAAACACAATCTTCATGAGTCTCAAGGCATAAACTGCTCTTACTCTTTTCCAGGTTAGACCAAACATATGGTTTCCCTGTGTAAGCTGATAGGAGGTAAGAAGGATTAAGAGGAGAATGGTACCCTGTATACTTACTATATCAGACGGCCTTCTAAAATGAGCTGGTATACAGTCTTCCTGGTTCCTGGACAGGACCCAACAGTCAGATTCTTTTACATCCAAGACTAAATAATAGACAGTCGCAGATCCCTGAAGAATGCCAAGAAAGCAACAGGTGAGTAGGATGAGGGAGCTCAGGAGGTTTTTAAAATAAAAACAATCTCTTTATTTCTTAAACAGAATTCCTGCTTATCTCCGAGTCTTTGCAGATGTCCTACCTCTGTGTCATTTGATCTATTTATTTGGATAAATGGCTTCAAATAGTTATTTCCAAGTGTTCTTTTTAACTCATTATAAGGTTTCTTCTGCCCCCAAACTTTAAAAAGTCATCACTGTAGGGCAGTGTTGGGTGGGTGGAGGTGTTGACAATACAAGCCTAGAATGGTAAGTGGAGATCGCCATATCACCATGTGCAATCTGCTGTGGTGGTGGTGTCCTCTCACCCAGCTCTCTTCCTGAATCTGGACTTCTGACCTTGATTTCAACTTAAACTCACTTCTCTTACAGATCTGCTTCCTCTCTCAACTTCCCTGGTCTTTGTCAGAAGCTATTAATTACTTAACTGCTGTAGGCTCTAGTTTAGAAAATGTGTATGGGCTTTGCTTTACTTTGGCTACACAGAAATCAAGCCATCAATGGTCTTTCTTTGAAACGTTCTCATGTGTATTTTTCATTTTCTTGCTTCAATTCCAACTACCTGGGTCTGACCATCATTTCTTCATTCCTGAACACATGAAATAGCTTCCTACTTCATGTTCCAGTCACTTTCTTACATCTCTCCAGGCACATTGTGTTCTCCTTTTCACCCCACTGCCACAAATCCATACTGCCACTCAGAGGTAGCACCATGCCCATTCATTCTGTGCCCCACACATGTGGCAAAGACCCTGAAATGGAACTGATGATCATTAAATTACTTGCTGATCATGAATTGCTTGTTGTTGATGATCAGTACATTGGTAAACTCCTGGATTTCTATTCTCTGCATTCTTCAGCACTTTCCTAACACCTTAAAAAGGGTATATTACTCTGCTCATCCTCTGTAGTAGTCCATAGTGACCTGACTCTCTGATTTCAGTCACTCCACCAAAGAGAAGATAGGTTATTATATTTTGCAAGGACAACTTCATCAGCCTTCCATAATCTCTATCAACCCATCAAATCCATTTCAAATCAGCATATAATCTAAGTGAAGTCTTGTTTAAACGTCTTCAAGATAAGCTCAGTCTCTCTTCCAACTTCACATTCAATTCTGGCCTCTCCAGAGCCCGTGCAGTTCTGGATCACACCCCTTACCCCGCCCAGCCTATTCAATTACTCCCTAGGGCCTCCTTTTTTGATTCCCTGCCCACCTTGATGTACCTAGAATTCTCTTGAAATGCCTTTCTCCAGGCCTCTTCCTATTCACATCCTACCCATTCTTCAGATTCAACTGAAGTCTTCTCCCACCCAATCTTAATAGCTCTCCTTTCACTGAAAGTGCTCCAAATCAGCACTTGATCACTGAATACATTCTTTGTTACCCAGTTTGCCTTGGCGCATCAGAAGATTGTTCTTTCCTCAAGGGCAATTCCTGCTAGTTAATTCTGATTTTTCTCTGAAGCCATTTGCATAGTGCTTCTAAGTGCTTACAGATTGATCCCTAGTTAATCTATTCCAATAATAATCGTGGAGTTGGAAGGAAAAATAAACAATCTAGAGCAGCCACAGAAACTAAACAGAAGACCCTGACTGAAGCCATTTGTTGTGCTGAGGAGCTAGAATCTCATTTGCCCCGGAGCATGGTCTCCCAGCTCAGCTCTGACATGGACGATTTCTCACCACTGTGTCCAAGTGGGCATCAGCGACCCGCAGCAACTGGAAAAGATAGCCATTCCGTCGCCATTTATTGATAAGGTCTACAGCTTTCTCAGCCTCAGGCTCAACAGCATTGCAGTCGGTGGGACTCACAGCGCATGAACATTGCAGTGAGATCAAAAGTAGTAGGGCAGTGAGCACCTTCATTTTGCTACACTCCCCCTGCTGTGGTCTACCATAGCAGAGAATTTATACACACACAATTGATGAAACTTTATACATTTTTGTTGTGCAACTAGGAATGTTCACCTTGACCCCTGGTTCAAATATCTGTCAACAATCTGTAAATGATTAGTGGATCCTGGGGACAGAAAGCTGAGACATGCCACTGGTGATCCGGTAAAACCATTATCTACACAAATCTGGATTTTTTTTTAATTGTACATAATTACAGCACAACTTTTCATTTCTCTATACATGATATAGTATAGCACCATATGTGCAGTCATATATGTACCTAGAGTAATAATGTCCACTCATTCCACCTTCATTCCTGCCCCCCTGTCTCCTCCCCTTCCCAAATCTAGATATTTTTAGTAGGTTGCAGATCCAAAGTCTATTTTTGACCTTAAGCACTGCCAATGTGTGTGCCCAGTGGTGAGGTTTGTGCTAAGGTAATTTTCCTCCATCAGCCTGTCAGTCTCAGCCAGAAATCTCCACCATCAGCCCCTCTTTGAATTATGGCACTAAAGTTCAGTAGAATGCAATCAGTAGATTTTTTTTTTAGTTGTCAATGGATCTTTAATTAATTAATTCACTAATTTATATCCAGGGCCGAGAATGGAACCCAGTGCCTCCCACATGCTAAGCAAGTGCTCTACCACTAGAATTCTTTAAAAAGAATCCTTGGTAACATGTTTAGTAGTTAACATTATACAAGGAATTGACTTCAAATAGAATAGCATGATTAATGGACAGTGGCCTTGGAGTCAGATGTAAATTTCTAACCCTAGCTCTGTCACTTTCTTATTGTGTGTTACTGTGTAAACTCCCAAACTCCTCTGATTTTTAGTTTCCTTCACTTATAAAATGAGGATTAATACTTCTTTGTAGGCTTATGTGATAGTTAAATAAGAAAGCACATATAAAAGAACTAATACAAATCTTGGCACAGACTAGGTGCTAAATAAATGATGCTATGTGTTATTATTAATGCTGTTTATTAGGGTACCTGGGAAGAAGTGGGGAGCATTCCTATATCATCCCAATTCTCTGTGGCTCTTAAAGCATGCCAAACAGAACTGGTTCATGTGCAAGAGGAGAGGGGTGAGAGCAGGAGTCAAGCAATTGAATACCTGTCCCATAGTGGGGAGGGCTCAGCATTGGAAGACAGGGCTGGGATACACCTGACCCCCTGCCACTAACCCTCCAAAGAAACCTATATACCTATGTGGAACATTCATACCTGCAGAGGCCAGCAGCTTCTGAAAAGACTAAAGGGAATCAACTTCACTTCCCTCCCCACTGCCAAAAACAATCAGAAGACAGCATCTCTCTTCTTCCCTGTACTTTTTCTACAGTAAGGTTCTACAGCAATAGTTCTCAATCTTGATTTCATATTAGAAATGCCCAAGGAGTTTAAAAAGAATCCTGGGATCAGGACCCTTCAAAACAATTCAATCAGAATGGATCTGGGTTTGGATAGTTTTTAGATTCCCAAGTAATTCCAGTGTGCAGTCAAAATTGAGAATAAATGAGCATCCAGATAGAACTGAATCAAGTGAAAGAATTAGAAGAAAGAAAAGGGAGGAGTTATATGAAAAATAGACTTCACTTCCAAGGGTCACAGGTTGGTTTAGTGAGTGCTAAAGTGGAAGAAACATGTTTAGGATAATGTTCGAGACTGAACTTTTAGTGTGAACAACAAGTGGCTTTTAAACAACTGAATGGGACCACTATAGTATAACTCAGAAGGATAGAAATAGTATGGAATCTGCTGTAGGTATCTTTAAGGGCCCCAACTCAGTGGGGCAGGGGATAACTACTGATTAAAACAAAAACAGTTTTATGTTCTAATGAGTTGAGCTCCTTAATCAAGTCTTTCATCCAATATGGAGTACCTGGGCAAATCAGATGCTGGAGTAAATTAAGGGATGGGAATGCTGGGACTGGGAAAAAGGAAGGACAATTTATGCTTTCCCTACAGTACTGTTTTGCTGAGATTTGGGGGTACTTGCAGGACCCAGGCATTCCCTTCCCCTGGCTTTATTGAATATTTAAGACATACAGTGCTAACGATGCCTTTCCAGTAACCAGGGAAGCTTCAGGTTGAGGTGTCTCAGGGAGCACAAAATTAAAGGTAAGTATATGTTCCGTTCTGAGAACTGTCAAATGCTCTAGGCATTGACATTAGCTTTGGGAAAGCTTCCCAGATGGTCTAGAACCAGAGAATGGCCTTAGATGTGATAGAGGAAGAGGAGTGGTGGTGACTTCACAGGATGGCTTTTGGGGCAGACTGAAGTACACAGATCTTCACCTCCATGGTCTCGTTCTGGCATTCAGGTACTTTCTAGGTGTTTTAACCATGTTTTCAGGAAAAGTCAGCTAACAGAACTTTCATTCTTTTAAGATTTTTTTTGCTCATAATAGAATACACATTCTTTGCAAAAAAAGAAGCATGAAAAGTACAAAAAGTATAAAGAAAATTCATCTCAAATTCCACTACCCATGAGAAAAATCAACTATAATATAATTTCTTTATAGAATGTTTTCTATTTGGATATATACAACACAGATTTTTTTATGTTGTTGGAATTACTCTGTACATACAGATTTTTTTCCTTCACTGTTGTTGAGTATTTATTTACTTATAACTTATTTTTTCAGGTATTAGTAGAAACTATATAACATTTTAAAGTATTGTTTCGGGTATTTTATAGGATTTTAAATATTTGGGTTATTCTAATCATATAATTTTTAATTTTAAACATAAACCTCACATAAAATAAAACAAACAATATTATTAAATAAAATTAAGTCTCTCTCCCTTCCGTTTCATACAATCCCTTCCCTAGGGAAAGACTTTAAACAATTTCCTGTAATATGTAGCTTAAATATTATCTTTTCCTTTAAGGTTACACTGTGAGGACTTGTCAAGATCATTAAATATTCTTCAGGAAAATTATTTTCAGAGATCATGGTATATTGCAAGTTATATAAATATTAATATATTCAACATTCCTCATTTTTGGTCATTTATGTTGTTTCTATTTATTTGTTTTTATAAATAGTGCTACAGTAAATATCCTTGTACATCTCTGATTATTTCTTTGAGAATCACTGGATCAGTTAATATAATTTTTTAGCATCAGGGTTTTTATTTTTATTTTTTTGGTAATAGGAATCACTTCTTTTAAGAAAAAAGAAGTCAATTTTGGTCAGACGTTTAATGTATTATTTTGTTACTTTACTTTCAAAAAATAGACATATTTTTTAAAGCAGGTTTAGGTTTGCAGCAAAATTAAGTGGAAAGTACAGGGAGTTCCTAAGTACTCTTTACTTTCTGGTCCCATGCTCACAAACTCCCCCGCCCCATGATAAACATCTGAACCCAGAAGGTCACATTTGTTCCCGCCAAAGAACTTACAATGACACATCATTTTCACCGGAAGTCCATAGTTTGCATTAGGGTTTCCTCTTCACTCAGTAGGGTACCTAGCATGGGTTTTGACAAATGTGCAATGTTTGCATCCACCATTATAGTATCATGCGGAATAATTTATCTGCCTTAAAAATCCTCTGTGCTCCATTATTAATTTATCCCTCTCTCCTCTCTCCCCTCTAGCCTCTGGCAACTACTGATATTTTTCACTGTCATCACAATTCTGTCTTTTCCAGAGTGTCGTATAGTTGGAATCAAACAGTTGGCAGTCTTTTCAGATTGATTTCTTTCACTTAGTAATAAGCACTTAAATTTCCTCCATGTCTTTTCATGACTTGATTGTTCATATTTTTTAGTGACAAGTAATATCCATTGTCTGGATGTACCACATTGTATTTATTTATTCTCCTACTAAAGGTCATTTTGGTTCCCTCTAAGTATTGGCAATGATGAGTAAGTAGATCTGCTATAAACATCCATGTATGGGTTTTTGTGGATGTAAATTTTTAACTCATAAGGAGTGTGATTATTGATCACATGGTAAGAACATGTTTAGTTTTTTTATTTTTTAGAAATTGCCAAACTATTTTCCAAATTGGCTGTACAAATTTGCATTTCCACCAGCAGTAACTAAAAGTTCCTGTTGCTTCACATCCTCAGCAGCATTTGATGTTATTGTCAATGGACTTAAACTTGTGACCTTCCTGCTTCAGCCTCCCAGTTAGCTGAGATTACAAACATGTGTCCCCCTACCTGGCTAAGAAGTTACTTTTAAAGATGCATCAGCATTAAGTCTTAATTCCACATAACTAGAAATGTTCAACACCAGACGTTTCTGCATAGGAGACTGGTGTTTCAACAGAGATGATTTGAAACCACTGATTATTTGAATACAAAGCCTCAAATGAATAATGTCTACAGCATTTAGAAACTATTAGCTGGCATTTGGATTATCTAGCTTGCATGGAGTTTGCAGGGTAAGAAAAGAAGGTCAAGAATAAAAAACTAGAGAAACAGCAAGAAGCAAGCCAGAGAAGAACCCAAGTCAGGACCTGAGGAGAATGATGGACCCAGGTTCCCCAGCTTACTGGTTTACCATGGGGTTCAAGGAGCCAAAGGGAAGACAAGATTGAAAGAAGAGAGGGAGGCAGGGAGAGGGCACCATGTTGATACCATGCTCCTTCCCACACATCAGCAGCGAGTTCAGCAATGGCTGCATCACCACCACGGTAGCTCCTGCCAGGTGGCCCCTCTTCCACAGCTCCAGTTTGTGCTGGGCTTCTTGTCCTCCTGCCTTCCCTGCAGTCGCTATTTCTCCGTGCCTCAGCCTCCCCTGTCCTTCCCTGACCTGGCCCACAAGCGTTCATTAAACGTTCCTTCACTGATGGATCTTCAGTTGAGCTGTTTGATGACCATTCTGCCTCTTTCCAGACCCTGACTGAACCCACATGACATTCGCTCCCCAACTTTTTAACTTATTATGGGTAATAGGTAAGAGTAATGGGGTGTGAGTTTTATCTACTTCTTTTACATAAATTAGGCCAAGGACTGTGCATCACTTCTAAGAAATGGCCACCAAATGGAGGGCAATCATTATATGGGCAGATTATTTGACAAGATGTCAAAAGTCATATCCTGAGTGTGTGTGTGTGTGTGTGTGTGAGTGTGTGCACACAGATATACTTCTGATTAAGAGGAAATTGGTTCCACTGTTGGGTGTGTTTGTTTTTCTGGTACTGGGTATTGAATCCAGGGGTGCTATGCCACTGAGCTACATCCCCAGCCCTTTTTATCATCTATTTTGAAACAGGATCTCACCAAGTTGTCAAACCTGGCCTCTAACTTGTGATCCTCCTGCCTCAGCCTCCCAAGATGCTGCGATTACAGGACAGCACCACCACGCCCAGCTTGTCCCAGTGTTTTTTAAAAATGGGAAAAAAGACTACAATTGATGGGCCCTTCAACTTCTGTTCTAAGAATCTGTGACAATAAGAACTCTTGTGGCCTGATGTTCCCATAGGGCCCTGCACAGGTCATAGGCACATTTCTCTTCCATCTTAGTCATCTGTTGAGACACAGAGACCTTCAGGCAGATGAAAAGAGGATGAGTGTTGGAAATGGCATGAGCAATACACAGCTAGACTTGGTCTTGTAAGGGGAGGTCAAGAGGGAAGCTGCTGAGCCCGTTTCGTGTACCTCTTGCACTTAGGGAAGTTTCTTTATTCATGGAGAGCTTTAGTACAGGTTGCTGAGCACACAGATACACTGAAAGGATAAACCTCGGTCCATGGCATAAGATCACATTTTGGAAAAGGATGCAGCCCACCATGTAGCACCGTGTCCAGAGGCCAAGGCAGCCCAAGTGGGGGAGTCTCATTATTTCCATTTCCAGCCAATAATTGAGACCAAGAATAATGGAAGACACACTTTATTAGCTATTTTCTACATCTGAACCCATTCTTTCTCCATCCTATCCCACCACCTCTCATCTCACACAGGGTACTATATCCCCAAGGAAACTTCTCTGTGATTCTCAGGGTGGGAGGAGAAGAGGGCTATTATTTTGGGCAGGTCCTGGGCACTCATCAGAGTGCTGCTTTTCTTTGGGGAAAGGAAGGACAACCAGCTTCTTCTCCTCGGGTCCTAGGAAGAGGAAGGACACATCCAGGATGTCTCCCTGGGGGTTGGTGGTTGGATCCAGCTGCACTGGGAAGGCGTCCTGAAGGTCTGTGCTCTGGGGATCTTCAGGCTTCTCATCATCCAGATCAGGAAGGTACTGGATAGAGGTTGGTGCAGTTTTGTAGGAAGACCCGGAGGAGACTGCATTTCTTTTGGGGGGCTCTTCTACGTTGTCGTACCCAGGGGACTGAACCTGAAATAACAATGTTTTAAATGCAGAATTCCATAAGCCACATCTGGTGGCAGGCTAAGCTGGTCTATGCCTTTCAAGAAGAACATTTAAAAGGAGACCAGCTAGAGGGATGGGTCTCCTGGTGAAGGGGTTAAAAAAGAAAAACAGAAAAGGGCCAGGGGAACCAGGACCTGTAGAGGACTGACTGCAAGTCTCCTGATTTCAGAGCTGAACAACTGTCCAGAGAGGCTAAAAGTCCCTGGTGAGTGCTCTCTCTGTTCCTTGTAGGGGCAGCCGCAGGCACCTTCTACTGTATATTCTGTGCCAGGCCCTACACAATGCTCTTTGTCCAGTCCTCTCACTTGTCCCTCTGGGATCTGAATGAGGTCGCTGTTGCAGTCCCACTCTATAGATGAGGAAGCAAGACTCAGTCAGGCCACACGGCTCATGAATGCAGACTAGGACCAGCACTTGTCTCAGGCTTGTCTCAACCCAACCAGGCTGCCTCGTGGTCTTAGAGCTCAATAAACATTGTTGGAGGGGGATGGGATGTTTTCATGGATGACTTCTCCCTGAATTTGGGAATAAGGTCTCTCAGGGAAACTGAGTTTAATGCTTCAGAGGCTCAAGCCTTCTGAGCTGGTAGTACCCTGTTTCTGAGTGTGTCTTTCTAATTCTGCAGGACCATAAATGTGACTAAAACGAAATGTGACAGGTCTCTGATGAGCTACCACATGGGTGTGGCCTCAGGGTAGCCTTAGTGAAGTGGTAATCGGGGATCTTAGGGAAAAATCAAAGGGGATGGGATGGTGGCTACTAAATTTAAATAATCAGCTCTTCACAAAAAGATAATTAGGACGAAAAATACCTGCGGTGGGAATAAATCACAAGTCACAGAGACATATTTTTCTGATGCTCTTTGAGCCAGAGAACCTTCGCAAAGACCAACGGGCTGAAAGAAAGAAAACACAAAACTATGTTAAGTATTAAGATTACTGATGATCATAAACGGAAATCAACTTATTTTTGGCTTTTGAAGACACACAGCCAATCAATATTTTATGCTCTTACCATAAAATGGCAGATTTTGAGCCAATTCTGTCACCCCTAGAAATTATATAAACTAGGTCAAATTGCTTCCAAAATTCAGTATTCAGTATTTAGTATTCCTTGATGAACAGATCTCTGATTATTAGATTTTTTTTTTTTTTTTGTATTGAGCAGAAAGTTGTGGCTATACAATTTTACCTCTTGGTCTTAGTTCTATACAAAGCTTGTTTTTATCTTTTAAATAAAATCTGCTTCATCTTTCATACAGCAGCCCTTTATATGTGTCCCACTTAAATTTCCTCTTTTCAGACAAAACCATTCTCAGTTTCCTTCAACCTCTGTTTATAGCAAACTAAAATAACTTTGTTTTCTTACCACAAATGTAATAAATAGTTATTTAGAATACAGACAAAAGAAAATAAACTGGGTGTAGTGGCACATGCCTGTAATCCCAGCAACCTGGGAGGTTGAGGCAGAAGGATCACAAGTTCTGAGCCAGGCTTAGTAGCTAAATGAGGACCTATGCAACTTAGTGTGACCCTGTCCAAAAATTAAAAAATCAGAAGGATTGGGGATATGTTTCAGTGGTAAAGCACCACTGGCTTCAGTCCCCAGTGCCAAAAGAAAGAAAGAAAGAAAGAAGGAAGGAAGGAAGGAAGGAAGGAAAGAAAGAAAGAAAGAAATAGAAAAAAAAATACTTGTTGCCTGCAACAAAATCATTTGATGTCTTTTCTTCCAAACTTTTTTCATATTATATATATATATTATTTCCACAAAACTAGGATTATATTATACATATTATTTTATAACTATTTTGTCACTGAACAGTATATTATGAAAATCCCTTTATGGTGTTAGATATTCTTCTGTGATTATCTTTATAATGGCTATCTAGTATTCCTCTGTATTATCTTAGCAAGCTTTTTTGTATGACAACCACATTGAATGCAACTTTTTTGTTTAAGTATCCAGCTCTATCTTTTCACATATCTCTAGTTAGTTCCTTAGAGCAAATTCCTAGAAGAGGAATTGTAGATTCATAGAGTATGTACATTTTCAGGTATAGTAGGATATTATAATAAATTAGCAGTTGCCAGGGGCAGCAATGAGGAATAGCTGTTAATGGCTATGGGGTTTCTTTTGGAAGCTAATGAAAATATTCTAATGTAATAAAGTGTTGGTGACACAACTCTGTGAATATAATAAAAACTAGGAATCGTACACCTTAAAAGGATGAATGTTATGGTACATGAATTATGTCTTAATAAAGCTGTTATTGTGAATAAGGGGAAAATTACTTTTGGTGCATTTTGCCAAGTTTTGCTCCAACACATTGTACCAATGTACATTCCCACCAGTGGTGTCTCAGATGGTTTTAAGTTGCTCTCCCCATTATATATGCTTTCTTTGACTTTTTTTTGTTTTTTGCGGTGGGGTACCAGGAATTAAACTCTGGGCATTTTGTATTTTATTTAGAGACAGGGTCTCACTGAGTTGCTTAATACCTTGTCTTTGCTGAGGCTGGCTTTAAACTTACTATCCTCTGTCTCAGCCTCTGAGCCTTTGGGATTACAGGTGTGTGCCACCATACCTGGCTTCTTTGACTTTTTACTTGACTTAATCTTTCTTAAAGAGTGGTCCAAGGAATGGAGCACCATGGTGTATTCCAAATGTAAGGAGATTTGTTCAGACAGAAGTAGGATCATCACCAGTTCATCTATATTTTATGGTCCCCATGACCATTTTTTGCAATATGGCATCATATTGAAAATGAAACTTGTACTTATAGTTGAATAAAACCCCTTATCAATGCATCTAGGCCTGCCTGATTCCTAACTAGTCAGTTGTGTTTAAGGGGAATAAAAAAGGCACATGCTCTGCAACATTTTATGTAAAATTTATGTTCCAAATACTTAGAGGTGACTGTGAACACAATCTTAAATTATGAAGACATTCTGGAATACTCACCACAGAATCAGAGGACTGGAGTGTGCAGCTACTGGCCTGGGATCTGGTACAGGGTGACTCTTTGATTAGGTATTCCACAAAGTAAGAAGGGCCAAACACCCACTATAATAAGACAAGGGTTGAGATGTTAAAATTAAATCTTGCTACATAGGAAAAACACTCAGGTTTGCAGCAATACATTTACAGAAAGGATACATCTCCAGAGGCATTGCCAACACACATATCCATTGTCCCTGTAGATCCCCACAGAGATCAAAGCATGTACTATTACTTGATTATTTAGAAAACATGATCAACATAACTTTCTTTAGGATTAGAATGGGCCCTAAATACTTTCCCTTAGTAAGCTTATTTTCCTCATATAGGTTTGTCTTTTGTATTTTTGTTTTTCATATGAAAGATATCAACGTGGGCTGGGGATATAGCTCAGTTGGTAGAGTGTTTGCCTCACATGCACAAGGTCCTGGGTTCAATCCCCAGCACCACAAAAATAAATAAATGAAAAAATAAATAAATGAAAGATATCAATGTAAGCAAATACAAATGAAACTCCATTTCCCCTAATCTATAGAATTCAACCTCTACCCTAGGTCTTAACATGGAATGCCTGTTGTGTTGTGAAGTAGTCCATGGTCAGTCAGATATGAGGACATAGTAGTAACTAGTGAACCTAGGTAGAACCCCACCAATGAGACTATGAATCCATTTCTCTTCTTGCCTTCTGGTTGATGAAGTAAAACCAAGTCACATGACTCATAGAAATGGCATGGTATAATACAAGCTGAAACATGATTTAATGTGTATTAAATCTACCAGGAAAGGGAATGTAGAGGGGCTCTTGGGTTCTAATCAAAAAGAGTGCCTGGATATTCTCCTTTCAGCTTAGAAATCTACAGTGACTGGTATGAGATACACTGTGTAACCAACCTGGGCATTTAAGCCTTACCTGACTTGACCCCCTGGTGACTTTGACGAGAGAATACTGCTTTGAGGTGCTCTCATTGTTGTATTTTGCAAGAGACTCTGTGGCAGCTTCTAGAACTCTGGGATCCGACAAGTCAATGGGAACTGGGCTTGGGCAGTCAGGGCACATATTGTGAACTTTTCTCCGAGAAACTATTGATGTCAATGAGAATAGATTAAAAACATCATGGATTTTCCAGCCTACAATAGTCATATATCATATAAGGTAAAGATTGAACAGATAAGATAAGGCTGGAGTGAAAAATACATTTTCTGGAAAAGAAATTAGTTGTTGGCATTGAGTTTTCTGTGGTGAGTAGTATTATTTTTATAAAGAAATCAAAGCCAAATTGTTTCCACCTCACACAAATTTATCTACTCTAGGAATTGTGCTCAAAGACAACATAGTCCACTATATTGATAAAAGACAGATCCCCTCAACTAATTTAACATCTTCTCACCTTTGCCTCTGTACTCCAAATGCCTTTAAAAGTTTGGGCTGTCATTATTGCCATGTTGTATTTATCTTTTAGTCCTTAATACCTAGCATCATATCTTGCACATAGTGAGTGCTTACTACATGCTTATAGATTCAGTAAGGTGGAAACACACACCCTTTTGGGCTGGAAAATGAAAGTTACCCAGAAAACAAAATTGGTCAAATCACCATGTGACTAATGGTAGAACCCACAATTTCTGTTTGGGAGGCGCTGAGGATGACAATCTATTCTGAAAATCAGGTAGGGAATCTGCCTTGAAATCGTTTTTGCAGAGAAAACACATTATTTTGATTGATTGTTTTGGGGACTGAGGAAGATTATGGGGTAGTTATGTCCAAAGCTTGTCACTCTTGCTTCATCCCCACCTGTCACTTTCTGACTCTCTGAGCCCTGGTACCTGGGACTCCCATGAATGTCCTGAGGCTATTCATTAGTTGTTATTCTCTAAATTATTTTAGGTGAGTCTTGTCTTCACAACCTGGAACCTTAACCTGTAACTAATAAAAGGTTTGTTCTGTTGCCTTGTGACTTAAAGGAACCAGTTCTACTGTTATCACCTGGATCATGTTTGAAATGCAGGATCTGGGGCTCTGATCAGGCCTATGGCATTGGAATCTGTACTTTAACAAGATCCTCAAGGAGAGTCACAGGCACACAGCAGCTTGATAAGGACCCACATCCTATCTTTTCATGCTATGAGGTGCTGGCTTTCCAAGGGCTTTCCCTTGTGAAAAGAGGATACAGAAGGATGCGTGTGCATATTTCAAATGTCACCAGTTCCCTTGCTATTATTTTATATGTTCAACAATGTGAGTGACTCCTTCAACTTGAAAGGAACTAGAGCGTATGTAGTAGGGAAAAAGAGAAAACACTCTACATTCTAAATAGAAATAGAAGACTCCAAGTCAAAGCAGAACTTGGTCTGGGCTCCCTGAGTGGTTTAGACCAAGTCTTGTAGGAATGTATAACAGGAGAGCACCCCTCCTTTCTTGAATAGCGAAGAATGTAGAAGAAACAGTATAGGCGGTGTTCCTTAAAGAATTGGTAGGAGTTCCAATGACAAAGTTCATCAAAGGCAGGCATGCTCAGTAAAGGGAGAGGAGCAATCAAGAGGCAGATATTGGAAAGTACAGTGTGTATTCAGATAATATTGTGGCATCCAGTTGAATGGAATGTCAGGAAAATAATGGCAGTAATGGCAGAGATAGCTAGAAAGGAGCCTGGGACCAGTTACAGAGAATGTGCCATTTATATAAGACTGAAAATTTAGAATTTAATGCAGGGCATTAATATAGAACTATTGAAGGTGATTTAGGAAGATTAATTGTGGAAAAAGAAGTAGTGTAAGTTGAATTTCAGTAGGGAGGTAAGTAGTGGACGTTTAAGCAATACAAAGCAAGGATAGAAGAAACTGTATACACTGTTGGCAGAGCCCTGTTTGAACAGTCTTTCCATCTTTTTCTAAAATTAACAAAATCATCATGATCTCTTACCTGGGCGAAGAGTACAATTATAAGCAGGTAAATAGAGAATTCTTCTTGGCTTGTTAATGTAAAACATTGCTTTACATTTGCCATAAACCTGGAATCAACAAATACATTTTATAACATGGTTGATTTAAAACCACAAGGTTTGAAAATACTCCCCAAATTAAAATTTGGAGGTTTCATTGTAAAGTAATGAGAAATTCAAAATCAAATTCTGTGATTAGGCTGGGAAAAATTGAAATTTATCATCAAACTGTTGAACCATTTCCTGGGACACAGTGAGCTATACTTCCCAACCTCCCTCAGAGTTAAGTATGGACCACTGAATTCTAACCACAAGATGTGAGCAGAGTAACTACTTTTTGGTCTGGCACACTCTATTCGCTATGCTCTTTCTCTTGAAAGATGCAGCTGAGCCTGGTGACAACAGAAACCAGTAGTTGAAGATGGCAGAGCCTGAGCCACAGCACAGGAGGAACCCCTGTCTCCATATTCCTCCTGGAGTAAACCCCTCCCCCACCCTCCACCCCACCTCTGCTCAGAAACTTCTGTTTTGAACTCTACATGAATGAGAAATAAACTTCTATCATGTTAGAGCCAATATGTGTTTTTTAGTGTATGCATTGTCATAGATAGTATCACCATAACAAATATAACCAACAACAGGGTGAACAGACTATTTACTTTAAAAAATCAGTTAGGTGCACACTGACAAATTTGATTAAATGATTAGAAAACATCTTGTTTTTAAGGCCTCTAGAATCTTCATTTCTTTATTTATATTTTTGGTCCCCTGTAAGCTGCCATCCCCCTGAAGTTACCCATGTTAACCATTAAGGATGAGTCCATCTATATCTTTCTCTGTGCAAAAACTTAATATATATATGTGTGTGTGTGTGTGTGTGTGTGTGTTGTGGTCGCAAATCAAGTCAAGAGGGCGCCTGGCAGTTTGCCAGGAGGAGTGGTTTGTGAGGCAACGCCACCGAGCCATTAAGTTGGTGGAGATTCCTTATTGGCTGATTGCTGTAACTGGATGATGCTAATTGAGTCAAGCTGTGTGTAATCAGTTAGGTATATATACCGCTGTTGTTCTGTAATAAAGCAGTTCCCGCTTTAACCTTCAAGTTGCTTGTCACCTCCTGGTTATTTTGCCCAGCCGGACTGTAGTAGTGTGTGTGTATATATATATAAATAAATATATATATATATAATATATATATATATATATATATATATATATATATATACACACACACATACACACACACACACATACACATGATATATCTTTAGAAAATATATTTTGATCAAAATTTTTACTTCTAAACACATCACTATCTTGCATTCCTATTATTTAGTTCATATCAATTATTGGAAATAATCACAGTGTGATTAAAAACCAAATCAAAACTAATGCTATTATTTTCAAATCTTTTCAATGGTCATCTTAGAAAGGATGGATTCTGAGGCCCAATAGGTCCTATGGTTACAGAAAACCCTTCCTTGGCACCCTTGAGTGTCCCCATACTGTGAGCCATCCCTTTTCCAAGCCTCAAACCTCATGCCAATGTTTACTAAAGACGAAAATAAAAGCAAAATAAAATGGAAAGCTCTCCCTCCATTGCTTCTGCTGTCTATCTTAATCTCATAGCCAGATCTTTTCCTTAGATCTTTCTCTCACAATTTAGACACTGGCTCAAAGCCTACCAGAGAGGTTTGGAGGTAGAAAACCATTTGGAGGCAATTTTTCAATTCTGGTCAGCATTATCCTAATGTGTCTTCACAGAAATGCCTCTGATTAAATTTGGTTCTGTCCCCAGTGTTAGAATAAGCACATGTGCACCTCGTCCAGGAAATTATACAGAGGGATATATTTTAAAAATGGCAGACACTGAACAGTCTTCACCCTATAGAACTTAGTTTCTTTCGGACAACCAGCACTCACTGATTCATGCAAGGGCCTCTCACTGCAGTCCTTCCATGACTTCCTGCTCTGCACATGGCAGCTGGTTTCCAGAACGTCCATTGTGAGGTAGAACAGGGATCCCAGGTCATCCTGTGGGAAGGGGTGGAGAGACACACCATATCCCAGATGAAACAGAAACCCATGAAGACTAGATAAAACTGCCCCTGATTTCTGGGAGAGTCAAAGGACATGAGGTTTGTGAAGATGCCTTATAAACTTAGGTGTCAGAGAAAGCACATTGTAAGCACTTGTTCCCAATAAGAGCATCTTAGCACCCCCTGGCAGAGGAGGGCACGGCATTCTTAGCAGGGTATCCAATTTGAAAAGCACCTGCCAACTGGGGGTTCCCATCCCTCTGGCCCATCTCTGCAGTCTGTCCAAATGCCTATCTCAGAAGGGGGACTGTCTATCACTTGCCTGTCTCTGTTCCCAGACATCCTTCACTCGGTTGAGGGCCAACACATAGCCATCCTTTTGTTGTTTGTTGATATCCTGTAGAGCTAAGCCTGCGACTGACAGCACATCTGAGTCGTTGCAGCCCCGAGAGACCAGTGGTGCAGGTTTCAGAATCTCCCTGGGTGGAGACACAGCCCCGCAGCAGGTGGCCAGGATACAGAGTACCAGCAGTTGGAGCAGACCCATTCTGTGGGGAACAAGGCCCAAGATGGGTCAATCTGTGAAACTGCAGGAGCAGGCTGTTCAGTGGGGCTCTTTAAGGCAGACTTGAGCCATTTTATCATTGCAATCTGAATGGCTGACCAGGATTTGAAATACTATTCCTAACTTATCACCTTGAATTCTGAACAAGCATTTCCCTGAGTCAGTATTTTGGATAGGATTTGCCAATGCCGTAACCTTCCAACCCCCAGCAATCAATCTTGTATTCATGTGTGCACATAAACAAATTTAAGTTTCTTAAACCTTTTCCCCAAAATCATAGCAAACATTTGGTCAAGGCTCTTAGGAAATCATAACTAGATTCTCCTTTGTGTTCAGGTCTCCACCTGAATCAGAATATGGGGGGAGGGGTATCACCTTTCCACATTCCTCATTGCTGGTCTCCTCCGCTGGACATTTACCTCAGGCAGCAGCACAAGATCATGGGAGCCCAAGAGACCGAGGGAATTCTGACTTTCCAGCCAATCTCCTGAGTTCACCACTCATGTTAGACCCGAAAGGCAGCCTCAGTCACCTACCACAAGCACAGGTGTGTTTCTAATTAGGAGCCTCACTTGGTTATTTTAAGACAAAGACTGTATTTAAATGGAAAAAGGCTAATGCAATTTCAAAAGTTCTCACATAATACTCAGACTATTCTTCCTTCTATGGAGCTAATGGAAGCAAATTCATAAGGGGCTAAAATCTACTACTGAGAGAAAGATAATGATGGGCAGGTAGGCTGGAACACTGGCCAGATACTGGTTGGGACTCTTGCCTTCCTCCTTCAGCTTGTTTGGGGTCAAGGAAGGTTCTACTAATTGAGGCTGTATGAAAGACAATTTTTTAAAAAAATATTTACTTTCAAACACACACACACACACACACACACACACCAGCTATAATTTATCATGGAAAAAAATAAAAGATCCATGACAAAAGGGAGCTTCTAGATTAGATTATCTCCAAAAGCTTTCCTGGAAACCAAGCCATGAAAGGAATAGCACCCACGCCCTACCCTCCTTCTCCACCTCCCTGTCTTGCCCAAGGGTTCTGTTCAAATTGGTTTAGGAACTGTTGCTTCCATCTGTGTGCAGTCTTGGAGAGTATCCACACATAGAAAATATTAAAGGCTCTCAAAAGCTTTGGGGAGATGAAAACCATTTAACCCACATTTTCCTGCACTTACTGGACTATGAGAAAGCTGTTAATAACACCGTAATTAACCCACAAGTATATTCTGGGAATTTACATACTAGTAGGTTAGGATAGCTGTCTGTGAAGGTTTTTTGATGAGACATAGGTCAGAGTGAATGAAAATTTTGACTGGAAATGGAGATCTTCTAAATAGATTGAAAGAAATGTCCCTCTGGTCTGAACCGAAACACACGTGTAATAAGCCATGGCTGACAGAGTAAACAAAATATAAGCAAGACATTTAATACTTCTAAAGCAGCTATGTTTACTTAGATCTTTGCTTGCACATTAAACAAATATAAATACTTGTGTTGCTGGCTGTATCAATGTGACTGGTTATTGTAATAAAATTTAAATTTCATTAAAAATGTGAAAGAAGGGTCTGGGATTGTGGCTTAGTGGTAGAGCACTTGCCTAGTATCCCGACAATGCTCTCAGGAATTGAAGGTAAGACCAATCTGATTTGAAAATGGCTCCCAAAGTTCATTTCTGATGCAACAGTGTTGAGAGGTGGGACCCTCAAAAGGAGGGTCTGCCCTCACGAATGGCCTCGTGGCAGGATCACAGGAGTGGGTTTATTATGAAAGCGAGGTCAGCCTCTTCTTGTCCCCTTTCTCCTTGGCCCTCCTGCCTTACCCCATGGGACAACACAGCAAGAAGGAAGGCCCTCTCCAGCCCTGGGCACCTTGACCTTGGATTCCCAGCCTCCAGAGCTGCAAGAAACAAATCTGTTCTTTATACGTTCCCAGGAATGCTGTTATACCAACACAAAAATGGACAAAGACTAATAAAAATTGATAAGGTACAGTCCTAACTAATTTCTGGAAATAAACAAGAACTTTTTGAGGATGATTTACAGAATGCAGATCTAAGATCTCTGTTCTTTAGAGGTGGACTGTCGGCATGGCTTTTTAAATGAGAACAATATGAGGAGAATGTACACGGAAACCAGAAATGGGTATTGTTAAAAAATTCTAATCGAGAGTCCATTTGACTGGAGAGGCTCTGGCACTTTAAATTCCTACAGGAACAAATCAAAGCCCAAAGTAAACAGAAACCTAAAACTTGAAACCGAACCAACCAGAAACTACCAACTAACCTTTAGCTAGGAACTTTCCACATACTCCGGCAAAATTGTTTTCTTTGTCTTGCTTCTGCAGAAACTTTATGAAAAGTTTCCCCGTCCTGCTATTCCTGGCAAAGTGTCAGCTGTTGTGGTCCAGCACTACCCTGAATGCTCAAATAAACTCTAAAAATTTAAAGATTTAAATTTAAAGATGCTCAGGTTTTTCTGTTTGTCAGGATAGAAAAAGACTTTGCAATTCTGGGATAAAACAGAGTTAATTTCGCAATAAGTACACAAATGTTCTTTGAACTGTTTCAGCAGGTAGGTCTGAGGCAGGAGGAAATGAACCAGCCCCATAGGTGAAGGCCACTAGTGTAACTACAGTGAAAGGCAAGACACAAACAAACAGATTAAAAGGGACAGAATGCTGACCCAATGGTCAGGTGGACTTCAACACAGATCAGTCTGATTTGTGGGAGCTGATCTTAGTGGCAAAACCTTTCGGAAGCTCAGTTCCTCCTCTGTGAAGTCAGGTTAAAGCAGTTTCTTAGAGCCCCTTTAAGTGCCAACATGAAGATGGCACATAACTTCATCCTGTCCCGAGAAGATGCCACTCCTCAGGTCCATCAAGATGGACCTGTTCACCTCATCCCAGGGATCTGGGTTGCAAAGTAGTATCAACAACCTGAGCTCAGTCCCTTCTAGTGTGCAGAGTATGGGAGTCATGGGACACAACAGGATGAAGAGCCTAGTCTTTGGAGACAGCAAGTCCTGGGTTTAAGTTCTACCACCACCACTGTGTGGTAAAGGGTCTGAGACACCACAGGCATGCCATCTGATTTAGTTTCCTTTTCTGAAAAACAATGATGCTCTCAGAGTATGCACAAATGTGTAGAAAGAGGACAACATATTTCCTCTTTCCCTAGAAGCCCTGGCCATGTACACATATATTTGGTTCCTACCACATGTGGGGACACTTTAGTATCAGCATAGATTTGTAGTTTCAGCAGAGGAGTGAGGAGTGAGACTTTGAAGACAGATCAGCCTGGGTTTGAAGTTTGATTGTGGTTTAGGGTAACTGTTGAATCCAGCACCATCCAGTAGAAATACAACATAAATCACATTAATTCTATCATTTCTAGTAGCTGCATTAAAAAGTGGAAAGAGGGACTGGAGTTGTGGCTCAGTGGTAGAGAAAGTACTTGCCTAGCATATGTGAGGCACTGGGTTCAATCCTCAGCACCACATAGAAATAAATAAATAAAGGTATTGTGTCCATCTACAACTTAAAAAAAAATAAAGTTGAAAGAAATAAAGCTAATTTTAATAATATTTTGTTTAACCCAATCTGTCCAAAATACTTTTTCATATGTGTAATTAATATACAAAAATTATGAGACACTTTACATTCTTTGTTTTGCACCACAACATGCTTCTGTGTAGACTAGCCATATTGAAGGTGTTCAAGAATCAGATATAGCCACTTTCTTAGACAGCCCAGGACTAGCCCATGGAGCCTCACATTCCTCTGGTGTAAAAGGGAAGGCAGCAGGGGTATCCATCTCCAAGGTGTGATAAGGACTGATCACAGGAGTTGTAATGTGTTTAGCAAGAGCCTGGAGCATATGACACCCAGGAACAATGATCACTGTCAGTACCTCTGAAACCTCACCTTATCCCACCCAGCACGGATTCCCATGTGACTGTGCCAGTGGCCTTTTCCCAATCCAGCAAAAGGGAAGTGGTCACACCTGAATGGATTTATCACCAGGTGAGAGTCAGGTTAGAAGAAACAGGCAATTGTCCTCGAGTGAAGAGGAGGCTCTAGAGGGCATCCTGCCCACCTGCCTTCTGACACTGGAGTGATTCAGGGCAGCGATTTAGGATTGGTTGACTTTAGAAAAGGGAGAAGTCAGATAGTTGAGGTTTTGCTTGGGGCAGAGCTGGGAGATTAGATCTGGTAGGAGATTAGATCTTGGGGAAGTTACAGGCACCTAAGAGGGCAGGATGTATACTCAAGCAAATTATTCAGCAACCACAGCACTAAAATAAGGCTAGTGTTTTCCTGGCTAAAAATATCCCTGTAATGAGTCTGTTTATCTTTCTCTGTGTCCTTTCCCCTCTTTATCTTTTCTCCTTCCACAAACACAGAATGAACAACAGCTGAGGCCCAGCATGATACATAACACTGAGAAGTTCTCAGTATATGCCCAGCCCTAAACTAAATATTTTGTGTCCCTTCTCTCATTTAAGCCCACGATCAACCAGGGCTATAGAGACCACTCTTATTCTCACTAAATGAGAAAATGGAGGAACCTCTGTTACATTACTTGCCCAAGGTCTCAGAGCCAAGGTTTTCATTTGAGGTCTATGTCTTCAGAGAGGCAGGCACAGTTCTTGCCCTTAAGAAATGGATACGAGGAAAGCAACAGAGGCAAAACTCATTCCTCTGGGGCAGTCAAGACTGGTTTCCTGGATGAGGTCACATTCAATCTGGGGCTTGAAGAATAAATAGGAATATGCTAGGATGGGCAAGACAGGGAGGAGAGGAGGAGGATGGTAAGAGAAAGAAATGTCCTCAGCACCTAAGAGGACATTTGCTTCCTGTGTCTTCCATTGTTCCCCAACCCTCTCAGCTGACCCTTCTATAAACTGGATGTTTATTGCTCCCAACCCACCCAGTAGCCTCAGGTCACCTTAGAATAGTCTGTCGCCCACTACTTCCCTAAGTACCCTATGTTTAGAACTTCCCTCTCTCCTACTTTGATCAATTATGTTTAGGCAATGAAAAATTTCAGAATATCTAGAGCACATTTTTCAGTATCAGATATATTCTTTAGGCAAATCTGCCTTATAGCATCAAAAGTGTGATTTCCTGCAAGAATCTCTATTTCCTGCACAGATTGCGGGTGCGACCAACTTGGGTTCAATTCCAGCTCAGCACTCAACAGCCATACCAAGGATGAGTTTCCCACCTTATCTGAGGCCACAGTTCTTCCACAGGATGTGAGGATCAGGTAAAGCCCTTCTGGCACACCGTTTATCCTCATTAACTCATCAAAGAGACTCTAAAAGATAAGAAAGACAGGGAGGATCTCCAATCCACATCCCATACTCACAGTTTTGTTGGTTGATGACAAGACATGTTAAGAATTCTTAGTCAAAGTCCTCTCTGGGTAGTGGTACCCGAGAGGCAGGGCCTCAGCCTTGAAGGTCTTGCAGTTGGGCTTTCCTAAGGACCCAGAGTTACTCAGGCCTGCAGCCTGACTCTCTGCACAAGTAACTGAAGTAAAAACCTGAAGGTTGTTTGTTAATTTCCACTAGAGAGGGATGCCCCTCCTAGCATTTCCTCAGTAGGCTGGACAACACTGACAAGTTCTTTTTCTCTGGTCATCCTTTAATATTCTGCAAACTGCACCGTCACTTCTGAACTCCTGGGAACAATACAGTGCTTAGCTTCCAATTCCAGATCCAGGTGCACATCCTGAATCCTGAATTGGAGGCGGGGTCCCAGGTACAAAGGCTAAACTTCAATTAGGTTCAGTGTCTTCCTGAGGAGCCACCCAGCACTTTGTTCAGACCTGGAATTTCCCAATTTACTTCACCAGCACCTTTACAAGTCAACTCAGAGGGTGCAGGCATTTCCAGAAATGCTGGTGCTGGTTCTGGTCAATCAGCTGTCCACACACTAACCAAAGATGGCACTGACTGCCTATGACAGCATGCCAGGCACTGTGCTACCTGCCAGGTGCTTACACCTCCCCCCCCCACCCCCAGGTGAGGCTTTGTTGGAGGTATCTTGATTCCAATTGACAGTTGTCACCCCAAAGCATGTGTCCTTTCTAATACCCCACATATATCAATATCTACCAAGTGAACAGAACCAGGATCTGACCACAACACATGTTCTCACGGAGGGCCTCACTCAGGTCTGACGCACTTTCTCTCAGTGGAAGCTCAGCTTTGATTCAGCTGAGCTGGAATATTGGGAGCTAAGAAGATTCAGATGAAGAAATGAAAGCATATGGTTGTAGGTAAAATTGAAGGGATGAAGGGAAAGGTATGTGCAATGGAGATCCCACCAAATCCCATTGCAGGGAGGGATATCTAGCAAGATTGAAAATAAAATTCTGAATATAATAAAAGACAAAATAAATTACTCCAAATTACCAGTACTATTCCAATGCTATTTTATGCATAGTTTTGACTTTTGAAATCATGATATTGTTTTACATTTTTGGAACAATAAAATTCACTCGACAAAGCTGAGAGGAGAGGATACTAAAATTAAATACAAACAGAAACAAATGAGCCTCTTCCAAATGAATACTAAACACAGTGAAAGGGGAAAACAACCCCTTTACACATAGTTCTTTGACTTATATCATCAGTTAAAAAGGGGGGATGCAAAAAAAATCTTGTTTTTCCATAGCAGATTGGATATAGCATTTCTTACAACTACAATATTGAGACAATTATATCACTGCTCAGGAACCCGGATACTCATTGTGAGAGAGGGTGAGAATGAGGGAAGACAGAGAAACTCTAGGTTCTTGGATTGGTACTAAAGGTGGAAGAATGAATTCATAATTTGACATAAAGCCATATGAAATTAGTATTCTTTTCAACTGTGTCTATTGAGAAAGTTTATAATCAATGAGCCCACCTGTTGCCCAGAACTTGGTTTCTAAATCCTAAGCACTTGAGGATTTCTTGAAGAAATGGTTGATTTCAGAGAAACAGAGAGTACAAGTGGACCGTGTACAGTAAGTAAGTAAGGAAATATTCAACGAATAAGGTCATGTAAAAATAAACCATTTGAAGGAAATCCATTTCTAAATTGTGGACAATCTAAGCATCCAAATACAATGATAGTAGTGAATTATAATCCACTCAACAAAATAATGACCAATGGGTCTGTACTGATACTGCTTAAGGATGAAGGAAACTTTTTGCTTACAATGAAATGCCATTTGCTAAATACAGAAGAAATGATGGATTAGAAAGTCACCATTTTGCAACCATCATTGTAGTAAGTAATCCAGACAGGAATCTTCAATGTATGTTAAAACTATTGTGTGAAATTTGATATGGAATAAGTTATCTGCATAGTTTCCAAGTATCTCCTCACAGACTACTTATTGATTATAAAGAGAGAAATTATATGTATATATAATTATATGCAATTATAGTTATATATTAAAGAAACCTGGAAAACACACCTTGACTAAATGATCAAAACTAATATTATTGTTATTGGGACAAACAGATATCAAGTGCTTGCTGATGTGATGTCCTGAGAAGGACATGTTCTCATTTCTGTGGTATGTGGAGGGGGAAGTGGTGGTGTTTGAAGGACATTCTATAAAACAACCAGTATTGACTTAGGGGTGTAAGGGTCCGGCGAAGCGTCGGAGAAAGAGACCACCAAGTGACCACTCATGCAATTGGCAGAAGGGGATTTATTGAGGATCCGATTTCAGCGTGCTGAGGCTCCAGGCTCACTCAGGAAGGGAAAGCAGCCCAGAGCCCATTTTGTAGGACCAGCTGTCCAGGGGTGAGGCCAAGATCCTCTGGGCCTCGGGCCAGTCCTCACAGTAGCCATGCTTTGGGTCTCTGCACTGCCACCTGTTCTGCTTTTCATAAATGTAGATCATGGACACCACATAGTCCATCGTAAACCTGGTATTTCATTAAATTCCTAGAACTTGGAGATTATAACCATCACGGATTCTTTCTTTTTTTTTTTTTTAGTTGTATATGGACACAATATCTTTATTTATTTTTATGTGGTGCTGAAAATCAAACCCAGTGCCTCACACGTGCTAAGCAAGCACTCTTCCACTGAGCCACAATCCCAGCCCAACGGATTCTTTAAAAGAACAAGGGTGCAGGGGCTGGAGTTGTAGCTCAGTGGTAGAGCACTTTCCTAGCACGTGTGAGGCATTGGATTGGATCCTCAGCACATATAAAATAAATAAATAAAATAAAGGCATTGTGTCCATCTACAACTGAGAAAGATATTTAAAAAAAAAAAAAAAGAACAAGGATGGAGGTGAGAAGAAAGAGATGGTGAAATTCTATGCAGGAAGATGCTCAAAGGTTGAGAAATTGTCCCCCAAACTTTTCTGAGAACTAGTTTGCTCATCCTGAAAATAAGAATAAGAAAATCTCCCTCCAGAGGTTGGTGATACTGGAAAATTTGAGGCACTAGGCATTTTCTCCCTGTCCCCCTTCCTGCCTATATGTAGTGTGACATATATCACAGAATTGTAGGGTTAGAGGTTGAAGGGGCCTTGAAGAGTTAGTGGGCCAAACACCACTTCCTTGAAATTATGTAGTCAAAGTCTTGAAAAATTACATAAACTGCCTGAGACCACACATCCACCCAGGAATTGAACCCAAGACTCCTCAACTACTGTGTTCTTAGTGAGAGTGTAGTGTTTGTTCTTTTCACTGTGGATCATGGAACTAATGGATAAATACATAATTATCCATTAATGGCAGGGTGAATCAATATCCTCCCAAGCAGCTTTGATCTGCAGCCAGTTCACACTGAGTTCCTGGCCTCTAGTGGGTTTACATCAGAGGACAATGACCTCAGGAACTGGTTTGTTTTCTGCCTTCTTAGGAGTGACACTGGCCTAAGAGGGGGGCAGTCCTGGGGGGGGGGGGGCTCTGCTGTGTGCTGTCATGGACAAGGTAGAGCTTAGAGTTGGGCACATCTGTTGGATGGCATCTGTCACCCTGCTGTGTGACTTCAGGTATAGGTATAATTTATTTTCTCTGGCACTCAGTTTCCTCATCAATAAAAACATAGACAAAATTCATATTTACAGGATTAAATGAGATCATGCATGTGATACATGCCTAGCCAATAGTAAATCTTAATAATTGGTGATTTTTCTTTTGGTCCAGAGATATTTATGCCTGTGAATAAAAAGTTTGGATTACTTACAGTGGGTTCTGCAAGCCCTCCTGTGAGTGGAGGGCTTGCAGAACCCACTGTAAGTAATTCAAACTTTTTTTTTCTCATTAAAAGAAGGCTACTAAAGTGATTTAAGTGTATTATAGAAAAATAAAAAAGAAAGCAAATAAGAAGATAAAATTATCCTATTATACTGTTAATAGTTGATAGATATCCTTTATGAATATATCACACACATTTCTATATATAAAAGTAATAAAGTACTATACATACTATATTGTAGCTTGCTTTTGAAATCCAACAAAATTATGAACAGCTAACATATAAATAAACCCATTTCTACAACTTAATTTTTAATTACTACACAGTAGTCCACTGACAGCCAATTGTTCAAACCAATTGTCTTTGTGACTTGTTTAGATTGCTTCCAATTTTCTGCTTTTAAAAACAATGCTGCAATTATCCTTGTAGGTAAATCTTTGTTTGATTATCATTGTTTGATTAGTATAAATGCCTCAAAATGGAATTATTGGTCAAAGGAAATTTCTAATGTCTGGATTTTGGTAGGTAAAAGGAAGTTCCTCCTAAGTTCTTCTCCAGTGAATGAGGTTTCTCATCCGTGTCAGGCACTATGCTAGATGCGAGAATAGAGAAATAAGAAGCATATCCTGTGCCCTTGGAAGCAGAAGATTGCATTAAAATTTCGAGTCAACCACAAATGTAAACCTAAGGGTTAGGTCTGTCCTAAACCAGACCTGGGAAAATAAAGGGGCCAAAGGAATGAGCAAGGATTTTGTGGAGGCCGTGGCCTCTAAGACAGTCTTCCAAGAGCAACTAGGAGTTACTCTCATGAAGAACCAGAGAAGAGGAGAGTGATCACACATTCAATGCCTGGAAGTGGGAGCAAGCAGATTCAGGATAAATATACCCAGGAGCCTAGGAGTCTATAACCCAGAATCCAAACCCAGAACTGTGCTTAAAAGAAAGAAAGAAAGGAAGGAAGGAAGGGGGGGGGGAGGGGAAGGAAGGAAGGAAGGAAGGAAGGAAGGAAGGAAGGAAGGAAGACAGTTTGATAATGAGTGCCTATATTTCAACAGACTCCATTGTAACAACTGAAGAATCATTTGCTCCAGTGGCTTAGAGAGGATCACAGACACCACAGAGATGCAAATGATCAGTCAGTGACAACAGAGAGGTCAGGCTATCTTATGAGAACAGGGCAGTGCTTTTAGTATAAATGAAACTTCTCCGTGGTGTTGGGTATACCTGGTTTGTAATGAATAATTCGTGATAATTATCAGCCCTTTCTATGTTTTAACAGGTAACAATATAATTTTTCAAGTGTTCTTTTTAAGTTAGGATATCAAAACTTTGAGCAGAGTGTGGTGTAATACTTGTAATCCCAGTGACTTGAGAGGCTGAGACAGGAAGATTGCAAATCTGAGGCCAGCCTCAGCCATTTAGCAACATCCTCAGCAACTTGGGGAGACCCTGTCTGAAAATAAAAAATTAAACAAATTAGGGGTATGTGGTTCAATAGTAAAGGATCCCTGGGGTTCAACCTCAGTATCCTCCACCCTGCAAAACCAAAACTTTAGAAATATTCATTTTGAATGAACCAGGCCCCAAATTTCATGAGTAAATGTTTTTCTACACTAGTTTTATGACTTGAGATTGTGTGTATATTTGGTGTGTGTGTGGGGGGGGAAGGGGTGGAGAGAAAGAGATGAGAAGAGGGAGGGTGAAGGAATGACAAGATACAGAGCCAGGGTGGTAGGCAGCAGGAATCTGAGGGTCTTCTGTGATCGAATGAATTGCATTGCCTCCTAAATGTCTTGGTGAGTCACTAAGGTTTTTGAGGACTTGGTCTCCAGAAAGATAATTCCACTCAGCAGAGACAAAAGGCTCCAGCTTCTCATCACCAAGGTCAGAAGTAACCAGAGCAGACATGGTGTCGTCCATCCTTTGGGTTTCCAGCTCATGCTGTGGCTTCCCACCTGCTGTCAATTCCCCTACTTCATATCCATCTTCTCTTCCTGAATGTCTGCCTCATGGAGTTTGGGCTGCATCATTGGATATGGAGACAGCTTTACAGGAACTGTTTATCTAGCACCCACAATTGCATAAGCCAATTCCTTTTAATATCTCCCACTGGTTCTGCTAAATCTGACTGAATCTTGACTGATACAGTTGTGAATGGAGGAGAACTGCTGAAGTGACGGTGGGAATAAAGAGGAAGGAATGGATCTGAGACACATTGAGGATGAAGGAAATCAAGAGCTGGTGAACAATCCAAATGAGGGCAGGGTGGGGATTGTGGCTTAGTGGTGGAGCTCTTGCCTAGCATGCATGGGCTACTGGGTTTGATCCCTGGCACTATATAGGAATAAACAAATAAAATAAAGGTACTTTGTCCATCTATAACTAAATGTATATATGTGTGTATTTAAAAAAAAATGGCGGCAAAGAGGAGGGCAGGGTGGGAAATGACCCTGAAGGTGGAGGCTCTACGGCTGGGTTGGGGAGTTGTGCTGCCATTGCAGGAGTGGAGCAGGCTTAGGAAGGAGGGGGATGGGGGCTTTCATTTGAGACTTCAGTTTGAAGGGCCTAAGGTATCTCTCAGTGAAGATTTACAATTGGTGTTGGCTACATGGACTGGAAGCTTGAAGAGAATGAGTCTCAGCAGCAGCAGGCAAAGGCAGAGGCTGGAGCATGGGAGAAGCTGAGCTTCCTGCGGGAGAGCCCGTAAGGTGATGAGATGAGAATGAGGCAGAACTCTAGGCAAAGTAGTATTTAGAGAGGAAGCAGAGGGAGGTGAGCCTAAAGAGTCTGAAACTGAAAAGACTGTGGAGCAGAAAGCCACGCTCCTTAGACCAGGAAGGACTGGATTGAGGAAAGAAGGGGTGGTCACAGAGAGAGAAGCCATGGGGAGCTTGATCTGCAAAAGAAAAAGGCTAAAATGTACCCATTACATTTGCATCCAGGAATGATGATCTTTGGTGATCTTTGTCAGCAGCTGTTTCAGAGGACTGTTGGGACCAGAAGCCAGAGAGCAGTGGAAAAAAAAGAATGTGAGTTCATGATCTTGATAAGCGTGTAGACCATGGTTTTTAAAAGTTTGGCTGTAAACAGAAGGAAAGCAACACATGAAAGAGGAATATAGAGTCAAGGAAGGACCTTTGAAAATATAGATAGAAGAGATAAAAGAATGTTTATACACTGAGGTTGTAGGGCCATCACAGGGAAGATTAGAGATCCAGCAGAAAAAAAGGGAAAATGTAGGGAATATTATCACTGAGTAAGTGCTGGGAGCCATTAGCCAAGTAGGTATGACAATTTCCTTGCCAGCGTACCCCATGTTGCAGTGACATTGAATGTAGGTGACCTTGCTCAAGGACCAAGGCGGATTAGGGCGTTCCCGGTTTAGGTTCCAGGTTTAAGGTTTAAGATTATTCCTGCTGGGAATAGGGTGTATCTTGCTGCCTGAGTTCCCCTTGAGTTCTCACGGGATTCAGACAGTATATTTTGGGAGACAGAAGCCCAGTGGAGGTGGATTTGGGCAGAGAACGTGGATTTGGGCAAAGAACGTGGATTTGGGCAGAGAACGTGGATTTCCCCAGAACGTGATTGTAGACGGCTGGTGTGAGTTCGGGAATAAAGAGTTGCTGTTTGAATCTACAAGCTGTGTGGTGGCTCGTGATTTTGTGCCCAGCCAGACTGTGGCATTTACCAGAGAACGTGGATTTGGGCGGAGAACGTGGATTTGGGCAGAGAACGTGGATTTCCCCAGAACGTGATTGTAGATGGCTGGTGTGAGTTCGGGAATAAAGAGTTGCTGTTTGAATCTACAAGCTGTGTGGTGGCTCATGATTGTGTGCCCAGCCAGACTGCGGCATTTGGCGTCCCGTGCGGGGAACTTCTGAAGCTTAGAGGTAAGTGAAATTTCTCACCCTTGAGGAAGAGAGAAAGAATGGGTCACCAATTCAAAAAACAATATGTTATTGTTTTGATTTATTTTGTTTTTATTTCAAGTTGCCTGTTCCTAGAACTTTCTCAGGCAAACTGGGGAAAATGGTTGACTCAAGGTTTGAAGTTGTTCACCTCCGAGCAAGAGAAATTGTTAGAGGAAGGAGGCACCCCAGTGAGACCAAGAACAATTAGGGCATATGTTGATACAATACAAAAATGTAGCCCATGGCTTTTTAAAGACAAGTTATTAAGTATATCAATGGGACCATCATGGTATCCTGTAGAAAGATTTTTCTTCAACAAGAAAGAGAGGGCTAGTTCTGTTTGCTACACTTGTCTAAGATCTTGGTTTCTACAAAGTTCTGATTAATTTACAAAGCTAAAATGTTGAAACAGCAACCACTCTTTACTTATTAAGTCCCATAAGGTAATATATTTAAACATGTGTGTTTTCATAAATTGGTAAATGGAAAAATGTTTAATATTGCTTTGGTCTGTGTCTTTGCTAAAACAAGGTTACTAAGTGTTAAGATTCTATCATGTGTAATTTATATACAAAGAGTAGAAAATTTTTCAGTTGGGTTTCAATTATAGTATTATAGTATCACAAAAAACATGAAAGTCTTTCATCTTATTAAAGTGGAGTAATTTGTCTAAATCAGAAATTTTATAAGGGTTGTTTCAAAATGTGAATTTATAAAAAGGGTTAACGGCTACAAAAGAGATATTAAAAGATTGAGGATGTGAAAATATATTTTAATATGGTAGGTTAAAAAAAAAAGAAAGAAATGTTTCTAGATGAGATAATCTCTGTGTGGTAAAGTAAAAAGTTGTAAAATGCCGTTTAAAAAGATTTTGAGGAAACTAGACTTACTTTAAAAGCTTGAGAAAGGAAGAAAGAAGAAAAAGGTATTTGTACATGGCAGATTGAGACAAAGCTTCTCAATGGAGTTAAAAAAAAAAAAAAAAGCCTTTGGTTGAAGGGCAGCCATGTAAACTAACATTAAAGCGATTTAAACAGAATCTAAGCCTTGTTTAAAAGAGTGAAGCTGTAGGTGGTAAAAAAGTACATTTAAAAGTACAGTATAGATGATAATTAAAAGGCTTTAAAAGGTTAAATTGAAGGTGGTCGAGATACCTTCATGGCAGAAAAAAGATTGCTTTATTGCATCATTCGAAGCCTAGTTAATCTTAAAGGCATTACTTTAAAAAAAATGGGAAGATAATAGGATAAAAGATACTTAGATAAAGAAGATTAAAAATTTGAAGTGAAAAACTTTAAAGACAGAAGTATAGAAAGTTAAAAAGAAAAAAGATAAAGAGGATGTAGAAAGATAGAAAAGATGTAGGAAGACAAGAATTTTAAACCCACAAAATAGGAAGAAAAAAAAACTAGGAGGAAAATAAGCAACTAAGGGTAAATATACAAACCTTAGAAAAAAAATTAGAAGATAGAAATAAGAAAAAATGGTTGAAAATGTCAAGTAAGGTATTACAGATAGAAAATGCAAAAAGCTAAGACAACTATTAGATACAGACATATACTTATTAAAACAAAAAGAGGGAATTGGAAAGGGGTATATATCCCCCAAAGATAAACTTAAAATAACCCTTTTTACCCTAAACGTTTTAAAATTTAGATTCATCAGGACTTAGTGCTGCGGAAAGGCATATGTATCCAAAAAATGTACATAAGCCTAAGGTACTTTGGAAAGATATTCTAACAGGACAATGGAAAGGTCCTGACCCAGTGATTGTCTGGAGTCGGGGTTTTGTTTGTGTGTTTCCACAGGGAGAACAGCAGCCGATTTGGATTCCAGAGAGATTAACTAAAACAATTTCTACAGATCGAAAAGAAGATGATTTGACTCAAATCCATAACAGCTGATATCCAGAGCTCCAGCTTGGCCATTCTTACATCTGCGACAGTGATTAACCAGTGATGCAATTCTTATTTCCTTGCCAGCGCACCCCATGTTAATTGTGGTAATGCTGGCATATCTTTGCTGATGGTGTCACCAGTGATGCAATTTTTCCCAAGGAGCCATCAATTGGCTTGGTGTCGTGGCATTTCTGTATCCTCCTCCCTTCTGCTAGTGATGGTCTAAAATTTTGGGGCCAATGGCTTATGCTGGACCGGTAGTCAGTGACGGGTATGATCCAATTGCAGTGGTATCAACCTAAGACAGGAGGCTGACGCCTAAAGGTCAGTTTTCCGATGACGGGTAAGAACCATATGTTGAATTGGACAACCTACCAGGCACGGTCCTTAAGCCACATTGCTTGTTGTTTAATTAATCAGAAGGGGGGAGATGCTGGGAGCCATTAGCCAAGTAGGTATGACAATTTCCTTGCCAGCGTACCCCATGTTGCAGTGACATTGAATGTAGGTGACCTTGCTCAAGGACCAAGGCGGATTAGGGCGTTCCCGGTTTAGGTTCCAGGTTTAAGGTTTAAGATTATTCCTGCTGGGAATAGGGTGTATCTTGCTGCCTGAGTTCCCCTTGAGTTCTCATGGGATTCAGACAGTATATTTTGGGAGACAGAAGCCCAGTGGAGGTGGATTTGGGCAGAGAACATGGATTTGGGCAGAGAACGTGGATTTCCCCAGAACGTGATTGTAGACGGCTGGTGTGAGTTCGGGAATAAAGAGTTGCTGTTTGAATCTACAAGCTGTGTGGTGGCTCGTGATTGTGAGCCCAGCCAGACTGCGGCAAGTAAGTTGAAGTTACAGGAGTGGGTAAGATTGCCACTGGGAGCCTGTAAAATGAGAAGAACGAGGTGAAATTGCAGTGCCTCTAACTCTCAATGTCAGGAAGCTCTAAAGAAAGAGTTCCAAATTGGAGATTGACAATGACATTAAACATTGCAGAGAGCTTACATAATATGAGAAGGAAAACAAATCAATGTATCAATGGTTTTGGCAATAAGGTCAAAAGTGACCTTTTCCAGAGCCATCTAATTATATTGGTATAAATATGAACCAAAGCATAATGGAGTGAGATGTGATAACTCAGGCAATTGTAAGTTTGGGGAGGAAATGATAATGCCAAGCAACGTTTGTAAAGGTTCCCTGAGATGGGCATGCTTGTATTTCAGCAGAAAAAAAAAAAAAAAAGATTGGCAGAAACTCTTCTTGGAAAGTAATTTGGTGATATATATCAAGAGTTATAAAGTAGTATTATTCTGGAGTCTTGGTTCTATTTCTGAGGCTCTACCTTTTACACATAATAATATTTATCTATTTTTTCAATATTTATTTTTTAGTTATAGTTGGACACGATACCTTTATTTTATTCATTTATTTTTATGTGGTGCTGAGGATCGAACCCAGGGTCTTGCGCATGCAAGGCAAGCACTCCACCGCTGAGCCAGAACCCCAGCCCACATAATATTTATTGTTGTGCCACTTACAACTGTGAAAAAGAGATAACCAACTGAATGTCCAACAATAAGAGAACGGCTAAATAAACTATGGTATGTCTACTTGCTAGAATACATACTAGCCACCACAAATGATGTTTATGATAGTAATACAGAAAATGTTCATGTTATAAGGTCACATTGCAAAACAAGACAGACTTTGGAAACTACAGTAAAATTATACTGGGTTTTGTTTTTGTTTTGGGTACTAGGGATCAAACCCAGAGGTGCTTTACCCCTGAGCTACACCCTAGCACTTTTAATTTTATTTATTTTTTTTAAAGTTTTGACTTTTAATTTCTTAATCTTTACAGAAAAACACCAGAACATATTTTTCACTCCTGGTGATATAGCTGTATGATCCTGCTTTCTATAGAGTCAATCTGTTTCAAAAAGGCTCTAAAGCAGAGCTCCTTACATGGTACACTTCAAGAAAGTGGCATTGACTAGTGACATTACTAGAGGTTTCCAATAAGCAAATTTGTCACGATCGATATGATTCTAAGTATAAATATAAATGTTTAATTTTTCTAAACACTCAGTCTGGGCCCTAGTTTACTGTTTTTGTTAATGGCATCAAGAGGCCACTTGGAGTGATTGACCTGTGCCATCTAAGATTGTGTGAGCTCACTCTGCGATGTTCACACAACTAGGAAATTCCCTAACCATGCATTTCTCAGAACATATCACCCTTTTTATGGGAGGAGAAAGACTATCACTGAGCTGCAGACAAGGAGGTAAGAATGGGTGACTTTGAAAATACACTGGAGGGAATTCTTAGATGAGAGTATTTATTTCATTTGGCACCGGGGATGTTTGACTTGTTGAGGGTTGAGAAATGGGAGTATGATCTGAGACTTGAGGGGGGCAAGCATGGATTAGCCATTGTGGAGACTAGGAGATGAAATGATGGTGGGAAGCTCTGTGGTCCCATCTAAGGATGGAGAGCAACTTTTGTGAGGGCATCAAGAGCCAAGCATGGGACTACAAATTTGTTGCAACCACTCTGGAAAGCAGTTTGGAGATTCCTCAGAAAACAAAATTCAACTGAAATCACCATTTGACCCAGTTATCCCACTCCACAGTATATACCCCCAAAACTTAAAATCAGCACACTACAGTGATGCAGTCACATCAATGTTTATAGCAGCTCAGTTTACAATAGCTAAACTATGGAACCAACTTAGGTGCCCTTCAACAGATGAATGGATAAAGAATTGTGGTATATATACACAATGGAATATTACTCAGACATAAAGAAGAATGAAATTATGGCATTTGCTGGTAAATGAATGGAACTGGAGACTATCATGCTAAGTGAAATAAACCAATCCCAAAAAACTAAAGGCTTAATGTTCTCTCTAATATGTGGATGCTAAGCACAATAAGTGGGGGGAGGGAAAAATAGAAGTTCATTGGATTAGACAAAAGGGAATTAAGGGAAGGAAGTAGGTGTGAAGGGTATGAGAATAGGAAAGATAGTAGAATGAATTGGACATAACCTTCCTATGTTCATATGTGAATACACCACCAGAGTAACACCACATCATGTACAACCACAAGAATGGGAAGTTATACTCCATGTATGTATGATATGTCAAAATACATTGTACAGATATACATTAAGTATACCTAAAAGGAAGAATAAGAAGAAAGAGCCAGTGAGAAGCCCCTCAGTCAGAACTACAGCCTGGAAACAGAAATAGAAAGTGCAATTGGAGATGGGCCCTGAAAAGGCAGGCAGTCCCGAAGACAGAAGTCAGAGGGTTGTGGTGTATCACTGAAACACCGGAGGCGGGGTTGGGGCCTAAGAACAAGGAAGTGAAACCAGGAGGTGTCCCATAACTTGAATGACAGAGACAGATTGATGTTCTCAGTGAGGCTGAAAAACAGGCTGAGCTGATGAAGTGAATCAGGGCTGCACAATAAGATGGCTGAGGGCAGAGAGAGGGTGAGGCAAGGTCTGCCACCCAGGAAGAGGATAATTGCACCAGGATAATTGTGACTGTGGGAACCAAAGGGTGGTGGAGATGAAGCAGGGGCAATATGGCAAGCTAGGGAGAGATTCGGATGTTGGATGGGTGGGCCATTGGCGGGGTGTTGAAGGTGACTGGAGCAGGTGAGGAGAGACACCAAAGCCACTGGTGAATGTGGGAGGGTCCCTGCGGAGTTAGATCAACTGGGACAAGGATGGATAGGGGCAGCCCAATGGTGGGGAAGAGCAAACATCTCCCAGATAAAGGTAAAATAAACCCCTGAACACCAGTGTGGAGACAGGGGACTCTCAACACCAATGCCTGGTCCTCAGAGACAAGGTGCAGAGGAAACTGCACTGTCCACTGCAGAGGGTGGTGATGGTGGTGGGGTGTCATTCCAAAGAACGTGTGTGTGTGCAGTGTTAGAGATCAAACCCAGGGCTTGCACATGCTAGACAAGTGCTCTATCACGGAGCTATAGCCCCAGCCCTTTTAAAAATGTTTTATTTTGAGATAGGATCTTGCCAAATTGCTGAGTCTGGCCTCAAACTTGCCATCCTCCTGCTTCAGGCTCCTAAGTAGCTGAGATTACAGGTGTACCATACCCGGCAATAACAAAAAAAATTTTTTTAGATATTTTTTTAGTTGTCAATGGATCTTTATCTTTTTACTTATTTATATGTGGTGCTGAGGATCGAACCCAGTCCCTCACAAAAGCAAGGCAAGCACTCTGCCACTGAGCTACAGACCCAGCCCCAGCAAAAGAAAAAAAAAAAATTGAGACTTTCTAAATACAAGACAATATCTTAGTTGGGTAGAAGAAGAAGAGAATGAGTTAAAATGGTAGAAGTATACCACTTTAACCTGCTTTTTCATCTCAAAATATAAATGTTTTTCTATATGAATTGTTACTTTTTTTATAACATGGTTTTAAATTTCTGCAAATAATCCATGGAATGGATATAGCATAATTTAGTTAGCCAGACATGTATAAAGAAAATTTATAATGTTTATAATTTTTGCTCTTTTAAATAATGCCATGATGAACACTATAAACACCCTTATCTTTGGCAAGCACACATACACACACACACACACACACAAAATGCTAATAAAACGGCATTGCATTTCATATATTCCTAGTGGTCCTTGGAGCCTTGTGGCTTTGGGGTCCAAGTGCAGGGTGGGGGATGGGATACAGGTGGGAAGAATTGTATATGCTTATATCAACAATATTTTATAAAAATGAGTATTTGGGAAATTGATGTTAAGAGTGCTATATAGGTTTCATATATAATCCCATTTATTATTAAGGATTAAAAATATAACTTACCTGCTGCCCCGTCCAGCACAGGCAACTGAACCAAAGTTACTCGTGTGAATTTGGGGTGACATGAAAAGACCACACAGACATGGAATACCTTTTTATAAGCTTCAGGACGGCTTCCCTGGTTCCAGACCTCAGGCTACCACAAGGGGGGCAAGAGAAAGTCACGAGAGGCTGATAGAGACGGGGGCGCACGTTCTGGAGCTGGCTTTTAATGGGGGACTCTGTTTCTTGGAACATTCTGTCTGAAAAGGGCAAGCAGTAGGATTACATAGGAACAGGTGAGTGTAACTCAACCCCACCAGGTAACGCCTACTCCTGGAGCCACGCCTCATTATCCAAGTGGAGGTAAGGCCCAAGTTATTGCGGGAGCGATAATTATTCAGTATCTCTTGCTCAGGACTTGAGGGCGTGTATTTCCAGAGCAGCTCCCGACATTTACCTGTGTTTACTGCAATTCTAATTCCTAGGTGACTGTTATGAAGGAAAATGAGAGCGATACAGGGATGGAGGGCAGTTTGGATGAGTCGTGGACCAGCTAAGATGTGGACATACAAGAGAGTTATATTGTATGAAATTCTGAACCATACAAATTTTAAATAGTGAGAAACTAAAATAGCCACAGAGTCTCATCTGATATGCAAAATTTGAAACAAGTTGATGATATTATGAAAATACAGGGCAGCCTTAAAGAAAAAAAAAAAAAAACTGCTGTAAGGGCCATAGATTTAAGAACTTCATCACTTATCTTCCAAACCTTATGCTTATGACTGGGAAGAAATTATCCTAAAATAATACACATTTTTGATAATGCTCAGTCATTAGCTATGCATCATTTAGAGGAAATAAACCACATAGGAAGCTGTTCTTGGTGAATTCAGATGAGGAAATTCTGGAGATATTTGGAAATGCAATGCTGGAATTTAAGAGAGCGGTCCAGCCTTGAGTCATGAAGCCGGAAGTTGTCTGTGCACGGCTGTCAGTTTAAATCATGAGAAGGGATAAACTTGTGAAACGGAGAGTACAGATTTAAGAGGTCGAAATCCTAATCTTCTGAAGCTACTAAATTTGATTACAGGAAGAGATAGTAGTGAGGCAGGACCCTTCCTGAGAACCTAGAACGTGTCAGGACATTTCCCTGCATATATTTTGTAGCATCTCATGTAATCCTCCCAATATCTCTATGCCAGACTGTTGAATACACCTGGTTGTGCAATGAGGCCAGAAAGAGGAGGTAGGCACAGCAGCTCAGCCCAGGTTTTGCAGGTCTCTCCGACTTCACTGCTTCCTTGAGAGGCATGGGATAATTGCATGGGTGAGACAGACAGAAAAATCAACAGGCAAAAATATTAAGATAGAGTGAAGTTGAGGTAAGTCAAATGAAATGAACCAGTGTTCCCTGCCCAGGTAAATGGTTCCATCCTCCCAGTTAGCAAAGCCACAAATGCTGGAGTTGTAATTTTTCTTCTCTCTTTCTCACATCTATATCAAATCCATTGGTAGGCCCTGGAGTGCCACCTCCAAATTACATCCTCTCTTTATCACATCTGCGGCCCACTGCCTAAGACCAAACTTTAACCAAAATTTTCTCAATTAGTTACCTTGCCCTCTGGCTACTCCTGCTCAGCTACAAACACTTTCCATACAGCTACACAGGTGCCAAGGGAATTTGATAAATCACTAAACACTGATACATCGTGGTTCATTGTTGGGAGTTTATTGTTAGAAATGTCTTGTTCGTTTCAGAATGCTTTCCATCCCTGTCCTCTGTCCTCTAAATGTCAGTGGTGTCCCAAGTGAATGCCTCTATTCACTTCCAAATGTCTCCCCAGGGGATGGTGCTTCTGTTCCATCCCATCCCATCCCATCCCCAGATTGAGAACCATGGAACCTCTGGTTCAGTGTGGCCACTACTGGCTGCTGGTCTCACCCTTTAAAATTCTATCTGGAAGGGCCCATCACAGAGGAGGTTCAGAACAACCTCAAGCTGATGGACAAAAATTGAAATTGTGTAGGCATTACTCTTTAAGGGGGACTGTTTATTCTCTCATGCCATTGAGCACTTAGATAATGTCTACAGATTCACTTGCCCAGGGACCCCTTCTCTAAATATACCATACACCAGAGCTTTCACTTGGATTCTTAAAACAGACTGGCTAGAAAGCTGCATTATACACTGAGTGTGTACTAAGAAGATATTTAAAACATAAATAGTGAACAAATCTAATTAAAATGGGATTCCTGTGCTATTCCTGTACTAGTTACAATACCTTCTTACCTGAGTATTGGAGAAAACCAGTGGTTGATTTATCTGTACAAAGTTCAGGCACTTGGCTTCCTTTAGCAAGATTGTCTCTTCTGAATGAAAGGAATTTTTTTTTTCATAAGAAAATGGTCATATCCTAGGGTTGGGAGCAGATCCTAGTCTCACTTTTCCCTGTATTTGGCACCAAGATATTTGTTGTTTTCTTTTTCTATTATCAAGTAAATTTGGTGAGGGACACTTGTGTTGTTCTTGGGATAACAGACCCCATACATAAGCAGACCTGGGATGAAGCAGGCAATAATCATGACCATATTTCAGTTTAGAACCTTCTCTATTAAGAAAGGTCCTTCAGGCATTTTTATTAATAATCAGATACAAGTTTGACAAGAGCACCTTTCAAAGTCACAGTTCCCACTGTTTTTATGAGGTCAACTAGAAGGCAGAGAACTTAATGGTAGTGGTTTATCATGAAGACAAAGACAATCAAGTTGTCAGCCTATGTCTCTCACCCTCTCTGCTTCTATCCTCTGAGGCATGAAGAGAGGCTGGAATTCAAGATTTGATGTTGATCTAAACACATGTGGCACTTGCTTTGACAGCAGAAAAGGCCCACCCATGCCAGACCTGGACAAAATGGTGGCTATGTTCTCTGTGTCAAACCTTCCCATTTCTACTGTGTCTAGCCTAGATCTTGAAGTGTCTGATCCTGCCTGGGCATGGGCGGACTAATGGACCAGCAGCATCAGCAACACCAGGCTGTGTCACCTTGTGTGGTTTCCCTGGGTGGAATGCTTCTCCTGAGGCTGACTCCACTGAGTCCACACCTGAGAAGGCATAGCGCAGGTCGTAATGTACCCGGTGTGACGGGGGTCCTCTGGGGGGTGACACCACCATAGGTCCAACCACCAGGGATGCTGCAGGCTGACCAGCTGGAAGGGATGCAGGTGTAGCTTGTTCCACGACAGCGTCAGGGGTTGCTACATTGGCGTCTGGTTGGGGCTGTATGACCACAGGCTGGAGAGAGGACCGTTTCCTGAGGTTAGCTTGCTTCTTCCTCCCAGTTAAAGCCACCCACAGGTCTGGGTGGCACCTCCAACCCAATTTCCTTATAGTAAGAATTTTCATTTGTAAGGAATCTCGCAAACAAAACAACCCCCCCCCCAAATGTGCATATGTGCAAAGGATTCTCATCAGGTTTACAGGGGAGAGATAACTAGCCTATGGGGCCCCCAGTTCCACCAGGATTGTTTTGGTGGACAGTGGACTTCTACACACGTCCCATGAGTAAAATCACTCCACCTACAGCTAACTCGCAGTCTTTTTCACCTACGCCTTCAGCTACTGGGAGCTGTCAGACAGACCTACTCACCTGTTGTCCACAATTAAGAAACACAACTCCACCTCCCATACATGAACAAATGGCCTTGTCAACTACACACTAGTGTGGTTCTGCCCTGCAGCCACGGGTGCATGGGAGGGAAAGACATGGATGAATTATCTTTCCACGTATTGACGATTCCACATACCATATTACATTGTGAAGTTTAGAAGGACAGGACAACAAACACCTTGTCATTACTAACACGCTGCATGCAGGTTAAGGGGATCTCTGTATTCTGAAGATGTAAGAATATCCATGAAGTTGTTACCTGCGTCTGGAACAGAGTGCAGGTCACTGCAACCTCTTCTCCACCAACCTTCTCGTTGAGCGTCGCCTTACAAAAGCCATATTGCTGCCCATAGAGAGAGGGGAGTCATTTTAACCGATATTAAAAAATGGACTACTTTTTAATTTTTGTATATATTCTTTTTAGATATACATGATAGCAGAGTATATTTTGAGAAAGTGATCATATTACGGATTGTCTCAAAAATGTTTAATTGTCATTAATATTCATAATTATTACAATATTATAGAAAAATGTTTATACTGAAAAAAATGGATTTCCTCCCTAGTTTCACTGGCACTGAACTACACTGAGGCAAAGAAACTTAAAATTTTAATTTCTTTAAAAAATCTTCCTAAAGTTTAAAGATTCTGTATATGACTCATATACTCCTATATATGCATACATATATACATATACTCCTATATATATAATGCAGAAAATAAAGAAATGTTATGAGAGAGAAAATCACCCAAAATCCCACACATAAATAGTCTGACCCAGCAAGAACTACTGTTAATATTGATATATTTCTTTCTAATTTTACATTCTATTAAACACAACTTAAAAGCTGAGCTCATTTTGATTCTACCATTTATGACCTAAAATAATAGCATTTTTTCATATCATTAATTATCTTGAATAATTTTCTATTTATTAATGTGCCATGTATTATTCAGTGGCACCCTTCTATTGGACACTGAGATTTTTCCTCCTTTTCAGTCACTTTTATCTATGATAAACCATTATTTATATGTATGTATATATGTATACATATATATACAACCTCTGATGATTTCTTTAGATTAAATTCATACAAGTGGACATTACTAACTCAAAGACTTGAAAGTTTTCACACAAATGGTACATCTAGGAAATCTACACATCACACTTCCAACAGCTGGGTGTGACTTGTCTTCATTAGGAGATGGCTTCTGTCTTTCTCCTACCTTCATGTGCCTCCAGTAAATGAGATGATTTTGTGACAGCTCTTAAGGGCAGAGGTGAGACCCCAGAGAAAGATCAGGCATGATCCAGGCCCACATTTCGCATAGCCATTTTCTTCTTGCAGCCCCAAGATATAAGTTACATAAGATGTTCTGTCCTATAATCAGCTTTGCCTGGGTAGCAGCAACCTCAAGTCCTGGCCCACTCACCTTTTCTGCCAGCAGGTTGCATTTGGCTGGATCTGTGACTTCTTTAGCAACACAGTCAGTGGCAGCCACTGCAAACTCCACATAGGTAGAAACTGGGAGAGGCTGATAAGAATAAATCAAAATGCACTTGAGGCAATATGACTTGAAATGAAAAGGGCAGGGAGAGAGAGTCATGGCAACAGGACAACTTCAGGGAACACCATTCACATAGACCATATTTTGTGGTCCTGGAAATAAGCCCATGCATGGTTGATGGGACAGCTGTTGCGGAGTGTGCTCTAAAGTGTTTGTACTACAGAGGTAGGGGTTGGGTCTTCCCCGAAAGAGGAGCAGGCGTTCGCTGCCCATCATCTAGGACAAAGGTGAGTTTTCAGACAGGAACAGGAAGTCAGAAGGCCTCACTCAGACCGCATGAGTGGAAACCCTGCCTCCCCCGGCCTTCACTCTTGGGGCTGCACTAAGGTTTGGGTTATTCCAAGATGGGGTGGGAAGGTGAAGAGATAACAGCCTCTCCCACCTATAAAGTGGGATCAAGTGAAAATTTTTAGATGAAAGCATGGAAGATACTGCTTGTGTTTTTCCTTTTTATAGTACTTGAAGTCTATGGACACTTACAATAATAACATGTCTGTTATTTGGTGTAGTCTGGGATGAAAATGTTCCAAGAATCACATATTATGGTTAACAGAATCACCACATAAAGTATTTTTAAGTATGCCATAGCTGGTATACAAATTACCAGGTTTCTTAAATATTAGAATCTGGTTCCATTCAAATATGCTAAACCATCTGTAGTACAATTGGGTGGTTTTTTTTTTTTTTTTTTGTGGTGATTCTAAAAGCATTTTTAGAATCTTACCATTATATACCTATAAGTAGCCTCCTGCCTTTGTAAATATTGATTGCTAGACTGTTGCTAATGGTGGTGATGCGTGGTAAACCTGTGGATTTACAGTGAGTGTGTCTGGATAATATGGGAACCTCCATCTCCTGAACATGGACGCTGGTTTTAGCTAGAACGAGAGAAGATGCATTGTGCCTACCCGCAGCGTCTGGCTGCTTCATGCTAGAGGGTCTCAGGCTGGTGGAGGCGAGGTTTGGGGGTCTTCATGACATTCCCAGTCCTCATACCTCAAGGAGACCTTTTTTGCCTCTTTCCAGCCAACACACTCCTTGCCTTCTGGCTGCTGTCCTTGCACCTGTCCTTTCCTCACCCCTACTTCACCACAAGTGCCACCAAACTGCCCAATCTGTCGAAGAGTCTGTTTACCACAAGTTGAGCGCGGGAAATTTCCAATAGTTGGTAATAGGAGCCGTTATTCTGCGCGTTGAAGGCGGCCAGAGCGGCTTCTGCAGCGTGCACCACCCTGGTGTCATTAAGCGGGGCCAGCAAAGGGCAGTTCGGACACACCTTGCGCACGTCTTCCGCGGAGTCTGCGCAGAGAAGGGAAGGTCTCCTAATTTTCCAGGGCATTCGCTCCAGCTCCACAGACTTAGAAAGGGGTAACATATGCTGCAATGGCTTTTAGGCTTTATCCCTGCTTCCAGGGATAAACCTTCCGGTGGCTTGTGTCATGCTGAAATTTCCGCAGGAATCCCTGTCACTAAGGGACAATTTTCACCTCCAATGAGAACAGATCCTTAAACCGTCTTTAAATCTCAAGATCCAGGAAGTTTGGCTGCTCCTTTTCTTAACCAACCAAGTGACCGAAACTACTTAGGATCAAAACTATTCAGATTCCTTCCCCTCTCTACAAGGTAAAAATAATAAGAAAAAGAAGCATTTGTACCTGGGGTGGAATCACATTTTGCAAACATTACGGAGAACTTGCCATCCAGTTTCAGCACATGGACCTTACAGTCTCCTTCCACAGCCTGGTGAAATAAACCCAGAGTGAGGGCCCAGGAGCACTGCTGGCCTTCACTGTCACCGAGGAGGAAGGGATTCCTCTGCCTCCGCCCCCAGCCCGCCCCACCCCCACCCTCACGCCTTGGTTGTCTATGGTAACCCTCAAAAAGTCATCTTCACGGGGGTGATTTTGAAACACTGTACTCTCCGCTTTCAGGGAGGGCTACATCAAGGAGGCTAAATTGTAAAAATCAACGACATGGAAGGTGGCGTTCAATGCCAGTTTTAGAAACTGCATACTGGCTGGACGAGAAGGTAGGCTGGGAAGCCAGATAGAATGGGACCTGCTCTTTTCTGAACTGCAGTGGAACTGGATGAGGTATCACAACAGTCACCATAAGAAGGGTACTCACATGCTGGGCCACCTGCCTCACGGAGCAGTTTGCCAAAGGGGTGGGGTCCAATGCATGGCAGGTGGTCTCCAACGTGTCTATTTCAAGTTCATATACCTCTCCGACTGGCCGCTGTGGAGACAGAATGACGCCTTGGTTGTCTATGTCTTGGTTGTTTATGGCCCATACATAGACCATGTTGCGCCGGCCAAAATGAGAGCCCCACCCCCTTGGGTTTGGGCCCTCCCCCACTTTTGGAGAGGGGAAGGAGAAGTTATTTTTACTGCCAGTCTCAACTCCAGCTAGCCCTCAATTGGCCTGGGGGCAGGACCATACTGTTTTTCTGTTCTTCCTCCATTAACTGGGCAAGAGGAATGGGCTTGGACAAGGGATGGAGTCACGGTTCTCACTTTGAGCTCTATTTGGAAACTAAAACTGAGTTATGATACTTATTTTTTAAATTAAAAAAGTTCACCTTTCCAGCAGTGCTTTGAAAATTTTGGGTTTCCTTAGTCGAGATGCAAAGTAAGGTGGCGTAGATGATAGCTTACTGTTTTCTCTTTATTACCTTTCTCCCTCCCTATGCTTCGTTTTCTCTTCCCTTTCATCATCTACTTTCCCTCCTTTCCCATTTTCTTTTCCTTCTTCAAGATTTTCGTTGCTGTAGTCCTTGGCTTTTCCTTGGTCTCTTGGCTAGTAGATGTCTGGGTGCACAGACGCTGCTCTCTGGTTCCCCTGGTGGTGATGAGAGGGAAGAGCCAATCTGCACTGAGAGGAGGAAGCTGTCCTATCACCAGCCTATACACCTAAATCTTTGGAGTTGTTCTGTCATTTCACCTGATGATGTATTGTTTTTTCTTGAAAGCCTGGAAAAATCTAAAAGACCTGGAAAACCTCATCCCAGCTCTATTTGCCTCTTATTTCAGCTCTGCCTGACTTGCTAATCACTGGAACCTCAGAATCTTCTCCCCTAAAGGATGCTCTGCATTTTATGATATGAAGGTGTGTCCAAAGTAACTTCCTGAAACGATTCAGAACTACAGTGACTAGGACCCGGGTAGACTTAGTACCCTCAAGCTCTGCCATTAGTGAAAATCATAATGTCCATTCATTGCTTTTTCCCTCAAATGTGCATGCTGTGTTCTTGTTTCCCCTGTATTGATCAGAGTCTCCTCTGAGTCTTCATTATACTTTAATATGGATGCAGAACTTTTAAAATTTCCCTGGGGAAGTCACGATTTCAAATATTTTCTCCTTTTTTGAAATCGGGTATCTGTTATCAGTGCAGACATCTTGATGTTTACCTTGTTTTTTTTTTCCTAGATTGTAAATCTTCTATGGCCACAGACTGTTTATGTCAGGTTAAACCATATCAAATTGCCATTTTTATATATAACAAGCAGCTAAGTACTGGCAATTTTAAAGGTTCAACTGAATATCTCCCATAGTACCTGACACTGGTTCTTGCTCAAGGAAGGTTTGAAATAATGTTTGCTGGAAGAATTACCTTAATCAGATGTGAAATCTAGTTTCAAAACAGACAGTAGACAGATACCCTTTTCCCACCTCTCCAAATCTTTCTTTTTTATATATATATTTATTTTTTAGTTTTGGGCGGACACAACCTCTTTGTTTGTATGTGGTGCTGAGGATCGAACCCGGGCCACACGCATTCCAGGCAAGCGCGCTACCACTTGAGCCACATTCCCAGCCCCCTCTCCAAATCTTTCAACTGATCTCCAAGGTATATTTTCTGGCCTGCTCTTTATTGTCATTGGCTCCAGGCTGTGTTGGTTTCTTGCTGGACATAGGGAGCAGTGAATCCTGTTTATGCCAAGACTTCTCTCTTTGGGATGTGAGTAACTCTTTCTGGGAGGCAGCTTGTAAAGAGGAAGGAACCTAGATATGAACCAAATCCCGGTCTGAGTGCTTATTAATTATATGACCTCGACCAAAAATTGACAACACGTCACTCAGAGCCTTCATTTCCTCTTCTATAAGACAAGGTCAGTGCATCTACCATAAAGCACTGGAGCGGGAAAGGAAGCAGTTAAGGAGGTGAGCTATGTGAAAGGGCTGGCATATCGTAATAACATCTGTCAAATGCTAGTGTCATTCATTCAGAGACAAACAGAAACCAAGAAAGGTAAATTGACTTTTAGTCAATGATAACTTGGCAAATAGGAGCCAATATCTTGGGCCCTAGTTTTTCTAGCAGGTCCCACTTTTCAACTGTCATCTGCCAAATATCCTTCAAAGCTTTTTCTTATCCTCCATCCCACTTCGACCCCCCACCCAGCAGCTTCCTTGAGATCCATGACTGTGGAACTGAACATCTCCTCTCTTGCCTTCCATCTGCCTCTTCGTTTTTACTGCTGGGAAGAAACAAGAGTTTCCCCACTGCAGCTGCATTTGTGCTGGGAGATGCTGGTCTTTTGAGGTACCAGGTTGGGCTGCACACATAGGTTCTTTCAACTTGTTCACAGCAGGTTCACTTACCCTAGACCACACCTTCACTTTGTCGATCTGGTTCAAGATCTGCTTGTATCCCTGAAGAAGGAATTGATTGATATGATCCACAGCTGCCAGGGCTGCTTGCTCTGTTTCTGGGTCATCACAATTTGGTTCCCTGTAGCCCAGTGGACCATGTGGGGCTGAGTGGCAGCCCCAGAGCTGAGCAAGACAAAGGAGCAGAATGAAGGACTTCATGGTTGCCCCAGAGAGGCCCTGGCCAGTGGGCAGATGGCTGGAGGTTTTAGGACAACTCAGGTACTCTGCTTAGAAAGCTAGACCCACAGAGGGGCGGAGGGCTTTATTTATCTGTTGAAGCCTACTGAAGGAGTTGCATAAGGACGTGGGACGATTTCAGTTCTGGTTCCAAATAACCCCTGCAAACACCAGCCTTGGAAAAGCAAACAAGTTAGGACATCACTGGTCCCCAAGAGATCTGCCAAAGTCAATGCTTCTGTGGGGGAGATGCTCCAAAGTCTGCTTAGAACACGGTGTCAGCAGCAGAGAAAGTAGACAGCTGAGGGAATGAGGTGGACACAACCAGCCCCAGAGGGCAGTGGGGTTGGCACTAGAGGGAGTGTCCTCTACAGGATTTGAGCATGCCATGGGGACCTCAAGCAAGGAGAAGGGATATTCAGTAATTTGATAAAATCCTCTAATGTTGGGGGATTATCTCCCTTAAGAGGGATCCTAGAGAGAGAACAAGACCCACAGATACAGCAAAGGGACAGATGAGCTTTTGGGAGAAAAGAAGGAAGAAAGAAAAGAAGGAAGAAAGCATGAGATTTTTGTTTCAAGTAGAGGACAGAGATGACAGGAGGGGACCCCTAAGGCAGGGAGGGATATGGCCAATGGTGCAATGTAGGGTTCCCTATTCCCTTCATCCTCCTCTCTCCAGACCTCACTGGCAGGACCCTGCCAGTAACAGAAAGGACAGGCACTGACCTGCCTCTCCTGGGTGGCTGAATGTGATTGGCACCCACAGCTGCATGATCCCAGCCAGAACCCGAGTGCAGCAGAGCACGGTCGTGACCTAACAACCACTCATTTCATAAAGTTCTGGATGTGAGTCCACATGCTGAGACACCCCCAGCTAGGAACACAAATGCCCATTTGGCACCCTTTGCAGCCTTAGCAGAATAATAGCATGTCTTTGTGGCCAGAACCCAGGGCCACAGTGTTGATTCCAAGTACTGCTTTTTAAGTGGCCCCTGACAATCCTAGGTGTGACCCCCAGGGAGGATGGACATGATGGCGAGAGGGAATTATCATATAAGGACTTGGTATAACCTGGAGCCAAGAAAACCAAACATAGAAACCAATGTGTTCTTCAGATATTTTGAGGTCATCATTGTGTGTGGGTGGATTTGTTCTGTGATTTGATATTGCTTTGAGGGGGGGAAAATGGTTCACAAGAAGAAGAAAAGAAAGGACCAAGTAAAGGGAAGTTTAATTATTGATTTGCAAGGGTAAGGATATGGGGTAAAGGAAGTAGAGGGTGGTGACAGGGCAGAAAAGACAGCTGTGAAGCACCATTTTGCATTCACTTCTGGCCACACACATTCATTCAGAATCGTAATGCAGAGGCTCTTGGAAATGAGGTACTGGCTCTTAGAGGCTGGGGGAACAGGTTCCCGTCATACAGAGAGGCCAGCTTCCCATCAGCCTATACCTGTGTTATTGGGCTATGCTTTTCTTTAAAAAATACCAACTATGGTCATTACTGAGTATTTGAAAACACTCAGTGAGTTAACATTCAATAAGTCATACAGACATGTATGTATGTGTAACTTTATTTTTCACAACTCAATTGAATTTCTGACTCTGAGCCCTTTTTGTGTGAAAATTTAAACTAGTCACTTCCAGGTAACCTGATTTCCCAGACACTTGGATTGAAACTCAGTCCCATTTAGGATTGCTTGCCCTCCTCCTCTGTCCCACATTGGGGGTTAAAAAAATATTCCTGGGTGGGAAGGGGTGCATTAAGCACAAGCCCCTAAGAGCAGAAGGGCTATCCACCTTTGCCTCTGCCATAAGAGCCTGTGTTGGCTTCTGCGAAGTGACCTGACTCATCTTATTCTCAGACATGTCTACCTGGCAGGTCCACCTATGGAGCTAGTGTCCTGCTTGTCCCCTTATAATCCATAGCAAGACAGTCTTCCCTGAAGCCATTGATTGGGGATTCCCATTTCAGTTGTGAGAACCTTTCGAGACCAGGCCTTCTCTCAGCTAGGTGCCACCCACTTCTAGAAGCCTGGGAATATTTGGCCACTGTGCCCACACAGGTGTAGGGGGCTTCATTCAGCTCATTCTGCTGGGACAAGCCATGCAGTCATGGTCTCTACAGCGCCGTGAAGTCAGCCTGCTTCTGGGAGGGGAGGGGGCTGCTTCCTACAATGTAATATCTCCCTGCTCAAACTCCCTGCTGCTCCAAACACAAGGAAGCTTGGGTCTCCTCTGCCCTGGGATTCCCACAGTTGTCTGGGGTGGTTCTATTGCCATCCCAACCTGAGGGTTCCAGGGGAAAAGGAAAAGTTCTGTATGATCCTACATCCTGTCCCATTCTTTCTGTCTCAGGCATGGAACATTTGGTTCAGTCCATTTGTTCTTGAATCTTCCTTTGGTGACAATTTCTAAATAAAGCATTAAGTATTCTAGTTGATACTAGAAAAGTAAGGCAATTAAGAGCCATTAATATCTCATTGGTTATTCTAAATATCTAAATATCTAAACACATATAAAAAGGAATACAAAAATCATTCTCTGTCTCATCATCCGGAGATGAACAGTGTTCATGCTTTGGTGTGCTTCCATCTTGTGTTCTTTTATGCAAAATATTATTTTAATATGATTTAGATCATAGTGCATGTACACATTTTTAGTTTTACTTTATTATTTTTAATTTGATCATAACTTGAATATTTCCCCATATTATTAAATAGAGTTAAAACATGCTTATAATGACTATTATTCTGTTGTATATCTATATCATCATTTATTTAACCCTTCTCTTATTGGTGATATTTAGTGTGTCTTAATTGATCACTATCATATAGAAAGCCTTAGGAATTGCTGGCATTCTAGTGGGTTCTTTTTTTCTTTTCTTTTTTTTTCAGGCTAGATTCTAGAAGCAAAATTATTGATTCAAATGATTTGGGCATTATTAAAGTTCTTGATTTCTATGATTACATTGCCTATCAGAAAGGTCATTATATTCCTGCCACTTAAATGGTGTATCTTCTCTCTTTTTGTTCTTCTCTGTTTCCTCTGCTGTCTTTGACTATCCTCTAGCAGGAACTGTGCCTGTGCTGGGAACTTCCTATGTAAAGGTTCAGGTAAAGACTGCCCAGTTGCTACGGCAATGCCCTGCTTAAAGGAGGTTCTGTGTTAGGCACAGGACTTGATCCTGAGTTCAGACACCAGCTGCCAGGGGCAGAGAATTATGAGCACAAGTTTATCATGATAATTGGCTGCTAGTCTTTGACCTTCCATCCTTTCAGCTTCCTTAGGAATGTTGCCATTTACTTACTGAAAATGAAGAAGAAAACAGATGATATTTTGATATGTCTTCCAAGATAATGGCAGCATTGGTGCCCAAGGGAGGTACCAGTATTTTTCTGTGCCTGTTGACACCAGATTCAAACTGTAAGATTTTCACATCCTGAATGTGTATTCTCATGAGTGATCCTGGGTCAGTTTCATTCAATTGGCTGCCACTTCTTTGAATGCCAATGGCTGATGGGTATTTACTTCATTTTCTGGTCATTTGCTTCATTCACTATGTTAATTACTCACCTGTGTCTTTTTTTCAATGAGGCTCATATCACTGCAGTATAATACTACCTTTGGCATTCACATTATGGCACAACGTGCTAAAGGTGGTTCGGGGAAGCAGGCCCAAAGGTCTAGGGAACAGAAGAAGACCAACCATCTCCAGGAGATGGCAGCAAGGTGCTAGGCAGTGCCACAGATGGCAGGAATCTTGCTGAGGATGCCGCAAGGGGCTTCTGAATTTGTCAAAGGAGCTCTTTACGAGATGTCACCAGGATAGGTGATGCATTTGAACTACTCCAAGGCACAGCTCAGTGTTTATAATTGTCAATCAGGAGCCAGGTCAAGAAGGATCACCATAAACTCAGGGGCAGAATTTTCAGAGGTAGTTCCATTGGTGACTCTACCAGTGGACACAAATCCAGGAGGAGAAAGAGCTAGAAAAGAGTAAAACATCAAGTCAGGCAAGATGAGAGATGAGAGCTAAATACACATCTCTCACAAAACAGAACACAAAAATGAACATGTCAGCAAAAGCCAGAAGAATGCTTGGTGTCTACAGGGAGGGAACAGCAGAGGTTGGCATAGATCACTGGGCGGGATTCCTGGCTCTACCTTCCTGGTACTTAAAGGGCCTCGGCCCTGAGAAGCCTGATTTAATTTCTGATAAGCCTGATGTTTCTTCATTCACATGATTTATTGAGCATCTACTATGTGAAGTTGGGTTGCTGGATACAGAGTGATGAGAAGACATCTTTTGTTCCACAATTTCTGATCAGAACTATCAGTTATTACACAAAATTATCATAGAGTTATTAAATGAATTATAATTATAATTATAATCTGGAGACAGATTGGGATTTATTTTTCCAACATAAAACATCCATCAATGGAATACAAATGACCCTTGTCCAAGAATCCATCGAGTTTCTGGAGTGGATAACTTAGCACTGATTGCCCTGGAAGTCATTACCCATTAATCTGGAAGAACCCTTTGTATTGGTGCCAAATGTCCACAGTTGGAAGACATGGGCCTGACCACTGCAAAGCAAAAACATCAAGTGACTGACCAGGAGGTGACTGCTCCCTGGGGGGTGGAAAGCCTCTGCAAGGCTTCCCTGAACTTTGTCCCCAGAGGCATGATCTGACTCTGCCAGCCTAAACCCTGAAAGGAAGCTGCATTTGAGGCCATAAAGAGAAGAGCACAGCCAGACTAGATAGGGGCCAGGGAGGGCAGAGCTGCAAGGTTGGAGGAGGCCTCCCCCTTGGGGTCGCTTCCCCTTGGGTTCTGTGCCTTCAGTTCTACACCTCTCCTTTGCTGCACCCTAGTCCTGGCCCTGGGGAGGAGGCATGATATGAACTCAGAAAATTTTTTTAAAAGTTTACACTTGAGGGGCTGGGGATGTGGCTCAAGCAATAACGCGCTCACCTGGCATGCACAGGGCACTGGGTTCGATCCTCAGCACCACATAAAAATAAAATAAAGATGTTGTGTCCACCAAAAAACTGAAAAATAAATATTAAAAAAAATTCTCTCTCTCTCTCTCTCTCTTTAAAAAAAAGAAGTTTACACTTGATGGAGACTTCCTCCTTTTTCAAGGGATGTTGTTTTATCATTTGGGCTGCGAAGTGGGCCCCCAAGAACACAGTGATCTTTGGGGTTGGATTTACATTATCCCATATGAAATAACAGGAGGTCTTATATTCTCCTTTGTCTGGAAGATGACTTTCCACTGCATACTGTTCAGCGTGGCCTTGACATCTGCTCAGAAGTTCTGTCCCAAAAAATAAAGAATCACTTTGGGGACAAAGACGTGGGGAGAGTTGGACTTTCTGGTGCTCAGGAAACACCTCCTCAGGAAATCAGCAGCAGCCCTGCTCATGTTATCAACTCCTACCCAGTAAAAGCACATGAGTTACAGTGTTCTCACCCTCCTCCTCTACCAAGGAGAAAACAGGGGCTCAGAAAGTTTCTGGAACTGACCACAACGTGTACCAAGCAAGTGGTGGAGCCCAGTCCCTTTGTTTCTCTGTTAAACAAAAAAGAAACAGAACCTGTGGGGACAAGTGCATGGAGTACTGCATACATGGCATACGTGTAGGGCATCTGAGTGGCCAACCACTCCCTCGTGCTAGGTGTGTGAGTGGCAAACCGCTTACCCCATAGGCACAGTCCTGGGCGTGAGGCCATGTGTTGCAGTCCCTGCACTTGCTCCATGGCCCACTCCTTGATTGGTCGCTGCAATGACAGCAGAAATTGCATTGGTGGCTGCCTGTAATCTGCTTAGCTCTGCCTTAGTATATATACACGGTAACTGCGCCATAAAATCAGACCTGCTTCCTGCTTGGTCTCCAGAGGTCTTTTTTAAAAAATATTTATTGTTTAGTTTTCGGTGGATACAACATCTTTATTTTATTTTTATGTGGTGCTGAGGATCGAACCGCATACCCCGCGCATGCCCCGCGCATGCCAGGAGAGCACGCTACCGCTTAAGCCACATCCCCAGCCCCTCCAGAGGTCTTGATTAGCGACTCCGCAGCCACACTCTCCTCTACCCTGTTCCGTGGACCTCCTCGCTGGATGAGAGAGAGCCCGTGTAAGAACTCAAAGAAAGTTGGAGAGGTTGATTTCTGGATGCGGCCTAAAAGCCAACATATTATTATTCTTAACAATGGAAAACGTGACAGTTTGGAGGGAGAAAAAAGAACTAAAGGAGTCACAAAATAGATTGATAACAATGAAAAGAATTAAAAAGTTGAGTTTTCCCACATAATTTCAGTTGGTAGAAAATATTTGTATTTGGAAATCAATTTTTCAGAAAATTCTTGTTGACTTTAGTGATGACTCGGATAGTACTGAAGTTATATCAACTAAGGTTTAGAAAGTAAATAAAGATAAATTATTACACAACTCCCAGTTAGATGTTTTTCAGGGAAATGCTAGCCAATGCAAAAACTCACATCTAACTCTCCCGCTGGTCTCTTTCATCACTTTTTGATATCTTTAAAGCCAGATGAGCAAGTGGCACGCTTCAGACAGAAGATGAGAGGTGAAACCATCTTCTAATGAGCTGCATGATGTGTGTGCTGGGGCCTTGGACACAAAAATTTTCAGAAAGTCTACAGCCTTACCCTCGAAGTCTTTCTGGAGGCCACAAGGGTCAAGTGACTCAGGACACCTCATTAAGTTTGGGCACTTCCATCTCCATCATGTGGCTTATTGGGGTTGAAATGGGCCCTATGGACATTTAAGATTCTGAGGATCCACTTGTTGACATGCAGTGAGTATTCTCTGGACATACAGTCATTAACTTCAAACCTGTCTCTTGGACCCTTACGCTACTCTAAGCGCTAAGAGAAAGAGATGAAAGGAATGATTCTTGTCTTCCAGATGCTCTGTTGGGTCTGACACCATAGCACTATGATAGTTATCGTGAGCAAACAAGAGAAGTATAGCCTGCATCGTTTCCAGAGGAACACAACCTGGGAGTGGGAAGGATTCCCAGAGGACAGCAGTGTTGATGTCACATTGAATCTCGTATCCCCTGTACCTACCTCTTGCCCAGTAAAGTCAGTCCCATACATGATTGCCCACTGAGGGGCTCCACACCAGCCTCCTGCACAAAGCAGAGACTCCCTCGATGTTTCCTGGCAGTTTGAGAACATTCCGATACAGAAACCTCTCTTCCCACTGTGGCAGCCCATCCCATTGCTTGATCACTCTAGTGACAAGGCAGCTTTTCCTTCTACACCTACCTGCCTTGTAACCTAACCAACAGGCCCAGATTTGGCCCTCAGAAATGACACAGATGAAATCAACTCCACAGGACTGGGGTATAGCTCAGTGGTACAACACTTTCCTAGCATGCACAAGACTCTGGGATCAATGAACAGTGCTGCAAAAATAAATAAATAAATAAATAATGAATATAAGTCAGCTACACAGTCTAAATCCTGAGTCTCTACATTGGGATCTAGGTCTATAGAGACATCCATTTTATATATTGCTCCCCTTCTCTGTTCCCCATTGTCCCCATTTCTTCATTTACTGCTAAAGTTAATTTGTTTCGAGATGATTCTATCATCCTATTGAATAGGCAAGACTGGCACCAATGGTTAAACCATAGGATAAACATTTTGTGATTAGGAGTCAAATTAGTTCTCCAGCTACCTGAGTGGGTGCATGTGGATTATTGAACAATTATGGGATGGAAGAGGAATTTTCCTTGTTTCCAGAGGCTTCTCTGAATCCTCAAAAGGATTAACAATGAGACCAACGCAAAGGCCACTTTTCTCCATAGAGTCTCTTAATCAGTCTTCTTGAATGTGGAGACAGAAAAATACTGTCACTAATGGAAGACCTGTAAGAGAGGTCTTCCTGAACTCACCCTGAACCTGGGAAGGCTCTCAGCTGGTAGCATTTCTTCACTATTTATTGCCTGATATCTTTTTGTCTGTTTGCTTGTTTTAGTATTGGGGATTGAACCCAGGGATGCTTAACCACTGAGTCACATCACCAGCCCTTTTTATTTTGAGACAAGTTCTCACTAAGTTGCTTAGGGCTTCGCTGAGTAGCTGAGACTGGCCTCAAATTTGCAATCCTCTTGCCGCAGCCTCCCGAGTGAGCGTCTAAGGTTACAGGTGTGCACCACCCACAGCCAGAGCCTGGTATCTTGAATACACTTAGGGAAGTCATTGTGTCTGGCATTCTTGTTAGGATATTGGAAGGCAACAGAACATTAGAGAGCAACAATTTGAAATCCAGAGGGTGCAGATCACAGGGCAGGCCAGGTAACATGGGCAATTTTCTCTGTCTGCTCTGGGATTGTGCAACAGGCAGCCAAATCATTTGGTGGGTTAAGCAGTTAAGCAACACACTGAGTCTCCAGACTCGGATTCTGATGGAGACTGAGGTGGTGGGAGGACAGATATGGGCAGGAAGGTAAGGGTGAGTAAGACAGAGGTGGGGGTGTGGCAACAGCTTAGTTCTCCTGAGAGCCCTCCACTCGGAGTCAAGACAGACTCAAGTCCATACCCTGGTGACGCTATTTACCAATTAAGTGACATAGCTAGAGATTGAACTCAGCATTAAGTTTCTTTATCTTTTAAATATGGGCAATGAAATCTGACTAATAGAGATATGGTGAGTATTCAAAGAGCTAACATTTGCAAAATGCTCAGGATAGGGCCTGGCATAGGGTAATCCATCAATAAATGGAAATTCTTAATATCCCTAATAATACACTAGTACTCAGAGCACAAAGAGGTAGTGGGGGTAATACTAAAGACTAAAACATGGCCTTTTCTTTGAAGCCATACACACACACACACACACACAAACACACAAACACACACGTGCAATATAGCCTAATGGCCAAGGGTAAGGGCTCCTTGGCTTATCCCTGCACAAGTTACTTAGTGTCTCTGAATCTCATTTTACTCATCTATAAAAGGAATAATCCTAGCAGTCCATACTTCTAAGTATTATTAAGGGCATAAAATAAAATAGTACACTTAACATTGCTGGCATCAGGCAAGCACCTATATTACCAGAAGGAATACAATGGGTGAGAGAGTGCTAGGTACCATATATATATATATTTTTGCATTAATATGCTATCTAAGAGAGGGCCATATGTATGCAACTTTTGGCAAAGGAACCAGAGAGAGAAAGTGGTATTATAGGAAAACAACTAATAGAGCTTTCTCTCCTTGTGCTACAAGAAAGAGTGGGCAATCCACAGGAGTCCACAAGGCAGGACTTAAGGATGAGGGCAGTAGGCATCGGTCAGAGTGACTGGTGGGGACTCAGGATGCACAGCATACAGCTAAGTTCCCAGTGAGGTGGAGAACCAGGCATGTAGGTGATGGAGCCCTGGAACAAGACTCAGGAAGGGGAGGAGAGCAGCTCAGGGATTCCCCCAGGAGGGATTCAAATGGGCATTTGAACGATTGAGCTCGCCTGATGGGACTTACAGTTTTCCCTTAGAAGCCACAGATGTAATCATCAGGGCTGCTTTACTAGCAGTGTGTCCTGCACAAGAAGCATGGAGCCCTGTACTTAGTGGAATGCTTGGATGTGACTGTTTTGAAATTCCTAACAATCCTTTTTAGCAAGGAACTCTGGGTTTTTATTTTGCATTGTGCCATGAAAATTGTATAGCTGGTCCTATTAATCATAAGTAGTAGCAAGTTTTGTGGGCATTCACAAAAGTGTGAGAATCATTTCTAGCTGTGAGAATCATTTCTGAGCAGGAGGAAAGGAAAGAAAGATGAAGGGACATTTTGAGTTTGACCTTGTAGGACAGACAGTATTCAGGCAGGTGGAAATGAGAGCATGGCTATCTGGTTGGAAGGACTATGTTGGCAAAGTCAAGAGGTAGAGAAGTCTGGGCTGTGCTTAGAGAATGGTAAGAGATGATGTGAACTTGGAGTTGCTGTTCTGAACTGCTCACATCTGGCTCTTCCAGGGCAGCACCATTCTCAGCTGGCCTTTCTAGGGGGAGACTTTTTCTCAAGATCTTTCTTAGTCCTTTCCTCCAAGAGCCATCTGCAAAGGTACCTGTCCAAAGAACAAGTTAAATCTAGCCATGGCATCCAAAGACATCTCAAAGCACATGTTGGGGATAGGGGCGAATCTGAAAAACAATCATATAGAAGTTTTTAGAAGATGGTTATTGAAAATAAAAATATTTAAATATGTCAAATATAGTTTAAGAGAAAATGCAAAGAATCCCTATTGTTGAATAAAAGGAAAAGAGGGGGGATAGGTGTGGGAAAGACAGAAGAATGAATCAGACATAACTCTCCTGTGTTCATATATGAATACATGACCAGTGAAACTCCACATCATGTACAACCACAAGAATGGGAAGTTATATTCTATGTATGTATAATATGTCAAAATACACACTACTGTCATATATAACAAAAAAGAACACTTTTTTAAATAAGGCAATGTGACTTATTTTTTATCATTTTATTTATTTATATGTGGTGCTGAGAATCAAACCTAGTGCTTCACACATGCTAAGAAAGTGCTCTACCACTTAGTCACAATCCTGGCCTCAAAAAATAACAAATTTTAAAAATTAAACTTAAAAAAAAAAATCCTGGAATGGGATTGTGGCTCAGTGGTCAAGTGCTTGCCCAGCATGTGTGAGGCGCTGGGTTCAATTCTCAGCACTATATATAAATAAATGAATAAAAATAAAGCCCATCAACAACTAAATATACATATAAAAATTTTAAAAAAGAGAGAATCCCCATCTTCTAACTTGCTATCTCTGTGTCTTTTATATCATGGCTTCTGTGTAGGGATTTGCATAGCAGGCAAGTGGTGAAAGTGGACTTTTGACCAAGGTCCAAATCCTCTACTCCTTTTTGCTATGACCTCACTTCATTCCATAGTGATGGATTTCCTGAAAAATGGCCCAGAAAATAGTGCAAGTATTAAGACTCATAAAAGTATCCAAAAGTCATTCCATGGTGACAAAGATGAGAAATAACATAAAACGAAAAAGGTAGTTTTTCTTTTCAAAATCTCACAATTTCTATCCTAAACTTTACTATCCTGAATTTTTCATTTAGACTTTCATTTCTATTAACCTGATATGAATGTCACTGTCTCTGGTAATATAGCATGTTATAAATGACATGTAGTTATATACTTTGTTGTGTTTTCCTTTGGTTTGCACCAATATTGAACTTCGCCACCAGATCATGAGCTTTTGACTTGTACCATGCCTTCTGAAAGTTTGAGCACCCTTCCCTAATTAAGTGGGACAGAGCTGCACAGGTAACTGGTATGTTTTGTGTAGTTTCCTCCTAAGCTGTGCAGTTATTGGTCTGGGGACTGGTGAGAGAGACAGAAGGAGTGGGGAAAACTTCTGGGGGCAGAATCCATCTCCTTGGAATATAGCCAGGACTAACAGGCCTGACCTGGTACCAGAGCCTCCATGGCCAACTTGGAAGAACAGAATAGTGTCTGTCACTTGGATATTTCTCCTGGCACAAATATCTGAGTTCTATTACTAGTAAGAACAGAAGAGGCGCTGTCCTAGAGTAGCTCAGGAAGTTTCAGCATCTCTGTGTTGCTTCTTTATACAATTTGTAACAAAGAGGTATTCTCCTACAGTCTGCACAGAACACAATATGACCCTGGGTGCTCCATGGCCTCAGCTAACACAGGAGAGGGCAAGGTCCACTACTCAGGGTGGTGCCCAGGACAAGGGCTAGAAGTGCCCAAGGGTAGTCCAGCCTGGGCAACTTAGCAAGACCCTGTTTCAAAATAAAAATTTAAAAAGGATGGGAGTATAGTTTAGTGGTTCAGCATTTGCCTAGCTAGCATGCACAAGGTCCTTGGGTTCAATCTCCAGTATGAAAAAGAAAGAGGAGGAGGACATGCATGAGGAAGAGGAGGAGGAGGAGGAGGAGGAGGAGGAGGGGAAAAGTGGTGCCCAGAAACAGGCAGAGGTGCCCAGAGGCAGGCAGCCACATTCAGGGGAAGGCAGGAAGGATTGCCCTAAAGAAGAAAGTGGTGCTCAAGGGCAGGCTGAAGTGTCCTGGGGTAAGAAGCAGTATCCAGGGCTAGCAGAATTATCCAGGGTTGGGATACCTTGAAGGAAGCAGTGCCTGGGACAGGCTGCAGTCTGTAAGGACAGGCAGCTGTGTCCAAGAACTTGAAAGGATGTCTAGAGGCAGAAGGCAGTGCCCTGGGACAAGAGGAGTGGTGCTCTTCTAGGGACTACAGCACTTGGTCATTCTTGGAAAACAAAGTTCACTCATTATAAATAGCTATATACAGCTTGTTTTGAGAAGTGATCATAGAATATGACATTTAATTAAAGAAATTTGGAGACATTCTGGTGAGGAAGGAATAGGAAATGGTCACAGAGGAAAATCTGAACCAACAGAGACTGCCTGGCATGAGGAATTGTAATAAGGGTTATCTCTTCGTAGAAAATCCAAAACCAACAGTTCAAGGTTGATTTACTTTATGATGCAATAAAATGTAAGTCCAAAGTCAGTTTGCTATTCATGTGTCCTCTGTCCTCAAGCTCAAACATAAATCAGGGAAAAGCTCTTAACCAGAAAATCTCAACAGGAAATGGGAGGGTACCTGGTGACCTGGAGTGGGTGGAGGCTTAGGTCGCCCAGTTTCAGTCAGTACTTGTCTCCTTTATTATGAAAGATTGATGTGTTCTCAATCTAACAAGGAAAGCCATGTGGTTGCCACTTCACGACTTCAATAGCCCTCCCCTCTCCACCCCCAGTCAGGTTACCCTGAGCCCCAACTATGAGCAGAAATTTAGATCCAGCGGCGTCTATAAACCTCAGTTCTACCTCTGCTCTGTCACTCTGGTGATGTCTCTGATGTTCCGAGACAAGTATCCCTCCATGAGTCATGATCCTAAGGAGGAGACCACTTCCACTCCCTCCACCCCTGTCCCATGCACACTTGTGTTCTCCACTATAGGGTGGCCTGTTTTGTGAAAGGGTAGATCCAGTAGTTAGCCTGCTACTCTGGAAATGGGGCCAAAACCATGGCAACTATCAGACCTAGATTTTTTGCAAATTGCAAAAACTGTCTCCTTTGCTTTTTTTTTTTTCCTCAGTAAAGGCATTTTATTAATTATTTATGTATGTGTTAAAGTTTATGCCATCCTAACACTTTCCAATCAGATAAATTTAAACCTTGGGGAAAGTCATCTTTCAGAGCTCTTATGTCAAGTTTACAGCAGCCATAACTTACCTGATTCCCCAAGTGGCACAGGGAGTACTTTTGGTGGTATGAGTGGCAGTGGTCAAGGTGGCAATGACATTGTCAAAGAGGAACGTGTATGAAGGATGAGGGAGAAGGTGCTGGAGGCAATGATCCAAGAGTAGAGAAAAGTGGCTGAACACAGGACCCAGCGCGCCATTAAAAACCGTCTTCCCATTGCCTTGTACTGGCTGGGCTGGGCATCCTGGTTCCCCAGTGCCTCCTAAAGTTCATGTACATAACAGTTGCTTAGTAAGTGTTTCAGGCAACAATAAAGTATATTGTTTTCATCTTATATTTTCCATTACAAAAACCTTCAACTGCTCCTATTTTTTTTTAAGACCAGCTTAAAACTTTAAAGTCTGTACACAATGGACACCACTCTTTCCCCTTAAGAGAATTTTGGCCACTTCCTCTCTATTCCTGAGACTATGGGTTTTTCACCTGCTAATAAGAGTACAAAGAGACCCTACCTGGATCAGAAGGAAGGACAGGCATGCACAGCCATGGGTACCAATCAGAAAAGGGAACTCTGATCACACTAGAATAATCTGAAAACCAGTCTAGCAGTCAGTCGAAGTTTCCATACTTCACTCTTATTTGGTAGAATGTACAGCAGCCATGCCCCATCCCTACTATGGTAGATAGCGCCCTCTTGTGGAAGTTGGTGTTCATGGACTTGTAGATACTAGTTCCCTGCTCTCTTTCACACTCAGCACAATGTGACTCCTCTGTTGCTGTTCTGATGTCCCCCAATCTCAGCTGCGGTTTGTATGGTTGGAGTAAATTGCATTTTCCAAAATGGCCACAGCAATATTTGCAGATATACATACTCTTTCAGGACCTTAAAGATTCTTTTGTGAAAATGGCAAGTCTGGTTAATCCTAGTGACTCATGAGGCTGGGGCAGGACGATCGAAAGTTCCAGGGCAGTTTGGGCACCTTAGCAAAACTCTGTCTTAAAATTTAAAAAGTAAAAAGTGGTGGGGGTGTCATACAGTGGTTAAGCACCCCTGGGTTCAATCTCCAGCACCATTATCACAGGGTCAAGTCTAATTCCCCTCCCTTGGAATATGGGTGAAACTTACCACTGTCTCTATACACAGAAATGCAGTGGAGCGGACGCTGCAGGACTTCTAAGGTTAGGTCATCAAAAAGAATTAAGGCTTCTACCTTGCTCTCTCTTCCATTTAGGACATGTGTCTTGGGAGCCCTGAGCCAATATGTGAGAAGCTATTATGAAGCCTCCATTTTGCACAGAGACCAGGATCCCAGGAGCCACACCAGTTCCAGTTCCAGTTGCTTGAGTTCCCTCAAATCAGCTGCCAGATATGTGAGAAAAGAGCCTTTAAAGAATTCTAGTCCCCAGTGCTTGAGCTGTCCCAGCTGCCACCAAGTGGAAAAAAGGTGCTGTCTCGAAGCCCAGTCCATATTGTGGATTTGAGGGGGAAAATGTTGCTGTATTAAGCCATTAAGTGTTACAGTAATTTGTTACATGGCAATAGTAATGGCAATGTCACCCATACAGTATTGTCAGGCTCTTTCTTCTTTTAAGATTTTGGCTTCTCTTCTGTAGCTGTTGCTGAGCAGAATTAGAAGAAGGTCCCTGTTTCCATCAATGTCAAAATACCTTTATCAAACCATTAAACCCACAAAACATGGAGGCATTTTAAACTGACAATATGAAGCCTTCCTGCTTCTTATAAAAGCCTGATGGTTAGATTTTTTTTATTCATCTGATTCTAGTTATGGTTACTCTGCCTACAAAATTTAGTACAAGTTCCCCTGTGACTGTGTTGGGGGCATCAATTCAAGTGACAACTTGACAGTGTTGCTGTCAAGTTTCCCCATGAATGCTGCAGCTAAAGGTGCACCCCAACTCTGTCCCTCCAGATTAAGTTCCTTTGCCAGCCTGAAACATTGTACAAGAGTCAAAAGCTTGTCTGATGGACTTCACCGTGCCTCTGTCCTAAGGCTCTTTGGAGGACTAAGCATGAAAGAGTTGTAAACACTCTGTGACTTACACACGTGGTAGGCACCTGGCATTCCAGCTCTTCCTGAGATACCACCGATCAAAGAATTAAGCAGATCAGGACTGAGCCTAGCTATGTTCTGTGCCAGCCGAGGTTGTTTCTCTTCCAGGTTGACATTGATCCATTCATTAATAAACAGCATGTTCAACCATAATTAGATAGGTATGAATGCACACATATCCTCTATTTTGTCTCCAGGGATATCACAAGATGGATCTTCAAAGACCTTACTGAAAACCGTGTCTATTTCATTTCCTGTTCTCCCAGTTAAATGGCCTAGCTTGCCCAAGAGGCAGAAGATTTAATTATGTGACTTTTTTCTTATTACCTATTCTAGAACCCCACACTGCTTTTCACAACTGTTAATAGTTCCTAGGAGCCGTTATTTGTTTTAAATTTAGTTTTATTGTGTTTACTTTTGGCAAACTCTAGCTCCAAATCAAAATTCAGCCCATTGGAAACTGTCTTCTCTACATTAGGATTAAGGGAAGCTAAGAGAGGAGAGCAGATAGACTAAACGTGCATTATTTACTTGAGTTTGAGCTGAAATTTTTTTGTTTTAATTAATAGCTTGACTTTTAGTGGCAATAATCAGAAAATAACTTTAAGAAATTTGGAATCCTGGGGCCTATTTTACAACTTTCATACTAACAATTTAGTGCCATCTAGAGACAAACATTATTTATTGCCAGGTGAGGAAATAAAATCATAAATCTTCAAGGGTCAGCAACATAGAGGTACTAATTGCTCCTTTTAGCCTGTCTTTCCCAAGAAAGAGCTATTCCACTTGCAAGTTAATCATTCCACAAGCTATTAAATTTTTCAAGATGGAGTAATTGAGGCACAGTTAGTGGTAGAACTGGAATTTGAATGTAGTGCACCTGATTCTTGAGCATATATAACGTTTTAACCACTAAGATATATGAAACTTCCCATTTAGTTTCTGTATTCTATCAAAAGAAATGACACTTGAAATATCACTGGTAGAATGACATCAGTATGAGGAAATGGAAGACTAAGAGGGAAGAGGTGATTGATTATAAGAAACAAATAACACAATCCAGAATACTGACAGAATATAGAGAGGATTACTAAACATGTCAACAATTTTAAGGCATTGTGGAGAAGAGAGATTGAAAGACTGGAGATGGGCAGTTTCTCCAGAAGATAAGATACTGACAGCCAATGTAGGCATCATTTTTAATGATGTGAAAATGCTGATCCTTAGTACCAGTATGGGTTCACTACAAATAAGTAGGGTCAGCCCTGCCCCATTTCTTGACAGACCTTTGTATAACTGGATCTCAACAAGGCCTGTCAGCATATCCCTGGGGACATGATAAATAAATACAGCTAGATGCAAAATTAGTTGTTTTCATGGAGGTCCATATGACCTCACCAGAATGTTCTGATGATTGTCAATTTGGAGAGAATCTGAGTGGCAAAATCCATGACTTGGCTTCAATTTTTTTTTTTTTTTTTTTTTTGGTTGGGGGCAGACACAACCCCCAGTGAGACTTTAGGGCAGCCATATCAAGATTGTATCTGGGATTGAACTCAGCCCTATTTTGTATTTAATTTAGAGAAAAGGTCTCACTGAGTTGCTTAGCTTCACTGTTGCTGATGCTGGCTTTGAACTCAATGAGATCCTCCTGCCTCAGCCTCCCAAGTCACTGGGATTGGCTTCAATTCTTTGGCAGCACTTTTATTCACTGTTTGGGCGAAAAATCTCATGTCTCAGTCAATACGGTGTACAGATTTCAAGTGGAGAGGTACAGACAAAATTTTGGATGACTAAACTGCAGGATCCCCAAACAGTGTCCCCAAACAGTGTAACAGTCTGGGTCACTGGGCTGACTTGAATGAAAGGTGACTGAATAGGAATGAATATGAGGCTCTTCATCCCAAAGAATCTGTCATCTTCTCCCAGGCTGAGGAGTGACTGGGCAGCCTGGGCAAGACTTTCCCCCATTCTCCTACCCCAGAAACACAGATTTATTCAGAGAAGCAGTTACATATCCAAGGGAAAATATGGGCTATCTCAGGGGAAAGACATCTTTTGGGGTAAAGTAAAAAGTACCCATTCAAGGGAGAATGACCAGTTATCTTGAGAATGAGAAACTTTTGGGGTAAAGCAAGGAATATTCATTCAGGGGAGAATGTAGGCCACCTCCAGAAGCAGACACAGACCCCAGTGAGACTCTAGGGCAGCCATATCAGGAAAAATATAATGTGAACATATATGTAACTTAACATTTTTTAGTAGCCACATTTTAAAAAGTAAAAAACAAAATCTTAGGTGAATTTTCATAATGTATTTTATTTTTAATAATTTGTTTTGTCAAATATACCCCCAATACAACTATTTTACCAAGTGATCAATAAAAAAAGTTGAGATAGTGTAAAACAGAATGTAAGCTAAGTCTTCAAAATCCAGTTTGTATTTTAAAGCACCTCTTGTTCAAGTGCTTATGGCCACCTATGGCTACTGTATGGGATAGAGCAACTTCACTGATGCTCAGTCTGCAGGAAGATTACCGTCAAGTCGTGTTGTTCTTACATTGCTGATTAGTAGAGGGGCTGTACTTATACCATCAGGAATTTTTTTTTTTTTTTTTTTAAATAATGGGAAAGGATCCAGGTTCTTTGACGTATAAAATCACTATGGAAGCTGGGCTGGTGGTGGTGTTCACTGCCTATGATCTGTATCCAAGCCTGGCTCATGAATACTGGGACAATTTCAGTGATTGAAATATTGAAATTTTGAAAGAGTGACCACTTAGCAAATGAATTTTTCTACTCTTATCTCTGAGTCCTTGGATGTTCAGTTGCCACTAGAGCAAGTAGCAGCTTATCTTTTTTCAAGGAATAAAATAAAATTATGTTTCCATTTCCATTTTTAAGATCCAATTGAACTTTCAAATGCCATGTCCTGTTCTTTTCCCAAAACTGATTTCTGAGCACTCACTTCCACTCAGGTCAGAAATCTGGCAATTTAGGCAGCAGCAAATGAAGCTGAAGAGTAGCTAAAAAAACATAGTGGGTCAATAAAATGTCTGAATTGCCAAAATGGATGCTGAAAATACACAAAAGCTCAAACTGAAAAAAAAAGTCATTCTTCATTATCTTCCTTTTGCAGATGAGAAAATAGAGGTCCAGAGAGGTTAATTGGCTTCCCTATGTCACAGAGATTAAGTCTGATTCCATGTCAACTATCTCTTTTCTCTTTTTGCATAGCTCCTTGGAATGACATTTTTCCTTGCAGGTCTGAAGATACTATTTTATTTTCCCACCATCATTATCTAGATCCTTCTACAGTGTTTCTCCTCTTATGAATCTATCACAGTTAAATACATTCTCTGGAACAGGTTGCCTGGATTCAAATTCAGGTTCCAAAACTTGTAGTAAATTATGGGATGTAACTCAGGTTCCTCATCCATAAGTTGGGGATAAAAAACAAAAACAAAACCTCATCCATGTTTAAAGATAAGGCACTTGGAATAGAACCTTGCTATTATCTATTCTCAATAAGTAATTTTTACTCAAAGAATAGAACAAGTTTTCAGTCCAATTGCATTCTGTAATTCACCAGAGCTTCTGGCTTGAACAGAATTTACATATTGACCACCTACCTCCTAGGCTTAGAGGCCTCCTCTGACCTCTTGAGACAGGTATCTTTAGTCTACTTGGGGGGATCATGCTGTCTTAGGGACCACTGCTCCATCTTTGGCAAGCACTAACTTCTGGAAGACAATTACACAGACAATATGGAGCCTGGTTTCGTGATCCTCCCATCATTCCCACCACCTGTCACTATGATTGACTACAAGAAAGTCTATGGAACTTGATATAAATCTTTCCAAATTACAGTGGGCCTGAGATATAACACTTAAAGTGAACTGAAGCTAAATCCAATGAGATCTTCTCAAACACAGCAGTCTAGACCATGGATAAAGAGAAAAAGTCCTTTTAACATTCTTTTTTGTAGGATGGAACATTATCTCTATGGGATCTTTCTAGCCCTGACTAGTAACTCCAACTCTCAGAATCTTGACTGACTTCATCTTGGAAAAAAACGGGGATTAGCAATTGCAAATAAAGACCAAGAGTTTTTCTAGGCTATGTTAGGAGAAGTGTTGATGAATATTTCTGAGAAATGTTCAACTACAGGAAGTTCAATATGTAATCTTAAATGTACAAAAATTCACTCAACTTACATTGTATTTATGTGGTTTCATTTGATTTCTAAGTTTCTTTCAAACAGTGGTATTGACTGCTGTGGAACCAAATGCAGGGATGCTGTGCAACTCCAGTGACAGTTGGACCCCTCCCCCATATAACAGCAATTGTTCAACAGCAATGAAACATTTACCAGCAGAGGCAAGAGGTCTAGAGTACATGAAAAGTAGAGCATTATGTGACTGTACAAAGTAAAAAAGCAAATGAGGGTCAAAAGCCAAAGGTACTCAAGTCACATGCCATTTGAATCGGGTGCTACTGGAAGAAACAAATGTAATTTGCAACTCTACTTTCTAAATTCATTTTCTAGAGCCAGTATAATCATGGGTTTAACTGAGATTATGTACATGAAAAGTGCTTTCTAAACAGTAAAATATCTATATCAGATTTTATTGTTCCCAAATAAAATGAGAGGAAATATATTTTCCCAGAAAATTAGATCTTCATATAATCTTGATTCCTATATCCTAGTCCCTAAGCTTGTTTTTTTAAGCTCTTTGCTACAAGATTCCATGTGTGTTTCATGGGGTATGGGAATTGGATTACACCAGTCTTTTGCATGCTTGTGTGTTCTTCTTGCCTAATGGGAGAACAAGCGGACTAGTTCACAGGAGAAAAGAAACAGGAGTCAAGAAAAAAATAACAACAAGATGTATTTAAAAACAGACTTCTCCAGTTGGCATTTTGAATGAAATAACTAACAATTATCTCCAACCCTTTTTATTCGCTTGCTCCTGGAGTCCTCTTGAAGCTTTAATTCTTGAAACTCAGGTGGCAGCACCAGACATTGTATTCCCAAAGGGAGAGGTATTAGTTAACCTTTTGCTGGTCATTCTTGTCTGAATGCAAATGGACAAACTCAAGCCCTCTTATTCATATCATGACGGTTATTAGGAAAAAAAATTAAGTCAAACTTGCATATTGAAAATAAAAATAAAAACACACAAAAACCCCCCTGCAGATAATAAATATCGCTGATTCACTTATATTCAACAAAGTCCAATTTTATTCACTCTTAATATCCTTGCAGTCCATTGTATACCTTCTGCACTGATCCTTGTTTCAGTAGCTGTTTGATACCTAAAAAAAAAAAAGAAAAGAAAAAGAACACATGACAACCTTAACAAAAATGTGACTTCCCCAGAGTTTAAACAGCATGTTTCATGGGGAGGCCCACAAACCCCAGGAAATCAAAAAGGAGGTAATCAAAAGGGAAAGAAAACTCTCCAGCTAAGTTTTTCATTTCTTCTCTGTTCTCAATTTTTACCTTTTTTACCACTTTTATTATTTAACAACACCAAACTGGGCCCTTTTCAGCCAGTTATCACAGTCATTTCTAAGCTTCTCATCTTCTTATAGTACATGGCTTCCCTTTTACAGTTTGGTCTAGCTCATTCGTTTTAAGTAGGTCTGCTTCACTCTGAACATACTGGGTTTCAAAGCATGCTCATACAACCTTTAACACACTTACCACAGGACTTTTATTATTGCATTGCCAGAGAAACACGAGTTTGTTCATTCCTATACTTGTATTCCACTATTATTAATGGCTGATACATTATGCCACTGGAGGGTTTTTATGGTCACTATACTCTCATATACATAACACACAGACACAGATGTGCAAAGGCATACACACACACAAACACACACACACTTATTATACTCCATACCTTCTCTTGCTTCCTCTGTTAACTGTTTTGGAAAATCCACATCAAATGTGATTATTAAAGAGCCCTTGATATTGTTGTTGTCAAAGTTAGGGAGCCCTTCCCCCTTTTTCCATAGCTTGGCTCCTGGCCTGGTGATCTTATCCCGGGAAATATGTACCTAAAAAGTAAAAGGGAATGTAGTGAAGCAGGACTGACACACCCAAAGTACATCACACAGCTCTAGTGAGCAGTGGTACATAAAGCTAATGTCACAGCTCAAAGAAAGGATGAGGGGCAACATCATTAAGATAAAAGTACAAAAAAAAAAAAAAAAGGTTTTAAAAAACACGAAGTAAAATCAAACACATAAGCCAGTTTAAAGAAATAATAATAAGGTTTTGTCAATGGAAACTTGGAAACTCTAAGAACAAGACTGTCAAAGGCTGTGTAATCAATTCTGAGCAGCAAAAGGCCTGTGGCACTGTTATTGCTGAACATTCAGCAGCAGAGTAAGGAGGGAAGGCAGAAGTCCCCGTGGTTCTCTACAAGTGAAGTGACTGAAATAATCTAAAATCACCCACATAAAGGCTTTAAAAAGAAGCAAAATTGCTTTGTTTACCTTGTGACCATCCAAGTGAGTAATATCCATCTCAAAGCCGACTAGAGACTCAACTAGTGAGATTGTCACATTTGTGTACAAATCATCTCCTCTCCTTTCAAATATCCGGTGCCTAAAAACAGAGTAAGATAAAGAATAATTAATTTCCATATGTATCAAGAGTTCAAAAGTTGCTAGAAAGATCTTGATGAACACCATTCTTTCAAACAATGAGCACTTATTAGACACACTTTTGTGTAAAGCATTAACTGAGATAACAAAACTACATAAGTCTTATTAAACCTTATTCTTAAAGAGAGTTTACAATCAGCAGAAGCCAAAATATATATATGTAAGGAAAACTATCAGTCATTAGGTTATGGAAAAGAGAGAAAGATGTTTGGTAGCAGGGGCTAGGAGATGGGCTTCAGAAACAGGTCTGTGGAGGTTTCCTGAGCTGGGTTCACAAGTCCAAGGGGGCTCCAGATGCAGATATGGCCAGTGCAGGAAAAGGGGGAACAGGCTAGAGGGAATTCTGGCAAAGACAAGGACTTGAGAAGGTACCAGGTTTATTCAGGGAATAGCCCATGTTCCAATTTCTTAGGAAGTGATGAGAAAGACAAGGTAGGTAAGAAAAGCTGGGAAAAAATAATCACTGAACATAAAGAGTGCACAGACAGACTGTTTCCCCATGTTCAAGTGGGAATCCTGTTTCAAATAATTCTTACATGAAGAAGTATCCAACTGGTAACAAGAGAGAAATAATCAACAAGAAAGCACAAGTCCTGGACAAAATGACTGCCTCCACAGCCTTTCTAAACAGAGAAGCTGAATATTATATAATAGAAGTTCCTTCCTATGGAGAAACCTCCCATTCTTGAATAGTACAGTAGACCCTCAGCTAAAATCACAGCTTACCTTAGTTCCCTATTCCTGTATGCCTCTCTTTTATAGCTCCTTTTCTCTATTCCTCCTTTCCAATGTCTTTTGGATTTTTATGTCCTAAGTGAATATATAACTGAAGCTCAAATCCCAGGGCCCAATCCCAAATTTTCAGGATTATTGAAGAATTACAAATAATCACTTGTGGTATTATGGGCATGAAACAGGAAAAAATCTTGAGGCATTATCTCTATCATCTGATGTACCTGAGAAGCATAGGTTGAAAAGATGGCCTCTAAAATTCGATCACTTACTTGACAACTTTGATTCGGAAGCGTAAGTCTCCAGGCTCACCATCCACATGAGGCTCACCTGGTCAGGGCAGATTACAGAAGGTTATAGAATACAGGAAGTCACACAAGTATAAGACTACAAATCTACTGGACAGTTGAGAGGAATTTTTAAAACCACTACCTAAGGCACTGGGTCTATCAAGTCTGTTAGGGCACAGTCTCAGCCTGGTTATATCAAGTTTCAGGTCATTAGTGAAGATCACCTGTGCTTCAGGCACAGCAATAAATAACTTGACCTAATTCCTAAACAAAGAATGATTCACCAATTTTCTGAACCTGGAGTCAGTCTTAAAGCTTTATTTCCTTTTAGAATTTTAAGTTTAAGTCCAAAAGTGAGTTTGGAGAACATATAATTAATGTCCCATTGGACATATATATCCTCTTTCATTGTTAAGTTAAAATTAATCTATTTATTGAGGCCTGGCCACCCTAAATTTTGATAAAATTTAGACTATCTGACAGTAACTTTTGGCCTTAATAGTCAAAGGATAATCAGTAATGCTAATGCTTCTGTGACTAAGCATGCTGGTAATAAAAGGCTTCCTATAACCTAAAACTGGCTGAAGAGTATTAGAAATTATACATTCATTTACCATGCAGTCACTAAGAGATGAGCTGAGGTAGAAGTGAGATGTATTCATAAGAAGAGAATAGAGTTAGGATAATAAAAACATTAATATTTCACCTTCTCCAATAAAGGGGTACTCCATGCCATCTCTCACTCCAGGTTCTATTTCTACTTCCAGCGTTCGTTCTTCATTCACTAATCTGGGACAAAGGAATTAAAAAAGGAAAAGAAAATGAAAATACAAATGTAATCCCCAACATAGATAAAGTTTTATCCGTTTTATCAGAGCTTTTTCTGATTATTAGTATACCTCTACTTCACAAAGCTCTCTCAGATCTGTTTATATCTTCTTCATGACAAAATTCAGGGCAAAGCCACTGTGTATTACATAAACATATAAGATTGCTCTACTAGTCCAAGTAGAAAGGAAACATTAACATTTATTAAGTATCTTTGGAAATAAAGGGCATTGCTTATTAGTTCAGAAACAAAAAAAGGATATATATAGAAAAAATATTTCAGGAAAAATTTTAAAACGTACATTTATTTGCTCTATCCTTTGGTGAAACATTGATGGAAGAGGAAGGGAGAGTTAAATATGGGCCATGAAATTTTTATTAAACAAATGAGATTATCCAAGTGTTTCTTGGTAGAACCATGGAGGTGATTTCACTTACTTAACATTAGGGCACTCATCGCAGACTACCTCTTGGGTCATCTGGAAGCGACCTGGGCCCAGCTGGGTGGTCCGCATTTCTTGCCGACAGTTGCATTTCCGTTTGCCAGGAGCCTGCCTTGCCACAGGTTTATTTCTAACTACCTAAGGAATGCATGAAACAGCCTTTAGTTTCCTTAATGAATTAGGACTCTACTCACATCTGTACTGGAATTTCCCCTTCTTTGGCAAGCTACCGATCAGGGAAACCTAAAGCTGACAGAAACCTTTGAAGAGTACAAATCAGCCCTCAAACAGGAATGAAGTAAACATATACTTAAATGACTCAAATTCTTTAGTTGGAGAAGAGAGGGAAGTAAAAAAGAAGAGAACTGAAATATAAGGTATATGACATCAGCATTAGAATTGTAAGCCACAACTAAGTGATACTGAGCTAAAGTGTTCATAGATTTTACTATCTCTTAAGAAATCTGAGTTGGGTAAAGCATAACCCTGAAGAACAACCACAGCATTCAGAAGCTACTGTGTTTACCATCTAAACCTATGATTAAACTAATGAAAATGCCTCCTTGTTTTAGGCAATTCAATCCAGGACTACTTTCCAGTGCTACCTTTGTTCAGACACATTACCATGCCAGGAAGAAACACAATGATCATCTCTTTGTAGTTGACTGCAATCAAATATCTGACCCCACCAAGTATGTGAAATTAATATGTATTAAGAAAAGTAATCTTGTTTTTGCCTAATCACAAGGTAACAACTCATGCAGCAGACTGACAAAAATGCCTGGAGTAAAACCCCTAACAGCCTATGTATATAAAAACCCAAGTCAACAGGATATTACAGCCAACAACAATATAATAATCAAAGCAAACACTTTATAGCAAACCTGTCCAGGAATACTCTAAACACTTTTGCACATTCACATATTCATTTAATCCTCACAACCTTACAAGGCAGGTCATATCATTATCTTCATCTTACAGGTGAGGTAAAGGTAGCACATAAAAGTGAAGTAAAAGGACCCAGGCCACATAACTAATATATGGCAGAACTAAAGTGGGAAGGTAGGCAGTCAAGCTGTAAAGTCCATTCCAGAGTTTTGAAAAAGATGAATAACCTCAAATAAAATATCTCAAAGTTCACTAGAAAATACAGAACAGTATTTTTTCATTTTAGAGCAGAATTTCTTATGTAAAATGCAAAGACTAACCATAAAAGATTGATAAGATTTGAATGCCTTAAAATTAATACTTTTGCTCATTGAAATAAATCTTAAATATAATGCAAAGATGTTACAAACTGATGGGATATATTTATATCATATGTAGCTGATAAAGAATTAGCAGAAAGAATAAAGTATTCTTAGAAATCAAAGAAAAGGGCCAAAGACATGAACAGACATTTCATAAGATAAGAAACAAACATGGCCTATAAATATGAAGGGACACTTGTCCTAACTGGTAATCAATAAAACATAAATCAAGACCATGATGAGATAACATTTTATACCTATTTGAAGGACAAAATTAAGAAGTCTAATAATTCCATTTATTAGAGTTAGTAAATCTATAAATTCTCATAAATGGTACAAGTGTTGACACAATCAATATCAAAACCAATATGGCATTATTTCATAAAACATGAACACTGGTTCCTATTACCCAGCAATTCTATTTAAGTATTACCCACCAAGAGATATTCTGCTCACGTGTACCTAGAATATGTACAAGAATGTTCATAAAAGCACTGTCTGAAACTGAAAAGAACCTGGGAAAAAACTAACACCTGTAGATAAATTGTGGTCATAATAAAATTTTATTCAGTGGGATTATACTCTAAGCAACAACAAGGGTGAGTCCTAGTAACATAATAGCAGAAAAGTCAGCCCCAAAAGATAATAACTGCTATATCATTTTTACAAACTCAAAAACAATAAATAATACATCATTCATTTGTTTAACAAAACAAATGAGAAAGGCAAAACGACCAAAAAAGACAAAATTCAGGTAACAAATTACCTATAAAGGGAGGCAAGAGGATGGAATAGGAAGTAGCATGTGGGCAGATTAAGTCCTGGCATGGTTTTATTTAGTTCCAAGTCTGAGCAATCTTGAGTTTATTAAAAAAATGACAACTGCATCATGAACCAAAGATTCTGATTAATTCAATTTCAGTCACTCCCCCTCATTCTCTAAAAGAGCAGGTACTCTGAAGCCTCTAATTTTTAGTCAAAAATTCAAGTTCTAGAAATAAACATGAATAGCCATATTGTTTAAACTTACTTCCACAAAATTTCCAGCATATACTTCTTCCAAAGTGACTTCTAGATCTACGATAATATCACTTCCTCTTGGAATATTTCTGTCTTGCTGGCGAGGGGTTCCTCCAAACATGAAACCAAAATCTCCAAAAAAGCTGTAGATAAGTGTGAAATCATCAGAAAAGAAATATGAGTTTGTTACAATTATTTAGTTTTCTTTCAAATTTATAAAACAATGCTTCCTGTCAATACAATGTACAAAAGTCAAAGACATTTTCCACATATTGAAGTCATATCATACACAATTATAATTTATATAATGTCAACTACATTGTAACTATATTGATGCCCACAAGAAAAAAAAATACTTTTAAAAGTAATATGGTCCATACAAATAGTATAGCATATACACATACTATATGCCAATGAAGTCAATGTTGGACTCAATGAAATAATATTAATTTGATACTAAGGAAAATCCAGCCATAGTAAACTTATTGAGAAAGGGTATAGTATACATAACACTGTATAAAGCTGAGCTTAGTGGTAAACTTATTTTTAAGGGTAATTTTGAACATACATAATGTTCACTTTATGTGCTTTTTAGCAGTTAACCTTGATGAAAGAAGCTACTACTGTGTACCAAAATCCTGGGTACATATTTAAATAAACTAAAAAAGCATCAGCTTAGCATCAGCTTAATAAAATTCTAATCCTTAAGGAAAAGTAAGTTCTGGTCTCTACAAGATCAAAATTAACTTTTGTAAATAAAAAAAGAATCATCTGCAATTAAAAAAAAAACAGTGACCTTCATTTGTGCAGGTATTCTAATATTAATGTTGATCTCTGGTGTAATTAAGAAGCTTCAGATATTGGTATGACAACTATATAATCCCCTCTCCCACCAAACAATCTTGGTGAATGTATTCCTCAATGTTAAAAGCAAGGAGGTAAGATGGGGTGGAAGTAGGGGAAGTCTTTTCTCTTCCTGACATCCCTAGGGAGTACTTTATTGTTTTGTTTTTGTTTTTTGGTATTGGGGGTTGAGCCCATGGGAGCTTTACCCTAGAGCTACATTTCCAGTCTTTTTTATTTTTTATTTTGAGACAATCTCTTGCTAAGTTGCTGAGGCTGGACTTGATCTTGCCATCTTCCTGCCTGAGCCTTCCAAATTGCTGGGATTACAGGTATGCCCTAGATAGCACTTTGAAAAGCCAAGGAGAATAGACACTTTTCTGATAGGCCAAAACAGCTAAATTAATCCTAGAGAAGAGGAAGATTTCCCAATCATTAACTCACACATTTTCAGAAGTCCTAAAAATCTACCATCACCCTTAAATACTAAATGGGGAAAACTACTGTATGCAATACCGATTCTTACTTTAAGAATCTGAAGAAAAAAACTCTCTCCCATAAAAATGCAGATTTAAATATCTTCTTAATTATAAAAGCTTCAGACCTGAACTCCAGGTGAGATCTACTACACAGAATTATGATATATGGAAATTCAAATATCAATAATGTGGGCTCCAAAAGGAAGAAGGGTTTATCATTCTAGCCACCCAGCACTCCTAGACAGCCATGTGCAGCAGGAGATTAAGAACTTCTATTTAATTCCTTCCCCAATGGTGGTTATCAAAACTACCTATTCTTGTTGATAGGATGAAAGAGAGGTAGCTCTGGATATAAGAACAGAATTTTTTTTTTTTCTCTTCTGTGCTTAAAAGAATAATTTAGCTCATTAAGTCACTATGATCCATTATTGGACACTAATCCTTTGCAGGTGGGTACATTACTTACTGCGAAAAAATGTCTCCATGGGAGCTCTGATGACCATCTTTCAATCCTTCTTCACCATATGTATCATATTGTTTCCGTTTTTCACTATCTGACAGAACCTAGGATAAAAGTGGAGGAAAAAGCCATACTTGGTAATATTCAGCTTAGGTACATTCATATTTATGTTTGTTTTTTTCACTCTGATACTATGTTTAAGATATCAGGGGAAGGTAATTTTCATTGTGTATGGTATTAAGCATTTTTATAAAGTTTTTTTTTTAATAGACTAAATTCTTTGGTGAATTTTCCATTTCACATTGCTTACTTCATGTTTTTAATTTAGCATTATCAAACCTCACCTAATTACTTAAAATTTATACTTGAATGATATGGCTGTGAAGGTTGGGGAAGTACCAGGAAAGAGGTGAGATGGACTGCTCAGGTTTACTTTCTGTGTTGTTTAAAGCCAGTGCTTATGCTATTAACTACTATGCTATATTCTCTCCAAACCATAAACTAGAATATAACTATGACAGACTATCATCAGTGATAGAAGCACTAAATTAGGACAGTCTTAATAGTTGGGACTCACGTGTCTATGCTTCCCAATATACACACATTAGGAGATTGGCAAGTCAACGGAATAGAATAATAGGCCCTTCAGTAAGATTTATACTGCTTTATTTTTCAAGTTTGGTATATGTAGAAATTCATTTGTGAAAGAACTCTATCTGCCATATAGTCAATTTCACTGCTTAAAAAGAAATTTGTAAGTTTTAGTTTAGAGAGGTTTATGCTTTCTCATTGAACCCACTCTGTGTGATAACAAAGAATATAAAGAAAAATAACTCTTATACTTTCAATTTTGCATGTTAAGCAAAAAGAAAAATAAAGCTTCCATTTTAGTCACAGCAACACATATACCTTTGGAAATTAAACAGCTTTAAGATATTCCTTTGTTATGTATAAACTCCCACTTAGACAAGAGACTAAAGGAGAAACAAAGGAGAAAATTATTTCAAACCCTGATTGACATATTCAAATAACCCACACTTTTGGCTCAGTGTCTGAAAGATGTGCAAGGAGCCACAGCAAACATTTACTAACATTGAAGACATATTTAGAAGGATATATATTAAATGTAAAAGAGAATGAGCATTCTTAAAAGCAAAGAAAAATGGGTTAGTCCAGAAGTAACCACAGCAGCACTATGATAAAGCCACTACAACAGATCAGGTAAGAGAAAGAAATGTTTTGGCAAAAATTCTTAGAAAACAGGTACTTTAAGACAGGTGTGGTGGTAATTCTAGCTACTCAGGTGGCTGAGGCAGAATGATACCAAATTCAAGGCGAGCCTGGGTATTTGAACAAGACCCTGCCTCTAAATAAATAAATAGCTCTGGGATATAGGTCAGTGGTAGAGCACTTGCCTAGCATGTGCAAGGCGCTGGGTTTAATCCCTAGTATTGTGGGGGGGGGGGGGGGGAAAGAAAATAGATACTCTGAAGAAGAAGAAATGGACAGAGTTAACCTGAAACAAACTTATTATTCCACAATCTGGATTCCCAATATTTTCATCTTTAAGTCTACATTGCTGATCTTATCTAGATAAAGAAACAAACCCTGCACAATGATTGGCTTTAAGTAAGTTTCTTTTTGGATACCAGAGGCTTCTATAACTGCCCCCCCACCAAAAAAAAAAAAAACTACCTGTAAAGTTGTCATTCATTTCTTCCTCACTTTTCTTCTAAGGAAAGCAATTTATTTAATAGTCTTAGAAATTATTTTACTTATTTTTATTTTTTATTATTTTCTTTTTGAGTCAAGGTCTCACTAGTTACTCAGGCTGACCTGACCACTGGGCTTAAAGAATCCTTAGCCTCCCTTGTAGCTGGGTCTATAGGAAGATGCTACCATATCCAGCCTCTTGCATTTTTAAAGTGGGGGGGGGGGGCGGTACAGAGATTGGCCAACCAACATGCAGATTCTCAACTAATTAAAAAGCCAGAAATATTCCCAGCTCAGTAGAGAAAGCAAATTGGTATTCATAGAACTCTTTGTAGTATACTGAGATTTTGATTAATGAACACTCATTTACCTAAGGTAAAAGGCAATCAAGCTTGAATGGTACAAAGAAAAAGAAAAAATCTGAACTAGTAACTAGAGAGGTTGTAGAATTATATAAACTGCAATTTCATGAAGGATACATGCATAGCCTGCCTAGGTCATGAATAAAGACCATGATAGATTGTTTATAAAGAAATGTAAGTTCAACTTCCTTCGAAAATATTTTTTGACTATTGGGTTCTTAGCAAACAATGGAAGTAGAAAATATAGTATAAAACATGGACTCATAAATAATAAAATGTTACATACATTTTAAGAGGGGACATAAGCCCTCTCAAATTTATCTTTAGACCTCAGGTTAAGAATTTCTGTTGTGTAGGATCACTGAAGTTATGGGGGAGAAGAAAGGGAGACCCCTGTAGCTCTAGGGTTCATATGGTATAAGACGATTTCAGTTCAGTAGATTTTTTTAATCTAGGAGGATTAAAAAAAAATTTTATTTTGAGATCCTCATTAAAAAAAAATCATATTACTTTCCAGCCTTTTCAATATGCAGGGTTTTAAACTTGAATTCAGAAAATTTCACTCTACGACTTTTAGAATTTAATTAATTTTTTCTGTGCCTTTTAGGAAATGGGAATAAAAATTTGTCTAGATCTACTATATTTCACAGTATCCTTGTGAAGATTGACATTACCCTTGCAAGTGTTTTGACCTCTAGATTTGCCCGTAAATTCAAACTATACCTATGTTTTGTTTGATCTGCAAAATAAAGAAATTCAATTAGTTACCAAAACTTTTACAATAAGGAGAATTTATATAAAAATGTAGATTTCCAACTTCTCTTGAAAAATCAGTAGATCTGGCAAGATAATATTTGCATTTGTTTATGGCAAAAACTGACTGGAGTTCAGTCACATCTGCTCCACTGAAAGAGAGCCAGAGGCTTCAGTTAATAACAATCTTCATCAGTCTGTATTAATTCCCAAGGAATGAAGGCAGAATATCCATTGTTATGTTTTATCTTACACCTCTGCCTGTTATTTTTCTTGTCCCTATGAGCATGTTAGGTTGCAAACCTCATTTAGGTGTTTTTTTTTGTATTTCTGGCTCAATTTCCCTAACTGATAGATTGATAGATCAATCAGTTAAGATTATTAATCTCTCAATCATACTTTCATTCATTTTTTTCAACATTAATCCCCTCATTAAAATAATATTAAAAAGATAGGAAATGACATCTACTAATAAGAATGTAATATCTAGTACAGCATAGCACCAAGTATTATTTTTACTTTTATCTATATGTTTCTAAACAGAAGTAACCTAAATGAAGTGTTTCTCTGTATTATATGGTCTTTTCTATATCCATAGCTTTTGTTTATACTTATCTTTTTTCTTGACTCACCTCATAAGCAGCACCCAGATCCTGGAATTTCTCCTGGGCTTGGGGATCATCAGGGTTCCGGTCAGGATGAAGCTGCAGGGCTAGTTTCCTGTAGGCCTTCTTAATATCCTTTATAGAGGCACTTCGAGGTACCCCCAGGATCTTATAGAAATCTCGCCTGGGAAGGAACAGAGAAAATACATCATTAAAAAGATTTATATATTAAATTTTTAAAAGTGAAAGGTTTTTTATCCCTTTTCATTTAGGTCTCTGTCTAAGCAAAGAAATACAAAACGAAATAAAAAAGAAATACAAAAAAATAAAGGTGTGCATGCATGTTTCACATATACCTTCATTTTTTATTAGAAAATGGGAATAAAACACACACACAGAGACTTGTGCTGGTTATTGAACTCAGGAGCGCTTAACCACTGAGTCACATTCTTAGCTCTTAGCATTTTCTGAGACAGGGTCTTGCTAAGTTGACTAGGGCTTTAGCAAGTTGCTGAGGCTGGCCTGGAACTTGTGATCCTCCTGCTTCAGCCTCCCAAGTCACTGGAATTGTAGGCATGTGCCACCACACTTGGCTGTAACCTTCTTTACAACTACCTTCCATCAGGAAACTATTTTCTTATTTTGTGGTCACATGTCATTTCTGGGCAATAACACCATAAAATGCAATTAACTTTCCCCCTTTTCCCTTTCTGGTTCCAGATGACTACTGACTGTTTCCAAAGGTCAAATATCAATCTCAAAGGATGGTTTTCTTTATTTAAAAAGATAATGTGACATAAATGTCCTAATAGAAACACTTACAAATGTTAAAGAGAAAGTGACTGAAGTGAAATTTAGAGGTTAAAATAAAGGTTAAGTCAAAGCCCAAATAGCAACTCTAAAGAAAAAATAAAACCCATCTGGATATAGTATTTTTTGCTGAAAGAGAAAAATATGAAACTTATACTCATTTTCAGTAGTTTTCATGTAAAAATGGGAACAGCTCAAAAAAAATGTAGGGAGAAAATGGCTAGCTTAGCTCAGCATCAACATTACACTGAGACTATTTTATGACTTACTTAAGTTTATACCTACAAGATTTAAAATATTTAATATTAGCATTTTATTAAACACTCTAGAGTACTTGTAGCTTTATGTGTAAATATTACAAAGAAAAGTATAGTTAAAAAACCAATAAAGCATTATTTAGGAGAAGTTAATTTTTTAGAAATTTAAGATGTTTCACAAGAAAAAATGACAACAAAGCTTAAACTTACATGCAAAGGGTAAAAAAAACTTGTGTAAGAAATTCTTAAATTTTAAAACTATGCTATGTAGTAACTTCCCCATTCAGAAAAACCTATAAATTGTTCAAAGATGAGACCTACTATTTTTTGCATTCTAAAATATGGGCTGGGGTTGTGGCTCAAGTGGTAGAGTGCTCCCCTAGCACGGGTGAGGCACTAGGTTCGATCCTCAGCATCACATAAAATATATTGTATCCACCTAAAACTAAAAAATAAATACAAAAAATAAAATAAAATAAGAGCCTGGTGTACTATATCTTGGGTTACCAGGAGTATAGGATCATGAATGTTAAAGGCTGACTGGATCCTTAAGAGTCCATCCGCATAAGGATGGCACAATACTACTTTCATGTTACAGATGAGAATATCTAAATTTCTTTCAAGGTTACATAATTCATAAATAGAGTGGCTAAAACCCCAGCTTACTATCTGTTGGCGAACTGTTCTTCTCACTCACACCATTTGAATTCTCAAGATGGTACCATGGAGAGAGACAGTGAGGCACGACAGCCTTGTCTCAATAGTAAAGAAGCTGGGAAGATCAAGAGCTCTCTAAAAGGTCTCGCTGCTTCCCAAATCAATTTTCTTCAGTCCCGGGTTTGCTTCCCTACCTGAGATCCTCACTCTGACTGGTGTCACAGCACACCCACTTTAATGTCAGCTCTTCAATGGCTTGCCCCGGACTCAGCATTGCACCATGTTCTGCTTCAACTCAGGAGGGTACAACAACACACCTCTTTGACCGAAGGCGTGTCCATCGCCTCAATCTCAGCTCGGCGCTGTCACTATCTTCAATTAGTCAGGAGTCCTATTCCTTCCCAAGCTCTGCGTGACACTGCTTCCGCTCGCAACCACTTTCCTCCCCTGAAACTCCCCTCAAACCTCAGCTGCTGTATTTGGCACTGTATTCAATTCCCACTCCTCTAGGCAAAGCCCTACAGGGCCTCTGGATCTAAGGTCCTCTCGCTGGTGACACGCTAGGCTCCCCTCGTATCCCAAAAGCCTGGCCCACACTATCCTACTCTTCCGCTCCATTGTCGTACCACAAGGATATCCCTCTCCATTCCCTCAGTGTGGCCATGCCGCTTCTCCCACCTCTCCCTCCCCAATGCCCATCCTGCCTCCTCCCCAGCAAAGCTGACTCCCGGGCCCCATGCCCGCCAGGCCCGCCTCTTCCTCACCCGGCGATCACGGCCCCGATGAGGTACAGCAGCAACAGGCAAAAGGTGCCCAGGTTCTGCGGGGCCATGGTTCCTCAGTGCCGGCCCCGGTCCCACACACTCCTCACAGGTTCCGCAGCCGCCGCGTCGTCTCGCCAGCGCTCCCGGCCTTGTGAGGCCGCCTCACGCCGGGAGTCTCCTACTTGGTCCGCAGGCAGATAGCTTGCCCCCAGCCTCTGCCAGTCCACTTCCCGGGAGTCCCAAGTCCCGGTGAGAGAAGCCCCCAGCAAGCGAGGGCCAATCGCTACCCGGGACATCACACGCGGCCGGTACCTCGGAGCCAATCAGCAGAGTACACTTCACCTCCGAGGCGGTGCGGGTAGCCAGTTAGGCTTCGGAACTGCAGCCGCAGTTTCTGGCCAATTGGAAGAGGAAACGTCAAAGGATCGCGACGCCACAAGAAGCCGCTCAGGCCCGGCTCCCGCGAGTCGATGAAAACTACGTAAAAGGCCCGGATTGGCGCCAAGTGAAGGCACCGAGATACCCTAAATCTTTCTTATCGACTCCCTGGATTTTTCACCAATCGCGAGACTTTTCTACCAGAACCGACCAATTGGGAGAGGGAGGTTTTAGCTTGGAAGTCTTGAAATTTCCCATTGAAATACATTGAAATTTCACTAGATGCCGGCGATGAGGGACAGTGGCGGAAGGGGGCGGGGCTGTTACTTCGCGCCAACGCTACTTGGGACGCCTCGCTTGGGAGGTCTCACTTTACGGTATCCTGGCAACCCCGTAAGCAGTATCTCGGTTGAGTAGAAAAAGAGGTCCGCTTGCTTACAGAAAAGCGACCGTGGAGGCAGACCGACTCAAGCCGAGTTCAGACTTGGTTTCCAGCACTTCAAAGCGGTGAGACCTTCCCCACCCTCCAAGTCCGAGCCTGTTTCTTAAAAAAAAAAAAATTAAAGCACTAACTGGCAGTGTTGTGAATTTTCAGTGGGGAGAAAAACCTAAATTATGCACAGTAACGCATATTAAGCACGCAATGAATAAAAACTATTACAGTTACGAGTAGAACTCATTGATTCTCTCTCTGTCTTCCCCGGTTTTGTTCATCGCAGTAAATGCACCACCTCGTTGTTTAGGACAAAACTCTTAAGTCTTACTTGATTCCTTTCCTGTATAACCCAGCCAAATCTTTTCCTCTCAACTATATCTTTAATCTGTTTACTACATAGTCATTATCACCTTTCGGCCACGACATATCCTCTTACCTGGGAAAGGCCTCCTAACTAACTGATCTGTCTCCACAGTTAACGTCTTAATACAGTATTTTAATATACTCCAAGATTTTTTTTTTAATGTCAAGTCATGTTACTTTCTTTTTAAAAAATCTCTAATGGTCTTTAATTTGCACTGAGACTAAAAAGCCAACGCTATGCTAACTCAAAAAGCCTTAAGAAAAAAAGGCGTATTATATGGTCCATACCCTCACCTACCATACACCTTACCTTGATCCAGAAAAACGCCCCCTTCCCTCAGTACATCAAGATCTTTCCTGAGTCCTTTGCCCTAGCTATTATTAACCTTTGCCTGAAATACTTCCCACCCCCAGGGCCTAACATAGGAACTCTTTTTTTTTTTAAACCTGGATATCCTAAATGTCATCAACTCAATCAATCAAAATTAGCCCTACTGAGTCCCTTTTTTACACCACCATGTTTTATTTTTTCCATCCCTGCTTCTGCACTCATGCAAACAGAAATGCCAGTCTCATGAGAGCATGAATCTGGACTAATGTTCACAGCCTATACAGAACTGCACAAACTGTGCCTGGGGAAGTAGTGATCAAATATATTTGAGTAAAACTTGCTTTGATTGTGATCTTCATGTAGCTAGTTTCTTATTCTCCAGGCCTCAGCTCAAATTCAGCACTGCAAAGAAGCCTTCCCTGGTCCTCTCCTTTCCATTTTCAGTATTTGTTGTTATCTGAAATCACTATTTTAAGTATTTGTTGTCGGTTTTCCCTATTAAATGATACACCCCAAGAAAGCAAGGAACTTGCCCGTTTTGTTCATTCCTAGCACTGTGCCAGACACACAGTGGTGCTCAACAAACACTAATTGCTGATGCAGAAAACTAAGGCATAGGTTGGGGAAGGGATATAGCTCACTGGCAGAGTGCTTTGTGCATATGGGAGCCCCTGAGTTTGATCCTCAGAGCCACAGGGGAGGAAGGAAGAAAAAGAAAGAAAACTCAGCACCAATTAGTACCAAATCGCTGAACCTAGTAGATGATGCTACCTGGAGTCCCTTTCAGGAAGATATCTAGTAAGGGAGAGAGGCCACCTAAAAGAGGAACTATTGTATTTTGTGATCTACTTTGACTTTCTTACACCTACATAGGCGATAAATGAAAAGCAAAAATGTTCAGAATTCATGAAATGGTAGCATAAATTGAGTGGTATCTTCTTGGTGGAATCCAAAAACGCTTCCTGAAGACTATAACATGGCAGGGAAGCTGACATGAGAGTTAAGGAGCTAACGCTGAGGAGGCCGAGGTGGTAGAAGGGGATGGCTCCCAATTCAGAGGACCTGGGTTTGACTCTTGTCCCATTTCTTGCTGTGTGACCTTGGGGGTGTGTTGCTTTCACCTTTTTATGCCCTAGTCTCATCAGTGAAACAAATGTGCTTAGCTTACAAATGCTCTTGAGAAGACTGGGATAATACAATTAATGTGTTTTACCTAGTGCCCAACCAGTAGTAAGCGATCCACAAATGTAAACTTGCATTATCCCCTCCCCGCCCCCCATCAAACCGGGCTAACCTTAAGAACAGATATTTGCTGATCAGCATTCTATGGAGCAATGGAAAACTTTTTTACTTCTCTGGGTAGAAATGCGCGAAACCAGAAAGCAATGGGTCTGGCTTGGGTTCTTGGATCGTGGACTCCTGGGATTCTGAGTATCCTCATAAGAAATTAAGTACGTCTTAGACGCGGGAGAAGCAGTTGCCACTCTAGCAACAAGGTCCGCGGGTTCTCAGTGGTGCGAGGTCTTGCGCTTGCGCGATGCGCGCGGCGGATATAACGCGCCGTGGAGGGTGAAGGGCGGGCAGGGCGCGCGGAGAGGTGCGGTGGACCGGTTTCTGCTTTGGCAGGTAACTGCTGACGGACTGTCACTGGGGAGGGCGGGCTGGCGCTAGGGAGGTTGAACTGGAGGCTGGGCCGCTCGGGCCACGGGCTTAGGCTGGGAAGGCTGCCTTAGAGCTCACTGGGTCTCAGGTCCACTCCTGAGCCTGTCAGCTGAATATCTTGTTACCAAATAGGGTGGTTGCGCCCGAGCGGCCCACGCCACATCCTACACCTCTGCGGAGATGGTGGCGAAGCCTCTGTACGAGCGCCTTGGGCCCACGCCTGTTTCTCGACCGTGAAACCTTTATCCCAGCGCGTCTCAAGGGAAAGAGCTCCAGTTTTGATGGTTGCGAATATAGCCCTGTCGAATCTCGGGGTTAGAATAAAGGGTTAGTCTTCAGGATCTGGCTTTGATTGCACACTTCTGAAACAGCTCAGTACCTCACGAGCAGCCTGTTTTCACTTTGGAGAGAACTAAGATCTGCCTAATGTACTTTTCATCGTTTAGCTGTGCTTAGAACAACGCCAATCCATTCCCATATCGAACCCAGCCGCCATTTACCCTCCCACACCCTTTTCAGTTCACACCCCTATGTTCCTTCACCTGTTGCTTAAATGGCTTAATGTCTTAAGACTTTTCCTACTGTTCTGGACCCACTCCTTTCCCAGAGATTCTCCCATTCTGGGTTCCCAAAGTACGTTTGTAGCTGCACAGTTCTTTAGTCAGACCTGATTTCTAATCCAGGACTGTGAGAACTAAGTGTATGACCCTTGGTAAGTCCCTTCTCCAAACTTCAGGTTTCTCAACTGAAAATGAAGGAACTCATGTATCACTAGGTGGTTGTGAAGGTGAAAGGAGGTGAAATAGGCAAAATACTTAGCATGCTATCTGGCACATAGTAAGCACTCCATGTCAAATTTTTTTAAAATGGTTTCCCAAAGCAGCACAACTTTCTAGAATAAAACGCAAAATAACAGTGAAACATTTTTTATCAGTCATATAAGGAAAGTTTTTTTCTAAATGATGTTCATGCTGAGGAATGCTCAGTGAAGTGGGTTCCATTGGTCAAATGATGGTACAGTTTTAATAGTTAATTTTGAAAACAATAGGAGTGTATGTCAGGAAGCATAGCAATATGTTACTTCATTTCACAATTATACATCTGAAAATCTCTGGGAAATAATTCATAATGCAGAAAATATGCAGAAATATGATAATCAGGGTATTATAATAATGAAAACATTTTAACTTTTTATAACAAATTTTTAATATACACAAAGGCGAAAATGTACATGAGCCCCCATCAGTTCATCGCCCAGCATCAACAATGAGTTACATCCCCAACATTTTTTAGTTTTTATTTTGAGACAGGATCTTACTAAGTCGCTTAGAGCTTTACTAAGTTGCTGAAGCTGGCCTCTAACTTGCGATCTTCCTGCCTTAGCCTCCCAAGTTGCTAGAATTACAGGCGTGCGCCACTAGACTCGGCTTCATGAAAACTCTTAAGCCTAGTAAGTTTCTAAAAGTAAATGGGAATATATTTGTCGTCTTTTAATTCAGAATTATATATATATTATATTATCACAACTATGAAAAACAACATCTAGTCTATAGAAAAAAGATAAGGAGGAAGTACAATCAAATATTGACTAGTTGCCATTGAGTGGTGGTAATGTGGATGATTCCCTCCTTGTGTTTTAAATGTTTTATACATATTCCATAAAATTATCCATCATAGTTATGTAAATAAACAACAAAGTCTAAAAATACTACAACTCAACTGAGCACAATAGAATATGCCAGAGCAGGTTTGTTGTAGAGAATAAAGGTGCTTTACTATCTCTTGATCTATCTTGTAGCCTATGTTTACATGAGCATTCTTGTTAGCTCCTCATATTAGTGTTTCATATTGAGTTTGTGTGTTCAGCTAACATGTCTAAATGTTAACCAACTGTCCTCTATGTGTAAGTGATTTAACTCTGAAATTTTATTCTTGTTTCTAACAATGTTCCCCGCCAGAGTAGAGCATAGCTTTCCATGACAGGATGATTTTTCTCTCTTTTTTCTTCTTTTCTTCCTGCCCAGAGCAGGGATCCAACCCAGATTTTATCCCTTTACACACTCTTCTGAAACAAATTTCTGATAATTCAAATAAGATAATTTTGTTTTATTGAAGTTTTTTCCTCAAAAAGATTGTAATGAGATCTAATCAAAAATCTCTTCTGCTTTTGGTTGATGAACTGTAGCTGCTTTTAAAACTGATGATGTGGTACTTTGAAAAACAGGGGAGGGGTTACCTTCCAGGGAAAATGTATAAATGAGATATGTTTCAAGTCAGTTCGTGAAGAAACTTTGTTTCCTAGGTATGCAAAGAAGCCTTTTCATCCAGATGTTCTTAGCGGTAATATGGATCAGTCAGGAGTTCTCCTCTGGGTAAAAGCAGAACCCTTTATAGTGGGTGCCTTGCAGGTCCCTCCTCCATCCAAGTTCAGTCTTCATTATCTCAGGAAGATAGCCACCTATGTGCGAATCCGGGCCACAGAGGGAGCTTACCCACGGCTCTACTGGTCTACATGGAGGCACATTGCATGTGGGAAACTGCAGTTGGCTAAGGATCTGGCATGGCTTTACTTTGAAGTATTTGATAGTCTTTCGGTGAGGACACCTGAGAAACGCCTGGAATGGTCTGAGATTCTCTCCAACTGCATGTCTGAAGATGAAGTTGAAAAGCAGAGAAATCAGGTATGGATCAATGTGTATAAGTGTTTAATAACTTTGGAAAATAAACCATTGTTACTTTTTTGTACTAGCAGTATAGTTTGAGTTTTTAAGTTAATCACTGTTGTGATCCTACCATTTGAGTTTTAGCAGTTCCAGTTTGGCAATGATTAGGCTGTCTTTACAAATCCTTTGCCTGCTCCCAAAGTAATAATGTTACAGGAATCTTGAAATTAAAACTGGGAAATATTTTCATTGACTTCATTATGAAACACTGATATGTTGTAGTCAGAGGTGCCTGACTTTAAATGAACATCTACTATGTGCTGTGATTCAAAGATGGTTTGGACAGCATGTTCACTCCTTCCCTGTTGTTAATAAGGTAAAAATCTTATTAATACTTATAGTTTTGGAGGTTCAGAGTCAAAGTGCCATATAATGTGATGGTCTTCTTGTGGGCAGAGTCTGAGGCAGTGCCAAGCATCACAAGTATGTGTGTATGCTAGTCTTTCTCCCTTTTATAAAGCCATCAGTACAATCATGGGAGCTCCACCCTGATGACCTGATGACCTTATCTGTTTTTTAATCACTTTCCAAAGGTCCTATTTCTAAACACCATAAGTTATGTTTCTACCTTTTTAATTCCTCATAATGGGGATTAAATTTGGAGATATTTAATTTTCCAATTAAATTTGAGTTTTCAGAGAGGACAAACCATAGCATTCTGCCCCTCACGCCCTATGACTCATGTTGTCCTCACATACAAAACAATTGTTCCATCCAAATAGTCCCAAAGTCTTAACTAGATCCAACATCAGTTCAAAAGTCCAAAGTCTCATTTGAGACTCAAGGCAATCTTTTTTCAGCTTTGAACCTGAAAAATTAAAACAAGTTATCTACTTCCAATATACAGTGGTGGAAAGCCCAGGGTACGTACACATTCTCATTTCTAAATAAATAGACAAGTAGAGCGTAGTAACTGTCCCAAAGCCTTCCAGAACCTGGCAGAGCAGACATTAAATCTTAAAACTTCAGGTCCTGCATCCTTTGCAAGCTGAGTTTAGGCTTCCAAGGCCTCAAGCAGCCCTGCTCCTCTGGCTTTGCTGGACTCAATCCACCCTCAGCTCTCAGTTTGAAATTTCATGATTGCAGCTCTATCAGACTGGCATTGCATGCTGGTTACTACATAGTTTTGGGCAGAACTCTCTGCCTGGCCTTCCAGGCTTAACTTTGAAATTTTGGCAAAAACTGCAATAACTTCATAGCTCTCAAGTTATGCACATCTGCAGAATTGGCACCATTTGTACACCAAGGTCTGTCATTCCTTTGGAATGGTGTCATTAGCTGCACCCGAACCTGCTAGAACCATAACTGGATCACTTCTCTGAAAAGCAGGGAGCAGAATCCTGAGTGGGCCCTGGGCACTAAGCCTAGGTAGAGCACCTGGAGCTCTCCTTGAAACAGTTCTTCCCTTTTAGGCCTCTGGGTCTGAGAGGGAAGAGGCAGCCACACAGATTTCTGAGATACCTTTCAGGACTCTTCCTTATTGTCCTAATGCACAGCATTTGGCCTTGTTTTATCCACTCATGCTCATATCTTTAACAAGAGATTGCTAGAATGTACTCCTTCACTGGCCAAGCTGTGATTTTTTTCAAAGTTGGTTTACCTCCCTTTATTGTTTTTTAAATTTTTTTAATTTAAAAAATTTTTTTTAGTTGTAGATGGACATAACTTTATTTTTTTTATGTGGTGCTAACAATTGAACCCAGTGCCTCACACGTGGTAGGCAAACATTCTACCCCTGAGCTACAGCCCCTGCCTTCTACTTCTCTTTAAATTATACATTCCATTGCTCCTAAATCCTACTATATGTAGTTAAAATAACCAAGCACTAGCCCAAATGCTTGGTTATTTAGAGATTTCCTCTGCCAGACATTCCAGTTCATCTTTTTTAAACTCAGACTTCTATAAAGCTCTAGTATGGACACAGTTCAGCCAAGTTCTTTGTAATGGTGTGACAAAGGTAATGTTTACTTCAATTTCTGTTGGAATATTCCTCATTTGAATCTGGTTACAACTACTTATCCAGTTGCTAAGATGTTCTAGCTCTCCCCTAGTCCTGAGTCCTGAGCTCAGATGTGAGCTCTCACCAGAATTACCTGTAATACTCCATTTATACCATTATAGGCATTTTATAACCTCTTTTTCCAAACTCTTCCAGTTTCTGCCCATTACCCACTTTAAAAGTCATTTCCACATTTTCAGATAATCATTACACACAACCGTACTCTTGGTACCGATTTGTGTTAATACATTTCCTGTTACAATAACCAAATATTTAAGGCTGGGTAAATTAAAAAAGATTTCTTTAGCGCTCTCTCTCTCTCTCTCTCTCTCTCTCTCTTTGGTACCAGGGATTGAGCCCAGAAGCAATTAACCCTGAGCCATATCCCCATTTTTAAAAAAAATATTTTATTTAGAGACAGCATCTTGCTAAGTTGCTTCGGGCCTTGCCAAGTTACTGAAGCTGGCTTTGAACTTGCAGTCCTCCTGCCTCACTCTCCTAAACTGCTGGGATTACAGGTGTGCGCACTATCATACCTAGCTAGCTCACATTTTTTTGAGACTGAGAATATAGACACTATGGTGCTGGCTCTGGCAGGAATCTCCTGTGTCACATGGCAGATGGCATCATGGTGGAAGCAGTGCAAGAGGGAAAGATCACAGGGGGACACTGGAAGCCTAAAGGGAGGATGGAAGCCAGTCTTGCTTTTTTATAACAACTGGTTAGAACAGCAAGGACCTTAATCTTTTCTGAGGGCAATGCCCCTAGCAAGACCTAATATCATCCCACTAGGCCCCACTCTTAATATCACCAGACCATGCTTCCAGCACACCAAGCCTTGGGAGACAAACCACATACAAATCATAACAGACAGCATCTCTGCCCTCATGGAGCTCATAAATTAGTAGGGGTAGCTGATGTTTAAAATAATTATTCATAAAGCAATATGGAGATTCCTCAGAAAATTTGGAATGCAACCACCATTTGACCCAGCTATCCCCCTGCTTGATTTATATCCAGAGGATTTAAAATCAATGTACTACAATGACACAGCCACATCAATATTTATAGCAGCTCAACTCACAATAGCTAAACTATGGAACATCCTAGGTGTCTTCAGCAGATGAATAGATAAGGAAAATGTGGTATATATACACAATGGAATATATATACACATTGGAATATATATATATATATATACACACAATGGAATATATATGTGTGTGTGTGTGTGTGTGTGTGTATAAACACACACACACACACACACAATAATGGAAGAATGACTTTTTGCCAACAAATGGATGGAGCTGGAGAATATCATGCTAAATGGAATAAACCAATCCCCCCAAACCAAAGGCTGAATGTTCTCTCTGATATGTGGATGCTAATTCATAATGGGGAGGGGTGCTAGGGAAATAGTAGGTAGCGGGAAATAATGGGAGGAGAGGGAGGTATGGGAGTAGTAAGAAGGATAGTAGAATGATTCAGACGTTATAACCCTGTGTATATATATGACTACATGACCGGTATGATTCTACATCATGTACAACCAGAAGAATGAGAAATTATACCCCATTTATGTATGATGTGTCAATGTGCATTCTACTGTCATGTATAACTAATTAGAATAAATTAAAAAATATCATAATTATTCATAAAGTACAAAAATGGAATACAGAAAAATTCATCCTGGTGATAAGAAAAGATTTCATAAAGTATGTTAATCATAGTAGATTAATTATAGTAACAGCCACAGCATTTCAGTGGCTTAGAACAATATCAGTTTGTTTTTCATTCATCCAAAAGTCCAGCACAGGTGCATCTGGTTGGTTGAATCTCTGGACTGTCGTTGTCCAAGCAGGGATTTAGGGACCCATGTTTCTGTATTTTTGAGTCAGTATTCATATTAATCAGCTTTTCTGCAGGAAAAAAAAAAAAAACAATGAAATTTTAGTAACAAAGGTTTACTTCTTTCCTATTTAAGATGTAGGCTGCACTTTAGCTATATCTTTCTTCCAGGCTGTGATTGACTTTATGTGTCCTCTCATTTGGGAATCCAAGCTGAAGAAACAGCTTCTTATAGGTCATGCCTATTCTTGTAACAGAAGGGAGGAGTGACAAAGCAGAAGGAAATCATGGTGCTTTTTTCCCCCCTTGTTTTGAAGACAATTTTATGAGTTTGGGGATAAGTATATATATTATGAAACCATTACCATTGTCAAGGGTTAAAGCTGTAGACTAACATCTGTCACCTCCCCAAATTTCCCCTACCTCTGTTTATTATTATTATCATCATTACGATTTGTGTGTTTTAAGAATATTTATATTTATATACCCTTTTAGAAAAAATTTTACCTGTACAATACAGTATTGTTAGCTATAAGCACTATGCCTTGTCTCTTAAGACTAAATATCTTGCATAACTGAAACTTTGTAGCCTTTGATCATTACTCTCCATTTCTCATTCTGTCCAGCATTTTACAGTTAGCATTCTACTCTACTTCTTTGAGCTTGACTAGTTTAGATTCCATGTATGCTACAATTTGGATGAGTTGAGTGTCCCCTAAGGCTTCCTTTGTTCCCATTTATTCCCCATTATGAGGAATAGAGAGGGTAGAACTTTAATCTGTTGACTGTGGTGTAGGAGATGGGGCCTTTGGAAAGTGATTAGGACTAGATAAGGTCATTAGGGTAGCCCACCTATGATTGAATACTGATGGCTATCTAAGAAGACAGGGAGAGAGCAGACAGATACAGACACACATAAACATACTCACTGTTTCTTGCCATGTGATGCCCTGGACCTCCTTGGGCTGTAGTAAGAAAACCATCACCCGTTGCAGCCCTTCTAACCTTGTACCACTAGAACTATGTACCTTTAGAACTAAAGAAACCTCTTTTTGCTATAAAGTAATCTGCTTTATAGAATTTGTTATAGAAACAGAAAGTAGACTAATACAACATACAAGGAGGTTATATAGTTTTGTTTTTCAGCATCTGGCTTATTTCACTTTGTATAATGTCCTTCTGGTTTATCCATGTTGTTGAAAATGGCAGAAATTTCCTTCTTTTTAAAGGCCGAATAGTATTCCATTCTATGAATATACATACACACACATCACATTTTCTTTATCCATTTATCTGTCGATTGGCATTTAAATTGTTTCTGTATCTTGGCATTTAAATTGTTTCTGTATCTTGGCCATTGTCAGTAATGATACAGTGAACATGAGAGTTTTGATTTGATTTCAGTTTCTTTGGTTAAGTAGCCAAAAGTGAGATTGATCATATAGTAGTTCTGTTTTTAATTTTCAAGGAACTTCCATCCTGTATTCCATAATTGCTGTATCAATCTACATTCCTGCCAACAGTGTACCAGAGTGGTTACCTTTTCTCTACATCCCTGCCAATGATTGTTAATCTTTCACTTTTAAAAAAAAATAATAGACATCCTAACATGTGAGGTGATATCTCCTTATGGTTTTGATTTGCATTTCCCTAATGATTAGTGATGTTGAACACCTTTCAAATACCTGTGGGCTTTTTGATGTCTTTGGAGAAATGACTTTTCTGGTCCTTTGCTTAATTTTCACTGGGCTATTTGATTTGATTTTTTTTTTTTTTGCCTTTGAGTTGTATGAGTCTGTTATATATTTTTGAAACTAACTTTTATCAGATATATAGGATTTGCAAATATTTTTTCTCGTTTCACAGGTTTCCTTTTCATTTTGTCGATGTCTTTCTTTTCTGTGCAGATTTTTAGTTTGATTTAATCCCACTTGTTTATTTTTGCTTTTGTTGCCTGGTGATAAGGAAAGACTTTACAAAGTAAGTATGTTAATTACAGTAACAAATAATCACAGCATTTTAGTGGCTTAGAACAGTAACCATTGGTTTGGTATCGTATCAAAAAAATCATACCAAGACCAATATCATGGAAATTTTCCTATTTTTCTTCTAGAAGTTTTTACTAATTTAGTTGTTGCATTTAAGTCCTTAATCCATTTTGAGTTGATTCTGTGTGGTCTAAGCTGTGACCCAGTTCTTTCTTTCTTTTTTTTGCATATGGATATCTAGTTTTCCTAATATCTTTTGTAGGAGAGATTATCCTTTCCCTGTTTTGCATTCTTGTCACATTTGTCAAAAGTTAGTTTACCATATGTGTATGGATTTATTTCTAGGCTCTCATGATGCCTCTTACTTATATTCAGGGCTTGGGTTGTAGCTCAGTGGTAGAGCGCTTGCCTAGCATGTGCAAGACCTGAGGTTCGATCCTCAGCACCATGTAGAAATAAATAAATAAATGAAAGATATTGTGTCTATTACAACTAAAAAAAAAAAGACTTATATTCAGATGTAATATAAAACAACCTAATATTATTCCATTGGCTAAAGCTCTGTCACATGCATAAAATCAATGAGGTAGGAAGGTAAACTATCTCACAGGAAATATGGGAAATCTCATGGCAATGAGTATGGCTGTATTAGCTTCTTGAAAGATGGGGAGGTGAACAATTGCAAATAATGATACAGTTTGCCACAACCGTGTCTATTAGGCCCTCAGAGTCATCTTTTGCTTCAATTTCTTTTGGAGAATTTTATGGGTCATGCTTGAAAATAGCAGATATAACTGTAAATTCACCCACGTTTATTGACTGTAATTCAGTTATACCGTATCTAACTGCAAGGGACGCAGTATGCCCTTCAAAGAGGAGAAAAAGGAGTTAACATTTAGCCAGTCTCTGCCACATAGAAAAGCTAAAGCTTTTGGAAATTGAAAAGTTTATCATGCATCCAGGAGGGATGAGGCATTGCAGTTATTCATCAATGAAATATTGAGAGCCTACTATGTGCTAGGTACAGAAGTAGATGCTACAGATATAGAGATGAAGTAAGACCTTCAAGAAGTTACAAATTTTTTGAGTGTTTATTATGTAGCATATTCTATGCTAGTTACTAGTGCTTTAAAAATGGATAAAGCAAGAATTTTATAGTTTAATGGGTAGACCATATAAAGAATATAATAAAATAACAAAAAGTATTAAATGGAAGTATGTATAAAATCAAGGAATTACCCTGAGTAAAAAAGCCAGTATCAAAAGGTTACATACTCTGTAATTCCATTTATGTAATTTTTTTTTTGTGTGTGTGTGTGGGGGTAACATTCTTGAAATAACAGAATTTATAGAGATGGAGGTTAGATGAGAGGTTGCCAGGGATTAAGGAAAGGATGAGGGTGGCAGGGAAGTGGGTATTGCTATAAAAGGGCAATAAGAGAGCTCCCTTTGTTGATGGAAATATTCTCTCTCCTGACTACTTTAATGTTAATGTCATAGTTGTGGCATTGTATTGTAGTTTTGCAAGGTTATAAACTGGGTTAAATTTACATGGGATCTCTCTATATTATATCTTACAGCTGCATGTGAAACTTCAGTTATCTTAAAGAATTTATAGAGTAAAAAATTACTAAATACATGCTTTCATGGGATCCCACATTGACCATTGGTTGAATAGATCTGGGTGATCCTGAGGATCTGTGTTTTTAAGTGTCTGTATTTTTTAATTCCTCGGATAGCAATTTTTAGCCACCTTGGAAATGAGGGTGAATATAACTGTAGACTCAGATGTATCACTTCACTTTTTTGCCTTTCTTATGTGGGAGATGGGGATGGGTACTTAAGGGTAATTGTGAACTTCAAATTGTGAGCTTCAAACTACACCCTTTCTCAAATAAGAAATGACATTGTATAGCTATCAGACCAGTAGCATTATTTTTTCTTTATATCTCTTAAGTACTTTATGAAAACCTGAGACCTACTCCCCTCACAAAATGCACATACACCAAGAAATTACATACAGTTTCAGTTATTACACAGATATCCTAAACTTTTTTGGTAAGTCTGTGAACCTTATGTTGAACCTTTGTATTTTGACCAAATTTTCTTTTTCCCCCTTATATCTGTTCATTTACTTATTCAAATTAAGGTGGATTTTTTTTTAACTATAAGATTAAACTTCTGTAATAATGTACTTAAGTATATTCTTCATCCTTTACTTTTCATTTTGGGAAAAAATTTCTATGAATTTTTACAAAGTGACTTGAGATCCATTGTAGACACTCCTGCATCTGGGTATCAGAGAATGCATATGAAATCCTAGCAATGTTTCTGAAGTATTTTTTAGGATCAGCAAACTGTTTTTTGAACATAAGTTTATTGTATCTACTTAGTTGTAGATTAATGATTGATTTAATGTTGATTTAAGTCATGTGTTCATCCTTATTTTCCTCTTGAACAGCTTTCAGTGGACACTCTACAGTTTCTGCTGTTTTTATACATACAACAGTTAAATAAGGTTTCCCTGAGGACATCTTTGATTGGAGAAGAGTGGCCTAGTCCCAGAAGCAGATCTCAGTCTCCCGACCTGACAGAAAAATCCAATTGTCATAATAAGGTACTGTTGTTTTTCTTGGTCTCTTTCATTGAATTGGACAATTTCTGAAGAAGAAGGTTCACCATTAAAAATTATGTTGGGCTGTATAGGCTAGTGATTTGATGGTTTGTTTTATTTTTTTGCTTTCTACTTTTTATAATCCTAGTTATAAAATCAATATGTGTAGTCCTAATCAAAATGGTTTTAGTTCCTTCACTGGTATAAAAATCTCATGATTTAGGGGCAAATTTATCACTATATTACATTAGCATTCCCATTTTTACAATTGTTAATGAGATTGAATCCATTTATTTGACTAAGGATAAATAAGAAGATGTAGTATTTATAAAGTTTATTGAAATATACTGAAAAAAATCTCTAAAACTATCTGTTGTTTAGTCATGCCTAAGTAATTTTATAACCATGACAATCTAAATGGTAACTGCCTCACATTGTGAGTTTTAGAAAATATCTTTTTTCTTCATTTTTGTAAAGAAAAACAGAAAGGATTTTATTTGTTTTATTGTGGCAGTATTTTAAAACACTTAAGTAAAATGTAAATAGTAAGTATTAATATCATGTGTAGGCTCTTTAAAAATGTTCTGAAACTTAAAAAAAACCCTTTAATATCTGGCACTTTATAATATTCTTTTTAATAAGTCTGCCTTTTCTTATATTCCATGATACTATACTTTATTGGTTCTACTTTTTTTTTTAATGGTTGCTCAAGACAATACAATGATCTTGACATATCATACTCTTCCTTCTCACTTGTCTTCATAGGTTTCTCTCCCATTGGCCCTTACTTGTCAGTATTCTGCCTGAGGCAATTTTCTCTTCCTACTTCATTCAGTATAATTGTTCCCTCTACTCTATATAACTCAGTGATGTCCAAGTTCGTCTCCATGCTAGAACTCTTGCCTGATATTCACATAAACGGCCAAGCTATACCTTAAATTTAGATTGTCCATGCTGGGCACAGTGGCACACACCCATAATAATCCCAATCGCTTAGGAGGCTGAGACAGGAAGATCACAAGTTCAAAGCCGGCCTCAGCAATGGTGAGGCACTAAGCAACTCAGTGAGATCCTGTCTCTAAATAAAATACACAATAGGGCTGGGGATGTGGCTCAGTGGTGAGTGACCCTGAGTTAAATCCTTGGTACCAAAAAAAAAAAAAAAAAAAATTATATTGTCCAAATCCAGATGCATTAGCGATACCAGTCACTATGCTCTCTGTCCATGTAGTTCCTACAAAATGGGTACTCTTAGGAGATGGTGTTTTGAGCCAAGGTAGCCTGCATTCAGATCTGGCTCTACCAAAAATAATATTATGGTTTTAGGCAGATCAGTTAACTTGTCTTGGCTTTTCCTTTTTAAATGGGAGTAGTAGTGCCTATTTCTGATTGGCCAAGAATCAGTGATATATTACCATGAGACTTGTTGCATAGTAAGCACCAGGCAGTGGCAACTCTGGTTTGTGCTATTATAACCTGATCTCTCCAACAACTGATTAGACCAGGACACTTGAGTAGAGTAGCTCATTTGAAATTGGTCTGATTTAAAATGATGACTTGGGCTATCAGTCGCCTTAGGGACTGAAGAAGTTACCAGTTAGTGATATATGCTTGAGCTAAAAACTCATGAGGCATTGAAATCCATTAGAATAGCCACCATACTCATGAACTTTTGAGAAGTTATGAGAATTAGAAATTAAAATAATCAGTGAAGTACAGGATGCTTCTCATCAGAGAAATAGGAGAGAATGGAACAGATAAGCAGAGGCTCATTGGCCTCTGAAAGAGAAGTGGATTTCCAGTTCCTGTTCTGATACAGCCTGTGTCTATTGGGGAGACAACCATATGTCCCTTCAATACAACCTATCTTTACTTGAGTTAACTTTTTCTCACTATTCTATATAACTATAGAGCTATATAGTTAACTATATAGTTATAGTTCCTTATAACTTTTAGTAGAAGTTACCACTGGTCTACCCATACTGGCTCTTTCCCCTAACCCTTGTCTATTAGTTGTCAGGTCTTAACTAATTCTGCCTCAAAATAGGTTCCTTTTCTTCCCTTTATCTGAATTTTTTCTTTCTTTCTTTCGGTACCAGGGATTAAACTCTGGGGCCCTTAATCACTGAGCCACATCCCTAGCCCTTTTTATTTTTTATTTCAAGAAGGTCTAAGTTGCTGAGGCTTTGAACTTGCAATCCTCCTGCCTCTGCTTCCTGAGTCACTGGGTTTACATGCATGCACTATCCCACCCAGCTCTGACTTTTTTCCTTTTTGCCTATTTTATGTCATTAGGTTCTATCTGGTCACCCTACTTTTAGTCTGCCATACTAGACTTTGTAAAAATGCATTATGTTCATCTCCTGTCTGAACTCCTATCAGTGAATTCTCTTTATCATTGTAGTTTTCTTTTTGTACTCCTTAGAACCACCTCAGGGCATACTTTGGGGGAGAGGAATGCAGCAAAAAGAAGGAAATCAGGTTGAAACTGAGGACAGCTGTGCTTTGATCTTTTTTCTTTGTGATCCGTATGAGAATTTACTTAAAAGAAAAACAAGTATAGTTATTTAGAAAATAATTGGAAAGTCCCTGGCATACAAAATAAAATCCTGATGTTTTAATAATTTGTATAAGGCCTTTCACGATTGCTCTTTATGATTCCAGCTGCTACTTTTCCCCGTGCTTTCTATATTTCACCCAGAACTTCCAGTTTTCTGAACAAAGTGGTATTTTCACTTTTCACATGCTGTTACCTATGCCTAGAATGCCTTTTTTTTTCTTATCTCTTTGCCTGACCACCAGCATCATTCAAGAATCTTTCAAGCAATGCTCCACCTTGATTTTTTTCTTAATTTTTAGTTGTAGATGAATACAATACCTTTATTTTGTTTATTTAGTTTTTTTTTTTTTTTTTTTAATGTGGTGCTGGGGATCAAACCCAATGCCTCAGGTGTGCTAGGCCAACACTCTACCACTGAGCCACAACCCCAGCCCTCCACCTTGATTTTTTTCCCCAGGTAGAGTTATTTGTTTCTCTCATGCTCACAGGATATTTTTAGAGATCACTAATATAGGTCTTATCTCACTGTGCAGTTATTATTTATTTAAATTGTCTTCTTACCACACAGACTCTTGAGATTATTCAGTTTACATATTTATCATTTAATATTGCTCAAGCCAATTAAGAGATGCTCAAAAAATACCCGTCAAATGAATAAGCCAAACCACTGGGATATCTGCTAACTCAAAGCTTATTCCCAAAGTTGCAGTTTCTCTTAGATCTAGTATGATCATTTCACTCAGTATAATTTGAAATTCCATACACTATTAGAGAAGGTCAGTTAAGAAACCCAGTGCTTCATTGACTGGATGTCCTTGGTGACTATTTATATATTTAACCTGAAACTTTAAAAGTATTTACTAGCTCTGTGACTTTGGGAGAATATCTTAACCTTTCTGTAGCTCCATTTCTTCATCTGTAAAATAGCTGTGATAATAGTGTCTATTTTAGTATTATTATTAGAATTTAATATGTTAAAGTATATATAAAACTTAATGCTTACTACATACTAAGAGCTATTTATTATTATAGGTTGAGCATCCCTTACTGAAAATTAGAAATTCAAAATACTCCTAAATTTGAAACTTTTTGAGCAACAATTTTATACCACAAGTAGAATATTTCATGCCTGATCTCAAGAGACAGATGACAGTCAGAATGCAGGCATACTAAAACTATTATATAAAATTACCTTCAGGCTATGTGTATAAATTAATTTCTTGGTACCATCCCCAAGATGTCTCATTTTATATATAAAAACATTTTCCAAAATTCAAAAAAATCCCAGGTCTGAATTAAATACATCTCATCTCAGCATTTGATATCAGGGATATTCACTTGTATTGCTTTTGTTTTTTGTTTGTTTTGCAGTGATGGGGATTGAACCCAGGTGCTTGAGCATGCTAGGCATTCTATCACTAAGCTATATCCCCAACCCTTTTTATTTTATTTTGAGATAGGGTCTTGCTAAGTTGTCAGATTGGCCTCAAAGTCATAATCTTCCTGCCTCAGCCTCCTGAGTAGCTGAGGATTACAGGAAGGTACCATCATGCCCAGCATCTTGTATTGCTTTTGAATTAGTTAATGTAAAGGGAGAATCTATTTATATCTGACATATACAGTCAAAAAAGTTGCTATGTATAGCCATCTAAATTTTGGGGGTGGGAGGAATAAGGCAAACTATGAATATGAATGTAAAATAACCAAAAACTTTAGATCTTAATAGAATCTCATAGTTCTATTAAAAATGCTTCTTTTAATTTTTTGGTTTTAATTTTTTTTTTTAGAACTGGAATGATTATAGTCACCAAGCTTTTGTCTCTGATCATCTATCAGATCTCCTTGAGCTGCTTTTAGATCCAGAACAACTTACTGCGTCGTTTCATTCAACTCATAGTAGTCTCGTCTCTCGAGAAGCTGTTGTGGCACTCAGCTTTCTTATTGAAGGCACAGTGAGTACAGCCAGGAAGATCTATCCACTTCATGAACTTGCACTGTGGCAACCACTGCATGCAGAGAATGGCTTTTCAAAGATCTCCAAGACTTTCTCTTTCTACAAGCTGGAAACCTGGTTGAGAGCTTGCTTAACTGGGAATCCATTTGGTACATCTGCTTGCCTCAAGTCAGGAAAAAAATTGGCTTGGGCTCACCAAGGTACTTTTGAAATATTTTAGTTGATTTTGAATTACAAGTTAAGGAACCTAGTTTTCTAATGTATTAATGATCAGCATCTTTTTTGCAGAGGATCTAAAAATAAAAAATACTGCTACTATAACAGAGAAAAAGGGGGAATATCTATCTTTTGTACACGGCTTTCTCCCTCAGGGGAGTAGAAATCTCAGCTGGTTTATTAGTCAAGGCTCATTTGGTTAGTTAACAGAAACTCCAACTGTAGTTAGTCCTCTTTTTGTTATGCTTTTCTCCACTTCTCTCTCCCTCTCACTCTTGTATGCTCATTTGCTTCAGACTTTTTTTATTTCTAACAACAGCAGATTTTGGTCATCCTAAAATAACCAAATAGTAACAGTAATCACCTCAGAGTTGGTGTAGAGATGAGATCTGTTTTAACTACATAGAACCAAGCACAGTCAATGTTTCTAGAAATTTAAGTTTTAGTAGAGAGAATCTGGCGTTGTTTGCATCAGGTCTCTATTCCTGATAGTGCAGCAATGGCTAAATGAATAGGTTCAGGTGTTGAATGACTCCTGGGACCATGTATAAGTTTTAAGAGAAGAGGCACCGAACATACATCTCTGTAGGCAAGTGCAGGCAAAATAAATGAAAAAAAAAAAAATGCTCTAGAATATATTTCCTCAATCTCTAATTTCAAAGTAACAACAAACATAGCTTCTAACCAATGTGTGGTAGCATACGCCTGTAATCCCAGAGACTTGGTAGGCTGAGGCAGAAGGATCAACTACTTAGCAAGACCCTGCCTCAAAATTAGAAATAAAAAGGGCTGAGGGGCTGGGATTGTAGCTCAATGATAGAGTGCTTGCCTAGCATCTGTGAAGCACTGGGTTCGATTCTCTGCACCACATATAAATAAATTAATAAAATAAAGGTCCATGAACAACTTAAAAAAATAAAGGACTGGGAATGTGGCTCAAGGTAAAGAGCCCCTGGGTTTAGTCCTCAGTAACCCCCCCCCCCCCCAAAAAAAAAGCTTCCATGCCAATGTTAAAAAATATATATAACAGTTTTGCATCAGATTTTCATAACTTTTTTAAAAAATATCTTTTATTTGTAAATATATACAGTACCTTTGTTTTTTTATAATTTATTTTTATGTGGTACTGAGGATCAAAACCCAAGTGCCTCACACAGGTTAGGCAAGCATTCTGCCACTGAGCTGCAACTCCAACCCAGATTTTTATAACTCTTAATAGAAAATGGCTGAACACCATCTACAGAATCTGGAGCAAAATGATTGTAATCCAAGAATACTACTATATTCAACCAAGCTACTGCTCTAGTATGAGGTCAGAAACTTTCAAATGTGAATAGCTCCCATAAATATATAGAAGATAATACATAATTCTTGATGTTCCAGACAAGTTTAAGCAAGTTTTTGAACCTTCTTAGGTTAGGCACTAGTAGGAAAAAAAGAAAAAATATCCAACCTCATAAGATTTTACTAAAATGTTAACAGTGATAATTGGATTACCAATTATTCTTATTTTCCTTTACTTTTATTTTTCTGCATTAACCATCTGTTATGTATATGTCAGATTATATAACTGAAAATTATTAATTGATTTTTTAAAAGAAGAATGATGTATTTATCTAACTTTTTCACATTTGGCCAGTGTTATTTACAGGGTGTCCTGATGACTCACAGAAAAATACAGCCTGAGAACTCAGTCACGTAGTGTTGGAATTATGTTAGGAGGGCAACCTGCACAGATGTTTTGTGTCAGTTTGTGCAAGACACTGTGTATAAGGGAACATGTGCTCTCAGGTAGTAATGGTCTTGGGAGACATGAACTCATTTAGAATTCATGGAATGTTACTGTTAAGTAAATTAAAATTAATATTAGGAATAAATTAGAATTAATATTAGGACAACTTCAAAACATTACAAAGCTCATGATATATCATCTTTCATACATTTGACTCAAGTGGGTTATGAACTCCCATTTTTACCCCAAATACAAATTGCAGAATCACATCGGTTACACACTCACATTTTTACATAATGGCATATTAGTGACTGTTGTATTCTGCTACCTTTCCTATCCCCTACTATCCCCCCTCCCCTCCCCTCCCATCTTCCCTCTCTACCTCATCTGCTGTTGTTCAATTCTCTCCCTTGTTTCCCCCCCCCCTTTCCCCTCACAACCTCTTATATGTAATTTTGTGTAACATTGAGGGTCTCCTACCATTTCCATATGATTTCCCTTCTCTCTTCCTTTCTCTCCCCCCACTCGTCTCTGTTTAATGTTAATCTTTTCCTCATGCTCTTCCTCCCTGTTCTGTTCTTAGTTGCTCTCTTTATATCAAAGAAGACATTTGGCATTTGTTTTTTAAGGATTGGCTAGCTTCGTTTAGCATAATCTGCTCTAATGCCATCCATTTCCCTGCAAATTCCATGATTTTGTCATTTTTTATTGCTGCGTAATACTCCATTGTGTATAAAAATATGGAACGCTTCACGAATTTGCGAGGTGATGGCCAATAGGACTGGAGAGGTGTGACTAGAACTGAGTCAACTTTAGTCATAGATTGCCCACCAGGAGTGAGGCAAAGGACCTGATAAGAATGATCCCTGGGATTGGTTTAGGAGTATATAAATGATGGTGCCATTTGATAGACACATGGGCACCTATTATAATTTTAAATTTCCCATTATAGACCTTCTGATGAGCTTCCTGCAAATTAAAGAAAGGACACTGATTTAAAAATGATTCAATATATCATTTTATCTTAGTAAGTTCTATCACTATCTGAATGATCCATGTGGTCTTTGGTCTAAAATTAGACACTATTTGCTGCTTTCTTGTACCACATTATTATAATATTCCCTTTCATTGGGGACATGACAATCCCTGTGGAAACAGCTTGGGAAAAAAAGGAATCATAAGCAGTTAAAAGTAAGTGAGAAGCATCAAGCTATTAGGCAAGGCATTGAAAAGATAAATGGCTTGTGAAGGAAAATGTAATTAACAGGTTACACTGTATATGTTTGCAAAATACCTATGATGCATGAAAATGTTTTTGTCTACTTAATTTTCCTAAGATTGTGTGTTTATATTTAAATTAATTAAATGCAAACAACCTTGAAAAAAAATATTAGGACAACTTAGAGAGATTATGGTTGGGATGATAAAGACATATTGCAGGAGATATTTGAGTGGGGTCAACTCTGCCACTTTCTAACTATATGACCTTAGGGGCATAACTTGAAAGGTAGACATGAAAAAAGTTTTAAATCTTTTGGCATTTTTTGAGTGGTTTATAGGTTTTAAATTTTTGGTAACAAATTATGAAAGATTACAAATACACAGAAAAGAATAGAGATTAATATAGCAGATACCTCTTTAGCCAATGCCCAGCTCTTATATTTTTTCCCCCACATGTATCTTAGGATATAGCCTAGTCTAACCTCATATGGTTGGTTTTTTTCCCTTGGTTTGAAACTGTCTCATTTATTTGTTTTCTTAAACAGTTGAAGGTACGACCAAAAGAGCTAAGATTGCTTGTAATACTCACATGGCCCCTAGAATGCATCGAATGGTAGTGATGAGCCAGGTTTACAAGCAGACATTGGCCAAGAGCTCAGATACTCTGGTGGGGTCGCATGTCAAGATTCATCGCTGCAATGAATCTTTTATATATCTTCTCTCTCCTTTACGGTAAGCACAATCTTAGTGTTCTGACATTTTGCCATGTTCTTTGGACTAGGATAGATTTTTTTTTCTTCAGATACTATTATTTTAGGCAACTTTTGTATCTTATTCAGAGGAATTTACCTCATTTCTTTATTTTTTCAGATCTATAACAATTGAGAAGTGCAGGAATAGCACCTTTGTCTTGGGCCCCATAGAGACTGCTCTTCATCTCCACAGTTGTGACAACGTCAAAGTCATTGCTGTTTGCCATCGTTTGTCTATCTCCTCAACAACAGGTTGCATCTTTCACATTCTGACCCCTACGCGCCCACTTATTCTCTCTGGGAACCAGAGAGTAACTTTCGCCCCTTTTCATACCCACTATCCAATGCTAGAGGACCATATGGCCAGGACAGGCCTTGCTACGGTGCCTAATTATTGGAATAATCCAATGGTTGTATGTAGAGAGAACAGCGACACAAGTGTGTTCCAGCTCTTACCACCTTCTGAATTCTATATATTTATTATTCCCTTCGAAATGGAAGGGGACACAACAGAGATACCTGGGGGTCTTCCATCTGCTTATCAGAAAGCACTGAGTCAAAGAGAACAGAAAATACAGATCTGGCAAAAAACTGTGAAGGAGGCTCGTTTGACAAAGTAAGTGTTTTCTAGGAGTAATTATATTTTCTTTGAAACCCCATGTGGGAAAAATTAATCTGCACCTACTTATAGCTGAACTAAAGTAATTAGTAAATATAATGTGTCTTTTGTTAAGACTTGCATTTCAGGTCAGTATTTTAAACATTGTTGGGATGGGAAGGAACAGATGTTCAAGTGTTAGACTCCTTTTTTTTAAGGTAAGTTTAGTTGACAGATATTTATATGAATTAAAGAAATGTAAAATATGCCACATAATTGAATACTTAAATGGATTAGTTTTAGTTGTTATGCTAATGGTTCTCAAATTTGGATACACATCAGAATTCTCTAAGGAGTGTTAAAAATACAGATTTCTCTGGCTCTTATTTAGTCTGTGGTGTGTCTACCTAATGCTGATCCACAGACTAATGCCTGTTTTTATCAAAGTTTTTCCTAATGATAAAATGTAAAAAATAAGTACAGTGTTTTTAGAGAGCTTAATTTATTCAATGTAAAATACTATCTTTTTTAATATACTATTTTGGGATTATTTCCTTCCCACTATTAGGATAGAAATTACCCTAAATATTTTATTTTTTATTATATGCTTATTGTATTAGACAGCTGTAATTATTGTATATATTATGTATAACCCACTCTTCTTGGAATACAATCTGAAGTCTGTACCCTCTTTGCCTCATTTTCTGTCATTCTTTGCCTCATTCACTCCCTCTCACCTTGTGAAAGTCTTCTTGCTATTATTTAGTTATTGCTCTCTTGCCAAAGACCAGCAGAAACAAATGTGTAGATCTAGGATGGCTTGTAGAAACAGTCCAAGGAGGAAGAAAACTGTCATCTCAGTAAGAAGGTATTAAAAAGAACTTACGATTGGATTTTGGTTTGTGTTAGGCGATTTGGGGGAGAGTTCTAGGAAATAGGAATTAGATGCCATCTGAAAGTGAAAGTATTTCTGTGATCGATAGCTTAATAATTTGTATCTCTAGGTGGGGGAACAATGAAGTAGAACTAAGTTTAATTATAAAGAAGCAACAGTCAAAATTACCCAGGAAAGGGTGGTGTTTCGTATTTTTTGTGGTTTGGATCACAACATTTATATTTTCCTCTGAACTGAGATATGATTATGGAGTATTCTTGTACTTGTTTGGTCTTTCATCATCCCAGGTGGCCTTGTCTTCTGTTGGTGTTCTGTGGAATTGTTTTGAGATCAACAGAAAAACATCACAGCTAGGCCAGACCTTAGCCACACCACGGCCTAACTGATAGTTTTAAGCTGCCTCCCGGCTTCTCTTATCTTGAACATGTTAAATTTGGTCTTACTTTAGAGCCTTTGTCATTTCTGTTTCTTCTGCCTGGCAACCCTTTCCAGGTAATCATTGTGCTTCTTCCATAACTTCATTCAGACCTCTGTTCCAGTATCATCTTCAAGAGGCCTCTTCTGTCCTTTTTGAAAAATAGTATTCCCAGTACTCTCTGTTCTCTTTCTTTGCTCTATTTGTCTCTGAGGCACTCAATGCCTGTTTTTATCAAAGTTTTTCCTAATGGTAAAATGTAAAAAAAATAAGTACAGTGTTTTTTTAAAGAGCTCAATTTACTCAATGTAAAATATTGTCTTTCATTTTGAGATTATTTCCTTCCTACTATTAGGGTAGAAATTACCAGTACTTCAGTTATGTTATATCATAACATTTATTTTGCTTCTTATCTATCTTCTCTACTAGAATATACAGTCTGTAAGACATAGATCATACAGATCACAATGTGCATGGTGCCCTCTGGAGTCATTCACCATCAGCCTGCCCAAACAGGACTTACCTCTTCCCTTTTATTTATAGGTTTGTTCGCATCAGTTGAAACACTGCCCAGCATTAACTTGGCCCTTAATGAATATCTGACAGGGAATAAGTCATGACAAAGACGATATTGTATCTGACCAATCCCCCCAACTAGTGATGGTGATCTAATGTACTATGAACAGAGTGAGATAACTTGAAATATTCATTTAACATGCTCCCATTAAAATTGTTATCACTTGGAGTAAAATTATGTGAATTAGTGTTCTAACATTATTTTTGCTCTCAATTACAATTTTAGGGATCAAAGGAAGCAGTTCCAGGTACTTGTGGAGAATAAGTTTTATGAGTGGTTGATTAATACAGGACATCGCCAACAGCTGGACAGCCTTGTACCCCCTGCAGCAGGCTCCAAACAAGCAGCAGGATAAGGTCCTACATCCAGTCACTGGTAGGCATTTATAATGCAGGCTGCTTAAAACAAATTCATTTGCGGGAAATCTTTCAAGTATACAAAAAATACACAAAATATTATGTTACTAACCCTTGCCAAATTTTTCCCCAGCACTCCCAACTGCAACATAGACCTTTACATATTTGCAATATTTTATAGTGAGAAAAACCAAAATATTAAGGTGGAACCTTTAGAATTTTAGGCAAATAAACAATTTTGTCTTTTTTACATTCTTAATTGTTTCCTTTGCTGTTCAGAAGCTTTGATGCCATCCCATTTATTATCTCTTGGCATTATTTCCTGACCTTTAGAGGTCCTATTGAGAAAGTTGATGCCTATACCTATATGTTGGAGTATTGACCCTACGTTTTCTAGGAGTTACCTAGTTTCTGGTCTGATTTCACATGGGCATATACCTAGGAAAGGAATTGCAAGGATATATTATACTTAATTTTTTAAGGAATGGCAATTTTCAAAGCTATGAAAGATATACTTTGTTATTTACTTTATGTGGTATTTACATTTTTAAGTTGCATATTACATTTTTAAAGAAAAAGTCTTCATATTTTTAGTTAATAATGCTGAGATTAAGAATTAGGAGATTTTGCAAAAGAAATTGAAACTGTAACAGGGTAAAAATTTTAGCTTAAACCTATCTCATGATCTGCCAGGTTTTTGTAGAATTACACGTAGAAGATATTATGAACTAATGTGACACAAAAAAAGGAATATGGTTAACCTTATAAACTCTGTTTTATCACTCTAAATTATCTCCATAATTTATGTGATTTTGTAAATAAGGGTTTTCTTATTTGCATGAAGGCAATAAAAATAATTAATATGAATTTTTCTTTTGTTATCTTCAGGGCCCTGAAAACATAAGGATGAATGAAGAATGGTTCCCATCTTAATACAAAATTGGGATAGCCTCATTGCTGCTTAAGAGACTTTGAGGATTTTTTTTTTTTTTTTTTGACCCTTTATTTAAGACCTTTCCTTGACTTCCATTCATACTCAATTATTACTATTTAGGCTGAATCTTAGCTAAACTTCTGACTTTCATGTAAGCATATTGTTTATAGAGCATTAGAAGACTCATGTTTGTGATGCCAACATGTTAATGAAGGCAGTCCCATTTTGTGTGTGTGTATGCGTGCGTGTGTGTGTATGTGTGTGAATATTTAAGTGATCATAGATTTGCAAGTGATTTCATTTTTTAATTTGTATGATGAAAGGGTTTGATCCTTTCTAGAGTTAAGAGATTTTTTATAGTTCTTTGTAACTATTTAAAAGATGGTTGCTATTGCTTTTAAAAAATAATTGGAATAAAAGTATGATTGGTTGGTGTATAAATAAAACAGAAATAGTTTTATACAAAGATATTTTAGTCCTTAAAGTATGAAACTTAATGAATTTGTGTAAAAATCTTTATTTTTTATTTTCTGCTTCAAATTTTCAATAAACAAGCTAAAAAGTAATTTTCTCCTTTTGTTAAAAAGATAAAGCTTTGTTTTTGTGTGTGTGGTGCTGGGGATTGATACTCATGGCTTTGTGCTAAGCAAGCACTCTTCTGAGTTATATCCCCAGCTCCAAGGCTTTACTTTTGATTTTAGAAAAGGTTTTCATTATCATTCTGTGACATATGGAAGTACGATTTACTTGGATAAGCTTTGTTTCTCAAGAAAAAAGAAAACAATTTTCAGTTGATAAAATGAATTATTCATATTTCATATGCTTACTGGCAATTCAATTAGTAATTGTATTTAAAAAGGGCTACTTTTATTTGTGATGTGAAAATTAACCTTCACAATGTTGTTAATTCTAATTGAAGTTTTCAGAGTTTTTGTTTTAAGATGAAATTCAAGCAAGCAGAGCATTATCAAATAAATAAATATTGGAATAATAAAGGGTGTTTGGGAAATTGTTTGTTAATGACATTAATGATATTAATCAGATATTTCCTTATAATTTATAAAATTCTGAAAACTAAACATATAACTTAATTTTGTTTCTCAGTAGTTTTTATATTAAGCATTTTTGTTGTTTTCTAATTTGATCATAATATATCTTATGGGTATCCCATTTACAAAAATATTCATTGTACAACTTTGTTAGTAGAAAGTTAGGGAAGTTGGACTTTTGAGAAGATATATTCTAGATCAGAAAAATTAAAATGGAGAAGGGATGATACATTATTTATTTGAGTTTACATAAGATGTACTGTCAGCCTAAAGTCAGAGATGTGTTCAGGGCCAAAAGAACGTTCTCTGAACAGGTTCAAAAATGATCTCGTAGGCAAAGAAAGACTAACTAGCAGGTGGCAACTTCCAGAATTCCACAGTAGCTTCCTGTCTTTCTGTATAGTGTGTCATGCTTCTTATGAATTAGAACTCTTTCCAATTTGTGTTTTGAAAAATTTTCAAAGTTAAAGAACAGTTGCAAGAACAGGTCCATGATCTCCCATATATGCTGTGTAGGTTCACAAATTGTTAACGTTTTGCCACATTCACTTGACTACCCTCTACACAGTATAATTTTATTGGCTTAATTTGTGAGTAGGTTATAGACATCTTAGACTTTCACTCCCAAATATATTAGCATGAATTTCTTACCTACTCATACCAACAATTTAAAAAGTTAAATATTGGTACGATAGAATTTCTAATATCAAATCATATTAAAATTTTTATAAATGCCCCAAGAATGTTCTTTGTAGTGACTGTTTTCCAAACCCAAGGCCATGCATTGCTTTTAGTTGTCATGTAAGTTTTATTGCCTTCAAAATGTGTCATTTTTATCCAAAAATAGAGAATGGTGTTTAGACTCAGCCTTCCACAAGCTTTGTTGAGGGAAAAAAAGAAAAGAATTTCAAAGAGGTTGCTTGCTGAAAAAAGTAAATTGTCCAGGGAAGAGAGACTTTTTTGTTTTTAATATTTAAAACTTTGGCTTGGTTTTGGTGTCTTGACTCAGCAAAGTCTATAATGCAGCAGGGCTGGGTAAGCATTAAAGGGGGTACTGAAGCTTTCCTTTATTTTATAATCCCAGTTGTTTTTCTAGAAACCATCAATAGACTCTAAATGACTGACTCAATTTTTGGAACCTATTCTCATGACTAAGCAAATGTTTGATTTGAAACCAGCCCAGTATAAATGTCTCTGGGCTTCTAACTCTCTGTAGCTTTCCTGGGTTTCTTTCAGCACTGGGGAAATCAACCTATGCACTAAAAATGTCTAAAACTGGAACCAAGGTAAGTAAAAAAAGTCATACTGATTTTTAGCCTACCCACTTTAAACGTAATGATACATTGAAAGGAACGTGGAGAAGAGCTTTTGCTTTTTTGCCTAGAGGTGAGTATGAAAGGTTAAAGGACTAGTACTGGGAGAGAAAATTAAGAAAAGCTTATTATATTTTTCTACTCTAACAGAATTACCAAATACTTTCTTAAGAGTTTATCTATCTATCTATCTGTATATATATACATATATATATGTATGTATGTATATATATATATATATATATATATTGCTGTGTGAATACTGTACAGATAAATAACATGTAAATATCATTATTTCTGCCTTCCAGCAACTAAATTCTATGAGGCGCCACAGAAACAGAACATACTGATGAGAATTATGTGGAGTAGGAAACTTAGTTTATTAAATTTAGCCTCACTCTTAATGTTCCAAAAGCCCAAGGTGGGTGGGCCAGTCAGGTGAAATAATCTTTGGTATTTCCTTCATTCAAGCAGTTATTCTCACCCTTTCACCAAATAAAATGTTCACTTACATTAGGAAAACTGCTTTTAAAATATTTGATTCACAGTTGCTGGGCTAGGAAGTGATCTCTTAGGCAACATTTTGGGAATGACATTCTCTTTAGTTCTTCTACTCACTAATAAGTCTAAGGCAAAGCCATTGTCTCATACCTGATTTTTTTCCTCCAACATTTTGCTTGAAAATTTTTCAAATTTATTGAATTTGAAAGAACAAGAAATGTTCAGTGAATACTTGTATGTCCTTCCCTTGAATTCTCCAATTAACATTTTATCACATTTTATTGATCTTTTTTAATTAAGCCATTTGAAAATAAGGGGCAAACTTCTTTATCCTTTCGCCTTAAAGTATCTTTTGCCTTCTATATCTCCTAAAACCAAAGGCTATCCCTGTGTAAACATCATCATGTCCCCAAGATTCATCATAAATATACCTTGTATTATATTTATACATATATTTCTGCATATAAGTATAATGCTATATGTGTGTGTATGTATGTGTATATATATAAAATATTCAGACCTTGTTCAAATTCCCCCCATTGCTACCAGAAATGTGTGACATTGGATATAGAGGTCATATATTACGTTTGAGGTCATATTTGGTTTGTCATGTCACTTCTTTCTTTAACTTATTTAATCTATTACAGTCCCTCTACGTTTGTTGTTGTTTTTGAGACATTAACACTTCAAATCTAAGCCATGTATCTTATAGAAAAAGTCCTGCATCTTGATTTGTCTGATTATTTCCTCATGTGTGGATTCAGACAACATTTTTGGCAAGAAAACTACAGAGGCAATATTGTATACTTCCCAGTGTATCATCAGGAAATACTTGATCCATAACTGGTTAGTGTCTTTTTTTTTTTTTTTTTTTTTTTTTTGCCATTTGGCAAATAGAGCTAAAAATCAGTGCTTATCATCCGAAGGTTTGGGGAAAAACAGAGGTCTTTAGTGCTCTGAGGTTCTTGAAAATGTGCCATGCACATCCTACTAACAAAGAATTTGAAACACTTAGAGGGATTTCCACGGACCATGGCTGTTACATAACTATCTTAAACAGATAAAAACATCCCCCACTTTCTGGAATTTCAAAGATTTCCAGAGTAGTAATAATATGATCTCTTATTTCTTATAGCTGGGTTGTTCATTTATTAAAATAACTTTTGCTTGCTAGTCCAAGGGAGATAGTAAATAATCTCTTACTATTTTTCATTGCTTCTCTCTTTCCCACTCTCTTGCCAGCAGTTTATTCAAGGAATTATGGCCTCAGCAAAAAGAACAGATTATATTAAGCATGTTTTCTCTCTCAGATACTAAAGACATTTTTCCTTTTGTGTTGGATTGGTAAGCTGCTTTTCAACAGAAATTTTGAAAATGATAGAAACTTTGTGGTACTTTTTTTTTTTAAGAGCGAGAGAGAATTTTTATTTATTTATTTATTTTAGTTTTCGGTGGACACAACATCTTTGTATGTGGTGCTGAGAATTGAACCCGGGCCGCATGCATACCAGGCAAGCACGCTACCGCTTGAGCCACATCCCCAGCCCAACTTTGTGGTACTTTTTAGGAAAATTTTCTGCACATCTCTTAGTTTTCTATAAAACTTTTTGCCCAATAGTCAAAACCTCAGCTAACAGTAGAACAAGTAAATTTCATGTTTCTTTTACAACTAGAAATTGAATATAGCCAGGTATTAACATGCTCTGGCTCTGAAGTCCTTGGTCCTGGACCACAGTATTGATTCTATGACAATATGATGAGTACTTTTGGCCTTGGGACAGTTGACTGGTAGTTAGGATGATGAACAGCATGGTGACCTTATAGAATGTCATGTATATTTCTACTTCTCAGGTATTAGTATCAGACATATGTGCACAGGGCAGTAAGTATGAGAAAAAAGGTAAAATAGATGATAATTTTATTCCCATTACCATATCCCTTACAAAGCATCTGTTTGGGTAAATAGTTAGTCCAAAACAAAGTGAATTGAGTTTATGGATTAGGGAGTTTAGAACCTATACATTCCTTGAGAAGTTATTTGATTTCCTAAAGATCTCTCTACAGGTAATAGGAAAAGCCTCACATGCTCAGGATCAGTTCTGTTCAGCATCAAAGGATAGCATTGCCTTGTTGAACAGAGCTGGCTGTGCAAGCAGGGAGACAGTAGAGGAAAATAAAATGAACCGTGCATTACTGAACTTGATGCAGCTGTCTTGTAACTAGCTAGTGACCTTAGGCAAGTCCCTTCTTTGTAACAACTGTAGCAAAAGCTTATTGGCAATTAGGAATCAAGTATTAAACCAAGTGCTTTGTAGACATCCTTTTGGGCCCTCAGAACACCCCTCTGCAGTATAAATTGTTATCTCGTTTTGCAAATGAAGATGTTTAGGAAAGGGTTCAATGCCCTGTCCCAGGTTCCTGAACTGGTAAGTAGTGGTGCTGGAATTTTTTTCTTTTCATTCATGAACTCAGGTACCATCGATCTCTAGTCTGCTATGCTAAAATGAAGAAAGGAGCAGAAAAACAAAAATTGGGTGAGAAGAGAAAGGAGATGATTCTTCTAGTAGGTGAGAAGGGGAAAAGGAAGTTTTTAGAGAACAGGATTTACAAGAGTTGAGAATAATGGGAAAGGTAGGGAAAGATTAAAGTAGAAGGTGGGTATGTTGGTATGTTTCTATCTAGAAAGAAACACCCCAGGTGGAAAAGGATATTTTATGCCCTTTGCAAGTCATTTTTTTTTCCTCATTCATTCTCTGCACCTAATAGCTCACCAAATCCTAAATTTCTTTTGATTGTTTTCCCATTGTAGTTGCATTGCACTTGGTCCTCATCATCTCTGCACCTCCACCCCCGGCCCCTAGCAACCATCTATTTCCAGGCACAAACCACTAATGTTCGGCTTCCACATGAGTTTCAAGGGTATTGATTCTAGCTTGGCTCTTGTGTCATTTCTCTGGCATTTCCCCCTGATTCTTAATCATATATTCACTATGCACTAGAGTTAACTACTTATTGTCCCTACAATAAGCCATGTTATTCCCCTCCTTTACTCTGCTGAACAGGCTTATCTCTCTTCCTTTGCTTCTGGAAAACATCTAGTTTCAATCCTCTGCTCAAGAACTCAAGACTACCTGGCCCTGTTTATCTGAAATTACTCCTTTGGGTTCATTAAAGCAAATTAGCCACAAGGTGGCAGCATAATTCCAAGAAATTAGCCACTCAAATCATGACACTTGTGCATTCAATCCAAATTCTAACCTAATATTGATCTTAGATTTGGAATTAATTATTAAGCAAAAAGGAAAAAAAAACAACAGTCCATTTTTGTTTAAAGAGTTTTTCAGAAATTACTTGATAAATTCCTAAGTGTTCTTGGGAGCTGTCTTCTATTTCAGCCAGAACTATGCTGAGTTGTTTTATAGCCAGGACTTCCAGTCTCTCTAGTCATATTATTTGACAAATGGAAAGCTGAAGCCCAGAGAGATGTTTGCACTAATGTATGTTGGTGGTGGAAAAGCTGCCCTAGAACTGAGCCTTCTTATTTCTGGTTTCCAAGGGTTGCATGCTTTTTAGTGCTATGAGAGACTTACCCCAGACGCTGTGGAAGAAATTTGGTAAGACTTTGAAGCAAAGAATGCTCTTGCCTTGTCATTTCGTTACTTTACAGCTACCACATTGGCAAGAAACTAATGTAGAACATATAATGTAGTATATTTTAATGAGTGTTTGCTCTATAGTCTTTTAAAAGAAGCTCTTGAAAGTTAATCTATGTTTTTATTAATCTGTGTTTCTGTATACATCTTCCATATCACCTACCATGAATCTCTGTATGTGGAACTTAGTCATATTTATCAAACATTTTTTGAATGCTTGGCAAGTGCTGGGCTCAGGGAGCCCATAGCTTAAGTAAGCCTTGGTTCTTGCCCTTGGATGAAATCTAGAAGGAGTCGGATGGGAGCATGGACATAGAAACGGACAGTTTACAATATAATGTGATAGGTACAGAAAGCTGTGGGAACGTGAAGAAGAAATGAACTTGAGTGTGAAACTGCTGGTTTATGTTAGAGCTCTTTTGTCTTTTGCTTCATTTTTAAGTGTTCAGAAAGTACTTCTTCCTATTGTTGACAACTAAGATTGTTTGCCAGAAACCAAATGTTGTGAGGTAAAGTAGAACTACAAATACTGTCTCCTCTGAGTTGAGAAGAAAGGAATTTTTAAAGTGGGCAAGATTTTTTAATTTTTATTTTATCTATGAATAAAGCCACCCAACTCCTCAGTTCTTCTATTTATTTGTCCTGTACTTCAGATCACTTTTTATGAAGACAAAAATTTTCAAGGCCGCCGCTATGACTGTGATTGCGACTGTGCAGACTTCCACACATACCTAAGTCGCTGCAACTCAATCAGAGTGGAAGGAGGCACCTGGGCTGTGTATGAAAGACCTAACTTTGCTGGGCACATGTACATCTTACCTCAGGGAGAGTACCCTGAATACCAGCGTTGGATGGGCCTCAATGACCGCCTGGGGTCCTGCAGAGCTATTCATCTGGTGAGTCTAGGGCTTTTGCTCACTTTCTCCCTCTCCTCCATTTTCTTCTTCCTTAAAGTCTTCCTACCTTTCCACAGGCAGCTGGCTTCTCTTGGCTGCTGAATCTTAAATAAATCTTAGATCAGTTCATCATAAAACTGAATTACACTTATGACTTCCATTACTTACTACCTCTTGAGTATTTGGAGAAATGTTTTCTTATTAAAAGTCAACTGTTTCAGTCATTTCTTCAGGGAGGGTGGGAGTTCTGAGGATTTAGGTTCTGAAACAGGCTGTTCACTGAGTTCCTAACCTGCTGATGATTTCCATAACAATGGCTATTCATTTCTTTCTTTCTTTTTTTTATTTCAGACTAGTGGAGGCCAGTATAAGATTCAGATCTTTGAGAAAGGAGATTTTAATGGTCAGATGTATGAAACCACTGAAGACTGCCCTTCCATCATGGAGCAGTTTCACATGAGAGAGATCCACTCCTGTAAAGTGCTGGAAGGTGTCTGGGTTTTCTATGAGCTACCCAACTACCGTGGCAGACAGTACCTCCTGGACAAGAAGGAGTACCGGAAGCCCATCGATTGGGGTGCAGCTTCTCCTGCTGTCCAGTCATTCCGCCGCATTATGGAGTAATGACGTGGATGGGGCCATAGGTTTTTTCCTGAGGGCCAAATACTGGCTGGCCTCGTGGTCATAATAGGCATCATAAATAAAAACAATTGGCACGCATCCCACTGCTGACTATAATGCCTCTTAAATGCTTTTAGGAACTAGCATTGTAGTGCCCTGCCACAGTGGGCAGCCAACCAAAGCAACTCATCCATCAGATCACCAGTTTAGATCTTTGTGTCAAACAAAATGAGACTGCATTAAAAGTTAGAAAATCATACTGCTATGTAGTGGCTCTTTTTGCTTGTGTTTTGCATTAATTCAACAAGCGCAATAATAATACCTGGGATTATTAACCCATTCCTCACAACCCATCCAGTAAAAGAAGTGGTTTATCTGCATTCTATTAATAAAGAAACCGAGACTTGAAGAAATTAAAAAACATATTAAAAACTTGTCCAAGTTCACCAGCTGGTAAACGCAAGAGCTAGGATTTTGTCCAGGATATTTCTGTTTCCAACGCCATTGTTTTGTTTTTCTCTTTATTTCCTATTCATTCATTCAGCACTTAATGGCTAACGATCAGAGTGCATACAGTAAGTATGAGACCCTTAAAATTTTAAAAAGTGAAAAGAACAGAGTCCCTCAGAAGGTCCAGTTGAGGAGACAGGAGCAATCCATAAAAGCAGGGTGATTACTGGCAAATAGTGGAGCCATAAATCACCTGAAGTCCCTTGTTTAAGATTCAGAGATTCTCAACATTAGTGACTTCTCAGCCCTAACTTTGGTTTTCCATGAGAAGAAAGAACATGTTGAACAATTTTTTCCTCTGCTACAATAGTTGAAATGGGGTTTCATGGAGTTTTGCCTACTTTGAATAACCCCTGAGGTTCTATCTATTTAATCTTGATGAAGAGGAGAATGATGAAGGAAACAGGATCACTAGGAGTATTAGGGTCTATTCTAGTGAACCTGGGGATATGCTAAATGTAGCTATCTTTAAAAGAGAGGGTGAAGCCCATGTCTTCTAGCTCTTTTCACCAAAAGGATAAATGAGAGTCGTCAAACTCCTTTCGTATATACTTTAGTGTATACTGCATAGCTCTCCTACCCCAGATAGTTTTATTCATTTTATTATCTTCCTCTGCTTTTTATTGTTTCGTGTGTTTTAAGTGGAGGACTTTCGAGAGAAGTGGGTAGAAAGTAAGGGAGACACAATGAATTGAGGCAAAAAAAGAAAAGCTGTTAGCTGAGCTACAAAGAGCTCTGGCTGGTGAGCTGACTGCAACCATCAGCTCTAGACCTTATCATCCTACCACGAAGTTAACCTGCCTCCAAAATAACAGAGCCAAACCAAATGCTGTCTTGAGTCCCACTAAACAACTCAAATTCTCTGGAGGCCAGATAGGATACTGAAAACCTAGCTGACGACCTAAGACTACTGACACATTTTTAGAGGCACAATTTCTGGAAGTGACCTCAGAGATCCTGCCACTCCTTTTCCATCAAAGAAACTGAGGCTCTGGTACAGGGAGCTAGTGTCAGTCTTCTCTCATATCAACTCTTGCCATGTTCCCAGGGAGTTGGTCACAGTCTGTTCAAAACAGCCAGAAAAGCAATTCTGGCAGCAGGACAGGAAAACAAGTGTCAGGATGACTAACCACAGTCTCAGAGAAGTAAAAGATGGCTTTTGACAGATGAAAACAGAATTATCATTCTGGGGTATTATGTGCCTCTTGGTTTATGCCCTGATTCAAAAAGAGATTGCCATCATTCTCCCAGCTGCAGACATGCCAGGGGACTTTTACTTCATAAGAATTTTACTAGCAGTTGATAGTAGGGGTAAAAAATACTGTATGTTCTTCTCTGTTAATCAATCCCAGCTCTTTTGGTAGAACATAATGCTGTTAGAGTAAGAAGCTGTCATCCCACCTGTCAACCACACCCAGAACAGCACCTAGGTTACTATTCTGAGTTAACTCCTACCTTGTATTGTTTTATTATTCTGAAATGGCAGATGTCAAGAAAATAGGGCCAGGATACTTAAACAAGTTCAGCCTTGTTTCCATTGCAAGCATTCCTCTGAAAGCCCTGAACGGTTCCTAAATATGGAGACTGCTTACTCAAAATACAACATCAAGGGCTCCCATTTAAAGTCTCCAGGATAGAGCTTTCAGATAAATACAGAGCAGCATTAGTAAATACCAAATATTGGAATATAAATGTTTATCCCAGGATTTGCATAAGACGTATTCATACTAAGAAATTGTCACTTGCCTGAAATTCAAGTGTAACTGTATCCTATATTTGTATTCACTAAATCTGGCAACAATGTTTCAAGAGCAAGGCAACATTAACATTGGACATGACATGGGTCAGAAGCACAGGTTGCAGCAGGCTATGGACAAGAAAGCACATTCCCCACAGATGGCATTTAAATACATTTTAAAAAACAAAACACTGCAAGCCAACATCTGCAGCTGAATATGGCCTATGGACTACTGATTTCTAAGTTTGACTTGTAAGAAAGTTCTGAATATCACAAAATGTTCTTACGTTGAGCAACATCTGCCCCTGTAATTACTGACCTGCTGTCCTAGTTCTGCTTTCCATCTAGTTCTTCATCCACAAGATAGCTCTTTAGATATTGAAAGATCCCTCCTGCTTTTCTCCATGCTGTCCTTTCTAGGTTGACTGGTTCCTATTCTTTCCATTTTTTCTTTCCTGATATGGTGGCTCCAATATTCCTCCCACTCCGGTGCATCACTTCTTTGCCAACTGAAGTCTTCCCACTGTCTTAGCTTATCAACTGACCAGTGCACACTACACCTAGAAGGTCATGTTTAGTTATTTCCTCCTTCTTTCTCAGGTATATACTGCTCTTGACTAAGATCAACTCTCCTTGGGCCTTCTACCAACCCTAATGAGGGACCCATTATCTTTTCCTAAAAATTGGCATTCCCCTTCAAAAGCTGGAGAGCTCCCTTCCTCCTCTGGGAGTTAAAAATGGATCTTAGTCCTGTCATTTCCACGTGCTAGCTCTAAGTGACACATGGATAACCCTACTTTCCTCATCAGTAAAACGAAGATGACACCCTCCTGTGGGCATTAAAATGAGATAATGTATGAAAATCACATAGCATGTACAGTCAATTCCTTTTATTCTCAGTAATTATAAAGACAGCACAAACACTGAATAGCAAATACCAAATAGTTGCTTCTAGAAGAAATGTAAGGCTTCTGAAAGCCTCTGGTCACATTTTTGCCAACTGTGCAACATGAACTTTTCAGGTGTGCTATTTAAAGACACTCAATGATATCTATTGCTGATTCATTAACATGGAACTCATGGCCAACAGCCCTATAACATACCTGAAGGAACATAATCTGATACATATACAGTCTCTGTTAAGGGGCATCTAATTTCTTACGCTTAGAAACACTAGACAGCAAATCAGCAGTACACTTGGGGCCGTTTAAACAGAAATCAACAAAAAGCAAAACAGTGTAGAGGACATGGCACTGAACAGACACACTGTTTAGGCACACTTGTCACACAGTATGAGCTAAAACAGGAAGGCAGAGCATTTGTTCCAGCCTAGTGAAATTTGGAATGTATGACATGATCAACTGGACTTCCCCACTAGTATTTCCTAGTACGAAAGTACCACCATTATCAAGTTAAGACTTGTTTGTTGCTTTATTTTATTTATATTTTACTTGTTTAGCCTTTTTCTACCTTTTTACCATCCCCCAGTTGTTTTCAGAGAAGCATTGCTGCATTTTTGGCAGATACTTCATAGTTGGGAAAAAAATACATCAGGATGATCTAGCCCATCCCACTCCCTTGAAAAGGAGCCACATTTTACTTGTAGCAGAAACCAGGCTCACAGCTCTCCCATAAGCCTAGTTCTAGATTCTAACAGTTTGTGGTCAGCAGGTTGTTTGAGTTCAGACAAATCCCCCTTGTTTTCTACCTTCTGTCTGTCCCTCTTATCTGGGGACCCACAGCTAATCTCTAACTCTCCTTCCAGCCTTTGGCTGACCAGCTTCTGACCCATGCAGGAGAGAAGGGTCACTTGTGGAGATAACTCTAATGCAAGGGAACTCTGTCACCCTTTTACTTCTTTACTCAAGCCTCAAACTTCAAAATTGCCAGTTTCAGAACTGGAGGGGCCAGGGACCTTCCTATACATCATAAAAACTTGGTGAGATAGGGCTCATTCACTACAGTTTATAGACAAGGGACTAGGGCTCCAAAAGCCTAAAAAACTTGACCAAGGTCACTGGTTCCAAAGCTCTTGTTCTTTCCACTGAACCATGCAACTTCTGTCTCCCAACATTCAGGAGATAGAACCTAGAGTCCCTTATCAGTCATGGCTATATTAAAATGACTTTATTGAGATATAATTCACATGCCATACAATCTACCTGTTTAAAGTGCACAACTCAGTGGCTTTTAGTATATTCACTGTTATGCACAACCTCACTACAGAAGACTTTAGAACATTTTAATCATTACAACAAGCAACTGTGTTATCTTTTAGGGATCACTGCCTTATCTCCCAGGTCCTGAGCAACTACTGATCTAGTTTCTGTGTCTACATATTTGCTTCTTCTAGACATTTTATGTAAATGAAATCATACAGTATATACTCTTGTGACTGGCTTCTTTCACTTAGCAAAATGTTTTCAAGTTTCTTCCATGTTGTGGCATGTGGCATGTATCATTGCTTTTTGCCTTTTTATGGCCAAGTAATATTCCATTGGAAGAAAAACATTCCAGTTTATCTATTCATCAGTGATTGGCATTAAGGGCTGTTTTTACCCTTTGGCTAGTATGAATAATGCTGTCATAAACATTTGTGCATAAGTTTTTATGTGAACATATATTTTCTTTTCTCTTAGGTATCACCTATGAGTGAAATTGCTGGGAGCATGATCCATTTCTTGTTATATAGCAGCATGTGGGGCCTCAAAATCACACAGACTTAGGTTGAATTCTAGCTGCTCACCCACTTTTTGTTGTAGGTTTGGGACCAAACACACTTCTCTTATTCTTAGTTTTATTTAAATATGTAAAATGGAGATAATGATGGGTGCTTCCCAGAAGTTTTGTTGGCATTAGATGAAATAATAAGGGGAAAATTCTTAGCCCAGTGAATGAGCAAGTGCTGAATAAAGGAAGCTTCCAAATATGAAATCCCTGAAGGAAGAGGTGATGAGGACTGGGAATCAGTGTGCTGGCAGTATCTCCAGTGCCTCCCAGCTTTAATGAGCAATGATTTAGGTGTGTATGAGTGACTTTATGAGAGCCCTCCTAGAGAGCAGAAGGAGGGTTGGAGGCTGGGAGTGGAGGGGAGGCCAAAACACACTGGGCAGGTAAGGGGATTAGCTGCTTGCACAGAAAGGGGAGGTCAATTTTCCTCATTCAATTTCTGCCAGGGCCTGTGCTGCCCCTTTGGTCTTCTCTTATCTCAGCAAATCAATCTCACTTCCCTTCAATGTTGGTCCCATTTTTCAACACCAGTGTGTCCCTTTGTGAGTCAGCAACCATGGGGACTCAGCACTCTGGTTGAGTGGTTCTGGAATTGATTAGCTTTCAGGGGAAATCCTGCCAGCACTTCCCCTCTTGCAAGCAGAGCACAGCGGGCAGGGATTTGTTCCTATTGTCCACACCCCCTCACCCCGAACAGGCCGCATTAGCCTGTGCGCTGAACCATTTGACCAGAACAATGGTGGGTCCTGGCAGTGGTGCTGACCTCCGCGGTTCTCAGTGCACACAGGATGGTTTGCCTGAGCTCATAGTGAACTGGTGACCCTGCTCAGGCCAGTTCTCCAGGGCCCAGAATGCTAGACGGAAAGATAGAGCTTCTGACCCTGTTCCTGCGAGCAAGAGGCTGGTAAAGGAATAAGAGTGGCCAGGAGAGCTGCCTGCAGGTTGACTGTAAACCACCCCACTGATAGCTTCCGGGGACTTCTGTAAAGGCCAGGAATCCTTGCAGTTGTGAGGGAGTTCCATCTTCCTGCCCCATTCACTGTGTCTTACAGCCATCCAGCAGCAGCTATGGGTGCACATGTGATGCCTCATTTGTGTCTCACCATGGTTATGTGACAAAAGAAGATAGTTATTATTATTCCCATTTTGCACAGGAATAGACTGAGATACAGAAAGGCTATGTGGCTTTAGGGGAAATTATAGACTTTCTAGGTCTCCCATAGTCAACAGCAACCCTTTGACATAAAAGCTATTCATGCCAAAAGTTTCCCTGAAATATGACAATTTTAAGAAAACCATTCCCCTCATTTTTATCATACATATAAAACACACTTGCAATTGGCCACTATGATTTAAAAAAAAAAATGTTAGTGATATACAAGTGGGAACTAAAGCCCTGAACTTGGAGGCAGAAGAATGTGTGTCTGAGCATGCACTGGGAAGACAAATGGAAATGCACTTGTCCAGTGTTTGTATGATCTCCTACCCTTCTGTCCTACATTTTTCTGGTTTCTAGTTGGGTCCTGACATAATAAAAGACACATGGCAGATCTCTTGGAGGCTCAACAGCTTATCTTTCAGATTCATTCCCTTTTTTGGCAAATCTAATTCGTGAAAAATTTCCAAATTTGCCAAACAAATAATCTAGGGGAAAAAATATTCATGTTATGAAACCCAAGTCTGTCTGTCTGCACCTCAAAATCCTGTGCTCAGGAGAAGAAAGTTGGTGGGAAGAATCTCAGGTATACACAAGGGCCCACACCTTTGAAAATGGGTTTGCTATTGTGCCCCCCAAAAGAAAGTCTTAAAGGACTCAAGTATGAAAGGGATTGTATATGGGGAAAGGAGGTACAGGGGACAATGGGCTGGAAGAATATGTGCTCGGTGGGGTCTTGCTCATCAGGGCATATCTCCTCCCCACCCCAACCCCACCCCTTCCCTGGCTAGAATATTGCAATTGACCCTGACCTCCTGGTGCTAATTCCTATAATTTCATGGACAAAAATATTATTTTTCTGAAAGTTGAACCTCACAGTAATTTATGTACTTTTGTTAGTTAATATACAGGCTTAAAGAATTAGGAAGGGGTGTTCTGTGTTTTGTAAGTCTAAAGAAAGAACAATTATTTAGCAGTTAACATCCTGATCATTTAGGTGCATCTTTGCTTTAGAAGTCAGAATGCCAGGCAAAGGGAGGGAAGTAACTCAGCAAGGGACAACTCCCAAGGAGTAACCACTATTACATTCACTTTAAAATGACTACCTATGGGACTTTTTTAAAAAATGCACAATTATCTGGGCTAGGTGGCACATGCCTCTAATCTCAGCTACTAGGGAGGCTGAGGAAGGAAGACTACAAATTTGACCAGTCTGGACAACACAGTGAGACACTGTCTCAAAATAAATTTTTTTCAAAAGGGCTGGGGATGTAACTCAGTGGTAGAAAATTTGCCTAACATGATGTAAAAAGAAAAAAAATTACACACAATTTCAAATAAAAACTCAAAGTTCAGAGTCTGTTTTCAAAGAATTATGTAAGCAAGAGAAAAATCTATAGAGTGTTAGAAGTTGACATCCTACCCAAACTTATTAAGGCAGATTCTCCCACTCTGTGACTTTTTCATATTGTCCTTAGGTCCCGGAAAGAGGAGCTGTTCCTTGATTGAGGCCCATACTTGCAAGGAATCTATGTATCCCCAAATCATAATATAAAATATCTTGTCTTTCCTGTCTAAATATCTGTCTCTTCCTCTATCTCTATTTTTCTGTCTGTCTCTTTCTCTTGTTGGTTTGATAAATAATTGAGTGTAGAGGAGTTATAGGAGACAGTATAAGGAAGTTTAAATTTACTCTTTCCCTTTGAAGATTTGATTATTTTAGTCTGGGAAATAAACTCCCAATAGACAGATAACAAGAAAAAGAACATTGAAATTCTAGTACATGTCTAAGATCTTGGAAGATTAGACTCAAAGAAGGATATATATCTGTCTTAAAGGCATGGGGGGCTTGGGCTTCTGGGGCCATGCTAGGTGGTGCAGTGTATGGAAGATTTCTGTCCCTCACCCAACCCTGTACACACACACACATACACACACACACACACACACACACACACACACACACACGTCCTGCTCTGGATCCACAGATCTATCTCCTCTCTCTATGATTTGCCTATTCCAGACTGTCATGTCAGTGGAATCAGGCAGTCTATAGCTTTCTATACCTGGCTTCTTTTATTTAACGTAATGCTTTTGAGATACATCTATATTGTATTTATCAATATTTTTTCTTTGTTACTGAATAATTAAGTATTTACTCTGTGGACGTAATTCATTTGGTTTCACTGCTCACTGAAGAACATGGGGTTGTTTCCAGAAGGCCTGGTTTTGTTTATAGTTCCTTCAAGTCATCCAAAGTAGGTGTGCAGCCAGGTCACTTTCCCCAATATAACTCACTATATATCTTTCTCTTCTCTCATTAGCTGATGTCATTTTGAGAAGTGCTTAGAACTGCCTGAAAATCCTGAATTGGTGAAATAATGCATGGAGTGAGACGCCTGCCTACCTTGGCTTCCTAAGTATCTCAATTCCTGGGTTCAGAGGTCAATTGAAGCCCTTGGGCCCAGGCCAGCTTCTGTCCCATCCTGGCCTAGCATGGCTGAGCACCCGCAGGTGGCAGGGCTGGCCCTGGGAGAGCTCAGCTCTTCCAGCCCCTGGGTTACAAAGTGATCCTCTGAGTGGGTTAATTTATAGTTTCTAAATATTTAGACTTCGGGTATATGAGCCTCCGTTTGTATTCTGCCCTCAGGTCTGCAAATGGAAGGGAGGCCACACCCTGGTTGTAAAGGGACAGGACCTCGAGTTTCTTCTCACATTCCTGTGAGCAAATTACTCCATCAGACACCAGTGACCCTCTGCTAGATGGGAGGAATAAAATCTGTATCTAGAAGTACCTGCCTGGCTTCTGTGCTGGAAGAATCTTCCCTCATTTTTCCATCTGGTTCCCTGAATGATGGCAGCTGCCAGGGCAGGAGGAAACAACCCGTGCTTGGCAGTGCCTGCGGTGTCCCACTCCCCACAGCAGCTGTTTCCTCCTCCTTTCCCTCAAGCCCCACCCCCTGCCATCACATGGCCGGGCCTCTACTTCCCCCACTTCCTACACAACGAGGAAAAGAAGGACCAGGGGCCAGCGTTTGCTCTGTTTCCTCTGAGGAATCCTAACTCTAAGATCCCAGGATTCTCTGACGTTGGTTCTTGGTCCTCATCACAGTCAATCTACCCTCAGAGACTTCCCAAAGCCAGCCTCTGCCTGTGCCTCTGCTGCGGGCCTCTAAGCCTATTCCATGACTCCTCACCACTCCATCCACCTCACTGGTGTCAGAGCACTCTTTCTGAAACTCGGCTAGGATTGTTGCCTCCTTAACTTAAACCCTTCTAATCCTCCAGGTTATGAATCGAATCCCAACTCCCTGGGCGGTGGTACACCATGACAGTACCACAGTGCACAGCGGTGCCTGTGTGCACACAGGCATGGAGCTGAGGGGCAGTGCTGCAGCATAGCTCCGGGAAAGGACCTGGGCAAGCCCCAGCCCAATGCAAGGCACCTGCAGTTCTAACTGGCACAGAAGCTCATCACCCCCAAACCCCTCACCCACCCCCAATCCACTGAGGATTCTTCAAGGGGATCGTGCTATTGCCTGCTGGGAATAACCCTCTCTACCTTTTTGCCTGTGAGTCTTCTCCTTATCCATTGTAACAACTCAGCTGTGTTCTCAGGGGCTTCACTGACCACATGCCTGTCTTCCAAGCTCCTCTACTCAGTCCTTGCTGAGTGCAGAGTCATAATTATCTACACACATCTCTCTTCTTCTGTAGAGTCTGAATTCCTGGAGATCAAGGACTGTCCATATATCACAGGGTAGATATTCATTGCTAAATGAGCAGTTATCACGCACCTCATATGGGTCAGTATTGTATGGTGTTAGTACAGATGGGCTAAGAAGAGAAAGAAGAGTTGTCTTGAACTTAAGATCCTTATCAAGCACCAGAGATTCCCCAAGACATCTTAGGGAGACAGGCAGGCTCCCCATCCTCCCAATTTTACTGTATCCTCACTGAAAGCAAAAAGTTGCTTATATGAAGAAACATTGGTCAGCTATGGAATCCAAGGAAAGATGAGTCTTGGGGACAAATGTGGGTGAGTGGGTGAATGTGTCTAAATGCTGTCCCTGGAGGAGGAAGCCTCGGTCACTACCTTCTAATTTCACTGTCCTGTGGCAGGAACAAGCAGGAGTCACACCACTGTGGCTGGATCCCATGTCCTGCTGTCAGTGTGGGAGTCTTCTAGTCCCTCATTCTGAGCACATGCTTCTCCACCACCCCTCTGATTCTGACTGCACCTCCAAGTAACATGACTGCTGTTGCTCAAGGTCTCTGTTCTTATGTTAGTGGGAACAAAAGTTGTACCACTCAGCGTCAGCTCCACTAAAATTCAGGAGACAAAGGTTGGTGAATAAAATAGGTTTATTCAAAGCTGGCCTTGAGGAAACAGAGATCTTTTTTGTGAGACAAAAGGCAGGGATATACATATAATAAATTTAGCTAGGTTGTGCTAGTCAGAAACACAGGACAGTCTCAGTTTCCCTGGTGCCTGCCTGGGTCAGGGGGCAGCACCCCTCCCCATCCCGCCTCTATCTAGTTAGTGGGAGGAAACTCCAGAGGCAGAACAGAAGATATCAGGAATTTGATTCTAATTTTAAAGGGGCTCTGATTCCCTAGCATAATTATTATTCGTAAATTACTGACTTGAATGGGCTCATCTTCCTTGTGCTGACAATGGACATTTTCTGGGCTCACAGGATGAAGGTCAGGTTTGGATTGGAACAATTTCACCAGAGCAATGGAAGACAGTCTGTGAGAAATCATGGGACACAAACAACATCCCCAGGAGGTGACATGTCAGTGAACCTGTGTCATGGATGAGAGTCGTTGCATCTTGTTTTATTTATTTATTTATTTTGACAGGCAGCCTGTTATGATTATCCATGCTGAACCACCCAGATTCAAATTCTGGTTTTACCACTTACTAGCTGTGTTACTTAATCTTTCTGGCCCTCAACTTCCTCATCTTAAATTAGAATAGTCAAGCACTTACCTATCGAGCATCATTTTCTCTACACCCTTAAACCCATTCAGTCCTTGTAGCAATTTCCAGCTGGCACATGCAGGAGGATGAACGTGTTGGGATGCTAATGTCCCTGGAATATCCCCAAACCACAGTGGTGAGAGCTAGAGGATACATACATCTTCACCCCTCAGTGGGACAACACTGAGGCATGCTCTACACCGTCCCCATGAGATCCCCCAGGACTGAGGCCTGCTGCACATACTGGTAATCATCTTAATGACAGACTCACTGGTTTCCTTCCTTGCCCCAGGTCATCCCAGAGTCACCTCCCAAATGCCTTCCCCACAATCAAATCCTTCTTTGGAAGAGCTTTTAGGGGAATGCAATCCAGGACATCCACCTTAAAGGTGAGAAATTAAAGCTCAGAAAGATGAAGCACTTGCCCCAAGGTCACAGGAACCTCAGCGACAGAGCCCACATTCAAGCCTGGCCAGCTCATTCTCCACCAGCGGCCTTATGTTCAGGATTCCATTGCCTCTCCCTCCAGTTTTGTACCACAGATGGGGGTCATGCGCCCCCACCCACATCTGGCTCCAGCTGCTGCTTTAATTCAGCGCTAGCCTGCCACTGCTGCTAGCACCTCCCACTAGCAAAACTCCCATCAGCAGTGGGGCAGATCTGGGTCCTTCAGATGTTCCCAGCCACTCGGTGGAGTCAGTACTCACGTGGGCCAGCTTATTTCTGGTACAATTTCATTTTCTGCCTTTGTGTAGACACTGGCCTAGAGCTCCCTGTTTTTAAACAAAAAAGGTTGATATTTTAATGAACTTAAATATGAGTTTTTCAAAAACTCAGGAAGGCAGTTGATACCATGAGGAGCAAAACCCCCAGGGTGCTATTAGCAATTTGGCATTTCCATTTCCAATGGGAATGTTAATGGCACTCTGGAAGCAGTGTTGTCCTTATGATTAAGAAATTGTAACTGTAGAAACTGAGAGGTGTGAACTTCAACACAGGAACAAATGCAAATACCTCACCAGAACCTGTTGTGTGCACAAGTCACTGTTGGCTTCTCCTTGCCACTACAGTTCTAATCTGATTACAGGGAACACCAAGAGGCTGGATAGGATCATACATTATTTGAACTGCTGGGCATTGAGACTATCTAGCCCCTCGCCCTACTTTACAGATGATGGAATGCTGGCTGGAGAGCATGCAAACTGATCACCAAGTCCATCCAGGAGAAACCCAGTAGTGAGACCCAGGTCCCTCTGCTCCCAGACCAGTCCTCTCCCTCCTCACCCCCTCCCGGCCTCTCTCTTCTGTCACACTGACTCTGTATTCCTATCTCTGAGCCTCAGTTTCCCCTCTGTAAAATGGGAATTTGAAATAATTCCTAGATTTCGAAGTTGTAGGGATTAAACGAGCCAATTTACACCAGTTTTTTGCTTCCTACACGGCAAGTGTTACCCAAATGTGGGGAAGTAGAAAGGTAGGATGGAGCTTGCCTAAGAGACAAAGCTGGTGGGAATCCTTGATTCCCACCTGCATAGCTGAGTCCGTTTCTATAAGATGGAGTAATTCTGTCTTCTACATTAAGTTGTTATAAAATTTAAATGAGATGTTTCACTGTAAAATTCCTTGCCATTAAAATATAGATATTAATTCTCTCTCATATACTCCCTACTTTTTTAGGCAAGCACTGAAATCGGACACTTGGGAATACTGCTGGAAATAGAAGAATGTTTTTGTAACAGGAATTGGCTCAAATTAAATGAAAGGGCCTTTCCTTTTCTAAGAGTGTCTGTCATTTCCAAAGGTGTTAGAAAAAGCAATCAGCATTGTGAATAGGCAGAAATGACTTCCCGTGAGGTCGACAGGATGTCAAGGGGCTGTCAGGATGAAAGCCTGTTGCTCCAGTGTTCAAAGCAAGCAGGCTGGGCTATTTATGGGATCCTTATTTATTTATGTAAAGGAAACACTCCAGGTTTGCCATCTTTATATCCAAGAGCAGAGCAGATTAGCTTGGCAGGGGTGCTGTGTCAAGGGAATGATTGATCTAACTCCTCAAAGTGAGGCAGTGGGTTCTGCTAAGGCTCTATTCAGGCCCGGTTGTACCAGGAAGAGACTCCTGCCCTTGAGCTGGTTTCCTCAGAGCTGCACATGTGGAGGTGAGCTTACCATTCCACAGTCCCATTGCCCAGGTGGCCACAAACTGTGGGAGAAGCAGTGCTGAATGACAAAGCCAGAAATTTACCTTTTCTCTGGATTCTCCAAGTGGTGGCCTGGTGAAGGATACAATGGGAGAGCATATCTCTGGGGTCCCTTCCATGGGGATGTCATCCACCTCAATTTGTGTACTTGTACGCTGGATTCTGAAGTCACTAACATCACACACACATGCACACCCACACACACATACTTCAGCACTTACTAGGTGATTCTCTATATTTGGGCCGAGCAAGTCTGCATATTGCTCACAAAGTTTGGGATGCTCACTGTAGCCACTGTTGCCACCTATTCCAACCTGAATGTTGGGGCAGGGATAAAGCTTATTCAGCCTCTAAATTATCCCCATCTCAAAGGCAGAATGGACAACTGGGTAGTCAGGTTTTATTTTATTTATGTACTAAGGGTCTTTGCATTTCCTGTGCAAAAAAATCCTCCATCTTTGACTGGAGCAAGGAACTGATTACATGGGGCAGAAGGAGCTGAGATGTAAGCCTCCTTGTTTTAAGGGATCTTGAAACTATTCCACTCTCCTTTGGAGTGTGCCCCTAGATGGGTGATCTTATATGGTTTCCCCTTATATTTCGTTCATTTCCACCATCTCACTTTGTCACTTGGTTAGGGGGAGCCAAGTTTCTAGTAATATAAAAGGGGATAATGCAGTTGAACACTGTGGAGTTGGTGAACTTTAAAATAATCTGCATTCAGTGCCTGTGATAGAGTCTTCCTTTTCTTCAAGCCTGGGCTCCTGTGAACACACATAGTGGCATTTGGAGCCCAGCACTCAACAGCCCCATGTGAGGGATGCATCCAAATGAATTCACTTATAGAAAGTCACTTCTGAGCAGCTGGAAGAAGGATCTGGATTCACATCCAGGACAGTTTGTATTTGCTGAGCACACATTCTCTACTAAATACTGTGGTAGGCTTTTTATGTAGATTACGTCATTTGTTTCTTATGCACCCATCCTGATAAATAGGAATCATTCTCCCCAATTAATAGAAGAGCAAGCCGATGCTCAGACAGATTAATTCACCCAAAGTTACACAATGTGTAAAAGTGGCAGAGCCAGAATCCTTATCCAAGCCTTCTGAATTCAGAATACTTTCCATGGATATACAGCTTAGTATATTTCAAGGAAACTATTTTGTCTAGACTTCAATTACCTTATCCAAAAACATGGTTATAATAAAAGCACCTACCATTCAGGGTTGCTGAGAACAAAGAATGAGATCATTACTCCTAACACATAGGATCAATGGGTGGGAGCCCAAAACAAGGAGCCCAAATTCACATTGAACAAGTTTTTCTACAACCTGGTGCTGATATCCAGGGTTGTTTGGCTGTCAGCACTCAGATCTCTCCAGGAAAGGGGGACTCAGAATGGACCCTGACCTAGGAGAGCGCCAATATTGAGAAAGAGGTCCTATTAGGCACAGCATGGAGCCCTTAGTTCAGCCAGGTGATCGCTATTCCTGCCTCTCCTTCCCCCAAGCTAAGCCCTGCCCAGCCTAGGCTGCCCAGCATAGGGGAGGACCCTGTTTGTACGGCCTGTGTGTGTGCTGCCAGCGGCAGTGGGTGGTGGGTGGTCCCTCTAGCGGGAATGCTACTGAGAACAGATGGGGCTTTCCGAGCTGTTTGAAGGTGGCAGCTTGATGTATATTAACTGGCAAACTGCTCATCGTGCAGGGGCGGTCCGGAAGAAGGACTGCAGTTCTGAGTGGGCGACTGGGGACCACGGAGGGAAGTTGGCAAGCTGTACGGCACGATGTGGGCGGAGGCGAGGGCAGAGCTGTAGGTGGGGCGTGCCTGGGAGGTGAGAAGGTGAGACAGCTCCTCCAGAGCAGGCCTGGCCCTGACTTTTCGCTAAACGAAGCATATTGAACAACATTTGCTTAACTTGTCACATAGAAACAACACCCTGGGAGCCTAGAATCGGTATGGTGCTGCAGGAGACATTGCGACTCTTCTGCTCCAAGCTGCAGACCAGGAAACTGAGGCCTGGAAACCCGTCTAGCTCCTGGTCAGGGTGAAAGTCAGTCTTCCTACAAATCCAAGTATTTGGACTTTTTCTTCCCCCCAGTTTTAAAAGTATGATGATCGACACAAATGGAGTTTTGAAAGAAAATTAAACAATCATCCAATACCCTAATTGTGATCATTTTTTGCTTTCATTTTTAGGCTTTTAAAGATGTATATATTTATGCAGCTGCAACCATAGAGGAGAGAAAATCCTGTTTTCACATTTAATAGCATGATATTTTCTCGAGCTTCAGTCTTCAGAGCTGTCACAAAACACCATGTTCCATTGTTGAACAGTATATTCAATGTTGAATGACAAAATTGAAACATGAAATGTGACCAGGTCTGAATTTAGTCAAGACTCCCTCCGCAGCAGCTTCCTGTCTGTCTGATGTCCCTCTTGTCCTATCAGGACAGACTATATTTTGCAAAAAGATAATTTGCAGCCAGAATAAGAAACAGAACAGGGCAGGAAATTGGGTTTGCCTGAACCCCCAGACATTACTGGATGTTTGTGTTCTGCAGAATGTGGTTCTCATCTCTGGTGCACATTGAAATCACCTCAAGAGCTTTTTAAAAAATGTTGATATCCAGACCCAGCACACTGAGATTCTGACTTAGTTGTACTGGAAGGGAACCCAGGAGTAGATATTTTTTTTTCAAAGCTTTACAGGATCCTGATATGTATCCTGAATGAAGAACTACTGATCTAAAGGGCCAGCTTCTTAGAAAGATGCTCACCCCATCCACATAGAAGATAGAGGCAGATGACTTAGAATCATGTCCTACAACAGAGTAGAGATTTTTTTTTAATCATCTGCCTAGTGTGACAGCTGCAATTTGCATAGAACATACTTTAAATTACTTGGAAGAATATTAAAAATAATGGGAGGGTTGTTAGTAGGAAGGGAATGGAGGGGAGCTGAGGGGAATTGGGGGTACGTTATAAATGGGCACACAGTGAATAGAAGATTTATTCCTGGCCCACCAGAAGAACTTGTGGTGGCTTTCTGATTAAGATTTTATAATAATGAAGAGAACTGTTTTGGCATTGTCTGGTACAGCAAATATTTGCAGCATGGGTCTCAGCCAAGCCTGTAGTGGACAAGCCTGGACTCTTCCCATGGGCTGGAGACTTTCTTCCCACAGCCTGTAGGAGAATCCAGGGAATCAGAAAGGTGTGCTCTCAGCACCAAAGGCACCAGGTCCACAAATGTCTGTCTGTTGTTAGTGAACAGGGAATGATGCTCATTTCTACCCTCTTATATCTTTCTTCACCAAATGAGCTTTTAACACTGTCTCTAGTTCTCCTCCCTCCAGGTTTGGTAGGCTTTGCCAAGATTGATTTGGCACATTCAACTTCACTGGCTGGGCTGGGGATGTGGCTCAAGTGGTAGTGTGCTCACCTGGCATGCGCAGGGCGCTGGGTTCGATCCTCAGCACCACATAAAAATAAAAAAATAAAAATAAAGATATTGTGAACTTCACTGGCCAATACCATGTGTTGTGGGGTGCCTTTCATTCCCTGTGTCTGGATCTTCTTGAGACTACCTATCTGCTTTAAGGGACTGAAGAAGAATAGGAAATCAATTCAATTCAGCAGACATTATCTGAGCATGTGTTCTATACCATGAACAGTGACTGATACCAGAGCCACGTAGACACGATTTAAAAAAAATCCTTGTCCTTCCTAAGTGTGTTGTGAGGTAGACTGTGCTGGGCCCCCTTGATGGGCAACAGGGACTGTGAAGCACACGGGAGAGAACAATTCATTTTACTCCAGCACTTGGGAATCTCCTTACTGTGGAAGGAGAATTTGTCCTGTACTTAGAAGTTGTTCCAGAAATCAATTACTGGGTAACAGATGACTCAAAACTTAGTGGCTTAAAACAATTTATTATACTATCTCAGAGTCCTTTGGGTCAGTTGGTAGTTCTTACTTGGAATCTTTCAAGGAGCTGCAGTCAGGTTGCAGCTGTGGCTGGAGTCATCTGAAAGTCAGATGGGCTGGACATCCAAATGGTTTTGTTACTCACATGTCTGGCACCTCATCTAGGGCGGTTTGAACAGTTTCGGCTCGTAAGGTATCTCTCTCTAGGTGGCCTCTTCACTTGTTTAGTTGGGCTTCCTCACAGCATGGAAAACTCAGGATAATCAAATGGCTCCTTGCATGATAAGTGTCTTCTCTCAGAACATGCATTCTGAGAGGCCAACAGGAAAACTGCAAGGTTTTTTATGATCTACCCTGGGGAGGTATGCAATGTCTCTATTGGTCTTCCCAGATTCAACTGGAAGGAGATTACATGAAGGCATAAAGATCAGGAAACATGGTTCTGTGGGCAGGTTCTTTGGAACCATGCTTCCCCAGATGGATGGGATTTCCACATCCAAGATGGGGGTAGGGGGGAAGACGTTATGAGCAAAGCATGAATGTATATCCAAAATAAAGAGCAGCTTTAGTTTTGATCTTTTAGATCGAAATGGAAAATAAGACCAGAAAGGTAGGTAGTGATCAGGCCTTGGAGAAATGGGGATTTTCTTAGGCCTTAGGGAATCACTGCTTGTTGCAAGGTTGAAAAAACCCACACAATTAGATCAGTACTTTGTTTTGAGCACGTATGCAGGAGTGTAGAGGATGACTTGGTGGATGGGAGTAGAGATACCTCTCAGAAAACATATACAACAGGGCTGGGGACATAGCTCAGAGTGCTTGGCTTGCATGCATACGGCCCTGGGTTCAATCCCCAGTGCAAAAAAAAAAAAAAAAATTGAATGAGAAAACATAAACAGGCAAGGTGAGAGAGCTGAGGATTCCATGGAGGGCAGGGCGATGGGACTGGGTGGGACAAAGAGAGAGGATAGACACAATAATGGCTCAGAAACAAAATTAACAGGAGGCAGCAGAGAGGGCAGCATGAGTAGAACATGAGACTGGGGCTCAAGACTAGGCAACGAGGCCAGAGGTGGGGTACTCAGGGGAGAAGCCTGAGGCTGCGATAAAGAAGCCACATTCAGATTCATGAACATGGGTGGCAGGAAGAGGCCTTAGAAGGGATAGGCCATCAAGAAAGCGCGGTTTCTCTCTGGACATAAGAATTTCCTGGAGTGTTCATTAAAAACAAAGATACCTGACGTAGAGAATCTGATTCTGCTGGCCTGAGGCTGTGATGCTGGTCCTTGGGCCACACTTTGAGGACGATTTATGTAGATAATGAAGATTATTATAGTTAGTACGTTGGGAAAAGGCTACATTAAGTCTGGAGGAGTGAGCAGACAAGTCAGGGTAGGATCCAGAGAATTCCATGGTTGACAGGTCAACGAGACAGAAGTCCCTAAGAAGGAAGGAGCAGGCATGTGCTGTGCAGTGCAAGGAGGTTAAGTGAGACTGAGAACATCCTCCAGGTTTTTTTCATGAAGTCTTCTGTGAACTTGAGGTAGAAGAAGTCATAGTGCAAGAGACCAAGAAATGACTGCATGACGGTCTCTGAAAGTGCTGGGAATAGAAGAAGGAAATGACCATGCCACCGAAGGGTTTTTGAGGGGAGCATCCTTTCAGGATGAAGGGGGCCTGAAGAGGGAAGAGAAGGTGGAGAATGAGAGAGATGAGCAAGGGAAAGAGGGAAGACAGCAGTAGAACACTGTGATTAAACCAGGGACTTTTCTATCCATCTTTCTTCTATTTCTGATTGCTCCTACTGGCCGTGCACCTTTGAACTAGTGACTTAATCTTGCTGAACTTCAGTTCTTCCATCTGTGCAGTGCAGATAACAACACCAACCCTTCTGGACTATAGTGGGAATCACGGCACTCAGCATTAGTTTCTGCCACTACTGCTGATTACCATGATGCTGGATGCAGCAACAGAGGAAATGATACAAATAGTAATAATTAATAACTGATACTAGGAAAACAAAGGGTTTTTCAAAAATATATTATAAAAATTTAAAAGATAAAGTAGAGAGACTCATATAATGAATGTTCATCCACCCATCACTCAGATTTTATAAATCATAATATTTTGTTAACACTTACTTCATCCATTTTTTATTATTGTTATTGCTAAAGTATTTAAAAACAAATCCCAGCTCTCCTATCATTTGCCCTTTTTTGGGAGGCAGGTACTTGGGATTGAACTCAGGGGCACTCCACCACTGAACCACATCCCCAGCCCTGTTTTGTATTTTATTTAGAGACAGGGTCTCACTGAGTTGCTTAGCACCTCGCTTTTGCTGAGGCTGGCTTTGAACTTGCCATCCTCCTGCCTCAACCTCCCGAGCCGCTGGGATTACAGGTGTGCGCCACCACCTCCAACTTCATTTCACACTTTTACATCTAAAAAATGTGATTTTGAAATCATTGCTTACATAACCACAGTGTCATTACACACCTGATAAATAATAATGACCCCTTTGGTAGCAATTAATTTCTAGTTCATAATCAAGTTTCTCTAGTTGTGTAAAAATGATTTAATCCGAGACCCAAAATACTGCATTGGGTTCTTACCTGTTGAAATCCCTTAATCTGGAACTGTCTCTCCTCTCTTTTTCCATTGGATTATTGGAAAAACGAAATGGATTAATGGCTAGGCAGAAAAACAATCACATTTTGGATTTGCCTGGTTTCTTCCCCACAGTGTCACTTAACTTGTTTGTCTATGCTTTGAAATTCCTTTAGCTAGAGATCAACTTGATCTCTAGGACCGGCTTTTGGATGGTCAAATACAGATCACAGTGGTGCTTTGTGTCCCATGTGGCAATGATTGCAACCTTGGCCACTCATGACCATCAGCTGGGGACACCTTTAAACTATCTCCACACCCAGGTTACACTCCAGGCCTTTTAAAGTATAATGAGTGGGGGCAGATCCCAGATATCAATGTTGTGAATGCTCCCTTAGGTGATTCTGATGCAGATGGCATGCCATGTGGTGTATATTTCATCTCATCAGGAGGTCCCTAATGTTGGTTGTCCCATTTTCAGTGACTTTGATAACAGCATCAAATTTTGTTACTAAAGTTATCTAGATAAGGTACTGGCCACCTCATCTATCCGAATAAAGTTCCCTACCAACATTCAATTTGATTGTATCCTCTACTGAGGATTTTCATCTAACCCAAATGGAACTGCAAAAAAAAAAAAAAGAGTTTCTAACTCTTCATCCCATTCTCGTTTTTTAGCTGGAATTCTTCCATAAAAAAGAATTTTCCCTTATCTTCTATTTGGTTACTCTGTGATACAATCCAGGCAAAGCAAGATAAATGCTTAATTTCTTCCAAGGGGCTTATCTTCACCCAGGAGAAGGATCACATCCTTTTCTGAGAGCAGTGAAGGGAGCAGTTGAAGAGGCGGACCTTCTTGGAGGTGTGGGAGGAGGTGGGGCTTTGACTGCCAGAGGAGGTCAGCACCCTCAGTGAGTGAGGTCAGCAGGAAGGAAATAGAAGTGTGGAGAGAGTGCTTTGGGGAATGAGGCAGGCAGTTAATTATCAAGGAAAGGAGGAGTGCTGAGTGGCCCAAGGTCCAGCTGGGACTAGAGTGTGAATTCATGTTGGAACTGGAAGTGACAAATTTCTGTAGCCATGTTTAGCAGCAGAAGAGGATTTTCCTAGCCTGGCTAGTGTTGGAGCTAGTGAGGTGGGTACTGAAGGACAAATGGGTGAGGGAATCAAGGGCACAGGCAAGGCCGGACTGCAGGGGCACTGCGATTTCTCTGTCTGTATGGGTGGTTCCCCTGCCCAGAACACTCTCCTTTCCAGGCCAACTCCTGCTCATCCTTCAGGTCTCATTCAGGTGCCATGTCCTGACTCTCATGTCTGGCCGAGCAGCCCCATTTCTGCACTCACAAGGTCCCCTCCTCTGGCCCTAGAAAAGCTTATATCACCAACAGTACAATTGTTTGGCTGTGTCTCTTATTAGCCTGTAAGTTCTGGTTGAAGCCAATTGAAGTCCATGAGAGAAACAATATGAGCTTTGAAGACAGGAGAGTAGAGAAGGCAGTGGTCACAGAAAGGAGTATTTATAGAACATCACCAAAACATTGCTATTGATCTTGGTAACTGAGAGACATCGCCATCATAAACCCAACAGGCTCAAGTTTTCCAAACACAGGTTAGATGGCACCAGCCCCACACACCAGCCTCATTAGACGTTCTCAACACATTTGGAATAGAACTTCAAATCCTCACTCTGCCTCACGAGGAGCTCCATGACGTGCCACCATTAATGCCCTCACTCTCTGCTCATGAGTCAGTGGCTCCTTGTTCTTTCTGTTCATCTGCACATGGGCACACCACAAAGCCTTGCTGTTGTGCTTCCTCTTCCTGGAGCAGCCCTTCCCCAGGTAGTAGCCCATGTCTCCCCTTGTCTTCCTCAGGTCTCTGCTATTGCATGTTCTCAGACTCCCTCCCTGACCTCCCCCTGCTTGTTACCTTCCCCCGCTCTCTTCTTCATGGGCTCACAGTCACTTGGCACCCAAGTTGTTATTTGTCAACTGTCTGATCCCCACCTGATGTCATTGCCATCACGGTGGGAACTTCTTCTTGTCCACCACTGTGTTTTCAGCACCTAGAACAGTGCCTGATTTGTGGCATCCACCATACGTGTGTGTTATTGTGCACACCTAGTGCCTTTGAAGGACAAAGGAATAGAAGCATGAGTAGATGAATGCTTGCCTATACTTGCTGTACTCCTTGTGCACCACAGGATGAAGCACTGAACCCCAAACAGACAGGGCAGTGCTGGGAGCAGCACCAGTGAGGTTCCATCCTCGGCACTGAGAACCGGGCTAGTGATTTGTCACAGGTGAACTGCAAACACAGGAGTCATGGCAATGCGTGGGAGCCATGTGAAGTGGCTGTGGCACTCACGGTGGTCAGACCTAGTGGCATTTATTCAGCTAGCACATGCTGAGCCCCTCCTGTGGTCTGGGCACTAAGGCAAGCACAGAGACGCCTGGAGGAATAAGACATAAGCCCTCTCCTCAAGCAGAGGACAGAACAGAGGTGCAGCCTGAGAAATAGACAGGTCAAATGAGGTGTGCTGGAGCTGGAGGGTTGTGAGGTTTAGGATAACAGACTGAAGAAACCCAGATCCTGGCTCTGCCACCACCTGGTTGAATGATCTCAAGCAAATAACTTACCCCATGTCTTATTTTTCCCCTCTGTAAACTGGAAATAATAATAATGCCTGTCTCCTAGGACTGTGAAACCTAAATGAACGTGCCTATGGTGTGTATGCATACATATGTACACATACCTTAGAATACTACTTGGTACCTAGCCTACCATATAAATGTTGGCTGGTAGCCAGCCATGGTGGCACAGGCCTGTAATCCCAGAAACTCAGGAGGCTGGGGCAGGAGGATTGCATGTTTGAGGCCTGCCTGCGAAACTTAGCAAGATGTTGTCTCAACATAATAAAAAGGACTGGGGTGTTGCTCAAGGGTAGAGCGCTCCTGGGTTCAACCCCCACGATTGCAATAAACAAAGTAAATGTCAGCTAGTTTTTATTATTATGAGTAGTGTATACTTGGAGAGTGTGGGGGCTCAAAGCCAGGAGGGGGCAGTGCTCCTGGAGTGCAGGAGGGGGCCTGCACAGAGGGCCCACAGAGCAGAGTCCCTAGAGTGGAAGACTGAGAGATGAGTGACTTTCTTGCAGGGAAGAGGGACGGCATGAGGAAAGTGAGGGAAGCTTCCAGAGTACTTGATCACATAGGGAACATGAGTTCAGAGGAGATAAGGGCGTGACAAAATGTTCCTGGTAGGAGCAGAGGGTCTGGTCAGAGCCGAGCATAAGACTGAGAAACTGCTTCTGGGAGACCTGGGTCCTGATGCGGCAGGTTTCAGCCTGTCCAGTGAAGTGGCCACAGGATGGCTCCATGACCACAGAATAAACCAGGGCCTTCCACAGGCTGATTGTTTATTTTTCTTTCTTTCTGTTTTTTTTTATTTTATTTTTTTTAAGGAAGAAATACAATTTGCGGGTGCTGGAGAAGACATCAGTTTTGTTTCGTGGGCTGCGTGAGTCATCCAGGAACAAGGTTGGAGATGTAAGGACATTCTCCCCAGCCTTCTGTGTGTCACTTCATGCCTGCCCAGGCTGGTCATTCATGCCTTCCGGCAGCTCAGACTTCCTTGTGTGGAAAGGTCCAGTGCTGGGCCCCTCTGAGCTGAAGGTCCTAGACCTCCAGGATCCATACCAAACCCAACCCCATTTTTGCAAGCCTCAAAAAAGGTAGAGGGACCCTGCCTGCCTCCTCCCATTCTATTATGGGATTTTGGAGACAGGCGGGTGTGTGTTTCCTCCTTGGCTATGCTTCTTCTTGTGTGACTCAGTCACCTCCCTGACTCATCCGATCATCAAGTTTCTCATCTGAACTTGAGGTGCAGGACTCCAAGGAGATAGCGTGACATCTGGGGCAGATATTTGCAGAAGATCTGCTCAGCAAATCTTTCTTCTGCCTTTCCCTATAGGTGTGGAACTTGGAAAATACAAAGACTCTTTGATGTCCTTTCTTGAAGTCCCCAGACCTGCCCCTTCCCTTCTCTGAACCCAGTATGGAACCTTTAAAAAGAGATGTTTGAACTGAATTCTCTCAAAGTGCTTGATCCTCTTCCAGGACCCAGAGTCTAAAATTCTTTAACTGAGAACAAACTTGCCTTGAGCCATCATTTCTCCTTAGAAACCTTGAGGTGACATGAGGGATGTGTTTGTGCTCAGCTAGTTAGAGAGTTGAATGGGTTATTAATGGTGCATAACTGAGTAATGGCTTCCATCAGGTGCTAAATTAATCTGAGTTGCTGGTTTCAGTGGATGGGAAGTGCTATTTGGATTGACAGCCAGGTTACTGTTTAGGGTTGAACTCAGGAGTAGGCTGAGGGAGGGACTAGAATGGGTGGCCCCTCCCCAGCCTGCTATCAGGCTTCATCAGCCCCCTGTGGGAAGAAGAGGGGAGGACATTTGTTCTGTCTTGGAGCAGGCAGTTTGTACCTGTCTGGAAGTAGAAGCAGAGAAAACAACTCTCCATGCCTGAGCTGCCTGATAAAATATCAGTGTTCTGTCAGGATCAGGAAAACTTCATCTGTAAGAAGCAGGCAGCCTGGCTTCCTGGAAAAGGCACATATTTTGGACTGGGAATCTTGTCCCACTTCTGCCTCCTTCTGGCCATGTGTGGGTGAGTTATTTAACCTTTCAGAACCACTGTTCCTTTCATCTGTCAAGTAGGGGCCATAGTAATCTTACACCTCACAGAGGTCTCTGGATTATGTGAGTTAAGGGGAACATCCTGCACATAGTAGGTGCTCATCGAACAACCAGTGTACTAAGCCTTTATCGAGCCCTCTCTGGTTGGAAAAATCTCCTCTCTATATTTCCATAGCAGTCACTCCTTGTCATGGTGGAGGCTCAGAACTACTCATGGATCTGCCTTCATTTCCTCTCAAACTGGAAGCTTCTAAGGAGTAATGATGGCTTTGAATCCACATTTATCCCCTAGTGTGCCTGGCACAGAGTAGGTGTTCAATTAAAGAATCCTGAATTAAATGGAGGGCTGACTCCAAGAGAAGAAACAGAGTGTCGGTCCTTGCCAGCCTCCCTCGCCAGCCTAGCTTCCTGGCTCCTGCCAGTCAGACAGGTGCCAGTGAGAGGGTGTGAATGTGCAGGCTTGGCCCTCAGGACTGAATATGCTGTGAGGACCCAAAACTGGGCAGGGGGACTGAGGTAGGTCTGCCATGAACTGCCTGGAGGCTTATCTTCTGTCTCTTTGAGAGTAAACCTTGAGGTCAGATATCCAGCTTGCAGACCCCATTTAGGCCAAAGTGGCTCTCCTCGTCATCCATAATGGAAGCCTCCAGCAGAACATCACAGTTAATTGCAAATGAGGGTGAGTCACACAAAGCAGCCTGAAAGGAGCTGGCACTCACTCTAAAAGGACAAAGAGACCAGCCAGAAGTCTGCGGAGGACTAGCTCTGGTATCCAGGGAGCTGCGGGGCACTCGGGGAGGAGGGCAGAGAGCGGTCGTCACATCCTCCCTGATCCCTGATGTGCCATGAGGCCACACAGAGGTGATCAGTCTGGAAATGTCTTATATGATTATCTTTTCCAATTTTAAAAGCACGAAACAAGTACCAATAACATAATAGCCATCTGTACACATAATTAGTTCTTATGATAGTTCTGTGGAGGGACCAAGAGCAGCCTCATTGTAGATGTGAACATGGAGAACTGGGGAGTTTGTGGCTCACCCAAAATCACTGTGGCAGCTCTGTGATGGGAAGCCAGAAAACCTTCTGCTACCAGAGCCTGTGCTGTGTTCTTTCCCCGACCCAGGGCAGGAATGGTCTCTGCACGTGTGACACCCTTCCAGCAATGAGGTGCTCACTGCCTCCCAAGCGTAAGCTCAGCTGATATCCAGCTCCTACATACATCAGGCACTGTTCAAGGCCTTTACTAATATTAACTCATGAGCCCTTCCAAATACCCCGGGAAGATGGTACTGTTATTTCTTTCCCTGTCAAGTGAGAACAGAGGGGCCCACTGACTTGTCACTGTCACACAACTGTTAGGTGAGAGAGCTGGACTATTACCCTGGTGGCTGCCTCCTGAGGCTGGGCTCCTATCAGCCTCCCACAGGGAGCCCCTTCACTGATACACTGCTGTGTAAGGACTTTTCCTACTCGGATGCAAATCTATTGCCCTGGACTGTTGCACACTGGTTTCAGTTGTGTCCTCAGGTGCAAAAACAATTCCAGTCCTTCTTGGATGTGACAGAGCTTCAGGTCACTGCCTACTCCCCTCTCTCCCTTCCCCTGGATCTTCTGTTCCTTCAGTTCTGATTTCCCTCTGCCTTCTGGTGTTAAGGGACCTCAGTAAGGGGCAGAACTGATCTTGAAATTAATCTCTAGATCTAATGAGCTTATTGGGAGTCTCATCCCCCCTTTGACTCTTGAGTCATTTAAAACCTCAGGTCATGTTTGGCTGGTCATGGTGAGGCCCATGGCCCCCACCGCCTGCTTGTGCTCTCAGATGTTGGCTGTTAGCAGTGCCCTGCTCCCACTGTCTCGGCTCTAGAGAGGTCAGCTGAGCCTGAGCATAAGGCTCAGCTGGGGGCCAGGCTCTTCCTACTCCTCCTATTGTCTGGGTGCCCTCTAAGAGCTCCCTCCTAGATGAGGCTGAATGAGGGCAGAGCAATGAGCCACAGCGCGGCCCAGCATGTGGTTTGTTGGCAATTGGAGCGAAACTCCCCCTCACCTCAGAGCTGCCCAGGGGAAAGGCGGAGGCCACCGGGTGCTATAAAGGTACCACTCATGGGAATGATGGGAGTGGGGGGTGAGCTGTCTGAGCTGGTGTCTCAGCACTGGCTTGAATGTGGTGCATCAAGCTGTCTTCTCTCAGCCCACCACCAAACAACAATGTTTTGAGGGAGAATAGAGGAAGCAACAGAAAAGTTCTTTGGCTTCTTGGTCCCCTGATGGTCTTTCTTTCTTATTGTTTATTTATTAAAAAATCAAAATAAGGTCAGGGAAGGGGGGTCATCCTTGGTTTTGGCCAAGTCCTAAAATGTGATCTAAGGAAAAAAGGAAATGTATTAGAAGTTATCAGGGAGCTCATGGAGGAGCTTCGAGGTCTGTGAGAGCTTGGAAATAGTAAGGAGCTAGGGTAGGAGGGAATAGACAGTCAGGTCTTGCTCCTTCCAATTTGGCATCCTGTGTTATTGGGCTCAACCTTTAATATCCCAGGGCAGAGTGTGATTGGTTAGGCTTATATCACATGCCCACTTCCCTGGCAGTACCATAGTGACAAAGGAGGATTCTGGGAAGGGAGTCTCCAGGAACCACCCAGTTTCTATATTTGAGGAAAAGATATACCCATCTGCCACACATGGGTCTACACACAACAGGGGGGGTGGGAGAGAGAGAGAGATCTCTAACAGGAAACTGGGCTGTTTTTAAGCAGAAAAAGAATGCTGGATAGCCAAAGAAAATGTTCCTCCCACAAAACCCAGGAGCTCAAATAATTCATGGTTTAAAAAGAAAAACTAGGAACCTCTTTCTTTGAAGACATGGAAAGTTGGTATTCAGAGAATATAGTCATCTTATCTCTTCTCCCTGGAGGGGATGGGAAGATTTCTTTTTTTTTTTTTTTTCATCCCATCCTGGGGAAAACTAGATGATAATTTCCAGTGCAAAAAGAAAAGGTCCAAACAGATAGAGGTGCCTTAAAGGTTCGAATTCAAAGTTCACATCCAGCTTCAGTTGCTTGATCCAAAGTGACATAGCAAGATACTCTGGAAAAGTACTCTAGTGAGAATAAATGAGGGTATAGAGCCCTAAGTGCAAGAGATATTTAGGTCTCCCTGTTAGTTATTGTGTTTCCAATATGTCTGGTCTATAGTACATCCTGATAAGAGATGTTCTAGTTTGGGATTTATGGAAAGACATGAAAGTTCTGGAGAGTTAAGTTCAGGGATAATTTCTAGGGTATAAGAAAGAGGGCAAGCTCCAGCCAAGAGCCAAAGAAAAGCAGTGTTGGTCCATAGGGAGTGGCTAGCATTGGTCATCTGGAGCCATCACCTTTGTGGATTCTTTCTATTTATATATTATTAGGTTTCCCTGCAGGGACACTGTGAATAACACACATCCACAAAGGAGGGGGGTCAGTTGGATAAGCAACTGGACCCACTGGACCAGAGCCTGACACAAAAAGGGAAGTCCTATCGGGGAAGTATACCACGGGGTAAGAATCCACCATCCCTTCCTTCTGGTGGAGTCAGCCCAGGCCTCCACCATGGGGGCACAATGCACTCCTTGTGGTCCGGTAGCATGCTGGATGGCACGCTGGATCTTACTTGGGGAGAGCCAGGCAGAGCATTGATAATTAGTCCTTGACCATAAACAGATATATAGAAGCGGAGACCCAGAGCCATCAGGAAGGGCTGTAAAAGTTGAGAACTGGTGATTTTCATTTTGATTGGGAAGTATACACACACATGTTCAGACTACCCGTGCACCATGGGCCTGCTCCCACGAACGCCCACCAACATATCCCACTTGCATCACCTTCTCACACACCAATCAGATCATCTCTCTGAAGACCTTAGCACAGTGCTTGCTCCAAGGCTAGCCATTCTGAGTGATGGAAATGCCTGCTGTTCTGCTCTCTGACTCTAGTTCTACCCTGTAACATCCCCTAATTATGACCTATTCTGCTTCCACAGATAGACATATGAAAACCAGGTGCCCCCAGAGCTTCTTTCTCCCTGATAAAAACACTTGGAAAGTTTTCCAGATCCCTGAGCTGATCCTGGCCTCCCTTTCCAGGCCTCAGACTGTGCCGCAAAGGCAGCCTGCATTATGACATTACTCCTGCTTATCCGGCCTAGTAGTTTTTGGAAACTGAGTATCTCATTCTTCCTTCAGTCCTGGTGACCTGTGGGTTAGGGCTCACTTTTGGTTATCCCAAGCTCAAGTCAGGTCTATGTTTTGACCAGCTCTGCCCTTGAGGTGGCAGCAATGCAAGGGCCTGCCCTCAAAGGTCCCACCTCACCCAGGGCTGGGCGTGATTATGGGCTGTGAGCTGTGGGATGCCAGGGTTGGTTCCTGCTGCTCTTGATCTCTGTCTTTCAGTAGCCCCAACAGCCCATACCACAAGACCTGGCCCAGATGCAGAAAAGCAGAGGTGTTAGCCGTTTACTCCTGCTGTTTGTCTAACACCCACCTAAGTGGGAGGGAGTCTCCCCTGAGCCTGGAGTCGTGACAGGCTTTGTGCAGCCTTGCACAGCTCTGCACGGAAAGGGCTGTCATTTCATCCTTTGTCAGGGCCACCAGCAGGGTGGGGATGTGGGCAGGAGTGACTGTGCCTTGGGCAGGAGCCACAAAGGAGCTGCAAGGCCCACCCAAGCAAGTTGGATGCTCTTTGTGCCTCCTACCCTCCTCAGGCTGAGAAAAGAGTCCAGAGGCAGAGGAGGCCCCACAGGAGGGACAGGGCTTCAATCTTCAGCTGGGCACAGGCCCCCAGCTCCAATCGGTCCCATTGTCCCAGGAAACTGTGGGAGGCATAGAGGCTCTTGTGGGAGCTATAATCTGCATTTCATTTTATGGATTTATACTGGCTTTGTTCATTTCCTTTTGTTTCCCCAGAGTTACTTTTGGTGGAAATGGTTCTTTTGAATATTTTTCAATAACACTAAAGACAGAAAATGAGTCCATCCCCCACCCCTATTCTATCTAGATGATTCCTAAGACTGGGAAGTCTGGGCAGAGACACTTCCCCCAGGCAGAGGTGGGGGCTAGAGGAGAGCCGAAGGCAGAAAACGGAAGGGTGAGAGTTACCGAGCCCCTTCTAAGGGCCAGGCATTTTCCTGTACATAATCAGATTTAATTCTCACTGCAGGCCTACAGGTGAGCTGGGTCATTCCCACTTTGTTTTTTCAGACAAGGAAACAAAAGACTGGGAGAAGTTAGGCCACTTGGATTTTCCCTAGCTGGTAAATGGCATAAGACTGGAATTCAAGTCTGACTCTCTCCCTTCCATGGAGTGTGGAGACTCAAAGGGAGAAGTCTCCCACCTGCCAGCCCACACTGGACTCCCTCAGGATCCTTTCTTTGATCATCCCTTAAAGGGTTTCTATGTTTGGAGTCTATGAGCCAATCCACTCCCAGGTGTGTAAATGAACATCCTCCAAGGTAAGGCATGTCAGTGAGAGAGGGGAGAATTAAAACAGAATTTGAAGGCCCAACCCACCCAGCCATAAACCCTTTGGTCGGGCTCTGTTCTCAGCATCTCCACATGTTGGAAAGGCTTCAGTTGGCATGGGGTGTTCTGACTTAGCTAGAGATTTATTTCCAGGTTCATCTGCCAGAAGGAAGAAGGGGCCCAAGAACCCTGTGCAGGTGGAAATAAAAAAAAGCCAATGGCCCAGGCATTCTGTGTCTGTCTGCTCAGCCAAGCAGCAGCCAAGAGGTCTGAGTATGTGGGACTCAAAAAATGACACAGTCCTGAGAGGTCAGAACTGAAGGGCCTCTAGGGTTATCCCATCTAAACGCCTTATGTAAACACCTGGGGGAAATTAAGGGATTTTCCCAAGTCACACAGCTTGGTTCCCTTAGCCAGCTCCTGATTCAAAGTCTCAGGGATCAGCTGAGTGTTCTATCCTTTCCTCACTGACTTTCCCTGAGCTGTGGGGGAGTCACAGCAGGTTTCAGCTCAGAATCTTCAAGGAGGGTTGAGGAATCCACATTTTACCTCCCAGGCAATTCTTAGGCCCATTAAAATTGAGCCCCCTTGCTAAGCCAGGCAAACGAGGTTGAACAACATTCAATTTAATCGAGTGTTTAACTAGGCAGAGCAAAGGGACACCACTGCTTGACTTTGTCCACCTGCCCCTGGTCCCACTTTGAGTAGGCTGGGTGAGGTACATAAAATTGAAGCACCAGGGTGGCCTTTGCAGGGGTCTGTACTGTGGGCAACGCTGTCTCTGCTCAGCCCACTTCACTCCCTAAGTCACCTGTCTGAAAACCTGAAGGTTGTCCCTCTGCTCTAAGTGTTTTCATGATGGAAGGGCAGAGGTTGGGGGTAAACTACCTGTGCACTGAGTTCCAGGTCTGGTTCTGATAATATCTGGAACTCTGTAGAAGTAAGACCTGTCCCCACCCTGGGCTCATTTTTTCCCAGTATAATGAAAAGATGGCAGGAAGGCCCTCTCATTTGAAAGCCCCAAGACTAATTGATGATAGATGTGTGTTAGTTAGTTGGTGTCTTCTACCCACTTGTACAGGACGGGGTACACATATGTGTTTCCTAGGGATTTACTATCAGAGACATTGATTTGGAGGCTTAAGCAGGACTTGGGGTAGTTTATTTTGGTTAGGGACTGACTCAGGCAGGGGCCATAGGCAGAAAGGGAAGAAAAGGTATTCACCTGGGAGATCCCATACTTGTTTTGACCAGCTGACTTCAAGTATGTCTCCTAACTTTACCTTCTCACTTGACACTGAGCCCCATAGATCAGCAGAAATATCCGACCAGCAGAAATGAAATGTGCTGTTGGAGCTGGCAAGAGGGAGGGGGCGTGGGGACACCAGTGAGAGGTGTGGACAGGGAGGGAGGAAACCAGCCTTCCTCAGAACTGGGTTGGCTTCAGAGATGCACACAGGGGTCATTCTGATTTTAAAATAGTCACTACATTTGGGAGTATATTGTGTGAAAGAACATAGAAGAAAGTAATTAGTTACAGGTGATTGTGGTAAAGGTAGGGGTGGCTTCCTGAAAGCATTAGCTCAACGTGAGGCAATGTGAGAAGGGAATTGAAGGATTTATCTGGCTCTGAGTTCAGTCTGCCAGTGGGGCTGGCTTGGAGGCCTTCTATCAGCAGGCCTAGAGCCTGCATCTACAGGATCTTGTCTGGCACTTGGTGGGCCTCAAGGCTCAGTCTGTGAGCACTGACTTGGATTCTAGGCCTGGGGGAGCTTTCCCAGTGCTGGGCTTTATGGGGGAGCAGCTAGTTGTTGGAATTCAGGGCAACATCAGATAATCATTGACCTCTCCTGCAGCCACACAGATGCTATCTCTCTGATCTGGGTCTCCTGGGTTTAAGGGAGGGCCAGGTAATGAAAAACTATTCTAATTCCCCTCTTCTCTTATTTCTGTGCTATACCCAGGTGCTGTAATCTCTTTTCTGGTTTCCTTAGCTCTTGTGAAGGTCTTTTTCATGCTTGGATAGTTGCTCAAATTGATGTTTCTGCAGGGGCACAAGTGCTGGAAAGTCCTATTCTACCATTTTGCTGATGCCCTGATCCACACAATACCACCAGCCTGTGTCTAGAATGTAAGATAAAAACCTCACTGTTCACTGAGATGGGTGGCTCATGTCCAGGTACCTGGGAGTCAGTGATAACAAACTGTAATACCCTGGAGCTCATGCACATCTCTGAACCAAAGTCCTCGCCAAAGAAGGACTCCTAGAGATCCCTGTGTATACCAAAGAAACATCCTGTGCCACCATTAACCCAGTAAGGTACCAATGCTGCACTCATAGCCAATGGGTAATGAGTCCCCAATATCCTTAATGACTACTTCATTAATTATTATTCTACATTAAAGCCTTGCAGACACAGGTTCCACTGTACCAATGGTTAATACATTACATGCTTCCATCCTGGTTGATAAATAACCTTTATGCAGAGATACTTAAGTCCCACAACCTACATCTAGCAACCTTGGATCCCTTCTCAGCTAGAGGGGTCTCCAAAGAGCATTGCTAAAGCCCTTTCTGATTGCTTGATTGAATTAGCTTCCCACAAATCCTACTGGACAATGTCTTTGAGTTCCCCCAGTATCTAAAGGACCAATCTATACCTTGCATACACCTAACAAGGAATACCTGGACATGAGCCACCCATCTCAGTGAACAGTGAGGTTTTTATCTTACATTCTAGACACAGGCTGGTGGTATTGTGTGGATCAGGCAGGTACCTATGGGAGTTACTTTGGTATTGATCACTCTGTTGGCTCATGAACCAGCCTGCTGCAGTTCTCATCCCTATATGTCCTCTGGCAAAAGTGGACTGGACCCTGGTTACTGGTGCTCAGCCAGTCCCTGGGACTGACCCTCCCAAACATCAGTCATCGTTCCCTGGAGTCCTCGAATGGCAGCCCATTGTACAAACCGCAACCTCAGAAAGATTTAGAAAAGGAGAGTCTTCATTATGATCCTTATATCCATAGGGTTTTTCTATTGGAAAGAATAAAAACCCATTCACCCTAGCTCAGCAAAGAGGTTTTTTTTTTTTTATAAAGCTCCATGCAGAAGATTAAGGGAAACCTCAAAGAAATCTAGAAGTAGGAACCATGTTAAGGTTGGCCTTCATAATTCTGGCTTGGATGCAAGTCAACTCTAGTTTCTGAGAAGCCAGTCAAGGAATCTTCCCTCTAATTCGGGATTGCAACATCAACACTTATAGAGGCTGCAACAGTGCCAACATGCATTGGGCAGGTAACCAGAGCGTGAAGCTGAACAGGTGGAGTGTAACGAGAGCATGTGGTGGAGGCTGGTGGATGGAAAACACGTGGTCCCTGCAACAGCACCCAGCACCAGAGCTGATTCCAGCCACATAGACACCAAGTTACAGCATGCAGAGCTTTTTAAAAGATGCCAAAGAGCTAGGGTTGTATGCAAAATCTCCAGAGTTTTAAAGATTTGTAACAGATTTCCAAGTCACAGAATGCTACGTGGGCTGGATATGACAAGTCTTATTCCAAGACTGCTGTGATGTGCCTTTTCAGTTGTTCCACTATTGACCTTACCTGTCCTCTACCAACAGGTGAATTCTTTCTTTAGTTCCTAATCCGTTTCCTAAGAAAAGTAAACTAATTGGTCTGGCTCATCCTTTTGGATCAGACCAGGCCAGGCCATGACTGGTTGCTTTTAGTTTGGGGGTCTTACTCTGCCTAGTCCAATCAGCCCTGGCCAGCAGGCAAGAGGGAATGTTGGGGCAAAATGTGGTCTCTCAATCAGCAGGCCCAGGGACAGGCCAGTTCCCCTTCACACAGGCTGTAGTCGTTCTGGCCCAGCAAACATGTCTAATACGGTATGTTATCCCAATGCCCAAATGTTCCAAAGAAACAGGATGGATGGATGGATGGATGGATGGATGGATAGATACATAGAAAGATAGATAGATAGAAAGTTTATAATACAAAATACATATTATATATGTTGAGAGAGAGAAAGAGAGATGTTAAGGAATTGCCTTATGGGATTATGGGGGCTAGAGGTCCAAAATGACAGGGCAGGCTGGCAGTGAAGGCAGGAATTAATGTTAAGGTCTTCAAGCAGAATTTCTTCTCTAGTAAACCTCAGTTTTTGCTTTAAGGCCTTCTTATTGAAAAAGCCTCCCACACACTTTTAAGGATCACCTCCTTGACTCAAAGTTATATGATTATAGATATTAACCTTTTCAATCAAATATCTTCATAGCAACATCTAGATTAGTGTTTGGTTTAATACATGAGTACTATAACTGAGCCGCTGCGTTGATCCATGAAACTAGCCGTCAGATAGCCCTGTTGTGGAGATATTGCTTCTCCTGTTTTCCAGATAAAGAGATTGAGGCTAAAAGAGGTCAAGTAAGCTTTCACAGCACAAGGATGTTGTGTGTCAGACCCAGGCCCTGAACTTAGCTCTGTCTCACTCTAAAGCCCAACTCTGAACTGCTTTTCAGTTAGATCAAAAGTCTGAATACATCTGATGTGACATTTGTAGACATTATACAAGAAGGGATTTGGTAAGGTATTTCGGCTTCCCTCTGAACTCGCTTTTGCTTTTCCTCTTTTTCTTTCCTTTTCTCCCATTATCCACTGTATTTCTCCTGGACTCCGTACCAAACTGGTAAAGTGACACTTTAACCTCCTAATAACATGATAAAAATGATTTAAAGGACTTTCTTCCTCTCTTAATAAAGCTTCCTCCCTGTCCATTAGAAAGGGGAGGAAGAGTGAAAGAAAGCAGGTCAGCATTTTGAGCTTTTCAAGCTGCTTTTCAATAAAGGAAAGAGGCAGGGAAAACTCCAGAGATGGGCATGAATTGTACTAAAGAAATTTCCTTTGGGAGAAAAGTTGATGTTTCCCAGAAAGTGTTCGTTTATTTATTTAATCAGCCTGCTAGAGCATCTTCAACAAGAGAAGATTTTGAGTTAGAGTGGCCCTGAAGTCTAGTGTTCACAGTACTAATAATGACATTGATGATGTGAGACTTTCCACACGGGGACACACTGCATGTCAGGGCTGAAAAGGCTCATGCTCAGGCAGCCATGGCAGGCTTTGTCCCAATGTCCTGTGCGAGTTCGGGGCAGGCATGCTAAGAGAACTCTCTGGTGCCTTTGGAAAAAGGATCATGATAACCTCTTTTCTTTTCTTTTCTTCTTTTATTTGGGACTGGGGATTAAACCCAGGGTTGCTGTACCACTGACCTACATCCCCAGTCCTTTTTCTTTCTTGAGACAGGTCCTCACTAAGTTGCTGTGGCTGGCCTCAAACTTACAATCCTTTTGCCTCAGCCTCCTGAGTTGCTGTGATTACAGGAGTACAACACCATGCCTAACTTGATACATTCTTGAGTCATAAAAATTCCTAGAGTGTTAAGAGTCAGAAGGACCCTCCACCCAACCCCTTTATTTTATGTTAGGAAACTGAGGCTGGAGAGAGATGATTTGCCACCATGCCACAACCAGAAACTATACCTCAGGGCAGCCTGGTCTCTCCTGTAAAATTCTCCCCTCAGAGCTGCTTTTTAGCTGAGAGAGAGAGAAAGAGAGAGAGAGAGAGAGAAAAGTGCACCCAGTCTCCAGGGGCGAGCAGCAGGGTTCTATAAAAAGGATAATGTGTGTATTTATTCTGCCTCCTGTTATCTTTGGCATGGCTTTGCATGCCAATCCTTAACCCTTTGCAGAGCTCAGGGCAGCATCTCCACAGAGGATTCCAGTCTGAGCAATAGGCAAAGGGCAAGGGCAAGCACTTGGAAGAGTAGGAGGCATTAAAAAGTTCCTGAGTGAGCATACAGAAGGGGATACGTCAGAGGGGAGAGGAGAGGGAGCTGGAGAGAGAACTGGGGAGTGAGGAAACGTCTTTCAGGGCTTCCCCACCAGTGGAATCACACTTTTGACAAATTTTCCTTTTGTGTCTGTGAAGGGGATTTCAAGATGGACTCAAGTGGTTGCTAAGGCAACGGTGTTAACAGTCGTCATTGCCATGGAAACCCTTTCGGTGGCATAATATAAATATTTTCCTTAAGAATGAAATGGGGAGTTGAGTGGGCGATGTTATTTGCTAATGCGCACAGGGTGTGGCCAGAGTCTGCAATGGATGGGTGGAAGGAGAGGACCAAATTAGCTCAGATTCTGTGGACTTCACCCAACAGGCTGTTTTTATTTGTTTGTTTTAGATATAAAAGCCAAAAAATGTGAGGGGGCACAGATACCAGCTAAAATAGTCCATAGCTCTGTAGCAGAGACAAATAATTGTCCATTTTTCTCTAATTTCTCTCAGGGATGGTCTGAAGACTTCTTTGGGAGTAGTGGTGAAGGCATTTGGAAGAGTTTCCAGAGCCTCCTCTTCCTCCTCCAACCTTCTCAGATGGAGGATGAAGTGTCAAGACCGTCCATGAATACTAGAGGCTCCCAGGGAGCAGCAGGGAAGGGAATGGCCAGGAGTGGGTGATTCCTTGCCTTGTGGGCTCTTTTAGAAGTTAGAAGCCACCGAAAGGCCTCTCCCATTGACTACATTGGGCATGTTCCCACATTCATAGGTGTCCTGGCCACCCCATGGATGCTCTTAGCTTCCTCAGAAGACATACTTGTCTCTCGGGCAAACAGGACCAGATGACCTCTGAGATAACTTCCAATGCCAAGATCCCAGGATTCCACGGTCCCGCCCTCAGAGCACAATGGCGGTTAGCAGAGGCTGGAGGGAGAGGCTGGTTAGGGGAAACGCTGTTCCAGCCCATAGGAGAAAGCAGGCCTAGTGTCCCATAATCACTAGTGGAAAGGATTTTGCAATCTTCGACACAAGAAAAGATAACTGTTTGAGGTGACAGATATTCTGGTTACTGATTTAAAAAAAATAAAATAAAATCAAAGCTAATGATTCTAAGAGCCAGTGGCTCTATGTTTAACAACTCAGTTTTATTATTATGAGCACCCGTTGTTGTTGTTGTTTTTTAAGTGGGTGTCAGGATGAGCCCCAAGGGCAGCAGCTGTGGAGATCGTCATGCTCTGCTGTTGCACTGGCCTTTGGAGCATCCCTCCCTGCCCTGAGAACACCAGTGTCAAGGCCTCTGCCTGGCTCTTCTCCAGATGGCTTTCTACTGTGGGGGTTTTGGTGGCAGGGAGCTTTGGATGAAACAGGCTCACAGAAAGCATAGCCAAGCTGCAGCGATGACTGCAGCCCCAAAGTAGCCCGCATCATCACTCTTGAAAGTTGCTGACTGGCCTGTGTTTATTCTCCATGGTCCAGTGGGAAGGGAACAATAGTGGTTCTCGAATCAAGGGGCATTCTCTGGAGGGGCCTGGCCCTGCAGCCTGAGCCTGCAGCCTGCTCCACTCTAGAGGAAGGTGGAGGGTGGCTGTGCATGGAAGTAAGATGAAAAAATTGGCCTGGGAGAAGGTCCCAGGAGTTTTTCTGGTAGAGCTGTCAATCATGTTTGCCGGGTAGGATTTAACTTCTCTCAGTCCTTGTTTTCTGGTCTGTAATGGAGAAATAGCAGATTTACTATCTGATGTAGCAGACAGTAACCACACCTGGGAGAGGATTTCAGGGTCAGAAATGGAGCATATGTACTTCTTTAACAACTTCTAACACCAAGAAAATCTCAGAGCAGGACAGAGGGGGCATTAGAATAGATAAAGTAAGTACTACCTCCTTTATCACATTGTAAAATAAAAGACTGTCCTGGGACATGCTGGTTCTAGTTTTGTGTGAAAGAAATCATCAGGTAGCTTCAAGGATGATAAATGGATCCTTGATAAGTTCCCCACCTCTTTACTGTGAAAAGAGTTTTATTGCTTTTTCAGTTTATGTCATTAACATATACTTTTTTGGATAATTTGAATACTGTATAAAAGTATAAGAAAGAACTTTAAAAACCCACTTAAGGGGCTGGGGATGTGGCTAAAGCGGTAGCGCGCTCGCCTGCCATGCGTGCGGCCCGGGTTCAATCCTCAGCACCACATACAAAGATGTTATGTCCGCCAATAACTAAAAAATAAATATTAAAAATTTTCTCTCTCCCTCTCTCTCTGCTGGGAGCCATTAGCCAAGTAGGTATGACAATTTCCTTGCCAGCGTACCCCATGTTGCAGTGACATTGAATGTAGGTGACCTTGCTCAAGGACCAAGGCGGATTAGGGCGTTCCCGGTTTAGGTTCCAGGTTTAAGGTTTAAGATTATTCCTGCTGGGAATAGGGCGTATCTTGCTGCCTGAGTTCCCCTTGAGTTCTCACGGGATTCAGACAGTATATTTTGGAGATAGAAGCCCAGTGGAGGTGGATTTGGGCAGAGAACGTGGATTTCCCCAGAACGTGTTTGTAGACGGCTGGTGTGAGTTCAGGAATAAAGAGTTGCTGTTTGAATCTACAAGCTGTGTGGTGGCTCGTGATTGTGTGCCCAGCCAGACTGCGGCAAAAAATTCTCTCTCTCTCTCTCTCTCTCTCTCTCTCTCCTCTCTCTTAAAAAAAAAAAAAATCTTGCTTTGAACTTTGTGGATCTCAGGAGAGAATTATTTAAAAAAAAACCCACTTAAAATCCCACCACCCTGAGATGGTCCCATTAATCACTTGAAAAAATTTTTCATATAGGTAAATTTTGTACAAACATATATTATATGTTTGACATAAATTTTTTTTTTTAGTTGTAGAGGGACACAATACCTTGATTTTATCTTTTTAAGGTGCTGAGGATCAAACCCAGTGCTTTCCACATGTGAGGCAAGCACTCTACCACTGAGCTACAACCCCAGCCCTGACATAAATATTTTTAATGTATCTTTTGCTATCACACCTTCTGCATACCTGTTCATCCATAGTGACCTTTCTTCCCATTCCAGGTAATCCCTGGTAATTACCTTATATCAACTCCTGTCTAGAAGCCAGGAAGGCAGGAAAAGTATAAAGAAGTTTATACTTGAAATTTCTCCAAGTTTTTTTTTGCTACAGATCTAACTCTTTTTGTTAACTTAGTTCCTGGTGATTTTTTTCCTTTTGTTTGGATTTAAATAGTGGGTTTGGTTGACTACTTGCCATGAATGCCATTGAATGCCCATGGCTCTTGCTTTCTTCAGAGGGGCTCATGAGTGGAACAGGATGTAGATTTTTCATTTTAAAAGCTAGAACAAGGTTGATTTTTAAAAGGGTTACCATCACATTTCTACTCATAGTGAAAGACAGTGTCTGGGTGGGTGCTGCACTCCAGTATTCCTAGGACCAGTAACTGTCTTCATTCTCTTCTACCTTTTGCCATTTTGGTAGAGCTAAAGTGATATGCATAATGTTTGAGTGTTACATTTTCTTGAGTATTAGGGTTCTCAGAATACTTTCATCTATTTTTGGGCCACTATGTATTTCTTTGCTTTCTGAGACAGGGTCTTGATAAATTGCCCAGGCTGGCCTCAAACTTGCAATCCTCCTGCCTCAACCTCCTAAGTAGGTGGGATTATAGATGTGCACCACTGTGCCTAGATTGTCACTTTGTATTTTGCAAATAGTCTATTCAAGGATTTTCCCTTTTTTCTCCTCTAATCATGTCTCTGCTCCCCCCACCTTCTAATTTGAAGTCATTTAAAGCCTAGCCACATGTTATCACCTGGGGACATTAACCTTGATCACTTAGCTAAGGTGATGTCTGCCAAGTTTCTTTACTGCAAAGTTACATTTTTCCCCTCAAAGTTAAGGGTTCTTCTTGACTTCAGCTGAGCCATAATGTCCAACTTTCAACCCAAATATAAATATTGCAGCTGACACATGAGAAACCCTTGCCAGTTGGAGACAAAGGCCCGTCATAGACAGGCAATAATCTTGCAAAGTTTTCTGGCTTCTTTGCTCACTGTTATAATAATAGTACTTGCTGACACTTTTTGAATGCTTGCTTGGAAGCTTGGGAAGCTTACATTATCTTTTGTCCATGGATTTCAAGCAAGTCTGTCTCAATTTTTAACAGTTTTTTTTTTTTTTTTGTATCAATAATAAATTTTTTTTCTCAAAGTAACCAAATAATCCTACAAATAATCCTACAAACCCCATAATGAAAACACCAGACCCCTGCCTACTCTTTCTACCTTCTTATTCTCCAGTCCTGTTTCCTATAGGCAACCAACTACCCCACGTCTTTAAACTAATTCTTCCAGTAGTTACCTCGAATTCTTCTTTAATTCTTAACCTATCATCTTTAACTATTTTTTCATTAACTTCCTCTCATGATAGATGAGGATATAACTTTCATATACCAACTCTCCTTCTCATTTTCCTCCTGCAGCTCCCAAACATAGCTATATCATATGATGTTTGGTTAAATTGACACTCCATATTTCACTTTTGTCTATACAGATGTTTTTCACTATTGAATCAAGCAGCAAGTGTTTGTTTCATTTCTTGTGAAGGGACCCTTGGTTTTTCCAAGAGTTTATGATTTCTCTGTTTTACATTTGCCTGCTTTTCTGCAATCTATTATTATTTTATCCTCAACTGCTCCATCATCCTTGACTTATTCTAATCAATTAGATTTTCCAACATCAATAGTATTTAGTTTTTTCAGGAGATTTTTCTTATTCTGTGAATGGTTCTCTTTCATAATTCCGTGTTCTTGTTTTATAAGACAATATAATTTCTTCTGTTCTCTGTATTGTCCCTTTCCTCTGATTTTTTTGATAGCTTATCTCTCCTATGTTAGAAACTTTCCTTATATGTCATATTATTGGCTATTTATTCATTTTAAGAGTGAAGTGCTAAAAGACCACTGGGAAGCTCTGGAGTATGTGCATAGAGCTGTCAACAGATTGACTTTTCTTTAGGATTTTCAACTCCTGAGCCAGCATTTTCACAGGGATAGACCCAAGTATCAGTTTCCTGGTTATATAGAATGGGGAGGGGACCTGAATCCCAAAACACTACATGCAGACTTGCAACTAGTGGTTCTCATTTTTAGAGCAGAGCTTAATCCCTTCTCAGCAGAGCCTCTGAATCCCAAGCCTCTCAGGAATTCTGTGTATTTAGTTCATGCCAGAATTTTCTATGACAGACCTTTATGTCAGCATTTGCTCCTCTCTGTTAAGTCAGTGAGCACTCTGAGTGTTCATCTTCCAAAAATTAATTTAAATGTCATGTCTGCTGTTGCTGTCCTGTTCTCTTGTCTTTATGTCCATATTTATTCCTTTACTATCATTTGGGCAAATTTTTAACAGGTCAAAGAAATGAACACTTGTGGTCCGTCATCTTTTTAAAACTAAAACCATCATATAATTTCCTTTCTCCCAGAAAGTTCCTTGTCACCCATGTTAATTCGTCTACTTACTTTTCAGGGAAACCTTCAGTTTCTCTAGACCATGGGGTAGGGCAATCTTGCCCTCAAAAGCTTTGAAAATGCAGATGTCAGATGCAAAATGGGGACAATTTAGGAATCAGTTCAGCATGGTGGTTAGTAGTGTTCTCTTGTGTGACTTAGGAAAATCTGGATAAATAATCCAGTTCCTAAATGTTTCCCACTTAAAAGTACACTACAAACCTCAGGAAGCTTTCAATTCAAAATCTCTTCTTTGGGTGACAGAAGTGAAGGATTAGAGGGAAGGGAGAAGGAGCTGCTTAAAGGTAGAAGGCAAGAGAGAGATTAATAACTTGCCTCATTGTTTTATGCCTAGGGTTTAAAAAAATGCTGCCTCAGAGTGTACATTGGAATCACCTGCAAAACTTTTTAAAAATATCAATTCCTGGATCTCAACTCAGGTCAATTAAATCAGAATTTTTAGGCATAAATCCCAGGCCTCAACATTTAAAAAAATCTCCCCAAGTAACTCTAATATGCAACCTAGGTGGAGAACCATTGGCCTTGACCTTCGCTTGCCATTCATTCATTTGGCAAATGCTTATTGTCTACTACATGATGGGCATTTCTCTAGGTGCTCAGCACTGAGCAGTGAACTAGGCAAAGATTCCATCCTTCATGGAATTTCCTCCTAGTGCTTCACCCATAGGTGTTCAAGCATCCCAGGCTTCAAGACACAGACTTTAGAAACAACCCAACCCTGTCCAACCCCATACCCGACCACAAACCAGAATCAGGGAATTCTGGGCATGTGCCAATCATACTGAGTCTTCTTCCATGTTTCACATATAAAATAGTGCTCATCTACTTGCTTCGCAAAGTAGCCACAAGAGCTAAAGGAGGTTATGAATGCACATGACCACCTGGAGGGAGGAAGTCCTAGAGGGGGAGGAAGGGAAAGAGGACCAGGCACATCAGAGATGATGCCTAAGGGGTGGCTCCTATTCCTGGAAAGTGGGAAATAATCCAGGCTTGTAGAACCATTCCAGTGGGAAGCTAATCCATCAAATTGCAAATGGAATCTCTGAAATATTGTCAGGAAGGGGAAAAAAAGAAAAGAGGATTTTTGAACAAAGTGCAGAGAGAAAAAGAAAACAAGTCTAATAACTACCTCCCTGTTTTGGAAACTTTGCACCTTAAAAGAGGTGGGTTCACACCCTTTGAGGTCCCAGTTGGAGAGCACCGGGGACCAGGTCTGCAGAACAATAAATGGTGCAAAGTTTGGTGAGGCTGGAGAGGAAGAGGCGAGACAATGCCTCGGGGACAGCCACCCATCCATTTAAAAGTCATCTTTTCTCTTGAAGACCAAAAAAATCACTGGAGTTTAAAGATACTGAAGTCACTTATCCCAATCCTCTGTGCCCAGGGGCCTGCCTGCAGGTCCCATAGCCAGTTACCTCAAAGTCTGGGAACAAGGAGTCCCAGAGCTCTCCACTGCTCCTTTTCCTCACCTAGCAAATAGGGAACCACACATCTGGAGGAAATTTAATTCCAAGAAGCAGGCACAGCACTTTGGCCTGTATTAATCTGATTTTATTCATCCCATTCTTGTTCTTGGCAGGTGAGAGAGCTTCAAGAGAGGAACAGGCTACAGGAAGCTGGGCTGTCTCATTCAATGACCTGATGCTCTGGGGTACCCAGAGTCTTGGGGTAGCCACTGACCCTTCAGCCCAACCTGTTGGGCCTGTCACCAGAAATTTGAGGAGTCAGTTCCCAAAGAGGGGAACCTCAGGGAAAGCAGGACTTACGTGACAGGAAAGAAGGTCAGCATGCACCAAAGATACAGATAAAGATTTATTTAGGAAAGCAAAGGTACATTCAAGGGAGAATGTGGGCCATCTCCAGAGGGACAAACAGCAACCCCTTGGTGTGGAGTGTTAATATTTATAGAGGCAAAGTTACTAGGGGCTGGACTGAGGCTGGACCTAGGGCGGAGTTACACAATTTTGCACCAGTTTTCCTTCTGCTTGCACATTGCCTCATTTTACTTTTGCAGTCAAAGGCATGGGTCAATGGCACTGGCCAAGGGTGCAGGCTGCACTGCTTAGGACTTGTAGCAGTTCATGGGTTTTGCGCAGATCAGTGGTTCATGGGTGTTTCCTGCATTCCAATTGTTCATGAGTACTTCTCTTAAGTCTTGGTTATCTTTCCTATTATATATCCCCAAATTTCTACCTCAGGTCCAGAAACAGAGTGGGGATTATTTCTAAACTGATCTGATAAGACTTGCAAAATCTGAACTCAGCAAGAATGACAATGAAGCCCTAGTTTGAGAAGAATGCTCAGGGAGCCTCACTGAGTTTTGCTCAAGGAGAGAGTTTTTGTCAATCTTGTTCAAGGAAAAAAGGGACATCCATCTTTCCTCTGAACAATATAATTTGTTAATGTTCAACTGCCTTTTGTCCCCTAAGGACCAGCTGAATCATCTGTCAAGTCTTAGTAGGAGAGAATATTTGCTAGATTGTACAAGTAGACAGGCCTTAATGAGAGGAATTTATATGAAAATAAAAAGAAAGGCAGAGATTAATGGAGTAGACAGTTTCTGAGTCTGGGGGCAGCCAGTGAAGAAGATTTCTAGATGTTGAGCTTCAGGGTGAGAGTGGCAATTCAATGGATTTCCTGGTTTGCAGCGTTGACGTCGTTAGTGACGGCAGTGTCACAGTCGTGGTTATATCCTGGAGCAGAGCATGAAACATGAATGAAGGATTGACAAAATGTGTATGGTGGCAGGATCCAGTCCAGTTACGGTTAGATAACAAGCTCTGAGACAATGAGCAGGACCAGAATCTGATAACCCACAAGTGCATGCTATCATTTTCCATTGAAACACAAAATTCTCTCTATAGTTGACCCTCTTTTTGATTAAAAATAATCAAAATAAGATTATTCTTGTTCATAAAATAAATATGGTCTCATTAGATTTGTTCTGATTATTTAGGAAACTGTGGCAAGAATAGTAATTGACCACATAGACCTTATAAATTCAGTTTGTTTTCTTTGTCTTCCTAAATAATCTCAGATTAGACTTTCAAAAGTCTTCTTGAAACTAGGGAGGAAACCCAAGAACTTGCCATCAGACTTCACCCGTTGTACCTAGACATTGTTATGAATTCCTCTCCTCTTGAGATCTCCCAAATATTTCATTCCCTGGTCCTAAGAGGAAGTGAACTTCCTTACTCATCTTTAAGGCTGGGAACCTTATAAGCCAGGTGCCAAGCCAATTTTTCCAAAATGGCTTTGTGAGTTACATAAAGCCAACTTTAGCTCCTTAATATCCCTGGTCATATCAGATGCTATGCATCACTCCAATATGGCATTGTAGTGAAAGCCCTGGTTGTATAACTAATGTTTCCAATTATGTCCTGTTATAGGGAAAACAGATTCTTATGAAATTATGCAAATAATCATATTGCCATGAAAATATGCATACTCAAAATGAGTTTACAAACTCTGGAGGGATTGTAACCTAGCATGCAGCCTGTATTATCTACCTAAATTTCTACCCAGCCCTAATCTTGTTTATTTTTGAGGATGCGATGCCTAAAGACCAAAAGTCCCTTTTCAGGTGAGCTACACAAAACTGGTTGGATCTAAAATGGCTGCCAGAGTGCCCTCCAGACAACCTCTAACTCCATTATAGTCCCATGTGCACACTAAAGGACACCGCCCCCTCAGTGCCATGAGGGTTGACAATCACCATGACAACAAACAGAAAGAACCATAAAAGGAGCAAAGAGGTGACACTGTCACAGGGTTGGGCCTTTTGGGAAACTGAGGCATCACAAAGACTCCCCCCCTTCAAATCCTAATTCTTGCGATCATGTCAGATTTCGGACAGGTCACTCAGAGTAAGGGGCATGAGTTTATTGGAAGGGATGGGAAAGGGTATAGGGGATGCTCTCAAGGGGAAGATTGGGTCTTTTCAGAGAGGAGAGGACAGTATGCCTCTCCTGCTCTCCAGTTTTATTGGGGATCCTAGAGAAGTTTCCAGAAAGTCCCATCCAGCTCTACCTCTTGACTTTTGAGTGACAGCAAGATGACATCAGACTTTCAAGTCCCCACTGCCATGACAACTCTAGGTCACTTTGGCTCATGCTGACTAGTTCTAATTGAATTCTTTACTATAAATTCTTACAGATTTTATGGTTAGGAGAAATTATCCTTATGTCCCTGAGTTTTGAGATCTGCTCTCTAAATAGGGTCACAAAAATCTCCCTGTGAGGGTAACTTGAGTGTCTCTTATTGACATTGTTTCAGGCCTGCATTTCTCCTGCAGTTAACAGGTAGTTTGCTGAGGAATGTGACAATACCCCAAAACCTAGAAAATGTCTACCCACAGAATACATGAATATTCCTGCTCTTTATTAACCTATCCCTGCCCCTCATTTCTTTTATCTTCTATCTATTACTCCACAGATTGAGAAGCTGATTTGTGAGCCTGTCTCCCTACTTCTCATTTTCTTTGGTCAAGAATACACCTTCCTCCACTGCCCATTTGGTGCCGTCTCATTAGTTCCATGATTCCAAGAGGATAAAAAGGACCCAGTTGGGGACCAAAACTTGGTAACAGGATCTGGCAGGGAGAATAGATAAATGCTTCACTTTTGCTTACAAAAGTATAATCTATTAATTATTGTGAATTATAGATAGCTTAAGAGAAAAAGGAAAAGGTTCTAAAACCCAGCAGCAATATTTCAAACAAAAGTCATAATTCATTCTTCATTAGTTCATGTACTTTCACATAATTCACTTTGTTCTGCTTGATCTCAGTTGTATGAGTCTACCTAATACCACAGGCCGGTGGCTAGGGTAACAAAAATTTATTTTCTCACATTTTCCTAAGATTGGAAATCCAAGATCAAGGTGCTAGCAGGACTGGAATCTGGTAAGGGCCATCCTCTTGGATTGCAGATGACTGCCTTCTCACTGCATGCTCACATGACCTCTTGATGCAAATTCTGGGAGAGAGAAAGAATGAGCATGATCTCTTTGGTGGTTTTTTGTTGTTGTTGTTTTGTTTTTTTTAAATAAGAACATTAATCCTATTGCATCAGTTCCTCACCCTTATGACCCTTTCAACTTACTTTTCCTAGAGGCCCCATCTCTAATTCAGCCACACTGGGGATTAGGTTTCAACACACACGAATTGGGTGGATAGAAATAGTCAGTCCACAACACTTAGGTTAGAGTTTTATGAATCCATCAGATTCTCCACCAGAGTTCTAGAAATCCTTGCTTAGTCCAGTGCTGTAAACTGAAAGTTATTAAGCTATCTTAGCAAAAGCCCACACCCCAGAGTACTCGACACGGTCCATTCCATGGATCCCTGAGACAATCCTTTTTGTTGAAGATGAAATACTCTGAGACCAGCTGGCTGCAAACACTTTCAGAGAAGAATCAGAGTAAAACAAAAGCAATCTGTGAATGACGTGGCTGAAGATCTGATATAATCGCAGGAGATTTGGTTGCTTCTGTGATATCTGGAGGAAGGAATATATCACACGTACCCAACTTCTATACATATATAACATTAAAATCATGCAAATATTAAAGTGATGAAACTATTATTGATAATATTTTGACAGTATAATACATGGACAGCAAGAGCAATAGCAAATTTCTAAGAATTTCATGTAATTTCTGAAATATTTACATTAATGACATTTATCCATATAAACACGACATAAAGAAAGTAAAGCATCTTTTTTTGTGACAATGTTTTTTATGCAATTCAACATACCAAATCAATCTATTTTTTTTTTAACATTCCTTTTTCTATAAGGCGAAAGAACAAATCCTTTGAGATTTTACAGAAATCCTGTGGGAAATCTTAAAAGTTTATCTCAAGATTAAGATTTCATTTAGGATGTGATTTTGAGGAACGCAACTTTGTCAAAAATATCAAAAGATTTGAACACTTAACTAAATAGGATTCTAGGTCCCTGTGAAATGATACTCAACTATAAATTTAACCATAGTGACAATAAAAGAATTTGAAAGTAACATATGATGTATTGTTACTTTAGATATGAGATGTCCCTCCAAAACTCAAAAATTCATGTGTGAGTCAATGCAAGAATTTTCAGATGTGAAATGATTATGTTACAAGCTATGACCTAATCAGTGGGTTAGTCCTCTGATGTGCACTAACTGGAAAGCATCTGTAGGCAGGTAGGGTGTGACAGGAGGAGGTAGGTAACTAGGAGATGTGCATTTGAGGTTTGCATTTTGTTCTTGGTGAACATAACTCTGTTTCTGCTTCATGGTTGCCATATCATGGGCTGCTTCCCTCCACCTGCCACGATATTCTGCCTCATCTTGGGCCCAGAGTTATGCAGTCATAACTGAACCTCTGAAACTGTGAGCCAACATAAACTTTTCCTCCTCTGAGTTGTTCTCTTTCAGATCTTTTGGTCACAGTGACATAAAGGTGACTAAAGCCAAAGGTAACACAATTGGAAAACAGAAACAAAACAAAAACAAAACAAAAAAACCTTAACTCTTTCAATAAAGTTCAGTTTTTAAAACCTTATAATGAATCCATCCAATCTTAGCCAGCTTTGACCACACAAGATAAGGGCCCTCTTTTAAGATTCCTTTTAAAGTTTTTTATATTCATTATGTTTTGTTCTATATTTCCTCTTTCTCATTTCTGGGACAACCAGTCATTAATTTTATCTTAAGACAAAACGATTCTCCTTTTTCCTTAACCAAAACATATCCTTTATGCTTTTCTACTTTGCAAAGTCATATCCCTTCACCCTTATTTCTAGCAAATTTATTTACATATATTGATAATAATTCTTAAGCATTGGAAACTTTTTTAACAGAGAAACCTAGTAAGCAGAGGATTATGAATTGTCTGTCACATATCAGCATTTCATAGCAGACTAACAAATTTTATAAATAGGCCATTTCATAGTAGGAAATGTGGAAAAAGCATATGTTTATTAACAGGCCCAAATATTTAACCTCTATAAATCATATAAAAATAAGAAGTCAGCGGGTGCAGTGGCACAGGCCTGTAATCCCAGAGAGGCTGAGACAGGAGGATCGCCTATTCAAACCCAGCAGCAGCAAAAAGCTAGGTGCTAAAAACTCAGTGTAGACTCTGTCTCTAAATAAAATAAAGCTGGGGATGTGGCTCAGTGGTTGAGAGCTCCTGAATCCCAGTACCCCCTCACCTCAAAAAAAGAAATCAAAAGTATTTAAACTCTTAAACTTATGCTTAGCAATGAATTTTCAGTAATTTATCTTACTTAGAGATGTTCTAGATATTTAATAAATACTTACTAGTTAATAGCATAATTCTAAGGTTTCGAGTTAACATAATTTTTACAAAATGTTTTTAGGCAGATATGATAAAAACAAAATTATTGTTAAAAATCCCATTCTTAATACTTCTGTTCCATCTCATATCCAGTAAGTAACTCAGAAGACATGACTGTTTAATAAACTAACAATATTAAACCAGTCTTATTGGCCAAGGATTTCCTGAAGTCACATGAATTTGGGAAAAAAATGTTTGAGTTGTGTCTTATACATACAAGAGTTCTAGAACTATGTGATTGATATAAGCACTTTATTTCTAAGCCAATCAAAATACAGCTCCTTCACAAGATCTTATAAATCAATTTGTGTATACCATCCAGAAGTAAGAAAATATAACATACATCTTACATATGTATATATATATATATATATATATATATATATAAACATACAGACAAATGCAAATCAAGACTTTCTAGATTCTATTCTAAATTTTTAGTCATGAGTGAGGTAAACAGTTATATATAAAATTCACTGGTTTATATAAAATAGTTGATTCTAATCTTTGTTCCACCGTGTGTATTTTTTTTTTTTTCAAATCCAAATTGTGTTTTTGGCAGATGAAACAAGTCAAGGTTACCTTGTCATAACAATTAAGAGCAATCACTAATATTCTTTAACATTCACTAATATTCTTTAATATTTATGGAGAAGACCTTTAGTATTTTTTTTTAAAGTTAGTTGCTTTGGGGGCCCCTGAGTCCCTTGAGAGCTCCCAATGGTGAGGGGCAGGGGCATAGAGTTTGAGTGGAGGGAGCAGAGGGGCCACAGTGGGAAGGGAAAATTCTGACAAGTGCAAACAATAAGATAATGACCAGAGGAAGCGGGGGCTTGCAGGGGGGTATGGCAAAAGGAGGGAGGAGGAACGGAAGCCAGGGGAAAGGAAAGGTCTTAGAGATGTCACTTTGTGGAAGCCATTGAATTCCCAATTATGTTTGATAAAATCATATGAACAAGAAAGAAATTAGAAATAATGCTGAAGCAGCAAAGCAGATAGCGAGTTGGTTTTCTTGTGGGTTTTTTTTTTGTTGTTGTTGTTGTTTGTTTGTTTTGACAAGGGGACCCTGAGAAACTCCTAGTTCTTAGGTGATGCTGCCTTGTGAACAAGGAGTCCGGGACTCTAGCACAGACTCTGTTCCATAGACAGAAACCCTGGACTTTATTCTAGTTTCTTACAAACGAAGAAGCTCAGGGTTCTAACCCAGTTTCTAGAATATACTCAGAATCTTACAAATGAAAACTGTTCTTACCATTCCTCAACACACTGTTACCAGAGCATCCATCTGGGTCAGGAGTCAGACTCAACACTGCACCCCCGACAAAGCCTTTAAGCTTTGCACCCAGGATCCCAGGTGAGAGGTGCAGGGGTCCTGTGATGAGTCAGACCCTGTTTGAATAATGACACTATAATTTTAAAAGTGAATTGTTATGACTGCTATAGTTTGGATATTAAATGTGCCCCAAAGGCCCATGTGTTAAGTAAAGGCTTTGTCCCTAGCTTGTCACTTTTAGGAGACGATGGAGCATATAGGAAGTGGGTCCTAGTGGGAAGGCTTAGATCATTGGGGATGTGCCCTCAAGGGGGATTGTAGACTCCAGTCCCTTCTTCTCTTTCTCTTCATTTCCTGGCCTCCATAAGGTGAGCATATTTGAAGGTGACTAACACATGCTTCCCACCATGATGTGCTTATCTCATCACAGGCCCAAAAACAATGGTGACAACCAATCAATTTTGTCTCTGAAACTCTGAAACAAAATAAGCCTTTTCTCTTTTTAAGATGAATATCTCAGGTATTTTATTACAATAACAGAAAGCCAACTAATACAATGACATTAGTTAAAACAGTAAGAAAAACTTCATTGAAGACTATCGCCATAGGTATATGAAGGGTAGTAGGATGCTTAGCAAGGACAAATATGGAAACCCAATGTTGAGCCTAGTAGAGATGGGCTCAGAGGAGCCTCATAAAGTTCTGATCAAGCAGAGAGTCTTTGTGCCTGTGCCTTTTAGTGCTTGGAGTTGTTTAAATTGCAAAGCTTGGTTCTAAAAAATCTTTATAGTATTTTCTGTGAAAATAAAATTTAATAATGCTAAAACATTTAGTAGAAGACTTACTCCATCTCCTACCCATTTTCATAATACTCAATGTTCAAGCATAGGGGACCTAAATTCTCTCTGGAATTGGAATTGGCATTCTTGCAAGGGTGGGGAGAACAATGTTGGGATGTAGAGTCATCAAGACACACAGCAGCAAGGACCTTGGTACAGTGGTTTTCAAACTTCAGTGCACATAAACAATGTCAGGGCATGTATTAAGGATGCAAATTTCCAACTCATAGTCAGAACTACAGAATTAGAATTCCCGTCTGTGAAGATAAGAAGTTTGCCTTTCAATACCCTCTTCACAAAATGCTGATGCAGGTGGTCCTGTAGCAGCACTTGGAAAATACTCCCTTCTCCTCTCCTCATCCAACACCTTCCTGCATTTTCTACCCCAGGTTCTTGGCCCAAAGCCACACAATCTCTGTTGAAACAGATTCAAGGCAGCCTGTGCCTGCCCTGGACAGCTTTAACAGAATGTTTCTTTTTCACATATGGGTTGACAAGATGTCTCCTGCACATTGCTGATATTCATAGAGCAGGTTCATGGACCTTTAAATACTCAAGACCATCTCTAACATGCTGAGGCCTCTTATGTATAATCAGAGTCCCATTAATGATTCCAAACCATATTTACCAGCTCTTACCCCTTTGAACATGCCCCATACCAACTCACAAATAGTTCTCTATCTACTACCTGGAGCTCCAGCAGGTCTTGCTTCTCTCTTACGTGGCCCCCTCCCTGCAAGGCAGGAAGCCTCTCAGGTCAGGAAGCTGCCATACCTACAGCTGCTGGTATCTTCAGTAAAGAGCTATACTGGAGCCCACAGAGCTGTAGCCCTGAGGGACCAAAGCAGCTGGGTCTTTTCCAGAGTGCCTGGGAGTCCAGAGCCATGGGGAGCTCAACCACATAGTCACCTGAGCCCCCAAGCATCTTTGTGGGGTTTTCCACATCTCACAGGGTCCTGAGAAAACAGTTCCTTCAGCTTCTGCCTGCAACCTCACTCTGCAAAGGACTTAGCCAACTGCCTGTCCCTGGGGCTGAGCCAGGGTCTAGGAACTGACTCATCTTGCTCTCCAAACCCTCTCCCTTCTGTGGCACAAGTTTGCTTGTGCTTTTTAATAGGAACAACAGGAGCAAATAAATGCAGAGGCCCATTCCACTACGGTACTCAGACACATGTGCTCAGACATGTTTACCTCCAACATGGGACTCCTGACTCATGCCTGACCCTGTCACAGAAGCAGGGCTGTTTTCGTGGGTGTTTTACCCGAGCAGTCACATAGGCCCACTCTCGGGGGTCGGGGTGGGGGTGGGGGGGGCTCTGTGCTTGGTTTAATGCCCTGCTGTGCCTGTCAAAATTCTTACAGACTTTTTAAGTTTAATTAATTTATTCATTTTTGATGTGGTGCTCAGGATGGAACCCAGTGCCTCACACATGCTAGGCAAACTCTCTACCCCTGAGCCACAGCCCAAAGATTTTTATGTTAGACCTTGTGCTTTGTGAAGGAAATCTGATGGGACAATGGAGCAGAGGTGTGTGATACACATGGGTCCACAGTGGCAGTGGGAAACCTGTGTGCCAAGCGGTTGGCCTGGCAGCCCGGGGCAAGACCCAGGCCAAGATAGAAGACAATGACAGTGGCAATAGTAGCAGAAGCAGAAGTGTTGGCCACAGCAGCTATGGCCTCTGCCCCAGAAAACCAATCCTTCTTATTCCATTTGTGTCTCTACAACAAAAAAGCTGAAACTAGGTAATTTGTAATATTTCTTATAGTTCTAGAGGCTAGCAAGTCCAAGATCAAGGGGCTGGCATTTGATGTCTGGTGAGGGCCTCCTCGCTGCATCCTCACAAGGTAGAAAGGATACAAAGGACATCTTTGTTCTTACAGGTAGAAGAGCAGAACAGCAAATGGGCTGAACGGCTCCTTTTTACCTATTTTATAAGGCCACACCCCCATCCCCGTCTGAGATTTTCACCCTCCTGTCTTGCACTCAAGCCTCACGTCTCTCATTCTACAGGTATTATCGTACTTTGGGATCCTAGGGAAGACTTTTACTTTTACCAGGAGATTAAGATCCAGTTTTCCCCATCTCATTATTCAAAACCCAAATTCTGCTCTCCAGTGCATTAGCTTTCGTTTACAGCTAGCTCTGTGTCATCTCAGAGTTGGTCAGTATGCTTCCTCCGTATTCATCCTGATCCCTGATGAAAATGGTCTTGCAGGAGGTGCTACAGAAGAACAAAATATTTGCACTGATTTGACTTGTCTGTGGTCCTTTGCCTCTGCTAATTTCCTCTTCCTCTCTCTCCCGTTCCTTAATCCATAGATGCACAATGCCTCCTCCCTCCATTAAGCATTCTGTCCAGGATGCCTGTCCTCAGGCACAGTTCTGGGTGAAGCGGTGAAGAGAGCAGAGTTTGCTGTGGGCCGCTCTCTTCATTCTTCCCTGCTTGCTTTCAGCATCCCCAAATCAAAGGCAGGCAGAAGAGACTGCTGCTATCTCCTGTTCCTCGTTGGAAGCCACCCAGGTCCTCTCCAAGTTGGGGCAGCATTGAGCAAACTTGTAGCTTTTCAGCAGTAGGAAGAAAAAAAGCAAGTCAATGCTGAGGTCCTTGGGATTTCATTCCCCTTGGCTGAAAACTCTCTTTAGTGCAATAACACACAGAAGATGCAGCTCTGGGCACAGTGTCTTCTCTCTTTTACTAGATCCCTGACAAGTTAGCTATGTCCCTCACTCCAATGACAAGAGTTACAGAAAGGTTACCTCCTGGAACTATATGTAGACAGAGAGGGAGATTTAATTTCTTGTGATTTTAGATGTTATGTGATGCCTCTTCCAAATATAAACCATCATGGATGAGTTGTGTTTTCAGCCTGATCTATGGTCCACCTTCCAGACAGGTGATCTCATACCTCTGAGGTGGGATCTCATACTGTCCTGAGGTGCTTTGGCTGGAGCTGATGTCCCCTCCAGTGTTCACATCACCTGCCACAATGGTTTCTTCTTGCCTGATGTCTCAGGACTCGTGAGCCCCCTTTTTGGTTGCTGACCTCAGAGCCACATCTTTTTCCTTTGACTTCCATGGATTCTGTGGTTTTTAACTGCCTATCTGGTTCCCGGCCCCTGACCCCTCTCTAGGCTTTACCTCTGTTGTTACACAAGCCTGCCTAAGCTGTCCTAGCCCATCTCCAACATCCTCCATTACCTTTGATGCTGGGTGACAAAATATGTCTTGATCCTTTCTCACATTCTATTCATAAGCTGCACACCTCTTCTCAGCTATACTGGTTGCCATCGTGACTTAGTGGGACAATCTCTTAGGAAATAGACTCCTAAGATTTCCAGGAAACATGATTCCACAAGTCAAGCATCTCCCTTGCTTTTTTAAATATATACCTATATATAAGCAGTAGATTTTCTTTTCTTTCTTTCTTTCTTTTTTTTTTTTTTTTGTAGCCAAACCACCTATGGTACTTTTACAAACACTGTATGTGTAAACAGATGGGCTTTTAATAAATCAGACTACATTGTAAGTAATCCAGAACAAGTCTTCATCAAAAGAAATCCTGAGAAAAACCTTACAAAATGCACTTATTTTGTCACTTCCCAAAGTTGGATTTCCACATACAGGCTGTCCTTTAAGTGGCACATGGGTTCTCTGCCACCTGACTGCTCTATTTGCTACTCTGCAAGACTCTTTGTGACATACCCACAACAAATGGACCTTACCCAAACTGCAGACCTTAAGCTACTTCACTTATGTATTGCATATTACACAAGAGAAACAGTGTTTTAAATATTGTGCTTAAAGACTGAAGATTGTTTCTGAAATAGAGTTTAAACATTTTTTTTTTTTTTCAGATTAAGTGTGATTGCAGATGCAAGCTTTTGTTGGGTCATGGTTTGTTGTCACTATTGTTGCTTAGCACTAGAAAAACAGCCGTTATGGGTGTGACAGGTGAACTCTTACAGAGAAAATGCAGTGGCTATTCTGCTTTCCACAACAGCCCTCTAGGGGGTGGTACCATGTACTTTTTAAAGAAGAAATCTGAGCCTTGACCATGCACGGAGGCTGCCTATTTGACAGGTCACCTTTTTGCCCAGATTGACCTTTTACTATTTGTGATCAGCATCAGGTTGCCCACAGGGAGGAGGGGGAAGTGGTTCTCATCAAGCTGTTTCCATCTGTACAGCCACTGAGCAGCACTCTGCTCTCAGGCCCTGTTCTCTTTCAGGGCCTCAGACTGTGAAGGCCGCTGGAGGCCGTCTTAAGGTAAGGCGGAGAAATAATGGAGGAGTTACAGACTGTGCCTCTGCCAAAAAGACTGATTTCCTCAGCACCTTTTCACCCAAATCCCATAACCCTACCTCTCAGAGACCAACCATTTCCTTTCCTTCTTCTTCAGCTCAGAGGCTCAGAAGGGAGGATTCACTTGCCCAAAAGACTCAGCTAGTGCCTGGCAGAGCCAGATTCTAATACAGTCCATTTCTTTTTGTACCATTCTTGACATTCAAGACAACCTTTGGAGCCAGGATAGAGGTGGAGGGAGACAAGGAGAGCCCTCCATTTGCACAGAATTGCTGTTTATTTAAAGAATCAGGAAGAAAGGAGCAGAGGGAGACTGTCACTCTCCTCCTCTATACTCACCTGGTTTTTCATTCTTCTCCTGTCTGGGGACCATCAGGGAGGGCCAAGTGCTTGTGTTTCTAAAATGAACACTGAGAGCTTCTGTTCTAATAAGACTTTTCAGTACATTACACCTGAGTGTTCTCACATATCATAATTTTCCAGATGGCACAGCAGATCCTTTCTATACGTTTTCTTCAATGCATGCGCGCGCGTGCACACACACACACACACACACACACACACACCCCTCTTCCTTCCATTCCAGTGTAACCACTTAAGGAAATGGGAAGACTGGTCTACACTGATGTGAGGAAGCCTCAGTGATGCTGTTCTTTCTCTAAGCAGGAAGAGTGAGGTTCTGGAGAATTCCAAGCCAGAAGCTATTATCCAATGGGGAAAGACAGATCCAGGTTTTGCTACTTATTAGCTGCAGTAACCTTAAGCAAGTTACTAATGTAAAATGTAGAAAAGAGTAACAATAGCTGCCATGTACTGATCATTTCCTCTGGGTCAATGCACTGGCCAAATAGCTTTCCCCAAATTACCTCATGTAATCCTCATGACATGCTTATGAAGAAGATACTAATATTACCTCCTACCCTTTAAGGGTGAAAAAGGCAAGAAATAAAAATATATTATCAGGGATAAAAAAAAATCAATGACTGTTTCAAGGTATTATCTCAGTGTATACAAGACAGAAACAAATTCTATTCATGATCAGTGGAACAGGCCCCCATCCGTTCATCTGTTTCCCAGCCAGCCAGTATGCATGCATCCATCCATTCATCCACCAAGACTTCACAAGCCTTGAGCTAAAGTTTGGCAATGCTCACCTCAATTATTGCTGCTAAACTCTAGCATTTCAGAGTATGGGACAGAACTGAATGATGTGGAGATAAACAACAATGGCCTAATGGTCAGGCCAATTTATACTTCAATAGTTCTAGGAGAGGACCGAGGAGAGGGCTAGCACAGTCAACTCTCCTAGAAATTGTACCTGTGGCCTGGGGCAGTGGGAATTCAGCATGGGGGAAGGATGTCTTTTTTCCTGCCCTCACATAGAAGAACCTCCTAATTCCCAGCCGATGTGTGTGTAGGGAACTGATTTAGAAATTATTCTTTTTTTTTTTTTTCATCTCTCTCTTTCCCTGAAACTCTGTTGGGAATAGAATTGTGGTTGGTTTAGATAACAACCTCACAGCCTTAATTTTTATTTATCTGACAAGTTTGACTCTGGGGATACCAGCTGTAAGCTTATGCAAAATGACAAAGAAAATGTTAACTTTTCAGCCATGGGTTCTGAATCCTTATAACAGGACTGCAAGGCTGATGGCAATAATCCTCAAGACTTCTGGAAAAAAACAAACTTGCATGAACCCCAAACACAAGAAACGGAGGGAAAAGTGTGAGCTTGAAATCACATTTTCTAGAGTTTCCTCTGCTGGCTTTCTAGCCCTATTGTGTGTCCCTGAAACCACAGGCTTGAGTCAGCCCAGGAGCAAACACTTCTTGTGGTTGGTGGGGGACATGCTTGCTACACCACTTTTGAGGCTTTCTATTCTGTTCTTGGGGATGGCAGGCCTTGAGCAGGAAAAACAACTGGACACAAGACTAAATAAAGGAATTCAAATAAAAGGTAAATTAAAAAAAGGGAAAAATAAAAATAGAAACAATCAGAGATTCATGTTTCCTGGGCAGGCGAAAGTGCCTAGATATAAAGATGAGTCCACTTGAGAGGATGCAGAAGAAGCTTGTGTTCTTGTGGACTGGGCAGGGGAGGGCTAATCAGAAGGGGAGAGAAGGTGGACCAGGTGCTGGGGGAAGGTGGGAGGGAAACGTAGAAGACAGAGGCCCAGCAAGGAGGGTTAAGAGGGGAAGTGAATTTGCATCATGGGGAGGACTTGTTGGTAAGAGGTGTTAGGTGTCCCAAAAGGTGAAAGAGAGGGTGGGGTCCCACAATAGATGTTCTCAGAGGAGGCAAAAGGATAGGGCAGCAGGGGATAGGAAAGACAACTAACAAAAACAATGAAGGTCCAAGACTGGAGACACTGCACAGTTTTCCAGAAGAGAAACAATAGAGCCATACACACAGAGCACAATCCAACAGTGAGAGCAGAGCCCAAAGATTTGTCAAGAGTCAGGACCACAAGTTCAAGGTGAGACCAACAGCCCAGGTGTGGATGCAAGGCCATGATGATGGCTGCCCTTGAACTCAATCAGCTTCCCAGACTGAGGTCAGTCACTGGCCCAGCCCCTGGGTCCAGAGCTGAACTTGCAGGGAGGGGCTTGACAGGTCATCAAATGGGTTGGGCTGCAGAAGCTTCAGGCTTGCCACCTTGCAGATTTTGAAGACTTTGGGTGCAAAATTGCCACTGCTAAGAGCAATGGTTCTCCGTCCTCGTTGTATGTTAGAATCACCCAGGAAGCTGTAACATATACCAATCCCTAGGCCATCCCCCTTTCCACACCTCCTCCCCTCCATTAAATGAGACTCTGTGATGGGGTGAATAAGCTCATGTTTATAAACTACAACTTGCAGGCAAGAGCTGTGCGGTTTTCACTCAAGGCGCGTTGAGCAGGACACCAGCCATTGCCAACATGTGGCTATTGAGCAGATGAAAGGAAACTAGTTTAAGCTGGGATGTGCTGTAAGCTTAAAGTATACACTGGATTTTGAAGACAGTGTGAAAAAAGGGATGTAAAATATCACATAGAGAGTGAGGTGCATATTGAAATGATATTTCAGATATGTTTGGTTGAATAAATTTTATTATTAACTTCACTTGGTTTTACTTCTTCTAATGTGGCTACTAGAAAATTGGTACTTGTGGTTTGTATTATATATTCTTCTTCAGTGCTGGGGATTGAACTAAGGGCCTCATGCATGCTAGGCAAGTGCTCTAACCCCTAAGCTGCACCTCAGCCCCTGCATTCTGTTTCTTTCCAACAATGCTGCACAGAGCTTCTTTCAGTTTCTATTCACAAACCACGCAAGCAAAACTACTTTTCCAATACTGCTACTAGAGATGGTAATACACTTGCAGGGGAAAAAAAAATCACCTATCACAGTTTGTAATTATTTATTTATTTGTGCCTAGTGTCTCAGTTCCTTAGGGTACCATCTGTTTGTTTACTTCTTTATTTTAACACCTAACTCTGTATGGGTCATGGTATCAGCTCCTTAAATGTTTGTTAATGGAATGATTTGAAGAATAAATGAACAAAAACGGATGAATAAAATCTCTCTCTTTTTTGTAGCAGTAATCCCTCGATGCATAGGTTGCTCAGCAAGAGTCTCTTGCTTGGGCTAGTACTGCAAAATAGGGATATTTTGCATTCAAGGGAGGGGCTACAGCAGAGAAACTGAAACGCAAGGGCTTTTGAAGGCAGATGAACTTGGCAAATCCAGTGTTGGTCATGATAAAAAAAAATCATTTAGCCTCTTGGACTCCGTGACTTCTTATATCTATAAAATGGAGATAAAACGAATATGGTGGCACATACCAGTTACTTGGGAGGCTGAGGCAGGAGAAATGCAAGTTCAAGGCCAGCCTGTGTAACTTGGCAATTCTTCGTCTCAAAAATTAAAATTTATAAAAAGAGCTGGGATTGTAGCTCAGTGGTAGACCATCCCTGGATTCAATCTCCAGCTCTAAATAAAAATAATGAAAACATAAATATAATACTTCCTTAGCAGGTTATTATTTTGTGAAGGGTTTTAGCCAGGCAGTCACTGATTTAAGAGTGGAAAAAAAAAAAAAAAAACAGGACTAATCTCCCCACAGGAAGTTTCAGGGGAACTTTGCCTCCCCGGGGGCAGAACACCTGGGCTGGGTACACTTCCCTTTTCAAAGTCTGACTCTCATTGTGTCTGTGAGCAGTTTCTGACAATGGAGGAATTTCTGGAGGAATTAATATTTCTAGTGTCTCAATACCACATAAAAAGCTATTTGTTTTGGCTAATAGCATAGCTAAGGTCACTGACTCTTCTCAGACTTTGTCTGTCTTTTTTTTTTTTTACCGACCGAACAATCTCATTAGACAGCAATTTTGGACTAGTGCTCAGACTCTTTGGAAGCAGAATATCTTTTGCATCCATATCTTGTTTGACATGAAAAAAAAAATTGACTCCTTACCTCACTCATGTAGCCCATGACAAGATCCATGCCAACAAAGCTGGGGTGTTAGGAATCATGAGATCCGACTGGTCTGCTCCAAAATGTTCTAGTCAGACAAACAGTATAAAAAGAGCCGACCTATTTATCAGCCTCTCAGCTGGGAGGAAGCACAGAGAGAACTGTCAAGAAAAAGCATGCAGTTTATTCTGTTCCTTGGGGGCCATTTGTAATTAATATCCAAGCTAAATATATCCAGGTAAAAAGAATGCTATTCCTTTCAACATGTTTTAGTAATTTATGCGGCTCTTCAGGATGAGAAGAAATACATCGGTGTACTAAAGCAGGCATACTGAGCAAAAGACTTCTAAAAACCCTCATTTCTGGATTTGGGATACTCTATGACCACAGGGACATGCATTTGACAGACCAGATCTTAAAATTGTAAAGTCTACACAATCATTAATGCCCATATTGTCTGCAATCAGCAGAAATGGTGAAATATCAAAGCGCAGTTGAAAAATAATAAACAGGTAACATTTGTGCAGAAAATGGTGTGAAGAGTCCAGATGCACTGCCCTTGGCTCTTAGGTTGATTAGGTCTACAACTAAAAAAATTCCCAAGACTTTACTCTTATGAAATATTGATGGGTGAGACTTTGGTATCTCCCTCAGCAGCGATAACCACCAGAACATCCCTGAGTTAGATCATATTGTGTGATATTGCAGGACACTAATAAGGGTATCCACAAACCATTCACAGGCTTACCAAACTGTATCCACCCACCTGTTCAGACAGGTCTGTGATGTAAAGCCTCCTGTCTGGTCAAATTTCATCAGCAAAAATCATGGCCTAAGCCTCCTTGGAAGGGGCCCTAAAAGTGCTGTCGTCTAAGAATGCAGTGTCTAACGCCAAGGACTTCATCTTGGATCCATGCCTCCCACTAAAGCAGACAAGGAATACAACACTGAATTATTAATCTTTATTTTTCTCATAGATACAGGCATCAATGACTCATTTCCCTCTTGAGTCCAGACCCATCTGGATTGCCTACAAGAAGCTCTTGGCTGTGGTCTGAAACCATGTGGATGTTGGCCAACCAATTGTAACCATGACCTGCTAACTGGTAATTCATCCCCAAGTTCCAGATTTGTCCTATAGCCATGCCAAGCAACTCTAAGTTCCATCCTACAACTGGTCAGGCTCAGGGAAAGCTTCAAAGAGATGGCACGTAGCCTCTTTGACTCCATTTGACTCTTTCTAGTTTTATTCTAATTTATCATCCATGAGTGCAGACCTTCATTTGCTTCATATATTAAGATTTGGCCTTGGCCACCTTTAAACTTGGACTAGAATGCACAAAATCTTGAAGGCAGAATCATTGGATCCATTTGGTATCAGCCAGGATGGGTTAGATTATATTATGGTAACAAACAACCATAAAACCTCAGTGACTTCAAGCTACCAAGGTTTATTTCTTGCTCCTCCCACGTGTCCACGTGGGAACTCTGCTCATCTGCCTTCATCTGCAGGAGTTGAACCACCGGGTATAGGGGAAAACTCTTCTCATGTCAAGAGCATGTAGGAAATTCCAGAGTCTTGGGGTCAGTTTCCTTGGGCGTGTGTGTGAAAAATTTATTGAGAACAACACCTGGAAGGGAGTGAGGAAGCAGGAATGAACAGAGGGAAGAGGTGAACTGCAAGGTAGATACAACAGAGGCCGATTCTATAAGGAGCCCCGGAACTGGAATTGTTTCAAATCGAGGCAAGGGAGTCATACAGCTCTCTTCAGTGGAGGTCAATTTGTAGACAGGCTCAGGTATGAGTAGTCAGCTGTTGATACTCATGGTAGCTAAGGGAATGGGGGCCTTGGTCCTAACAGGAGAGATCCAGGTGACACACCACAGCGCCCATCCACAGCTTGCACCAATCCAATATACTAACTTTTTATGGTAAATTTAATGCCTCTGGGAATAGCTCTTCTGGGATTCTGGTTGGTCTTTTCATCACTTACCAGAGGAAGATTACACTATAATCCAAGTGGCTTCAGTTGGCCTCAAGGCCACAATTATTTACTTTATATTCCTCTAATGGGGGGGGGGGGGAATGGCAGGGATTGAACTCAGGAGCCCTTGGCCACTGAGCCACATCCCTACCCCTATTTTTAATTTCATTTAGAGACAGGGTCTCACTGAGTTGCTTAGCGTCACGCTTTTGCTGAGACTGGCTTTAAACATGCTATCCTCCTTTCTCAGCCTCCTGAGCCACTGGGATTACAGGCATGTGCCACTACACCCAGCTTATATTCCTCTATTTGCTGTCCAAGTGTCTAATCTAGTGGGATAATCCAAATTACCATCACAAACTTCTGGTCACTATTGTGTATTTATGTGTGCTAGTCAGCTGTGCATTGCTGGGACCAAAATACCTGAAAGGAACAATTTAGAGGAGGAAAAGTTTATTCTGTGCTCACAAGGTTCAGCCCCATGGTCATCCAGCTCCATTGCTCTGGGACTGAGGTGAAGCAGAACAACATGGTGGAAGGGCCTGGATAGGTGCTCAACTGATGGTAGCCAGGAAGGAGAGAGAGAGAGAGACAGAGACACGAGCACATGTGAGGAACCAGGGACAATATACAGTCCCCAAGGATAAGCCCCCCCCCGCCCCCCACCTACAGTTACCTTCTAGTAGTACTTTTAAATCATTATCTAGAAAATGGATCAATCCACTGATGAGGTTACAGCTCTTATAATCTGATCATCTCACCTCTGAACATTCTAGCACAGCCTAACACATGAGCTTTTGGGGGGACATTAAAGACCCAAACCATAACACTATGCTGTCAGGCCCTGGATGCCAAACTTGCCAATTTATCATCACCAACAGGAAGGAGAATACCAACAAAACTCTCTGAAGACCACCTGAGCATCTGTCTTATCCTTCCCTGCCTTCCTTGTGAATCAGCAGCCCAACTTCCTCCTGACAACCAGGGTCCGTCACTTCCAGGCAAGAACTGCCTCACTCCTGAGAAACAGTATTGATCTATTCATGAAGGTGGAGCCTCCACGACCTAATTACCTACCACTAGTACCCCCTTGCCTCTTAAAGGTTCTGTCACCTCCATTCTGCCACCCTGGGAACCAAGCCTCTGGCCTGTGGATGAACTTTATCCAAACAAGAGCAGGTGTCGATTGCATCCTGAAGGATGGCGCCCCAACTTCACAGAGTTAGTGCCTCTTCCCTGGTAGATGTTCTGCAATAGGCACTGACCTGCAGGACAAAGGCCTCTTCTATGCTCTTCCCTGGTTTTCAGTCTTAACATCTTTTCTCTTTCCATCCCCGGAAGCCCACAATCATTTCCACCACCCTGAGTGGTATATTCCTCCCTGAGGTCACTTTTCCCACACAAAGTAAGTGACTCTGTGCTCTGCCTGACAAGAGGATGTCCCCTTGCCCATTGTTTTCCAGGACCACTGATTGGAACCGTAGGGCCAAGAGGAGTCCACTTTTGGCCAGCAGCCTCAAACCAAAACAAGACCTTCCTTGAACCAATCCCAGCCTTCTCCTTCCTCTAGCAGTTTGGCCATAAGGCATCCCCCAAGTGGCCAGAAGTTTTCTCTAAGGGAGAGACATGGGTACAACAGTGGTGGATACCACAGTTACCCTCTGGCCCTGCTCATGCCCACCCTCCATGCACTGATTCCATTCATCACAGGTTGCTATTGTACCTGCCAACCTTAAGATTTGGTAAGTTGGACACCTCTCAGCTCAAAATGGGTAGCTTTGGCCACGTGGTCACTTGTCAGATGCCCCATCTTTATGAGGGAAGTGCATACAAGGAGCTGATTTCAAAGGGTTTATAAGTTTCCTCTGTAAATAGCATATAGCATATTTCCTCTATAAATAGCATATTGCTCCGGAACGCTAGGGTCTAAGTTATGATTCTGTTATTGGGGCTTGCTGTGAGCCTCGCGTGTTTTCTTTTTCCAGGTAGATAGCTCTAATATCAATAGGTCTTCTCATCATTTGACCTGAGCTTCTTGTCTTGCATCTTAGACCTGCTATCACTCACAGCTAATAGCCTTTTGTGTTACCTGGTGCTAACAGTTTGAATCTTGACTGTGCACTAGGCTTACTATTGAAGGCTTCATCTTCTTGGGCCATGACACTATTAGGAGGTAGTGAAACCTTTGGGAAGTAAGACCTAATGGAAGTGAGTTGGGTCACAGGTGGCACATCCTGGCCCCTTTCTGTCTCTCCTTTTTGTTCTTAGTCACCTAAGTCTCGACTGTGTACCATGTGCCATAGAGAGACAAAGCAACAGGACCAATCATTATGGTCTGAAACTTTGAGCTAAAATAAACTTTAATCCTTTTAAATTTGTTTATCTCTGGTATTTTGTTACAGTAACTGAAAGCTGACTAACAACTGGTAAATGAGTAGAGCAATATCACTAAGTACTGCCTACAGAAGCTAAAATCATATAAGGCATTGGGCTTCTTTCAGAGTGGTAGAAGGTGTGAGATGCAATAATTTGCCCATTATTTCCAGGGGATGTCCTGCATATCCCTAGGTCACTGGACTCCTAAATGTTTCACTGATATGACAGTGATGTTATATCCTTATATTATATTGACATATGTTATATTACTAGAGTAATTAACTTTAAGCACTTTGTTAAGATGTTGTTTGCCAGGTTTCTCTTCTGTAAGTTTGATTTTCCCCCCCAAGTAATTAACAAGTATCTAATGGAGCTGTTACTTTGATACTGTACAAATACACTGTTTATCCTTATATTTACTGATTGATTTTAGCATCCATTAATGATTCTTGCCCAGAATACTTATTACTGTGGCATTTGCCAAATTGTTACTATTTTTTAATTCATTTTTCCTTCTACATTTATTAATTGAAAAATAATTTATTAATTCTAGAAGGACAACTCGTCCTTTCTTATTCATTTCTTTATTTAATCAATTATTTTATTTACATCACTGTGAACTCATGGATATTTCTATAGGTTATAATCCATTTCATTCATTGCTCAAATTATCCCATATTGGTCATTGGGAGTTCTTTAAAGTTACCCCCATCTCTTTTTGAATACTTCCCTAAAAATAAACATTATTTGTTACCTTTGACTAAGATCATTATCTCTTTCCATTGTAACTTCTTCTTCATCATATTCACTTCCGTGTCAGGATATGTTGTCATACCTATGGATATTTGGGTATTTGGTTAAGGGGAAGCTGAATAGGGGACATATTAATTTATATTTATTGATATAATTTAACTATGTGCTTTGAAATCGCAATCACTTCCTTGCATAGATGAATTATTGTTAGCTCTCTGATACAGGAACAAAATGAATTGGAGGAATATGTCTGTCCAGAATGTCCAGGACTAGAGGTTTCATTTCAATGTGAATATGTCCCATATAACCCAGCATTGTAATTAGGTAGCTAATGCTTGCTAAGTCTGCTCAAGCCTTGGTACATGGATATGATCATCTTTAAAATACTGTATATTTTTGAGATTCAGAGGAGAAATTCAAATAGAAATAAGTAGGGTATTTACTTACAAGTTTATAAAACTCAATGTGTCATTTAATTCCTTGTGAAAGAAAGACACTTTGAGAACATTGCAATAAAAAATTAGAGTGAAGAATCCAATTTTTGAAATATGAAGGGCCCTTTTTTGGTCATCTTTAAGTATATTTACTAAAGAACTGAGAGAGGATTCAGAAAAAAAATTATTGAATCAAAAAAAATAAGAATAAATAGAAGTTATTCTGACATAAAGAATAGAGTTATAACCATGAAATATTTAATTATATGAAAAGCAGTAATTCAGTAAGAGGAAGAGATCACTTTTCATGGGATAATAACAAATAGACTTTTGGATTGTTTAATAATTCAGTTAATGAAAAAGAGTGAGTGACATGAATACATTGGAAAAAAGATGCACATTTCCTCCTCATTTAACGTGAAAACTAGCACCAATGAGAACAACCTACAACTCATGGTACATGATACAGTGAAGTTAATAAATCAATAAGTAATTCCCAATTCAGAAAAAAATGTGATATGCCCTCAAGTCTTACAATCATTCAGGAAAGAAATTTGGGGAGGGGGGGGTTCATAACCCACTTGAATCAAAGTGTGAAATATGATATATCAAGAACTATGTAATGTTTTGAACAACCAACAATAAAAAATAAAAAAAAAAAAAGAAATGAATAAATGAAATGCAACTGGTAATACCCCCCAAAAAAAATTGGGGGGGAGTTTTCCCCAAATTTACAACAATCCTAAACATTTACATGGTATTTCCAACAAATATGAAGTCGAAAGAAATTTTGAAACTATCAATAGATAAGAAAATAATTTCGATCAAACATGCTAGAGAAAAGACTGACTCATCTTCTCTTTGAAGATCTAGTTCAAAATTACCACCATTCGAAGCAGTGATCTAAAAGGCATGAGCCTAAAAAAGTAGGAAAAAATATTTAATTCAGATATCAAGGTACTAATGAAGATTATATCAGTTTTTTTTGGATTTTGTAATAGTTATGGTATTTGTTAGCCATTTAAGATTTGAAATGTGTTGTGATTTCATCATTCTAAGTAGAAAGTGACCTTCAAAGCTCACCTTGTATTCATAATTTAGTATATTCTTCTTTTAGAAAGTCCCCAAACTGTACAAACTTCAGGCCCCATAATTCTGAATTTTGTTCTTCCCTGAGATCTCAAAGAAAATAGGTATCAAAAAGCATGTTCCATCTCTAGGAAGCGCTTTCCCCCATCCGGCGACCAAGAGTCATGACTTTGCCCTGAGTGTACATAGCACATGATATAGGGGAAGCAGATAGGGTCACAAATGTACTCCCTGCTGCCAGCGAGGCTCAGGGGAGAGAGAATCCCATGGAAAGCTGCTCTTACATCTCCCACGGTGCCGTCAGTGCAGTCGATGCCTTGGTGACCATTTATTGGGTGTGAAGTGATTGTCCTGAGCTTCTGTGTGTTTATCCAACAGGTCAGTCAGAAGTGTCAGGTTCTGTTTGTGGCCAGTTTCATTCTCCAAATAGAAACTGATGGTGGGGGCTGATGGCAAGAAATTGTATCAGGCAGGAGGGTTTATTAATATTGATATTTCTCTCCAGGATAAAGGAGAGTCCTGGGGACGCTGAGGGCCTGACCAATGAAGGCCTCACAGGCTCTGCTTTAGATTCTCTGAAATCACAGACAGCAGCCTTAAGACTATGGCTCCTTATAAAACTACTTCTGAGGCGTGGAAATGAGACTAAAAAGATCCCAGTACGTTGTTCCCACCTTTCTACCCCTTTGCTCTGCCTCTGGTTAGAGTGAAGGCTCTCTGTTCTCAGCTTAACTCTCAGGCTCCCTCTCTTCCAAAGATGCCCTCACCCTGCCTCTTCCTTCCAACCACCGCATCCTTGAGAACCAGCTCCACGGCTGCCTATTCAAGAAGCCTGCTCAGAGACTACCCATGCCCCAGCTCCTTGGGCATGTCACCATCTTGGTTCATCTGGGCTGCTATAACAGAACATCAGGAACTGGGTCATAGATTTGTTAGAAATACCAGGGTGCCACAAGGGATCAAACACATGCTCGGAAGTAGCTCAGCAAGGCAAACTTGACTTCTGCCCAAGGGCGTGCTGCCAAAGAAAATCCTGCAAGCAAGCACACCTGGGCAGGCAGCCTACCTGTTTTTCTGTGTAATGCGGCACTGCCCTTACGCTGACCGGAGGAGCTCAGGGTTGCAGTCTCTGCGCTTGGCTAATTTTAAACCTGGGGAGGGCAAAGGAAAGGGCTATTGTTAAAATGGCAACAACTGAATTTTATATCCCAATTAAGGCTAAAGACTATATTTTGAAAATGGAACTTTCTATTTCTCACACTTAGAAACAGCAGAAATTTATTTCTCACCGTTCTGGAGGCTGGAAAGTCCAAGATGAAGGCCCCTGCAGATTCAGAGTCGGTGAGGGCCTACTTTCTGGTTCATAGATGGAAAAGCTGCATTCTCTCATGGTGGAAGGGGCAAACAAGCCCCCGTGGGAGTATTTTACAAGGACACTAATCCCATGAGGGCTCTGTCCCCATGACCTAATCGCCTCCCAACGGCCTCACCTCCTAATACCATTTGGGAGCTAGGATTTCAATAGATGAATATTGGGAGGACACAGACATTCAGACCATACACTGCTCTCTTCCTCGAAGTCAAGTCTTACTTACTGTCTACCTCAAAGTATAGTTATTTATGTATATGGTGTATTTCTCTAGGACTGGAAAATTCTTGAGGGCAAGACCCAAGCCTGAGTCACTGAGTCACTGCTGTGTCCCCACAAAGATCAGAAAAAGTGTCTGTGCTGGGTAAATAAGTGTCAAATGAATAGTTCATTGACTGTGGGCATTAACTTGAGAGCAAGGAAAGCACTCAGCCCAGGTCCTGACACAAAGTGACTGCTATGTTGTTTCTATAAAAGCTTTCAGTCTAGTTCTAGAATAATCTAGAATCAGGAGAAAAGGCAGTATGGAGTTACAGTTACGAGGATGGATTCTGAAGCCACCCAGCTTTAAATCCTGCTCTGCAGCTTGCTGGCTGTGTGACCTTGGGCAGATTGTAAACTTTTTGCACTACAGTTTTCTGTTCTGTCAAAAGAGAAAATAATTGTGAGCTACTTGGGAGAATTAAATGACTTGATGCACACAAAGCACATTGACCAGGACCTGGGGCACAGTTTAAGTATGATGGTAGGGCTCATTATCATCATTGCTGGAGCTATTATTATTATTATCTAGTGGTTCAGGACAGGTGTCACCCATTTCTTAAGGTCTCAGAATCTAGCCTCCCTTGGGCTGATGCATGAAGAACTGTGCCCTAATTGCAGGCTATGATACTATGATATAACAAGAAATGTATATTTGATCTCAATCTTCCCCATCCACTTCCTGTCACACAAATCCTTGGTGTCTGCCAGGTACAAGTGGCCTTCAGGATGTTAGTGAGATGACAGGTGGCCTGGGGCTTCTGGATAGCCTGAGGATGGGGACAGCTGTCAGAAGAACAACCATGTGATTAGAGAATTGGAACTTCTAGCCCCACCCTCATAATTTCCTGGAAGCAGGGAGGAGGGCTAAAGGTTGAGTCAATCACTAATGGCCGGAGGATCCAACATGGCGGCGAGAGGGGAGGCAGCGCTTTCAGTACCTCCTCAACAACGGGGTCAGAGAGACGCATGGATACGCTTAGATTCGACCTGCTGAGAAACTCCTAGCAAAATTCTACTAAAGAGAGACCGGCCGGGAATCGGTAGGATTTTTGGAGGTGACAGTTTGCGCTAGACGAGTGAATCTCCGCCACACAGTGCAGAGGTCCAGACCCGCCAGCCGCTGCCCGTGCGACTCGGCAACTGTCGGCTGCCTGCACCGGCCCCCGCGTCAGGGCGGATAGCCTCCGAGGCGCAGCGCAGCAGGAGCGGTGCAGGGACTCTAGGAAGAGGTCTCTCGCCAAGCCTTCATGAAATAGTGAACCGGGAGCTGAAACCAACCAGAGACAGACCAGTCCCACCCCTCCCTTCGGACACTCCGGCAAGGAGCCTGGGGCCCGCCATAGCAGAGAGGTGACATCACCAAAGTTCCGCCGACAGAATTCCTTCCCAGCGGAATCCACGTTAGCAGGTGTGTGACTCCCACCCCCTCCAGATACAAGCAGCCAGGAAACCTCGGGAATCTCTCCGGGGGCGTGTCTGTAGGGAAGCAGAGGGGATTCCAGATCCCCACCTCCCCTTAACACCAGCGGCGACACCCAAGATCTTAGCCGCCAGTTTCTGGGGGCGTGCCCACCAAAGGGGTCCGGAAAAATTAAACTGTTGGTTCCCAGACCACCCCACCACAGCACTGGGGCTTAGATGAATGACAGAGAGGGTGTTCATCGTTCGGGATATAGGACACGCGGTGGGGCTGCAAGTGTAATCAGATCCTTGGGGAACCGCCTCTGGTGAACAGGACCTGGCTGGCTGGCTGGGAGGAGGAACAGGGGGAGGGGCCAGATAAGTGAAAGGGCTCTGGACTAACAGGATTGAGAGACTCCCAGGAGCCACCGTACAGGGATTTCTGTCAGCACATAGAGGGCAGAAGCTCGGCTCAGAGGGCACAGCTCCGCCTATTGGAAGAGAAGAAAATGGGATTCAGCCATAGAACAGGGGATGCCAGCATGGCAGAGATCTGATGTCATCAGAGAGCGGCCGAGGAGAGAACTTCATCGGTGCCAGCGGTGACGGAAACAGTTGGTCCCCTGGTAGGGAGGGTGAGTCACAGATACCCGAGTCTCTCTCGCTTTGTCGTCGAGCCAGAGGGGAGGAGCGGGGCCACCGCCCGCGCCCGCAAGGTAGGCAGACCTGCGACCAACCTGCAGATCAGGCCCAGCGGTCTGCAGGCGTGGTAGGAGGGGCAGGGCAGAGCCGCCGCCCGCGCTGGCAAGGTAAGCAGACCTGCGACAGACCGGCAGATCAGGCCCAGCGGCCTGCCAGCGTGGTACACACTTCACCCCAACTGGAGTAGGGGCAGAGCAGAGCCTTCGCCCGCGCCCAGATCAGGCCCAGCGGCCCGCCTGTGTGGTGGTCAAGTGACCCCAATTGGAGTGGGGGCAGAGCGGAACTGACACCCGTGCCCGCAAGGTGGGCAGACCGGCGACCAACCTGCAGATCAGGCCTAGCGGTCCCCGGGCGTGGTAGGAGGGGCAGGGCAGAGCCTTCGCCCCCACCTGCAAGGTAGGCAGACCTGCGACAGAATGGCGGATCAGGCCCAGGGGTCCGCGGGCGTGGTAGACACCTCACACCAATTGGAAGAGGGGCAGAGCAGAGCCCCCGCCCGCACCTGCAAGGGAGACTTTTCAACTATACAAGAGCAATATAAATATATAGGGGGGGAAAATTTTTCAAAAACACAACAGTTTCACCAAGAAGAAAGAAACACAAGCAGTATGAAAAGACAAGGAAAGAAAGGACTACAAGTAATGCAGGTCAACTCAACTTTAGAAGAGGTAACAGCTGCAGCAGATGGAATGTCAGATAAAGAATTCAGGATATATATGCTTCAGATGATCTGGAGTATCAAGGAAGACATTAGACAGCAAAATCAGACAATGAAAGATCACTTCGACAAGGAATTACACAAACAAATCCAGGAAGCAAAGGATCAACCATACAGGGAGATAGAGGTTATAAAAAACAAACAAACAGTAATCCTAGAAATGCAGGAAGCAATAAACCAACTTAAAAACTCAATTGAGAATACTACCAGCAGAGTAGAACACTTAGAAGATAGAACATCAGACAATGAAGACAAAGTATTTCAACTTGAAAAGAACATAGACAGCTCAGCAAGACTGTTAAGAAACCATGAGCAGAACATCCAAGAAATATGGGATAACATAAAGAGACCAAACTTAAGAGTCATTGGGATACAGGAAGGTATAGAACTCCATACCAAAGGAATGAGCAATTTATTCAATGAAATAATACGAGAAAAATTCCCAGACTTGAAGAATGAGACAGAATCCCAAATTCTAGAAGCCTACAGGACGCCGAATGTGCAAAATTATAAGAGATCCACACCTAGACACATTATAATGAAGATGCCCAACATACAGAATAAGGAGAGAATTTTAAAAGCTACAAGAGAAAGGAAGCAGATTACATTTAGGGGCAAGCCAATCAGGATAACAGCTGATCTTTCAACACAGACTCTGAAAGCTAGAAGATCCTGGAATAACATATTTCAAACACTGAAAGAAAATGGGTTCCAACCAAGAATTGTGTATCCAGCGAAATTAAGCTTCAGGATGGAAGATGAAATTAAAACCTTCCACGACAAACAAAAGTTAAAAGAATATGCAGCTAGAAAACCATCTCTTCAAAACATCCTCGGCAAAACATTACAGGAAGAGGAAATGGAAAATAACAATGAAAACCAACAGTGGGAGGTAGGACAGTAAAGGGGGGGGGGGAATAATCATAGAGGAAAACAAACCATGTTTAGTAACATAAATAAACAAATATGGCTGGAACAACAACCCATATCTCAATAATAACCCTAAATGTTAATGGCTTAAACTCACCAATTAAGAGACACAGGCTAGTAGAATGGATCACAAAACAAGACCCAACAATATGCTGCCTACAGGAGACGCATTTGATAGGAAAAGACATACATAGGCTGAAGGTGAAAGGTTGGGAAAAATCATATCACTCATATGGACTTCGGAAACAAGCAGGAGTGTCCATACTCATATCAAATAAAATAGATTTCAAGCCAAAGTTAATCAAAAGGGATAAAGAGGGACACTACATACTGCTTAAGGGAACCATACACCAACAAGACATAACAATCATAAATATATATGCCCCAAACAATGGTGCAGCTATGTTCATCAAACAAACTCTTCACAAGTTCAAGAGTCTAATAGACCACCATACAATAATCATGGGAGACTTCAACACACCTCTCTCGCCACTGGACAGATCTTCCAAACAAAAGTTGAATAAGGAAACTATAGAACTCAATAACACAATTAATAACCTAGACTTAATTGACATATATAGAATATACCACCCAACATCAAGCAGTTACACTTTTTTCTCAGCAGCACATGGATCCTTCTCAAAAATAGACCATATATTATGTCACAGGGCAACTCTTAGACAATATAAAGGAGTAGAGATAATACCATGCATCCTATCTGATCATAATGGAATGAAACTGAAAATCAATGATAAAAGAAGGAAGGAAAAAGCATACATCACTTGGAGAATGAACAATAGGTTACTGAATGATCAATGGGTTATAGCAGACATCAAGGAGGAAATTAAAAAATTCTTAGAGATTAATGAAAACACAGACACAACATATCGGAATCTATGGGACACATTGAAAGAAGTTCTAAGAGGAAAATTCATTGCTTGGAGTTCATTCCTTAAAAAAAGAAAAAAACCAACAAATAAATGATCTCATACTTCATCTCAAAATCCTAGAAAAAGAAGAGCAAAACAACAGCAAAAGAAGTAGAAGGCAAGAAATAATTAAAATCAGAGCTGAAATTAATGAAATCGAAACAAAAGAAACAATTGAAAAAATTGACAAAACTAAAAGTTGGTTCTTTGAAAAAATAAACAAAATCGACAGACCCTTAGCCATGCTAGCGAAGAGAAGAAGAGAGAGAACTCAAATTACTAGCATACGGGATGAAAAAGGCAATATCACAACAGACACTTCAGAAATACAGAAGATAATCAAAAATTATTTTGAATCCTTATACTCCAATAAATTAGAAGATAGTGAAGGCATAGATAAATTTCTTAAGTCATAAGATCTGCTCAGATTGAGTCAGGAGGATATAGACAACCTAAACAGACCAATATCAATCGAGGAAATAGAAGAAACCATCAAAAGACTACCAACTAAGAAAAGCCCAGGACCAGATGGGTATACAGCAGAATTTTACAAAACCTTTAAAGAGGAACTAATACCAATACTTTTCAAGCTACTTCAGGAAATAGAAAAAGAGGGAGAACTTCCAAATTCATTCTACGAGGCCAACATCACCCTGATACCTAAACCAGACAAAGACACTTCAAAGAAAGAAAACTTCAGACCAATATCTCTAATGAACCTAGATGCAAAAATCCTCAATAAAATTCTGGCGAATCAGATACAAAAACTTATCAAAAAAATTGTGCACCATGATCAAGTAGGATTCATCCCTGGGATGCAAGGCTGGTTCAATATACGGAAATCAATAAATGTTATTCACCACATCAATAGACTTAAAAATAAGAACCATATGATCATCTCAATAGATGCGGAAAAAGCATTCGACAAAGTACAGCATCCCTTTATGTTCAAAACTCTAGAAAAACTAGGGATAACAGGAACATACCTCAATATTGTAAAAGCAATCTATGCTAAGCCTCAGGCTAGCATCATTCTGAATGGAGAAAAATTGAAGGCATTCCCTCTAAAATCTGGAACAAGACAGGGATGCCCTCTTTCACCACTTCTGTTCAACATAGTTCTTGAAACGCTGGCCAGAGCAATTAGACAGACGAAAGAAATTAAAGGCATCAAAATAGGAAAAGAAGAACTTAAATTATCACTATTTGCAGATGATATGATTCTATACCTAGCAGACCCAAAAGGCTCTACAAAGAAACTATTAGAGCTAATAAATGAATTCAGCAAAGTGGCAGGATATAAAATCAACACGCATAAATCAAAGGCATTCCTGTATATCAGCGACAAATCCTCTGAAATGGAAATGAGGACAACCACTCCATTCACAATATCTTCAAAAAAAATAAAATACTTGGGAATCAACCTAACAAAAGAGGTGAAAGACTTATACAATGAAAACTACAGAACCCTAAAGAGAGAAATAGAAGAAGATCTTAGAAGATGGAAAAATATACCCTGTTCATGGATAGGCAGAACTAACATCATCAAAATGGCAATATTACCAAAAGTTCTCTATAGGTTTAATGCAATGCCAATCAAAATCCCAACGGCATTTCTTGTAGAAATAGAGAAAGCAATCATGAAATTCATATGGAAAAATAAAAGACCCAGAATAGCAAAAACAATGCTAAGCAGGAAGTGTGAATCAGGCGGTATAGCGATACCAGACTTCAAACTATACTACAGAGCAATAGTAACAAAAACAGCATGGTACTGGTACCAAAACAGGCGGGTGGACCAATGGTACAGAATAGAGGACACAGAAACCAATCCACAAAACTACAACTATCTTATATTTGATAAAGGGGCTAAAAGCATGCAATGGAGAAAGGATAGCATCTTCAACAAATGGTGCTGGGAAAACTGGAAATCCATATGCAACAAAATGAAACTGAATCCCTTTCTCTCGCCATGCACAAAAGTTAATTCAAAATGGATCAAGGAGCTTGATATCAAATCAGAGACGCGCCGTCTGATAGAAGAAAAAGTTGGCTACGATCTACAGTCGGTGGGGTCGGGCTCCAAATTCCTCAATAGGACACCCATAGCACAAAAGTTAATAACTAGAATCAACAAATGGGACTTACTCAAACTAAAAAGTTTTTTCTCAGCTAAAGAAACAATAAGAGAGGTAAATAGAGAGCCTACATCCTGGGAACAAATCTTTACTCCTCACACTTCAGATAGAGCCCTAATATCCAGAGTATACAAAGAACTCAAAAAATTAGACAATAAGAGAACAAACAACCCAATCAACAAATGGGCCAAGGACCTGAACAGACACTTCTCAGAGGAGGACATACAATCAATCAACAAGTACATGAAAAAATGCTCACTATCTCTAGCAGTCAGAGAAATGCAAATCAAAACCACCCTAAGATACCATCTCACTCCAGTAAGATTGGCAGCCATTATGAAGTCAAACAACAACAAGTGCTGGCGAGGATGTGGGGAAAAGGGTACACTTGTACATTGCTGGTGGGACTGCAAATTGGTGCAGCCAATCTGGAAAGCAGTATGGAGATTTCTTGGAAAGCTGGGAATGGAGCCACCATTTGACCCAGCTGTTCCCCTTCTTGGTCTATTCCCTAAAGACCTAAAAAGAGCATGCTACAGGGACACTGCTACATCGATGTTCATAGCAGCTCAATTCACAATTGCAAGACTGTGGAATCAACCCAGATGCCCTTCAATAGACGAATGGATTAAAAAAATGTGATATTTATACACAATGGAGTATTACTCTGCATTAAAAAATGACAAAATCATAGAATTTGCAGGGAAATGGATGGCACTAGAGCAGATTATGCTAAGTGAAGCTAGCCAATCCCTAAAAAACAAATGCCAAATGTCTTCTTTGATATAAGGAGAGTAACTAAGAACAGAGTAGGGAGGAAGAGCATGAGAAGAAGATTAACATTAAACAGGGATGAGAGGTGGGAGGGAAAGGGAGAGAAAAGGGAAATTGCATGGAAATGGAAGGAGACCCTCAGGGTTATACAAAAGAACATACAAGAGGAAGTGAGGGGAAAGGGAAAAATAATACAAGGGGGAGAAATGAAGGTCAGTAGAGGGGGTAGAGAGAGAAGAGGGGAGGGGAGGGGAGGGGGGATAGTAGAGGATAGGAAAGGTAGCAGAACACGACAGTCACTAGTATGGCAATATGTAAATCAATGGATGTGTAATTGATGTGATTCTGCAATCTGTATATGGGCTAAAAATGGGAGTTCATAACCCACTTGAAGCAAAGTGTGAAAGATGATATATCAAGAACTATGTAATGTTTTGAACAACCAACAATAAAAAAAAAATTAGACAAAAAAAAAAAATCACTAATGGCCAATGCTGTAATCAATCATGCCTAAGGAATGAGGCCCCCATACAAACCCAGAAGGATAGGGTTCAGAGAGCTTCCAGGCTGCTGAACTTGTGTCGCTGTGGGGAGGGTGGCACACCTGGAGAGGGCGTGAAAGCTCTGTACCCCTTGCCCTGAATCTCGCTTTATGCATCTCTTCCACTTGACTTCCTGAGTTGCATCCTCTGTAGTAAACAGGTAATTGGAAGTAAAGTGTTTCTCTGAGTTCTGTGAACCACTCTAGCTAGTGACTGAACCCCAAAGAGCAGTTGTGAGAACCTCTGAAATGCAGTAAGTCAGACAAAGGTTGTGGGTAACATAACCTGGGGACATACTGCTTGCAACCAGCGTCTCAAATGGGTGCAGTCTTATGGGACTGAGCTCTTATCCTGGGGGGTCTGTGTTAACTCTGATTAGCATCAGAATTGAATTCAACTGGTGTAGGACACTGTGTTGGTGTCTACAGAGAGTTAGAGAAATGCATGGTATATGAGGGGAGGGAACAATGTACTTTTTGGTGATGCTGCATTGTGAGAAGATAGAAAAGGAAATAAACCAGTTACTTTTCAGTTCCATCCATTTATTGGCAAATGCCATAATTCCATTCTTCTTTATGGCTGAATAATATTCCACTGTGTCTATATACCACATTTTCTTTATTCATCTGTTGAAGGGCACCTAGGTTGGTTCCATAGCTTGGCTACTGTGAATTGAGCTGCTATGAACATTGATGTGGCTATGTCACTGTAGTATGCTGATTTTAAATCCTTTGGGTATACACTGAGGAGTGGGAAGGCCAAATGTTCTTTATGATATGTGGAGGTTAACAAGAATAGAAGTTCAGTGGATTAGACAAAGGGGAATGAAGGGAAGGAGAGGGGATGGGAATGGGAAAGACAGTGGAACGAATTGGACATAACTTTCCTACATTCATATATGAATATGCAACCAGTGAAACTCCACATCATGTTCAACCACAAGAATGGGAAGTTATACTCCAGTATGTATATGTCAAAATACAGTCTACTGTCATGTATATCTAAAAAGAACAAATTAAAAAAAAGTACAGTTGCTTTTTCTATAAACAAACTATAGCTCTTTTCCAAAGTCATTCAAAATGTGCCACCTTCCCTTTCTACCCACTTAACCAGCGGAAGAGAACAGGCCAGGGTGGGGGGCGTGGAGAAGGGGATGGTCACTTACTCCACACACCTGCAGGGCAGTCACATGAAGAGGGGAAGGTTCATCTTTGCTTCCCATGGCAGACCTTGACCCAGCGTGGAAGCTACAGGGAAGCCCAGCCCAGGCCCAACGGAGCAGAACTTGGTAGCAGGTGTCAGGCAACAGGTCAGACCAGGGGCCTGTGAAGAAGCAGGCTGTCAGCGGGTGCTCACACTGATCCGCATTATCTTTAGTTTCTATTGCTATGGAAACAATTAGCATCCTATGATAAATAAAATGCCACATAATTTAGTGGCTTAAACGATAAAATTTTATTATCTCCCAATGTTCCTGGGTCAGGAATTTAGGGGCAATTGGGGCTCATAAACTGTAGCCTTCCTCTGAGTTAACTGGGGCTGGAGGATCTGCTTCTAAGAGGGCTCACGGGGAAGGCTCTGGGGAAGAGACCTCCGTGCCTCCCCCACAGGGGCCTCTCCCTAGGGCAGCTTGAATGTCCCCATAACGTGGTAGCTGGCTTCCTGAAGAGTACATGATCCAAAAGAGAAAGCAAAATAGAAGCAGTGTCTTGTCTTACATCCTTGAAGGTCACGTTCCATCATTTCCACCACATTCACTGATTAGAAGTGAATTGCTCAGAGCCGGCATGGTGGTGTATGACTGTAATCCCAGTGAATCAGGAGGCTGAGGCCAGAGGACCACAAGTTCTGAGCAACCTGGGCAACTTAGTGAGAACCGTATCAAAATAAAAAATGAAAAGGGGCTGGGTATGTAGTTCAGTAGTACAGCACCTCTGGGTTCAATCTCCAGTAGCAAAAAGAGAGAGAGAGAGAGAGAGAGAGAAGGAGGAGAAGAGAATCACTCAGAATAAGTCACTCTCTAGACTAGGCTGCATCAAAGGGAGACATTTCAAAGCATATGTGGACTTAACTTTGAAACCCTTGATAACAGTGGTCCACTTTATGCTTTGAATATAGCCCTTGCTGCTCTGCCACTGTGACTTAAAAGGACAAGTTCCTTTCTTTCCTCTCTCCTTCCTCCTCTGTAGTCTCTCCCCCTCCCTAATTTCTTCCTCATCCTAGGCAGAGTTCTCTGTCCTTGAGCACACACCCACACAGGAACCAAGTAATTCAGATTTGGAAATGGTACCAGAAGTTCTAACAAATGATTATCTCCCAAATTACCAAGTGAATTACAGCTCCAGGACAAAGGACACTTGGAATGCAGCCTTTGGATCACCTCTTTAAAAAAAAAAAAACAACTATTCCCGCTGATGGGCAGAAGCACAGCCTCTGGGACAGAAGTGGCCTGTGTTTTTCCTTTGCTAGAAAAGCAATAAAACTTCTTATTCCTTTTTCTCAAACCATGTTTCCATTATTGTATTGTTGGGGACAAGGTCTGAGCTTTTGGTAACACCTTCAGCGCTGTTAGGGTCTAATGCATTCCTAGACTGAAGGTAGATATGTTTTTAATCCACAGTGATGCTAAATTCCTTTGCTAAAGTTATGCAAAAGACAGGAGTCACCCCCTTTCTCCCTCCCCAGGTGGTAGCCTCGTGCTGGGAGACTGGGCCTCCTGATGAGCCCTTCCCTGAGGATTCCCTTAAGGGGGAGGAATGAATGGAAGGTGTTAGGAAGAAGCTGAAGCTCAATAATGAAACACCTACAAAGGAAATGAGCCAGGGTCTACTTGAGAGCTCTCCACAATCCTAAGGTCATTGAAAATGTTCTCTCTCCTTTGCTCTAATGCCACAAGTCTTTAAAATTTGGGGTGATGCTTAGGTTTACAAGGCAATGTGGATTCATTTTGGGGTGAGAATTCTTGATTTTTCCAGTTTGCACACTTAAAGGTCAGTTCTGTTTAATAGTCAAATTCCTATGGCCTGGGGATGAGGTGGAGACCATAGTTTAGAATAGTCCCCAAGGACATGTATGTAGAGTGTAATGGCATCCATTTATCTTACAGCTGTCTTTCTCTATTTGGTGAATGGACACATGGCTGATATTCTGAATGACAGGTCAACAGAAGGTGACAGAAGGAATAATAGAAAGTGCTTTCTTAAGTGGCCTTAGGGGTGGTGTGTGCATGTTTTAAGGCAAGAGGAGTGGCAAGTGCATATTTTGCTAGAGAAAGTGCCAGGCCTTCCCTATGGGCTATAAAATTAATGCTCACAACAACTTGTAAAGTGGGTGCCTTTTTTTTTCAGTTTAGAAGGATGAAACTCTGGTGATCAGCTTCAATGACTTTGCAAGTAATCAAGTAAATAAGCAGAGATAGACCCCAGTTTTCAAATAGGTAACTTAAACTTTGTCTATCCTGTGGGTAAATTCCTCATTCTTACTACTGTGAGAACAGGTGTGAGGGGCCAAAACCTTCAGAGCTTTCAAAGAACTGGAGTAGAGCTGGGGTGGTGGCTCAATGGTAGCACACTTACTTGGCATGTGTGAGGGTTAGATTCACTGGGTTAGATTCTCAGCATCACATATAAATAAATAAAATAAAGGTCTATCAACAAATTTAAAAATTACAAAAAAAAACACAAGTTATTCTTTAAAAAGAGAAAGAAAGAAAGAGGGTCAGGGTTATGGCTCAGTGATAGAGCACTTGCCTTGCCTGTGTGAGGCACTGGATTCAATTCTCAGCACCACATATAAACAAATGAATAAAATAAAGCTCCATCAACAACTAAAAAATATATAGAGAGAGAAAGAAAGAAAGAAAGAAAGAAAGAACTGGAGTAGCACTGTGTAGGAAAATTCAGGTGCTGACCAGCCAAGGTGCCACCTGCTTCTGGCATTGATGGTATGATCTAGAACACATGCCTTTCTCTCTCTGGTTGCTGGTTTCTCACCTGAAAAAGGAAAGTGTGTATGTGTGTGTGGGGGGGGGGGGGGGGGAGGGGGAGTGGCTGTGTGTGTGGGGGGGAGTGGCTGTGTGTGTGTGTGTGTGTGTGTGTGTATGTGTGGCATGAGTGTTGCCTGAACACAGAGATCACCTGTTTTTTGTTTGTTTTTTAATAAATATATAAAAGGCCTATCCCACTGGGCCTGGCCTTCAAATGAGAACCTCTAGAGTTGGGGCACATCAATCTATTAAACCAACTCTCTAGGGGCTGCAGTTACACAGCCCTTGCCACACATGAGGCTTTGGGAACCACGAAGCTGGCCATCTCTAAACTCCCTTCAAGTTCCAGTGTTTAATCCATCGTAGGACAAAGGAGGAGGAAGACGCTGTGAAAAGTCGGGACAGCTGGGGACACAGATCCAGAAAAGGCCACTCTGCTCCCTCTCACCTCCTGGCACATGGCTGCAACTTTCCACTTCATCTTCTCTTGAGACCTTACTTTGTACTATTTGGAGAAATATTTGAATGGAAACTCAACCTCTTTTTAAAGTCAAATATGATAGTCACCTTAAAGGGGCTTCTCACTGGTCAAATCTGAGCTAATTCAGCATCGAGATAATGGTACCAATTTATTACCAGCTCAAATATAATAGGAACTCATGAGCCCATGTTTATATAAATAAGTAGATCGAGGAGAAGAAAAAGCTTCCCTTTATAATAGACAACCAAATAACAGGTATAGAGAAAATGACAAAGTTTAAAAGACATCATTTGGTGACCATCATAGTAACCAGCCAAGGATCATCAATGGATGCTAGAATAAATAAGGAAAAGTTTGAAGAGAAACAGAATATCCACGTGGTCTCACAGTGTATCCCTACACAATCCTTACTAATTACGGACAAAATGCTCCTTAACTTTACAGAGTGCCGCAGTCTGGCTGGGCACAAATCACGAGCCACTCAAGCACGACAGAGAAACCTGGCTGAAACCATGGTCACCAAGCCCTAGAAGCCAACAGCACCATTTGAGTCAAGAGGACATGGCGCCACCTGACAAGGTCCCCTGAGAACACAGCATCACTTCAGTGCTGTTCCTGCCAAACAAAGGGAACCCCCAAATATAAAGAGGAAACATCAGAAAAAACCCAGACTGAAGGAATGTCGGCAAAGCAATTAACCTGTGCTCTTCAAAAACGAAAACTGGAGAACTATCACAGATTAAAGAGGCATAACAAATGAACGCTACATGTCACCATGTACAGCATCCAGGACCAGAAAGGAAAGAGTCAAGAATGATGATGTTTGTTGTTGCTGCTGCTGTGTTCGTATAAAAGATGTTACTGGGATAACCAGCAAAAGGTGAGTAGGGTTCATAGAGAATGGTCTTAAATCAAGGTTAACATCCTGATTTTAGATCATATGCTGTAGCTATTAGAAGATTGTCCTTGTTCTTAGGAGATGCACACTAAAGCATTTGGGGATACAATTGCAACTTACTCCTGAAAGGTTCAGAAAAAGGCTGTATACACATACACACACACACACGCACATTGCAAGAATATACAGGAAATCTTTTTTTTGTAACTTTTCTGTAAGTGTGAAATTATTTTTTAACAAGTTAGAAAAAAATTAAAAATCAGATACCTTTAGGTAGGTTATTGGGTCATCAATCATTCACCTGATAGTATGAATTTATCTAACCATATTGCATTTTTCTTAATGTATCTAGATGACATCAGCTTCCCTGTGGAAATGGAAGCTTATTGGGTCATGGGCAAAGAATATCAGTTTGAGAATCTGAAACATTTGGGGGAATAGAATATTCAGACAGAATAGGTGTACTACCACTGGCGCTTAGAAATAATAAAAACACAAAGATCTAAAGGAAAATAACCCAAGGAGGTAGAAGACAAATTCATAAAATTAGGCAGTAAGAAGTAAAACAGTCTTATCAACAAATTTAAGAAAACAAAGTAGGTTTTTGTTTTCATTAGTTTATTTAATTTAGTGCCACTGTACTCCACAAACCTGATACGTGCTTCCTCCTGACTCTGTGCCAACATTCAGCCTATTTCTGACCATCCCTCCCTCTTGCTTCCAACCTTACACCCTTGAAATCTCATCCTTCTTCAAGACTCATATCAAATGCCTCTTCCTTCATGAGGAAGTTCCCTGGGATCATTCCAGTTGGATTTGATTTCATTTTTCCCTGGCACCCCTTGTACCTCTATAATAACACATAAAAAAATTATAACCTACTTTGTTTTCTTGAATTTGTTGATAAGACTGTTTCATCCATTAAATCATAGAGTTGCCCAAGGACAGCCTAAAATAATGGTAAAGGCCAGGGCTTTGGAGACAGTTTGTGGGAACCTTACAGATGTGCCCCCAATCCTTTGCTATTCTTTTCTTCAAGAGGTGGAGCTTAATTTTCTCTGTGTGTGTGTGTGTGTGTGTGTTGTTTTTTCCTTTTTCTTTTTTTTTTTTCATTACCGAGGATTGAACCCAGGGGTACTTAGCCATTAAGCCACATCCCCAGCCCCGAGCCCTTTTTATTTTTCATTTTTAAGACAGGGCCTTGCTAAGCTGCTTAGGGCCTTGGTAAGTTGCTGGGGCTGGCTTTGAACTCACGATCCTCCTGCTTCAGCCTCCAAACCCCTGGTATTACAAGTGTGAGCTTCCATACCCAGCAATTTCCCTCTTCTTGAGTGTAAGCTGGACATAATGACTCACTTCTAACAAGTAGAATAAGGCACAAGTGACAGTGTGACTCTGACACTAAGTCATAAAAAGGACTGGGACTCCTCCTTGCTCACTCTCTCTCACTGGATCTAGGCGATTGCAGCTGCCACATCATGAGGACACAGACTGCACTCAGAGTGACTCCGTGGTCTCTGGCCAGCAGCCAGGGAGGAACCAACCACCACCACGAATGGGTCACCTTGAGCAAATCCTTCAGCCTCAGTCAAGCCTTCACCCCTACAAGGCAGGACCCTGTGGGCCAGTAACCAGGCCAGGTTTCCTGGGAAAACCTTATAAGCCTTGTCCTCCTGAGTTCCATTAAATGAGATCATTCTCAAACATGATATACCAGCCCAGGCTTTGGGTGCACAATTGATTTTTCTGAATATATTCTGATTTTTTTTTAAAGACAGATTTTTGCAGAACTGGGGCAAATAACCATATTGCCATGAAAAGTAAAGAGGCATAAGGAGAGTTTCTGATTTCAGGGGGATGGGTGAGAATCAGATGTCATCTCACAATGCTACATTTCAGTATATAAAAGCAGAGCTTAGCAAATTGTTGTGGGTTACACAAAGTTTAAGGAGAAAAGGAAAGGGCTTGCTTGCCTTCAAATGTGCAAAAGAGGACATTCAAACATTAACAGTATTCTAAGCCAATAACTACAGTAAGCTTTTCCTCCTCAGTTCATCCAGTCGAGTGCAGCTAACACTGGATACACCGCATCTGAAAGGAGTCCTGGAAGTTCAGACTTAAAACACTGGTAAGGCCGGAAAGCTGCCCAAGTCATGCCTCCGAGACCTATATTTAAATGTTGATTCTTTTTTTCTTTCCTTTTTTTAAAAAAAAAATTCATTGATTTATTTTTAAATTGGCTTTATTGTAGTTATATATAAAAGTGGAGTTAACTGTAATATATTCATGCATGCACGTGACATAGTTTGGCTCATTTCATTCCACTGTTCCTCCATTTCCCATCTCTCCTCCCTCCTCCCTCCCCCTTATTCCCTTTCCTCTACTCCACTGTTCTCCGTTCTATTTTCATAAGAAAATTCCTTATTTCCCTCTGGCTTTCACACATAAGAGAAAACATTCAATCCTTGATTCCCTGCATCTGGTTTATGTCACCCAGCGTGATATTCTCCAGTTCCATCCAGTTACCAGCAAATGCAAAAGTCTATTCTTTGAAGAGTCAATAGTTCCAAGTACCTGGGGTAGTACTTCTCTGTGAGGGCAGTGAGATGGTGCTTTTTTGTTGTTGTTGTTGAAGGCCTATAGCTGATAGCAGACAAGCATCAGAGCAAAACAAAACTATGTTGGATGATAAATAACTGGTTAATTTATTATTGATTATTTTTAAATGTAAAGGTCTGATGAGAGTTCCTAATAAGAACAATGTAACTTGACAATTAGAGTTTGATTGTTCCTGTGGCATGCATAACAAGATGATAAAGCCATTCCAAGATAGGATTTTAGACAACATGTCTCTAAGAGTAGTGATTAAGCCTATTTCCAGAGAAGTCAGTGAATATTATATCTGATTTATAAAAATGGATGAACATAATTTTAAGAGAGGAAAAACTTTGAGATGTAACATAATAATTCTGAGACATAATGCAGTAATATACCAAGATTACAGCAAGCATGTATCAGGAATACACCCAGAGTATAAAGAGATTGAATAAATCTGGCATAGAGGTCTGTAGGTTTATATGACTCTATAGGATAAGTCTGATGTGTATCCCCAGTGTAGAATATACTAGATTCAAGTAAAAGAATTAAGATTCTGACAAGGGTTAACATTTTAAATAACTGAAATTATAACTAATATCACTGTTGTCTAATAGCATCATGCAAAAAGTCATCAGGATTCTGACATATGGAAAACTCAGCAGAGTGTAGCTAGTGTTTCCTCTGAAGTTCAAATGTGTGGAAAGCAAGGACACTGACAAATATCCAGGGACTGCCCATGAATTATGTAACACCTGAAATCTATATTAAAATATTTTACCTATCCAAATTTAACTGTCTCTTCTGATTTGACAACTTCTCCCATGAAACTTCACAATACTAATGTATCAAACAACCCTAATTATTTCTAGCACCTCTCTTTTTATAAGGTGAAAGAACAAATCTTTGCAATTTCGCAGGAGCCCTTTGGGAAATCTCAGAATGGATTTTTTTATAAAAGATATCCTGAATCATGCTCCCTCCTCCCCTTAGAGTTCTATAATTGGATCTGATTTTGAGGAGGCAAAATTCAAAAAGATGTCAGAAGAGATTTAGACATCTTATTAAGATGGGATTATGAGTGCCTGAAAAATGATATTTGGCTATTTAATCAAAATAGCAATCACAATTTTAAAAACCATATAAAGTGAGATGGTAGTAAAAACATTTAAGTTCTTTCATTGTTGTGATACTTTTTTTCTTGAATAATAAAGACTATAACAAAGCTAACATTAAAGAATCTTTGCTATGTAGGCAGGTAACACAGAAAGTGAAGAAAACCTGCGTCTCGTAGGTGAAGAATTAATCAGTAAATCAAGGCAGCAATCTCATCAAAGTAGACATGACTTTGCCAAAACATTAGCACATTTCATACCTTCTCTTAGAAATCAGGTATTATAAACCAAGGCAAGTAAACTTCACTTAACAAGCCTTGTCCTTTATTATGCTCCTTTATATTCTGGAACAATCTGAAATGTTCTAACATTATCTTCAGGTTTCATAAACCTTAGATTGAAACTAATTTCATAATAATTGTGCTAAGATGTTCTGTTAACGTGCAATGTGTTCCTCATGGCCAACTTCAAATGAAAAGAAGTTTTTTTAATACTTCTCAGTTTTAATTTTTAATGCAGTATCAAGAGTTATTACCCACACAAAGAAAGTTTCTTGGGAGGGAGGGGCTGTGATAAATTTTTAGAGTGTAAAGGGGCCCTGAGTCCCATATTGAAAGCTACTGCTTTACACAAACTGACACTCGTGGTACTGGGCCTGTAATAGATAACATACATGAATTCAGAAGCCAAGGGAGAGGGTAAGGAGTTGCCCCACTTACCATCACTCCTAAGACCCACAGGGAGAATTTATATTTTCCAACCCTGTAAGTCTGCCCTTCGTGAGTTTAGAGGTTCTGGTTTTCAGAGAGAAAATGCTTCCTCTAGGAGACCCAGAAAGATTCCCTTGAAGCTTTTAGTTATGGCTGTTGATGGGCCATTTTGCCTACTGGTGCCAACAGCAGACCAGGAAAGCAGTCACCATCTGGTTTGATTATAAAGAGGGGGTAGGGTATGGTTACCCCTTGGGGGCCAGGGAGAAAATGCTCAACATCCAAGTTTGATGATAAACAGAAGCACAGCTGCCATGGCTCCAAGGCTCAGTCCCTCAGGGTGAAAAGCCTGGACAGCTCTGAGGTCAGCCACCTAGACCAACAGAGTGGCCAGCTGTGGATGAAGGGCTCTGGAATGGTACTCAGAGAAGGAGACAAGTGGGCTCAGTTGCAGCCTCTATATGATCTACAGCCATGGGGCTGTAGTTTCTCCCATTTCGTTTCTCTTGTAAATTTCCCCAAGAAAAATGGAAGGACAGCAGAATAAAAATAGACATTTTATTGCTATGGCTATATATGTGACTGCATGACCAATGTAATTCTGCAACCTGTACATTCAGAAAAATGAGAAATTATATCCCATCTGATTCAAATGTATGATATGTCAAGATCATTGTATTGTCATGTGTAACTAATTAAAACAGATAGAGAGAGAGAGAGAGAGAGAGAGAGAGAGAGAGAGAGAAAATGACTCACCGGAATACTGGAGAAGCTGGTCCCAGAATTTAATCTACAAAGCGAGCGGATCCAAATGGCACAAAATGTGGGCTATCAAGGATGCTGTGGTGCTCCTCCATTGCCCTTTTGAAGGTTGATGCACTCATTCACGATTGTTGATGGACACTCTAAGAAACTGGGGACAAGCCTAACATTTTGTGCCAGTCACAGACTATTCCTCTTTTGAGAAAGCCCAGGTACCTTCAGTTGACTGCAGCCCATCTTTGTCTATGTTAGCACATGAGCCCTTCCTCCTGCCTTAGTGTGCAGGTCTCTTCTTGTCTTGCTGTCACCCAGGATGTGTGTCTGTCCGTAAACTCCTAATAAACTGCATTCTGGGCAATCCTGGATTTGTACACCTCTTTTTCTGGTCTCTGTGCACCTTCTGCCCAGGGTACCAGTTCTTGTACTCTGAATTTTTCTGAAACATTATTATTTATATTAATATTATTATTATTAATATTTCTTAGAAGTAGTTTCCTATAGGGCACAGCTTGGGAAATACTAGTCCACATTTTTAAACACTTAATTAGCAATCATTTTGTTTGGCATCTTTAAAAGATAAAAGGGCTTTGGGGGATGCTTTAATAAGTCACTTATAAAAGCCATTTGAGGAAGTTAGAGCTGATGCCTCTGTTTGCTCTCCATAAATTGCTCAGTAAGAGTCAGAGATATTGAAAATCGATTCACTGAACTCCACACTGCCTCAAAGTTGGAGTCAATATTTTGAATAATTAGCTCCATCAGGACTTTAGCTGTAACAGTTCATAAAAATGTCTCTGGAGAATAACTCTACTGAAACAGTTGAAGGAGTTCATTCATAAATTAAGATGTCTCCTTGCATAGCTGGCTCACAGATGCCCTTTAGCAAAAGGGACTCAAGACCCCTTCCTGCATCAGCTGCTGTGGCTCTTGCCAAGTGAACTGAGTAGCACAATTCTGATGACCTCACCCCAAATGATGAGCCTGTGGGTTGACTAAATATAAGAAAAGCCAAACCTGTGGGAAGAGTTGACACGAATCACTTCCCAGAGAAGGAGCACTCTATTTGGATGGTAACCACCTGACTCAGTCAAATTCCCTGTTGTTGTGTTTGTACTTGGAATTGAACCTTGGGGCTCTTAACCATTGAGCCACATCCCCAGCCATTTTTCATATTTTATTTAGAGACAGTCTCACTAAGTTGCTGAGGCTGGCTTTGAACTCGGGATCCTCCTGCTTCAGCTTCCTGAGCTGTTGGGATTACAGGCACGCAGCACAGCACCCAGCTCAAACTCCCTATTGTAGGAAGTATATTATGTCAGCTCTCTCCAGAGAAGGTTGTAACCCATGCAGCCCTGAGCGCTTGTTTTCAGGTATTCTAGTTCTGCATTCACAGTTTTAGCAAAATGTGGAACCAGAGTAAGTGGGCTGCTAGGAGTAAGTGGGCTACCCTGTGCATCTTAGTGTACATTCTCCATACCAAAAGGAATCTTCCCACTCACATAAAAACCCGACCAACACAGAAATTAACATTAAGACTGGAGTTGCAAGAGGGCCTCTGTGGAGGGGAGAACTGGATTAACATGGCGCTGAGTGGAGGAGTGTGCGGTAGTTCCACATCTTGAGTGGAAGGCTGGCAAGTCTGTAGTGTACTGTTGCAGTGAAGCCATGTTTAAGCTCTCTGTTTTGGTCTCGAAATCCAGAAGAGGTGCCCACCAAGACTGAGGCAATGACAGATGCCATTTCATGGGGTAGGGAGGAGTCTCCAGATAAGGACAGGTAAGTTGCTTCTAATGGCTAAGTAACCTCATGTGGAAAACGGATCGTCTCTGGCCACAGATGGTACTGCTCCAGGTAGATGAGGAAACAGTGACTCTGTTCAGGACATGTCATTTGCTTTGATTTGTCTTCTGCAGAATGAAATCTGCAGAAGCTGAATACTTTGTTTGGTACCAGGGATTGAAACCAGGGGCATTTAACCACTGAGCCACATCCCCAGCCCTTTTTAGTTTTATTTTGAGGCAGGGTCTCACTAAGTTTCGTAGAGCCTTGCAGAAGTGCTGAGGCTGGCCTTGAACTTATGATCCTTATGTCTCAGATTCCTGAGCCACTGGGATTATAGGTGTGGACCGCCATGCCCAGCAGCAGCCAGCTGAATTCTTAGATAGGAGTGTTTACAGTCAATGTTATGGTCCCAGCTGGCAAAAACAGGAATTGTAAAAACTAAAGGGATAGCTGGGAATTCTCAGATGAGCCTGTGATTAGCTTATTCCCATTGCAGTAGTCTGTACTTCAAAAGTCTCCCAAAGGTGGTGGGCTATAGTGAAAGAAAGTTAAGTCAATGCAGGTGTGTCCTTGAAGGGGATATTAGGACCCTGGCCCCTTCTTCTCTCTCTGCTTTCTGACTGTCATGAGGTGAATTAGCCTCATCTGCCGTACACCCCACCCACCATGATGTACTGTGCCACCACAGACCCAAAGCAATGGGTCCAAGTGCCCATGGATTGAAACTTCTGAAAATGTGAGTCAAAATAAACCTTTCTCCCTTTTAAGTTGATCACTTCAGGCATTTGATCATAGTAACAGAAAGCTCACTAACACAGCTTATAACCTCTTTCTCCCCTCTGGAATAGTTTTGCTATAAATGGCTCAAGATATTTTTTTTTTCATGAACACCCAACCCTACCATGAATGAAAATCATTATTCTGAGCTTTTTAAAAATAATGACATCTGACTTTTAAATTTTCCTGGGACAGTTCCAATTTATGCCTATAATCCTGCCCAATTAGCACCTCCTCCCACTTTCCAAAGAGCCTGGTGTGGAAGGTAAGTTTTATGCCTATCCTATTTCTAAATAAAAGGCATATTATTTTTCTCAACTTCTTTACCCTACGCTAATTGGCTATTCTTGACTTACTCTTTGAAGTACCTGTCTTACCGTACAGCATGCTTTCACTTTAACCAAAAATAGAATCACTGGGGGAGTGGGAATAGTAAAGCAGTAACTTGACAAATAGACAGTGCTCAGAGCAGAGGTGAGGAGATAGGAATGCTGACTTCCTCCTCCCCAACACATCTCCAGAAGCTGCTATCTCTGTATTTATTGGCAGTTCATCCAAACCCAGAGTGTCAATAAACAGGATGAAGATTCTGTCTTCAGATGGCTGGCACACAAGAAATCTGCTCTTGTGTTTTCAACTGAATGTCAAAAGTGATATATGAGGGGATTCTGGAATCCCTTTGCATGGAAATATCTGCCGAGTCCTCCTCCAAGTGAGAAGTTGGACTAAGCTAAACCTCCTTACACACAGTCCGAGGAAATACAAGCCAGGAATCAGGCTGCATGAGTCGAGAGCCTGTGCTAGCCAGGGGCTTACTCTTTAGAGAAAATCCTTCTGCTTCGTGGAAAGGAGGGAGATTCACCTAGGAATACAGGGAAACCCCAGACACAAAGGTTGTCGACTTTCTACCCTACATTTTAGGTAGCTAGAAGCAAACATTCATTGGGATTTCCACGTGTTCTTACTAAGAAAAGCCTTGTGGAGGATCCAAAGACAATCTTTGCCCCCAAGGAATCAGAAATTGCAAACTCAGATGCTTACAAGGGATAAACAGGAACATGAGTGACTAAAGACTTGGCATAAGAAAAATGATAACAGCAACTATACCATTCAGTCTCCAAGTCCAAGAGACAGTAGGGAATGATGGGGGCTGGGGGAGACTTGGAAAGTCCACACCTCTATACCAGAAGAAGTATCCACCTCTCAGATCCAGCAGGTTAAGTCTACAAAGATCCACTGCCAGATTTTTATGATTTTCCAATAAAATCTAGAAACATAGGTTTTATTCAATACTTACCTATTCGTTAGCTATTTGTAAATGCATTACTTTTTCTTTTTAAATTCTGTGCCCTTATAATACTATGAACCAAACAAAACATTTCTGTGGAGTAGATTCAGTCCTTGGGCCCCAGCACGTGCCTGGGTGTAAGCTGGCTTCCTGTTACTATAGTGAAATACCTAAGACAATTAACTTATAAAGATAAAAGGTTTTGGGCTCAGGGATTTGAAGATTCCAGCCCAAGATCAAGTGGCCCCATTGCTTTGGTCCTCTGACAAGGATAGCACATCATGGCAGCACTGCGCAGCAGAGCAAACCACTTACATGATGAACCAGAAGCAAGAAGAGAGAGGAAAAAACTGGGATCCCATGATCTCCTATGAATGCACGCCCTAAGGCCCTTTCATAAGGCCCCACCTCTTAAAATTTTCATCACCTCCCCAAATTGCCAACCTGGGACCAATTCTTTAACAACTGGGTCTTTGTGGGACATCCAGGATCAAAACTCTGGCAACCTGAATTCTCGATTTGCAGCTCATGACTTTGCACATTTCAGGGGGCAAATGGGGTTTGGCACATCCAATACTTGAGATGCAACTGTTCAAACAACTGTTGTCAATCATAGAGAAACTTAGAGCTCATCAAGTCGAAGTTCCTCATTTTACCAAAGAGGAAACTGAAGTTCAGATGCAGAAAGAAGGGAGCGAGGCCCTGCCCAACGTGAGATTCTGCCAGCCTGGTGTGAGTCACCATGGAGACTTGGAGAACAGTTCAGGCAGTGAGGGAGGCACTCAAATGACCATCCTCCTGTCACACACCAGCTGGCCACGTGCCCGGCCCCTGGAAGGCTGTGCGTGTGCTTGGATGGTTCTAGGTGGCTCCCTGGTCCTGGGGCCTCATCCTTTCCTGAGCCCACTAGGATCAGTTACAGCCTAGAGTGGAGGAGTGAAGAGAGGAAGAGCACTTTGATTGATGACATGACTAGACAGTTAGGAAGGTTCTAAACAGTTCCTTCTGGAAGGTTTTTGGGCAAGTTAAATTTAAAGCCGTGATTTGACTTTGGGACCTAAGGAGGTCTTTTCGACCATCCCTCTGCCACCAAGGAACATTGCTTTGGTTTTACATTCTCTGAGAGATTCTAAAGGCAGGATAAGACCAATCCTGTCACTAGACCACTATTCTGCCTTCATTTGGACATGCCTGAGGGAGAACACCTTGGTAATATGGATTTGAAAAAAAAATCCCATTCAGATGTTATTAGGTAAACAAAACACACCTTGTAGAAATTTGAAGTATAAATAAAAGCATACAGAAGACAAAATTGTATACATATACATAGGCGTATACATAGATATGTACATATATCCATAAAATACAAACAGAATTTCAGATTGCTTATATATGCATATATCTATAAAATACAAAATATATACATATATGTATGTATGATGGTATATACATATAATAACATGTCTGATGTTGAATAAGATGTAATATTTATATGCAAATGTTTCACAATTGTAAAAATCGAGATTATATACATACTCTTTGCAGACCTGTTGTTCAATTTACTATAAATCTTTTTGCATGTTTTAATGACCCCTTTTATGATTTTTCTATGGTTTATAATATTCCATGACATGAATTATCAATTTCATTTGATCGTTTCTTTGAGGGAATCAGAAACTGCTTAGCAAAGAAGTTTCTGGCACAGTTTAATTCAAGACTCTTGAATCTTTTCTTGGGGGAAAAAAGAAAAAAGAGCTACTTGATTGTGACTTACTGTCTCCTAAGTGGAGCAGGGAGAGATACCTCGGTCACTTTGTGGGACACCTACCAAGTAATATTCAAAATCAGCTGGTCAGCTTTTTGTGACACTTGGCTTCAAACATTCACAGTGAACTGGGAAAATGTCCTAAATTTAGAGAGACATCTGCCTGGGACTCTGGCTGGTATTGCCCTATGCAGAGCACCAGCCGATTGACAGGGACACCAAAAATGGCCATTCCCTAGGTACAAAGCTGAAGAGGGTGTCGCTGGTGAGCCCAGCAGAGTCCCCGACTCTTCCCCTGCCCACAGCCTCTCCTGGGGCCACTGCGGTGCTGGCAAAGCTGACCTGCAAAGCCCCCTCCTCTGTCCCAGCCGAGCAGGCTGAGTGGCGTTTCCTCTTCCTACCCAGGGCCTCTCCGCGTCCTGATGAACCAACGAGTGACAGGCCTTCTCCAGAGGCAGCTGGGTCCTTCCCAGAAAGAGCCCACAACAGACCCAGGACGTAAAGCTTTTCCTCCAGGCAAAAAAAAAAATACCGTAGACGCGAGATCCCCTCATGGCACCAAGGCAGGATTCATTGCCTGTAGTTTTTCTGTAAAAAGTCACTCATCTTCCCTTCTTTCCCTGCCCCCCTCCTCCCTGGCCACAGAAGCTATTTTTAAATCTCCCTAGCAACAAGAGGACATAGGCTGGGCCTCCTGTGATGCCACATCCTCCAGGAACAGTGAGTGTGACTGTCCTGCAGAAGGTGCAGCCTGTTCCTGTCCTGTCCTGTCCTGCCGAAGGGTGTCCTCGCAGTATGTGAAGACCCATGTTCCCGGCCCCACCTCTGCCTCTGTTCCTAAGTTGGATATTATTAGATTTTTTTTTTTCCCTGAAAAAACTTCTCAGACTTCAGCTTCCAGGAAAACTCTGAGGGGGCTCAGAAACACCCTCTGGTATGGGGACGTCCTGGGCAGGGGTGAGCAGGTTTTGGGCTAGTGGCTCCCTGCTGGTACACTGAATAAAGACCTATGTCATCTGTGGAGATTTTAAAATCACTAATAATAATTTAGGAGCCAACATAAAACTGGTCTGCTTTTTATTTCCATCGTGGGGCAGCAATTCTTTTGTCAGTGATAAACAGTCCTTGATGGTCCCCTTCCCTGTTGGTGTACCTGCTGCTTTGGTGGCTCCCCTTCTGCCGGGGGTTGCTTAACTCATTTCCTGTGATGGCGGAGCACCCAGTGGACTGAAGGAAAGATACTCCTCAGCTCAAACTCTATCAAGTCCCCTGTGCTGGTGCTTAGCCATGAGAATCAAATCTCCTGGTTACTTGGACAACTGCAACCACAGCCCTGAAAGATGACATGTCTGTTGTCTGAGGAACCCCACCACCTGAGCCAGGAGAAATGAATGATGGCAAGTCCGACTCCCCACCTCCATAGGGCCCTCTCTCCCCCCTCAGAATGGTGCCCAAAAGCCAGTGGGAGAGATTTACTCCTCCAGGCCCTGAATGGAGCATGAACTTCATACCCTTGGCCAAAATGCACTCGGGGGGATAGACGGACCCGGGAGAGCTAAGAGAAATGGAAAAGGGGGACGGAAGAAATGGCCACAAAAAGTCATTTGCTTGAAAGTTTTGGCCTAGGGCCTCCCACTGTATATTTTGGTTCTGAGACCAAGTTTGTAAACACTACGAATACAGGCTAGATGAATGAAACCTCACTGCATGGCCAAGTTTCATGCCATCCTCTGAAGGCACATTTTGTAAGTGCAGCAAGCTCAGAGGGCGCCCATGCCTGTGCTGAATTGGGGCCTTTGGTGGCATTTACTCTTTAAAGGAATGAAATGTTCCTTCTGTGTTTTTATACTACCCCATCTGGAACTGTTCCCTCAACCTTCCTTATATGTTCCTCAGCTGAGCTAAATTCCCTCTCATTTTGGTAAGACCACCATTCACAAGGAGGTGCGTAAGACCCAGGAGTTCAGGACCTTGGCAATCTGAAAATACATTTGTGGTTTGGATGACTTTTCTCTTTCTCTATTTTTAATCCTCTTGCATATTTACATGGGACCTTTCTTCTCTAGTTCTGTTCTCTGGGGTTCCTGTTGCTTCTCAGCTATGATCTGTTCTTCTCAGCTTCTCCTAAAGGAGGTGATTAGGTATTGCTATGCTACTCACTCAAGACCAAGAAAAATCCGTCTTCAGATAGCAGGCCCCAGATCTTCAGAATTAAGAACCCCTCACTCCCTACCCCCGGCAACCTTGGGCTAGTCCCTTTCTTTCCTATGCATTTCCCTTTTCATCTTGTACTGTTTTTTTATTTTTATAATAACTCTTTGGTTTAGTCACCAGTGTCACTTATGAGCATTGCCTAAGGACAGATAGGATAATTGAAATACTTAATAATCATTGCAGCTCTCTAGGCACTTGTCAGTCAGAATAGACCTGCAGGTGGAAGCAAGGTCCTTGGGGATCAAGCATTCACCCTGTACTAGCTGGAGCACATGGAGGTCTGGGGGGTCCCAGTGGAGGACTTTGGGAAAATAAGGGAGCTGAGGACACTCCAGGTGGTTCAGGCAGCAGTTCTTTTTCAAGAGTTACAGAAATATTTTAATATTTTTAACAATTGGGGCAGTTTTGCCTGTGTGCATTGCCCTGCTGAAGAATAAAGCTCAACATTTTCATTAGCTATCTCTTGAGCAGGATCAAAGCAATTTACTCCGTGTGCTCACTGGGTTTATGCAGATTAGGATGGAATAAGAGTCTTACGTGAGTTTTCCTTTCATAGAGTTTCAGAGCAGCCATTCTGGTCTCTGTGCAGTTGGCCTAAAGGTTATAACAACTCTCCTTGAGCCTCCTTTAGTTGAGATCAGGTTGTATCAGGTTGCACTATATGCCCGTCTTTTTCTTCTCTTTCCTGAGGGCTAGAATCACTTAGAAATTACTTAGAAAAGAATACTAAGACCAGATCTGTTATATTATGTGTACTAAGTGCACTGTTCTATGATGAAGAAACCTCATTTTTTTAGAAAAAGAAATTACATAGAGATAGCTCTCAGAACAGGTGTGTGTTCAACTATAGCCAAACAGAGCCACAGACTATGACTTGGGTTTGAGTTCAACTTTTTTTGGAGTCATCTCCACCACTAACTATTCCTTATGCCCATTTGGGACCATCAGGGTATTCCTCAAAAGACTGTAAAAAGAACTTATTTTAACACTTAATATTTGACTACTCATCGTAAGTGTAACTACACTAACCACAATTACTTCACGAGAGTCTAAGAATGCCTTGAGTTACTTTTGATGCAAGTTTCAAGTCCACCAAACTGTTTTCTGTTGTTCATGTAGCCTGATCATTCCAATTTTTCCTGTATTGCTAGTTGCCTGAAATAATGTTATTTTGGATTCAGAGTGTGACTGTGAGAATTCACTTGGGTGCTTGCTATAACAATCTAAATATTTCACTGGGGTCCAGAGGACAATTAGCACAGGGATGGTCTGCTAATGAACAGGACATCTAAGATGGCATGGATAGGGCACCATCTTGGAGCAGATTGTTCATTTCCTTAGGAAGTTGGCATAGAAAAGTAAATCTGCAGAAAGCTGTTTCCTACAAATGTAAATTTTAGACTTGATGAACTGTAGCTGCTCCAACAGGAACTCAACATAAAAGCTATTACTTTTTATGATCTGATAGAATGTGAAAGAAAATTTGTTTGGCTCTTGGTTTCCTGAGACCAAGATGGCAAACAGCCCTTCCATGAGGTCATCCTGAAAACATTCAATCCCTTGAAGTCAATGGATGATTGAGCCCATTAGCTCATTAGTTAGTTCTTATAGAAAATTGTTCAAATTATAATTATTATTTTTTTGGACCAGAGAATGAACTCAAGAGCACTCAACCACTGAGTCACATCCCCAGCCTTATTTTGTATTTTATTTAGAGACAGCCGAATTGCTTAGTGCCTCGTCATTGCTGAGGCTGGCTTTGAACTTGCAATCCTTCTGCCTGAGCCTCCTCCTGAGCTGCTGAGATTATAGGCATGTACTGGCTCAAATTATAATTCTTTTTTTTTTTAAACAAGTAGCATAGTTTTATTTTCTCTGGGCATCTGCAAAACACTTAGGACCAATGTAAAAAATAAAAAAAATAAATAATTAAAAAAAAAAGAAAAGAAAAACCTCCTTTAAAAGCAATTGCATTGGTGGGGGACTGAGAGGTATTAATGCCCTAGCCCCAAGGAGCTATAGCAACTCTGATTGGTCCAAGGAATGGAAAGGATATCAGAAGGATATAACAGGAGGAAGAAGAATGAGAATTTACCAAGGGAAAGGGCCCCAAAGTGGGCCACAACAGGGAACTGGAGGTGGGGGCGTCTGGGTGGCAATGGGGCCCCCATTGATAGCCATAGTGAGGGCCAGTGTATCCCTGAGGTGGCATTAGTGGAGGAGGCCCATGCATACCATGAGGAGGCGTAGGACCTGGGTGACCCATGGGAGATCCAAATGGAGGTCCTGGCAGTAGGGGCATGCCCATTGGAGGAGGTCCAGGATGAGGCATTCCAGGTGGTGGTCGGGGTGGTGGTTGCCCCCCAGAGCATGGAGGTCCAGCATGTGGGTATCCTAAGCCATGAGGGCCATGGTAGGCCAGCTGCATATGGGACATTCCTGGATGGGGCATCCCACCTGGTGGGAACGGGTAAGGGTGAGAATGTCCATGATCGGGATGTCCAGCCCCTGTGGTTCCTGATGATGGAGGGCTATGTCCTCCAGCCCCAGGAGGCATAGGTGGTGAGGGCTTGGCCAGAGGTATCCCAGGTGAGAGGGCTCCAGGAGACAGCACTGGAGGTGGCAAGGAGACAGGAGGAGGCATGATGGTGGAGTAAGCCCAGACCCCAATGATGTCACCCCAGGATTGGGGGTGGAAGGTACATTCGGTACATCTGTGAACAGCTGATGAGGACAGTCAGCCTGGGAGAGTGGGTTCTGGGCTGCTAGAAGTCATTCAGCTGCTGAGCCATGGCAGTCACCCTTAGAGTCCTTCTTGAATGTGTAAGATACAGTGATAGGGTGGTTACAGAGGTACTGCCCATTCATGGCCTCAATGGCTGCATCTGAAGCATCGAACAAAGCAAAATTAATAAAGGCACAACCTTTGGAGTTGCCTGTATCAGGGTCCCACATAATTTTAAGTGTTTGTAAGATGATCCCAAAGGCGCTGAAAGTATCATAAAGCAGTTTCTCATCAATCTCTGGGTCCAGGTTCCCAATGAAAATGTTGACCCCTACATCCAGATTTTTGTTGTGAGCAGATGCCCTGTTTACACATACTGGCTGTCCACAGAGTTTGATCAGGTTCATGATCTTAATGGCACAGTCAGCATCTTCCTCACTCAAGAATTCAACAAAGTCATAACTTTGGTGCTGACCAGTGGCTCTATATTTTGGCATGTGGGTGTTGACCATGGGCCCTGCCTGGAGAAAGAGTTCCCACAGAAGTGGTTCACTAACCTTCTCATCTAGGCCCCCCCATGTACACAGTGGCATTCTGGTTCAGCCTGACAGCCATGGCAAAAGAGCTCCTGCCGTCTCTAAGCACCAGCTCTGCCCTCTCAAATTATAATTCTTAATCTTTCCTTGGAGTAATGAGATTCATTATCCTCTTCAGAATGTTAATACTTTTATTGCTAATCATATCTGTTGAACTTTTTTATTTATAGATGAAGTCGTTAAAAAAATCTGGTATCACATGATTACATTTCTAGTCCCACATAAATCCTCCTGCCCAATTGTGTTTTCTTTAACATTCGGCAATCAGGATTCCGTTGGTGGTTTTCTAGTTTAGAGGCCCCCGTGGTTTTTATAAAAGAATAATGTTTCTGGGGCTGGGGATGTGGCTCAAGCGGTAGCGCGCTCGCCTGGCATGCGTGCTGCCCGGGTTCGATCCTCAGCACCACATACAAACAAAGATGTTGTGTCCGCCGAGAATTAAAAAATAGATATTAAAAAAAAAAAAAAAATCTCTCTCTCTCTCTCACTCTTTCTTAAAAAAAAAAAAAAAAGAATAATGTTTCTGATCCATGCTGAATTCCACTCAGAATTAACCCACATCCTAATAGGGGTAATTGACGGCCCTGACATATTTTATTCTTTTTGGCTCCACAAGCTTTTTGGAATGTGGAGGCTGCTATCCCTGTTGAATACTGTACCACTGCTCTTTGTCTTAACTGGAAATTTGGATGCCTGTCACCTTATTAATATAATTTGGCTTACCTTAATCACCCCCTGGCTTCATAAAATTTTGCAAGATTGTTCCCATTAGACTGACATTCCCAAATCAAGATGTTTGATATCAGTTTCATTCTTTTCCACATGACACGGAATGTTAACGAAGGCCAGTTATTTAATTGGCTCCCCTCTTTCTAGTTCATCATCCAGAAAAAAATGTTCCTTTTTAAAATACCTTTTACTTCCTGTCTTTTAGCAGGTCCCTGGACATAATGGGGGAAATGAGTAATCATTGATGAATGGGAAATACTGCAATAAACTTTACACAGATCTTCTTACAAGGTTTTGAAAATATCAATAATGCCTACTGATTCATTTTCTCATGAATGCTCCTTCTCAAACAATGTGGTATATAATATGGCATAATCTTAACTTATGAGAAATGTTCTTTAATTCCATCACCACACACAGATATATTTGCTTATTGGTTCGATAGTTAGATCTTTCAGTTTAGCATCAATCAAGCCACCTAATGTGATTGTAACTGTTTCAGTGCTATAGCATCAAAATTTCGGTTTTGTGTTATTTTTCCTGAAAGGAACACATATAGTACCTGGTCCAAGTTCTCCTTTTGATAGATGTGGAAATGGAGTCTCAGAATACTGATACAACTTTGTTAAAGCTGCCAAATGAGTTTTTTCAGGTCAGTATTTCAACATGCCCATTTAAATTTTCAGGCAACTGCTATTTATTAAGAAATATGCATCATCCTGAGTTGGCATTTCCCCAATGTGTTCATCATGCAGTTGTCCAAAGGGATGGGTTTTTACTCAGTTATCTCCATTCTCAGCTCGTTACATTGCTTCTTCCTGAATACTTTGGTAGGCTCTTGACCTGAATGACAAAATGATTCAGATTTTATGCTTGGGCAGATGATTTGCAGATTGTTTTTCTCTGCATCATTTTATGGTTATATATTATTGACAAGTGTTGTTTTCGTTTCTGTTTTTGGTACTAGGGTTTGAATCCAGGGGCACTTAACCACTGAGCCATATCCCCAGTCCTTTTTATATTGTATTTCAGACAGAGTCTCATTAAGTTTCTTAGGACCTCACTAAATTGCTGAAACTGGCTTTGAACTTGCAATTCTCCTGCCTGTTTCAGTGCTGATCTGCTGGGATTATAGGCGTGCACACTGCACCCAGCTACTATTGACATTTATGTCTCCTACACAACATGGTAAACACCTTAAGACAGTGGTCATTCTCAATTAGTCTATCAGTCAGCTTTGCATTCCTACAATTATATACTTGAGTCAGCTAACTTATGAAGAAAAGTTTTTTTTAGCTTACAGCTTTGCAAGTTCAAAGTCCAGAATCAGAGGCTCCATTGGTGAGGGTATGGAGGGTGACGCATCAGGGTGGAAGTGCATGTAGGAACAGTCACATTTTGAATAAGAGCAGAGAGAAAGAGGATGGGCATGGTCAGACTTTCACCTTCTGTATTACACAACCCTCTTGCAAGAACTCAAGTGGTTACATGACCTAAGGACTTCCCACTGGACTCCACTTCCCAAAGTTCCACCACTCCCCAAATACACCACCACGGGTACCAAGACTTTAATCACAATGGATCCTTGCTGGATACTTAGACCAGACCTAAACCATAGCATTTGGTATCAATAGCATTTTCAAGTATTTCAGATACTTGAGTAAATGAATGATCGAAAGAATTACCAAGAACACACAGGTAAGCATATTGAAATCCACTGTATGTTTACTTAACTGCCCAGTAAACATATGTGCAGTTTATTCAAAATGGTTCTGACAATCGGATCTCCAAATGTAAAAAAAAAAAGATACTTGATCAATGCCTGGCATCATAATTAAAAATTACGTAAAAATGGATCATAGATCTAAATATAAAACACCAAAAAATACAACTTCTAGGGAAAAACTTTTGTGGCCTTAAGTTAGAAGATTTGTAGATATAAAATCAAAAATTATAATTCATAAAAAAAGATAAATTGAATGTTTTCAAAATGAAAACATCTGTTCTTCAAAAGATGCTTTTAAGAGAATAAAAAGACAAACACAAAATGGGAGAAAATATTTGCAAAACACATATCTGATAAAGTCGTTAGTTCCAGAACATATAAGGAACTCTCTGGATAATAATAATAAGGCCAAAAACATGATTTTAAAAATTGGCAGATTTTAGCAGATCCTTCAGCAAGGAAGATATGCTTACGGGAAATAAGTACATGAAAACATGTCAACATCATTAGTTATGAGGGAAATGCAAATGAAGTATATTTGAATAGCCATGAGCCTGGTGTACAAGTCTATTAGAATGGTGAAAAATAACAACAAAAGCTGGCAAAGATGTTCAGCATCTGCAACTCTCAAACATTCTGGGTGGAAATGCAAAATGGCACAGTTACTTTTGAAAGCCTTTTCACTGTTTTTTATAGAGTTAAATGTGTATTAACCATTGATCCAGCAATCCACCACGTAAGCATAAAAAAAACTATGATAATACATGAAATAAGGTGTTTATAATAGCTTCATTCATAATTGCCAAAAACTAGGGGCTGGGGGCGTTACTCAGTGACAGAGCATATAACTATAATTGCCCGAAACTGAAAACAATATTCTTCAAATGTACTTCAACCAGTAGATGAATAAATTGTTGTGGTATGTCTTGATTTTGGTCTTAGTTACATAACTATATGAATTCATGAAAAGTCATAGAACTGTATAGTAGGAAGGTGAATTTTACTCTACATGAAATTATAGTCAATAAACTTGGCTTTAAAAATGGGCTTGTTGAATTTTGCCTTTTTTTCAGTTTCCCATATTTTGAGACAAATTATTTTACTTGGTAAAGATTAGGTTACTGGGCCTTAACCATAAACAATTCCTGGGTATTATCATTAAAATAAGAACATCAGATCAGATAGGGGGGGTACCCCTACATGCCCCTACTGACCACCTCTCTTCAGACTCAGGATTACAGTTATTAAAATGACAGTTAAAATATTAATACCCAGGAGTTGTTTATGGTTAAGGCCCAGTAACTTAATCTTTACCAAGTAAAATAATTTGTTAAAACATATATACTTTGATCCAGGTACAGTGGCACATGCCTGTAATCTAAGTGGCTCAGGAGACAGAGGCAGAATGATTGAGTTCAAAGTCAGCCTCAACAATTTAGTAAGACCCTAAGCAACTCAGTGTGACCCTGACTCTAAATAAAATACAAAAAGGACTGGGGATGTGGCTCAGTGGTTAAGCGCCCCTGGGTTCAATGCCTGGTACCAACAAAACAAAAAACAAACAAAAAATATATACGCTTTAGGGATACCATACCCTAAAACAATTTAACACCACATACCTTGCTTCCTTTACCAAAACAGCGCTGCTAAGCTACTGGTGGTGAGTGGCATAGTAAGCACACAGCTATCCCACACCTGTCTAGTAAGCTGTGTGAATACACGAAGAATTTATGTTAATATAGGGGTGGGAAAAGATACAAGCGACATTAAAGAATGTTTATGTCAAAGTGCCAGAATTATAGTTTTTAAATTATAAAAACTTTAAACAAACATGAAAGAAAATTACATAGTGAACCCACCAAAGACAGAAGATCACAGTTTCTGTTTTGGCGCTTTTTATTACTTTTTTTGTTAGTTCATTTTAGTTATATATAATATTAGGATTCATTGACTTAATTATACAAACATGGAATATATTTTGCTCTAATTTGGTCCCCGGTGCTTCCCCTTTCCCTCTCCTTCCCGTCCACCCCCCATTTCCAAAAATTGTGTGCCTTGTGGATACACATAACAGTGAGATTCACTATATTACATTCATATATGTGTGTAGAAAAGTTAGGTCAGATTTATTCCACTGTTCTTCCCTTTTCCTGTTTCTCCTCCTTGCCCCCCATCCCTTCCTCTGCTTCACTGAGCTTTCTCCTGTTTCCCTGAGATTCCTCCACCCATTTACTATCCATCCCCCACCAGCTAATTTTAAAAAGCATAATTGTTCTTACATATTTGTAAAATAATACACACTGGTTATAGCAAATATTTGAAAATATTAAAAAGTACATGTGAATATCCACAAGTACAAATAACTAAATATTGCCACGTGAAGCACTTGTGGCACCATGTTCCACTCTTATGTATACAAATGTTTTCCACATTCTTCGACAAACGTGAACTCAGCCTACTTTGTAACAGTCTTTTTTTCCATTTAATGACATTTCATCATTCCAGACTCCCCTCCGTCTGCACCCTCTGAAATGGGCCTGACTGCTGAAGACTAATGTGACTGCTGCAGCCTGATTTGATAAGCAGCTTGCACGCCAAGCAGACTGTCTTTTTCCAGTGAAAGTTTTTCAGGCTAATGGAAGAAAAATGTATAAGTGAGATAAATGCCCCTCTGTGTTTTCCTGAGTGTCATCTAGCCTCCCTGAGGCTGGCTCATCTGCAAGGGGTAGGGGAGGGAAGAAGTTCTTTTCCCTAGGCAGCCCCTGGCTTACCTTGGCTATCATTAAAGAAACCCAGGAGCTGAAGGTGTTTGGGGCATGTGGAACCACCCAAGGAAATTCACTGTCACTAAATGTTCCAGGGCTGTTCTCCTCTAGATCCACAACTCACTTCTGGCCCCACACCTGCCCTTTGGAAATCCTTACTTCCCATCTAGACAGTGTGGCTAGGCTTATGGCCCAGGAGAGTAACTGCTAAGGAGCTGGCTTGGGCAGGTGCATGGCCAGAGATTGAAGTTGTGTGCAGGACACATTGGAGCTAAGAGGGCTTTGAAGACAGGGACCCTTTGGTAGCCACCAGAACAGTCCAGTTACAGAATTTCTGCAATGGGGAGGTAGGTGGTAGGTAGGAAGGGGCTGGGAAACATCTCCTTTCCAGTGATCAAGGATCAAAGCTTAGAAACTATTAAAAATGTAATAGTTTCTATGAATGTAATAGTTCACAAAAGGAAATCCAGAAAATACATAAAAGTAAAAATAGAAAACTCACTCTTAATGCCACTACTCACATTTATGCATTGTAAACAGGTGTTAAGAATTCTGATCTTGCTATGTATATAGAAAATTAGAAAATGCCATACATACCCCATTATAGCCTACCTTTTTTTGGGGGGGGGTTACTAGGGATTGAACTCAGGGGCACTCGACCACTGAGCCACATTTCCAGTCCTATTTTGTATTTTATTTAGAGACAAGTTTTCACAAAATTGCTCACCCCTTTACCTTTACTGAGGTTGGCTTTGAACTTGTGACCCTCCTGCCTCAGCCTTCCTAGCCACTGGGTTACAGGCATGTGCCACGGCACCTGGCTATATACCTACTTTTATTTGCTTAATTTTAGGGAAAACATCCTTTTCCATCTCTAACTGTAGTACCTTGCTGAGAATGGACAGAGTGGACACAGTTTGCCACCAGGTCTCCGACATCTCTCTTCTTCACTTACTGACAGGGTCCTGTCCCCAGCACCACACTCAGACAGCTGTAAGTTTATCTATGATAAAGTGCTATCCTTTCCAAGGCCACGTGCCTTTTGTAAGAAACTCTGAAAAGCAGATCATCTTCACACAACCCCCATTTAGTCACTAATATCAAGGTGGTGAAAGATTTTGCACTTCTCAAAAGGGTCTGCTCTGTCAACTCTCTGACTGGGATGGAATCTGAAGAGAATGGGGACACCCAGGCCTTTGGTGGATGTTGTAGAAATAGCTAAATTTCCCCTGGAGACTGATAGGATGTTTCCAACTAATCCATCCACAGACTAAGATTTGTTGATTATTGGTAAACAGTTTTGAAGAGATTCACAACTTGGGGTAACAGTAACAACATGGGATTGGAGACACATAGCTATAGATTAAAATTCTGGCTCTGGAAGTTTTTAGCTGTGTGACCCAGGGCAAGTGCCCTAGTTTCCTTACCTCTAAAGGGCAACACCTCCCTCATGGCTGCTGTAAGAACTAAAATAGGATAAGACTTGTAACTATTTAGTCTGGGCAGAGACCTCAACAATAGGTAGATACTAATTATGAAACAATGAAAGCAACAGCACATGGCTTTTGAAAAGATTTGGCCAGCAGTGGAAATGTATAGATACAAACCACATCAAGAGAATTTGATAGATGAATACCTCAACTATCATAGTGCAGTAAGGTCTGATTGGTTATATCATATATAATAATTTGCTTTGCAAAGTTTTGATCAGTCAACAAATATTTGCTGCCTTCCACATGCCAAGCCCAGGACTATATCTTAGATACACAAAGGTGAATAGCTCAGTCTCTGTTCTGAGGAAGACAGATAATTAGTTCATTATTTCAGACTTATGATCATAGATGTTGTTATGGTTTAGATGTGGTGTCCCCCGAAAGCTCACATTGGACAGTGCAAAAAAGTTTGGAAGAGAAATGATTGGGTGATAGCCTTAGCCTAATCAGTGAGTTAATCCATGAAGGGATGGGATTAACTAAATTGGTAGGGTGTGGCTGGAGGAGGTGGGAATTGGGGTGCGGCTTTGGGTATATATTTGTATCTGGCAACTGGAGTGTCTCTCTCTGCCTCCTGGTCACCGTGATATGAGCTGCTTTCCTCTGCCACCCTTTCCCACCATGATGTTCAGCCTCACCTCAAGCCCCTAAGGAACGGAGCTGGCCTTCTACAGACTGAGACCTCTGAAACTGTGAGCCCTCAAATAAGCTTTTCCTCCTCTGTAATTATGCTGGTCAGGTCCTTTAGTCACAGCAGCAAAAAAGCTGATTAGATATAGATATGCAGCTAAAGACACAGTCACATATATAACCCCACCCCTTGATGGCAGGTCCATACCATGAAGAAGGCAAAACAAGACATTCTGGTAGAAGATAAGTGGCATGGGGATGCTTTAGCTACCACAGGACCCTCTGAGGAGGTGACATTTGAGCTGTGACCTCAGTGATGAGGAAGCAGCCATGTGTAGGTGTGGAGACAGGACAAAACAAGCAAGAACTACAAGGACAAAGATGACAGGTGGAGGACCGAACTTGGCAGGGAGGGGAGAGGAAGCCGACAGTGACTAGAACACAGAGGGGTGTGGACAGAGAGGCAGGCAGGAGCCAGATGGCGAGAACAGGGCCAGAAAGTTACTAGTTCAGGCTCAGTGTCTGCTGCGGCTACGAAATGCTGACCTACGGCGCTGCCAAAGGAACCATGGATAATCCGTACCTAAATGGGTGTGGGGTGTTCAAGTAAGATTTTATTGACAAAAACAAGCAAGAGAGGAAACATATTGGCTAGAGTTTGTCCATCTTTGATTTAGAGTTTTTGAAGACCTAGATGAAGAAAGAGGCCTTTACTCTCCGTAAGGGCTTGAAGCAGAGGAGCGATAGGGTCTGATGCCTCCAAAGGATTGCTCTCTTCTGTGGAGGATGGATTAGAGAGGCAAGTGGAAGCAGGGACCTGGGAAGAGGTGGCTGAGATGGTTCAGTAGAGGTGACAGTAGTGCATGATGGGTGCAGCAGAGGGGCTGAGAAGTGAACCGATCTTCATTTTATATTGGATCAGAACCAACAAGATTAGGGATGAATTAGATGTGAAGATCGAAGATGAAAGAGAAATAGAATGATTTGAGGGTTTTGGCTTTGACCACCCGTAGCCAAAGCCACATGCAGTGAGGGGGACACTAGGGCAGAGATGTATCAGGAAGGAGAAACAGCAATAGTTCAGTTTTGCCCCTGTTGAGTTTGAGATGCTCATCAGACGTGCAGCTGGAGATGTGCAGCAGGCAGTGATGTGTGTCCAGCTAGGACTCAGGGAGAGCTCCAGCTGGAGATGGAAATGTGGGAGCCATCGGTGTGTGGGATCAGACAGCCCCCAGAAGGAAATGAATCAGGAGGACCAAGGTAAAACTGTAGGTCCCTCCAGAGCATGGAAGTCTGGTAGAGGCAGTGAGGACAGTAGAGGAAGCTGGGGACCTGGGGGGGGGGCAAGACGGGTGAATGTGAGGGTCAAGGAATCATACCTGTCTCAAGAAGGATGCCCTGGGCCACTGCACTGGACTCTGCCGAGTGATCCAGGTAAGAGGAGGTTTCTAAGATTCACCCCTAGAGTCCCATAATTCCCATTTTGCTGTCCGGGATATTGAAAATATGATCCAATTTACAAATATACAAAAATTCAATTTACTCACAACTTCTTGGTGACATAAATCAGCTCAACCAGTGTTGAGTTACTACCATGACTCACCTTTCTGCTTAGAAATCATTGGAACAAAGGCAATATTACAAAATGTCTTAAATAAAGCAGCCTACACTTCGTGGGGGCAGATCATAATTTCCTGTACTTCTAGGGTTATAAAGGTAATAAGCAAAAAAAGAGCCTGTTTTCCATCACCTCTGCCAATCAGAAACATAGAAGGGAAGGAGAATCGAATCCATCAGTAATTCCCAAGGGCCACAGGTGATCTTTTTCAAGCAGTGGTTTTCATCTCTTCTACCACTGACATTCATCTTTAAATTACAGGCATTGAGAAGAAAGCCTAATTTGAGTTTCTCCACCCTTCTCCCTCTTCACTTTTAGGAACAGTTGATGATCATAAGAAATGAACTGGCCAGTGTGCATATACAAACATGAATCAACAAATCCCGTCACCATGTACAACTATAATGCACCTAAAATAACTGTGGAAAGAGAAAAACTAAATAAATCATATGTATTGAATTTAAAATATACTTATACATATTGAATTGGATTAATATTATATATTATATTAATAATTATATATTAATTGAATTGAATTAAATATATATATTATAGCCTGGCATGGTGATGCACACCTGGAATCCCAGCAGCTTGGGAGGCTGAGACAGGAGGATTGCGAGTTCAAAGCCAGCCTCAGGAAATGCAAGGCATTAAGCAACTCAGTGAGACCCTGTTTCTAAATAAAATACAAAATAGGGCTGGGGATGTGGCTCAGTGTTTGAGTGCCCCCTGAGTTCAATCCCCAGTACCCATCCACCCACCCCCCAAAAAAAATAAATGAATGAACTGGCCAAAGAGCACAGGGAAAGGAAGAATGATCAGAAGGCTTCTAGATGGCCATTCGTCTTTGTTGTCCATCTTGTTCTCTATTTTCTGAAGCAGCAGTGGGCACCTCAGCTACTATTGCTGGTGGAGATAACCCCCCAGGCATGTCAGTGGCCCTATCCACATTTTCCAACTTGCATTCAAAGGGTGGTTCTCTTGGACCTGTTGGGCCACTCAACTCCTCTTTCATGGTTCCCTTTCTCATTTCAATCCCCTCCTTCCCCTGACTGCTTTTCTTATTCCTGCTCCAAGAAAAGTGGTAAGGCCTCTGGAGGCCGAAGGGGAGCAGAGTACCTGCTCTGTGAAAAGAATTCTGAAGCCTTCCCCTGCTTTGGCCTGAAAGCCTGAACCCAGCAAGGCCCCCCAGGGATCGATGAACTAAAAATAGCCAGAGGCTTGTAAATGAACTGGAACGGATTCTGCTGCCTTCTTAGTCCTTCACAGAGTGCAGGGGGCACAGGGGAAGTGCACAACTCCAGTGCCTTTTATTTTTCTAGCCAGGCCTGTTGGAGCCAAGAGCCCTACCCCTGCTGCTTGGTGGATTAACGATGGCATTTCCACCCTCTCGCTTCCCAGTCTCCCTCCCATGAAGGTACAACTTGTCCTGTTCCAGGACACCACTTGGCAGTCCTCCTGGAGGAAGTGGATTTTCTGTTGCATTTCAAAAGAAATGTAATATCACACCAATGTGCTCTAAATGGAGCGCTCTCTCACTGCCAGCAGAAGTCCCGGTCCCCCAGCTCTGGTTCTTCTCCCTGAGGACACTCCCTGCTGAGCACGGTGACAATATCCACCCACCTATCTGCTGATATTTTCTGAAAGCCTGTTAGGTACTATATAGTATGCAAAATATTTCTGAGTACTATGCTAGATGCTCAGAATTCATACATGAATAAATGTGGTTTATTTATAATTTACCGTTTTCTCTGAGAGGCAAGGAGAAGGGGAAGGGTGTTCACAGGGTCTGTCAATATGGCCCAAGAATTGGCAAGTTCAAGAGCACAGTGAGGAGGCTGCGGCCAAGATCATCTCCAGGGTCTGGGGATGAGGAAGGGGTTTTCCTCAAGGTCCAAAGCCCCTAGCTATGGGCTTGATTGCCTTTGTCTTATGCCATATTTTGGCACCTAGTAGGCCCTCCACACATGGTTATAGAGTATAATGATTAAAGTTGTGGGGTTTTGGCATCTGACAGGACTTACACACTTGCAGGGGACCTAACTTCTCTAGGCTTAAGTTTCTTCAGCTGTAAAACAGGGGTCATGATTAAGTCTTCCTCAAAGGGTGGTTGTGAGGATTGAGTGAGACCATGTGTCTAAATCAGTCATTCTCTTGCATGGCATAGAATAAACAACAAGTGGTATTATTTTAAAATGTCGTGCATTAATAGAAATTTTGAGTTTCAGTAATGCAAACAGATCTGAAGATGACTGTCATTAAGAGGAGACTTTGCTACTCACAGTTTCCAAGAAGAGGGGCATGCTGCGCCATGAGTGCAGGACATGAGGAAGCTGAAAGTCAATCAGGATACAGGAGGAGAAGGAGACAAGAACCTTTATTGTGGTTTCCACAAGAAGCAACAAGCGAGGCAAGGAAAGAAATCTTGTTAGCTAGTGTGAATAATTTCAGCGGGCTCTGGGATAAAGGGACTGTCTCTAATCATCTAATACCTCACCTCAAATGATCAGGACAGGTGGATAGTGCCTGAGTGTGAGAATGCTATGAAGGAGGAGTTTGGACGTGGAGAATCTGAATTGGTTAGTTTGCATTTGCAAGGGATAATCTCAGACAAATCATTTTCTGTCTCTAGGAATTGACTAAACTTCAGAGGGCAGACAGACCCTCAGAATATACTAATGTGTTAATCCTCTTTTCTTTGCTATGACCAAAATACATGACAAGAACAATTTAGAGAAGGGAAAGTTTACTTGGGATCATAATTTCAAAGGCTGAGTCCATGGTTGGCCAACTCCATTGCTCTGGGTCTGAGATGAGACAGGAATCATGGCTGAAGGGCACAGTGAAGGAAAGGTTCAGCTCATGGCATTTGGGAAGAGGAGTGGGCAACAGAGGGGTCAGTGATAAAATATAGTCCAAGGACATGCCCCCAGTTACTTACATCCTCTGGCCTCACCCCACCATCTGATTAGATCAGCTCATTCATTATCAATGGATTAAACACCAAATGGATTAATCCACTGATGAGATTATATCAGTTATAATCTAATCATCCCTGCATTATCTAACATGTGAGTACATCCAGGAAGCCTCTTCAAATTTCTCCCCAAAATTTGAAGTAATAGTCTATGGGGAAAGGCCAAATAGGTGCCCCACAGACTGTTCCCTCTTTTACCTGTACATTCACCTAAACAGTATTTCTCAGCCTCGCTTGGTGTTAGGTTGGTCATGTAACTAGATAATGGAATATTAGGTTAGTGGAAGTGGTAAGGGCCACCCTCAGACTTGGCTTGTGAAAACCTCCCTTCCGTACTCTTTTCACACTCACAGGCTGGATGCCTCATTTCCAGAGCAACCTTAGGGCCACATGTTGGAGACGGCAGAGGGTCTAGCTCACAGATGATCACATAGAACAGATTCCTCCCAATCCCACTGCCTCCAGCCCCATAGTGAACTGTTATGTGAGAGAAATAAACTTCTATTATGCCAAACTGTTGCATTTATCTATTTGTTTCTTTTTTTTTAATATTTATTTATTTATTTAGTTTTCGGCGGACACAACATCTTTGTTTGTATGTGGTGCTGAGGATCGAACCCGGGCTGCACGCATGCCAGGCGAGCGCGCCACCACTTGAGCCACATCCCCAGCCCATCTATTTGTTTCTTATTGGAGCCGATGTTACCTTAACAGATATGCCTTCCTTTGAGGATTTCCTTCATCCAAATACTTCATAATGGTTGATTTACATATTCATCAACCCCAAAAGACACTCTCAGATCCCCAACACACACATGGGAGTGAACTGAATTAAGTTCCATTGAATCCCAAAGGCAATTTTGAAGGGAAAAAAATTACAAAAGGCAGCATGCAGGATACATACCCAAAGAGGGAAAGAGAGTAGAGTTTATAGGAGAATCAACTTTGCACTTTATTAACACTTAAACTACGGTGGCTTTGTGGCTTTTGTCAAACATAATCTAGAAGCTTACTTCCATACCCACCACTCAGCTGCTCTGGGGGCTTCAAAATCTAGGATGCATAAAAATTACCTGAGGACCTTATTCTATGACATATGTCTGAGGTCTGCTTCCCCCAGGTTCTAACTGAGCAAGTTGGTGCAGGGTCCAGACAAGCACATCTCTAATAAACCTTCCCCAGGTTCTCAAGGAAAGTTACTCATACCCAGATGAGACATTTGGACAAATGCTTCTCTAATGCCACCTCTGAGCCCCAGTTCTCCATAGGCTGCCAACAAGCTTGGAGTGTCCATCAGACCCCTTGGGTAGAATTCATGGGGCCCAGTAACTTTACCAGTTTGATTCTTGGCAACTATTTTATAAAAGATATGGTGTTTTATGCACTGGTCTAAAATTTAATTGCCAAGTATTTAGTAAATGTTTGGGAAAATGAATTCCAGTTTAATTAATTACAAGCTACCTTTGGAAATAAAAACCATTCTTAAGCAGAATCTGTCTTCACAGGTGAAGAAGGTACATCCAATGTTAGACAAATAAAAGTATTCTCTGAGTAAACACTAAAATTAGCTCATGGTAGATGATCTGGTGGGTGGTAGGAATATCCACCTTCAACAGACAACCCAGGGCTCTGGTCTGGCTGATTTGGTTGATACGCAACTGCCTCATCTTGTCCCATCTTCTCAATTCTTAACAAATCTGCCTTCCTTTTTTTTTCATTATTTATTAATATTTCTCTTTAAACTGACACCTGCACACTTATAGGGTTTTTTTGGGTTTTTTGTTTGTTTGTTTGCTTTTTTATATTGAAAAAGAAACTCTTGTGTAAGGAGAAAATATGTAGTTGAAAATTAGGAAGGATCCTGGACCCAGAAACAAAGTGATGCTCCAGAGTGAGAGGTCGGGATCATGCAGACCAGGAGCTGCAAGCACCTACAGCAGGCTTAGGAGGCAGAGAACAGGCCTTGGGGGTGGGCAGCCCAGACAGGAAGAGAGAACTCCTGCAGGGGAGAGAAAGTTGGCTGGGAATACATGGAGGAAGACAGAGGGAGGTCAGGGAGGCCACATGTGGGAAAGGAACTCTGGAGACTGGGAGAGAGAGGTGCTACAGGGGTAGGGAAGGGAACTGGGGGAGAGCTGCCAGGCGTCCAAGGCCAGAGTCGACTCAGTCTGGGAGCTGAGGTTCCTGCAGGCTCAGGATATAGGGAGGAGCCATGGACGGAGTTCCAGGGGAAGCTGAGGCCCAGTATGAGATGTTGGGGGAAGGTGTTGATGGTAAAGAGGTTGGGGTGGAGGAGTTCAGAGAAAAGAGAGCTAAGGGACCACAGCAGGACATGTGGGCATGAGGAAGTGCTGGGGCAGGTACAGAGCATACACCCCATGGTGCTAGGCTGCGGGGGGGGGGGGGGGGGGGGGTTGTCATGGGCCCAAACTGGAGCAAGGTGATTCGGCCAGCAGCCAGAGAGAGAGATAGTGGATTTTCATCTGCATTTTCTCCTCAGGAAAAGACTATGTTAATTTGTCCTCTAAACAACTTTCAGATCACCAGAAGGCGGGCTGCTTGGTGCTAGAGGGCAAATGGGCAAATGCCAGCCCTGCCCATTCCGAGCTCCATTGATGGGGTGGACTTGCTCTATCTGGTGCTGGAAAGGAGATCCACTAGGGCAAGAATGGGTAATTTCCCATTGCCCCCGTGTGCCAGAGCAGTTCCTAGCCTACAGGAGCTCAAAAACATTTGTTGAATGAGTGAGTGCCTGTGTAGGTGGCAGGTGGCATTTACATACGTGGTGAAGGTGGCTGAGTCAGACTCAGCCCCGTGTTGTTCACCTTTGGATTTTGACAAGGAGCAGCTGCTAGGCCATCGAGCTCACAAGAACCCTTGATCCACCTGCCTGAGGGAGGGAAAACTTCCTCATGCCAGACCCAGGCTGTACTCTGCTCGGACAGTCCATGGTGCCTTGACCAATGCATAGCTCTCTTCTAACCCAAAATATCAATTTTGGACACAAATTCATTCTCAGTATTTTGGAAAAAAACAACCTTCTGAGTCTGCCAGATGGATACCAGGCTCCGGATCCTGAACTTTATAAAAATATCAGTAATAAAAAAGATAAAATTGCTGATCCTTATACCAGGCATCATACCTTAACATATATTATCTGAGTTGGTCCTGACCACCCCATGAGGAGCATCCAGCAATGACCCTGTCAGAGAAGTGAGATTCTTGCCTAAGTTCATGCACTAGTAAGTGGTGAAAGCAATTAATGGCAGGCAGGGAGACACAGCATTCAGGAGTCAACCATGCTTCTTTTCACTGTCTATTGAATTCCACTAGGGTCACCCCCTTTGCAGTGTCCCCCATCTCCACCTTAAAACTTTTGCACTGGACTAAGAGACAAGGACTTGGATTTGACTTTTCTAAAATTAGCTGTCTATATAGCTTTGAGAAACGAGGCACTCAAGTTTCTTTGAGTGGAGGAGGCAGAGAATAGGCCATGGGGGTGGGCAGACCAGACAGGAAGAGAGATGAGATCTGCTCAATGCATGTCATCCCTTTTCAGTTAAATCAAGTAGGTAGCATAGATGGTCACTCTGCAAAATACACAATGCTGTGTTGAAGGGATGGTAATCATACAGATGATTAGAGCAGGTGGATGGGGACCCAGACCCAAGCTGTTACTGTGATTGTTTTGGTTCTAAGGGAACAGCATTGGCTTTTTACCCTTGCTCTGAGCCCTGACTTGGATTCACCTTTCAAAGGAGTCTCCAGGGTAGTGGTTCTATCTCAGTGTGAAATCCAGGAGGTCAGGACAGCAGAGGACCAGAGATGATGGAAAGGAGGGAGGAGATGTCCATTCCCCTTCAGATAAGGATAGAGACATTGTTTCCAGGGACCTCTCCCTCACCTGACCCTATCTTCAGGTAAAAGCCAATCGCGTGTGTAAGTGCTGTCTGCTGTGGTAATGGGACATCCTGATTCTGACCTGCTAAGGTTGCTGGCTGAGTAGGACAGTCTGGAATCTGCTTCCCAAAGTCTTCAAACTGTCCTTCAGTTTCCTGAAATGCTGGGCTCAGGGCCGAGTTTCAGAGCCTGATAGCTTCTCCGGAGTTGGAGGCCAGTCTACCCTCTTAATACCCTGGATGCCGTTCCAGCCTCTGGTCTCCTCCCACACACATGCCCACAGGCCCAGGGGAGTCTGAATGGTTCCCTGAAACACCCAGGCCTGAGGGAGGCAGCCTTCATCTGGGAGTGGGCACAGCCATTCCCCAGATGGACACCTCATCTGTTTGGACAGAAACTTCAGGCTTCTTAGAAGCTTAACTTCAGCTCTTGACCTCTCTGACTGTTTTCTTTTTCCACTTAAAAGGGGAAAAAAAAAATCTATTGGCCAGGCTATTTTAGGTGAACTCACTGAAAAGACAAAAAAAATAAAAATTAAAAAATAAAAAGAAGATCAACGTGAGGACGTCACAGCTATTTTTAGCTGGATCTCCTCTCCCTCCAGGACTCAGGCTCTATTTGGGAACCTTGTGTCTTGGTGGGCAGCCAAGCTTGTGCTTTTTCACAGAGTAATCCCCTGGCATAGAGCAAAGGCTTCTGGTCCTTCTCACTGTTTTATGGAGAGCCTTAGTCAGTGACGGTTGTGGCTTCATGCTCCCAGTCTCCCACAGCTCAGCGACTTTTCTAAGGTACAGACCACTGAGCAATTAGGACCCCGGCTCTGCCCCTCCAGGCTGCAGACACTTGCCAGCAGAGCAACTTTCAACAAATGAATGAATTTGCATTCCGGGTCATGTATTGTTATGGAAAATCACTCATTATAGGCTGGCCTGAGGATCCTTGTTAACTGGAGGCCTTGTGCCTAAATCCAGACCCAGAAATTCTTGTGCACTTTTAACTCACATAAAAGAAGTTACCTCGCTTTTGAGATGGATCACCCTGAAAATTGGGGGAAAGAACAGACAGAAACAAATGGAATTGAAATCTACCTGGGACCAAACCTCAGGAAGCTGAGATGCTGTCAGCATGGGCAGGGATGAGATTCCATGTGACAGGCGATCGGTCATAGCACGAGGTCTCAACAAAATGGACACGGGGTGCGGGGCACAGATCTGGTAATCTCACTCAGAGAAAGAGCCACTAAGAATGGCAAAGTCTTGGATCCCAATTTCTAGTTAGAAGCTGAAGGAGTGAGAGATTGCTGGGAATCCGATCTCTCTCAGCAGGTCGAAGGGGCAACAGATGGATTTCATCATCAGTAAGGCTGAATGGTCAGCCACAGAGGGTAGTATTTTGGGGGGGACACATGGATGATGTATTTATTTCTTCATAAGTGGAAGTGGCTTTTTGCTCTGAGCATAAATATAATTTATGTGCATTATGAAAAATAATAATAATAAAAAAATCATCCCAACACCACCATAGTGGTGATCACCATAGTGACCATTTCCGGGAATAACGTTCAGGCATGGGCTTAGATACACATGTACACAAACACACTGAAGCTCACAGAATTCTTGAGGCATGGTGGAATTTTGACTGTGGGAGTCCTGGTTATTTGCTTTTTTGTTTGCTTGTTTTTGCTTTGAGGGTTTTTAATTAATTTATATATTTTTGGTACCAGGGTTTGAAACTCATGGGCACTTCAACCACTGAGCCATGTCCCCAGCCCTGTTTTGGATTTTATTTAGAAACCGGGTCTCACTGAATTATCTAGCACATCATAGTTATTGAGGCTGGCTTTGAACTTGAGATCTCCTGCCTCAGCCTCCCGAGCTGCTGGGATTATTTGTTTTTGACTCAATGAGAGAGGAAGAGAGGCCTAGGTTTCCAGGGAGTGGCAGGGGAATGAGTTACTTCCTCCCATCCTTCCTTTCTTCCTCCTCCTCCTCCTCCTCCTTCTTCTTCTTCTTTTCTCTCTCTCTCTTTCTCTCTCTCTCTCTTCACCCTCTTTCTTTCTAGTACTTGCAATTGATCTACAACTGAGTTGCATCCACAGCCCTTTTTATTTTTTATTTTGACATGGAGTCTCACTAAGTAGCGAGGCTGGCCTTGAACTTGCATTCTTCCCATCTCAGCCTCCTAAGTCTCTGGAATTCCAAATGTGTGCCCCTGTGTCCAGCTCTAGTTTCTTTTTCTTGACACCATCTACCATACTGCCAGTCCAGGCTCACCTGTCTGTCTGGAGGGAGCTGCCTTCCTCTGGAGATGCACTGACCCACCTGGGCCTCTCCCCATCCTGTCTCTGGCAAACCCTGCTCTGGAGCTGGGCACGGAGGACTTTTGTTAACTTTTCCTAGAGCAGCTAGGAGACCCTTTCTCACTCAGAGACTGCAACCCCAGGTGGATGCCACCCAGGAGGGGGTCAAGGGCTTCAGAAATGAAAGATCTGGATCCAAGGAACGGCCATGATTTAAAGGGCTTGTTTGACTGCTGACTCTAGTAGTCCTAGTAAGATTTGGGCTGGGGTTGTAGCTCAGTGGTAGAGCACTTGCCTCGCCAATGTAAGGCCCTGGGTTCAATCCTCAGCACCACATAAAAATAAATAAATAAAAATAAAGATATTGTGTCCATCTACAACTAAAAAAAAGGAAAAAAAGAAAAAAAGCGGGGAAGATTCTCTGAACATGAACTCTGCTTTCTCAAGAACTGCTGCTCGCTTCTCGGAGTCATCCTCTGACCCTGAGGTCATCCAGTAATGGTGATAGTTAACACTTGTTGACTACCAACTTCACCTAAAGTATGTCATTTAGTATTATCCTCATTTCACAGCTAAGAAACAGGCCCAGAGAGGTTAAGTGGCTTGCCCAAAGTCACACAGAAGGGGAAGATGTGACCCCATGTCCATGTCTACTTGCCTCCAGAGACCAAGTGCTTCATCACTATGTTATGGTAGCTGCCTCAGCAGTGTCAGGTAGTACAGTTTGTGATGGTTAATTTATGCCAACTTGAGCAGGCCATGGGATGCCCAGATTAATCATTCTGAGTGTGTCTATGGGGGTGTTTCTGGATGAGATTAGCATTCGAATCAATGGCCTCAATGAATTGCCCTTCTCAGTGTGGCCCAGCCTCACCCCAGCTATTGAGGCCTGTGTGGAACAGAAAGGCAGAGGAAGGCAGAGTCCGCCCCTTTTTGCTTTCTGTCTCCAACTGGGACATTGGTCTCCTGTCCTCGGGCTGGATTTGCGCCAGTTCTCTGGCCTACAGTTGGGCTGGAGCTATGCCACTGGCTCTCCCGGGTCTTCCGCTCGCTCGCTGACTACAAATCTGAAGCTCAAACCAGTTTAAATTTGTCAGGGGGAGTTTCTTCGGTTTGGCTCCGAGTCCTTTTGACACCACCTCGGCCTGATAAGACGTCCCAGGCTGCTCTGGCATGTTTCCTTCTGCAGACCTGTAACCTGTCATTTCTCAGAGGGGCCTTGGTTTCTTTGCATGATAAGTACTTTAGGGACATTAGAGATGCGACCCACGTGACTTCTGACTTCACCTACAGAATCTCATTTGGTGCTCACAGCTCATCTGTTATTTCAGGCAGCTTTTCCACCACTTTGACTGGACAAGAACAATTTTAAGGAGGAAATGTTTACTTGGGGCTCACGGTTTCAGAGGTCTCAGTCCATAGAGAGTTGACTCCATTCCTCCAGGCCTGAGGTGAGGCAGCACGTCAGGGTGGAAGTGGGTGGCAGAAGAAAGCACCTGGGGATGGGAGAGAGAGAGAGAGAGAGAGAGAGAGAGAGAACTCCCTCAACAAGGGCACGCCTGCCTACAATTACCACCCACTTAATCCCTATTAGGAGATTAATGTACTGATTAGGTTGAGGTTTTCATATTTCAATCACTTTACCTGGAAATTTCTTGGATTGTTTCACACATAAACTTTTGGGGCCCACCTCATATCTAAATCATAACACCTGTGAACTTGTGTTATTCTCATTTGACAGCCAAGAAACTTAGGCCCAGAGAGATGGAGCATCTTGCCCAAAGCCACACAGCAGGGAGAAAGGTGACCTCAAGTCCATGTCTGCTTCAGGCTGCTGGTTGGTGGTTGTTTCTAGTTCTTTTGGATGGACTAAGGAAATGTGGACTGTAACTAAATGCAGAATGAATTCATACTGATGATTTAATTTAATTTTAAGACTACTACTATATTGGGTGGAACCATCTGATATTGCCATTTCTTTAAGTCACAAATACTTAAATATGGGGAGTTTTGATTGGTTCAGTCTGATATATTCATACCCTTCTTTTTTAAATAAATGGCAATATGTGACACCTACTTTTCTCCCCTGTGGTTTTTTTTTTTTTTTTTTAATGTAAAATAATAACCTTTGTTTACTTTCTTGGCATCCTAGACAAAGTTCTAGTATTCCTAGAAATCAGTTTAAAAAAATCAATAGAAAATACTCAAAGGTTATCATCTTAGCCAATTTGGACAACTATAACAAAGTATCACAGACTGGGAAGCTCATCAACAACAGAATTTACTTAAATTTATTCCTCACAGTTCTAGAAGCTGCGAAGTCAAGATTCAGTAAGATTTATCTGGTAAAGGCCTCTGGTTTATAGATGGTGCCTCCTCTCTGGCGTCCTCACACTGCAGAAGGGAGGCGGGAAATCCCTGAGGTCCCTTCCACAATCCCATTCATAAGGGGTCTCCACTCCTTCCAAAGGCCCCACCTCCTAATACCATCACTGGTGATCAGGCTGCAGTATACGAAAGGCAGGAAGGGACACCAACATTCAGACTCTAGGGGCTGGGATGCAGCTCAGTGGTGGAGCAATTGCCTGACCTGCTCAAGGTCCTGGGTTTGATCTTCAGACCCACATAAAAATAAATAAATAAAATATTGCAGACTTATTCCCTTAAAAAAACATTCAGACTATAGCATTTATCGACATATACTTTACATAATGGAACAGATAAAAATATGCTCAGCTTTACTCCAACTAAAGGAAATGTCAATGAAAACTACCAAAATATACTATCTTTTCACAGTTGATAAGTGATACTCTTTGGGTAAAGTCTATGGAGAAAGAATAACTCTCATCCATTGATGGTAGAAAATGGAAGTTGGTATAACCACTATGGAGTACAGTTTGGCAATATCTACCAAAATAAAATATTAAAAGTCAGCAATTCAACATCTAAGAATGTACCTTATAAACATTAATTACACAAGCATAAAATGGCATATGCATAAGGTTATTTACAGGTTATAACAGCATTGGTGTTTGTAATAGCAAATAAATGGAAGTGACCCAAATGTCCATCCGTAGAGAACTAGCTAAATAAAATGGAGTTTATAGAGAATGATGAATCTATGTTCTGAAATAGAAAACTCCCCAAGAAAATCAAAACTGTAAAACTATACTCTAAAACTTTTGTGTAAAAATGTGGAGGGAAAAAACGGAATGTGCATTTGCATTTTGCTCATGTATACTAGGGAAATTTTAGAAGACACCCCCCTACCAAGCATTGATGACGGTGGTTACTTGGAACAGAGATGGGAATTGTGTGGATGTGGGCCAAGGATGGCAGACAGACTTTTTGATACATATATTTACATATTTAAACTTTACAAACTGTGTGAACCATTACAGATTCAGAACTTTTTTTTTTTAAGAGGCAAGTAAAAAATCTAAAAAAAAAAAACTGATTCCCCGGGCTCAGCTTCATTCCTGCAACCCGGTTAGCATTCACCATTGGTGACCTGGAGAACGAGACCTCTACAAACCACAGGCACTGAATCATGCCACACATGACTAACAGAAAGAAATTAGATTTGTGAAAAAAATAATAACATAATTAAGAAGGGAGAGAACTCGAGGCTGACTTTTTGCAAAGGGAAATCATAAGCTCATTACTTTTTACAAGTTATTTGAGTGTTAATTAAGTATCCTGTCACTGAAGTAGAGTTTATTTTTTAAAAGAAAATTGCCAAGAGGAGAATAGGAAATAGTGTTTGCCCACTGCTATGGTTTAAATCCAGGTAGTGTCCCCTGAAGGGCCATATAAGAAGGCTTGGTCCCAGGGTGATAGTGTTGAGAGGTCCTGTGGACCTTCAAGAAGTGGGGCCTATCTGGGTGCAGTGATACACACTTGTAATTCAGTTACCCAGGAGGCTGAGGTAGGAGGATTGCAAGTTCAAGGCCAGCCTCAGAAACTTAGTGAGACCCTGTCTCAAAACAAAAACAAATAAAAAGGTCTGGAGATTTTTAATACTGAGTCACAGACTCAGTAGTAGAGCACCCCTATTTAATCCCCAGTACCACAAAAGGAAGGAAAGAGAAAGAAAGGAAAAGGAAGAAGGACAGGAGGGAAAGAAAGAGAAGGCAAATGAAAAGAAAAAGTGGGGACTAGTGGGTGGTTTTTAGGTCATTGGAGGCATAACTTCAAAGTGGATGGTGGTACCCAAGTGTCCCTCTGTCTTTCCTTTCTAGCTCAAGATGTGAGTATTCCCTCCAACAGATACTTTTATCGCAATGTCCTGCCCTTGCCAGAAACATAAACCAACAGGGCTGCCTAATCTTGGACTTGAACCTCCAGAACATGATCCAAAATAAACTTCTCTCTTTTTTTTTCATAAGTAGCTTGTGTCAGGTATTTCATTATAGCAATGAAAGGTCTACTACTACACCCACCATTCTTCTCAGTGAACATACTTTCTGCAAGATTTTTTTTTAACCTTTTTTGTATCCTGTATATTCTGATGAGCTTCAGGTAGTTCTCCACCCCTTTCTCTATGTTTTGGACTCAAAACAATCTGCTGGGAATCCCCCACATATCTCACAGGCTTCCCAAACTCGGCCTGCCCAGAGCTCAACTCAACACAGTAGTTTCCCCAATTTGTGGTTTTGCTTTCCATGGTTTTAGTTACCTGTGGTCAACAGTGGTCCAAAAAAATATTAAGTGGAAAATTTCAGAAAGAAATAATTCATAAATCTCAAAGTGTGCCCCATTCTGAGCAATGGGATGAAATCTCACACTGTCTGGCCCCTTTTCACCCTGAGTGAAAATCATCCCTTTGTCCACGATACCCATATTGTACGTACTACTCACCCATTAGTCACTTAGTAGTCTTCTCAGTTGCCAAATTGACTCCCTTGGTTTTGCAGTACTTGTGTTCAAATAATACTTATTTTACTCGACAATGGTTCCAAAGTACAAAAGTAGCAATAGTAGCAATTTGGATGTGCCAAAGAGAAGTCATGTTCTCTTTAAGTGTAAAGACAAGTTCTGTACTTAGTAGGAAAAACATGGTAGACATAGGATGTAATACTATCTGTGGTTTCAGGTATTCTCTAGGATTCTTGGAATAGATTCCCACAGATAAGGGAGAACTATGGTATATGTCTACAAAGTCTGGTCTAGATGACTGTAGATGGTGCCTCTCCAGTATCATCTACCCAGTTCCCTAATTAGGAAAGTGAGGCTGTTTATTCTCCCTCTCTTCCAATTATAAAATCTCAAAGATCTTGCCTCCTCCATATATTTTTCACATTTTGATAAATCCTTTTCTTCTGTTTTTACCCATTACCACCACCACCTCCATTCCAGTCCCACTCTATCTTGTGCTATCGTAACAGCCTCCTAAGTGGTCTTCCAGCTGCTGGCCTGTCCAATCCATTCCTCCAATGCATCTTCCATATTGGTGTCCAAATGACCTCCAAAAAAAGTAAGTCTAGTTTTGCCACCTCCCTATTGAGACTTTGTCATGTCTCCCTATTGCACATAGGATGAGGTTCAGTTTCCTTAGTGTGGCCTCTAGGTGAAATTGACTATGCCTCCCCGTGAACCAGGACTATTCCAGGTTAATACGACCATCTTGAGATACTAGCTGGCTAATGGTCTCTCTTGTCCTCAAATTATCCTGACTTAGATAATAAATTATTTGGTCACCTTAAGCCTAAATTCTTCCATATGATTTTTGTTTGCCTCTCCAGTTTCATCTCCTACTACTTTGCATTGCAGTAATGTGAAACTAGAGGTTTCCCACCTCATATTTCTCATCATTCGGCTTTTCTCCTTGTCTTTGTGTTGGTTAGTTTTCTGTTTCTGTAACAAAATACCCAAGACAAATCAATTTAAAAGTGTGAAAGGTTTATTTTACTCATGGTTTCAGAGGTTTCAGTTGGTGATCACTTGGCTTCATTGCCTTTGGCCTGTGGTGATGCCATCCATCATGGTAAGAGCACGTGGTGGAGGAAACTGTTCACTTCATGGTAACCAGGAAATGAAGAAAGAGGAAGGGGAGAGGCCAGGACCCCAATATCCCCTTCAAGATTATACCCCCAATGAGCTAACTTTTATCCACTAAGAGGTAGAGACCTAAATGTTCCACCACCTCCCCAAAGTACCATAGTCTGGGAACCAAGCCTAAAACATGTGGACCCCTGGGGGAGGAATTAGCCAATCAGAGCAGTCTTCTCTGCCTGGAATGTTGGGACCCTCCTTCTTCCATACACTCATCTTTTCCTCTGAGACTAGCTCAGCTTCACTCTGCACAAAGTTTTTCCTGAGTGTCTTCCTGGATCCGTGTGCTTACATGCCTACACACACCAAACAAACCTCATACACACAAATACACCACACCCACATACCCACATGTGGCTAGTTCATTTCTCTGTATCCGTTGTGTCTTTAGCAATCTCTGTTCCTGAATTTAGTAGACTGCATTGTAATTGTCAATACACTCATCAATGTCAATGCCAATTGTCATGGCCTCCCCTCACCAGACGGAATATTCTTAAAGGAAAGGACTTTCTACCTCTAGAACTTGAAAAGTTCCTGGATTCCGGGCAGAGCAGGCCACAAGAGTGAAAGCACAGTGGTCTAAACCAGGAGAGGATGTTTGGGGAACAGAAAGAAAGTAGGTCTGTGTGGCTGGGGCAGAGTGAGGAGGAGAGTCTAGCACAGGATGGGGCCACTGGACGGGGCAGCCAGACCAGGAAAAGGCCTCTGGGCTAGGTTGGCACCCTGGCCACCAGACTACCCTGCACTGTGCTTGAGAGAGTGCAGTGAAGGTGGGATTTGAAGTCCAACCGACTTGACTTTGGCAGCTGGGTCTCTTCCATATCAACTAGGTTAACGTTAATGTCTCCAAGTCTCAGTTTCCTTGTCTATAAGATGGACATAACAAAATTGTGGTGAGGAGGAAATGAGGCAAACCTATTAACCGTCTGGCACAGAGTCTAGCATATCAGTTTACTTCATTAAATCAGAGATATTACGATTATTTCTCAGGAGAGGTTGTGGAAGTTCTGAATGTGGAGTCGATATTCTCAGGGATGAGAGAACTTTCTGTGTTCTAAGAAGGGCTGAGAGGTGACAGCAGTGAGAAGACCCCTCAACGTCAGAAAAGTGGTGCAAGTTCAGATTCTGCAAAAAAAAACCACTCCATTTTGCAAAAGCCAGCATGCTTTGTGCACAGCCCATCCCAAGCTCTGCCTGATCAGAAGGCCCTTGGTCCATCAATAACGAACTGACTGAGTATAATTTTTTATCATGAGAATCAATAAGACAATCTGGTTCATTTGAAGAATCTCACCATATGGCCGCTTTTCCAGGAAGACATCCTTTCCGTATCATGAGAGATCCTTGAGCAAACCTTCACAGGTACTCAGTCCTCCTCCCTCTAGAAAGACTGCATCATCTGCAAGTTACCTCTGATGCAAGAGTATTCTTATTCCAACTCAGCATTTCAGACATTGCTTAGCTTCCAGGGCCCCATTCCACAGTTTTAATGAGCTCAAGCAGGAATGAAGCAAAACTACCTCAAGCAGAGACCCAGGAAGGCTCTGATGCCCAGTGATTGTCCTGCGGGGCTGTCCAGGGTGGCTGGGGTGCTAAGAAAGCACCCAGGTGGCATTGGGTACAAATCAGACCACATTTTTACAGCCACCTCAGTTTTTCAGTGTGTATCTCCTGCATGACAGATGGGGACAGGAGTTCATATGTAGGAAATCTATTCAGTGGTGATCATTGCTTTATTCCCCATGCATTTTCCACCCAGCAATATGGTGTGGTTGAAAGGTATTCAGATGGGAAGTTCAGCTCACGGGTCCTAATCTAGGCCTTGCTTGTTATTATCCGTGTGATAGTTGGCAAGTAAAGTCCTTCATGTGTAAAACGGGCTGACAGGCTGGCTTAGTAGGGATAGTGTGAGAATCAAATAGGATAATGCCAAGTCTAGCCTAACACTTAGTAGGTACTCAATGCATGGCAGATTTTTTTTCATTATTCTCTCCAATAGCCAAGAGGAAATTGGTTTTAATCAAAGCCAGATTTGAGAGCAACTATTTTCAAGGTGCCACCGGACAAAGGAGACTGGTGTCTCTGGTGTCAGAGTACCTTCAGTTGATTGTTGGATGAGCAACTCCCAGGGAAGGCAAGGCAGCTACCAGGAGCTGGCTGAAGCAGATTCCTGCAGCCCACCCTCCCAGCCCCCAAGGGAAGCACATGCGGAGTATCCAACTTTTGCCAGCCCTATTGTCTTGGTTTTTGTTTTGCAGTGCTGAGGATCAAACTCACGGCTTTGTGTATGCTGAGCAAGCACTCTATCACCATGCCACATCCCCGGCCCTGAAGTCCCTTTTGAAGAAGGACTGCAGGGCACTGAGCAGGGGTGTCAATAGGGAGAATGTAAGATGACCAGCTGCCTAGGACCATGAGGTAGGAGAGGGGTGGAAGGGTTGGTGCCTGCCTTTCCCCATCCTGATTTTCTTCACCTCCTGCTCACCACTGTGTTTTGCCAGTTTAATAAGGTTGCCATGGGAACAACCTTCATGGTGGAAAGAACAGAAACAAGCAGTCTGAAGATTTGGGTCTAAATCCTGGCTCTGCTGTATTCTGACCATATGACCTTGGCCATGCTATTGAATGCCCAACACTCTTCTTCCATGACCTTCACTTCTTGAAAAATAGAGATTCTGTGCATTCCCTGCCCATTTGGTACAGTTGTTGTGAGCTATGAAAGACATGTATAGGCAATGAATTTTGTTAATGTACTCTCCAAACTCAGCGTAAACTGAGTTTCCCTAGACCTACCAGCAAATAAGGCATCATTAACAGCTGCTAGTTTTATTTCACAGGCTGCTAGCCTTGCAACTCAAGATGGGCATTGACACCTACAAAGGGCCCCCTTAGGATTTCTCACAACCTGGGGATACCCCGCAGTCACCCACACAATCTGAGTCTGAACAGGTGCACAACTTCTGCACCTGTTCTCCTCAGTGGTTAAGCACCCCTGTGTTCAATCTCTGGTACCAAAAATAAATAAAATAAAATGCTGGTGACAACCCACTAAGCCAATTTCACAACACACTAATGAGGTCTGACTTATGGTTTAAGAAGTCATGACCTACATTAAAAACCATCTGGTAATAAGCTCTCTGGACTTCCTAGCCCCTCCCTTTAATTTTAATTCAAATCCACTTGTAGTGAATATTGGGACCTTGATGTCCTCCATCAGCATTTCAGCCAGAGCCCATCTTTTGCAGGCCCTGAGGACTGTGTTCTCCTCAGAGGTGTCTAGGACTGCCTCCTGGGTCATATTTGGGGTATGGGGGTGCAGTGAGACCATCACCGGGTCACTCCAGTTAAATTTAAGACCACAGATGGGGTGTTGTTATTTGCAATAATAAAAGTAGTGATTCATAGCACATAATATTGTAGTAAGCATACCACCTTTAGCCCACAAACATCCAAACGTTCCCAAGCACAACTGGATCACTCATAGACAGATCATGAAAGTGTTTTGTTTTGTTTTTCCCCCAAAATTCAATGTCTGAGGACTTTTGACTTTGGCTGTTTTGAATGAAGGCCTTGATGTGGAAAGAGACAGAGATGATGAACAGGAGAGATGGATACCTGTCTCCTGCTTGGCCTGGAGATTAGAATTCAAGCTCTAGGGAAAGAGGGGCTACAGAAGTTGTTCCTCTGCAAGTCTCTGTTGGCACCCCAAGGAACCCAGGGAATTGTGTGTGATGTGAGGTGGGGGCAGGAGAGAGGGTGCAGCACTGCCCCGGCTCTGAGGAGGTTCTTGGGCATTGGCAGCATGCCCCCAGGACAACACCAGAGCAAGTGAGGGCCAAGGAGAACAGGTGCAGAAGTTGTGCACCTAGGACCATGAGGAAGTTGTCTCTAAATATTTTTATGCTTTAGGACCTCACTAAGTGGCTAAGGCTGGCTTTGAACTCATGATCCTCCCGCAATAATAAAAGTAGCCTCCTGAGCTTCTGGGATTACAGGAATGCACCACTGCACGTGGCTTGTCACTAGCACTTTAAAAGATGAAATAGGATAGGATTAAAATATTGGAGTGAATTACACATAATAAGACTAAATATTGTTTCACGACATCTTTGTCTCTGTTGTAGAGATTGAACTATATGGAATTGCCATTTTTAGGTCAAAAAATAAAATATCCACAGTTTCATATAGTTCATCTTAATAATATACGTGTTTATTTGGCCATAATATGATTTTTTTTCTGTGAATCACAACTTTAAAAAACTTTGAAAAAGACTATTGTTTTTGGAGTCCAAAGATGTGCATTTTGATTCCAGCAGAACTAGTTGCTCACTGTGCACTCTCAACCTCAATTCTTTTTTTCTTTTTGTGCACAATAAGGATGATCAGAATAGTGTCGAGAATTGTGGGAGAGAACACATGTGGCAGCACATAGTAAGTACTCGCTAAGCATGATTTAAATCTGGGAGAATAGTGGATACAAATGTGTGGGAGTCAGGATTCTCAACCTGCAAGTAATAAACTTGATGCTGAGCAGCTGCCTTGGTCTGTTTTCCACTACTATAACAGAATACCACAATTGGGTAATTTATAATGAAAAGAGGTTTATTTCCTCATAGTTCTAGAGGCTGGAGAAGTCCGAGGTCAATGGATCTACATCTGGCAAGGGCCTTCTTGCTGTGTCATCCCATGGAAGGCAGAAGGGCAAGCGATCAAACTTACAATGGGCAGTAATCCATTCCTGTGGGTGGCCTCAGAAATAACTAGATGGGGAGACTCAAGTCTCTGTCACTCCTACTCCTTAGCTCTACTTTCCTCTAAGAATGGAGCTCTTATTCAGCAAGAGGAGAGGGGAGCATTGCTGCCCACAGATCATGTCTGTATCATCCCTCTAGTGGCTCACAGACGCTCCCAGAGAGGCACTGGGACCCAGATTGCTACACATGCTCATCTATAAGTGTGTCTCTATGACAGAGAGACAGGATGAAATCGCCTGGGTGGCTCAGCCTCCCCTGTGGTCAGAGGGTAGGATTTTGCAATTGACCATCCCAGGAAAGACCTGGCAGGGCAGTTCCCAGAAGAAGAGGAAGTTGTTACCACCAGAAGCAAGAGAAAGGAAAGAACACTGGTCAGACCAAGATGAGTAAGAGGATTTGAGGTGCCAGCATAGGGAACATGGAAAACTATAACTGATTATGGGTGTCTAAGATGTATATCCACATAATATATACAGCTTACTCATGGGGCAGCCCATCTACTCTTATAAGCTCTCTGAGCATGGCACTTGCCTGTAATCCCCATGGCTTGGGAGGCTGAGGCAGGAGGATTGCAAGTTCAAGGCTATCCTCAGCAACTTAGCAAGGTTGTAAGCAACTTAGTGAGAACCTGTCTCTAATAAAATAAAATATAAAAAGGGCTGGGGATGTGGCTCAGTGGTTAATCACCTCTGGGTTCAATCCCTGGTCACCCCCCCCCTCCAAAAAAAGAAAAAAGAAAAATGCTTCTTTCTGGTCACGGCAATATGGACCTCAATGCTGAATTAGGCCAAGTGAAGGATGAGGGCTTTCATAAAGAACATACCCATTACCGAAAAGTGAGAGAAGAGATGGCAGCTGAGAAGATTTAAGGTTACCTGCAAGTTTATAATGCTCGTGACCATGGCACCATGTAGACGAGTAAGTGAGTAACTCAAGAGGGGAGCAGACCTGGCAGAATCTGGGCAGAGGGAAAAAATGCAGGAGTGTCTGGTACAGATCATAAACCTGGCCCAGGGAGAATACAGTCACATGGGGACTCGTGCCATTCAGATCTGCTAGAGCATCATTTGGCTAATGGTTTCCCTTCCAGACTATTTTAGCTGCTAGGGAATAAAGGAAGTAGATAAATTTTCTAGACCAAATTCTAAACTATAAGGAAGCTGAGATGATGAGGTGGTGGGAGGCCAGGAATGGGGTGGAAATGAACTTGGGGATAATGCTTCTGAGTAGCTCCTGATGACAGGGGAACGGACAGACACCTGTACGAGCCAAAGATCCACCTGGGACTGGGACAAGCAGATATCAGAGTGTTTGCAAATATAGGCCTGATTTCATGACTGGGGGAGGCTGGAGAGGGTCGGGAGGCTCCCAGAAATACAGTCCTGATGGTGTAAGTACAAAAAATGAAGAGGTGGTGGTTTCTGAAAAAACAGAAATGGGGATAATTCACATAAATGACAGATGAGTTTTCTGTTTACAGTGGAAATACGTTCTCTAAAAATCATTTTTAACTTCTTGTTAGCTTCCCAAATATCCATCTACAACCAGTGACCGTGCCGACAGTTTAATCTCTTTCTCTATCTCATACATATACAAACACACACAATTACTGGTTCTCCAACAACTAGATTCCCTATTTCTTTAACTTCCTCTTTCTCTACTATTGACAGGAAACTTGGGCGGTCACTACTTTTGCCGTCATCTTTGAGGTGCCATGCTATATTTGGAACATACACTAAGAAAGTCTATGTTATCAAAAATTCAAATTTAACTGGACATCTTGGGTTTTGTTGTTGTTGTGTTTTGTTTTTTGTGTTTCATTGTTTGTTGTGTTTTCTGTTTTGCATGTGTGTGTACACACACAAAATCTGAAACTCTACTTCCCACCCCAGCCCCTCATTTTAGGAGGCTAAGATAATGGCAAGGAGTCTTGGCAGGGAGTGCATCTTGGCGTAGGGTGCTATGGTCAGGTCTCACATCTGTGGGTTCTGGAACTGTGGATTCCACCAAAGCAGATCAACACTATTAGGAAAAAAAATATACCTGTACCCACCATGTACACACTGGGTTTTTTGGCTTTTTTTTTTTTTCCTTTCTTTTGGTCATTATTCTCTAAATTAACTATTGTTAGACTGTGAGTTGTGACCCACATTTTAAGAGATGAAATAGGATAGAATAGAAATATTAGGATGCATTACATGCAATAAGGTTAAGTATTGTTCTGTGACATTTTACATACCATGCATTGTATTAGTTACTGTAAGTAATCCAAAGATGGCTTAAAGTATACAGGAGGTGTACTGTACGGAGGTTACATGTACAGGACATACAAAGGTTATATGCAATACTACACCATCTTATATAAAGGACTTAAGCACCCTTGGATTTGGATCCGTGGTGTAGTGGGCGGGTCTTGGACCTGTCTCCATGGATACCAAGGACAAATGTAACTCCAGGCTCCAGGGATTCCCCGGACTCCAAGAAGGGGAGGCTGCCGCTCCCACCCTCCCAGCCTCCTCATTCCACTTGGCAGTTCCTCTCCCACACTCTGAGCCCAGCCACCCACGAGGGAGGGGGACTTCTCAGTGCTGCTCTTTCAACTGCACCACTCCTAGTAGGCTGGTTCCTTTTCTGTTTCACAAAAAAAGAGCTGTGAGGAGACAGTGCTTTCTCTCAGCACCCAAAGCAGGGGCATTGCTTCTCCTGAGGAGGCGCGTTCTTCTGTGGGAACCCTGCCTCTCCTGTCATTGGAGCCCCTCAGGATTCTCCAGGCCGGACCCTTCTTCTCTGCTTGTCAGTGGTAACACTGAACCTCTGCCTCCTTTCTCCTCTGGATGCTTGGTGGGGCCCCTCTCCCCTTCTTTCAGGCTTTTCTCCGTAGTCCATTAGATGGTTGCTGCAGGACACACTCCAATTTGCTGTGGTCTTCCAGATACAAGCTGATCAACTAATCCCAGCATTGCAGGCTAGACTCTTGAGGAGGGGCCTCCAGGCCCATAGGGACAGGGTGTAGGGGGCATCCTAGAAGGCCAAACCCAGCCTCTGACCCTTGGTGTTAGGCTGCCTCACCTGTCCAACTCCCTTTTACCGAGTATCTATGAATTAGAATTATTTTATTTAGATATCTCTGTTCTCCCTCCCCCTAATCAAATACCCCTTAATTAGGATTAATGAATGCAACCATTTGGGTAACTGTGGAGTTCACATATACAGGTTCCATAGTTGCATGAACAGCATTCCATTTCCTTCTTGTATAAATTTTTCCAATTCAGAGCTAATAAAAAAGAATTGATCCCATGAAAAACAAATCAAGGAGATCTTATTATATACTGGCTTAATGAAATTGAGAAGTCATTTGCTCTTAGGAAAGCATCTTATGTGTCTGGGAGAAATACTTTGAAGATGATAAATAAGGTCAGTGGGGTGGATGGATGGACATTTCTCCCCAGAGGGCTATTCAAGGATCAACAGATTATCATTAAATTACCTTGAAGGAGAGTGGGTGGTCTCGGTAGTTAGAGACCCTTCATTTTCCTTAATCCCAGGAGGAGTGTAAGTCTGTGAAAGTGGGAACTCTTATAAGAAGAGGGGAAAAAAAAACATGATGGGGTGAGGCTATCTAGGAAGAAGGAAAGAACTAAGAAAAGCAAACAAAAACTTCTGCCGGCACTCTAGCCACATGGGGGCTTCTGACTTAATGTAAATCAGAGGTGGTTAAGAGATGGGTTTTTGAAAGTAGCTTGGTGTAGGATATACAAGGTAAATCTGGCTTTCGTCTTCTTATGAAACCTTCAGGAAGAGCCCACATTGCTCATTGTGCTTTGGGTTGGACTAAGTCCTTTTAGAGAACCCAAAGAGATGCTGGGTTCTGCAGGTGGGTTGTACAGGGAACAAAGAAAACAAGACTGAGCTGGAAGACAAAGGGCAAGCCAAAGCGAGGCCTGTACTTGTGAATTATTAGCACTACTAGGTTAAGAAATTTATGTATCCATTAAAAGTGATGCCCCCAAATCAGCTGGGGGGCAGGTGACTCAGAAGTACGTGTTTGCCTAGCATGCTGAGGCCCTGGGTTCAATCCCCAGTCCTGGGCGGGGAGTGGGGGACTATATTGAAGAAACTTGCAGAAAAGTGATGTCTATGGAGAATTAAAAAAATTTTTTTTTTTTTTAGTTGTAGATGGACACAATACTTCTATTTATTTATTTATTTATTTTTATGTGGCATGGAGGATCAAACTCAGGGCCTCACATTTGCTCCACAAGTGTTCTACCACTGAGCCACAAACCCAGCCCTATGGGGAATTTTTGATACTATGAGAAAAGGTTATTGCTAAATGTTAAAATGAGAGTGCAAAGTTTCAATTATACATACCCTTTGATCTCAATTATGTGAAAATTATAGAAAAATGACCGGAAATAAATGTACTAGAATGTTAACAGCTGAGAGGGTAGAATTACGATGACATTTTCCCAATACTTTATACTTGTATGTACTTTCCAAATTCTATGAAATGAAAATACACTACTGTAACAACAAAAACAGAGGAAAGAAAATAAGGCTTCTCAAAAACTCCATGTGATCAATAGAAACTTAGTATTTGACTCCCTCCCCAGGAGTCTCTAATGGAACCCAGAAGAACCATGTTGGTACCCCAGCAACCTGGGTAAAAGAAGAGGTGTGACTTAGTAGACAGAAATTGGAAAACCCTAATTCTGTTGCGATTGCTGCTCCTGAGATACAAATGAACCAGAAACAAGTTGTACACAACTAATCCAGGACAGAGAGGACTGGCTGCTGTACCTGGAAGTCCAGGTGCGGGAAGTATCTGGAATCCACATTATTTTCCATACAGGAAACCAATGGATTCAAGGCACAGCTGTATCAGAGCTTTAAGAAGCACCTATTAGTATTAGACATGGTTCTTTGATGGTGAGTTTCTAAGAATTTTTCCCTGTCAAACTCGGAATAGAGTGTGTGAGGAGGGAGAGAGTGTGAGAGACAGAGAAATTGAAGAAATTGAAGCTAAAACTCAATCATATTAACAAGGACAATATTGGGAACTATGAGAAAGTTGTAATTTGGAGGTCATGTGTATGCTCAGGGCTCATTCCTTTTAATTAATTAGATCATTTATTCATAGATCCATCTATTCCTCCATTCATTCACTAAATAAAGATTTTCTCCCATTCTGGAGTCTCTCTCTTTGCATTCTTGATTGCACAAAGCAGTGTTCATGAGCCATCAGACTCATGCCAAATCCTCTCTCCTTGGTGGTGCTAAGTTCATGAGCACACTGAGGATATTCATGATCTTCTCTAAGTCTGTGGATGATACACATTGGTGACTTTAGGAGCTGGGAAGAAATTACCTCATAAACCCTCCTTTAAGTCATTCACACCTTGTCCCACTGCTTCCTGTTTCACCAAATTAGAGTTTTACATTGGAGAAGGTTGGGGCCACCAAGATCCACAGAAGTTTCTCCCAACCTGATTCTTCTTTGTATCTCCTAAAGACTGTATGTTGATATCAGTAGGCTTCTGCTTGGGACTGAGCCCAGGAATTTAATAAAAATAACGACTGATTCCTGACACGGGCACAAAGCTTTAAGGTGCCAATCGGCCTATAAGTCCATTTTATAATGTAGTCCCAACATGATGGCAGTGAGCTAGTCAGGAACTACACTTTCCATTTTTTCGAATGAGAAAACCAGCTTGGGGAGGTGAAGTCCTCTGCTCACAAATAGTAACAGATGGGACTTTCAGTTCAAGTCCTCGTCCTTCTTCCAGGTTCATGGCTTTTTGTTATTGCTCATCCAAAGAGTTGAGGCTAACTCCAAGGGAACAGCAGGCCTGTGGCATACGCAGGTATGGGTACAGATGTGTAGGTATCGGGGGCAGGATGAGGCTGGGTGTATCAGCTTCCTATGACAGCTCAAATAGATTAACACAAACTCAGTGTCTTAAAAAGAACAGGAGTCCTTTGTGTACTGGAAATTAATGGTCTATCTGAGGTGCAGGTGGCAAAGATTTTCTCCCATTCTGGAGTCTCTCTCTTTACATTCTTGATTGTTTCTTTTGCTGTGAAGAAGCTTTTTAGTTTGAATCCAACCCATGTGTTGATTCTTGATTTTACTTCTTGTGCTTTAGGAGTCTTGTTAAGGAAGTCAGATTCTAAGCTTGATCCACTTTGAGTTTTGTGCAGGGTGAGATGTAGGGGCTTAATTTCATTTTTCTACAGATGGCTTTCCAGTTTTTCCAATACCATTTGTTGAAGAAGCTATCTTTTCTCCAATGTATGTTCTTGGCACCTTTGTCTAGTATGAAATAACTGTATTTATGTGGTTTTGTCTCTGTGTCTTCTATTTTGTACCATTGGTCTTTGTGTCTGTTTTAGTTCCAATATCATACCATTTTTGTTATTATAGGTCTGTAGTATCTCTAGCATTTAGAGAGAAATGCAAATTAAAACTACACTGAGATTTTATCTCATTCCAGTCAGAATGGAAATTATCAAGAATACAAGTAACAACAAATGTTGGTGAGGATGTAGGGGAAAGGTACACTCATACATTGCTGGTGGGACTGCAAATTGATATAACCACTCTGGAAAGCAGTATGGAGATTCCTCAAAAAACTAGGAATGGAACTGAATCTTGACCCAGTTATCCAACTGCTCGGTTTATACCCAAAGGACTTAAAATCACATACTATCATGAGGCAGCCAAAAATGAATGGATAAAGAAAATGTGGTCTATATACAGAATGGAAAATTACTCAGCCATAAAGAAGGATGAAATTATGGCATTTGCCAATAAACAGATGGAACTGGAGATTATCATGCTAAGCGAAATATGCCAATCCCAAAGGCTGAATGTTTTCTCTGATATGGAGATGCAAACTTACAATAAGGGGGAAGAGGATAGGGAAGAATAGAAGTATTTTGTATTAGACAAAGGGGAATAAAGGAAAGGGAAGGCGATGGGAAGAGGAAAGATAGTAGAATGAATTGGACATTACTATCCTATGTGCCTATTTTGACTACATGACCAATGTAATTCTATATCATGTACAGTCAGAAGAATGAGAAATTATATTCCATATATGTATAATATGCCAAATTATATTCTTCTGTCATGTATAACTAATAAGAACAAATAAAAAATGCAAACACTTTCCCTCACAAATGCAAAGTCAAGAAGTTCAAAATCAACACTGTGGTGCAGAAATCAAGGTGTCTACAGGGCCACACTGTCTCCGGAGGCTCCAGGGGAGAAGTTTTTCCATGCCTCTTCCAGCTTCCAGTGGCTGTTGGAATTCCTTGACTTGTGGCTACATCATTCGCTCCAATATCCAAGGCCAGCATATTCAAATGGCTTTCCTCTGTGTGTCAAATCTGCTGTCTCCCCTAATTATATGTGATTGCATTTAGGGTCCTCCTGCATAATCTCCTCATTTCAGAATCCTTCATTTAATCACATTCACAAAGACCTTTTTCCTAATAAGGTAACTTTTCCAGGTTCCAGAGATGTAAACCTGATATCTTTTGGGGGTGAGTAGGGGGACTTTATTTTGCCTACTACACTGGACTGAGGGCTTGCATGCTACAGTGACCTCTTCTGTCTCTGGGTAATTGCACAGTGAAAGCTGAATATACTTGTGAAAAAGGAAATGTGATATGGTGACAAAAGAATTCTGGGAAAACTATGTGGAAGAGGGCAAGACTAAGATAGCCTTCCTTAAATAGCATGTTTGGTCACTGCAGCCTCAAGGCGTCTATTGATTCTGTCTTAGATCTGCCCCTCCTGCCCATGCGCCTGCAGAGTTGGCCCAAGTTCCCAGGCTCTTAGCCTCTGTTCTCTCCAATCAAATCCAGGGAAGATGAGCTGGCTCTGCAATCCTGGAATGTCAGAGTCAGTCAGGTCCCTAGAGATCACACTGACCAGTCCCCATTCCGTCCTTCACTGGTGAAGAGTCTGATGCTTAGTGAATAACCTGGTTTACTGACCCCTCTTCCCCATAGACTGTGCTAGCATTGAGTTTGCATTTTTAAAGGGCCAGCAGAGTATACCCAAAAAGGCCTCAGCTCTAGGAACACCAGCATCAAGGCAGTAGTTACCAGGATCGACTGAATATGTGGAAATCATCTTGGGAGAAAGACAGCTGGGTGTCTGCTCCTTCTTTGTTCTTTCTGAGCCTGGCTGTGATGCTTCTCGCTCATCCTTCCTGGGGCTCTGGGCGATCTGTCTTTCACTCTCCCATATCTGGTCCTCCTCATTTGACGAAGTCTCTCTGCCTCCGCCTTAGCCTCTCCTCCCTGGCCTTAGCTCTCAGTCTGGAGGTTGAGGCAGGACTCCCTCTTACCCTCCCTCCCCTTCTCTCCTGGTGTTCTCAGCCTGCACTATTATGGCAGTGGCTCTTTGGCTAGTACAATGAAACAGAGAAGCACAGTGGCTTCCCAAGACAAAGAAAAACAATTTTGGGGGGCGGGGGAGGAGGGTGGTAAGTTTAAGGCCTCCAAAACAGAAAAATAATGAGGAAGGAAGTGGGGATTTGAGGGTGGAGGGTTTACCTTAGCTTCTCTGTTGTGGGTTTCACTTGCATGCATTTTTCTGTCACCAGAATGATGAGCAGTGGTGTGAGCATCCACTTGTGTAACAGAAGCGTGAGCACAGGAGCAAGAGAGACCTCCATTCCTTGGGTGGCCAGACTGAGTTGTACTTCTACCAAGTTCCAACCTCATTTACTAGCCATGTGACCTTTGTAATTACCTGTCCTCGTCTTTGGAAATCATGAGGATAAGGATATCTACTTCACAGGGTTTTTATGAAGCATAAATGAGATAATGCCCGTGAAATCCTCTGGCACAGAAATTAGTACCAGTTGACAGTCAGTAAATATTCATGGAATTGATATCCAGGTAATTTCCCCTGTGAAAACTTTTCTGATCTCCTGCTTCAGGAGAACTGACCTGTCCTTAGTGTCCCACTGGTACCTTATTTATGCCCCTGTCTTGGAACTATCATACTTCATTATGCTGCTCTGCCCGCAGCTGCCTGCACCCTTACCTCTCTACCCCAGCTCTGAGTCTATGCATTGAAAGCGCATTTAACTCATCTCTGTAATCCCAGTGCCTAGTACAGCAACTGGCTCGTGGGAGATGCCCTGTAAATACTGGTTGAACTGTCTTGAAAGGTTGAGGCTTTCTGAACATAAGCCTTTCAGTCCAGGATTATTATTATTTTTTATTTATCATGTCCATTTTTACCTCTTATTTATTAAGATCAATGGTAAAAGCCCATTGAAAGGCATCTGGCTGTAGTAGCCCCAGGAGATTCTGCCAGCTCTGGTCCATCCCGGGCAGAAAGGCCTTATTAAGAGAGATCAAACTGTTTACTATGCTGGCAGTGCCTGGATTTGCTTCCCTCCCCAAGCTGGTACAGTTTCCCATTTGATGCAGTCACATTCTTGAGATGGCAAAGGCTCAAATGGAAGCCACATACCTCTCCAACATTTCCCAAGGGACTGCCTCGTGGGCTCATGTTCCCTGAGAAGTCTCCTCTGGCTACAACCAGAGTCCTGTGTAGATGTGATGATGTATACTCAGGGAATCACATCTCAACTGGAAGCATCCTTGGGCCTGTAAGTGCCACAAGCCAGCCTCTCTCTCTCTCTCTCTTTTAAAATATTTTTTACTTGTTCTTATTAGTTATACATGACAGTAGAAGGTATTTTGATATATTATACATATATGGAGTAGAACTTCTCATCCTTCTGATTGTTCATGACATAGAATTACACTGGTCATGTACATTTATGCACATGGATAGTAATGTCTGATTCATTCTACTATTTTTCCTATTCCATTTCTCCCTCCCTTGCCTGCATTCCCCTTTGTATAATCCATTGCATCCACATATCAGAGAAAACATTCAGCCTTTGGTTTTTTAGGATTGGCTTATTTCACTTAGCATGATATTCTCTAATTCCATCCATTTACTGGCAAATTCTGTAATTCCATTCTCCTTTATGGCTGAATAATATTCCATTGTGTATATAGACCACATTTTCTTTATCTTCATTTGTTGGAGAGCACCTAGGTTGGTTCCATAGCTTACCTCTTGTGAATTGAACTGCTATAAACATCAATGTGGCCGTGTCACTGTAGTATGCTGATTTTAAGTCCTTTGGGTGTAAACCAAGGAATGGAATAACTGGGTCAAGTGTCAGTTCCATTCCTAGTTTTCTGAGGAATCTCCACACCACTTTCTAGAGTGGTTGCGCCAATTTGCATTCCCACCAGAGTGCACCTTTTCCCTGACATCCTCACCAACATTTATTGTTGCTCCATAAGCCATTCTCCAGGAATGTCTATGGAATGGAGTCCCATGAGTGTTAGAACTTTGGAAAAAATAAGTTGGGTTCCAAATCTGAGGATGATATGGAGTATCAACCAAAGAATAAGTTACAATGACACGAGTCTCTGAAACAGGTGATGGGAAAAGTAAGAAACTGGCTGAATGGTTACTAATAACTGAAACAAATTGCCATGTATTAAGCCACTACTTACGTGCCAGGTACACACAGACACTTTATCTTTTCAATCATCATAATATATAATAGGCTCCTACAAAAATAAACTGAGGCCTAAAGAACTAAGAAATTTGCTTAAGTCCACACAACTGGCAAGTGGTAGAATGGGGGCACACACAGGCAGTGGACCCAAACTTCTATTCCTACCTGCCCCCACTGCCAGTGTAGGAAGGGAGATCTGTGCTGTGATCCCTGGAGGCACAGGCCCTGCTGATTTGGGTGTTTGTACTAGGTGGAAGGGCACGGCCCACTGCTTGTCTTATAAAGAAATAATCCTCTTATCCCCCTTGTAGTCTATTTCTGGCGTTTGAATTAGCACTGGTATGACTGCACTAAGTTGCCTTCTCATTTGTTATTCAATAAATTGACATTACAGCTATGGTGGCCAAAGTACAGCCTCATCTTCTCTTTGGTGATGTGGCCTTTCCTGAGTTGATTGTCATAAAGAGAGGACCTGAGACAGGAAACAAAGAAGGTGGGAGGGAGGACTCTCCTTCTCTCCCTGACCCCCCCACAACATGTCAAAGAACATGGATTTCTAAGACATGGCTCTTGGATGCCAGGTGGAGCCCCCTACATGCAGCCTGCATGAAAACCAGAGTTTCCATCTGAAGACCAAGTTATATATTGAGAACCAGTTTGTCCAGCTGCAAATGATTCTCTCTGATGATTTCCCCATTGCTATCCCTGATCCCTGAGCTAAGGGTTGTTTAAATACCCCAAGGTGCCCTCTACTCTCCAGGACAGCTTTGAAGGGAGGAGGGTCAGGACATTTAGGAAGGGTAGTGCCCTGTGAGGTCACTATTGAAGGTGAATCTCTGGAAACAAGAGTGGGGCTGGGTTGCTTTCTGCCCTGCTCCACGTGGAGAGGCTTGTTCCGTGGCTAGTCTTGTAGAGCACCCCACTTGGGATCCTTGGCTGGGAAATATTGAATGAAACTAACTCAAAGAGTGAGGAAATGTATCATCTGACATAGATGGAGGTCAAAGGACAGCAGGCTCCAGGCTTGATGTAGGCCATGTATCAGTGACGGCATCAAATACACAGACTGACATTCCACTCAGCTGCCCTCAGTAAAGCTTCATCTCTAAGCTGGTTCTCCCTTTGGTTTTAATAAAGAAATCAGGGATATAGGTGTTTTATGCAAATCAAGCAGCACGATGCTTTCTTCACCATGGACTATAATTCCTTAGTCTTAGACTATAATTCCTTCCACATTCCCAAACCTCAACCAGTAACGGATGCCAGTAGAATGGGTCAAGCTGGTAATGGGTGGATGCCTGAGAAAATCAGGTTTCAGTTGAGAAGTTTTATAGGCAATCGACAGAGTTTAGGTATTATTTTAGCAAATAAAATGGCACCAAAATAGACCTATAGACCAATGGTACAGAATAGAGGATGCAGAGTCTAACCCACATAACTTCAGTTATCTTATAATAGACAAAGGCACCAAAAATTTACATTGGAGAAAAAAATAGTCTCTTCAGCAAATGGCGCTGGGAAAACTGGAAATCCACATGTAACAAAATGAAATTAAACTTCTATCTCTCACCATTTACAAAACTCAACTCAGAGTGGATCAAGAACCTAGGAATTAAACCAAAGACCTTGCACTAATGGAAGAAAAAGTAGGCCCAAATCTCCATCATGTAGGATTAGGCCCAAACTTTCTTAATAAAACTCCTGTAGCACAAGAATTAAAACCAAGAATCAATAAATGGGATGGATTCAAACTAAAAAGCTTCTTCTCAGCAAAAGAAACAATCAGTGAGGTGAATAGAAAGCTACAGGATGGGAACAAATCTTTACCACAAGCACATCAGATAGAGCACTAATCTCTAGGATATATAAAGCACTCAAAACCCTTAAAACCAAAAAAACAAATAACCCAGTCAATAAATGGGCCAAGGAACTGAACAGACACTTCTCAGAAGAGGATATACAATCAATCAACAAACATGAAAAATGTCCAACATCTCTAGCAATTAGAGAAATGCAAATCAAAACTGCTCTAATATTTTATCTCACTCCAGTCAGAATGGCAGCTATCAAGAGTACAAACAACAATAAGTGTTGGTGAGGATGTGGGGAAAAAAGCACTCATACATTGCTGGTGAGACTGAAAATTGGTGCAGCCAATCTGGAAAGCAGTATGGAGATTCCTTGGAAAACTTGGAATAGAACCACCATTTGACCCAGCTATGCCACTCCTTGGTTTATACCTAAAGGACTTAAAAACAGCATTCTACAGGGACACAGCCATATCAATGTTTATAGCAGCGCAGTTCACAATAGCTAAACTGGGGAAACAACCCAGATGCCCTTCAGTAGATGAACGGATAGGGAAACTGTGGTATATATACACAATGGAACACTAGTCAGCATTAGAAGAGAATAAAATCATGACATTTGCCAGTAAATCGATGAAGTTGGAGAATATAATGCTAAGTAAGCAAGCCAATCCCAAAGAACCAAAGGCCAAATGTTTTCTTTGATATGAGGATCTTGACTCATAATGGAGATAGGGGGAGGGAGCATGGGAGGAATGGAGGAACTTTAGATAGGGCAAAGGGGAGGGAGGGAATAAGTAGGGGTCAAGAGGGTAGGACTGATGGTGGAATGAGTTAGACATCATTACCCTAAGTACATGTATGAAAACACAAATGGTGTGAAAATACTTTGTGTGCAATCAGTGACTTGAAAAATTGAGCTCTATATGTGTAATGTAAAATGAATTGCATTCTGCCATTGTGCATAACAAATTAGAATAAATAAATAATTTAATAAAAATAACTAAACGACCATTTTCAGAAACAGAAAAAGGTGATGAAAATAAACCCAAAACCAGCACAAGGAAAAAAAATAAACATGAAGACTAACTTCAATGACACTGTACAGACCAATACAATGTGGACGAAGTGGAAGTTTTCTGGAGAAGCAGGAGCTACCACAGGAACATTTAGATGGTTGGGTGACCATCAGGGAAATGAAGTTCCTAATAGGAAAAGCTCCACAAAGATCTTCAGGTGTAGATGACATCACTGAGAATTCTACCACACCTTTGAAGAAGGGTTAATACGAACTGTATATGAACATTTCCAGGAAACAGAAGCAGAGGGGACAATTCACGAAGTATTTCATGAAGCTGGTATTACCTGGCCACGAAACCAGAAATGACGGTGCCAGAATAAAACTATGAAAGAAACCAAAATTACCGACTCAATTCCATCGTGAATGTAGATACACATGTCCCTACACAAGGCACTTTATGGACAAGCTGAGGAAGACATATGATGGTATAGATTGATGTAGATAATGATACAGCAAAATTCAACCCCCATTGATAAGAACTCTCAGACAGGTAGGACCAGAGCGTGTTATAGAATAAATCATATCCCCCAAAGACATGCGTAGGTTCAAAACTCCACACCTAAGGACGAGCTCTTTTTTTCTGAAGTGGCATTATTATGATGTAATTACTTATGATGGGGTCATAAGGGGCTAGGGTACGCTCTTGCTTTAGCCTGTCTTGTGTCCTTACAAGGAGAGCAGGGTGGATTCTTGATTGGATTCGGTGTTGCCTGCTTCCTTATAAGGAGAGCAGGGCAAGTTTTGATTCAGTATGACTTAAGCCCTTCCGTGACCATCTTCTCTCCTGTTTAGTTGATGTTTGTGGCGAAACACTTTAGTATTTGCACCTCTCACTGGGGTCCTCTAGGTATTTCTCTGTAGCTCCCTTTCTTTGTGGTTCCATTTAACATGAGAAAGGGACATGACCCTGGTATGAATCTGCAGCAGGGCAAATTCAGTAGTGTAGAGACTGCTGCTGCTGTGCCTCTCCATCCCACACCTTCAGCTGCTGATGTCACAGTGGTTACCTATGTAGACACTGTGTGTTCAGTACCATAGAACACAGTTGGCGTTTTCTGCTACACAAATCTCCTGCATCTTGTAGAAAACAAAAGTGGCCCTAGTTTTAATTGTCATGAATTTGCTTTACCAGAGATGTTTCTGCCTTCATGGAGATCTGAGTTTTTAATTTGGTGTCCTTCGGGTCAACCTGAAAGATTCCCCTCAGGGGACATCTGGTGGGGACCAACTCCCTGGGCTCTTGTCTGTCTGGTGCTGTGGTTGGAATATGTGTGTCTGACCAAAATTCCTGTTGACCCTTCAGCCTCAACATGACAGCATTGAGAGGTGGGCCTGGAGGAGGCGGTTAGGCCATGGGCTCCACCCATAGGATGGGATGTGTCCCTTAAGAGGGCTTCTCCAGCATGCGCAAGGACCTGGTTCACTTCCAAGCACACCCCCAACACACACACACACACACAGACAAGCTGGGAGCAGTGGTATATAGCGGTGTTTTAATGAGCTTTTCCATTGCTGTGGCCAAGACACCCGACAAGAACAACATAGAGGAGGAAAAGTGAACCTGGGGATCACGGGTCAGAGGTCTGAGAGCACACATGGCCAGCTCCATTGTTCTGAGCCCAAGGTGAGGCAGCCCATCAGGGAAGACAGGCCCAGCCGAGGAGAGCTGCTCACCTGAGGGCACCAAAGGGGCAGAGACAGAAAGAGGGTGGGGTAGGAGTCACAGGGAGTCACAGGCCCAGGGCATGGCCCCAGTGACCTACCTCCTCCAGCCATGCCCCACCTGCCTACAGTGACCAGCCAGTCCTTTCTATGTAGGAGGGACTGATAAAGTTACAGCTCTCCCAGTCCCACTTTTTCACCTCTGAATATTCCTGCACTAGCACAGGAGCCTGTGCAGGGGACACCTCACACCCGAACTATAATAGGCTGTAATGCTCTCAACTCAGGACACCGAGGCAGGAGGAACACACGTTGAAGCCCAACCTGAGGAATGCAGATACAAATTAGTGAGACACTGTCTTCCAAAAAATAAATAAAATAAAACCAATAACATAAAAAAAAAACCACCAGGAAAGTTGGGGGACTAGGGAAGTACTTCATCTGTAGAGCACTTTCCTGACATGCCCGAGGCCCTGGGTTAAATGGCCAGTATGTCCAAAGAACACAAAACACAAAACAAAACAAACAGAAAGCAGGACTTGAGAGAATTGGTCAGCATGTCTGCCCCTCCCATCATGTGAGGATACAGCAACAAGGCACCTGACCTTGGACTTGCCAGTCTCCAGAGTGGTGGGAAGTGGATTTCTATTGCTAATAATCTAGTCTAAGGGGTTTTGTTAACAGCAGCCAAAAGGGACCCAGGTATATGAAATGCCTCCATTTCTTTGCCCAACGGGAAGGACACTTGGCTGGTTCTAGGATTGTCGGCTTCTGTATTTGATTTCTCATCACTTTGAACATACCAACCCACAACCTGCTGTGTTCCAGGGGATTCTACAATGTGATGAGAACCTTGTGGGGAAATGATGATGGACACTCCCTCCCTCTCAACCCCATAGATGTTAATGCCTAGTTCTAGAGCATCTTAGGGAGCAGAGAGTTTTGTTATAGCATCACGATGTGACTGAAGCGCTCCCATCCCTTGGATCCTAATCACTGTGGGTTGGAAGAAAGGGGAATTGAATACTTTTGAGTGTAGATATGATGAGGACTTTAAAAGCTGAAAGTTATTATGGATTTTCAGACTCCAAATGGAAAGACAGTTGAGGCATCATACCGGTTTTCATGTCTAAACAGGTAAATATCAGTCTCCATAACCCACGGAAACAAAAAGTTTCTGGGGTTCTTTCTTCTTCTCCCCATGAAAGTCAAAAAGGTCCTAGAGGCCCCAAGTGAGATGACCTCTGGGGGGTATGCCTAGGTGTGACTGGGTCATTTCTTGCTCTGACCTCACAAGGAGCCACTGTGAGGGAATGTCAAACATCGGGTATATAAGAAAATGGCCGGGAGTGGGTTTTTGTCCATAAGTACAGGAAGCTCTTGGTGGTGACCTGTCAGACTCCCAGCTAGTTAGCGCGTTTGGTGGTTGGTGTTTGTGGTTGGTGTTTGTGGTGGTTTGCTGTTGGTTTTTTAATTTGGGTTTTTGTTTGTTTGTTTTGTGTTTTGCTTTTTGATTGTTGGTTTTGGTGTTTTGTTGGGTTTGTTTTTTTTTTAGTTAGCAACCTTAGTTGGTGTTCTGGCTTAGGGATGCGCAGAGAGCGTAGAGAGAGCAGTGTAGTGGCGCAAGGGTGCAGCTCCTGCTACGAGAAGGCCCTCACAGACCATTATCAGGTCTTGAGGGCCATTGGGGAGGGGATCTTCGAGAAGGTGGTACTAGCCCGCCATCTCCTGACTGGGGTAGAGGTGGCAGTGAAAGTTCTGCAGAAGAAGGAGGAAGACAAGTCCCTGCTAAGTGAAAGGGATTCGTTGAAGTTCCTGGAACACCGAAGCATGATCCAGCTCTTCCAGGTCATCGAGACTATGGACAGCATGTACCTCGTCATGGAGCATGCACATGGAGGAGAGCTCCTGAGTCACATCCCGCTGTCTTGTGGCATAAGGGAGGTGAAGGTCCTCAGGCTGTTCAGAGAGATGGTGCGTGTTGTGCAATATTGCCACCAGAAGGGCGTGGTGCCCCTGGACTTAAAATCAGAGAACTTCGTGGTGGATTCCAGGGCCCGCCACCCCAAGCTCATCAACTTTGGCTTGAGCATCAGCTTCATGCCTGGGCAGAAGCTGGATGGGTTCAGGGGCACTCTACCATACTGTGCCCCTGAAATCATCCAGGGGAAGAAATGCGAGGGTCCCCCGGCGGATGTCTGGAGCCTGTGTTATGCCAGACCAAGGAGTGGGATAGCTGGGTGAAATGGTGGTTCCAATCCAAATTTTCTAAGGAATCTCCATACTGCTTTCCATATTGGCTGCACCAATTTGCAGTCCCACCAGCAACGATGAGTGTGCCTTTTTCCCCCACATCCTCGCCATCACTTTTTGTTGTTTGTAGTCTTGACAGCTACGAATCTGACTGGAGTGAAATGAAATCTTAGAATAGTTTTGATTTGCATTTCTCTGCTGGAGATGTTGAATGTTTTTCATATATTTCATTCTTCTTTAAGGCTGAGTAACATTCCATTGTGTATATATATATATATATACCACAGTTTCTTTATCCATTCAACTATTGAAGAGCATCTAGGTTGGTATTTTCATACATCTTCTTCTGAGAAGTGTCTGTTCAGCTCCTTAGCCCATTTATTGATTGGGTTATTTGGTTTTGTGTGTGTGTGTGTGTGTGTGTGTGTGTGTGTGTTAAGTTTTTTGAGTTCTTTACATATCCTGGAGATTAGTGCTCTATCCCATTCTGTAGGCTTGATTGATACCATGTATCTCTATGCAGTTTTATATTTGATTCCTAATCTTTTCTGGAATCTCAGATAAAATGAAAGAAAGGGAAAAAAGGAAGACATGCCTCCTGTTCTTACTGTGTGCCAGACACTCTCTTATGGGTTTTGTCATTTCTTTTTCACAGTTGCCCTTTAATAAAAAGAAGTCCTTGAAGCTCACGAGAATTAGATGAGTTGCCCACCACTGCTCATCTGGGGTGGCAGTAGCAGAAGACACACATTCTTTCAGATGTCATGGCCCAGATTCTTTCCACCTTGTTACTTCTCCTCACAATCACCAGACTGGTTTCCAAAATCCAGAGAAATCGATGTCAAACTTTATTTTCTCCCCACAGATCAAGAAGGCTCCCCAGAGCTCCTTGGGTGAAGAAATATCCAGGAGATGCCCTGCAGTCAACATCCTTGTAGAGCTGCGGGCACTGAGCCAGGGAGCCTCCCACAGGGGCAGGATTGTTCCTGTGGTTGCCCAGCAGAGAAAACGTCCCCAAAGGTAGCAAGAACAAGGAAAATTGGAGGCAGTAGGAACAGAAAGCACCAGTGAAATGAATCCCTCAGCTTTTCTGCACAGGTCACCTTGAAGGGTGACCTATGCAGAACAGCTGAAGAGTTTTCTGATCCTGCAGAGAAGGAATTAATTTAAATATCTGACAGATGAAAAAACTGAGCCTCAGAGAGCGGAAGTGACTTGGCCAAGGCAGCATAGCCAAGCTTTGTCCCAGGATTCAAACCAAAGACTCAGGGCTCTAAAACCAAATGAAGTCACATTAGTTTCTCATTATGAAGCCAGAAATAGATAGGCAGTGTAGATAAGTAAATCAAATCAGGAGGCCAATTTTGAGTGAGTCTGGGAAGTTGAAGACTGTCCCCTGAAGGCTACTGTTTACTCTAGTGTCAACCTTAGTAGGAACCCTTGTGAACAAGCTATGGCTTTCATCAAGGACAGAGTAAACACAGTTCAGATGATGATTCTGCGTACCCACTATCAAGCCCTAGACCTAGAAGGAGAATCTTACCAAGATGTAAGTCCTGCCCATATAGACCCCCAACTGAGGGAACCATGATTGGTTCCCAAGTTTCCAGACAAAGAAGGGAATGAGAAACTAATGTGACTCCATTTTTGAGAAACCAGCCTGTACCTCAGAGTAAAGCCTGTCCAAGGAAGGGGGCGTGACCCTTGTCCTTGGAAAAATCCACAGAGCACTCTAAGCACATACCCACCCTGCTGAGTTGTTTGTCTGTAAATAACAGGAGAGATCTGTGGCACCAGGTGTCCCTGACTCTGTTAGGCTAGGTAAGGACCCATAGCAACTCCCCTAGCAATCTCCAATCAGCAAGAGACAGGGAAAATATCTGGAATGCTAGATGACCCCCAAGTAGTTTATGGTGGTTGATAATATGATGGGAAACCATGTAGTCTAGCACATACACCCCTCGTGGTTTAAACCAATCAGTTCAAATGAATCCCCCTCTTGTATTAACCAATCACTCTTACCCAACTTGTTCCTGCCATTGAATGTGCTAATCAATGTTAAGAATTGTTGTTTGATTTTCCCCGCGGTATGGAATGATTTGCTGTGTGATATTGTGACGCATAGAGTATCCCCCCAAAACCTAAAAAAATCTCACCGAACAAAGGACCGGGACTCACTCCCTGGGACCGCTGGGTTGGAAACTGTTGTGAGTCCAGGCTCCAGCTTGCAATAAAGACTCTTGTGTGATTACATCTGATTCGGCTCCTGGAGGTCTATTGGGGTCCCACGAATCTGGCATAACACCTGGGCGTCACTCTTTATTTTATGTTGACAGGGAAAAGGCCATTCAGGGCGCTCACCAATAAGGGGTTGGAAAGTCAGATCTTGAGGGCAAGGAAAAACATCCCCAGGTATGTGTCTGAGGGAACACGCAGCCTCATCCAGCAAATCCTGACCGTGGACCCAATGGAGAGGCCCTCCCTAGAGCAGGTAATAGGGCACCTGTGGCTGAGCCAGGGCGAGGACTCCTCACCCAGCCCTCCCAGCCCTCTCAGCCAGCCACTCCCCAAGCGGCCCAACCCCAACATCATGACCTTGATGCTCGACATGGGTTACAACCCGTACAAAGCCTGGTTTTCCCTGGAAAATCGTCAATTCGATGGGGCCATGGCTACCTACCTCCTCCTCCTCCAGCACAAGAGAATCCAGGGGCCGGCCAGTGCACTCTGGGCCAAGGCTGTGCATAATGGGATGGCTGGGCATCACCAGGTCCCTGAGGCGGATCCTTCCAGCATCTGCCCCAACAAGTGCCCCAGTGAGCCTGCCCTTGCCTTGCCCTGTGAGCAGCAGCCGCCAGACAAAGCCACGCCCTCCTGGCAGAAGGGCACCGCATATGCCAGCATGCCTGTCTGTCCTCTCCACTTTCTCCACATGAAGACACCCCCTTCCGAGCCAGCCTCCCAGCAGGACCCTCTGGCCTCCCAGGGTGGCTCCACAGGGCAGCCAGGTGAGAAGCAGGGGCTGGAGGGGGGTCACCAGGCGGATGGCCACCTGCCTGCAACAACTGTGCTGCTGCCTGCCTGCGGGGCCGCCTTCCGCAACAGAGTGGCTCCGAGGGGCGCAGGCCACAGACCCCATAGGTTCTACAGCAGAGTGGCTCCAATGGACGATGGACAGAGGCCACAGACGCCCTAGGTTCCGCAACAGATTGGCTCTGGGGAACATGCCCACGTGAGACAGACCAATGGACAGCCAGAAGACCCCGGGCTCGAAGATCCGGACCTCATGGCGCCACCACCGGTCAGGAAGCGGACTCCAACAGCTTCAGAAGTGAGGTCACCAGCTGGCTCAGGCTTCTCTGTGCAGATTCCAGCCAGGAGCGCATCCGGATCCACCAGGACTCTCCTCTGCCTCCACCTGCCGGAGACATCAGAGACTCTTCCCTCAGACACTTCCCCCTGCCCTGCTCTTCTTAATAAATTTCTTTCTCACAAATTGTATGATAAGATTGAAGTTTCAATGATTTACTTAAAAAGTAAACATGTTTAAAGTAGGAGGAGGAAGAGAAAAAGAGGGAGGCCTCAGGGCAAGGGCAGGAGTCCAGCAGCCATCATGCTGCCCAAGGCCTGGACTGAGGTGCCTCCCTCTTCTGTTCAGTGTAAATAGAGACCCCAGCCCCTTGAGCCAGGGCACAATGGGACTCAAACACACTGGCCCAAGGACTCTCTTGCCTTAAGTCTGTTTGAACTGATGGCTTTGGCCACAAAGAATCCCTCTTGCGGCATCAGGCCCCTCCCTGAGGTGTGTGGAGAGGGTGGGTGGCAGCTGTTGGGAGAAGACACTGTGTCAAGGCACTGGAGACTCCAGAGTGTTCTGTGGCATTATCTCCATGTTCCCATTTGCACGTAAGGGAGAGGTGGGTCAGTGGGCAGGGGTGGGCCTGCCAGCAGCAGTGGCTGGATGCTTCACCACATGCCACAAAACCTCTGAAGCCCAAGTCTCCTCTTGGTCACTGCTAGAGGTCACAGGGTGTGAGCACATGGGATTTGGGGACTGGAGATGTTAAACCATCTCAGGGTTGCTACTTAGCTTGCTACTTACATTAAAGCCAAGTGCACCCACATGTAATTGTTCTTCTCTTTGGGTTCTAGGGACTCTGAATTTTGTAATAGGGACTCTGAATTTTGTAAAAAGTGCACACCAACAAAGAGAAACTCTCAAATTAGTCAGGATGGGAGGCTTCGTGTACCTTTAAGCCCTGGCATCTCCACAGGACTGGGACTGGCAGAGCTGCTCTGGCAGTTTCTTCCTGCCCTTCCCCTTAGTGGGCAGAAAAGGACACCGAACAAGAGAAGTTTGCCATTTCCTAGGAGGGGCTCTAGACTTGTAACATTATGAAGCTTAGAAGTTTCTAAAAAGTAAAGTCTTTAACAGAAAGAACATAAGAACATGGAAAATGCCCCTAAGGTTAATCCCCTTCCCAGCTTGAGGCAGAGGCACACTGTGCAGCCTGGAAAGGGAAGAGTTTGGATCCACCCTTGTCCTTGGGACTGGATTGTCAAAAGGTTCTTGGAGGCAGGAGAGGTATGATGAGGGGAATGGGGCAGTGAGCTTAAGGAGGAAGCTCAGGGGCACTGGACAACTCCAGGCTGGCAGGGGGACAGCTGCAGTGGATATGCAGGAAGTCTGAGGAGGGAAGGGAGGCAGTGTAGAGGAGGAATGCCTTTGGTGCACCTTGTGTGCCTTTGTCTGGGGGGTGGAAAGGAAGAGCTTCCTGGGCTCTCTAGACCTGGTGCTGGGCAGGGCTGGAACTTGTCTGATAGGTTTTCTGTCTGTTACTCCTACAAGTGGAAACTGGCATTCTCATGGTGCACACAGTAAAACTCCCTGAGAGGTGGGAGAAAGAAGGGCTGTTTTACTTACTGCATTATATAGTTATGTGAAGGCTGAGCCCCTTCATGCTGAGGCCCTTCTGTCAGTAGCCCAAAACCATGGGCTCCATTCCCACAGACAACACTCACTTTCCTACCCTTGGTCCCAAATGTCTGTTCTCCTGAGACCTCCTTTGGTTCCACTTCCTAAGGCCTCTTCTTGGCTGCTGCTGACAAGTGCAGCCAAGAGAGGATGGGTGTTTGGGTCAGTGCATGTCTGTAGGTCAGAAGAGTTTAGGGTTAGCAGTCCAAAAAGCCAGAAATAGCAACCATCTTTACAGACTCTGAACAGAAGCAGGCCTCAGTCATCAGTTAGAACAAGACTGCAGCCCTGAGAGCTGCCTTGTGTGGGCACCCAGGAAGCCCCATATAGGTGAACCTGAAGGATCAAGAGAGTTTGCTCCAAGCAAAGAATGGAGAGAAGAAAGTTTATAGCTGCTGCTGTGACTTTTACTAAATAGAGCTTCAGGACCTAGGAGTTGGTCCAAAATGAGAGGGTACAGTATGGCACAGAAAGAAAGTAGGGCTCCATTTTCCAAATGTGGTGAAAGACATGATTCTGTAGACTTAAACAGCTCAGCAAATCTCAGTAGAATAAACCCAAAGAAGTCCATGCCCACACACATTGAGAACACTTACAAACCAAGGATGAAAGAAAACACTTGAAGTCAACTGGAAAAAAATGATACCTTAATGTCAGACATGGAACCATTTAAGTGGTTATGGAATTCTTATTAGAAACTAGGTAGGACAGAAGGCAGTGAAGTGACATTTTTAAAGTGCCCAAATTAAAAACATAGGAAAACCAAAATCCTGTATAGCAAAATGTTCTTCAGAAAGGAAGGAAAAATAAATATATCTTCATACAAAGCAAAGCTAAGAGCCACCAGAGTTGTTAGCTAAAATAATCATTGGTCCTTCAGACAGAAAATCATACTGGAAGGAAACTTGAGCATCAGGGATAAAGTGAAAAAAGAAACACAAATAACAATTATACAGGTAAACAGAAGAGGCTATTTTTGTCTTTTTAAGGTCTTTAAGATATGTTTTGAGTGCTCGCTTCGGCAGCACATATACTAAAATTGGAACGATACAGAGAAGATTAGCATGGCCCCTGCGCAAGGATGACACGCAAATTCGTGAAGCGTTCCATATTTTTTAGAAGAAAAAGTTGGCTACGATCTACATACTGTGGGGTCGGGCTCCAAATTCCTCAATAGGACACCCATAGCACAAAAGTTAATAACTAGAATCAACAAATGGGACTTACTCAAACTAAAAAGTTTTTTCTCAGCAAAAGAAACAATAAGAGAGGTAAATAGAGAGCCTACATCCTGGGAACAAATCTTCACTCCTCACACTTCAGATAGAGCCCTAATATCCAGAGTATACAAAGAACTCAAAAAATTAGACAATAAGAGAACAAACAACCCAATCAACAAATGGGCCAAGGACCTGAACAGACACTTCTCAGAGGAGGACATACAATCAATCAACAAGTACATGAAAAAATGCTCACCATCTCTAGCAGTCAGAGAAATGCAAATCAAAACCACCCTAAGATACCATCTCACTCCAGTTAGATTGGCAGCCATTATGAAGTCAAACAACAACAAGTGCTGGCGAGGATGTGGGGAAAAGGGTACACTTGTACATTGCTGGTGGGACTGCAAATTGGTGCAGCCAATTTGGAAAGCAGTATGGAGATTTCTTGGAAAGCTGGGAATGGAGCCACCATTTGACCCAGCTATTCCCCTTCTCGGTCTATTCCCTAAAGACCTAAAAAGAGCATGCTACAGGGACACTGCTACATCGATGTTCATAGAAGCACAATTCACAATAGCAAGACTGTGGAACCAACCTAGATGCCCTTCAATAGATGAATGGATAAAAAAAAATGTGGCATTTATACACAATGGAGTATTACTCTGCATTAAAAAATGACAAAATCATAGAATTTACAGGGAAATGGATGGCATTAGAGCAGATTATGCTAAGTGAAGCTAGCCAATCCCTAAAAAACAAATGCCAAATGTCTTCTTTGATATAAGGAGAGTAACTAAGAACAGAGTAGGGTCGAAGAGCATGAGAAGAAGATTAACATTAAACAGGGATGAGAGGTGGGAGGGAAAGGGAGAGAGAAGGGAAGTTGCATGGAAATGGAAGGAGACCCTCAGAGTTATACAAAAGTACATACAAGAGGAAGTGAGGGGAAAGGGAAAAATAATACAAGGGGGACAAATGAATGCCAGTAGAGGGGGCAGAGAGAGAAGAGGGGAGGGGAGGGGGGATAGTAGAGGATAGGAAAGGCAGCAGAACACAACAGACACTAGTATGGCAATATGTAAATCAATGGATGTGTAACTGATGTAATTCTGCAATCTGTATTTGGGGTAAAAATGGGAGCTCATAACCCACTTGAATCAAAGTGTGAAATATGATATATCAAGAACTATGTAATGTTTTGAACAGCCAACAATAAAAAATTTAAAAAAAAAGATATGTTTTGACTATTAAAAGGAAAAATTGAGAAAATATCTGAAACCAAACAAAAATTAAAATATGTCATATCATTGCACATGCAATGAAAACATTGTTTAGAGAGAGATTCATAGCACCAAATGCTTACATTAAGCAAGTTAAATGTTCTCAAATCAAATCAATAAATGGGATGGATTCAAACTAAAAAGCTTCTTCTCAGCAAAAGAAACAATCAGTGAGGTGAAGAGAGAACCTACAGAATAGGAGCAAATCTTTACCACAAGCACATCAGATAGAGCACTAATCTCTAGGATATATAAAGCACTATAAAACCTTAACACCAAAAAAACAAATAACCCAGTCAATAAATGGACCAAGGAACTGAACAGACACTTCTCAGAAGAGGATATACAATCAATCAACAAACATATGAAAAAATCTTCAACATCTCTAGCAATTAGAGAAATGCAAATCAAAACTGCTTTAAGATTTCATCTCACTCCAGTCAGAATGGCAGCTATCAAGAGTACAAACAACAATAAGTGTTGGTGAGGATGTGGGGAAAAAAGCACTCTCACTTGCTGGTGAGACTGAAAATTGGTGCAGCCAATCTGGAAAGCAGTATGGAGATTCCTTGGAAAACTTGGAATAGAACCACCATTTGACCCAGCTATCCCACTCCTCAGTTTATACCCAAAGGACTTAAAAAACAGCATACTACAGGGACACAGCCACATCAATGTTTATAGCAGCACAATTCACAATAGCTAAATTGTGGAAACAACCCAGATGCCCTTCAGTTGATGAATGGATAGAGAAACTTTGGTATATATATACACAATGGAACATTAGTCAGCATTAAAAGAGAATAAAATCATGGCATTTGCCAGTAAATCAATGAAGCTGGAGAATATAATGCTAAGTGAAGCAAGCTAATCCCAAAGAACCAAAGGCTGAATGTTTTCTTTGATATAAGGATCTTGACTCATAATGACGCTTGGGGAAGGGAGCATGGGAGGAATGGAGGAACTTTAGATAGGGCAAAGGGGAGGGAGGGGTAAGGAGGGGGCAAGGAGGTAAGAATGATGGTGGAATGAGTTTGACATCTTGACCTAAGTACATGTATAAGACACGAATGGTGTGAAAATACTTTGTGTACAATCAGTGTCTTGAAAAATTGTGCTTTATATGTGTAATATGAAATGAATTGATAAAAATCAATAAAAAAAGAAATTAATTGCATTCTGCCACCCTGTATGACAAATTAGAATAAATTTTTTTTTAAATGGCAATTTCCTTCAAACTAGCCTTTGTTTCTGTAGTTGGCTAGAATTGGGGTTTGTCTCCTAATAAATAGGCTGGTCCAGTCAGGGTGGCAGGGACCTCGTAGGCAGCTATATATACCTAAGCCTTGTGTCCACAGATGACTTGGTATTGTGCATGGCAAAACTCTGGTTACTGTCCAGAGTTTCAAGGGGCTGTAGGTACCATGGGCATATCCTGTCCTAGTGGAGAAAACCAGGGTATAAAAGAAGCCCTTAAAATTGAGTCTGGAGAACTGCCAGGGACCAAATTATGCCAGTGTCTGTGCACACTCATGCAGGTGAACACTTTGTCTGGTGGCTGTCCTCATGGCCTATGGCCTTTGTTCTATGTGTGATCTGAAAATGCTGAGTTGGGCCCTGTATTCCATGAGGCTGTCTGAGCCTTAGGCTGGCTCTTTCCCTGCACCGCAGTTAATGTGGCCCAGAAAAAAACTGAAGAGTTTCCACTCTGTATCACTCAACCCTTGGGCCCTTCATCGAAGGCACGTTTTTTTTTTTTAACACCTCCCCAAACCAGACACCAAAGAAGGAATGACATCTGCATGCTCTTCCTCCTCCTTGCCCTAGAGATTTTTACTCCCCACCCTGGTAGGAAATAAGGGACTCTGTTAAAGGCAGGTCCTTTAATAAGTCTATGGTTTGGGTGGTATTTCTTGGAGCATTTGGGGTGATGGCTGGAGGGGTGCATGCAGTGGAGAAGGAATATTGTGGAGCCTAATAAACAGCAGGTATCATTATGGGTGCTGGTTACACAAAACCAGCCTTGCACATAGTCGCCTGCCAAGGAAGCGGGTGAGTCACACCAGTTAATATAGATAACACAGAATGGGAGTTTCCTTCATCAAGCACCCCAAATATCATTCCTGACAGGTGAGAGGGCAATGGAACTAAACAGAAGGCAAGCCTGGAGTCAGCTGGGGGCCCAGCCATGGCTGCATCAAGGCCAATCTTTGTGACTTCATCTGGCACACTCTCACTTCACAGAGGCAAACAACATATTGCCTGTCTTCTCTGGTGATGTCTCAGCAGCTGAGTCAGTGGCAGAGCTGCCAGCACTTGTAACCACCCTGGATCAGGATGGTGGAGGTGGACATGCGGCACACTAAGCCACTCTCCATCCTCTCTCTACTGACTTTTAAAGACAAATAGCATGAGCTTTTGCAGAAACTCTGTACAAGGGTGGGCTCACATGCATATATGTTTGTGTGTATGTGTGTGCACATGAGTGTGTGTGTAAGTTTGTCCAAACGTATGAAGTGTGTGAGCACATATGTGCCTATTAGAGAAAATGTGTAAGCTTGTGTGGACCTGAATATGTTTCCATCATAAGCATCTCCACAGAGGCTTGGAAAACTCTGCCAGGCCTCAGGGCGCTATGGTCTGGCCATTTGGGAATGGAGGATATTGGCTGTGTCTGGAAAGATTCCAAGAAGCATCCTGACCTGGATGGGCCAGGAGAGAACTATGGAGTTTTTTGTTCTCCTCTCAGGGATGATCTACCCTGAAGCAGTTTAGGCAAGTGTTTGATGTTCTGAGAAGAACTTACTGCCCACCAATATGGATGCTGGGGCTTTCCCTGTGTGCACTGGCTCCTCCAGCGTTAGGGAGTCCAACTTGCACCAAACCTTAGACAGTGAAACATTCCCTCCAAGACCATTGACACCACCAGTTCTAAATTTATCCCCACTTCCTTCCTTAGGATCACCTCCCCCTCCCTCTCTAACCACCACCACTATCCCCACCCTACCCACCACCTCCACTTTCATCTTCAACCACTGCCACCACTTCCACCAACCTCTCCTCCACTAATCTTGCCTCTACCACCACTCTCACTGCCTCTACTGCCATTGTCACCATCACCTTCTACTACCACCAACACTACTACTACCACCTCCACTGTTACCATTTGGCCATCACCTTCCCCACTACTAAGATCGTTATAATCTCCATCTCCAACACCACCTCCATCACCACTGCTACTACTAATACCACTACTGTTACCAACACCTCACCCCCTCTACCACGACCACATCCACCGCGTATTCTGGATGCTTATGGTATAAGCCTGTGTATCTTTGAGGTTATATCTCACTTTTCTACCTCTTATGACAACTTCTCCTTTTGTAAAAATCTATACAATCTCTATGTTCCAAGCACAGGCTTGTAACTTTAATCTATGTCAGGGATTCAGATTAAATGATTTAGGGATTCTCTTTCAGTTCCAAGATTATTTGTAGGTGTGTGTGTGTGCATATATGAGGTGTGTGTGAATGCATAGAGGTGGCCAGTTCAGCCTGGTATTTGTCTGTCTTTCTACTAGAATTTCTGAACAAATCTTAGACTTCAGTCTGTAGGCTGTAAAGCACAATGACCCACTGTGCACATGTAATACCTTCTAAGTGCACACCATTTGGCATTACCTTATAATCCAGTAATGTGTCTCAGAAATTCTGGTTTGTAGCAAAGATTGGCCACATGAAATAAAGAGTCATCATAGGGAATTAGAAAAGACTGGTATTAAAGATCTTTTAGGCCACTTACTCACTGAACAGCCCTTACTCACTTCATGTCCCTGAGCCTCAGTTTTCTCTACCTGTAAATTGGGATAATTTAGGCCACTTTCTAGCATTAGTGATAAGATTAAAAGAAAAGACTACTTGTGAGATTATCTGATGCCAGGCCTGGAACACAAGGGGTGCTGGTTCCCTCCTCCCTCCCCCTCTGCTCTGAGACCCTGCAGCCTCCAGTTGCTGGGGGAGCACTGTTCTTGATGCAATCCTCTGAGACAGTGGGCTTCCTGTTCCCAGTTCTATCTTGTGTGGCTCTGAAGAAAGAACACAGTGATCCTGTAAAATGTCACTGAATCAGAAGCTCAGCAGCTTTGCCAACAATCTGGGGGAGAGGACTCCAGAGCAGCTTCAGGAAGAGTGAGCGGACAGTCCTGGGGCTGAGTCCCTGGTGGGTCTGGAGGGTAAGTCCTTCATCTCGTCGGCCTCTGAAGTATAGGGACACCACACACACACACACACACGCACACACACACACATGCCAATCCTACTTTGGGAACAGAGGACAAGACAAGCAGAGAGCGAGATCAGAGACCCCAGAACCTCAGAACTGTGCTCATGAGGCCTGAATGCTTCCCAGCCTCCTCCCAGCAATGCTGCTGGATGGTGCCTCCACAGCAGACTTCTGTACGCAGCTTGGGAGCACAGAGATGAGCAAGCTCCACTCAGCAGGTTTCCTTGCCCTGCCTCTCTTCCTCCTGACTCTGTGGGAGAGTGTCTCCAGCCCTCTGCCCATGGCTCTCCCTCTCCATCCCACTGACCTCAGCCAGGTTGGCAGGATCTTCTTGTGGGAACTAGACCATGACTTTGTGACAATGACCTTCTCTCTGTTCCAGCTGCTAGCATTATCCTCGAAAGCAAGCCCAGGGTCAGCTCCTGAAATTATAGCCAGGGAGCCAACTGGCTCTGCCTATTCAGGGGCCATGCTGCATCCTGTAAGAGGCCTTCCTACTTCCTTTTTAGCTCACAGACCCTGCAGAGGGAATAAATGAGGACAAACCCTGGGGTTCATCCACTGGAGGTGGAAACTTCACTAATACCCTGAGCCCTGAACTTGATCCACTTGCTAGGCACAGGGTTTGGGGGAAGTTACTTATCCTCTTTCTTTTTGCCTTACTATCTTAATCTGTAAGATAAGAATAAATAACAACATATGTTTAAGAGAATTGTGAATTTAAATGAGACTATTTAAATGAGTTGTTTCTGGGTTTTACAAACGTTAGCTAATGCTGTTCTTACTATGGCTGCCTCCAACCTCCACCACTACCACCGTCACTGTCATTATCAACAAAGTTTGTTATCCAAAGGAGCCCCAAGCCCCAAGAATCAGCCTCAGTTGCCATTTAGTTAGCATCTACTGTGGGAACACATCAGTTTAACTCTTTTGACCTTCACAATTAGCCTGTGCAGCAATCATTTCCACCTTTTACAGATGAAAAACCTCAACAATAGCAGGGAAATCTCCTAAAGTCTCAGGGGAGTAGGGCAAAAAAGTTGGGGCTCTGCACACTTTTGATCTGGACATTTCTCTGTTTGTTTATGCCTTGCTTCATTCCAAAAAGGAGTTGAGGGCACCTCTAAGTCATCTGGGTGCTGGACAGTGGAGTGCCCTAGAAAGTACAAAAGCGTCAAAAGTGGTGAGACCTGGGTGGGAGTCTCAGCTCCATCCCTAGGTAGCCAAGGGACTTGGGCATGTAACATTGAAGTTCAGTTCAAGTTCAGCTCCTTGAGCTTCAGTTTCTGCCACCCACAGATGAGCTGTGCAAACTGAAAGGTAGTCATTATTGGCCCCAGGTTTCTGATGAGTAAATCAAGATTCAGAGATTTTGAGAGTCTATGAAGTTTACAAAGCCGTTATGTAAGTAAATAGTGGAGCTATATATTGGCCTGCGGTTGATTTGATTGCAAATTCCAAAGTTCCTCCTCTTATTTCTGAGCTATCTGAATGGTATCCTTCCTAAGTGCAGAAATGGAATTAAAAACAGTACAGGGTTTTGGGTGGGGGAGGATCAGACTTAAGGGGAAAACTAAAACAGGTCAATAGCCATTCTGATTCTCTAGATATCTGCTTTTCTTAGCTCTATAGTGACCTCTTCCAAAAGACTAAGTTTCTTAACCCTTTATTTCAAGAAAAATTCAAAGTAATAAATATGGGTGAAGAGAGAGAAGGTGAATCAAAAGAAACCAAAGTAGTCCATATTGCAGTTTGAGTTACTGGTTGGTTTGTCCCCCGCATCCTCTAAGCCATGTACCATTGCAACAGTCCATGAAAAAAAAATTCTCCCAAGGTCACCACTGAACTCTCTGTGGCCAATATCACGGGTCTTTAAAATATTTTCATCATTCTGTACCAGAAATATAGTAACACATGCTGTGTGAATGCACTGTGATAGGGATAGGTGATTACAAGGGTGCCAGACACAAGCAGATTGCAGCTGTGGTGGAGAATGACAAGAAGGAATGTGGCTAGGATGCGGGGAATGTCACCTCACCTATCATCTCTCCCACCCTCCTCCTTCTCACCCTACTCATCTTTTCTGTGTGATCCTTCCATCCCCATGAATGAAGCTACCTGCCTCGCAACCACTCCCCACTCTGCATCTCCAGCCCAGAATTGTCTCCCTAATTAAGCCCTAATCATTCAGTTGCCACTTTGATGGCTGTGACGGTTAATTTTATGTGTCAACTTGACTGAAATAAGGGATGCCCAGATAGCTGGTAAAGTATTATTGCTGGGTGTGTCTATGAGGGCGTTTCCAAAAGAGATTAGCATTTGAATCAGTAGAATGAGTAAAGAAGATCCACCCTCAGGGATGTGGGTGGGCATCATCCAATCCACAGACAACCTGAACTGGAAAAAAGTTAAAAAAAAAAAAATTGGAGGTAGGAAGGAAGGAAGAATTCTCTCTCTTCTGGTCTTGAGTTGGAGCACCCATTGTCTGTTCCTCTGGACACCAGAGATTCTGGTTCTTGGGCCTTTGATTTCAGTCTGAATTATACCACTGGCTTTCCTGGTTCTCCAGCTCACAGATGACAGATCATGAGACTTCTCAGCCTTCATAAAGGCATGAGCCAATTCCTCTAATAAATCCCTCTATAAACCTACCTTATATCATATTTCTATCCTACGGGCTCTGTTTCTCTAGAGAACCCTGACTAATACAATGGCCTTCAAAACCAATACGTTCACAATGACACTCACCACCATCTTGCCACGAGCAACAACCTGTTGGTAGAAGGTGGCATTATTTACTAGCTGCTCAAACAAAATGCTTGAGTGCTCCTTAACACCTTTTGCTTCCTCATCCCCCAATTTAATCAGAAACACTTTCAAATCTTCCTCCTGGATATTCTTTGAACATACCTCTGCTTTTCTCATCGATACAGTCACCTGGTTTAATTTGGGCTGCCCTGTCTCTTATCTGGATTGTTCAATCAACCTCCCAGCTGATCTCCTTGTCTCTACTTCAGTCCATCCCTGACCTGCCACCTACACTTTATCAGAGTGACCTTTCTAAAAGCAAAAGATCTGATCTTTGCCTCTCATGCTTGAAATGCACTTTTCTATTACAACATGGTATTATTGTGGGGACTGCATTCAGTGTAAAGATCAAAACTCTCAGCCTGATCCATCTTGCTCTTCAAGGCCTGGCTCTGGTCTTCTCTCTCTCCTCCTTTCCTTCTCTCACTCCACATCCCATTATGGTCCGTAATTAGGGTGATTGAATTTTTTTCATCCAAGTCAGGATACTTATGAGAATGAAATGAGGCCCTATTCACAATTATGCTGAGATAAATTGGGATTCTTCAGGGCAAACTAGGACATACAGTCATTCCATCCACAATGGCCATTCCAGCACCCAAATCTGTTTTTCTCTCTTCCCCAAAGCTTCCTGTGATTCCTGGATCAGGTCTTCAGGGCTAGAGAATCCTTTTTCCCAAACTCATCTTTTCAAGGCAAGCCCAAGTTAGAGCCCCTAGCCAAGCTCTGGATTGGTTAACTGACCTATATCAGGTGGCAAGGATGGGCTAATTAGGAGTGTCAGTGTGGGGGCTGGTTTATGGTGTAATACACGGCCACTCACATGTTCATGGTCACTCACTGAAGCAAGGTGTCAGGTAGATACACTCCTTGAAATGGAGGTAGACAAATAGTTACTCTGAAATATTTCTAGAGTCTTAGCAAGTATTTGTGGAATGAGTAGAGGAATGAATTTTAGTCTTTTGTTCCTAGTCTATTCCCAGCTCCACCTCAACATCTCTCGTGCTCATTCATTCTCCCTCCAAAACTTTATCATATTAAGACCAGAATTTCAAGTGTCAGTAAAGTGTCAAACAGGTGGTAACTCTGGCCTAAAAACAAAAACCAGAAACAGGGTTGACCTTGGAGGCTGGATTTGAGAGGCAATATAAGACAGTGGTCAATAACAAGGCTTTATAGGTTCAAATCTCAGCTCCACCACTTGTTAGCTGAGTAACCTTGATCAAATGACCTAATCTCTCTGGCTCTTCATTTGCTCATGTGTAAAATGTGCTAAGACTTATTCTAAGGAGTTCATGCAAAGATTAAACTCAAGATAAGGATGAAATTAGTGCTATAACATTTACTAGCCATCATTATGATCATTACAACAAACAAGGAAAGGCTCAGCCTAACATGAAGTTCCGACAAACATGGGCATTCCCCAAGCAGATCATGTTTTTTGTACATCCCAAAACAAATTCTAGCCAGGCACAGTAGCACATGTCTGTAATCCCGGTTTCTTGGGAGGCTGAGTAGATAGAAAATTTGAGCCCAGCACTGGCAACTTAGTGAGACCCTGTCTAAAAAATAAAATAGAATAAAACAAAATAAAAAGAGCTGGAGATAGAGCTCAGAGGTAGAGCACCCCTGGGTTCAATCCCCAGTACCAGGAAAATTTTTTTTTTTCCAAAAATTTTTCCTCTAATAAATGGGAAGCTCAGCTTGCTTTGAATAAAGTATTAAGAAATCATGTGATAGATGTATTAAATTCTGCAGCCTGGGCAACTCAGCAATAAAATAAAAAGGGCAAGGAATGTAGCTAATGCTCAGTGGTAGAGCACCCATGGGTTCAATCCTCAGTACCACAAAAAAAAAAAAAAAAAAGAAAGAAAGAAATGTATTGAATTCTGTTTAGAAACAGGAGGAAAAGCATTTTCATATTGTACAACTTGATATAAGAAACAGGATTAGAGAATAATTAACTTCTGTTGTAATCGAGTTCAAACTCCATTCAAACTCTTGATGTTGGGGTTTCCGGTACAGCACTACCAATCAAAGGGCAGTGGCCTCACCACTACCTAGGGGATTCACTACTTGCTGAAGCAGCTCCTTTTATCTTTATCGTCTCTGATCATTAGGACTTGGTTTCTTATGTTGAGCCAAAATGTATCTCTCTCTGAATTTTAGCCTGTTGTTCCTGGTTCCAGTCCTTGGCTCCCTTAAGGGAGTTCAGTGGAACTTATCTTTGTGTTCCAACCCCATAGATCCAGGAGGACCTATGATTGCATCCCTCACCTAGGCCATTGCTGATTGGTCCAAGGGTGGGAATCTGACTCAAGTGAGGCCAATCAAAATCCTTTCCCAGGATTTTAAAAGTTGGAAGCAAAGCTAAATTTCATTGTTTTCTGCCACCTAGAGAAAGTCAGTCTGAAATGTGAGAGGATGAGGCAGAAGTTCAGAAAGAAGCAGGGATAAAATTGGGTTTTAGAGGTGAGAGAGAAGGAGAGGAGAGAGATTGGGAGAGACCAAGGCCTTATCGCATCCAATCCCTGGGTCCAGTTGCTCACGATCCATTTGTTTCTCTAGTTTTTCCACAAGTTGATGATCCAGAGGTTTGGGGTATTTCCTGCTATTTGGACCACAATGGATAGGTCAGACTTTCTTTCCCAGGACCCCAAATCTTTGAAGACAGTCCTTAGGTCCTTTCCCCTTCATCATCCCTGCTCCCAGCAGGGTCCACTCATCTCTGTGCACCTGTGGTGCTCAGAGGAGCCAGATCAAGGGCCACATAGAGCTTTGCCTTGCTTTACTATTGGGTTTATCTGTAAGACTTAGTTTGAATTAAAGATTCTGTGGTTAAAAAAAAAAACTTGAAAAAAATGCCTTTAATTTAAAATTATTCAAGGCAGAGCCCATTTGGGATTCACCCTTATATTTTCAGGGCTTAGAATAGACCATGGCATGACGTGGTATCAATAAATGTTAGATGAATGAATGTATTATTGGGTTCAAGTTCCTTTATCACCCTGGCTATTTTCCTCTGAAAGCACTGGCCTGGAGGTCACCCAGAACTGTTTTTATCTACACTATAAAACCTCCTCCCTCCCTTGGGAACATTTGCCTTGCAGCAGGCCTTGACTAGACACCCCTGAGGTTCCACACAGCTCCTCCTCCACACCCCAGCCACTCTGCCCCACACCCACCAGCACAGCCAACTCGTCAGCTGGCTAACTTGGAGGATGTCCTTCCTTCCCAGCCGAATTTTCTTCTCTCTTCCTTTCAAATCCTGCTGTGCTGTTATTCAGTAATGAAAACAGCAGAAATCATTTTAGAAAGGAAGCCAGCTGGTTCATTAGTCTGATTAAGCTCAAGCAATGGGATCCGAGCACAGTTCACATGATAAATAGTGTGCCCTCCCCCAGGCCATAGTTAGTTTTGCAGTGATTATTAATCTTGGGGCTCAGTCACCCCTCGCATCTGCAAAATCACGTAGGTCAGAAAGAAAAGACAGAGCTACAGCAAGATGATGTCAGGGCTTTCTGAATCAAAGTGATTCAGTCTCCCCTCTCCTCACTGCATACCTGGCCAACTCTACAAAGTTTACTAGGCTCCCCTAGTCTTTTGGAAAGACCCTGGCCCTCAGAACCAGGGAGAATTGTCTTTAAATCAGATTTTGCAATGTGCCAACCATGTGATTTGAGACATCTCAAGTGGGGGATAAAAATACAAATTTTTAGGAAAGTCAGAAAGACTGATAACTACTTAAAGTTCCAAAGGCAGTGGTTCAGAATGTGTGGAGTTTAGGGAGGCGTGGGGAGAGGTGAGAAATGAGTCTGAATAAGGTTAAGAGGGAGGCCAAATCACAAAAGGTCCTATAGGTTGAACAAGGAGGTTTGGATTTTATAATAAAAGTACTGGGGAGATTATAAACATATAAAATCATAGGAAACTGATGTGATGAGAACTGCTTTGGGAAGCTCTAGCTGCAGGTTAGACATAGGCTGGGACTGCTACTGTACTGACAGGAAGGAAGGAGAGCAATTAGGAATCTCCCTTTCTTGCAGCAGATTTGGAAATCAGAAAGGAAGCAAAGTGAATTATCATTGCTGAAGGATGGAAGGTGGAAGGGCACCAGGAGAAGAGGAGAGAAGAAGTTTTAGCTGATCCCTGAAGTTTCCAGCTTGGATGGCTTTACAGAGTGAAATATTTTCTAAGGAAACAAACAGAGTGGAGAAACTAATTTGTGGCAGATTGAGTCTGGGACATGTGGAGTTTGAAGTACTCTTTTCAAATTTTCCAATTTATAGTACAGAATCCAATTTGATGGGGACAAAACTAGACTGAGCTTGTCTGAAGCTAATAGGACTTAATAAGTCCTATTCCCCTGGGTCCTAGATGAACTAGACCAAACCAATTTTTGTTCATCCCTCAAATTTGAATATTTTGGGGGGAAAGTTTTTTGGAGGCCAGGATTGTGGCTGGGTTTAGACATACTTCTAGGTTTTCTGCCAAGAGATCTCAACCCCCATGAAAAACACCTAAATCCACCACTTCTTATTTTCCCCTTATCCTCCAGGGATGCCCGCTACACATAAGCCTTTTCTCTGCTGGTTTGGAAAGGAGCGGGAAGCAGCTCCATCAGAAGGAAACATAATCAGGTTTGTCCCTTGCAGAAGAGGTCAAAGACAACCCCAGATAATTATTGTTACTTGGAGAGAAAAAGTCAGAATGATGGGCAAATGTCAGGGACAAGCCTAAAGATAAATGATAAGCAGGGACAATGGAAAAGAAAAAAAAAGTGGCAACCTATATATAAAGGAATTCCCCCAAGTGGTCAACAATGGGAGAGTAAAAGAAAATGGACCTCAAGGAGGCCTGTCTGGAATGGCTTGGCACAGTGGAAAGAGCCTGGTTTTAGAGCCCTGATTCTTTGGTTTGAATCCTGAGACAAAGCTTGGCTATGTCAATGTTTATAGCAGTTCAATTCACCATAGGTAAACTGTGGAACCAACATAGATGCTCTTCAATAGATGAATGGATAAAGAAACTGTGGTATATATACACAATGGAATGTTACTCAGCCTTAAAGAATAATGAAATTATGGCATTTGCAGGAAAATAGATGGAGTTGGAGAATATCATGGTAAGTGAAATAAGCCAATCCCCCAAAACCAAAGGCCAAATGTTTTCACTGATATGTGGATGCTTATCCATAATGGGGTGGAGGGAGGAGGAAAGAATGAAGGAACTTTGGATTGAGCAGAGGGGAGTGAGGGGAGGGGAGGGAGTATGGAGGTGGGAAAGAGGTGGAATGAGACAGACATCATTACTCTATGTACATGTACGATTGCATGAATGGTGTGGCTCTGCATCATGTATAACCAGAGAAATGAAAAGTTGTGTTCCATTTGTATACAATGAGTTGAAATGCATCCAGCTATCATGTATAACTAACTGAAACAAATTTTAAAAAAGTAATTGTCTGCAGAAGGGAACAGAAAAAAAAAAAAAAAAAACAAGCAAAAAGATTCTAAAAAAATAAGCCAATGCTGACTTTGTGAATTGATGGCAAATTGGCCAAGTTGCTACTCCTCCATGTTTTTAAAGCTAGAAGGAAGGTAACCCCAGTACCCAGGCTGCAGAAGATGGTCTCTGTGTGTTTACATTTTGAGTTTAATTCTTTTCAAATACAAGAAGCCAACAGTCATTTAGAACAAACTAGGCCAGTGAGGTTTTGTATTGTCAGCAGCTCAGCTTTAAGAGTTCAATTACGGGGACTCTTCTCCATCTCCATTCACTACCCAAAAGCAAGAGGATAAGTAGCATATTTCTGCTGCCTGTTACTATATTACAGAATCATGAAAAGTCAAGGAGTTGAAGCTAAAATTTCTATTAGTTGTAATGATCAAACATGGAACAGTGAAGAAATAAAGCATGCAGTGATGTATTTCAAGCTTCAATACAGTGGTGTATTTCAGCAACATTTCTGGGGGAAATGTTTGAGAAGACCTGGGTGTCCCTACCTGTGCCTTTATCACCCTTGGGAAAATGCACCAGCTAAAACCAGAGCTGTGTGCTTCTCTGCAAAGTGCTACAACCCCTCACTCCTAGAGAATTTGTAAGGCTTCAGTTGAGGGATCCAGGGAAGGACAGAGTCAACCTAAGAGTCCTCAGGGAGTGTTTACTCAGGAGCTTTCTGGAGTTAGGGACAGAAAGACTAGGCAAATCATCCACATGTTAGAACAAGAAGTTATGTCTCCTTTTTGTCCCAGAGTGAGTTTCTAACATGGTATGAGGATAAAATGGTACAGCAGGTCTGATGTGTACTGGCAAATATTTAACAACCTGGCAAGGTTGGGGAAGGGGACCCCTGATCTATGGCATTTGCATATTGCCATGGTTTAAACACTCCTGCTGTTGCTGATTTGAAACTACTAATAGATACCACTGAATGCAGAATCAGGAAGAGACAAGAGCCATCATTTCTAGCACCCCGGTGGGTAAGGCCCTGGGGCTATCTCCCTCTGCAGTTGTCAATAGGTCCTGTCATGTCACAGAAGGGCAAGTGGCGGACACTGACTAGCCCTTGGGACACAGATAAGACATCAACATCTGCTCTGCGAAGCACCTCCTAGCACCAGCTGGATGCCTGCATCTGTCTCTCCCAGATCACCTATGAGGCCACAGTGTTGCCATCTGTCCACATGCCAGTCCTCCCACGTAAACACAGGGCCCTTTCTTCATTTCCATTCCCCCAGCACCTAGCAGAGTACCTGGGAAAAAGTAAGCATATAAAGAATATTTGCTAAATAAATGTGTATTGAATGCATCCCAGAATAACACAAGTGAATGCTCCAGGAGAGGGGAGGGAAGAGGAGGGGAAAGAACACAGAAACTGCTTGAAGCATCCACAGAGATGTCTTATAAAAAAGGGATTTGATGTATTCTTAGGGATGCCAGTGGATGAAACCAGAACCAACAAGAGGAAGTGGCAGGGAAGCAGGTTTAGGGTCTCTCTGAGAAATAAATGGAACTCTCAGCTCCTATAGAGGCATAGGATGCAGGATATTCCCTAACTTCCACCTTCTTTTTAGCATCTTGAGTTTATTCCCAGCCTTCAGCCCCACCTCTCACTCTAGCCCAGAGAAAGGAAATTTTGCTATTGCCATTAATACTGAGGGCATATCTACTGGTATGCATCCCTAGTCCAGCAGAGTTTGGGGTCATTCAAAGAAATAGAGGTCACAGTTGTGAATATCTCTCCCAGTAAATATGAAAAGATCTCCTGGCAAGTGCTCAGGATTTCTCTCCCATCCTTCCTCCACAGACTGCTTGACTCTCTCTGCCTTAGATCATTACCCACAGCATCTCTCTTACCAGCACCTTCTTCCCTGTGTAGTCTATAATTTGTGTTTCACCTACAAAGCTATAAGCCCCTCCAGGACAGAAAACAACACCCCTGTCTGAATCCCCAGTGTCTAACCGCATCAGGTGCATGTGAAGTGCCCGAGAAGTACTTGTTAAATAAACATACAAATGAGAAAGAAAGTCCATTTTCTACACCTTTAATTTTGATATCCCAAATTGGCTAAACTCCCAGAAACATCTAGAAACAATTTGCAGAATCAAGTAAGCTATGAAGCTAGCCAGCGATCTGTGGAGAAGGCAGTTCAGGAAAACCCAGAGTCCCCCGTCCACATCCTTGCAGGGCCAATTGTAAAAATCTTTTTCTCAGACGCAAATTACTACCAAAAACTTAAAACACATACAGTTCCCTACTTAGGAACATGCTGTATTCTGAAATTCTATTTATGAAACTATTGTTTGAAAAATCAGAATATACTCTCTTAAACCATGCTCAGAAGGGGAACTGACAATGTAGCTCTAACGCCAGACATTTGCAGAGGAAAACAGTAGGAAGCCAATAAAGCTATACGGTGGATTCAACTTTATTTTATTTATTTATTTTGCCGTCATAAAATAAACATAAAATATCCAGAACTACACAGTAGCCTCCATTCAAGGGGCCACACTTCTAAGCAATAAAACTAGAGTTTATATGGCTTTTTGTTAATAGATGCTGATATTTAGAGAAACAAAGCTGGTTTCTTTGGAGCAGTCCAGAGGTTGAAAGAGACACCCAAGCATATTCTCAGCCCAGGCTCAGGTACTCAGGCTTCCAGAGGCGCTCTACTTCTGAGCCACATTCTCAGTCCTCCCCCCGCCCCACCTTTTTGTACCATGTATTGAACCCAGGGGCGCTTAACCACTGAAACACATCCCCAGCCCTTTTAATTTTTTATTTTGAGACAAGGTCTTGCTAAGTTTCTTAGGGCCTCACTAAGTTCTGAGGCTGGCTTTGAACTCTGTCTTAGTCTCCTGATACCCAGTCCTTTTTATTTTTTATTTTGAGACAGAGTCTCACTAAGTTGCTCAGGTTGGCCTCAAGCTTCCAGTCGTTGGGCCTCAGCCTCCTGAGTAGCAGGGAACAGGCATACAACTGCCTCTGGAGGAATATGCCTTTTAACAAGCATGCAGGAGAGTGACCAGGGCGTGTGAGGAACCACGCCCCCAAGAGGAGGGAGGACGACCTCCACTTGGGCTGCAGCGTCTTCTCCTGAGATGTCCTCTGTCTTTGGTAGAGAGTTACACTTTTCTTTTTCTCCCATTTCCTTCCCTAGTGGGAGAAGGTGGAAATAACCACCTATCATTTCACAGAATGTATATGAATCCACAACTGAGGGTTAAGAACACAGGTCGACCATGAAAGAGGCCTCATAATTCATTTAACAAGCACTGAGGACTGCAATTGGACTGGTATGTTGGTGATTAGAATAATCTCAGCTCTGAGTCCTCCTTCCTTCAGTAGTACTCCCCTGCTGGTACCTACCAGTTGCTCTCTGAAGATTGGGATTACTGTAATATATCTTCTTTGTGGTGTGTGTGTGCGTGTGTGCACATTGCTAAATACATCAGTGCTTAATAAATGGTTATTTATTATTATTATTATTATTATTATTATTATTATTATTATTATTATTATATAACTTTATTTTATTTACTTATTTTTATATGGTGTTAAGGATCGAACCCAGTGCTCCACACAAGCTAGGCAGGCAATCTACCACTGAGCTACAACCCCAGCCCCTATTTTATTATTATATTGCTCTACAAGTAATAATAAAATCCAGTTGTAGGATCAAAACAAAAATATCAAAAAATACAGCCAGGCAACCATAAGCCAGTTTTGTATAATATGGTTCAATTTGTTCACAAGTGCCATAGAAGGAAAATTAAGGCAAGCCCAGGTGGGAGCAACTTCCTTAGAGGAAGAAAGGACTACCCCAAGGCTTCTGGTTTCTGGCACCAGCTCCACCACTTACTGGCTGGGAGATCCTGAGCCATCAACCCCTTCACATGGGAGACCGATGATTCTCTCTTCACAGGACCGGGACATTTTACACAAAGTCTGCATATTCCTAGCACATAGTAGGTGCTCAGTGGATAGGTAGTTCTTTTTGCAAGTTTTGAACATGGGGTTAAACTTGAACTCAATTGTGGAATCTCAGGGAAAACTGAGACCTTTAGCTGCCTTTTTAAAGTTCAGTTTGATATGATTGACCTCCCTACTGTGTGCAGTAGTAGGAGGGTGGTAAGAAAATGATTAAGATGTGATGTAAGGAAGACAGATGGCTATCCCAGGGAGGGGGCAGGGCAGTGAGTAGGAAGTAACCATAATACAGGGAGCCTGTTGTAGGCACTAGAAGAAATTATAAATGAATTTCAATGGGGGCATAGGAGAAAATATAATTAACTTCAACGGGGTGGATTTAAGAGGCAAATTGTAGAAAAAAACATACGAGAGATGGAAGGTAGTTCTCCTGGCTGTGGGAGCAGCCTGAGCAGAAGAGGGAGAGGGATGGGTGCACCATGTTTAGAAGATGAAGTTGGTGGCTCACCAGAAGTGTGAGTGGATGAGTAGCCCGGGACCACTTCATGGAGGGCCCTGAAGGCCATTTTAGGGAATATTAACTTTCCCAAAGCAGTAACAACAATAATTCCATTCATCAGGAACCTGCTATGTGACTGACACTGTGCCCAACTGTTTATAAACATTTCTTCTAAACCTGGCCAAAGTCTGTGCATAAATGTTACGATATCCATCTCATGGACAAGGAATCTGAGGCTTTGAGGCTTTGGAACAAAGGGAGGGCTCTGGGATCTCTACTTCCAGAAAGCAACTGAACAAGAAGAACAGATGAGAGAAGTGGGAATATTTAGGGACTCTCTCGATTTCTTATATGCTGTGACTTTTTGTCCCCCCTAAATTGGTTAACAGGAGAATAAATGGCCAGTATTTCTAAAAATGGACTGATCCTCTCAAAAAATTTTGTGGGTTGGGCAGGCTTTTAAGCCTGTGGTCATTTATGGAATTAGAACCTTTTCCTTCCCGTGGTCCTTCCCAGCGTTCCCCATGAAAAGCATCCCCCCCAGGGACCACAGTGAAGAATTCCACAGCAGTGTCTCCTGACCAGGCAGAGCAGAAAACAAACCCGGAGTAATGTAGTGAACCAAAATTAGCTTCTTTACAAGCACATTAAAGCATAAAGATAGAGTCCATTGCCCAAAATATAACAGGAAGGCAAAAGCTTTTCTCTTCCATTTTCTCCCTCCTCCCTCACACCTCCCTTCCCTTCTTTCCACCATGCTGCTCTCAATAGGCAATAATGCAGGGTCTTGGATGAGTAGAGTCCCCTTCATTTTCAAGTAAACTCAATCAACATTCCCAAGAAAACCACTGTGTGCAACTTCAGTGACATTGCCGAGTTCCGGGCAGGGGCAGGTTTGCCGTCTGTTTATTAGTCAGTCCTGAAGTCGGCCAGCTTCTTTATTAAGTTTTTATGTTAAGATACTACTATCTTTAGGAGCACAGAGACAGGGATGCTGACCTGAATTGCATTGCTGCTTCTTAGGAAGCAGACAATTGAGCAAGTACTAGGATAATTGAGCTTAAAAAAAAAAAAAAAAGATTGTCTTTGGGAAACAGATTATCTTTAATAGCAATACTTTACATTTTTGCATAGCACTTCTAAAATTGACAAAGCATTTTCACATATGCTTCTTCATTTAATCATTACCCCACCCACTGATGTAGATATTACTATACCCGTACAACAGAACAGGAAACTGGGACTTGAAGACACCCACCTAGATCTTTCAACTCCATATAAATGACCTATTTATTACTCTTAACATCACAGTGTCTCTTTTGTGTGTTTTTTAAATGCCTATCAGCTGGTATTGTAGGGATTTTCCCAGCTTGCTTTATGGAGGAATCCCACCCAGGGGCAGTACTTAAAAGTTGGACAGTACATAGCACAGTATCAGAGCTAGAAAGATAAGTGGGGGAACCTGCCTATAATCTCAGGGCTGGATCCACAAATTCCTTTCATGACAAAATTATAACAATTCTGTCCCTATTCCAGTCTCACAAGCCTCCTTAAACATGACTTTAACAATCAAAGCCAAGAGGAAAGCTAAGGTTGGGACCTGGATAATAGCAGTTCCCAACCTGTCTTGCCTGATAAAATGAAAGATCTCACTCTGAAATCGTGAATCATTAGGTGGGAGGGAACTTGCCCACAATCTGGTGTAATCCTTTACTTTTGTGTATAAGGAAGTTGAGACTAACAAAGACAAGCAGAGCCCCCAAAGCCTGAACTCAGCTCTCTTGGTCCCAAGCCACCAAGCCTACCTTGTGCTTGGTAGTCCTGTTCTCAGCTGTGCTCAAAGAGTCAAGTGCTACCCAGCTGGTCAGAGATAGTGGGACTGAAAGATTTCCAGGCACAGGTACCTGTCTCAGCTTTGGCTTTGCCTTGGCAGTAAAGACCAGGCATCAGCTGCTGGCTTGGCTGATGTGTTCCCAGAGCAACAGGGTGAGTGTTGGCTGCCAACATTGAAATCTCAGGGAATAGAAAGTGTTGAGCCAGTTAAACATCCCAAACTACCCTGTCTCTCAAAAACAAGGGTGACTCATCATAGCACTTCTGTGACTGGGAGGGTGTTAGGGAAGCCACAGGGCCTAAAATCCCACACCCAGAAGCCCCCAAATTCCCTCCCTTGGCATTTTGCTCACAACTCTTTCCTCTAACTTAGAACCAACACATGTACTACTCACAAACCCAGCCCTCCTCCCTGAAGCTCACCTGAACTCTTCAATCCCAGAGGAGATTTGTCTTCACACCCGGAATCTGCTCTATATAGTTTGACACTTGATTCTATACTTCTTTTACTGCTTCTTAGCCATTTTGAGTGTTTTGTTGTTGACCCAGATTGTAAATGATCTGAGAAGCCGAGTTTCTTCCTCTGCACCCTACAGCATGTGTCAGAGTGTCACCCAAGAGCAGAAATGTGTGCAGGCTCACAGACAGTCCTGACTTCAAGAGCCTTTACATACCTGCCATATAGCAGATGCTCAATAAATTTTCATTTGCTTCACAGTGGCTTCTGACTTTTCAAAAAAAGGGCTCAGGAGCCAGGCCTCTGCATAGGTTAGAAAAAAGATACCCCTCCCCTGGGCAGACCCAGCCCTGTCAGGTTGCATGGCTGAGCCAGTGGAGTGTGGGCTAAAATCCAGTCCCCCAGCTGGGTGCCCTGTGCAGTGAGCTCCTATACCACCTGAGCTGTAGCTCTTTTCAAGGGCAGCAACAAGATCTTTCTCTCCACAACCCTCCTTAGCTCTCCATTCTGATGGGGAAGGCCTACTCTGGGAAAGCTGCATTGAACACTTCCCAACATATTTCCCAGCATCTTTCCTGTTATAAACAAATGGAAACCAATAATAATAATAATAATCATCATCATCATCATCATCATCAAGACACACCTGCAATAATTTCTTGCCATGTCTATGCTGCCAGCAGGACCTTGGAAGGCCCTCTGCAGCACTGTCGCAACCTTCTTCTCTTCTACTGGGAAGACCCAGAACCTACCATGAGTTGTCCTAATTTTCTGTTTTTGCTTTACCTCAGTGCCCCTTTCCTGCTGCTCTTTGGGTCATATCCCTTTGCCTCTTTCAAATCCCACCCAAAACCCAGTCTCCTCCATGTTGCTTCAAAGAGCACTACCCGTTCTTCTTGGTACTTCTTACCACTCCCATTCCACTCTGCCTTCCATTTACTTAGATCTCTCTTGAAACCCTATTCCTCCATGTTACTAGCACGTAACCCAGTGGTCAGTGTCTTTTAGCCCTCTGTCCACAAAAGATTCTGGGTACTCATCCTGCATCAACCCAGATGCTTAATTAACTACACACTATCCTGAGCTTCCCCCAAAAGACTCATTCACAAACAATCTGGTGAACAATCTTGACTTTACAAGAGATTTACTTTATAGGAACAGGTACTTTCATAGTCCATCCCACAGAAAACTATTTACCAATCTTTGCAAGCAATGCCATTTTCCAAGTGCTTACTTGGCAGCCTTGTCCTGAGAGTTTCTCATCACTTAATGTGCTCCCAGCCACAGTGAATCTCTAAACTGTCCCTGTGTGTCTTTCCCATTTGTCAGATCAAACTCATTGTCTTTCTATCCTAACAGGCAGAAAAGCCCAATGTTGCCTCAACTCCCAACTGCTCTCATGCATCCTCCAGTCTATCATGACACTCAGCCAAAAACAGGCTCTTTTTCAGTTTAATCTTCTTTAGAACAAATCAGGAACAGACAAGCCTAGAATATTTTTTCTTGTGACATGTATGTGAGTATGTTTTCCTCCATGGAGGATAAAGCTCAGATGACAAGGACTGAGTCTTCTACATCCATGCAACCTATATAGTGAAGATGCATAAAGTAAGCCTGTGACCAGGGTTTCCTCTACCAAAAACAGGAACAGAACAGTTCCGAGTCTTTTCTGTCTCTCCATTCTTCTTTCCTCCCAAGTAAGACCCAGAACTGGAGTCAGGGGGAAATGCCTGAAGATGCAGTAGACACTTCATAAATAGTTGTGAAATGAATGAGTCAGTGAGTAAAGAGGAAACAGGAGCAAATAAAAGAGCACCGTCACCGACAATATTTCAGACTAGCTAAAGGGAGCTTTGAAAACCAAATCAGGGGGTAGAGGGAACTGGGACCAAAGACAGAGCAGGCCCAGCGGCCTGCTGAGGGGCAGAGCCGCCCCCCACCCCCCTCGCCTGCCAGGTAGGGGAAGGGTGACCACCGACAGAAAAGGCCCAGTGGCCCAGGGCGGGACAGAGCTTCCAATCACTCCTGCAAGGTAGGCGGGCCTGCGACCCACCGGCAGAAGAGGAGCAGTCGCCTGCTGAGAGGCTGAGCCGCCCCCTCCCCCTGCGCCGGCATAGTAGAGGGAACTGGGACCAAACACAGAGCGGGCCCAGCGGCCTGCTGAGGGGCAGAGCCGCCCCCCACCCCCCTCGCCTGCCAGGTAGGGGAAGGGTGACCACAGACAGAAAAGGCCCAGTGGCCCGCGGCGGGACAGAGCTTCCAATCACTCCTGCAAGGTAGCCGGGCCTGCGACCCACCGGCAGAAGAGGAGCAGCCGCCTGCTGAGAGGCTGAGCTGCCCCCTCCCCCTGCGCTGGCATAGTAGAGGGAACTGGGACCAAACACAGAGCAGGCCCAGCGGCCTGCTGAGGGGCAGAGCCGCCCCCCACCCCCCTCGCCTGCCAGGTAGGGGAAGGGTGACCACCGACAGAAAAGGCCCAGTGGCCCGTGGTGGGACAGAGCTTCCAATCACTCCTGCAAGGTAGGCGGGCCTGCGACCCACCGGCAGAAGAGGAGCAGCGGCCTGCTGAGAGGCAGAGCCGCCCCCTCCCCCCAGCGCCTGCAAGGTAGTCGGAACTGAGACCACCATCAGAACAGGTCAGACCTGCAACTGAGAGACAGAACAGGCCCAGTGGCCTGAGGAAGGGTAGAGCCGCCCCCACCCCCACGCCTGCAAAGTAGGCGGACCTGCGACCCACTGGCAGTACAGCCCCAGAGGCCTGCAGAGGGGCAGTGCCGCTGCCTGCGCCTGCAAAGTAGGCAGAACGGCGACCACCGACAGAACAAGCCTAGCGGCCCGCAGAGGGACAGAGCCGCCGCCCGCGCCTGCAAGGACGGCGGACCTGCTACCGACTGGCAGAGCAGGCCCAGCGGCCTGCCGGCGTGGTAGGCACATTGCCCCAATTGGCGGAGGGGCAGAGCCGCCGCCCGTGCCTGCGAGGGAGACTTTGCAACTATACAAGACCAATATAAATATATAGGGGGAAAATTCAATAGCACAACAGTTTCACCAAGAAGAAAGGAACGCGAACAGTATGAACAGACAAGGAAAGAAAGGACCACAAGCATTGCAGGTCAACTCATCTTTAGAAGAGGTAATAGCTGCAGCTGATGGAATGTCAGATAAAGAATTCAGGATATACATGCTTCAGATGATCTGGAGTCTCAAGGAAGACATCAGACAGCAAAATCAGACAATGAAAGATCACTTCAACAATGAATTACATAAACAAATCCAAGAAGCAAAAGATCAACTATACAGGGAAATAGAGGTTATAAAAAACAAACAAACAGAAATCCTAGAAATGCAGGAAGCAATAAGCCAACTTAAAAACTCAATTGAGAATACTACCAGCAGAGTAGAACACTTAGAAGACAGAACATCAGACAATGAAGATAAAGTATTTCAACTTGAAAAGAACATAGACAGCTCAGCAAGACTGTTAAGAAACCATGAGCAGAACATCCAAGAAATATGGGATAACATCAAGAGACCAAATTTAAGAGTCATTGGGATACAGGAAGGAACAGAGTTTCAAACCAAAGGAATGAGCAATCTATTCAATGAAATAATTCGAGAAAACTTCCCAGACTTGAAGAATGAGACAGAACCCCAAATCCTAGAAGCCTACAGGACGCCGAATGTGCAAAATCATAAGAGACCCACACCTAGACACATTATAATGAAGATGCCCAACATACAGAACAAGGAGAGAATTTTAAAAGCTACAAGAGAAAGGAAGCAGATCACATTTAGGGGTAAGCCAATCAGGATAACAGCTGATCTTTCAACACAGACTCTGAAAGCTAGAAGATCCTGGAATAACATATTTCAAACACTGAAAGAAAATGGGTTCCAACCAAGAATTGTGTTTCCAGCGAAATTAAGCTTCAGGATGGAAGATGAAATTAAAACCTTCCACGATAAACAAAAGTTAAAAGAATTTGCAGCTAGAAAACCATCTCTTCAAAACATCCTTGGCAAAACATTACAGGAAGAGGAAATGGAAAATAACAATGAAAACCAACAGTGGGAGGTAGGACACTAAAGGGGGGAAAATAATCAAAGTGGAAAACAAACCATGTTTAGTAACATAAATAAACAAATATGGCTGGAAGAACAACCCATATCTCAATAATAACCCTAAATGTTAATGGCTTAAACTCACCAATCAAGAGACACAGGCTAGTAGAATGGATCACAAAACAAGACCCAACAATATGCTGCCTACAGGAGACGCATTTGATAGGAAAAGACATACATAGGCTGAAGGTGAAAGGTTGGGAAAAATCATATCACTCATATGGACTTCGGAAACAAGCAGGAGTATCCATACTCATATCAAATAAAATAGATTTTAAGCCAAAGTTAATCAAAAGGGATAAAGAGGGACACTACATACTGCTCAAGGGAACCATACACCAACAAGACATAACAATCATAAATATATATGCCCCAAACAATGGTGCAGCTATGTTCATCAAACAAACTCTTCTCAAGTTCAAGAGTCTAATAGACCACCATACAATAATCATGGGAGACTTCAACACACCTCTCTCACCACTGGACAGATCTTCCAAACAAAAGTTGAATAAGGAAACCATAGAACTCAATAACACAATTAATAACCTAGACTTAATTGACATATATAGAATATACCACCCAACATCAAACAGTTACACTTTTTTCTCAGCAGCACATGGATCCTTCTCAAAAATAGATCATATATTATGTCACAGGGAAACTCTTAGACAATACAAAGGAGTAGAGATAATACCATGCATCCTATCTGATCATAATGGAATGGAACTGAAAATCAACGATAAAAGAAGGAAGGAAAAAGAATATATCACTTGGAGAATGAACAATAGGTTACTGAATGATCAATGGGTTATAGAAGACATCAAGGAGGAAATTAAAAAATTCTTAGAGATTAATGAAAACACAGACACAACATATCGGAATCTATGGGACACATTGAAAGCAGTTCTAAGAGGAAAATTCATTGCTTGGAGTTCATTCCTTAAAAAAAGAAAAAACCAACAAATAAATGATCTCATACTTCATCTCAAAATCCTAGAAAAAGAAGAGCAAAACAACAGCAAAAGAAGTAGAAGGCAAGAAATAATTAAAATCAGAGCTGAAATCAATGAAATCGAAACAAAAGAAACAATTGAAAAAATTGACAAAACTAAAAGTTGGTTCTTTGAAAAAATAAACAAAATCGACAGACCCTTAGCCATGCTAGCGAAGAGAAGAAGAGAGAGAACTCAAATCACTAACATACGGGATGAAAGAGGCAATATCACAACAGACACTTCAGAAATACAGAAGATAATCAAAAATTATTTTGAATCCTTATACTCCAATAAATTAGAAGATAGTGAAGGCATAGATAAATTTCTTAAGTCATATGATCTGCCCAGATTGAGTCAGGAGGATATAGACAACCTAAACAGACCAATATCAATTGAGGAAATAGAAGAAACCATCAAAGGACTACCAACTAAGAAAAGCCCAGGACCAGATGGGTATACAGCAGAGTTTTACAAAACCTTTAAAGAGGAACTAATACCAATACTTTTCAAGCTACTTCGGGAAATAGAAAAAGAGGGAGAACTTCCAAATTCATTCTACGAGGCCAACATCACCCTGATACCTAAACCAGACAAAGACACTTCAAAGAAAGAAAACTACAGACCAATATCTCTAATGAACCTAGATGCAAAAATCCTCAATAAAATTCTGGCCACTCGGATACAAAGGCACATCAAAAAAATTGTGCACCATGATCAAGTAGGATTCATCCCTGGGATGCAAGGCTGGTTCAATATAAGGAAATCAATAAATGTTATTCACCACATCAATAGACTTAAAAATAAGAACCATATGATCATCTCGATAGATGCGGAAAAAGCATTCGACAAAGTACAGCATCCCTTTATGTTCAAAACTCTAGAAAAACTAGGGATAACAGGAACATACCTCAATATTGTAAAAGCAATCTATGCTAAGCCTCAGGCTAGCATCATTCTGAATGGAGAAAAATTGAAGGCATTCCCTCTAAAATCTGGAACAAGACAGGGATGCCCTCTCTCACCACTTCTGTTCAACATAGTTCTCGAAACACTGGCCAGAGCAATTAGACAGACGAAAGAAATTAAAGGCATCAAAATAGGAAAAGAAGAACTTAAATTATCACTATTTGCAGATGACATGATTCTATACCTAGCAGACCCAAAAGGGTCTACAAAGAAACTATTAGAGCTAATAAATGAATTCAGCAAAGTGGCAGGATATAAAATCAACACGCATAAATCAAAGGCACTCCTGTATATCAGCGACAAATCCTCTGAAATGGAAATGAGGACAACCACTCCATTCACAATATCTTCAAAAAAAATAAAATACTTGGGAATCAACCTAACAAAAGAGGTGAAAGACTTATACAATGAAAACTACAGAACCCTAAAGAGAGAAATAGAAGAAGATCTTAGAAGATGGAAAAATATACCCTGTTCATGGATAGGCAGAACTAACATCATCAAAATGGCGATATTACCAAAAGTTCTCTATAGGTTTAATGCAATGCCAATCAAAATCCCAACGGCATTTCTTGTAGAAATAGAGAAAGCAATCATGAAATTCATATGGAAAAATAAAAGACCCAGAATAGCAAAAACAATGCTAAGCAGGAAGTGTGAATCAGGCGGTATAGCGATACCAGACTTCAAACTATATTACAGAGCAATAGTAACAAAAACAGCATGGTACTGGTACCAAAACAGGCGGGTGGACCAATGGTACAGAATAGAGGACACAGAAACCAATCCACAAAACTACAACTATCTTATATTTGATAAAGGGTCTAAAAGCATGCAATGGAGGAAGGATAGCATCTTCAACAAATGGTGCTGGGAAAACTGGAAATCCATATGCAACAAAATGAAACTGAATCCCTTTCTCTCGCCATGCACAAAAGTTAATTCAAAATGGATCAAGGAGCTTGATATCAAATCAGAGACGCGCCGTCTGATAGAAGAAAAAGTTGGCTACGATCTACAGTCAGTGGGGTCGGGCTCCAAATTCCTCAATAGGACACCCATAGCACAAAAGTTAATAACTAGAATCAACAAATGGGACTTACTCAAACTAAAAAGTTTTTTCTCAGCAAAAGATACAATAAGAGAGGTAAATAGAGAGCCTACATCCTGGGAACAAATCTTTACTCCTCACACTTCAGATAGAGCCCTAATATCCAGAGTATACAAAGAGCTCAAAAAATTAGACAATAAGAGAACAAACAACCCAATCAACAAATGGGCCAAGGACCTGAACAGACACTTCTCAGAGGAGGACATACAGTCAATCAACAAGTACATGAAAAAATGCTCACCATCTCTAGCAGTCAGAGAAATGCAAATCAAAACCACCCTAAGATACCATCTCACTCCAGTTAGATTGGCAGCCATTATGAAGTCAAACAACAACAAGTGCTGGCGAGGATGTGGGGAAAAGGGTACACTTGTACATTGCTGGTGGGACTGCAAATTGGTGCAGCCAATTTGGAAAGCAGTATGGAGATTTCTTGGAAAGCTGGGAATGGAGCCACCATTTGACCCAGCTATTCCCCTTCTCGGTCTATTCCCTAAAGACCTAAAAAGAGCATGCTACAGGGACACTGCTACATCGATGTTCATAGCAGCACAATTCACAATAGCTAGACTGTGGAACCAACCTAGATGCCCTTCAATGGATGAATGGATAAAAAAAATGTGGCATTTATACACAATGGAGTATTACTCTGCATTAAAAAATGACAAAATCATAGAATTTACAGGGAAATGGATGGCATTAGAGCAGATTATGCTAAGTGAAGCTAGCCAATCCCTAAAAAACAAATGTCAAATGTCTTCTTTGATATAAGGAGAGTAGCTAAGAACAGAGTAGGGTCGAAGAGCATGAGAAGAAGATTAACATTAAACAGGGATGAGAGGTGGGAGGGAAAGGGAGAGAGAAGGGAAAATGCATGGAAATGGAAGGAGACCCTCAGAGGTATACAAAAGTACATACAAGAGGAAGTGAGGGGAAGGGGAAAAATAATACAAGGGGGACAAACGAATGTCAGTAAAGGGGGCAGAGAGAGAAGAGGGGAGGGGAGGGGAGGGGAGGGGAGGGGAGGGGGGATAGTAGAGGATAGGAAAGACAGCAGAATACAACAGACACTAGTATGGCAATATGTAAATCAATGGATGTGTAACTGATGTGATTCTGCAATCTGTATATGGGGTAAAAATGGGAGCTCATAACCCACTTGAATCAAATTGTGAAATATGATATATCAAGAACTATGTAATGTTTTGAACAGCCAACAATAAAAAATAAAAAAAAAAAAAAAAAAGAAAACCAAATCAGGGGGATAGGATGAAGTGTGAATGCTGAATGGCAAGCACGGGGTTCTGGTATCAGCTCTGCTTTCATCACCATTTGGAACCTCAGGAACATCTTTGGGTCTCAGATCCTCATCCATCCATCCCATCCACCTGCCTGTGCATTGCTCAGAGTCCTCAGGGTAATTTGACATCCATGCATGCAGTGTCTTTCCCCAAATGTCCAGCCACCCAGTGCCCCTCGATGCCTCTGCACTCTGCAGAAAGCTTTTCTTGGCTGCAGTCCTGGACCAGGGACCTTCATCGCCCGTTAGCAGAAAAGAATTCTCAGCTGTGGAAACTGGTAAACTCTACATATTTTACAGATGACAGTCTAAACTCCTGGTGATTCTAAATGTGGTGTGAAATGGACAGAAGTCATCCTGCTGGTGTGATATGGCTGAAATAGCATCACTACCACCGTCACCCCCCATGTACACATGCGCGTCATGGAAAGAGCAGACGCAACAAGTTACTGGGCCTTGGCCAGTGGGGCCTCTCCCCATCATTCACAGCCCCTTTTCTGGGGTTTTCTGTTTTAAAAAAATGTGGTCCATTTGTTCTGCAAGAAAACAGTTCAAGGTCACCTAAAAGCAAAAGAGGGAATTTATAAACCACACTCCTGAGACCTGATCCATCCATCCGAGTCCAGCTCTGAAAGGCTGCACAGCACCCCCACCATATATACCTGGAGAGGAGAAAATCTTTTCTGGTTGAGCAGCCACCAATCCACTGCCACCAGGGTCAGAGTTGTGAGAAATGTCCAGGGGCATAATTTGGATACTAACAACATTGAGTTCCTGGGAAACAGAAAACTTGTTGAATTTTTAAATATTTATTTTCTTTAATTTGGTTAAGATATTAAAGCAACTTGAACCCTAGGTTTCTAAGCTAAGAAAAGGAAGAAATTCCCAGTGGATATTTGATTTAACAATCGTCCTCCACCACCTGGTCAGCTGGCCTCTGATGCCCATCACTGTTACATCCTTTCTGCACCTCTAAGCCCGTAACTCCTCCTACCAAGCCAAAGCCCTGCGGGTAAGAAGCGCCCCAACCTGCTGGCACTCAAGTTACATCAAAGGGACTCAGGTCCCCACTGAATGCATCCGCATTTATGTGTGTGCGTGTGCGCGCGCATGTGTAAGTATATGCGCGCGTGTTTGTGTGTGGAGCGTGTGTATGCGCGCGCGCGGGTCCGTGGAGGGGGCGGGCTCTGAGCCCGGGGGCAGGGCTCCGCGGTGAAGAGTGGCAGCTGGACTTGCCAGGCTGCGAGGGACAGGGTGCAGAGCCGCAGTGCCGTAGTAGCGGGCAGGCGAGATAGACTGCTTTCAAGCTGCGGATCCCCCAGCAGAGGTGGAAGACCCTGGGAGCTGCCTAACGGCAGGCGGGTCGCTTTATCTCCGAGCAGCGCACTGGAGCCGTCATCCCCCTCCCCCGAGAAGGCTGCGCGGGCGGGAAGACGCCGAGACGCCAGCTTCGGTCCCCTTTCTGTCTCTCGGTTCCTCTTTCCTCCCAAGTAAGGGAATAAGATTCGAGAAAGGAGCGCCCCAGGCAACCGCGCAACCAAGTGTTGCACAGTGAGGTAAGACCGCTGCCGTCGTAAAGGAGGGGGTCTCTAGCTCCGGAGGCTCGGGGTGTAGCAACTTGGAAAAACGAGGGCAAAGCAGGAGCTGGTCCCATGGTCAGGGAAGAGGCTGCAGACAAGGCCACTGCACCCGCCCTGGCAGTGCCACCTGCCACAAAGCTGCAGGAGGGGATGCTCCACTGGAGGGGTGCAGGGTGGGGCGCCGGCTCCCTCTGTGATTGGGAGGTCCCCAGACCGAAGGGCTTGCGAAGAAAGGCGGCCTTGCTACAGGCAGTTTGGTTAAGCAACTGGTCGAATTTCTAACCTTCTGGACTTACCTTGGCTCCTTGGAATCCAGTTTGCGCTCCTGGGAGCATAGAGCTGCGAAGAGCACGAGGCGCTTTTCCTAATGTCTGGCCGCCAGTGCCTTCTACAGTCCCGCGGCCAGACTTTGAGGCACTCCACAAAGCCTCTGGGTTGGTGGGCTTAACAGGGAAGCTGAAGAGAACACGGACAACTTGGCAGATAAAGAAAGGGGAGGATCAGGAAGAAAATCTAACGCTAACCCGTGTAGTCTCAGAGCAAGCTGTGTCCGCGTGTGTTTGTGTCTTGAGGGGCGGGATTCAGAATCACCTGTGGGGCTTTCACAAACTCCACCAGTCCACCTCTCCCTCCATAATCTGAGATCTTTCACTCCCAACGAGTGGCATAGAATTTTGGGAGGGGGCTGTGGAGCTCCACAAAGCCCCACAGGTGATTCTGCTATGTCGCCTCCATCCCCACCATCACTGCAGTGGAAAGCACGGGACGAGGCAGAGGAGACATTTCCCAGACGTGAGCGATCCAGCTGTGGAACTCTGGGTGGCATTGAAGACCCTTCCTCCAATCGCCCTAGGCGGCAGGAGGGTCTGATGCAAAGCAAGGTGATTTGTGGCTGCGCCGCAGTGGCGCGCGGGAGCGCTGTGAACCCGTGGTCTCCCAGGTCGGTGCTGAGCGGTTATCTCCCCAGGCCTCATTAGCATACGTTGTCCTCTCTGTGGGGAGGAAGGCCTAGGAAGGCTGTTTGTCATGCTTTCATTTCAGGCGGTCTTGCATCTAAAGGTGCACAGAGGTCACCTCTAGACATGTTGAGGAACAGTGGTCAAGTCACAGGACCAGAAACTGCCCTTCTGGTCCAGATGAGGGCATCAACTTGGTTATTTCTGTGCCTGGGATTCTGTTATAAAATACAGCGTGCAGAGCCACTTGCTGGAGCACAGGTGTGTACCTTCGTTGTCAATGAAGGACATTAGATCATAGGGCTCAAATGTCAAGGTCTGATCACAAACCCAGTGCACACACATGCACACACACACCCTTTTATGCTTTATTGCCCTTCTCATTCCAGGGATATGGCCTAATGTGGGAAGGTATTTCCACATTTGTCATGTTAGAAAGGACTGTATTTGCCAGAAATTCCACTCTGAATATAAATTGTACTTACTAAATAAAGTGGCTGCAACTAAGCTAACTTTTTGTTTTACTCCTGATCTAAGTGGAGTTTTGTTGTTTTGCCAGTTGAGTTAGTGTGTTTAAGTCCAGCATTACAGGTGCTATGACAGGTATTTTTTTCTGAGAGGGGTTTTGGTGGGAAGCTGGTAGATGAGTCCTTCCCTCCTTACGTTTTTTCTGTGATGTTTGGTTCAGATCAACCAAGACTGGGGGGAGGGTGTGATAAGGTGATAAACATCAGAGTAACTTGGAATGTAGCTTCTCAGAGATAGGAGAGGCTACTAAGATATTTATTCTAGCTTCCCCTCAACTTCCCACACAATACTACAAAAAAGTGTCAAGGATCCCTTCAGCCCTGACACTCCCAGAGGCCCAGACTGTGCATGTGTGAGGCTCTGCCAGGGCTGGCCCCCAGCTCCTTTGGGGAAGGGAAAGAGGAAGAAGGAAGAGAAATACTTTCATTGTGGTAAAATTCTTTTTTAAAAATATCTGACTGTATGACAACCCTATGTTATACTCTTTTAGTATAAAAGTAAGCTGAGTCTATTGCAGAAAATTTTGGAAGTTGAAAACTGCAAAGAAACAAATCACTCATGATTTTGCCACCAGGCCTCACACTATTCATATATTGACATATTTCTTTTCCATCTATTTTTTTAATATTTATTTTTTAGTTGTAGTTGGACACAAAACCTTTATTTTATTTATTTATTTTTATGTGGTGCTGAGGATCGAACCCAGGGCCTTGCATGTGCTAGGTGAGCACTGTACCGCTGAGTCACAACCCCAGCCTCTCCATCTATTTTTATGACTTGAAATTATACAGTCTATAGAGGGCCAACATTTATAGGTAACCTAGTAAATGTACTTTGCATGGTGTTAAGCATTTTATACTCATTATGTCATTTACTCCTCAGAAGTCCCTCTGAGATAGATAGTATTATTATCAACCCCAATTCCCTAGGATTGCATAAAGTTCAGGTGACTTGCTGAAGTCAGGCAGCTAGTAAGCAATGGAGCCAGAATTCAAATCCAAGCTGCCTGACCCCACAACGTGGATGCTTCACCTCTGTAGCTATTCTCTACTTTTCTTCTTAATTGCAGCAAAAGTCTTTCATGAACATCATTATCCTGGCTACATATTATCACACTGTTAGTCATGTAAGTTGTTTCCTATTATTAACAACTACAAATAACTCTGGGCAAAGTCTTTACTGCACACATTTCCAATTACTTCCTTTGGATAGATTCCCAGAAGTAGAATCACTGGGCCAAAGGGCACAACTGTTTGAAAGCTCCCAACATATATCAGAAGTCACTTTTCAAAAGGGCTACACCAAGTTATACTTCCATTCACCAGAGGCAACACTGTTATAGTCAAAGCAGGTGACATTGTTCAGGGCCTCACAAGACCAAGCCACACCACAGAAACATTCCCTAACCCCATAGGAGAAGGAACCACACACATCACCATACTTTATATACTCAACTGTGATTATAGAAATCAAATGAAGATATGTAGAATTCTTTGGCTAAAGGTCACATGTTAATTTTAAACAAATAAACTATTGTGAAAATATATAAATGTGCATAACATAACATTCACTTCTTCATGCAAGTAACTATTAATAACCCTCACTTATGTATGTGTAGAATTCCATCATAATAGGAGTTGATATTACATCATAAGTAACAGAGTTTGGCTAAAAACACATACACACAATTTTGAAAGAAAGCAAATTGACTGTAGCTATGAGTTTTCTCTAGATCTGTATTTGCCCCCTAGTCACCTCTGCCACAAGCAGTAGGCTTAGCCCTGGGGTACAATTTACTATTGCACATGGAGTAACTACAGTTGAGCCCCACTCTAAGATTTACTTTTGCAAGACTCAGCTAATGACTTAAAATGTCCTTCTGAGAAGCCCTCCCTTGCTGTTCACTGGATTTGGGACTCTCAACCCGCAGCACCTGTACATACACTTACCTCACTGTGGTGAAATCAGTTATTTGCATATCCCCCACTAAACTGTGAGTTCCCTGAGAACAGAGACCATGCCTAATTCTTTCCTATATTCCCCAGCACCTGAGATTGTTTCAGTGCATAATTGACAATTAAATGTGAGGAATGAACAAATAAAGATTTCCAGGCACTGTATTGGGTTCCTTATATGCATTTTTCTTTCAGCATATTTATTCTTTTAAGCCTGGTCAGCCTTAGAAAGGTCCCTGTCTATTTCCATATGACATTCTTTCCATGTTCATTTAAATCTTTGAAATGAAATAAAATTAAAAATCCAGTCTTTAGTCATGTTAGTCACATTTCTAGTGCTTAATAAACATCACATATGGCTTTTGGTTACCAAATTGGAGAACAGACAGAACATTTCATCACTGCAAAAAGTTCAACTGAACTATGCTGGTTAGAGTGTAAACTTAGTGCAGGCAAGGATTGTCTATGTCCATTTTATTTTCTACACCATATCATCTGCCCTGACATCATGACTAGCCCAGAGGAGATGAGGGGAAGGAAGAAAAAAGAGGGAAGGTGGTAATAAATGTCATAATAATACTAGTTATAGCATTTATTCGGCATCTACTTTGTGTCTCATATTATGCTATATTTGAACGTGAGTTGTCTCCTCTTAATATTTGCATTACTACAAACCTGAATTAATGCCATCTCACAGACAAGGAAACTGAGTCTCAGAAAATTTGAGTAACTTGCCTGTGTTTGGCAAGCCCATAGGAGAGGCTGAGTTTTGAACTCAGGTCCATATGATTTCAAAGTCTTAATGTGTGTGGTGATGTTGATGTGAATTATCACCGTCTTGGCTTCCCCGGAAGTCAGAGAAGGTCTGTTTTTGAAGGTATTCCAAGGGAATTGCTATCATTTTTGAACAGCATTTCAACAATGCAAATTTATGCTCAGGGACTCAGGAGGCCTTGTCCCTGGCTGGGATTAAGAAACATACCCATAATGGGGCCTGAGCAGAGGACCAAAACCTTAGAGAGAAAGCCAGCTGCCACCGTCTTCTCCTTGGGGAGTCCTGTTACAAGCTCCCAAGAGGAATATTGGCTTGGCCAGAATCTTGAAGCCCATTAACAAAGTCATCTGACTCCTATTCCCTGGCCTGAGTCCTTTCCACTACCCCATCCTGCCTTGTAGGCCACTTACTGCAACACCCCTTACTGTCATCATCACTCATGCCTCAGTTTTCTCTAATATATATATTTTTTTGTACCAGGTATTGCTTAATGACTGAGCCAAATCCCCAGCCCTTTTTTCTATTTTATTTTGAGTCAGGGTCTCGCTAAGTTGCTTAGGGCCTCACTAAATTTCTAAGGTTGACTTTGAACCTGTGATCCTCTTGTGTCAACCTCTTGATCCACTGGGATTGCAATCATGCACCACCATGCCCAACTTCTTTTTCTTAAAGAATAAAATGCAGATTTTTCAAGGGAGGACTAATCGGCACCAAGAAGAGTGAGATTATCACTCCTTCATTCCACATTTCTGTTTTTTGTTAAAATCCTCTAAGGTCTAAAAAAAGAGCTTTCATTCTTTAAGCTGTATGTGTATGTAGGAGGGTTGGGTGAAAATTCTGCAGATGACTGAGATAGTAATTTTATTAGTTGTCGCCCGCCTAGGACATAACACCTACCATCAGAGTAGGCAGGACAAAGTAAGTGTAAATATTAAATTACTTAAAATTTTCTTTCCCATAAACTGTCACTAAAATTTGGCTAAAGAATATTGCTTTGTGGAAAATAAACTTTGTGGTGAATAAGTCAATCGTTGTAAGTAATGCTAGTGTGCTTGCAAAGGTTCTTTTTAATGTTTTAGACTATCCAGCTTCATTATTGCACAAGTAAATTGCTTAATCTGTGAATAAAGGATTTCCAAAGCAAACAAAAAAATCCTCTAAGGTCCAATTAGGAATCTATACCATTGACACCTGTTGCTCTTAGTATCAACTGAAATAACCCAACTCTCCTTAAAACTCGCCATTGAATTATCTCACCCACCCCCTGACTCCCTCTCCACACAGATACAGATGATATTTGTAGTACAGATATGGACCCACTACACTCATTCCTCATTTTGTCTTATTCAGCTCTGTCTGTCTTGCCAGCTTGCCCAGATACTTCTGTGATTATTATCCAGTGTTCAGTGGCCCCTTCCAGCCATGCCCCAATCTCATGTGCATGGCTGCTTTGCCTAAGTCATCAATAAAAATAACGAACATTACAGGGTTCTGAGGCATTTCACTATAGGCTCTATAAAGATAGATACTAATCCAAGCCACTTATTTAGAACATGTATTCAACTTGCATTACCATTAGTCCATGTTTCTCTATCTTTTTCAAAAGATTATCAGAGTAATCTTATCAACATTCTTGGTAAAGACCAGATTCCCCATTACTGGTATTTCCTTGATCTGCTGTTCCAGCAGGCAGAGGTCAGCAAGGCCACTTTGATCCTCAGATGCTGAAATGCTTGAAATGTTTTGGCCTAAATGTTTTCATTCCTTGATGCTTTTCTCCACCATTCTGCTTTGGGACAACAGCCCAAAGCACTTCACCAGTTGCCTCAGTCTCCCCACATTTGGTGAAAGTAAATGAAGTAGAGAAAGCTGTCTCCATCTATCAGAGGTTCAGGTTCTCTTTCCAATTGAGAATCACACAAAGTGGGTATTCTCATCCAGTCCCTCCTTATTACCCATCCTAAAGTCTCATCAGCAAGGATGTTCATGACACCCCAGAAACTGACCCCAGGAAACCTAGTGGTGGGTTCAGTGTCTTCTCTTTTCTTGTGTCATGATGTCCAACTATTCACAAAGTGATTTTCCTCAAGTATTAGGAAGCCAGTAGCCATATGTTCCTATAGCCAGATTAAAGTCCTTTGTTCCCCAAAGTACATACTGTCTCAAATCCCTAAGTCTCACAAATCAAAACAAATGCTCTCCCTGAGAAGACTTGCTCAACCATGAAATCAATATTAAATCAACAAATACGTATTGAGCACCCATCTCGGTGCTAGGCATAGAACTAATTTCTGGGGAGGACCAAAAGGGTTTCTAGCAACAACCAGAAATAGACATGATGTGGAGTTATCATCTTTAGATGAGAGTCAAGTGGACGTCTCCTCTACAACCTGGGAAGTAATCAGACCAAGAAAAAGGGCAGGTAATATTCTCTAGAATAAATGAGCTTGATCTGAAACTTAAAGGTGGAGGGAACAGTCTGAGCAAAGGCAGTTCTTGTTGTCTATGGTTCACTGTAGCTAGAGCAGAATCTACAAGTCAGGAAGTGATGGGAGTTGGACCCTCATCTTGCCCAACACGTTCAAAAGTGTAGGGTTGTTTTGTGTTGATTTAGTTGTCAATGGACCTTTATTTTATTTATTTATATGCGGTGCTGAGAATTGAACCCAGTGCCTCACACATATTAGGCAAGTGCTCTACCACTGAGCCACAACACTAGCCCTGTAGGTTTTTTTTCTCCTTTAAATTATTCCAGAGGGCACTGAAAACTTTTAAGTGGGCACTGACATGGTCAGATTTTAAGGTTAGAGCAATCCTTTAAACTGTAGTGTGGGGAGGATAATAGAGAGGAAGGAAACAGGACGACTGCCCATGGGTAGCTCTGGGTATGGATGTAGGGACAAAATCAGGAAAGAACTTGTAAATGAGTGAATGTGAGTGGAATGAGTGGGAGAGGAATTGAGGGTATCTTACAGGCTCCTACCCTGTGCACCTGGGAGAATGGTGATTACATCAACCAGGAGAAATGGGGAACAAGAGTAGAGTGGCATTAGATAATGAGTTCAGCTCAGGGCAGGTTTAATTTGAGGTGTCAGAGAGACAGAGGAGATCCAGGTGGAGATACATTTGGATAGACAAACCATTTTGCAGAATTAAAATCATGCAATGGAAGCATGAACATTAGAACAATGCAGAAAACTCAAGATGAATGTACTTCCTCACAGTACTGATGAAAAACACATGAAGCAATGGAATAATGAGTGAGAAACATGGAGGCTGCAGTTCAGTCCACTAAATACACAAACAGAATTTTTCTAGAAAGGGAAACAGGAAAGGGAAGAAAAGTTGCAATAAAAATATAAAAACATTTCCCTGAGTTTTGTTCAAAATTGTTCATGGTGTACCAGAGGAAATTAAAAGTATATTCTGATTAAAGTTATTAATTATAAGAACAAAAATCCACTTGTATGAAATCAGAACAATATCTTATTTCCAAAGAAAAAATAAACAAGTGTCAAATATTCTGCAATACTTAAATATCTGTAGGAAGTTGCCTTATATGACTACAGAATTTTGAGGTCGTAAGATTATGACCCAGAATATGTTTAAGAATTTTCTTCAGGAATATGTGAAGAAAAAAAAAAAATACCCATAAAGTAAACCACTGAAATTGCGTACTGAAAAAAAAGTTTTTTACTCAAAATATTAATGAATTGGGAACGGAAGAGATGCAATATTAAAGATAAGAGATAAACAATCAAAGCCACTTGAACATGGACTTAAAACTCAGGTTAAATCCTGTCATTTGTGCATGGATAGAACTGGAGATCACTGTGTGAATTGAAATAAACCAGGTACAAAAAGACAGGTACCACATCTCACTTGTATGTAGAATCTAAAGAAGTTGAGATCATGATGGAATTTGAGAGTAGATGGGGATTCTCAGAGGCAGGGACAATGACAATGGAGGGACAGAAAGGATGGGAAAAGGATAATTAATGTGTATATTAAGTTACAGTTGGATAGGAGCAAGAAGCTATGGTGTGGTGTTGTACAGTAATGACTACTAATAACAATGTGTTCTGTATTTTTGAGAAATCTAGAAGAAAGTTTTCACCATAAAGAAATGATAACAATTTGTGGAGATGAATGTTTAACCTGACTTAGACATTACATGATACATATATCAAAACATTACATGGTACCTCATTAATACAATTTTTATGTTTTTAATGTATCAATTAAAAAATTAATTTTTGAAAATTCAGGGTCCTAAAAAATTTAATAGAAGTGCTAAACATCTATTTTCAAACTATAGGAAACACTGAATAATTTTTCATTGTTGACACAGAGAAATTAAAGAGTATAGACAAATGTAAAATTAAAAATGCCATGTTTCAATTCAAAATCAGAAGGAAAAGGAAAATGTTGAACATTATAGCCAATATTTAAAACTAAAGAAGGAAATATAAAAATAAAAGTATAAAGTGATAGATAGGTCAAACATATTAATTATAACATTAAATGTGAGTTTTTTAATCATTTCTATTAAAAGATGAAGAGCCAAAATCAATTCTAAATATACGTTATTTTAAACAAAATGGGAAGATAGAAAGGGCATAGGTATACCAGGAAAATGCAAACAAAAGTAAGGAGAACCATGTTAATATTAAACAAAGTAGACTTTAATACAGAAAACATTAGATATGGCTGAAAGATATAGTCTTTTAGAAGTCATAATATTCATGAATATATTATTCTGATTAACAACTATCAAATTTTATAAAATAAAATTAGCAAAACTCAACTGCAGAGGAACTTCAATCTATTTCTATCAATCTTCAGCAGATTGAATGATTAAAGTAAATTAGCATATAAAGTATGTTAAGGAAATAAGCAATTCCATGAAATGGACATATATGGGACTTTACATTAAAAACGAAAGCATAAAATGTTTCTAAAATATTGAGATCTTTTGATCCCATCAAAGAGAAAATCATGATGCATTCCAAAGAATAGAAATTGTTTTGGCATTAAGAAGAAAATAAAATGGAAGTATAATTACTCTAGGATAATATATTCTCGAAACTCGGCAAAGGTCTGGGATGTGCACACATTCACTTGCCACTATTGATTTCAGCATTCAGAGGGAATAAAACCAAAGACTTGTTATTTGACAAACACCAAGTCTGTAGAATACTTCCCTCTTTATGAATGAGCAAAGAGTAAAGCATGAGGAAAATGCAAAACAAGGGATCAAAGAATAGCATACAGTATGAAAATGAGCCACTCCAGCTGGACCTGAAAGAACATTTCAAGAGACTAGAGTCCTCATAAGAGGGCAGAAAGGCATGGCTTTTACAAGGCAGAAGAGAACAAGAATAGGGCTGAGATTAAAATGAAACATGGTATTCAAAATATGAATGAAATACGGAGGAATCACAAGGAAATGAAAAAATCTTAATTGCAGAATTAAAATCTGCTAGTGGGAATTAGTAAGCAGAGTATTCTATCGAAAATCACGTATGAGGAGGATGTTGAGTGGCAAGAATAAGTAATTAGTACTGAAGCCAATTAAAAAAACAAGATGTCTAAATAATCATTGTAAATCCAGTTTAAAAATTTTGTGCACAAAAGTAAAATCTATTCAAAGAGCAGGTATGCAAAGTTACAAAAAATTCTGAAATAACAAACTGGGTTTAATACCCCACATAACATTTTTTTTCAAGCCTGAAAATGTTTGTCTAGGTCAATAGGGAAGGATGGGAAAAGGAAAAAAAAAAAAGTTCTCAATTCCTGGGTTCAATTCTGAGAGTCTGAGAGTCATTTCATGCTTGACAGTTAAATTTAGAAAATAATAGTTTTAGAATTTCTTTTTCCACTAATTCACTTTCCAAACTAAGAGGCAAACTCTACATAGCTAAAGAAAATCAAGGCACAGCAAACCCTAAAAATAGTAGTAATAGGAACAGGGAAATGATGACACCAAACACCTTAGTTATAACAATGCATATAAATGAACTAAATCACCCACTTTAAATAAAAGCTTCATATTGGATCAAAAACTAAAATTAAACTGTATGTTGTTTGCATAGACAACCTTAAAACAAAAATTAAAAGCAAGATGCCAAGAAAAAGTGTAGTGGAGAGATACAAACAAAAACTAAAGCAGAATCATGAAATTAATATTAGAATGGGGCTGGGGTTGTGGCTCAGCCATAGAGTGCGCACCTAGCATATACGAGGCTCTGGGTTCAATCCTCAGCACTACATAAAAATAAATAAACAAAAATAAAGGTATTGTGCCCAACTACAACTAATATATATATATATATATATATATATATATATATATATATATATATATCTTAAAAAATATTAGACAGAATGCAGTTTAAGACAAATGTCATTAAATCATACAGTAAGGATTGACTTACATAAATGGAAGAGGCCCAGTCACAGAGACCATGTAGCTATCAAGGAAATGGATGCATTGATTAATACTGCAGCCCAAACTGAGAGAAACACAAAAGTGGTGGAAGATTTCAAAATGCCACTCTCAGGCTTTTTCATGTCAAGTAAGCAAACAAGACATATCAAAAATACAGAAACTTTGTCATTTAATTAATATTATTTTAAAAATATGCTGTTTAGTACCCAAAATACAGAGAATGAGACTTATTTTTTAGAGTTCATGGGACATTTGCAAAAATTAATTATGTATTAGGTCACAAATAAAACCTCAGCAACTTCTTTAAAGCAAAAATAGTAAAGCCATAGTTTCTAATCATTGGGAAGAGTTTTTAAAACAAACAACAGTGAGTTAGGAGTAGTGACACAGACCCTGTAATCCCAGCCACTGCAGAGGCTGAGGCAGGAGGGTTGCAATTTCAAGGCCAGCCTCAGCAACTTAGTGAGACTTTGTTTCAAAATAAAAACCCAAAGGGCTGGGGATGTAGCTCAGTGGCACAGCACCTCTGGGTTCAATTCCCAGTATTGAAAACGAAAACATAGCCACCCCTAAAACAAAGTGATGTGCAAAAATTAGAAGTAAAATACTGAGAAAAGGGAACTGGAAATAATTTATGGTCTATTTATGTAATAAAATAATATGTAGCCATGGAAAATAATATTTATATAGAAAAATGTAACAAATAATGGTCATCATGGAGTGAAAAGAATAGAAAAGAGATAAATGAAGTTGAAAGTAAAAAAAATGTATACCCCTACAGAAAAAATTCCAGAATTTATAGCAAAATGTTAATTGTGGTTATAGTTGGGTAATGAGAGTATATGTGATTTTTTTAAAAAAAATTTTTTTAGTTATAGATGGACATGATACCTTTATTTAATTTATTTTTTATTTTGTGTTGAGGGTTGAACCCAGTGCCTCATGTATACTAGGCAAGTATTCTACCACTAAGCTACAAACCCAGCCCATGATATTTATTTTAAAATAATTTAAAAATATGATTTTAATTTTTAGCTAAGATTAATATTGGGTCCACACTGGAATCTATCTTCTTCCATTTTTTGACAGTGACATTAATATTAGATTTACTCATTTCTAGTCCTTTAGCTTTTTTTTCTTCTTTGTTTTTTATTTTATTTTTTATTGATTTTATTATTATTATTATTTTTAAATACACGACAACTGTGGAATGGTCCTTTAGCTTTTTGCTGGTGTTCTTTTCCAAAATTTTTTAAAGACCAGTGAAAGTTGTTCAGAAGTTTCCACTGGAAGTTCTCTGGGACATCTTTATTCCCAAGCAGTAGACCAGGCCATTCTTTGCTCTTTTTGCTCTAAAATTAACCAGCTCACTTCCCGAACTTCCCCCAGCTTTTTTTAGCCTGTAGTGGTGTTTGTCATTTAGTATTTGCAGATCATTTTAAGCTATTTTTTAATGTAAAAAAGATATTCTATTTCTTTATTTCATGTTTATAAAGTAAGCACTAAGGTGTATGAAGTTAAAAAGCACTCACCACTTCATTTTAAGCTATTTTTTTAAAGAAACGATTTTCATGTCTACGTTTGTGGCATATTCTTCCATATGCCTTTGTTTTCCTTTTTGCTCAATGTTTTTTCAAATATGAACCTATGGGTTCGTCCTGCAGGACTGTTTTTAAGAACCATTCCTTTTTCTTCTTTATTGAATTTTTTAAAAATGTCTCCCCATTTGGGAGGATTTCAGTTTGATTCCATTCCAGAATGTTTTACCATCAAAGCTATCTTTGTTTAATTAAAAAAAAAAAAACTATATGGAAATATGTCTACCTAAGATTTCTGGTTGTTCATTACTACCAGGCTCCTTCGTTCTCCTGAGAGGTCTCTTGTGCTGCTTCACCAAGCAGCATCTTTCTGTTGGTTAATGAGGGCCAGAGGAGTTCATCCAGTTCAGCTTCTCTACTCTGCATCAACAAGAGAAACAAGATGCATCTGATGTGCTTCTTTTAGCAGAATGAGGCTTTCTGCAAATGTTTCGCTGCTGCAAGTTCACTTTCACTGCTCTGACTTCCTTTGTGCCAGAATAGTGGTAGTGAGGAATGCACCAGCTGTTTCCTCCTTGTGGCCTACAGAAAGTGCTCACAGTGCTATCACATGTGTCCCTTACCTCTTTCTGTCCCACTAGTGTGATGTTCTAGGTGCTTCATCCTTAGGGTCATGAATTCTCATCAGAAAACCAGTGTTTGGTCTAAAGCCATGTTGCCATGGAGACACACCAGTCTACAAATAGTTTATAATATTCTTTGTAATTATGTTGACATAGTGTGTATGCCAGTGTGTCACTAGGCACATCCCCTCTCGTTTGTCTTGCTAGCATTCCTATGATTCTAGTTCTTTGATGGTTTTTCTTGGAGACTTTAGACAATACCATATCCCACATGCCCACAAGATGCATGTCCTTCATGACTAGACATGAAGTCATGCTTCCAGAAAATGGAAAATTATGGCCCAGAAATCAAAGCCAGTTATCAGCATCATTTTTTTTTTTCTTTTTGTCCCGGAATCTCAACTGTCAGCAGAAGGAATGGATGATACCCATCTCTGTTCCAAAGTCCTTCACCATTTTGTCCAAAACTAGTGGAAGATCAAGTGAGACAAGATAATAATAGACTTGAATACCTGGAAAAATAACTTGACACAAACTAATAGTTTAGTTTTTGAGCTAGGAAATTGCAACTAGTGGTTTCTGTAAAGTGCTCCCATGGCAGAGCAGACTGAAATGCAGGAAGGTAGTTATGGGGACTAGAAGCAGATGCTGGGGCCAATTAGAAAGCTATCACCCAGAACAGCGTGGGACAGAAGTGTTGTTCCAAGGAATAAAATGCAAAGAAAGAAACAAAGCTGAGAAATAATCTAAAACAAAACTGAAGAGTTGGTTTCTGACTTAATATTGACATTTTGGGAAAGGAGGAGACCATAGGTAAATGAAGCCAGTGTATCAAGCCCAGTGAACGTGGAAAATGACATTTCCATTGAAAAAGGTATTGAGTTTTGGAGATCAAGGTGAGAGGAAAATAAGAGGAGAGCTATTTGTGTTTTAAAGTCACACCTAGTAGAAGGATGAAGGAATGAATAAATGCATGTGATTCCATCAGCAACAGGGTGTCTCTCTGAATCAACTAAAGTCAGTGTGTGATTTCACACTATGATCAAAACAATGTCAATCAAATAAAATGGTATTTTCTTTTTTCTTTAGTGGGGGCTGGTTTCTGTTGGCTATTTTTGCCTAGTCCAAAATGATTCACCCAGGGAGTCCATTCCCTCCAATTGGATTGAAATTTATTAAATGCATTCAGCCAAATGACTAAAGGCTCATGTCTCAAACTCTCCAGTGTCCTAATCTAGCCCACACATCCAGCCACTCCTACTCCCTATAAGCAGATATTGCCACAAAGTTCATGGTTTTCTGCTTTGTTCATTAATTGCCTCAAGGAGCTAAGGTGAAAATTTATACTCTTCCATCTTTTACAGCTGGTGTGAAAAGTATCTTCTTTCTTTCCCATTCTCCCCTTAAACGGAAGCCTAAGGTTTTCCATCTCTAAATTCATAACTTCTCTCATTTAAACCCTTCTTCCTATGAGGGCACTCAAGGTATCGGGAAACACGAAATATTTACCTGTGTCTGATAAAGAAGGGATGGCAATTAACATCCACTCTACCCTCTGCCAGGCACTGTGCTAGGAAATCTGTATTATCTTTAGTCCGGAAACTTAGGCTCAAGAGGTAAAGAACGAGTATCGTGCTCAGGACCACAAATCGAGTAAATGTCATGGATGAGATGCTGACTCAGGTTTGTTAGACCCCAGAATTATCCTCTTTTTCTGTTTCCTGACAGAAACAGATTTTTGGGTGTAGGAGACTATTGGCACATTTTTCTCCACATAGGAAACCAGTGGTACAAAGGAGCAGTTAAAATGAAGGCTTCTGTATCTCAGGTCCCAGTGTAAAGATGTCCAAACACACTTGAATAAATTGGACTCCTTAGTATGGAATTTGGGAGAAATGAAATGGTGCATTCCTAATTGGCTTGCACGGAGGAATCCATTAGCTATATTTTCATTGAAATTGAAAATATAAGAAATAATCTCATAGCATGAAAAAACTCTTTTTAAATGAAACCCAATTTAGGAGTCTTAAAGTTTTGATTTTAGCAGTTCCCCTCTCCAGTGCAAGTATGTAAAACAAGACAGTTAGTAAACCCAGGTCTTTTCTGCTTTTTCTTCTCATTCGACCATATCGACATCACAGCACACTGAGCTCTCCTTTCTCTGAGACTCACAGGCCTTCACACACATAGCCCATGCTGCAGCGTTTGTGGAAGCTCTGTGGTGTTCCCAGTGGGCTATTAGTTCATTGAGGGCTGAAATCAATCATAATCATCTGTGTATCCCTGTAGCTCCTAGCAGAGCAGTGTACACATACTAAGAGCTTGGTAAATGTACAGGCATAATTGTCCTTAGAACACTATTTCTTTAGCCAAACTTTATAGGAAAGGATAGGATAAATAGAAGAGTGAATAGGATTTCAAGTTAGAAAAAGTGTTCTATGATGCATAAAATAGCCATTCTGGTGTAAGAGAACTGTAGGTGTAGGCAATTTATTTATTTAACTATGATATACATTCCTGCAAAGTCCAAAAATATTAAAATTCATATATAACAAATAGTATTCATAAAGTACAGAAAGACATAGTACACACTGTCCATACTGTAAGCACACACACAACACACGTTCATAAGTAGTACTTTCAAATGAAAGTATACATAAGGCTCAATCTCTAACCTGTGTAGGTAAACTATGAGAAACTAGATTTGAGTTGTGCCAGGAAAAAAATAGAATAAGATCCAGATAGTGGAAATAAAGAATTCTCTTTAAGTTTTTGAAAAGAATATAAATAATACATTAATACATTTCCTTTTTAAAAACAATTAAACCATTACATATAATAGAACTGAAGCTTCTAATCTCTATGTATATCTTGGAGTTAACCATTTTATTTTGTGCATGTTTCTATTTTTTTACAGTTAAATACATGTTTGTACCATTAATAATATTGCACTTAATTTTGAGCTTTTTAAACATGCCATTTAGTTCTACTAGTTTTAATAGTCAAACACATACACACACACACACAAAAAAAAAAAAAAAAAAAAAAAAACTCCACAAAAGAGAGTCCATTCTTATGAGAAAACTAAGGCCACATACTTTTAAGTACTAGTGCAAAAGTATGCCTTCCTAACCATGAATAAGATATTTCACCATTTATCCAGTCTTCCCTTTATGTCCTTCTATAAAGTTCGTAGGTTTTTCTATAAACGTCTTACACATGGTTTGCTAGATTTATTCCAGGGCACTTTATAGCTTCCATTAAAATTTTGAAATACCTCTATTATGCCATATTTCCTAATTGACACTTGCTAGTATAGAAGAAGATCATTAATTTTTAATATTGGTTTGGAATCAGCCTCTTTTCTGATATCCCTTAATAACTTGTATTTATTGTATTCTCTTGATTTTTCTAGGTATGCTATTATATCACTTTTAAAATGTGAGAGTTTTACCTTTTCTATTCAAATTTCTGTATATTTTACTTTTTCTTATTTAGTTGCATTGGCTAGGACGTCTAGTAGATTGTCAATTAGTACAGGTTATAACTTGCATCCTTTTCCTGTCCTTGATTTTTGTTTCCTAATAATGGGAATGCTTCTAGCATTTTCCATTTAAATATGAAGTTTGCTGTGGGGTTTTGGTTTATAGCCATTATAAGGTAAAAGATGCTCAATTTATCTTTTAATGTACTTAGAGGTTTTGTTTGCATTTTGTTTTTCATCATTCTTGGGTGTTAAATTTAACCTTTTTTCTAACATATTGAGGCAGTCACATAAATTTCGATTTTATTATGTTAAGATAGTATATTTGATAGGTTTATCAATGATGACTTCAATCTTGCTTTCTAGAATCAAATCTATATATTGTTTTTGTTTGGTTGTTCATTTTTATTTTTTGGGTGGGGTTTTTTTGTTTGTTTGTTTTGCTTTGGCAGTGTTAAGAATCAAACCCATGCCTTGCATGCTAGGCAAGCACTCTGTCTCTGAGCTACTTCCTCAGTCCCCTGTGTATTGTTCTTTTAATATAATACTAGATTTTACTTTTTTTTTATGTGAGGTTTTACTTCATTTAATAGGTGAGGTTGGTCTTTAATTTTTGTTTATGCTCTTTTTATTCAATTTTTGTAACCAGGAAATCTGACTTCATAAAATAAATGTAATTTAACATGTTTTTCTGTGTACTGTGCAGTTTGTGCAAGAGGAGAATTATCTGCTCCTTGACAATTGTTAGAAGTGGCCTGTAATATTTATTATCTGGACCAGGGGAGTGGGGCAAGCAGATCTTTGAATATGGATTCAATTTCACCTGTTGTTTTGATAGTTTATATTTTCTCAAAAAAATCCATTTCAACTAGGTTTTCAAATGTATTGTTATAAAGTTGAATATTCTCTCATAATTTAACAGAAGCTCTTACAGTTGTGTCTCCTACTTCATTTCTAATATTGCTGCTCATGCTCTCATTCTTCTCTCTCTCCCTCCCTCCCTTCACCCCCTTCCTCCATCCCTTTCTCTCTGTCATCTGCCAAAAAAAATTGTCTAGTTTATTGGGTTCCCCCCCCCCCCCGCCAGTAATAGCATCAACAAAAAGAGCTTTTGGGCCAGGCATGGTGGTGCACACCTGTAATCCCAGCAGTTTTGGAGGCTGAGGTAGGAGGATGGAGAGTTCAAAGCCAGCCTCAGCAAAAGTGAGACCCTGGTCTCTAAATAAAATACAAAATAGGGCTGGGGATGTCGCTCAGTGGTTGAGTGTCCCTGAGTTCAATCCCCGGTACCCCGCCCCCCAAAAAAAGAGCTTTTTGTTTTATTTACTTTCCCATTGTTGCATTTGTTTTTTTTTTGTTTGTTTGTTTTTTTGTTGTTGTTTTATTACTAGTCTCTAATTTCTGACTTCACTACTGCCTTTTGTTTTGGCTTTATTTGGATTTCTCTTGTGTTCCTTTTCCTACCTTCCTGAGTAAGAAGCTGGGTTCACTTTGGATTTGTTTGTTTTCTCATCTGCCTTGTTTTCTGAAAAGTTCATCTAAAGGTCTGAATGTTCTTTGATCACTGTTGGAGTCAAACTGCACATCTACTAAATCAATACGTAATGCTTCCATGTTTACATTTTCTTTTTAAACAAGAAGTTCCTCGAGAATGTGTGGAGCATTTTCTTAATTTCTACATTGCCACAGATCAGAATTCCTGGATCCCAGACTCTGAGTTGGATATCACTGTGCAGGAGTGTTGGTTGTACTAAGGAATGCTTTGGGGATCACCACATAGAAGGGAAGGGACAGAGAAGCACCTGGCAAAGGGAGAAGTTGAATGGGTACAGTCCTGTGGAGTGGTTCCCAGTTAGGAAGAGGGGGCAGGCCTTTGGACTTCAGGCCTTGGTATCGGTCTAAGTGGATGTGGGTCACCCAGGAAGGGACCATGACCTTGGGAAAGACAGCTTTTTTTTTTTTCCAGCTTAGACTATTTCTGAAAAGCATTAACAACTGAGAATTGACTGCCAGCTGCATTTCAAAGTAACTGAGGGAATAAATCCTTCTTTGTAAGGAGGATCTGGTTGAGCAGTTCATTACCTGATATGAATATTCATAGTTTAATATTTTAACTAACTTTTGTTGTTGACTTTTAATCTATATAAGGCATTTCCCTATGAATTTGAAAATTTTTAAAGCATGTGTTTTAGTGATTTTAGAATATTTTTACTAGATGTATGTAATAAAACATTTCTAATGAACCCATGTTGTATTCCCTTTAAATTGTTTGGATTTTTGGCTAGGATTAAACAGTTCCGCCACTAATATACTTGTAGTTGAAACCCTGCAGAAGTAGCAACACTAGTTGCAGAAATAGTGCTGTTCACCAGGCATGGGTGGTGCACACCTGTAATCCCAGTGGCGGATTGCATGTTTGAGGCCAGCTGCAGTAAATTAGCAAGATTCTGAACAACTTAGTAATATCCCATCTCAAAATAAAAATAAAAGGTCTGGGATGTGGTTCAGTGGCTAAGCACCCTGGGTTTAATCCTGATTAAAAAAAAAAAACTGAAAAAACTGGTGATCTTCTTATTGTCTATAGTTACTTCATAAGATAAACTTAACAGAAGGAAATTTGTATGGAAACATACATTTTGAGGCTGTGGATAGAGTGTGCTGTTTTGGCTAATTTACTTCCACACCAGAAGTATTAGTGCTTTTGTTTACCTTGGTTTCTTGACAACAAGAATACTACCTATTTTTCAATTGTTAATGATTGACTAGTAGCAAAAGTATCTTAATGTTGTCTCTATCCAATGAGGTATAGTTTAAATGAATATAAGAATGGATAGCATTTCCCAGCCTAAAATGATGGCACCAGATACCATATGGCTAGAACAAAGAGTTGATGCCTAATATTCTAGAAGGAAAATGGAATTACTATTAGAGGAAATCTTAAATATGTTTACTCCACACTCCACAATTATCAAATGAGAAATTTGAATCTAGAGAGTGAAAGTGACTATTCAAAATCACCCAACTACTGAATGTCAATACTGAGATCAGACACAAGGGCTCCAAGCCACTACAATACCCTCTCTGATTTGCTTGGGAAATAAATTTGTTCTTCCTTCTCATTTTCCAAAACCCATCAAACTGTGGTTTCTCAAAGGGGATTCATGAGCTTCCTGGGATGTGTTTTTGATTTTCTGTTTTATTCAAATGACAGCATTTAAAATTATTGTGATTATATTTGTATTTTCTTGATGACTATCTTTTGTCAAGTATTACCATGTGATTTCAATGCCACTGTTATCTTTCTGTCCTGCTTCAGAGTCAGATCACCTGGATTGAATTTTGGGTCCATCAGTTAATAGCTACATGATCTAAGAAAAGTGACTTAATCTCTGTGTTTCAGTTTCCTCATCTTTAAAATGGGCATAATACTTGTGTCTACCTTACAGGGGAGTTATGTGGAGTAAACCAAATAACAGTAATTCACACAAATGGTTTAGGACAGCCCAGCACATTGTTAAGGTTATCTATTATTAACGAGGTGCTATTCCAAACTGGATTCTAGATACCTCTGGAGTGGAAAGGGTTATCCAGAGATATATTGGTGGGGGTAGGGGGTTGGGGGATGAAGTGTTGGTACCCCGGGGGTGCTGTTGTCCATGGTGCTGAATTGTTACTTCACGATTGTCCACTAAAATATTGTTGGTTCTATGAAGTTTGTGGGGCAAGAGGCACTCTAATTACCCAGTGCCTTCTACAAATAAATACTAGAATGACCCAGAGGATCCATCCTCAGGGAGTTTATAATCTAGAGGTGATATTAATAACCTTTCTACATCAGCAAACCAGTCTAGATGCTGGGGGAATGTGAGCTTTACCTTCAGGCAGACATGAGTTTGAACAATGGCTCAATTGTAGGGAGTTGGTCCTGGGTACCCTGGTATAGTAATACTTACCTAGAAAGGTTATTTTGAGCAGTGCACTCATGTAGAGCCAGTAGGTGCTCATTAAATGGTTGCTGTTGTTCATGTTGTTCTGAGAAGCAGGAAGGGGAGGAAGAAAAGGAAAGGAGATTAGAGAACAGGAAATGGGAGAGGCTAAGGGAAAGGGAGGGAGAATGTGAGGTTCATGAAGTGGAGAATGGGGATGGGCCAGCTGACCACAAGTTCCTCCTGGTCCATGAAGCTCAGTGTGGTTTCACATACTGTTCTGAACTTGAATGTTGTCTCTCTGGTGTGGTTTTGTTGTGGTTATTGCGAACACACACACACACACACACACACACACACACATATACACACTATCACCAAATTACCTGGTGCTCTTTCTAGGCTCACCCAAGAGCCATACTCATACTTTTGAACCAGAACTTTGTGGAGTCTCTTCTCAACATTTCTGTTTCTGAGTTGTGGATGAGCTGCCAACATTAATGGAGCTGTCATTCTCTTACCTTTTCAGGTTTCTTTGTTTCTGCTTCTTGTCCTTTCACTTTCTGGTAAGAAACTTATAATCCATTCTGTGCCCTCCATAGATGACATATTTGGCACAAAATGTCATTAAAGGAGTATGAAAAACAGATACGGATTGGAAAGAAAGGGAAAACTCTGCAGGGAACATAAGTCATAACATGAGAATTTTAGGAATGTGGCAGAATGACAGGTTTCTGGCAGTCTTAGAGCCCTGGCTTCCTTCTAATGTTTTCTTGCCTCAAGAATGTGGGACTGACACGAGAGATCCAGAATCTGTCTGCTTGAGGGCTCCTTAAGGAAAAGGGATAGCTCAGGTACTCCAAGGTCCAATTCTTTGTCTCCCCCGCCCCCATGTTAATGGAAACCAGTGGTCACAGAACACTTGTTCCTTGCTGAGCCACCCTGAGTTTCTGTAGGTCAGGGGTGGGTTCCAAGAATTTTTTTTAACATTTAACTCAGGTGATGCTGTTCTGCTGGTGTGGGAACCACAGTTTAAAAACCATTGATACATATATATATATAAGTTCTTCTTACTTACTACTAATATTATGCTAATAATTTTGTAAAGCATGTACTAATACTATTATTATCCCCGTTTAGAAATAAAGAACAACTTCTTTCATATCACATAGCTGTGTGTGGTAAAACTAAGATTTGAATTCTGATATCTCTAATTCTAAGGCTAGACTTGTTCTTGATGATTTGGGCAGAAGTCTTCCTGATACCGGGTCTGAGTCTAGGGAATAAATTTTCCCCAGATAGTAATCTCAAGAAAGGGACCTTCCATTACCCCCTCAGCCCTGGAGTGGCATCGGACCTTCCTGTTGCTTGCTATGTGCAACCTTCCATTTACATTTCCCCTGTCGCGCCCCTAGTGGCAAAGAAGAGCAAACATCCTCCCAGGTTTCACAAACTGGTGGCCCCAGAGCAAGATTTTGTTGAAGTCTCATGTTTTTGCCTCCAAACTTCCTCCATATTTTGCATTCTATTCCATCTGTGTTCATATTTAATATAGTCTATTTCCCCTCAACAAATATTGGCCTTACAGGAACATGCTATGCCTTCTTGTTTACCTTCCATTTGAGGATGAGGGTATAGGATCTCTCATTCTGTCTTATTGATTGATTACATTAGCACCTTGCACAGGGCCAGGCACTTAGGTACTTGATACTTTTCACCCAGAAGCATATGGTGGAGGGAAAACCTAAATGGACTGGGTCCAAATACCACCCTGTCGCTAGTGGAAAAATCACTCTGGGTCTGTTTTTACAGTTGTAAAATGGGCATAAAAAATACCTTCCTCACAGGGTTTGATGAATATACAGATGTAATGAGTAAGGTACCAGATGTGCCCTGGTCTATAAATGAAGGTTGCTCTTATTATTGCTGGCTATTGCAAATTTTCTTGATTAGGTGAACACATAAATGAATTAATGATTCATCCTCAAGCTAGTATCCTCAAGAGACTCCCCAAATCAACCCTCAGCCCCCTGCAGTAGCAGGTCTCAACTTCCCCTAAGAGCCTAAAAGCCTCTGATGGACACCAACCCTCCTGAGCTCTGCCCCCTGCACATGAGAAGCTCAATTGAGCCTGACATTTTTGTGACTCCCTTGGAGCAGGGCCACTAAAGGGGTACAAAGTGTTCCTCAAATGGAAGTCCTCTCTGAATTCTTATGAGTGGCATGTCATATCAAGACTAATTTTTATATTTAAGGACTACGGACCATATGCTGCTAATCTACTAAATGAGTTATTAGGTATTACTCATATTTGCTATTCATAAACTCAAATTAGCTCATTTCCAAGTTCCCTGAAGGCTCTAATTCAGTTATCTGTGAAGTCAGCCTGCCTCTAAAGGCTCAGCAGCTACTGCCCCCACACTTAAGCAGATGGTTAGAATCCTGTGACCTGGGGGAAGGCCACATTGTTATCATTGCAATGTCAGTCTTGTTTTGAGTTGGTTGTGGTTTTCAGCTACTGCTATACTTTCTTTTTAATTAGAAATTATAGTTCATTTTACTTCATCATTATCATATTAGTCTGTGGAGGATATTTGGTTAACCCTACAGCATGCAGTGGTACATATTTGCATCAAATGTATTTTTAGTCTACAATTTTCCAATTACTAGATTTTAAGATATGAACAAGTTGTAGTTCAAGCATGAATCATGCATATCCTGTTGCTAAACAGATACATATGTAATCCGAACCTAAAAGTACTTATACAGTTGTTTTGGTTATCTATGACTACATAACTAAGTACTCCAAAACATACTAGCTCAACACTCATTTTATTATTTTGCATGATTGTGCACACAGGAATCCAGATCAGGCTCAGCATGGATAAGTTATTTGTATTCTGCATGATGTTAATGAAGCCTGGAAAATCCAAGATGGTATGCCCAGCATGATGGAGTTCTGGCTGAAACATCCGACTGGGGTCTTATATGTGGGGTTTCAGGTCTTTTCAGTAGCTGGGTTGCTCAGGTCTCCTCCAAGTGATGTTAACCTCTCTTTGTCTGTCTGGCCTTTCCACGTGGTCTCTGTATGATCTTTCCAGCAAAGTGGCTGAAATTCATATCAGGCAGTTCATTACTCTCAAGAACACAAAAATGGAAGCTACCAGGATTACTTCTCAAGGCTTGGGCCTGACAGGCACACCATCATGTCCGTCCACTGCATCTCTGTGATTAAGACAAGTCACAGGTATAGCCCAGACTAAGAAGGAAGGGACTAAAAAAGGATGTGCATAGTAGGAAGTATGGTTTCTTGAGGACCACCAATATAATGGGCTGTGACAATTCATTAATAGATTCAAGTAACTTAATAACTTGAATCTACTATCAGGTTAAGCATAATAAAGTGGCCATGTTATAAGTTTGTAGGTTAGAGTTCATAATCCTGATAGCCTTTAAATTTATAGGTCATATTTTATATTAAAAGATATGTGTCAATCCATATTTTATTATAAAGTCAGCAACTAATAAGGATACTATCAACAATTTTATTCCAACTTGAGGATTTGGTTCTCCAATTCTTTATTATCACTCTGTTCTTTCTCTACGCAGACATGCAGACAGATGTGGTAAGATCTTTTGTTCCATGCAAATGATCTCCGCCAAAAAAGGTCAAGCATGACTTTTCTAGTGGTCAAGAAATGAACCTTCAGAGACCTTATAATGACTAGAGCTGTGAAGTAGATGGAACACTTTTTCTGCCCAAAAGGAGTTCAGAGTTCAATAGGAAAGAGAGTTGGTATTTAAGTCAGCTTTTTTTGTCACTGTGATCAGAAGCTCTGACAAGAACAATTAGAAAAGGAACAGTTTATCTGGCTCACATTTTCAGAAGTTTTGGTCCATAGATTGCCGACTCCATAGCTCTGGGCTTGGAGTGAGGCCGAACATCATGGTGGAAGGGTGTAGCAGAGGAAGGCAGCTCAGGACATGGCAGTAAGGAAGCAGAGAGAGCTCTGCTGGACAGAGGTACGCCCCTAGTGACCCACTTCCTCCAGCAATACCCTACTTGCCTACAGTTACAACCCAGTTAATCCATATCAGGTGATTAATCCATTAATTAAGTGAGGATCTCATAACCCAATCATTTTACCTCTGAACTTCCTTATATTGTCTTACACGTGGGCTTTTGGGGGACACCTAATATCTAAACCTTAACAGTTGGCAAGTCCATATAGTGTGGTAAGTGTCGTAATGAAGAAAAGCCCAAAGTGCTATTGGAGAACAGAGAAGCCATGCCCATACTAGGCTGGGCAATGTACCAGAACTTCTTAAAGTAGGTGATACTTGAACTGAAATGCAGAGGCCACATAAATGTCACGGGATCAAAGAAGGAATAATGGGAATAAATGCCAGAGATGGGGCAGTTGTCAAGAGGTGACATGTCCCAAGTATGGGAAGAGAAAGGGCTCTTGTTAGCTTCTAGACATTCTTCTTTTATAAAAAAGTGGATGCATTATGGCTTTGTTATCAATTTTCAGATGCATATAAATAAGCTCCCCCGATCTGATGTCATATTCATGAATTAATGTTTTTAGGAGAGCAAAGAGGAGATGAAAAGGTGTTTGTTCCTGGATAATTGGGTATGGATGATTCATTCAATGAATAGAGAGACCTGGGGTGCAATTCAATACTCATTGAATTTGCCATCTCCTTCTGACTTGTGATTTCCATGCTGACATCTGTACAGAACAAATAGAGTTCGATCCAGTATACAAAATTGCAGAGCTAGAAGATGTGTCAGAAACCATTATTCCCACCCCCTCATTTTATAGGCAAGGAAACTGAGGCCCAGGGAGCTGAAGCCATTGCTCAGAGTGGCATAGCTTTAGTGACATCAAATACTCTTCTCCCATCCAAGTCAGACAATATCCAATCTGAATTTTATTTAGAAAACCCTATTAAATTTTGTCCTGTCAGGAAAGATGCTCAGGGTGGTAATAAGAAGATTGTTTACACTGAAAGGAGCCTCTGAGAGGAAAGTGATTGGGCTGGCTGCTGAGAGGAAAAGCCGGTTGATGGGAGCTCCAGCAGCCCTCTTGTGTGAGAGCTGTCATCCCCATCAAAGGGCAGAAAGGCAGAGGTGGGCTCTCATGTGGGATCCATTTACAGAATCAAGCAGTGTTTCAGGCCTCTGTTTTCTCCTGGCAGAAATAAAGAACAGTGCCATTCCTTCCCCTGTGAAGCCAAGGCCTGAGCTACAATGGAACAATGATGGTAATAATAAGAGCATTTGTTGAGTTATTACAACAGACACCTCTTCCCCTCCTTACCCCTCCTCACCAGGCACATCAGCTCTTTCAGGAAGCTTCCTGACCTCTATGGCTGCTCAGTCCCATAATGCCCTGGCCATATCTGTACCACTACCCTTGCAGCTTGTGACTGTGTTTGTTTTTTTTAATTTTTTTTTTTAGTTGTATATGGAGTCAATGCCTTTATTTGTTTTTATGTAGTGCTAGGATCGAACCCAGTGCCTCACACTTGCAAGGCAAGTGCTCTACCTCTGAGCTACAACTCCAGCCCCATGGAGCTTTTAAGTGTTTGTCTCCCATATGGGACTGTCAATGTCAATACAGAAACATGTGGAGTTCTATGGAACACAACTAGAAGAGCAGATAAATTTGTTCAAAGAGTTCCAAAAAGGAAAGAAGCAACTTTTTATACGGAAGCAGAGAGATGAGTAGCAAGGTGGTTTGTTATAGGAAGGAAGTAATAAAGGGCATCCCAGGTCGATTAAAGGCATGGCATATTTCTGAGGTCCTGCCATGTGTCAGGCACTTTGCTAGTGCTAGAAGTAGACAGAAGGTCCATCTGGCTAAAGCATAAAATGTGTGGGGGAGGAGGTAATTGGGGTGAGAATGGGGAGGTGAATTATCACCATGGGTAAAGGACCTCTGGACCTGGCTGAGGAGTTGGCCCATTAAGCCCCAAGAAGCCTCTGAAATGGAATTGTTAGAGTCACATTTGGTTCCAAATGAGGAAGATCTCTATGAATAGATATGGAGTGATTCATAGACTACATGGTTAAGTAAAAAAACAATGCAAACAACCATCTATCATGTGCTGTCTTTTGTGGAAGGGGGAAAGGGAAATAAGGTGTCCATGCGTCTGCTCACTGTGCAAAAATAAACACAGGAAAGATTGACAAGAAATTTTCAGGGTGAGTGGGAATAAGATGGAAAAAAGAGGGATAGGAACAGAGAAAAAAAGAAAGGGGGGAAACAGTGCTTCCCTGGGTATACCCTTTAATATGATTCAGGCATTTGGAACCACACTGAAAAGAATCCCTGGGAATGGCGAAAACACCCTAAAGTGAAATTCAAACAGAAAGTAATGGGGGTGGGAAAGAACTGACGCAAGCAACTTCGGAAAATAATCTTTTGAGGAGAGACTGTTGCCTGAAAATCAAAGAACCTGTGAACTCTTTTTCATAGAGGTGTGAACTAGCGGTTCTGAAATTTCTGTGTAAGGTAAGGTTGAACAAATAAGTATCTTGTCAATGGAAACAAAATTTGTTGGAGGAGAGGGCTTAAAAATATGGAACAAGGGGAAGGCTAAAATGGACATTGTTGGACTGGAGTTGGAGGCATGAGCATGAAGTCAGGGTGACAGATGGATGGAGAGGCAGACAGAGATGAGATGTCTGTGTGCATATGCATGTATTTCCTAGAACTGTAGGGAATATGTTAAAAAATAAGGAACCACTTGGAATGAGCTTCTGCTGTTCAAATCTGAGACAGTTTGAGAATCCAAACAAATAAAGATAGCAATGAATTATAACCCACTGGATAAAATAAGAATCCATGAATATAATTGAATATATATTATATATATAACATAATATATATAATAAATATAATATATATTAGAGCAACATATTTTATACTTATTTATATGTGCTCATTATTTATATGTTTACTTAATATAATATGTATTTATTATATATGTACTTTTCATAGTACATATATACTGACGTAATAATTTATATATATATATATCTGATATAAATAAATAAAGGAGAAGGAAAGCTCCTTCTTGCAGTAGATTCTCAACTAATAAATATATAGAGAATGATGGAATTAGAAAATCACTATCATAGTAATAATTAATCTAGGCAAGAGTGAATATTAAAATTAGTGGATAAAACTTTGACAGTAATTACAAAATTCAACCACCTGGAACAAGATTAAGAGGAGGTTTCGAAGTCAGTGACACACTGCAGACCTTCCTTCCAACTGCTGTCAGCTGACTGCTTAAGCCATATTGCTAAGCACTGTGTCAGTAGTGGGTAAGAAGAGTAAGTATTCATTGAGTGTTCACTACATGACAGGCATTGTGCTAAGTGGGAATTTGGGGGCTTAGTATTCTGCATATATTAACTCACTTATTCCTAATACCAACTCAGTGAGCCTTTTTTAAAAATCGATATCCTCACCAATTTTTTTTTCCTAGTACCAGGGATTAAACCCAGAGGCACTTAACCACTCAGCCATAGCCACAGCCCTTTTTATTTTTTATTTTGAGACAGGGTCTTGCTAAGTTGCTCAGAGCCTCACTAAGTTGCTGAGGCTAGCCTTAAACTTGTGATCCTCCTGCCTCAGTCTCTTAAGCCACTGGGATTATGGATATGTGCCACCATACCCTGCTGGTATCCTCATTTTTAAGAGGAAAAAGCTGAAGTTGAAGTAATGAAAGATTTATCTAGAATCAAATCAACAAGAGACAGAGCCTCAGATTCCAATTCCCTGCCTTTGGCATTGAGTCCAATGTTGCCCTATCATGCGGTATGTCTCTGGGTCTTCTTAGAATTCTGCTTACGAAAACGTGAAGAATAATCAGACCATTGAGGCATTCTTAAACCAAAGCAGTGGTGGCTGCCTTTTTCTCCTTTTTCTGCCTCCTCATTTTCCTCACCTGCAAAATAGAGACAGCAATACAGTCACTTTTCATTTAATGGCAGGGGTGTGTTCTAAGAGCTGCATTGTTAGGCAGTTTGGGTTTTGTGTGAACAACATACAGTTACTTACACAAACTTACATGGTATTAGGTCCAACACTCAACACAGTCTCTTGATGTGAATGATGGATGTTGTTACATGGGGTGTATGAGGCCACTGCCATCATAGCATGGCCTATTAGTTTAGTAAGCTTTTTGTTTAATAAGTAGGAGAACATGTTAAAATAATGATAAAAAGTATTGCGTAGTATATACATAAACCAGTAACTTATTCGTTTACTATCAAGTATTACATGTTGTTTGCAGTATATGTGCTATGCTTTCATATTACTGGCAGTGTAGTAGGTTTGTTTATACCAGTATTACCACCAACACGAGTAATGTGTGGAGCTATGACATGATAGCGAGAATATCACTAGGCCATAGGAATTTTCCAGCTCCATTATAATCTTTTGGGACCACTATCGCATATGAGGTCTATAGTCTGTTGTTGACCAAAGTCATTTTGCAGTTCATGACTATACTTAATGTACGTGTTCTTATGAGGACTAAATTAGATAAGGTACATAAAGCATATAGTACAGTGTGAAATGAGTGTCCATTAAATGATAGCAGCAGCATTGGTAATTGCAGTTGTAATGTTGAACTCCCTAGTAAGATGGAAAACATTTCTAAAAGACATCTCTTGCTTTGGGACTGAATTGAGGATCTGGGACTAGATCATAAAGAGCTCATGTATCATGAAAAGAAGATTACATCTTATTCTATAAGCAACAGAAAGCACTGAAAAATTCTGTTACTTGAAGAGATGTGATCTGGTTGGTAATTTGCAGAGCAGACCAAGGGGAAGAGAGAAAAACTTAAGACTAGGAGACCAGAGGAGGCTGTTTTCAAAGACAAGGCAGAAGATGATGGGGGCCTGGTGTGCTGGTGAGGAGGGGATATGTGAGAGACAGCCACACTCCTGGATGGGTGCTTGGACTTAGCAGGAGAGAAAGGGGAGGAGCTTAGGTGGACCTTCAGCCTCAGGCCTGGGTGTAGCCCTGGTAAGGCTTGATCAGCATGCAGAGTAGGATCAGGCTGGAGACCTGGAAGGTGCCAGCTTAAGGTGGTTTGGAACAATCAGCAGCAAAGTCACGGTAGAAACTTGGATATTTACATCTGGATGAAGGACTCTGAAGATCCAAATATTCAGATCCACATTGGGAAAGAACTTAGCCCTGGAGAATAAGTGAAGCTGTGGAGACAGATGAGGTCCCTCAGGGAAGGGAAGGAGGTAGAGTGAGGAGACAGTTGAAGATAGAATTTTGGAAACACCAATGTTTACAGAAAGAAGAGACCAAAGGAGACAGAGACAAGGAACACTCAGAAAGATAAGCAAGGTTCAACGTGGTTTTCTGCCATGGCACAGGCTGTGATGAAGCAAGGGAGAATTGAAAGGCTGCCTATGGGATTTGGAACTGGTGATCAGCAAGGGCAGGTGCCAAGTGCAGAATCCAGTTTGCCCCTTGATTAAGGAGAGACTGGGCCTTTATAGAGGGAAGAAATTCACTCTTAAATGCTCCCAGTGATGCAGGCATCTCACCTGCCAGCCATGCACTCCCAACTACTGCCCTTCCTTACAGAACTGGAGTCCCTCTCCCCCCCACCCCTGCATCTGGTCAGCCCCCATCTGCCCACCTGTTCACTTCTCCAGAGAACTCCCCACATATGCCTGCCCAGTGGGACCTCCATCCTACATTGCTTGTATGCTCCAGGATCCCCAAACCTGCTTTAAAGTTGGTTCCCAGGATGGATACTATTTTATTAAAACCATTTTTTTTTTTTTTTGGTACTGGGGATTGAACTTAGGGGTACTCGACCACTGAGCCACATCCCCAGCCCTATTTTATTTAGAGACAGGGTCTCACTGAGTTGCTTAGCACCTCACTTTTGCTGAGGCTGGCTTTGAACTCACGATCCCCCTGGCTTCAGCCTTCCAAGCCTCTGGGATTACAGGCATGCGCCACCGTGCCAGGCAATGGCTTATTCTTTAGTAACGTAGGATCCTGTGTTGCAACTCGTCTTTATTTCTCCTCCTATTGGGTCGATGGTTTCCAACCAAATTTTTTAAATCTCAACCAGAACAAGAAATATACTCCTAATTATGATCAGTCTACACATACATGTATAACTGAAAGGCAAGTCCCCAGGCAAGGCATACTTTTACTATGGTAGCTGCACAGTAATATTTTCAACTCCATTCCATTCTACCCTGTTCTATTTCATGTTTTTAAGTGCTGGCCCTGGCCTACTACATTAATTTTATATCCCACAGAACTGATTTACTGTAATATGCCGTGCTGGGAGGGGATAAAAGAAAAAGACCCTATTTTTCTGAGTCCATTCCCTTTCCCTTCATTTAGGCCCCTCGGCACTGAGGCCAGCAGGCCTTCCCTCTTACCTCCTTTTTGTGGCTCTGAGAGGACACAGAAATGCTTCTATCACTAGATTTTAGCCAATCTTGGGATTATATGAATTTTCAAAATGGCTCACCAGGGGAAGGTAAGCAGCTATAATAGTAGAATTTAGAGATCAGTGAAGGAGAGAATGGCTCACCTTTCAAATCTCCCCTTATAGATTACTGTTCCTGTAATTACTCATGAGGCATCCTAAGGCATTTGCATTCCATGCAGATTCCTTTAGGTAGCCCTAATACTACCACTCACCTGAACCAGTTAAACTTTCCCAGTATGTCCTACCTATACAGGCCTTCCCTGCATGGCCTACCTATATTCATACAGGCCACAGATTTCCACCTGACACCCACCCACAGCTAAACAACAAACGGCAGTTGTGCTGTTCTGGTTTCTATGCCCTCTTCAGCCCTTTCCAAAGGGAGATTGCTCCCTGAAAACCCTCTGAACCATTGCCTTCTGTAGATCTTTCAGCAAAGAACTTTTGGGGTTTTCTTTTTTTTTTTAATTCTAACATTCTCATTTACAATGTCTTTTCTGCTTCTACCTAGGAAATGCCAAAATTTGTGAATTCACCTTGACTACAAACAGGAGAATGTTACCTGAGGAATAGCTGAGGACTTTTCGTAACTTCAGAGACGTGCCTGCCGCTACCATAGGCACTTGAGTCCCTTGAGAAGTGTCCTGAAGGGCTCATTTGTTGCACACCTGCAATGAGCGAGTCCCTGTGCTGGGCCTCAGCTTCACCCTGGTGAACACAGTTCCATCCCTGGCCTCAACGTGCTCACACCCAGTTTAAAGATGAGCAAAGAGCAATGGGTCTCTCTCACTCCCGAAGAATTTGACCAACTTCAGAAATACTCTGAATGTAAGTAGATGGATGAATGGACAGACTGGGATGGGATTCCATCTTGCCTGGAGAGGGTATTTCTGGAGAACAGAGCAATACAATCATTACAAAGCCACAGAGAGCAAGGTCTGGCCTGACAGTTTCCATTGCCTTATAAACACAGAATTAAGGTCTTTAATATAAAAACAAAATATTTTTAAAAATATATAAGAAATTACCTTTAGGCTCTATAAGTAATACATGCTCACCACAGAATTTGGGATATTCATGGAAGAAAACAGAGTGGGTTAAAAATCGCTGGTCAACCCTATGATCGTTTCAGATCACTCTCCTCCTGTGCATGTTGCTTTACATAGTTGAGTTCTAACAATGTACCTTGTTTTTGAAACCAGAGCTTTTCACCCAACACCATCATAAGCATTTTGTCAAATTAGTTAAACCTCTTCATTGCATAATTTTGAAGTGCTGCAATCTGTATGGTTTCCGTGTTACTCAGTGACTGACTTGAACACTTTTGCATTTGGACCCAAAAACCTTCTTTCAGTTAGGGACTGAACTCTGGTGTGTGAATCTCTCTTGACTTTGATCTGGGAAGTCTTGGACTTTTGCTTGGAATCTTGGTTTCCCATTTATTGTGCCCAGGAACCATTTCAATGCATTAAGTCAGTAGTGGAGAGGTCCCTTGACACAAGGGCATTTAGCTGTGCCCGCCATGGGTCACTGCTAATCCCGACTGGTGACAGGAATCTGCTTAGGCTGAGGCAGAAGCCTGTGTGATCACTTCCCTCTGCACAGAGTGGTCTTCATTGATTGTGCCATGGCACTGATTTTCTTGAGTCCTTTGTCTTGCAGGGTTGCCCCACCCACCCAATTTCCTTTCCCTTCCTTTTAATTATAATGGCAGCTTTGTAGATCATTGGGCCTGTAGCAAGTTGACCACCTGCCGGCTAAGGTTGTACAGGTCCCCTCCAAATGCCCTTTTGGTGGCCCCTCCCTCTCCCTCAGGCAGCCCTTGTCCACACCACTGATCTGAAAGTAAAACCAGGCCTCCCACAATTATCAGCTCTGCGTCTTGAGACAGTCCTTAATACCCCAAGCCTCCATGTCCTCTTCTGTACAATAAGAGGACTGAACGAGGTGTTCTAACCCTGTGGTACCATCTGGGACAAACATCCTGTGACGTCACATGGTCCCAAGGTCAACAAGAGCCCCATAGATACTGATCGTTCTCCCTCTTGGTACAGTGGAGCCTGTGCTTTCTTTTGTCTAACCTTGATGAGTTTAAAGAAACTCTACAATGTATTGACAGGGAACAAGGAATCATCCTCTGGGGTAGCTTGAATTTAATTTAGCCTGCTCTATAGGTCAGCAAAGTATCAGCCCAACAAGGATGAAAAAGAAGCATATAGAAGAGTCCTACCCTAGAGGGATCAGAATCTTGTTAGGGTGTCAGAAATGTGCTCCTGACATAAACAGAGAATTGCTCTAGGGCATCAGGAAGGAGGTGTTGGCTAAATGGAGCTTATAAAGGTACAAGGTACAAGGAATCCAAGGCCAGGGAAATCAATACAGGAGAGTGTGCCACACATAGGGGGATTCAAGAAATTTATTGTCTTCAGTCAATGGGGACTAGAAATCTAAAATCAATGAGTTGGTAGGGGTGGTTACTTCTGAAGACTGTGAGAGAAGGACCTATCCCAGCTTATCATTGGCCATATTCTCCCTGAGTCCCTTCACATGGTCCCTGTGTGCCTGACTCTCTAAATTCTCCCTTTTTATAAGGACATGGTTTTATTGAATTGGACTCACCCTATTCCAGTATGACCTCAGCTCAACTAATCACATCTGCATCCACCCTATATAAAGTCGCATTCTGAGATACTGGGGATTGGGACTTTAATATATGAATGGGGGGGGATACAATTGAACCCATATCAGATGATTTAGCTGAGTGAACTCTAAGGGAGAAAGATTTAAAATGCAGATAGTAGATGGTAGATGCAAAGGCAGAGGGGCCCAGAGGGAGAGGGTGCCCAGGGGGTGGTGAGCAGAAGTCTGGGCTGGATTGAGAAAAGGAGCAGGAGGATGAGGATGGGGATCTAAGGAGGGACAGGGATAGTAGAGGCCTTGGTCTTGCATGTCAGGTATGTGCCTTGGATGGAGGCGGCCAACAGAGTTGTGAACTGGAGGCTGTGAGCAGGTGGCTTGGATCAGGGAACTGGCAGGTCAGGAAATCTGGCAGAGTCCTTTGGGCAAATCTAATCTGAACTAAGGGACAAGGCTGGGATGGCGAGTGTCATAATGAAGAAATGCTGATTTATGGGAAATTGCAGTGGATTCCCCATTAAGGAGCCATTGAAGACACCTCAAAGGCTGAATCTGTAGAAACTGGAAATAGTGGGCTACAGGGCTGGTGGAAACCATTTAGGAATGTTGACTTTGAGAGGCTGATGACACGTCCACTTATGCATTCATGTGCCAGGCTCCAGGGAACCAAAGAATGAGATGCAGTTCCTGTTCCCAGAGAGCTCACATCCTTGTGGGGGAAGACAGACAGGACCCAAACAGTGATGTCACAGTATGGCAGGTGCTGAGAAGCCAGGAGCCTGGAGTAGGAGACCTAGACCGGCCCAGCGGGGGGCTTCCTGATGCAGAAACATACTGAGAGCCTGGAGCACATGAGATAGGATGAAGTGGAAGAAGAACTAGAAGGCCAAGTAGGGCCCCATCATAAGGATTCTGCCTTCTAAGTGAGAGATCCTGTGTGTGGTGGGTGTGAATGGGAATGAGGGGTTAGGCTACATCTCTGACTTGTGACTCATGTGTGGAGACAAGAGGGAAAGAAAAAAATCAGAATTAAGACACCTTAGAGAACCAGAATGTTGGAGAAAAACCAAGAGGCTGGAGAACGTGGCTGAGGGTATATCCCCCGCTGGGGGTCAGTGAAGTAAAGGAGTCAGAAGACACAGAAAGGCAAATGGGTAAGGAGGAGCCCAGGATGGAGGGAGTGAAGGGAAGGGGGGTTCCAGATGTGGCAGAGCAGTTGAGGAGCAGAGGGAAGGGAGAAACCAGAGTATTTCATAATAAGTGGCTCTTCCCTAGCTTGGATTTTTTTTCTTCAGCCATCATCTTTGTCCTGTGACCCTTTCTCACCCTTTCTATGTCCCAGGACTAGACAAGGTACTCCAGTCCTGTTGTTATAATAAGAGAGGGAGAAAAAAAAGATAAAATTCTTGGAAAATGATTAGTTCTGAGAGGAAACCCTGAAAAAGTCACTTTTAGATGCATTCTGGTATTCAGTCAGATCACATTGCCATAGCAACCGCTCTTCCACAACCACATAAACAGGAGCTTTACAATAGCGAAATAATGAAGTGTACAGCCCGAGAACTGAGAACTTCCTCCCATGAAGTTACCAAGTGGGAGGGGCTCTTGGAGTGCTCCATTTATGTAGCATAAACCTGCATATTCTCTGGTGGCTTTCTGGGAGGGGAAAATCCATTCTAAAACTGCTCTTGGAAAAAAATCAACCAAGTTATATTGTTATATTTTGTGCCTTTACGAATATGTAAAAACAAATTCCACTATTACATATAATTATAATGCACAAATGAAAAAGAAAAAAAAAGATAAAAACTGCTTGTGGAGGCATAAACTTGGGAATATAGGTACTATACTATTTTGTATGCTGTTTTCTTCACTCTAACAGTGTTCCAATTATCTATTGCTGCATCAAAACCACTTCAAAACTTGTGGGTTTGAATAACAAGTTGGGAATCTGCACAGGACACAATGGGCATGATCAGTCTCTGGTCCACATGTTTGAGGCTTTAAGTGGAACAACTCAAAATGACTAGACCATTGCGTGGTGGTTCCTAGGTGTAGCCTCTCTGTCCAGCACCTCCTCATCTTCCAGGGCCTCTGCATGTGGTCTGCTTCTAGCAGGACTTTTAACATGATGGCCCAAGACTCCAAGAGCAAAAAGGCAGCAGCTGTCAGACCTTTTAAACACCTTGGCTCAGAGGTCCTAGAATGGAGCTCCTTCTACATTCCATGGTTTAAAGCCGTTCCAGGCCTGACCAAGATTCCATGGATGGGGGAATGGATTCCATATCTCATAGACAGTGGCTCACAGTGAGAGATGGGGATGGCGGGGATGGACAGCCACCATCTTTAGAGACCATGATTCCAGCATTCAACGAGCTCTGGGAGCATGATTTTTAGTGGTTGCAGAGACTTCTTTTGAATACATTTACAGTATTTCATTTCACCAAATAAGGTATTACAATTTTAGAATGCATTAACACACTCATTGTGTCTAGTAAGGCAAATTGGGGTCCCCTCCCGCCCTACCCTGATCATGCCTCTCTGGACATAAAACATGTATTTATGGGTACTACAGTTTACAGTGGACAATGGATAAACCACCTGCTGGCAGAGTGAGGGGCCCCCAGCCTGATTGTAGAAAAATAAAAATACTGTGTGCTTTTGCTGGGGAAAGGAAGGAAAAAATGTTTGTTGTATTAAAATATCTCAGTGCTTTTTGGAAGAAGTGCTAAATTAATTGTGAATGGTTTCAAGAGGTAGCCCTGGGACTAGTAGGATGAAATCATAGGTCACTCCTGTCCAAGGTAGAAGATTGGCTTTCAAGGGTTGAGTTTCCTTTCCCTGGAAATATGTGGCAGAGTTGGCCAAGGCACTATAAGAAAGACATGAGCCTTAGTTGTCTGGTTGATTCAATGACTTTCAGGAGCCTTTCCGGGTTATGGTTTCTGTGTTTATAGCAAGTTTCTTTTCTACTTTAGAGAGAATTGCACATGGGGACCCCCATGATTGAACCTCTTTCTGAGAATACTGTTGTTTGTTGGAATGGGGGGAAATTTTTCTAGGATTCATTTGTTTGTTTTTTAAAAGTTCCATGATTTGTCAATGACAGAAACTATTAGTTTTTTTCAGAAAGGAAAAAAGTCGGTGAAGCCTCAGTTTGACTTTTAATTCTATAACATTTCCTTCATCAGCTAGTGGTTTCTCAGATCATGAAGAATTTTTAAAGCTGGAAGAGATCTTACTTATCATCAATTCTAATTTCTACCCATTTTATGAATGAAAGCACTGAAACTAGAAGCCCAAGGTCACACAGAAGGTCAATGATACTATAGGAATTAGAACCAAAGTCTCTCAATTCTATCGCAAGTTCAGTTTGTTTCAATTCCATTTCAAGAAATTAAAAAATGCCCAAAGGAGATCAACCTTCAACCATACCTTAGTAAATAGATAATAGATAGCTCAATTATAGTATAAAAGAGCAAACATTTTAAGTATATTTTAAAAGAATGAATCAGTACATTATGCTATTAGGAAATAGGTTTTGTTAGAGTCCAATGAAGGCGAAGTTTCTGACTTTAATGTGTAGATGGAGTTCAGAATCCAAACCTGTCAATGTGAATAGGGGAGCCAAAGAAAATGTTTAGGGCTGGTATGTAGAACAATGTAAGGGTCTGAATACGCATTGTTGAAACCTGCATCCGAGGCCCACAAGGGTATCTCTCATTGCTTCTTGGAAGACAGAACCATGATTATTTCTCACCCATATCTCTTTGAGTACAACTAGTCTTTTTCCTTAGTGAGGACCAGGACTCTGCCCACAAGGAGTCCCAGAATCCTATGGATGGGGAGAAATTTCGATGGAACAGTGGCTCTCCAAGTTTGGTTTAGCTCTCCTGGACAGCTTGTTTAAATGCAGATTCTGAATCACATGCAAAGCTTTGATCACTTTCAATGCCACCCTGGACCATTTACTCATAATCTGGAGGCATGGGACCCAGGCATCAGCTTTTTAAAGCTGACCAGGTGATTCCAACATGCAGCCAAGGTTGAGAACACCTGGTTTACCTTCCCCCCCCCCCATGCTCCTGGGAATTATAGGGCAAATGGCACAAGCAAGACCAGCTCAATCCCTTTTCTAGCCCTTGTTGTTCAATAGATCTTTATTGAGTATCTGTTTGTGCCAGGCAAAGAGCTACACGCTGAGGATAAACAGTGATCAGGAAAAGAAGCCTAGCTGGGAGAGTGGGATATAAAGTGAGTCAATTCTTATGAAGCTGGTCTTCTTGTAGGTGCTTCCACATCCTGCTCTGGGGCCCAATTCCTTCTGACGGAAGAGATGGGACTTTCAATGCAGTGCTCTTGGTCCTGGCTCCTCTATTTGGACATCATCCTCTCTCTTTCAAGGGTCTTTTTCAGGACCCTCAAATTTTTTGTGTGTGTGTATCTATCTCACTGTGTTCTTTACTCCTGGAAAAAAATTAGAAAATTTATTCGTACATTCCAGCCTTCATTTGAATATAGAAAATTTATATTTTATTTCTTTCCTCATGTATCAACTTTTTCTCCCCTTCTCTCTGCATCTCCACCTTTCCTTGTCTTTGGAATATGTCCCTATAGCCTCAGCGTCATGGTCTTTTCTGGTTTGTGACAGGCAAGCCTCAATGGTCAGCCCACAGATCTGCAGGAATGCTGCCTGGGTCACCAAAAGTGAGGTCCATGACCTGCATTAATGAGTGCATCTGGATCTAATTCAAAATGCAGAATCTCAATTCTGCTGTCAGAATCTGCATTTTCACCCGATCCTAGGCAATTCGTATGCATGTTATAATTCAAGAAGCTCTTCGAGAACTTTGAGGAATGAAAGGTTAGGCACCTTGGATTTTCACTCTTATATGTTGGTTTTGAGGTTCACTTTCAAATATGTTGACTTATGATTACTTTAAAGTTTAAAAGTTCAATAACCTGGTGCTCAAATACTCAGTGTTCTTAACTGGAAAACAATGTATAAAACTCTGGGTTCTGGTCCAGACAGCACAGCTGATGTTCTTCTATGAACACAAATCTCTGATTTGTCTGTTTATATGGAGGGCATTTCTGCCCCATACCAACATGGCATCCTCAACTGTTTGTGAGCAGAGCCAGATTTTTTCCTTATAGGTTTTTAAAATTTTTTTAATTGTTTAGAGCATTATAGTTATGCATAATAGTTGGGTTCATTTTGTCAAAATCATACATGCATGGAATTTTATTTACTCCATTTCAGTTCCCAGTTCCATCCCTTTCCCTTCTCCCTTCCCCTCTTCATCTTTCTCCCTTATGTAGGCTTTGAACTTGCTCAAATGCTAGGAACAAATGCTTGATTGAGGACCCAGAGTTCTCGGTACATAGAGCATAAATAAATAATTTTGGATTGAACAACTTAGTGCAGTTGTTACCACTAGCAACCTACACAGAAAAGAGCCTTCTAAACAACGGATTTGAGGTAGAACTATGGATTGATGGTTAATGCAAAACATACCCCTGCTTTGTCAACCAGGTGAATAAGTTGACCCATTGGGTGTAATTCTTTAGCGTTTTCTTAAACAATGGAGCATGTCTGCCATGCATAGCAATTTTAGATTTGCTGGAGTATGTGTTCTTTTTTTTTTTTTTTTTTGGCAATAATTATTCAACAAGTTCAGCTGCTTCTTAAGACAGTCTTTGCTTATTAAGAATAAAATCACATCAGAGAGCAGAAGTTCTCAACTTTGAACATTTGAATCCCACAGGAAGGATTAATATGTATGAATTCCTAGGTTTTCCAATAGATGTTGGCTTAATTGGCTTAGGGTGAGGCCTGAGTTTCAGTGTGTACAGAGTTTCTCATCTGATTCCAACACACAGTCAGGCTTGAGGGTAACTGTCACAGAGGAAGGGTCTTGTCTTCTGATTTGCCAGTGTTTATGTTTCCAGTGAATCTCATAGCTGTGTCATATTATTCAGATATGTTAAAAATAAGAGTGACTCACTCACTAGCTTTGAGCCCTTGAAGGAATCACTTGAATCCCACAAACCTCAATTTTCTCCTCTCTAAAAGAGGGCTAATTCTCTTCTCTAAATTGGGGATAATTGTTACATTAAAGGGGAGTTATGGAGATTTAAATAAAATATTAAGGCTACTAGGTCAGTGCCTAGTATATAATAAGCACTCAACAAAATGGGAGTTGTTACAAATAATGGTGGCCATGGCCCTGTTTTGTATACTCAGAAATGGAACTCAATGTCCTCTGAGTCTGGTGGTAGCCTCATGATACAGGCTTTGACCACAGAGTTCTCTACTGAGGTTACGCTACTAGGAATCTGAAATAAGATCAGAGAATGCTCCAAAGAAGTTCTTCATTGTTCTTCACTGTCTTAAGATGAAACAAAATGGAGCAGTGATCATGGAAGTGGATTAGTCATGCATAATACCCACTCACTCCTCATGGAAAGAGAAACCCAGCCCAGAAACCCTCTGAGAAGAAAACTGCCATAAAATATCAGGGGACATCCAAAGAGAAAGTAATGAGTTTCAAATTTGAGAATTAGGTTGTTTTGGGTTTTTTTGGAAAAAAAAAAAAAAGCCCATAAAACAAATTGAGGTAAATCATGATGAGGAATATCCTTCATAGAAATTTAGTCAGGAATCTTTTGGATTGTATTGTTTTTTAAAAAAATTTTAGACTATTCATCAGATATCTTAGAATAAATGACTTCTGTTTTTTTCTTTTTAAAATCTCTTGTTAAATGCAAATTTGATAAATATGTATGTCTATACATATCCTAACTAAATATAAAGCAGTATTTTTAAAAATAGAGTCATAGCACTTTAGGGCCAAATGATTTTTGCTGGGGTGAACTGTAGAATCTCCCAAATGTGATGTGATAAATGTGATGATAACATCAAAAGAGTATAAGTTCTATTGAAATCACTCCCTTGGTTCTCAGATGGAAATGCTCACTTTATACTACTATTGCAGAAAGAATACCAGGGTTCTTATGTGCTCAAATTTGCATTTTTGAAATCTGATCACTTTGGTTGAACTGAAAACCTCCCATTAAAATAGATTCTAAAATATGTGAGTGTGTGTGTGGGGGGGTGTTTCTAAATAGTCTAACAGCTTGTAGAATAATTAGAATATACATAGCATGGAACTGAGCTCTGACCTAATTCTGAATTCTCTTCCATTCTGATTCCTGAATGTTTGTAGAAAACAAAGACCTTGTTATGTTATTCCACAATCCAAAGAAATCTTTAACAATTCAAATCAATAACCTTAACTCAGCATTAAAGATCCCTATAAAACTGGCCCTAAAATGTTATCTGATTCTAACTTTTTAAAAATGTTCTGAGGTGCCCAGAACAACTGCATCAATTGCTTGTTCTGTCTCTTCTGAGAATACTCCTTCCACTTTATGTCTGCCTTTCAAAACTTGACTATTCTTTATGCCCCAGCTCAAATGCTATCCTTTTGAGAAGACAGACTCAGTCTCGGCCTCAATCTTAATTTTACTACTTTCTTGCTCTGTGTTTCATGGAGCTTCATATCCTTTCTACAGCATTAATTATACTTTTTGTTTTGTTAAAAATTACTTGGAAAGCCATAGTGAATGACATATAAGGGAAAAGAACATAGACTTTGAGCAGGAGAAGACCTGAGCTAAAACTCTGGCTCTTGGGCAAATCACTTAATTTCTCCAAATTTCAACTCCCTCATTTATAAACTGAAAAAAAATATTACCAAATTTGTGTGGATTAGTAGGAGATATCTTATGAGAATATACAGGTAAACATCCTCAATAAAGGATAGCTAATATTATCATGGTTATTCAGATCCTCTCCCCACTAGTTCATTAACAGTACCTTATAGCATCTGACACTCCATAGTGATTTCTGAGTTGAATGGAAGCAACCCAAATTGTTGGCATCTGCTGCCAGGATCTTACTGAGCTATTAGTTTTTCAACATCTGTTTTGAATTTCAGAAAGAAATTTCCATTTTTAGAAAACAGCAGCATTTTCCTGTGGCATTTCAAATGTCTCAATACTGCAATGATTATAACTTCTGCTTGATAGAATCCAAGTCAGCAAAACCAGGGTGAAAGCCCAGCCTACAAGTATGTCTACTTTACTTAGGCCCACAAGACCATAATTCTCTGTACAAAGAGCCCAAACAACAAGGAACACTGTGTGAGCTTTTAATGACATTGCCCTTTGCTCAGATGTTTAAATAGCAGCAATAATAGAGCTTGAGAAGCTCTTAATTATCCACAATACTTGGAGACAGAGGAAGCAGGTCATAGAAAACCCTGGTTTTCTTTGATATCTAAAGTGCTGATAACTATACGGGATGCACTCACAATGTGTTTTTAATGACAGTTATTGAATCCCTTTTCTTGACTCCCAATTCCTTTATAAACCTCTCCAAAGAAGTCTCCAGTAGTTTCTGAATTATTTCCTGTAGAAAGCAGAATTTTCTTACTTACCATGATTCCTGAATAATCTAAGTCTTTTTTATTTTTCTTTTTTTTTGTTGTACTCTTTCAATTCTATATATATATATATATATATATATATATATATATATATATATATTACATATAGGGGATGCTAAGGGGAAAGCATGAGGAGCAGGGGAAGGCTTAACTTCCAGAGGAAAAAGTTTTGGCTGTCAGAAATATAATAGAACTGCCATAAGAATATTAAATCAGCCATGCTAATTATGAAACATAATTGAGGTTATGTATTTGTGTCAGGATGAATAGATCAAACTCCGCCCCCCATCAAGATAGAAAATAAAAATCAAGAAAAGAGAGGTAGAGATATTAGGATCCCAGAATTAGAAGAAACCAACATGCCCAAGTGTATAATGATGTTTCAGCACCAAGGACAGAGCCAAAGGGCCTTAATACTCACCCATCCTATAAAATTAGCAAAGTTTTTAGTGTTTTAAAATCTCCACTCAAATGATTGTATACTCATCTATATATTGTTTTTCTGAACATTGGTTATATTTTAGATCTTGGTCTGATATATAAAGACGCTAGCCAACTACAGCTCCCAAAGTAAAACTAGGCAACAGATGAACAAGATAAGTTTATAGTTATAATACTGTAAGTGCTATTACACAGCTGTGTACAAGTGGGGGGATCTGGAGGAGGGAATGATTACTCTGACTAGTGCAAAAAAAGATCTTACAAAAGAGTGGACCTACTGGATATTGAAACTGGATATTGAAAATTGATTTTGCAAGAAAGAGAAGTAAGACCTTGAAAGTACCCAGTACATTCAGAGATTTCTGAAAATGTGATTAGAGGTGACTGAAAAGTAGGCTGAATGGGAGAAAGGGATTAGGCTTGAGCACATCACCAAGTGCTGAACTCAAGCTAAGGGGGTTAGGCTTTATCCTGGGAAAAGGGAAATTCACTGCCTCCATTTTAGAAAGAAAAGTTCAGAAAGATTGTTCAGACATCAGAGGAGAGAATAAACTAAAAAACATAAGAAATGAGAGGGCAGAAGGTTGAATAAGGGATGTGTGTCCATCTCGTCCTGGGAATCAAGGCTGCTCCATCATAACCATGCTTGGACAGAGAGAATTTTCTTGGCTCAGTTTTCATTATTTTTAAGCTGCTCACAAGAGTTTCATATGTGGATTGTGTCTCTCCAGATTCCTCCAAGAAGATAAAGGATGTCTTGACTGAATTTAACGAGGGTGGAAGCCTCCAACAATATGGCCCACATGAGGTAGGAACATTTCCATTCTAAGCCTTTTTAAAATCCCCATGTTCCAGGCTTTCCATAATCTATTTTCCTTGAAGACCTTGCTCCTTGATCTTTTTTTTTTTCTTTTTCACCCTCAAGTCTCAAGTGACCCATCAGTGCACTCTGGCATTGTTTCAAAAATCCATTCATCCCTCCAATTGTCCTGCAGACCACATCACACCTTCTCCTCTGTGCCCAGCATTTCATTCCTCCTACTCCCCTTATTCTCAGCTAATAACTGAGAAAATTAAAGCAGTCAGAAAAGATCTTCACAAGCTACTGACCCATGTACCCAACTAACAGTACCTTTTCTCCTGTTGCTAGGAGAGTGCATTCAATCCCACCCTCTTTTGGCCTGTCTTCAGGCACTGCTTCAAACATCTTCCCCAGTCCCTTTCCCTTTCTCTCTCTCTATTTCTGTTTTTCATACCAGCTTTCCTACATATATTAGAATTTTCCCATTAACATATAAACAGAATTACTTTTCCTATATTAAAAAGTGTTCTCTTGACTCCACTTCTCCCTTCCAGCTACCATTTCTCTCATGTCCTTGATAGCAACGCTATGGAAAAGATTTGCCTATACTCATCTCCAACTTCTTTTCTCTCTACTTTCTTGAAAGTCCTTTCTTCAGTGTGTAACTCCTGTTCCTTCACTAAAACTCCTAGTCCAGATGGCCAGAGACCTCCACGTGGCTAAATCCAATAGCAGTTTTGCCCAGTGGCCTTGGCCACGGTGAGTCAAATCCTCCCCCAACATTCATTGTGTTTCAGGATCCCACACTCTCCTGGTTTTCCCCTTACCCCTACACTTGACATTTTCCACTTAAAAAAACAAATGGGAATCTCAAACTTACCATGAGCTAAATTAGTATCTTTAATCTTCCCCCATAAAACTTGTTTTCCCAGCAGTCTTTCAGTCAATGTCACTTCCACTCTTCAAATTATTCAGCTAAAACTGTGGAGTCATCATTGGCTTTTTCTCTTGCTCTCATAGCCCCCATCAAGTACATCTTCAAAATTTACCTTCAGAACATATCCATAATCCAGCCACATCTCACCACCGGCACCACAACCATCCTTACCTATGTTATCACAGTAGTTTGCTCAGATTATCCCAAGAGTCTTGTAACCGGACTTCCTGCTTCTTCCCTTTTCCTTTAATATCTATTCTTCATACACATCCGGAGCAATCTGTTAAATTATGTCAGAGCCTGTCACTACTCTTCTCACAATCTCCCAGAGTTCCCTCACCCCCTATTCAGAGTAAAGGTCAGGTCAAGGTCATTAAAATCTGCACCTCCTCACCTTTTACTTCTCTCCTCCTTCTCGTTCCTTTCTGGCCAGCTTAGCCTCACAGGTGCTGTCCAGCAGGTCAGTGTTGATGTAGCCTCAGTACCATTGCATTTATTGTGTCTTCTTCTTAGAATGTTCCTCCCCAACATCTCCACGAGGTTCATTCCCTCACCTCAACTCCTTCACATCTACACTCAAGTCATTTTCTTGGTGATTGTCCCCTTCTTTGCCCAAAATTTGAAGCCCTCTTCCCTGACCCTTCCTGTCCAAGTGCTTTGCTTTATTTTCTTCCTTAGTGCTTCTCACCATCTGTCACACCATATCAGTTACTTAATTAATTGTTTGTCTCTCCCACTAGAATATATTTGTTCATTGCTGTGTGTCCGGTGCCCAGAAGAGTATCTGACTCATAACAGTCATTTGACAAATATTTGTTGAATGAATAAATGAATGCAAGACCGCTTCTATTTCCAAATTCAGTGCACATTTCTTGGGTGCCCAGGCATTATGCTGGGCACTACAGAAGATAAAAAGATGAAGAAGCACAGTTTCTTCCTTCTGGAACTTACACTTTACTGAAAGGGTCAAATTCAAGAGACATGACCCCAGAGTCATGTAATCTTAGGTTAAACTTCTACTTCTGCCATCAACCAGAACGTGATCTTATAAGAGCTTTCACCCCTTTGAGCCTTACTTTCCTCATCTGTGAACTGAAGATAACAAAACATAAAAATCTTTAAGTTTGAGCATGAGGCAATTTTTGCAGCGTCACTTTACAGGACACTTTTAAAAATTGCACTCTTTACTACTCCTCTTCTATCACCCTTTCGCCAGGATGCTTTAAATTCAGCTCCCTTTTCCCTGCTCCTGGGTTCTTTTATGAGGGCCAGAAAAGGGACAGATCAGAAGGATTAACTTGGGGAGAGGCTGGCCACTTACTTATTCACATTGTCATCCATTCAACAAACCTGAGTCAACGCCTTCTCTGCTGGACCCTGGGAGTGAATCAACAGAGCCCGTGCTCTCTTGGGGTGCACCTTAGAGGAAGTTAAGACACTAATTGCTGGGAGAATGAAGCAGAAGGGAGGTTGCCAGAACAGGGAAAAGAATGAGAATACACGATTTCAAAGAACATTCCTAAGGAGAAGCCATGCAGAGAAGATGGCAGAGCCAGCAAAGAACTCACTGCCCCACACCTTCCACCCCCAATGCAGAAAGCAGGGGAACAAAGGCTGGCGGGGGCTGCTAATCAGCCTGTTTTCTCCAGGGACTGATGCATGGGAGGAACAATTTGGTCAGGACCACCGCGGGTGTGAGCACCATGGGAGCTTTCAGAAGTGGGGGCAGCTTTTTTGTTGAGAGCACGTGGCCACCCCCGCCTCCATCAGGGCTGGCCCCCATTCTTTGTAGGCCTGGCACTGCTGCATCCCAAGGGAGCTCTGTCACTCTGATTTCATTCTTTCACAAAGAACACCTGACTTCTGGTAGGTGTAATGTCATGGCATGGGATTGGGAAAACAAGAAGGGTTTAATTTCTCCTGAACTTGATGGCTTGCTGCTGCTAAAATGTCTCAACAAGAAAAGAATTAGCTGTGGGAAGGGGCAGATTGCTAGGAAAGCTGGGACAGGAATCCAAAGTTTATAGAATAGCGAAGCTGTATCTGGCCATCATGAATGTACCCTTGCCTATTAGCACCATAGATCCTCTGGAGGCTAAACCAGTGACAGACAGCTAGAGAGGGCTCAAAACCCAGCAGAGCAAAATAGGCAAGTGGCTTGGTGATACTGTGAGCCTAGACTCAAGACACATCAGAGCCCAGATTTCAGCTCTGTGACATATTTGTGATCTTGACCAAGTTATTTATGTCATCAGAATTTGGTGGGGTTTATTTTATTTTTTTTAGTTGTAGATGGACACAATATCTTTATTTTTATGTGGTGCTGAGGATCAAACCCAGTCCCTCACACGTGCAAGGCAGGCGCTCTGTCACTGAGCTACAGCCCCAGCCCTCAGAATTTGTTTTATCCAAAAAATGATAATAAGAGTCTGGCTGGCACTGTCATCCTGAGAAGTCAAGTGTCCCATGCTTGGTGAGCCCTCTCTCTCAGTCTCCTCCCTTCTTCACCTGGGTAAGATGAACCTGTTCTCTTGGAAATAGGTTGCAACAGCTGCAATGGCCCAGCTGCTTCCTGCATGGAATTTGCTGCTGCTGGGGGAAAAGCAGAGTTCCTTGGACCTGACAATGAGGGTGTAGTGACATTCCCATAGCACTCCAAGAATTGCCAGTGGACCTCCTAGTGGTTGTTAGGTAGTTTTGGTATAATACCAAGCCACCCCCTCCCACTCACACATTCTGCATTTACTAAGTAGCTACTCTGCCCCTAGCCTGTGCTTATAAACAATTTTCTTGTAAGCCAGATATCCTTTGAGGATGGCATGCAGTGACTTACTGAACTTATGGTTCTTGTGGGGAATGACAAGTAGAACTTTGCCAACCCTGGAATCTGTAACAGAGACAGTAAAGATCTGGCTTCAGGTTTTACTTTGCCACTAACTAGCTGGGGCAAATCACTGAATCTCCTGAGCCTGCATGGCATGAGGAGTCCCAGTCCCCTCTGAGCCTTTTCTGGTTTGAATGTTCTGTGTTCCCCATTTATTCTATGCCATTCTGTTCCCTGGGATAGGGACATGAATAAATGGGCATGAGTTCCATCATTATTGTTTTCTCAGTTCTCATGGAACTCACCGCTTCTGACCATATATTATTATTTCAATATCTTTATGGTATATGTAACACCCTGTCTCTTGAAGGTGTGAACCTATGTCTGATTCAATGGTGTGTTCTGCACTGGTGCTCAGCCCAGGCACAAGGCCATTCCTGAAGTGCACCAACTAGGAACCCATCATCCATTCAAAAACCTATCAAGGCACCATGATTGGTGGTTTAGGGAATATAAAAATGAAATACAACAGATATCTTAGCATCTCTACCTTCTAGGAACTCTATATCTAGTAGAAAAAGTAAGATATGTCACCAATAACTAGATTAATCAGAGCAGTATATACAAGTGTCACAGAATAGGAACCAGGGTTCAAAGTGTAGGAATTCAGGTACAGGAGAGCCTGTCGGGCTTCCTTGAGGAAGTGGTAGCTGGATTGGGCTTTAAATCCTAGCTAAAATGATGATAGATGGAGAAGGAAGTGGTTTATGCTGAGTGAAGTTCATAGAGGCTTGGCCAGGAAAGAACTCAGAGACCAGCATGAACAGAGTGCATAATTACACATAGGGAATGATAGGAGAAAATACCAGAATGGTCTGAGAGCTTGAAGTAGCTACAAATTCTGATTGGAGTGGATTATACAGGAGGCTGTGAATTCCAAGTTCTCAGAAACTCCACAGAATGATCCATTGGATCATAGAAACACTACTTCTTAGATCTCCTATTTATATTCATTTTTATTTCATCTAGTTTCCTTTTGCATGTATTTTATGATATGTAGTACAGACACACAGTACTACATCAACTGATTACAACTCTTTCTTGGGCAATTAGAAGTCATAGAAAATTTGGGGAGCTGGGGCTGTAGCTCAGTGGCAGAGCACTTGCCTAGCATGCGTAAGGCACTGGGTTCCATCCTCAGCACCACATAAAAATAAACAAATAAAATAAAGGCATTCTGTCCATCTACAACTACAAAAAAATAAAATAAAATAAAGAAGTCATGGGAAATTTTTGAGTGGGGAAGCAATCTTATCAGAGTCACACTTTAGGAAGTCAACCTGGCAAGCATGGATAGACAGACGGGAGGACCAACAGATGGAGGTGAGGAAGGAAGCCCTGGAGAGGTATTGCAGTGGTCCCAGTAAGGTTCACGAAACAAGTCAGAAACTGGTGATGGTAGCAGGGGCAACAGACATGGAAAAGGTTCAGATATGACAGACATTACCAAGGAACAGTGGACAGAAGGAAGGGACAATGACTAGTCTTAGGTCATTGAGAGTTCAAAGATGAGTCTAGAATATTGGGAGAATTTCTGTTGTTGGCTAGTTTAGGGAGGAAGCTAAAGTTTAAAACTTGAGATCTTCTAACCAGCCACCTTACCTTGTTGAAAAGAGAAACTGGGGCTCAAAGAATGTGATAGATCTGAGACCATCGGCGGGTATCCTGAGTCTCACACTTATTTTGTTTTTTCACAGCATAATGTTAGAACTTGTCTAACCAAACTAGCTTTTTGTTAAATCATTTAGTACAATCTGTTTTCCAGAAATACATCATTTCAATAGTTCTCAATACTATTAACCAAGAAATTAACAGTACATTTTGGGATTCAAAACTACAGCTTAAAACAGTCCTGTCAATTAAAATAGTTTGAAAAGACAATGCAAAAGAGCTTTTTGAAACAAGTTAATGAACGCCATTAGCAAATATTCCATCAAATCAAAATAGAGAATGAAGAGAACCAAAATGGAACAGAAAACAGAGTTTCAACAAGGAAGATTGAAATGCTGTCATGAAGCCAAAAAATTAGAAAGTCTAAAAAGAAATGTTTGAATATATAACCTCCAAGACAGCAGGTTCAGAGGTAAAGGGCTAGCGCCCAAACTGAATGGGATGAAAGCGGTAAGGGGGGCTAACATGGTCTCTTTGGAGAGGTGGGAAGGAAAGGTTAAGAAGGATGCTCTACTAGTTCCAGCAGGCAGCGATTGCTTCAGAACGGTGACCATGGAGCAAGCTTGCTGGTAGAAGTCAAGCAAATGCTGGAAGATGCAACCAGAGACGGACATGCAACCAGTGGAAGAAGGGGTCACCTTGGGTGAGTCACACTCAGAAGTAGGAGGAGAAGATTTTGTACTGGAAAAAAGGAGAAGGATGTGAGAAGAAGGAACATTCTGAGGTGATGTGGCTGTGAAGATAGAGAGGCATAGAAAGAGCCTGAACCAGGGAGACACAGACTCCGGAATAGAAAAAGGACAGAGATGGATAATTGTCACAATAAATGGAAATCTACCCGTTCTTGGTTTCCTTATTCTTTATCTAACACAGCTTTCTTCCCCCCAGCAAAGGAGATCTCCAGAACAGTCCTGCCTGGAGCTAAATACAAATTGCTTGATGAGCTCCTAGTGGGGTAGGTAGGGATCATTGGATTGCAGGGCCAAGACTTGGAACCTAAACTTGACCATTCACATACAAGTCAGCTCCTAGTTCTGAGAAGGCTCCCAGAGCTCCCAGGGTGGACGAGGGGTCAACATTTGGATGGGAGCACCAAGTAGGCTCCCCCCAAGGGGATTTTGTTCTCATGGCTGTTATTATTCACAAAAACCAGCACAGCAGATTTTGAAGTAGTGCTTCCTAGGCTGATTTCCAGGAGCATCTGCCGATTTGATGAAGAATCTGATGCCATGAAAGCACAGCCAGTGATGACTCACTGCACACTGTTGTTGTCGTTGTTGTTGTTGAGTGTTTGCTGAGTGCAGCAGCTCTTTCTGGCACGGATGCTCTCAGCCTGGGACCAGAAGCCAGGCGGTACTGGGAGAGACGCAGCAGGGAAAGGGTCTAGTTTTTGGCATGTCTCTTGGTTCTACCTTCTGTCCTTGGCTTCCTACTCTTCTCCTGGTGCCTAAAACCTTCCCAAGGACATGTTTCGAGAAGCAGCTGAGCCAGACACACACAATCCCCTGTCATCTTGGGATCTGCCCAGGGAAGATCAGAATGATGGAAATAATGAAGGATGGAGCTTGTCCTTTTCTCTTCCTGGTCTCTCCTATTTTCTGAAACCTGAATACTGAGGAATCACAACCTTTAAGGCACAAGAAGAAAATCGAGATACCACAGAGGAACCATTTCTTTCCATCATGTTCTCAACTGAGTCCTTCTTCCTCTTAGCTGGGATTCCAGGGCACTCTCCGAGACCCTGTTCTCTAAAGCCATACTCCTCCCAGACAAAGGCAGAGCCCTCCACCTCCAGAGCTCACTCGATTACCCACTTTTTATCCAAATTTAGGCCACATCCTATCTTGTTACATAATCCCACTCTGGTTTGGTACCCCGTTGAGCCCCGATGTGCAACTGCCCGTGTTTTCTTACATTCCCACCTCCTGCTCCCTGTGCTTGTCATTCTCTGTCACCTCCCTGGCCCTTTCACTCCTGTCCCCATCACCTCTACTTCCTTCGCTTCCTTCTCCATTTGCCTCACCGACCATTTTCCTGCTTCCTTTTCCATCTTCCCTTCCTCCCTGTTCCTTCACTTCCCTCCACTGACTTTTCTTTTCGTCCTTCTCAGCCAGTTAGCTATGATGTCTTCAAGCTGTTCATGAGAGCATACCTGGAGGTAGACCTTCCTCAGCCCCTGAGCACACACCTCTTCCTGGCCTTCAGCCAGAAGCCCAGACATGAAACTCCTGACCACCCAAAGGAGGGAGCCAGCAGCAGCGAGCCCAGTGGCCCAGGTACATGGACCAGTTTTCCCCAAGGTGGGAGGATGTGAAGCAGCTCCAAAGACCTTGTCACAAACACAAATCTGTATTTCGAGAGGGTGTCCTGTGCATAGTAACTTCCCCGTGGGGTGAGAATGAGGATCAAGGGACCAGGACTCCTTTCTTATAGGACCTTACAGGAAGTCCTGTTTGATGACTCCCTTGTTAAGAGGAATAAAGATGAGAATAATTCCTGCCCCTCAGGATCAGAGGGTAGGATGGGGGGAAGAGAGAACACAGACTAACTAGTGGCAGTAGGAAAAAAGCCCTCAGCAAAGATTCTAGTTTATAAATGGAGCATATTCAGCCCATGTCCAGGTAGGACTAGAGTAGGAAGGAGAAGGCATGGCTACTATCTTCCTGGAGCTTGGGCTGCAAGAGGGGAGACAGCCCACCCCAATCAGTAAGCATGAACCAAACTGAAAGTGACCCAGGAACAGAGACAGAACCTGAATGAACATTTCACGTGGGAAGGTCCCCTACCTCTCTGTACGAAGCTGGAAGGCATAAGGTGACCTTTAACTCTTTTTGTTTCCCAGATTCTAATGTACAGAATGCAGATAATGCTGCTAAAGCAGACGAGGCCTGTGCCCCTGATACTGGTGAGTCTTTGGAATATAAGATTTGGGGAAGAAATGGGGAATACTCATCCTTGGGGAGAGCAAGGATACCTAACTGCCAATTTTTGTCTCCACACAATTGTATAACTAAAACAGATCTTTCCTTATGATGCCTTCAGAACCTTCATCTCTGGGGCTCTTGCCATCTGAATGTTCTAGTATTCCAAGATTAGGTAAAGGTCTTGCTTCACTTGTCCTGGAACAAATGTTTACCTCTGACAGGTCTGCCTGCCCAGAGACAGCAAGCATTCTCAGGAGAAGGGTGGGTGTGCTTTCCTGGGTGTGCACACACACAGGGTTGGCTCAAAGGCTGAGATACAGATGATTCTATCAATGGATGGATGAAGAGGGTATAGCAAGAGTGAATGTATGCCCTGATTGACATTTTAAAAAATATTTTTTTTCGTTGTAGATGGACACAATACCTTTGTTTTATTTATTTATTTTTATATGGTGCTGAGGATTGAACCCATTGCCTCATACATGCGAGACAAGTGCTCTGCCACTGAGCCACAACCCCAGCCCATGATTGACTTTTGACAATAAATAATTTACATATTTGGTTATATAAATTGGAGAGTTGCTAATGAATTTAACAAGAGGAAGCCAGCTACAATTGTTTTGAAGATATATTTGCCATGTACCTTTTTATTACATATTCCTCTAACCATCATAATCATACCACTTCACACATGAGGAACAGAGGCTCTAAGAGATTATATATGACAAGATTATATATGACACTTGTCTAACCTCAAAGTCCCTGCTCTCTTTCCCTCACAGAGAGAGGAAGCAGTGGTTTCTCTTGAGGTGCCTAATGGTTTACTGCTATGTAAAGGTGCCATTTTGGTTAGTTCCTGAAAGAATGATGAAGGCTATATGCTTAATGGGGCTATTGTAGTACCTGCTGTTCATAGGCCCTCCCCTGGGCTGTGACAGATGTGGAATCTTCCTTGATACACTTATCAGTAGAAAGCCACTTCTGTTTGCTATTAACAGGCCCAGACCCAAGGCAAGAAGCTCCTGAGAAAACTGGAAGAAGCAAAGATTACCATCTTTGACTTCCATCCTCATGTCCAATACAAATTTCCTGATCATTTTCAACCTAAGTTTTATCAGGCAATAGAGCATATTGGTCAAGAATCTGGACTTCAGAGTCAGACTGCCTGTGTTTGATTCCCAGCTCTGACATTACCTAACTCTGTAACTAGGGGGCATGTTTGAACAATGTCTTTATGCTTAGGTGTCCCGTTTGTAAAATGAAATGATAATATGAATTTATATGCAGATTAAGTGAGTTAGATATGTGAATGCTTTGAACAGTGCCTGACACATATAACATTAGTCTTCAGTTCAACGGTATTAGCCATTATGATTCAGGCTGCCTCTATTCTTAACTCATCATGGTCTGCCAAACTCTCCTTCAGTATGCACCCTCAGTCTGCCGGTGTGTCAGCTGGGAATCCTGTTTTCATGGACTCTTTCTCCCAGGTTGCTCCTGAAGCTTCAAATATAAACCTAAGAGAGTTGAACCTTGTTTGCTATAGATTTTATTTTATAGAAAATACAGGTACATGATGGTGAACTCAAGCACTTGGGATGTGCCTAGGGAATAAGAATGTGGTTTTATTATATTTTTCATATGTCTACATATATGTGTATATATATATGTGTGTGTGTGTGTGTGTGTGTATGCAAGACAGATAAGAGGTACTACAACTGAAGGAGAAAGAGAACCAATTGTAACAGAGATCCAGGAATACAGTTTCCTTAAGTGGACACTAAATATAGTTTTAGTCTTTATTCCAGTCATACCTAAAAGGAAAACTATAAGGATTATGGAATTTTCATTGTTACACTAAAGGAGAGATGAGATTTTTAAAACTTCACTATGGATGGGAGCAGAGCATGGTTTGTATAGGAGAGTGGCCTCTGCGATTGTATGCTTTGTAAATTGCAGGCTGCTCATGGAGCCCCAGAGAGCAAGGATGAAGAGCATGAGTGTTTCCTGATGCCTTTGGGGACCACAATAGAACAAGACCTTATAAAAGTGTAGTCTCAAACATGCCTGCTCAGCACTCCACCACCCATGCTTAGGCCAAAGACCCTTGATAAATGGACTTAAGACATAAATAAGTCTTACTTGGAATAGAGAAGACATATTCTGACATAAATAATCCTCATAGTAAGAAAAAAGGGAAAAACAGAAGTTTCGGGATTTTAAACTCCTAAAAAGAAAAACAATAGTGAGAAACACCCTGCCCCAAACTCTTAGCCCAAGTATCTGGTACCTCAAGAGGAATAAGGGAGAAACTACATTTCATTCTTGAAGTTTGGAATTTTCTGGGCAAGGTATGTTTTAGTGGCTGAAGATTTTGAGGTATCAAGGAAGAACTTATAGCAGAGAATCCATTATGTGATATTTGAGAAAAGATAGTGGATAACCATAATGGAAGTTGGCTGATTTATGGACCCACCATGCTTATTTTAAATAGCTACATCATTATAGAGCTAAAAGAGAAACTTCCAAAGATTTCTCCTGGAGAAGTGATTTGTGATGCGCCATTTTCCTTGCTTATGGAGAAAATCATGTGGTCAAATCATGAAAGGCCAATTATTTGATTCTTGGTCCAGGGGGAATGTATAACATTGTGTTTTGTTTTGTTTTGTTTTTTTCTGAGACTTGAGGTTTAAAAGAGAAAATCCTTTTTCTGCTAGGCCCCCTTCAATAGATGTCTTAATTAAATGCCCCTGTTCTTCAGAAACAAGAATCAGGGCCAGGCAGATGCCACACAGAGGGCCTCTGCCAGCAGGGAGGAGCCAAGTCCTGGAATCACCAGAGATTAGACCATCTGTTGAAAATCCCAGCCCTTTCCTGGTTCCCAGGAAGAAGCCAGAGGAAGAAACTAGATTCTCGTTTGCTATGACCTCTCGCCTATCAGATCAGTCTGCAAGCTCAGGTCTAGCACAACCCTCTTTAGGTTATTCATTCCAGAGCTAGTGAGTGCATGTTTGTCTCCATAAGGCACTTAGGATGGCCTTTCACAGAGTCCAGTCATTGGCTCAATCTGTCATTGTCATGATGTCAGCTCAGGAAGGACCTGGGCAAAATGAAGAGCTATAGTTTCCTGGGTTGTATTTAGTTTCTTATGCTATTGAGATATTTCAGCAATTCAGAATGTTGAAGTCTCAGGGAAAGCCCTATTTTGGAGAGTTTCTGTTCTATTGTTTTTAGTTTTCCTCAATTATAAAAATAGTTTACTTACATTATAGAAAATTTGAAGAGTATGAAAAAAGAAAAGAGAACAACAAAGATCAGTGATTGTTAGAGGTTGGAGAGGAAGGGATAAGTAGGCAAAGCACAAAGGAATTTTAAGGCAGTGAAACTATCCCATATGATGTGACAACGTGACGATACATGTCATTACACATTTATCTAAATCCACAGCATGTACAACAACAGGAGTGAACCCTAATGTAAACAAACTATCGATTTCAGATGATAATGATGTGTCAATATAGGTTCATCGACAAATGTTCCATCCACTCTGGTGAGGGACCTGGATACATGGGAGGGAGGCTACACATGTGTGGGAGCAGGGAGTGTGCAAAGAATTTCTGTACCTTCCTCAATTTCACTGTGAACTGAAGCTTCTCTTAAAATTTGTCTTAAAAATAAACGAAAAGAAGCAACAAAAATACAATGATACAATTATGTGTGTGTGTGTGTGTGTGTGTGTGTGTGTGAGATTTCCTTGTAGGATTTTTCCACTTATTTTTTTTACAGAATCAGGATCAGACTGTGTATATAATTTTGGATCAAGATTTGTTTTTCACTTAACATTGTATTCAAAAAATTTTCTGGCACTCAAGACTTAAGAGAAGCATCAGTTTTAATGCAAGCCTCTCCTCTGATAGATGAAGATAGCAAGGTTGGCTGTAGGGAGTAAGCTTATTTGTGCAAGATCATACAAAAGTTAGCAGAAATGCAGTACAAGTATCCCTGTCCTGCTTCCTGCCTGGTTCTCTTTTCACTATGTTACATCTCCAAATGGAAGGAAATAAATAATACAGAGACTAGGGAAGAAAGTGGAACCAGGCAGGGCCACCCAAGAACCTTCACATGAAAGGATTTATGATGGCACCAGGAAAGAACCTCTGTGATCTGGAAAAGGACATTGACTGTTTTTTACTGGTGGGACCTGAGGGATGTATTCAGGTGGACATAGGTTAGGGATATTTCATATAAGGTGACATAAAGAGGAAGGAGAGCAATGGGACAGTGTCACAGCATCTCCATACAGGAGTGAACACTAAACTCAATGAAAACGAGAACAATGGCTCAAGATCCACACATAGCTCTAGTGATGCAAGGATCTTCAGGAAAGGCTGTAATCAAGTTAAAAAAAAAAGTTTTATTAAAGTAAAATTGGCATAAAATAAATTGCACATGTATATATATTGCACATGAATAAATTGACACGTATTGTAAAAATCAGTACAATCATCAATATAATGAATATATCCATGATCTCCAAAAGTTTTCTTTATAATTCCTTTCTCCCACCCTCCCACCTCTGATCTGCTCTCTGCCACTGTGTTTTAGATTGCATCATCTGGATTTTATATAAAGTGAATTCTATACCATGTACTTTTGTTGGTCTGCCTTGTTTCACTCAGCATAATAATTTAGAGCTTTATCCATTTGTGTGTATGAATATTTTAGTTGCTAACTAGTACTCTAGCATATAGATGTTCCACAATTTGTTTATCCACTCATCTATGGATGGACATTTTTCTTTCTTATTACATATAAAATTGCTATGAATATTCTTGTACAGGCTTTGTTAGGACAACATTCATTTTTCTTGGGTAAATAGCAAGCAATAGAATGAATGGTATAATATAGTAGGTACTGGTGTACATTTAACTTTATAGGAAACTTTCAGACTCTTTCCAAAGTGGTCAAACCATTTTGAATATCTAATAGCCATATGTGAGAATTTCTGTTGCTCCATATCCTCAACAGCCAATGACAGTCTTTTTATTTTTAGTTATTTCTATGCATGTGGTGGTATCTCATGGTGGTTTTTGTTTACATTTCCCTATTGACCAATGATGTTGCACATCCCTTCATATGTTTAATTGCCGGCTGTATATCTTCTTTAATAAAGTGTTCAAATCTTTTCCCCATTTTTAAATTGGGCTGCATTAAGTTTTAAGAGTTCTTTACATATTGTGGATACAAGTTCTTTACCAGGTATTGTGACTTGCAAATATTTCCTCCCTCTCAGTGACTTGTCTTCTCATTCTCTGTCTTTGAAGGAAAAATAGTTAATTTTTATGAAACCCAATTCATAATTTTCTGTTTTTTATGAATTGAGCTTCTGGTATCATATCTTAGAAATATTTCCCTACCTCAAGATCAAAAAGAACTAACATTTAACATAACGGGGCTTCCAATCCTTGAACATAACCTATCTCCTTATTTCTTTTGGTCTCATTTAATTTCTTGGCTTCATTTTGCTAGAACTGTATTAAGAACTTTGTACTTATGTTCATTGATATGCATGTTCTTTTCTTGTATCCTCTTCAATTTTGGCTTTAGAATAATGCTGGTCTAATAAAGTGGGTAGAATTTCTACCTCTTAAATTTTCTAGGAGAATTTCTGTAGAATCCATGTTATTCCTTCTCTAAATGTTAGGTACTATATATTTTTTGCATTTTGACAGATTTGTTTTGGGGTATAATTAGGTTACTTGAAAATAATTTGGTTGGGGAGGTCTAGCTTTTAAGTTTCTTGGGCAGAAACAGAAAGGCCAATATTGCTTCACTATTAAGGAAAAACTCTTGAGTCCTCTGCTGATGATTTGGGGGTTACAGGGATTATCTACCTAGATGACGGGAATAGACATTATTCCTGATTCTCCTTGCATTGCAGAGCTTGTTTTTCTAATCCTGGTTCTTTCCCCTCCTCAGGTAGCTAGCGAGCTTCCTCACACCATAGCGCTAACTACCATTCAGCTGAAAAAATTGAGAGTAACAATGCTGTTCTACAAAGGGGACCTTCTATATATGTCTGAAATTCTCTCTTGTGAAGTTTCCTCTGCTCCAACGCTCTGCTGTATGACCTCTGCCACTTTGGGCTCCCCATTCTCCCAACCCCATCTCAGCTCAGAGAGACAGCCAGGTCTGCCTGGGTTTCCCCTCCCCTAGCACAGCCCAGGAATTCTTTCCAAATAGTAAGATGTGACAATTGTAGGGCTCATTTCATTTGTTTTCCATCTTCTCAGGAATCACTATTTGCTGTTACATGTTATTAATGCCCTAGGAATTATTGTTTCATGTTTTCTGTCCAATTTTTAGATGTTTCAGGTGGGACTTCTCCAGCAGGTATCACTATCAAAGCAGTCTCTCCCTCTCTCTCTCTCTCTCTCTCTCTCTCTCTCTCTCTCTCTGTGTGTGTGTGTGTGTGTGTGTGTGTGTGTCCATGTTAGTCAAAGTTGAAATCATTGATAATATTCTAATGGATGAATAATCTGAGGATATAGCAAAAACTTGGGGTATAAGTAACGACTCAGAACAAAGGACTTCTCTCATTTGTCTTCTACATTATTGCTATATTTTTCCATGACTTTTCCTTCACTGGTGGTTTTAATATTTCTGTTCATATATAATTTTATTATACTCCTCCCCTATCTCACTATCCCAGTTTTTATCTCATCCAGTTGTAGTTCCATCTCTACTTGCTCACCCCTGAGGCTTTCCACTCTAGTTTCATAAAGGTTGTATCTCTCAATACCTATTGAGGGTCCTGTCCAGTAGGAAATTATGTTCAAAGATCTGATCCCCTGAGACTTCAGAATGAAACACCCTTTCCTTATTTTGTAGCTGTTACAAGCTCCATCTTGGTCTCTTCCTGGAGTTCTTTATAGCACACAGAGGGCATCTGTCTCCCCTACTATCCCTTTGACTCCCTTCAGACTCACAATCTAAGCCCCAAGTCCTGGTAGGCTTCCATCTAACACAGCTCTTCTGGCCTGAGATGGAACGTTGACCCCCATTGCTTGGCTCTTTGGTTCTCTGAATGAAGACAGTACAGGCCACATGGACTTCGCCCACAGGTATCACTATCAAGGTGGTCTCTCTCTCTCTTTCTCTCTCTCTGTGTGTGTGTGTGTGTGTGCACGCCTGTGTGCATCTTCAGCACTCATTACTTGCTAAAGTTGTATTTTTTGGTGGTTTTACGACACACAACATGTATTTCCCACTGCCAGTCTTCTTTTTCTTCCCTGGTTAATTGTTTTCTGGGATCTGTATGTCCTGCTGGGTATAAAGTGAATCATTTCTGATGGGTATCATTTCTGAAAGGCTGAGGAACAAGAGAAGACACTCAAGGTACCTCAAAAAGTAGAATTCACGTTGGATGAAGTGACACATGCCTGTAATCCCAGCGACTGGGAGGCTGAGCCAGGAGATCACAAGTTGGAGGCCATCCTCAGCAACTTATCAAGCCCCTGTCTCAAAATAAAAAGGGGCTGGAGATGTAGTTCAGTGGTAAAGTGCCCCTGGGTTCAATTCCTAGTACCCTCCCCCAAAAAAGTAAAAAAAAAAAAAATAGAATTAACACAGTAAAATATAGCTGCTTGATTTTCTTATTAGTATTAGATCTTTTATTTCTGAACTAGAACACAGTATGGAGGAAACAAAGAATTCTAAGAGGAAAAATTTTAGAGGGAAAACTTACTGTATTCTTGGGTTACAATAAGTGTATTAGTCAGCTTTCCATTGCTGTGACAAAAATACCTGAGAAGAAAAACAAAAGAGGAAAGATTTATTTTGATCCACAGTTTCAGAGGTTTCAGTCCATAGTTGCCTGGCCCTGTTGCTTTTGGGCCCATGGTGAGGTGGAATATCATCTCAGAGAAGAACTGGAACAGATGGCCTCACCTCCTTGAAGTGAGAAGTGAGGTTGGTGGATGAAATATAGTCCCCAAGGCATGACTCCCAAGGACTCACTCCTTGCAAAGAGGCTCCACCTCTTCCAGTTTCTGCCACCTTCCTTTCAATTATGAACCCACCAATAGACTGACTAGTCCACTGATGGGATTAGAGCCTTCATGACCCAGTCACTGCCCCAAAGCCCCACCTGTTGACATTGCTGCATTATGGACCAAGTCCTCAACACACGAGCCTTTGGGAGACATTCCAGATCCAAACTAACAATAAGTCACGTTCTACATTTTCTTTATTCAACTGATTAGGCTTGCAATTAGTTAGAGTTCTTCCTAGTTTCTGGAAATTATTCAATTGTCAGTTCTACCGTTCTCTATTGAGTATTCATCTCTTTGTCTTTAAATGAGTTTAAGAATAAAAGTATGTGCCACAGTCTGGCTGGGCACAATCAGGAGCCACTTGTCAAAAGAAACTAACTTTATTTTTAAAACCACACACGCCAAACAAAACAGCCTCTCAGGAAAAACCCTCAGAGCCTCAACTGCTACCACCGGCTTTCCACAAGCCTCTCTCTCCCACACAAGCTTCTCTCCACCTCCCACAATCCTCCTGCTCTTGAGGCCGATTGGCTGGGTCACGTGGGTGGAGCCAAAAAAGTCCCCCAATGAGCAGCTCCGTGGTCTGAAAGGGCAGGGAAACAGCCCAATGAGCATCACCGCAGAGGAGCCAATCAGCTAGATGTTGCTAGGGCCGCTGTGAGCCAATCATCAGCCGGCAGCTGGAAGTTTGCTGGCAGCTGGAAGTTTGCTGGGGCCCCTTCGGCTGTGGCTCTCAACATCTCCCCCTCTCTGTTTAAACAACAAGCATGTGGCTTAGGGACCGTGCCTGCCTTAGGTTGTCCAATAGTACATATGGTCCTTAGGTTGGTACCATTGCAATTGGATCTTACCCGTCACTGACTACCGGTCCAGTATACAGCCACACCTGTGGAGAGGTCTTTGTACCAGCGGGGGGGTGAGGTTCTTTGCCTCACCTCTGTTGGCCCCCAAATTTTAGCTGGACGATCATGACAAGCAGAAGGGAGGAAGATACACCAAGCCAATTGACGGCTCCTTTTGGAAAAATTGTACCACCAATGACATCATCAGCAAAAATACCCCAACACTACCACAAGTCGCTGCACCAACAGATAGTTCACAATGCATACAGGTGAGCTCACAATGTGTCCAGGCAAGTTCTGCAAGCAGTTCAGTGATGGCTATTGTAGAAGCTGTAGATTGGTTTTATCTTTGACTTCACCAGCACTGGGATGAAGATAGGAATTCTGGCAATAATGGCTAAAGAAAAAATTATGTAACATTACAGAAGGCACTAAAAGAAAACAATTTTCTTAACAATTTACATTGTCTTCACCGGCACTGGGATGAAGATAGGAATTCTGGCAATAATGGCTAAAGAAAAAATTATGTAACATTACAGAAGGCACTAAAAGAAAACAATTTTCTTAACAATTTACATTATCTTTAAGAGAATTATTAAATATAATGAAAAGGAAAGGTGAAAGTAAACAAACAGATCTGTTAACCTTCTTTTTTGTTTACATATTAAAACAATCCTCAACAGTTGTTTACCCAATTTAAATTAAACCATATAAATCACGTGAAAAAAAAATATTTGGATCCATTTTATCATGAGCGCTCATCATATATGATATATGGACATACGTACATTCAAACATATAACACAAAACACAAGTATGCACACATAATATAATACATACAACACATAACATAATATTAAAGGCCTTATAACTTTTTACAGGTGAAATCTCCATTGCAATGTTCAAAAACTCTATAGTCAAAAAATAGAACTGATCAGCAAAACATTAACCTAGGTCTGTATGAGCTCAAAAAACAAAATAGAACTTCATGATATGGGAAAGGGTAATAATAAAATAGATATTGAAAAAAGCATCCTGGTTCTGTCGCAGATGTAAGGATAGCCAAACTGGAGTTTTGGATATCAGCTGTTATGGATTTGAGCCAAATCATCTTCTTTTTGGTCTGTAGAAATCGCTTTAGTTAATCTCTCTGGAATCCAAATCGGCTGCTGTTCTCCCTGTGGAAACACACAAACAGACCCCCGACTCCAGACAATCACTGGGTCAGGACCTTAGTTAATCTCTCTGGAATCCAAATTGGCTGCTGTTCTCTCTCTATGGCATCGTGGGCAAATACCCGGTATTCTACCCCTTTGATACCTAGTATTGTTAAACCCTCCTTCTATGGGGGCAATTCCTTTTAAAATGTCCTGTTTGTTCACAATTATAGCATGTTTTTGGCCTGGCATCTAAAACCTGTTGTACTGTAGCTGCCAAGACTTGCCCCTGTACATTAATGTCTCTACATAATTTAATATATGTGTTTAAATCTTCATGTTTCCATGGTCTAATGACCTCTCTGCACCAACGATTTGCTTGCTCATAAGCCAGTTGTTTTATTAATGGCATTGCTTGTTCTGTATTCCCAAAAACTCTGGTAGCTGTTTGAATAAGCCTATCTACAAATTCAGCGTAAGGTTCATTAGCTCCTTGTATTACCTTAGATAATTGACCTTGTAAACCTCCATGTCCTTGTAAAGTCTTCCATGCCCTAACTGCATCTACAGCAATTTGTGTGTATACACCAGGATCATATGCAATTTGTTGCCGTTGACCCTCATAAGGTCCTTTTCCTAACAACATATCTAGATTTCTCTGAGGATAACCAGCTGCTGCATTTCGCCTAGCTGTCTCCTTGCAAAATTCCTCATTGGCAACCTTCCACAACAGGTATTGTCCTCCATTTAGCACAGCTTTACACATATTAGCCCAATCTGCTGGCGTCATGTTCAAGTTGTTAATGGATTCGACCATGCTTACAGTGAAGGGTGCTTGAGGACCATAGGTTGTTACAGCCTCTTTTAGCTGCTTCACTGTTTTGAAATCTAAAACATGGTGAATTCGCTGCCCTTCTGACTGTTCAAATACAGAGCATGCTGATCTTTGAGGTCCTGTCTCAGGATCCCATCTATTAACTATAGGGGTTGGAGGCCTCCCAGCATATGGAGGTGGCACTGTTGCTTGGACACTTATACCCTCTGGTGATAGAAAGGTGTTAGTAGCAGTCTCCTGTTGTAACTTTTCCCCTGATGGCTTTTTCTGCTCTAAACTTTCTTTCTCTGTCTGACTAGCTCGAGAGGCCTTCTCTTTTACTTGAATTTTTTCCTCTGTCTGACTAGCTCGAGAGACCTTCTCTTTTACTTGAATTTTTTCCTCTGTCTGACTAACTTGAGAGACCTTCTCTTTTACTTGAATATTTCTACTATAACTATAATACAATCCAACAAGATAATACCAAACAAAAGTGAAACAGAATGAAACAAAATTGGAACAACAGAAAATCACTATAGCCTTTCTATCCTCCTGAAATGTCCATCCGTCTTTTCTCCCTATCTGTTCCTCAGATGTGAGCAGTTTTTCTTCCGTCTCACTCATCTCCAGGGACAGGCAACTTAAAACAAAAGTGAAGCAAAATAAAAGAGGAATCTTAAAATGGCAACCCATCCTCTCGCCCTGCCCTCAGGGGCGAGCAGTTTCACTTACCCTCAGTCGCTCCCCGTGCGAGCCACCAAATGCCGCAGTCTGGCTGGGCACAATCAGGAGCCACTTGTCAAAAGAAACTAACTTTATTTTTAGAACCACACACGCCAAACAAAACAGCCTCTCAGGAAAAACCCTCAGAGCCTCAACTGCCACCACCGGCTTTCCACAAGCCTCTCTCTCCCACACAAGCTTCTCTCCACCTTCCACAATCCTCCTGCTCTTGAGGCCGATTGGCTGGGTCACGTGGGTGGAGCCAAAAAAGTCCCCCAATGAGCAGCTCTGTGGTCTGAAAGGGCAGGGAAACAGCCCAATGAGCATCACCGCAGAGGAGCCAATCAGCTAGATGTTGCTGGGGCCGCTGTGAGCCAATCATCAGCCGGCAGCTGGAAGTTTGCTGGCAGCTGGAAGTTTGCTGGGGCCCCTTCGGCTGTGGCTCTCAACAAGTATGAGTCTATTGGTGACTACTGATGACTTTCCATCTTGAAATGCCAAAATTATTTCTACAAGTTGAGTGTGTTCCCAAAAAGTAAACTAAATGACACTCACTTATAGACTATTAATATTATCAAGAGTCACTATCATTTTTTCTGAAGATTTACCAAGAATAGATGGATTTCTTACGAGGAAATAAACTCTTAAAAGGGTCAGAATAAAGTCCAGAGAGTATGACCTCCACTAACTGGATCTCTAGGACCACTGATTTGATCATGTTTATGTAACTCAAGCTTTTGAAGACACCAATATTAAATTCTTAACCTCTACCATGAAGAGACTGGGGAAACAAAGAGGGTTAGTACTAAATAGAAAGTGTCTTGAATGCTCTCCTTTTTCCCATTGCAGACTTGAAAACGGTGGAGAAGCAAGCACCATCTAAAAACCAAGTGGCTGCAACCCCCCTGGGAGCACCAGCTGCTCCATCTTCAAGCCCAGAGTCCCCCGTAGTGTACCTGAAGGATGTGGTGTGTTACCTCTCCTTGCTGGAGACGGGGAGACCTCAAGATAAACTAGAGTGTAAGTATTCACCCTCTCAAGGGGGCTTTGGTTATTTCCTAGAGGAGGATCTGGGATCCTGTCAATCATTCTTTAACACACTGAAGATTGATCTATGGATATGGGTCCTACCTCTTTGGGGGAGGTTCCTCTGTCCTACTGCCAGCAGGGATAGGAACATTTCCTAAAACCCACCCTAAGACATAGTGTCACTTATATATAGGGTAGGAAGGGCATCTAAGTCATTGGCTGTGAGAACAGAATTTGGAAAGGGGAGAAGGGCTCATCCAGGGGTCAAGACTCCTTTGCTTGGCTGCCAGGGCTTTCTGAAACTCAAAAAAATCTAACTCAAAAGCTGCTGCCTCCTCTGATGGATTTTTCAAGGAAAAATCTTCAATATCTGACCTCCTTTCCTCCCCTAATTCATAAATAAGCGACTCTTTAACCATGAGGAATTTTTCCCCTCTCCCTTGGGCTCTAATCGACCTCTGTCATGGTAAGGTTTATTTCCATTTCTCCCCCACTCTCTACCCACAAGCTCTTTGATCTCTGGAGAAAGGGGATTAATTAATTGGAATTGAACTTGATTTCATGGTGCTACAAAGATGGTTTCAACAACAGATATTCACAAAGAGAGTAAGAGCTGGGGCAGAGAGAGCCTGCAGATTGAAGAGGACTCGGCCCAGGAGTTGTTTCACTGGCCTCTGGAGCCTGCGGGCATGCTTTTTAGATCGGGGGATGATGGGACCTTGTTAAAAAGTACCTATTGTCTTTGCTTCTCTTGGGACCTTAAGTAGACAGGAAGGAAAAAACATATACTTTATGGCAAATGTCGAAATTCCGTTTAGTAATGAGACTAGCCAACCAAACTTAAACATTAGCACAGGAAGTCTGCCAAAGGTTAACCCTGCCAAAAACAAAATGAAACAGTTTGCTCATTAGCCCAGCTTAAAATCTCCCCCATAGGTTTGAGGTGTTAACAATTGCAAGTCTTAAGTGCTAATTTGGTAGCAAATGTAGCAGATTTCTGTTTTCTGCTGGCTAATGTTAAAAGTGAAATGTCAAATTATTTTCAACATTGAGCTGGATTTTGAGTTTTAGGCATTATGTTTATTAATAAACAAAGTAAAGGTAGCAAATTCTTCATATTAGTGACTCTCAGTCTGAGTCTTGAAATGGCAATGTAAAGAAACTTCAAAGTTTCTATTATAAAAAATATTTTTTAAAAATATTTATTTTTTTAGTTGCAGTGGACACAATACCTTTATTTTATTTATTTATTTTTATGTGGTGCTGAGGATCAAACTCAGGGCCTTGCACATGCTAGATGAGTGTTCTACTGCTGAGCCACAACCCCAGCCCTATTATAAAAAATCTTGAAGATAGATATAGGTAAAGAGTAGTGAACACACACATAGGTCTTACTGAGCTCCAACAAGGATCAACTTCTAGTCGTTCTTGTTTTGTTAATACCTCCCAACCTTTCCCTTTATTTCCAAGCAAATTTCTGGAATCATACAATTTCATCTGTAAATATTTCAGCATGTGCCTCTAAAATCACTGGTTCCTTCTTAAATAGAACCACATCACTATTATCACATCTAAAGACAATGATTCCTTGCTATTGTCAAGTATTCAGCCAGGATTCACATTTTCTGAATTATGTATGTATTTTTAATTGTTTCTTTGAATCCAAATCTAAAGAAAGTCCATATGTTGCCATTGGTTATTATGTCTCTTTCTTCTCTTTTAATTTCTTGTTTCCCTTTCCATTTTGCCAATTTTTTTCCTTGCAAATTTGGGTTATAGTAATTTGGCCACATATTCTGTAGAGTTTTTTTATTTTCATTTTTAATTTAAGGACATCAGTTCAAATCTTTCCCTAATTTTAGTGACTGAAAACAAGCTTTCTTTTAAAAAACCAAGCATGTGCCTTTTGGGAAGTAATAATCTGAAATCTCAACTATTGCCAATACAGTAATACTCTCATCCCTAAACACCTTATATTTGCTACTTAGTTTAAGTGCATTTTGTCATTTTCATCTCACAGAAACCCTAGAAGGTTGATAGGATTATTATTGTTTTACATGTAAGCACAGGAAGGTTGAAAGACTTGCCCAATGGCCCATCACTGAAGGTGGGGCTGTTCCCTCAGCTCCTTCTAGTTCTATGGTTCATACCCAGTAGGACCCTAAAGAGGTGTTTGTTAGACAGTCACCTGGGCCCAGAGTCCAGCACAAGGTTAATGGGAAGCTCCATCCTTCTTCTGTTATTTGACCATCTGCTCAGGGAATAAGCAGCATGCACTGCATGCCCCTGACCAGGACATTCTGACCAGGACAGAGGAGTCACAAAGAATCAGAAGCCCATGGTTCTACTTTCAAAGAACCTAGACTCCATCAGGTACACACCACTGAAAAAAAAGACAAAATGCAGGGACCTACTAAAACATCTTGAGGGCAACTCGGTGTGACCAGCACATATGAAGGGGTTATCTTAGAACAGGGTCACCTGGGGGAGGTTCCACAGAGGAAGCAGGCATGATGAGGAGCTTAAAGAATAAGAGGAAGAAGAAAAACTGTTTAGCCCTGCTTACTTCAGAGGCCACAGGGAGCACATCTCTGTCCTTTGGGTGAATAAAATATAGGTTTCCAGGTTCTATAAGTGAACTTTTAGTCTTTAATTCAAATTTCCTTCCCAGATTTTCACATATATGTGTAGACACAATACCTTTATTTGATTTTTTTCTATTTTTAATGTGGTACCGGAGATTAAACCTAGTACCTCAGGCATACTAGGCAAGCACTGTATCACTGAGCCACAACCCCAGCCCCCCAGATTTTCTTTATATACATCACCTCCCTACAGCTGGAACATAACTGAAGACATATGTTCCCAAATAATACCTTGACATTCAAAAACAAAACAGACATTCAGGTTGAGCATTCCTAACCTGAAAATCCAAAATCTAAAACGCTCCAACATCCAAAACATTTTGAGTCTCAATATTATGTTACAAGAGGAAAATTCCACACCTGGCCTCAGATGATAGGTCACAGTCAAAACACAAGTACACAAAAAAATTATATAACATTACTTTCAGGTGATGTATCATGAAATATGAATGAATTTTGTGTTTAAATTTGGGTTCTTTTCACAAAATATTTCATTGTTAGTATGCACATATTATAATTAAAAAAAATACCAAACCCAAACTTTTCTTGTCCCAAGCATGTCAGATAAGGAATCCTCAACCTGAAATAGCTTCTGGAGTAGTATTTACCTTTTAAGATTGTTTCTGAGGATTAAGTAATAATGATAAAATACATGTAACAGTACCTGGTTCATATTAAATGCAATATATAAATGTTCATTAATAAAATAAATAGCGCCCATTGAGCACTTTCTAAGCACTGTCAATATGGTATATCAATTATATTCTAATCCTCAAAATAACTCTAGGAGGAAGAAATTACTATAATTCACATCTTACAAATAAGGAGACTGAGCCCAAAGATGTGATAACTGATTTGAAACTCCGGAAGTGGTGGGACACACCAGCATTTAAATCTTCTTAATTCTACATTCTTTTTAAGTACAGTGGAAACAAAGGCCATCTATAATTCTGATACCTCTGCCCCACAACCAGCTGGGCATCTGCTTTGAGTGGGTTCCAGTGATGCCGAGGTGTGCATGCCCTTCAGAGGTCACATTTTTGACCTGTATCTCATCAGCCACAGAGTTACTGCCCAGGCAGATCCAAACCCAAGTAGCTTGTTTCTCCTTCCTCATCTCCCCTATGTAAGAGAGCCAGACTGTGCACTTTGGAGGGTGGGTGAACTGACTACAACAGCTTCATCCAGTGATGGCCAGCCAGAACTGACCCAAAAAACTTGGTAGCACCAAAACCTCAGCCCATCCCAAGTTCCTGGAGGACACTTCAAGCCTGACCTCTGTGTTTCTTGCAGTCATGTTTCGTCTCTATGACTCAGATGAGAACGGACTCCTGGACCAAGCGGTAAGCTCTCACTCCAAATATCCCTGCTGGATCTGAGAAAGGGTGGGGTATCGGGGAGCAGGTGGAGGAAGAATCTGAAAATTCTCCATTCCATCTTTACGGGAATTACAGTGTCTTAATAATGGCGGCAGAAATCTGAGCAGAACCCCTGCCTTTTACTTCCAAAGAGCCAGCCTCGCAGAGGGTGAAGCCCAATTTATCTTTTCATTGCAGAAGCTTGGGATTGTAAAATCTCGGACTGCAGAGATGTTTTAGTATTTCATCTAATCTAACTTCTCCATTCACAAATTCCCCCTGAAATTTTCTGCAGCCAAGAGGAGCAGGCCAGTGAGGCAACAAGCCCAGGGCAAGAAGGAGAGGAAAGGAGGTGACCACTGGTGTGCTTTGCTGTCACCCTTGCTTTCCTCTCATTCCCCAGTGCTGAGAGCCTGGTTCTGCCTGCTCTGAGCACTTGATCCCATCCCACTGCACCTGAGAAAGGTTGTGACTCACCTCGCCCCTTCAGCAAGTGTCAGGGACAGCTCAGGGACCATAAAGTAAGAGAAAGAATAGAAAAGGAAGAAGGTAGAAAAGGAAGGAGGTTCACGACATCAGATAGACCCTATGGCCATGACTGACACCTCGAATCAGGGCCTAGTAATGGGAAGGCTGTGAGGTTGAAATGCAAGGGGCCGAGTCAGACCAGAGACAGGATGGAAGAGAACAAGTCCACCCGACCAACAGAATTATCTCCACTCCCTTGAAACCCAGGTGCCTGTGTGGGACTCCTCCAGCCACATAGCAGTGTTGTGGGTTGAGGCATTTGAGGGAACAACCAGACAGCTCCAGATTAGCAAGCATTTGGTCACTGAGTATCCCGGATGTCAGGCAGTATTCTAAGCACTGGAGATACATCAATGTCTCTAACGGACAAAATTTAATCTCCTCGGGCAGCTTTCAGTCAGGTGCAAGCATTGACATTAAACAGCATAGGAAGGATCTGTGCTAAGAAAAAAAATAAAGGCAGGAGAGGAAGCTGATGGAGGGAGTTGCACCTTTGGCTAAGGTTGTCAAGGGGCCTTCCTGGGGAGGAGGTTCTGAACAGAGACTAGAGGAGGTGAGGGAGTCAGTCATGAGGCCATCTAGGTGGGGAGCCTCCAGGCAGAGGGGACAGCCAGTGCAAAAGTCCTGAGAGGTGCTTGGGTGTTAGAGGACTCACTGGAGGCCTGTGTGACTGGACCAGAGTGAGTGAACAGATGAGTCAGAGTAAGGAAGTAATAGAAGATAGGATCAGAGAAGATATGCAATGGTGCTGGGGGGACTTTACCAAGTGTATCAGGCTTTCTGGGTGATTAGAGGGTGTATCTTTTATTCTGGAGAAATGAAAAACCATTGAGGAGTTTGAGCAGAATGACATGATTGACTTCTATTTTAGCAGGCTTGCTTGAGCTATTGTGTTGAGTATAGACTGTAGGGGTTGCAAGCAAGGGTACCAGTTAGGAGGTGATGAAAATAATTAAGGCATGAAATCATGGCAACGGTGCACGGAGTGGAAGCACTGTCAGTGGTCAAGAGTGGTTCAATTCCTAATGTATTATTTTCTCCTCCCCTGTCCCCAGTACCAGGGATTGAACTAGGAGCACTTTACCACTAAGCCACATCCCAGCCCTTTTTATTTTGAGAGAGGTTCTCACTAGATTGATTAGGGCCTCGCTGAATTGCTGAGACTGGCCTAGAACTTATGATCCTCCTGCCTCAACCTTCTGAGTCACTGGGATTATAGGTGTGCCCCACCACGCCCAGCCCGGATATATTTTCCAGGTGACATTTGTGGACTGAAACAAGTCTGAAAAGAATTGTCATGTTGAACTTCCCACCTCGAATCCCTGGCCAGTGGACTTCCATCTTCTTTTTGAACCATCCCAATGATGGGACTCAAGACAGCCTTTCACTGCTGGGGTGACTGTTAGAGCTACCTTCCTACACTCAAGGCATCTCTCTGTCTCTCTGCTAGGACAATATTCAACACAAAACCTGATGCTCTTCACACTTCCCCAGCCCAACAGGGAGGCCAAAGTATAGTCTGACCCTGGAGTTCTTCCTTTTCTCCATCCTTCAGCTTCCCTCTACCCTCTGTAGCTGACCAAGACAAGTGGAAATCAGTTCCATACAACAGGCCTTTGAAGTGCTGTCACATCTCCCCAACATCTCCTCCAAGCTAAGAGTGTCCCTGTTCATGCATCGTTTCTCATGAGGCAGTTGTAAACGCCTGCCCTGCACAAGCTCCAGTTTGTCAGTGCCATTCTTAAAATATGACACACAACAGACTCCACCACTCCATGATCCTTTATCCAACTGTGGCCTGACCAGGGTAGGCATTGGAGAACCAGTTCTTCCTGAAATCCACCCACTCTCTTATTTACACAGCCCACAACTGGATCTATTCCTCACTTTCTGAATCATATTTTCTCACTGAATCTTGGACCCGAGTAGATTCACAAGTTATTTTCCTTTGGAACTTCTGCCAATCCCTGACCTCACCTTTATGCCCATTTCCTTGCCTTTACCTAGTGCCCTATCCTGTAGTTTTCCTATAGATCACTCTTTTAATTTAAGTGAAATGTAATTTTTAAATTTCTATTGGGGTTTAGCTTGCTTGTTTTGATCTGACGTTCAACCTGATAGAGGTAATACTTTTCAACCTTGCTTGAGTCCACCCACACATCCCCCTAGAACAATCATACTACAAACATCTTAGATGGTGCCCACGCATAAGATGCTAACTTTTAACACCAAATAATTTCTCAGTCTGATATGTTCCAGTGGGGCTTTCTGTACACTGACTCATTAGCACTCAACAAATCTTTTAGATGAAGTATGGCCTTGGTACCAAAAAGCTTACTTACCAGGCAAACATATCCCTCAATAACTTCCTATTTATAGAGTCCTGGGTTCGGGGCTGGACCATGATGCAAAGGAATAATCTAAATTTCAGTTCATAGTAATCGAATGAAACTGACCCCTGAGAGAGGGGAGATGGATCCCAAGTTGCTAATGATAAGGTGTGACAACCTCTTGGTTTGTATTTGTAGGAGAAAGCAGGTGGACTCTCTATGCCTTTCTAGTTAAAGGACAAGGGAAGGAAGGTGGCCTAGGAGAAGTCAGTGCTGAGAGCGCTTTCTGCATACCATGTCCTGTGCTTCTTGTAAGCATCTATTAGCTCTGTGGTCAAGGCAGAAACAAACAATAAGCTCCTCATGAAATACCAGTTTCTGGGCTGGAGATGTAGGTCAGTGGTAGGTACTTGCCTAGCACGCATGAGGCCCTGGGTTCAATCCCCAGCACTACAATCAATCAATCATGTATCATGCCCTCTTAGATGGTGATTGGAAGTGTATATTGGAACAACTTTTGAAAAAGAAAAGAAACACTGGTTTCTTCTCATACTCTGTCCTGCCCATCTTCCCACTCGACTCACTTTTGAGTTTTGCTCTTAATAACACCTCTTTGGGATCTCCCTTTCATATTTTCTCCCCTGATTTTTTCTAGGAGATGGATCGCATTGTCAACCAAATGCTGCATATTGCCCAGTATCTGGAGTGGGATCCCACGGAGCTAAGGCCTGTGAGTTTCTGTAAGCAGGGGGTGACTTTGGAGTGAGCTTTCAAAATAAGAGTGGGACCTACTCAGGACATGGGTGCCAATGTTGGCTGTGCAGGTGCTCCCTTACTGACAGCTTCTTTGGGGTCCTATGCTGTGACCTGCTGCTTCTCTGATAAGAAAAATGTAGGTGGCAGCAGAAAAAGTGTAGAAATAAAAGAAATAATAACTTCCTCTAACCTTTCCACCAGAGCTAAAGTTTTATATAGCAAGAATTCATAGATCAGAGAATTTGAGCCAGAAATAATTTTAGAGATTTTTCTCAATCACCAGGTAATATTAATAACAACAATTAACTCCATGTGAGGGTTTCTTATGGACCAGGAATTATATTAGATGCCTTGTACATATTTTCTCTAATCCTTCCTACACTGCTGCAATGATAGTGTTATTTCCATTTTGCAGATGAGCAAACCTGAACCCAAAGAGGTGGGTGATGTGCCCAAGGCCATACCTTCAGGTCAAGACAGAATCAGACCTAGGACCCTGGTCCCCTCACTTCTAGTCTTGTCCCTTCACTGCTCTACTCATTTTGAATAAGAGGGGAAAGGGGTAAAACAGAAAATGGGTGATGCAGGATGAAAGAGAAAGCAGTGGCCAGAGGGAGGTAGAAAAATCAAGGATGAAAAATGGACATGTTTGTCACTTCTCTGGATTCCACAGATATTGAAGGAGATGTTGCAAGGGATGGACTACGACCGGGACGGCTTTGTGTCTCTACAGGAGTGGGTCCACGGAGGAATGACCACTATCCCACTGCTGGTCCTCTTGGGAATGGATGACTCTGTAAGTCGATAAGCTGGAGTTCAAAGATCCTTGCCATCTTGGAACATTGGAATCCATATTAATATATATGATTTCTAAGCCAGACTTCCCAGTGGGCTTGTCACACCCTCGGATTGGCTCAAAAGTCCTTTCTATTCTCAGTTCTTTACCTATCTTCATGCCCCAAATATATTCATCCTTCAGGAAACATTTGCTAAGTTGTTAATAAATTTAAAACATTGTTCTGCATGCTGTGAGGGCACAGATACGATATTTGCCTGCAAAAAGCTTATGCTCAACCAGGAAAAGAAGAAGAGAAACTTTAAGAAAGATGCCAGGTGCTGTGGTACATGCCTGTAGTCCCAGCAGCTTAGGAGGCTGAGACAGGAGGATCATGAGTTCAAGGTCAGCCCCAGCAACTTAGCAAGGCCCTGAGCAACTCAGTGAGACTCTGTCTCTAAATATACTATAAAAAAGCGTTTGAGATGTGGCTTTGTGTTGAGTGCCCTGGGTTCAACCTCTTGTACCAAGCAAACAAAACCTCAGGGAAGATTCCCATCTTTTCAACAAATTATATTTTTAAATGGTAATAATTAGAGAAGGATAGAAGAAAGGAGGAGAAAAGGGAAGGAGGGAAAGAGGAAAAAGAATGATGATCTGCTACAGGGTGGCTTTCATGAATGGTCTCTTATTTAACAGAACATCCAGATAAGGTAGGTATTTTTATCCCAATTTGTGTAGATGGGAAACTGAGGTTCTGATCCTAAGAAGCAAAGGAAGAACCAGGATTTGTAACTGACTCCAGAGACCCTGCACTTTCTAATTCCCCACACATAAGTGTAAAAACAATAGGAAGAAACTGGGGGTGGGGGGAGTGTTGACCAAGAAGAATGTGTGAGATTTTGAAAACACATTCTTGAGAGTAATGATCAGGTGGAAGGACCTAGGAGGAGGTTTGTTCTGGCTGTCAAGATTGGGTATGATTAGGCTGGTAGAAGATGGTAGAAGAGAAAGCTTATGCAGGCAGAACAACTTGATCAAAGATTCAAATGGAAGAAAAGTCAGGGAAATCTCCCAGTTGGATCATAGGAGGGGATTCGTGTAATGGCTTAATGTGAAATCAATGGTTATAATAGCCTGCATCTGACCCAGTGGGTTACTACATTTTTTTGCTTATTTACCAAGTACACTAACTTCCATACCTGAGGGAGGAAAATTACCCTGCAGAAGGGTAAATGGTGACATTAAGGATTTACCAGAACAGTCATACAGGTTGTGTGACCACTCCTTTGAGATTTCTGAAGTATCATAGAGAGAAAATAGAAAGTGAAGTTGGGTTAGCCTCAAGCTGACTATCATGGCCCATAACTCCATCCCACAGGCCTGCAACTCAGGACTAGAGTGGAGCCTTTATTTCCAAAGCTCAGGAGCTAAGAGTCCTGCCCTGTCTTGCAGCATGTCCAGTTCTTCCCAAGTGCTAAGTGGTGATCAAGGAACCAGGATCTACACAACTCCTTTCTTAATTCTTAGAGCCCTAGAGGCAGAAAAGACCTTGTCATTCCTGGTTTGTCCCTTCCATTTTAGAAACTAAGGTCTAGAGAGGTAAAGGACTCACCCAAGAGCACATACCAGGTCTGCACCAGAGGCCACCTGCCGCATTCTGTAACATCAGACCCCTCATGAAACAATATGTACAAAAACCCACATGAGCCAGGAACTGGGTGCTCAAATGAGTAAGCTTTCTTCTATCAATACTTCCATCAAAATGGAAGTTCTGCCTGGGTGCTGTCCCAATGCCATTGTTTGGTTTTCCTCATTTGGGAAATGGAGATAGAACATTTTCATCACAATGAACCCATTTCTGTTTTTTTGCCCTATTTGGACTTGGTGAGGTTCAAAATACCACCATCTCTGCATGAGAGCAGTCACTATTTTCTGGCTAGAGGAGAGAGAACCTGACTATTTCTTCAACATTCTTCCAAATGCTAAATCAGCCTTATTTTGATATAAATTATATCAGCAAAAATGGCAAGTGAAAATAAAAAGCAAATTTGATTTTTGTTAATCAAAAGCTTTTATGCTTTCTCTTTCTTTCTTTTTTTTTTTTTTTTTTTTTTTTTTTTTTGGTACAGGGGATTGAACTCAGGGACACTCAACCACTGAACCACATCCCCAGCCCTATTTTGTGTTTTATTTAGAGACAGGGTCTCACTGAATTGCTTAGCACCTCACCATTGCTGAGGCTGACTTTGAACTCACAATCCTCCTATATCAGCCACCATAGCTACTGGGATTACAGGTGTGAGCCACCTTGCCTGGCCTGCATTCATTTTTAAATATATACTTTAAATAAAACATTTTTAAGGCAATGACTACATCTTTTTCCTTTTACCTTTATTTTGCTTATTTCTTTTTATGTGGTGCTGAGGATTGAACCAGGCCTAGCACTTGCTAGGCAAGTGCTCTACCACGGAGCCCATAGCCCCAGTCCCTTAAGTAAATTTTTAACATGCATCAATGTCCTATTGCTTGTTTGGCCTCCTCCAACCCCACAGATGATCACTGAGGAGTCTGGGCATCTGTGAACAGGACATATGTAAAACAGTCTCTCTCTCTCTCTCTGGGTGAAATTGTAGCAGTGGCATAAAACATGGAGGCTACTGCCTCCCATGTGCAGAAATGAAAAAACCACATGATGGTGCTGTAACCTAAGCAGAAATGTTTCCTGGCTCCAAGTCATTGTCCATTGGCTTCTTGTATCTAGAAAAGCAGCAGCTGAGAAAGCCGAGCCAGCTGATTGACTTAGCGAATAAGGGTATTTTCAGATGAAATGATAGTCCTTTCAGATGCATGAAGAAGCTGGATCTTCTGAAAAGGGCTGTAACTTCTTTTCTGTCCATGAAGGGAAACCCTGGGTGGTGGAGGTAGGAGAGAGGCCTGGAAGGAGCCTGGGCTCCGAAACCAGCTGGACCCCCCCAGTTCAACTACTGACCCCCTCACTTATTCTCTAGATGGTCATGGGCTAGTTATAGTCCAAGAGTCTCTGTTTCTCCTCTGTAGACTAGGAATCAATCTAATCTCCTTACTCCTAAATATGCGCTCTATTTATTTTCATGTCTCCAGTAGCTGTTGCAGAGTAGGAACTTAATAAAAATTTTAATGTACTTGGCAGTGGATTATGAGCTTCACTTACATTATTTAATTTAATTCTTGCAAAAATAAAAAATAAAACCTTGAGATAGATGTTTGCCGATTGAATGGATGAATCAGTCATCTGGTAAATCATTATCCATTTGTATCTCTTTCCTGAAGTGGAGACTCTTAGATGAAGGGACATTAATTCTGTAAAACTCAGGTCTGGAAGAAGCCGGGTTTTGAGGTGGTGAGAAGGAATGAGCTTCACCTGGACCAGGGGAAGAGAAGACCAGCATTTGGAAAAGAATGTGGGCTGCTGCAGAGACCATAAGCAGGAGTGTGGGGCCAGAAGTAGGACTGACCACAGTGACCAGTACAAAGGCATAAGTGGCCAGAAGTAAGGTCTGGACTTCCTGCACATTGGACTGTATGTCCCTGACTGTGGGTCCCCATCACCTTATTACCTACCATACTTTTTCCCTTCAGACCAGTCCCAGAGATACTCTTGTGATGGAGTCTTCAGAACTAGTATATGTGGGGAGGGGTGTCCTGAAGCCACAGCCTGGAGCCACACTGAGCTCCCAGGGCCACAAGGTGGGAGACTTGGTGTTCCCCAGAAGATGTGTGATTGTGTGGAACGTGGTCTGTGTAGTGGGTAAAGATGATTTTACCTCTGAGCCAAATCTGGAGGAGATGATCCCTCTCCTTCTGTGTCTTGCTCTTTACTATTTTTTCTGTGTGCAGAAAGTTTGTAGAAGGAGCACATTATTTTTACTAAACTATTTTTTTTCTCTATTTGAACACTAGTGTATAGAGTAGAAAATTTGGAAAATATAGAAGAGAAATTAGAGAAAAAAATAATGCACAATACTGTCAGCTATAGCTAACCTCTGTTGACAGATCAGTGAAACTTCTTTCCATCAAAGATCTTAGTTCACAAAGACTGAAATCAGAATATATCATCAAGTGGGTGCAGTGGCGCATGCCTGTAATCCTAGCAGCTCCGGAAGCTGAGGCAGGAGGATCGCAAATTCAAAGCTGGCCTCAGCAACTTAGTGAGACCCTAAGCAACTTTGCAAGACCCTGTCTCTAAATAAAATATTTTTAAAAAGGGCTGGGGATGGGTTCAGTGGCTAAATGTCCCTGGGTTCAATCCCTGCTACAAAAAAAAAAAAAAAAAAAAAAAAAAAAAAATATATATATATATATATATATATATATATATCTCATGAAATTTACCTTTTGGTTTTTTTTCACTCAGCAATATATCATGAACACATTCTCATGCCATTAGATAATTCTTTAAATGACTTTTTGGTTGCCCTCTAACATGAAGTCATATCAGTGTACTACCATTAATCTTTTAGTAATTTGGAGACTTTAGGACATTCCAGTTTTTCGTTATTTTAAGTAATGCTGGGTTAAACACTCAGCAGAGCACAAAAATGCTCATCTGTCTTTCTTTAGGAGAGAGACCCAGAAGGGAAAATTACAAGTCAAAAGTTGTAAACATTTAACAGATAAGCAGGTGATAGAGACAGACATAGATGATAGGTAGGTAGGTATGTAGATAAATCAAATTGTTCCAATTTACACTTCCACTGGCCATTTGAAAAGGGCTTATTTAATTCTCCCACATTCCCATTTAGGTATTCTTGTTTTTAATGTTTGTTAATTTTACAAAACACAAAAAGAACTTTTTATTTGAATTTAAAACAATTTTAAAAACAAATGACTTACCTTCCATATACAAGAGTCCTGTTTAGAAAAAAAGAACATGCAGGAGGCACCCTCACCCACTTCCTCTAGCTGGGGCTGAAGGCTCAGGGTCTCACCTCCTGTACCCCTGCAGGGCTCAAAAGGGGACGGGAGGCATGCCTGGACCATGAAGCATTTTAAGAAGCCAACCTACTGCAACTTCTGCCACATCATGCTGATGGGGGTGCGGAAGCAAGGCCTCTGCTGCATTTGTGAGTAAACTTCCCCTAAACCTCTTCCCCACTTCGCTGTGCTGCTCTGTGCATGGTTGGTCTGGCCATTCTAGGGAAAATCGAGGTCTCTCTGCTTCTGAGCTTAAGGGACCACTCTTCTTGTTCCAGCAGCAGGGTTAAAGAAGGCCTCTATGAGCTATCTTAGCATCAAATGGACAAGACCTGTAGTAGGGTTGGAGTCAATGGGCCACTGATCCCCTAGAAAAAATAAGTTCATATGTAATTCAAAAGCATCTCATACTGATTTTCGTTGGGTAAATGTTTATGTTTATGTTCAAAGGAACCTGTTTTGTTTTGCTTAGCTTTGAATTAGTGAAACAATGCATTCTAGATTCTGTAAAAACAATCAGAATTAAAGCGAAACATTTGTTTCACTTGACAACCCATTTAGTAAAGAAAAAACCCCAAGTGATAGAAAAAGGGGAATGAGAGACTGGAAAGATGAACAGGAGAACCAGGTGAATAAGAAGGAGAAAGAAAGGGTGACAGGGAAGAAGGGGACATGGGGAGCAGGGAGAAAGGGGCTCCCACAAGAAGTCTTTGAAGGGGTCACACAGCCCTGCCAACCACCTCGAGACAGGGACATCAATAGTAGCTGAAATCTACCAAAGGCTGTGAGGAGCTGGATGAGGCGGTGCACCCCTGTAATTCCAGCAGTTCAGGAGGCTGAGGCAGGAGGATCGCAAGTTCAACGCCAGCCTCAGCAACTTAGTGAGGCCCTCAGCAACCTAGCAAAACCCTGTCTCAAACTAAAAACTGTCTTAAAGGGTCTAGGGAAGTTTCTTAGTGGTTAAGCACCCCTGGGTTCAATCCCTGGAACCAAAAAGAAAAAAAAAGACTGAGTAAGGAAGTCCCTTCATGTGGTCCAGATCCTCTAATCTGCACATGTGACCTCAGCAAAAGGTCATCTTAGTGGAGTTGGGCCTGCTGTCCATCAAGATCAGGCCTCAGCAAACTTAAAGAAGGTGTCCAGTGACCTTTTGCCCAATTCAAATCCCCCGTCTTGGCACTTTGCATTGACCAGTTCTCATTCCTCTTAAGTTCCAGGCCTGTGGACCTCTTCCATTTGCATAATAGTAGAAACAACAGTGGTAATTTGGAATAGCTATTCTGACCCAGGCACATGGTACCTCACGTAAATTATATCATTTAATGCTGCCAAAATCCCTACAAAGAAAAAGACTATTTATGCCCATTTTGCAGAAAACCCTCAATTTCAGAGAGATAAAACAATTTACCCAATATTACGTGGACTTACAAATGGCAGAGTCAGAGATGAAGCCTGGCCTGCCTTCCCAGAGACCCCTGGTCTTTCTGTCCACTCCCCAACTTCCCTGACATGCCATGATATGACATGGGCATAGTAAGCAGGATGATATTTCACTCTCCCCTTTCTGGGGACATTTCCCTGCTGCATTCGCTGCTCACAGAGGAAGGCAGTGTGCCCAGGTGGAGACACAGGAGCAGAACTGGAAGATGACTGGGGACTCTGCTCAAGGAACAGTAGGAGGCTGTTGAATGTCCATTAGATGAGGCCAGCTCCACATGTCCCCAGCCCTTCACAGGAGGAGATACAGGAGGAGATCCAGCAGGAGATACAGGCCTTGGCTGGGAGGTTGGGGGATGGCTCTTCCTTAGATAGTCACTCAAATATCTTTCTTATTATTTTTTTTCTTTGTAGATTGTAAATACACTGTCCATGAGCGCTGTGTATCCAAAAACATTCCTGGGTGTGTCAAAACGTGCTCAAAAGCCAAAAGGAGCGGTGAGGTTGGTGACACCTGGTGCCTTGTTCTACTGCATGCTGCATCTGGGGCAACATGTCCATCACACAGAGTCCTGGGCAGGAGGGGCTTTGGGAGCTTTCTCCCATCCCTTCTGTGCTTTGAGGATCACCCTTAAATCGTCCTATTCATCCATCAATCCATTCTGGGGCCCACCACTTGCCTGGCACTGTGCTAGTGGGCACGCAGATTATAAGAGGAAGTCCCCAGACTGCTCAAGCACTGCCCAGTGTACAGGGAAGGACAGACATGTCAGCAAGTGCACAGCAGTGAGGTGTGCCATCATAATAAGGCTCTGTGGAACATACGATTGAGGCACGGATGAGGAGCCAGGGAAAGTTTCACAAAGGAGGTGGCATTTGAGTTGTGCCCTAAAGCTATTATCAGGAGGACTTCAAGAGGTATTGAAGAGTAAAAGCAGTCCAGGCAGAAAGAGTGTGTAAAGGCCCAGGACATGACTTATTCTGGGATCTGTACTTAGTTTGGTGGGGCTAGAACAGAGGGTGCTTAAAGGGAAGTGACAGGAGATATTATTCAGAAAGAGACTCCACCTGGAAGTGGTCTTGTAAGGTCAGCTCAGGAATTGGAAAGGAGTTTTCTGTGCAGCCACAGGGTCCTCAAAGAGCTTCAATCAAGGAGTGATTGAATTTGCAAGTCAGGTAAATTGTTCTGAGCATGGTGTAAGAAAGAAATCACAGCGGGGGAAATTCTTGGCATAATTAAAGCAAAAGGCAAGTGTTGCATTGAGGGCCCCTCTGGGTGGGGTCTGCATGGCTGAGGCCATGTCTGTGCTGACATCCCTGGGGCCATGCAGATCATTGAGTATTGACTGTTCCATTGACTAAGGAGGAGAGACCGAGTGAGAGGTAATTTGGAGGTAACTAGGACTTGGTGATGTGATGAGAGAATGAAAGAGAGGAAGAGGTAGGGCTCCCAGGTTTCTTTCTTGGCCATTGAGTGGTGCCATTTGCTGAGTCTGGAAATTGAGTGTCCTTAAAATTAAGGGCAGGGCACTCTGCATTGCTGCAAAAGGAAGATTCCATTGAGGAAGCTGAGTTGGGAGATGTTTAGCAGGTGGGAGTGGTACCCACCCCTCCCACGGAAGTACTCCTGAGAGAGAAGGGCACCTCCGGGGAATCCTCTGCATGCCTCATGGACACCGCATGGCCTCTTGTCTACTCCCTCCACACCACCCCATGTACACCCCTTTCCATGCCCATGCTTTCCACCGGGGCACTTGGCGTGCCTCCTGGGCTCAGGCCCTGTGCCTGCACTCTGGCTGCCTGCCACTCAGAATAGAGTGAGGTCACTGAGAGGCCAACAGGGCACATTCACAATTTTCTGAGCCTGCAGGGACACCCCGAGTCCCTCACCATCTCTTCAGATCCCAGAGAGGCTGGAGAAGGCAATGTGGCACTGGGGAGACGACCCTGGACTTGGAGTCAGAGACCTGGCTGTGGGTCCCTGGTTGGCTACTTACCAGCCTTGGAACCTAGGGCCAGTCACTTAACCTCCCTGAAGCCTTGCCTTTTTCTCTCTGCAAAATAGAAATAACAATGATCTGAGAGCAAATTCAATGTGATCATATAGATGACACATCCATTAACCAACCTAGCTCTATCAACAATCAATATGGCAGAAGGTGAGAAGCTACAAACTGAGTGTGACACAACTTTTGGAACTGTGATCTTTACCAAAAACATTCCAGAGTGGGAGCCATCAAGCAATTTAATTGCTAAGCAATTTAAAACATTTATTCTTATTTAATACAAACATGGGATAGTCTTGTACATTTTCATGTATTTTTAATACTGTGCTTGAATTTGGGCACTCAATGCTGCACCCCTATCTTCCCCCAAGGTTCACATCCTCTTCCTTCTGCAGCTCAGGGTATCTTGATGGAAATCTGAGAAGTCCTGTGGCATTGCAAGCAGAGCCAGCTGGTAATTCTGGCTCTTGGATGGAGGTCAGGGGCCATTACTTTAGCAGTACTTATACATGCACATTCACCTACAGACATTCTCTCCTGCTTCCCAAGCTGCTAACCTCCCCTGGTTACACTTCCTGGGCAGGAAGCAGATTACAGCTAGCTCTCCAGGAACCGGTGTGAAACTAGGACCCTCACTAGTTTCCTTGGACTTTTTGTCTAAGCTTCATCTAGAGTTCATTTCAACCGTGGCTGCCCGTTATGACCACTCAGAACACTTTAGAACATATTAATGATAAGAGACTAATTCATTCAGAATGTGGGGTGGGCACTATGACTTCTAGAAAATTTCTAAATTGTTCGGATGAGCAGCTCAGACTGAGCAGTGGGGAGTGAGTTAGTTATCCAACAGTGGGCACCTTCAAAAGATGGGGACTGTTGTAGGGAGGCCCTTCTGAGTGTGTTTTCTTATTGTATCCTCCCAACAACCTGAGGAGTGGGACGTATCATACCAATTTGTACAGATGAAGGACCTAAGACTCAGAAAGGTCTAGGAACTGGTCAACAATCACCCTGCTGTGAAGTTCAAAATCAGTGACTCCAACCAGTTTTGTCTGCAGCCCAGGCCCTCCCATGTTCCCTGCTCCGTGCTGCCTTCCAGAAAAGGGTCCATGCAAGCACATCACTCTGCGAGGAATTCTGCAAGACAGACAGATGGACTTCCAGATGAGATGCTGCTCACTTTGGCTGCTTGCCAGGGCAAATGAGCAATTCAAAACTCAGACGCAGTGATTTTTCATCTACTGTGATTAGCACAATGGTGGTCAGGCAGAGAGGGAGCCAGCATCCTATGAACATCTAAATAGGAAAGAGCCTTCCCTTCTCCTGGACTCCTCCCACACCCTCCTGCAGCCCCGGTCCAGGGTCATGGTTCTGCTGCCTTCCCTGGTATCCTTCGCTTCCCTCCCACAGGTGATGCAGCACGCGTGGGTGGAAGGGAACTCCTCCGTCAAGTGTGACCGGTGCCACAAAAGTATCAAGTGCTACCAGAGTGTCACCGCGCGGCACTGCGTGTGGTGCCGGATGACGGTGGGTTGGTGCCCAGGTGGCCCTGCTTCTTTTCCATGTGATTTTTTTGCTCAAGCTGCAGCCTGGGAGCAGTGAACATCCCGCCAGAGAACAACCGGAGTTAGGCTAATAAGGCTAGGAAGGCCCCAGAGCCTCTGTTTCATGCCCTCAGTCTAATGGTACTCCCATCAATTACCAAGCTGCCCAGAGAGAGGGGACACCCCCAGAATCACGGGAGTAAGGGCTGCTTAAGAAGCTGTCCAGCCCATTGCCTGCATGCCCAGGCAGCTGGGAACAATAGGCTAGACCACGCACTTCCCTCACCTATGTGAGGCTAGGGCACTGCCAGAGTGGGAGAGGAATTAGCCACTAGAGTGCCTGCCCCTTGAGGCACCAGAGGAAGGGGCACCTTCCCCTCAGACACTTTCCTTACAGCAGCCTCACTGCCTGGTCCAGGGGCCTCTGCCTGCCGCCACCAACCACAGCATAAGATAGAGTCCACAGCCCCTCTGGAGCCCCTCTAGCAGCTACTGAGCTGCCCAACCTGCCTGCCACATCCAACTCAGAGCCATGTCTTGTCCCCTGACCAGGTTTCAACCTCCAAGAGGAGGTGTCTCCAAACCAGACTGCAGAACTCAGAATGCAGAGGTTGAGTTGCAGGGTTTACTTACAAGTTTGCTCACTGAGATCTCCCTTCCAGAGTCTTTAAGCCTGGGGAGCAGAAATCCAAGGAGGGCTCTAGAATCAACAGGGAGAGCAGGGCATAGGCCCGCTCGTGACCATTTTGCTCCAGTAGCCATTGAGGCTCTTGGTCTCCTCTCTCTGCCCATGGCAGACCTGGCACCCCTCAACACACCTATATACACACTCTCAGCAATCCTTCCAGAGCCAGCCGTGCTCACGGTTCAGGGGGCATTAGACAGCTTGCCTCCCAGCAAACCTCTGCACCCTCCGAGCTGCTGGTTCCTCCATCACCTTCACTCATTCTCACTCTTCTCTCCCTTTTGTCCTCCAGTTTCACCGCAAATGTGAATTATCGACGTTGTGTGATGGTGGGGAGCTCAGAGACCATATTTTGCTGCCCACCTCGATATGTCCTGTCACCAGGGTAAGACCTCCTGCCCAGCCAGAGCTCTGCTTCTCTGAGTTCGTGGTTCAGATGTAGGCAGCACTCAGACCTTCCCGCCCCCCAGAGAGCTTCCCCAGCCACTCTTAGGGTTTGTGTTTTCAGTGTGCATTTGAAAGGGTCAGGGATGTGCCAGCCAAATTGTGAGAGAAAACTCCTCAGATGCAACTGGTCCCAACTGCTGGGTCCAGATGGACCATGGAGGAAGCACGTTCACCCTACGCACCTTGTGGGCAGAGTACAGCTAAAGCAGGGTGAGGTCTCTCTCCTCCTTTACCCCTACGGAACCTCTCTACTATGTCCAAACATGGATCACCCCTACCTTGATGCCTTTCACTGGAGTGTGTTAACACTCCAGAGAAAAGAAAGAAAGAAGCAAAATTAAACTCCTTTAATACTCACCTGAAACATTTTTGGTCTCCTGTATTGAAGACTCCTCTCTCTTTTCTTTCTTTTTCTTTTTCTTTTTTTTTTTTTTTTTTTTTTTGGTACTGGGGATTGAACCCAGGAGCATTCTATCACTGAGCTACATCCCTAGCCCTTTTTATTTTTTATTTCCCATAGGCATATGGTATTCATGTAATGGAATACCACATTGCAGTGGGAAAGAACTTGTGATCCTCCTGCCCCAGCCCTACTGAGTTGCTGGGATTACAGGAGTGCACACCACCAGGCCAACAAGATTCCTCTTTCAAACAAGCACCAATTTAACTCCTCTTCTCATCTTAAAATTGTTGCCACATTCCACAGATTCCTCACTTCTTGCCCTTGACTTAACCAGTTTTTTTTTTTTCACTAAAAATCTACAAATTTTCCTTTTGAACACCATTTGGCAGTATCAAACATACAAACTCCATAACCCAACAATTCCCCTTCTGTGGATCTTTCTGAGAAGTACAAGCATTTACTCCATGTGTGTAAGACATGTATGAGAATGTTTGTGGCAACTTTATTCATAGCAGTCAAAACTGGAAGAAATCTAAATGACAATTAACAGGAGGATAGACAAATAATTTGAGACCCATAGGTATATGGTATTCATGTAATGGAATACCACATTGCAGTGGGAAAGAACAAATTGTGCTCCCATGCAAAAACAGTATTTTAAAGAAATAATGCTGAATTAAAGAACTTGACTCAAAAAAACAAAGGCACTCTCTCTGATTCCCTCTCTATAAAATCCAAAAGCCAATCAAAACCAATGTGATCTTGGAGTCACACAGGGCTATGCTTGGAGGGGCGGCATTTCTAAGGGCTCATACATATGCAAAAATTCATCAAACTGTCCAATTTCAAATTGAGCATTTTGCTGTAAGCTAAGTAAACCTCAATAAAATAATAAATACTGAAAATACAAAACCAAGAACCACAACCGAATGCTGTATCATTAGATAATGCTAAGCAGAGAAGCTTAGTGTGAGACCTTGCTTTTTATAGTCCAAGCTTCTCCATCAACAAATTAGATTTCTGCCAATTTTAGTAACGTCTCCTCCTGTGTCCCTTGCCTGTGTCTCAAGGTTAAAGTCAGATCAAGTATTGACAGGGTCCTGGAGAGTCCCAGAGAAACTCATAGGTTTGCGTTCCTTTCTTGAAATCCAAAGTCCCACATTGAAAAACTACTCACACTGACCTGGCTTTGCTGATACTAGTCATTTGTTGTTGGGTTTTTGATTTTGTTTTTATGTACCAGGTATTGAACCCAGGGGTGCACAACCACTGAGTCACAGCCCCAGTGCTTTATTTATTTATTTATTTGTATTTTATTTATAGACAGGGTCTTGTTGAGTTGCATAGGGTCTCACTAAGTTGCTGAGGCTGGCTTTGAACTTGCCATCCTCTACCTCAGCCTCCAGAGCTGATAGCCATTTGTTTTCACCAGATCTCTTCCCTTATATTAGGTTTTTATTTTTCTTTCAATAGATGCTTGTCTTTCCTCTCTCCTCACAGGACAGACAAGGTGGAAAGTCTGATGGCAGTATGGCAGCCAAGGGCGAGCTTGTAATGCAGGTATCTCATGGATTGCAGTCCAGTTGCTTATTCCAAATGGGTCCAAGACAGTGGCCGGGAGGCCGGGGTTTGGGTTCTAAGGAAATGTACTCAACATTTGCTTTCTCATCTGATCAATTCTGTCACGCAGGAGGACACTTTATTCCGGGCCTCTGGAGTTACCTTTGACCGCCACACTGTAGGCAAGTGGTGAGAAGGGAGGTTGGCTGATCCCATCGCTGGTCTAATTGGCTTGATCACCTCTATAGGAGCAAATTACATAAGCCTTCAGTATGCAGACCTCCTAAACCATAACAAAAGTGTGGCCTAGAAGTAGACAATAGATTTTTCCAAGATTGCCAATCTGTCTCCAGAACACAACTGTCAAAACGTAGTTCGCCAAATCCAAAAGTTCTTAATCCTTCAATGTAAGTTTAAGAATTCGTTTTTACTCAGGCTCACCAGTGAACACCTTTTCTTTCTGCCTTCCACAAAAGGAATGCAAGCAAGGCATCCTGAAGAGGTACAAAGAACCAGAAAAGGAAATAGGAAAGTTAGGGCCTCCTCTTCCACCCTCGACCTAAGTCTCCTTGTTTGAAAAGGGTCATGGAAATCCTTGCATTCCTCACCTCCTGGAGGTGCTGCGAGATTAAATGAGAGTGTGCAGATTTGTTTGTTTTAAAAATTAAGCTGAAACAATGGAGGAACCTTAATAGATGAGAAAGCTCTAGACACCCAGAAGGGCAGCAAGTCAAGTGGAACACACACACACACACACACACACACACAAGCATGCAGGTATAACAGTTGTTAGATATGGATTCTTCTGCTTGTCCTACATCAGTTCTGATCGGGCAGGACCCTTGCTGTATGGATTGCTGAATACTTTTAACACTTCCGGAAGTTAAGGGCTTATTCCTCAGGCTCCAAGATGATTCTGGGTGTCACAAGTCCCTTGAGCAGTTAAAAGAATTCTTAAAAATCACAAACAGTGCTACAGTTCTCTTCAAACCACATGGCACGCTGTGTTTGCTGGCTTTTTTAGTTTAAGATCTGAGATAGCAGGCATTAGATGTTGAACATGGAGCAGAGCTGCCTCTGTGTCAGAATGTCATTCAGCTGAATCCACAAGTGCTTATTGATCGCCTGCTGCTGTGTCTGGTGCCAGGGGCCCTTGGGAAGAGGGTTATACACACACCCTGCCCTGCTCCTGAAGCATTGAAAATCCAGTTAATAATGCCTTGAGACATTTACCTAAGACAGTAAAAGACAAATACAAATAAACAACAAAAGAAACTCCAAAAGATATGACATGTTTTAAATGTAAAAGCTTCAGTTGCCATGATTGAGGGGAATTTCATAGAGGAGATGGCTCTGAAGTTGGGTCCTAAGGATGAAAAGTCGTTTGGATTTTTTTTTTTAAGAAGTCACAAAGAAGGAAATGAGCATTTCAGGGTAGAGAACAGGAGGAGAATGGTGATCAGATGCATGGGAGAGAATTTAGGAGACACTCCCTGAAGGGTGCAAGCAGGGTTGGGCTGGAACTGCAGCTGGGGTTAGAAGAAATGAGACCACAGCAGTGGAATGGGGTGAGATCCAGAAGGCCTTGATGCCAGGTTCAGAGATACAGATGTTATCCCCTGGGCAGTGAGGTGTCACTAAAGGTGTTTGCCCAGGAGTGGTGTGCCTGACATGGTGTTCTGGGAAGCGGGCAACATATAGGACTTCCCTGGGATGGAAAACACCCAAGCAGCATGGGTTCTGTGACAGCTGCTAGAGATGAAAGGACATTCCAGGGGAAGACTTGGCAGATTAGGATCTTCCCTGAAACACTGGATGAATAACAGTACCTTTATCAGGAGCACAGAACCAGGAGAAGATCAGTTTGATGGGAAAAGAAGATAAGTCAGGTTGGGGCATGTTGACCTGGTAGTGATGGGAAACGTCCACTTGAAGGCGGCTCCGGGGAGTCAGAAATGCAGGACAAGCTCAAGAGGAAAATTGGGTCTGGAAATGCGAATCTAGAAGGTGCCAGAGTGGAAGTGATTTTTTTTCACTCCATGAGTGTTATTTTATTTATGTGTGTGACCAGATGGCCACACGTTCTAGGATTGCATTCAGTTGTGTCCCTCACAGAATTTAATCTTGTGATGTGGGCACAATGCCACACCGTTGTTGAATGACTTGAAGCTACAGTGCCATTGCCCCATCTCTGATCCCAATCTCAAACCCTCATTGCCATTAGCACCACTGAAAGGCCACTTGAGCTGGAAACACGTAGCCTCTTGGCCCCTCAGAAAACTCAGCCAGTGGACAAAGACCTGCCTCCCCGATCACCTCTCCTCCATGCCTGGGCCTGCTTCCTATCCACCTTTCCGAAGCTGTCTAAGCATCAAGCTCTCGTCTCCCCCGCCCTGCTCTCTGGAAAAGCAGACCTAATTTCTTTTTCTCTTGCTTTTTAAGTATAAGATCATCCCCACCCCGGGCACCCACCCACTGCTGGTCTTGGTGAATCCCAAGAGTGGAGGGAGACAAGGAGAAAGGTATGTTCTCTTCTCTTTCAAAGTGGAATGGCTAAGACAAGCCCCTTCCTCCCCTTGACCACAGCAGAATGGAGACCCAGGCTCAAATCCCAGCACCACCACTGGGCCTTCATCTCCTGGCCCCCGGGCCTTAGGAAGATAACAATATCTCCTCTCCTAGGTTATTTTAAGAATTAGGATAGCCCAGTGCTTAACGCAGCGTCTATCTCATGAGCCACTGCAGAGTTCAGACTGAATCCTGAGAAGCCTCTTCCCTCCGAGTCTCACATGTCTTTTCTTGGTTAAAGAGACGGCAGGACTCACCTGACCTGTTCTCATCCCTGAGAATGCAGAGCACCCACCTCAGGAGTGAAGAAAATGCCCCCTTGTCTGGAAACTGGGGATTGCTAAGCAGAGTGGGAAGAGAGAGCCACTTCTGCCTTGGAGGCTGTTCAGTTCCAGGGTGATGAGCAGATGACAGTGATCTGGAATCCATGTTATGAAATAAGAATAAGTAGAGCTAAACAAGAACTATGAGGACCCCCGTTCTGGTCCAAGGGACCTAATTAGTCTCCAACTAGAGCCCTGAGATCAGGCCCAGATGTGGTCGCTCCCCTTCAGGTGTCCAAGCCCACCTCCTCCTGAATTTGCTCCTGATTGGGGGCTGTAGGGGCCTTTCTCTAGGGGGTCCTTTGATACCTCCAGACATCACATTGCCCCAGCCACACAGAACATTTGGGAGAAAGTCTTCTTGAGGAAGAAATTCTGGGTTTCTCTGCTCTGTTCTCTGCAAAGAAGGGGTGAGGCTCCTGGGGTAGGAGTTGGAATCTTAGATGTAGGGGCAGCCTTGGACCAAGGGGTGAGGATGTGGTGATGCCAGATAGACCTGGGATATACTAGGTCTGCAGGCACTCTTCTCCCATCTCACATTTAAAAGGATGCTCAATCTGACTACTGATTTCTTTTTCTTTTGCCTTTTAAGTGTAAGATCATCACCACCCCAGGCACCCACCCACTGCTGGTCTTGGTGAATCCCAAGAGTGGAGGAAGACAAGGAGAAAGGGGGTCACCCTAATGTGACTTTTTGCAATGACATTTTCCTCCCCTACCCTCTAAATTTTTTTTCTCTCTCTCTTTTTCTCCCCCATAGAATTCTTCGGAAATTCCACTACCTGCTCAACCCCAAACAAGTTTTCAACCTGGACAATGGGGGACCTACTCCAGGGTATGGAGACAGTATCTTTATTTCTCATCCCTCTCTTCTAACCTCTGCAGAAGATACCTTCTTTTGTCACCTTTTTAATGTGTTTCATCCCTGAAAAGACCATGGATGCCTTTTATCTTTCTCACATCACACTCTTCTGGATGTGTTCAGAATCACCCCTTATGGCTAACTCTGAGAAGTGGCTTCCTACCTTGTCCCCAAAATAAAGGAGTTGGTCTATAAGATGGGGAAATTGCATATACCATTCCTGTGATTGCTAGGAAGGCGACTGGTGAAATATTTTAACTTGATGGTAAAGCTGTGCTAGCGGGCGTCTTCCTAGTCAACCCAAGGTAGGAGAAAGTGTTCTTATCACTAGCATTTTGGAAATCTATGTGGCTACTCAGAGGTCCACCCTCTGTTCCACTATGGGGGCATTTGAGGATCAAGACACTTGGTTATACAATGAAATCATTGTTTTTCTGGATGATCCATTTTTGAGGTGGTTACACTCCCTGTGGCCCTTCTCCTGCTACTCCTCTTGCTGTTTCCCTGCTCTTTAGCAGAAGGTTGGAGAAAAGGAAGTGCTTTATATTTTGACTGGAGTTCTGATAGGAGGAGCTGGGCCCCGTGCCGCAGCTATCATGAGGAATTTCCAGACCCTGTAATTGGAGGGCTCCCCAGCGTGGCGCCGGAAGGCACGGAAAGACTGGGCTCTTCCCAGTCAGAATCTGTGCTCTAGCGCCACCTCCTGGCCAGTCTCCGCCTCGAGCTGTGCACAACTAGCTGGGTTTTCCCTCATCTTAACCTGCAGTTCTAACTCTGAATTCCAGGAGACCCCTCAAAGGGGCTGGCTGGAGAAAAGACCAAAACATAGAATCCGTCCCTGTCTTTGATTGTCTGACACAAAGCTGTTATTTATAGCACTGGCAGGACAAAATCAGGTTAAAATTAGAAATGTGCCAGCAGATTCAGTACTACTACCACAATTTAACTATAAAACTAATTTGAAAGCAGAATCCATCTAGACTGCTGAGGTTTCTGCCTTGGTTGCCATGAATGCCCATTTTTTTTGGATAGCTGCGGCCCACAAGTGCCTTCACCAGCCCACCCTCCTCTTGGGTATTTCAATACTGGAATGCAGTCCTCTGTCTTAACCTTTTTGATATGTTTTACCATGGGTAACAGGTCAGGGCCTACTCCCAGTGCTGGTGGGTCCCGAGTGTCTCTGATGAGTGTATCCATCTGTAATCAGACAGGCCATCTGGCTGAAGGGAGCCTCCATTCAGAATTCACTTCTTGTAGGAAAGCAGAGTTCTGCAAGAGAGATGGAAAAGAAGAAATATTAATTTGCCTTCACAGGCATCCGTGACTCAGAGAGCCCCAGGGGTCTTCTCAGACCACCAGGCTAGGCAGAGAAGAAGTATGACCTTAGATTCTGAGTCTCACCCAAGGTGTTCACAGGTCACTTCTGTTCTAAAACAGGATTTCTTAACCATGTTATGCCAGACACCCCTTTGCCAGTCTAGTAAAGACTATGGATCCCTCCTTGGAATATTATTTCCTAATACACAAAATGAAATAATACAAGATTACTGGAGAAGATAATTATGTTGAAAAATATGTACCGATACAGTAAAAAATAAATTGGTGATATAGGTCTACATATGCATTATCAACACATTATATAGAACATCCATAGCCAGGTCAAATAACTATTGCAAATTCAAAGCAGCAATGAACATACATGATAGGTTGAGATATGCCACACTGTAAAAATATCTTTGATTTTGATTGCTGCCAAAGTCATAGGTATTGTTAATAAGTCTGTGGTTTGTTGCCTACAGTCATAATTTAAGGAAATACTAAATTTCAGTGAGAGGTTAGGGAAGACATGAATGTAATATATTCTTCTTCAAGTTAATGACCTTCTGAATTCTATCCATAGACCCTCCTTGGAGATTGATGGACCCCTGGTTGAGAAGCCTGCTCTAAATTAGAGTTAAAACTTCTGGGGAAAAATGGGGTGATTTCTCCAATTAGCTCTGGACCCATAAAATTGCAAAATGAATTCAGCCAATTCAGGGCATCTCCCTTAAAGGGGAGGTTGCAAGGACATAACAAGCAGGAGAATTCAAAAGGAGTCAAAATATTGGGGGTTATTTGTATTGTGCAAACTGTAGGTTTCTCTGCCCAAATCACAGAGAATTTCTAGAAAACTGCTTTCTATTTATGTTGAATGTTGAGTCAGATTCTCCTTATACAAGGATAGCTCTCTGGGATTTTTCTACATACTCAGTGGCAATGCATAATGATTTCTAGTTTCAGAACATTAAGTGACCCTTTCAACTCCAAAAAAGAATCGAGATCTTAACATACTCCTGGGGAACAGAGAGACTCTAACTCAAAAATTCAAGCCTAGTGACAAGACTAACATGGACTTTCCTCTATTTCCCAGCTTGAACTTCTTCCGTGATACTCCAGACTTCCGTGTTCTGGCCTGTGGAGGAGATGGGACAGTTGGCTGGATCTTGGATTGCATTGGTAAGAATGGGTTGGAGGGGCCTTTGCTGGTTATTTATAGTGAGTATATTTAAAGTTAGCAGAAGGCAGCTGGGCGTGGTGGCACACGTGTAATCCCAGTGGCTGGGGAGACTGAGGCAGGAGGATCCTGAGTTCAAGGTCAATCTCAGCAACAGTGAGGCCCTAGGCAACTCAGTGAGACCCTGTCTCTAATTAAAATACAAAATAGGGCTGAGGATGTGGCTCAGTGGTTGAGTGCCCTGGAGTCCAATCCCAGGTACCCAAAATAAGTAAATAAATAAAGTTAGCAGAAGGCAATAACAAGAAGAGAGAAATGTAGCCACACTTTGTTCATCCTTATTTCTACCCTTGAACTGATGCTTAACTAAATATCTACTTTGGATTAAAAAAAGAAGAAGAAGAAATTAAAATAATGAGAGTTCTTCCAAAGACATGAAGATAACAGTTCAGTTTCAGGCCATTCCTCAAAAATATGTCATGGCCAGGGTTGAGGAGTATCACAGGTCAGATTTTGAGGGGAAGGAAGAGGGGGATTGGGACTCAAGGCAGATGCCTGCTGGACAGTAGAAACCAGAGCACTAAGCATAGCTGCATACCCAGGGGAAATCATCAGGAGATGAACATCTGGAGCCTGGGTCCAGAAAGCACATCTGGACCCAGATGTGGCTCCATGCAAGCAAAGAAAGGTCACGCTGGGCTGTGACCAAAGGGGGCATTGGAGAGGCCCAGGCTGAGAATCTGGAGGCCAGGGTTGTGGCTCAGCCACGCCTGGATCAGTGGAGACAGCACCCCCAAGAAGTGATGAAAACTGGCTGTGAAATTCTGCAATGGGGCATAGCCAAGATCTGAGCCCAAAGGACCCAGAGAAACACTGCAATGTGGAACATAAGGACAGGAAAGCCACCAGAGGAAGTGCTGGGGAGCACAGTCGTCAGAGTCAGGGAGGCCCAGAGCCAGGAGCCCCGGCCTGCTTCAGGTTTCCCATCAGTCCTTCCACAGATGCCTCCTGCATGCCTCTATGTGCCAGGCCCTCCTGGAGGATGTGGAAGTGCCACCTGAACAAACAGGTGAGCATCCTGCCCTGCTGGAGCCCACCTTCCAGAGGCCAGAACCAGGCAACACAGAAATATGTGAAATACAGAGAATATCAGAAGATGAGAAAAATATAGCCAGGAAGGAGCAAAGGAAGCACACAGGTTAGGTGGAATTACAATCTAAAACTGAGGGGTCAGGGAAGACCTCGTAGAGGAGAACTTGTTTGTAGGGACACCTGGAGAAGGGTGAGCCTCACAGATGCCTTTGGAAAGAGCAATCCAGGTATAAGGAACAGCAGGTGTAAAGGCCCTGAGGTAGGAGCAGGCTGAGCTCTTGAAGGCAAACCAGAGCAGAGGACATACAGAGAGCATTACAGAATGTGACGCAGAAGTCATGAGGGACCAGGTCACGAGGACACATAGGACATAACACTGGAACATGGCTTTTATACTGGGGGAATCCCAGGACATCAGGTAGTTTTGAGTAAAGGAGGAACAAGCAGGAAGACTACTTAGGACAGTACTGCAGTGACCCAAGTGAGATGTGACCAGAACTGGCCACAGTGGAAAGAGGAGACGGTGAGAAGTGACCAGAGTCTTTGGAAGGTAGAAGCAACAGGATTTGCGGGCAGACTGGATGTGGGGGAATGAAGGAATCAAGGATGGCCAGGACCAGGTGCTGAGCTGTGCAGGGGCACAGAGGCTCCTGGAGTTGTCACAGGCCTCCCAGGGAGGGTGCCAAGGCACACCTGCCTCCTGCTGCTCCCCCACCAGCGCAGTGGTTTCCATGGACACAGCCCTGCTGAGCAGCCACCCACGCTCTGCTGTCACCTCGGGCTCTGGAGTTGTTTGTGGGAGGAGGGAGGAGTTCTCTGGGGGCCCAGGAAGAACGGTTGATATGAAAAAGGCAGGTGGCCGTGGTACTGGGCTACCTGCAAGGTCCCCTCTCTGACATGAGGGAGGAAAACAGGCTTTGGGGAAAGTTGCAGAAGATTTATCTTCAGAGAACACAGGTGCCAGAAGCTGTTCGGAATAAGGAATGAAAGATCATGTGAGATGGGGAAAAAAAGTGTTAGGTTATTTTCCACAGATGAGAAGACCAAAGAGAAAAATCAGAGGCAAAGGGATTCATTGCTTAAGGTGCTCCCTCCTTCCCTGGACACGCGTTCAGGCATCCTTCAGTGGTCTCCACTGTCCCCCATGGTCCCCTCTCTGGTCTATTCCCACCTTCAGCCAGGGAGTGGATTTTTCCTGAATGCCAGTGGATTCAGGACATCGTGGAATCCATCAGCACCTTCCCTCTATCCTCAGGATGAAGACAAAACCCTTCAGGTGACCTGCAGGGCCCTGGGTAGCCCAGCCTCCACCCACCCTTCCAGCCTCCTGTAACTTGTCTGTCCCTCCCCCTTGGGACTCCAGCCATCCAGCCCTTCTCTCAGACCTCTGGACGTGCCAGTCCCCCTCCCCACACAGGCCGTTGCCTGGAATGCTCCCCAGCCTCTGCCCATGGACTTCTGCCTCAGATCTTAGTCTCCCCTGACACCCCGCCAGCCTCAGTCGCCTCATTACAGAATCGAGCATCTTTCCTTTCTGATATGAATGTGAAATTGTGCTTTCTGTGCGTGAGGACCCTGGAGTGTATGGTAAACACCAGCACCAGGGCTTTTCCGCCATCAGAGCCACAGCGCCTCACCCAGCATGTGGCGTGTAGTAGGCCTCCATAAACTTGTGGAGAAGCCGCTGCCAGTGAGACATATTCCCCTGGGGGCGGGGCTGCCGTCCATCCAGAGGACCAATGAGTGGACGACTGCCAGAGAGTGTGATGAGGTCATCCCTGAGGCTAAGGAAACAGCCTGGGGTGGCACCAGGTCCAGACCAAGGGAACCAGGGAGGGCCTCCCAGAGGTGGCTTCCAAGCTGAGCCACAGAGAGCTCTGTGATTTGTTTCAGGATGGTTGACCAGTGGAGTGGGCAGTCAGGCATGCAGAAAGACGAGACTAGGAAGAAGGCAGAGCCGGGGCCTGGTGCCATAGAAGGAAAGCTGAGGTGATGGGGCCGGAGCCCGAGGGTTGTCTGCCTCAACAGAAATATGGAGAAGACACTAGGAGGTAGAACTAGAGGCAGAAGGAACAGGGAGGAGGCTGTTGCAGCAGTTATCAGTGGGAAGGGATCATCCCTGCACCCAGGCATTACCGTGGGGACGGAGAGAAGAGATCACTGAGAGTCTGTTTCGCATCACTGACAAAATATCTGAGAAAAACAGATTAGAGGAGGAAAGATTTATTTTGGCTCACAGTTTCCGAGGTCTCAGGCCTTGGTGGGTGGGCTCTGTTGCTGTGGCCTGAGGCGAGGCAGAACATCATGGCGGAAGCTGTGGCAGAAGAAAGCAGCTCAGCTCCTGGCGACTGGGAAGCAGAGACAGAGAGAGACGAAGAGGCTGGGACAAGAAATACTCAGGAGGCTGAGGCAGGAGGATCGCAAGTTCAAAGCCAGCCCCAGAAACTTAGTGAGGCCCTAAGCAACTTAGCAAGACCCTGTCTCTAAATAAAATATTTTTTAAAAGGCTGGGAATGTGGCTAAGTGGTTAAGCATCCCTGGGTTCAATCCCTGGTAGAAAAAAAAAAGAGGGGGGGGGAGGGAAGAGGAAATACCCTTCCAGGCCACGCCCCCAGTGATCTACTTCTTCCCACCAGGCCCCACCTCCCAAAGCTTCATGTCATCAGCCAGGAATTCATCAACTGATGAGTGCAGAGCCCCCATGATCCAGTCACTTCCCAGGAGCCCCACCTCTGAACACTGCTGGGCTGAGGAACAGACCTTTAACACCTGAGTCTTTGGGGAACATTCCAGATCCAAACCACAACAGATGACATGGGTTTCCAGGCTCAGTGCCATGAAGATGGCAGACCTGCCAAGATGGGGACTCAAAGGGGACAGCGTGAGCAGAGGCAGGAAGGCATCAGCTTGAGTCGCAGGACCAGGATCCATGAGTGAATGGCCCCATCTTCCATCTCAACACTGGCAGGCAGGCAGCCCCAGCTTGAGCCTCCGAGCCTCCGCTGCTGAATCCTGCCATTCCTGCATCCCGAGTCACATGACTTACATCCAAGGGCACTGTGACCCAGGGTCTGTCAGTGTGCCCCTCTGGAGTCCAGTGGGTGCCTACATCTCCCTCTTTAACCAGCCTTGCCTGTGAACAGGCTGCTGGGGCTCCGTAGCCAGAGGAAAACATGTTCTGCTCTGCATTCTCTGATGGTTCTGTTCAGTGTTCATTCACAACCAGCAAGGGAGAAAAGAGTAGGAATTTGTGTGTTCCAAATTCTGAAAAGTGGTGGAAATGATAAATTATAGGTATGGGGTGTCCGTAGCACCTGGAGATTTTGCTTGTTTAACACAAGGGGTTTTTTTGGGTTTTTTTTTTTTTTTTTTTTGGTTTTTTTTTTCTCTGAGGGTTGGGTGGTGCTAAGGATTGAACTCAGCCACTGAGCCACATCCCCAGACCTGTTTTGTATTTTATTTAGAGACAGGGTCTCACTGAGCTGCTTAACACCTCACTTTTGCTGAGGCTGGCTTTGAACTCATGATCCTCCTGCGCCACTGGGATTACAGGCATGTGTCACCGTGCCCAGCTAATACAAGATTATTTTTTAAACTTTTAAATTTTTTTTAAAAATGCCCCAAATTTTCAGTTTTCCAAATGCCCCCACTATCCCTTAATGTTTTAGACCCACCCATTTTAATAACATCTGCACCTGCAAAGCCCCTGAAAAGTGGAGGAAGGGACACTGGGAAGGGACAAATGAGAATGGACTTGGAGCCACAAAGATCTGGGATTGGATTCTGGCTCCAGAATTATTTTTCCTTGGTGAATTTTCATTTCTTCATCTTCAAAGAGAACATCTTGCAGGGTTGGTGTCAGAGATGAATGGGAACAAGTGCTGGTTATCATCAGGATTGAAAAAAATGCAAACTAGGCTGAGGCAGGAGGATTGCAAGTTCAACTCAGCAAGACTGTGTCTCAAAAAAATAAAAATAAAAAGGGCTGGGCGTGTAGCTCAGTGGTAAAGCACCCCTCGGTTCAATCATTGGAACCAAGAAACAAACAAAACTACAAACCAATGTTTTTGAGGGGCATACTGTTATCTCAAAGAACAGAATTAAGATGAAATTTGGACCAACAGGTACAGGTTACAGGGAAACAGCTTTAGCTCAACATGAATTGCACATTGACAGATGTGGCACAATTTGTAGTGGTTAACACACTGCAGAAGGAAGAAATAGCTTTACGAAGTAGTGAGTTCTCCATCATGGGAGGTGTCAAACAGATTGCTGCGGAAGGGTTCATGCATCAGATCAAGGATAGCAAAATAACCCAAGAATTCTGTAATCCAATGGTATATGGTTCTCTGTTTCTTTGCATGGATTGCAGATAAGGCAAATTTTGCAAAGCATCCACCAGTGGCTGTCCTGCCTCTTGGAACAGGAAATGACCTTGCCCGATGTCTCCGTTGGGGAGGAGGTGAGTATATGATGCTACCCTGGGGACCAGAGCTCTGCTTACAGGGATGCTCTACAGAGGCGATCTGTGACCCTTTCTCTGCCTTCTGTTCCCTGCTGGGTTTCAAATAGAAGCGCCTCTTCTGGGCTCTGAGAACCCTGTGCTCACCTCCCTATAATTACTATCATCCTGAAGCCTTCAGCTTAGAGCCAATAGAACATATGCAACTTTAGGGTAAAGACCAAATCTCATTTGTCCCTTCCCAGTGCCCCTTCCAATAGGAGTTCACATAGACAAGTGTTTTCTATGTGAAATTCCCTGTCCCCCAAACAATGATCTTCTGAATTAGGACTCAAAATGCAGACAAAAATACTTCATCCCTAGTTAGAGTCATTAGGAACATTCAGATTATCCCAGGTGCCCAGGACTGTGGGATCTCATTTTGAAATTTCCCTAAAGGGGGTCACACAGTGGTAATCGGTTTACAGTGCAAAGAGCAGGCACTAAGGAGAATTTTACATATGGCCACAGCCCCCATGGAACTGGGCAAGCTGCAGAGGAAGTTCAGCTTACCGCAGAGTGGACAGATCGGTCCAGCAGGCAGAAGAGCTGCAGGGACTCCGGATGGCTTATCAATTCAAGGAGTGATTGTAGACCAGTCAGGGTGTATCAGGATTCAGAGACTGGTTCTTTCTTGGTGGGCAAGTCAGAGGAAGCAGGAGCCCGCCCTACAGGCCAGGTTAACATTCTGCCTACCACCCTGTCCATCTCCCACATGACACAGTCCTGGCATGGATCCGTTATCTCCCCCACACAGCTTCCCAACCATCCAGCCCACCAATTCAATAGGGCTCCCTTCAGCTCCACAGACCCACCCACCTTTAGCCAGCACCCACCCCCACCTCGGACTTTCAAATCACTCCAGCCTCTTCCTAATTACTCTATTGTCCTTCCCTTCTCTGTGGTTCAAGGACCACAAGTGTCTCCCCCACACAGACACACTGGGAAGTTACCTGGTCCCAGATGCCCATAGGGTCACCTGTCCTGACAGCTACCTGTGCATCAGCAACAACTTAGCCTTTCTGCTCTGGTGGCAAATGCAATGCCATCATCCACAGGTTATGAAGGGGGCAGTTTGACAAAAATCCTGAAGGACATCGAGCAAAGCCCCTTGGTGATGCTGGACCGTTGGTATCTGGAAGTCATCCCCAGAGAGGAGGTGGAGAACGGGGACCAGGTTCCATACAGCATCATGAACAACTATTTTTCCATTGGCGTGGTGAGTTGTTCAGGGGTCACCTTTCTGCATAGTAGAAAAATGCCCAAGAAGGGCTCCAGTTTTCCACTATCCCCTCTGGGTCTGTCCTGCCCTGCCTCAGTCCTGACTTGTGTCTGAGCATCCTGAAATCTGGTATAAATGTGGACACCCTCGTGACACAGCCCTTCCATCCCTTGATTATGGGGGAAATTGTTTTCTCTATTATGTTAACTAACACACAGTGAAAGGTTAGAAATTTTTCAAAAGACATATTTACCCTTTAGGTAATTTGAAGCAGTTCAAGAAAACCAACACTGAGAAATATCCAAGGGGCAGGAATAGGAGAAAACATTCACATAGGCTTCAGGAATTGGGAATTCTGATCCTCAAGGGAGGACCCTGGGGTCCCACCTGGCTTGGTGGGCTTAGCACTCAGGATTTCTTCCTCTCCTCAGTACAGTGCTCTAAGTGCTTCATAAACCTCTGTGGGGAGGCATTTCCTCCTGACTGACCACTCCCTGGTTCTCATGGTCCTTGATGCTCACCCTGTCAGCACACTCTGCATTGACTGAAAGACCTAGCTTGATGTGCCTGACTCACTAATGCAAGAGCACATGCCCTCCTGAACACACACACACACACACACACACACAACACACAAACACACACACATAGCACAAGGACAGCACCATGTTCCCTGGCATCCCAAGCCCTCAGGACAGCTAGTTGTAGCTCAGTCACCTTATTTGCTAAATTCAGCTTCAAAGAACATTGAGTGGGCACTGCTTTCTACACTGCCGGGGACGGGATGGGCGGGGAAGGGACAGTGAAAGGATGGCTCATGTTCACAAATACAGCCGAGGTTTGGGAGAGGAGTTACAGCCAGGACACTAACATTTATTGAGCATCTACTATAGGCTTTCCACATTGCTAGGCTTAATGGGGTCTAGTCCTCACAGCAGTGCTGCAGATACCCTTGTTCCCATCATCCCCATTTTACGGAAGAGCCTTCAGGATTCTTGACTCATAAGAGGCAGAACTAGAACACAAACAGCTGTACTCACCCTGAGCCCAAGGTCCTTCCTCTCTGTTTCCCCATCTTTGGAATTATGCTACCAGGTTTTATGTGCATACAAATCCCTTCACCCAGTCCTCTGCCCCAGGCTGAGTGGCATCTGCACTCCACAAACTCTTTTGAAAAATTTGGTGGTTAAAAAATATAATAGTGAGGAAACACAAAGGAACTGATGGGTAGCTTGAGGGGACAGCAGGTTGAAGGAAACGTTTTATTTTTTACTAAGAAGACAAAAGGTGAAGCACGGGAGAGGAAAGGATTACATATAATAATATCTTCTACTCACAGAAGGATTTAAAGTTTACTATATATTCAGTTACTTTTTATTCTTATGACTACTTTAAAGGGAATTATCATCTTTATTTTATGAATGAGGGGAACAGAGACTTGGATTTAGGGACTCACCTTAACTTTTTTCACATTTTTAATCATACATGATAGTTGTACATAATGATGGGATTGTTGTTACGTATTCATACCTGCATTCAATATAACAATATGATCTGGTCAATATCACACCCCAGCACTTCCCACCTCCCACCCCCTGGTCCCTTTCCACTACTGATCTCCTTTCGATTTTCGTGAGATTCCCACACACACTTTTTCCTTTTTCCTCCCTAGCTTACACATAGGGCTCTTGACCTTTTTTTTTTTTTTTTTGTATTTGTTCTTTTTAGTTATACATGACAATAGGGATGTATTTTGACATATCACACATACATGGAGTATAACTTCCCATTCTTGTGATTGTACATGATGTGGAGTTTCCCTGGTCGAGTATTCATATATGAACATAGGAAAGTTATGTCTGATTCATTCTACTGTCTTTCCCATTCCCATCCCCCCTCCCTTCCCCCATTACCCCCTGTCCAATTTGGTGAGCCTCCAATACTTCTCCCACCATTGTGAGTCAGAATCCCTATATCAGAGAAAACATTCAGCCTTTGGTTGGGGGGATTGTCTTGTTTCCCTTAGCATGATAGTCTCCAGTTCCATCCATTTACTGGCAAATGCCATAATTTCATTCTTCTTTATGGCTGAGTAATATTCCATTGTGTATATGTTCCACCCGTCTTAATTTTTGATTCTTAATCCAGAGCTCTTTTTCTATGACCAAAACAGAAGACAGAAGCATTGCTGAGCCCATTATCAGGTTCTGAGAGGCTGGAGATAATGGACTAGGAACAAGTTTAGAGGTTCCTGTGCCCCAAGCTAGTTTATCCCCCAGGCCTCCAGCCTCAGGTGGGAGGGACATCTTCCCCTAGTGTCCCCTTCCTGGTCCCCCATCCAGTGACCAGTGCAGACACCCTCCCTCCTCTTCTTGCTCTAAGAACCCTCCCCTTTTCAGACCTACTACCCTGGATCCACTTCCCCCGACTGGAGCACTGCCATCTTCAGCTCCCAACAGTCAGATGTGACCGGTGTCTGGTGTCCAGAGGGCTCCTGGAACATGGACTCCCAATCATTAGTTTTGCCAAACCTTGGGTCTTCCCAACAGAAACCAGAGTGTAGCTTGTTAACATTTATTGAGTACCTATTAAGCACACCAGGTCCAGTTTCCATGTTGGTACATGAAGTCATCATGCAGTTTTTACTGTGTTTTATAAGAGAGAGTGATGGCTTAGAGAGCTATAGAAGGAGTCCAAGCCCCTGGGTGGTGGAGCCTGGAACCATCAGCATTGAGCTCCGGGGCCCACTGAGCTGTGGCCTCTGCACAGCCCCTTCCATATTCTTGCTGCCAACACCGTGTGTGTATTTGGTGGTTTGGGGGGATGTGCCTCAAAATGGCTTACAGGGCCCCTTATCAGAAATGCAGATTCTGCTCACAACAGATTCTGATTCATATTCTGATTCAGGAAGTCTGGGAATTTGCTTGCGAGCGTGCGTGTGTGTGCGCGTGCGTGCGTGTTTTGCTGGGAATGGAACCCAGGGCCTCACACATGCTTAGGCGAGTGCTCTGCCATTGAGCTACATCCCCAGCCCTTTTTATTTTCACATAGGATTGGCCCTGAACTTGCATCCTCCTAGCTGGGATTGCAAGGCATGTGCTAGTGGGAAATCGCATTTTTAATAAGCTTCTAAGATCATTCTGATGCAGATGATCCTGACCAGGGCTTCAGAGAGGGAAGACAGCCCATCAGAACAGAAAAGAATGATCAAAGGGAAGTGGTTCTTCAGGACACAGAAATCAGAACTGAATTAAAGCAAGGAGAGGGAATCTAGAAAGCAGGAAGAGTTAGCCCATATAAGCAACGAGCAGGGAGGCTGGGTGGGCTGCCTGGAAGATTCCAGATGGAAAGGTACAGTCATGGCTGCCTTCAGATTCTTCAGCCCCAAATCTTCCCACACACTCAGCTCTAGCTGACAAAAACATGATTCCCAGCATCTCCTTGTCTGTCTCTGTCGATCTAGTGGCTGCATAAAGTGGACTTCTTTTAGTATTCTTTCCCCAAATAAATGGATACACAAAAAGGAATAGACAACCTTCTCTAAACTAAATAGCTGGACCCTAAAGCCAAGAGCCAAGCCTGATCAGTAATCATTCATGAAATTACAAATTACAATTCATTCTTGAAAATATAAATGGAAGGAAGTATGAGCCAGCTAATCATCCTCCAAGAAAACATAGAAACATTCTCCATCATCCTCAAAGGTCAAAATATTTTTCTGTCCTGGGATGACTGATAATAATCCAATGTGTTCATTTTTCAAATTACGAAGACCCACACAATTTCTTCCTCATGATTTTTTTTTCTTATACATTGAGTTTGTGCATGTATTGCACAGGAGTGAGGGACTAGAAATTCCTATCTCATTTTGGTGCACCCTTAGCCTTCTCTCAACAAAACGTTTGCATCATTTGTGTGCTCGCTCTTTAAAAGTTGGAAAGAGGAAATCTTGAGAAAACAAGTAACCAACACACAATCCTGACAGAGTCTGGGGCTGACATTTGCAGAAGGTCTTGCTCCCTATTTGACTTCCCCAACTTCGTAAGAGGAGAAGTAGGTATGTAAACCAACCCAGTTTTACCTCCTGATGATGATTAAATAGAGTCGAACTCCTTTGGCAAAGAGATTTCTGCAAGGTCTGTGCCTCTTCTGAAGGACATGGAATAGTTTATTGATACCAAGTGGCTGCTGCCTTGCATCATAAAGATGATGACAGTCACCATTGCTATGGTACCCTGGGTGCTGTAGATGGGAATTTGCCCTGATGAGTTCACACAGTCCCTTTGGTACTTACAGGACCTATTTAATAGATGGAGGATTAAATAAGACTCCAGGGAATGACTGTGGTCTCATTGCCACCACATCTCCATTCACAGGCCAGCTATAAGAACCTAAGATAATTGGCCTTATTGGTCCTTCTTACTGAGAATATCCACTGGCAAGAGATTTTTAGCATAGCCATATCCAAGACACCACTTCCTCTGGCTTCCTCCTCCCTCCTATCTATTTTTGGATTAGGCAGAAATGTCAGGATAGCCAGGTATCAGTGACAGGAAGTTTGGAACTACAAAATAATTCCTGGAGAATGCGTAACTCTGAACTCCTCACAGGCTCTGCTTTCACTGAGCCTTAACTGTATGGGTGAACAGCTAATCCCTTGATTCAATGAATCTATTTCAGATGCTAGGGGAGCCTAGGGGCCAAGGAAAAACCACAGTCGTCACACCAACCCATGTGCCATGTTCCACCTTACAGATTGTTTTAGAGTTCACCAACCAAGTTTTCCACAATGACGAGCCTCCTGCCCATTAGGGAATTTGTGAACAAGACATCAGTTGCCTGCAAACTTTTGGAATCAATCAGCTTCAGATGGTTTTTTTTGTTTGTTTCTTTGTTTTTGTTTGTTTAGTACTGGAGTTAGCCCAAGGGTCCTTAACCACTGAGCCACATCCCCAGCCCCTTTTACTTTCTATTTTGAGACAGGGTCTGACTAAGTTGCTTAGAGTCTTGCTAAATGGCTAAGGCTGGACTCTAACTTGCAACCCTCCTGTCTCAGCCTCCTGAGTCACTGAGATTACAGGCATGAGCCATCATGCCTGGCTCAGCATCAGGTTTTTATCTGTTGCCAGGAAAGGTACTAAGTCGATGGAAATCACTGAGGAGTGACAAGGGGTCTACACTTTTCCATTCCTCAATCTGCCATAAGTTTTGAGAACAATCTGAATTTCAAATAACCTGTCCTGTTGTCTCTTTCTGTCTTCTTATCTCCCTAAATTGCCAGAGTGACTTGGCCCTGCCTTGTCCAATATGGCAGCTGTGAGCCACATGTCACTATTGTGCACTTGAAATGAGGCTTGTCTAAATTGAGATGTGCTGTAAGTGTAAAATACACACCACATTTCAGAAATGTGCTATGAAGAAAATAACTTAAAATATCCCTGGGGCTGGGGATATAGCTCAGTTGGTAAAGTGCTTGCCTCACATGCATAAGGCCCTGGGTTCCATCCCCAGCACCTTAAAAAAATAAATAAAATAATAATAATAATTTTTAATATTGATTATACATTGAAATGATAATATTTGAGAACTATTAGGTTAATTAAAATGTTACTAAAATTAATTTTACCTTTATGTTGGTATGTGAAAATATTTTCAAAATTTTAATTTCATCTGCTTCTTTTTTACTTTTTTATGTAACTACAAGAAAATCTTAAGTTACATATATGGCATACACTAAATATCTACTAGACAGCACTGGCCTAGATGTTCCAATATCTCAAAGTCCAAATAACAGCTGCTTACATTGAAAGGGGCCCAAAATTGTTGGTCCAACCATGTGCTTAAGAGTTTTACTTGAGGAAAAAATAGCCCCGCGTCCACACCTTTCTTGGTCTCCTCTTCACCCCATGCTGCATCCAAAAAGACTCCGGATAGTGAGGCCATCAGAACTGCATCATGGCTCCCATGAGTTTGCAATTCCCAGTACTTGGCGTCATCACGGAAGTGTCATTTTACTGTAATCATCACCAAGAAAAGATTTGGTGTAGCCTTGATTTCCAAAATCCAAATGAAATCATTATTGATTGTCAATATGCCAAGATCAGCCCTTGACTCAGAGATGCTCAAGAGAGCAAAAGTGAATCTCGACTCTTCTTTTTCATCTCCAGATAGAGAAACATGGTCAGGATCCTGATGATCCATCACCTTTTCAGGACTTGAGAGCAAAGGAGCCACTTAGCTCTCCCTGGCTACTTTATTTGTCAAGGAATGACACTGGCAAATTAGGAACTACATGCTAAACTAATAATATTTTAAAGGCTAGTCTTTGCAAATGCTTGTTATGGAAAAACCAAGGACAATGAGAACTATACAAAGGGAGGGGCCTGTGCAAATATCCCAGAGAAGTACGAACCAGGAGCTAGTCGCAGCTGTACTGGAGGGAGAGATAGTGAAGTACAAACTGTGCCAAGCAATATACGATTGCTTTTTTCTTTCTTTTCTTTTTTTTTAATTTTTCTGACAGAGGAAAATTAGTGCTTCAAAGGAACACAAGTAGATGGAATGTTTTCTTGAAATCTAGAGAAGCACTTGACAATGTCACATGAACCTTATTGAGCATGTTCACTGAAACTTGCTCCGAGCTAGGGAGGTGATGGGAGCCTGGGAGCATGAAATGCTGTTGCCCAAAGAAGCCACTCGGGCCAAGCTGTGTGGGCCCAGGGGGTGGGAAGGAGGCCTCCTTGGGGTTTGCACACTTCCCACCACTTGCACAGAGGGACCTCACCCAGACTTTAACTCTTGATGTGTCTTAAGCTAAAAATAAAATCAGTATGTAAAGTTTAATTGTTAAACTCCCAAGACATTATTTCAGCAAGGAATGTTTGCCATACATAAAATTAGCTCTTTTTTTTTTCTTTTGTACTGGTGGTGTTTAACCAGTGAGCCTTATTCCCTATTTTTTTTTTCCTGAAAAAAATATCTTTTGTCTAGAGGCAGGGTCTCAACTGAGTTGTTTTTAGACCTCGCTAAGTTGCTGAGACTAGCTTTAAACTTGCAACCCTCCTGTCTCAGCCTCCAGAGCCGATGGAATTATAGGCATGTGCCGCTGCCCAGCAAACTCATCTTCTTGATGTGCTCTCTCCATTTATCAGACAGTGGCTGCTGGCTGGGGTCACTCTGATTCCAAGTGCAACTCACCACACACAGTACATGCTCAAAAACGCTTCTTCACTGAACTATACCTCCTGACATTTTTTTTTGTTTGTTGTTGTTGTTGTTGTTTTTTAATCAGCATTTACAAATGATCTTTTGTAGAGTTTTCTTATAGAGAAATGGAATATGCATTAGCTAAAAATCTGCTGGATAGAATTTCAGGCATTTTTTAGCCACATATTCCAGCAAATCGGTTTCTGAAGTTTTTGTTATTGTTGTTCCTGAACAAATCTGAATCAGCTCCCTTGTTTCTGGGTCACCCCATCTCCAGCCCAATTAGCCTGCTTGTTTCTGAAGCCCAGCACCTGCACCCAGTGTGCTGGCATGGGGCCTGGGTGGTGGTGGTTGGGGGGGGGGGGGCGCGGTACACATTCTTTTGCTAGAAAACAAGACAATTAATGAGGGTGGAAGAACAGGTTTGAAGAGGAAAGTTGAGTCCATTTTTGGTGTTGAAGCTCAGGGCTGGTTCTAGAGCTATTCATTGTGGAGCTACCAGCATCTAGATGCTAGAAACAACCATGAGAAACAACTCATGGGACTACCCACAATGGGAGTGTGGGCTGCACATAAAATTCAGGGCTAAGAAGTTTGGATCAGAGGTTAGAGAGCCTGGAAGCATGGGGTCATGACAGCCATCCTTGTGGGGAGTTCTGAGGTGCCGGTGGCCAAGAGTGCACCAAAGGATATGCCAATAGGGAGTATAAGAAAATGTCAGTAGGATGTGTTTTAAGATTCTCCTTGACCCTGGAAGCAGTCCTTTGGATGGAATGATCAAGAAGCAAAAGCTAGTATGTTTTCTAATTATCTATCAGATAGATTATCCATTGTCATTTATTATTTCTACTAACATGAATGATTAAGAATTAATACATAAGCCAGTCAGTGGCACATGCCTGTAATCCCAGCAGCTCAGGAAGCTGAGGCAGGAGAATTGTGAGTTCAAAGCCAGCTTCAGCAAAAAAAGATGCTAAGGAACTCAGTGAGACCCTGAGACTCAGTGAGACCCTCTAAATAAAATACAAAATAGGGCTGGGGATGTGGCTTAGTGGTCAAGTTCAATCCCCAGTACAGGAAAAAAAAAAAAAGAAGAAGAAGAAGAGTTAATACCAACCAACATGAGCTTTCTGGTTTTCGCAATGTACTGTAGTTATGTAAGATGTTTTCCTTGGGGAATGCTGGGTGAAAGGGACATAGGAACTCTGAACTATTTTTGCAACTTCTTGTGAGTCAAAATATTCCAAAATAAAAAGTATTTTACAAAACCATTTAATATGGCAAGGCATACCCAAAGAATCACTCCCAGCCTCCCACATGGGCTACTTCTGTCTACCTGCTCACAGACCCTCATTCTCCTCAAAGAATTGGGCTTTCCCCTTCACTCATCCTTTAACTATCTGCTTCTCACTGGGCCAGGGATGGAGTGCTCACTGCAAGGGCCCTGGAGTGGACCAGGGCACCTCTAAGAGTATTGGCGGCACTAACTGTACCCTTGGACTTGGTGTTGGGCCTCTGGGATCTGGAACCTCCCCTGTGAGATGGAATCTCAGGGTTGGGGGATTCGGTGAAGACGTGTGCAATCCTTTCCGCCACACAGCACCATTAGAAGCACTAACCAGGGTTCTGCCTTCTTCTCTTTCGCTTTCAGGATGCTTCCATTGCACACAGATTCCACATGATGAGAGAGAAACACCCTGAAAAATTCAACAGCAGGTAAGAGGCTGCAAGCCGGCTGCTGCGCTGCCCCGCCCAGCCGCCCTGCCCAGTGCAGCCAGCCAGACCCGGGCCTCCCACCTGCTCCTACGGAAATGTTCTTGGCCTGGCCGCCCCGGGACTTCGCTTCCCTGCCACGTTGCCGGAAGGAGGGTTTCCATTTCCAAGAAAAAGAAAAAAAAAATGTCAGAAACCTGCCGCAGTCTGGCAGCCTGTCCCTCAGTCCCTCCCAGAGGATCTGTGCAGAGGGAGGGATGTGGGGGTGGAAGGGGTGTGGGGTGCCCGCCTTTGCGGGTAGTGGGGGGAGTCTGTCCTTGGCTAACTGGAGCCCCTGCGGGGGCTTGGCTGCTTCCTGCAAAGGTGCAGCACCCCCACCCCAAATCCTGCCGCGGCCCCGCATTTTTTTTTCTGGAAAGGGTGGAAGGGACTCAACTTCTCTAGGTCCTACATGGGAGGTGGTGGCAGCCCTGGGGTTTGGACCCAGAGTGCCAGGAGGGCGTCGCCTCTTCCATCCCCGACAGCAGAGGGCAGCAGCAGAGTGGCACGTGCAAAGGCAATAGACCTGGAGCCCACCAGGCCCCACCTGAGCCTGGGCGCCCTGTGTGCAGTCTAGATGTTAGATTCAAAAATGAAAGGGAAGAGAAAACCAGGTCTTTTGCAAAGGAAACCAAACCCTTCTTGCATGCCAAGGGAATTTACCAGAACTGAGTTCTGACTGGGCACATAGCTACCCCTGGGATTGTCAAAATTGCCTTTCTCCCTTCTTATTTCTTTCTCTTCTTCTTCTCATTAGCTGACTTCTATTCTTTCTCTTTCCATTTTATTGTACTATTTCAAGATGACCACAGGATCCCACCCCAACCTCAGGCAGGTGGGGAGTAGGGTGGATACTACTTTGGACTTGATCTTTGAACATGAGGGGATTGACATTTATTTACCCCACAGAATTCTCTTCAAAGCAGAGGTTAAAAGGGTCTGAAGACATTCATTTAAAGCCCAGCACCCTGAAAGAGCCGGACATTATTATTATTATTACTCTTTGCCCTGACCCCACAGCCTGGGGGGGTGTGAGGGGCTAACCAAGAAAAAGCAAGCCTTTTTAAGGATCAGAAACTAAACATAATGAAGCTACTTCCTCCTCTGGAAGAGCGATCTGTGGGATCTAATCACAGCTGAAGTAACTTTATTAGGATGTGTATTCTGTCACAGCCTATTCCTTCTCACTCCTAACACTCACAGATCCTACACACTCACTCCACACTGCTAAACGTCCGTACTTCCAGTCCCTACCACTGTAGTCTCAAACTTGCAATTCTGTTGATTCTCCTCTCAATCTTCTTCGCTCCCGAATATCTACACAGTTTTTTTAAATACTCTTCTTCCACCCATTCCACAGGATTCACACAAGTACCCTGACACATGCTCACACTCATGTGTCTGAACATTCCATCTGCTTGTGAAATCTGTACGTTCTGTTCATTCATTCATTTATCCAACAGTATTTTTTGAAAACATTCTATCTACCAGACACTATTCTAGAGGTGTTTTGGATGGACTGGTGCAGGGCACTCCCAGCCCTTTGGGGGAAACAGAATGGAAAGCAGATGTGCATCATGGTCTGTTAAGTGATGTGGATAGACGTGACCAATGGCAATACAAAGCAAAAGTGTGGAACTTGGCATGGAGGGTTTTCTAATGAGAGAAATGCCCCATCCAAGACACAGAAAACAGTGTTTTCCAGATTGGCAAAAGGAGAAGGGTAACTCTGAGAGAAGGAACCAAATGTAGGAAAAAATACAAAGGAGTGAGGGTGCAGCATGCTTGGGGCAAAGGAAGTCGTTCACTGCAGCTGGTTGTATGGTGTCTTGGCATGGGAAACAAGCAAAATCTCTGTAATTTGTAGAGAACGAGGAAAGAGGGGGAGAGAAATTTCTCCATATTCCAAAAAATCAGTAGGTCAACATGTGACATGAACAGAGCAATCATCAGCCATCCACACGATTAAATACAATTAGAAAGATAACATCTGTCAGGAAAAAAAAAATGTACTGTGCAAAACACAGTATGAACAAAGCTACTGTGATCTGTATAAACCATTTTCTTTCCCACTTCGCAGACTTCTCAGAGGTTAGGTTCATGCCTCACTCTTCACCTGGTTGAAGTCAAGGTGTTGTGGTACAGTCACCATGGGTGACAGACACCTATATTTGCATTTAAAGAAATGATGACATAGGATGTTGCCTCTATTTCACAAGGTCACCAAACTCTTCCTATTAAGAGCTTTGGGTCCATACTGCTTCTTTTCTGCCTGCTTGCCCATGTCCAAAATACCCAGGAGTGCTCAGTTTGTCCACTGAGAGGCAGGCAAGCAGCCATTTTCTCTAGGCTTCCTTATTTAGCATTGGAGATGGTTTTAAATAGGCAGGTGGTTGTTGCCATGGTTACCCCATTACACCAGCAGCTAAACTTAGGAAGGGCCACAAGGGATAGGAAGAAAGCTTGATACCCAGGATTTGGAAATGTAAACGATATTATCAAATAGGCTTCATTTTACTGAGCTGAACTTGGGTTCTCCAAAGAGCAGCCACAGCTTGGCTAGAAATCTTTACCATTACTGCCTGGAACTGGGCCCTCAGGGATAACCTTGAGGTTAAATACAGGGAGTTATGATTGTTTTGTTTCATTTTGTTTGGTTTTGTTTTCAGCAAGGGAGTGTGACTAGTCAGGGCTGGAACTCATCAGGAAAGTTGACTCTTTCCCATCTCCAGTTCATATTCCTGAGCTATTCTAATAAGAATTCTTAACCCAGGGTTCAGGGGCTTTGGGGATTCTCAGAACACCTTGAAATTGAACCTAAGATCTTAGATATATTGTTCTGGAGAGAATCTCCATAACTAACAGAATTTCTTAAAAGGACCTAAAACCTCCAAATGGTGAAAAATCACAGTTCTAAGGCTTCTTTGATTCTTAAGGGACGTCAAATATGACTCAGCTGTTAGGGTTTCAGGAAATTTTTCCCCCAGTGGTCTCTTTGTATAGGTTGCTGCCAAGAAAGGTGGTGGATTGCATGAAATTGTTTCCCTAATGAAATAGCTTTGTTAATGGAGCAAGAACCAGACTTAAGGAGGTAGCAATACGGGCCATGTGTGATGGTGCTATTTTTGATCCCTTCTACTACCTAGTCTTTGAATTACTAGGTTCATAGTCTAGCAAAGAAGAAAAAACATTCCTCAAATATTTTTATAAAACTATTTTAACATACAAAAATGTTACAGGAAGAGTATACAGGAAGTCATAGAGTATATAGCACATTTTAACAGTTATATCCCAAGCATCATTCACAAGTGGATCATTTTTGAGTGTAGAAACAGTGTTACAAGGGACCCAAAGAATTATTGTCCACTTTTGAACTCCTACAAGATGCCAGGTGGTATATTAGTTTTTTAAAAAAATATATTAAACTATTTAAATCTCAAAACAATTATATAAGGTAAATATTATCATTTTCATGTTACAGATACAGAAACTGAGGCTGGGAAAAACTAAGTTACCTAGCTGAGATCACAGGTTTTTGTTTTTTTTTTTTAAGCTGTGAGATTAATTTGATTTCTGACTTATCTTAGTTGAAGACCTTTTGCTGTACCTGCTGTGACCCCCAGATTTCCTTTAGCAAATACCTACTATTACCAGATGCTCTGATAGGTACTTTTTTGGGGGGAACTTGAGTTCCAATTCAAGAATACTTAACTACAGAGCTAAATCTCCAACACTTTTTATTTTTTATTTTGAAACAGGGTCTCCCTAAGTTGCTTAGGGCCTCACTAAGTTGCTAAGGCCAGCTTTGCACTCCTGAATTACCGGGATTACAGGTGTGCACCACCACACCCAGCTCTAGTAGGTACTTTATACACAATCCCTCTCAGTACTCATAACTTGCAGGTAAGTGTTATTGTCCCTTTTTTAGAGAGGAAGAAACTGAGGCTAAAGAGAGTGGATTTCTCATGGGCTCATCCAACTATATGAATCGCCTCAATGAGAAAATGCTTGCTGAGTGCAGAAGGAGGAGACCAATTATATCTTGTGTGTAATGAGTCTTCTCCCTATCTCAATGTGCATAGCAGGGAGCAGGCATGGCTATATGATTTTGTGTGACCCAGAAAAAAATTGAAATGTGCCTTCCCTTGTTCTATTAAGAATTTAAAGTTGGTGAGCCTTCCAAAGTGTGAGGCATAGATCTCACACTGATGAGTGAAATGAGGGAAAGGAAATAAGAGAAAGAAGGCAAATTTTCCAGGTCTTGACGAGGGGAGAGTTTACAATAGAGGCAAAATAATGGAGGAAAGAGAGTATTTTAACTAGGGGATAAGGAGAGGGATTATCCATCCTTCAAAGGGACAGCAGTCTACTAGCAGGACTTCCATGAAGAATGCTATCCAGTCCTTTATGAAGTTTCCAGATTAAGTCTCTGTGAAGGGTTTTGTACATATGAAATCTACACTAAAAACTATCTAATTCCAGTGTCCCTGGCAGTGAGAATCCAGAAACAGAAGTCTAACTACGGAGGTTTTTTTTATTGTTGGTCAGAAACTCAGAGCACTTGAGGAATGTGTTATTCAAACCTGCTGAGTGTCATCCACTTGAATATGTCCCTCAGCAGTTGAGACTGAAGCAAGATATTTCCTGTCGGGCCTTTCAAAGGCACCACAACCGTGCTTCATTCCTTACCCAAGGCTGACCACCTTTCCCAAAAGCCCTCGAGTAATTAACAGGCTCTGGAGTGTTGGCTTTCTTGGAGCCAGGCCCATGGAGTAGCTGACGAGGGGTTCCCCAGAAGCCCTAATGTAGCTTGAGTCCTTAATAGGTTGCAAATACAACTTGCAAAGAACTAAGCACTTCGTAGATATTTATAGAAGGAGGCAGCAGGGTATAGCCGAAGCTGGCATCCAAACCTGGCTCTGCAACTTGCTAGCTGTGTGACCTTGGGCAAGTTAATCTTTTTAATCCTTTGCTTCCTCCCTTGAAAATCTTGCAAGGTTGTTGTAAGATGTAGTAAGTTCATGGCACACAATAGGTTCTCAATAAATATTTCTTGTTGAATATCATTGACTGGCAAACAGAGGAAAGCATTGCTGAAATTGCCATAAAGCATTAACAATCAGATACTCTTTTGATGGAGTGGCAGGTGGAATTCAGTTCTCATTCTCATAGGATCTTTGGTCTATAGGCAGAGTCCTTTAAAAGAAGAGTTTGAGAACAACTAAAAGTTGGAGGACACCCCAGAAACGATGAATTGAATCTGACTTAATCCCTCTCTTAGAGGATGGGAAAATGGCACCAATTATCTATCCAGTGTTGACTTAGGTTTTCCAGGATGGGTGCTGTGGAGGAAATTCCTCCTCCTGGCTCCATGTGGGTTCAAGAAGCAGAGGTTTGGGGTCTGAACATCATAGATTCTAAGTCCAGAATCTAAAGACAGAATCAAAGTGGGGAGTCCAAGACCCCAGCTGAAATGGTACCAGAAGAAGCAGAGTAGGGGTGAGAGAGGGAGAGTGGCAGGGCAGGTACCATGTGGTTTACCAGCTGGGTCCATGGAATGCCCAGCTGGTGGCTAGGCAGGTGGCCTAGGGAAGTCAGGTGCTGGAAGATGTGACTATTCTCCCCATCACCAACCCCCAACCTTAGCTGAACTCAGAGATGTTCAGTGGGAGGAGGAGCAACATAAGCTAGCAAAGCTCTAGGCACATAGTTCTAAAAATGAAAGTGCCTCCTCTCTTGAATACCATGGTATGCTCTGCAGTCCCAGCATGCAGTGTATCCCCATATTCGTAAGGTAGTCTTCTTTTATCTAAAAATAAAACCATCTTAAGTTATTTTTTTCCAGAAGCACTATGAAATAGCCCAATATCACAGCCCAGATGTTTAGTTTTCCCAAAGCAAAGGATTAAAAATCGTCACTACTGGAGTCTGCATTCTGTGCCCTAACTTGGGCTTTAGCCCTTCTCATCCAGCAGCACTCAGCACCCCAAAATAGACCTACCCTAGGTACCCAGTACTCCAAACTGTCTGCATCTATTTCCCCCAATAGGTCAAATTCTTTTTTTTTTTTTTAATAGGATTCTGAAAAGCCCCCATCATAAATGATTGTAGCATTTTCTGTTTCCTTCCCCTGTAGGCATTCATTCATCAAGGAAATGTTTGGTGCTGTGTGCTCAAGTATCTTTGGCTCTTGACATCAGTCCTGACAGAGCAACTTACTTCATTATTTGACCATTCAGATACTAACCTACAAAAATGCTTTAGCCCCCACCCAACCCCACCTCTACTTGGAAGAGGCACAGCAACTAAAATGAATGAAATATGGGTTCATATTTTTTCTCCAGGCTCTCATCATTACGCAACTGCAGAAGCCCATGCTTTTTTGGCTGGATTATTTGTTTACAGTCAGCCCTCAATGATTTGCAGAAATGCAGGAGCAGCCACATGGATCATCTAAAGCTGTGGATGATCAAAGATTTTAGGAGGCTGCTATTAATATTTGTGCAGTTCTCTCCACCCTGACATTCACAGTATTTTAAATAATATGATGAAATCAATATTAACTCTTAGTATTGCCTTCCTTTTCCCGCCTGGCTTCCCAGTCAGCGTGGAACCGGCAAGAAAAACTCTCAGAACATGCACAGGGGCAGCCTTTGGGACCTTGGGGCTCTCTCCAAAGTTGCCATTTGAACAGATCAATTCCTTATGGCAGCTTAACAGGCCTTTTCTCCTTGTCCCTGCCAGGCTAGAATAAGAAAGGTATTATTCATGTCAACAAAGAGCAGAATCAGTTGGTGATAATGTCAGAAGGAACTTGAAAGCAAGCTGTTTTTCAAGACTTTTGGCCAAGTAATCCAAAAGTTATCAGTATTTCTCGATTGATTGGTTTTTAGAAGCATTTGCATCAAAGAGCTCAAGGTATAGCATGTAATCAAGTTCAGAAGGTGAGGGTTAGCATGATAACCTCATGAAAGAAAGTCAGAGTACACAAAGTAGAAGCAAGGTGGGAACTGCCAGGGCCCTTAGAGGTGTTGATGGTCTGGATGCTTTTCAGAAGGGAGAGGTCAAGAAGGTACGGGAACTTTAAACTTTTAATGATTTGTAGGAAAGACTGACTCTGAGGTTGTTTTACCCAAAAAAGAGGTTTAGGGAAAAGTGATTATTGGCCTCAAATATGTAAGAGGGTTTTCTCATAAGGGAGGAATTGGGTTATTTGGCATGATAAATCAGAAGGAAAGTGACTGGAAAGACCAATCTGAGCCCCAAACTAGGACATCACTTCTACCAGTTAGAGCCATCCTCAAGTATAGTGGGTCATTAGGTACATTGGTGGGTTTTCACATTTTCTATGCAAGCAAGGTGCTAGATAAATCGTTTTGGACTCCAATAGAGCTAAAGGCCCAAGAGAATAGGTTCTGTTATCAGACAACCTGGATTCAAGTCCTGCAGTTGTCACTACTTTTGTGTGACCTTGACCAAATTGCTCTTCCTAAACTTCAATCTTCTGACCCTGAGAATTGGAATATGTCTCCATATGTGTTTTGTGTGGCTGCTCTCTCCAATTACCACTAACTTTGTAGCTTAAAACAATACTACATTATCATATGACCGTTCTGGGGGTCAGAAGTCTCAACTAAGTGACTCTGGGCCAAACCAAGGTGTCATCAGGGTTGCATCCTTTCTGCAGGCTCCGGGGAAGAATCTGTTTCCTTGTCTTTTCCACTGGAGGCTGTCCCCAGTCCTGTGCTGTGGTCTCCTTCCATCCTTATAGCCAGCAATGGCCAGTGGGATCTTTTTCACATTACATTCCTCCAACAGGCTTTCTTCTGCTTCTTTTCCACATATCCAGGCCCTTAAGATTAGGCCCTTAAGATTACATTGGAACCACACAGAATAATCCAGAATAACTACCCCACCTCAAGGTCAGCAGACTCAAAATTTAAAAATTTTTTTAAACATTTATTTTTATATTTTTTTAGTTGTAGGTGGACACCTTTATTTTATTATGTGGTGCTGAGGATTGAACCCAGTGCCTCACACATGCTAGGCGAGTGCTCTTCCCTTGAGCCACAACCCCAGCCCTCACAATTTAAATTTTATCTGCACCCTTCTTTCCCCTTTGCCATAAAACATAACATATTCACAGTTTCTAGGAACTAGAACATGCATCTTTAGGGCATTGTTCTTCTTACCACAAGTACCTTACCTCGTGGGTTTATTCTGGGGATCCAATGAAAGAATGCATTTAAGGGCTTATTATAGAGTCTGGCATATCAATGGTGCCTATTATTATGGTTATTAACATTCTTATAATTACAAAGAAAGAGTCTGCATCAGATAATAGTCACATTTGATGACTCAGGCACTCTTAAAACTGAGATTTAATGATTCTCTATGATGGTCATAGAGTAATAGAGTAATCAATGTAGAAACATATGGCATTTTTTTCCTTTTCACACATCTTGATTTCAAGTTTTTTCAAAAAAATATCAATATATTTGTCATTATAACGATTTAATAATACATCACATAGTATTATTACATAGTACATTGAAACATCATTATAAAAAAATTGAAAAGCTCAAAAAAGTTAAAGAAAAAAAACAAATCAATCATCATTCATAGTTCCATCATTCAGAAACATAATATTGACTTTTGATGATCTCAGCGGTTACCTTGATATGCATATCCTAAAATATTTAGGACAATATGTTATTATAAAATTTTATGTACCATTTTTAAATAATTTTTTTTCATAAAAGTCATTCAGGCTCATTATAGACAAATTAGTCATATTGCACCCATTCCCCCCCCCGAAATAAACCCTGTCCACATTAAAAAATATTTTCTTACAGCACTTTCATTGCACTGTTTCATTTACTTGAGCTCACACTGTATACACGGGTTCAAAACACGATTAACACAACATTGCTTATAAGTTTTGAAAGGAAGTGATAGAAAGCAGCTGATTGGAGTGCATTTATCTGCAGCAGAAGTTTTATTAGATTTTTCCAATTAAAAACTCCCAACGCACTTGTTCAGTCAATATGAGAGTTTTAAAGCTATTATTCAACTCCCTTTGCATTGGAAATAACTATCTGATATGTTCTGCAGTTCTACTTTTGTGGAGGATAAATAAAAAAGATCTTATTCTCTTTGCACTGTTTCAGGATCTGTGCATAATTTTACAGTATCTCAGGAGGGCCAGTTTCTATGTTATTTTACTTTAGCAAGGGTTGCCTTCAGAACTTTGCAGTGGTGTAGTTTTTAAACACAAGTGAATAAGAGTGTATTTATTAAAGTGTTTAGAATTCAGTCCTACTGCATCCCATACTAACAATAGTAGTTATCATTTGCTGAGAACCTTCAAGAATCTCATGTATATTATTTTTAGTTGGCCCAACTTTCCAAGTAAAAGGTCAATATTAAGGATCCATTTTACAGATGAGAAAACTGAGGCTCAGAGAGAGGCTATGCAAGTTGTTCCAAACCCCATGAGTTAATAGAGGAGCTGCTGTTCAAATCTAGGTCTGTCTGACTCCACAGCCTCCATTTATCCCATCACATTTTCCTGCCTCTCTTTGGGCCCAGTTTGATGCCTCATGACCAAAGAAGCACCCAAGAAAGAGACTAGAGAATAACTTGAATCAATGAAAGGACCTACATAAAAACCATAAATAAACCCAAATCACTTTTCCTGGGGAAAAATAGAGAATGTATTGGGAACAGACCTCAAGCAAAGGATTCATGGTAGTAAATGGCAGACCCACTTCCTTACTCTTCATCTCAGCTCAGGAAACAATGTGGAGGGGCAGGGATTTGGGAATGTGCTTGTGCTTTAGAGGTGAGGTATTGTTTGGGGTGGGAACAGGAATCTTCTAGTCTGGAGACATATTAAAAGCTGAAATGAATTCCTGAGAGAAGTTGTAGAATCCTTTCGCGGGTTTCCCAAAGCAGAACATTTCATTCATCTGGGGTCACAAACTTTATCTTCTTTGAGCCCAGAGGTGTGCTTGTTGCACCGCTAGGCCCCCTCCCAGCCAGAGCTCTCCACCCACCACTCTTCAGCAGGTCTCCTGTGAGACCTCTTTCCTCCTGTGCTCCTCAGCTGCCCAGTGGTCCCCAAGACCACATGCCCATATGCCAACCTTGGGATTAGTCACTTCTAATCAATCATGTCACCCTCCCTGGGTAGGCCCACCCCATCTGGAGCTGCCTGGTAGTCACCCTGAGATGTGACTACACATAATCTGCCATCGCAACTGTGTCCATTTTATAGAATTTAAGCTCCCTTGTATTTGCATAAAATCCTCCTCAGATGCCAATCCCACCTTCTCCTTGACTTGCATCGGTTCTCTCACCTTCCCTCACACCTGCCCTTGTGTTTTTAATTCTTCTGTCTAGTGTGACATCCCCAATTTTGATTTAATCATTATCTATTACTTGTTTCAAGATGCTGCCCCCAAATTCCTCCCTCACTGACCAACCCTGGCCCTGGCCTTCATGTTTGCATTCAACTTTCTCTTAGAATTCATCTTCAAGGTTTTTGACACTTTTCCCCACTTTGATTTTTCTTCTTGTTTTGTTATAATCTGTTTATAATCTGCTAGCTTTTCAGCACATTCATAAGCTTTCACTCAGAAAGAGTCTGACCCTGTTTGGGACCCACTAAACTAAAACTGTAAGGGTGGGACTGAGCATCTTTCTTCATTTAGCCACAATACATTGAGCATGATTTTGTTTTAGCTTCCTGCTAGGGCTGAGAGGAAAAGTGGACTGCCATAACCGCTTCTTTCCGGCAGTGGATGGGTCTTGCTGGGATGATGAACACGTTCAGAAGCTATAACAACTGTATCAGTATCTGAGGGCTGCTGTAACAAAAAGATCACTTAACAACAGGGAATTTATTCTCTCACAGTTCTGGAAGTTATAAGTCTGAGAGCAAGATGTCAGCAAGGTCTGTTCCTTCCCTAGGATCCAAGAGAGAATGCATTCCATGTCTATCCCCTTGCTTCTACTAGCTGCTAGCAATCCTTGGCATTCCTTGGCTTATAGATGCATCACTCCAGTCTCTGTGTCCTTCATCACAGGACATTCCCCCAATGTGTCTCTCTATTTCCAAGTAAGGTCTCATTCACAGGTATGGGGAGTTAGGGTTTCAGCATATCTTTTTTTCACAGGGATACAATTCAACTCACAACATCAGCCCTCCCCCAATCTCTGGGGGAGGAGGAATATAATATAATATGGTGATCTTTGTTTCAAAGGGAGGACATGAACAATGAGGGTATTGTGTTGCTGAAGCACCTAACTGTGAAAGTGAGATTAGACTTCAAAAAGAAGGTAAATTTTGAGTGAGAGCTTGGGAGATAGAAATGGGACTTCACTGAGGGTAGAAGGAACCAGAGGCAAGCTAGGAGGAGGGAGGCAGCCTGGACAAAGGACATAACGTGTGGAAGGTCCCTGGCAGGAGAGGAAAGGTAAGAGATTCCAAGTGAGGAGGAAAGGCAGGTGGGAGAGAGGTGGGATGAAGCTCCTGTGGCAAGATGGTGGTGGTCTTTGGAGGAGTTCCCACTTTATCCTAACCATAGGCACGTGAACAGTGCAGACACACAGTCATCCAGTGTCTTTTGAATGGATCAATGAAAAAATGACTTCCTGTCAAAATTTGCAGAGCAAAGATTCCAGAGCTTCTCTTAGAAACATCTTTAAATACTGAGCCTTGCTGCAGTCTTACTAAAGTGCAGGATGTTAGGCTAGACCCAGGAAATAGAGAAAAAGAGAGGAAGAGGTAACTCCTAGGGTAGGGTGTCAGGAGAGAGCTGGGGGAAGCCAGCTCTGCTGACCTCCAGGAGCTGGGTAAACTATGGCAACCAACCACAGAGCTTTCTTACAAACCCTGGGCTTTAAAGCAAACTGTCGGGTTGTGGAAGTAGAAATTCATATTGGGGGGGAAAAAATTCCAAAGTTTCTCTCTTCCTTTCCACCACAATTCAGATTCCTTCATGCGGAAGTCAATTCAGGTGGCTGTGAAAATTAGTTTAACATATCTTTTTGTTTGTTTCTTGCTTACTTGCTTGTTTTTAGTTACAAAAAGAATGTCAAAGATCATTAACCTTCTATTGGGCTTTATTAATTAGAACTTTGGAAAATTGTTACCCTTTTGTTTATGAGTATTTTATGATATAACATAGTCCATCTTTATATTTAGAGCTGATGTGATTAGCATCACATCTCATTCTGACATGTTTCCTTTAAAATGTTCATAATTGTCCACATTTTATTAAGAAGAAATTTAAAAACAAGGTGAAGGGATAGTAGATGTTCTCCAGAGTGAGTCAAGGGATTAATTTTAATTCTTCATTTAAATCAACATTTCCTATGGAAATTTTTAATGCACTTACTATTTGACCAAAGGACATTTTGAAAGCAGCCTTTCACTAAAATTACCAGGAAACTCAGTAACTCTATTTAGCAAAATTAAAAATAAATAAATAAATAAGAAACCCAGGAAAAAAATCACTTCATAACTCTGTTATGTCAGGCCCCATGAAATGTAGACATGATTCCCAAGGCTCATTGCATCCAGCGTCTGAAGAGCTGAGTTTCAGCCCTTTTTCTTGTTTACTGTGTGCCTTTGGGAAGTTACTCATTTCTCTGATTCTTAATGTTCTGCTGTGTAAAATGGAAATCACAACTATCTCACATGATGTTTACTAGATTGGAGTAGATAAATACATGGATTGGAAATTTTGAGGGGGTTGCCATAGGAATTTGTGGGGACATGCAGCAGGGTATATATGAATCCATTGAAAATCTCTAATCCAAATACATGGTGTTGTGGCTTTTATCTGTAATAATTTATAGAATCTTAGCTTTAGACAGGACTTGAGATTTCAATCGGCATAAGTTTCCTCTCTATAAATACCCCTGTTGAGGGTCATCAGATTTCTACTTTGAAGACTGTAGAAGTGTTTAAATTTTGGAGTTGCAGGAAAGGGGGTCTTACCACTTCACATTTTACTAAGAAGGCATTTTCCCAATCTTCGAATGCTCTTCAACGAAAGAAAGACTCTCCTTAGTCCAAGAATGTACTCTATGCCCTCAAATTACTAAAGTGTCAGGGACTTTTGTAATCACCGAATATTCGTGTTATTTGAACCTACACTTAAATCGAAATTTCTCGTTGTCTAGTAGAAGACGTCTTCTCTTCTATTGAATGGAGAGTCCCTTTAATCTTGGAAGTGGGCCCTTTTGGAGAGCATTCCAAAGTGCCAATCAAGACAAGTACTCTACCTTGCCTTTGAACTCAATGAGCTGAAAGTGTGTCAGTAAACTCCAGCTTTGGGTTACTATAGAGTAAGAGGTGGCGGGAAGATCCTGGATAAATTAAAATCTCACCCCGTTTATCTTGGCTTTTGTTGGAGCTGTCAACACAGAGCGTTCCAATGAGTCAGGTTCTCTCTTTCCTCTTCTGTATCACTTTCTCCCTGAACTGGGGTGGGGAGAGGGACAAGCTACTCATAATCAGGGTTTCTGTGGATATGCACAGGGTTGGGATGAAGATAACGTAACAGGACGCCCTCCAAACTGAGCTGATGGCTTGGTTCAGATTTTATATATTGCCTTTTCCTCCACCTAACTGATCATAAGAATATGGGTAGGCAGGAGAGGAGGATGAGATAGTCAACAATAGGCCAGTGGGGTAAAAAAGAAGAGATTTGAAGAACTAGAGAACCTGCTTTTCCAGTAATTAAAAGTCAAGTTTATTACTCAAGTGTTTCATGATTGTGGAATAGTCAGTTACTTACCAGATTGTGCCCTAACTTATAAACACAGATCAACAGAAAATATTTTCTCCCAGAAGAGGTAGAGGTGGATATTTTGCTTCTGTGCATTTGGGCTTAAACACCAGCAGCTTCAACTCTCATCCAGCTGCAGCCAGTCAGCCCTTGAAATCAGACACACATTAGGACTCAGGACCAAGTGCCAGATAGGAAGGAGGGTCCAATTGGGAAGGATAGAGAGCCCAGCGCCCCTCCGCACATGCCACATCCCCAGCCCGGGGGGAGACATTTTTGAGTCAGCTTCCAAGAAAATTTCCAGGAGGGAAAAAAAATTATATATATATATGAGGGGTCATAAATCCAAATACCAATAGAAGCCTGGAAGTTAATGTAAATGAGAGAGTGGATGGATATGAGACTTTGGGTACAGTGGGGGATCCTGCAAACTGGAGAACATGAGAGTGCTTAAAGGAATCAGCCAGTTCCAATCAACTGTAGTCAGGTTGATAAGGAATCCAGTATTAATGGACTGATTTCCTAAGAGAATCTGGACTCCAAGTGTGTATGTACAGTATTCCAGTTGAAAAAAAATCACTGTGTAAGCCAAATCAGCACATCCCTGGGCCCATAACATGCTTGGACTTCCAAGTTGCCATGTTGATCCCAGGAATTAAAAAACATAAGGACGAGGTGGAGACCAATTATTTATTTTTCTTGCTTGACTTTGGTCACAAATTATTGATGTTGTAGATATAAACTAATCCTCTACCAAAAATTGAAAACGAATGGGCTTTAGGAAAATTTAAGAGGTCAGTGTATTTGCATCAGTAAAGGGTTCCTAGATGTCATAAAAGAGATGATTCAAAAAGAAAAGGAACTCAGAAGGTCAGAGAGAACGTAAATCAGAGTCTGATTTAAGAAATAGATAGAACATGGAAAAAAAGAGTAAATGCCCAATTCTATTTGGGGGGGGGGGGAAGGGGCAGAGAATGAAGCAAATGTATGAGGCTCTGCCCAAAGAGGGTAGATTTGGACCTTCTGGAAAAGGAGAAGAGAATAGTTAACACACTCATCATGAGAGTCAACTCATGATGAGCCTGTGGAGGTAGTTACCTAAATTGTCTTCTTCCAGCACGTGTTATAGTAAGTCGCATTGTTGATGTGCATTCCCTAGGATGGCAAGAGAAAATTAACAGGAATATGACGGAGGTGGGTAATCATTAAATACACCTGGGAAAGCCTAAATTAAATTTATTTCTATTCTGTACAATGTTATAGAGACTTTAATATAGATTCTAACCTACTGAAATCATTTAAAAGCAGAATAAAGTATTTTAGAAGAAATAGGCACCAGTGGGGAAATGCATTGCTGTTCTGTAGCTAATCTGAGAACAACTGTTCTTCTGGACCATGGATTTTGATGCTGGAATGAGAGGCCCTTGGCAAGGAATCGGGAGCTTGTCACATAAACCAACAGGAATATTTTGGGCCAGAGACTTGAAGACCAAACAGGAGAGCTTTAAAATGAGATTTAAGGGGGATAAAGTAGAGAATGTTCAAATGAAACTCTACAATCACAGCCCACGGAGGGGCAGCAGGTGTAGGCTAGAAATAAGGAGCCCGGCAGAGGTGGTGCCAAGCAGTTCTCCTGAGTAACATCAGGGCCACACCTACAGCTGGGGCACGTTTGCCAAGGGCACAGAGAGAGGGGGCAAACTGAATGAGTCACGTTCTTAGGGGAGACAGCTGGACCTTAGAGACAGCAGGTAATGATAGGGTGGGGTGGAGCACACATCCACAGAGCAGGGATAGGTACTGACGGAGGATGACAAGTTCACATAAATCACAGTCACTGAAATGGGTGTTAAGAACGCACACACAAGTGTAAGAAGTCACACACGTCAGAGTGGAAGCAAAGCACAGAGCATATGGCTGAGATTTGCAAAAGGACAAAATCAAAAAGATTTTGCTGGCAGTATATACTACAGTTTCTCAGGCAGAGCAAGGCTCTGGCTGATGCTTTTCTATTTAAGATTTTTAGAACTGGCACAAGAGGGAGGTGGGATAGGAAAGGGAGTCGGTATTTATTTATCCAGGCATCTGCCCCATCTAATGAATTTTTTACTTGCCTTGCTAGTAGTTTCATGACTTGAGAGGTAAGGGAAACCGAAGAAAGGACTTTCTCTGGACTTCATCTGACCAGGAGGCATCAAGCCTCGATGGTGTGAAAGGCACAGGAAGCTTAGGGGGAGGTCACCAGACCGTGCTGGAGTTTTGTGATAGCAAAAGAAAGAAACATGATACCTAGCTAAGTGTGTGCCCTCTACTACCCTTCCTGTTCCCTCTGTTTCTCACTTTCCCTCTGGCATCTCCAGCCCTATCCTAGCAATATCCCAGCCCAGACTTCAGGGTCACCACCAGGGACCTCAAGTGGTGAAAAGCAAAGATCACCAATCCAAATTAAGCAGGAAAGATATGCTGCTTGTATTTCAAGGAACACAGGATTCATGAGGCCACAAAGCCAATTTCATACAAGGAATTCTATTTTGGCTTTATGCGAGTGTATATCATGTATGATATATACGCACTCAATATTCCCAATAACCCCAGCAAGGAAGGTGATATTATCCCAAATGAACCATGAAGAAACTAAGAGACAGAGATAAATGACTTACCCAAGCCCATAGAGGAAGTAAATGAATGAACTACAGCTTGAACCCAGGCCTTTCTGTCTTCTAACCAGAGCTCCTTTAGCTCCTCCAACTTGCCTCCAAAACTAGACATTGTACTTCAGGTACTGAAGGGGTTAATTGGCTTTTGTGGGCAAGTGTGGGAACCTAACCTCAACATAATATTGTTTCTATGGGGAAATGTGCTCAGAGTGACAAACAACTGGCTTAACCAAGGAACTTTTGTAACCTGACCTATCATAAGTTGGGCACTGCCTCATGTTCAGAAAGACTCTGGTTGTGGGAGAGAGGGGATCAGGCACATTCAGCCTCTGTCCTCTGACTCCATAATATCATTCCCCATCTAGCTGTGCATCTGTCTCTGTCACATCTACAAATAGCCCTAGCAGTACCTCCTGCAGAAGGTAGCTGTCAGGATCAGACAAGGGGGACCCTTGGGTGTGTAAGGCAGCTAACGTAATTCCGGCATGCAGTCAACATGTGAGACTGGGGTCAGAGATTCATCCTGACAGCTGAAGGCCAGGTTGAGTTGGAGAAAAAGAGATGCAGAGAGCCAAGGTAGAGCTCTGTAGGTCCTGCTTGGGGTCCACCTGGCAATCTCAGCAGTATGGACCTGCTTCCTGACTTTGCATCTGCCCCCGGCAGGCAGTTCCCCTTGAAATTTCTGTGTCCTGGCCTTGGTTGGCCAGGACACAGAAAGCGGCCTTCCTCTGCAAGAGGCTCAGTTCTAGCAAAAAGCCACTTTCTCAGGCCTTTGGGGCTTATGTTCCAATAAGTTGTCCTCACCTACCTGTGTCTTAACTGTCCCCATATGCCTTCAGGTCCTGGACTGAGCAATACTGCAGACATTCCTCTCTGCCCTCCCCCTCCCCTTCCAGGCAGGGATTTCTTTTTGTCCCAGTATTTGACTTTTCTCACTGATAAATGCTCCAGCCAAACTGGCCTAAAGGGGATTTTCTTTCCATGAATAACTCTTAAAAAGGAGGAGGGATTACCAAGAAAGAGCCAAACTCTGAATTTTTTGTCTTTTTTCCTTTTGGATGGGGGAAGGGAGCTACTTTTTCCTGGCAAGGACAGATACTCACTAGGAAAACACCCTAGAGACTCAGACTCTCCAGAGATTCTTTTCTCTCCTGACAAAGTGTTGCCCACCTTGCCTGCCTCCCAGAGGTCCCTCCCAAGACCCCCAAAGTGGTGGCATTCATACCATCATGGCAATTCTCTGGTCAGGCTGCAGGGTCTATGTCCACAGAGAAGCAGTGTCTGTGAGCATGTTGGGTAATCTCAGATCATGAGTCTCAGAGAAGCCTTCCCATGTGGCTCTGCATGTGCCCACACGTGCACACGCATGTCTTCATGTGCTGCTTTGGGGGAGGATCCAATTTCAGACTTTGGCAGGCTTCATCATGCTTGGAGTCCTGCCCTTAGGAGGAGGTATTGTCAGGTGCCAGACAGAATTTGGGAGAGCCTATCAAAGGAGCCTGTGTGGGTAAATGTGTCCATACTCCACAGAAACAAACTTGCATGGAAAAGAGAGTCACGGCTCTGAGGTCATTCATTCTTTGATGCCTGGACTTTCCCTGAAAGATGGGAGAAAATGCTGTAGGCAAGAGGCTTGTAGGTTTGGCCCTTTGTTTACTTTGGGCCAAGTGTAGATAGACTTGAAAGACCAATTGGGAGGCCAAGACAACAGACTCTCTGATGAGTGTCATAGAATTCCAAGCAATCAGAGAGCCTCCAACCCTGAATTGGGATCTGTGGCCATGCATGGAATCTGGGTATTAAATGTGAGCAAACCCAGCCCACAGCTTTGAGTCACGATCTTCTGGGTTGATTGTCCAGTTTCTGCCAGATGCCTCTAGGGCATAGTAGTGGAAGCTGGGCATGGAGGAGGTTGAAGGGACAAAGGATTAGGACTGGAAGTCAGGAGCTGGCATTTTTTTTCCAGCTCTCTACCTCCTAGCTGCACCATCAAGGAGTGATCTCAGTTCCTAACAGTTACCATGAGGATGCCATGACTTAGAAGAGAACCACCATCCAGTCCTGGTGGAGAGTAGTTCTGTACTATCAAGTATTTCTGTTCATCGCCCACCACTCCCCACCCTGGAGGCCATATTGAGTAAGATTTTTGTCACTCATAAAGCTGTTTTTAGTAGTAGTTTTCCCATTATTTAAAACAATTTTTTTAGTTGTTAATAGACCTTTATTTATTTATACACAGGGCTGAGAATCGAACCCAGTGCCTCACACATGCCAGGCAAGTGTGCTACCACTGAGCCCCAGCCCCAGCCCCGCTAGTTTTCCCATTTTTATTATTCAAAATCTATTTACTATTCAATCAGTATCTCTGGCTACCAAGCAATGTAATTGATTTAATTATATAAAAAAGGTGACATTAGCCTATGTCACCTTTATTAAGTAATAGTAATTATTATTATTGTTATTTAATAACAAATAACAAAGTTATTTCTATTCTATGTGAAGACATGTTGACAACAACTCACAGATTTTATTTATATTTTAAAAGACTCCTTGGAACCTGTGATCCCTTGGCTGGGAATCCCTGAATCCCAAGAGCACTTAAAATGCAAACAATCTGTCATCTGTGATTTTACAGGTAATTTTTCACATATGCAAATGACTTAAGTGTCTTCATAGATTAAGAGGATTTCATACTTAAACAATAAATTACATCCTGAGCAAGTTTCTCCCTCCAGTATCAGCCCTTTTTTCCCCTCTTAGGTCCTTTCTTGAGCTCTCCCCGCTTTCTTGCTCTCTGTGTTTTTGCCCACTCCCTCCTGATCTCTGGTCATCATTCATCAGCCTAGATTTTCCTGAGTGCCATGAACACCCGTCTTGTCTCATGTATGGAACAAAGCCAGAGAATACCTTGCTCCTTGAAGCTGAAATACACTGAGCCAACACAAATCTGTTGGCAGGAGCAGCAGGCACAAGAGTCCGATTCAGAGTATAAGAACAGCTATTTATAAAGCCGCCTTCCTGATTGCTGGGTTTTCACTTTCCCTTGAACCCAAGGGGCCACTGCTGCGCCTTGGGAAAGATTATTCTATCCGCAGCTCCGTGCCTGAGGGTCACCAAGGGCCCATAATGATGAGCAGTGAGGACAGAGGATAGCCTGCAGGGTGGATTAGAGGTGGTGATAAGCCCTCTGATGGCCCGGGGCAGCTGAGTGTGCGGGTGATACAGATGGCCTCTGCAGCACCTGTGAGGTGACAGTCACAGGCCCCTTCCTGGCCTTAGAGTCCACCTGCCTTGTTTTGATTTGTTTTAACTCTTGATGTAAACTTGGGTGAAAACAATTACTAAACTTCCAAAGTCATTTGGGATTCAAATAACATAGGATCGGGCAGGTAAAATGCTCTCAATATTATCACTAACATTTATCATTCAGTTATATATAATTCAACTGTAGTTGCAGTTGCCCTTTTGGTGTTTCTGCGATGCCTGCTTAATTTGCTGGATTAGGATTTACCTTAAAAATCTGATCCTAGTTTAGTTTCTTCAATGGTAGTAGCAATAACACCACCAAACCCAGCAAACCCAAAAGGATATTATGTGAGGTCATTTGTTTTGCTTTTTCATTGATCTGAACCTTATGAAAATTTATAATTAATGTATAGAAGGGGCCTGTTAGCTAGGTATAGTTTTCCCAGATGTGTAGGGTTTGTCCTATACAATGTTCTCTTAAAAATTTGAATTAGTTTCCAGCACTAATATTCCAGAGATTTTACATTAAAAAATACACATTTCTGGATTCTCTTTTAAAAATGGCAGCTCTGGTCATTCTTGTGCCACAGGGTGACCATTGTGCAGCCCCTGGGTCCTCCCACCCTGTCCTGTGTGGTGTTACCTTAGACTGCTTAATGAACTTAGAGAAACCTTAGAAATTAGAAAAGTTAATGAAACTGAGGCCTAGAAATCACAAGTGACTCTAGTGGTGTCGCATGATGGTGTGTATGAGAACAGAGGCTGGAAGGCAGCCTCCTGCCTGCCAGTCCAGCATAGCCTCTACCACCTGGTTCTGCCCCCTACACACACCACCGTCCCATGGGCAGCATGTGTCCCTGCAGGTCTCCCAACCTGACACTGACTGACATCGAGGGCCCAACTAACTATTTGAGTCATGAGCTACTCAGGGAACCTGATTATCAAAGCCCAAACCACAAAAAGGAACACCTTCACTTCAAGGGATTCTATTTCTAGAAATAACTATAGTGTTCTCTGTGTAAACTTCTGAGCCCAAAGAAATGTTTTCATGTTTTGACTTCTGACAACTTCAAAAGTCCATTGCCTTTAAAACTTCCTTGATTCTCAGAAAAGGGCCACTAGGAGTTCGTGTTGGTGGGGAGAGCTAAATGCATTGCCTCTGCTGGTACAGATGCCCAGCAGCTAGCTTGGTTTCACTTACGGGCACCCTTGAAACCAGGCTATTCATAGCTGTCACGATGATGACTGATTCCAGCCTGAAATGGCTGACAAACATAAAAGAACACTTTTAATTAGTCTCATTTTTTCCCCTCATCTGTCAAATGAAAAGATTCAACTAACTAGTGTGTAATTGATGTTATTTTCTTATAAACCACGGGGAAATTAAGACAACCGAGGAACAGAGTCAATCTATGGTGTCACTACTGTTATTTCTCATCCCTCTACATGGCTGAGAGCCCCTTCAAGCCCAGAAGAGGATCTTCTGCCTCAAGAATGAGTTCACCTGGGTAGACTGGAGCCTGACCGGGCACCTAGCAGTCTTGTGGATCTGGGAATCAACCTCAGGACAACTGGTTCAGGATTAGTCACCTCCAGCTGAAAGGTGATTATGAGAGGGAAAGAAAGAGTGGCCAAAGTAAACTCAGGAAGAGAGATGTGGAGGACGCATTCCAGCAGCCATTTAAACATTGTTAGTTTTATTTTCTTCAGAAAATATTGGCCACCTGGGATAGACCCCCACACTGTTCCTGCGGCCTAGGGGAATGAGTCCTCCAGAGACTGGGACTCCTAGCAACAAGGGAGGAGCGTCATGGGGCACTTCCCAGGCCTTGCACACCTCTTTGGAGCTTTGCAACCTTCACAACTTAGATGTGTGGAAAATAGTGTCCCTACTTTGTAGAAGAAGAAATGAAGAGTCAAAGAACTTAAATAATTAACCCAATCAGGAAGTGACAAAGTCAGGCCTAAACTCTGGCCTTGCAGCTTCCAAATGCCATTTCTCGTTCAATGAAAGATGAAATAGACAGAAGCCCAAGGCCACGTTTGGGAGCAGTCTTCAATGACGGCAGGAAAGTGGCTGGGGAATCATCTTCAAAAAAGACAGAACATCTGAGGCTCAGGCTGTCTGGCTGGCAGGGAAGCAGGAGATGTGTCTCCTGCTTCAAACTGTAAGATATCCCCTGCCTCCAGGCTCTTACCAAAGGCTTTGGAAAGGTGATGGTGGCAGTGCCATGCTGCTGGTGGGAGAGGAAAAGGAGGAAAGGAATGAGGCAGAGGAGGATCCAATACTGAATTTATCGGTAGCAAGAGTATCTACCTCCCAGGGTTCTTCTGAGAAATAAATGTGGTAAGACATGAAAATTTTTTAACAAAGTACAAAAACCAAAGGGCCCAATGGTAGGCATGGTGGCACATGCCTATAATTTTAGTAGCTCAGGAGACTGAGACAGAAGGATGGAGATTTCAAAGCCAGCCTCAGCAACTTAGCAAGGCCCTAATAAACTCAGGGAGACCCTGTCGCTAAATAAAATATTTAAAAATGGCTGGGGATGTGACTCAGTGATTAAATAATCCCCAGTTTAAAAAAAAAAAAAGCCAGGGCTGGGGTTGTGGCTCAGTGGTAGAACGCTTAACTAGCATGTGTGAGGCACTGGGTTTGAGCCTCAGCACCACATGAAAATAAAGATATTGTGTCCATCTACAACTAAAAATCTTAAAAAAAAAAATGTCATGAGACAAGAATGCATTCACTTTTAACCAAAAAGTGCCTGTGTTAAAAGGGGACAAATAGAGACAAGCCTGGTGGTGCACATCTGTAGTCCCAGGTACTTAGGAGGTTGGGGCAGGAGAATCACAAGTTCAGGGCCAGCCTGAACCACTTAGAAAAACCTGTCTGGAAAACAAAGAAAATCACAATAGAAGCTCTTAGATTTTGAACACATAGTCTCCTGTGGGTCAGGGGTCAAATGTTAGAGTCTTGGTGAAGCTGTTAAAAGCATGTAAGCTCTGTGAGGCCAGAAATCCTGCCTGTCTTACTCGTCACTTACCTACGGGTCTTACACAGACCCAGAATTATTATCAATAAATGCTCAGTGGTTGGATGGATGGACAAACAGATGAATGGATGGGTGGGTGGATGGATGGATGGATGGATGGACGGACGGATGGATGGATGGATGGATGGGCCAAAGCCAAAACAGTTCTATCCTTCACTTACAAAGACAACCACGCCCGGAGAATTGATCTCCAGTGCCTCTCTGTCAGGAAACGGTATCTGTCATCTATCATGGTATTTGAGACAAAACTTTAGGTGTCTCTTTGACTAACCTTTTCTCACTCACTTTTCACAATTTAACCAGCTCTGTCAATTCTACCTCCAAAATTTTAGCTTATGAATCTCCCCCAACACCTTTTATCTTTATATAGGCCCTTCCCAATTCTCTCCTGGATTCTTATATCACATTCAAACTAGTCTCCAGTCTCTGTTTCACTCCTTCCAGTCCATTCTCCACAGCTGCACAGAATAATCTTTAAAAAATACAAATATGCCAGACACATTAATGTATGCCTATAATCCCAGCAACCTGGGAAGCTGAGACAGGAGGATTGCAAATTCAAGGCCAGCCTGGGCAACATCAAGAGACCCTGTCTCAAAATAAAAAAAATTAGAAGGACTGGGGATGTAACTCAGTGGTAAAGTGCCCCTAAGTTCAATCCTCAGTACCAAAAAATATAAAAACCACAAATCTAATCAAGTCACTACTACCTCCACCACCCCCATTTTGACCTAAGGTTGGTCCATGACTCCCTATGGACTTTAAGATCAAACCCAGACACCTAAGAGCAGCATCTCTGTCTTCACAATCTTGCCCCAGTCTGCCTCTCCAACCAAACCTGGCCAAGCCCCACCTTGAGTTCTAATTCATTGCCTGGTGCTATGGTTTAAATGTGGTTTGTCCCCACAAAACTCATGTTGAGCCTTGGTTCCCCATGTTAATGATGTTGAGAGGCGGGGGTGGGGGTGGCCTTTAAGAGGTATTTGGATTATAAGGGATCCATTTTCATGAAAAAAATTAATGTAGTTCCCTTGAGAGTGGGTTGTTGTAAGGCAAATTCAGCTTCCTTAATTTGTTCTTTCTTTTTCCTTGATTTATTCTTGCTTCCTCTCAAACACGTGTTCCTTCCACACACACCCACTTCCCCTTTTTGCTTTCCCACCATGATTGTTGCAGAAGTCAAGCCAGCACCATGCTCTTGGAACTATGAGCTAAATAAACCTTTCTTTACAAGTTACCCAGTGTCGGGTATTTTGTTAATAGTAATGGAAAACAAACACCTGGGCTTCTTCCTCTTCCTGGAATGCTTGTCCTGCACCTTCTCTGCTTTCCTTGCACATCCTACTGACCTCTACTTGGCATCCCGCATAGGATGCTTGCTGCAACTTCCCCTGACCCGTCTAAGATTTGGTCTATGCACTGGGGTATATCCCTCCTCTGTTATACCCCAGTGCATAGTACTCAGTGCATCACAAAATGATCTGCTTCCTTATCTGTCCTTTCAGATGCCTGTTTTGTGGAATGCTGCATTTGTTGTGGATAACATCTAGTACACTCTTTCCTGGTCTCTGGCTCAATGAATGTTTGTTGAATTATAAATATTTTGTCTCACATCAAACCTGCACTTTCTCAGAAGCATATTTGCAATCACATCATATCTTTGGCTAATCATGTGACTAGTCAAGATAATGAACCAAGAATTTGAGTGTGGTCTATGATTCTGAAAAAAAATCCTATTAAATTAGTCACGAGGGGGAACATACATTTTAGCCAAAAGTCAAGACACTTGATCTAACAAATATAATTACATGTTTTTCTTGCTTACAAAATTATGACTATATTATATCTATAGCTACAAAATAAGATCTATCATTTTTGCTCTTTTATACAAATATGTCAACTCAAAAGAACTGAACTAATACTTGCTAATAGTAAGTAGCTAACGTTCTTGGTAAGCAATAAGTATTATGTGCGGCACTTTGCTATTATTTAATCTTCTCAACTATCCTTTGAAGCAGATCTTATTTTCTCCATTTCACAGATGAGAAAACTGAGGTTTAAAGAGATCAAACAACTTTCCAGAGGTAGCACAGTGGCTGAGTAGTGCAGTTGATTCCCTCTGTCCTTCTTCAATACTGACCTACCCATGACTTCTTCACTTTATTAGATCATCAGGAGAACCATGTGTGAGAAAAAAAAAATAGCTGTGGCTTCCGGAAATTTTTATTAAAACTCTAAATCTCCTGGCAATAACTTTCAAAAGCCATGATTCAGACCAGCAGTGGTACTTGAAAATGGAATCACAGTACAAGTCTTCTGGCCACAGAGATGCTTTTGCTGCCGGAGAGGGATGCTCAACCTTGGTGTTATGATGATCTGTGTTGTTCCCGTTACTTGGTCTCTTCCACCATTGACTGTTGAAAGGCAACTGACTCTCGTTCTCTCCTCCCTGAGAAGTCCACTCCTTTAGGCCTAATGAGTTCTGTTCTTGTCCATGGTGTTCATGCACTGGGATCTACAGCAATGTTTCTCAAAGTCCTGTCCACTGACCATACACATAACGATCACCAGGACATTCATAAAAATGCATATTCTTGGGCTCCACCCCACAACACCACAGATAGTCCCCACAGATTGAAGCCCTGGAAGCAGTGTTTTAATCACATTCCCTAGGAGATTTGTATGCATACTAACATTTGAGAACTATGGGTGGAGTCTCCATATCCTTATAACCAGCAGTGTTATAAAATGATCAGATGCTCCAACCCTGAATCTGCATTTTCACACATTTCTGTTCAGAGAATCCCTAATCCAGAATAATGCTTGCCCGTGTTTTTTAACAACAGAGCATGCTTAAAAATGGAAAATATTTATTCCTGACATTGAGAATACAGATGAGAATGTTTTCTGGGGCTCAGCCTGCCCCAGTCCCTACCTGCCACCCTGGAGGCAGAGGAGAGCCGTATATCAGGCACACACATCATGGCACAGTAGATGAGAAGCACTGGTCTAAATTACTCCCAGTCCTTCCAACTTTTTTATGAGGCCTAATTCCCTACACCTTACTTACTCTTATGTCCTTCTTCATTTATCAGGTATTTTTATGCACACTAATGGTCAAAAAGTCTACTTCCCAGGCGGGTGTGGTGGTACACACCCCTAATCACAGTGGCTTGGGAGGCTGAGGCAAGAGGATTGCAAGTTTAAGGCCAGCCTCAGCAACTTAGCAAGGTCCTAAGTTTTTTGTGTTTTGTTTTGTTTTGGTGCTGGGAATTGAACTCAGGGCCTTGTGCAGGCAAGCCAAGCACTCTACCAACTGAGCTATATCCCTAGCCCAAGGTCCTAAGCATCTTAGTGAGACCCTGTCTCAAAAAAATAAGGACTGAGGATGTGGATCAGTGGTAAAGCAGCCCTGGGTTCCATCCCTGGTACAAAAAAAAAAAAAAAAAGCGCTAATTCCCAACCAGTAAGATCTTAGAAATCTTCATACAAATGGAAGAATACAGTCTCACCTCCAAGTTCTGGGTAGACTGTTGAAGAAATGCAGAGAAAATGTCTGTCATTTTGATGAGTCATCTGCTATGGCCGAAGGAAAACCTGAAAGAAATAAGAGCCTTCCACCCTCTGGAGAATGCTCCTTTCCTTGGTCCACAAATCTGAGGACAGAGGATTAGCAACATTCAAGGTGGCTTCCTCTCTCCTGAGTGCCAGGAGGAATGTGATTTTGTTTAATCCTTCCTTAGCAAAATCTGTCAGCTTGTAAACTGGACAGGTGTCCCTTCTCTTAGCCAGACCCTGATAATGGGGTGACAATTGGGGTGGAAGGAATGGAATACCTTCAGAAACACTTCCTGGTGAGACCATCTGATCAAAACCACCAAGTGTCAGGCACACCATCTGACTTTGCAAAGCCCCAGCTACATGGGGACCCCATTGATTGCTCGCTCTCTCTCTCTCTCTCTCTCTCCCTCCCTCCCTCCCTCCCTGCCTTACCTCTAAAGAAAATGTCGAAAATTTTTAAAGCTTAAAATGGTGAGCTCCTACTTTGAAGCAAATTCAACATCTACCTCTAAATGAATGGTCACCATGGTCTAAGCAAATAAAATTGGGGGGGGGGGTGGCTACTGCTACCAAACAACTCTTCTGCAAATCTGTTGCTTCTCTCTGCTTCCCCCAAACAGAGAACAGACAAAGCAGCACATATTTTGGCTGTGTAAGTGTGGATCTATCCCTCCTCTGTCCTGATTGCACACCCTAAGTCTCAAAAGGCTTCCCTTTGTACCCCACCATACTCCAAAGAGGGCTCTGCCTAAAGTCCCTCTGAATTAGTAGTAGAAAAGACAGCATGTTGTCATTTGCCACCTCTGGTTGATTTCCCATGGAACTCTCTTGATGCACTTCAAGACAAGCAGGACTTTCTCCTACTTGCTTCAAGTTGCATCAGGAAAAGTTCAGAGAAGTTCAGTGAGCAGTTACCAGTTCACCCAGAGTTGTCCTGATGTATAAGAAATGAGTGGGTTTTCTCTAAGTTCCTGGCAAAAACACTTTGTAAATGTTGTTTCAATTCCTTGATCATCCGATTAACAAGTGCTAAAAATGTAAGGTTAGGGAATGCTGGGAACTTGGGCCTCCTGGACCAAATAACCTAACTCTGTTCCTTGACCATTTCAAGTACAGAATATTGAGCCATCTCTCTGCTCTATGTTCCAGGATGAAGAACAAGCTGTGGTACTTTGAATTTGGTACCTCGGAGACCTTTGCAGCCACCTGCAAGAAACTTCACGACCACATTGAGTTGGAGGTAAGCTCCAGGTGGGAAGAAGGTTTCTTGAACTGGTTTCTGCTCCTGGAATATCATATGTACATTCTCAAGAATATATCCTCTCGGGTCCTTAAAAGGAGAGCCAGAGTGCACTCTATTTTTGGTGCTCTGTCCTGTCCCCACACACATCCATGACCTTGCCCAGAGGCCTCTGGTTGTTGGGCCTGTCCAGAGAATCCTTGGAGCTCTGGGACCCTCAGTCCATTCTGGTCCTCAGCCATCTTTCAATGTCACCCAACTGCCTCCCTCCCCCCAAAAAGATAAGGACAATTACTACCATCACAGGGTGAGGGGCTGCTGTGGGGTAGAGGCAGTGTCCAAGTCTGGAACTGGTGGCTGTGAAGCAGCAGAGGTGAGGGGTTTGGGGGTTGAGCTTTGACCAAACAGTCCCCAGCTCACCCACTGGCTTCAAGGAGCAATTCCCAGATGTGCAGCATTAGCTTGATGAAGTGCAAGCTGAGCCGTCACAAAGCCCCCTATGTTCAGAAGGGTCCTTGTTCCAGTGCTCTTCTGGTTTTTGTTTTTTGTTTGTTTGTTTGTTCATTTTGTTTTGTTTTTCACAAAATTCCTATTCAGAGAACCCCTATTTTTAGTTGTAGATGGACACAATACCTTTATTTTGTTTAATTTTTTTATGTATTGCTCGAGATCGAACCCAGTGCCTCACCTGTGCTAGGCAAGCGCTCCATCACTGAGCCACAACCCCAGCCTGCTCTTCTGTCTTTGTCCTGAAATTCTTCATAATTTTTAAACAAAGAATTCTGCATTTTCACTTTGAACTGAGCCCCACAAATTACGCAGCTGATCTCGTGGGTGCTCTGGTGTGTTCCTAATTCCTCCAGCACTTGTTGCAGCCTGCCTCAGATGGTTTGCCTGTCGGCGCCCCTCCCCCTGGTAGATAAGCAGCCTGCTTCTCACCCCCACCCCTCTCCAGGCCTGCTCTCCCCAAGTCTCTCATGAGATCTCTCCTTAGTCTCTGGCTACCCGAAAGCTCAAACTTCTGTGCACACCCACTGTCTTCATGCTGGGGCACCTCAGGCTCTCGAGTCCTTAGCTTTCCGTGGGATTCAAGCCTGTAGACTCCTCTCCACTTGAGGAAAAAAAAAAGAAGTGAGAGGCACCCAGAGAATTCAGCCACCCTGGGCTCCCCTGGCCTGGTCTCGAAGCCTCCCTAAAGGGTACTCCAAGCTTGGGACCTGGACATCCCTTTGAGAGGAACATTAGGCCAGAAGCACTGTGGGAAAGCCCAGCCACTGCCACTCCCTGCCGGAAGGGAGGCTGTGTGCACACTCCCAGGGAGTTTTCACAAACAAACACTAAGCCAGAGGTTCTGAGCAGCTCTATTTGACTCATCTGCCTGCCTGCCTCTCCCCTTTGGTTGCTAGGTTACTGACACCAGGGTGGGAGGCACGAATCCTTAGCTAATCCCCTGTACTTCTGCCAGCTCAGTCAGTGGGCACAGAGGCCCAGGAGCCAGGGGCCTGTGTCCCCAGGTGGTAGATGGCTGAAGTCACCTACACCTGGGAGAGGCTGAGAAGCCAGCCTTCCTCTATTTACACACAAACACACCACCAGGGAACTGTGGCCGAAGGAGGAGGCTTTGGCCAGGGTACTGAGTGTGGCTGACAGAGATCTGTGTGCATTTTTCCTGTTGGCACGATCCCCTGGTGGGATCTCTTTAAATATACCACAAGTGAGGGACAGCCCTGGCCTAACCGCGGCCAGCTGCACACAGCGACTGCCTGTTCTCCCTGCAGCTGGCCTTGACCTTGTGCCCAGAATACAGCAGCTCAGCTCCCCTGCCTCTGTGGCCCGCCCTCCTGGCTCCAGGCTGGCCTTGCCCCACTGTCCCCTCGAGGTCTAAGACACAGCAGCACTTCCTCAACCACACAGGGGGCTGGTGGCTTAGTAGCAGAAGACACTGGTGGCCTCTGGAGGAATGGGGTTGTTCGCACTGTGGGTTGTTGGGACTTTTCAAAACACTTCCTGTTTTCCTTATCTCCCTATAATGAGTCTTTTTAGTATTTATTCATGAGGGTAAGCTGGAGGAAGGGGTGGGGGGGTGAGGTTGTCATGTGATGGTGGCTTCTGACAGCCCAAGAGATTGGGGCAGGCACCATTTCTGCATTCAAAGAATAGTGAATGTGCGGTCCACCCACTATTGTGTGATTCAGATGGAAACTGCGGTTAGGGAACAAGGCATTTGAGTGACAGGTGTAGAGAGAATGCAAAGCATAGCAGGTAGTTGTGAGAGCATCAAGGACCTCAGGAAAAGCAGGTAAAAGAATCTGTTAGATTACCTTCTAAACGTGGCTGCTGCAGCACACAACAGCCCAGGCCTGTGGGGACCAACACACGACTTACCAGCTCCAGGTCAGTGAGGCCCAGAACACCCCATGCAGGTATTTCTACCTCATTTCACTGTTTTTCAAAACCCTGCTACTGCTTTTATCCCAAGTCACTCCATGGCCCTGTGAACTAAGTAGGCCAAGGATTATTATATTATCACCTCCATTTTATGAAAAAGCAAAACAAGGCAGCGACAGTTAGAAGGGTAAATAGAAGGAAGAGAAAAAAATAAAAAGGGACAAAGTCACATGCTTTAACTGCCTACCCTGATACATCCTCATTTGATAGGAAAACCGGCAAGGCAAGTATTGCCACATTTTTAAGATGATGCTGAGATACATTCAATACTTGACCAAGACTTCTTTGCTGGAAACTGGGAAGAGAAGATTCCAGGTCTTCTGGAGGGAGTTGAGCAGAGATTTACCTACCAAGTGTCAAAACCCAGCAAATCTGTCAGCCTGGATCCACAGTTCTTCCTCCTTGTTCTGTGGGACTGTTGGATTCTCTCTCAGTTCAGGCAGCTACACAACTCTGCTGAGAAAGGATTCGCAAAGATCAGAGGACACACTCCTACTGCTCAATTGAGGAAGGAATCAGAAATTCAGGTGAACAGCAGGAGCGAGTCAGAGACAAAAACTGTCCTAAAGCTTACAAAAGATTTTTCCACACAGCATCTCATTTTATCTTGACCCACAGGACACGCTGCGCAGATTTTCATGTCCTCACCCTGCAGATGAGGAAACTGCGGCTGAGGGGTTTGGTGACCTGAGAAAGGGCACAACTGTAAGGAACTCAGAGTACAGATAGTGAAGTCCATTATTTGGTTTTGATCACTCTAGTCAAAGGCTGGTTGGTGAAACTAAAGCCCAGATGAGACTGTGCAGGGAAGTTCTCCATTGAAAGTCATTCACGTGGTTTACAGACTCTCTGAGGTTAGTGGCTGGCTGAGAAGAAATAGGAGACTTGATCCCATCTCCGAAATAAAGCTCATAGCCCAGCTGACAAGAGAACATGGCCCAGGAAACACAAGAGGACTGGTTAATATAGTGCTCACTTAACTAGTACAAAGGAAACTAGATCCAAAGAGTTTCAGGCAGCCACTTGGGTGATCCCAGTCAGATCACTCTGAACTCCGTTTTGGCAGCCCAATGACTCAAGCAGGGAAGAAGGTGACCCCAGATCTGCTGCTCACATGCAGACAACTTGGCCAGGGCTGGCATAGTGAAGGGGCCCCAACTCACAAGTCCTGGGATTAGCTTTGTTCTGTTCTTGGGATAGGTGATTCACTAAACTATGTCTGAGTCTCAATTCACATCTGTAAAATGAGGTAGAAGGGAACTGACCTATCTCACAAGACCATTATTTTGAATTAAAGTTTTCAGGGGTTGGGGTTTTTAATTAATTATTTAATTAATTTTATTTAATAATTGATAGGAAAGTTTACTTATTTATTTTTAGTACTTGGGATTGATGTAGCTCTTTGCCACTGAGCTACATCCCCAGCCCATCTTATTTTTTATTTTGAGATAGGCTCTCACTAAGTTGCTTAGGCTGGCTTTGAACTTGGAATCCTCCTGCCTCAGCCTCCGAAGCTGCTGAGATTACAGGCATGTACCATGGCACCTAGCTTGGGGTTGTTGTTTTATTTTCTGTTTATTTAACTGGCAGTAGTGCTAAACATCTCCCTAAATCTGCAAAGCAGCCTTAAGTGGCAAGTGTCCTAATCACCTTTCCAGAGCAGGGGGACAGGAGGCTAAGAGAAAGTAAGGAGCTCACCTGAGGTTCATGACCTATGAGTGGTCAGGTCAGACTTCCATCCCAATTTCCCAGAAACCCAAGAGTGTCAGGGTAGTAAAGGCCCTTGAGAAGCTCAGTCTGGAGCAGATATTCTCAACCTCATATAGGACCTATCCAGTCTGCTAATTATTCACAGTCTCATTCATTGTGACATTTCAGGTAATGTTAAAATCAGGCATAAGATTTTTATCTTTATCAGGAAGGGAGCATTAAAAATATTGCAAATGGTCTCCATAGAAAGAGGTATAGGGCTCTACCTGAAACAGGTGCTGGATACTTTGCTTCCAAGACCTCCTCTCAGGGTGCTCTCCAATGCCTCTTTGCTTCCAAAGAGGCCCTTTATATTTATCCTAACCTGATTTCACCTGCATAAACAGGTGAGGAAGGCTCACAGTGAGTCACCTCCCCCACCCCAGGCTCAGAATAGCCTTGCAAAGATTTTTAGATGTGATCACAGTTAGGTAGAATAAACTAGGCAAACTTCAATTTGAGCATACATTTTACATTCTGCAGAAATATTTAATTTTTCTGCCTAAAAATAAGAACTCCCCCAATTCCTCGATATTTAATCTAATCTTTAAAACAATGTTCACAAGAGAAGGCTAGCCAGTTCCACTAAAATGATCCTAATACTGGGAAACATAAATGCAAATCTTGAAGCTGTTCCAAAAAAAAAACCCAGCCTATTTGGGGATCTCTGTATATCAGTTACCCCTTTTGAGGATTTAAAAAATAACAGAAAACAATTGAGGACAGTTTTATCAAAAAGTCCCACTTCCCCCTCACTCAGAATTGATTTTTCAGTATTGTATCTTTATTTCCTTTTGGTATTTTTCACCAAAGAAATAAAATGCTACAGGTAAACCTGAAGTACCCCCCCCCACTCCCTTCCTGCGCTACAACCTGCATTTTTCACTCACCATTGGTCCCTGAACTCTCTTCACACTGATATTGCTAAAATTGTTTCCTTACTTTTACCTGCTCTCTAGTGCTACAAGGATTTCCCGGCCACTGTTGGCAAGGAGGAGCGGAAATGGGAACTCTCAGAAATTGCTGGTGGGAACCTGTGTGGTAAACCCCCTTGGAGAGAAGTTGGGCAATCCACACTAAATGCATTCATAGACTGTCTGACTCCACGGTGCTTCTCACCCTAGAGCTGGAGAATTCCCTGCATCTGAGCCTGAGATGAGCATAGGAGTACAGTGCAGGATTTTTTTTTTTTTAAATAACAAGACAGAACCAACCAGGCCCGGCCTGATGGTGCATGCCTGTAATCCCAGTGACTCAGGAGGCTGAGGCAGGAGGATTGCAAGTTCAAAGCCAGCCTCAGCAACTTAGTGAGGCCCTAAGCAACTAGGCCCCTAAGCAACTAGATCCTCTCTCTACATACTCTATCTAAATAAACTACAAAAAAGAGCTCGTGGTATGGCTTAGTGCCCCTGGGTTCAATCCCCAGTACCAAAAAAAAAAAGAACCAACCCAATTGACTGTGTTAACCTAACACCTTAAAAAGACATTGAGTGACTCTACCAAATGCCATTGAATTCTACACTTCAAAATGATTAGTTATATGTTCTGTAAATTTTACCTCCACCAAAAAAAAAGTGGTTTAAAAAGCAGGAGTGAACCAGGTACCATATCATGATCTGGGTGGGTCTCACCTATGAGAATCCTAAAAACTAAAGTAACATTAAGCATAGGTATGTGTGCATAAAGAAGCTTCATAAAAAAATGAGTCAGGCCAGACACAGAGGCACAGGCCTATAATCCCAGCTACTCTAGAGGCTGAGGTAGAAGGATCACAAGTTCAAGGCCAGCCTCAGCAACTTATCAAAACAGTACCTCAAATTTATAAAGGGCCAGGGATGTTGATCAGTAGAGTAGCCCCTCTCCATTCAATCCCCAGTACTAGAGGGGAAGGGGTTAAAAAAAAAGAGTCTTAATTAATTTAAGATTAGGCAGATTTCTTGAGCTACTCCAATCCAATCCAGTGCCATTATTTTTCAAAAGAGAGAAATGAAGGACTTTATAGGTTAAGTAGCATGACCAAGTTCACTTAGCCAGAATGTGACAGAAAAAGAACCCATGGCTTTCAAGCTGTAAGAGGGCCATTCTCTTATTCTGCCTTGGCATCCACACACCGGATTGCACACTCTTAAATCGAAGGGGAAGAGATCTTTAAGCCTGGGTGTCTTCTGTCGGGCTATGAACCTTCTCAGCCTGGGCAGGTAGAGCCTGTCAGAGCTTGGAGTAAAGAAAGTAAAAAGTGACCCCTCAACCCATCCACCTCGCCACAGTGAATAAATGGAAGGGAAACCTGAGAAAATAAAAGGGGTGATCAGATGGTGTATCAAACCCTAGAGGCAAAAGTAGGACTAGAATGGTCTTGAGAGAGAGATCCTCCTTCTAGTCTATTCCTTTCCCCACTCAAGTCCAGTGCTCTGATGTCTCTACCTGGCTTTCTTCCTGCTCCCTACTAATATGTGATCTAACCTCTTTCCCTTGCTTTGAAAAGTAATGCAAATGCCTGGTTAGAATATCCTGAAATACAGAGGGGCAAAAAAGAAAAGTAACCCACAATCTCACCAATGGATCAGCACCACTGGAATGTTGGCCGCATTACAATCCCATAATAACATTAGCCCTCTCCCCTCCTGTCTTTCACATCAGGCCTCCTGAGAATCTCTGTGATTGATTCTTTGGTTTTGTCAAATCGTCATCCATTTTTAAAGGCAACCCATCATCCCATCTCTCCATTTCTTTCAACCATGCATTTGCTACCAGTTTCCTTGGCTGACGCTTAGAATTGTTCCGCTGACCAAGAAGAAATTTTTTCTGTCAATTTTCCCTTAGAAAATCCCATTGTTCACTTGCATCTCTGATACATAACTTTTTTCTCTCAAAAGACCTTCTTTTTTATTTCTTACAAATGTGTACCCTATAGTTCACTTCAAGTCTCTATTCATCCATATGCTTTTATTTTTTAGTTCTTTCCCATTTCCTTTGTTCCTGGTGAATTGCTTTGATTTTCTTTTGTCTTTAGATTCCTGGCAATATATACTTTTGTCTTCCAAAGACTTAGGAATAAGTTTTTTAAAGATGAAGTCTAATGCTCACACTTTCTCAAAGAAGTTGGTTTAATACATGGTAGGTGTGATAGGGCCCCAGGAAATCTCAGAGGACCAAGGCTGGAGGTCACATGATTTATAAGCTATGTAAGAACCCAACAGGTTTCTGGAAGATGCTCTCAGCTAACCTCTGCCCCAGAGGACTTAGCTTTTTAGCCAACAAGGTTTCTTGGTAAAAGAATAACTTTTCCCAAGCAATGACTACCAAACAAATACATCTTTTAAGTAATAATGAACTGTGAGGCCCCGCCAGTAGGAAATGTATTCATTCTCTGAGACATTTTAGAATATTGAAAAGAATCCATGATCCCCATCACCATCTCCAGAGACTTGGGGACCTCAGGGAGGAAAACACTTCAATTTTTTTTTCCTTCTACAAGTGAACTGTTAGAGAATAGTATATACAAATATGTCCTGTTGGCTAGAGTTTTCTTAACTCAGTATGTGGGGCCATAAACTTGCTGATCCTAGTGTTCATTAGAAAAGGAATGAAGAAAGTAGAAGAATTGACTCTTAAGGAGAGAGCACCCTCTCTTAAAGAGCTAGGTACCTTCAGTAAGAGATGTCCTCTGCATTAAACTTCTGCTTTCCACCTAATACATGTATCTGCTGAGTTGATGAAAGGCTTCCCATCCAGGACTTGGCATGGAGATTAGGCAGTCAGCTTTCTGAAGCAAGGTCTTTCTTATTTATTCTGTATTTCCAGGCCCATCACAGAGGCTGAAGTGAAGTACTTCCTCCGGAGTTATTTGTTGATTGTAAAATTAAACCAGAGTGTGAAAATCCCATAGTTAGTGTGAACATTAATAGAGATTGCCACTTGACCAGCTTTAAGTCACACCTTTCTTTTGGAAGCCACTAGCATAAAAGGGACTCATCCTGCTCCATTTGTAACACAGAGTAGGGGGTGGCAGAGCTTGCCGCCTGGCACCTGGGCCTACTCCTAACCCTGCACCAAGTGGAAAGACCTCCCACACCCTGTTCTGAGCTGTCACTGGGATCTTTGAAAGTAGCAGAGGGTCTGGGACAACTGAGAACCAGGACAGGAAATGCCAGGGTTCTCCCACCTCTTTCCCACCAGAATTAAGACTGTGAGTGGGCAGAGCCCATATGGCAGCAAGGGTGCCAGGCAGTTGTGGGGTTGCAGGACATCATCCTGCAGGGCAGAAGAAGGGTCTCCATTCTGAGCCCTTTGGATTTGAGGTCTAACTGCCTTTGAGCCCAGCGGGTCTCTAAGGCCACCAGCTTTGCTCTGCCTGCAGGAGCGTTGGGCTCCTCAGAAAACCTCCTCCAGCCCAGATTGGTCTCAGCTCCTCAGACAGGCAGCAAAACCTATTAATCTGCACCCAGAGCAAGAATGCCTTAACACACCAGGGTTTTTCTAAGCTAGGGGAGGGCAGAGTGGTGGATAGGAAAAGACTTTGCCCTCGGTCCAACTCTGAGGAAACCCACCACCGTGAGCTCTGAGAAACAGCAGTTCTGTTTTGGAAACTGGCACCCAGTGCCGGCTCACTCCTGGAAATGAATTAGGGCCCCCCCACCCCCAGCTGCAATGTTCTACTTCCAGTGCCTCTGCCAACACCCCCTTCCAGCTGCCCCTCTCAAAGGCACCATTGTGCCTGCCTGGCACAGCAACAGAGGAGGGCGAAAGAGGAAGAAAACATTTTCTGCCCATGGGATGTTCTTAAGCAGGTTGTGTGTACATGGCTTCCAGGCCGCATTCCTTGAGCCCACACAAACCCGCCAGAACTCCATCATCCCTGTCACAGATGGCAGCCTCTTTCCAGTGTAACTGGCCCTCCATGGCTCACTTCAAATCAGAGAATGTGAAGCACACAGCTGGATGGACAGGGCTGGGCAGAAAGGGGGAGGGGAGCGTCACCGTGACACTTTCTCAATCCAGCACACTCTAGCCTGCCAAAGCACATTCTGAACTCAGAATCTCTGAACTGGAAGGGGTAAGTCCCACTTACTACTCAACAAAAGATTCATTCTAGCACATTCTGATAAGTGGGCCTCCAGCCTCCTGAATACTCTAAAGATAGGAAGAGGAGGCTCACTGATTCTCAATAAGCCTGTTCCATTGTTGGACAGCGCTGATTTTCAGAAAGTTCTTCCTAATGTTGAACCAGAGTTGTTCCTCGCCCTCTGCTTCCCTCATGGGCACTTGGTACAACACTTGGAACAAACTAGGTACACGGTAAGTGTTTGTGCATTGAACTGAGTGGATTCCTCACTCATTTGACCTCTTTTCATCCTCCACAGTCACACAGAACTTCCTTTCTTGGTCCTCTACATGACCCCTCTTCCTAGGCTGAAGAAGTGTCTTCCACATTGCTTCCCATTAATCTTCACTACACATCCCCAGTTCCTTATATGACTGCATTTATAGACCTATAACTATCCTGACCACTCTTCTCTTGAAGGACTCCATTTTTTTTTCAATGTTTTCCTTAAAATGAAAAATTGAGGGCTGGGGATATAGCTCAGTTGATAGAGTTCTTGCCTAGCATGCAAAGGCCCTGGGTTCAATCCCCAGCACCATAAAAAAATAAAATAAAATAAATTGAGCCGAATGTGGTGGCACACACCTGTAATCCCAGCAGTTTGGGCCTGAGGCAGGAGGATCACGAGTTCAAAGCAAGGCTCAGCAACTTAGTGAGGCTGTAAGCAACCTAGTGAGATCCTGTCTCTAATAAAAAAAAAAAAATAAGAAGGACTGCTGATGTGGCTTAATGGTTAAGTGTCCTTGGGTTCAATCCCTAGTACCAAAAAGATTGAATCTCTTGTATCTAGAATATTCCCAACGTGGTCTCATAGGTAACAAAGCACACGATTTACAGGCATCCTAAGTTGGAATGGCTTCTTGGTCTTGCTGCTTATCCTCATGCAGGCTGTCAAAGATAACCAGAAACCCTGGTAAATATGGAGAAGAAGCTTCCTTAGTTTCAGTGTTTCCTCATCTACAAAAATGAGGATACAAAACTGACATTTCAAGGTTGTAAGGATTAGACATAAAATACATGAAGTGCCTGGGTCCTAACAGTTACTCAATAAATCATGTCAATTAATATTATGTAACATATATGTGTATTAGTAGTATTATCTAACTGCTCACAACAGACATCAGCTCCTAAAACAATATAAAACAACCTCTCTGAATATAGAATGACCTACATGCCAGGCCAATTTTTGTATGTAGATAGTACTAGACTATTTTTCCAATAAGGCTGTCACCCCTCATCAGCGGCTCTCAATATAGTGCCTTTTCTTCCCTGACAAAATCAGATTATTAACACTAAAAGCGTTCTCTCTAGTTCTTCTCTAGGGAAAACAGATATCATTGTTTGAAAAAAAAAACCTGGCTGTTTTTCTTTCACTCTCAGTAAATTTCTCTATTCTTGCCACATATCTTACAGATCTAAAAATATCTACTTCCTTTTCTGCTTTGTTCCCTCCAGTCAGTGGGGTCCTAGATCCTCAATTGTGGGTACATCTTTTCTCAATTTTCCTTTGGATGATGCCTTCTGGTCCCTTGAAATTTACAATAGTGGGAGTATTTACACCATAGAACACAATAGTCAGGGTTATTTTTTTTTTCCTAGAGAGCCCGTTATTAAGCATTTAGCAGCAAAAGTCTGCTTCCAGCATTGATCTGCAATGAGCACATTGAGGACAGGGACTCTCCATCCCCAAGGTCCAGCAGAGAATAAGTAGGCTCTCATTATTGATGGATGGATGAACGCTTTTGTCGTCTGTCTCTTAATGCCTCTCTTATATGAAATGTGCCTTCTGTGCCCTGTTCTTGCTACCAGGTCTTTGAGCATGGATGTCCTTTAGCGGTTGATCAGAGGACCACTTCATGCAGACTGGATTAACCATCCATAGCTCTTTCTATCTGGGACATTCATCCACTATATTTGATCACTCTCTTCATCCAGAGAGGCTTGGGGGAATTCATCTGGAAAGAAGGAAATCTTGCCAGATTTCTTCAAGGAACACCTTGGTTTCCATATTAGGATTTCTCCACACATTCTTCCTTTCAGTTCACAAATATATTGGACACCTGATATGGGTAAGACACGCCAGGATCTATGGAGACCACAGAGCTGCATATGCTATGGTTCCCACCTTCCAGGAGCTTCAAATTTCCTCAGGTACAGGAAATTTCCATAGATGAGGGAAAGTGAAGCAACGCAACTTTAGAGAAGGGGGAGATCATTTTCTTAATGATTCATTAACACTAGAGCACTCAGAACTGCCTCCTAGAGGAGATGCTTCTCTGCTGGCAGGGTAGGATTTTACTAGGAATAAAAGAACAGGTGGACAACTTAGGCAGTTTGCAATAGCAGAAAGAGAAGTAGGCCCAAACTCTGTGGGACCCAGCTAGCAGTCTTCCTTATCTACTCTCCTCTTTCCAAACCAAAGGAGACTTTCCTGAGTTAGCATTCCCAGTGACTTACACTCCAGCCTGCCAAGCCAACCAGAGGGCACCTCCTCTCCTCCCATCCTGGCTCTTTTATGCTTACATTCTAAAGGAGCATCACCACCCCATCCTTTCCAGGCTCTACAGGCCCCTGAGGTTGCTTGGGAAGTTCATTGATGCTGTCTGCCTAATATCTCTGTCCTATTCCTTCGAAAAAGGGGTAGGGAGGGGAGAGGTAGTCAGATGTATGCTAGTTACCTCTCTGCCCTTCAGTGACTATCTAAGGCTGTAACATGGAGCCCAGGCCTCCAGGGAGGCTACCCTCAGTTCCTGCTCACTGCCACCCCCAGCCCAATATAACCCCTGTTCAAGTGTGTCCAGACACAGTCCACTCCTTCCCCACTGAAACAGAAATAATGTTTTTGCTAGAAATGGGTCCAGTATTTCCTCTTTCCTCTTCAAGAAAGCTATGCTCTGCCCAAATCTCCGACTCACTGAGAAAAGAAAGGACACCAGTATCATTCCCAGACCAACATCATACTACTGTTTAGCATCTTCTCTTTCATTCTGTTTACATCCTGTCCTAGTATCTCCAACTTCTAATGTCTATGCATTCCTTCATCCCACAAGCATTAATGGAGTATCTTCTCTGCTTCAGACATTTAGGAAAGCCTTATCCTCAGTCACATCATCCTTTTAGAACCCATCTTTCCTCTCCAGTCCCACATTGCCATCAAACTACATTGCTTCTCTAACCATCTGACCATGTCCCTTTACCGTCACCATCCCTACTCCCCTTGGAGTCCCTGGTTAAGCCCTAGCTCTTCCTTGAGGGAGCTGTGTGATCTCAGAAGGGCACTTAACCAACTTTTGACCTCATTGATTTATTTTGGTAATTCAGAGTGATCTCCAGTGTTCCATCTGCCCTTATCATTCTGATATTCTGTGCTTGGCCTTCATCCAATGACAGAATTCCTCTTTGAAAAGTCACTCTCGACTTCGTGGTTGTCAATTCAAATGACCACAGGTCTAGTTCTAGATCATCTGACCCTCATGGCCATTGTACCATTGGGACATTCCCTTGGCCTCTGTAGCCTTTGTTTTTCTCATCCATAAAATGAGGTAGTTGGACTGGGTGATGTTGCAAGATGCTTCCGGTCTTTGATTCTGTGAAAGTACAGAACAGAGAAAAGAGAGAGAGGGAAAATAAGCAACTCTTTTGGGAAAGTGGACGGGAAGGAACTCATAGAGAAAGTGGCTTCTGTAGAGTTTTGAAAGAAAGGTAGAGTGGGATGGCAATGGAAAGTACAGGAGTCCTCAAGGGCATCTTGCCATTTTGGGACTGTGACAAGGAGTCTAAGCAAGGATCATCACTGGCTGATGAAGGACTATGAAGGGAGGTTTAGGCTGGCAACACCTGATCCCACTGATCCATCTAAACCTCACAAAAACACAGACAACCCAACCTGGGCCTGCTAATGAGATGTAATAGGAAGTACAAAGCCCTACTAATGAAGTGTTCTTTCCAAAAAAGCCAACTCTGTTCAAGGTTTTAGTGTAAAAAGACTAATTTAGTAAAATGCATGGGATAAATTAGGAATAATTTTTTTTTAAAAAAGGCATCTCAGAGATGCAGTTAGCAAAGTCCAGAATCTGGGAAATACTATATTCAGCCTTACTCCTCAGAATGTGGTCCATGGATGTGAAGTATTAGCATCACCAGGAAATGTGTTACAAATGCAGAATCTCTGGCCTAACCAGACTTCTTGAATCCTCATTTTAATAAGACAAAAACCCCCCTGCATGATTTGCATGTATATTAGTGCTTGAACATCACTGCTTTCCAGGACAAATGACCCATTGTCTTCCAAAGAAAGTTAAAGAAAGACAGGAGGAAGGAAGTCAAAGAGGCAAACCAAGGAAAAAAAAATAGAGGATTTATAGATCAAAAGAAAACCAAGAGCCAGATGTGGTGGCTTGGGAGGCTGAGGCAGGAGGATCACCAGTTCAAAGCCAATCTCAGCAACAGTGAGATGCTAAGCAACTCAGTGAGACCATGTCTCTAAATAAAATATAAAATAGGGCTGAGGATGTGGCTCAGTGGTTGAGTGCCCCTGAGTTCAATCCTCCGTACCACCAAAAAAAAAAAAAAACCCAAGAGATGTATCACTAAATGCAATATGAAGATCTTTTAGACAACTAGCTATTTTTAAAAATGAGACTATTGAGGAAATTTGAACAATTACGAGATGTTTATTGGTATTAAGGAACAGTGACAATAATGTTGGGCTAATTTTTAAAGTCATCATTTAAAGATACACAGTATTTATGGATGAAATGATAGAAAATCAGAGATTTGCTAAAAAGTAGTTCAGTAGGAATGGTGTGCAAAGAGAACCCAGTTTGATTTAAAACAGTATTAGCTGCAAGTTACTAATTGTTGCAACTGAGTTTTGGGGTATATGGGGGGTTATCATACTCTCTACTTTCCTGTGTGTTTGGAAATACCCATATTAAAAAAGATTTAAAAGAAAGACCAAGGCAGAGTCCCTTGAGGCCTGAGTTTCAACCCCAAACCAGCCTGCAGGAGGTCATTACCCAGAGAAGCCAGCCCAGCATGGGCTGTGAAACACATGTGCGCTCCAAACCAGAGAAAATCTTGCCTGATCTATGGCATGGAGAATTGAGGTTAGTTAGAAGGGAGAATTTCCTAGTTGCTAAAAACTGAAACAGGTCATCAAATAAATTGTGGGATCTCCTGCCCTGAGGACCTTCAGAATAGGATCAACATGGAGGAGGCTGCTTCCGCACTGTCTTTTCAGGTCACTAAGGCGGGCAGGCAGAAGGAGCACGAAAAAAACCCACATCGGGGCCGGGGAAGCATCAATGCCCTCCCTCCTTCACCTCTTCTGCTCTCTGTCCCTCTGAGGACAGAGAGTTGGGCGAGTCCAGGTTCTGCCCAGAATTATGGGATTGTAAGGATCCAAGACGTCAAGGGCAGGGTGGGGGTGGAGATGAATACGAATTCCCAGTGGTTTCATTGGCACATACTTACGCATTCCCCTCCTAACCTAGGGTCTAGTTACCTACGCATTGGCCCAACCGCCAAACAAGCCAACCATCCCAGGCTCCTAGAGAAACCCAAACTGGAGGTATAGTCTTGGCCAGGGGACCAAAGATGAACGTGGCCGACAGCTGCGGGCGAGCTCCAAGGGGCCTGGGAGGAGGCGCGCGGGCCGCTCCGGCCTGCGCCCCTAAAGATTCCAGAACTGCTACCATGTGGACAGGAGTGGGGTTGGCCTTCGTGTACCCCGACTCCCACCTCGTGCCCGAAGAGCCTCCCGGGACCTAGGCGGCCCGACGTCGGGTACCTGGCAGCCGGCGCACACCCGAAGCACGATTCGAGCGTGTGCGCTCTGGCTGCTCGGGACAAGAGCTCTCTGTTCAGCTGCACACGCGGCTATAAATACCTGGTGCCGCAGCAGCGCTGCCTCTCCTTGGAGCCGGGCCTGGGCTAGGATGGCTAGTGGCGTGGCGCGCGCGGGGACCGCCGCCCTCTTTGCTGTGTCCCCAGGAGACGCCGTGGTAGAAGCAGGGGGAGGGGGCCGGATGACGTCATGGAACAGTTGGAGGATTTAGCTCAGGAACCCGCCGGGACCGGCGTTCCATTTAGGCTGACTGTGTTCCACTCTGGGCTCCACTTTCTCAGATTGAGCACACAGCCTTCCACCTTTCCCGAAAGCTGGGGTTCTGAAGGAAATCAGTGTATGATGGCTAGGCCCGAGAACTCCGGAAAACAGGCACACAGGCGTGGGCTGCCACCAGCACAGCCGGTTAAAATGCTTCCAGCAAAGCCTCAAGTAGTGACGAACTATGCCTCAAGGCACAGGGATTGAGGATACTGTAATAATAATGCAGATAGTTATGGAGTGTCGCTGCCTTCCCGAGACCAGTCAAACCCCGAGATAGATAAATCTGTTATTCCCCCTCCCCATTTTACAGATAATAAATTAAAGCTCAGAGAGGTTAAGAAACCAATCTGGAATCACATAACTGTCAATTGACAGAGCCAAAATGTAATCCATATCTCTGCCTCCAGCCCACATATATACTTTTCCAGATACTACATTGTTTCTCACTTTTCAAGTGGGTGCATTTCAAGGGCTGCAACATCAGCCATCAAACAGACCCCAAGTTCCTACTGCTTGCTCTGATTGCCTCATTACAGAGCAAGACCCGGTAAGAATAATGAGAAGTGGGTAGATTTATCAGAAAGCAGAGTGAGGACTGTCTCCTTTCCCAAGAAGAGGTTAACAGGGGCTGGGGAGGTGGCTCAAGCCGTAGCGCGCTCTCCTGGCATGCATGCGGCCTGGGTTCGATCCTCAGCACCACATACAAACAAAGATGTTGTGTCTGCCGAGAACTAAAAAAAATAAATAAATATCAAAAAATTCTCTCTCACACACACACACACTCTTTCAAAAAAAAAAAAAAAAAGAGGTTAACAGTTGACCAGGTTAATAGCTAGCACTCCTAGTTGGTTATGATTAAAGGTGGAAAAGACAGAGTATATTTTTAAATAGAGTAGGGAAGGAAGGTGACTATGGGATTTCTTTTGCCAAGGAGTGTGCTATGGTTTTTTCTTTTCTTTCTTTTTTTTTTTTTTAACAAACCTGGCTCAGAGACAAGATATAATAATACTAATATCCAACACTGATGTGCCAGGCACAGCTCTAAGCACTTACAAGATAGAGCAGTAGTGGGAGATTTCAATTATTCAAACAACAGCTGGAAGTTTAATTTTGCTATAAGTCTAGCATCAGCACAAATCCCGATTTGCCTCACTGACTCATCTCCAGAGTAGGATCTGGCATCTGATGCCTGGGTTTGCATCCTAGCTCTGCTGGGTGTACAGTGGCAAGTTCTGTGGCCTTGAGCAAGCACCTTTGTCCCAGGAGACCTGTCTGTTGAGGGTAGCAATAGTGACTCACTCCTTCATTGTGCTCATGGGAGGATTCCAAGGGGTGTTGTAGGTGAAGGGCCAGCCCAGCACCCAAGGAAGCTCTCACCATGCATGAGCTGCTGATGTTACGTCTTCCAAGTAAGGGTGCTGTTTCAACCAACAATGCATAAATTGAGGTGATGTGGAAGTAATGATGACTAAGAGACGACTTCTGGTCTAGGAGAAGATAAGGAAAAGGAGACAATGCTGGGCTCATTTCAAGAGTGTGGAGAAAAGTGTGACTTCATGAACTCTAGCCTAAATTCCTAACTAGGAATATGTGTATGAAGGATAGAAGGGTAGAGGGCATTCCAAAATAAATTTCTAACTAGTCATTAATCATATTGAGAAGAAAAAGGAAAGGAGTTTGCTTTGGGTTTTTAAGTCACTGTGACAACAGCAGGGAGCTCTAGCTGAACCCATCCTCTAAGGGAACTTGTGCACATACACGCAGAAACAGGGTGTGTGCAAGCACCTGGGTGTGACCACACAAAAGCAACTCACGTCTCTGAGCCTGGCTCAGGCAAACTGAAGGCCAAGCAGAATGACAGACAATGTTCAAAGCAAAACAACAAAAACGTGGAAAGCAACACTCAATAAGGACTCTGCCAGTATGGAAGAGTTCTGTCTTTTCCAGAGTAGTAGCCCTAAACTAAAAATGAAAGAACAGATGCTGAAGCCCAGTGTAAATCAACAGAGACTTAACTGACCTTGGGAAATACACATACATTTGAATCCAAGTTGCTGGACAATCCTCTAGATGTTATTCAGGGCCCACTTTGGCAATTCTAGAAAATGGAGTTGGTTCTATCTAATGAGAAGCAAATAGACATGTCCCAGTTTTCAAAAATAAGAAAAGGGAATATTCTGGAAACACATGGATTTCATTTCTATCCCTGGCAAGATTCTAGAATATGTAATTAACACAGATATTAGTGTGTTAATATGAGTTCTCTTATTTCTTTCCTTTTAGAGGTCGTAAGGGAGTCATTTAGAAAATCTTATTTGATCTCAGCATAATGTCTTATGCTTTGATGGAAAGAACACTGACTTGAGGTCTGGAGACCTGGATTTTAATCTATTCTACCATTAATTAATTAGATAACCACAGGGAAGTTTCTTTCCCTCACCAGGTCTCATTTATGAAATATGGGACATGTTCTCTTAGGTCCTGCTCACTAAGTTCCTTGATTCCACTGTGTAATGAAAACTGGGCTGGTTAGATACAGTTCAATCAGAATGTGCAGCCCCAATAGAACAGTCACATTCTAAGGACTGCCCGTGTACCATGAATGGGACCAAGGAAAGAAACTGGTCCCTGGTTTTGCCTTATGTACTCATGTTAATGACTTAATCCCCAAATGATAAGAGAGCTAGGACCAAGGGTCACAAAATGAAGATTTGATTGGACTGGAAGAGTTTGGGACCTTTCAAATTATCCAAATGTCTGGAGGTCTGGAGTTGAGGGGCTGCCTCTGATAAAAGTCAGATAAAATTAATTAACATAAATGCAAAGTTCTATGTCGAAGCTATTTTTTTTAAAAGGCTGCACAACTGGGCATGGTGGCCCACCTCTGTGAGTCCAGCTACTTGGAAGGCTGAGGGAGGAGGATCACAAGTTCAGGTCCAACCTGGGAAATTTAGCAAGACCCTATATCAAAATAAAAATAAAAAAGGCTGGGAGCTTAGCTTAGTGCTAGAGCAGCCCTGGGTTATATCCCAAGCAACCTCTGCCCCAGGGGGAAAAATCCTATACAAGTGCAACTTAGGGAAGAGCTGGCTTAGAAATAGATCATGGGATAAAGGTTCAGGTGACTGAGATGACTACCCATTTAAACCGAAGGGATGCCATCATCTAGCTGTTAATGAAAGGGCTAGCATAGCTGTCATTGTGGGTAATGATATGGGTAATGGTAGGGGGTAACCCGTATTGAGCTCTTACATGGGCTTTACATATTGTCTCATTTTGGGGACATGACAGTGTCATAGAATTCCAGTCCTGGTCAGGGCTGGTCTCATTGCCGCCTGCCCCATCAGTCCTGTTTTGAGTGTTATTCTCAGTGCTGGGAGTCTTACCAAGTCGGTTGGCAACAAACTGGAGCATGTACAAAATAGGACAGCCAAAATGAGAAAGGGTCTGAAAACCAAGTCCGGCAGGAAAAGGTTAGGAGAGTGGACAGGCTCAATCGGACAGGCTGTACAACTGCTGTGGTGTGGAGGGAGGAGGCAGAAAGGAGTCCTCCAGCTTAGGCTCCGACTGCCTGCTGTCAGATCTGTGTGTTTCCACAGCCATGTGCTGTTGAGCAAGTGACTTAGCTTCTTCTGTGCCTCGGTTTCCCCACACATAAAGAGAGGTTAGTCATTGTAGATTATCATGAAGATAATCAAGGAGATGTGTATAAAAGCTAATGTGGCACATGGCAATGCTTCATCCATATGCACAGTGATGGTGGTGATCATCAGTGTGGCTGCTGGGCTGCCCCTATGGAGGAGAAAGGACGTCATTCCACCTGGCTTCAGAAAGAAGAACAGGACCAGTGAGCAGAAGCAAGAAAAAAGAGAGAATGTGGGTCCATATAAAGAGACCTTTCAAATTATCCAAATGTCTGGAGGTCTGGAGGGAATTGAGGGGGCTGCATCTGATAAAGAGTGGGAACTCTCTGCAGCCCAAAGGCAGCACCACGGATCTCTTTTTCTTCCTTCAAAGCTACTAATAACATCACAGGGCCCCACCCTCATGACCTCATCTCATCCTGGTTACCTTCTCAAGTCCCCACCCCTTAATTCTGTTACAGTGGCAAATAACTTTCAACATGAGTTTGGGAAGAGACCTTCAAACCTTAGTAGTCGGCAAACTTTAGAGTGTATAGTAGATTTTTTTGTCATATGATTTTGACTTTACTTTTCTCACAATAATCAAGATAAAGGGTATGGACTTTGTAGTCAAATTCTCCACATTTGAATCCCTGCTCTGTTATTTCTTAGTTGTAAACTTGGATAATATAGTTCATCCAGTTGGTTCTTCCAAAGCATAGTAAGTTACCCACAATCCTAAGGAATGAGGATCAGAGCTAATACATTTCTGCTGTGTTGGTAAACATTATGCCAAGGTGGGCTGACACTAGAGGCTATATATATGAGACATACAAGGCTTTTCATGCCTGGTGAGAAATCTAGTGATAGAGATTGGTTGAATAAAGACACTCTGCAAGTTTATGTGTCAAATTTATACTTACAATTCAGATATGAAAGACAGGCAAATTCTTAAAGACTTCCAAAGACAGGCAGGATAAAATAAGAGGGAAAAGAGGGAATAATAATTTTTATTCTTGTCTTTTTTTTTTTTTTTTGTACCAGGAATTGAACCAAAGAGCACTTAACCATTAAAGCCCTTGTGTGTGTGTGTGTGTGTGTGTGTGTGTGTGTGTGTGTGTGTGAGTGTGTGTTGCTGGGGATTGAACTCAGGGTCTTGTGCATGCGAGGCAAGCACTTCACCAACTGAGCTATATATCCCCAGCCCAAGCCTTTTTTATTTTTTATTTTGAGACAGGGTCTCTCAAAGTTGCTGAGGCTGACCTTGAACTTGCAGTCCTCCTGTCTCAGTCTCCCAAGCTGTTGGGATTATAGGCACGCACCATTGAGCTGGGCTTTTTTTTTTTCCTTTTGCTTGTTGAGTATATACTCTGTTAAGTTCTGGAATCGATATTCCTATACATATTTATAGTGATTAGGAAGGGGCAGAATTGATGGTAATGAGGTTGGAATGGAGAACTGTTTGGCAATTAACTTGGGAACTATCCCTAGAGCATTTCTAGACCCACTGAAATCTTGTGCTATCTTCCCCAGAGCTGACTCAGGACTGGCTCCCCATCTCACTATAGTGGTTAAAGCATTAGACCTACTTAAGATTTGGTTTCTGACAATGGCAGGGTGGTAGCTGAAAAGACCCCCCTCCCCCACACACACTTCTAGAACACCTTAGGTTGAAGTCCACTGGCCTTTTCTGTCTGTCCCCAGTGTGACGGAGTGGAGGTGGACCTGAGCAACATCTTCCTTGAAGGCATTGCCATTCTCAACATTCCCAGCATGTATGGAGGCACCAATCTCTGGGGAGAAACCAAGAAGAACAGGGCTGTGATCCGGGAAAGCAGAAAGAGCATCACTGACCCTAAGGAACTGAAATTCTGTGTCCAAGGTAAGCCAGACATGAGGACAGTTGCTCTAGACCATGTCCCTGTGGAAGGTGGGCCAGCAAAGCATCTCAGGACCTATAGCAGGCTCTTCTGTAAGGTCTGACAGCCTGCCAAGGACCTGGTACCCTGGGAGTGTGGTGACCCATCATCCCTGGTGTTGCAAAGCTTACAACCTAATTGAGAAAACAAAATTTCTAATAAGGGGGGGACTGATAGTTATCAAACCAAGGGACTCCGTAAGATTAGATGTCAAACGCTGCTCCTGTAGTTATCAGAGTTCTCCAATGTCCATATCCAAAAGTCAATTCTCAGCCCTCATTTCACTTCACCTTCATTCAAACCCCACGGATCACCCCCTTGTCCTGGAAACACTTTGTATACTTGGCTTCGAGGACTCCACTTACTAGTCACTCCTCTTCATTCCCTGTTCTCTTGGCCTTTTGATGCTGGAGGGTCCCCAGGCAGGATCCTAGATCCTCTTTTCTGTCTGTACTTGTTTCCTTGGTGACTTCATCCAGTTGTGAGGCTCTATTTAAATATCCCATGTGTGCCCATGATGACTCCAAGCCAGTCTGGCCTCCTGATGTGTCCCGCATCCTTTCCTGCACTTCCCTGGAGAGGATAATGGACATAGCAAGCTCCATGTGTTCGAGGCTGAACTCCTCTGTCTAGCCCATCCTGTGGTAACTCCAGCCTCCATAGCCCTCTAGTCAAAGCATTGGCACCACCTTCCATGCCTCTTTTGTGTGTGTGTGCATGTGTGTGTGTGTATGGTGCTGGAGATTGAACCCAGGGCCTTTGCATGCAAAGCAAGCAGTCTACCAACTGAGCTATATCCCCAGCCCCCTCCATGCCCTTTTTACCTCACATTTCACACCCAGTCCATGAGAAAACCTACGAGCTCAACTTTTCAAAAACATCAGGGTCCAGCCACTTCTGAGCCACTACTTTCTGTGTCCTGTATGACTGACTACAGGTCCTCTGCTCCTCCCTGAGCTGAACACAGTCTGTTCTCACCACCACACCAGAGATCCCTGTAAAAACATTAGATTAGGACACTCATCTGCTCAAAATCATGCTGTGGCTGAATAAAAGGCTAAGGTCCTACAGTGGCCAATAGGCCCATATTGTCTGGCCTTCCACCACCTTCCAGACCCCATCTTCTGGGACCCCTCCTTCACTTTCCCTGGCTCCTGTACATAGTGGGTTGCTTCCATGAACCCATTATTCATTCACTCTAGAAAAACCAGGCAGTATACCTCAGAGGCCACCTGCTGGGCCCTTTGATTGTAACCCACCAGAATACAGAAAGTGCCCTTAAGATGACTTTCACTCCAACCCCTTATCGGCTACCTCCACAAAGATCTGAACAGAGATTCAGGCTAAACTTCTGGCACCTTGGTTCCTCTGTCAACTGTTGGATCTTCCTGGGTTCTCAGTGGCCTGGGGAGCCCCAGGAAAGAGACCATGTTGCTGGTGATCCCTGCCAGCAGCTGGGGAACTGAGTTCTAGTCCAAGTGTTGCTACCAGTCTAGTTATTGGCATCTCAGATTTCTTTGCTGTGAAATCTACTTCTCATGTAAACCTTTGATAGCTGGATAGATGGGGTTGAACTAGATCACCAGTTCTGAATCCCGGCCTGCCTGTTGAAAATGACCTTATCCATCTCTGGGTTGGTTCCTAGGAATCTAGGTTTGTCTTGTGCTCCCTGGATGACCCTGGTGGGCTGCCAGGTTTGAGAACCACTTATAGAGACAGACACATGCCCAGAGTGTCTTCTAGCGTTCTGTGTTCTCTGATGTCCCAGGATATAATTGCTAAGGTTGGATGTAATCCCACCAGTAGGAGACAAAGCTTGGCTGACCCTCGGAGGGCGGGGTTCCTTGCTTCACACCCATCTTAGACAATCAGGTTGTTATATTCCAGGGCGAGGTCATCAAGAAATATCATCTCCACACTTTGTCCTTTAAGAAGACTCAGGAATTTTTGTTTCTGTTGCCCTCTTAAGGCCCTTTTCTTTGGCAAAATAAACTTTTCAATTTGTATAAATTATTAAACAGAATAATGCATTCCTTCTTCCTCCCTTGGCAGGGGAAGTTGTGGGTGCTAGCAGAGGGTGGGGGAAGCACTGGATATTGTAGAACGTTCCTGCAAATTTTCCCACCCTGGTGATCTCAACCCCCATTCTGGCATCCAGCCCTGTCACAACAGAGAAGGGAGTGAGCATAGCAGAGCCCTCCCCTCTTCCCACCCCAGGGCTTGGGGAAGCATCTGAGGTCAGGTTCTGGTTAGGACTCAAGGTCAGCCTTCATCTTCCCCTTAAATGTCTGATCTAAGTGTCTGATATTCATCTTCCCCTTCTTCAAGAGAGAGTGAGTATCTGCTGATCACTCTTGACCGTTATGTACAGGAACTCTCTTCCACAAATCCCCCTTTCCTACCCCCCAAAATGTGCTTTCAGGGCTAAAAATGAAGCCACTTCCTGTTCTTTAGATGAGGACATGAGCTGATCAAAGTGGAGGCCAAGGAGGGGCCCTGGCTTCTGGGCTTTGCAGAGACACCAACCCTAAGCTTCCTTCTTATAAGGGCCATGATCTCATATAAGTTGAGTTGCTAATGGAAAAAGCTAACAGCACCTATTTTGGTGGAAAAGCATTGACCTGGGAGTTGGGAGATCCAGGTTCCAATCCAGACTCTGCCTCTTACCATTGTGTGTGACCTTGGGTGCATCCCATCACCTTCTTGGATCTCAGTCTTCTTCTCTGTGAAATAAGTCTAGCAATCACTGATCAGAATTGAAGTATAGTCATATTTTGGTCAACATGGATTTGGGGGACAGAAGTGTATACAATTTTTTTTCTTCTTTCCATGACTTTTACCCCAGGATTTATAGGCTGGGAGGGAGCTCTCTCTCTCTGCAGGGTCTTCATTTGTTAGGATTTCTTCCTCCTTGGAAGTTTCACTGGGACTGGAGGAGAGGGAGAAGTCAGGAGAGAATAATGGGAGTGAAGGATGTGCACACAGGAGGTGGAAGAGGGAATGGCCTTAGAACAGGTTGCGGTCAGGTCTCTGATAGTAGATCTGTCTTTTTTGGAAAAAAAACATTCGAGTAAGAAAGTCATGGAATGTGTTCTGGTGGAAAAGCAATAATGCACACAGAGAAGCACCCGGCTTGCAGCTGGATAACCTGGGTTTAATTTTTGGCTTTATGCTTTCTATTTATAAAAGCTTGGAAAGTTAGATTACATCCCTGAGTCTCAGCTTTGTCATCTATAAAATAACCATGAAAATATCTAGCTTGTTATGAAGCTGGTGCATGTAAAAGCCTGGACCACAGTATAAGCTCAAACTTTGGGGAAAAATAATTTTTCTCCTCCTCTTTAATTCCACTTTATTTTTTTAATTAATTAATTTATTTAAAAATATATATATATATGTATATACACCACACACACACACACACACACACACACACACACACACACGGGATTTAACCCAGGTATGCTTTAGCACTAAGTCACATCCCCAGCCCTTATTTATTTATTTATTATTTTTAATTTTGAGATAGGGTCCCATTAAGTTGCTTAGGGCCTCACTAAGTTGCTGAGGCTGGCTTCAAACTTGTGATCCTTCACATCAGCCTCCCAATTCCACAGGATTATAGGCATGCACCCAGCTTTAATTCCATGTTAGGAATTTTACCTGGCTTTAATTCCATGTTAGGCTGAAGCATGCCAGTCAATTTCTGGCTTTGAATTTCATGTCTTTAGCATTATAATCTACCTACATTGCCACTAGGAAACAGCAGAGCTCCTGCAAACCAACCCAACTTTTGTCCTAGCTTATTAAACTTATACCCCTCAATTGTAATTACTGTTTCCTTTTCTAGACTTTTCAGATTCCAAAGATGGAGGCCGGGGGCATTAATCTTTGTCTCTCCAGTGGCCACCCCCAAGCAGTTACTCAAAAAAAGAAAGAATATTAGATGAGTGAGCACATGACATGGGTTATTTTTAGTTTTTGAAACAACAAAAATAGTGTGAAGTAATCTTTTGTTTTTATATTTCATTGTGGCTTGCAAATAATTTTGCATGAATTAGTTTAATATAATCCTAACCAGAAGCCCATGAGTAATGTCATACCCAGCCAATTTCATATCCCATTTCGTAATTGGGAAAAAACAGAAGCCCAGAGAAAGGGCAGGACATATGTAATTTATGTCCAGGGATAGAATCAGAACCAAGACCCTAGCCTAACCTCCAGTGGCTAGTATCCATCTAGAAAATTTATTAGGCTACTGAGTGTAACGCAAACACCATCTCTCAGAAATAGGAAGCATTTAGACCCAGTCCAAAGAAAGATTCTGCATCTATTTTTTGAAATTCTACTCCTCTTGCAAGGCGAGGTCTAAGGGCCATCTCCTCCTGGAGCCCCAGAAGTGAAACCAGCCTCTAAATTCTTACAGCACTGGCTTTTGCCTTCCATCTCACCAGCACACTGATCATGGGTTGCCCTGTATCAGAGGCAGCCAGAGATGTGTATCCTCCCACTTCTCCCCAACCCATCCCTAGAAAAGGTGTTTGTCACCTGTGTCTCTTTCCAAGCCTACCACCCGGGCTCACAGTGCTCCATAGAAATGTCTGTTGGAGGGAGGGAGAAAAGGGAAGGACTCTTGCCTTCCTTCTGCCAGCACTGTGCGCATGCGTACAGTAGATCTGGAGCAGGACAGTAAAAATAGGAAATGAAAATTTGGGAGGAGAAGAAGTCTTAGGAAGAGTTAACCTGTGCATATTTGTGAGGTTAAGAATTTAGTTTTGTTACCGCTGTTGACCGGTGACGAGTCCTTGCTTCCCCAATATTGAAGAATAACACCAGAGAAGCATGCCGAGGCAAGGTCAGAGTGGAAAATTAGAAGTTTATTAAAGGACAGCAGAAAAGACTTCTCCCGGAGGAAGAAGGGGACCCAAGAGATGGAATCCGTGGAAGTGCGGTTGTCTCTCCATTTTATAGTTCTCGATGATGGAATGTAGGTGGGAAGGCCCGAAGGGTTGGGACACAGATGGGCCAAAGAAGTAATCTGGGCCTAAGTAATGAGTCAGCGTCTTCAAGTTTGCTGTTCATTAACATTTCTTTGGGATGGGCTATCTTCAAATCTGTTGGGGGCTGTTTCCTGGACTTCATTAACATTCCGAGAGTTGCTCAACTTCCGGGAATTCATTCTCAGCATGGCCTCCATTTTAGATTTCACTCGATATTAGACCCGATTTACCTAACTACACTGACTACCTAATTTTAAATCTAGCTTCAGTTTCACGGAGCCATTAGAAACTCATTTGATGAGTAAGATATGCTAACCATCTTCTCATAAGTAATTCAGATAGAGCTCAAAGGACCTGCAATTGAGAGTCCCTGTGAGGAAGAGACTCACCACTGAGAGTTCAAGCCCCAGGCCTCCCTGCAAGCTACAGAACCTGGAATAAGCCAGGACCTTCTCCAGGTCTCTTCAACATTTACCACGTGGAACAATTCAGCATTGTTTTGAGGGTTAAGTGAGATCATCCTTGTAGAGCACTTAGAAGAGTGCCTGGAACTTGATGAGCTCTTAATCAACAGTAATCGGAATTATTGTTTGATAATTAGCATGTGACCCCATTTAGAACTTTACTCTTTTGACTTCTGCTATGGGAATTGGTCTAGAATAACCATAAACTACCAGTGGCTAGAACAGCCTGTAATCCTAGGGCTCTTTAACTGGCACTGCACTCAAGTGTGTCTGGTGTTGCTGCCAGGGTGGGGGTGACTCCTGAGCTGCTGTCCAGAGAAGTAAGGTGAAGCCAGAGGGAGCAACGCCTTGAATCCAGGTGAAGCCCTAAGCTGGACCAGTCCCCAGGAGGTTGAGTGAAGCTGGGAGCTCTACCATTGTTCCTCTGTGGCTCCAGCCCAAAATGTAAATGCAAGACCTCCTATATACTTTCTCCAATTCTTCATTGAGCTTCACACCTGCTGAAGCCAGCCTCCATGCTGTGCTCCCCACACCTGGCCCCTCTGGTTACCACAGATGTCATTTCTTGTCATCCTGTTTGAACTGCAAATGAGTGTCCTGAACACAATTCTAAACCAGTAGGGCAACATCTCCCTAGACTGTCACTAAATAATGTTTGCAATTGTTCTTAAGCAAAGACAAGGAGACAGACACTTTGGGTATAGGGTTCACTTTGAGTCATTTTCCCAGTGGTAGAAACAGGTTTTCTGTCAGATCATTCAATATATACTTAGGAAGTACCTAACAAATGCCAGGCACCAGGTTTGGTAAACAGGGCTCCCCTCACAGGGAAATGTCAAAGCCTGGCTTTAATAAAATAATTCCATAGATAGGCATATGATTAGGGACTGTGGTAAGTGCTAAGAAGAGTCACATGGCTACCCAGGAACGGCAAGGCCAGCCAGCCTATGTGTAGCTTGCAGGTAGCCTTCTGCCACACTAACCTGGCACAAACCAACTGACACAGGTATTCTCCAGGCACATGACTGCAGCTATCAGATCTGCCCTCCCAGGTGTGGAAGCTCTGTCTGGAAAGGGGGAAACCTTCCCATTGCAACGCCCATTGACTCTGCTACTGTGCAAGGTCATGTAGTTTTATCACCTGCACTCTGTGCCCACGCAGATTTTAAAAATTGCATGAACTATGCCCTCCATCCTAAAGCAGGGGAATGGGATGCCAACCAACCATCTCTCAGTATCACACTCCACAGCAAAGAAGGAGAGAGAGCTCAGCTGAGACACCCCAAATAATTTTGAGCACAAGGGTTCATTGTTTCTTGTGACTTTCTTGTCACTTTTATAAAGCCATAACAGAAGGTGCTCTTGGGGGTTCAGGAGCTGTCCAGGGTTGTTCCCAATTTTCCCATGCAATGAGGTCATATAGGGAGCAATAGTTAGCCAATACCCTTTGGGGTTGAGAGAAAATTAAAATGTTCCTAAGTTGTGCACTTAACAGAGGTCGCTCTGCCCAGGTCTCTCCTGTGGATTGAGACAGAGCAAGGCAAGTGACTCCTAAAAAGTCTCAGGGGTCTGGGGGTATACACTAGAACTCCCCTCGACGCTGGGAAGTAACCATGGCAACATATGTGTCATTCCTGCTAAATATTTGCAGACCTATAGAGAGGTTGCTTTGCTTTTCATAGGAAGTCACAGCTTGGTCATTCAGTCCGTCAAGCAGCCCACACTGTAATCAATATGCCCCAAACTTGTCATCATCCCCTCCCTCTTTACAAACCCTCTCCCTCTCCTATCCCCCACTGGCTTCCCCACAGCCACATGTTCCCTGTGGTTCAGGCTAAAGACCCAGGGTCATGCATTTCCCCTCACGTGGTGTCTTTTCACCAGACTGTGAGCTCCTAATGGAGCTCAGATGTCACAGTGCTTCTGTACTCCTGTGCCTGCCAGTTTCTGAGACCTCAAAGGGGCTTACAAATATTAATTGACCAAAAGCACCTGTCAGGAGCACATGAAGCGGTGAGTTAGGGAATTTTTTTTGAGTTGGTCTCGCAGCAAAATGGAATTTATGTGAGCAATACTGGCATGTCATATCCCAGTGCCTCTCTGCCAGCATCAGCCTATGTGGCAACTCGGCAGGGATTGGGGAGGGGAGGGATGCCTCCCATCCTCCCTCTTCCCTTCCCTGAAGCCCCTCTTGATCCCGGCTGGCTAACTCTACATCAAGCGGTAGCTGTGGTCTGTTTCCACAGACATCTCATGGCATCAGGCAGGAGCTGCCCTGCTAGACTCTGCAGGGTTAGGCCAGGTATGTTTTTACAGCTTCCAAATGAAGGCCACACAAAATGGTTCTCAAATGCCAGTTACTATAGAAACGGTGATGTTTTCTATGTAGTATTGAAACACCAGAGTCATAGGCCTCTCAAAGATTTGGAGATCATTTTGTCCTCTAGATAAGGAAAGAGAACCTGCAAGATGAAGAGGCTTGCCCATGGCCACATCCAGACTGAAACGCAGGTCTTTTAGCTCAGAACGGTCCTCAGACCTCTCAAGCAGGAGCCAGCAAAATTTTTCTGTAAAGGAATATGTTAGCACAAATGATGGACACTCATGAAGGCAATAGATGGGAAGCAAACCTCAGGTCAGCAAGCTTTGCTTTGGTAGAACCTGGCACATAGGGCTGAATCAAGGGTCTGGGTTATTTAGGCTTAGTGAAAGGTGCAATAGGAGGGTGATTCCTGGGGTTCATTGTAATGGGGTCCCGCTGGGACAGGAATGCGAATAGGGAATTTGTTGTAATGGGATCAGCTGACCCATTAGGGTGGCGGTTCAGGTGCCAGTCAGGTGCAGCTCCTTTTGTGTTCCTTCACTCTGGCTGAGGTCTGGGCCTTTAGGGAAAACATCCTTGGACTTATTTTCTATAGTAACTGTTAAAATAATTAGGTTTTGTGTACCATACAGTCTTTGATGCATCTACCCAACTCTGTTCACTTAGCATGAAAGCAGCTCTAGACAATCTATAAATGAATGGGAAAGCCTGTATTCCAATAAAACTTTATTGACAAAGACAAGTAGCAGGCTGGATTTGGTCCTCAAGCCATGATTGACCAATTCCTGCACTAGATCTTCAAATGGCCTGTGAACCAGGAGCATAGGCTTTGCCAGGGTGTATGTCAAAATGTGAACTCCCAAGGCCCACAGAGTAGATTCTGCATTTCCACAAGATCCCCCAGTGGCCAGTGGACACTGATATATGAGAAACACTGTGCTGTTGGGCCTGGCTACACTTCCTAAGAATACCAAGAAAGAAATTTTATAGATCAGAAAAATGAAGCCCAGGCAGGTTTTAATTGACCTACCCCAGGTCAGTTGGTAGATCTGGGACTAGAGCCCAAATCCTAGTATTCCACACATGGAATTTCTTCTACACACACCAGAGTACCCGCCCTGACCCCACCCCAACCTCCCCATCTCTGGCTGGCCCTGACCCAACTCAAATTCACTGGGATTCCAAGGGAAGCAGTGGGGCATTCTTCCCCAGCTGACTTATGAATGAAAAGGACTGCAACTCCATCTGTGTCTCCTCCTCCCCCCACACCCCTCTCCAAGCCCAGGGAGGGGCGGACCTGGTTGAAATGTGCCTCTTGAGGCTGCTCACCACCTGCAGAGGGAAACTTGCTCACACAGGTTCAAGCCAGAGTGAGCTCCAATTTTATTCCTGCCTCCAGAGGTCTGCTGCTCAAAATAGAACCACAGAGCCAAGGAAGCTTCCACTTTTCACACAAAGAAGAAAATTCTAGACTAGGTTCCTTAGCAGAACTAGACACCTCAGTTTTCCCTCTTCTGCTGCCTGCTCTTGGTTCTCAAGCCAGTCCCTGTTCCCCTATAGCAGCTCTTGGAGCATTTAACATTGGGCACCTCCTAGATCCGTCCCATGGCAAAACACCATTCTGGCCACAATTTCTGCCGTCTGAATACTGGGTTTCTCTTTGGTCTGTTTCTATTTTATGCAACAAATATTTGTTACGTTGGGCATGCCTACAATCCCATTGGCTCTGGAGGGCTGAGGCAGGAGGATCTTGAGTTCATAGTTAGCCCAACTCAGTGAGACCCTGTCTCTAAATAAAATACAAAAAAGGTCTGGGGATGTGGCTCAGTGGTTGAATGTCCTGAGTTCAATCCCTGGTACTTCCCTCCCCTCCAAAAAAATTTTTTTGTCTTAAGTCAGTTTGGGCTACCATAAACTAAATGGCTTAAACCACAGAAATTGATTTCTCACAGTTCTGGTAGCTGAGAAGTCCAAAATCAAAATGCCAATTTGGTTCTTGGAGAGGGCCTGCTTCCTTGTTTGTAGGCAGACTCTTCCTGCATACTCACACAGAAGGATCATCTCTGTCTCTTAGAAGGGCACTAATCCCTTTCATAAGAGCTTCATCCCCACGACTTAATTACCTTCCAAAGGTTCCCAAATTGGGAGCCAGGGCTTCAAATATGAATTTGGGACTGCTATTCAGTCTCTAGAAGTATTTAATCTTCTTAATCAACCAACAAATGAGTACTGGTATTGTTCATTGAATACCTAGTTATGGGACAAAACTATTTCATATTTAATTATTTAATTCATTTTATGTCTGAGGACATAGGTTCAGTGGAGTTCAGGGATTAGACTGAAATCACACAGATAATGTGATAGAGCCAGATTCACACTTGTTTTTAAGTACCCTAAGATGTCCCAGGTGCTGCAGAGATGAAGCCTGAATACCACGTGGTCCAGTGCTCAATAAGTTCACAATCCGCTTGTGGCCAGCACAGTGTTTTGCTGTGGGATAGGCCTCAGGTAGTGCCTACCAATTTTTTATACAGTGAAGTAAGAGAGTCAGTGCACACCATAGGAGCGTGAGTTCTAAGAAAACGTGTTTCTCCTTTAGAACTCGATCCCCAGTTACTGAGGACTGTGCCATGCATCTCATAAGCAACCAAATATTTGATTGAATGAATGAACAAGACAGAATGTATGTGTGCTAGTAGTTAGAGCTGGAAAGGATTTGAAAAGAGAGTGAATGAGAAAAAAATGGAGCATGGGCTGGGACACTAGCCCCCAGAAGTGGTGCAAGTTCAGAAGACTAGGAAGACAGACTGTTGAGTAATGGCATAGAGTTTGTGCACAATCCTGTGAATCCTAGAAGGCTAATGCAGAATGCACATTGACAATTCTAAGGATTTGATTTGGGAGTCAATGGTCCAAAAGGAAGAAAGGACAGAAGACATCAGTAAGTGAGAGATAGACAAAGAGGATACTGCTGCCTGGATATCAATTCCTCCTTCCCCACAAAGCACCCAACAGAATCTCTGCTTCTTTGGTGCGCAAGTTCAGCCTTCTGCCAGCCTCCCCGGCTAAGGCACACCCTATTGCCAGAGCCTCCTGTTGGCAGAATGGATGCCTTCAGTAGGGACTTGTGTTTCTTTCTACCTCCAGTACACTGCCAACACAATCTCTTCCCATTTTGGTGCGTGTACCCACTAACCCCAGAGAGTCATAGGAGACTCATCACAGGTATTTCTCCAGTTGTTGGATCAGGATCAGCCAGAAATGGAGAGGTAGGGGAAGGTACTGTGTGTAGGAACAGAAAAAAATTCCTAGGTTTGGAAAATAGCACTTGGGCTATAGTCCCAGATCTACCAATTAATGTGACCTTGAACAGATCAGTTAACCTCTCTGGGCCTCATTATTCTAAACTATAAAGAGTCTCTCAGTGGTCCCTATGGTTTGAATATTTATCCTTGCCCAAACTCATGCTGGGATTTAATTGCCATTGTAACAGTATTAGGAGGCGGGGTCTAATGCGAGTTGCTGGTGTTAGGTGCTTAGGTCATTAGGGTCCCACCCTCATGAATGGATTAATGCTATTATCAGGGGAGTGTTATCTTTGACCTATGATTGATTTGGTCAGATCCCTGCAATGTATATATAAGCTCTGCCTGACGATCAGATTTAAGTTGAATTGGAAAGTGCATCACTAATTGATTTATTATATATACTATACCTGGGATTGAAGCTTCTTCAGCTGAGTGGGTAAAGTAATTCCAGATAACACATCAGCTAGCATTTTATCTTCAAGCCAAAGAACTCAACCTTCCTTTTAAGATCACGTTGCCAGAACGTCTTCCTGAGAGGAGTGGAGAACAGGCTCACCCGACTCCACACTCACCTCCCAGTCTGCAGATGTCCTATCACCCTAAGGCACTTTTTCTCTGACTCCTGACCTTTAATCTGAGTCTCTTCTTTGAGTCAGACAGTCTGGGTTTGAATTCTGGCTTTACCCCACACCAAATGTGTGATATTAGGCAAGATTCTTGACCTCCCTGGACTTCGAGGTTTGTTTTTATGTTGAGATAGTAGTTTCTAACAGTGTTGCCATAAGAATCAAAAACAAATAAAAACTTTGCCAAGCTCCAGACCTGCCCCAGAGTCTGTGCCCAGCAGTTGTCCTCACTGGAACCACCAGGTCAAATTCCTGTAGCTCCACAGCCTCCGAGCCTCACCAGACATCTCACCCTTGGATTCTCCCACAGGCATGATGAAATCAGACCCTTGGTGCACAGCCATATCCATCAGAGCCTTTCTTCCTGAGAAATTTTCTACCATGTAGCTCTTTAGACACACACCCGCTCCCTTCTGAAGCACCTGACTCTCCTCCACAGAGGTTTAGAAGCCCTCCTCCCCCATATTCTGCTCCTTCATCAGAGGCCTGGCCAACCCCAGAGGATGAAGCCACATGGAATGGGGTAGGGGTCACAACTTTCCCAACCCACTCCCACACAAGCAGGCCTGGAGGAACCAAGGACAATATGGCAGTCATGTGCCGCACTGAACTCGCTGGGGATTTCTCCTCCCTCCGTGTAAGGTTGCACGAGTGTTCAGTCTTCTGCTCAGCGTGAGGACTGCTGCCAATCTACTCTCAACCCAGACAGTCAGGAAACCAACCCCCACCTTGGCTTCTGCTTCCTACCTGTCTGCAGCAGGATTATGCAGAGTCAAAGCCCACTTGAAGCCCTCAGGTCACCTTTAGGCCTTGCCCCTGAGAGTAGAAGAAACCTTAGTTCCCATGCAACAAAGAGTCGATGCCCAGCAGGACCAGGGATATTAAATCCATGCATAAAAGTTTTCCAGAGCCCACTCTGCTCCTTGCTTCTCTCAGGAACAACCCCACCCCCACCACAACACACACACGCACGCACGCACGCACGCACGCACGCACGCACGCAGCAGCAGCACAGAAAGTAAGGAACTCATTTTTCAAGCAAATGACTGGGCTTTCTTCATGTTTTCAATTTTAAAAAAAAGTAGGGGCACTTCACTTGCTAGGAGGGGCAGTCACCCTCAAGTCTCAACATCTCAATGTCTTTTGCCCTTTACAATGTCTCTGCTTTTTCTCTTCCTGAGAGCCCTCTCCTCCTTGTCCTACCCATCCCTCCTCCCCCATGCCCTCTTCCTCCTCCTTCTCTGTTACCTTCTGTGAGTTACATTAATTACCATCTACGGAAGGCCATGCACTCACCCCATGTAGCAAAGACAGAACTTCCTGAGGACATCCCTTTCTAAGGAAACATAAAATCACAATGACAGCAACTGTTTCCTGGGGGCCTTTCCCATGCAGCTCCAGTGGGATCCAGCCCGGACACTGATGGCATCACTTCTAAACTCACATCGACCTTGTCAGTGAGTGATTATCTCTACATTCATATAAAGGGCAGATTCAGAGAAGTTAAGCAATTTCCCCCAAATGACCAGTGAGTGGCCTAGGAATAGGATTCAGATCCAAGTCTGTCCAGGGCTCACACTCTTCGCTTTGCAAATTGCTGTAAGGGTGCCTTTCTGCACTGGTTTACAGAATGCCAAGGAAGGAACCCATCGGCCTGTTTGTTGCCAGCAAGGGGCCCTGTGCCTCTGTTCTCTAAAGGAAGCATTAGTTGCAAATTATTTTTCAGGTTAGTTATGGTTGGGATACCTGAGGGCCTGCTGCCTTGAGAGCCAGATGGGAACATGGTGGCAAGAGGGATCCAGTTTGGCCAGTTACAGTCTCGCTTCCTTTTTATGCCCAAGGAACCCCAGAGCCACCTCCCCTGTAAAAGATCAGGAAACAGTCTTTGGGGTTCTTTCCAGTTCTCCAACCTGGGCCTTTTCAGACTGCAGTGTTTCTAAACTGTGCTTTAGCCAAGAGCCGTGTTTCATCTGTGTGACCAATCCCAGCGGAGCGCTTAGAAGAACTGATCAGTGCCTGGCTTTGTTGGACTTCGGGTGCCTGAGCCGCCAAGGGCACATGGCCCATGTACATGGAAATTTGGAGGCAAGAGAGGAGCCTGAGGCGATGCCCATTGCAGCCTTGGCGGGCCCAGTCTACAGGGAGGCCTGCCAGCAATCGCTCACCTGTCTAGACTGTGGGGACTGACCCAGCCCCACTGCAGAGCAGAACGAGTTGTGTCTTTTCCTTCCAAGGAGGGTAACAAGGTTCCACATACCTCCAGCACACACCAGCTCCTCAGTAGCAATGATCACAGACATTTCTGTTTACAGAACACCTTCACACTCTTTATCTCTTTTGTTCTCAAAATAACCCAGTGAAGTAGGTTTTATTATTATCTCTCTTATGGACAGAATTGGGTCACTCCCCAAATTCATAGAATGAAGCCTTAGACCCTGGGACCTGGAGTGTGACTGTATTTGTAGACAGGGTCTTTCAAAAGGTGATTAAGTAATAATGAGACCATTGGGGTCAATTCAATCTGACTGGTGTTTTTCGAAGAAGATAAAATTTGTACACACATTGAGATGCACTAGGGATGTGTGCACACGTGCACAGAGGGACATCCATGTAAGAGGCAGAAAGAGAGTGACCAAGGGAAGGTCTTAGAAGACACCAATCCTTTGGCACCTTGATACTTTTTTTCTATACCAGGGATTGAACCCAGGGGTGTTTAACCACTGAGCCACATCCCCAGCCCTTTTATTTTTTTATTTTGATACAGGGTCTCACTAAGTGGCTGAGGGCCTCGCTAAATTACTGAGGCTGGCCTCAGACTTTTGTTTTTGTTTTTAAATAGATTTTTTTAGATTTGTTGATGAATATTTATTTATTTTTATTTATTTACGTGAGGTGCTGAGAATCAAGTGCTCTACTACTGAGCCACAACCCCAGCCCCTGTTTTTTGTTTTGTTTTTCTTTTTCATGGTGCTGGGGATTGAACCCAGGGCCTTGTGCATACAAGGCAAGCAAGCACTCTACCAACTGAGCCCTGGCCTCAACCTTTTGATTCTCCTGCTTTAGCTTCCCAAGTCTCTGGGATTCCAGGTGTGTGCCTCTATACTCAGCTGGCACCTTGGTCTTAGATATGGTCCCTTTGGCTTCCAGAGATAAAACAAAAGGTCTGAAGGAAGAAGTGGACAGTCAGATGTGCCACTTAAATACAGGTGTTTTTCCGGCCTTTACCTGTCAGTGTTGACTTCTGGTCCCTCCTCCCGACAGGGGACTGGACTGAGGAAATAAGAACAAGATGGAGCATTGGCATAAAAGAAGTAGAAAAGGGATCAAAGTCAGGGAAGAGATGAAAGAATGAAAAATCCAACCAAGTGAGATGCCCCACTTGATCTAATCCAAATCAGTGGAGAATGTGGCTGTATTGGTAGAAAGGCCTTTAAAGAGGCAGTTAAGTAAAAATGAGGCCGTTGGGGTGGACCCTAATCCAATCTGACTGTTGTTCTTAGGAGAATTTCCAGCCTCTGTGTGGAAGTGAAAAACTGTGAGGAACATTGAAGACTTATGAAAATGTTTTTAAGTCTAATGAAAATGTTATGGTTTGGGGACTCTTATACATTGCTTAAAGAAGGTAAATAAGCAGATGGTTGGGAGTTGTCGGAATGAAGGTGGAGAAAATGGAGTGAAACGAATATATTTTGAGTACCTACACCGTGTGGGGCACTTTCACATACTACTCTGCCATTTAAATCTCATCACTAAATGTTTAGTTCCTGATTTTCAACTGAGGAAGCTCTAGATCAAAGCTATCAGGCAGTAACTTACTTGTATTCTTTACTGTAACTCCTGCATACACTTTGGGCAGCTTTACTGCCTCGGGCTCAAGTTCTTGGAACTTGAATGTATCTTAGAATCTTCCAGAGGGCTTGTTAGAACAGATTGCTAAAGTCAACCCCCACCCCCAGCATCTGATTCAGGAGGTCTGGGGTGGGGCCCAAGAATTTTCATCTCTGACAAGTTCCCAGATGATGCTGCAGCTACACTCTGAGAACTTGGCTCTGAGAAGCCAACAGACCAATCACAGCCCAGTGGTCCCAAACTGTGCTGCAGTTTGGAATTACCCAGGGATCTTGAAAACATTTGCTGATGCTTAGCTCCCATGCCCACACATTCTAGTTAACTGCTTTAGGGTGCAACCTGGGCATTGTTGTTTTTAAAAGCTCCCAGGTAACCCTCACACACAGCAAAGTTAGGAACCACTGATCTAGGTTCATGTCTCCAATACTTTGATCCTCATCACTGCCGTCCTTTTCAGCTGCTCATTATTGGGGCCACAAGTGGAATCTGTCATCAGTTGGCACTGTTCACAGCTCCTCTTCCCAACCTTCTCTTTCCCACCATCTCCCAACACCTGTTCTAGAACTTCTCAAATTTCTACTTATCTTCTCCTTTTTCATTCATTCTTCATTTTCTTCTCTACTCAACCAGACTCTGTGGCACAATAATGGCACCTGTCTCCTGCCCACAATGAGCCACGATTCCCTTGTTCTTTCTTTGATCATATCTACCAGGGAGAATGTGAGAAGTATCTAAAGCAAACTTCAGGCATGGTAATCCAGAGATGCTTCATGACACTTGGCCTTTATTACCATGAAAAATAACTGGTCAGTTTCTTCAATGATTTTTTAAGTTATAATATTTATGTACACTTAAAGAAAGTAGGAAACACCTCAGAAGAAAGCATAAAAAAGAAAATAGCAATCACCTTAATTTCATTTAATTCAGAACACACCTCTGTTACAATTTTGCTGGGATGTGTTCTTTTCTTCCATGCACATTCTTACCTAGTCAAGAACATGCTATATAGGTAAACTTATATCCTAACTTCCCACTTAACCATGTAACATAAATATATTTAATATTATTGAAACTTTGTAAATATTTTAATGACAGCAAAAAATTCCATCATTTGGATACCATATCATTTATTTAACTGATCCCATACCAGTGGAAATGGGGGAGGAGATTTTACTATTTTATAATTTTTATGGTGACACAATGTATGTATTTGTACAAACTTGGGTTCTGTCAATGATTTACCATAAATCCCAGGAAAGAAAAATCATGAATTAAACAGTCTGAAAAGTTTAGACTCATTACAATTGGCCAAAATCTTTCTAAAAGATCTTCTCCTGATTTATATCATCAGTTTAAGGAATGCAAATTGTTTCTCCTCTTGCCCAGCATTTGGTGTACTACTCCGTGCCACTGAGGATTTTTGGTATAAAATGACATGATCAAATTTGTATTTCTAAAATTGTATAGTGGAGGCTGAATCAAATGGGCTGAATCGGAACTTATATTATTGACCTTGGTGTTTCTCCTTTGCTTCCATAGTCTCCCTCCTCTGCTTTGCCATACCTTATCTTCTCTCTTTCCTGGAGAGTTTATATTAAGTGTTGTACACAAAACACTGAGCAAAGCTTTCTTACCAAAGAATAATAAGAACCATGTTGAAGGGCCTAGCTCCATGGTTGTCTAAGCTTGGCCTGGAGACCCTTTTCTCTAGCTCTGGCCAAAAAGAGTCTCTGGACAGTAATTCTCCTTAGGGAAAAAAAAATTTTAAATATATATTTTCTAATGAAATTGCCAAATAGGATTATTACTAAATTAATTTTTTCTCCAACCTGCACTTGTCCAGCCCCACACATGACCATTATTCCTATTCCTAGAATATCCTCCTTCTTTCCTCTTCTCAACCCAGCAAACTACCTTGGCATTCATCCTTCAACATCTTTTTTAAATATCTGTGACACCTACATTCTATACCTTGTCCAGTCGTAATCAGCCACTTGGGCTTCCTTGTTCCCACAATTCAATTATGGCATTTTTACACCTAATTCTATTTCTCTTTCTTGGCCAAGAATCCTTCAAAAGGAGAACATTTTGTATCACCAGTTCTTAACATAGTTTCTGGAACTTGGTTGATATTTTACAACTGTTGAATGAATGAGTGAGTGAATGAATTTCTGATACTAAGGTATATCTAAATTAAACACTAACAAGATGAGTAGTATAAAGACAATATGGAAAGGATGTAAATTGCCAAAATCATATTCAGAATTATTGGTGCCTATGGGAAAAAAGACACCTGGTATACCAGCTGTTTCAACCCTGGATTCTGGGTCCTAACACTAACTGTAGTGTGCCTAGACACTAACTCCATTCTGTTCCCTTTTTTTTTTTTTTTTTTTTTTTTTTTTTTTTTTTTGTGGTACTGGGCATTGAAACCAGGAGGGCTTAATCACTGAGCAGCATGTTCACATCCACATTTTTTTGAAACAAAGCCTTCCTAAGTTGCTGAGGCTGGCTTTGAACTTGTGATCCTCCAACCTGAACCTCTAGAGTTGCTGGCATTAGAGGCGTGTGCCACCACACCTGGCCTTCTTTCTTTCTTTCTTGACATTAGGAATCCAACCCAGGGCCTCATACATGCTAGACAAGCACTCTACCACTGAACTACATCCATACCCACCCTGTTCTTTTCATTTTAACACCAGAGTTAACATGCACCTAAATATCACTGTGATAAAGAAAGTAAGAGGATTAGGTGATGCCAGAATTTCCAAAACTATATTGCAAACAAACAAAAAAATTACTACCATGAGCTATGTATAGGTAGCACATAAAAAGAAGGGTCTTGTTATTTAGTAAGTTTGGAAAACAAAGTTAAATGGGTTTAACTAACAATTTCTTTGTAAAAAGTTGAAAGTAGGATCAGCTAGGCAATAGAAAGAAGGATTAGAGCAATTGGATCTTGCTTCACCCAGCAGACCGGAGTCATTCTTGCCTCTTTATGCCAGGGAAGATTCTCAGAGCACAAATCCAAAGGCAGAGTTGGGGAAAATATAGCAAGATCCTAGCCCCTTCCCCTAAGTTCTCTCTTGGGTCACACATCTGTGTAAGCCTCTGCCCCCACCCACCCACTCCTGCTGATGAGCTCAGCCTTCATTACTTCTCCTCTTGAGCTAGGAAGCAAGGTAATGTGTGGGAAGTGAGAGCTACAAGGTAATGTGTGGGAAGTGATAACAACTTTAAAGCCATTCAACAGGAAAATTTGTTAAAAGACCAAGACATTGTAAAGCTGAAATGCTTGAGTCTATTAAGTCCCCTGCTTCTTAGAACATTTTGTTACCACGGAATGTTTCAAGGAGGGAAAACATTGAACTATCACAGCACTGTCAGATACCAAATGCTGGTACAAAGAGCAGCATTTTTAAGACATCTGTCTCTGCCACTAGAGAAACTTCTAAAAAGTTCTCCTTCTCTCCTACCCCAACATAACTCCCCCACCCTCCTCACCCCTAGAAGCACTCTATTCATTTCTTTCTTCCTCCTGCCTCCTCCCCTTCCTGCCTCATCCCCCTCCTCTCTCCCCCCACCTCATCCACTGCCCATGTTGTTTTCACAGACACTATTAGATTAGCACAGTAGGCTAAGACTATCCAATGGTTATTCTACCCTCTTTGGTAAGAAGGGAACTAATTAAGTGACTAGAGGTTTAGACATTCATTGTTTATTAGCTCCAAACTCCTTCAGAGAGCCTGGAGCATTCTCCTGAACAAACATTGCCCTTTTATGGCTTCTTGTCCCAAATCCAAATGAGATGGAGAGCTTAAGGAGACAGCATCTTTTCATGGAGGTGTGGTAAGGAGTAATTGGGAAGGCGAGTGGAGTGTCGATGGATATAGAGGAGAAAGCTAAGCGCCTGTCTCAGAAAGACTACTATAGTTTGTGTATCTGCTGGCAGCTGATGTCCATTAGTGATCATCAAGAGTTTAAACTGTGCAATGCTGACACATCTGTGGTCAGCCCCCTGCTTTGTTTAGCTGTCTTCATTAGAAATACATCCATCAAGACCATGTTTTTAAACAATAGTTAGTCTTCCAAACAAAAGAATAAAGACCAACCCAAATATCTCCTCTCCAATCTTAAACACTGTTCCACTTATCAGAAGGCACTTCAGAGGACAGAAACCATCCGTTCAATAAACAAAAGCCTCAAGGTAGACACAGTTTTCTGGTCTGTGAATATTAATAGCCGATGGGTGGTGAGTTACAACCTGTGAGAAAGGTACTTTTACCTGGGTAGGCAAAGGAATAGAAGCTTTTTAAAACCCTGCTTTTTAATTTTGTTTCTGTTTTAAATACATAAAAGTTGCATTGTAAAGTGAGTCAATATCAATATCCAACATCAGTCCTGTCATCGCTTTCGCAAGGGAAATTAGGAAGCAAAATCCAAGCCTCAGGAACTGTGACAAAATGGACCACTTCCAGATTCTGAATCAGAAGCAACTGCCACCACCACAGGAGGCCACTGATCCTGGGTGGCTCTGAGCCTGAGACTTGGGTTTTCTACCCCTCCTTTTCACTCTGGGTCCACAGTAATCTGGTATAGGTGAAATATTCTTTTCCTTGGCTTGGATTAGGTACCTGGTGTCCTCAAAGAGGTCACTGATTTTCCTAAGGATGTCCAAGAAGGTTTGGCTCACGGGTGGCTTACCACAGGCCAAATTTGAGGTTAATTAACCATCACCCCTTGTCAAGAAGGCCAAGATGTTGTTCAGACATTAAGAAAAGAGTAGATAATGGCCTTGACCAACATTTCTTCTCTCCTGGTCCCAAGTCAATGCGCCTTTTTCTGCTGGGGGTGGCGTTGAAGATTATCTCAGAAATACCTGGTTCATCCTCTATGTCACTCATCATTTGAAGAGGCCTCATGATACACCAACCTATTCACTGGATGCAAATACATGTTCTGTATCCAAACCTCTTTACACTAGAACTGGGCTTTTGCTTATGAAAGGGTACATTTATTGACCTTTGGAGAAAGTGGAGCAAGTATAAGAAAGCCACTTGGTGGAGATGAAGGGATGCTGACAGATCTGGGTTGGCCATCTAGGGACCTTCTGGCTTGAGCCAGTCTGAGAAACAAACAGATGCATATGTCCTGCTTTTGCTATCTCACCCTGCAGACCTCAGTGACCAGCTCCTTGAAGTGGTGGGGCTTGAGGGAGCCATGGAGATGGGGCAGATCTACACCGGCCTGAAGAGTGCGGGCAGGAGGTTGGCCCAGTGTTCCTCTGTCACCATCAGGTACGCTCCTTGTCACCCTACGGCCTCCAAGTCTCCTCATCTTTCTAAACATTCTTGCAGATAATAATGAGGAAGCTATTTCTGGATTTCAGAGCAGGGAAAGTGGAGGACAGAAGCTTGGTTCTGTTTGTAAAGAATATCTTTGTAGACCATTCTCCATACAGGATAGGAGGCTACCATCCAAGACAGCACCTAGAGGGTTCACCACAAAACCAGTTGGCTGTTTTCTTAAAATGTCCTGGTGAAATTCTCTAAACAGGAGTACAAGATTATGAAGTCCAAAGAACCAGAGGTCCAATTCTTTACCTTTTTTATCTTTACAAATTAAAATGTTAGATTTATGCCAGGAGGCACACTGATAAAAACCAGGTGCCCTGCTCTGTTCTGCTGTGTTGGTTAGTGGCCTTGGAAATGCTATTTCCTCTACACCTCTGCACGCGAAGCCATCGCCATCAGCAAACTGGTCATAATTGACTAAGAAGATAACAGCTTTTCAGGGTATGGGCCACTCAGCCTGCCACTGCAGGGTCTGGAAGATATGGGGTCTACTAGAAGGGATCCTCTGATTTCAGTTACCTCTGTTTGATCAAAGCAACTAGTCACATTTTTTCCTGATATTTCTTCCCCATCTGATTATTTCAGAAGTCTTTGTTTCTTTCCTTTTTTCACTCACTTGTTACAATCAGATCTATTAGTATTGCCCAGGCATGTCCTAGAGGGGTCATAGCATGCAGGGTTTCCCAAAGGTCTTTGATTTTTTTTCTCCCAGAACCCCTTGGGCGAGTGTCATCAGAGCACATTTGGGGGAACTCTGATGGTGGCCCTACCTTGAATCTCTCAGCTGCTTCCCTGATTTTCTTAGCTGAGGGTCTGTTCCATTTTCCCCTTTTCTTTTTTATTTATATTTATTTTTTTAGGTGTAGATGGACACAACACAATGCCTTTATTTTTATGTGGTACTGAGGATCGAACCCGGATCCCGCCCATGCTAGGCGAGCACTCTACCACTGAGCCACAACCCCGCCCCACACTTTCCCCTTTTCTTCATGCTTATCTTTGTCTTCCCTTTCTGTTACCCCAGAGATTTACCCCTCTTTTGAGCTGTTGTCCTATTGGGAACCCTATTTTCCAGACTAATCTCTCTAGCCCTGTCCACTCTCCGGGTCTCTAATACTGAGTGGGTCCAGTCTGTCAACTCATCGAGGTCATGACTTATGTAGACCACTGAGAATACTTGATCCCTGGAGAATAAAAAAGTGTGAAGGTTTTCTTCATATTTAGTAGATCTATTTCCAGATAGAAACAGAGAGGGCAAGACAGGAGTCCCCATCCTCCTATGCATTTCCCAGCTCCCCTCTTAAACCCTAAGTGCCAAAATGCCACTCTTTCCTCAGATTATTTTGGGGAGGAGTGGCAAACAGGGGTACCAGGGATGGAACTCGGGGCACTTGACCACTGAGTAACATCCCCAGCCCTATTTTATACCTTATTTAGAGACCAGGGTCTCACTGAGTTGCTTAATGCTTCACTTTTGCTGAGGCTGGCTTTGAATTCACAATCTTCCTGTCTCAGCCTCTTGAACCACTGGGGTTACAGGCTGACTATTTGTTTTTACTATTATATTTATTGTTTTTATTATTAAATATCCTCAAGGCCACTCAGAGAGTCATTACACCAAAATGCCTTTGCCCCTCTCATTTCCTAATTTCAAAAACAAGACAGATGCCAAATCCAGGTGAGGGCTTCCTAGAGAGTGGGGGTTATCTGATCTCATCACCCCAACCAATGGCCTCCAAAGGGCCACCTTTCCTCCCAAAGGTAATGGAGTTTGAGTTCAGAGCCTTACAGGATAAGTGAGAGGATCTCATATCTGTCTTTCAAGAATCACCAGGCACGGTGGTGCCTCTAATCCCAGCAGCTCAGGAGGCTGAGACAGGAGGATCTCAAGTTCAAAGCCAGCCTCAGCAAAGCAACTCAGTGAGACCCTGTCTCTAAATAAAATACAAAATAGGGCTGGGGATATGGCTCAGTGACTGAGGGTCCCTGAGTTAAATCCCTGGAACCCACCCCCACAAAATAAAAAAAAAATCTATATACCAAAAAAGCCTTGTGCTAAGCAAGAAAGCAACACTCCCCCTAACCCCCACCCCCACCTACCTCTATCCTCTCTCTACTTCTATCCTTGGGAACTGTATTCCTGGATGCCTTTGTTCCAGTTAAGCCAGATCCACATTCCATGGCAACCCCAGGTCATACTGTTGTTCAGGATCAAATACAAGGCAGTACACACTCAGGCCTGAGCTGTGTCCTGTGCAGCTTGGAGACGTTACCTCATGGACATTATGCAACCACTCACTCAGCATAGAAACCAGGCCTTTCCATTTCCAGAGCCGGGTTTTTTGGCATGCAGTGCTGGCCCTCTGGTTAACTGCTGGACTTAGGAGGGTCTACTACCTAGCATTGGTTCTGCTCTGTTTCTGGCCACTGTTTCCCAGACTTCTGTGGCTTTTATTGCTCATGCATGTCAGTGTTTCTCAAAGTGGGTTCCTATGACCAAGGCAACACAATCACCCACTAGTGCTTCTAAAAGTGAGGACCTCCTCACCTGGCCCCAGACCTGCCAAAAAAATCCCTGAGTGGAGCTCAGGGTTCCATTTTAACAAGTTGCTTCAGAGAGTCTTAGAAAACCACTGATAGGTGGACCAATAAAGGTCTTCCCACTTCTTTTTCCCCTATGGGAACCACACTGATTCTCCAGCTCTGAGAAGCTCACTGTGTTTTCGGGATTCTAGGACTAACAAGCTGCTGCCCATGCAAGTGGATGGAGAGCCCTGGATGCAGCCATGTTGCACGGTGAGTTTTGCCAGTCTTGGAGACAGGGGTGTGAGCTTGATTTTTTGACCCCCATTTGGGCAATGACTTGATATGAAATCACTGCATCTCAGAGATGAGGGGAATTTGAAAGACCTAGTGTAGCCCTTTTCCACTTTATTCACCCATCCACTCATCACCTGCCAAACATTTACTGAATGCCTGCTGTGCGCCAGGCACTGTGAGGCACCAGATACAAAACAGAACAAGATGCAGACCCATCTCCAAGAAGGTTACAGATCTACATGACAAATCTTGAGGCTTCACCCATGGTACCTTGACAGCCTCAGCTTGAACTGTCCCAGTGGCAGGGAACTTACCTGGGGATTGTCCTGCTGGCAGGCAAGTCTGAATGTTAGAAAGACTCTTAGGTAGAAGCCCAATCTGCACTCTTGCCCTGGGACTTTCCCTCAGTCTCTGTGACCAGTGGGGAGAATCCTCACAGTGACAGTGCACAGGTGTGCTTCCCCACAGGTGCACCTACCATCTGAGGACCTTCCTGGAAACTCCACCAAAAGGTTACCTGCAAGTTACCTACTTTGTTTATGGCATGGTCACCTAACTCCTAGCAGAGTGCCTGATATGTAATAGCTGCACAATAATGCATTGAATGATCAATAAAGGGCACCACAAATGAACAGAGGGAGCAGCCCCCTTCCCTGGCTGTACACCCCCCCCCCAGCTCTCCATGCAGCACTTCTGCATGAGCCAGGCCTCCTTCCTTCTTGGTTCATTCTCCACTGGAGACTGTTGGAAATTCCATGGGGGAAGAGAAACCATTATCCCGGTCTTCAGGGCCTCTGTAGGGCTATTATTAACCTCAGTATGATCACAAAGATGCAACTCTCACGAAAGACAAAACATGTGTTTCTAAGCTTCCTCAGATACCTTGGTAACCCCTTTTGAGCCCTTCAGAACATTGGGTTGTCGTCTTCTTTTAGAGAGAGGGTTTTCATGAGCCAACTGAGAAGAAATAGCATCTCCTGGAAAGGTTTAAAATAGAAATTTCTACAAAAATAGAACGTTCTTTGCACAATCTTGCCTCAGTCTTATGAAGACTAACAAAAAAGATCAAAACACATAGCAAAAACTAATAATAGCAATAATAGCATCCCACCTTGCTGGAATGGAAAGGATAGAGGGAATTTTACTATTTATCATTATGATGGAGTTGAGTTTTTTGTTGTTGTTGTCTTGTTTTGTTTTGTTTTGTTTTGTTTTGTTTTTTTGGTGGTGCTGGGGATTGAACCCAGGGCCTTGTGCATGCGAAGCAAGCACTCTACCAACTGAACTATATCCCTAGCCCTGGAGTTAAGTTTAAAACAGTTTATTCAAGCTTTTCCTGATTCCTCATGAAGAAAAAAGAAGGAAAGAAAAACAAAGAAGAAATCAAACCCTCTCCCACTTGGTTCAACGATATCTGAAAACTGAGTTGTCATTCCTCTGAATCCAAGCACTGTTTTTTTGTTTTTGTTTTGTTTTTTAATGGCCAAACACGTCTCCCATCCCCATCCCAATCCCCGCGCTCCCTCCATGCCACTCTTAACCCTTGAGCAAGCACAGCTCACTGTGAAAACAATCGTGACTCTGTGATGGTATGGTGTGAAGTCCAGAAATCCATGTGGGAAAACATGTTAGTCTGCTCCAGTGGCCCCAGCAGAATACCATGAACAGGTGCGTTAAATGACAGAAATGTATTTTCTCACAGTTGTGGAGTTTGGAAAGCCAAGGTTAAGTTACAGGCAGGTAACTTTCTGACTTGCAGACTCCCTGACTTGCAGACTCCCTGACTTGCAGCAGCTGCCTGTATCTTGATACAACCTTTCCTCTGTGCGTACTCTGTCATCTCTTCCTCTTCTCATAAGGACACCAGTTTTATTGGATTGGGGCCCCATCCTTGTGACCTCATTTAACACTAGTTACCTGCTTAAAGGCCTTGTGTACAAATATAGTTACACTGGGGGTGAGAGCTTCAACATTGTAATTTGAGGGGGACACAGTTGAGTTCATAACAAAGTCATTCTGAAAATTGAAAGGTTCAAACAAATGCATCCCTTGTTGAAACGTTTTCTTGAAGGCACACACCAGCAAAGAAGTGATTCAAAATTAAAAGTTTAACATGAGAACATCACAGCACAAAAGAAATTTTGGCTCTTTGAAACAGGTTAAGTTGAAATTAAGTCTAAAAAACAAATATGGTCATGCTCATGAATGCAGATAGCAAAACTCATTCCTCAAAGAGAAGATGCATAATGTAAACATTAATAACCTGCGTCCCAAACCTAGGGTTATAGTAAATAAAAGTACATGGGTGACATTGTTAAAAGGACAGTAAAAATATGCTTAATTTCTCATTGTCTCTTTTTACTTTGATAATTATATAAATCAGAAAGAAAATTTAATAACTAGACATGCACTAATGAAACTAAAAACAGAACATATACCTTTCAAAGCTGAGAGAATTTAAAATATAAAAGCCTTATCAATATAGCAAAACATAGAAACGAGATAACAAACATTTAAATTTTTTTGAAGTAAGATGAAAGAGATTAAGATTAAATATATCAATATTGATTTTTTTAAAAAAGGTTAAGGTCCCCTATTAATAAACTAATATCTTTACTTTGGGTTGAAAATTAACATCCAAGTCAAATACCGTAGTACGCACCTGTAATCCCCATGATTCTGGAGGCCAAGGCAGGAAGATTGAAAGTTCTAGGCCAGCCTCAGCAACTTAGCAATTCCCTGTCTCAAAATAAAATACAAAAAGGGTAGGGGATGTAGCTCAGTGGTGAAGTGCTTGTCCAACATGTAAAAAGCTCTGGGTTCAACCCCCAGTACCACAATAAAATAAAATAAAATCCAAATGAATTTCCCTACAACAGATATACCTAAAACAAAAGGATACACACACACACACACACACACACACACATCCTTTATCAAGTGTAGAGAAATTAAATATAAGAACTATTGATGTTTCCAACATGCCAAAAACACTAAATGGAATAACAAAAGACATTATTTATTTGATTAAAAAATACATTGAAAAAAAATTTGGGCAGGGTGCTGTAAGGCTATAATCACAGCTACTCAGGAAGCTGAGGTGAGAGAATCACTTGAGCCCAGAAGTTTGAGAACATCATGAGAAACATAATGAGAGCCTTTCTCAAAACAAAGAAACTCATTTACCAGATATAGTGGTCCTAAAATCTTAGATATTTAACCACAGAATTAAAATATATGCTGCTAAGAAAAAAGATATAAGGAGAAATTGATAGCAATAAAGTTATTAAGAGAATTTAAAACATTTGTTTGTCTCTAAGTTAAAATAGCTAAAATAAGTAATACATAATTTGAATAACTCTGTAACCTATAATTTAAATGACATATTTTTTCAAGGATAGATAGACTATTTGCCAAATAGATCACAAACTAGTTTACCAGCATCCCACCCCCCCCCCTCGCCCCCAAAAAACTATGAAATCCAGGTTCAGAAATTATGAAGGTCATTTTCTTTAATCAAAAAGCAATAAAGCTGGAGATTACTAATAGAGGATTAAATGAATAAACAAAAATCCAGTCTTGCGGAAACTTAAAATTCTTCTAAAGAACAATTTTCAATCGGATTTCATTATTGACTATCAAAAAAATTATAAAAATAAGAAGGCTATTGTTCAAAACTTATAGAACATAGCCTAAACTATATTTGGTAAATTCAAAGCCTCATCTACTTTTATCATATAAAAAGAAAAAATATGATAAATAGTCCCCAAATTAGAATAACAATAATAAAACAAAATTAAGAAAAGCAGAAGAAAGAAAATGACAAAAATGGAAATTAAATAATTTTAAAAATAGGAAAACCAACCGGGTGCTGGAACACACACCTTGTAATCCCAGCAATTTGGGAGGCCAACACAGGAGGATCACAAGTTCAAAGCCAGCCTCAGCAACTAAGTGAGGTCCTAAGAAACTTAGCAAGACCCTATCTCTAAATAAAATATAAAAAGGGCTGGGGATATGGCTCAGTGGTTGAGTGCCCCTATGTTCAATCCCTGTTATGGGAAAAAAGAAAAGAAAGCCTAGAACTAACTCCTTAAACATGTCAAACGTTTGAAAATCTAATTTTTAAAAAAAGAAAAATCAGAGAGCAGTGATATTCAAATGTAAAAAATAAATAATCTAACTATATAAAATCTATATAAAATAAATAATCTAACTATATAAAATCTAACTATAAATGGGGCAATGGCTCTATTTTAAAATAATGTATATAATCATCCTTTTTTGGCACTAGGGATTGAACACGGGGTGCTCAACCACTGAGCCCTTTTTTATATTTTATTTAGAAACATGGTGTCACTAAGTTGTTTAGGGCCTCACTAAATTGCTGAGGCTGGCTTTGAACTTGTGATCCTCCTGCCTCAGCCTCCCAAGTCACTGACATTACAGGCATGCGCCACCAGCTAATCACCTTAATTCTAATGACTATGAACATCTTAACAAAATGAAGGAAAATATTGGTAACCATTAAAAAAATGGGAAATGCTTTCAAAGAATTACATATAAAATGATCTCAAATGGCCATACTGCTGAACTCCATTAGGAAATATGTATATTTAGGTAAAGTATCCCAAAGTACATACAAAGACAGAAAGCTATCCATTCCATTGTATGAAATGGAGACAGATACAATCACCTAACAAAAATTATATTTAAAAACAGAAAACTACAGACAAATCTCAGGTATGAATGTGATATAAAAATGTTAGTACACATGTTGATAGATAGAATTGAACAATATTTTAAAAGAATCATTCGCCCCTCAGAGCATATTTTTTAATATATATTTTTAAGTTGTTGATGGACCTTTATTCCAATTATTTGTTTATATGCGGTGCTGAGAATCGAACCCAGAGCCTAACACATACCACTAATCAAGCTTCTGCAATTAGACATACCCCCAACCCCCCTCAAAGCATTTTAAAGGAATAAATGAAGTCTTCTATTAGTTTAGATAGAAAAATTACATGATAATATAAATAGATGACCTGAAGCTATTCAATTATATTCAACATTTCTGATTTTTAATCTTTTAAAATCAGAGTGCCCATGGGTTTAATTCTCAGTGACAAATATGTATATATTAGATATTTTTACCCAATATGCATTTATTTTACTTCCTAATAAAACAATAGACAAAATCATGGATAAGATATGTATGCTAATGTTGTTTGGAAGTTGTAGTCAATGCAATGGATATGAAATTGAAAAGAAATATAACTATTTGAAAAAAAGAGCAAAACCTGACATCCTTTGTAGGTTATATGTGTATGTATATAGAAATCTGACAGAATCAACCAAAAACCTAACAGGATAAATTATTTTGATGAAGTTCTATAGAAAAATAGACAAAATTAATATCTTTCCTATACACTAGCAATAACCAATCCAAAGAATATAACAGAAAAAGCTTAAAATGTCATAATAGCAACAACAAAGACCTAAAGTATTAAACCGCATTGTGGAAAGTGGATGAAGACACTTATAAAACTCAACTAATAAAAAATAAATGAACATATAAACAACTTAGGCCCCTAAACAGAGATTCCAATGTTTTTAAAAATTTATTTATTAATTCTAATTTGTTATATATGACTGCAGAATGCATGTCAATTCATAATACACATATAGAGCACAATTTTCATGTCTCTGGGGATACACAAAGTAGAGTCACATCATTCGTGTCTTCATACATGTACTTGGGGTAATGATATCCATTTCATTCCACCGTCTTTCCTACCCGCTGCCCCCACTCTTTCCCTTCCTCCACTTTGCCCTATCTAAAGTTCCTCCATTCCTCCAACATTTTTTTAACTTGACAGATCCTAAGGCATTTGATAAAAGAACTTAAAGAAAAGACTTTTAGTAAAATATTAAAATAATTATAAATTCATAATAATTTGAATAATATATTCTTGTTACTAGATTGTGTAGGGAAATTAATAATATAGAAGAAACTCTAAGAAGTCCTGTATATATAAAACCAATGAAGGAAAAATAAAGATAATGGAACTAATTAGAAGGGAATGACTGTTTCAACATATGATTTTCAAGCAATTGCCTGTTTGTGAAAATATTATGTGCCAACCTTTCACTTCAAATTATATTTGAAAAACAAAAACAAAACAAAAAAGTTTCTAAGTCACTAGCTATGGGGACAGTAGATGATCATAATTATTCCATGGACATGGCTTTTGTAAAGAAAAAGTGACTTTTTTATTATTAACCAGTTTTAAATCCTACACATCAAGAATCAGTATAAGTATTTAAAAGACTAAGAACAAAATGTTTGCAATAGCAATATCAAAGAGCAGATCAATTTCTATAAGGTATAAAGAAACTAGTGCTTAGCAGGAAAAAAAATACTAACAATGCAGTTGTGAACTAATAATTCACAGAAGAAGTCTCATGGGCTATTAAATCAATGAAATAACATTTAGCATCCAAAGACAGAATGATTTTCAAATTAACAGTGAGGAAAGTCATGCCATGTTTCACTTACTATTTAGCAAGAAATAAGAATAGAAAGTTTCGCTTACTATTCACTTACTATTTAGTAAGAAAATATTCATTGCTATCAAGGGTGTGGTAAGACCAATACACCCAGTTAGCAAGAGTACAAACTGGTGCTGCCATTCTAAAAAGCATCCAGAGCCATGCATCAAGAACAACCATTACAAACCAGGTACAGTGGCGCTCACCTGTAATCCCAGCAGCTTGGGAAGCTGAGGCAGGAGGATGGGGAGTTCAAAGCCAGCCTCAGCAATTTAGCAAGACTATAAGCAACCTAGTGAGACCTTGTCTCAAAATAAAAAGGGCTGGTGATGTGGCTCAGTGATTAAGCATCCCTGGTTAAAACCCTAGTACTCGGAGGAGGAGGAGGAGGAGGAGGAGGAAGAGGGGAGAGAGAGGAGGAGGGGAAGAAGGAGAAGAAGAAGAATCATTAAACCATTATAAATAGTAATGCATACTGAGTCTGTTCATTTACTTTCACCCTTTAAAAATTGTTCATATATTTGTAGGAATTTAGTCTAAATGTAATACAGACATTGATGTATGTAAATTTATATTTCATGCATCATAGCAAAAAAAATGGAAATTACCTAAAAGCCCAATATTCAAAGAAGAGGTTTAAATAAGCTATGTGAGATTCATCAAATGGAATTATTTTCAGCTGTTGAAAATTCATATTTAATAAATAACTCAGTGGTAGAGCACATGCTTAGTATATGAAAGCCCTGGGTTTATTCTCTAGCACCACAAAAATACATATATACATAGAGTATGAATAAAATCTTTAAAATTAAATATCCACTGATATTGGAAATGCTTACAAAATAACGTTAAATAAAAATACAATTAAGAAACTGATTTCAGTTTTATTAAAAACACATAGGCATAGAAACTAAAAGCAATATACAAAGAAGTTAATAATTATTACCTCTGATTTTTAAACTTTTTCCATATTTCCTAAAGTCTTTAAAAAATCTGTTTATACATAGAAATATATGGACATAAAGTATATATTTATTAAGACAATTTGTCTTACAATTGCAGTACTGTAAGATTATCTCTTCACCATCCCAGTTAGGTGGCATAGTTTGAGTCTCAAATATAGAATCTCTTCCCAGAGTTGGATGACAGTAGAACCTCTAAGCTGAAAGTGCCTGCAGTTATTCAGTCCACTGATTCCCAAAGTTCAGCAAGCACCTGTATAACCTGAAGGGTTTTAATGTATACATTACTGGATTACTTTCCAGATTTTTTTTTTTTTCTGTACCAGGGATTGAACTCGACCACTGACCCACATCCCAGCCCTGTTTTGTATTTTATTTAGAGACAGGGTCTCACTGAGTTACTTAGTGCCTCACTGTTACTGAGGCTGGCTTTGAACTCATAATCCTCCTGCCTCAGCCTCCCAAACTACTGGGATTTGACTAGCATGTGCCACCACATGGTTGGTTGGGCTACATTCCAGATTTGTGTTTTAATCCAGGAGTCTAGATGACTGAGAATTTGCATTTCTAACACATTCCAAGGCAATGGAGATGCTGTTGGTCTAGGGAACACACTTTGAAAACCTCTAATCTAGTTGAAATTACTGACTTAATAAATCCCATGCTTCTTCTCCACCTCTTGTGAAACCTGATTGTCCAGCTGAATTTGAAGGCCTCTGGTGGCAGCAGACACTCTCATGAAGCAGGATGTCCTAAGATCTTGGAGAACCCAGAAATAGCCAAGACCTGGAAGATGATACCAACCCTTTCCTCCTCCCCTAGACCTACTTTAAGAAGAAATATTACCTTAACTTTTTAAAATATCACAAAGGTTATTTCAAATCCTTCAAGATTTTTTTGTGCCTTCTAATTGTCTCCAGCAGAAATCAGGGCAGACATAGGACACTTGCCAGCCTGATTTGGGAAGGATCCACACTTAGGGTTATTGGCCATTTTATTAGGTGTGATCTGAATCATTCACCCCAAGAGGGCAACATTCAGGAAGAGGTCCCTTAGTTTATTGCTTCTTCTGAAGTAATAAAAAATGTGTTGATTTATAGAAAATGCTCCCCCAACCAAGTCAACTTCCAACACTTGTGAGGTTTGAAATTTTACTCTATTATAGGCTGAGGTAATTTTGTGAATTTTTATCATGCAAGAGTCTGCTGGATCAATTCTCTCTGTAATAGAGCAGAAAACTAGCAACATGGGGTTGCTGTCCTTAGGGCTTGTCTGAAACTGTGAGTGCTATGAATGACTCTTTAGAAAATCATGGAGATTATTTTCCTGACCCGACCAATTACCAAAGAGGTTTGGGTTTTAACTACAAAAATGTGGGCTGCTCTTTTTCTGTCATGGGTTGAATAGTTTAACCATGCCAAACTGCCTCTTAAAGTGGGATCTGATCTGTTTTACCCACTAGCCCTTCCTACTTGGGAGTAAAAGACTGACATCTCTTTGACCCAAAATGAGGGTATGTTCTCATCCTTCTCTCAGTTATCTATACTAGTAGAATCCACAAATCTGACCAAAATATCATTGTTACCCAAGAAGTACAAACTCCTACCCTATCAAAACATTTGTCAACGCTGCTGAAAAACCAAATGGGAGGGATTTGAGTTTCACTTCCCCCTCTTTGCCTTAGAGGTGCTAACAAGCAAGCACATAGCTTAGCTATAGGCACAGAAAGGAGAAGCAAAGGTCTTCTATCATCTAAAAAAAAAAAAAGGACTCCACCAGCAGGACATGTAGGCGGTGCACCAGCAGCTGCTCTGGCCCCAAGCAGAGCTCTCTCCAGGACACACCATTTTTCCTCTTGGTCCGGTTCATCAGTCAGGACTTGCACAGCCTGTTCTCTGAGCAGGCTTTTCCCTGGCTCAGGAAATGACAAGGCATGGAAGCTGAAGTCCTTCCCCTCAAGGGGCACAGGAGCCCAAAAGTGAGATACCCCCAAGGGAATGTGCTACAAATCACTCTCATCTGGGATTGCTAAATTGCATGCCACCCATAAGTGTTGTGCGAGTTCCCCTTATATGCCTTACTTGCATGAATTCTGGAACAATCATAATGCCCACAATGAGACATACAACAGAAAATAGTGCCTGATGGATTCTTGGTTTGCTCCTCTGATGACTGCCACAGAACAGGACTCGCTCCCCTTTGAAGTCTCCAGGTTGGGGAAGCCAACCCGAGGACCATTTCTGCTTCCATCACCAGGCTATGCTAATGTCCGCCACGCCTTCGGTTGCATCCTTTCCTTCTCTGCCTGGAAATTTATAAACATAAACCTGGCTTAGCCAGACATTCCCACTTGAGCTCTTTCTGACAACAGCTGTTGAAAATTTCCCTTGAACCCCTTTCTCATCATGTTCTTCTTCAACTATCTTTCATGCTTTCTTATTACCTCACATGAACCCAACCCTGCCACCTCACCTTTAAAATCCTCTCCCAACCGCCTGCCCCACTGTATCCCTGACCACATTTCCCATGCTCTGGCCCCTACTCAACCTGTTCACAGGTGGTTTCTCTACCCAGTGCTTCTCTTTCTCTTTTCACCAATTCATTTCCTTCCATTCCTTCAAATAGTACAGTTTCTCCCTAGTTGTTCCTATCAGACTCCCTCTCATTCCTCCCCTAACTTCTTTTTGACATAGCTTGGTTTATCCTACATTAATTGAAGCTTGTTTACAGATTGTCTCTGACTTCAAGAATTCTGTTTCTGTGGTCACACTGTCATTTCCACTAATGTGGTCAAAACCACAAGATTGGGTTCATAGATTCGTGGGCTCATAGATTCCGTTTCTTTTGACGTCCATTTTTCTCCTTCTTCACCAATACACGACAATATGTATTTAACTAACCACTGCTTTCCATTTTAAAGTTTACAATGGACTTTCATTGACAGTCTATCCTATGATCTTTGTGGGGAAAAAATAGGACAAATGGTTTATCCTCATTTTATAGTTCAGCAAGTATTGGCTCTGACAGTTAAAGGATTTGTCTCAAGTTTTACAGCAAAGAAGTAGAACTTCTGGGACCCAAACACAGGTCTTTGAATTCTAAGTTGCTTCCTGTCCCCATGTCATCTGCTCACTCTGAACATGTGTCATACTTGATAAATGTTGTTGATGGACTAATAATGTAGATAAATAAGGTAGCAGTGTCACAAGGCCACATTCAAATAGGGATTAAACATTTTGAAGCCATGCCCTGAGGATAAGGGTGAGAAGAAAGACACAAATGAGAATCAATCTTTTACTTCTGATTGACTTACAGTTTACACAGGAGAAAAAAAAAAGTATAAATCCTAAAAATTTTTTTAAATATTTTTAAAAGAGTAGGGTCTTCCCCAGAAGCTATGAGAAAAACACCTAAAGAACTCACTTGGGAACTTGTCCATATGGTGTTGCTTGGTCAGAGGTCAAACGGAAGCCTCCAGGTCAGCTGGCGGAGTCTGTCCGCTGCCCAGGCAGGAGTGGAGGCTGGGAATTCGAAGAATTGGGCTTTGGCTGTTCTGTTCCTCCATGCATGAACTTAGGCTAATCTAAGACCCCATGAAGTCTTGGGCTCCCATTTCTTATCTATCTAACAGAGGGGTTGAATGAGAAGGTCCCTCAGGTCTCCTCCGGCTGTGACATTCTGACAGTCTATGAATAGAAAGGACACAAGACAGGTGCGAGCTGATCACCACGTGGGAAGCTCACACCTGTCTCTCCCCAGTGTTTCCGCCCCTCACTTCCAGCAGTGCCAAGCTCCAGGCCCAGTCAGGGTCAAGTTGCCAATTTTGAAGCCGTTCAAGGACAGTTGTCCTTCTGCATGGGGCTCCTTCCAGTCCAAAGCTGGCCTCCTTTCCTCTCTGCAACTCGTTCTCCCTTAGGCTGCTAGAATTTGCATTGCCACTAATTCTTTTCTGCCTCTTTGCTTTTAGATTAAAATTACTCACAAGAACCAAGCACCCATGATGATGGGGCCTCCCCAGAAGAGCAGCTTCTTTTCACTGAGGAGGAAGAGCCGTTCAAAAGACTAAACAGTGTGCCAAACGCCAGCTAACCCAAGAGAGAAAACAAGAGACTGTAACTACATGCACACACACACACACACACTTACACAAACATGCGCACACACACAAACACACACACACTTCTCTAATTAGTGGAAGCAAAACCACCCTTCTGGAAGAAAACTTCACCTTCTATACAGTTTATTAAAAAAAAAAATGGATACATTTCTAACAGAGCCAGTGCCCAGAACATTTTGAAAAGACTTAGGCCCACCAGGGTGGGTTGGCTCATGCAGCGACCTCCAAATTCCCACAGCCCTTGGGGAGAACTTTCTGAGACTGAAGGAGAAATCTCTTTCTTTTCACCAGCTCTACAAGTTTCCTCACAGTCGCTCGCTGCTCGTGAGGAGCAGGCTGCAGGTTTCCTGCTATGGTGAGATGAGATCGGATGTGGTCGAGGGAAAGAGCTCCGTTCCAGAGAACTTGCACAAAGGTCCTTCTGTACAGAGACACATCAGCCTCGCGCTCTCTGCACATAATCCTTGGCAGGGCTCAGCAGGCGCTCGATGGTCTCTTGGTTGTCCTTTGAGCGACAGCTTCTCCCCAGACTTGCTGAGAAGGCAGAAAGGCTGTGGAAAGCTGTGTTTCCATTCCTAGGTTCTCTACCCCATCGGTGGGCACTTGTTCATTTCCCCAAGCCTTCTCCTGGTGGCTGGGTGTTTGTTTAGAGACGGCTCCAAGAGCCCCCTGAGCTGCCTGTGCAGCGCGCCTTAGATGTGGTATTTATTTTCTTAGTTCTGTGAACACCTGGGAGGGAAAGTGGAGAAACTGGGATTTATTTTTTAAACTGGTGTCATAATATTGTGTAAAAAGGGAAAGAAAAAAAAAACACCCCCAGTTTCTTTTCTTCCTGAGCCAAAGCGTGTTTCCTGTTGAGTTCCGAGCCCTGGTGGTGGACTATTTCCCAAAGTCAGAGAAGATGAGAGGACAGGACTGTGCTGGGGACAGGAAGACAGTCCATCAGGCAGTTCCCATCACCTCTCCGCACTTCCCACCCTCAGATTCTGACCTGAAGGACCTTCTGATGGTCTTATGTGTGTATATATGTAGCATATATATTTATATATAACATATAAATATTTATTTACGGCTGGACTTTTTCTGATTGGAAATAAACACAGGTAATATGGGAATAGAAAGCGGGAAAGGAACCTTCCACCATTTCATTGTCAACACCTTTCCTCGTGCTGATCATAATGTTTAAGGGAAATGGAAGGATGTCCTTATCGTGAAGAGAACTCCTGTTCTGGATCATCAAAACAGCCATGAAAGACATGCTGGGCAGGTTTACTCTCCCATTTGTGAGATAAGGAAATAGAGAAAAGTGAAGAGACAGCTCCATGGTCTCTTGGCTAATGTGTTTTGAGAGTAGGTGCCACTAAGAAGACAATTACTAGAGGAAAGAACTCACACAGCTGGGAATAGGGTCATTTCTGGTCTCTGAGAAGTGATTCCACTTGGATCCAGGGTGCCAGGGGAAAATGAGCATGCAGCATATGTTTGGATGGGACAACCCCAGGTGAGAGATCGGGGCCTTGGTGTGCTTCAAAAGTTCTCTCTGACCTAACCTGAAGAGAAGTTGGTCTGAAGTTGAAGACATGAGACAGATCATCACATTGAACCCTCCACATATCTCCTCATCATGGTCACCAGAATCCCTTCATTTGGAAACACTTTGGCTGCAGGAAAAGTCACAAGCAGGACTGAGGCACCTTCTGCAAGGTGCTGCCAGCCAGGACAGAGGGGTGTCAGCAGAGCTCAGTGGGCTTCATTCACCTGGCTCCAGCATTACCTCCCCTTCCTAAGGGCAACTATGCAGCACTTCATCGGTGGAAAACAACAGTTCCTCTACCCATTAGCTCACTGGGACTTCCATTCTCTCAGATTTCTCAAGAGAAAACATGAGCTACTTGACATCATTCCAATGAGCTGCTTTTAATCTCCTTGCATTGGGCCAGGAGCTTTGGACAAGGAAGACAATGTTAAGATTGTGTGCACAAATGGAGCCCACCTCTGAAGGAAGTAATCTTCTAGGACCATCTTGGACTGAGATATGAGACCATTCTGCTCAAATAACAGTGCAGAAATGCTGAGCAAGGGGAAGAGCAGGTCACCTGAAGAATATCCTTACTGATGGAATCCTATGTGGTGTGACCAACAAGCTCCAGAATGACTACAGGTACTATCTTGGAAGCAACTTGATTCTGAAAGTGAGGCAGGTTCAGGTTTAGGGTCACTGATTCTGAGACATTTACAGAAGTTTTTGTGTATGTTTCAGCCCTCATTCTCCAAGATTGAGGCTGTTGAGACATGGCACCATCGACAGGTGAAATTGATTCTCAGAGTCTCACAAGTCACAAAGGGACCATGCAGAATTGGCTCCTACCTGCTTTACCCTAGTGCACAGGACTTTAATGTTGCTTGAGAGATGTACCCCAATCCTCCTTAGAGGCACAGAGTATAAAGAACTTGAGTGGAATTGCGCTTCTGATGTGGTAGCCTTAGCAAGTCTTGTGTTGCTGTTAAATCTTGCCTTGCAAATCATCTTTTAAACAACATGACTGGTTTCTTATTGTGGAGTAGTGCCTCATTGTAGCGACCCCCACAGAAAATTCCGAGGTTAGCAGAGAAGGTATTATTATCTCAATCCTAATGAGGGGAAGGGGGCTTGATGAGGTTTAGTGACTTCCAAAGCCATACAGGTAGTCAGGGAAGAGCCCAGTCTCTTATTTCTTGTCTTATTCTGATTCTTACCATGCTACAGACATGTTCTCACCTGCCTTCATGCTTCCACCCCACTAGCAATAAAAACAGTGAAACAGGAAATCTTCAGTACTTTGTGTTATCCCTGGACCAGTGCGCTGGGAGCTGCGTCTCATTATGCCTTGGTCTTTGTGGGGTTTCCCCAGTGAATTGAAAGTGGAGGTAGACTTAGCAGGATGATTATATTCAGGTCAGAGACCAGTTCCTCTTAAGAGAGTTCTTTCCACAGATGGAAAAGATACGTTAAAATTGCCAAATAAATTAGGAAATACTTGGCAGAACCGGGAAGAGCCTCCAGACTGGCGTTACATAACATGCATATACATTATACATATGCACATTATATAAGGTGACATAGTACTTAATGTGCTGTATATATTATGTAAATTACATATTTGTGAGTAATCATGATAAATATAGAGACCCACTAATCACTTTTTTACACATACTCAGTGACAGATTAGGAAGTTACTTTGCCAGAGAGGCTTAAAACTTACACTCTCCTGCTGCTTTGGTTCCAACTCCTGCCAAAAATAATTGCATCAACTTTTCCCATCTCTAGCCCCCTCTCTTCTTGGCCAAAATTCTCAGTTACCTCCTGTCCCAACGAGGCTGTGCCTTCCGTACAACACTGCCACAATCGGATCCACAAAAATAGAATCCTGGGGAGGGGAAGTATCTAGATTCCCAGATTCCCTATGTCACAGACCTATACCTCAACACTCCCAGGCAGGTGGGTACCTGATGCTAACCCTAAGGGGAAGGAAGAAGAGCCTACCAACTCTCCAAGGAAGGAAAGATCCATATGAGCCACCAATTTCAGTATCCAACAGTAATCAGTCAGTCTAGCCTAAGATTGAAGTCATGTCAAACATCTAGTCTCAGTCCTTACAGTATATCTGAAACCATAATTTCCTAGAATGCATCTCAAAACTCTAGTATCCATAAAGTGTTCCATGAAGAAAGAGGTCTATGGTCAATACTAGATCCCTTCCAGGAGATACAGAGATGTTGAGAATTCACAGGAAAGACCAGGACATTCTTTGACTCTCAACATCTGTAGAGTAGAAAACACCACCATTTTTCACTGGTAGTGGTAGTAGTATTGTTAGTTATCAGTGGAAATGGGCACATGCAAGTATTTTTCCAGGACAAGAACTCTCCATCAAAGACACTGGGTATTTTGTGTTTGCTTGCTTGTTTAAGATGTTTATCACTACATTTCCAGGCTTGGTCTCCCACACTGGGAGTACAGGCAAGTGTTACTGCACCCAACTAAGACCTCTTCCTTGTTTTTTTTTTTTTTAATATATATTTATTTATGTATCTTTAGTTTTAGGTGGATACATTAGTTTGTTTTTATGTGGTACCAAGGATAGAACCCAATGCCTCATACGTGCTAGGCAAGCACTCTACCACTGAGCCACCACTCCAGCCTCTCTTCCTTGTTTTTTTTCTATGTGATTGTCTTTATTTTTATTGTTCCTCTCTACACATCTTCAAGCAAGAATGATGAATCTGGATATTTTGTTCCTTAAATGGGGAAAAGACTGCAGAGAAGGGCAGAAGGTTGGGGGGAGGGGTGCATTAAAGGGGAAACATGACAACTGAGACATCTGTATAGCTCCAGAGAACAGAACCACATCTAAAGAATCCAGGTATAGAGGGTGAAATTTTGTTCCATTGAATGACTGCTCTTGGGGCTGGCTGAGGTGAAAGGTCTGCCTTTAAGTGGGAATGAGCAGCCACATGCTCTTACAGGAAAAGCCTTGACCTGATTGAGTGGGGAGCAAGCAGTAATTGTCCTAATCTTGCCCCAAAAGCTGTTGAAACTGTTTCTGTAGGTTAGGTCAGTGTTAAGTCTATTAATTCCTTTTAAATAGCAATCCTTGGTATCACCTGACTGAAATAATAAAAAAAAAAAAATTAAGAGAGATTTCTAAATCAGTGGGTACTGACCAGTTAGACCAGGCTTATATATGGCAGGACTGACCAGACTCTGGTACCCTCAAGGGCAGCTGGTGATAGCTCTCCTTGACAGCTCTAAGAGTTGAAGAATGGATTATAGTATTAAGACAAAAAAAAGATTTTACATTCCTAATTGGAGATCCATATGAGCAGTTTGAAAGTCTTTTCCCCTCACAAATATAAGACCTAGATCAGACTTGCAATGGCAAGGAAAGAGAAATTCTCCCACACCTCAAATAGTAACCAAGTTTTAAGTAAAACTTGGATTGCACAATCACACAGACGTTCACATGGAGCCATTGTTTTTAGTTCAACTTCATGTTCTGCCATATTGGAGAATGTATTTGGACATTTTGTTATAGAGATAAAACAGGAAAGGGAGATAAGAAAGGGAATTCCTGGGGTTGGGGATATAGCTCAGTTGGTAGAGTGCTTGCCTTGCATGCACAAGGCCCTGGGTTCTATCCCCAACACCCCCCTCCCATTAAAAAAAAAAAAAAAAACAGAAAGGGAATTCCCATTCATTGCTTTCTAGGTGCCAGTTACTATGTCAAGGTCTTTTCATGTACTATCCCTTTTAATACTCAGAACAGCCTACTGTACTTATTTCATAGATAAAGGAATTAATGTATAGAAAGGGGAAATATCTTGTCCAACAGAGAGCAAGCAGTACAATCAGGACTTGACACATCTTTCTGGCATCAAAATCTATTCTTTTTCTACTATATTTTGGTGCCATTAACATTCTTATATAATTTTTCCAACCCTACTAACATCCTAGGTGAAGTTACGTGGCATAGACAATCGATATCCTATCTGTTCCACTTCTGTGGAGTCATCTAATCATCTTCCTACTGAAGAACTTCCAGTGCTTGTTCATATTTAAACTCAACAGCCTCCATAGACAGCTGGATCCCCAAACCTCACCCTTGCTATCCAGTTGGCAGCTATCCCTTAATCTTCAATGTCTTCACGTTCTGCCAGAGTGGGACCTATTTCCCAGCACCTACCTAATACATGTTGTTGTTGTTGTTCAGCTCTGTGAGTGGGAGAACAGCCAACAGTCTTCTCTGGCTTAAATACCATGGTCAACAGTGACCAGCCAGCTTGGGGAAGGAGCTCTGGGTTGTTGAAGGGAGCCTCCAGCAAGAAGGCTTTGCATGTGATCCTCATTAGTGATAGGCGTGGGCTGGGCCATCTGTGTTCCACAGGAGAACAGAATGGGAGGCTGCCTTTCAGATGCCAAGAGATGCTATCTAATGGAAGATCCAGAGAGCTCAAAAAGCAGAGCAGCATCATTCCACATGGGCATCTCTGTGGGAACCAGGGACCCAGAAAACTTAAGAGGTATTGGGAATTACCTACTTAGCTTGCTGGGCATTCTACCCTTGCCACCATTTTGTCCTGCACCGTGGTGCAGGATGCCAAGCAGAGTCCTGCAGCCTCATCTGATAATTAAACTGCCTTAGAACCATGAGGCACCTAGATTGTCCTGAAGTCTGCAGATGTAACAGCAGGTGCTTTATAGCAAGGCATTAGAGTTTACCATTAAGCCATCTCCCAGGGGTCAGGAAACACTGCAGATAGAAAAGACTGTTTCATTGAATGTTAATTGGAGAATCTAGAAGAATAAACAGAAACTATGAAGGACTATTACAAATGGGTCAAATTAGAAAAATGCAATTTGGAAGCAAAAGAGGATAACATCTAGCCCAGAATCAAGCATGTAGTAGGTAGCAAGTAAATATTTGCTAAAGGACCAAATGAATGAATAGCTAAAGCAGGTATCTGTCCTTCCACCCTGAATGGGGGCGGGGGGCAGGGGGATGAAAGCTTTTAAGTAACAACTCAGGAACTTGAAACCACAGGATGTAGAGGGAGCTCACGGGGGCCTTTACCCAGACATCTGTTGAGTGATGGATACAGCTAAATATGGATCATCAAAGGGCTTTCTAGGTCACATGGAGGGCAGCTTCATGATTCAGAAAATATGAAATTCAGCTTATACCGAAAGGCAGAAATATTTGCCTTCCACTTCTTACAGATCAGGTCAGAAATGACAAAGAGAAAAAGGGCAGTACAGAAGTGGAGTAGCAACACAGTAAGAGATCAGCATAATAAGGTACAGATTCATGAGATGAAAAGAGAGAGAGCACTGGATGGTTTAGAAGATTGATTTGGACAAGGAGGGTGAACATGAGCACTACGTCCAAAATTGCCGGGGGCGGGGGGAGGGGGGAAGGACTGAGAAATCCAAAAGAAAGATCTTACAGTTGAGCTGATGGCAAAACAGAAACATCCAGGTATTCATGAAATTGTTATTAAATAACAGCTATCATTTAGTATCTAGTTAAAGTCCATTCCTTTTATAACCACTGTGGAACTTCACAAGAACCTTGTGAAGTTGGTTGGTGCTATATGGCTCCCTATTTGACAAGGGAGGACACAGAGAGAAACAGGGCACATCTCATAGTAGCAGATCCAGGATTCAGATCTGTCAGTAGCTGTCTTCAAAGCCTGTGTTCGTGCCTGCGGTGCCATTAATGATTCCCCTGAGCTTCAAGCACCGTGACAGGTTTACGACCCCAAAACCATAACCCTGTGTGTGGCTTACTTTCTCTCAAACTTGACACCCAAGTCCCTCTCTTCCCTCTTCCATGGACCTGGAGAGGAAAAGATAGCACTCTTGTGAGTGGATGCAGGGGCACCCAGGAGCAGGAGAAAAGCAGTTATGGGCATCAGAAGGCCCATGTGCACCTTCTCTCCTCCCTTCCTCTTAGGTCCTCACTCCCAGATACCAACTGGAGTGTGTCCTAAGACTACTCAGAGAAGAAATGGCCAAGAATGGATACCCAGTGAAGAATTCATCTGGATCAAGTATTCACACAGCATTAAAGATTCACGGAGATGTAGTAAAGATCAAGGGCAATGAAAAGAGTTCAGGCAGTCAGACATTAGAATTCAGTAACTGATATCTAAAGGTGGAATGAAGATTTGAAGTGTCCTTTTACAAATCTGTTGGGTGAGTCATGATTTGGGATTAAAAAAAGACTGCCTCTGGAGCAATGCGAAAAATTGAACATTTTTTCCTCTCGAAACAAATGAAATTCTTTTAAAAATGGAGGCTTAGGAAGAATGACAAAAGGAGGGATGATAAAAATGGTAATTTCTTTTTACCTTAGATAATAGAAAAGGAATTTTAAAACCCTAAATAAATAAATGGCAATCCAGAAGAAATTTCCAGAAAGTCTACATTTTCTGTTGAGGGGCTGGCTACACAATAGTACCTGCCAAGTGATTAATGAACTTTTTTTTTGTCTTTTTTTATTTTTTAAAGAAAACTGATACCACCAATCATTAGCCAAAATATGACATGATCTTCAAGAAAAGTTTTCCTGGTGAATATTTCCTCTCTCCCCAACATCCCTGAGGTAAAAGGATTGAGCACTAGATCTTTTAACTCAGAGGACCAAATTTTCATGAGGTGTTAATAATAGAGGGTGTCACTGACCTGCTATTTGGGATTCACTACCTTTATACCCTTCTGCTCCTAGGCATTAAGGTAATCTTCATCAACCTTCACCCCCACATCTACTCCCTGACTGCCTCTTAACAGCTCTACAGGCTGAACATACGCCTTGGAACTGGAACATCTGGAAATAATTTCTTTTTTATGAACAAGTTCAAATATACTAAAAAGTAGAACCTTGAGTATGTACCCATCATTTAGATTTAACAATTATTAACATTTGCCATACCTGTTTCATCTTTTATTTTTTTCTGACTGAAAATTTTGAAGGTAAATGATAGGTATCATGACATCTCACACCAAAATATTCCAGCATGCCTCACCATGAGAGATTCTTCCCTTTTTAAAGTAATTTTTATGAGTTCATTTTAGTTATAAATAATATTAGAGTTCATTTTCACATAATTAATGCAAGCCATGGAATATAATTTGTTCCACTTCAGTCCCCAATACTTTGCCTTTTCCTTCCCTCCTCCCTTCCTCTCTTCCTTTCCTCTATTCTAGTGATTTTTCTTCTATTTATTTATGTCTTTTTAAATTAGTGCATTATGGATATACATAAAGGTGTGATTCACCTTGGTGTTTTCATATTTGTACACAGGGAAGTTTGGTCAGATTTATTCCTCCATTCCTCATGGGTGGGGAAGATCCTTTCTTAAGCTTTAAAAGATTGTACGTATCATCCGTGTTGCTAGAGGAGAATTCAAGGTGTTGTGCTTATGAGCTCAGTTATTTCCCAACTGACGGAATCAAGTTGGGAATGAAATAAATAGATATTGATCAAGGTATCACCCAATCATTCATGAGGAGAAAGTTTTGAGTGGAACCCAAGGAAGATCTTAGCTGTATTCAAAACAGTCCTGGTTGAGCTGGAAAGAGGAAAGTAAATGGCATATTCACTAAATTCTCAAAAATCATTAGACAATGTTATAAGCATTAATCATGCCAAGAGAAAAATGTGAAATACTTAAAGGCATTACAAATTCACCTGAAAAAAATCACGTTCTTATTTCTGAAACAAAAATTGCTTACAGTGTTAGGTACTGAGTGACCGGGCACCATATTATTTTGAAAAGCTTAGAACAACAGAACATCATATCTACAGGTTCATTTATTCATATAAAATGCAGATAGTTATCACCTCATCATGTGAAGATTATGAAACTAGACTGGGGGAGGGAGTCGGCTGCTGAGATATACAGACAGATCCTCCCCCTCCGCTGGGGCACAGCTGAACTAGAAGTATGTCAACCCCCGAGAGAATGTCTGGGAAGCCTAGTTGAAAAGTCTTGGCTCATTTATGCAGAGATGATTTTCAATACACAAAGTATAAGCCATGCTTGCCCCAGGGACCAGAGTGAGCTGACTGCAGGTGTTCTGGACAAGATAGTGGGTAAGGTGGTTGGTTAATTTGTTCTCAGAGATCCAATGGCTTAGTGATTCTGCCCATGAAAGGGAAGCAGGTGACACCAGTGACAGTAGGTTCCAAAATGTTCAGCCTGCCTTGGTCAATAAATGAAATAAAAGTTTCCCATTTGAGCATAGCCTAGGTAGCACCATCAACTGGAGACCAAGGCCTGATACTCAATCAAAGCCTGACTCTCAGCCTGTGAATGGTGGACCTCACTAGGCTCATCTGATTCCTTGAACATAAGGAGGAAACCTTTCTCATCCATGCCCCAAGTGCACATCTGCATTCCTTTTCTCATTAAATACCCCACCTCTCCCACGGCTGCCCCCACACCATGGGGTTCATGAGATCCAGCACTGTCTTTGCTTTCCTCACATGGACACCATGAGGAATGAAAGTCTACATTGACTGGCACAGAGAGGAAAATCGCTTTCATTATCCTGAGTGTGATAACATGTTTTCTTCCCAGAGCACCCCCTCTTCATAAGAACACATCTCTTCTAAGCTCCCTCCTCCTATCTAACCCCTGCCCCTGAAGCTCAGGATCTGCTGATGGGCGTGAAAACACATGAGCTCACTGGAGCTTATATAAGAGCTCTTGGCAGGTCTTCCTGAGACGGATAGCAGGCTGGGTCTCCGCACACTTGCATTTGCCTTGCTTAGGCAGTGTGATTCTTTTTTTTTTTTCTCTCTCTCTCTATCTGTTTAGAACAGAGAGGCCTATTTGCACCCTTGCTCATCAGTCATTTTGTAGCAGGAAGGAGAAAGCACAGTGTTTCCTCCTATTTCCCAGTGATTCCATTGGGCACAACTTCCTGAGGGGGAAAATGGGAACTCAAAACACAAAATTCATTTGAATGTGTCAAGCCCCCACCTTTAGTCATCTGTTGTCCGTTACAGGGCCATCCGTTTTGGGGTCACTGCAGAGAAGCAATGAGAGAAAAGAGGGGGAAACGGGGAGCCTGAAGGCCAAGGCTCCTTAGCATCTCAGAGGACTCCAGCTCCAGGGTCCTTTCCAAGATGTCTGTCAGCAGGACTAAGGCAAAGGGAAAAGCAAAATAGATGGGAATTTCAGTCTTTCCACAGAGGAAGAAATGTCTCAAAGGCAGGTTCTCTGCAGGAAATGGATCCTGCCTCCAGTTGATTTGGTGAGAATTCCCATCCATTCCCAAACTACATTTTCTTGAAGGAGGAAAGAAACTTCTGGAAACTACTCAGGAAAGTCAGAGAGGTGCAGAATGAGAGAAAGCAAGGTATCCATGAGCCAACCTCCAAATTCAGTGGATATTTTCACAAGGCCTCCAAGAAGAGAAGGAGCAGTTTTGTGTCAGGATTTGACTCTTCTGCCACTGGAGAAAGGAAAGGAAGCAGGAAGACCTTGAGGCCCTGTTCAGTGCTATATGACCCACTCAGTTACCTTGGGCCTAGCAGCCCTGCCGTTCTGTCAAGGAGGACACAAGGTCACAGCCTTCACCCTTTCTCCTTCCTCAGTTTCACAGCTGTGTTCCGAGGCACTTCCCACCCACAGCAGTGGGTGGGGAAACCTGTCCTTCTCCCTCTGCTCAGCATTGAGCAGTAGGGCCAACTCTAGTTTCTACGATGACACCAATTAACAATAGGGACTTGGGCCACTAAGACTATATTGTGCTTTTTCCATGTGTAGAATGAGGCTGGATAGAATGATTCACGCATGCACTCATTGATTCATCAACAAATAATTTGTTTTTAAACAATGTTTATTTGCCAGGCACTGTGCCCTAATCTCTTAACATGTCTCATCTCTTCTCTATCTTTTCCTACCCTTACCCACCCTGAAAAATGATTTCTTCCACTTTTCCTTTTATTTTCATGATGTTTCTCTTCACTCTTTGTAGCCCCCATGATTTTTGTCTGTTTGTGTAGAGTGTTCATACAAAACAAAACAAAACAAAAATCCAGAAGATCAGAAGGGATTTTAAAGAAACATCTGCCCACTTTGCTACCTCCAGCATACCTGTGCTTAAAAGGCCCAGGAAAGATCAGAGGACACACTCCAGAGCCCAGCTTCAGGCTGTATCTCACAGCTTCTCCCATAGACAGCTGTCCTCAGTGTCCAACTGAAATCCCTCTGTTCACTACTATGCTCCTTCTCTACCTCTTGAGTCACATCACAGGCATAGAGTACTTTATGGGTACAGCATGGTTGGAAATTTTAATGACATAGTTGAATATCTCATACCACGAGGATATTAGTATAAAAATAATAGACTCAGTGTGTTTGGTTTCTGTAAAATAACAAAACAAATGAAAGCTCATTAGTAGAGCCCTGCTGCAGTCACAGTTTCTAACAGACCATCTCAATTAAGGTGAAAAGTCCAATGATCAGGGAGTTCTGGAATCTGTCCCCTAGGGTTGGAAAGGCCCTTACTTACATATCAGTCCAACCCTTCACATGGATTTGGTAGCCAGCACAGCGTAAGGCCTGCTCTTTGTTAATTGTAGTTGCATGACAAGTGCTCACTTGGCCCTTGTTCCTGCATAATACAGAGAATTACTCTCCAAAGCCATTTCCCCAGGCCCCTGGGTAGGAATCGAGTGAAGTGTATGCCTGGACAGAGCCTGATGCTCCAGATGTTGTCCTTTTTGATCAGTGCCAACCTGCCAAGGTAGTCTACAGTCTCTAGAGAGACAGTGTGACCTAGTGTGTCAGTTACCCAATAAAAAGTCTGACTTCAAAATCTACAGCATTGTGTTTCTTTCTTCTCCAGATGGCAAGAAGCTGGTGACCCAGCTACAGAGAAGAGGCTTCACAGCAAGTTGCTGACCCAGCTTCCAGCACAGCTGTCCTCCTCCATAGAATGGGAAGAAGTAACCTTTTATGCTTCTCTGTGCCATTGACCTTAAGGCTTGGTGGGTATCTCAGGGAAAGAGTTCTTGTTGGCAAATAACACAATTCTGAGAAGCCTGCTTACAGTGTTCTGATGGGTGCTTTTCTCTCTCTGCAGAAAACAAGTGAGAGAGAGCCTTCTATCTTGGAAAAGTTGGGCAAATGCTCCATGGAGGTTGTTAGGGAAAGGAGCCAATCCACGTCCCATGAGGGGATGAGGGATGAAGCCCTGCCTAGAAAAACAAGAGCAACATGGCGAGTGGGCTACAGTCCTGTCTCAGCCTTGTGGTCTTGGACATGACCTTTAGCCTTCTGGGACCTCTCTTTCTACCACCTATTAAGTGAGGGAGCTCTAAAGACCATCCTGCATCAGTGATTTTGCCTCCCCCTGGGGTAAATGCTGCAGCCATAGGAGCCTTGTCCTCTTGGGTTTCCAACTAGACCCAAGGCTTCCCCCAGCCCTGCTGACACTGAAGGGCTCCTCCTAGCTCCTCAGCCAAGAATCGACTTTCTTTTCCTCTTGACAATCGATTATATTTGGAAACCAGTTCATTTGGGAGGCCCATCATGAAACACCACAAAGAAACTCTTTAGTAAGCCCTCCACCTATACACACAGACACACACACACACACACACACACACACACACACACACACCAAACCCTGAAATGTAAGTGTTTTCCCTTCTGTGTACCAAACTTCTTTTGGCCCTTTCTACTTGCCAACAAGTTGGGAGAGAGTTCAATCCCACAAGGAAACGCACTGCTCCCATTAGGGAACTCACAAATCCCACATGTTTGGGGGTGACCCTGGGCACAGGCTGAAGCTAAAGATCCTAACACACTTCAACTGCAATCTATAAATGCAGACTTTACCAGCCAAGACTGCAGCAGAAACTAATTAGCACAGTGCCAGGGTCCTTCCCTCCCTGCTCTCCCACCTCCACTGCCTCCCCCACCATGGACTTGTTGTTCCCTAACAGCGGTTGCCTGCTCAAGCCTGCCTGTCTGCCTGCACAGAGTGCTGTGGACTTGTTCTGTAATGCACTGTGTGCGTGTGTGTGTGTGTGTGTGTGTGTGTGTGTGTGTCCTGACTCTGTGGTTTACTGCAAATAAAAATGACAGCAGATGACTGGCCCCTGACCTCCTGATGGTTTCTTTCCATGTCATTACTTGAGAAACCAGGATTGGCTGATCTGTTACAGAACTCTGGGGATGTGCATGCCTGCCCGGACTCTTCTGTAACCTTTTCACAGTTGCACACTGCCAGGAAGGTACCTCTGATATGCCATGGCTGAGAGGAATTGAAATTCTCTGTTGCCACTTTCTTGGTGTTGAAGGAGAGAGAAAGGAAGCCAAAAACCCTATTTAATAAGCCCCGCTAAACACTTTATATACGTCATCACATTGACATCTGAAAACTCCCTTGTGAAGTGGTGAGCATTTTATAGATGGTGAAACAGAAGTTCAAAAACGATGATTAACTTGCTCAGCAAGTAACACAAGTAACCCAGTTTTCTCTCATACCCCCAAATTCAAGGTCTTTCCTCAAAACTAGTGTTTCTCCAAGTGTGGCCCATGGACTGCTTAAATCAGAAATACCTGGGCTCCAGATTCCTGCGTCCCACCCAGACCTTCTGAGGCATGACATCTAAGAGTGGGACTCTGAAACCTGATATTTTATAAGCTGGGGCTCCAGATGGACATTGTGCCTATGGAAGTTGGCACCCACTGCACCATGCACTGCTGGAGGGCAGGACCGTTCTCAGAGGACCAAGATAAGTCCCAGCTTTGGAGCAGCTCAGAACCTAGAGTTTACCCACAAGTGCCTGTAGGCAGAAGAGGTCCGGTGAGGAAGCAGGTCTGGAATGAAAAGAGAGAATGGGAAGCCAGGCAGGCTATGGGCTTTACTTCAGAGTTGGCTGGGCCCTCACCCCAGAATTCAGACCCAGGAGCAAATCCACCCACTAGTCTACAGGCTGCGGTTGCCCTGAGCCAAGGGTTCAAAGTCTCACCTGGGTAGGGCTGGACAAGGAGGAGTGGGCTCCACACAGCAGCCTCAGGGGCTGGGCCTGCTGTGGGTAGCCAGCCTTGGAGGATAACCATGGTTGCAGTGCTGTTGGCCAGTCTCCTGGATCTGAAGAGCCATTACTGTTGTCTCTCCAAGCTCTTTCTACCACAATTGACCAATAAGGCTCCAGAGGCCTCAGAACTCATGCCCTGAATCCTCAGACTCCTCCATATCCTTGCTGTCCTTTTTAGAGCTGGGCAAAGACTCTGACCTCAGGGAAGCTGACCAAGATGTTGTTACTCTTTTCTGCCCATTTTCCCCTCCTTCCACCTGGATCTGCCAAGTTTTATTTTGACTAGGTGGAGGTTTCTGAAATGATGGTTGGGAAGTCCAAGGTGGGGCACTGTGAAACACATCCATAATTGCTACATGGGGCAGAAAAAAATACTAGAAATAGCTCAGCTACCCACTCATCTGCAGAGATCCAGCGAGCTTCACACTCGTCCTGCTGCAACACTAACTATGCATGAAAAATATTTCTTTCTGGAAAATGGTTTTTCTTGTGTCAAGAAATCAAGAAAACACCTCTTGTTCAGAATAGGCTATCACCAAATCAGCAAAACACTTAGGACGGTAAAAAGTAGTTCACGATAGAGAATTCTTAGAGTGAGATTTTTCTTGAATCTCTGTAGCTAACAAAAGAATTATGTAAACAAGGAAAATGTCAGTCCATTCAAAAGCAAAAGCCTTTAGTGGTTGTGTTTGCATTTTGAATTATAGCTAAGAATAAATGATGCCTATTCATTCGCTGTAGTATTTACAGGAGTCTCCAACTCATATGATCGTGTTCCTGCTCCATCCCCCACTGAACAGGTTACCATGCACCCTTTGGAGTAACAAAACTGCCTTTGTTTTTAATGTTCCTCCCTCCTACTTTTCATTAACCAGACTATCAATTATTACGGAAATATTTCTGAATCTAAAACCCCAAAGTAATTCACAGAGGGAGCAGAAAGTCAACAAAGGCATCAGAAAAGGAGAGGGAAGCAGATCAGAAAGAAAGATCAGAGAGATCAGAAGAACATTGAGGTCTTCGAATTGGAAGGATCACTTGATCCAACTTCTTACCCAAAATAGAACTCCTGTAAACAGCCCCTTGTCCCATACATAGCCCCTGTGCTTAAAGACTTCCACCATGGGTGACTTGCTACCTTCTCAGGAAGTTCACTTAGGAGCAGCTCTCTGAGCTTTAGGTAGGCTCCTATTGCACCCAAACCTACCTCCCAGAAATTTCCACCATTAGGTCCTGGCTTGGCCATTTGCAACAGAGAAGAAACTTCTCTTGTGCAGAACAGCCTTCAGATATTTAGAAAGAGCTACCTTGTCCTAGCTAAGACTTTTTACTTTTTTTCCTCCAGACTAAACATCCTCCATATCCTTAAATCATTTCTTATATGTTATAACTCTCAAACCCTAAGCTACTCTCGCAACTTTCTCTGGAACAACAACAGTTTGCCAACGTCCCTCTTAAAATGAGATTCCCAGAATTGAACATAACACAGTGCCCCAGAAACAGATGGATAATTACAGAGCCATATCCCTTGCTCTAGATACTACATTAGCTTTCTTTAGCAACCATATCACCCTGTTAATTCATCTTGTTCTCACATTTGACAAAAATCTTCTATACTCTTATGAATGACAATAACTACCACTGGTGTCTTAGTCAGTTTTCTGTTGCTATAACAAAATTCCTGAGGCTGGATACTTATAAAGAAAAGAGATTTATTTACCTTGCAATTCTGGAGGTTCAAGAACATGGCACTGGCTACTGCTAGGCTCTGGTGAGGGTCTTATGGCAAATGGCATCACAATGGTAGGAATGTGTATGGAAAACATTTCATAGTGAGACAGGTTGTCAGAGAGATCTGAGGGATCAAACTTGCTCTTTTATAATAATTCACTTTTGTGGGAACTAATCAGGGTCTCATGAAAGCTACCTTAATCTCTTCCAAGGGCAACACCCCCAATGACCTAACCACCTCCCATTAGACTCCACCTTTTAAAGGTCCACAATCTCTATACCACACACTGAAGACCAAACAACACCTGAAACCTTGGGGCACAGACTACATTCCAACCATAGCAATTGCTATGATGCTTCCAGATGACAAAGTCCTTTCAGAAGCATGCTCTCCTTTGCTCTTCACAACCACCCAGTGGGGCTGATTAAAAATGAAGGAACAGGTCTGGGGTTGTGGCTCAGCGTTAGAGGGCTCGCCTAGCACATGTGAGGCTCTGGGTTCGATCCTTAGCACCACATGAAAATAAACAAATAAAATAAATGTATTGTGTCCAACTACAACTAAAAAATAAATATTAAAAAAAATGAAGGAACTAAGCCTGGCATGGTGGCACATGGCTGTAATCCCAGCAGCTTGCAAGGCTGAGGCAGGAGAATTGCAAGTTTAAAGCTAGCCTGGACAACTTAGCGAGAACCCTTCTCAAAATAAAAATGAAAATGGGCTGGTGATGTGACTCAGTGATTAAGCACACCTGGGTTCAATCCAGGTACAAAAAAAAAAAAAAAAGAAGGAACTAAGGTTTTTCCAAGGTCACACAATCAGGCCTCAGCCCTGAACCTGCAATTCCAAGTACTCCTCCAAACACACCCATGCTGCCTTTTCACTTAAAGTACTATTTGACCAGAAAGTTCTCCCTGGTTTCATTTCTTAAGTGTCTATTTAAATTTGTTTTTATGTTCTATTTTGTTTTGTTGATATCTGCTCATCCTTTAATCTGTCAATGTCTTTTTGATTTCCATTTCTGTTACCAGAAAAGACACTGGGTCAGAGAGAGCCAACAGGAGAAGAGGAATAGATACCAAGCTGGAGGAGCTGCTGGGAGGGAGGAGTGGGGAAAAGAGCATCTCAGACAAGAACAGGCAATGTGGTGTGGAAATGCACGTGGAATGAGGGGATCTGGAGGAGGGGATCTAGGCTGTCTGCTTTGGTTGACTCTGCTACCCTAGGCAAGTCCAGAGCGGGTATCCGAGTAGAACTACTCAAATCCCAAGACCCTTCCTAGTTCCATGAATCTAATAGCCTTACCATTAATTCAAAGTTCTCTTTTAATCCAATAAAGATACTGAAAAGTAGACTTCACTAGATATTTAATATGACTTTCTTTTGCTAAAACAAGGAAAAGTAAGGATGGCTAGCAACCATGGCAACAAACAACAATTATTACAACTGATTGCCAGACCTAGTTTTCTTTTTTCTTTCTTTCTTTTTTTCCCCTTTTCTTTCTCTTTCTTTCTTCCTTTTTTGGGGAGGGAGGGGTTACAAAAATAACCTGTGAAGATGTAGAACCCAGAAGGTCAAAAATCCTCAAAGAGGCTAAACAAGGAGTTCTCCAGCCATGTCACCTTCTCCACAGCATCAGAGAAGTGAGGCTCTCACAGTGAACAACCCTCCCAACAGTGGCCACTTAGGTGATGTGTGGAGGGAGAGAAGCTCCTGCACATCAAGCATTTCTTATGTGTCTCCCTGGGGAGGTCACAGGACAAACATTTTTGAATCATTTCATTAACATGGGAAATATCCCATATTTTTATTTTTCTGAAGCAATACATTCAATAGAAATACAATGCAAATCCCAAGTTCAAATTTTCTAGTAGCCACATACAAAGAGTAAAAAAGAACAGAAGAAATTAATTTAAGTAAAATATTTTTAAACTCAACATAGTCCAAACACTATCATTTCAACATGTAATCAACGTAAAATATTATTACTGAGATTCTTCCCATTTTTCGGGGTGTACTAGGTCTTCAGAATCCAGCATGGAGTTTACACTTGCAGCACTGGCCTATGGTTAGCAGCTCCTGTATTGAACAGGGATCACGTAGAGGTGATCCCATAGCAGCTGCTGCTTCCTATCATAGCACTTCTCAAACTACATTGTAATTGCCTCTTTCATGGTCTGCATTTTCCAACAGATTGGGTGCCCTGGGAACACAGGGACTGTGGAGTTAACTGGTGTGTTCCTCAACTTGAGCTTAGCTTGACATGGATGTCATAGGCCTTTGATGAACATTTGACTAGGAAGTAAGGAAGGGAGGAATACCAGGTAACATACATTATCAGTACAAGGGAGAGCTTAGATTTGAACCTAGGGCTACCTGATGATAAAATCCACCTTCATTTCTCTGTCCCAGGCTGCCTCCTAAACTTCAGGAAGCACATAAAAAGTGCCAAACAGACTTGGTTTCAAATTTCAGTGGGTGGCCATTAATGGGGTTATGGCCGCAGTTTGATTACTTCTCTTAGCCTTATTTCATCATTTGCAAACTACAAATAATAATATTTTGCTCACAGGGAACTATGAAAATAACATGGGATGATATGAATAGCGTAGTACCTGGCAAACATTAGACTTTCTATAAATGTTGGTTTCTTTCCCTGTCAAATAAAATGGAAATAAGTAATTCTTATCTGGCCAAGGTTTAATTACAAAGTAGCTTTGACCTTATCTAAAAAGGGGAAAGTAATACAAAGCACACCAAAATTTGAGAAAGGGAGCCAGCTCCCACCATCTGCCTTGTTATTTGTTTCTTTAAAAAGCTCCACAAAAATTGCAGACCCAGCCAGGGCAACCCATGCATTGTAAGGAAGCCAGAGATCTCCTTGCTTTGCCAGTAGGTAGATGCACGTGGCAGTTATTTCCAACATTTGCCTCAGGCATTCTGGCAGGTAAGCCTCCTATGTTCCAATTCCAGTAGAATCAAACTTTGCTATTCTGAGAGCTGTAGAGGTTGGAGACTCAGAACCATTCCTGGCACAGCAGCCCAGGTGGAGAAGGAGCCAGTAAGTGCTCAGAGATTCAGTTATCTATGGTGGAGTCCCCAGTCCATGCTGGGCTTTGATCTTCAGAAAAGGCAACAGCTCTTCTAACAAGATTCTCGCAGGAGCTTAGGATGCCGGACAGAGTAGGGCTGAAAAGGTGCCATTGTGTGGATCAGAAAGTACTGATCAAAATGTTAACCTCTTTCCCAGCTTATTTACTTGCCCTTGTCTCTCCCTTTGCACATACCCTCTAGAATTTTCCCTTTTCTGCACCTTTGCTGGCCCAGTACCTACTGGGCCCTCCACCTACCCTGACACCACTATCCCTTGACCTCATTGATGTTGGCAGTACAGTTTTCCTCTCTCATTTCTACCACCATAATGACTAACAGACACAGGTGCCTGTGCACACACATACACTCACACAACAACCACAGCCATCACTGCCACACTCACATTCACCACTGCCACCACTTACTATAGACATATACACACACATTTACTACCACCTCCCACACTCATAACCCCCCAGAGGCATGTATACCCCACCATCATACTGCATACCCTACACTCTCCCCGCTCCCACTCAACCCTCAACACACAAACAGAATAATTGCCCATCTCAGAACACTTTTTTCTACTTTTTTCTACTGAGTTCTGAAGACTCCTTGATTAAAGTAATTAATACCAAACATCTCTTATCTCCCTACTTGACTTTGAGCCCCTTCGGGACAGACTCTTATTTCTCTGTTTATTTCTGTAACTTGCATAGCACTTGCTTAGTACATGGTTGGGGCTCAAGAAATATTTCTGAATGAACAAATGACTTCATTAATTAATTCATATGTGTCTATATGGTCAAATGAAGTGACCCGGGAGAACTGATCCTGTGCGGCCTTGCAGCCATCTTTGGTGGCTGGTCCTGATCCAATGCCTCAGTCTCATTCCAAGGGAAATATTTGTTCTGTGAGCAAATAAAACATGAATAAGTTCTAATCTGTTGAAAAGATATAAGAGCCGCCTTCAGCCTCATGCTTAGGTCTCTGAGGGCACTTCAAAGAACTGCGAAAATAGAATGTCCAGTGGTAGGGTAGGAAAGATGTAACTCTTTCCTTCCTAGAGAGAAGGGCAAATGAAGACTGTCTAGCAAATTTCCCCTTCAACCTTGGTAAATAATTCCTGCTGTGAGCCTGTGAGGACCCCAGTCACCACAGGCCTCTCTTCCCTGTCATTCCTCACACTCAGAAGTGCTAAACCACTGCAAATTGGTAAACCAGTCTGGAAAGCAGTGTGGAGATTCCTTAGAAAACTTGGAATGGAACCACCATTTGACCCAGCTATCCCACGCCTTGATCTGTACCCAAAGGACTTAAAATCAGTTTACCATAGTAACACAGCCACATCAATGTTTATAGCAGCTCAATTCACAATAGCTAAACTGTGGAAGCAACCTAGATGCCCTTCAATAGATGAATGGATAAAGAAACTGTGGTGTAGATACACAATGGAATGTTACTCAGCATTAAAAGAGAATAAAATTATGGCATTTGCAGGTAAATGGATGGAGTTGGAGAATATCATGCTAAGCGAAGTAAGCCAATCCTAAAAGACCAAAGGCCAAATGTTCTCTCTGATAACTGGATGCTGATACATAATGGGGGGATGGAAGAATTTTGATGAGGCAAAGGGGAAGGAGGGGTGGGGAGAGGGCATGGGGGCAAGAAATATGGTGGCATGAGATGGGCATCATTACCCTAGGTATATGTATGACTGCACATATGGTGTGATGCTACATTGTCTACAACTAGAGAAATGAAAAGTTGTGCTGCAATTGTGTACAATGAATCAAAATGCACTCTGCTGTCATATACACCTAATTAAAATAAATCAATTCATTAATTTAAAAAATAAATAAAAGGGATGATAAAAAAAAAAAAAGAAGTGCCAAACCCACGACTTGAAAACATGCAGACACACACTCACACCAGAAACCTTTACTTCTTGTCCATGTTTAACTAACGGGGAGAAGTCCAGCTCCCAGAGATGTGTGTTGAACCTCACTGCCCCCCAACTTGCAAGGATTACATGCTAATGGATTTTATGTGCCTACATGTGAACAAACATGCAGAATGAAGTCAGGAAGAACAAAAAAATCCTAGTTATAAAAAATTAGGAAGAGTACTTTGTGTTTTGTTTGTTTCCTACTCAGGAATTCTTAGAAGTTCAGAACCTTCTGTAATAAGCTGTCATCGGATACACTTGTTTCTGAATCTGGCCTCAGGTTTGATTGCAGGGTTTTCCAGCTTCTGAGAGAGGAATGCAGTGTTCCCTTAGCCCTCCCTGGCCTTTATAAGCAGGGGCTAAAAAACAAAAACACAGTTATGGAAAGCTGATGTGTACAAATTAAACCATTTATTAAATGCCTAAAGAGAGATGGTTTTAGATCCCTGTAGTGGGTTCTGAAAATATAACCCAGGATTTCCCCTTCATGTCCTAGTTCTGTAAATCCAAGTATTCTGCATCAAGCTATCCTGAAGTCAGAAATACCTATTTAGAATTCTAGGTTAAGAACAAGCCTCAGGGATTTGGGGGTACAGCTCAGTCAGTGGTAGAGTGCTCACCTAGCATGCTGCCATTTACTAATCCTTAGTTTGTGTTTGAATCCTCTCAATGAGTTGCAAGTGTGGAATAGTAGTGTCATCTTCTGCTCTTTTTTTTAAATGGTGCATCATACAAAGTGAGACTCAGAGAGGTCAAGGAAGACAGCCTGCATGGAACTTCATGAATGATATTCCTATTATTTTGTTATTCAAAGTAACTGCTATTCTCTACCTCATTAGATCCTCTATTTTTATACATGTGATTTAATTTTAAAAAACACACAGTACTAACCCAGTCAATTCAAAAGACTTTTTGAAAACCTCTTTTTCCTTTGAAAATAGATTGTCTCTTAGATTCTTCCATTACAAAGTGGAATTGCAAGACCTCTTTAATGTATTCACAACATTCCTGTGCTGAGAGTTTTCCCCAGGAGCCAGAGTGACAGTCTCTAACTCACCCCTCCCTTTGACTGACAGCTGTCATCCACAATGGGAAAGCTACAATCCTCATCTAAATAGGCAACAGCATCTGGCCAGATCTCCTATAGTCATACCTATGCTAACACACTCATACACACACACACACACACACACACACACACACATACTCACATGGACACAAAGATATTCATTGTAGCAAATTGGGAACAGTCTAATACTCAACTCTAGGGAAACGATTAAGTAAATGATATTATAGCCAAAAGAAGGCATATTAGACAAATCTTAAAAATGGAATTTACAAAGAGTGTTTAATGCCCTGGAGGCATGCCTATAATATAATGCAAGGAAAAAAATGCAAAGTTATATATTAAAAAATATCTCCATTATGTAAAACACCCAAGAAAAAAGACAGGGAGGAAATATGTTTAAATGTTAACAGTATTCATTTTTAAGATGATGGATGCTTGCTAGTTTATTTTTAATCATTTAACAAATTTTTCCTAATTGTACACAATTGGGCATGTAATGTTTTTGTAATTTGCAATGGTTTTAAAACTTTTCAAAGACCAAACTCTTCATTTATGTGAAACAAGAAGACTATTTAAAACAAAACAAAAAACCAATTTTGGAGGAATTGCAAAAAAGTAAGATTATTAAATATCTGAAACCACTCTGATTGGGATTAGGCCATAAATTCAAATTTTTTAAAAGTACCATGATAGATAAGCATGCGTGCCAGTTGAAAGAACAATTTTCATTTCCGATCCCACTCCCTTACAAGTACTGTACCACATCTTTTAAAATAACAAATGTTAACAGCCTGCAGGATTCTGTTACTTGGTCTGCTGTGGACTTGGACTTGGATTGTGTCTCACAATGGCTTGAATGGATCTCTACCTTTCATGTTCAGCTCTGATGAAGGACTCTTGGGAGAAAATCCTGGTGGGGATCAGGGGAAAGGGTTGGCAGAGGAGAAAATATGAGCTTCCACTGCTCCCCACTCCCACCCCCCTCCATGCCACTGATGTGGAGTTTAGTCAATTACTCACTGAAGGAACTTAAAGCTTTGTTCTTTCTCCTATCTCTCCGTCAGTGCACAGAAAACAGCAGCAGAAGGACATACTGGGTTGATTCCAACCATTCTGAGGCACTGAGAGAATTGGTAGCCCACAGACAGCCGTCCCTGTTCTTCCTGTGGCCTAGTCCTGTTCTCTGCACTGTGAGGTGTTTTGGGCCAGGACAAGGAGGCGAATGAGGAAGGCTTTTTCTATTTCCTCTACGTCTGCAGGTTCTGTACTATCTGCTTCTCATCCTCTGCTCTGATGTACTTCAACCCCCGCTTTGCACTCATCAGATTTGTTTTGCTCAAACAACCCTTTTCCACTTGTCACTCCACTACTTTAGAACTTAACGGAGGCTCCCTCTTGCTGGAAGAACCAGACCAAAATTCCTCAGATGTCCAATATGCAGTCCTAGCCAACCCCCACCAGACTCACCTTCCTCTGCCCTAGCACAACCCCATTCCCAACCCTGTCCCTCTTACCCCCACCCCCAGCTTCCAGCCCAGCCCTCCCTGTCCTGCAGGTTACATATCAGTGACCCACAGAATTTCCATCAGTTGGAAAGAAATGTTCCCTTACTAGAAGAGAATAATGGAACCTTGTCCAAAATGTGCTCAAAGATACAATTTTGCCAATATTAAGTTTTTCCCATCAATTTTTGTTAAACCTTTGGCACCAACAGCTCTGCCTATCTCTCGTGAGAACCCACAGATGGCGAAGTGAAGGAACAAGTCCCTGGTAAATAATGATGGAAAAGCCTCAGGGACAGCCCATTATGTGTCCTTCCACAGTTTGTTTATTTCACAGACACATGCTCATGGTTGTGGTTTTGTATGTACTTGTAAAATAAATTCCCATTTTCTACTAATAAAATTATGCTTGGTTGGTATAACAATTATATATATGGCATTATGATTGCTATGAGAAAAGGCACTCTGTTAACTTTGCAAACAATCGTGTCAGACATATTACACACCAATGTGTCACATACTCACCCATTTGTGACTTTATGATACCATTCTGTCCATAATCTCCCTGCCCCCTTTTTTGCCAACGAATACTTGAGCATTCTGCAAGATCCTATCTTTCTGCCCTCTGTACTGAGATCTTACAGAACTCCTTTAGTTTCATTGGAAATCAGTGAAGAGACACTAGATATCAGAGAAAAGCAGCTAAGAAGAAACCTATATAAGCTAAGTAAAACCTATAGAAGAGGAAATAACAAATTGAGAAGAAAGTTATGGGAACTGCTTAATATATTACAGAGGATATTATTGTGGGTCTTATTAAAAAGGTCAGTGGTGGTCATGAAAGGTTTGTACATAGTGGTTGGGTTCAACCAGACAAGAAGCAAGAGAACAAGATGCATTATGTTCATACTCTATGCCAGACACTTAGCTAGATGAGTCTTAAATATTCAATTTATTCTCCTCAGGAACTTTAAGGTTTGCATTATGATCCTTATTTTATAATGATAAAACTGAGGCTCTGAGAAATTAAATAAATTGCTCAAATTCATCCACTAAGCATGATGGATGCTTAGTTTGGATCCATCTGAGAGGATGGATCCTGAGAGGAACTGAACGTCATTGTATACACTATCTCACTGAACAGTCCAACAGCTCTGTGAAGTATTATTCTCATTTTTCAGATAGGAGACTTATGTGCAGAGGAATAAAATGTCCTACATCAAGGCTCACCTAGTAAGCAATGATGGAGTTGAGATATAAAGTGGGGCTCTGGCTCAAGTTCATGGTCTGTTCACCACATCCCAGATGCCACAGAGAAACACAGAGAGAATTTAGCAGCTTCTAGAGAAGGTGATAAATCTGGGAAACAGAGAGTTAACTTAACCCACGGAAAGTCTTTGCATAAGGAGCTGCTTCCAGATACGAGTCTAAGGAGCTATTATCACATTACTATATGGATTACCTAGTTACCTTTATAAGGTGTACACATAGTTGTGTTTGAAATGTACCCACATTCCAGTCAGGAATGCGTGGGTTGGAACAAGTAAAACATGGATCCTGTAATGAAAAATTACATCTTGTCACGGAAGGCAGTTTAACATATAGGGAGGAAGAGGAAGACCATATTTAGTTTTTATATTCTATTGTGACACAGAGAGACCCTGTCAGAGCAGGCCCTGAGATCAGCTTTCAGATTTAAGATGAACATTCCTAAGTGGGAAGGTCCAGATGAAACCCAGATAAATATACAGAGCAATTAGGTTATGCAGCAAGGAGCAACAAGAGTGTGGAAAGATTTCAAAGGTGGTTCAAGCCAGAGGATATGTGAACTTCTCCCAACCAAGATGCTACTTGAGGAAGAAAATTCCTCAATAGTAAACCAGAAGTGAAAGTTCATCTTTCTCAGCTGCCTAAAGGAGCCCCTCCAGGCACACCAGGGTCTATCCCAGGAAAACCAGCAGGCCAGATGAAAAGTAAGTAACCCAGGAATGAAGCCGATGCGCTCTCCTTTTGGAATCTGAAGCTCCCATTCTTTCCAAGCCAGAGGAGAAATGGAAATTATCCGTCTAACGTCTTCAACGTTGCCCAATCCTAGTGGGTGAGGGGGACCCTGTTGGAGAGAGAATGGGGGACACAGGTCAAATGAGACAATGAAGAAGCAGAACTATTCCCTCCAAACAAGGCTGAGATTCCAAACAGGAAAATGGGAGATTGGGGTATTTTTGGTGCATGTGAATTCCTGTTGAGGCTCAAAACCCCATTAAGCTCCAGGCCAATCCAAGTCTAGCCAAAATGAAATTCAGTGTCCCAGGGCCCAGGTTCTGCTGCTAAGGATGTAAAGCACTTCTCTTGGCACATACCTGAGCCATTGCAGAGGCCAGGTTATCAGCTCATTTCTTCCCTGACACATGGGCACTGCCGGAGCTATGTACCTATGAAACTAAGTCCACAAAGGATAACCCAGCTGCCCCTTTTCTCAGTCACAGTGTTTTGCTGTGTAGTAAAAATTGCTCATCCATTCACATAGTTATTCAATCTTTGGTGACCACCTGCTAAGCACCAAGTGATGTGTTAAGGGATGAAGAATTCAGACAAGAATCCAACAGTGTTCCTATTAAAGGAATCTGTCCCATGGGTAACACAGATGTATGAACAATGTAGTATGTGCTTGAATCAGGAGCACCACAGAGGAAAAGATGTTTGAAGCATCTTTTGGTTGATTTTTAAAAATTTAATTTTTAGTTGTAGATGGGCACGGTACCTTTATTTCATTTATTTATGTGGTGCTGAGGATTGAAACCCAGTGCTCCATGAATGCGAGAAAACCACTCTACTACTAAGCTACAACCCCAGCCCTGGTTGATTATTTTTAAGCATCTGTGAGATGTATCCTAAGATTATACAAAGTGAATGTTCATCCATCCGATGACAATATAAGACACCTAATGGCATGTACCCCAAATTCTCATTCTAGCCCTCTCTCAGTCATGTCTCCTCCTAGTGGCAATATCCAACAGGTTAGCAAGCCATTGAGATTCCCCTGGACATGCCAACTATTGCCAAGCTTGTGTGTGTTTGGTGTGCTATTACCTCTACACGGAAAGCCCTTCTTACCTTAATCTGCTCTGCAAGATTCCAGTAATCTATCATTCAAGGGCTGACCCAAATGTCAACTCTCTTTGGAGTCTTCCTTGAACCTACAGAAAGTACTCACTGCTTCTTCATTGTACCCCCAGGACCATTCACACACCTCTGTTGCAACATGTGTAAACTTTGTACAATAGCTACTTGTTCCTGTGCCCTTCTCCCTCCTCCCATCAGACTGTGAGCTCTTCTCCAGGTAAGCGCCAAGCTGAGGACAGCAGCCACTCAACAAATGTTTATGGAAGTGGAAATGAAATTTACTGCTCTGTAAACTCCCATGTGTCTTACCTTCAAAGGGACCTATTATAAATGCTAGCCCAGCCCCCTCTGAAAGGAGAAAGGTCTATTCACCCTGCAATGACCACATGCTCTTTACCCACTTATTGTTGGGATCCTATAGTGTTATGGTCAGGGAACAAGGGGAACAGGAGGAAGAAATACAGAGTATAATAAAATCCAATTTATGGCTTTTTAAAGGGCTATCATGCATACACCCAAATATGATTATCTTGGCAATAGAAAATACTTAGAATGATGTACAAGAAACTATTGGTAATGTATGATTTTGGAGAATGGGTCCAGGCTAGGAGATGGAGATTTGATTTTCCATTGATACCTTTTAATGATGTTGACATTTTTGTCATGAGTCCCTATCATTTTTCAAAAAGATAAGACTTTAAAAATGAGTCTTGTGCTTATATGTGTGCTACATGCCAATAAAAGTAAACAACACAAAAAATAGGTCAAAATTGAGATGGCTGAGCATTACCTCACACTAAGCTGATAATCCCTCTTGGGAGTTGGATGCCGATCTCTCAGCCTCCTAGACATTCAGCAATGGGACAGCAAGGAGATGGAGCTAAAATGTGGTTTCTGATGGCTTTGTGAACACCTGTATCCTGCCATGAGGCAGGGAAGAACAGACAAGGATCTGAGCACCTCCACAGTGCCAAGAAGCCAGGGCTGTCCTCAAATGGGATGCTGTTCTCATACTTTGCATATTTAAGCATTGTTTGGCTTCTCAATGGAAGAGAGTGCAGAGAAGAGAGAAAAGCAAGGAGTGGGAATAATGAGAGGTTTTCAAATTGTTCCAGTTTAAATCAAGGTTGCCTTCTGTCCCCAGAGTGAAGGGCCACACAGACAGACCATTAGCAACATGATCAGAAGAGGGTTGAGGATGTACTTGTTTATGAACACTGTGGTGGTCAGACTGCCTTGGGTTAAAAAAAGTAGTCTGGATGCCCCCATTGGAAGACAAATGATCAAATCCACTGATGGGGTATTTCATCCGGGGGCTCAACTACCAGTTGGCCATTGTTGATCTTCCCTCTGCTCAACTCAAAATAAATACAACCTCCTCCATAGAACCCTGGAGGAGGTGGGCACTTACAGACCAAGCCAAGAGCTGAAACGTCCTGCCTTGCCAGTCTCTCCAGCTGCCACACTGAAGCAGGCCCACGAGGAGAGAAGCACATGCCAGCTCTACCAGCCCCTTCCAGTGGGACTGCTGGGAGAGGCCAAAGCAAGGCCTTTCAAAGTGGACAAATTCTGAATTAACCTACTCTTGTGTTGGAAGTAAAGTATGAAGATGTCACAGCAAGGGTTAACCCCAGGTCATAGGAAACTTGCCACCAAGGGCATAAAAGGAAGCAAAAAGAGGTCCCTGAGCCATCAAAATAGATTTTGCCAAGTCTACACATTTAAGTTCTTCCGCTTCCTCCCTGGAGTGAGCACTTCAGCTCTTACTCAGAATCTGTGGTCTCTTTCTCTAGGCCCCATTTCAAACTCATCTGGTTTCTGGTTTTTAAGCTGGCAAGATCACAGGCAGAAAATTACTGTGGATATGAGGAGCTGGAGAAACCATGTCTTTAATGCACTGAGAAGTTCTGATTGACAAGATAGAGAAGAAGCAGGAAAACTCTGAAGATCAGATATAGGGTCCCCCAACAGCCCAGTGGCCTGAGGATCCTTGATGTGAGGCAGGTAGTTCTTCTTGGGCCTCAGAGGTAGAGCAGGATACTGGCTCATGACTGGCCAGGAACAGGCAGCTCTGTCCCTGTATGACCTGATCAAAGGTCCCAGGGGGCTCTGGAGAGACTGCTGGTGATTGGGATGTTACGAAGCTTCTAGTGCAGAGCAGGACTGGCTCTGAAAGCAACGGGAAACCATGACAAGTTTTCAGATATTTCCATCCTATTTGTTTTTGTTTATTTGTTTGTTGTTTTTTAAGGTTTGAGGCTTAAGGAAGAAATCCTTCAGCCATCAGGAATCCAAATTCCTCAGACTCCTCCAGGTTTTCTTGATGTTTGTGGATGTTTCATAATCTCTAACAACTGAGAGTTAGAAGACACAAGAGAGAATGTCTTAGATCAGGAAATGAACCGGGAAAGGAATTGAGATCCACATCCCCCTCCCTGCCCCAGGCTCTAAGGGTCAAAGGTCAAGAACATGCATTTAACCTGACTTGATCCTTCATGAGAAGTCTCAGACATGTTTTTAAACCTCTGACTTTCAACCTCAGTGTTCATATCAGCAAACTGGGTACTATCACTAACTCTGAGAGGAATCAGAAGACATTAAATAAGATATTGTATGTTAAGTATCTAGCCCAGAATCTAGTATATAGGTATGCTTAGTAAATGCAATTTCCATTTTCTTTCTAAAACAGCTTTCATGAGCCAGGCACAGTGCTACATGCCTGTAATACCAATGACTCAGGAGGCTGAGGTAGGAGGATCGCAAGTTTGAGGCTAGCCTCAGTCATTTAGCAAGACTCTGTCTTAAAAAATAAAAAGTGATGGGGATGTAGCAAAGCAGTAAAAGGTCCTTGGGCTAAATCTTCAATATCAGAAGAAGAAAAGAAACAAAAATACAAACAAACCAAAACTACTCTTTGAACACAAATCCTTGCTAGCCCGGGATAATAATTCAGAAGTTTGTCTGGAGTTGCTGGAGCAAGTTTCCAAGGATCTCATCTGGAGTGGCAGGTAAGCAGCCATCCCCAAAGGCAAGATGAGACAAGATGATAAAGTGAGAGATTGCAGGAAATAAGGCAGCGCAGTAAAGTATTAAAGAGCAAAATCTCTGTTCAAGATCTGCATTGAACTCCTGATTTCAGCTCCAACTAGCTGAAATCCTTGGGCAAGTTTCCTTACTTCTCTGTGTTGCAATTTTCTCATCTATAAAATGGGGATAATAAGCTGGACACAGTGGTGCACACAAATAGTCCCAGCAATTCAGGAGGCTGAGGCAGAAGGATGTTAAATTGGAGGTCATCCTAGACAATTTAGTGAGACCCTATCTTAAAATAAAAAAAATATAAAGGGCTGGGAATGTAGCTCAGTGGTAAAACACTCCTGGGTTCAATTCCCAGTACCACAAATAATAACAAAAATAAAATAAAATAAATGAGGATAATAATAGGATCTACATCATAGTGTTATTAAGAGGACCAAATGGGTTAATCAATACAGAGCCCCAACACAGGGCCTGGCAGAGTGAGGTGCTTGCTCTTTCAAGGCTGGCTGTTGTCATTAAGCACTCACCACTTCCACAGGACTGAGAAAGCACAGCAGAGCAATTGACAGCAAACTCTGGGAGAGGTCTACTTTCTGCATTTCTCCTACTATGTGCTAGCTATGCAAGCTGGAGCAATTTATTGAATCTTTCTATGGCTAAGCTTCCTCACCTGTGAAAAGTGGAGGTAATAATAATAGTACCTCATTCAGAGGAACTAAGTGTTCTAACACATGCGAAGTGTTTAGCACAGTGTCTGACTCCTGTGAATTCCCCAGGCATGTGAGCTATTACTATTCCCTGGCTATGAGGAACCCTGGAGGCCACACGGCCTCGGTTTATTTAAAGAGATTTTGAACCTATAAGATTTTATTTTCTTCTTTCACTTTTTAGGGTATTTATTTCTGATTTTTTGGGGGGGCAGGGGGCGGAGGGGACTACAGATTGAACCCAGAGGCGCTTAACCACTGAGCCACATCCCCAGCCTTTAAAAAATATTTTATTTAGAGACAGGGTCTCACTGAGTTGCTTAGGGCCTTGCTAAATTGCTGAGTCTGGCTTTGAACTCAACAATCCTCCTGCCTCAGCCTCCCAAACTGATGGGATTATAGGTGTGCACCACCGCACCCGGCTTTATTTCTGAATTTTAAAAAGAAAGATAGACTTCTTTATCTTTCTCTCAAAGACAAGAAAATATTTTCGCACCTTTTGTGCCCTGTCTGCAAGTCCCATTCTCCTATGTATAAGAATGGAAAAGAACCTCGGAGTCCATGTGCTTGCACCCCAGATACTAGGCAGGCAACACACTCACTGCAACATTCTAACAGAGGAAAAGGAGGCCTGCTCACAAGGTGAGGGCCCAAGATCATGATGTGGCCACATTTCCCATCACACTGGTGACCGCTCAAGGCAAGGTTGCTTGCTGGTCTTACATGTAACTTGCTTTGGCATTTTAGGGGAAACTTTAAAAGTAGCCTTCTAGATGGAAATGCAAGCTGTCAAACAATATAATTTTTGGGGGGGCAATATACTTTTTCTTTTTCTTTCTATTCTTCCACATTGTTTCCCTAAAGAAACAGTGTAAACTGAGTGTAAAGAACAAGAGTCTAGGCTGGGTATGGTGCCACATCCCTATAGTTCCAGGGACTCAAGAGGCTGAGGCAGGAGGATTACAAGTTTGAAGCCAGCCTCAGCAACTTAGGGAGACCCTCAGTCTCTTAGTGAGAACTTATCTCAAAATACAAAACAAAAAGGACTGGGGATGTAGCTCCCTGGTAAAGGACCTCTGGGTTTAATCCAGAATAACAACACAACAAAAATAAACAAAAAGCTAAGGGTCTAGTTTCCTTATTGTGATTAAATGAGTTGCTACAACAAAAGACAAAGGCCAGACTGACACTAGATGAATGTTCCAGAGGAGATAGTCTCTCTTTTTTGTTTTCTTTTCCAGTTCTTTCTCTCTTTTCTGGAGGAGGAGGAATGATAATTAGGACACATGCTCTACAAACCCTCCAATGTAAGTAATGGTCTTAGGAAGAAAGCTTAAATGTACTAGACAAAGAATTTCTAAATACTGACCCTTAACTCTTATAAGGCAAAGATAACAAGAGAAGGAGGGTGGGATGAGAATGGCTGTGGAAGCAGTAAGTCATAAAGAGGAGAAGAAAAGAAGGAAGAGGTGTGGAGGGAAGACAGTTAATGATAAGGAACCAACCGTGGGACCAGAGTTGGTCTGGCGTGATAGGTCATCATGCGCTGTACCTCCATTTCCCATGCTAGAGCCAAGGTGGCTGTCCAGGGTCAGACCTCCTGGTCCAATACAAGGCTCTGAATTCACAGAATCATAGCCTTTGAGAGCAGGTACAATCCCCTGAGTTTATCTGTCCTGGCCAGTACAGTAGTCCCTCTATACTACCCCAGATTTTTCTGTGGAAATGTCTTCTTTGATGAGAGACTCATTTATTACTACCTATGGGTTTCTGTTGTTGGACCATTCCAAACAATCCCAAGATCTTCTTAACACTATACTGAGCCCCCCTATGTCCTCTACAACTCTGGGTTCAAATGATATTTTCTGGTGGCCTACTTAGCCACAAAGGGATATATGGGCTCTGGAGTGTGACCACCTTGGTTTTTACCCAGGTTCAGCAACTTCTGCACTAGCTCTGTGACCATTAACAAATTAATCTTTCTGTACTTCAGCTTCTCATCTATAGAATGGAGATATTAATAGTACTGACCGAAATTAGATGATCTGGGGAGAATTATGTATGGCACAAACAGATCATATGTTCATGCTCAGTAAACTAGAGAACTGTAGCTACTGAAATTTTACACTAGATCATGGGGTTATCCAAGGCAAAAACTGGGCCTTATTTATCTCTGTAACTTTTTTTTTTTTTTTTTGTGCCAAGCACAGGGTTTGGCTGAATATTTTATAAAAAATAAATGATACTGGATGACTAAACAATTAAACAGCAGTAACTGTATTCAAGCATAAATCCCTGTACATCATCTTGGGTCTATGACAACCTCCTTTTATAAAAATCTATCACTGAATTCTTCCCCTGTCCTCAATTTAGCTACTGTTTGTTGCTCCTCAATCTAGAAATTCCCATCTTCTCTTCCCAAGGTGGGATGGAGAGCCTTGGCTCAAGGCAGATGTCACAAGAGCCACCCTTCAGACATCAAGTCCAATCCTGTAGAGAAAGTCACTGTGAAGTGTCTTGCCCTGTTTTCTTGTAGCTAAAGTAATAAATTGGGATTGATTTGTCCTGGTTTTTGTGGTGATCACATGTGGCCCCATGGGGTACAAGCCTTCTGAAAGCCTGGGGCCCAAAGGAAGAGGAATAAGAAAACTCTGGGAGAATCAAGATCACAGAAGGCTGAGAGGGAATGAGATAGGGGAGTGGCAGCAGTGGGGAGTAGACAAAGTAGGAAAGGAAGAGGATCTGGGAGCTAAGGGACTCTGCATCCAGCCCAGGAGAGGGAGCCTGCAGGAATGTCAGCAACAAGCTGGAAGGTCCAGCTGCCAAACTGAAATGGCGCTGCCTGTGGAACAAATAAAAGTACTAAGAGAAAGCTGGAGGAGGAAGCACAACGCTCAACCAAGAAATTAAATATCAAGGAACTGCTCCTTAAAAGTTCAGGTACTTTCCCATACATCATCTCCTGCCTATCCAGGTCTCTGGCAAAGTCAGCCTGGTGGCTGCTGAGCTCCCATCTCATCCCACTCCACTGTTCCTTAGGACACAAACATTTTAAGGTCTATAATCAACACACTAAATGTCCACACTGTTTGATACACCAGTGAAGATAGAAAAAAAAAAAAAAAAGTGGGCAAATCTTGACTTAAAAAAAAAAAAAAAAAAATCCCCCTGAACATCCACACTGCATTACCCACCGTGGGGGGTGGGGGGCGGGCAACCCCAGGGTTGGCTACCCTAGGACTTCCTTCACTAGGGGCTCTCTCCTAACATGTGGTACCTTTCTTCCCCCACCTCTGACACACGGGGTGAATGGCAGGGCACACAACCGAACAAGAACAGAAGTGCTCCCTCTTAAGCCCCCAGTATCCTGGGGAAGAGGCCCCAAGCCTTCACGGGAGAGGGGTAGAGGGGGCGGGGAGGGGGCGGTTGTAGAAGATTGCTTGTTTATTTGTTTCCTGGAGCACCCTGTTAAGAATCTCAGCAATTGCAGTTAGTGCCCTATAGTTTGGCAAGCAGAGCTGTTTCTCGTCGTTCCCAGCTGCACGGGATCTAATTCGCAAATACACCATCTTGCGTTCAACACTTAAATGGAAAACAAGCAGCCCGGGGAGGGAAGCAAGTGGTCTAACTCTGCATGCCCCTTTCGGAGGAATTTATATTTCTAGGTTCTTTGACTAGCTGGTGCCAGCTGCGGAGAAGATTTCATTGGCCACGACCCTCATCTCGCTTCCTGAGCCCACTCCCTCAAAGATTATGGAGCTGCAATTAAGCATAAAGAGAGAACGGTATTTGGTTGGGCCTTAGGCCTTGCCAGTATAAAACAGCAGCTAAAAGCTGTGAGAGCTCAGATTTTAAAGGAAGATAAGTGCTTATTCTTCCCACTGGAAACCTGGTTAAAAGAAATTAAGGCCTCTCTTAAAGGTAACTAAGATTAGAAGGCTCGATTTCCGTTTTCTGTGTTTCTGTGGGCCGAACGCCTAGGTCGGTCAGCGAGTTTCTCTGTGTGGAATGACGAATTCCTCTCGTCTGAATTCTAAAAAGATAACTTTGCCTGGTGCTGCAGCTGCGAACGTCTGGCGCCAAGCGACCCAATCCTGGCCGTGGCGTAGCTGAGGGAGGAGTGGGGGAGAGGGGAAAAGGGGGTAGAGCCGAGCCTTGGTGAAAAGTCCCGAGAGCTGCAAGAGGGAAAGTAACGGCGGCTCCTCCCGGCTTCGGCCCCTTTAAGTGCTTCACTGACTCAGCTAAGCTTCCCCCTCAGGTCGCGTTTTTTATGAATGAAAAACGTCCTTACATTCATTATATAAACAAGCCAATGCTGATTGGCCAATGGCCCCCGGTGCATAAATTATGTAAAACAGACCCCTGAGGGGGTGGAGAAAGACCTATCGTGGGCCAATAGGAGGTGGAGTTGGTGGGGCGGCTCCGCAGGATTTGCCCGAAGACAGGGTAAACAAGAAGTGATGGACAGCCGCGGGAACGGCCTCAGGCCAATGGGAACGAGTCTGGATTAGGGCCGCGGGCCAATGGCAGCGGGCGGAGCAGGGGGCTGCTGGGGGCCGGGCCAGCGCTCCAGCCTGGTTGGCAGCTGCCGCGCAGAGTCCAGCCGCTGGTGTACTGAGCGGTTCACCGTCTCCGGAGCGGCTCGACCCAGTCATTCGCCTAGGCGCCCAGGCCCGGTGCGCGCGTGCGTGAGCGCGCCTGCGCCGCCGGGACCGCTGCAAGGGGCAGAGAGCAGCATCCTCAGGTGAGTGGGCGTTGAGGGGGCAAAGGGGCATCACAAGGTGTGTCCTGCAACGGGTCCGAAAGGCCCAGACGGCGAGAGTTCACTGGCTGATTCAGAATCCTAAAGTCAGGGTGCACATCTGGGGTGAACCCCGGGGGCTGACTGGCCCCTCCCCCCAGCGGCCCGGCCCGGTCCGGTTCGGTTCCTGGGAGGCATCGGGCGGGGGCGGCTAACGGTTCCGGAGCGCGAGCGGAGCGGGTTTCCGCACATCGCGGGGGAGGCGCACCCGAGCGCTAGGTGCGGGTGCGGGGCTCAGGATCGAGGTGGGGGAACGCGGAGTTGCGGGGCTTTACTGTGTGGAGATCTGGGAGCCCTGAGGGGACTTGGAGGCTCGCGAGAAGAGACGCTTGGCGGAGCTTTGCAGTTAGGAGGAGGGGGCGGGAAGCAGCTTGAGGCTGAATGTTTGAGAGGTGCTCCCCCCACCCCCCACAACACCAAAAAACCAAGAAGGGTTAAATGACATAGGCATGTGCAGCCTGCGGGTTTGGGGGTCGGCCAGGAACTTATGCAGCTCTTGCAAGTTTCAGATTTTGGAAAGTAGACACCCAGTCCCCCACTCCAATTCTTAGCAGGGTAAGGGCACCGGGTTCCGCGGCGACTCTTGAGAAAATCCAGGAGCGCCAGAACTGCGGCCTGGGGATGGTAGAAAGAAACACAGTGCGGAGCGGGGAAGAAGAGATGCTGGAGCCTCGCGGTGGATTGGGGGTCCGGCTGCATTTTCAGAGGGAACGGGGAACCGAACTCCTGGTGGAGGATGGGGTGCGGAGGAGAGATGTTTGGGGTTGGAGGGGGGTAAATTGGAGGCGGTGGGTAGCACACGGCGCCGCACCTCGTTTTTATGAATGTGGGTGACTTTATGAATGAAGCGGGTTTCTTTCGTTGGCTCGCTGCTCCCTGCGGCTTTTTTTTTTTCCTCCCTTTCCCTTTTTGTGAATGAAGCATCGAGCTTTCTTCCTAAAACGCTGGGGTGAGGGGCCTGCGTCGGAGGCTGGGCGTGCGTTGGGAGTGGGGGCGGGGGCGCAGTTGAAGGAGTTTTCATGAATGGGGAAGGCTGGGAATTGGGTGGAAGTGTGTCTTGTTTTGTGAATGGGGCCCCGCGCTAGGGATCCAGTTACAGTCTCTACCTGATGTGGCGGCCGCGGCTCGCTTTCCCATTCATAAAACCAGGCCCGCTGCGCGCCACCGGGGAGGGGCCTCCATCGAGCCGCAGCGCTGTGTTGAAGTTTTCCTGGGGGCACCCGGGAGGGGGGGGTGCACAAAGGAAGTGGTTTAAACTCCTGGATGAACTCGAGCCTTCCCTTCAGGCTTTAAAAAATACTTTGAACACAATGTTTCTAGTCCTTGAACTCTGAGGGCTGCTTTAGATCCTCCGTGCTGCTTTGGATTCGTTTATGCCAGTTTCTTTTATTAAAATTTTAAAAGAAAATTTTATTCTCAGGGAGAAGTATTTCATCATGAAACTCTGAAAATATCTCCTCACCCCCCTCCCTGCTTTTCTCTTCTGTTGTCTCCCTTCTCCGATAGACATTTACAGAATTCCTAAGGCCACGACTTAATCAGACAGATTTTCGTAGGCGACAGAGAACTCTTTTTCATGCCCTTCAACTCAATGCTAAGATTTCTCAGATTTTCTATACGGGTTGGTGACATTTGAGAGAGGCTTTATTCTGAACGTTTTTGCGCTGTTAGGAAAGCAAGCAGGCAGGATGGCGGCAGTCTTTTTCTAGAAGTTATGAACTGTACTGTTATGCTCCTTTCTTTCCTTTGACTTTGAAAATATCTGATTACTCTGGCCAAGTGCTGAGAAGGCTGGCTGTGAAGAGTTTTCTTGTATCCTGCTCACTTGTGAAAATTTGATAGGTTCCACATTGTGAAAACAAATTGGATGGAATTGCCCATTGGGAAAAAAAAAAAGTTCCCCACTTAAAATTTATATGCAAGTTAAAGAAATTATTCATTAAGCATTGCTTAGGTCTGGGGTGAGTGAAATTAATGTTTTCCACCTTTATGTTTACCTAACTGCATTTTTATTTGGAGAATAAAATAAAGTTGGAAATGGTACCTTCCTAATATTGTTACTTTATTTTTCACAAATTAGAAAACATTGTCTCATCTTGCATTTGACCCCAATCTTTTCCCCCAGCCCCAACACATACCAAGAATGAAAAGAGTTTAATGCTGGGGGTGGGTGGGTGGATAATGTCTTGGAAATCTGACCTTACTATAAGAAAATAAAATTTAAATTATAATTCTTTTTTAAAGGTCTTTGGTAAAGATATGTTTAAAATATGTACAGTGAAATTGTTTATCAATTTCTTTTCATGGATATTTTATTCTTTTAGAAGTTGGAGATACCACAGATATCTCTATAAGTTGCCATGGAGATATTTGTGACATTACAGACATACACCTGTTTGGACAGAGGGTTTAGGTTTTAAATATAAAGAGTTGTGTCTGAAGATAAGTATACTTCTGATCAGTTTTTTCCTTGGAATTATACATAGTGTTTTTTACCACTGACCTATAAAATACTTTTAGAAACACCATGTGTGTCAGATTCTTAATTGCCAATAATTTGGAGTACTTAAACCCAGTTTCTCTACTTCCTGTCACTTTATTTTTAAAACCCTACTACAAATGCTCTGGAGTATCTTCTATATCAGAGAATCAAGAGATCACCTTTTAATGATGAAAATAAGGTTTTTGGTTTTGGGGGAGTTTTGTTTGTTTGTTTTTTGGGTTTTTGGTTTAGTTGTTTTGTTTTTTGTTTTTTTTTTTTTTTTTTTTTTTTTTTTTGTAGAGGAAAAGGAGTACCAAGTCTATAATCTTAATGATAAAAGAAAGACAGACAGACAATAATGACTGGGTAAATGGATTTGGCACTGAGTACATTGTGAACCTTTGATACCATTAATCAAGTTCAAAGTTGGTCTGAAAGCTTACACTTTGAGTGGGCTTTTAAGTACTTCAGAGAAGGGTAGTGATTTTGTACAACCCTAAAGAAAGAGCAGTATAAAATTGCTTCATTGCCCCCCACCCCCCAGTTAAAAATCTCCCAAATTCATATTACAGGAGGATCTCTTTTCCCCCAGAAATTACTCAATGCTGAAACCTTTCAAAGTGATATTAGAGACGTTGGAAGCACCATGGATGGGTTTTATGATCAGCAAGTCCCTTTTATGGTCCCAGGGGTAAGTTTATGTGGCTTTTGGTTTGTTTTGTCCTCCCTCTTCAGTGAGTCGTCTTCTCATTTGTTAGTGGGTCAGTTCCCTTTGGGCCTCTTTACTATACTTCAGTCTTGTCTGTTGGCCTCTTTCAGAAATCTCGATCAGAGGAATGTCGAGGGCGGCCTGTGATTGACAGAAAGAGGAAGTTTTTGGACACAGATCTGGCTCATGATTCTGAAGGTAGTGAAGCTTTCCCCTCCTCTGTTTTGTCTTCCTCACATCACTCCCAGTGATAGCAGCATGTAGACTCTTCCCCTCTTCTCCCTTGCAGAAGTAATAGCCTCATTCTGGGGTCTTCTGTTTTTAATTCCAGAGTTGTTTCAGGATCTCAGTCAACTTCAAGAGGCTTGGTTAGCTGAAGGCAAGTTTCTTGGCTGTCCTATTTTCCATATAAAACATTTTACTGTGCCTTTTAATAAAACTTAAAGATCTAAAATAAAAATCTCTTTTTCAGCACAAGTTCCTGATGATGAACAATTTGTCCCAGATTTTCAGTCTGATAACTGTAAGTACCTTTCTGGTGAAGACACATTTGTTCTGAAATTGGTTGGTTTGGGATCATCAATGTCTAGAATATTCTTTTCAGCCATACCAAGCCAATTTGGACAGTGGCATGCATGTAGTTTCTTTTAATAATTCAAGACCTTTTGTTCCATTTCTTATTAAAATTATTTCTGAAATGCTTCTACTCTATTGCAGGCAAGATTTACTGAACATAATTTCATCCTAAATTTGTTTTTTTTGCGGGGAGGGGCAGGGAGAGCATACTGGGGGTTGAACTTGGGAGCTTGCATATGTTAGGCAGACACTCTACTATTACATTACCAGTGCCCCCACACCTTCCCCTGCCCCAGTACTGGGGATTGAACCTAGGGGCACTGTTACCACTAAGCTACATCCTCAACCCTTTTATTTTTTATTTTTTGAGACACGGTCTCACCGAGTTGCCCTGACTGGCCTCAAATTTGCAATCCTCCTGAGTAACTGGGATTACAGGCATATGCTACTGTGCCTGGCCTAAATTTCTTTTTACTTTTAAGAATATTGCAAAGCTCTGATCTCAAAATTGTGCATTAACTGACATATAAGATGCTGGGCCAAACAATTATTAATCATCCGAGTTCTTATAGCTTTTTTTTTTTTTTTAATACATTAAGCCTTTGATACAAATGATGAATCTGGATATTTTTTTCCTTTTAAAGAGGCAGCAGATAGTTAATGGGAAATTCCAGTTAATTGTGGTTTCACTCAACATGTTAATTTTGTTTCTGCTAAGCTATCAGAGGGTGTCACAGAGTGACCTGATTTTATTTTTCTTGCAGTTGCTGTGACTTTACTGTTCATATAAGAGTAAAACCATTTTTATTAAAATGGTCATTAAGTGCTCATTACTTGAGATAATAAGATGCAGCTTGTGGCTCCAAAGATGGCTTTAGGTGCTGACAGGAGCACAGTTGGTTTTGACCTGAAGTGGGGGGAGCTGTCCTCAACAGGTTTGGGAGCTTTTATGGTCCAGGCAGAGCTATCAAGGACAAAGCTGGCTGATGAAATTTGAGCAGCACAGGGCTGCTCTAGAGAGCATTAGTCACTGGCGAATGAGCAGGTTTAAGAGAGGCCTGGAGAAAATGCTGTCTCTCTTGAGAGTTGCATCATAGAAAAATTCATGTCTCTTAGTCATAGTTTATAATAGCAAGCACCTGAGCCAGGCAAGGATTCAATTTCTCATTTTGCACCAAGATTTTTCCCACCTTTTTAAATCTGTGTGTGTGTGCATGTGTGTGTGTGTGTGTGTGTGTGTGTGTAAAAATGCCACTGGGAGAGAGGGTATCTTTGAGTCTAAGTAAAAGCTGGGTATTCTAAATCTATTAAATGAAAGAACAGAGGTACCAGCTAAACATTCTTTAATGATAGGCCTTATGTCCAAGGCACAATGCCATGAAACTTTAAAAGGAATAGACTAACACAGAGATGCATGGTTACCTTAGCTTTGTCGTAGCTTGCTGTGGATGTTTTCTATATGAAAGGAAACTCTTATTAATTATTGCCCTTTGATTGCTTTCAAGTGATTGGGAAGCTTGCCACTGAAAGGCTAAATAAAGATAATTCAAATATTGTGTGTGTGTGTGTGTGTGTGTGTGTGTGAGAGAGAGAGAGAGAGAGAGAGAGAGAAGAGAGCAAAATGAAAGACAGAATTTGTAATCTAACTTTGTTCTGTGTTGACAATTTGGCCCAGCCTTTCCATTTCTTGCTCAGAGCAACATAAACTAGAGTCTGTTTGGGAGGTGGCTTTCTTGGCAGAGGTTCTTTGAAACATTTTTATGACACTTTTGTTTGTTTCTCTGTAACCCAAAAGAGTTAAAAGGGAGGTGATTGCCTGTGCTGAAGCAAAGGTCTGTTCATAAGAGAAAGATGTCAGCAAATAAGATTTGTATTTGAAAAGATATTTATCTGGAAGAACAAGCTAAAGCAAAGAAATCAATAAATGTGTTTTGGTTCCTTAGAAATAATTCCTGCTTAGTGAACAGAATGTGCTAAGTTCAGTAATTAAAATACCATACCTTTAATGGAGGTGCTTTGGGAGATGTCCCTGATTACTAAGTGTGAGGTTTTTTACTTTGCTTTTTGCTTTAAATGCTTAAAGTTGAGTTTTTCTATATTTTAAGGATAAAATTGCAGCCTAGAAAAGCCTCCTCTAACTCTTATTTCTTGACATGGAGCTTAGGGAAGGATAGATTTAAATAGGTTTACTTGTTGAGAGGTTGGGCAAGAGCGCCATTATGGGGCAGTGTGGCCTTGAGCTGTTCATTCAGGCTGATCTGTTTGACTGTGGTTCAGACTGACATAGAGCCCCAGAAGAGCTGCCGGAGCCCACAGCTGGGCAGGGCAGAGCAGAGAACCCTTACTTCTTTGGGAAGACTTTCCACAGCCTTGTGTTGGAGGCCTCCATTCTAGTTATCTCTGGAAGAGGCCATGATTATTCCAGGGGAGGGAAAGAAACGTATTCAAATTTAATGAAGTCTTAGGAGTTAGTTTGAATCACCCAATCAATGAATTGTAAACCACACTTATAATTGCCAGGAAGAGCAAACCTTTTTTCCCACAGTACCAGAAACATTTGTAATAAACGTTCTTACCAGTAACCACTGATAATGTCAGCTTATCCTGTTAAAATGATTTGATTTAATTTTCCGGTATGTATGAGAGTGTGTGTAAGTATTAAGAAAAAACTGCTAAGTAATGTGAGTAATTTTTTTTTTATTTTGGGATATCAGTTTTGAGGATTATGACTTTTTTTGGGGGGGATAAACACTATAAGTTTAACTTCTAAAGAGATTATGTTTTCTAAGTTTTTCAGATTTGGGTTCCCTGCCCATAGATATCCATCCCTGAGTTATATGAATAAATGAAACTATTGTAAGTCTTATGGAAATGTCCAACTTACTTCTAGCTATGCAGACATTAATGAAGTATCTCTTACTACAAATTCCTAAAAGTCTAATTCAAGGAAGGAGAAAGTGTGACCTATGGACTATAAGCGTTCTGCCAGTACCTTCCATTGTCCCTTGGTCCTGAGAAGTAACCCTAAAAATCCTAGACTGTTTGAGCTGGAAGTCCCTTGTAGAGATCATCTTGTCTCACCCCTTCATTTTATAGCAGTAGCTAAAGAGACTGACCATTGATTGGTTTGGTGGCAAATAGGTTTAGGTGAAATGAGAAGGAAAAAAAAAATCTACAATAACATTTTTTAAGAAACTCTCACAGAGCTGCAGAATCAGGCTACGGGCAGGCTCAATGGATTCAAAACTCTCTCTCATCATTTCAGATACCTGGAGGTGACTCTCAGTAGAAAGCCTTAGGGAGATTGCCAGCCATGTAGTCCAACACCTCAATTCTCTTCTGTGATCCCAAGAAAGCTATTACATCTAGTGCTTCAAGTTTTTCCATTTAGGATTTGGAAGAGAGCAAGAAATTATAAAACAGAAAAATTATTAAAACTGATATTTCCTTAAAGACATATTAATGTGTATATAGATATTTTATCTGTTTATAAATCACTGCACGTATGTGTGTGTATCTATATAAATGAATGTATAGCTAAATACGTACATTATCATATAGACTACAAAACCAGGGAATCTGGGTCAGTATATCCATATATACACATCTTTACTACACATTTTTACAGAATTAACAAATAAAAGTCATAGATTGGTTCTCAAAAGCCCTTCAATGTGGGGGTGGAGTACATGTTACATTCTTTTTTTTCTGAACTGACTACTTGGGTACTTACGGGAGTAATACTAGATTTTGGCATACATAAATAGCAGTTTTTAAAAATGCAGACTTCAGGGCTGGGGCTGTAGCTCAGTGGCAGAGCACTTGCCTTGCATGTATGAGACACTAGGTTCAATCCTCAGTGCCACATAAAAATAAATAAAACTACAAAAAAAAATTTTAAAAATGCAGAACTTCATTTCTTAGTTTTTAAAATATCACTCATTTGTTTCAGTGATGGTATTGTGAATCCCACCATCAGGATCTTGAGTAACAAAAATATTTAATACTGAGGAAAGAGCATGATAAAATCTTATTTTAAAATCATAGCCTCAATACTAAATACAATTTAGATATTTGTTCTAAAATTCAAATGACCCCATTTTCCCCTTGAAGTGTTCTTTTTAGACCCGTGTTTCAAAAAGAATGGAACTACTGAAGGAAGTACAAGTAATTTCCTAAGGACTGACTAATTAACTGATAAGATCAACTTTTCATAAATACATTGCAGTAGATGGCTGGGGAAATAGGATTAATTGTTATGACAGCCCTTGAGCCTAAAACACATTGATCTTAATCCTGTGTCACTATGAGATTATTCTGCTGAAAAAAAATTTTTTTTTCTTTTAACATGGGAAGCAGATATAGTAGAAATAATCAGTTCCTTTCTTTTGGGCAAGGCACACACCTTTCTGACCTGATGGGGTGTAGAAAGCTTCGTGTTTACTTGCTCTGTGGTCCAGGGCCATTTCCATTTGAAAGGATCCTCCTAAAGTCTTTAGCATTTTTTGGAAGATAAGAAAGAGAACTGTAGGCACTTCACAAAGGAGAGGCATAAGGAAGCCAAGGCTATTGGTTTATACTTTTTAGGAGCAAGTGGTTCTGTAGGTAGGGAGAAGGAAGAAAAGAATGCTGAAGAAAGCTGAGGAAAAGCATGGTCTGATTTTACAGAGTGACTTTCAAAGTCTTTGTTAGGCAGCCCCACTACCTTGTCTCTGGAGAGGTTGCTAAATGATCTGAAATCCTTCCTGTTTTGATAGCCTCTAACTCTCAAGGACTCAAGACCTAAAGTACCCATTGACCTAAAAGAGCCTAAGTTTAACAAAGTCTGCTTTTTTCTAACTTTGATTCAGTTAGGCTTATTTAAAACAAAACCAGGTAGCCTTTCCAGTCCTTTGTATTTCATGAGGAGACTTGAGGAGATAATCTCTGTCTTCCAGGCAGATCACCTGTGTAGGTTCCAGAAGCAACAAGATCCTGACATCTATCAAGAAGCCCCCAATCACTCGGGCCAGGGTTGTAGCTCTCTGATAGAGCATTTGCCTAGCATGTGTGAGGCACTGGGTTCGATCCTCAGCACTACATTAAAAATAAATAAATTAATTAAAGGGATTGTATCCATCTACAACTTAAATTTTTTTTTAAAGCCACTGTTCATTCCTTTCTCCTTTAATAGCCTTAAAAATTTACAAGATTAAGACATAGGTAGCTGATAAAGCCAAAAATTTGTATTGTCTGCCATTTCTACTATCTAAGAGTAGTATTGTGACTTCAGTTACTGGGAGTGGGATAGGTTTGGGTGCCTGATTCTTTGCCTAGAGACTGTTTCCTCCAGTGTTTCGTGCGTTTTAATGGTGGTAAAGCATATCCAGTCTCAGAGACTGACGGCCCCCTCTCAGGCATACGGCTGCCCTTGAGGCAGCTTGGGCCCCATCTGTGCCCTGGCACACAGTGCTTCTCTACTTGGATTCCAAGGAGCTCAGAGTCTTGTCATGTTGCAGCTCCCAGCTCTTGGATGAGTGCCAGGCATGCTGATGCCATTACCGGATTAGGTTGCTTTTTTAAAAATTCATTTTGTGAACTCATCAAACTCATTTAACAGAGGCTTTGGTCGTCAGTTTCTATCATTGTCCTTTTCCTCTAGGCTCTGCTAAAAGGAGTGGTGAGATACTAGGCCCCTAGTTGTGTGTGTGTGCATAAATCATATTATAATGTGTGTGCACCTTTGGGCCTGCTGGGGAAATGATATGGACTAGCAACTCAGATGTTAAAGGGAGAAGAGCCCCACGTGAAAGGAACCTGCCTAGCAAATAAAGGAGATTTCCCTGATTAGAAGGAACAAGTATATAAGGAAAATTGCAGCAGAGGATGAAAGATTCCAAGAAGGAGGCTTAAATCTAGGTTTTAAAAAGCCAGGAATTTGAGTTTGGGCTCCTGAACCACCAAGGCATGGAGTGGGGGGATTGTAGTCAGAAAGACCTCAGAGGAATAGGGGCAGGCAGTGAAAAGACGTAAACATCAGACATTTGAAAAACAGCCAAATGTGTTAAGAGAAAAAAAAAAAAAGAAAGAAAGAAAAAGAAAGACACAATCTGTGAACTCAGTTATCTCCTGGATTTGATTTTCATAAAGAAATATGCTTTTCCTTGAAATAAAATGTGGTTGTCAAACCGGCTCCATCAGCTCTCCCTAGGGGCAGTTATTAAAGGTTTGGAAAAAAATCTCTAAGAAACCAAACCAGTTTTTGGCTTTGTACTTTTGGAAATCTTGGAGTAAATTTCACCGTCCAATCCCAGACTTGCACATTCTTCCCTTTTAATGTCTCCTGGGCATTCAAAGGGTGTTCCAAACCCTTCCAAACCATGCCAAAGCCAAGAAAAGGCACTGTGAAACTGTCCTAATAGGGAGCTCACAGCCCCCTTCTCTGCAGCCAGAGAATCTGTGTCTCCAGAATCCCTCTCCCCTGGGAGGAAGCCAGGTGGCTCCCAGTGTAGCTACTGGCAATGAATGGTAAAGAAAGTCTAGAGAGGCAGGCTTCCAGAGAGAGCTGTCTCCTAATGCAAACCAGCTCGCCCAGGGGCAGGAGAAATACCAGTGAAGTCTGTTTTTCTCAGCTGGAAGCTACACTCCGATTCTGAACTGGACTGCTTCTGAACTGGGCTGCGTGTGATAGTTTTTCTTTTGCCTTTCCCCTTTTGCCAGAGGGCACTTCCCGACCTCACTTTTAGCAGATTTGCACACCCTTGCAGATTTCAGCAACAGTCTTGGCTGTTTAGATCCTAGGGAGGGTGCAAAGCAGGCAGGCGCCCCTGCAGTGTCTGAATTTCTTACATAAACAGAGCACACTGGGCGAGCAAGCGTCCCTGCCACGACAGCTGGGCACTGTTAGGTCTGCCCTAGCTAGCTGAGCTGCAGACTCCCCCTTTTGCCTGAATGGAGCATTCCAAATTGGTTGTGAATGGAGGGCGGGGCTCACTTGCAGACTTTTTCAATGAATAACCAGACCCCATTGTGCAGCCTGTGGAAAAACAACCAACTCAAACAACACTGGGACTGTTAGAAATATGCTTGTGATTGGCAGCTTGGAGAGCCTCCAAAATTAGTTTCCTTTGGCTTCCCTGCTGCTCCCTGTTCTCCAAGCCTGGGCTTAATGGAGTTTGAGTTTTCTTTTAAGTGCTGTCTTTAACCCTCAAGCTGCCAGGCTGATGGGGCTGCATTTACAGAGAAGGACCGCCTCTGCTCAGGAGGCCACGAGTCCTCTCCCTATTGGCCCCATCTTGTCTCCCTTTTTAGACTAGCTATCTAAAGGGCAGGATAATAGAGGTAGCTTCCCCTGGAGAGAGGTGTTGAGACTTGATCTGAGGATATTATCCTTTTATCTCCTTCCCTGGAGTTGTGGCTTTAACTCCCCACAGAAGATTCCTGTCTGCCCTTGGGCTCTGACCTCCATTGCTCTTCACTCCAGGCCTGAAGAACTTACCACACACGGATATTTCTTGATTAGGTTTATTTTTTTATTTTTATTAATTTATTGTGTGTGTGGTACTGGGGATCAAACTCAGGAGTTTGATCCTCTGAGCCACATCTCCAGTCCTTTTTATTTTGTTTTGAGATGGGGTCTTGCTGAGTTGTTGAGGCTGGCCTCAAGCTTAAGATCCCTCTGATCCAGCCTCCCCAGTTGCTGGGATTACAGGCATGTGCCACTGTGCCCAACTTCTTGCTTAAGATTTTAACACTGGATTGACAAAGCTGTAATTATTCCTTGGCCGCCTTTCCTGTTTAATTTCCCACTGTGGATGGATAAATGTCATTTTATAAAATCGCAAACTCTGGTATTCAGCTGAAGGGGAATCTCACTATGGCTGCAACCCTTACACTGGGCACTAATCAAATACTTTGCCTCCCAAAATGAGCATCGTAGGAAGTACCAGAAAGAACCCAGCCTCTGATCAAGCCCCAAACCAGAGTGACCTCTCCTCACACTGGAACCAGGCCAGGTTCTAGGGCTACATACACCTTAGCAGTGCCCACCATTAAACATCCTTCAGAGAAGGGGGCTGGCATTGGGCATGGTTGTGCCTGTAGTCCCAGCAATTCAAGGAGGCTGAGGCAGAAGGATCACAAGTTCAAAGCCAGACTCAGCAACTTAGTGAGGCCCTAAGCAACTTAGCGAGACCCTGTCTGTAAATAAAATATAAAAAAGCATTGGCGATGTGGCTCAGTGGTTAAGCACCTCTGGGTTCAGTCCTTAGTATCAAAAAAAAAATCCTTCAGCTAGCTAATACTCACAAAGGGCTCTGTGGGCTAGCCCAGGGCTATGTGATAAGGATCAAAAGAACAGTCCCTTAAAAAGCAAAACAAAACTTAATAGTAATGATTCCATACATTTTCCTCAGGATTTTATGGATCCCTTTTTAGTGCTTACTCTACATCCTCACAATGATAATACTGCCATTTGCACTTGTATTTTGTCATAAGGTTTTTTCCCTGAAAGATTCCCTTTGCTGTAAATTGATCTTGTAAGCATACTTTCCCTTCCTTATTGAAGAAAAAAAAAAAAAACAGGCCAGGGCAGATTGTCCTTCAGAGAGAGTTTGAAATGTGTCAGGAGGTGACCCTAGATATTGGTTGTGCAGGATGGTGCTGATAGGGGGCTTCTCCACTGGAGCTGAGGGGAACTTCGCTTACATAAACACTTTTTAGCTGAGTGCTTGGAAATGCTTTGTAATGGCCTGAAAGAGCACTTGACAAGGATGTTTTATACTTTCCCATTTAAAAAAAAAAAAAAAAGTAGAATGGAAGATGGGGATGTCTCTTGCCCATGGTCACCCTTAGTGAAGACCAGATCCAGAGCCCACCCCAAGTTTCCTAATCTGCATTTTAATAGAGAAAAACTGAATGAAGGTGACTACACTGTGCTGAGGAATATCTTGAGCCAGAAAGTTTCTGTGTCTTCTCAATTATCTCTTCTTTTCTTCCTTTCCTGACCAGCCATAGAATTTTATTTCTTGAGAAAAGCACGTAGGGCCTAACATATTCTATATCTTGATGAATATTAAATTTAGTCCCTGCTTCCAATCTCCATTTGTTGAAATAGGGAAAAAATGTTTCTAAGGCTCCAAGTGTCTCCAAAAGCAGAGAGGCCCTATGATATGTTTTTATCCAACTCAGCTACAGCAACCTGCTCTGCACAGTCAATACCTAGGAAATGTATTTTGTACGTGACTACATTCTCTCTTCCCAATACATCTTCCAATAGGCCTAATACCAGCCTCTTCACTAGTAGGAAAATAACTCTTTGAGTCTCAAAACCTGAATTCTAAGAGTCCTTGGGATGACCTTAGGAAAAAAAAATATGCTATTTTTTATTTTTTTTAATATTTATTTTTTTTAGATGTAGATGGACTCAACACATGCCTTTATTTTTTTTTTTATGTGGTGCTGAGGATCGAACCTAGGTCCCGCTCACTAGACGAGCGTTCTACCGCTGAGCCACAATCCCAGCCCCTATTTCTTATTTTCTGTTTCTTTTTTTTGGATGCTTACATTAGTCAGGTGCTCCTTGGCTTCATTTAAACTTTGTGCAGCTGATACTTAATGCTTCCAGTAAGACTGCATGTGCTAGAGAACAAGGCACAGTCCAGGCACCCTGCTCACTTTCTTAGTTTCTGCTAGTAGGAGGAGGGCTGTGGACAGAAGGGAATGGTTTTGGAAGGAGAAGCTGATTCCTCTAGGGTTTGGATTTTCTCCTGTCAGATTTTAAGGATGAATTTTAAATTTGAAGTTGAAGATAAGATTTTCCACAGGGTTTAAATGCTATTTCAAGTACTGTTATATTTCATTTTAGTGCCAGTTTAGAAGAGAATTGTATAAATTGGGAGTAAGTGTAGAAAGGATGATAAAGCTTAAGGTTTGGTTTCACTCCTTCTTTTTTCCTTTCAGGAAAAATGTCCTGTTATCCTTATGTAGGTGGTGTGTTCCACCCGAGCAGCCCTTCCTGGTCCGCCACAGCAGGGCTGGAGTGGGAAGACTAGGGCTCTCCTCAGACCTCTTTCTCAGTCTTGAAAATGAAACAGTTGCCTATCATTGGTAAATGTTACTATTAAAACCCTTTGAACAGCCATCCAAGGAAAAGTAGTAAGCTGGTCTGAGGATGCTCAGATCCTCCTTTTGGTGTAATCAGGTCAGTCAGTCACATATTTTTTCCTGTCAATGTCATATGCACAAAAGTAACCAACACCCCAGATGGAAGCAAGCTCTGTGGCTGAGTCTAAAGCCCCAGCCCACTACAGTGGAAGGGCGTAGTACATCAGAAGCGGGGATGGGAGGGGGGTTCCTTATTTTTATCTTTTTTTTTTTTTTTTTCAGTTAGATCTGTCCATGTGGACAAGCCATTTACTAAAACTGTTAAATACTTCGGTTTCTCCAAGACCCACAAGTTCTGGGATGTGATTCTTAATTAGAAATAATCATTCTGTACACAATTTTCTTGTGGAAGAGCTCCATCCATATCTATTGACACATGAGCCCTACCTTAATCAAAGTTGGCCCTGTTCTTTTCTAAGCTCCTTCTCTTTAATTTCTTATATTCAAGCCCTCTTAGGTTCCCATTCTTAGAATTCTAAAGCAACAATTCTAAATTGTTAGGATTGTTAGGACATGTGTCCTCGGAAGGAAAGAAGCTGCATAGATCCAAGTTGTTTCAAGTACAATGCTGTTGGAAAGAGTATGAACTTCAAGTAAACCCGAAACTAATTCATCTAGGTTAAAAAAAAAAAAAAAAAAGTCTCTGCTACTGTTGGCATTCAGTTTTCTTCCTTACTTGATAACAGTTTTTCTGTTTGGAAATGACTATTTAAAAGATGCAGTTTGTACCAAGAAGGAGAGAGCACTTCAGTGCTAGACAATCATTCTTACCCACAGTTTACCATCTGTGAGTCAGGACATTCCTGATTTAGTACATATGTACAAAGTGGGCTCTTCTTACTTCCATGACCACTTCTTTGGGAGGAAGGAAGAAAGAGCATTAATACAAAGAATGTCTTTCTTTCTGTTTAGCCAGACTTAGAATAGAAGCCTTTGAAAATCACCTGTGTCTTTCTTGTTAGTATTGATAGAGGTGAAGAAAGGACAAAACCAGTGTCTCAAAATCCTCCTAGCAACCTGCCTTCCTAGCTGATGCCCAAGAACATGCCAGCTTTTCTACTCTGACAAACTTGACACTGGAACATATGTCACCCTCATGGCTCTTCTGTTCTGAAGACAGGCAGTAGACCAGTCTGTGCGTCTCTGTGCAGAACCCATTACTCTGAGCTCTTCCCTGGGCCCTCTGAACCTTTAGAGGTGGAAATGGCTTCTAGCTTTATGCATTGGGTGGGGGGAGGGGGGGTAGATAGCTTTGAGGAGTACCTTTGCTCTTCCTAGCCAAGCTTCCCTTTCCCATTTGTCCCACTGTCTATCCTTTAGGGCCTGAGTGTCATTCTTAACCTGGGTAACGTTTCTTATCTCTGGAAGGGGAGTAAAAAGGTAGTAACTGGGGAGGCTGAGGCAGGAGGATTGCAAGTTTGAGGTTAGCCTCAGTCACTTAGTGAGGCCCTAAGCAACTGAGTAAGATACTGGCTTAAAATAAAAATTAAAAGGGCTGGAGATGTAGCGTAGTGGTAAAGTACCCTGGGTTCAATGCCTCCCGTCCCCCAAGAAAAAGGTGGGTGGTGGGGAGAGAAGGAGAAAGGGGAATTATGGGGACTGAAGTAGAGCAAATTATATTCTGTGCTTATTTGGTTCTGTCAAAATGAACCCCAGTCATGTATAACTATAATGAAAACTCATTTTAATAAAAGATGGGGGAAGTCTTGAGCTCCCCCTGGAGTTTGGAGTGCCCCCCACATTTTCCCTGGTCAGCCCGAGTGGTACTGTCCACCCCTTTGGTTGTAGTTGTAAATAATTCAGCGACATCTTAAGTTGACTCTCATGGGGAAAATTGGGGGTGTCATCTTCAGAGTTGGTGATGTGATTGTGAGGTATCATGTGCTCCAGAGCTAGCTGCTACTGTTGCTTGAAGAGGTCATGAGAAATGGTGGAGGGGGAAGGAAGGAATTTCTTGCTGGATCCTTGAGCTGGGCCTAGCAGAAGCAACTCTCCCAACTGCCTTCCCGCCCCCCATGTTAAATGACATCACTAGATAATGTCGACACCATAGTTCAAATAATATGATTCTAACAGTTAGGAATGCCTCCAACAGTTAGAAATCCAGAAATCCCCTTCCTGCAGAGTACATGTCCCTGTCAAGTCAATCCCTCTTCCCACAAAGAAGTTGATCTGCCTTTGTGATCGCAAAGCCACCATTTTCATCTCTTCCTGCTGTGATTCCAGCCAGAAAGGCTTTGTGCGAGGGTCTAATGGAAGCTAGGACCTGGGGCCCCTGAGGCTTGAATTGCTGATGTGCTTTGGCATCTTCAGAGCTGGGTTTTTCCGTAGTTGAATTTATCTTTCATCTCATATAGTTCACATTCCAAGGAGCAATAAGGGCATAAAATACTGTCATGCTTTGGGGCTGGGGTTGTACCTTACTGGTTGAGCGCTTGCCTCGCATGCATGAAGCACTGGGTTCGATCCTCCACACCACACAAAAATAAATAAATAAAATAAAGATGTTGTGTCCATCTATACAAAAAAAAAATACTATAACACTGGCTTTATGCAAACCAAATTAGAAATGCCCCACTCCTAAAACAAACATATACCCTGCAGCACCTTGCCATCAAAGAACAACTCTATACACTCCAGCATTTTCCCAGAGGAAGTGATGTTCTACAAACCCAATACTTCATACATGTCACAATTTAGACCCACGGTGCTGTTATCAGCTGAACTCCACAGTGGAGATTAAGGGTGATCTGGGATAAACTGGGAAGGGGAGAGAGGCTTACAGAGCATGGCTTCATGGACTTAACCTCTTCAGGTTAAATTGTCTAATTTTAAACCTAGGTGGGGGAAATTTTATCACTAACTCTTAATTCCTCTAAACTGGGAGAAATTCACTCTCTCTCAGGGGGCTTCTTGAAAAATTAGTCCAGTTATTTTCTAAGCTCCTTTTCCTTCCCTTAATTTCTAAGTCCTACATTCAGGGACCTTGGGTTTCCATTGTCAGAATTCTAAAGTAATCTTCCAATGTTCCTAACAACTGTGTGTTTCTGCCACCCCATTTATATATCAAGAGTGGGTTCTCTGAAGACACAGTCTCTACACTGTCTTTCAAGCAAAGTGCTTAGCATTTTTTTTAATAGTTCACTAGAGAAATTCCTGGGCTTGTTCCCCCCAAATACAGTTCTGGTTCTTGAATTTCCCAACACTTGGTATAACCTCAACTGCTCTTAGATATAAGAGATGTCCCCTTACTTCACTTCTGTTCCCACTGTAGTAAGACCTGGCTCTGATTGCACTGGTTATCATTTCACTCTGGTATTCCCCAGCTTTTTTTAATGTAGGGTCATTAAAACTTCAAAAACTTGAATCTTGATCTTAGGTTGGTGCTATTCCTATTCCAGTGTAACCCTAACTCGTTTTGTTGGATCTGTTCTTCCCCTTGCCCATATCATGATATTAAGTTCAAAGCCTTTTTCCTGGAGCTGATTGTGTTACCCAAATATCTGGGACTAAATTCTAACAATAGAGTGGGGTTTTTTTGTCCACACACCAATTATTGAAGCCTTTTTTGCTGAGTGTAGTTTTTTTTCACACTGCATAGGAGAAATCTGATTCCTGTAGCCAAATGTTCCAGGAACTAGCTCCATTGGTTCCTAATTTGGCTTGTGGGTTATTTATTGAACAGAAGGTGATATCGCCATATAGAAAGGACTTTAACCTCATGGTTAATCCTATACTCTGGGACCCCGAAATATACCATGAGGGTCTTTTGGTCCTTGCTGAGAAACAGGACAAATTGGAAAAAATACCTGGAATAATCAACATCATAACCTCCTCCCACCGTAACCTCCTCCCTCCGCCGTGGTTAATTATCAATCTAAAATCCTGAGTACTACAACTGTGCCAATCCTAAAGCAATCTTCTCTATACCTACTGATTCCCTATCTCAAAGTAGAAACCTTATTTTCTTCATGTAGGACTTAGCCTAAGACAAATGCATCTGTTCTTGAAGTTTGAGATTGAAGAATGAACTTGCCCTGAAATCTCACGGGGTGTGTCTGCGTAGGTGTTGACTGTACCAAATGTTTATCGTGTCTCTCAGACATTGACTCCATCCCATACTCCTGCTGCCATCCTTGGTTCCTAAGGCATAAATGCACAAGGGATTCTCCAAGGCCAGCATGCTTTCTTCAATACAATTTAGATCTTTAGCTCCATATCCCTTTCTGATTCCACAGCCTGATAAGCTAGTTTGGGCCAGTCGGAGCCTCAGAACCTCTTGTGCCTTTCCCGCCAAGGGCCCAGCAGCAGAAGTCTTGGCCACCCAATTCAAGTTCTGTTTCCTTGCCCTGGTCTTGGTCCTGTTCAGCCATTAGGGACAGAAATTGCTAAGCCAGCTGCTTGGGGGATGAGAATGAGGGAGAACCTCAAGAAAGAGACCTTGAATTCTTTTTAATTCTGCTAACCTTCACAGTTGATGATAACTGTATTTTGCTCTCTTGAGGACTCTGGAGATAAAATCTAATGCATTGTCTAGCTTTTCTGGTAATGTTCTAACCTTGTGAATATATATTCACAAAGAATGAATTTTTTTCCCCAAGAATGTTTTATGGCATTGAGTTGGACATATGTTTTAGTTCCTGTTATATATCAGTAATATGTATATGGAATTACTGATGGGTGTTACTTTGGCTGGTCATTTTGTACTTAAGCAGTCTTTTTACTTAAGCAGTCAAGTGTTGGCAGCAGGAAATAGTCACAGTGGGAGCAGTGGCAGTTTTTGCCATCTCTAGGGTGTTTTCCTTGCCCTTTTAAGTGGGCCAAGGCCAACAAAATATTTGAGAACCACAGGCTTAGACTTTAGAGTATGACCAACATTTATCCTTGTGTAATTTTAGATTCCCAGGGTTGTATTATCCTTCCAATTTGGTAACAAGCCAAGGGTGGCTTTCTTCATGTGTGAATGCATGGGTTTGAAGTTCTTAACACTTCTGCTTTTGACATGTTAGTCAACCATAAAATAAAGGATTTTTTTCCCCCTCTTAATGTTTTTTTTCCATTTCTTAGAGGAAATGGAATATAATATGTCTTATTGGATTTATTTTTAAGACAGATTCCTACATTTACTTCATTTATTTCTGTATATGTATCCTTTTTTTCCTTCTGAAATATTTGAAAGCAAGTTGCAGACATTATGGCATTTCACCCCCATGTACTTTGTGTGCATCTGCAAAGATTAAGGACAGTCTTCCCTTTATCCTAAGAAAATTACATGTCATTTGGTGTAATACTCAGAATTTTCCAGTTGTTCCCAACAGTCTTTTATGGCTAATGTTGATATTGTTTCTTGTTTGTTTGTTTGTTTTACCTAAAATTGAATGAAGAATCACACATTGCATTTATTTTATTCCTCATATATCTTCTTTAATCTACAATAGTCTCCCAATTTTGCCCACATAACACTGACTTTTTAAGAGTACTGGCCAGTTATTTTATAGTTGTCAAGTTTTTTAGGATACATTTTAAAAGGATATATAGAAATGCAGATAGCACTCAGAAATGCTGATCTCAGGCCTAGAAATACAATATATTGTTGATTCTCTCACTTTTCCCATCCATGTATGTACTGACCTTAAAAGAACAGAGTGAGTCCCTTTAATCCCATCACAAATAGTTTGTGCATATTTGGGGTGAGGGGCTTTGGGGAGGACTCATTATTATTATTTTTTAGCACAACTTGTTTAATAGTTGATCCTACAATTTATGAATGATTTTTCACTACATTAAATTTGAGAATTTATGCTTACGAAGGTTCAGTGTATTAGATGTTGAAATAGCATTTTCCCCTGTACCTCCTCCAGTTCTGCTTTTAGAACGTGTACCCCCTGACTAAAATTGGTATTTCCATTTTTTATTTTCAAAACCTGTTGCCAGGCAGGATCAATGCTAACCATTCAGATGAGTTTGAGCATGCCTTATTGGCTTGAGAAATCTTAGACATCCCTTTTTCCACATACTCTTTTTTAAACTGCCAGAAACAATACACTCACTTGGTGTTCTTGTGATCCTTATTGTTCCCAGAACAGGGTATTATATACTTCCATTGTCATTCACTAGTGCTGCTATAGCAATCACAAAGAATATGGAGATAATAAATTTTATGCCTACAATGAGTTTCTACTTGGTCCTAAAATAGAAAAACATTTCTGACTACTTCTAATAATATGGCAGAACTTAAAAAATAAGCCTCATCCTATTCACCCTTTTTTTTTCTTGCTAATTAGCTGTATGAGCTTTGTCTCACAATTCATCAAAAAAGGCCAGAGCTAAGAAAAGGCAAGACAAGGTTAGAAAGTAGACTTTTGACTTTATCTTGATTTTTCAAATCACAGACCCCAGAGAATACTCCCTCTGGTCACTAAAAGCCCTCTGGTCTTTGGGATGCTAGACAAGTTAAGGGTAAACCATCAAGGAAGAAGAGGCCACATCTGCTCTTTCCTGTTGGGTCCTTTGGTTTTTGTTTTGCCAATGTCATTTTTATATTCACATGTCCCTCTGCTTGATAGTCTTTTCTTTGCCTTCTTTCCTCATGTTCTCTACACCTGACATAATCAAAAAAATAGTATGGTTAGATGCCCTGGGCTTCCCCACCCTCATTTCTTGACTAAACAGCACATGGTTCTTCCCTTAGAGGGAAATGGGTGCCATAGTAGCAGTTTGAGAAGCAGTGACCCCAAGCTGGTAGTCAACATAGTAGTATGTTTAGGAATCAACCTACCTCACTTTATTTAGGATTATGGTCTGGAATCTTAATAATATCTGGCCATGACTGTTTGAATACATTCCACATCACATTTGTTCTGAAGTGCTATCGGAGGCTCTGGAGCAGACACTGGCCACCTGAGACGCAACCTCATGGGCATGCCATTCAGAAGCAGGTGTTGGTGTTCTGGTCAACTTCCGTCATGAGACACAAACTTCCATGTAAAGTAAGAGGATCATGGCTGTTGAATGTGACCAAATAAGGGCCTCTCCCAAGGCCATGCTCACACAGCTGATTCGGAAAAGATGAATCTGTCCCACGTGAAGGTAATGAAACTGAAGAAGGGAGGAGGAAAACCCTAAAACAAAATCTAAAGGACAACTGGTAGAAGGCAGGCAAAGCCTCTGTGTAGAGCAGCAGAAGTCAGGGTGGGTTTAGGCCTTCTTCCCCTCAGACTGCAGTTTAACTGATGAGCAATTTCATTTACTCTCCTACATAAATGTTTCATGTATTCACAACAAAGTCTGTGGCAAATTGAAACTTAGATGATTTTGAAACACCAAAGGAAATTCTTATTAGTCAAGGTAGGTTTTGCCTTTAAGGAAAAAATCCTTTTGAATGAAACTTTCATTCATCATAACATTTAACATAAGTGCTTCCCCTTATTCATATCCCCTTGCTGTACTGGTGAAGTTTGCTATTAACCCTGTGTATAGGGTAGCTGCCCCAGACAGAGTCCACAGGCCTGTACTTGTGGACAGGAAAAAAATTTTGCCAGTGGAGAGAATTATTATTTCTTTTGAATGGACCAGCTTATCTTTTTTTTCTATCTTAAAATAATTGGGTTATTTCTTTGGAAGATAATTTTTCTTTTGTGATGGTAGAAAAGCTTTCTAAAATTTGAGGAATCTTAGCATTAACTCATTGATGTCATTGGGACAGGACAGAGCTGCTTTTTAAAAAAAGTAGAAACTTAATTGAAGTAATAGAAATCATAAGGGTACAGCTGCATGATGAACTTTCGTGAACATTATAATCATTTAGATCAGGAAACAACTTATCAGAGTACAAGAAGTCTCCTTTTGCCCTATCCACTTGAAAGTAACCTCTGTTCTGCTTTAATGGATTAATTTCATCTCTTTTTGTACTTTATATAAATGGATGCATACAGTGTATAACTTTTTGTGTCTGGATGCTTTTGCTCAGCATATATGTGACATTCATATTCATGCAGTTGAAATTTATTCATTCTCATTCTGTGTAGTGCTAAGATTTTGTTTGTGGTTACATGGAACTTATAGATAAACTTTGGAACAATTGATCTCTTTATAATATCAAGCTTTCCAATCCATAACAATACATTTTTATTGGAACTTTGGAACAATTGATCTCTTTATAATATCAAGCTTTCCAATCCATAACAATACATTTTTACATTTTTTGAGAGTCTTTTAATTTTTCTTAGTGTTTTGTAATTTTTAGTATAGGCATCTTACATGTTTTTTATTAGATGTATTCCTAGATATTTGATGTTCTTGTTGTTATTAGGAATTATTTTTTAAATTTCACATTGTTTTGGATATTGGATATAGAAATAGTTCTTTTTTCTATATTGACCTTATATCCAATGACTTTGCAAAATTAGACTGGTTCTTAAACTTTGTGGATACTTTAATATTTTCTGTGTAACCAACCAAACTATCTGTGAATAATGACAATTATATTTCTTCCTTTCTAATCCTTCTGCCTTGTGTTTGTTTTTCTTGCCTTATTGCATTGGCTAGGATCAAGCCTTTTTTTTTTTTTAATCATCTCTGGGTCAGAAAAATTTTTGAAGGAGCTCCCTAGTAATATGAAGATCAACTAGGAAATTATATTCATTCACTCATAAACACCAAACGTTTTTTATTTTTATTTTTTGGCTGTACTGGGGATTTAACCAAGGGGTATTCTACCGATCCTGTTATTGAGGCATTGATTGATTGATTGATTGCAATACAGGGATTGAACACAGGGAGCTTTACTACTGAGCTGTCTCTCAGCCCTTTTTATTTTATTTTGAGATAAGATCTTGCCAAGTTGCCAAGGATGACCTCAAACTCAGTCTTCCAGCCTTAGCCTCCCAAATTACTGGAATTACCAGTCATGCACCACTATGTCCAGCCATATCTAAATTTAAAATGTTATAGTATAAAGCAGTCCACCATATTTGTAATGCATACCCATAAATAAATAATTAAATCTGATTTACTAACTGCCCTTGGCATTTCTATCCCTGAAAAGCAGAAACTTATTTATATTCATAGATAGATAGATAGATATAGATATAAATATATAGATATAACATAATATTCATTTATATATTATAAAATTTGGCAAGGATCCTTAACAGAGTTCTTGTCAAATAGGTATTCAAAGTGTTCCTGCCTCAGAGGTATATAAGAGAGGTTGTCCAGAAGCATTTTTAGGGAAGGACAGGGTTTCTGGTGTGAGAGACAGCACCCACTCAATAGTATGGAGTCTGCTTAGTTAGTGACTGGCTGTAGAAGATAGCAGGTCTTCCAGAGTGCCTGCATTTGTCTAAATGAGCTGAAGACTTTGATCAACTTGAGTATAAAAGGAGAATGTGACCTTTTAAGTGGAAATTAGAACAAGAGGCAAGGATTGCCAAAAAAATGAAGGCTTTTGAGTCAGAAAAGTTAGTTGCCAATAGGGGTGAAGGAGGATCCTAGGCATTTTGGTGTCTTGCAGATAGGGGAAGGTGTTCATTCTTGAGTGTAATTAAGTGTCTGAGGTGTAACCCTACTGGACAGTGCAGAGGAGACATAAGGATACAGCCTTGGCAGTGGCAAAAAGTAATTCTTCCATTGTCTTCTCCTGGTTTGTCTTCCTTCTCCATCTCGTTTCCTATTTCTTTAATCCCTTTTTGATTTAGTCTTTTTCCTATCAGATTCCATCTGGGAGGTAATGGAATGGAATGGCTAAGAACTGCTTGGGTGGAAATTCCAGGCATTTACTGTGGCATATTTCTTTGAGCCTTATTTTCCTGTCTGTAAATGAAGATAATGAAGTAGTTTTGTTTGCCTTTTGTTTTTGTTTGTTTGTTTTTTGGTACCAGGGATTGAACTCAGGGGCACTTAACCACTGAGCCACATCTCCAGCCTTTTTTTTTATTATTATTATTTTTTATTTTGAGACAGGGCCTTGCTAAGTTGCTTAGGGCCTTGCAAAATTGCTTAGGCTGGCTTTGAACTTGCAATCCTCCTGTCTTAGCTTTCCAAGTGTCTGGGATTACAGGCATGCACCACCAAACCCAGCGAAAGTAGTTTTCTTATTTGGCTAGGAAAATTGAATGAAATAAGGTACATGAAAGCAATTTGGCAAAGAGTAAATGTTAAGAGGTCTGCCCATATGCCTCTTTGTTGGTCTCTCTTGTTCTTTTCCAGAGGTATGGTTTTTCCTTGCCCATTTTTCCTGTGTTCTAGAGCACTTTCTCTTAACCAGGTGCAATGAAGTATTTTTATTTTAGTTGAGAAAAAAGGTTTTAACATTTTTAATGTACAGAGTGAGTGAGTGGAATATCTTCCATTTTTGTCAATATGGCAGAAGACTGCTAAAAGGACGGTAGGAAGCCTTTGCTTCTTCTCCCCTCTCATGGGTAGCTCCAAAATCTTCATCAAGTCCTTCAACTCTTTTGGTCTCAGGGGACACTTAACCACTGATCTCCATCCCTAGCCTTTAAAATTTTTTTTCTCTCTAATTTAGGGCCTCTCTAAATTGCTGAGATTGGCCTTGAAATTTTGATCCTCCTGCCTCAGCCTTCTGAGTCACTGGGATTACAGGCATGGACCACCATGCCCAGTTCTTCAGAGTTCTTATCTGTATGTGTAAGGGCTTGATTTATGTGTATTAAGGTCTTAGTCTCTCTTAACTGCATCTATGAAAGGATGCTAAGAATCAAATTATGCATGCTTTGAGGAAGGGCCTATGTCTAGTTTGCTTTCCATTACATCCTCAGAACCTCCAGAATGGTTGGCCCATAGAAGATACTCAAAGAATACAGTGAGAGGGCGAGAAAAGGAAAGGAAGAAGAATTCTTTTTTTTTTTTTTTTTTTTTTTTTTTATTGTTGGCTGTTCAAAACATTACATAGTTCTTGATATATCATATTTCACAATTTGATTCAAGTGGGTTATGAGCTCCCATTTTTACCCCATATACAGATTGCAGAATCACATCAGTTACACATCCATTGATTTACATATTGCCATACTAGTGTCTGTTGTATTCTGCTGTCTTTCCTATCCTCTACTATCCCCCCTCCCCTCCCCTCCCCTCCCCTCCCCTCCCCTCTTCTCTCTCTGCCCCCTTTACTGACATTCGTTTGTCCCCCTTGTATTATTTTTCCCCTTCCCCTCACTTCCTCTTGTATGTACTTTTGTATACCTCTGAGGGTCTCCTTCCATTTCCATGCATTTTCCCTTCTCTCTCCCTTTCCCTCCCACCTCTCATCCCTGTTTAATGTTAATCTTCTTCTCATGCTCTTCGACCCTACTCTGTTCTTAGCTACTCTCCTTATATCTCTTTACGATAAAGAAGGTGGTCCATATTCATCAAGAATTCTTGTTAGGGCACCATTGACCCATACTATGGGCCCGTCTTCGTAACTCTGGGCTTAAAATCAAAGTTTCTAATTGAAGAAGATATTTATCAGTTCAAATAGTAAACACTTTTAACATTTCTAACTTCCCCTCAAGAGTTTATGATCTGTTTTCATTTCCAATTTGTTGCTGTCCTTTATAGTCCTAGGTCTCTGTCATTGTTTAAGGCAGCTATGCAAAGGTACTCTATTTTTGAAAGCACAGGGTATAATTATGCAACATCATAGCACCATCTGCAAGGTGCTGTGCCATTTTCTTTATTTCTCAGGCAGCATCGCATACCTCATTTTACAAATGAGGAAACAGACTGAAAGCAAAGAACATTCCTTGGGCTTCTGAGTTCCTGCTTTAAATACACCACTGTCTCCAACACATGCCATAGTCTGGGTTTCTACCTCTGGTCCAGCATAACTTTGGGGGAACTGAGCTTTCTTCCTCACCACTCATAGGATCCCCCTGTCAGGATAGATCTGTGAGACCTTCCATTCTTCTTCCTTCCATGTTTCATTGTCCTTCAAATGGTTGATTCCTGGGGGAAGAAACTATACGTGACTAACATTGTACCTAAACTTATAGGGTGGATGTGGTCCCTGCCTTCAAGGTTAAGAACCAATTGGAAATAGAATCTGCTTGTTTGCTCTCCAACATTTCTTGAACTCCCCTTTGTTTATAGAACAGAAGATTTTACATGTAAATTAGTTTTCAGGTGAAAAAATACTATAAAAACTTAGAACCAAAATGGTGTAATACACGCTAAAAGTTCTGTTTATATTTGAAGAATTGAAGATATCAAAATTAGCTAAACTTAGGTCAAAAAGTGATTACAAATGAATACTTTTAGACAAAGTAAGAAAAGTACTTTTCAGGGGCATGTAACTTTTGTTTAGACTGGAACATCATTACTTGTCTCCATTATTTTGCCCAAAATACCTATGGCAGAGGACTAGTGAGAGTAGAGGCAGTAACCAGGGCCATGCTGAGAGCTGCCTCAGGGGGACCATGTTCTGTGTCAATCGTCTGACTCTCCCTCCACATTTAATAACAACATCCAAACAACAACAATCTTGGCTACTTTGTGTCTGAATATCTGAAGACATTTGATAACAATTGAGTGTTGGCTGCCATGATGTCACCATCGAAAAATCATGAGAGACTCTAATATTAGACTTCTAAATATAATCTGCCTGTTCTCAACTTATTTCATGTATTCCGGAAAAGCAATTGGCATTATGTAAGAAAGGAATTATAAAAACCAGTCTTTTTTAGTCAGTCACTGGCAGGACTCAGCTAAACCTTGTTGTCTGGGGTCAGGGGCATTGGTGCACACCCGTAATCCCAGCTACTCAGGAGGCGGAGGTAGTAGGATCACAAATTCAAGGCCAGCCTAGGTAGTTTATAGACCCTCTCAAGATAAAAAATAAAAAGGGCTGGGGGTGTGGGTCAGAGGTAGAACATTTGCATGCCATGCACAGAACCTTGTGTTCAATCTTCAGTATCTCTCTCTCTCTCTCTCTCTCTCTCACACACACACACACACACACACACACACACAATAGTAGTTTATTTAGCTTATGGTTTAGAGGTTTAGCGTCTGTTGCTGGTTCATAACATGGCAGTAAAGCAGAAGGGAAAGTGAGCATGTGCAAGAGAGACAAGTCTGAAAAGTTGGATTGTCTTTATAATAACCCATTCATTCCCTCGAGAACATCCTTAATTCTCTTCTTGGGGGCAGAACATTCATGACTCAAACACTGCCTTAAAGTCAAATATGAGTTTCAGAATGGACAAAGCACAGTCAAACCATGAGTAGCATCATGTATGGAAGGACTGGTTGTGAAAAGCTGCCTTTGCTGGTTGGTCACTAGTTGGGCCTGGGCCAGACATGACCACAGAGGTAGCCAGGGCTTCAGTATGCTTTTAGCCTTTCCTAGTAAGTTGGTTGGTCTGTTCAATTCCTTTGCTTTTTAAAATTTTTGTAGTGCTCCTGAAGTTGAGTGTTTCTTATTCAGAGCTGATTATTTAGAGTTACTTGGAAAAGGACTTTAAAAATCATATATATAATTTGCTACTCTCTCTGAATAAGAAATGTATTTGCACCAGCAGTTTGAAGCCTTTGATAAGCTAATGTATAGTGCCTATCAACACTTTTTTGTTGTAGATGGACACAATACCTTTATTTTATTTAGTTTTTTTTATGTGGTTCTGGGGAATGAACCTAGTGCCTCACCCATGCTAGGCAAGCACTCTATCGATGAGCCACAACCCCAGCCCACCTGTTGGATCTTTAAGGGTTTTGGAACCTCTGAGAAACAAGATCCATTGCCAACGAAAGTTGGGGGAAAGATTTGGTTAATTAAAAGTGTCATTTCTGATTTTAAAGAATTGGGGAGGGGGCTAGGACTGTAGCTTAGTGGTAGAGCGCTTGCCTAGCATGGGTGAGGCACTAGGTTCGATTCTCAGCACCATGTATAAATAAATAACAATGAAGGTCCATCAACAACTAAAAAATATTAAAAAAAAAAAAAAAAAGAACTGGGGAGGGGGTATAGGGTAAGAAAGAGGTGGAATGAGACAGGCATCATTACCTTAAGTACATGTATGTCTATACATATGGTATAACTGAACATGTGGTACGACTGTTCACCAGGTACAATCAGAAATGAAAAGTTGTGTTTCATTTGTGTATAATGGATCAAAATGCATTCTGCTGTCATGTATAATGAATTAGCACAAATAAAAGAAAAAAAGAACTCTTCATTGGGTTTTGATAGGAGTTTATATGTGTGGTTTGCTTTCCTTGACACGCGACTTGACAAGAACAGTCAGCTAGTTTACAAGGTTTGCAGAAGGAAGCATTAAGCTCCTTGTTAACAGGCTGACCTCTGTCTTCTGATTTTCAGTGGTGCTTCATGCCCCACCTCCAACCAAGATCAAACGGGAGCTGCATAGCCCCTCCTCTGAGCTGTCGTCCTGTAGCCATGAGCAGGCTCTTGGTGCTAACTATGGAGAAAAGTGCCTCTACAACTATTGGTAAGTGAAGCAGGGAAAGGCTTCCCAGAAACAGCCATCAAGTTCAGTGACCCAAATATTATCCAGCAGATCCTTGGGGGGTCTTTTGTGGCATTGATATAGGTGTAGCCTAATCCATTGGGAACCACTGAGCTACACATAAAAGGCAAAACATTTAAAGTGCTGTGGCTCTAAGGGAACCAAGTTCATGGGATATCAAGCCCTGCTAGAGCCCAGAATACTGGGTGTTTGATCTGTGGCTTTGAGGCAGGTAATATATACTTCTTCATGTCTATCATATGTTAATGTGAACTTTAAGCACCAAGGAAGTAATCTTCAAATCAGAGTAAACAAAAGCGTCCCGATGCCTGTGCCCTTTACTTAAGAATATGCAGGCCCCCAGAATGAAGCTTTAATTTTAAATCATTCTTTGCTAGAGAAGGTAAACATAGATCTCTGCCTGAAAGGGGGAAGAGAAGACTTGTTAATTCAAGTGATATTACATCAGAAATTTACCTTCTGCAAAGATTCTAATTCCAGGAACCCTGGAATATTTAGGAGAGGGGGACCAGAGAGTACCTGAGGTGGAAATTCTCCCCTCACCCATCAACCCCTACACGTGCCTACATGCACAGAGAATTCTTTTAGAAAGAGGGAAAAAGGAAACCGGAAGCAGAGGCTAAAATTATCTTTGTGAAAAATCACTAGAAGTGTTAAACAAATCCCTGTGACGCAGTGTGTTTGTCACTTTTCAGAGGTACAAATATTCCCTCAGGGCTGCTAGCAATTTAACTATGTTAATGCTGTCATTTCCTGGCAACACTGGGCTGCTCACTACTGTTCTGCTGGACCTGGTAACCATGCTAATGGCTTCATTGCAGTTTAATGGTTCCTTTTCTTTTTCTATTCACAGTGCCTATGATAGGAAGCCTCCCTCTGGGTTCAAGCCATTAACCCCTCCTACCACTCCTCTGTCACCCACCCATCAGAATTCCCTGTTTCCCCCATCTCAGGCAACTCTGCCCACCTCAGCGCATGCCCCTGGAGCTGGCCCAGTACAAGGTGTGGGCCCTGCCCCCACCCCTCACTCGCTTCCAGAACCTGGACCACAGCAGCAAACATTTGCGGTCCCCCGACCACCACATCAGCCCCTGCAGATGCCAAAGATGATGCCTGAAAACCAGTATCCATCAGAACAGAGGTGGGTGCTGCTCCGGACCTCCTGAACTGCCTCCAGCATCCCTCTCCTTTTCTCAGTGGGAGAAGGGAAGCAGTTAGTCGTGTTTGCCAGGTACCTATAATGTTCTCATTCCACTGAGGCATCTTGTGAGGTAAGACCAATAATGATATGAATATGACTTGTTTATATACCACACTGCTCCCGAGGTACTCCAAATGGTTTGTAGACATTACGACATCCTTATGAGGTAGGTAAGGAAGAGATAATTAGTGCTGCCCGCCCCCCTCCAAGCTAGGGGAAGGTTGACTTGCCCAGGATGTGTAATCTGTTGACCCTCTTCAAGGGCAGGTTTCCTGGCTCTTCATTGATTTTTGTCTGTGAGAGATGATCTTTGGTTTATGCTGCCTGTAATTACTTTATTACTATTTTACATACATATTAGGGAAGATTGCTGAGTTACAGGAGTCATTATTATTCATCTGATTTTAACACGTTTCAACAGTAGATTAACCAAAGACCTTGATTGTAACAATCTGCTTTTGAGAAATCTCATGGTTAGTTTTTCCTGTAGTTTTTCATTTCTAATAAGAAAAGCGAGGCATCAGGGGTAATTTGGAGTCCTTCATTTATCAAAAACTAAAAGTATTAAGGGAATTTATTCTGTACACTCCAAACTTGAGTTCCAGCCTCCTAACTCTATTATCTGTGGTATTCTAGAATTTTGAAGGTTTATAGTCTGCCTTTACGTAGAATGCTCTGGGGACCTGTGTCTTTTTTTATTCCAAGTCTCGAATGCTGAGATAAAGGCAGTTGTCAGTGATATTACCAAGGGCTGCCACATGATGAGCATTCCATTTCATTTCTATCTTGCCATATATTGGGTGGGTGAGGGAGCAGAAGGGAGAATGTAGAGTGTACTTCCCCAGGCCTGGTCCAGCTCAGATTCCTATCCATATTTACTTGGAGTTCAATTTTCCTTATTTCTAGAGAAGTAAAGTGCCTCTGGCTGGTTCTGATCCATTCCTCCTTTGCTCTGACAGCCCCATAAAGAACTACATAATATGGCTGGTTGGTGTTTATTCCCTTGGTTAGGCCAAGGGCCAGGAACACCTATGCTGTACAGGGCCCCAGGGGTGAGTGTTATTAGGGTGCTGGCTCAGGAGGGGCCTCTGCTCATTTGAAAGAGCTGCCACCAGGCTTTTGACAACTGTTACTTTATATTAACAACCTTGTCCTTTTTCAAGATAATTGGGATATTTGGACTTTTTATGTAAAAAGTACAGGTTTGTTTTTTTTTTTTTAAGTTGGCAACTGATTTAAATTAAAAACAACAACATTCTGCAGTCTAAACAAAACCTATCTGTGGGCAAAATCACTCTGCATGCCTGCCAGTTTGTGAACTCTGGCCTAGACACCATTTTTATTTCAACAGTTTTTTAGTGTTATGTTTTATGAACTTTTTAATAGCTCTGTGTCCAGGACAGAATTAAAAAACAAAACATTTTATAGAAGAGAAATCAGGCATTGGAGCAACTAAAGGACTTTTAAAGAACGCACAGCCAAATACAGGGTCCCACATTCAGAAACCAAATGTAAACTCCTGTAACTATACTATTTGTTTTGGTTATAATTTTTTTTTTTTAGTTGTTGACATGCACTAATGGCTACTAAAAACTGGATAAGTGACCTTGATTCCAACTTAAACTATATCCATCTCATAATACCACCAGAACTTCTCTCTCAAATTACAAAACCCTCAGGACCTGCATAGTTACTCCAAAATCATGTGATAACATATCTTTTTTGTTTTGCTCTGGTTGTACTTTATCTGGTCAGGTGAATCAAATAAGCTTTTTGAGGAAATAAGCACGGTTTAGACCCCTTTTTTTAGACTGCATTTCGCCTTATGTGCTTACTGTCCCCAGTATATATTGATAGTGATGGCAGTTTGCTAGAATCATACTTGAAACAACTAAAATGTAATCTAGTCAAAAGTGCATTCTTAATGTTTCGTGTAATTTTCGTATATAATTCTTCACAGCTCAGTTTATTTTTAGAAGATAAACACTGTGTTTGAAAGCCGTGATTTATCTTGATTTCCTCCCCACAAGAAGGGGGAATACCATGTAATTTGGCATGTTCAGACATGTTCCATTTACACTGAACGACCAGCTGCTTCTCCAGGGACGTGCTCTGCCTTCAGCCAGCCCAGTCCTGCCAGGATTTTCAGCAGGCTGCTCACGGTGTTTACATGTGCCGGGTGGATCCTGCGTTATGCCCATAGTGCTGGCCACATGTATTTCTGTCTTTTATTGTACCATATCTCATTACATCTCAAGTAGAGGAAGGTCCCACGATTCAGTGGAAGGGGCTCCACTGAAGAAATATGTCATCTAAGAATTTTGAGTTACCCTGATACCCTCATGCACTTGACAGCCAGAAAAGATAAAACATTCCTGTAGTGGAAAAATCCACTTCTGGATAGTCCCTGAGAGCATCACTATCCTGGAGGTGATCGCGCTGCCATTGATAGACTCTAGTGGCTGAGTGATCAAGAGAAGGCTACTTATATTTGTCATCTTCTAGGAAAAGAAATGGCCTAACCTGTTCTCTCCCTTGGTGGTGACAGTCCATACCTGAAGGCTTACTGGGATAAGCTAAGTTTTCTGGAATTTTGATTTAATAGAAACTACTCAGTCCTTAAAGATAGTAGATAAATCAAGATCTTTAATAGACTCAAATTTTTCTCGTTTCCATTTCTTCTCTTAAGGTCCATACCTAATAAATTGTCATTCATTTTTACCTCTCACATTTTATAGTTTTTAGAGAAGAAAAGACTTGACTGTGAGTCACATGTATTGTGGGCTGACCTGAAACAAAGCAAATGTGTCTGATGCATCTCTTCTCCACGCACCCTGTTAATAGCATGTTATGTATGGCAGCACAGATTCACTTTGGGATCCAAACTAAGTTTCTTAGATGATTAATGGAACCTAAATAATGAACTTCTATTGGTTGGAATACAGATATATATATATATATAAATTATTTTTTCTCTCCTTTTAAAATTCTGAATCTTAAGAGGGCTGGTTTTCAACATTTTACCATGTTTACTGAGGGGTTATTACCTTTTATCAAGATGTTTAGTAAATGTTCCTTCTACCTCTAGTTTACTAAAAGTTTTTAACATGAATTGATGTTGAAATTTATCAGACATTGTTTATGGCCCTATTGAAGTGATCATATGATTTTTCTCCTTTAATCATTTGGTACATTACACTGATTTAAACAAAACCAACTTTTTTGTTTGTTTCTTTGTTTGGTACTAGAGATTAAACCCAAGGGCACTTTGCCACTAAGCTATATCCCCCAGTTCTTTTTCTGTTCTATTTTTTTTTTTAAGACAGGGTCTTTCTAAGTTGCTGAGGGTGACCTCCAATTTGCAGTCCTCTTGCCTTCACCTCTGGAGTAACTGGGATTACGAGCATGTGTCACCTCTCCCAGTCCAATCTTGGATATTTGTGACACATTCAACACTTGTTTATTATGTGTTATCTTTTTTTTTTGTAAGTTGCTGAATTTGGTGGATTTATTTTTTGTTCGTTTGGCACTCCTGGGGATTGAACCCTGGGCTTCATGCATGCTAGGCAGGTGCTCTACCACTGATCTACATCCCTAGCCCTGAGTTTGATTTCCTAGTATTTATTTAGGACTTCTGAATCTACATTCGTGATTGAGAACAAAGTATCATTTTTTTCTTCTGTTGTCCTTGTTAGGTCTTAGCATGGAGGTCTCATCAAATGAATAAAGGGTATCATCCATTTTCTGTATTCCGGAATATTACACATGAAATTGGTATTCTTTGTTCCTTGAATTTTTAAAAGAATTTACCAGTAAAACCATTTGAACTTGACATTTTTCTTTGTGGGAAGATGTTTAATTACTGGTTCAGTGTCTTTGCCTGTTACAGTTTTGTTCTGGATTTCTATTTAGTTGAATAAGTTTAATAAAATGTTTTTCCCTAGGAATTTTTGTGAGTTTTAAAATTAATTGGCAGGAAGTTGTTAATTATGTCTTTTTAAAAAATCTCTATAGCATCTGTAGTTGTCTCTTTTTCATTTTTGATATTGTTTGTTCAGACCTTTTTTGCTTTTTTTAACCTTAACATATACTTTGTCTTTTTGATAAGTAACTTTTGGCCTTATTTCTATTGGTATTTTGTATTTCATTGATTTCATACTAAAACTATTCTGTTATTCTTTTTTTCTAATTAATTTGGTTGGATGACTAGTGCATTAATTTTTTTTCCCTTTTTATTTAGAATATGAGCTTATAACCAAGTAAGATGTCTTTTGAGGCTGGGAATAATATAGACTGATTTCCATGTCTCTTAAGGTTCATGTCTTATCTAGAAATAGTTGCTAGTCGTTTCCCCTTTCACTCCCCAAAGTGTCCCAATTTGGACAATCGATGATTTGATCTCCCTACCCAAGTCCTGCTTTAGTTACATTATATAAGTTCTGACTTGTAGCATTTTAAAAATGCAGTTACAAGCATTTCCTAGCATTTCTTTTGATCTTGGAGTTATTTCAAATATGTTTCTTAATTTCTAAGCATGAAATGATTTTTATTTAAATGTCATCATCAGAGTATTTAAAAAGTTGATATAATTGGGGAAACAAGGTAGGCCTATGACTCTGGAGTTGAACAGACAGACAGACCTAGGGTTGAATCCCAGCTCTTCTACTGTAGGATATCAGGCAGGCACTTCACTTCTGTAAGCTGTGGTTTCTTCGTCTGAAAATGGAAGTATACTACACTTCCTGCATAGAATCATTGTATGGATTAAATAAAATCACATTGGGATAGAGAAGATGTTCAGTAAATATTCTGAGACAATTTTACTTAAAACACCGCTTTTATATTCCATATACTAAAAGAAATCTTCCAAAACATATGGAAATACCACAAACTTAGAAAGTTAATGTTAAGTTTTTAAAATGTAGCACTCCTTTTATCCCAAATCTTTTCATCATAAGGCTTATCATTCTGTAAATGCACAACTGATACTTGATTCATCTAATATCCTAGTAGCGTGTCATATTTGCTTCACCTTCCTTCTCCCAGATTTCATCTTGAGAAATCAGACCAACATCTAGACCTAGAAAGGACACATTTTCCCCTCCCATCTCTCAGGGTTTTATCACAGTTTAGATCGACTGGTTTGAATCTAAGCAGTGTTGACAGGTCTCCAGGAGTTGACAGTCCTGGGAGTTGTTTCAGAGGTTTTTGGGTGTGCTTTTAGGAACCATGTTTGGCTCAGGAGTATATGGCAGGAAAATAAACACAGATGTGAAGTTGGGCAGCACATTGCCACTTACAATAAAAATCAGGTTCCTCTTTCTGAAAAAGGAGAATGGATATTGTAGACAACTAATAAACTCTCTTAGTTAGATTTGTGTCTGTGATGGTCTTCTCCCAACTTCTTAGGGTCTTTAGACTTGCATAGCTTCTGATTTTAGTTGGGGAATTTATAGAAAAGGTCGGGTATTTGTAGGTTTTGTGTATTGAGGACCTAGCAGTGTGCTGGGCCCTATTACATACATTCTATTATAATGACCTTTACAATAGCCCTTTGAGTCAGACATCCTTGTTGTCTGTCTTTTATTGATGAGGAAACTGAGGTTGGGAGCAGTCACATAACTCACCCAAGGTCACACAGCTAGTAAGTGGTAAAGATTGGGTTTCAACATGGAGTGTTTAGACTCCACAGCCAGAGCCTCTCTGTTTTTCATCATCTTCTCTTAGCCTTAACAGAAATATTAAGTGGTGGTATTGGTTTCTTGGCAGATTGCACACACCATCTCTAAGCTGGCCTCCGAGCCCCTACTTCCTCACCTGGCACCCATAGCCACTGTGTAGGCTTCATCAAATCTGTACTTTTCTCCTCTTTTTTCCCCATAAGCATTGTGTTTACTCTATATGTTGGCAGGAGAGACTGAAAAGGAAATGCAGAAAAAGCATCTAACGGTTTTCATAACGTAAACCAAATGTTGGTAGCGTGGGTGAGCTCTTGGGAGGAAAGGCGCTATATAAATCTGACAAATAAATAAATAACTGGTTCTTTAAATAAACTGGCACTGTAAAAAGCCTTACTCAGTAGTCCATCTTCCTTTGCTCACCAAATGTGAGTTCATTATGCTTGAGCTCTGTTGGGGTCATGGGCCGCAGTGGGAGGGAAAGGAGGCCGGGTAGAAACCGGCTGCTCCTGGATTCAGAACGGTCGCCTGCCTCAGTAAAGAAGCAGCGGCTTTGTCCAGGCTATTTTATGTAGACAACACATTCTTAGATACTTCAAAAGCATTGCTGTGAGGGGAACGGGGTTCAAATGAAGGTCAGTGAGTAAAGTTCACAGAATGTATTTTGAGGACAAGAACTGCATTACTTTACTAATCTCTACAAATAGGAACAATTACAGCAATGAATTCTGCGAGAATCTTCTTCCAAATTTGTTGGGTTGATGACCTACCCCCAAGTTCCCCTTTGCTACTCCTGCTTTTTCAAAGCAAACCAGTGCTGAACAAACCCCAGTTACAGAAGCTGCCCTGCAGACCCCAGGCCTCAGAGCTTCATGTGTCCTTAGAGTATGGGGTTGAGGGGTGGCCGGTGCCCATGTGGAAGGACCTTTTCCTGCAGAGGCTATCCCAGGCCACTCTAGAGTTTCATGCTGGAAGGTGAGAAGATGAACACTAAGCGGAAGTGGGGCCATCAGACCTGCCAGCTGCAGAGGCTCTGGTTACAGAACTGAGAGGTACAGGCCATTTTGGAGCCATCAGAGGAACTGATTTGTGGAGGTCACCTTTGAAGTTGCTAAGATGGTGGCAGAGAGGAAAAGGAGAGAAAAGGGAAGGTGGGTGCCCTCGTTACTCCTCCTCCCAAGTAGCCTAAGTTTGGGCACTTAATAAAAATAAAGCCTTAAGAAGAGCTTTTTGAGTTTCCTTTCTGAAAGACTTCAGGTTTGCAGCATGCTGCTGTGCCTGAATTCTAAATGTCAAGATTAAACGTGAGTTGCAAATTTTCTCTTCTTCAGAGACCCTTGCAAGGTTTCCTTAAATAATAGCAACTTTGAAAATCTAGTTCCTGATAAAGTTCTGCTGTATGGCATGCCTGTCCCTTGTAAAAGGCTATCGGCTCGCTGAACCTTATGCAGTTACTAAAACACATTGAAGACATCAGCCAAGCAGATATGGGTACTTTTGATGTCTGGGGTAAAAGGATAAGTATATATAAAATTGCTCAGGGATCATGTTATAAGATTATCTTACGGCTCTATGCCAAGCATGGTGGCACACAGCTGTAATTCCAGCTCCTAAGGAGGCTGAGGCAGGAGGACTGCTAGTTTGAATACAGCTTGCCAATTTAGCAAGACCCTGTCTCAAAATTTAAAAAAGGGTTGGGGAATGTAGCTCAGTGGTAAAGTACCCACAGGTTCAATCTCCAATACTGGGGGGGTGGGGGGGGCGGAACATGCAATGCTGGTTGCAGTGGAATGATAGCCACCTAAGAACATGCTGTGACGTGCTACACCCCCTGATCTGAAGAGTGTTTTATCTGCACCCAGATCTCTGCAGTTTAAGATTTCAAATCTTGATGTTCTAGAAATCTGTTGGCCACCTGTTGCCACAGACTGATTTAAATCTAAGTCAAGTTATTTGATTAAAGCTATTCAAAGGATTCAGCTAAAAGTAGAGTAAGACCAGTGTTACAGAATTATATTCTTGGTTTTATTAAAAACTCATCGAGGAACTGAGGGTGAAGCTCAGAGTGTGTTTAGCATATATGAGGCCCTATATTCAATCCCCAACACTGAAAATAAAAACCCTCTTTGAAATTAGTTGTTATAAATCATTCATTACTTCTCAAACCCTGATTCCTATTTTCTACCTGAGAAAAACCACGAATGTTTCTCTACGAACCCAGAGGTTAGTGCCTCATGCAAATGTCATGGATTAAGGGTCTCCTCAAGCCATACTCTAAAAGCCTGTCCCTGTCTGTCAAAGATCAGGGCCATGGCAGAAGCCAGGCTTTATAGATATGATTGTGTTTCACCGTTCCAGAAGCTTTGGGAGGATAGTATATCCCCACATCACAGATAGGGAAACAAAGCCAAGACTCTTTGCTCTGTCACTTCCCTAGTAAGTGGCATCACTTGAGGGTCTCAGGCTTTCCCTTCTGTTGTACTGCCCATTCAGCAGGGAGGGCAGTTGGCACACAGCTGGATTTATCTGACAGCTAAACATTAAGGATACTCATTGATTAATAATCATAACAAAAGGCTTTTTATTGTTTTGGGTTTTTTTTTTTTTTTTGAGAGAGAGAATTTTAATATTTATTTTTTAGTTTTCGGCGAGCATGCTACCGCTTGAGCCACATCCCCAGCCCTTTATTGTTCTTACTACAAAAACAATGCTTGTTCGTTTTTAAACCATAGATGGGCAAAAAAGAAAAATCACCAAGAATCATAATTCTCCCAAAGCAAGCAGCATTAACATGTAGGTGTAAATCTTCCCACCATTTTATATGACTGCCATAATTTTTTTTTTTTTATTTTAGTGAAACTTTGATGTTCTATGAATTGTTTGGCAATATTTTGAAAATCTTTCCAGGTTCCTATGTGTTTGCATAGTACATTGTATGTCATTTAAGTGGTTATATCACAATGAACTTGGCCAGTTCCCTTGTTAGACATTTATATTAGTGGCCATCTTTGTAGCTCTCTCCAATCTGATTCAAGTGACATTTATGTGCCAGGCACAGACTTATTAGCTACTTGCTTATCCTCCAAGGAAAAAAATATTTCTCTTTTTACTTTGTACATTTTTTTATTACTAATGAACTTAAATTTGTTTATGACCATTAATGTCTCTTAATGATTTTCCTGTTTATGCCCTTTACCCATTCTTTTCTTCTGAAATGTTAATCTTTTATTGGTTTTTAAAAGCTATGACATTAAAATTGTCTGTTAGAGATTTTTCCCTGGTTTTACTTTTAGTTTTGGTTTTGATATTTTCTGACTATTATAGATTTCCCCACCACCACCACCAATTTAATGTTTTTCTTTTGGTTTTGTTTCGGCTATTTTTTTGGCTTGTAGAAATTTAAACAGTGAGATATATCCATGTTTATCTTCATGGTTTCTGCTGTTAGTATGATACTTAGAAGTTTCCCTCCAAAACTATTTAAGTTTTCATATCTATTTACTTTGGTATTATGGTTTCACATTTTACATTGAAATCTTTTATCCATTTGAAATTTATTTTGGCATGTGGTATTAAATGGGATCTAACTTTTTTTCTCACTAATTTGAAATGCCAACTTTAACAAGTAGTAAGTTTTGGAATATACTTGACAGATTTTGACTTTCTATTCAATTCCTTTGATCTGCCATCAATTTTTCACTCCTACCATCAGTGTTAATTATTATAGTTTTATAATTTGTGTCAACATGTAATGGGTCATTATTTCTTTCTAAAATTTTTTCATCTTTTAAATAAAGGTTAGAATCACTTTGTCAAGTTGATTGGGAAAGTATTTACTTTTATAGAATAATTTGCAGTGATTCAACAGCTTGAAAGTCCTAACTACTTTTTTCCTTTTTACTTAGATCTTCTTTCTTTGCTGCAGAAAACAATTTCAAGATTTTATTCTTATGTAGTCTGCACATTTGCTGATTATTCCATGACTTTGATTGCTGATATGACTGGGATTTTCTTTTCTTTTTTAAAAATACATTTTTAACTAATTTGTATTCTAAGGTCCTCAAAAAATTCATTCTATTCTATATGTAAGAGAGAGTAAATGAACTAGTGAAAAAATATGTGCATTTTAGTGGTAGTTGCAAATACTTGGTCTTATATAGTTAATATGTAACCTGGCTCATAATCTGTACAGATAGAATATACGTTAAATAAATGAAGGAGATTATCACATCATTGCTTTGATTATTGTTGTTTTGCCTCCCCACCAACTCAGGATTGGAAATGTGTAATATAATTTTGGGAAAAGGGTAAAATGTCCAAAAACAAGGATTAATAAGTAGTTTCATTAATCTGAACCTCTAGTCCCCAATACTCTAAGTAAATATCATAATGTCTCTATTAGACAATTTAACTTCTTTCTTCTTACAGATTTCAGAGACAACTGTCTGAACCCTGCCATCCCTTCCCTCCGCAGTCAGGAGTTCCTGGAGATAATCGCCCCAGTTACCACCGACAAATGTCAGAACCTATTGTCCCTGCAGCTCCCCCACCCCCTCAGGGATTCAAACAAGAATATCATGACCCACTCTATGAACATGGGGTCCCTGGAATGCCAGGTCCCCCAGCACATGGGTTCCAGTCACCAATGGGAATCAAACAGGAGCCCCGGGATTACTGCGTTGATTCAGGTGAGCATAAAAATCATGCCATTTGTTTCTTCTTTCTCATATTTATCTGTCTGTTCGTTATTGAGTGACTTCTGTTGTAGAATCTTGGGGAATAATAATTTTATAAGAATTGCCTTCATGCTGGGAACAGTGGTGCATGCCTGTAATCCCAGCATCTTGGGAGACTGAGGCAAGAGAGTTGCAAGTTCAAAGTCAGCTTCAGCAATTTAGCAAAGGCCTTCAGCAATTTAGTGAGACTCTATCTCAAAATACAAAATAAAAAGGACTGGGGATGTCGATCAGTGGTTAAGCGTCCCTGGGTTCAATCCCCGTACCAACAAAACAGGAATGTCTTCAAGGGCTGGCAGTGTATAGTTCAGTTGCAGAGCTTGAGGCCCCGTATTTGATCCCCAGCACTGAAAAAATACAAATAAAAATAAATTGCCCTCTAAGAACTTACGAGTTAGTAAAGCAAACATGGTTATATGAAATTGGATATAGAACAGAGCAGCTGTGCTGATGGTAGGAAGTACAGTAGGCAGAGATAGTGCAAAGTGCACCTCCAAGTCAAGCCTTAAGATTTCTGGGGTATGGTCTCAGATGGTACCCATTTAAGGCCTCTTAGCTATAGGCTCACTGGACACAAGGAATACATTCTGTATTCTCGTCCTATTCCTGGCTTTGTTTTTTAATTCAAAAGACCTATTAAAATCCCAATGTAACTCTAAGAAAGAGTCCACATTTAGGACCTGGTTCTTTCTATTCTTAAAATAGTGCTAAGAAACCACCTGGTATTGCATAGCTGTTTGGAGTACTGGTATACCATACAAAAGATTGTTTTGTTGGTTGCTTCTTGGAATTCACTGCTCTGTTGTAGCACTGGTAACTAGGAAAGCTGTGTCCTTCAGCAGAAAGGTATAACATGAGAGCAACTGTTGTTTGGTTAAAGGATTCTTGCGTAGGAACTTTAGCATTTCAAAAAATTTAAACTGTACACAGGGAAATTCTCCTCCCCCCACCACTCATTTATTCCCTATGTGTCTTACAGGTTTGGCTTATTAGATGAAACCACTGAGGGAAAGGAGAATTGGAATTTTGTAGCTTGCAACATTTAGGAACTGTGTTTCCTCCTCTTCATTTCCCCTTTAGCTTTACTAAAACTTTTTCACTCTTTTTTTTTTTTTCTTCTTGCAGATAAAAGAATCCAAGGATAGTTTGTGTGTTTTTAACCTTTCCTTTGGGTGCTTTGCTTTTCTTTTTTTGTACTGGGCATTAAACCCAGAGGTGTTCCACCAATGAGCTACATCCCAGCCTTTTAATTTTTTTTTTTTAAGACAGTTTTACTAAGTTGCCCAGGCCAGCCTTGAACATGCAATTCTCCTGCCTCTGCTTCCCCAGTAGCTGTGATTCAGGCATGTGCTACTGTATTTAGCTATTTGTATGCTTTTCTTAAGACCCTGGGAAGAAAGATCATGCTATCCATATGGAATATGAATAGCTTTCACATATGGAATAGGATATAGAATTTGCCTTGGTCTTCACTGAGATTACATATAGATTGCTCTATTTAAGCAGAAATTGGTTAAGGAAAAGATTGGGGATGAGGGCAGAGGGAGACACCCGTTGATTTATGACAGAAAAATTAGGTAGTGATAACTTGCAAAAATATCCACTAGCATTCCTCTTAAAGGCTTTGATGTACTTTTCTTAGGAGTAGACATAACCAGAGACCTATTTCCCTTTGGGATTGATATTTTAATCAACTGTGATAGGCTTTTCACCCTACCCCACTCACTTGAAGCAAGACACTCAACAATGTTACCATATCTCTAATTCTTGGATCTGAATAGTGGTGTCCCTGGGTGAAGGCTTGTCCCACATAGGCACAGCTCAGTTCACTTTTCCTCTCATGGACTCCTTGATATACCATGAGGCCTGAAGAAGACATCACCTGAGTATGAGTGGGTTTCAGTATAACAGACTCAACGTGACAAAAACTAATACTTACCAAATTGCAGTCCCCACTCCTGCCAGTTCTTGTCCTAGCTTCTTAACTTCATATCCCCTAATCCCGTGGGCCCCAAAATACCCTCATCCCTTGGAGCTGAATGGGACATGACCATCAACAGTAAAAGGGAGCAAGATGAGAACAATCTAAAGCAATCTTCTTCCTCTACTCTCCATAAAGCCTAGGAGACAAAGTTCAACCTTTTGAAAGTTAATTTTTCTCCCATTAATTTTCTGGCCATATTTGGTATTAACTTGTTTCTCAAATGTGTGGATTAGTAGGGCAAGGCATCATTTTTTTTCCCCTCCTGTGATTATTGAGAAGAGTCTTACTTTCAGATGGTGGGTTAAGTTTCCCATGTTACTTATTGGGATGATACCACTTTACCAGAACAAAACCAGAAGGACTTGACCCTGGAGCAGAAAGTTTAGGGACTTTACTACCAAGCTGATCCTGTGTGCTGCTTTTCCTACAGAACCTTTTGACAGGAGTCTGTGTGTCTCTGTTTCCCTTTCAGAAGTGCCTAACTGCCAGTCATCCTACATGAGAGGGGGATATTTCTCCAGCAGCCATGAAGGTAAGGAATTTTCTTTTTTAAAATATACTAAATTTAAAAGTGCTGTTTCCAGACTGAGGTTTGAGATCATAGGTTAAACTTTTCTTAGCTAATGAGTATGCATGCTGATTGATCATAATCTTCAGTTATCTTGCACATAGGGTCTGAGGCATGCTTCTAAGCACTTGTGAGGGCTGCCATCATTTTTAAAAGCAGTGACCCTAACTTTTAAGAGTTCATAGGAGAATATGGGGAAGAAAAAGGGAAGTTGGTTGATTTCCACATTTCCAGACCGATCAGCCTAAACTAGAACTTTATAATTAGGTCAGTGAGGGTAATCCAAGGACATGCTAGAAAACAATTTTAAAATGTGTTTCTAGGTTTCACTTAGTTTGGGTGGCTAGCTTTCCCTTGTAATTATTACATAATAAATGGTTGCTGCTTTTAACATGGAAGAAAAATTTGAGGTGTTCTTGGCAAATAAGATGTGTAGATGTTCTATAGCACATGGCCCAAGGAAGTGGTCAGATGGAGCTAGGAGCTCAGTTTCCTGGAGGAGCTTGCTTTTGATCTTGTTTTAATTAAAATATAAACTTCTACAGCTTCTTGTCACAAGTAATAAAAGTTATATAAAATTTAGCAAATACAGATGGACAAAAAAATGAATAAAAATTAAATTTCATTGTCCAGAGATTATCATAAACTTGCTATGTAAAATCTTCCATTTTTTTTCTTTGCAGACATAAATATTATACAGATCATACACAGAATTCATCATTTTATACTGTTCTTTCTTTTAACAATAGTCATTGACTCAATGAATGCTTAATATATTTCAAATCCTGTTCTAACTTCTTTAAATGTGTTGATTTTAGTCATTTAATCTTTTCATTACTCCTAGAAGACATATATTCCTATTAGCCCCATATTATATGAGGAAACTGAGGCTCAGACAGTTTAGGAGTTTGAAAGGTTTGCTCAAGGTCATATGACTGGGTAGGTAAAGCCAGAATTCTAAGCCAAGGCTTCATCGCCCTCCACAATGTACAGCCAGTGTAATTGCTGTAGCTTCCAACATTCTCCTTGATTGTGTCTGTAGTGGCAGCACAGTATTTATTATGGGTATGCATTTAGCTGATCACCTCTTGCTGAAAATGTAGATATTTCCAGATTATTCACAAAATAACCAGAAATAAACGTTCACCTAATTAAATCTTTTCACGTTCCCTTGATTAATTCTTGAAGCTAAATCCCTGAAATTTCTGGGTTAAAGGAATGACATTTTCAAGGCATCTGCTGCCAGTGTTTGTGAGGGCCTGTGTTTTGTTGTTGTTTGTTTTTAGGGCATCAACACAGATTTTTTTTTTTTAAATCTAGAATTTCTTTAAAAGAGTAATTAGATGGGAACACAGAGGAGGAAGGGGGCCTTTTGTGGGGGGAGGATAATTGAGCTGTCAGAGCTGCAAGGATCATTTGCTGAATAGCTCCTGCATGAGTGGATGACAATAGCAAATCAGCAGGCTCATTTGATGGAAAGGAGCACCGTTGAGGACTGAAGTCTGTGGGGCATGAAAGGCCTTGAGAGGTAGGCTCAGGGCTTAAAAGTCACCCTTCTGGGCAAAAACACTACTTTAGGTGGTAGGTTTAGGATTTCCCTGAAATAAGAAAGGTTTTTTTTTTTTTTTTCCTTAGAACAGCTTCCCCAGAAGTGTATCTTCTTGTCTGTTAAATAGCATTTCTTCTTAAATATCTAGAGCAGTGTGATTCCCCAAACCGTGGCATCTGCTTCACCTGGAACTTGTTGGAAACACACATTCTCAAGACTCATTTTAGATCTATTAAATCAGAAACCCCAGAGTGAGGCCCAACAGTCTATATTTTCACAAGGTCTTCAGGAAATGCACCTCCAAGTGTAAGAACTAAAGTAGTGATTCTCAACTTGGCTGCATATTAGAATCACCTGGGGAGTTTAAAAAAAAAATTATGTTCTGCCTTCATCAAAGCAATTAAATCACAAATTCTGGGGTGGGCCGAGCATGGTGGCACATGCCTGTAATCCTGGAGGCTCAGGAGGCTGATGCAGGAAGATAAAAGGTTTGAAGCTAACCTCAATAACTTGGTGAGGCCCTAAGCAACTTAGCAAGACCTTGCCTCAAAGTAAAAAGAATTTTTAAAAAAGGGCTGGAGATGTGGCTCAGTGGTTGAGTACCCTTGCTTTAAAAAAGAAAAAATGCTGGCGTGGGTTCAGGTGCATGTAAGATTGAGAACCACTGATCTCTGGCATTTTAGGCGGAAGATCTGATACTCATGAAGCATTGGCTGATTTTTACAGGTGATTAGTAACAAGGGTGGTTCGTATGAGTTTCCCACTAGTTTGGTTAGGTGGGACATCCGGATGTGTTTCCTCTGGTTACCCTGTGAGGGTCCAGCCCTCCAAGGGAAGGACTATAGGACCACTGGCTGCAATAGGCACAGCTGTGCAGGGCTCTCTTCCAGGTTCCTGAATGTCTCTACAGAAGCAATTGATGTTTGCAGCAGGCAAACTAGGAGGGAGTGAGGGAATAAGGGAGGAAAACATTTTACATAATTACAACATTTAGCAAAGAGCATGCTCTTAAAGGAAATATTTTTAGTAAGACACTGGGTTGCTTACTATACACAGACTAACTGGTGAGTTTGTGTGCGTTTTCTCCCACTCTTTCCCATTCCTTTCCCTGACCCAGTGCATAGAAGAAGTTTTTTTCAAAGATACCAGTATTTTTAATTGTTCTAAATAACCCTGGCATGGTTTTTCTATCCTTATACATGCTTGACCACAGATGCCTGTGAAACAGTTAGCAAAACAAGTGTTTCTGATTGGCATCTGTGATTGCTAAGATAGCCTTCCTGCCTTAAGCCTTCACCTGGAATCCTTGCAGAATGTTTTGAATCTTTCATTTCCACTTTACCCCTCAAACAAGTTCTTCCTTCCTGCCACCTTTATTTGAGTGATTAGCTGGTTGTGGCCACAACTGAAATAACTGATGGTGCAAATTCAACTGACATAAATTTCACTTAAACCAAGAGCATCTTCCAGATGTTTTAGAAGACCACATGTGGCAATAACTAGAAACCACAAAATGATTACTCCTTACAGGCAGTCCTTCATCTGATTAGTTTTAAAAACCAAACTGAGAATTTAATCTAGCCCCCCACCGCCCTACACACACACACACACACACACACACACACACACACACAGAGTATGTTTATTCTTACCTCAAGAGGAAGAAAGGTTCTAAAAATAACGTCATAGTTTTGACAGGTGTGTAAACTTTGAAGTAGTTCACTTATAGTATCTTTATAATGAAACCATTAAAACATCATGTATTTATCAAAATACATATGGAAGGTCAGAAAATAAACATATAGGTTCCTAGCAACCAAGGTAAAAAAATGATACAGATAAGATTGTGATGTAAAGTATACCAACTTATCATAAAAGTCAAACAGGTTTCTAATACCAAATTGGAAAATAAATTGATCAGGACTCACTAAATCTCTGACTTAAAGGTTAGCATTGTTTTCTTAAGTCTTTTCCTTAATGAAGACTGTGGAATCTCCTATTTATTCAAATATTTATTGAACACTTCTGTCTGCAAGTGCTATGAGGACACTAAAATACTCAGTATGTGGTCCTTCTTAAGGAGTTTCAACTCCATTATAGAGAATGTTACGAGAAGGCTCTCTCACTGTCCAGTTAATTTCTTAATAGTAATTATCCCAATGTGCAGTTATTTTTTTTAAGCTATCATTTATTATAGGAGCTATTCTTGGTGCTCCGTTGTAAAGAAATAAATCAGTGGAATAGACTATATATTAACTCATTAAATTCTCATAACAACCTACAGGGTAGGAATTATTCTCTTCCCCAGACTTTCTTGATGAGGAAACTGCAGCACAGAGGGATTAATATATTCAAAGTCACAGCTAATTGGGGTCCATCAGTTTGGCTCCGGGACCTGCATATTTTAACTTCCACACTATACTATGTCTTATTTCTTTTTATCCTTTTTGTCTGTCTCCCCCAGTTGAGACATAAGTTCCATGAGAACAAGAACCAAGTCTATATTGTTCTAACTCCTTACCCACTTCTAGCATAATGCCTGGCCTCAATATTTAGTAGATTCAACAACAAATAAATGTCAGTAAAATACACTTCCTTTGATGTAGTTAAGCAACAGAGAAATCATGCCTAGAGCTAAGGAAACAAAAATCAGTAATAAAAAACTCAAAACAATCTTTAGTTTCCTCCAAGTTGGGCCAGGCTTTTCCAGTCCTAACCTCTTAAAATGGTGTTCTAGACCTGCCAAGAAGCTACTTGATTTGGGCAGACTGAAAAGAAGGAGAAAATAGTGGGATCATATCTTGGCTCCTTTACCCATAGATTTTTCAAGTCACAGTGAAACTCTCTCTGATTCTAATGACAGCCCTTTATCACAGAGTGCTTTCCCCTACCTGTCCCCACTACATGTCCAATTCACATTTACCTGTACTAGCCAGGTGAATCATTTAAGAACCAAACCCAGAGAGGAGGAATCCTTCACCAGGCAGGATCCTGGTGATGGGCTAGAAAACAGAGAGGGTGGGATCCCTGAGGAGGAGGTATGTTAGCTGGCTTTGCTAGGAAGTCTCTTTGGATTTCTTCCACTATGTCTGGTAATACCTTCAATTGGCTTTGCAACTTAGACTCTTTCACAATCTTCTATAGGCCCTGGTCTTTATTTATTGAGCCATGTACTTTACTCTCCAATAAGGTATTTGAGATGTTTAGAGAACCTGGACAAGTTTATATGGAAGATTGAAATTAATATTAGCTAAAGGCAAATGGTGAAACCATGTACAGGTCTAATAAATATGTCTGGCTAGGTTAACCAAAATAGATGTCTTTTATGATCTAAGGGCACAGTCACAGCAACACTGACCCATACAAACATAAATAAGATGTGACAGGCGTACTTGTGACTCAGCGCTTCCCTTAGTCTTAGTTCTGATAGCAAGAATTGATGCTGCTCTGACTGAGGCTCAGATGATTACATCAGAACTCAAATGCCTTAAGTCCTTTTGAAGTCACCCAAAATTCAGTGCAACATAGATACAGCATAGGGCTTATGAGCTGAAGTGACCAAATCCTATTTTAGTCTCTAAATCCAGTTTTAGTATTACACAGAGAATCTATTAAGCAACATGTTCTTTCTCTTTCAACTCCTTCAGGTTTTTCATATGAAAAAGATCCCCGGTTATATTTTGATGACACTTGTGTTGTGCCTGAGAGACTGGAAGGTAAGTAGCCCATCCAAGGTTTAATGCTAAATGAAAGGGTTGGAGATGTCAGAATTCCTCAAGCAGTCTCACCAATTAAAATGATTAAATCAGAATCAAACAACGCTCTTTTTTGTCCAAATCTCCAGAGAAATTCTGGACTAAATTCTTGCATACACATCTTTGTCCCAAACAGGCAAAGTCAAGCAAGAGCCCACCATGTATCGGGAGGGCCCTCCTTACCAGAGGCGAGGCTCCCTTCAGCTGTGGCAGTTCCTGGTCACTCTTCTTGATGACCCAGCCAATGCTCACTTCATTGCCTGGACAGGCCGAGGCATGGAGTTTAAGCTGATAGAACCAGAGGAGGTAAGCCCTGGACACTGGACTCAAATGAGTTTTGAATTGTGGTGGTTGATGTTTGTTATTTAGATCTCCATTGAGGCTTTTTCCTGTATTAAGTTTGCTCTTTATTCTGGCCTGGCCAGTGGGCTTGGCAGAACCCTTCTTTTTAATAAAACAATTTTTATTTCATGGACAGCCAGAGTTCTCCACTATAAAATGCATAAAAAGTTTCTAACCCTACTGCAAAATCAAGGAGTAAGGACATGAATATGTACATCCAAATAGGATATGTTCTGACTCTTGGAAAGTCTTTTTAAGTGTTGTTTCAGCAACACAGGCTTATTTTGGGGTCAGCCCTTGTATGTCATATCTTATATCTGAGGTTTACATGGACATATTATATGATATTTCAGTCATGTGCTACCCCACTATTTTTTTAAGTGTCTTTAACCCATGGAAATTAAATAATCAAGAGATAGGTCAGTCTTAGAAACTTGGATTTGGATTTTTTTTTTTTTTTTTTTGGTACTGGGAATTGAACCCTGGGGTACTTAAGCACTTAGCCACATCCCGATTCCTTTTTTTTTTTTTAAGACGGACACAATATCTTTTCTTTATTTTTAAATTTATTTTATGTGGTGCTGAGGATTGAACTCAGTGCCTCACACGTGCAAGGCAAGCGCTCTACTGCTGAGCTTTAACTCCTGCCCTTATCCCTTTTTCTGTGCTATTTTGAGACAGGATCTTGCTAAGTTGCTGAGGTTGGCCTCAAACTTCTGATCCTCCTGCCTCAGCCTTCTGAGTCCCTGGAATTATAGGTGTGCACCACTATGCCCAGCAGGAACTTGGCTTTTCTTATAGTGTATCATGTAGCATCACAATAGTTGAAGAAATGACACAAACCACCATTATTTTTTAATAGAAGAAAAATGAAAGAAAGATTGTTGTTCTTTTGCCAAGAACTATTGACAGAAAAACCTAGGACTGATCAGTGTCCTTTCTTTAGTGGAGAAGACATAATATAGAACCCTTTTTGGAATACCACATAACAGAATAATTAAATCAGTCTCTCAATGTAACATACTTCAAAGGGAGGTGGTGTTTTAATTTTGTTTGATTTATTATCTAGAGTTATTATAAATGGAAAAGCAGTAACTGCCCCCCCAAAACTGACATTTCAGTAGCATGAACTTTTAGGCATATGTGTTAAATCAGCAGAGCAAAAGATATCCTTGAGTTGGGTATAACGGAAACGGAAACAACACTCTTGGAAAGCATTTGAGCAAGGACTACAGTTTTAGATGTTCAGTTAACTCCAGGGCTCACTTTAGCACATGAAGGGGATAAATTAGCACCAGGGTTAGCAGCAGGAGGTAACAACCTGGCACTTGGTTTGGAAGAATGAAATGGTCTGAAAGATGATCAGAAAAGGAAGAGAAAGTATGGGTTGGAAGCATGAAGAGTCCTGATTGGTAGAACAGGCAGATTTCATTAAAAGCAGTTTAAAAAAAAATGTGTATGGTATTCTCTGCCTTGTTTGTATTCATTCATGAGAATGGATGTGTGTCCACATCCATTTCAGGTACTATAAACAGCCTGTAATTAGGATCATTCTACCTTCAAAGCCATAGCTTGGTACCGCTGTGTTTTCCCAAGCATTTCTCTCTGTCTAAGTCATGTGGAAATGGACCATGTTTTAGGCTTCCAGCCCTCCTGGAGAGCCATCCGCTGCACATAGGCCTATCCTTCCCCTCCCTTCTTTCCTAATAATGTGGCCTGGTTTATGTGAGGCTTGAGGAAAGCAAGTTACCTCAACTCACCAAGGCTTTTTGAAAGCAAGTCTGTCATGTGGGCAGCCTTATTGATTTATCTCATTTCACAAACAGGAGCTTTTATTACTTTATTGCCACTGCCTCAGGCCTAGCACGGGCTGTCCAGCTACAGGTAAAGCTGGTTATGACCCTTTGTAAAGCTGTTATTGAATCTTCTGCTCTCCTGCCAGTGGTAAAGAAAATGATGAACAGATGGCAAAGGGCCCCTGCTTTCTTACTTAATAAAGAAACTAATATTAATCCAGAATGTTCATAAATGCCAACCAGCTGAGTTGCATGTGTGAGAGGCTTGTGGCAGCCTTAAGCCTCTCCATGTTGATTGGGCAGCTTTGTTTCTTCACGAATTGCTCTTCTCACCCCACCTGGAAGTTCCCAGGCATTCCACAAACTCTCAGTGCTCCCTTAACCTTGGACTGACTGAGTTCTTTGAATGTTCTGTTAGTCTCAGGACACATGACATTGCTGAGTTTTCCCCCTTACTCCTTGTGTAACTTTGAGGCCCCATTCTTGTTAATGTCAGGAAGATACCAACTCCTGGAAAAAGCTATAAGGAGTTGTCATGGGGGAGCTTGAAGGGTGAAGCGGAGGAGGAAGCTGTTGGGGACGTAATTGTAGGCAGCTGTGTGGCTGAGTAGTGCACTCTGGGTAATTATCCATAATATCCATTACACTGTGCATGGAAATTGTGGTTTTAAAACTGCGTTTTGGCAGGCCCCCTAATCAAATGTCTTTTGATAGTCATCCAGCTTAGCACCCTCTCAATTATGACTGACTCGGCTTTAATCTGGAGCCATTTTAACTGTGAATCTGCATTAATGAATATTTTGGGGGGTAGGGTTGTTTGTTGAACATGTGGCAGATAACTGATGCCTTGGGAGGTTTTAAAGGATGGGCTGCTAGAAAGAACCACTCCCTGTGCTGCGGCTGTTCTCTCTTTAAAGGGGAGGAGGGGATAGGTGGATTTTTTTTTTTTAACTCCTTCAGCCTCAGTCTTTAAGATGTGTGTTCCCTGAGTTACTAAAGGGAGACGTGAAAGAAAGAGCTGGCAATGATCTCTTGCCTGCTCCTCCCACTGCAGAAGAGGGGCAGCCCTCATTTCCAGCTGCTCTGGAGCTGTGCTGCATCATGCATTACTATAGAAGGAGCAGCAGTGGTGAGGGCCACTGAATCATAGGGCTCTGGCCTGGGAGGATGAGTCAGTAACTATGGCTACCAGAGCTGCTTTGAAATCTGTGCATATACAAAACCTCTCTCCAGTAAGCTATTGCATATGCAAGTGACAGCAAAGAGAGGTCACAATTGAAGTTGAAGAATATTCAAAATTGCTTTCTGTTGGCATAGTAAAATGATGATGCTGGGATTCTTTGAAATTTACCCGTGTCACTTGGGGCAGACGGTGGTTAAAGATTAGTTTCAGAGAGTGTCATTTCTGTTGAACAGAGCAGAAGAACTTAGGTTGATGTAGCAGATTTTCCTTCTAAACCACTATTTTCCTTGCTTTAAAATATTTATTCTCTGACCAAGATGTACTTTTGGTCAATTTTGCCTTTTGGGCTGTTTTTAAGATGGAATTAAATGGGTGTACAATATGGGGACAGTATATGTGCCAAAGGGGCATGAAGCTAATAAATGGAAACATAATTTTCATGGGATTTTTTTGCATGGCAGAGTAGAATCATTACTGTTGAACTATTCTAATTAGGACAAATGCATTCTTCCTTCTAGATCATTTTTGGTATTTATTTTTTAAATTTTGTGGGGCTGTTTTGTTTTGCTTTGTTTGCAGTACTAGGGATTGAACCTAGGGCCTCACATGTGCTAGACAAGTGCTCTATCACTGAGTTATATCCCCATCCCTTTTTATTATGAGACTAGATCTCTATGATGCCCAGTGTAGCCTTGAACTTGCAATCCTTCTGCCTTGGCCTCCCAAGTAGCTGAAATTGCAGGTGTGTGCACGTGTCCAGCTCATCTGTTATTTATTAAAGGTTGTTTTATAATCCTGAATTCAGGAAGAGTTGCTTTCGTTCTGTCAAAATAATTTAAGGAAATACTTCATGCGAAATGCTGTTTTCGCCCCGCTTTCCTATTCCATGTTTAACATTTGGCTTTTAAAGATTAAAGGAATATATAGTTATTTTTTTTAAGTTACCAAAACTGACCTAAAATGTTCAAAATATGACCTGATTTGTGTACATTTAAAGACCTCTGAGAAAACCCACATTTCCAGGGCTATTTTTCTCCTGCCTCAACAATCATCATCATAAGTAAAATTTTGGAAGTTGAGATACTTAAAACCAGAAATGCTTGACTGCCCTGATAATTGGGTAGACTCTAGTAAGAAGTTTTCCTGCTATAAGTCTTCTTTGCCCAAAGCTCCAATTACATCCCCCATCACTGTACCTCAGGTGTACTGGGTTAGATATAATGCACTTCAGAACTGTTTGTGAGGCCCTGTTAATTTTTCATTAAGTGGATAATGGTGGTATGTGCTTTAATGTCCATTCTGCAAGTCTTCTGGGAGCAGGGGATTGGATGGCAGAAGGCCGAAATGATCTGATTCCCCCTTAGTCCGAGAGCAACAATAAGTAAACATCTCCCGGCCCCTCTCCAATCTTATTAGAATTGAACTTTTGCTCTGCTTGCCCATTAGCAACTCACTAGTGTGTTTCTAATGTTTCAAGGATGACCATTCTAATTATTCCTTATTGACTGCTACAGAAACCATAGCACTTAATGGCAACATGTTAATGGTCTATGGGTATTGGTCAATAATTCATACGTGGAGAAACAGTAGAGAGCTTGCATCCTCTGGGACACTAGCCAAGCCCTCTGCAATCTTAAAGTGCTAGGATTCTTCTAGGTCTCACCGCCCAGCAGTTGTGACTGAATCATCAGCTTTGTTCAATGTTTGGTCTGAAGGGAATTAAATGCTTTCTTTTGTAGGTCAGAGAAATGGATCATTGGCCAAAGCAGGCAGGTTACAGAACTGGTGCTCCTGGGATTGGGAGAAAACTGTAGGCCCAGGGAATGTGTTTCCATTGCCCTTTGCTTTCCTTGTCTTTTCAGGTTGCTCGGCGTTGGGGCATCCAGAAGAACCGGCCAGCCATGAACTATGACAAGCTGAGCCGTTCTCTACGCTACTACTATGAAAAGGGCATCATGCAGAAGGTGAGCAATTACAAGAGACTCTTAGACCACTCTGATCAGTTTCAAAGAAAATGTCCAGGGCTTCTATAATAAGACTGTTTATGATAGCTGAAAGAAAGTGTTAGCCTGATGAGTGGTTCTGTGGTAGAAAGGCATATTGAAAAAACAAGCAAGGTAAGAATTAAGTGGATAATTAAGAGCACCTTTAATGTTCTTGGATACAAAGAAACCAGGAGTTGCTTATAGGAGACACAATAGGAAAGTTAGCCTCTTCTGCTTTGTTTAAATTGCATGATTATTAAGATGTCCACACTAAGCCAGCCATTTTATCTGGAATCAGTTTGAAGGTCTCCACTCCCATAAGAGCTTTGTTGAAGTCTTCAGTTGTTAAAACAACTTGCCCTCCAAATCTGGTGGCTTAATGCTCTCCAAAGTATTAGAGGAATAAGAAAGTCTTATTTTTCAAAACCTATAGAAACTAAAACTCAAAAGCCCAAAGTTTATAAAATGGCAACTGAATCACCCAGTAGCAGGTTGCGTTTTGCAGGGTAGAGGACAGGGTATATTTTGAAGATGTCAGGCAACACAAAATACTTATTGGGATGGGTGGTGATAGAAGATGGGAATGGCATATCTTTTTCTGACCTTCCTTAGCCACCAAATTTTATACTGTGCAGTTCCCAAAATTCTGGCATTTATGCTTTTAGGCAGTCTACATGATGTAGACTGAGTATACTTTATCTGAAATCTTGGGACCTGAAGTGTTTTAGTTACACAGTTTTCTAGGTTTTGGAATATTCACATGGACTTTACTAGTTGAGCATCCTTAATCCATGCAACAATCACAATTTTAGGATACTTTATCACCCCCAAAAGAAACCCCATTCCTGTTAGCAATCACTTCCCATTTCCTTTTGATCCCCTATCCCTTTTACTTTTAGTGTCATCAGCTAGGCCTGACTTGGATCTAGTAGTATTACCATCCTCCTCTCCTGCCTCACTGTTCCACACAGACTGACTCTGGGGGATTAAGCTGTGGCTTAAAAAAAACAGAGATGGTTGATTAAAATTTGCTTTGATGAAGACTATAGCCATCCAGCTTCAGAAAAATCTCAGATTTCTGATACTTGGGTTCTATGAAAAATTGGTGCAGATACCACATTCTGATGACTAAACATACATAGAAGTGGAACTGTGAAATAAACTAAGACCTCTTGGCCTGATTGTACTGTTACTTCTGCAAGCTTCTACTGGAACCACATACTTCTTAAACCCAAGATTTGAAAGCAAAGCCATATTTTTTTAATTATTTGAGAATCACAACAGAATGACAAATGGGCAGGATTAAACTCAATAATTCAGATTTTTTTATCCTAAAGTGCTTATTTTACCAGTAATGATAGCAGTCTTCCCTTGCCTTTCTGCATTACCTGACAAGCTGAGGATCAGGTTTGATTTTCAAGGATGTGTGCCCTCCTGCACTGTTGCTGCATGACCAAAAGAGAGTGGGTGATTCTTTTGACCTGGATGACTCATCAGCTACCCGATGAGCACCGTAAATAATCAAGACCTCTGGTTCCAATGATATCACAATGCATAAAGTCTATACCAAGGCAGATGTGAGCTCTAGAGTACAGCAGAATCTTGCAGTGAATAATTTTTTTAAAAACTGAGGGTATCCCAAAAAGCATTTCTACTTGATTATGGGACATCCTTAAAATTTCACACAGATTTTCCAATCAAATTCCTAATCCTTCAAAATAATAGATCCAGGGGATGGGGTTGTGGCTTAGTGGTAGAACACTTGCCTTGCATGTGTGAGGCACTGGGCTTGATTCCCAACACCACATAAAAAAATAATTAAAGATATTGTGTCCATCTATAACTAAAAATATTTTTTAAAAATAATAATAATAGACCCAACCCATGAAGAATGTAAACTTTGGAGGTAACTGAAAATGAGGTCTGGCTTTGCATTACACCTTTCAACCCTCAGACCTTGGAATCCCAGGCAGCAGCTTCAGCATAAGCGTGTTTTCTAAGCTTTCCAAGCTGTCAGGATGAGACCAAAAATGAGGATTTTCTTCTGAAAGAGCCTGTCTGGTGTGAATTTGAAATTGAAATATCATCTGTTTCAACTGATGAGTTAGGTCCCCAAGATTGCTCAAATCCCAGTGATTTGTATAACCGGCTACTCATGAGACCTTTTGATTCTTAGCTCCCTGAGAGGTTGGGCTTCAAATTGTGTCATTTTCTTCCCTTGACCCCCATTCCCTGTCCCAGCTGGGCCTTTTAAGGTGTGTTTCTCTCGCAGGTGGCTGGGGAACGATATGTCTACAAATTTGTCTGTGACCCGGATGCCCTTTTCTCCATGGCCTTCCCGGACAATCAGCGTCCATTCCTGAAGGCAGAGTCTGAATGCCCCCTCAACGAGGAGGACACCCTGCCACTGACCCACTTTGAAGACAACCCTGCTTACCTCCTGGACATGGATCGCTGCAGCAGCCTCCCCTATGCTGAAGGCTTCGCTTACTAAGTTCCTGAGTGGCTGAGCAGCCAAACCCTAGAGCTAGCAGTTCCCGTTCAGGCAGATGAGGGCAGTGGTTTTGTTTGTGTTCTTGGCTGTTCTAAAGCTTGCCATTTGAATATTATCCAGAGAGCCCAAGCCATCTCTGGATTTTCACCCTGAAAGGCATATACCTTGGCTGGGGAGTGGGAACAGGCAGGGGCAGAAAAACCACCAAAAGGTTGGTGCCTCGACTCTGATTCTGATGAGGTTTCTGGGAAGAGAATGTGGGAATGGAGCCTCCTCACTACCATGGACAATATATGCAAAGCAATACCTTGTTCAGGTTAGTACCCTCAAAATGGGACCCAGTGTGTGACAATCTGCGTTGATCATGGACTACTAAATGCCTTTACATAGAAGGGCTCTGGTTTGCACATTTATTAAAGAAATCACAAGCTCATAGAAAAGTAGGTAGACTGAGTTGGGGAGGCTCAAACCAATTAAAGGTTAAAAATATGTGTTGAAATTTGAAGAGTTCTTCTAGCTCAATCTGAAATACTTCCCCTTGGTTTAGAAAAAGGGGAGAATCAGTCCTGACAGCTGTTACCCACTCCATGGTTCTCAAATCATAAACCATTGCTACGCTTGGGAACCTTCCAGCCATGTGGTCACTAAATAGAGCAGGCCCCCTCTCTCTTCCCAGTCACATGGCTGAATGTGGATGGCTTTCATTTTAGGGGAAGGGCGATTAACAATTTTGACAGTATTTAGTTTTGCTTTGATTGGGGGGGGGGGGCGGGGGGTTGTTTTGTTTTGGTGGTTGTTTTGGAAAAACAGTTTATAAACTGATTTTTGTAGTTTTGGTATTTAAAGCAAAAAAACAAAAACAAACCTTTTGGTAACTGTGCACTGTGTCCCATAGGCAGGGCCGTGCCGACTTATGAAGAGCTGCAGCTTGAGAGGGGCTTTGCTGGGGCTGTTCCTTAGCCACGTAAAAGCCCACTCTGTGGCCTGCTTTGTGCTTTCTGCACCAGACAACCTGATGGAACATTTGCACCTGAGTTGTACATTTTTGAAGTGTGCAGGGCAGCCTGGACACAAGCATAGATTCTATGTGTATAGCTCCCCGTGTTCACTAACATGCCCTCTCTGGGAAGCAGATGTACATATTACATGTCATGTCCATTTGAAACTTGGTCACCTGGTGGGAACCCTAGGGATTCTTCCCTGGGCATGACTAATGACAATTTCCATTTCATCCGTTTGTGTTTTTTTTGTTTTTGTTTTTGTTTTTTTTTTTCCTTTTTCTTTACATCTTGGGCTTTAAACCCTGCATAACAGTTCTGTAGGGTTTGAGGCTTACTGGTGACACCGACAGGTAAAACAGTGCTAGCACTCTGGTTTCCTGCCACTTTTTTAAGTTTCTTCTAATTGCTGTATTATATTGGGAAAGTTTAAAACAACCAAGTTAAAGCTGAGTGAAAGTTGAGCTCAAAGTAGAAGAAAGTCACTCTAGAGGGTGATGGCACTTGCTGCCTGCTCCAGTGATGGAATTTTGTGCTCCCTGTGTCACTCAGAACATTAAGAAGGACTGTGCTGTTCCTCATGTGTGGAGAAGACAGTGCTGAGTCCATGAGTGTGAGGCACATGCTTTGAGTTGCTTTTCAAAAAACGGAATGCTCCATGATCCCCCTTATAACCAACAGCACATTTGTGAAAAGGTTCACAGGGATAAAGGTGCATTTTATAGATAATGGAAAAATGAGATTTTCCTCTATGGGAAATTAGCCCACAAAGGTGTGGAGCTTATATCTTGGGTCGTAATTAGCATTGTACTCTAATCAAAGGACTCTTCTAAACCATATTTATAGCTTTCTAATCTACACATAGTCTATACATAGATGCATATTTTACCCCCCAGCTGGCTAGAGATTTATTTGTTGTAAATGCTGTATAGATTTGTTTTTCCTTTCTTTACTTATCCTGGTTTGGGATTTTTTTTTAAATAAATTTATGCTATTTTAGCAAGTATGAAAATAATCTTCTGTCGCCTGAGCTGCCCCTCCCCTGCTGTAACCACGTGGCCCGTGCTGTCGCAAGATATAGGATGGCGGCATCACTGTTGCATTCCCATTGGACTCATGCACCTCCTGGGTGGTTTTGGTTGGGTTTTTTTTTTTTTTTTTTTTCAGGGTTTTGAGGGGGGATTTTGTTTGTTTGTTTGCTTCTTTTCCAGAGTGTGGAAAGTCTACAGTGCAGAAAGGCTTTAACCTGCCAATTGATTTTAAATACTTCCCCCTGCGCAGGGCTGTATGCATCCTGCCAAGCTGCGTTATATTCTGTACTGTGTACAATAAAGAAGTTTGCTTTTCGTTTAACAAGCGCCTGGAACGCCTCTTTCTTGCCCTCAGTGGTCTAACTTTCAAGCAAGCAAAAGCCACCTTTACTCCCCGTACCCTTACCCCTGCCGCACAATTATTTTGCCTTACCAATAGATGGTAGAGTTCAAAGTAGTTGAAGAAACTGTTGCCTGGATATTCTAGTTAAAAAAAAAAAAAAAATCATCCAAAAGGGATGAGAGAGAGAAAGATTCTTTTCTTAGCCAGTGGTGAACAGAGATCACCCCACCCCTCATCCCACTTAGTCACCAACTCTTGGTAACTAATTTTTAAAAACAGAGTTCATGTTTGGACCTTGGATTGTGTGAAAAGATTAACTAGACTAGGCTAGTTAAAAGATTAGCTAGACTAGTCCCAGGATGATTCTATTTTAGACCCTTAGACAGATACCTTGAAAACCAGTAAAAACTTACAAGACCATTTCCTAATTTTCTCCCAACAAGTTTTGCTTTTGACAAGTAAAAATTTTACTCATTAGTAAAATTTGGTCCCTTTGTAAAAAAAAAAAGAACTTCCTGTTGTCTTGTTGTGTTTCTTTCTGGCCATTCAACAGTGGGTATCTTTCCTCCAGGTATCTCTTTCTTGTGAGAGTTTATCACTTGGGAAACCCATGGAAGGAAATCAAGTTTGCAGGGTTGTGTGCAGGTATTATGCCCTTTAGTGTTCTGTACCTTTAATTTGGGTTTTGCAAGACTCCTATTACAATGGAGAAATAAAATTGAGCCTTTTTTTCAAGTCTACAACAGAAGGCTTTCTGTAAGTTTATCTACTATCTTTCTTTCACTGGTTTACAAGCTTTAAGTGTAGTAACATCGAGACTGAATCGGTGCACAGCCACTCTATTTGGAGCTTGTGGGGAATGAATGTCTGCCACATAAACCCCATTAGCTTCAACAGATTAAGAAAAGATGCTTAGGGAGAAGGGGCAGGGGTGCAGGACAAAAGGGGCCCTCCTCTCAACTCCACCATGATAAGGCTTTGACAGTCAGCTCCCCCATTATTCACAGGCTCATTATCCAGCCTGGGCCCAGACCCAGATCGTTAACCTAATGCGGGAGGTCACCAAACACTGCTGCCCTTCTAGTGTTGGGCGCTAGGATAAGGAAGCCAGAAAATGTGAAGTTTATTCTTCATCAGAGTCCCTTTTCACGAGCCATGCCAGAGGAACAATGCTTATTCAGTTGTCAGATGACAAAGAGGTAGTGTGAGGGCAAAAGAATGTAGTTCTGAAAGCCAGAGTATGTGCAGAATCTCAATTCTGATGCAGCTGGGACAAATGGAAACTAATGTGGAAGAAAAACACTCATGTACCCAGACAGTTGGAAACCTTGGAGAGACAATCTGATGCCCAGCCTTGCAGGTGGCTAGAGCTCAGCGTGTAGCTTGCAAAAATGGGAACGTCCAGAAAAATATCCATTTTAAGACAAACATATATAATGTAAGTATTGATGCTATTCAGCATAAGTGTATATTGTACTTTAAATAGGTGCCCGGAGTGAGAGTGATACACAGGCAAGCAACTGTATCCTTTGATCCCAGCAAATACACTGATAATCCCATTCAAAAGGGGCCCCTTGACTGACCAGCCTTTCCTTACTTAGCTTCTCCAATTTAACAGCTGGCTCAACCTCCAGGCCTGGATTTGTTGACCTTGGCGATGAACCTCAGATAGCTAACCTTTGGATAGCACTTTACAGTTTACAGAGCACTTTTTTTTTTTTTTAATCTCCATTACCTTTTTGGCAATCTTTCTTAAATGGAATCACTTTGTTGAAATTGAATCTGAAAATACTCATGGCTGTCAGCCTCCAAAATTACTTTCTTCCTTGGAATGTTTACAGTGGCTATTGTGGAAATAAGACTAGACCCTTGAAGGCTGGACATCTGGTTCTGGTCCCTGCTCTATGGTTGACTAAGTTTGACTACACAGTCTTGGAGGACCTCCTAGGTCAATAGCAGAACCAATAATGTGCTGCTTCCCAGACCTCCTAAGAGGCAAGGAGGAAAGGAATTTCTTAGGTAACTCAAGGTGTGTATGTGTAGTCAAATTCAACAATTACCTCTAAGCAAGCTCCAGAGACAGCTCAGTCCCACAATTAAAGACATATGTTTATCCATTTTCCAAGCACCCACTAAATACCTACTAGATGGAAGGCACTGAAGGATACGGAAATTATATTAATGACATTGTTAAACTAAAGGGCTGTTTGTATGTGATAATACATGTGATAATCCCTTAAACACTTAAATGCTCTACTTGCCAGCTCCATACTTAAATACTGTGCCACCATCTTACTCTGACTACATTGGCTCCAGGCTGAAGAGCCTGGATCCTCTATTGGTTGAAGGTTATACAGGGATGTACTTCCTACCAGGTATCCATGTGCTGGGAACTATTCAATTAACTCAGGTGGCCGTGGAGCATCAATGGAGTGTGTACCTCTAATAATTAACAGGGCTCTCCTGGATGACCTTATTTCCTTGTCTCCAAGATGGATAAGTCTCCATCTTGAGTTTCCATCATTCAATTATGTATCATGTAAGACACAGTGGTAAGCTTTGTGGAGGGGGAGGAATCACAAACCCACCCTTCCCTTTAACAACTCTCAAGCTAGTGGGGAAAACATTTCTTTATATGAAACTAGAATCTAAGATATAACATACCAAGTATCGGTTATCCAATAGTCTATTCTATGCCAGGGACTGGGATTACATCTGGGGAAATGAGAAAGGAAGAAAGAAATGATAGCATTTGTTGGAAGGTATTAAGTACTATGGAAAAAAATAAAGCAGGGAAGGGACATAAGTGAAAGATGGGGGTGGAGAGTTGCACTTTTAAACAAGGAAGTCAGAGAAGACCTCACAGTTGAGCAAAGACTTGCGAACAGTAGCTGCCATGTGGATATCTAAAAGAAAAGTGAAGCTTTGAGCAGGCTTGACATATGGAATAGCAAGGACTATGAAACTGGATTGAAGGAAGTCTGAGAGAGAGTATAGTAAATTATAATCAGGAAAGGAACTGGGGTCGTAGCACCTAGGGCCAGCAAGATTTTTAGGACACTAGTATCTACTCATGTTTAGCTGCCAAGAGTTTTTTGAGCTTAGAAATGACATCATCTGATGTATTATATTTAAAGGATCACTTTGACATCTAAATTGAAGTGACTAGGAAAGAAGCAAAGATCATTATAGTCTGCTGCAGTAACCCAGGTGGGGCAAGAGGGTGACCAGGGGCCTAAGGAGGGCATAACTGGATACATTTTTTAAGATAGATACATTTTTAGATCTGAAGTGAAGAAAAAAAGAGAAGTTGATTATGCCTCCAAGATTTTTGGCCTGAGCACAAGGAAGACTGAAGTTGCATTAACAGAGAGTTGGAGCAACAATTTGGGTTGGGGGTGAGGGAAGAACAGCATTCCAATGGGCATGTCAACTTTGAGAAGGCTGTTAGGAATCACATGGAAACACCAATTGGGATGTGGGAGTCTGGAGTTCAGGAAAGAGACACAGCCTGGAGATAGAAATTGGGAGTAGTCAGTGTGTGCAAGAGTATTTAAAATTGAGACTGGATGAAATCACTAAGGAATAAGTATAGATACAACAAAGAGAGGTTCCAAGGACCAAGCCCCTGGGACACTCCAAGATTAAAAGATTGGAGGGGCAAAGAAGACTGAAAAAGACTGGCTGGTGAAGTAGGGATAACCAAGAGGGAGTTTCCAGGAGGAAGAGATCCACTGTGGCAGCTGCCTCTGATGTGTCAAGTAAGATGAGGACTGGGGCTGGATTAGTAGCACAGGTCATAGATGATGTGCATGAACCACTCCATGAAGTGGCAGATACAACAGAACCGATCAACATTATTGGCATCCAGCCAGGGACAGGCACATACCTGTAGTCCCAGACACTCAGGAGACTGAGGCAAGAGGATCACAAGTTGGAGGCCACCAGCCTGGGCAACTTAGCAAGACCCTGTCTCTAAATAAAAAGGGAAGGTAGCTCAGAGGTAGAGTGCCCCAGTACTGGAGGGGTGGGAGGTGGGGACATAACTAACCAAAGTAAGTTGGGCACAGGGATCAGAGAAAGAGAAGTCTTCATGGATTTCAAAATCATGGATTTGAGTTCAGCTCAGTCTTTCTCAAAAGCCCTTCCACTCCACCCTCAGATTCTCAAAATCTGAAAGAAGCCTAGAAATTCCTGCCAGATATTGTGCCCAGAGGAACAGGGTAGAAGGAGCCATTCGAGGATAAAGGAGGAAGGAAGAAGCTAGATGCTGTTACCACTACCTTCCCATCCCTTTGGGATTCTATTTATTCGCATTTTGTGCTCTTAAAATAAATTTCTATTTTTGAAATTTTAAATGTTTTAAAAATAACTTTTTTCATATTACACAATTAGCACATGTTCTTTGAAGAAAAATGGGGGAAAAATATAGCCCAAATTAAAAACTATTCTGAAAACTCAACCTAGAGATCACAGTCAACAGTTCACTGTACAGCTTTTCAGATGATTTTTCTCAGTACAGTTTGTTTTTGTTTGTTTTTGTTTTGTTGTTGTTTTGTTTGCTTGTTGCAGTGCTAGGGATCTAATCCAGGCTTCGAGCATTTTAGGCAAGCACTCCTCCACTGAGCTACATCCCTAGCCCCTCAATATGGTTTTTAAAAAATAAAAAGTGGTCAATCTACATTTACAGAATTTTGTAACTTATTATTTAAACAACTCACTTTGAAATCTTTCTATATCAAGAAATGTTCCTCTACAACACATTTTTAGTGACTGTATGCTGTTCCACAGTAAATGGACAACGTGTTCAAACAGTCGCATTTGTCAGAGGCACCACAAATGTCTATTCAAAACCAAGCCAAGCCAAGTGACCTACACCCCCCCACACCAAATTAAAAAACAATAACAAAAAATAATTTGGAGCTTTTCTAATATTCCTAACTAGCAGCAAACTCCTCTATTAATTTTACCTTCTAAATACCTTTCAAATCCATCTTCAGCATTAAGTCCCATAACGTAATCCACATTCTCTCTCACCTGTACCATTGAAATTGGCACTGTGTGTATTTGTAGTATGAAGACCACATATGGTTTATTTATCTGATGTCCTGTTGATGGACATTTGAGGTTTATATTTTTATTTTTTAGTGGCTGTTATAAATAATACTTCTATAAATGTTCTAGCAAAGGTCTTTTGTAATACATATTTATATCTCTCTTGAGTAAATACTTAGGATCTCAATTGCTGGATCATGGAATAGATGTTTTCCATAGATAAATATTTATTGAACAGCCTTCACCTCATACCTCATCCATCCTCCCCCTCCATATTGTACTCAGAGTGATTTTATTTTTCTTTCTTTTTCTTTTTCTTTTTTTGTACTGGGGATTGAACCCAGAGGCATTTAACATTAAGCCACATCCCCAGCCTTTTTTATTTTAAGGCAGAATCTCACTACATTACATAAGGCCTTGCTAAATTGCTTAGGCTGGCCTCAAACTTGTGATCCTCCTGCCTCAACCTCCTGAGCTGCTGGGATTACAGGTATGTGCCACCTGTGCCTGGCAAGAGTGATTTTCTTTTAAAGTCAAGTCTCCCCCTGCTTGAGACCTTTCATCGATACCCATTGGAATGGCTAAAATAAGAAAGCCTAGCAACACCAAACGTTGTCGTGCGTACAATGCTGGTGGTTGTGTGAAGAAGTACCACCACTTTGGAAAACTACTTAGCAGTTTCTTATAAAGGAAAATATTTATCTATAGAAAGCACCTATGATCCAGTAATTCCAATCCCAAGGGTTTATTCCAGAGAGATATAGATACGTATTATTAAAAAAAAAAAAAACTTTGCTAGAAGATTTATAAAAGTTTTATTTACAACATCCACTAAAAAAAATAAAAATAAACTCAAATATCCATCAACAGGAGAACAGATAAACCACTTGTGGTGTGCATACTACAGTGCCATGGATAAGTCTCAAAAACATCATATCAGCAGTGGCACACACCTGTAGTCCCAGGGGATCAGGAAGTTAAGACAGGAGGATCTTGAGTTCACGGCCTCAGCGAATTCGAGGCACTAAGCAATTCAGTGAGACCTTGTCTCTAAATACAAAATAGGGCTAGGGATATGGCTCAGTGGATGGGTGCCCCTGAGTTCAATCCCTGGCACCACCCCCCAAAAGCCATATTAAACTAAAACAAATAAATAAATGACACAAAATAATACATACTATCTGATTCAATTTATGTGGGATTTTAAAATAGACAAAGCTAATCCCTGGTGATAGAGAGCAATAGCTGAGGATGAGTGGAAAGGTATTGATTGGAAGGGTAGAGTGGATGTGCTGTACCTTGGCTTGGGGAGTTGTTCATGTATCTATTTGTTAACAGTCATTGAATTGAACACCTGGAGTAAAGGATTAACTCGGCTTGCATTTTACCCAAACCTTGCACATTCCAAAAAGTTTAGCCTTTACCTGGCTCCTGGGCAATAACTTTTAAACCCCTGGAATATCCTGCTTGATAAGTGTGTTTTTATTTATCTGGGACCTTGAGCCATACCAGATAACCTATGATAACACTGTGATTTATGGCAGAGACCTTAGCCCCCTGTGGATTCTGAAAGGAACTGAGTAACTAAGGTCAGCCATGTGCACCATCGGTCATGCCTGTGTGACCCACCCACCGTACGAATCTTGGACATCAAGGCTCACATGAGCTTCCCTTGTCAGCAATAGTTCATCAGTGTTTTCGTACATCAGAGCTGGAAGAATTAAGTGCTTTTCATCTGCCACTGGGAGAGGACAACCTGAAGCCTGGGCCCGGTGTCTCCCAGACTCCACCCTATGTGCCTTTTTCCTTTACTGACTTTAATCTGTATTTTTTTTACTATAATAAACTATAACCCTAAGAGTAACAGCTCTTCTGGGTTCTTTGAGTCCTTCTCACAAGTCACTGAACCTAACGATGATCTTGGTGTCCTCAAACACTTCTCCAATGAAGTCTGAATCTTAGAAAAAGGAGCTGTGTCTCAGCCCTATGAGTGGTATCCATTCTTTAGATCTTCTCTCTCTTCACTTCTGAACTGCCAATCACCTATTATTCCAATTCCCTGTTAGGAATTCTTTATATTAAACTTTCCCTATTCAAATTACTTAGTGGCTTTTCTCTTCCGTTTGGACCCAGATGAATGCAGCAGTCATGTTATTCATTTCTCTCTAAAGATAAGCTGAACACTGTATGTTATCTCTGGGCTAGGGTTATTAAGAAGCAGTGATACCTCCTATATATGTTCTTCAGGTTGGATGGAGATGATGGTGAGATCTTGGGAAATGGCAGAGTCAAAGATGGAAGAAGCCTGGGTCTCTGATTCACCATATGCTGGAGAATCAACAAAAAATAAACCTCCAATTGTATTTGAACAATGTTTGGGTCTATTTGTAACAGCAGTCTAGCTTACCCTAACATTCTTTGTTCACTTAAATGCATGCCTAAGAATGGAAGAAGTTGTGTGTATGTGTGAGATATAGAAAAGCCAATCCATTCTCAGAATACTTCCAAGTTGTATGCCAAAATTCCCATGCTTATTTTTCATAAGAAATTATTTTTTTTCCTCAGAAATTATTTTTAATGATCTCTCTTATGTAACTTTTCTAGGTCCTCCTTTAATTTTGTTGAAAATAATAAAAGATTGGAGACAATTTAACTTGTGAAGAAATTTGTACTAGTCATTAAAACCTAATCATTTTCTCAATTTCTGAGAGGTATAGCAAAGGGGCTTTACCAAGACTTAGCTAGCAGTGACTGCACCAGTGGTTGTCAAAGTGTGGATTTCAGACGAGCTACATGGGCATCACTTGCCAACTTGTTAGAATGCAAAATCTCAGGCCCTGCCCCAGACATGTGGAATCAGAAACTCTGAGAGTGGGACCCAGGAATCTGATTTTCACCAGGAAGGCCTCCAGGTGATTTTGATGCATGCTCAAGCCTGAGAACCACTGCCTTACATTATATCTGCAATTCTTCCTCTTGAACTGCCACTTAATCAGCTGGTTTCCAAATCACTTAAACATTAAAATATTAATTCCAACATAGTTTTTCCATTTATTGTATCTATCAGTGTGTAAAAACATTGCTACAAACTTACTGAGTTCAACCCAAGAAATTATTTTCTCCCAATTTCTGTGGGTTAGGAGTTTGGGCACCAAACCTAGCTGTGGTTATCCAGCTGAGTCCTCTACTTCACAGTCTCCCCAGGCTGCAGTCAAGGTGTCAGTGGGGACAGCAGTCACATCTAAGGCATGGCTGGGAAAAGATCTACTTCTAAGGTCACATAAGAGTTGGCAACATCAGTTCTTTGCTGGATGCCAGCTAGAAGCTACCCTCAGCTCCTTGAGTCTCCCTCATTGGGTCACTTGTTCTTCAAACCAGCGAAGGAGTCTCTCTGTTATAATCTTATGTAACACAATCACATACACACAATCATGTGCATCCATGGTCCTTGCCATATTCTCTTGGTTAGAAGAAAGTCTTAGGTTCCATCCCCATTGATTGGGAGAGGGTTACGCAAAGGCAAGGATACCAGGAAGTGGGGATCATGGAACCACCATAGAATCTCTCACATCTCAATTTTTTGTTTTGTTTTGTTTAAATGCCTTTGTCTTATTGCATACTTTAACTCTGTTTTGTCAAAACTTCAAAGATGCCATTTAGATAATTCAATAATGAATGTTCTAGAAAATGTTTTCCAGAATAGTTTTGGCAAAGCTGAGCCTCATTGTCAGACCAATAAATCAGATTCTGACTTTAATTTGCCAGAGAGTCTGGTGTCATTTTTTAATTCAAATAAATGTGCCGCTACACATTTTAAGGGATAAAAATTTAAAACTTGGAACAATATGTTTTGTATTATGTATCATCACAAGAAATATTACTAAAGTAACCAGGCATGGAGGTGCATGCTCAAGTCCACAGTTCCTGGGAAGGTGAGACTGTATCTCAAAAAAGAAAAAAAATAAACTACTAAAGCAGACAAAGATTAAACTGATACAGATGCAGATCTAACAAATTAATCACACCAAGTTACCAAAGCAAGATGATAATGGTAGTCCTCCTTATTTTATAATTACCTAAATTATAAAATTGGTTAAAATTACCAATTATTATTAATGTGATGAGTGTTGCTGAAGGCAAGGTACTGCTTTGGTAAATGTGTGTTCATATAGGTACTGAATTCTGGTGGACAGCTTTTGGGAATAATGCAATTAAGTGATGCATTTAAAAGGCCAAAATAGCTCCATTAATTTCATTAGGCATTATGATTAAATTTTCCATGTATTTAATGAAAAAGGAAGGTATATATTGCTATAACTAATTGGCCCAGCAGCTAGCATATAATTTTATTTTTTGTTAATAGGAGGTAGAAAATCTTATTATAAACTGAAATAAGATGAGTATTGACTATAATTATAATGCACATTTCATAATATGATTTGATAAAATGGATTTTAACTGAATGCTGCACAACAAATTTGAAAGCACGTGGATTTTTATGTAGTATTATTTTGTGTGCATGTGTTCATTGTGTTTACAAACTTGTTTTTGTAGAAATTTCAAGTCCACAAAAAGAAGAAAGAATATAAATACATATAAACACTTAAATTTATCTGTCACATCTGTTTATTCACTTTTTAATTAATTTCAGACATTCTCCAGCCTCATTGTTTATTAGAATGCCTCCTGAGCTGGATTTGATATTTCTTATGGTTGGATTCAGGTTAACGGTTTGGGGCAGGAATACCACTAAGTGCTATTATGTATTTCCTGCCACATCACTTCAAAAGACACATGTCAGTTTCCTCCAACATTATGGATTCTGGGTTTGATCATTTTGTTAAGATGGTGATGTGTATGTGTATTGATCAACTCAGGACATTGAGGTTATCCATCATCTCAAACATATACTTTGTGTTGAGGACACTCAAAATTCTCTCTTCCTGCAATTTTAAATGGTATGATACAATATTGTTAACTATACTCACCCTTCTGTATAATAGAATATGGAGCTTTTACAATCAAAAGAATATAAGTATGGGGGCTGGGACTGTAGCTCAGTGATAAAGTGCTTGCCTCACATCTGTGAGGCACTGGGTTGGATCCTCAGTACCACATAAAAATAAATAAAGATACTGTGTGTTCATCTACAACTAAATAAATACCTTTTTAAAAAAAGAACATAAGTATGGAATCAACTGAGGTATCCATTAACAGATGAATGGGTAAAGGAAATGTGATACATATATACAATGGAATACTATTCAACTATTAAAAAGAATGAAATCCTGTTATTTTCAGCAACATGGATGGACCTGGAGATAACTGTTAAGTGAGAGAAGTCAGATACAGGAAGGCAAACACTGCACGAGTTCACTCATATGTGGAATTGGAAAGAGCTGAGCTGAGACAAGAATAGTGGTTACCAGAGGCCAGCTGATAGAGGTTGGTTCACAGATACAAAGTCATAGCCAGTTCCGGTGTTCTGTTACACAGTTGGGTGAATATTGTCAACAATATTGTATCATATCATTTAAAACAGCAAGAAGAGGAGCTGGGATTGTGGCTCAGCAATAGAACACTCCCCTAGCATGGGTGGGACCCGGGTTTGATCCTCAGCACCACATAAAGGCATTGTGTTGTGTCCATCTACACCTAAAAAATAAATATTATAAATAAATAAATAAAATAGCAAGAAGAGAGAATTTTGAGTGTCCTCATCACAAAGAAATGATATATGTTTGAAATGGTGAATAACCTCAATGTCCTCATTGATCAATACACAATGTGTAAATATACTGAAACATCACACTATACCCATAAAGTTGTGAAATTACTATCTGTCAATTTTTAAAATAGCAAAATAAACAAAAACACTTTTCCCTGGTGTACTTAACCCATTCCCTAACTAAATATCACCCACTGGTTTTATCTGATGAACTTGCCTACATAAAGTTACACATTGGTAGTCGCTCAGCATTAACTATCTGGTATGTCTTGAAAGATTAGTAGATCCAGGAAACTTTCCAGATACATTTAGAAGAATCAACATCCTTGACCTGTGTTGTTTCTTTTGCCAGAGGGGTTATTTCTTCCACTGAGTGACAGCTTAGAGAGGAGTATTAAGAACACCTGGAAAGAATTCTTATCTAGAAGCAAAGCCAGAGATTGGGATTCTTGCTCAAGTGGTTGACTGGGAGTGCTCTCAGGAGAAGGGGAGTAAAGGTAATCAGAGAAGGCAAGGAGGAAAAGTTAAGCAAGAATGCTCTGGTGCACAAAGTTAGTCCCACTTTGAGATAAGATGATTGATCTTTTGTACCCCATGAAGGTCAGTCATTAGCCATTTGGGGACAGTCAGGACACAGCCTCCCTTGTACGAAGTCTCCTGACTGGCCAAAGGTGGGCCTCCGAAGGGAGCAGCTAAGAATTGTTGTTATCAGCCATTGCTCATAGCAACATTCAGCTCTGAAATGTGATTAAATATTGAGCTAATCAAACAAAAGACATTTGAAAAGACAGTTCCTCTAGTGATGACTCCCAGAATAAATACATGGACCAATGGATCAGATTGGAAAGACAAGTTCATATTAGAATGTTATATGTAAATACAAGTCTTATTTCAAATCAATAGTTTTGGGAGTTTTGTTGCTGTTTGGGGGCATTTTGTAATTTAGTCAGGGGTCTTTTAATTGCAAGCAAAAGCTATATATATCATTACTGAGACTGGGCAGGACATACTGAATCCAGAGGCTCAAATAATTTGACCAGTACTTTTTACTGTATTGGTTTCTTTCTTGGGCTTTACATGATGGTGGTCCCTGGAAGCCCAAGCTTACACTTTTTCAGCTTCAAATCTAACAGAAAAAGGCTAACTTTTATAAAATAATGCCAATAGGGCCAGGCACAGTGATGCACATCTGTAATCCTACAGTCTCAAGAGGCCGAGGCAGGAGGACTACAAGTTCAAAGGACAGCATAAGAAACTTAGTAAGGCCCTAAGATACTTTGCAAAACCCTGTCTAAAAATTAAGAAAAAAAAATTAAAGAGCTGGGAGTGCAGCTCAGTGGCAAAGCATCCCTGGGTTCAATCCCCAGTACCAAAAAAATAAAATAAGTAAAATAAAATAATGCCAATATAGCTCTAAGAGCTTAGTATTCTTGATTCTGATTGGCTTAGCTTGGGTTATACTCCATCCCTGAACCAAACCAATCACTGCGGCTAGGAGAATGATACCAAGGTTGATTTACATACTCAATCCTGGAGCAGGAATTGAGGTCAGTTCCAAACCAACTCTAGGAATGGAGAGGTGATTCCCCAAGGAAAAAGAAGGGCTGTTATTGAGAGAGGGTGGGAAGGGTGGGGGCTAGAGATGCTGGGCAGAAGGCAAAAGCAACAGATGTCTACTATAATTGATGATTCAATCAAGATGTTTAGATATCTCTTAAGCCATTTTAAAAGGCCATGGTTAAGGGGTAGAGAGTGAAGCTAGGCACTTACTCATTTTTACATCAATATAAATTCCAGATGATTTAAACAAAAACCACAAAAATACTGGAGGAAAGCATGATTGAGTAATTTTAAAAGCTGGGATTAGAAAAAGCTTCTTTAAGCATGACACAAAACTCAGAAACCATAAAGGATAATATTGATAACATTTGACCACATAAAACCTTAAAAGCTTTTCTCCATAAAAAATACCAGGTCAAACAAAATAAGGAAGATCCACAATGAAGATATAATAGTTATGAAAATCCACTTACCAAGTAATGTAAGAACAGCAATCATACACCATAAATTATATAAGATATAAGGAGAAATAGACAAAAACACATTAGTAGGAGAGTTTAATTCACCTCCCTCAGTCTGAGACAGGTCAAGCAAATAAATAAGAAATGAGAGGTAAGACCTTATATATAATTATTAGTAAGAAAGTTCTGGCAGATAAAATTTCAATCCCACATACTGTGAAAATAAAGAGTACATTCTCCCCACTCCCAAGGACCATGAAACATTCATGAAACTTGACTAAGTAGTAGGCCACAAGAAAGCACTATCAGACCAATATACAATAAAACCAGTAACAATGAGAAAATCAGGAAATAAAGAGTCCCTTCCAAAGTGAAAAGAATGTTAAAATTCTGTCTTAGACATTTATTGGGTTTAAGGAAAAAGAACAAGTGTGGTCTATTTAGAAACAATAATAATGAAAACCACATATCAGAAACTAGTAAATAGAGTTCAACCTTCAGGGGAAATTTCATGCTTTTATATTGATAAAGAAGGAAGCAGAAAAATGCATTAAGCATCTGCCCCTCCCCCAAATTAGAAAAAGAGAAGAAAATAAAGGAAAGTAAAAAGGAAAGGGATAATTAATGTGTTAGAAAACAGGGGGAAAAACAAGAAATAAGAATAAATCCAGACATAATGAATAAATTAAAGAAAACATAATGAAGTAGATACAAATTTAGCCAATCTTATCTAGAAAAAGAGAGAGAGAGGGAAATTGGGTGCAGTGGTGCAGAAATTGCCTGCAATCCCAGCTACTTGGGAGGCTGACACAGGAGAATCACAATTCAAGGCCAGCCTGGAAAATTTAGCAAGACCATGTTAAAAAAAGAAAGAAAAAAAAAGGGGGGGGAGGATGGTAGGCAAGATAATGGTTCCCCCAAAGATATCCACACTCTTTAATTTCCAGAATCTGTAAATATGCTACTTTACACAGCAGAAGGGACTTTGGAGTTGGGATTAAGGCACAGGATCTTAAAATGGGGAGATTATCCTGTATTATCCAGGTGTACTCAGTTTAATCATATGAGTCCTTAAAATCAGCAGAGGTCAATAAGATGTGACATTGGGGTTGGGGAACACATGCCTAGTATGAGCAAAGTTCTAGGTTCAATCCCCAGGTCTCACACACACACACACACACACACACACAAAGAAAAAGAAAAGAAAAGAAAGAAAGAAAAAGGAATTTAGGAAGTTGTGACAATGTCTGAAGGCTCTGAGAGCTGGGAAATGAGAATGTGACCTGCCATGGGAGATTTGAAGACAGACATAGGAGGCCACAAGTAAGTCAAAGAATGGAAGTGGCCTCTACAAACTAGAAAAGACAAAGAAAGAGATTCTCTCCAGAACTTTAGGAGCAACACAGCCTGCCACCCCTGATGGCATCCTGGTCACACCCAAGTTAGACTTCTGACCTTCTGAAATGTGAGCTAAGAATGTGTATTGCTTTAAGCCACCAAGTTTTTTGGAATTTGTTACACAAAAATTGAAACTTAATACAAGAAGCAAGTTCAACTTTACAAAATAAGAAATGACAAGGGAAAAATAAACTTAGAGCAGAAGAAACAAACAAACAAAAAATCATCAAAATATTTTACTAACTCTATACAAGTAACTTTGAAGACCTGAATGAGATGCATGTTTCTTTTTGTAGTTGTAGATGGACAGATGCATTTATTTTATTTGTTTATTTCATGTGGTGCTGAGGAAAATAAAATTCACCCAAACCAATTCCAGAGCAGGTAGAAAATGAAAATAGACCAATTTCCATAAAAGAAGTTTAACAGAGAGCTACTCCCTCAAAAAGAAAAGGCTCAGAGAATTTCACTAGAAATCTTACCAAGCTTTTGAGATTTGATAATGCCAATGCTATTTAAACTATCCCACAGTTTAGATAAAAGGGAACTGATGGGGGCTGGGGTCATGGCTCAGTGGTAGAGCACTTGCCTTGTATGTGTGAGGCACTGGGTTTAATCCTCAGCACCACATAAAGTAAACAAATAAAATAAATGCATCTGTCCATCTACAACTACAAAAAAAATTTTAAAGGTAAATGATGCACTTTTTTATATGAGAATATAACACTGACACTAGTAAATAACAAACATTGCACACATACAAACTGTAAATCAATTTAACTTAGAGATAGATGCAAAACTCCTAAGTTAAACATTAGACCCAGTAGCATAAATAAGAAGTAGCTACTATGTAATGTTTTTTCTAAGAATGGAGAGATAGTTCAATACTAGCAAATCTATCAGTATAATTCATTGTTAATAGATTAAAGAGGAAATTATTTATTTATTTATTTATTTATTTATTTTGGGTACAGGGGAATGAACCCAGGGCACTTAAGCACTGAGCCACATCTCCAGCTTTTTTATATTTTATTTTGAGACAGGATCTCAGTAAGTTGCCTAGGGCCTTGCTAAATTGCTGAGGTTGGCTTTGAATTCAGGATTCTCATGCTTCAGGCTCCCAAGCCTGGGATTCCAGGCATATGCCACTATGGCCGGCAAGATGGTTAAACTTGCTTACAGAGATTCAGGAAGTGCTGCATAGCAAAGATGGCCCTATCCAAAATACCAACTACATCTTTGTCAAAAACCCCATTGGAGCTGTGCCTGAAAATCGGACTTTGGGGGTAAAAGTCCCACCCACCATTATTGACTAAGCTCTATGACTGGCCAAGCCACCAATCCTCCTCACTGGTCTTGAAAATGAGCATTTTTCACCAGATGGGAACTCATATCCTTCAGTCACTGACTTGCCCAGATTCTGTCATCACATGGCTGTTGGCCTCTCAGAGAGGCCAGCAATGGTCATGAGCTGATCCTGCCAGTGTTAGGTACAGGCAGAGTAAATCCTTCCACAGTGTAGCCTCCCTGAGCTGGGAGGGCTCACAAATTTACTCAGCTAAGCGTCCAACATCTCAGATGAACGAGGCTCAAGTTTGTAAAACTCTTGGGCTACAAAACATTTTCACTTGCATTCAGTCCTCCCGTTCACCCTGTGAAGTACTTATTACAACTCCAATTTCTTAAATGAGGGAAACTAGACTCAGAGTACGAATCTCTGGCCCTGGATTATTGGGTCAGTTAGTGCAATATAAAACTGGAGCAAAGCCCTATCTTCTGAGGCAAAATGCCACTGGTTGTCCTCAGAGGAAATGCCTGTCTTGGATCTGCTCCCTCTGGACCAGGCTGGGCAATGACCTCTCTTCACCACCCTCCTTTCCTCAGGCCATTCTTTTCACTTGGATGAAAACTAACTAAGGAGCAGAAAAGGAGACCTCTAGCTTGCTCTCAGCTTTTGAGGAAGCAGCTTTCTAACACAGCAATGGCTTGAAAGGTAGTGAGCTCTCTGTCACTGGGGGTGTTTAAGAAGACATTGGGTGACCATCTGGCAAAAACATGGTAGAAGAGATTCCTAATTCACAAGCTAAAAAGATCCCCAAGGTCCCTTCCAAATTGGAAAGGAGAAGACTCAGAGCCTAGGGAGACAGCATGGTCGGAAGCTGTCTGGGCTGAGAGTCAAATCTGGAGAAGGAAATAAAGAAAGGAGAAGAAAAAAATCTGAAAGCGATTGTGAGGACTAAAGCAGATTCTTCCTTTCCAAGAAAGAGACCGGAGCCCCAACAGGGATGGGGAGACAAACTGGGTTGATGCCTAGAGAGGAAGTTAGGGGAAATGTCAGTGTTTCTCAAATAGCCTTGCCCAGAAAATGTGTCAACAAACACCCAGCCAAACTTCACAGATACAACTCAGTCAGCACAGACTAGAAACGGGAGGAGCCGTCTCTTGAGAGAGAAGCACTTGAATTGAGTTAAAAATATATTAAATTCACAATCAATCAAAAATGCTAAAGGCCCAGAGAATATCTTTGGACTTTATCTTTGAACCTCTTCCATTTCTCTGAAAGTAGGTGGTGTGGGATTCTTTTTTAAGCATTATCTGAATCAACAAGAGGGTGTGGGGAGGACTGGCCTCCCAATGGGAAATCTGCTTTCACCTTTCAGCAACATCAGTATCCTGAATGCAATTCCAGAGGGAATTCTGGGGACTGCTGCTTTCTTTAAAATGGAAACCAGGTCCAGAATGCATCTTTGCAGCCTGGCAGCCTGGAGTAATAAACAGTTCCAGGTGAAAAACAGATTTATTTTTACAGTGTCCTAAAAAAATGCCGTTTCCCCCCCCACTCTGAAATCCACTAGAAATCTCATTCAACTCCTTTCTTCAATTATGGGTATAAAAGCTTTTGTAGGTTTGAAAAAAATTTTCAAAATAACTCCTTTCTTACACATGTAAAACATTGAGAATATACACATGTACCTCTCCCCCCCTCCAAAAAAAGGAGTAAGTATCCTGTTTCTCCACTATCCAAAAATAAGCATTTTGGTATGTTTACTACTTTAATTTTTTTTTAATTTTAGATTTTCGAATGGTTAAAATCAAAGTGGTATTAAAAAGATATTCCTTGAGAAGCACTTCCCCTCCCACTCATCCCCCTCCACCATATCTCCCCCTGCCCCATTCCTCCCTTCTCAGGTAAACTCTTTTGGGTTGTCTGTATATCCTTCTGATGTTTCCTAATGCAAATACAAGCACAAACAAATTCTTATTTTACATTTTGCTTACTACACAAGGTTGCATACCACACACACTGCATTTGGCTCTTTGCACTTGACAATATATCCTATTGCAGATTTTTAAAATGTGTTTATGCAAACATTTTAGTTTTTACTAAAATGGAATCAGACTTCTGAAACATGCTTTTTTTACTGGAGGATTTTTTTATGGACATCTTTGCATATTTTCAAATATTCTTCTACGGTATCATTTTCAAAGGCTATGAAGTCAGAAAAAGCCCTAAAATATTACTATAGCTGTTTTGTTTTGTTTTTGCCTCCCCAGGATAATCTCTGGGATAAAAAAGATGATGATGATGATGATGATGATGATGATGATGATGATGATGATTTTTTTGTCTCTGGGCCTTGGAGACAAAGGCCTGTGGATACATACCTGTTATCCCAGGGATCACAAGTTCAAGTTCAATTTGGGCAACTTAGTGAAACACTGTCTCAAAATAAAAATAAAAAGGAAGAGGAATGTAGCTCAGTGGTAGAATGCCTCTGGATTCATTTCTTAGTACAAAGGGGGAAAAAAAAAGGCTGGTGCATTTCCAGATGGATCAGTTATCAGCTGTATGAACTTGGGCACTGAACCTCAGATTCCAATAATTTCTCAACTACAATAATGCCAGCCTTGCCTCTAACCCAGGGCTGTCATGAGAAGTAAATGAAACAAAGGTTAGGGAAAGACCATTCAATGTGAAGCAACAAGGTGCTAAAATACAAATATGACCACACTATACACACTCACATGCATGCACAGAAACATACAATATACACACAAGCATTTGCATTTTAATAGGAAACTCTTCTTGGTTACTGTTGGTTTTTCAGTGAATACCTTTACTCAAAATTTTAGTATTCTAAGAAACATTTTTCTTGTTACATATTTATATGCATTATAGAGAAATTAGGAAAGGTAAATAAAAAGGAAAAATTGAAATAATCCATAACTTATTTGCAAAAATCCTTCCAGATATTTCCCATGTGTGCATATAGATATATACTTAAAAGTATGTATACATATGCACACATTCATACACACACACATATATATAAAATTTACCAAACTGATTCACATTGTACATATTGTTTTTTATAATTTCCTATTCCCACTCAACAATATATTATAAATACTCTTAAAAATTCATAAATAAAGTCTTAGTCATAATTGTTAATACCCACATAGAATTTTGCCATATTAGTGAGAAAGTATCATACTTTGCCTAATCAGTCCATTTTCACTGGAAATTTAAGTTCTTTGGGGATTTTGACTATTATATATAATGTTATGCTGGACATTTTTTTTTTTTTTTTGCTACCAGGGATTGAACACAGGGGCAACTACATCCACCCAACTACATCCACCCTTTATTAAAATTTTTATTTTGAGATAGGTGTTGTTAAGTTGTTTAGGCCCTAAGTTGCTGAGACTGGCCTTGAACTTGTGATCCCCCTATCTCAGCCTCCCAAATTGCTGGGAGGCATGTGCCACTACACCCAGCTATGCTGGCCATCTTTATAGTCAAATATCCACATACCTTGACAAAGTCAATTCAGTAGGAGTGTGCATGCTTCTTTTATACACTCAACAGAAGCTCTTAAGCACCTGCTATTCACCAGTGAACTGTCTAGGTATTAGAGTTACAAAGATAAATTTGGCACAGAAACTGTTGCTCTGGGGAAAGACCCTGAAACATTCATGATTACATTTTGAGTTTGCTGAACTCCCTGGGTGTTCCTAGTGTGCCTGGCAAAATTCTACTCGTTTGTCAAGATCCAATGGAAACATGCCCTGCTATATGGAGCCTTCCCTGATACCCCAAAAGTGAGTAGGACTCTTCTGGAAAATTTTATGACCCCAGAGACCTGTCACATTCCATTTGTAATTACCCACACACACTCCTCCTTTCTCTCTTCCTCTCTACTATTTGTTCCTTAGGGTTGGAGACTGTCTTACTTATTGTCTCTGACTCTGCCCAGCAATATGACCACAATATAGAGGCTGAACACTCATTGATTGAATTGATTCATTGATTGAATTCACTGAACACTCATTGGTTGAATTGCTAGTATGGAACACATTGCATGTGTTCAGTAAAATAATAAATACAATGAATTTACATTATGGCCAAGAAGGGCTGTTAGCAAAGCCTCATGGTCAGCAATCAGTTTAAGGGAAGGCTCAGCTGTCCTGGTCCATGAGCTGGGCTAGATTTTTTCTATGTCCCAATTTTGTTGTTCTCTATCTCTCTCAACTCTGAATATTGAAGATCTATCCTTCATACTTGGGCTCACTTAAGGCAGCCAAGAAACACCAAGGGCTTCCCAGGAAATATCTAGGGCCTAATACTTTTATAATTGGGGAGACCCTTTAAAAGAAAAATACACAAATTCATGCGTACCAAATTAAGTCTAAAAATAATACTTATTTCAATTAAGAAAAAAAATCACAACAACTTACAAAATTTTAAACCACAAACCCCAACTGCCTAATATTTTTAAATTTTTCAATTATTCTAAGGAAAATATATAACATTAAGCTAAAGAACAATCCAGATATATTTTTAAATGGCTACAAATGGGAGCAGGAAATACACAGGATGCCAGAATATAAGGAAGTACTTAAAAAAAAAATGGTGGTCATATTTAAAAGGGCATAGGAGCTGAGTTTCCAATGGTCAAAGCTGGAATAACTTAAAACAACAAAACCAACAACTATTGGATAATAACCCAAAATATAAAATATATATTAGGGGACCAGAGAGATAAAAATTATTGAAGAGAGAGGAAGAGGAAGGGGAAAGAAAGGAAGGAAGAAGCAAAGGAAGTAGAGAAGAAAGGAAGAAGGAAAGGGAGAAAAAAGGGGGGGGGGGGGGAAGGGAGAACTCTCCTATAGAGAAAAATTCCAAATAATTTGTGTGAATATTGCTCTCTCAGGGTTATATAACTTCTCACTCATTAATTGTGGGCTGCAAATATCAATTTCCTTCCAAGAGGGAAGTTGCCTCCAAAGTAGGAAAGGGGGTGGGGGATGGGAAGAGTAACATTCAAGTGGAGAAACCAAGTAATCAAAAATAAAAAGGAAGTATGTTCCCTTGACATGGTATTATGAAAATGGTACTTGACCTCTGAGGTCTTCCTCTCCCAAACCCACTCCCTATATAACCATGAGAAAAACAAATTCTAGCCTGGCACCACGGCACACACCTGTAATCCCAGCGGCTTGGGAGGCTGAGGCAGGAGGATTGGGAGTTCAAAGCCAGCTTCAGCAATGTAGCAAGACCCTAAACAGCTCTGTAAGACCCTGTCTATAATAAAATATAAAAGGACTGGGGATGTGACTCAGTGGTTGGTGCCCCTGGATTTAATCCCCAGTACCTCCCCACCGACAAAAAAAAAAGGAAAAGAAAAAGAAAAACAAATTCCAATAGAGGGGCAATCTGCAAAACCTGAGCAGTAGCCCTCAAAATTGGTCAAGGTCTTCAACAAAGGGAAAGTAAGAAATCATCTCAACCAAAAAGAGTCTAAGTACACGTGACAACTAAATATAAAATAAGATCCTGGATGGGATCCAGAAATAGAGAAAGGAAATTAGGGAAAATAAGGAAATCTGAAAAAGTATAAACTTTAGTTCATGATAATATATCAATATTGGTTCATTAATTGGGACAAATGTGCTTTACTAACATAAGATGTTAACAGAAAGCTAGGAACGGGATATATAGGAACTCTCTGTACTGTCTTCACAATTCTGTAAACTTAAAAACTACTCTAAAACATAGACTATTAGGAAAATGGCTATAATGCATTGAATTCCTTAATTGTATAACTAAATTATTCTTAAATACAAAATTTAACTTGTTAATGAGTGGGAGTTGGAGTTTTATCACAGAAACACTTGGCCTTCAGGTCATTTTGCCTCAATAGGAGAAATTCTCCCCATTCTTTTGTCTAGAATGACCACACATTGTATAATTAATAAGGGGTTTCCATATTGTGTCAGTCAGCTTTCTATCACTATAACAAATACCTGAGGTTATTATCTGATAGAGGCAAGATTTATTTTGCTCGTAGTTTTAGAGGTTCCCATCCATGATCAAGCAGATCTGTTGCTTTTAGGCCTCTGTTGAGGGTACCAGATAGCTATGGTAGAGGGAATATGGTAGAGCAAACTGCTCATTTCATAAACAGGAAGCAGGAGAAAGATGAAGTGCTAGGGTCCCATGATCCCCTTTATTGATATGTTCCTAATAATCTAAAGATCACCCACTAGGACCCACCTCTTAAAGGCTTCCCAATAGCACTACCCTGGGATCAAGTCTTTAACACCGGACCTTTAGGGTTTGTTTCAGATCCAAACTGAAGCACAGAGCTTACCTGGAAGTATATCTGTTCCAGTAGAAGTAGGGAGGGGGCCTAGAGCCCAGCAAATTTTCTTTCTTTCCCTAACCCTCTGGGGCATCTGTTTTAGTCAGCTTCTGTATTACTGTACCAAAAAAAAAAAAAAATGACAATAACAACTTAATGAGAAAAAAATTATTTTAGCTCATGGTTTCAGAGGGTCAATCATGGTCAGCCAACCCCATAGCTCTGGGCTCAGGATGAGGCAGAACATCATGGTAGAAGAGCAGGGCCAAGGAAAACAGCTCACAACATGGCAACCAGGAAGGAGAGAGAGAGGAAGAGAGAGAGAGAGAGAGAGAGAGAGAGAGAGAGAGCGCTCAGCTCACCAGGGACAAAATATAAACCCTAGAAACATTCCCAGTGACCTGCTTTCTCTGCAGCTTCAACTTACTTGCCTCCAGTTACTACCCAGTTAATCCATGTCTGTGGATTTATTCACTGATTAATTGTCTCACACATGAGCTTTTGGGGGATACCTCATATCTATACCATAGCAGCATCCAAGGACTCCCCAGGACTCTGAGCAGTAAGTCGGATCATTCATTCAACAAATTTAGTGTTGCTGGGGATACAGTGGTGAACAAAAGAGACAACATCTCTGTCTTCCATTAGAGGTGGTCTGGAAAATTTTGCACTGGGGCAGTGGTTTTCAATCCTGATTGGATTTTAAAATCACCAGGGAAGCTTTTTAAAAAATACCAATGCCTGGGCCTTTCCCCAGGCCATTAAATTAGAATCTCCAAGAGTGAGGCCCAGGAATCTGTATGCTTTAAATTCTTCCCTGGTAGATTCTGAAATGTAGCTAGCATTGAGAAAAGTTGACTATGTGATATAAGAACCTCTAAAACTCTAAAATGGGTATTCTGTGATCTTTGCCATCATGGAAAAGGAGGAGAAAGGGGCTGAGATCGGGTTCCTGGGGTACATCCCCTCCTCCAAGGGAGTCTGGAAAGGAGTGGAGGGAGCAGAGGTTCCTTAGCTGAAGTAAGGCTGGTGTTGGCAGAAGTGGGGGCGAGGGGAGGATGCTGAGGAGCGGTGGTACGTAGCAACCCACGCACTTGCTCGTTTTAGAACAAATCAGCTCTTCTCAGACATATGTACTGAAGAAGCCTCCTCCTGGAATTTTCCAGACAGAACTGAGGACTACTCCCTGCATAAAAGCATCCAGACTAGATTCTACTTATCTTGGTACAAAGAATCTGAAAACTGGAAGGTCCTTGAGGGGTCACCAGTCTCTCTCCTCTTCGCTCTCTCTTGTGAGTGTGTGCACACACGCGCACACACACACACACACACACTCTCTCTCTCTCTCTCTCTCTCACACACACACACACCCCACTAATATTAATGCCAGGATATTTGACCTACCTTTGGGCATTTTTTCAACCACAAACAAGAACTCAGCTTAAATAGGAGCCTAGAAAACATGGCTGAAAGGTAAAGAAAGGGAGGAACAGACAATCCAGAAGCCTAGAGTTGAACAGCTATGCGCCAACCTACCACCTTGTAGGGAAGGAATTAGTTTCCCCACTTGGGGAGGGGACTGTACCTTAATGGGTCTATTTAGCTCTTACAGGGAAGAGCCAGGATTCACTTTACCTTCACAGGCTTATCCCTGTTTTCAGATGAGGAAACTGAGGTGGAAAGGTTGCAGGAGCAGAGGGAGCACAGCTAGGCTTGAATGTGAGAGCAAGCCAGCCAGCGCTCTTCTCCTCGGAATCACAGAAGCCTACTGATCTGAGAGGCACCATCTGCTTCCTCACCCCAACCAGGGAAGGCTCTGGAGAACCCTCTGTACTATCTTTGCAACTATTCTGTAAATGTGAAATTATTCCAAAAATTAAAAGTTAATTTTAAATGACACAAAATCAATATTGTTGCTCTCAAAATTCTTTTGTATATTATAAATAAACAAGATGAAATTATAATTACTATTATTATTATTATTTACAGGTGGGTACCAGGAATTGAACTCAGAGGCACTCAACCACTGAGCCACATCCCCAGCCCTACTTTGTAATTTATTTACAGACAGGGTCTCACTGAGTTGCTTAGGGCCTCACTTTTGCTGAGACTGGCTTTGAACTCACAATCCTCCTGCTTCAGTCTCCCAAGCCACTGGGATTACAGGAGTGCACCATCATGCCCAGCAAGATGAAAATATTATTATTTTATTTTTTATTTTTATGGTACTGGAGATTAAACCCAGGGGTTACAACTAAGCTACATCCCTAGTGCTTTTTATTTTTTTATTTTGAGATAAGGTCTTGCTAAATTGCTGAGGCTAGCCTCAAATTTGCAACCCTCTTGCTTCAGCCCCCAAATCACTGGTATTATAGGCCTCAGTCAAAATGCCTCGCTTCAATATAAAATTATTTTAGAAATGTTGAGGTTTCATCCTTATACATTTGTCAATATTTCTTTGCATGGATACTTTCTAATCAATCAATTTTAAAATGTATCAATCTATTAGCATAAACACAAGTTGTATTCATCTCTTAGGGCTGCCATATCAAAGCACCATAAACCATATGACTTAAAAAAACAGAAACTTATTGTCCCACAGTTAAAGTTAGAAATCCAAAGTCAAGATGTCTGCAGGGCCAAGCTCTCTCTGAAAGCTCTAAGTGGAGAATTTGATCCATGCCTTTCTCTTGGGCTCTAGTCTTGCCAGCAATCCTTGGTGTTCCTCAGTTTAGAGACATATGACTTCAATGTCTGCCCCTATTGTCACATAGTCCCTCTTCCTGTCTGTCTGTATCTTTCTCCTCTTCTTAAAAGGACATCAACATACTGAATTAAGGACTCACCCTACTGCAGTATAACTTCATCTTAATTTACATCTTAGCTATATCTACAACTACCCTATTTCCAAATAAGGTCACATTCTGAAGTTCCAGAAAGGACATGTATTTGGAGGAACACTAACTAATCTATTGCAGTCTGGCTCCTGACCCTCCAAAATTCACATCTGTCTCACATACACAATACAGTCACCAACCCCAAAGTTCTCAAAAGTTTCAAGCCATTTCAACATCAGTTCTTAAGTCCAAGATCCCATCTAGAGATAATCAACTCAAAAAGTCCCAAATTTCATCATCTAAATCAGTTATGAGTGAGACTCAGGTAGGTACATCCTGGGCAAAATTCTTCTCCATCTGTGGATCTGCAAAATTAGAAAACAAACATATGCTTCCAAAATATAATGATGGGCTAGTTACTCATAAACACTCCCATTGGCAAAGGGGAGAAATAGAAAGGAAGCAGGAGTCATAGGACTCAGGCAAGCCTGAAGCTCAGTGCACAAGTCTCCACATATCTAGGTTCACTAGTCTAGTCTTGTTATTTTTGGTTTTTATTTTTATTTTTACTTTTTGAGACAGGGTCCTGCTATGCTTCCCAGACTAGCCTCAAACTCCCAAGCTCTAGGGACCCTCCTGCCTCAGCCTCCTGAGTTGCTGGTACCACAAACATGCAACCACCGAGCCCAGCTTAGTCTTAGCTCTTTTTATATTAGTTTAAAAAGTCCAAAACTTAAAAAATACATAATAAGGAAAAAATAGCTGATTTTTTTCCTAACATAAGAGGTATAGGCTTATTACACATTTAAAAAAAAAAAAGACTAAATATCAATCCTAATTTGATGACCCATATTGTACCCCACTGTTCACATGTGAGGCATTTCTATATATTCATCAAATTTAGTTTTGTATTTTATCAGTTCTTTCATATTATATTGTAGTGCTGTATAGAAAAAAGGAAAATGACATATATTGAGTACATAGTGGAGTCTCTCTGCTTTGTCCAAGCGTTTCTGTCTGTGCCCCATATTTCCTAGCCATTGTTACAAAAAGCCTTCTTGGAAAAGGCAGTTGCAACTGAAGTTATAACCAGTCATCAGCCACCAGCCACTGAGCCCCACTAAAAAGACCTATGATGACAGAAAGATTTCTCAGAATAAAAATTTATCTTTATTTAGACAGAAGTTTTAGGTCTTTCTAGCATTCAGTGTAGCAACTTGTACTCTTTCTTTTCTAGTTTGGCTGACTAGAAAAGAGTGTCTCAAGATGTTAAACTCTGAATTGTATCATTACAGCAGTTTTCAAAGAAAAGGGAACACGTAAATAATTCTTTGAGTATTCTCAGCTAACAGAATCTGTTGAGTTGCAAATAAAATAAATCTGATTTTAAAAGAAGCATCTCTGTGTACAACCAGGGGCAAAGTAGAATTGGAATAAGTTGGTTGACAATATAATGTTGAAAATTATTCAAGATAATTCATAAAAATCCATCTACATATTTATGTCTTTATACCTCCAAGAACTTGCTCAATATTTTTTTTAGAGTTGGGGTTTGGTAAGAATGTTTAAGTTCAACTATTTAATAAAATGTTTCATTTTTTAAAATGTAACATAAAATCACTGTTAAAGCAGTAACTCAACCACCTAGCACCAATCAGCTTCCCTTCTGTTGGACCATGCATCCTTCGCCCACGACTGTTTTTATTAACTGGGATATCGTCCATCTCTGTGTAACTTTATGAAATGTGTTTTGGCTTGGAGCACAGAAAATCCATTTAGACATTAATAGTCTAGTTGCAAGCTATGTTATTCATTCACAAGAGTAACAACAGTATGCTGTGATTTTTTTCCAGCATTTTTCCCTTAATTTTATTGGCTAATAAAATCCAAACACTGGAACCTTTTGCCCAGAAAGAGGCACCAAAGGAAAGCAGCTGCCCACCCAGACCCCCAGAGGCTCTCCAAAGAGAACTTCAGAGTCCTGGGTGAGGCCCCAGGGGAGAGGGAAGGCCTGTTCTCCAACTGCTAAGCTTCCCTACAGGGTCAGCCAGAGGTTTTCCCTACTTCCTCCTGACTGGAAGAAGAAAATTTAGGTTTCCCTCTAATTTTTGAAATTCAAAATGATGATAGCAAACTATAGAAAGATCCTGAAATAAACCAGGTACGGAAAGACAAATACCATATGTCTCAATCATATAGAGAATCTAAAACAATTGAATCCATAGAAGCAGCCAATTAGAATGGCAATAACCAGGCGCTAACATGGGATGGGGTGAGAGGGCACACAAAGTTGCCAGGCTAATCGGGGAAGTTGCAGTTATACAGGAGGCACACGATTTGAGATCTATTTCGCAGAAGTGCGACTACAGTTAGTAATAATATATATATTTCAAAATTGCTAACAGAAAAAAAAAATTCAAATGATCAGCATCCAGGCACAGTGGGGCATGTCTCTCCCAGCTGCTGGGAGTCTGAGGCAGGGGATCACAAGTTCAAGGCCAGTCTGGGTGACTTGGTGAGACCCTGTCTCAAACTAAAATGTAAAGGTCTGGGGGCAGGGGAATGTAGCTCAGTTGATGGTAGAGCACTTATGTAACATGCTTGAGGACCTGGGTTCAATTCCCAGCACTGCCAAAATAAATAAGTATGTGAGATGATGAATATGTCAATTAGCTTGATTTCATTAGTCCACAGTGTATACATATATGAAAAAATCACATGGTACCCCATAAATATAAACAATTTTTATTTGTCAATTGGACAAATGGTGATATGGCTGCAGTATATTCCTTTATTTAATTCTTTCATTCAAATGTTCCTTTTCTTCAAAACCTCAACAGGCAATTTTGAGCCAACACTATGTACTAGAACTGATGTAAGACTTTGGGTATATAGAAAGGAAGCCAGAGAGGGCTGGGTTGTGGCTCAGCGGTAGAGCGCTTGCCTAGCACGTTCAAGGCCCTGGGTTCGATCCTCAGCACCACATAAAAATAAACAAAATAAAACCATTGTGTCCAACTAAAAAAATAAATATTAAAAAAAGAAGGGAACTCGGGGATAAATAAGAGAGAGGGATGAGTAAACCAATAGTTAAAAATATGAACTGGTGGGAATATCAATGCAAAGTAACTGGGAGCTGATATAGCTCAGTTGGTAGAGTGCTTGCCTGGCATGCACAAGGCCCTGGGTTCAATCCCCAGCACCACTCAAACACAAAAGAAACAAATGGTGCATATTTTGAAACAAAGACTGCTGACCAGTGACTATTTATAATTGTCACAGTTACTTTGTTTGTTTGTTTTGGAGACGGGATTGAACCCAGGGGTGCACCACCACTGAGCTCCTTTTTATTTTTTATTTTGAGACAGGATCTCACCAAGTTGCCCAGGCTGAACTTGAACTTGAGATCCTCCTGCCTCAGCCTCCTGAGTAGCCAGGATTACAGGCTTGCACCACTGGGCTGGGCATAGTTACTATTTATACTATATAAATGTGGGCATTTATATATTTTAAATTTTTTTTTAGTTGTAGATGGACACATAACTTTATTTTATTTATATATTTTTATGTGGTGCTGAGGATAGACTCCAGTGCCTCGCATATGCTAGGCAAGCTCTCCACCACTGAGCCACACCCCAGCCCCAGTATTTATATTTAAATGTGGTGATATATGTATCACCTCAGCTCCATTAGACAAAATGGTGAAAAATATATGTAGGCAATTAACACATAATACAAATAATAAAGAAACTGTTTTAAAAATCCTCTATTTTATCAAAAATATAAGGATTAAGATAATAAAAAGCAAAAATTGTATAAAAATCCAGTTCTTAGAAAAACCAAAACTCTTAGGAAAACCAAAACTCTATTTGATCTAATAGCAATATTGATTTGTACCAACATCTAGGAAGACAACATGGGCAACATGACACAAATCAAAATCATAATCATCTCTCTAAATTATTCTAAGAAAAAAATTGTAATGAAGAAGAAAGACATTTGTGGGCTGGGGTTGTGGCTCAGTGGTACAGCACTTGCCTAGCACATGTGAGGCACTGGGTTTGATCCTCAGCACCACATAATAATAGGAAGGGAATATTTCAGATTACAAAGGCTTCATAGCCACCCAAGAAATGGCTTACTTCTTGATATAAAATTTAATAAAAGGAAAACACAAGATACAACTTTAGCCCTCAGATCCTTTTGAGACTCGTGCACCAGAAACCCTCAACTAGAGCAGGTTTGAAAGAAATTCTGGAAACTTTAGGCTCAATAATTACATGTTTGTGTATGTGTGTGTGTATTTTTTTTTTTTGGTGGTGGTGGTTCAACCAGGGGTTGAACTCAGGGCCACTCAACTACTGAGCCACATCCCCAGCCCTATTTTGTATTTTACTTAAAGACAGGGCCTCACTGAGTTGCTTAGGGCTTTGCTAAGTTGTCAAGGCTTACTTTGAACTCGCCATCCTCCTGCCTCAGCCTCCTGAGTTGTTGGGATTACAGGCATGGCCACCAGACCCAGCTAATTCCAAGCTATTAAACAGTACTTCTGCATTATGCTTCTGTCACCTAGCCACCCCTAGCTGTTGCACCAGAAAAGAAGTTGGACACAATACCTTTATTTCACTTATTTATTTTTATATGGTGCTGAGGATCGAACCCAGGGTCTCGCATGTGTGAGGCGAGCACTCTACCACTGAGCCACAACCCCAGCCCTAGTCTAAAATTCTTGACCTCCCCAGGAGTGGTGGTGCATGCCTGTAATCCCAGCAGCTCAGGAGGCTGAGGCAGGAGGATCACAAGTTCAAAACCAGCCTCAGCAATTTAGCAAGGTTCTAAGCAACTCAGAGAGATTAAGCACCTCTGGGTTCGTGCCCTTTACCACCCCCAACAAAAAAATATTCTTTATCTCTCAGCTTTCCCTTACCTCCTCCACCAATATAAACCATGGTCTAATATTCATTTTTGTGACTGCTTGCCCCTTTATCAGCCTTGGAACTTGTTAAGTTCCATAAAGTCATGTTTTATTTAACTTAACGTAGAACCATGTACAAGAGGGAATGCAAGGAAATGGGCAATAATTTTGTTAGGCTGGTGGAACTGGGAAAGAATTTTTTAAAATTCACTTTTATGTTTTATTTCACAATTTTTTTTTAAGAGTCAATTTTAGGATAGGTTTCACTGTGTAGTATCTGAAATCAGTTTCGGTGCATTTATATCCAATATAAGTAAGCAAGTTCATCTGGCATAAGCAAGTTTATTTATAAACTTGAAAGACAAGGCAAGGCATTTTTTCCAAGAGTAAGGAAGAGGATCATAATTCCATAGATGCTATCACTTTTTACAAAGCCATAATAATTCTGGGAATAAGAAAGAAGCCAAAGATCTAGGCACCTGAATGTGACTGTGTTGGGTATGATTGAAGGAATAGGCCCGACTTTGAAACACACACAGAGAAATCACATCCAAGTGTTTGACAGTGCTGGCCACCCTCATATTTTTCATTGTGAGCAGTGATGAGTCTGAAGGGCCACACTTGGCAGAGTAGCATAGGACCTACCTTGGCTATGACTCAAGTTCACTGTGAGATTCATTTATTTCCTTTTTCCTGTTGTCAGTAATTCTCCAAAATGTTCCAGTTTTATGATATGGCTTTTAAAGGAATTAAATTTGAATAGCACAAAATTGTATAATTATGTTACAATTCCATTGCAATTATTAACAGATCCAAGTCTGCTCCATCATTATTTGGTAATAATGATGATGATAATAATAACAGCTAATATCCATCGTCTGTTTACCACATGCCAGATACAACGCTAAGCAACAGGGAAAATGATCAGGCCTACTAGCCTGCTAGTTCATGTGTGCTAGTAATTTAACATAAAAAAAAAAAAAAACCCAATTCCAAGAATTTCAGGTAAACTATGATCCGGAGGCAGATGAGTCACATTTAGCTTCCAGAACACATATTGATGAAAAACAGGCCCACATCCCACATGGCAACAATGGGCAACAGCTGAATTTCTGAGGTTTTCTTTAAACAGGGCATTTCCTTTCCCACAGTCCTCATTGGACTTATATCCAGCTTTCCTCCTTCATTTACATAGCTTGCCTATCTTCTATACATTTGAATTCTCAGCCCACGCCTACACATTACACCTGCAATTCAGGCGTCTGCTACTAAATGTTACAAAGCCAATAGGCAGAAATAAAGCTGGCAGGGGAGGAAGGGGGAGAAGTGCTGGGGAGTGATATTGCCAAATTATATTGATATATTGTGTGCATGAATGAGTGTGTAACAGCAAATTCCATCGTTATGTACAACCATAATGCACCACCACTAACAACAACAACAACAAAAAAATATATAAGAGGAAAAGCTAGCAGGGACTTTGGCTATCATATGGCTTGATAGTTTTCCCAAACTTTTAATGGCAGGGAATATTTCTTCTAATAAAATCTTACACAAAGGCCTATCTCTAAACACAGAGGAGTTCTTCTGGCTGTGGATGGGGAAACTCTCAAGAACTACCCAACTTGCTTGGTTTCCCATCTTTCTCCCCTGAGCCCTTTGATACTTGATGGATACTGGCAACTCAGTTCAGCCCCCTCATTCCCCTTCACAAACAAGGGAAGGCACCTATCCTTAGTCACATAGCAAGTAAAGGGTGAAGCAGCCAGTCTGTGATAAGTGATTCAGTATTTAATAAATTCATTAAAATTTTTGTTGAGCTTGTAGAAAATACACCATAATAATAACAAAGACAGAGTAATAGTTTTCCATCTACATCTTTTTCCAGTCCTCTCATTATTCTTTGTCATATGCCAGCAAGTACCTTTACTGGAAGATTTTTAAACTTAATAGTTGAGTGTAGAATTAAGAAAGTCCATGATTTTAAAGCTGAAAGGAACATTGAAAGTTGTTTTTGTTTTGTTTTCATCCCAGACCAGGAGAATGGGGAAGGGTTTGAAAACAATTCCTGCTCTTAACTGTTCCAAGTCACCGTCCTGTTCCAATATATCAAATACATTTGACTAAGGGGTCAGAAGCCAGAACTTTCTATTTTAACCAGTTCTTCCATGAAAATCATAAACAGTTGTCTGTTAAAATTGTGATATCTTTTATTTTGCAGTTTTTTTCCATCTTTGCAACACAACACACCTTTAGCTGGGGTATTAAATATCTCTTTACTCAGAAAGTGCATTTGTAAATTCATGTGTGAATTTATAAGTGTTTGCTCTAGTGTGAATTTTTCTTTTTATTTCCTCCCCCCCCCCCTCCTTTCTTCCACGGTACCCAGAGGCACTGGCCTCAAACTTGCAATCCTACTACCTTAGACTTCTGAGTTGCTGGGACTACAGGCAGGTACCACTGCACCCAGCTCAGCCTGAACTTTTCTGTAAAAATCTAAGATATCTGTGGTCAGAGCTGTTATTTTTAGATTTCCAGTTTATTGCATTGTAGACCAATATTTTTATACAACACAATAAAATCAAATTATTAGACAAATAAAAATTTAAAAGACACAAAATAAAAACTCATTTATATTATTAAACTCTAAACATAAAATTACTCTATCAAGGGCCAAGGTTGTAGCTCAGTTATAGAGTGCTTGCCTAGCACATTGAAGCCTAGGGCTTAATCCTCAGCACCACATTTAAACAAACAAACAAATAAATAAATAAAGGTATTGTATTCATCTACAACTAAAAATATATAACAAAAATTTTTCTTAAGTTATCAAGTAGGTTTAACAGTTTCTAAGTGCCTGTTTCCTATTCTTTACTCGCCCCATCTTATACCAGTAGCAAACACCTCACTAACACTGGAGCTACTTCGAGTAGCTCTGGGGCAAAGTACCATCTAAGTGACTGGTCTGGAGATAGGGCATATTATTAAGTCCACTCATGAAACCAGGTCATGTTCCCAGCTTTCAACCCCAGTTCCAGTCAGCCATTTTGAAAATGTAATTATGGTCCCCAAAGTCTTGGGACATGGTTGCCATATGGCTCATGGAAAAACAGAAGTATACAACCTCTTTACATTGCACCACTCAGAAAAGATCATGTAGAGCAGAGTTCAGGTCTAGAAGGCTTGGAAAATGGACTAAGGAATATGAGGACTTCATCCTGAAAGCAATGGGAAATTATTTTAAAAAATAAAAAGCTTGACTCATATTTGGCTTTTAGAAAGATCAGTCTGCCTGCAATGTAAAGCATGATTTGGAGAGAAACCAGACCCATTAGGAGGCTTGTGCAAGAGTTTCAGGAAACAAAGATCATATGGGTAATAGCAGTAGGGACAATTTCAAGAGCAATTTAAAGGACTCAGCTATTTATCGGATACAAGTGGCAAAGGGCAGGGAGGAATCAACAATGACACCCAGATTTTGGTTTGAAGGATTAGATGACTGTCAGTGCTCTTCACTAGGATGGGGAGCCCAGAAAGACAAAGCTGCTGAAAACCGTGAGTTGGATTCCTGACTGCTTGGCTGTGTGTGAACCTTCCTGACCCTGAGCTGCTGCTCACGGGGGTCTCTAAACTACACTGCCCTGACCTTATGTTCACTCCTCAGATCTCAACCATAAAAGGGCTTGGCAACCAAAAAGGGCTTATTAAGAACTTTAAAGCAACAGAGGAAAAAATTTATTAAGTAATATTAGGTAAAGTAATAAAAATGCAAATTAAAACGAGGCAAAGTTCTTCCCCTCCCTATTAAATTGGCAAAAAAAAAAAAAAAAAAAAAATTTTTTTTTTAATTAGGATTCCTAAAACTGCCAAGGGTGCAAGAAAGCTGGAACTCTCACACGTTGCTGGTGGCAATGTAAATTGGTATAAACTTTTTGGAAGAATTTGGCAAAATGTATTGAGGGCCATAAAAAAGTTTGTATCCTGTGACCCGGTATTTCCACTTCTGGAAATCTGTTCTAAGGAAATAACTCAAAATGTGGGGAAAAGCACTTCATGCACAAAGATGTTTATCACTGCAGAAGCTGGAAACAACCAACGTCCAAAAATAAGATATTGGTTAAATAAATCATGATAAATTTATTTTCTGGCCCCTTGTGCATAATGAAAACGATGGCTAAGAAAACTGTTCTGTAATAGAAAAAGAATGTTTGTGCTATCATGTTAAAAATATATATACAATATACATCTACTGCTATCCCAATTATATAAATAATTCCTGTAAGAAAAAGGTAAGAAGAGCCAGGCATGGTGGCTCATGCTTATAATCCCAGTGACTGGAGATAGATTGAGGCAGAAGCATTGCAAACTAAAGGCCAGCCTTAGCAACTTAGTAAGCTAAGTGCCTCAAAATAAAAAATAAAAAGGGCTAGGGATGTAGCTCAGTGGTAAAGCACCCCTGGGCTCAATCCCCAGTACTGGGGAGAAAGAAAGAGAGGGAAAGGGGGAGAGAGAAAGAGAGAAAGAATTTTTAATAATTATGGGGTTAGAGTAGTAGGTCTACAGGTAACTTCAAAATTTCTTTGAATGTGCTGGGCACAGTGGTGAGCACAGAGCTTCCCAGTGATTCTAGAAGCTGAGTCAGGAGAACTGCCAGTTCCAGGCCAGCCCATCTCAAATAAAAAGGACTGGGAATATGGTTTGATAGTAAAGCACTCCTGGGTTCAATCTTCAGCAGCCCTCCCTCCCCAATTTCTTGAATGAATTTTCCTAAAGTTATTTTTTCTTTTTTTTTAAATTGTTTTATTTAGTTACACATGACAGTACAATGATCTTGACATACATTTGAATCAGATGGGGTATAATTTCTCATTTTTCTGAGTGCACAGGTTGCAGAATCACATTGGTCATGCAGTCACATATATACATACAGCAATAATGAAGTATATTTTATTCTGCTGTCCTTCCTTTCCTCTTAAAGTTATTTTAAATGGCCAAAATGTTTATGCAATAAAAATCATAACATATTACGAAGAAAAATGTTAAATGTTAAAGAAAAATGTTAAAAAATTAAATAATTTTACCTGTGTTAATTACAAATATGTTTGTTTACTCATGGACAAAGAATGAAAAAGATCATAGATAAAAGAAAATAGATGATTTGTCTAGATGAAGAATTTTCAAAATTCTTCACTGTAATTACCATGTTATTTGTGAAATTATATTCTATTCAAGCCATCTACCCAATTTTCAAAAGTCCTCACAAAGACAATCCTCATTTCTTAAGACTTTCCTCATCTTTAGACAAAAAAATGGTTGGTTCTTCTTTTATTTTTTAATATTTTTTTTAGTTGTCGATGGACCCCTATTACATTTTATTTATACTTGGTGCTGAGAATCAAACCCAGTGCCTCACACATGCTAGGCAAGCACTCTGCTACTGAGCTACAACCCAGCCCTGCACTGTGGCATTTGGTTTAGGTTCTCATGATTGTGACCCAATGGTTCTCAAATTTTAGTGTGCATCAGGACATGTGGAGGTAATGGCAGTACCTCATTCCCATAAGTTTCTGATTCAGGAAATCTGGTGGGGGTCTGAGAATTTGCACTGCTAACAATTTCCCTAGTGACGCAGATACTGCTAGCCTGGGGACTATACTCTGAAAACCACGGTAGTGTCAGGTACAGATGCAGTAAGACACTCACCCTCAGGTGCAATGTCTATACTCTTCCTCCATCAACCCTTGCCCATGACTAGTTAATCTGAGAGTAGAGATAATTAATCCAAAGTGTACTATTCACCATGCACATTTGCACATAATTGGTGCAAAAGGCAGGCAAGCTATTCATGCCAGACCAATCAGACTCCTTCCCCATGATTTTTCAGCAGCATTAAATGTATGCATAGAGCCTGCCACGAAGGCGCCTTCCTGCAGTGAAAGGAGCTGGCATGGATCTGAAGGTGTGTGTTTGACCCTGTACCAATTTAGATTCCACATGAAAGTAGGAGACACTGAACTCAAACCATAAACAAAATGGAAAAAAAAAATGTTTAAATTAAATGTCTTCAATAACCTCAGGTAGGGTGGTCTCCTGGGCTGGCTGACACAGCGCTAACCAGTCTCACCAAAGGCCTGTTTTCTCTCTGCTCTTACTGGTTGGACATCGTGATTGGCTCTGTCTGTTCACTGGAATAGAAAGTAAAGGATGCACAAGAGTTAGGTAAAGGCAATGAGCGTAATCAACACAGCCTCAAGCTATGTTATGAGTCACTCAGAGATTCCACAGGATCCAAGAGCTGTCCTAGGAAATCTGCTGTTCCACTCTTCATTCAGTCCTGTGACCCTTACCTCAGTGTCTTTCCTCCTTGACGCTTCACTTGTTTTGGGTTGCTGTAGATTGCATTAGGAATCCTATTACCTTAGTCTACCTTAGAGAAGCTTTTTTTTTTTTTTTTTGGTCACAGTTTCCACTCACTCTTCAGGTAACACGACCCTCCTCCTCTCCCCAACCTTCAGCTTGTGGGTCCAGCTGGGTCCTACCCCTGGTTCAAAGAGCATGTGATTAGGATACAAGTTTATCAGTGCATTATCTCCTCCTGTGCATCACATCAATGATTAGTTGAGGAATGGTTAAAGCCAGTGATGCATTATGAGGCTTTTGTTAATGATCCTGGAGGGAAAAAACTATTCTCCATTTCCCATTAGACATCAGCCTGATAGGTATCCCAGTAGATGTGGGAACCATCTTACAACCACAAGGGAAAAGCCTGCCTGAACATGGAGTCAACCCAAAGAGGGCTCCTGGCCCCTGTTGTGCCTATTCTCTTACCTTGCTGAAGTCATCAAACAAAAGGGCAGTAAATGTTAGGTCCTATCGCTCAAACTCCTACTGCGATTACGGAGTGATTTTTGAAAACAGAGACTGGGTCTTATCTGCAGTTGTGTCCCCAGTGGTTGTAGCACTGGCACATGCATGGCACATGGTACTAGAGAAGTTTCTTGGATGGACTTGAAGCTGCCTCCACTAGACATTTCTAATTAGATTCCAGAACTCTGGGTAGCTAAAAGAGCCTTTGTCCCTTCTCTGGGCAGTGACTGAAAGAAGGCCAGGATCCTTCCTGGGTCATCAGCAGAGATGCACAGGTTTTGGCCATGAGGGAAGCTGCAGTGTGGCTCAAGACTAACTGTTAACTTTAAGTTTCCAGTTATAAGGACAGAGGTCAGGTTTACTCATCCCATTGTTCACCCTCACCCAACTAGGCCTTGAACTGCAGGTGTTTCCTCAAGAACATTTTTTGTAACTAAGAACAATATTTTGTAACTAAGCAGAGGCCCTTCTTATATATTTTGTGGAGGAGCCCAGTAGTAAATCTGAGGTCAAGGACCCAGGACTGCCATGCCCCTTGTTTACCATAGCTGTCAGTATCTCACATTCCAACAGATGCTCATTTCTGGCAGAATCTGAGGCTAAGAGCAGAGAGAGAATTATTGGATCAACCTGACCTCCCTTGGAGGCTAATGGACAATTTCACAGTCCTCTGTTTCGGGTTCTGACCTGAGACTTCTCCAGCCTGTTTGCAGGGCATAGGGGCCTCTCAATTCCCAGCACATTTCATGGCCCAACAGAAATGCTAGAGGCAGAGAACATCACTATCTAAGAACACACTATCCAGAATGGGAGTGCTCAGGCTATTCTTTCAGGGGAGGAATGTGTAACCTGATTGTGTTTCCAAAGAGAGAAGCATGCTTTGTCCTTCAATAGCATCTCAGCTTTCTGGGTCCTTGAGTTGCTTTAATTCCTATCTCTGCCACTAAGAGGTGAGTCAGCTTGATCCTACCAATGTGGGGACAGAGAAGATAGAAAATAAGTGAATGATCTGCTGATGTTTTGCTGGTTAATACTAGAGCTGACCAAGCCCCAGACTCCTGTCTGTAGCAGGGAGACTAACTAACCCAAATCTTCAGACACCACTGTTAATAGATCATTGGAATCTGGCCAAAATACAAGTCTAACCGTGTCACTCCAAATTACTCTCTGGAGACATTTAGAACCTCCCAGACCTGGACCCTTGCCTCTCTCCAGTCCCATCTCTCCCATGACCCATCTCTTAGCTAATACTACAGTGATAATCTTAAGAGTTGATCACTCAAAGCCAGATACCCACTTTTCCATGTCTTTTCCCACACTGTCTCTCTGCCCAGATTATCCTCCAACCTGTATCTTATTCCTCTCTCATGTTCAAAGCCCAGCTCCTATGCCATCATCTTCTCTGTTGATACCTCTTTCTCCCCCATTTCACCCATGACCTTTCAGTTCTGAATGTTCATGGTAGCTTGAATCTGTCTGGTTATACGTGCTGCCTTTGCATAATTCCTATGTGTCTTTTAATGTTCGATTCAGTTATCACCTCTTGCAAGAAGCCTACCCTGATGCTCCCATGTTTGGCTGAGAACCCCATTGAGCTTCATTTCTGTGTGTGTCCCTCCCCCATTAAACTGCGAGAATGTACGTGGAAGGGACAGAGTCAGCGTCATGCTTGACATCCCCAGACTCCAACACCGGGTCTGCTGTGCACTGGGGATAAATATTGTGAGTTTAATTGAGCTGAAGTGCCTGCCAATTGGGACACCTTCTCAGAGACAGACACATTCACAGGGAGCAGTTACCCATGACAAACAAGGGGGGTATTTACACAGTGCCCATTACCAGTATGCTGCATTTTTCTGAAATTAGGGAAGGCAGAATCAGTGAGCCTGACACAGCAAAAAACTCAGTCTATTGCTCTGGCTCCTCCCTGGCATCATGAGAGTTTGTCCCATCAGTTTGCAAAAATTCAAATAAAGCAAGATATGCTAAAAATGAGGCACTCAGCTTGGAGGACACGGCACATAATTATAAATAAGGCACGGTCCTGTCCCAAAGGTTCGCCTAGTGGCACACGCAAAGGAGAGCAGTACACAAGTCTCATGGAGTAGAAATGGGGAGGCATCAGCTTTGTCTGGAGGAATAGAGCAAGCTTCACAGAAGGAGTAATACTTGAACGGGGTCCTCCAAGATGACGATGAAGGAACTGCCAGGCAAAGATGGGAAGGAGGGGGAAGCCACCAAGACAGAGGAACCAGCCTGGGCAAAGATCCGCAGGCTGGAATGGACGTGGCAAGTCTGGATAGCACGCATCTAGCTGGCTGGCATTAAAGGCTTCGTGGGAGATAAAGGATGAGATGAGGACAGAAGGATCACGTGGCTTGCAGGGGGCTTGCGCACTCTGCTAAAAGGTGAGGTTTTTTTTTTATTAAATAAGCATTAGGGAGTCTTGAATGTTTTTAAGCACAGGAATAAAAACTGGCAGCAGTGTTTAGGATAGACAAGAGGGGCAAGAGGGTGCATCAGAAACTATCGCTCTGGTGGGTGAAGATGAGAGCCAGGACAGGGTGCTGTGCTAGGGAAGGGGAGGAAGGGGTGGCTTGAGAGACACTGCGGGGGTGGAAGCACAAGGAGCCAAGCCTGTTCAGCGTCCTGAATCCTTCCAAATCCTTTTTACACATTACCCACATGGCCCCCAGCTCCCCAGCTCCCCAGCAGATCCTTCTTCCCTCCTTGGCTGTTAAATTCTAAGGCAAGGAGAGTCCAAATGCTGACTACATCTTCCTTGGCCCATCTCAGCTTTTGGCAAATAAATTGGTACCGTTCCCCAGAAAGCTTTTCTTGAACTTCATAAAGTTAGCAAAGAAGAGAAGTGTTAACAGTATGATCTGTTGAGTCCCGAATTCTAATCCCAGCCCTAACACTAACCCAGCTTTTTCACTCCCTGAAGCTCTGCCAAAATCAAAAGAGAAGGTCTGTGCCAGACACAAGTCATTTCAGCTGAACAAGCACTCCAAGGGTCACCGAGTGCTGCTAAGCTCGCAAAATGTTCTGCCACTTCACAACTGGCTTGGGCTGCTGGTGGAGGTGAGTGTGAACAACACAAAGGAACATGCAAATGCTTTTCTTTGGTAAACAAATGCTGTAGTGTTAATACTGAATGAAATCAGAAACTCCAAGAAGACAGAAGCCATTCATTCACATAAAAAAAAAAAAGAAAGAAAATGGAAGAAGAAGGAAGGCATTTCTGCCCCTCTCCCAGAAGAGGCAAAAATGATTTATCCTCAGCAGCTAGAGAAAAGTCAAGGGTTGGAGGGACACACAGTACACACTCTGGAATGTCTGGTCTATGTCTAATTCTTCAATAGTATTGCATTTATTCCCCACGACTGCCTTATAAAAGAGCAGATGGGATTACGTCCATTCCTCAGATGAGGAAGGTTTTAAAAGGCAACTATTCAAGGAAATGTGTAAATAAACTTTGCTATAGTGAAATGTGGACTGTATAAAAGTGTTCTTACTTTGAGGAAACAAGAGGAAAAAATAATATTGATTTCTTTGCATCTTTATAAGACTCCAGAGTTCTCAAGGCATACTCACATGATTCTCAGAATGGCTCTCTGAAGGGATAGTAATGCTCTTATTATAGAGGCTGGGAAACTGAGAGGCAGGAAGAAGAAAAGATTTTGACAGTTGCAAACTAAGACTTGAAACATAGAACTGAGTCTTGACCCATATTTTTCCATAGAGGGAGGCTCTGTAAAAGACATGGGGCTTGATTAGAAAGAGAAGGGCATTTCCCCCAGAAAAGGGCCTTGGGGAGATTCAGAGCATCTGGTAAAGAGTCCAAGATCCACACAGCTGGATTATATTGACATTCAATTTTGTCACCTGAGCCAGGCTTGGAGCCATACCATCCAGATTTGAACCCAGACTCTACCTTTTAGCCTCAGATCCTTCTTCTGTAAATGAAAGATGACAAAAATAAGCATTTCCTTCAGAGAGACTGTTGTGAAGAGTTAACATAGGAAAAGAACTTTCAAGAGAATCTGGGGCATAGATAAACTTAATAAAGATTTACCCTCATTACCATAATTATTATCACTAATACTATTTCTTCCACTGGAGAGTCCTGAGGATGAAGCTGAAGGAAACCTCAGAATCTCAGTTTGCAAAGTTAGAACCCAAATGAACAAAAGTAAGAGAAGGTCAACTGTAGTTGAAACAGGATAAAAGTGTCATTTTAGGATGAGTGGTCTGGCGGAAGTACATAGGCTTCCCCGTATGCCTCCCCCTTGTGGTTAGGGCTCCACCCGAGGGCTTCCTCCATCACCATTTTTATCCCAGGGCTCTGTAATTGCTTGTCAATGACCTGACTCCCCAGCTGGACCATGGCTGTTCCCGGTGCGTCTGATGTCTAGGGCAGTGTCTGGAGGAAGAGTGGAGTGACAGTTTAGAAGGGGAAGAGTCTACTGGGAAACAAGCCAGGAGACAGACGCATGGCTCTGGGGTAGGACAGAGGCAGAGGGAGTGAGGAAAAGCTAAGAGATGTTTGGAAGAAAGGGCAAACTGGAGTTCATGATGACACATATTGGAGCTAATGGGAAAGGAGGAGTCAGGGTTGACTCCAAGCCTGGGCTCCTGGACACTGGCAATGGCCTTGTTAAAAAATAAGAAAGAAATTGGTTTGCGGGAGGGCCTTCATTTTCCCCTTGTTGAGCTTTGTTGAAGTTGCTGGTGATATTGGGCAGTGTGGAGCAAGAGAGATACTGGCTGGAGATGGAGATTCAAGAAGAAACAAGTTCTTCTGGGAAAAGAGTACCTTCCAGAAGAGTGATGAGGTTGGCCAGTCAGAGATCGTGGAGGAGCTTTAGGACAGAGAAATAGCAGGCAGATGGCAAGAAGGACTGTAATTCCCAGCCTGTCAGTTTTGCCTCAGGCAGCCCTTCCCAGCTGGTGGGGCTGGCTTTAAAGCCCACCTTGGAGAGCCAACCTAGATGCCCTTCAGTGGATGAATGGATAAAAAAAAAAATGTGATATATATACACAATGGAATTTTACTCAGCAATAAAAGAGAATAAAATCATGGCATTTGCAGGTAAATGGATGGCGTTGGAGAAGATAATGCTAAGTGAAGTTAGCCAATCACAAAAAAACCAAATGCCAAATGTTTTCTCTGATATAAGGAGGCTGACTCATAGTGGAGTAGGGAGGAGGAGCATGGGAGGAATAGATGAATTCGAGATAGGGCAGAGGGGTGGGTGGGGAAGGGAGGGGCAGGGGATTAGCAAGGATAGTGGAATGGGATAGACATCATTATCCAAAGTGCATGTATGAAGACACGAATTGGTGTCAACATATTTTATATACAATCAGAGATATGAAAAATTGTGCTGTATACGTGTAATAAGAATTATAATGAATTCTGCTGTCATTTATTTTTTTTAAACAAAAGAATCAATTAAAAATAAATAAATAAATAAAGCCCACCTTTGGCCCTGCCCAGGTATCATGTGTGTGTATGTGTGTGTGTGTGTGTGTGTGTGTGTGTGTGTTGCTGAGGATGGAACCCAGGGCCTCACATATGCTAGGCAAGTACTCTACCACTGAGCTATATCCCAACCCCGAGATATCCTCTTTTTGTGGTGGGTACCAGAGATTAAACTCCCAGGGACACTCAACCACTGAGCCATATACCCCATCCTTTTTTTTTTTTTTTTTTTTTGTATTTTATTTAGAGACAGGGTCTCACTGAATTGCTTAGTGCCTTGCTGTCGCTGAGGCTGGCTTTGAACTCATGATCCTCCTGCCTCAGTCTCCCAAACTGGGATTACAGGTGTGTATCACCGTGCCTGGGCCCAGATATCCTCTTGCACACCACCTCCTCACCCTGCCCTTCGCTGCTCTTCCCTTCCCTTCTCTTCCCTTCCCTTCAGTGCTCCCATTTTTTTCTCTACTTCATAAGAAAGACATAAAATACAAGCAAGCGCATTTACTAGGTGTGTTGAAAGAAGAAATGTGGCTTTTAGCTCTTGGAACCACTTGCTCCCCTTGTCTTCCTTTCTCAAGCCACACTTTGTCCAAGATGTGCCGATGGAGGAATTGAAATGAAGAGGAAAACCGCTTTATATCAGAACACACCAATTTAGCTTAAAGTAAAGCCAAAAGAAGAGCAAGCCATTTTACTTTTAAATTATTTGTTCTGGTTTCTTGAAACATTTATTATAACTGCAGCTATTAAGAACCCATAACGTCTCATTTCTTTTCTTTTTTTTTTTTTTTGTATCAGAGAGTGAACCAGGGGTGTTCAACCACTGGGCCACATCCCCAGCACTGCCCCCCCTTTTGTTGTTTAATTTTGAGACTGGGTTGCTAAGAGCCTCACTAAATTGCTGAGGCTGTCTTTGAACTAGCAATCTTCCTGTCTCAGCTTCCTGAGACACTGGAATTACAGGTGGGTGCCACTGCGCCAGTCTAACTTCTCATTTCTGGATTTCTACAGGAAAAGCACCCCTGCTGGAGTTCTCAGGAGAAAGCAAACACATCATTATTTGCACACTTCTGCCTCCCCCTGGCAAGTGGAAAATCAGTGAAAAGAAAATCAAAGCCCTTCCACACTATGGTAGAAGGGGAAGAAAATCACTTTTGGAGCCAAATAATCTTAGGTGTGCTCTGCAACTAACGGGCAACTCATTACCTTTCTGAGCCAGCTCTCTGCCTGATCCAAAAGAGCTGATACTGGACTCTTGCCTCAAGAGACAGTTGTGGTGGTGAGATGAGGGGGCTAAGTTCTTTGCACAATATAGTGTGCCACACATAGCAACTCTCAGGAGTCTCTGCTGGTTCATGAACCTCCAGACCTCTGCTATCTGCAGACCTCTAGGGGCACCTCAAGGGAAGGATCAGCTAGGGAGTTTACCCCCAACAGGGATTTCAGTCTAATGGCTTCAGAGGTGGTGCTTTATCACACATTTGCTCAGGTTTCAGTCTGATTTGATGAAGATGTAAAGAAACTTCTCATATTTGGGGTGCCCAGAGCAGCCTGGCTCCCTAGGCCAATCAAATGCAATTGGCACAAATTTGACCCCATTTCCAAACAAAGTGTCTATTTCTTGCCAAAAGGGGGTCCTAGAAATACTGAACTGTCTACCTCATCAAGTGGGACACTTGCTTGGATGGGATCCAAGCATGTTGGAGTCCTGGCCAGCCCAAAGCACCCAACCACTTTGGGAGAGAGCAGGCAGGAAGTGATGGCTCTATTTTCATGTTAAATCCCCATTTGGCCTTGGAAATGTTAAAAATAAACTTTCACCTGCATCTGATTTTCCTTTGTTAATGCAGCTATTGTCTGTTTGAACAAAGAGGTAGCAAGGGCCTCGTTTTGAGCAGTTCACAGAGTTCAAGCCAGAGCCCAAATTGGAGAGACACAGATGTTAATGAACAAGAGGACCAGCAAGAGTGCACTGGGAATGGGAAGCTCACCCAGGATTTCAGGCTCCTGGTGGCAGACTGGGGACTGGGTGCTGCTGACCCAGTTCTTTTCTGTCAGCAGCCCCAACTGACTCTCAGGAGAAGGACCTGAGAATTGCCTGTGGATTTCCCCCAAACAACTTCATATCAGAGGGAGACTTTTTGTGATTCAGTTCATGACTCCAACTCTTGCCTCCCCCTTGCTTACATTTTGGAGATTCCCATCAAATGGGGTGTGGTTACAATAGGAAGAGAAATCACAAAATAAGCATTATAGAATTTATTGGTTACATTGGCATCAGTATGTCGTTATAGAGACGGCTTGGATGTAAATACATTACTTTCACTTGCATAACCTTGGGCAAATGACTTGGTCTGTCTGATCCTCAGTTTGCTTCTTTATAAAATAGGCATAAAACACTTGTGTTGGTTAAGGCAATAACTGCTACAATAAACACACACACACACACACACACACACACACAGTGTAGCAATTATTGCCTTAACCTATGTTGTTGCCTCTAACACTATGGAAATTTATTTCTGGGTTGCATAAAGTCCAAAACAGGTGTTCCTCATCTGTGGGCCACTCTCCTTTAAGATGGAATTTAGGTGGCTGGGCTTTCCTAAACGCTCTTCCCTAAATGTGGCTTTCAAGGTCATGTGGCTTGTGCACATGAATCACACGTGCAGAGGGAAGATGATGGAGGATTTCAGCAAGGGGAAGAGCTGTAAGGCAGCCCTAGAAGTGTCACACATCACTTCCACTCCCACGCTAGTGTCTGTAACTCAGTCACACGGCTGCAATTAATTGCAAGAAAACACTGGGAAATGAGGCCCAGCTGTGTGCCAAGGAAGTCGAGGAAGCAGGTTCGGTAAACATCTAGCTAGGCTTTGTCACGGACACCAGCGTTACAGGGAGATAGGCTTACGTGAAATGGTGACCATTTCATGAAAAGTGCAGTTTTCAAAAAAATGTTGGTTCCTTTCTTCTTTCTCTTTTCCTGTGGCCAAACATTTGCTAGAAGCAATGAGGGAGCATATCATTTCTGATAACACACAAATAGGAGCAATGACTGCCAACAAGCTCCTACACCCCCACAGTCACTGCCCCTGGTTTTCCCATCACCAAAGCGGGGTGGACCCTGGAGTACTGTTCAGGTTCCTTTCCTTGTGATCGAGGCATTCTTCTACAATCCCTACCACTTCACCAAGCCGCAAAATCAGAAGGCTCAGGTGCGAAGCCTAAGCCAGGAAGCCATCATGTTAGGAACAGCTGAGACAAGTTGCCTTTTGTTGTCCCTGTTTCTATTAAAATTTATTGTTCATGCCTCTCACAGGTGTGTTGCCAGTTCCCGTTGGCTTAATCCCTGCCACTCCTTGCTGTCTGATATCTGGCCTGCTCCTTCATTTAGCAGCCTGGCACTTGGAAGCATTTGGGTTTGATACTTGCAAGGCCTCCTGGGGGCTCTCTAGATTTCCATGTTGGGCTTCCACACTCAACCCTGGGACCTGTCTTGTCCACTGAACAACCATTTGGCCCTCCTGCCTATACCCTGAGACCTACCTCTGCTCTCTGCTTTCTCTTTTTATACACATACATGAACTTTTTGTATTTTTTAGGGTATTTGTGTTGTTGTTGTTGTTATCTTTGGTACCAGGGATTGAACTCAGGGCCACTTTACCACTGAAACACATCCCCAACCCCTTATATGTTTTCTTGTGAGACAGGGTCTCACTAGGTTGCTGACATTGGCTTTGAACTTGCAACATTCCTGCCTCAAACTCCCAAGCAGCTGTGATTACGGGTGTGAACCACCACGTCTGGTTGTTTTTGTTTTTTAACACAAGGTCTGTGGTGTTATTGCCTAGGTTGCTCCCCAACTTCTAGGTTCAAGCCATCCTCTCACTTCAGTTTCCCAAGTACCTGGGACTACAGGTCCACACCATTGTCTAAATCACACACAGGAATTCTGTGATACTTCCGTCCCCTAAGTGCTTAGCCCAGCATTGGTTTCATTATTCTCTGTGTGTGCGTCTGGGAGACAGAGTTAACAAGCACAAGCAACATCCTATTGAAAGTTGTAGCTAACAGCCTATAAGTAGACATGGCTTCAGCAGCTTTTGGAGGGGTGACCTTTATATAGTATTGCAGGTGAATATTTATACAGTGTTCCTAAGAAAAATACGTTCAAATTCCACACAAGTGAATTCCAGATAAAGCTGATGGCTCAATTCTTTCATACCTAGAGAACTTATTGATCAAAGTTCTGATGTGGAGAGAAGTTCAGACTGGAGGCAGACAGATATAAATCCTGGCTCTGCTATTTAATAGCTGTGTGGCTTTGGGCAAGTTATCTAAACTCTCTGAAATATGCTTCTTTATCTGTAAAATGAAGAGATAACCTTGTTTGGAGTATTTGCACACAGATTTAATGGAAGTATGCATATCCATTTCTTAGTATAGAAGCTGGAACATAAACATTCATAATTATTACATTTGCCATAAGGTAGAATTAGGACAATTTATAATATTTGTTATAATTTTAAAATAATTGCTTTATATAAAAGTTCAACCTAAAAGTACTATGTTTTTATTATAAAAAACTAGGCAGCTAGGTCCAGTGATATGTGCCTGTAATCCCAGCTTCTTAGGAGGCTGAGGCAGGAGGATTGCAAGTTCAAGGCCAGTCTCAGCAATTTAGCAAAGCAAAAGCTAAAAAGGACTAGATGCAGCTTCATGGTAAAGCGTCACTGGGCTCAATTCCCAGTACAAAAAAAAAAAAAAAACTGAGGCAAAGGAAAAACTTCAAAGAAGAAAATAGAAATTAACCACAATTCTGCTTTTAAATGAAAACCCTATTAACATTTTGGTATATTCCTCTCAAAATCTTACCATGTGTGTGTAATTTACACAATTGAGTTTAGAATAGATACAATGCCATTTTATATTTACTTATTACTTTTACATTTATTACTTACTTATTACTTTATTTATCTTGGGTGCTGAGGATTGAATCCAGGACAGCAATGAGCCACATCCCAACCTACAATGTTATTTCACATTCAGTATTTCTCATTATAATTTTATTAATTATTTTTCAGGAAAAATCCTTCACAAATGATAGTTCTAAAGAGTTTTAAATTGAAAGGAATTTAAAAACTTAAATGAACTGCCCATTCCTCCAATGCTGAACATTTTGCTTACTTCTGTTTATGTGGTGGTCATCTTTCTCAAACACAACACTTCCAATCTAAATCCTTGGAATTTCACTTTTATCTCTATTTATGCTGTTTACTTAAGACAGTTTCTCTAGAGAATTAACCAAGGACAGACTGCACACTCCCCGCCCCACTCCACCCCCCTGCCCAGAACTGGAGATTGAACTCAAGGCTTTGTGATTGATAAACAAGTGCTCTAACCACTGAGCCACATCCTCAGCAATGATGAGCAAAATTTTAATCATCTTGCAACACTCAGCTGGGGAGTTCTTCAGTCATAGTGTAAGAACTCCAAAGTGTTTCAAAACCCATGTTTTTGCCTTCCTGTTCACTTCTGCGAGGGGTCTGAGACCTGACTGCCTTGCCAGTGTTGGAGAGTGGGCATGCCCAGACTGCATTTCCTTTTCCTAACCACATTCCAGATTCCCTTGGGTAGTGTGTCTCTGTCCCTTGGGTAGTTTGATGGGACCTCAAAGTTGCAAGGATCACAGGAGGATCACAGGAGCACAGCAGGTAGAGATAGCAGCTGCAAGAATAAGGGTCCACAGCTCCCAGGTGGTCAGCAGGCCCTTGTGTTCTGCATTCCTGGGGCAAGGCCTGGGAGCCCTCTACCTAGTAAGCTCACCTTGGCCGGAAGGGCTCTCTCTGTAGGTGTGGAGGGAGTCTGGATGAAGCCTTTGGGTAATGCCCTGGCTCCTTCTTTCCTCTGCCTAACCCCAAATAAGGGACAGAGAAGGTACCTAATCCCAGCACCAGGCCCAGAGACGGTACCCAGCGCATGTCTGTTGAAATGACCATGGAAGGTGACTGACAGGCTGAAAGCAAGAGGCCAAATGGCTGTAATATACACCCTATAACTATCTCCTTTGTCTCTGTCCCCAAAAGAGCCCCAAGAAAAATCCACCTGGGGTGAGGCTGGCGCCACCCTTTCTCATGCTAGGCTTATTCTGCCATCTAGTGGCAGGCAGAAGAAGATGGAAGGGACAGCACCTTGGGTGGTGGGTGGTTAGTAAGTGATGAAGGGACTGTCAGGGGGGCCAGGGCTCAGGAGACAGGTCAGGGGTCACCAAGAGCAGTCTAGGGGGCCCCTCAGAACTTAGGAGCAACATGCTGGAGGCCAGGGCAGGAACTACTCTCAAGAATAAGTAACAGCTGTTTCATGAGCACTTCCTGTGTGAAAGACGGTGCCAAGGGCCTTTCCTCTTTCTTCCTCCCAGCAATCCTGGTGGGAATGGGGAAACCAAAGCCCAGGGGTCAAATAACCTGGCCAAGTTCAACTAGTCTGTGGCAGAGATAATGAAATCCAGCATTACCTGACTTCATAGCCCAGGTTTCTAGAGAAAGTTCTAGAATGATGGAGATAAATCTCCTTCCATGTCCCTTCCATTCCACCACCACCACTAACCCACCCCCCCACTCTCAAATCACAGAGGATGGCTTCATTCACTGGGGTGCACAGCTCGACTTCAGTTCCTCTCCTTCAGTTCCTCTCTTGAGACCCCAGGTTTCTAACCAAGGGGAAGCTTTGCTCTCCCTTGTCCTGGAGGTTACAGTGCGGGGGGCGGAGGGCAGGTAGAGGAGTGGTGGTGCAATCCCTGTCCACTGTCAACAAATATCAAACTCTCTTGGACTAACTTCTGAAGTTCTTTTTACCTCCTTGGTTGTGTAAGAGCGAGGTCTCTAAAATGCACTGGGTCACTTCAGATCAGCCACTGTAATGTTTTATTCTAAATCCTGAAAGGACTTCTCAGGCTTTCTAGGAACAAAGGTTGAAGTTAGCCCAGGGCTACTCCACCCTTGTTCTGGACAGAAATAATCAACTGCCACCCCAGCAAACACACAACTGGACCAAGAGACCCTCTGTCTATAGCCCGTGTCCATTTTGGAACCCTGAAGTTTATCTAGAAAATAGCAGCCATTCTTCCTGTTGGATTTTTTTTATGATTTAAAATATAAAAAATTATTTATTTTCATATGACAGTAGAGTATATTTTGAATTATATATACATAGAAGAATTATAACTTATTCCAATTAGAATCCCATTATTGTGGTTGTACAAGATGTGGAGTTACATTGATCATATATGAGGATAGGAAAGATGTATCTGATTCATTCTACTATCTTTCCTATTATCATCCCCTTGGTCTAATCCAATAAACTTCTAATCTTTCCCTACCTTCTGTGGGTTAGTATCCACTTATCAGAGAGAACATTCTGCCTTTTGGGGGGCGTGGGGTTTGTGTGTATGACTGGCTTATTTCACTTAGCAAGATATTCTCAAGTTCTATTCCTTTACTGGCAAATAATTTTATTCTTCTTTATGGCTGAGTAATATTCCATTGTGTATATAGACCACATTTTCTTTATCCATCCATCTGTTGAAGGGCATCTAGATTGGTTACATAGCTTGGCTATTGTGAATTGAGCTTCTATAAACATTGATGGGTTGCATCACTGTAAAATGCTGATTTAAAGTCCTTTGGGTATAAACCGAGGAGTGGGGTAACAGAGTCAAATGGTGGTTCCATTTCCAATTTTCTAAGGAATCTCCGTACTGTTTTTCAGAGTGGTTGCACCAATTTGCAGTCCCACCAGCAATGTATAAATGAACCTCTTTCTGGACATACTCACAAACATTTATTGTTACTTGTATTCTTGATAATTGCCATTCTGTCTGGAATGAGATAGAATCTCAGTGTAGTTTTAATTTGCATTTCTCTAATTGCTAGAAATGTCGAACATTTTTTATATATTTTTTGACCATTCATATTTCTTCTGTGAAGTGCCTGTTCAGTTCCTTAGCCCATTTATTGATTGGGTTATTTGTTTTTGGGGTGTTAAGTTTTTGAGTTCTTTGTATATCTTGTGGATTAATGCTCTAAGGTGCTGGTGGTAAATATGTTCTCCCATTCTGTAGGCTCTCTGTTCATGTTCTTGATTGTTTCCTTCACTATAAAACTTTTTAGTTTGTTACTGTCCCATTTATTGATTTTTTATTTTATTTCTTGTGCTTTAGATGACTTATTGAGGAAGCTGGTTCCTAAGCTGACATGATGGAGATTTGGGAATACTTTTTCTTCTAGTAGGCACAGGATCTCTGGTGTAATGCCTAGGTCCTCGATTCACTTTGAGTTGATTTTTGTGCAGGGTGAGAGATAGGGGTCTACTTTCATTTTGCTATATATGGATTTCCAGTTTTCTCAGCACAATTTGTTGAAGAGGCTATCTCTTCTCCAATGTATGTTTTTGGCTCCTTTGTCTAGTATAAGATACTTGTATTTATGTGGGTATGACTCTGTGTCTTCTAATTTGTCCATTCATCTTCATGTCTGTTTTTGTGCCAATGCCATGCTGTGTTTGTTACTATAGCTCTGCAGTCTAATTTAAGATCTGGTATTGTGATGCCTCTTGCATCAATTTTCTAAGTATTGCTTTGGCTATTCTGGGCCTCTTATTTTTCCAAGTGAATTTCACGACTGCTTTTTCTATTTCTATAAAGAATATCATTGGACTTTTAATAGGAATTGAATTAAATGTGTATAGTGCTTTTGGTAGTATGGCCATTTTGACAATATTAATTCTGCCTATCCAAGAACATGGGAGATATTTCCATCTTCTAAGGTGTTCTTCAATTTCTTTCTTTAGTGTTCTGTAGTTTTCATTGTAGAGGTCTTTCACCTCTTTTGTTAGATTGATTCCCAAATATTTTATTTTTTCGAATGGGATAGTTATTGTGAGTGGGATAGTTTTCCTGATTTCTCTTTCAGCTCATTTGTCATTGGTATATAAGAATGCAAATGATATATGGGTGCTAGTTTTACATCCCACTACTTTGCTGAATTGATTTATGAGTTCTAGAAGCTTTCTGGTGGAGTTTTTTGGGTCTTCTAAATATAGAATCATGTCATTGGTAAATAGGGATAGTCTGAGCTCTTCTTTTTCTATTTGTATCCCTTTAGTTACTTTCTTTTGTCTAATTGCTCTAGCTAGGGTTTCCAAGACTATGTTGAATAAGGTGGTGAAAGAGAGAATCCCTGTCTTATTCCAATTTTTAGAGGGAATGCTTTCAGTTTTTCTTTATTTAGAATGATGTTGGCCTTGGGTTCAGCATGTATAGCTTTTACAATGTTTAGGTGTATTCCTACTATCTCTAGTTTTTCTAGTGTTTTGAGCATAAATGGATGCTGAATTTTGTCAAATGCTTTTTCTACATCTATTGAGATAATTATATGATTCTTGTCCTTAAATCTATTGATGTGATGAATTATATTTATTGATATCCATATATTGAACCAGCCTTGCATTCCTGGTATGAACCCTACTTGATCATGATGCACTATCTTTTTAATATGTTTTTGTATGTGATTTGCCAATGTTTTATTAAGAATTTTTGCATCTATGTTCATCAGGGATATTGGTCTAAATTCTTTTCCTTGATATGTCTTCATCTTTGGGTATCAAGGTATTAGCTTTATAGAATGAGTTTGGAAGGGTTCCCTCCTTTTCTATTTCATAGAATAATTTGAGGACTATTGGTATATGTTATTCTTTGATGATCTTGTAGAATTCAGCTGAGAAGCCATCTGGTCCTGAAACCACCTATATTTAGTTTAAAGGAATTTTTGTTTTGTTTTGTACCAGGGGTTGAACTCAAGGGCACTCAACCAATAAGCCATATCCCTAGCCCTAGTTTGTATTTTATTTAGATACAGAATCTCACTGAATTACTTAGAACCTCACTTTTGGTGAGGCTGGCTTTGAACTTGCAATCCTCCTGTCTCAGCCTCCCAAGCCGTTGGGATTACAGGTGTGCATCACCACACCCAGCAAGGGTTTTTCTTTATCTTTTCTTTTTAGCAATTTATCCAGGCCCATTTTCTAGGGCTGAGCATGAAAGGTTGCATTGAAAAGGACAGTTGTCCTCAAATGTACTTTGTGATTTTGCCCCAATAATAGAAAATTGTCTACATAACATCAACATAATTTATTCAACAAACACCGTTTAATGCCTTAAAAAAAAAAAAAAAACTGTTTGGCACCACAAAGACTATCTCCAAAGTCAGATCCCAGGCCATGATATCCTCTCATACACGCACCACCGCTCAGTCCTTACTCAGTTGCAATGTCTGCCTCAGGATAGTGGTCCCCTTGACTTCCAGAAGTGGATAATCCCTAGGCTTCAAAGTAACTGTTGCAAATTCTTACCACCCCTCTAACCTATGTGCCTGTTTATTTCTCTTTTCTTGTCATTATATGGTCAATTAACTTATTCATTCATTTAGTCAATCAATATTTATTAGTCACCTATTACATAGAAGGCACTGGGATAAAGAGGAATACAAATCACTCATAGCCAGGAAGAAGACTAGCAATTACAATACGGCGTAGAAAATGTTAATCCAGTGATACACAAAGGTACTCCGGGAGCCCTTCTGTCACATCATCTTTCCACTTCCATGCCCTTCCTAGGCCTTGAGTCCAGCTTCCTGCCCTTCACCCACTGCAGATCCTCTGCATTTCATTTGCAGTAAATTCATTTGCAGGGTTCCTCTAGCTCTGGCATGACACAAACCCAGCCATGAACTGGGAAGGAACCACAGCATCCTTGGCAAGTAGACAACACCAATAAGAAAACACAGAGGCTGGGAGAGAAGTCCGCAAACATCCCACCAGTTCTGGAGGTTTAAAAACAAACTGTTGTGGGATGGATAAATGAAGGATAGATGAATGAATAGACAAACAATTGAGTGATGATGCAATAGAGGCTTTAATGAGTGAATCAGAGAATAAACTCCCAACCCTGAAGCAACACTGAATTTCAGTTTCCAAAGCTTGTGCTTGTTCATGAAACACCATGTTCCCCAGAAGACTCTCTACAAAGATGTTGGTTTCAAAATTCAAGTTACTTCAAAGTTCACAGAAAATTTTGTGATACACTTGAGAAGGTGGAGCCACCTAGGGGAATTTCAGAACTGACCCTTGAGATCACTCTTCCTAGGGGAAAGCTGAGTGGCCTCCCATTCATGATGCTCCAAGTTCATCAGGCCAGAGCTTTTTGAGGTGACTTGGTTGTTGGAAAGAGAAAGCTACAGAAGGTGATATGGGGGCAGGAGGGATAGTTCAGTGGTAGAATGCATGCTGAGCATGCACAAGGAACTGGGTTCCATTCCCAGTGGGAAGGAAGAAAGAAAGTGCTTTCATTTAACCAAATAGTTGGACCACCTTAATCACAAGCTGTAAAATTTTATGTGAATCCAATACTGTGCCAAATCACTAAAGCAATGTTTCCTACTAAAAAGAGGATTAAAGGGGTCTGCAAATAACTGCATTCTAACATATCTGTTCAATAAATGTGGATGTTGTGCTACAGATAGGAACAGGATTACAGAGGCTGTGAGGTCGAAGCCTGTCTGAACAGCTGATTTTTCTATAAGTCTTTAAGGGCTCCTAGGTTCTCCGAGATAAACTGGCTGAAGCTTCTGACTTTGGGATTTAGACGGTGGGTGAGTTTGACATCACAGTCTGGCTTCATTTGATAAAAGCGACACATATCAGCCAATTCCTTTGCTGCAGGGAATCCCAACTTTTCATAAGCTTCCGGGGTGATCTTTTAAGAACAAGTAAAAAAGGAGAAAATGTTATAACCCATTTAAAGTAAGATAAAAAGATGATATTCACCGTAATGATGATCTAAGTCCACAATTTTTTAGCTCAACTCCAAAATCCAAGAAACTCAAATGTGTTTCACATGTAATTAGGCAAGAAACTGACTTTGCTGAACTAATTTAGTGACAAATCTGATCTGAACTATGTAAAAACTATTTATAGTCTTTAGTTATCCCATTTAGTTGAAATATTCCAATACTTTACCACAGTGATACTGGTATATTTGATTACAATTTCCTGCCCCAGCCCCTGCTGGTGATATTACATGATGTATGTAGACCATACCCCATATAAAAGCTGAAGGATTCTGAAAGCCACGTTGTTTTAGGACCCAAGTACCTTGGATAAGGTGCTAGATATGTATACCACCCTTCACTTGAGTGGCATTTCATAGTGCTTTTGTCTGAATTTCCTCATAGGATTCCTCAGCTGGTCTCTGGTATACTCCACCCACCTGGGACTCCGTGTAAAAGTCAAGGTCCCTAATGCTGAACCTGCTTTCTCCTTAAAGATGGCTGATGTCCCATTCATCTTTTCTCCATTCTTGGTTAGACATTTGCATTTTTCCTTCAATCATCATAGCCTCTGCCAGAACCACACAGGCCTGAATAGAAGTAGAGCCCATCCTATACCTACTGAACTGCCTTCAGTGAAATTCATTTCTCCAATCCTTTCTGACACTAACTAGATCAATAATTGTTCCCACTGAATAAGCAAAGCTCATTTCTAACTATCTGATCCAGTATAATCTGTCTTTAGACTCCAGAGATGAACTTTGACCTTACAATTGCACTTGGCCTTTAAAAAAAAATTGACAAGCCTGGCGCACACCCATAATCCCAGCAACTCAGGAGTTTGAGGCAGGAAGATCGCAAGTTTGAGGCCAGCCTCAGCAACACAGTGAGGCCCTGAGCAAATTAGCAAAACCTTGTCTCAAAATATAAATTAAAGAAAAAATTTAAAGAACTGGGAATATAACTCAAGCATGCCTGGATTCAATCTCCAGTACCAAATAATAAAATTAAATGAAAAAAATTTTAAATGTGACAGACATAACAACTTATGTAAAACCATGATTTTCACATGCCTCTTACAATAATGAAAATTCAAGAACAACCTATATGTCCAGCAATAAAAGAATAGTAGAATAAATTATGGTATATCTACTCTAAGAATATTAAAATTTGTTTTGAAGGAATTTAGCAAAATAGAAAAATGTTCTTAATTTAATGTCAAGTTCAAAGGCCAGATACAAAATGGCACACTTAATGTTATTTTAATTTTATTAAGTATATGTGCATATACTTATTATATATACTGGAAAAGATAGAAAGAAAATCAACCAAATCTGAATAGTAACTATCTCTGAGAAATTTAACTGTGTGCGATTTTTATATTCTTTTTCATAATTTCCGGAGTTTTTTTACAATAAGAATTCATTATTTTAGAAATCAGAAAAAAACTAAAAACTTTGAAAAAGAAGGCTCTATGTAAGAAACATGGGAGATGGCTTAAAATCTGTCACCTCAAGTCATTTTCTTCTGCTGTAACTCTGACGACTAACATGCCTCAATAAAATAAGGAATTTTTTACTGTAGATTTTTGAAGAATCTTTTGAGATTTTTTTCTGTTATGTCTCACTTTGTAAGACAACCATGTTTCCTCTGGGGATTAGATAGTTTCAGCCAATCCAGAACTTCTGGTAGGAGTTTGGTCTGGAGCCTGCATTCACCAAAACACCTCAACAGCCTCCTTTGGCCAGACTTGAGTGGGTGGAGGGGCTGGGACAGGTTGTGTAGTGGTGTCAGACAAGGAAGACTGGATCGCCACCTTGTGGCCACATGTACCTTCCCCAGAAAAATGATAATGTCCAAGCATTTTCCCAGTCCACACATAGATGGTGTTGTCTTCAAGTGAGACTAGTTACTAATAACAGCATTAACCACTCCATAGAACTCTGTGCCTCTACTGCCCTAGAACTTTTGGTGCCAGAGAAGCATTAGCTGAATTAGGAAACAACATAATGTTCCAAGAATAGAATGCCCACACTCCTTCCCCTTTACTTCTCCCCCCTCACCCCCCTGTGGTGCTGGGGATTGAACCCAGGGCCTTATGCAGGCTAAGCAAGCACTCTACCAACTGAGCTATATCCCCAGCCCACTTTCCTTCTTTCTTAAAAAGTTCAAATCCCACAAGACAAAATGAATATAAGACTTAAATGCAAATGTTCCAGGAGAGGGATCACCAAGAAGACAATGTACACTCAGCGACAAGAGACTGAGCAGACTTTCTGTGAGTCCATGGTTGAGTGAGTGACCTTCATGAGTTTGGGGATAACTTTTCTCTAGGAAATTTTATATGGTTTCAATGAAATACTCAGATGTTATTTTGTGGCTAGATTGACACCTACAATATTTTTTACCAGTCTCAGTCTCTTCAAACCCCAATACCTGAGGCTGAATTGGGAATCTAGACATCCCCTCAAGATTCACTGGACCAAGAGCTGCTTATGTAAACAAGAACCAAGCTTCCACCCCTAACTTCAGGAAGCATCCTAGAATAGGGATCCACACCCTTTTTGTTAAGGGCTAGATATAAATAATTTAAGTTTTGTGGGCCATATGGTCTCAGTGTATCATCAAAACAGCTCATTCTTTCTCCTCTTATCAACAACCTGCTTGGGGAAATAGCTGTAGTGCTCAATATCACCAATCCTTTTCACTTGGCTATAAAAGATCTGTCCTCTCCATATAACAATCCTTCCTCTATGATTTATAGCACCTTAGTTATTGAGGGTTTACTAAGCATCATAGCCAGTGTCAAGCACATGCCATAACATCTCAGTTCATCCTCACAACAATCCACAATGGAGGTATAATAATATTTTTTAAACACCCAGAAACTGAGACTGAGAGAGGGTAAGGTGCAGAGATTCCACACACAGACACGCAGAGTTAGAACACGTCAATTTCCCCAACAGCCACTGGCTTCTTGACCGTTATTGCAGAATTTAACATGTCAGCCCTATTGCTACCCTCTACCTGTACAAAATCTTGTCCTCCTCAAGGACCTCTTTTGAAGCCCCCTTCTCTCCTGAAGTCTTCTCCTACTGTCCTCTGTCCAGATAGTCTGGACAACACAATTAAGCACCCGTGTTACGCTTTGAGATGCTCACGGTGACTTTCTTTATGTGCATCAACATTTTTAGCCTGGTACATAATAAGTTCTTGATACAAACCTACTACATGTCAAACACCAAGGTAGGTCCTAAATATATCCTGATTTCACAAGAGCACTTTAAGGTAGACACTTGACTTCAAAAAATGAGGAAACTGAGGCTTAGCGGGGGACTAAGAGCCTTGTCCCCATCAGCCTTTTCTGATGCATTTAGCAGTGAGAGCTGAGGAGAGGAGTCAGGATGGTGTGTGAGAGAAAATTTGTACCTCAGTCTTCAGATTCTAAGTTCCTTCCACCCAAAAGTAATTTTACTTTAACAAGCTGATTAATCTTGAGTCAAAGAAATAAAGCCATTATGGGAAGGATTCAACCACATTAATCAATGAAGATAGGTTCATGTGATCACAGTCCTCTTCAATTTCTTAAACCCCACCTAAATCCACTGAAAGTCTAGTGAATTTGTGAGTTAATAGTATGTTAACCAAGGTAGCCCCTCATAATCCTAAGAACTCACCTTTGCATCTCGGACTTCTTTGCCCAGACTCTTGGAGAAAACATCAGCATATTGCTGTGTTGTTAGTGCTTCTGCACTGAGGCCCACAGCTTTGCCTATAAACTACTCTGGAGAATTAAAAATGCTAGAAACATCAGCAACAGAGATACCATCCATTGGTACATCCCCCATGGGCAGTGCTAGATTTTAAAAAAATAAAATAAAATAAAGATAGCTCATTTTATCACTTCCTTCATAGATCCACCAAGACAAATGAACCACCACTTAAACAAAAGGAGTAGAAAGGCAGTTGCCATGTGTCTGTCCCCCAATGGTCCTTGTGTTGGATTCTGTTTCCCAGTGTGGCAATGTTAAGAGGTGGCATTTAAGATGTGGAGCCTAGCCAGAGATCACTGAAGCCAATGCCTTTGGAAGGAATTAAGATCTTTCTTGTGGGACCCCAGGTTAGTTCTCCTAGGGTTGTTATAAAAAGAACGAGACTGAGCAGGACAGTAGCCATGTAAGTCAGAATCACTAAGGAGTGTGTAATAAATAACTCATCTGCTGAATCTACTAGCCCTGAAAATGGATGCTGCTGGGTGGTGGGGAACAAGGCTGGCCCCACTCAGCCCACACTGCAACCTAGTGGTCGCTTAGTAAAAATTAGCTGTTCCTGTAGTGGAGAATGACATTCACGGTACTCAAGGCCTGGTTTTCCAGATTTGTGGGTCCCAGATGGCTCTAGGTACCAAGAGAAAATGAAGGTATCACCTCTTCACCCAGAACTAGTTAATCCATAGATTATAGGCTCTACTGATTCTGTGTAGGGAGGACCTGGGAGGCTGTATCCTGGAGTCTTGGTCCCTTGAGATTCTAATACTGACCATAAAATCCAGGTCCTCCCCTGTTGTCACAAAAGGTCAGATGGATGAGCTAGAAGGGCCCTTAGCAGACATCATGTCCAACTTTCCCATTAGACAGGAGGAATCTGAAGCTTGAAGCCACAGAGCTAACTACTTCCATAAGAAGGGTCAGCATGCTAAGACAACCCTTTCTGCTTCTGGTCTCAGATCCAGTTCTCTTCCCTCTATAGTGTAACTGCTGCAAGTAAATTTAGGACAATTTGATATCCCTCTTAGTACAGAAGGTGCTTAAATGATGGGTCCACTGACGAGGAGCAGGAAAGTGGGGATAGAGAGAGAGGAAGGCAACCAGGTGTCTGGTTACCTTTCACCGCAGCCTTCCATTTACCTAAGGTGTAGAAATCTCCGTCAGGGGCTTTCGACGGCTTCCAAGTGGTGAGAAAGTTTTCAAAATAAGCTGCCAAGCACACGCTAGTCATGGGATCGCCAATGGACCAGAAATACTCCTCCACCTCTCACTTCCCATCGAAGTGGGGCACCTTCAACTTGCCCCCACTCAGCCGCTCCACGTTCTCCAGGCCGCTGTATACCACGTGCTTCAGCCCCAGGTGCTTGGCAGTATCTGCCACCATCTTTCCCTGAGGGAAGATAATAAATCCTTTATGTGGACCACTGTTTCTGCCTATAGACTAAAGGGAAGGTGCTGGGTCTCCTCCACTCCCTCTGTACTTATTGTCTTCACTGTGAAGAGGACATTTCTGCATCAGTTAAAAAGTGAGGGGCCATCAGCATTGGCAAGCAGAGACTCCCCTCCAAGATGCTGAACCCTCAGCCTGCTCCCCCTGGGGCTGCAAGGGCAGGGACCCAGGGCATGGGGGAGTAGAACAGGAAAGAGAGGAGGGCAGCAGAGAAGCGAATGCCAGGGACCCGAATGAAGCTGAGACGCAATAGCCAAGGAACAGTCGCCCTCTTCCTCTGGGCCCTCAGTATCTTTGTGATCAATTTCTACATCTGTATATATTATATTGTGGGAGAACAACCTTGCACGTGACTGAGTCACACTCCCCAGCTGGGTGCTGAGGCGCTCAGTCGCAGAAATGGCAGAGCTTTCCCCACCCTTCCTAGGTCCGAGGGTCGGTGTCTCGTGCATGGGTGTGTCTTGCTACAGCCCCCATGGGTGGAGCTATGCTCACCTGTTCCTTTGTAATATTACCCCTGGCCCTGTTTAGGATAGAATGTTCCATGGAAGTGCCTTGTGTGTGTCCCCTTCTCTTACTGTGCCCGTGGGTGTGGCTTACCTAGATGTCAGTCAACCTGCTGACAGTGGACATCATGAAGATAGACTCAGCTCCCTGAAACCTGACTCCTTGCCTCATTTGAATACCTTCTCCTCAGTAAAAGGGGTCAGCACATGTTCTCTCTATCTCTCTTCCTGTGGACCCTTAAGGTCAGAGGAGCCGTCACAGAGACCTGAAATGAAAAAGGTATATCTGTCTCTTGTGTGGTTATTTCTCGCAGCTCAGTCAGCCCAGTTCAACTGGAGTAACCCCTGAGTGTTTTAGTCGTGAACAGAAACCCAGCATTATATAAATTTTTCTGATAATGGATTATATATGCACATCATTTGGATATTACGGTATGAGAGATGGGCACATACATACACACCAACACAAATGTATTATATTCTCTTCTTTGTTTTTAGTTCCAAAGTACCTTCATATGGCTCTCCCTCCTTCCCCACCCCTTTCTGTTTTCCTTTTCTTCTTTTCACTGTCTCATTTTCCTCATACAGCAGGCAGAGAAGACATAATTTGGTTTAGCAGATAGAAGAAAGCGAAGCAGAGAAATGACTTCTACCTCCAGGTTCCATAGAGAGTGAATACCAGCATTAGAACCCAGAACTCTTAAAATAAACCCCTCCAGATTTTAACACTAAAAGATGTGCTGATATAAATAGATAAAAATAAAAGGCTATCTATAAATATCAATTCAATAGACATTCCTGAAACAGTTCCATCCTGCTCTTAAGCTTTAGAATTGTGCCATATCTGTAAGTGGCTGATACCATCCATCATATTCTTTAAATCTAATCTTCATTTTTCTCCCAAACTCATACATATACATGTTTTAAATTCCCAAATAGTACTGTCATAGGGGGTAGATCTTATAATATAAAAACAGTTTCCTGTGCTCTCACGCTGATTACTGCTCTCTAGAAGTAACTGTTTTAATCCTTTTTAGTTATCTCCTTACTTCTAAAAAACATGTTTATGCCACTAATTGGGTTTTTCCAGTTTGCTATACCCACTAAACTCCTACTAAGATGAGAATTCAGTGCATATCCATGATGCGTTCTCCCTCTCAGTCCTTTTCCACTACCAACATCATACATCTACACAATTCCCTTTATTTCATCATCCCAATAAAAAGTTTCTGGCAGATCAATGTGCCATGCTTACACACAGCTAAGCGGAGCCTTGGGATCATCTCTATCCTTACTATTTCTACACACTCTTTTTCCTGAAGTTACTATTGTGGGATTATTTGCTTGCTAGTCTCTTTTTTACATGCCCATTGCTAATTCATCCCCAATTCTCTGCCTGAAGTGTAAATATGCTCTTTTATACTTTATTCTCCCCGTTTGGCTCTCTGAGTGGAAGTTACGTGGGGAAACTTGCTGTCACCCCACATGCCATCTAGAAACAAATGGTGAGAAGCAGGGAATCAAATGACTGACTGACTATATTAAAGTCACTCTCAAATATATAAGATCTCACCTAGGTGCACATAACATTAATTTCATAATCAAAGACTCCCTGAGCAAGTACCTAAAGTACATGTATTCCATAAATGTCAGAGGGATGTTGTAGAGTGAAGCTTATAATTTTGCCCAGACTGAAGTCCTTCTCCCTGCCAGGGAGGACAGAAATAGGTAGGGAGGGAAAGGGAAAAGGCTCAAAGGGGACAGAAGAAAGAGTTTGGTTCCCACCTGACACACTTCCTTGTCTTTGCTGAAATGCTCCCAGAAGTTGGTCACCACGAAGGCCCCATAGGCTCCTTTTAAGGCAGCTTCCACTGACGCTTTGTCATTCAGGTCACCTTTTACCACCTCAGCGCCAAGCTTCTGGAGCGCTAGGGCATTTGGTCGAGTCACGTCCCTCGTCAGTGCTCTCACTGCAAAATGTTTGCTCTCCAAAAGGGCCTTGGCCACAGAGCCACCCTGAGATCCTGTAGAGTCAGGGGAAGAGGAAACACAGGAAAGATCAGGAAGAATGTTCAGGAATGGTCAGGAAGTTTCATTGCTCAGTGTAGGCTTGCTGTAGAACCTACTTTGGGGACCCACATGATACTTGAGATAACCCCAGTAGTTCCCAACTGAGTATCTTTGTTTCTTTTTAAATATTTTTTTAGTTATAGATGAATGTGATATCTTTATTTTGTTTATTTATTTTTATATGGTGCTGAGGATCGAACCCAGTGCCTCACATGTGCGAGGCAGGCGCTCTGCCGCTGAGCCCCAGCCCCAGCCCCAGCCCCCAACTGAGTTTCTTTGAGCACTTCAGAGGTGCCTTTGCAGAAGCCAAGGGGAGAACAGGATTGGAAAAGGCTTGAGACAACAAGAAGTCCAGGTGAACAGGGTGCTTGCCTCTCTATCCCAGAATCAACAAGGGCAATTATAATATAATTCAGTTATAGATTTTATATGGGGGTTCCTCAGACAATTTTATTTAAAAAAAAAAAAAAAAGCTTCCTAGTATGCACACTTTTTTTTTTTTTTTTCGGGAGGACTAGGTATCAAATGCAGGGCCTTGCACATGCTAAGCAAGCTCTTCCACTAAGCTACATGATTAGCTTAGTCTATATTTTGTAAACATTTTGAAAACTTGCACGTTTCTTTTTATCACATTCAAGACCAATCACAATATGATCATATGATCGTCACTTGTCTAGTTGATCTACTCTGGACATGCTTACCGAAAGCCCTCTGATATATGCCAGGTGCTGTGCTGGGTTACTGAGATTCGAGTTTCTCCATCAGATTGGCCAGATCTGTCCTAGATGATTTTTGTGTTTTTAAATCTACATTGACTTTCTCCATCCTGTTTAGTGCCCTGGGAGGTTCATCTTGATAGACTCCATCAATAGGTTCTCTTGACCTCATGTTGGGTTTGAGCAATGGGAAGGGTCAGCAGAAGACCCAAGGGCAAGGTAAAGTTGACCATCTTCATATCACTATTGTCTCAGGTTCTGGTCATCTCTTTTATCCTTTTCTCCCTCCTTCTGTTGCTTACATACTCCTTATTGTTCTCTTCCCTGTAAAACTTTATTAATTTTTTTTGCAATTTCTCTGAATATGTGGCACCTGTTTCTTATGAAATGCCAGTTGATACATGCTTGATAACTCTAAAATAAGGTCTACCATTCATGTGTTCTCCCTTTGCACCAAGAGCTTCAATCAATGAAAGTAGCAAATTGCTCAGTGGTAAGTATGAACAGGTACCATAAAGTTCACCAAATGTGTAAGGAAAGCCTCCACATTAAAGGCAAAACCAAAATAAACAAACTGATAAAAGGAAACAGTGCAAAGCATAGGGGGGAAAAATAAAAATAATTACTATTCTCCAAGGTTGATGAAGATTTTGCATTCCAAACACTACGTCTGCAAAAGGGGGAAAGAATTAGTAGGGAAAAAAAGGCAAAGAGAAAAAGCATTCACAAGATGAAGCTCTGAGGAATTTAAAATATTAGAGCAGAAATAAAATTTCAATAGAAAAAGTCTGGGAACTCTACAAGGATTAGAAGAAACAAGCAAAGAAATAGAAAATAAGAGAGAGAAAATAATTAGAAGATCAAGCCAAGGGAATTCCAAAATGAAATAATAGAGAAAATGGAAGTGTGGAATTTATTTGATAATTATTTGATAATTAATCAGAGATAATATCTCAGAGTCCAAGGAGATGGGCTGAGCTCCCAGATTGAAGGGTCAGTGAGGGCCAAATACAATGACAATGTCCCCATTACAGTGAGATTTCTGGTTCAAATTTTTATTTACTCTTCTATTTCACGGTACTGGAAATTGAACCCAGGGTTTCACACATGCTGGGCAAGTGCTCTACCGCTGACCTACATCACTATCCCTTAATGTGAAATTTCAGAACCCTGGAGATAAAAGGATGTTGATTTCTGGGGAAAGGAAAATCAACTCTAAAACATGGGATAAAAACAGCATCAGATTTCCGGATTTGTTTGTTTTAAACAAGTTTACTGAAACAACAACATGGTTAAATTGAAGGGAAAACTAACTTGGATTCTTTTTTAGAGTAATTTATTCCTACTTAATGACAGATTGTCCTACAAGTAACAGTTACATACAAAAGTTATAAAATTATTCTTGGTTTTACATGAGAAGTAAAAAGAATTAAAATTCTCCAGTAGAACAAGGTATATGAGTAATTTTTATGTTATTAAAACAATAAGAACAAAATAACTTACTGGATTATAAAGATGAGTGCTGAATGATCATGGCACTATGGGCAAAAAGGTATTTTCACAGTACTGATATTTTTCTTTTGTTATCTGCATTTGATGTTGACCAACACATACCACTGGCAAGCCTGGGGACGAAGCTCAGTGATAGAGTGCTTGCCTAGCATTCCCAAGGCCCTGGGTTTCATTTCCAGCACAGTCAACAAACAACCCATACCACTGGCTATTTGGAATACATATATTTTACACACACATGCTGGCAGGTGTGGTGCATGCTTATATCCCAGTGACTCTGGAGGCTGAGGCAGGAAAATCTCAAGTTCAAGGCCAGCCTGGGCAATTTAACAAGACTGGTTTAAAAAAAATTAGACTGGGGATATAGCTCAATGGTAAAGCAACTCTGAGGATTACCCATTAGCAGGCAGGTAATAGGTGCACAATAGGCTTGTGCACATATACCAATCATTCATGTACCAATAGAGGAATGGGGAAGAGGAAAATGAAAGAAGAGAGAATTTTTTACTGGAGTAGTCAGGAGGTGATAGAACCAAATTGCAGTTTTCTAATTAACATCATAAGAACAGAGTTCTGGAGTGTGTGTTTCATGGATCCCTGTCAAATCTGAATCTGATTTGGAATCTGTGGTTCACAATAAGCTTTCTTTAGTTACTTAGTAGATGGAGTGTGCGGTTAATCTTAAACTGCCCCACAAACCTTCTAATGAATTAAATGGTGTTCTCAGTCTTGACTCCTTTCTTGTGTTTTACATGAGCCAATGGTGAGCTCTGGAGATCAGCTCTCAAACCCCAGACCATCAGCAGCGGTGGTGGTGCGGGACTGAGAGAGCAGGAGCCAAAGCAAGGCTATTCAGGGGGGAAAATAAATTTCTATCTAGAATTCTAAGCCTAGACAAAAGATCAATTCTAAAAATTTTATATGAAGACATTTTCAGACACATCCTCAAATTTTTAACTCCCATGCATCTCAAAAAAAATTTTTTTAATTGTAGATGGACACAATACCTTTATTGATTTTTATGTGGTGCTGAGGATGGAACCCCGTGCTAGGCAAGCACTCTACCACTAAGCTATAACCCCAGCCCTCCCATGCACTCTGTATAAGGTACGTAAGTTGCCAGAGATTGCCCAAGATGAGAAAGTAAAGCAAGCTGAAGAAACCAAGAAGGCTAGGGGTTTGGCTTGGTGGTAGAGCACTTGCCCATCATGCAGGAGGCTCTGAGTTCAGTTCCCAATACTGAGAAAGAAAAAAAGTATCCAGGAACCAAACTCAGGAGAAAGAAAAAGAGAATTATTAGAATAATGAAGAAAGGAAGACAGAAAGACCGAAACAGAAAAATGAGCACTTAAGGAAGGAGATCTCCACAGTGTTGCTGGGAGAAACAGAACCAACAGATTAATGATGTGCTTGATCATTTTCAGAGAAATCTTCCAGTTTTAAAGAGATAAGAGAAAAATGGTACATGTAAAGAAAATTAAGCAAATAGAAATAACGGCAATTAATTTAAGAGAAAACAAATTGTAAAAAATAAAAATAAAAAAGAAAACAAATTGTGTAAGAAGTAAAGTAGTGTACATTTGGCTCAAGTATGAATAAAAATTAGGGGTTTAACTCAGTGGTAAAATATATATACTTCAGGGGCTGGGGTTGTGGCTCAGTGGTAGAGTGCTCACCTAGCACAAGTGAAGGCCTGGGTTCAATCCTCAGCACCACATAAAAATAAAAAAATAAAGGTATTGTGTCCAGCTACAACTAAAAAATAAATATTATGTAGATTATATAAATATGTAATATTTATACAATCTATATAATATGCTATATAGATTATATAAATATTATATATAAATAAATAAATATTATATATAAATAAATATTTTATATATATAATATTTATTTATTTATTTATTTGGTGCTGGGGATTAAACCCAGGGGCACTTTCCCAGCCATTTTATTTTTTATTCCGAGATAGGTTCTTGCTAAGTTGTGGAGGCTGGTCTCAAACTTGAGATTATCCTGCCTCTCAGCCTCCTGAGTAGATAGATTTATAAGCATACGCCACCATGCCTGGCCTATAGTATGTATTTAGTATGCGTGAGGCCCTAGGTTCCATCCCTAGCACCAGTAGTAATAATAATAGTCTATGATTGATATATATATATATATATATATATATATATATATATATACACACAAATTGTTATAAACTTTGTGGGCAGGATGGAGAAAAGAAAACATGTGCTTGGAAGCAGAGCTAAAGACAATGGATACAATCTAAAAGTAAAAAATGAATAACAATATTATCAATTTGTATTATTAATTTGAAATATGGAGATGGGACAAATACCAGTATAAACAGAAGAGTCAAATGTGGACAGGGTTAGGGCTGGGTGTGCTGATTTTCTTTGTAAGCTTTGAAGGACTAGTGACTTTTTAAAAACTAAGATTATGCACTTCCATTAATTTTTTGTTGTTGTTGTTTTCTACTTTCTATTTATTTATTTATTTTTGCATTACAATTATTAATACACCATTCTACAATAATTTATCATATCTCTGATTATATATAAGGTATGTTGACACCAAATTCACATCTTCATACATGTAATTTGTATAATGATGAGGGTTTCCTTTCACCATCCATGCTATACCCTTTCTCCCTCCCTTTCCCTCCCACTCCTATTCCCTATCTAGGTAATCTTCCTCCCTTGCTCTCCCTCCCAACCCCATTTTGAGTCATCCCCCTTACATCAGAAAAGACATTCGGCATTTGTTTTTTTGGGATTGGCTAACTTCACTTAGCATAATCTTCTCTAATGCCATCCATTTCCCTGCAAATGCCATGATCTTGTTCTTTTTATTGCTGAGTAATATTCCATTGTGTATAAATGCCTCATTTTTTTATCCATTCATCCACTGCACTTCCATTAAATTTTAATAAAAATATTTGTTAGTTTTCTAGGGCTGCCATAATGGACTGGATGGCATAAATAACAGAAATTTCTCACAGTTCTGAAGGGCAGCAGTCTAAGATCAAGGTTTAATTCCAGTTGGTTTCTCCTGAGCCCTATCTCCTTGACTGTCACTGATCCTCACATGGTCTTTTCTTTCCATAAGCATTCCTGATATCTAGGCCCAAATTTTCTCATCTTACAAGAATACCAATCAGACTGGATTAGACTCTACCCTAATGGTTTCACTTTATTATCTCTTTAAGCGTTCTTTTCTCCAAATGCAGTCACATTCTGAAGTATTGGGGGTTAGGATTCCATCATATGAATTTGGAGGGAAAGAATGGCACAAATCAGCTCATAACATTGACCAGTATAATTATTTCCTTACATCCCTCCTAGTAAACCAGGCTATCCTTTATGATAAAAACTGTTTATTCTTTTTTAAAAAAATATTTTTTAGTTGTTGATGGACATAATGCCTTTATTTTTATGTGGTGCTGAGGATAGAACCCAGTGCCTTACCACTGCTAGATAAACACTCTACCACTGAGCCACAACCCCAGCCCCAAAACTGTTCATTCTTTATCCCTGCTTCCCAGCTAAGTGCTGAGACTGGTCCATCATAAGGTCTCAATACTACTCACTAAATGAATGAATCTAGTGGAAAGATTGAAACCTCTGTCCTCTCAATGCTCAGCTTTGGTGGTGGGCAATCCTATCTGGACCAGCATGAGATGGAGAAGCCAATAAGATAGACCAAGAGGTAAAAATAAGAAGAGCTGGAGCAAGGCTCTCCTAACCACTCATACCTTCATGTTTCAATAAGCAAAATGTGAGAGAAATTCATCTACTTTACCCCATTCTCTAACCCAACAGAATATACCAATAAGATTGTTGGTCTGAAAAAGCTGCCTCCACAGTACAAATGCATGTCAGACAAAATTGTCCCATGTCCCACTTGCTTGTTTTGGATTGTGGCCTGTTGAATCCAGTTCCTTCCCAGATGATTTCACGTTGAGAGTAGCATTTGGCTGGCAGGCACTAGAGATACTGCTAAGAGTGTGATGTTCAAGTGCATACGCTATAGGTTTAACACCTATGCTGAGTATGGTAAGAATGTTCCACATCTGCAAAATGGGGAGCTTCCAGATAGTTGAGTTCAAACATATATCCCTTACTTTGGCAGAAAGTATCTGAGATGGCCAGGTATGGTGACATATGCCTGTAATCACAGCCACTCAAGATGCTGAGGCAGGAGGATCATAAGTTTGAGGCCAGCCTTGGCAACTTAGTGAGGCCTTGTCTCAAAATTAAAAAAAAAAAAAAAAATTTAAAAAGGACGACTTGGGTTGTAACTCAGAGGCAGAGTGCCCCTGAATACAATCCCAGTACCATCACCAAAAAAAAGAAAAAAGAAAAGAAAGGAAAAGAAAAAGAAAGAAAGAAAAGAAAAAGAAAAAGAAAAAGTAAGTGATTGAGATGAGAGCCCAGGTAAGGGAGAGCAGGCCCTTCAGGTTCCCCAGCTTCCCTAGCCTGTGCAGTATCCTTGCATCTCTGATGTCACTACCTCCTTTTGAAAGAGGACTTTTCTTTCATTTATTTTTAAATTTTTTTATAGTTGTAGATGGAAAGCATGCCTTTATTTTACTTGTTTATTTTTATGTGGTGCTGAGGATTGAACCCAGTGCCTCACACACGTGAGGCAAGCACTCTGCCATTGAGCTACAGCCCCGTCCCTCATTTATTTATTATTTTTTTCTTTTGCACAAGTCCCAAGGTCTGGAGTAGAGGCTTTATGTGCATTAAATGGGTACTTCAACTTTTTCCATTAAATGTCATTTCCATTTGATCTTCAGAAACCACATAAAGATATTATTTTTCAAATACATGTTTTAGAGATGGATAGATCCTAAGTTTGTTTTGGTTTTGAGTTCTTAGCAAATAATGGGCATTGGACAGATCACTTAACATACTTCATCTCAATTCTCACAGTGAGCCTTTAAGACAGAATTACAATTTCTGCTCAGTGTGCTGAGGCACATATGTAATCCCAGAGACTTGGGAGGCTGAAGCAAGAGAATCTCAAGTTTGAGACCAGCCTCAGCAACTTAGTGAGGTCCTAAGCAACTTAGCAAGACCCTGTCTCAAAATTTAAAATTTTTAAAAGGGTTGGGATTGTAGCTCAATGATAAAGCACCCCTGGATTCAATCCCCATTAACCAACAACAACAAAAAAAACTGTATGACAATTTCCAATTTATAAATAGAAAGTTAAGGTTCAGAGAAATTAAGTAACTTGCCTAAGGTAACGTATAAACTAAGTGGTGGAAAAGATAAAACCACTGGGGTTTGACTGGAAGGCTTTTACCAACTGCATGACCTTATCCATAAGGTGAGGCCAGTAATTCCCATGGGGAGTTTTTATTAGTGAAATAAGTGTAGCTCAGGGCCTGGTACCTTGAAGGAATGCTTTTTATCACAGCTTGGCCCATAGGTTTGGGTAGAGCCCTTGATTAGGAACAAGTATAGAACAGACTTCCTAAATCTGCACCAAAGCTTTGGGAGTTCCTAATCTTCTAGAAACCAGCAACAGCAGCCGCCACTGCGCCTGAACCTAGCCACTCTCAAGTCTGGCACAGAAAGGCTTGACACTAGGGTTAGCAGATAAAATGCAGAACACTCAGTTAAATTTGAATTTCAAATCAACAGTAAAGAAATTCAGTGTATGTCTCATGCAATATTTGGATATTCTTTATAAAAAAAAATTGATTCATTGTTTATCTAAAATTCAAGCTTGACTGGGCATCTTATGTTTTTTATCTGCAAAATCTAGCAATCTCAAATATATAAACACACCCAGAGTCCAGAATTTACAACTAAGGACAAGAACTGGGTTAGAAGGTAAGCAGCCCATTCCTTCACTAACTAGGAATCAAACTTCAATTCTGATACATCTAACCTGATTCCTTTAGTAGCCAAAGCCAAGGACCTTAGCCAACTGCTTGTGCAAACAAGCCTGTTTGAACAAGTTTAAGGACACTAAAACTGAGCTGCTGGATTTCCTTGAAATGCACCTCCCCGCTGTCTTCCACACTTAAGTAAATCTCAGTTTTCTTCTTCTAGTTGCTCAAGCCAGAAAACTTTGAAGATATCCTCCATTCCTCTTTTCTTACTCTTGACATTTGGTATATCCAAACCTGTCCAGATTCTAACCACTCCCCACTACCCCATGACTGCTTGTGTTCTAAGCCACTGTCATCTTGCCTGGTTTATGAGAACAACCTCCTAGCAGGTCTCTCTGCTCCTGCATTTGCTCCCTATAGTCTCTTCACAAAACAGAAGCTCAAATGATCCTTTCAATACTGAACTCATGTCATTACTCTGCTCAGAATTCAATGGTTTCTCTTTCAAGGAAGATGGAAATCTTTGCCATCACTGGAAAGTCTAATACAGTTATTCTCCCAACTTCTTGCCTTTTTTTTTTTTTTTTTTTTTAGTTGCAGTAGGACACAATACCTTCATTTTATTTATTTTTATATGGTACTGAGGATCAAACTCAGAGCCTCACAGTGCTAGGCAAGTGCTCTACAGCTGAGTCACAACCCCAACCCCTTGACTTTTGTTCTTTTCCTTTTAACATCAATAACTTGCCTGACTGCTGGGGCTTTTTTGTTAGTTTTCTTTCTCTCTCTCTCTCTCTCTCTCTCTCTCTCTCTCTCTCTCTCTCTCTCTCTCTCTCTTTTAAATAACTGTGGCTTCAAGGGGCTGGGGATATAGCTCAGTTGCTAGAGTGCTTGCTTCGCATGCACAAGGCCCTGGGTTCAATCCCCAGCACCACAAAACAAACAAACAACAACAACAAAAACAAAAAAACAAACAAACAAACAAAAAAAGCTGTGGCTTCCACAAAGTTGGTGTTTTAAAATTTTATTTGTTTTTTGGACCTTTATTTTGTTTATTTATGTACAGTGCCAAGAATAGAACCCAGTGTCTCACTCATGCTAGGTAAGCATTCTACCACTGAGCTTCAACCCCAGCCCACTATGTGTCTGTTTTTTGAGACAGGGTTTTGCTAAGCTGCTGAAGCTGGCCTTGAACTTGAAATCCTCCTGCTTGGCCTCCCATGTAGCTGAGATTACTGGTGTTTGCCAGTGGGCCCCCACCCTGGCTGTTGGTTTTGAGGACCTATTTCACCTTTCTCTCTGCTTTAGTGCTTGCCCTCCTCCAGACAAAAATCTCTGTCCACATTGAACTTGTTTACTAATGTGGAGAGGCAGATAGTAATAGAATAAATCATGCAGGGAAGGGAACCAGATGGTGACCAGATGGGAATAGGATTGCAACTTTTAAAATGAAAGTCTGGAAACTCCTCACAGTGACATCTTTTATTCCTCTCTGTGGAACTGAGAATTGAACCCAAGGGGGGGCCTAACCCTGAGCTAGATCCCCAGCTCTAAGTTTCCAAGGCTGGCCTCAAACTTGTGATCCTCCTGCCTCAGTCTCTGAGTCACTGGCGTGTGCCACTGCACCTGGCCCCAGAAAGTGACATTGATAGGGCTTTGAATGATGGGAGGAAAAAAACAGTATGGGTACCTGGGAAAGATCATCCTCAGTGAGGGAGCAGCCAGCACAAAGGCTCTGCGGTGGGAACACCTTGAGGAACAGCAAGAAAACCAGAGTAACTGGAGCAGAAGGAGGAGGATAGAGGAATAGGCGGCCCACTGATGTGGGTATTGCATGCCATTAGCAGAAATGCATTTTCCTTGGAGAGAGGCAGCAGGTGATGGGAGATTTTTGAGCAGGGACAGGACATGCATTATCCAAGGATTTTGAATGGATCATCAGGAGGCTAAAATGAGAATAGAAGGGGAATTATCTGGTTTGATTAACATTTTTGCAAAGATGACTCCATTAGGGAACAGACTTTAAGGGAGACCAGAATAGGATTAGGGAGGCTAATTCAATATCTTCCCAGGTGAGAGAGGTCCCTCATGTATGCAACAGGGTTCCACTTTATGCTTTGAATACAAACCTTGCCACTTGATCTTAGGTGACTTATTTTAAAACTGATTTTTTTTTTTTTTTTTTTTTTTTTTTGGTGCTGAGGATTGGACCCTGGTCCTTGCACATGCCAGGTAAGTACTCTACCACTGAGCTCATCCCTAGCCCTGATATAATTTTTTTTTCTTCTTCTTCTTCACCCTCTCTTCCTCCCTAAATGTAGGGGAAACAAAACTAACATTTTTCCTGTCCCAGAAAAGCTACCATGTCCTTTACTACCCAGAAGAACATCACTGCCCACAATAGTAAAGAAATGCTAGGCCTGGAAGCTAGAGGAATGGCTCTCTCAAGGACACCCGATGGACTCTAATTAATTATATGTACTGATAATATTTGAATCCCAGCCCTTGTATCCCTCTTTTAAAAGCCCTGCATTCCCCTTGGCAGAGAGAATCACAGCCTCTGGGACAGGAGTCCCATGTTTCTCCTCTGCTTGCAAATCAATAAAACTTTTTGCTTTTTCTCAAATCCTTGTCCTCATTATTGGTTAGGCAACGAAGATAAGAACTGAGCTTTCTGGCATCAAGCTTCTGGCATGCTCCCAACCCCTCTACCCTTTCAGAACCCATGGAGTATTGGTCTACACACCCACAGGCCTCTCACACTTGCTCTTGCCATTTATCAGGAATTGAGTGGAGAAAGAATTCCAGAGGATAGCCCCAGATGGAGAAGATGTCATTTGTCATCTGGAGACTATGTCAGTTGCCATTGTCCCACAGAAGTCATGCTTTACAAATCAAGTTAAATCAATCTGCCCCCTCCCACATCAAAAACACAAAACAAGGAGCAATGCCCTAGGTTCAATCCCCAGTTACACACACACACACACACACACACACAAACACAACAGCACAAGCAATAGGATGTCTTTCTTAATTTTCTCCAAAGGCTCATTGTTCAGCCCACACTTACAGGCTCTGAAGTTAAAATCAGAGAGATTGAGCAAAATCAGCATGCACTTAAACAGAAGAACTTTTTCTTTACCTGTTGCTCCGAACACTGCAATTACTTTCCTGTTGGCCATGTTCCTGGGCAAAGAAAAGAACTGATGGAGTAGCAGAGCTTTCTTCTGGAGCACACACACTTTTGTTCCTTGTGTGAGAATTTAGACCACAGCTAATTGCCACACCCCTTCTGTTGCTCCTCCTTTTCCTGTTACACCCCACTCTGACACTGCAATTTTTTCTAAGCCCCTATCTTTTCAATTAGAGCACATTGGTTTTGTATACTAATGAGGTTTCCTTGCGTGAAAGTTTTATACACCATAACCACACCCCTTATGCTGCCCCTCCCTGTCCTTGTTAACCCACTGACTTACTCACTCTGACACTGCAATTTTTTCCAACCCTCTATTTTTTTAATTAGAGTACATTAGTTTTGCACACTAATAGGGAATGTTTGCGTGAGAATTACACACTACATTTGATTACCACACCCCATATGCTGCCCCCTCCTTGGAACGGTTTTCCATGTTACATCAACTCATTTACTCATTGTGATGCTGCAGTTTTCCAAATGAAGATTGATTCCTTCACTCACTCATTCATTAAGCAAAAGTGTAATAAGTGTTTTTGAAACATGAGCCATTGAATTAGAAATCCCCAGAATCCAGATGTTATAAAGAGGCTAAACCCATAAATAAATAAACTTATAGTACAGAGGAATGGCAGAGGACACCTGAGGGAATCTAGTCATGGAGGAGCGGCACAAAACCCAGACCAGGGGGCTGGGGATATAGCTCAGTTGGTAGAGTGCTTGCCTAGCATGCACAAGACCCTGGGTTCAATCCCCAGCACCACAAAAAAAAAAAAAAAGAGAGACCAGGTATGTTAGGTGTTAGGAAAGTGGTGCAGGACTAAATCACTTGAACACACCAAAGCTAAGCGGAAGCAAGTTTATTGTCAGGAAATCTGACAAGGCTGTATCTGCGCAGAGAGAACAGCAACAGACTTCCTCTGAAGTAAACTTTTATAAATCAGAGCCGGGGTTATGCATTGGGGGTGGGCTTAGCCCTTGCTATTTATTGCAGGTGGAGAACAAGCTTCAAAACTTCAAGAACCACAAAGGGGAGGGGGCAGGAGGAGCGAGTACATTGCCATTAGCTTCTGGAACTGGCAGGCCCCTGTAGTACTGAGAAAGTCTGTGAGCACGGTGGTCAGGGTGCAGATGGGTACAGGTGCCAGCCTCTGGGTGGGTGGGTTCTTACAGGAGGGGGAAGGAAGGGGAAGCAGAGAAAGGTGTCTGGGCAGAAATGGGGTCAGCTTGACTTAACTTCTAAATTAATGCATAGTTATGTTAACAGGCTAACATTAGGAAAGGTTTTTCAGATGAGATAATACAACAGCTGGCCTGAAGACCCCAGGAGTTATTCAGCTCAAAGGCACGTTGATCATGCTACAAGACTCCTGAGGCTATGGCAAGGTTATGTGAGCAACAGAAACAAACCTGGGAAGGATGACAGAGGCCACAACAAAAAGGGCTTAGGCACGACAAGGGACTTGGTTTAAACCAATGCCACAGCAGGTTTTATGTGATCTTCTGGCAGCAGGGAGTGACTGGGTTAAAACAAGACAATGCTGGAAGCAGGGACATGCCTAAGAAGATACAGCAATGACATTTGTGAGAAATTTAAAGGCCTGAACAGAGGTGATGTGACGGGTTCAATTGTGTTTCCCAAGAAAACTCATCTTGAAGTCCTAGCCCCCAGTTCCTCAGAATGAGACCTCATTTGGTCATTACAGAGGTAATCAAGTTAAGGTAAGGCTGTTATAATGCTTCCCAATCCAATCCACTATATTTGTTTTTAGTTGTAGTTGGACACAATACCTTTATTTATTTATTTTTATGTGGTGCTGAGGATGGAACCCAGAGCCTCGCACTACTAGGCAAGCTCTCTACCGCTGAGCCACAACCCCAGACCACAATAGGTGTCTTAAAAAAAAAAAAAAAAAAAAAAAGGGCAGAAATTTGCACACTGACAACTAGAGGGAAGACAATGTGAAGATCCAGCGAGGACAGCATATGAACATGAAGATGGCCATTTATAAGCCAAGAAGAACATATCCTTCGCTCACGGCCTCAGAAAGAACCAAGCCTGCCATCACCTTGATAACTGGTCATCTGGCCTCCAGAATTGTGAGATACCAAATTCCTGTTGTTCAATCTACCCACTTTCTAGAGGTAGTTTGTTATGGCAACCTTCACAATCAAATACAGCCAGCAACAGTGGGGATGAAGTTAAAGATATTTCAGTAGCACATTAAGAAGATCTTTGTGATTTATTGGATGTAGGCCCAGGGACAGTAAAGAAGAGAAAGTACTAAAAATATGATTCTGGCCATGTAAAATGGTGCAGGTCTGTAATTTCAGCTACTCTGGGGGCTAAGGCAGGAGTATCACAAGTTCAAGATCAGCCTCAGCAACTTAGCAAGACCCTATTTCAAAATAAAACAAAAGGACTGGGAATGTAGTTCAGTGGTAGAGCACTTTCCTAGCATATGTGAAGTCCTGGGTTAAAAACAAAAATAGAGTAAAGGAGTATCTACTACATAACTTAATTAATACAAAACTCGAAAGCAGGAAAAACTAATCTATGGCAATCAACATTACTATAGTGGTTACTTTGGTGGGTAGTGATTGGAGGAGTTAATTTTATTTTTTACACCCAAAGAAATTCCTTATTGTAAACAAAATATAAAGTACAACAAAAGAAATACTGTGCAATTTGTAAGAAGGATTTTTTTTTTTTTTAGTCAGAAGTAAATTTTGTGTGTGTGTGTGTGTGTGTGTGTGGTTAAGGCCTTGTGCATTTGAGGCAAGCACTCTACCAACTGAGCTATATCCTCAGTCCAAGCCAGAAGTAAACTGTTTTTAATTGGAGGAATTTAAAGAGGGCTTCTGAGGAGCTGATGATGTTCTAGTTCTTGATCTGATCTTTCTTTTTTCTTATTTATTTGATACCTGGGTTTGAACCCAGGGGCACTTTACCACTGAGTAACATCTCCTTTCTTTTATTTTATTTTTATAATTTTTTAATTTATTTTATTTTATTTTTTATTTTTCAAGAAGAGTCTTTTGAAATTACTGAGGCTGGCCTCAAACTTGCAATCCTCCTGCATTTAGCTTCCTGAGTCACTGGAATTACAGACCTGCACCACTGCCCCCCCCCCCACCCTTGACCTGGTCTTGATTGCAGGTGTGAGTGATTTTTTAAAAATGTATCAAGCTCTATAGTTAGTATGTGTCGCTATTTCTTTATATGTATCTTAAACATATATAAAATGTTTAAAGATAAATTTTAAGGAAAAAATTAAAAGTGTAAGTGACTGAATCTATAAAGGAAAAATGGGCAGGCACCAGCCTGCAAATATTTATATTGGGTGGAAGCAAAAGGCTGTGACTTTATTTTAACTAGTTTAATCCCTACAGGAAAAGTAGCAACCCATTTAGAATATTGTTTGTTTGCCTAACACTGTGAAGTCCTGAGTTTCATCCCTAGTACTATAGAAAAACAAAAAACAGGAACCCAAAACAATAAAAAACCTATGGGTTCACAGAGAACTGTTAATGTTGACTTTTTTTTTTTTTAGTTGGAAGAGAAGACATCTTCGGCTAATGTCAAACCACTTTTTTAAGGTCCCTTTGATAAAAGGAGTCTGTTTTTTGGGTCCACGTAGTGAAGAGAATGAGCAGGATTTTTAGCTCCCCACATCCCATTGTATGATCTTTCCTCTTATTTGTGGGTGTATTTGGCTCAACCCAATCCATTCTTCCATTTTCCACTAGAAATCTAACAAACTGTAGAACATAATGATTCAAGCTTGGGATGCAGCTCAGAGGCAGAACTTGCCTAGGATGTGGAAGGCCCTGGGTTTGAGTCCCAACACCAAAAAAAAAAAAAAAAAAAAAAAAAAAAAATCTGAAATAACACAGTCCTGGGTTTAACACCCACATCTGCCACTTTTTAGGCAAAACCTTGGGCAAATTTTAAAATTCCTCCAAGCTTCTGTTTCCTTACCTATAAAATGGGAGTAATAATAGTATCTACCTCATCTAGTTATAGAAAGGATTAAATAATTTAGTTTTTATGGAACATTTAGAAGAAATTAACAGTTGTTATTTTCAATGCTTTTTTTTTAACTACCAACCTTGTTTCTTCTCCTAACCAGCCTCTCACACTTTTTCTCCCACTCCACTAAACTAATAGGTACTCAGAGAAAAGCGATTGGTTTAGTTAAAAAAAAAAGAAGAAGAAGAAAGAAAGAAGAGAATGACTCAGCCAGGGGAGGAGACACAGCAGACTCCAATGGTAAAGGAAGGGATCTGGGGCTATCCAGACTAGGTATTCACACGCTCTCACCCTACACTGCAATCACCCTTACAGGATGAATATCACCTTGGCTCTACCTTTTGATTCAAGTCTCAATAGCAACATCCAAGAAATCAGAGAAACATTGAGATCTGGAGAGGCTGTCCTGCAGAACTGAGAGAGAGCAAGTGAGTCACTCACCTTGTAGCACAATTTAAAGGATGACCAAGAACTCAATCATCAAGATTAAAAAAATTAATTTTTTAATTTACTTATTTATTTATTGCAGTACTAGGGGTTGAACCCAGAGGTGCTCTACCATTAAACTACGGTTTATTTGAGGGCTCATGGTTTCAGAGGTCTTAGTCCAGTTCTTTTCTTTTTTTTAAAATTTTGACGTGGAGTCTTCCTAAATTGCTAAGACTGACCTCAAAGTTGTAATCCTCCTGCTTCAGTCTCCTGAGTAGCTGGAACTACATGTGTGTGCCACCACAGCCAGCAAGACAAATATTTTAATGCATTATTCTAAAAAATAAAAATTAATGCTCAAATATCCATGATGAAATGTATCTTGCTGGGCATTGTGGCATACAACTGTGATGCCTGTGACTCAGAAGGCTGAGGCAGGAGGATTACAAGTTCAAAGTCAGCCTCTGCAACTTAGAGAGACCCTAAGCAACTTAGCAAGACCTTGTCTCAAAATTAAAAGTAAAAAGGTCTGGGGATATGGCTCAGTGTTTAAGCTCCCTGGGTTGAATCCCTAGTACAAAAAAAAAATCACAATTTTAGTTGGGAGTGGTGGCCCTGTATATATAATATATAATAATTCTAAATAAAGACAGTATCCTTAAAGGCCAGGATTAGGGTAAAATAAATGAGACTAAGTTTCTTATTCCTGAGATTGTTGGATTCTCAGATATAGTAAATGCATGTGTGTAATTTAGCCAGTGTTTTTAAGTAGTGTTTTAGTCAGCTTTTTTGCCACTGTGTCTAAAAGATCTGACCAGAACAATTGTACAGGAGGAAAAGTTTATTTGAGGGCTCACTATTTCAGAGGTCTTAGTCCATAGAAGGCTGGCTCCTTTCCTAAGGGCTTGAAATGAGGCAGGACACCATGGTGAAAGAGTGTGGCAGAGGGAAGCAGCCCATATGATTATCAGGAAGCAGAGAGAGAGAGAAAGATCTCTATTCGCTAGATACAAATATATGCCCAAAGTCTGCCTTTAGTTACCACTCTGTTAATCCCATCAGGGGATTAACTCACTGATTGGGTTAAGGCTCTTGTAAACCAATCACTTCTTCTCTGAACCTTCTTGCACTGTCTCACTCATGAGCTTATGGGAGACAACTCACATCCAAACCATAACAACTAGATGATACCCTTTCTGCAGGAGCCTGGCCCAGGAATCCTTCATCCTTATTGCCTTTGGAGCAGACTGGGTCTTGATATACCTGCCATTTTCAGAACAGGTGCAGAGAGGGGTGAGTGCATGTATAGGAGCATATATGCAGGGGACAATTCTCAAGAGAGAGAATTCAATTGGCCTACCCTGGGTAAAGTACCCATCCTTGATCCACTCAGCTGAGATAGTGGACTTATTAAGTCTATCAACCTGAAATTGTCACATAGTTAATGCCTACTTTGTACCAGTCATTTTATTAGGTAACTAATAGCTAGTCAAAATATCTAATCCTTACAATAACCCTGTAATTTAGATATTATTGCCCCCATTCTTCAAATGAGGAAACATTTTCAGAGAGATTACATGGACTTATCCAAATCTACACAAATAGTAAGTGACAAACAAGAATCACAACCTAGTTTCTTCTACCTAGCTGCAAATCCCCATACTCTTTTCTTGCCTTCTCTATTATAAAAGGAACATGGTAACTGTTCAATAATTTCTCAATATTATAGTAAATTTAGCAAAACTATTGATGTCTAGAAAAAGGGAAAATCACATATCACAGAGAGAGAACCCAGAGAGAAATGCTCAGAAAAGCCCTAGCATTCTAGTTTCATTAGGAAATAAGCATGTAGAGAAGAATAATAAAAGATGTTCCTGACAAAGGAAATATTTACTAATTTTTTAATTTTTATTTTTGGTACTTGGAATTGACACCAGGGGTGCTCTACTATTCAGCTAATTCCCCAGTCCTTTTTATTTTTATTTTTTAAATTTTAAGACAGGGTCTTGCTAAATTGCTGAGGCTGCCCTCAAACTTGCAATCCTCCTGCCTGTTTTGAGCATCAAAACAAAACAAAAAAAAACCCTCTAAAAAACACTACTTAAAGTTCTTTGCTTTTGTTTCTCAGATTTTCATTTTGATTTTTCTTGTTAATCAATGAAGGAAAATTCTATCAAGTGTGAAGTTTTAGGACCATTTTCATTATAACGTCCCCACCCTGAAGGAACACTTAACATAGTGGGTCTTATATATTTTATTTTTTAACTTTATTTTTTTAATATTTTATTTTAGTCATAGTTGGACACAATACCTCTATCTTATTTTTATGTGGTGCTGAGGATCAAACCCAGGGCCTCGCCCATGTTAGACAAGCGCTCAACCGCTGAGCCACAACTCCAGCCCCTATTTTTTCACTTTGTAAAGATAATTAAGATTATTGTTTATGTACAACTTCATATCTATGGAGAAGTAAATTAAAAACAAACACAAATAAAGATGAATAAAACTGAAAATAAAAACATATTAGTATGTTCAAGGTTTTATTTGTCAGAATGATTTGAAACACTAGACTCTGATTATGGAAATTATTCAGAGATATGGGTCATTTTAAGATCTTTAGAAATGCAAACAAAGCTCAGAGGCCTCACAGCCAGGAGGCTTAAAAATGACCCCATAGAACTTCTCTGGCAAAGACACCATGGCTGCTGTTATTGAACAGGACCTCAGCACCACTGATCCTGGAGATCTGCAACTGCAGCTGAAACTACTGCCCTGCTGCCTCTGGTAACTGCATGTAGCCACTGCTGCAACCACTACCCATTTCCAGACTGTATTCTGTGCAATCTTGGTTTCCTTGAAACATTAACTTCTCATTCTGAGACTGGGATATCACCTCGCTTCAGGCAAAGCTGGGAAAACAAGTTCCTAGGATCCATGGCTTTCTAGAATGGAAAGCAGGCCTTCTACAAGTAGACATTCCCTCAAATACAGGGAAGGAGTTCAGAAGCTAAGTGACCATAAGGATGGACAAACTTCCTCAGAGCCTTTCCTGTTGGCTTCCCCAAATTAACATACACTTTTCTTCCCATACTTAATACATTTTTCTTTTTTACACTGTTTTAAAACAGTAACATCTAACATAATACAACTATGTCTTATATCCTTAACATCTCCCCATGATGGCTAAATCTAAATCTCATTCATTATTGAATCTAGGATCCAGAATCTCACGATTTTCATCCCCCCCTTAGTTTTCTTAAATTTCATCTTGAAAATGTGTCCATTATTCATAAATTATAAAATTAACAAGCATCTTGTTCCACATAAAATATAGAGGGAAAGAAAAAAACAAAAATAAAAATTAGTCTCAAATACATAAATACATGAATGATAATATTGTCCTTATTTGTGTAACAAACCACCAAGAGCCGGGCAGGGTGGCGCATGCCTGTAATCCCAGTAGCTAAGGAGGATGAGGCAAGAGGATTGTGAGTTCAAAGCCAGCCTCAGCAACTTAAAGAGGCCCTAAGCAGCTTAGAAAGATCCTGTCTCTAAATAAAAGTGCTGAGGATGTGGCTCAGTTCTTAAGCACTCCTGGGTCCAATGCTCACTACCAAAAAATTTTAAAAATAAAAATGAAATAAAAAGGGCTGGGGTTAAATGGTAAAGCACCCCTGGGTTAAATCCCCAGTACCAAAAATAGGGAAAAAGGAAAAAAAAATAAAGAATAAAAGTTCCTGTTACATAGAACCAGAGATTTAACCTTGATGGGAGATAATGAAGAGTGTTGCTATCTCATCTACAATAAAGATGTCTTCATGTGCCCAGAGGTACGTGTAAGACTGGAAAACGCCGCACCACACGACACAGATCACCAAAGAGGTTTCCACTTTATTACAAAAGGCTGTGTGTTTATATAGGTCTAAGGAGAGGTCGCAGGGCTGAGGTAGATAACAGGTCACCCGTTTATTGGCAAGCTCTTCCATATGTCAGTTCTGGAGCCCAAGAAGTTAATTCTAATTGGGGCTAAGGCTTCCCACCAGCAGGGTTTGAACATTGGCGCTGGCGGGAACGTTTGGCGCCAGTGAAAGAAACAAAGAGGAGAAAAAGGGTCGTTAGACGCCATGCTGGGGTTTTTCTCTGGGGTGCTGCTGCCGTTATATGTTTTCCCAACAGTACGCACCTGTAAATTCCAGCTACTTGGAAGTTTGAGGCAGAAGGATCCCAAGTTTAAGACCAGCCTGGGCAACTTAGTGGGATCCTGTCTCAAAACAGAAAATTAAAGTGCTGGATGTATAGCTTAGAGGTAAAGCACACTTAAGCTCACTATTCAGTACTGGAAAAAAAAGTTCTCAGTTTATTAAAATCAAGAATATATATAATTTGCTAGATCAATAAGTGCATTCCAGTTACTGGGGCTTAGGTTGATTTCCCCCAAATAAAAGACACCATATGGAATAACAAATGTAATCAGGCTTGTCATCTAATTAAGATAACCCACTGTCATTCTCTAAAACTTATTTGTCTTATTATATCCAACTGGTGAGTCAAATGAACCTTAAAGGGAAATCGCCATCTTTGCATATTCAAAAGATTTGATATTGGCACTATCTGAGTGTTTAAAATTTCACTGTTTTGGGCTGGGGATGTGGCTCAAGCGGTAGCGCGCTCGTCTGGCATGCCTGCTGCACGGGTTCGATCCTCAGCACCACATACAAACAAAGATGTTGTGTCCGCTAAAAAATAAATATTAAAATTCTCTCTCTCACTCTCTCTTAAAAAAAAAAAAAATTTTTTTTTTTCACTGTTTTAGTTGGGTGTGGTGGATTGTGCTTTCAATCCCAGCTACTCAGGAGGCTGAGGAGGAGGATCACACATTCAGGTCAGCCTCCACTATTTAGTCAGACCTTGTCTCAAAAAAAAAAAGAACTGGGTACAAATATGTAACAAAAAATTCCTTTAGGATGTACAACTATACTGCATCAATAAAAACTTGGGGGGATGAAGGACTGGGGATTGTAGCTTAGTAATAGAGTGCCCCTGGATACAATCCCTAGTATCACAAAAAAAAATTAATTAAATTTAATAAAATTCCACTGTTTTTATATGAAGGGAAAGTTCCAGGGGCTCCAGCTATAATAACCCTTAATCTATAGGTCAGGAAGCCAATACTGACTTCAGTGCTAACTTGCTAAATATGGTAAAATTCCAACAGTAAAACCCCAGCAATAAATGGATTCCCAAATATCAACTGCCAAAAATGCAAGAACATTTTATTTAGAAACTCATAAAATGACTGGGGTGAGCTGAGCGGGTGTAGTTTTATAGATCCAGACAGGGCACTTTCCAAGCCCATCTGCTCAGATTGAGTTTCGGCACCACCTGGTGGAAACAACCTGTTCTGGTTTAAACGTTGACAGGAGTTCCAGGGATGGCTGGGACACCCAGAACGACTCACTAATTCCAGTAATTTCTTAATCTTGATCAATTATTTTATTGGCCCAAACCAGGAACAATGTGTTATACTCTACCACACAGTATCCATAGAAGCTTTTTATTGACAAAGAACAGTAGTATCCACAGAAGCTTTTTATTGACAAAGAACAGTCACTAGAGCTCCATTTTTAAAAACTGGTACTCATTTCATGAAGATATTTCTCAGTGCTTTTATCAGAGAATTGTCTTCTGGATTCTTCTAGTCCATAGTAGATAACAGGCAAGAGACTGTGAAAGAGAAACATACTACAATGTTCTCATTTCTGCAAAATTTTAGATTCCTTTTTTTACTTGTATCAAGTAATGACAAGACATAAGAGGTCCAAAAATTGATAGCTAATTATTGATAAAACTATCATTATTCACAAAGAAAATTCTTATCTTTTTAGAAAAAGCAAGATAAACTATTAGAACCAACAAGACAGTTCAATAAGTTTTGTTGCATACAAAATCAAGCTACAAAAACCAATTTCTTGTATCAATAGCCAACTAAAAACTATAATTCAAAACAAAATACTATTTCTCAATAAAATAAAAAACGTAAAGTATTCAAGTGATTTTGAAGGCTAAGGTAGGAGGATCACAAGTTCATGGCCAGCTTCAACAACTTAGCAAGACCCTTGGCAACTTAGCAAGACCATGTCTCAAAATTTTAAAAGGATCAGGGATAGAGTCCTGGAAAAGCATCCCTGAATCCTCAATGTTAAAAGACATTGATGAAGGGCATGGAAGATGATCCAAATAAATGCAGAAACAGCTATGCTCTTGGAATAGAGGGCATAGATTATAAGGATCTCAATTCTCCCCAAGTTAGGGTTACCTATAAATTTGATGCAATTAAAAGTAAATTTCATTTTTTTATATTGGGGATTGAGCCCAGGGGTGCTTTACCACTGACCTAAATTCCCAGTTCTTTTTATTTATTTATTTTTTTTTTATTTTAAGACAGGATCTTGCTAAGTTGCTTAGGCTCTCACTAAATTGCTATGGCTGGCCTTGAACTTGAGACCCTCCTGTCTCCACCTCCCAAATTTCTGGGATTACTGGTGTGTATGCCATCATACCGACTTTGCTTTTATTTATTTATTTATTTATTTTTAGAATTATAAACAATTAAAGTTTCACAAATAATTCAATCTTTTTTTTTTTTTTTAAAGAACACTGTATCAGTCAGTATCAAACTAGAGAAACAGAACTGAAAGGAAATATACTGTAAGAAATTTAGTCACCCAGGTTGGCCTTGAATTTATGATGCTCCTGACTTCTGGCTCCTGCCTCACCCTTCCTCTCCTGCCTCACCCTCCCTCTCCTGCCTCACCCTCCTGCGTAGCCAGGATTAAGGTATGCAATACCATGCTCAGGTTCTCCTTCCATTTATAAAGACCCACTATAAACCCTTATTAATAAAAGTATTTCAAGCAACATTGTTGGAAGGTTACTAAGATACACAGAACAAGAAAAATCAGAGATAGAACTGTGCATATCTTAAATATATAAAAAATTTTTTTTCCTTTTTTTATATTTATTTTTTAGTTATAGGCAGACACAATGTCTTTATTTTATATTTTATATTATGAGGATCGAACCCAGTGCCTCACACATGCTAGGCGAGTGCTTTATCACTGAGCCACAGCCCCAGCCTTTAAAAATCTTAATACACAGGGCTGGGGATGTGGCTCAAGCAGTAACACGCTCGCCTGGCATGCACTAGGCACTGGGTTCAATCCTTAGCACCACATAAAAAATAAAATAAAGATGTTGTGCCCACCGAAAACTGAAAAATAAATATTAAAAAATTCTCTCTCTCTCTTCTCTCTTTAAGAAAAAAAATCTTAATACACAATAAAAGTGGCATCACAAAAGAAAACACAAGTTATTTACTATCCAATGTTGAGAAAACAGATATATACATGGAGAAAAATAAAATGATCCCTATCTCAAATCACACACAAAAAATCACTTTAGGTAAAATTTATCCTGAATGTGACAGACGAAATAGCAAGTAGAAGAAACTATAGAATATATTTGTAATTTATGCATAAGAAATGACTTCATTAACAAGATCTCTCAGTCCACTGACAGTCAGTTTAAGGTCTTATAGAAAGGAAATAAAAGAAGTGTTTTGGGGTCTGCATCAGAAAATGAGAGGCTGGGGGGCAAGTCTAAATCACAGCCCCCAATTCCTGTGACCCTGGCTGGGAATGGTGGGGAAGTGTTATAAGGAGGAAACAAACTAAGTGACACCTTCCTAGGAACTTCCTGGACTAAGCAGGGGAATTGAGGAGATGGGAGGGAGGGTGTTAGCTGGTTGTATATCAAAAATTGTTTTGAGATTGATAATGGGACCTCTTACATTGCCATGAAGATGTGATCTGAGATTTTGTTACCTTGTTTTTTTTTGTTGTTGTTAGCTCAGTCCATCTCTTTGAGACTTCTTTTAATGATATTAGTCCTATAAATATTCTGAAAAGTACAATATTAACATTAAAACATTCCATTTACATATAGCAAATCAGCAAAAGAAAATCTCTCAACAGATTTTCCACGTTCTCTTTATCTCCTGTCCACTTCAGAAGATTTGTCCCTGAACCAAACCCTGTTTTCTGTGTTGTCATGATGAAAACTGCCCAATTCCTGTCTCCAAATGGATCTACAATCTGTCCATTTTCTTCATCTCCTTTGTCTTACCATAGGGTAATGGTCTTTCCTTGGATCAACACAACACCTTCCTAACTGCTCCTGACTTCTACTTCCTCCCAACCCACTGGAGAATACTCGGTACACAAATCAAAATGAGTCCACTACTTTCCCTAACAAAAACATTTCAAGAGATTCTTACTACATTTAAATAACATCTGACATCCTTTCTAAGATCCACAAAATGATTGCTAACTAATTATGGGCAAGATCATGCTCTCAGTGTTTTATTTATTTATTTATTTTTAAATTTTTTTATTAGTTGCTCAAAACATTACAATGATCTTGACATATCATACATTTGATTCAAATAGGGTACGTAATCTTAATCTTATTTTTCCACGTGTACAGATTGCAGGATCACATTGGTTATACAGCCACGTTTATACATAGGGCCATACTAGTGTCTATTGTATTGTGCTGCCCTTCCTATCCCCCCTCCCCTCTTTCTACCCAATCTACTGTGACACGTTTCTCTCTCTCTCTTTTTTCTTCCCCCTCACACCCTCTTATATGTAATTTTGCATAAACAATGAGGGTCTCCTACCATCTTCCGTGCAATTCCCCTTCTCTCTCCCATTCCTATTTAATGGTAATCTTCTTCTCATGCTCTTACTCCCTGCTCTGTTTTGATTCGCCCCCCACTTATATCAAAGAAGACATTCTGCATTTGTTTTTTAGGGATTGGTTCTCAGTGTTTTATATTTACTAATTCTTTGAATCCTGGAAGTAGGTGTTATTATTATTCCTATTTTATAAAGGAGACCACTGAGACATAGAGCTTAAGCTGGCCCAGGTCTCTCAAACCCCAGGAGGCGGGATTCCACAACAAGGCAGATCAGGCCCTATTGTCTGCACTATAATCCCTTCTAATAAACCAGCTGTGCCACTAGAATCTCAGCATCTGGGCTCACTTCTGAAAATGTGGTAGGGTCAGATGAGGCTAGACATTGAGAGATTAGCAGGGTACATGTTTATTGGCTGCAGCCAGGTTCAGAGGTGGCTCTCACCTAAAAATTCTTCTTCTAAACCCTGAGTTCAGAAGTGTTTAGAACTTTAACCCAGTGTATGGTGGGGAGGGAGGGGGGAAGGGACCTCACAGGCTCACAATCTGCAGAAGTAGTTTTTTTTTTTGTACTAGGCAAACAACCCAAGCCTGGATAAAAAAAATAAATCAAGGACACTCTCTGTGAAAAGCAGTGCCTGGAAAAGGGAGAGTTCCCCTCCCCTTTGCCTGCTAACTTGTCTTCAAGGACCTATCTACTGTCCTTTGAAATAAAACGCCTTTGTGCAGGACTTGGGTTAGTCTTTTATATCATACTGTTTCTGCAAGCATATTTCCTGCCTAAAAACTCTTTGTAGAAATTTTTGCTGATAGTCTAAGAGCAATTATGGTGAGGGTCTCTGGAGAAGTTTAATTAAGATTTTCTGGGATGGAGGGGGTTGCCACTATAGAACCTGCCATACATTCTCATTTCAGTGCCTTTGTGATCCCACTGATCCCATGCCCAGAACATGGGTGTTCTGTGCTCTTTAAAGGACTGGTTTCATCTTACTCTCCATGTCTTTCTTCATAAATAAGAAATGGTAAAATAGGTCATGGTACATTTTTACAGTGGAATACCATGCAACTGTTTTAAAAACTAAGATGCATCTATGTGCACTGATATACAAAGATATTTAGCACATTTTTTTAAATTTTGCTTTTTTTGTGGTGCTGTGCATTGAACCCAGGGTCTCATACATACCAAGCAAATGCTCTACCTGAGCCACATCCCCCATCCCTCATTTTGCATATTTTAGATTGCTGAGCAAAGAAAGCAAGTTGCAGAATAACGTATTAAAATCAATATGTATAGCCAGGTGTGGTGGTGTGCACCTATAATCCCAGCGGCTTGAGAGGTTGAGGCAGGAGGATCGCAAGTTCAAAGTGAGCCTCAGCAACTTAGTAAGGTACTTAGCAACTCAGCAAAACCCTGTCTCTAAATAAAATACAAAAAAAGGGCTGTGGACTTGGCTCAGTGGTTAATTGCCCCTGGGTTTAATCCCTGGTATATATATATAAAAAGATAAATATGTATAGAATGATTCTGTTTGTGAAAATAATTTAATTTGTAGATCTATCAAAGGTTTAAAAGGTTATACAACATTTTTAATTTGAGTGACCTCTAAGGAATGAGACGGGAAAAAAAAGAAGGGTATGAAATAGGATTTTTTTTTCACTTTTTGCTTTGCACATTTCTTATTGTCTGAATTTTTAATCCACAGTTGATATAAGTAATATAATAATAATTCTAAGATAAAGTATTTTTGGTCTGTGTTAAATGCTTGAGCTCTAAGTTTTATGACTTTGATATTCTAATTTTTGCTATCTTCGTCTCTTTCATAGATATCTCTAGATACATTCAATTTACTTCTCTTTCTTTAAAAATACTTTTTTTATTTGTTCTAATTAGTTATACATGTTTAATTAGTTATACATTATATGTACATTAGTTATACATTAGTTATAGGATGCATTTTGACACAGTAAAATTCTTTTTTTTAAGCTGAGTTTTTCTGAAGTGCTGGGACATTCCAAGGTGATTGATTATTTTAACCTAATTACACTATCCAGCCATAGTCATCAGACTAAATGTTTTCTTCATTTCCTCTCAATCCTAAAATATCTCATGAACATCTGCCTTAACTAAGTCTCCAAGTTTTAACTTCCACCTTCATAATTCCAACCGGTGAGTGGACATAAAGTGTACACTTTATGTACAGAAAGGTTGTGCTATTTGTTCTCTGAAGACACCCCTCACCACCACTGCCTTGAAGATCCCACTTATTCAAAATAAGCCTTTCTTGACAATCTCTATACTGGCCACTCCAGATCTGTATATTCCATCCAGCTTTCTCCTGAGAGAGCCATAACCACTACTATGGATGTTCCATCACACATCAAATTCTGTGGGCCCCAAACTGAACTCCTCATTCTGTCCCACCTGCCTTCACTTCCCTTGCTAGATAATGACACCCTTGTTCCTCCAAGCCAGAACCTGGAAGTTGCTCCAGCTCCTCTCTCTCCTTCACCTCCACATCCTAGCTAGTATCTAGAGGGATCATTTCTAGCAGCAGTCCAGTCAAGAGAGATCAGCTACACAATAATTTGAACAGGGAAAGTCTGATATAAATAATCACTAACTATAACTGGGGTAGAGGTAATAAGGAACTAGTGAGAAGTAAAGAGAAGGCAAAACAATGTGGGAGTAGTGGATATAAGGAGGAGCCCTCCCCCTGGCTTTGAGATTTAGTGTTTGAAGGAGGACCTCCTTTCTCCTCCAGATACGAAATCCAGACCCTGTTGGAGAGAGCACGGCCCTGGCTTACTGGAACATTGAGAAATTGCTCCGGTTACACTCTGACAGAACTGAATCAGCCCCTTGGAGTTTTCCAGAAATTTTTCCTCCAGGGTGCCTGGGAGAGCTATTCATGGGGCAGCTTCAAAGCCATGTGCTGTAGTTCCAGGAGAAGCTGCCTGCTGCTGGTGCTGCTGCCCCTGCACCGGGCACTGCTGGGTGCCACTAGGTGCTTGTACTTGCTGCATACTGTAGGAGCTGGACGATGGAGAAGCTGTGAATGCTGCAGGAGCCAGAGGCTTCTACTACAAAACCTGGCTGGGAGTGAGGATGGCTGATCTGGAGGAAGCTGCTGGGAGCTAGGTGCTACTGGCCGCAGGTGCTGCAGGAGTGAGTGGGAACCCGGAGACACTGTCAGCAGACCTTAGAAGCTCAGGTCTGTAGAGAGAAGTGCTCACTACTGGTGCTGGAGTTTGGGGAAGCCTCTTTGCTGCAGACCCCTGGAAGATACACACTAGAACCAGGAAGTAAATCCTTTCATCCTGTAACGCCTGTCCATTTAGTCTTTGTCCTAAAAATTAGGGAAAGCCATTCCATTGTTGATTTCAAGGCATGTGGTACCATGACCTGACTTACATTTTTTTCTATCAACATCAAGAAAATATTCAAGCCCTGTGGAGAGAGGCAAACAATGAACGCAGATGTTCTAAAATCTTTTAGATTCTACAATTAACATTTTGCTCCTGACTTAATTTTTAAATTAGATCACAATGACATTTGTCTAGGCATTAAAAAGGGGGAAATATAATATTTTCTTCCCAGAGAGAATACAAAAAATTTTAGAGATGGTACAGCCTAGCTAATATAAAGATTAAGAAAGCATAAATGCAGGGAAGCACAAGGGATTGCTGCAAAATTCCAAACACAACTGTAAGAAAAGGGTTCCAGAATTCTTTTCTCAGACACACCCTATTTCCCATTTCACCTTTGTGAATTATGATTCCATCTCTAAAGTAATGGTTTGAATCTTTTAATAACCCTATTTTCTCTTATTAGAATTTTAAATAAAGTGCTTCAAGTTGTAAAAACTCTACAAACACTAATTTAGTTTCTGATTTACTTTGCAGTCAGTTGTGGTGGTGTAAGCCTGTAATCCCTGTGACTCAGGAGGCTAAGACAGGAGGATTGAGAGTTCCAGGCCAGCCTCAGCAATTTAGCAAGGCCCTCAGAAACTTAGAAAAATAAATAAATAAAAACTTAGTGTCAAAAAATAAAAAGGGGACTGGGGTTGTGGCTCAGGGGTAGAGTTCTTGCCTAGCATGTCCAAGGACCTGGGTTTGATCCTCAGCACCACATAAAAGTAGATAAAATAAAGGTATTATATCCAACTACGACTAAAAATAATATTGAAAAAATAAAAATAAAAAGGACTGAGGATGTAATTTGGTTATAAAGTGCCCCTGAATTCAATCCCTGTACATACCCCACCAAAAAACCCCCAAACATTGCAAGAACTTGCAATACCACAGATAAATGAGAGATGGAAGAGGGAAACCCAAATTTTAAAAACATGACCTGTGTTAACCAATTAGATAAGGAAGGGAATGTTGAAGAATGTTTCAAGCAGAGACTTTTGGAGGGCACAGGTGGAGTAAATTTAAAACCATGAATTTTCTGGACTGGGCTGCAGGGTAAAGATCTACAATCCCTGCCAATCTGAGACAACAGAATCACAAGTTCCAGACCATTCTGGGCAATTTAGGGAGACCCTATTTCAAAGAACCAAAACAAGGAGCTGGCCTGTAATCCCAGCAACTAAGAAGGCTGAGGCAGGAGATTCATAAATTTGAGACCAGCCTCAGCAACTTAGTCAGGTCCTAAGGACTTAGTGAGACTCTGTCTCCAAATAAAAATAAATAGGGCTGGGGATGTGGCTTAGTGGTAAAGCTGGGTTCAATCCTCTGTATCAACAAAATAAAAATTAAATAAAACAAACTAACAACAACAACAAAAAAGTGCTGAGCCAGGCACGGTGACACACACCTGTAATCTCAGCTGCTTGGGAGGCTGAGGCAGGAGGATCATGAGTTCAAAGCCAGCCTCAGCAATTTAGCAAGGCCATGAGCAACTCAGCGAAACCTTGCTGCTAAATAAATAAATAGGGTTGGAGGTGTGACTCTATAGTTGGTAGTTAATGAAACCTGGGTTCAATCCTCAGTATCAGAGGGGGAAAAAGAGTTTAATTTTGAACAAGTTAATTTTTAGAAGCCTCTAAAATGTCCAGGTAAATATTCCAACAGGTAACAGGATTTTTTTTTTCTTTCTTTCTTTCTTTTGGTACCAGGGATTGAATCTATGGTCTGTGCATTCTAGGTGAGTGTTCTACTACTATGTACAGCCTTTTTAAAAACTTTTTACTTTGAGACAGGGACTCATTAAGTTGCCCAGGTTTACCTAGAACTTGTGATCTTCCTGTCTTAGCCTCCTGAGTTGCTGGGATTAAAGGTGTGTGCCACCATGCTCGGTGACAACTGGAATTAAGCATGAATTTGAGGAGGGTGTTCAAAGTTGTAAATATAAATATAAACCAAAGGAAATAGGTCCCTAATTAAAACTGAAAGTAGATAAGGTGTGCTCTGTAAAATATGTAAGAAGAGAGGACAACTGTCACCTTGAGTCATCACAAAATCTCTGGTTCTCATATACCTTAAATACTGATACTGTTCCAGATGACCAAGCCAGAATCAAGTTGTCAACTTTTATAACTCAATAATAAAAAGATAAGTAACCCATTTAAAATTAGGCAAGTATCAGAATAGACATTTCTCCAAAGAAGATTTACAAATAGCCAATAAACACATGAAAAGATAATCATTATTGTTATTAGAGAAATGCAAATGAAAACCACAATGAGATAGCATTTCACATTCATTAGGATGGAGATAGGGATGTGTGTGTGTATGTATGGATATATATGTACAAATATATACATATAAATTATAAAGTGCAAAACAACTAGTACTGGTGAGACTTGAAGAAGTTGGAAGCTTCATACACTGCAGGGTAAAATGAAAAATGAATGATAACTTCTGTGGAAAACAGTTTAGCAGTTCCTTTGCACTCACCAAGGGGTAAAACTATTGTGTTCGGTTACACTAACAATTCCACTGCTAGATGTATACTCCAGAGTGAAAACATGCTCATACAAAAACTTATACATGAATGTTCATAGCAGCATTATTTATACTAGCTAACAAGTGGAAACTATCCAAAAGTCTATTAAAAGATGAATGAATAAATAAAATGGAACATATTCACATAACGGAATATAATTCAAGAATAAAAAGGAATGACTTACTGGTACATTCTACAATATGGATGAATCTTGAAAACATACTGAGTCAAGAAAGCCAGTTACAAGGAACTACAAATTGCCATTTATAGGAAATGTCTAGAATAGGTAAATCTATAGAGAAAATCTATATAAACACTGCTAGTGGGACTGCAAATTGAGAAAACCACTCTGGAAAGCAGTATAGAGATTCCTCAAAAAACTAGGAATGGAACCACCATTTGACCCAACTATCCCACTCCTCATTATATCCAAATGATTTAAATTCAGCATACTACAGTGACACAGCCACATCAATGTTTATAGCAGCTCAATACACAATAGCTAAGCTATGGAACCAACCCTAGATGCCTTTCAATAGATGAATGGATGAAGAAATTGTGATACATATATAGAATGGAATATTGCTCAGCCATAAAGACATTTGCAAGTACATGGATGGTCCTGGAAACTACCATGCTAAATGAAATAAGCCAATCCCTAGAACACCAAAGGTCAAATTTTATCTGATATGTGGAAGCTAACACACAAAAAGGGGAGAAAATAGGTATTCAGTAGACTAGGCAAAGGGAAATGAAGGGAATAGGAAAAGGAAAGACAGTGAAATGAATCCAAAATAATTTTTCTATGTACTTATATGAATATACTATAGTGAATCCCATCATCATGTACATTCATAAGAATGGGGTCCTAACTGCATACAATAAAACTCATGCTTGTACAGTCATATCAAAATGAATTCTGCTGTTATGTATAATTAAAAGAAACAATAAAAATAAAAAAAGAAAATCTACAGAGAAGATTCCCCAGGGATGTAAGTATTGAGGGGGATAGAAAATGACTACTTGAGTACAGACTTCAGTGTTTGAGACTATTGTAAAATTGATTTTGATGATGGTTGTACAATTCTGTAATATACTAAAAACCATGATCTATAGACTTTAAATGGGGGGAATTGCATGGTAAGTTACATCTTTCTTAATTTTTTTTGTTTCTTTGTGTGAGTTATATCTTAATAAATTTTTGCTTTTCTTCTTACAAGTTCAAATGCTCTTTACAAATAAGTATTAAAGTACCTCATCAGCCTTTTTTATTTTCTTTTAATGGATGGGGATCACTAAAGTGCAGAAGCTGAGATCAGGTACCTACTTCCAAAACTGGGCTCTTCCCACTAAACCCAATATATGCTTTGGGGCAATGGCTGTACTGGGTGTGCTATGTCATTAACATAGACCAAACACCTTGTGTCTTAATGTCAGAATGTATTGAATAGCAATAAATTTACAGGCTACACCACTTTTATCTGTGGCAGTTCACTGAATGCTTGTGGATCACCTGGTAGTCATAGCCAATGAATTTCTAATATTTATAACACTCAAGTCACATATCATACTTTACATAGTTATATATATGTATGCATATGTGTGTATATATATTGCATATATAGAGACATATAGTACACATATATTACAGAAAAGCTATGAAAGGGTTAGGGCAGCTATAGGGGTTCAGGAGGCTGACCTGAGAGCAAAGGCAGAGAACAGATACAAATGTAAAAAGTCACTATAAGTGGTCAGGGGCTGGGGTTGTAGCTCAGAGGTAGAGCACTTGCCTAGCTTGTGTGAGGCACTGGGTTGGATCCTCAATTACCACATATAAGTAAAATAAAGATATTGTGTCCATCTATAACTAAAACATTTTTAAAAAGTCACTATAAATGGTCAAATAAGATTACCAACCAAAGAGCTTGTTCAGGGAGCAGAGCTGTCAAAGCACAGGAACTTATTCTAGTCTGGAAGTTCTGGAAGGACAATAGTTTCACAGTGTCAGCTTGAGATATCAGCTTGGAGTGGGACTTATACGGTTGTCACAGGCAAGAAAAAAACATACTCTTCTAAAGCCTGAAAACAGAGATTCAGAGGTTTGTTGCTCTGGCAATTTTCCTGGGCAAGATATGATGAATGACCATGTGACAGGGTCAAGGTGCCACCATGTCCATTCTTGGGGCGCTCCTCCTTTTACAGGTCTTGAGTGAGGGGTTTGTATCATTTGGTGTCTGGTGTGTTTAATAAACTTATGGTTTTAGTTTTTTCTTTTCTTCTTTTTGTTTGTACTGGGGATTTAACCCAGGGGCACTTTTCATCCCCAGCCTCTTTTTTTTGGATACACGATCTCACTAAGTTGCTTAGGACCTCACTAAATTGCTGAGACTGGCCTCAATCCTCCTGCCTCAGCCTCCTGAGTTGCCCCGCCATCCCCCAGCTGGGTCTGTTCCTCCAGATATGGGTTTGATACACCTATGCATCTATAAGCTTCTGATTAACTTGATGTTCACAGATGGTCATTATTATTAGCGTGATAATTACTTAACAACTTGTGCCTTAAGGGTGGTTGTTTTCTTGTAAAAACAAGGTTAGTCATTTCCACTCGGCACCTAATCTGTAAATGGAGTAGTTAATGGCAAACTCAGGTTTTAGGCACAGCCTGAAAACGACTGTGCTACGCACCAAAGAGTAACCCAAAGGAGGTCAAGGTCTGCTCACCACAATGGCAAAATTAACTCTCCCACCTTGTGACACCATTGTAGTCGTACTTGGCTCTAGCACTTAAAATGATAGTTTGTGAATATTTGTGTTCTCCCTTTTTAGACGATTGTTATTTTCAGAACAGAGACTTTGTTTAATTCCTGTGTATAAAGATTAGGTTTTTAAAAAAAGTTTATTCAGGAAGGAAAAACCAATTGCTAAGGGCTACATTCAAAGTAAAGTAGGAAACTAGTGCATGGATTTCCGCCTCTTTCAATGATGGCAAACACAAAATGAGACAGGAAACCAGGCGGAAGAAAGGAATAAAGGGCGGGGTAAATGGTGACTCTTTCCTCCCAACTCCCACCTTCAGTGTTCTCCTGGGAGAGTTTCAGAAGTGATTCAGATCTGGCTGGTGACATCACTGTGTCCCGAGGCTACAACCCCTGAGGCCTTGAGACACACTCACTTTCCCGCCCAACAGAGGCGGAGAGACAGGGGTGGAGCAGCACGAGAGGGCGGGGCCGACGTCACATCCGGTTCGGAACCCGCCACCGCTGAGCTGTGAGGGCCTGGCGCGGAGGGGCGGGGCCGAGAAAGCGCGCGTTCTTGAGAGGGAGGAGCCGGGTTAAGGAGTGCCGCGTCACGTCCGGCAGAGCTAGAGCCCGAGCGGAGGTGGTACGGAGCGTTTCGGCTCTGAGCGGCTCGGCAACCCGTGCGTCCTGCGAGGCTGCGGCGGAGCCTCTATCGAGAAGGCGCAAGAGGTTGGCAGCTTCGACTGAAGCCCAGCGAGCAGCGACGTCAGCTAGGAGTCATGAGCGACAGCGGCGAGCAGAATTACGGCGAGCGGGTACGTATAGGTGGTGTAGGGGGTGGCTGTGTGGTCCCAGCTTCTTGCATCTCTTTCTAGGCCCATCGGCCTCGGCCTGGAGTCGGAGGCGTATTAGGCCCCGAAGCCTGAAGCCAGGAGGGATAGGTGACAACGTTTAAAAAGCCTTTGTGTATACGTGTCTTTGGTCGAAAAGGAAGCCGCCAACCGGTTATGCGGCTTCGTTCCCGAGACGGCCGTTTTTTCCGTTATAAGGAGGGGGGAGAGAGATTAAAAATGGCCGCGGTGTCCCCTCGGTGTTGGGGGAGGGGAGCGGTATCCTATTTCGCCGTTGCTCCCTGCGAAGCCTCGCCGCAGCCATCTTGGGCTGGCGGTCCGGGCGCGCAGCCAGAGGCACAAAATGGCGGAGGAGCGGCGCTCCGATGCTGGCAAGGCTTACCGCGGGCCGCGCCTCGGAGAGCCGCGTGGGGCGCGGGGAGACGTTTTGAGGGCCTTTAGCCCAGTGTTTAGGTCAGCGAAGGTCTTTTTTTATGGCAATGGAAAGCACAGTATCTAGGGTGTACTTGGCCTCGTTTAAGCTGGAAACAATCTGACGTAAATGCTGGGCCCGTTAGTTTTGGGCGAACGGCGTGCGGGCTTTGTGTTTGGCCTAAAAGGAATGCCGCTCTTGTATCGAAGGGGCGTTCCGGGCAAAAACCGTCGTCGGTGTCCTAGTAAACGGAACCTTAAGCTCGCCAAGATTGTTTTATGGAGATTTTTTTCCCCATGGGATTGTGAAGGAGAAATTGGCAGGCAACAATTTATGGCGCCGTTGTTTCCTTTGTTTTGGGACGTTCTGATCCCGAGAACCACCACGTGTTGGTACTCTTTGTTTACATCTCCTAAAGGTGGGCGTTGATTACGTTCCTAGATTGGGAGAATGAGATGGTTTCTAAGCTTAAACAGCATCGCTTAGCTGTGGGGCTTTGGATGTGAGATTCGGAAACCACCGAATGGCGGTAAAGGGCGGGGGGGCTTGCTAAAATGTTTGGAGCTTAAGGAAAACTTGTTGAAAGAAAGGTAATAAGTATCATAGAAATCATCTTTTGAGACTTACAGGAATAAGTTGAGCAGGCTTTTTTTTGTTGGTTGGTTATGAGTTGGTATTTGTTTTTCTAGTACACTTTGTTACTGTTAATTTTTTTTTTTTTGTAAAGCTGCCTTAAAGTCTGAATACCATTGGTCAAATAAATCCTATTTAAACATCTTATTAAACTCTTTAACATTTAAAAGATTTTCTTAGATGGTTTAGTAGAAAGTATTTTTAGAGAACTGCTGTATGACAGTGAACTTGAAACCAAATCTGATTAATTTGGTTTGAACTAATGAGACCTTGCTTATACATATAGATAAATAAATATTAGGTTTTTAGATTTTGATATTTCCCCAAAATATTGTTGACTAACGTCACCAGGGCGTTTTTGTTTTAAAGCTCTTCCTTGGGCTAAGAAAGTTTGATTTTAACCCACAAGTCGTCAGTGTGGCTTGTGACTATGTGTGGTTGCTGCCAACCAGAATACACTGTTTGGATATACTCTTGCTGGTGCTTGGCCTGAAGAGCAAATGATTTTAAAGTGTTAAGTTATTAACACCAATTACTGGATACTTTGTACTCTTCAGGGAGTACCAAATGATTTATTTCTGATGAGAGTTCCCAGTTGAAAATATTTGAAGAAGTTAAATATAGCGTTCTCCTGAGGTGGGAAAAATTGTTCAAAGAATTAACTAGTAAATATATGGAGAAGGAAATGATTGAAGGAAGAAATCAGTCCCAGTTTGAAACGGAGCCGGCTCAAATGAAACTGTGCCTCTTAATTTGAAAGTTTTACTTTCTGGTGTTTCTCACAAACCCGAATGAGTATTTGATAAAATGAAGAAGGGGAGAAAAAGGTTGTGTTAATTGGTACCTCTTTTACATAAGAGCCTTTGCTTTTTAAAATAGATTTTCTAAGTTTTGAAGTTTAAAAAATACTTCCACATTGTTGTATGTTTGTGTTTCCTTTCCAATTAGAACCTTTAAATGATTGGAAGCCTGGAACACATTTGGAGCACCAAGATAAGCTTAGCAAAACTATAAAATTCAATGGCATAATATAAAAGTAATACTTGATTGTTCAAGCCCCAGTCAGTGGGCACGTAGGTAGTATATACGTATTCGTGTGATGCAAAGAAATAAAGTGGGCACGTAGGTAGTATATACGTATTTGTGTGATGCAAAGAAATAGTGGTCAAGTCTGATTGACTAGCCTTTCCTTTTGGAAGTGAGCAGTGAAAAACATGTTCAGGGTTAATCTTGGATATGTTCAGTATAAATGACATCTTTGAAGCCTGGGGGGAAAAATGGCCTCATTTTTTCATTGACCTCTGGTTTTGGCTGTTAAACATTGTAAACTAATGTAAATAACACCAATCTCTTCAAATCAACTGGAATCTTTTCTCTTTTTTGTCTCATCCAGCCACTCCTATGTTCAACACCCCAACCTCCCTAGTACTGTTTTTCCTCCACCCTCTTTAGACTTTAGAAGCTCTTCTTTTCCTAAAGATTTAAGGTTTGTGTTTGGAGTAAATTATTCTCCCATTTGGTCACAGATATTGAATGGGTGAATGTATTTACACTTAGAACTGTGGCTCAGTGTATCCCATATCCCTACTTTGGAAATTTTTTTTAATGCATCTCAAAAGTTGATTTATAAGGAAATCATGTGACCTCTGATCTGGCCAGACCATATGAAAAAGTAAAATCTTGTTTTCATCTCCAGATAAGTTTCTTCCAGAATTTATTAAAAATGGCTTACATTTTAAAAAGGCAAGCCTAACATTTACATCCCTTCATAATTCTGAATATAAGAACACTTGAGTTGTTATTAAGTTTAGAGGTGTAAGTTTAAAATCTAGAAATGATCACAGTATCATGTTTGCATGTTTGGTAGCAACACAGTATAGTATTCTCCCCTCTTTGGGATTTTGGCTAGTTTGAAACTTTACATCAAGGATACAGAAACTAAGGAGTGTATCCTATTTGTAGACTGGGTATTTTAAGTTTTTGCCAAACCAGTCTCTTTAATGTTTTGGCCCAACAAATAATTTGATGGAATATTTACTTTGTTAGAAGCAATGTATTTGAGACAGCCACTTAACTCTGAAGAGATGAATAGTTTGGATTCTATCCCATCACATTGCCTTTCAAATTCTACAGTTTTTCTGTTTAATCTTGGGATATATTTGTTCCTTATTTTTAACCTGTGGCTCTAAATTTTCATTTTCAAAACTGAAACATCTCCTGAAGACTCTTTAGTCTAAAGTCCTCACACCAAACTCCTTTTACTTAAGGTTTAATTAAGGGGCTGGGGTTGTGACCTAGCGCATGTGAGACCCTGGGTTCAGTCCTCAGCACCACATAAAAATAAGTAAATAAAATAAAGGTATTGTGTCCTAAAAAATAATTTTAAAAAAAATTGAATTAAAAATAAGTGTGAGGAAATAGTTTGCATTGTTTTGTATCACTGTGACTGGTTAGATATGTCTGTTGAAACCAGGTTGAAATCTTTTCCCTTGGTTTAAATAAGAATGTTTTTAATAGAGTGAATAATGTCTGGATCTAGAAGGTGACATTTTCAAACTGAAATTACAAGTGATTTTACAAGGTAAGTACTGCTGGTTTTGTGAAAAGTGAAGAGGAATTCAGATGATGAGAGAAGTTTTAATGGTATTTGCTTTGTTTATACAGCATTTCCCCTTTATTGAGACCCCAAACCTAAACATTAATGCTTTTATAGTTGTTCATATTTTACCCAAGACAAGGAGAGAGCTACAGGTGTGTACATCTGAGCCTTAGAAATAATTTGTAAATGTTGACAAGAGCTTATACATAACTATTATTTTCTTACAAAGTATGGTGATTGATGTTCAGGAATTTTAAGTGTTTACCCAGGTTAGTATTCTGGGTATGTCATAGAATTAGATATTATCAATTTTTATTGGTTTAAACTGTAAGGCAAAAAAAAAAAAAAAATTCACCATAGCAAACTGTAGTCTTCAAAGTCCCCAAAAATCTTTGCTTTGAATTGGGTTTTGGAGGTTAATTATTTTCAGATTGTTACTTTTGTCAGTCTAAATTGTCACATACTGCAGCTTGGATGAGGCTCTTTTGCATTAAAATTTTTGTGCTTGTAGATAAAACAACAAAAAGCATACTTGTATTTGCTTGTGCTGAATGTACTTTAATGAATGTAAATTTAAGGGTTGTCTGTTTTTGCAAGAAATTTTCTAAAAGATTCAGGCAAGTCTTTATTTTTTATTTTTTTAGCAAGATCCTAGATTTTCTTTGCCAATGCCCTTTCCAGTTATTAAAATATTATAAAATATAACCTTGTCAGCTTGCTGAGTTTGTGCATGTGTAATGTTAAATGGACTCCAGTTTGTAGTCTCTAGAAACTTTGTAACAAATTGTATTGCTGATGGGACAAGTTTATTTTCTAAGTAGGGTCTCTTAACCAAATATATAACATTAGCCTAATTGTTGCCCTTCGGAGGCTTATAAAGTGGCCACTTGAACTTAGAAACTGAGTTGAAATAAGCATAATATTTATGTTATTTAGTCTGGTTTCTTAAAATATAGAAGGAGGAAAATTGGAAAGAGGTAATGAAATAAGAGCCAGGTGTCCCTGTATTGTAAACAGTTATGTTACCTAGATCTTTGGCCTCTGTTCCAGTATTTTCAGCATCTAAGCCCTGTATCTGTACATAATCTTTAGGAGGCCCTAAGGAAACCTGCTTGGGCATTCTGATTCCACGATTACATTTGTGTTACCAGCAAACATTTCCCATTACATTTTAGTGATGGATATTAAAAGAAAACCAATTAGTATGATTCCCTTAAATAAAAAGCTATTTAAGTCTTTTCCCAGATTAAATAAACAATAATTGACTGTAAAACTAGACTGGAAATAGTTTTTACTTTTTTAGAAAATACTTCCCAGGATAGCCATGGTTATCTTTATACCCAGATAGGTGTAAAGACTTACCTATAATTTTTTTTCTTTTAAGAATTTTTTTTCCAAAAGGAAAATATAGGAGAGGAAATGAATGGCATTAAATGAAAGATTATATGATAATGCAGAATGTTTCATGCAGGCAGTATTAGTATTTTCTAATCTGCTAAGTTGAGTCTTTTAAATCATTATCTGTGGAGGTGAGCTATAGTTTTCTATATTGCCACCTTATAAAGTAGAATTTTGCTCCCTGTGATTTCCAAACTTTAATACTTTGTTCATCAAGGGGAAAACATTACCAGAAAAATCTTTGAAAATACTACTGTTGGACTCAGGTTTGCTCTTTTCCTTCATAGCTACTGGCATATAGTAGTAGGTTGACTTAATTTTTGCTGATTTTAGTTGTAAATTTAGTAATTACACCATTCATACTATAAAACTTCAATAGAGCAGCTTTCCCAGGGGTGGGTTGAACACTATAGTTCCAAATTGTCAGGTTCCCTGACATTGTCTAACAGTGCTCTTTAAAATATACAGTACAAAAATGTGTGACATAAGATACGTTTCTTTATCCTATCTAGACAAGTCACAATGTTGTAAACCTCTTCAACCCTGAGCCTTTGTCATCATTGTACAAATGAATTGTCCGTGCTTTCCTTTCTTGCACTTTTGTATTAATGTGTCACTTTTTGACTAGAGATGTGCTTTTGACACTTAAGATTTTCTCTTGATGAATACAATCTTAAGAAGTGTGAAATGTAATTAACAGTTCTAAAATGTTAAATGAACAGTAAATGTTCAGTGGCGCACTTCACATTCAACTTAAAACGCATGATAAGTCTATTTGGAGTAGACATGAGATTATCATACTAGAAACAACAGAAAACTGTAGTTTCTGATTTTTGAACTGCATATTCTAGTTTTTTTTTTTTTTTAATCCAAAACGACAAGGGATTTTTTTTTTCTAGTTTCAGTTTTGGCACTGGATTTTATCCCGGAGTTTTAAAATATTCTTCATCCTGTTCTTTTTCTATTAAGGTTAATGTTGAAGAAGGAAAATGCGGAAGTCGTCATTTGACAAGTTTTATAAATGAGTATTTGAAGCTCAGGAATAAGTGAAGCTGAAATTTGAAAAAATAAAAGAAAGAATGCATGCTAATTATCAGACCAGAAGTCCCACTTGTAGAATATTGAGCAATTTGTGTGAAGTGGGGAAGATGAAAGAAGTCAGAATTTGAAACGGAAGAATGAAGAAAAGAAATAAAAATGAAGTTAAGATAAGAAGTAATCTGGAATCAGAAAGCACTACGCTAAGTAATTACTAGTCTGTTTATGTGTCCCTGTATATTTTGCTAAACATGCATGCATTATTTGTTTAATAGAAGAAAATATATACAGGGTAACGAAGTGCCTTCCAAGGGAAACGTATAAATTAGGTAATTCTAATTTTAACTGCTTAGTCAAATGATTGAAATGCAATTCTTTAAAAATAACCCTTTGTAGTCAAATACCAGGCAGTGATAAGCTCTCCAGCATGGGTAACAGTTGGCCTCCTGTTGTCCCTTAGATTTTTCATCTAACTAAGCTTGTTCTGGGACATGAGTGAGTACCTTCCGAGGTTGGAACTGCTGGTGGTATATGCCACCTCCATCCTCCCAACTCTTAATGCACTGACCTTTATCCTTCAGTACTAAATAATATATGATTATAATGTTTTTCTGTTGGAAGTTTTCAAAAGAATGTCACCAAGATGGTTATGAAGCCAAACCCCCAAAATCCAAGCAAAGCATTGAACCAGGATAGTTAAAATTTTGGAATGAAAGCATTAGTTTTTTCCCAAATGGTGTTAGTGGAAAGCTGCAACCATTTAGGCCCTAATATTCAGATGCATATGTGCCAAATAGGAACGATTCTTCAAATTTTGTTTAATGCTTGTTCCAGCCAAATGACTAAGGTTTCCGCTAAAATACAATACCTTTCCTTGGAAGAGGTGGGTCATACAAGTGAAACAGGATAGCTAATTCAAAATGTAATAGTAGTAATAGGTGCTTTGTTCCATTTTCTGTTATCAATGTTTAGCTATTATGATATTAAAGACAGATTCTAAAATAGTTTTTTTCTAGACTGCTATCCCTATCACTTCCTGAGGATACCAACTCAGAGTTCTGTCTTTTCTCTTTCTGTGTTTCATTGTAGCCAAGAAGAGTCAGATGATGGTGTGATGTTGTTGCCCCTGGTTGGATGGGACAAGTACACATATCAAAATAACTAGTAACCCCCAACAGTTGTCTTCTACCCAATTTAGAATGCCAAGGGTATCATCTTAATATACCTTTTTTTTTTTTTTGTAAACTGAAGGCAGCTTTAAAACTTTCTCTCAGGTGTAGGTCTTAAAGCTCTTGGAGAAAGTAATTTACCCCTGAAACTTACAGGATCCATTTTTTGATACTTGGGGCCTATTATCACAGTGTGAAAGTTGTACTTTTTATATTATTATTGCATTTTGTAAACAGAAGAAAAATATTCCCATTTATAAAGTTTTTGTATTCATTTTGCCTTAATTGTTGCTTTGTAAAACTTGCTATAAATAAACCAGTATAACGACATGAATAATGCTGATTTTGCACATAGCAGAGGTAAAAATTATGAATATTTCTGTTCAAGCCCTTGGATTCTTTTATCAAGAGACCTGAAAGGTCTAGAGAAAAGGGCCTTTTAGCCCCATAATCTATCGGAACCAGTATGAAATTTAATTATGTGGCCCAAACTGGAAAGACTTAAGGTAAAAATGTTGATGCTGAATGCTGGTGGATTGTCAACATCCATTCCTTCTTGGCCAAGTCATCTTTGGGTATTAGGGTGGCTTCTCCCTGGGCCATTGGGGAGACAAGGGAAGTTACAGGCCTTTGTCCTGGGACAGGCAGTATAAGGAAGACAAAAATAATCAAGAGTGTTGGTAAATGTTAGGGATGGATAGAAACATGGTTCCAGGAGGGCGGGGGGATCAAATAGAAAGCTTATAACTTCTGAAATTGAGTCAGTAAGACTAATCAAGCATCATACTCAAGTGTACTTTGATTTTAAGTTAATGAGTGGGTGCCCAACTCCAGACTTATTAAGTATTAAAGAGGTTTAGTGGATACCTCTGTTCTAATATACTGCATCTAGTTTTTTGAATAATATAGGGATTGGATGGTTATTTCTGCTTTTATCATCTCTTTCAAATAATTTCTGAGATTATCACTGTTCTCAATAGGGAGATGTCATCATATTTTGTTGGAAGGCTTATTTTTTAAATTATTTTTTTTAAATTTGTATTCCTTGTAGGTTGTATATTAACATATGACTAAGAGCCAATCAATAAGAACCAGGATTCTCTGAGCATTTTTCAGGGAATTTTTGGCTTTATTGTATTGATGCTAAAGGCATGTGTCCTTAGCAGTTCTTTTTGGTAGGGTTTTACTACTACTATTACTTTGTCTGCCCTGGGTGTGGAATTTGAAGTATCCTGTGTAGGGGCTTTTCCCCAACTGGTTTTATAGATTTGCCTGTGTATTAAGACTTAATTTATGCTTTGGATTTGGCTAATCTTTTAGGTCTCATTTCTTTTAAGCAAACTAAATTCCTTACATATATCTTCCCAACCAGCTAAGTGGCAGAAGGCTTTAATTTTCCTAAGAAAATATCCCTCATAGGAAAGAAAGTAGAGGTACTATTTAGGTGTTAACCAGATGGCAGTAGACAGGGTATTCCCCTTATTCTTGGTATATGAAATTTTGCATAGCCTGTTAGATTCTGAGGCTGAGTGAACTCTGATTTTATAAATACACTGTCTGGCTCTTGGTCTGCTCTGATTTCATGAATAAATAAATAAAGACTTATTTCCTAGACTAGTGCTTGTGAAATAGACTAAAGCATCTCAGCTTGGAATAAAGCTTTTCTGTTGATTGAAGCCGAGAAATTTGTGAAAAGGGTTCTTGCCTCTCTATACCTGATCTTCCTTTATATTCAAGTTCCAGTGTTAAAAATTTGTTAGCTATAACATTAGAGATTTTAACTGTTAACTGTAAGGCATTGGTGTTCTGCTCTCCTTCATGAGCAAGTAGTTCTATTTGGTTTCTATTAAAGCTTATAATTATTCCATTAAGTTATATTTCTAGCACTGGAATAGAAGCATTTAGATAACTTGTTCCTCATCTTCTAGATTAGCTTTTGCTTGTAGTGAAGATGGTAAAATTTGCACTCATATTTTTGAGGCGTATTGAGAGTAGAGATAAAAGTGTCTTTCTAAATGTTTGTTGGAACATTGAATACAGAAATCTAAGGGCTTGTAAATTGTGGTTTCCAGTATAGCAATACATCTTTAAACCATTCTTTCCGTTGAGGGTATCTATTTCTCAAAAACAATCTGAGGTTCTTTTTTCTTGTCTTTGCAGTCATTTATTGAAGAGGAGGATTGGTAGACAGGAAAGCCTGTGTAGCATTTCAAAAAGTTGTTTGTGGTATAGAGACCCAAATTCGTTTTCTTTGTTAGACTTTTCTTATTTTTGAACTTAAACTTGATCTTATCTGTTTGGTGCTATCTACACCCCTTACCCCCCTGATTCCCCCCTCCCCCAAGACATCATAGAAAGGATCTTCTGAGTGTTTTCCACTATCCTGTAAAAAAAGTTTATATTCTAAAAGGTTTTTAAACTGTAATTAATTAAGCCTTTTAGAGATGCCAGAATATTCTGAAGTTTGGCAGAGGGGCGATCTCTTGTGATAACTTATATTTGGATTCAGACTTTACAGTGACTTGATACTGTAAAATTGCTTCATTTTCAACCTGGCCATTTGTGCTGTGTCTCAGGTAGAGTTTCATTTTGGATTTCTAGGTCTTAAATTGGAAAACCTACAATGAATGCTGTCTTGCTTGGTGAGAGCTTAGTTATCAAAGACTTGGAGTCTCTTATCTTCTTGGTACCATTTGCAGAACTTTTCCCTAATTCTGTTACTAGCTATATTGCACATGCCTCTTCTGCTGTTTGACATGTGTCGTTAACTCATTGAATTAAATATCCTATTGAGACATTATGCTTTGCTGGTTTCTTTTTGAGATCTTTTTTGTGCTACTCGCCTGCCAGCTACTTGAATTTTGATTGAGAAAGCTTAGAGTACACAGATTATCTAGACTTCAGTTTTTGCTTGTAGTTCCTGATCACCTTTCCTTCCTGGACCCTAGATTAGTAGTTGATGATTTAATCTGTCTTGGTTTCAATATGTATTTTTTATATAACATTTCTAGTTTACTTATTCTCAGTTTCTTATAAGTTTACCCTGACCTGTCTCCACGTAGCTGAGAAATCTAGGTCTTAACAGGCCATTGCCTTTCTACTTAAGCTCCATCTGATTACGTTGAATTTCTTAGGAGCCTCCCACCATTAGATGAACCTAGGGTCTTATAGAATTTATTTAATGTCTATATGGCTGGTCCTTGCCTTCCACTAGGTTTCCACCTTTAGGACTTAAATGAGATCATTGTCCTTGTATCTTTCCGCATTCAACAATAAATACAACTCTTGAAAATTTGAAGTCTTAATGAAAACTATCAGAAGCATTCTAAAAGTAAGTTTTGCAAATTTTGTAGGGTTTTTAAATTGATTGTAACTTAACTGAAAGTTATAAGTTATAGATTTCATAGTTAATAAGATTCTTTCTCACCCTGGTCTTTATGGAGTAACATTCCCAAAATACAATCCTTGGACAGTTCCCTTAACCACCCTTTCTTCAGGGAGTGGGATCAGGTAACTCTTATCCCTGCTCCAGAAAGGTGGAAGAAAGGACAAATTAATTGACTTATGTCAGTTGGAGGAATGAAACTATTATACCAGGTATATGCAATTCCTGCCCTTACCTATGTTTTCTTATCTGTGGAAGAGGATTGCTCTCCTCACCATTTACCTCACAGCAGCTTGTTTGTTTTTGAAGTTGCCCAGAAAGTATACAAATTAAACTTTTGACATCTACGTGTAGGAATCCCGTTCTGCTTCCAGAAGTGGAAGTGCTCACGGATCTGGGAAATCTGCAAGGCATACCCCTGCAAGGTCTCGCTCCAAGGAAGATTCCAGGCGTTCCAGATCAAAGTCCAGGTCCAGATCTGAATCTAGGTAAGAAAGACAATCTTGAGATTTTCTTCTGTTTCTCTTAGCTCTGAAATTGGTGTGTGCTTTGTTAAACTAGGAAGATAGAGAGGGTTAGATCTTTTGTTGGCTTATTTAATATTGGTACTAGAAACGAACCTAAGTTGTGGAAGAGAGACTTTAAGTGGTTAAGAGCCTGGGCTTTTGGAGTCAGGGTTCAAATCTTACCTCTATTTTTGCTGGCTTGGGCAGATTACTTACTTAACCTTTTCAACGTTAGCTTATTATCTATAAAAGGCAAGTTATATTAGCTTTTTTTGAAGTTGTGAGGATTCACTATAAGCAAACTGTTAGTTTGGCAAATATTAAAACATTAGTTTTCATTAATTGCAGTTCTTTTAAATAGGTGTAGTCCAGTGTGGATTAAAAAACTTACCACAGTGTTGGAGGGGTTTGGGAGCTTTTTTGTGTGTGTTAAGAGAAGGCTGTGCATCCTGCTTTGCTTGGAACAGTCGCAAGTTATTAATGCCTCTTCAGGCATAATTAACAGCACCTCTTTTCTCAAATGTGTCCTGGATCGAGTGGTAATGCTAGTCGAGAGCCACTTATTGATCTTTTAAAAAATAAACTACCGGTGAAAAAACTGCCTGTGGTGGTGATTTTATAATTATGTTAAAATGAGTAGTGGGAGACAGAAATAGAGTGGTATTAAAAGCAAAAGATGTGCATAAACTAAGCAAGTAGAGTGCTGCATGCCTTGATTTTTCAGAAGATGAGTATAAATTTGATTTCATCTTTTGTTAATTTGAAGAAATGTTGGTATAGCTTGTGGTTTTGACAACACTTCTAGCAAAGTTGAAATGAGAGAAGAAAAAATGGACTCCGCTTAAATTGATGATCATGTTAACATCCAGATTGTATCCCTCTTTGGGAGTTTAACCTCCAGTAATAAAAGCATTGAAAGTCATATCTATTTCAGTTATTTATTATAACCTTTAAGCCTTTGTCTTAACAGGTCTAGATCCAGAAGAAGCTCTCGGAGGCATTATACAAGGTCCCGATCCCGATCTCGCTCCCATAGACGTTCCCGTAGCAGGTCTTACAGTAGAGATTATCGCAGACGACACAGCCACAGTCATTCTCCCATGTCTACTCGAAGGCGCCATGTTGGCAATCGGGTAAGATGAAAAACTTTTTTAAGCAGTACTGCCTAAATTTATTCCCATCTCATTCCCTCCCCCAACCAAGAACTGGTTTTTATAGCTGGCCTGTGACACCTGCCTATAATCATAATCCCAGTGACTTTGAGATGAGGTGGGAGGATCCCCAGGTTTAAGGCAACCTGTCTCAATAAAAACAAGTACTCTAGTAAAAGTACTCTTGGGTTCAGTCCCCAGTACCTTATCACTGCCCAATAAAAAACTAACAGGACAGTGGAGCTATTAGCAGTATAACATACAGCTCCATACTGATGTTACTCATAATTCTGGGGTGTGGTTTATAAATTTTAAAAGGTGCTCTCCTAAGTTTTTTCAAACTTATTTTAAACTTATTTTTGGTATAAGGAGTTTGTTTTTAAAATGGAATGTAATTTCCCTAGTAAATTGTGATATAAAAGTGAAACCTGGTAACTTCATTGTGGAAACTGGAAAGTTAATAACATGGTCCTTTTGTTGTATCAATGCTGATTGCTTAATACGTGTTAAAAATGGTTTGGTATACATCTTCTTGGGTTGCATTTATTTGCTGATTTCCAGAAAATACTAAATGGAATGTCTGGACATAATAACTTTCCACTCCATCACTAGTATGATGAAATCAGGTGCTGTGCTGTTTCCTAGGCAAGGCGTGAGCCATCCCTTTGTATAACATGTTTACACCGCATATGCTACCCCCACCATTACTCACTTAGCCATCTGAAAGCAGCTGAGACCATATTCATATAATTACTGTTACTGTGCCTATTTTGTAAGTCAAGTTTTTTCATAGGCACATAACTGAATTGTTTAAGGTATAATAATAGAAAAGTCTGTTTTAGTACAGGTGTAATTAAAAAAAAAAAAACTTTTTTTTTTTTTTTTTTTTTTTTTTAAAGTTGAAGATGAACACGAAACTTTATTTTTATGTGGTGTTGAGGATTGAGCCCAGTGCTTAACACTTGTGAGGCAAGCACTCTACCACTGAGCCACCAACCACCCCGGCCCTACAGTTGTAAATTTTACCTACCGATGAATGAGGGCTGACTTATAATTTTTTTTAGTGCCATTTTTTCATCATGACACACATTTTAGTAGGCAATTAAGAAATATAGTGGTGTTTTTTGATACTGTTTTTGGTGCTGGGAATTGAGCCCCAGCCCTTGTAGTAATGATTTAAAGTATACAAGAAGGTTATGTGCAAACAGTTTTTCATAGTAGGAGCAATATGTGCTAGCAATTTGAACATCCAGCTTTAGTATCTGGGCAGGGCCAATAGAAATAATGCCTATGGACAAAGTGATAACTATAGCATGGGTATGTGTGTTCTTGTGAAAGCCTGAATGTTTTTTTACTTTTTTGGTTTTTGTTAGAGAATTAAATCCAGGTTGCATTACCACTAAGTTACAGCCCTGTTTTTTTGTTTGTTTGTTTGTTTTTCTTTTTTCCTCCCTTTTGAAACAGGGTCTCAACAAGTTCTTCTGTGGTCTTTCTGCCCATTCTTTAAAATATTTGCAGTGCTTTGTAATTTTTAAATGATATTTGGTCTAATTATATATCTTACGGGTTCCTTCACATTATTTCTAAAGAGGTTTTCTAAGTTTAATACCCTTTTTTCTATTTCTAGGCAAATCCTGACCCCAACTGTTGTCTTGGAGTATTTGGGTTGAGCTTATATACCACAGAAAGAGATCTGAGAGAAGTATTCTCTAAATATGGCCCCATTGCTGATGTGTCTATTGTATATGACCAGCAGTCTAGACGTTCAAGAGGATTTGCCTTTGTGTATTTTGAAAATGTAGATGATGCCAAGGAAGTAAGTAAACATTTACCTTTGTATTAAAAAAAAAAAAAAGGATTTCTGTTTAACTCCCAAGTACTAATGGACAAGTGCTTAGACAAGGACAGTTTTTGCTATTTATGGTATAAATAGGAGATATGTAACTACAGTTTTAGGTAAATCCTTCTAGCCTCAGATATCAAATTATACATTGAATTCTTTTTTCAAACTTTCATTGTGGGGAAATTTCAAATCCATGTGGATTAACAGAAAAATGATTTAAGACATTTGGTTCTATCACCTAGTTTGAATAGTTCTCAGCTATGGCTAGCTGTGCTGCAAATCTGTTCTTTCCATATAATTTTGAGATGATTGCAACATGTCGCTTATTTCTGTAAATACGTATTACTGTTTTGGCATGTATAAGTAAAATACAGGAATATTAATAATTCTGTGATTTAGAGTATCAGTGTTTACATTGAGCTGTTTTCTAAGGTGGAAAATAATCTGAAGAGATGGTTATAACTTAATGTTTTAATTTTTTAGAAGTATATTGGCAAGTGAGTGGTTTATTTGGATTTTTATTTGACTTGAGGCAGGATGTAGTGGAACTTTCATGTGTGAGATTCAAACAGCATTTACATTTCAGACTTTAGATGAAAAGGTGTGGTAGCTGTGACATCATCTTAAGGGGGAAGGAACAAGAAAATCAGAAGCAATACAGACCTACTGGTTAATGTTTTTTATTTATTTGTTTTAGTTGTAGGTGCCAAAAGTTATACAATTTGGCCCAATCTCACTGACAGTGTAGTAGGCTTCTGAATTTTCTGATTCACTTGCTACAGCTATATGAACACTGGCTTGAAAATCTGTGCTAAAGTAGTAACATTGGAACTAGAAACTTAAATTCTGCTTAGGTTAAAGGCTGTTTCCTCAAATTATCAAACTTCTAAGACTTTGAAATGGGGTATTTTTGTTTTTAAATGCAGAGTTTTTCAGTTGGTGTATACTCTGGATAGGAGGATATGTGAATAAAACTTTGTAAAATCATAGGATCTCAGTTCTGCTTTTACAACCAAAAGCATCCATATGTAAAGGAAAGTGTGGCACTGTGTTCAATCATTTATGGATTTCATTTGATTCCTAGCCACTTAGATTGTTAGTTTATGGATCATTAAGAGTCAGGCATCTGGCCATATTTGGCTCTCAGATAATGTAGTTTATCAACCATGCATCACTTTAGAGCTGGAAATATTATTAAATTGTAGTAAAAGTTTCTACGACCAGCTTTGTTTTTAAGATTTCATGTTCTAGCCTGTGTTAAATGTTTGACACTAACTGAAAGCGTCCACTAGGTTATTATTTTTAAAGCTATAGGATAATTTAGTATTTTTGTCTAAAATGCATACACCAGTTTATTTATCTTTTGAAGGCTAAAGAACGTGCCAATGGAATGGAGCTTGATGGACGTAGAATCAGAGTTGATTTCTCTATAACAAAAAGACCACATACCCCAACACCAGGAATTTACATGGGGAGACCAACCTAGTAAGTTTACTTTGAAGATAAAAGTGTGATTGACAGTGAAGTTTGTTAATTTCTTCCTGAAAACACTTGATGAAGTGACACCTACATAAAATCCTGTGACCTCGTAAATCATTTTTCTTATCTCTTAACTAGCTAAAACTAGGTAGATTGTATGTGATGGAAACATTCTATTTGTATCACAAATTTTGTTTGCCATCATTAAATCATTTCCTATAATAGGAATCTCAAACCGTTGTAGATAAAATCAAGTTTGTTGTTTTTTTTTTTTAGAATATAATACATGGGCTCCAGTTACTGCACTGAAGTATAAAATACTTACCATGACTCACCAGCTGTGTACCATATTGACAGAAAACTTATTCATTTAAGTCTAAATATAATGTTCCATATAATAGAGAATTATGACTATGTTCTATGGTTGCCATATTCTCCTGACCAGCTAAACCTTAGCCTACTCAGAAAAATAAAATTTTATTTTTCCTTAGAAATGTGAACTAGTGAATTAACTTTATAAAGTATTTTTTAGTTGTGGATGGACACAATACCTTTATTTTGTTCATTTTTTTATGTGATGCTAAGGATCAAACCCAGTGCCTCACATATACCGGCGAGCGCTCTACCACTGAGCACTGAGCCATAACTCCAGCCCAATGAGTTGGCTTAATAAATGAGTGATTAGGACCTGTGAGCCTCCTTAACCAAAAGAGATGAAATATTGTTACAAGGGATGAGAAAAGGGAAAGGCAGATATTGGTGAGGATTATAATAAAATTCATTTTATATTTTAACATCAGAGAAGACCTACATATTGTAGATACCACTATTTTTGTACAGGAGAAAAAGATCCAGTTGTGTACATAGATCTTGACTAAAAAACCCAGAACACTGCATAGTATTTTGCTATATATGTGTACTGATTTTTAATAGCATAAGTCTTATCTGGGAAGATAGAAAAGACTACTTGAATTTTTTAAAATGTGTATTATTATTCACAGTGGCAGCTCACGCCGTCGGGATTATTATGACAGAGGATATGATCGAGGCTATGATGATCGGGACTACTATAGCAGATCATACAGGTATGTTATATGGAAGGCCATTACCCTTCTGAGTCTCAATTGTAAGGTATTATTTAAAGCAACACAAAGCTTAGTTTTTAGTAAAGGCTTTACTGTTGGGGCCATATCTCGGTGTCAGAGTGCTTGCATGCTCACGGTCTTGATTTTGACCTCAGTGCCAAAAAGAAATAAAAGCTGGAGTTTATTTTTTTTATATTTTTTTATTTTTTAATTTTTTATTGTGGGTTGTTCAAAACATTACAAATTTCTTGACATATCATATTCCACACTTTGATTCAAGTGGGTTATGAACTCCCACCTTCACCCCATACACAGATTGCAGAATCACATCAGTTACACATCCATTGATTTACAAATTGCCATACTAGTGTCTATTGTGCTCTGCTGCCTTTCCCATCCTCCCCCCTCTCCTCTCCCCACCTCTCCCCTCCCCTCCCCTCCTCTCTCTCTACCTCCTCCACTGTATAACCCTGAGGGTCTCCTTCCATTACCATGCAATTTCCCTTCTCTCTCCCTTTCCCTCCCACCTCTTCATCCCTGTTAAATGTTAATCTTCTTCTCCTGCTCTTCGTCCCTACTCTGTTCTTAGTTACTCTCCTTATATCAAAGAAGACATTTGGCATTTGTTTTTTAGGGATTGGCTAGCTTCACTTAGCATAATCTGCTCTAATGCCATCCATTTCCCTGTAAATTCTATGATTTTGTCATTTTTTAATGCAGAGTAATACTCCATTGTGTATAAATGCCACATTTTTTTTATCCATTCGTCTACTGAAGGGCATCTAGGTTGGTTCCACAGTCTTGCTATTGTGAACTGTAAAAGCTGGAGTTTAAATCAAATTTTAGGTTTATGTGTCTTTAATTTGGTATCTGTATTTGCATTTTTGTTGAATGATTATTCTAAAATATTAAAGGGAGCTTTACCAAGAGTTAATAAATAATAAATAAAATAATAAAAATAATAATAAAACTTTATTTTAAACATTGTATATGAATCAGCTGAATTCCCTGAAAGTTGGCATGTGTTTCCATTTTGGCAGTGGTTGGGTAATTTAGCTATCAAGTAAAAAATGTAAATTTATGTGATGATTAGATATGAACTATAACAGTTAACCTTGATGGGTTTGTGGCTTTGAGGTATGGATGTCTTTTTGCATGGTACTTCGATAAATTTTAAGAAATTGGAAGTTGTCCTAGCCAGGTTTATTTGCACATTCCTGTAATCCCAGTGATTCAGAAGATGGCAGAGTTCACAGATTGAGACCTGTCTTGGGATTTAACTCTGAGTTCAATCCCCAGTACCCAAAAAAGAAAAAGCGATTAAATTGTTTATATATCGCTGTCTGTAGGAGTGAGTTTAAGTATGCTTTTGACATTGCCAACATTTAACCCACACAAACTCAAAAAAAAAAAATTTGTTCTTTCTAAGCAAGAAATACATGTTAAATAACACTTAAAAGTAGAGGCTAAGATTATAGTCTTCATTTTTCATTCACTTGGTAGCATTTACTTGGAAATGTTCTGTAGTGTTAATACTCATTTTAGCCACCAGAGAGAGCACTGTGCAATTTTCTAAAAAGGATGGCAAAATGGACTATTTATTATACAACACTAGTATTCACTGGGCACAGTGCCAAACACCTGTAATCCCTCGTGACTCAGAAGGCTAAGGCAGAATTTCAAATTTCAAGGCCAACCAGGAGAACTTAGCAAGACTTTACTCAAAAAGTAAAAAGAGCTAGGAATATAGCTCACAGTGGTTGAATACTTCTGGGTTCTATTTCCAGTATTGTGCCCCCACCCCCAACTAGTTTCACTCAAGGTTCATGAGGTTTTTTTGTGGGGTACTGGGGATTGTGGAGCCATACCTGACCCCACACAAACACTTTTTTTCTTTTTTTGGGGGGAGGGGATCCCTCCTAAGTTGCTGGGGCTGGCCTTATAAATTTGCCATCATGCCTCAGCCCCTTGAAACACTGAGGTTAGAGATGTGAACTGCTGCACTTCGTTTTCGTTTTCGTTTTACCTTAAAACTAAATGTTGCTTTTCTGTCTTCACAGAGGAGGAGGTGGAGGAGGAGGTGGATGGAGAGCTGCTCAAGACAGGGATCAGATTTACAGGTATGTCAGGAAAGAATTTAAATCTGGACAAAACCAGAAAACATTAGATAGTGATATATATAGGTAGTTTTAAGTGTATTCACAAAATTGGATTTCTTTTAGTTTTAAAATACTCTTTAACAATAAAAAGGGCTTTGTAGTGTTCATAAAAGTTAATTTGACTTATAATAAGTAATTGGTGTCATTTCATAAATAATGAGGGAAGCAATTAAGTCATGGATATGGATGCAGATTTGTAGTCATTTGCTTATGAGTCTTAATTTCTCAGTTTTTCTTTCTTAAATAAGTACAACCTACTTGAAACACTAGTCAATTTTGTTTATGGTGTTATTCCATACAAGTGGTTGTAATTAATGGTATAATTAATAATTAATTATATTCAAAACTAAGCACATTGTTTATTGATGGAATATAACAAGGAGTATTTGACCTGATAGTTTTTTGGAGATGCTTATGGATTCCAGTACACTAGGGCCCAGTATGATGTTCATTCTGAAAATTTAGCCTTTGAAGCCTAACTAATGAAAAAAAATTAGAGGTTTATTAGGTCCTTCTAGTTTTTTTCGTATAATCGTAATTTGTAGAGACTTAGACATCCTTGACATTTGTTTACAGAAGGCGGTCACCTTCTCCTTACTACAGTCGTGGAGGATACAGGTCACGTTCCAGATCTCGATCCTACTCACCTCGTAAGTTTTTTATCTTTATGATATTGTTTATATATTATAATATTATGACTTCTTCTGACTTGGCATCTACAGGTAGTTGAGTGATCGTTTTGCAAATAATGGGTTGATCCACGTATTATCATTGTATATCTATTATATCCACGTTAGGATCCATTTATTTGTTAAATAAGCCTAACATAATCTGTCACCATTTTGTTTTTTCTGCTTTGGGAACTATTACAAATTTTGTACAACTGGAATTGTGTCCTTTATATGTTCTTGCATCTACTTTTTTGCTTTCCACATTTTTTTATTGGTACCTCATAGCTGTGCCTAATGATGGGATTCATTGTTACATAGTCATGTATGCAGTATGACAACATAAGTTGGCCTGTATCATTCCCCAACACTCATCCCCTCCCTCCCAGTTCGGGTTTTTAGACTCTTAATCTCTCATATCTAGTATTTAACATCTCATTTCTATTTTTTGTACACACATGCCTGTTATTCCCACAAAGGGAATCTGCTAGAAATTTCCTAATCGTAGAATAGTCTAATAAAGTTCTTAGCATTCAAATAAGCTTGATATACTGCTCCCTTAGCATTAAAGCATGTTTATTTTTCATTTTCTTTCCAGGTCGCTATTAAAGCATGAAGTTGAAGATTTTCTGAAACCTGCCATAGAGCTGGGATATTGTTTGTGGACAATATTTTTTATTGTCTCATGTTTAAAAAGTGAACAGTGCCTAGTGAAGTTAGGTGACTTTTACACCTTTTATGATGACTACTTTTGGTGGAGTTGAAATGCTGTTTTCATTCTGCATTTGTGTAGTTCGGTGCTTTGTTCAAAGTTAAGTGTTTTCAGAAAAGTATGTTTTGCATGTATTTTTTTACAGTCCAAATTTTGACTGCTGAGAAGTTTCTATTGTACAAAACTTCATTTAAAAGGTTTTTCTACTGAATCCAGGGTATTCTGAAGATCGAAGCCTGTGTGTAAAATGCTACCAAATGGCAAAAAGCAACAATAAACAATTTGATTTTTACTTTTCTTTCTAACATATCAGTGCTTAGAACTATTCCAATTTGTCAGTAGTAAATTTAAAGACAAAACTGCCCATTTTACTCCAATCCATGAAACATAAACCATATTTAATATACTTGCAAATAAATGTTAAAAATATGCTCTGTAACTCTGTACTGCTAGTATTAGAACTAAAAATCTTTCAATACAGCAAGCGCTTAATGCTTATAAATGTGGATTTGTCAGCTTTTATGTAATCTGTATCATAGCAGAGGAATAAGAAGAGTTACACATTGTATCCCTTAAGGCTGTTTCTTAAAAGCTGTTACAAGGGGATAATGGTATGTCATCTAGTTATCAGCAAGTAACAATACATTCCACCACAAATGTACTCTTGTTATAGTTTTTAGACTATATGAGAAAACTGGGTGCTTCAGAATGTGGGGTAAGAGAAGGGAACACTACACCTGTGTCATGGATGAACTGAAGACATTGCCTGTTCATTTTTTAAATATTTTCAGGTCCTTTGCTTACCAAAGGAGGCCCAATTTCACTCAAATGTTTTGAGAACTGTGTTAAATAAATGCAAATGAAGAGACAAAAATACTGGTGCAACTCAGTTTACAAAGAAGTGTTGGTTTTCTTTTGATCTTGTGGTAATTAGGTTAGTTGTTTAGGCCCTGATGTATGCTTCTTGGGCTGAGATTTATACTTTGTTTTTTTGTTGTTTTAAGATTGTTTCTCAGAAGTACATTTAGAGTGGATAAGTAGATTTGGGGGTGAAGTTATATAACTTTACCCTCCACACACATCCTGAGGGTTACCTAGAATACCTTGGTATCAGTTCTTTTACATTTAATTTATTCTTACAACCAATTCTGAGAATGTCATAGGTAATGGTGTTATGCTACTGGCTTTTATAGCACTTAGATATAATTCAGTATGTTCCAGTATGTATGTGTTTTGCATTAATTTCACTTAACAATCATGATGTAAAGTAACAGATCAAAAGGCTGCTAAGGTGGCATTTGGGCCTAGGTGGTCTCAATCCAGCTCTTCTTTTTTGTTTGTTTGTTTTTTGTTGGTAGGACAAAAAATTTACCAGCCTATTTATTGGCCTAGGGTATACAGCATCCTTGGGAATAACCATGTCTCATTGATGTATCCTACAAAAGTATTTGGGTTGATCTGTTAATAATACAAATCCCATTTATACCATCTGTTTTTAAGATGGATTTTCACTCCTATCTTCCAACTTTGTTCTTGGTCTGTCGCATGGAAAGGTTCATTCTTGGTTTTGTTTGGTTTTTGTACTGAAGAGCCCAGGAGCACTCTACTATGGCCCTTAAGTTTTATGGCAGGGTCTCACTAAGTTACTGAAACTGCCCTCAGTCTTGGAACCTTGCTTCAGTCTTAACTGAGATTACAAGCATGCTCCACCACACTCAGAGGTTCATGTTTTCTCTTAATTTTCTTTTAGTTGTTGATGGACCTTTAACTTATCTATATGTGGTGCTAAAAATTGAACCCAGTGCCTCACACATAGTATGACGTGCTTTTAACACTAAATTACAATATCACCCTGAAGGTTCATATTTTAAAATGAGCCAGGCACAGTGGTGCATGCCTAAAATCCCAGTTACTCTGTATGCTGAGGTGGGATACTTGTGAATTTGAGCCTACCCTGCAGAATTACATCAAAAACCAAAATCAAGGCTCTCAAAGTTGTTTGTTTCAGGAAAGTTGTTGACCTTGGACCAACCTGTAAAGCCAGTGCTTTTACCCATTATAGTACACCAACTTGCTATCACTCCATACCCTAAATCTGCCTGCTTCCTTAAAGGCAAAATCTTGTGAGCATGTGACATTTTTCACCCTGAGGATGTTTTAATTGGTGGTTCTGATTATAGAATATTGGGGTTTTAGATTTTGTGATGCTGGTGTATATCTGCACATAGAAATACACACGAACTAGGCATAAGTAATGCCCAGCTGCAAGTGTAATAGTGACACGTTACATGCAAATCTCAACATCTGAATTTATTGAAAGTTATGGGAAGTACTTCCAGTCCAGGTAGAATAATAGGATTCCTTTGATATATTTCTACTAGCTGGGTGCAGTGGTACATGCCTATCCCAGTTGCTCAGGAGCTGAGGCAGAAGGATCCCAAGTTCAAAGCCAGCCTCAGCAAAAAAGCTAGGCACTAAGCAACTCAAACCCTTACTCCAAATAACATAAGAAATAGGGATGGGGATGTGGCTCAATGGTTCCAAGCCCCAGCGTTCAATCCCCAGTACTGCCCACCACCACCACCTCCACAAAAAGATATCTACTAATTTTGAGTTTCTCAATTGGCTTCATCTGTTAAGTTTAAAAGATTGAGTGAATAACCTTTTCACCCAGATTACAAGGATATATGGGATCCCTATGGATTTACTATGGAGTTGATAAAGTTGGATAGAGTGGTTTGAATATCTAGTTGCTCCAAATTCGTATTACAAGCCTGTCTCCAACAGTACTATAATTTGTTAACTTCTGAACTGCGGGCTGTGGTGGTGCACCTGTAATCCCAGTAGCTCAGGAGCTGAGGCAGGAGGATTAGAGTTCAAAGCCCAGCCTCAACAAGTGAGATGCAAAGCAACTAAAGTGAGACCCCATTTCTAAATAATACAAAATAGGGCTGGGGGTGTGGCTCTGTGGTCAGCTGCCCCTGAGTTCAGTCCCCGGTACTGCATCCCTCCACCCCTGCCAAAACAGCATTCTGGAGTAGCGTTATGTAATGACATTCTGCATCTGCCTACTATTCCCAATCTGCTTTTTTCCCTAACCAACCTACACACAAAAATTGCCACATCAGGGGTCTGGGGATGTGGCTCAAGTGGTAGCACGCTCGCCTGGCATGCGTGCGGCCCGGGTTCGATCCTCAGCACCACATACAAACAAAGATGTGTCTGCCGAAAACTAAAAATTAAATATTAAAAAAATTCTCTCTTTAAAAAAATATTGCCACATCACCCAAAGGAAACAGTGTATTTGGGACATTACATGGAGTATTGAATAGAAAATAAGTAGGAAGGTTAATGGTAATGGTGTGGGAATTCTAGCTATTAAGAACACATTTTTAACAACCTGGATTCCTACCTTAACCCAGATTTTTTTTAGCTCTGATTTAATTTTGGGGTTGATGGTGCAGGAGAGAGTACTGGGGATTGAACTCAAGGACACTTAACCACTGAGTTACATCTCCACTGCTAGACATGCATCACAGGCATGTGCCACCATTCTTGGCTTTAGTAACTGTTCTGTGAGCTTCCCTGTTATCTGCCAATTAAGGATCTTTTTAAAGCCAGTTAAAGCTGAATATTCTCACATCATAACATCCAATGAAGGTTGAGGGGGGCAGCACTCCAAGGTCAGGGTCAGTCACACCCCCACAGGGACAGACTCTCTCGCACCAGGAGAGGGTCGGGAAAGCTCCGACACAGTTTAGCCAGAGCGCCTCACACCCAATCCGGGAGTTGCCCAATGGCTTCCCACAGCTGAGGCTAGCTTTGGACTTTTTTGGTGGTGCAGCGCATATTGGGGATTGAACTCAGGGACACCCGACCACTGGTTTTGGACTTTTGATCCTCCTGACTCAGCCTCCCAAATCACTGGGATTACAGGCATGTACCACCATGCCTAGCATGAAGTCTTGCCTGGAAGTAAAGGAACTCGGGGCTTTCATACAGCAGGGCCAGCAATGTGTTGCTTTTAAAGCTGCAGGACTGAGACTACTAAAACCAAATACAGTTGATTGGAGGGTTGCTGAATTAAAATACTTTGTAATCACTAGGGTCTCTTAGCAGGGCATGATGGCACACACCTGTGATCCCAGTGGCTTTGGAGACAGAGGATCACAAGTTCAAAGCCAGACTTGGCAACTTAATAAGGCCCTCAACAACTTAATGAGAACCCCGGCTCAAAAGGCTGGGAATGTGACTCAATGGTAAAGCACCCCTGGGTTAAATCCCCAGTACACGGGCCTCGGGATGTGGCTCATGTGGTAGTGTGCTTGCCTGGCATGCGTGAGGCACTGGGATGTTGCTCATATGGTAGCGCGCTTGCCTGGCATGCGTGAGGCACTGGGTTCGATCCTTAGCACCACATAAAATATATTGTGTCCATCTAAAACTAAAAAATTAAGGAACCCCCAAGCCCTCTGGTATGATCTTTAAAGTTTTCTTTATAATAAGAAATGTGTGCTTCAATCAGGTAAACAATTCTCAGCCCTCACTTTTCATTACGAGGATTTTAGCTCTGTTGCCCAGGGGAAGAATTGTAGGTTTTGAATAGGACAAAATTTCAGAAGTAGTTGTTTTATTTACATTGTTAAAATTATAAATTTCCGGGGGGTGAATTAGGAAGATGGATTCAGGTTTATTGGTTTTACCATGCACACCAATTTTGCTTCAGGCCATGTGGTTTTCAACTTCTAAGCCTGGACTTAATGATTGAGTCGGCCAAATGACATCAAAAGGTAGAATGCATTTGAGATGATGTAGAGGAATGAGATTGCTGGATTGGTTCCCTATACATTCTACTCACTGCCTTTACCTTAACAGTACCCAAAATATTTCTTCTTTACTAAGAGATGAAAGTGAAATGAGATATCAGGTTATTGCAGGTCAGGTGATGACTTAAACTCTAGGAAGCCAATGTAGGCAAGTTAATAAAAGCAGCAGGGTGGTCGGTGTGTGTTGATTACAATTAGTGTGTGAAGTGGTCTGGTAACAAATATTTAAAGCTGTTGGATACTAGCTTCACAGAATAAAGTTAATAGATCTTAATTATATATCAAAAAAATGTGAACATAGGCCTGGCACAGTAGAGATTTCTAGGCATAAGCCTATTGATTGAAGAAAGCCAGACCTAAAAGGACCACATGTAATAAGAATCTTCCTAGCTTTGCCAAAGCATTCTGCAGCCATCTACCTACCTCAGTGTTGGGAGAAAGACATCCAAACTTACCAGCAATATTGAATATTGGGCTGGGGATGTGGCTCAAGCGGTAGCGCGCTCGCCTGGCATTTGTGTGGCCCAGGTTCAATCCTCAGCACCACATACAAAGATGTTGTGTCCACCAAAAACAAAAAAAGAAATATTGAATATTGGCTTGTAGTTAAATAAATTTATGGGAATCAGGAACATCACTGTCAAAAGTCAGTGGTGTTCATGGGGACTAGATGAATAACACTTTGACACATTCATTTCACTTGACATTCAAGTGACACATTCATTTCACTTGACATTCAAGTTCTGAGTATGTTCAACAACTAGGTGAATCCTAGTAACCTTGGGATATGGGCCAAATAGAAATTATTCAGGCCCCTAGGGGCTCCTGGTAAAATGCAATCCTCAATTTACATGGTTTTTAATGGTGTGAGAGTTGAATGCATTCAGTATCAATATGCCATATGATACTCTGAACAGTGCTGTCCCCCAGCAGCAACAGTGTACCAGGACTGCCAGTCAGCCAGTGAAAAGAATGAACAACCAATACTCTCAGTTATGCTGTTTGGTAGGTTAGGTGTATTAAATACATTTTTGACTTAATGATACTTGCACTTTATGATAGACTTATCAGGACATAAACCTGTATAAATCAGAGGATCTAAAGTATTATATCCCCAGGGGATTGTCAATAATTTAGTAGTAGTTCCAGTAAATACCTGGAAGATGAAGGCACAATGATTTCTTTGCATTAAACTCACCAGTTTGGTCAATGCATAAAACTCATGGATATTCTAAGTAGTGAATTTAAACATGGGCAATGATTCAGATCATATTATCTTATTGGGACAAATATGGTCCCTAGCATTTGACATGTGCCTGATAGTCTAGAGCTATTTTCACCTTTTTGACTAACATCCGAAACAATATGCATTAATCTGGGAAAAGATAACAGTTCACCATTCCACATTACCAAGTGATACTCTTATCGACCACATCTGGCCTGTGTCTTTTTTTTGTTGTTGTTGTTGTTTGTTTTATAAACCTTTATTTTATTTATGTATTTATATGTGGTGCTGAGAATCGAACCCAGTGCCTCACATGCCATGCAAGTGCACTACTGCTGAGTCACAGCCCCAGCCCCTTATGTTTGATTTTTTTTAAAGACATAATTGTGCCCATTCACTAATATATTGTGTAGACTTTCTACTTCATAAAGGCAGTAATAAGTAGTTTTGACAGAGACCGTATGGTGCATGCAAAACCAAAAGGGTGTTTTTGGAAAAAATCTAGATCTGTTTAATCTGGTACACATGTCCCTGAATTCCCATTCTACCTGAGCCTGGTTTATAGATAGCTCTTTCCCCAATATGGCAGCATCAGCCAGAATCAGACTATTTAAATGTTGAAAGACTCCAGTAACCCTAATAGCAGAAAATATATCTTACCATTGTAAACTAAAACCAGTATATGTCCTGAGTTTATGATTATCTTCTAGACAGTGAAATGATCTCATTATGTATGTATTTAAAGGCTCAGGAGTAGCAGGACAGGAAGACTGGTAACAAGAAAGTAAAGGCAAGGAATATATATTTACTAGGCTGAAACATTACTATCACAACTGAAAGCCTAGCATGCCCGTAATAATGACCAGCCCTGAATTTCAATGTGTTGATGAGAATATGTTGAGCTTCCATTCTAAAGAGAGAAGTAGTTTGTCCTCAATGGAAATAGAATCTGAATCTGGATTTGCTTTATTTTTGCTTGTCATTCCTGTACATGACTTATACATGCTGTACCACACAGCTTAGTTTGGGGTTTTTGTTGTTTTGGATACTGGGGATTGAACCCAGGGGTGCTTAACCACTGAACCATATCCTTAGTCCTTTTTATTTTTCATTTTGAGAAAGGGTCTTGCTAAATTGCTGAGGCTGGCTTTGAACTTGGAATCCTCCTGCCCTCAGCCTCCAGAGTTGCTGGGATTACAGGTGTGTACCACCATGCCTGGCTCCACACACCTTGATTTCTGTATCAGTCAGGGAGGGTTCTCTAGAGAAACATAGGTTAGGAGATGGATATGTAATTTTAAGTATTCCTGTTTTATGGTGATATTATCAACTATATGCATATATACACTAGGTTCATAGTATGAACATTTTACATGTTTTTAAAATATTTTGGAAAACACAATGAGAATTTCTGATGTCTTGAAAACATCTAAAAAACTATCAGATGGGTGTAGTGGTGCACACCTGTAGTCCCAGATACTTCCAGAGTTTGAGGCCAACCTAAGTAACATAGCAAGGCCCCATGTCTTTATAAAAAAGAAAATGTCCACCTTTTACCTTTTGATTTATTCTAATAAATTTTTATAAGTAAGATTATAAATAATCTCTTAATTTATCTTTTCCATTTTCAAATATTAATAACTGAGTCATAAAGTGAACATTTTTAAGGCTCTTGAGTGTACCAATACATATGACTAAACTATTCTCCGGGAGAAAGACACTACAATCTATCCTTCTAGAAGGTATTAAAGTCCCTAAATCCTTATAGCCCTACCAACCACAATTAAGCATAAACATTGTAGACTCTTTTCAAAGTTGATAGGTGAAAGCACTTTGCTTTTTAAGAAAATCTGTCTTAGTATGATTATGCTTTTGTATTTGTCCCTTTAAAGTTTGCTTTCATTCCTTCAGTGACAGTAAACATACTGGGAATTGAGCACAACTGTCTTCCATTCTCCATCCCATTCATTTCTGCATAACTCCCCTCTCTATAAAATGGGATGATGGAATTATATACTTTGGCATTTCATAAGGAAACTAAGTTATTGGAATGAGAGTTTAACTGGAGCTCTAGTCAGTCCACATATATGTCATCCATTTTAACTTCACATTTAACTTAAGAAACTTTCATCTCAACATTTATTAGCTATGTTATAGAAATTATCGTAGGTCCTGGGGATAAAATAGTCAACAAACAATTCTCTTCCTCATTTTGTCAGGAAGACAGATAAATGAAACATATGTCACATACTGACACATGCAATGGAGGAAAATAAGACAAAATAGTATTTTTAAAATAGGTTGGTCAGGGAAGGCTGCGTTTAAATTGACACTTGAGCAGAGATTGGAAAGAGTAAGCCCTGAAGATTTTTACAGCAAGAATATTCTAGAAAAGAGTCAGGAGTGGTGGCATCCACCTGTAATCCCAGAGGCAGGAGGATTGCAAGTTCAAAGCCAGCCTCAGCAATTTGGCAAGGCCCTAAGCAAATTTGTGAGACCCTATCTCAAAATTAAGTATATAAAAGCTGGGGATGTGGCTTGGTGTTTAAGCACCCTGGATTCAATCCTAAATACAAAAAAAAAAAAAAGTATTCTAGACAAGGAATACTTTTTGGACTTTTTAAATATAAGGCATACCAGGGAGGCCAGTGTGAGCAAAAACAGCAGTAGGAGGTACGATCAGGGACAATGTGATCTACTCATGGTGGAATGGGGGAACTGTTGGAGATTTTGGAAAGATCTGACATAGAGGAGGCTCAGCTATTGAGCCAGGCAATGTGTAAGAATGAGCTTTCAGTCTGATGGGAAAGATGACCACATACAGAGATGCTTTTATTCTCATAGGAGTAAAATCTGTGAAGAAGAAAGTCATAGAGTATAGTGAGATCCCAGAGGAAGGGCCCTGGGGAAAGCTTTTTGGATGAGATGACAGCAAAACTACTGGATGCATGATTAGGTGTTTGAAAGTGCTTTGTAAGTCATGAGATAATATATAAATGTAAAGAGAATTTTGAAAATATCCATGCATGTGGAAGCCAAATGGTCTTGGTAGAATTTGGTACAAAAAGGTTCCTTCAGATTCATCATCCAGACTCCTTGTTTCCATAATTAAAGCTTATGTGCCAACTTTTGATCACCTTTGTGGTGCTTCTCTGAATATCATCTGAATGTATCTAGTCAGTTATTATAGCCTATTAACTGCATAATAACTAACCATAAACTCTCCAGCATACATCATTAAGCATTATTTAGCTCATAGGACTCAGTTTGGGTGGCCTTGCTGCTCTTAGCAAGACTCTTATTCAACTGCAGCACAGCTCGGAGATTGGCTGATGATCAACATTGTGGTGGTAGAGACAGGTCTGTTTCACACTGCAGGTGTGTAAGACTGCTCCACCTGTCTCAGCGTCTTTGAATGAGTGGGTGAGCTACCACATGTTCCTGTCACAGTAATGATAGAAACACAACACTAAGTCTATCCACCCAAGTGCATTTTAAGCCTCTGCTTGCAATTATATCTACTAATTTCTCTTGGGAAAAGTAAGTTACATGGCCAATGCATAAGTCAAAGAACAAGGAAATGCAGTACTTTCAGTGAAGGAGATTGCAAAGTTACATTGCAAAGGGCATGGATAGAGAGGGGCGTCAATAACTCAATCTAGCAGACCACTTTTTCCATCCTGGTAGTGGAGATGTGTCATCTTTTCAGTTCAGCTGCCTTACATCAAGACCTGCTTTTGTTTAGGAAATTCCTTTTAGAGGAGCCACCTAATACTACAGAAGCTGAAAGTCCCTGGTATTTCTGTGCCTAACCTTATACCTAGAGTATTTGCATGTGACTAAGCCTTGGTCAATCGGGTATATCAAACTAAATTCGTAACCAGTGACTCCAAGAAATAGAAATAGTAGAAAGAATGGTTGATAATGGTGTTTCAGGGATGGCAATATAAGGATGGGGTGGGGGTCCTAACTCTAGTGGCCACATTCCTTGCCTGGTGCCAATGGCAGCTGAGGTGCAAGCTGTGGCATTCAGGATTTTGCTGTAGCGGTGACCTCACTTGTAACTATAGCTGTTAAAATTCCTTCCTAGCCTATTTTCAAGCCTGGGTCTACCCTATTCCTGTTGTCTTCAAACTACCCCATGTCCTAAAATATAACCTTTCTGCTTAATGAGCTGGAATTGTTTTTTTATTGTTTATAACCAGGAATCCTAATTGATAAAAGATTCTTTATTGCTCATGAAGCCTGATTGGTAGCCATTTGTCTGGTCTTCATGTCCTCTCCAATCCCAATTCTCCTTTTAGTGGAAGTAGATGTCTTAAAAGAACTTAGATCACATTGTTGTTTGCTTTAAAATCCTTCAGTGGTTTTCTCTTGCATTTACATACAACTCAAAACTCTTTAGTGGTCTGCAAGGACCTTCATTGTCTAACCCACCTCCCAGCCACACCTCTTTACAACCTCACCTTGCAACTGACTTTTGATTACTGGAAACAGGAGCTTCTTCAGCTTTTCAACTTGAGGTCCTGAAGCTATAAAGGCCTATAGTCTCCTCAATTACTTATGTTACTTAAATAGTAAATTTAATTATAGCTAAAAAGTTACCATATTCATAAACAAATACTATATTTATTCTTCCTCTGAGATTGCCTCATTAATCCATAGAAAGAAGATTATTTTATAACTATTTCTATATTATAATCCTCTGCATAAGTCTTAAGTGAAATGAAGCCATAATGGCAATCAATTGCTGGCATCATACAACCAACATCCATCTAGGTAAAAATAAAATAAAATAAAATAAAACTATTGAACCAGGCCCAGTGGTACATACATACTTGTAATCCCAGTGAATGGGGAGGCTAAAGCAGGAGGATCTCAAGTGTGAAGCCAGCCTCAGCAATTAAGCAAGATCTTCAACAACTGAGCAAGATCCTGTCTCAAAAAGGAAAAGAAGGACTGGGATGTAACTCAGTGGTAAAGTGCCCCTGGGTTCAATCCCCATTATTAAAAAAAAAAAAAAAAAAAAAAGCGGGGGGTTTGAACTTCTTGATTGCAAGCATTTTTTTTCACCACAAGTTGTTTATTTTATAATACAAAAAAGATAGCTTTGCCTATGCTAAATCTTCATACAAACAAAATCATCTGTTATGTATTCTTTGGTATCTGGCTTCTTTTCAATCAGTGTGTTTTTGTGATTTGTTTATACAGTTGTATATATAAGTGGTTTGTTCCTTTTTGTTGCCAAACAATATCCATTTTTATTGCCAAATAATACCCATTGTATGAATATATCATGGCATTTTTAGCTATTCTGCTAATGGACACCTATTTGTAGATTTTAGGCATGATGAGTAACTTTGCTATAAATATCCGTATGCAGGTCTTTTTGCGGATATATGTTTTTATTTCTCTTGAATAAATTCATAGCAATAGAATTGCTGGGTCACAAAGTAAAACTATTTTTAACTTTTAAAGAAATTAATAGTTTTCGAAAGTGATTAATTTTATAAAATTCTCACTGCCAATGTACAAGAATTCCTGTTGTTCCTTGTTTAGTATTGTCAGTCTTTTTCATTTAATTTTAGTCATTCTGTTGGGAAGTGATATTGGTATCTCATGACTTTGATTTTCATTGCTGATGACTGTTGATGTTGCAAATATTTTCATGTGCTTGTTGGTCTTTTTCATTTAAATGTTTATATTAGTTGTAGATGGACACAATACATTTATTTTATTTATTTGTTTTTATCTGGTGCCTCCCCTGTGCTAGGCAAGTGCTCTACCACTGAGCTACAGCCCCAACCCCATTGTTGTCCTTTTTAAAAATGTCTGTTCAAGTCCTTTGCTCATTTTAAAAATTAGTGTAGGCTGAGGTTGTAGCTCAGGGGTATAACACTTGCCTACCATGTGCAAAGCCCTGGGTTCAAGTCCCAGCACTGCAAAAAGATGGATTCTCCAAAGAACTGAACCAATATACCTCCTGTTAATAGCACACACACATGCACATGTATATTTCTAGAATGAGATTTTGAGGTATTGACAAATTCAGTTGTGCAGTCTAAGAAATAACATGTCTATTGTCTGCAAGCTGGAGATCCAGGAAAACTGTTGATAGCATCTGAAGGCCTAAGAGCCAATGATGTAGATCCATACTGATTTTGAATGCCTGAGAACCAGACTGCTTTAGGAAGGAAGACTGATGTCTCAACACAATAGGAAAAGAGAATTCAACCTTCCTCCATTACCTTTTTGTTCTTTTCAGGTCCTTAATGGATTGAATGATGCCCACTCACACTGGAGAGAGCTGTGAGGCAACTCAGTTCACAAATTCAAAGGCTAATCTTTTCTTGAAGTGTTCTTACAGACACATCCAGAAATAATGTTTAACCAGATATCTGGGCATCCTGTAGCCCAGTCAAGTTGACACAAAATTAACCATTGCAAGTTATTTTTATTACTTAATTGCATATTAGGTTCTTTATTATATACATGTATTACAAATAATTTCTCCCAGTCTATAGGTTGTTTTCATTTTCTAATTGGTATATTTACAAAAGAATTTTTTAACTTTGACAAAATCCTATTAGCTAACTTAATTTTTTATGGTTAGTGCTTTCTGTATTTTGACACCTTTGTGTACCTATGGCTGCAAAAACTATTCTATACTTTTTTCCAAGAAGTTTTATCATTTTAACTTTTATGTTTAGGCTTAGGGTCCATGTTGAATTAATTTATATGCATGGTATAAAATAGAAGTAAAAATTCTGCCTATAATCCCAGCGGCTCATGAAGCTGGGGCAGGCAGATTTCAAGTTTAAAGCCAGCCTCAGCAACTTAGTGAGGCCCTAAGCAACTGAGACCCTTTCTCAAAATAAAATATAAAAGGTCTGGGGATATGGCTCAGTGGTTAAGTGCCCTTGGGTTTAATCCTTAGTACCAAAAAAAGAAGTCAAAATTCGTTGCCATCATCTATGTGCATATCTAATTGCTCCAACACTATTTGTTCAAGAGTCTGTCCTTATCCCTTGTATTTGTATTGCTCTCAGGTTGAAAATAATTTGACACAAGTGTGGGTTTATGCTAGACTCTTTTTATTATATTCTATTATTTGTCTATTCTTTTGCCCATACCACACTGTTGCAAGCACTCTGAGTTATTTTATGGATTATGTATAATAATATTAGAGTTCAAATATGGTTATGAGGTCTTGTAATTAATTACTAAAGCTTAAATATCTCGCATAATTGCAGACTTGCTCATTTTACAAGCTTTTATGGAAATTGCCGCTCAGTGCATAGGTCAATGAAATGAAGATACTAGGAAGCATTCTGCTGCAGTGTAAGTAGGAAAACAGATGCTTTGAACTGCCAAATAACAAAGAGAGAGTACAAATACAGATTATTAAATTCAACTTTTTCCTTTACAAACTGATGAGATCTAGGATTATTTAATGTCATTATTAGAATCCCTGATAAAACTAGAAAGCACTTTTCTTTGACAAATTATCAAAACAAGTAACGAATAATGAAATACTTGAAGTGGTGCATGAAATTTTTTTTAATATTTACTTTTTAGTTTTAGGTGGACAAAATATCTTATTTCATTTTTATCTGATGCTGAGGATTGAACCCAGTGCCCCATGCATGCTAAGTGAGCGCTCTACCACTGAGCCCCAACCCCAGCCCTTTTTATTTTATTTTGAGATAGGGTTTTGCTAAATTGCTGAAGGCTGTCCTTGAACTTGTGATCCTCCTGCTTCAGCCTCTGGAATCACTGGGATTACAGATGTGTGTCACTGTGCCAGAATAACAGACATTTTGACCACTAGAATGAACTCAGTAGAAAATTGTTAAGGATGTAATGACGTATGTTAATGCTGACTGACAATTGTTTTGTATTCAAAGAAAACAACAACAACAACAAAAAAAAAGTTTAAATGTTTTAATAGGATGTTAAATCAGTATTACAGTTTTAATATTAAAGATTTTTTAAAGACTGATGGCAACATTTGTAGATATGTTCAGAAAAGCTTCATAAGATTTTGGAAATATTTGTCATGAAAATGATGGATTGGATTAAAAATTCATTTGTATCATCACAAGAAAAGTCATCATTGTATTTGTCAATAAATGAAGGAAGAACTCAGATTTAAAGAGTGATTGTATACTTGACACACAATTTTAATAGATCTAATTATCTGAATTATGATAAATGGAAGAGTCTCTGTTAGAAAAAGTGAGGAATCTCTTCTGATATTTTCTATTTCCTGTGTATGCAAAGTTTAAAGAATTCAAAGAGCTCATCTCTTCAAATTGCGTATAATGAGTTTAACTATTATACCTGTTAGGTTGGTGGGATAAAGCTCAAGTTTCTCATAAAAACTTTTTAAAAGATTTTTTTTGGAAGAACTCAAAGAATTTATTTAATTAAATATTCAATATCACCCACTTGAATCAAATGTATGAAATATGATATGTCAAGAACTATGTAATGTTTTGAACAACAATAATAAAAATTAAAAAAAAATTCAATATCCTTACTAATAGTTTTATTTTTATTTACCTTATCATAATTATTTCATGAAAAAAATGTAACTTTTTTTAACCATGACACATACCCCTAATCTCTACCAGTTTCCCCACAGTGTACTGCACCACTGTTGTCATTTTGTGGTGTTACTGGGGATTAAACCCAGGGGGCTCTTAACTATTGACCACATCCCCAACCCTTTGTGTATTTTATTTAGAGAGTCTCGCTGAATTGCTTAGGGCCTCACTAAATTGTTGAGACTGGCTTTGAACTCATGATCCTCCTGCTTCAGTTTCCCATGCTGTGGGGATTATAGGCCTGCACCACCACACCTGGCTAACTGTTGTCATTTTCTGTGCAGGCCTTCATGCACAACATGGGGAAGTTCTGCCCTCCAGTGAAATGTACTAACTTATGAACTTCCCATCAGAACTGTATTGTTTTTCTCAAATATAAAGAGGCAAATATTCAGCATTAAAAGAAAATAAAATCATGGTATTTGCAGGTAAATGGATGGAGTTGGAGAATATAATGGTAAATTAGCCAATCCCAAAAAAACAAATGCTGATGTTTTCTCTGATTTAAGGATGCTGATTTATAATGTGGTTAGGGGGAATCTTGGAAGGATTAGAGGAACTCTAAATAGGGCAAAGGGGAGGGAGGGGAAGTGAGGAGGCATGGGGTAGGAAAATGGTGGAAGGAGATGGACATCATTACCCTAAGTACATGTATGGAGACACGAATGGTGTGACTCTACTTTGTGTACAACCAGAGATGAAAAATTGTGCTGTATATGTGTAATATGAATTATAATGCATTCTGCTGTCACATATAAAAATTAGAATTAAAAAAATATATATGTATGTATATGTGTGTGTGTGTGTGTGTGTGTATGTGTGTATATATATATATATATATATATATAGAGAGAGAGAGAGAGAGAGAGAGAGAGAGAGAGAGAGAGAGAGAGGGGCAGTCAAGGACCACTAGGATTTAAAGCCTCCAAGAGGAAAAACAGAAACCTAAACATATAATTGGAAAAGAGAATTAGGAAGTTAAACAAAACCCCAAAGATATTAACTGTAAAAAGTTGATAAATTGGGGCTGGGGTTGTGGCTCAGCAGTAGAGTGCTCGCCTAGCATGTGCGAGGCCCTGGGTTCCGTCCTTAGCACCACATAAAAATAAATAGATAAAATAAAGGTATTGTGCCCCCCAAAAAAGTTGATAAATTGAACTTCATTAGATTTTTAAAGATAACATATAAGGGGGGCTGGGGATGTGGCTCAAGCGGTAGTGTGCTTGTCTGGCATGCGTGCGGCCCAGGTTCGATCCTCAGCACCACATACAAAGATGTTGTGTTGCCAAAAATTAAAATAAATAAATATTAAAATTCTCAAAAAAAAAAAAAACATATAAGATACATAACAGGGCTGGGATTGTGGCTCTGCAGCAGAGCACTCGCCTCACATGTGCGAGACCCTGGGTTCGATCCTCAGCACCACATAAAAATAAATAAATAAAATAAAGGTATAAAAAATTTTTTAAAAAGATACATAACATTTATCTTATATATAAGGTGTGATATACATATAAAGAACTCTTCTAACTCAATAATAAAAAGACAGAAAAAATGGGCAAGAATCTGAATAGACATTTCTCCAAAGAATATTTACAAGTGGCCAGTAAGCTCATAAAAAGATGTTCAACATTAGTCATTAGAGAAATTCAACTCAAATCACCAATTAGTCATCACTTCACATCAACTAGGATAGCTATAATGAAAAAAATAAAAAATAAGAGACAGAAAATAACAAGTGTTGATGAAGATGTAGAGAAATTGGAAGCTTTGCACCATGCTGGTGGGAATGTGAAATGGTGTAGCTGCTATGAAAGCAAAATTGTTGATTCCTCAAAAGATACCTCGGAAGGCTGAGGCAGGAGGATTGCAAGTTCAAAGCCAGCCTCAGCAAAGGCAAGATACTAAGCAACTCAGTGAGACCCCCGTCTCTAAATAAAATATAAAAATAGGCTGTGGATGGGTTGAATTCCCGGTACCAAAAAAAAAAGAAGTTAAACGTAGAGTTACCTTACAACTCAGCAACTCCTTAGCAAATGGAATTGAAAATATATATTCAAATAGATTGTTTCTGAATGTTCATGGCTATTCATAATGGCCAAAAAGGGAGAATAACCCAATATCCCTTGTATTGATAAACTGATAAATAAGATGTGATACATCCAATATAATGGAGTAATGCATTCTGGAATGAAGTTCTGACAAATGCTATAACATAGATGAAACTTCAATACATTTTAACAGGAAGAAGTCAATCACAAAAGATCATATGTGATATGATTTAATGTATATGAAGTATGTTCAACATCCATGATATCCTGAAAAAAAACATAGACACTTATGAAATATGCAGAACAGGCAGATTTACATACAGGGAAAGTAGATTAGTAGTTTCCTAGGGATGATAGTTTGCAGGAGGGGAAGTCACTGCTGATAGGTCCGAGGTTTCCTGTGGGGGTAATGAAAATACTCTAAAACTAGTGGTCCTATAACTTCATAAACATACTAACTGCTATTGAATTGTATACTTTAAATAGGTGAATTTTATCTTCATGTAGTTGTTAAGAATTTTCAGTCATTAAAAGACGCTATTAAAGGTGTGAAAAGGCAAGTCGATCTGACAAATATCACATCGAAAAGAATTTCTAACCAGAATGTATGTAAAGATGACAGATCACCCATGGTAGCCAGCCTCCAAAATTGATCCTTGCCTCCTGGTATTTATACCCTTGTTGAGTTAGTTCTCCTCGTTTTGAATAGTTTGTCTTATGGATTATAGAAATGACAAAGTTCAATCGACAAAGACAGGTCAGAAAAGACATTACAACTTCGGCACTGTTCCCTCCTAGGTCACTTGCCTTTGGGGAGGCCTGCCATGACGTGAGGAAAGTCGAGCCATCTTATGCAGAGTCCGTGTGGAAAGGAACTGGCCTCCTGACAACAGCCTAGCTTGTGTGTGAGGTTTCATCCTGGAAGTGCATCTTTCAACCCCTTCAAGCCTGCACATGACTGCAGCTTCATTGAACCTCTTGGCTGCAACATCATAAGAGATCCCAAGCAGAACCACACAGCTAAGCCAGTCCAGAATTCCTGACCGCCCCCCAGCTGTGAGAATGAACCTATGTTGATGTTTTAAACCAATATGTCATGAGGCAATTTGTTATTAAGAATAAATATCCATCCCATTTTTTTTTTTTTAAATAGCCACAAGCTCTAACTGTTGCTTCATCTTAACAAACAAACAAACCAAAAAACTGTAAAAACCTAATAGCTGGGGTGACTGTTGTGAGCCCACCCTAGAGAGACCCAAGTCCACACTGGAGGGAGGTCTCTCTGGGGAAATAGAACTGTGTTTAATTCAGAAGCAATACTGAGAGGCCCTCACAGATTTGTTGAAGTCATTGGAGAAAAATTGGTATCTATACTTTAAAATGTAGAAAATGAAAAGATGAAATAAGTTTCAACTCTAATATAAAAATTCAAATTTATAGGAGGTGAGAAAGCCATTTATGCTGTAAGACAGTCCTTGACTCAGAAATGAACCACACCGAGGTAGTCAGAATAAGGCAAACACTGCCTGTTAACACTGAAAATGGCCATATCCCTCTAGGAAGAGGATGGGAGGAGGAGAAAGCTGGGTCAATAGGAGAAGGATTATCAGTCCTCGACTTCCATAACAGGAAATGGGTCACGTCTAACACTAAAGGAAAAAGTGACAGTATAATATTTAGACATGGAGGTAAACCCTAGATGAAAAGCTAGAATAGGTGTTGGTCGTTGTCTCAGAGGGAAAAAAAAAAAAAAAAAAAAAAAAAAACCTGGGAGAGGAAGAATGCTCCTGTTGTGTTTTTGTTGTTGTTGTTGTTTATTTGTTTGTTTTAATTTATTGTTTTTTTTTAATACAGTTTTTAAAAATTACTTCGATTGGAAACTTTTCTTTCTGTTTTCTTTTTTCTTTCTTTCTGTACCAGGAATTGAATTCACAGTGCTCTACTACTGAGCTACATCCCTAGGTCTTTTTAAAATTTCTTTTAAAAATTGAGACAGGGTCTCACTGAGTTGTCCAGGTTGGCCAGGAACTTATAATCCTCCTGCCTCAGCTTCCTGAGTAGCTGGGATTACAGGAGTGCACCACAATGCCCAGCTAGTTAAAACATTTTAAAATTTATTTTTTATTTGAGACAGAGTCTCAATATGTCACTCTGGCTGACCTTGAACTCCTAGATTCAAGTGATTTTCTTGCCTCAGCCTTCTGAGTAACTGGACTACAGGCACCATGGTTGGCTTGATTAAAATATTTTTTACAAAATAAAGTATAAACAAATTAGTCCTGGTCTCTTCTTTGCTTGTTAATGGGAATGCCACAAGTTCCAACAGAAGGAATGGATTTCACAGAAAAATAAAAATTTATTATGTTTGACTTGAAGTAAAAAGAAAAATAAACTTGCAGAAAAGTGTGCGTGAATGTGTTCTGATGTTGGTATGCTTTTCATCACTTTTTCTGCATTAAATTTTTCTCTAAGCCTCAAAGGAGTTAAGGGACTGGGGATGTCGCACAGTGGTTAAGTGCTTGCCTAGCATGGGTGGGGCATAGCACTGCAAACAAAACTGAGGAGTTAGTTCTCCATTTCATATTATCTGGAAACTTTGAAAAACAATCTCTGCTGTTTGATGTCCCTCTTGTTTCTGCTGAAAACTTTATGTGCCTTTTGACTCAGACACATTGCATTTCAGGAAATTTACCTTAAAGTGATCAAAAGTGACCTATTGGGAAATCAAGAAATAGATGGAGGAGGGGCTTATTATAGCTTAAAAGAACAATGGAAAAGAAAACGAAACTCATACTTAAGAGTAAGCAAAGGATCTGAGAAAATAAAATTCATTCTGAAGGATCCAGCTCTGTTTATGAGCTGCGGTCTTGCTAGTGATTGCAATGATTTGGCTTGTTTTCCAAGATTTACATGAACCAAAAGTTGCAAACTAAAGTGTGGAATGGTAAGCCAGGCGTGGTGGCACATGCCTGGAATCCCAGCAGCTTGGGAGGCTGAGGCAAGGGGATCCAAGTTCAAGGCTGACTTCAGCAACTTAGCAAGACACTGACTCAAAAAAATTTTTTAAAAATAAATAAATAAGAACAGCAGGGCTGGGAATGTAGCTCAATGGTAAATTGTCCCTGGATTCAATTATATATATATGCATTTTTTTAAAAAAACATGAGATTGTAAAACACGAGAATACAAATTTTTTGTTGTTTTCGCATTATTTGTATGATCAAAGTGTTTCCGTTGTTTTAAATTTGGTGAAAAAAATATCTTTCATATCAATCATTCATTCATTTATTCAATACGCAGTTATGTGTAGACATTTAAAAATATTTTTTAGTTGTAGATGGACACAGTACCTTTATTTTATTTATTTATTTTTTTAATATGGTGCTGAGAATTGAACCCAATGCCTCCCAGAGTTCTACCACTGAGCCACAGCTCCCGCCCCTGTGTAGACATTTCGCTAGGCACCTGGATTGAGGGTAAGAAGTTGAGACAGAAGAACCCAAAGAGAAATTGGCACCTATAGGTCCCTAACTTTAAAGGCACTTATTCTATCTAATAGAGGAAACAAGACAGGTGCTACATTAAGGATAGCACAGAACAGGAAATGATAAAAGAGGTACAGATAAAAGCCAAAAGAAGCAGCAGCCATCATGTTGAATTAGGGGAATCAGGGCCAGTGTCAGGAAGGAGGAGGGACATGTTCTGTGCCTTGGAGGATGGGCATAGCAGATGGACTGCACTCAATAAAAAGGAGCCCCATAGGAAAGGGAAAGGGAAAAAAGATGTTTCTAGATTCTTCCTATGGGATTAATAAGACGTACAGAGTTAATGGTCCACCCTGAATCTGAGGGGCTGGAATCAATTTCCTTAAGACATTTCCATCCAGAAGGTAGAGGGTGTCCAGCGAGTTACTCTCTGACAGGAAACTGCTGACACCAGGCGCTGATAGACCTGCTGACTCAGGCTGATGGGAGCCTCCAAACCCTTGTCACCCCTCAGTGCAGGAGTCTTAACTGCAGCTGTTGGAGCAGGGCCAGGCTTGCAAATTGCCTTTCGTGCCACTTGCCAAGAGTGAGTGTTCACTAATTTTTTTTCCCCTGGGCAGAGGAATAAATGACAGTGATTTCCTTGGCATTCCCTCCTGTGGGAAGTCTAGTTAGTTCAAAACGTTGAGAGTCTGGTAAACTTTGCATTTCTGTACAGCCCCAAGGCTAGAAGCTGTGTAAATATAATTATGTTTGTGGGTTTGCCTATTTATTATCACATCATTTAAAAACAGCTCAACGGATGAAACGTTTATGTAAACCTTAAAAACAGGGAAAGAAATACCATATTTGTTAAGACACATATAAAGTAAGATGATACATATGTATGAAGTCAGATGATAGAAACAAGCATGAGGATAATAAATACATAGTTCAAGATAGTGGTTACGTCTGCAGGGGAGGGAGGCATACCCAGGGAGCTTCTGGTTGTATTTGTTTTGTTTTATTTTGTAGTCTGAGTGATAATCAGACAGGCATTTCCTGTATTATTCTCCGTATGTTTTGCATGCCTAATATTTAATAATGTTGCTTTGTTCCGAAAAGTCTTTATTTCACCTTTTTACAAGGTTTAATTTACACACAATAAAATGTACCAATTTGGGGCTGGTGATGTGGCTCAGTGGTAGAGTCCTTGCGTGGCATGTGCAAGGTCCTAGATTTGATATCCAGCAACACGCGCGCGTGCGCGCGCACAAACACACACACACACACACACACACACACAAAGTACAGATGAGTTGTGACAAGTAAACAGTCTAAAATGTAATGTAACCAACTCTAAAATTTATTTAGAGAATTTCTACCACCCCCTAAAATTAAAAACATAAAAAATCACCTAAAAGATCTTTATACTTCTAGCCTTGACAGAAATTTACGCTCAACTAGTTCTCTCACAGTAAGCAACTATCGAACTGGACAAAATACATTAAGTAACTGTTGTTCTACAGGCAATACAAGATTGTGAGCCTTGAGAAAAGCGAGTCGACAAGGTGAGCCCTATCCTTGCTTTCTAGCTGGATTCAGTTTCTGGACTGTGGTGTCAGGAGGCTCACCCTTAGAGCTCAGCCAACTCCCTGACTCAAGGAGACAAAGCTCAGAACTCAGGGCTACTTAGTTGTCTGGATTTTTTTTTTTTTTCTGGATACCAGAAATTGAACCCAGGAGTGCTTTACCATTGAGCTACATCCCCAATACTTTTTATTTTTTATTTTGACACAAGGTTTCACTAAGTTGCTGGGGCTGGCCTCGAACTTAGAATCCTCCTGCCTATTGCTGGGATTACCGGCCTGCGACACTGCACCTGGCTAGTTGTCTGGAATTTGTTGGGCAAATTACCAAAGAGATAGGAGCAATGCCAAGGAGAAGCTCCAGAAATCTGCTTAGAGCCCCTCTTGAGTCTGGCTGAATACTAAACTGTACATGCACAGGACAAGACTCCAAGAGGCTGGACTGATAACAATTAGCTGGAAAAGAACAAATATCGGGCTGGGGTTGTGGCTCAGTGGTAGAGCCCTCGCCTAGCACATGTGAGGCCCTGGGTTCGATCCTCAGCACCACATAACAATAAATAATATAATAAAGGTGTCCAACTACAACTAAAAAATAAATATTAAAAAAAGAACAAATATCAATTTTAGCTGTGAGCTAAGAAACTACTCAGTCTCATTCAGGGCTGGGAGATGTTCAAGTTTCACCCAGCCAAAGCAAAATATGAGGCCTTGCTAGATGCCTCTGAAAGACCCTCTATTAGAAGAAAGACTGATCGAGCCCTAGAGTTAAAGATTTCTCTAGACCCACACTAAAAAAGCTTAAAAATAAGTTTCAAAAGGGTAATTCCCAAATGAACTAACTCCCTGATAGAACAAGATCCAAAACTCAAAAAAGGAAAAGCCTGGTAAGGTGTACACCTGTAGTCTCAGACCCTTGGAAGACCAGGGTAGGAGGATCATTTGAGCCCAGGGGTTTGAGGCCAGTCTGGACAACAGAGAGACCCTACCTCAAAATAAGAAAATTAAAAAAAAAAAAAAAAAAAACTGTAGATATTCAACAAAGTAGCACCCACCATGTCTAGCATATAATTTAAAAATTACTGGATATAAGAACAAGCAGGGAAGTATGATCAATAACCAGGAGAAGAGTTACCCCAATGTGTACCCCCAAGTGATGAAAATGATGTTATTATCAATAAGAACTTCATACCAGTGTAATAAAAACTTCAACTATTTTAAAAAGGTGAACACAATGAGGGAAAATTGAAAAATACCAGTTAAAAATGGAAAGGGCAAAAAAGAAATGAAAATTCTAGAATCAAAAAATAAAACATGCATTAAAAATTTCACTGGATAGGTTTAAAACTACACTGGAGACATAGAAGAAAGATCAGTGAACTTGAACATGTGGCAACAGAAAGTGTACACACATGGGACACAGAGAAAAGGGCCTGGAAAATTGTTAACAAACCTAAGCAACTGGACAACATGAAGCCATCTATATGTGAAACTCAAACACGAAAAGAGATGAGATTCTAGCAGAAAAATATTTGAATAATGATTACAAACAATTCAACATTTGAACAATAGTCAAATTTCTTTTTCCAAAATTTCCAAAATATAAACCCATAGATCCATGAAGCTCCATAGAATCCCAATATTATAGGCTAGAAATAAATCAAAAGATGTCAAGGAACATCATCGTTAAATTTTTGAAAACTAAGAGAAAAACTTAAAAACAGCTAAAGGAAAAATTATGCATTACATAGGGAATCAATGATAAGAAAAACTTCTGACTGCTCATCAAAAATAATACAAGTCAGGACACAATGTAGCAACCATTTAAAGTGACAAAAGAAAAAAAAACCTGTCCAATTAGAATCTACATTAAGAAGATTTTCCTTCAAAAATTAAGGTAAAATCAAGGCATTTTCACCAAGCACTTAGCCCAGAGAATTCATTACATATGTTCTATAGGAAATGTTAAAAAAAATTTTCTTCATGATGAAAGAAAATTATGTTAGGTGAAATATGAATGAATGCACAGAGGAATAAATTATCAAGTACTATAAGAGGTAAATATGAATGTAAATGTAAAAAGCTTTTTTCCTCCTTTTTTTTTTTTGCGGTTCCCAATTGATTAGGAACAAATGTATCACAGAGCCCATGCTCTGGCCCCTTTGTGATCACAGAATTTGGTGTGCGCATCCTGTGCAAATAACTCACCAGCCTGTGGATTCATTCATTCATTCCACAGATGTGCTAGGCACATGTCTTTTCTTTTATGAGGTGTTTTGTGCTTATCAACATTAAATAATATGACAGCAATAAATTAGAATGTCCAAATGCAAAGTCGATATCATTGAGTACTGTTCTTTTATCTTTTCTGAAACCCACTAATGTTCTGGGACTTTTTGGAAGCTAAGCTAGCATGATGGTGTGTGGACATTTGTTAATAAAGATTCATTGGTTGATGGTTAGAAAAGCTTCCTGGGGAACAGGATGTGACTATTGATTTAGCCCCTGTAAGTTCATCCATGGGGTGGGGGTTGCTTATCCTTGGTATGATGACAAATGGAGAAAATGTGACATTTTTAAGACACCGTTTAAGGAAGTGTGAGGCTTGAGCATTGATTTGGTCATTGTGATCTCATTCCAGAGTATTTAGCAAATACACAGTACCTAAGCAGCAACTTCCAAATTGCTTTCCTTGGAGAATATGAAGTCTAACAAACTTTCCTTCTTCATAATCTTGAATTATCTTCAGACAACTTGCTTTTCAAAATGTGGCCTCATTTCAGAGTCTCAGTCCATAGACAGTTGGCTCTGTTCCTTGGGGCCTGAGGGGAGGCAGAACATGGGTGGAGGAAAGCAGCTCATGACATGGCCAAGAAGAAACAGAGAGGGAGAGCTGTTTTCCTCATTTCTGAGTTTCTTTAGAAGACAATTAAAGGAAAAAAATATATATATTGCAAGATTTTTAGTGAACACAAGGTAAAATACACATAAACAAAAGCACAAAGAATGGGCAAAATTAAAATATACCATTGCATGTTTCTTAAATTATATGTGAATTTGTATCATATAAAGGTAGAATAAAGGTAAGTTTGGGCTGGGATTGTGGCTCAGCGGGACCCGGGTTCGATTCTCAGCACCACATAAAAATAAAGGCATTGTGTTGTGTCCATCTACAAAAAAGATATTCTCTCTCTCTCTCTCTCTCTCTCTCTCTCTCTCTCTCTAAAAAAAAAAAAAAAAAAAAAAAAAAAGATAAGTTAAAGATGAACATTGAACATTGTAGCTCCTGGGCAATCACTATCACCATAAAGCCAACAATGCATAACGCTAATAAGCCAACTTGAATACTGAAAAATAGTCAAATAACCCAAAAGAAGGAAGAAGAAAGATAAGAATAAAAAACATGAAAGTAATAAAGCAAGATAGTAGATTTAAAACTATTAAAGTTATATTAAATGTAAATTAATTAGGCATTCTAGTTAAAAAACCAGAGGTTGTCAAACTGCATTTCTTAAAAAGAAAGACTCAATTAATTATACACTGCTTAAGAGATGCCCATTAAGTAAATGACACAGAGAGATTAAAAGCACAGAAATGGAAAAAGAGGGGCTGGGGTTGTAGGTTAGTGGTTGAACGTTTGCCTTGCATGTGTGAGGCACTGGGTTCGATCCTCAGCACCACATAAAATAAATAAATAAAACAAAGATTAAAAAAAAATAGAAAAAGATAAACCATGCAAACACTAATCTTACAAAAACTCATGCAGTCATTTTGAAAATTAGCCTCATTTGTAGTATAATCTTAACATGGAAGAACATGATAAACTTAAAATCAAACAGATTAAGACATGATCCATATTTTTTTTGCCGTGCTGGGTATCAAACCCAGGGCCTTGCAAATGATAGGAGAGTACTTTACCACTGCGCTACAGCCCTGGCCTGAGTCCTAAATTTAATTTCAAACAGCAGGCTTCAGGACAAGGAGATTGCCATAGATAAAAGAGGGATATTTTATAATGATAAAAAAAAAGGTCAGTTCATCAACAAGACATCTAATCCTGAGTGTGTATGTACTAAGTTACAGAGCTTACACACACATAAAACAAAACTGGCAGAAGTGGAAGAAGAAATAGAAGTCCATATTTATAGTTGGAGATTTCAACACTTCCCCCCAATAGTTAATAAACAAGTAAAAAATCAGTAAGGTTACAGAAATTTTGAATAATATTATCAACCAACTCAATCTTTTGACATTTATAGGATATGAGGTTGAAAAACTGCAGAAAACATATTCTATTCATGTGCACATGGAACATGCATATGGTGAATGTTCTCTGAGTACAATTTAACCAAAACTGAATTCAATAACAGAAAAATATCTGGAAAACCCCCAAGTATTTGGAAATTAAACAACATACTTAATTAGCCCATGGATCAAAGAAGTTACAAGGGAAATTTGAAAATATCTCAGATTGAGCAATAGTAACATTTTCCAAAGATGGAAAATCTCAGCAGAGAAATAGATGCTATTAAAAAAAAATAACCCAATGGAACCAGGAATTTAACCAGTAGTACAGCATGTGCTCAGCATGTTTGGGACCCTGAGTTCAAACTTCAGCACTGAAAAAATAAGTAAAAATGAAAGTAAATCAATGAAAATTTTAGAACTGAAAATTTTTAAATAATCAAAATTTTTAAAAATCAAAACTGGATGTAATAGCCAAATGGAGATGATCTGATATCAAAATTTGGGTGATTGAGCTAAAGAAGTGATTGGGAAGAAAGTTATAAATCTTAATGATTTCTACTAAAAAGAAGAAAGGTTTAAAATCAAGAATTCAAACTTTCATGGACTGTGGTTGTGGCTCGGCAGTGGGCGGGGGGGAGCTCGCCTAGCATGAGTGAGGCCCTGGGTTCGATCCTCAGAACCACGTATAAATAAATAAAATAAAGGTACTGTGTCCACCTATGACTATATATATATATATATATATATATATATATATATATATATATATATATATATATATTTAACTCAAACTTTCACTTGTACAGAATAGAAGACACAGAACCAAACCCACATAAATATGGTTATCTCATACTAGGCAAGGATGCCAAAAACATTCACTGGAGAAAAGACAGCCTTATTCAACAAATGGTGCTGGCAAAACTGGAAATCCATATGCACCAAAATGAAATTAAACCTCTATCTCTCACCCTGAACAAAAATCCATTCAAAGTGGATAAAAAATTTAGGCGCTAGAACAGAGACCCTGCACCTAATAGAAAAGAAAAAATAGGCCCAAATCTTCACCATGTCAGCCTAGGATCTGACTTCCTTAAAAAGACTCCTAAAGTGCAAGAAGTAAAATCAAGAATCAATAAATGGGATGGATTCAAATTAAAAAGCTTCTTATCAGCATAGGAAACAATAACATGAGGAGAGAGTCTACAGATTGGGAGAAAATCTTTACCACATGCACCTCCAATAAAGCATCAATCTCTAGGATATATAAAGAGCTAAAAAAAACTTAACACCAAAAAACAAACAAACAAACAACAACAAAAAAAAAAAACAAATAAACCAATCAATAAGTGGGCTAAGGAACTGAATAGTTGCTTCACAGAAGAAGAAATATAATCAATCAACAAATATATGAAAAAGTGTTCAACATCTCTAGCAATTAGAGAAATGCAAATCAATACTACACTAAGATTTCATCTGACTCCTGTCAAAATGGCAATCATCAAGAATCCAGGCAAAAATAAATGTTAACGAGGATGTGGTAGAAAAGGTATACTCGTGCATTGCTGATGGGACTGCAAATTGGTGCAACCTCTATGGAAAGCAGTATGGAGATTCCTCAGAAAATTGGGAATGGAACAACTGTTTGACCCACCTATCCTGTTCCTTGGTTTATATCCAAAGGACTTAAAATCAGCATACTATAGTACACAGTCACATTAATATTTATAGCAGCTCAATTCATAGTTGCTAGACTATGGAACCAACCTAGGTGTTCCTCAATAGGTGAATGGATAAAGAAAATGTGGTATATATCCTCAATGGAATATCACTCAGCTTTAAAGAATAGTGAAATTATGGCATTTGCCAGTAAATGGTTGGGGTTGGAGAATATCATGCTAAGCAAAATAAGCCAATCCCGCAAAACCAAAGGCCAAATGTTTTCTCTAATATGCAGATGCTAATTCACAGTAAGGTGGGGGGCACTAGGGAAGAATAACGTTACTTTAGATTAGGTAGAGTGAAGTGATGGGAGGGGAGGGGAGGAGATGTGGGGATAGGAAAGATAGTAGAATGAAACAGACATTATTACTGTATGTATATATGTGACTACATGACCAATATGGTCCTGCAACTTGTACATTCAGAAAAATGAGAAATTATACCCTATCTAGGTATATCAAAGTGCATAAGTGCATTCTACTGTCATGTGTAACTAATTAAAACAAATAAAAAATAATAAAAGGAAGTTAGGAGAAAAAAAAACTGTGCAAACTAAACTCAAGTAGAAGGAAGAAAAAAATAAAGACCAGAAATCAACAAATCAAAACTCAGATAATAGAAAAAATAAATTAAGATAAAAGTCTGTTTTTTTGTAAAGATTAATTAAATAGCTATACCCTACCTACAATCACAAATAAATAAAGAAATATAACTATGGTGCCTACAAACATTAAAAGATTAGTAAAGAAATGTTTTCAATAATTTTATGTCATGAAATTTGAATATCTAGATGAAATGGGCCAATTATTTAAAAAACACTACTAAAGAAATTTAATTTTTAATTTAAAATATTTCCATTAAAAAAACTACAGACGTGGGGCTTGGGCTGTAGCTCAGCGGTAGAGCACTTGCCTTGCATGTGTGAGGTACTGGGTTCTATCCTCAGCACCACATAGAAATAAATAAATAAAGATATTGTACCAACTACAACCAAAAAAAAATATTTTAAAAAACCCTACAGACTAACATGACTTTACTATTGAATTCTATAATATATATAGGGAAGAAATAATACCAATTTTATATGAACTTTTTCAGAAAATAGAGAAGGGAACACTTCTGGTATTATTTATTTATTTATTTGGTACTGGGGATTGAACCCAGAGGCACTCAACCACTGGGCCACATCCCCAGCCCTAAGAAAATTCTTCAACGTCATAAAGGGTACCTATGAAAACCTACTGCTAACATCATATTTTAAAGTGAAAAACTGAATGCTTTTCCTCTAATATCGAGATCAAGGCAAGGCCTTCCACTTACTGTTTCTATATTTAACACTTTACTGAAGGTTCTAATCAATGTATGAGTAAAAGAGAAATATAAGCATACATATTAGAAAGAGGCAAAAATCTCACTCACAGATTACCTTATTATAATAATAGAAAATTTTAATGAACCTACAAAGAAAAACTAGAGATTTAATAAGTGAATTTAACAAGTTCAAGGAAATAAGATCGATATATGAAAATAATTGCATTTTTATATAGTAGCGATGAATAATTGGAAAATGATATTTTAGAAATACTCATTTACAACAGCATCCAAACCGGAAAAAAATATATAGGAATAAGTCTAACTAAATCTGCCAAGACCTTTACATTGACATCTACAAAACTATTCTGAGAGAATTCAAAGAGGACCTAAATAAACCAAGGTATATGATGTTATGGATTGGAAGAGTCAAGATTGGTAAGCACAGGTTTTTTGTTTGCTTGTTTTTGTTGAAATTGAAAACTTGATCCTGAAATGTATATAAAAATATAAACGACCTAGAATAGAAAATAGCCAATATAATTTTGATAAAGAGGAACAGAGGTAGATTTATATTTCCTGATTTCATGATATATTACAAAGCTGCAATAGTTATTGACGATGTGTACTGATATTTAAAAAAAAGTCCATGGAGGGGGACATATTTCAGAAATAAACCACTCTTATATGATTGACTTTATTTTTATCAAGCTATCAAAGGAGTTTAATGAGGAGATTAAGTGTTTTCAACAAATGGTATTGGGACAATTGGCTACCTATATATGAAAAACAAATCTTGAGATTTACCTAATACAAAAAAAAAAAAACTTATTCAAAAGGGATAATATATTTAAATGTAAAAGATAAAATTAAAGAGCTTCTGGAAGAAACCACAAAATTTGGGATCTGGTTAAGTGGAGTAAGCCTACTCCCTCAGCTCTTCCCTGATTGCAACTAAGAATCCTAGAGGGAATTCATGAAGTAACTCTTTGAGGACTCTAAAATGCAAATGATATCACGCAAATTGGAAAAGAAACCATAACTCGATGTACTATTAATTCAGCAATAAATATTCTGATTTTTCTACTCTTGTACCTTCCAGCCTGAATTGAAAGGCAGTCCAAATCCCAGATGTATATCAGGTGTGGACAGAAGAAGTTGCAAGAGAATAGTTCTCTTGTTCCTCAAGAAATTTTAAATGTTCATACTCCTCCATGTGGTCATTTCAGCCTTAGGAATCAATCCCAAAGATAAATAGATTTGCCTTTACCAAATCAGAGGTTTTCCTTACTGAGTTATTTATAATTGCAAAAATACTTGGAACAATAGAAATATCCAATAATAGAAGAATGTTAAAATAAATTCTATCATTGAAATGCATTCAATCATGATGGATGCTTATCAGTCATTTTTTGAAGAATGTTAAAAATGTTTGCAACATTCCGTAAAGTGGAAAATGCAATATACACTCTGTGCAAGGTGGCATGCATCTGAAAGTCCCAGCTACCCAGGAGGCTGAGGCAGGAGGATTGCTTGAATTCTAGGAATTCAAGACCAGGCTGAGCAACATAGTAAGACTCTGATTTGGAAAAAGAAAATTCAGTTTAATTCAATGTACAAATCCATAAATAGAGTATGCCCAACGTTCTTATGACTGACTGTGGTTTTACCAATATTTTACTAACCTGGCCACTTATAACTGACTTTTATTCAGGGGAAGAAACACATTTATCTAACATTAGCCTTGATGTTTTAAAAATCAAAACAAACAACAAATCAATTTACTTCCTCCTGGATCTTTGTTCAACCTAAGCCTAATAAGCCTCCCTGAGGGTAACTGATGCTATTAATACTGAAGGTTAACCTGCAGGAAAGGATCCCACTCTGGGCACCTTACTCCTGTGCTTCTTTTCAGGTTTAGTTGAAGTCACTTGCCCTAGGAAGAAACAGTATTTGCTGATTATCAAGCTGCCTCCCAGGTGTAGAAGATACCTAGGAGCCCAGCGCTGTGCCTGGGCTGTATATTGCTCCCTGGAACAGAGGGAACACACTTAGAGGTCTCAACTTGGCAGCCCGTGTAGGCCTTTTCTTTGACAAGGTTGCTTCTACATCTTTCATATATCAGGCAGCAAATACCCTCAGGGCTGCCATCCTTTGAGACTATGTTAGAATATTGGACAGCAAAGAAGACCTAGTTCAAGTATCCTATTGCACAGGAATTTTGCAGCCATCTTCCTTCAGTTGTATCTTTCTAGAACAGTCCAGAAAGTGCAACCTTTAGACATCTAGATGGAGGTGCATCTGCTAAGGTCCAGAGCTACCCAGAGCCTGTTCCTAAAGGTACCAAGGTCTGGAGTATCCTGCTCCCCACCAGAATTATTGACTTTGACCACTGCGTTACTCAAGTAGATGCTTCAGACCATCCAAACCCTGACTGTGGGATATGGGGACAGCCACTGGACACACACTCAACACAATAACCTCTGTGGCATTTGCTAGCATTTGAAAGTTCTCTTGCTCTGTGTGCTACTACCCTACACACCATCCTAATACAAAACCGTAATGGATGTCTAGCTTCCTCCTATGGCCACAATCCAACTTAGGCTTGGATGACAGTTCCAATTGTATTTTCTGCCTAGAATGTTCTACTGATAAATAGTCCTTGTTTTATTTCTAATTGGAATATAAAATACATATAGTAGAGTATATAAAGTGCATTTACCTTAAGTGCATATAGTTCAATGAATGTGTGCATGTGTACAGACTCATATGACTATTGCCCAGGTCAGTGTAGAGAATTTCCACATTACAGAAGATTCCCCAGTTCTCACTAGTCAATATGAGGGACCACCACTATTATAATGTTTTTTTGTGGGGGGGGAGTACTGTGGATTGAACTCACTTTACCACTTGCTACATCCCCTGCTCTTTTTATTTATTTTTGAGACTAGGACTTGCTAAGTTGCTCAGGCTGGCTTCAAACTTGTGATTCTCCTGCCCCAGCCTCCTGTCACCGGGATTACAGGCATGTGCCACTGCACCAGCCTGACTTATCACTACAGATTAGTTTACTTATTTTTATACTCCATATCTGCCTTTTTTTGTTGTTTTTGCTTGATTTATCTGTGACATTCTGCTGTTTTCTGTACTTGACTGTTTTTCATTACTATATAGCCGTCCATTTTATGTGTACACCACAACATGTTTGTTCTGCTTTTGATGAATATGTGGGCTATGACCAATTTGAAGCTATTGTGAATGAGGTTGCTATAAACTTTTTAAAAAATATTTTTAAAGATTTTTTTGATGGACATATGCACTTTTCTTCACTTGGGTATATAGTTAGGAATGGAATCACTGGATTATATGAACTCTATATGGCCTTAGTAAATCTTTCAAGACCGCTTTCCAAGGCATTGAACTCCCATCAGCAATTGTAAGAGTTCTAGCCGCTCCCTATTTTCACCAACATTTGGTATTATGGTGAATGTGTAGCGGTTACCATTGTGGTTTTAATTTGCATTTCTCTGACACTTATTGGTCATTTAGTTTGCATTTCCCTGGTACTTCTTGGCCATTTGGATATCTTCTTTTGAGAGGAACCTATTTTGCTGTTTCACACATTTTTCAAACAGCATGTGTTGTGTTCTTATTAATTAATAGGCGTTCTTAAACATTTAGACAAAAAAATTATGTTAAATACGTAACTGTCAAGGTGGTGGAGGTAAATTGGCAGCCATTTATTGCTGATGAGACACAGAGGTTAGAGAGAGTGAAGAACAGATGCAGAAGTGCCTGCTTGTCCTTACTCCTCTCCCCTCCATGTCCTGCTCATTTTTCAAAAGCTCCCTTGCTGACCAACAACAGGCCAGGCCTGTCATTAGATGCATACTGCAGGCACACAGATGCAGTGGAAGCTTCTCCCAGATTTCTCCCTTCCTGGTCCCACTTCAGTAGCTGGTTGTGCTTGGTTTCTTCGATTCCCTGACAACTTCCAACCTGTCTACTTCAGGGTAGTGTTTCAGGAAGACCAGTCAGTGTTTCTCTTATCTGTCAACAGAATAAGACCTCTCTGATCAAAGGAATTCTTGTTTCATCTGCAAAGAGGATATATGTATCTCCATAGCATTGTATTTCCCCCAAAATTGTCTGTATGCATTGCCGCAGTCTGGCTGGGCACAAAATAACCGGGCCACCACACCGCCTTGTAGATTCAAACAGCAATTCTTTATTCCTCGAACTCTCACCCGCACTCTACACGCACGTTCTGGGAAAATCCAACCTCCACCGGGCTCTGCGTACCAAATACTCTCAGAACCCCGCGAGAACTCCACAGGAACTCAAGGAGCAGGCGCCTGAGGCAGCAGGATATGCCCTATTCCCAGCAGGATCCACCCTAAACCCAGATCCACCCTAATCCAGCAGGATCCACCCTAAACCCAGATCCACCCTAATCCAGCAGGATCCACCCTAAACCCAGATCCACCCTAAACCCGGATCCACCCTGGTCCTTGAGCAGGGTCACCTTTCTCAAACATTCATGCAATGTCACTGCAAATGACCTGGGTCCAAGGCAAGCCCATTTCCACAATGGAGAGTCCTCCCTCTAAGCAACATTGGGTAGGCTGACAAGGAAATTGCCATGCGTCATTCTTACTTGGCTATGGCTCTCAGCAATGCATGTTTGTATGTGAGACTGAGTCTCTCTCTTATACACACACACTTTTTCTTGTTTTTGTTTTGCAATACTGGAGGTGAAACCCAGGGAGCTCTACCACTGGAATATATCCTAGCTCTTTTTTTTTATTTTATTTTTTTTTAAATATTTTTATCCACTTTGAGTTGATTTTTGTGCAACGTGAGAGACAGGTTTAATTTCATTTTGCTACATATGGATTTCCAGTTTTGCCAGCACCATTTGTTGAATAGGCTATCTTTTTTCCAGTGAAAGTTTTTGACACCTTTGTCTAATATGACATAACTGTATTTATGTGGGTTTGTCTCTGTGTCCTCTATTCTGTACCATTGGTTTACAAGTCTATGTTGGTGCCAATACCATGCCATTTTTATCACTATAGCTCTGTAGTATAGATTAAGGTCTGGTATTGTGATGCCTACTGCTTCACTTTTCTTGTTAAGGATTGGTTTAGCTATTCTGGGTCTTTTATTTTTCCAAGGTAATTTAATGATTGCTTTTTCTATTTCTATGAAGAATGTCATTGAGATTTTAATAGGAACTTAATTAAATATGTATAAAAATTTTGGTAATATGGCCATTTTGACAATATTAATTCTGCCTATTTAGGAGCATGGGAGATCTTTCCATCTTCTGAGGTTTTCTTCACTTTCTTTCTTTAGTGTTCAGTAGTTTTCATTGTAGAGGTCTTTCACCTCTTTTGTTAGATTGATTCCTAGGTACTTTATTTTATTTTTTGAAGCTATTGTGAATGGGGTAGTTTTCCTAATTTCTCTTTCTGTGAATTCATTGCTGATGTATAGGTATGTGTTTGATTTATGGGTGTTGATTATATATCCTGCTACTTTGCTGAATTCATTTATTAGTTCTAGAAGTTTTCTGGTGGAATTTTTTGGATCTAGATATAAAATCTAGATATAGAATCATGTCATCAGCAAATAATGATAGTTTGAGTTTTTTACCTTTTTGAGTTGATTTTTGTGCAGGACACATCTGAAATATAGATTTATTCTTTTGTCTAACTGCTGTAGCTAGAGTTTCAAGGATGATGTTGAATATAAGTGGTGAAAGAGGACATCCTTGTCTTGTTTCAGTTTTTAGAGGGAATGCTTTTAATTTTTCTCAATTTAGAATGATGCTGGCCTTGGGCTTAGCATAGATAGTAGGAGTATGTTCCTACTATCTCCAGTTTTTCTAGTGTTTTGAACATGAAGTTGTGATATATTTTGTCAAATTCTTTTTCTGTATCTATTGAGATGATCATATGATTCTTGTTTTTAAGTCTATTAATATGATAAATTACATTTATTGATTTCCATATGTTGAACCAACCCTGCATCCCTGGGATGAAGCCCACTTGTTCGTGATGCTCTATCTTTTTAATATGTTTTTGTATGTGATTTGCCAGAATTTTACTGATAATTTTTGCATCTATGTTCATCAGGGATATTGGTCTGAAGTTTTCTTTCCTTGATGTGTCTTTGTCTGGTTTTGGTATCAGGGTAATATTAGCCTCATAGAATGAGTTTGGAAGGCTTCCCTCCTTTTCTATTTCATGTAATACATTGAGGAATATTAATTCCTCAATATAATTCCATTGAGGAATGTTAATTCTTCTTTGAAAGTCTTGTAAAACTCAGCTGAGAATCCATCTGGTCCTGGGTTTTTCTTGGTTGGTAGGCTTTTGATGGCATTTTCTATTTCATTACTTGAAATTGATCTGTTTAAATCATGTATAACCTCCTCATTCAGTTTGAGTAGGTCATATGTCTCTAGAAATTTGTCAGTGTCTTCAATTTTTCTATTTTTTTGAAGTATAAATTTTCAAAATAGTTCTAATTATCTTCTGTATTTCAGATGTGTCCTGCAGAAAAATCAACTAGAAGTGGATCAAAGACTTAGGCAGTAGAACAGAGACCCTGTGCCTAATAGAAGAAAAAATAGGCCCAAATCTTCAGCATGTTGGCATAGGATCTGACTTCCTTAACAAGACTCTTAAAGCACAAGAAGTAAAATCAAGAATCAATAAATGGGAAGGGCTGGGGATATAGCTCAGTTGGTATAATGCTTGCCTTGCATGCACAAGTCCCTGGGTTTGATCCCCAACACCACTAAATAGATAGATAGATAGATAGATAGATAGATAGATAGATAGGATGGATTCAAGTTAAAAAGCTTCTTCTCAGCAAACTATTAATAACATGAGGAGAGAGCCTACAGATTGGGAGAAAATCTTTACCACATGCACCTCTGATAAAACATTAAACTCTAGGATATATAAAGAACTAAAAAATCTTAACACCAAAAAAGCAAATAACCCAATCAATAAATGGGCTAAGGAACAGAACAGACACTTCACTGAAGATGAAATACAATCGATCAACAAATATATGAAAAAGTGTTCAACATCTCTAGCAATTAGAGAAATGCAAATCAAAACTACTCTAAGATTTCATCTCACTCCTGTCAGAATGACAATCATCAAGAATACAGGAAATAATAAATGTTGGCGAGGATGTCGGGGGAAAGGTACACTCATACATTGCTGGTGGAACTGCAAATGGTGCAACCTGTATGGAAAGCAGTATGGAGATTCCCCAGAAAACTGGGAAATGGAACTGAAAATGAAACTGGGAAATGAAAACTGGGAATGGAACCACCATTTGACCTAGCTATCCCACTCCATGGTTTATACCCAAAGAACTTAAAATCAGCATATGGCTTCAATAGAAGGGTGTAATGGAAGAAAGCACTCAGGACATGACAGGAAGCAGAGAACCCAAATTGTGTATGTTGTTTAAATTATAAATTTTGACTTAAAGAAGCAAAAGGAAACAAATAATGCAACTACCTAAGAGCTGCCCATTGTTAATTTTGGGGGGGTATATTTTCTTCTAGAGGTTTTACTGTGTATTTTTGTGTGCATTTAATTATATTGTTTTAATTTTTAAAAAATACAAACATGCTATCTATATATTTTTGTACACTTAAAGGTATATTATTGGGCTGGGGTTGGGGCTCAGTGGTAGAGTTGCTTGCGTAGCACATGTGGGTTCGATCCTCAGCACCACATAAAATAAGTAAATAAATAAAATAAAGGTATTGTGTCCATCTACATCTCAAAAATATTTAAACAAAAAAAGATACATTACTAGCTCTTTGTCCACATACATTTCTTTGTAATATAAATTTTGATGTGGAATTTCAGAACCAAAAGATAAATATATCATTAAGGTTCTTTTTTATAATTAATTTATTTTAAATGTTTATTTTTTAGTTGTAGTTGGATACAATACCTTTATTTTATTTATTTATTTTTATGCGGTGCTGAGGATCGAACCCAGGGCCTCACCCATGCTAGGTGAGCGCTCTATTGCTGAGCCACAATCCCAGCCCCTAAAATTAATTTTTTAATGTAGATGGACACAATACCTGTATTTTATTTATTTATTTATTTTTATGTGGTACTGAGGATTGAACCCAGTGCCTCAAACAAGTGAACCAAGCACTCTACCACTGAGCTACAGCCCCAACCCCTCATTAAGGTTCTTAAAACGCATCACTCAACTGACCTCCAAAAGGGCTATCAAAATACATGTACACCAGTGTCTGGCTTCCTTTCATTCTCACCAAAGATTCTTTGAAGTCTTTAGCAGTCCGTTAGAGAGCAAATGATATCTCCTTTGTATTTAAATTTGCAATTTTATTACTGGTGTTGTTGAATGTTTCTCATTTATATTTGTTGGTCATAGGAATAGCGAGTTTTTTTTTTTGACAGAATACTATTTCTGTAGAACTATGAGATAGAGCCATAATAACACAAGCTTGATTATTCCTAGACATTACATTTTCAACTAAGAAATTAAAATTTTTTAAAAAATCCAATGGAACTTCCACACATCTATAGCCAAGTGATTTTTGACAAAGGTGCTAAGAACACTCCATGGAGAAGGGAGGTCTCTCTGAAAAATGATGCTGAAAAATTAGACATCCACACACAGGAGAATAAAACCAGAGCCATCTCTTATGAGATGTATTAAAGACTTAAATATACGGCATGAAACTCTGAAATGATCCAATGAAAAAAGGGAAACACTTCTGGACACTGGAGTGGACAAAGATTCTTTGGACAAAACCAAAAGTCACAGGAAATAAAAGCAAAAATAGACAAACAAAATTGCATCACACTAAAAAAAGTTCTGCTCAGTGAAGGAAACAATCAACAGAGTGAAGAAACAACCTATACACCCAGAAAAAAATATTTACAAATTATACATCTTATAAGATGTTGATATTCAGAATATATAAAGAAATCCCAAAACTAAACAACAAAACCAAATCGCCTGATTTTTAAAAAATGGGCAAAACATCTAAATAAATATTTATCAAAGAAAGACATACAAATGGCCAACCAGAACATTTAAGAAAAAAATACTCAACATCATTAATCATCAGGAAAATACAAGTCAAAACCACGATGAGATATCACCTCACCCCAGGGAGAATGGCTGTAATTGAAAAGAGTAAAGATAACAAGGGCTGGTAAGGATGCAGAGAAAAGGGAACTTTCACACTATTGCTGGGAATGTCATTTTTCAGACATTATGGGCAACAGTAGAGAGGTTCCTCAAAAAAACTGAAGACAGAACTACTGTTACTGAACCCAAGTTCAGTAGCTCACTGACAGGTCAATTAAATTGAGAGACAAGGTGTTGAGACAAGGAAGGTGACTTCATTTGAAAAGCTGGCTCAAGGAGAAGATGGAGGAGTCTTGTCCAAAGTCCACTTTGCCTAGAAGCTGATGGAAAAATGGTTTACATAGGGCAGTTCATGGCAGGAGCAGCAAGTTTTGATAGCAACCAAATGAGGCAGTATCCCAACTCTGTAAAGGTCAAGCTCAAATGGAGGCTATGGCTGCTTGATCTTAGGCAGGTTACTTAAACTCTTTGAGTTTCAGTTTACTTATCCAAAAAACAGGCATAATGGTAACAGTCAGAACACCTGCGTGTAGGATTAAGTGAGATCATCTGTGTAAAGCACCTGGCTTAGAGCCTCGCAGATGGTAAGTCCCCAAAGAATGGCAGGACTAAGCCAGGGGCGGTGGTGCTCACCTGCAATCCCAGCTACTTGGGAGGATGAGGTAGAAAGATGGCGAGTTTGAGGTCAGCCTGGGCAACAGAGCAAGACCCTGTCTCAAAATGAAAAAGTAAAAAGGACTGGGGATGATAATCAGTGGTAGATAGAGGGTCCCTGGATTCAAACAAAACAAAACACCAGAAATGACAGGATTACCACACAGCTGTTAGTGATTGAGTCAGTATTCAAACTGAGGAGTGTGCTATTCCAAAGCCCAAGCTCTCACTACAACAGTCAGCCTACAGCCCTCTGAGGCGTGGCCGGGGCTGGGCTGGGACTGGGCAGGGACAGAGCCCGGGCCGGGGCAGGACTGTGCATTCGGGTAGTTAGGAGCCCAGCTGTGGAGGAGATAACTCAGGGATAGGAACTAGAGCAACTGAGAAATTCTATGTCTTTTATAGGAAAAGGGAAACTTTAGAAGAGACTACAGGCTATGGGTCAGGGTCAAAATTCAGGCATGACCTCTATTACCAAAGCCAGGGGTGTGGAGTAAGAGCACAGGCAAGAGTCCTAGAAGGCAAGAATAATTCGATAGCCAACCATTCCACTCTTGGGTTTATAGAAGTGAGAATTTAAAACATCCTCCTATATAAAAACTTGCATACAAAATTTCATGGCACCATTATTTATAGTAACCCCTGAATCAAAACAACCCAAATATTCCCCAACTAATCAATAGATTATATGTATATCCATATAATGGAATAGTATTCATCAAGAAAAAGAACTGAAGTACTAATACATGCTACAACATGGATGAACCTTGAAAACAGTTTTACGTGAAAGAAGTTAGACAAAAAAGACCCCATGTTGTCTGATTTCAAACGTCCGGAAGACACAAATCTATGGTGACAGAAAGTAGATGAGTGGTTGCCTAAGGACAGGAGAGCTGACAGAATTGATGGTGATTGTAAATAGAGGATATGAGGTTTCTCTCTGGGGTGATGAAAATAGTCTCAAATTGATTGTGGTGATGGTGGCACAATTTTGTGAATATATTAAAAGCCACTATACTTAAAAAAAATGAACCGTGTGGTATGTGAATTATGTCTCAATAAAGCTATTATTTTACAGTAATCCTAGCAGCTTGGGAGGCTGAGACAGGAGGATCATGAGTTCAAAGCCAGCCTCAGCAACTATGGGAGGCCCTAAGCAACTCAGTGAGACCCTGTCTTTAAATAAAATACAAAATAGGGCTGGGGATGTGGCTCAGTGGTTGAGTGCCCCTGAGTTCAATTCCCAGTATCAAACAAACAAACAAACAACATACAACAACCAAAAAAAAAAAAAAAAACAACCCTATTATTTTAAAAGAGAAAAAAATCTGAAAAGTCAACACAGAGAAATAGCCACAGTCAAGCTATTCTAAATATTTACATGGGGTCATAGGTGTGCTGAGACTTACCATGGTCAAGACTAGGTCTCAGCAAGTTCAACCATTGTCTATTGGTTAACACTCTTGTTTCTACTAACCAAAACCATATCCAGCTAGCTTAAACAAGTTTAAGCTTATTATAAAGCTACAAGGCGCTGGGGATATAGCTCAATGGTGGAGCACTTGGCTAGCACACACGAGGCCCTGGGTTGTATGCCCAGCGCTGAAAAAACCTTAAACAGCAACAGAAACTGCACCCAGAATTCCATAGAGATATCTCAGTTACTTAGGGACATTTAGACATAAGCCACAGTTCTGATAATTTCTGGAAAGCTTATTCTGAATTTTGTCTAAAAGATTTCTTAAATAGGGGATTTTTCATTTTTTGAAGTTAGATTTGAATTTTGCAAATGATCTAAGCACCTCAGTGTCCAGGAGGATAACGGACATAGGAGTTAACTTTTTGTTAAAAATGAGCTGAAGGAAGGAAACTAGAGTTGATTTCTGGAGAGGAGCAAGGAGGAAATTTTTCTCAGTATAATGTCCTGGGACCATGGCATTGTCCTAGTGGGGTCTTGGTGCCGCAGTCTGGCTGGGCACACAATCACGAGCCACCACACAGCTTGTAGATTCAAACAGCAACTCTTTATTCCCGAACTCACACCAGCCGTCTACAATCACGTTCTGGGGAAATCCACATTCTCTGCCCAAAATCCACCCCCACTGGGCTTCTATCTCCCAAAAATACTGTCTGAATCCCGTGAGAACTCAAGGGGAACTCAGGCAGCAGGATACGCCCTATTCCCAGCAGGAATAATCTTAAACCTGGAACGCCCTAAACCCGATTATCCTAAACCGGGAACACCCTAATCCTGGATCCGCCCTGGTCCTTGAGCAAGGTCACCTAACTGCAATGTCACTGCAAAATGTCCTATTTCCACGATTCCTTCCACTAAGCAACATGGGGTACGCTGGCAAGGAAATTGTCATACCTACTTGGCTAATGGCTCCCAGCATCTTGGCCCATTCGCAATGGAACAGGAAAGACTGAAAAGAGCAGGGCACACTTAATTCACCAGAAGGCATTTTTTTCTTTTCTGGTTTATATATTCATCATGGTCCACCATGTCTTCCATATCTCTACTTCAAAAGTCAAAACTGATCTTTTTTTTTTTTTTTTTTTTTTAATTTTTTATTGTTGGCTGTTCAAAACATTACATAGTTCTTGATATATCATATTTCACAATTTGATTCAAGTGGGTTATGAGCTCCCATTTTTACCCCATATACAGATTGCAGAATCACATCAGTTACACATCCATTGATTTACATATTGCCATACTAGTGTCTGTTGTATTCTGCTGCCTTTCCTATCCTCTACTATCCCCCCTCCCCTCCCCTCCCCTCCCCTCTTCTCTCTCTGCCCCCTCTACTGACATTCGTTTGTCCCCCTTGTATTATTTTTCCCCTTCCCCTCACTTCCTCTTGTATGTACTTTTGAATAACTCTGAGGGTCTCCTTCCATTTCCATGCATTTTCCCTTCTATCTCCCTTTCCCTCCCACCTCTCATCCCTGTTTAATGTTAATCTTCTTCTCATGCTCTTCGACCCTACTCTGTTCTTAGTTACTCTCCTTATATCAAAGAAGACATTTGGCATTTGTTTTTTAGGGATTGGCTAGCTTCACTTAGCATAATCTGCTCTAATGCCATCCATTTCCCTGTAAATTCTATGATTTTGTCATTTTTTAATGCAGAGTAATACTCCATTGTGTATAAATGCCACATTTTTTTTATCCATTCATCCATTGAAGGGCATCTAGGTTGGTTCCACAGTCTAGCTATTGTGAATTGTGCTGCTATGAACATCGATGTCGCAGTGTCCCTGTAGCATGCTCTTTTTAGGTCTTTAGGGAATAGACCGAGAAGGGGAATAGCTGGGTCAAATGGTGGCTCCATTCCCAGCTTTCCAAGAAATCTCCATACTGCTTTCCAAATTGGCTGCACCAATTTGCAGTCCCACCAGCAATGTACAAGTGTACCCTTTTCCCCACATCCTCGCCAGCAAAACTGATCTTAATACACTGGAAAATATGGACACTTAAATATTCCTCTGAGTTAAACAAGAAAAAAATACCTGTGGTTTGGGGTCTTCTCTCTTCCTGTTCCTCTGCCCCATATTGTCTTCCTGGCCACTTATTTTTAGACAATGGCCTTCTTTCTCTTTTCTACTTCCCACTCTCTTCATCAACAAGATCTAGTAGTACTTTCCCCTGGACCATCCAAATTTGTTGCTCTCTGGACACCAGACTTGATTTTCTGTTGCCTGTTCTATAGCTTTTCCTGAACACTTCCATTCTTCTCCTACTCACATTCATTGGTCCTTTCTGAGATATTAATTCACATATGAACATAGGGAAGTTATGTCCAATTCATTCTCCTGTCTTTCCTGTTCCTATCCCTCTCTCTTCCCTTCATTCCCCTTTGTCTAGTCTAATGAATTTCTACCCTCCCCCCCTCACACTTATTGCGTGTTAGTATCTGCCTATCAGAGAGAACATTTAGCCTTTGTTTTGGGGGGATTGATTTATTTCACTTAGCATGAAATTCTCCAGTTCCATCCATTTACTGGCAAAGACCCAAATTTCATTCTTCTTTCTGACTAATAATTCCATTGTATACTACATTTTCTTAATCCATTCATCTGTTGAAGGGCATCTAGGATGGTTCCATAGCTTAGCTATTGTGAATTGATCTGCTATAAACATTGATGTGGCCATCTCCTCAGTATAGTATGCTGATTCTAAGTCCCTTGGGTATAAACATAAGAGTGGGATAGCTGGTCAAATGGTGGTTCCATTCCAGGTTTTCTGAGGAATCTCTATACTGCTCTCCAGAATGGTTGCAGCAATCAAGTTGCATATTCTTAAGCAAAATAAATTATTGTTATTCTATACCACAAAGTTTTGGGGTGATATGCTTTATACTAATAAATAACCAGAATAGAATGAATAAGTAAGATTCACTTGGGTTTTTTACATTATATTATGTAAGACAGGCATCTAAGCTAATTCTTTTCTACACAGTGATTCTGGTATATCCATATATGTAAATTCCTTAAGACAGAATACTATGTCTAGGGGCTGGAGGTTCAGCTCAGGGGCAGAGCATGTGTCCAGCATGTATGAGGCTTGGGGTCAATTTCTAATACCACAAAACAAAACACCATTGAATGAAAAACAAATGATTGACTTCCAAAAAAAAAAAAATCGCAAATCATATATCTGATAAAGGATTTCTATCTAGAATATCTAAAGTGCTTACACTTTGATGAGAAGAAAACACTCAATTTGAAAAACAGCAAGAGACTCAAATAGACGTTTCACCAAAAACCCATGAAAATATGCTCAGCATCATTAGTCATTATAGAAATACAAATTAAAATTATGATATCGCTTCAAACCAACTAGAATGTCTATAAAGACAGAAAATAACAAGTATTGGTGAGAAAGTGGAACCTGATAGTGTTGCTAGCAGGAATGTAACATGGTCCAGCAACTCAAAAACAACCCAGCCATTCACTCCTAGGAACCTAGACAAGGGAAACAAAAACAGATGCCAAAAAAGACATGTAATCCGGTGTTCATAGCCACATTCTTCATAATAGCCCCAAACTAGAAACAACCGAAAGTTCCATAATGTGAGGAGTGGATAAATAAAATACAATATATTCATGCAATCAACTTAGTGAGGCCCTAAGCAACTTAAGAGAGATCCTGTCTCAAAAAGAAAAACTAGATAGGGGCTGGGGTTGTGGCTCAGCGGTAGAGTGCTTGCCTAGCACATGTAGGGACCTGGGTTGGATCCTCAGCACCACATATAAATAAGTAAGTAAAATAATGGTATTGTGTCCAACTACAATTTAAAAATATTTTTTTAAAAATTAGATAAATAAAAAAGGACTGGGGATGCTCAGTAGTTTAGTTCCTGGTCCCAAACAAACAAACAAACAAACAAAAACACCCCTTACCAACCAACCAAACAAAAACATTCTGCTAAGTGAAAAAATCCTGGCATAAGCACATTTTATAGGATTCCTTTTATATGAAGTATCCAGAAAAGGCAATTTTTAGAAACAGATAGCAGATAAGTGGTTGGGTGTTAGCCAGGGGTTGGGATGCTGAGAAGGACTATCTGCAAATAGGTGTGAGGTTACTTTTTGAAGTGATGTGAAGGTTCTAAACTGGACCATGACGATAGTCATAACAATATTATGCATATATTGAAAACCATTGAATGTAAGATGTAAAACCATGAAAATACTAGAAGAAAACACAGGGGAAATGATACAGAGCATTAGAATGGACAAAGAGATTTTTTGGACAAGACCCCAAAGTATAAGAAACAAAAGCAAAAGCAGACAAATAAGATTACATCGAACTAAAATCTTTCATACAGCAACAGAAACAATCAACTAATAGACAGCCCACAGGATGGGAGAAAATTTGCGAACTGTACAACTGACAAGGGGTTAGTAACCAAAATATACAACAAACTAAAAAAAACTCAATAGCAAAACAAACAAACAAAAAAACCCAAACAACCCCATTTAAAAGTGGGCAAGTGATCTAAAAAGACATTTTTTTTTTTTCAGAGGAATACATACAAATGGACATCGGGTATATGAAAACAATGTTCAGCATCACTAATCATCAGGGAAGTGCAACTTACTTCAGTTAGAATAGTTATTACCAAAAAGATGAAAGAGAAGAAGAAATGCTGTAGAGGGTGGGGACAAAAGAGAACACTGGTACCGTTGGTAGGAATGTAAATCCTTTAGGAGAGTCGCTGTGGAAAACAGTGTGAAGTTCCTCAAAAAATTAAAAATGGAATTATCATGTGACCCAGCAATCCCACTACCTGGGAGATTTTCAAAGGAGATGAAATTCATCTATCAAAGAGACTTCTGCCCTCCCACATTCACTTCAGCTCTATTCACAATAGACAAGAAGTAGAAACGACCTGGGTGACTGTCAGTTGATAAAGAAAATATGGTACATACACAAAATAGAATACTGTTCAGCTATAAAAAGATTGAAATTCTGTCATTTGGGATGTCATGGATGGAACTGGAAATCATTATGTCAATCGAAACAAACCAGGCAGAGGAAGGCAAGTACTGTATGATCTCACTAATAAGCAGAATATAAAAGAGTTGATCTTATCAAAACTGAGGGTGGAATGGTGGTTATCAAAGCTGGGGAGAGTGGTGGGGAGGAAGAGATGGGGAACTAAGTTAAATAAAAGCAAAAGTTTTGTTGTGCTATTACACAGCAGGGCAACTATACAGTATAACAATAGTATACCGTATGTGTCTACACACACACACACACACACACACACACATATTTTAAAGCTAGAAGAAAGGATTTTGAATGTTTTCACCTTACAGATATGATGAATTTTTGAGGAGATATATGTTTTTCTTTATTTGAACATTACACAATATATATGTACTGAAACATAGTACCCCATAAATATGTATGATTTTATGTATCAGTTAAAGTTACAAAGTAATTCAAATTATTGAATCACTTACAATGGTTAGATTTTATTGTATGCAGATTACTTTTAAATAGATACCTAATCAGAGTTGTAATAAAAAAGGATGCTGATTTATAATCAGAGATAGCAAGCCTGGCACAAATCTCCATTTAAGCAGAGGATATGGCTTTAAAAAAAGAGAGCGAGAGAGAGAGGAAAGGAATTGTCTCCAAGGAATCTATTCAGGAAATTCTGAGCAACTTTGTTAAAAAGGAATGTTCAACTATATGTCTTGTTGATGCCAACTGTTTCTGTGGAAGCAATTCTGGCTATTAATTCCATTCATCCATTTACAAAACTCACAGAGCGCTTACTTATTTGCCAAGCATTATTTGTCACACTAGAAAGGGATAATGAGAGTGAAAAGGCATGGCGTGACCTTTGACCTGTCAGCATTTCAAAAATGTGGTTCTATTTAGGAGTCTTGGACCTTCTTCCTTTTCTAGCTACCTTCCTCTTTCTTGGACTTCAGAGCCAAGAGCTTTGCCTACTTCCTCACCTCCCTATTCACCCTTATTTTTTTTTCTTATTTTTAGCAATATTTCAAGCATATAAAGGGGAGTAGTAAAAATACATAATGAATATCCATGTGCTAGTTAGTTCTTAATCTTAAGATTTTTAAAAATTTTATTTATGTATGTATTTATTTTTGGTGCTGGGGACTGAACCGAAGGGTGCTTTACCACTTATATACATTCTCAGGTCTTTTTATTTTTTTATTTTGATGAAAATTTAAAAAAAAATCAACTAAATTGCTGAAGACCTTGCTAAATTGCCTCAAACTTGCAATTCTCCTGCTTCAGCCTCCAGAGTCACTGGGATTACAGGTATGTGTCACCACTCCAAGATATTTTCTATATCTTAATCTCAAGTCTTGAAAAAAACAAAAACAGATATAGTTGAAACCCCTGTGTTTTCATCTTTTTTCACAGAGATAACTGGTGTTTGATATCTCTCATCTCCTCCTCCCATGTATATACACTATTTTTGTGTGTACCTATTCATAAATAACATATACCATAATTTTACATTTTATATAAATAATGTGATACTTGACATTTTCCCTATATCTTGCATTCTTTACCCAATATGTTTTTTTACTTTGATCCAAATTTTAACTTCTAGTTACTATTAATACCATTAGATGAATAAAGCATAATTTATTTCTTTATCTTTCTATTGCTGGACATTAAGATTGTTCCCATTTTTTTCTATTGTAAACAGTGCTGCAGTAAACATCCTTGTTTCATTATACAAATGTGCAAGATTTTTATGGGCTCTATACTTAAGAGGGGAATTTCTGGGTACATACACTTTTTCAATTTCTTTTTTTTTATTGGTACATTATAATTACAAGTAATAGTGTGATTCATTTTACTCTTTTTTGATTTCTAAATTTCTTTCCAATTTACACTCATACACTCATATTAGCAGGACCTGAGAATTCCTATTTACCCATACATTTTGTTAAGGTATGGTTTTTAAATTTTTTTTTTTTTAGATGTTGATTTACCTTTATTTTATTCATTTATTTATATGTGATGCTGAGAATCAAACCCAGTGCCTCACACATGCTAGGCAAGTGCTCTACCACTAAGCCACAACACCAGCCCCTTAACATATAGTTTTAGATTAAGTTGTGCCTATATTAAAGGTCTAGAATGGTAGGTACCTCACTGTGATTTCATTTTGTCTCTTCTGATTACCAGGGAGGTTGAGCACCTTTTCATTTGGTCAGCACTTTAGATAGCCTGCTCGGGAAGTTTCAGGAAGTTTTTTGTTATGCTTTGATCATTTTTCTATTAGACTATATTTTCCTTTTTCTTATTGATTTGCTGTCAGTCTTCAATCTTTGTTATATGACTTTTATCTTTTTTCAGTCTACCTTTTCCCCTTTTTGTGATGATCTTAGTTAAATAGAATTTTAAAATATTGAATGCTAAAAAACATATAAGCTTTCCTTTGTGCTTTTAAAAAATTTTGTTTGTATTTTTTACATCTTGTTAAGAAATCCTTAGATTTTTTAAAAAATATTTTTTATATTTATTTTATCTATCTATCTATCTATGTATTTATTTTATGTGGTGCTGAGAATCAAACCCAGTGCCTTACACATGCAAAGCAAGTACTCTACCACTGAGCTACAACCCCAGCTCAGAAATCCTTTGATTTTTATTTTATTTTATCTTATTTTGGTAATAGGATTTGAAGCCAGGGGCACTTGACCATTAAGCCACATTTCCACCACTTTTATTTTTTATTTTGACTTCTCTGCTAAGTTGCTGAGGCTGTCTTTGAACTTGCAATCCTCCTGCCTCAGCCTCCCAAGGCCCTGGGATCACATCATGCCTTAGATATTTTTTATAACTATATTGCACCAATAATAAAAAAAAATTGTTAGCTGTGCTCCCGGTGTTTTGTTAATTAAAAAAAGGTTCTTATCAATTACAAAAGAAAACTGATTTATATACACGTGAAATTAAATGATATTTGGGATTTACTTTAAATTAATTCATCAAAAACTTGACAGGAGGGCTGGGGTTGTAGCTCAGGGGTAGAGCGTTTGCCTAGCACACTTGAGGCACTGGGTTCAATCCTCAGTGCATACAAAATAAATAAATAAAATAAAGATATTGTTCCTATCTACAACTAAAAAAAAATGGACAGGAAATGTGCAGGTGGAACAATAATAGCTGTGTGTCACAGAGATAGGAGCTAGATGATACACCAACTTTCTATGGCAGTTTCTTATACTGTCTTCATATTATTCTTGCCTTGGAATGTTTTAAAACAAACAAACAAAAAAAAATTGAAAAGAGAGATGAAAGGAAAACTTCTCTGCTAACCACAGGCACCAAGGTATTCTAAGTCCCTAACTTGTAACCTGCTTCAGGCTATCTTCTATCCTCACTGCTCAGTTGAAACTACTGAAAATGGCCCAATGATGCCTTACTTGCCCAAATCAAGAGAATCTTCTTCGTTGACATCCGACTATTCTGTGGAATTTGGCAATTTTGTAATTCTCTATTGTTTTAACTTTTTTTTTTTTTAGTTGTCAATGGATCTTTATTTATTTTTATGTGGTGCTGAGAATCTAACCCAGTGCCTCACACATGCTAGGCATGAGCTCTACCACTGAGCCACCACCCCAGCCCCTGCTTTTACTTTTTGAGAATTTTTTTATTATGAGATTTTTTTTCTTTTTCTTAGATGGGGTCTGGCTGAGTTGCCCAGGTTGGTATTGAACTCCTGAGCTCACGTGATCCTCCTGCCTCAGCTTCCCAAGTAGCTAGGATTACAGGCATGTATCACTACATCTGACTATTATGGGAAATTTTAAAGTCATTTAAATGTAGACATGACAGTGGTGAACTCTCCAGTGTTCATCAGCATTTAAAAAAAATATTTATTTTTTAGCTGGGCCCAATATCTTTATTTATTTTTATGTGGTGCTGAGGATCGAACCCACGGCCTCGCATGTGCTAGGCAAGCGCTCTACCACTGAGCCACAACCCCAGACCGTTCATCAGCATTTTTTTTTTTTGAGAGAGAGAGAGAGAGAGAGAGAGAGATAATTTTTTAATATTTATGTTTTAGTTTTCAGTGGACACAACATCTTTGTTTGTATGTGGTGCTGAGGATCGAACCCGGGCCACACGCATGCCAGGTGAGCGCGCTACCGCTTGAGCCACATCCCCAGCCCCTCATCAGCATTTTTAAAAAATATTTTTTAGTTGTTGATAGACTTTATGTGGCTGAAAATTGAATCCAGTGCCTCATACATGCCAGGCAAGTGAGCTACTGCTCAGCCCCAGCCCCAGCCCTTCATCATCATTTTTAACAATAATAACTCAAAAATCATGCTATGTCATATATTCTTCCAGTGATTTGTCCCTTCCCATATTATTATTTGGAAAAAATTCCAAATATTTTATTCATAAATATTTCGTATGCATTACTAAATTATAAGGTCTTTATTTAGAAAGGAAAAACAAAAGGGTATAGCTCAGTGATGGAGTGCAGGATTAGCATGTGCAAGGGCTCTCTCTTCAGTCCCCAGCATCACAAAGTAAAACCAGAGGCCACAGTGATTTTTTGTTTGTTTGTTTTGCAGTATTGGGGAATAAGGCCAGGCCACTCTACCACTGAGATACGCCCCCAGCCCTTTTTCTTTTTTATTTTGAGACAAGGTCTCACTGAGTTGCCGAGGTTGGCCTCATACTTGGAATCCTCTTGTCCCAGTCTCCAGAGGAGCTGCGACTATAGGTGTGTACCAGTGCACCCAGATAGTGCCATGTTTTTTAAAATAAAAATCACCATACCTAGAAAAACAAACAATTTCTTAATATCATAAAATATTCCATCAGTATTCAGTTTGCAATTGTCTCAAATGTCATAAATATTTGTGTATATGTATCTACACAATTGGCTTAAATCATGATTGGAAAAGGTGTCTACATTGTGAATGATTGATATATCTCTTCTCTTTCATTTTTAAATTTGACCATTTTCTTTTTGCCTTGAAATTTATTGATTTATAAAAGTGGTTCATTAGTCCTAAAGGGATTCCCACAGTCTGGAGTTTGCTAACCACATTCCCATGGTATCCATCCCCCCAGATCCTCACTCTGCTAAGCATGCAGTATGCACTCTACCCACTGAGCTACACACCCAAATCCTTGGGTGCTATTTAACAGGTTTCACTACTCTCACATTTTTTTTTCTTCTTCTACAAATTGATGATTTGATATGGAGGTTTGGTCATGTTCAAGTTCAATTATTTTTTTCTCATGACAACCTCATGATATCATGATATCGTGTTCTATCAAGAGGCACATGGTGTCTCGTTCAAATTCTATCATGCCTTCTTCATTTATATAATACTTTTATAAAGAACTTTCTTTCACCTACTATTTGGTTACCAAATGGCATAGATCATCAAAGGAAAACATAAATGCTTAATTCTGCCCATTTATTTATTTAAGTACTGGGGATTGAACCCAGGGGTACTTAATCACTGAGCTACATCCTCAGCCCTTTGTTTTGAGACAGAGTCTCAAAGGGCCTCACCAAGTTGCTCAGGCTGTCTCTCAATCCTCCTGCTTTAGCCTCCTAAGCTGCTGGGATGACAGGCATGCACCACCATGCCTGGCTTTAACTGTGTTCTTTAATTTAGCAGTTCTCAAAATGATGAATTGTTTACTAGCTTCTTACAGTGACTAATTTTTTAGCATTATTATCAACTGATGTTCATTTGAACATTTTCATGTGATGCACAAATTGTCCCATCTTTAGCCAGTGCAAGACTCTTAAAGTTGGCTTCTAAGCCCTTTTGACAAGACTTCAGTGGTTTTCCTTTTTTTCAAGAGAAGAAAATATATATTTATATTCAAAATATATATTTATATTCACATATGTAAATAAAAATATAAATATGTTTGTATTCACATATAAATATATATTTATTGAATTAAGCCACACATATATGTCACAGAGTATTCAGCTCAATAAAATATTTTATTACAAAGATGGTAGGATAAACAAAAAAACATGCATCAAATAATGGTTTGATGTGAAAATATGGTAATGTGATTTTTGTAAAGTGAAATTAGTATACTAGATGATAAGAAGCTCAGAACAGTAGGGAAAAACAAAAACAACTGAACCAGGGATAGAAAACTATGAGTAACGTTCTCTTTGATCAATTGTTTTTCCCCTCTTGCACTGAACAGAGTTCTAGCAGCACTAGTATGGAGGAAAAGCCTGAGGATATTCATTGATGAAATATCTAAAATAAAGAATAAACAACTTGTTGCAATCAAATAATTGAAGATACCCTAATCTGAATAAAACACATTGGTATTTTTTAACTATCAGAAGCTTCTTACCAGTGGTTCCTTTGACTTCCGTGGTTTTTGATAACTGTCTTGCTGTTTGGTGTTTCAGGCCGCCCTAGCCATGGGGTCAGCCATTTCTTCAAGGAGTTATAATTTCTTATAGTGGAAAGTGATATTTTAAGATCACAAGCAGGTGTCAGATTATGCTCATTTTTTTAAATTTGGTCATTGTTTTCCGGATTTTGAAATGAACAAACTAAAAAATACTTATTTTTTCCTGAGATGATTTCTTCATAAATTTCTTCAGGGTTTCCACTTAAGCTCTTCTGTCTTACATCTGCATCTTTATTTTCCTATGCTGAGAATCCTGGTTCTCAGTGACACTGGGAATGACATTCGAATATCACGTAATGGCTCACTTTCTTCACCACATAATACACATTCAACAGTCTCAAAATAATAGTACTAGCACTGCCATCAACAACATGATTTTCATAAACAGATTTAAATTCTATAGTAGTTCTTTTTGCCCTTAGGATGTATCCCACCGGTAAAAGCAATCAAATTACTATGCTTTTAACTCATTGAAGCAGGCCCCCTATGTGTGTCTATGCCACTAATTTGATTTACACTTAGGTTCATTTGTTTTATTTTGTTTTCAATTTTTAAGAGATTGTTTCTAAAACTTAATTTTGCTTTATAATTATGTAAAGTACTTACATTGGTCCTAAGTCAAATCTGCAAATAAACAAACAAAAATCAATCTAAAAGTTCACTTTTGGCTGGGGATATAGCTCAGTTGGTAAATTGCTTGCCTCACAGGCACAGGGCTCTGGATTCAATCCTCAGCACCACAATAAATAAATAAACAAACAAACAAATAAATAAATAAATAAAAATTTTAAAAAATAAAAGTTCACTTCTATTCCTTTCTTCTGCATCCTATCAAAAAATGTTATGGCTTACCCTTCTGTCTATTTATTTATTTATTGGTACTGGGAATTGAATCTGGGGCACTACATCACTGAGCCACACTCCCAGATCTTTTTATTTTTTATTTTGAGATAGGGTCTCACTAAATTACTGAGGCTGGCCTTGAACTTGTGATCCTCCTGCCTCAGCCTCCCAAGTCACTGGGATTACAGGTGTGCACCACCACCCTTCTGTACCTCTCTAACACAAGCAGTTCTATTATATAAATATTTTTTCATCATTGGATCCAATTTTAATTCGCTCTCTCCCTTTAGTTCTTTCTTAGTATACTTTTTGGTATTTAAAAATACGACCCTTAATGATCTATTTTGTACCCTCTCTCACAGAAAGAGGGCATACAAGGAGAAGAATCAGGTACAATTCTTGGGACCAATCAGGACTTCCTGACTGGAAGTGGGGGTGGGGGTCAAGGAGAAAGGGACTCACTTTCCCAGCTCCCAGCAGCTTGTGTGGCTGGTGGGTATGGAAGGGGAGCCAGAAATATTCTTCACAAAGGTCCTGCCTCCCCCTGCCAAACAATTAAGTAGAGTTTCCTCTAGATTGCTCAGTTTTGTGTTTTGTATTATTTTCCTCTGAAGATTTGACTATGTGTAGAAACATAAGGTCAGGCATGTGGAGAAGTCTGAGAAATCACATTTTTGATTTCCTGGATGGTGGGCTGAGGATCACTAGGTTCTTCTCCCAAGCCCAGCCCACTACTGCATAGGAAGTACTCTGACCCCTTAGTGACTCTACCTACCTAGTGACAACTTGATGGACCTCCACAGGCTCCATGTGTGAATGGATGAATGCCTGCATTTCACTGGAAGCTGGAACGGAGAGAAAACTAACCCGTGGTCTCAGATCTGAGAGGACCCCAGGGACTATGCCTGCACTACAAATAGTAGTCTAGGTTCCCTAAGGGAACATGACCTGGACTCCATCCTTACCACCCCTGAAATGTAATCACATCAGCCTTCAATTCCTCCCAGCCCCTCTCATCTGTGCTGACTTGGGCACCTGTTCCCCAAGGCGGATGGTGGGCTGACAAATGAATGGGTGTGAAGAGGTCGAGACTGTGGATAAAGCTGTGAAGAGCAAGAGACAGACATGGTGGTAGTTTAGGAGAGCATGGTTTTGGTGGAGAATATGTTTAAGGACAGAAGAGGTGAATGGTTTAATAAACAGAGTTCTAACAGCATGCTAAAAGAAACAGGGATATGAGACTGGTATCTGACTGCCACTTTAAAAGAGAGAGGCTTCCTCCACTCATCAGCCACAAGAATGACAAGACAATATGGGTGACAAGAGTGATGTCAAGAGGCAGCAACAGTCAGGCTATCGGTGCACAGTGTAGGGAAAAGTGCAGATGGCTAAGCTGGGCAGGCGGGCAGAGCTGACATTGGACATCAACCCTGGAGCGAGAGCAGAGAACTGACCTCTGGAGTGGGAAGGTTGGCATCTCTAGCTTTAGGAGAGCTGGGGTTAAGGAATTGAAAAACAAAACGTAACCCTCAGTTATGAGTGCTCTCGGCTATTTTTATCCCCTTCTGACTGAGTGCCTTTTGACTATAACTCACAATAAGAAATACATTTTCACCCCGTGACCAAATACAAAACTATATAGGAAATAAAATTTTCAGAAGATTATATTCTTGCAATGAATGATGAAGGATAAGAAAAGTTTGTATTAAATGTTTTTAATATTTAGATATGATATAGAGAAATTCCAAATAATATAATATCAAAAATTGGGGAACACTTATACTAGAAGAATATGAATCTGGTTTACAGGTTCATGCAACCTGCTTAGTGCTTTCTCTGAAAAAAACCAACAGACTTGGAGATGGGTGGCTTCAACATCTGAACAAAGTGTTCTAAAAGGTTAATTATTTAATTATGTATAATAACAAAAGAAATAACACAAATATCCTTTAAGAAGGAACTAGTGGGATTAACTATGTATATGTATTTACATATGATGGAATATCATGCAGATGTAAGAAGAGAGGAGACCTTTATATACTGGTACAGAGTGACACCTCAGACATATTAGTAAATGAAAAGGGAACCAAAAAGTGGGTATGGTATGCTGGAGGAAAGGAGAGCAGAAACAGGATTATGTTGGTTTTTTGGTTATGAGAAAAAAAGAGTGAAAGAGATTAAAATGGTGAGGTAATAAACTATTGAGATGTGAAGTTGGTTATTATTGACCTGTTCTATGTTATATGGTAGGGAACTGGCAGGGGACATGGAGGAAAGATAATCCTCACAAACTATTGGTGGGAATGTAAATAATTACAGTCGTTATAGAAAACTATATTCCTCAAGAAATTAAAAATGGAATTATCATATGAACCAGCAATCCCACTCCTTGGGATATTTTCAAAGGAAATGAAAGTAGTCAGTTGAAGGGACATTTATACTTCCACATTTATTGCAGCACTATTCACAATAGCCAAGAATTGGAAACAACCCAAGTGACCATCAAGTTTATTAATGGAAAAATTTAATGCAATCCCTATCAAAACCCTTTTGAATATATTTTGTTTGATACGTTTAACTATGAAAATGTATAAACATTTTACATAAATATAGAGTATGTAATTTAAAAAATCAATCCCTGGATATCAAAAGCAAAATAAGATAAATAAATCTAACTATGCATTGAGCTGGGGGCATAACCACACAAATCCAAATTATTTCAAATTATTTTAAAATATTTGAAATTTTTAAATGAGTTTAAATTCTATAATATGACTGTATACTTTTCTGCAGTGCTGGATATTTTGTGCAAGAGCTCTTCCACTGAGCTACACCCCCAGGCCTTGTATATTCTTAGTGGGATATACCCAAAGAAAAAAAAATAAATCTTAAACTGCTTTCAGTAATCATAATGTTTGTATTAGTGTCAGAACTATTAGACTGTTGTATATGCATTATAGGATAAAGCCAAAGAATGATTATGTTGGTTTTTTGGTTATGAGAAAAAAGAGTGAAAGAGATTAAAATGGTGAGGTTAATTAAAAAAAAATCCTGTATTCCTGTGTTTGATTTCATGATGTACTTTATTATAAAAATAAAAAGAGCTTTTGAATGGGGTGTGTAGCATACATCTGTAATCCCAGAGACATAGGAGCTAATGCAGGAGAATAACAAATTTGAGGCCAGACTTAGCAATTTAGTAAGACCCCATAACAACAACAACAAAAGAACTTTTCAATGGAGTATAGTGACATATGCCTATAGTTCCAGCTATTCAGGAGGCTGAGGCAGGAGGATTACTTGATCCCAAGATCTTGAGATCAGGCTGGGCAATATAGTGAGACTCCATCTCAATACATACATACATAACAAATAAAAATTTAAAAATTTAAAAGCTTTTCAACAACTATATACCAACAGATTTAGTAACCCATAAGTAAGAAAATTCCTGTACATATACATCTTTTTTTTTCAATTATTGCATCTTCTATTTATTGATTTATACATATACATCTTACCAAGACTGAATTATGAAGGAATGGAACACCTGAAAAGACTGATAACAAGTAATGAGATTGACTCAGTAATAAAAATTCTCTCATCATGGAAAAGCCCAGGACCAGATGGCTTCACTCATAAGGTCACCAAATATTTTAAAAATAACTAATATCAGTTTTCTTAAGTTATTCAGTTATTCAATTTCTTAAATTGTATAGGATGGAATTCTTCCAAACACATTCTCTGATGCATTATACTGATACCTAACTGAGACAAGGATATTACAAAGAAAAAAAACTACAAACCAATATTCTTGATGAACATGTGTGTAAAAATTGTCAATAAAATAGTAGCAAATTGAATTTATAAATATATTAAAAAGATTATTTACCATGATCAAGTGTGATTTTTCTTAGGGATGCAAAGATGTTTTGATATATGCAGATCAATAAACCGGATACACCACACTAACAGAGTAATGGACAAAACCCATATGATCAGGGCTGGATATGTAGCTCAGTAAAAGAGGGCTTGTCTAATTATGTACAAGGTCCTGAGTTCAATCACCAGCACTGCAAACAAACAAACAAAAAACAACAGCAACAATGAAAACATATGATCATTTCAACATTCCTTTAGGATAAAATACTGAGCAAATTATAGTAATAAAGGCCACATATAATAAGCCAATAGCTAACATGATACTGAGTGAGGAAAATCTGGAAACTTTCTAAGACCTGGATCAAGATAAGAATGCCCACTATTATTTAACATAGTACTGAATCTCTAACCAGAGCAATAGGGCAAGAAAAAGAAATAAAGGGACTCAAATTGGAAAAGAGGAAGTCAAAGTGTCACTGTTTGCAGATAACATGACCTTATATGTAGAAACCCCAAAGACTTGACCCAAACCTATTAGAACTAATAAATGAATTTAGCAAAGTTGCAAGATATAAAATCAATACACAAAATTAGGTCTGGGGATAAAGCTCAGTTGGTAGAGTGCTTGCCTTGCATGCACAAGGCCCTAGGTTTAATCCCCAACATCACACACACACACACAAAAAAAAAAATTAGTAGCATTGCTATGTACAAATAAGTATTATCTGAAATAGAAATCAAGAAAGCAATCTCATTTATAACAGTTATTTTAAAAATAAAATACCTAAGAATAAATTTAACAGAAGTGAAAGATTTCTACAACTAAAACCTCAAAATATTAATAAAAGAACTTGAAGTGCACACACACACACACGCACACATACACAATAAATAAATAAATAAATGGAAAGACATTCTAAGTTTATGCATTGGAAGAACTGATTTTGTTAAAATGCCCATACTACCAAAGGCATCTATAGATTTAATGCAATCCCTATCAAAATAGGAATGGCAGGGAGGGAGGGGGAAGATGCTGGGGAATGGTATTGGCCAAATTATGTTATTATATCATGTGTATGCACAGATATGTAACAACAAATCCCATCATATGTATGACTATATATAATGCACTAATAAAATAAGGAGGGTCTGGGGATATGGCTCAGTTGGTAGAGTGCTTGCCTTGCATGTATAAGGCCCTGGGTTCAATCCCCAGCACCAAAAACTTTTTAAAAAAATGACATTCTTTACAGAACTAGGGGGAAAAATTCTAAAATTTTTATGGAACCCCATATAGCCAAAGCCATTGTGAGAACAAAGCAGAAGGTGTTATAGTACATGACTTCAAAATATATTACAAAGTTGTAGTAATCAAAACAGCATGAAGTCAGACACACAAACCAATGAAACAGAATAGAGAACCCAGAAGTAATGATTTTCTACAAAGGTGCTGAGTACATGGGAGAAAGGAGTCTTTTCAATAAATGATGATGGGATGCAGCAGAATGAAACTTGGATTCTATTTCATACCAGTTAAAAAAATGAACAAAAGGGACAAGATTGTACAGGTTTCTCTGCTCATTGAGTTCGGCCACTATTCCACCGTACTCCTAAAACAAAACAAAACAAAACCCAGCAGAAGAGAGGGTGGGGCTCAGTGGTAGCGCACTTGCCTGGCATGTGTGAAGCACTGGGTTCGATTTTCAGTACGGCAAATAAATAAACATACAAACAAACAAACTGTTGATGGAAGACGCTGGGTTTGAAATAAACTTAATAAAGAGAAAAAAAAAAAAAAAAAAGACACCAGCAGAGGAGGGAGGAGGGTAGCCATGGAGGAGAAGAGGCTGGCTGAGCTGAAGTGGATGGACAGAGAGCTGGCAGAAGCCCAAAACGACAGAAATGAGACACCCAAGCCTGCATTTCCTTAGCCCTAGCAGACGAATAAAGCTTCCTCCATGTGTGGAAAAATAAAGAAAGAAACTCAAGGGGCTGAGATGGTGGCTCAGTGGTAGAGCACTTGTCTAGCACGTGTGAGGCACAGGGTTCCATCCTCAGCATCACATAAAAATAAATAAAAAATAAAATAAAGGTATTGTGTTCATCTACAGTTAAAAATTTTTTTTTTAAAAAACTCAAAATGTATCAAAGGCTTAAATTTAAGAGTTGAACTAGAAAACCACTAGAAGAAAACATAGGGAAGACACTTTAGAACAATGGCATGGGCGAGGGTGTTTTGGGTAGGACTCCACAAGCACGGGAGATATGAGCAAGAATAGACAAACAGGATTACATCAACTACAAGGCTTCTGCACAGCAAACAATCAACAGGGTGCGGAGACAACCTACAGAATGAGAGACGCTAACTGAAAACTGTACACCTGGGTTACTATCTGGAAGACAAAATGATTTTTTTAAGAATCTCTTCTATATGAGAAATATATGAGTTTTCAAAAACCTCAATAGTTAAAAACCAAAATGGGGATGAGTTCAATGCCAAAATGCTCGTGTATCCTGTGCAAGGCCCTAGATTCAATCCCCAGAACTGCAAAAACTAAAGCTAACAACCTGATTTTAAAATGGTCAATAAACCTAATTAGACATCTTTCAAAGGAAGACATACAAATGGACAACAGGATGTGAAAAAATGCTCAATGTTGCTCATCATGGGGAAATGCAAACCAAAGTCACAGTGGGGTAACACCATGCTCCAGTAAGAATGGCTGTTATCAAAAGAGAAGAGATAATACGTGTTGTCAAGGATATGGAGGAAAGATAATCCTCACACACTATTGGTGGTAATGTAAATAAGTACAGTCATTATGGAAAACTATATTCCTCAAGAAATTAAAAATGGAATTATCATGTGATCCAGCAATCAGACTCCTTGGAATATTTTCAAAGGAAATGAAAGTAGTCAGTTGAAGGGACATTTATACTTCCATATTTATTGCAGCACTATTCACAATAGCCAAGAATTGGAAAGAACCCAAGTGCCCCTCAAGTTGATGAATGGAAAAAGAAAATGTATCACATATACATAATAAAACACTATTCAGCCATAAAGAAGGATGACTTCCTGTCATTTGGGATGACATGGATGGAACTGGAGATCATTATGGTAAGCAAAATAAACCAGGCAGAGAAAGGCAAGTACTGTATGATCTTACTAATATGCAGAATTTTAAAAAGGTGAACTCATAGAAGTTGAGCTCTAGACATTGGTTACCAGAGGCTGGAGAGAAGAGAGGGGAGGGAGAGATGGGGAAAGGTTGATTAACTGTTACTAAATTACAGTTAGATAGAAATAAGGAGTTCTGATGTGCTATTACACTATAGGGTGACTATAAATAACAATTACATGCTGTATATTTCAACAAACTATAAGAAAAGAATTCTGAATGTTTTCAACATAAATGAAAATTGTTTGAGGAGATAGATTTGTTTTGCCTGATTTAAACATTATACACTGTATACTTATATCAAAACATCAAAGGGTAGCCCATCGATATGTACAATTTTATGTGTTAGTTAAATTAATTTAATCTAAATTTTAAAAAATAAAAATTAAAAGTTGCTTTTTCTAGCTCTTTCCAAAACTTATTTAACACTTAAACTAGTGTTCTTTGGAGAAACAGTTGATTCCATGTCTCAAATTGAGTCTGAAACACTCAGAAAATAAGAAAACCATTAAAGGAAACCATTTAACACACAGGTGTGTTAAAGTGATGCAGAACTCATTTGAAGAGTCATTTATTGCCCCAAAATAGCATAACTGCCCAAATACCTCCAAAATGTCCATAAGATTAATAACTGCAATTATTCTAGATTCCTCAATTATGCTCATAAGTTCATAATGTACTAAAAAATTTTTTTTGTTGGTCATCTTTGGAAGATGCTAGGGAACCAGATCATTATTTTGGAATCCATACAAGGTGGGGAAAGGTATTTATCCTGCCTTTCCTATATAAATTGCACTCAAAATAAAACAGCTGCTTCATTCCTCTTTACAAAAGTATAGCTAATAAAAGAAGAACTGTGTTGTTATTTTTCAAACAATAATGATCTTGGTATTGATAATCAGTAACTATTATATCATCACATACAGAGACAACTAGACATTTCCTGATGGAAGTGTACAACTGCAGCCTGACACTGTGGCACGCTTATAGTCCCAGCTACTTGAGAAGCTGAGGCAGGAGGCACACTTGTGCCCCAGGAGAGAGGGATATCAGTTAGGATTCCGTCAGGGAAGCAGAGCCATTTTGGGAGATCTAAGGGGTTTGACCTGACATAATTGGTGGCGGGTGAGTTAGTCAGTCTATATAAGTCAGTGGTCCTGCATCTAATGCTGGGCTTGTAGTCAGGGCAACCTGCAGTCAAGAAGAGGTGGTGGGTTTCGAAGCCCAAGAACAAGAACAAGCTAGAGTACTGTTTCCCTGGAACCCATGTTGATCTCTCACCAACTTCATTTATGGGGTGACCTTCAGAGAAGTGAGTGCAATTTAAAATTTTTTTTATCCATTTATTATAATTATACATAGCCGTGGGATTTATTATGCCATATTTGTACATGCATGTACTTTCATCAATCTCATTCCCTTTTCCTTTCCCTCATTCTGATATGCTTGCTCTCCTCTACTGATCGCCCTTCCATTATTATTAGTACTATTTTAATTAGTACATTATAATTATATACATATGTATGTATATATATTCGAGATTCGTTGTGGTATATTTGTACGTGAATATAGCATAATGTGGTAGATTTGGTTCCCCAGCACTTCCCCATGCCCTACCCTCTTCCCCTCCCTCTTGATCCCCTTCTATTTCAATGAGATTCCCCGCCCCTTTTTTAAACTGTCCTCTCTCCCTCCCTTGCTCTCTCTCTAGCCCTGACCCAGGATTTGGTGAAGCTGAAAAGAGACCCCGAAGTATCTGGAGGAGCTGTGACCTGGCTGCTGCCCACATCAGCACAGCTGCCTGCCGAGAACACAGGTGGAATGCAGCAGTGCCTCCCAAGACCCCAAATGTCAGACCTCCTTCATAAAAGTGGGTGGCTGCTGCTTCACTTGTGCCTTTCAAATCCCTCATGTTAGAAATATGCAGGGAAAGGGATTCTGCGATAAATAGCTAAATAAAAGAGAGTTTAGCCAAGTCAATAAAAGGCATAGTCACCAGAGTCATCCTTGTTGGCTTGACCCCTGTATATACCTTTTATAATCATACTTAACTCCCAGGAAAAGAATATAACACAATTGTGGTTCTGCTTAATATGATATAAGTTTCCATCATTTAAACAAAAGCATGCCAGCCCTTTCCCAAAAGAGTAGACAAAGCCCCTTTATTTATCACTGGGTGAGTTTATTCTTTAGTTGAGTTACAAATCCCTTGATGTCCTATAATTTAAATATTGAGATGTGAAGTTGGTTACTATTAACCTGTCCTATGTTATATGGTAGGGCACTGGCAGGGGGAAGGAAAAGTTGGTTAGTATACACAGAAATTAGGAAGAAATGTTCCTAAGTATTACAGTCCTCAGTTTTGTGACTGGTCAGAGAGTCATTGCCAGTATTTATAACTTCTTTAATCCAATAACAATTGTGTGTCCCATCTACCTTCATCTTATCTGGTTACGATTCCTTGACTGGTGAGGTGACTCAGATCTTTAGTCTGGCGCAGTAGAGTTGTGACTGGACTGAGTTTGTCATTTGGGTTTTGTTTTTGTTGTTGTTGTTTTGTTTTAACCAACATTAATCACAGACAGGGGAGCACACACAATATGCAACTAAAATATGTTGGCAACGGTGCTTTCTATGACTAACAGTCATAGGATGACTACGGAACTGTTCAAGGAACTTTAGATCATTTTCTTCTTAAATATTCAAGGGTTTATCACAGCTAAGCATCTTTCTTATTTTGAAGGTCTTAAGCTTTTCATTTGTGAGAACACTAGTAAGAAGAGTACATCGTGATCATGTTCAGTGGTTTACAAATATTTGCCATTACCATATTTGAAATGGTCTTGCATTTACTCATTTCCAGAATAAGCATTTTTTCTGGATCTTGTCATAATTTACACTCCCCACGTCCAGCCGTTAAACTTGAGCCTGCCTTTGTATTTTTCAGTTGATCATTTTTTCTATGAAATAATTAATTTTAAAACATTTTGTACACATTCAGTTAAAATGTTATACATTTGTATCTTAAAGTAGACTGCAATATAATAATGCCTTTTCTGAAAAATCCTGAAAATTCTTATCTAAAATTCATTAGGAATGAACAATTTTTCCAACGACAGATAAAATTGTACTAAGCTTTGCTCTGATGTTAGCTGCAACTGTTCAACATTAACCCTCCCATGGTGATGAGAGTCAAATTGATCATCACATTCCAGGGAAACAAAGACAAATCCTAACCAGTTCCTGAATTCATCACATCCCTTTCTCCCTCGCCATTCATTGAACTTGTGCAGAATACTTAGCAAATCGTGCTAAGTATCCTTAGGATGAACTCTAGTGTTTTCTACTCTGTTATTTTCTAGTATATTTTATTGCTTTTTTTTCCAAGTGGGCTGAGAGCCAGTATTTGATTTTATGACCCACTAATTAATGGTGACCTACAATTAGAAAAAAGAAAAATACTTCCCCAGGCTGAGTTATATTTACAACCTTAAAATCCCTCCTTTGCTAATGTTTAAATTTGCTTACCTCTTTTGACTATCTGTATCTTTATTTTTATTCTCTGTGTTTGTGTTCATTGCTTTCCCCTGCTCCTTATGGTGGTCTATGCAGTTCAGGGATAGTATAGGAATTCTGAGGGTGTGTGATTTTTGTAGGTCATTTTATTTAATTGATTTTATTTTTTTAATTACATGACAGTGGAATGCATTACAATTCTTATTACACATGTAGAGCACAATTTTTCATATCTTTGTATATAAAGTATGTTCAAGCCAATTCATGTCTTTATACATGTACTTTGTTTTTTTTTTTGCATTACAATTCTTATAACTTACAAATACCACAATTATTCATATCTCTGTATGTATATAAAGTATGTTGACACCCAATTTGGATAATGATGTCCATCACATTTCAGCATCCTTGCTAATCCCCTGCCCCCTTCCTTCCCCTCCTACCCCTCTGCTCTATCTAGAGTTCATCTATTCCTCCTATGTTCCCCACTCCCTATCCCACTATGAGTCAGTCACCTTATATCAGAGAAAACATTCAGCATTTGTTTTTTGGGATTGGCTAACTTCACTTAGCATTATCTTCTCCAACGCCATCCATTTACCTGCAAATGCCATGATTTTATTCTCTTTTATTGCTGAGTAAAATTCCATTGTGTATATATGCCACATTTTTTTTTTATCCATTAAGCCACGGAAGGGCATGACTGGTTTTCTTCTGTCTTCAGACAGGAGAAGGCAACCTAAATAATAGGCAATAGCTCAGTCCTCTCCTGTTTCCTCTTAGGGCTTCTTCTTATCCAGCATCTCAGGGTTAGTCTTCACTATTATCCTTCATCTCTAAAAGTTATTTTTTTCTCTAAAAGTTATTTTTTCTTTTTTACTTATGATTCATAAAATCCTGGATTTATAAAATGGCAAACATCTGACACAGAGTATCTTTAAAAGGGGTAGATAGATATTGTCCTGATTTTTCTATTATTACATGTCAAGCTACGCCAAACCTGACAGCATGATACAACCACCGTTTCATTATGCTTATGGATTCTGTGGGCCATTGATTCAGAGAGTGCCCAGGAGGGCTGGCCTGTCTCTGTGTCACAATGTCCAGATCTCCATGAAAGGAGACTCTGGTGGCAGGAAGATGGATCACCTGGGGTTCTCATCACTCAGGAGCCTGTTGCCTGGCTGGGATAACATGATGCTGGGCTGGGCAGTGTCTGTCAGCTGGGTGCTTATATGGGGTCTCTTCACTTGGCCCGGGATTCTCACAGGGTGACTGGGCTCTTGGAGTAAAGACTTGGAGAGTGAGCAGTCCAGGAAAACCAGACAGGAAGCTTGGTTGATTTTCTGATCTAACCTGAGTTATCACATAGCACCACTTGTGTCAGATTCTGTGAATGAAGCACTCACAAGCCTTCTCCAGATTCAAGGGCATAGATTCCACCCCTTGGAACCCTGCTTCAAAACCAACAGTGGGGTCTGTTTTTGGTGACATTTGAATGGGATTTTAAATGTCTTCTCATGTAAAATTCTTTGATTCATCCAGCACTATGTTGATTGAGTCCTGCCTTAGGTGACACACTGTGATAAGCACTGAAGATAAGATGGACAAGAGAGATGTGACTCCTATCTTTGTGAAGCTGATTGTCTTCAAAGTGAGATTAAAAAGAACACAAATGATCACACAAAGAATGCCCTATATTTTTTTTCCATTCATCTTATTCTTTTGACTCTTGCATTGCTGGGATGACAAGCATGTGCCACTGACTCCAGCTTTGGCTGTATTTTCTTTACTTACTTCTCTGATGATTATTTCCACATTGTCAGCCTTTTCTATTTCCTATAACCCCCTCCTCCCATTCCACCCCATTGTTTTCACCTGGACCTTTCTAATCTTTGTTCTAAGTCTTTTAGTTTTTCTTGCATTGTTTTGTGGCTTATTTGTTTTGAATCTTTCTGTGCAAATACCCTGAGATTTAGATTTCTGGCTTGGTGGTTCTTAATTGTTAATTTGTTCAGTGACATACATTCATATTTTTATTGCTTCTCTTATTCCTTTGACTCATTTGTTCACTTCCAAAAATGTTGTAGGTCTTCTATGTTTCAGCTACTGTGCTGAGTGTATGGATACAGAGCTTAGACACAGCCTCTACCTCAGGCAGGAAATACAGTTTATAGGAGGAGCAAGTTCTCCTGTCAAGCAGATGGGGCCTGGAATTATGGCTTATCATTTACTAGTTCAAAAGTTACTTGGTAAATTGTCCTCATTTTCCTCCTGGGGATGGTAAAGTTACCTCACATAATTTGTACTGTGCCTGGAACATAGGGGAGCCTACCACATGTTAGTTCCCTTTAAATAGAGGAAGCTACTTAACATCTCATTTAAATTAACAATTAAATCAATGTTCCCAAAACAGTGTAAAAGAGTTATGTAAAGGTGTGTATATAAGATGTTTTGTGAACATAGTTATGGCACCTAGCCTGGTGTCTTAAAAAGCTCCCTAGGGAATGAATACTGGTTTCTCATCTTGGGTGTGGAAGCTGCCGTGAATAATCTTTAAATTAAAGGGAAGAAGCTAAAACATATTCAATGAGACCATTTTATATTTGAAGAAGTAAAAAACTGCTATGTTCATAATCTATAATTAATAATTTACAAAAAATATACCTCAGAAAAAATAATTTACAAAAATAAATATACAAAATCATCCCAGTGATGGAGAGTTAGATTATTCTGTTCATCAACAATTCTCAAAGTGAAAGAATTAGAGTCTCAGGGGAAGGTTAGTAAGAGATACTTGTATGTATCACTTAGGTTTGTTTTTATTTTTTTAAAGATTGAAAGCTAAGTGAGGTAGTGCACACCTGTCATCTTGGGAGGCTGAGGCAAGAGGATTGCAAGTTCGAGCTCAACCTCAGCAACTTAGTGAGTCCCTAACTAACTTAGAGAGGCCCTGTCTTATGCCGGGGTAACCAGCACCCCAGTAGAGCAGATTCCTGCTTAGAGGTATGAACCACCTGGAAAAATAAAAAGCCTGAAATAATCAGTAAGGGATAAAAGACAAAACCAGAAATTAGATTTAAAAGGGGGGGCACACCTGATAGGTCTTCCAGCCCTGATAGGAACTGGACCTGAATAACTGAAAAAGGCTCCAATCCTTTATTTAAGGAGAAGTACATCAAAGGTTTCAGTGTGGCAGGGGTCTTTTGTTGTTGTTGTTATTTTTTAAAAATTTTAATTTGTTATGTATGACAGCAGAATGCATTACAATTCATATTATACATATGGAGCACAATTTTTCATATCTCTGGTTGTACGCAAAGTAGAGTCACATCCTTCATGTCTTCTTACATGTACTTAGGGTAATGATGACCATCGCATTCCACCATCTTTCTTACCCTTATGCCCCCTCCCTTCATCTCTCTCTCCTTTTCCCTTTTGCCCTATCTAGAGTTCATTTAATCCTCCCCTCCCCACCCGGCAGCATATTATGAATCAGCATCCTTAAATCAGATAAATCATTTGGCATTTGGTTTTCTGAGATTGCCTAATTTCACTTAGCATTATATTCTCCAACTCCATCCATTTACCTGCAAATGCCATGATTTTATTCTCTTTTAATGCTGAATAATGTTCCATTGTGTATATATACCAAAGTTTCCCTATCCATTCATCTACTGAAGGGCATCTAGGTTGGTTCCACAGTTTAGCTATTGTGAATTCAGCTGCTATAAACATTGATGTGGCTGTGTCCCTGTAGTATGCTGTTTTTAAGTCCTCTGGGTATAGACAGAGGAGAGAGACAGCTGGGTCAAATGGTGGTTCCATTCCCAGTTTTCCAAGGATTCTCCATACTGCTTTCCATATTGGCTGTACCAATTTGCAGTCCCACCAGCAGTGTATGAGTGTGCCTTTTCCCCCACATCCTCGTGGCAGGGGTCTTGAAGTAAACAGGTTGTTTGGTCTTGGCAGGTTACACCCATCTCCTGGCGGCTGTGTTTGTTCCTAAGGCTGTGAGCTAAGGCAGGGCGCCAGCATGATCTGAACTTTCTCCAACCAGGGAATTTCACCCAGGAGTTCCCAGAAAAGCGGCTTCCCTGCCTTAATGGCACAAACTAACCCATAATTTATACATGGCTCTCAACACTGCCTCAAAAAACAAAAAGGGCTGGGGATGTGGCTCAGTGGTTAAGTGTCCCTGGGTTCAATTACCAGTAGTACAAAGAAAGAAAGAGGGAAAGAAAGAAAGGAGGGAGGGAGGGAGGGAGAGAGAGAGAGAGAGAGAGAGAGAGAGAGATTGATAAACTGGAGCCCTTCTAATTTGAATTGGAAAATTTTCCTGAGATGGGTTATTGTAATCCAGTGTTTGGCTTTTCTTTCATTTGTCAGATGATAATGGCACAGGTAAGGTATAGGCTTAGCTTTTACTTTTTTCTTTTTTTCTTTTTAACCTTCATACCAGGGATTAAACTCAGGGGCACTCAATCACTGAGCTACCTCTCCAGATCTTTTTATTTTATTTTGAGACAGGTTCTCACTAAGTTGCTTAGGGTCTTGCTAAATTTCTGAGGCTGGCTTTGAATTTGCAATCCTCCTGCCTCAGCCCTCCAAGCCACTGGGATTATCGGCAAGCACTTCTGCACCCAGCACTTAGATTTTTTAAATAACTGTTTAACTTCTCAGAGATACATTGACATGTATTGTGCAAATTTTGTTTTAAAGGTGTAAAATATGCTAAAATAGACAAAGGATAAACATAAACTGGAAAAAAAAGGTAGAGGGGCTGGGATGGGAAGTATGTACCCCAGTGGTAGAGCACTTGCCTAGCATGTAGGAGGCATACAAAAATCAAGTGAAGGCTATTTACTGGGGAGGCGATGGCTGGTAGGAAAGTGGGGGAGTGAGACTGGGTGGCCAGAAGCTAATGCAGGGTGCTTTAGTGAGAAGGTTACCACTAGAAGCAACTGAGTCATAGTCCAGTTGAATTCCCAGTGCAGAGAGAGAGAGGGAGAGAGAGACAGAGACAGAGAGATTGAGACACTTTGCTATAATAAGTAACAACTAAGGCAAGCCTTGAATAATAAGTAGGAATTAGTCAGAGTAGAGATGCAAAAGGAATTCTAGGTAGTAAAAACAACCCTTAAAGGGCTCAGAGGTATGACTGAGATGGGCTACTTGGGGACTGCAGGTAATTTTATATGGCTAAGGGTGGTGGAAGATGAGCTGGAGAAGTTGGCAGAAGCTGAATCTTAAAGCCCTTGTATGTTCTACTAAGGGAATTACAATGGAGGCAACTGGGAGCCATTGACAGATTCTGAGAGACAGAGTGACAAATTAGGTTTGCTTTTCTAATAGCGCCTACAAATTTCCTTCCATAGTGATAATTTTCTTCTTTAACCTTTTGGAAAATGCGAAGTGTGGTTTTCCTCTGATCAGAGTCTTAGCGGGTCTTGGTGTTTCTGTCATGGTAGATGTTCTCTTTCCCTTGCTGACTTTCTCTTACAGATTTTAATATTTATTGGTTGCATGACTTGACCTTGATGTGGTGGTTTTTTGACTTTTTGGGTGGGTCCAACTAGGAAATTTGCAATGCTGAGTTTACTTAGGGAAGCAGCAAAAGAAAGGAAAAAATATCTTGGGCTTATGGTTCAAGTCTCTTACTTGATTCTATACCTTGCCCTGATTGACTGAGCACATCACAGGCTCTCTGAGCTTCACTGTGTAAAACTCTTGTGGGGATCAGAGCCAATGTTCTCTAAGTGCCTGGATTACACAGGTGTTCAGGAATGGTAAACCCTGCAGGTGCTGTCAGTGACTCACCCCGCCCCCTCAGTACTCCCTGTTCCTTTACATGCCACAGTCTCTCACAGCAAGCACCCGTGACTCTGCCTCAAGGCTCTCTCTAGACACAGAGGTACTAGGCACCCCTGTTTGGGGCAGGCTGGAGATGCCATGGAGGTAATGAAAGAAGGATCAAGGCTTGCCGTCGGAGAAAATGCCCGTTTATTGAGGAACAGCTCTGCATATTTATAGAGCCGGGGGTGGTTTGACAGTTATGACAGTTTAATGGTTGAAGGGTTTGACAGTTAGCATGGGGTGCTTTTTGATTGGTGGTTAAGGATCATGTGAGCCAGCAAGTCTAGTCTGATTGGTGGGTAAGGATCATGTGAGCCAGCAGGGCTCACCTTTAGACAGCTCTTCTTGGGGGATGGGGAAGTTAGTCTTTGGAGCCCGGGCGACTCCCAACAGGTGATGCCACAGGAGCAGCCCTTTTGACCAATAATAAGCGGGAGCTGGTAGATTAAACCTCCTTGTTGAATCTCCAAATGACACAAACCTGAGGCCTATTCCACACTTTCTCCCAGAGGTCCCCTGTGGACTATGACTCAGTTGCTTCTAGTGGTAACCTTCTCATTAAAGCACCCTGCATTAGCTTCTGGCCACCCAGTCTCACTCCCCCACTTTCCTACCAGCCATCGCCTCCCCAGTAAATAGCCTTCACTTGAATTTTGTATCACTCACTGCTTCTGGGGGGAACCAAGGGAAGACAGTATCAGTTACTCAGTTATTTAATGGCTATCTGCTACAACATGTCAGCACAGCTTATTATTATTGCTTCATCCTCCATTTCACCCCTACACCTATGATTTCTGTTTTTTTTTAATTTGAAAAATTATAGTATTAAGAGATTAAAGGAAAAGTGTAAGGAAAACTCTTTCCCATAATCTCAAAAATTTAGCACAGACACTGTTTTGGTTTTACTTCTTCCTGTTTCCTTCCAATCTTTACTTGTGAGTATGCACATTTCATGGTGCAGTTTCAGGTACAACCTAGTGTTCTGTGATTTCGTTTTCCATTTACCTCCCTACCATGCTTACTTTCCATGAACTTCCAAGTTAACACTTGAATGACTGCATTATTGCCTTATTGTAGGGCACTGCAATGATTAATATCATGTGTGAATAAAAAAATATTTTTTGACATAATACCTTTATTTTATGTACTTATTTTTATGTGGTGCTGAGGATGGAACCCAGCGCCTCACACATGCTAGGCAAGTGCTCTACCACTGAGCCACAACCCCAGCCCCTTATGTGTGAATTTGAGTAGGTCACAGGATGACCATATATTTGGTTGAACATTATTTTTGATGTTTTTGGAGGAGATTAAACTTTTAAATCAGTAAACCCAGCAGATTAGATTGCCCTCACTAATGTGGATGGACCTCACCCAATCAGGTGAAGGCTTGAATAGAATAAAAAAGACTGCCCCTCCCCTGAGTAAGGCAAAATATCTCTTGCCTGTTTCCTTCCAATAGGTGTATTGCATTTTCCTACCCTTGGACTTGAGCTGGAGCTCCAGCTCTTCTGGGATCTTAAGTGTCTAGCTTTCAGGCTGGAGCTGTACCGACCTCTCCTGAGCTTGCTGATCACTCTGTAGATCTTGGGACTGGTCAGCCTCCACAATCACGTGAGCACATCCCTTTTAATAAATCTTTACACATACACATACACACACATTCTGGAGAATGCTATTACAGACATGTAATTTTTTTTTCCAGTTATGGCCAGCAATGCACATGAAATGCCTGTCTGTAATTTATTCTTTTTTGTGTGATTTTTAAAAAAATATTTAACTTATTTATTTATTTATTTTTAATTTGGTGCTGACGATTGAACCCAGGCCCTCACACGTGCTAGGTAAGCACCCTACCCCAAAGCCACAACCCCAGCCCATGTGATTTCTTTTTATTGGTTCTTTTTGTTATATATGACAGTAGAGTTCATTTTGGTATACAAGCATGGAATATATCTTATTCTAATTATAATTTATTTTTTGATTTTAACTTTATTTATTTTAAATGAGCAATACTTGAGCATTGTACAAATTGAAAAGATTTCTCTCCCTACACAATGAAACCCACAGTTACGGCCTTCTTGTGCGACCTTCAGCAGGTGGACCAGTCTGTCTCACAATGGCAGCACACTACCCATATTGCTTTGTGCTCTTTACTGTTCAGTGATACATCTTGGAATTCTTCCCACCCACCCACCCCCTTTTTGAAGGTTATTGTTTCCCCAAATTTTATTGAGTTATATTGAAAAATAAAAATTGAATTCAGGCACTTGAGGTACACAGAATGATATTTTGATATGTACCTACACTGTAAAATAATTACCACAATCAAGCTAATCAACATGTCCATCACCCTACATAGTTACCTTTTCTGTGCCTGTATGGCGAGAGTACTTCCTGTCTAGTCTCTACGCAGATTTTGAGTATATAATACATTATTATTAATGATAGTCACCATGCTGTACATTTGGTCCCAGAACCTAAAACTGAAGGTTTTTACCCTTTGACTGATGCCTCCCCATTTCTTCCATCCCCAGAACCCTGATAACCATCCTTTAGAGAGAACTCTGTATGAATTCAACTCTTTAGTGTTATATATAAGTGAGATCATGCAGTATGTATCTTTCTGTGTCTGCTCCCCGCCCCTCCCCCACCACTTAGCAAATAATACCAAAAGCACAAGCAAACAAAAGTTAAAAATAAGTGAGACTGCATCAAACAAAAACTTTTCTCCCAACTATGATGTTTATAAAACAAACAAACTATAAAGCTTTAAGAGAAAAAAATTTTTAAAAATCAAAAAGTTTCTGCACAGCAAACAATCAACAAAATGAAAAGGCAACCTACAGAACAGGAGAAAATAATTGCAAACCATACATCCAGTAATGGGTTCATATCCAAAATATATAAGGAACTTATACAATTCAATAGCAAAATACAAACTAAGAAACAAGTAACCTGATTTAAAAATGGGCAAAAGACCTGAACAGGCATTTTCCTAAAGAAACCATTCAAACGGCCAACAGGGATTTAAAGGAAATGCAAATTAAAACTACAATGGGATGTCACCTCACACCCAGTGGGATGGCTATGATCAAAAAGCCAAAAGACAAGTGTTACAAGGGTGTGGAGAAAAGGGAACCTGTGCGCACTGTTGGAGAAACTAATAGAGCTATTATGGAAGAGCGTATGGAAGTTCTTCTGCAAATTAGAAATAGAAGTACCATAGGATCCAGCAGTTCCACCTCTGGATACGGACACACAGGAAATGAAGTCAGACAGGAAATGAAGAGACACCTAGGCCACATTTATTGCCACACTATTCACAATAGCTAAGAAATGGGAAAAATCCTTAAGTTTCCCTCCACGGATCAATGGATAAAATGCATCTCACACACACACACACACACACACACACACACACACACACACTATTAGCCTTGAAGAGAAGGAAATCCTGCCATTTATGACAACATGGTTGAACCTGGAGGACATGACACCTTGGCCTTCTTTCCTGCCAGCGCAGCTTCTCCTGCTTTCAGTTTCTCTCTGCATTCTTTTTTTGTGGTAGCATCCCCTCCTTATTCCCAGCACAGTAACTCTCCTCCAACAAACTAACCAATCGGCCTTCTCTACTCATTCACTCACTCTTTTAGTCACTTGACAAATGCTTACTATGCGCTTGGTACCTACTGAGCACCGAGCAAGTCCAGGGCATGGAATGCTGAGCAAAACAGGCCATATCCCTGCCCTCCTGAGTCTTACTTCAGGGAAATAGAGGCAGTAAAGAAGAGATTTCAGAGACCAGGTGACTGGAGTGAGGGAGGATATCTGGGGCACAATGGACCACGTAGGAGGGCATCCTGGCCCCGAAAGGCTTCCTGAAGTCACCTGAGCTGAGACCTGAAGAATGTTCAGGAGTTAGCCTGGTAGAAGGATGGTGGGGAGAGTGTCCCTGGAAGAGCTGACAGAAAAGGGTGAGTGGAGAGAAATTTGAATGTGGAGGAGAAGCTTAGTGGATGGGAGAGGTGAGGCTGGAGAGGTTGGCAAGACCAGGCCAAGGAGGCTTTCTGGATTTTTGTTCTGGGAGCAAAGGGAAACTACAGAAGGGTTTGCTTTTTGATGTTTCTATATTCCTCTTCTATCTTTTGGAGAATGGTGATGATTTTGTATGTGGGAATCAAACCCAGGGCCTTACATAATGCTAGACGAGCACTCTATGCTGAGCCACACCCCTGACCCTGAACTCTGTTACATCAATTGTCCTTTTCATTATTCTTCTTGAATTACTGATGGGTGTTCTGGGGATGACAGTATGCATCTATCACTCTTCAAAGTCTAATTTGGAGTTTATTTTGTATCATTGCTTTATGTGAAAGGTAGAACCTTGAAGACACATGAGCTTCCCCAGCCTCTTCAGTCTTTGTGCAACACCTATCATATGTATTACTTATATATGTATTAAAAATTCCACAAGAAATTATAATTTTCAATTTAAACAATTTTAAAGAAATTTATGGTAAAAGTCTTTTATATTATTCAGATATTTGCCATCTCTGATATTCTTCATGCCTTCCTGAAGGCGAATTTCCATCTTCGTATTCATACCCTCAGCCTGAAGAATTTCCTGTATCTTTTCTTACAGTATCTCCAGCTAATAACACATTATCTTCATGTTCTTAATCCATAAAGGTCATCCATTTGCTTTTACTGTTGAAAGATACTTCTACTGGATATGCAATTCTGGACTGACAATTTTTTTCCAGCATTTAAAACACATTTTACTGTCTCCATAAGTTGCATATTAAAGTCAGTCACTCAGATTATTATTCTCTGGTATATAATGTTTTCATGATTTTCTCTTCATGGCTTTTGGCCATTGGACTATGATGTATCTTGGTTACCCTGCTTAGATTTCACTCAACTTTCTTTAATTGGTACATTTATATCTGACTAACACAAATGTCCCTCAACTTGAGATGGAATTACATCCAGATCAATTGAAAATATTGCAATCTAACCAATTTAACATATCTAACATGCCTAACATCATAGCTTAGCAATACAGCACCCTGAAGACTATTAGTTGTTTACACTCATGATTGTGTAGGTGACTGGGAGCTGAGGTTGCTGCCACTGCTCAGTATCTTTTTTTTTTTCCTTTTCGTTTATTGAGTTTCAATCTTTTTTTTTTTTAATTTGTTCTTTGTAGACATGTGTCAGTAGAGTTATTTTGGCATATTATACATACATGGAGTGTAACTTATTCTAATTAGGATCCTATTCTTGTTGTTGTACATGATGTAGAATCACCCTGGTCATGTATTCAAGTATAAGAAAGTTATGTCCAATTAATTCTACTGTCCTTCCTTTCTCCTCCCCACCCCTTTGGCTTCATCCCCCTTTGTCTAATCCAAAGTACTTCTATTTTTCCTCTTCCCATCCTCTCTTGTTGTGGGTTAGCATCCACATATCAGAGAGAACATTCGGCCTTTGCTTTTTTTGGAACTGTCTTATTTCACTTAGCATAATTGTCTCTAGTTCCATCCATTTACCAGCAAATGCCATTATTTCTTTCTTCTTTATGGCTGAGTTATATTTCATTGTGTATATAAACCACATTTTCTTTATCAATTCATTTGTGGGTTTTTGTTTTGTTTTGTTTTGTTTAGAATAGAAAGTAAAAGCTTTATTAAAGGACAGCAGAAAGGACTTCCCCGGAGGAAGAAGGGGACCCAAGAGGTGGAATCGGTAGAAGGGTGATGTCTTCCCCTTTTTATAGCTAAGGTCTTCTTTCAGCTTTCCCGCATTCCTGTCCCTAGTTCTGTTATCTTGCAATGATGGAATGTAGTTGGGAAGGCCCAAAGGGTGGGAGACAGGTGGGCTGAAGGAGTAATCTGGGCAGGAAGGACTTTTGGATTATCATCTCTGTGTTTGCTGGGAGCTGCTTCATTAACATTTCCTTGGGATGGGCTCTGGGCCTTGGGGACATTTTCAATTCCCCTTTTCCTGGACTCCATTCTCAATATGACCTTCATTTTCGATTTTACTCCATATTAGACCTGATTTACCTAACTACACTAACTACTTATCTGTAAATCTGGCTTCATTCCCCCCTCTAATTTTGGGAACTCCTTACTGCTATAAGGAAAGGGGATGATGACCATTCTGGCTTCTTTGAGCTGAAAGGGGGCAGTGTTGAGCAAGCAGTTTTGGAGTCCCCCTTTTTAAAAATTGGGTCTATCGAGTGGTCCATGATAGAAGTCCGATTGAGAAGTAACAGGCTGGAGGGCCATTTGAGTGATGTGTGGTTAGTGACGAGTCCTTGCTTCCCCAATCCTGAAGTGTAACACCAAAGAAGCATACCGAGGCAAGTTTAGAGTGGAAAGTAAAAGCTTTATTAAAGGACAGCAAAGGGGGCTGGGGATGTGGCTCAAGTGGTAGCACGCTCGCCTGGCATGCGTGCGGCCTGGGTTCGATCCTCAGCACCACATACAAACAAAGATGTTGTGTCCGCCTAAAACTAAAAAATAAAAAGATATAAAAATAAATAAATAAATAAATAAAAAATAAAGGACAGCAAAAAAGACTTCTCCCTGGATGAAAAAGGGGACCCAAGAGGTGGAATCCCTATCCATTCATTTGTTGAAGGATATCTAGGTTGGTTCCATAGCTTGGTTATTGTGAATTGAGCTGCTGTTAACACTGATGTGGCTGCATCATTGAAGTATGCTGATTTCAAGTCTTTTGGGTATAGACCAAGGAGTGGGATACCTGGGCCAAATGGTGGTTTCATTCCAAGTTTTCTAAGGAATCACTATACTGCTTTCCAGAGTGATTGCACCAATTTGCAGTCCCACCAGCTTTATTTATTCCCCCACATCCTCACCAACATTTATTGTTGCTTGTATTCTTGATAATTGCCATTTTGACAAGAGTGAGATGGAATCTTAAGTATAGTTTTGATTCGAATTTCTCTAATTGTTAGAGATGTTGAACATTTTTTCATCTATTTGTCGATTGATTGTATTTCTTCTTCTGTGAAATGTCTGTTCAGTTGCTTAGCCCATTTATTGATTGTGGTATCATATTATTTTTTTAAATTTTATTTTAGTTTTTTATATATCCTGGAGATTAATGCTCTATCTGAGGTGCATGTGGTAAAAATTTTCTCCCATTTTGTAGGCTTTCTTTTCATGTTATTGATTATTTCCTTTGATGTGAAGAAGCTTTTCAGTATGATTCCATCCCATTTATTCTTTTTCCCCCCATTTATTGATTTTGATTTTATTTCTTGTTTTTTAGGAGTCTTGTTAAGGAAGTTAGTTCCTAAGATAACATGGTAGGTATTTGGGCCCACTTTTTCTTCTATTAGGCACATGGTCTCTGTTCTGGTGCCTAGATCCTTGATCCACTTTGAGTTGAATTTTGTGAAGGATGAGAGATAAGATTCTAATTTCATTTTGCTACATATGTATTTCCAGTTCTCCCAATACCATTTGTTGAAGAGGTACTATTTTTTCTCCAATGTATGTTTTTGGCACCTTTGTCAAGTACAAAAATAACTGTATTTATGTGGGTTTGTGTTTGTGTCTTCTATTCTGTACCATTTGTTTATGTGTCCATTTTGGTGCCAATACCATGCCGTTTTTATTACTATAGCACTGTAATGTAATTTAAGGTCTGGTATTGTGATGTCTCCTGCTTCACTTTTCTTCCTAATGATTGCTTTGGCTATTCTGGGCCTCTTATTTTTCCAGATGAATTTCATGACTGCTTTTTCTATTTCTATGAAGAATATCATTGGTATTTAGGAATTGCATTAAATCTGTACAACACTTTTGATAGTGTGGCCATTTTGACAATGTTAATTCTGCGTATTCAAGAACATGGGAGATCTTTCCATCTTCTAAGGTCTTCTTCAGTTTCTTTCTTCAATGTTCTGTAGTTTTCATTTAGAGATCTTTTACCTCTTTTGTTAGATTGATTCCAAAATATTTTATTTTATTTTTGAGGCTGTTGTGAATGGGGTAGTTTTCCTAATTTTTCTTTTTGTGGAGTCATCACTGATGTATAGGTACACATTTGATTTATGGGTGTTAATTTTTCTTTTTGGGGGGAGTGGTACCAGAGATTGAATTCAGAGGCACTCAACCACTGAGCCACACCCTCAGCCCCATTTTATTTAGAGACAGGGTCTCACTGAGTTGCTTAGCACCTCACTATTGCTGAAGCTGGCTTTGAACTTGTGATCCTCCTGCCTCAGCGCCACTGCATCCAGCAGGTATTAATTGTATATCCTACTACTTTGCTGAATTCATTTATTAGTTCTAAAAGTTTTCTGGTGGAATTTTTTGGATCTTCTAAATATAGGATCATGTTGTAGGCAAATAGGGATAGTTTGAGTCCTTCTTTTCCTATTTTTATCCCTTTCTTTCATCTGTCTGATTGCTCTGGCTAGAGTTTCAAGGACAATGTTGAATAAAAGTAGTGAAAGAGGGAATCCTTGTCTTGTTCCAGTTCGTAGAGGGAATGCTTTCAATTTTTCTCCATTTATAATGATGCTGGCCTTGGGTTTAGTCTATGTAGCTTTTACAATGTTGAGGTATGTTCCTATTATCCCTAGTTTTTCTAGTGTTTTAAACATGAAGGGGTGGGGCTGGGGATGTGGCTCAAGCGGTAGCACGCTCGCCTGGCATGCGTGCGGCCCGGGTTCGATCCTCAACACCACATACAAAGATGTTGTGTCCACCGAAAACTAAAATAAATAAATAAATATTTAAAAAAAAAAAACATGAAGGGGTGCTGTATTTTGTCAAATGCTTTCTGTACATCTATTGAGATGATCATGTGATTTTTGTCTTTAAGTCACTGATGTAATGAATTACATTTATTGATTTCTGTATGTGAACCAACCTTGCATCCCTGGGATGAACCCCACTTGATCATGGTGCACTATCTTTGTAATATGTTTTTATATGCAATTTGCCAATTTCGTTGAGAATTTTTGCATCTATGTTTATCAGGGATATTGGTCTGAAGTTTTTCTTCCTTGATGTGTCTTTGTCTAGTTTTGGTATTAGAGTGATATTAACTTCATAGAATGAATTTGGAAGGGTTTCCTCCTTTTCTATTTCATGGAATAATTTGAGGAGTATTGGTGTTAATTTTTCTTTGAAGGTCTTGTAGAACTTGGCTGAGGATTGTCTGGTCCTGGGCTTTTTTTGGTTGGTAGGCTTTTGAGGGTATCTTCTATTTCATTGCTTGAAATTGGTCTGTTTAAATTGTGTAGTTCCTCCTGATTCAGTGTGGGTAGGTCATAATTTGTTGATGTCTTCAAGATTTTTGTATTTTATTAGAATATAAATTTTCAGAATAGTTTCTGATTATCTTCTATTTTTCAGTAGTGTCTGTCATTATAGTCCCTTTTTCATCATGAATTTTCATGGTTTGAGTTTTCTCTCTCTCTTCGTTAGCATGGCTAAAGGTTTATCAATTTATTTATTTTTTAAGAACCATCTTATTATTTTGTCAATTTTTTATTTCAATTTTATTGATTTCAGCTCTGATTTTAATTATTTCCTGTCTTCCACTTTCTGGTGTTATTTGTTCTTCTTTTTCTAGGGCTTTGTAATGTAATGTTAGGTCATCTATTCACTTACTTTTTATTCTTTTAATGAATGAGCCCAATGTAATGGTCTTTTCTCTTAGCACTGCCTTCATAGTGTCCCAGAGACTTTGATATGTTGTATCACTATTCTCATTTACCTCTAAGTATTTTTTAAATTTCATCCCTGATTTATTCTGCTGTATGTTCATCATTCAATAGCATATTATTTAGTCTCCAGGTGTTAGAGTAGCTTCTATTTTTTATTTTATCATTGATTTCTAATTTTAGTCCACTATGGCCTGATAGAATGCAGGGTATTATCTCTATTTTCTTTGTATTTGCTAAGAGTTGCTTTGTGGCATAAGATATGATCTATTTGAGAGAAGGATCCATGCTGAGAAGAAAGTGTATTTTCTCATTGATGGATGAAATATTCTATATGTCTGTTTAGTCTAAATTATTCATTATATTATTTAGTTCTATAGTTTCTTTTTTATAAGTTGCTATTTTATTGCAGAGGAAATACATCCTGAAATATTTATTAAAAAACACAATTCCAGACAAAATCATTCTTCAGGGTTTATGAGTCTCACTATCTGTTCAGATGTAGTGAGATGTCTCTTACCCTTGTAATAAGCTCCATTAATATTCTCATAAACCAAAGGAAAACCGAAAAGGTTTTTATATGGCTTCCAAATTTATGCATAGATGCCCTCAAAGGTAGATTATAAACAAGTTGGCAAATAAATTATAATATAGCTTAGAGGAGAAAAAGGTTAACACTTGGTGAATCCAGAAAGAAGGACATATGGATGCTCCTCATACCATTCTTTGGACTTAATTTTTGAGTTAGTTGCTTTATTGATGTTATGTCCCTTTCCAGATTGGCCTAAAAAATATAATCAATTATTTCTTTTTAAACCAGAAATAAAAAAATCAGTTCTTCCCCAGGTGTTGTTACCTTCCTATTCTGTCTAAAAATCTTCCAAAGCTTTCTAGGAAGCTTAAATTAAGGGGCTACAGGACATTGATATGGTTTTAGAGTGTTCAGAAGGTGTGTGAGCCAAATTCTCATCAAAGGTCTGTGACAGTCACTGCTCTGTCCACAACAGTCACGTGGATACAGCTACAAAACAGAGGTGGATCCTTGCTATGGGGATGAAATCCTTTCTGGTGACATGAAGAAATCTCTTCTAATCCATGGTCAGTTAGTTGAAAGAATCCAGTTTCCTGAAACTTGCGGGGAGCAGACAATAGCTATTGACTCTGGCAGCATCATCTGGTAGGAACAGTGAGTGTGTAGTGGACACTGGAGAGAAAGGTGGTCTGTGTGGGATGGGTATGAATCCATCCCAGTGTGATGAGACGCTGCTGATCTTGTATGAGGAAAAGTTCTTCTTCATTCTCTGTGTTGCAATAATCAGACCCAGCAGTTTGCTTGGGGATGAGAACAGGGGTAATGGTAAATTCATTCCTCCTCAGTTTTCCAAGAGAATTCCACGTTTGTACTCTCCGAGCCGTGTTGGCACTGGCTAACTGGAGAAACTGCAGACACAGCCTCCCGGGCAACACCACATGGCACAATCCATCGATTGTAGGAATACTCTCAGTGTTGCTCAGAGCTCCAGGTTCCAAGGATCTGTCCACCACTGGTGGTTTAGCTGGCCTTTCAGTTGTGTTACAGTCTGAAGGCTGTGTGGATGACACAGGCGAGGTGGGGAACCCATCTAAGGAGGGCTTTTCCAAGTCAGGCACCAGTGGGCCACCTAGGCCAGGGTCCACCTTCCCAAATTCCTGTACAATTTTCAGTTGCTCTTTTTCTAGCTCCTGGTTCTGGATCATTTCTTCAAAGGCATGGAACTCTTCCTGTTCCATCTGTTGCTGCTTCTGCTGTGCTATCCTCTGTCTTTCCTTTTCCAATTCTTACTGGATAGCCATATTCTGGGTAAATCCCTCTGCTTTTTTCTTCTTTTCTTCATTATACTGTGTATATTCTTTGGTATATGGTTTTTTTTTCTTTTTAAATTTTTTTATTGTGGGTTGTTCAAAACATTACAAATTTCTTGACATATCATATTCCACACTTTGATTCAAGTGGGTTATGAACTCCCACCTTCACCCCATACACAGATTGCAGAATCACATCAGTTACACATCCATTGATTTACAAATTGCCATACTAGTGTCTGTTGTGCTCCGCTGCCTTTCCCATCCTCCCCCCTCCCCCCTCCCCACCTCTCCCCTCCCCTCCCCTCCTCTCTCTCTACCCCCTCCACTGTATAACCCTGAGGGTCTCCTTCCATTACCATGCAATTTCCCTTCTCTCTCCCTTTCCCTCCCACCTCTCATCCCTGTTTAATGTTAATCTTCTTCTCCTGCTCTTCGTCCCTACTCTGTTCTTAGTTACTCTCCTTATATCAAAGAAGACATTTGGCATTTGTTTTTTAGGGATTGGCTAGCTTCACTTAGCATAATCTGCTCTAATGCCATCCATTTCCCTGTAAATTCTATGATTTTGTCATTTTTTAATGCAGAGTAATACTCCATTGTGTATAAATGCCACATTTTTTTAATCCATTCGTCTATTGAAGGGCATCTAGGTTGGTTCCACAGTCTTGCTATTGTGAACTGTGCTGCTATGAACATCGATGTAGCAGTGTCCCTGTAGCATGCTCTTTTTAGGTCTTTAGGGAATAGACCAAGAAGGGGAATAGCTGGGTCAAATGGTGGCTCCATTCCCAGCTTTCCAAGAAATCTCCATACTGCTTTCCAAATTTTCAAATTTCCTTCATTATACTGTGTATATTCTTTGGTATATGGTTTTAACAGCTCTGCCCTCAGCTGTTCTGCTTTGGGAAATGCAATCTACTTTAATTTCTTCACTGTATCTTTCTTTTCAGGAATAACAGCTGATTTATAATCTCGATGCTTTGGTAGTTTCTCAATAAAGAGCATGATGTACTTGTTATAGAGGATGAAGGCATTCAATGTTGCCTTGCTCAGAGTAAATGGATGCCATTGGGATCATCTCAACTCCAGAGAGGAAGTATAGAGGGGGTGGAATGTCTTCCTTCACCTCCATGGTACTTCCCAAATGGGACAGAGCCTCACTTTGTCTTTGGGTGGGAGGCTCACATCTCCATGGTCAGACATCAGGACCAAGATGTTCTTTCCTCCAGGATGATATCTGGTGTCATGCGCACTTGGGGCCAGTCTGTCAATTATTTCTATAGTTTCTTTTTTAAGTTTTTCTTTGGAGGCTCTATCCAGTAGTTTGAGAGGTGTGTTAAAGTCACCCAGTATTATTGTGTTGTGGTTTATTTGACTCTTGAAATTGAGACAGGTTTGTTACTTGTATTCTTGATAACTGCCATTCTGACTGGAGTGAGATGGAATCTCAGTGTAGCTTTAATTTGCATTTCTCTAATTGCTAGAAATGCATTTTTAAACATTTTTTACATATTTTTGACCATTCATATTTCTTCTGTAAAGTGCTTGTTCAGTTCTTTTCCCCTTTGTTGATTGGTTTATTTGATTTTTTTGCTGTTAGGTTTTTTGGAGTTCTCTTATATCCTGGAGATGAATGCTGTATCTGAGGTGTGTATGGTAAAGATTTTCTCCTATTCTGTAGGCTCTCTCTTCATCTTGATTGCTTCCTTTGCTGTGAAGAAGCTTTTTAGTTTGATACTATCCCATTTGTTGATTCTTGATTTTATTTCTTGCACTTATTGAAAAAATCAGTTCCAAAGCCAACATGATGGAGAGTTGACTGCTCAATAGCTTCAGAGTATAATGTAGAGCATATCCCTAGCCCAGGAGTAGATGAAAATAAAGATTTGGTTTCTATTAAAGGATTATCACCTTTATACCATCACAAAATTGAAAAAAAAATTAAATCAAGCTATCATAAGTTGGGGCCTTTTGTATAGTAAAGTTTTTATTATTGTTTCCTAAATTATTCAGGGAATGAGGAAAGAACATCCTCATTCTCTTTACTTGGTAATACATTATTGGACTTTTAATATTGTTTCACAAGGCCTGGAGCTATTTAGTTTTTCACTATTTTTCCTCTTTTTCTTCAGATTGAATAATTTTCAAACTTCCTGGGTTGTTTCTCTTTCATCTATATTCTGCTATAATACTATTTAGTGAAATTTTCATTTCAGATGTTGTTTCAGTTCTAGATTTTTTTTTAAAGTTTCCATGTCTCCTAAGATTCTCTATCTTTTCATTCATTGTGATCTCATTTTCCTTTATGTCTTTGACCATAAGCTTTTAAATCCTTATTTTCTAATTTCAGGTGTGCAGTGTGCTCATTGTTGGTCTCTGTTGGTTGTCTTTTCTCAGGAAATGCATCACGTTTTCATGGACCATTTGACTGTATTCTGGACCTTGTAAATACTTGTTGAAGAGATTCTGGATTCTGCTTTATTCTCAGAAGAATAAGCATCATTTTTAAAACATGCAATTAATTTGATTGAACTTGAACTGGGAAAAAAAACTGCCTATCTCTTTGATGGTAGCTCAAATGTCAATTCTTTTGTTCTTAGCTGAAATCTGTCTCAAACGTGGGTGGTTCAGGGGTCAACTAGTGATTTGGAAAGACTTTAGACACAGAATTGATAGCCTTTCCTCTATGCCTCTTTCTAGAATTCTACTTTCCCTTCTCTATGATTGGGGATTCCCTGAATCTTGTTCTGGGATGCTTTTGACCAGAAAAATGGCAAGTGTTTTCTCTGCTTTAGCTACCACATGCAGTGCTGATCGTGGCCTGTCTTTAGGGAAGAGGCTCCATCAATGGATAACTTATCTTTTGAAGTTTCTTTTTCTCCTGACTGTTGACTCCTCTCCAGGATATACCTGCTTCTGTTTAATCTCTTTAGGCTTTGGGGTTTTGTATTTCATTCAAAGTTTAGTGATCTGTGTGAGGATTGTGTTTTCTAGGAACTATTCAGTCATGCAGCCAAACATCTTTTCTTGTTTTGAAACATGCTTAGAATAAATTTTCAGAGTTTAGATTTATAAAAGAAGATGTAAAATTTTGTCTCATGGTATGCTTGTTCATAGATAATTCTTATTAAACGTTAATGAATACTTACTGAACCAATCTCATGCAAGTCTGTTTGCTTATATCTCATTTTATGGTTTTGATTGAAATGTTTCTTTTATCTTTTGCATTCTCTTTGATTTTTCTCTCCTCCCTTTAATTCACTTTCTGGTAGTTTCAATTAGTATGTTTGCTTTGGGTATGGTTTCACTTTTTTTTTTTTTTAGAAAATTTAAAGGTGGAAGATAGAACATGAGAGAAAATATTTCCGAGTTCCTATCCTAAATAAATAGATACCCTAGGATGCTAGACTATAGGAGAGAATATGTTGTAGCAATTAAAAACTAAAGTGCAAAGGAATATTTGGTGGTTTAAAAGATAGTTCATGGTACACAAGAAAATATAGTTAACTAAGGGACTGAGTGTATAGCTTATTAGTAGAGTGCCTTATCTAGCATGTTTGGTTCCCAACACTGCAAAAATAAAATAAACCAAAAATTTAAAAAAGTCCTAACAGGACAAACACAGTGATAATAACATTCTTGACTAGGGGTAATGGTTGAGAGTGAACCAACTAAGAATTTATACTATCAGCAGTAAGAGCACAGAGAGAAAAAAAATAAAATATAGTTAATTAAAAGAAACATGATCTCATTCTTGAGAAGCAGAAAAATGGCAGGGGACTATGAATGAGGGATGGACTCCAAGGGTACAGTCCACAGACTTGCCAATTCACAGCTCCCCAAAGCTCACAGAGGGATGCTCATAGTGGCTGGATCTCAAGGACTGCCAGCTCCAATATTAAAGGCTTATGAGTTTGGAATCTTCTATTCTTTAGATCTATGCCCTTGTTGTGGTCTTATGATGGGCAGAAAGTGTTTCCATGCCCAAAATAGAAAAATGCTATCTTCTGAGTTCTGGAGATCAGGGTATATTGTTCCTGTTCTTCATTGTTCAACCCCTACCCTTGGCCTGGTTCATATCTACTGTCTTTCCCAACCCTAGACTTTAGAGATTTGGGGTTTGTGTTCCTTTTTTATTTTATTTTTTTCTTAGAATGTCATGCACTCCTTATGTAAATATTTCCCTCCTCACTGGAGACTAGATCTCATACCATGGGACAAAGAGGGTTACGTTAAATAAAAGGCTTTGTTATATCCTTTTCCCAGATGTTGACTACCTATAGCTTCTAGAACATTTGCATAACAAATCTGAACCTGTATTAATATACCGAGATTCTCTTTGTGTTTTATATCAATCAACCATAATAATTCTACATAAAAATAAAACAACCCACAACACATTGATATAAAATCATAGTCATTTATTTTTCACCAAGTGTCTTCAAGTTGGCAGATGTTTTAAGCTGCAGTTAGATAAGATTTTACTTTAAACTATAGGATGGGCCCATGTTTGCTCGACATATTTCTCATTGCCCTTGGATCAGAGATTACCGAAACATGTTATTCTCATGGAAAAGTTCAAGCAAAATTTTGCTAGTCCAGTTAGAGCCTTTCCTTTCTTTATATTCACCCTCAATCCATTGATGAAAGCAAAACACATGGCAAAGCCAAAATCAAAGTGCATGGAATACATTCTGTTCATCAGGAAGACATGGCATCGAATCAATAATTCAATTTACCATACTTAGAATGTCATATTTATATTCCTTCTGTAGTTATTTTTATGTAAATACTATTTCAGAAGCTGTTAGAGAGCAGGCTTTATACTCCAGTCAGAATGGCAGCCATCAAGAATATAAATAAAAAATGTGGAGACGATGTGGACATAATGGTGGAATGAGTTGTTATATATTAATATAACAACTCATTCCACCATATGTCCAAACTATAATGCACCAATAAAAAATATGGAGAAAAAGGAGAACAGGCTTTATAATCAAGTTCATTTGAATTTATATGTTTCCTCCAGCATCGTCTCCACATTTTTTATTTATATTCTTGATCATCATGTGAGCTGCTTCCCTCCACCATGCTCTGCTGCCATGATATTCTGTCTTACCTTGAGCCCTGAGGAATGAAGCCAGCTATCCACAAACTGAGACCTCTGAAACCATGAGTCCCCAAATAAACTTTTCCTCCTCTAAAATTGTTCTTGTCGGGTCTTTTAGCCACAGCAGCGAAAAAGCTGAATAACACAGTCATGAATTCCCCATAAGTCATCTATAATTCCATCACTCAGATATAAACCCTATAAATATTTTGATGTGTTTATTTTTTTCTAAGTTTCTATTAATTTCCCCCACAAATTTGGAATAATACAATATATTTTAAAAACTCCAACTTCAAAATAGCATTTCCCCAGAGAGTAAACATTTCTTGAAAAAGGAGTTTTTTTTTCCTTCTCTCTTTCCCAGTTCTTGCCAGAGTAAAGGCCTCGGTGTTTGAGGATAGGGTAGAGGGATGGTCGCCAGCCACTCTCCTGTCAGAATCACAAGGAAACTGAAGTAAAAATACAGATTTTGAAGGCTCTAGACTGACAAAAACAGAATCCCTGAAGCCAATCCTCTGAAATGAGATCTTCCACCTTCAGGATGGGTTGATTTTCATAGTCAATTGTCAGCCCTATAGCAAACAGAACTACTCCTGCTTTCCATTCTTAAAGTCCTAGACATTCAGAGAGGTTATCCAAGTTATTTTCAACAGTTACCAGTTTCAGGGAAAATTATAGTTTTTTTCTTATGTAATATTTTAAAATTTTTTAGTTATCGATGGAAATAATATCTTTATTTTGTTTACTTATTTTTATGTGGTGCTGAGGATTGAACCCAATGTCTCACATGTGTGAAGCAAGTACTCTGCCACTGAGCCACAACCCCAGCCCCAAATTTACAGTTTTTAACTGCTGCCTAATTTTTATCATATGGATACAACAATCTACTTTCCTTTTGCTGGGTATTCAGGTTGTTTCCAATTTGTCACACAAATAATGTTTCAGTAAACATTGTCATACATCTTTGACCACACTTTGGATTACATTCATATCACTTAATAATGAGGATATATCCTGAGAAATTTGTTGTTAGGTAATTTTGTCATTGTGGGAACATTGTAGAGTATACTTGCACAAACTCAGATGGATATAATGTCACTAGGCAAAAGAATCTTATGGGACCACTGTCATATATATGGTCCATTATTGACTGAAATGCCATTATGTAGTATATGACTATGTTTCTAATAGAAAGATTCCTAGAAGTGTGATCACTGTGCAGAAGAGCATAAACATCTTTAAGGCTCTTGATGAGTATTATACTGCCAAACTGCTTACCAGAAAGATCATACCAATCTACTCTCCCACAAATATAATCTTTAGAGGTTATTGTTAATAGCAGCTCCAAAATGATCATTTGAGAGTAATAATGTAGGGGCTGCAGAGTGACTCAGAGGTAGAGCACTTCCTTAACATGCATGAGTTCCTGGGTTCAATCCCCAGTGCTGGGGGAAGGGTGAAAGAGGGTGAAAATGTGAAACTTCTCTAAAATAAAATTGAATACAATTTAATACAATTTTCTTTTAAAATTTAAGTTGAAAGTGCAGTCACGCTTTGGATTTGCAAAATGATCTAATTTTATTAATATGCTAAAAGTTGATGTTCTATAACTGAGTGTTTATAGAAATCAAACTATAAATGGTTGCTGTGGGAGCCTTGCAAATAATCTTCAGAGAGTCCCATGTAACCAAAAATATGAATGATAAATTAAAAAAAAGAGAGAGAGAGAGTAGAAAATAAACCAGAATCTGTCACTACAATTGTTAGGAGAAAAAAAAAAACCCCACAAAAAAATGACAAAACTAACCAAAGCTAGATATGATATATAAACAATACAGAGAGACTTGAGAAATAATTTGAGGGGGCAATGCCTAATGTCCTAATTAAAATAATGTAAATGGAGGTGACTCTAGGAGACTCTGAAATCAACCTTTAAATTGTCGCTTAAGTGATCAGGATGGAAACACTGAGAAGGAAGCTCACAGAGGTGTTCAGAGTGCAACCTGCAGCACCCTTCTCACAGCTACTCTGGGCAGTGGGCTCTGCTGGCCTCTTCACCTGGTCTGAGGCCCTACCAGACTCACAAGAGTGCATTTCTGAGGGCCTCTGTGCCTCGGGGTCCAGCCTTTCAGAGGCTCCTTTCCTCCATGTGTCCATATGACTCCTTTTCCTCTTTCAAGGAACCCTCCCCCCCACTCATACTGAACATTACTGTGTAGAAGGTTGCTAAGATGGAGGGGTCATGGGGAAGGGTCACACTGCCCATTATGCCGCAAACCTCTTAAAATTACCTTTTAGGCTTTCTTGTCCTTTTGATCACTCCCTGCTGGCAGTTTCTGATTAGCCTTTACTTCAACAATGTCCCAGCCTCCCCCACTCCTCTCCTCACTCCTCCACCCTACAGGGAGCACCTTCCTACACCCCAGCCCCCAAGAAAAATTAATTTCCTACTTCTGCAAGCGCAGACTCTTTTTGGTTGCCTGAGCCCTAGCCAGGCCTCATGCCCTAGGGGTTTATCATGGTATTTCCTGAAACAAAGACAGTTACTTTTCCCAGGGAAAATTCTGCTAATAGATCTTACCACTGAGTGACACTCCCCAAAGGTGATCTGATTCAACATCTGCCTGCCTTTGACCAGTGACTGAGACTCAGAGATGAAAGAAACTGCCCCAAGTTCAAGTTCATAGGTAAGTGGTAAGGACCAGAATCCAGGTTTTCTATTTCTAAAGTGGTGCTATTCTTTCTTATTTAGAGTGCTCAACCAATGAGCAACACATCCAGCCTTTTTTAGTTTAGGTTTTATTTTGAGTTGCCCTGGCTGGCTTCAGGTTTTCAGCCTCCTTCAGCCTCCTTCGATGATGGGATTATATGCTGGTAGCAGGCCCGCCCTGGCCCCTGGGGACTCAACCCCCAGTTCTTTGTTATGTATGTCAATGTGGCCAGCTCACAAGGCCATGACGCGGGCTTGTGGTTCCCTGTTTATCTGCCTAGAGCATATGTGTCTCTCGGGAACATCTTGACCTGTTCGAGCCTCCTGATAGGGGACGGTGACGTGACGGTAACCCAAGGACGCAGTTATTACTCTTCCCTCCTCACTTTTGAGTGATTTCCCGCAGCTGTTAAAAAGATATATAAGGGGAACAAATTTGGCAATAAAGCGCGCACATGCTCCCTCCTGGATGAAGAACCTTGGTGTCCTGTGTATTTTTTAACCCCGCCATCCCTCGCCGGACTCGGCTCCGTTAGCCGGACGCGGCATCTGGAGGTCCCCACCGAGATCCGGAAAGTAGGGGTAAGCGTACGGGGCTCACCTTCTAAAGGTAGAAGGGGGAGGATTGGTTTAGAGATAATTTAAAGAGACAGGGTACGTACCATGGGTAACTCAACAGCGAAGGTTCGTCTGGCCAACGAACTAAAAGAGCTGTTAAATACACAAGGAACAGGAATAAAAACTAAGACTGCAACCGAATTCGTTGAAGTTATCGCCTAGGCTTGTCCTTGGTTTCTGACAGGAGGATTTCTCAATAATAGTGACTGGGACCTGGTGAGACATGACCTTCAGAAGTTACTGAGGGACCAGGGTCCGGATAGAGTCCCAATTGCTACTTTCTCTCTATGGAGATTGGTTAAGGATGCTCTTTTAACTGACAAAGTAAAGATTAAGGAACAACTTGCTGAATGTGAACAGGCCCTTAATCAGGTGCAGGAGGAACAAATGGCAGAATCCTTAAAGGATGAGGGTCCTCTTGAGGGCTCGGGCTCAGGGGGTAAGAAACGCCTCCAGACTTCTAAGTCCGAAAAGGATCTTGAGGACCTCAGTTCTCTTTCTGAGGAAGAGGAGGGATTAGAAAGAGAGATAGAAGAACTAGAGGGTCAATTGAGGAAGTCAAGATTAAAAACGCCTACGGCCCCGATCGCTGTTGCACTTCCTCCTTATAATCCCGATTGGGACGAAGACAACCCCAGAAGGCGCGGGGGTGTTCAGTGGCAGCCTAAGACAGTCCAAACTTTTCCGGTGATTGAAAACTTGGGTGCCGATGGACAACTGGCCAGAGCGCATGTTCCTTTAGCCTTTAAGGATATTAAACAACTAAAGGAGGCAGTTACTAATTATGGACCCCATGCCCCCTTTACATTGACTCTCTTCGAGTCTTTCTCTGTCAATCAACTGACACCTAGTGATTGGCAACAGCTTTGCAGGGCTGTGTTGTCCGGAGGGGATTTTTTGTTGTGGAAAAGTGAAAATCAAGAGAGGTGTTGCGAGCTAGCCCGAGTCAATCAGGACGCCGGCTTCCCACGGCGTAACCTTGAAATGTTAACAGGCTCGGGACAATATGCTGTCATAAATCAGCAAATTAATTATGATCCTGGGATCTATGCTCAGATAGCCACAGCAGCCGTTCAGGCCTGGAAGGCTCTACCTGTTTCAAATGCTGAAACAAAAATTTCAAAAATTGCTCAAGGACACTCTGAGCCTTATTCTGACTTCATAGCCCAATTGATGCAGATAGCGGGAAAGATATTCCCTAACTTGGAACAAGCCATGCCGGTCATTAAACAATTTGGAGCAGCGAGTGCCGTTCTAAGTTTGATGCTCAGGGACGCCCACTACAGCCGGGAAACGGGAACAGGGGCCCGCCCCGGGCCCCGGAAGCCAAGGTGTATGGGGCAATCCAGGGACGGAATGGTGCCCCGGGGAGTGGGCGACTTCGTCATCTTCCTCAGACCAACCCCTTTCTATCTGGGAGCTCCCAAGGGGAACGCAGGGAAGTGCAGGATTGGACCTCAGTTCCACCTCCCGAGCAGTACTGACTCCGCAGATGGGTCCCCAGACCCTGCTGACTGGAGCCTTTGGCCCTTTGCTGGAGGGAACTGTGGGACTGATACTGGGAAGAGGCAGCACTCTACATAAAGGGCTCAGAATTCTTACAGGTGTGGTTGATGGTGATTACCACGGGGAGTTAAAAATTGTTGCCGAGGCTACCCAAGGGATCGTTATTATTCCTCCCGGAGAACGCATAGCACAATTATTGCTGCTGTCGGCGGCGTCCCTACCCAGCCGCGCCCTACAGGCAGCCCGGGGTAATAGCAGTTTTGGTTCCACCGGCATCCCTCAAACCTTTTGGGTAGCACACTTGGACTCCCGACCACAGTTAACCATTAAAATACAGGATAAAATCTTCAAGGGGATATTAGATTCGGCTATCCCTAAAGATTGGCATCTTATTATTTTGGACCTAAAAGATTGCTTCTTTTCTATTCCCCTGGCCCCACAGGATCGCAAACGTTTTGCTTTCTCTTTACCTTCAATAAATTTTAGGGAACCCTATCAGCGGTTTGAATGGACTGTCTTACCTCAAGGAATGGCCAATAGCCCTACTATGTGTCAGTACTTTATAGCAAAAATTCTGCAACCCTTTAGGCAACAATTCCCAAACTTTTACCTCGTCCATTATATGGATGATATATTGTTGGCAGGCCCTGATAGGAAAGCACTTTTCCGGTCTTATGAAGTCCTCCAGTCCCTGTTAAAGGGGGCCGGACTGATTATAGCCCCAGAGAAGGTGCAGATTCAGTATCCTTATAACTACCTAGGATATACTATTAACAAGGTAGGGATCACTCCCCAGAGGCCTCAATTTCAGTTGAACCAGCTCAAAACCCTGCACCAATGGCAGACATTTCTGGGGGAAATCCAATGGCTGCGGCCTTCCCTCCATGTCCCTACTGGTGAACTTAAACCCCTGTATGACCTTTTGAGAGGAGACCCCTCACCCACCTCCCCGCGAAAACCAACTCCAGAAGCCTTGAAGGCGCTTAGATTGATAGAGACAGCCTTACAAGAGATGCAGGTGATGCAGGTGGACTACTCCCAGTCCTTGTTATTCATTGTTCTGCCATCAAAACTCACCCAGACTGGAGTCTTTTGGCAGACTGGTCCTATTTATTGGGTTCACTTACCTGCATCCCCCTCCCGGGTCTTGATACCTTTCCATGATCTGGTAATACAATTAGTTTGGAAAGCAAAATATCTAGGAGATGCCTTGTTTGGGAAAACCTTTGATGTTCTCATATTACCATATAATCAAGACATTCTTTCTAAATTAAGACAGGAACATGATCTCTGGTGTCTTTTCTTCTGTAGTTTCATGGGACAGGTTGACAATCACTACCCTAAAAGCAGGCTCCTTGAAAGTCTAAAGACATGTCCAATAATTTTCCCAAAGATCCTAAAAAAAGATCCTCTCCCGGGGACACACACCGTCTTCACTGACGGGGCCAAAAATGGGTTTGCTGTCGTTTCAGATGGGACCCAAGTCATCCGCAAGAGAGTGGCTGATTGTTCGGCCCAAAAAGGGGAGGTTGCAGCCTTAATATTGGCCTTACAGACCTATAGCTCGGTGCCCCTTAATGTTTTCACAGACAGTCGCTATATTGCCAGGCTCGCCTTCGCGATTGAGATGGCACCTTATATTGGAAAACAATCCACTATCATGGATCAACTACAAACAGTGCAGCTTCTTATATGGGCTAGGGCAGACCCCCTCTTCATAGGTCACATTAGAAGTCATTCTGGACTTCCAGGTCCTCTGGCGGCAGGCAACGCCATGGCAGACGCTGCCACACATGCCACTAATTTTATATATACAATAACTGAGTATGATAAGGCCCTACAACTTCATAATAAATTTCACCTAAACGCACAAACTTTGCGCTTCCGCTCAGGATGTTCCCGGGATCAAGCTTTAAAAATTGTCTCCCTATGTCCTACTTGTACACCTTTTATCCATTCTCCTTCTCTGGGAGTCAACCCAAGGGGCCTTCAGCCAAACGACATCTGGCAAACTGATGTAACTCATATTCCTAGTTTTGGAAAACTGTCTTTTGTGCATGTCAGTATAGACACGTTCTCTGGTTTTATCTCCGCTACTTTACATTCAGGAGAAAAGGCTAAGGACGTGATACAGCACTATGTTAAAACCTTTTCCTTTATGGGAACCCCTCGATGTATAAAAACAGATAATGGCCCAGCTTATATTAGTCAAACCTTCCAAAAATTTTGCTCACAGTGGGATATTATACACAAAACAGGAATCCCATATAACCTCCAAGGACAGGCCATTGTTGAACGGGCCCATCAACATCTTAAAACCTATTTGCAAAAAACAAAAGAGGGGGAGATATACCAGAATTGTCAGGGACCACAGGCACTCCTAAGCATAACTCTATTCACTTTAAATTTTTTGCTCACTGACGCCGAAGGCCGTACAGCGGCGCAGCGTCACTTTTCCCCTCCCACCATACAAAAAGCACAGATAAGGTGGAAGGATCTGGCTACAGGGAAGTGGCAACCCCCTGCTCCACTCTTGGCTAGAGTGAGAGGAGCTGTATGTGTCTTCCCTCCAGGGACGGAAAAACCCATTTGGATCCCGGAGCGCTGCACCAGACCCGTGAATGAAAATTCAAGACAAAATGAAGTTCCCAAGATGGCTGATCCTGCCGCTGTTGTTCTCACCCCTTCAAGTGAGTGCCAAGACACACCTCATGAGCTGGACACCGCTTGTGGCATTCCTTCTGGACAGGTTTGTTGAAGGAGGGCTTGACCCCCCACCTGGGAATATTCATGAATATCTTTTTGGAGCCCCTTGTGAGTGTAAGGGAGGGCCCCGGCACTCGGCCCCCTCTGGTTATATCCAGAGCGTTGATTGTGGGACTAAAGTAGCCTACATGGCGGCTGAACTCAATCAAAACATCGGAGGATTTGAGCAACCAAAATGGGTATGTGTTAATAAGCCCGGACTTGTTGTCCCTAATCCGACCGAGACTCTTGGAAGCTGTCCCGCCACTTGTCATTACACCCCGGCGATGCACATCTCCTGTTATACATCGGCCTCAATTTGTGTTAATAATCAAGGAAAACAGTATTTTGAGGCCATCCTAACTAACACCCGTGGAGAAGGGGGGACCACTTATAATTTTATTCCTTTTCTTGGTGACCGGGGAGGAGAAAGCATCACGACTCGGTTAAAGGAGGCGGGATGTGAGGGCGTCGTGGGTAAACACTCCTGCTGGCCCATGCAGGCCCCCATTGGAGTCTCTGATGGAGGGGGACCCACTGATGCTATCAAACACCTTCAGGTGATTAAGCTTTTAAAGCCGGAGATCCCTAAGCCTACATACCACCCCTTGATATTGCCCAAATCCCAGCTTCCTGATTTAGATGCCAATACATTAGATATCCTAGAAACTACATTTTCTTTACTTAACAGTTCCAATCCTACCCTTGCTGGTGATTGCTGGCTCTGCATGACTGCACCTGCCGTCACCTGCAGTCCCCATTAATTATACCATTGATGATGACAACACATGTCAATCTGGGCTACCCTTTAAGGTGCAGCCTCTAGGTGGTTTTATGTCTTGCCTTCTGGGCATGATGCAAAATAATACCTATGATGTTGATGTTGGAGTCTCTTCCTTTGGGAACTGCTCATTAGTAAAGAATTACTCTTCACCTACTCCGCCCATTTGTACCCCTAATGGTACAGTTTTTATGTGTGGTGGAAATTTAGCTTTTCCCAGGCTCCCAGCAAATTGGACTGGCGGTTGCGTTCTGGCATTACTGCTTCCTGATATCACGATTATCTCAGGAGATGAGCCCCTGCCCATCCCCAGCCTAGACACTCTAGTGAGAAGACACAGGCGAACTACACAGGCTCTACCACACTGGGGATAACGGCTGCTGTGGGCACAGGCACAGCTGGACTGGGTACAGCGATACATTCTTATCGCCATCTATCTCAGCAGCTTATAGATGATGTGCAGACCCTATCTGGCACTATTAGGGACCTACAAGACCAAATTGACTCTTTGGCAGAAGTAGTCCTCCAAAATAGGCGAGGCCTAGACTTACTGACTGCCAATCAGGGGGGAATCTGTTTAGCCTTAGGAGAAAGGTGCTGCTTCTATGCCAATAAATCAGGCATAGTTCGCACTAAAATCAAGGAGCTTCAAGAAGACCTAGAGAAAAGGAGAAAAGAATTATTCGAGAACCCTCTTTGGACTGGGATGAATGGGTTCCTGCCCTACCTTCTTCCCCTCCTGGGGCCCTTACTGGGTCTTCTTTTGATTGCAACCTTGGGACCTTGTGTTGCAAATAGGATAACTCAATTTATTAAGGACCAGATTAACATTTTAACCTCCAAGCCCATACAGGTTCACTACCAACGCCTGGAGATGGACGACTCCGCCCACGAGGTGTACTTACGACCCATCCGGAGATGAGATGTAACTGGACAGGAGCCAATACCCGAGCCCTCCTATGTATGCCTGCTTTTGCCCAGGTCCCTAATTACCCTGCCGACTTGGTGCCGTCATCCCAGACCCTTACATTCAGAAAGCTCCCTGGTCATAGCTATCCCACTGGCAAAGATGATGACTGGGATCCGCAGTTGTGTCCTGCTGGCCATGACATCCTAACTGAAAAGTGTCCGTTTACGTAGGACAAGAGCTGATCTTGTAGTACCCAGTGACGGGCAACTTCCACGCTTGCACTGCAACCTAAGCCAGGGGAATGGGACCTCCCCAGAGACGGGTAAGCAGTGCAGGGGCAGTGGACGACCTAAGACAGGGGCTACTTGATTCCCATTGACATGCAAAAAACAAAAAAGGGGGACTTGCTGGTAGCAGGCCCACCCTGGCCCCTGGGGACTCCACCCCCAGTTCTTTGTTATGCATGTCAATGTGGCCAGCTCACAAGGCCATGACGCGGGCTTGTGGTTCCCTGTTTATCTGCCTAGAGCATATGTGTCTCTCGGGAACATCTTGACCTGTTCGAGCCTCCTGATAGGGGACGGTGACGTGACGGTAACCCAAGGACGCAGTTATTACTCTTCCCTCCTCACTTTTGAGTGATTTCCCGCAGCTGTTAAAAAGATATATAAGGGGAACAAATTTGGCAATAAAGCGCGCACATGCTCCCTCCTGGATGAAGAACCTTGGTGTCCTGTGTATTTTTTAACCCCGCCGTCCCTCGCCGGACTTGGCTCCGTTAGCCGGACGCGGCAATTATAGGCATGGGCCTCTACTCCCAGAGCCATTCTTTGTTTCTGATACAAGTTAATAACTCACCTCAGAGAGCCGACTTGGTCTGTTATCAAAAGCAGCATCTTTGTCACCATTCTTTGTCCTTTTATTTTTATTGGTAATAATTTCTACGAGTAACTGAGTTGGGTAATTCAAAGTTTCTTTTTGCTGGATTAAACAGTCAGAGAACTGCTAACGTGAATGCTATCAGACTTTGTAGATATAGAAATTACCTACCCCTATCTCCTATCACTTCCCTTCTCTCAGAAAAGTCAGACCAGATAAAGAGTTTAAACAGAGTTGGAAATAACACAAATTTTGCAACTAAATCATATTTCCCACTGGCTTCCAAATTTAATGATGTTTTATCACAAGAGAAAAAAAGTTTGCCTGTAAGATAAATAACATTTAAGAAAGCAAAAAAGGGCTGGGGTTGTGGCTCAGTGGTAGAGTGCTTGCCTAGCATGCATGAGGCATGGGGTTCTATCCCCAGCACCATAAAATAAAAACTAAACAAACAAAATTAAGGTAGTGTGTCCATCTACAACCAAAATATTAAAAAAAAAAAAAAAAAGAAAGAAAGTGAAAAGGTCTTATAAACTAGTCTTCAAAAAAAAAATCAAAGTAAGCTATAAACCAGGCAAGGTTGTGTATGGCTATAATCCCAGTGACTCTGGACACAGGTAGGAGGATCACAAGTTCAAGGTCAGCTGGGACAACTTGGTGAGACCCTCTTTTAAATTAAAAAGTAAAAAGGGCTGGGGTTATAGCTGTGTTGAAGACCTCTGGGCTCCATCCCTCTTATTACAAAAAATAAGCCAAAAAAAAAAAAAAAACCAAAACAAACAAAAGCAACAACAAAAAAACAAAGGAAGCCACATGTGGTTACTCTACTGAATTAAAACCAAATCAACATATTATACCAAGCTGCAGAAAGGCTATCTGCCCAGACTGGAACATGACTTAAAAATCGCTTGCTGGTGCCTTTTTACAGCTAGTCTCTGAGTCTAACCGAAGACCAGGACAAGATTTCCCTTAGAATGTGTGGCAGGAATAAGGAGCTGAAGGCTTACTTCCTTGACCTGGCAAGGGCTGCTTTTAATATCTATTTTTAAAATAGCAAAAACTACACACTTGTACACACACACATATGCTTATAACCACTGCACGTGTGCTATTTAAAATGGCCTATTTGAATAATGGCAAAATTCTGACAAAACAATCTTAAATTTCACATGGTACTTATTTGGTTGTTGTTTTTTGACAACAATTAGCTAATCAAATCAGCTTTTTTGGGGGGCTGGGGATGTGGCTCAAGTGGTAGCTCGCTCGCCTAGCATGCGTGAGGCACTGGGTTCGATTCTTAGCACCACATAAAAACAAAATAAAGATATTGTGTCCACCTAAAACTAAAAAATAAATATTAAAAAAAAATCAGCTATTTCTGAGACCACCTCTGGTGTGATTGCTAAAAATGTCTTTCATATAAAGAAGGTGATTTTAAAGGCTGTTTTCCAGGAGGAGATATATTCAATTAGTCCATCATGGGGGTGGGGTGGGGGCGGAGAACAAATAACCTACCAGAGGTACCTGGGATATAAACATGGATAAACTTCTATTACAAGTGGAATTTAACTAGCCATGGTGGCACATGCCTGTAATCCCACAGACTTGGGAGGCTGAGGGAGCAGAATAGAAAATTCACTTTCAACAACTTTGGAAGACTCTGGTTTGAAAAATAAAAATTAAAAAGGGATGGAGCTCAGTAGTACAGCACCTATGGGTTCAATCCTCAGTACCAAAAAACAGAACAAAACCCAGATCTATAGAAAGAAACATCACATTGGTGAAAAAAAAATAATAATAATAGAATTAGAATTTAGTTTATTGAACCTAACAATGTCAATTCAGAAAAGAAAATTTCAAAAACCAGATGTGGTATTAATTTTAGAACAAATTACTAGCTGGGTATGATGTTGTACGCCTGTAATTCCAGGAGCTTGTGAGGCTCAGGCAGGAGGATCACAAATTGAGGCCAGCCTAAGCAACTTAGTGAGGCCCTAAGCAACTTAGCAAGAGAGCTTGTCTCAAAATAAAAAATAATCGGGCTGGGGATGTGGCTCAAGCGGTAGCGCGCTCTCCTGGCATGCGTGCGGCCCGGGTTCGATCCTCAGCACCACATACAAAACAAAGATGTTGTGTCCGCCAATAACTAAAAAATAAATATTAAAATTCTCTGTCTCTCTCTCTCCCTCTTTCACTCTCTCTTAAAAAAAAAAATAAAATAAAATAAAAAATAAAAAGAGCTGGAGATGTGGCTCAGTGGTTAAGTGCCCCTGGGTTCAATCTCTAGGGCCACCCTCCCCCGCCAAAAAAAAGAAAAATTACTGAGGCACTATCATCGTGTTAAATATTTGATAACAACAACAATTTTCTAAAACTATGTAACTTCTCTGAGGATTGTAAGATTGAATAATATAGTAACCTTTTCAGCTACATCTCCTTGCTTCTTCTCTCAAAAATGCTATGAGAGCCACTGATATAATTTTTCTGAATAACTTTGAACAGGGCTATTCCCATCGTATCTTGTACCAGGCAATTGTTTATTGTGTAAAATGCCAACAATGCTACACTTCTAGAACTATTTCTTAGGTTTAAATTTATACGATAAAAACAAACTTTTTCCCCCTTTGGGAACTGGGGATTGAATCCAGGGGTGTTTACTACTGATCTAAATGCCCAATCATTTTTTTTAAAAATTTTGCTTAATTTTTTAAATTTTGCTTTGTTTTGTTGTGTTGCTAGGGATTGAACCCAGGGACCTGTATATGGGAGGCAAGCACTCTACCACATGCCCAGCGCCCCAGCACCCCCCACCCACCCCGCCTTTTTTAAAAATTTTAAGACAGGGTTCTACTAAATTACCCATGGTGACTTTGAACTTCAGATCCTCCTGTCTCAATCTTCTGAGTTTCTGGGATTATAGAAATTCTTTATTTGAGCAAAATTACTGACAACTCTAGTTTTGAGACAACAGACTAATTTCCTTCTTTGACATTTTCCACTCTTTTTTTGTACTGGTGATTGAATCCATGGGTTCTTTACCACTGAGCTACATCCCCAGTCCTTTTTATTTTTTTGAGACAGGGCCTTGCTAAGTCGCTGAGACTGGCCTCAAACTTTTGATTCTCAGCTTCCTGAGTCACTGGGGTTACTAGTGTGTGCCACTGTGCCTGGCTCCATTTCCTCTTCTTTTATGTTAGAAAAAAAAAAAAGAAGAAAGAAAGAAAAAAAAAAAAAAGCTAAAATCCTAGAGTAATTTAGCAAATATTACTGCACACCTTCTTTGGTGCATATGCATATGCACAAATGTTTCAAAAGTATCTAAGTGTCCAATGAAGAGAAACTGAATAAAACTAGATAACCAGGATCACCAGCATTTCTATAAATGACCTGCTGGTTTTGTGTAGATCAACTTCTTGGCCTTCCCAAGCCTAGTGACCATGCTCTTGCCCTGGATCTGACTCACTGTCTTAGTTCTCCTTGCTAGAGCTAGATCCCAGTAAGAAGCATGTTTAGTGCTGGGCATCATGATCTGCATATGCAAAGGCAGGTCATCAAAGGGGTGAAGAATGGAGCCCAGTTAATGGGGGTGGAAGTTCAGGGAATGGGGACACTGTAAGAATTCAGAGGCCAGGCTGACTGGTAATGTTGAAGGGAGGGAGGAGACGGCTTAGCCTGGTTCTACGGGAATAGCACCTAACCTAGCTGAGCCTAGATTCTTCATTTGTAAAATCAGCAAGTAGGCTTGAAGATCTTAAAGATCTAAATGTTTGTGAATCTATAATTTTGTGGGGAAATTAATTTCAGCTCAATTCAAGGAAAAGCTTTCTCTGAATCAACCAGTTTTTCCATAATAGGCAGCTTCAGGAGGTGGTGACCTCTATTGGTAGGAACAGAGATGGGTGAACATCTGTCAGGAATCTGTGCTAGGATCTCCTGCGTCCACTAGATCAGTTGGACTAGGTTACTGCTAAAGTCTTCCAAAGTTTTCTAGAAACTTTTCCTCTTTTAAGTAGAGGCCATATTAGCTTTCACTGTAGCAGCGCTGAAGTACTCTAACTTCCAGCAAGAAGAGGGAAAGGGCAAAAGTCCGTAGGACTTAACATCCCCCATTGCCCTCTATTGAGTGAGAAGCCTGGTACCAGTACCTGACTACAGCATCTCTAACTCTACTTGCAATTCCACAAGGTAGTTATTATTCTCTTTTTATAAAAGGCAAGTGAGGCTCAGAGAGGTTAAGTAACTTATCAAGGTCATACAGCTAGTGAGTGAGTTAGGGAATTTGACTCTAGATCTGCTGACTTCAACACAACACCTTGCATGATGTTTTTCCATCTCAGAGGAGCAGCAGAATGGGAGGATGCAAGGAATACAGAGAAGGGGCAGAATGTCAGGAAAGCCACATGCACTATAAATTAGAAATGATGAACTAAAGACTACATTTGCATGGTCTGTGGGCAGAGAGGGGGTGTTTGCTTACATGCTGAGTATGAGAGGCCACCGTACTAAGAGCAGACATTTAATTGCTAAACAAGGTGTTTTTTTTTTTCCCTACACCAAGACCTTAGAACACATTAGCATTTTCTAAGGTCTGCTACAACGAAGTCTTCTATAAGATAATGCAAAATCCCTGACAACTAAGTCTACAATATCCATGAGTGAAAGTACAACCCACACCCAAATTCCCTCTCTGTCCCCACTCACTTAAGGTATGTGATGTTTAGCAAGTGTTGGGTATATTTGGCTCCTATGACTTCACAAACATGGTCTGTGAATCACCCAACAGAATCACTTGGGATACAGGTTTCTGGATTTCCCCCATTCAAACCACAGAACTGATCTCCAGTTCTGAAATATGGACTTTGAACAAGTGTTGAGGTTATTCATGTGTACGTCGGAGTTTTTGAACTACTGACTCTGCTATCTGAAGATCAGGGATCTCAGATAAGGCACAATCAAGCTATTTATGTGTTTAAAAAGCCATTCTCTGGGAGAAAACAGAATTAAATAAATTGAATCATTTTTTATTTTTTTACTTTCTATAAAGCAATCTGGGAACTGTATCCAAAATCCTATATTGAGAGGTAACATAGAGTTGTGAGTAAAAGGTGAGCTTTGGAGTAAAACCTAGGTTGTGGTTTTAACTTAGTTATTTGTCTTGGGTAAGTTAACTCTAAACCTCAGTTTTCTCATCTGTAATATGGGAATGAGAAAACCAACCTCATTGGCTAGTGAAGAATAAATGAGTCTGTTTATCTAAAGCCCTATGTGCTATGCCAGGTAAGAATACAGATGTGGTCAATTTATGTTTTTTTTTTTTAATTTTTTTATATATTTTTTTTAATTTTTGGCAGACACAACATCTTTGTTTGTATGTGGTGGTGCTGAGGATCGAACCCAGGGCCGCACGCATGCCAGGCGAGCGCGCTACCGCTTGAGCCACATCCCCAGCCCCGTGGTCAATTTATCTTAAGGATTTCAATATAACTGGAAAAATTCTCACAATGAAAAAAAAAAAACTAAAAAATATGAAAAGGCAAATATCCACAGGAAGCAGAAGAGTAGAAACTATGAGGATTGAGCAACCTTATAGACTCTCCTGGGAAGTTTTATTATGGAAGAATAAACCAGAATCCTTTGCCCAGCCACTTACAATGACAAGTTAGATGCCCAGCTCAGAGGCCACCACTTTTGGAGTATCTGCTGGGATTCCCTTACTGGGGATATCCCCAATTTTAGGCAATTACCAGTGTTGGATCTTTATTATTTGACTTGTATTCCCTTCGACAACAGGTTTATTAATGAAAGTTACTTTTTACTCTTTTATTGCTAGGTTACACATTTATGTACTTAAATGTATTGCAGTACAGCTTAGATATTGCCCACTTGCACCTCCAGAGCCACTCTACACCCTGCCCTATTGTGGCTGTAGGGAGCTCTGTTGCTCCCTGGCTTCTGATGCAGGTGGCCATTAGGGCAGGAGCAGGAGGAGAGGAAGATGATGTTTATTCCTGTGGTTCCCAGCATGTCATGCTGCAGTGAGCAGTGACTACATTCCACTCAAGTCTAATTCTATTAAGCAGTTCTCTCTTGGTTCCATTAAGTAGTCCTTCCTGTCACCCTCAGAACGAGGGTTTGTAATGGCTCCTGTTGCTGCTAGTGGCAGGGGTCTTCCCTAGCCCTTGTTATCTGTTAACTCCACTTACCACTCTAAAGGGTACTTCTCTTAGATTTTTAATCACCCTAAGTGTGCCATCTGTTTCCCACTGGGACCCTGACTAATACATGTACTAAAAGCCTTACTAAAGAAAGTCTCCTCACTCTTATTGTTCTTTCCTTTATTGATTATCTATATATTTCTAATTTGATCATACCATTTTTTTGATTTATCAATCTTAACCATTATCTAGTTATTTTCCATTGAGTTAATGCCACTTAGCTTTCCCACACCTCTCTTCCCAGCATCATTAGAACCCAGTATTTTTTCTTTCAATTAGATAGGTGAATGTAAAGACAGCCTTTATTCTTAGATAGGATGACTCAATATCATAAGGATACCTGTTATGCCTAAGTTGACTTATAATGTAATGTGATCCCAAAGAAATACCAACGACTCTTTTGGAGCTTGACAAGCTGGTACTTCATATGAAGAAATAAATTGTCAAGAATAGGCAGGAAAACACCAAAGGAAAAATTTACAAGGGGGATCAGGCCTATCAGACATCAAAACACACTAGAAAGTCTTAATAATTAAACAGTGGAGTATGCCCATATTTTAAAAAGTACACTAGTAGAAAAGAAAGTACAGAAGTAGACCCAAATACACATGGAACACTTATACATGGTAAAAGTGGCACCTCAAAATGCATGGGCTAAAAAGATGTTTAAATAAATGGTCCTGGAATAACTAGTTATATGCTTAGAAAAAAAATGGTACAATTAGATTCATACCTCATACTAGCATAAGAACAAGTTTCAACTGGATCAGGGATCTAATATTAATAAGAAGTCATACACATCTTATTAGAAAATGAGTGAATTCCTTTCTAACCTGGAAAGGCTATGGGATAAGCTTCCTATTAATAATTTGGAATTAAGTGGAATTAAAGAAAAGATTGATAAACTTCACTACATAAAAGCAAAGATTTGTGTGTGTGTGTGTGTGTGTGTGTGAAAAACACCATAAATAAAATGAAAATATATTTAAAACTTGGGAGAAAAATATCAATAATATCTATCACGGATAAAGGACTTATATACGTAATCATATATAAGTCACACAAATTGAGGAGAAAAATAGAAAACTCAGAAGAATAGGCAAGAAACATGAATAGAAAATGTAAAATAGATGATCCTAAATACATGAAAATATATTTCTTCTTATTCATAATAAAAGAATTACAAATTGAAACTATACTGAAATACGATTTCTTACCTATAAGATGGACAAAAATTAAAAAAATCATAATTACACTGTTGGTAGGTTGTAGGGAAATAGGCACTATTACACAGTGTTGGTAGACAGCAAATTGGTATAATCTCTTCTTTTGGGGGGATGGGGTGGTACCAGGGATTGAACTCAGAGGCACTTGGCCACTGAGCCACATCCCCAGCCCCATTTTGTATTTTATTTAGAGACAGGGACTCACTAAGTTGCTTAGAACCTTGCTAAATTGCTGAGGCTGGCTTTGAACTCAAGATCCTCCTGTCTCAGCCTCTAGAATGGCTGGGATTACAGGTGTGTGCCACTGCACCTGGATTGGTATAATCTTTATGGAGAAAAATGTCACAATATATATTTAAAATGCACACACAGGCACATATACTATTTTTTGATCTAGGAATCTCACTCCCAAAAATTTACCCCAAAGATAAACCAACAATGCAACACATATATTCATAGCATCTTTGTTTATAAGTTACATGTACTGGAAACTATTGACATGCCCATATATATAAAACATGAGTACCATGAAGCTGTTGAAAAAAGAAGAGGAAGATCTCTATGAACTAATATGGAGCAATTGCCAGGATCTATTGTCAAATGAAGAAAGCAAAGTGCAAAACAGTTTCAGTAATATGCTACTTCTTTTTTTGTAAAAGAGAATAGGAATAAGAAAATATGCCTGTATATATTCATTTATGCAAAAAAAAAATAGGAGAAATACACCAAAGATGAGCAAGACTTGTTACCCTCAGGGATTGGGTGGAATTGGGTTGCAAAGAAAAGAAAAAAATATCATCAAAGATGGTGGTGAGGGGAACTAAAGTGGGAAAAGCAGAAACAAATAAACCAGCCAAATTGCAAATGAATAAGATAACCAGCACCTCAGGAGGAAAATAAAACTCCAGTAATTTTAAGCCCTGTGTTCAGACATTACATCCTTAGTCTAAAGACAAAAGAACTCTCAACAAATATTAGATAGAAGACTAGACAATAGGCTTCTTTTTCAAAGAAGCATGAGTAGTCTGTGTATTCTAGGGTTGAGCAAATAAGTAAATATATTGCAGATAATGAGAGCCAGGTTTTTGTTGGAAAAGAGTTACAAATATAAAAAGTAGGAAGGAGAATGAATCCTGTTTCAGTGTAACCTTGGATTTTTTGATATAGTGGTACTAGATAAATATGATATCTAGTGGTACTAGATAAAAATGATAGGTACAGATTTGCATGCATATGTATTTACAGATAATCCACTTCTAAAAATCCTCCAACTAAGAGGGTCTAGAATCAATGATAGTCCAATAGCAATAAGCATATCCATCATGCAGATCTTGGTTCCTATATATTGTTCTTGGCTAAATAGTAGTAGGGCCTCTTAAATAAATGTTATTATTATTATTACCAGTAGTAGTAGTAGTAGTAGTAGTAGTAGTAGCAGCACTGGAGACTTAACCCTGGGGTGCTTTACCCCTGAGCTATATCCCTAGCCCCCCTTTCTAAAAATATAATATATATTTTTTAAAAAAGGGGGGCTAGGGATATAGCTCAGGGGTAAAGCACAATATCTTTATTTTATTTTTTAATGTGGTGCTGAGGATCGAACCCAGTGCCTCATGCATGTGAGGCAAGTGTTCTATCACTGAGACACAACCCCAGCCCCATCCCTAGCCCTTTGTAAAATTTATATTGAAACAGGGTCTTGCTAAATTGCCTGGACTGACCTCCAATTTGCAATCACTGCACCCGGCAAGTGGTTGATTTTTGGACCGAGGCAGAGAAAGTAAAAGCTGCCAGCTTGAAGGGGCTCTTATTGGCCAAATCTGGGACAATCTGAACGTCAAAATACTTAATAATAGTAAACATTTCTAGCACTTTGAATAAAATCAGAATCCATTAGTTCGCACTAATGAATAGTAAATGGGCAAACCCTTCCTTACTATAGGAAGCCAACTAATATAAAAGGAATGACAAAATTAAAATCACCACGTGGCAACCAAAATAATCCATGCAACATAGGAACATTCTATCAAATAAATACTGTACTAATTAAGCCTGGCATGAAGGAGCACACCTGCAATCCCAACAACTCAGGATTGCAAGTTTGAGGCCAGCCTGGGCAATTTAACAAGATCCTGTCTCAAAATAAAAAACAAAAAGGCCTGGGGATGTAGTTCAGTGGTACAAAGTCCTGGGTTCAATCCTCAGTAGTGGGGGGGACGGGCAGAGGGGGAGGAAGAGGAAAAAAAATCCACCCAAGAATCAACAATAGATGTTAAAACTGGTGAATGAAAATTTGTGGGGTAACAAAGTATCAACATGGTTTCAAAGAATCTCACTAAGACACACTTAGTAATTTTACAATAAGAGAGTGGATATAAACCAAAATACCACCAGGTAGGCAAAGCCAGTATCCTCAGTATGGGAGAATCAATACCTCCTGACACACAGCACCATAACACCTAAACACAATATCACCTCTGTGGCATTCTTGCAAGAAAAGATATAAAACTAAATTTAATCATGAGGAAACATCAGACAAACCCATACTGAGGAGCATTCTATCAAATAAATAGTCTGTACTAATCAAGAATGTCAATGTTATGGAAAACAAAACATCTGAAGAACTGTGCAACCTAAAGGAAAATAAACAGACAATTTTCTTCTGTGATAACAAATATTATTCCCACAACTGGTGAAATCTGAATAGGTCTACAGATTATAGTATCAATATTTATTTCCTGGGTTTGATCATTGCATCAGAGATTTTTTTTTTCTTTTTTGGGGGGGTCTTTTTGCAGTAGATACAAATTGAAATATTTTGATAGAAAGGAGCATTCTGCCTGCAGTTTATCCAAATAGTCGAGAAACAGAAAAGGATAAAACAAATGTGGTAAAAATGTAAACATTTGGGGAATTTGAATTGACAATATACGTCACTTCCTTGTACTGTTATTGCAAACTTCCTGTTGGTCTGACATTTTACATATATGTAGTATATATATATATACATGTATATACTATGTATACTATGTATATGCATATGTGATCTCTTTTTAGCTTTTTATTAAATTTTATTTTTTAAATTTTTGATAGAACTTTTATTTATTTATAAATGGTGCTAAGAATCGAACCCAGTGCCTTACACTTCTAGGCAAGAGCTCTACCACGGAGCCACCACCCCAACCCCCAGCTTTTTCTTTTTTAAATAAGCTTTTGATTTAGGAGTTTCAATGGTAGGTCTTGGAAGTATGTATTTTTTTTAATATTTATTTTTAAATTGTAGTTGGCCACAATATATTTATTTATTTTCACGTGGAGCTGAGGATCAAACCCAGGACCTTGCATGTTCTAAGTGAGTACTCTACCACTGAGCCACAACCCCAGCTCTGGGAAATATGTATTTTTTTAAGATCTTTCATTATATGATTCATAATGTGGTATAAGAATCATCCTCTGCCTCAGTGTAATAAGTTATTGAAAAGATAAAAAAGATAAGTACCCAGGTACCTACCATCTAACATTAAAAACTAACAAAAACCCATACATACCCAAATAAAAATTAAAGTTCTTGGGCTGGGGTTGTGGCTCAGTGATATAGTACTTGCCTTGCAGGCATGGGGCACTGGGTTCAATCCTCAGCATGACATAAACAAAATAAATGTATTGTGTCCATGTACAACTAAAACTTTTAAAAAAGTTTTAAAAAATTATATTCTTCTATTCCCTTTTGTCCCTTCCTAGAGGTAATCATTATCCAAAATTTGGGTCTGTTGTTCTGATGCATGTTTTACATTTTCCAGATCATGCACAGTCACTGCAGTAATAGAAAAGGCAGAATCTAAGTAGGTGGGCAGATATGTTGAAGTGCTCTTCTGATTGCTTCTATTTTCTCAGTGAAATAAAAAGCAAGGTTTTCAGTAGAGACCTAAGGTAGAAGCACAATGGAAGATGTGAAGAGAAATGAGATAATAAATAGACATCTAAGATAGTGATAGGCAGCACAGACCTGTATCTTCAGCCTTACTAGGTACTGACAAATTACCTTCAGAGTAATTGTACCATTGTATACTCCTACCAGCAGTGGATGACTATTTCTGATGTTCCACACCTTCATCAATACCCCATATCACCAGTTTTAAAAGTTTTGTTAACTTGATGGTTGTGAACAGTTTTAATTTCTCAATTACCTGTGAATTATTTGCACCTTGTATTCTGTGAAGTCACCCATTCATATTCCTGGCCCATTTTTTTTTTATCCTTTGCTAATTTTTTTATTGACACATATTAATTACACAGAATTGTAGGATCATTGTGGCATATTCATACAAGCATATAACAATTTCATCAGTTTTCCTCCCTAATGCTTCCCCTAATCCTCTCCTCCTCTCTCCTGTTATTCCCTTGCCCTACCGCAGTATTCCCCCTTCTACTTTCATAACACTACTTTTTGTTTCTAGATTCCACATGGGAGAGAAAATCTAACACTTGTTTTTCTGAGTTTGGCTTATTTTGCTTATCATGCTCTTCAGTTCCATCCATTTTCCTGAAAACAGCATAATTTTGTTCTTCTTTATGGCTGAATAAAACTCCTGTGTGTTTGTGTGAGTGAACAGACGCCTAGGTTGATTCCATAATTTGGTTATTGTCAATTGTGCTATAATTAACTTGGGGATGCACGTATCTTTAAAGAATGCTATCTTTGCTCATTTTTCTAATAATAACCTTTTTCTGGTTGACTTGCAAGTTCTTTATGTAGTTTGGATAATACTGCAATATTTATATTATGACTGTACAAATATTTTCACTGTTTTGCCTGTGACCATTGCTCCTTTCTTGTATAACCATGTGTTTTTCCTAGAGTTAATGACTTCCTTGTTTCCATTTGCCTGGTTTTCCATTTACCTGTGATTTCCCCTAAAAAGTCTATGCCTATCATCCTATCAGAAATTAATTATTATACATTCATATAAATGAGTTTGCTCTGTGTGTGTGTGTGTGTGGGGGGTAAGGGGATTGTACCCAGGGGCACTCTATCATTGAGCTACATCTCCATCCCTTTCTGAGACAGCGTCTTGCTAAGTTGCCCAGGCTGGCCTCAAACTTGCAATCTTTCTGCCTCTGCATCCCAAATCACTGGGATTATAGGCCTAGGCCACCAAGCCTGGTACTTCTTTTTTTTTTTTTTTTTTTTTATTTGTTCTAATCGGTTATACAAGACAGCAGAATGCCCTTTGACTCATTGTACACAAATGGAGCACAATTTTTCACTTCTGTGGTTTTGTCCCTTGAAGTTTTCACTGAGCCATCTATCCTCTTGTTCTAATTTGTGCTGGTTGCTTTCTGGATGGCTACACTGCTGACATTCTGGATTTTCTATGTATAGTCTCCTGCATTAGATTCTTCATTTCCCAAATCCCATGTCTCCTTATTTAATGTTGTGTTTGTCACTTATATCCCAAAAGCTTCCCTCCAAAATTTGCAAGTTTGAGGAATACCTGGGCAACTTACCAAGACCCTGTCTCAAAATAAAAAGAGCTGGGGATGTAGCTCAGTGGTAGAATGCCCTTGGGATCAATATCCAGAAAACAGGAAGAAAGAGAGACAGGTAGAAAGAAAGAGGGAGGGAAGGAAGGAAGGGAAAGGAAAGAAATCTCTTGTTCTACCTACTTTACCTGCCTAAAACAATCTCTGAGAAACATGATGTTCTTTACTGCCTTTGAAACTTTTGAGCAAAAGTTAACACATATTTTAAAAAGTAATGTTGATTACTATAAGAATTTCTCCAGGGATGGAAAGATAGCTCTGATATACAGTGCTTGCTTAGTATGCACAAGGCTCTGAGTCTGATCTCCAGTACCACAAAAACAAAACAAGTCTCCCCCACAAAAACAAAAAACTCTACCAAGAAATCAAAAACCAAGTAGCCTACCCCCCCCCAAAAAAAAACCCACTACAATTCACAACTATAAAAGAATTTCTCCAAATCTTTTTGACCACAGTTAAGCATTCAAACTGGGTACAGTGGCACATGCCTGTAATCCCATGTACAAGGAAGGCTGAAGTGGATAATCCCTTGAATTCAGGAGTTTGAGATAAGCTTGGGCAACACAGCAAGACCTTGTCTCAAAAAAATCATAAAAATCTGATAAGATCATCCAAGAGTTTCAAGTGACCTCCATTTCAGCCCTTTGGGGGAGGAACAAGGTAGCAAATCATAAGAAAACTCAAAAGGAACTCATGAGGAAACAGAAAATAAGTTTGTCACACAGAAGCAATAACCTTTGGATTTCTGGTTCTGTGTTTGCAGGTTGTGCCTCCTATCTTCAAAGATTCCCCCCATTTCTTCTCTATCACATGAAAAAGGAATTTCACACCCCAAGATAAGAAACTATGGATGCTGCAAATCAGAGGTGTGGAGAAAAAAACGACCATCATAGTTACCGTTCAAGCTCTTTTTCTGTACCACCACTGTTTACAAAATGCCAGCAGGACAGAAAACACCAAGTACAACAAAAAGCAGTCATTTCTCAGGAAAAAAAAAAAAAAAGTTTGATAGTTCTGGTGATAGGGTGAGAAGAGTCCACAGAAGCTCTCTCTGCTAAGAATCTTTAGATGATAACTGCTGCCCACTAGAGTACCTATATTAAAACATTTGTGGTTTTGCAGTAGGACCAAATATTTGATGTGACTGAAAATATCATACTACAGAAGTTTTACTAACCTTTCAGAAAGGAATGAGACCAACTAGCCCTGACACTCTTTTCTTTCTCTTTTATAAACATGTAGCTTTGAATTACTGTAAATAAAACAAACATGCTGTACTGTCATGCAAAGGTGACCATACCAATTTGTGTAAATAATCTGAAGGTAGTTGACTCCCACTCTGCTGTGGTTTATGCACTCACAAGTTGTTTTCATCTGTGACTCTCCTCCATATTTTAGTAAGGAAGCATCATACCTAGTTTATCTAGTAGTTTGAGGAATAATGGCAAAGGAGCAGTAAAATTCAGCTCCTTTTCTAGAGATGAGGAAATAAGTGAATATTTGAGACAAAGCCGGAATTTAAAACAACTGCAAATATCGAGGTGAGAATGGATTCATGATATTCTCTAGACAATTATTTAAGATTTCTTTCCCCCAAAGAAAGCATTTTAAAACTCATAATAAGTTCCTGGGGCAAAGAAACGAAAAACCATTCACTGTGGGTGCACTGTGTCTCATCACATTACTTAAGTTACCTTTCATTTAGCCCTTTTATACATGAAACTTGGGCTCAGGGATGCTGGGACCTCCTAAGCTATGCAGCTGGGATAGGGAGGAGGAAAGTCTGAGTCTCCAGCAGACAGACCTTTCACCATAACAATGTTTGATTTCCCCAACAAGAATCACCTTTCTGAAGATATAAAATCCAGCAAACCACATTCTCTCCACCGACCTCGTAAACAGGAAAACTAGGGAAAGAATACTTTACGATCCAGCTAGGATACCCCAAACCTGTTCCATCCCTACATTTGTGGCTTCTACATCAAAAAGCACCCCAAAGCCATTCCTGATCAAATCATCAACTCTCTTACGGTTCCCTGAAGTTCAGAGCTTGGAATCTTCTGCCACTTTGCCTCTGAATCCTGTCATTTTTCTCTTTCCTGTAGAATTTCTTGGCTGCGACCAGGCTCTAACCATCAGGCTTCCCGCCAGGCCCCTTAACTTGCTGCTCGTCTTCAGTCAGTCTGGCTCCTTCCAGAGTCCCTCAGCTCGGACTGTTCTCATCTCAACCCTGCCTCTTCCGTCGGTCACGCTGTTTCCTCTGCTTGGAAGGACCTCTTTCTTTCCCGGCCCTCTCCAATGATCGGAGAACTCCTACACAGACTGCGCGCCTCGGCTTCCAGCCACCCTCGCCTCCCTCCACCCCGGCTCTGGGACTGAACGCGGCCACGCAGCCTTGAAGCGAGCATCCGTCACCCGCGGCCGCGGACCCAACCTCTCAGGATCCGCCGCTGGCTCTTCTCCCTCCCCGCTCGCTGCCCCACCCGCCACCTGGTTGTGTAGGGACTGCGGGGAAAGCCCTCAGTTCTTCCCAGAATAGAGAGCAGCTGCCAACTTCAGGCTGCCGTCCGCCGCGGGGTTCCGAGCGCGCAGAGTCCGGGCGGAGAGGACAAGACCCCGGTAACTTTGGCCTTCCGCCTCACTTCACGAGTCGGGAAACTGAGGCCCGGGGCCGGGAGCAACTTCCCCGGGTGCAGACCGTGAGGGCCCGCCGGGTCCCGGGCCCTAGGTGTCCTGACTCGCGTCCACGATCCTTTGACCACACGCGCCGCCTGGTTGCCTCCCAGAGCCGAACCGGAGTGCTGGTCCCCGAGCAAGCGCACCGCCGAGAACGCGCAGGAAGCCAGTCTCGGCCAACTCGCTGCGAAAGTTGTCTTCCAGCCTGGCCTCGCCTCTCACCTCCGAGACACACCTTCCCGCTTGCCGTGGCAGCCGCGCACTAACATCCGGTCCACCTTGCGCACACCCCTCTCCATACTCACACGCAGCCCCTCTCCCTCCCACGCCAGCGGCTCCCAGCCGCTCCCCCGCGCCCCTCGCGCGCTCCCACCCGCGCTCGGGGCGCGCCAGCCCCGCTCCGTCGCTCGCCCGGCCTGTGCGCCGTGGCCGCCCGGGGTTCTGGCGCTCCAAGCCCTAGCCCGGGGCCGCGACTCGCTTCCGCCCGCCGGGCGCGGAGCTGGAGCCGGGGTAGCCCCGCCGAGCGCTCAGAGCGCTGGGGGCGTGAGGTGAGGGGCGCAGCGGCGCGGGGCTGGGAGGGGGCGCTCGCTCGCTCACTCTCGGCTGCGCACACGCCCGTACAAACTCTCACACAGACACACGCGGGGTGCGCTGCCGCCGCCCGCCGCTGCTCCTCCTCCCGCCACCGCCTTGAGAGGGAGAGAGAGGGAGGCAGAGAGAGCGCTTTGTCCGCGCGCCGCCGCCCGGCCCGGGACTCTGCCCCGAGGAGGCAGCCGCGCCGAGTCCCCGCCTCCGCCTCTGCCCCCGGGCGGGCCGGGCCGGCCGCGGTGGGGGGAGCCAGGCTGAGGGTGAGGGTGGGGGTGGGTGGCGGGCGGGCGGAGGGCGGGGAGGGGGGGCGGAGGAGGAGGAGGAGAGACGAGGGCAGCGGAGGAGGCGAGGAGCGCCGGGTACCGGGCCGGGGGAGCCGCGGGCTCTCGGGGAAGGGACGGATGATGAACAAGCTTTACATCGGGAACCTGAGCCCCGCCGTCACCGCCGACGACCTCCGGCAGCTCTTTGGGGACAGGAAGCTGCCCCTGGCGGGACAGGTCCTGCTCAAGTCAGGCTACGCCTTCGTGGACTACCCCGACCAGAACTGGGCCATCCGCGCCATAGAGACCCTCTCGGGTGAGCACTCAGCGCTGCCCCCTCCCCCCGCCTCGCCCCGCTCGGGTCGGGACGGCTCCCGCTGGGAGGCCGAGTCCGGCGGGCGGGCGGCGCCCGGCGGGGGGCTCCCGCGCCCGCAAGCTCACTTCCACGCACCAGACCCTTAACTCTTGCCGCCCGCCTGCTCCTGGGACGGCCCGCTCCCCTCCCCCAACAGCCCCAGGCTCACCCCTAGCCCTCCGGGCCGCAGCCCAGGGGCGCTCCCGGTGTCCCTCCAAGGGTCCCTGAGGCTCTCTGGGGGCACCCTATGTTCCTCTGGTGCTCCGAACTGCTCTCCAGAGCTCCCACCCCCACCCTTCCAGAGTCCTCTGTACCCCCTCTTCCCTGATTTTTCTGTTACCCCCTTTATCAGGGGACTTCCCCAAAATCCAGCATCTTTTCTCCTGGCCGGACCTTCCTCCTTCCCATGCCTCGTGCCCTGGACCTCTCGCCCTCTGGCGTTCCCCTGAGCCGCACTCTCTTTTCAACCCCCCCTCCCCACCTTGCCCCAAGGCCCCCCACTTTCTGCACCCCTCGGCTCCATCCTGCTGAACCCCTTCGATGCCCAGGGGCTCCCCAAACCTCAGCCCCTGGACGACGGCACATCTCCCTCAGTCCTTTGCCGAAGCTCAGTCCCCTCTTGCTGATCTCAAGCGCTCCTATTTTTCCCTGAATTTTTTGTCCGATTTTATTGAGAAGAACTCGGGGCTGGGGGCTTTCCGCCGTCCGTCCCCCTGCCTCCCGCTTGGCCAGAAGCACCTTTTTACGAGGTGCCCTGTCTCAACTCGGTGGGGGCCGGGGCTGAGAACCGGGAAAGAGGCGACCGGGGGGCCCGCGAGCGCGCTGGAGCCCAGACGGGAGTCGGAGAGCGACACACACACACTCGCGCGCGCGCACTCCCCAACTCTCCCTCCCTCACTCGCACCACTCGGAGCCGCGCTCGCCCCCAGTCCCCCAGCCTGCGCCCCCAGACCCTGGGTCCGGCGGGAGCCCCTTCCCCAAGGGCGCGTGGGGTGGGGGCGGGGCGGCGGCGAGGCCAAGGTGACACCCAGAAGCTGGCTGGGACCGGGCTCTCGCAGTAGTCGACCCGGGGGGGGGGGGGTTCGGCGCGTCTTCTCGGGGCCACCAGGAGGGAAGAGAGACTGGGGGAGCGCAGTGGAGCCTTCGGGTTTGGGGTTAGCAGAATGGGGAGGTGGGGGCCTGGAGAGGAACGGGGCCGCGCCAGCCCTGCAGCTTGAGTTTCAAATGAGCTCATCCTTTCAAATTGGCGCCGCTCTTTATTAAATTTGTTTTTCCGGTAATGCCACCCACAGCTATACCTGGGGTCGGAACCCGGCTTGCGCCCTTCCCACCTCATTACGAGACCCCGAGCACCCACCTTTCTTCACACTGGGCACCAACTTAGCCCAGCTGGAGCCTCGTAGAGACCCCTGGTGGGCGCCTGAAGGCGGAGCCCTAGCGTGGAGTTGTGTGCGTGCCCCTCCTAGACCCCCGCGGGTTTGATCTCAGGAAGATTCTGAGTGCTTTAAATTTTTGTTTTAAAGGTAAAGTGGAATTGCATGGGAAAATCATGGAAGTTGATTACTCAGTCTCTAAAAAGCTAAGGTAAATACATTTGCTTAGTTTTTCTTTCTTTGCGATTGGGCTTACATATAGGTAAAAACAACAACAACAACATAAGCCTCGGCTTTTAAAAACGTGTTCTTATAGTTTTTTTTTTTTTAAAGGTTTTTGTTTGTTTGGATAGTGGAGATACATAATTTAGAAAGTTCCAATTTTTTACTTTCATTATATAAGGTGTTTACTGTACTTGAAAAATAACTGGGGCTCAATTGGAGGTCAGGATAGTTAGGTGGGTTCAGTTCGCTGGGACCATTTGTTTATCAAAAGTTGCCTCCCACCCCCCACTTCCCACTCCCACCCCTATCCCCAGCACAATGGCAACAAATACTTGTCAAGACTTCCTGTGAGATGTTAAGAGTAAATATTTACTGTGTCAGCTGAATTGCTTAACTAAACCACGGGATTAATTACTTTTCTTTTTTAGATAGTGTAATGTTGAATAATAAAATAGTAAGGGGTCAATATTTTGCATAGCATTCTACAGAAGTATGTTGTTTGTATTGCATGGTAGTGAAAAGCCAGACTTTAAAAGAGAAAAACCAAAAAGTCACTGAGAAAACTGAGTCTTGCTTTTGAGCATTTTGTTGTTATTGTTGTTTTAAGAAATTTTTGAGGCCAAACAAATATCTCAGTGAAATCGTTAGATTTAACTGCACTATTGTTAGTGAAGGAGTAGCAAATTTTGTGGGGTTTGGATTGCTCCACAGTGATTTGCTAACATGAAAAATATCTATGAGGGAAGAATGAGCGAGAACATCTTTGTTTAAAGTATATTGTGGACTTTAAATTCGGGCCCTTTATTACTCATTCTAATCTTGTGTATTGTCTAACTTAGCTTATATCCCATTCACATACACTTCTTCATTAAGTAGCTGAATTGGAGACTAAGTGTTTTTGATTTACCACCTTTCCAATTTGTAATAATGTAGTAGCCATTTGATTTTTGCCAGGATTGATGCATTTTAAAATAATCTACCTTCATTTTATAAATGCTTAGATGTATTTTGAAGGGATTTTTAAAAATTGTGTCTACTTTTCCAATTACATTTTAAATCGTAACAGAATATCTTTTGTTTGCAAGTGATTCTGTAATATATTAGAAATTAATTAAAAAAAAAAAGAGCTAAGAGTTATGACTTACAGTTTCATGTGTCATGCAAAGCTATTTCTTCTTTTGGGAAAAATGTAATGCATAGCTGATTGGTTTTCAATAAATATTCTTAATTTGTAAATTTTTCTTTAATATTACTTTTGCTGAAGAATTCCAGGTAGAAGCTGATTGGTATACTAAGTATTTATTGTAAATTTAAATAACTCATCCCACAGCACTTTAAAATTTGATGAATATATTGAACAGTGTTTGAAAGAATTCCCAAGATGTTAGCACTATGTTTCTATAAATGCCTGTTGGCCGCTTAGCTGTTGTGAATCCTTTTGGGGGTTATAATTAGTAAAAATCATTATAATTTTAACTTCAGTTAGTTGGTGTCTCATTTCATGTTGTAATATATGTCATTTAATTTAGCAATATAAGTGAAATACTAGTTTATTTAAAGTCATTAACATCATCTAAAACTTAACAAGCATGCTACTTTATAGTTTTTATTTGAAATTCATAGATTATTTACTGTTAGTTGGAATGTCATTTAAATAATTTTGTTCTGTTTGTATGAGTTAAAATTCAGAAGTATGTTCCAAGTTTTTTGCATAAATTAAAAAGAACACTCTAGAACTTATCCAGCCCTATTAGTCCATAATTTCTCTGAATACGCTAGTGATATGAAATATCCAGGAGGTAGATTAAAATGTGCTGTATATGATTCACTACACTTGAGGATGTTTAACATACCAAATGTATGCATAAGCTGCTGTTATAGAGGAGTTTGCTTCATTTCTGATTGGATGTCTTTAATACATTTTTTCCTTTCCTTTATTGGCTTAAAATGTGGAAATTAGCTACATGGACTGTAGGCTAAGGGAGAGAGAGCTTTAACTGGTGGTGTAAACTGAGTTCAGACTCTTGGGATGAGGCAGCTGTGTGTTATCGTGTAGTACTGGGCACTACCACGCTGGTGGCTTTCAAAAGCCAGGGTACTGTGACATTTGAAACCAAAGCTTTCAAGTTATATGGTGACTATTTTGGTGCTTTTTTGTTGCATTTTTTATGAAAATTAACAAGTTAAAAGTAAATTTGTGAGCGCTAGTTCAGTTCTATATGTGGTTTTTGTGTTAGTTGAAGTGAAAATGTGAAGAAAACAATTCATCCTCACTGCTTGCTTACTTAAAAAATGATTCAACAATTGAGTGCTAATTTTCTGTATATTGTAGTTATTTCTTTGATTTCTCAAGAAGAAATTTTAATATCTGCATCCTAAATAGATATTTTTTATGACTAATGATAATTTGTTTTGTTTTGTTTTTTAAATGGACAGAATGCCCTTTTTTTTAAATTTATTTTTATGTGATGCTGAGGATTGAACCCAGTGCCCCATGCATGCTAGGCAAGCACTCTGCCACTGAGCTACAGCCCCAGCCAGACTAATGATAATTTGGAAGGAGATTTTTCTATCTTAATGTATGAAATTATTGGCATGTTATTTGTTTACCAGTTGGGTCTTTTGTTAAATGTCTTTCCAACATCATTTTACATGTGCTGTTACACAGTAGACTAGATACTGTTATTTTCTCACTCAGAAATTGTTTTTTTGGCCATATGTGTTTCATTCTTCTTAAATGCAAATTATTGTAATGTAAACCACACACAGAGTATCTATTTCTCTTATTTCCTAAGTTGGTTTCAGTCTCTCTTGAATGCATCTTTTTTCCTCTATTCATATTTTGGTAATATATTATGGCTTAAAGATTTATTAACGAGGAAAAAACTGGTAACTATTAAAATACTGTTCAAAGTTGTGGAAACTTCCTTGAGAGAAATTTCATTTTTGGCGTTGATGAAAGTTTACTTAAAAAAAAAGTCATATACACACACAAACATATATTGCATAAATTGTTTTGAGCTAAGACACGCTAACTTGAATGTGCTTTTGTATCTAAAGTTGAATGATTCTGTGAGAAACAAAACTTTGAAAAATGCAATTTCTGCCCACTTGTAGGAAGTTACTAAGTAATTCTAGACATGCTTCCACTGAGATGGTGTGAATACTATGAGGTAGTGTAGGAAAAAGCTATGAATTTGTCTTTCATGAGTTAAAAATCAGTAATTGTGTTCTCTCCCATGCAAATGAATTTGGTCTCCTATAGGAATGTTAAAGAAAACAGTATCTCAATTGTATTTTGCTTGTATGTACTACATTGTGTATAGTTGAATTAAATACCAAAAAAAAAAAAAAAAACCCACCCAACCTCAAGTCTTCCTACAACAAAGGCTTTTGCTGCATCAATTTTTAATTTTCTAGAAACAGAAAAGACTTTATTAGGTTAAAATCATATGGTAGCTCTTTTCAAGAATTTGTTGAATAAGAAATTAATACTTGGATTTAATTATATAGATTTCATGTGTGGATAGAATACATTAATACAAAATGCACAATATCAAACTAAGATTTTTTTTTTTTTTTTTTTTTTTTGGGGTTTTGGAGTTGGACATTTAGTTTCCCATTTAAAAAAGGTTGTTTTCATATAGTTCTAGAAAATACACATTTTTGTGATCTCTAAGAGATAAATATTAGAGTTCAAACAGAAGCAATGGAGAAAAAAATAGTTGGTAATTTAATGATGTAATTTTAAAATTTGAGTTTATCTTTTTAAAAGTCTGTTCATTAGATTTTTAACATTTTGTTAAATAATAAAACCAATGAAGTCTACATATCAAAATAAGTTTTATGTATTGGTTGAGTTTTTTCATTTCACCAAATACATATTGATTTTAAATTGTAAGGTCTTAATTTATAGAAATACTAGCTGACCACCTAAACACTCATTCTAAAAGGTAATTGGTAATATGTAGTACATTTGACAAATTGTGATTTTTCAATAATAAAAATAATGTTTCCTTGTTGCCATAGCTGGTAAGATGGCCAGTAGAAATGGTGTTAAGTTTTGTGTTTTACTGTGTTGAAAAAATATTACTAATCTTTCAATCTTTCCTCATCATTCAATAGATGAGGAAAGATTAGTAATATTTGTACAAAATCTTCTATACATAATGATTCAAAGTACAATATATTTTCTTTAAGAAAGTTAAAATATTTTTAAAGGGATTAGAGGATTTTGAACTAATTACTTATCAAAACTATTATTTCACTACTATTTTGAGTAAACAATTTTTTTTAATGGAGTTTGCTCCAGGTTTTTTTAGTAGGTTGGGGAAGAATGTAAATGATAGTGAATTGAGCATAAAAGGATAGTAACCTGGGTACATTTATTAGAAGTCAGCAAATCTGTGGAAAACAGATTTTTTATAGAAATCATTTGTACAGTTTGATACTTTTAAACTTTCTAAATATTTGCAGTGTACAACTGAATCACTCTTCCAAGTCTATGAACGAAACCCTCAAAAGTAGATGAGCAATTAATTGGTCAGAGTAGTTAGAGGATATTACCAAGCTAAATGTGTCATCACTGTGATTCAGTGGGGTGTGTGCAAGAGTGTGTATGTGTGTGTGTGTGTGTGTTGTGGGGGACAGTGGTTTCAGACAGATGGTGTCAGGAGGGAAGAGGAGATCTTTAATTGAACAACAGTTGATCTGGATTTCAGTCCTGACCAGGCTAATGAAAATCATTAGGTGATTGAGACTTGTAAAGGGGATCAGCTGCAATGGTATTTGCCTTAAATGAGAGCACTTTAGGTGGTTAACCTTGTTGTGGAAGTGAAGTCATAGGCACCTGTGGTTGCTTTTTTAGTGAACATGCTACCGAGAGGACCATCTACTGCAAAATCTGCCTTCTTTCCTTTTGACTTGGATTTATCCTCTCATGAGTGTGATTCTGTGAAGGTTTCAGTGATCCAAAAGCTATTTTTAAGTATTAGAAAATTTCAGCTTTGAATGTATATTTTCATTTAGAAATTGTATAGTTTGGAAGGTAACCCATTATTTTGCATAGCACAAACTGAATCAGTCTCATTAGAAGCAGTGTAGCATTGAAATGGTTTTTTTTTTTTTTTGGAAGCTGATAAGGTTGAATTATAGATTTCAAATTTTATTTTTTAAAATTAAACTTAAATACCACTAAAGTGTCTTCAGAGCTCTTTTCAGTGTTTGAGACTGGTGGGGCTTGGCTAAACCAATTTTTAAAAAATTTATGCTCTAAAACTTTTAATCAAAAGCATAATCTCTCAAAATCTATGGCCACTTAATTTGAGGGATGGGAGAGTTCTGTTTAAAAAAACGTGCCCAAATAATTTATTAGTGAAGTTTTATTCTTCCTACATTAAACTTCAAGTTCAAATTAGTTTGGGTAGTCTTTCTAAACAATGTCATCAAACAGAGAATAGCAAATAAACAAGCACCTACCAGTACAGATAACAGCTTTTCCTCCCATTTATTACCATTAAAACATTTAAAATTGTTTTCTTCATAATTTGACTTCATGCTTACAAACTTATAATTTTCATTTGGTGGCATGGACTGTATGGCTTCTATTTTGGGCAGCAAAATTGCAGAGTGCTCAGAGCATCATTTTTAAGGTTTTACTTTTCCTGTTTTGATCATGGATTTTAGTCTGAAAAAGTGAAGAAAAATAATTTTCTTTTACAGAAAACTTTAAATTTACTTGCTTCAGCTACCAAAAAGGAGGGAGAATACAGTGGCTGTTTCTTTAATTTGGTTCAGTTTGATGGCGTATTGAGGTAGAATAAGTAGATTAGTGAAAATGGATGCTTTTTTATTATTGGTAGGCAGTCAAGTCCAAAAATCATCTCTGTTTCTATCATTTAATAATTATACATCTCTTCCCTAAGCTGATGGTTTTCACTCGCTAAGTTTGCATTCTTAGGATGTGTTTTGTTTATTCCTGGTTTTTCTAATTATTTATGCTTGACACTTTATTTCTTAAAATATGGATGCTTCCATTAGGATTTTCTCATTCTGTTAAAGTAGGTCTTTTAATAAGTCTCTTAAATGAAAACTTTCAAACTTTCTAATATTTACCTTTAACATAAGAAGTGTTGCACTAAGTTACCAGGTAATTTTGTATGGGACTGTGGCAATGAGAATGTTATTTTCAGGTTTTCTTATTGTCACATAATACATCCCCAAATGTGAATTTGCCTTAGGGGGAAACTTGAATTTTTAAATTTTTGTTTTAAATGTATAAGAAAGATAGTTTCATGATTCCCTGTATTGCTATGTAAGCAATACTAGCAGCATTATTGTAGGGGAATGTATTTTTATGTTCCTTCATCTTATATTCATATAGTACTAAGGCTGTTCAAGGCTATTACACATATCATTTATTCCAAATAATAATTTTGTGAAAAACGAAGAAAATTGATATCCCTTTTCTCAGATGAGGAAACTTAGTCTCAAAGAAACTAAGTTAATTAAATAGAAGAGCTAGAACCCAGGTCTTCTGATTCTCACTTCAGTGTGTTTTACTTACTTTTAACTTTTAAAGAAGCCAACTGAGAGAGTTCTAAGGCTCCAAGGCTGCTGTTCAATAGTGATGGAAATATGTGAAAATAGATTTGATCCTTTGCAATCATCTTATTCTTAAGTCCCATAAATGAAAACTTAAGAGTTCTGATACATCTCTATACATCTGATTTGTATGTTCTTTTTTTGTAATGTGCAAAAAACCATGCATATGTCCAAATAATCTGATCTTTGTTTGTTACAGTTTTATTTTTGTTTTTGGACAAAATAATTAGAAACAAAAATGAGGAATTTTAAAAGCAGCATTACCTCCTACCATCTCCTTGCTTGTCTATAGAGGGAAGTGGGGTGTACCCAAGTGTTTTTATTGTTTTTACATTGCTTTTTTCAGTGGATGCATTATTTGTGTTATGAAATAGAACATTGCCCTGACAGGTGTTTCACTTAGCACCTGAAACATACAGAGTAGGCAGTGAGTGTAGCCCTGATGAAGACTGTGTGCCATGTGGTGAGTAAAAGTCTAGTGTGAGGACTCACCTGGGTGGGTTTGTCACAGGTTGCAGCCAGTCCGTCCATTCTGAGAGGTCAGCACTGTGTTTTGGTTTGTGTTTCCTTGGTAGGAACTGCCAGATCTTTCCCCAGATTTGCCCCAGAGGTGATGTTTCTCTCTGTTTCACTTTCTGTATAAGAACAAGGCCTTTTACCTCTCCTGTGGGGATGGTTTGAGTATGAATAGGGAGGGGAACCTTAATGTTGTAATCACTCTAAAACACTTATTAACTGAGCATGTGAAGTATAGTTCATTTCCCCATAATTGCATTTTTTTTCCTGCATTCATACTTCTGTTTTCTGTAACTTTCATGGACTATCATATTGATGGTAGTAGTGGGAGGGAGGGAAGAATTATTAAGGAAAAAAATAAGTGAAAGGGTTATTTCCAACTCCTCATGTATTTCTTCAAGTTAGTACAGTCTACAGCAGGTTTTGGTGATTTCCATGGAAATCTAACTTGGAAGATGGAGAAGAGAAAGAATAGTAACTAATACTGAGTATTTGCTATGTACTAGACAATGGACTAGGCCTTGTAGGCCTTTTATTTTATCCCTTGAACAGCTTGGAGAGATCTGTATTTAATTCCTTTTACAGATAGGGCTGTGAAGCCTCAGATTCCTAAAACAACTCTGTCCATTGGACCAAAACTGCTTCAGAGAAGCAGTGGCCATATTATCTTTGCCATTCATCTAGTTGGGATAAAGTAATAGCACCTTAGCAATCAAGTAAGAAATTGTGATAGTTTGTACATAGGCTGTGGAGTAACTTTGTGTATTACTCTTAGCTCTGGGTAAAATTTACATGTACACAGCAGATATAGTAAGAAGGATAAGGGGCTGAAGTTTAGTATATTTTAAATTTAATATAATTGAAAAATAATTGAAAGTATTAGTCATAATTTGAAGCAATTTTCTTGAAGTGGATCTCTAGTAGAGGAATCTGTAAATTATGTAAGGGGAAAAATGTTGAAACAAATGTCATAGTTGTAATGTGCAAAAAACATGCATGCAAATAACACAGAAGGAGGGTCTGTATTCCATACCTTTGGGCATACCTACACACATATACATACATACACATCCTGAAACAAACCAACCCACAAAAAACTTGAGGGATTTATTAGCATCCAAATAACTTCATATCATATGTACTGTGAGACCTATGCCTTTCCAAGGTCATTTGCAAGTGATCTATGCAGGATATTAAATCCAATCCTACCAGGTTTTGTTTTGTTTGGGTTTGTTTTTTGTTTAGGATCTGGAATGTTACACAAAGTTTGGCATGTTTTTATTTTATCTATGTTTTTAAAAATGTCTATAGTTTGGAAAAGAGAAATAGGGACTCTTGAAATTATATTTTATAAAATCTTCACCTTATTAAAATTAGAAAATTTTAACTTTCTGAAATATGAAAAAGCTAGTGAAAATAGGGAGCAGATTTGTATGTTCTTTGTAAGGCAGTCCTTAAGCATCTTGTGCATTTGTGATTTTAAATTTAGTAAAGTAGACCTTAAAATAGGGCTATATTCCAGTGAAATGAGATATAAGTGATTTGCTTCTATTAAGAAAGATGATCCTTTTTGATCAGAATATCATCTTATGAAATTTCTCATAAAATATTACTTAGTCAAGAACCTCTAATAGGGATTAAAATATTATCAGAAAATACATTCTTATTTCTGTTATATCTTTTCTTTACCCTTTCTTTTTGAAAAGTGAGACAAAAAAAAAAAAAAAATTGAATGGTGGTTCCCTAGACAGGTTAACCTCCTACCAATTCATGAAGTAGAAGATCTTTTGAAATGTTCTTGTGAGTACAGGCCAGATAGTTCTTTTATATTACATAGAGAGACCTTTTACTTTAGTCCTTCCTGATCTTTGTGATTTTTAACAATGCATACTTTGAGAATTAGGTGTTTTTCTTCATGATTGTATGTATAATGTTTTGAAATAAAATGTTTTGTGTCTGTTGAGTCACATGTAGATGATGAAAACAGATTAATAGAAAACGTGCAGTTTTAGCCTCTTCAGTTATTAAGAAAGAACAGAGGGAGAGGGAGGGATGGGAGAGGATGGAAGAGAGGAGGGAAAGGCCACCGAAGCAGAGGTGACTGGGTGACTGAACCCTGGTGGTGCAGCTTATGCGTTCCCTATAATTCCAGAGCACGTGGGAAAGACTGGTCCTCCGTGATAGTGTGTAGATTCCATTATGACAGCAGGACTGAGAGTCTCCTGCAACTTGTTTTTTCCTTTGACATTTTAAAACTCTAAAGAGTATGTGGCTGGCCTGCCCCAAAAAAGGTTTTGCATTTCTTTCTCTAAGGGCCTGTGCTGGCCATTTCCTCTCCCTTATTCTCCTTCCCCTTAGCATGACGGAGGTGATGGCTGGGAAGGGCTGGGGTGCGGAGCCTATTGTGTAGGCCTGCCTGCAGCCCCATTGCCCCCTCTTTGACTAAGGTTTGGGGCGGCCGGGGAGGCGTGTGTGTGCTTGCTCAATGTGTTGGAATGTATGGGTTCTGTGGCACATGCTTCCTTGGAATGTGCAGCAGACACACGAGCTTCAATGGGTGTGGGGGTCACACGGTGTAGACTTTTGTAAGTGGTTGAAAATTTGGGAAGGAATTTCCTGGTGTTGAAAGTTTAGATTATGTTTTCTTCCCCTGAAGTGCAATTGTTTTTATCCTTTGTAAAGGGAAAACATCTTTTTTTTTTTTTTCCAATCCATTGAAGGATAGAAAAAAATTCTGTGGATGGGTAAATCATCTGACCTCTCTCCTGGATCCAGCTGGCCTTTTTTTCCCTTTCTCTTCAAACTGATAATGATGTCTTCAAGTCGGGGACACTGAATTTGTAAACCAAGCCTTTTAAAACTCTCTGCATTATGCCACCACTGAAGATGATGAAATCAAGGTTCTTTAGAAATCAAATTTTAGGCTCAGACATTTCAAAACGTAGGATCTGTTCTCCCTTTTAAGGAATGAAGAACAAAATACTAGTTGCTTAATATTTAAAAATTTTAGCTGCTTATTCTTAAAATCATCACACATTTAGTCACAAAATAGTTGAGATGACAAAGATTTTGTTTGCTCAATTATTTGAAGTGAGATAGATTTAGGTTTGTGAATTGGGCACATTTAAAGGGCATTTTTTAAGAGTACAGAGAACTGGGAACAGGTGGCTGGTTTCTGAAATGATTTTTTTCTACATTGTGAGAGTTTTTCCAGGGAAAAGTTAGCCTTTTAGTTAATTGATTTTTGTATTAATGGTTTGATGTGTATGTGTATTTCAATAATGGTTTCAAAATAATAATTTAGATATTAAAATTTATTTGTGGCTTCAGTTTATATGTAATGATTATGGTCAAGGTATTAATGCCTGCCTTAAAAATTTCTGGGCCAAAGTCATATCTTTTAATCCCATAGGATTGCTTTTAACAGTGTGTATCTCAGAGCCTTAGGATTCTGAAGAGAGATGCCAAATGTATGGGAAGAAGGAGTGGATGAATGTACATAAGGAATCTTGGCATCTTACCACCTTGCAATCTGAAGACAGCTACATTCATTGCTCTTTTATGTATTGGAAGTCAGTCTAGAATTTGGTTTAGAAAAGGGATTGCTACTTTAAAAACCAGTTTATGAGGTTCCATCTTATGGTGTGTTTTTCTGGGTCTTGATTAGGCCCTCTAGCAGATCCAAACTCTTTCCTGAGGGAAGCGTAGACCCTGCCTTTGTTACATCTGCATCTGCTTCCTGTAGAATGGCCTTCCATCTCATGTCACTTTCACTTTAGAAACAAATGTTTGCTCTGCCAACTGCAAGCCAGACTACTAAATCTATGGATGTTTCTATAACCAACAACAGAATGTGTGCCCTTCAAGAACTTTCCAGAGACCTCCTTGGCCAGCGACTGCACTCCAGCTCTTGGCAGAGCCATTGGAGTCAACTGACTTGAAGAGTGGTGGATATAGTGACATGGGACCTGCTTATTCATGGGAAACAAGTTTTTTTTTTCTTTAGCAGAGCAGCTCTTGGCCTTCCTAACCCTTCTTCAGGCAAAGCAGCTCTCCTTTTATCTGTTTTGCTTGAGTTCTGTGAACACATGGGTGGTGCTCAGACATTTAAAACTGGTTAGAGGGGATGCTCAGCAAATCAGATTGCATGTGAACCATCTTACTCCAACATGCACTTCCTCAGTATCCGTCCTGCATAACTGAGTTTTGTTCAGAAAAAGGTTATCACTTTAAAAAACATTTTTCTCTTTGTGACTTCTTACCCTATGGCAAAGAACTCTTGGGGAGCCCTGAAAGTCCTTGGAATTTGGCTTCTTTGTTGGGTAAAGAGCCCCTGATGAAGCAGATCCAGAGAGAATCTGTACAATTCTATCTCTCTAGCTTCCTGCACACCAGTCTTCTAAGATCAGTGACTTCATTTCCTATATGCCAGCTGTAGTAAGATTGTTGTCAGAGATTGCCATATATTTATAAGGGACTGCACTCAGATGCTTGCAGGGCTAGTGCATGTAAATGATATGAGTAAGTGGTGGCAAGGAGGTATTTGGGGTGTGCAAGGAAAGCTGAGATTGGCACTAGCCAGCTGTTGTTATTTGGAAATGTGTGGCTAATGTTCCCGAATCTAAATTTTCAAGAGAAGCCAGAAGGGCTGATTATATAGCTCAGTGGTAAAGTGCTTGCTTACCATGCATGAAGCCTTGTCAACCCCCAGCACTGGCGAGGAAAAAAATCTTATGTTATAAATCTCCAAATTTTAAAATTGGCAACAATTTAAAAAAAGTTATAGACCGTGAGGATGTTAAAAAGACAGCTACAGATTAAATCTGGCCCATGGGTTGCCAGTTTGCAGTCTCTGCCATATGAAAATCTATATTATCTCCAAAAACGTTGTTGAAGACACTGTCCAATGTATTTACTATTTATTGCACTTAGGTTTGTACATGGGTGTGAGGGAAAAGTCCTCTTGAAAAACTGGATAAACTAGTGTGTCTCTTTTATCTAACCACGATAGCTGTTGGAAAGCTCAAAATTAAGTTAGTTCTCAGTCACAGCAACCATCCTCCATTTGGTTTTGTAGAATATTTATTTTATTTTCTCTATTATAAAGTACCCTATATTTTTATCTTTATGTAATAATCTTATGATGTTTCTGTTATATGAAACCATCTAAAATTATTTTATAAATATAGCCTATACATATGCTGAATGTGTGACAGTAATATAAGTTTGTGTGTACAGTTTCATAATACATGTTCATGAGAAAAAAAAGCCTATATTTTCATATAATTGGAGGAGTATTTCTGTATAGATCTAAATCACACTCTTTCCAATTAAGCACTAAGCCAACTATAGATGATGTTTTAAGCCATTTCCTAAGAAACTATGATTCTCATATGTTTGGCAAACACTTTAAAACAAGAACTTGAGTTATTCTGTCTCTAAAACATCTAATGTAAGGCAAGTGATTTTAAAAGCAGAGTATACGGTAGGAAAATGCAGTGGTGAAAATGGTGCTTTTGAATATATTTGAGAAGTATTTTGGTTACTGTTGAACTTTCTTATATTTAAGTCAAGGAAATTGAAGGCCATATGGATTCTGCTTCTGGGCTTTGGGTGCAGTAAATACTCATTAAGGCAAACTAAAGAAAACTGCCAGTTACCTAAGGGACTTTTTAAGAAACAAAATTAAAAACTGCTCTGACAGTTGAAATTAGCATTTTTAATGTATCTTTTTGCTCTGTAATTTATATGAATGATGAAATAGCTTCTTAGTATAGTGGTGAGATAGAGCACATGTCTTGGAGATCTTGAGTTGGTGAATCATCTATGGTAAGGCATGACAGAGTGGCAAACACCAATCTGGAAGTTCAGGATTACATTTGGCTCCCCTCATTTGTGATGGATCCCAGTAGTTCCATAAAAATAGCCAACTCCATTTTGGGGTCTGGTCTTTAAAACTAAAAATTGGAAGTTCTGTGAGAGTTAGGTCTTATTTGTAGTTCCAAAGCTACATTCTGAATGCTCTGAAATAGCTGTTCATTAAATAATTTTTTTGTAAAATTAAAACTGTAATAAGATACATTAATAATTTTTTCCCCTCTCTTCCTTCTTTATTTCAAACTGTAGGGGTAAAAAGCAGTTGAAAATTTTTTTTCTCTTGAAAATGACTTCAAATTTTTTACTCTATCTTTGACCTAAAATGGAATAAAAATATTAAATAATGAAGGTTCTATTAAAATTTAAGGTGAGGGCTGGGGATGTAGTTCAGTGGTAGAGCACTTGCCTAGCATGTGTGAGGCTGTGGGTTCAATTCCTAGCATGGCAAAAACAGTAAAACGTTAAGATGAGCTGCATAGGCCATTGCACAGGGCTGTGGAGTGAGCATTAGAAGGCAGAGTTTTAGATTTGTTGGAACCAGAATAGGTTTTGCACATCAGTCGTTAAAAAAACAAGGATAGGTTAATTCTTAAATCACAAAACTCAGTAAGATTACATGAAAATATTTTTCCCTATGTCTGTCTGTCTCTCTCTCTCTCTCTCTCTCTCTCTCTCTCTCTCTCTTTCCAAGTATTCAATTATTTATTAGAGCATAGTCTGCCTTGGGTGGAGACATGGGTCAATAAAGGAAAGAGAACTAAAAGCTGCTATTCATTGGAGGGTCACATCATTCAGAATGCCAAAAGAAAAATTCAGCTTGGGACTTGAAGCTTTCTCACCCCATATGACGTGCTAACTATGTTTAATTTAATTACAAATAAAATTTCATTTAAAAATTTATTTGTTTTAAGTGACATAAAATGGTTATTTTTTAAAAATTCCATTACTGATCTATCGACATTAAAGATAAAAATAAATGTCAAGTCACATCAAAGTTCATAAGCAATTTCAAACAAATATGTAACTAGTATTACAACCTAGATAGGAATGGATGGGGTCCAAACTTCACATACTTCTTTATGACATAAATCTGTATGACAGTTTTTCAAAGCCCAAATTATTATCAGTAATGATAGGAGGTTTTAACCAAAAAGAATATTAGAATACATTTGGTGTTGAGGTCTGTGTGTCTCTTAAACCCAGTTTGCACTAAAAATCTGCGAATCACAGGAGAAAAACTGATTTAAAAACAAAACAGCTATACTTTTTTTAAAAAAATATTTTTAGTTGTAGATGGACATGATACCTTTATTTTGTTTATTTAGTTTTATGTGGTGCTGGGGATCGAACCCAGGGCCTCACAAATGCCAGGCAAGCCTTCTATCACTGAGCTATAACCCCAGCCCCCAAACAGCTTAACTCTTATTCACAGCTTAACTCTTGGGTGAATACAAGAATCAAATATAAGGTATGTTTGTTTAAACATGTTGAGTATACCTTATTTGAAATGTTTGGGACCAGAAGTGTTTTAGATTTTTTCATATTTTATAATATTTGATATCTATATATCTATGTATCTATATAGATATATATATACACACACACATACATATACATACATACATATATATAAATATATAATATTTGAAATATATGTATATATGCTGCTTACTTAAGTAATTTTATATGGTGCTTTGTATATAATTTTGTACATGAATAGTGATATGAAATTTTCCATTTGTGGAATCATGTTAACACTCAAAAAGCTTCAAATTTTGGATCATTTCAGATTTCTGATTTTTGAATTAGGGATGCTTAATCGGTAGTAGATTAAGTGGACAACATCTAAAGTTACTATTCAAGACAAACAAACAAAACTCAGGTGCACAATGCCATTTACCACTGGATAAGGTAATTCAGAACCAAGGAATTAGCTGATCTTAAATGTTAATTGCAAGCAAGATGTTTTCAGATGCTTTGTATTTGTAATCTATTGCTGCATACAAATTACCTCCCAAATTAGCAATTTAAAACAACAAACATTTATTATCTCACATGTTTTTGAGGATGAAGAATATGGCAGCAGTTCAGCTGAGTGGTTCTGGCTCAGCATCTTTCAGAAAAGTGTAGTCAAGCTGCCAGCTGGGGCTGCAGTCAGCTGAAGGCTCAGCTGAGGCTGGGAGATCTTCCACCAGGCTTCCTTGTATGGGTTCAGCTCCTCACAACATGAGCTGCTGCGTCAGTCTGCTCACAGCAGGCTTCCCCTAGGGTGAGTAATCCAAGAGAGCATAGCAGAGGAGAGTGACTCCACACTGCCTTTCCATGACCGTCACTGAGTAGCACGTCATCCCTCAGCCTCATTTTCTTTGTCACTGAGCAGCACGTCATCCCTCAGCCTCATTTTCTTTGTTAGACGTGAGACATTAAGTCCAGCTCACACTCTTTGGGAAGGGATTACTCAGGATGCTGAATTTCAGGAGGTTGGGGATCTTTTGGGAGTCATGTTGGTGTTTATGGCAATCAGGAAAGATCAATAAATAACGAGATACTTGCTTTGTTTGGGGCTTATACTGACAAATAATAATCTCCTTACATTAATATTTATAGTAAGTAAGCCCTTTTTGAACTAAAACAACAGTAATAACAATTACTGATTAGTGAACCCTTTTATAACACTTACTGAATTTTCACAAGCCATGTAGGAAGACATCTGCCTACCTGTCCCCATTTCATGGATTAGAGAACTGAGGTCCAGATTGTTCAGATCAGAGTAATGTAGTCAGGGTTACATTTTTAGCTTTTAGTCTGTTTTTTTTTTTTAAAGTTATAGATGGACGCAATACCCTTACCTTATTTATTTTATTTTATGTGATGCTGAGGGTCGAACCCAGTGCCCTACATGTGCTAGGTAAGCACTCTACCACTGAACCACAACCCCAGCCATCAGTCTGGTTTTTTAAAAAATGTTTTTTTAAGTTATAGATGGACACACAATATTTTTATTTATTTTTATGTGGTGCTGAGGATCCAACCCAGTGCCTTATACATGCAAGGCAAACGCTTTGCCACTGAGCTTCAGCCTCAGCCCCTGTTTTTTAATTTTTTTTTCACTTCTTTCTATTCTTTCTCCTGAAGGGTTATTTCAACTTTAATAAAAATACAAATTACTTTGTCTTACATGAAAGAACTGGCTTTTTTAATGCCTAATAGAAAAATTTTAACGTATTACTTTTCTAGTATCAATAAAGATGTTTGTCACTTTTCTGCCAGTAGCAAGAATCCTTTTTGCTATTTTTGTAACTGGGTGAGGTCTGATTTCTCCAGAATTGTGCCATACTGTGGTTAGCCATGGTCTACAAGAGGAAAATATATTTACTCTTCTTTAAAATCATTGGTTTTCTAAGAAATATGCCATTTACTATACCAAATATGAGTAAGTCTTTCTCAAGCAAAATACAGTGGTCACTTTGATATGAGACCCAGCCAGTTCTCTTCCCTACTAAAAATCCAAAGCACAAAGCACTCAGATCTTTGGTATCTACCTCTATTATATATTGAGAAAATACTGCAAACATTTCTAATGGTTCAGGAAGTTCCTGAAGAAATTTGATAATGCTTTTGTATTATTTTTGATGTCAATATGTCCATGGCAGTATTGAATGATCATTCTGTATTAGCATTTTACCAAAGTCATGAAAAACTCTCAGCTTGGCTATAGAATGTTCTAAATGACTATGACTTTTGGTCAACAGCACTGTACTGGTAGTCATGTTTTAAAGTTTTTAGTAAATTTCAGTGCTTGCTTTATTTGCATTACATATTCCTGTTTTTTTAAAGACCCTGATAAATTGAGTTATGTGAAATTAAAAGTTATTTTGTTTTTTTCCTTTTGAGCATGTATAGACTGAGGCTTAGAGAATGTTAGAGTCTAACATAACCTAAATGCCTGCTCTTTAGGAAAGATAAATACTTTTTTATTGTTGGAAACAAAAACACTAGGGGTAAGTATAATATCAAATTTTCTGCACAATTGATATAGTCTGGTCAGCCAGAGTCTATCCTGAATAATCCATCACCCTTTTTTCCCATTTTTGTATGCTCTAAGTGGCTTCTTGACCCCTCTGTAATTTAAAATATTGATGTGTTTTTTCATAATACAGTCCAGTGATTATATTTAATTATTTTCTGCTATAGAGTGTTAACTAAAAGCTCCCAAGTACCCTTAACAGAGAGACTGTATTTAAGATTTATTTTTATAATTTTCTCCAGTTACAAGATTAAAGGTAAGTAGGAACAAGAAATCTAGTGAGCTTCAAGGACTAAATGTGATATGTATTTCTATACCTTTTTTTTAATTGTTGATTTTTAATAGTTTGACTGCCTGTGGATATGCATCCAAACAAATGTATTTTTCCTCATTTTTTTCACTGACTTTTCCTCTTGGTATAATCCCAGCCTGGGGGGAATCAGAGCAGGGAAAATCAGAAGCCATCTGGAGACCTAGCTGCCTCCAGTGACCTGCTAACCTCTCAGACAGTCTTGGTTTCTCCTCCTTAATTTGCCCCTGAGTTTGTTTTTCAAGTCAAGAAAAACAGCTTTGGGGGTAGAAGAGAATATTCCTATTTAAATATGCCTATATTACAGGCAGCCAGAAAGAGCCTGTTTCCCAGGCTTCCTGACAGAGCCACGTAGATGTCTCTACCTATAAAACCTTGCCACAGGGCTTTTCACAGAGCTCTGATCAGTACCCATCTTGTGAATATCCCATATTGGGTAGCTCTTGCATGTTTATCAGCCTTTGGGAACATCCATGTTTTCTGGACTTTTGGAAATGCTTCTGAGCTAGAGCAACTGATGTCTGAGCCTCTGACATTGTGTGTGTACAGGAGTTGAGCCACACAAAGAGTGCAAATGGTTGGGCATCCTTTATCATCAAATTCATCAGCCCCCTCTCTGAAAACAAAAGCAATATCAATTTCTCTGAGTTTGCCATTCAATTCCTGACATGAGGTTATAGAGAGAATCAAATACTTGGAGGCTTCACTGATTGAAACTGGTTGGGATAAGAGGAAATTGATGATAATTAGTAGGATGTTTGGGCATATTTAAAATTTTTATATTGCTTTCAATTCAATATTGTAACCTGAGTAAACTAGCAGAGTGTTGCTGGAAAGCAGATCTTCTACCAGACCTTTTCATTGAACATAGAAAATGATTTGAATTCTACATACAGGTTTTATATGCATGCTTCTAAAAATGAGTTTAAATAACTCTTGAGTAGTTTAAATATCCCTCCTGTGCTCTTATTTATATTGACTCCTTTGTTGAATAAGTACTATTCTTGTCTTTTGAAAGGAACAGCAGAGTAAATCCCAGTTCTGTCCTATTACAAGTAGAATCGTCATGTTTTGCTATTTATTGAAGCACAGTCTGGATTCACTTTACATTTCTGATAGATTTGAGTGGCAGTTAATACTTGGATAGTATCCTATCTTGGAAAAAGTTAGGATGATGCCTTTAATACTCAAAAGAGATATTCAAAATAAAAAGAGATAATACTCAAAAGAGTTCAATTTAAATCATGGCAATACAGTATTATTTAATTGACAGCTAGAGATCTCAACTTCATTGATGATGTTCAGTCAGGTTGGTGGGTGTAAGAGGGATTCCGTACCTAGTTGGTGATGTTGCATTTAGGTTTTGAAATTGACTGCCTGCCAGCTTTCAGTTCCCTCAGCTGAATTGATTGTTGCATGTCAAATGATGTCTAAATAATTTGAACAAATTCTTGAGACTCAGTAATGCATTGAACAAGTTATTTTAACCTGGAAGAGCATGAATTGAGGACCTACTACATATTTAGCCAGAGGGTAGGATACTCAGAGTAGGATACAGAATTCAGCCCTCTGTCCCTGCTAGGGAATGAGCCAGGCAATGAGGGGTCTTCTCTTAGTATTTGCAAATTTACCTAAACAAACAGTGAAAAAGCTGCTGCTTCCCACCCTTACCATTCCATCATAGCTTAATGTGATTGCCATAATTCGAGTTAGTCAAAAACATTTCTTAAGTGCCTTAGTATGTTAAATGTGGAATGAAGATGCTACTTACAGAGAAAAAGATTGGTGGTTAGAACCTGACCTCCCCGCTCTACCTGTTTGCACCCCTGGGATGCACTAGGTTTACCTTCCACATTACATCTTTTCTTTGTTGACTCTCAAGTATTCAGCTATAATGTAAAGCATTGGGCTAATTGTTATAAAAACACAAAGGGAGATAAACCATAGAGATTGCCTTCAACCTAGAAGTTAAATTAGCCTAGAGTCCTGATCACTCCTGTGATGGCTAGGGATAAGTTCCAGGCAGTAAGCTGCACTGGAATTGTAAAATTTGTTATAGACAGTGGAAAACTGGCAGCTGGCTAGACCCCTTGGAAACCCCGCTAAAAGATCTTGTCCTGAGTAAAGATCTTTTTGAATTGTTCCTCCTGCAGGTCTGTGTTACCTCCCTGGTCATCATCTGACTGCACAGTTGTGTTTGTGTGCATGGAGTTGTGTCTGAGAGTCTGTTCACTTGTCTAGGAAGGAAAGAATGAATTGCTCATGGCACATTTCAGCTAATGCCTTGCACAAGCCATTGATGGGAGGTGTTTACAGGGTCGAATTGAATTGTGTTTGACCTTATACTGGTTTAACTTCAGTAATTAAAATTCTCAGGGAATGGGTGCCTTCTGATAAACAAAGTTACCTGTTTTAATTGATGGTTCAGCTTGGTTCCATGCTGTTGAAAACCTTCTTAAAATCTTAGCACTCAGAGTGGTTTAATTATTTAAAAAATAAATTAATTTAGAATAACTGCTAATGTTGCTTAACTGGAGAAGATGTTAGAGCAGTGATTCTCCATGAGGTCTTTGGACCAGCAGCAGCAACATCCACCTGGGAACTTGTTAGAAGTCTTACAACCCTTAGACCTACTGAATCAGAAATACCCAGATGGGGCTAGCAATCTATATTTTAACAAGGCCTTTAGCTGATTCTGATGCACACTTGTTTCTGAAAACTGTCAGTATAGGACAATTGTTCTCAATCCTGTTTGCAAATCACAGTTACTTGGGGAGCTTTTTAAAAAAACGGAATGATGAGCCCTCTTTCACAAATTCTGATTCCATTGGTCTGAGGCAGGGCTTACCATAGCTAAGTGTCCCCATATGATGGTGATGTGTTGCCAGAGCTGAGAACCACTGATATAGGGGTAGAACAGAGAATTTTATCCTCGCCAGAGCTGAGAACCACTGATATAGGGGTAGAACAGAGAATTTTATCCTCTGTAACTTCTTCCTCTGAAAAATTGAATAAAGAAAAACTTACTTATATTTCACTTAATCAGGGCTTTAGTGAACAGGCAGTCCCTGCTTTCGTGATGCTGGATTAATTAAAACTTCCCCATTTGAAAGCAGGTGTTTTAAAGCCAGTGGTATTTTCCCACAGGAACAATGTCATATTCATGTGTTTACTTCCTGATCCAGGCATTGGCATCAAGTAAATCATAGATGGGGCTGGGGGTGTGGCTCAGCAGTAGAGCGCTCGCCTAGCATGTGCGAGGCCCTGGGTTTGATCCTCAGCACCACATAAAAATAAATAAAATAAAGGTATTGTGTCCAACTACAACTAAAAAAAAATATTAAAAAATAAATCATAGATGGGGTGAATAATATGTCAAAGATTTGTGACACAATAATTATAAACTTCTGTGGTCATTTAAAATAAAAGTTATGCTTCAAGTCCAATAAAATTGCCATGAATGTGGCATACACCTTAGGATTACCCCCAAAGGTCTCACTGTTGGAAAATGCACATGGTCCTAGGGACACATTTTCCTCAATCTATTATGAAATAAATATCCATTAAAACTATTTGTTTGTACTCTGAGAATTTAGACAGGAAAGATTTGGAGATCCCAATTCTGTAAAAATGTCCCAGGAAATCTTGGGTGAATGCCTTTTCCCTCCGTAGACTTACCAGGGGTAAGGCTGAGAGCTGGTAAAATCACTGGGACTCAGTCAGTATCTTCTGTTGTTGGAGGTGGAGAGAACAAGGGTGTTTGAATTTCTGAATAAACCTTTTTAAATGAAGGGACTACTCCCCGATTTCTCTTCCTGGCTTTAGTCCTTCCGAAGGTCTGCTATCAGCTGAAATAAAAATGAGAGTTGAAAACATCAGCACTCTTGTTAAAATTTTAGGCTGATTTTAAGAGAGAAACTTTAGATGTTCTCTTTGGGGTGGCAAGTTGGCACAGGCTTGTGAAAGTGCATGCAAATATTGAGACAAAAAGAGCACTGAACTTGGGCCAGAAGACCCGGTCCAGTCAACCTGGCTGTGTTGAAATGCACACACAGGGAGGTCAAAAAGCATATTCAGGGGTTGGGGTTGGGGTTGTGGTCCAGCGGTAGAGCGCTTGCCTAGCACCGGTGAGGCCATGGGTTCCATCCTCAGCACCACATAAAAATAAGTTAATTAATTAAAGATATTGTGTCCAACTACAACTCATGTGACCCTGGACAGGACACTTCTCTGAGTTTCTACCTTCCATAAAATTACTGTTAGTGGGAATATTGATCCATGAGGCAAACATGGGGAATTCTATCTGCCCTTGTTCTGGGAATAGAAAGCAGATACCTAAACAGAAAGAGTTCTAGGGGAGCTGAGGGAAAGGGTAGAGGAATATGTTTCTCACCCTGCAAATCCTTCCTGGGAAGAGAGTAATGTATGCAGTCTTGTTTGTTAGAAAAAGAAAGTAGATGGCATTTGCAGTGTATTGTTGGTGTCTTACCTGGAACCCAGTCAGGGTTCTTGATGGCAAGAGTATGTTGCTCAGTAACCAGAGTACTATTTGGACCGAACTACTGTAGCATACTATTCTTGGCAGGTATGCCCTGTTGATACAGAGCCTGGTATGCATTGATAGTTTTATACCAACTGCTACAAAGTAACCACAAGTTCACAGTGACTCAGATTAAGATGTGACTCAGATTATGCAGGTACTGTGCTTGGGAAATTCTAAGGCAATTATCAAATAAGTGTACTACTAAGAAAAATTATTGCTTGTTTTATTAAATAAGTCTCAATGGTGTTTTTCCAGCTCAGGAACTCTTCTTATTGTCTTTGGAATTCTTGTTCAAGAATTCGCTAAATTCTTTTTTTTTTCATCTTTTCTCCCATTTCTTTTGATTCTTTTTTCATTCTTTCTTTTTTTATTTATTTCTTACATACATGACAATAGTGGAGTGCATTACATTCATAATTATCCATTCACAGCACAATTTTTTGTAACTCTGTATATAAAGTATGTTCACACCAAATTATGCCATTATGCATGGGCTCTCTTATTTTTTTTTTTTTTTTGCATACAATTCTTAATACACCTTTATACCACCATATATCATATCTCTGTTCATATATAAGGTAGTTGACACTAAATTCACATCTTCATACATGTATTTTGTATGATGATGACCCTCTCCTTCCACCATCCTAGCTAATCCCCTTCTCTCTCCCTTTCCCTCCCGCTAAATTCTTTAACTAGAAACAGTTCTTTAAACTCTGGTAATTCAAACATAATTAAAGAGGGGAAAAGTGGTTAAAGAACATAGTAATCCTCTAAATAAGTTATCTGTAGAATCATAGAATCCCAAGAGTCCATAGACCTTTGAAATGATCTAGACTATTCTCCCCTGCATGTTGAAATTCACACACAGGGAGGTCAAAAAGCATGTTCAGGGGTTGTGGTTGTGGTCCAGCAGTAGAGCGCTAGCACAGGTGAGGCCCTGGGTTCCATCCTCAGCACCCCATAAAAATAAGTTAATTAATTAAAGATATTGTGTCCAACTACAACTAAAAGATAAATATTTTTTTTTTTTTAAAAAAGCATGTTCATTTTTGTTGCATTGGACATGGATACAAAGTCATCTCTTTCATCAATATGCTTTTTCCTTTGCCTCATCCCAAACATCTAAAAGATTTCTCATATGATTTATTGTTTTTAAGTAAAGATAAATGAAAAAACAAAACAGTATTTTTCATTTTCCAGAAGATTTCACCAACCAAGACAATTTAGTCCCTCTTTGTCTCTTTTGAGACACATTTCAAAATAGCACTGACACATCATCATTTGATCCAGCAACTCTACTTCTGGATATATAACCAAACGAATTGATGGCAAGAACTGGAACCAATACTTACACATCCATGTTCACAGCAACATTGTTTACAGTAGCCAACATGTGGAAGTAAATACAAGTGTCCATCAACAGATGAGATGAGTGGATAAACAAAGTGTCTCTCTGTTTCTCTCTCTCTCACACACACACACACACACACACACACATATTCAGCATTAAGAAGATAGGAAATTCTGACACATGCTTTATCACAGATGAATCTTAAAGACATTATGCTAAGCGAAATAAAACAGTCACAATAGGACAAGTATGATTCCACTTATACAAGGTGCCTGGAGTAGTCAAATGCATGGAGACAGTAAAATGGTGGCTCCTAGGAACTGGAGGAGGGGGACAGTGGGGAGTACCCATTGCATAGAAACAGTTTCCATTTGGGATGATGAAAGAAGTTCTAGGTGGTGGCAATGGTTGAACAACAATGTGAATATACTTAACACCACTGAGTTGTGTAACTAAAAATGTTAAAAGGTCAAAATTTAATTATAATGAAAAATAAGTTGAACAACAACAAAAAAGGTGACCTCTGAATAAAGCAGGACTTTGAAAGCCATGCCCCCCCCCCAAAAAAAAGGTAATAGGAAGAGGACTCTGTTCACTGATACTTAAAAGAGACAGTAAATTTATGGAAGGCATGCCATTCTGAACCCTATCTAATTCTGGTACAGTGATTAACCAGCTCTGTGATCCACCCATCTGACCATTAGTTTTCTCTTCAATGAAGAATATATATAGACTGGTTGGTCTCCAGCCTTCCTGCCTGCTAGAATTCTGTCAGTCTGTAACAAGTTCATAGCAAAGAAATACTTGTTTAGAAACAACTGTCAGTGGGAGGATAAAAAGCTGGGTGTATCTGTGGTATGAGGGCAGCCCAGCTCTCCAGAATTTGTGCCAACCATCCCTTGTTAGGGGCATGTTTGAAAACAGAGTAAGCATCTTTAATCTGGTGTCCATCCTGCCTCTCTAGGAAGGAAAAGAACTCTGTGGGACTTTCAGAGGCCAGGACTTCTTTGCCTGCTTTGGCACCAGGCCCAGAAATAGGACTGTTTCTGTCCATGTTTTTCATTGACCAGCTGTATCATGTAAAGAAATCCGTTTCTGTAGCACTACCTCAAGGATGGAGCTATTCTCATTTTTAGTAACCCATGGAAAAGATTTCCTCTTACCTGGGCTGATGTGTCAATTATATAAAAGTTGTTTCTTTTTGGCTTTGGAACATATAATTTGGTACCAAGTTTATCCTTTCCCTTAGGTTTCATATAGGCTTGTGTTAGCAGAACTTTGCCATTATTGAGCACATACAGACTGATTGACAGCTTGGAGCTGTCAACCTTAGAACAAGCTGTCAACCTTGGAACACTTTCTGAGTCCCATATGTAATCAGCAGGTGGATGTGTATATAGGAAGCCTGGCTTTTACTGTGCTAGTTGCTTTACGTGGTTCATTGCTGATCTCCTAACGGTTCTGTGGTGGCATCTGTATTTCTTAGAAGAGAAGACTGAAGTTCAGAGAGATTGCCAGCAAGAAAGGTGGAAAACCTTAGATCAGACCTTTATCAGATTATTTCTCCTGTACTGCACTTCTTAATATAGGAAAGCACATAATTGTACAGTTGAATAATTTAGAACAAAAAGTTTATCTCCAAAAAATCTGTAACAGAATTACTAGGAGGCTCTGCTTAGAGTCCCCCACCCCTCTGCATAATGCTGATATCTGAATAATTCTAAGACTGTTGAGCCATGTTTGATCACCATGACTAAAATGTTGAGTAACTCTTCTGTACCCCTTTGTGCTAGGGCAGTAGAATCTTCTAGCTGAGATAGTAGCTATCGCTGATTAATAGAAGGTTTTGTGGTTTGGGAACTATAGTGGAAGACTAATGCTGCTAGTTCTTTGTAGGTCTATTTATGGTGTCTTAGGAATGCTGATGGTGTGACCAGATACTTCTCATTTTGTTTGCACCTGTGTATTTCTAAGTAATCATGGCTCTTAGCCTATTTTTAACTTCTACTCTAACTCTAATTTATTATGGGATAGATCTTAGAGTCTATCTTACTTTTTTACTCCAGTCATCATTCAGTAAAGTTTTTAACAAGTCAAGAAGTTAAAAAAAAAGCTATTTTAAATTGCTAATAGAGCATGTATCCCACTTTTGTCTCCTCGACTTTTTCTTAAGACTAATGGGATATCTGATACATACCTGGTGGCCCATGGATGGATGGATAGATGAAACAGCTAGCCAGTTTTAGAGAATCATTATCTTTGAATCATTGTCTGTATCCTCGATAATATCTGTGCTAAATACATCTATTTGCTATCACTTTAAAAAAAAAATCTTAAGGGGCTGGGATTGTGGCTCAGTGGTAGAGTGCTTGCCTGGCATGCGTGAGGCCCTGGGTTTGATCCTCAGCACTGCATATAAATAAAAAAAAAATAAAAGATCCAAAAAATAATAATAAAATAAATCAAGGTTGAAAAAAAAATCTTAAGCCATTGGGGGGAAAGGCAAAAATTCCAAAATTATTTAGACTTTTTTTAAAAAATATAGCTAGTGTGTTTGGAGGGTTCTTAATTTGATGGTATCTGAACCCCATTAAGTAAATGTTCTGCTTTTAAACAGGATTTGCTGTGATTTGATGAGTGATTTGTCTATGATCATACGTTTAAGCAGATGGCAGTAATATCTTTAGTAAGACAGAATTCAGTATGAGAATGCATCTGGATTTAATGAGTTTCAGAAATAAAAGATGCAAACCCTTCTTTCTTCAAACACTCAAATGATCCATATCATATTTAGGAGTATTACACTTTACATTTCTTCTTCCCGTATTTTCACATGCTAGGTAATTCTTTATTTCCTCCTTCTCTCCATCCCTGACTGAGCAAAGCTCCCGTAAGAGAAGAAAAGAGAAATGAGGAATGTGGGATATGTCCCCGGAACTAAAGTATCTCTGTTACAGTATATTTTTCTGTAGAAACAATGACATGGAAATAATAGGTTATATGACACTCTAAGCTATTAATGGCTAATTAGGATACTTAAGAGCATTTAAAATCATGATTTTCTGAAGTGTTACATGGTATTCCTCTGTTCTTCTTCCCTTTATAATCCTAGTGAACAGATAGGGCCTGGGAAAGATGACCCTCCATGTGACATCAGCTCATCAAGATGCCTACTTCAGGGCAGGGTCTGTGTATCCTGTATCTGTGTGTTCACAGAGGCTGCCATTCCTAGTACACAGGACATGCCCAGAGATACTTGTTGATGGAAGAGAGACTTGCCTTCTCTGTTTTCATCCTTGGCAGCTTCAAGAGGGACTTCCTTATGTCAAACATAAGGAAGTAGAACAAGTCATTGGATTTATTTTTTGATCCCTTTACTTATTTACCAGACATTTATTGATACCTACAATGTCCAGCATCAAAACCACATCAGTGGACTGATACACTTCTATTGCCTGCCCTTAGGAGCTCTAGCAGCCTGGTAAAATAATCACCTTTGGGAGGACATTAGCTGGGCCTGGGACGCACAGTTCTAGGAACTGCTGCTGTTTTAGAAATGCGTAGACCGGCCTTGAATTAGCTCATATTTCTAATGGCAGAATCTTTTGTTTCCTTAAATGTCAGTGATAAAAACGTGACTTTTTAAAAAAAAATTATTCAGAAATTTCCTTAACAATAAATGGTGATGTCAGCAGTTTGTCTTTACATAGTCTTTGGTTAGAGAGTAATTCCTATTTTCCTTCTTTTCAAATACAGTTGTTACATAGTAACCCGAAAAATTTTTAGAAAGGTAACCTTTTTCAAGTACTGCTACTTATTAATGTTTTGAGTTTTCTATTAAGGCAAACAACAGGTTTCCTTGTGGCTAGTGTCTAATTTAGTTGCCTTTCCCATTTCTATTCATAGCTTAGGTAGAATTGAACATGAATAGCTTTATCTGGTTTCACATGGAAGAAAACAATCATAAGGAGGAAAGGTTAGCAAATCAACAAGACAGAGTGATTGGCTAATGTCTGGGTTAGAAGAAAGTGAAATTTTTTCTTAATATTCTTTTTGTGATGGAAAGTTTCTTTCCATAGATAAATATAATTTACATAGGCTGGTTGAAGAGATTATACTCTTAACAGGTGCCTCCAAGCTCTTGGTTATGAACAGCCTGAAGCCCAGACTGTTTCACAAGGGTAGTTGGTCTATAAAATGTGCTTTCAAGATAAAAATTATTGGGGGACTTTGAGGTAATCACTTTTGTGATGAAATAATGTAATGTCAGCTCTGCCTGTTCAGTTGGAGTACACCTGGTAGCAGAGGTTTAACCTAGTTTCTCAAGAGAACTAGAGGAGAGGAAGGGCCAGGATTAAGCCCAGGGTGAGCCAGGAGCCAGTTACCTTTGGCCTACTTTCTCTAGGATGACGCACTTTATCCTTCCAGGTCGGGCAACCTCCTGCCCATGCATTGAGATTCTTGGTTGCCAATAACAAAAACTCATAGTCTAGTTTAAGCAAAAGAGAATTTTTTTTTTCTTATTTGATCAAACTGCAGGATGAGCTGGAATGAAGTGAGTTTTAATGGTGTTTAGAACCAGGGACTTGAAACACAGCTGTATGTGGCCCACTCCTCTCCCTCTCCTCATTTTGTCTTAGTGTTGGCTTCATTTTTTTCTTCGTGCAGATGGGTTTCCTCTATGTAGTATACGGCACGGCCGTGGTCAGTGCCAAAATACAGACATAATTGCTGCTACGATCTAAGGAAAACAACCAGGTTTTTTTGACCCAGCTATCCCACTACTCAGTCTACACCCAAAAGAAGTTAAAAACAGCCTACTACAGTGATGCAGCCACTTCAAGGTTTATAGCAGCACAATTCACAATAGCTAAACTTGGAAGCAACCTAGATGCCCTTCAATAGATGAATGGGTAAAGAAACTGTGGTATATATACACAATGGAATGTTACTCAGCATTAAAAGATAATAAAATTATGGCATTTGCCAGTACATGGATGGAGTTGCAGAATATCATAAGTGAAATAAACCAATCCCAAAAAACCAGGGACTGAATGTTTTCTCTGATAAGTGAATGCTAATCCATAATGGGGGGCAGGCACCGGATGAATGGAGAAATTTCGGATGGGGCAAAGAGGAGGGAGGGAGAGAGGGGGCAAGGAGGTAGGAAAGATGGTGGAATGAGATGGACATCATTACCCTAGGTACTTGTGTGATTGCATGAATGGTGTGACTCTACTTCATGTACAACCAGAGAAGTGAAAAATTCTGCTCCATTTGTGTAACAATGAATCGAAGAGCTTTCTACTATCATGTGTAACTGATTAGAACTAATAGAAAGAAAGAAAGAAAGAGAGGAAGGAAGGAAGGAAAGGGAAAGGGGAAGGAAGGGAAAGGGAAGGAAAGAAAGAGATTTCTTTCCCCTAGCTTAAATTTGAAATAGGGAAGAATTCTGATTGGTCTGGCCTCGGTCATTTTCCTGGTGGCCATAGCCACAGGACTGAGATACAAGATACTTCATAGGCTCAGCTTTTGTCCCATGCCAGGGAGGTCATAATGACATTTCCTGGAGATTGTTATAAACAGGTAGATGTAGCTTCTCCGCCGCCCCCCCCCCTTTCTGTAGTACAATATGGTAACTAGTTAAGATTCTTTTCATAATTAATTGAAAATCTTTTAAAGTCTTTTGTTTTGAACAACCAATAAAAAAAAAAAGTCTTTTGTTGATGTTGTTGGTTTTGTCTGTTTATGAACTTAACCCAACTAAACTTTGTTTCCTTTTTATTTTTTGTACTGGGGATTGAATCCACTTGGGCATTTTACCACTGAACACCCCAGCTCTTATTTATTTTTATTTTTATTTTTTTGTGGTGAGGGAGATTGAACCCAGGGCCTTGTGCATGTGAGGCAAGCACTGTACCAACTGAGCTATATCCCCTTCCCCCATTTTATTTTTAAATTATAATTCAAGGTCTTTCTAAATTGCTGAGGACCTTGCTAAATTGTGAAAATTGACCTTGAACTTGTGATTCTCCTGCCTCAGCCTCCTGAGTAGCTGGTATTATAGGTGGGCGTTACTGTGTCTGACTAAATATATAATAGGGGGTCTCTCAAACACTAAGGATTCAGCAGTATAAGAGGGTGAGCATTCCCCTCCTCCTCCCTGTTTCTAAACCACGGGCTTGATACTGGGAACTGAAGATGTTGGAGTGAGACAGATAATAAGGAAGGTAGGTCCTTGGCTTTTTGGAGTTTACAGTTTCCTTTAGGAAATCTTGACAGGTTAACCAGAATGCTAAATTTCTTTCTTTTTTTTTTTTTAAAAAAAAAATCTGATCTGAAATTCTGATTGTCAATGTGTATCTTTGCTTAAGAAGCAAAATAATTTATTATTAAATGATGTTTGTTTAGCAGTAAAATATTTTTTAATATAGCATCTGTTGGAGAAAATAAAGGAATTCCTAATGGTGAAAATGTTGGAAAGACAATATCTTCTCATGATTAAGAGCTTGATCTTTAAATTGCTCAGGGTTCCAATCTCCTTACTCCATTTGTTACTTTTATAATTTGGGTAAGTTTTCAGAGGTCTTTTACTTCACATTCTTCAGCTATGAAATGAAGACATCTACTTTGTAAGAGTTTTGTTGTTATTATTGTAAAGTCTTAGTTACGTTTGCATAACATTGGTTAATTGTGGCAAAGTACACATAACATAAAATTTACCATCAAAACCAGTTTTAAGTGCACAGTTGAGTGGTTTAAGTATAGTCATATGGTTGTACAGCTATCACTACCATTCATCTCCAAAGCACTCCATGACTCGCAAAATGGAAATGCTGTACCCATTACATGATAATTCCCCATTCCCCCCTCCCTAACCGCTGGCCACCACCATTCTACAGACAGTTACTTTATATATATATATATATATTTTTATATATATATATATATATATATATATATATATTAAGATCTCCAAAAATGTTAGCTATTATCCCTCCAGATCAGGAGTCAGCAAACTCCAGCCCACAGGCCAAGTTTGGTCCGCAGCCTGTTTTTGGTAGGGTCCTCGAACTAAGAAAGGTTTTTACATTTCTAAAGGGTTGTAAAAACAAAACAAAAAAATAAGAATATGCCTCAGAGGCAGTATGTAACCCACAAAACCTAAAATATTTACTGTCTGGGCTTTTAACAGAACAAAATTTTTGACCCTTGTTCTAGATCTAATCTTGTTTTTTAAAAAATATATATGTGTGTGTGTGTGTGCATGTGTGTATTTGTGTTGGAATCCTTTAAGAATTTGATTTAAAAAAAAATACACACACATATGTGTATGTGCACATATGTCTGTCCTTTTCCATATATCTTTTTTTTTTGGTTTTGGTAGTACTGGGAATTAAACCAAGGCCTTGTGTATGCTAGGCAAGGCTCTACCAATTGAGCTACACCCCAGCCCTTTAAAAAAATTTTTTTTTAAGACAGGGTCTCACCCAGTTGCTCAAACTGACCTCAAAGTGGAGATCTGCTTCAGTCTCCCAAGTAGCTGGGATTATAGACAAATGTGTGCTAGCATGCTTAAGTTCTTCCATGAGTCACACTTGCATGTATGTGTTTATGTGTGTGAGAGGCAGACACACACACTTGGGACTGAATCCAGGGTTGTTTCATTCTATTGAGCTATATCCCCAGTCCTTTTATTTTTTATTTTGAGACAGGGTCTTGCTAAGTTGCTGAGCCTGGTCTTGAACTTGTGATTCTGCCTCAGTCTCCTTAGTGGCTAGGATGACAGGTGTGTACAACTGTACCTGGCCTCCTGCATGTTGTAAGAGGATTATGTAAACATCTTTCCTGGACCATGATTTCTCACCTGGGCCATGTTGCCTCAAAAGGAGTGAAAATTGGTTCTTAGGGGGAATGAGATCTTAGTTATTACAAAGTTTATAACCTCTCAGTGGGCACCTAAACAGAGATCTCTCTCATATTAAAATTTCTTGGGGGAGGCAGTTGGGAGAAAAATGTCTAATTAGGCTTATTATGGGAGTGATAATGAATAAATGTTTGAGAAACACTGCTCAAGTCTGAATTCCAGAAGGCAAGCTTATTAACCTCTGAATGTACTTGTGCCAAGCAGATATATTCATTTCTTCAGTTTATTATTTTTGCTACCTTCTAGTTAAATAAATGAAACCTCTGGTCTAGTTCACTGACTCACTCATTCTATAAATTGCTTCCAGGCAAATAATATGGCACTGGAAATTAAAAAAGAATTTTTATTTGTTTTAATTAGTTATATATGACAGTAGAATGCATTTATGCACTTTCATATAATATATACATAGTTGGGATATAATTTCTCATTTTTCTGAGTGTGCATGTTTCAGAATCACATTGGTCATGCAGTCACATATATACATAAAATAATAGTGTGTTTCATTCTACTATCCTTCCTATCCTCCCCCACCATTCACTTCCCTCTACCTAATCTAAAGGAACGCTACTCTTCTCTAGTGTCCTCCACCTTATGGTGAATTAGCATCCGCATATTAGAGAAAACATTCAGCCTTTGGTTTTTTTGGAATTGGCTTATTTTATGATGTCCTCCAACTCCATCCGTTTACTGGCAAATGCCATAATTTTATTCTTCTTTAAAGCTGAATAGTATTCCATTGAAAAAAAAAAATATATATATATAACATTTTCTTTATCCATTCATCTGTTGAGGGACACCTAGGTTGGTTCCATAGTTTAGCTGTTGTGATTTGAGCTGCTATAAACATTGATGTGGCTGCATCACTGTAGTATGCTGATTTTAAGTCCTTTGCGTATAAACCAAGGAGTGGGATAGCTGGTCAAATGGTGGTTCCATTCCAAGTTTTCTGAGGAATCTCCATACTGCTTTCCATAGTGGTTGTACCAATTTACAGTCCCACCAGCAATGTACGAGTGTACCTTTTCCCCCACATTCTCACCAACATTTATTGTTGCCTGTATTCTTGGTATTGCCATTCTGACAGGAATGAGATGAAATTTTTAAAAAAAATCTTGTATCCTTTTAGAAGTTGTCAAATGATTAGTCTCTCTAATATATCAGACAGATTCTTGCTTATTAGACTAAAAATTTTGTTATTTTCTTAAACATTTGTAACTTTATTTATTTTTAAAATTTATTTTAGTTGTCAGTAGACTTTATTGATTTGCCTGCGGTGCTGAGAATCAAACCTAGTGCCTCACACATGCTAGGCCAGTGCTCTACCACTGAGCCCCAGCCCCTGCCCCCTGTAAATTTATTTTTTTAGTAATTTTTTATTTGTCCTTTTTAGTTGTACATGACAGTAGAATGTGTTTTGACATATCACACATACATGGAGTATAACTTCCCATTCTTGTGGTTGTATGTGAATTTGGAGTGACACTGGCTGTGTATTCATATGTGAATATAAGAAAGTTATGTCCGATTCATTCTACTCTGTCTTGCGTTTGTTATTGAAACAATAAAATAAGTATTGGTGCTGGGGTGTAAAGACCTCTTAATTCCCCTTACACTCATGTCAACACTCAAGTGAAAAGCAAACACAGGTATATCATCATTTTATTTGACAAAGTCTGATTTAGAATATAGAGTTCTGGTAGCAGGCCACTGAAATATCAGGTCATCCTGATCTTGCCTCCAAGACAAGGACTATGTCTTATGCATCTCTCTATCCCCAGTGCCTGGTGGAGTAGATGGCTAGTGAACGTGCTTCCGGGATCAGCTGTACTGATACTTCTGCGTGTGCCTTGTTGTGCCCTGGAGTTCTTACTACTAGCAGTTTTTCTTTGCCCCAAATTGTTCTTAGTCACAGACCCATTCCTGTAGATACAGCTCCCCTCTGTACCAGTTGGTCCATCCCTATTATGCTGTTGGTGATGACAGATAACAGAGGATTGATCAAACAGCATTCATGGCCAAAGAAAGTCTTCACAGCATGACCATTGCTGATGTAGTAGTGCCTAGCCCTATGGTCCCTGAAGAGCAGGGCCAAGGATTCAATGCCTCCCACTGGACTAAGAGCTGGAGATAATATTTGGGGAGAAATACTATCCATTTTGATTGTAGGTCTGAGGGAACCGCAGAGATCCAGCAGGTCAGTATTCCTTAGGTATCTCTACCCAATTCTCTTTGGAGTAAGAATGCCTCCAGGGATTCAGGAGGTGTCCACCTAAGTGATCTTTGTGAAAACAAAACTTGTCTTGTGGCTGGGGGTGTAGCTCAGTGGTAGAGTATGTGCCTAGCATGGATAAGGTTGACCCTTAATGTACACACACACACACACACACACACACACACACCAAATTATTATTTGATTGATGATTACAGTGCTGGGGATTGAGCCCAGGAGTGCTCGGACACTGAGCTACATTCCCAGCCCCCTTTCTTTTTATTTTTCCTTTTTATGTTTTGCATTTCAAGACAGGGTCTTGCCTAAATCGGCCAGACTGGTTTCAAACTTGGAATCCTCCTGCCTTAGCCTCCCAAGTTGCTGGAATTATAGGTGTGGGCCACCACACCCAGCTAAAACTGTTTATTTTTAAACACTTACCTTTATGTGTTTTTAGCAATGCACTCTATCGTATGTGTGTTTGCTTTAATGTAAAAAATGTTTAAAATATTTTAAAATTGTACATGGAATTGATATTCCACAAAAATGAACTATATTCATGCTGTATTCTCAGCCCTCCACCCTGAATCCCTAAGAAGACTTACATCATCCCTGGAGAAGCATATTCAAGCTATTGATTGTACACACACAGGTATTAGCCACTTTGGCCAATCAGCTCTTGGAAGTGGAGGTGTGTTTTCACATAAAGTGATAAAGACAAAAGAACTAGGTATAGAAGCAGTGGCCTGTAGCTAGAGTGATAGTGATAGCCTCTCCCTGCTTTAGTCCCTGAGTTTGTAACCACTTGTGGGTTGGAATCTCTGGGATCCTTTTGTCCTGCCCTCAAGGGTGAGAACTTTGCTGACCTTGGCAGTCACAATGGCCCTGGGCTTCCTACTCCTTAAGTCCTTCTCAACTTTTACACCACTCCCTACAGCCCTAGAGAGGCCCAACACATTCTCCTTGTTGAGGGCAGGGGAAGAATCAGGCTTTCCATGGCCTTCTCAGAGCAGAGGCACCAATCTGTTTTCAGTTAAAAGTCCAAATGTTCAGAAGGCTGTAGGTGAGGGGTCCATTATACCTTCCTTGTTGTTCATGGAACGGGAGAGACCACTCTTGGTGTGCATGTGTCTCACAGACATGTGTGACCTTTAATCTTGTAATTTTTAATCCATAGCCTTCATAAATGACCTAGGTTCACGATGGCAGTCTAATGGAAATAAACTTGAACCAAGAGTTATGTCATTAGTTACAACTACTAACTAAGTCAAGCCTGTAACTTGATAACACAAGGAGCGACAGCTGACAGATAGTTAATCCCTACTACATAACCTCATCATGTGTTCCTTAAAATAGGGTTTAAAGCAACAACTATAAGACTTTTGGGGAAAAATCTCAAGTGATTGTTATTTGGTGACCAAGCTAGAAAACCAGTGACTTCCTCCTGCCATCTCCCAACTTTAGGGTCCTGGTCTACCTTTCCTCTAACCTCCAGTGCTGGGTATTGAACTCAGAGCCTCATGTGTGCTAGGCAAGAGCTCTCCTGCTGAGCTACACCCCAGCCCCTGGTCTGCCTTCATGAGGCTCTCCTCTGTGAAGGTCCTGCACCCCTCAAGTCTTGTGTTTGACACGTTCTCTTCACTCTGTTAGTCATGCAGCTATTTCCAGACAAACCAGGGTAGGTGGGCACATTAATTTACGTTCTGAACTCCTAGTGTTGGAATGAAGTTACTAGGAATAACCAACCGCTTTTTGATGGCCACCTTGTATGTGCCATGGTGTAGTGGAAATTCCTTTTCAAGGCTTCTCAAAATGAGCAGGTGGTAGTATAACTTTCTATATAAATGAGTGTGAGCTTCCCGAACATGGCACATGAGAGAAAACCATGATCAAAGGGTTATCGCAAGCAGAGATGGTCAGCAAGACTTACTTCAGGACCTTCTGAAGCAACCACATGGTGCCTTGGGCTTGATTGGGTTTCACTGTGACAAAGAGAAAAAGGACAGATTTTGGTCACACAGACCAATGCTGGGTTATCCTAAGTAGATTTTAAGTGTCTGCAACTGGTTGCTTTCTCATCCAAGGAAAGGAGGAGGGGACTGGAATGATCTACATTATTAAGTAGTTCCTGGCACCTAGAGGTTGTTTTTAGCAGAACTCTCCAATGGGACAGTCTCTTCCACTCTTCCCTCCCCAAAAGTAGGAAGGGCTTGTCTTACTCGATTGAGTCAGGGTTTAAATTTAGCTAGGTCTCAGAGCCAGTATGTATGTTTTAAATGGTTATGGGAAATATGTCTCCAATTCCCATTTGAAATACTCTATACTTGATTCATATTTTTTTAAAAAAATACATATATATTCTGCCCAATTCTGCCAAAAAATTAATTTATTTCTTGGTCATACTATGAACTCCCAGGACTTTTATCAAAGCTCCTCATAGAGCTTTGAATGTGTCAAACCCATTGACCTAATTTTGTACATTTCCCAAAAGCAAGTGTGCAAGAGCATGCACACACACACACACACACACACACACACACGTTATGACCCCACTTTTGGGAACAATGTGAAAACAAACAAACTTCTTAGAAAGTTGTGAGGTGCTTAAAATAGTTTGCTTTTTCAATAATCAAGAAGCTTTTCCCATAAGACTTCTTGTTTGCGGTTATAAATAGAGGCGTGCGTATGTGTCCAGCATTGCTCTTCTGTAATCTGGGTGCTGAAGAGGATTCCTTCAAGAAGTCAGTTGTATTATCTTAATATCTAAGGTACAGCATGACCTTTTAATCTTGTTAACTCCAAACTTAATTTTATTTCATAAAACCTATCAGTTTGAGACTATTTCACATGAAAAGTTTCCAGTTATATCACTTTCCTTTAGGGATGGAATTTTTCAGCCTATTAAAGACAAACAATTAGATTTCCCCTTTACTACCAACTCCCCAAACACTATTTACATTGCTACAAGTAAATTTTTTTAATGGACTATGAAAATTACTCAAGTTGGGAGATGGGTACGGTACGTACAATCTGCCTACTTTTATATTAAATTTTTTTTCATAATAAATGTTTAGAAACCGGAATTTATCTTTTTTTCTCTCTTATGAAAAATCTCTTAGGATTATGGGGGTTTGGCCTTTTTTTCTTTCAGTCTCAACTCTTGGGCTGTTCGTGGAAGGTATTGGAAAAATAACTGGTTAAAACTGGTTAGATTTGGGATCTTAAAAATGTACATATTATTTGAATTCTAATTTTATTTTTTTCTTGGTAGTGGAGAATGAACCCAGGGACGTTTTACAGCTGAGCTATATCTCCAGCACTTTTTTTGATTTTTGAAACAGGCTCTCCTCACTAAGTTGCTCCAGGGCCTCACTAAATTGCTGAGGCTGTTACTCCTCCTGCCTCAGCCTTCTGAGTTGCTGGGATTACAAGCCTGTGCCGCCAAACCCAGCATGAATTCTAACATTTCTCCTGAGAATTTCCAGTTTGAAGCTATCTAAAAATTGCCTTTGAATGTGAATTAATATATTTTTAAGTGTGGAAGTATGACAAATATGGTATAGTTGAAAGGAAAGAGGATGTGAAATGACACTTTGTCATTTACTAACTAAATAGTGCTTGGGGGTACATCACCCGTTTTTCCTGAGCTGGTTTCTTCAGCTATAAAATGAGGACAGTTCATGCTCTGACAATTTCTTAGGAATCTTTCAGCTATTGTTTTTATTCATTGTGTGGCGAGTTATTCATTTCACTAGTGCGCATCATTATCTGTTAAGCTAGGACTTGGGAATGTGCATCCATAGAAACAATCACACAGAGAATATAGCTTGTTTTCAGGTAGCTCATTCACAATTGGAGTACAAATATTCACAAAAAAATGAACAGAGCACTTTTGATGACATTTTTAATAGTGTAAAATATGCCTAGTACTAGCTAAATATGTGTGTTGAAGGCAGCCATGAGAAAAAAGTGGTTCATCAAGGAGATCCATGATAGCATATCTAAATTCCAAAAACCTATAGGTCTTTAAACTTTCTATCTCTCTGCACCTTGTCTTGACCGTACTTTAATAAATATGTTGTGAATAAAAAACTATACAGCTACTTAAACATATTTGTCCCACAAGTGGTACATGATGGATTCTCCTTTCAATAAGTAAGCAAATAGAACTTTATAACCCTTCTTTAACCTTCTACCCTTCATCCCGGTCCCCTTCATCTCTTCCCAAATGTAACCACCATTTCCTTTGGTAGCCGCCCTTCCAGACCTTCCCTCTTCCTTTGCTTGTGCATGTACGTATCCTGGGAGAATACATAATGAAGCAGCTGTTTTTATATCTTTTTTTTTTTTTTTAAAGAAGTATTGTCATACTAAATGAAACATTCTGCTTCTTTTTTTCACTTTACAAGTCTAGGAGAACTTTTGACCGATCTGGTTCATTTACTTTAGTACTGGTTTGTTACCGTTTACCTGTTGGTGGACATTTAGGTTGTTTCTAATTCTAAACAATGTTGCAATAGACATCTTTGTAATATCCTGTTGTTTAAGTAGACAAGAGTATTGTTCTAGGGTAGGTATTAAGAAGTGGAATTGCTGTGTCATAAATCATACTGGTTAATGGTAAGTTATTTTCCCAAGTAAAATGGACAGTTTTTCTCTCTGCAATTTCTTGCCTGGCTTTTCTGAGCCACATAGGAAAAGTTTTGCAGAGGACAGAGTGAGCTAGAATAGACCCAAGATTCTGCATTTCTAGCAAGCTCCCAGGTGATGTAGATGCTGCTGATCAGGAATTACACTTTTTTTTTTTTTGGTACCAGGGATTGAACTCAGGGGCACTTGATACTACATCCCCAGCCCTATTTTGAATTTTATTTAGAGACAGGGTCTTACTGAGTTGCTTGGTGCTGAGGCTGGCTTTGAACTCATGGATCTCCTGTCTTAGCTTCCTGAGCCACTGGGATTAGAGGCATGTGCCACCATGCCCAGCTAGGGACCACACTTTGAGTAGGAGAATCTAGAGAATAGATCTTGCTCCAGCATGCTTCTGGATATTGCCTGGAAGCTCCTATTTTATGGGTATATGTACACGTGTGTTAATTCATGGATATAAGCCTGTTTCCTTAAAGAAGCTTTAAAAAAAAAAAAAAACAAAACAGTTTTTGAACTCTAGCCCCACCCAGAATGCTTGAACTTTTAGAGTTAGATACTATGAACATGGATGTCAAAATGTCGGTGGTTGTTAAACCAGGTAATGGGTACACGTAGGTCTGTTACATATCCCTATTTATGTTTAGTTTTGTGGAAATGCTCTTGGTATATATTTGAAAATAGAAGGCAGTTTGAAGTCAGTTGTTCCTGAAGATTTTCAGCTTGGTACATGCTGCTATGCCTATTGTAGATTTCCTCTAGTATATAGTGTTAAAGTGTTTTATTTTAATCAGTTGTATATTTGACTCATGTGAATTTTAATTTTAACATATCGAAAATATTTTTAGCAGTCTAAAAATAACTGCAAAAAAGAGCGTTGTTCCATATCTGCCTACCTTAGCAACTGCAGTCAAATCCCCCTCAGCCTTACTCATTCAAGAGAGGATGACATAAAGTATGACATATACCGTGATCACAGCATGGTGGTGTGTTAACCCTAGAGACACTTTATAGAACCTTCAGGGCAAGAATGCCTGAGGCTGATTGATTGGTGATTACCTGGAACACTCCTAAGCAGGATTTTGAGGACTTTGCAGCAGGGGTTATCAGAAGAGAGTTCTTTGGTTAACCAACAATGTGTGTCAAGGTATGGTGAACTGGAGAATTATATCACATCTACTAAGTATGGGTTGACTCTGGTTCACTGTAAACTTATTTTCTATTTGCGCAAACAAGATACAAAGAATTTAAATGATCTGCCTATGTTAGGTTTGTGATTAGTGTAAATGCTAGTATTCGAACCAGATGTCCTAATTTCTAAACCAGTTCCCTTTCTACCTTTCTGTTCTGATGATGGGAATCTAACTAGGTCTTAAACATTTGCACATTGAAGCAACTTGGTAGAGTGAAAAGAACCATTCATCTTTTAACTGGGTGAGATTGGGCAAATCTGTTAATCCTGTGAAAGTATGCTTTCTTCTTCTATGGAGGCATCTGACTCTCTTTAACTTTGGCCACTAGGAAGCTCAGAGCCAAGTTTGTACCTTTACTGAAGCAATTCTGTAGTCCTCTTTGACCTGCATAGTTGGATTCTAATCCTACTCTTTTACCCACTCTGCTTCTGTATTGATCTCCTAATCAAATGCCATATATTCTTGCTCTGATTTATTCATTTCACTTTTATTTTACTGTTTTATTGTATGTCTTTACCATAAGCTGCCTCAAATATTTGTGAAACAGATGGTATATAAATAAAGAACATTGGAATGTTCGAGAAAGTTGTTGACGAGACTGACAAGGATGAAAATAGTGTTGTAGTTCTGAGAAATACTGGTGGCTGTGACATCTGCTCTTTTTTCCTTCCTGGTCCTCCAGTCTCCCTGATCCATCCATCTTGGTCACCACTGGTACTCCGAACCCCAACCCTCCTGTGGCTTGAGCAGTAATCTCTCTTTCTCCAGCCTCAGCCTGCATCACAGATGCAGATCCATATTTCTGACTTCCCTTTTACTGGATAGCTATATCTGAATGTCCCGAAGGTACCTCAATTGAAACTGTTCAAAACTAAGCTCAGCATCCCTACCCCCAAACCTCCTCTGCCTGGGTCCCAGTTGTATCACCATCAACCTCATTGTTCTAATTAGTAACTTGGTATCATTGTTTACTTTTTCCATTTTCCAATCTTTCATATTTAATCATCTAAGGTATGTCACTGTAATTTATAAATATTTTTTGAGTCTATTCCCTGTACTCCATCCTTTCTGAAAGTTTTTTATTAGAAGTAATTTTGTGAGGGGTAGTTTCTACTAAGTCTCCTTCCCTTTTCTTTTTCCATCACAACCCATCCTTTTTCCTAAAGCTGGGCATTCCCGTTTAACTTTAAGTTAAAGTTCAAATTGCTTAGACCTTTCACTATATTTGTCTTTGCTGAGTAATTGGTCTTATGTTTTGCCATTCCCCAATCTTGTCCAGAACAACCTCCTTTCCCTTCTTCCTTTGGTGTACTCCAGTCTGCCTTTTAAGGCTTGGCTCATTCTCATTCTTTGGACCACTCCAGGCTGCTTCTTGTTGCTTAAGATTCTATATACATCTCTATCACAGTTCTTACCACTATGATATACTGCTTAAGAGATAGCCGCCTCTACCTGATTGGATGATGTTTGGAGGGTCCAGAGTGTGATTTCTGGCTCTATCCATATTGCCAGTGTTGAGCTCCATACATGATACTGTAAGTGTTTGCTGAAAGAAGGTAAAATGTTTGCTGAAAGAGGGTATCAAAATCCTTGGAACTCATTTAGAAAACACAAGTGATCACATTAATAATTATTACTAAATAATTTGTTGTGTACTGTTCTAAATGCTTTTCATGTTTATCTCCTGTAACTTCTGTACAATCTTTCAAAGTCAGTCTTATTATTATCCTTTTCCTTAGTGGTACAAATGAAGAAACTGAAGCACAAAGCTTAAGTAACTTGCCAGAGTTATCCAGACAGTAATAGAATAAGATTTGAATCCAGCCCTATGTATACAATAAGATTTGAATCCAGCCCTATGTACATGTACTATCTCTGAGACTGACTTATTTATATCTATGGGAAGGCAGGGCTTGGTCCAGTTGTTATTTCTTGAAGTCGCTTTTACTTTCTCAAACTGATATTTTACAATAATGGAGAAAAACAAGATGACATCTGAAACACAGTGAATGTCATCAAAATCATGTAAACACTGTTTTAGTCTCCTGATTCCCTGCCTTCTGCCCTGGACCCTCCACTCTCTCCTCAGTTGTATGGACTAGAGTGAGAATAATGTAACAATTCTTTACCCTCTCGGAAGGCACACATTTTGGAGCTCCTCCATAAAAATTTTGTTCAGCACTGCATTCAAGAGCAGCAGGCAGCTCTCACTCCAGTGGATCAAGAGATTCAGTTCTCCCCTTAACCAGCAAAGTTGGGACTTCTGAAAGGGCAGTCCAAAAGTGACAAGAATTCCTGGTGAATGGAGCTGAAAAAGTATTTGCTTTTGTCGGATCACTGGCATGAGTGTGCTCAACATGTTTAAAGTATGGCACAAGGGCTTTTAGAGCACTTGTTTTTAGAGCACTTAGCCTGCAAGAAAGTAAGATTGAGCTAATGAGTATCCATAACGTGTAAATAAAAAGGAAAAAAGAAGTTAAAGAATTAAGCCCAAGAAGTTACATCAAGAAATTTCAGCAAGAAAAAGAAAGTGGCATAAAAATGACATGATAAAAGAAATTATAAGAAACTGCAGGGATAAGGCCAGTTGCATATTTATCTATTTGTGATGATGGTTCTTTTGCATTTATAAATCCCTTTGTGGGGATGGGGTTGTGGCTCAGTGGTAGAGCACTTGCCTCATATGCGTGAGGCACTGGGTTTGCTTCTCAGCACCACATATAGATAAATGAATAAAATAAAGGTCCATCAACAACTAAAACTATATATAATGAATGAATGAATGAATGAATCCCTTTGTGGTCTTAGTTTTAATGTTGGGAATTTAAACATTTAAACTTCCTCAAAGTCTGTTTTGTTTTGAACTATGTGATTTTAAACACAATTTTAAAGCTATACATTTGAGATTTTCTATTTCTAAAAATTATCTATTTTTTTGTGTATTTCTCCATTTGAACATGTAATATGGGCTTGAATTTTGCATAGGAGCAATTTATATTTATTTAGTACTTCTGCCTGGTCGGTTAATCTGATAGATCACTTTAGCCAAAACCTCAGAATACTGTTGGTGTTATAATAGTGATTTTTCCTCTTAACAATAACCTATTTTACTCATCAGATAAATGACTTAGTAACAGGAATTAGGGCAGTGTTTAGGAGGTCTGCAGATGTGGACAGTATCTTTTGACAGTTTGTATTCTTCTCTTGTACTTAGAGTGGGGTTCTAGAGGAGTATTGGTGATGCTTGGCCTCCTGGGTAACAGCACATATTTTGCTGCTTTTGGAAATGTGATTGGTACCATAATAAAGTCTTCAGGCCTCCCTTACACCTCTTGGTGTCCTTGTGGGCATCATTCACATCCTGGAAACAGGAAGCAGGAAAGAATTTTTGTGCCCATTCAATAGATGACCCAGCCTCTGTTTTTTTATTTTTTATTACGAGCAGACATTTAGAAGGATAAAAAGAGAAGGGGAGAAAGGGAAATGTAGAGATTGTCTCATTATAATGATAATAATGCAATGTATGAGGTGCTAATGAGGAAAAAGGGGAGATGAAAATCAGACACAGAGCATGAGAAGATAATTGAGAACAGATAACTTTGAAAATCTTTCAGGGACTGTGTGAAAGGATAGGAAGGATCAAACTGCCAGGCTGAGCCTTTTCTCTTCAGCAAATTGGATACATACACTGAATAAACTTGACATGGGGAAAACTTTTTAAGAAAGATTTATAATAACTGTTATTCAGCAAACATCTTTGATTATCTGTTATTGTCCAGGCATTATTCTAGGTATTTGGGCTATAACAGGGAACAAAATAGGCCAAAAAAAAAAAAAAAAAAAAAAAAATCCTTGCCTTTATAAAACAAAACAATTTAGTGCAAAAAAAACAGAAAATAAAATATATTATTTAGAGACTTTAGGTTCTAAGTAATAAAAACATAATTAAGGAAAAGGAGTGGCTCTGATCCAATCAGAGATGGCCCCAGGGACAGAGTTGCAGGATATGAACAGGCCCCCCAGAGCCCACCCTTGGGGCTGCACTGGCAGTGTGAGCTGCATAGAATCACATACTATGTCTACAATTAGCCCTGCACAGTTCCAGTTCCATTGTTTTCTTTTTCCTTTGGTACTTGGGTACTAAACTTAGGAGCTCTCTACCACTAAGCATTATCCCAGACTTCTTTAAATTTTTATTTTGAGACAGGATCTTGCTATGTTGCCCAGGCTGGCCTCGAACTTGTCTCCACCTCCTGGGTCTAGTTGCTGGGTTTACCGGTGTGCTTCATGATGCTGTCTCCATTGTTTTCTTTCATTACAAAGAATAAATTTTGCATTACAAATAAGATAATCAGATTTGAAATGTACCATCTTAAAAACACAGTGTGATATTACTTATTCCAACTAAGTAAATAGAGGGGGGAAATGAGAGCATAGGAAGAAGAAAGAGATGAGCTAATTGATTGAAGTTGTTGAGAAGAAATGTTAATGGGAAACCCTTGATTATCTAGAAGGTTTTTGGAAAGTGGAACATTTACCTCTTAAGCCAATGTTTTAGTCCTTCTAAAGTGGAATCCTTGAATCCCTGCTTCTTAAACGCAGACAAATGAACACATCTTAATTATAATATAATGGTTACCTTAGGTTTATTGTAAAGTTTTGAAGGCCTGTTTGTCCCTATTTTTATAGCTTTGGGCTTCTTTGCTTTTTAAGTTTGTCTTTTAAGTGACTATTTCTTAAGAATTTTTAAAGCCTTTCCAGTGTCATCTGTTAGTCTCTTTCTGCAGTGCCAACTGTCTGTAGAGTCTCCTCCTCTCACAATTTATGTTTGCTGATTATTAAGCCACCTCCCATGTGGGTGTCCCACGTACTGTGGGAAACACAGAAGAGCAGAGGGTGGTATGAGTCTGTAATTAGCATGCCAGGACACATGGACAAGCCATTTAACCTCACAGTCTTCTCTATCTGTTACCATGGAATAAAGGCCCACAGGGTCATAACTCAAAGAGGAAATGAGATGTTTTGAAAATATTTTGCAATGTATAAAATATTCTGCAAAAAAAAAGAAAGAAAATCTGCAAATTTAACCCACTAATAGTTCCTTCCACACATTAGCCTTAGGGTTCTCTGCTCTTTGATTTTGCCTCTTTTACCACGTCCTGTTTCTCCCTGAGAGAATTCGAGTTCCTTGTAAATCACTAGATGTGCTCTATGGGGTGACTGATCCTATTTGACAATCCCAGATCCTTACTAGGTGGCATGCCGTGGAAGAACAACAGCCTGCACTTCATTTTCTGACATGTATTATTGCCTACCACCACATCCCTCCTTATGAGATGTGAACTATTGATGAATGAGCGCAAGAGGGAGAGTGTCAGGGATCATTTCCCTTCCAGAGGTACCTGTACCTCACACGGTGTGTATTGGCCTCTAGTCCACAGGAGCTGAGCTTTGGGAAGAAGAAAGTAGTGTTGGTCACTGTAGACAGTTGGCACTTCATTAATGATAAATTATGAAAAGATAGTTCAGTCACTCTTAGTTTGTGCTAATAGGCAATAAGCATGATAAAGACACAGGCTTCTTGGTTCATGTGATTTTGTGACTAAAAGGACATTATTTCTAATCTTTTGAGACCATGGTTTGTCTATAAAATGGACTTGAGAGCAAATCAAGGAAAAGCCTTTGAACTGAATGACCAACTCCTTTGGTCATCTGACCTTTACCACTTAGGAGCTACAGGGTCTTAGACATCTTTGCTGCCTCTTAATAACTTACTGTTTCTGAACTCAAGCTTTTAAAGGGGTTTATTGATCTATCCAAAGCCTCCAAGTAAAAGTGTGGTACTCCACCACTAGAGGGCACCGCTGCCTTGGTCACATGATCTGAACCTACAAGTTGCTTAATTTAAAGTTTCCTTCAATACTACACAGACTCATACTTAAAATTCATACTCTTCTTTTTTAAAAAATAATTTATTTATTTACTGCACTGGGGATTGAACATATGGGTGCTGTACCAGAGCTGCATCTCTGGCCCTTTTAACTTTATTTTTTCATTTTAAGACGGGGTCTCACTAAGTTACCCAGGCTGTCCTGGAACTTGCAATCTTCCTGCCTCAGCCTCCCAAGTAGGTGGGATTACAGGCATGTGCCATCACACCTGGCTTCTCATTTACTTCATGTGTAAATATACACACACATATTCAAAATATAGATGTACTTAAATCATTAAATGACTTTTTAAAAACACTTAAATTAACTTTAAAAAACAATGGTTTAACATGATCTCTACCCCCCCACCACCATCATTATCTTATTTTCTACCAAGTTAGTCTGAGTCCTGGAGTAAAATTCTGGCCCAAAGCTTTGTGGTTTGTCATCAGCCTTCAGGTTAGCTCAGCGTCATTAACAGGAGAGATACTTATGGGAAAGTATTCAACTTTCCTTCTTCCTTTTTCTGTAGAAGGTAAAGAGCTAAATAAATGTTTATAAACTGTCACAATGCCACTAAGAATACAAAGCCCTTTTGTCTCTTTGCATTCAATCCTAAAGAAGTTCTTTTTCTATGAGATAAAGCAGCAGCCTCTTTTGTATTTTTCCTCAAGGGAGAAACTTTTTTTTTTTTGCACCAAGGCACAAAGATGTATGTAAGGTATGGGAATTTGATATGTATTCACATTTCTTCTTGTCTTTTTTTTCTTCTTTTTTTGGTAGTACAGTGATTGAACTGAGGGGTGCTCTACCACTGAGCTACATCCCCAGCTCTTTTGATTTTTTTTCCTGTATCAAGGCAGAGTCTTTTTTTTTAAGCATATTTTTAGTTCTTGATGGACCTTTATTTTGTTTATATGTGGTGCTAAGAATCAAACCCAGTGATTCACACATAGTAGGCAAGCGCTCTACCACTGAGCCACAACCCCAGCCCCCAGACAGAGTCTTGATGAATTGTCTAGCCTGGCTTTAAACTTGTGATCTTCTTGCCTCAGTCTCCAGAATTGCTGAAATTATAGTCATACACCAGTGCACCCAGCTGTACATTTCTGATTTTTTAAAAGTATAAATTCCTAGAAGTGAAATTTACTGGGTCAATTTTAAAAATATTGTATGATTATAATTTTTTTGGTACTGTGGCTCAAACCTATAGTCTCATGTATGCCAGGCATGCACTCTACTACTATGCTATATCCCAGCTCCAGCATTTTTAAAGTAGAGGATATATTGATCAGTGTTTCCCATACACATTGCCATCATAGTGAAATATAATAAGAAATGGTTCACTGGGCTTGGTGGCACATGTCTGTAGTCCCAGATGCTTAGTACCAGCCTGAGAGACATAGTGAAACCCTGTCTCAAAAAAAAAAAAATTTAGTAGTCAGATAAAATTTTCTGTTGTTGCATACTTGTCCCATTTTTGGAAATCTATGAAGCATACATGCATTGTAAGACTCAGAGAAGTTTAGAAGTAATTTGTTTAATTTGGTGTTTCAATTTTCTTTGCTTAATTAAATAATCCTTTTTAAAGAGTAACATCTAATAATATTTTACGAAAATGGGATTGTGTTTTGGAAGATGGTGGTGGTAACGGTGGGGTAGAGGTGGAGTTTTTAAGAAATGCTCTAAATGTAAGGATTTCTTCTGAAAATAAGTTGTATTTGTGTGTGATCTTAGATGTGGAGAACAGAATCATGGTAGCAAATTGGAAGTACATAGAAGTACATAGCAGAATAATTGGATAGGCTGAAAAAACAGACCCCAGGTGAAACTTCTAGGAATTCCACAAAACTGGTCTGCCAGGGGAGCTGCTACCTCTGCCACCATCTTGAAGCTTCTGCCAGAACTGCTCTACCAAGATGGGAAACCACTGAGTTCACAATTGTGTGTCTCTACACTACAGGAAGTGGGGCTGGGAGTTTGTTTTCAATCCTATTTTAGGAAGGATGGATTTACACTATGGTGAACTATCAAATATGGAGAGAATGTTTAAAAGACTTTGGGCAGCCACACTTGGCAGACATCCAAGAAGACAGAATTGTGTAATGTGAATGCCTCAGGATGTAGGTCAGAAAACTGGGGTATAGCCCTGGCCTTGCCACTTAGCAGAAACATGACCTTGGGCAAATCTATTTTCAAAGTACTATGTCCCCACCTCTAAAGAGGACCTAATACAGAATTCCTATTGACGTAATTCACTGATTTGGAGTAAAGATAAGTCCAAGTAATAGGTATAATATACCCGGAAAAACTATAAAGTATTGAATGGAATAAGTAGAAGATATTTTCCACATCTTAGGTTTGTGTCTAGACCAGTGGTTGGCAAACTTTTTCTGTAAAGGGCCAGATAGTAAATATTTTTTGGCTTTGTAGGCCACATGATCTGTTTCATACCTACTCAATTCTGCAAAAGCAGCCATAGAAAATATGTGAATGAATGAGCAGGACTGTGTTCCAATAAAACTTTATGGGCACTGAAATTTGAGTTTCATATAATTTTCACATCATGGAATATTATTTTTATGATTTTTCAAGCCATTTTTAAAAAGGGAAAAACATACTCAGATTGTGGACCATACAAAAAATAAATCCAGCTGGATGGCTGGATTCACCCTATCAGCTATAGTTTGTTGACCCATGTGCTGCATCATTAAACTTAAAATATTTTAAAATGTTGAGTTATTTTTGCTTTAATGTAGTATCACATAAATTTGGAGATTTATCTGATGACATTGTCTAAATGGAGAATGTGCAGTCTTTATCGCTGTTTGGATTGCCCTTCATTGTAGCTTCCTCTTTGATGGTAGAATTAAATTAGCTTAGTGGTCATGTGTGAAAACATGGTCTCCACTTTTGTGAGAGAACTCTGTGAAGGATAAGTTTACTACACAGCCCTTAGCTTCTTAGAACCTCCATGATGTCTCCCTGTCATCTTCCTTGTCTTTGGTTTTGGGAAAGGGATGGGGCAATCGTGTACTTTTATGGGAAATACCATAGTCCCATTCCCATATCCATGCCCACAACGCCTGCTTCTTAAAACCACTCCATTTACTCCTTTGGAATATTCTGTATTTAAGTGGGCACTTTAATTTTTTTTTTTTTAATTTTGTGTGTTGCTGGAGATTGAACCTAGGGCCTTGTACATGTTAGACAAATGCTTTACCACTGAGCTATACCCCAGCACTATTCTTTATTGAGGCTTACAATTTTGCTGCCTTATGGACAAATTTTTTTTTTTCCAAGAGAACTTTTGCTGTTGTAATCTCATTATCTCTATTAGAAAACCAGAGCCAGAGTATTTTCCTTGTTCCCAAGTCCCATAGAGTTTCCTTCAGTCAACAGAAACCTAAGATAAGGTTTAAAAATAAGTTGGTGAAAGAAATAGTGAGTGGTATGAAGCAGCTATGGTGATGTCGTGGTTTAGAATTCCATGGTTCTCCGGCACCCATGCTTCCCGTCTTTTAAATGTGTCCTCCTTTTTCCCTTCTAGGCGCCAATAGAATAGTATGTAATATATTTACCATTGACTTTGGGCACACTAGTAGAGAACAGAGAGGGTGGCAAATGAAATGGGGCAGCATGGGAATGCAGGGGCAAGGAGTGGTCCCAGACAGAGGAGGGGAGGTGGAGAGTTTGCCTTCCCAGGTGCACCTGCCTCTTGCAGAAACAGGAGAAGCTGACAGGTCTCTGGAGATCAGGGCTTCTCATTAGTATATGTATGTTCACAGGAGCTTTACCGTCTGAGCTGCTGCCATATAGACCAACTCTGGGGCTTATTGATTCAAAGAAACTATATTTAATTTTGCTTTGCATGTATCCCTTTTATTTGGGCTTTACTAAATATAGCTGGGTGGGAGGGAGGGAGGAAGGGGGAAATTGTGTAGAGCAGAAGTTAAAACTCGCCAGTGCTTTGGCAGCTTTGGGACAGAAAAATAAAACTTTAAACTTGCTTTCTATTTTGAGGCCATCACAAGATGTTTTGTGCTTACGTTCATTCTTAAGTCATAAACAGGGGGAGGAGGGGCTGGGAATTAAGCTATTTCTTGAAAAATATTAATTTGGAATTGAGTTAAAATTGGAAAGAAGGAGGAGGAAATGAAACACTGGACTCAGCCCATTTGTAAGCAGAGTAATACCTCATGGATGTAGAAGAGACATGTAAATGTCCTTCCAGTTTGGGGGCCTCTGCTCCTTGACAGGACACCATTGTCTCAGAGTAGAGAGCAAGGATGTGTGCTGAGAAGTTGGCAAGGAGAGCCTGTCAGTGAATTTTGACACAGGTCAGCCTCTTGAATCTGTGATCTGAGTCAACATGGCTTCTGACTAATAGGCAGGAGCTGTCATACTATGAGCTGTTTTATCGTAACATAATTATCACACACAAGATGCAGTCATTATCTATTTTTAGGAATCTTCCTTCTGAGAATTATGGTGAATATGGTCTCCAGAAAACTTTCCAATCCTATGAAGCAAGCTCCCTTTCCAAGATAGAATTCCTTCCTGACAACCTGCTAGTGCTTTGCAGGTTATTCCCTCCATCTCTCCCTCAAGATTTCCCCCCCTTTGTTAAGTAGCAAGAATGCTTTCCCCAGGCTAAAGCCTTGAGCTTCCTCCTCAGGTCCCACTTGTCCCACAGTACCTATTTGTGGGTCTGCACAAAATAGTCAGGCTCTCTTGATTTATTCAGGTGCGGAAACAGTAGCAGAAGTTGTGAATGTGTGTAAGGAAACCTCACCTGGCCCCTTTTGTATCTAGAAAGTCCATATTTAGGACACTTTGTAACCCTGCCTTCTTAAGCATAGCCCTGATGATGTCACATTCCTGCTCTTTTAAGCCTTCCATTCCCCTGTACATAGATGAGAGACTGAAAGGAAATGTGCTGAAATAAGAGGAGCAGTTTCTTAAAAATAATGAGCTTCCTGGTGATACCTTATTTCTTTGTGTTTTTTTTTTTTTGTTTGTTTGTTTGTTTTTTAGTCTTTTTCAGTTATACAGTGAACATACAATTTTTAAGAAATGTGTTAATTTATTATAAAAAGTCCTGTTAAAAAATCCTTCAGGGGCTCCCAGTTGTTGATACCACTGTGCCTGGCCTCCCTCTGACATCCAAGGTCTTTTCAGTATTGTTCCAGTCTCTCTGACATCACATTCTCTCCGCCCTAAGCTCCTGTTGTCAGATACAGTTGCTGCTTTGCCTGCATGTGCCTCTTCTTCACCTGGCAGTTTTTTTTTTTTTTTTCCAAACTGACTTCGCCTTCTCTAGGGAGTATTTTTTCATCACAAACTCCTTAAAAAAGACTTGGAAATACATGCCTGTGTGCGTATACACACATAAACAACCCAAAACTCAAATAAATAAATAGAAAACAAAATCCTCAGTCCTACTTCCGAGAGATAACTGCTGTTAAAATTCAGATTTACCTCTGTTCTGCAGCTGTGAGTGGTCTAGTTATCTTGGATGTCTGTTATAGACTGTAGTCTGTATGATGTTGTCATTACTCATTCTTGCCTTATTTCCATTCTTGAATTTGAGTTCCTTTTCTGTAAGTACAGCCCTAAGAGTGACTTTTCATCTTTGCAGCTGCTACAGGCTTTGAACATAGTAATGTTCACTTAATAAGCAGTCCAGAGTCACCTGTTAAATCAAAGGAGGGAGGTAAGATACGCATGTCACTTAGACACAAATCATAGATAGTAACAAACAAAAAAATGATGGTTGCATCATGAATGTAATACTGAGTATATCTGTGAACACTGAGTCACAGGAGAATACAAAACTTTTAATAATAGAGATGTGTCTGGAATGGTTAGATGATGAGGGACCTACCACGGTAAGGCAGTTTTGATACTTCACATGAAAGAGATTCAGCCTTTGGAAGGAAGAAGGAAAGGAAGGAAAATGATGTGACTAGGTGTAAAACGGAGAGATATCTGTATAGAATCATTGATTTCTCAACCCTAACATATCTTTGAATCACTGGGGGATCTTAAAAAAAAAAAATACCAGTGCCTGGGCTCAATCCCAGACCAGTTCAACTAGAATCTCAGGAGGTAAGCTTAGCTATTTAAAAGGGGTGGGGGGATGTATTCAGGTGTTTCTAAAGTGTATCCAGGCTTTAGAACCATAATGTACGCAGAGAAATTTTCTACAAACAAAACTTCTAAAAACAAAACTACTATAACAAAAATAAATGTTTTGCTATAACATTGATGGAAAAACCAGGGGATTGGTTTCCCCTGAGGATGGGAGGCTTTGGGTAGGGGTAAGAATAATTGGTGAAGATTGTTCTCTGTGTTATGTACTTTAAAGCACTGGATGAAATTCATTTGTTAGCTGTTGTTAAGAAAATAGCCCTTGTATATCTTAAACTGCCCAGACATTCCACTATCTTCGACTGCTTTCTCCTGGGGCAGTAGCTGAAGTAGAAGCAGCCAGTAGGAGTTATCACACACACTCTATTATATTTAACTTCTCTGGAGATTTGACCCATATTCAAATACTGTCAAAACATACTTTATCTCTGGTATGATACATCCCACATTTGTGTCTCAATCTAGTATACACGCATGCACGTCCAATGCCAACAAAACAAACACGTATTTTTCTTCATGAAAACATTTGTAGTACCCCAAAGCAGAGTATCTATAGCAGTTTATCACATGGAAAAGAGAACCCTAGTGCCTTGCTCTAGCTGTCAAGTAGCCATGCACCCTAGAGTAACACATTTTCCAATGTGTACTCTCTTGAATCGAATGCAAGAAATGTTATTTTGCTAAATGGTGCTTTCATGTTCAGAAACCCACCTTACATGTTGTCATACAGTAGTTTTAAATCCAGACCTAAGTGGTTTTGTAGCAATGGAAATATGTCAATGAATGCCTAGGATTGGAACGTGTAAACAAAATATGGATCTAAATCAGTTGATTAATCATTCTTTTCCTGAGTGCAGGAAAAGTTTTATTGAACTCTTATCAAAGGAGGAATGAATGTCCTCTGCCTGTGAGGTCCTTCCTTGGGAAAGCCTGCATTTTAATGGTACTTGGTACAGGATATTTTTCTTTTGACAAGAGCAAAGCAACCAATACCACCAAATAAAATGTGCTCAATAACTAGCACTTTGGGAATAAATACTTCACACTTCGAACAGTAAAGTTGCAGTTCTTATTTTCTGAAGTTGCCACACATACACACCTTTCATGGTAAATGTGGCATTTTGTTATTGAGGCACCAGTCTAGGATCCCAGAGCGATACCTGCTATATGTCTCTCTCTTTTTTTTTCTCTTCATTTCTTGACTGTCAACTCTGCTAGGCTTAGTTCTCTAAACCATTGAATTGCTAATTTGTTCTTCACAGATCCTGCCCAACTCATGTATCTCTCTTTTGTGTGTATAGGAAGGAATAAATTTCACACCTTCTCATTCAAGTCACCTTTAATGCATTTATGCTGCTTCTTCACTCTTTAATAGGAGCCCAAGAACCACACTTTTGGGAATACTAGCCTAAGCATGTTATCAAAAAGAAAATAATCATACCCAGATGTGAGGTGTTCTCCTAGGCTTTCAGACAGGATAGAACAGTAACAGAATGGAGAAAACTGTTGTGCTTTAAAATCTTTCCTGGTTCCATAAGAAGTATTTGAGGTAAAGAGCAACAATACTTGAAGTACAGCTGGGCACCATGTCTCATACTTGTGATCTCTGTGACTCAGGAGACCGAGGCAGGAGAATTGTAAATTCAAGGCCAGCCTGGGCAACATAGGGAGACCTTGTCTCAAACTAAAAAGGGCTGGGGATGCAGCTCAGAGGCCAAGTGCCCCTGGTTTCAACCCCCAGTACTGCCAAAAAAAACAAAACAAAACAACAACAAAACCTTTGAGATATAAGAAAAATGCAAATGAAGGTAGAATACTGAACTGAGGACAGAGGGATGTTTTGGTCAGGAAAAAACGTATGATAATAGGCTACACTGTTGTACAGGGTTGGTTGCAAATTCAACTCTCAGATAATAGCTCAAGCAGAAAGAAAAAGCTGATTCTCTCCCACCTGCTGGGAAATGGTGTTTACCCTCCAGAGTATGCTCCTGCCTTGATGGAGCACAGGGTAGCAGATCCCTCCCCCTCCCCAAGAAATTTAAATAGTATGGGTATGAATGTCCAGCAAAAGCAAAATCCACAGAAAGGGAAACCAACTACTAGCTTCCAGGGTGAGTAGGAGGTGGGTGACTGCTGGTGGGTACAGATTTCCTTATGGGGAGAATGTTCTGAAGTTAGTGATGGTAATTGCACAGCCTTTTGCAGTATACTAAAAACCATTGAATTGTACATTTTAAATGATGAATTTTGTGGTGTATAAATTATATCTAGAGCTCTCATTTTAATTTTTTAAAAAAGAATACAGTTGTAAAAGATAGTAAAATAACATTCTAGTGGAGAAAAAGAAACAGTTGAAGAGTATAAGATTTATGTCTTCTGAAAGATGCATTCATCTCAGGGGAAGTATCTCAGCTGAGGTACTGCTTCCAGAGGGTTTGGGTTGTTTTGGATAGAAATTGAACTAGCAGTCTAAATTTTTTTTTTTATTGTGAACATTTCAGTTTTAGACCAACGGTAAAAAAAGATGATAAAATTATAAGAAAACTGGGAATTTTGAACACTGAGGATATACTTGCTAATAAAAAGGCATTATTCTTCATGGTCAGTGTATGATAGTGGTTTGTTAAATTTTTTAAAAATCCTCATCTTTTAGTAATATATACTGACGAAGTATTTGTAAATAAAATGCTATGAGATCTGGGTTTTGCTTTAAAGTATAGATGAAACAAGATTGGCTATATATTGAGAACTGTTAAAGCTGGAGTAATTACACCATCTCTTTACTTTTATGTAAGTTCAAAAATTTTCGTGACAAAATGTTAAGACAGATTTTATCATTCTGTTTTCACTACAAAAAAAAAATCTAGCAGCATAGCTGGGGTTTTTGCTCATGAGAAATTATGCTATTTGCAGCACTTGTCTCATTTGCTGATTTATGGATGGCTTCTGAGAGATTGGAAGCCTGGGTACGGGCTCCAAGTCACATGTATAAGTAAGCATGAAATTCTAGTAAGGTCATCCACAGCTTTTCAGCCTCCCCTGTGCCCTCAGATACTGCTGCATGAGGTTGTGGAAGGAATGGTTGCAGCTCTAAAGCAAGACAGAGGAAAATGCCTGACTCTTAAGTCTCTCAAGGGGGTGGAGTGGGGTTTGTCCTTTACAGGTTTTGTCTCCTGATTTTCCCTGCTCTTCAGTGGGATTTTAGTGCTCAAGTTCTTAAATTTAATGTTTTCCTTGGGAATGGAACTAAATTTTTTTGCAAGATGCTGAAGAATGGCACTTATCCTTGACTTCCTATAAACTTGAAACCCACTCAACTAAACTATGCATGGGTACTCCTGAGCCTGGAGGAGCAGGGGAGAAGTTGACAATGGTACGTGCCTGTGAGTGGATGCCAGCTTCAGTTTCAATATATATATATATTTTTTACCAGTTATTCTTTGCTCTCAGGAGAGGCTGAAACTAGGCATTAATATTTGCCCCACTTCCTTCCCTGACTCGGAAAGCTGGAACTCTTAGTCATAGTAATATTTATTACATTGATATCCCAGGTATAAAATTACACTGAATATGTAGCTCATTTACAACCTGAACATTCTTTTTTGTTTGTGTGTCCACGAGTAAACTAGGTGTGGCCTCTTCACAATGGCCTGCTTGATGCTGATTTCTTACACTGTTGTTTTTTAAATTTCTGGCATTGCCTTCATTAAAGAACTAATGCTGGTTTTGGGAACAGTATTGGCCTTCTGGGTGTTTACAGGTGATTTATCCCAAGATAAAGCAGGTGAAAGTATTTTGAAATGCAGTTAAATGTTCATCCATTGATGTATATCCCCCAAAGCAGTGTTAATTTTTGAAAACATCAAGTGTCTATGAGGATGATTGGAGATAAGTATTTTACTTAATAAATGCTTTAGGATAATATTGCTTGTAATGTCAATGAAACATCTTAGTTTCCACATTACCTGGACTTAAAAATATATATATATATGTTGTAGATGGACACAATACCTTTATTTTACTTGTTTTTATTTTTCTGTGGTGCCAGGGATCAAACCCAATGCCTCATTCATGCTAGGCAAGTGCCCTACCACTGAGCCGCAACCCCGGCCCCACATTACCTGGACTTTAACGATAGACACAGAGTTCCAAGGCATGAGGTGGTCTTATTTATTATAGTCACCTTACTTCTCTCACTGAGTCATGGTCTCCCTTGAAATTTTCTTGTTGGATATGCAGCAGTGCTAACAGTGTCCAAGCCTACAGATACCACCACTGCCTACTAATCCTCTCCTTTAGCCATAGCAATAGCTTAACCACTTCCTGAACATCTGTGCCAAACACTTTACATGTATTATCTCACTTAATCCTCAAAGCAAACCCTGTGAGGTAGGTGGCCCTGTCCTTGTTTTACAGAGAAGGAAAAAAAGCCCATCAAGGGCAAATGTCTTTCCACACAACTAGTTAGTAGTAAATCAGAAATCAGACATAGGTTTTCTTGGTTCCACATTCCATGTTTTTCCTTGTGTGTTGTCTGGTAAATATTTGCAGAATTGATGTACACTTTGGATGCTTGAAAAATCTTTTGCATACCTTCTAAGTTTATGAGAGAAATGGTTATGAGTCTATGAATGTCAAAGGTAATTAATTGAGTGGAACTCTTGGTCAAACCCGTATTTTACTGCCCACACATATAAAGGAAGACCCTGGTGTCCTCTCCTGTTGTCATTCAGAAGCATTCCTTTTGCTTTTATAAATCAAAGTTTCACAAAGTCCTCTCAGTGCCTAAGATATACTGCTCACAAATTCTGGGGAAAAACAATTATGGTTGCTGGTCAGGTGGTCAATGAGCCCACTTGGTTTTGGAACATATTGTTAATAATGGTTTGTCTCAGATATGAGCTAGTTAACATGGACACACAGCTGCTGTACACCACGTAGGTCCTGGTGTAGATGTTTAAATAAATTGGATCTGTAACCACCAACAAAAATCAGTGAGCAGCTAGGTGTAGTAGACCATACCTGCAATCCCAGCAACTCAGGATGCTGAGGCAGGAGGATCATAAATTCAAGACCAGCCTGGGCAACTCAGTGAGACCCTGACTCAAAACTTACAAAAGTACTGGGGACATAGTTCAGTGGTAGAGTACCCCTGGGTTAAATCCCTAGTAATCCACCCCCCCTCGCAAAAATCAGCAAATGTTTACCATTTGCCTGACACCATGCTAGTATCTGGGGGAAAAAAAAAGATACACTAGCTCCTCAAAGGTTTAGAGCTAATTGATGCATAGTAAGACTTATGGAGAGAGGAAAATAAAACAGGAAACTTGACTGTGTTTTTAATTTTATTTCCTCCTCCTTCCTCATTTTCTCATTTACAGTAACTAGGTTGGTTCCTGGCACATCAGAGGAACCCAATAAATATTTTCTGAATGAAAGAGAATACAGAGATTAGAACTTAGTATCTTTTCTGATAGTTCATAGAAGAGGTTGGATTTGAGCTGGACCACTGAGTGTAAGTAGAATTGAAGGAAGAAAAGAAGTGTAGGAAGTGGGAAGGACCTTCTAAATACAGGGAAAAGGCATCAAGAGTTGTCTGTAAGCGTAAGTGTACATGATATGCCCCCCAAGAGTAAAGTAGATTGGTTTTGTTAGACCAGAGATATAGCTGGAAATATGGAGTATTTTGAGTTCTGGACAAGAAATTCAGATTTTATTCTGTGGCCTCCTGAGTTGCTGATCAGCAAAGAGATATTAAACAGGTAGTCACTGATAGGTGAGGGAGGCCAGGTAAGAGATTGGATATGGTTAGGTGTTGGGTAAAAAGGTCTAAACTAGGATTTTGATAGAGGAAGCTGAAAGAAAGAAGCAGGTGGGGTGCTGGGATTGTGGCTCAGCAGTAGAGCGCTCGCCTAGCACTGGCGGGACCTGTGTTCTATCCTCAGCACCACATAAAAATAAAGGCATTGTGCTGTGTCCATCTACACCAAAAAATAAATATTTACAAAGAAAGAAAGAAGCAGGTGGGAGAGGGAATAGTGAAAAGAAGAGAAACAGGACTTCTTAAGTTAGAAAGACATGCATATCTGGCAAAGGTAAGGAAGAGGAATGGTCAGCGATGGTCCAGTGGTCCTGAACTAGGGACTGTGGGAGAAGAAAGCTGCTGTTGTTTTATTAAGCATAATATGGAAATCATGAGTAGGAGGTAGGTGTGAGGAAATAAGATTTTAGATTTCATGCACTGGGACATTAACAGAAATGTCTATTTAGTAGCAGAAGATGGCTCTGCTCTTTGGGTTGAACATTTGCCTTATCTTCATAGGGACACACTAGCAGACTGGGCCTCCCAGATGTGACTTGTTACAGGAGGTGATAATTTTTCTTAAGGGATATATAATTTGATTTTTTCTAGATTATATATATCCCTTTTTCTGTACCTTTCCTAGTAATGTTGGTGCTTACAAACTTGAGAAGGTAGAGCACATGCTTTTGAGACAATTGGTAAGAAATGAGAAGCAGAGGATACACTTGGAGGGCTGAGTTGAGAAGGCAGAGAGCACCCCTGCAGGTACTCAACAGTCCTCAAAAGTGCTGTTAGTCACCTCCATCGCCAGAGAAAACTCGCTGGACATGAGGGCATGGCTGTATGTGTTCCTGGATGTGAAGGCTTGGTTTTGGGAAGGTAATTCGTACATTGACACTTGTCGTTTTACTGATTGTACTTTACCTTACACAAAGCCTTTGATTCTTTTTAATTTTTAATTTTTTTTTAGTTGCAGATGGGCACAATATGTTTGTTTGTTTGTTTATTTTTAGTGTGGTGCTGAGGATTGAACCCAGTGCCTCACACATGCTAAGCAGGTGCTCTACCACTGAGCCACAACCCTAGCCTGACCTTTGACTCTTTAACAATGTTGACTAACTAAAGTGTGCATTGTAACATTTAGATTTGTCTCCCCCTCACTACTCTCAGCCCTTCTCATAGTGACTTAGAAATTAAAACCTAAATAGTTTACATGTCAATTTCCTCTTATTAAAAACAATTTTAAAAATATGCTTTTACTATCTTTAGGCCCTGCGGATGTATATATATTCTGATTTCATTTAATTTCACTGACAGAATTAAATTTCTCATTTTAGAAAAGTGGGGGAAAATATTTTAGTCATTGGAATACAAAAGGGAAGGCCTTTGTGGACCACCTGCTCTCCAATATTAGAACGTGCAGAAGATGAATAGAAGTGTATTTTAATTAATGAAAATGTTGTTCTCTGATTAAGAAAGTCAGTCTGTAAATTTTAATAAATGGCAATAATTCCTCTATTACCCTAAAACTGGGTTCCTGCATATGTTAACGATAGAGAACAGAGACTGTAAATATATGTGCTCATTCTGTTATACCCTAAATATACATAATGTGTGAGAGAGGAGAAATTCCAAAGGACTAAGTGAATTGTTTCCCAACTATGCCACAAAACCCTTTATAGCCATTAAAGTTAGTTGTAGAATAGCATTTAAAGATTTGTGCAGTATAGTAAGTGAAAAAGATTGTGGTACAATAACCAGTCATGTGGTCCCATTTTTGTAAAAATTGCACAGAACTGTAATAACTTTCATTAAATTATGACCAGCGGGTAGTGGAATCCCCAGTGATCTTAATTGTTTTGTTTTGGGTACCAGGGATTGAACCCAGAGGTGCTTAATCACTGAGCCATATCCCCAATCCATGATGAGGAGGAGGAGGAGGAAGAGGAAACAGGACATCATTAATAAGTTGCTCAGGCTGGCCTCCAACTTTCGATCCTCCTTCTTTAGCCTCTTGAGTTGCTGGGATGACAGGCATGTACCACCACATCTGGTTGTAATTTTTAGTCTCTGTGGGCATAATTTAATAATAAGTCATAAAAATGAAACAGGTTTACCAAAAGGAGAAAATGTGTATTGACTGACTGACATAAATTTCAGAGAAGATGGATGTCAGGAGATGTGACAGTTTGCTGATCTTTGGTGGCTGGCTGGATTAATGATGGCAGGCATCTTCTCCATGTTTAGCAAGACTGTTGTTGTTGTTGTTGTTTTTTGAACAGAGATGAAAGTATTGAGGATGTCTGGGGGATTTTATGTGGAAGTACATCAGGTAGAAGGGATATGACAGCATATCAAGAGAGTCAACATTGGAGCACTGACTCAGGGATAGCAGGAGAAATCTAAGAGGACCATGAATGATCTTTCCCCTGAGATTGTTTTTGGTGGGTGGGGGGTGTGTCTGGATATTTTGAAAAATCTGAGTAGCTGAGAATTATCACTGATGGAAGATGTTCCTGGATCACAAATGATCTGAGTAGAGAATTCTAGAACTCTTCAGCAAGGACATAATAGTGTTGGCAGTTTTCTGAGAGTTAGACTTAGGGCTGAGAGCTTTAGATATGTTGTCATTTCATTGGATTCTCATGATCACACTATGAGGTGTATGTATCATTACTATCCTCACTTTACAGATAAAGAAACTGGCTGAGGAATTCTGCTTTAGAAGAGCTTAAAAGCTAGAGAGGTTTAATCCTAGTGACTCAAGCAAGTTCAAGGCCATCTTCAGCAACTGAGCAAGACCTTAAGTAACTTAGTAAGACTCTGTTTCAAAATAAAAAATGATGGGGGATGTGGCTCAGTGGTAAAGTGTCTTTGGGTTCAGTCCCCCGTACGAAAGGAGGGAAATCAACAGATGTTTCCCAACAGCAAAGACAAGGTGTGGGCATTTCCTGGAGCATGTCACTTTGCAGCCTTTCAGTACTGTTGTGGGGATGTTCCTCATAGAAAAGTAAGCATCCTCCCACCTGTGCACACCCCATGGGGTTGGAAAGCCAAGTCAGTGATTCTCAAAGTATGATTCCCTTACCACTAACTGGGAACTTGTTAGGAATCCAAAACATTGAACCCCACCCCAGGTCTACTCCAGAAACTCTTGGGGGTTGGGGGTCCTGCAAAGTGTGTGTTAAAATCATTCTTCTAGGAGATTCTGATACATGCTCAAGTTTGAAACAACTGAGCCAGGAAATAGTCCTTACCGCTGCAGTTTTTAGTCACATGTTAAATCAGCAAGGGGGATAAAAGCCAAGATGCTATTGTGTTTTTGGTGTACTTTTAATTTTTGTTAGCTGTGTGTGCTTGCCTGATTTATCTCAGGAACAGACTCTTTTTCTCTCTGAACCAGGCTAATTCATGTTCTTGGCTTGATGTCAGAGACCTTTTTAACACGCTGTAACTTTGTTAATTGTAACAGCGCCTTTGCCTTTTAATGAGAGCGCATATCCTGGTTAATTTCAAGTCCTATTGTAGGTTCCATTTTACATTTCACACTGGGTAGGAAAACAACTTGAAGTTTTTCTCCTCCTCCTCCTCCTCCTCCTCCTCCTCCTCCTCCTCCTCCTCCTCCTCCTCCTCCTCCTCCCTTAGTGGAAGAAGTGATGTCTCTAACAGATAACCCACCTTAGTGCTCCTGCACCTGGGAAAAAGTGCTCCCCATAGAAATTTGAGGATTCAGTGTGAGGACTCAAGATGCAGTGAAGGGCCTGGGCCTATTCACTAATTGTTTACTCTTCTTGTATCAATCCTAATTGCTTGTTTGAACTGTAGACTCTAGAATTCATTATCATCATTAGTGTCTAATCAGTAATTGACTATGCATTTTAATTTCTCTAATGGAGTTGAATTTTCAAGTGATAACCTCAGCTTCTCAGTTTTTCCTCTTCCTGAGGAGTCTGATAAATAAACTCATAGGTAATTACCCTTTACAACACAGCCTGGACATGTAAACATTTAGGTTACATTATTGGTACTCTTCTCAATAAAAAAATCAAGTTGGAAAAGGGAAGACGTTCTTACATTACTATACCTGTTTTTATGTAGTTTTAATGTCTCGTGAAATTTCTGAGGCTGTCACCGACATTGGAGCTCTTTGTGTCAAGAACTTGGGGAACAGGTTTCACAAAATGGAACATAGGCTGATTTTGGACTTATGCAGGGATAGCCAGACTTTCTGGAACGAGGTTGCCACATAGGGCTGTATGGGGAGGGTAAGAGGCAGCCGCATATTCTAGATTAAGAGCTGAGGAATCCAATCTCTAATGATGGTTACTTGTTTTGTCCATCTAGAGTTCTACCCACCTAGAACTTGCTGGCTGGAAGTTTTTAGAAATTAGCAAATTCTATAACTTGGAAGAGAGCTTTTATATAACCTATTATTGAGTGGAAAGAAAATTTGATGTTTGAGAGGTTGCTGTTGACTTCCCACAATAGTAACAACAGCAGGCTTTGTGGGTTATTTTCCTGTTTGCCAGTTGCTGCTTCTGGTGTTAAGGTGCAGTAGTGCTTGCTTAGGAACACACTAAGCACAGGAAGGCAGTGCATCATATACCTAATGGTGTATCTCTGATGCCAATCTGTTACTCCTTCCTCTGCCTTTTTTGGTGCTTCTGAGGGCAGGGCAAATAGAAGATCTCTTTTTAAAAGAAAATGATAAAAAGGAAACTTTTATCATCACATTTGGGACACGCCCAAACTATTAAAAAACTAAACTTAGTCATCATTCATATATTTTTTTAAAAAATCTTTATTAGTAGAGCATCTAAGACCCTAAATAACCAAAGTCTTCAAGCCCAGTACCCTAAGAATATCGAGAAGTGAGAAATCAGAGTATTACCAGTTTTCAGTACTTTCAAATATGTGACATCATGGGTTGGGAGTGTAGCTCAGTGGTAGAGTGCTTGCTTAGCATTCTTGAGCCCTGGGTTCCAGCCCCATTTTTCCCCCCTTTAAGTGACCTCCTAAAGAGCTAAATTTCTTAAAGCAGTAAAAGAGTACCTGTTTATAAATTATAAGTTAGAAACTATAATTGAATGATTAGTTTTGAAAGGATGAAGATCCTAGAAAGCTAACATGTGTAATTCCATGGATATCTAGTAGGATAATTACCCTTAGCTTGTAGTGATTTAGAAATTTCATTTTGGAGTTGTCTAGGTCTCTGACTTATTTTTCCATTTTGCATGCCTTTTGCTTTTGTTTTGATTTTTGCTTAATCACACTTCTGAAAGAAGATGGGCCCAAACTGAAAAATAGCCCACACTCAAATTTAGCTTGGCTGCATTTGCACATCTACATCTTTACAGACCTATGTTTACAACTGTACTTAAAGCAGCAAAGAGATCCTTTTCTGGTCCTGCTTCTAAACATAAAAGCATTTTCTCTCCTGCAATTTAATAGTTCAGATAATTTCTACAGAAATACCTGACTCAGGAATCTTATCATTTAAGTGAAAGTTTAAATAAAAATTAAAAATAGGTCTCCTGATTGCATAATATATTTCCTATTGTCTTTATCTCCACTGGTATATATATAATCCATATATAATCTTCATTAAAAGCCTGCAGACTTTATAAATCAAATGATGTCGCATACCCAAGTTATTGTGAGGCCTGGCTCTTTTGACCCAGAAGGGAGAAACATTCAGTTTGAAGTAGTGTTCCAGTGCTAGAAAGGGGAGTCCTGAATGTTGAGTCCCTGGCTGGCCTCCTGGGTGTAGCTGAGGAAAATAATTATCTTTAAGTCATGCGGTTTTCACTTTTACTGGGAGGATATGATGTTGCCCTTGTGAGTTGTGCTGCCATTGGGAGCACCTGCCCTTGAGAATGCTGATGTTTGGAACTAGATGGTTTTAAAATCCACAGTTGGGTGACTCACAGTCACGTGGCTCATCAATTTGTCAGCAGTGCTGGAAGAGGCCTTCCTATCTCTTTGAATGCTGTCGACCTACTCAGGATGCCCCCAAGTAAGATGTGTCAGACCTTGCCTGTGATATTTTCAGTTATACGGGCAAGGGTTCTTTTTTATTTTTTTTTTCCTTCGAATCAGGAATTAGAATTGAATTTTCGTGTGTGTGAGGGTAGAGGGGGTCCCCTTAAATGGTAGCTGAACATTTTTGTGTTTTTCTGTAGGTTTTGGAATTACTGTTGTCTTTGGAGTCCTTACAATAGGCTAGATTCTCTTAGGTCCAGAGTGGTTCCGTTGTGGTTCTACCTGAGGGAGAGTCGTCTTCCCAAACCTAGCTTCTTGGCTCTTCGAGTTGGCGAGGAGTATTTAAAAAACAAAACAAAACAAAACAAAAAGGATGTGGCCCTGCCTAGAAGAGAGCTTTCAGACCATCCATCAACCAGAGGGAGGCTGGGTCTTTTTTTCCCCTCGTGTGTAGGGGAAATATTCATTGTGGGAACATTGCCACAGCTCGTGATTTTCCTTGCCACCCAGTGGCATTCACAGTATTAAATGTGATGTGTTGGGCCAGCTCCCCCTGCCCTTGTTTGTGTGGCCTGTATTTTATGTCCTCTTTCGAGTTTCCTGCTTCAGTGAATGGGAGTGGGAGTTGTGGGGGCTGAGGGAAGAGGACAGTCAGAGATGGTTAGACTCACTTCTGAATCATCACAGGAGTTCATGCTGTCCCTTGGGCTTTGCTGGGCAGCATTGCCCACTGTTTTGTCAGACCAGCTTCCCCAGCTGCTTTTGGGGTTGGGAAGGGAAAACCACACCTTGCTCTGTGTCTACCAGTTAACAGACAGAGTTTTGTTCAGTAAATATTTATAGAATCTCCCTCCTAACCTTGAACCCTCTAACCTTGTGCCTTTGAGAAGCTTATTCTCCTTCCGTGGGCTCCAAAGTAACCATTTGGGCCTGGCAGTGTACCCTAGAGGGACAGTAATGGTGCTCCTCAACTGTAGTCCAAGTCCATAGAAGCTCATACTTCTGATTTTAACCCTGAACTTGGTCCATTGTGTCCCTTTTTAGAGGAGGAAGTAAGTTCATGGGAAGGGGTGGGGATGGATAATCTTTTCACTATTTTCCCATTTAATCTGTCAGTTGAAACCCTTATGATCAGAGGAAGTACATGCAGTGTATGGAGGGGCCTGAAACCTTAAATCCAGTGAGCCCGGATTACCCTGGCTCCTCAGCACCACCAGAGGGGTCATAGACTTTTGGGCTGTGCCTGTTCTGTGGAACAGAGGTAAGTACCCTCTGTAATTCTGTAGATGAATTAGAAACAACATATATATCCCCAAAGGAAAATTGATTACATAAACTAGGGCTTATCTGTATTAAGAAATACAATGTTATTTTTTTTTAATGCTGGATGAGAATATAATATGTTGAATTTAAGAAAAAAATACAAGCTGGGTGTGGGGGTGCACACCTGTAATCCCAACAACTCAGGAGGCCGAGGCAGGAGAATTTCAGGTTTGAGACCAGCTTAGGCAATTTAGCAAGAGCCTGTCTCAAAATACAAAGTAAAAATAAATAGGTCTGTGATGGTAGAGCATCCCTGGGTTCAATCTCTAGTACTTGGGGCAGGAGATGTTACATAAAAAACATGGAAACTACAATTCAATTTTATAAAAACAAACAAGGGAGAGTATCAAGTCATTAATAGCAATTTCCTCTGATGGGATTATGTGAGATTTGGCCTCATCTAATTTCCCACAAAGAATATTTATTACCTTTTGTTTTTTTCTTTTTTTGCAGACTATACCATTACACAAAAGCTCATAAAACACAAAAATGATTTAATAAATGAATATAAGGTAACCACTTCTCAAAACAAGAACATTAAAAGTAATACTACTTTGCTCATTGGAATATTGACAATAAAAATTATATTAAAAATACTTTTTTTGAGTCCCTTACATGGCTATGGTGGTAATAAAATAAAACTGTATTCGCAAGTATTTGTGCTTACTAAAGCTTAAAACATCCATCAAATGGTAGGAGTTATATCTTACCTCTAAGGTACCAAAGATGGCCAGGCACGGTGGAGTGTGCCTATAATCCCAGCGATTTAGGAGGCTGAGGTAAAGATTACAAGTTCGAGGTCAGCCTGTCCACCCTGTCTCAAAATTTTATTTTATTTTATTTATTTATTTACTAACCATACTGGGATTGAACCCAGGGTGCTTTACTTCTTTATTTTTTAAGACGGGGTCTCACTAAATTGCCGAGGCCAGCCTTGAATTTGCAGTCCTCCTTCCTCAGCTTCCCAAATTGCTGGGATTACAGGTGTGTGCCACCACACTTGGCTCAAAATAAAATTTTTAAAAAGGGTCAGAGATGTAGGTAAGTGGTAGAGTGCTTGCTTATATATATGCAAGGCCCTGAGTTCAATCCCCAGTACCACAAAAATTAATAAAGTGCCAGAGATGACAGGTGCACATAAGCAGTAAGTCATTGCCAAAGTCAGAGGCTATCTGTGTCATACAGAGATATACACTGAAAAACGTTATTGATTATACCTCTTACCCTAGCCACACATTTTCCCCTCCCAGAGTCTTAGACACAGTCTTGGATGCTCGGAAAACTAGTAGGACTTACTTGATTCTTAATTTTTTTCCCCTCCATTTCAGGCTGAATACCTTTGGTTTTCTGTGACCCTTGGGTTGTTGCAGATGGTGGAAGGAGGTTGAATGTATGTGTTGATCAACTGACTTCACCCAAGTCAGAATTCCAAGAAGTAATTAACACCCACAGACTTTATTATTGAATTATCTAGTCTTTCAGCTCTTGGTTTGAGGTTTAATTGGAAAGAGGCAATGAATCATAATTTAATCCTTTTATTTGTTACTATTGCTAGGGCCAGCTGCATGGTTTGTGGGGACAAGTACAGAATGAAGATATGGTGTCCTTTATTAAAAAAAATAGTGGGAATATGTTGTTAAAGGTAATAAAACATAACATGTTTTCCTTTCTTCACTGGTATCTCTCTTGTCATGGTGAAGAAAAATGTAAATATTAATATAATTTTTTATTTTGTACCTTTATACTATACAGTTCAGTTTAAAATGCAAATCTGAGAGCATTTAGCTTATATCCTGTCACCAAAGTATCCAGTTTATATTTTACAGCCCATACATTATTCTTACCCAAGCAGTGGAAATGTTGCACCAAACTAACTCAGCTTTTTTTTTTTTTTTTTTAATATTTTTAAGTTGTAGATGAACATAATACCTTTACTTATTTTTATGTGGTGCTGAGGATTGAACCCAGTGCCTCACACATGCTAGGCAAGTGCTCTCTCATTGAGCCACAACCTCAGCTCCTAACTCAGCTATTTTTATTTCAATTCTTAATATGAAACACTCCTACCTTCAGCTTACTGACGAGTGAAGGAAAGGCAACGCAGCCTGCCCTATCTTTTCCTTCCTTCTTACATCATCCATCATCACTTTTAGTGTAAAGTGATGAGTAAGAAAGAATACCATGTAGTTCTCTGTAGATACCACTGTCGACTTTCTATGTTCAAAGCAAGTTGTGGTTCCAGTAGAGAGAAGAGTATGACCTCTTGGGGTTGCACCTCTCCTTAGTCATAGACATAATATGCTCCAAGCCTTGCTGAACCCACATGTTAGGTCTATTAGAATCCGGCACTCACTGGGCCTCACCAGTGCTATATGCAAATGGGGTAAGAAGGAATGGCTACATGCATGTTATACATATCTTCTCTGCTCATACATGTGCTCCATTTGCCATTGGACTTCATTTAACTACACACAATTTCAAAGATGAATTACATGAGTTTCTACTTGGACACTGTGAGTATAATTCATTGCTTCACCTAACATCTTCAAGGACCTGGTTTTGATCTTCAACACTACCAAAAAACTAAATAAATAAGTTTCTGCTTGGTGACAACAGAGCATTAAACAAAGTTTGGGGCCCATCTGACCATTTTGTATCTCTATGGATTACACATCCTCGTCATGATTTGTGTAATCCTAATGAGCAATCCTTGTGTTGTCACCCTTTCCATGGCTTCCTAATCTAGGTTAGGAGTGCTCCTTAATTGTAACCCATGGAGCCCAGAGTCTTTGTCTGTTCATGGTGAATTCCAGATTTTTTTGGTTGTTTATGGGACAAGGTGCAGCTCACTATTTTTTTAAAAATATTTTTTAGTTGTTGATGGACTTTTATTTTCACTTATTTGTATGTGGTGCTGAGAATCGAACCCAGTGCCTCAAGCATGCTAGGCAAGCACATTCCCACTGAGCTACAACCCAACCCCTGCAGCTCACTATTGATATAGCCAATTCATTTTTTCATCATCTATTTATCAGTCAGAAAAATTAGTCCACACATCCCATAAAGAAAAGAAACAAAGCTGAATCTGAAGAGTCAGGTTCAAGATTCAGGAAACTTAATAAAATCAAAATTTACAACAAGTAACTTTAAGATTGTACTTTTGGCAGTGAGGTATTCTCCATATGCGATACTATTGAACTTATAAAATTATCAGTGGACTGGTAAGATGTTTGCAAAACTTTCTGAACTTAACTCTGAGAGGATTTTGCATGTTTCTTGTCTTTGATAGAGCAATTCCTCAAGGAGAAAATATCCAAACACCCGCTCCATTTGCAAGGAATTTTGTCAGCCCCTTCAGTTGGTGGCAGCCACAAAGCTTGGTAATTAAGAGCTTAAGTCCTGTTGTGTGGAACCCAGTTTTCTACTCTAGCTGTAATCCTTACCAGGTATGACTTTTGGCAAGTCACCTATGACTCTGAACTTGGTTTCCTCACCTTTGAAGGCATGGTGATAACACTAGCTAGCTCAAAGGATTATACTTGATAATATACAGAAAATGAGTTAGTTTGATGTTTGACATAGAAGGAAGTCAATCCAGACAACAAAAATTTTGCAAGCTGGTCAAAAGTTTGTTTTGTGTCCATTGGCTTTTTGACAATCAAGAAAAGAAGGAAAAAACGGACAATAATTGGAAGTATAGTTTAATAAAGATAGAGATAAATGATAACTTTCCATATCTGAACACAGGCCAACCTGTAAGGCCTGGGTACAGAGGCCAATGGCTCTAGAGCCTCACATGGGATCTGGCTGTGTTGTTTAGCAGAACAGAAAGTAATGCTCCATTCAGTTGCTACCTGGGCTCCCAGGTCACAGCCTCATCTCACAGCTCCCTGGCCAGAGAACCTGTCTTCTGGGATCAGCATCAGTGCTAAGCATCTGCCCCTGGCCCTTCGTGGCTGATTCCAGCTGGTGGTGGTGACCATGGGGAGCCTAGAGAAAACCTGGCTATTTGTCCTTCAATAATAAAACGTTTGAAAAGTTATTCAAGCCATAGGGCACAATTTGAAGAACTTAAGTTAAAAAAAATAATAATAATGGCAAAGTAATGGGAAAGTCATCTTTTAATAATTTACAAAAAAACATGAGGCCCTTTTGTATATGGTTTTGTTTCAATGCTCTGTGATTTAAACACGTGGGGTTTTGTGACCTAGAGAGGCAACTGGACCCTAAAATTCTGGGATAGGTTAGAGGCTATATATATATATATATATATATATATATATATATAGCCTTGTGTAGTTGGCTACTGAAAGCCATGTTCCTAAGAGTATATTCTTTAGAACACTTGTTATATCCTAGACACAGGTATTTATGTATACCACCAATGATATGCAGAAACATGAAAAAGTAGCTTTTAAGGATATTTTATTCAAATATTACCTGATGCTATTAAAAAATTCTTATGCTATGTGCCATTTTTATGTAGAGCCAATTGACTTATTTTTGTAAGAGTTGAAAGCAGTTATTGATCTCACTTGCATACACCTTACCTGAGAAAGCATAGCATGACAGCTGGAATTTTTGAAGTTTATATTCTACAAAATTGCTTTCTTTCTTTCTTTCTCTCTTTCTCTTTCTTTTTTCCTGCAGTAGTAGGGATTGAACCCAGGACTTCATGCATGCTAGGCAAACCCTCTATCACAGAGCTATATCCCCAGCCCTCCTATTTATGTTTTGTAAAACAATGTCTTTGAAGATTTGCAGATTGCTTTTTTCATGAACAGAAACGCAACTGTATATGATAAAGATGAAAACAACAAAAACTGTCCCTGAGGCTTAGCCCTGAATTGCTAAAACTTTATATTGCAATAGATATTTTCTGGGAGAAGATGATAGTGGCTTCAAAGACCAACATTAATCTCTTCATTCTCCCTTCCATGACCAAGATCTGCTTCTCCTTCAAAAACCCAACTGAGAGATCACCACCTCCTTGAAGCCTCCCTTGATTATCCTAAGCTGTTTTGGCTCATATTTGTTGCTTTTGCATTTTTCACTTGCTCCTTAAGGAAGGAGCACTTCCTGCAGTGTTGATAATTATTACTGTTTACCTTTTATATTAGAGTATAAGCCCTTTGAAGGCAAGGTCTGAGACTATTTCATCTTTGTGGTCTAACTCCCAGTTTATCGCCTGGAAAATAATAGGCATTCAGTTAATGTCTATTCAAAGACAAAAGATTTTAACAACTACAAGGTGTCACCAAAATAAGGTATCAGGTGGGGACACTTTATATTGGGAGAAATAAATTTAATTTAGATTGTTTTCATGCTTTTTTGTATGGTTTTGCAAAGCAGTCAAATAATAACCAATGTTGAAAATTATGTGGTAAGAAGCATTCCTATACATTGGTGATGAGGGTGTAGATTGGCATACCCTTCCTGGGAAATTATTTGGAAATTTGAGGCCTCAACTTGGGTATACCCTTTGACCTTGCACTCTGTGGTTTAGAATCTATTCCAAAGAAATAATAACTTCGTTGTTATAAAGCATAATATAAAAGGTGGCAGCAATAGCTTTCTGATATTGTATGATCTACACCAAGTGAATAGTTCCTGAGAATTGAGGGTGATAATTATAACTTCTTGACGTCCTTGTTTTATGTTCTCCCACATTGTCCAGCTTGTCTTGCACATAGTAGAGACTCAATAAATACTTTTAGTGAATGGGTAAATATGTCCTTAAAGTTGAAACAAAGAGCACTAAATCCATGAATAATGTAACTGTTATACCTAATGCTAGATTTAACAACTGTTATTTGACCTACTTATTTCCAATCTTATTTTTTTATATTTTAAAAATTATGGAAATGTGGTATACATACATTTTTCACGTATAGTACTTTATGATCTGCAAAGTGGTTTTATATTTTGTTCTCTTTTAATCAAATCAGGAAAGATATCATTCCCAATTTTACAGATGGGTTAACTGAGGCTTGGGACAGATCCAGGACTAGAACGGCCACTTCTGACTTCTGGTCCAGTTTCTTTTCACTATTAGGACTTGTTGGAGAACTCTTAGGAAACAGGAGTACCTAGAATATTTATTAAGGGAGGGCGTGCATCAGTTGCAGAAAGATGTTGACAGATTGGAAGGAATTTAAAGAGGAGCCAGCCCTGCTGGAAGGAAGGACATGGGAGAGATGAAAGGAGCTAAATATGTATAGCTTGGCCAAAGGATGATTAAAGGGGTTATGATAACAGTCCCTAAGAATGTGAAGGATGTAAACATCATGGAAAGAGAAAACGTACTTAGAACCGATCAAAGCAGTATACAACAAGAAATAAAAATTAATGTTAAACATCAAGAAACGCTGTGTTTTTATGGTGAGACTTGTTAGCTTGTAAATTGGAGTTCCAGGAGAAGTATCAGAAGACCTGTATGAGAAAAACTCAGGTCAGAGCTCTCTGCCTAGGTTTGTGGAGGGCTTTTCCAGTTCTAATTTTGATGGCTGAGGTCATGCCCCTTCCTAGCATGGATTTGCCACCCAGTTCTGATTGCACAGTTTTGCATATCAGGGTCAAAAGAAAGAGTCTGGTTACAGTCTTGTGGAAGCCAAACTCAGGCATGTCCCCGGCATCGTGCAGTCTGATGTTGCAGACTAACTGTTAAGCCTAAACTGAAACTCTAAGAATTTAGGTGATTAACTCTGCCCTCAGATTCCTCTTTCCCTAGTGCCCCCTCCTGAGGATCTCAGGCTGTGAGCAAGAGGCAAAGGTGCCTCTTTACTGTCTATTCAACAGCCACATTTAGTAAGTGGGCGTGTTCCGAAGGGAGAGAATATTGTTTGCCAGCCCCTGAGTTGCCATTGTGTCGGTAGAGAGTGATCTAGCATATATATATTGTGTGTGAAGCTACGTCCCAGGAGGGGCATTAGAGTCAATGGGGACATCAAATAAAATCTTAGGTCAAAGCAGTAAAAAGTGTTCTTTCCCCCGGAAATTTTTCTGCTCCATAAAAGTCAGGCAAGAGAGAATGTGAAGGATGTCCTTCAAACTCAACAAGAATTTAGAAGGCAGTCTTAATGTTTGGAATGAAAGGGATCAGAGGTCTATTGGGACTTTTGGAAAGAGATGGAGGGTGCACAGATGCTGTACAAGAGTGGGCCCCCACTTTAGTCCACATGCTAGATCCAGTGCCGTCTTAGACCTAGAGGTATCAAAGTGGCTTCAACCAGTGCAGGAGCAGCCAGCCTTAGCAGTCTAGTGAGTTTGATCCTACAAATTGAACAGGACTGAAAAAGGTGATCAGGGAGTCCCCAGGGAGCCTGTGACACTACCATTAAGAAAACATCCTGCTGAGCATGATGGCACATGCCTGTAATCCCAGCAGCTTGGGAGGCTGAGGCAGGAAGATTGTGAGTTCAAAGCCAGCCTCAGCAATGGTGAGGTGTCAAGCAACTCGGTGAGACCCTAGCTCTAAATAAAATTCAAAGTAGGGCTGGGGATGTGGCTCAGTGCTCCTGAATTCAATTCCCAGTAACACCCCCCACCCACCGCAAAAAAAGAAAGAAAAAAGAAAAAATTCTGAGAGGGAGGGTGCTTTCAGATGGACCTTACTGGAGTGGCCCATCATTCCACAGAGCTGAGTTAGAATGTTTGTTAACAAAATGTGTGCATATAGTTTGTAAAGTAATCTTCTTTCCCCTATTTTTGTCGTCTTCTTTAATATTTCTATTCCTATTCCCACTTATTCACTCACTTCAGCAGACTTCATGAGCCTCACTTCTGTGGCCAGTTAGGAGTGCATGATGATGAGGATATGATTTCAGACAGTGATGGTGGGAATGGAGATGAAAAGGTGGGTTTTTAGAGAGACTTAGGAGCTATGAAGTGAGGTTGGGGGACCTGCTGGATTAGTAACTTCAGCATCTTCAGGTTTCTAGGCAGAGAGCCTTCCCCTCTGCTGCTTAACACTTATTATCGCCTCCTGGAAGAACTCTGTAACTTAGCCTTCTTTCTTGACCAAGGACTTGGCATCAAATACTTTAGGTATGATAAACACTGTTATAAAAAGCAGTTTATATTTGTGCTCTAAATCCTTTAGGATAGTTTTGATTTTCTAAGCACATAAAAGGATTAAAATATAATGCAGATCTGACATAAAGTACATAAAATTAATGCATTTTCTTTAATAATCCCTGAAATGAATGATTTTGTTTGCTCCTTTGAAGCGAGGACTGCCTTTTGTAGTATGAGCTCGTACCATGTGCTCTTTCATATGATAACTGCTATCCTAACTGTTGCTCCTGTCTCCATTTTGCATGGGGAAGCTGAGGCACATTGGAGCTGAGTAATTGGCTAAGGCCATGTGGTAAGTGGCAAACTTTGGATTTGAATTTAGGCAGTCCAGGTGCAAAGTCCTTGACCACTGAACAAGAAAAGGCCCTTAGAGTTAGGTTTTTAGCCTGAATCTCAGGGGATCTCGCCAAAAAAATTTAAGCCTAAAGTTAATTTTTTTGTTGTAAGCAACACTTAATATTATTCTAGTCCATGTTACTGCTACTTTAGAATGCTATAGGCAAATGTCACCACACTTTTCACTTCATTGGAAATCTATAAAAATAATTGCCAGGTGTTAACACACACTTTTTTAAAGAACAGTTGTAACATTGCAAAGGCAAGCCATCTCTGATCTGCTCAGTGTATGAGTCTTTGCTCAGAGACAGTAGAATGGATGGACGGAGGTGCTGCATGATTATGGTAGGGGTTTTGATTATGTTCCCATAGGGTACTGTATATAGGATTTGGGACTCAGGAGACATTCGTTTGATTTGGGCTCTAACATTCTAATCTTTCTGATCTTCAGCAAGTCACTTCTCTGAGTGTTTCCTTCTTCAGATGGAGTTGATTTCCCCCTGTGCTGGGAATTGACTCCAGGGCCTGGCATGTGCTAGGCTAGGCCTCTACCTCTGATCCACACCCCCAACTGTGTTGATACTTTTTGCTCCACTCACCCTCACAGAATATTGTTAAAATTAAATGAATAAAGTGTGTAAAATGGGTTTAACTTACAAAAATACTGTACTGTCATTACACTCCCAGGACAGGAAAGAGGTGCCCTAGCAGAGGTGAGCGGCTGTCTGGAGGAACTTAAGTGTTTCCCCTGGTTGCTGTATTAATAAGGAAATGTGCACCCTCTTGTGGCGAAGCCAGAGGGTTAAGGGCATGTTTTGAAAAATACTTAAATGTTGTCATTTGAGGGTTTTTTTTTTTTTTTTTTTTTTGGGGGGGGGGCGTTACCAAGCATCATTTCCCAGTAAGTTTAAGAACTTAAATTGTAACGTGAATAAATTCTTTATTTCCCCCCGTTTCTTTCTCATTCCAGTCAGAGGCAACCTTGCTAGGCTTTTTATTTTCCTAGACTACTGGATTTATTTGGGCTTTGGGTATGTGCACGGCACATATGTTCTTTGCATTTACTTCATTTTCAAATCTCTTAATTTTAACATAGTCAGGGCTTTCTTGGTCTGCCTGTTTTTTCAAATTTTAGTATTTATTTAATCAGAGGGGGAAAAACATTATAAACCTCTGGCACCCAGCATAAAATAGATATCTCAGTAAGGCATGGGTGTTAGTTTAGTTTTGATACCAACAACGTTCTTAACCATTCTTCAGTTTCTTTCCCCCTTTGACTTTAGGCACCCCCTTTATCTAGGAATCAGTTTTCTTGAACTGAAAGTATAGTCACTTACCATTTCCTGTTTCTTCTTTAGTAAAATAAGGGTCAAGGTGATTTCCAAGGCTGTCACTCTGTAGGGATAAGGGAATAAGATCACACGCTGTGGGAGTGCCTGAGAAGGCTATGGAATGTCTTATGCCTATTAGCTTTATTTTCCTAGACTACTGGATTTGTTTGGGCTTTGGGTATGTTGAATGGAGAGAAAGCAGCAGAGCAAGGTACAGTGGAAGGAAGGGAAAAGGCAGGATGAACAACAGGATAAGAAGATATTGTGGTGAGGGAGCATTCCAGAAAGTAGCTGTAACATCCTGAGTGTTTTCCATAACTTACATATGTTGCATTATCTGTGATGTGCACAGGAATTATCTGACTCAACATCCTTTTTTTCCCCCACATTGCTTACATTGAATTTGGGAAAAAAATGTTTTTCCCTTGTTGAGTTATAAAGTTGTAGTACTTCAAGTTATAGTAATGATTTTATTGTTGGCTTTATAAACTCTTCAATTTAAGCATTTATTTTTCAAACCGGGCTGCTTAGAAGCATTTGGATAAATGTTGGTGAGGATGAGGGGGAAAGGTACACTCACACATTTGCTGGTGGGACTGCAAATTGGTGCAACCACTATGGAAAGCAGTATGGAGATTTCTCAGAAAACTTGGAATGGAACCACTATTCATCCTAGCTATCCCACTCCTAAGTTTATACCCAAAGGACTTAAAATCATATACGACAGTGATGCAGCCACATCAATATTTATAGCCATTTAGTTCACAATAGCTAAGCTATAGAATCAACCTAGGTGCCCTTCAGCAGATGAATGGATAAAGAAAATGTGGTACATTATACCCATAAAGAAGAATGAAATTATGGCACTTGCCAGTAAATGGGTGGAACTAGAGACTATCATGCTAAGCAAAATAAGCCAATCCCAAAAACCCAAAGGTCGAATGTTCTCTCTGATATATGGATGCTAACACACAATAAGGGCAGGGTCAGAGGGTAGTGGAGAAATTCACTGGATTAGACAAAGGGGAGGGGATGGGAATAGAAAAGACAGAGAATAAATCAGACATAACTTTCCTATGTTTGGTTTTTTTTTTTTTTTTTTTTTTTTTTTTTGAAGTGCAGGCTCACTTTCTTCATTTTCAAGAAAATGTCTGTCAAGTAGCCAATCTGAACAGCCATGGCTGTCAGTCAGCAACATTGTTTTCCACAGTGAAAGTAACCATTTCAGCTCAGTTCAATTATCCAGTTATCTTCTCTGGAAGACATCTACTTCATGTACAACAGAAGTGTTTTATATTTAGTTTCCATTTGGTCACATGATATTTTAAAAGATCCAGACTCCAGAGTCAAGATATTTAGAATACTTCATCAAGGACAATTTTAAATGAAAGTGGCTCCTCCTCCTCCATTAAAATGTATAGCAGGACTTTTAGTACAGTTTAATGCTAGTACCTTGATTTGGGCACTAAAGGATCAGCAGTTTGATCCCCCACTTCTTTTGCACCATCTGTGCAAATAGCAGCACTGTGACAAAAGGTGCATAACATCTTGGTGTAATTAGAAAAACAGTTTGGGCCTCATGGACCCCCAAAGGGTTTTTGGGATTCCAAGGGTCTGTGGATCACACTTGAGAACTGCATTGGATTAGTGGATAAAGGCATGACTCACCATCTGGATTATTCCTGGGTTTGAATCCAGCTCCTGCTACTTATTGACAGTGCAACTTTGAGAGGTTATTGAACCTATTTCCTCACTGCAAAATGGATGTGATAATAGAAACTACTTTAACTCTGTCAGTAATCCTACTTGTCAAATTTTGGTGTCGTATTAAAGAAGAATATCCATATTTATCCAAAAAGGCTGATTCTTATTTTTCCAACTGCATATCTGGTTGCGCTCAGCTTTTCTTCAGAATTTTCAGCCAAAACAATAATTGTGTTTATATGTCAGATTGAATGCAGAAGCAGACATGCAAATCAATATCGTCTTCTCTTTAAAAGGTATGGGTAGGACTCAATTTCTAGTTTATTGATTGCGTGATTGGTTGGTTGATTGGGCAAGTTCCTAAAGGCTGCTTGTCCTGAAGCTCTCTCCTCTTTCAGTCTTCTAGGGTGCCTGAGACATCCACTGTTGTAATTACTTCTTACACTCATGTGGTAGTAAAGTGCATGTTAACTGAGTTAAAAACCCATGTCTTAGAAGATATTATATATTACCTACCAACTTAGCAATTGGTTTGTCCAGTTAACTTAAAAATTCTTGCTATTTGAGCCAAGGCTGCAAAGGAATTGGGAAAAGGGGAATGCTTTGTGAAAGGACGGGGGAGGTGTTACCTAGGGCAGTGAAGATGTGTTGGTCAGCTGGTGTATACCACAAGAGTGCTGAGCTAGGGCCCTCTGGAGACAGGAAAGGACACAGTAATATTGCCCTCACACAGTGGGGTTGGTTTTGATCACTTGTTCATCTTGTATGCATTGGATATATGGTAGACATGCATAATGGATATGTTCTTCTCTATACATCCTCTAGTTTAGGGGGCAGTCACATCTGGGGTATTATAATAAATTTCCTTAGTTCAAACCTGACTACTGGTGAACTCGTGACTGTTGAGAAGTAGGCAATGCAATGTCCAGAAAGACCATGGGCTCTGGGGTCAGGCATGTCAGAATTCAAGTCATGCCTCAAGTCATGCCTCCATCATGGACTAGCCGTAGGACCACGGATAGAAGAGCCTTTCGAAGCCTTTGCCTAGTTTCTGTGGATTGGGACTGCCAGTATCTCATGAAGGGATTTTAAATGTGAAGTGAGATGGCCTGCGGCAGGCCCTCATCAAGTGCCTGCTACCTCTCCTGTGCCCACTTCATTCGTCTTAAACTCTCTTAAATTTATAATAAGGTCCTAACTGCTATTCAAACAATTCATCATTACTTTTTTTTTACTTTTCAATAAGAAATTGAGTTTTTAGGGGGAAAAAATGCCAGAAGAATTGATAATGCTATTATTTTTCCATGGATTTCTAGTAAAATCATAAAACTGTAACCTCTCCTTTTACTGTTTCTGGAAACCCCTGAGTTGCTCTAATCCATAGTTTTGTTCACAAACTCAGCCTGTGAGTAATCCAGTCACTGCTCTGTCTGTGGAGCCAAGAGTCCAGTACAACCCAGGCATGTCATGCTGGGTCTGCCCAAAGTGAAGAGGCAGGAGAGGGCTGAGCCTGGAGCAGCTGGCACCCAGCCACCTCTCCAAGTGCCACACACACACCCCCCCCCCCCCCCCCGGAAAAAAAAAAAAAAACCCACGCCTGCTCCCTCCTGGTTACCACTCTTCCCCAGCACCAGATCCCCCTTGCTGTTTGTAGAATGCCCATTGTTCCTAGGATTTCTTTTATTATTTCTACAATCTGGGTGGCTGTGCTTCCCCTCCCCCATATCCTTTTCAGTGAGTTTCAGAGATCCTTATGGTCATTAATGAATCTATTTTCACAACCTCCCCAGAAACAAGACTCTTCCGTGTTACAGATCAAAGCACTCACTACTGACACGAAAGGAATCCAGCCAACTGGACTTCCCCACAGAAGGCAGGCCCCATTCTAATCTTGCCTTGGCTTTTGACTTGCTGTGTGGCCTTTGTTTCCTCATCCAATGATAATATCTACCTCCCAGGAATGTTGTGCAGTTCAACAAATGCTAAGAACTGTTCCCCTTAGAGGCTGAAAGATAGGAATCAGATCTACTGTGATGCCAGAAAATTCAAAGCACTTTATAGGAACCTAATCTGTGCTTTCTCTGTGTGAGATAGATAAGTGGCAGGTGTTCCTATCCCGCTTTAAACCCCTAGACGTGTGCTTGTCATCATCTCATTTTAACTCTTTCTACCTACTACCCTGTCCAGACTCACAGGAAACTCCTGCCTGAAGGGAGACTGAAGACTTGCCCAGGCACAAAACAGTCTTTGTGTCACGTCATTCATTCATTCAGTTTGTCTGATTCCACTGTAGGTCGAGGGTAGAGGGGGCTTCCTCTGATCTTGGTCCCTTCCTGGTCTCCTTTTGGGCTTCAGTGCCTTTTGTCAGTCTTTTGTCTCTGTACTAATGATGATCACATCCTCTCAGACATTGGTTGTGACATTATTTTCTCAAAATTCTGCCTTTGTAACTGACCAGCCCACGTTCATCTCACCTGTTATTCCTGTTGTTCCCCTAAATATATGCACTCACCAAGCTTAAGACCTTTTCCCAGCCTAGTCATCAGAGGCAGTCACATCCATTTTTAAGGTTTTAACCAAAAGCAGTCTTTAATTTCTAGTCCTGAATTTTAACTTCTTGCTAGACACTTCATAGCTTATCCATACATCGTGCAGATTCAACATATTTAGAATGGAATTTACTTTCTTTGCTCTACCCTCTCTATCCCCTGTGGTGGATGGGACTCCCTTTCTAGAGGAACCTAATTCTCTCAGGGATTCTACTATGAGTTCAGACCTCAAAGTCTGAACTTCTCTTTTTTTTCCTCAACCCACACATCTAATCTGTGCCCTGTAAACTTCCACCTCCACGCCACACACAGAGTGTCCATGGTCTCCTGTGAGTCTCTCTGCCACCGGTCCTAGCTTACCACACTGAAGCTAATCTTATGGAAACTTTGTCTTTTTCAGCACTCCCAAATCTTTCCTCTGTTGCCTTGAAACAGTTGTATAAATTATCTGTTGCTACCTAGAAAACTGAGACTACATGGCATTAAACAAACACCATTTTATCAGACTCATAGTTTCGGTGGGTCAGGAATTTGGAAATGGCACAGTAGGACAGTTTGTTTGTGCTCTATGATATCTGGGGCCTCTGCTGGGAAGATTCGAAGGCTGGGGTGATTTGGCATCTGAAGGCTCGCTCACTCACATCTTTGGCAATTTGATGCTGGCTGTCAGCTGGCACCTCAGCTGGGGCTGTTGGCTGGAATGGTGGCCTCTCCATGTGGCTGCTTGTGCTTCCTCCCAGCATGGTGGCTAGGTTCCAAGAGCAAACATTCCTAAGAGAAGCAGGCTGTGATCTCTCTTCAGAAGTTGGAGACTCTTCATTTTTACTGTGGACATAAACCTGACTGGATTTCAGGGAAGGGAACATAGAACCCTGTCTCTCAGTGGGAGAGATGTTAAAGTCATAAGAAGAGCTGTGGGGAGAGATTTAGATGCAGTCATCTTTGGAAAATACAATCCACCACAAAACCCAAATCAACGTGAGAGTTCTGTAAAACCTGGCCCAGCTCGGCTTTTAAATAGAACACTGGAACACCTACCGCTCACAGAACACTATCTATGTGCTGTGCACCGCGGTAGAAGTGTTTTCTCTTGTGTCTAATCTGACAGTTCTGACAGTTTAGATGAGGGAGTTGAATCAGGGGGATTAAAGCAACTCTGCCAAGGGTCACCCAGTTAGTGAACAACTGGATGGCTTTGAACCTGGAATTTTTTTTTTTTTTTTTAAAGAGGAGAGAGAGAGAGAGAATTTTTTAATATTTATTTTTCAGTTTTCGGTGGACATAACATCTTTATTTTATTTTTATGTGGATCGAACCCAGCGCCCCGCACATGCCAGGCGAGTGAGTTACCGCTTGAGCCACATCCCCAGCCCTGAACTTGGAACTTTTGACTCTAGTTTCAACCTCCAGGCTGCATTAGGACAGAAAGCCCGGGTGTAGGTAAAGAGGAAAAAGGGGAATCACAGTTATAAAAACTTGTTAGGAATTCGCTTTAGTTCAGGCATTGACCTGCCCATTGTCCATTTGCAGTCTCAGAAGGCTCACAACTCAAAGGAAACAGACTCTTGTTGAAGACTTTTGTTGGCTGATGGCTCAGGCCAGCTTTATCTTTGGCCACATGTGACCTGGTGGACAAGAAAAGCCCGCGGGCTGGTGTCAGAAACTATGTGTCTCCCTCTACAATCCTCAGCTTGGCTGTTTCACTCATGAGCTCGCTAGGAGGCTCTCTTCCTCTTCCGGTTTTCTGCTGATACGTTCGTTCCTGCGTTGATCCTGGTGCTCACTTAGGACACCTAGCATGTGCTTGCTTTGACCCTGTGCCCTTTACAGCCCTATTTAGGGTTACAGTGACTTCTTTGTAGTTTGGCTTTTCCCTGGATTTGGCTCCTTTGGTTTTATTGAACCTGCTTACCCTCCTGAGGTTCCCTCCAGACCTTGCTCATGCTGTTCTCTCTGCTGCATGAAATGTCCTTTGCCACCTTTCTGACTGGCATATTGTCTACTCTTCCTTCAGATCAGGTTCCTATTCATTGTCCCTCAAGGATGGCAATAGCTGTCCACTGACCTCCCATAGTGGCCTGTACATTTTTCTAGAGTGGTTTTCACCCCCTTCTGTACTTATCTGTGCAGTCCCATTGGACTTTCACTGGAAGCTCCAACAGGGAAGACACTGTGCGTCACTCATCCTGGAGCCCTTGGTGCCTGTCCAGAGCGCCCATCCTCCTGGGGCTGACACAGTGCCTGGACACTGGTGCTCGTGTGTGTCTGTCAGTGGGTTCACTGGGTGGATACTGCAACAGAGACATCGGGGTGCAAAGGAGAGTTGAAGATCTTGAGACTAGAAGATGTGGCTTCTCACCCTAAATATAATTGTATGCCTTAGGACAAATCCCTTCTCTGGGGTGCAGTCTCATTATATATGAAATGATGGGTTGCCCTAAGAGCCTTCCCAGTCCTGATGGGAAGGTGGCTTTATCTGATAAGCTTTGAACTATAGGCTGCCATTGAACTAAGCAGTGAGTTCTGAGTATTGAAAATATGACCCGGTATACTGATTTTTCAAGGTATAGAAATTTTGTTGTTTGTATAATTTGGATTATGCCCTTGGTGTGAGGCTGTGGCTGACCACATTTGATGAAATCAATGTCCACAGTTTACCAACTTTTCCCCCTTTCCTACCTAAATTCAATGGATCTTAAGTCAGAAGATTTAAAAGCCTCCATGGAATTATATTGCCTTCTCTCCACTTCAGTCAGTTAGAAACATTTCAACAATTTTCAACACTTATCAACAAGGGCAAGAAAAAATGATATATCCCTTTGGGAATGAGGCAAAACGATGTTTTTATGGTTGACAGTTTCTCTGTTACACTAAAGTTTGGTCATGAGAACACCCTATTGTAGGGGGTTCTTACAACTCATAGTTATATAACTATGTATAACTATTTGTGTGCATATGTACAGCTGTATTCATATATTTGTACATGTTTACATAATTACACAGCATCGGGCCAAAGTTCTCCACCCACCAGCCCTGAAGTGAAGAGGCCATTCCTACATTTTTTGGATGAGCTGTGAGCGGAGTTTATGTATCACTTCCTGGTCTCTGTATAGCCCTCACCAGATTAATATTTCTTAGTTTGCTTATCCCAGGTTGGGTCTTAGAAGCCTCTTGCTTTACCTTCCCTGACTCCACCTTCCTATCATATCACCTTTTTCCAAGCTCACTATACTCCCTCCACAAAGCACAGAATGGTGTAAAACTGAGAAGCCCACCGACCTTTGCCCCTCCTGAGGTTCATTTCAGAGTTGGCTGGTGGAGGAAGAAAGCATGGCTTGTCAAGGAGTGATTCAGATCTCTAATCACTTTCTTAGTCTTTGAAAATAACTGCCCAAATTGAGTGACACTAACCTTGGATCTCCTTCCTGTGGTGTGTCCTCATAGAGATTTCCTCTTCTGTCCCTCAGTTTCACTCCCTACAAAATGGGGATAAATAAGCACTTAATGACTGGCAAGTTTCTAAGGGCTGCCAAGGAGGGTGGTATAGGTGAGTGATTGGTAAACAGAAGACCTGTCTGCCGGGCAGAAGTCAAGTGCCCCACAAGCAGGCCAACAGAGCTGCTCTGACTTGCTACAGAGGGCTTCTTTGCAAGTAGAAGGAGCCATGAAGAAAGCCTGCGTGGCTGAGTTTCTCCCAGTGACTTTTGGCCCTGGTGACAGAGGGGATGCTCCAGGTGGGTGTTGATGACTTTTCAGATGAGAACAAGGGGGGCAGTGGACAGAAAAGGATGAGGAAGATAGATGCAGGAGAGAATGATCCGAGGTTTAGATTGATAGACAGGATGTTATTAATCTGGAGGAAACCAGAGAGAGAGAGAGTACAGCTTTTAGAAAAAATTGATTTCCTATAAAATTCATCATATACTTGCTGAGGGGTGCAGGTAGGAAAATTAAAAGTTTTCACCATGAAAATAAAATTAATGGAGAGAAAAAGAAAAACAGAAGAAGAGAGTATGGGCTTCTCTTCTCACATGTGGTATTAGTTGACTAAAATTCACAAACCAATTTTTTAATTTCAAATAAGATGCCTGGGGATTCTTTAATCACAGAACACAGGGAACAGCATTTGAGTGTTTCATGACATCTACCTACTCATGAGAGCACACGTTCATACACACACATGCGTGTGCACACACCCCACAACTTCTAAGCATCGCAGGGGTCCTTTCTTTTTCTCCTTCCACCAGGCTTCCCTGGAAGTACATTTACCAGTCCTGTATCAGCTGCACTCCATGTGACTTCACCGCTGGTGGACTGCCTTCTTTCTCTGCAGCTACTGTCTCTTTGGTTTCAGGATTTGTTTCTGATGATGCAAGGTATAATGATCCTAGCTCTGCCAGGTAGCCCAGGGTGAGCAGGTCTACAACGCAGTTCCCGGGTTACCTTATCTGCAAATGGAGTTCCTAAGTCTGAATCAGTCTCTTCAAAAGCTGTTGAAGGTCAGCTGTAAGATCTGTTACTGAATGGCTGCAGGGTGGGGGTGGTTCAGCAGTGTGACTTCTGAGTGACCTGTCATGTCCTCTCACATCACAGCAGATCAGCATCCAGTTAAGAACTGTTATGAGCCATAAGCCAGATTCCCAGTGGAGCACTAGAGGCAGCTTGAGTGGCTCACCAGAGGCAACTGTGTGCATCTCTTCCCCGCTTCCCTTTGGTGATATCACATTAGTACTTTTAAACATGCTAGGGAGAGAGTTTGTACCACAGAAATTGGCAAAACTGCAAATTGCTCTGAGGCCAGTGCTCTCACCTCCCAAGTAGGTACCATTTCTTTTAGTCCACAGCCAATGACAGAGGCCCACTGCCCTGCTTTGTGCCCACAAGCCCCTTCTTGATGCACGATTACCCAAGGAACAATGTTATTCCACTTTCCAGGGGACTTCACTTTAGAAGGGATAGCTAGAAGGCCCACCTGCAGGGTGAGATGTCTGCCCTCACCCCCATCAAAGGATCAGGACTTTTATTTATTTTTTTTTTTTAGGCTGGTTGCAGTGCAGGGGTCATAGTTTGCTGACCATAGTGCATGTAGTTTCCCTCTCCTAGTCAGATATTTATCATTTTCCACTCCTGACTACCTGTTCATGTCCCTGCGTACCAACCTCAACATGTGTTATGCATTAGTGCAGCCCTTTTAAGAGATCATGTCTGGGACATCCCCCACTGGAAACCCTACAGCCTCCGAGGTGAGGGTTCTGAAGAATATTACTTGTCACATTTGCCCTACTGCAAACAAGCGTGGATTCAAAACTGGGCAGAAGCACTTGTATTCTGAGGGACAGTACACAGGTAACATTTCCCAAATGTCAGCCACCTGTGTGCTAGTTTCATGTTTTTTGCTGTATCTCCACCACTATTAACTATTGCCATGTGCCACGTAACAGTGTTTCAACCAATCATGCCCCACAGATGTGTTGGTGGTTCATTATATTACTATAATGCTTAGTAACATGGCCTGGTGGTGCACACCTGTAATGCTGACTGCTTGGGAGGCTGAGGTAGGAAGATTGAAAGTTTGAGGCCAGCCTGGGTAATTTAGCAAGATCCTGTCTCAAAATAAAAAGAACTAGAGCTATAGCTAAGTGGCAGAGCACTTGCCTAAAATGTGGGAGAACCTGGGTTTAATCCCAGCATCACAGGAGGTGGGGATGGGGGATTATATCATCTAGTGACCTTATAGTCATTGTAATTTGTGTGAATACTCTTAATGTTGTTCACAAAATGGCAAAACTGCTGAACAATACATTTCTCAGGGTGTATCCCTGTTATTAAGCAACACATGACTGTACTTAATATTGTCTTTTAAAAATCCCCCTTGTTTTTTTTAAAAGCCACATTTACTTTAGTAAGAAATGTTGTATCATTTATGTAAATGGAAAACCAGAGCTCTTTGCCATAAATTGCAAGTAACCATAAAAATAAAATATACTGAAAATAAAATGTTATTAAATTCAACCTAGTGTTGCTTGCTGGAAGGTTTTGAGTCTAACACCTTCTCCTTTTTTTTTTTTTTTTTTTTTTTTTTGATGGTATGTTGGGGTATCTAGCCAGGCCCTTACATTTGATAGATAAGTGCTCTACCATTGAGCCACACCCCCAGCCCTCTTCTTTTTTAAGGAGGGCAGGGGAAGCTTGGTGCTTAGGCAAATGATAGAGCTCATTTGAGGCCCTTATTTGAGCCCCAGCACTAAGAAAGGAAGAAAGGAGGTGGGAAGGAAAGAGGATTAGTATTAGATATTAAACTGATCAGTCCCAAACCGATACATTTCCTTGATAATAAAAAGAAATATTAGAAAATAAAATACAGTCCTTTTTTTTTTTTTTTTAATTGCTGTGTTTGCACACCTCTTGCAGTCATTGCCTGGAACACTGTGTCTCATGTACTACCTAAAACCACTACCAGAATGACAGGACTAGTGACTTTGGTGTCAGACAGACCTCTCTTCAGATTCTTTTTTTTTTTTTTTTTTTTTTTTTTTAATTTTTATTTTTTAGTTCTCGGCGGACACAACATCTTTGTTTGTATGTGGTGCTGAGGATCGAACCCGGGCCGCAAGCACGCCAGGCGAGCACGCTACCGCTTGAGCCACATCCCCAGCCCCTCTTCAGATTCTTGAATTCACTTTAGATTCTCCAACTGCAGAGCAGAAACTGTTAACATCCTACTTTTATTCATGAAGCAGATAGGAAGGAGTCAGGTAGATATCAACTCAGCCTGGGCCAGGCCCAGTGCCAGTGGGTGGCTCTTTCAGGTACTGCTACTGGTGTTCATAAGGCATTCAGTACCACACCTGTCCCTAGCATGGGTACTCATTTGCATATAAGCTGTCTTTGTCCTTGGAATCCCTGCAAATTCCAACTGTCTCTTACCATTCTTACAGTAGTACACGTGAAATGTCTAATAGTAGTCCAGAGATCCTGGGCAAGTTACTTAAATTCTCTCTGGCCTTCTAACCATTGTGAGAATTAAATGAGCTCCTTTGTGTAAAATGCTTTGTAATGGGTGAAATACATGGATTTTATCATTGATAATACCTTGGGTGGTGATTTTGGTGTCCTAACCTCCTTGTCCCAAGGACTGAGTTCCTGGAAGGCAGACTGTGCTGATGGGTTTCCATCTGCATCGCTCCTTCGAGCTGGCTTAGCCCAGTGCAGGCTTTCAGTGAAGGAAGATATCATTCCTGTTCATTCTCACTTCCTTCCCCCCTATGCAGCCCAAGAGCATGGTTTGGGGCACAATGAATTCTAATGAATTTTGGTGGTCCCTACTTCCTGTCCAGTATGGTAGGCTTTCCCCAGCTGTCTCCTGGGATGAAGCTGTATCTGCTGCCCCCTGTGGACTCTGAGTGCATGTGTGTCACCTCTGTGTTGCATTCTATACCACTTGCCCCTTTGCCAGTTGACTCTATGTGTTTCAGAGCTCACTTTCCACCTCCTGTGATCCTGCAATGATTCAATTTTAGTCCCTGGGAACATTTGGTTGTTATAGATGTTTATACAATTCTTCCCCTTTGGGTTCTTTTCTTTTAGCCTTTACAAACTATTTTTCCTGGCTCACAGAATGACGATTTCTAAGACTTCTTAGTCCTTTTCTTAGGATAAACCACCCAGTCACAGAAAGGTGTTTTTGCTTGAAAAACTCAGTTCTTGCACCATCACTATGAGAGGAAGAGGCATCTGTTCTGTCCTTGGGGGAAGACAGCAGGCGGCACTGGAGAACTCTTGACACTGAGTTGGATCTTATCAAGAAGCCATCTGGCCCCAGAGAAGTGGAATAATGTGCCAGAGTCACATGTCTGGGTGGTGGCCACATGCCCAGTAGTCCTGATGCCTAATCTAATTCTCTGCCCATGGCCACCCAATAGACTGGGTGTCCACCCCTCAGGGAATGAGCTCCTTCTCAGAGCTCCATGGCCATCAGAGGTCTCAGGGATATGTCTGGTCAGGCATGGAGTGAGCCCTTTATGTTCAAGTGACCTGGACTCACCCAGTGTGGTTGAGCAGACAGGATGAGCTGAGAAGACTTCTGATATCTCTTCATTTGTTTACAATCAGCCATTGAGCATGTAAAGAGCTAGATGGGATGAACAAATCCCCGGGGGCAGGATCTGGCAGGGTAACAGAGATGTACACAGAGGGTTACAGCAGGACGACGTGATAAATGAGAAACACTGCACCGATGGAGAGGTATGGGATCTTGCCAGACTGTAGCTCCCCTCAATTAAGGTGAAGGGGTTTTTTTGTTTGTTTGTTTTTTGATACTGAGGATGAACCCAAGGGTGCTTTACCACTGAGCCACATCCTCAGCCCTTTTGGTTTTCTGTTTTGAGACCTGGTCTTGCTAAATTACTGAGGGTGGCTTAAACTTGCAATCCTCCTGCCTCAGCCTTCCAAATTGCTGGTATTATAGGTGTACACCACCATGCCCAGCTAAAGGTGGAGTTTAAAAAACTAATTTTTTTAGATATACATAACAGTAGAGTATATTCTAACATATTATACATACATGAGTGTAACTTCCCATTCTTGTGGTTGTACAAGATGTGGGGTTACACTGGTCATGTATTTATCTTAGGGTGACTTTTTTGGGGGAAGGGGGTATTCCGGGGATTGAATTCAGGGTCACTGGACCACTGAGTTGATTAGTGCCTCACTTTTGCGGAGCCTGACTTTGAACTCGCCATCCTCCTGCCTCAACCTCCTGAGCTGCTGGGATTATAGGCATGCACCACCGCTAAGATGAGGTTTTGATCCTGGTACCTGACATTCAGATGTGGCCTGGAACCAGTGTGCCCTGTGTCCATTCTGATGATGCACCAACACTGACCCTTATTGCCAAGTAAATACTATCTCCTTAACCAGACCAGGGAGCTCAAGACCACAAAAGGTGGGCGGTATCTTTCCATTGCTGCTTCTCCCACCAGCCCCTGAAGGAAAGTAGGAGGCAAATCTGCCGCAGTCTGGCTGGGCACAAAATCACGAGCCACTCACAGCCTTGTAGATTCAAACAGCAATTCTTTATTCCCGAACTCACACCGGCACTCTACAAGCACGTTCTGGGCAAAATCCACACTCTCCACCGGGCGCTGAATCCCACGAGAACTCAATGGGAACTCAAGGAGCAGGCGCGCCTGAGGTAGCAGGATACGCCCTATTCCCAGCAGGGTACACCTTAAACTTGGAACCGCCCTAAACCCCGATCCGCCCTAAACCCGGATCAGCCCTGGTCCTTGAGCAAGGTCACCTTTCATGCAAAGTCACTGCAAATGACCTGGGTCCACCATGGAGAGTCCTTCCTCTAAGCAACATGGAATAGGCTGACAAAGAAATTGCGATGCGTCATTCCTACTTGGCAATGGCTCTCAGCATCTCCCCCCTTCTGATTAATTAAACAACAAGCAATGTGGCTTAAGGACCGTGCCTGGTAGGTTGTCCAATTCAACATATGGTTCTTACCCGTCATGGGAAAAACTGACCTCTAGGCGTCAGCCTCCTGTCTTAGGTTGATACCACTGCAATTGTATCATACCCGTCACTGACTACCGGTCCAGCATACAGCCATACTTGTGGAATGGCCTATGCACCAGTTGGGGGGGGGGGGTGAGGTTCTTGCCTCACCTCTGTTGGCCCCAAATTTGGCCTTGGTGCCAGTGGGGGGGGGTGAGGTTCTTTGCCTCACCTCTGTTGGCCCCCAAATTTTAGACCATCACTAGCAGAAGGGAGGAGGATACAGAAATGCCACAACACCAAGCCAATTAATGGCTCCTTTGGAAAAATTGCATCACTGGTGACACCATCAGCAAAGATATGCCAGCACTACCACAGTTTGCTGCACCAAACAATAGTTCACAATGCATACAAGTGATACATAGTCCAGGCAAGTTCTACAAGCAGTTCAAAGCGGAGGAGTCTATCAATATGTCCATTTCCTCCCAAAGTAAATCGACTCCTTGATTGAGCATTACTTGTTGAGTTATATTCATTGATGCATCAGTTTGTACAGTTTACTGTGATAGCTATCATAGAAGCTGTAGTTTGGTTTTATCTTAGTCTTCACCGGCACTGGGATGGAGATAGGAATTCTGGCAATGATGCTAAAGAGACATTATCCTAAACAGAATTATTAAAAATAATGAAAAGGAAAGGTGAAAGTAAACAAACAGATCTGTTAACCACCTTTAAAAACAATCCTTAACAGCTGTTTACCTAATTTAAATTAAACCATTTAAATCACATGAATAAAAAAAAAATAATTCGGATCCATTTTTTCATGAACGCTCCTCATATATGAAATATGGACATACGCACACACAGACATACAACACAAAACACAGGAGTGCACACAAACGTACAACACATAAGACAATAGTAAAGGCCTTGTAGCTTTACCTAGGTGAAATCTCCATTGCAATGTTTAAAAACTCCACAGTCAAAAAATAAAACTGATCAGAAAAACATTAACCTAAGTTTGTATGAGCTCAAAAAATAAAATAGAACTTTATGATGTGGGGAAAAGGCAATAATAAAATAGATATTGAAAAAAGCATCCTGGTTAATCACTGTCGCAGATGTAAGAATAGCCAAGCTGGAGCTCTGGATATCAGCTGTTATGGATTTGAGTCAAATCGTCTTCTTTTTGGTCTGTAGAAATTGCTTTGGTTAGTCTCTCTAGAATCCAAATCGGCTGCTGTTCTCCCTATGGAAACACAGAAACAGAACCCCGACTCCAGACAATCACTGAGTCAGGACCTTTCCATTGTCCTGTTAGAATATCTTTCCAAAGTATCTTAGGCTTATGTACATTTTTTGGATACATATGCCTTTCCGCAGCACTAAGTCCTGATGAATCCAAATTTTAAAAGTTTAGAGTAAAAAGCGTTATTTTAAGTTTATCTTTGGGGGATATATACCCCTTTCCAATTCCTTCTTTTTGCTTTAATAAGTACATGTCTGTATCTAATAGTTGTCTTAGCCTTTTGCATTTTCTATCTGAAATACCTTACTTGACATTTTCAACCATTTTTTATCTTATTTCTATCTTCTAGGTTTTTTTTTCCTAAGGTTTGTACATTCACCCTTAGTTGCTTTTTTTCCTCTTAGTTTTCTTTTGTTTCCTATTTTGTGGGTTTAAAATTCTTGTCTTCCTACATCTTTTCTTTTTTCATCTTCTTTTTAACTTTCTATACTTCTGTCTTTAAAGTTTTTCACTTCAAATTTTTAATCTTCTTTATCTAAATATCTTTTATCCTATTATCTTCCCATTTTCATGTTTTTTTTAGTAATGCTTTTAAGATTAACTAGGCTTCGAATGACGCAATAAAGCAATCTTTTTTCCGCCATGAAGGTATCTCGACCACCTTCAATTTAACCTTTTAAAGCCTTCCAATTATCATCTATACTGTACTTTTAAATGTACTTTTTCACCACCTACAGCTTCACTCTTTTAAATGAGGCTTAGATTTTGTTTAAATCACTTCAATGTTAGTTTACATGGCTGCCCTTCAACCAAAAGCTTTTTTTTTAAACTCCATTAAGAAGCTTTGTCTCAATCTGCCATGTACCCAATACCTTTTTCTTCTTTCTTCCTTTCTCAAGCTTTTAAAGTAAGTCTAGTTTCCTCAAAATCTTTTTAAATGGCATTTTACAACTTTTTACTTTACCACACAGAGATTATCTCATCTAGAAACATTTCTTTTTCCTTTAACCTTTTATATTAAAATATATTTCCACATCTTGAATCTTTTTATATCTCTTTTTTAACCGTTAACCCTTTTTATAAATTTACATTCTGAAACAACTCTTATAAAATTTCTGATTTAGACAAATTACTCCACTTTAATAAGATGAAATACTTTCATGTTTTTATGATACTATAATACTATGATTGAAACCCAACTGAAAATTCTTCTACTCTTTGTATATAAATTACACATGATAGAATCTTAACTCTTAGTAACTTTGTTTTAGCAAAGACACAGACACAAAGCAATATTAAACTTTTTTCCATTCACCAATTTATGAAAACACACATAATGTTTAAATATATTACCTTATGTAACTTAATAAGTAAAGAACACTTGATTTCATATTTAGTGGTTGATATTTTAACACTTTAGCTTTGTAAATTAATCAGATGTCTGTAAAAACCAAGATCTTAGACAAATGTAGTAAACAGAACTAGTCATCTCTTTCTTGTTGAAGAAAAATCCTTTTACAGGATACCATGATGGTCCCATTGATATACTTAATAACTCGTCTTTAAAAAGCCATGGGCTACGTTTTTGTATTGTATCAACATATGCCTTAACTGTTCTTGGTCTTACTGGGGTGCCTCTTTCCTCTAACAATTTCTCTTCCTCGGGGGTGAACAACTTCAAACTTTGAGCCAACCATTTCCCCCAGTTTGCCTGAGAATGTTCTAGGGACAGGCAACTTGAAATAAAAACAAAATAAATCAAAACAAGAACACATTGTTTTTTGAAATGGTCACCCATTCTTTCGCTCTTCTTCAGGGGCGAGTAATTTCACTTACCTCCAAGTTTCAGGTGTTCCCCGTACAGGCCGCCAAATGCCGCAGTCTGGCTGGGCACAAAATCACGAGCCACTCACAGCCTTGTAGATTCAAACAGCAATTCTTTATTCCCGAACTCACACCGGCACTCTACAAGCACGTTCTGGGCAAAATCCACACTCTCCACCGGGCTCTGAATCCCAAATACTCTCTGAATCCCGCCGAGAACTCAACGGGAACTCAAGGAGCAGGCAAGGAGCAGGCGCACCTGAGGCAGCAGGATACGCCCTATTCCCAGCAGGGTACACCTTAAACCTGGAACCGCCCTAAACCCGGAATGCCCTAAACCCCGATCCTAAACCCCAATCCGCCCTAAACCCTGATCTGCCCTAAACCCGGATCCGCCCAGGTCCTTGAGCAAGGTCACCTTTCATGCAAAGTCACTGCAAATGACCTGGGTCCACCATGGAGAGTCCTTCCTCTAAGCAACATGGAGTAGGCTGACAAAGAAATTGCGATGCATCATTCCTACTTGGCAATGGCTCTTAGCACAAATCCTTTGCTGAGGATAGGCAGATGGCATGGATATGGTCACCAGCCCTGCATCCAAGGAAGGCTGCAGAATAATGCAGCCCACTCCTCAGAAAACTGTTCTCTTTCCTGTCAGAGAAGGTCTCTGAGTTTTGCTTTGTTTACCCTCTCTATAGGAAGAGGAAAGGAAAAGGAGGGATATTGTTTCAACCAGAGAACACTTGTAAAATCACTATAGACGAAAGGCAAATCAGTGAAATCACTATTGGGTAGATGCTGCAAGAAAAATATCCTTAAAAGAATTCCATGAGGCTGGGGATGTGGCTCAAGTGGTAGCGCGCTTGCCTGGCATGCGCGCAGCGCTGGGTTTAATCCTCAGCACCACATACAAATAAAGATGTTGTGTCTGCCGAAAACTAAAAAATAAATATTAAAAAATCCCCCCCCCCTCTGTCTCTAAGAAAAAAAAAAAGAATTCCAGAAATGTTAGAAGAATCATTATTTGAATAAGTAGTCTTCTATAAGGGCATTACTTTGAAGACATTATCCCTGTGCACTTTAAAAATAAAAGGTCTGGTGGGTTCGTTTAAAAAAAAGTCAATCGTGTGGGCTGGGGTATAATATAGTTCAGTTGGTAGAGTGCTTGTCTCGCATGCATAAAGCCCTGGGTTCGATCACCAGCACCACCAAAAAAAAAAAAAAAAAAAAAAATCAGTCATGTTATTTAATCATTCTACTAACCTAGGACACTCCTGAGGTATTTAATGGAGTTATCTGTTGCACTCCCAAGAGGTGTGATAAATACCTGTTAACCCAGAAAGTTTTGATAATGTAGTTGGAGGGCTGCTTTTATTTCAAGATAAGGAGGCATTTAATTTGTTGATCAAGCATACCTAGCAACCACACATCAGAGAAGCAAGGAATCATCCACAGACTGCTCCGATGGTCAGATGCACACAGCCACAGAGAAGAGTAGAATGATAGCTGCATCTATAATTTCAGGGCTGCAGAACTCTCTTTGAGGAAGGAAGAAAAATAACCTGAGAACAGAGAGCTAGCTACACTGTGGGCTGTGTTGACTGTCAGTTTTACCTGGTGCCCACTGATTGTGTGGGATGTGGTGATTCATGGCTGGGTCTTAAGAAGTACTTGCCGCCTTCATGGCTCACCTCCTCAGAAAACAGGAGGCTTCCACGATGTCCAGCCTGCTGTCTTGCCCTTCCCTGAGAGCATTTTCTCATCCTCTCAGACCAGAGGACTTGAAATTCCTCAACCTCCTGGCGGCCATGCCTTTATCTGCCTCATTCCGTTGACTTGGCCTTTCCTGACTCCTCTGCACTTGCTTTTTTCCCTTTGGCCCTCTCTACTTCCTAATCCTCAGGGCTCCTTGAGCTCAGGCTGACTTGGAGCAGTGCCACTTGCCCGGTGCACCGCCTGCTTAGCACCTTCCCTGCCAGACTGTGAGTGTCCTGTGGCTGGGAATGGCTTGTCCACTTCTTTCTAGTATCTGATGTGCTAAATGTTCAGTAAGGATTCATGGAATAAACGAAGTGAATGGAGGTCACAAAGCCAGTTGTCCCATGTCTGACATACTGAAAAAAGTAGAGAAGTGTTCTGTGACGTTTCCCCTGAAACGATGGGGTAGATTCTTCAACATAGGAAGAATGATCAACCTCATTCTTTTTTTTTTAAAGAGAGAGAGAGAGAAATTTTTAATATTTATTTTTTAGTTTTTCGGCAGACACAACATCTTTGTATGTGGTGCTGAGGATTGAACCCGGGCTGCACACATGCCAGGCGAGTGCACTACCACTTGAGCCACATCCCCAGCCCCCTCATTCTTTTTTTTTTTTTAATTTTTTATTGTTGGTGCCCCTCATTCTTAATTCGTGATTCAACTCATTAATTAAAATGCAAGTAAAATAGCACTTTTCTCCTATAGATGGGCAGAAATAAAAAAAATTGATAATTGTATTTCCAGATGTGTGGGGAAATGACATTGCATTTGTGTGCTGACATTACATATGCACAGCTGTCTATTCCACTTCTGAAAGCTTATCTTCCAAGATACACGAAGTACATGCAAACTGAGATAGCTAGGTCGATAGATGAGTATTCATTATAATGTTTATTTTTTGGAAATAGCAAAATATCAGAAATGTCATATCTATCAGGAGACCATTTAATTATGTCTATTCAGAGAGTTGATTATTCTGTAGCTAGCAAAAAAAAATGATATAGCTTTATGTATGTAGATATGAAACAATCTCCAAGATATACTGAGTTTAAAATAAATACATGCGTGGGGCTGGGGTTGTGGCTCAGAGCTAGAGTCGTTCACCTAGCATGCAAGAAGCACTGAGTTCGATCCTCAGCACCACATAAAAATAAAAAATAAAGATATTGTGTCCACCTATGACTAAAAAAAATAAATATTTTTTTAAAAACACACATCCAGCAATCCCACTACTGAGTGTATATCCAAAGGAAATTATATCAGTATGTTAAAGAGGCATCTGCAGGCAGCTGATGCTCACTGCGGCATGGTTCACAATAGAAAAGGCATGGAATCAACCTAAGTGTTTCATCAGTGGACGGATGGATAAAGAAAATGTTGTGCATATACATAATGGAATACTATTCAGTCATTAAAAAGAACAAAATTGTGTTGTAACAATATGGATGAACCTAGAGGACATTATGTTAAGTGAAATAAACCAGGCACAAGAAGACAAGTACTGTATGATCACACTCATGTGGAATCTTGATCTTCACAAAAGTTGAGAGTAGAATGGTAGTTACTAGAGGCTGGAGTGGTTGATGAGGAGGGTAGGAGAATGGGTTAGGGGGAATAAAAGGAAAAGAAAAAAATTATGTACAGAGCACTAATATTTGTGTTTGGGAGGGAAAAATATACACACTATATGCCATGTATAGGCAACTTTGGAGGGATTTTTTTTTTTTTTTTTTTTAATGGTCATCAGGGCTCAGTGGTGGAGTGCTTGCTAGTGCTGGGACCTACAGGACTGACAGGTGTAGAAAGAAAAGTTTTTCTATTTAATTCTATGGTAGCTTTTGAACTTTGTGAAAAGAATATGTAATATTTGTTTGAAAGATCCTAGTTGAGTGGCAGATATAAGTGTGCAGCTTTGCTGAGATCTGTAGAATCACTGTACACAAATTATGAGGAAGAGCTCCGTGTGCTATGAATACTTCTCATCCTAATGTCTCTACCACCCCTCCTCCCTCATCCCTGTGCTGTAGCCTCTCTTACCTGTTACCTGACTGTTGGAGCTGGAAAGGCCCACAGACAGTTATCTAATGGTGTTTCCATTAAATCAAACTGCTCGCTGCTGCTTCCAATAAATGTGCCATGCCTTAAGTTTCTCTTACCTGCTGCTTCAGCATGCTGCTTTAAAACTGTGAGTGTGGGCTTTACAGAGCTGTTGAGATCAAAGTTGCAATAACAAGGAGAGTATAAATCCAATACTAATTAACCAACATCTGAATTATGGGCCAGGGTTCTGTTTCTGTGTAGTGGAAATGTAAGCTTTGATCTGGTGGTTTATGACTTCAGTGGAATCCCTTGGCAATTCCAGGCTTCTCATTCACTTGTATATTATCTATGGAAAATGGACAAGTTCTTACCCAGCTGTGAATACTCTTTATTTGTAGTGAATTTCATGAAATAGCACCACACCATCCAAGTCTAGACCCTAGAGATCACACAAGAGTACCCCTGGCAATAGAAAGGTAAACTTAAAACTTTCGGGGGGGGGGGGGTTGGGGGGGGGATGGGATGTAGGAGTCAAATCAGGTCACAAACCCATTGTGCTTGGATTGTAAGCTATCGACCATAAAATACTGTGGACTTTGTTTAGTTAAAGGATCATTAAAAATCATGCCCCAAACTGTGCAAGATTAGTTGTTGTTGTTTTAAACTCAGTATCTGTAAATTAAGATCCACATGGGACACCTCTTCTTTCTTTTCCTAACCTTCTCTTTGCAACAGTTTTGTTGGAGCTGAGATCTGTAGAATCACTGTACAAAAATTATGAGGAAGAGCTCCGTGTGCTATGAATACTTTTCATCCTAGTGTCTCTACCACCCCTCCTCCCTCATCCCTGTGCTGTAGCCTCTCTTACCTGTCAAAATAAGTTTAAGTATTAGATTTGGAATGAATTCTGTCTACATGTTGTGCTGTCTTCCTGCCTTACATCTGAGGCATTGGAAAGGTTAACTGACTAACCGAGCGCTGTCTAACAACTTCTGTGATAGTTGGGATTCAAACCTTGATCTGTGGTTTCCAGGTTGGCATGGATCCCACTCTGCTTCTCTGCTGGGTAGAAATAATAATGGTCTTTGGTAATAATAAAATGTTTTATCAGAAGGTGCAGAAGGGAAAATTTTTCTATTTAATTCTTTGGTAGCTTTTGAACTTTGTGAAAAGAATATGTAATATTTGTTTGAAAGATCCTAGTTGAATGGCAGATATAAGTGTTCAGCTTTGCTATCACTCGAAGGGGTAGGGAAAATTAGTTTAAAAATTCAGGGAATATTTACAATTATTATTTTTTTCTTAAATCATTTCCCCTGCAAAATCAAGGTCTTTTGCTTTGTTTATAAACATTAGTAAATAAAAATGTTTCATTTCCACAAGTATCCAGAATTGAATATTTCAAATTTACATTTCACAGCAAGGAACAAAGTACTCTCTCATGTAATAAGTATAATAATCAAAGTGTTTTTAAATGAAAGAGAAATATAATCCATCAGTTTGACAAAATATACCCTATCATGTATATTCATTCATGCATTGCCAAGAAACCCCGTATTTAACTCCAATCCACAGGTCACAGTATAACTTTGGTAGCCTCTTTTTTTTTTTTGGTGCTAGGAACTGGGCCTTGGTAAGTTGCCGAGGCTGGCTTTGAACTTGCGATGGAGCCAGGGGGCATACACCACCATGTCTGGCTACTTCAGTAGTTTTCTTTTCCTGGTTCAGTACTGGCTTCAGCCTCCTTACTCATTACCCGATTGTCACTCGTTAGGTAAAGTCAGATATATTCACACTGCTAGGAAAACCAGGAAATGCTTTCCCTGACAAGTCAGGTCCAAAGCTGGGAATGAGAGGAGCCTGGGGAGTTTGGAGGTAGTATTGTGCCTCTGTCAAAATAACCCCCATAGGGCTGGGATTGTGGCTCAGAGGCAGAGTGCTTGCCTCGCAAGGATTAAGAGGCACTGGGTTTGATCCTCAACACCATGTAAAAATAAATAAATTAAATAAAGGTATTGTGTCCATCTACAACTAACTAAATAAATAATTGAATAACCCTAATAGCCACATTTGTAGGACACAACACAGTCTGTAGAGTACTTCCACATAATTCCTAGAGGTTTGATGAAAATGAGATGAAAGGGCAGGAGCTTATTACAATGCCAAGGAGACGGGGACCCTGTGAACAGCGCAGGGAGAGAGCACCTGCTGCCCTCCCTCAGTCATGCTGCCGAGGACCTGGCTCCAGGCAGAGAAAGTGCCGCAGTCTGGCTGGGCACAAAATCACGAGCCACTCAAGCAGGAACAAAGTTTATTTTTTGAAACTGCCGCCAATGTCCGGTACCGCCCGGGAAGATTTTTTTCACCCACGCGGCCTCCTCTCGGACCGCCGAGCGAGCTCCTCCCCCGGAACTCCCTCCTACTGTACTTCCCCAACCAATGGGAACTCTCCAGGAGTCCCGTAGCCAGCCTAGGTGAACAGCAGGAGTCCAATATCCATATGAATGCAAATCTTAACATAATCATATCATCTCAATGGCTAGCTGGCGTCACCTTTCAACCAAAAATGCCATGCATCATATACTTGGCTCTTAGCAAGAAAGGAGCGGGGTCCTGAAAGTAGCGGGGTAGTCCTGGTCTACATCCAGGCAAGGAAAAAGGGGTAGGAAAAGAAACTCAAAGCTGCAGTAGCAGGGACCTCCCATGGCTGCCCAGGTAGCCAGGTAAGTTGTTCACTATTATTCAAGTCCGGTTTGGACTCCAGTGCTCCAATGTGCAACTTCTGTTGGTGGTTCCTGCTGGAGCCTGCCTAGCTAATGCTGATGGCTTGAAAGGAAGTGATGAAAACTCAGGAACCAACTGAGACAGATGCTATGTTTACTGTCTTTGTAAGACAAGGAACTCCGCAGACAGATAGTGTGAATCAGCAGCTGGAAGGAATTCTGTGTCTAAGTGCCAGAGCTGTTAACCCTGTCATGTATATTCATTCATGCATCAAATTTACTCAGCAACTGCTGTGTACACGTCATCAGCCCAGAAACCGTGAACGTGCAGGGATGGGAATTGGATGTGCATTGTTCAGGAAGGATACAGGATTTAGGAACCTTGCATTTTTATCAGCGTCACTGGAAGATTTCTCTGTGTACAAGTGTAATCTCCCAAAATTGATTTTAAGTCAAATTCATATGTTAAAAGTTTTATCTCCCCACTAATTTTCTTCATCTCATTTCAAAGGGATCTTAAGATACATTCTCAATGAGATGATAAATCCTTTTTAAAACAAGAATAATTGTATGCTCTCTCTCCTTAATTCATCTTTTTTTATTAATGCCTGATAATTATACAGAGAGTGGGTTTTATTGTCACTCATTCATTACGCATATGACATGATTTTATCAAATTGACTCTCATACTTCACTTTCCCCTTATTCACGTTTTTAAGGCTTTAAAACATGGATTTGGGGCTGGGAATATAGCTTAGTGACAGAGCACTTTCCTGTGTGAGGCCCTGAATTTGATCTGTAGCACTTCAAAAAAAAAAAATGAGTTTTATTATATTCAAATCATGTAACATTAGCTCTAAGAGCTAGTGATTTTCTTTTTGTTAGCAACTTATATATTAGTTTTTCACTGCTATGATGAAATATTTGAGGCTAACTAGTTATAACTAACTTTATAATAAGAAAAGCTTTGTTTAGTTTTGGAAGTTCAAGGGCACATGGCACCAGCATCAGCTCAGTTATGGTGAGGGCCATGTCACGTCATCCAGGATAGCCATGGAGGGGAGTACATGCATGACCAAGAAATTGATTGCATTTTGAACAGGAGTAAACGTGGAGCCAAGCTTACTCCTTTTCTAATAATCTTCTTATGAGACCTGCCAAAGGGGTCACACGGAAAATACCCGAGACCCCCAGTGACCTAAAGGCCTCCCACTAGGCCCCATCTCCCCAAGGTTCGGTGACCTCCCAGCAGTGCCACCCAGACCAAACCTGTCATCACAGAAGACCTGGTAAACACATAAACCTAGCATCTTAGGAGACACTAGAGGTGTTCATTGATATGTTTTTCTTTATATCCTGTGAAATGCTTTTTTTTTTTTAATTTGGTTTTGTGTGAGAAATTATTTTTCTAGCTCCTCTCAAATTTTGATAAATAACTTCCTGTGGTATTTTTAAAAATTCCTTCCCTTTCTCTCTTCTGGAGCAAGTAAACAGAATCATCCTAGGTTTTCTTTTTTTTTTTTTTTCTTCAGTGTCCCTTTGTGTAGCAGAGGAAACACAGGGACCTAAGTGCCAAAGGACAGTTCCTGAGTGAAGGAAAGCTTCCCTGACAAGCCCCTGGGGCAGGGATGATGTCCCACTGCTCTCACACACAGCCTCTCCCTGGGCTTTAACTCCCACAGCCACTCTATCATGCTCTTTACTAGCCGCCATTGTGTGATTAGACTACTGTGCAGAAAGAGCTGTTTAAAGATATTTTTAAAAATCTAAAAATATGAGCTAGAAAAAGGCAGGGAATTGGATTACACAGCCAACTACAAAACACATCATATGGCTTATTAAAATTAAGTAGCAAGGTTTGAGGATTGCAGGGTCAGTATTGTCCTGGTTTGTATTCCCTAAAACGTTCAGCTAACTTGAGGGCTTTTTTGCTTTGGTCACTTTTGATCACCATTGAATAGCCTAATACCGATGGCCTATAATAGGTGTTTAGTGAGCATTTGTTAAGTGAATTTGGAATAGCTTATGTTTAGTCTTAGAAATTATCCTAGACTTAGAAATCAAATAAAATGTCTATTAACTTCCAGTAAAAAAATTGGGGTTATGGGTGGTTTGATGTTCGTGCCTCTGACCCTAAGCATAGGTGACATGATCATTTCTTGGTGAGATGGTGATACTATTTGATTTACCTGGCAAAAGGAAGGAGCGCCTTTGTGAGGGAGGAGCCCATGGTTTGGCTGATCTACTTTGCCTTTCCTTGCTTTCCTGGGGTTTAGGGCTGTATTAGAGATGAATTTAACTCTCCTTAATCATCATAATGACTATAAGGAAGAAGATCAAAGTCTTTTATAATTGGCAGAAATAATTTCTACTTTTCAGAGGTAAAATAGTGTTGGCTATCACTCGTAAAGTAGAATAAAATAAATTGATGTGTTTGAAGACCAGTCAGGGTCATCAGAAAGCGCAAGTTCCTCTCCTGTTGGGAAGGCAGAGTGTGGGAGGGAGTGGGCCAGGGAAGCAGGGACAGCTGTTGGCAGCAGATGCTCCTGGATTGCTGGATACTGAGTATTGTGTGTTCTAGCTCCTGCTTGGGCTGAAGGGGAATTAAAATGAAAGACACAAGTAGTAGAGAGGGAAGGAAAGGGGAAGATTTAGGAGCTGTTCTGAGAACTGCAGAGAAAAAAAGTTCTTTGCAAACCAATGGATGAGATGCTGAAAGGTTGGCCCAGTTGTTAGTGATTGGTCATGTTTGTTCACCCTGTCATACAGGACATTTATGTATTTCTAATATGACTTGGGTTGTATTGTGTTTGTATATGTTATTTTGTTTTTGTCCCCCTAAGCTTAATTACAGATAATGTGTAGAGGGGCTGTATAAAGGTATTTGATCACTTCTCTAGAAATACATTTTGGGTTAGGTTAACTGGAAACGTCACAGAGTAAAAGCATTGGAGGAAATAGTTTCATTTCTTACTCTTGTTTAGATCTTGAAAAAGTGGAAGCAGTCATTCAGATTTGTGGCTCACAAAGACCCAACCTTGCATCTTGAAAGCTCACCTTCCTGAATCCAAATGCATGTTTGTACTTAGGTACACACACATGTCCTAGCCCTTCTGAGGTCCATGTCTGGCTCTCTCTACCCTTCCCTGTACAGTAATACATATTTTGCGTAGGGTTCTCAAACTTATTCTTGCCCAGTGAGGCTTGGCCTCAGCCAGGGATGCGGGGGGCAGTGATAAACAGAATTGTGAGTTGGGTGATTTCTCACAAACTCACCACCTTTGGTGAAGTTTTCAAAATAACGCTTCCTGGGGGAGATATTTTTGGTCAGAGCCTGCAGTTGAGGTTGAAGCTGAAAGGAATAACTGGACATCCATTCCTAAGATGCATTTTCCTAAGACTTGTCCAAGGGGACCCCATATTGTCCAAAATTCATTGACAATGAAATGCATACTTCAAATATTGATTTTTATTGGTGAATTGACAATTCCAGAGTGAATTCAATAGAGCATCTATTGAAATATATAAAACACAAGTAAAAAACATCACACCCCAGCTGCTAGAGTGAGATAAGGGACTCAACTTCTCTGTTTATTTATCTGAGAAGTGTGGGTGGCAATGTGTACATCCTAAGGGGTGGTAAGGCTTCAGGGAGAAGCGCAGCATTCATGAATGTGGGTGTTGGTGAAACCTTCTTGCTAAAAGCACTGTGAAGAATGTTTGGGGTGTACCTTTGAAACGTTTTTAGACTTCATCCAATAGAAGTAACTTCAGGGATGGGAAACAGACAGTGTTCAGTGAGGACCGTGGAGAAGTTCTGGTAAAACTGTTTCTTTATATTGTCACAAAATGAGTTGAGGAGAAGGTAGTGTGTGCGAGAGATGATGTTATCTGTGGGGAATTATACACAGACCTACATAAGAGTGTCACAATTTTCCTGTGTCAGGGATTTTCCCCTTCAGTTTCCTAAAGAGGTCTTTAACAAAGAAAAATATTTGTCTTTCCTTGAATAATTATTTAGACTTTTAGTCTTGTTTCGGTTCAAATAGTTGTACTGTTTATCACTATTCCAGTAAAAGAAGCCTGTTCACTAGAAAAATTTTAAAAGTCAGATATTAACTTTCTTTTTAAAGAGGTAAAATATTGAATCTCTGAGAAACCGGGTGATATATTTCACTAGGACAGTGTATGATGATTCCAGTCTGTAAACAAGCGTACTGGTTCCTTTTGATGGGAAATGGTTTTCACACCCCTTACCAAAAGGTTTTAGAATCCTAGAATTGGAATGAAGCTTGCCGGTTATTTAATGCAGATTGCACTCATCCTACCCAACTCACTAGGAAAATCCAATCTCTTCGCTGTTCTGCCCAGGAGTAACCATCTGACCCGTCTTCTCACAGACATCTAATCATTTTCTAACCATCCCATTGACTTTTCTTCTTTCTCTTTCTATTTCTCCCGACAGCAAACAATTAAGATTCTCTGAAGTTAATAAATAGCATTTATAATTAAATGGGGAAAAAACGATTTCCAAAGTTTCCCTCAAAATGCAAACATGGTGTTGTTAGTGACCTCTTCAAGAGTCAAGATCTATTTATGAGCTGGTGGGCTCTTTTGGAGAGAATGAGAAAGTAAACAAATTACGAGGTCCTGGACTATTGCTTATTACTATGATCTGGAAGTTCGCTCCCCCCACCCTGCCCAATTCATATGTGAGGGCATTCAGAGGTAGCCCCTGTGCATCTCCCTGCCTCCCTCCCTCTTACACTCTTCCCTCCACCATGGGATGCTGCACCATGAAGGCTCTCACCAGATGCTGGGACCTTGATCTTGGCCTTCCCAGCCTCTAACAGTATGAGAAATAAGGTTTGTTTTGTTTTGTTTTGTTTTTTTCTCCTATAAGCCACTCAATCTATGGAATTTTATTATAGTAGACCAAGAATCTTATCATATTTACTGATTTCTGTTCCATTAAACAAGTTGAATTTTGTGAATTCTGGCCCTGATTCTCCGGAAGTTTGAGTTATTAGGGCTGCTGAGGGTTTATAGTTTTATGGACATGAGTTTACAGAGAAAGGGAAGTTATGGGATTTGTAAGTATGATTTTCCTGGCTCAAACTCTTTGCAAGGGGTCACCATAATATTGGACTTAATCATTTTATGATTTGGCCCAGGACACTGCTGCTATTCACAATGTGTATATGTGTGTGTGTGTGTGTGTATGTGCGCGCGCGTGTGTGTGTGTGTGTGTAAGGAGAACGTTAATAGACCATCAGGTAGAGGATTGGATTTGGCTATCACCAGCCATTTATTTGCTTCTCTGAGTAGCTCTTGGTCCTAGTTCCATTTAGCACAGTAGGCCCCTTATACAAAATGTCCAGAAGTTTTAAGGGGAGCTTTTAATAGTAATTAGGACTGGGAAACAGTTAAAATGCTCCACACATCATGAGTGCATGGTACGCAGTACAATTTGACCATAGCAGATTTTGGCTGGGGCTGGGAGACTCTGGTAACCCCTTCTCTGTCACTGTCCTTGGACTCAGTCAGCACACCTGTCTCTGTGTACAGAGCACACTCTCTGAGGTGTTCAGATTTCCCTCCAAGATGAGGACTTTGTTGCATTTGATGGAGCTCAGAGCTGCTATGGAAACTGATGGGCCCTAGCTGGGTCGAATCCCTAACTGAACCCCAGAGGACTCTCACAGGGCCCTCCATGCTTCCTCTGTGACCTCTCTTGCCCACAGTTTCCCTGAGGATCCCACGAGCCAGGTCCCACAATTCATGTTCAGTTTGTTCTCTGCTCAAGCACCCAGTGTGGTCAAGGCTTGGGTTAGAGTTCCCAAGGTGACTGATAACACATGCACTTAATAATACACCTGAAGACCAGAGGTTACCCTCACAAGCAGGTGCTTTACTTTCTTTTCCCCATTGAGAATACAAATGAAAGGGTTCTTTTATTTCACAGAGATTCCTCAATTATTGTGATTTTTATCTACCCAGCTGATTGTCCATTTATTTTAGCAACAAATCTTACCATGACAAAATAAGTTCTGGCGGGCCCTTGAAATTCATAATAATAGACATTTAGTTTATTTGAAATTCACTCAGTTGGAACCTTCTATTACCTCCTGACACCTACAGTGCGGAGATAGTAACACATTCAGAGAGAACACACGGAGGCACTTATATGTTGAAAAGCCTTGTAAACCATCAGCTAAATTTGTTAGATGAATTGGGATTAAGTATATTTTGTTTTGTAGTTCTTTACAGTTGATAGTCTACACTTATATAATCACCAACTAACCAGAACAGAGAATCAAAGTAGCCAGCTCCCCATCGAAACCAGGTGATTATCATGCTGCATTTCCCTTTCCTGGTGCATGGAGGCTGGGCTTAGTAACTTAGTGAGATTGAGACCCTGTCTCTAAATAAAATATTAAAAAGAGCTGAGGATGTGGCTCAGTGGTAAAGTACCTCTGGTTTCAATCCCTGGTACCACAAAAAAAAAAAAAAAGGCACCCCTTTTCATTTGGGTACTGTGATGCATATCTGTAATTGCAGCTACTCAGAAGGATAAGGCAGGAGGTTTGTGAGTTCAAGACCAGGCTTTGCAATTAGCGAAACCCTGTCTCAAAATAAAAAGGGCTGGGACGTTCATGGCTCAGTGGTAGCACACCACTGAGTGTGATTCCTAGTTCTACTGGGGGGAACAAAAAGCAGCCATACCCCTGCTGCCCTCTTTACTCTTGGTTTAAGGTGCACTGCAGGTATGAAAGCCCAGCCCTGGTATCTGAGATATTACAGGCATACCAGGTTGGTGTGACAGGGAGGGAGGCAGGCCCAAAGACCAGCTAAGACCCTGCTGTCCTAATTCTGTGCCAGTGGACATGAGAAATTCCGTTTATATATGTTTAGAGAAGCTTGATTTATTTTTTAAAATATTTCTTTAGTTGTCAATGGACTTTTTTAAATTTTTTTTTCTTAGTTGTTGATAGATATTTATTTTATTTATTTATACGTGTTGCTGAGAATCAAACCCAGTGCCTCACACATGCCAGGCAAGTGTGCTACTGCTGGGCCACAGTCTCAGCCTTATTTTTTTAAATTTTTTATATGTGGTGCTGAGAATTGAACCCAGTGCCTCACACATGCTAGGCAAGTGTTCCACCACTGAGCCACAACCCCAGCCCCTTGATTTCTTTTTTAAGACAAAGGAATTGTGAAAAAAAAAATTTTTTTTTTTGTAAGGGACAAAGATTTGTTTTCTTGTACTTTTCTAAGTCATTGTATGAATTGCCTTTTTAAAAGAGGAACACACTTTAATGGATTTCAAAAGGAAAAAGACTCGCATTTCTTATTTAAGACCAAGCCAAATACTGGCTTACTTGTCCAAAGAATAGAGCTTGCTCTTCTGTCCTGAGCAGGCTAAACCTTAACATAAACCAAGTATGTTTGTGTCTTCCCACATAACAATAAATTCACAAGCTACACTACCTTCATCAGTTGCTGCTCACCAAGTGCTAGTGGGTCAACTGGTAGTCAGGCTAGCAATTACAAATTCGATTATTGCATTCCAATCTTAATTTCTAATATTTGTAATAAGTCACACATCGTATTTCATACAATGATATATATGATTTACAGAAAGACTAAGGACTAAGGCGGCCACAGTGTTGTTACAGGATGCTGTGCCAAGAACAAAAGCAGAGAGCAGATTTGAGTGCAAACAACAACTGTGGGGGCTCAGATAAGGGTCCCGGGTCCCACCCCCCCCCTTCTTTTTTGGTGGTGCTGGGAATTAGAACTCAGGACCTTGTGCGTGCAAAGCAAGCACTCTATCAACTGAGCTATATCCCCAGCCCTCAGATAAGGGGTTTAATGAACCAGTTCTGCAGGTTCCTGACGGAGGGATGGAGTTCCCACATTTGGGTTCCAGCATTTGGGTGCTGGCTTGGAGTGGGCCATGTGTCATTCTTACAGGCAGAAGAAACTGCACTACACTGAAGCCCAGAAACAGATGGAAGGTTGTTACCTGGGCAAGGTTGTAATGAGTAACCAGGTGACAGGGTCAGGGTCCTACTGTGTCCAATCTTGGTGGTGTGGGGGGATCTCCTTTAATGGATCTTAGATGAGGGGGTCATGTCACGTGGAGTTGATAAGCTCTTCTGTCTGGATGTTTTTGATGTGATTTGGGATGCCCATGTATCCAGGTGATTTAGTTTGGTCTATTGGCACAAATAAGTTATTTATCAACTTGTGCCTTGGGGTTATGCTGGGCAGATGGTTGTGTACTTGTACAAACAAGGCATAGAGTCATTCTACCTTGGCATTGGTACTCAAAATGGAGTAACCCACGGCAGACTACTTGTTTGTCCACATGATGTGGTAGGAGCCAGCAGATCAGAGACCCTGAACTGAATGACAATCCCTCAGAAGAGTCACAGGTGACCAGATGGAGCCCCAGCTTATTGTTTATGCTGTGGTGATCTCCACTCCTCCTCCTTTTTTTTTTTTTTTTTTTTAGTTCTCAGTTTTCTTTCTTTCTCTGAGATTAGAGGTACAACAGACAACTTTTTAAAGATGATTGCTACTATCCTGCTTAACACTAGAACATAATCAGTCTGGGTACTGAACTGATGTCCCGATGTGCAGTCTTTACGGGAAGCGTCCCAGGGAAACACAATTGTTTCAGTCTGGTTCAGTGAGGATGCAGGAGTATCTGCCCTGAGCAATTTCCCTACTTTTGCACTTTGAACAAAGGTGTTGCCAAATAAATGAATACTCATCAAGTAAGATTGCAAGAATGTCTAATCTAATTATGGAAAAAAGGAGGTATGTGTTTGCTGCTGCCATCTCCTCCTCTCCTTCTTCCTCCTTTGACTTAGCAGGTAAACTTAACATCAAAAAACCAAATAACCCAATTAATAAATGGGCAAAGGAACTGAACAGGTACTTCATAGAAAAAGAAACATAATCAGTATACTTTTTTAAAAAAAAACTATATTTAAAGCCACTTTAGAAGTTTTAACAGTTCGTTTTTTTAAAGCAAGGAAGATAAAACACAAATATATTCCTATTTTTTAAAATGAGAATTAAAAATACCCTTTTACCAATCAGATCTTCTTGTAGCTATTTTTTTTTCAGGGCATTTACATATGTACCTATTTAATAGTATAGTTTTGGTTTGTGCTTTAAAAAATTTTTTTTCAGGATCAACTTAATCTATAATGAACTCTCTTATAACGGCATGCCTTGGAAAGTTTTCTGTGATAGTGCATCTATCTCTGTCTACTTCATTCTTAACAGCTATATGATGTTGCATATTATGGCCATTTAATTATATATTGATTTGCAGTTAATAGACATTTAGCTTCCGATCTTCGTTACAAATAATGCTACAGTAGCTCTCTTTGTTCAAATTTCTTAGTGCTCATGTATGTGTTTCTTATTATGGAATTTCTACCAATAAATTTTGATTAAATTGAAGTCAGTGTTTATATTTGGGAATAACAAAATATATTTTTCTTTGGAAGTACTCTGTTTCCTTAAATCCTGATGCCTTTTCTACAAATAGACTTGGTGAAATCTTTCATGGAGAAATTCCATGTAACCACTGTATGGGATGCTGTTGGCAGTTTTATATGAACCATTGCCATAAAAAGGCAGAGAAAGATCCAAATGTCCATGGGTAGGTGGTGGGCGAAATATTTGCAAGGACATCTCTGTCATATAAAATAGCCCAAGGAAGTTCTCTGACTACTGAAAGAGAGAGAGATCTCTAGGATGTTACTGTTATCTGGAAAAAGCAAGATGCAGAGTGTGTGTAGAAAATGCAGGTGTTTCTTTAAGAAGGAGATGAAGTAAGTTTGTACTTACACAAAGAAATTGAAGGTAACACAAACGTTTAGTAAAAGCATTTCTGGATGGGGTGAAGGAAGACTTTTCATAGCCTATGTTTTTATAATGTCTTAATTTTTGAACCATAATTATATTGCCAATTCAGAAATAATTGACTTCTGAAAATGAATTTTACTTCTTAAGGAGCCAATTAAATCTGACCTTTTTTTTTTTTTTTTGCTTTTGTTCAGTTTTATCTTTTTTTATTTGTTCTTTTTAGTTACACATGTCTAGAATTTATTTTGACATACATACATGGAGTGTAACTTTTCGGAATGTAATTTTTCATTCTTCTGGTTGTACTTGATGTAGAATTACATTAGTCCTGTATTCATATATGCACAAAGGAAAGTACTATTTGATTCATTCTTCTGTCTCTCCTATTACCATTCTCCCCTCCCTTCCCTTCATTCCCCTTTGTTTAATCCAGAGTACTTCTAGTTGTCTCTATTCTCCCAGCCCCACTGTGAGTTAGCATCCACATATCAGAGAGAACATTTGGTTTTTGGTTTTTTAGATTGGCTTGTTTCGCTTAGTGTGATAGTCTCCAGTTTCATTCATTTACTGGCAAATGCCATAACTTCATTTCTCTTTATAGCTGAGTAGTATTCCACTGTGTATATATACACCACATTTTCTTTATCCATTCATCTGTTGAAGGGCACCTAGGTTGATTCCATAGTTTAGCTATTGTGAATTGAGCTGCTATAAACATTGATGTGGCCATGTCACTATAGTATGTTGATATTAAGTCCTTTGGGTATAAACCAAGGAGTGAGGTAACTGGGTCAAATGATGGTTCCATTCCAAGTTTTCTTAGGAATCTCCACACTGTTTTCCAGAGTAATTGCACCAATTTGCAGTCCCACCAGCAGTGTATGAGTGTACCTTTTTCCCCACATCCTCGCCAACATTTATTGTTACTTATATGCTTGACAATTGCCATTCTGACTGGAGTGAGATGAAATCTCAATGTAGTTTTAATTTGCATTTCTAATTGCTAGTGATATTGAACATTTTTTCATATATTTATTAACTGATCATATTTCTTCTTCTGTGCAGTGCCTGTTCAGTTTCTTGGCCCATTTATTAATTGGGTTATTTGTTTTTTGAGTTCTTTATATATCTTGGAGATTAATGCCTATCTGAGGTGCAGGTGGCAAAGATTTTCTCCCATTCTGTAGGCTCTCTCTTCATATTCTTGTTTCCTTTGCTGTAAAGAAACTTTTTAATTTGATTCCATCCCATTTATTGTAAATCTGATTTTTTTAAAGCCCGTGATATGTGGAACTTTATGTAGCATGTTCAAACCTATGTAGTATTTGGGAGAGGTCAGTTATAGGACCATGAATTTTGAAGGAAATTCTAGAAACAGAATCTATATAGCAATTTAAATTCTAACTACTTTGGTAGGAAGTTGGAAGGGCAGATCTGTATTTAAATTGTTGTGTTTTTTTTTTTTAGTTTGTTAGGATTTCTCAGATTTTTTTCCCCCAAAAGTAATTGAAAACTTTAAAACATGATGCTCATGATTCACAGTAGGAATCTTTTGTGGCTGCCTTGGTAAATACCATGATAAAGTGAACTCAGTTATGGTCTTAAGCCTGTGTTTGTTATTTGCTGAAGTTGGTGTCCTACAGAAAGTGTTATAGACTGTGATTATATCTTTACAGGAGCAGGAAAATTCAGATTCGAAACATCCCTCCTCACCTGCAATGGGAGGTAGGTCAATATTTCTTGTCAATAGATTTTCAAGACACTTTCTCCCTTTTTTAGTTTCCTTTCACATTTAGGAATTAGAGGTCCTGAGACTTCTCTTCAGAGTCTGGGGTCCTGCCTCTTCCTTTCTCAGTGCCCTGGTATGGCCATGGGTCTCGGGGTACATTTGGCCTTTTCACTATGTGGCATGTACTTTGATTTCTCATGCTGTCTTCTGAAAAGCTAGGCCACCAAGCACCAGCAACCAAGCTGTGAAACAAAACGCTTACCTGGATTGTGGTTTTTAACCTCAAGATTTGGTAAAAGATTTTATCTTTCCAAATTATGATTGGAAAAAAAAAATCAATGGAAAACCAGCAAAAATAGAAAGCTGTTTGTTAGTTTGAGCAGGTTTTTGTTTGTTTTGAATTAGTTACTATGAGTAACAGTTAAGATATATTTTCAGAGCTATAAAACTTCTTCAAAGATTGCTATCTTAAATTTAAATAAGATAAACTATTGGGAGTGGCTTTATTGCATTATTTAAAAACTGTCCCATGTTGTATTCCTCAACCCAAAGGAAATTAAAATAGCCTTAGAGGAAACAGAATTTTTTTCTAATGTTTTCATTACTTTAAAATAATGCTTTTTATTATGGAAAGTTTTAAACATACACATCCTGCTGCCTTAAAAAATAAGGAGATCCCTGGAGGAAAACTGAAGGAAGAATTGTTAAATCTTACAGGAGAGAGAAGTGAGCCCTGTACTTTATTCTGCTTCTCTTGAAAGAGCAGTGAGTGAATCCAGCCATCATAATGAGTGATTGTCAGCAGCTACCAAGGCTCTGAAATTCTGTGGTGTCACTTGAGTGACAATAAGCAAATCAAAGTCCCATAATATTTGTTCAGTTCTAACTGTATTTCTGGATGGCCTGAAAGCAATTTAATTAAACATTTATGTATCCATTCTTGTTTTGCTTTGATTTGCTTGCTGGGGGATATCACTATATAAATATATATATATATATATATATATTTTTTTTTTTGGTGATTGTTTCTTCCCATTCTGACACTGCAGCTTCCTTTTACAGGTTCTGGATGGACTTTTGGCTCAGTATGGGACGGTGGAAAATGTGGAACAAGGTAATAAGTGAGGAAATTAGCCTGAGTTTTGGAGAGGGATAATACCTGTTATTTCTTATAGGCAACTCCAGAGAAGAATAGTAAATTCATACTTGAAACACGCTTCCTAAGGTATATGTTAAATAACTGTGTGTGTGAGAGAGATATCTGTATCTTTGTATATGTCTATATAGTTTTGTTTTTCAACTAAATATGACTCTTAGCCTGTTTTCCTTATGCTGCGCAGTGTGCTCAGGCACTAGACAAACACTGTCAGGACCGAGTAAGCTAAATTCACTTGAGAGTAAATGGATTTACACTGCTGCTACTTGTTTTCATCAGCTAAGAGGAACACATCCCTAATGTCCTGCACTGAATGTTTTCCAAAGAGTAGGACTCCTGTCCCAAGAATCTCCAGCCATGCTTATGAAAATGCAGATTCCTAGCTTTCCACTCTAAGGTTTCACTAATAAGATTCTTTGGAGAAAGAGCTCAGAAATCAAGTACCCTGAGTGATTTTTGTGTGCACTCAAGTCTTAATAACTACTGTCTTAAAAACAGTGCTGCAAAGGCCAAGAGAATACTTACTTTACTTCTGCCATCCTCATTTTTATCTTCTAAAGCATGAAATCCTATGATTAAAAAAAAAATTAAAAAGTGAGGGAGTAGCTCCTGAAGCTGATGTCTTATGTAACTCGTTAGGACTCCCAGAAAAAAATGTTTTATAACAGCACAGGTCACAATAGGTAAATTATGGAGTCAACCCTGATGCCTATCAGTAGATGAATGTATTAACATAATTTCTTATGTAAAAACATAAGAAATTGTGGTTTATATACACAATAGAGTTTTACTTGGCCATAAAGAAAACTGAAGTTATGGCATTTGCTGGTAAATGGATAGAAATAGAGAACATAAGCTAGGTGGTATAAGCCAGTCTCAGAAAATCAAAGGTTGAATGTTTTCTCTCATATATGGAAGCTAGAGCAAAATAAAGGAAAGAAGGAGGGGAGGATTAGATATCATAAAGACATAGGGAAGATCAGTAGAGTAGTAGGAGGAGATCAAGAGGGAGAGAGGAGGAAGAGGAAAGGGGAGAAAATGTGGAATGAGTTTTAAAAACTCATTCTATGGGCATATATAAATATACCACAGGGAATTTCACCTTTGTGAATAAAAAGAACCAATAAAAAATAAATAAATAGATGAGCAAAAGGAAGATCAGTAGAGTAGAAGAAGGAGAATAGAGGGAAGGAGGAGGGAAGGAAAAAGTGGGGAAACGTGGACTGAAATAGAATTCCATGCATTTATGATTTTATCAGGATGCATCCAAATACTGTGTATAATTATAATGCTCTATTTAAAAAAAAAAAAAAAGAGTCCCAGAAAAGTACATGCCAAAAGTTGGTTCCTGATATGAATGGTAGTAGCATAATAAAATTTTTTTACCTTGCCAAGAGAGCAGAATGTAATTTCAGTAACTTACTGACCATGAGCCTGAAAAAGTCACTCAACCAGACTCAGTTTCCGCATGTGTAAAATGGAGAGCATCATTTCTCTCCTGCCTTTATATCACTGATAGTTGTGCCACCTAAAGAGATCCTACAGAAAGTCCTTGTGAATAATGGAGTTTTATATAATCTTAAGGGATTATAAAGGTTCACTTAGGAAAAAATCATAGGAGACCCATGAAATCTCTTCTGTCTGCCAGTATAATTAATAGAATAGTTTTATAACAGATGTTCCCCACTGGGCTGGGGTGGTGGCTCAGCGGTAGAGCACTCCGCCTAACATGTGCAAGGCACTGGGTTCAGTCCTCAGCACCACGTAAAAATAAATAAATAAAATAAAGGTATTGTGTCCAACTAAAAAATAAATATTTAAAAAAAATATGTTCCCCACTCCATGAATATTAAAAATATCATTATTCACATTTATGCTCCTACCCGTTCATGGCCAAAGGTGAATGGAAAGACCTCAGAAGAAGACATGATTTACAAGGATTTTATTTCTCAGTTCTTATTTCCTTCAGTATGGACAAGAAGACATTCTTATGATTGGATGTAGTTGGCTAGATAGCCTTACATACATGAACATATAAGTTGCTAGCTAAGACCATATTATAAATTCCATACAGTGCTACCTAAGGAAGAAATATCCCCTGTAATCCCAGCAGCATGGGAGGCTGAGGAATGAGGATCACAAGTTCAAAGTCAGCCTCAGCAACTTAGTGAGACCCTAAGCAACTTATCTACACTGTCTCAAAATAAAAAATAATAATAAAAAATCAAAGGACTGGAGATGTGGCTCAGTAGTTATGCATCCCTGATATTAAAAAAAAGAAGAAAGGAAATATCCCAGTTCCCTGGGGCAGCTTATAGTTCCTGATCATTTCCAGTGTCTTCACAACTACAGGACAAACCTGTTGGGCTCTTGATTAATCACTCTTTTTCTTGGGTGATTCCTAATTCAAAGGGAAAACATTTTTAGTTGAGTTTTTAAAAACATAATAGTTTTAAATCAAAAAAATAAGTGATTTGAATGGATCTTCCAGTTCATTCCAGAATCAAAAAACTGCCTGATTTCCTGAAGAGGAACATTTTTGAACAGGGAATATGGCTAAGAAGTGGAAAGAGAACCTGAGCATCTGAGTCTTAGTGGACAGCTGTATTCAGGAGGCTTCATGCACAGGGCTTTCTGGGAGGCTGCTTCTGCAGCCTCATCTGCAATCCTAGGAAACAGCCAGTAGGAAACCCCTGCAGCTTTCTGTTCCATATTGAGAGGACACTTTGGGGCACATGTTGAATTGTGAGGACACTTTTGGGCACATGTTGTTGTTCTGTCCTGGATAAGTGTGAATTAGCAAGATGAGCGTTTCCCGGCAAAGGCTAGGGCTGGGCTTTGCATTTATGCCATGGACTTCAGGGGCAGTTCTGGTTGATGATTATGCATCCCGACCCCCATAAAGGCTGAAGCTACTTTCAAGTGACTGGACAAACGATGTTTTTTTTTTTTTTTTTAAATAACCTAAAAATCTTTAACCCCTTTGAGGTCCCAAATCCCGTTGAGAATCTTACGGAAATCATAAACCAGAAAAATTAGCCTTTCTGCAAACATTGGATCATGTGACAGGTAGAGGAGGTTACAGAATTCCTGAAGCTCAAGTGTGATGGATTTTATTATAGGATTTTATATAGGTTATAGGATTTTATTATCACTTTGTAAAGCAGCTTTATGATGGTTTTCTTAAATTAACTTAATCTGGCTGTTAACTCTAAATCCTGCAACAGCTATTTTTTTCCCCCCTGTGGTGCCAGGGGTGGAACCCCGGGGCCTCGAGCATGTGAAGCAAGCAGCCTGGCACAGAGCTACACTCCCAGCCCCTCCAGCAGTTTGTTTAAAGAGAGGATTCGATTTAGTCATCTGTTTTGGAAGAATAAATATTTTTAGCTTAATTTTACTGGTTTACATGGAGAAAATTTTATCTGGAAACTTTTTTTATTTTTGAATCTCTAACTATGGAAAAAGAGATGCTGAGCAATTATAAACCAAGATAAGCCAGACGAGAGTGAGCCCTCCTTGGCCAGTCTCAGAGTTGATGTGTTCTCTCCTTTACTCAAGTTATGTAGAGTTGTCAGTATTCTTTATTGTTCACAGTTTAACTCACGCAAGCAGTCAAGGAATTCGGTCACAGGGAAACAAAAGTAGTAATGGTTCAACTTCATTAATAAGTGAAGAATAAAAGCACTTTCATAAAATAATGGTTAGCAGAGGCTGAGGGTTACCGGGTAGAGGAGATATTGGCCAAAGGATACAAAATTTCATTTAGATGGGAAGAATAAATGCAAGAGAGTACATCATGATGACTCTAGTTAATAACAATATATTGTATAGTTGAAAATCGCTGAGAGTGGGTTTAGTGTTCTCACCACAAAAAAACATAGTATGTGAGATAATGCATCTGTTAAGTAGCTTGATTAAGCCATTCCATAATATATGCATTTATCAAAACATCATTTTATATACTGTAAATATATAGTTTTTACTTGTCAATTAAATTTTAACAAAATTAAAACATTTTCTTACATATGTAATTATTTTAAACAAGTGAAAATAATAATAATTAAAATTTATATCTTAGTAGTAGTACAGTAAAATTTATCCAGACTTCTAGGAGAACAGTCTGAATACGCAATAAAAAGCATCATGTTGAGGCCCGGAATGATGGTACACACCTGTCTGTAATCCCAGTGACTCTAAGGCTAAGGCAGAAGGATCTCAAATCCAAGGCAAACCTGGGCACCCTAGTGAGTCCCTGTCTCAAAAAATATAAAGGGTTGGGAATTAGCTCAATGATAGAGCATCCCTGGTGCCAAAGAAAAAAAAAAAGCTTCATATTGGGGCTATGAATATAATAGTAGAGTACTTGCCTAGCATGAGTAAGGCCCTGTTTGATCCTCAGTACTGTAAAGAAAAACAATATCATGTTCTTTTACCCAATTGTTTTCTTCTTCGATTTATTTTAGCCTACAGAAGTAATTCAGAAGAATACAAAGTCAAATGATGTTTGCAACAAAGGTGATTTTTAGCAACACTATTTATAGTAGTAACTATTGGGAGCAGCAGATTTGCCTTATGGGTTATGGTTAGGCAAATCGTGGCACATTTGCTCACTGCAATTCCATGTCAACATTAACAATGAAAACTATATTTAAAAAGTACATATATTCATGCAAAAATGTTTATAAAATAAGTGAAAATAAAACTGTTGTATATACAATCTATTATAAATGTGTTTCATAAGTTGAGGACAAGTTACTGCAAATGTATTGGAATAAATATAACAATGTAAATACCTACAGAGTTCGATGAGGTATTTGGTACATTTTCTCTAAAGCTAGTCTGTCTACCTTGAGCCAGAGAGTGACCGACTTTTTAAAAATGATAATACAGTTTTTGTTTCTTCCATAGTCAACACAGACACAGAAACTGCCGTTGTCAACGTTACCTATGCAACAAGAGAAGAAGCAAAAATGTAAGTGGACTGAGGTTTATTTCCTTTTGAATTTATTTTGATTTTGTCTTGGAATTCCATTGAGTCCTGTGTTTATAAACCCTTTCCAAGAAGATTGGTGGAGGTCAATCCATGCCCGCTTTGACACATCCCAGGAGCTCATGACACCTGAGCCACAGTTGGCATATTGGTATAGCTCCAGCGTATTCCAGCCACTTTCAATATGCAGAGGAGCCCCAGGACATTCATATGAGGATGTTTGGTGATTGTGCAGAAACTATCTTGAAAAATGTTGAACATTAGCATCAAAACAAAGGTGGATGCTGTGTCCTGACATGGTTGGGAATAGAGGGCCGTGTCTTCTGGACTCTGTTTGACAACCACTTGGAGTTCCTTGTACTCAGAGCTGCCTCTGTGGGCCATGGGGAAAATACACAGCCTATTTCTGTCCACACTCATTCGATGGGTACTGAAACATGACATTTTCCTCTATATATTATTAAAAAAAGGATCTACCTCAGTGCCAGCAGCAGTGGGTGAATTATTTGGGAGTGGGACATGGCTTAGGTTCTTATCTCTACCCCCATTCTCCTCCTAGTCTCCATTATTACATTGCTTCTGTGATTGATAATTTAAGCTTAACTGTTGACGAACATGGGACTCAGTTCTTTAAAAAAACAATTTCCTTTTTTTAAAGGAGGTTCTTGAAGTGCTGGTCAAGTCATCATAGCTAGAACTCTGGCCACAAGTGGTCTTACTTTATGCCTGTGGCCTAACTTTGGTTATATATCTGTTACTATTGGAACGTCAAGTCCAAATCCAGGTCCTAGGCATTCCAAATAAGGAATTGAGCGAGACACACAGAAGTAGCAGATAGAGTACTGATATATTGAAGGTGAAGATAGCACTCTGTTATGTAGAACAGAGTGGGCTGAGCCAGAGAGAGAAGATCAAGGCCCCCAGTGTCTGCACAATGTCTGTGCAACGTTCTCTTCCCTATACAGACCTGATTGAAGGCCTTACCCCATTTTCTCCCGTTGGTTATCTTATGATACCTGATCAGAATGTTTTCCAATCCCTCCCCACCATTAGTTACTTTAGAAAACCTAATTAGAATACTGTCCACTTTTCTTCCATTGGTCATTTTAAAATTTGTAGCTCAGTGGTAAAAGCACTTCTGTTTTCAATACTCAGTACCCCCTTCCACAAAAATGAAATTTAAAAAAGAAAGAAATCTGAGCTGGGCATGGTGGCACATGCCTATAAACAGTGGCTGGGGAGACTGAGGCTGGAGGATCTTGATTTCAAAGCCAGCCTCAGCAACTTATCAAGGTTTTAAGCAACTCAGCAAGACCCTGTCTCTAAATAAAATATTAAAAAGGGCTGGGGATGTGGGTCAGTGGTTAAGCACCCCTGGGTTCAATCCCTGGTACCAAAAAAGAAAAAGAAATCTGAGAACTTTATTTTAATAGTAGGAATTTGTCCTGTGTGTGGAGTTGTAGCTGCAAAGATGCTTGTGGTAATTCTATATGTAATTGTGAAAGATGGGACCTAATGTACATATCTACAATAAAGTCAATTTCAAAAACTTGGATAAATGATTAGCCTGTTAAACAGCCACTAAAAATAATGTTAAAATATAATGACATGGAAAAATGTTGAGTATTAATTTTTTAAAGGTTAGAAAATTATATGTACAATATCAATTCATTTTTATAATACATTTACACTTACTGAAGATAGGAAAAATAGAATGGATTAGAATTCTTTATTTGTACTTATGTATTTCTGAATTTTCAATAATAAATGTTATGTTGTGATTAAAAGAAAAAATGATGATTTTCTACTGATACCTACAAAGAGTTTTGGGTGAGGGGGAATACAGCCCAGGGTGGTGAAGAGCAGAAGGCAGGATTGTTCGTCCAGTCGGACCAAGCCTATAGGTGATCACTTGTTTAATTGTGGGGAGCCACTCTGGCCAGGAGCTGTGTACATACCTTTAAGTCCTGAGTAAGGAGGTTCTGACCATTGCAATGCAGTTGGACCTTACCTCTGCTCAGATAAGAGAGGTGTGGGTCCAGAAGTGGGCGTCACCGATGGGGTTGGATTACACCCACTTGTTTGTGGTAACCCTACCCCTTGCCTCATTTGAATGGCTTCTCCCCAATAAAGCCCTGGTTCCTGGCATGCTCTCTCCTTCTTGCCTGCCTTGGCCCCCATGTGGGAGCTGCAGCTGAGGAGCGGTCACTGAACCCAAAGATAAGGTGCTTTCTGGGTCTGTGTCTTTATTTAGTCCCCAAATTCACGTGGAGCGACCCTGACCGGTTTAGTTGTGTGTTGGGACATTTCATTGTTAGCTGTAAGCTCCGGGGGAGCAGAGCTTGCCCTCCACTGTATCCTCAGTGCAGTGCGCGGCACCCACACCCACACCCACGTAGGCGCCTGGTAGAAGGGAGTGCACCCACCCGTCCCCGGGAGAGTCTTCCTCCTTGTCGCTCTCTGACAAGGCTCTCCCCTCCCTGCTGCATTCCAGAGCCATCGAGAAGCTAAGTGGGCATCAGTTTGAGAACTACTCCTTCAAGATTTCCTACATCCCGGATGAAGAGGTGAGCTCCCCTTCGCCCCCTCAGCGAGCCCAGCGTGGGGACCACTCTTCCCGGGAGCAAGGCCACGCCCCCGGGGGCTCTTCTCAGGCCAGACAGATTGATTTCCCGCTGCGGATCCTGGTCCCCACCCAGTTTGTTGGTGCCATCATCGGAAAGGAGGGCTTGACCATAAAGAACATCACTAAGCAGACCCAGTCCCGGTACGTGCCTCCGGGGCTTCCTTTGCTTCCTTCCAAGGGGGTCCCCTGCCACCTTCAGGTCACTCTTGCTTATATCAGCAATGGGGTGGGGTGGGAGGGACATTGTATGGGATAGTAGCTTCTTTAAACAGGATTACTAACAGACTAACTTCGAGCTGGGAGCCATGATGAGCTTTAGTGCTAATTGCATAACAGACACAAGCCAAAGGTGTGTAAAGAGGGCACTGATGAACCTCATAGCCAAGGATTGTTCCCATAAGCTAACTAATGCCCTGAATGCATGTAGTTCTAAAACAGCCCAGGTGTGGGGTTCTGTGGGATTGTCAAGCCCTCTGTCTTAGCTCTACCTTCTGCCCTAAGTCAGAGCCCTGGAGGTAGACATTCTTTTAGAGACCAACTAGGTAGTCTCACGAGGACATGGTGAGTCATGGGTGCATCAAGCAAGAAAGAAAGTACACTGGCCTTATGTTTAGTTTTCTCTCTGTTTAAAGAGACTGAACTGTAAAAGGAGTCGGATAAAATGACTTGTGCAGTTCTCGATTTTTGTTAGGTTTGTAAGACCACAGCACAGGACTTGAAAAACAATGACTCATGTTCAAGTTTTACCACTTAATGACTATATGATCTTGGGGGAAAAAAAATTTAACCTGAGTATCAGTTGCTTCTTCTGTGAAAAGGAGATTTCTGTTTTGCCAGGATTATTGTGAGAATTAGCAAAACCAGGCAGATTTAAAGAAATCACTTCAATTGCAAACATCAAAAGTACGACAAATGCTAGTTACATATATGTGCTAGTGCATTTTAACCTGAAATGTTTGAGGTTTGTAAAGAGGCTTTGTAACCTGGAAAAAAAAAGAAAAGCTAATTTCCTCAGCATCTGAGTTACCCCTAAGTATGGACACTAAGATGGATAAGGCCTAGAGTGCATAATCTTAGGAGGAAAAGTGAAATAGAGAAATTACTATCTCACGTTCCTTTTATTTTAAAAATCAGCCCTTTGGGTTAGCACAGTCCCATGCCTTAAGCATACAGTAAAGTTTGTATATATTTTTTGCAAATAAACAAAAAACAAACACACAATCCTTTCTTTTCCATCAAGTTTGCCTCACTGAGAATGTGATTTTTATTTATATCTCCTTTTATTCCAAAGATTGTTGAAGGTAGCTTTAAAAAAAAAAAAAACTGAATTTAATGCTCAAATTGTGTGCCTGTTTTAAAGAAGTAGGCCAAAGATTTGACTCTGGGCTTTATAACAGCCAGAGTATAAAGGGATATAATAGAAAACATGACTTTGAAAGTTAACAAAATGAGTAGGGCCACAACTACCCAAGGAAGTCTGATAAAGTCATCAAGCTTTTGAGCCATTAGTTTTAAGAGCCGGAAGAAGGCAGGCTGCCAATGGAAAGGAAACCAAAAACTTAGAGAGGCAGAGAGAGGGCATGCCTCTGTGTTTTATCCACACTCAAACATATAAAGCTTGATCAAATTTGGTGTTTGGGTTTGGATTAACATATGGGTTTTAAAAGCTGCAATCAGTTCAGAGACGGCATGGTGCCAGTGTGCAGTATTATCCTTCTCACTTTACTCTTTGCTTCTGCAGTCATCTGAAAGTCTGCAGAAAATACTTCATCTACCAAACTGGCTTCATTACCAAGCTGGCTTGGTGCCTCTGTCCCACAGCACTCCTATGAGAAACAGTCCCTTTCTGAATGGCAGTGCCAAGGATTAGAGCTTGGCACAGACCCCCTACACTGCTTGCCACCTTCTTGGAGAATGGCATTGGTTGTGAACGTGCTGGTGACGCTTTCCTGTCTGTGCTCTTGGTGTACATTGGCTGGTGCCAGGCTTTCTTGGGACTAGGGTCCTACCCCAGAGGATGTTGTACTTATTGTGCCTGATTCCTTTCTTACAGGGTAGACATCCATAGAAAAGAGAACTCAGGGGCAGCAGAAAAGCCTGTTACCATCCATGCCACCCCAGAGGGGACATCTGAAGCCTGCCGCATGATTCTTGAAATCATGCAGAAGGAAGCTGATGAGACCAAACTGTAAGTTTACATATGTTACCCGGGTACAGAGTAAAAAATGTTAAAAGCTTTAAGTCTGTAACTCAGTAAAGGGAACAGGGGAGGGATTGTGTTTAAGAAATTTGATCCCAAGAAGAACACCATAGCGAACAGACCTTTTACATTTACAGTATGTTTTTTTCTTCACTTGTGTTTTGGTGATCCCAATATTACCATCACCTATTGGTAGTAACATTGGTAAGTACATGAATACTTATGCTGTCTAGTACAACTTGCAATGATGGAACTGTTCTATATCTGCACTGTTCAATAAAATAACCACTAGTCACAGACTGGTGTTGAGTAATTGAAATGTGAATAGTGCAGTGGAAGAGATGAAAACTTGATTTCAACTAATTCAAATCTGAATAGCCATGGATATGGCTAATGGCTTCATATTGGACAGCGCATGTATAGGATGTTCATTGTCTCCTGAGCCATCTTTTACTGTTTTGGAAAAGGTTTTTTCCCAGCATATTTCTACACCATTTGCACTCTTAAAATTGGATTATATTTCCTTAAGTAGTAGAAACTGGTTTCCGAGTGATTACTCTTCATCCTACTTTTCTTCCATCTCCTCCTTCCCTTTATAAAATAGTTCTTAGGCTTCCACAGTATAATAGTGTATGTTGGTCAGCTTTGTGTAGCTGTGACAAAAATACCTGACGAACAATTTAGAGGAGATTTATTTTGGCTCACAGTTTTAGAGGTTCAGTTCATGGTGTGCCAACTTCTTGCTCTGGACCCAAGGTGAGGCAGAACATCATGACGGAGGAAAGCATTTCATGGCATGATGGAGGAGAGCTCACCCTTCGTGATAACCAGGAAACAGAGAGAGAAAGGGGAAGAGGCTGCAGGGAAGATGCACCCTTCCAGGGCATGTCCCCAATCATCTACCTCATCCCACCATCACCCATCTGCCTGAGTTCCCACTCAGACCATTCAGACTAGGATGGACTGATGAGGTTACAACTCTCGCAGTTCCATCATTTTACCTCTGAACATTCCTGCATTAACAGGAGCTTTAGGGGGACCCTTCATAGTCAAACCATAACAATGAGCATTGTCTCAATTTGAATGGCAAGCACAATTTCTTACTAAATGAGTTGATTTTTGTATTATAAATTGATGAATGGTAATAAAATAGAAAATTTAATTTTTAAAAAGACAGTGTCAGTTGGCAAAATTTGTGGGCCGTAGTGGCAGTTTTATAGAGGAGCAATGAAGCATGAATTGAATATAACATTAATTTGGCAAATAATGTCAAACATAACTGTCCCAAAACTGGGAAGATGAAAGTAGTTTTTAAAAGAGGAACATTGCAAGTCTATATTCATATTTCATAAGAGACTCCAACCTTTCATTTATGAATTATTTGCTCTTTATGGCTCTTTAAATCCCCTAAATGCCACAGCTTAATTTGAGGAAAGCCTTCTTTCATCCTAATTATTTAGAATTTTATGAGTAACTCCCTCCTTGATCCTTTAACCTAGGTGCAACTTACAAAATTCTAAGTAGTCAGCAAGACTCATTTTTTATAAATTTGGTCTTTAAAGTTTTCATGTAGAGCCAAGAGAGACCATTTGAATGTCTTTGAAATATTTTTTTCTGAGTACCTGTATCATGCTAAGCACTGTGTGTGCCAAAGCTATAACCATGAGCAAGGTCCAGTCCTTGCTTTGTGGAGCTTACCAGTCTAGTGGGAGAGAGACTCATTAAACAGTCACACCAGTAATTATGTGCAGCTATGAGAAGTGGAGAAATGCAAGACCGGGTGATTACATGTAATGGGAAGCCCCAGTCAAGGTTTTAGGGGGACAAGAAGGCCCTTGAGGGTTTCAGTAAAGGCCTCCCTTGTCAGTGACAGCCCGGAGGGGGCTGAGTAGAAGATAAAAGATGTCAGAGAATAAGGATGCTAAACTCTATTCTTTTGCCAACTATTTATTGAGTACCAACTATGGGCCAGGCACTGTTCTGTGTGCCAGGAACTGAGCAGCGAGCAAAGTGGACAAAAGCCCTACTCTCTGAAAGTTACATTTGGGGGAGGTCTTCAAGTATTCTGTTTGTTTTGAGGCAATAATGCATCTGCTACATGTTTTTGGTCTCAGGTAATAGAAAATACAAGTGGCTTAAGCCAAGTGTGATGGCACATACCTGTAATCCCAGTGACTCGGGAGGCTGAGGCAGGAGGATTGCGAGTTTAAAGCCAGCCTCAGCAATTTAGTGAGGCACTAAACAACTCAGCAAGACTCTGTCTCTAAATAAAATATAAAAAAGGGTTTGGGATGTAGCTCAGTGATTAAGCATCCTTGGTTTCAATCCCCAGTACAAAAAAAAAAAAAAGAAAGAAAGAAATGAACATAATATTTACCATATTAATAAGGCTTGGTGGCACCCACCTTGGGAAGCAGAGGCAAAGGAGTTTGAGTCCAGGAGTTTGAAACCAACCTAGACAACATAGCACAAGATCCTATCTTAAATAATAATAATAATAATAATAATAATAATAATAATAATAAAATTTTAAAAATAAAATCTATCATAATTATTTTTAAATGAATAGTTCAATAATGTTAAAAATATTCATATTATTGTGAAGTCAATATCTAGAACAATATCTAGAATTTTTCCATCTTGCAAATCTGAAACTCTGAACCCTTTGAAGAATTTTCCCTTTTCCTCTTCCCCACCCCTGGTAACCACCATTCTACTTCATGTTTTATGAATTTGACAGCTTGAAATGACTCATATACGCGAAATCATAGAGTAGTTGGCTTATTTTACTTAGCATAAATCTCTAAGGTTCGTCCATGTTATGGCATAGAGCAGACCCTGCTTTGATTTTTTTTTTTTGGTATATGCCCAGAGATGGACTTGCTGGTTCATGTGGTAGGTATTTTTTCTTTTTTCTTTGGCAGTATTACGGATTGAATCCAGCTCTATTACTGAGCTATATTCCCAGTCTTTTTTTTTTTTTTTTTTTTTGGTGGTACTCACAGCCTTGTGTATGCTAGGCAAGTGCTTTACTACCAAGCTACATCCCGAACCCTGGTAGGTCTGTTTTTAATTCATATCTCATTGGCTAGATCTGCCTTGTAGCCCCACTTTTCCCTTCCAACCAGTTACCACAAGAGAGTAAAATGATCATGGTTTAGCTACATTAATTGAAATTCATGAGCCTGAGGTTGGCGAGGGGACCTAGCCTCCCCTAAAGCCCAAGGCCACTTGGTATCCAAACAAAATAGCTTCCATTATATAAGAAAAAAGCAGGGTAATGTCTCTTAAGAGGCAGCCATTTTGTCCATCTTAAATGTTAAGTCATCATTTTTCTCTTTTAGAGCTGAAGAGATCCCTCTGAAAATCTTGGCCCACAATGGTTTGGTTGGAAGACTGATTGGCAAAGAAGGCAGAAATTTGAAGAAAATCGAACATGAGACAGGGACCAAGATAACAATCTCATCGTAAGTCACCCGTTCAGATTCATTGCGTCCAGTGATAAATCACTTGAGCATTTTGATATGCCCAACTCATCTGCTTTTCCCTAAAATTGAAATATAATCATGTGTGATATAATTATTTCCATCGTCATCAAAAACAAATACATAGTTCCCAGTCTGACATTTTCCAGGGGATATGATCTAAGTCATTAAGATTTGAGTGTGTTGTGAGGGAATCCAGTTTTCTCTACCAAGACATGTTTTGATTGTTCTGGAATGTTATTTTTGCTATCAGAAAAAGAAATGTCTCTCTTTTTCCCACTGGCCAGTTTGCAGGATTTGAGCATATACAACCCTGAACGAACCATCACTGTGAAGGGCACAGTGGAAGCCTGTGCCAACGCTGAGATAGAGATTATGAAGAAGCTACGTGAGGCCTTTGAAAACGATATGCTGGCCGTTAATGTAAGTGCCTAGCGCTTCCTTCTCCGCTGGTTTTCCTCTGTGCTTTCAGACAGGACCCAGGCCTTTCTAAGAACACTTTTGTCATTCAGCTGATGAGAAAGTGCCTTATCTAGATAAGTATGTGGAGTGTTCCTGACTTCTCTGGGGTAAAGGCATTAAAACAATCAGGAAACCAATTAGTAAAACATGATAAACACAAAACTGGACAAAACAATGTGAAGCCATTAAAAAAAATAATGACTAATAATAAGATTGTAAAATCAGGAACTACTTATGATGTTTATTAAGGAAAGACATGTGAAAGTATTTATAACTAGGGTTCCAATTACATAAAATAATATGGATTGGAATTACTGGAAGGCTCCATACAAAACTAAAAATATATGGTATGTTAGGAAAGTGTTTTTTTTTGTTGTTTTTTTTAACTCCTAATTTCAGAACTTTCTGTAACATTGTCCTTATTACTTTGGGTGTTTTAAAAATAAAAACTTCAAGCGGGGCCTGGTGGCAAATGCCTGTAATCCCAGCAGCTCAGGAGGCTGAGGCAAGATTTCAAGTTCAAAGCTGGTCTCAGCAATTTAGCAAGGCCCTAAGCAACTTAGTAAGATACTGTCTCAAAAGTAAAAAGGCTGGGGATGTAGCTCAGTGGTCAAGTGTCTCTGGATTTAATCCCTGAGACTCCCCCCACCAAAAAAAAAATACTATGGCCAGGTTCAATTACGCATAACTGTAATCCCAGGAGCCTGAGGCAGGAGGATCACCAGTTTGAGGCCAGCCTCAGCAACCTAGTGAGACCATGTCTCAAAATAAAAAATAAAATAAAAGGCCTGAGCATTTTGCTCAGTAGTAAAGCATCCCTGGATTCAATCTCCATTACAGAGGAGAGAAAGCACACTTTATAATTAACTTCCAGTTTTTATCTCGTGCTAGTGATCTGCACTTTTAAATTGCTTAATAATTGCTGACCTCCACCTGAGCTCTCATTAATACTGCTAGAAGATTGGTTTGAGTGTGTCCTTCCTATTATTGCTGCTTAGTTCCCACTTGATAATGGGGAAACACAAGTCTGCACTCAGGAAAGTCCTAAAAATATTTGTCCATTAGCAAAGCCCAAGCTCAGCTCAGGGGAGTAACAACTTTTTATTATAATTTTCTAACATATACAGAAGGGTGGAAAGATCTCTGATAAGCCCTCATAGCTGATAATCCAGGTTGTGACCTCATGGCTTATTTTGTTTCATCTCAACTCTCATCCACTTCCCATCTGTGTCAGATGACCTTGAAGCAAGTTCAGACCTGATAACATTTCATAGAGGAATGAGTGTTGACCAAGAGTTCTGTGGACTAAACCCCAGCACCCTCGCTGCAGCACTTTCCACACTGGTCTTTACGCAGATCCACCCTCTGCCCCCACATCAGTTGGTCCCCACCTGAGCAGGCCACAGCACATGGTGACTGTGAGGCAGGATGGGGAGAGGTGGAGGAAGAGACAGCCACGCATCCTCCTCCCTGTGTGTTTGTCTCTGGAAGGACCATCTGAACGGCTCATTTTCTTCTTGACATCTTTCTGTGAACACTTGGAAATGCTCAAAAGGGTCTGGTTGCTGCAAAGATTTGTCACCTGAGCATGAGAGTCATCATGTCTATTCAAAGCCATGGTCTGAGAGATGACTCACAAAATCACTAGTGTCTTACATATCAAATGAGATGAAGGTGAAGATCCCAGTTCTACTGTTCCAAACATTCTAAAGGAAGCCAAGTTATGGGGTGACTACATTCCTCTCTCTCTAAGAGGTTTAAAATCCACCTCCAGCCCATTTGAGCATACTCAGGTTTAAAACATGGAATAAGCAAGTGAGATGATCATGAAGCTGGCAACTAAATGATGAAGAGACAGAAGTCACAGACCATCCCAAACTTGGATCATGGAATTTCCATATGTAGTGTCCTAGTGAAGGGTCTGATCTGTCCCTGGATAGAGTGAGAAAAACCTGTTGACCCAATTTGTTTTCAGGGAAATCATTCAACAAATATTTATTGAGTACTTAACTATGTACCAGGCACTGTACACAACACTAAGTAAAAGAGTCTCTGTAAGAAATCATGGTCTAGGGGCTGGGGATATGGCTCAAGTGGTAGCGCGCTCGCCTGGCATGCGTGGGGCCCTGGGTTCGATCCTCAGCACCACATAAAAATAAAAAAAATAAAGATGTTGTGTCCACTGAAAACTAAAAAAATAAATTTTAAAAAAATCATGGTCTAAAAGGGGAAAAGTTAATTGCACAGATCATTCAAACACCATATGATGAGTGCTGTTTTAAGGAAACAGGAATGCCAGGAGAACCCAGATAGGGCGTTAGAGCTCAGACCTCTGGGGTCAGAGAAAGCTTCATGGATGAGGGGGACACTAAGCTGAGTGAGGGGAGACTCAGCCAGGTGAGGAGGGAGAGAAGCACTTTCTTCCAGGGGAGTCAAATGTGCAAGAGCCCAGAGGTGAGAGAGAGCATGGGGGTATTTAAAGGAGCAGGAGTGAGCAAGATGGAAATAACAGGTTGACAAGGTGGCCCGAATCCCCAGGTAGTCCTCAATTGCCATGGAAATATGTGTAGATGTTCCCAAGGGTGGCAGAAAAGCTTTGAAGGCATGCCACAGTCGGGTTGAGGATTGGCATCCACCCCCAATGCAAGGCGAAGAGGTCTTGTGAGCCAGGGCAGAGCTAATGGGAAATGCTGGTGCCTTTCAGACAAGAAATGGAGGTTGACCCAGGCAAGCTGGACCTCTCTGGTCTCCTCCCCTCATATTTTTTCTCCATTTCTGTTCCCAGCAACAAGCCAATCTGATCCCAGGGTTGAACCTCAGCGCACTTGGCATCTTTTCAACAGGACTGTCCGTGCTGCCACCACCAACAGGGCCCCGCGGAGCTCCCCCCGCTGCCCCCTACCACCCCTTCGCTGTAAGTAGCTCAGCATTCAGAGGTTTGCTTATGCTCTGGGCACCGCCAGGCAGCAGCATTACTCTGCTATGTTGAGTCAGAGCTAAAGCTTTCATGTGGAGGCCATCCTCATGAGGATTGGAGGAGGAATCCAGTATTTCTTAGTACTTCTTCCTCAAGGGAAAATTGATATTAAACCATCTTCTAAACATGTACTCTTAAATATCCTCTATTTAATCAATATGCTAGTATTCTATCTTTCATAGATAGAAGTTCATAGATAAAATTGATTAAATAGAAGCCTATTTATTGTTTAAAAAAAGATTTGTTAGCTCAAATAAGAACATTTGTATTATTCATTTATTACAATGTGAGGATACCTGGGTGATTCATTATAGATAGATAGATTAATTGATTTCCCAATCTATGTCTATAATTCAGATGCAGTACATTTTAATAGGCAGTTTTTAAAGGAAAATAGTGTTTGTGTCTAAACAGAAAAATGCCTGGTATTTAGTGTGTTCTCCATAAATATTTATTGTTTGAGTCATAATTTACAACAAAAGAAAAAATGTGAAAGGTATATTTCTACTTGTTGTTCTCCTTCACAAGCATTATTCAAGATCAATACACTACCGAATTGGGATTTCAGACACTTGACAGCTCTTCCTTTCATTTCTAATTCTTCTCTATACATATTGCTTATTTTTAAAAGCGAACTTTCTTTTGCCCAATGTTTATGCCGTTCAAGTGAGAAGAATCAGGTGGGTGAGTGAGCATTGCTTTCTTTTGAGAGGTGGCTTCTGGTGTAGGCATTTCCTTGTGTGAGTTCTCAGTGGCTGTTTTGCTCCTCTGTGGAGATGTAGGAGGAACCCTCCACGTTGCTGTGCCAACAAAATACAGATGTGAGCTGGCACCACATCCTCTCTCACGTACACGTCTCCTGCAGTCTTGTCATAGAAGTTCCTCTGGGGTTTTTCTGAATCAGTTCATATCATCTCTTTAGTTTCATTCATCTTCCCTGACACTAAAGGATGCAGCTCAATCAACACTAAGTTTTGTGTGTATGTTTGATAAAAGCAGAGCCTGTGGAGGGAAGGGCTGTGGCTGCTCACTTGGCAGCTCCAAGCAGTGAGTTAGCATAAGAGGTATGTTTCCCAGTACCTTTGCTGTCAGATTTGAGAATAACCCAGCTCAGTATAGGGAAAAGGTATTAAGACATATCTCATTTCTTGAGAGGGAGGCTGAACACAGGACCCCATAGAAGATAACCTCAAGTCAGACCTGACACTCTCACAACCTGCCAAGGAGAGGCAGGGGAAGCATAATAAAATAGACCATTCTCAAGTTGGTAATCTAAAATGGGGGTCTCCATTGTATAGCCTGAGGGGTAGATCTGGTCCATCATTTCCTTTTTTTTTTTTTTTTTTTTAAGAATTCAATCTTTGTTTATTTTTAAAATAAATATAGATTGGTTGTAGATGGACACAATTCCTTTGTTTCATTTATTATTTTTATGAGTGCTGAGGATAGAACACAGTGCCTCACACATGCCAGACAATCACTCTACCACTGGGCCACAACCCCAGCCCCTATTATTTATTTTTATTGTTTATTTTTTATATGGTGCTGAGGATTGACCCAGTGCCTCACCTGTGCTAGACAAGCACTCTACCACTAAGCTACAATCCCAGTCCCCATCATTTATATTGTAATCATTTTGTAAATTGCTTTTTATTGTTTGTTGTTTTGTTTTGTTTGGGGGCATGGTACTGAGAGTTGAACCCAGGGCCTCACACATGCTAGGCAACTACTCCACCCTTGTGTTACATCCCCATCCCTTTTTATTTTATTTTTGAGACAGGGTCTTACTAAGTTGCCCATTCTGGCCTTGAACTTGCAATCCTTCTGCCTCAGCTTCCTGAGTACCATCATTTATTTTTATAAATAAAAATTTTGGGGGGACACAGCCATGGGCACTTATTTTCATATTGTCTATTTACTATCAGGCAGAGATGAGTACATGCAATAGAGACCATATGCTGCAAAGCCTAAAATTTTTATTATTTGGCTCTTAACAGAAAAAGTTTGTGGACCCCTGAACTAAAACAAGACAAATTTTCATGTGATAGCAAAATGTTTTCTAAAATCTAAACTACATTTTTCCAGCTGAAGAGCTTCCTCTACATCTGAAATCTTTACTAAAATAGTAGAGTATAACCATTTTGCTAATATATGTAGTTCCTGTTCTTCATAAGATAGGTTTTAAATAAGATTTGCTTTTTAAGCTAAAAGTCATGTAGTTCAGACCGTGGTTCTGTGGATCAAGAAGATTCTAATGTAGAGTGCACAGTTACCCCGACTTTGAGATATTCTGGCTTCTACGGACATCACCCTCAGACATCACCCTCGTGCAGCTGCAGATTGCAGAGCTAGAGTGTAAAAGCACCTCTGCAAGACCTCGTACAGGCCCCCAGAGCCACATCTGGAGAGTTCACCCTGCTGGCTTCTGAGTTTCCTGTGGGCCTAGATCTCCTGAGAAGGACAGGGGAGGGGAGGGTGGTAAGAATACTTTATGTACTTACAATGTTGCTTTCCTGTCACATAGGCATTCAGATTTCAAAGAAAGATTCTTTTTGGTTGCTGTCATACAGCACAAATCTAGCACTTTTGCTCTTAACATTCAAAGGTCGGGAAGTTTGTGTGCACCTCCTTACAGCCGAATCATACACACATGCATTGGTCTCTAAACTCTGGAGTTTTTCATGAATTTGTGTATGTAATGACAACTATCATTTTTTACTGTTTTTTATAAAAGTGACCCATGCATAGTATTTAATAAGCAATACAGAAAGTACAAGTTTTTCTTAGTCTAAAGATACCCAGTATTTCTCCATGTGTAATATGAATATATATATATATATATATATTAGTCGTATGTCAAATTTTCTCTATTAGAAATCTTTGCATATGCATCTTGGCTGTTTTCTTGATCTCAGGGATTGAACCCAGGGGTGCTTATCCACTGAGCCACATTCCCAGCCCTTTTTATTTTGAGACAGTGTCTCACTAAGTTGCTGAGGCTGGTTTTCATTCTCCTGCATCAACCTCCTGAGTCCCTGGGATTACAGGCATGCATCATTGCGACTGGCATCTTTTTTTATCTTAATGATTTATAACAACTCATTATATATTAAAGCTTTTAAGCCACTGTCATAACTATTTTCCATCACCTTGTCATCTCTTATTATGTCTTGTACATATAGTTTTTAAAAATTATATTGTAAACAAACTATTATATGAAGTAAAATAAAGTTTACCTTTGGCCTTTTTTTTTTTTTTTAACTAGGGATTGAACCCAGGGGTGCTTTAACCACTCAGCTACATCCCCAGCCCTTTTTACTTTTTGTTTTGAGACAGGATCTCGCTAAGTTGCTGAAACTGGCCTCAAATTTGTGATCCTCCTCCCTCAGCCTCTTGAGTTGCTGGGATTACAAGAGTACATCACCACACCCAGTGGCCTTCCTTCTTTTACCCAAATTTCATCTATACCTATTCCCCACAAGTGTAATACTGTTATGTTTACACATTTTTTAAAAAAATTTTTTCTCAGCATATATATAGTCATATTTTAAAAATGCAAATTAAATCATGCCATACACCATGCACAACAAAGTTTTGTTTTTTACTTTGGGGCATCTTTTCACAGCTATACCTAATTTTATTTAGTGGCTGTGTAATATTCCATTGTATGAATTTACTATAACTTTTCTAAATAGTACACTATTTTTAGATGTTTGAGCTGATTCCAGGTTTTTGCTATTGCTAGCAATGTCCAAAGTAATATCGTGGGCTGGGCTTGTAGCTCAGTGGTAGCACTTGCCTAACATGTGTAAGGCACTGGGTTTGATACTGAGTACCACATAAAAATAAATAAATAAAATAAAGATATAAAAAACCGACATTTCAAAAAAAGGAATATCTTTATACATGCATGAGTCTTTGCACAAGCGTGTGATTATACCTGAAAGTAAAGTCTCTTAAGATTTTTCACCAACAGAATTCATGGAGAAATTTTTAAGTTAAGATGGCTAAATCTGTAATGTTTTTCTTTATGGGCTTCTGGCCTTTGATGTTATGCAATGGAAGAAATCTCCTATCCAAGATTGTAAAAATATTGTGTCCTTATGGTAATTGTTAGTTGGGTTAGGAAGATGGTTGTTTGTATCTGTAATTCATGGGGAATTTATCTGGACTTTTACTTTGAGATAGAGATCAAACTAATTTTTTTCCAGTTGGAGAGCTAATTTCCTCAAATCATTTATTGAGTAATCTACCATCTTATTATTCTAACTGAAGAGCCACACTCATGTTCTGGACCATATCCCACTTCATCCAATTCTTGGTCTACACAGCAGTTCCCATAGTTCTACACCATCTTTGACCATCTTAACAGCAAGCTTGTTTTTTTTTTTTTTTCCTCAAAGAATGAATTGGAAAGATGGCCAACATTTACTATTTGAGAAAATGAAAGAATATGAAGGAATTTTCTAGTCCTTGAAGGTTTGATAAATCCCATCCGTAAAATGTCTGGGCCTACCAACTTTTGTTTGGAGAAATATAATCTTTTTAGTTTCTTACAAGTGTTGGCTTGATTTTGTGGACTTCTATTCGTTTCGGGGTTCAGGGTGAGCTCAGGGATAGAAGTGTGAAGCCAATTCTTAACACCACAGATTTATATTTTCTCAAGATTTACGAGGGATTTTTTTACTTTTTAAATTTATAAGTAATTAAGTATAACAGTTTCCTTTTTATTATCTTGCAATCATTTCCTGTATTCTTCTTTTTTAACGAATCTGCCATGCAATGGGTGCCTGTGAAAACAGAGCCACTAGATTGTCTGTCTCCAAAGCTGCAGTTCTGGTTCAGATCCCCCCAAACCCAAGTTCTGATACAGGCCTGAGGCCACATGTACAGATAAGAGAAACCAGGCCCACCTGGAGGGGCAGCTAGCCTCTCCCTGGTGGGCACTAAGCAAAGCACACCTTAAAAGGGAAGCATTACAAGAAAGTTGAAGAAAAACAGGACCTTAAGAGGGAACCATTATCAAGGGTAATGACCTTCACTAAAGTGTTACATATGCTTAAGTAAAATATTAAGTAAAAATATTGCCTATTAAAAAAAAACCTTTAAAAGAAGGCTGAGGTTGTAGCTCAGCAGCAGAGCACTCGCCTAGCACTGGCAAGGCGATGGGTTCGATCCTCAGCACCAAGTAAAAATAAACAAATAAAATACAACTAAAAAATATATTTTTAAAAAAATGTAAAACCTTCAGATGTCTGCATTGTGGACTGTGGGGCTTTCCACTTGGCCTGTAGTGCTTTGGGGGCCACATGCAGAGGGGTGGGTTCACTGCTGTGCCCAAAAGCCCTGCTGCCAGGCTGAGATTAACTGATGGCACAACCCACTCGTGGGTTCACATGGGCAAGTGGCTGCCTTTGTGCCTCACCCCCTTCACAGCCCTGGTCAGTGTTGCTCACAGGAGTAACCAGGGACAAGGACACCCCTTTCTTCTGGGGTCCCTGAACATCATGTAAGAGTGCTTGAGATACATGAGGAAGGCACAGACCAAGGGATCTGTCTCCACTACAGTGTCCCCAGGCTCCTGCTCACCTCCCCTGGACTCTAGGTAAAAGCAGCTCTTCTGGGGTCTGGCCTTCTACCCACCCACTGGGAACACTGGGTATCCTCCATCAGATGAAGGGAGCTGGTCATGGTGCATGAGCGGCTCCTCCCCACTGGCCTGGTCAGAGTAGGGGGATGGAGAGGGTGCTCCTCTCCCGGCCCATAGACTGGTTGGCTACAGCTGTGCTTGACCCTTTGGATGTACAGCTCCAGGAGAACCTTGTTCAGCTGCTTACCCACCCTCTCCCTGGGCACCCATGGTTGATCAGCCAGTCCATGGAGTACTTATGTGAAGGGTTGGGTCCCCGCAAGAGCTTGGCACTGTTTGGCCTGCTCTGGTGCCAGAGCAATTCCACATTGGTGATGGTCGAGATTTCCATCATGGCCCTTAGCACTATCATGCCAGCAGTCTGACCAACGAGAGCCACAGCTCAGAGGGTGCTGCTGTCAACAGGTACAGGCGCTGGGTGCAGGGCATGTCCTCTGGTGCTGCTTACTAGGGCACAGGAGGGGAGGGTGGTGAGGGTGGCTTGCAGTAGATCCAATTGAGCATGGCCAGCTCACGCACCGTCTGGATACCCTCCTCCATGTTGGTCCAGATACAGAAGAGCAGTTCAGTGGCCTCATAGGTCAGGAAGGATTCCCAGTGCTGGCACCAGGACTTCAGCAGCCAGGAGAGCAGCATCTTGCTGTGGTAGTTAAAGATTGTGTCATGGGTTAGGTCATCCTGCAGCACTAGTCCTCCAGAATTCAAGGACAGAGCAGGGGTCCAGGGGTCATAAACCTGCAGGATCCTGGTGTTGGGGTTTTGCTTAAAGTGCTGAGAAACGACCAGAAGCTCAGTGTACATGTAGTAGCGATTTCCCTGGCCCATCTGGGTGAGCGCCTGCATTCTCTGAGCCATCACCCAAGATAGAGAAGAGCAAGAGGGTCAGGAGGTACCCCTCTGCAAAATAAGGAGGAAAAGTCGGGAAATGAGGCAGCAGGACACCTGGAGAAACCACCAAGATGGGATGATGGTGGGTAGCCTCTCCACTAGAAGATGCACCCGGTCCTCCCGCTCCACAAGGCCGCTCCACAAGACCTCCTGTATTCTTTGGTGCTCAAATAATGTAGCATTTTGATTTTTGTGGCCTTGCTCATGTGTGACCAATTTGGGGGGGTCGTGATGGGCCTTTGGAAAGCATACTCTGTTATGGGCTCAAGGCTGTATTAACAGCTTGTAACAAGTGACTCATCTCTCCTATAATTTTTATCTATGATATTAAACTTTGAGAGTAGTCCACAGTTCTTATAATTTTAAAGTCAAATTCTTAATTTTTAACAGACTTTTAAATGTGTTTCAGTCATGCTATTCTAGAAACAATCTGATGTTTTAGTCCAGTTTATTAAACTTGCTTTCTTAATATACACACAGTCTCATAACCCTCAGTTATTTAGAATTAACTAAACTTTTATTCATTTCTTTGGTCATCATGGACAATTTCCTATATCCTATATTCTTCCAGTTTTTGAGTAATTTATTTGAATTTTGTTGTTGTTTGGCTAGCACAATTCATCAAACAACTTTATTTTTAGGAAATAATATTAAAGTAGTAGAATTTCCAAGCCTTCCTATATCTGAAAATACCTTTCTTTTTCCTTCAACATGAATGAAAGTTCGGCTGAGTGTATAGAAATGCCGGGGTGCTCGTTCCTTTAGAACTCTGAAAACATTACTGTTGGCATTAAGTTGTTCAGATAAATGTGCTACAGCCTGATTCTTTTGTAGATAACTTTTTCCCTTGTAAATTCTAACCTTTTATAGTATTTGCTTTTCCCTCTGGAATTCAGAAATCCGAATATGAGCACTCTGATCTGAAGATTCAAGTTTTTCTTTGGCTCAGGAAAATCTTTTCCTTCTCTGCAGTAATTAACTTTAGTATCACTTTTTCTCCATCCCTCTGTTTTCTCCTCCTGGAGTTCCCACTTTATGGAGAGTAAACCTCACTCTTCTTGTCATCCGATCCCCGCTCTCTGTTCTTGTTTTGTGCAGGTTAAGCTTCTGAGGTGTTCATGGGCTTTCAATGTGTCTGTCCTCTCTTGAGTTTCTACTTAACCAACCATCACTGTAATTCTCCAACTGGTCTTTTTTCTCATGGCAGGGGGCTCATGATTTACCAAAGTGCTACTAGCATCTTGAGTCTCACTAGGATCAAATCAAAAAGCTCTCCCTCTTCCCTGCATTAATTCACTGCTGTCTTTGGTTTGCCTTGCTCAGTCCACTGATTCTTTCTATATATGTCTAATGAATTAGAATTGTCCCTTCTTAGGTTTAAATAAACTCAACAGAGGGCATATTAATGAATACATAGGGGAGCTCTTTCATAACATGCTCCCCCAGCACCACCTGATCCAGTGAGTTCAGAATGTTCTAGATGTGCACAGTGTCGGGTGTAATGCCTAAGATTTTGGACCACAGTCAGACTCAGAGATCTGTGTTCAAATCTTGCTTCTACTCTCTGGCTATCCCACCAGTTTCTGAGGTTGTCTTAAGAGAACACACAGAGGTAGATAAAAGCTACCATGAACAGCACTTTGACAGTGGGGGATAGAAAGTTCACCCTCCCAATCTTGGAACGTCGTGTTCATGACACCTCCTCTAGCCAAGTCCTTTCCCAGGCCTCGGTCTCTCTTTCCCAGGGGGAACACCTCTCATCTTTGCAGAAGCCCTTGCCCTCTGCACTGTCCCTTCCCCAGCTCTTCACTTTTCCTGCCCCTCATTTCCTCTGCTTCAGAGTATCACCTGTATCATGTATCAGCTGGTCTAACCTGTACCTTAAACCCTGCAGTTCTGCCAGGAAACTAGGCCCAATAGGTGATAACTCCCTTGAATTTCATAAATTTGCTTGATACATACTTTACCCTCCACCCCACTCCCCACCCCAACATAGTTAAAGTCAGAGGAAAAGCAGACAGAGCCTGAAATGAGCTTGATAATGACCCCCTGCCACTGCCCCTTGGTTGGCAGGTGTGGGGCACACCGGAGCCAGGCACCTTCTCCAAGAACATCACCTTTCCCTGCTCTATACACACTCAAAAATATAGTTTCTCTCACATACAATGACTGAGACAGTGAGTCCAGCTGTACCACTGGGTCAGATTCCTGATCTACTGCCAAGTCCACTGAGGCCTTAGGCTAGATGTTGGATGACTGTAACCTGCTTTCTTCAAGTTGTTGACAGGTGACTTTTTGATAAGGAAACATGTTTAAAACCCCCCTTTCACTTGAGGCTAGATTCTGCATAGGCTTGGGTAGATGGAAAATAGAAAGTGGGCTCTGAGAAGATGTGCATTTCATTATAGACAAATACACTTGTTAATGCAGCCCATGCATGTCTGGTGGTAGATTCTTTCATCCCCATGGCCCCTTTGGAGGTCATGCAACACCCTTTGGGAGCATCCATTGTACTCAGGGTCAAATCCATATCCAGATGAGGTCCACAAGGCCCTGAGTGATCTCATGTTGCCTGCCTCCCCCTCACATCTTAACTGAATTCTCCTGTTTTCACCTACCGGCCTTCTTTCTGGTTTTCAAACAAGCTATTACTGTCCTGGCTTTAGACCTCTAAGAACACTGCTCAGTAAATTCCTGCCCCAGGACTTTTTTTATGTGTGTGTTGGGCATCAAACCCAGGACCTCAGGCTACTAAGGAAGCAATTATCACTGAGCCACACCCCCAGCTCCCTCCCCAGGACTTTGCATAAGGCTCCATCTCATCTGCAAAAAAGTTCCAAGAACTTTATTCACCAGACAGCTAGAGTCGCCATTCCACTCCTCAGCTCCCCAGCTGCCTGTTCTCATTTTGTTCTCTGTCTGAAGGTACCTTTTATGTCTGCCTCCCCAGTAGAACATAATTCACAGTTAAAATTGTGTTTTAACTGTGTTTCTAGCACCTAGAACTGTGCCTCCTACATTGTAGGTATTCCATTTTTGAGTAAATGAATAAACAGTTGCATGAACCCTCACAATAATACAGAAATCTAAATATTATTTATTTTTTTGCAGGGGTTTGGAGTTACCAGGGATTGAACTTACTCAGGGGCACATGACCACTGAGCCACATCCCTAGCCCTATATTGTAATTTTTTTTAAAATTTTTATTTATTTTTTAATATTTATTTTTTAGTTTTTGGCGGACACAACATCTTTGTTGGTATGTGGTGCTGAGGATCGAACCCGGGCCGCACGCATGCCAGGCGAGCGTGCTACCGCTTGAGCCACATCCCCAGCCCTATTTATTTTTTTAGTCATGACAGTAGAATGCATTTTGATATATAATACATACATGGAATGAACATACATTAATCATATTGTCTATTCTATTTTGCTGATAGGGTCTCACTGAGTTGTTTAGTGCCTCACTAAATTGCTGAGGCTGGCTCTGAACTCAGAATCCTCCTGCCTCTGCCTCCTGAGCCACTAGGATTACAGGAGTGCGCCACCGCGCCTGGTTCTAAATATTATTTGTAATTGGGCTGAGGATATAGCTCAGTGGTAGAGCCCTTGCTTAGCATGTGCAAGACCCTGGTTCAGTCACCAGAATTGGAAAAAAATAAAATGTAATTGATTTACGGATGAGCCTCAGAAAAGTTTAATAACTCATCCCAACTTGCAGAACTAGTGATTCAGACTCAGGACTTCTGACTCTAAAAACCATCTTGTGTACACAGGGGCCAATGTCAGCCTCAGCTAGAAATAAGCGCCTGATTGCTGAGCTCAGGATTCTTTCCTTATGACAATCTTACAGCTGTGACTCATAAATAAAAGGGAATTTGTCCTTCTTATCCTTTTACAGCTAATTAAAAAAACACCAAAACAAAACAAAAAAACTTTCCTTCCCCCAAGTGGTAGGTCTAAATTTGATAGTGTTTATGTTTGGAGCATTTGAACACAGAATAGGAGCCACACTGTGGCTCATCTATTAGCCTCACACAGGTTTTGGAAGGAAAAAGCAGATTACAATTCAAAACAATTATTTCTGCTATGAAAGCTGAAGAAACAACACTGTAGATGAGAGAAGGACAGAAGCACCCTTTCCCCAGATAGAGCTTTGTTTGGGCAGAAAGCTGAAGGAACTCTTTTCCTGGACAAGAACCTACACAGAGAAGGGTCTGGAACTTGTGTGTTTCCCAAGGAATCCTCAGGAAAGCAGCAAACTTCTTCACCCATCTTCTTTCTGAGCACAAGGTTGCCTGAACTGCTGGTCTTGTAGCACTCTCTTGTGGCCAGGAGGCAGCACTGCAGCCTCTTCCAAGTCAAAGCAAGGCTTGCGTTAAGAGCCGCGATGCCGCATCTCTGCCTTCTCTCTCTGAGCTCCAAAGGAGAACACCTTTAATCATAGGTGGCACACACCTGTAACTCCAGATACTTGGGAGGCTGAGGCAGGAGGATCAGAAAAAAAGTTTCATTTTGTCTTTAATGAGTCATGAGGTGAAGTTGTAATTGGGAGCTGAGTCCAGATGGAAATTAAGGAGTAAGTACATGCACATCACCATGAGATTTGCTCAGGGACCCCCGAATGAAGCTAGGTTCCCTAATCCTAGCTCCCATCCATGTCTGACATTATGGGAACTTTTTTCCTGGGGGGCTGTTGTTCGGGGCAGCTGGGCCATGGTGCCCAGAGGTAGTCACCTCATTTATTGTATGGTAAAACCAGTATTTACTTGGCCTTATGTAGAGGATAGTTGACTAGACTTTGCTGACTTTGGTCAGCCCAAAGAATATGTAAAGTCAGACATGTAATTGTCTTACAGGACTTTTGTGGAGATTGAGGCCTCATAAGTAGATATAAAATATCTATCATAGTACTAGGTATATAGTAGGTTTTCAATTAAAAAGCAACTATTTTTCAAACTTTGATTTTCCTAATAGCTCTATTTTCTTCTGTCCACATCTTCCTTCCTTTTCCCTGCGTCCCTCTTCCCATGTCCATGTACAACATATTTGTTCATTCACTTTCTTCTTCCCCTTTCACAGTCTCTCTGTTCTCAATCTCTCAGTTCCTTCTGAAATTCTCTGATGGGGCTAACTAATCTGTCTTCCCAGGAACACATTTGCTCGGTTTGAATAACTCTTGGATATTGTCCCAGTACTCTCTGTTCCTTGTAATCCACAACTCATAATTCCCCAGAAAATAGAAGCCACTGGCCCTGTCTGTCTACCCAAAAGGCAGGTCGCGTATGTGTGTGTGAGAGAGAGAGAGACAGAGACAGAGAGAGAATGGTCCCATGCTAAGTTCCTATCAAACCTAAAGCATGACTTGGCTTAAAAATGACAAACATTTAGGGCCTGGGATTGTGACTCAGTGGTAGAGCACTTGCCTCGCACGTATGAGGCACTGGATTCGATCCTCAGCATCACATAAAAATAAGTAAATAAAATAAAGGTATTGTGTCCATCTACAACTAAAAAAAATATATATTTAAAAGAAAAATGATAAATATTCAGCCCAGAGGGCCACTCTGACCGGACATATCTTGCCAAAATATTAAGTGGTCCAAGGAGGGAAATTGGAGGAGAAATCCAAGATACAAATGGACAGGTGTGTGGACATGACCGTGAGGTTGGCTGATAATGTAGAGAGCCTGGGTTGCATGGGAGAAATCTTGCATGCATGAGTAACATGGCTGTCCCTTGGGGACCCTGTCACCGAATGATTATTTCCTTCATGCTGCAGACACACTCCGGATACTTCTCCAGCCTGTACCCCCATCACCAGTTCAGCCCGTTCCCACATCATCACTCTGTAAGTGCCCCTCAGTTCTGCCCAGCTGCCACTCTTCCTGTGCCTAGAGCTGACCCATATGGCCCCTGATTGACTGGCCAAGAGCTGTCTGCTGTGGTTCTGGGCCATCTGGGAGTGCCATGTGTCAGAGCATAAGCATACCAACCTGCCTGGCTCTGCTGGTGCCTCCACATACACCCTGCCACCAGTGAGCAGTCCAGAGGTCAATTAAGAGGCAGTGTTGTGCTAATGAAAGGCTTCAAAGATCTGTGACCAAAGTCTAGCAAATGGGGTTGTCATTCCTTCACATCCCTATATCAGGGACCCCTGGCAACCCTGTCCAGGAGCCTTCTCTCTATCTCAGGGTCCCGGGAGGGGTGAGTTCCCTATTTTCCTGGGCAGTCACCAAGAAGCCTGGTCGGGGAAGGTTTAGTTGCCTTGTGAAATTGCTGCTCCTGGCTGCACAACGGTCCGAGCAGCTTTCATTGCCCCCTAACAGAGTGCCTCAGGACCTTGTCCTTTAATAACTGTTCTGATTTCTTGGGTAAAGATAAAGAAGAAATACCTATCAGACTCACCCAGGTGAACAGACAGCTGTTCACAAACAACCAGTTCAGATGCTCAGGAGGAGCTTGCACATGGACTTCAGTGTCATCCTGCCTGGGTTCAGTCCTATTCTCAGCTGCAGAGCCACAGAAGGATCCTAGTGTGTCCTTTTGGCCTTTTCTTTTGACCGCAGAGCCTTCCCACCTTGGGGCTCACAGAAGGTGCTTGGTAACTATTGAGTGCCTGAGAGAGTGCCCTGTTAGAATATCTTCTGTCTTCTCTTGCCTTTCCAGTATCCAGAGCAGGAGATTGTGAATCTCTTCATCCCAACCCAGGCTGTGGGTGCTATCATTGGGAAGAAAGGGGCACACATTAAACAGCTGGCTCGATTTGCTGGAGCTTCCATCAAGGTAAGGCTGCTTATCCCCATGTCCCTCCCTCCTTGTGCTAGTTCCATGCAACTCTTACAGAATCCCACAGGATCTGGAAAATTTGCTTCAAAGACTATTCCCATCTGCTCCCATCTTTCCTCTTAGTGGAATTAGGAAAAAAAAAAAATGTACATGTTTTAATACAACCCAGCCTGATCCTCTTTGGATTTCATTCTCCTCTCAAGAAGATAAAGAAAATGCACAAGGCCCTGGGTTCAATCCCCAGCACCACAAAAAAAAAAAAAAAAAGAAGAAGAAGATAAAGAAAGGTTGAAGGTTGCTCCTAGGCTAAGGGAATAGACTCAATGCAGCACACGTAAGTGCTTAGCATCTATCAGTGCCTTGGTGCTTTTATTAGTCTGCACTTCAAGGACCTTTAAACTATGAGAAAATAATTAGAATGAAAAAAAAAAACTCTTAAAAAAGCAATGATAAAATCATAGATAAACTAAAGCTGATGACATGACCTGATATGAAGCTGGGACTGAGCAGAGAGCCCCTTAGCTTCTTAGTTCATGGAAACAGTTGTGAGCACAGCCATGGCTGCCGTTATAGACCCACATCCTGCCTGCCCGAGTGATCAGAGAAGCTGAAAGGGAAGGATTATTCGACCCTGGTCCTGCTCCAAGCCCAGCTATCAGCTCTGACTCACGGGCAGAATGCTGAGCGTGTCCCAAGCCTCATGAAAACACTTTGGGAAACAGAGTTTCCGTTGTTACGGAAAATAATTTGCTACCATGAGACAACCCGGAATTCCGAACAAGAAGTCTCATGACTTGGAGAGAAAGAATGCTTACACTTTCTCCCCAAGAAGAGCTGGATTTTCTCCCACAGCAAGTGTGCTGGAGAGAAAACAAAAACAAAGGTTCTGGGCAGCGCAGGATAAGGATTGTAGTGAGACCAGGAAGGGATTTTATCTTAGTAAAGTGGTTCCCCTCTCAAGCCTCGTTTTTCTCACCTGTAGTTATAGACCCATATCCAAACTAAATGAGACCCCTGAGATGGGGTTCGCAGGAGCCTGTCTCCAGCAACTTGTCATATGAGATCCTGGCCCAGGTGCTGACAGGCAGGTGCTGGTTACCCCGTTGGGTAGGATGGGGAAAATATAGAGGAGCAATGAGTGGCCGGCTGCACCCTGAGGGCCTTTCCCAGTGTTCAGTGCTTGGTCTGAGGTGCCATGCAGAGGTTGGAATGAGAGTCTCAACTAAAGGGACTTGAGGGATCATCTCTTCAACTCCCTCCTTTATTCAGCTGAGAAGAGAGGAGAGTAGAGCAGCTTGTCAAGGCACCTAAGTGGCAGGACTGGAGCTTAGATACAAACCCCACTGACCTCTGGAATACAGAGTGCCCACTGGGGTCAGCCACAGAAGTACCTCTCCACTTACTGTTGTACATGAGAAATGAGGCCCAGAGAGTTCTGCTGACTTGTCTAAGGCCACAGAGATGAAGGATGTGATTTGCTCAGGTTATCCTATACCTGGTCCAGTGCTTCCCCCCACAGCAACCTTACTGCTCTTTCAGAATCATTCCCAGCAGGACCTCTAGGATAATGAGAGAGTGTGGGGGGAGAGAGAGTGAGAGAGAGAGAGATCAGTTCCTTGGACTTTACCTCACAGCATTTTTACAGTCCTATGTCCAAGCAGAGTTGAGTGGTGGTGTGTCACTTTGCTCATGGACTCTTTGCTAAAGACAGAAGGGCTGCACCAGGAAGCAGTCAGGATGGGCAACAGTATTTTTGGTTTAGGATTTTTTTGGGGGGGAGGTGATATTGTACTGGGGGTTGAACCCAGGGGTCCTCTACCACTGAGCTACATCTCCATCCCTTTTTATTTGAGACAGGGTCTCACTAAGTTGCTGACTCCCAATCTTTCTGCCTCAGGCTCCCTAGTTGTGGAGATTACAGACTTGCACAATAAATGCCTGGCTACTGGGTGACAGTTTTACATGCTGGGTCAAAACCTTCTCCTTCCCCCAGGCCTGCCTCTTTTCATAGCATAAAAAGAAGGAAAGAAAGCCAAGTATTTGTGAAGTTTAAAAATCTGATTTTTGCTAGTTTCCTTTATCTTAGAAGGTCTCTAAACACATCCAGCTCCAGAGTGAGATGAATGGTATCACTAGCTCCACAGATCCCCTTCAGAGGCTGTAACGGGCCACTTTTGATGCTGCCGGGGCAGGGAGAGAACTCCACTCTCATCCACGAGAGTAGAATGCTGGGAGGGGAGTGGGCTGAGCTGAGATTTGGAGATGCCCTGGCTACAGGCAGGAGTTTAGCTCCTTTCACCTGCCTTACCTGCAGAGCATCCCATCAGCTTCTGAATGCCCCAGAAAATGTGGGTGACAGTGTTAGCCAAGGACACTGATTACTGATCCTTGTTCCAACCCCTCAGTCATGTTGCATCTCTAGGTCTGTCTCCTTCAGCCATAAGATAGAGTCCTTCTTCCTGCCCCTCCAGAGGGAGTGAGCCTATGGAATGCCATTCTGATGCTGCTGGAGGACACATGCAGCTTCTAGATATCTGTTCTGGGCTGGTGAATGCTGGGAAGTAGGGCTGTCAGGAGTTTCAGAACCTGAGCAAAGCAGCCACGAGTCACTAAGAAGCAAACTGCGACCCCATAACAGATGATCAGCATGAATCACTAATCAGCCTTTGGCCCTTCTCAGTTTGGGTGTTGTAGAAGCTGGGACTCACTGTGGCTGTGGTCTGGTCTCTCATTTACCCTTTGAGATAAAACCCCAATTTGATGCCAGCTGTGGATCTCAAAGTAGAGGCAGGGCTAGCCTGTGTGTGGCCTGCCCCTGGATCTGTCTGGTGTATGTGCTGAGGCTGCTGCCAAGAAAGAAAAGGCTGTCCACAGTTAAAGGCAGTCCCCGAGAAACTCAGTGTCGGTCACCTATGTGTCACATTCATTTTCATACAAAGTAATCAAGGCCAGAGATTCAAATGTGTCCCTCCTCCTAGAGCAGAGTGGGATCAGAGCATATTTGAATGTAGGTCTGTCCACAGGAGGAGCCTGGCTTGAAGTGTTTACTAAGAGAAACAAAATCATTTACTAATTTTTAATTTTTTACTTGGTTTGTTTGGGGTTGGAGACAGCATCTTGCCCCATGGCTCAGGTGGCTCTGAAACACCTGGGCTGGAGCGATCCTCCTACCTCAGCTTCCTGAGTAGTTGGGACCACAGGAGCTGCCCCCTGCACCTGGCTGAATTTTTTATTTTTTAAAACTACTTTAAAGCTTTTTGGAAGAAGGCATAATGTGCGAGAAAAAAATATATGTAATAAGGTCTTCTAACAAAAATGCTTGCTGGGTCCGTTGTTCGTGTTATAGAAGAGCTCAGACCCACAAAGAACCTTGGGAGTCTGGAGGGGGTCTGAGCTTATATCCATCTTTCACAGGTAAGGGAGGGGAGGAGTTTGCAGAGCCAGGACTGGAACCCAGGTGTCCTGGTTCCTGCTCTGGTGCTGTTGTACTTATGAATGATTTGCCAGAAGGAGACAGTACCGGCCACACCTGTTCTAACTCAATTGTCACTTACAGTTAACTATATATGGAGCTGGGAGTTAGAACCAGGCTGACTATTCCTGCAAACTGGATTCCAATTTAACACCTCAGCAGACTAGCCGTTCCTTCCCTCTAAGCCCTGGGTGGGTTGGCAGAACTGTAAACCTCCCTATCCCTAGAGTTATTGACTTGTTGGTTATTTCCTAGGATGTGGCTTGGTGAAAGGAGGCCAGTCACTGTTGGGGCACAGGGCAGAGACAGGCAGGAACCGCATACCCAATCTTGATAGTGAGCATTATGGACTTAACTTCCTAAGACCCAGGGTGAGGCAGCGTGGTGTCAAAGTAGCAGGTCCAGAGGCAGAAGCCCTGTCGAGCTACGTAATACTAGCGTGTAGGCCTTCCACCCAGACAAGCAGGAGGGGTTTGACATTAGCATTGTCTTCTTCCTTTGTGACCTGCAGATCGCCCCAGCAGAAGGCCCAGATGTCAGTGAAAGGATGGTCATCATCACTGGACCACCAGAAGCGCAGTTCAAGGTCAGTGTCCTGCAGACTGTGGGCACAGGGAAGCCACCTCAGAGGCATGGTCAGGTTCTTCTTTGGAGGCTCACCATCTGTTTCACTCCCAGCTGCTACTCATGGGTTTCAGAATCATTATTTGTCCCTTCCCAGCTGTCCCCTCTGCACATTTCCCTTTGCTAGAAAGCCCTCCTTCCCTTCTCTCCAAGGAAATAGAGGTCACCTGTTGAAGCCCCATCCAGGTGGTAACTCCTCCATCATGTCTGATTCCTCACCCATGGTTTTGAGGATGACTATCTCAGACTCATTTGATCATCACCACTCTTCAAACTATGATCGTTAACATGGGCACAGGGGGAAAGGCATGGTATATTGAAAGTTCTCTGGTGAGGTGTGTGGTGGTGGTGTTGTGGTTTTACCTCTTTTTTCTTTTTTCTTTTTTTTTTTTCCTAAAAAAATGGGTTTTCTAAAAGCCAGAAACACATCTTAATTTATAAAAGTATAACCCTATTATAATTTTAAAATTCTTGAAATTTAACTGAGAGGATAAAGTTAACACATGTGAGAACCATTCAAAACCAATAACCCTTCAACTTGCAAGTAGACAAAATGTGTTATATCCATACAATAGAATATTATGCAGCCTTAAAAAGGAAGGACTAATACCAAACATGCTGTGAATAGGGATGAACCTAGAAAAAAGCATGCCAAGTGAAAGAAGGCAGAAATGAGGGCACATGGGATATGGTTCCATTTATATGAAATGCACAGAGTAAGCAAATTCAGAGACAAAGTAGATTAGTGGTTGTCAGCAAATGGGGATAGGGGTTTTAATTTAGGCAAATGGCTAGATAGATAGTGGTGGTGGTCACACAACATAGTGACCACTGAAGTGTACTTTAAAATGATAAATTTTAGATTGTGTGAATTAGTCTTGTTTTTTTGTTTGTTTGTTTTGTTTAAGTTAAATAAAGCAAACTCTAGCTTCTTGGCTACATTAACTTCAAAGTAAGACATCAAACAGCAACTCAAACCAAGTGCGGTGGCACATGCCTACAACCCAGCTACTTGGGAGGCTGAGGCAGGGAATTGCAGCTTCAAGGCCAGCCTCAGCAACTTAGGAGAACCCTGACTCAATATTAAAAAAAAAAAAAAAAAAATTAGGGCTGGGGTTGTGGCTCAGTGGCAGAGTGCTTACCTCTCACATGTGAGGTTCTTGGATAATCCTCAGCACCACATAAAATGTCTAACTAAAAAATATTTTAAAAGCATTTAAAGGTCTAGGGATGCGGAATGCGGTAGCTCAGTAGTAGAGCGCTTGCCTAAGCTGCTTGGGTTCTATACCCAGCACCAAAAGAAAAAAAAGCTCAGACTCATCAAATCCCATCACCACCACCTTCACCTTCATCCTTCTCCATTCTTTAATAATTGCACATAGCCTGGCAGGAGGGAGTTAAGAACACCCTGAATTATATGCTTCCCAGTCCAACAAAAAAAAAAGAAAAGAATGCCCTAACAGATTCAATCAACCAAATAATAATTGGGTGCTAGGAATATGGAAATAAGATACAGTTCTGGCCCTTCGCCAGTACCTCCAGCGACAACACAACACTTCTAGAGGAGGGGGTCACCTGCAACCCACAAAGACAGAGCATGCTGGGGCACAGGTTTCACAGCACAGTGGCCAATGTAGCAGGCACAAGGACCAGTTCTGTGAGGGCTGAGGCACGCATGTCTGGCCAGAGTGGGGGCAGGGACATAGCATGTCCCATCACTGGATTCTATAGTTCCCACAGCAGCATGAATATCTGCTGACTCAGTCACCAGTCACATTTTTCTCAGGCCCAGGGACGAATCTTTGGGAAACTGAAAGAAGAAAACTTCTTTAACCCCAAAGAAGAGGTGAAGCTGGAAGCCCACATCAGAGTGCCCTCTTCTACAGCTGGCCGTGTGATTGGCAAAGGTGGCAAGACCGTAAGTCTGCTTTGGTTTACTCCATCACCTGGTTGACCTGTCCCTCTGATCCCTGTGGCTACTGTCCCTTGAAATATACAGGGTCCTAGGCTAACAGAGTTTCTCCTGGCATCTGAGCCATTTCACACATGGGAATCTCAGTATTACTCTAGAATTTAGGATCCAGTTCCACAGTGCTGAGCCTAATGCCAAAAACACCAGGTTCCTGTGCCCGGTACCACCGTCCCAGCTCCACTCCCCTAAGACAGGGAAGCTATCTTTTGCACCCTGCACATACAAGCATAGCAGGCAATAAAAGGGTAGGGCTCCACCCAGAGTATCTGCCAGCCTAGTTGGCAGAGAACCAGCTGGGACTCCAGGCCAGAGGCCTGTAGGGTCTGGTGTTCTGCACTCTCCCTCCCGTGGTTCCCATCTTCTGGCTAACTCCCAAACACAGCCATCTGGTACAGCAGAGCTAGCTCAGCAATAGGGTGGAGGACAAGAAGGAAATAATTTTTTAAAAAATTATCTATATTTTCAGTCTGAAGGTGGCAATAACAAAGTAATTTGAAAAGTACAAGAGCTGGGGACATAGCTCAGTGGTACACCATGTGCTTCTTATGTACAGGGCCCTGGGTTCCATCCCCAGTACCACAGGGAGGGGAAAGGAGGGGAGAAAAGGGGAGAGAAAGGAAAGAAGATGCCAAAGCATGAGCTCTGAAGCTTGTAGGAGTGAACAGAGTGGTTTGTTGGACACATGTATGTTCTGGAACACGTCATATTTGTCTAGTGTGGAGATGGCCCCTGAGAAGTTTACAGTAGAGTACATGCTGGCAGGAGGCTGTGTTGGGTGGTAGGACTTGGGGAGGAGGTGTCTACAGTCCTGTGTATGTTTGCTGTTTTTACGAAGTTCTTTCTGTGGAAATTCCTACAGAGGATTCCAAACCAAGTTCTAGTCACTTTTATGCAAAAGAATCCAGTTACATGGTATGCACGTCACTCCCTGTGTCCAGGAATGCAGTCCACATCCCAGGGTGTACACACTGAGCCTAGGCAGAGTTGGAATGTAAGAGACAGAAGAAAACAAATCCAGCAGGGAGTAGAATCCTAAGCCCTGGGATGTCCTATTTGGTTACTGTAGAACCAATCACTGAATTTTTTGTGTCTCCAGACACTGTCCACTGTCCACTAAGACTTGCTGAACCTGCCTGAGTTCAGAATCGTGCTAGGGGCCAGAGGAGGGAGAATGAGCCCTCAGGAAGTAACCAGTGTCTTTGGAAAGCAGCAGCAGGGAGGCACAAGGAGCAGCCACAGAATGCAGGAGATGGGTTGAGATAGGAATGTCACCATTGGCAAGGAGAGAGAATAGCAGCCCAAGGCCAGGAACAGCAAAAGCAAGACTTAATAGCTGGAGTGAAAATGGAAAGCAGGGTGCAGAGTGGGAGCTGATTAGAAGGAAGAGTTTACCGCAGTGAGTCAGACAAGAGGAGGGGTCACCGTTGGTGGGCACCCAGGGAGGGCATTCCAGGAAGAGTGGCCTTCTTACCTGGTGAACTGGTTAGCCAGGGTCTCTGTGTGTGCAGAGCTACATTGATGTAAATTCCAGAAACAGAGAACTCAGCCCCAGAAGCAGCCCATGGCATGAGGGTTAGACTCCCTCTCCCTGTCACTGAGCCTCCCAGGGCCCAAATCCACAGACCTCTGGTGGCCAGGCAGGGAAGCTGAGTATCCTAGACTGAAGGAAAGGAGAGGTGTCTCCTCCTTGCTCTGCCCCTTCCCTTTCCCTCCTGGCCTCAGTGTTGGCCTTGATGGGAGATGGAAGCCGCCCAGCCCACTGCCTCTTCTCCCTCCGCAGGTGAATGAACTGCAGAACTTAACCAGTGCAGAAGTCATTGTGCCTCGCGACCAAACACCAGATGAAAACCAGGAAGTGATCGTCAGAATTATCGGGCATTTCTTTGCTAGCCAGGTACCTGTGCTGCGAGGGCCCAGTCTCTTTCCTTTTTTCTGCCTAAGTAGTGGTCTGTCAGGTGGTTGGGATACCCCCCACTCCCACTCCCAGACACACACACACACACACACACACACACGAACCTCTTCCTGCTTCTCCTGGCTCTTCAGGGACTGCCATGCCTACAGGGCGGGGCAGGGGCAGCGCCTATACCTTCTTACTGCTGCTGTCCCCCAGGGATGCTAGGAGAGCCTGAGGAAAGTGGAAACTGTTGAGGCCAGTCCAAGAGGCTCAGGTTCGAGGTCTCAGCAACCTCACCTCCCCACCCAGGCCTCAGTCACAGCCTTGGTCTGCAAGGAGGTACATACCAGGCAACCCCCTCCAGACCCAGGTGCTAGAGTCTCACTGCGAAAGGTTAAATGCTTACCATGCTAGGCTCTTGGATCTGTTTTGCTCTCTCCTTCCTCACCTCATCACTGCATGCTCTCCACGTAGCTGCTTCCCTTTCATATGGAGAGGCCAGCACTGCAGCAAAATGTAGCCTAGTTCTCTTGGATGCTTTTGCTGGTTTGGTTTTGGGAGAGAGTAGTCCCTGTTCTTATCCTAAGCCAGCAAAGACAAGCAGTCTGCGCTCCCTGCGGCCTGCCTGGTGCACTCAGATTTCTGCCTGGGTCTCCTGGAATCAGAGCCCTGGCTATACCCACCTGGGCCCTCAGCACCCCAGGAAAACATCTGAACAGCCAGGCTGCTGTAGTGCATTCTGCAGGCATCTCCCTTGGTTGAGGGTCAGGCTGGGGCTCATGATTAGTGCTCCAGCTTTTCAGGGTAGTATCTGGGAAAGATGGGTGGTCCTGAGTGCAGCTCAGGTGTATACAGTAGGATCCAGATGCTGTCTGGCCTCTGCAAGACCCTGTCATTGGCTGCCTGTTGCTGTGTCCTGGCCTCTGGTCATGAATGGGAAGCTCTTGGGGCTCTACCCGGTTATCTTCCATCCAGCAACCTGGAGTGGAAAGGAGGGGACCTCTGCCACTTATTTCTAGGGAGAAAAAGCCCTGGAATAAGGGATCCAGGGGAAGTGACATCTGAACATCCCACCCTTCCCCAAGTCCCAGACCCTACCCCTCCGTGCATCCTCAGAACTGGGTTCCTTTCTTCCCTTGTCCCCTCCTCTCCCTTGCTGCAGACTGCACAGCGCAAGATCAGGGAAATTGTACAACAGGTGAAGCAGCAGGAGCAGAAATACCCTCAGGGAGTCGCCTCACAGCGCAGCAAGTGAGGCTCCCGCAGGCACCAGCAAACAACGGATGAATGTAGCCCTCCCAACACCTGACAGATGAGACCAAACACAGCCAGCAGATCGGGAGCAAACCAAAGACCATCCTGAGGAATGAGAAGTCTGCGGAGGCAGCCAGGGCCTGCAGAGGCCCTGAGAACCTGGGGCTGAGGAGGGGCACAGGGAAGGCTGGGTTCCCCAGAACCACCAGCCCAGCCACCCACCTTCCTCCCCCAGCTTCTGCAGGCTTCCCAGCCATTCACCTCCCCTCACTCAGATCTCTCCCCCACTCCCATGACGCTATCCCTTTTAGTTGGACTAACATAGGTGAACGTGTTCAAAGCAAAGCAAAATTCACACCCTTTACTTTTTTGTGGAAAATCGTCTCTGTACATGTGTGTACATATTAGAAGGGGAAAGATGTTAAGATATGTGGCCTGTGGGTTGCACAGGGTGCCTGCAGCATTAATATATTTTAGAAATAATATATCAAATAACTCAACTAACTCCAATTTTTACTCAATGATTAATTTTGTTTTCTTTTTTTTTTTAAAAGAAAGCAGGCTTTTCTAGACTTTAAAGTCTTTGGGAGGTCTAACGGTGTAGAAAGGAACTTTTAGGCCACCCACACAAAATTCACCCAGAGAGAAATCCCGTCGAAGGACACTCATGGCAGTTCTGGATCACCTGTGTCTGTCAACAGAAGGGATACCGTCTTGAAGAGGGGACTCTGTCCCACTTCATCCCTGTCTAGCTCACACACCCATTTCTCTTTGCTTCACAGGTTTTAAACTGGTTTTTTGCATACTGCTATATAATTCTCTGTCTCTCTCTGTTTATCTCTCCCCTTCCTTCCCCCCCTCCCCTGCTCCATCCTGACTCTTTTGAATTCCCTCATCCCACTGTCTGATTCCCTGTATCTACGCACCCCCCAGGCAAAGCAGTGCTCTGAGTATCACATCACACAAAAGGAACAAACGTGAAACACACAAACCAGCCTCAACTTACACTTGGTTACTCAAAAGAACAAGAGTCAATGGTACTTGTCCTAGCATTTTGGAAGAGGAAAACAGGAACCCACCAAACCACCAGTCAACCAAACAAAAATTCCATAAAGAAAGAATGTATTTTGTCTTTTTACATTTTGGTGTATAAGCCATCAACATTCAGTGAAATGATTTCTTTCTTTTAAAAAAAAAAAAATTGTGGAGGAAAACAGCAATTTACACAAGGTTGTTGGCCCAGGGCGTTAAATTTACAGATTTTTTTAACAAGAAAAACACACAAAAAAAAGCTACCTCAGGTGTTTTTTACCTCAGCACCTTGCTCTTGTGTTTCCCTTAGAGATTTTGTAAAACTGATAGTTGGAGCATTTTTTTATTTTTTTAATAAAAATGAGTTGGAAAAAAAATAAGATATCAACTGCCAGCCTGGAGAAGGTGACAGTCCAAGTGTGCAACAGCTGTTCTGAATTGTCTTCCGCTAGCCAAGAACCTATATGGCCTTCTTTTGGACAAACCTTGAAAGTGTTTATTTAGAGAAAAAAAAAAAAAAAGATAACAAAGAAAAACAGAGAGAGAAAATATTGGAGATGTCCTGAATTTCAATAGGGTACGCGCCATTAGGGCTTTTTGCGCTAAAGGATGAACATGTACTGGTTTATGTGAACAAGCCATTATACCACCAGACTGCAATGCCAGTTTCCTCTACTGCAAACAGTGTTCTGTGACAAAAAAAAGAAAAAAAAAGAAAAAAAGAAATATATCCAGCTAACAAGATTCTGGTGTCTTGGTGTTTTATTTTACTAAATGTTGTCACAATCACAAAGTCAGCCAAGTCCCAACTCTGAAGGACTTGGGGAAACAAGGTAGTCTGTGCAGCCAGGCCCTGAGAAGCTACTCTGAGGAGGCTTTGTCCACAAAAGCCTTGGGGGAGAAGCTGAGCTAGATCAGTGGTCCATAGACCAGCAGCCTCAATATCACCTGGGAACTTGTTAGAAACAGACTCTCAGGGATGGGCATGTGGCTCAGGGGTGGAGCCCTTGCCTAGCACATTCGAAGACCTGGGTTCCATTCCCCACACTGCAAAAACGAAACAGATTCTGCAGGTCTGCCTTGAATCAAAACTTGTCAGGGTGAGACCTGGTGTCTGCTTCAGCAAGCCCTCCAGGTGATTTCCTATGTGCTTTTAAGTTTGACAGCCACAGAACTAGAGAGATGGATTGGCTGCATATTGAACTAGGCAAGACAGGTCTCTGTCATTATGTCCAACAATTCAAGGGAACAAGTACTTCACCCTTCATGGGCAGTGTTTGGGGAGGTCAGAGAAGGACAGGAGTCACCTTGGGCTGGAGGGTGGGAGCTGTACCTGGCATGCCTACTGATATACCATGAAATGGTGGGAAACAATATCCTGCTCCATTTATAAGCTAGCTTGTTCATAGACCTATGAGGTCCACCACAGATAGCTGCTAAAAGTCTATGCAGTTTTGGGGACAAAGATCTAATACTTAGGTGCTGTGATATGCTCCTGGAGTACCAGCTACTCTGAAGGCAGAGGGTCTATTGTGCCAGGGTTCAAGGCCAGCCTGGGCAACACAGCAAGACCCCATCTCAACAAAACAGACCTAGTACTTGACTGTCAGAAATGGTCAATTAGGCTTTTGGGGGTGACATTCATAGTACAGCAGAGGCAGATGGTGAACTCATGGGATTCCAGAGTAGCCACGTGCCTCCTAAATCACTTAAAATGGGGCACCCTTGATGCCCCATGCCCTCTCCTGAGTTTCTCATTATTTCCAATCTTGGTGATGCCGATTTCACTTTTTAAGTTTTACAGTGTGTAGATTCCAAGCTATTCCCCCCACTGTTTTTCTCACTGCTATGGCATGAACTTGGACAGGGCCAGATGGTCCCCTCATGTGGAAACCCCTGTACCTGTGGCTCCATGTTGCCCCTCCTCTATTTAGAATTCAAACCCACTTCCCTCTCAGGTGGAAACAAACTCTGGTGGACAGACAGTCCAAGAGAAATCGAGGGGTTCCTGGCAACCAAGGATATTACTGTAAGCCATTCCTTGGGTTGAGGTAGCCATATCAAGTGAACAAAGAAAAACACATCTGTAAAGGAAGGACTTCAGGTACAGGCAAATAACCTTGGTAATGACTCTCAAGACTAGACATCAGGGAGGGGAAGAAGTGACACAGGAGCCTCAAAAAAAAAAAGAACCCTCTTGTCTCTGTCCCTCTGGTTTCATTCCTTGGCCTTTATTCCAGATGGCAGAATTTCAAGTTTAGCTCCTCAAGTACCCATTTCCAAAATATTTGTCTATGAACCTGTGTGGGAAAGGGAGGGAGGTGCCAAGATGATGCTTGGCTCGCCCTGGTACAAAGCACTCAGATTGTCCTAGGGTTGCAGAAATGAAGGGGAGACCATGTGGAGAGACAGGAGGAACGAGACCAGCTGGCCTTGTTTGTCCCTTGGCAAAGACTTTCTTCTAACGACCCATTTTCAGAGAACACAAATGCTGGGTTATTTGGCACCTGGGCTAGGTGCCCTGGAGCTTCCCAAGGGCAGTGCCAGCATGAGGCCATCGTCTACACAAGTGCATCCAGTCCCATCTCACTGTGAAAAAGAGCTGTTCACCCACATGTGTTGAGAGCCACAGCCGAAGGGGCCCCAGCAAACTTCCAGCTGCCAGCAAACTTCCAGCTGCCGGCTGATGATTGGCTCACAGCGGCCCCAGCAACATCTAGCTGATTGGCTCCTCTGCAGTGATGCTCATTGGGCTGTTTCCCTGCCCTTTCAGACCACAGAGCTGCTCATTGGGGGACTTTTTTGGCTCCGCCCACATGACCCAGCCAATCGGCCTCAAGAGCAGGAGGATTGTGGGAGGTGGAGAGAGAGGCTTGTGGGAAGCTGGTGGTGGCAGTTGGGGCTCTGAGGATTTTTCCTGAGAGGCTGTTTTGTTTGGCATGTGTGGTTCTAAAAATAAAGTTAGTTTCTTTTGACAAGTGGCTCCTGATTGTGCCCAGCCAGACTGCGGCATTTGGTGGCTCACACGGGGAGCGACTGAGGGTAAGTGAAACTGCTCGCCCCTGAGGGCAGGGCGAGAGGATGGGTAGCCATTTTAAGATTCCTCTTTTATTTTGCTTCACTTTTGTTTTAAGTTGCCTGTCCCTGGAGATGAGTGAGACGGAAGAAAAACCGCTCACATCTGAGGAAAAACTATTTACGTCTGAGGAACACATAGGGAGAAAGGACGGATGCACATGTCAGGAGGATAGAAAGGCTATAATGACTTTTTGTTGTTCCCTTTTTATTTCATTCTGTCTCGGTTTTGTTTGGCGTCATCTTGTTGGGTTGTATTATAGTAGAAATACGGGATCAGAAATTAGTAAAAAACAAACTGAAAGAGTGTTAAGTAAATTGTTAGAGGAAGGAGGCATCTCAGTAAAATCAAGAACAGTCAGGGCATACGTTGATACAATACAAAAATGTAGCCCATGGCTTTTTAAGGAGGAGTTGTTAAATATATCACAATGGAACCATCATGGTGAAGATTTAAAAAGAATAGAAAAGAAAAGCCCAGGGACTCTGCCAGTTGGCACATTGCCATTGTGGACGTTCGTATCTTGTTTGCTTAGTCCAAAGCCTTCAGTTCAGACAATGGTAGAGGAAGGAGAAGACATATTGATTCAAGTAAAAGAGAAGGTCTCTCAAGTTAGTCAGACAGAGGAAAAGATTCAAGTAAAAGAGAAGGCCTCTCAAGCTAGTCAGACAGAGAAAGAAAGTGTAAAACAGAAAAAGCCATCAGGGGGAAAGTTACAACAGGAGACTGCTACTAACACTTTTCTATCACCAGAGGTTGTAAGTGTCCAACTAACAAGGCCACCTCCATATGCTGGGAGGTCCCCAACCCCCGCAGTTGATAGTTGGGATCCTGAGACAAGATCTCAAATATTAACATGCCCTGTATTTGAGGCAGGAGGGCAGCGAGTTTACCATGTTTTAAATTTCAAAACAGTGAAGCAGCTAAAAGAGGCTGTAACAACCTATGGTCCTCAAGCACCCTTCACTGTAAGCATGGTCGAATCCATTAACAACTTGAACATGACGCCAGCAGATTGGGCTAATACGTGTAAAGCTGTGCTAAATGGAGGACAATACCTGTTATGGAAGGTTGCCAATGAGGAATTTTGCAAGGAGACGGCTAGGCGAAATGCAGCAGCTGGTTATCCTCAGAGAAATCTAGATATGTTGTTAGGAAAGGGACCTTATGAGAATCAGCAGCAACAAATTGCATATGATCCTGGTGTATATGCACAAATTGCTGTAGATGCAATTAAGGCATGGAAGACTTTACAAGGACATGGAGGTTTACAAGGTCAATTATCTAAGGTAATACAAGGAGCTAATGAACCTTATGCTGAATTTGTAAATAGGCTTATTCAAACAGCTACCAGAGTTTTTGGAAATACAGAACAAGCAATGCCATTACTAAAACATATGGCTTATGAGCAAGTGAATCGTTGGTGCAGAGATATCATTAGACCATGGAAACATGAAGATTTAAACACATATATTAAATTATGTAGAGACATTAATGAACAAGAGCAAGTCGTGGCAGCTGCAGTAAAACAGGCTTTAGATGCCAGAGACATTAATGAACAAGGGCAAATTGTGGCAGCTGCAGTAAAACAGGCTTTAGATGCCAGGCCAAGAACATGCTACAATTGTGAACAAACAGGACATTTTAAAAGGAATTGCCCCATAGGAGGAGGGTTTAACAAAACTAGGTATCAAAGGAGTAGAATACCAGGTATTTGCCCACGATGCCGTAGAGGGAGACATTGGGCTAATGAATGCCGTTCTCAAACCACCATAGAGGGTACTCCATTATCAAAAAACGAACAAGGACCAGGTGTTTATCCACGATATCGTGGAGAAAGGCATCGGGCTCCATTGCCAAAAAATGGACAGCGGGGCCCAATGCTCCGGGGCCCAAAACCACAAATATACGGAGCACTGGAGGAACCCAGCAACCCCGTCAGGGTAGTGCCCAGGACACATTGTCCATCAGATCCCTCATCAGACAAACCAGAGGGAGCGGAGGGTTGGACATCTGCGCCTCCGCCAGAGCAGTACTAACTCCAGAAATGGGAGTTCAAATCATTCCCACAGGGGTAAAAGGACCTCTTCCCAAAGGAACAGTAGGCTTATTATTGGGACGCAGCTCTTCTACTCTAAAAGGACTTATGATAAGTCCTGGGGTAATTGATCCCGATTATGAAGGTGAAATAAAAATTATAGCCAGTTCTCCAAAGGGTATATCAGTAATTTCACCAGGAGATAGAATAGCACAGTTACTAATAGTACCCAGCCTACATGATAAATTTCCAAAATTTATCATGGGTTGCAGAAATGAAGGGGAGACCATGTGGAGAGACAGGAGGAACGAGACCAGCTGGCCTTGTTTGTCCCTTGGCAAAGACTTTCTTCTAACGACCCATTTTCAGAGAACACAAATGCTGGGTTATTTGGCACCTGGGCTAGGTGCCCTGGAGCTTCCCAAGGGCAGTGCCAGCATGAGGCCATCATCTACAAAAGTGCATCCAGTCCCATCTCACTGTGAAAAAGAGCTGTTCACCCACATGGACTCAGAACATTACAGACTTAGTAGTAACTTCTTCAGCTAGAAACCTCCAACTCTCTCTTTTTTTTTTTTAAGAAAGAGAATTTTTAATATTTATTTTTTAGTTTTCAGCAGACACAACATCTTTGTTTGTATGTGGTGCTGAAGATCAAACCCGGGCCGCATGCATGCCAGGCGAGCGCGCTACCGCTTGAGCCACATCCCCAGCCCAACTCTCTCTGTCTTGACAAGACTTCCTAACATTCCAGAAAGTCCTAATTACACGTGATTTTACACTAAAGAAAAATAAAATGATAGTTGTTAAATGGAGACTAAGCTCATTAACCTACACTAATGAAAGCATTTAATCATTAGCCTACACCACTCGGCCCCTCCCCACTGTTGGATCAAACCCCTTGGATCTATGACCCACTGCAGTCTAACCTGCTAACATCTCACCAGACGAGGCAATCAGTCCTGACTTTTGTCCTGCCGGTTCCCCTCAGCTCCCACCCGTGCCACTCTTGACTCTTTGAGCATGAACTTGGGAAGGAATGGTAGTAGAATTCGGGGACAAATCAGAAGATGATTTCAGCACAGAGGGAGAACTTTAAAAATATTGAGAATTGATAGAACAGTTAAAAACATAGAGGGGTTTCACCAAAGAATCAAAGGAAAGATTGAGCCCTAGACAGGAAAAGGGCAACGTGATAGGGACAGGAGGCAAGGGGGGAGAAACACTGGATTTCTCAGGGCAAGTGGAAAAATTGGCATCTGGATGATTCAATGAGCAGCTCAAGAAGGAATAAGGACTTGGAGAGTGTGAAAGGATTTGGCCTACACTTATTCCTACAGGCTTAGGAAGGATGTGAGTCACAAGAGTTCTCCCCATGTGTCTTTTTATGAAAGTATTTCCTAGTATTAGAAAGCCTACCCTTAAGTTTCTCTGGCCCACTACTGCTAAGGCTGAATAACAGTGCTAACACATTCCCAGGATGCTGTCAATTGCCGCTGCCCTTCATTTCCTCTCCTCACTCCCCTAACGTGCTGATGAATAGAAATGTAAGATGTGTCCTATGCAGGTTAATTTTCTACTCTAGCTCATACCACCCACATAAGGTCACTGTCTTTCTAGAAGTCATGATTGAGTTGTTCTTAACAGCTCTTGCTTCCTCAGAAAGAGCTGGTACCAGGGAAGAGCCTCAGACAAAATTATATTCTAATGACCTCAAGGTCCCAGTATTATGTTATAAAACAGCAATTAGAAAAAAAAAAAAAAAAACAGCAATTAGGTCATGGATTGAAGGTGCTGGGTTTTTTCCCACTAGTAAACTTTGGGACACTGCCTCAGTGCTCTCTCAGATGTGGCTGACAATAAACAATGAAGAATATTTCTGTTTGCATCAAATAACCTCTAGTGATCAAGGCAAACTCTGAGTGAAAAACTAAAATCAAACTAATCCTTATCTTAATTTACCTGTAATTTCAATGACTTCCAATATGAATTTTAATAATCTCCACTACTAACTATGCGGTTCCAAGACTACTTACAGAACCCTCTGTGAACTCAGTAAATCCTGTTCTCGATTCTGGATTCCCTGAATCTTGTTAGCAATGTTCCTTTTCACATTTCTCACTGAATATCAAGAAAAAATGAAAGCTTCATAGCACCAAATACAGACTCAAAACACCAAACATCTGAATACCAAAAAGCAAGAGAAATTGGCAAAGATTAGAAATTAAGCAGAACAGGAAAAAGAAACCTTCAGTGCCACCAGGTCTGAAACCACTGTGAAAAAAACAGAAATGTACCTTTTCCAACTCAACGGTGAAGGGAAGGGAGGTGCTTACACCTTCTCACTTCCTGCTGGAAGGGATGTAGACGTGGAGTTGGGAGTCATGGAGAAGCTGGAACAGCCATTGCAATCCACAAAACAGAAGCCAAGTGTCCAGGATGGCTCCTGACACTGAGAAGCTGCCACGTCACTGCTGCACTGCCCAGACTCAAATTGGTAGAGAGAAAAAATTTTATCTTGAAGCCACCGTTATTAGGGTTTTTGTTATAGCAACAAACCAGCATCAAAATGCAGCCCAACAAAAATGTTCAGACCTAAACAGATTCTGGCATAGTTTTTGGATAGGATACAAATTCTAATAGGCTTACAAAAAAAAAAAAAAAAAAACAAGTTTTTCAAAATAAAAAAGCAAAAAGCAAGCTAGTTGCAGATCTCTCTGTTCTACTGTAAGTGCCAGAAAACAAGTTTTAGAAGACTGTGATTCAAGAATTTGAATTGTCCTTCATGGGTAAAAGCTACAGAAAAATTCTCATTTGCAAGGATCCAGATAATTTAAATGCCTTTCTTAAATAAAATTATATGAAAATAATTTCTATGAACTGAAAAATAAAGCCGAAGGAGATTCATATTAAAAAAAAGACTTAAAGCATTAAAACTACTTTAATTAAACTAGAAATGTTCAAGTTATTGCAAATCTGATTATAATGACTAAATTTACAACTTAATTTAACTATCAAAAATCACCTTTTGAGAGGAAGTAAAATATATTAGTAATAATAAATCTCAAAAATAATGTGTAAATAAGGACCAAAAGACATACAAAATGTACAGGGAACAGCAAGGGTTGAAGGGGGGGTGGCCAGGGTGGTGGCACAGGCCTGTAATCATAGGAACTTGGGATGCTGAGGCAGGAGGATCACAAGATTGAGGCCAGCCTCAGCAATTTAGTGAGACCCTACCTCAAAAACAAAAAAGACTGGGGATATAGCTCAGTAGTAGAGCTCCCCTGCATTCAATCCCCATTACTACAAAAACAATTAAATAAAACTATTCTCACTGCAAATCTTTAGAGATAGTTTAAAAATAAAAAGCACTGTAAAAATCTTAAATTCCATTTAGTGGCCTTGTTAATAGTTATGCTGGTATTGATATTTTTTGAAACTAAAATAGGTATATCTTAGGGAAAATAATTACATTGATGTAGTTAGTGACCAAGATTTTCAGTATTACAGTATAAGATCAAGAAAAACCTTGGATCAGGCTTGGTGGTGCATGCCTATAATCCCAGTGGTTCTGGAGGTTGGGTCAGGAGGATTGCAAGTTCAAAGCTAGCCTCAGCAAACGTGAGGCACTAAGCAACTTTGTGAGACACTGTCTCTAAATAAAGTACAAAATAGGGCTGGGGTTGTGGCTGTAGTTGAGTGCCCCTGAGTTCAATCTCGGAAGGAAGGGAGGAAGGAAGGAAGGAAGGGAGGGAGGGAGGGAGGAAGGAGGGAGGGAAGGAAGGAAGAAGGGAGGGAGGAAGGAAGAAGGGAGGGAGGGAGAGAGGAAGAAGGGAGAGAGAAGAAGAAGGGAGGGAGGGAGGAAGGGAAAGTCCTTGGAAGCCAAGTGTGGCGGCACATGCATATAATCCCAACAACTTGGGAGGTGAGGCAGGAGAATGGCAAGTTTGAGACCAGCCTGAGCAATTTAGCAAGATCCTGTCATAAAATGAAAAATAGAAAGGGCTAGAGATGTGGTTACTCACCCCTGGGTTTAAGCCCCGGTACAAAAAAAAAAAAAAAAGAGGAGAAAGAGGAAAGAACTTTGTCTTATATTTGAAATGGAAGACATTAAAACAATTTTTTTTTAATTCAAAGAAAATCATTTCCTAGTCTGTTGCAAAGACTTGGGAGAACAAATAATCTGGTAGAAATTAACATTAGTAGTGTGCCTTAATTCTAGAATTTCTCACTAAAAGAAATCAGGACACCAACAAGAAATAGCCAGGAAATGGGTAAGATAAGCTTTAACTGTGCTAATAAACAATTAAAAAGGGCTGGGGTTGTGGCTCAGCGGTACAATGCTCGCCTAGCATGTGTGAGGTCCTGGGTTTGATCCTCAGCACCACATAAAGAGAAATAAATAAAGGCATTGTGTTCGTCTACAACTGAAAAAAAATTTTTTTAAATGATAAAAAAGAATAATTACAGGCTGGGAATAGAGCTCAGTGGTAGAGTACTTGCATGGCAGGTAAAGAAGCCCTGGGTTAATACCCAGCACCCTAAGAAAATTACATTGACTCAAAACAACATGTATCCCTCCCTATGTAAATTACATTTCAAGGTAACCAGATAACCAGTTTTTCTTTATAAGCTGGGTGTGGTGGTCCATACCAATAATCCTAGCAGTTTGGGAGGCTGAGACAGGAGGATTGTAAGTTCACAGCTGCCTCAGCAATTTAGCAACACCCTGAGCAACTCAGTGAGACTCTGTCTTTAAATAAAATATAAAAAGGGCTGGGGATGTGGCTCAGGGGTTAAGCACCCTCGGGTTCAATCCCCAGTACTAAAAAAAAAAAAAAAGAAGAAGAAAAGAAAAACAATTTCTTTAGAGAACAGTTCAGGCTACTGATCACAGAAGGGATGTGTTTTCATCAGCTTTTTGTTGCTGTGACCAAAAGACCTGACAAAAATAATTTTAGAGGATAAAAAGTTTATTTGGGGTTCATGATTTCAGGTCTCAGTCCATAGGTGACTGACTCCATAGCTCTGGGTCCCAGTGAGGCAGAACATCATGGTAGAAGCGTGTGGCAGAAGAAAGCAGCTCAGGATGTTCCAGTCAGGAAGCAGAGAGAGCTTGGAAAACAAAATATATACCCTAAAGGCACAGCCCCAGTGATCTACCTCCTCCAACCACACCCTACTTGCCTGCAGTTACCACCCAGTTAATCTAATGCATCTATGTGGATTAACACATTGATTTAGGTTAAGACTCTCATTACCCAACCATTTTACCTTTAAACTTTCTTGCATTGTCTCACATATGAACTTTCAGGGGACACCTCATAACAGGATGATAGAATTAGACAATCACCATTTTATACTTCTAAATGAAATAAAAGATCATCAAATAAATTTAAAACCATATGGAGAAAGATTTATAGGAAACAAGTTGAAGAGTTTAGGCCGACACTGATCAGTCTTAAGCACCAATAAATGGAACAACCTGAGGTGGGCTCATGAGGCAGTAAAACAAGATCACTAATTATCCTTGCTGAATAAATTAAACCTGTGTGTTAGCTTTCTGCTTCTAAGACAAAACACCTGAGAAAATCAATTTAAAAGGTATATTTTGGCTCATGGTTTCAGAGGTTTCTGTCCATGATCAGTTCATTCCATTGTCTTGGACCTGCAGTGAGGCAGAAGAACATGATAGGGAATGTGTGGTTCCACACACGCCAAAGAGGAAGGGGAGGGACCCAAATATCCCCTTCAAGTGACCTAACTTCCTTTCCCTAGACCCATTTCCTAAATGTTGCACCACCTCCTAATAGCACCATCAACTGGGGACAAAGCCTTTAGCTTACAGGACATTTAAGGTGGGACATTTAAGATCCAAATCATGACCACCTGAATCTCAAGCCTTTAAATGAGAACTTATCAATTTACATGAAATACAAGGGACAAAGGAATCAATCACTGCCAAAGAGCTGTAAGTCAAACCTATTATGTAGGATGTTCTACAGGAAAGCACTTTCTGAAAAAAATAGTATAAAGAAGGAAACTGTTATTGAATAAAAGAGATTAAAGAGATAGAAATCTGGGTGGTGGCCCACTGCTGTAGTCCCAGTTACTGAGACCAGTCTGGCAACAGAGATCCCTGTCTCAAAAAAAGAGGTGGGGGGGACATAGTTGCCATAGGCAATGTACAGATTTGACTCCTGTATTACCTTCCTGAGACTGCTATTAACAAATTAGTACAAATTTGCTGGGTTGCACGTGACTAAGATACTCAGAGGTCACTCTAGGGGAACTGGGCTGCGCGAAATAACCACACGAGAGAGAGAAATACCTTTTCCTTTGGGGGTGCTGTGATGGCTCCTCTGACCTTAAGTGTCCGCAGAAAGAGAGAGAGCAGGCGCTGACCCCTTTTATTGAGGAGAAGCTATTCAAATGAGGCAAGGGTCAAGTTTCAAGGGACTGAGTCTAACTTCATGGTGTCTGCTGTCAGCAGGTTGACTGACATCTAGGAAGGCCACACCCAAGGGCAGAGTAAGAGAAGAAGACACACAAAGGGTGTTTCCATGGAACATTTTATCCCAAACAGGGTAAGGGGTTAATATCACAAAGGAACAGGTGAGCATAGCTCCACCCATGGGGATTTAGGAAGGCCTGCCCATGCACGAAGACACAGTCGCTCGCACCCTAAAGATCGGGGCTATCCAGATCACAGCATGACCACCGATGCCGCACTGGTCAGCAGGGGAGTCAGACACAGTCATGTGCTAGTTTGGCCTCCCACACAAATTTATGGGGCTGAGGTTGTGGGTCAGTGGTAGAGCATTTACCTAGCATGGGTGAGGCACTGGGTTCAGCACCACATATAAATAAAATTCCATCAACAACTAAAAAATATTTTTTAAAAAAATTAGTAACAAATTTAATGGCTTAAAACACTTCATTCTCTCCCAATTCTAGCAGTAGAAATCTGAAATCAAGGTGTTGATAGGGCCTTGTTCCTTTTAAGGCTCCGAGGAGGATTCATTTCTTGCTCCTTCCAGCTCTGGTGTCTCCAGGCTTCTTTGGCTTGTGAGTAATGTCTCTCCAATATCTGGCTCTTCCTCTTCTGCAGAAGCAGGGCTGTAGCTCAGTGGCAGGTATTTACCTAGCATCGCACCAGGGCCTAGGTTTGAGCCTAGCACCGCAACAACAGAAGCCTGCTTTCTTATAAAACCTGTGATTATGTGTAGGTCTCTCTCAAGTAATCCAAGAAAAATGCTTTTCTCAGGATCTCAAATTATATCTTTTATCATACAAGGTAATACTTAATATTCCCTCTGCCACATAATGTAATATCCACAGGTTCTAGGGATTAGAATGTTGACTTGTTTTTTGGTGGCCACCTTCCAGCCCACTACCTATCCTAATTATAAGAACAAAACATTCTTTTCCAGTACTGTGATCCAACCCAGGGTCTGGCACATGCTAGGCAAGCGCTCTACCACTGAACTATTCCTCAGCCCCTAAAATACTTTTTAAACAAACAGGGAGATGAGAATATGAAACGAGCATCAGATGATTTTAGCAAATTCTTATTTTGTTACATGTGAAATGACAGGAGTTTCTTTCTCTCTCTCTCTCTCTTCTTTTTTAGTTATAGTGAAGGAGACATTCTGAAGTATTTGGTTAGAATAACATGATGTTTGTTATATCAGAATTTTGTTTTAAATTATTGCAAACGAGGGCTGGGAGTGTGGCTCAGTAGAGTGCATGCTTTCCATGTGCACCAAAAAGAAACAAAACCCCAAATCCTCCAGATCTGACCATTTCCCATGGAAAACATAAATAGGTGAACCAAGATTTAGCCACATTTTCATAACTGCTGAAAGGGCTGGAGTACATAAATGTTCATTATGCTTTCTCTACCTTTTTGTGTCTTGAGATTCCCATAAAAGTCTTTTTTGTATAGTAGCTGAAAAAGATACAATTATCTACTGAGGATCCAAGATGGTGGGCTAGAGAGAGGCTGCATTCTGTGCTGCTCCATGACCTGGGATCAAGTAGGAGTTATTAGAGGACCCCTGACAGCTGTTCCCACACAGGAATCACGGCCTCTGTGCCCACGCAGGTCTCCGGGCCTCAGCTTCAGCGCAGGACTCCTGGGCACTTGCCCATGCAGATCCTCCAGGTGACTGAGCAGGACCTCCAGCATCAGCACCCCCGCAGGACCTCCGGCCACCACTCCTGTGTGGACCCCCATCTACCAACGTGGGGCTGTCCCAGTCACCTCCATCTGGAGACACTGCAACCACTGCCATAGTCCTCTACGCGCAGTAGCCTGCACCTGGGGACAACACACAGCGTCTGGGGACAGTGGCAATGCACAACACTGCATGCCCCAGAGCTGCATCTCTGAACATGCCGCCTAACACCACCACCTGGCCCAACTGGACCTGACACCCCATCGCTGAAACGAGCCACCTCTATCTTGGGACACCTTTGTCACCATCTTTAGTTGGGCAACTCCCAGCTTGGAACAGGGGCTAGGGCCTAGAAGCAATATCAAGGTACCTATCATCCCCAACTGCCTCCTCTCCCTGGCAGCTGCTAACTGGGCACAGTGCATGCAGCTTCACAGCTGTGCCATAGCATGCAAAACCTGGTCATGAACTGCCCACTACAAAACAGCTCTCCGCAGCAGGTGCGCAGCCCCCAGAGCGCAGCCCTCAAGACCCCTGGAGAGAAAGGTTCCTGATTAGGAAGTAGAAAGGGAGGGGATGAGTGAGATACAGTTAAGAGACTAGAGACCAGGAATTGTGACGTCTACAGGTGATGCCCACATCACACCTGTGGACCCCAAAGGAGATCCTTGGGGTAGAGTTTCCAATTGGGGACTGGCAAGTGCTATACCCACCCCACCTCCAGGATCTCCGCCCCCAAAACCAACTCTCCCATCCTAATAACCTTCACCATCTTGAGGGTGGAGATACCAGCAAACAACAGGCAACCCCACCTATTGGATGAGAAGGGAAGCAGGAAAGATACTGATCTCCAATAGAAACCATCCTTATAGCTTCTTCAAGATTTGTTTTTCCTCTCTTCTCCTGCCCTCACATCCCCAACATTCGTAAAACCAAATACTTTTCATGAATTAGGCTACTGAGGACTCGGATGTCTGAATAGTATATTATAGTTGTGTATGTTCTTTTATCTCCCAGTTTTACATTTTTAATTTTCTTAGTATTTCTTTGGTTTTTTACTCCCTCTATTGTCTTCCCACTTACTTGTCTCCCCCCAAATAACTTTCTCTTTCTTCTCCTGCTACTTCTTTTGTTTTTTTTTTTTTAAAAAAAATCTTTATTTACTTATTTTTATGTGGTACTGAGGATCAAACCCTGCGCCTCACGCATGCGAGGCAAGCACTCTACCACTGAGCTACAACCCCAGTCCCAACTTCTTTTTATAATATTTATTTTTTAGTTTTAGTTGACACAATACCTTTATTTCACTTATTTATTTTTATGAGATGCTGAGGATCAAACCCAGGGTCTCGCACATGCAAGGCAAGCGCTCTACTGCTAAGCCACAACCCCAGCCCCCTCCTACTGCTACTTCTTTAGATTCCTCTTTCACACTTCCTAAGATCTAATAGCTCTATATCCTCACCTCTTACCCCCTCAACATCTCATCTTATACCTCACCCCCAGTTCTTTATCCTTCATCAGAAACTGTAGCCCCTTTTGCAAACCTACTATTTATATTATAGATAATAATCGAACTCTCCATTTCTGTGTATTTTGATAAAACTGTAAAAATCTTAATAGCAGTTATTTGGTTTAAGGCTGTATATTATTTGTATTGGGATCTGTTAATACCTTAAAGGAGAGATATTGGAATTCTGCAGGGACACCGTAAACCTATAGGGTAAAAACTGTAACACCTCAGATCTGCAATGCTAGAAGGGAAGACACATGAACAATATGAAAAATCAAGGGAAGAATGTGCCCAAACAAACGAAGATACTATATTATTAGAATCCATGGCCAGCACAACAGAAGAAATGACATGGAGTTCAGGATGTACATAATTAAAATGTTTTGTGAATTAAAGGATGATATAAGAGAGCAAATATAGGCAGCAAAAGATCATTTTGATAAAGAACTACATAAGCAAATACAGAAAGCAAAAGATTACTTCAGTGAGGAGACAGAGGTTGTAAAAAACAAAAAAACAGAAATCCTTGAAATGAAAGAAAAAAATAAACCAAATTAAAAACTCAATAGAAAGCACCACCAACAGATTAGATTACTTGGAAGACAGGACCTCAGACATTGAAGACAAAATATATAATCTTGAAAAGAATATTGACCACATGGTAAATATGGTAAGAAACCATGAGCAGAACATTTAAAAATTATGGGATAACATAAAAAGACCAATTTAAGAATTACTGGGATAAAGGAAGGCATAGAATTACAAACCAAAGGAATGAACAATCTATTCAATAAAGTAATAGCAGAAAAATTTCCAAACATGAAGAATGAATTGGAAAATCAAATATAAGAGGCTTACAGGACATCAAATGTACAAAATCACAACAGATCCACACCACAAGAGAAAGGAATTAGATTACATATAGGGGGGAAACAATTAGGATATCTGCAGATTTTTCAACCCAGACCTTGAAAGCTAGAAGATCCTGGAAAAACATATACCAAGAAGATTACCACTAAATAGGGAAGAGAGGTGGGAGGGAAAAAGAGGGAGAAGGGGAGTTGCAAGGAAAATGGAAGGAGACCCTCATCATTATACAGAATACATGTATGATGTTGTGAGGAGAAAAAGAAAAAAAGTGTGTCAAATTATATTGGATAGAGAGAAATGATGGGAGGGGAGGGAAGGGGAAGGGGGGATAGGAAGGGCAGCAGAATAGAATAGACATTATGATTGCTGTATGTATATAGGTGACTCTATGACCAGTATGATTCTACAATCTGTACAATCTGAAAAATTAGAAATTATACCCCAATTGATTCAAATGTATGAATTGCCAAGATCATTGTAATGTCATGTGTAGCTAATAAAAAAAAATAAAAATAAAATATAAAACTGTGGAAAAAAACAAAAAAACATATACCAAGCTCTGAAAGAAAATGGATACCAGCCAAGAGTCTTACATCCAGCAAAATTAAGCTTTAGATTTGATGATGAAATAAAAACCTTCCATGATGAATAAAAGTTAAAAAGAATTTACAACTAAAAGCCTACACTACAGAACATCCCCAGCAAAATATTCCAAGAGGAGGAAATGGGGAAGAAAAAAAAAAAAACAGGGCTGGGGATGTGGCTCAAAGGTGGAGCATTTGCCTAGCATGCATGAGGCACTGAGTTTGATCCTCAGCACCACATAAACGTAAAATACAGATATTGTGTTCACCTATAGCTAAAAAATAAATATTAAAAATAACAATGAAAATCAGCAAAGGGAGGTATTACACTAAAGGAAAAATCAATCAAAGGAGAAACCAAGTCAAGTTAAATACCAAAAATAAGCAAAAATGACTGGGAATACAAATCATGTCTCAATAATAACCCTGAATGTTACTGGCCTAAACTCACTAATCAAAAGACACAGACTGGCAGATTGGATTAAAAAAGAAAGAAAGAAAGAAAAAAAAAGACCCAACAATATGCTGCCTTTAAGAGACTCATCTCATAGGAAAAGACATCCACAGACTGAAGGTAAAAGGTTGAGAAAAAACATATCACTCACATGGACTGCAGAAACAAGCAAGGGTTTCCATCCTCATATCAAAAAAAAGTAGACTTTAAGCCAAAGTTAATCAAAAGAGATAAAGAAAGACATTTCATACTGCTCAAAGGAATCATACATCAATAAGACATAATGATTATGAATATATATGCCCCAAACAATGGAGCATCTACCTTCATCGAACAAACTCTCCTCAAGTTCAAGAGTCAAATAGACCACAACACAATAATTCTAGGTGACTTTAACACACCTCTTTCACCACTGGATAGATCTTCCAAACAAAAGCTAAACAAAGAAACTATAGAACTCAATAATACAATCAATGATTTAGACTTAACCAACATATATAAAATATTTCATTCATCAATGAGTAAATACACTTTCTTCTCAGCAGCACATGGATCCTCCTCTAAAATAGACCATATATTATGCCACAAAGCAACACTTAGCAAATACAAAAAGGTAGAGATACTACCCTGCATTCTATCAGATCATATGGAATGAAATTAGAAATCAATGATAAAATAAAAAAATAGAAGCTACTCCAACACCTGGATATTAAATAATATGCTATTGAATGAACAATGGGTTGCAAAAGACATCAAAGATGAGATTAAAAAATTCTTAGGGGTAAATGAGAACATGGATACAATATATCAAAATCTCTGGGACACTATGAAGGCAGTACTAAGAGGAAAGTTCATTGCATGGAATTCATTCCTTAAAAGAAGGAAAAGTCAATAAATAAATGACCTAACTTTACATCTCAAAGCACTAGAAAAAGAAGAACAAATCAACACGAAAAGCAGTAGAATACAGGAAATAATTAAAATCAGAGCTGAAATCAATAAAATTGAAACAAAAGAAACAATTGAAAAAAATGACAAAATAAAAATTTCTTTGAAAAAATAAATAAAATTGATAAACCCTTAGCCATGCTAACGAAGAGAAGTAGAGAGAAAACTCAAACATCCATGATGAAAAAGGAAATATCACAACAGACACTACAGAAATACAGAAGATAATTAGAAATTATTTTGAAAATTTGTACTCCAATAAAATAGAAAATACCAAACGCATTGACAAATTTCTAGAATCATATGATTTGCCCAAACTGAATCAGGATGATATACACAAGTTAAATAGATCAATTTCAAGCAATGAAATAGAAGACGCCATCAGAAACCTACCAGCCTAGAAAAGCTCATGACTAGATGGATACACAGCTGAATTCTACAAGACCTTCAAAGAAGAACTAATACCAATACTCCTCAAATTATTTCATGAAATAGAAAAAGAAGGAACACTTCCAAACTCATTCTATGAGACCAATATCACCCTGATTCCAAAACCAGACAGAGACATGTCAAAGAAAGAAAACTTCAGACCAATATCTCTAATGAACATAGATGCAAAAATTCTCAATAAAATATGGGCAAATTGAATACAAAAACCCATCTAAAATATAGTGCACCACAATCAAGTGGGGTTCATCCCAGGGATGCAAGGTTGGTTAAACATACGGAAATGAATAAATATAATTCATCATATCAACAGACTTAAAGATAAGAATCATAGGATCATCTCAATAGATGCAGAAAAAGCATTTAACAAAATACATCACCCCTTCATGTTCAAAACACTAGAAAAACTAGGGATAACAGGAACATATCTCAACATCGTAAAAGCTATCTATGCTAAGCCCCAGGCCAACATCATTCTAAATGGAGAAAAATTGAAAACATTCCCTCTAAAAACTGGAACAAGACAGGGATGCCCTCTTTCACCACTTCTATAACATAGTTCTTGACACACTAGCCAGAGCAATTAGATGAAAAAAAAAAATTAGCGATATGGATAGGAAAAGAACTCAAACTATCACTATTTGCTGACAACATGATTGAATACCTAGAGGATCTAAAAAATTGAGCCAGAGGCCAGGAGTGGTGGCACATGCCTGTAATCCCAGCGGCTCGGGAGGCTGAGACAGAAGGATCACGAGTTCAAAGACAGCCTCACCAAAGTGAGGTGCTAAGCAACTCAGTGAGACCCTTTCTCTAAATAAAATACAAAATAGGGGATGTGGCTCAGTGGTCAAGTGTCCCTGAGTTCTATACCTGGTACCCACCCCCCAAAAAAAATTCCACCAGAAAACTAGAACTAACAAATGAATTCCACAAAGTAGCAGGATATAAAATCAACACACATATATCAAAGGCATTTCTGTATATCAGTGACAAATCCTCTGAAAGAGAAACTAGGAAAACTACCCCATTTATAATAGCCTCAAAAAAAAAAAATACTTGGGAATCAACTTAATGAAAGAGGTGAAAGATCTACTTAATGAAAACTACAGAACCCTAAAAAAAAAAAAAAAAAAACAAAGAAGACCTTAGAAGATGGAAAAATCTCCCTTGTTCTTGGATAGACAGAATTAATATTGTCAAAATGACAACACTACCAAAAGCACCATACAGATTTAATGCAATTCCAATCAAAACCCAATGACATTTCTCTTAGAAATAGAAAAAGCAATCATGAGATTCATCTGGAAAAATAGGAGATCCAGAATAGCCAAAGCAATCTTAGCAAGAAGAGTGAAACAGGTGGCATCACTATACCAGACCTTAAACAACAGCATGGTATTGGCACCAAAATAGACTGGGAGACCAATGGTACAGAACAGAGGACACAAGAGACAAACCCACAAAATACAGTTATCTCATATTAGACAAAGGCATCAAAAACATATTGGAGAAAAAATAGCCCTTTCAACAAATGTTGCTGGGAAAATTGGAAATCCATATGCAGCAAAATGAAATTAAGACCCTATCTCTCACCATGCACAAAACTCAACTCAAAGTGGATTAAAGACCTAGGAATTAAATCAGGGACCCTGCACCTAATAGAAGAAAAAGTAGGCCCGAATCAAAGTGGAATTAGGCCCCGATTTCCTTAATAAGAATCCTAAAGCACAAGATTTTTATAAAATCAAGAATCAATAAATGAAATGGATTCAAACTAAAAAGTTTCTTCTCAGCAAAAGAAACAATCAGTGAGTTGAATAGAGAGCCTACAGAACGGGAGCAAATTTTCACCACACGCACATCAGATAGAGCACTAATCTCTAGGATATGTAAAGAACTCAAAAATCTTAACACCAAAAACCAAAAACAAACAAACAAACAAATAACCCAATCAATAGTGGGCCAAGGAACTGTAGACATATCATCAGAAGATGACATACAATCAATAAACAAATATATGAAAAAATGTTCAACATTTCTAGCAATCAGAGAAATGCAAATCAAAACTACTCTTAAGATTTCATCTCACTCCAATCAGAATGGAAGCTATTAAGAATACATAAACAATAAGTGTTGGTAAGAATGTGGGGAAAAAGGCACACTTATACGTTGCTGGTGGAACTGCAAATTTGTGCAACCAATATGGAAAACAGTTTGGAGATTCCTTGGAATCAGCGATCCCACTCCTCGGTTAATACCCAAGGACTTAAAACTAGCAGCTACAGTGACACAGCCACATCAATGTTTATAGCAGCACAATTCACAATAGCTAAATTGTGGATGTCCTTCAGTAGATGAATGGATAAAGAAAATGAAGTATATATACACAACGGAATATTACCCAACATTAAAAGAGAATAAAATCATGGCATTTGCAAGTAAATGAATGGAGTTGGAGAATATTATGCTAAGTGAGCCAATCCCCCAAAACCAAATGCTTTCTCTAATATGTGGATGCTGATCCATAATGGGGATGGAGGGAGGGGAGCATGGTAGGAATGGAGGAAGAGGATAGGGAGAAGGGGAGGGAGGGGAAGAGAGGGGTCATGGGGGTAGAAAATGGTGGAATGAGATGGACATTATTACCCTAAGTACATGTATGAAGACACGAATGGTGTGACTACTTTGTATACAACCAGAGACATGAAAAAATGTGCTCTATATGTGTACTAAGAATTGAAATGCATTCTGTCATATATAACAAATTTTAAAAAATTATCCACTAAAATGAGACATTAAATCCATTACAGTGAACTGAAGACCTACTCATGAAAAATACTGTAAAACTAGGTCCATCGAGATACAAACTATTGAAGTTGGGCACAGTGGTACACACCTGTAATCCTAGGGACTTAGGCAAGAGGATGGCAAGTTTGAGGCCAGCCTCAGCAACTTGGTAAGACCCTACCTAAAAAAAAAAAAAAAAAAGGACTGGGGATGTAGCTCAGTGGTAGAGCACCCTTAGGTTCAATCTCTAGTCTCTCTGCCCTACAAAAAAAAAAGACAAATTATTACCTGTGCTAGAAAAGTCAAAATACTGATGGGTGGCCAGGCACGATGACATATATCTGTAATCCCATTTACTTCAGAAGTTTGAGGTCAGCTTGGCCAATTTAGGGAGATCCTGTCTTAAAATAATAAAAGGGCTGGGGAGGTAGCTTAGTGGTAGAGTTCCCTCGGGTTTAATCCCCAGTACTGTACAAAGAAAAAAACATAAAGAAAGGGTAGAGGATGGGTAATTTTTTCCTGATTTCTTAATATAATTTTAAAAAATATTTATTTAGCTGGACACAATATCTTTATGTGGTGCTGAGGATTGAATCCAGGGCCTCACACATGCTAGGCGAGGAGCGCTCTACCACTGAGCCACAATCCCAGCCCTTAACATAATTTTTAACCCAGAAATTTCAATTCTAGGAATTTGTCCTAAAAGAATAAGACAAACATCGTATAATGTACTATGTCCAATGATGCTGGAGTATATGTTTATGGCCATACACAGGAATACTATGCAGCAGTAGTTAAAATTATATATTCATTGACATGAAAATATATTCAATGCTGGACCTATCTCAAAAAAATCAAGCACTGGGAATGTAGTTCAGTGGTAGAGTTCAATCTCTAGTACTCATCACCCTAAAAAAGTTCAAGTGAAAAGGAGTTTGTAACTATAAACACATGCATGTGCACACTCTTCTGTATTCATTAACAAAAAGAAAAACATACATCCGAGCATGCACAGGGTAGAGGAAGGGAGCAAGATATATGAAATATTGACTTATTAACTCTGGGTAGTGAATTTGTAGAATTATTATTCCTTACCTTCTACCAATATTTCACTTTTCTACTGTGGATTCCTAATATTGAAGAAAATTACTTGGGGGCAGAGTGGCACCTTGGGACCAAAGACTTTATTATCACCATGCCCTTAGGGAAGGCAGTATGTGTGTTTGGGGATGGTAGTGGCAGAGCTTCCCGGGGTGTGTTTAAAAGCACATCTTTTCAAGAACTATGTATTGCTGCTTCTGGCACTTTCCTAAGTGTGTTCTGTTCCGTCAACAGTACCACAGATGTCACAGAAAAGGGTTCACTGTCCTTGTTTGATAAATGCTAGGTTAAGACATAAGTAGTATAAAACTTAGAATGTTTGCTATGCAGTCCCAGGAGGAAAGGACATGGGACACACACTATTCAAGCCACAGACCCTTTGTTTTGCAACCCATAAAAAGTAACAGGACTGCCAGGCGAGGTGGTGCTCACCTATAATCCCAGCAGCTAGGGAGGCTGAGGCAGGAAGATTGTGAGTTCAAAGCCAGCCTCAGCAATAGCAAGGCACTAAGCAACTTAGTGAGACCCTGTGTCTAAATAAAATACAAAATAGGGCTGGGGATGTGGCACAGTGACAGAATCCCTCCGAGTTCAATCCCCACTACCAAAAAAAAAAAAAAAAAGGTAACAGGCTTTCTACGTAACACACTTGAGGAATGCTAATGTTTACCCAAAGAATGAAGATTATTATGCCACATATTTCTATCCAGGATCTGAGGGCTTCTGGCCGTTTTCCTTGCATGCAAACCCCAATACTGCAAAAAGGGAAAACAAAACAAAAACCCAAATCATCACCATCACCATATAAACCTGTTTCTCCACCCATCAGTGGGCACAGAAATCACCATGATGATCACGATCCTCCCCCTTTTTCAAGCGGAACTCTCAAACCACATAGTAAGGCTAAGAATTGCTTGTGAAATTTTTGTATGTGCACTTATAATTTCATAATATGTGGTTTGCGTTGGTCACAACATAAAATATATTTATTACTATGAGTTGCAATAAAAAATTTGAAAGCCACTGAATTAAAGACATGAAATTTATTGGTAAATAGAGAGAATCAACACCTATACCAACACACCCCAAAATCTACCTTTTAATTAATTAAAAAAAGAAAATCATCAAAGCAATACAGTTAGCTAGATCTCCAACTTACAAGTGAGTTAAGTACCAAAAGTTTGAATTTTACGTGCTCGGAGAAACTGTTAATAAAGAGAGTGGGTCCCCAATTAGTTCACAAAAGGCAATTTAAACAGTGGGGCTTATTAGCTACAGTACTAAAGTTATTACAAACAACTTTCTCCATTTTGCTTGTTTGTGTTGGAGGTTCACTGTATCTTGAAGGAAACATTCTCCCCACACCCATGCCTAGGTCTCATCACTAAGCACATCCTCCCAGCACAAACAACCATCATTCCACTTGGCAGTCCCCAAGTTGTGCTTAGGACTTCAGAGAAGGAAAAGATCAGAGATTCCATAGCTATAACTGAGGTAGAATATGGGGCTCCCAAGAACACCTTCCAGATGACCCAGGTCTATTTCTCTTCCACCCCAACCCCAGCTCTGGCACAAGGTCAAGCATGAGAAAGATACTTACTCACAAATTGTATATGATTTTTATCTTTATTGATTTTTAAAAATATCTTTGTTTTATTTATTTATTTATGTATGTGGTGCTGAGGATTGAACCTAGTGCCTTACACATGTGAGGCAAGCACTCAACAACTGAGCTGCAACCCCAGCCCATCAGTGGTAGAGTGCTTGCCTAACATGCGAGAGGCCCTACACTCAGTCCCCAGTACACAATAAAAAAGGGAAACGTGGTGTGTGTGTGTGTGTGTGTGTGTGTGTGTGTGTGTGAGAGAGAGAACAAAAAGAACCATGGTTTATTGCACCTTTTATTGGGTCCCAAACTACTACAATTTAAAAAATAAAAATCACTGGTTTTAATGCTGCTAACCTGCTACTGATATAATCAATAGCTACTTTTATCACCTGACCATTTCTTTTGTAAACTGTTTAGACATAAAGGTTCTATCACCAACATGCGGCTTTGCATCAAGGAAGACATGTCAGTGCCTAGGGAACCCTGGCCTGCTGTATTTCTCCTTAAATACAGGAACTTACGGTAAAAAAAAATCCTACTCTCTAGCTTAACACTGTGATCCTACCAATTTCATTATGTCCTGGAAGATTATTTAGAGTTTTTCTGAAGAGTAAACATCAATGAAAAGGTCAGTGAAAGCTGCTCTTAAAAGGCCCCTCAAATACTCCATCAGCTTCCAGCGTCTTTCATCTGGGCAGAATACAAACTTCCATTCCAAACCAGACTAACCCATCGTGGCACAAATATAAACCAAGGTTCTAAATTATCAAGTGAAATAGGATGATGCCCAGTGGAAATCAGGTGCCAATAGAGTGCAGACCCAGTAAACCCCCTAGGCTTTTTTGGCTGTGGCAGCTGCTTGATCTCAATCCTCACTGGCCCAGCCCTATGAGCCCCGGGGAGAGGGTCATGGCTTCAGGAAGGGTGCTTTGTGCAGCCCCAGCCTGAGGGAGAGTTGGTACAATCACCTAGCCCTTTAGTTCTCACCTGACCACACAGCCTCTGATCTGGTCACCTAGTAGGCATAGCAGCATCAGTTCACATGGCAGGCACCACATCCCATACCAGGACTTTTAAAGTCACAGGAAAACTGGTTGCGATAGTTATATTGCATCCCAGGCCCTCCAAGTGGTAGACATTTAGATTAATAGCTGACACACACCCAATTTTTCCAGTTTTACCTCTCACTTTTATGTACCAGAACAAGTTTGGAAGGTTAAAGCAAGGAAAGGGTGAGAAATCACTTCAGCATATACTTTTCAGGTTCTGCCAGACAACCTTTTATTACATCATAAAAGCAACACTAGGCACTAGATCTTGCAAAATATGTTCTGACCAACTCTAAACTTTCTGAAATTAAAACTGCATAACCACATCTGTAATATTTTTAATGAACAAAAAGTTAAATACAAACTTTCATATGCAAAATAGACTATTATATAACCTCAGAGCCAAGTGCTACGTCTTCTTCCACAGATCTGAATAGGGGTGGAGTGGGGGATGTTAATCTTAATGAGTAAAAAACTGCATTTTAGCTAAAAAAAAAAAACTTTGAGGAAAAACAGAGCTTTAAACTGAATACTGTCCTGTGACATGGAGAGCTCTGGCCAACCCTTACTGAGGTTTATGTTCAAACACATATAGGATGAAAATGAAGATTTAGGGTCTATAGTTACTTTGAATCCAGTTTCAAGAGTCAGCCAAGTCACCTCAATTCCAGAAAGGGAAGTGTCTCTAAGATGACCATGACACTCTTCTGAAGACACATGGATGGCCAGACCTCCTTGGCCACACTGCTACTTCTCCACAACACTGTGCCGATGCTGGAGTGTCATATTTCCTCTGAAAGGCCATCGGCCCGACAACACAGCATTTTTGTTTATCCTGGCATTTTCCAGCCTCAAAAATGGGGAGATCCCTTACTTCAAGTTGGCAGTTACTGCTCCAGCATTAGAAAAGTTAATTAACATTTCCTTCCTCTCTCCACTGATGTCCCTCCTGATCTTCAGCAGGGAGTGGCAGTTTGATTAACATTCCTTTCAGAAATAAATAGTTCAAACAAGTAATTTAGAGTTAACTGTAAAAGAGCAGTGGAAAATGGCCACTGCCCAATATTTGCAAATGAGTGAGCAAATGAATGCACGTGAACAAACACACAGGAAAAAAAAAAAAAAAAAACAATTCATAGAATAAATCCTGCATTTCCCACATTCATAGGGAAAGAACTCTTTAAAACAAAAAACATAATAATTAGCGTTTGTTCTTGTGTGGGTTGAACAGTCCAGGGCTCTGAGCAGGCACAGCCTTACAGACAGGGTTGCAAGCAGCCCCTCCACACCCCAAGTCAGGACTGTAGTGCAGCGAGGGGCCTCCATGCACTTTTGACAGCTCAGTACCTGTGAGAGAACAGAAATGATGCAGGGACTTTTTAACCCACAATGCATGAGGTATATGGAAACGTCCGTGAAAGAACCACCAGCAGCTAGAGGGAGCAGGCGGGGCTTTCTCACAGCAACTGCTGATGAAGGATTTCCCACACCATCTTCTTCCGGAAGAGAGGCATCTGGTGCTGCAAAAAATCCCATAAACAATGCACTCAGTTACACACTGATGAGGGCAGCATCACAACCTGTAGGTGTCATCATGTAAACGAAGTGGGCTGTCCATGTCCTTATGTCAGCCTTGACATTTTTACATCATGGCATAAACCTTACAAAGCATAATGTTCATAATCATGGGTTTGGACCTCAGCATTGGGGGAAAAAAATACATGTGTATCAAAACCAGAAATGTCCAAGAGACAACAAGCAACTTTTCTATTTAAATGTACTTTTGAGGGGTTGGGGATGTGGCTCAAGCGGTAGCGCGCTTGCCTGCCATGCGCGCAGCCCGGGTTCGATCCTCAGCACCACATACAAACAAAGATGTTGTGTCTGCCGAAAACTAAAAAATAAATTTAATAAAAATAAATGTACTTTTGAAACGTTCTATGGTGAACATTATTTGCTTTTATATGAAAAAAGTGGCCTTTATTTATATAAGGAAAATTTTGATCTACAAATTCCTGTTTTATACACTGCCAATTCTGTTAAAAAAAAAAAAGGTTCTTCCCTTGAAATCTCAAGTTCAGAGAATAATCAACTCCTTGCTAAATTTAGCAGCATCAAAAAATGAAATGTAGCTGGGTGCAGTGGGGCACACCTATAATCCCAGCCATTAGGGAGGCTGATGTAGGGAGATCACCAAGTTGGAGGCCAGTCTCAACAACTTATTGGGACCCTATCTCAAAATAAGAAGTAGTAGAGCGCCCCTGGGTTCAATCCCTAGTACTAAACCAAACAAATAAATAAAAAAAAGAGAGATGTTTTGCTTAATGATACTGCCTTAACTGACAATAACTGCATAGGCTATTTTTTAAAAAAATATTTATTTATTTTTTTAGTTTTCGGTGGACACAACATCTTTATTTGTACGTGATGCTGAGGATCGAACCCGGGCCGCAGGCATGCCAGGCAAGCGCGTACCGCTTGAGCCACATCCCCAGCCCCTGCATAGGCCAATTTTTGAAGCAGCAAAACAAGACAACACCAAAATAACCTGTAACTCAACTGCCTACCCCCTACCTTCTGATGAATTAGAAGTTTACACCCTTAATGTACTATTATAAATAGTTGGGTACATAACTTTATTATAAATTACTAGTGAGTTCCTGGTATGGGGTGGGAAGTCTTAATTTTTTTTTTTTTTGGTACTAGGAATCGAACCTAGAAACCTGGAGGCACTTAACCACTGAGCCACATCCCCAGCCCTTTTTTGTTTTTTATTTCAAACAGGGTCTTGCTAAGTTGCTTAAGGCCTTACCTAGTTGCTGAGGCTGACTTTGAGCTTGTGATTCCCCTGCCTTAGCCTCCTGAGCTGTTGGAATATGCCACTGCACCTGGCTATTAATTTTTTTGAATAGTCAAAACATAGAGTAAAAAAACTGTACATTCATTCTTAGTCAAACTGTGCCTTTCCTTTAGACTGCAATTGTATGAATTCAGCAATTGTATGAACCCTGGTTACTTCATGCTGTGCCAAAGTTTTGTTTGGCAAACATCAGATTGAGATCTGCTGAAGAGAAATATATTTTAATGCGGGTAATACTTATTTGTAAAAAGGTTCAGCATCCACCATTAGAAACAGAAATTCTCAAGAGTTCCCAATATACTTGAATTTTCACTCAAATGTAGAAGCATGGGGAACCCAAACTAACCAGAACAGAAAGGAACAGCAGTATTCATGGTTATGTCTTAGACCTGAGGCTCACGTTTTCACAAGGCCTAATTTTTCCTTTTTATTACATATTCTCACATGCCTCCCTCTTTAGCTAAAAATACATATGAACCAGTGAACAATGAAGTTCAGAAACATGAAAATTATCCCATTTTTCACCAGAGACCAGGATAAACCTGAGAACAGATGCTAGGACAAACTCTGATTCTGGCAAGAGCAGAACTATGCCCAAGGGTTACTGCAATAACACTATATAGCAGAGCAACTACTATAACTGAGGGCTTAATGTGTGCCAGGCACTGACTAGCAAAGTGTTCCACCTTGTACAGTAACAAGGAAGTGGATAAGGAAGGATCTTTACTCACCTGAGTAAATGTGATAGGTTTGTCCCTAGAAATATAATCTGCATATTTACAAGTAAACATTCCACAATCACTCCCATTCAACTGTTGAGGAATCTCCTAAAATTACAAAAACAAAGAGAGGAAGTGGTAAAGTATCGCCAAATACAACAACTTCCTTAGATTTTTTTCTAAATATCTAAATACTGTGGAAAAACAGTATTATAAAGGTAAATGTTAAATCTAACATTGCACAAACACACAGACACACACACACTAACACAATTAGCTTTACTCCTAAAAATCCTAATCATGACGTAAGAGCATGGGACCCCATGGAAAATGTTTTTTAGGAGAAAGGAGAAAAGCAAAGTAAGAGTTCCATCTCTTAGCTCTCATTCAAAGAAACTAAACTGAGGGCTGAGGGTACAGCTGAGTGATATGACAGAGCACTTGCCTAGTTACTTAAGGTCCTGGTTCCATCCCCAGCACTTAGAAAAACAAAAGAAATGAAACCAAACTGGAAGGTGTATTACTAGGAACAGGAATGCTAGTCAGAATTATTTCAGAAAGTTATAACTTTAAAAAAGGTTATGTGTAGGTTAATCAAAGAGACACTTAAAATGTAACTAACCTACTTGGAAATTGCAGTTTATCTTCTCATCCTAGCCAGGAAAACAGGCCTACTGCTTTGGACCCCTATCAAGAGGAACAGACACAAAGCACCAATAAAAAATAAGGGGTTGAGGGTGGGGAGAAAGAGGGACAAGTAAAAAAGCCTCTGATAAGCTTTAACCCATTGCAATCTGTCCCTTAAGCAGAAACAGAACTTGCTGCAAGCATCACAATGCCTGACAGAGTAGTGCACACCAGTACAGTAATCTCAGTCACTTGGGAGGCTAAGACAGGAGGACTGAGCCAAGTTCAAGCCAGCCTTGGCAACTTAGCAAGATCCTGTCTCAAAAAAGAAAACAACAACCCCCCCCCCAAAAAAAAAAAAAAACAAAAACACAAACAGGGAGAGGGGTTGAGTGAGGATACAGGAATATAGCTCAATGATAAAGTGCCCCTGGGTGCAATCTCCAGTACCTGGGGGGATGGGGGAGGAAGGGGAAAAGAGCATCATAAGCCAAAGGTGGAAAATTTCAAACCCACAGGAGGTAAGCTTACATATCCCCAGGGCCTATCTTATCCTAATCTTGACCAACCCTTTATACACTTGGGCTGTTAGTCATAGAGTACAAGATAGTAAGACACTGATTCCACTGCTAGAAAACAAACATACTCAATGACAAAAGCACCATTTTTTATTCACAGAAATACAGTTGATTGCTGTAAAAAGAAAAGACAGAACATGCACACATCCCATACATATGCTAGGTGCCTCATACTTTTCTCCCTGGGCTGGCATCTCTCAGAGGACACAGAACTACAGACTCCAATCTACAAAGGAAGAGTATTTGTTTTTTTAAATTACATTTTCCACACCAGAACACAGTACTGATCCTATTCGACTCATACCTGTCCTCTCCTCAGGAAATTTCAAGGCTCAACTTCCAAATGATTTAATTTGGAAATGGAAATGCTTTTGTATGAAAATAGTGGAGTCATCATATACAGGTTAGGACTAAAATGGAATTCATGTGGCTAACTTTAAAGCGTAGTTATTAGGATTCAAAGAGGGACACATTTTCAAATCTTAAATTGGAAGGAGATTCAGCATGCTTGACTCTTGAAAACCCATGGCATGAGACCCTAAACCCAAATAAACAAATCCCCAGATAAATTTTGGACAACAACTTTAAACTTTCATTAGTACTAAGAAAAGTAACTGACTTAAATTTATTTATTTTTTTGTTTTTGTTTTTCTATTTTTTTTTTTTTTTTTACTGGGGATTGAACTCAGGGGCACTCAATCACTGAGCCACATCTCCAGCTCTATTTTGTATTTTATTTAGAGACAGGGTCTCACTGAGTTGCTTAGCGCCTCGCTTTTGCTAAGGCTGGCTTTGAACTCACAATCTTCCTGCCTCAGCCTCCCAAACCGCTGGGATTATAGGTATGTGCCACCGCACCCAGCTTGTTTTTCTAATTCTGAGATGTGCTTGTGTGTGTGTGTGTGCACGCGCTCGCGCGCACACTATCTATATTTTAATTTGACATGACTACAGCCATCTTGAGCCATAACTGCCCCTGAGTAACTCTCAGTTTTCCTCACTTGTCTCCCAGCATACTTCAAATAGACAAAACAGTAGAGTAATACGTGGAGTATTACAGCCAGACTCTGGCAGAGTAAGTGAAAGCAATGCATCTAAAGTCTTTCATAGTCACTTGAGATAAACATGATTATCTTGGCTTGAATTAAGTCACCTACTTCCCAACTACTTTATAAATTATTCTGACCCAAATCGTGGATATCTACCCGTCTTGCTGACACCTAGGACCATGCTTCTGTCAGTAAGTGTCCAATTACTAGCACTCTGCAATCCTGGATCTATCTACCTCTTTCTTGGATCTCATGGTACCTTGGGACTGATTCTCATATAGTGGAACTGGGTTTTTCCAAAAACCAGTTTTAATAGAGTTAATAGATTTGGAGCAAGATAGTGTTAGATAAAGACTAAGAAGGAACTATTTTGGTTAAATAAATGGCTGAAGATTTGGAACTAGGTCATTTTTAAGATCTATACTTTAGGACTGGGGGTGTAGCTCAGTGGTGGAGTGTGTGCTTAGCACTCATGAGACCCTGAGTTCAATTCCCAGCACCCCACACACACACACAAAGATATACATTTAGGCGGCTGGGGTGTGGCTCAGCTATAGAGCACTTGCCTCCCACTTAAGAGGCACTGGGTTTGATCCTCAGCACCACATAAAAGTAAATAAACAATAAAGATACTGTGTCCATATGTAACTAAAAAATATTTTTTTAAAAAAAGATGTATATTTAGGAGAATGCATGCTATGCATGCTTAAAGCAGTGAGTGAAGTGAGGATAAGAAAGAAGCCAAGACTGAATAAAATGATACTGTCAGTAAATGAAACAAAGTAGGCCAAATATAGATAAACATCACTTACATGTGGCTTCATGCTGTAGTGGGTCCACTCTAAAAGATTTAGATCAATATTTCTTTTGGTCTTACTTTCATCCTGTAAATACTGACTAAAGAAAACAAAAACAGCAAAGAATGAATATATCAATGAATTCCTAGGAAAATGACCATTGTGACAAAGGATTTTGTGATGTTTAACAGATATGCCATTCTCAATCCCAGTTACATTAGATTTTTTTAAAATGTGACTGCTTTTGTGTCTTTAATTTTCTAACAAAAATTGTACATGAAAAGACCACTATAATAACCACTCCAGAAATAATTACTATTACCAAATTGTTGTAATGTACCTGCATACATAAGTTTTTGTTTGCTTGTTTATTTATCTGGGTACTGGGGATTGACCTAGGGGTGTTCTACTAACAAGCTACATCCCTGGCCCTTTATATTTTTTAAACAGTGTCTTACTCTAAGTTGCCCAAGGTAAACTTGAATTTGCGATCCTTTTGCTTCAGCTTCCCAAATCACTGAGATTATAGGCATGCCCTACTGCACCTGGCTATACACACAATTTTAAAACACACACTTTATTCTCAGTGGTGCACACCTATAATCCCAGCAACTTGGGAGTTGAGGCAGGAGGATCAAAAGTTGGAAGCCAGCTCAGCAACTTAGCAAATCTCTCTTCAATTTAGCAAGACTCTGTCTTAAAATATAAGAAGGATTGGGGATGTAGCTCAGTGTAAAGCACCTCTGGGGTTCAATCCCAGGTACCATTAAAGAAAAAAAAAAGCCCTCATTTAACAACTTGCTTTTTCTCAGTTCAAAATCAATATGACATAAGATACATGTCCTGAACTCTTGAGAAATTAAAAGGCAAGAAGACTGTTCTGAATTAAAGGAGAGACTAAAAAAGACATTAAAAACATGTCTGCACCCTGATTGGCTCTTGGACTGATGGGAGGATACAAAGGATACCTGGAGAGGCTGTGGTTTTGGCTCAGTGCTAGAACACTTGCTTAGCATGCGTGAGGCACTGGGTTTGATACTCAGCACTGCATATAAATAAATGAATCAAATAAAGGTCTGTCAACATTTTTTTTTTAATTTTTAAAAAAGATACCTGGAGGTATCAGAATATGGACCATATATTACATATTAATGATTGTTATAAGTGTGATAGTAGCATTGTGATTATATAGGAGAATTTCATTATTCTTAGGAGAATATATATTTACCTACTAGGAATGATTAATTTTATCCACATCTTTAGGTTATCAAATTCAGCAACCTAAACATCAGTCCTAATCCTAAGGTGCATAGAAGGTAAGCCTGCATTAGACCAGGACATACAGTTTCAATGGGTGCAGTACTGTTCCAAACAGGGTAAAACATAGTTCCTAGGGGATAAAAATCATAGATATTTCAGTGGGTTGTAGCCTTCCAAAACTCAACTCACTCAGACTTAATCATTAGTATAATTTTTTCTTATTATGGAAAAATTAAATTAAAATTTTCTCCTGGTGGGTAAGATAATGAAAAAAAGATTGAGAAAAATCGGACTAGGTGCATCAGGAAACAAAAACTATATGACTATAGTATGACTATAAAAAAGTATGGACTTTTTTTTTTTCTTTTTGGTATCCTGTTATAAGCAGAAAACAAAACTGTATTGTGTGATTTCAATAAGCAGTAATAAGCAGTTCCTATGTATGCAATAATATATTAGTACATGTGTTTATGCACTCACAAATACATATGCACATTCTATATTTTACATAGGAAAGACTAGAAGGATTATATATAATTTGGTGTATCTTCTGATTTTTAAAAATTTCTTTTTTGTTCAAGATAAACAATCATAAATATAAAGATCATTTTTTTTTTTTTAACTGGGAATTGAATTCAGGGCCTCATGTGTGCTAAGCAAGTGCTCTATCACTGAGCTTTAGCCTCAGTGATTTTTTATTTTTAAATGGGGTCTTGCTAAGTTGCTATGGCTGTCCTCAAACTTGTGATCCTCCTACCTCAATCTTGAGTCACTGGGATTACAGGTGTGCAACACCATACCCAGTTGAAAAGATCTTGTACAATAAAACAAATTGCAGGGGGGAGATAAATGAACTAATTATGGTTAAGAACAACTTTTCTTTGTAAGATTCATTTAAAAAGTTTACTCATTCTTACCAAGGTAAAAGAAGGGAGCCTGCAGGCTGGGGTTTTGGCTCAGTGGTAGAGTGCTTGCCTAGCATGTGTGAGACACTGGGTTTGATCCTCAGCACCACATAAAAATAAATAAATAAAGGTACTGTGTTCATCTACAACTAAAAAAAAAAGGAGCTTGTATTTGCTTCCAGCAAACAGAGGAAGTTCAAAAGGGTCTTATCTGGCCAGGTACTCCTGGGTGAACTCCTGGTTTTTTCCTCCACTACCACACACACACACACACACAAAAAAAAAAAAAAGTATGGTGGGGAGTGGGGCTTCTCTTCCTGATGTGCTACTTCCTTTCAAATTCATGTCACCAGTTTACAAGCTAATAATTATGCTTTAAAGGCAGGTTTCTAACAATTGCTACAGGAGGAGTACCTTCTTATCTGTGATTTTACTTTCTGTAGTTTTAGTTACCCATTATTCAAAGACATTAAATAGAAAATTCGAAAAATAAACAATTCATAAATTTTAAATTGCATACTGTTCTAAGTAGCATGAAGAAATCTTACATCATCTGCTCCAGACCATCTGGCACATGAATCTTCCCTTTGCCTAGCATATTCACATTGCATATACTACCTACCTGCATTTAATAGCAGTTTTGGTTATGAGACTGGCTATCCTGGCATTTCAGGGCTTGTATTCAAGTAACACTATTTTACTTAATAATGGTTACAAAGAGTAAGAATAATGATACACAGGAAGCTCCAGGGCAAAAAATATGGAAGGACAGATTAACTCTGATACTATGTGGCAATGCTATAGGCACATAGCAAAAAACATAGTATATGTAGGGTTCAATACTGTCTGTGGTTTCAGGCATCCACTTAGAGTTTATACCAACAGATACAGGGAGAACTACTTTCTGTATTTGAAATAGCTGCCTACAAACCACACATTATAATTTAAAAACTGCCTTTGGGTTCTATGAGATGAATCCAACTACTACGGAAAGCACAGAGACAAGAGTGGATTTCATAATTGATAGGACCAATACTCCCCAACTAATAATTCTTTGAATATCCAGAAGAATGTATCAATCCCAAAGAAATCTAATTTAAATCACAGGACTATATTAAGATATATTTTACATTATAAATACAAGATAAACTTTTTTTCAAAGATGCTATTAAATACGACTTCTCAGGTTCGATCAGCCAATGGGAAGACAGCTTTAACTGTATATTAAGGCTGCCATCCAGGCCTGGTGAGGTGGTGCATGCCTATAATCCCAGAGGTTCGAGAGGCTGAGGCAGAAGGATTTCAAGTTCAAAGCCAGCCTCAGCAACTCAAGTGAGGCCCTAAGCAATTTAGTGAGACCCTGTCTCTAAATAAAATATTTAAAAGGGGTGGCGGCGGGGAGCGGTGAGTACTTGGGGTTTGGCTTAGTGGTTAAACACCTCTGGGTTCAATCCCTGATACCAAAAAAAGAGACTGCCATTCAGAGCTTACTAAAATTAAATAAAAGAGATATCAACAAAAAGGGCACAATGAGACAACAGTGAAGTTTTCTAGCCTTACTTACAGGAGAATCTCACAGATCCTGTGGCCCTTTTGTCCCATAGAATCCAGGTATTTAAGACACTTTTTTCTTAGGTCCATCACCTATAATGGAAAGATGGCAACATGGAAAAGCTGAAATATCTTAAACATTAACAGAAACACAAAATTTAATTCCAAACAAAAAGCATCTTTAAAAAAATCAACACATGTACAAACATGGATTAATTTAGAAACATGTTGAGTTTTTAAAAGTTATAAAATATCACAGAGATATGAGTTTAATATTATATATTTATATTTCTAGATAAAGACCTAGAAGCTTTTTTGTTTCTTCTTCACCTTCACCTTTCTTCAACAAACCTATACCACCTTACCCATCTTATAAATGAAACTAAATATACAAATAAAATTACAAAACTTATCTCTTAGAAATGAAAGCTCCACAAGTATAAGAATCATTCTTCTAGCTTTCTAAGTTGTCCAACTTAAGAACTGATTAGGAAACTGGTGCAGTGGTACATGACTACTATTTCAGCAACTCAGGAGGTTGAGGCAAGAAGCCCAAGTTCAAGGCCAGCCTTTACCTGGGAAAGACTCTGTCTCAAAATAAAAAATAAAAAGGGCTGGGGATGTGGCTCAGTGGTGGAGGGCCTCTGGGCTCACCCCTCAGTATAATAATAAGTGAAGGATGAAATACGTAGGGAGCTGGGCACAGTGGTACATGCCTATGAACCAAGGAAGGAGGGTTGCAAGTTGGGGCCAGCCTCAGCAACTTAGTGTAACCCTGTCTCAAAATAAAAATAAGAAATAGAAAAAGGCTGGAAATGTGACTTGGTGATAGAATGCATGCCTATCAGGTAAAAGTACCTGGGTTCGATACCCAGTAATGCCAAGGAAAAAAAAGAATTAAGAAAAGACTCTTTAGAGTATGCCTTTCATACATATTATCGGCCTTTCACTGGACAAAGAATGACTTTCATCATTTAAGGAAACAGTTTGCATCCAAACTCCAACAATTAACCCTCTGAACTCACCACAAGGCTCCAATGTACCTTCCGATGAATAGGCACCAGAACAAGTTCTTGTTCAAAGAGATTAACCCCTTTGGTCCATCTTTTCACTGCTTGATAACCCCCAGACTTTAATTTAGGATAGAAGAAAGTGCTGAATACATGAAGTGCTGGATAGCCTTGCTTTTTATTTCTTTCCACTAGAAGATTCATGTAAAAATTAATAACCTATAAAATACCAAAAGAATAAAAGTTGGAACATGGCAACTTTTACTATTACTATTACTTTTACTATTACTGAAACTAAGTTTCTAACTTGAATTAATATGAATTAGAAAGTGAGGTGCTTGTTGGCTGGGGCTGTAGCTCAGTGGCAGAGATCTGAGGTTCGATCCCTAGCACCATATAAAAATATATAAATAAAGGCATGTTGTACATCTATAATAAGAAGGAGAAAAGGAAGGAAGGAAGATGAGGTGTTTAGGAAAGGTACTAAGGGGAAGTCTATGGAAGAGGACAGAAATAAACTGATCGGTGTAAAATGGGAAAGATTAAGAAAGAATGAAGGGCTAGAATGTATCTCAATAATAGAGCACTTGCCTAACATGCACAAGGTCCTGGGTTCAATTCCCAGAATGCCAAAAAAAAAAAAAAAAAAAATTGATTCTCAGATGCACAAGAGAAAAATTACAAAGATAGCAGAAGTAGCTACCTTTGTAAGATTCAGGATGTTTTTGTTTAAAAAACAAGCAAAAAAACCCTAAACCTTGTTTTACCAGCCTCTTATAATTGGACACAAAACACTCATAAGAACCAAGAAGTCTGTGCAATAATGAAAAGGTGAATATAACTCTATCACATAAGATTTTCAGAAAAATTAACTATAAGCAAATTTTACAGTATAGAAATTATACCACAATTTAAAAAATATTAACTGGAAAGAGTTGCCAAAATATTTATAGTGTATTTGAAAAATAATTTATTTTTCCTGTATTTTCCAAAACAAACACATTAAATTTATAATGTAAAATAAAACATTCTAGTTTTACCAGAATGTTTACCAAGGCAGGAGGATGCCACGTTCCAGGACAGCCTTGGCAATTTAGAGATAGCCTGTCTCAAAATAAAATTAATAAAAGGACTGGGAATGAAACTCAGATGTAGAATGTTCCTGAAGAGGAGAGGAGGAGAATGTGTTTATAGATAACTAAGCATGGGGGAGTGGAAACAAAGGCAAAGGGAAACAATGCAATGACTAAACAGTAGAGGAAAGGAACAACTAGAAATTTGCCAAGAATGAAGAGCTATCTGTTGCTAAACATGTACGTGTTCAAGACGACAATTAGGCAACTCTTTGAAGTTATCACTTGTTATGGTTTGAATCTGTGTATCCCTCCAAAATTCATACCAAATGGGATAAGAGGTTGGACTTTAGGGGAAGTGATTAAGGTATAACAGCTCTAATCTTATGGGTAGGATTAGTGCTTTTATAAAAAAGGTTGAATGCAGACAGCCTAGTTCCTTTTGCCCTCAGCCATATGTGAGGATTCTGTGTTCCTTCCTCCCACCATCTTATAAGCAAGGGATGGGGCCCTTACCAGAAATGAATCAGAGGTGCCCTGATCTGGGACTTTCCATCTTAAAGAGCTAAAAACAATAAATTTCTACTGTTGAAAGATTACCTCTGTAGTCTGTGGTGTTTTGTTGTAGCAAGATATCATTCAAGCAAGTACCTTCCATTTATTAGGGATAACCAGGATTCATAAAAATGTCATTAAAGACTTATAAATGAAGTGGTAGATAAGGACAGATGCACAAGAGAAGAATTACAAAGATAGCAGAAGTAGCTACCTTTGTAAGATTCAAGATGTTTTTGTTTAAAAAACAAGCAAAAAAACCCTAAACCTTGTTTTACCAACCTCTTATAATTGAGCACAAATCACTTTGATTATAGATAATAGTTAACCATGATAATAGTCAAAAGGGGAAGAAAAAAAGAAAGAGCTTACCTCATCATTGAGCCAGTGATAGTTCTTTAAGGTCTGGATATCTCCTCGAGTAATTCGCAATTTGAAAGCACTACTTAGGATCTCATCTGGTGGGCCATGGCCTAGGGCATTACTGATTTCTTTTTCCATATCCTGAATTAGAAAGTACAAAGGTTGCTATTTTAACAGAGAGCCATTAACAAATATTGAAAGTCAAACTAAAAAAAGTTTTCATCTCAGCAACACATGACACTTGAGAAAAAATACCATCAAAGACTTAGAAAATTCAAACTTAGAAAATATTCCAACTAAGCTGGGGGCATAGCTCAGTGGTAGAGTGCTTGCCTAGCACGCTTGAAGCCCTGAATTCAATTTGCAGTACACTAAAAATAAATTTTTTAAAAATTCAGACTTAGAACTACAAAGCAATCTTTATTAAAGATTATATGCTTGTTGACTAGATGCCTTCATTATTTTAAAGAACCATGTAGGCCAGGTGCAGTAATCCCAGCAACTTGGGAGGCTGAGACAGAGTTCAAAGCCAGCCTCAGTAATGGTGAGATGCTTAGCAACTCAGTGAGACCATGTCTCTATACAAATCAGGGATGGGAATGTGGCTCAGTGGTTGAGTGCCCCTGTATAGACAAATGCACATTTAAGCTACAAAATGGAATTTGTAAATACATTCAAAGTTATTTTCATCCTAATGATTTTTCTTTTTTTTAAATTTTTTTAGTTGAACATGGACACAGTACCATTATTTTGCTTATTTATTTTATGTGGTGCTGAGGATCAAACTCAGTGCCTCACATGTGCAAGGCAAGTGCTCTACCACTGAGCCACAACCTCAGCCCCCCAAATGATTTTTCTACTGATTCTCTCCACTGCACACAATTTGGTTACTTTATTTAGCTCTCTTTCCACCTCCATGTCCAATATATAGTTAATGCTTGAGAAATATACACTAAATAGGACCACCAATAACAAGACATCATTGGGGGGCAGGATTATGGGCTCACCTTTAAAATAAGAATTTTAACTATTTTCATTTCCTCATTTTCTGTTAAGTCTTTACTATTTTCAAATATAATAATCAATGACAGAGATGTTTCAGTAAGCCATGATCATTACTTAAAAAAACAGAAATACATTACATTTTTTCTTTTCTTTTGTCATACTGGGGATTAAACCTAGAGGCACTTTAACACTGAGCCATATCTTCAGCTCTTTTTGTTTCTTATTTTGAGACAGGGTCTTACTAAGTTGCTGAGGCTGGCTTTTAGCTTGGGATCCTCCTGCTTCAGCTTCTCAAGCTGCTGGGATTAGAGGAATGTGCCACTGCATCCAGCCCTAGACTTTTTTTGTTTGTTTAATTTTGTTTTAGACAGTCTTGCTAAATTGCCCAGGCTGACCTGAAACTTGCAATTCTCCTGCCTCAGACTCCTGAGAAGTTGGGATAATAGGCATATGCCACCAAGCCCAGCAAAGCATTCACTCTTTTCTCTCTTTTTTTTTAGTTGTAGTTGGACACAATACCTTTATTTATTTTTATGTGGTGCTGAGGATGGAACCCAGGGCCTCACACGTGCTATGCAAGTACTCTACTGCTGAGCCACAACCCCAGCCCCAAAGCATTCATTCTTAATGCCAATCCCATATCATATAACTCAATTTATGTTTGAAGAGTACAAAAAGAATCTGCAAAGAATCCATTATATTTGATCCATTAGGCCACCTTCCGAGAGCATCAATGACCAAGGTAGTCAAAGTGTGAAACAATCTTGACTCTATAATTTTTTTCAAACATTCATTCCTTGCCTGTAGAAACTCCTTAAAATAAAACATAACAAGTTAGGAGTAACTGAGGTTATTTTAAAAACTTGTGTCTTATTCTAATCAGCACAATATATAATACCTCTGAAAGTTCAAGGAGATCATCTGTTCTTCTATCCCTTTCTTTGCCTGAGAAATTCTTTTCCTTTGCCTCAAGTATTGACATTTTCCTCCTGAGTAATCCATTGCTTCCACTGCCCAGGCGGAGTCGAGCTGACACTTCTTCGGATAGGTCAGGCTCCATTCGGTGTCCCCTCCTCTGATCAAAAGTTTCTATATTTTATTGATATGCTTGATACTTGAACACATTACATATATTCCACAGGAAATAATATATAAAACAGTGTCATCTTAAAAGAAAAGAGAACTAGCAGATCCTCCAAGTGAATAAAGTAGATTTAGCAGAGCTGTCGTTCTGGCGAGACAGAATAAACAAGCTCTAGAGTTAAGGCTCAGAGACACTTCAATTACAAACCATAGAAAAGAATGCTCACCACTTTCCCTTAAAGTAGCAAGATAAGTAATTTCAGTTTTTCTATCCCAATTGAAATTAATGTGTTAATTTTTTTTTTTAAGTTTTAAAGAGTTTTTAAAATGTGACCTAAAAATCCCATCAGTGAGAACAAACTACAGCTACCCTTATGCTATTATAATTATAGGGGCTGGAGTTGCAGTTCAATGGTAGAGCACTTGCCTAGCATGTGTGAGGCACTGGGTTCAATCCTTAACACCACATATAAATAGATAGATAGATAGATAAAATAAAGGTACTGTGTTCAACTAAAACTAAAAATATCTTTTTTAAAAAAGTAATTACAGGACTGGGGTTGTGGCTCAGTTGGTAAAGCGTTTGCCTAGCACATGTGAGGCACTGAATTTGATCCTCAGCACCACATAAAAATAAATAAAGGCATTGTATCTGTCTACAACTAAAAATAATTTTTTAAAAGTAATTATATATTACATAAAAATGAATAAAATAGGAAGGTTAAACTGACCACCAATAACCAATAATATAACCAACCATGCCTACATAAGGAGCCTCCATCAAAGCCCAAAGATTGGGTTCAGGCAGCTTCTGTATGGCTGACCACATGCAAAAATTTGGAGTGGCATGACCACAAAGAGCATGGAAGTTCTACACCTATGCATCTCTTTCATCTGGTAGTTTATCTGTGTCCTTTGTAATACTGTTTATTGAAAAATGAGTAAACATGGGGGAAAATAAAAATGTACAAGTCAGTAATGTACCTCTTTAATTAATAACTACATTCAATTCAATAAAAAGAATTCTGCCAGCACCCCAGAAACTATGACAAGCTTTTTCCCTATTATAACTCTATGTAAACCTTAATATTAGATTTAAGTCATCTAGTAGGAGAAGTATTTTTAAAATAGGAAATTTATTTAGAAATAGAGTTTTGGACTAAAACCACCAGTCCTAAAACCCCTAGCCAGTATTCTTCATTCCAGCCAACTGTCAGGTATATTAGTCCTTCCCTCTGGTTCAGCAAAGATGGAAGAAGGATATTATTTCCTAGGCAAGTTCCAAGTACCTCCACTTTGTCCTCTCATGTTTAGTTCCCTTCTTCTTTCAGATTTTGCTCCACAGATAAAAACTGACAAACACAAAAGACTCTACTCTGAATCACTGAAAATGAAGAACTTAGAAAAAGGAAAGTTCTAAGATTTATGATGTAAGACCATGACTTAGCCTTTTAATTATTGGGGAAACCAAACTTGACTAAACTGATTAACACAAAGCAGTCACCTATGCTTTTATAATTTTATGTATCTAAATTGTGAAATAACATAAAACTTCAAGTTTGGATCTAAAAACACATCTCTTTTGGACATTGAATGTTTATCAAAATAGTGTGCCATTATTAAAAATGTTATTACTGCTATGGAGATCACTGAAACACTTTTTATTCCTAAACTTATGTAGAAATATAAAATCGGATTAAGCATTAGATTGCTAATATTTTCAAGTAAATCTGAAACCTTGACTCTGAAAACAAACTTCTGAAATATCTTTTCTAGAGACTTGTATGTTTTTTAAAGTTCTCCAAAAGATGGAATACAATACAGATAAGGGTTGGTATGAAGTCAGGCTGGTCTCTCATAAAGAAAGGTGACTGCTGAAAATATAAAAATCAGCAAGATATACACAAAAAGTTGTATATCTTCAAAGCTTCTTGCTTTTTGAAAGAAAGTAACAGAACAGAAATCAAAGTAATATATGCCTTCTATCTTATTTTACAAAGGTATCAAAACATAAATCCAGTGAATTTAAGAACATATATAAAACCTAACTAGGGTTTCTACTTACACCTTCATTTTCAAGTCTGATTCCCACCATCTTCTCTGTATCAGAAATTTTCCCTTTTGAACACCTGAGGGGGGAAAAAAATTAAGAGACTACAGACTTCTGCTAGATAATTTTAACTTGGTCCATATTAGACTACTTTTAGAAATGACTAATTTATAAACAAAAAATCGTCTGGATACATAATCCTCTATACCAGTGGTCAGCAATCTTTCTAAAAAGGACCAGATAGTAAACACTTCAGGCTTGGTAGATTTTATAGCTTCCATCACATCTTCTCAACTCTACCACGATAGTTTAAAAGCAGGAACAAATAGGATGTAAATGAATGAGCATGATCATGTTCCAATAAAACTTTTACCTGTTAAAAAAAAGCAGGGCTGGCTTGTGGCTCAGTGGTAAAGCACCTGCCTAGCATGTGTGGGGCCCTGGATTCGATCCTCAGCACCACATAAAAATAAATAAAAATAAAGGTATTGTATCCAACTACAACTAAAAAAAAATTTTTTTTAAAAATAAAAAATAAAAAAAAGCAGGTGGGCCAGAACTGGCCTGGTCCCTAGGCCATAGTCCACAAACTCAGATACAAAGAAACTATATCTAAAATCCTAAGACATACAGAATTACCTTCACTGGTCTTATATTAGAGATGCTCATTACTAAATATGCCGCCTTGCCCACAATCCTAAGCAGCAGCTACCCTTCCAAGTCCTAATGCCTAGGAGATTAAGGGCACACTCCAAAACCAGGCTAAGGCATGATTCAAGAGCTACTTATGGAAATGGACATCGTGGTGCTTACCTATAATCACCGCTACTTGGGAGGGTAAAGCAAGAGGATTGCATGTTTGGAGCCAGACTTGATAATTTATCAAGACCCTGTCTCAAAATACAATTTAAAAAGGGGCTGGGTGCCGCAGTCTGGCTGGGCACAAAATAACCGAGGCACTCGAGGCACTCGTAGGTTCAAACAGGAACTCCTTTATTGCCCGAACTCCACCGGCACTCCAAGTGCACTCCCCGGGAACTCTCCCAGCTCTCCACCGGGCTCCGCGAGAACTCAACGGGAACTCCAACTCCGAGAGAACTCAAAAGTAGCGAACTCCCGAGGCAGCAGGAGCCGCCCTATGGCCGGACAGCAGGGGTCTATATACAACTGAATACACAGCAGGTTTCAATCCAGCATCATCCAGTCACAGCAATTATACATAGCTTAACTTAATTATCATCATCTTAATGGCTCGCTGGCATCACCTCTCAACCACTCCTTCTGGCAAAAAGCTAGGCACCATCCTGACTCGACTCGGCTGTGGCTCTCAACAGCTGGGTAGGTTAGCTCAGTGGTCAAGCATTTGCCTAGCATTCACAAGGTCCTGGGTTCAATCTCCAATACCCTCCCCCACCACATACAGCTATTTATATACATGCACATATATGCCTGACCAGCTACCAGAGTTGAAGACAATTAACAATTTCCTCAAACCTAGCTGCTCATAACCTTATAAAGTGAGAAAATACATAAGAAAACAGAATTAAATGAACAATGTACCTCTTTTCACTTCTCATTGGACATAGAGGTCCTCTGGTTTCAGCAACTCTATCTGTGGGGATGGTAAAGAAAAGATTAAATGTTTCCTTTACTTCAATCACAGGCTAGAATTTCAATTTCCAGTTTTAAAGTATCAGAACATTCATTTACTCTGAAACACTGAAGTGAACTCTAAAGATACCAGCCTCCTCACAAACTAAGTAGTCTAAAATTGCATCAAACTAATCTTTAGCATAGGCTGACTGATAATAGTTCATTTGATAAATTATAATTTAGTATCATTCAGTAGACAGTTGATGAAGAAATATAGGCAGTTAACATAAGGAGTATAAGTAAATTAATTTTATATTCATAAAAAAGCCTCGTATTCTATGAATCAAATTCATCTTGAAACAGCTTTTTAAAAAATGAAACTCCTGGTACTAATAAGTATCAGTCAACGTCTTGAGGTTTAACAATATTTAAAGGCTTGGGACATCACCTGCCACTTGTATGCCAATTTTCAACCTCATAGGCACACTCTAACATGAACTAAGGTCCATACATTAAGACAGAGCTAGATCTGGGAACTCACATTGTTTTGGAAAAAACTGAGTTGCTCTGACTCCGTGATTCTGCTCCTCCCCCCAGGCTTTGGTCTTTAATGTGTCCATCTGACTTCTTTGAGAACTTAAAAACACAAAAAGCAAGGAAGATCAGATACAAAAGGAAAGGCTACCTTAAATATTCATTACCTCTGTCTGACAAGATTCTCCAAACGGACTACCTTTTAACATCTCACAACAACAAAGACGCAGCAACACAGTAGCATCTGGGACTTGGATAAAAGCAATCTAATCTTGATTCCAATGTTTCAGCCAAACTCTCTAACCTCCATTTTCTGTATTTGTAGACTAGATGTTCTCTGCTGGGCACACTGGTGCACACCTTATAATTCCAGCCACTTTGAAGGCTAAAGTAGAAAGATTGAAAGTTCCAGGCCAGCTTTAGCAATTCAGTAAGATTCTGTTTCAAAAGAAAAAAATAAAAAGGGTTGGGGATTGCCAGGTGCGGTGGTGCACACCTGTAATCCTAGCAGCTTGGGAGGCTGAGGCAGAAGGGTTTCAAATTCAAAGCCAGCCTCAGCAAAACCGAGGCACCAAGCAACTCAGTGAAACTCCGTCTCTAAATAAAATACAAAATAAAGCTGAGGATGTGGCTCAGGGGTTGACTGCCCCTGAGTTCAATCCCTAGTACCAAAAAAAAAAAAAAAAAGATTGGGGGTTGTTCAAAGGTAGAATACCCCTGGATTCAATACCAACATTAAAAAAAAAAAAAAAAACCTAGATGACTAAAAGAAAATTCTATCTGCTTACTCAGATTAAAAGATAAAAAAGGGCTGGAGACTATAGCATGGTGGTAGAGCACAGCATGCATGAGGCTTCAGGTTCAATTCCCAGAACCACAAAATAAATAATAAATAAATAAAAGATGAAACAACTTCAACTATATATTAAAACAAAACAAAACAAAACAGGGCTGGGGATGTGGCTCGGGCTGGGGATGTGGCTCAAGCGGTAGCGCGCTCGCCTGGCATGCGTGCGGCCCGGGTTCGATCCTCAGCACCACATACAAACAAAGATGTTGTGTCCGCCGAGAACTGAAAAATAAATATTAAAAAATTCTCTCTCTCTCTCTCTCTCTCTCTCTCTCTCTTAAAAAAAAAAAACAAAACTCTAAAGCAATACATTAAAAGCAGGAACCTAAAAAAGCAAAACAGTTTTGAGGATTTTGCCAAAATGACAAAGCCAGTAGTCGTTATCAAGCCTATTGCTGTTTTTTTTACAGTGGCTAGTCAAAATGGAGAACATACTAACATTCTTAAGAGAATTAAAACACAAGAAAACAAAACATGTTCACAATCAAAGTTAAAATTCTTAATGAATTTATTATTTCTGGCTTTAACAAGCTAAACAGTCCTGTGACTCTTTCTCCTTCAATTTGCTGCCACATATAATTTGTGGAATCTGTGTTTTCATACAACCTATTAGATTTACCAAGTGAATCTCAATCCTGAGCTCACACATTTTTGTCCTCTTATCACAGGCCAGACATCTCCTTCTGCCACTCTAGTTTATTTAATTAACAAGCAATCTTATAAGGAAAATCCTTATGACTTGGGTGACTTTAATCTTATCTCTAAAGTAGAGGGTTTCCACGAATGCTAAAATACAATCCATGAGATGCTTCAGGGAGTGTGTATGTGTGTCTTGCAGATGGGGGTGAGGCTGGGGGCAGAAGGAAAGAAAAAAACAAAACTTGAGGAAGTGAAGGAGATAGAAAAAGGAAGAAGAAAAGAGAAATGGGTGAGCAGGAGAGAAGAAGCAGGGGAAAAAAAGAGGCAGAAAGAGAGAGATTATGGAAAAATGTATGTGTTGGGAAGGCTGGAAAACTGCCCTTGGAAACTGACTTCAACCAGTAATCCACTTTTCTAGATTAGAAGTTCAAGTAAGAGTTCACTTGGACAAAAGATTCTACAGCTAACAGAAGACTCAAAAAACACTGTTCTATATAACGCGTTATTAGATATAATGTCCAGGCAAATTGCAGTGTTAAACTTTTTTTGTTCTGAGGAGGAACCTGTGCCATCAATCTCTCTCCAAAAACAGAAAAAAATGTCTAACAAAGAAAGCATTTGTCTTTTAATTTTTACCTGTGATGATGTGAAGTCACAGGTGAGATAGAGTTTCCATGACCACCTTCTTTAAGTCGCTCCAATAATCTTCGGTACTTCTCTCTTTCCTCTTTTTGAACACCCTGAATAAACGAAAGCAGGGTAGATAAATACTAACACATTAAATGTAAAAGCAAATCATAATCAGAGGTCAAATGCAGCCCTAAGATGCATTTTATTTGCCATCACAATCTTTTTAAAGTTTCTTGAATTAGCCATAAACTTTATTAATTTTTTTAAAAAGTCCAAAAACGCGGCCTCTTTTGAAAAATTAGATCATCAGCCTAGAGCTATATAGCACTATTCCCTTTAGATGGGCCATTTGCTCTCCATCTCATTTCACTCATTTAGCCATTTGCTAAATCTTAATGGCATCTGAGTTTTTGAATGAATTAGATTGAACAAAATTGGGTTAACTGAAAAAAAGATTAGCAAAAATAATCCACTTGCAAAATCAGAATCCGTAGCTTCCAAAATGGAACTGGTTTCTGTAAAATCACAAATGGCCTTTTACTGGCCACATCCAATGTATTTTTTCAGCCTTTACATTATAAAGATCTCCCTTTAGCATTTCACCACCAGCTGACCTCGCCTTGCCTTCCTAGACAATAAACTCTTCTGATTCTTCTTTTCTTTTCAGTCTCCACTGAAGGTTATTCCTTTTCTGCCTGCCATAAATGCCGATGGTTTTGCCCATATTGTTTCTCACACTACGTTCTTTCCCTGAATAATCTCATCAGCTCCCCTGATTTGAAAAACATCAATTGCAGAAAATTCAAAAATGTGTCTCTAACCCTGCCTTCTTCTCAAAACTCCCATCACCTATATCCAAGAGTCTACAGGAGAGGTCTTCTTGCATGTTGCACAGGCACTTTAAACAATGTCCAAAACTGAAGTCATCATCTTCCCCCTAAACACATAGGGTATCTTGGTCAGTGACACGTATTTATCCAAGACTGAAATCTGGGACTTAGGCTCTTCCCTCTATGTTATATAACACTTAATCAATTAAAAAAAAAAGTCCTTGTTAATGTTACCTATCACTATTTCTAGAATATATCTTCTCTGTCTACCCCACAGACATTTGCTTATTAATCCTCTCTCTAGTTTCTCACCTAAGAGACTGAAGTCTTTAACATTTCTTCTTAAAGTTCCCTCAGAGACTGTGGTCCACTCTTCTCTCTGCCTAAAAGTTTGCTGAATTACAATTTATCTAAAAACTCCTAGAGGGCAAAGACCATATTTTATTCAAGTTTGAATATCTCACAACTATCATATCATAATACCTCAGACCCAAATAAATACCTTTTTGATGAATAATTGACTCAGAAAACTATCTAGCAAATTGAGATAGCTAATGGTCCTGGAATGCCAAATACAGAAATAATTCTAAATTTTCCTAGACCCAGTAAAGACCTCAAAAGAGAAATGAAGAGAAAAATGTCTCTTCATCATGCTAAATGCTCTGAAAGGGGAAGGAAAAAGCTGAGAAGCACACCATTTACTCTCTTACTAATCAGTTCTCAGCATATAAAAGAAACAGAATAATTCAGGCACTCAAAAAAAATCTATGATTTTATCTCTTCCTAATATGATTCCTTTTCCTTCTTTGTAGGGAAAAAACTACATCTGAAAATTGACTCAATTATTTACTCCAAATTAGCTCTAGAAGAACGTATACAGTAACAGTCATTGCTTGCTAAGAGTCAAACAGGGTAGTAGAAGACAGGTATGGAAGGCATGTTGGGAAATGTATAGCCATTGTACCCACTTTTGTACCTTTAGTATTCTGCACCATAGTACACATCATTCATCACCCCAAATATTATTTATTTTTATTTTTTTAAAGAAACCAGGCTAAAAGGGCTAAAAGGGCTTACCTCCTCCACGGTACAATGGGGACGTCTCAGACCCTTGCCACCCTCTTCAGAAATCATTTCTGTTACAGCCTGTTCCTGAGGTTTCCACAATAAGGAACTCTCTGGATTGGTTTTGCTATGGCGACGGCCACCTGGTCTTCTATTATAGCCTTCTGAGTTTAGAGTAAAGCTGACAAGAAGAAAAAGAATGTATCACAAAACTGCCTAAAGTGGTAGAATTCAAGCTCCTATATCAGCCTGTGATTATGCTGTCCTAACTTAAGCTTGCTACTTGTCAGAGAATTACCATTTGTAAAAGTTAGATCTATCTAGATACAGTTACCCCAGCATTCCACTAGAGAATGTGTATTTCCAGTCACAAGGGCTGTCACATGAAAGCTTTCTTCCTCATGACCAATCATCCAACCCCAAACCCAGATTTAGGTCCTACTGCATGCAACCCCATAACACCCATATTACACTTTTCCTTTAGTCACTGGGCACCACAAAAATTAATTATTGGTGTGACTATTTAATGTCTCCATACCACATTATGTCTTAACCACACTATGTCATAAAGCCTATGAAGAGAGAGATTATATCCTTTTATCATTATATCCAAGTATAGGACCTAAGCCAAGAGCCACTCAAATAATCTGAATGATAAATTAATAAGTATTAGGCTAGGCACAGATGCTGTGCACCCAGAGTCCCAGTCACTTGGCCCAGGAGTCCAAGGCCAACCCAGGCAACATAGCAAGACCCTTTCTCAAAAAAAAAAAAAAAAAAGTAAATTAATAAATGCTAAAGAAATTGAAGGCATGGAACCCTTCTTGAGTCATTGTGCTGGTAAAAGTTATCTGCTTCTCCTACCATTACCAATAATGAAACTGATTTAACTTGCCCCCCATTTTGAAAAGAATACAATGTCACTTATATAATACTACTACAAAAACACTACACAATCTGAAGTAAATCATGAGTAAACATCAGACAAAATTAAAACACTAGGTAGACGCAATGGCACATGCCTATAATCCAAGCAACTGAAGAGGCTGAGGCAGGAGGATTGCAAAAGACCCTCAGCAATTTATTGAAACCTGTTTAAAAAAAAAAAAGAACCAGGGATGTAGCTCAGTGGTAAACCACCCCTGAGTTCAATTCCCAGTACTTTAAAAAAAAAGATTTAAAAAAATTAAAATTAAAATTAAAAAGCCACTAAAGACAAAGACACACTAAGAAGGTGTTCCAAATTAAAGTACATCAAAGAGACATGAAAAACAAATGCAATACATAATCTAGCACTGGATCTCAGTTCAGGTAGGAAAAGAAAGCTAAATGAAAAAATTTAAGACCTATAGATCATATGATAAAATTATAGCAATGTTAAATTTTCTGATTTCATAACCTGTTTATGTAAATCAAAGTTCTCATACTTAAGAAACAACTCAAGAACTTTGGATTCAGGGGCAAGGTTATTTACCTAATAGAGTTTCAAAATACATGGAACAAAAACTGACCTACATGGAAGGAAAAATAGAAAAATACAAATTACAATAGAAAACTTTAAGAGTCACTCTTCACTCATCAATCAGTAAAGTAGAAAAATCAGTAAAGTCAAATGTATGATATGTCAAGATCATTGTACTGTCATGTGTAACTAATTAAAGCAAATAAAAATAAATCAGTAAAGTCTATAAATCCTATCAGTTGACTTGATGTAATTGACGTTTACAGAACATCCTATCCAGCAACAGCAGAATATAATACATTCTTTTCAAGTGCACATGGAATATCATCCAAATAGACCTTATTCTACACCAAAAAAACAAACACCAAATTTAAAAGAACTAAAATTATACAAAAATAGTCTCTGACAATAAAAGAATTAAACTAGAAATCAGTAACATGACAATATCTGAAGTGTCCCAAATATTTGGAAATTAAACAATATACTTCTAAGTAAAACAGATTAGAAAATATTTTAAATCAAATAAAAATGAAAATCTACATTTCAAAATTTGGGAGATGCAGCTAAAGCAGTGTTTGTAAGGAAAATGATAACATTAAAATGCTTAAAGAAATAAGTTCACTTTTAAATATTTATCGCCCAAGAACAAGAACATCGCTTACCTAACAATACAATTATCAAATTTAAATTTCTCTGAAGCTATTAAAAATATCCATCACAGGGCTGGGGCTGTAGCTCAGTGGCAAAGCACTTGCCTAGCATGCCTGGGGTACTGGGTTCGATCCTTCTTCAGCACCACATAAAAATTAACAAATAAAATAAAGGAATTCTTTCTATTTACAGCTACAAAACAAAAATATATATATATATCCTTCACAGAATTCTAGGATCTAATTCAAGATCTTGTGTTGCATTTTGTTGTCATATATCTTTGTTTTCCATTAATCTGAAAAGTCTTCATCTTTTTAATAGAGTATACAGATCTATTATTGATAGAATGAACTTTAATTTCAGACTGACTCACTTTCTCACAGATAGATTCAAATTATTGGTTTTTGCAGAAATAATACATTAAATGATGGCTTTCTCAATGCAATATATCTGAGGGGCCATGTCAGTTGGTCTCACTTTTGGTGATTTAACTTTGATCCTTTTTGTTAAGGATGTGTCAGACAGGTTTCTCTAATATTTTTCCCTTTAAAATTAATAAATAATCTGTTGTGAGATATTTTGAGTTTATATAAATATCCCATACCTCATCAAACTTTTACTAACTAGTTTCAGCTTGAGATTCCCATTCACATCAATTATTACTGATAATCACAAAATGGTGAATTCTCTAATTTTATCATTCTTTCTGTGCTTATAGTAGGCATTCTATTACAAAGATGATCCTCTCTACATAATATAGATTTACTTACTTATATCTATATTCCTGTCTTTATTCATTTTGATACTTAAACTGTCCCCAGTTTGGCCAGTGAAGTTTCCTCTTTGGTTGGCATTTCAACAGTCTTGGAGCCCTCCTTTCTTTCTGGCACAAGATAATCCAGTCTCACTGTGTATTTTCCTCTTAGCCCTAGTCATTCATCCAACCCCAGAGGGTTAGTTAGTGTCTCACTCTTAAATAAGTGGACAGTCAAGGATTATCAGGTATTTGAACAAAGACTCTTCTTAACTTCAAAGGTAAGATCAAAATAAACCAAAAAGAAGACCACTCAAAGCAAACAGATAAAGCAGGCACAAGAAATTTCAAAACAATATTGAGATAAGATATTTTGCATCTTTATAATAAGAACAAGATATCTGGCAAAGGAAACAAACTTGAAATGGGTAGGAAGAGGAGGACTCTTTCAACTTAAAAACTGTGACAGCTTAGAAAAAAAAAAAAATCAGTAAAAAATGGTTTTGAAAAGAGAAAATAGCCAAGCACAGTGGTGCACGCCCGTAATCCCAGCAGCTAGGGAGGCTGACGTTGGATCATGAGTTCAAAGCCAGCCTCAGCAACTTGAGGCTCTAAGCAACTTAGCAAGATGCTGTCTCCAAATAAAAAATTAAAAAGGGCTGAGGATGTGGCTCAGTGGTTGAGTGTCCCTGTGTTCAATCCCAGGTCCCCCCCTCACCAAGAAAAAAGATAAAAAAAAAAAAAAAAAAAAAAAGAGAGAGAAAATGAAGTCAAGCTTGGTGGCGTATGTCTGTAATTCCAGCCTCTTGGGTGGCTGAGGAAGGAGATCAGTAAATTCAAGGACATCCTGGGCAACTTAGAGAGACCCTGTCTCAAAATAAAAAATAAAAGCCAGGTATAGTGGAGTACACCTGAAATTCCAGTGACTCAGGAAACTGAGGCAGGAGGATTGTAGGTTCAATACTAGCCTCAGCAATTCAGCAAGGTCCTAAGTAACTTAATGAGTCCCTGTCTCAAAATAAAAAATAAAAGGGCTGGGAAAAAATGGGAAAGCCCCCCATCGATCCCTAAAATAAATAAATAAATAAAAATAAGAAGGGCTGTAATATGTCTCAGTGATAGACACTTATCTAACCTGTGGTGTAAGTACCCAGTATACCCTCCAACCCGACCCCGAGACACACACACACACACACATTCTAAAAATCAGATCAGATCACGATATGGGCATATATAACCCAAACTCAGTTCAAGTCTCTCAATTAGCTATATAATATTCAGCAACTTACTAACCTAAGAGTACTTCCTTACCTATGTCCCATAGTACAAGAGTGAAAATGCGTAGTAAAAGTAAAGACTTAATAATTGCTAGGTCTCCCCTTCCAGAAAGGCAGAATTTAACACTTACCCAAAGGAAGGCAGGACTCTACGTGGTTGATCTCGGGTTACTGTCACTCTGATCTTTGGATAGTCACTTATTCCATTAGGAGATTTATTACCTATTTGAAGAATGTATTTGTATTATGAAAGAAAAAGAAAACTTGTGAACACACTGAACTATGACAGGAATTTGTGAGCAATTTACATTTAACTGAATAATTTGTTTTTTCAAATTCTATTAATAGATGGCACAGAAAACCAGAATAAACATTGTAAAAAGTTAAAGCAAAGTAATAGGAGAGGCTGGGGATGAAGCTCAATGGTAGAGCACTTTGGCTAGCAGTGCATGTGGCCTTAGATTTGGTCCCCCAGCATCACAAAAGAAATAATAACAAATTATTTAATACTCAAACATTATGAACAGATTAAATTGAATTTAAATTAACTTTTTAAAATGATATATATGACTTCAAAGAATTAACAACTTGGGCTAGAGATGTAGTTCAGTGGTAGACTGCTTGCCTAGCATTCCTGAGGCCCTAAGTTCACTCTCTAGCACCTCAAAAAAGGAAAAAAAAAAAAAAGGGGGGGGGGGAGAGAAGAAATAAAGAAAAGAAACATCTTTGTTCCAAGTCCTCTAGAACTAGATTCTCAGCTGCAACAGCAGTATCCATTTACCTTTGCTCTTCTTTGCCACCAGAGGCACTTTACCATAAAATTTTGAGCCACATAACTCTAAGGTATTTATCATTTCCTTAGTTTCTTCCACTTTTGACTTTTGTACACACAGCTTCTCTACTGCTCATTTTCCCTAACTTCTCTCACTGTTCTCAAACTTTACAACTCTACCAACATAGCAGACATCACAACTATTTCTTAGAACTATGGATTCCTCCCACTATTCCCCATCATATTGTTTCGCATAGTATGGAAATAACTATAATTCTATTTTTAGGGTTTAATGATGATATGAAAGCCTCCAATCCATAAAACTACAAAATTGCTCTCCAAATAGATGATGAATTTCTCGATGGCAAGAACAAAGTTTTATTATTCTATTACCTGTGATAATAACTTAGCACAGTGCTTGGCACAGAGTAAGCTCTCAGGAATTATTTGTTAAATAAATATATATATATAATATATATATATACCCACATGTGTATTATTATTTTTAGTTGTAATGGACTCAACACCTTTATTTTGCTTATTTAGTTTTTTGGGGGTTTGGGGGGGGGTTTTTTGTTTTTGTTTTTAATGTGGTGCTGGGGATAGAGCCCAGTGCCTCATGCATGCTAGGCATGCGCTCTACCACTGAGCCACAACCCCAGCCCTAGGAAATTTTTATTCTAACAAACAACTCTTAATCTAAGTCACATTAAGGAGACTGATAATATAAGTAGAAAACACAGCAGTAATTTCAACAACAATTCCAAAGGAAAGCTACAGGTAGAACATTCCTTATCCAAAAACCTGAATGCTGATGCTCAAAAAATTTATAGCTTCAGATTTTGGATTTTTGGCTCAGGGATGCTCAACTGGTTAAGTCCATGCAAATACTTTAAAATCTGAAAAACTCCAAAACCTGATAAATGTCTGGTCCCAAGTATTCCACATAAAAATACTTACTCAACCTGTATTTGATTTTTAGAATGGTAGAGAGAATATGTCTTTATTCTCATCCCAATCCAAATCGGTGTTTTCCTTTCATATTCTCAAAAACTTAGGGAAAAATGGGCAGAAGGAAGTACAGGGAAGCAAAAATATTTTTGAGCACCTCACCCAGTTTCAGCATGGTGTTCCAGGATCCAGAACCTGTCAGTTCACAAGATGAAGAGTTCGAAAATACCTTAAAACCAAACAGAATCACCTCTGTAGCATCTAAATTTTGCAAATAAGTTTCTAATATGAAAAGATCACACTATTTGTAATTATTTTCTTAGCTGGCTCAAAGAATCAATGTCATCAAGATTAAAGGTTTAATTTGTCAAGATATACAAAATGATGTAAAAAACGACAATAGCAGGTTCTTCACACAAAAGCAATTATATTATTAATACTTTTTAAATGTTTTTAAATTATTAAGTTTTTAATCTTTAATTTCTTGATCTTTATCAAGAAACTTCTTGATCTTTATCACAGCTAATAAGACACAAACATTTCTGGGAAGAAGTCATTTACATTAATTCTAAAAACAAAAAAAAATATTTTTTTTTTCCTAAAATTTAACTTTACTGATTAAATACAAAGATCAGCAGCCTTTGGGGCTATGGGTGTAATTCAGTGGTAGAGCACATACTTAGCATGGATAAGGACATGGGTTCAATCTCAGCACCAAAAATAGAAAACAGAACAAAAAAGGTCAGTATCCCCACTGACCTCTTCTGAAGGGGCCACATTCCGTGTTCCATTACAAGCAGAAGTCACCATAGGCTTTGTGGTCAGCTGGAATGGGAATCCAAATAAGCTGGCAGCATTGTAGAGACTGTTTTTCACTTGGTGAATAAAGCAATCTAGAAGATGTCAACAAACTTTAAATACAGAGTAATAAACTTCTAGGAAAAAAAAGTTATATCTTGGAAAGAACCTCTCGCAATTTTTATTAAAAGTCCAATTTCCAAGCACTAAAATAAAAAGGTATATATAAAAATATTTTTTTCTAAATGAGTAACTGGAATTCAAGTATTGTGATTTTTAAACAAAATATCCAAGATGCTAGAAAAACATGGAACCATCATTTTAGCAAATCACAGATTCACAAAGAAATGTGCTGAAATGGCAACTTTTAAGAAGTGACTTCTCCAGAATACATAAAATGAATTTTTACCAGAGAGGTGAGAGCATAATTAAACAAGGATCATATGCCACTAGTTATGACAGAATCCTACAAGAAGCAGTCTCATTTCTCCCCTGATTTGTCTTTATTTCCCAGGCAGGTAACATTTGCTCTCAACAACTACTTACTAAGCCCTCATTCTATCTTGGCTAGGTGAAGAATAAAATATGAAACTCTTAAGCATCTATGGTGAAATAAGGCCATCCCTCTCTCTGCTGGATTAGATGTGTTGAAAGATCTGTTTTATCTCTTCCTGCCACCAAAAATAAAGACCACAAAATTAAGAAGTAAATAAATAAGGAGGAGGGGTAGATTTCAGTACTTTCCCACTTCCTCCTTTTATAATACTACCTTTATCTCAATTCCTACACACGTATATTTTCCATAATTTCCTTTATATATCCTAATTAAGGGTATTTAAGCTAACAGTTTCTGCTTCAAAGCCTGCAATGGTGGCTTTAGCCAATAAGAGCTCCAGAATATGTAACTATAAAATACTTTTCAGAAAGACAGGAGAACAACTAAGCAAATGGGAGGATGTGATGGCCAGGTAAAGTAGAATCCAACTTGAAGTAATTTATTATACGATGATAGTTAAAAATATCAAAGTTTGCAAATGAGTTTTTTCTTATTTTACAATTCAAGGTTATTCCTACAGTGCTGAAGGGTGCAATTTTTATTCTGCTATGAATATAAGTAAGAGAAAAAGCATATTAGGGATTGATGCTTAACCCACACTGTCATTTAGATACCAGAGAACAAGAGGTACCCCTTAATAACATATTAAATAGTAGTCACTAAAAAGTACACATTTTATCCAAAATTTGGGTATGACCTGAGATTAAGTCAAAAGATTGTACTGATTTTTTAAAAAAGGAATGAAGGCAGTCCTGCCTTATCTGTAACATGGGAATAAGATTACCATATTTTCCTGAGATTAGGCTAAATTTATCTCTTATAATCCCTTTTAACTATAAAAAATCATGAGTCTGTGATTCTGAGATCTTTTCTTTTACTCTTGTTTCTTGTTTCCTCTCAAAAGCAACCAAGAATTGTATTGTTCAACATAGCTACAGGTAGGCAGGCAGATGTGGTTACCTAGTAATTTAATTAAAGTTAAATATTCAGTTAGTAGCCAGATATGGTAGCACACATATGTAGTTTCAGCTACTTGGGAGGCTAAGGCAGGAGGATCATAAGTTCAAGGCCAGTCCAGGTAACCTAGCAAGACTTTGTCTCAAAATAAAGTTTAAAAATGGCTGGAGATATAGCTCATGGGTAGAGCATGTGCCTAGTAAGTACAAGGCTCTAGGTTCAATCCTCAGCACTGGGGGGAAAAAAAAAATTCAGTTACTGAGTCAAATTAGCCATTTCAAGTGCTCAAGAACCATAATCATAGGAAGTTCTAGCATTTTATAGACCTTTAATAACTCCCTAACAAGTACTGCCTCTGCTACCCACCACTTCCTCTTTGGTTTATTCCCTTCTATAGTAGTCTGCCACTCAAAAAATCATAGTACAAGCCAGGCATGGTGGCCCACACCTGAAATCCCAGTGACGTGGGAAACTGAGGCAGAAGGATCACAAGTTCAAGACCAGCCTGAGCAATTTAGTGAGATCCTGTCTCTAAATAAAATTTAAAAAGAACTGGGGATGTAGGAGCTTAGTGGTAAACACCCTTAGGCTGAATCCCCAGTATAAAAACAAAAAGAAAGTCCTCATGCATATTTAATAAAAATGACAGAATGGGTGATCCTTAACATAGAAGGCCATAAAATAGGTAATTACCACAAATAGTTCAGGAACTTTCTGTAATACCACCAACAAAGGTTTTTTTAAACTACATTCAAATACAAGCTAATATTTATTTATGCTTTTCTTTAAAGTTGACTCACTTTTTTTGCTTAAGTAAATGTACATATGATAATTTTAAACTACCACTATAAATATAAAACCAACATCATATGATTTATAAAGAAAAGACTATAACTTTCTTATTATAATCATGATTCAAAGGTAACATGTTACAAATGTTATATTCTTTAAAACCATTAACTAAATTGGTATCTATCCCATGCTTTGGGACATAATGTAATGAATACAGTAAAAATTCCTTTATTAAAAATCTCCAGTGATTTGCACGGCGCAGTGGCACACACTTGTAATCCCAGAGGCTTGGGAGACTGACACAGAAGAACTGCAAGTTCAAAACCAGCCTCAGCAATGGCACGGCCCTAAGCAACTCAGTGAGACCCTGTCTCTAAATAAAATATAAAAAAAGGGCTGGGGATGTGGTTCAGTCGTTGAGTGCCCCTGAGTTCAATCCCTAGTAATCCTCCCCGCTCCCAAAAACAAATCTCCTGTCATTTGACCTGTTTTCAGTCCATATTTCCCCCCAGCTTTAATAACTATTGCCTAAATCTGCACAATTTGCCCATGCCTAGATTGCTTTTCCTTCCTATTGATCTCTTTTGATATCCTACCTATCCATCTTACATTCTACATCCTTTCTCAAAAATTATGAGACTCAACCAGTTGAAAATTGGATACAATTTTGAAACTGCCTTTCTTATGTCATTTACCATGTCTTCACTGATATTAGTATTAATTATGTATTTTATTTTACACCCCTTGCCATGTAATCACATAAGGCCCTTAAAAAATAGAGAACCTGTTTTACTAATTTTTGTATTTCCTGTAGAACCTAACACATTTTCTGTAGAACCTAAGGGCTGAAGATGTACCTCAGAGGTAGAGTGCCTAGCATGTGTGAGGTCCCCAGTACAGCCAAAAAAAAAAAAAAAAATCAAAATATCTAAATAACTATCACATCTGGAATAGACCTAAATTCACATTACTGTTGAGAAACAGTAGAATATAGTATTCTACTGAGCCTTTTCCCTTTAACCTAGATTTATTCTCTTCTAACCCTGAAGATACATAGAAATAAAAGATTTGTGACAACAAATTAGATCACTTCATTTAATCATCTGAACTTCATCACAGTTTGAAGTCATTTTTGCAATGCTGTTTTAAAGAAGGACTTAAAACTTCAAAATGCAAATTCCATAAATTCATTTATTTATCTGGAAAGATATACAAGTTCCTAGTAACAGTGGTTACCTCTGGAAAATAACTGAGTAGAAAAGGGACAGAAAAGAGACTTTTCACTGAATACACTTTTTATCTTTTGAATTTTGTTCCATGCATGTTTTCCCATTAAAAAATAATTTTGAAAAATTATGTTTAGTACCTAATCTTGGTCTTTTAGCAGGTATTTCATCAGTGTCCACTGTAGAAAACAGAGTACTGAAAAAAAAGAAAAAATATATATATAATCCATTTCTAAAAATAAACTAAATAAATAAATAAATCCAAATCTATAAATAAACTTAACCAGTCAAGACTGGGATATAACTCAGGACTAAAGCTGTGTTTAGCATGCACAAGGCCCTGGATCAAAACTCAACACCAAAACAAAAAATATTACTGTTCTTATCATACCAAACATCCCTCTTTCATTCACTTTGTCATAAAATGAGATCCAATTGATGTTTTAAAAGATAGTCTCTTAAAGTAGGCTGCTAGCATTTGAGGGTTTAACACTATGGTTTCAACTATTTGAGAGACCCAAATTCTTTATCACATAATAATGAGTAATCTGGCTAAAATTCAAACAATAAATAATTTCCTTTTGAAAGATGACCCACCTGAAAAAAAAAGCCATCTCTTATTTCAGGGACAACATAAGCAGCCTTAAAAGATAATTCCTAGCTAGGTATGGGGGTACAAGCCTATGAGTCCAGCTACCTGGGAGGCTAAGGCAAGAAGATCGTAAGTTCTAGGCCAGCTTTAGTGAGAACCTATCTAAATAAACAAATAAATAAATAAAATTTAAAAGAGCTGGAGACATAGCACAGTGGTAGCTGTACCTCTGGGCACAATCCCAATATTGCGGGGGGAGGGGGAGGCAGCTCTTAGCTAGAAAAAGGTGTTACATTTAACTGCATTTTTATAATGGGAATTATATTACAGTGGTAATAATTTGGAAATTCAGGGAAGTTTCTGGCCCTATATATCAAAAATATTAAAGGTTAGTATATTAATCATCTTTCTGAATCCTTCACCTTAATCAGGCAGAAAGGAAGAATGAGTTGAAACCATATCCAATTTTATCAATGACCTGCATTCCAGACTTATGTATTAATCATTTTACTCTCTTAAGCTCCCCTCAAACCAACCCTTTGTCTACCTCTCTTGTCTTTGAGACTTAATTAAAACATGAAATTAGGCTGGGCATGGTGGTGCACATGCTATAAGCCCTATTACCTGGGAGGATGAAACAGGAGGATCTCAAGTTGGAGGCCAGCCTCAGCAACTTAGGGAGACTTTGTCTCAAAACATAAAAAGGGTTGGGATATAGCTCAGTGGAATACACTCTAGGCCAGGCATTATGGTGCTCGCCTATAATCCCAGCTACTCAAGAGGCTGAGGCAGGATGATCTCAAGTTTGAAGCCAGCCTCCACAACTTAGCAAGACCTTGCCTCAGAATAAAAATTTTAAAAAGGCTAGTAAACCGCCCCTGGCTTCAATTCAACCCCTAGCACAGGAAGAAAAAGGAGTGGGGGAAGGAAGTAATTGACACTTGATCATCCAAAATTAGGAGGTATACAGAATTTGTTTCATTTTCTAGATTAATTCTTAGGTAAGGCATAATTCTTCGGCAAGCAAAGATATTATAAAATGAGAAGCAAGGGAGCAGATAATGAGCAAGAACGATCTGTAGTTTCTCTTTTAAGTGAATGAGAATTCACACTAGTGATTTTATTTAAGAGGAGGCAGGTACTTTTTTTCCCCCTTCATACACTAATTCTAAAGGAATTAGTTAGTTACATTTAACTGCATTTTTATAAACACCCTTCTCCTTCCGGCCCCAACACACACACACACACACACACACACACACACACACACACACACTGTTCGACAGCTGTTTCAGAACAAGACAGCTGCTGTTTCTTGGTGCTAAGCGAACAGTACTTGCAGTCAAAACGAGCTGGGGCAAGTTACCAATCTCACTTCCCTTAACTGCGTTAACTGTCCGCAGATGACACTTCGGAGTGTGCATGTAAACAGAGGGCCACAATAAAGGCAGTAATTCTTTAATTTTTAGTTTTTAGCTTAAGAGCAGTAAAATACGAGAAAGCCTCATTTGTTGTCAGTAACCAGCTTGGACTCTGACAAGAATATTAAAGATCCTATGATCAACGACCACTCCAAAGACAAACAAGCTCCTTCCTTCCATCAAGAGCCGCGTCCCCAACACCTTGGCGGGAGCGACTACGTCACCAGGATACCAGCGACCCGCAGCTCCTGGGCTTCAGCCGAGCGGCCGGTTTAGGGGGAACAGGGCCTGCGGGGCTGGATGAATGCTCTCCTGACCAAGGAGCCGCGGTGAAGGAGGGCGAACAGCTAGGCCGGCACTCAGCCTCTGCTCTTCTCACCTGTTCGAGCGCCGCCTCTTCAGGAGAGCCCTGGCAGGGGGCACCGACCGGTCGCAGAAGCGGAAAATGGTGCCGAGAATCCTAACCAGCCATCTGTACATACCAGGCCCGAGCAGCAGCGGCGGCCGACACACCCCGAGACGCAAACCCCAGAGCTGTCGCCGCCGCTGCCGCCTTGGCCACCACCACCAAGGATCAGTCGCTGGCTTGTGACGCGATCCGTGGGCCCATAGATACAACGTTCTCCGGGCTAGGGAAGGCCCCCACCCGCCACCGCTCCCGACGTCACCTCCTCCCGCCCTACCGGAAAGCCTCATCCTCAATCTACGCACGCGCAACCTAGCACCGCCTTTTATCCTCGAGCCTAGCAACAAGAAAGCCTGTTAGACGGCGGGGTCCAATCGCTGGCCAGACTGGAAGAGTGGTTGGCGGGACTTTCTCTTTGGCGGAGCCAATCCAAATCCGCCCGGGAGACAAGGCCCACGGAGTGGAAGTGCCGCAGCTAGGCTCTGGAGGAAGAAGCGTTCTGGAGTCGTGAGCGCATTTGGAACCCAGCTAATGATTGTGTAGTGAGCTCAATAAAAATAGATCAGAGCAATTAACAAATGTTTACCGTATTAGGGACCCTTTATTTTGCATATACCTGTGCCTCATATTTTACGTGCATTGTCACCATACTTCCTAGGAACCGAATGCGATAGGAAGTCTTACGCCCAGTTCATAAATAAGGAAAACGAGGCATAAAGAAATTAAATAACTTTCCTCAAAACACAAAGCTAGTAGAAGCAATGTTGAAATTTGAGCCGGGGTCTGACTACTAGCACCAGTTTCACACCCTTGAATTCACACTACCTGGAAGAGGATTGTACATAGATAATTACAAATTACAAGATAACTGACTGCTATGATAAAGGAGTGTGCAAAGTGCAGTGGACCTAGAGGAACGAAAACCACATGCTAGGAGAGAGGGAAAGGGCAGAACTCCTGAGGATGGCTTCACAGTAATAAGGTTGAAAAGATACCTATGGCTTTATAATACACTTGTCTCCTCCTCTGATCTGAGAGGGAGTAATTCTTAATACCCTTCCTGTAGAATCTAGAGGTCAAACTGTGCGTGGTAGAGCTGTCCTGTAATCCTAACTACCACTCTGGTGGCTAAGGCAGGAAGATTCCAAGGAGGCCAGTCAAGGCAATTTATGGAGACCCTGTCTCGGGAAATAAACAAAAAAGATGCGGTAGTGTGTGTTACAGGATTCAATCCCAGTTACCACTAAATAAATACATAAATAAATCTAAAGGCCACACTTCTGATTATCAACTTTTGAACAAATTACACCCTATTTAACCCAATGTCTGCCCATAAACAATACAGGGAAACTTCAAAGGTTTTTGTGCTCCACAATAATTCACTGACTACTTTTTCTTGGCCTGTGATTCAGTGAAGAACAGGTTTCCAGACTTTATTGAACTTAACCCAGGTGACTGCCTGTCCAGCCTCCTTCTCTCAATAGCATTCTAGAATTCTGCTACATGTCACCCTGTTGTAGGGACAAATGAGGCAAGGCACCGAAGATAGCAGGAAATAGTTTTATTCATAGGGCACAGCTTTTGGTATAATCAATCAGTCCCCTGAACCCCGAGTTCAGGTAGTATCAGAGTTTTATACCCAGCATGTAAAGGGAGGGGCTCAGAAGTTCACAGTCTGTAGAAGTTCACATGGAAGCAGCTTTTTCTTTCGCTGTTTTAGGCAAGTTAACCCTTCCGGGACAACATCTTTAGAAGGGGAGAGCTTTTTCTTCCTTTCCTTTCCTCCCCCTGCCAGCTGTTACCATGGAGCCCAATTGGTAACTTATCTTGAAAATGTAGACATCTCTGTGAAGCCCAGCTCAAGGCCAGAGGCCTTGTTTGCCCATTTCTACAAACTACTATACTGGATACATTTGTGAAAAACTAGTAAGGGGGTGTTCAGCACCTGGAGTACCTTCCGGGCCAGTGGCCAAATAAGACAGGGTGACATGAAAATAGGAAGTTTATCTACATTGAACTCTTTTGCAGATACTCTTTTGCTAACAGTCCTAAAATCAGCCATGGTGAAGATTTCTGGAGAAGCCCAGTTAAGACTTTCCTGTGGAGAAAGGGGGTGCCACTTCAACCTAACTAGAGACACCACAATCCTGCCCTGAGAGGTGAAAGGCAGGTCTTAAGAGGGTAGAAACCAATTCTAATGTGCAGACACTTCCCTTAATTTCCCTAACGATAGCGAACACCAACACATTACTGAAAGTTTTAAAAGGGAAGTTTTAAATTTATTCTTTTCTCTCTGAAGCCTTGATAATGTTAGTCTATGTAATAAACCAGCAATAGACAGATTAAAAGGGAAACATTTAATATATAAAAACATGGGAGTCATACACAAAATAGGAGACTCAAGAAGGGATAGAGAATTTAAGCTTAAATAGAGCTAAACAAGCTGGACAGGCATGGTGGCACATGCCTGTAATCCTAGCAGCTTAATGGCTGAGACAGGATGATAGTGAGTTCAAAGCCAGCCTCAGCAATGGTGAGGCACTTAGCAACTCAGTGAGACTCTTTCTCTAATAAAATCAAAATAAGGTTAGGGATGTGGATCAGTGGTCAAGTGCCCCTGAGTTCAATTCCCGGTACAACCCACCTCCACTCCCCCCACCCATGCCCCCACCCCCACATACCACCCACCCCTGCAAAATAGAGCTGAACAAAGGGAAAGGGGCTTAGTGTCCAGATGAAAGGGAGGTGGGTGGCAACTGGCTAAGGAAGTTTGAGGGAAAGCTAGCACAGAAAGTGAGGGTTGTCTTGTGTAGTAAAGTCTACTAGGTAATAGCCATGTATCAGATGCCTGTGTCACAGTGTGTGGTGTGTTTCACTGGGAATCAAACCCAGGGATTCACAAAGCTAGGCAAGTGCTCTACCATGAAAACTACTTCCCCAGCTCCTCAATCTCTTCTTGCCATGAAAATACCTTTCTTAGGCAGAAAAGGGGTTACCAAATAGAAAAATCTTTATATATATATATATATATATATATATATATATATAGAGAGAGAGAGAGAGAGAGAGAGAGAGAGAGAGAGAGAGAGAGAGGGAGAAATACATTTCAGAGCCCGGAAGGGTAGCGCACGCCTGTAATCCCAGTAGTTCCAGAGGCTGAAGCAGGAAGATAAAGCCACCTTATTTAGTGAGGCCCTAAGCAGTTCAGGAAGACCCTGTATTTAAAAAAGGGCTGGGGATGTGTCTAAGGGGCCCTGGGTTCAATCCCTAGTACCAAAAAAAAAAAAAAAAAAGAAAATATTTCAGAGGAACATTTGAAATAATAGAAGAGTTACAAAACTGAGAAGACTTGAAAGTGGCTATTAGATATACAGTGTTTATAACCCCTTGCCTATTGTCTCCCAAAGGGACTCCCCTCTACCTTCAATTTCATCTTTGCCCCTTTTAGGGTGGATTCCCTGTATACTTGTAACAGGGGTTCACTTGATACTTTGACTATATCCCTTGTGGGTTTGAAACTTACACTTTTTTTCTTTTTCCCAGCCTTCATTCTCCCTGATCTTCTTTCCCTAATCTTCTGCTTCCTGATCTCTACTTCTTTATTATTATTATTATTATTATTATTATTATTATTATTTTTTTAGTTATAGATGGACACAATATCTTTATTTTGTTTATTTATTTTTATGTGGTGCTGAGGATCGAACCCAGTGTCTTACATGTGAGAGGCAAACGCTCTGCCACTGAGCCACAATTTCAGCCCCTCTACTTCTTTTTTTAAAATATTTCCTTAGTTGTAGATGGACACAATACCTTTATTTTCTTTATTTATATGTGGTGCTGAGGATTGGACCCAGTGCCTCACACATGCTAGGCGAGTGCTCTACTGCTGATCCAAAACCCCAGCCCTGATGGTTACTTCTTTTTTTTTTTTTTTAATTTTTTATTGTTGGCTGTTCAAAACATTACATAGTTCTTGATATATCATATTTCACACTTTGATTCAATTGAGTTATGAGCTCCCATTTTTACCCCATATACAGATTGCAGAATCACATCAGTTACACATCCATTGATTTACATATTGCCATACTAGTGTCTGTTGTGTTCTGCTGCCTTTCCTATCCTCTACTATCCCCCCTCCCCTCCCCTCCCCTCCCCTCTTCTCTCTCTGCCCCCTCTACTGACATTCATTTGTCCCCCTTGTTTTATTTTTCCCTTTCCCCTCACTTCCTCTTGTATGTACTTTTGTGTAACTCTGAGGGTCTCCTTCCATATCCATGCAATTTCCCTTCTCTCTCCCTTTCCCTCCCACTGATGGTTACTTCTTAATTTCATTTTCTCTGAATCACCTCTTTAAAAAGCCCCTGAATACTCTCTTTAAAAAGCTGATGGGCAGAATCACATCCTTTGGGACAGGAGTCCCCTGTGTTTCTCCTTTGCTAGCAAAGCAATAAACTGTCTTTTTCCTTTTTCTCAAAACCATGTCCTCATTATTGGGTTTGCATCAGGGACAAGGACCAATCTTTCCGTAACATACTTAATGAAGAGCCAATTAAAAGAAGACAACTGTTAGCATTATTATGCAGAACAGTTTATTTATGTCTTAACCATTAATTCCAGTGTGAAAACTGTTTTTTGCTGTTGCCAAACCAAAAAGCCCACCATTATAGGAAGGGGATACTCTAAAACAAAAGAGCAGTTTTTGTTCAAACAAATCAGAAAACTGAAAACTGCATCAGAATAGCAATCTATCCCAGGTCTAGCCACAGGGATTTAGGTCACATAGCACTCCAGTGCAACATCACAACACAAACATTTTTTCCTTTGTTCCTTGTTAATAGTGCCAACATAATAATAGTGCAATATTGAAATATTGGTTATCTGTCATGAAAGTTTCAAGGCTTGGGGTTACAAACCTCAATCAGAATTCCAGAGTGTCATCAGCAAAATAACTCAGGAAGGAAGTGTGGAAACCCCCAACCAGTTTAGTTACCCTCTGAATAAAGAAAAAGAGGGTATGTTTGCTCTTATGTTTGCTCCTACCAGAGATTTGTCCTGAAGTTTTTATCTTTGATGCCCTTTGATCCACAGGAAGTGCAGCAGCCACTGCTTGTCCACTGACCAAGAAGCAGGCTTATCCTTAACCCCAACCCCACCACTACCATAGCCATTCCTGAACCAAGGAGCTCTTTATTGAAGGGTCAGAGGAGAATCCCAAGGTCACATAGAGAAACATGAATATGGAGATTTCTGCCCTTGACTTGGCTAAACTGAAACCTTGTACCAGTACTGCCTCATTGTTTAAACTTTTGCAGCATGTTCCAAACTGAAGTTCCAATTTCCCAAAAACCTTCTCCTGGGAGCCCTCACTGAGGTCTTCTTCAAGTCCTTCCACAGCCCTACCCTCATTTCCTCAAAATCTACTTCCCCTCCACAGAGCAGTGAAGACCAGCCTTCTGATCCATTCTTGGAAATTTTCCCTTCTGGTGCATTCCCAGAAGATTCAAAGATTGGTGTAGGAAGGAGTGGGGATATAGCTCAGAGGCATAGGACTTTCCTTGAATGTGCAAGGCCCTGTGTTCAACCTCCAGTGTGGCAAACAATAAATAAATAAGTAGAAAGTAAATCAGATTGGAAAAGCAGCCCATAGGTGAGATTTTGTTCGGTTTGATCTTATGTATCTTAAAATTCCATTACAGCCTAATGTATCTAAAATTCAACTTAATTGACCATCCTAAAGATTAATTTCCCTCTGGGGACCAACTCTTCTGGTACTAAAGAAGAATATATCCTAATTCCAAGACTTCAATTTGATTCAATTATCTAATAATAATCTTGGTCCTATTATAAGTTGTATTATAAAAGCAAGAATATTCTATTGTGGGGGGCCACCCTACACATGAGGTAGGCCCACCCACCAGCCTTGAATAACAAGAGTATTGAACTGGCATCACAGGCTGTGCGAAGCAAGTGGGCCTTACCTTTGTTGGGCAAGTAAGTGCCTTAGCTCTGGGCTTGGACATTACCCAATGAGATTGGGCTACCTATAAGGTCCTTGCTTTAGCATCTGGACAGCCATCTTAAGTGACAGCTGCCATTTTAAGGAAAAAGTTGGGCTGGGGATATGGCTCCAGCGGTAGCGCGCTCGCCTGGCATGCGTGCGGCCTGGGTTCGATCCTCAGCACCACATACAAACAAAGATGTTGTGTCCGCCGAAAACTAAAAAATAAATATTAAAATTCTCTCTCTCAAAAAAAAAAAAAAAACAAAGGTGAATTTAAAATCTAAAAAATAAAAAAAGGGAAAAAGTTTCTCTTTCATGCTCAAAGGCGGTTCTGAGAAGGCTTACCACTCCCTCAAACCAACCCAACCCCTAACCGCCTGCATTAGGACCCACCTGACTCTGATTTCTGAGCCTGCCCCATAAAAGTCCCAGAATCAAGCCTGTTTTGCCTTTCTGTCCCATAGAGAGAGGGCCTTTATTTGTCAGTTCTGACAAACTCTCGCGTGTATCCTGCCTGGTCTCTGTATTCCATTTCTTGCTTACCCATCTCTCATTCCTCGCTTTCCCTTCACCACCCCCCTGTTTCTTGTAACACTATCCCTTGCCTTATTTGGGTGGAATATTCTATCGAATGTCTTTTCCCTAATAAATAGAAGGGTTCCAGGTGCGCTCTCTCTCTTGCTCCTCTTGCCCTCTTTCTAGCGCTGTCCAGCGTGGGAGCTGACTTTTGAGGTTGCAGAGCTTTCCCCAATCCCCACAATTGAGAAAAAGGTACTTCCATGTTCATGTGGTCTTTTTGTTGCCAGTCCAAACCACACAGAGTGACTCTGATTCCATCGCCCTAACGGGACGTGAGTGATTCTCTATTTATTTGTTTCGTTCAAGGAATTGAACAGAGCAGTGCTTTACCACTGAGCTACATCCCAGTCCTTTTTAGTTTTTGTTTTGAGGTACGGTTTCCCCAAGTTGATGAGGTGCTCCTCTAACTTTGGATCCTACTCCCTTGGCCTCCTGAATCACCAAGATTATAGGTCTGTGCAATGGTGCCTGGCTTATTGTACAGGCCCATTCCACAGTGCCCTGCTGTGTTTTTAGAACTTTCCATAAGAAAAAGCAAATTGTCTATGGTTTGGCTTGTTCCCACAGTCCTTGAAGTTTCTGTGCTCTGAAAACCAGCAGTTACTGAAAGGGCTGAACCACATTGATTTTATTTGACACATTGTAAGAAGTCTTGGTTTTTAAAACAAGGTAGCCCTATGCCATGAAAAATACTGTTTCGTTTCGTTTCTTTTCTTCTTCCTTCCTTCCTTCCTTCCTTTCTTTCCTTGTTTCTTTCTTTCTTTCCTTCCTTCTCTCTCTCTCTCTCTCTCTCTCTCTCTCTCTCTCTCTCTCTCTCTCTCTTTCCTTCCTTCCTTCCTTCCTTCCTTCCTTCTCTCTCTCTCTCTCTTTCTTCCGACAGGGTCTTGCTATGTTACCTAGACCAGCCTGGGAACTCCGGGGCTCAAGCAATCCTCCTGTCGCAGTCTCTCAAATAGCTAGGATTATAGGCTCATATCATTGAGCAGCTATGGAGTAAAAAATATTTAAGCCAGAAACACAGTATGCAGAGGTTTTTCTCCTTGTTTTGCAAAAAATTACCCCCTCCCAAATTTTACTTGTATAATATATATATATTTATTTATAAATATAGTTTTTATATTTATTATATGTTGTGTATGTGTGTGTATTAGGGATTGAATCCAGGGCCTGTGTGTGTTAGGAAAGCACTCTATCACTGAGCTACATCCCCAGTCTTATTTGTATTGCATAACAATAATATATTGACATAAATAAGTTTACAATAACAACAAAATCAGGTTCCCACTACTGAGACAGGGACCATCACAAGGATGGAAGACAACCCCCCCAAGAGCTCCCTATCTCAACCTTAGCCCCTGTCTTGTCATCAATTAAAATAATAATATGCAGAAGGGAAGGAGAAAACACCCTAGGCCTTAAGCCCCTAAACTATCATTCTTTAAAATTGACATTCCCACCCCCCATTTTCTTCTCCTTCTCTCCCATATTTTCAAAAACTTTATCGCAAGGCAGGTATACCATAAAAGCCAGAATATTGGTGCCATAATGTCTCCAAGAATAATGTAAACAACTATTGACCCAAACCTTTTGCAAGGAAAATGTTCATTGAAAAATTGAAAAACTACTACACTCATGACCAAAGAGAAACACCAGACCCTACCCACCCCAGCAACTCCATAAAAAGCTGGCCCCTTCCTTTGTTCCGGAAGCAGCCTGGTCCCTTATCCATCAGTGCTGTCTCCGTTTAGCTGAAGCCACAATCAAAGTCTTGCCTGTGAATCTCATAATACTCAGTTCAAACTTGTTTCTATTGTTTTTGTACCTAAAGATCTCATCTCTGTTAACACTATATTGAATATAAAATCTCATATCTTAAGCATAGCATATGAAGTTCTTTATAGCCTATCTTCAAATCATTATTGGTTTCCTATTTATACACACCAATTCTAAACCACACTTTTTTCCATCTTCCAAGACTGTTCCCTGTGCCTGGAATGCTCTTCCCCAACCTTCTTCATCTAGCAAAACTTCTACCTGGTCTTTGGAGCTGAAATCAAAGGGTCCATCCTCTGTGAAGCTTTCCCAATGTCTCCTGCCTCTGGGATTCCCAACATCTTTTTATTTTCCCCTCTGTTCTCCTATAGAATTTATATCCATGTCCCTATGTTAGCATTATTATTGATGTGACTCTCCTTGACAGAAGGACTTGTGTCCTATTTTTTCCTTATAAGTTCTTTTAATGGGAGCTTTAAAAATGTTCAGTAAATAAAAGAACAAAGAAATGAAGCAAAGGTGTGGTTTGGGGAGAAGTTACCCTAATCTCCTTGTAGGATATGAATTGAGGAAACAGACTTTTCTAAACTTGGACTGTAAGAGAGATAGCAGCAGTCACTGATGCAGATAGGGAAACAAAAGGATTTTATAGTTAGTCATATACCAACTTGGAGCACTAGACCAGAGTGGGTAGGGACATAGGTCACCTTTCTGGCTACTGAAACCAATGATAGTTATAAAACCACCTCTCCTCAGCTCCATTACACTTCCATACCTGTTTTTCCTGTCCATGTAATTGGAAGGCTACCTGCCCCTTTTTATTTTGCTTTCTATGGCAAGTGATTTCTAGGTTAAAGAAGGAGAAGGAGAAGGCAGTACAAAATACTTGGTTGGCAATGAGGAAAATTGTGGCATTCTGGAGTTGTGATATTTATCAAAATCATAAGACTGATAGAGTCTTTATTAGCTAGTGAGAGATTTAAAAATTTTTTTTCAGAATATCTTTAAATAAATGTCCTTTCCAATGATTATAAGGGTTTGTAACAGGGGTTCACTTGATGCTTTGACTATATCTCTTGTGGCTTTGAAACTTAACATTTTTTTTCTTTTTCCAACCTTCTTCTCCCTGACCTTCTCCTCCCTGATCTTCTTTTCCCTAACCTTTTCTCTGATTTTCTCCAATCTTCTTTTCCCTGATTTCTCCTTCCTGATGTCTCCTCCCTAATCTCACTTTCTCAGAATCACCTCTGTAAAAATCCCCTGTTCCTGCTGATGAGCAAAATCACAAACCCAGGAGTCTTCTGGGTTTCTCCTTTGCAATAAACAGTCTTTTTACTTTTTCTCAAAACCATGTCTTCGTTATTGGATTGGTGTGGGGGACAAGGACCAAGCTTTCTGCAACAAGTTGACATATTTGGGGGAATTTTAAAAATACCTTCTATTTTGAAATAATTATTGGTTCACAGGAAGTTGCAAAAATAGTGCAGAGGTCCTGTGTACCCTCACTCAGTTTCTCCTAATTATAACATTTTATATGATGAGTAATGCATTATCAAAACCAAAAACTTGACAGTGGTATAACCTACTGATCATTTAGATTTTATCAGCATAACATGAATGAGTGTGTATGGGAGTGTAGTTCCAAGTAATCTTACTGCATGCGTAAACTCCTGTAGTCACCACCACAATCAAGGCACAGAACTATTCTATCACTAAAAGTCACTGTAGGTCTGCAGAAAGAGCTCAGTGGTATAGCACTTGCCTAATATCCTCATCGCTGGGAGAAAAATTTTCTTGAGCTATCGCTTTATAGTCAGACCCATTCTCCTCTTATCTCCCCTAACCTTTGGGAATGTTTTGTTTTCTTATATGTGATGTTTCTCACTGATCAAAAAAAAAAAAAAGAAAGAAAGAACAGGTTCTCCCCTTGATTCATGTGCTATTTCAAATGTTGGAAGAAAGGAGCACACAATTAGAAAGTCGGGGCAACTTCTGTGCCCTAACCATGGATGGTAAAACAGAGATGTCCCAACTGGAACGATCATTATTCCTATAATTGGCTAGTTTCAAAAAAAAAAAAGTACACTGGCTCTGTCTAGATAAGCATGTGACATGGTAATTAAAACTAATAGGAACTCAAAAAATATTTTTTAAGCAAGTACACTGATCCAACAGGGAGCAATGTGCCCCATAACGAGTTCCTAAGAGAAATGGGAAACAATTCTCCATTTGATCCAGAGGGCAGTTGTTTTTAAATTACTAAGGTTAGAGGAAACGGAAAAAAAAAAAAAAAATAGAAAAGCTGGTGGGTCATCTATTTGATTTTCCTACTTATGCTTCCTTAATTTATTTCTCCAAGCAGGAAACAAAAACAAAAACAGACTGAAGTGCTGACTGAAGTCTTTCACTTGAAGTATCATAACTCTGATGAGCCCTCCCTTCCTAATTTCCCACCTGGTGCCCTCTGCTCACACTGTGCACTCTGTCTCCTGATGGGAGGGAACTGTACTACTCTTGTGGCCCCGTAGTGATAACAGTAGTTACTAAGGGGTGACAAAGCTCACCTTGACAGTAGGCACAGTGCTAGGATTTTAGTTGCTACATCCCATTCAATCCATTCAGCAGCCCTGTGCAAGGAGTGATCTCACTATCTTCATTTTATGCTTGAGAACACTTACATTTATAGAACTTAAATGTTTTGCTTAAAACGGGGGGTGGGGGGGTGGGGGGGGGCAATGCCTGTAATGCCAGCTGCCCCAGAGGCTGAGGCAAGAGGATCAAGAGTTCAAAGCAAACCTCAGTGAAAGTGAGGTACTAAGCAACTCAGGGAGACCCTGTCTCTAAATAAAATACAAAATAGGGCTGGGAATGTGGCTCAGTGGTTGAGTGCCCCTGAATTAAATGCCTGGTACCAAAAAAAAAAAAAGTTTTGCTTAAGGCCAGTAGAAGGTGTGGGGTTTGAACTCTCATTAGTGGACCAGGTAGTCTGAGGCATGACATAGTCATCTACATATAGTTCTTTTTCTTTTTTTTTTTTTAATATTTATTTTTTAGTTATAGGTAGACACAATATCTTTATTTTATTTTTATGTGGTGCTGAGGATTGAACCCAATGTCTCACGCATGGCAGGCGAACGCTCTACCTCTGACCCACAACCCCAGCCCTACTTTTAAAATCTCCCTAGGTAATTGTATTGTGTTGACTCCTTGAAAAGCATTACTAAAAGATACTTTCTGCAAAGGAATCTCCTGTTACTTAAATGGGGTGCAGACACAAAGAGAACTGATCGATTTATGAGAGATGGTATTACTTCATAAAAAAATATATTTCTGATAGACAATGCAAAGAGACTGGTGGCTTTTGTCTGATGCTTTGGATGAAAATGTATTATTTTTTTAAAAAAAGATATTTAATTTTTAGTTGTAGTTATTTTTATTTATAAAAATAAATAAAATGAATATCTTTATTTTATTTATTTTTATGTGGTGCGAAGGATTGAACCCAGGGCCTCGCACATACTAGGCTTGTGCTATACCACTGAGCCACAACCCCAGCCTTGAAAATGTATTCTTAGATTATCTTTCTATATTATTTTTTGGTGTTGCAAGCACTTTCACCATAAAGGGAATTAAATTACTTTTTTTTAAAGTATTTTTTTTGTAGTTGTAATGCCTTTATTTTATTTGTTATGTGGTGCTGAGGCTTGAACCTGGTGCCTCACATGTGCTAGGCAAGCACTCTGCCACTGAGCCACCACCCCAGCCCATTAAATTACTTTTGTAGCTATGTTCTTGTTGTTTTTCAGTGCCCAAACCCAGGGACTTGCACATGCTAGGCAAGTGTTCTAGTACTGAGCTCCATCTACAGTCCTTTACTACTTTGTAGCTAGGAACACAAGTGTAGTTACTTCTAACACTGAGGTGGATTATATTTTGGCATGGTTCTGTATTTAAGTTTTTTGTATCTCCTTTTTTTTTGTGGCGTGGGGGAGTGCTGGGAATTGAACCCAGGACCTTGTGCATGCAAGGCAAGCATTCTACCAACTGAGCTATATCCTCAGCCCCTTGTATTTACTTTTCCTTTAAAAAGAGAACTTTATTTAATTTTTTTTTTAGTTGTAGATGGACACTATACCTTTACTTTATTTATTTATGTGGTACTGAGGATTGAACCCAGTGCCTCACACATACTAGGCAAGTGCTCTACCACTGAGCTACAATCCCAGTCCCCAAAAGAGAAAAACTTTAGAGATCAGAACTCTGGAGGGAACAAAATAAAATAAAGATATGTAATACAGTACAAAAAAAGTTTCCTTTAATATGAAACATATATTTTACAAATACGGATATGTAGTTGGTCTTAAAGAAATGTGCTTAAAAATAAATAAGACTGCCCTATAAGGAATGAATGCATGAATTAACATAAAAATGGTTTTGTACACACAGGTCAACAGAATCCTAAATGCAGTTGGCATTTCATTCACAAGGAGTTGGCCAGGGAAAGATTTCAAGACACACTTGATTTCAACATACCAAGCCAAACAGCTAATAAACCGCCCACAAAGAATGAAACTATTTTGAACTCGTCATTTGGCAAATACAAATTATAATATCTTAATATGCATAAAATTGTGTAAGGTTGAAAGTACCTGACCTTTTATTGAAAGGAGGAGGAGTCAAGGACCGGGAGAGACAGGGCTACAGTCTGTCCCTTGGGAACTTCCTGTTGTCACCACACCTCTGGATTAGATATCTGAGCTCACTGTGAGCAAAACCCCGAAGTGAAAATTCTAAGGCTCTGCGAAGTAAATTATCCTTCTGTGAATGTGACACACGCTCTCTGCAGTTCCATATGCTGAGGTTATTCTTACTTATCGGTTTGACATGCTTGGTGAGATCAGGTAGGTCATTTAGTGAATGGTTTTCTTAAGTATTTAAAAAATAGTAGTAGTCATCTTGCATTTATCATGCCATTTCCTTCAGTGAACTTTTTAAGTTCTATGGGATCATTTTTAAGGAAGACGGGGGTTAAATGCACTTTCTAATCTTGAAGATTTTTTTTTTCTCGGTAATTAAAGAATCTTTTAAAAATTAACTTTTGTACAAATGTTAAATATGCTAAAAATATAGGAAAATATATTTTCTCATAGCTAAAATTTTTGTGCTTTTTTCCCTCTATGAAATGAGATCTCTTATTATCTGGAAAGTTATTTATGTATTTATTTATTTTTGAGAAGCTGGGGATCAAACCCAATGCCTTGAAGCATTCTTGGCAAGCACTTTACCACTGAACTACGCTCCCAACCAGTACTTCCTGGAAATTTAAAAATTTGTTTTATTATATCCAACATGTACAGGATGGGTTTTTATGCTTTCACGTATTAAGGGAATATTTAAATTGCTCTTATAAAAATATAATTTTATATACATAAAGTTTATACAATGGTAACTGTCACATTGATGATTTTAAAAGTATTAATCATAATGAAGAAATAAAAATTAAAACACGAATATATGTGGTAAAGGAACAAAAATAAAGTGAAATGCTGAAATGAAAAAAAAAAAAAAACCACCACCAACAACAACAAAAAAAACCTGTACCTGTCAGCCTTTTTAGGAATTTGATTCTTTTTCATATAGCTTGTGGTAATGAAGATTGGTGTAATTTTTGAATAGCAAGGGGAAAATATGTTATATATTAAGATTCATAGAGATGGTCATAACTTTTGAACTTATAAAACCAGTGCTGGGAATTTAAAGTAATAAATTTCTGGGAATCTTGAAGTAATAACTTTTACAAGAAAAAAAGGGATATAGCTCAGTGGCAAAGTTCTTATCTAGCATGTGGGAGACCCTGGGTTGGACCCCAGGAGGACAAAAATTAAAAAAGCTTCATATACGGGCTGGGGATGTGGCTCAAGCGGTAGTGTGCTCGCCTGGCATGCGTGCGGCCCGGGTTCGATCCTCAGCACCACATACAAAGATGTTGTGTCCATCAAAAACTAAAAAATAAATATTAAAAAAAAAAAAAAAGCTTCATATGCAGAGATAATTCTAATTATATTGCTTATAGTAACTTGGAACTAGATACAACAGAAATGTTCTTACTTACAGGAATGGATAAAGTATAAATATCAGCTTGATTTTTTAAAAGTAACTTTTAAAATAATTCTGGTGCTCTGTAGAAATGTACAAACATGTTTTAAAAATAGTACAAAGCAGACAAAAACAACTCAAGTTTGTAAACTATCACTATGTTAAAAACTTGTAGGTATGCCTGTAAATACAAGTTAAACGGGAAATGAATAATTTAAAATACATTATTAGGATTTTGGTGTATAAATACATTTTTCTTAATAATGCTTTTGAGATTTTAATAAATTAAAATTATACTAATGATGAAATTTTTAACTGAGAAGTTAGCATTTTGAGGTGTATATTATCATTTTTAAATTTAAAAATTGAACATAAATTTGGGGATATCTTATGGGAAAGAAGGCTAATCCTAACACAAAAACCTGTGGTGTTGGTGTTGTGGGTAGTTTCTTATATATATCTAGTGCAAATTTGGAACAATGATAACTTAATTTTTTTAACCTGTCTTTTTTTGGAAGGTAATACTGGGGATTGAATTCAGGGGTGCTCTATCACTGAGCTATATCCCCAGTCCTTTTTATTTTTTGAGACAGGTATCCCTAAATTGCTGAGGCTGGCCTTGAACTTATGACCCTCCTGCCTCACCCTCCCAAATCACTGGGATTACAGGGCTGCACCACTTCCCCTGGTTTATGACCCACCTTTTTACTTAACATCTCCTCCTAAATGAAGTTTGTTTCAGATGATTCTATTATTCTTTCTTTTCTTTTCCAAAGGTATTGACAGGGGTTTATTTTAAGAAAGCAGATATATATTCAAGGGGGAATATGCATTCAAGGGAGAATCCGGGCTATCCCCACAGGCAGAAAAATCTTCAAAGACTTTAGAAAAATGTCACTGCAGCATGATAGAATCTAAGCAAAGATAAAAAAACAATTAACTATAGCTAGAAGGAAAAAAAATATATAGCCGCAAGCTAAAACTAGATTTCTCAGTGAATACAAAACCAGAACTTGGATCTTTGGCTGGGGAGAGTGTTATTCATGCAACCAATACCAGAAGTTATTTTGTTTATTAGTGTATATACAAATACTTTGACTTTTGATTTCTCCCTTCTTTTGTTTTGCAGTTGAAAAATGAGCAAATATTAAACTGGGAGTCAGAATTCCCAAGGTCACAAGTCATTCACCTTCAGAGATCTTTGTTTTGTTGTTCTTATCTCTTTTGAAGTTATGTTAGGAATGTTTGCCCTAATTTTACCAGTGAACAAAGCAATGGGTAGCTTTTTCTTTTCCTCTTCTCCTCCTCTCTCCTCCTCCTCCTCCTCCTCCTCCTCCTCCTCCTCCTCCTCTTCCTTATTCTTCCTACTGGGGATTTAACCTGGGGTTGCTTAAACACTGAAATACATTCCCAGCGCCGCCCCCTCCTTTTTTTGAGACAGAGTCTCACTAAGTTACTTAGGGTCTTGTATTTGCAATCCTCCTGCCTCAGCCTCCCAAGATACTGGGATTACAGGCATGTGTCACTGTGCCTCAGCTCAGTTTCAAACTCTAAAGAGAGGAGGGTGCCAAGATTCAGCAATGTAGATAAGTGATTTTTAATACAATATTTTATAAAATCAAATTCAATGTTAATAAATGCATAATGAACAAAATTTCAAAATTTTGCTTAAAAGTCTATTTTTTATTTTCTAACCCCAAGTTATTGTGCAGTGGGAAATGTTTCCAATCAACTCTGTCCTGGGCCCAGGCCACCTTCATTTTCTTGCTAGGCAGTTTATGAGCATTAACACAGGTGTGTATACACGCAGGTGTATGTACAGACTGAATAACACAGGACTTTCTATATACAGTCATATATTTTTATGATAGAGCTTTCAGAAACTTTTTTTTTCTTGTACTTTAACTTGTCCCCAAGGAGATTAAATAATAATAAAAAGGCTGGGGATGTGGCTCAGTGGCAAAACGCCCCTGCGTTCAATCCCTAGTATCCCCCCACACACATAAAAAATTAGACAGCATTTCAGTTCTTTGGGTGCCATTATAAGCCATGAAATAACCAATATGGCTGAAAATTCTTGCCAGGAGTTAAATATTTGTGGGTAGTTCAGGAAGCAAAAAACGTGATACTAATTGGCTCTTACTAAGTGGCTGAAAAGGATGTTCCTTAGAATGGGAAAGCTGAAACACACAAAGTAGAACATTATTTTGTTCAACCTCAGCAGAAAGGTTGCATGTCAGGTGGTTCAAATTGTTTGCTACTATGTGCATGTCCATGAAGGATTTGGGGATTACAAATAAATTTGTGGACCTGAAATCTGCAAATCATGAGGATTGACTGTACTTTGACAATGGGGAAAAAAAGGTTATGTTTGTGCAAGAGTATGTTTTGAAAGAGGGTCAGGGAGGATATGAGAGGCAATAGAAGTGTATTAACTTTCTCATTTTTTTTTCCTGGTAGAGAATGAATAGATAGAACAGCTTCAGTAAATAGAACAGAAATTATCTGTGATTGATGCCCCAATATATAGACACTTAGATGTTTATTTTAAAACTACAAAGGAATTGTCAGATGAACTACAAATAATTTTATAACTAATGAAAGTCAGGAGGTAGCAATTCAGTTAGTGGGGAGAAATATAAATGTATTAATGTCCTTGTCATTTATAACAGAGGATAACTAGATACTATCTCAGGTTACTTCAGTAAGGACAAGGGCAGAGAAAGGAAAGAATTGTTCTGGCAAAGATCGGCAGCAGAACACATGGTAGAAGCCAGAACATGCTCCAAGACAGTCTGAAATGCAGTTTTGATTTTTTTGTTTGTTTGTAGTTTTTTTTTTTTTACAGAACCCAGGGGGGCTCTATCACTGAGCTCCATTCCCAGCCCTTTTTACTTTTTACTTTTGAGATAGGATCTCAAATTTGTAATCCTCCTGCTTCAGCCTCTCCAGGGGCTTGGATTACGGGTATGTACAACTGCACCTGGCTGAAATAGTTTTTCAGATATTCAAAAATCTTGCCAGGGATTACGCTGGTGGATAACAGTGTTAATAAACATATCTAATCTGCAGCAATTCTGCATGTGGTTTGCTTCTGACATATAGCCCATACATTTGAGTCTTCATGAAATATCATTTTAAATATTTTATATAAAGTCAAATGTAAATACCGGAAGAATTAAAACAGAGCATAAACTTCACAACATAAGGAAGAATACATAAATAAAAAATAAACAAACCTCAAAAGAGGACAGTCTATATAGCAAATGATAGTGAATCTAGAAGGCACTAAAACCAGCAAATAAAGCATCACAGTAGTAAACTGACTTGTCCATTCGGGTCCTCTGAGAAGCAGACACCAAGATGGGATTGGATGGGCAAGAGAGCTATTGGAGGGACTGCACGTCCAGGGAAGAGGGCACAGGAGTGGGCAGAGAGCCTCTGCACCGTGAGGCAGGTCTGGCAGCTGGGAAAGAAGAGAGGAAAGCAAGGATTGGACAGGAAGAGCCTCAGACCCCCAGCACACGGTTCTGAGAGTACTTCAGCCAGACTGATGGGAAGTCCCTGAGCCTAAGTAACTGGTTAGAGGAACCCTACATGGGGCAGGAATGGCCTGCCTGACCTGGCACAGGTGACCCCACAGTGCTCAGTCACCTGCTGGGAGTGGCCTGGGGGAGCCATGGCTTCCATATTAATGCTGTGGAGCAGCTGGAGGCCATGGACCCACTCAACTGTGCTCCCTACAGATTTATTTATTTATTTTGAGACAGGTCTTGCTAAATTGCCCAGGCAATCTTCCTGCCTCAATTTACCTAGTAGATGGACCCATAGGCATGCCCATGGTGCCTGGCCTTTGTGCTTTCTACAGAAAGCTCTCTTGAAGGCAGAGCAAGGCACTTCTATGGCCACCATTATATCTGCCAATAAAAGTCAATGAGATAAACTCACCTATGGTTCTTTTAAAGGCTCTTTGCTGGGTCATAAAATAGAGCTGAACTAGAGGTTTAATATAAAATGCCTTAAAACAAAAGGATTTAAAAGGTAAAAAGGATAAATAAAGACATGCCAGGTGAATGTCAACAAAAAGAGGGTAGAGTTATGGTAAAAATATGATTTGGTGATATTCAAGGCAAAAGAAGTACATTAAAATAAAGAAGGATGTAACTTTAAGTTTAGGTAATGGAAAAATCTGTGACACTAAGGCTTAGTAGTTTGGAGAATCTGAATTTGCCTGAGTGTGATGTTATTATACTTTGATATTATTATACTTTCATTATTCTTTTTAAAAATTTCCACAGTGAGATACATTATTTCCAGATGATGTAAGAGAAAAAAAATTTGGGATCCCTAAGTCAGGCCAAGGGCCCTCTTTGAGTTCTTATTTCACACGGTATCTTTGATATGGCTCATTATCACAGGTAGCAATTTTATATTGATTTGTGTGTTTTATTTTACTAATGCCTGATATTCCTTCTAAAATGTTTCCTGACATAGAACCTAGCATAAATTGGACTCTTGGGCTGGGGATGCAGCTCAGTGGTAGAGCACTTGCTTAGCACGCACAAGGCCCTGTGTTCCATCCCCAATGCCAAAATAAACAAACAAAAACCCAACAAAACAAACAAACAAACAAAACCAACAACAACAAAAAAGACCATCAAATGAAATGCATATGCTCTCAGAGGACAAGAGATAATACATAGAAAGCTCTTACATCATTTAAACTGAGAGAAAGAAACAAGAAAAATCTACTGTTTTTCATGCATTACTTATAACACACTTCTCCGGGCACAGTGCCATTACAGAAATAGCTAGGACATTTAAAAAATATATGATGTCAGGATGGTTCTCTCAAATGAAAACTAAAAATCTATTTGTTCTGTCCTTGGTACCTTTCAATGCCTATCAATTTTAAGAGCTGCTACGAAAGACTGAGTCAATCCAGGATGTTGGCCAAACTATTCCTAGATACTGAAGTTGGCAGTTGTTGCTGAAAAACAACTCTGTCCCCAAATTTCACAATTCTTCTTTGAGCCTTTCAAAGACTCAGATATATGACTTATGACACACTGGTCTAAAAAATGTTCATTTGGCTCAAATTGATCAGACCTAGCAATTAAATCATCTTCTTGGGAAAGGGATATCTCTTTCCCAGTATGACGTCATTCAGAATTACTCTCAACAGCATCCCTCCCCTGGGCAAACAGTTGGCAAATGAGAGACAACATGATTTCCCTAGGCCACTTGGTGAGTCAGTCACACAAACCGGAACAAAACCCAGCTTTACTGATGGCCAACAGTGGAGACTCAGCCCTACCCTATGACAACTCCTGTTCGATAAGATGACTAATTGAACAATTATTTGCTCTAAGACTTGCTCCACAAGCAAGCTGACAAGTTTCGGTCCACGTTCTCAGGAGCACATGATCTACAGGAAGAGGAAGTGAAAGAGGTTGAAATGTTTACACTGTCATGCTTCCCTACACCTTACCGGGTGTGCTTGAGTTTGGGGCTTAAAATTAAGCACCTCTTTTTGGGGGCGAAGGGTTTCCAAGCCTCTTTAACTTTTATCCATCTTGGTCTTCTTTTGCTCATTCATTCTATTTTAGAACTTCACTCACTCTTTATATATAACACACACACACACACACATACATATATAGATGTATACAGTAGTTTTAGATGGACACAATACCTTAATTGAATCTGTTCGTTTATATTTGGTGCTGAGGATTGAACCCAGGGCCTCACACATGCTAGGTAAGTGCTGTACCACTGAGGCACAACCCCAGCCCTCTTCACTCACTCTTGAGCACCAAAGCCTTTTATATGAAAGAGGTTTCAAATAAATGCATCCAGGAGAGGATGGAGGCTGTTCTGGGGCTCATAGTTAGGAAGGAATAGTTTCTGTGTATGCAAGTATAGGTGCAGAGAGAATTGGGGCACAGGGCAAATGATTCCTAAATTCTCATTGAAAGAAGTCAGAATAGATGTTTCTCAGGGTTTTTTTTTTTTTTTTTTTGTCTTTCTGCTTCTTCTTTCTCTTCCCCTTCTTCTCCTTCTCTATTCTTTTTCTCCACCTCCCTCTCCTCCTCCTCCTCCTCCTCTTTTTCTTCTTCATCTTCTCCTTCTCTTCTTCCTCCTCCTCCTCCTCTTTCTCCTCTTCCTCCTTCTTCTTATTCCCCCTTCCTCCTCCTCCTCTCTCTCTTCCTCCTCTTTCTTCTGCATGCATGAACTCAAGGTCTCACACAGGCTAGGCAAGTACTCTACCTCTAAGCTACCCTCCTAGCTATTTTTATTTTGCCACAGGGATTCTCTAAGTTTCCCAGGCTGGCCTTGAACTTTTGATCCTCCTGCCTCAGGCTCAGAGTAATTGGGATTTCAGGCCTGTACCAGTGGGCCTCTTGTTTTCTGTTGGCCTGTTGCAAGTTGATAGTCTTCCCCCTGGGTTCCCTCCCTCCAAGAATGGCCATCCACATGCCTTGTGTCTGCTCATGAAGGAGCCTCCCCAGTTTGCTATCTACTTGTTCTCTCTCAGTCAAGCAGGGCAGTGAGGGTGGGATGGTGGTGGTTCATGGCACCTTTTAAAATAATTAATCTGGGGCTGGAGTTGTGGCTCAATGGTAGAGCGCTCACCTAGCATGTATGAGGCACTGGGTTCGATCCTCAGCACGTAAATGTAATATAAAGATACTGTGTCCACCTAAAACTTAAATATAAATATTTAAATTAAAAAATTAATCTGATTTAACTAGTAGTTTCCCAATCATTATATCACTGTGTCTGGGAGCTTCCCAATCATTATATCACTGTGTCTGGGAGCCTGATGGTGGCTCTTGACCAAGGTTTTATCTAATATTGCAAAAGTAAAATTCCTATCTCAATAGCCAAGGATCCCAAAGGTCTTTTTCATTCCTACCCTCTCTTTCATCTTACAACTTGATGTTTCATTATTTCAAAATACCTATCCCCTTTTGAGCAGAAGTTCTAAGGATCAATCTACTTTCTCTTCCTGGTACCAAAATTCACAGCTTCCCACCCCTCTGTCTATTACTAATATGGCCCTGTCTCATTTCTTCTATTTAAGCCTTTTTATTTGGAAATATTTTTTTAAAGATTTTTTTAAAGAGAGAGAGAGAATTTTTTAATATTGATTTTTAGTTTTTGGTGGGCACAACATCTTTATTTTATTTTTATATGGTGCTGAGGATCGAACCAGCGCCCCGCGCATTCCAGGTGAGCGCTCTACTGCTTGAGCCACATCCCCAGCCCTGAAAATATTTTTAAACCTTTGGAAAAGCTAAAACATTAAAAAGGAAAAAGTGACAGAACTCCAATAGCCATTTGCACAGATTCACTTATCAGTTCTTTTCTTTTTAAAAAAGAAAAGAACTGTTCTGTCTAGATATACATGACAGTAGAATTTTTTTGTGTGTGTATGTGGTCCTGGTAATTGAACCCAGGGCCTTGTGCATGAGAGACAAGCACCCTACTAACTGAGCTGTATCCCCAGCCCAGCAGAGTGCATTTTGACATATTATACATACATGGAATATTACTTAGGATCCCACTCTTTGGTTGTACATGATATGGAGCTTCACTGGTCATGTATTCATATATGAACATAGGAAAGTTTTCATTCTACTGTTTCATTCATTCTACTGTCTTTCCTATTCCTACCCCCTCCCTTCCTTTCATTCCTTTTGTTTAATCCAGTGGCTTCTATTCTTCCCTCTCCCTCCACATAGTAGAGAGAACATTCAGCCTTTGATTTTGGGGGGTTTGGATTATTTCACTTAGCACAATAGTTTCCAACTCCATCCATTCACTGGCAAAAGTCATAAAACCACTCTTTTTTATGGCTGAATAATATTCCATTGTGTCTACATACCACATTTTCTTTATCCATTCATCTGTTGAAGGGCACCTAGGTTGGTTCCATAGCTTAGATATTGTGAATTGAGCTGCCATAAACATTGATGTGGCAGCATCACTATAGTATGTTGATTTTAGGTCCTTTGGGTGTAAACAGAGGAGTGGGATAGCTGGGACAAATGGTGGTTCCATTCCAAGTTTTCTGTGGAATCTCCATCCTGCTTTCTGGAAAGTGGTTGTACTAATTTGAAGTCTCACCAGCAATGTGTAAGTGTGTTTCTTTTCTTTTTCACCTCTAGAGCCTTGAGTGTGCTAAACACATGCTCCAGCCCTGAGCCACACCACCAGCCCTAGATTCACTTCTTATCATTTTGCCACATACATTTTATCATTTACTATCTATCCACCTATAATATATTTTCTGAATCATTTGAGAATAAGTTGACCCTTTAACTGTGGGTACTTCAGTTATATCCTAAGAATTAGGATTTTCTCTTACATAACCATATTAGAGTTAACAACTTCAATTAATTTAACACCAAGGAAATACTTTTATTTGATGTGTTCATATCTACTACTGATTTCATAATTTACTTTATGGCATTTTTTCTTCCATTACAGGAACCAGTCTAGGGATAGGAACTGCATTCATTTTTTTTCTGTCTCTTTGATCTCCTTCAGTCTGGAGCATTTCCACAGTCTTTCTTCTTTTCTTCTTTCTTGTTTGGTACCAGGGATTGATCCCAGGAGCACTTAACCACTGAGCCATATCCCCAGCCTTTTTTTTTGTATTTTATTTAAAGACAGGGTCTCATTGAGTTGCTAGGGCCTCGCTAAGTTGCTGAGGCTGGCTTTGAACTCATGATCCTCCTGCCTCAGCTTCCCAAGCTTCTGGCATCATAGGTATGTGCCACCATGTTCAGCATGTTCCATAGCTTTTCTACGCCACTTATAACATTGACATTTTTTAAAGTTTTTTTTTTTTTTTTTTCTCATTTTGTGTGTCTGATTTTTTTCCTCTTGGTCAGAGTCCAGTTCCACATTCCCCATTGCAATCTTACGTAGGCCACCTATAGCTACAGGCACATGACACCTTCCTGCCCCTCACTGTGATGTTGAATTGTATAACTAGGTTGTTAGCCAGTTCTCCTCTCTATAGTTACCACATCTTCCCTGGTACTAAACAGCAATCTGTGGGAGACATTCTAAGATCATACAAATATGCTTCTCATCAAAATTTCCCCACTACCTTGATTTAGAATTTATTAATGATTCTTTCCTAACTAATCTTTATTATGATGATTATAAAATGTGTAAGAATCGTCTTCTGTTCTCCATTTATGTATTTGTTTCTTTGCTTATCATCAGTTTATTGTATGGTTGAAGATTCTTATTTTTTCCCCAAAGCCCTATAAGTCAAATTCAATACTGTCTTTAATAATTTCGTGCTCATCTGGATTGATGGTATATGCCTGTAATTTTGGCTATTAGGGAGGCAGGAGCATCTGAAGTTTAAGGCCAGCTGGTGCAACTTAGTGAAACCCTGTCTCATAATAATATTTAAAAATCAAGGGCTGGGAATGTATTTCTGAGGTATAATGCTCCTGGGTTAATTCGCCAGCATAGGGAAAAATAAAAGTGAGCTCAAGAATTCTCAGATCCGATCTGGCCAATGGAAAGCTCTTCAAGCTCTCTCTTGTGTCCCTGTGACTTTTTTTTTTTTTCCCCTCTTTTTCTAGCGCTGGGAAATTGAATCCAGGGTTTACACATACTAGGGCAAGGTCTGGGCCACTGAGCTACATCCCCAGCCTTCATCCCCAGCCTTCTTGTTTTTGTCGGGTTGCTGTTGTTATTGAGTGTGGCATGTTTTTAAGCTCTCTCTTACTTTCTGGCATAAAAAGATCCTCCTTGCTCATTTTGTACTGTTCCCCTTCTCATCTTCAGCCTTTCTTCCCAGGCCACCTCTAGATTGAGCTCTGCAGGTGGAAGGCTTGAAGGTGGTGCTTCAGGAGTACAGGAGACGGGGGGTGGGGGTGCTAAGAGCTGGTACAGTGCTCAGCAGTCTGAGATGCTGCAGAAGGGCTCAGAGCATGCTCTCTGAGTCCTCTACTGCTGTCCCAGGCAGGTATTCCGCACAGAGAAAAGAAGCGTTTGGGGGCTGGGGTTGTTGCTCAGTGGCAGAGCGCTTGCCTAGCATGTGTGACACACTGCGTTCAATCCTCAGCACCACATATAAATAAATAAATAAACAAACAAATAAATAAAATAAAGGTTCACTGACAACTAAAAAAAATAGAAGTGCTTGGATCTTGCAGATACAGTTACTGAGTCCTCTACCATGTGCAGGGCACTGTGAGCCATATACAAGTTATAAGACACCATTTCAAGGACACTGGTCTAGTAGGCCACACACTCGTATACCTGATAGGGTGATTTCATTGTGCTGCCAGTGAGGTACATGCAGGAATTTGGGGAATTCTGGGGTGAGGATAGTACTTATGTCTGGAGGATTGCAAAAGGCTTCATTGGTGACTCTTGGGTTAGATCCTGAAGGAGGGTAGGATTTGGAAGAATAGTTTTCTGGTGAAACCAGAGGTTGCTACCTCTGAGCACTGAATCAAGAGAGACTTTGCAGCTTCATTTCAGCTAGATCTAGCCCTCGGCCAGGTGCTGTAAGGAGCATGAGTGCTCCTGTGAGTGAGGGACAGCACCCTCTTGCAGCCTTGGTGTCATGATGCCATTTATTTTTTATTTTCAGATGCAGATGAAACATGCCCTTCATTCACCAGACTGAGCTTTCACAGTGCCGTGGTGGGTACTGGGCTGCAGGTGAGGCTGATGCTCTATACGAAGAGAAACCAGACCTGCGCACAAATCATCAACTCAACAGCTTTTGGGAACTTGAATGTGACCAAGAAAACCACCTTCATTATTCATGGATTCCGGCCAACAGGTTCCGCTCCAGTTTGGATGGGAGACTTAGTAGAGGCTTTGCTCTCTGCAGAACACATGAACGTGGTTGTTGTTGATTGGAATCGAGGAGCTACCACCGTCATATACACCCACGCCGCTAATAAGACCAAAAAAGTAGCCATCATCTTGAAGGAATTTATCGACCAGATGTTGGTAAGAAAGACTTCTCTTGTATGATTTGTGGTTAAATTGAAACTGACTAATTACCTGGAGATTTAAAGCCAAGAGATATCTTCAATGAAAAGGGGGCCAATTTTGTGAAATTCTGCAAATCTAAATAAGGCCCAGGGAGGGCTAGAGAAGGACCCTAAGTAAGGTCCACAGGTATTTTGGTGCAGGTTGTGTACCGCACAGGACACTGATGTAAGGGAGCAGCATTGTCATTGTAGATGTTGTAGATTTACATATTTTTCATGTTTACTATGATAATTTTCCCACATATGACAACAAAGTATCATAGCAAGGGGAAGCTTTCTCTCTCTCTCTCTCTCTCTCATTTGTGACACTGGGCATTGAGTCTAAGGCCTTGTGCATGCTTAAGTGCTCTACCGCTGAGTTACATCCCTAACCTTTTAAAATTTTAATTTAGATTTTTTTTTTTTATACCAGGGATGCTCTCCCACTGAGCTATATCCCTAGACTTTTTTTTTTTCCCCCTTAATTTTGAGATAGGGTCTCACTAAGTTGCCCAGACTGGTCTCAAAATTTGTGATCTTCCTGCCTCAAGTTCTTGAGCCACTGGTATTATAGGCATATACCATTATGCTCAGCTCTTTTTCTAGTTCATATAAAAGTGTCTTATGGGTCAGAGACAGTCTGTCTAGGAGCTTCCCGGTTTAAACATCTAGAGCTTCAACTTTGGTAGCTGTTCTTTCTGCTAGAAGTGCCAGAGCTTTAGTGACCCAGTTATCCAAAACTGATCTGATGAGATAATTAATGTTTCTAGAAGACTTACAAAGGTCAGAAATTAAATTTATTTAGTGACCCACCTCATGCATTGTTCCTTTTAACAACAGCAACAATGACAAGTGGCATGAAATCAAGAAGATAGGTGACATGAGTATTATTCTTATCCAAGCCCCCACCTAAACCACCGTCTAGGGAGAAGAATATTTGAATGATTCGGGACAAGCTGTCCCAGTAGCCTATGGGTAGTGTGGTCCACCTCTCCAGGTTTTTCCCTTGTTTCCTTCCCTCTCCATGGTGACTTCATTCTCTGGGCCAGGATGAAGATAAGGGTGTTCATCAAATTCTACTGTCATCCCTTTCCCCAGTCTGCTTAGGGCTGGGGCTGGGGCTCAGTGGCAAAGTGCTTGCCTAGCTCATGTAAGGCACTGGGTTCGATTCTCAGCACCACATAAAAATAAATAAATAAAATAAACAACGTACTGTGTCCATCTACAACTAAAGATGTGTCCACTTAGTTTCTAGCAGAAGCATGAGTGGGAGTCAAATGGTAATCCCAACAACTTGGGAGGCTGAGGCAGGAGGATTGCAAGTTTAAAGTCAGCCTCACCCTGTCTCAAAATAAAAAATAAAAAGGGCTGGGAATGTGGCTCAGAGGTTAAGGGCCCCTGGCTTTAATCCTCAGTACAAACAAAAACAAAAACAGTGTGAGTGGACTCACCATGACACAAAGGTTAAGGTACAAGTTTGGGGTTGGGCTGGTGGGTTTGAATCCTGCTCTACTATGCTTTCAACTTCCCTATCTCTACCACGATTTCAGTGAGCCTCAGATTCTTCGCATAATGAAAAGAATAGTATTTATATTGTGGGGGTCTTGTGACATTTAAATGAGACCATAGATGTAAGACACTTAGAAATATTTCTCCAAAGTCAATAGGTAGGAAATTTCTCCAAATGTAGTCAATTCCTTGACTCTTCAGAATGTGTAACTATGGACTTGTTGGAATTCCAGGCGGAAGGAGCTTCTCTTGACAACATTTATATGATTGGAGTAAGTCTAGGAGCCCACATATCTGGATTTGTTGGAGAAATGTATGATGGGAAGTTGGGGAGAATTACAGGTAAGACTCCTGTGGGTCTGTGGGGTGTAGCTTGGGCCAGGTGGTCACTGGGGGGATATTACACAGGCAGTCCTAGTCCTCGGATTTGAAGCCAGCTCTTCCAATTATCTAACCTCTCTAAGCAAGGACTTCATTCTGCAAAAGATAAACCATAATAATGTTAACCTCAGGTTATTATTTAATCAAATATATGTAAAGCACTTTACAAATTGTATGCCTCAGATAAGATGGGTGGTGACTTAATTTCTCTTATACCTAGGAAAACTGCAATGTCCTGGGGAATTTGATCTATTTGACCTGAAAAGAGTCTTCTTCCTTTATTTAATCTAGAATGTGGAACTATATACCTAGAACATCACGGTCCCCAGAAGTAGTCTCATGGTAGGAAAATGATATCGGAATTTTGATTGCTGAGCCTGACTCTGTAAATATCAGTTTTCCAGCAAACACTGAATGAAAACACTCAGAAATGCAGCAGGTTAAACCCCAAACAAAGACTCCCTTGCTGGGATCTCTTACCTAGAGCTTAGTAACTTTCCACAGCTATTCACAAAGGGCTGAGGGTAAGGGTGGCTCTCTATTTCCAAGACCTTGACCTCTCCCATTCTTTTGAGGTACTGGGGTGCTTTACCACTGAGCTACAGCCCCAACTCTTGCCCTGGGCAAGTCACTTCTATCCCTGTGACTCGGTGTCCATCTCTCTGTCTCTGTCCCTATCTGTTTATCTCCCTCTCTCTTTATCTCTTTTTCTCTTTCTCCCATACATGCACATCTTACATTGACTGGCATCAATTCTGGCTATGTATTTTAGGTCACATTGTTTGTCCTGGTTATTTGTTTAAATTTCGCTTTAATCTGAAGGTTCAGGATTCCTCATCTTGTTTAATCTGCTTTCTTGGGGAAGCAAATTGTTTTTTTAGTTTGAAAATGTATTGTTACTATTTTTGGAAAGCAAGGTGTCTTTAAAATTTTTCCTCCTGTAAAAAGGTCAGATGGCTTGAGTTTGAATTTGTGGGAATTAAAAAGAGAGAGAGAAAAAGAGGCAGAGGAGAGAGGAAGGAAGGAAAGAAAGAAAGAAAGAGGAAGAGAGGGGAAGAGAATAGAAAAAGAGACAGGCTGATAAGCAGGTCCTGATTTGTAGCAATTGCTGATTTTCTGGGGTCTAAAACTCCCACCACGACTGATCTCAAGCTACCAACATGACATCAATTGAGCAGAGTCTGGGTGGAGATGAACAACATTTGTTCTGCAGCCCACCATGTCTCGTTCTATCTGCAAGTCAGGTGCACCCCTAAGCCTCCCAGCCAATCAGTTCCCACAATTACTTTGAAAGTGAACTACAACAGGTGATGTCTCTAACCATGGAAATTCCCAGGCCAGCCTTCCTTTCACTCTGGGCCCATGTGACCCTGCCCCGTAGCCTGGACTCAGCTGATCATCCACAGCTCCCTTTTCAACCTCCATATTCTCTGAATCCCTAGGTTAGTCTCCATCTTCCCCAAGAGCAGCTGAGGCAGAAAGCATTTCCCCTCCCTACTCCCCTTCCTCGGCCTTGCCTGGGTGGGCTCACTGGGTTTCAGGGTGGGAATGGAACCTGTAACCTAAGGACACAATTCACATCTCACTCCCATGGATCAGATGGCTCTGTCTATTACTTACCTTGGTGGTCTTGATGGCTGCTTGATGCTGTGTTTTCAATTTCTTTCTTTCTTCTGCCCCTCTTTTTGCCTCTCTCCACGAATATCTCTTGGTTTTTCCTCTCATAGCAAGTCAAACACTCTACCACTGAGCTACATCCCCATCCCCTATCTTTAACTTCTCCAAGAGAAGATGATGGATGGTGAATGGGTTGCAAACATTTCAAGTACCTGGATAATTTGTGAATACTTTAAATTTGATTCTCAAACTTGACTGTAAGTTTGCATGAAACTTGCCTTGGGGTGCTGGAGAAAATGCCAATGGGGTGGCCTGAGTTGGAGGTAGGAGTCTGTATTTTTGTTTCATATATATATATATTTGATGGTCCTTTATTGTTATTTATTTATATGTGGTGTTGAGAATTGAACTCAGTGCCTCACACATGCTAGGCAAGCGCTCTACCACTGAGCTACAACCCCAGCCGAGGAATCTGTATTTTTAACCAGAAAATATAGATGGTCTGAGCTCCACACTTGGAGAAACTATAGAGTAACCTCTAGTCCCATATGACCACCAAGTACTTGAAATGTGGTCAGTGCAAACTGAAATCTGTTGTAAGTGTGAAATACACATTAGCTTTAGAAGACTGAGAAGAAGAATAACAAAAAACACAGAATATAGAAAATATTAAGTTTTTTACTGGTTACATGGACATGACAATATTTTGCATTAAATAAAATGTGTTTTTGTTTTGGTGGTGCTTTATGTCTGTCTGTTCATACCATGTGCAGGGTTCTTGGGGGTTTTTTTTTGTTTGTTTGTTTTTAAGTGCAGGGGATTGGCCAGGGATTCTTAACCACTGAGCCACATCTCCAGCCCTTTTTATTTTTTGTTTTGAGACAGGGTCTTGCTCAGTTGCTTAGGGCCTCACTAAATTGCTGAAGCTGGCTTTGAACTTGTAACTCTTCTTCCTCAGTCTCCCGAGTTGCTAGGTTTACAGGTGTGAGCCACCATGCCTGGTGAGCGCGCATATTTTTGGTCAATTTTTTGACTGACATTGTCAGCTGATCACTTGCTATGGCATATCACTATGGATATTATAAGTCCAAGTTTTTTGTGACAGTCCTGGTTTGTACCTCTTGTCCTGGTGTGATTATGAACAGTGCCCTCACACTCTCAAAATTGCCCTGTTCTAGATGTTTTCTCTGCCAGTGACCTGGAGGTTGCTGTAAACTGGGGCTCTCATTCTTCATTGTCTTAGACAGGAAGTAGTGCTGTCTGATGTGAGGAGGGAGGAGGAGCTTCCTGGTGGGGGACACATTCTTTCTAAAGCTATGTTGTATTGAAAACAACATATGGACTGGGTGTTTGCCCATCTCCTCCCACACCAGTTTCAGTTGGGAGTGGACAGAAGAGGAAGAAAGGCTGGGAGGGGGAAGATAAGAAAAGAGGGTAGATAAATAAATGGCTCCAGGAAGCAGAAGTGCATTGGGAGAGGAGAAATGGAGAGATTGAAGCTAGAACCAGGAGAGTTAAAGGAAAGAGGCTCAAGTTGGATTTTATATGTAACACGGGGGATGGGAGATGTCATCTAAAATGACATTTGTAGGGACTAGGGGTGTAGCTCAGTAGTAGAGCAGAAACTTAGCATGTTCAAGGTCCTAGGTTCAAACCTTAGCACCCAAAACAAAAATTTTAAAAAGCGATATTCACAGGTTAAAGCTTCAAGGAAGATGTCCCTTGAGATCTTCACTTTACATAGGGCTCTAATAAGTGCCTTTTTGAGCCTCTGGATTTTTTTTAAAAGTTTTTATTTTGTGGTTACAATATCATAGGGGCTGCTCCCCTATGTTTCGAGTTATTTCACAGTGATGTGAGAAACGCCCAGCTAATATTGACAAGATGTTAATGTTAACATTAATATTGGCAAGAATTGAGTCCAGGCACTTATGGAGTGGGTGATATCTGCGGTATCTACAGGGACTGGCAACCTCTTTGATACCTGGCTTGGCCAGTGAGCTTTGCCCTTTCCTGTTGAGCTTGCTAAGCTCTGTGTGGTGAAACCAAGAGCTCAACACCCAGAGGAGGTTGCCCCAAGAGGCAGGGCTCGCCTCATGATGCTTGATCTCCCCAAACCTCAGTTCATTCATCTATAAAATAGCTGCCCTGCTTCTCTGGCAGGTTTGCAATGCAAATTAATGAGCTGGGATATGAATACCAGTGAAGCTATAAAGGAGTTTTATTAATAACAAGAAGGAAGGACTGAATGGGGTTTCTGGATCACCAAAAATGAGATAAAATAAGATATAGCATTTAGTTTTTCTCTTTTATGCACCCTGTGGTGCTTTTTTCCTGAGGAGCCAGTGTATCCCCGCCACTGCCCCCTTGTGTGGGGAGCTCTGCCTGGGCTGTGCTTCCTTCTGAAGTCAGGGTACGGTTCACAGGGCTATGGTCAAGGTAACCATCTCTACTGTGGGAAATAGCTGCAGGGCTGTGGAAAGGAGTCCTGACAAAGCAGGATGGGAATGTGAGTGCTCGCCCACCCGAGGGGAGCCTGCAGCCTGTGAACCATCCTCCCTGGGAGGCATCAGAGGCACAGTGCCAGTGACTCATGGAATGAGGCTGCCAAGCCACTCTGTTTTCCTTCCAGGTCTCGATCCTGCGGGCCCTTTATTCAACGGGAGGCCCCCCCAGGACAGATTAGATCCCAGCGATGCGCAGTTCGTTGATGTCATCCACTCCGACACTGATGGTAACATTCCTGTCTTGGTGGGTTAGTCGCCCCCCAGACCCACAGAATCCCCCTGGGGCAGATTGTCATGCAGGGGCAGAGCGGGTTTCTCCAGCTGCCTTTTTCCTACCAGGCAGGTTCCAAATCTGCGGAAACATTGAAAGGAAGAGGTAGCTGGTGTAACCAGACCCCTGGATCCATGCTGCAGTGGGGATGATTTTCCCATGGTCTTTTTTTCCCCTTTTTTTGGGGGGGGGGGGTACCAGGGATTGAACCACTGAGCCACACCCCCATCCCTATTTTGTATTTTATATAGAGAAAGGCTCTCACTGAATAGCTTAGGGCCTTGCTGGCTTTGAACTTGCAATCTTCCTGCCTTAGCCTCCCCAGCTGCTGGGATTACAGGCATGAGCCACTGTGCCTGGCCTTCCCAGGGTCTTTTATCTTAAATATACCATTGTGCCCAATCACAGTCAGGCCAGTTTGCATCCCACGTGAACAGTGTTTCCATATATGCAACTGGGTTTGGATGCATAATTTCCTGGGTGTGTTGGTTACTTCTCATTATTTCCTTAAGCTGAAAGGCGAGTTCAGGTGTGTGTCTCTCCACACAGAGCAATCCTCCCACCAACAGCTCTCAGCTGTCTGAATCTTTCAGGCCATTTCTGTCTTTCAAGATGCTGATTTTGCATCATGGATTGTTGGCATATGCCATGGAGGCTGGGGTGATGTTCAAGGATGGGTGTCTACTATACACAGATGTCTGGGAGAGGAAGTGGAGTACATGTTTGAGAAGGACAGAGAGAAGTGGTCATTTAAACATTATCTTCTTTATAATGCCATCACCTTGACCCGGGGCTGGGGATGCAGCTCAGTGGTAGTGCAGCTTGCACTAGGATGCACAAGGTCCTGAATTTGATCCCCAGCACCACAAAACAAACCAACCCCTGACCCTCTCTCCTGGGCATTTAGTGTGGTATTCAACAGTTGTTTGACTTAAAAGAACCCTCTTGGTAAAGCAGCTGCATTGTTATTGTGGAGTTTGTAAGGTATTACTTAAGTGCAGTACTGCAGTGCCATTTGGATGCCCAATGGAATAAGGCAATTCACTTTTTATTCTTGGAACATGGAGTCTGAAGGAAAAAGTATAAGTTTTGCAGTCCCGACAGATGTGGCCTCAGATCCCAGGATTCCGTTCTTTCTAGTGATGTCATGTTAATTTCTTAAGTCTTCTGAGCCTCTATCGTTATTTCATATGAATTTGCCAGTGGCCACTGTGCAGACATGTGAACATTGAAAAGAAGTTCTTTAAAACATCTGCTGTCATACCCACAGAGACATGTAGGTTCTCACTCTATAATAACTGTGATTAATACCATGATGCACTGTGTATATCTGTGCATATCACATGTGTATATATAGATCTAAAATCTTATATTCATTTATTTGAGACAGGGATTTTTTCACTGTCTTGCCCAGGTGGATCTTGAACTCCTGATTTTAGCATTTCTCCTGCCTCAGGTTCTGGGACGACAGGTGTGAGCCACCACGTTCAGATTATCAATAATCTTCAATAGGTTTTGTTTTTGGTTTTGGTTTTTGGTGTTGGTGCTGGGAATAGAACCCAGGGCCTCCCTCATACTAGCCAAGCACTCTAACCCCAGACCCCAGTAATATCTTAATCAAGCATTTAACTGATTATTTTAGGGCTACATGATTAAAGAAAATAAGCAGTTATTAAATTTGCAATTTTTCAGGACCTCATTATCTAATATTGTTTTTAAACTTTCTACTGTCCTGGATCCTAAATTTCAAAAAATTTTGCCTACTAAGTAAAAATTATTTTTTTCTATTTCTTATTCATTAAAGATTTGTACAGTGCAAATTCAAGGCTCAGGAAGCTCATGACAATTGGAGGGTCCCAGCCAAATGTAAGGAAAAAAATATATGATTTTGTCAGCCTTGCTGTGAATGAGTAACCAAAATCCCTATGTTTTTAGAAATAGTGGAATTAAATTCCATTACCATTTGCTCAATCACTTAATAATGGAATGGATGATAGTGGAATTTACTTCCTGCTTTCCAACTAACTAACTGGGTTGGTAACTTTGGGAAAAACATTTAAATAAGTATACCAATAATTATATAACAACAACAATAATGATCCAAATCCTGCCTATGTCTGGCAGGCAAATGAGCTATGAGAGGTGAATGAGTTAAAGCAGTGTGAAAGCATAGTGTGTTCTCTTTTAGCACTGGGCTACAAGGAACCGCTAGGAAACATAGACTTCTATCCAAATGGAGGATTGGATCAACCTGGTTGCCCCCAAACGATATTTGGAGGTAAGTGCAGGTACTTTATATTCTGTAAAATAGTGGATTGAAAAGTACAATTTAAAAAATCTGATATTATCTTCATGGAGTAGTTTTGAATAGAAAACTTTTTTTTTTCTGAGAAGATAGCAGTGGTTTAAATATAAATTATAAATTGCAAACTTAGCTCCTCAAAACAAAAAAATAGGGAGTTGAAGGGCAACATTAAAAGTGAGGTGGGGGATCAATGTTTATAGCAACTCAATTCACCATAGTTAAGCTATAGAACCAACCTAGGTGCCCTTCAACAGATGAATGGATACAGAAAATGTGGTTTATATACACAATGGAATATTTACCATAAAAAAGAATGACTTTATGACATTTGCCAAAAAATGGATGAATCTTGAGACTATTATGCTAAGCGAAATAAGCCAATCCCAAACAACCAAAGGTCAAATGTACTCTCTGATATGTGGTTGCTAACACACAACAAGGTGGGAGGAGGGGAAGAATAGAAGTTCAGCAGATTAGACAAAGGGGAATGAAGGGAAGGGAGAGGGGGACAGAAATAGGAAAGACAGTGGAATGAATCTGATATCACTTTCTTATGTACATATGTAAATATACCACAGTGAATCTCTGCATCATATACAACCACAAGACTGGAATCCTAATTAGAATAGGATAGACTATAATAGATAGACTCTGTATTTGTATAGATATGTCAAAATATACTCTACTGGGCTGGAGTCGTAGCTCAGTGGTAGAGCACTTGCCTAGCATGTGTGAGTCACTGGGTTCGATCCTTAGCACCACATAAAAAATAAATAAATAAAAGTAAAGGTATTGTGTAAAAAATAAATTCTACTGTCAAGTATAACGAAAAAGAACAAAGAAAAAATAAGTGAGGGTCTGGGTTGTAGCTCAGTGGTGGAGCACTTGCCTAGCATGTGTGAGGTACTGGGTTTGATCCTCAGCACCACATAAAAATAAGTAAACAAACAAACAAATAAATGGTATTGTGTCCATCTACAACTTAAAAAAGAAAGTGAGGTGGAGGATAGATTTTAAAGTCCAACCCCTAGTGCTCTAAGTATATATTTCGTCACTGCTAGAGAAAGTCAAACAACTATGGAAATGATTCTAGAAAAAGGATGGTCTTGGCATGAAAAGGTAGTTGTCTATGGCCCCAGCTGATTGACATAGTGTTTGAAAGTGATCCGGCTGAAATGGCACAAGCAGGGATACCCATGTTGTACCATAGTGAGGTTCAAATTGCATCCTGTGAGATAGTGTAACCATATCCACAAACAGCCAAAGAAAATGTGCTTTGCTGGTAAAGGACATCCCCCATATTGTTATCAACTCCACTGTTTCTCCGTGACTTTTTTCTCTTTTGGTTCAGGGGACTGAACCCACTCTACCACTGAGCTACATCCCCAGCCCAACTCCCTTGTTTCTGCAAAAGGAAGTTCCAGGAACAAAACAATAAGTGTTGGCTTGTCAGGTTTGACTCCAGTCCAGCTTGGCCCGTGCCAGCCCCATGCTTCGTCCTTCTTACCCCAGTTGATGTCTCTGTTCCTCACTGATCTGTTGTATGGGCACAAGTGAACCCTGGAGGAATAGAAAACGCTGTGATCTGATGCAGCAACCAGTGCCTCTCCAAACCACTCGCAACCACAGCTCCTCTTTTCGTGGGGTTACTGTTTCCTCTTCAGATCCTTACCCACACTGATTGCCCTTTTGTGTAATTAAGCCTCTGTTTTGAGTGACATCAGTAATTCATTATCTCTAGTTCTTTTGACACCCATCTCTGTGTCTCCTCAACCTCCTGTCTCACCATCGCACCACCTGGCACCCGCTGGCACCCCCTGGGAGCTAACTTGAGTCCTGCCTGTAACCTCTTCTTGTCCGTTCATGACTTCTAGTGCCCACTCCTATCATTTAGCCCCTCCCACTTCACTCTTGTATTGGCAACAGATCCCTGCCACTTGGCTACTATGGGGAATGCCCTGTGCACCCCCAGACCTCTTAGAGGTGAGCTAGATTGGACTTTCGTCCTACCTGAGAGAGCCATTTTATCTATCTTCATCTGAGTTTACACGGCCAGTGTTCACCCTCATGTTCCCTCCTGACCCAGGGTAGAGGCATCCCACTCCCTTTCCAACATGCTCTCCTCTGCTGACCCTCCTTGGGAGCTTCCCCTATCAGTTACTCCCTAATGTCTTCTTTTCCTAGTGTCTGTACTTGTTCTTTTTCAGTGGCTCCTATCCTCAGCCTTTGGCTTATTGTCTTTGTTGTAAATCTGTAGGGAATCTCTGACCACTATTGAAATTTTTCTCCTCCTTTTCAGTGATCAAACCATGCAACGAGGGTCTTCATTTCTGTTTCCATCTCCTGAGTGTCCTATGCTAACCCACACCTCCCCACTTTCTACCCACACTGCTTTGCTGGAGGTGACTTCTTTAAGTTCAGCGCAGCCTCCCAATCACCAGATAACCCAGGGTCCTTTTCCCAGCTTCAGCTTTCCATAAGTTCTCCAGCTTCCGGTTCCACTAAGCCTGCACTAAAACTCTCCCCTTCTTGCTTCTGTGTCATCGGGTGATGTCGTCTGGCTGTTCTTTCCGTGGTTGCTCTTTTGAGGGCTCTCTGAAAGTACCTCCCCTCAGGCTGGGTCATCTGATTTTCATTTCACTTTCCCTTTTTTTCCTTAAATATTTTATCTATATTTCCAAGTTCAGAATTCACTATGAAAGTAGAAGGGGTAGATTCTGATCTAATTGACTTCTATCCACCCTGGACTCTGCTCCACCCAACAGCCCAGACCTGTTTAGGAAGACTTCACTCTTAAGTGACCCACTTCCATGAAGCTGCTGCCCTTTGGTGCCCACTTATAGTTGAGGTCAATTTCAGGGAGGAGATGCTCGTGGGAGGATTTACAGCCCAGGCTCATCCTTTTTCTTATGTGATCTTCCTCCTCAGAGGGGTGTGTGTTTGAAGTGTGTGACATGCATGTAGGTAATTGAACCCAGGCCCTCCTGCATGCTAGTCAAGTGCTCTGCTACTGAGCTACACCCCCAGCCCTCCTCAGATAACTCTTGATTCCCTTCTGTCCTTTTATATCAGCTGATCCTATTCCTTGGCCCTCTGTTATGGTTGTGAGCATTGCAGGCTCACCATGCAGAGTGATTTCTCACAACACCCCTGCCGTTGGGTTTTTGATAAGATAGAAGGTAAATTCATCCTGTGGTCCAGCTAATGTGTCATCAAGAACTACAGCGTCTTAGTAAACCTCAGGCTCAGTCCTTGATTAAGATGTAAGACTATGTGCCATCCCCCACCCTCGTCTCCTCTGCCCTGCTGCGTAGACTCCCAGCCTCTTCTATTCTGCAGCACAGCAGTGGTTCTCAAACTTCAGCATATATCAGAATCATGTAGAAAGCTTGTTAAAACAGCGATCACATTGGCACGTGCAAGGCCTTGTGTTCAGTCCCATTAACAAACCAAATCAAACCAAACCAAACCACAGACTGCAGACAGCTGCAAGCCTCTCAGGGGAAAGTACTAATAATGTCCATTTCTAATAAATTCCCAGGTGATGCTTACACAGCTGGTCTGAGACAGTATTTTGAGAACTTTAGTAGTAGTGCAACAGATAGATCTGAGAGCCCCATAGACCACAGGTGGCAGAATTCCAACTCTGCCTTTTTTAGTAGGTTCTCTGTGCCTCAGCTTTCCTATCTATAAAATGACACTAATATTGCCTCCCTTACAAGATTGTGAGAGCTAGCAACATATTATATAAAGAACCTAGGCTATTATTACCCACCATAGTATTTCTGATTTTGTTTTATTACAGTGATTATAAAAATTTATAGGTTCCTGGCTTTAAAATATTTGAAACAAAGTTGGGATACTTTACTTACCTGTCTGGTCTTTGTCCACTGCCAGGACCTGTTGCTTTTAAAAAAAAAAAAAAAATTTATTTATTTTAACATAAAGAAATTTTCAAGGAATATACACATGTGCAATTTTTAAATGATTTTTTTTAATACAATACCTTTATTTATTTATTTATTTTTATGTGGTGCTGAGAATCAACCCAGTACCTTCCATGTGCCAGGCAAGTGCTCTGCCACTGAACCACAACCCCAGCCTGGCCTGGTTGCTTTTGACATAATGAAAAATGTGGCAGTAATCAAAACTACTCTCTTGCTTTTGACTTTGCAGTCATTGAGATTATTAGGACTTACCTGGAGCAGATGAGGGAACCCATAACAACCAGACTTTTAGTTAAAGCCTTGAGCAGAAATGAGGCAGAAGACTGGATGGGGTTGTCTGCATCTGTAGTCCCAGCTACTCAGAAGGGCTGGGTGTGTAGCTCAGTGGTAGAGCTCTTGTCTAGCATGCGTGAGGCTGTGGATATCCCCAACACTGAAAGAAAAAAAAAATAGACAGAGGGGTTTCAGTGTGTAGCAGAACCTGCTGGAGATTGCACTTCCAAATAATTGGTATTAATTTTCCATGTGCCTGGCACTGTTCTAAGATTTAAAGCTACAATAGTAAATGAAATATGCAAGAATGCTTATTTTGGGAGAAGCAGAGTCAAGTTATTCAAGATAAAAGACTGTATGTGATGAGATCTAATGGTTGTATTTAACAGTGACATTATTTTTTGTTTTTGTTTTTGTTTGTTTTCTGTGTGCTGGGGAGGAGACTCAGGGCCTCACAAATGGTAGGCACCTGTTCTAGCTACTCCAAGCTATACCCCTGGCTCTACAGTATTTAATTAAAGTATATTTGCTTTAACTCCTGTCACAACCTTAATTTAATGTCATCTTTTCTTCTGCCACCTGCCAGCATGAATCCTTATGTATGGCTTTTTGTAAGGACTGAATGGGATCAAGTACATTGGAACTTTCAGAGCCATGCAGGAGATGAGAAATTGTGTGTGTAAAACATGTGATGTTCTTCTTTTAAATGCTTCTACTGCTCTATCCTTGAATCACTCCCTTTCCAACTAAGGAATAAAGTATTTCAAGTGTGACCACCAGAGGTCCGTGTACCTGTACCTGGCTTCCCTGAGAGAGGACTGTGAGATCACCGCCTATCCCTGTGACTCCTACAGGGACTACAGGAACGGCAAGTGCACCAGCTGCGGCACACCAGAGCAGTCCTGTCCCGTCCTGGGTAGGTCCAAAGCGGTTTCCCCCTCTGCTTTGGTACAAATTTTTGGTACAAATCCCAGAACCATTTTGCTATCTAAAAATGGCTCCAAAATTGTTTTCTAACAACAACAACAATTTAAAAAACCCATAAAACATTCTAGGCAGCTTTTTTGAGCCAACTTTCTAGTCTCCTAATTACAAAAATTGGTAGAAGAGCAATCTGTGTAGGATTCCACCCAGCAGGTAGCGCAGCCTACTCAGAGCACAGCCACATTACACAGCCTGTTCCTGCGAGGGCTGGAACACCCTCTCTACTGGGCAAGGGTCCACAGTGAGACAGAGACCTTCTGCCAGATGACATAGCTGAGTGGTCCCTTCTAACTAGTGTCCATAAATGCCTTTACTGACAGCTGGGCATGGTGGCTCACATCTGCAGTCCCAACTACTTGGAGACTGAAGCAGGAGATTAAAAGTTCAAGACCAGACTAGGCAACTTAGTGAAAGCCTGCCTCAAAATAAAATGTAAAACAAGCTGGAGATGTATGTAGCTTAGTGGTAGAGTGCCCTAGTTCAATTCCACTATGGGGTTTGGGGTGGGGGATGCCCTCACTCCATCCTCTGGCTCTTATGGGTATACAGGGCTGGGGTGGGGTCAAAGATGCCATGGGTACTGCTTGGATATTTACTAGGGGTTGGTGGAAATATCCTAAGTGGTTAAAACTATGAAAGTGGAAAGCCATGAGGATTTTCTGATTTTTCCTAAAAGGAAATCCAAGTTAACAGCAGGACATACTATACATAGGGGTTCTCAACCCTGATTGTACATTAGAGTCACTGAGAGAGGGTGATTTTTTTTTTTTTTTTAATAGCAGTGTCTGTGTCCTCTGCCCTATCAGTTAAGTCAGAGTCTGGAGGCCATAGGAGAGAAACAGGTCGTAAAACAGCACCCAACCTTGCCTCCTGCAGGCATAGATATAAAGGGAGACATTCACCTGCTTGGTGATATAGTTATCTGGCAAGCCCACATTCTGTACAATATTCTGTAATAATAAAACGTTCTTCAAGAAAGCCCAGGGTCTGGGGGGTGCAGCTCAGTGGTAGAGCATGTGCTTAGCATGCATGAAGCCCTGGGTTCTATTTCAAGAACTGCCAACCCCCCAAAAATGGAAAATAAAAAAGCACCTTGCCTTGCAATAATGATGCTATTTTAGGTCTAAACCTAAATCTGTTTTAATGTAGAAAATGAATGTATTACTGTAAAACATCAGTCCTATTTTTAGTTCAAAACAGTGTGCTGCTCCCCATCCCCCTACCAGGTTAACTGAGAACCAGTAAAGGGGTCAAAGCCATTATAGGGTCCTTCTGCACCCCAGCTCTTAGGGATGGAGACAACCGGCAAGAATGGTGGTCACTGGGGTGACACTGTCCTGGACCCTGCAGTGCTCACATGGCGCTGGCAGGTTGTCTCTGTGGTGGCTGCAGGTGTCTCAGTGTGCTCACCCCTTTGTTGCTTTCATGTTTATGTAACCCGTGTTCACGTTACGTTTTTCCAACTTGTTTTATAGGCTATTATGCTGACAATTGGAAAGACTACTTAAAGCAGAAAGATCCTCCGATGACTAAGGCGTTCTTTGACACAGCTGAGAAGGAGCCATTCTGCAGTGAGTGGTGTTTGACTGACCCTTTTATTGTGGGGATGGTTGAGTCTCAGCTTCCTGGCTGCTTCTTGGCAAATGAAGGGCGTGGTAAAGCTTGGAGTTTGGAGCTGGAAGGGCCTAGGTAGAATCCTGATTCTATCACATAATAGCTGTGAGACCTTGGTCAAGTCTTCTAACCTCTGTGGGTCTCAGGGTCCTGGTTGGCTAAGTGGAGATAATAATGCCTATCTTCTGGGCTATTAGGATTAAAACATCAATAAATCAGTGTTGCTAGCATCACCAGTGGCCATAGTAACCACTAAGATATTCCAGGAAATCACTTGATTCCTCAAGAGACATGATGGACATTGGGGCTAGGAAAATTAAGGTGGCAGGCACATCTTACGGGTCAGTCCTAGCTCTACAGCAACCATGACAAATTCAAGACATCAAGAGGTTGAGTATTCCAGATGGAAGGACAGCAGTTGATTAAATGCTCTATATGCCGTCAGGATTTGCCTGGGAAGATGTATGCCTTTCTTGCAATCTTTTTTTTTTATTGTTGTTGTTGTTTGGTATTGTTGTTGTTGAGCACCAGGGGTGCTCAACCACTGAGCTGAGCCACATCCCCAGATCCTCTTTTTTTAAAATTTGGGACAGGGTCTAAGTTCTAAGGACCTTGCTAAATTGCTGAAGCTGGCTTTAAACTTGTGATCCTCCTGCCTCAGCCTCCAGCCACCAGTAACACAGTCATGTGCCCCCATGCCAGGCCTTCCTTGCAATCTTTTACTCCTTATCACTTTTCTTGGGAGCAACTGTCCTAAAAGACAGCAGATCCCTGGGTTTCCCTCTTTCTTTGGAGCCATACATGGCAGCCCAGGGTTGGGCATCTGCCTCATCTCTATGGGGCAATCCCCTGAGCAATAAGGGCCATGAAAGGACATTCCAGAGCTGGCCTTATCTTCACGGAACCATCATCTTCCTGAGTCTCTTTCACTTTCCTTGCAAGTCTGACCAAGAGAGAGCAAATCTGCCTGTCACGTAGAGATCCTTATCTGCCCCAAACCACTTGACCTTTAAGAGCAAATAGTAAGGAAGAAAAAATAGTTCTCTGAATGCATTGTGTATCATTTATTCAAGAGGAATTATTGGGTGCCTGTAAGATTTACTGAAGGGATTATAAAAAGTAATAACGATTCATTGTTGTAGTATATTTTAATTCTACCTTGTTTTCTGATTTTTTTTTTGTTATTGATGGACTTTATTTTTATTCATTTATTTACATGCAGTACTGAGAAGAGAACCCAGTGCCTCACACATGTGAGGCAAGTGCTCTACCACTGAGCCACAACCCCAGCCCTCTGATCTTGTTTTTTAACCCATTTTTCAGGCAATATGTACATAGATGTACTCATCTTTACCACTTTTTTTCACTTTGTATTTACAGTGGAGCATGATGGGTTATGATGGAGAAAGTCCAGAGCATAACAGGGACTCAAAGAAAGGAGAACTGACTTAGTCCGAGGGCCAGGGAGGGGCTCCTAGAGGAAATGACATTAAGCTGAAACCCAAAGGACAACTTCGCAAAATGGGCCATTAAGGATGTCCAGGCACAGGGAAGGCCCAAGAGCAAGAGAGAGCTTGGTAGTGCAGGAGGTGTGGGTGGCATGGCAGAGGTAGGAAGGAGACTTCAAGGTGCACCAGGTAGGTAGTAGACATGACTCAAATTATGGAAGACCTTGTTGGCCATGGAGTATCTCCAAGTGGCAACTTGATCATTTTAGCATAAGATGGGCTGGATGGAAGTGAACCAATCACATGTAGCCATAGGCCAGGAGACCTTAATCCATTTGGTGGGAACCTGGGATGCCTGAACATGGTGACTGGGTCCCAGTGAACTCTGATGTCACTCATGCCATTTTTGCCAAAGAAAAAAAAAAAAGAACAATAGAAAATATTGCCCCGGATCTTTTCAGAGAAACTTCAAAGGAAGAGAAAAGGAAACTCAATTATTAGGGATGTTGGGCTTCCAGGAATCGGCCCTCCAGTGGAGCATTTGGGGCTACCTCTTATTATGTTCTCTCCCTGTTCTGCAGTGTATCATTACTTTGTGGACATTATATCTTGGAACAAGAACATCAGAAGAGGGTCTATTACAATCAAATTAAGAGACAGAGATGGAAATACCACAGAATCTAAAATCGATCAGTAAGTTGAGCTGCAATAGTTTGCCATTTGCTATTTTCCTCTTGGCTTGAGAAATTAAATCCCAGATATACCTATTTTCTTATTTATAGGTTTGTGCTTTCCCTTGTCCTACAAAAAATATAAGGGGACATGTTGTTTACTTGCTTTCCCCGCTCTTGATCTCTCAGGCTCTCTACAAATGTATTGGCACAAGTGATTTCTTTTCTTCCTTCCTTTATTCCTCCTTCCCTCCTTTACCTTCTTCCTTTCCTGCCACAATCCCTTTTTCTCTTCTAACTCTTCCTCTGGTTGAACATTTAATTACAAAAGTTTTTCTTGCTTACCATAAAGGTTCAAACAACTATGATGATTTAATCATTCCACATTTTATATACATGTATCAAAACCTTACATTGTACCCCATATATATATACAATTATGATTTTTTTCAATAAAAATAATCATTTTAAAACTATAAATGACCAGGCATGGTGGTGCACACCTATAATCCAAGTGACTCTGGAGGCTGAGGCAGGAGGCCGACAAGTTTGAGGCAAGCCTCAGCAACTTAGCAAGGCCCTCAGCAACTTATTGAAACCCTGTCTCAAAAACTGAAGAGGGCTGGGGATGTATGTTTTAGTCAGTTTTGTATTGATGTGACCAAAAGACCTAAAAGAGAACAACTCAGAGAAGGAAAAGTCTATTTTGGCTCATGGTTTCAGAGGTTCAGTCCACCGTCAGCCAGGGTCATAGTTTTGGGCCCAAGATGAGGCAGAAATTCATGTTGGAAGGGCATGGTGGAGGAAAGCGGCTCAGGAAGCAGCAGCCAGGAAACAGGAGAGTTCTACTCACCAGAGAAAAAATATAACCTCAAAAGCCACACCCCCAGTGTCCTACTTCTTCCAGCCACACTCTGTATGGCTACAGTTATCACCTAGTTAATCCATAGGTTATGACTCTCATGATCTAATCACTTCACCTGTGAATATTCTTGCATTGTCTCATACATGAGCTTTTGGGGGATACCTCATTTCTAAACCATAACAATATAGCTCAGTGATAAATCACAGCTGGATAATTCACAGTACTAAAAAACAAAAACACACAAATAAAAAACATAAAGGGATATGCCACATAAAAGTACAAGTTCTCACCCACTCCCCCCAATAGGCCCACCTCCAAAGTCCAAAGGCACCCACCACATACATATGCCTATCCTTTTAAGAGCTATACAAGTAGAAAAGTATAGGACATAAATATAACATGTACATATATATTTCTGAAACTCAAAATATAATTTGCAGTAAAAAAATTAAAGACACCCTTAAAATTCAGCAATGGGGAAATAATTAAATATTCTCATGTAATAGAATATTATTCATATATTGAAGTTTTATGATATATATTACATGAAAGCTTATAATATGCCAAGTAAAAAATGTAGAATTATATAAAGATTTAAATTAGCTCCATCATGTAAAAGTAATAAAAAAGAAACTTGCTAAAATATTATATTGCTATTTAGGTGGTGAGACTCATAGCTGCTTTTTTTTTTTTTTTAACAAGTTCTCTTTAGTATTCCGTTTTCTATGATGGTGTGTATAATTTTTTAAAGTTTTAAAATAATTAGCACTTTTAAAAAATCTATTACTTCTATAACCATGTTCTAACTCTATGTTTAGTATTTTGAAGAACTGTCAGACTGTGTTCCAAAACAGTTGTCCTATTTCACATCTCCACCAGCAATGTATAAGGATCCAACTTCTTCACACACTTGCCAGCACTTATTTTTGTCTAAATTTTTTTTTTATTGTGGTAAAGATGCATAACACAAATAACATAAACTTTACCATCTTTTTTGTTTTGGTTTGGTTTTGGTACTAGGGATTGAACTCAGGGACACTTTACCACTGAGCCACATCCTCAGCCTGTTGTTTGTTTTTGTTTTTTTAGGACATGTGTACTTTTTTGTCTTTTTTATTGGCACACAGTTGTACATAATGGTGGGATTTGTTGTTACATATTAGTATACGCACACAATATAGCAATATAATTTGGCAAATATCCTCCACAGAGATTTCCTCCTTATTTCCCCTCCTCTCACTCCTTAGTCCCTTTCCTCTACTAATCTCCTTTTATTTTCATGAGATCACCTCTCATCTTTCTTTTCCTTTTTCTTCTCTGGCTTTATATGAGAGAAAACATATGACCCTTGACCTTCTGTCTTTGGCTGATTTCACTTAACATAATGGTTTCAAGTTCCATCCATTTTCCTGAAACTACATTATTTCATTTTTCTTTATGACGGAATAAAATTCCATTGTGTATATATATCACATTTTCTTTATCCATTCATCTGTTGATGGGCATCTAGGCTGGTTCCACAGTTTGTCTATTGTGAATTGTGCTGCTATAAACATAGGTCTGCATGTATCACTATAGTATGTTGACTTTAATTCTTCAAGATATATACCAAGGAGTGGTATAGCTGGGTCATCTGGTGGTTCCATGTCTAGTCTTTTGAGGAATCTCCACACTGATTTCCCTAGTGGTTGTATTACTTTATAATACCACCAACAGTGTAAAGTGTTCTATTTTCTCCACATCCTCTCCAGCATTTATTATTGTTTGTATTCTTGATGACTACCATTCTGACTGGTATGAGATGAAATCTCAGTGTAGTTTTTATTGGGGGGTGGTACTGGGGATTGCACTCAGGGACACTCAACCACTAAGCCACATCCCCAGCCCTATTTTCTATTTTATTTAGAGACAGGTTCTCACTAATTTGCTTTGAACCTTGCTGTTGCTGAGGCTGGCTTCAAACTCGAGATCCTCTGTCTCAGCCTCCCGAGCCGCTGGGATTACAAGCGTCTGCCACTGAGCAGGGCCTCAGTGCAGTTTTGATTTGCATTTCCCTAACTGCTAATGATGTTGAACATTTTTTTCATATACTTGTAGGCCATTTATATTTCTTTTGTGAAGTGTCTATTTCATTCATTTTTCCATTTATTAATTTGGTTTTTTGGTGTTACATTTTTTTGAGTTCTTTATATATTTTAGATATTAATCCTCTGTCAGAAGTGTAGCTAGCAAAGATCTTTCTCCCACTCTGTAGGTTCACTCTTCACATTCTTGTTTTTTCTTTCCTGTGAAAAAGCTTTTTAATCTGATTCCATCCTATTTATTAACTCTTGTCATTATTCCCTAAGCTTTAAGGGTGCTATTGAGAAAGTCATTCATTGTCCATGCCTACACATTGGAGTGTTGACTATATATTTTCTTCTAGGAGTTGCCTAGTTTCTGGTATAATTCCTAGGTCTTTGATTCATTTTGAGTTGGCTTTTTGTGTAGGGTGATAGATAAGGGTCTAGTTTCATTTTTCTACATATGGATAACCAGTTTTCCCAGCACCACTTATTAAAGAGGCTGTCTTTTCTCCAATGTATGTTTTTGGCACCTTTTTCAAGGATCAGATGACTGTAGATGTGTGGGGTCGTCTCTGTGTCTTCTATTCTGTACCATAGGTCTATGTGTCTCTTTCTATGCCAGTACAATACAGTTTTTGTTACTATAGCTCTGTAGTGTAATTTAAAGTCAGATATTGTGATACTTCCAGCATTGCATTTTTCCTAGACTTGCTTTGACTGTTCTGGGTCTTTTATTGTTCCAAATGAATTTTAAGACTGTATTTTCTAGTTCTGTGAACAATATTATTGGTGTTTTGATGGGGATTGCATTGAATCTGTGTATTGCTTCTAGTATTGGTAGCATGGCCATTTAACAGTATTAATTCTGCCTATCCATGAGCGTGGGAGGTCTTTCCTTCTTCTAAGATCTTTTTCAATTTCTTTCTTCAGTGTTCTATAGTTTTCATTGTAGAGGTCTTTCACCTCATTGGTTAGATTTATTCCTTTTTTTTTTTTAAGCTATTGTGAATGGGATTCCCCCCCTCCCCGATTTCTTTCTCAGCAGATTCATTGTTGATATATAATAAAGCTATTGATTTTTTAAAAAAAATATTTTTAGTTGTAGGTGGACACAATGCTTTTATTTATCTATGTGGTGCTGAGTGTTGGAAGCCATGTATGAATTATAGGTTCATTTGAGCCATTACAAGACGGCAGGGGGGTGGGTGGGGAGTGGGGATGTGGCGGGTGTGGGGTGGGCTGTGTGTGTGGAGGTTGCTTTTCTGAGAACTCCTGGTGTGAATCTACCTGTTGCCAATTGTTCAGATTACAGCTGACACCGTACCTTACGTATGTTCAAATGCAGCCCCCAGTGGGGGGGTGTGTGTGTGTGTGAGTGTAACCTCCCTGGCTCCAAACAAGTTGCTTTTCACATCTTTATCCTGTTTTCCTCAAGAAGCTTGCCACAGTGAAACCTTTTGATGTATTTCCCTTAAATAAAAAATTTGGACCTTTTTCTTTGTTCAGTTCCTGCTCCTATCAGGGCTGGAAGACCCACCAGGCACCCAGCTTTTAAAAAACTATTTTCTGTCTATTATCTTCTGTTCCTTATTATTTTCAGACTTTTTATTTTCCCTCAAAGCAGAAATCTGCTCTGTCAGGGTGCTGGTAACCCCAGCAGAACCCAGTGCCTCACATGTGCTAGGCAAGTGCTCTATCACTGATCTACGTTCCAGCCATTTATTTATTTACTTATTTGGTACCAGAGGTTGAACTCAGGCACACTTGGCCACTGAGCCACATCCCAGCCCTATTTTGTATTTTACTTAGACAGGGCCTCACTGAGTTGCTTAGTGCCTTGCTGTTGCTGAGGCTGGCTTTGAACTTGGGATCTTCCTGTCTCAGCTTCCCGAATGCTAGAATTACAGGCATGTGCCACTGTGCCCAGCTCAGCTATTGATTTTTGCATGTTGATTTTGTAACCTGCTACTTTGCTGAATTGTTTATTAGCTCTAGCAGTCTTTTGGTGGAGTGTTTTGGATCTTCTAGGTATAGAATGGTATCATTTGCAAACAGGGATACTTTTACTTCTTCATTTTCTATTTTTATTACTTTTATTTTTTTCTCTTGCCTAATTGCTCTGGCTAGAATTTTTAGTACTATATTAATATAAGTGGAAAGAGTGGACATCTTGTCTTGTTCCAGATTTTAAAGGAAACACTTTCATTTTTCCCCCCATTTACTATGAAATTGACGTGTGTGTGTGTGTGTGTGTGTGTGTGTGTGTTTGTGTGTGTGTGTGTGTCTCATTTATGGTGTTGAGGTAGGTTCCTACTATTTCTAGTTTTTTCAATGTTTTTATCATGAATGGGTGTTGAATTTTCTCAAAAGCTTTCTCTGCATCTATTTAGATGATCAAGTGATTTTTGTTCATAGTTCTATTTATGTGATGAATTACATTTATTGATTTGCATATATTAAACCATCTTTGCATCTCTATCCCCAACCCAGCCCTTTTTATGCTTTGTTTTGAGACAATCTTACTAAATTGCTGAGGTTGGCATTGAACTTATGATCCTCCTGTCTTGGCCTCCCAAGTAGCTGGGATTATAGGTGTGTGCCATTGTACCTGGCCAAGTTTATCATTTTAATCAATTTTTGGTGTACCATTCAGTAGTTAGTGTATTCATGTTGTCATGAGACAGATCTCTAGATTTTTTTTTTCATTTTGCAAAGCAATAATTCTGTACTCATTAAACAACTCCCCTTTCCTTACTCTTCCCAGCCCCTAGTAAACACTATTTCTCTTTCTGTGAATTGGACAATAGTAGATAGCTCACATAAGAGGAATCAATACAGTATTTGTCTTTTTGTGACTGGCTTATTTCACTTAGTATAGTATCCTCAAGATTCGTTGATATTGTAGCATGTGACAGAATTTCCTTCATTTTTAAGGCTGCATATTATTCCATTATATGTATCGACCATGTTTTGTTTACCCCCATTCAATTATTGATGGATGCTGGTGCCTGCTTTGAATTATTTTGGATGTTCAAAGTGGAATGTCTGGCCCATGTGGTAATTCTATTTTTGACATGCTGTCATCCAATTTCCCATGACTGTTGCATCATTTTCTGGTCCCACCGGTACTGCACCAGGGTTCCAATTTCTCCACATCCTCACCAACACCTGTCGTCCTAATGGGTGTGAAGTGATTCTATACCTATGGAATTTTTTCATCATTCCCTGAAGCACTTCCTTCCTTTTGGGCACACAGACAGTCTTAGGATCACCTTGCACTTTCCCTGCCCCAGCCTGGGAGTCAACTCTTTCTCCAGGAAACCCTGGTTTCTTTTAGTGGAGATGGTATTTAGGAACCAAAATCTGGGCTGAAAGTGGTAGTGCATACCTGTAATCACAGCTGCTTGAGGGCTGAGGCAGGAGGATTGCAAGTTCAAAGCCAGCCTCAGCAACTTAGTGAGGCTCTAAGCAACTATGTGGCTCAGGGGTCATGCGCCCTGGGATTCAATGCCCCATGCCATATATATATATATATGGGTACCTTCTGTATTTCAAGACTCAGACTTGATTCCATTGGGGCTGGGATGACAGATACCTGCTTACATCACTAACCCTCCAAATTAAGAATCATTTCTGATGTGAGCCCATTGTTCCTGAGCCTAGGAGACTCCTCGGCTCTCTGTGACCTCCTCTTCCAGCTCTGCAGTGGGACAAGGACTGTGCTGAACCTCCCCAGTGATTTCTCTTGGGACCTCTGGGGTTCCATGTATAGAAAACATCTTCACATACTTGAGGAAAGTACTAGAACATAGATTTAGCCTAAGGTTCATCTTGAGAGACAGGACTAAAAAAAAAAATGTGCTTAAGGATAACTTCTCTGTTAGTGTCCAGTTTGGCTAGAAATCTCTGTGTGTCTCTAGCAATGCAGTTTAATGAAAAGACCATAACTTTGAACTTGGAGTTGAGTTCGTAACCCCTGTCTTGTGGGGAACTTAAGCTCTTCAAGCAGCTTTTGCCCTGTCTGTAAAATAGGAAAAAAAATACCCACCTTGCAGAATGTTTCAGGGATTGGAGAGATGTGTCAAAAGATGAGGACACCAGCTGGGTGCAGTGGCGCACACCTGTAATCCCAGCGGCTCGGGAGGCTGAGGCAGGAGGATTGAGAGTTCAAAACCAGCTTCAGCAATTTAGTGAGGCCCTAAGCAACTCAGAAAGACCCTTTTTCTAAATAAAAATTTTTAAAAAGGACTAGGGAGGGCAAGGATTGGAGCTCCGAGGCAGAGCGCTTACCTCACATGTGTGAAGCATTGGGTTCGAGCCTCAGCACCACATAAAAATAAATAAATAAAGACATTGTGTCCATCTACAACTAAAAAAATAATTTTTAGAAAAAGGGGTCCAGGGGGAGCTGGGGATGTGGCTCAAGCGGTAGTGTGCTCGCCTGGCATGCTTGCGGCCGGGGTTTGATCCTCAGCACCACATACAAACAAAGATGTTGTGTCCCCCGAAAACTAAAATATAAATATTAAAATTCTCTCTCTCTCTCTCTTCTTTTAAATTTTTTTAAGTTCTTTTTAGAGAGAGAGAGAGAGAGAATTTTTTAATATTTATTTTTTTAGTTTTCGGCGGACACAACATCTTTGTTTGTATGTGGTGCTGAGGATCGAACCCGGGCCGCACGCATGCTGCCAGGCGAGCGCGCTACCGCTTGAGCCACATCCCCAGCCCTCTCTCTCTCTTTCTAAAAAAAAAAAAAAAAATGGGGGGGGGTCCAAGGATGTGGCTCAGTAGTTAACTCCTCTGGGTTCAATCCCTGGTACCGCCCCCCCCCCCCCCCCCCCCCGCCAAATAAATAAATAAATAAAGACAGGAGCACACTGCCTGGTGCACAGCATTCTTCTCTGATGTCACTTTGGGGTAAGTAGATTCACTTAGGCAGTTGCCTGGACTTGGTGGACATGAAATTCAGCAAGTGCAGGAAATGGGGCCAAGTAGTAGGCTGTGTACCAATGATTTGCAGGCTGCAGAGCTGCTTTCTCTCCTTAGTCATCTATACTCATTTCTAAATGTTATTTCTTTTTTCCAGTGAACCAGCCACGTTTCAGAAATATCATCAAGTGAGCCTGCTTGCAAGATTTAATCAAGATCTGGACAAAGTGGCAACAATTTCCTTGGTGTTCTCTACAGGATCTGTAATAGGCCCTAAGTACAAGCTCAGGATCCTCCGAATTAGGTTGAGGTCCCTTGTCCATCCAGAGAGGTGAGCCTCAGGCAAGGTTTACCAAAGATTTTGTTGGATCCTCGGCTTCTTCGGATATTTTAATGGAACTTCTTCATTCACAGGGAGGGGAGTTAGGGGTTTTCCAAAAATAGTCTCCATTTGAAACAAGTTGCTCAGTAATCCAAGAAATTTATACTGGCATGTGCTTAAAGATAAATGGCCCAGTAACCCAAGGAAATAATGGTGTTACATGCTTAGAGTTACATAATTTCCTCCCTAACCACCCGTGTTCCTTGTAGTTGACAGTTTGTTGTAGAAAAGAAATTTTGTATCATTCAGCAGACTGAGAAAACAGAGATTAATATATATAAGGTTAAAGAAAAATTGGATTTTTTCCCTTTGACAATGTCAATATTATGTGTTAAATTTGATAAGTACATTGAGAATCTCCTTATTCTTAGAAAATACACACAGAAGTGTTAAGAAATATTGAGGAGCAAACAACCTATTATCAACGGATTCAGAAAAAGTGAATGTGTGTGCATAAAGAGAGAGAGGGGATTTTTTTTAAAGTACAGGGCTATATTTGTATGTTTTGTGATAAATGCCACTCTACCATGTGGTCTTAACTTTTAATCTGTGGGCGGAAAAAGAGACAGGCAATGATGTAATCAGCAACTTTTTCTTGAAGGTTAAGGACACCCTAAAATATTTAATACAAATTTCCTCTAAGAGAATAGTCATTACATCTTAAAATGGTGGGATTTTTTTTTGTACTTTCCTAATTTTCAAAGAGATAACATGCCAATTTTATAAAGTCTGGAAAGTACAGAAAGTGTTAGGAAGCAGGAAAAGATCACTCCTAATATCATTCAGAAGTAACCACTGTTAACAGTTTTGGTTATTTCTATCGTTGCTTTTAGACCTAGTTGAAGTCAGATGGGGATAACATTTTATGTTCTGCTTTCTGGCTGTGGATGTTTTACTTACCGGAAGCGTTTTTCCTATTCCATTAGAAACATCTGCTGCATAATTTTATATCCTAAGGATATAATGCAGTTGACTTGACAAGAACGTGGTATTGCTATGATTTTATTGACAAGGGTATTTCTGTCGTGTTTTCCCAGGCCCCAGTTATGTCGGTATGATCTTGTCCTGATGGAAAATGTCCAGACAGTCTTCAAACCTATTCTCTGCCCCAAGTTGCAAATGTAACTGCTGCCGCCGGGGACACGTGGGCAGCAACCATGTCAGGAAAGCTGCATCTACGGCCTCTTTTAAAGCTTCACCTGAACTTTTTCTCAAAGCTCAAAAAGCATGAAAAAAACCAAGGTTATTTTCAGCAGCGTCCTACAGATGTCACATTTCAGGATGTCACATTTCAGAACGTCAAACGACCTTGTGATTATAAAACGATACTGGGAAGGGTGGCCCTAACTAGGGCAAGTCAGAAATAGCCAGCCTTCTGACAGCCCAGTGCTTTGTCTGGCTGCATCCTGGGGCCTGTTTGTTCCGACCTGTCGATTCTGCTGCCCATCACACGGGCTCTTTGTTCCTCAGGGCTTCGGGTACTCATCTTAAGGCTAGGTGGGGGGCTGGAGACCTCCCTGTGGACTTTCTGTTCCCTGTGCTGAATTCTGCACAGAACCCATCACGCAGAAGGGAACAAAACTGACCTACCTCTCAGGGCTGCTGTGTGGGTGTGGAAGACAAGTCTATGAAGGGTTCTTTGAAATCCTATGGGTACCACATCTGTGAAGGTGTGATGAATGTGAATATGTTGTTATTTATTTTAACGTGGCTTAGCTCATATCCTTTGATCATATCCTTTGATAGGGGTGGCCCCTCCTTATCAATACAGCTTCTCTCTGGGGCAGCAAGAAAGCCACATACCCCTGTCCCACCCGCTCTGAAGTAATGCTGGTGCAAAGGAGGTAGAGATGGGCTGGTAGCCTGAGGGCAGTGCTGGGTCTAGGGAGGAAGCAGCAGCCCCACACCCCTGGGACAGGGGACCAGCAGGGGAGGAAAGGGCTTGTTTTTCACCTAAGGTGGAGAAGGATCATTTTATAGGCAACCCTTCTCTTTTTTTATATATTTATTTTTTTAGTTATAGGTGGTTACAATATCTTTATTTTTATGTGGCGCTGAGGATCAAACCCAGTGCTTCACATGTGCTAGGCCAACGCTCTACCTCTGAGCCCCAGCCCCAGCCCGGCTACCCTTCTTTTCCTGTTTAGGTTGTTTGTATGTTTGTTTTGGCAGTGCTGGGGGCCATCCCAGAGCTGCACCACGGAACTACACTCCATCCCAGGCAACCCTCTTTCTTTCTTTCTTTCTGTACTGGGGATTGAGCCCAGGGATGCTCTACCCCTGGGCTGTATCCCCAGCCCTTTTTAGTTTTTATTTTAAGTCGGGGTCTCATTAAGTTGCCAAGGCTGGCCTCGAACTTGTGATCTTCCTGCTTCAGCCTCTGAAGTAGCTGGGATTACAGGTGTACAGTGCATAACCATTAGCTTAAACAGTCTTTAAGAAATGTTTATATTTTCCTTACTATCAATGTAATCCCTGTTTATTGAAGGAAATTTTTTAAATGCACAGTGCAGAAAAACAAAACAAAAACAATGATGCTATAACTTGTTTTGCTAACATGGGGATTCAAAGCATAAACCAGTTTGTTCTCAGAGCATCTGCAGCCTCCAGTTTGAGGAATTCTCAGACTTCCCTGGAGGTAGGTATGACCTCCGAATCTGGAATGACAGCAGAAACCACGTCAAGAAATCCCAGAAGACCAAGTTTAGAATGAAAGGAGGGCAATCCCTGGGGCCAGATGCTCAGCATGAGAGTGGGTGCAACTGTCTCAAAGTCCTCTACCGTTTTCTATGAAAACAGCCTTATTGTACAGAAATGGACTATTTCATAAATGATATAAATCAGTATGTGGCTCGTTCTTAGAGATTTGTATCTTAGATTCATTTGTATCAAATACAGCCTATTTTATGTAAGGGATGGATGGCTGAACTCTGAAGGGAAAAAGGCTCAATGGCACTTGGACATCTTGGCCTCTCCCACCACACCTTTCCTCAGCAATTGCGGACAGAGAGATCAGCGTGCTGAGAGGCCCTGATTTCTTTTTAGAGTTTTATTGTTCCTGCATTTTGATTAGCACAGTTACTTTTTTGTCCTCTTTTCCTTATCTCCAAGCAGGGAGTCAAAACAATTGTAAGAAAATGCCAGCAGTAGAATTTCTATTAAGTTATAGACTCTTTGGGTCACTGGGTGCTGGCATAGGACCTGGATTACCATTGTCTGGGCATCTGTGGGGTGGTGGATGGATGGATGAAGGGAAGAATGAACGGATAAAGGGAGGGAACTTGTTTATTGGTATGGAGATGAATTTCAGTGAGTTTCAGAAATGGAGAGAAGAAGAAGTGAAGAGAGTCACAGGAGTGGTCACTGTCTTCTCAAAATCTTCCTCCTGACCCCCCTGGAGCTTGTGACTCTTGTTTTCTGTGCCTCTCCTCCTTTTTCTTTGTCTGTATATCTATCTGAATCCCCAATCCATAACACAATTAAATTACAGTCTACCCCTTTCCTCCTCTTTTCACCAGTTCTCTCCTACTGGTCATTTGAATCTTGGCTCAGGGGCCCCTGCTCTGTTGAGTCTTCTCAGGTCTCATTTCCACTCAGAGCTCACCATACTTTTTCCTTCATGCACTGTTTATTTTTACATTTATTTTTGTAATTATGTGATTAATGTCCATATTCACTCGTCTGTGAGGCACGAACCATGTACCTATGATATAGTCTGCCTTCAAGAAATATCTATTAAATAAACACTCTCTATCATCTTCTGAGTCCTATGGTTTGTTCTGGAGCATGGCTCGACTGAGAAAAGACTACCTCTCACTCTAACCATATCCCATTGCCACAAGGGCACCTAAACTTCTCAGCCTTAGATTTTTTCCCCCATAGGATCTTTGTTTTTTTTTTTTTAAATTATATATGATAACAGAATGCAGTACAATTCATATTACACATATAGAGCACAATTTTTCATATCTCTGGTTGTATACACAGTATATTACACCAATTTGTGTCTTCATACCTGTATTTTGGATAATAATGTCCATCACATTCCACCATCATTTAAAACTCTATGCCCCCTCCCTTCCCCTCCCACCCCTCTGCCCTATCTAGAGTTTGTCTATTCCTCCCATGCTCCTGCTCCCTACCCCACTATGAATCAGCCTCCTTATATCAGAGAAAACATTCGGCATTTGGTTTTTTGGGATTGGCTAACTTCACTTAGCATTATATTCTCTAACTCCATCCATTTACTTGCAAATGCCATGACTTTAATCTCTTTTATTGCTGAGTAATATTCCATTGGGTATATATACCACATTTTATTTATCCATTCATCTATTGAAGGGCATCTAGGTTGGTTCCACAGTTTAGCTATTGTGAATTGTGCTGCTATTGGCTGTGTCCCTGCAGTATGCTGTTTTTAAGTCCTTTGGGTATAGACAGAGAAGAGGGATAGCTGGGTCAAATGGTTTAGTCTTAGACTTTTCTATGATCTTGGTCCATTGTCTTTAGAGGCCATTTCCCAGGCTCCCCAGGAAAAAAAAAATAGAAGTGAGCTCTTTTTTCACTTCTAATCACCTCTTCCAGGGGACCCCACCACCATTTCTCAGCAAGCCCATCTGTCCTGAAGTCTGGGATCCCCACCCCCCATTTCAGCACTACTGCTAACACCCTCCAGGACATGGTGTTACTGGGTGACTCCACGCCATGGTCCCTAGGCTTCCCTTGGCTTTACTGTGACTCTCCCTTGGCCACCCCAGTTGTCACTGACTTCATACACACTTCCATCACTGCTTTTATGATACCATGCAGTGACTTCTCTGTGACTGTAACTCCCTGGATACTGTGGGCCCACAACAGCCCCTGCTGCCTGTCTTTGCCTCCCTGGCACCAAGCACAGTCCAGGCACAGAGTAAGCGCTCCATGAACACCTGTTGAGCAGAATGGAATGGATTCCATGCTTAGGAATTGGAGAGAACCACCTGATTTAAACATTAATTTATTTCACTCTGCAAGTTCCAAAGACCTGAACTTAGGAACGTGTGACCTTGGATCTCTACTCCAGGCTCTCGTTCCTGCAGAACCCCATCTTAGCTAAAGAGGCTTTGGGGACCAGGGGCCAGAATCCACTCACATTGACCCAAACTTTATAGATTATTGAGAGAGAGGGCAGCGGGGGGACACTCAAGGAATCCCTGTGCTGTGGTTTGGAGGTTGAATGTCCTCTGAAGACCTTAAAGGATTGGTCCACAGGGTGGTGCTCTGGGAGGTAGGGGAACCTCTTATAGGGAGCTCCTGAGGTCGTTGAGGGTGGGTGCTTGATGGGAATTGTGGGATCCCAGGCTTCCTCGTCCTCTCTTCGTTTCCTGGTTCATGATGTACGTGGTTTTGCTTTACCACATGCCCCTGCCACGATGAGCCATCCCTGCCAGGGGCCCAAAGCAATGGGGCCATCTGATGCTGATGCTTCTCCAGAAGCAGGAGTCAAAATAACCCATTTTTCTTTATAAGTTAATTGCCTCAGATATCTTATTATAGTGATGGACAGCTGACATGCCTAGAAAGAGGTGACTATCAGACCTCAGGAAAGGGAAGAGAGGGGTGGCCCTGGAGCCTGCAGCAACAAGAGGTTGTAGGCCCATGTTAACCCTAATGTTCTCCCACCAGTTCTCCGATTGAGCTCAGCTTCTTCAACAGGACAGCTTCATTGGGTGGTTGGCTACTGTTATGGTTTAGATAAGACAACACAAGAAAATTTAGAGGTAAGAAAATTGTGTTGTGAGAGTTTTAACCTAATCAGTGTGTTATTCCACTCGAATGGATTAACTGGGGGATAGTTGTAGGCAGGAGGGGGGGAATGGCTGGAGGAGGTAGGTCACTGGGGGCCTGCATTTGGGGTTTATATTTTGTCCCTAGTGAGTGGATCTCCCCCCCTCCGCCTTCCTGTTGCCACGTTCTGAGCTGCTTTCTTGTGATGTCCTCTGGACCACTTCAGGTCCAGAGTTATGACGGTGGCCACCTATGGACTGAGACCTCTGAAACCATGAACCAAAATAAATTTTTCTTCCTCTACATCATTTTTGTCAGGTCTTTTGGTCACAGCAACAGAAAATCTGACTCAAACAACCACTCCCTGTATAGGTGATCCCAAAATCCAAGAAGTGGACACTGCCCTAGGGTCCTTGGGGTGGGGAAGATGTCCATCCTGTTCCATTCAGTTATGTGTGGGGTGGGTAAGGAGCACAGTCGCATGGTGTTCAGAGCTACTCCTTTCAACTGCTCTGGGCAATGAATCCAGAAAAGGCTGCGTGCTACTGACCAAGAGCCCTGATGGGTGCCTTGCTCTTCACTCTCCCTTGAACCTCCCGCTTTCCTCCAGTTTCTCAGGCCACATGTGCCCTGGTGGGGGGTTGTGGTTGACCTGGTTGGGCTGCTTGGGCATGTGCTGTGGATGAGTGGCTCAGAGGAAGCTGCTGCAGGTGCTGGGTCGGGGGCCAGGAGTGTGGAGGAGACTGAGACCAGGGTGGAAGTGGCTGGTGTAGGAGAGCCCAGGCCAGGTCTTCTTCACCAAGCAGGAATCAGCCTAGGACCCCAGTGGGGCAGGTCAGGGGTAGCAAGGAGATGCTTGGGTAGTGAGCCTATAGAAAGTAGATCTGAACCTCTTGGAAGAGTTGGCCAAAGTCCTTCTCACCTTGTGTTGGCCAAGTCCTATGACATTCAGGTTTTCTCACTGGATTTATCCAAGGACTTTGACACTGGCTATTGAAAGGAAAGTGACCACAACACTCGGAGCGACCAAGAGATCTTTATTGCAGCAGTTCAACAGAGGAGAAAAGAAAGAAAGAGAAGAAGAAGAAGAAGAAGAAGAAGAAGAAGAAGAAGAAGAAGAAGAAGAAGAAGAAGAAGAGAGAGACCGTAAGAGAGACAGAGAGAGCAAGGGAGACAGAGAGAGCAAGAGAGACAGTAAGAGAGAGAGAGCAAGAGAGAGAGGGAGCAAGAGAGAGGGGCCCGGCAGGAGGGAGTTTTTATAGCCCAAATCTAATAGGGTCTCTGGGTTTGTCACACAAGGGGGTTAAGTGTTCGGCTTTAAGCGGCGAGCTGAGTGTTCAGCCTTGAGCAGGGGGTGCGAAGCGCTCAGCCTTGAGGGGGGCTTGGGCGTTTGGGCTTGAAGCAAACAGGTGATAAAGAACCAGACAGAGGGTTTGAGAAGCCAGGTCATCCTGCAGCTAACTTTGTTTGGCATGCCCTGCAGACAACTTATTCAGCCTGTCCTGCACCTAACAGCTATGGTTCCTTTTCTGAAAATCTCTCTTGGGATCTCAGGACACTTAAAAAAATTATTTATTATTTTTAGTTTTAGGTGGACATAATATCTTTATTTTTATTTTTATGTGGTGCTGAGAATCGAACCCAGTGCCTCATGCATGCTAGGCGAGTGCAATACCACTTGAGCCACATTCCCAGCCCCCACTTTTTTTTGTTTGTTTGTTTCCTGTTTCTCCAACATCCCTGAATGAGTCATCTGTTCTCTTTGGTGGATTTCACTGTTTCCTTCCCAGGTTTCTAGTTTCAGTCTTTTCTTTCAAAAGGGCATGCATGGTCGGGGAGGAGTGTGTTTGCAAGGTGTGTGACCTCCACTGCTTCTTTGACGTACTTGCTTCCCTCTTCCTAAGCTTCAGTTTTTCTGGACTATGAAGAGGGGTAGTTAAGAGTCCCTGCTTCATGTTATATGGAATAAGTAAATTCATGCATATAAAATGCTGCCTTTGGTCTCTAGACTTAGTAGATATTCAATGAATGTCACCTGTAGTCATTTTCTTCTCATGGAATCCCTAGGAGACCTTCCCTCTTCCCCTCATGATCTCAATGATCTCCTCTAGACAGATGGTTTGGATAAGTGTCCCCCAACAGCCCATGTGTTAAACTGTTAGTCCTTGGCTAGGCAATACTGGAAGGTGGTGGAAACTTTGAGTCAGGGCCTTGTGGGAGATCTTCAGATTTTTGGGGATGTACCTTTAAAGAGGATAGTGGGACCCCAGCCCCTTCCTCTTCCTCTCTATCACCTCCCAGCTTCGAGGTGAATTGTTTTGCTAAGCCATGAGCTCCCAGCCAGGATGAGCTGCCTCACCATTGGCCTAAAAGTAACAAGACCAACCAACAGTGGACTAAACCCTCTAGAACTGTGAGCCCAAATTAGACTGTTCTTCTTAAGTTACTTATATCTGTTGTTTTCCTATAGTAAGAGAAAGCTAATATGATCCTCAAATATATGACATTCTCTTGGTTATAACAATGTTCACTGTGTCCTGGGGGGAAAGATGATGAACCTGGAGCATGGGTTTGCAAAAGGAGCGCAGGCATTTCTGAGGGATTCCTAGCCACAGAGAAGGAATGATGGCAGGAAATAGGAAAGCTTTCTTCAGGTGGGTGGCTACTGTCTTGAGTATGGACAAAGGAGTAAGAATTTGCTAGGCAGAAATTGTCAGATAGAGAGAAGAATGTTATCAGAGGTATGCATGTGCATGTTCAGCTGAAATGGAGGGATGAAACTGTTTCTCCCATTTTCTTAAATGAAGAACTTAAAACACATACAGAAACAGAGAAACCGGTACAGAATCTGCCTCCCTGTGTCCATTACTCAGCTTCAGCAACAGTCAACTCACAGCCAATCTTGTTCTATCTAAACTCTACTCACCAAACCCATCTCATTTTTTGATGCAAATACCTGACACTAAATGATTTCATTTGTAAATATTTTAATATTGTGAGAAGATAAAATATAATCTCTTTTTCCTTCTTAAAAATGAGTCATGGGGATGGGATTGTGGCTCAGTGGTAGAGCGCTCACCTCCCACATGCAAGACCCTGGGTTCGATCCTTAGCACCACATAAAAATAAATAAGTGAAATAAAAGTATTGTTTCCAACTACAATTAAAAAATAAATATTTTTTAAAAATGAGCATAATACACTTTTAACCCTGTGGTCCTGGCTCATGCCATATCCTGTCTCATCAGGACAATTGCAGCTGTTAACCCTACATATTCTACTCACCTGCCAACATGACCCCCAAACCAGACCTGACTCATTCTGACTCATCAAACACCCCCTTGGTGTTTCACCATTTACAATACTAAAAAATCAACTCCCCATCCTACCTTCCAGTGATCTTTAATTTGTCCCCAATTTCTCATACACTTTGGCCTTCACTGAAGCTGGACTCACCCTGTCTTTCCTTTTTCTGCTTGTGGAGCTTTTGCTCATCCTTGAGGGTAAACTCAAACCAGAACCCATGCAGTGGAAGGACCACTAGCTGTGGAGCCAGGTTGACCTGGATTCTTATCTTGGTTCTCTTTTGAGGGATGTCATTTAATGTTTCTGAGATTTAGTGTTTTTTTTTTTTTTTTTAAAACAGGGATTGAACCCAGGGCGCTTAGCCACATCCCCAGCTCTTTTTACTTTATTTTATTTTTAAATTTTGAAACAGGGGCTCATAAATTGCTTATGGCCTTGCTAAGTTGTGGAGGCTGGCTTTGAATTTGTGAACCTCCTGCCTCAGCATCCTGAGCCGCTGGGATTACAGGCAAGCGCCAACACCTCCAGCTTTAAAAAAAAAAAATTATTTTATTTTTTTTTGTGCTGGGAATCCAACCCAGGGCCTTGCACATGCAAGACAAGCACTGCACCACTGAACTACATCCCCACCCCCAAGACTCAGATTTTTCATTTGTTAAATACAGACAAAAATAACTACTTTGCAGCATGGTTGTGAGGATTAGGGTTAATGGGAATATAGTAGGCACTGAGTAAAAGGCAACATTGTGATTTGCCTTTTGTGGTCACCCTTATTGTCCCACTGAACTTGATTGGAGCTTCGGTTCTACATTTGTGCTGTGGGTGCTCAGTGCCTGCGGAACAAATGAAGAAATGGACAGGGATAACCATAGAAGATCCAGGCGCGGTGGCCCATGCCTGTAATCCCAGAGACTCGGGAGGCTGAGACAACAGCATCACATATTCGAGGCCAGCCTCAGCAAATCAACGAGGCCCTCTCAAAATAAAAAATTAAAAGAACTGGGGAACGGCTCAGTGGTAACGCGCCCTTGGGTTAAATTTCCAGTACCAAAAAACCCCCCCAAAAAACAAAAAACGTAGAACACCCACAGATGAGAGGACACACAGACACAGACACACACACACACACACACACACACACACACACACTGAGCGAGGGTTTTCCAGGAGAAGGCGGGGTCTGAAAGGGGGGCGGGGCTTGGCGTGGACCCCGCCCCGGTCCGTCCGCGAAGGCGCTCCGCGGGCTCAGTCCGCGCGCTGTCAAGTTTCCGCCGCAACCAGTATAGCGAGCAGTCGCGAGGCCCGGCTGGCCCGGGTGCGGCGCCGACATGCGCCCGCTGCTCGGCCTGCTCCTGGTCTTCGCCGGCTGCACCTTTGCCCTGTACTTGCTGTCGACGCGACTGCCCGGTGGGCCGAGACCAGGCTCCCCCGAGAAGCCTGAAGGCAGGTGCGTGGCGGCGCCGGCGGGACGGGATTCCCATCAGAGGAAGGGAGCCGGGTCCGAGGCTGGGCGCGTTGGGGACCGGGATGTGAAGTTCATTTTCCGGACCGGGGAGCGGGACTTCGGCCTCGGACAGGCTGGTGGACGGAGCCGGCTTGGGACCTGTGTGTTGAGGGCTGCCCGGGCTGGGTTTTGAGGGAAACCGGGCGCCTACCCCGGGCGGAGCCTCTGCTCGCGTGTATCACCGCCTCCTCTTCAGCGAGGAGCCGGTTTGCAGCCAACCATCGCTCATGTGTGGATCCCCAGCCCCTCCTCGACCGCCTTCAGGTGCCCCCCTGCGACCCCCGCTCCACTTCGGGCGGATCAGCCCTTGGGTCTTCGGGAGATACGTTGCGTGGACAAGTTTGAATTATTCACGAAATAATGTCGGGTCTGCCTGTCCTGTTCCTGGTTGTCTCCACTTTTCTCCTTCTCTTGTGGACAACTCGTCAGGAGGAGGCAGAACAATACCTACCCGACCGGTTTTCAGGATTGCTACATACTTTTTTTTTTTGGTACTGGGGATGCTGGGAAAGTGCTCTGCCACTGAGCTACATCTCTAGCCCCTTTTAATTTTTTTGTTTTTGTTTTGAGACAAGGACTCGCTAAATCGCCCACACTAGCCTCTAGTTTTCCATCTCCTGCCTCAACCTCCTGAGTAGCTGGCATTGTGTGTGCCACTGCTCATACTATTTGTAAAGTGCATGGAAAGATGCCTGGCACAGCATTACATTATCAAGGAATTAACTGATGTTTGAATATTAAGAGAATTGTTGTCTGTATTCTTTTGCTGTAGCTGAGAAGGCTTTTTTTGTGGGTGTCAGACATACTAAGAGAAGTATTCTCATGAGAACTAGGAGGGGTTATTCATAATTGATCACTGATGGATTCAAGGATTGTTCAGATGGCAGAGACAAGGTAGCCTTTATACTGTGACCTTTGGACAGTATTCAGAGTGCACTAGACACCAGTTTTAACCAGGGTGAAAAAGTAGTCTCTTTGGGAGCGTTGGCTTTAAGCCTGACATATATCAACAAAGTTATGTTTATGGTGTTAGGTCTACTTCTCCTAAAATCTTGAATTGGCTTTTTAGTGAATGATTTAAGTCAGTTTACCTAGTACCTCAGGAGCAGTGTGAAGTCTGAATTATTTTTGTCTTGCTGGGGAAGGGATGTCCTTGAAAGGAAGGCAATTTAAGAAGTTTAGTGCTTGCCTAGAAATGAATCCACTTGCTGCTTAAGATCATAAAGGGGTTGTGGGTGTAGGTCAGTGGTAGAGTACCTGCTTAATATGTAGGAAGCCCTGTTTTTAATTCCCAGCACCAAAAATTAGTCAATTCATCCATTATAAAATCTGAGAGCTAAGGGAAATTTACTGATTAAATAATACCAACTTTTCATTTTTTGATAAGGAAACAGACCCATGACCAGGCAGGGTAGGTATACCAACCTTGGTCTCTTGCTTCCCAACCAGAGCTCTTCTGTCTGTCTCTGCTGATTTCTGTCAGGTGACTTCTTACCTTGGGCCAAGTTATATATGTGTCCCCAGCAAACCAGATGATGTTTATAAACTTTTTGTTTGTTTTGTTTTTGAGAAGGGGTCTTGCTGTGTTGCCCATACTAGGCTTGAGTTTGAGATCTCTCAGCCTCAGCCTCCCAATTAGCTTGGATTATAGGCATGTGCCACAATGCCCAGCTATAATCCTCCTTTGGAAAGAAAGACACAACAAGTAACTTTCTTAGGCATTAGGGTGATCTGGACTCATGTTTTCATTTGCTTTTCCAAATCCCAGGTCACTCTGGTTCCCCTCAGACCTAGCAGAGCTGCGGGAGCTCTCTGAGGTCCTTCGAGAGTACAGGAAGGAGCACGAGGCCTACGTATTCCTGCTCTTCTGCAGCGCCTACCTCTACAAACAGGGCTTTGCCATACCTGGCTCCAGCTTCCTGGTCAGTGTCCTGCCCTCCTTCCAACTCTGTTTTCCTTATCTGGAAAAGCTGCTATTTCTCTGGCATCCCCTACAATTATTGGAGGATGAAATGAAACAGTGGGTTTAGAGAGGCTGGCACACAGTGGCTCTCAGCACTTATTGAATGATTGAGTGACAAACAGGAAACCCTGTAGCTTCTTTTTGTCCTGCCTCCCTCTCTTACCCCAGCACCTTTTCTCTACTCTAGGCTCAACTCAGATCTAGGCTCAACTCCCTCTCTTACCCCAGCACCTTTTCTCTACTCTGCTCAACTAAGCAGTTTTTTCTTTTTTGGGGGTTGAAAACTGGAAAAAAGCAAGCAAACATTTCAAAGAAAGGCAGGGAAGCATTTGGTGCTTGAGGTCAGAGGCTCACTCTTTGGGGCTGCCCCTGTATTGTCTTCCCTGTTGAGCTGAGCCCTGTTTAAGGTAGAGAGCCAGTGAAGGCTCCATACCCAGATCTAGGGATGTGTTCTCACTCTACTGGGTATGATCTTGACCACAGTTGTAGAATGTGGTCAGGATAGTGTATGACACAGGGGTGGAGTGAGGATTACATAAGACATGTAGTCAAGCACTTCAACATGGTAGGTGCCCGGCAGGTTCCCACCTTCCCACTGCTAAGGCCCTCTTTTGGTTTCTATCTTGGATCCCATGCTTTAGCAAGATGATGTTTACCAACCAAACTGCATTAGGAAGTTTTGGTTCACTTTTCCATTTTTGTGGAACTAAGGCTTCTTTAAGTGTCGTGAGAGCTTTGGTCAACCTAGAATCCCAGTGCTAGCATACTACTTAGATATAATCCAGCAAAACCCCAAGAAACAACATTATAGCTTGTGGGGTCTTACCAAAGAAACACTCATGATTTGTTTCATCCTTTGAAATAGTAAAAATATTTTGTGAATTTCATGATTTCTGCCTTCTTATAGCTCTTATAGTTGATTTCAGGTCTATGCTGTAGACTGGATGCTGTATACACACATTATCCCTTTTAATTGGCTTCTGTCCTCTGAGGCTTTACTCCTTATTCTTGTTTTAAAGGTAAAGAGACTGAGGTTGGTGTATGATTCCTAGGAGGATGTGGATGATAGCTACCAGATGTTTTCATGGCTGAGGGTTTGCTTTCTTTGCAGAACGTATTAGCCGGTGCCTTGTTTGGGCCATGGCTAGGACTCGTGCTATGCTGTATACTAACCTCGGTGGGTGCCACATGCTGCTACCTGCTCTCCAGTATTTTTGGCAAACAGCTGGTGGTCTCTTACTTCCCTGATAAAGTGGCCCTGATGCAGAGGAAGGTAAGGAGTAGGGCACATCCGAGTATTGGTTCCTTGAGAGTCACCTCATGGCCTACGGGGAGTGAGGAGCAGAGATCTCCCATAGTTCTCCTTTGCCCTGCCTCCCAAGGACTTAGGGATTCTGTTGTCTTCAGGATAACAGACCTGGGATCAAATTTCTGTGGCTTTGGGCAAGTTCCCAGGCTTTCTGATCCTTAGGCACCTCTGATTTTAAAATGGGGAAAACAGTCTCTACCCTAGAGGGTTATGGAAAGAGTTGGGAGTAGTATATGTAAAGTGTCCAGAATAGTGCCCAGATGCCTTTCTGCTTCCTAATGTCTTGTCCTCTTTGCTGCAGGTGGAGGAGAACAGAAACAGCTTGTTCTTCTTTTTACTGTTTTTGAGACTTTTCCCTATGACACCAAACTGGTTCTTGAATCTCTCAGCCCCGATTCTGAACATCCCTATTGTGCAGTTCTTCTTCTCAGTTCTTATTGGTAAGATGCTAGAGGATTAAGTTGGAGTCTTCAGAGATGTTGTGTTGGGGAACTTCCCTGGGTCCCCTGCCACATGGGCACGTGCTTACCTCCAAGAAGATGGGGGCAATCTACTGAATTAGAGGACATCTGATGTCTCCCCTTGGTTTGACAATTGTACGACCTCCATTAGAGCAACTCATCCTCAACAGGCTGCCAGATAAAGGGCTGGGACTAGAGCAGTGTTTTCAGAGTGTAGGCTTTGAATCACCTTTATTAGAATGGTAAAACACAAACATCCTGTAAGATCAGTGACTGTTACTTTCTCCATGCTAGAAGTAAACCACCCTATTTAAGCCTAAAGCAAGTATTACCTTCTCTTAAATCTCGGAACTAAATTCAGTGTGGAGGGAATGACATTCAGGGCTTTTTGGTCAAACATAACAAATCTGTAGTGGAGTGGCTGCTATTAATAGGCAATGCCTGAGAGAAAGTGAGATCTTAAATCGAAGCAAGATCAACCACAGCCAAGTCTGGTCATATCAGCTTTCAGACAGAGTGCCTCCGTACCTCAGCTAATGGCAGTTAACAGCTTGAAATTACCTAGGTAGAATGAGGCTTAGAAAGATTCTGGAGACAGGGTTCCTGCCTGCCCAACTGTATGACCTTGAGTGTTCTATCATCTCCCATGTACTTCCTCTGCTATAGAGAGGGAATGGATTATAGGGGTCCCAGACCAATCAGAAGCTTAGGGGTGGGGGTAGGAGAGACTTAAAACACAGGTTCCTGGGCAGTACTCTAGAACCAAGTAACTAGAATATCTGGGAGTGGGGGGGTGCTCAGGATGTTTTTTTGTTTTGTTTTGTTTTTTTCAGTGCTGGGGATAAAACCCAGGGCTTCATGCATGCCAGGCATGTGCTCTACCACTGAGCCACCAAGCCACATCCCCAGCCCTGAGAATGTTTTTAACTTGACCAAGAGATGCTTAAGTGACCAGCCTTTCCAGCTACCAGCCAGACTTTTGGGATCTAGTGGCTTTGATGACTTCTTAGAGAATATGAAAAATAGTACTCCTTTTAAGAAACTGTTGTGTGTGTGTGTTTATAGTGGTGGGGTTAGAACATGGGGACCTGTGCATGCTAGGCAAGCACTCTACCACTGAGCTACACCCCCCAGCCCTGTTTGTATTTTTAATCTTATACTGTAATCTTATAATGATGGTGTTTCTCTCTTCTTTGTGATTATAGGGTGCTCAGGACCAAATTCAGGGTCTACCTTTAGCAAATGTGTGAACCTCATGCATTTTCTTGTTTTTGCTAACTTGCTCCCTTATTTTACTGTTCTGCATTCATTTTGTCTTTCCAATTTTAAAATTTTTATCTAAATGGTTTATGTATAATATGTGTGTGTGTAATTTATACATATAAAATTTGGAAAAATTTAATAAAATTTTAATTTGGAAAAATTTAATAAAATGGATTTTATATATGTAAATTATATACACACATATTTATGTATATTTGTGTAGACCATCAGAAGTTCTTTTGCTGAACAAGACATGTATATGGGAAGTGAGGAAAGGAAGGAAAAGAATGGAAAGGTGGAGAGGAGAGAATATGTTTAGGGGTCAGGGGTTGGGCAAAAAGCTGGTATCACTGTTCTGAATTCTATGTTATTTTCTTCATTTTCACTCTCCTGTTAACAGGTTCTTTCCCCTTTTCTTTTTCCAGGTTTGATCCCATACAATTTCATCTGTGTGCAGACAGGCTCCATCCTGTCAACCCTAACCTCTCTGGATGCTCTCTTCTCCTGGGGAACAGTCTTTAAGCTGTTGGCCATTGCTCTGGTGGCCTTAGTTCCTGGAACTCTCATTAAAAAATTTAGCCAGAAACACCTGCAATTGAATGAGCCAAGCAACACTAATCATATAAATAGAAAAGACACGTGATCTGGATTTTTTGTTTGCCACATCCTTGGACGCTTGATGATTTGTTACTGGGTGTGGTCCTTTGAAGGTCCTCATTGATTTTTAATTACCCTCACCAGGTAATCTGGACACTGTTCATCTGTGTGCAGTGTCTTGTCACAAAGGGCACTCAGCTTTAAAAGGTGAATCGTATCTAGTTTGGTCTGGCCTTGCGTTGGCAGGACTGGGTATGGGTGGCCTCCTAGAAAATCCCATCTCTTGTTTTATTAATTAAAAAGGAACTCAGGGTGGTTTGTTGGGTTTGCCTCTTGCCCACTCCTGGGCTGCCTTGGGAGAAGTTGGTTGTCCTTGTCCAGAGTACCTCTTGCAAAATGATAGGCTGTGTGTGACACGTGTTCTTCTGTTAAATCTCCATGGATGTTATTAGGATCACTGCTGACTTGTGAACCCACATTGCTGACATGACTCTCCACCTGCTGTTAGTCTCTTGAAATGTTTCTTATGTACTTTTTTTTTTTTTTTTGCTGCTGATCTACCTCTTCCATAAGCCAAGGGAAACGGCCTAAGACTTCCACATGTAGCTTAAGTGTAAAGTGATTTCTGTGATGCTCTGTGTTCAGACACAGTGATGTTAACCATGTATGTCAAATCTCCTCATGGTTATATGTCCTGACAATTAAGCTAACTATAAACAGATTATTAAATATGAATGGAACAAACTTTATGTTATGGATCTACAGTAGGGAAATCCTTACTCTTCTGGACAGGGCAGGGCCCTTGAGTCACCTGAATGAAATGACAATTTGTACATTATCTAATATGTCCTTTCAGTTGGGAATCCCTTCTACCTCCTTCTGGAGAATGGATTCAGTACACTAGTATACCTATGAATGTTTTTGTTATTTGTTGAGAAAAACTGATAAGTAATTGTATTTTTTAATTCAAAGAGAAAAGTTGGTCTTATTACTTGGTTGTGTTGTATTTTAATTACCTAAGGCTGTTATTGCTTCCTATAGCTGCAGTATTGGCTTGGCAGGGACCTACATTACTGCCTCTATGGACAAATGGTGCTTGGCACCTAAAGTGACCAGCTCTGCAATCCTGTATTCTCATAATTTATCAGAACTGCTACTCTTGAGCGTCATCCATTGGGTTTTTGTTTGTTTGTTTGGATTGGCCAAGAATCTCGCCAAGGCTTTAATCTGAGCCTCTTGTTCTACATGAATTCTTTGGAATACTTACATTCCATAGGAAGAATGGGTTCCAAAATAGTGTTTTGGGACATGGTATGGTCTTTTCACAGCAAAGATTTCATTTTTAAAAATATGTTTGCTTTTTTTTTTTTATAGCTTTTTTCCCCCCAGGGCTGAGGACTGAACCCAGGGCCTTGCGTGTGCTAGGCAAGCACTCTGCCACTGAGCTAAATCCCCAACCCTTGTGTGTGTGTGTGTGTGTGTGTGTGTGTGTGTATTTTTAAAGCCTTGATAACAAGAGTTGGGGAGTTGGGGTGAGGAGGAGGCCTATCTGGACTTTGAAATCAGTGGCTTTTGTTTGTGTTTGGGAGTAGAGGGAGGGAAGAGCCAGGGAGTTCTCCACACTGTTGCAAATGTGTGCTCTTTGCCCCTTTACAGATCCTTAGATCTGTCTCCTTCCTGCATGATTTTGCAACAATGTGCCTTATCTGTTTACAAGTAAAGTGGTTTACCAAATAAATGGATATAAATGTTATGTAATAAATAAATGGACATAAATCTTTGTTTGTACATGTGGCTTTTAACTGCCTTTACCAGTGGGAATCACGATTGACTGAAAATTGTAAAACCCCAAATGGTGTTTTAGTGTTCCACTATCACCAGGCCTCTTACCAAAATGATTCCAGATTCCTGTTTTCCTTTCTCTGCTCGTGTTATAGTAGGGTCACTAGTAACAGAAGCACCTGCAGGATGGGCAGCAGAGTAGCACAGGGAAGAAGCAGAGTGCCCATCTAGGCTTTTACAGAAAGCTCAAAAAGAGAGTCTAACAAACATGATGGCTCCTTTTGTGCTTGTGACTGAAACCCCAGGGTCTCAGAAACCAACTTTCCCCATCATTTGCTTTTCTTGGCTGCAGAAAACCTACTCATGTAAAGTCTTTTATTGTCTGAAGTTCTGACAAATACTGACACATTTGTTAAGGCAGCTCACAGGATACAGACAGTACCGTTCTAAAAAGGAAGAACCAGAAAACAGTGAAGTACACTTTTTGTTTAATTTCATGCATTTGTTTGCTTTGATAGTCATTCTCGTTCCATTGCTGTTCAATACAAAGAGGGGCCAGCATCAGAAAACAACACAAGGAGCAGGGGAATGGACAGTGCAGGTGACTGCAGGAGAGACAGATGAAGGAGTTCATTTTGAGATCTACCACAAAAGATTCATTTGCTCCAAATTAGAGTAACTCAAATTATTGTAAGAGAATCTTCCTACTTCCAGAGTCTGGGATGTGGTCACTCTGGAGATGGAGAGCCACTGGGGTGATATGGTCAAGATGGGACATTTTCCTAAAAGCTTGCAAGTCCTGGCTGGGGTTCCCTCTGGCTTGCAACCATCGGAGGACCATGGTCACTGGACAGCAGCCTGAGGCCAGGAGCCAGTGATCCCCTGAGTGCTGTGAAGTGGCTCTGGGCAGGCCTGTGATTCTGCTGGAAGCTTCCTGATAGTGGCCTTGCCATCTGCTTGACGCTTGGCTTGTGTAAAATCTTGCTATCATGCCTTGGCCACATAACAGTTAACCAAAGCCTTAATCCAGTTCCTTTTCCTGTTTCTCAGAGCTACAATTTCAGAGCTCCCCTCTTCTGCCACCTGTCCCTGAGAAATACTCCAGGTTCCACAAGGGTCCTCCACTTAGCAGCTTCATCCATTCCAATTTGCAGTATCAGTTGTAACATGCAAATAAGCAAACTAACGATTCTAATGGGCCAATCTCTAAAGTGGGTAACATTGGTGGTGTGGCATTTGTTCTATGAAATCAGCAAAGAAAAACCTTGCTGCCTGGAAAGGCACTAAATTCATACTGACAGTACAAGACAAGTCTTGAAAAGAATGTCACGTTAGTCTCACAGCATCTTAGGAGGAAGCAAGTAACCAGGACTTAGAACATTAACTCCCTGTTTATAGACAGTGAAGGAAGAACATGTTTATTCAACACAATTAGATGATTGGATGAGGAGACATTTGGAGGTTGATCCATCAGCAATTGGTAAGTGTTCAAGTGGAAGTGTGGTCCAAAAGGGCAGTGAGTAGAGGTAAGTGGCCGTTTCCCTGTCTTGGTATGCCCCTGCCAGCCTTGTGTGGGATCCAGAAGGAAAACACTGGTGTGATCCTGTTCTTCCATCAGGGCAAACTCAAGAGCTCAAAAAGCTCAAGAGCTCACTTTCAGAAAGTAATTATGAGTTTAAAGCTGGGATAGTCAACAGATTTCCCTTTGTTCACCAATTCCAATCAAGTGGTAATTGTTGCTCCAAGTGCTGTGTTGGGAGTAGTAGATGCAGTAGGAAAGAATATGGTGCTCCTTAAGTAATGCTGGTCTTCAGTGTTTAGGACAGAGATGGAAGAGGGTGGTATATGGTGGTTCTGGTTTCTGGCTTAGTGGGGAAACAAGATATACCACATATACTGAGCAGTAGGACAGGAATGCCTTGGATTCCAAATATTCTATTCTGTTCTGGAGAACTAAGTTCTAGGAAGTTCAAGTAGGAATGTTTTAAGGAAAAAACTGAGATATAAAGGCATTAAAAAAAAAAAGTAAAGCATCTCATCAATGAGGAAGCATTCACATACAGGATGCCAGTGCTCCACAATGGATCGGGGCATTTAAATCTGGTAGGATAGTACCAGGGAAATCCCAAACCATCACATCTATTACGTAGGGTAGGCTAGAAGAAAATTTAGCACAAGGAGACCTGGAGTAAATGTCCAGTACTTATTAAATCCTACTATATACGATCTTCATCCTAGAAGGATGAATTTGTTGATACTAAAGTTTTAAAATATTTGAACTTCAAGTAGGCCAAACCAAATCAACTTATGACAGCTAGCTAGCATCTTTATGTTTCTGGGTGGGAGCTCCCCACAGTCTTGCAAACAGGTCTAAACTTGAGTGGTGGTAAGAGATCCATTATAATTTCAAAGTCCTTCTACTAACCAATTTTAAGAGAAATTTGTATTTGAGGACATGATCTAGAAAAAGAATGGAGATCAAAACCAAATACTCATCTGCAATATAAATTGAAACTCATCTTGAAGTGAGCCAAACACAGATGCTCAATGAATGTAGACGCTGAACCCAAGAGGTTTAGACTTTCAATTGTGAGGAAGCCTGAAGTCATAGTCCTGTGAGGTTCCTTGAAGCACTACTCAGGCTGATAGGACCCAAAGAATAAGCTCTTAGATTCCCTGAGCTCTTGATTCAACTCTTCTGGATTGAATTCAGTACATCACACACACTAGGCAAGCCCTGTACTACTGAACTACATCCCCAGCCCTCCCTTTTAACCTTGACTGAGGACACCATTCTTTTCTGAAAACTCTAGTCAATTCTACTCAAAAGTTATTCAATGTGGACTTTATTAAAATCTTGACTAACAAATGGCTGAAGTTTCAAGACTATCTATTTCCCTAACATGCTCAAAATAGTAAATCAAGATAAGGTGGCATTAGTATGACAGATAGCCAAGATGAGAATTCAAAAAATTGATCAAAATTATGAGGCATCAGGGGTGGACGTTCTAGGAAGACCATCACTGAAAGATCTAAAGACAAAAATTGACCCTCATATTTCTCTGTTGACACTAAAAGTGGGTATAAACCTAAATGAACAAGTGTGGGTATTTTGTATTGAACAGAAGACACAGTTGTAGCATTCTGCATTCCAAGGAGCAATGAACCACAAAGATGCAAAGTGCAGGGAAATCTGAAGTCAGAGAATGGAAAATAGCATCTTTCAAGGTACTCTTCTAAGCCCCATGATCCTCTACGTGACTTGGCCTCCTTGAATTTCTTTATTCATGATGGGATGACATCATGGCCAGGAAATATATATGTATATATTCTTCTTTTAGTCTTCCTGCTACTCTCATTTAGGAGAGAAGGATGGTTTTGTGGGCTCTGGCAGGAAGGAGATTATAAACCATAATGTCAATTCTTGAAATTAATCCATGAGTTCCATGAACTCTCTAGGTTTGTTCTTCTTGGGGGGATTAAATAATTCTTTTTTGCTTCTAATGCAGTCCCATGATTTTATTTCTTAAGAAATTTGAGAAAGTTTACAGTTTTGAACAATTTGTCCACTCTCTTAGTCATCTGCCCACTGAGAGCTTTCATGATGGAGTCAAACCACACTGTGTCCATTGGACTTTGGGGCAGAACATGCATCTTCAGATGATCGTTGTACACAGAAAATTAGGGACACAACTACAGTGACTACCAGGGAGCTCCTAAGTGGCAGTCCCATGTTCACACCTTCATTAAAATCATAAAATCCATAATGATTCATGGTTAGCAATAAACACAATCATTGTGCTACATCATAAACTGCACCTTCTGGTCGACAGAAAATGAGAATGATAATATTATAAAATAAAATAACAATGATAATAATGCCATAACTTAAGATCTTTCATGTAGTCCAGCTACAGAATTATACAAAATGGAATAATTTAATGCAAACAATACTGCTCTCTGTATAAGTTAAACATTTTCTTTCATCCTACTGATGAACTACAAATTATAGACACTAAATTTTAAATCAATTTATCAACATAAAGTGTAAACAAATGGAGGGATCAAACAAACAAAAGGAACTGCTCTAAATTCCCTCCTGCCTTTCCTTTTTGGCTGATGCAATCACTGGCACCCAGAGGAGGGTACCATTTTCTTTTGCATTGGAAATGGTTTAGTATTTGCAAGTCTTTCCTAACATCCAACAGGACACACTGTCAGAGGGTCTAGAGCAAGTGTATGTTTTCTTAGAGACAGAGACAAGAATTAGGTCAACATCTATTTGTATATAAAATTCTAGATAAAATTTTCCTTGAAGCCAGGCACCATGAAGTACCTTTTGATGCTTTTTAGAACCCATGTCCCTGGAGATAGGAAAAACCTCAAGCTTTTGACAAAGTAAAATCTTTCCAATTCCCTGCTCAGAATCAGTTGTGAAATTCTTTCCATGAATTTCCAAATCCAATTAATCAAAACTGCACTGATTTAGAGTGAACTAAAACATATTTTACAAGTAGCATTTAACAAAAATGCTACTGTGGTTCGAAAAGGGTTGCTTTTTGCAAGTTGATTATTTTGCCTTTATTCTAACAATGACAGCCAGTCACTAAAGCTTCCAGCACAGATTGGGTTAATGAATCAAAACAAGGGGATGGTTTGGGATTGGATGCTGGACAGACAGACAGACACACACATACTCACACACACACACACACACACACACACACACACATCCTAGCTGCCTTCAAATTCTATTCTCCTATTTGAATCAATATGATTCTAGCAGACAAACCACCTGTTCTAGAGAGGGGTGGTTCCATCTTCTCCATATAGCTGAACTGACCATCCTGAGAACATGCTTTCACAAATTTCACACTTGCTTTTCTAACATTGCTGTGGGTGGTCTTTCTCTCTCATCCTTGTCTCCTCAGCAACTCCTCCCTTTTTCCTAAAGGAAGTGGTCAACAGTAGAAAGGAAAAAAGCTATAGGAAAATGGCACTTGAATCTGAAAGATCAACACATTGGTCAAGGTAATACATTTGCCAAGGTAACAACAATGACAGCATTAAAAAGGGAAGTATTTGCCAGGGACAAGGTGTGATGCAATCTGTAAGCCTCACTACCAAATGCTGCTTAAAGTTTGAAAAATGAAGTCAGTTTCCATGTTCAGTTTTGTTTGTTTATCTCCTCCTAGAGGAAGCACATGCCTTTAATACCTCTGGTCACCGAACTTCTCTTGGTCATTTCCATCACCCACCTGGACAAGCTGGTTGAACTTAATGTGATCTGTTCACAAGTTACCTGGAATTGTGTTTTCTTTTGCTGTTCTTTGTGTTCTAAAATGCTCAATATGTCTTGCTCTGGCTCTTCAGTCACTTATGGCCAAAAGACCTGGTCCCCTGTGGAAGCAGCAATAATACCTCCTGGCCCCAAGTATTCCCAAGTATGTTGCTCTTAAAGTCCTCTTCTTTCTTTTTCTTTTTTTGCAAGAAATTATTGTGTCTCTCTCTATATATCATATATAGTTCACTCTTTACAGTACAAAGTGTTAAAATGTCCAACAAAAATAAATATCAATGTTACAGTAGCTAGAATATTCAATAAAATAGATCCCTGCCATTCTTGATTGAAATGTTCAGTGAGACTTAATTTCATTTGGATATTTTTTTCCAGAGATTTGCCAAGTCTCATGTTCCTGTTATTGCAGCTCATTTCTAGGGGTGGTAAAGATGGGGCAGTTCTCTTCCCTGACAAAAAGCAGGAAGAGAAAGGGAGGAGTCTAGGGGGTGGAGGATTTGAAACACCAGCACGCCATGAGCTCTTCTGGAGGGGTGTTCCTTCATTACCAGGTAGCAGAGCTGTAGTGTTTATTGGTCCTAACTGTGGCGTCAGAACACTCCCCATCTGAAGAGTCACAGTCTGATTCTTCAAACTGCAGAGGGTTCTGTAAAGCCAAGACAAGAGAAAATTCAGTTCATTTCTACAATTCCTCAGTGAGCCCAGATTGAACATCTCCCCCATGACAGGTACTGTGTAGGGTAGGGTATATAAAGATAAATGAGACCAGGTCCTGTCCTTGGGGCTTATGGGGAAAAGAGACATGAAGTTGATAATGATGGTGGCTAGGCCCATTGGTATAGACCTCCACACCTCCCACTTAGTGGTATTTACTATAGTGTTATCAGGCACTATTATTAAGTGCTTTACAACTGTTAATTCATGTAATGCTCACCACATCTCTGAGAGAGATCATACCTCATAGATATGACAGGTAGTTAAGGTAGATAGATATTATTATCCCCACTTTACAGATAAAAAAATTGACCTTCGGAGATTCAGTGATTTGCCCATGGTAACACAGTAAGTGGGAGGTCTGGGATTTGCTTTTAGACAGTATGATGCCTCCCTCTCTTGTCCTGCTTTTTTGTCTGTGAAGAGAACTATTCCATTTTTTTAAAACATTTTTTTTAGTTTTAGATGGACATAATACTTTTATTTTATATTTTTTATGTGGTGCTGAGGATCAAACCCAGTGTTTTCCACATGTGAGGCAAGCACTCTACCACTGATCTACAACCCCAGCCTCTGCTCCATTTTTATTACTCCTTTTAAACATGATGCTAGTCTGTCTCTCCAGCTGCATAATACACGACATGCAATAAAGTATTTTATGTGCTGCAACAGCATCTTCCAGGGGAGACTAGGAACACAGAGGGAGAAGGTTCTGCTTCTTAACCAGATTGGGAGACGGTGTGGAGAGGAGGTGAGGTTCTAGTTAAATCTTGAAATGAAGGGTTCCTGAGCATTTCAGTGTTTATGCCTCATTTGGGGAAACTGGCTTCACTTCTGGGAGCTCAGTTATCTTGTGCTTCCACGTCATGGAGGCAGCTGTCATATTTTATATACTAAATGGAAACTGTAAAGGCCCTAAGGGCTGGAGCACATCCTGGCCCAAAGGAACCAAGAGGGAAAGAGAAAGGAAGGAGTGGCACCTACCTCATAGCCACGCTCCTCCACACACAGCTTGCCCAGAGACATCTGCGTCTTCACGCGGCGCACAGCACACTCCTTGTCAGAGAGCCCATCTGAGTGGGAGGATATCTCAATGGGGATCTCCGGAGTCTGGGACAGCAGGTCGTCCAGCTTCTCTGCCAGGCTGTCTTCAAGTTTATCAGCTAACTCATCAGGACTGTTTGAGTGGTCGCTAGTATTTCCCTCCTCTCCGTCAGACACAGAGAAATTCTCAGAGCTAAAGGTGGAATAGGACTGGCAGCTGCTGATGCAGCGATGGGGCCTAGAAGTAGGGAGAAGCACAAGAACTTCGTCACAGGGGCAGCTACTTGCCTTTTCTTTATCTGTCAGCCAGTCTTGGTGAGAGGTAATCTAGTTTATTTTTGCCATCCCTGAGGAAGACTAAAAAATCAAGATGGGTACCATTTAATTTTAAAGTAATAGAGAGGTGCTAAGGACTGAATTATGTCTCCCCAAGATTCTCGTTCCTCATCTTTCCCTCTTTGCCCTGTGAGGACACAGCAAGAATGTGGCTGTCTGCAAGCTTGGAAGAGTGCCCTCACTGGCAACTCAATCAGCTGTTACCTTGATCCCAGACTTCCAGCGCTCAGAATTGTGAGAAATAAATTTCTGTTGTTTAAGCCACCCAGTCTGTGGTTTTATTACAGCAGCCTGAGCAGACTAACTCAGGGAGGTCCGCTAGGAACCAATAAATGTACCCACAAAGAGTATGGCCATCCCTCCCACTGTCTTCTCTATTGTAATGGTGGATCTGCATTTACATTCCTTATTTTGAAGTTCCTATGAAATAAATTCTGATGAACTAAGATCTACTGTGTACAGGGAAATTTCAAAATATGACAATGGAAGAACATGAAAACAGTGAGATCAAGTTTCTTTATAAAGTGTCTGTTAAGAGTGACCTGTGGTTGCCATGCGGGGTGGCACATGTCTGTAATCTCAGCAGTTTAGGAGTCTGAGGCAGAAGGACTTCAAAACCAGCCTCAGCAACTTAGCAAGGCCCTAAGCAACTCAGTAGGGCCCTGTCTCTAAATAAAATATTAAAAAGTACTGGGGATGTGGCTTGGTGGTTAAGTGCCCCTGGGTTCTATTTCTGGTACAAAAAAAAAGAAAAAGAAAAAGAAAATGACCTGTGGGTTGAACAGCCAAATGCAACAAACTCAAGATTTACTCCGTTACATTGAAAGCAATCATGGACAGTTTGGTTTTACCTCTGTCTTCGTGGAAATTCAACTTCACTATCTACTTCTCCTTCTTCTTCTTCAGAGGAATCATCTCCACTCTGAGGAGAATAAGAAGAAAAGGCTTTTATTTATTTTGGCATCTCTCTCTCTTCCCCACACCCTGTACCATCTGTAAAAAAAAAATTCATTATTATCAAAAACATTTGGTAGTGGTTGGCTGGATTTTTTAAACATATGTATTCTTATTCATTCATTTAGTAACTTGTCCTGGGTGTCCAAGGTGACAGGCCCTATCCTAGATGTGGAGAACATACAGAACTGAGTAGAAAATTTATCTTTGCCCTCAGGGAGGAGAAGCCTCCAAGAGTTCAGTCAGAGGTGATGATGGAGGGGAACCAGGAGAGGAGGCCATGGAGTTGTGGGCAGACTCTGATTTTGTCATTAGCAGTTCCAAGCATTGTCACTGCGATTCTCCAAGAATGATCTCTCGGTTCTTCAAAGCCCAACAATACGTTTTCCCCTCACTTTTAACTAATATTATAGTTACACTAGGACATACATTATTTGAGGATCAGACCACAGCTTGTTTGTATTTTATTCCTTACTCCAATGCAATGCTGTATTCAAAATAGGTGTTTATTACCCTAAATATATATTTTATTCATCAATTTTTTTAAAAAGGTGGGGGCCTAGGAAGAAGATCAGTGATAGAATGCCTGCTTAGCTTATGAGATGCTCTGGATTTGACTCCTGACACCTAAATAAATAAATAAACAGAACAAAGTGTTTTGTGCATTTTTATTGAATGAGCATGTTGGCAGGGATAAGGTGGCTATGTCTGGGACACTGAAGACCCCACAACAGCTGGGATCTGTGGTCTAGCTGGAAGGCTGTGTAAGTGTCCCAGTTGAAAAGGTAAATTTTCCCTTCCAGGGAAAATCTCATCTGGCATCAAGGCAGAAAAGCAGCCACACTTAGGAACAACCATGCTCAGCGATGTGACACCCTGGATTATGTAATTTTGTGAGCTGGGTGACTGGGTCCAAGTCATACCAAATATTGAGGATAATTTACCTTTTAAAAAGTCAGTTCTAAAATCCAATAACTCTTACTCATTTGTATTCTGATATGCTTTTTTGAATATGAAAGGCAGGGATGGAGTTATCCTGACTGCTGAGATGAGCAGTTTACCCTTGGAATCCACATGGGAGCGGATCTCAGTTACAGGAGGTGAGCTGCTCTGCGGGAGCGTGGGGTGAATGAGGACGAATGCGCGAGGTGTGTGTACTGGGGCCTGCACTCCCATAGAGGGCATCAAAATGGCATCAGGATGGTTCAGAGGTTACATGTTATTTGTGGGAGACTGGGAAATGGGTTGACTGTCAAAGGGTATGGCATTTCTTTTTTTGGGTGATGAAAATGTTAAAATTGGTTGTGGTGATAGTTGAAGAAATCTGTAGATAAAAACAATTAAACCAAACAGAGATATGAAAAATTATGTTCTATATGTGTAATAAGAATTGCAAAGCATTCTGCTGTTATATATAAACAAAAAACAAAAACAAACAAACAAAGACAAAACAAAAACCCATTAAATCATACACTTAAAATGGAAGGACTGTATGATGTGTGATTTCGTCTTAATAAAATTTTGTCAAAAAATTACATGTAATTTCCCATAGGTGTGGGAGAGTGGGGAATGAATCAGCCCAAATCAACTGCTCCTCTTGAAACACAATTTTATCCCAGGAATGCTTGCTCAGTAGCAGCAACACATGTGCAGGAAGAACATAGTTCTGAGATGATGGACCCCAGGGTCAACTTGTTTTCTACTAAGGTGACCAAAACATACTTATTTACATTTTAGACTCTTTCATTCCTTTAATACATACCTGATGAACAGTGCTGAGATGAAACAGTACTTAGTAACTGGGTAGGTGTTTACCATGTTCTAAATACTTCTCCACTTTTCACATGATCTTTAAAACACACACAAGCAAGATGGGCAGCAGTTTTGGGAAGGTTGCTACATTCCAGGCTCTGCTCTAACTGCTTCCTATTTGTATTAATTCATTTAATCCTCACATTAACCCATGAGGCAGAGTCCGTTATTAGGCTTGTTTTATAGACAGACAAACGGAGACAGTGGAAGAGGCTGGCTTTGAACTATGATCTCCCAAACTCATGATCTTAACCACTAGAGTAGACTGCTTCCCAGCTAATAAACCCCACACAGCCAGTGGACGAGAAAGAAACAAATTTCAATGACTAGTTAGCTCATTTCAATTATTAATTAAGAAAATGTTTTCCAAAGTATACTGCAAAGAAAGCTAGTTCCACGGGGGATTAATAGATGCTATTTTTAAAACATGGTGTGGCACAATAGGTAAGGAAAATGCTGGATTACAAAAGTTTATCAAAACCTGGTTTCTCAAAACCTGTGGTGATGTGTACTAGGAATCTCCAAGAAGAGGCTGAGAATACTATTTCTCAAATTTAATTTTATGATTCAATCCTTCCAGTAGCCCTCCAGATTAGAGTTCTAGGGTAGAGGTTTCCAAACCGTTCTGATTACATATCCCTGATATATGGTTATCCATGAATTATAAACAAATCAGTCCCTAGGTGAGTAGTTCTCAAAGTGTACTCCCCAGTCCACCGCTTAAGCAATGTGGAAAGTATTTAAAATAAAAGAAATTTCTATTTGTGTTTTTGTTGTCTAGTTCTTTTCCAAAATGTATATTTTTTATGTACATTTTATAATGTGCATAATAAGATAGGCTCTGATATTTTTTGAAGGCAGTGACATAGACTACTCTTGTCATCACACCTTACCTTCTGAAGGGGCCTTGATTTTCGAGGTAGTGCTGGGGGGGTGATGTGATGAGGGGTGCCAAGGGATGATGCAGACCCACAGCTGTTGAATTCATTTTCTTTCATTTTCTCAGAACCTTGGGCATTTTCTGAGAGGGGATTGTGTGCTGGTGACTTGGAAAGGTTGGGGTTCCTCCCCATTGGCTCAGTAGTGGGTATATCTAAGGACCCACACTGTTCTGGCCTGCATTGGAGGCAGGGGTCATAAGGGTCAGCCTGACAGCAGCCCCAGGGGTCAGCCTGGCCTTTGTCGGGCTCAGGACTTCTCCAGCAATCTGCTGCCATGGCTGTGGAGATGAGGTCAGGGCTAGAGCCAGGCATCTGTCTTTGAGCATGGTTGCTGAGAGGGCTCCGCAGGGCTGCTGCTGGGCCAAAATACCTCAGGTTGTTGGCGCAGGTTGCAATGTCCTGTCCGTGCATACCAAGTCTGGAATGGTGACTCTGAGATATGGCAGAAGGGGGTTGCTGGTATTGCTGCTGCAGAGGATTATGGTGATGGAGAGAAGGGTTCTGGGACTGAGCCTGATGGAGGTAAGAGGGCTGGGGTGAATTTTCCTGGGCTGGTTGGTTTTTCAAGATTGCTGCAAAGTCACTATGGCTGCCTCTACTATTCCCCCGACGGTGGCGTGGTTTGCTCCGATATCGGCTCTTGCTGCTTGAGGTGGACATTTTGGGACTTCCAGATAAAGGGGATGCAGTAGGAGCTACCTCGGTACTGGGGATACCTTCAGATCTCAACAGATCTGGCCTAGGAGAAAAGAACAGGTTTAGTTTTAGACACAAAAACATATTCAAGGGCTGGGGTTGTGACTCAGTGGTAGCACTTGCCTAGCTTGTGGGAGGCTCTGGGTTTGATTCTCAGCACTGCATATAAATAAGGTAACATAAAGGTCTATTGACAAGTAAAAAAAATACTTAAAAAAAAAAACATTCAAATTTGGGGAAATGTACCCCAAGCTCTAAAATATGCTCTTTGAATCAGCAGTCCCATGTACAGGAATTTATCCATTGGATATAACAATGTGCAAAGATGTATGTTGTTATATTACTGTATTGTTTAAAATAGCAAAAACTTGGATACAACCTAAATGTTCACTTACAGAGGATTTCCTTTGTTCCTCCTGAATTTTATTCTGTCTTCCTAATGTAGGTATTCAGTCCTCTTAAAATCATAATTTTACTCTACAGTGCTCTTGATCTCTTCCTCATAATCGTGTGTGTATATTGGTACCAATATGCCGAGGTAAGGGCCTGGGTGTTTACAGCTGGGAATCTGTCCAGTGATGGAGCTGGGCAGATCCCTCAGGGCACCACATGGTAAGAAGTCTGGTACCACAGAAAGGAAACCTCAGGTTCGCTGGACACGAAGCTAAGTTCACAGAGCCTAGACATGGTCCCTTAAAGAGCTGGGACTATGTTCTGCCTATCTTCATATGAGAAAGGAGTCTTATTTATAGGAGTACTCAGTAAATTTTGAGGAAGAAAAGGAAGGGTCAGAGAAGGGGAAAATGGGAGAGAGCTCATTTTGAGCAGCAGCAGCAAGAAAAGGATTGGTGGGAAGTGACACTGTCATTCTACTTTGATCTTAAAGGATGAAGGTTCTCTTTCAACCCTATTTCCAAGTTCCCACTGGACCAGTCGTGCGCAAGAGGAAGGAGGCCTGAGGTAAATCCTGCCCACTCTGACTCCAACGTCCATAGGCAAACAACAAATGGTTCCTGGGCTGATGAACTGTCCCAAGCCAGAGACTGTAGGATTACCAGAAAGTACCACCGCTTCCTTCCTCCCAGCAAATAGCCTCACCTGTCTTTGGGACCAGACAGATACAAATCAGTAGGAGATTCTAGAACCGGAGAGTCCAAACATTTTTATTTAACAACATAATTCTCTCAAATGAACTATTATGAGAAATCACTATATAAAATGGATATAATAGGCTGGTTGAAAGGGGGTGGGAAGAAGCCTCTGCCACATATGATGAGGAACCCAGAGTCATCCAAAATGGTTCAGGATCTCACAGCCTGCTAGTGACAGAATCCAGATGAGTAGTATGTCCTAGTGTCCTTGGACAGCCAGAGTACAAACTTGATGGTAAATGCAAATTACTTGAGGAGTTTGTTAAAATGAACTTTTTGGTTCAGTAGGTCTGGGTAGGGCCTAAGAATCTGTACTGCTACCAGGCTGTCAGCTGGGCTGTGCTGACAGCCTCACCAAGCACAGCCCGGGCTCATAGGGCCTTAGTAGGCATTGAGCAGTAGGAGATGGACAATCAAAAGCTTATCTTAGTACAGAAGTTCCATGTATTACTAGTTTATGATAAGGGGAGTAGGGTCCTGAGGTCTATCAAAAGCTTTCTGTCCCAGAGTTGAAATTGATGTCCAGGTGGCTGACATGTACTGCAGAAATTGTTTGGACTGAAGAAGTTCTGGGTCTTTTTCTGAGATAAGGGAGCCCTTCCTAGCCTGGGAGGAGGCATCTACTTACAGGGTAACTAGCTATGGTGATATTTAAAGGAAAGTTGAAGTGAAAGTATCTAAAGTCAGGGGAAGGCTGCTCTTACTGAAGCTGGCAGTGCAAAAATCACAGAGTATCCTTGTTACACAGTTTGCAAAGCACTTTACAATATATAAAGTGCCTGGTTCCTACTATTTAAATGTCCAATTTAAAAATATGGGCACTGAGGATCACAGGTTACTTAGCTTGTGCTCATCATAGAGCAGAACACATAACTTGAACCTAAGGTGCTTAATTCCAAGGCACAGTTCCCATTTCAAGCTTATGACTAGTATATATTTAGACTATCTTCATGGATTATATTCACTTGGGACAGGCTTAGAGGATCTAAAATTGAAATCAGCACTCCTTTAGTCCCTAACTAAACACGAACTGAAACCTAGATGTAAGGATGGTGAATGGTTTCTCCTCTGATTACCTCATAGGTCACTGAACTTCTGATTTAGCAATCACAGGACTCTCCAAAAAATATGAAACTTTAATTATTCAAGGGGCAGTCTCAATGGACAGTACAACACTCTGCAAATTGCCTTCCTGGTGTTCTGCTCATATACTTACCAAGCTTTTCCAAGTCAACATAACAGCAAACATAGGTTCATATTTTTAAAAAGTTAAGGGATGGGGAAGTAGTTTACTGTATAGCACTTGCCTCGCTTGCTTGTGAGAGACCCTGGGTTCAATCCCTAGCACGACAACAAAACAAAGAAGTTAAACAGAACATCCCACTCCCGCCCAAACACACTCCTAGGTTATAAAACTGTAAGCAGAACCAAGGAAGATCTGTAGGTGGACTTTGTCGCTCATTAGCACAAGAAAAGAAATAAAGGCCCTGGGATTTCCGTGAGGATTGTGCCAGGTGCCACCTGAAAAGAGTTTCTTAGAATTTGACCAGAAGATAGTAAGGGCGATAAGTAAAAGCAAAACTGGACTTCATCCATGTTGTTACTCATTAATAGTTTAGATTGACATTAGTCCTGCTGTGGTAGGACAGCCATCATTCAGACAGCCTTAAAATAATCCCTGGTTTGTGTTTTCTCATTACCTTTATTCTTACTGCATTTAGTTCAAATCTCACTATTGAGTCTACACCTCAAGTTTAGGAACACTTCTTTCTGTTATATTAATTTATCTTTATCTAGAATAGAGCCAATTCTTTGTTATTTTGGAGTTATAAGGCTCCAGAGTTTGGTAATAAAAAAGGAGTAAAAAAGTATGACCTTTTTTGTTTTTTTTTTTGGTGCTGGGGATTGAACTCAGGGTTTCGTGCATCTAAGCATATACCGCTATACTATACCTCCAGCCTCTAAGATTAAGATTAAACTAAGAGGGGCTGGGCTATGGCTCAGTGGTAGAGCACTTGCCTAGCATGTGTGAAGCCCTGAGTTTGATCCTCAGCACCACATAAAGATAAATATAGAAAATAAAGGTATTGTGTCCATCTATAATTTTTTAAAAACAATGTGTACTTCTTTTTTTTTTATACATATATTTATTTTTTAGGTGTAGATGGACACAACACAACACAATGCCTTTATTTTCATGTGGTGCTGAGGATCGAACCCAGGTCCCACCGATACTAGGCAGCGCTCTACCGCTGAGCCACAATCCCAGCCAGTCCATCTATAATTTTAAAAAAATGATTAAACTAATAAAAGGCATTTGTAAAAATGGGAAAGGATTTTTAAAAACTATTCAAAACTATATATATATATATATATATATATATATATATATATATATATTTTTTTTTTTTTTTTTTTTTTTATTTATATATTTTAATTGTAGGTGGGCACAATATCTTTATTTATTTATTTTTATATGGTGCTGAGGGTCAAACCCAGTGACTCATGTATGCTAGGTAAACACTCTTCCACTGAGCTACAACTCCAGGCCTCAGAACACTATTTTTTGAACACCTATGATTTGAAAGGTGATTCTACATTATTTAAAATTCACAAAAACCCTATGTAGCATTAGAATGAGGGGGATAATATGGTTAGATATAGGTAATTATCAAAGCTCCTCTTTGGTAATGAGTTATTACATTATTAAAAAGAACTAAGTGTATAAATAAAAGTAGTCCATGTATGAACCATGTGTCATAAATAAAGAATTATGATTAACTCAATTCTGTGTTCTAGCGGTCATAAAAATAAAAATAAATAAATCTCATGTACTGTGATTATACCATTTTACCCATAAGGGCACTGGGGTTGGAAGAGGCTGAATGGTATGGCTCAAGTCACAGAGCTGACAAAGGAGGGCTGGGATTTGAACCCAGGTCTGACTAGTCCCCACTGTATTTCTCTCCTCTATTTAGTTCTAGGACAATAAATATCCATGTCTCACATAGTAAAACCTAGATTTCTAGAGTCTAAGCCATTTTCTTTACCTTCCTACTCTATTTTATCTAAAGCTGATGTGCTATCAGTGAGTTACAGAAGTTGCCACATCTATCATACTATGAGAATGTGTTTTGGGGGATTATCATCCCATTTCTCTGAATATAAAGTGGGAATGGTGTCTCACCGCTTGGTCTGCACCCCAGCTTTGTGAGGCACTCCCTTTCTTTTCATGAGTTTCTCCATGGCATTGGGGTGGATTATTGGACGGACAGGGTGTCGTTTGTAGGTCCCTGGATACTTCTTTTCTACTGCTTGTTCTCGCCTGTAGGATGAAAGAAAAAGCCACATAGCAGTCACAGCAGACAGAAAGGATGGGCAGAATGTTTTCACAGGCGAATTCTACCCCTAAATTCTGGCCACATTTAACAGGTAAAGGCTATTTGAATAAAAAGGTTCATGATAATAATAAAAATGAAGATACTAAATTCAAATTAACCTGACTTCATTCTGCTTTTCAGCTCACAGACTTAGTTGGGCCTTTCTCTTCCTTAACACAACACAATGGCCAAAGTTCTTATTTTTAGTAGCTGCTGCTCTAATCAGGACCTCAGGGATTTCTTGCCACCATTAGGGATACCTTGAAATATTTTTAGCAGCCATTTTACTTCCCCAGGGGGCAGTAAGCTCTCACATAATCACACCAATTTCTTGAAATAAACTTGCATCCTCCTCTGAACCACGCAGGAGGGTGAAGTATTAAAAAAAAAAAAGCCAGTCCAGAGCACGTTCCCAGCTCTGTACTGACTCCACTTATCTACTTGCCTGACCAGGGCAGGGACCTGGACATAGCACTTCCCTCAAGGAATGTTGGGTGAATAAATAAAATATCTTCCAGTTCTGAGTGGCAGCAACATGCAAGAGGAGTAATTTCTGTTGATTGACAGATTCGAATCAATAAGGACCTTCTTTGGTCTGGGTACATACTTAATGAGCTCCTTCTCCCGCATTTCTAGCTGCAGCATGATGGCACTCAGTTCCATGTATAAATTATTAGCCCGCTCAAGTTTTCTTTCATAATGTTCACGAATATCCAAAGCATGCCTATCAGAGAAAACATAGAATCAGTGAGGCTAACTTTGGGGAGAACAAAGGTCAGTTCTAATGAAATAAGAAACAGGACAGTTTACTTCAAAAACCAAGGACACTGTTTTTAAAGCTCCCTTGTTTGACACAATGATTCAGATAAGGAGTGAGAGATGGAAAATCCAAGCTTTTTACTTGGTTTATCCTTAAGGATCCATCCAGCAGGACAGAAAACCAGGAGGGGCCTGGGTTTGTAGCTCAGTGGTAGAGCACTTGCCTAGCACATATGAGGCACTGGGTTCGATCCTTAGCACCACATAACAGTAAATAAATAAAATAAAAGTATTGTGTCCCTATACAACTAAAAAAATACTTTGAAAACAACAAGAAGAAGAATGAACACCAATCTTCTTCAAATTATCTAATGAAATAGAAATGGAGGAAACCCTTCCAAACTCATTCTATGAAGCTAGTATCATCTGGATACCAAAACCAGACAAAGAACATCAAGGAGAAAAAAATTCAGACCAATATCCCTGATGAGCATAGATGCAAAATTCTTAATAAAATAATGGCAAGTCACATACAAAAACATATTAAAAAGAGTACACCATGATCTAGTGGGGTTCATTCCAGGGATGCAAAGTTGGTTCAGCATACAGAAATCAATAAACATAATTCATTACATCAATAGACTTAAAGGCAAGAATCACATGATTATCTCGAAAGATGCAGAAAAAGCATTTGATAAAATACAGCATCCATTTGTGTACAAAACACTAGAAAAACTAGGGATAGTAGAAATATACCTCAACATTGTAAACACTTATATTCTAAACCCAAGACCAACATAATTCTAAGGAGAAAAATTGAAAGAATTCCCTCTAAAAACTGGAACAAAACCAGGATGCCCTCTTTCATCACTTCTACTCAATATAGTCCTGGAAACTCTAGCCAGAGCAATTAGACAAAAGAAAGAAATTAAAGGGATCCAAATAGGAAAAGAAGAACTCAAACTATCCTTATTTGCTGACGACATGATTCTATATTTATAAGACCCAAAAACTCCACCAGAAAACTTCTAGAACTAATAAGTGAATTCAGCAAAGTAGCAGGATATAAAATTAACACCCACAAATTAATTGCATTCTCATACATCAGTGATGAATCAACTGAAAGAGAAATTAGGTTAACTATCCCATTCACAATAGCCTCAAAAAATATTTGAAAATCAATCTAACAAAAGAAGTGAAAGACCTTTATAGTGAAAATTACAGAACACCATAGAAAGAACTTGAACAAAACCTTAAAAATATCTTCCATATTCTTGCATAGGCAGAATTAATATTGTCAAATAGCTATACTACCAAAAGCAGATTTAATGAGATTCCTATTAAGATTTCAATGACGTTCTTCACAGACATGGAAAAAGCAGTCATGAAATTCATTTGGAAAAACAAAAGGCCCAGAATAGCCAAAGCAATCCTTGGAAAGAAAAGTGAAGCAGGAAGCATTATGATACCAGACCTTGAATTATACTACAGAGCTATAGTAACATAAACAATATGGTACTGACACCAAAAGAGACTTGAAGACCAAATAGAATAGAAGACACAGAGATAAAACTACATAGTTATCTCAAACTGGATAAAGGTACCATAAACATACATTGGAGAAACGATAGCCTCTTCAATAAATGGTACTGGGAAAACAAAAATCCATATGTAATCAAATGAAATTAGATCCCCATCTCTCACCCTGCACAAAACTCAACTCAAAGCGGATTAAGTATTAGACCAGAGACCCTGTGCCTATTGGAAGAAAAGGTAGGACCAAATCTCCATCATGTTGGCTTAGGAAAAACATTCCTCAACGAGACTTCTAAAGCACAAGAAGTAAAACCAAGAATCAATAAATGGGGTTGTATCAAACTAAAAAGCTTCTTCACATCAAAGGAAACAATCAAGAACTTGAAGAGAGAGCCTATGGAATAGGAGAAAATGTTTGTCACCTGCGTCTCATATAGAGCATTAATCTCCAGAATATAATAAAGAACTCAAACAACTTAACACCAAAAAAAAAAAAAAAAACCCACAAAACAAACAAACACAAAAAAGCAAAAACAAAACAAAAAACACAAAACCAACAACAACAAAACCCCCCACAAATTATCTAATCAAAACATGGGCACAGGGACTGCGCAGACACTTCACAGAAGAAGAAATACAAATGGTCAACAAATATATGAAAAAATGTTCAACATCACTAGAAATTAGAGAAATGCAAATTAAAACTACACTGAGATATCACCTCACTCCAGTCAGAATAGCCATTATCAAGAATACAAGTAACAATAAATGTTGGCAAGGATGTGGGGGAAAAAAGCACATTCACACATTGCTGGTAGGACTGCAAATTGATGCAACCACTGTGGAAAGTAATATGGAGATTCCTCAGAAAACTTGGAATAATGGAACCAGCATTTGACTCAATTATCCCACTCCTTGGCATGTATCCAAGGGACTTAAAATCAACATACTATAGTGACACAGCCACATCAATGTTCATAGCAGCTCAATTAACAATTGCTAAGCTATGGAACCAACCTAGGTGCCCTTTAATAGATAAATGGTAAAGAAAACATAGTACATGTACACAACTGAATATTACTCAGCCATAAAGAAGAATGAAATTATGGCATTTGCTGGTAAATGAATGAAACTAGAGACTATCATGCTAAGTAAAATAAGCCAATCCAAAAAATCAAAGGCCAAACATTCTCTTTGATGATACTGACTCACAATAGGAGGTCAGGAGGGAGGAATGGGGGTTCACTGGATTGGAAAGGGAAGAGTAGGGGGAAGAGCATGGGGATGGGAATGGGAAAGACAGTAGAATGAATTGGACATAACTTTCCTATGTTTATATATGAATACATGACCAGTGTAACTCCACATCATGCACAACCACAAGAATGGAAGTATGCTATATCAAAATACATTTTGCTGTCATGTATAATTAAAAAGAACAAATACAAAAAAGTTAAAAAAAACACTTAGCATTTCAAAACTGGCCTATGACACATTCTAAAAAAAATTAACTGATAAAAAATTGTACATATTTACAGGTATTTTATGATGTCCTGATACATTGTATAATGTTCAAATCAGGGTAAACATGTATCTCCTGAAACAATTACCATTTCTTTCCTGTGTGTGTATGAGGGGTACTGGAATGTACCAGATTCTCATGCATGCTAGTCAAGTGCTCTACCACTGTACATCCCCAGTCCTTTCTGTCTGATGTTTGATATAGGGTCTATTCCTGTTGCCAAGGCTGGCCTCAAATGTAAAATCCTCCTGCTTCAACCTCCTGGGATTACAGGCAAGCACCACTATGCTTGGCAATTATAATTTCTTTATGGTAAAAATATTCAAAATCTTGTATTCTAGCTTTTTTTTTTTAAATTTAAAAATATATATACAGTACATTCTTGTTATAGTCACCCTACTGTGCAACTTCTTCTTTCTCTTATCTAACTATAACAGTATCCCTTGAAGAACTTTTTTTCATCTGTCCTCCCCTTCATCTCCTCAGACTCTGGTAACCATAATTCTATACTTAACTTCTAGAAGATTGACTCTTTTAGATTCCACAGGAGAACTAACTATTAGGGGAACTTTTAAGGAGCATAATAATAACAAGCAGAGGTGAAAGGTGTGTAGAAAATGAAATGGTGATTCATAAGAAGCATTCCTCATATCTGAAGATCTGAGCTAGGAAGAAGTAGAGGAAGAGAGATCAGCTGACCTGAGTTCTTCTCTGCGCCTCCGAATCAGTTCTTCATCTAATCGGTGTATACAAGTTCCTTCACTTTTGATCTTCTCAAAGTGTTTTTTAACTTCTTCTCTCCATTCAGCCTGGGTGAGAAAAACTTGATTTTGTTAGTACTCAAGGTGTTTTAATCTCTGGTATAATCATAGGATCAGGCACAAGGTATTTTGCCTGAATGCTTCTACATGCTTTTTTCTATGTGCTTCCTGCACGTGCCTAATTCAAAATGGGTGTTCAAGAAATATTAGTTGATTGATAGCAAAATATCTCATGCTATTGAATCTGCATGCCCCTCCCCATGTTCTGTATATCTACTCTAGAATATGATGTTATGTCTTTCCCAGTTTCCCAGCAGCAATGGTCACCAGAAACAACAATATAGCTGGCACACTGGCCATCACCTCTGGAACGAAAGAACTCAATTTAAGTCAATACAGTGGCCGAGAATATGGCCAGAAAGAACAGCTCTGATAACCACTTGGGTACATGTATGTGTCTGTGAGAAAATGATCACCCTTAAAACTGGCACCAGAATTCCTTCTGTGCTTTGTTTAGGAAAATATCTTGAAAAAATATGTGCAGTAGAAGATCCCAGAGCATACACAGCAGAAGATGGGAATAAACATATGGGAAATTATATAGAAATTGGGAACTGAGGGAGAAAACAAGGAGACATTATATAATTTCCCCAAATTATCTGTTTTACATCAATTTTTTATGTAGAAAATAATATAATCATTTAGAAAATGATCATCCTGCTTGCTTATTTACAATATACTAGGTTCTTTTTATATGTTGACTATTGGAGAGGGGTTTCTGCCAGCTGGTTGACTTTCACTGAGCAGGCACCAAACCTGCTCAATGTCTTCAAAATGCCAGGATAAAGAATATAGTATCCCATTGTTGGGCAAGAGTCTTTGACAGCATTTCAACAGTATATGAAGGTTAAGTTAAGCTCCCAGTAATGCTTCTCTCTGAATCATCAGATCAAAGCCATGGAGTAGGAATTGTATTTCAACTTTAAGAGGTCAAAGAATGATAAACAAAAGATTTTAGAACAAAGAAGGATAAAGGAGAGGGTCAGATTTAGGCCTGAAAACATCCTCTTTTGTGCAAAAACATGTTAATGGATTCCAGGGCAATACTTAAAGAAGGTACCAAGAAAAGGAATATCTCCCTCTGGTGGTAAGGAATCAGATATTACAGGTCAGGTTTTAATTCTAGAGGCAGTAAACCTCCGGAAGCTTGCTTTTCATTATAGGAAACTTAAAAGATAACCTTCTGAAGCTTTAAATCTGTAAGAAACTAGGTTTCTACAAGTAAATTCCTCCCTGGGAAAAGGAAACAAGGTCATGGGAAAACAACAGAAACTGACCAAAAGTGTGTTTTCCTCAAAGGTATCATATTCCTAGAAGAAGATAATTTGGAGTTTCATCACATGTACTTAGAATATGTTAATAGGAGTTGTGATTTGACTTAATCTGCCATTAAGAACTACCTGGCTTATCTGAAGAAATGCAGGGCAGGCAGGCCAGAACCCAATTTGCACAGAGACGGAGGAGCTACTGAGAGAGGGAAGAGTGTGCAGGAGCTTGGCCTATAACAGAGCCACTGTCACAGGAATGGATGGGACATTTCCCATAGTTTCACTAACATACTTGTAAAACATCAGGCCATGGCCACCTTTCACACAGTGTAAATCAACAGGGAAAGGAAGAGCTCATCACACAAACAGAACAATATGCAGCTTTGGAATCCTGGGAACTCTAGAGCTCTGCTGCAGCAGAGAGCGGCTCCCAGAGTGGGAGGGCAGTCCCTTAAGGATATGGCAGCATCTAATGGATGGCAACTAGGAATACAATCTTATAGCAGAAAACAGTGAGGGCTCACCAATATGGAAATGCCCAGCTGTGCCAGAAGGGAGAGGGCTGTGTTTATTCAGAGTCAGGAGAAAGGACAGCAGATGACAATATGAGACTATTTGAGATCTCTCCTCCTCCCTGGGAATTCCCTGAAAATGCATAGTGTAGTGTGTAGGTGTGGAAGAAGGAGGGTGCTTCACAAGACCCGTGTAAGCAAGTAAGGGAACAATCAAGTGAAACCTGGATCACTCCATTAATGATATCCCCTTTACCTCCCAGAGAAGGCCTAGGGAAATCTGTGACATTTAGAAGGTTTCTATAGTTACTCAGTAGATGTTTGAAGCTTTTGTATCAAAAAAATTGATTCTATTTATGTCCCATAATATAGATATCAAAATGAAGTTGAATCAACAGATGAATGGATAGAATGTGGTATTATACAACAGAATACTATTCAACTACAAAAAATAATGAAGTTCTGACAAATGCTACAATATATATGAACCTTGAAAACATGCTAAGTAAGTGAAACAAGCCCTAAACTAAGGACAAACATTTTATGATTCCAGTTAAGTGAAATATCTAGAATAGGCAAATTCATAGAGACTGAAAATAGAATAGAGATTATCAGAGATCAGAGGAGGGAAAGGGGGTTATTGCTTAATGGGTTGATGAAAATTTTTGGAAATAGTAGTGACCACTTACAACATTGTGAATGTAATGATGAAAGCCATTGAATTAGACACTTAACCTAGTAAAATGATAAACTTTATACTATATTTATTTTACATAATTTTTATAAAGGAAAAAAATGTCGAGCCAGTTCCAGGTTAGTTCAAGGAATAGAGAAGCAAGATGCTGGGGGCTTAGGAGTAGGAATCATAGATTCTGAATCAGAAAAACCTTAGAGAGCATCCAGTCCAGTTCTTAACTGGTACTCAGTTCCTCTTTACTGCCTCCCCAGTGTGAGGACCTAGCTTTGGCACCTAATCACTCGTGAGAAGCATACTTGTAAGGCAGCACAGGCTAGCCCCAGGACAAATGCAGTTATCTCTTTAACCACTCTCCGGGTGGTTACAGTGTGGTATGATGGGATCTGGAATGTCCCCAAAGTCTCCTGTGTTCAGAGGTGGAGCTTGTGGTTAGTGATTAGATCACGGGACTCTCCCCTTCTGGCTGAATGGACTACTGGGAGGTGGAACCTCATTGGAGGAAGGTCACGGAGGGTGTGCCCGAGAAGGATTTGTCTTCTCTCTGGCAATCCTCTCTCTGCTTCCTGGCTGCCAGGAGCTGAGCAGCTGTCCTCTGCCATATCCTTCTTCCATGCTCTTCTGCCTTGCCTCAGGCCCAGAGCTATGGAGTTGGCTAACCATGGATTAAGTTGTTTAAGTCAGGTATTTTGGTCATAGCAATGAAAAACTAACAATAGTGGCTTTCAAGAGGAAGCAAGAATGGTGCAAAAGCAGAGGATGGTGCAAGAATTTAGAAACTGAGCATAGGACCCAACTAGCAGCTGTTTTCTAAAGGCCAATATGAAATACAGCTGAATACCAGGAACAATAATTGCCTCTTTGAAGAAATGGGTGATTGTCTGGGAGTGAGTAACAGCCTTGGCAGAATCTAATATTGTGCTGAAATCCGTTGCTTTGTCATCTGTTCTATAAGCATCTTTACACACGTGCTGCTGCTGAAGCCCTTTTTCTCAGGAAGGGGTCAGCTGGACACTTGGCAGCACTCCTGACTGACCAGTTTGGTGGAAGGTGGAGTTCAGGAGCTAACAGCCACTGATTGAAAATGACACTGAGAACATCTTGTCAGCAGGTGAAAGGGGGCAGGGCCTCAGGTATAATACTGCTCTGGCAAGAGCAAAACTCCGTGTATGTGAAACAATCAGATCTTCCCTATGGGGGCATGATGAAGTCAAAACACAATTACTAGGAGTTTTTTTTAGCTACCTTCTTATTCATCTCAGGAGTTCATCTTAAAAAGCATCCAGAAGGTAACAACTCAAAGGACGCTTTACTTGTATAGCTTTGTGGGAGGTGAATAACATTTTATAATCACACAGTTCTTAATAGTTTTTGCTGTACCTGCATTTTAATCTTTTCATTTGATTGTCACAGAAACTCCCTAAAAGAAGATACAATTATCTTCCTTGTTTGGATGGGTAAACTGAGGGTTAGAAAACTTAGTGACTTATTCAAGGTCACGTAGTATATAGTGATAGGACAGGGGTTTAGATTCAATGTTCATTGCTTTTCCTAGTAACTCACTAGACAGTTCATAAATATTTTACTAACATTAGTCAGAGATAGTCTCAGTTTCAGACCTAGAGTCAGATCAGCTTATAAATACCTGAAAAAAATCTTGAAACTAGCAAGAATAGCAGATTTGGGGTTGTTGAAGGAGAAGTGAAATTTTACATTGGAAGAAAAATGTGAATGGATTAATAAATATTAAAAGTGCTGTTATGGCCAGAAAAGGTGGTGCATGCCTGTGATCACAGCAGCTTGGGAGGCTGAGACAGGAGGACTGGGGGGTTCAAAGCCAGCCTCAGCAATGGCGAGGCACTAAGCAACTCAGAGACCCTGTCTCTAAATAAAATACAAAAAAATAGGGCTGGGGATGTGGCTCAGTGGTTGAGTGGCCTTGAGTTCAATCCCTAGTACCAAACAAAACAAACAAACAAACAAACAAAGTGATAACAACAAAAAAGGGCTGTTATGGTCTGAATGTTTGTACTTCCCCCATTCCAAATTCATATGTTGAAATCTTAACTCCCAAAGTAAAGGTATTAGAAGGTGGAGTCCTTTGGGGAGGTGCTTAGGTCATGAGAACTTACCTATTTTTAATGGAATAAGTATCCTCAGAAAGCAGGCACAAGGGAGTTTGTTGACCCTTTGCCATGTGAGGACACAGTGAGAGGGCATCATCAATGAACCAGAACTTGGGCCCTTACCAGACCCCAAATCTGCTGGTGTTTTGAACTTGATCTTGGACTTCCCAGCCTCAGAACTATGGGGAAAAAATTTCTGTTGTTTATAAACCATCCAATCTATGGTATTTTGTTGTAGCAGCCCAAACTAAGGCAGATGCCCAATGTACTACATTTTCTCTTCAATTTTCTCCCCAAAGAAATTTTCCTGAGCTCAGTGTAGATACTCCATGCTTTGGGTATCTCAATAATAAAATAGGTTGGCCCTTTAAGGATACTGACTCTTGATATTTAGTTGCTCAAGTTGAACTAGCTTCAGAGTGGGAGAACGCCAGTAAAATTTATTTTACAGAGAACTTCAGTAAAAATCTGTTTAGAATTTGAAATTTTCCAAATATATACAATAGAACTGACTGTCTCAATGGCTTGTCAGTTAAGAGTACTTTAAAATATTTTTATAATTGGGATATGTAGTTTTATTGTAAAAGAAGCAAAGCTCTGATTGCAACCATATGCTAAGGTTTGAATGATTTCCTGGAGTATTCACTATCATTCTCTTTCATTTCACAAAAGGACTGTCTTTTCTGAATACTAGCAGAAGACATTTGAAAGATTTCTTATCCAGTGCCTCATACCTACATGTATTTGAATGGATGGGTTTTAATAGTTCTCAGGGAATTTCTCTGACTACATATCAAAGAATACATGAACTGTCATGAAGTCAACCTCTTAATCATCTTATTTTCTGTGTAAATAAACACTTTACTTACATAATAATTTCTCAGAAACACTAAAAAATATAGGGGCAAGTCTATTTATAGACACAGCTATGGGGAAAGTTAGGTTCAAGGATGTGAGAATGTGTTAGAACTTTGACTAATAGGATAAGTCTCTGATTTATTATTCCTTAGAAACTGCAAAAACAAGCCCATACTAGCCCGCTAAAGGATTAGAGGCCACACAGAGGAGAACGGAGGTACTCCACATTAACAGCCAGAGTATCCCCAGACTTGTGAATAAGTCTGTCTAGAGCCAGCCAGCCTCCTGGCTGACCTGGTAACTGACTGCAGACAGTGAGCGTACCGAGTCAGAGGCAGCAGAAGAACTGCATAGCACAAATCACCATCCCACAGGAAATCTAAATAAAGGCTTACTGTTTTAAACCATGAGTTTTGGGAAGGTTTTAGTACAGTGAAGGCAAACAGATACATTAAATTATATTTTATTTGGAGCTATTACTAGGTAGCACACAGAATTAGAGAAAAGGTTAAAAAAGGTCTGGGCTTAATTTCCTCATCGGATCTTTCTGGTATTCAATCTCTTTCCTCTGTATTTCAACTTTTCTGCTTCAAGGAAAGCAATGTTTTCATGAAGATCAGCCAAAAATTCCAATTCAAATGGAGGTATATTATAGGTTTAGCATCCTCTTTTCTTCTTTTTTCTTCAACAATTTTACCAGAACCCACTATAAGGACAACATTCAAATACATGTTCTTTTCAAATGAGATAATGTACATCAAGTGCTTAACAAACTCCCGAATGCCATATGTATGAAGTATCATTATTATTTAACAATGAATAGGATTATTTAATTGTTATAAGAATGAAAATGGCCTCCTTCTAAGAGTTACCCTTTCTCCTAAAGAGTTCCCTGTCTGGTCAGTAGCATCTGTTAGAAGGTTTCTGAGCTTACCTGAGACTTGAAGTAAGTTTCCTGTGGGGTGGCAAGTACATCTGCAGATGCAATATCTAAATGCATGAGTGTCTGCCGAAAAGAAGGTCTGTTGCGAGGTTTACTTTGCCTAAAAGTAAAAAAGACAGCTTGTGCATTTCAGAATTTGTGTCCAGGAAGATAAAAATTTATTCTACTATAAAATATGTATATGTATATACTATAAAAAATATATATAAAGTATGAAATACACTATTTTAACTCCAAAATAGCTATATCACAAATAGTTTTGATGTACTGAAGGGCAAACAAAAAAATACAATTTAGAGATACCTCTATTGATGAAATGGAAATCTAGGAGCAGTGAGCTATTTGATAATAGTCCACTAGGTCTGGTAAAATAATAATAGCTATCATTAACTAAGTCCTACTATTTCAAGATATCATACCAATTTCTTCACTTATAAATTTTAATTCATCACAACACAACTCCATGAGCAAGCGCTCTCTCTACATGAAGACAGATAGTTGGATGACACGCCCCAAAGAAAAAAGACAGAAAAAGGCAGGGCCAGCTTTTGAAATCAAGGGTTTCAGACTCTAAGGCTCTAATCTTTCCACCACCAGATGGTTGACTGCAAACACACGTTAGAGACTTACCTACTTGTTTTAGAGAAGTTGTATTATGCCTTTGAAGAAAAAAGTAAAAGAGAATGTTGGAAGAGAAATGTATTTCTTACCAAGTCTGTTTCATAAGGATTTTGAATCCATCAGGGCAAGTAGAAGGAACTGGAAGGTGTAGGCTATTGCTTCCAACACCCCAAATAATGGCTGATGAATCTACATCTTTGTAGGGGATCTCTCCTGTCAGCAGCTCCCAAAGCACTACTCCAAAAGACCTACAGTAGTACCAGGAACATGTATAGAAGACATTTCAGAAAGACTGATTTATATTTTAATTTTTAATTAATTTTTGGTCAAATTTATATATATATATATCCAGTTTTAAAATTAGAATATATTGTTATTAAAAAACAGAAAAATTCATGAAACTTTTGAAAAAAAATCAATGAAGGGTAACCAACACTTCCAGATATTAAGACATTATAAAGTCTCAATAATTAACTCTGGTGCATGAATAGACAAACAGACTAATGGACTGGAATTAAAATCTAGAAATTAATAAATACATTCAAGAACTGAAATATAGTAGAAGTGGCATCACAAACTAGCGGGAAAATTTGATTAGTTAATAATTGCTATTGGGAAAACTGGGGAAAAAATTAAATCTATCCCTCACTATATAGTGGTGTATGCCTGTAATCCCAGCAGCTCAGGAGGCTGAGGCAGGAGGATCACTAGTTTAAAGCCAGCCTAAGCAACTCAGAGAGACCCTGTCTCTAAATAAAATACAAAAAAAGGGCTGGGAATATGGCTCAGTGGTTAAGCGCCTCTGGGTTCAATCCCCTGTACACACACACACACACACACACACACACACCAAAAAAACCAAACAAACAAACAAAAAAAACACAAACAGATAAATTCTAAATGAATCAAAGAATTAAATGCAAAAAAAAAAAAAAGGAAAATAAAAGAAAACATTGGGAATTTTTTTATAATCTTAAGAGTGATGAAGGCTTTTCTAACTAGGAAACCTAGAAGATAAAAGGAGAGGTTGATAAATTGAGCTATATTAAAACTATTTTGGCCTGAGAAAAAATGCTATAAGCAAAATAACAAAATGTAAAAAATATCTGCAATTCATCTATACAAAAGGCAAATTTCTTTGACATATAAAATGCTCATAAATTGTCCCAGCGCCTTGGGAGACTGAGGCAGGAGGATTGTGAGTTCAAAGACAGCTTCAGCAAAAGTGAGGCTCTAAGCAACTCAGTGAGACCCTGTCTCTAAATAAAATACAAAAAATAGGGCTGGGGATGTGGCTCAGTGGCTGAGTGCCTCTGAGTTCAATCCCCAGGACCAAAAAAACAAAAACAAAAACAAAAAACAAAAAACAACACCTCATAAATTGATGAGAAAAAAGATCAGAAATCTGAAAAAAAGGATGTGAATAGTTCACAAATAAGAAATGATGAATGACTCTTAAGCATACAAAAATGTATAACCTTACTCATAATAGCAGGGATGCAAATGAAAACTGCTTCCAAGATGCCATTTTTGATCTACATAATAGTTAAAAATACAAAAGTGTAGCACATTTTGTTGAGAAAACACTCTTACACATTTCTGATTAGAACCGAATTGGTATAATCCCTAAGGAGGACACTTTGTTAACTATCAAAACTATGAATACTCTATCTTATCCCACTTACACAGATGCTATATGCAATTTTAACATATGCTATTATTTTCTTAAAGCCTAAAAGTTTCCAGTAGCCAATTTTAAGGGTGGGGGGAAAAAAGCAATTACAGGGAAAATATTGCTAAAACGAAGGCTTATGACCTCAGAGGAAATGTTGATAAAGATAAAAAATAAAAGCATATAACTGGGGTTGTGGCTCAGTGGTAGACTGCTCACCTAGCAGGTGCGAGGCCCTGGGTTTGATCCTCAGCACCACATAAAAATAAATAAAATAAAGGTATTGTGTCCAACTACAACTGAAAAATAAATTAAAAATAAATAAATAAAAGCATAGTTCATAGGAGTTATTCAATAAAAAGGCAAATAGACTTATACACTTCAAATAGGTCTAGAGCACAAAATGTATCATAACAGAGTACATTACAAATATGTGTAATGATGATGTGAATCATCAAAAATAGGTTTTTCTTTTCTTTCTTCAGGTACTGGGAATTAAATCCAGGGGTGTTCCACTACTACATCTCCAATTCTTTTTTCTGTTTTGAGATAGGGTCTTATATGCCTCTATGCCTGGCTTAGCAAACGTAAGTTTTGTTTAATGTATTTTACTCAAAAGGGTGAGAATTATGCAGTACATTTCAGGAAGACTATACTAAATGGTCATTTGAAATAGACTTTTAGTTTTCCAGAAAGGTCAGCATATTTTCTTAGGGAACTGATGATTTACTAACTGGATATTTACCCTAATTCCTCTTCTGATCCTTCCCACCATATAGCATCATACTGGGTACTACCTTAGGTAAATAAGACCAAAATCAACCAGAAGTGAACAACAGTAATGAATATTCTGGATAGTAAAACTATTGCAGGAAGAAAGGGTTAATAGGGTGAATCTATTTGGCATAGATGGCATCACTCACCATATATCGACTTTTTCAGAGACAGGTTCATTCCGTATTACTTCTGGTGCCATCCATGCAACCGTGCCAGCAAAAGACATCTTGGTACTTTTATCACTGAGTTCCTTAGATGTACCAAAATCTGAAATTTTTACTGCATCTGTGTGAGTCACTAAAACACTTTAAAAAGAAATAAAGAAAACATCCAGATCATTAGTAGTAATGAAAACCATGACTCTAAATGGCAATTAAAGATTTTGTTTGCTGCTTCCTGTGGAGTTCAACTTGCAGTTTCCAATGTGACCAAGGCATTAGCTATGCACTGGAAATAGCAAAATGAAGCAGCTTATCAGAATAGGCTTTTAATGCCTATTTAAAAAAATAGTTCAAATGCAATTGTTTATTTGTTCTAATTAGTTATACATGACAGTAGAGTGCATCCTACATAAACAGAGTGTAACTTCTCATTCTTCTGGTTGTAATGATGTAGGATCACACTGGCTGGGTAGTCATATATGTACATAGGGTATTAGCGTCCAATTCATTCTGCTATCCTCATAATGCCTAGTTTTATCCTGTCTCCACCATTTGCAAACTGTGTAACTTTGCCAAGTTACTTAACTCTTCTAAACCAGTTTTCTAATCTATAAAATGGAGACAATTCAGGTCACAATATCTTATTCACAATTCAGAAATATAAAAGGTCTCAAAAATACTTTTCATACGTATAAGGCAAAATCATTATATCTCATTTTGTGTGAATTTCATAGATTTTGCCACAGGTATGTTAATGTGGCTGATTAGAGAGAGTTCCTCTAGACTTCCTTGGATGTCTGAGGTTAGCACTATATTACCTTTTTGAAATAATCTGGCTGCACAAGTCATGGATAAGATATTATGTGCCTGTAATAATGGTCCCATAGAATTTTCACTTGAATTAAATGAGCTTAGATACATAAAACACCAGTGCTCAATAGTTTTGGTTTACTCCCTTGCCAGTCTTGGCCAACCCATTAAGGAAAACACCTCATTTAAAAACATTATTTAAATAATGGCCAGTTATGTTATGCAGTGGACCATGACACTAGATCCATTACATTAAAAGACACATGTAAATGCTGGCAGTTCACTATTGCTGAAAAGAAAAAGCAGGAATAAATCTAAGCTTAAGTAGCTTCCACAGAAGTCATGTTTTACTTTTCATAGGACTTTTCTGAAATGTGTCATGGAGCAGATGCTTTTGCTTGCCTTAAAGGTGAATATAAATCCAAAGTATGGGCAGCCTCATACACTAGTCTGAGTTCACTCCAAAAAACCTGTTCACAACTTCCGAATGTTAATGAGTTAGGGTGCCAGAGCCTTAATGATATAGGGACCTATTAAATTTTTTTTTCATAGTTGTAGATGGACAGCATGTCTTTATTTTATTTGTTTATTTTTATGTGGTGCTAAGGATCAAACCCAGTGCCTCATATGTGCCAGGCAAGTCCTCTGCCACTAGGCTACAGCCCCAGCCCTAGATACCTATTTTTAAAGATAAGAAGCTTAATACTCAAATAGCATCAGACTCAAGGAAAATAGAAAACAGAAAACTTCTGAATTTGTTCCTGCCCTTGTCATTTGAACCAAGGACTTCACACTTGCTCACCTCCACCCCCAACGCCAAATGACTTGCTACTTACTCAACAGCTTTGTGCTTACAGTTGCTCTGGAATACCTCCATCCACATCCTTCCCCTGGTTTTGCACCGGATATGTAAAATTTACATAATTTAGGAGCTTTGATTTTATAGTCTTAGTGTAAATTCATGTGGATTAAAATATTATGGGCTATCTGACATAATTGGAGCATTGATAGTGTCATATGCCATGAAATTAAAAAAACATGATAGGCCTCTAGGAACAGAAAAACTGTAGGAACTTCCTCTTCTGCCTCAGTTGGTATGAGAAAAGGGAGGAGATTAGAGATGATATAACACTGACTTTTCTGAAATCTTCTGAGACAATGTTGGGGACACACAGACTGCAGATTTAATGTTGGCAGTGAAATTTTTCCTTACAACGTGTCAGGTTGATCTTTGTCTTCATATATATATATGTATATCATATACATATGCATATATATACATATATATTTAGTTTTAGGTTGATATAATATCTTTATTTTATATTTATGTGGTGCTGAGGATCAAACCCAGTGCCTCATGCATACTAGGTGAGCACTCTACCACTGAGCCACAACCCCAGCCCTGATCTTTGTCTTCTTGAAGTTCGATTGAAACCCAAAAACCTCAGCCTCTAGGGTTAAGGGTGGCATTGTTAACACTGGATGACCAACTTACTATTCTAACCTTTAATTCTCAAGGAGAACATGTTGGTTTCAAGAGATCATTTGAAGATGCCTTTAGTAAGTATTTTACATATTTTATGCGTATGCAGGGGATGAGAAAGGCAACAGATTGTGTTAAGAATATGAACAGAAGGAATGAACGCTATATAGTAATGTTTATTTGCAAGTACAGGAAGGAGTTTGTTCAATGAGCTAACCATTGTAATAAATATTGTTGAGAATGATGATGATAAATAAGAGTTGCATTAACTTTTTAACCAAGGACTGATTTTATCTTCCCTAGAGGAGAAGAGGCAGGATTCATTATGAATCCCTTATCTTCACATAATGAGGTAGGATGCTGTAGTCTGGCTCAAAAGTTCTAGGTTCAAGTCCTAGTCCCTTTGGGCTGAGGCCCACTTTCTCTTACATAAACAAAAATAATAATGATATTATCACTTCTAACATCCACAGTTTTTGATACAATCAAAGATGTGATAATGGCTATAAAACATGTTGTAAACCAATAAAGCACTATGCAAATGTTTTTGAAAAAAACAGTCTTTCTGCTTCTGTAAACCAAAATGTGATGAGAAATAATAAAAAAATAATGTTTAAAAAATAGAGCTACATGGACATATGCCATTTTACCAATTCATTTCTTTCCTTCATGAAATTTGGGGAGTTGAATACACACTTAAGTGATTATTGGCTACCAAGGAATCATTTGGAAATCAGAGATTAACAGAAATAGCTCTGCTTCTCTTAAATAACTATGTTTCTTATGGCCACTTTGTAACTTGTACCTGTTTATTTTCTCCTTTGTTTAGACTCTCAGAAGCTCAATGCCAAATTTATAGTTCTCAAAAACACCTGTACAGAATCTTATAAGATACTTTTTTCTTTCTTTTTTTAGTAGTGGGTGCTTTACCACTGAGCTACATCCCAAACCATCTTTTATTTTGAGATGAGATCATGCCAAGTTGCTCAGGCTGGCCTCAAACTTGCAATCCTCTTGCCTCAGCCTCCAGAGTGGCTGAATTTATAGATGTGTGCCATTAACACACCTATAAGTTTATGGTATATATTTTGTGAACAAGTTTTGGTACTAATGTTTTTATGTTATTTTTTGCCTCTGTTTCTTATCACCCATTTTTACTCTATTGTATACACTAAGACTATAAAATCACGATGAATAATTTGAGACCACGATGAATAATTTTATGGAGGTGTAAATAATTCATAGAACACCCCTGAGTTCAGTCCCCGGTACTGCAATCAACAAACCAGTAGGAATACAACAAACCAAGCTTTCTGGTAGGGAAGTTTGGTATTAATTATCAGAGATGATAGAAGTTGAATAGTTCAGATAATAATGAATTTTGTACAATTATATGATTTAAAAGTGACAACAAAAAGGGGAAAATGGTGTCAGGTACCTGAACATATCTGCCACATGTAAGGAGCTCAACAAATATTCCAAAAGATAGGCAAATAGAATTACCCGCTGTGCTGACTTTAATCTGAACTCAAAGAATGATGTCTGAAAACTTCAATTATAGTTGATAAAAATTCCTTATTTCAAAACAACAAAGTAAAATACATGAAAAATAAGCTCCAAAACTCACTTAGGTGATTTGAGATCACGATGAATAATTTTATGGAGGTGCAAATAATTCATTCCACTTGCAATTCCTGTGGACCAGTCTACTAGTAATCGAGGTGTGATCTTCCTGCCAGCTCTCAAGACTTCATAAAGTTGTCCGTGGGCACAGTATTCCATGATGATACAATAACATGGGGCCTGAGTACAAACACCCCTTCCAAAAAAAACATAAACATGTACATACATATACATAAACATATATATTATTATAGTTTAAGAATATTTAATAAAGACAAATTCTTTTTCCAATTGATTTAAAAGGTGCACATAGTTAATAGTTCCTAGTTCTTTAGAATTAAAATCTCTCTAGTTACAGGTTTGGCTATTATGCATATAGACAATTTTTGTTTTGTTCTGGTCACTCTAGATATCTATATGCTGGGCTGTCTGATAGTTTTATGTGGAACCATTACACTCTGGGACAAAGAACACCCTTTTCTGAGGCTTATATAGGCTGGATACTGTGTTGTTTTAGATTGTTTAGAATAGCAATATATCTTTGTTAAGAATAAAAATATCTTCCTTTTACACTAAGATAGAGGGTATTATATAGAGGGGACTGAGAATTCAAATTATTTTTATTATTACTTAATGGATTTTAAATTAACTGAATTTAAAATAACAAGTCCATTTTTTAATGTAGTCTGAAAAGCATTTTTATTTAGAATAAAAGTAACATTATATAACATATTATATACATCTATGCAGACTATATTTCCATCTTTCATGAAATGTATCCTGATTATTCCAATCTGAAAAGATCTCTCCCTTCTCTAAATTCCTATAACATATAGCAGCCATGAATATTTTACATGCAGTTTTTCTCTGCTCAGAGAGATTACAGACTCCTTGAAGGGAAAGGTCTTCAAATTCTTTTCTCTCTCCCACAAGACTTGGAAGTTCTTAGTAAGTCCTTGATAAATGTTTCTTGACTTCACCTCAATATTCATAGCTGAAGAAAGCCTTCATAGTAACATGTGCAGAGGCATGGAACAGGAAGAAGAATAATATCAGGAAAAAAATCTTATATATTTTTCAGACATGTTTATGTTTGTTTGTCTTATTTAATATCCCACACAGTTTGTCTTATTTAAGATCTGTCTTACAAACTACTGGAAGATAGGTATTATCTCTTCCACTTTTACAGGTAAGGCTCAAAGTGAAAGTGACTTGTCTTAATTACAACTAGTTCATATAACTAATAAGTGACAGAAGTCAGTTTCAAACTCAGCCTAACTTCAAAGCCTGGCTCCTTCCTCTTTCTGTATGGTACTACCTTCATTTTAGCTTTTAAACTTCAGTATAGACAAGCATATTGGGAATTCCTATGTTAATTCCATTAGCTCACAAAAGTGGGAAAAATGATATTAAGTCTACCTCACAGTTTTATTCTCAAGACAAAAGGAGAATAACTATCATTTGCAATTCTTTGTGTCCCACCTCTTAATGGTGTGTACACCTCCCTTGAAACTTTCTAGAAAAGTTCACAGAGTACTATCTATATGACATCCAGTTAAAGTCTTGAGCCAACTACCAATTCATGTCTTATCTCTTAGGCTGCTGTGAGGAAAGAACTTAGAGGCCATGGTTTAAGGTGCTGATAATGTGAACATCTTGTTATAATTAAAGAAATTTAATTAGACTTCATTTTTTGTGCCTTGATGTGCCTGTCAAATGCCACAAAGCTACTTCTATTACTCTCCTGTTATTTTCTAGGCTACTCAGAATTCTCATCTTGACTTTTCATGCAATTTTTTTCAAGTTTCATATATAACTAAAAAGAACAAATTTAAATTTTTTTTTCAGATTTTTATTATTTGACCTTTAAGAAATCTCAAAAAAAAAAAAAAAAAAAAAAAAAGAACTCAGAGGAGAACACACACCAACTACAAATAGATAATTTAATTATCATTGTAGAGAAATAATGAATAGGACTGGGATTATGTAAAATATTTAAGAATATCAAGATAAATATTTATTTGAAAGTACTCAGCATCCTATTCAACTATGCTTTATTGTCACTCAAACACAGAAAGGGTCTAACAGTGATACGTTTTAAATTTTTCATCTCTCTTGACTGACGAATGAGAAGCGATCGTTCCATGTACTATGACAAGGTTTTTTAGTTGCTATAAATAACAGCTTTATTATCACTTCTAATTGCTACCTTTTCTTCCTTTGGTACTGAATTTATTAGGAACAGTCAGGTTGGATTTTCTTAAAGGATTACTAGAAAAAAAATGGAAGAAAAATATATAACATTCTTATCTTGCACTTCCCTTTCTACACATAGTTCTTACTAACTTCAAAAGAAGCTATAAGCCCAGAAATCAGAATCCAGGGACATGTATTAAAATCTAATAGTGTCCTCATATCTTCCAGACGGTCCTGAATGTGATTCACTGGCCAAGCAACACATGGCACAGATGGCTGCAAATGTAACACTGCACAATGCCCCAAATGCATGGTGTAATGGGCCAGGGACACAGTCTCACTATTGTTTGCCATGTGGAGGTGAAGGCAACTGGGGATCTTCAGCTTAAATGGCTGGGTAGCAGTGCAGCAGAACTTGCCCAACAATGCTGAAAACTGCAAATACAGGTAGGAGGGTCAGAGGATGAGGTGGGAAAAAGACTGGGAGGAAGAAGGAAGAAACAAAAGGATGGAAGGAAAGATAAAGCTTCTTGCTCCTTCATCCTCTTAGGGATACATTTCTACCTCCCATTACCCAGGGCATCGTCCTTGGAAAGATCTCTTACCTGGGACACACAGCCTAGGTCATTTCAGGAGACCAAAAGCCATGCTAATCTATCAAACACTCTTTGTTTCAACCCACTGTTCTATTATCTGAGTTTAGAAGTTCTTGGCCCTTTCTCCCATTTAGGAGGATACAGCATAGAGGGAATCTGATCATTTTAGTGAAATAAAATGAAGAAAAGAAGATGGGGTCTCTATTAGCTGCTTAAAATAATTATCCTGTTATCTTTTGAAGTATATCATCCTTGGAAAAATTATAATTGGTCTCTATAGCACTTAATTTTAGTCATGCATCCTCCTAGCCGTACTAGGGCAACAAATGATGGAATTATGACAGAAATTGAAGCTCACTCTCATGTACTCTACATGAATGTTCTTTGCATGAGGAAATACATCTAAACACTTCCTTTGTCTTTGAGTATGTTTTTCTCCTTTTCACGTTTTTCCCTTTCCACAGAGTCTTCTTAAGCTACGTACTCATTAAAACCCATTCTACAAAACCTGTACCAAAAACTTCTATTCCTTACTTTGGGATTGTGATTCCAGTTAAGACTTGTCACATGACATTTTTAGCTTTGTAACATGAGGTTTTTTTTTTTTTTTTGAGGGGGGTACCAGGGATTGAACTCAGTAGCGCTTGACCACTGAGTCACATCCCTAGCCCTATTTTATATTTTATTTATAGATAGGGTTTCACTGAATTGCTTAGCACCTTGCTGTTGCTGAGGCTGGCTTTGAACTCCTGATCCTCCTGCTTTAGCCTCCTGAGTCACTGGGATTATAGGCATGTACCACCAGCCTGGCTTGTAAGGTGAGTTTTATAGTGAAAAGATCCTCTTAAGGTTGTTGGGAAAGTTGCTCCTACTTTAGGGAAGAGATATGTAAGTTATTTCACTTTTAGCTATATCCTCATTGGTTATACTACTCTCCAGGAAGGAGAAATATTATCAAATATGCCAGAACCTCTAGTTTCTAAACTTTCATCCCACCTAAAGCCAATTAGCATTAATTTGTTCAATACTATGGCAACATGTAAAGGCTGGTGAGAGGGGGAACTCAAGGAAAAGGTACAGGTAGAAGAGGTTAAAATATTTTAGATCTTAGTACTTCCAAGTTTGGTGACTTCCACAAATTTACCTTTGCCTCTCTTCCTTCTATTAGAGATCCCAGTTGATATTAAGAAATAATAGTCTAGACTAGAAATATATGCTCACACACTCTTGAAAACAACTACTTTGTGTTTTTTTTTTAAAGAGACAGAGAGAGAGAGAATTTTAATATTTATTTTTTTTAGTTTTCAGCGGACACAACATCTTTGTTTGTATGTGGTGCTGAGGATCGAACCCGGGCCGCACACATGCCAGGCGAGCGCGCTACCGCTTGAGCCACATCCCCAGCCCCAAAACAACTACTTTGTGAAAGGAATATAACATAAATTAATATCATCAATAACTCCACTATCACAAGATTTAGAAAACTTTTGCATTGATAGAAAAGGGATCTAGTAAAACCTGAGATTATGCTCTGAAAGTACCTGTTTATTATAAGACAATATTAAGAAGGAATGCTAATAGAAACTAGTAAATATCTATTACACAGGGATTGGATATTCTCTGAACACTTCAGACATTAGCTTTTTTTTTTTTTAAACTGAGTCTTGGGATATTAGGTTATTTTGAAGTGACCTCTGTCACCCCGTTGATAAATGAGGTTGTTGCAGAAGGCCTGACTGCTTGGTAGAAACCCACTTCCTTCCTCCCTGCCCCATGTGTGTGTCTCTCCCATGCAGTGCATGCTTGTGCAAAATGAACTTTTATAGTGAAAAGATCCTCTTAAGGTTTCAGGACATGACTCAGATTTTATAGTTCTTTAATGTCCTTCCAATCAATCTAGCACAGTGCTAAATCTACCAGTGATTTTGAAATGTCTTTCAAAGTAAGAACCTAAGTACATATATTGAGAGAAATAAAATATCTCTATTTCTGAAAAAAAAAAATAAAGCCTTGACCTACTTGAATGCAATGATGTTAGGGTGCTTCAACTTCCTCAAGTGCTTGATATCCGTCTCATTCTGTTCTCTCACTTTCTTGATGGCCACTTCCTCTGCTCGGAATTTGCCCAAGAAGACAGCTCCTTGGGCTCCACTACCCAGCCACTGCAGCTCTGAGATCTCCTCAAATGGCACTTCCCAAGTATCTAGGCACACAAGTGAGAAACAGACTTGAAGAGATCTTGAAATTTGCTCAGGGACCATTCTATGAGGCCATTCTGAAGGTACCAACATCACCATCACTGGAACTCCTACCCTCTGACCCCACTGAAAGACAACTTTTCTATGCATCTTGGTATTTTATTTGTGTGTGTGTGTGTGTGTGTGTGTGTGTGTGTGTATTTTAAACCACTAAAATTGAGCAGATTAGAGATATCTTTCAAGCAAAGTATGTCCTAACACTTCTCCAACCCTACCTTCTTACCCTAAGCTTATAAGTTTGGTCAACTTTTCTATCTCTTTTTCTACCACAGGTCCTTGCTCATTGTCCATTATAGATGTGATTTTATTCCTCTTTAAAAATCCTTTCTAGTTTTTATGTTTACAGCTATGTAAAAGTTGTAGTGATATATACTATTTCATGTATTACAGATTCTTCATCTACTTACTGTTTTCATTATAAGTGAGGAGTTTACTAGTTTTGCTGATAGTAGCAATGTCTGAACCTGTTGGTTTCATCACAACTCTGCCAGCAGTATCATCAATTATTTTTTGTTCTAATCTAATTAGGTATAAAATAGTGTTTTTTATGAGTTTGAACTAGTTTAATTGTCAAATACAGACCATTTCTTCACATTTGTTTAATACACATATCTGCTTTGTATGAATTGTCCATTTATCTATCCGGATCCAGACAGGGTCATTCTAATAAATTTGAAGAAGTTCTATAAATATTTTTTGATAAAAATGAAAAGAATATTTTTCATAAGCCTTTTTCTTCAATTTTATTTTTTATCTTTTATAGTACTGGGGATTGAATCTCGGCCTTATGAGTAATAGGCAAGTGTTCTACCATTGATCTATATCCTGGTCCCTTTTTAAAAATTTTTAAAAATTTCAAGATAGGGTCTCACTAAGTTGCTGAGGCTGGCCTTGAATTTGTGATCCTCCTGCCTCAGCTTCCTGAGTAGCTGGAATTACAGGAAACTGCTACCATACCCAGCTAATTTTACTGTATTTTAAACAAAATATTTCATTATAGTTTAGTATTTACTTTGTAATTTTTTCCATTGTAGAAAATGTAGTCTGTCTTCTAAAGCTATCTAGAGCTGATTTTTAAAAATTTAGCCTTTATATCCTTCTGCAGTTTATTTTGGAATGTGTTGTGAAGGCAAATATAAAGTAAATTTTATGGGTATTGCTATTTAGTAATTCCTAAATCATTCAATTAAGTAATTCATCCTTTCTCTTCATATTGTGTTATGATGCTTACATTATAATCACTATATTTTTAAAAATAATGCCTAGTATTTAGTATTTTTATAAAATGAATTATAAGTGAATTATTAAAATGAAAATGGCAAATATATTTGGCATTCGAATATCAACTGTTTATGGTATTATAATAAGGAATAAAATTCTCTTTTTCCAATGATAGCTCATGCCTGTGCTATTCAGCTATATTCAGTCAAGCCTTAATTACCCATGGAAAAAGAAAAGGGATAGCACTGGCCATTCAAGAACAAGAGTATAAAATAAAGAAAGCAATATTTCAACCATGTATCCATCAATCTTTTTGTTGGAACTAATTACCAGAAGTAAAACAATTAATGTGAATTTAGTCCTGTCTGCTTCATCTTTCAGTCCCTGTTGGTAACCAGGAGAAAGCCAAAGAATGGGAAAGTAGCAGGAAAGAGAAAGCAATAAGAACATATAAATTTGGATAGCTGGGTAACTGTCAGGCAAGATAATTAACCTCATTATAAGACAGAACTGGCTATGTTCTCTCTAAAGTTAGTTCCAAGAATTTTTGCTGCTCTTATATCTATCCCATTTGTACCCTTTCCCAGCTTCTCTCTCACACTCTTTTTCTCTCTCTCTGATTGATTGATCACAATAACTACTAACTTATTTCCAATATCCATTGTGACTCATAAGACTGAGGAAAACCCTCACATCATCCACTGTTATAATTTGGGTGTGAGGTGTTCCCCAAAAGCTCATGTGTGAGACAAGAAGGGTCAAAGGAGAAATGATTGGGTTGTAAGAGTCTTAACCCAATCTGTGATTTGATCCCCTGATAGGATTAACTGAGTGGTAACTGAAGTGGTAGGGTGTGGCTGGAGGAGGTGGGAATTGGGGAGTGGCTTTGGGTATATATTTGTATCTGGTTAGTGGAGTCTCTCTACTATCTGATCATGATGTGAGCTTCTTTCCTTTGCCACCCTCTCCTGCCATGATGTTCAGCCTCACCTGGAGCCCTGAGGAATGGAGCCAGCCTTCTATGGACCAAGACCTCAGAAACCATCAGCACTCAAATAAACTCTTCCTCCTCTATAATTGTGTTGGTTGGGTCCTTTAGTTACAGCAGCGAAAAAGCTGACTAAAACACCTACTTTAAGGCAAAAGTTTTCTTTTGTTTATTTAGACGTGGCCATGATAATACCTGCTTCAGGATGGGAAACTATTTGTCCATAAAATATTTCAATAACACATACTACCTTACTTGGGTTTCACCATGAGGATACTTAAAAGGGAGATGAAGACATCATTAAAATTTTTAAAAATCTAGTGAAATTTCCTCTTAAATACCAAGAGTAGGGGGATACATCTGTTACATGTGTTATTCTGTGGTTGATTGCAAATGTAGGATTAAAGATTAGCTCCCTGATCTCAGAGCTGAGAAGGAAGCACTATATTCAGTTTCTGGCTGGTAAATCCCTCTTCGAGCCTACAGCAACACTAGCCCTTAGTGCCTAACTCTTTGCAATCTGCTGAGGAGCTGGGCATCTGCTGTACCATGTTGAGAATTAATGCTGACCAGGTCTGTTTCTTAATTTTTCCTGAAATAAGGTTTCCTGAAAGTCACATAATTGATTGGAACACAAAATTGAATTCAAGTTTGTAGAACTAAAAAAAATAAAATAAAATAAAAAATAAAAGGCTTCATTTAGCAGATGTACAGGATATGTTTGTTGCCCCCTTTTATGAGTCTGAACCTCAGTGATGTGTTTGGACACTGAGATGTTCAAATTATCACCAAAATAAGTACAAGACTGGACAAGTAAAACCCCTCAAAATCAAATATCGTTTTTTACATAAGTGGGTGTTAGTTTTTTATTAGGTTTTATGTCTAAGCAGAGAAAAGGGAACTTTTAAAAAATAATAAGTTAAATATGTTTATTAAGAATGGATTATGGACAGATGCAGATATAGATGAGTGGTAGGGTACTTGTCTTGCATGTGCAAGACCCTGGGTCTGATTTTGAGTACCACAAAAAAGAAAGGAAAGAAGGAAGGAAGGAAGGAAGGAAGTTAATTGTAGGATGAGAAAGAAAGAAAGGGTTTTAGGATGACAGGTAATTTTTATTTTCTTTTTTGTGTTTACCCTTATTTCCTTTTTTTTTTGGACCCGGCATTGAACAGGGGTGCTTAACCACTGAGCCATCTCCCTAGTCTTTTTTATTTTTCATTTTGAGAGAGGGCCTCACTAAATTGCTGAGGCTGGCTTTGAACTTGGGATAGCCTCTGGAGTCACTGAGATTACAAGTGTGTGCCACTGTGCCTGGCCCTTATTTCCAATTTTTAATCCATATTGCTATTTAGTACTGCTTAACACAGGACTCCTCAAACTTTGTGTGACAAGAAACAACTTTAATTTCCTTGGAACCTAAAAATCATGGAAGGCAGCTGAGAGTAGAATGTGTAGGGTATTAGTGTATGCATGAAAGAGAGACAGACAGACAGAATATGTATAACACAAAACTGATGAGGAATTTCTGCATGCAGCAGGAATGGATGCTGTGGTTGAAAAATCCTGAAAAGTACTTAGAACTGTTAGATTTACTAGTAAAAATCCCAATATACTTCTGGAGGATGGGTACAGAGAGAAAGTTGGTATTTGATTTTTTTGGTATTTTCCTATTTCGGAAATAGGAAACACAGATGCATGAGAAAAGGGACTATGGTGACTGATGTCAATAGATTCTTGTAGAAAAGCTGTCCATACTCTTGACTGAAAGATGAACAGACTGAAGGGTCACAGAGTTTGAAATTCAGTTATTTACTTGTAAGATAAATAAAACAATCTCAATTTTGGTCTATATTTTTTTCCTTCCAGAATTTTTTTTTTTTTTTGGCAGGGAGATATTGGGGATTGAACTCAGGGGCACTTGACCATTGAACAACATCCCCAGCCTTATTGTATGTTTTATTTAGAGACAGGATCTCACTGAGCTGCTTACTGTCTCACCCTTGATGAGGCAGGCTTTGAACTCACAATCCTCCTGCCTCAGCCTCCTGAGCTGCTGGGATTACAGGCATGCACCACCGCACCCAGCTCTTTCCAGAATTTCTTGATGCTAGCACTCAAGAAAAGAATCATTTAAATAAGGCCACAAGGACATGTATCAAAAACTTTAAAAATAACAAATCTGGGCTGGGTTTGTGGCTCAGTAGTAGAGTGCTTGTCTTGCAAGCATTGATCCTCAGCACCACGTAAATAAATAAAATAAAGGTATTGTGCACATCTACAACTAAAAAGAAATCTTTAAAAAAACAAAAAAAAATCTGTTGGACTCAATGATTGTTCATCTAGGAATTTATACTAAGAACTAAACAAAGATATATGCAAAAATAAAGTGATAGACAAATATTCATTGCAATGTGACTTATGATCTCTAAAAATAAAAACAAATTCAGAGTTGAGCAATAGGAGATTCTTTAAATAAATGTTAGCACATTTGGACAATTTAATATTGGGTAGGCGTTAAAAATGATGCTTAAAATATATTTAAGAAATAGACACAATGTTCACAATATGAATGAAAAAATGCTACAAATAGTATGTCTCCATTTTTAAAAGTATATATACATGCACAAACAACATACATGCTGATTTTTTTTTTTCTTTTTTGCGGCACTGAGGATAGAACCCAAGGGCTTCGTTCATGCTAGACAAGTGCTGAGCCCAACATAACATATTCTTAAAACATTAATGGTAGTTATTCTCAAGAGAGTAAGGATCATAGATTATTTTAACATATTTTAGGGAAGTTACTTTTATTTTTCAAATTTCATACATATGTTGCTTTTGTTATCAGTAAAAAGTCCTTTTAGAGAATAAAGTTAGGTTATAAAGAACACGAGGACCACGTGTTCCCCCTACTTCAAAAGTATAATACTTGAATTCTAATATATGAATACACATGTTATACAATAATGGCAACTGAAAAATCACTATTTAAAAAACTGTGGGATCTAGACATATTCTTCTCCAGATTTGTTAGATATTTTGTTCTTTCCTCAAAATGTGAGCTTTCTATGCCTTTACTATAAAGTAATAATTCCTTTTTACTGTAATCTAAGGTAGTCCTATGATCTTCAAGGACATTACCATGTGACTTCTGCTTGGTAATGAATTAGCCCAATGACCATCAGACTGTTTTTTCTTTTCTTTTGAGATGAGGTCTTGCTATGTTGCCCAGTCTGTCTTTGAACTCCTGGACTCAAGTGATCCTTCCACCTAGTCTCCGAGTAGTTGAGATTAGAGACTCATGCCACTTTACCCATCAGACTTTTTAAAAAAATTTTTTTTTTTTAGTTGTAGATGGACACAATATCTTTATTTTTAATTAATTTTTTTATGTGGTGCTGAGGATTAAACCCAGGGCCTCATGTGTGTGAGGCAACCTCTCTACTACTGAGCTCTAACCCCAGTCCGGCCATCAGACCTTTTGATTGTATAGGCTAACAGTAAAAAAAAAAAAAAAAAAAAAAAATGCTTAATGCATGAAAATAGAAATTTTAAAAGAGAGAAAAAGAGGAGTTACAATATTTTTTTCTTATAAACTCATGGATTGTGTTGTATGTTCTCTACTTTGGACACCACTAGACAGGATGACCATATAAGATGGGTTCCAACCAAAAAAGACACACCAAATATGCATCTGGTCTATTTAGAAGGTCTGAAGGGAACTGACATGGGGTAATCATCTGACCTAGTTCTTTAACTGACTCACACATTAAAGGTTATCTAGTTTTTAATGTTGGAGGGAATGGTGCTGATGGTGCACTCATGCAAGAAGTCTTTGCCCCGGCCACACTGTCTTACCTTGCTGCTGTAATTTGTAATCGGTGGAGTACGCCTTCCCAATGATGTTCCACACAGGCCTTAGGCAGCCGAACAATCCTTCAAGAAACCCCCCACTGCCGCTGCCTGACCTGCTGAACTGAATCTTGATGTCTTCAGTTGCACCCGTGTTCTCCCCGTCCACGGTGTTGCTGTTCCCCTGAGACACAGCCATCTCTGATTCATCTTGTTCCCTTAGCTGAAGAACACTGTTCTCGAACTGGTCCCTGGAATCCTCACTCACGCTGGTCAACACTGTTGTGGTGACGGGGCTGTTCATGCTGTCGCTTGGCTCTGTTCGCACGACCCCCTTTTCCTGCTGGTCCTCAAGGAGCCTGGGTGGAGGGTGGTTCCCCATGGCTGCACGCTCATCCTGTAGTCCATTGAAGGTTTTGTTTTCACTCGAGGGGAAATGCGGAGAAGAGGAGCAGCTCAGGCGCTCCTGAGGGTTGGCCATCGTGCCATGAGTGTGACCAAGGTCCTGAGATGACACTCAGAGGATTATTAGAATAGAGGTCTGATGCACAAGAGGGCTCCCAAACCTGGGAAAACAAAAGCAGGGCCTGAGATCACTGTTTCTTTAGTGTCCTTACTACTACATCTGTTTATATAATAAAAACATTAAAATGATGAGGAGGATTAAATTGTGGTTTATTCTATTTGATGCAATACTGTTCACAATGAAAAATTATGTTGTGAAAGAATAATTATTAACATGAAAAATTGTTCATGACATATCATTTAAAAGGGTTGGAACTATATATGTGTGTGTGTGTGTATATATATATATATATAAAATTGAAAAATTCATTTAAAAGGGTACACAAACACACCCACAAGAAAAAGACCAGAAGGATTCATCCAAAGAATTAACAGAATTAACAATAGTTAATTGGTTAGATTTGGGAGCAGTTTAGAGTGTTGTGATTTTCAAGGTATTCCAAGCATTCTGTATTAATAACTATCATTCCCCCAACACCCCTCACATACTGGAGACTGAATCCAGGGACCCTCTATCACTGAGCTATACCGCCAGCCCCTGTTATTTTTTATTTTGAGGTAGGGTCTTGCTGAATTGCCCAGGCTGGCTTCAAACTTGTGATCTTCCTTCCTCAGCCTCCGGAGTTATTGGGATCATAGGCATGTGCCACCACACCTCGATCTGTTATCTTTTTAATCAGATAAAATGACTTCCTTTTCCACAAGGGAAATCAGTATATATGTACTTACATTATTATAATTTATGTTACTATAAGTTACAACTATTTTTTTTCTCCTTGTTTTTTTAAGCGTTATCTTACTGGGGCACTGCTTTATTTTCTAAGACATTCATTAAGTCATGTAGACAAATATCTTCTGTGTATGACAAAACAACTTCCTGAGATATCAATGTTTTTTATTATACAGCACCAAATCTGGAGCAACACAACTGAGCCTCAGCTCTTCAAACGTGTTCTTTAGTTCTGATCTGTACATGAGTAATATGGGGCTATCTAACCTTTCAAACAGATTTGTTCTAGATCAGCTAGCTCACGCAACATCATTCTTAAATTTGGTCAAAGCAGGATAAAACCCCAAAAGCACAGGAAACACATGAAAAACACACAATCAGGATTTAAACTAAAATATTTTGCACAGCCAAGGAAAAAAAATCAACAGAATGAAGAGACAACCTCCAGAATGAGAGAACATATTTGCAAATTATACATCTGATAAGGTGTTAATATCCATAATATATAAGAATCTCAACAGCATAAAAAGAAATAATATGATTTAATATGGGCAACAGACCCATAGACATTTTTCAAAAGAAGACATACAAGTGGGGCTGGGGATGTGGCTCAAGCGGTAATGCGCTCACCTGGCATGCATGGGGTGCTGGATTCAATCCTCAACCACATAAAAATAAAATAAAGATGTGCGTCCACCAAAAACTGAAAAATAAATATTAAAAAAATTCTCTCTCTGTCTCTCTCTCTCTCTCTCTCCTTTTAAAAAAGAGACATACAAGTGGCCAACAGGTATATGGAAAAATGTTTGACATAACTAATAATCAGGGAAGTGCGAATTAAAACCACAATGAGATATCACCTTACTCCCGTTAGAATGGCTATTCTTCAAAAGATAAGTGCTGGCAAGGATGTGGAAGAAAAAGTAACCCCTATAAACTGTTAGTGGAATGTAAATAAGAAGAGCCATTATGAAAAACAGTATAGCAGATTCTCCAAAATTTAAAATTAGAATTACTATATGGTCCAGCAATACCACTACTGGTTATTTATCCAGAGGAAATGAAAGCTATATTAAGGAATCTCTTGCACTCCCATTATCACTGCAGCACTATTAATAAGAAATGGAAACAACCAAAGTGTCCATTGATGGATGAATGAATAAAGAAAATATGGTACATTTGCATAATGGAATATTATTCAGCTATGAAAAAAGATTAAATCCTGTCATTTGTGACAACGTGGATGCAACTAGAGAATATTATGTTAAGTGATGATAAGTCAGGCACAGAAAAACAAGTGCCATATGAACTCACATGTGGAATCTAATATAGTTGATCTCATAGAAGTTGAAAATAGAATAGTTACCAGAGATTGAAGTTGAAAATATAATACTAGTTACCAGAGATTGGATCAAGTGCAGGGGAGGAACAATGGGGAAAGGTTGGTCAATAGGTTATTAAGTTACAGTTAGAAGGGAGAAATAAGTTCTGGTGTTCTATTGCACAGCAGGGTGACTATAAGTAATGATAATGGCTTTATTTCGAACAATCTAAAAGAAAGGATTTTAAATATTTTTCCACAAAAAAATTGATAAATGTTTGGGCAAACAGATAGGTTTACGCTGATTTGAGTGTTATACAATGTATATATGTATTAAAACATCACATGGTTCCCCATGGATATGTACAAAGTTTACATGTTAACTAAAAATAGATTTAAAATTTTCATGTGAGGGCCTGGGTCAATCTTCAGCTACACACACACACACACACACACATACACATAAGGTTTTTAATTAAAAAAATCATTCAAAGTATATTTTATGAAAAATTTACTTTTTTTGCATTTCCAAATGCTGGGATTATAGGTATGCACCACCATGCCCAGTACCATTATTAATTTTAATGATAAGTAAGACAGTGCTTTATAATTGACAGCACTGTTTGCACTTTTCAGTTATGTCCTGGTAAATCAACTCTCCAAAACAATAGGCATCTGATTTGTAGTGTTTGCTTATTTCCCCAGTATAAATACTCCCACCATAGCAGATTTAAGCTAATAGTGGTTTAATATCTTGCTTACAAAGTTTTTAAATATTTGACAATTGGCTCCTATAAACTGGCATATAAGCCAGCTCTATCACCATAATCCTTGTCATACTGACATTCACATTTTGCAAGAGAAGTAAGAAAATTTTATAAGGCAATATATTAAGTGGTGGAGCATGAATTAAAATCCATCTCAAAATTCAGGTTCCCAAATCCCCTTGCCTTATTTAAATAACATGATGGAACTTCTTATGATAATCCTTCACTTTATTAGAGTTCTTAATAAGTTAAAAAATGAGGTTGCCTGTAATCATTGGATATAAACATTTGATCACCTGTGTAAGAAACTCAGAGCATGGAATCATAAATCCTCATTTTTTCACAGAAGGAAACTAAGGCCTGGAGAGAGGTATATGCTAAATAAAGATCATAGAGCCAGCACTGAAAAATCAGATTATTTTTCCTGACCCCACTCTCTTCTGTACCATGCACTGTCTGGAAAACTTTTCTATCCTTTCAAAGTTCACAAACCACTTGAGGAGTTATTAATTACGTTAAAGGGATCATTCCCCTCCCGCCCATGATGAATGAACCATATTCTATTATACAGAACTGTGAGAGAAGGGAGACGATAATGAGGGCAGGAGGAGCTATCACAGGATAAATGAGAGAGGTAGGACTTGAGATGAACCTCTGGAGACCATATGTGATAAAGGGAAGGAAATCAGAGAGGAAGAAGCATTAGCAGAGGCAGGGAAGCAGGAATGACCAGAGCATGTGTGAGAGGGCAGATGATCCAGAAATAATGAAATAGCGACTAAGGTTGAGGAGCAGGGCAGAACAAAAGGAACCCCTGCCTCCACACATGGGCTCTGAGTTTTTGATCCGATGCAGGTGATTCTTCCTATTAAACACATTTAGAGAGATCACTTTAACTGGATGAGGTTAGGTTAAGAGGAATTTAAATTCTAGGGCATGGAGAAATCTAGGTGTTGGGAAGCTGCCTAGGAAAATAAGGTTGGAAGAAAAAGAAAAAAGAAACAAAAGTTGGAAGCCTTTTTACAGCAGGAGAGTTGGCTAACTGACCTCCATTCTCCCTACAGCCTCCTCCCCACTTGTTTCTTGGTGCTCATTTCTAAGCTTTGACATTACAGATCTCCTCGTTTTGTTTTCTTGCTGTCACCAGTCACAACCTTGGGCTGTCTCTTGTCTTTGACCTTTCTGACCTTGCTCTGCCTCATCTCTTCTAAGACTGCTGACTTCATACTATCTGACTGGCCACTGCCTCAGCAGTTATTTCCAGTCTGCTTTGCCACCGGGACTCCTGCCTATCCTAGATAGGTCAGGACATACATTAGGCTATTGGCTTACATCAAATTGGAGAATCCTCAAATGTAGATGTGAATTTCAGTCAAATATCTATTTGTACAATTTATTTTTTAAAATCAAACTACAGGACTTCATATTAATTCCTGGTAAATTTCCATTTTTTTCTGTTTTTGAGTTTCTGCCTGATGACATCATATTGTAAGGAGTACATACACTTTTGTTTCATAATCTCTTCTCATTTCTAGGAGGGTAAGGCATGTGTGTTTGGGTGTTTGTTAAGCAAAGAGAAACAAATAGCGAGATACCATGACCACTGATGACAGAAACAATAGTAATTCAGAGTGTTATTCTAGGCCTGGGGTGTGGCTCTGTGGTCGATGCTTCCCTATTCAAGAGGCCCAGGGTTTAATCCCCAGCACCACAAAAACAAACAAATAAAAAACCCAGAGCTATTCTAGATGTTTTAAAGCTACTCCCAAACACAAGCACCCAGAACATCCCAGAACATCCCTGCGCCTCTCCACAGAGCAGTAGAGATTGCTACTATTGGGATCCAGCACTCCTCTGGGTGGGCAGAGGTTAGGTCCATCTCAAGGTGTGTGTAAAGATGCGCAGCCAGATAGGCTTTCCTCATGTTATTCATTTCCTCATGATATTCACCAGGAATATCAAGTCCAACGTGAACCAAGAAAGGCAGAAAATTGAGAGGCGCAAGAACAAAGGGAAAGAAAAATCATCACCATGACTATATTCAAATATGATCAGAACTGACTCTACATTTAAGAAGAGTGTAGGAGGATAAAAATATCTAAATTTTACCTGTGTTTGTATGTACACCCACACGCTGCCACTGCTCAGTGAAGGAACTGGCAAGTGGAAGCGGAGGGAATACAGGAGGCCTGAATCGGGCTGCCTTTTGCTCTCTTAGCTCCTCTCTCCCTGACCCAGTTTGGTTCAGATACCCTCAGGGCAACTGACCATTCTTCTTTGAATTCATGAGTGTTATGGTTTGGCTATGAGGTGTCTCCCCACAGCTCTTGTGTGAGTGAAGGAATATGAGAGCTGTAGCCTCAGCAGTCCATCCAAGTTTGAAGAGACTAACTGGGGGTGACTGCCGGCAGGCATGTGTGGTTTGAGGAGGTGGGTCACTGGGGGCATGTCCTGGAGGAGTGCATCTGCCCATGACCCACCCCCTTCTCCGTTTTGTTTTCTCTCTCCCCCTCCTTCCCAGATGACACCAGGTAAGCAGTTTTTCTCTGCCTCCACCCTTTGGCCAGGATGTTCTGCCTCAACTTAGGCCAACGAGGTTGGCCAATCATGGACCAGATCTCTGAAATTCTGAGCCAAAATATACCTTCCCTTCACTAAGTTGTTCTTATCATGCCTTTTGGTCCCAGTGATACAAAGCTGACTAACAAAATGAGAAATCAATGCTAGTAGTTACTGGAAGGAAAGGAAATGAGGCAAGATTTTGAAACACTGAGAGTTAAATGGAAAAAAAAATAAGGACTGTCAGAGAGGTAAAGGGCAAGGTTAGAATGTCACCTTTCTCAGAAGGACTTGCTATGAGAAGCCCATTGATGAATCAAGGTGATACTTCTGCTGCTACCCTTGTGACAGGTTCTGGGTCTACAGGGAGCACAAAGTGAAGCTCCATATCTTCCCTCGAGGCACACTTCCCCTGCCCTTCGAATTTCTTGTCCCCAAGAGGAGGAAGTGGTTTATGCAAAATTAGTAGGCAAGGGTTGGAGACAGCAGCAGCTGTGCATTTGGCAGAGCCCTGCCAATTTCTGGAAATTACCTTGGCTTTGTGCCATGATCCCAGGACGCAGCACAGAAAAAGGAATGGATGGGGCAATCTGTGCACATGGCCCTCAAAGTCTCAGGTTTTATTATACATATTTCCCCATGTTGCTAATTGAAGATAATGGTCAGAATTTGAATTTTATATCATAAATAAGAGTAAATCAAATATTTTGGAAAGTTGAACACCACAAATACAGTCTTCAGTGTGACTAAATTTTAAATTAAGCATTATTTTTATGAGATGTAGTGACTGGTGATGAACTTTTCCCAGTTGATCTTCTCTTGGTTTTACCTATTTCTTAGATAAATGTACTATTGCCATCTTAACTTTCTGGTCACTTCTCTAAAATTCATATACCAGACTTGAGAGGATAAAGGGAATTTCTGCTATAAGGGGCAATCAATCCCATTTTAAAACTGGGATGAAGTTATTTATTTATAGTAATAACAAAAAAAATGATCTTTCTAGCATAGAAGTTTGTCACCCAGATCTTGGTTTGAACTTTAAAAAGTTATATAGCTTTTTCAAATGGAGTTATACAATGTAACTATGAAATTTCAAATCAGATAAATAGAATGGCCTACAATTGTGCCTTTACCCCACTTGCTCTCTTAACAGAACCATATGTTAAACTCCTTTTTGAAAGGGCAATGATAACTAACTTCACATCAACCAAATCCACTGATCTACTATCTCATTCCATCTTCTTAATAATGCTATATTCAATAATCAGGAATTCAAAAATATTGATTCATTGCTTACCATGTGTTTATATTTTTGGTAAAGTCTATGAATGCTTAATAATATCAATGTACAAATGGTCTCTAACTTACAATGTCTCAGCTTGCTTATTTTTTTCTATAATATTGCAAAAGCAATACACATTCAGTAGATATTGTATTTTGAATTTTGATCTTTTTCTGGACTAGTGATATGTGGTATGACATTCTCTCAAGATGCTGGGCAGCCTCAGCAAACTGCAGATCCCAATCAACCATGTGACCATAAGTTATGATGTTTGTCAGGTTAGGTATATTAAATGCACTTTGATACTTCAGGAGGCTTATAGGGATATAATCCTATAGTGAATTGAGGAGCATCTGTACGTTGGAGTCAGCAAAAAATAAAAATTACAAAAGGACAAATCCTTCATGGTGATGGATTACTTCTGCATATCAGATCTATAAATGTGATTGAAGTTAAAATAAATTTACAGTAGATTTTTTGTTAAAACTAGGAATTTATCCCAGAGATGCTGTACCTCTGAGCTATATTCCCAGCTGTTTTTAAATTTTATTTTGAGACAGGGTATCACTAAGTTGCTGAGGTTGGCCTTGAACTTGTATATGGTAGGTTCTTTTTCATCCACATTTTTTTTATTGGTGCATTATAGTTGTACATAATGATGGGATTTGTTGTTACATATTAGTACATGTGTACAATATAACAATATAATTTGGCCAGTATTATAGTTGGTTTAAAATGAATAAGATGCTTTATTTTCAGAGCTATAGTCTGTAAATTCATCAAAATACAGAAATGTCTATCAATCCCCTGGGTTCAATCCCCAGTACTACACACACACACACACAAACAAACAAACAACAACAACAACAACAAAAAAAAAACCAAAGCAAAACAAAACAACAACAACAAAAAACTTCAACAGTGGTTCTGCATATGTCCCTAAAATTTCTATAATTAGCATGCATTATTTGTTTAATCAGAAATTTCAATCCAAATTTTTGTTGCTTTAAACATTTAAATTAATAAGCCAACTTTTCTACATTTGCAGAAATGAAAAATGATATGAAGTTAAGAACATTGTCAGGAAATCATTGTCAGTATATGCTGTCAACAGGTTTTAGAATAATTATAAATTCAAAACAAAAAATGAATTAAAACAGATGATAATAAGGAAATAAAAGTTCACAGCTCCTCTTTGTGTTTACCTTTTCTAGTGAGAATCATATTCAAAATATAAAAGGTAGAGCAATCATGACTAAAAGAATTGAAATTCAAAAGGGTGATGACATAATAAGAACATATGATTAATTCCAAGTCCTAAGGTCCAAATGAATTACATGTTAAGGCACTAAAACTCCTGCATTTAGGATCCACTAAATAACCTTTTATAAAGAATTACCTTTGGTAGCTGTGAGCAAGATAGTTATTCATGCAAAAGCAGAACGTAGAGAAATACTCTAATTTAAAAAAAAGGAGTAATAAATATATAGAACTATGAACTTGGGTTGGACTTTGACAAAAGCATCAAGTATACATTAAATAATAAATTCTAGTTCCTTTCTTTTCATTTCCTGTTATTTTATGACTTTTCCCTTTTTTATGGAATTCTATGAGAGTTATAGAATTATAAATAGTTTAGGACAACAAGGATTGAAATAACAATTGAAATTATTTAAACATTATTTTTCAAAATTAAAAGTATTTTTAAAATTTCAGGCTAAATGAACATTTTAATTTTGTTTTGCAATCAATAAAATATATTCAGACCCATGTACCTCATCTTGACAGCCATATTGTAAGGGCATAAGAGGGAAGGCACTGGAGGAAGATAAACGTGGATTGAAATCCTAATCATTAACTTGACCTTAACTCTCTTGTCTAAACTTCAATTTTGCAATCCATAACAAGTGATAAGCACAGAATCCACCTCAGAGAGTAGGAGATAATAGGAGATAATACTGGATGATTATAGGAGATAATACTGTACCACACCTGGTATAGAGTGAATCTTCAATATGTTAGTCATCTAAGTCTTTAACAGAAAAGCTAGAATAAACCAATACATGTCAGCATGTTCAACATATATGTGACATCAAGGGGAATAAAAAAGAAGGGCCAGGAAAGACAAGAGTTTCTTAAAGAAAGTAAAAAGATGAGAGAACAAAGGAGGGGGATAGATCAATACATAGATTGAGCTTGTAATATTCATTTAAAATTATAAATGAGAACACAAAAAAATCAATAAGCAGTTAGATACAAGGTCAAAAAGGCAAAAATAATATGAACAGAAGAGAGAAACCTCAAATATATGCAACTTCTTTTTCATATTGAATTTCCTTTGTCTGTAATTATAGAAATTATTTTTACATTGCAGGCTTTAATAAATTGCAAAAAAGAAGAAAAACTCAATACAACTGCAATATTTGAAAGAATATTTACACTGTACAGTTCTGTTATTTAGGAGGAGAAAAAATTAAATCCCATGTTTTTAACATTGCTATATTAAACTAGGAGATGATTTTATCGATTTAAAAAAATATCTCTAGGAAAACACCACTTATGCTTTAAACAAAAGAGCAATGTGAACAAAAGAGAATAATTTCAGAGTTGTGTCCTCAGGGGCGATTTTGGAATTTTTTCCCTAGAGATCTGCAGGTTTCTGCACCATGCTATCAACGCATGAAGCATGCCTGCCTTCTGGACACAGCCATCTTCTATGCTTGTGTCACCACCTTCCTGGCAGTGTTACTCTGTCTTCTGGCAGCTTACTTTTACTTTTCTGAAGAAGACCCTCAAGAAAAAGTCTAAGTTTTCTGTGGCTCTAGGCCTACAGAATTCTGTATAATAGCAACTCCTTCCAAGTTAGAAAAATCTTTTTAAAAATATCCTTAGGCGACAAATTTATCATTGTTGTAAAATGTGTGAATTCTAAATTCAAACTTCCTGGGCCCTCATACTGATTCTGTCACAGGCAAGTTACTTAGCTTGGTTTGTTTCCTTATAGCGTTGTAACAAGCATTAAGTGAGATAATACTTGCAGATTATTTAACCTATTACCACTATAGAGCAAGCACTCAATAAAATTTGCTACTTATAATTTAATTAATAAACATTTGATTCTAAAATGAGAATGTATATGCTTTACTATAATCTATATAATTAAAAGAATAGCTCAAATGAGAACATAAATTTTAAAATAGGGCTGGCGATGCAGCTCAAGCGGTAGCGCGCTTGCCTGGCATGCATGCGGCCTGGGTTCGATCCTCAGGGCCACATACAAACAAAGATGTTGTGTCTGCCAAGAACTAAAAAATAAATATTAAAATTCTCTCTCTCTTTAAAAAAAATAAAAATAAATAAATTTTAAAATAGATTTGTCCTTCGTCATTTTAGGGATATGACTATGGAAAAATAGCAATCTTATAGTGGCCCCAAAGAATGGTTATTTCCTTTTTTTTTTTTAATGAAAAGACCATTTACCTCCAAGCAGTTAAGAAATAAGAAATGAAGAATTCAGTGTCACTATTCCACTACTCTCTGGCCCTAGGCTCTCAGACCATTCTGACTTTTCTAATAGTCTCTATGTCTTATCTAGTTTGAAAAAAAATAATAATAATTTGAAGAATATAGATGTTGAAAGAATAGGTAATCTCCCTAACTGGGAAATAGTAGAAGTAGGCACGTTAGTAATTTGATGATGAAAATAAGAACCTATTTAATAATTACTTCTAATAAATGTCACATTAATATATAACTATAATTACTTATTAGGTCACATATTTCTCTCTTTGTAGATGAGGTGTGTTGCTAAAGAATCTAATTACAGAATAATTCATATTCCAAATATCCTAGGGATTAAACTGAAGGAAACTTTTGAACTTCACATAATCATTTTTCTGAAGTCTTGTCGAATACTGTCTATATGATGCATGAGCATGAGAAGTAGGTGCTGTCACTTAAGTTACTGTATGAGTCCAGGTCCTGGAAATAAACAGATGCCACACTCAAATGGGACAAAGGAGAATTTAATAAAATAAGAGACTACTTACAAAGGAGTGGGCAGGAAAAGCAACAGGGATGGCGCTGTGCCCTATGCGCCCTAGAGCTAACAACAACCAGGATGCTGTTAACCAGGCAAGGGAAAGAATGATTGCCTAGCTACAGAAGGCCATTCAACAAGAACTATGGCCTTTGGTAGAGTATTGAAACCAAAGTGTGATGACCTGAGAAAGAGGGAGCCAGAGAAATTAATATTGAATCCTAACTTCACATTCCTCTTGTCCTTTGAGATCCTGCAGGTGCTTCCCATTAGTTGAACAATGGTCCCATTAGAACCAGAGGGCAAAGAAGCGCACTGAGGCACTCCACGTGTGTCAGCCTCCAGAGGCACAGAACAGGGTGCATGAGAAGGACAGAATAAAGTGGAATCTATCTTAAGTATCACATCAGTGGAGAGAGCCTGCTGCTAAAGGCAGAGATGTCCTGGCCAAAGCTGGAAATGCAACTTGTAGAGCTGAGTCCCTGCTACAGGAGGCCTGCCTCTGGCTTTCGGACTTTCTGGTTTGGTGAGAAAACTGTAACTCTGGTGTCAGTCAAAGGCTATATAGATACTGGCTACCATTGAATAATTTGTTCTTCCTGCCTGGGCTGAAGTCTGAGGAATCTTTTCCCCTCTAAATACAGGAATTACAATTTATTACATTTGGGTCATTCATGTGTCTCAATACCATGTAGTATGCTGAAAAAGCATTTTTATCAATGAAACCTAAATGATATTCATATTATGATTAAATATTTATAATGGAAACAGCTTGCTACACAGGGGTTCTGAAAAATGGGGACAACTTTCCTCAAAGGCTTTGTGTATTAAATGAGATCATAGACATGAAAGTGCTTTTCAAGCTATTAAGTGGCATTCTGATGTGAGCTGTTGTTATTAAAATAGACGCTGGCTCTAGGGAGGTGACAGCGAATGTGCTGCTTATCAAGAACTGGCTAGCTTTGCTGTTGGAACTTTATGACTCTGAGAAAGTGACAGAGGAACAAAAAACTTTAAAAATGAAATTATATTATGAAAGTTCTCATTTCCCATCAATTTCCTTGTCAGTGTTTGGATTGTTTAGTTGAACAGTAAAATATAACTGAAATAGGAATATGAATAAAACACATTCTGCACGTGTTTTATACTTTATTACATCATTGCCAGTTTGACATATAGAGTTACTGAACAGGGTTGGTAACAGACTTCAATGAAATATTTGGAAGTTCTCTCAAAACTACGTTCTACACACTGTTCCTAGTCCTACATGTACTTGGCAGGCAAAGTGCCATCAGGGTCCTTCTGCCATCCTTTCATAGCTTCTGGTTTTGCATAAGAATGCTAGAATTATAGATTGTTCAGATTGGAAAAGGAGCAGTGAATGGGCCATGACTTCTTATTTTTCAGGAGAAACTTCTAATTCTCATAAATTGGTGAGTTTACTAGAGAATCAAGTATCAACCTTGGGATCTTTTGCTTCTTTTTTTCTTCCCTATTCAGCCCCAGCACTTAGTAAAGGACCAGAGATAACATCATAAATTCACTTTTTGGTTAACAGAACTTTACATAAACACATAGCAATGTGATAAACAATATATTGACAACAGCTAAATTTACGGAGATTACGTGTCACCCCTGCCCTAACACTTTCCGTATGTTAACTTCTCCAACCCTGACATTAACCCTTTGAGAAAGGTATAGTTATTACCTCTGGTAACAACTAATGAAAAAACTGGAGCATGGAGAAAATTTAAATAACTCACTGGCAGCTACTAAGTGGTGAATATAGGAGTTGAACCCAGTTCTACTCAAGCTCCAGAGCCTGACCCAAGCCCAAGCCTAAACCCGAGCCCTTAACCACATTCTACTATCAAAACGATAAAGGATTCCACTAAGAAAGGTCTTAGTCAGAAAAATATGGAGTTGACTCACATCTGACCTTAAGACAAGATTTTAATTAGGATGAAAGCAAGTGGGTTATTTTAAAATATGCTCATTCTAGAATGTGTGAGGGGTCTATGGATTGAACCTAGGTCCTCATGCATAGTAAGTTGGCAAGTGCTCTACACTAAGCTACATCCCCAACTTTTTTTTCACATTTTTATTTTGATAAAAGATCTTGCTAAGTTGCCTACTGTGATCCTCCTACCTCCTTCCCAAATAGCTGGAATCACAGGTGTGATTCATTCTGTTTTGATGTTAAGTTTCTATACCTATTCTGTCCAATGTAGTAGCTTCTAGTCATACATGACTATTTAACTTAAAGTTAAAATGAAATAAAATTAACTAGTGCAACTGAGAAGCTGAATTTTTAAATTTAAAGTGCTTAGTAACAGGGCTGGGGTTGTGGCTTAGTGGTAGAGTGCTTGCCTAGCACGCACGAAGCACTGAGTTTGATTCTCAGCACCACATATAAATAAATTAATAAAATAAAGATCCATCAACATCCTAAAAAAAATTTAAAAAATAAAATAAAGTGCTTAGTAGCTACATGTGGCTAGTGGTAATAATTTTGGACAATACAAAATAGAACATCATCACAGAAAATTCTATTGATCAGCGCTGCTCAAATGCACTGTATTCATATTAGCTAATGTATTTGTTGTGAGGATTAATCAGGACTTTTGCTTACTTTTGTACACAGGGATTGCTAATGCCTAGAACTTCACTAACTACTTTAGAATAACAGGTTTTCAACTAAAGTTTAGTAATACAGTACTTGGAAGTGATTTAAGTATGGGTACATTCTAAAAAAGGTTTATTTGGATCAAATTAAAAGAGAGATGTTTTTGCTTGTTTGTTAGGATTTTCCAAGAGTTCACAGCCAGGTATCTAAAGTCATCAAAAGAGCCAGAGGAATAATTTTCAAATGTCTGAATGGGTTCAACAGTCATTTGTGAAAATTTTTAAATTGAAATTGGATTACTGGTACCATCATTCCTTGAAGTTCCTCATTACAGGACTAGTGTAGGTCAAAGGCAGAAAACTAGGGGAGGGCTAATGAAGGGAAAGGCTGATAGGATCTGAGGTTTTTACCAAATCACAAGCAGCTCATGTCACTTCTCAGAGAAGACTATATTACAGATATTCAGGTTAAAAGCTCCAGGTAGAGTAAAACACTCTAGACTAAATCCAATGTCAAATTAAATACAGAAGTAATTAAAATTAGTGAGAGATCCTATTGTTTTTGACTTTTACATTTCTCCTCATTTAACATTGCCTTTGCTCACATAAGTATTTCTGAGTTTTAATTTTTTTAAGTAATGATTCAATCTAGATGATATCCTAGAAAACATATGATAGAACATTTTGAACTTTACTAAAAATAGAAATTTGAAATTGGCAAAGATCAATAATTTTTCACTTATCCCGTGTCATGGTTTTGAAATGTACATTTGACATTGTGCTAGAGATAATCCATATCTATTATTTAATTATTCATTGGGGTAGTTTCCATTTCAACTCCCAATATATAGCTGAAATTTGCAGACTTCTAGAGGATCTTTGATAAGTTCCATCTGTCCAAAATGAGTATGACAAGGAAGAACATCAATAAGTATTAAATATTTATTCTAAGTGTTAAAACAATAATAAAGATATAAAATAGTTCTAGTGGAAAGAATAATAAGAATAATAATCTATGCGACAGCAAACAGTATGTAGTTCCTCAATACAAAGACTAAAATTAGAGGACAAAATTTAAAAATATCTAGCTGCTTCCCTTATTGAAATTACAATTCAAATCATTACAAGTGCACTTTTTAATATAAGTGTTCCAAAAGTCACCTATGAACTTTTTTTTTAAAAGTCAACATTTAAACATTACCAATAGAACTCACTATTTGAAATAACATTGGAAAATCTATTTGCAAAGTGGAGAGTCATTCTAAAATGCTAACGATTGCTTTATTGTTGCACTTGTTTGGTTAATTTTATTTTCTTCTGTTTTAGTGTCTGGTTATCAGTTGATTTATTAGTCACTGACTCTCAGAGAGCTTGGTAAATCTGCCTGAGTAGTTAGTGTTTGTCATGGTCTGGGAAATCAGATAACCAAACCTGTTAGAACTGTGTGTAAAATAATAGGAATGCACAAAGGCTTGAAAGCTCTTCTTATAAGTAAACTGTGAGTTTCAGTTTGTTTTGTTTCCTAAGAGTCAGGGTCTCGCCATGTTGCCCTGGCAGGCATCAAACTCCTGGGCTCAAGTGATCCTCCTACCTCAGCATCCCCAGTGACTGAGACTGTGCGCTTATGCCACTGTGCCCAAGTAATTAAACTATGAAGTTTTTATGCATAAACTTCACCTGGACTCTGTAACATCAATTCTGGCAATGTGAGAACACTTTTTTCCCTTTATTTTCTGTTTTTTACTGGTATTCTAAATAACTGATTGCAAATTCCTGTGTATATACCTAGCTGTTCTTAAAACAGCATTATCTACAATTTCAACATCTTGTAAACTGAGAATGAGAAAAGATAAAACTCTACTTCAAGAAGCTAGGAAATGTCAGTGATCCTGTTAGCCTAATACTTTGCTTCTGACAACAGCTTTGAATGGGACATATTTTTTTGTGATATCTACTGCCAAAAGGAATCGGTATAACACAAATATCACTTGCTTCCCTTAGTAGTCCATTAAAGAATCATATTCACATGTTGAACTTATTTTATATTAAACCTCCCTGCCTTTATTTTATCACTAACACTTAAAATTATAAATGGTCCCCAGATACAGGAGTTGTGCTTGTAATCCTGGCTACTTGGGTGCCTGAGGCAAGGGGATGGATACAAATTAGAGTCCATCCTGGGTAACTTAGTGAGATCTAGTCTGAAAATAAAAAAAATATAAAGGGCTGGGAATATAGTTCAGTGGTAGAGACTGAACTATAGTTCAGGATTCCATTCAGAGTACTGAAAAAAAAAAATATGTATGTGTGTGTGTGTGTGTGCGTGTGTGTGTGTATGTGATCTCTTCAACAAGAATGTTTTTTTCTCACTAGATGAGATATTTATTCAGGGTAGAGACTATCTTACTACTGTTTTCTCCAGAATCTTCCATGGAATCAGGCATTAATATAAAGGTCCTATGAATTAATGAATTACGGTTTAACAAAATGTCTTTCCAAAATTTAAAAGTAATATTTAAAAAAAATTGTTGCAAAATTCTTTCATGTTTTCTCCTTGAAGTCTAGAATTCCAAAATTTGTGCACAATGATTTTTATAAATGCCAATATTCTCCTCTCAACATTGATAAGTCTTAAAACTTCTGGCCTGCAATCCAAAGACAGGGCACTCTCAGTTGCCCTTTGCCTGATCAATCTCCAACTCTAGTCCATCTTTCTGTAAGGTGACCACCAGAATTATGCTCCAAATGCCACTGCTCCCTGGTTGTGGATTAAGGTGGGGATACTGTTTTCTATTTTACTGCTAGACCCTTTCTGATGATTCCCAGCATGGTTAGTGAGTTAGTCAAAAGAGTATATTGAGAAAATTTTGTCAGTATTATCTACCATTCCTTCAGGTTCCTTCCAGGGCTGTAATAAATCAGACTGTAATGAAAAATCCAGCATATTATAAATAGTTGCTTTCCCCATGGCCATTACATTGTGTTTATGATGTACTATAATTGGAAGGAATGTAAGTTTTCAAGTTAGCAAGAACATATTTGATTCCTGGCTCTGCCACTTATCAGATGTGAAGTCTCCAACAAGTTACATAAAAATACTGAACACTAGTGAGCTTGTCACCTTTTTTGTTGCTGTAACCAAAATACCCAATAAGAACAATTTAGAGGAGAAAAAGTTTATTTTGGCTCACAGTTTCAGAGGTTCAATCCATGATTGGCTGACTCCACTGTTCTGGGCTCAAGGTGAGGCACAGCATCATGGCCAAGGGCACAGAAGAAGAAAGCTATTAGCTCATAGTGTCTATGAAGCAGAGAGAGAAAGAGCGGGCCAAGGAGAACAAGATACAAACCTCAGGGGCACATCCCCAATGATTCCCCTCCTCCAGTCATGCCCCATGGACCCAGAGTCACTACACAGCACAGTGATCCTTTCAAATTAGGATGGATGGATTATATGTAGCTTTAATGATCTAATCATCTCACTTCTGAATATTCTTACTTTAACATGGGAATTTTACGGGGGATACCTCATATTCAAATCCTAACAACTACTTGCCTCACATATACACAAGAGATAATAAACTTACTTTTGGGGGTTGTTGTAGATTCAAATCAAACTCATAGGCATTTTATTGAATGCTTACTATAAAGAAAACCATAAAATCTTCAAATGTTTTCTGTTGTCTTGGCATTTCTCACCTGAAATAAGTTTAATTTCAATGGCAAAGCTGGAATTTTCACATTACACTCCCACTTTCTGATATTTTTCCCTAAAACTATGAAATAAGATTTCTAATTAAATATGGCAGATTGAACATAAACATTTCATCTCTGCCTGCCCCAACACCAAACTCCATGCAGATGAAAGCAAGGTAAACTAAAAAAAGATCATGCAATAACATGGGTGAATCTCAAAAGAGTCTAAGAGAAAATCTAAAAATGGCAAACGCAAAAGGCTACTGCATGAGTTCATCTACAGGAAACCCATTTATGAAAAAGATAAAATCACAAGGTCAGAAAGCAGACTCATGGTTAGTGGCACAAAGGAGAGAAGAAGGGACTGACTGGAGCTTTTCTCCCCGCAACTCCAATGTTGACACCAGTGAAAGGCTCTCTGAAGCTCAAGTCCCCCAAGTGTCCTAACTAAGGGCAAAATCAGCAGAAAACAATGGGATTCCAATGATGTGGGTACTTTTCCTGAGTTTACTAGGATGCCTTTGTCCAAGTTCATTCAGTTGTGTTTGTTGTAACAAACTTTGTTGAAATGCAATCACATTGTTTTACAGTTCTAACTTGCTATTTATGTGTATAATATCATTAATTTGGTATTTAGAATCATTTAACACACTTTGAGATAGAACTATCTCGAGTATATCTAAATGCAAATTAAAAATCATGGGTCTAGAGAATAAAATGAGGTAAGAATTTAGTACAGTCAAAGTTACATGTCTTAAGAATTGGAAAGTCTGGGCTGGGGTTGTGGCTTAGTGGTAGAGCATTTGCCTAGCACGTGAGAGGCCCTGGGTATAATCCCCAGCACCACATAAAAAATAAAAATAAATTAATTAAATAAAGGTATTGTATCCAACTACAACTAAAAAATAAAGTCATCCTTAGAGATTCCCACTCTAGATGGAATCAGATCTGGGTTAAGGGCCAAGATCCAGGGTCTGATGCTGGCAAACAAAAACAAAAACAAAAACAACCAGATATTACTCATATCCAGAGATGTCACAAACAAATACATAATCAGCTCATGAAGCCTTTCTCTGGCTTAGCAAAGCAAATCAAATGAGAGCGCCCTTCCCATGATATCTTTAGGAGCTCACCTGTCTTCTTATAATTTCCTTTCCTTTCCTGGAATGCTTTTAATATCAACTTTTAGACTTATTTTTCTTGATGAAAGTTTTGTGGGAACATAGCCCACATCTCTTTTGGGATGCTCCTTTCCCACCCTATGATTTCTAACTTTTACCTGAAGGATTTTTCTCAGAGATCTTTTTTTACTTGCTTAGCAGAAAAACAAGTAGGTTCATTAATGAGTATTGCAATGGGGCATCCAGGCAACCTCACTAGACTAAAAGGAATTGAGCATCCAAATATGAAAATTAACCAAGCATTATGGCACATGCCTGTAGTCTCAGCTACTGTGAGGCTAAGGCAGGGATTGCTTCAGCCCCCAAGTTTGAGATCAGCCTAGATGATATAGCAAGAACCTCACCTCAGAAAGTAGAAGAAGAGGAAGGAGAAGGGGGGGAGGAGGAGGAAGAAGAAGAGAAAAAAATAATAAAAGCAAAATGAATCATTATTAAAAACCCATGAGATCATAAAATCCTTATATCTAGTCTATTAAAAGGCCTCTTCTCATCTTTACTAAAATGACAAAAAGACTAGGATGGTTTATGTCTTGAACCAAAAACTTGGAAATTAACCAACCTACAATACCTTGGGCAATCCAGTCTTTGAGATTAATGGCTTTTCCCTTTATCCTACATATGTCTAATCCCACTGGAAAAAATTAGAAGGCAAGTTTGGCTACGATCACAGAAAAGCTCAAGGAATAGTCTGATTATTTTTAAATCCCAGTAGATTCAGATTCTGATTTATCCTCTTTCTTTCCTTACAACTACAAGGGAATCAAGAAAAGACTCAAATGTCACAGTAGCTAGGATTTAGTCTGAGAGTTTAAGTAGTAGAATAGAAATGCATTTGGCATACTTCTAAATACGCCTTACATGTTACTGGCTTTATTTCAAGCCTTTTCTTGACATGGCAGGATAATTTAATTAAGGAAGGTGCTACAAAAAGAAAAGTTGAGAACAAAATTGCTAGCTAGAAATGGCTAAATTGAGAGTCAAATGGTACCCTGGGCTTCCTGTTTTTCTGACTTCAAACCCTTTTGAGTAATTCTTCCTGGCTTCTCTGGGGCCTCCTACTATTGATATCCTTCTGCTATTGGGCTCTCACTGCTCTTACTCCTAGAGTAACAACAGTGTATAATTCTAGGGAGCTTCAATCCCACTGTCAGGTCTGCTTTTTAAATTTCCCTTTTGCACAAATGATTCTTTAAATCAAAAACATTTCCAACAAGATCAACTGATATCAACTGACTATTTCACCTTAGGGGATTACAACCCAGAATTTTAAACACACAAAAAAATCCCGTAAAGGGACTATAGGAGTCCTTCCAATTCCCTCCTTCAGTAAACATGTATCGAACATGAGCCAGACATTGGGTTACAATGCCATTGATAATGGACTAGACAGTCCTACTCCATGGAGTGTCAGATGGGCAAGTAAACCAGTAACCACCACGTAGGCAGAACAGAGCCTACAAGTGCAGTTTGAGCCATGAAGCAGCAGAGGAAGCAGCAATTAACTCTGAGAATATGAAAAAGCAAAGTTTCACAGAGGAAGAGATTTTTGAGCAATCAAGTGGGGTCTTGATGGAAGAGTAAACACACCAGCAGGGAAAGGGTGGAGAGTAGGAAGACATGGGGATGCTATTTGAAAGAAGGCATACATTCTTGCCTTCACTGCAGAAAGAAATGAATGGAGGCAAGAAAATAAATGGCATTTTCCAAAAATAGCAAACAGTTTGGAATAGTTAGAACATAAGGTTCATGGAGAGCAGTGTTCAGCACTGCTATAACTATAGGGTGGTGTCACATCATGAAAGGTTTTGAGTGCTGGACTTACTATGGGTTTCTTTTCTCTGATCAAAAGTATATGGCTTCATAAAAACATATTCAGTATGTGTGCAATGATCAGAAAGCTGTTGTTCAGGATGGTAATAACTGGAATGAGTAAAATGTGTAGTTTCTGAATCCATGCTATTATATTAAATAATGCATACACAGTTTACACCTTATTAGCAAAGCAGTATTTTAAGGGGCATAAAATTGAGGCAGTATTTTCCTTAAGTTATTCATTGGCACTGACACATTCTTCAGAGCTACTTCTCAAAATCCAACAGTAGCAAGGTAAGAAAAAAAGCATGCTGGTATTGAACAAAAAAAGAGTTATGACACAGGAAGGGTTCCATGTCCTAAGATGTACTCTAATGAGAACACCATCTAAGACCTGACAATAATTTTATATATTGACAATAGGACTGGCTACAAAATTTGTAAGGCCAGTAAAAAATGAAAATGAAAGACTCTTTATTCAAGGACTACTAAGAATTTCAACATGGAGACAACAGAGCATTAAACCAAGTGCAAGGCTCTGTGCCACTGCACAGGCCACACAATGAAGCTGGCCTGATTGCCAACCTTGTTTGTTAATTTTATTTAGTGGTACTAGTGACTGAACCTAGGGCCTTGCAGATGCTAGGCAGGTGCTCTGCCACTGAGCTATATCCCTATCCCTTCTTATTCTTATTTTGAAACAGGGTCTCACTAAATTGCCCAGGCTGGCCTTGGGCTTGCAATCTGCCTGCCACAGCCTCCCAAGTGACTGGGATTATAGGTGTGCTTCACTACATCTAGCTGCAAACCCTAACTTAAAAAAAAAGTTTATTTTTTAGTTGTAATTGGACACAATACCTTTATTTTATTTATTTATGCGGTGCTGAGGATTGAACCTAGGGCCTCACATTAGCACTTTACTGCTGAGTCACAACCCCAGCCCAAACCCTAATTTTTAATGGTTATCTATGCAATTTCCACAGCCTGGCAAATGTAAAGCAGCTCTCAAATCAAGTGGAAGGCTTTGCGACAAATTTATACCCTGCCTGGAACCTATCATCACCACTGTTTTCCTCCTTGGCTTCATTGGTAGTGGTGACTGACCAGAGCCCTTCCTAGAAAGTGCTGACCCCTTCACCTATTCTTATAACACCGTTCCTCTGTACCCTGAAGACCCAGTATTGAATCGAAACGATGCATTATTTAGGGCTGCTTATTATTGATAAGGAGTGTAAATACGGCTGCTACTGCTGCTGCTGATGGTGATGACTTGGGCAGTGGCAGATTCTCTGTGCTGAGTGCCTAGACACTATGCTTCATATTTACAGTCCCCAAAATGATCAGTGAATGATCTAATTCTTATTTGATTCCTTGTTCTTTACATTTTAATTCTATTCCTTGGCACTTTCCTCAAAGGAAAACATATTCTCCAAAGGAAAAGGAAAGGAAGGAGGAAGAGAGCTCAGGTTGAATAATTTTACTACTTGTTAATAAAGTTGGTTAAAAAAAAAACTGTTAATGACTTTTTTTTCCCATTGTGCTGGGGATTAAACCCAGGGCCACATGCATGCTAAGCACAAGCTGTATGTACCACTAAGATGTACCCCAAGCCCCCTGTTAATTACTTTTAAAAAGAGATTTGGGGACTGGAATATAACCCAATGGTAGAGAGCTTGTCTAACGAGTTTGAGGCCCTGGGTTTAATTCCTAGTATCACAAAAACAAAAACATTTTTAAATAAAAAAAATTTGAAACAATCAGTTAATTATAGCTTCTGTATTATGTGTCCATTTCATTTATTCTCCTGACATTTGATGGATATATCAGCCACTAGGTTTATCTATAAGTTGGTCATTTTAGGTAAAAAAAAAAAAATCATACAGGGAAGACACTACCTTATTTTTGTTTTTGCTTCCAGCTTTACTGAGTTATAAATAACAAATAAAAATTATTTACATTTACAGTCAGAAATAAATTGGCAAATGAAAACCGTATAGCTTGATGTTTAGATATACATATGCATTTGAAATGATTCCATGATCAAGCCAATTAACATATCCAACATCTCACCATGACTTTTTGAATTGAATTAGTACAATATAAACAGAGCCTTAATTGCCAAAGGAAAATACTAAAAGAGAGCATTTACTGTAGTTATAAATTCTACTCAACCAATTAATAAGTATGCATGCCATATTTACAAGGCCCAAGTTTTCATAATTGTGAGGGTACTATCACCATTGAAGAACTTCAGATAAGTCTGCCCTGTGGCCCAAAGTTAAAATCAAGGAGATGGATACAGTATTTGGTTCACAGTGGGGTTAATTCATTTAGACTTCACCAATTTTAGAATAGTAGCAGATCTAAAGTCAGATCATCTCAACTGATCCAAATTAAATGCTTTTGATTAAATTACTCCTATTTGCTTTGGCTAGATGGGAATTATTTCAGTCTACTAACAATTTCCAAAGCCTTGTATGTATAGCTGAAGTTGGCACATAGTTTTCCTTTATATCCATTATGCTGTTTTATTTTTTTACTTGGGAAGACTATATATCACTATGCTCTGAATATGAGAATGAGGGAGGTTTTCTTTTTACTTGCATAAAATATATCTAGTACCTCAGGATATTTTGCCTCCTGAGCCACAGCTTAACAGCATTAGCAAAAGCAGTTCAGCCAGAGGGGAATTGAACAGCAGCTGAGTCAGTCTAATAATTTACACTGGGGAAAGCCCTTGGAATTCAGAGGCGCTTTGCCCAGCTGGAGAGACAAATCTAATCTCAGCTAATGATGTTCCTCCCTCTCTTTCCTATCAGGTCTGGGCTTTTTACACATGCGCACATAATTATATATGCACACTCAGAGTCCAATGAAGCCAAACAACACAGCACTCAGGATTAAATTACACAGTAAGACTTCCAGGCATCATCTGGCCTCTGCATCCTGTCTAATAAATGCTGTCCATTTCACATTATTAAAGATTTTTTAAGATTTCAAAGACATATACACCAAAATACAAAAATTCAAATATGAAAATATTATGAGACTGACTATAATAGGCTTGGTTTCTTAAATAGATTTAAATTTTCAAAAATACACGCTGGAAGACTTAGTTCTATAGAATGTGAAATATCAGTAGAATAGGTAAAGAGGTAAGGAAAAATATGAAGAAAATGTTTTGTTTTTAAAAAACAAGATAATGTATATAATAATCGGTAGTTAAAAAGAAAAACACTTTGTATGCTAGCAGCTTTTAAAAATGGTTCACAAATTTGGACCAGAGCTTTCTGTGGATCTAAGTAAAAAGAGACACAATTAATTTATCAAGTAACATAAAAACATATGAATTGTTCAAGAGAGGCAGTTTCTACAGGTAATATGACCTGAGAGGCCTTACTTTCATTCATATCCCCCAAATGAAGAAGATAAAAGAGCCTCAATTATACCCCCAGAGCAAATGTGGTGTCATCTTTCCTAAGACAGTTTTAAGAGTACCTCTTCATGCAAGATGATATTTCCAAAATTCTAGAAAAGCATCACTTACAGTAAAATATTCTGAGTCAACAGTTCTTCGAAAGTCTCTTTTAATCCAGAAGGGCACAGGCTACCTTTCCTTCAGGAAATCTTCCTTGAACATTATTCATCACACTCAAGCTTTCAAAAATATTGAGCAGCTCAAAATTATAGGCTATGTTTTCTGGCAAGAACCTGTAATGCAAATATCCTGGGTTCCCATGTAGGGGACAGACCCATAAGCTTTAACAATCAACTAAGAAGAAAGAGCTGAAACCCTTCTATGAAAATGTAGGAAGTGGACCAGGATTTGTACCTCAGTTTTTCATTTCCACATGGATGTATGCCAAGAAAAAAAAATCTGACTATGTGATTGCTTACTTTTTTATTATGTTGCATAATGTTATTCCTATTCTGATGAAAATTTACCTTTAAAAATATTTTCACAAGTTTAAATATTTTTATACAGAGTCCTTTGCAAATAGCCTCAATTATTTTAAAAAGAGGAGCAATTTAATAGTTAATACCTCTGCTAGTTTACTGAAGTAAACAGGAGTAGTGGGATAGGGAGTCACCATCTGGGTCCATAAATTATAATCTTGCTACATGGTAATGGATGGAAGGCTGATTCACGAAGCTCCCCTAGGAGATTCCATCTATCAGTGCAACCATCCATAGAAGGGCCTGAAGAAAAGGGCAGCTCTGAGTCTAGACAAGAAACTGCTATAGTGGCAGGATACAGCACTGCCAGATTTTCAAAGCACCTCTTGACACTCATCTATTCCTATACAAATTCCTGAATTTGGGATATTATAAAGAAATTTTTCACATTTTAAATATAGTCAATTAAGATGGGTACAGTAGCACACAGTTGTAATCCAGAGACTTGGGAGGCTGAGATAGGAGAGGCCAGCCTGGGCAACTCAGCAAGACCCCACCTCTAAATAAAATTATAAAGGTCTGAGGATATAGCTCAGTGATAGAGCATCCCTGGATTCAATCCCCAGTACTGAGAAGATTATACACACACACACACACACACACACACACACACATTTCCAATTAGAGGGAAGTTTAGAATTCAAAGAACTCTGGGAAAATAAAAGTTCTCAAATGAAAGAGAGCAAAAAAAAGGTTTAGGGCTGTCTCATCTATTTTTGATCAGCTTCAAATATCTCTTGAAAATAACAGCTTTATTATGTACATAAAATGAAAAGTACTAATAAAAAGTTAACCTAGCAAAAAGCTATACAATTTTTGCACGAATGTTCATGTGTAAACTTGTATAGGCCTCAAACAAGGAGCTCTAGTATCTGATAAATTTCTTAACTAAGAGTTTATCTGCTTTGGACTATTGTGCCCAAATATGATTTTTTTTTTTTTTTTTTTTTTTGGTACTGGGGATTGAATCCAGGGACTCTCAATCACTGAGCCACAACCCCAGCCTCCCTTTTTTTTAAAAAAGTAAATATTTATTTTTCAGTTGTACACAATACCTTTATTTTGTTTTTTTTTATTTTTATGTGGTGCTGAGGGTTGAACCCAGGGCTAGGTGAGTGCTCTACTTCTGAGCCACAACCCCAGCACCCCCCAGCCCTTTTTAATATTTTATTTAGAGATAGGGTCTTGTTGAATTGCTCAGGGCCTTGATAGGTTGCTGAGGCTGCTTTGAACTTCTGATCCTTCTTTTTACCTGCCTATCCCATCTTTTAGAGGTATCAGATTTGGCCAGGACCTGGCCAAATCTGATACCTCTAAAAGATGGGATAGGCAGGTAAAAAGAAAAAAAGCCAAGCACAGTGATGCAGCCTATAACCCCAGCTACTCAGAAAACTGAGGAAGGAGGACAGCAAATTCAAGGCCAACTTAGTGAGAACCTGTCTAAAAATAAAAATAAAAATGGGCTAGGATATGGCTCAGAGGCAGAATGTTCCTCGGTTCAATCCCAATCTCTTAATACACACACACACACACAAAAAAAAAAAAAAAAAAAAGACAATAAAAAGGAAATAGTAAGAGTACAGAAAATTGAGTTTATCCAAATCATCAGAAAATTACAAGTTGAGAGAAAACTCAGCCTTGAGGGGCACCAGAGATCATTTTTAGGAAAAGAATACAATTAGAAGTGGTATGGTACTGTTTGGGGAATGCCGCCTAAACACTTAAAGTTTAGATTCATTGTGTTTTCTAAAACATTTAAGGGCTTTTACAGATGTCGCCATATCAGTTCTTGCCACAGCCCTCTGATTTTACTCCTCAGATTTTACACTGGAATTACAAGACCACACCATAAAACTCCCTTTTCTTTAAGGAAAGTGGCGACTATCACAGATTTTCTATTCATTCATTCACTGGTTTGTGAATCACCTATGGTGCCGGCATTACCATAAAAATAATGCAAAGATAAACACACAGTGGACCCCTACTCTAGAGGAGTCTCCTAGAGGAGAAACCTGCGAATAAATAAATAATTGCTATATAATACAAGAAGCTCTCTAAGAGAGATGGGTCCAAGCTTTTGAGGTACAAAGAAGGGGAAATTGCCATCCAGGAAGAACAGGGAACATCAGTCTGAGGGACAGGCAAGCATGGAGGTGTGAAAGGAATCACAAGGTTATTTGGGGAGAGAAGAAACACCAGCAGGACTGGTGAGAGGTGATGAAAGATGTAGAAGACACGACTGGAAAGGTGGACTAGAGGACTTTTTTCCTCCTGTGAGCAGGTAACTATAAAGAGGTAAAGGGAGGAGACATGATTAGATTTGAAAGATGTTCTGCTTAAGGGTAGTAGATGGAGGGAGAGAGGATGGAGTGTGGAAACCAAGTTGCTTCAGAGGGAATGGAAAGAATATGAGGGCTATTTAGAAGACAGAATTGGCAGATTATATGGACTGGTTGGATGTGATGGTTAGAGAGGGTTTTCAGGCATTGAGGACTAGATGCTAACACTAGAAAATCCAGAAGAGGTGCCAGTACAGAATGTCAGTGAGCAGGTAATAAGTTAGAGTTTATACTTTGACATATACTATCAGAAAAGGCAGTTGGAAACTATCAGGAAGTTGCTAAACTGAAACTGGGACAAAGAACTATAAATATTGTTGGAAAGACAAATACAAGGGGAAAGTTTCATATAACATACTCAGGTCAGGAGACATGAATTTTATGGGCTCATTTATCCATAGCTTGGTGATCAGTGTAATTTCTTTCTCTGGGGTAATTTTATCATTTCCCTTGTTTCTTTTTCCTCCTATCCTTAACATTGACACACACAAATAATCTCCTCCCCTTTTCTCAACCCAACAATATTCCTTTCTTGGAAACTCTCTGTTAGCCATAACCCATTCTTTGGTCTCAATAAATCACTGATGACTAAAACATGCAAACAATGAACATGGATAACAAACTCTTCTAATTGTAAAAGGCAAAATCCATATTCCCATTAGCTTTACAGTTATCCTTCAGTATCCATGGGGAATTTGTTGCGGGATCCCACACAAATATAAAATTCCATGAATGTGGATTTGTAAAATGACATAATATTTGCATATAACCTATGCCACCTTCCCATATATTAAATCACCCTTAGATTATGATACCCAATGCAGTGTAAGTATAAATTGCTATACTGTACTATTTGGGAAAGAATGCCAAGAAAAAAATCTGTATATGTTCGGTACAGATGAGACCATTGTAGGCCTAACTACATTTTTGATTGCTGTTGGTTGAATCCATAGGTACAGAGAACCCACAGATACGAAAGGCCAGCTGGATATACTCTTGTTGTTTTACTGCTTTGTTTATGCTTTAAGCCTCCTGAATGGAAGGCATGGCCATCTCTGAGTTCTAATGACAATCAATAATTAGGACTGTCTAAAGTGGGCATTGCTGCTTGAAGGCATTTCAGAGCAGTACTATTTCCACAAATATCAGAATATACGTGCATTGACCCTAAGAGAAAATGATTCTGACTCCATATAATCTGTAAAGGGGAAAAAAAATGACTGTAGAAGTGTAAGAAGGAAGTCAGTACCACAATTCAACAAATCTCTCCCAAGTGCTTGCCACATGCTAGGTACTGTGCTTTTTAGAAGCCATATGGGGATGTTATGGTATAAAGATAGCATCCTGTTTATTTTTTTTTTGGTATGCCTGACATATTTCATAATTAAAAAAGCAAGCAAGCAAAAAAGAAATGGTCTCTGCTCTTCAGAACTCAAGTCTATCCTAGTAGAGAGATAGCAGTATCTAGAAGGGAAGACAGCTGCCAACATTCGTTCTAAATGAAGGCAGAGCTTATAATAGAGGTACAAAGTACAGTGAGATAAAGCAAGAAAAAGATTAATCTTTCTGCCTTTGAGGAGCAAGAGGCTGGCCATCTGTCTTCACAGGGATACAAACTCAAAAGTTTGAAATCTGGGTGGGGGGTGTCTTTCTTACTGATGCATCTGATAAAGCTTAAATGAATATTTTTATATCACTAACTAAAAAGATATTAAAGCTAGCTGACACACTCAAATGTGCCACCAGGTCATCTTTTTAAGGCTCTTGGTTATTTCTCGGAACAGACAGCATCATTCTCAGTTCTTTACTTCACACCATTTCTACTGCTCCTCCTCCTAATCCTCTCAGGTCTATCCAAATACCTCAAAGCCCTCTCAGGGTCTTCTCTCACATCCAATCAATGTCTGCTCTCCCCATTGCGGTCCCCACCCCCATTTCGGGTGATCTTAAAGCCTCCAGCAGGTAATTTCAGAGAACAAAAAGGTCGCAGATTCCCTCTAAGTGCAGTCTTTCCAGGTGGCAGGGGAGGCCAGGCAACCTCACAAAGTCTCCCTGGCATATGGGCAGGCTCTCCTCCAGTCTCATTCACATTGCCACTGACAGGCCTGGGACCAATGCCATGCCACAACCCTCATGTCAGGCAGAGAAATGTGATTTGCATTTTTTTCCTGGCCACTTGACTTCTTAGATATTTATAAGGATAAGTATCAGACTGATGACTTCTTTCTCCCTTATACCTTTTAAAGAAAAGCGAAGAAGAAAACAGTCCTGTTGGAAGCAGGAAGTTTCTCAGGAAGCTTTAAAGAGCTCTTTGAACCCTAACATGAAAGATTTCGATTTTTCTTCATTGAAATCAAAATAAGTTTATCTACAGTGTAACATAAATACTTGCTATGCTAAAATATGCTGTATACTAAAGCATTTATATGCTGCATAACAGAATTTAATACTATTCAACATTTATGACTTCAGCAATTTTGCAGTTTAATGATTTGGAAAGAAATTTCCACAAATCAGGAGTCCCAGCTGTGTCAATAAATTGTTAGGCCTTGGGCAAGTTACTTAACCTCTCTAGGCTTCAATTTCCTCATCTGATAACTGAAGGAATTGAATCAGAACAGTCCTGAAGGTTTTTAAAGTAATTTTAAAAAATTCTGTGAATATAAGAAATCAAAACAATCCAACAATGGAATAGAATATCTCACAACTGCTAATCTCCCTGTCACTGGAAATTCAATGGTAGGACACATCCATCATAAAAATTGTACAAAAGACCCTTATTTTGGTAAAGAGGATTTACCCAAATGACTTTTACAGTGTCTTTCAAATAAGATTCTCTCATCTTTCTAATTAGTTCTGAAGAATGTAAAACAACTAAAGAATGAAATTAATTTAGTAGTAAAAGTGAGGGAGGAAATGCCCTCCTCTAGGTACAGTAAATGTTTGAAGTTATGTTAACAGAACAATGACAGGTATAGCAAGGCACTGTGTGGCTAATGGGGACTGTTTGCCTTGGGCCTGGTTACTAGGAGGTGTAAATAACTCTGCAAACACTGCACCCAGCAATGAAAAGATCTACATGCCTCCAGTCATTCGAAACTGAGCACCTAGAGTTTAGTCACACAAACCCTCTGATCACCAGTCAGAAAATTAAGGCAGAGAGGGAAGAGGATCATAATCAACTCTCTTTTTGTTTGGAGTATATAGAAGCTCCCTACATCAGGTGTGCACCACTGGTTTATGTCCTTGGGACATATATCAAAATGATGGCAAATAATACTAATTACTGTTATCTTACATTTGTAATATTGAGTTGGGTTTCCAGAGTAATTTCATATATTTTCATTTCATTTAAGCCACATAACATCCATGTGAGGTGGATAGATGGGTATTATTTTTCCTTTTTTGAGGAAAACTGTGGCTTAGTGAGGTTTAGTAAGGTACCCTTTCCTCAAAGATAAACAGTTTAAATCCTAATATTTCACTTTTGACTCCTTTAAATGCCTTTGTCACAAGAGGTCTGGAAGAATATATTTATCTGTTTATGATTTCGGTATATTTATGTGTATTCAGGAAATAGCAGAGGAATAAAATATTGATATAGAATTTCAGGAAGTATGCTTTTAAAAAAAGGAAACCAACAGCAATCATGAAGTAATATTTTTAAAAGCTGAATTAAAATACACATTAAATTAGTAATGGTTGTTGCATCTGAGAAATAAAAAGGAGGACAAAACAAACTACAACAAACCCAGCCCAATTTAAGTTACAATCTAACAATGCCATTTTGGAAGCATGTAATAGTAAGGCTTAGAATACTGGAAAGAAAAAAAAAGCCAATATAATAGGAAAAGAAGAAGAAAATACTTAAAATAAGGGATAAATATACCAAGAAACAAGAATCTTTCTACAGAAATTATATTGAAAAGCTAAATCTAGCCTGATTCAGAATTAAGCAAAAGCAGTAACAACTAAATATAGCCCACGTTCAAATAGAGGAATATTTTAGTATAAAGTGCACACGATAAAGCTTTATAGCTTAGGGGAAAAAATGCCAATACCTGATAAGGGACCTATTATGCTTAAACTTTTTATATACATCACCTCATTTAATCTTTATATCTTTTGGGGGTTGGATACTGAGGACTGAGCCTAGGGGCACTTGACCACTAAACCACATTCCCAGCCCTATTTTATATTTTATTTAGAAACAGGGTCTCACTGAGTTGCTTAGCACCTGGCTTTTGCTGAGGCTGGCTTTGAACTAGTGATCCTCCTGCTTCAGCCTCCCAAGCCACAGGGATTATAGGCATGTGACACCATGCCAGGCTAACCTTTTTATCTTAATGGAGGTCAGTAGTATCATTTTATAGATGAGGGAAACAAAGTACAGAGAGGTTAAATAACTTGTCCAAGGTTACATAATTAGAAGATGGTTTATTAGGTTCATTTGATTTCAAACTAGTTTCTTCTAGAAAGTTAACTCTCTTTAGAAAGAGTAGATTTTGCAGTTATATTTAGTTTTTGGCAACATGAGAAACCGAAATAAATAAAGAAATATTTATAAAGTCACTCCTAATAATCGTATGGCTGACAATGCATAAGATGTTGTAATTTAACTTACTAATCCTAGTGACATGAGCCTTAGTCATAAGAGTTAGGTTTGAATCCTGAAATTCTTATGTAAGAAGGGATAAGTTCTCAAATTCTTTAGGCCAATGTCCAATAGACTAGTCTTCCATTTTTTATATTTATGAAATATAACTCCTGGATGTTATGCTAAGCTCCTCAGGAATAGAAAGATGTGCAAGGCATAGTTCTCTGCCCTCAGAGGTTATTTTTATTAAATCAATTTAGTTAAATGGAAATAATTTTTTACAGGTAGGCCCAAATCTTCATCGTGTTGGCTTAGGATCTGACTTCCTGTACAAGATTTCTAAAGCACTAGAAGTAAAATCAAGAATCAATAAATGGGATGGATTCAAACTAAAAAGCTTCTTCTCAGCAAAGGAAACAATACTGTGATAAGAGCACCCACAGAATGGGAAAAAATCTTTACCACATGCACCTCAGACAGAGCACTAACTTCCAGGATATATAAAGAACTCAAAAAACTTAACACCAAAAAACCAAATAACCCAATCAACAAATGGGCTAAGGAACTGAACAGACACTTTACAGAAGAAACAACTGCTCAACAAACATGAAAAAATGTTCATCATCTGTAGCAATTAGAGAAATGCAAATCAAAAGTACTCTAAGATTTCGTTTCACTCCAGTCAGAACAGCAATTATTAAGAATACAAAGCAATAATAAGTGTTGGCAAGAATGTGGGGGAAAAGGTACACTCACACATTGTTGGTGGGACTGTAAATTGGTGCAACCACTATGGAAAACAGTACAGAGATTTCAGAAAACTGGGAATGGAACAACCATTTGACCCAGTTATCCCACTCTTTGGGATACCCCAAAGACTTAAAATCAGCATTTTACAGTAAAGCAGCCACATCAATGTTTATAGCAGCTCAATTCACAATAGCTAAACTATGGAACCAACCTAGATGCCCTCAACAATTGAATGGATAAAGAAAATGTGGTACATATACACAATGGAACTCAGACTTAAAGAAGAATGAAATTATGGCATTTGCAGGTAAATGGATGGAATTAGAGAATATCTTGCTAAGTGAAATAAGCCAATCCTGAAGAAGCAAAAGCCGAATGTTTTCTCAGATAAGCGGATGCTGATCCATAGTGGAGCGGGCCAGGTGGAGGGGATAGGAAGAATGAAGAAACTTTGGTTTGCGTAGAGGGAAGTGAGGGGAAGGGTGGGGTTGTGGGGATGGGAAGGTCGGTAGAAAGAGACAGACATTATTACCCTATACACATGGTTGACTGCACTTCTGGAGTGACTCTACACCATGGACAGCCAGAGGAATGAGAAGTTGTGCTCCATTTGTGTACTATATGTCAAAATGCATCCTACTGTAAAACTAATTAATTAATTAAAAATAATTACATTCTCAATCAACATCATCCTTTTAGGTTTCCACTCTGCTATAGTTTGGCTCTTAACTGTCTCTCAAAGGCCCATGTATTAAAGGCTTGGTCCCCAATTTGGGCACTCCTGGGAGATGATAGAACCTTGAAAAGATGAAGCTTCTTGGGAAGAAGTTAGGTCCTTGGGGTGTGTCCTTCAGAGAGATATGGGGACCCTGGCCCTTTTCTCTTTCTTTTGCTTCCCTGTCATGAAGTAAATGGTCTTCCTCATCCACATGCTCCTGCCATGATGTACCATGTTGCTACAGGCCCAAAGCAATGGGTCATATTGGTTATGGACCTAATGCTCCAAAATTGTGAGCCAAAATAAACCTTTTCTCTGTATAAATTGATTATCTCAGGTATGTGTTCCAGTAACATAAAGCTGACTAACACATACTGTATGCAAGAAGATAACCACTAAAGACAAATGCCCAGAGGGACACAGGATAAATAAACTGTTGTAAAGGAGAGGCCCCTGACACCTATGAATCAGAGCAATACTAGAATAATTCTTCAAACGTTTCAGCCAGCTAATCCCACCTTCCATCACATTCCTGTTCTTTTTTTGTTGCTGCCTAAGATGTAAGCTCCTCTGGTTTACAGTCTCATCCCTATACTTCTCTGTGCATCCTCTTCCCTGACCCCACCTCCCTAGCTCCTCTCCCCCCAAAATTTTGCCATTGTATTCTCTTGCTCCATCTTCAAAATCTTGGCTAAATGTTGCCTTAACCTCCTTGAATATATAATCACATTTGGATTTTCTCTCTTTTTTCTACCCTGGTCACCATCAGCACACTCAATTAATCACCAAAATCTTGTGGTTATTTTCTTGAAGGGAAAAGATAATGAAATGAGCAAAAATACTATTATGTTGTCTATGTGGGGCACCATGTCTGGTTAATATCCACAGGGCAATAATCTGTTTAGTTCATCCTTGATTCTAAGATATTTACAACTCTAAAGATTATAGTAAATAGATTGAAATGCAGCTGATCTTTGCAATATAAATGCAAATGAACTGTGTAGGGTGAAATGTAAATGATTATTGCCCTGTGGATATTAACCAGTTTTACCCCTAATTGTACACTCTTTTTCAACGTTTTGGCATTCCTGATTGGATTGCCTATATATGTGTGGGTTTGAATTTTTCTTATAACATCTTACTATTTCCCTTATTAATATATGAGTTAAGTAATCTCTTTGACACTGCTATTGTTTGAGTGTCATATATTGGAAGTTTTGGCTCCAGTGTGGCAGCACTGAGGTGACAGAATCTTTAAGAGCTGGGACCTAGTGGAAGGTAATTAGATCATGAGGGTACCATTCTTAGAAGGAATTAATGCTGGTCTTGTAGGACTGGATTAGTTCCCGAGAGAATGGGTTGTTATAAAAGAACAAGCTTGACCTCTTCATGATCTCTTGCTTCCTTCCTTGCCATGTGATTGCTCTTGCATGTACTCCTATCATTGTGATGCCATCTACCATGAAGTCCTCATCAGAACTGAGTGCGATACTCTTTAATTTCTAGTACTGGGAGTTAAATAAATCTTTTTTCTTTATCAAGTACCTACCCTCAACTGTTTTGTTATTGCAACACAAAACAGGCTAATACAGACACGTTCATTTTAAATGGGCATGAATCCTTATTTTGCTCTTTAAAAAATTATCCTTTAAAATTCTAAATGTCTCTTGAATTTATGTACCTTTTTACATCCTAATAACTCTTTTCAGCACAAATCATTATATTATCAGTCTCCTAACTGCATCCTTGTCTCTAGTCTCTCTATCCTATTTCATTTTCTCCTTAGTTAGAGTGCTTTTTCTAGTGTGTAATTCTGAACACACCATCCAACTTTGTAAAATCTCCTGCTCCTAGGATAAAGTGCAACCCTCTAGGCATATTTGGCTTCTCTTGACTCATGCTTGATATTGCCCTGCAATTCACCAGTCAGACTCATTTCAGTTCCCCAAATTCACTGCTTTCTCTGTTCCCTCCGGAATTGATCACTTGCGGTCCACTTTGCAAGCAAAAAAACCCTATGATTCTCAGCACTTAATTCTTGCTTATTCTTTATGGTTCATCTATATTACCACTGGATCTCTCATGCCTGTGTTAGATTCTTTCCTTATGTCCTCCTCAATCAGCCTGTACTTGCACCACTTTACCCTCCTTCCAAAGAACACATATTACACTATATTATAATTGCTCTTTAATGATCTCCCCTCCTAGTCTATAAGCTCTGTGAGGGCAGGTCTTCAGCAGCTGTATAATTTAGGGTAAGTCCTTGAACTCCTTAAGGTATAATCCAATAAATAATAAATTTAATACTTTATGTTTTATGTCCAAACCTGCCATTTCTGAGCACTGTATCCCCCGTTCATGACACAGCATTCAGCACTCATTCAAAAACATATTCAGAAAGCTGAGTTCTCCACAGGGTTCCAGGATAACAGAAATTCTCCCATAAAAATTCTTCTCAGCTGGGTGTGATGGTGCATGCTTACAGTCCCACTACCCAGGAGGCTGAAGTGGGAGGAGTTTGGGGCAGGCCTGGGCAAGAGAGCAAGACCCCATCTCAAAAAAAAAAAAAAATTCTTAAGAACCATGACTCATATCATGCACCCCAATTTTTCCCCTTCAAAAAATAAAAAAGTACAAATTATACTCAAATAGAATGTGCTTCAGCTTGTTTGGGTTTTTATTTTATAGAGTTACAGTAAAATATAGAACCCCTCTGCTTTTTAATTGTAAACAGTTCCATAAAATGGCCATTCCTGGGAGAGATGAAAGAGGGTTTTGTTTTACTTTATAACAGGGGAAAGAGAAGAGAAGCAGAAAAAAGCATGAGAAAGGGAAAGGAAGGCTAGAATTAAGTGAAATAGCCACAGTACATGTGATGAGGGTCTGTTGCTTATCCTTTAAAAAATATATATTCTACTGAATTCCTCTTAAATTGACCCAAGCAATATTATGAGTTTTAGGATAATTGTTGAAATAGTAACTTAGAAATAAGGTACAGAAGCAGAACATTATACATTTATGTAGTTTAAATGCTATAGTATTTTACATTCATTAAACAAATAACTGATATTTCTTTAGGTTTTGAAGAACTCAAAAACCTAATATCAAAACAAACAAACAAACAAATCTACAAATAACCCAATCAATAAATGTGCAAAGTAACTAAACAGACATTTCTCAAAAGAAGAAACAAAAATGGCCAAAAATATATAATTTATTCTTAACAAACAAAATCCATCTTTATTATTTGAACTTAAGAAGGAAATTCTAGCACAATGTACAATGTGGGTGAAGTTTGAGTACATTATGCTTAGTGAAATAAGCCAGTCACAAAAGGAAAAATAGTGTATGATTTCCCTTATATAAAGTACTTAGAGTAGTCATACTCATAAAGACAGAGAGTAGAATGGTGATTGCCGGGGTCTCTGGGGTGACAGAAATGAGGAGTTAGTGTTTAATTGCTATGAAAATATTCTGACAATGGATGCTGGTGATGGTTACCCAATGACATGAATATACTTAACACCAATGAGCTGCACATTTAACAATAAGGTTGTAACTGTTATATATATTTAATCATAATTTTAAAAAAGGAAAGTGTGACAAATCTTGTCTTTTGCCTCGAAATTATAGTAACTGGCAGCTACTAACAGAAACCCTGGACAGATTAGGTGCTATTGATTCAGGGGGAAGACAGGAAAGGATTCTAAATGTAAAGTGATTTAGAAGAAACTCATCAGATAAAGTTAAAGGTTGAAAGCATAAGAAAAAAAAAAGCTGCTATGTTTAGTAACAATGAAATGTTTTCTTAAGATTGTGTTTAAGACCCTTGTACTTGTGTAGTCTTTTAGAGAAATGTTTTCTCTGGGAAGTTTTACTCATAGCCCAAGGAGGGAAGCATTTCAGTGACATGGAGAGATGGGACCTTGGAGCCAGACTGTCTGAAACTGAATGTTGGCTCCACCTTGATGAATTTACCTTCATTATGTTGTTTTCCACTAGAAACTAGGAGCAACGGTAACAGCACCTTGCTCGCCGAGTTGGCATAAGGTTTAAATATGTAAAGCACCGTGAACAGCACATGGCATACAGTGAATACAGTGCAGATTTAGCTGCTGTCCTTGCTCTTTACACTCTGGGGATTCCTGTGTAATGCTGTGAACTTTTAGGGGGGTTGTGTGCTCAGACTGATTTAATAATAATATGACATTCTTTTCCTTTTTCATTCACATTCTCTCACATGTAGCAGTGAAATTTCCCAGTGGCCACTATGTGCCATTTGATATTACCACAGGTAAAAAGCAGAAGCAAAGATGAGAATCCAGCTATCATCTGTTATGTCAGCCATTAAAGAAATTTGCAAAATTCTCTTTTCACACTGCCACTCTCCTTGCAAACAAAAAAATTTTTTTAATTTAATTTTTTTTATTAGCTACACATGACATTACAATGACCTTGGCAATTCATACATTTAAATCATTGGGGTATAATTTCTCATTTTTCTAATTGTACAGATTGCAGAATCACACTGGTCATAGAGTCAACTATATACATACAGCAATCATAATGTCTATTCTATTCTGCTGCCCTTCCTATCTCCCCTACTCCTCCCCTCCCCTCTCGTCATTTCTCTCTATCCAATCTAATGTGACACACATAAAAAATTTTTTTGAAAGTCTGGAAAATATAGTTCTTTTTCATTAAAGGCAATATTCTTTATGTTACTATGTAATGAGCTTATTATTTTTAAAATTAATTAATATTTTAAAATTCCTCAGTTTTAATCTCTTTTTTCCACATTTTTTATTGGTGCATTATAGTTGTACATAATCATGGGATTTATGCACACCATATAACAATATCATTTGGCCAATATCATTCCTCAGTATTTCCCCTTTCCCTTCCCTCCTCCTTCCCCCAGTCTCTTCAGTTTTAATTTCTAACCCAGTAAATGTAGAACATACAACCCATATAAACAAGAATTGTTTTATTTAATAATTTTTAAAAAATAATTGTTTTTTTTTCTTTTCTTTCCTCTATTTTTAAATTTCTTACAGACTTTTTACATGGTAAACAATCAACAAAGGGATGGAAGTTAACACATATTAGCAATTGCCATAAATTCAGGGCTTAGTATAGACTGTGCATTGTGCTTAATCTTTACATATCGTTATCTTATTTTTTTTTTTTAGAGAGAGAGAGAGAGAGAGAAGAGAGAATTTTAATATTTATTTTTCAGTTTTTGGCGGACACAACATCATTGTTTGTATGTGGCACTGAGGATCGAACCCGGGCCGCACGCATGCCAGGCAAGCGCGCTACTGCTTGAGCCACATCCCCAGCCCACATATCGTTATCTTATTAACTTGGTTCTATAATGATCTCTATTATATATTATATAGAAGAAACTTAAAGACCATTAAGTAATTTACCCAAAGCATATAGCTACTAAATAGAAACAATAGGATTCCACTCTCAGACATCTGATTTTACCTGCCAAACTGTTAACCATGTTGACAGAGTTGGAAAATGTAGAAACATTCAGAAAGCTATGATTAAGCAAAGTTAATTACTTACAAAGCATGGTTCCAGTAGTACCTATTAAGTACCTACTTTACTTTGCCAGAAGGTGTTACTCTTGGATATTCCCGTTGTCTCTTTGAGCAACTCTTATCTGGTTTAATAAAGAGAGTATATTCTCTAATACTCATATTAAACAGGTCTTTCCTAAGAAGGACTACTCCCTAACCAGAACACCTTACCTCTGCCGCTCAGGAAATGAAAAAGAAGTGCCTCTCAGTATCTCTGAAAGAACTAGAATATGCAAAATTTTAAAGTGTAACATTATTTAGAATCAATATAACAATAATATAAAAAATCGAGAAAGAAAAATAATCACATCACTCTAAATTTTTTTGGTATATTTCCTTCAATTTTTCTATTTGAAAAAAATTAACACATAACTATAATGGTACTGTACTTGGAAATTTGTCTCCTTCCTAAATGAACTGTATTTAACACATATACTTTCTCTATAAGGCACAAGCTGATTTGAATGTGGTTTGTCCCAATCAAAACTCATGCTGAAATTTAGTTGTCAATGTATTTGAATTGGGAGGTAGGACTGTTAAGAGGGATAAATGTCTTTCTCCCAAGACATAAATAGATTAGTTTTCTCAAGAGTGGATTGTTTAAAGCATCTGGCCCCCTTTGTTCCCTCTTCTGCAAGCACCTGTTTGCCCTTCCACTTTTCTGCCATGCATGTGGACTTCACCAGAAACTGAGCAGATGTCAACACTATTCTCCCAGACTCTCAGAACTGTGAGCCAAAAGAAGCCTCTTTCTTTATAAATCTCCCAGTCTCGGGTATTCTGTTATAGCAACAGAAAAGGTCTAAGACAACATACCACAGCCTTCTGTACTTAGGAACACTGGACAGCACTTTAGCACTATGCTTGGGGGCCATTTTAACAGCAAAATCACCAACATCAAGAACAAAAATTGCAAAAATCAGGGCACTAAATAGAGCGCAAGAAAGACATTTGTTTACAATAGGAGAGCCAAAACAAGAAGGCAATGCCTCACCTTAATTGACCTAGGCTGGGAGTATGTCAGGTGCCTCAATTTTTTGCTATTCTGTGCTTCTCTGCAAAAGGGCATAAAACCAGGAGCCTTTGGAGTTAAAAAAATAAATTTTAGCTATTAAGTAAATGTGTAAATATGGTTTCTGTGAGTTAGAAGGATTGACTATATATTTCCTATGGGGAACAATTAAGCCATTTCTTTTTCCTTCTATTAAAATAATGCTACGATCAATATGTTGATGCATAAAACTTCTTCTTTTAGGAGTATTTCCTCAGGAACTACAGGCAGGGTTTTAATTTTGCTAGAGCATACTGATTGCAGTTGTTCTTAGTGTAGTTCAAGACAGTTTTTCCAAGTCCTTATGGGTTAATCAGCTTTCCATAACTAAAATAAATACTTGAAATAATCAACTTATTTTTTAAAAGGTTTATTTTTGGCTTGGTTTTGGAGGTTTCAAGTCCATGATCAGTTGGCTCTGTTGCCTAGGCCCCACCTCTTATAGGTTCCACCACTTCCTAATAGCAGCAAACTGGGAACCAATCCTTAACACACAGGCCTTCAGGGGACATTCCAGATCCAAACTATAAAATATCTTGCTACTCACACAATGTGGTCCTAGAACCAGAGCATCAGCGTTAGCAATTACCTGGGAGTTACTTGACAAAATCACCCCAGACCAAGTGACCAGAATCAGGTTTTTAACAAAATCCCCAAGCAATTTTAATACACATTTAAAGTCAGAGAAGCTCTGCTATAATCAAGGATTCTCCAATTTAGGAATGCATCATCTTCAACTAGCCAGACTGTGAAAACGCAGATGGCCAGACCTCATTGCCAGCATTTCTGATTGAGGAAATCTGGAGGAGGCATTTCTAACAAAATTCCCAGGTGATGCTAATGCTCTGCCACACTGCGCACTGCTTTGGTTGATTCACTGGTAGATTATCTTGTAGAATTAATGTTTATAAACTGCCAATTCACCTTTTGTGGTGGTGAGGTGAAATAACTGATTTATTGCTTATCAAAACAAATCCTTCTCACTGGATAGAGCCAGGCTTTGTGGAGGTGGGTCAAGTCAACCAGGATGGTTGGCCCTAGTCACGGTTGGCAGGTAGGAGTAGGCCAATATGGATGAGTCTAACTGAGAAACAACAACAAAAAAATTTTAATGTGTTTTTCTATTTGTTATTTAAGCATACTCTATAAAAGAATCTATCACTAAAGTCACTAAAAAAATCATATTGAATATTATATTTTATAAATTGCATGCAAAAATAAGAGAATCTGAAGAATTTGCTTGGTAAAGTTTCAAAATTTTCTTACTTTTTCAATTTCTTATAATAAAAAATAATATATAGCAATGAAAGTATAGGTCCAAAATAAGGCCCAGAGTTTACTTTCCTGGTCTCCGGCAAATTTTTGGCTGCCTCCACTCAGGAATTAACTGGCTATTTCTTAGAAGATAGAAATTGCAAGACTATAGTTTCTTCACACGGAAACCTCAAGTCCATCACACAATTGGTCACAAGTCAAACCTATGAAGAAACTTCTGGGTACAGGGTGTACACATATCAGGTAAATCACAATTACCATTTCAAATTGCTTGTGAGCTTGGTGAGGCATTAAAGCAGTATGGGTACTCCCTTGGAGTGACTTCCTTTTTCTTCCCCTGTGATCCCCTTTGCTTTGCCCTAATAACGAGATTCTCCTATCACTCCTCTTTATTTTTTAGACCAATCCAAGGATTCTTTTTCCTCCCCACTGAAACATTTTTATTTGTATGAATGTAATACAACCCTAGAAAAAGAATTCTAAGATTTTCCTTCACGTGTGTTTTCATCCTGCTTCACCCTGGTCCGTGATGCCAGCTGAGGCAGTCAGTAGAATGGAGCCAAACTGACAGGATGGGAGCAGACTGTTCTGCCACTTTTGTAGATCTTTCAGTAACAACAAATCTCAACTGATCATGCCACAACTTGTTTAACCTGCCTATAAGGTTCACAACAAATTTCCCAGCTCTGTGATCATCAGTGATTTCAAATTTGCCATTGTAACCATGCTTCATCATTATAGGAAGAAACCAGATGATGACTTTGGAGCAAGGCCTAACAAGCACTTGGTATTTGCCTCTTTTTTCATCTTTGTTAATACCGTTGAGGGTGTCAACACCGGCATTCGTTAGTACCATTATGGCAGCAGGGAAACATGGAGAAAAGGGTTGGTCCAAGGCTTTTAGAACTTCAGTGACTGCTTTCAAAACCATTTCATGGCCTTTTAAAAATTTTATTTATTTTTTTATTGGTACCAGGGATTGAATCAGGATGCTTAACCACTGAGCCACATTCCCGACATTTTATATATATATATTTGAGACAGGGTCTCCCTGAGTTGCTTAGAGCCTCGATGAGTCGCTAAAGCTGGCTCTGAACTTGCAATCCTCCTGCCTCAGCCTCTTAAATCTCTGGGATTATGTGTGTGCTACCATGAACTGCTTCATAGCTTTTTAAACAGTTGGCAGAGAGAAGGCAAAGGCTATTTAGAAAACAATTTGTGGCAAAAGAAGTTGGATTCTTACTTTGTATACAACCAGAGAAATAAAAAATTGTGCTCATATGTGTATATGAATTGAAGTGCATTCTGCTGTCATGTATAACAAATTAGAACAAATAAATGAATTAAATTTAAAAGATTGTACTCTAACAAAAGCCAGTAACAAAAGTGTAAGATTCAGTTAAAAGAAATATTTATCAATGTAGATACTCCCTTCATTTGAAAAACCAGCCTCTATCTCAGAGCAAAGCCTGTCCAAGGAAGGGACATGACCTTAGTCCTTGGAAAGACCCACAGAGCACTCCTAAGCACATTCCCACCCTGCTGAGTTGCTTATCTACAAATAACAGGAGAGATCTGCTGCGCCAGGTGTCCCTGACTCAGTCAGGCTAGGTGGGGATCCATAGCAGCCCCCTAGCAGCCACCAATCAGCATGAGACAGGGAAATACCTGGGATGCTAGATGACCCTCCCAGTGGTTTATGGTGGTTGATAACAAGTTGGGAAACCATGTAGTTCAGCACGTACACCCCTCTTGGCTCAAACCAATCAGTTCAAACGAATACCCTTTTGTACTGACCAATCACCCCTACCCAACTTGTTACCGCCAGTGAATGTGCTAATCATGTTTTAGAGTTGTTGTTTGATTTTCCCTCGGTGTGTGATGATTTGCTAAAAGAGGCTATGATGTATGTGAAGTCCCTGCCCTCTCCAAAAAATGTATAAAAATGCTGCAAACCCTGGGCTGGGGCCTCTCAGCGTCACCAGTTGCTGTGTGTGCGCGCAGAGGACCGAGGACCGAGCTAGCTCGAAATAAACACCTCTTTGCTGCTTACATCGATCTTGGGTCTCTGGTGGTCTTTGGGGGTCCCGAATTCGAGCATAACACATTCATTCATTTATTCATTCATTCAGACCCAAGCTGGCTTCAAGCTCTTTTGAGCTCAAGCAACCCTTCTGTTCCTCAGTTTCCTGGAGTAGCTGGTACTTTAGGCACCAACACACTGGGAGTAATGTAGATAGCCTGATCAAAGAAGAATAGATGATGGTGCATGGTAAGTTCTGTTTCAATGTGTCATGGAGAAATCATTGCAGAAAATAAAAAGGATTATGTGATTGTTTTTCTTTCTTCAAGAAACCTAATCTGGTCTCTAGGTCCCTGAGAATACTTTAAGATTAGATTAGAGCATAGCTTCAAAAATTAATGCTAGCAGTATAAAGCAAATGTTCAGTTATTTTTTTTTATAGACAAACAGATGGAAGGGATTCTGCTCAAAGATAGCCAGAAAGGGGGTGTGGGGCTAGCAAAGTGGTAAAATTTGTTTTCAAATTGGCTCTTGAGCCCTAACAGCTGTACTGTCAGGTGGATATTTCCCAGGAGTTTCTATGCTAACAAAGATTAAAGTGAGTCCATAATTTAAGTCTAAAAGAAGTGACAGGAAATATCCAAAGGTACATTGCATCTGTTTCTCCTTAGTGTGCATATGTATTTAAATTTGTTATGTGAGAGAAAATAATTGGTAATTAGTAAAATGCTTAATCTCACTTTCACCAAGAGATTATTTTCTCAGGAAAATGCAATCCTGTCTTTGTGTTTTGGTGAGCTTTATCTCACTAGTCTCAATTATCCATGGTTATCCACGCCTGCAGATAGCCTAATGTGTCCCATTAAAGGCAGGCGGGCCAGCTACTAAAAATGCAGGCACAGTGCCTCAGGGTAATAAGAAGCCTCAGTGGGCTTATTTTGCAAATTGAGCCCTCTTTAGTAATAGTAACTGTGACAGCCCCTTTTAGGACTCTAAAATAGAGTCTTTTTTCAGTCTGGGTCCCAGATCCACTCCCTTTAGTTTAAGGTGAAAACTGCTGTCCTGGCTGCCACCTGCCTCATCCACTCAGCACCGTGTCCCTGGGCTCTGTTTTTTTTTGTCCTATCACCTTTCTTTAGTCCTTCATCTTTGGCTCCTTCCTCAGTCCTTCACCCTCAATCAACTCATTCTTTCACTTCTCTGACCTTTTTCGAATCCGGAATTTCACTAAAATGTTCTCTTAGAACTGCTCAGTTCTATCATTACCCCTAGCCCAGGAAATCATGATACAAATTAGCACATTGGAGACAATCACCATCTGTCAGCAGAAAGTCCTACATTGTCTTTCCTTAAAAATTTTAAACAATTAAAATTGCAGTTACTGAACATTCTCTTTGGGTTTCCCTGCAATACACTATTGCTTTTTTCAAGATTTTTTTTTTTACCACACTGCCACACAGATAAAGTATTGTTACTAAATGGAACCATTATATAAAATTATTACAGCAGTTAAGACTAGGCATCGGATCTCTCTGGTTGACAATTATACAAAAGAAAAAAGATGTAAGAAAAATTCTGGACTAATGAACATAAAAATGAAAAGGGGGTTTTCTATTTTGTTATTTTTAAATTTAATTTTTAAATGCAATTTAATTTTTTTCTTTGACAAATCTCCAGATCCAAACACTTATCCATCAACAACTTGTTATTTGGGGAATTATGAAAATAGTTTCCAAAAGCCAGCAACTGTTATACAAAATAATAGAATCTTGTTTTTATAAAGACTCATTATACTGTTTATGGATTTAGGTGGTCTTCATTTTCTGATTTAATACAGTCTTCATCCTTTATCAAGCTTGAGCCTGAGTTAAAAGACAATAGAAAAAAATGAGGGATGGACAGAAACAGCCAATATGATGAATTGCACTTAAGAACACTAATAAAGGTCACAAGGAAGGCTACAACACACAACCAAACTGAGATTATTGGATTATCTTCTGGCACATCCCTAATAGCCCAGACCACCCAAATCACCAGTCGAACAAAGGCTCTCTTTTGACTATAGAGAACAATGACTAAGATAAATGGCATTTATAATGGGCATACCCAAAGATGGAAAGGTCATATCTATTCAGGACCCTTTCTTGCTCATAAAGAACTCCCTGGGCAAATGTGAAAGTTATTTAACCTTTCTGTCTTGCCCAGATATCTCCATCTGAAACCCTCTGACACTCTTCTCCTCCTTAGCTGTAGCAACATTCCATGGAGGTTAAACTTCTATAAAAGTACTGTGAAAGAACTGGAATAAAAGTAGATTTACATCAGACTGCCTTAGAAATTGTCACTTGCCTATTTGATGTTGGCAAGCAACAAACAGAATCCTACATTTTCAGAGTTTAAAAAAAACATTTGGGATCATTAGGAACAATTTCTTCATCTCATATGTTAAAAACAAAGCTGAGGAGAAACATAACAACCGAGAGGGCAACTGCCTTGCCAAGGATGACCTGAGAGGCTTAGGAGGCCTTCCCTGCTTAGTTCAACTCTTTTTCCATTGCATCGTTGTGCCTTTTAACAGGTTAAACAAATGTTGATTTTTATCTATTTTAATACAATTAATTATCTAGATAAAGAAGAAGGCAGGTAAGTGGTAAAATAATAAGGCTTTATTAACTATAAACCAAGGGTTCAACTCACCCTTTGTTTAAGGTGGTGTTTATGATTCTCCTGGCAAAGTGTAAAAAGCAAAACAAATTTAAGTGTCTCCAGCATTGCCTACACTGGTGGTTCTCTGTGCAATTCATCTGAGAACAGAACATACCCCCTTGTTAACTATGGCTACCATGTGGTGATTGTCAGTGTTGACATGATGGAAGGATACACCACATCCATACACATATTTAGGATCTATCCCAATGGAGTGGCAAGCAAAATTTGAAAGAGCTCTCTAAGTAGTGCCCCTGCCCTGGCCTCCACCTAGTAGAACAATCATTAGTTTCCCAGCTCCCTGAAAAGGCACTTATACAATAAACAAATGTTTATGGAGTATATTCTGTGCCAGGCACTGGGTAGAAATGAATACTAAGTTAATACTAAATATTCACTTTTGAGTTTTAGGACTTAGAAGAAACTCTTTATACTTTATACTTCCAAGATGCCTGATTTGGTCAATCACTGACAGCTCTGTTTGATAGTTCATTCATCTCTTTGAGGAAGCCATATCTGCAAATAAACAACACAATGAAGAAGTCCCTTTTCACTTTACCCTACCTCCAGCATCTCTAACCCCCTCCTATCTTTATTTTTCTCTTATTGCTAAACATAATTTATTTATTTACTGCTCCTGTCCCTCCACTGGAATAAAATAAGCCCCAAAGAATAAGAATTTTTGTCCATCTTCTTCACTGCTGTGTACCTAGAACACATAATAAATACTCGAATGTGTTGCTTAAATGAATGAAAAAATGAATACCACCTCCTCTACAGTTGCCAGTTCTATTTGGTTCATTGTCTATCCCCTCATGGTTTCCCTGTCATCCTTTTCAAACATTCTTTCATTGCCATTATGTTACCCTTAGACCCTCAAGCCAGTTGGGGCTCACCGCAATTATCTGTGACATGATAATCCTCTTTACTTCTATCATCTTATCTCCCCCATGGATGCACCTGCTGTACCAACCCTCAACCTTTTGTGACCACCATCCTCCAACTTATCTTTGTCCAGCCCATAGCAGTGCTAGAGAAGTTATTAAATTTACTCAATACTCAAACTCCGTGGTATACAGAAGAAATAGAATAGGATTAAGAATTAGAGCTGTGTTTGAAAATGGAGTATAACATCCACGACCTGGTATCTCTGGTTGAGTCAGCAGCCTTTCTAAGTCTTTTTCCTCAATGGGAAAATAAAATGGGGATAAAAGCACCTAGTTCATATCATGAGGATTATATTTTAAATAAAATTATATATGTAAAAACTCCTAGCAGTTTTAAAGGCATGTAGAAAGTGCTTAATAAATATTAGCTCCCCATCTTCCTTTAATTTGACATATTTCACAAAACCTCTAATGATACCTCCACTCCCCGATTAACAAGAAATTCTATGCTTTCTGGTATGAATCTTCTTAATTTTCCTTTCTTCCCTCCTTTCAGGTCAGAACTCCATGTTTTTGCTCATTCTCTCTCCTGATTCAGAAAGTGTCTCTCTTCTTTTCTAAGACTAACCCTGTATTCATGCCAATAGTTTTCAGCCCTGGATACACATTAGAATCATCAGAGGAGCTTTTAAGAAATACAGATGACTGGGCCCCACCACAGACCAATTAAATATGAATCTCTAGAGGGGTAATTATGGCATCATCAATTTCTTTTAATTTTCTGATAAGATGCCAAGATATTTCAACAAGGGGAATAACAGTCTTTTAAATAAATATTACTGGAACAACTGGATAGCCACATTAAAAGAATGAAGTTAAACCTCTTTCTTATACCATATGAAAAATTAACTCAAAATGGATTATAGACCTAAATGTAGAGTTAAAAATATAAATGCTTAGAAGAAAACATAAAAGAAAATCTTAATGAACTTGAGTTAGGCAACACTGCTTTTGATATGACACCAAAAGCACAAATAACAAAAGAAAAAATAATAAACTAAATTTTAAATGCTATCATCAAGAAAGTGAAAAAGACACCTCAGAGAGTGAGAAAATATCTGCAAATCATATATTTGATAAAGAGCTTGTATCCAGCATATGGAAAGGACTCTTAATAATAAAAACATAAATTATTTAATTTTTAACATAGGCAAAGGGTTTGAATAGACATTTCTAAAAAAAAAAAATACACAGATAGGCAATAAGCACATTAAAAAGATGCTTGAGCTGAGCTTGGTGCATGCCTGTAATCCCAGCAGCTCGGGAGGCTGAGGCAGGAGGATGGAGAGTTAAAAGCTAGCCTCAGCCACTTCGAGGTACTAAGCAACTCAGTGACACCCTGTCTCTAAATAAAATACAAAATAGGGCTGGGGATTGAGCTCAGTGGTAAAGCGCTCCTAAATTCAATATCCAGTACAAAAAAAAAAAAATGCTCAGCATCATTAATTATTGGGGAAATATAAACCAAAACCACAAGGAAATAACACTTCAAATTCATTAAAATGGCTCTATTTAAAAAGATAGACATTAACAGATGCTCACAAGGATGTGGAGAAATTGGAAGCCTAATACATTGCTGATGGAAATGTAAAATGCTGCAGCCACTTGGAAACCAGTATCTCCTCAAAATGTTAAGCCTATAGTTATTATATGACCCAGAAATTCCACTCCCAAAATGAAAACATGCTCATACAAAACTTGTACATGAATGTATTACTAATAGCAAAAAAGCACAGACAATCCAAATGTCCATCAACAGATGAAAGGTAAGTAAAATATTATTTGGCAATAAAAAGATATAAAGTACTGATCCATGCTATAACATGGATGAACTTTGAAAACACTACATTAAGAAGATAAAGAAGCTAAACACAAAAGACCACATATTATATGATTTCATTTATATGAATGTCCAGAATAGGCAAATCTATTTATAGAAAAAGTAGCTCCATGGTTGTCTAGGGCTGGGTGTTAGGAGAAATGAGGAGTGACTGCTAATGGGTATGTGGTTTCTTTTTGTGATGAGGAAAATGTTCTAGAGTTGATTGTGGAGATGTTTGCTCAACTCTGTGAATACTGAGAACTACTGAGTAGTGAAAATAAGAGCAAGGAAGGGAGGGAGGGAGGGAGAGGGAGGAAAAGTTCCACAGGTAATTCTAATGTTAAAGCCTATTTCTGATAACTAACCTTCTAGATTCCTTGGGAGTAAAGATTGTATCTTCTAAATCTTTGTCTCTTCCATATCTTTACAGAATAATAACCAGTACAGAATAGGAGTGTGTTATATTTGAATGACTTTTTGTTTGTTTTGGAGCAGCTGAGTATTCTTGGGGAATCTTCATTTTAATCAAAATTATAAGAGTCAGGTTGCCACTTGGCAGATTTGTTGTCTTGGCTATCTTGATTCATTTGAGCTCCCCAAGCAATTAATTCAGCTGTAGCACACAGAAAGAAGGCAGGTAGACAGAGCAAACCAAACTGACCGGTTCCACCATCAAAGTATGGTTGTTCTGTCATATACCAGTGTATGTGGCCTCTGGCCCTTAGGAACCATTCTTTTGACAGTTCCCCAGGACATGGTTCTGGTTTGACTGACTTTGTTTACTAAATAAATTAATTCCTTCTTCTGGAGTAGTTTCAATTTTTAAACAGAAAGCCATCTATTGACAGTCACTGATACACAGGATTTTATTGTTTGATATTAAACAATTAAGAGTTATTGTTTTTTTTCCCTACAAGTACACTATACATGAAAATAAATATAATCTGGAACACAGCCACTAGGAGTAGGGAGAAAGGGGATTCTACATCCACCCTGTGCCTTAAAGGGACAGTTTTACTTTAACAAATCCAAGTGCAGACTGTATTTCTTTCAAGGAAGTAAAACTCTCTTTTGGCAAGATGTGCATAGAAGAGTCTAGTGAACATTTCTTTCTTTCTTTTTTTGGGGGGGGGTGGTGCTGGGAATTGAACTCAGGGTCTTGTGCATGCTAGGCAAGCATTCTACCATGGAGTTTCATCACCAACCCCTGGTGAACATTTTTTAACATGAGTTTAGTTATATAGACACAATATTTTTTTTTCCAGTGCTAGGGACTAAACCCAGGGCCTCATGCACTACCACTGAGCTATACCTCCCGCCCAAAAACACAATATTTTTTAAATGTCAAGAATTTGATCTTTGATCTGGTAAACATCAATAATTAAAAATAAGCTTGAAATTGCTACTTTCAAAGTCTCTAAAGGTACACACAAAAAAAGGAAAACGCTGAAATAAGTGACGATGTTTACAAATATAGGGAGTTTTGTCTGAAACATTATCTTGTTTGTTCAACCCAGCAAATAAACCACAATAGTCTGAGTATAGGACAAAGATTTGATATGAAATTAGGGAGAGGTTTTCCCTTCCATAACTTGAGCAAGTTCAATACACTCAGAAAAACAAAATCAGGAAGTGAGATGCCAATCTGAGAAACAAAAGAAAGTGTTACATCCTTAGGTATGATAATTTTGAAATTAAATTAGTTTACAGTTAGAAGATTCATTAAGAACAATTCAAAAGATATCATTAGAGCTATAATTTAGAAGCACTGCTCATGAGAAAAGATTATAATATGAAAGTCTCAAACTATATTGATTGCACAAGGTAAACATAAGGCTAGATAATAAATAACTGGCATTTTGATGTCTCTCTCACTAGAAAGAAAAAACAAGGGCATGTTGCTGACTAGCATATAAAATACTCAAAGTGAGATAGTTGGAAAATGCTACAAGATTATTTGGGTTGAGGAGTTGCCCCAGGGGTAGAACATGTCACAATGTCACATCCCTCTTTTTTAGTATCATAACTTCCACCAGAATAAACAGAGGCTTGGAAAATAAATTCAATCACAGATACTTTTTGTTAAAACGACAAGCAAACGATAAAATCAGCTTCATACATGTCACACAACAGAACTTTTCCATATTTCCCAAACACAGTGTAATAAACTAAAGTTGGAAGTTCATCTTAGAAAAATATTCATCTTCATTTCTATGCAATATAATTTTGGAGCTTAGCAGGAAATCACTTCATTAGGGGTATTTTTAAAAATTAGAATTTAAGGGTAATTTCTCTTTTGCTTCTGGTGCAGGTTTTTAGGTCTTTGATGATATAAATAAAGTATATGGAGTGACATAAGAAGAGCTCCAAATACATATAAATATAACCCTATAACTCCCATCATGAAAGCTGCTGAAAAATGGTTAGCAAGAAGTATTCATCTTCCCCAAAGTGGGCTCTCAAGTTATTGATTGTTACACAATTATGAAACAAAGGCAAGGTGAAGGGTGAATAAGGATGGAAAGGACCGCGGCAGCGAAGGCAAGTGCTCCACAGGATAGAACCTGCTCTGCCTTGCTAGTCCCACTTTCCACAGCACCTTTCTAGTGTTCTCTGCTTTTCCTCTAATACCACCCACATCATCTCAAAGAGAAATGAATCTCCCTTTAAGGAAAGCCAAGCCAGCATCCAGAGGTAACGTGCAGATCCGTAAATGAAAAATGTCCACGTCTAGCAGGCAGACAAGCAAAGGAAAACCAGCTGTCAGTTTCAGCGGCTCCTAGCTGTAACCGGGTTTCAGGTTTCTCTCCGCCTCTGTCTCTCTCACCCTCTCTCCCTCAATAATATCAATTTTCTAATCACCCCAAATCACAAATACATTCTCCATCTGTCCTTGTGAGATAAATAGTGATGAAACAGAAAAATAGAGTGCAATACTCACAACAATGAAGAATTCCTACACATGCTGTTCCATTTTCTTGCTTTAAAAAGATGGAAGGTTATTAAAGAGACTTGCAGAATTAGAAAAATAAAGGGGAGGGGGATTCCACCCGCACAATCCTCCAGCCCACCGCAAAGGAGCCCAAAGGCTTGCTGACGTCACAGATTCATGAATGGATGTAAATTGGGCTGGTTTAGGATTCCGCACAGACTTTGCTGTGGTGTGTGCCATGAAAAAAAAAAAAAAAGGCGGGGGTGGGGGGAGGGGGAGGGTCCTGAGTATGCCCAGCCAATAGGCTTCAGGCAGTCATGGCCAGCCTTCTTTTAGAAGGAATCTGGTCACAGAATAAACAGAGCCTGCCAATCAGGCGTCTGCCACTGCCTTAAGACAGACTGGCAGCTTGAGAGGTGTGTGTGTGTGTGTGTGTGTGTGTGAGAGAGAGAGAGAGAGAGAGAGAGAGAGAGAGAGAGATGTGTGTGTGTGTGTGTGTGTGTGTGTGTGTGTGTGTGAGAGAGAGAGAGAGAGAGGAGCTGTGATAGTCATGAAAACATTATTATTGCTATTAAATGAGGGACTCAAAATAGAATTATGGTGTGATCAATACTACAAAAATGCATGCAGACGAATGTCACATCTTTTATTCATTAGAACTATTTTTTTAACCCTTTTCTTGCTGTTCAGCAATATGTCTGACATGATAAAAACAAATCAAAGTCAGGGAAATAGTTTCTAAAACCGATGAACAGTGGCAACATGACTTGTAACACCAAAACAGTGCATGAGATTAATAATCTAGTGACTAACAAATATAAATATATAAGACAATATTACATAAATCTAATTGCTTTGTATAATAGTAGCATGTTACTGACCTTTTTTTGGTATGTCAAAAGTGAGTGTGGAAGAGTAATTTATTGCTATGTTTAAATAAGGTACAGCATTCCTTCATTGTTTTACTCAACTTCTGACATTCAATTAAGATGGGGCTCCAAAAGGACTCTTAATAAATCCAAGCAAATTGTGGTTTTAGTAGGAAGTCTTATTATTATCATCAGAAAAAACAACTGTATTAAATTCTCCCAAAGGGCTCCTGCATTTCTTTTCATTTAAAAAAATTTTTAGAACTGGGCACTCAACCACTGAGCCACATCCCCTGCCCTTTATATATTTTGAGTCAGGGTCTCACTGAGTGGCGTGGGGCCTCACTAAGTTGCTGAGGCTGGCTTTGAACTTGTGATCCTCCTGCCTCAGCTTCCTGACCTACTGGCATGTACCATGGCATTTCTTTACTCTTTAAATTCTTAAAAAGTTATGCCAAAGTGGAGAGAAATATAATTTACTACCGTATTCCCCATCATTTTACTTCACAGTTACCAACACTTTACAAATACTGACCATGATTCTTTTGAACTTGGGAAATGTCCCCAAATCCTCGAAACTAGAACAATAATGGTCAATATAAGACCTTGATTATTAGGTGTCCAGTGACCAAGAACATTCTACACAGACATCTGCTTTCTCTCTCTCTGAGATAATTTGCACAGCCAAGAGATGGAACATAGTTGCCTGCTTTATGTAGTTCTGTAGGGTCCAAACCTGACCACTACTAAGTATTACACACTGCTTTTTACTCATTTGGAAAAAGACACTTTCCAGGATTATTTTATACACAACAAAGGTGTGTGTACTATATGTACTATATGCTCAAACACTAAAATATCACTGAAAACATAGCCAATAAATTTCTCCAAATGAGTTTATTGTGGAACATCGTTGCAGAAAAGATGTACCAAAAAAGTTTATCCATATAAAATAGGAGTACTCAAGGCCAATGTAGTATTGGTACATTAACTGTAGGTCTGAGGGTACCACATGTGGGCTTATATTAATATGTCCATGTACCAAGGTTATTTTAGAACCAATAAATGGAAAAAAGATGAAGAATGTGCATGTTCTTTTTTTTTTTTTTTATACAAGGGATTGAACCAGGGCCTCTCAACCATTCAGTCACATCCCCAGCCCTTTTAAAATTTATTTTTATTTATTTATTTAGAGACAGGGTCTCACTAAATTGCTTAGGACCTTGCTAAGTTGCTGAGGCTGGCTTTGAACTTGTGATCCTCCTGCCTCAGCCTCCCAAGCAGCTGGGATTACAAGAATGTGCCACCACGCCAGGCTATATAATCTTTTACACACACACACACACACACACACACACACACATTCTTTTAATAGCAATCAAAGCCAATCAGGATACATTAAAAGAGTCTGATCTTTAAAAAACATTTTTTCTTCTCAAGTTATGTACATTAATAAAAGGAATCAATAGTCTGAATAGTCCTATTGTGAACTATGTCAATAAGATGGTCAACAAGCTCATCAAATTGTATATGTTAAATATCTGCAGCTTTCTGTATGTCAATCATACCTTAATAAAGCTACTTTTAAAAAACACAGCCAAAAATTGCATTCAAAAATATATTAAAAAGATAGTGTACCATGATCAAGTGGGATTCATCCCAGAGATGCAAGGTTGGTTCAGCATACAGAAATCAATAAACATAATTCATCACATCAATAGATTTAAAGACAAGAATCACATGATCATCTCAATAGGTGCAGAAAAAGCAATGACAAAATACAGCATCGATTCATGTTCAAAACACTAGAAAAACTAGGGATAGTAGGAACATAACTCAACATTGTAAAAGCTATATATGCTAAGCCTAAGGCCAACATCATTCTAAAAGGAGGAAAATTGAAAGCATTCCCTTTAAGAACTAGAACACAGGGATGCCCTCTTTCACCACTTCTATTCAATATAGTCCTGGAAACTCTAGCCAGAGCAATTAGAAGAAAGAAATTGAAGGACTCTGAATAGAAAAAGAAGAACTCAATCTATCCCTATTTGCTGACGACATGATTCTATATTTAGAAGACCCAACAAACACCACCAGAAAACTTCTAGAACTTAAGTAGCAGGATACAAAATTAACACCATAAATCAATTACATTCCTAAACATAAGTGATGAATCAACCGAAAGAGAAAATAGGACAACTATCCCGAATTCACCATGGCCTTAAAAAAAATTAAAATAAAATACTTAGGAGTCAATCTAACAAAAGAGGTGAAAGACCTCTACAATGAAAACTATAGAGCACTAAAGAAAGAACTTGAAGAAGACCTTAGAAGTTAGAAAGATCTCTCATGTTCCTGGATAGCAGAATTAATATTGTCAAAATGGCCATACTACCAAAAGTGCTATACAGATTTAATGCAGTTCCCATTAAAATTCTAATGCCATTCTTCATAGAAATAGAAAAATTAGTCATGAAACTCATTTGAAAAATAAGAGGCCCAGAATAGCCAAAGCAATTCTCAGCAAGAAAAGTGAAGCAGGAGGTATCACAATACCAGACCTTAAATTATACTACAGAGCTATAGAAACCAAAATGGCATGGTATTGTCACCAAAACAGACATGAAGGCCAATGGTACAGAACAGAAGACCCAGAGATAAACCCACATAAAGACAGTTATCTCTTATTAGACAAAGGTGCCATAAGCATACATTGGAGAAAAGATAGCCTCTTCAACAAATGGTGCTGGGAAAACTGGAAATCCACATATAATAAAATTAAATTAGAGCCCTATCTCTTACCCTACATAAAACTCAACTCAAAGTGAATCAAGAGGTCTGAGTTGTGGCTCAGTATTAGAGCATTTGCCTGACATGTGTGAGGCCCTGGGTTTGATCCTCAGCAGCACAATAAAAATAAATAAATAAATAAATAAAGGTACAAAATAGATCCAGGACATGGGCATTAGATCAGAGACCCTTACCTACTAAAAGAAAAAGTAGGCCCAAATCTCCATCATGGCAGAGTGCAGTGGTGCAGGCCTGTAAACCCAGCAGCTCGAGAGGCTGAGGCAGGAGGATCATGAGTTCAAAACCAGCCTCAGCAACAGCAAGGTGCTAAGCAATTCAGCGAGACCCTATCTCTAAATAAAATACAAAACAGGTCTGGGGACCTGGCTCAGGGGTCTAGTGCCCCTGAGTTCAATCCCTGATGCAAAAAAAAAAAAAATCTCCATCATATTGGTTTAGGAACCAAATTCCTCAACAAGACTCTTAAAATGTAAGAAGTAAAATCAAGAATCAATAAATGAGATCATATCAAACTAAAAAGATTCTTAACAGCAAAGGAAACAATCAAGAACATGACGAGAGACCCTGCATAAAGGGAGAAAATCTTTGCCATCTGCATCTCAGATAGAGCATTAATCTCCAGGACATATGAAGAACTCAAAAATTAATACCAAAAAAATCAATAAATAGACAAAGGACTGAACAGACATTTCACAGAAGAAACATGAATGGCCCACAGATATATGAAAAAGTGTTCAACATCACTAGAAAGTAGAGAAATTAAAACTACATTGAGATTTCACTTCACTCCAATCAGAATGGCAATTATCAAAAATACAAGCAATGGGCTGGGGATATAGATCAGTTGGTAGAGCACTTGCCTCACATGCACAAGGCCCTGGGTTCAATCCCCAGCACCACACACACACACACACACACACAAAAAAAAAAAAAGAATACAAGCAACAATAAATATTGGTGAGAATGTGGGAGAAAAGGTACACTCATACATTGCTGGTGGGACTGCAAATTGGTGCAACCACTCTGGAAAGCAGTATGGAGATTCCTCAGAAAACCTGGAATGGAACCACCATTTGACCCAGCTATCCCACTCCTTGGCATATACCCAAGGGATTTAAAATCAGCATATGGTAGTGACACAGTCACATCAATGTTCATAGCAGCTCAATTAACAATAGCTAAGCTATGGAACCAACCTAGGTGACCTTCAATAGACAAAAGGATAAAAAAAAAATGTGGTACATATACACAATGGAACATTACTCAGCTATAAAGAAGAATGAAATTATGGCATTTGCCGGTAAACAGAGGAGAATTGAGGGGGAGGGAGGAAGGACGGGAATGGGAAAGACAGTAGAATGAATCAGACATAACTTTCCTATGTTCATATAAGAATACGTGACCAGTGTAACTTCACTTCTTGTACAACCACAAGAATGGGAAGTTATACTCCATGTATTCATGATATACATTCTACTGTCATGTATAACTAAAAAGAACAAATACAAATGATTTTAAAAAACAGAGCCAAAATTGTTATAAAAGCTAACACATTTGTAAGGTTCAGTAGTAGTATCATTACTACTTATAAGTCAATAAAGGGTGGGGGTAGTCTCTGCAGTAATTCAACAAAACAGGTCTATAAGTGCTTCTTGTAACAGTTACCCAAAATTGTTGGTTCAATATATAATCTGGCAAATGAAAACTAGCTGACTTTATGGCCTTGCCAGTTTAGTAAGATGAACTTGGTCTGGGTTAGCATACTTCCCTGTACCACAGAAATAACAACCGAACCAACAAAGACTCCTCCATGTAAAATATCATGCGAAACCATTGGGAAGATAAGCTATGGAAGCTGTAGAAGTAATTCTTGAAGGAAGCTATTATTGTTTGGGGAACAGAGGAAGGTAGAGGAGGCATGAAAAATGTAACCACTAGAACAGCACTGCCCAAGAGAACTTCCTGTGGTGATGGAAATGTTCAATAACTTGCACTAATATCACAGCCACATGTGGCTACTGAGCATTTGAATGTGCCGAGTATGCTTGAGGAGCTGAATTTTTAACTTTATAAAATATTAATTTAAAAATAGTCATGTGTTGGTAGCTACCATATGGGACAGTTTACATATAGAAATAGCAAATCATAAGTAATTTTTTTTTTGAGATAGGTTCTATTTGGCCAGGGCTGGTCCCTAACTCCTGGGTTCAAATGAACCATCTGGCTCAGCCTTCCAAGTAGCCAGGATTACAGGTATGTGGCACTGATCACAAGTAAATTTTTATTTCAGCATGTAGGCATGCTGAGCATGGAGAACTACAAAACCATTATCGAGGTGAATAAGTTCTTTTAAGAACCAAATGAACCTCTTCAAATTTCAATAATGACTGGAAGATGATGATGGTCTCCTTACCGAAGAGATATTAAAAACTCATTTCTAGATAAAATCTAAGTATAAAAAGAAATTAAGGTACAACTGTTCTGTCATAAAAATATGAACTATTCTAGTTTTTGTTTTTTGAGGAAATTGTATTCTTAAAAAAGGAAAATGACTCATTTAAGCTAGAATTTAAGAGAAGTTGAAAGTAACATGACTCAGTGGCAACTTTTGTCAAAAATGCTAGGGAAAAATATGATATATCAAGAACTATGTAATGTTTTGAACAGCCAACAATAAAAAATTTAAAAAAATGCTAGGGAAAATAAAGAGTATAGTGACCTCAAATGCTAATGCATGAAGACTCAGATTTCCTTCACAGGCATCAGAATGTAGTGATAAAAGCTGGTTAAAAGATGTGGGTTCACATGCTGTCTCTGCCACTTCTTAGTTATATAATTCCAGAAAGACTTGAGTTTTAATTTTTGCCTTAGTTATATGGGGATAAAAATAGACTAAACTATTATTGGAACATTCAATAAAGTAACATATATAAAAAGTTTAGTACAGTACCAGCATATAGAAGATTAAAAAAAAAAACACAGTACCTATTTTGTTTGTTGTTATTATCCAAATACCATGACTCTTCTACTCACTCAACAAGGGAAATTTCAACAGTTGTGCAGATCCAGGAATCAAAATTATATGGAATAATACAAAAAAATTTTATGTGTGTTTATAATAAAACTTGAGCAGGTCCTTTCAGGATATTTAAAAAAATATCTATTAGGGACACTTTTTCCAAAGAAAAACTAATCCAAATTATTTTCCTTAAAGAGATTGAGGAATTGTCTCACAGGTTCTTTTTTTTTTTTTTAAATATTTTTTGAGAGAGAGAGAGAGAGAGAATTTTTAATATTTATTTTTTAGTTTTCAGCGGACACAACATCTTTGTTTGTATGTGGTGCTGAGGATCGAACCTGGTCCGCACGCATGCCAGGCGAGCGCGCTACCGCTTGAGCCACATCCCCAGCCCCTCTCACAGGTTCTTAATCAAAGGAGAAAAACCTTCAGGGAGTTAAGCCAGCTGATCAAGAACTCTGTTCTTTTTCTTTTTTAGGTAGCTAAATATTTATTTTTACATAAAGATATAGTTTTGGGGCTGCGGTTGTGGCTCAGTGGCAAAGTGCTTGCCTAGCATGTGTGAGGCACTGGGTTCGATTCTCAGCACCACGTATCAATAAATAAAATAAAGGTTCACTGACAACTAAAAAAGATATAGTTTTTAAAAAAGATATAGTTTTATAAATTATATGAACTAATATGGAAAGTGATCCGTCTACTAGGTGGGAATACTGGTCAAAATTCTCTACTTCCATCCTAGAATGTTAAATGTTATTGTTAACTTACTGTTTTCTATCCAAAATATTAGGATCCTTAGTCAACAAGTGAATTTCAAAGATTTCAGAAGACTATTTTTTTTTCTGTTCAGCTCTCAACAAATGCCTGTCTGAAAAAGTGATTCTTAAGAAACATCTAAGGAAAAACATTCTTATAAGTATCCTTAAAATCTATCACTGTATAAAGGAAATAATCAAAAAGCTACATGCTTTCTAAATTAATCTAGTATCCCTCAGCAGAATCAATATCATTGAGTCTTATAGATTTCCTTTTTTGAAGAATTATTATAAGGAAGAGCCATACTGCTTTTGCATTGTCAACTTGTGAGGCACGGGGTTTGATTCTCAGCACTCAGATCAATAAATCAAATAAAGGTTCATTGACAAATAAAAAAATATTTTTTAAAAAAGATATAGTTTTATAAAATGATATGAACTAATATGGAAAGTGATCTGTCTACTAGGTGGGAATACTGGTCAAAATTCTCTACTCACATCCTAGAATGTTAAATGTTAAATTCACATAAGGAATTCATATTACAACTTAATACCAGGGATCTTTCTGTTCTTGCAAAATTATTTGATGTCCACCTTTTATAGAACAATGATGTAATTTGCTGAATTCCCCATTTTTCTGTCCCTACTGCTGGGAAACTCAGAGCTAACTTTATATTCTCTATATATGCTTTTGTGATTAGCATTTTTGCTTTGTCTTCCTTGTTTTGAGTTTGATTTCCCTTTTATTAACCTTGTTGTATATATACATCCTTCATAAGTACCTCAAATCCTTCTTGAAAAGATAGACTACAAATAAAGATTTATACTAAATGCGTATCTGTTAACTTTTAAAAAGATAAGTCTTGTGATAAATTCTACAATCATCTTTCTGATAAAGGAAAACTAAAAGTACACACAATGATGGCAAACTTAGAAAAATATCATGAGTTAACTGGATTTGAACTCTTTAAAATGTTTTTTCAAAGGATAATAAAACATCTAGTCAACCGAAGAAAAGCAATTGCTTGAAATTTTATATGTCATTTAGAATAAATCTTAACAGCTTAATGACATTTTAATATATTATCCTTGTCAAAAGGATGACTATAAATGAGGGATGTAAGAATTCTTCTTTTATCGATACTGCAAACGCACTGAAGCAAATCAAAAGCAAATGGATTTCTCAATTAATAAAATATTTAACATCCTCAAAATATACCATTCCATAATATGCATATTATGGCAAGATGCCATATACCAAACCTTTGTAGGACTAAAAATAATATCTGGCATTTATAAAGGCATTTTACACATTGAAAGAGTAAAATGAAACTTCATACATTATTCTTATACATAAAATTCATAATACTTTCTTGGCTGGGAGTGTACCTCAGTAGTACAGTGTGTGCTTGGCATGCTTAAGGCCCTGGGTTGAAGCCCCAGCACCAAAAAAAAAAGAGGTGGAGGGACAGAGAAACTACTTACACTCACATGAAAAATAAATCTTAACCTCTTAACCATCTAAATTCTGTTCTTCTATCTCAATTTGTTCCCTTTAGCTAGATACAAATTGATATTTCTACTTCAACCTCACAGCACAGGCAAGATAATGAAGATCCAAACATCAGAGTCATGGATGTAGGCCTTTTTAAGTTTACACCTATACCTTCTCCATTTGAGGGAACTGTATCTTCCCCCACTTGAAGATAGGGCTGGAGGAGTGAGAAGGTGGCACGAGGCTGAAACTCATCTCCTTAGTTGAAGAAGCCCATTTTAAGAGTACGATCCACAGGTCTGTGAATAGCAATAAAGGGTCTCTGGCAGCTCCATCTGTGATAGCAGTAAGAACGGTAACAGGCAAATGAAAAACCAATCTGTTAGAACCTATTTCATGAAGTAAGCTGTTCAAGACTACCCAGGCAGACTAATGTGTGTGCTTAGAACCCAGTGAAAAAAAGGCACCTGAAATATTTAGTTTTGATGAAATCAGATATTTGATATATTGGTTTTTAAAAAATCAAACTTGTTTTTGTGGGAGAAAATGAGAATTTTATTATATATGCAAATATAAATATAAAATATTCTTAGCATTGCATAATGATTTTGAATTAATGTTTAGGCAAGAGGTTATTTTTTTTTTGTACCAGGGATTGAACTTGGGGCACTCAACCCCTGAGCCACATCCCCAGCCCTATTTTGTATTTTATTTAGAGACAGGTTCTCACTGAGTTGCTTAGTGCCTTGCTTTTGCTGAGGCTGGCTTTGAACTCACAATCCCCTTAGCATCCTGAGCTACTGGGATTACAGGCATGCACCACCGTGCCTGGCAAGAGGTAATATTTTTTTCAGTGTTTGGGACTACAGAGGTCTTAATCTAGCCTTGGGTTTTAAAACATAATAATCTTACAGATTATTATGAGGTTATTAAAGGTTATTGTGTCCAAAGTGGGAGGTACTCTAGATGCACAGCGTGTAAGAGCAAGCTGAGTGCCAGAAACGTAGCCCAGGAAGATGACTAGCATGGTGGGTCCTCTCAGGAGAACTGCTATTCTATCTTCTCATTCATAGAAACTGTTAAAATAAAGCCAGAGTTTCTTAAAGTGTTACACATATCCCCTCCACATGATACAGTTCTTCTCTTCCAGCTCTTTTTTCATAAAGACTTGCATGCATTTATAGTAGCTTCATTTGTAATAGTTCCCAAATGAAAACAACTCAAACGTCCATCAGCATGTGAATAAATAAACCATGGTATATCCATACAATGGAAATACTATTCAGCAATAAAAAGAAATGTACTATTGATATATGTTGCAATGGGGATGAATCTGAGTAGTTATACTGAGTGAAAGAAGTCACATAAAAGAGTATATTTGGGCTGGGAACATAGCTTAGTTGGTAGAGTGCTTGCCTTGCCTGCACAAGGCCATGGGTTCAATCTCCAGAACCATACACACACACACACACACACACACACACACACAACTCATCTTCTACGATTTAGTTTACATAAGATTCTAGGAAGTTCAGACTAATGTATTATGACAGAAAACAATAATTATTGAAGGCTTGGTCCCAAGGGTAGCAATGTTCAAAGGTAAGGCTTTGGGGAAATGATTAGATCATGAAGACTTTGACATTTTCAATGGGTTAATTCACTGAGGCTGAATGGACTGCTGGGAGGAAGTAGAGGCTATGGGAGGTGGGACCTGGTTAAAGGGAGTGGTCCATGGGGATGTGCCCTTGAGAATGTATATCTATATGTTATCCCCAGTCCCTTTCTCTTTCTCCCTCTCTCTGCTTTCTGGCTACCATGAGCTGAGCAGCTTTTCTCTGCCATGCTATTTCTCCATGATGTTCTGCCTTGCCTCAGGCCTAATGCAATGGAACCTGCTGACCATGGACTAAAATCTCTGGAAGGCATGACCCAAATACATCTTTTCTCCTTTAAGTTATTTTTCTCAGGTATTTGTCACAGCAATGAAAAGCTAACTAGCAGTACAAAAAGTTAAAAAAATTACTATTTACTATTCTATGACATATACATGTAACACATATCTATGTTTTGCTATTCTTGTACTTACACAAACACATGCCTTTTATGCTAAACTATCTTCTTTATATTGTGCTCTTTTTAAATTGTAGATTTTGAAATTCCAGAAATAATAATTAGGAACAAATATGGTCCTAGACATTCTGTTTCTTAAAAAAATATTTTTTAGTTTAGTTGGACACAATACCTTAATTTATTTATTTTTGTGTGGTGCTGAAGATTGAACCCGGGGCCTTGCACATGCTAAGTGAAGTCTCTACCACTGAGCCACAACCCCAGCCCCTAGACATTCTATGTAAACACTCTTGTACTATACTTTACAGCTCATAAAGTACTTTAAAATAGAGTTGTAGCTAGTCCCAAGGCCCCAGGGAGATTAGTTCATCTACTCTAGCTTTATCTAAACTCTGTAACATATTAAAGATTTACTAAACTTTTAAATTCTATCCATGACCCTTTTCCCTCCCTCCATAAAGACATGTTTTCTATATTCAATGAGTAAAAATTAAAAACTATTTTTGTTTATTTATTTTTGCAGTGCTAGAGGTAAAACCCAGGGCCTCCTAGACAAAGCACTCTACCACTGAACTATGCCCCACCCCCTAAAGTTGAATTTTAAAAAGTGGAAATGCAATGATGAAAAAGTCAATTTCTAGTATCAAGGAGCTTTGGTGAGATGTGTAACTACACAAAATGGTTTGAATGCTAAATTCATGGGGCAGACAGCAATGTTTTGCTTAAGGTTAGAAAATGTCAGAAGGAAATTAACTGAAATTTGGAGCAAAATCTTCTTGCATGGGATTATCCTATACACAGCAAAATTCTCAGTACATACCCAGCATTTCTATAACTGCTCCAGTCTTATCACAGTTTAGCAAGTGCCCCCTATGCACTTTCCCCCTAGGCACCAGGGAGACAAGAGACAGCCAATTTAAGACTTACAGGTTAGGTTACCGAGTGGTGCTCTTTGCTGCCCTCTGTTGACATAGAGAAGTAAGAGCAGGCTCTTTGCAAACAAATGTGCTAGTACCCCTTAGAGAAAAATGTAAATCCCTAGGAGAAAAATATACAAAGACAAAGATGCCTCCCACTGAACCTCAGTAAGAGCTCTGGGAACGTGGGATGAAGCTGAAAAAGACTGCGAATTGATCTTCCAAGTTCAGATTATAGCCAGTACTTGTGATTTGCTTGTCTTTGGCAAGGTGGTATGTTTGCAGAGGGAAGAAAGGCTTGTACTTAACACAAACACACCCTGTCCTTACGCTACAGTTTGCTCTACCACTCCTGATTTACACTACTGCCCTTTAACCCAAGGTCTGAATTAAGTCTTTCTTTCATTTCTGATGGAATGATCATTTGGGGCTGGGTGATTAAAGTCAGTTACAATAAGGAGGTAGACTGGAACTGTACCCTGCTGAGGAGGGAGTTAAGGAAACTAGCTAGGACAAAGCAGGGACAATTCTGCCAAGGTAGTCCATATCAACTACAAAACTGGAAGGCTCATGCTTGTACTTTTTCATTCCAATGTAAGATTATAGTGCATAATCTAAGTACAGCAGCCAAAGAACTGGAAGTTAGGGAGGATAAGATGTGAACTGAATCTGTAGATGGTAGCCTTGGTTTTAAAAATGAGCCTTATACAACGATGATTAAACAAGCTTATAATGTGTAGATTCACACTCAGATTTCAGTCATATCTTCATCATTAACACTAAAGGAGGGAGCAAATAAGAAATAAAAAATATTTCAAGAAAAAAATCCATTTTAACATTTACTCATTCCTATATGTTATGCCCAGGTGATACACTTAAAATCAAATAATGAAGCCATACTGAAAAGCTCTTGGTTTTCCATTACATGTAATAATAGTAGTCCTATCTTTATTACTGCCTACAGAAGCAAAAGACAGATTTGCTACCAGTAGTAACCTGTTCCAAATTAATCAATCTATAATATATTTTTAAATTTTACTATTCTATAGGTTCCAATCCTGGCTCCTCAACTAGGCTGAGAATTAAAAGCTTTACATGTAACATTCTCTAGATGAGTAATAAGCAGACAGAGCAGAGCAAAGTGGTAGGGAAACAGGCTGCACATAGTGCATACTTAGATACCCTGAAAATGTAATATCTAAATTAAAAAAGAGCTATGTTTAAGATACCTTAACATGTGTTGTTGGGTATACAAATAGAAATAAACCACAAACCCTGATTTCAGTCTACTTACTGGATAAAAAACACAATAAGTAAAAAATTTAAAATTGCTGTGGAGACTTAAAATCATAGCAAAAAGCATAGTGGTACACATTGTCTCCCAATATCTAATTTTCTCTCTTCCCTTTTCGAGAAGCCTTGATCTCCCCACCCCGTTTTAAAGGTTTACATGGGAACCAGGCATGGTGGTGCGTGCCTGTAATTTCAGCAACTTGGGACTGCGAGTTCAAGCCCAGATTCAGCAACTTAGGGAGACCCTGTTTCAAAAAAAGTAAAAGGACTAGAGATGTAGCTCAGTAGCAGAGCACCCCTGGATTCAATCCCCAATACCCCCCCCCCCACACACACACACAAAGTTGGGGGGATTAGTTGGGTACGCGTTTACTCTGCTAAAGACTCTTCTGTTCTCCTGGCTGTAGATGTGATCACATGAATAAGTAAGTTCTAGCCAATGGGATGTGGGTGACAGTATGTCTGCAACTCCCAGGTCCTCCTTTGAAGAAAAAGCTGCTTGTCCTGGACTCTTCTCCTACCCCATATTCTCATGCTGAATCAGCTTCTGCCATGTAGACAATGACAATATCCCAGGCAATGGCATAGCAACAAAACAGATGTAACCGTGGCTTCGAATAGTTTAACAAATCAGAGCTATCTATCTGTTGTAGAACACCTGTCTACTTTAAGAGCAAAATAACAAAATTCCTTTTTTTGAGCCACCAAACTTTTTGAGACTCTGTTACTGCTGCCTAATGTGTATTCCAACTACAATATCCCACTACTGGTGGTTATCTGCTACTAGTTATTTCCTAAATGAGATAAATAAACAATGATTGTTCTAGACATTCAGAGAATTAATGACTCAGAGAATCAAAGAGCTGGGAGAAAAATTTAAAACAATCTACTTTTCTTTTTCACACATGAAGAAACTGAGGCTGAGAAATTTGTTCCTAGTTGTAGAATCTGTGACAGTCAGGAAGTGACTGAATGCTTTTTCATTCAGGTCTCCTGAATGTTTCTTTAATTATATCTTCTATCTGTGCAACAACAGCAACCACTAATGCTGGCTGTTTTTTTCATAGCACAATTAGTTAAGATTCACTCAGTACATTCCTGGTACCATCTTTAATTCTAAAGGACAGCCAACAAGAATCTTAAAAATCACTTATGCTGTCTCAAAGGTATGTTCAATTTAACATGAGAGAAAATAGTAGTATAAATATATGGTACTACTAAAACAAGAATAAACAAACAAGAAACATAGACCAAGCCATTAGAGTAAGAGATCCAACAAGGTATAAATGGAAATGGTCACAAAAGTCTTATGGAAACAGTTAGTCTCCTGTAACTTAAAATGTTTTAGAAATACAAAAAATATGTATGACTCAATAATACTTGAATCAACTCATAAATTGAAATTTAAACAAACATGCCAGGCACCCGCCCCCCCCAAACCACAGCCTAGGGATCCCTTCTGTGTTGTCTAGTCAGCAACAACCATTCTTCACCAGATCACTCTTTTAAGCTGGGTTTTTGCTAAGGAGGAAGAATCATGAATACTTCATTGTATGTACACAATCTGCTAAAAGCATGTGAAGAAAGGGGCAGTTTTAGGGAGACATGAAAGGATAGAACAAGAATAAGGAATCAGTATGACATTGCTGGTGGGACTGCAAATTGGTGCAACCACTGCAGAAAGCAGTATGGAGATTCCTCAGAAAACTTAGAATGGAACCACCAATTGACCCAGCTATCTCACTCTTTGGTTTATACTCCAAAAACTTAAAAATTAGCATACTATAATGATGTGTTTATAACAGCTTAATTCACAATAGCTAAATATAGAACCAACCTAGATGCCCCTCAACAGATAAATGGATAAAGAAAATGTGGTACATATATACAATGGAATATTACTCAGCCTTGAATTTATGGCATTTTCAGGTAAATGGATGGAGCTGGAGACTATCGTGCTAAGTGAAATAAGCCAAACCCAAAAAACCAAAGGCTGAATGTTTTCTCAGATAAGTGGAGCTGATCCATAATGGGATGGGTGGGTGGGGGGGTAGGGAAGAATGAAGCAACTTTGGATTACGCAGAGGGGGATGAGAGGAGAGGAGGGGGTGTGGGGATGGGAAGGGTGGTGGAATGAGATAGACATTATTACCCTATATACATGTATGATTACACTACCAGTGTCACTCTGCACCATGTACAGACAAAGGAAGGAGAAGTTGTGCTCCATTTGTGTAGAATGTGTCAAAATGCATTCTAGTGTCAGGTATAATTAGAATAATTTTTTTTTAAAAGGAGTCAGTATGAGGAAGTTAACTTCATTTATTCCGTCAATAAAAACTTTTCTGAGTACTCAGTATGTGTAGGCACTGAGCTGAGATCAGGTGATAAATAAATACATGGTACCTGACCTGAAGATACATCAGTCTAGAACTGGAAACTTTCCTTTCTAAACATATCTTCACATATAGAATTCAGGGTGGATGGAATTATGTGTGAAAGAATCCTTTACCCCCAAACACTGCACCTTTGGAATAGGAAAAACTAAACTACTCTAGACCATCTTTATTTTGTTAAATTCTATTCTGTTCTTTCATTCTGAGGTAGTCTTAATAAAGGGTATAAGTAAAAGTTACTGCTTGCATATTTTTCTTATAAGGCCCCTTGTTGCCACTGGTTCAGAACAATCTGGTCTCTTAGCAATCATAATCACCCTTAGCTTTCAACTGGCCCAAGTTGTAAGTATTCATTTTTTTTACCTTCAAAACCCATAACCATATAATGATAAATATATGCATTCAGAGAGTGTTTTGAAGGGAAAGATGTGAATGAAACTTAGCAGAGGCAAAGGCAGGGCTGAATATCTGGAATGCATTGATGTCAAAATGTCTACATTAAGATGTAAATTTTTAGATTTTGTAATATATAAATTACCAAAAATAAATAAATAAATAAAATACACACAAACATTAAAAAAAAAACCCATAACTATCCTTACAGCCACCAACATGGGCCTATGGAACACAATATCCATCTGGCAGTATAGTTTGGAAATAAAAGTAGGGATGTTCCCAGGCCTCTTGTGGTGGTGTTGCTTACTCCTGTCCTGAATAAATTAAAGACACTATCTATCTAACTTCAGGGGGAATACTAGAATCTAGAGACTTCTACAAGAAATAAGACAACTACAATACTCTGTGAGATATATTGGGCCTGAATTTTAAATTAGCAAAATGAAGCCCCACTGAAAACTATTCATATTGGAAGTAGTAACCTAAATGGGTCATATTTTCTTAGCAAGTATTTTTAGTCTGTTAAATTACTCAAAGCTCTATATTAAATTGTCATCTTCAAAAGGACACTCCTCCAGAAATGAGACTGGTAGACTGGTGTCTTGAAGTGGTTTTCACTATAAATAAACATGAAAGGAGGCAGGAGGGAAAAGTAACACCAAAAAAAAAAAAAAAAAACAACCCAGTAAAATATAATTACTAAACATTACAACATTTAAAAAATAAAATGCATTTTTCCCAGGATAGTATTTGTTGGTGCTTACTATTAGTTGGGCTATGAAATAATCACAAATTTCATGATAAATTTACATTTCTAGAGTAGCTTCCATCACAAGCTCTTCACATTTAGGACAAGTTCCTCTATTTTTTTTCCCCTATAAGTGTCTCATTACATTTTTAATTAAATGAAAAGAATGCTTCTACTGCTGCCACCTACTGCAAATAGGAGAAATATGCTTTAAAATAAGTTAGAATTGCAATCATCAAGAAGATAAATAGCAATAATTGCTGGCAAGGATGTGTGTGTGGGGGAGGTACAATTATTTGCCATAGGTAGGCTACACATGAGTAAACCACTTTGGAAAGCAAACTGGAGATTCCTCAAAAAAAATTAGAGATGGAACTACCATATGACCCAGCTCTCCCACTCCCTGATATTCATTGAAAAGATCTAAAATCTGCATACTATAGTGACACATGCAATTTATAGTAGTGCAATTCACAATAACTAAATCATAGAACCAGCCCAGGTGCCATTCAACCAATGAATAGTTAAAGAAAATGTGGTAAACCCAGGTTTGGGGGTGGACACCTTAATTCTGGCGACTTGAGAGGCTGAGGCAGGAGAATTCCAAGTTAGAGGTCAGCCTCAGCAACTTAGCAAGGCCCTAAGCAATTTATGAGATCCTGTCTCAAAATTTAGAAAAAGGGGATGTGCTGGGGATGTGGCTCAGTGGTAAAGCACCTCTGGGTTCAATACCCAGTACCAAAAACAAACCCAAAAAACGAGTATAAAATGTCACACACACACACACACACACACAAAATGGAGTTTTATTCAGACATAAAAAAGAATGAAATTATGTCATTTGCAAGTAAATGAATGTAACTGAAGACTATTATGCTGGGTAAAATAAGACTCAGAAAGTCAAAGGTCAAATGTTACCCCTCATATGTGAAAGGTAGAGAAGGACCTCATAAAAATAGAATGGAGACCAATAGAATAGAAGAAGAAAATCAAGAGAGAAGGAAGAAGAGAGAATATGGGGAAGTACTGGGGAATGATATCTACCAAATTATGCTATGTCCATGTATAAATATACATGAATCCCACTTACATATAAAATTATAATGCATTGATTAATAATAATAATAACCAATAATAATAATGGAAGGGAGATCAGTAGAGCAAGCAGATGAGGAGGAGGGAAGAGGAGAGGGAAAGAGAAGGTATTAGGAAGTGAAATTGATCAAGTTATGTTATATGCATGTGCAAATATGGAATACTGAATTCCACTATTATGTATTATTATAATAAACTGAAAAAAATAAAACATAAAAATTAAAAAATAAAATGCAACACACTGATAATTAAAGAATATAAGTAAAGCATGCAGACTGATATATTGTCATCTTTTCTCTTTAATTCAACTACTAATTATTCCACAATCCTGAATGATAATTAATAAAGTAATGTATAAGGAAATAGAGTAAGCTACACAGAATAGCATTAAATGGCTTTTTCAGGCTACAGATACACACATACACACACACATAAATAATCTCTAGTCTATTTTATACGTAAAACAAGCTTCCTTTGCACTGAGAAAAATTCTATTTAAAGTTATTAGAAAGGAAAACACAGGGGCTGGGGATGTAGCTCAGTGGAAAAGCACTTGCCTAGCGTGTGTGAGGCCCTGGGTTCAATCTCCAGCACATCAAATATATATATATATACACACACACACTTAATAATTTATATATATGATAATACATTTACTTAATAATTTAAACAACTGTGAGTTCAAGAATTATAAAGGTAGACAAACATACTAATAAGGAGGAACAGGAAAAGATTCATGAGGCAGTTCATATACAAAATGATGCAATCAATGACTAATACAAAAAACCCAATATAAGCATTAAATGAAAACAAAATAAGATACCAGCATCTCTGCAAAGTGACTAAGATCTTCTGTTCGTTTTGTTCATATGCTTTGGAAATGGTGTAGCAAAACAGGAACTTATACACTGGTGATGGTAAAATAATTAAGACTTTTTGAAGTACAATTTGGCAATAGATATCAACAGGCTTAAAATATAACTATCTTTTAAAATGAAAATTTAAAACATTTTATGAGTGAAAATACCTTTTGACCCAAAATTCAACTTTAAGGAATTTATTTTAAATGAATAATCAGGAATTTGGAAGATAAAAGAGGAGAGAATAAAGATTTCATCACATAATTGTTTAAAACAAAAATAACTGGAAATAATATTATGCACTCACAATTGAGAATTTGTTAAATAAATTATGGTAAACTGTATGACAAAATATTTTAAACCTCTATATATGACATACTAAAAGGCTAAGGATGTAGCTCAGTAGTAGAGTACTTCCCTAGCATGAGTGTGGACCTGGATTCAATCCCCAGTACCTGTATATATATATATGGGTATATGGTATGTGTGTTTATCTATATTACATATACAAATACAGGCAAAAATATTCATGATGAAGTGTTAAAAAAGGAAAGGTAACATAGTAAGAGGTATCATGTGATCTGACAGACACACATACATATACATATACATATATATATATATATATATATATATATATATATATTTAGAGGAACATATATATATTATTTTTGGTTATCTCTAAATGTAGGGACAATGTGATTTTATTTTCTACCCTTTTAATCTAAATTTCTAAATTATCCATAATGCACAAATGTACTTACTTTTGGGAAAAGTGTGGAATGTTGCTAAGGTAATAAATATCCACTGCTATTATAACTTTTTAAAAACTTTTCTAGGAGAAAACTGGGAAGATGTTGGTCAAAAGACACAAAATTTAAGTTAGTCGGAATAAATTCAGGAGAGTTGTTGTACAACATGGTGTCAAAATACAATATAATGTATACTTGAAAATTCCTAAGAATAGAATTTTGAGTGTTCTTCCCATAAATAAATGATAAGTATATAAGGTAAAACAAAAACAAACTTAAGGAAGATAGCCTGGAAATTATTCTATAATATCCTAAGTTATAGTAGAGAGTGTGGCAGTCATTGTTAGGATAAGATTTGAAGAGAGGGGAAGAGTTTGGGCCAAAAAGCCTTGACAGAAGGTCTATGTATGTGTGTGTTGAGTGTGTGTGTGTGTGTGTGTGTGTGTGTGAGAGAGAGAGAGAGAGAGAGAGAGAGAGAGAGAGAGAGAGAGAGAGAATGTTTTGTTTTTTGGAAAGAAAATAAAAAATAAGAGATTATGAAATAAGTTGAAAGGAAGCTGAGAAATCCCATTTTCAATAATATTAGAGGAGGCATGGTTACCTGGCAAAAGGAAAGGATAGAGTTGGGATTATGGGAAGCAGCAGGGGTTTGAATAACCACTGTGGAAAAAGCAATAAATATGAATTCAAGGCCACCAATCAGCATTGAGGACCCTACAGTGGATACAAAGTGATCAACATGGTAGCCAAAATCAGGATTAGGGAGGTGTGTTGGGCACAGTTAGAGGACAGCCAAAGGTTGATAGGGGTGGAGAATGTGAGTCTGGAGGAAGAAATTGAATGGATGACCATGTTTCCAAGTTGGATGGGGCATAGGAGAAACAGGTGAAGGATGTATTCAGTTTGGTTACTATGGTACTATGGCATTGCTATGTATGGCACATAGTAGAACAGTAAAATACATGTTTAAGAAAAAAGAGTGAGGTGGGAAGATTACTTGAGTCCATGAGTTCAAGGTCAGCCTAGACAATCGTGGGTAGGGAGAGGACAGATTGTACAAAGAGAACAGAAAGACAACTAGTATAACTGAGCACCTAGTACATAACAGATTATTCTGGCACATATCAGTATGTCATATTTTTAGTCACTTATTGTTTGGGCTTCTCCTTTGCCTAGAGGCACATGTATGTCTGTGTGGGCGGTGGATTCTGGGATGGAGTTCAGGGGTGCATTACATTCCCAGCCCTTTTTCTTTTGAGAAGGATTTCACTAAGTTGGCCAGGCTGGTCTCAAACCTCTCCAGGATTGTATGTGTGTACCGTGGTGCCTGGCTATGTCTCTCCTTTCAAAATTTCTTTCTAACTTGTCTACTCACTCTCTGGTCCTTTTTCCACCAAACTTTTTGAAAAACACTATATGTTAAAAACACTAAATACTAGACAAATGTGCCTTTGCTCTCCTTCCCACACCCACAGAAGGGATAACAGTGGATGGTGGCACTCTTTCCCACACACAAAAGACAGTGGCACCTAGCAAAGGCCTTGCATGTGGGGTGCATTCAGGAGCAATTATCAAACAAGTGAACAAAAGCACACATTAGGGCAAATGTGGGATCTATCCCATTTACTCAAAAAAAAAAAGAAAAAAGAAAAAAGAAAAAAAAAACAGAGCTTTTTACACTGTATCTTTGACCTTGAAAAAAAAAAAAAAAAAGGGCTCCCTATATGCTACTGGCAACAGCACCTTGGGATCCTTACATGCAGGAAGTCTTTGCTTAGGCCAGTCTAACTAGCTGCATGCCAAGCTGTTTCTAGCTACAGTACATTTCAGTTTAAAGCTGTGTTTGGGGGTTAGGTATATCATTTAACCCCTAGCTTTTTATTATCCCATTCCTACTCATTAAAAAACATCCTGCTGGGAGTCATCCATTTGTAGCACAGAGGGGGTTGAATAAAGAGAATGTACACACTGACTTTTTAGGTACAGAAACCATCTTCAGTAAGGTATTAAATTCATCTTGCAAATAGGATTTATATGATCTCTAAGTCCACATGGCAGGCATATTCTTAATTCCCTCTGTTCACATGCTGGTGTGATCCTTTCCCCTTGAGTGTGAGAAGGACTTGCTCTTGTAATCAACAGAACACAGTGATGGTGCTGGGATGTACATGATTACATGCACATCATTATGTCACAATATTATATACATCTGCAGCACCTGTCTGGAATTTCTCTCTCGCATGTTATCTATGAAGAAGGATGTGGCCAGTCCAGGGAAGTAAAACTGGACTCTGAGCTCAGGGAAGACTCCAGACAACAAGAACAAAAAAGTAAAAACAAAAGCTCTCAGTCTGACAACCACAATCCACAACCACTGGCACTGAATATTGTTACCAACTATGAGTTCCCTAGTTGAGTCAATGCCTTGATGTTAGACCCTAAGCAGAAGATACAGATAGGCCATGCCCAATAACCAAAGTAATAAATGTGTGTTGTTTTAAGCCACTAACTTTGTGATAATACTATTATGCAATAATAGAAAACTGATCTACCCACACAACTTGATACCATCCCCACTAGAGACAACTTGGTTTACGTTTACAGAAAGCATCTAAATCTCTTGAGGCACACCTAATAAAAATTATAATAGCATACTCTACTACTCCTTTTTATATAAATAATAGTGAGTAACAGAGTAAACATCCTGCCTGATGACTCAAATAAGCCTGGGTTATAAACCTAAAATCAGTAGCAATGAACATATATAATGTTGTATTAGATAGTAAGGGGAATTACTTAAAAAAATATAGACATTGCCCCTACCTTCCAAACACTGTTTCCTAAAAATCTTGTCTATGTTACCCTGGAATTTCTTTATATAAAGACTCCATTTCCCAGTATGTTTTTAAAATAACAAAAGTTTATGGCGTGGGTAAGATACATACAGAAACTCACAGACCGCATGGAAAACTGTAGAAGGGGAGAATGAGTATATTTGTTATATGTTGAGCATAACCAACTGCCCCAACACTCAGCAGCTTAAAACAACAGACATTTCTTATTTCACAGTTTCTGAGGGTCAGGAATCTGGGTGGGTGGTTCCGGTTCAGGGTTTCTGAGAAGTTACATCAAGCTTATTGACCAGGGATGCAGCCAAGTGAAGACTTGACTGGGACTAGAGGAAGACTTTCAAGATGGTCTTTCACATGGTTGTTTGCAGGAGGCCTTGGTTCCTTGTCACATGAGTCTTTCCACAATGTCCTCATGACAAGGCAGTGAACTTCCTGAGAGTAAGTTATCAATAGCAAGCAAAAACCAGAAATGCTTTTTATAACCTAGTTCAGGGCTGACAAACTTTTTCTTAAAGGGACAGATATAGTAATTATTTTAGGCTCACATTCCATATAGACTGTAGCATAGCTACTCATCTAGGTTGTTGTACTGTAAAATAGTCACATACAATACTGAAACGAATAGGCATGACAGGTTCCAATAAAACTATTATAAAACTGGTAGCCAGCCTGTGGATCATAGTTAGCCAATTCCGACTTGGTGTGCAAAGCTGTATGCCCTCACGTCTTCATTATTCTATTCATTAGAAACTAGTCATTAGGTCCAGCCTATACTCAAAAGAAGAGGAATTAGGCTCTACCTTCTGAAGGGAGAAATAAAAGACTATATATATTAAAATCACCACACTATGGGCTTAATACAGTAAGTAGAATATGTATTAAACAATAAATTTCCCCCCTAAGGATGGTATAATAAATTACTACAAACCAGTTGGCTTAAAACAACAGAACTCTTTTTTTTTTTCTTTCACAGTTCCTGAGGCTGTAAGTCCAAAATCAAGGAGCTAGTAGGCCCAGGCTCTCCCTGAAGGCCTTGCCCAGCTCATTCTAGCTTCTGGTGATCCTAGAAATTGCTGGTGGTCCTGGCTTGTGGCTGTTTCACTTCAATCTCTACCTTTGTCTTCACATGGCCTTCTTCCCTGTGTGTATCTCTCTGTCCTCTCCTCTTCTGCTAAGTATACTTCTTATTGGATTTAGGGTCCATCCTACTCAGTCTGACATTATATTCACTAATTCCATCTGCAAAGACCCTATTTCCAGGTAAAGTCACATTCTGAGGTTCTGATGGACATTAGTTTCAGGGGGGACACTATTGAATATTGTGGTGAGCTGAATAAATCATATCTACTCAGAACTTCTTAGAACCTCAGAATGTGACTGCTGTAATTTGCATCCTAAATGTCCCCAAGGCAAAGGCCCTTGGTGGCAGGCATGGTTCCCAGTCTATAGTATAAGTGGGAGGTGGTGGAACCTTTGGTAGAAGGGGTATGCTTTTGAAGGAGATCTTGGGACCCTGGCCCATCTTCTCTCTCATTCATGTCCTGGCTGCGAGGTAAACAGGCCAGCTCTACCACATGCTTCTGCCATGATGTGTTGTGCTACCACAGGCCCAAAGCAATGCAGCAACCCATATATCGAAACCTCAGATATCATGAGACCAAATAAACTTTTTCTCTTATTAAGTTGATTATCTCAGGTATTTTATTATAGTGAGAAAAAGCTGAGTAACTTATTTGCCAATAGGGTCTTTGTAGATGTTATTAGTTCAGCTAATTGAAGGTCATAATGCATAAGGTGAGTTCTAAATCCAATGAGTGGTATCCTTTAAGATGAGGACATAAATTTAAGCCCTAAAACATTATCCACAGGATAAAATTACAAACTCCTTACCTTGGCACATAAAATCACATGATGTGACCCCACCAACTTGTCTGTCCTCATCTAATACTCATTCCCTTAATAGTTACTCTAGGCTCTAATCAAACTGAAATGTTCCTTCTCCCAACCTACGAAGGTATGTGACCTAGCCATTGTTTTTCCCTAAAGTGCCTTGTCACCTCTTCCTTGAATTTTGGAGGGAATACCATAATTTATGTCAAGTTTTATTTATAATAAAAATGTCACTGAATGTGAACTGCAAATTTGATTCCTGACCCTTATTTTGTACTTAAAAAAATCTTGAATTGATATATAATTTACCTACATGAAATGAATGATCTTAAGTGCTCGGTAAAATAAGGTTGACAATTCTATACACTCATGTAACCACCACCTAAAATGATAGAACATTTCTATTGCCACTAGAAAGTTCCCTGGAGTATCTCTCCAGTCAATAAAATACCTTCCCCCATCCTTCACCAAAAATGTTTTGATTAAAAAAAATTAAAGGTCATGAAACAACCATAATTTTTCCCATTGATTACTTTATATTAAAAGTGTTTTGCACAGTTTCTGCTTACATGATCATCTCTGCTGTCCTATGCAATTGCAAAGTGAGAATTATCTGTATTTTTTAATATTTCATTTTCTTTTTATCATTTCAGTTGTGTGTGTGTGTGTGTGTGTGTGTGTTTGCTCTGAAGCAAAAGGAGGCAAACTATATAGCTCATGGGCTAAATCCAGCTGGCTACTTGTTTTTCTAAATGACACTTTATTAGAATACAGCCCCTCTTACACATTTACAGATTGTCCATGGCTGCTTCTGTACCACCATAGCAGAGTTAAGCAGTTGGTACAGAGACCATATTTACTAATATTTACTAATAGTGGCTATCTGTACAAAAAGCTTCCAACTCCTGCTCTAAAGCAGTGATTCTTAAATTTTACCAAGCATCAAGATCACAAAACAGGTTATTATGCTATAACCCCAGAGTTTCTGTTTCAGGCAGGTGTGGGGTACAGCCCAAGAATTTAATCTCTAACAAGATCTCAGACAATACTGATGCTGCTAGTCTGCAGAACACATGTTGAGAACCACGTTCCAAAGACAACATTATAAATTTATATCTATCTCATATATTATACCATTTCATTTCTGCCTTTTGTGCTGTTGTTACATATAGTTTACTTATTTATATGCTTATAACCCTTTTATACCTTGTTATTTTTTGAAACAGAATGTTTTGAAAGATTTTTTTTGTAAATTAACACAATAAAACTGACAGTTTTTGGTGTACAGTTCTAAGAGTTTTAACTTATATTTGGATTCTTATAATTACCACCACAATAACTCCCTCTATTAAAGCATCTAGTAGAAAAGGGAAGCATGAACAAGTGGGAAATTTGACTACAGAGATTTAAAGTATAAAAAAGAATCAAGAAAAAAATGTTATTAATAATAAATATCAAAAGTGAAGAATTCACTTCATAGGAATAAGGGGAATGCTACTGAATGAGAGTAATATCTGTAAAGAGTTGTAAGGTTTTCATGTTTTTCTGATCTTTTTCTTTGTCCAATGATATTAATACCCAACTACATGTTGGTGATTTCCAATTTGCTACTTATTGCTTCTAATTCATTCTTTTGTATTTCCTTATCTTTTGTGTTTTGGGTACTAGAAATTGAACCTGAAGCTTCACAAATGCTAAGTGTGAATTCTACCATTGAGCTATACCCCCAGTCTCACATTTTTAATATTCTTAAGCATGCTATTTGATACTTTATTCTTGAACCTTTCAGCTGGAAAAAGTTTTCTAGCAAAATTATTATTATTATTTTGCAGCTTCTCAAAGGAGCCATATAAGCTACATGTTTCACATGTCTGTTCCCTTATTATCTAATCATATTCTGGATAATGGATTATACAGACAGCCTTTTTCCAATTTTTCAATTAGTAACTGTTTATGGTCTTTCCTTGATGAATTTGTTCCCTAGTTGTGATTCCTTAGTTATTTGAGGGAACTTGAGTGAGGAAAGCTTCCTACATACCTAGAAGGTATTGTGCTCCCCCCATTCCCACATATTATTAAGTTCTGAAAGCTGAGAGGACAAGGGGAAGAGGGCCTAGAGGTGGGTTCCAGTAGTTCTTAAATTTTCCATTTGGATTTTAATAAAGAATTGGATTGGGCTGGGGTTGTGGCTCAGTGGTAGAGTGCTCGCCTCGCATGTGCGAGACCCTGGGTTTGATCCTCAGCACCACATACAAAAATAAACAAGTGAAATAAAGGTGTTGTATCCAACTACAACTAAAAAAAAAAAAAGAATTGGATTGCTAAAAAAAAAAAAAAAGAGACCAACTTTTCTCTCAGCTCTCAGATCCACGTTAATAAGTATTAGAGTTATACAAGAATCTTACCATTTGACCCCTGAGAACCCCTATATACCTCATTCTTCTAACTCTTCATCTTATCCTAATACAGGTCAAAATTTGGTTTTCAAGTTCAAATGTGAAATTCTTATCACCTTTGTGGCCATCTTGCCTCTACTTATTTGCCTAAGTATTTTTCCTGCCCATTTTTCTTTGATGAAGTATGTCATAAAGTACTATGCAGGGTATATTTACTTTGTGTTGCATTTACTGAGAAGTAGAAAAAAGGTTGGTCTATACTTTCCAGGTGTTCCATAATTGTCTTTGATGTCTGTGAAACATCCTGTGTAAGTTGTTTCTGCTCAGTTTGTATTGCAAATGTTTTTGAAATGAATTTTAATCGGATTGATCTTATCATTTTGCTAAGGAAACCACTGATACACATTTCATAACATGGCATGCAAAATTTATTCTTTAAATTATAGAGTAATGATCAAAGTAGTACGTTATCTGGTTATAGTCACATTGGTTGTTCTGTGAAGGCAGTATGAGGTTTTGGAGGAATCTGGGACACAGATGATTAAATAAGACAGCATATGAGAAAATATCTACAGCAGAGCCTGGTGTGTATGTACACATACACATATACATACACCTGTTTTTTGCAGTTAGAAGGAAAACAATAATTTTTTCTTTTAAAGACTATATTTTACTATAAAAAGACTATATTTTAAAAATTAAAGCCTTAGTTTCTAGTCATGTATACTCTCTAGTAAGCTCTATTCAAATGACATAGATGACATTAGCTATTAGCTTTCCACATTTAGGAGAAACTAGTATCTATTAGAATAGTTCAAGTTTTAAATACAACTCAGAGATATTATTAGGACACTTCCTTAAACTTTCTTTTCTTTTTACATTCCTTCTTGCATTACATGCCATTTTGATTTCTTTCAAACATCTCTTTTTCTGAACAGGATGAGCCTTCAGGTTTCCTTCTACTTTTTCTTTTTTCTTTTTTTTTTTAAATTTTTTATTTGTTTTAATTAGTTACACTGACAGTACAATGACCTTGACATATCATACATTTGAATCAGATGGGATATAATTTCTCATTTTTCTGAGAGTACAGGTTGCAGAATCATATTGGTCATGCAGTCACATATACACACAGTAATAATAATGTCTATTTCATTCTACTATCCTTCCTATCCCCCCATCCCCTCCTTCCCCTCCCATCACTTCTCTCTACCTAATCTAAGGTAACATTATTCTTTTTTTCCCCTCACATCTTCATACATGTATTTTGTATAACGATGAGGGTCTCCTTCCACCATCCATGCAATTCCCCTTCCTCCCTCCCTTTCCCTTCCACCTCTCTTCCCTATCTAGAGGTAATCATCTTCCCATGCTCTTCTTCCCTACCCCATTTTGAGTCACTCCCCTTATATCAGAGAAGATATAGGACATTCGGCATTTGTTTTTTGGGGATTGGCTAACTTCACTTAGCATAATCTGCTCTAATGCCATCCATTTCCCTGCAAATGTCATGATCTTGTATTTTTTAGTGCTGAGTAATATTCCATTGTGTATAAATGCCACATTTATTTTTATCCGTTCATCCATTGAAAGGCATCTAGGTTGGCTCCACAGTCTAGCTATTGTGAATTGTGCTGCTATAAACATTGATGTGGCTGTGTCCCTGTAGTATGCTGTTTTTAGGTCCTTTGGGTATAGACCAAGAAGAGGAATAGCTGGGTCAAATGGTGGACCAGAGACTCTGCGTCTAATAGAAGAAAAAGTTGGTCCTTCTACTTTTTCTTTGGTTCCTTTCTTACTTCTTATATAACAACTCAGATTCCATAAAACTTTAGTTCATGGGCAACAACAGCAAGTAGAGGGTAATGATTAGGTCAGTGAAGTATGAGTCAGAGACCAGGCATGCCACCGAAACCAAGAAGGAATAAAGACTGTCAGTCTAAAGGCCTTCAAGCAATTAGGCACTAGAGCTATAGGAGTTGAACAATCAGAAAAGCAAAGGGTTAACAACCTGAAGACCAATAGGCAAAGAGAGAGCAGGGCAAAGTTGGCTAAACAAGTATATGGAAGAAATAGCAGGGGAAATACAAATGCTTTGTACTCTCAGTCACTTTCCCCTTCTCTTATTATGAAAATTCTAGTTTAATATTATAATGGCCAAGAATCCTACCAATAATCACAATTGCAACAGTTGGCTGGCTGACCAGTGAATGTGAAATGGAGAATAATCACAGTTTTTTGGGCTAAAGGATTTTCTACTTGTTGAAAGGAAATGAATCCAAATACATTAATTTGCCTTCAAAAGGAAGAAACTGATCATTACTTAATACAACTCCCCAAAATAGTATGCTTTCAGGAAGGAGCCAAAGCAATGCTTCTCCAAGTATATTCTGTTCACTTCTGCAATTTAGCTCAATATTCCTGATTTTTTTTTTTTTTAAGGATTCTGTGACCAAATATTTTGGGAAATGTTACATGACCTTCTCATTAGAAACATTAACATGTTAAAGGTTCTGGGAAGTCTTGCAATATGTGCATAAGCTCATTAAATTCTATTTACTTTTATAGTTAGTGCTTTTAATGTCCTGCTTAAGATATTTTTGCATAACTCAAAACTGCAGAAATATTTTCCTTTATTTCTTTCCCCTAGCTTTCTGATTCTGAGTTCTATGGTTAGCTCTATGATCTAGGTCTATTTATTTTTGTGTAAAAAGTCCTTTTCTCCTTCATAAGAAAATTCATGTTTTAGCAACATGTTAAAAAGACTACCCTTTTCACATTGAATGGACTTACCACCTTGTCAAAAATCAATTAACCTAGTTTGGTGTGGTGGCGTATGCCTGTAATCCCAGTGGCTCAGGAGGTTGAGGCAGGAGGATCACGAGTTCAAAGCCAGCCTCAGCAAAAGCGAGGTGCTAAGCAACACAGTGAAACCCTGTCTCTAAATAAAATACAAAATAGGGCTGGAAATGTGGCTCAGTGGTCAAGTACCCCTGTGTTCAAATCCTGGAACCCCCCCTACCAAAAAAATCAATTACCCTTATATGTATATGTCTATTTCTGGTTACACTATTCTATTCCACTGATTCATATGACTATATATAGCAATACATGAGCTTACTGAAGCTTTATAGTTAAGTTCTGAAATCATGTATTCCACCTTGCTGTTCCTTTTCAAGATTATTTTATAATCAACTTGTTGATTTCTTCAACATCTACTAGAATTTTAATAGGAGTTGCACTGTATCTACATATAGATGAATTTAGAGAGAACTGGCATCTTAACAACATTGAAGTCTGGGTTTTTTTGAGGTTTTATTTGTTTTTTGCTTGTTTGTTTTGGTACTAGGGATTGAGCTCAGGGTTGCTTTACTACTGAGTTACATTGCCAGTCCTTTTTTATTTTGAAACAGGGACTCACTAAGTTGCTGATACTGCCTTCAAACTTGCTAAGGCAATCCTCCTGCCTCATCCTCCTAAATTGCTGGGATTACAGGTATATGCCAATATGCCTGGCCAATTTTGAATTTTATAATCCATGATCATGGTATATATATTACACTTTTTATTATAGGCTTCTCAAATTTTTCTTAGAATATTTTGTAGTCTTCAGTGTAGATATTTTGTGCTCTTTTTTAAGGTCTTATTTCTATGTATTTGATATTTTTAATGGTGATATTTTCACTTATTTTCTAACTTCAGCTGTTCAAAATATTTCTAAGGATAATATTGACTATAACCTGTAGCCTTGTTAAATTCATTAATTAATTCAAGTAATTTTAAAAACAGATTCTACAGGGTTTTCCTGTGTACACAGCCACATCATGTATGAATGACAATTTTACTTCATTTCTGAAATTTAGGCCTTTTATTTATTTATTTTTGCCTTGTTGTACCAGCCCTGTACTAAGCATTTAATATATGTTACCTCATTTAATCTTTATAACAGTGTTATTTCTAATTAATAGATGCTATAATTTGGATCCTAAATGTTCTTGGGGGGCGGGGGGCAAGAGCTAAAGACTTAAGTTATCTTGGTGCAATTGGGAAGAAGTGGGGCCTAGTGGGAGGTCTTCTGGGCATTGAGGACATGCCACAGAGGGAACTGGGGGACCCTGGTTTCTTCCTCTGTATTTCACAAGCATCCATGAGGGGAAGAGTACTGCTATGCCAAGCGCTCTCACCATGATGTGCTCTCCCTACTCCCCCAGGTAATAAATTTGCCTATGCATGAACTAACACTTTCAAAACTGTAAGCCAAAACAAACATTTTCACTTTGTAAGTTGGTTATAAAGGTATTTTGTAATAGTAACAGAAAGACAACTAACACAACAGTTAGAATATGAGGCTCAGAAAGGTTCAATGGGTACTAAAGTAATGGTAGTCATCAGGGACTGGGAGGCAGAGGAAATAAGAAGTTGTTATTTAGTGGAACTGTATGTTTCAGTTTTGCATTATGGAAAAGTTCTGGAGTTCTATTGCACAACAGTGTGAATCCACTTAACACTACTGAACTGTACACTTACAAAATGGTTTTCGGGGCTTAGGGTTGTGGCTTAGCGGTAAAGCGCTCCCTAGCATGTACGAGGCCTTGGGTTCGATCCTCAGCACCACATATAAATAAATAAAATAAAGGTATTGTGTCCAAATACAGCTAAAAAACAAATATTTTAAAAAATGGTTTTAGATGGTGAATTTCATGTTTTCAAATCTTAAAAATAACTTTTTAAAACTTTAACACAAATTTCATTATAAATTCTAAAAAACCAAGAGCTATGCTGAAACTGTTTTTAACCTATCAGATTGACAAAACTCCAAGTCTGATAACACTCTCAATTGGTCAAAATATGGGAAACAGTGCCCTTATATGTTACTAGGAAAGTACAAATTGGTACAATCTCTATGGAAAGCAATTAGGCAATATCTTTGATCCTGTTTGATCCAGCAATTCTACATGGGGAATTCAATCATAAAGATACACTGTACACATGTGTGAAATGATATATACACAAGGCTATGAACTTCAGCATTATTTATAATAGGAAGGCACTGTAAATACCAAATGCCCACTGCTATGTGACGGGGTATATAAATTATGGTGTATCCTTACAGTGGAATATATTTAGCTACTTAAAAATGAGGACGCACACTATGTACTGATAGGGGAAGATAGTCAACATATGTTACAAGTGAAAAAATTTGGAACAGTATGTAAAATATAATGTGTAAAAAAGGGGGGTTAAGAATCTATTTATACTTTTATAAATTCTTGCATATATGTTAAGAAGTTTTACAAGGATACATGGAAAAATAATAGCATGGTTTAGGGGCCCTGAATGGAAATTAAATGCACAGGAGACTGGCTGGGGTAGGAAGATTTTTAAGTGTATACCTACGTTTTAGTCTTGGAACCATAGGACTATATAATTTATTAAAAAATTCCTATACTTAGAAATATATTTTAATTACAACAATTGACACTAATCTATTCACACAACTATTTACCAAGTGCTTACTATATATTAACTAGACACTATTCTAGGCACTGGTAATATAGCACTGAATAAGACAAAGTTCTTGCCCTTTTGGAACTTATATTTTAGAAGGAAAGACCCCCAAAATATATGTATATATGCACACATTTATATAAATAAATGATACATATATATAAATATATATTATATACCCAAACACTTTATAATATTTATAAGATAAATTAAATAATGCCCAGTAGCTATTTTTAAAAAAAGGAAAAAGGAGTGATGTGGTAGAAGAGGAATAGTGGTGCTATTTTGTCTAGGGTAGTCTGGGAGGGCTTCCCTGAGGAGGAAGTATGTGAATAGATATCTGAATATCTGAAACAATGGGGTGGCTTGAGGGGGGAAAGCTTTCTAGACAGTAAAAGTCCTAAGGCAAGATGTGTTCAAGAAACAACAAACCGAGTAAAGAAAACAATGGTAGACAATGATGTAAAACAGATGCTCAGAAGCCCGTTTTCATAGGCTTTGTAGGGCATGAGCAATGGCTTGGCAGCCATTGGAAGCTTAAAAAAATTCCCAAAGGGGCATGGTTAAGACTCAGCCAATATATACCTATGTCTTCCAGGTAAATAACTAAAATATTTCAAACCTAGTCAGGAAAAAGCTGCTTCCTTGGTAAAAGTGGCTCATGCATCTTTTCCCAAGACACCTTTACCCACTCCCTATTCTTGCCTCATGAACCAACAACTAAATAAGTAACCAGGCCCAGAAGAGGTTATTGACTTGGTGAAGTTAATCAGCCCAGGAACCTAGAATCACCCAGATGTGAGATTTGGCAACCTAAACAGTGTGCAAAGGTTTTCATTTACAATACAGATCTAGAACCTGCTTAGAACAGTGTGTCCTGGGCTTCCTGAAGCCCAATACTATGGTCTCTATACCCACATGATACATCAGGAATGATAAACAGGTTAGAGAAATAGACTCCATGTCCCTAAGATCTGAAATGACATTAGAGGAAAGGGGAAATTCAGTGAACTTCTGCATAAACAGTTTCTCTCCTTAGGACTCTCCCACTGATTTGAAAGGTTACTGGCTAACAGCCAGTTTTTACAACTTTTATATATTAACTACATCAAACTTTATTTCCATATCCAAAGTCATTTGTCATGCACCAGGAGTTTTTTTTTTTTCTTTTAAATATATTATGGTAAGAGGGAAACAAAACATCAATCTTTGCAGCACCAAATACGACCTTAACATTCTCATATTTGCACTCAATAAAGTCAATATGTTTGTGAAACAATGTGCAGTTCCTGGACTCCTAATCGCAAATTAGAATGAGAAAAGCTAAAACGCAGAAACTCTACTATCACATGAAACTTATTTTACATACTAAAATACTGGGAATTTCATCTGGGAAATCAATACAAATGTCAAAATCTTACCAAAACAAAACTGTTTTCTCCAAAGTTGCATGAAATTTCTCAGGCTGTTCCCACTTCCATCCATTTCACAAAGTTCTTCTCTTTGAAAATACATTCTGCTACTCTGAAATCTAGGATCCTAACGTTTTGTCACAACATTTTTAGTTCTACTTTGTTCTCATTCATTTACTTTCTTTGATCATAAACCCTCCAGTTTAATTACCCCTGAGTAACATTTGCTAACACGAATTCATAGCATGAACCTAAAGGAAAAGCAACTGGAAGGGATGTGGAGAGAAAGCCAAATAGCATTTACAAAGAAATCAATCTCTGGACAACAGACATATATTCACTCCTTTCTATTTTCTAACTGTAAATACCTTCACTCAACATAAGACAAGACATTAAAAATCATTTTCTGCTAGCAGGACCTGCCTTAGCAGAACACTTGCTGAAACACTCCACAGCTTTCCTTTTCATTTTAAAAATACAACTACTTGTGCAATGCTGAAACTTTCAGCAGGTCTAGTACACAAGATTAAGAGCCAAGCAGGAACTTGATTTACTCTCACAGAAATTATTCTTACAATCCTTTTTATATGATAATGTTATAATAAATTTTAAAAACTACTTACACCAAGCTGAAGTCTGGACAAACAGCATGAAATAACCAGCAGCCAACTATTTCCTCACGGACTAAACTTTGTCCTCTTCCTGGCAGTTTCTGGATCAGGTTCACACTGATACGCATTGACAGTGGCCTTGGAAGCTACCACCCAACAAGCAAGGTGGGAGGGTTTGTTAAGTCAACTCCTGCTCCATAACTGCTTATCAGCAACTTCTCAAAGGTCAAGTTAAATGTGTTTAAAGAGACAAACTTAAGGAAGATTACAGGGAAAGCCTGAAAAATCTTATCATTTCTGATGACTGAGCTTTGCTTTCAGAGTGGATTTCTTTTCCATATGTTCCTGGGGCTTTAAAAAAAAAAAAAAAAACAAGAAAGAAAGAAAGGATGGTCTTGTAAGCTATAGTTACTTTGCTGTCTTCCTTTTAAAAAAGGTCTCCCTCTTCTTCCTCAGGCTCTATATATTGTGCAGTCTGACAAAAAGAGGCCAGAAAATTGCTTGTATTCCATTTCCCTCCTCCATCTCCATTCTCCAATTCTTTTGCTAGTGAGAGAAACAATGCAAAATTCTTGGCAAAGTTAAGCACTTTCTGACATTCAAACCACCTGCTGATCTAATGTAAAGTGAGAAACTTGGATCCCAAATTCTGTTCTTTGCAAGATAAAAATGTCATGCTGCTTCATCCCCTTTCACTTCTCTAAGCGTTTTTCTCTTCTGAGCTACTATGTGTCTGTAATTTGTACCATTACCCTTTGAAGTAGGAACAATTCATAATGTACTCACTGCACTAATCACCTTATAAACATTCTTATTCTCTCACAGGCAATACATTCTGGGATCATCTTCAATTTTTAGTCTAATACTCTGTATACAATTGGACTCCTTCAGTATCCTGGTGATCCTCTGCCATGACTTTCCTGCAAAGATGTCCATGTTCTAATCATTGGAGTCTATGAATATACTATGTTACATAGCAAAAGGGACTTTGTAGATGTGGTTAAGGTTAAGAACTTTGAGAGGGGGCAATTATCCAGATGGGTACAACCTAATCACATGAATCCTGTAAAGGTAGTAAATCCTTTCCAGCTGTGGTCAGGGAGGTAAAGGATTCACTAGCTCTTCCTCTTGCTGGCTTTGAAGATGGAGGAGGAGAACCACAATCTGAGGAATACAGGTGACCTCTGAAAGCTAAAAAGGCAAGGAAACAGATTTTCCTCTAGAACCTCCAGAAAGGAACACAGCCTGATAAGACTTTGATTTCAACCCAGTGAGACTCATGTTGGATTTCTGTCCTACAGAACTGAAAGATAATAAACTTGTATACTTTTAAGACACAAGGTCTATAATAATACTATAGCAGCAATAGAAAAATAACCACATTATTTAAAATGCAATTTTAAAATATAATACTGAGTAGAATACTCCAAATAAATTATGATGAAGAAAAAAATGTGAACTATCAAGTTCCTTAATCTGGATGCTGTAAGTTTATTGTTTTAGATTTTTAATGCATTATACTTTTTGTTTTATTTTGTTTACAGTACTGGGGCTTGAATCCGGGGTGCCCTACCACTGAGCTCCACCCCCACCCCTTTTTAATTTTTATTTTGAGACAAGGTCTTGCTAAAGTGCCAAGGCTGGACTTGAATTTGTGATCCTCCTGCCTCAGCCTTCTCAGTAACTGGGATTATAGCATGTACCATCATGCCGGGCTTAATGTATTATACTCTTAACTTAGCAGACTCTTGGGTCTTTGTCACATGATCTATATCAAGTCAGGTACCTGACTCATTCCTCCTTTTTTTCTTTCCTGTGTTGGGATCCAACACATACAAGTTTCCTGACTGCAAATCTTGGTTCAATCATCTATAGGTGACAGAAGAAATCTGAATGTTGCCTAAACATATAAATATACTCCATATTACTCAGTATGGGAGAAATGGAAATTAAAAGTAGAGTGACATCATTAAACCTATATTTTAACATTAAATTGGCAAAGTTCAAAGTTTCATAAAACATAATGTTGGTGAGATTATGGGGAAATAACAGAGGATAAATTGATAAACCTTCAAGAGTAAATGGGCAAATTATTAATATATATGCTTTTTCATGCAGCAATAACTAAAAACATATTTGCACATGGATATTCACTGCCACATTGTTGCCAAAGGAAAAGATATCAATCAGGAAGAAACTGATAAATTATAGTATAGGTATAAAATGGAATAAAGAAATAAAAAATATGGTAAAGCACATCACTCGAGAGGCCTCTTTCTTTTCCACTAAAGACTAAATGGAGGGGCTAGGATTGTGACTCAGTGGTACAGTACTTGCCTACCACGTGTGAGGCCCTGGGTTCAAACCTCAGCACCACATAAAATAAATGAATAAAATAAAGCTACTGCATCCATCAAAATAAAAAAAAAAAGACTAAATGGAATTGGATAACATAAGTCAAAATTTTCACACAAGATAGTACTTCTGAGTTAAAGGTTTTTGGGATTCCATTTACAATCATGCTTCTCAAACAGCTGAAGCAACAGATAGATCTTTATGTAGTATCAGCTTTATTTGGAAGAAAATACAGTGAAACAGAGAAAGATACAGAATTCACATGAGCTTTAAAGACAGATCCCAAGATTCAAGTGTAGAATGTCTTCATATGATGTCACTTTCCTATTTCTAGGGCTACAAATTCACTTTCCACTTTATAAGGAGGTACCTGAATACAATCTTGAGAAGCACTCATATAATGACCAGTTATGTTGAAATGTGTGTTTGTTACTAAAACTCAGGATATATGTAGTTTAAAAAAATAACTTTGTGAATTGTGGCCTCACAATGAAAATTACAATAAATATTTCACATTCAAAGGAGAAAAATGAAGAAAAGTCCACTATTTGTTAATGAGCCCAACTAATATAAACATAGAGGAATGTCAGTGTTGACTATATCAAGAGACTTAATCAAGACTATATGATAATGATAAATTTATACTGAGTCTCAACCAATGTAAATATGTATTATGATATGTACATATCTGTGTGCACATGTATATATACAAATACATATGCATATACATATACTGTCACATACTATAAGTATCAATAAAATAAAGTGGTGACTATGTTTCAAATTCTAATTTATATTAAAAATGTGAAAACATGACTTATGTATAGTGCATAGTATGCCAGTAAAATGGAAATGTAGTTTTCATCTATAATTTTCTGCCAAGTAAATTAAAATAGTTTGGCATTAGATTTTCATAAGAATGAGCTTGAAAACTTTGCTCTGATATTTTCCATCTCATTTTAAACAGCCTCTCAAGCAAGTAATGATTGCTTTTAAATCCTTTCTGTAAGAAATCCATTAAATCAGTAACAGTAGAAATAATATATAAAAGTGCATTGAAAATTTCATGAAAAAAATGATGCCAGGTTAGAGGGGGTTTTTTCCTAAAATTAATTGCTTAATTTGATGTCATCTGAATAGAGAAATCAATATAGTTATTCATTACCTTAATATAATTCTGATAATTAGAAACATTTACTCTTTAAAAGAAAAACAATTTTAAGAAGGATCAAAATAAACTAGCTTCTTTTCTAAATGTTTGGATTTCTAAACTAAAAGTTACTTACATAGCAAATAGCTTTCATTACTCCATCTTCTATGTATTACGTGAAATTACCTCTTGACGCTAAGAAACAAAAAGCTAATGCAATACCAAACCTGGAAGACTGAATTGCAGCTCTCATAAGTAATTCATTTAGCCCAGGCTGTGGCTTTCACAATTAATTACTATGGGGACATGTTGTCACTTCTTGACATCTCCTGCTGCCTACTGCTGTTACATATGTGAGAAATTCTGACATTATCATGTTTGGAGAAAGCAAGTCTGAACTGATATCCTAGGGAATAATAAATAATTTTCTTTTCCAACTTGACATTCATACTCCTGAGATTGGTAAAATTTTCAATGATTCTCTTATTTTAAGTAAAAATTCAGAGAATATGCATTGATAAAAGCACTCTAGATTGTCAGTTAAACAGAATAACTAATATCACTATATAATTTGTATTACATAGAAGGGTAAAGGAAACATGTACCAACAACCAGCAATTCAACTTCCAGGCACACATTCTAGCAAAGCTTCCCATCCAGTGTGCTGAGGTGCCTTACCTAGTATGTAATGAACAAGCCCAGATATGGAACTCAGCCCTCCAGTCACGCAAAAGCTCCCATGTCAGTTACACAGCTTCTTTCTTTAATCCAATGTGTTGTATAAATATTAGCTATCATTTTCTATGTGTATTATGATATGGAAAACATTAAGAAACATTGATAGATAAGTCCTTGCATATGTATGGCAAACACATATACAAAAATACATGTGTATATAGGAGCAACGTTTGTAATAAATAAAACCAGGAACATCCTGAAAGTCCGTCAGTCAATTCATCTGCTAAAAAATTCTGGAATGTTCATACAATGCAATACTACACACCAGTGAAAACTAACAAGCAGTAGTTAAATACATTGACATGGATAAATCTAAGGCTAAAATGTTGAGCAATTTAAAAAAAGACAAAATATTATTTCATTTTATAAAGTCCCCAAACACATAAAAACTAAGTAACACATAGGTCAGGGATAAATATATATGTGATAAAACCACTAAGAAAAAAATTACTAATTATTATTACAAAATTCAGAACTTTGGTTACCTCTGCAGGAGACCAGAGAGGAGTACATAGGAGATATTAGCAGGAACGGTCATATTGCTTTCTTAAACTGGGCTGTAGATATACACATGTTTATGTAGTTATTCCATAAATATTTCAATAAATATCATGGTGTGAGGGGGTGCTGGGGATCACTAGCACTGAGCTACACCTCTAGTCCCTATTAAACATCTTTTTAAACAGCTTTACTTTGTCTAAAGGTAGATAGTGAATGAATCCACCATCTCTAAGGCAGAACAAGGTCTCTGCAATACAAGAAACACAAAACAAAACAAAAACACATTATCCAGAACCTTTCACAAAGTCCTTCTTATACATTTCCAACAATATGAAAGCTCCCGAAATAACTATACTTAAAACTAAATCCAATATTCTGTCATTTTATGAGGCACCATATGTGTAAATTTTAACATTAAATGAAATATGGATTTAAATATTCAGGACTGAATAAACTGCCAGCTTAGCAATAGAGTAACTGTTCTTGCTATTTTTCTAAACAGTTAACATTTCATTGTGTATTTAGACCACACAAAAGACATTGACAGAATGACAATACTTTAATTCATCATGTATATTCAACAATGTTTCCTTAGTCAAATGTCTATCTGTTTGTTAATGTCATTTAAGGGCAGGTTTATAAAGCTTCAAGAGCAAGAACTGGGTATATATCTACCAAGGAAAACACTGAAAATGTTTTAAGAATTCCTGCCTGTACTCTGTCCTGTATTTTATAGGGTAGACAGTAGGAAACCATTTTTCTTTTTTTATTCTAATTTGTTATATATGACAGCAGAATGTATTATAATTTATATTACACATACAGAGCATATTTTTTCATATCTCTGGTTGCATACAAAGTATATTCACACCATTCGTGTCTTCATACGTGTACGTAGGGTAATGATGTCCATCTCATTCCACCATCTTTTTTATACCCTTTGCCCCCTCACTTCCCCTCACTCCCCTTTGCCCTATCTAGACTTCATCTAATCTTCCCATGAGGAAGCCATTTTTCTAAGCACTGGATATTTTGCCAATCCAAAAAGATACAATAAACCACAAAGGTATAAATTTCCAAATTAATTAAATATATTACTTTTTTGCGGGGGGCAGTAACAGGAATTGAACTCAGGGCACTCAGCCACTGAGCCACATCTTCAGCCCTATTTTGTATTTTATTTAGAAACAGGGTCTCACTGAGTTACTTAGTGCCTTGCCGTCTCTAAGGCTGGCTTTGAACTCACAATCCTCCTGCTTCAGACTCCAGAGTTAATTATTATTATTTTTTATTTGAAATATAAAATAAATCCAGTGTGAGCTTTTCCTTTAGTATTAAAACAAATAAAATTAAGAGTTACTTAAAAACAGATGGGTTAATGTTTACACGAAGGCAATTTTTTCCCTTTGTTAGTGTGTGTGTGTGTGTTTTTTTTTCCTTTAAAGTTTTAATGGTTGAATGACCTTGCTGGAATTCCCCTGTCAGCTCTGGAGTATCTATTTGGAACTTTCAAATAGAAACTACTTTCACATGATACATGAGAATGGCATGCCAAGTGGTATCTGTCTCTTGCACCTTGGAACTTTGATATTAGATGGCAGGTGAATCAATAAACTTTACACAAATGAAAGGCTTTATATTTTAACTCTTAGGACATTTAAGATGATTTAAAATAAATGTGACATTATATATTTATAGGGTTAACTGTACACAGAAAGACTTTATATATTTACCAAATTCAAGAAATTCACCCTTCATAGAGCTTCAAGCCATCAAAGGCAGGCTCATTTTCAATTCTTTCAAACAATGAATATAGCATGCTCAGGTGAGAATCTAAATTGATATTTGATTCCTGTTAACTTAATGTAACTGCCAAAAATCTAAATATTAGAAAGCCTTTATTGTTTTTTGCTTTATTTCAGAATTTCTAAAAATATCTATTTTCACACAGAGATATTATTTCAGATTGCCGGTGAAAGGGCTCATGAGAAACCTGTCCTTTCCAGTATAAGCTAGTTTATGAAGCCAACCCTGTACCACTGAAAATCAATAAAGAGTCATAAGTAACAGTGTGAACAATTTAGAGTAGAAACAGAACATTTACCCCATTTAGCCACAACTCTGGTTTCACTGGTGGCACTTTTCTCCCTCATTTTCAGGTGAAAGCAAAGCAAGTGTTGCCCAGGAATTGTAGCCCTGTCTATTTATCCTACTCTCAAAAGGTGCTTTCAGAACAGAAAAAGAATGTAACATTTCACAACTGGAGTTTCTACAGACTATTTTAGTGTTTGAGAAGTTGAGGTGGAGAGCACACTGAGTAGAGAAAGGAGTAGAGTATCAGAGAAAGTTTGTATCAGAAAATGCTGTTTTAAAAATATTTTTTCCTAGAATATCTCAATGTCTACTTTGTAACAGTGGCTGGAATCTTCTTAAGAATACAGGGTTTTGGAGGAAAAAAAATTAAACTCTTAGATGATAAATAAAAATTACACAAGGCCCCTATTTGGGTTAAATTCTTGTATGAGGCCCTAACAGATCAGGCTAAAAATCAGAATAGAGTCACCTAGACTATAGTTCCACTAAAATGTTCCTCTGAGTTTCTGCGAAATCAGGATTAGAAAGATAACAGCCAAATCTCCCTAACAGACCAGTTTCAATTGGCAGGATAATGAAGTTTCCTCCACAATAATCCTTACCCCCACCCCCACCCCCAAAAAAAAGAAAAAGAAAGTAACCTGAAGTAACCTGATGTTAATCAATCATTTATTCTTTTACTCTGTTCCACCCTACGAAGAAAGTAACTTTGAAATGATTATTTTACTTTTGTTTCTTAGTTTTGCTTTCTTCAAGCCTGTCTATAAAACTAACCTCTTCTGCTCAGCTCATCAGAACATCTATTCTATTTTATAGGATGAAGTGTCACCAAATTCTACAATAGAAAATAAAGCCAATTAAGATCTTTAAATTGTTGTAATTTTCTTCTTTGACAAGCATGACATCACAGTAATTACAGAACTAAATTAAAGGCCTGGTCATTGTCCTTCCTTGCCCAAGCTGAGAAAGGTTTCTTCCCTACTGCCTCCGATTTAGGAAAAAGCAGTGAATGGATACTAATTCCATATATAACTGCAATCCTGATTTTTCAAATAAAGCTGGACTAAAAATGTAATAATTAGGAGCAGCGAGGGTGAAAAAATATTGCTTTCTTGCAAGAACTTCTTCCATTTCTACCTTCCTATTCCAATGTAATTAGCAAAAAGAAAAAACTGATTTTTGGAAATATTAATAAAATACTTAACATAAAGAGGTTAATTAACTCCTAACCTCTACTAAGTATTCTTAGGAACTCCTACACTCCACTATAATTAATTCTTAACCTCTACTAAGTATCTCTTTGTATGCTAATGAGCTGACCTATGGCTGGCAGCTCTTAGGGAGCTTCAGGAGATAACAGAGCTTGTCAGTAGAAAGGCAACTTTCAGGGAGGGAAGAGCAGAAGGATAAATAGGCCAGTGATGTAATCAGCCATGCCCACGTGATAAAGTCTCCATAAAACCCCAAAGGAGGCAGTTTTCAGAGTTTCCTCAATAAGTGAACACATGGAGGTTTCCTGAGTATGATACCCCAGTAAGAACATGAAGCCCCTTCCTATGCACCATGCCCTATGCATCTCTTTAGCTGTATTCTTTGTGATATTCTTTATAATAAACCAATAAACACCAAAGTAATTGTAACTCTGAGTTCTGTGAGCCATTCTAGCACCCTGAAGAGGGAGTTGTAGGAACCCTGACTTACAGTCAGTCAGAAACACAGGTAAAACAGCTTGGGCTTGCAATTGGCATCTGAAGTTGGGGAACAATCCCTGCTATCTCCAGGTACAGTCAGAACTGAATTGAAGTGAAGGATATCCAGCCTAGTATCTGCTGGAGCATTGATTGCTTTGGTGTGTGGGGGAAACCATACATTTGTTCACAAAAGTCTTCTGGGTTGATTGTTGTTGAGTGAGAGTATAAAAGAAAACAACTAAGCGCATGTATGAAGGCACGAATGGTGTGAATATACTTTGTATACAACCAGAGATATGAAAAACTGTGCTCTATATGTGTAATATGAATTGTAATGCATTCTGCTGTCACATAACAAATTAGAATAAAAAATTAAAATACAATAAAATAAAAAATAAAAGAAAATGAGTTTGAGTTTGTTTATTCTACTCACTTTTTATAAAAGCTATTCACTCTATAGATGTCTCAAAGGGTATTAATAAAAATGTTGGCATCTGAAAGAGAAAGGGGTGGAATTTCAAGAACATCTTTTCTTTTGGTTATAAATATATTTTGGCTCAAATATAGCCAAATATATTTATAAAAAAAAATCCCAACAAAAAGTTATTTTCAATACAAAGATTTTTATGTGGCTTTATTAAAGAGTAAACTCTCAAATGCAAAATCAAGAAGCATTTTGACTTCTAAAACCCAATTGCATTTTCTCAAGTAAGGAAAAATACACTCAGTTCCTTCTGTTGAGAACTTTCTCTTATTTACCTCCTAGATCCTAATGACTCCCAAATTGATGTCTTCTGTTCAGATCTCTCTCTTTTCTTTAAATATTTTTGAAATATCTTAGCCAAATATGTAATAATAGCAATATAGTAAGCTAAACACTGTTCTGAACACTTAATTCTCATAAAACCCTATGAAAACTCTCCAGTTTGAAGATACACTCTATTGTCCTCATTTTATAGATCAGGACCTGGAAGCAAAGATAATTAATATTGCATTTGCAATAAAAAGCATTTGTGTCAAGACTAAATAATTTGATTTGGGGATTTCTTTTCCCTCCCCTCCTTCCTTCCTTCCTAAAATTTCTTTAGGAGGCCTTCCCAAAGGAAGAAAGCTATATGTGATTTTATTATTTTCATTATATATTTCCATATTTTCTACAGGATATTCCTAATCTAGTGATTCTCAACTAAGATCTATGACCAGCCAGCACCAACATCACTAGGGAACTTGTTAGAAAGTTCTCAGGCCCCTAACTAAACCCAATGAATCAGACATTCTAGGGCAGGACCCAGGAATATGGTTCATTAAAACTTGCATGCACACAGGCTGTGCTTTCTTCTCCAGGGTGATTCTGACACACACTAAAGTTTGAGAACCATTTTCCTAATTTGTAATGTACCAAGAAGTTACAGTTGGCCATATATTTCATATATCAAGGTATAATTAGATATTTTTGTTAATATTATTGTATCTCTTAGAAGGGGGAACTTGCTTGAAGTCATTTCACAAATACCTTTATTAAGCACTTCCCATATGCCAGAGAATGAATGTGAAAAATTAGTAGTCTAGTAAGATAAGCAAAAATCTAATGATTATGATACCAAGTGGGTAACACAGTAATAGTGATATATCAGATGGTGAGGAGGGGAGAACTGGAATAGGTCCACCACAGTGTCTTGAATTCTTAGGAACTCCTACACTCCACACTTCTGGGAAACATTGTTTCTTGGAAGCATATCCTACTGCCCTAACCTAGGAACCCATACCCAAAACAGGAACATTGTCATAGCAGAATTTCCTGTGCTCTAGTGATTAATAAACTCAGTAAGGTCCTTCCTCCTTAGAATCAACAGGCTATGAGGGACCAGTAAAGAAAGCAGCCAATCTAAGCTGCCTCATCATCCAAAGAAACTTCCAATTTTAGTCCACAAGTAATTATAATAATTCACCCTTTTCCCAATACTACTTCCTGTTTTTCATGATTGTAACAGATATTTCAAAAATATTTGAAGTATAAACTTTTTTAACATGTTCTACACCTTTCCAATTTCACATTCCCCTATTAATTTAATAGTTATTCTGAATTTAATATTCATCACTGAAAAGAAGCAGTGGTTCTGGAGGGTCATGTGGCTCAATTGGAGGAGACAGCTTACATTATATTTTCATGAAAATATAAAAGGTGCATTTGAAACTTGTGATTACTCAATATTTTTCTAATAGTCAATGTCTTTATTATTTTTTAATATGAAATTCAGAAAGCATATCCATATGTCTTATTAAAGTTTTATATTCATTTAATATTTGATTTTTCTCACTGGCTATAAACAAGGGATAGGCCTTCTAATAATCATACTACTTTGACAATGGTCAGTTTTCCTTGGAGAACTTTATTATCTATTTTCTTACTGTCCAAAATACCATCTCACACTGATTATTTGCATATAATGCTGTAATTTCCTTGCATCAAGATGATTTTGATTTCAATACAGGGTACTTCCTCAATTGATATTCCATATGTAATGACTTGGTAAGTGTTGTTAATTTGTTTAAGAGCACCTGGATTGTATTTTATGCCCTTCCCAGGGTAGCACAAAGTAGGAAATGTCTGTATCGTATAAATCCACTTCTCCACTGAGCAATTTTCATCCTAATTTGTAATGTACCAAAAAGTTACAGTTGGCCATATATTTCATATATCAAGGTATAATTAGACATTTTTGTTAATATTATTGTACCTCTTAGAAGGGGGCACTACAATCTCCTATAGAATCCTGCTAGGGACAGAGCCAGAAGGGTGATTCCCATTCTCTATTCAGGCATCTCTGAATAACCCTTGAAACACACACACTTGCAGAGACAGACTCACAGCAAAACAGCCAAAGAGATAAAATTAGCACTGAGACCTGAGCCTTCATTTTCCATTGGCATCTTGGAGACTGAAAAGAAGCAGTGGTTCTGGAGGGTCATGTGGCTCAACTGGAGGAGACAGCTTACAAGTAAATGCCCTTCTCCTTGGCCTACAGCCTATGGCCAACTGTCAATCTTCCGAGTATCCAGGAGAGAAATAACTTCATGTGAAAAAATGGAATTCAAAAAGAAAAAAATGGAATTCAAAAATCCCAAGGTTTCCCCAGTCTCCTGAAACTATTTGTGACACCAAGGAATAGTGGTTATTTACCCATTGCCTTTCTAAATAACATTCAGGCTCTTAAAAGAGTGATAAGTTTTACATCTTGTACTCAATATGATTTATTTGTCTATTTATTGATTTATTTGCAGTACTGAGGATCGAACCCAAGGACACTCTGCTACTGAGCAACATTTCCATCCCTTTTTACTTTTATTTTTTTTGGGGGGACAGGGTATTGCTAAATTGCTGAAGCTAGCCTCAAGCTTGCAATCCTCCCACCTCAGCCTCCTGAAAAGCCAAGATTACAGGCATACACCACCAGGCCTGACTCAACATTAGTTTTTGAGATTGACCCATTTGATACAAGAAGCTCTACAATTAATTCACTATTGAATTTTATTCGAATAAATAAATAATCCAGCAAAGCTCCCTTATTCTCCTCTTGGTAGAAATTTAAGCTGTTCCCTATTTTTTTTCGTTTAAAACAATGAAGTGGACATTTTTAATAGGTTACTCAGTAAATATGAAAGACTACCCCAATACCCACTCCCTTTTACTTGCAACCAAAAGTACAGAAATTCTTCCATAATGGTTGAATGAAAAAGAAAAGAGAGTCTAAACTCTAGTTCAAAACTAGTGAGCCAGACTCTAATCTGGGGGATTGAGAACTCTTTGAGACATCAGGGAACCCAGATGTCTGAGGGCCTCCCTGGGCTGACATAAAAATAAATAAAGATGAGTCTATGGCTGAGCATAGACAAATGGAATTGTTAGATTAACAAAGAAGGGAGGAAACAAAGGGTACCACTACCAGGAGTGCCCTGGTCCTGGTGTTAGCAACGGATCTGGGCCTGGAGTCTGTGGATCGAAGCAGTTTCTTTCCTTCCCCTAGTGCCTTACATTGTTTGCTTCATATGAGAGAATGGTAGGTAAAGTGGATAAGGTTTTGTAATTGTAACTCTGCCCAATTTTCTGTATTTCCCTTGAAATTTTTATGAGCACTGTTATGGGTTCAGTTGTGTCCCCTCAGAAGATAAGTTGCAGTCTTAACTCCTAGTACCTGTAAATGGACCATCATTTGAACATAGGCTCTTTGCATATTAAAACAAAGTCATGTTAAAATTATAGTAGGCTCTAATCCATTATGACTGGTGTCCTTACAAAAAGAAAGACCATGGTAGTATAAGAAGCCCCAGACCTCATGTCCCACAGAGACACCAACTTAGTAATATATGGTTGAAAAAGCCGCAGAAGAACTCCCCAGTTAAGAAGTCACAAGAGGGGCTGGGGTTGTGGTTCAGCGGTAGAGCTCTTGCTTAGCACTTGCGAGGCCCTGGGTTTGATCCTCAGCACCACATAAAAATAAATAAATAAAGATATTGTGTCCAACTAAAAAATAAATATTAAAAAAAAAAAAAGAAGTCACAGGAATCCCATGTAAGCTCAAAGCCAAGAGCAGCCACACCGAAAGAGGTATGAAAAGTCATTTCTGCAATGGCCCTCCCCACAAGCCAGCCTAACTTTTTAAAAATGGAAGTAAACACACAACTCAAGGAGTTGAACATGCATCCAAAGTTTTAGTTTTTGGAGGGATTGTCCAAGGGAATGGCTTCCATCTTGCCTGAGCTGGAGCACTGATAGAGTCAGCATACTCTGGATGCTTGGAGGCCACTGAAAACAGGAGAGAGCTTAGCAGTTAAATTTAGATATAGCCCCTAAAAACCTATAGTACAAACAGATAGAAGTTGGCAGACCTTAGAGCAATTAGGAGAAAATGCCCAACCCTGACTTCTCCCTCTAAAGGGAAAGGAAAGAGAAGAAAGTTGTCCAATTTCCCAGATTTTCAGGGGAATGTCTGTAGGACTGGTTTCTATCAAGCCTGACTTGGAGTGCCAACAGAATTGGGAACTTTGGATGCCTAGGAGATGGTGAGAAAAAAAGAAAGCTTTAAGGAGCTTGTTGGAGCACCAGAGAAGATGCAATGCCATAGAAACACACCAGAGGGAGCAACATATCACTACAAGTTAATGAACAGAAACCCACAAAGCTCTCTAATTGAAAAATTATGTGCACAGCTCAGAGAAGATGCATCCCCATAAAAGGTTTGAGGGGTTCTAAAACTCTCTAGCTGGGCTGATTAGTTAAGATCTTCTCTGTATGAAGCCAGCCCATAAGACTGGAAAAGGTGTCTGGCTTTTTTTCAAATGTGTAAATATCAGCCCCCGCTAAAACAAACAAACCAGGAAAAAAACACACACACACACACACACACACACACAAAAAAAAAAAATCAAAATGAAACCAACCAAACAAAAAAACCCAAGGCAGGGCTGGTGTTGTATCTCAGTGGCAGAGCGCTTGCCTCACACATGTGAGGCACTGGGTTTAATTAAAAAATAATAAGTAAAATATTTTGTTCCTTTACAACTAAAAAAATAAAAACCCAAGGCATACAAGAGGGGAAAATGGTTCAATCAAAGGAAAAAAAAATGAATCTCAAGAAACCGATCCTAAATAAATGGAGGTTTATGAATTAACAAACAATTCAAAATATTGTCTTAAACTCAATGCGCTAGAAGAAGACACAGACAACTAAATAAAATCAAGTGAATGATTCACGAGCCAAATTAAGATTTCAACACAAGAGATAAAAATTATTTCAAAAAATCAAACAGAAATTATTTAACTGAAGAATATAACTGAATTGAAAAATTCACTAGAGACTAGTTTCAATAGCAGATCTGATCAAACAGAATAAAAAGTCATCAAACTTAATAACAGATCATTTAAGGTTATTAAGCAAGAGGAATAAAAAGAAAATAGAATGAAGAAAGGTAACAAACATTTAAAGAACTTAGGGGTGGGCTGGAGCTACAGTTAAGTTGATAGAGTGCTTGCCTCACATGCACAAGGACATGGGTTCAATCCCCAGCAACACACACACACACACACACACACAAAGACAAACAACCTTGAAAGCAGCAAGAGGAAAACAACTTGTCACACACAAGAGAGCTCCTATAGGTTTATTAGTGGATTTCTCAGTAAAAACATTTGAGGCCAAGAGGGAGTGGGATGATATATTCAAAATTCCAAATCACAAACAAAAATCCCTGCCATCCGGAATATTACATGAAGCAAAAGAGTCCTTCAAAAATTAAAGGAAAAAAAAACCCTTTCCAGAGAAGTAAAAACTGAGGGAGTTCATGATCATTCAACCCATTTTATAAGAAATATAAAAAGAAATGCCTCAAATTGAAATGAAAGGACACTAGACAGCAACACAAAAGCATATGAAAACATAAAGTTCTTAGTTAAAGGTAAATTATATAGACAAATAAGGAATACTATATTCCTGTAATGGCAGTATATAAATCACTTTTAATTATGGTATTGATTTTTAAAGATGTTCATAGATACAAAATATGTAATTGTGATATCAATAACATGAAGTAGGGAGTTATGCCAAGGAGAAGAGTTTCTATATGTTATTGAAATTGTTTTCTCAGTTTAAAACCAATTGTTAAAACAACAAGATATTTTATGTAACCTCCATTGTAAACACAAAGAAAATACCTATAAAGACATCAAAGAGAATAGAAAGCAATCAAAGGACGTCTTCACAAAAAGTTAGTGAAGACATACGGAACACAATTAACAAAACGGTATTAAGTTCTTCCCTATCAGCAATTACTTTAAATAGATTAAAATTTCAATAAAAGAAATAGGGTGGATGACTGGATTTTTTTTTAAATCAAACTATATGCTGTTTATAAGAGATTCATTTTAGATTTAAAGACACATATAGGATAGAATTCTACAAAAGGGAAAAATATATTCCATGCAAATATAACCAAAAGGGACCAGGGATGGCCACACTAATATCAGACAAAATAGACTTTAAGTAAAAAACTGTCATGAGACAAAGAAAGACATATATAATATTTAGAAGTTGAATCCATCTGGAAGATATAACAATTATAAACATGTATGTACCTAAATATAGCATATTAAACAAACATACATTAAACAAACATTGAAAGACACAAAAGGAGAAATAGTCACATAATGATATACTATGAGATTTCAACACCCCACTATTGACAATGGATAAAGAACCACATGACAGAAGATTAATAAGAAAACAGAGGACTTGACACTATAAGATAATTGAAACTAATAGATAAATTCGGAATATTAGACCCAACAACATGAAGAATACATTCTTCTCAGGCACACATGGAATATTTTCTTGACTAGATCATATGTTAGGCCATAAAACATGTCTTAAGAAATTTCATAAGACTGAAATTATGCCAAGTATCATTTCCAACAACAATGGAATGAAACTAGAAATCAACAACAAAAAGAAAACTTACATAATGTGGAAAATAAACAATGCTTAAAGACTGGCAGGCAAAAGAAGAAATCACAAGGGAAATTAGAAGACATTTTGAGAAAAAAATGAAAACAAAACACAACATACAAAAACTTATAATATGCAACAAAATCAGCACAGCGAAAAGATTTTAGGGATATGTGTCTACCTTAACAAAAAAGAAAAGTCTCAAATCAACAATCTGACCTTTTATATCAAGAAATTAGAAAAAGAATGACAAATTAAACCCAAAGCTGGTAGTATGAAGAAAATAATAAAAACTAGAGCAGGAATAAATAGAAAAAGAATATGAAAAAAAAGTCAATGAAACTAAGCACTGATTTTTCTTGAGAAGATGAACAAAATTGACAAAGCCTTAGCTAGATTAAGGGGAAAATATAGAGAAGATCCAAATAACAAAAATTAGAAACAAAAGAGAAGATAGTATATCTGATGCTACAGAAATTTAAAAGACCATAGAACAAGCAGAAAAAATTATTCACCAACACATTAGATAACTTAGAAAAAATGGATACATTTTTAGAATACAAACTGCCATGACTCAAATATGAAAAAATTTAAAAATATGAAAAGATGTATTACTAGTAAGGAGACTGGATCAGTAATCAAAAATCTCACAAAAAAATAAAGTACAGAACCAAGTGGCTTAATTAGAGAGTCTACAAAATACTTAAATCAATTCTTCTCAAACTCTTCCAAAATTAAAAAAAAAGAAACACTTTCAAACACATTTTATAAGACTAGAATCACCCTGATACTGAAATCAGAGACACACACCACAAGAAAACTAGAAGCCAATATCTCTGATAAATATTAATGTAAAAATCCTCAAAAAAGTACTGGCAACCTGAATTCAATAGCACATTAAAATAATTATACACCATAATCAAGTAGGATTTATTTCTGGAATACAAGGATGATTCATTAAAAAATCAATGGAATACAACACATTAGCACAAAGAAGGCCAAAACCACACAATAATCTCAATTGATGCAAAAACAGCATTTGACAAACTTCAGCACATTTTTATGATTAGGGGGAAAAAAAACACTCAACAAACTAGTAATAGTAACACATTACCTCAATATGGTAAAGGCCATATATGGAAAGCCTACTGGTAACAATATAGACCATAGTGAAAAACTATAAGCTTTCCCTCTAATATCAGGAGTAAGACAAGGACACCCACTATCACCACTTCTATTCAACATAGTATTAGAAGTTCAAGCCAGAGCAATTAGGCAAGAAAAAGAAATAGAAGCCATTCAAATTGGAAAGGAAGAAGTAAAATTATTTTTGTCCACAGTTGACATGATCTCATATGTAGAAACCACTAAAGATTTCACAAAAGAACTATTAGAACTTACAAATTAATTCAGCAAGCAAAGTTGCAGAGTATGAAGTTAATAAACAAAAATCAATTGTGTTCCTACACACTAACAATGAACAACCCAAACAAAGAAACTCAGAGAATTATCCTATTTACAGTGATATCAAAAAGAATAAAATAATTAGGAATAAATTTAATAAAGGAAGCAAAAGACCTGTATGATGAAAACTACAAAACATTTCTGAAATAAACCGAAGATGACACAAATAATGGGAAGATATCTGATCTTCAGGTAACAGAAGACTTTTTTTTTTATAAAAAAGTCCATACCACTCAAAATGATCTACAGATTCAATGTAATCCCTATCCATATCCAGTGGCATTTTTTGGCAGAAATGGGGGAGACATTCTAAAATTCAAATGGAAGCTAAAAGGAACCCAAAATAGCCCAAGCAATCTTGATATAAAAACAAAGCCAGAAGCCTCATATAGCCAGACTTCAAGACATATTACTAGAACTACAGTAATCAGAACAATATAGGATTGGAATAAATATACATCATCCAATAGCACAGCACAGAGATCCTAGAAATAAAGCCTAATAATATATGGACAAATGATCTTTAATAAGGGTGCTGAGGCTGTACAATAGGGAAAGGAGAGTCTTCAATAAATGGTGTTGAGAAAACTAGATATACACATGCACAAGAATAAAATTGGGCCCTTACCATGTACAACATACAAAAAATAATTCAAAATGGATTAAAGACCTAACTGTAAGATCTGAAACCATAAAAAAAATCCTAGAAAAAACCTCGAGGGGAAAGCTTCATAATGTTGTATTTGACAATAATTTCTTGGTAGTAATTTGTACAGGTAATAAAACCAAAAATAGACAAATGGGACTATATCAAACTTAAAAATTTCTGTGCAGCAAAGGAAATGATCAACAGGGTGAAAAGGTAACCTAAAAAATTGGAGAAAAGGTCTAGATTATGCAAAAAGACAAATACTGCACAATTCCACTTACATGAGGTATCAAAAGCAGTCAAATTCTCAGAAATAGAAAACAGAATGGTCTTTGCCAAGGCTTTGGGGGAGGAGTAAAAGGGAGTTGTTCAAAAGGTAGGGAATTTCAGTTTTGCAAGTTGAACAAGTTTGAGATCTGTTTCTCCACAATGTGCATAGAATTAACACCAGTGTACTGAATACTTAACAATGGTTAAGATGGTCATGAGGCCGGGGTGTGTGGTAGGGGGGAATCGGGCAGGGAGAGAACAGAGACACAGACAATAGGGAACATAGCAATGTGAAGATGGAGGGGGACATTAGATTTATGCTGCCACAAACCAAAGGCTGCCAAGGACCAGCAGCAAGCACCAGAAGTTTAGAGAAAAGCATGGGTCATATTTTCCCCTAGATCCTCAGGGAGAACATGGCCCTGCCAACTCCTTGGTTTAAGACTCTAGCCTCCAGAACTGTAATAATAAAATTCTGTTGTGTTGTGCTGTTACAGTTTATGGTACTTTGTTTTGGCAGCCTTAGAAAACTAATGCACTGAATGGAGACTTCCTTCTATGGTTTGAATACAGTTTGCTCTTTGCCCCCAAATCATGTTGACAGGATTCTCTTAACTGTGTTAAGAGGTGGTGGTAAGAGGTAAATATAAATAGGTCATTAAGAAGGACTAATGAGCTGGGTATAGTGGCACATGCCTATAATCTCGTGACTGCCAGTGACTCTGGAGGCTGAGGCAGGAGAACTGCAAATTTGAGGCCAGCCTCAGCAACACAGCATGACCCTGTCTCAAAAGAAAAAAAATTTTAAAGGAGGTGGGGACGCAGCTCAATGGTAGAGCGCCCCCTGGGTTCAGTCCCTGGAGGATGGGTGGGGAGTGGCAAGGGATTAAAGGGATTAAAGCCTTTCTCAAGGACATGGGTAGTTAACTCTTGCCAGAATGACTTAGTAACCTAATGGCTTAGTAACCAATGGCAGTGTTTTTACAAAGTTAGGCAGCCCCTTGTGTTTTGTCTGTTCTGTACATGCCTGCTTGCTTGTCTTTTGCTTTTCCACTGCATTGACACAGCACAAGACCCTCCTCAGATAGGGTTGCCCAATCTTGGACTTTCAGTCTCCAGAACTGTGAGCTAAATAAACCTCTTTCTTTTATAAATTACTCGGTCTCAAGTATTCTCTTATAGTATCAGAAAATGGACTAAGACACTCTCCTTTTGTCTGGGGAGTGATTCAAAAGTATTATTCTAGTCCATAGTGAGTATTTAAAAACTCATTAAAATCTTAGCTGCTTTCTTCTTATTCACTCTTTTGGTGGCTGTCTTTTCTGTGTTCTGTCAAAGATAGCAAAGTTCCTGTGTCCCATATCTACTCAGAAGAGCTTGTCTCTCTGGAATTTCAGATCATTTGATTGCCTTGTGACCTCAAATCTCTAATGGGTTCAAGTAAATTTATGACTTTGTGGAGTATTAAGATTTTTATCATTGTTAGTCTCGCATTCACTTGAGACATTTCCCAACAGAAATGTCTTCTCATAATTCAATAAAATATTTCTTAGATTTGATAGATTTCTATTTTTCAACTTTCACCAAAAACTACAAATGGTTTTTGACATAAAACCATACTGTCTCATTTACTTGCTGTCTACCAACACTGTTAATTTTCTCTATTTTTGACATAAATTGTAACCTAAGAAAATGCTATTATATTTTAATATTCCATACTTATTAAAACATCTCTAAATTGATTTCATAAATTTTCTTTATCTTGGTATTTGCTTCAATTTCTGTATTCACTCTATACATGAATCTGCAATGCATATATTGGTATTTTTCCCTTTGGAAAAATACCAATATATGCCAACTTCACATTCATGGGTTAGCTTTTTGTTTTTCAAAATATTCTTCTTAATACCGATGAATGTGCTTCTGAGTTTTCAGTTTTGCCACTTACATTTTAATATACTTCTATATTAGTAAAACCACATGGTTATGGTTAATATAAGATGTAAATCTTTGGAAGTCATCCTTGTCTCTTGTTGTGTTTTCTATGTAATTTTTCTATTTATTTATATCTGTTCTCTAACTTTCTCCAATTAAATTAGCTACCATTTTATACATACTTATTTTTAAATGTTTTGGAGGCTTCAGAAGAAGATACTACCAATATTTTGACAATTTATATATTTTCCACTTATCTTAGTCTATTTTCTATTGCTATAATGAATATCTAAAGCTAAACAATGTAGAAAGAAAAGAAAGGTTTACTTAGTTTACAGTTTTAGAGACCCAAGAGCCTAGTCCTGCTCAGCTCTGGTGAAGGCCTCATGGTAGATGACACCACCGTGGCAGGAGCACATGTGAGAATGGCAGGTCCTGCATGTGGGGAAAAACAAATTCAGGGGAGAATCCAAACTCCCTTATAATAACCCATTCTTATAGCAACTCATCTGGCCCTGTGAGAACAAATTAGTCCAACAGTAATGCCCCCAGTGACCTAACAGTGACCTAATTACGTCCCACGAGGCTCCATATCTTAGAAGTTTTACTATCTCTCAACATAGCCACACTGGGGACCAACTTTCTAACAGGTAAATTTTTGGGGACACACTCAAATCAAATTCAAACCACAGCTCCACTGAAGAACAAGCTACTGAATTCAAACTTGTCAAAAGTATGAATACTTAATTACATGTTAACACCATATCTGCAAATAGCAAGTATTCAATAAAAATTATTTGAATGAGTATAATATATATTAACATTTTGAAAAATTCTTAGTTTAAACAAACTTTTCCCCATGATCTCAAAACTACTTTGATTTTTGTATAAATTGCAACTTTATTTTATATGCAGCCACATTAAGACAATTCAGAAATATGTGGTACACATCTGTAATCCCAGTGACTTAGGAGGCTGAGGCAGAAGGATTGAAAGTTTGAGGTCAGCCTCAGCAATTTAGCAGGACCCTCAGCAAGTGAGACCCTGTCTCAAAATAAAAAATATAACAGGACTGGGGATGTAGTCAATGGTAAAGTGCCTTTGGGATCAATCTCCAGTTCTATGAAATAATAAAAATAAAAAATGTATATCTAATTAAGCAATTCCACACAAGATTTCATTAATTCACTTAATAAACATCTATTTAGTACTTCTAAATCAAATATTGTTGTGGATACATTTTGTATTTTATGTGTATGTCTATGCATACACACAAATATATAATGTATATATTATTTTAGATTTAATCTAAACAGCATTTCCTAAAAGACTATCCCAAAGGTTGTTAACAGATTTTTATAAGCAGAAAAAAGTTATGGCTATACATAAATTGGAAAAATCTAACATGTGTTATAAATTTCTAAAAAGAAATGTAATATTTTCTAAACTTATGTCAATACAGGACAGTTTTGGATTGTATTGTCTCTTCTAGTTGTGTCAGGCATTCTGAGTTAACACAGATTGGGAAATGCTAAGTTTAAAGTACAGATATATTTTCATCCTCACTATATGGCAAAATCTGTGTCAGCAAATAAGCTGGGAGATATTTTCTTTCTGCCACTTCAACACTTTTACTGAAAATAAGATTGTTCTGCTTCTACATCATTTATGCTAGAAGATATGATGACCTCTGCATTATTTTTACCCCAGAGATTCTGTCTGTTCTTAGGTTTTCTCCTGTTATTTATCAAATGACAAAAAGAAGAGATGCTTATTTCTAAAAAAATGAACATAAAGTTCCATCATACAAACATGTAAGAAAAATTTGATTAAAACATTTCAAAGGATATAAAATAGTGTATAGCTATAGATTAAATAGAATATGATAATTTAGTCAGCAAGGTGTTACGTAAGGCAACATAATGCTTTTGGCAAAATTACTTTTCCTATGTGCACTATTCATTTTAATGGTTCTTTGTGTTCTTATAATATGTTCTCACTTCTTTTTTGGGGGGTACCAGGGATTGAACTCAAAGACACTTGACCACTGAGCCACATACCCAGCCTTATTTTGTATTTTATTTAGAGACAAGGCCTCACTGAGTTGTTGAGGCTGGCTTCGAATTTGTGATCCTCCTGTCTCAGGCTCTTCCCAAGCCACTGGGATTAGAGGCGTATACCACCACACCCAGCATGTCCTCATTTCTTCTCCTTGAAATATGTGAAACATAAATTTATACACACACACACACACACACACACACACACACACTACAGTATTTTCCTAAAAGTCTACTGTTGGTTTAGTTCTTCTCTTTCAAAGCTAAAGAATGGGGCAAGGCAGACAATTCACTTCAAAAAGTACTGTTTATCTCCACATCAAAGAAAAAAAATCATGTAAGAGCTAGCATATCTTCTATGGAAAAAGCTAACATGTGTTATAAATGTTATAGCTAAATATTCTCATCTTTATTCAAAATACCAGTTTTGTTTAGAAAGTTCAGCAGAGTTCACCTACAATCCTGCAAATCATCTCAGCATGCCCTGCTTATTTATCTCTGGCCTGCAGGTATCAACACAATTTTCATATTTTATTTTAAATGATAAAAAAGACAAAATAGAATTAAGAAAATATCCATACCATGAACAGAAAGACATGTGCTATATGTAAATGTCCCATTTAACTTTATACACACACATCAGATAGCTCTGATTTAGGTTATTAAATTGGTGAGAGATTTCTAAAAGCCTAATTCACCCCCTTTCATTTGTCCTCCCCAATTCAGCTGTTGACTATATAAGATCCTATTTCTAAGTAGTTAATTATCTACCTCAAAAAGAAGTCAGGAACTGGGTGTGGTGAACACCTGTAATTGCCTATAATCACAGCTACTCAGGAGGATGAGGTAGGATTGAAAGTTTGAGGCCAGCCTCAGCAACTTTTTGAGAACCTCAGTAATGAAACCCTGTCTCAAAATTAAAAAAAATAAGAAGGGCTGGGGTGTAGCTCAGTGGTAAAAATGCCCCTGGGTTCAATTCCCAGTATCACAAAAAAAGAGGCAGGCTCAACTATTGGACTTTCATACTATTTTATGATCAGAGTAGGAGAAACTAGAGCAGTTATGTGATGGTTGGTATCTTTGACAGCTGACTTTCAAAAACATCCAGTTACTAAATTTGAATCAACCTTGGAAACGTCCTCCATGTGACATAAGCAGAGGCTGATAACCACAACTGCCATCTCTTAGATATTGCAGATTTGTTACAATGGACCCACTGTGTATATTTTATGCCAATAGGTAATTTCCAAATACAGAAAGCAAGTTTTTTCTAGGAAAGGAATTTCACAATCTCTTATAGTTAAATAGGTTTTTAGAGTTTGTGACTCAAGTTATTTGTGACCCATGCCACAGGACAAAGTTCATGATTCCAGACCAATCATCATTTCTGAGCAATAATTACTTCTGAGCAAGCTCTATAATGAGGCAAACTTACAACCTGCCCTTTTTTTAAATATTTATTTCTTAGTTGTAGTTGAACACAATACCTTTATTTTATTTATTTATTTTTATGTGGTGCTAAGAACTGAACCCAGGGCCTCCCAGGTGCTAGGCATGCACTCTACCACTGAGCCACAACCCCAGCCCTACAACCTGCCTTTTGCCACTATGCAGGACTTTCTGCACATTAACTCTACCCACTTTAATATTACTATTATAGTCTGTTTTTTTCTCTTTATGTCTTCCTTCCATTGCACTATAAATGTTTTTGGAAGACATTTCAACTATTCTTTAGACCAAGGCAGTATATAAATTTAGTTAACTAGCCTTTACAAAAACATTCTGAAACATTTAACTCTCATAATTTGAGTTATAGGTCCCATTGTCCCAAATATGCACCTCTATGAATACAGGTTAAATTCATATATTGAATAAATATGTTCTAAGTGCCTACTGTGTCAGCACCTGTTCTTGGTCCTGGGGGAAATAATGATGAAGAGCCAGATAGTAACTACCATGGAGAAAAATACAGCAGAGAAGGAAAACAGGGATACCATATAATTAAGATACTCAGAGAAGGTCTTATTGAGAAGGTGGCACTCACACATATATCAGATAGATAGATAGATAGATAGATAGATAGATATAGATATATAATATCTCCTAAAGGACCTGGAAAAGATGAAGGATACATAGATATCTAGGATAAGAGCATTCCAGGTATAAGGTATATCAAATACAAAGCTGAGAGCCTATCTCAAAATAAAAAATAAAAAGGTAAATGGATATAGCTCAGTGGTGGAGCAACCCTGGGTTCAATCCCTAGCACACACACAAATAATAATAATAATTATAATTATATTAGGGGACAAAAAAGATTAGAGTTGTACTTTTAAAAGATTACTCTAAAAGCAATTATATTGGAGTAGGGAAAAGTGAATATAGAAGACCAGTCAAAAGATATTGTGGAAGTGCAGGCAAAATTGACAATAGAATAAGGGTGTAGAAGTGAGAACAGAAAGAGAACAAAGAGGTAGTCTGAAAGATATTTAGGAGGTAGAAAAGAGAATTTGAGGGATTACAGATGTAGCTTAGTGGTAGAGCATTTGCCTATACTGTGTGAAGCACTGGGTTCAATTCTCAGCAACATATAAACATAAAGAAATAAAATAAAGGTATTGTGTCCATCTACAACTAAAAAACATTTTTAAAAAGAGAATTTGATGACAGATTAAATTCATGAGGGTTGAGGAAGAAGGTCACAGAAGGCTGAAGTTGCCTAATTACATTTCTTAAACTTTGGCATAGGTACTAATATTTTCTATATGGAGAGGTAGCATCATCAATGTGATTTTTGATGTGAGTGTAAGTGGAGAGGTAGGGGGAAGAACAACAAAAAGTCAATTATGTATGGTTATAAGTCTTTATATCACAACTGCAAATTATTGTACACATAATACTTAATTTGCAAAATATGTGCAATTTGTTCTGTCTCCACCAATGAAAGAAGCTTGGTTATTACTGTTCTGGAAAAATTAAGCAATTAGATTCTACATTAAATCTCCTGATCCACATTGCTAACACTATACATTTACATAATTTTTAAACTTGAGAAAATCAGTACTCTGTACCTTTATAATATTCTTAAGCAGAGAAAATCAGTACTTTGTACAACCTTTTATCCAAGTTTAAGCAACCTCAGGGTACCAAATATAGCACTTCAGTAAATAAATAAAGAATTCTGCCTCATCAATGAATTGGAAAGTACAACCCTTAGAGGAAGAAGCCATTTCCTATTGTTGAGTAGTACTGCAAAAGTCACCTATTCCTAACCAATGAAATCACTAAGGAGATAGATATGTTTTTAAAAGGAAATGACTGAATAAGTTAACACCAGAGATTTACTGATCTTAAATAATTAATCTAAAGATAAACTCAGTTACTCAGAGAAAGAAAAAAACTGCATTTTCTCTTTTAGAGACCATCAAATTCCCAGTCATGCTAACTGTATCCTCTATAGTCTCTCTCCAGTTAGTCCTCAAACAATGCTAAACAAAACTGGGAGTTTATTTACCATGAGACCAGAAAGATAAAAGTTTTTTAAACAAATTTAACACAATCTTTCCACTAGTAGAAGTTGAACTAATCACATAAATGCTCTAACAGTCTGGGTGTCAGTATAAATAGTATCAAAGCCTGTGAGATTTATCTTTACTATGAAGTTAAAAAGTATTTCAGTTAAACTAAATGTTAAATTGATACTATCAATTCCTTCATCACAAATAGCAATATGTTGTGAAAAGAGATGCTGGGGCTGGGGTTGTGGCTCAGCAGTAGAGCGCTCGCCTAGCACAGGCAGAAACAGGATTCGATCCTCAGCACCACATAAAAAATAAAGGCATTGTGTTGTGTCCATCTACACTTAAAAAAATAAATATTAAAAAAATTTTTAAAAAGAGATGCTGAATATTCTGAGAATTCAAACGTGTAGAAAGGCATTAGTACTACAGTTATTCTTTAAGAACTGAAGAACTGCAATTGCAACTCACAAGAAAAATATCATTTTATTTAATAACCAACTATACACACATTCAAACATACATATAACTAAAACAATATTTACTCTTCCTATGTGGGAGGCATTGTGAAATATTCTACTCTATGTTCTTCATTTTTAAAAAATGCTGGTCACAATTTAGTAAATGGACATTGTAAATTGCTAATATATTACAACCCTTAATTACTTTAGAACATTATCAATGCCAATTTATAATTTGAGGGAAATTTGTAGTCTTCTCCTTTTTAGAATTAGCCCATAAGAGTATTCTAAGTATTCAGAGGGAGAAAAAAGTTTAATGTAGCCTTATTTCCACATATCCAGCTTGGACATAATACATGCTTTCAATTTGTGTTTAAATCACCTACCTTCCCAGGCCAAAGAGCAGAAAGAATGATTTGCAATCATGTAACACATGTCCCTACATCTGTATTGCACATTTTATTGTCTTTTTTATGTATATTATTTCATTTGAACCTCACAACAACCCTGTGAGGTAGGCAGGGAAAATACCAGGTTCCTTTACAGATAATGTCAGTTAAATGACTTTCCCAATTATCATATAGCTAGTAAGAGGTGAAGGCAGAGATAGAATAAAAACCATCAAATTTCAGGTTGGGGGCTCTTTTCTCTAGAACACATAGAGTATAATCCAACCTCATAAATATATGGGAGGTTTTTTGTTTTCGTTTTTGATGCTGGGGATTGAATCCAGGCCTTACTCATGCAAAGCATATGCTCTACTAACCTCAAATATTTTTAACATTTAATTCTCATTTTCACATTCTTGATCCAACTTTTTGTAGGCTACAATAAAAGACCTAATTCCAAACTTATTATGCCAAGTTTATTCTGTCCTACCAAGAAAAACTTATGGCCATAGAACATATTTTTTGGAATGCACCATTTTGTTGGCTCTTGTCTAAAGGAACATAAGCGATATGAAAGACCCTAATGGTCAAGGAAACTGAAGTCAGAGAAAGGGATATTTTTTAAAGTATATTAATGGAGTTGGGTCCCTTTCAGCTTTTATTTTGTGAGAGGGTTCAATGGAGAGCTTTAATGCAGATGACACTTGAAGCTTTTGAAGAGGATCTAAATCTTGATGTGGTTATTCATACTCAATTCTTGAATGCATAATGATGGTATGGTGGGTCATGGTCTTCAAAAACTTGGTACTTGATGCTTGAAAACAAAACACACACACACACACAAATTCTACTAGCAAGTCTAATGATTGTTTTTAAAAAGGGAAATTTAAAAGTTCTTTGGTCGATAATTAATCAGATCACTAGATACAATGCTGAAAGAATGAAAAAAAACTATTTTAAAAAGCCATAGTATACAAAATATATTCATTGACTTATCTCTTTGATTAATGTTCTTCACTACAAATTGCAACAGAATTTGAAATTCTTACAGACTCATGTAGAGGCAGTAGTCAGATAAAAATGATTTAATAATTTCTTGAATCTCTTTGATCATTATCCAAAGTATCAGACTGTCTTAGAGCTTTTGATCTCTGAAAGCACAGCCAAAAGGCTTGTTGGAAGAGACAGTATAAAATGAAGTTGATTTTGTGGAATAGAGAAAGAAGTTGAAGTAGGAATATTATGGCTGGAAAATTTTTTTTTGAATGATGAATAAAAGTAACAAATCTTCAAATGGAAAAATTCTGACCACTTTGCAAGGTTCGAATGAAAAACAGCAAAAATATTGTAAACATGAGTACAATGTAATCAAAGAATAGTTATAGCGATCTGAAATTCTAGCTCAGGAAATAATTATACAGCCTATGCCCTGAGAGGAATGCCAGCATCTGTTCAATCCCCACCCCCCACTTTACTCTTTTTAGAGAGGATTTTAAGTTCATTATCTTAACTTTTTGTTCACTGTAACCTTTTTTAAAAATATGCTCCTATAAACTTGCCTTTTCCCCAAGAAACATTTAAGCTTTTAAAAAATGTTAATAAAAATAATAGCAGCTAATATTTGCTGAGTCTATAATCTGCTATATATACTTTGTGCAGATTAATTCATTTAATCTTCACAATTGCAAGAATTAGACAGTTGTGAATATGGGGATAATAAATGAAGAAACCAAGGCACAGAAAAATTAAGAAATTCAGGTAGTTACTTAAGTAATAATAGGGTAATAGAATATAAACTTATCTATAATAAATCAGTTTATTGCACTATAAAAGAAACTTTAGGATTTGAAAGGGACCATCAAAATAATCTAGTACATTGTCCCATACAATGAGAATCCTCACCCCTTATAACATTCCTGATGGTCAAACTCTGTTTAAGCAACTCTAAGGACCTAGAGTTCCCTCTCTCTCCACACAATCTGTTCCACTCCTGACCAGTTCTATATCTTCTCCAGGACTAATTTTGGACTCAAATAACAGAACAAATATACTTCCTATGAAGTTTCCCCACTTTTCCAAAGTCTTCTATTTCCTGAAAAAACAGTTCCAGTCCCCTTGATGTAGATTATCACAGCTGTCCCTTTATATAATCACAAAATTAATTTTAAAAGTTCTTTTATTCATCAGGGCAATTTTAGTAATGAAATCAGTTTGTGTATATTAATGTTCTGTGGGTTCACAGGTGTTTAATTTGGCTCTACACAACTGAATGCTAGGAAAGGCTTATAGACGTAGTTTAAATCAAATTGAAAAGCAATAATTTTTGAATTTTTTTCCCTCTCAAAACAGTTACCACGAAACAGAATCTTAAAGATACCTTACACCTTATCTTATATTTTCATTTTCTTACCCTCAGGCTTTTGTCTGCCTTCCTATTACTTGGACCTTGTGCATGACCTTAAAACTTTCAAAATACTTTAAACTACTCTCAAGATTATGAATTAGCTCACCACAGGCCCAGATCTGAGGCCTCAAAATATTGACTTTTTATCTTGTTGCATTAACTTTCAATCTGGAATTTCTGGTTTTCCATAAAGTTTTATATATATTAAATATGTAATATAATTATCATATATCAAAGTGTATGCACATACACACATACAGGCATCTTCCTCAATTTTATGTTCTCCACATGTAACTTATGTGTTCATCTCTTTCTTTTCTATGTCACCTTCACCACAATCTATCATCAGTGATTTTTTTTCCTTTGTGACCACAGTGATTAGTTCCAAGGATTTTCAGAAACAAAGCATCATTTAACAGAGATGACTATACCCAAAATTCTCGAAAGTATGGTATAAAATATGCACACCTGTAGTCCCATCTCCTCAGTAGGCTAAGACAGGAGAATTGCTTGAGCCCAGGTCTTTAAGACCAGCCTGGGGAATAAAGTAAAACCCCATTAAAAAAATTATATATATATATATATATATATATATATATATATATATATATATATATATGGTCTGGGTTGTAGTTCAGTGGTAGAGCACTGGGTTTGATCCTCAGTACCACATAAAAATAAATAAATAAAATGAAGGTATTTTAAAAAACAAATAATATAATAGCCAGGGATAGAGATTTAGCTCAGTGGCAGAGTAATTGCTTAACATAAACAAGGCTCTGGGTTTTATCTCCAGATCCACAAATATAAATAAATACCTGACATATCATAACCTGTTCTGTTCATCATGGCTCAGTCCCTAGATTAGTGACCTTCATCATGATTTGAACAAGATTTAAAAAAATCAGTGGTATCATATAGGTATGTAACCCATTTCAACTGACTTTTGAATAAAATCCCTTTACTAATGAAATGAAGATTTTTTATTTTTATATAGTTCATTTTATCACCCATTACTGTTATTACAAAATGTCTCACAATAAAGGTTTGTAAGAAAGGTGGCTAGAGGAGTAAAAGTCACCAGACATTTCTGCTGAGTCCAGGGCAAATAATCAGCCAAATCAAAGTAAAATCAAATGAGATTATGCATGTATATCCAAATTGTCTTTCTGGTTTTACTAACTGAGAACAATCCATTTTTTGGAATCCCTTACCATTTCTAAGCATCAAGAACAAAGTGAACTAATAACTGTAAGACTTGTTTAAACAATTGGGAATCCAGGGGCTGGGGATATAGCTTAGTAGTAGAGCACCCACCTAGCATGTGCAAGGCCCTGTGTTTAATTCCTAGCCTCTTCCCCAGTTTAAAAAAAAAAAAAAAATAGAGAGAGAGAGTATGTAAAGAGCAATTCAAATAAAACAAAGTCCACTCCATTCGGCAAAACCGAGAAGCTCAGAAGAACCATGCCAAAGCGATACAAAGGTAGCTTGCAAACAACTACCACATCACTTGATCAGGTTATCGACATGCTATATACTGTACAGGAATATTGAATTCAGCAGCAACTAAGTACTCAGTATTCTGTAAGTTTTCATTAATAGTAAACTCTAATGTCAAGGTTTAAAACCTATTATAATATCACCAAATCTTCCTTGCAGCTCTAAAAAACCTTAATGCACCATATAATCCTTCTCCTTTTAAATAGTGCAAATAATTATAAGAACAGAAAGTCATAAAGAATAGTAATAAGCTCTCACATTTATTAAATTATCCCAAGGCCTTGCTGCTTGTTTCTGAATCTCATTAAAATAAGAACATGCTCAGAGTAAAGAATTTAATCCACCAGAAAAAAAGCATACATTAAAAAAATGTGGGCTGGGGATGTGGCTCAAGTGGTAGCACGCTCGCATGGCATGCGTGCGGCCCGGGTTCGATCCTCAGCACCACATACAAACAAAGATGTTGTGTCCACCGAGAACTAAAAAAAAAATAAATATAAAAAAAAAAAAAAATGTTAGTCTTCTTCCTATTCTAGACTGCTCATCTCATTTCTCCAGGAATTCTATTTATAACTCCTTATATATATTTGAAGAGATTTTCTATATGCTTTTTTTTTTCTTTTGACAGAGTCTTGCTAAGTTGCCCAGGCTGCATCAAACTTGGGATCTTCCTGCCTCAGCCTCTCAAGAAGTTAGAATTACATGCCTGGCTTAAAATAAATGCTTCTTTAAAACACAAATGAAAGCCAAGTGGGGTGGCAGAACATGCATGTAATCCTAGTGACTGGGGAGGTTAAGGCAGGAGGATCACAAGTTTGAGGCCATCCTCAGCCTTACCATAACCCTGTCTCAAAATAAAAATAAAACACAAATAGAAACATACTAAACATACAGCTTCCTTTTATCTATTATTTATTTATTTATTTATTTATTTATTTATTTATTTATGGTACTAGGGATTGAGCCCAGGGCCTCTTTGCCACTTAGCTACATCCTCAGTCCTTTATATTTTCAGACAGGATCTTGCTAAGTTGCTGAGGGTCTCACTAAATTGCTGAGGATGATCTCAAATTTGTAATCCTCCTGCCTCGGCCCCACCCAGCCTATATATATATATATATTTTTTTTTTTCTCACTTAACAATGTGTCTTAGAATTTTCCATATCTGCATATCTGGATCCACTTCATTCTTCCTAATAGCTGTAAATTACAATAATGTGTGAAAGCATTTATTTAACCAGACATCTGTTGAAGCATGTCTATATTATTTCTAGTTTTATTTTGCTTTTTAATTTCAAACAATATGGTGATTAATATCTTTGGAATTTTTATGTCCAAGTACAAATACACATGAACATGAATCCCTAAGAGAAGTAATACCTGCTATTAGAATGACAAATTCTAAACAAGAAGCCAGAATACCTACAAAGGAGGCCAGAAAAACTACAAGTTAAATGCTTAGTGATTAAGGTGCCAATCATTATCACACAAAGTTAGAATTTAAGGTTTTGAAAATAAACAAACTAATGAATTATAGGACATAAAGTAGAAAAAGGTGAAGCTTTAAAGGCTGGGAGAATGAATCATGAGAGAGAAAAAGACAAAGGAGAAACAAATGAAAAGAAAATAGCATAAATAAAGCAAGATAAACAACAACAAAAAAAGACATTTTTTGGACCTGTTACTTAAACTTAAGGCACAACTGATCAGCAGATTTGAGACATATACTATTAGATAGCTGAACTTGGAAGCAACATGATTTAAATGACTGAGGCTTAATTTATACAGGGTGCCTGCAAATTTATTTATTTCTACCAGGCTCTAAAGTGTTGAAAGGAGATCCCACTTCCCCCATAAAAGAAAGCAGAGAAATAATCTTCCAGATACAACATAGTTGGTCAATCTCTTTAATTTCTGATCAACTTGACAAAGATATAGTAATTGCCTCATACATACAAAACAAACCTCTCTTGGGAAGGTGCTGACTAAAAAACATAGGTATTCAGGTCTATATTTTTTAATTACAATCCTGAAATTTCCTTGGCCCATCCAGGGCTACTCTACTATCTCACCTAACATATATCACAGTCAATAACTTACCTCTCCCAAAGTGCTAGGATTTGAATGCCACAATACAAATTGATTCATGTTTTTGTCCATTAATGGTCCGTGGGTTTCTTTAAATGAAGTCCATGTTAGAGTCCATAGATATCAGTGCTCTGTAAAAACTGAAAACCTCAAGAATGTCAATGCACATACCCTAAGTTACTACTTGGATGCCAATCCATCATGAATAATAGTTATACTACTAAACACTCAGATGTGGAAAGTTTAGTGGACATAACATTGAACAGCAAATTGAGGTGGCAAAATTAGACTAAGACAATATTAACTTAACCTAGAGGATCTCAAAACACTGCTATACATCACATTTATATGTATTGTAAACAAGGCACCACAGTAACAGCCTTCAAAGATGGGGATGATTTCCATACCAACCCTTTGAGAAATCAGAAAAAGATTTAAAGATAGAAAAACTTGTAAAATTTAATTATAGTAATTATGTAGTTACATGTCTACTTTGGGGGTTTTTAACCTATTTTAAGAACATCTTAGGTTTCAAATCTAAAAATGCTAACTAATTCTTTTTTTGTAAAAAGTACAAAAGCAAACTACATACACATACAACACAAACAATCAACAATACGGCATAAATTCTGGGTTTCTACACAATTCTCATCAATCTAATTATAGGATTCTGGAACTTCTCAAGAGCTACATTTCACTAGCTATTCCATACACACAAACACCTCACTGGGACTGCAGCTAGATAGTGATTCATGCCCAGATCTCATCATCTAGCCTGTGTGTCATCTGCATTTTATTCTATTTAACAACAACAAAAATCTGGTTACAGTACTTGATTTTCAGGTACATGCTTCTCTTCATGACACTGAAGGCACTTTTTACAAGGAAAATAATCTTCAGGGATTCATTCTTCTGGGACCTCCTACAACTGTTTCTTATGTGTATACACCTGGTGAAACCTTTGGAATTTTATAAGTTCCTATTTCCATTTTAGTTATAAAAATAATTCTCATTTACATCTAGTACCCCAACTTCAGAAAATATTAACAAAAAGGAAATTAGCTTATATTGATGAAAAGAAAGCACTTAAGATACCCATTAGCAGTTCAGTGATCCAACTGTAGCTTATCATTTTATGACCTCCCTGGGATCAATTTCTGAAAAGTCCTTCCCAGAAAAGTAAAGAAACCCGAAGGAAGCTAAATAGTTGCCTTATCCTCTCCACTCGGAGAAAAGTATTAATGCACATGTGTAAATTTCCCTAATTCTAACAAAACAAAATAACAATGTCCTGTATGTCTGTTACACCAGCATACTCACAAATTACCGGTTAGTAAGAAAACTGGAATCATGTCTACATTCAGAGGTAGGGATACTGAGGTATGGTAGAAGTTGTCCCGCTAAACCAGAATCGGGTTCTTTAATCCAGTAATTAATTTATTCCTCTGATAGCGTCTATGGACACCTACAACTGGCAAGGCACTGTCCTACGAATTCAGAGACGAAAAGAAGTCCTTGTCCCCTACTTCCATAACGGGTCGGGGTAGGTGATAAGTGAGCCCTACGTTAGCTCATCTCAGTGCCCAGACTCCATCTCTCCACCACGACCTTAGGTCAGGACCCACCGATTCCTAGAAGAGTAGAAGACCGTCAAAGACCTCGACCCCACGATCCAGTTCCAAAGAGTTTTCTGTATTCCTATCCATTCAGGGAGTCTCTTCAAGGAGCCTTCCTGCAATCACTACCTAATGTGAGAACTCTCTGCCCAAGCCCAGGGTCAGGAGCGACCCAAGACATCGACCCCAGTTCCCACCTCCGCCCGGGTTCAGTTCCCGCCCGAAGGTTACCTGCAGGGGATCCAAAGCTCCCAGACACCATAGACGCCCCGCCCCGCCCATTACGTCGCCTTCTGCAACCAGGTGTCTCCTCCAGGAGTAACTTCCGATACGTCACGTCCGGCAGAACTTCCGCCCCGGCCCGCTGTCTAGCTAGGCACTCAATTCCGCTGGTAAGCGTCACTTCCGACCTGTTCCTCGGTTCTGGCGCGATCCCGGCGCTTGCCAGATCTTACTTGTAGATTTCTGTTTTCCTGATTGCCTACCCTCTGCCGGTGTGATCCAACCCGGAGAAGTACTTTTTCATCTTTTCTTTTTTTCCGTCTTCCTTTTTTCTTCTTTCTCCCCTGCCTCCCCCGACTCGCACTTGTTTGGCAGCTTATATGGCCTGCCTTCTGCAGCGACTTAGCCACTTTCCCCTGCGTGAATTCATCAGTCTTCCACAGAGCAGCCAGACCTCTGCGAGAAATTCGAAGATTATTCTTGTGTGTGTGTTTTCTCATTTTCCTACCCGGGGAGCCGGGATCTTCGGTTGCACTGTCTGCGATTAAGTGCTACCTGATTCGCTTCTAACGGTGTTAGTTACCTGGACAAGTTACTTAACACCTCTACACCTGTGCGAAACGTAGAACCCGTGCCTGCAACCTAGGACTGTTGTGTGTATTACTTGAGGTGATACATGAAAGCACTAGTATATTAAAAGCACTCGTAGCTATGAACTGGTAACGTTCGTTCGGTTCTGTGCTATTGTATTACATAAGTGGCAGGAAGTTGAAAACCGGTTTTTAATTCCGTGATTAATTGATGTTGCCTAGTACCTTGCCATTGGAACTGTGAACATCTCCATAGATAAATTCGTGTATAGTAACCAACTTTAACCCTACTTGAAAGCACTGTGATAGGTACTGAGGGAGAGATGAATAAAACCCAGGCCCTGCTCTCGAGGAGTGGAGGCACTCAATAAATGGTTATAGAAGGAAGGAAAACCCAGAAAACACACACACGCACGCACGCGCGCGCGAGGCCAGTTGAACTGAGAATTTATCCTTAGGACAAAAATTTATGGAAAAAAAAAAAAAAAAAAAGGACTTCTTTTAGTCAACCTCTTGCCTTTGCAGGTAAGGAGAATTGGATCCAGAAAAGCAACTAAAAGTCACACTATTAATGACAATGCTAGGATCGGAAGTAGAGCTTTATAATGCTCACCACCTCTCCCCCTTTCCAAAATGTGCCTCGAAGTGTTAGTATGGTAAAAGCAGATTAGCTTTTGAGGTCATTGCTCTTAAGTGCAAAGGATTAGAAACAACCCCAGTCTAGGAGAGAGATGGCCAGTGTAACCTAGCAGATGCCTCACAATTCTGATGATCCTTAGAATGCTCTGGTGTGGGCACTGCTGGGTTTATTTCTAAGACATCCCTCCCCTGGCAAACTTCTCATACTGACCCAGAAGCGTTTGGTAATGTGTGATCTCTATCTGCAATTTTAACTGACTGCACAGGAATAAGTAACTGATCCCAGGAGCTCTAGAAGGTAAACATAAACTGCAAATGCCTTGCCAATTACATGGAAAAATTTCATTTAAACTTCTTTTAATTGGAAAAAAATTAACTATTCAACCTTTGCTTTAGGGAATATTACAAAACTTCATAGCAATTATTACTATTATCATTAAAAAACTGGTAATGGGTCTGTGGTCCAAATGAACCAGTAAATCCCATAGACCCATAGAATATATTTGGAACAGATAAAATTTGAAGTTTCTTCCAATTCTATCATTAAATGCATTAGTGGTATTTTTAGTAAATTTATGAATTATACAAATTCAGTAATTTGCCCAAAGTCATAAAGTTAGCCAGTGGTAGTCAGTTCTAGGATCTCAGCCTCCTAATTCCATTTATGTATTTATTCAAATAAGGCATTCAGCCAGGCATTATGGATACAAAAATGAATAAATTAATCCCTTGCCTTCGAGGATATTCCTGTCTGATAAGGGAATCAGACCTCTTAATGGAAAAATAATTCAGTTCCATGTTACACCTAGTTTCTTCATTCAACCAATGATGTTTCCCCATCCTTTGCTATCAACATAACTAATTTTAAATGAAAATCTGATGTTTTAATCAAATTTTAAATCATTCACACTACGCTTTTAAGAGTTTGAAGCATGCACAATTTACATAGGTCTAAAAGTTTATTTGAGTATAACAGACTTGGAGACTAAACTGTGTGACCTTGTGTTTCTTATTATCTAGTCTTTTTTTGAGGGCAGGTACTGGGGATTGAACTCAGGAACACTCAACCACTGAGCCACATCCCCAGCCCTATTTTGTATTTTATTTAGAGACAGAGTCTAACTGAGTTGCTTAGCGCCTTGCTTTTTGCTGAGGCTGGCTTTGAACCTGCAATCCTCCTGCCTCAGCCTCCAAAGCCACTGGGATTACAGGTGTGCACCACCACAACCGGCTTATTATCCAGTCTTTAAATAAGGAAATTAGGACTTGAAAATGTCACAGTTCCTAAAGTCCATTCTTTCAATGGCATTCAAACTTCATCCATGGTACCACACCTTTTCCAGATAGCAAGGAAGCAATAGCATATTAAGAACTGAGTTATTTTTCTCCTCATCTGCATATACTGAAGGTCTTATTCTCTGTCTTCTGTGATAGTTGATTTTTATGTGAACTTGCCAAGGCCACAGTACCCAAATATTTAATCAAACATTATTCTAGATGTTTCTGTAAAGTTATTTTTTAGATGGGACTAACATTTCAGTCAGTAGACTTTAAATAAAGCAGATAATCCTCCATAATTTGAGTGGGCCTCATTCAATCAGTTAAAGGTCTTAAAAAAAAAAAAAAAAAGGTAGGTTCCCTGAGGAAATTGGAATTCTGCCTCCAAACAGCCTTTGAACTCAAGTTGCAAGATCATCTCTTATGAGTCCACTTTGTTTGCCTACTCTTCAGATTTTGGACTGCTAGCCTCCACAATTTTGTGACCAATTCCTTAAAATAAATAAATATTAACTAGCCTATGACCTTAAGCAAGTCAGTTTACCTATCTTGGCCTCAATATTCTTTTCAAGGAATTACTTGGACAAATTTTGTAGTGTTCTGTCCAGTAGAAAAAAAAAATGCACGATACTACTTCTAATGGCAGGTGGTGAGGGATTCTCTCTTTTAAACTTTATTTCTTGTTTCTTTTCCTTCCTTTTTACTTTTCTTTCCTTCTTCTTCTTCTCCCCCCCCCCCCCACTCCCTCTGGTTGATCTGATGAAAGACAGCACTGTGGCACCTATCTGAACAGCCACCTATATTGACAAAACTTGAGTGTCCCTAAGACTTTGGGAGATGATAATGTAATGGGGCTCATTTAAAATTAGAAATTTTCAAAGAACCCCCTAATTTTTTTTCCTCAGTCATTACCATTTCCTGCTAACCTGTTAGTTAAGCTATTTTCTCTATCCTAGCTTCCTATGGGTGATCATTTCAGGCTGAGAATGAGAGCTGAAAGTGCCCCCCAAAACCCCAGCCTGGTGCCAGAAGTATGCAACAAAAGTCAAAGATCTAGAATTATGTTTCTTGATCACACAGCCTGGCTGAATCTACCTATGTGTATTTCCTGGGTGTTGGTTCCTATGAATTGTAGTCCTGTAGTATGGGCAAAGGCAGATTAGCTGCCTTCCCAGTTTGGGTCAAATGGTCATGAAATTTGTTTTTCATTTTTATATCACCTTTCTCTTATTTCTGATGTGGGTTGGTGACTTAAGTACAGTTAGTCAGGACCCCAGATTCAGGCCTCTGGCCTGGGCCCCAGTAACAGTAAGTCTAAAATGTTTGCTTAGTGAATCAAAGAATGAATGGATTCCATGATTAGTTCCGGGCTCTTCCATTCCTTACTATTACTGCCCCTGACCCTTTTCCTATTGAAACACTTCATTAAAAAAAAAAACTGTAGTAGTGGGGAAAGGAAGGAATGATGAGACAATAAATAAGGGTTAGATTGGGAGGTGAATGGAGAAAAATAGTGGCATTTCATTCCATTTCAAAGAAAACACTGATGCACTATAGTATTTATGAAAAGAATTATATATTGTCTAGGGATTATTTTAAAATAATGTGGGAGGGTAACAAATGATAAATATTTGTTATTTATTATATCATTGTTTAATTATAATCTATATATTGCATATGCTTGAAAATTTCCGTAATACAGAGTTAAAATTAGAAAGATTGTGAGTGCATTTTCTTTCCTCTAGATAAAACTGGGTTCAAAGTATCTCATGGAATCTCAGAATTCTTTTGCCTGATGTACAGAAAACTTGTCAGAGATTGGATTTTCCAGCAGATCATGATATGGAAATGGGGAGGAAGTAGAATTATTCAGAGGAAGAAGTTAAACTGTTATTCAGGTCCAAAGAATCTGCAGGCATCTTGGGAGGGAGCCCTAGTGTAAGTATTGCCCATGGGAGTGTAACCTCCTTGTCAGGCAAAAAGGACCAGCCTATTATTCTGCTTCCTTGAAAGAGAATCTGTGAAGTATATCTTTGTATCTTCCACAAAATGCATCACAAATTGGCCTAAACAATAAGTGATGTATTGACCTCTATCACTGGAATGTTATGATAGGAATCAGGGTTGGTTGCTCCAACAACTCAGTGGTATCATCCATGATCCATATTTTTTCCCTCTTTGCTCTGCCTTCAGAATCATCTGCTTCCACTTATGAAGACCAGCTTTCCTCAAGGTGGTGAAATGACTGTGGCTGCTTGCTTTAACATCTACACACTGTGTCCACCCTCAGAAACAATGAACACAGTAATTCCAAGGAGACTCTCAGACTAGAAAAGAGAAAAATGCACATTAATATCTGAACCAGATCTGCTACTCTGTACAATTTTAACTTTTCAACTGTAGTTAATGGGTTTACATTAGTCACCATTAAATTTCATACTGTCATAAACTTATGCCAGAATCCTGTATCCTTTGAGATAGTGACACAGACTAGTACTGCAGTAACTCATTTCAGTTTCTTTAAGCAGTGCAGGTGTGTTTCTTACTCATGCTACAGAACTACTTGGGACTGCAGAGTAACTGCTCAATTGTGGTCACTCAAGAACCTGGGCTGACTGTATAACCACTATTTTAAACATTGTCAGTAGCCAGGCCAGAGGTAAAAACAATCATTGGCCACAGCAATGCCACATGAGCTACCTACTTCAACAAGGCAGGCAAGTACACTTCTACCAAGGATGAGAAGGGCAGAAAACTAGAATATTTGTAAACAACATTAATACTATTACAAATCCAGCTCTCTAAACGTGGGTCTCAGTGACACAAACCCTAGAATCCAACTGTACCAATTTGAATAAAGCACAAAGCAGCAGGAAATTTCCTTGACAGTTTCCCTCATTTAATTATGTTCTAATGTGAGCTGTTATACACAAAGTTGTTCTCACATTATTGGTTGCTTAGCTTGGAAAATATATAGTTCAAGGCAGAATGGTATCAAGAACAGTGTAATCGAGTACAAAAACCTCCCTCTGAGAATTTCTTAACCAAAAATATACTTTAGAATTCCCTAGGGAGCTATTTATTTTATTTTTTGTGGTGCTAGGGATTGAATCCAAGGCCTCACACATGATAGGTAAGCACTTTATCACTAAAGTGAAGTGAACTAAACACACCGCGTTGCTTAAAGAACACCCCCGGCCCTTGGGGAATTTTTAAGAACTGCTGAGTCCACCCAGAATCAGAATTTCCCAGAGTGAGTGCCAGATGTATGTATTCAAAACATGCTTCTCTTTACCACTCCATCAGTTAAGAACCTGTCCCATTGCTAGAAATGGTGGTGAGCACCTGTGGTCCCTGCTACCCCAGAAGCTGGGATGGGACATCACTTGAGCCCAGGAGTTTAAGACCAGCCTGGGCAACTTAGCAAGCCTATCTCAAAATTAAAACTATAAAAAGGGATGGGGTTTATCTCAGTGGTAGAGTACTTGTCTAGCATGAGAGTAGACCTTGGCTTCAATCCCCAGTACCACAAAGAAAATAGGCAAACAAACAGTCCTCTAAATTCTATTTTGTAAGAAACACAAAGGCAGGTACCATGTCTGGTTTTTTTCATATTGCATCAGCAGTGCCTAACATAAATAATTGCTCAATAAAAATGTGATTGGTCAAATATTTATTCCTAAAATGTGGTCCCTCAAATAACACGCAAATATCACAGAGGTTCCTTTATGTAAATTTGTGAAATCCCTTTAGAAATCTCAGTGCAACATTGATCTGATGTGTTAATGGATATAAAACTAATTTGGTATAACTTTTTCTTAGTGAACACTATATATCTTCTGATAATCACAAGTTCCTTAATTATTCCAATATTTCATAAAGTATCTATATAAAACCTACCAGTCTACAGCATCTTTTATCATCTTTTTGCCCATTACAAAAATCAACCATTTTCCCATTTTTAGTCTCTGCCCCTCCCATTTTCATTGGAATTTCTTAAAGCCATATTGTATCAGCACAATCTTCACAAAACAAATCACTTTATGGGAAAATGTGGAAAGAAATCTGGAAAAAAACCTGGAAAGTTGTTAGAACATATGATTTACGTCAAACTGTTTTACTTTGACCTTTACAATGAAGGGTGTGTGTGTGTGTGTGTGTGTGTGTGTACACACACACACACACACATATATATATTTGTGTTCTGTTTGTTATTCAAAGAAAATGGAAATTTTCAATCATGGAAGAAAGACAATCTAATTTGATTCTTCTCGAATGAACATAATTCTAATAATAGCTAATAATATGACTGTTTTTATTGAATGTTTTCCATAAACCAGGCAGATTTTAAATATGTATTCAGCCAGAAAGGGAGAAGACCACTCTTGATGATAGAGAAAGACATGATATAACTCATATCTAGGAACAACTAACCTAATAATAAAAGAGATTTATTAGAAATATTGGTGAGGACATGGAAAAAATGAAGACCTCCTACATTGCTAGTGGCAATATGAAATGGGATAGTCACTTTAGAAAACAATTTGGCAATTCCTCAAAAAGTTAAACATAGTTACTATATGACCCACCAATTTTACTCCTATACATAGATCTAAAAGAATTATAAACATGGTTCACACAAACACTTGTACATGAAATGTTTGTAGCAAGATCATTCATAGTAACCACTCAAATATATTTCAACTGGTAAATGGATAAAAATAATGTGGTTTATTTGTGCAATAAAATATTTAGTCAGGGGCTGGAGTCGTGGCTCAGTGGTAGAGCACTTGCTTACCATGTGTTGAGGCAATGGGTTCGATGCTCAGCACCATGTACAAATAAATAAATAAGGGTACCAAAAAAAAAAAGTTTACGCTTTTCCTTTGGGCTGGGGCTGTGGCTCAGGGTAGAGCGCTTGCCTAGCATGTGCGAGACCCTGGGTTCGATTCTCAGCATCACATATAAACAAATAAATAAATAAAGGTCCATCAATAACTAATAAAAATATTTTTTAAAAAATTTAGTCATAAAAAGAATGAAATACTGATACATGCTACAACATGGATAGCACTTGAAAACATTATGCTAAATGAAAATAGCCAGGCTGGACGGGCTTAGTGGCACAAGCTTGTAAGCAGCTTGGAGGCTGAGACAGGAGGACTGCAAGTTCAGGGCCAACCTCAGCAACTTAGCAAGACCCTGTCTCAAAATTAAAATAAAATAAAAGAATATAGCCAGGCACAAAAGCCTATACAGTGTGATCCTAATTATATGAAATATCTAGAATAGGCAAATCCATAGAAACCAATTCCTTTATTAGAGAAGATTTGTGGTTGCCTGGGGATAGGGAGAAAGGGGAATAGTATATGACTGATTTGTGGGTCTAGGATTTCTTTTTGGAGTTATCAAAACATTTTATAATTAGATAGTGATGATCATTACTTAACATACTAAAAACCACTCAATTGTAGAATTTAAAAGGGAAAATTTCATGGTATGTGAATTTTATATCAATAAAAATGTAATTATCTTTTTTTTTTTTTTTTTTTTTTTTTTTTTTTTTTTAAAGAGAGAGTGGGAGAGAGAGAGAGAGAGAATTTTTTAATTTTTATTTTTTAGTTCTCGGCGGACACAACATCTTTGTTTGTATGTGGTGCTGAGGATCGAACCCGGGCCGCAAGCACGCCAGGCGAGCACGCTACCGCTTGAGCCACATCCCCAGCCCCGTGTAATTATCTTTTTATTTAAACAAAGCACAGCTGAGCATAGTGGCACATGCCTGTAATACCTGAGGCAGGAGGATCATGAGTTCAAAGCCAGCCTCAGCAACCAAGTGATACCTTAAGCAACTTTGCCAGACCCTGTCTCTAAATAAAATGTTAAAAAGGGCTGGGAATGTGGCTGAGTGGTTAAGTGCCCCTGAGGTTTAGTCTCTAGTACAAAAAATAACTCACACTGCTTTAAATTTAAAAGGAAAAAATGTCATTATGGTTAATGAAAGAGAAAACAAGACTTAAGGAACAGGAATACTATGAATACTACCTGATTGGTGACAGGTGCACAGAGAATGGATGCTAGTAAAAAGGGTCATTGACAAATTGGGCTAGTGTCCTGAACCAACTGGAAATACCTTATTATACAAGAAATTTTAGCATGTAAGAAAGAGCCTAAGAAGAACAGCTTAGGATAGACTTGTTAGCATCTTGAAATAGTTGATGAAATACAACTATTAAAGGGAAATTAATTAATTATACATTAATTAATGTATAATTCCTAAAAGCCAAAGAAGAATCAGGGAGTGGAAGTTCCCAAGGAACAGAACCATTATTCAAGTAGAACTGTCTATCACACAGAGAACTGGGTTCACAATCACTGGAAGGAATCACACAGAGGTGGGCCAGTAATCTTGTGCTAGTAATATTGTTGGAGCATTCCTGTTTTAGAAGCAGTGTCAGGCTAAGTAACTGGGGCATCTCTTAAACTGATGTCTCTGTTGCCTCTTTCTAAATAGTGTCAGTTGTCAGAAAAAGTGAAAGGGATCACCACTAGTAAATGAAATATTCTCTTTCCAGTAAAATAACATAGTGGGAAATTGTGACAAAGATCTGTGCACTCTAGCTTAATGGTTCTTTTGACACAAAATGAAAATGGACACAGGAAAATGTTAGAGATGCCACTGAAGTTGCTCATGCTGCCGGGAGCAGTGGTGTCTGCCTGTAATCCCAGCGGCTCTGGAGGATGGGGCAGGAGGATCACAAGTTCAAAGCCAGCCTCAGCAACTTAGCAAGGCCCTCAGCAATTCAGCAAGACCTTGTCTCTAAATGTAAAAAGAGACATAGATGTGGCTCAGTGGTTAAGTGCCCCCAGGTTAAAAAAAAAAAAAAGTTGCTCATGCTGTGCAAAGGGACATTTTCTGCAGGATTTTTAGTTTAGAAGCTGACAGAGATCAGAGATGACCTCATGGAAAACTACCTGCAAACCCGAGGTGGTAAGTGAAGCTCACTGAATATTCAGTGGTGGAAACATGGAAGACAGAAGTGAATGCATTCTTTGAAATGCATTTCAGTTTGAAATGCATGACTCCAAATCCATATGTTAAAGGCTCAGTCCCCATTCTGGTGCTATTCAGAGGTAGTGGTACCTTTTAAAAATTATTATTTTAATTATTTTTTGCAGTGGGGTGGATGGAAGCCAAGACCTTGTACATGCTTCTCAAATGCTCTACCACTGAGCTATACCCTCAGCTTTTATACCTTTAAGAGGTGGGAGGTCTTAGGTCACTGAGGGTATGGCCCCAAAGGGGATTTGATTTGGTCTTTGATTCTATATATGCTTTCTAGCCACATGAGGTGAGCGACTTGCATTAGCACGTGCTCTGCATCATGATATTTTGCATCACCACAGGCCCCAAAGCCATGGGACAACCAATCATATACAGAAACCTCCAATATTGAGAGTCAAACTAGACCTGTCCTCTTTTAGCATTGCGTAACTTAGGTATTTGTTAGAGTAACAGAAAGCTGAATATTACATGCAGCATATGGGTGTGATCTTTAAATGTGCTCAATAATGCATCATGGAGCTCTACCTTATTTCACCCAGTGAAGATAATCAACAGGCAGGTCTTTTTTAGGTGTCCTGGTGGCTTATCTTCATCACTGAATACTGAACACACTACACGTATTCTCTCTCTCTCTCTCTCTCTCTCTCTCTCTGTCTCTCTCTCTCTCCCAAGTCTCAACAGTTGACCCTGAATGAGCCAAATGAAATGATGCAAGTTGTCATTATGAATATTATTGGTATAGTGAAGAAGTTCTTTTTTCAATTCCATCTCTCTTTCAAACACTTCTGTAAGCAACTTTTTTTTTTTTAAATTTTATTTTCTCAATTGTCAGCCAGCTTTGTTCTGGAAGTGCAAACTCCCAGCTCTTTGTTTGTTGTCTCAGGACAGCTTAAACTTCTTTCACAAGTAAACCCAAATTTAGGTATTGTTCTGTAACAATCCATGCTGGTGCTGTCAGGGAACAGCCTTCCTCCCAAAACTATTTGGAAAGTCAGGCTTCTTCTATCTGTGGCTGTGTCCTCCCCTGGGCCTTGTATGCATCTGTATCTCACAGTAAAGTAAAGGGCATGGTAAACAGTGTGTGAGAGATTTTATCACTGAGTCAGGAAAGCATTATTTTGTTTGATTCAGGAAAACCTGATTGGTTTACCAGAGAAGTCAGCTTTGAAGCCTTTATGTCACTATCAAATGAAGTTTCACACATAACACTCTGGGTTCCAGAGTTAATGGATCATCAATGCAGGTGAAAGTAGCTTTCATAGCCATTTCTGTTCTTACTACGAATAAGATTTGCATGATCCAGCATCCAGAGGTTCTGTATTTGCATTGGAATCCAGTTCTCTGCTTACCCTTTGGGTATTATGCTAAGTTGTAGTGTTTACATTCTTTTATTATTCTTTTAAGCTTTAATAAATTACTTCTGAACACTTTGCCTATTTTTGTGAAATGGGGATATAATGCAACATAAAGGCAATGAAACAAGGAAACACAGTATCATTCAAATGATGTGGAAGTGCATCAGCCAAAAGGAATGGCATCCCATTAAATATCATGGTACTGTGACATTAAATGAGAAGTTAATTTAAGAATACAATAATTCATACCAATGACCAAGCAAGCATTAAGCAGCAACATAGTGGCACCTGCTGTTAGATTTTCATACTTCCAATGAACTCAACATGTAAGGAGCCCACAGGAATATAGACAGTTTATTATTAACATAAACAGCAAAAGAAAAATCAGCATGCTATTAGCTCCCTATATCCCCAATCCCTCAGCATGACACCAAAAAAAGAGACTAACATATCAGGAATGGTGAATTGCTCTATGTGGAGGAACAGGCCAAGGCCAGTGTTGCACAAACCTGAGAGTGAGTGTCCTCTTAAATTTTGTCCCCTAGGTACCTCATTTGTCTCATCTTGGTTATTGCTCAGTTGAGGAGCAACTTTAAACAACTGCCACATGGTTTTGTAGATTTACACCATAAATTTAACTATATCCTAAGGTGGGAACACAAGGCAAAGAGTTCTGCCTTCAACTGAAACTAGGGAGATAGATGAGAAATGACCTGTGACAGACTCCTAAAGACAGAGATGAGTCACTGCCCCAAGATGGCTCCACACCAGGCTGATTCTCTCCCTGACTGCAGAAGGAATCAGGCCATTGGGAGTTATTCGGCTTTGCCTATGTGGACTTAGTGGAGATGCTCAGGTTGCTGGGATGCCACCACAGAGTTGTTTCCCTAGAGATTAGTATCTGAAGAATGATAAATCTCAATTTATTGCTTTCTGTAGGAAAGTAGAATTGGACTGGTCGTGCACATTCTCTCCAATCAGAACACTATTGATCTTAAACCTTTTTTTTTTTTTTCTTTTTTGACAAAGAGGTGTTTAGATAGTAGTCATTTTCAGAGGCATTAGGTAGAGATTGATACAAACAACCAAGGAGTTGGTTATTTCCATGAGGCTATTGACTCTCAGAGGTACCACACTCAGCTCTTGGAGACTGGCTGTCCTTGACAGGCTGGCTTTGATCATTGAGGCTATTGGCCTTGCTAGATTGAATAAGGTCCTTACTTTGCTACTTGTTACTGCGGCTTCAGGACCGTCATTACTTCTCTAGTTATGGGAACCTGTTTCTATTTTTATAGGTAAAAGAATACCTATATATTTTAGTTCTTAAACCTTTTAAAATTAGTAAAACATCAGTGAAGCAAATTTTCATATACAACTGTATACACACACTTTTTCCCCCCTCGGAAACTTCCAGAAAACTTTCTGACTACTTGACAATTTAGAACAGCAATGTCCTACCTGGAACTTTTTTTTTTTTTCTTTTTAACTTTTTTTTAGTTATACATGGACACAATATCTTTATTTTGTTTATTTATTTTTATGTGGTGCTGAGGATGGAACCCAGTGTCTCACATGCAAGCGCTCTGCCAGTTCCCCACCTGGAAGTTTTGGAGGGAAGGGACTGGGCTTTGTTTAGTCTCCAGCCTAGGTCCTGCACATGATAGGTACTCGATTCCTGGATGAATGGGTGAAGTATCCCAGCCCTTGGGAAGAGCAGCAGAAGAAAAACAGAAGGCAAACAAAGAGCTCATACATAATGCGTTGCTAGGTTGCTCGGTAAGACAGGGAAGATGATTTTTGAAAATACTTAGCAGATATTAGTACCATTCTTCATGTGGGTTACATGCACGATGTGTGTGTTACCTCAATTCCAGTGTGCACTGTTTCACATAACTGTCAGGGCGCCAGCTACCTGGTACCTATCCCAACACATCAGGATTGTGAGGATGGATACTGGGATGAGGATTGCTTGGCCAAATCCAAGCGCTAGAACTTGGACGGAGGAGCCCTCGCTTCTGCGCTAGGGATTTGCGAAGCGAATGGTAATTCCGCCTTCCACAGGACAGGAGCCAGCGAAGAAAACAAGGCCAGGAGCGTTGCCAGAGCTGGGGCGTGGTGATGGTAGGGTGTCCCGGGAAGGAGTTGCCGGTGCGAGCTGGACTGCTGACTGGAGGAGGCCGTGGGGCGGCGGGAGGCGGAGCCCGGGCACGCCTACACAACTGGCCGTGCCTTGGGGCGGGAGGCACTAGCAACGTAGGCAACGCAGGGAAATGGCTGAGTACTTGCGACTGCCCCACTCCCTGGCGCTGATCCGCCTCCGAAACCCGCGGGTCAACGCGATCAGGTAACGGGCTCCGTCCCCTCGGCGCGCAGCGTCGCTGGTCTGTGGGTCTGCAACCTTTGACTCTCCCTGCTGGTTGAAACTGAAGACACTAACAGTAGGGGCCATGGCTCACAACAGGGTCTTTTAACCGAAGTTGGCTGGGTTATGCTTGACCAGGTAAGCCGGGTGGAGGAAACTGCGAGTGATGGAACTGAGCGGTGGAGAGGGGCGTGCTAAACCTTTCTGCTTGCTTGCAACATCTACTTCTCAAACTTTCAGTTGCAAAATTCTTGGGTTAGTGCAGGACCATGATCCAAAGCTCCAGGTGTCCTACAGTAAAGGGGCTAGATAAAGTAAAAGGGATGGGGGACTTGCGTGAGGCCCCGGTTCATCCCTGGCCCAACAGAAAATAGAAAGACACATAAAATAAAGTAAGACCCAGTGAATGCCAACACAGTGAGTAAAGGAGATTTGTCTGGGTAGAAAACACTAAATTATTTCTCTTGATCTGTTCTAAACCTCAGGGCCAGAGAGCTTCCTTAGAGGATCTATTCCGAGTAACCACTATGTAGCATTTTCTGAAAAATTACATTTTAACTTCTTTAATTTAATTTAATTTATTTCTGCAGTGCATGTAGAGCGTTACTTTAAAAGTAAGACCAAAACTCCCAGTTTGAAAATTGATGAAGTTCATTTGGTGTGGTTCTTCTAGATCTCTGAATAAAGCCACCCATCCTCTGAGAGTCAGATTAGTGAAAATTATAATTTACAAAGAATATAATGAATAGATAGAAAGGTCTTTGATGAAATTCTCATTACGTGTTGCGGGAGCAAATAGAGATGAAAAGAGACCTGATAATTTTAACTGAGCTTTTATCCTATTGTCGTTGTATTGGACTTTCAGTCTTAGTTTTAATATTACCCTTCTTATGTGAAGGTAGGTTAATTATACAAAAAGAGAAGAAATTAAATCACAAATCTGTAATTGTCATTCCCATAAAAATGTAAAATATCCATTATGTTGGTTTTGACAAACATGTAAGTAATATGATTCCATAGCCCTTTGGACTGTGCACTGATTGGATTATTAAATATTAGGATTCTGCTGCTACTGGAGTTTCTGCTCATAATGGACAGCTATTCCCATCAAGAACTTAGGGGGAAAAAAAGGTTTCATAGCCTAATACTCATAACTAGCAATGTTTTGTGAAAACTGCTTGATATATTTCTGGCATTTAACCTGATAGCCCCTCTACCCACCCAGGAGTAATGTATATACTTACCTCACAAAGTTGTTGTGTGGAGCCAGGCACAGTATTCATGCCTGTAGTTTCAGTTACTTGGGAGGCTAAGGTAGGAGGCTTGCAAGTTTGAGGCTAACCTCAACAACTTAGTGAGACCTTGTCTCAAAACAAAATTAAAAAATTAGTGAGGTTGCAGCTCACTGGTAGAGCACCCCTGGATTCAATCACAAAAAATACATAGTCGTGAGGATTAAATGATATGAAGGTTTTAAACTTCCTGTTAGTGAGAAGGCTTGTTACAAGCCCTTATCAGCAGACCTGATGCCCAGGATCCACTTCTGCTTTATCAAGAACTACTCCACTTGGGAACAGATCCTTTCCTGTCCTTACTCATTTATCTTTCTCTGACCTTTTATTTTAGTTGGGGTACACATGCTGGTGTTCACCAAGTTTAACAGGTCCTTTTTTTTTTCTTTTTGGAAGTTTTTTCTTCCAGGCTCACTGAGAGATTCTTATTTGAATAATAATTTGTTTTTGCTCAATTTAAATCTATAATTTCTAATTTAGCCAGCCATGTTTCCTTATTTTGGTGTCAGCCCCATTCATTGAGTGTAGGATGTGCCTAAATCCTAGGCCTATTCATTACAGAGAACAGAGATGACCCAAAATTTACCCAGAACAATGGCTGTAAGAAATCTCACGTTGTACAGGACTCAAGATATGCATACCTGCCTGCACATGCAAAACAGAAAAGAAAGTTTCCTGAAACTAGTCCTATCCTTTCATAGTATATAATTGGGGAAATTCTATTTTCTTTCTTAAAAAAAAGAAAGGGGGGCTGGGATTGTGGCTCAGTGGTAGAGCGTTCGCCTAGCACGGGCAGGACCCAGGTTCGATCCTCAGCACCACATAAAAATAAAGGCATTGTGTTGTGTCCATCTACACCTAAAAAATAAATATTAAAAAAAAAAAGAAAGGAAAAAGAAAAGAAAAAAAAAAGCTGGTAACAAGCCACTAATTGATTTGATGAACTTTGGAAAAACAAACAAACAAAAAGAGAGAGAGAGAGGGAGGGAGAGGTGTGAGAAAAGGCCAAGACCTGCTCTGACAAAGAACTTGAAGCCTCGTGGTCAGCACTCAGGAATGTCATCTTCCCCCACACTCCATGCTCCACACCTGGCTGTGTTAAGATGGGGAAAATACTTTCTTAGCCCATGTGACCTTTACCTTACGGGGAAGCTGTGGTCCCTGTCAGCAGAATCTAGTAAAACTGTTACAGCCATTTTCCTTTTTTATCACCACCCCCCCCCCTTTTTAAATATATTTTTTAGTTGTTGATAGACCTTTATTTAATTTATTTATATATGGTGCTGAGAATAGAACCCAGTGCTTCATATATGCCAGTCAAGTGTACTACCACTGAACCATAGTCCTAGCCCCTCCCCCTGTTTTTTGAGTTTTTCAAAATTAACAAGAACATAAATAAAACAGGAAGGCTTGATTGGAATGAGAAAAGCTAGTCTTCTTTCCTCAGTGACCATGATGAAGATAATTTTGGCTCATTTTGTGGTCATCCTTTAACCCAGAAGAAAATACAGTCAGCTCTCTATATCCCCTGCCATTCAACTGTGGATAGAAAATGTCTTTTGGTACATGATGGTTGAGTCTCTAATAAATATGTAGTCTTTTTCTTCTTGTCATTATTTCCTGAACAATGTGGTGTAATATGTATTTACAAAGCATTTACATTTTGTTGGGTATACTAAGTAGTCTAGAGATGAGTAGGTTATGTACAAATCCTACCATTATTTTATATAAGGGACTAAGCATATGAGAAATTTGGTATTCTAGTTGGGGTGGGTAATTCTTGGTACCAGTTTTCCATACATACCAAGAGAATTGCATATGCCTTATGGATTTTTCAATATTACATAATGGTGTAGTATCTGTTTTCATAGTCAGATTTGACTTTTAATTAACTGGTGGAAAGCAAGTGGTATTATTTGACTTCATCTAGGTTAAGAGGTGAAAATTAAGGAAGTGGAAGATAATTATCTTATAAGAGAGCAAGTATCTCTTTTATGCTCTGAAGTTTTAACTCATAGTTGCTGGTTTTAACAATAAGGGGTTTACAGAGGTTTGTTGTTTGTTTTAAGATTGTTTTCACTCTGTATACAGAGATTACCCAAAATACTGAGAATTTTAAGGCAAAACTGATTATGGTCTGCTTCTATCATTTTTTTAGGCAGTTTTTTACTATGTTTTGTAGTTCTCCCTTGCTAGATCTCTTGGCCCTATTAATCATGTGATTTATGGAAATTTTCCTCTCCTTGATTTTTATGACTTATGTTTCATTGGTGCTGGATCACTGTGCTAGGACCCCCTGTGTCTTAAATGAAGACATATCCAGAGAATTTGCCCTCAGTTTACATTGCTTTTCATTTAGTGGACTCATCCAATCTTGGCTTTATCTGTCTTCTCTGGATGACTTCCTCATATACCGAAACTTGGCAAATTTTGCTATACATGCCCTCACATTGCCTTTATACCTTAAATTATCTACGATTAGATCAAATTTTAGTGGTAGAAAACTGATAGTAATAATGAATTAAACAAGTGAAAATTTTCTCTCACGGCAGTATCCTGGAATGGTATTGATACTCCACGAACATTCATCCCCCCAATTCTCTCTTTTGCTCTGTTATCCTCAATACTTGACTTCTACCTGTTGGTCCAATAAGGCTGCTTCTCATCTAGCTATCACATCTGCCTTCCTGTCAAGAAAAGGGAGGGAAGAAAAAAAGAGGAAAGCATACCCAGTCCTTTAGGAACTCTTCCCCAAAATCGCATAAATATGATTCCATCTAATTGACCAGAACTTAAAGCCTTGAGCAGAACTTACTTAAAGCAGGGTGGAAAATGTAGTCTTTTGGGGGGATATCATGTAATCTCTTAAAATGTAGGCATTTTCATAATCTGGAGGAATGGGTAGCTGAGGTAACTAGCAGCTTCTGCCACATCTCCTGGGCCATTTCTCTGCTATTTTCCTTCTGTTTCTGTCAGCATGGCAAATTAAAAGTAACGTGCTTGCCTTTGAACTTCCCCACCACTTTTTTTTTTTAATATTTGTTTGTTGTCAATGGACTTTATTTTATTTATTTATATACAGTGCTGAGAATTGAACCCAGTGCCTCACTTATGCTAGGCAAGTGCTCTACCACTGAGCCACAATTGCAGCACCCCCATCACTTTCTTTGTACTTTTAGTGTAGCACTTACCTTACTGCACTTTACATGATAGTTGTATAGGTTTATCAGGTAATCCCTTGCACTTTTCTATATTAAGTGTAAGAATATATTAAAATTGGTTAGTGCTGATTCTAAGTGGTTAACATTAGAGCAGAGTGGAAGAAAATAATATTACTCTTCAAGGGGACTCATTTAATTCGCTCACTGCTTAATTCACAGTAGACATACTGTATGATGAAAAAATTAGTGAAAGCCTTAATGGTAAGTTTCTATGGCTTTTATACAATGTGCATGTGATTAATTTTTTAGGATTAAGAAAGGAAAAACTCTGAGATGGCAGAACTTTAATTATGAATAATTTGCATCATGTAAATTTTTTTTCTTTTAGTTTGGCTGTACTCAATGGAATAAAAGAGGGACTAAAGAAAGCCATATCCGACCATACAGTAAAAGCCATTGTGATATCTGGAGAAAATGGAATATTCAGTGCAGGTAACATTTGTCTGACACTCTCCCATTATCTATAGAATCTAGTCACAGACTGAGATCCACACTGCATTAGCTGTCCCTCTAGGTAATAATACGAGTAATAAAGTAATGTGGGTTGTAGATACAGGAGACTAGAGTGGGACTGAGAAACACTGTGGAGAAAGGGACAGGTCCCAAGTGAGACCCAGAGAAGACTCTGGCTTTGTCTCTTTTTTATTGAGTTGAGACTTTGGTGAACATTTAGTTCAGGCTTGATGGCCGTGATACCTGCTGCTATACACATGCTGATGCATATACTGGCTTTGCACATCTCCACCATATCTCCATAATCTCCTGAACATCAACTTCTCTATCTATGAAGTAGGGACAGTAATGTCTATGTTAGGGGTGTTTGAGAGGTTCAGTGAGATGCCTTCTCTGAACTCTCTTCATGCAGCATCTACACACAGAAGGTGATCAGCAAGGGTTACTGTTCATACATAGTCTTGAAATGAAGTTCTTTTTCCTTCTGGTGGGCACCCACCTCAGTGCCTGTGGCACTGCTTTATTGGGTCATTGTCTGAAGATGCTCAGATGTGGCAATAATATCTGAAGTGGTGATTTATTTAATGATATAGCACCTCTTCCTTTTTTCCCCAATGTATGTATGGAATTCTTTGACAAAAGGCACATGGATATTAAGGTTTGGTGAATTTTTCCTACTAGGGCTATGTAAGTTATTTATTAATTATAATGAAGATAGTAGTAGTGTTTACATGTTATATTTTCAGCTGAGTAAATCCTACATTCCTCATTTACAGATGAGGAGGGTGAGGTGAGAATTGACCAGCTATGAAATGGCTTACTCACTGTATACCTAAACTTTTTTTTTATCTTCTTTTTATTTATTTATTTATTTATTTTGGTGGTGCTGAGGGTTGAACCCAGTGCCTCACACGTGCTAGGTAAAGCACTCTACCACTGAGCTATGCCTCCAGCCCTGGACACTTATACCTGATGGGCAGCTAACATGATGACTTTGGGGCACAAAAAGTGAGATCAGAATTATAAGAACTATATATTTTATTGTAAGAAAGAGGTGGAAGGGGCTGGGGTTGTGGCTCAGCGATAGAGCATTTGCCTAACATGTGCCGGGCCCTGGGTTCGATCCTCAGCAGCACATATAAATCAATAAAATAAAGGTATTGTGTCCAACTACAACTAAAAAATAAATATTAAAAAAAGAGAAAGAGGTGGAAAATACAGAAAGTAATTAGAATTTGTGAGCAGAAAAAATTATTCTTCTAGAAGAACATTAGAAATTCTCAAAGTTAACATAATGGACAGGTCTAGTATAGTGTACTCAAACATTGGAAAATATGTGTTTTTCTTAAATACATGTACAAAAATTAAGCAGGTCCTAAATACTTGAGAGGCTAAGGCAGGAGGATGGCAAGTTCAAAACCAGTCTTAGCAAATTAGTGAGACGCTGCCTCAAGGTAAAAGATAAAAAGGGGTAGGGGTTTAACTCAATGGTATTGTATCCTTGGGTTCCATCTCCAATACTAAAAAAAAAAAAAAAAAAAATACTGAGCAAGGAAGGCCTGGATCATCAAAGTTTGTCTTAGGCTTAGGTATAGCCAGTGATAGAGCTTGTGTTTCATGTTCTCCAGGCCTTGGGTTTACACTCCAGCACCAAAAAGAAAAAAGAAATCCATATGCAACAAAATGAAACTAAACCCCTCTCTCTCACCATGCACAAAACTCAATTCAAAATGGATCAAGAACCTAGGAATAAAACCAGGGAACCCTGCGTCTAATAAAAGAAAAAGTAGACCCTAATCTCCATCATGAGGGATTAGGCCCCAACTTCCTTAATAAGACTCTTATAGTGCAAGAATTAAATCAAGAATCAATAAATGGGATGGATTCAAACAAAAAAAAGTTTCTTCTCAGCAAAAGAAACAATCTGTGAAGTAATTAGAGAGCCTACATCTTGGGAGCCAATTTTTACCTCTCACACATCAGATAGAGCATTAATCTCTGAGGTATATAAAGAACTAAAAAAACTAAACACACACACACAAAATAACCCAATCAATAAATGGGCCAAAGACCTGAACAGACACTTCTCAGAAGATGATATGCAATCAATTAACAAATATATAAAAAAGTTCAACATCTCTAGCAATTAGAGAAATGCAAATCAAAACTACTCTTAAGATTTCATCTCACTCCAATCAGAATGGCAGCTATTATGAAGACAAACAACAATAAGTGCTGGCAAGGATGTAGGGAAAAATGTACACTCATACACTGCTGGTGGGATTGCAAATTGGTGCAGCCAAGATAGAAAGCAATATGGAGATTTCTTGGAAAATTGGGAATGGAACCACCATTTGACCCAGCTATCCCTCTCCTTGGTCTATACCCAAAGGACTTAAAAACAGCATAGTACAGGGACACAGCCACATCAATGTTTATAGCAGCACAATTCACAGTAGCTAAATTATGGAACCAACCTAGATGCCCTTCAGTAGATGAATGGATTAAAAAATGTGGCATTTATACACAATGGAATATTACTCAGCAATAAGAGAATAAAATCATGGCATTTGCAGGTAAATGGATGTTTATCTGATATAAGGAGGCTGATTCATAGTGGGGTAGGGAGTGGGAGCATGGGAGGAATAGACAAACTCTAGATAGGATAGAGGGGTTGGAGGGGAAGGGAGGGGGCATGGGATTAGAAATGATGGTGGAATGTGATGATCATTACTATCCAAAGTACAGGTATGAAGACACGAATTGGTGTGAATATACTATGTATACAACCAGGAAAAATTATGCTCTATATATGTATATGAATTGTAATGCTTTCTGCTGTCATATATAAATTAAAAAATTATATAAAAAGAGTTTATGATATTTTTTAAGATTTTACAGTATTCTTTCAATATTAAATATATTTATCAAACTTTACTTAATTCTCACATCAGTCATTTAAGATAGGTCATGAGACAAAAGATTCAATAACTTACTTAATGTCATAAAACCAATTACACGTATGCATAGGGAAAAGACTAAGAATTTGCCAAGTCTTAAATTATTATTTCTGTGTGGTGATATTTAGGGTGATCCATATGTTCTTTATAATTTTGTACATTTTTCAACTTCCCAAAATGCATGTGTTATTTTTATAATCAGGAAAAGCAAGAAATATTGTTATTTTCACCAATCATAAAAAAAATTTATCAAGGTATAATTCTAAGCCAGTTGATTAACACAGCTCACAAATATGTATACATTTTACCCTGACATTTTGTATTATGGCTCATGATATTAGCAAAGATAAGAGACTAAATTTCTGTGAATAAGGTTGATAAACAGATAATGCAAAAAACCAGAGGCCAACTCAGTCTCAGAATGATGGTCTTGGGTAGAGACCCCTGTGTTCCTTCTCTGATATTTTAAATTTGCCTAGAGCTAGAATTGCTAGGTAGTATATGGAAAGATAGATCTTAGAATGTTACAGGGTTCATGGTAGATATTTAAAGATCTCATTTTGTTCTACATCTCTCAAACTACTTGTTTCATGTGTCTCCAGCCTGAGGACAAAGTGTCTCCTGGGCCCAAAGAGATCTCAAGGTGATCAGGTCCCTACATATTAATAACAGAAACATGTATCCTTCTCAGCCATCTTTTCTCCTTGTCTTTATGTCCTGTAGGTGTGGATATCCACAGCTTCAGCACTCCTGGATTCTCTGGCGTTGATTTGGGAAGTTTAGTAGATGAAATACAGAGATACCAGAAGCCAGTGGTAGCAGCTATCCAAAGTGTGGCCTTAGGAGGGGGACTGGAGCTGGCCTTGGGCTGTCACTATAGGATTGCTCACGCAAAGGTAACAGCTAAGCCTCCATGTGGAGGTTGGTGTGGAGCTTTTCTTCCGAGCAAGTTCTAACTGTAGCCATGAGCATCAGAAGTGGGCACTTTGAATGGTTAGCTCTCTGGTTAACAAGTCCTGGGTATCTCCAGCACTGGTGCTGAGCTGTCCTGTAGGGGTTCAGCTATTGTTTGGGGGCTGAAATACTTGCATTCTGGTTGGTAAATAGCTGCTGCTCTGAGCCTTCTGTCTCTTTGCTTCCCTTAACCTCTCCAGGATTCACTAACTAAAGGGAACCTCCATTCTTTTGTACTTCCTACAGGCTTTTTCCCTATGTAATGTTTTTTATAGTCCACCCTCCCTTGTTACTAAAAAAATAATATCGGGATTTTATTATATGTGGTTTATACTCTCTTACAAATATATTGATATCATATTTATTTCGTTATTAAACATTCTTTATCTTGCCTTGTTTTCTGTTTTTATTTGAGGGGTTGGGTTTGTGTGTGCATGTGTATGTATGTATGTATGTGTGTGCATGCACACACATTACAGGGGATGAACCCAGGTCCTAAGCGTTCCTAGGAAGGTGCTCTACCACTGAGCCATATTCCTTGTTCCATCTCTACCTTTAAATTAAAGAGTTTATTTTATTTATTTATTTATTTATTTTTGAGAGAGAGAATTTTTTTAATATATTTATTTTTTAGTTTTCGGCGGACACAACATCTTTGGTTGTATGTGGTGCTGAAGATCGAACCCGGGCCGCACGCATGCCAGGCGAGCGCGCTACTGCTTGAGCCACATCCCCAGCCCTAAATTAAAGAGTTTAATATATGCTTACATTTACTATATTTACTGATATGGAAAAATTAACTTCTGACATTTTTCTCTTTGTTTTCTGCATTTTATGTCTTTGTTCCTTAGTTCCTTGGTTGATACTTTCACTTGTGATTAACAGGTATTTTTCTAGTGTGCCCGGTTAATTGTCCTCTGATATCTTTTAATGTATTCTTTTGAGTTATTTTCTTAGTGGTGATGGCCTTAGTGATTGTAATTAATATCCCAATTTATAAAAATCTAGCTCAGATTTATATTAATTTATTTTCAATAGTATGTAAACATTTTCTCCACTATAGCTGTTACCCACCCCTTTATGCAGTTACTGTCCTAAATTATAAGTTTATACATTGGATGCTCATCAGTATGTTTATGCTTATTGTTTTTGTAGTGGTCTTTTAAATGTGATGATAAAAATGGATTGCAGGGGGTGGAATTCTGGCTCAGTGGTAGTGTGCTTGCCTGGCGTACATGAGGCCCTGGGTTCAATCCTCAGCACCACATATATGTAAATAAAATTTTTTAAAAAACCATTGACAACTAAAAAAATATTTTAAAAAATGGATTGCTAACAAGGAAATGTTAGCACTGTCTTTTATGTTTATCTACATAGCTGTGCTTTACCAGAGTCCTTTGTTTTTTCATGTAAATTCTAGTTACTCTCAAGTATCCTTTCATACCAGCTGAAAGGATTTGTTGTAGGACTGGACTGCTAGCAATGAATTCAGTTTTTATTTACCTGGGAAGGTGTTAATTTTGCCTTTCTGCCTATTCTGGGTAGTTGATATAAATGAGTTCATACAATATGTGGTCTTTCATGACTGGTTTCTTTCATTTAGCATAATGCTTTTATGGTTCATCCATATGGTGGCATGAATCAGTTCATTGTTCCTCTCTAGTATTGAATAATATTCTGTTGTATGGCTATACCACATTTTATTTATCCATTCATCAGTTGAAGGATGTTTCAGTTGCTTCTATTTTTTTTTTTTTTTTTTAATGAACAATGATGCTTTGAAAACACGCATAAGAGATTTTTGTGGGCTTATGTGTTCATTGCCCTTGGATTTATACTACGTGACCTTGCTGGGTCACATGATAAATCCACGTTTAACTTTTGAGAAATTGCCAAATTGTTTTCCAAAATTTCTGCACATTTTACTTTTTTGTCATCCATGTATGAGTGTTCTGTCTTCTCCACATTGTCTGCCTTTTTTCTTGTATTCATTCTAATGGGTGTCAAGTTGTATCTCATTGTGCTTTAGGTTTGCATTTCCCTGATAGTTAGTGATATTGAACATCTTTTCATGTGTTGATTGGGGCATTTTATCCCTTCTTTAGAGAGATCCTTTGTCCAGTTTTAATTGATTGTCTTTTTATTTGGAGTTATGAAAGTTCTTTGTGTATTCTGGATACAAGTCCTATATCAGATCTATAATCTGCCAATACTCTCTCCCATTCTGTGAGTTTCCTTTTCCTTTACCTATGCTTCCTGGCTCTTGCAAGTTCCCAGAAAGCTTTTCCTGAAGGATATTAAAATTTTGTTGTCTGAGACAGGTCATAATTGATTCAAAAAAATGTGCCAGAGCTAGAAGTATGTTTAAGCATGAAGACTTAGTACAGCTCTGGTTATGCTGTTAATTAAAGGAGAGCCTATATACTAGTTTGCCCGGTGGAAATTCTTGCTGAATCCAATGAAGCAATGTTTTTGAGGGTATAGGAAATCCAGGGATTGTTCATCTTAGATATAAATGTATTACCTCATTGTTGGCCTTTATACCTTCAATCTGACAGGCTCATGTTGGCTTCCCAGAAGTCACACTAGGAATTCTTCCTGGTGCGAGAGGAACCCAGCTTCTCCCCAGACTCATTGGAATTCCTGCTGCACTTGACTTAATTACATCAGGTCAGTGTACACCTTGCCTGTGACTGTCTAGACCAACCTGAGGAACTGGACCAGCATTTAGGAAAATCCTGGCCTGGCCACTAGCTACTATATAACCTTAAAGAGGGCAGTTTAACTTTGTCTCCAAATTTTCTCATCTATAAAATGGAAACAATATTTCTCTTGACAGCTTCTCAAATGTTACTATAATGATCCCATGTGCAAATCATGGAAGGAAAGTGTATGCAAAGCACTAATCAAATTTAGAGTTGTATTATAGTTTGTTGAATTATTGCTGTTCACATAGGGAACATTATATTCAGATCTGGTTTAGAAATCTTAATAATAATAAGATTCAAAGGGCTGGGGTTGTGGCTCAGTGGTAGAGCACTTGCCCAGCATGTGTGAGGCATCACATAAAAATAAGTAAATAAAATAAAAGTATAAAAAAATTCACGATAAGTTTTTTTTTTAAAAGAAAAGATTGAAAATCAAAATTTTCAAGCCAAGTTTCAAGTTTTCCTTTACAAATAACAAATTTTCATTTCTCAAGTATTAAGATATTAGCTACAAATGGAAATTTTTCTTTTTACATAGGGATTATGAATAATATAACACTAAATCAGCACAAAAAAGAAACTTGGTATCCTTTAGCAGTAACTGTCCATCCCCTTCTAGATTTACCAAATATTCAGGTTTGTAAGACAAACCTGAGTTTACTCTAAACAAGTATAATTAATTATGAGATCCTATGTTAGGTAATTTATCTTTCTTTTCTTTAGATTTCTCAAACATGCATTTAATAGTAGGGGTGATATGGTGGTGAACACTAGGTAGGTTAATACATACAGTGTGCTTAGAACCCTCCTAGATATGACAGAACTTAGCTATTTACTGTTATTCATATATGTCTGTTTTCTGAGTAAAATTAAGATGAAAATCTTAGTAGTAGACTGACCCTGAAGAATGTATGAGAAAAAAGAGCAAATTATTAAATTTTAAAAAGTTATTTATTTTGCCTAAGGATATGTTAAACTATAATGAATTTATCACTATTATTTTAAAATTATTTAATATAGAAACATTTTTTAAAATTCTCAATTTTAATTCCCAATACAGTAAATATTGATAGATATAACCTATATAAACAATAGGATTTTGGAATTCTTTATAATATATAAGAATGCACAGGGGTTCTAAGTCTGCAGTGTTTGAGAATTGCTAAAAGATATCTGTATGTTTTGACAGAGACTGTGATATAAAACTGCATATGAGACAATATCAACAATAATGTGATTCTGTATGCATTAAAATAGCTTTGTTGTTTTAGATGAGGTGGTGTTATAAGTCCTATAGACTATGCGAGGAAACTTACAAAAACTGAAGTATTAAGTTTATTTTAAAAATCTAGTGAAAATTGTTTTAATTTACAATGATAAGTACATTTTAAATAATGTGAGTCATTTTTAAGTGTCTGATTTAGAATTCTTTAGAGGATGCTCAAATCCAACATACTAGAGAAATTCACAGCCCATGACAGAGTTTATTGTGCAAAAGACAAAACAGAAAGGAAACAAAGCAGCATGAAATATATCAAGAGTTGCAATGGTGTGAAATGAGTCTGTAAATCCTAAAGTTTACTGAATTAAGCATATAGGGGAACATTGAAGAATTTTGTGACCCTGTTTTCAGTAATTGGTCTGAAAGATGATAGTATCTTAGGGAAAATCAGGAAAAAAACTGGCTTCTTTGATAAGAAGAAATGAAGCAAACTAGAATTGTTCTATTCTTAAAGCACCGCTTCAAGAAATGCCACCATATTTAACATGATGAAGAACAAGTAAAAACAGCAAGAAGGTGACAGATTTTTTGATTTGCATAGAAAAGGTCACAGTGAATTAAAAGAAAGCTACCATTAGAATCATACACCTGTCTTTTTGAGTAGACTGTATAATTTCAGGGAAACTTATGAATGACATCTGGGAAGTTTCCATGAAGAAAAAAAAAAGTAAAGTTTGGAAAAGAAGTGATGAAGAAAACAGGAAAAATTTGAGATTCTCTGGCTTGAAGAGAATGTTTTCTAACTCAGTTGCCTTGGGATCTCCTGACATTGACCTACACAGAGCTCTTCTTGGAGCCTGTTGGACAAGGGTTGTTAACTATATTGGCATCAGATTTGCCATTTTAGGCCGGGAGCCATTTTATCTAGAGGCTCCGAAGTTTCGATTCTAAGGCAATGCTGCTTAACTTCCCATAAGAATATGTGCCTGCTAAATGATCAGCCCCACCCCGGTTTACAACACAACTCCCAAGCAGCTTATGAAATTCCTCTGTGAGCTATAAAGCTGGTCTGTGAGGGCTAACACACTGCTGCTCTCCTCAAAGGGACAGCCTTGTCGGTTTGCCTCATGCTACTGACAATAAATCTCTTGCAGGAGATTCCAGTGTGTGGTGTGATCTCTGGACTTTGCATGGACTCTGTGGGTGTCCTTTCAATCTACACTGAGGGCTGCCCTAGGAAAAACAAGTTTAAAGCACAGCCCAAGGATTTGATTTGCACATCTTAAGTCCTCAATGTTGCTGAAAGCTTGGTCCTTGTCCCTAATGCCAATCCAATAACGAGGACACAGTTTTGAGAAAAAGGAAAAATGTTTATTGCTTTGCTAGCAAAGGAGAAACACAGGGGACTCCTGCCTGAAAGGCTGTGATTCTGCCCATCTGTAGGAACAGGGGGCTTTTAAAGAGGTGACTCAAAGGCTACATTCCACATGTTCTCTGTTGAAGCTGTAATTTCACTTGTTAATTTGGGAGATATCAGTTATTTCTGTATCTTCTGGTACCATCCCCAAAGTCTTCATTGGTTTTTCCTATCCAGAGAAGATAAATCTGCTTAAAATTGGGAAGAATGGTAATCCTGTTCCTCAAAGTAGGGATAGGGAGAGATTAGGGAGGAGCAGGGAGAGAGGAAGAAAAAGAAATAGTCCATTATAAAAATAAACTGTAGGTCTGGGGCTGGGGCTCAGTGCTAGTGCACTTGCCTAGCATGTGTGAGGCACTGGGTTCAATTCTCAGCACCACATATAAATAAATAAAATAAATGTCTATCAACAACTAAAAAAAATTAATAAAATAAAAGTAAACTGCAGTGGCAGAGCAGCAAGGGCTATATTCAAAGCATAAAGTGGACCACTGTTACATTTGTTCTTTGAAACAGAATAAGCATGCTTGGAACTTGATTGTCACTGGAAGAACGGCAGTGGTACTCTCTTTTTCATGAAATTAAAGCCAGAAGAAATCAGTACAGATGAAGAGCTTTTCATTCTGTTTGTGGGTGGCTCACATTCCCCTGCTTTGCTGTCCTAGAGATCCTTTTAGCACCCAGGTTTCCATCTTCCATTTATGTCACCTCAGTGCCCCTAACCTGGTTAGGCTGATTTACTTAACCTTCACCTAAAATGACTGTGTACATGGGACACTTGACCCCTGACATCACTCACCTACTCCACACCCCCTCTGCACTGCAGGAGAGGATCTGGAAGCCTGCTTTCAAGGCACTTCCAGAAAAGTGCCCTAATGTTACCGCTGTTGACCGGTGACGAGTTCTTGCTTCCCCAATGTTGAAGAATAACACCAAAGAAGCACGCCGAGGCAAGGTCAGAGTAGAAATTAAAAGTTTATTAAAGGACAGCAGAAAAGACTTCTCCCGGAGGAAGAAGGGGACCCAAGAGGTGGAATCCGTGGAAGGGATGTTGTCTCCCCTTTTTATAGTTCTTTCAGTGATGGAATGTAGGTGGGAAGGCCCGAGGGGTGGGACACAGGTGGGCCAAAGAAGTAATCTGGTCAGGAAGGACTTCTGAGTCAGCACCTTTTTGCTGGGGGCTGTTCATTAACATTTCTTTGAGGTGGACTTTGGCCTAGGGCCTTTTCGGGACTTCATTAACATTCCATGAGTTGTCCTGCGTTTCCCGGAATCATTGCCAGCATGGCCTCCATTTTAGATTTCACTCGGCATTAGACCCGATTTACCTAACTACACTGACTACCTAACTTTAAATCTGGCTTCACTAAGACTGCTTTTCTAGCAGGACCCTTGGAAAATCACTGAATTGTCTCTGTAGTCAAGAAAACCCATTTGTAGCTCTCTGAAGAACTCACGGGACCCAGGAATGGAGGTTTTTGTTGTAGAGGTGGCATCTACCAACACATGAAGGACAGGGAAGACCCAGGAATTATTGCCACCAAGACTGATTTGATGAACCCTTTTCCAAAGTTGCAAGTACGCAAATGCTTTGTCATTGTCTCCTTACTGGCCCTGTGCTTAAGGCCACAACCCCTACTTCAGAATATGCACATCTGATGACATCTTACAACTGGTAAAGAACTGCCAGGACAGATCTTTAGTGATGCAAACCCAGATAAACTTCTGTAACGCCCTTGACCTTTTCCATACTGAGGCTGCCAAGATGACCCTGAACACAGCAGGTTGCTAGCACCGCCACTCCTGACACCCAGTGTTGTCACCTGTGAGGTGAGATTTAAACTGTCGCTATTGCTTAGTGTCATTGATACCAGACTGACTCAGACCCTCAACAGAGCACTTGTTTCACCATTGCTTCTTGGGACTAGAAGAGCAATTACCTCTCAGCTCTGATTCCTTTTCAGCTTACATAGTAGGAGCCAGGGCTCCCAACCACATAAAATATATTCTACAAACCAAGGAAGGGTGGAGAGTCTTGGTAGCCAATAACTATTGGAATACTATACCATTTGTCCTGTGTAACTTTCATTAGACCTATTTAACATCAATTTAATTGATACAGAACTTTTTTTCCCCTATCTACTCAACTACATGTATGTTTGGTGACTATTTTGTAAATCAACTCCAGTCCTGGTGTGTGGTAGGTACAAGATAGATAGTAGTTCTGCTGCCACTTCTATCAATTTATCCAACAGTCACCATCTTCTATATTTCTATAGAGATTTGTAGGTTGTAAAGTGCTTCTATAGTTATTTAGAGACTATTAAGAGAATAGAATATATGATTTTCACATAATACTCAGAATTACTGAGATAAGCATAATTATTCCTATTGATCAGTGAAGAAATTGTGTTCCTGGTGCACATCCTCCTGGTCACAAAAACAGGAACTGTGGAGCTGCACCCTGAATCCAAGCTCTCTGGCTACATCTGCATGATGTTTCAACTCCAGCCATCAAGGGTCCTTGTTCTCTTCTCTTAATAGCAGATGTTTATATCTGGGGAAGACAGCAGGGCTCTCACTTTAATCTCACATCACTCTTTGATTTGCTTTGTTTTAGGGAGACACATTTTGGCGGATGAAGCACTTAAGCTGGGCATTCTGGATGAAGTTGTGGATTCAGATCCAGTAGAAGCAGCAATCAAATTTGCCCTGAGAATTTTAGGTAAGAAGATAAAGATGATAACTGCACAAGATTGGAAACAAGCTAATGTCCATTTTAATAAGACACTCCTTAAATACCTTAGGGGTCACCCATGTGATAGAGGATGATAAAACTTAAAAATAAATGTACTAACATGGCATAAATTCCACAAAATATTGTATTATTAATGATATAACATCAGTTGTGGTAGTTTGCCAATAATCAGGGGTGATGGTATAGAAAGTATATATGGGGAGAATGGACAGATGTCACTTTTGGCCTATGCACAAAATATATATGCTAGAATCTCACAAGAAATGGAGTAGTTGCCTCTGGGAGAGGTTCTGGTCAGCCAGCAGAAGCAGTTTAAAGGAGACTTTTTACAGTTCGCCCTTTTGTGCCATTGGAATTTTTAAAACCAGAAGTGGGTTTTCAGTGAAGAAATAGAATTAAAGCTGAAATAAATAGAGGAGCACACTTCAGCCAGTAGAAGACATGCTCCCTAACTCTCCACGGTAAAGCCCTGGCCTCTGAAACTCCTGTTTCAGCAGGGCAAGTTCCATCCCTTAGGCCTTCTTGCTTTACACACTCAGGAGTGTGGAAGGGAACTCTAAGAGCTACTTTCATGGCAATCTCCTTTGCTTGCTCATTTGCTTGATTTTTTTAACTGTTCCTTTTCAGTCTGTGGAGGTTGTGAGCTCTAAATGAGCAAGGAGCAGGGTGGGGGAAAAATCCCAAAATAAATAATTGGGAGAAGTGTTGGGCCACAGGCAGGACGGAGTATGTGCTGGTCTCCCGCTTGGTGGCAGCAAAGGCTCAGGGTAATTCCAGAGCTTCCCTGGGAAACAGTTATTGTTTTGCTGACCCAGGCCAACACTCTCTTGAAGTCTTGTTTTCTTTTGAGTGTGGCTCCAGCCAGTTACTGTTCCAATGCAATGGTTAAGGCTTGCAATGGGGGAGGCCAGGGACTGTGGGGAGAGAATACTGGTAGCTCCTACAGAGTTGGCAAGTTCCCACCCAAATGGAGGTGGACTGCCTGCTATCCTCTGCCTCCAGGCTGTCTTTACTGGGTCTGCCCCACAGAGCTTCCTGAGGGGGCTGCTTGTTTTGTTAGAAGTCATTTGGTTGACTCAGAGCAAAGGCTGTGTACAATTGGGGGTCCTTATATTATTCTTTGCACTGGGGCTCAAGGTATACCCAGGTCAACATTTACTCCCGGGGTTTTAGTTTATAAACACCTCAGCTGTTTTCCTGAATTTCTCTAAATTCTGATTTGAGAATTAAATTTCTTCAAGAAATAAATGAAAATCATGGCCTAGTGTACTTATAAAATGGTGTAATTTTCCTTTCTTACTCTGTTTTAAAGTTAATTTTAAGTGTTAAATTAAAAATTCAAATGACATGTAACATTTCTGTTTTATCCACTTGAATTGAACCTTACATCATTTGTCCACTTGGTGGCATCCTAACATTGAGGTTCATGTGCTTTAAAACTTGGTAATTTCACCAATAGTTCTGGCTTTGAACAATTACATGTAACTATTTTAAATTATAACTATGAGGACAATATACACATAAAGTCAAGTGCTTGTGATCCAGAAATGTTTTAAGATATTAATGTACATGGCTGCATAATTGCTCAGTGGTAGAGCAAGGCCTACCCCTGGGTTCAAGGTTTAGCCACACAAAAAAACAAAGCAAAATAAAAACTATCTTTATCTATCTATCTATCTAAACTCATATATATCTTATAATTATACTTACATAGAATATGTATGAATACACACAAGAACTGAAAGGAAATAGGCACGAAGTAAAGATATTTTGTCCCACAATTTCTTAAACATTTAGTCTTTGCTTGTTTTGATTTTTTATAAGCCTGCAGTATGATAATTTTCTCAAGCATTACAAAATTATTTTTGGTTCTGTTTCTGTTTTTTTCAGCTTCACATATTCATTTATTTATTTTGCAGATCTAATTTGGCTTCTTTTGTGACTCTAGAATCAAGTAGTATTTTTAGACCACACACAGCTCAGAATGCCCCCTCAGCTTCACTGAGGTGTAATTTTCACACAATAAATTCATCCAAGCCAAGTATAGAGTGGTGAGTGTTGGTGACAGTGCATAGTCATGATCCCACTGCCACACCAAAGTGCAGCTCTGTCACCCAAGAAAGCATTCTCAAGACACTTTCTGGTAGGTCCCCTTGTCTTTCACTTGGCCACAGGCCACCAGTGACCTGCCTCCTGTCACTGTAGTATTATGTTTTTTAGAATTTCATGTAGATAGAATCCTGCATACAGAAGGTGTCTTTGTGTCTGGATTTTTTCATGTAGTACATTGCTTTTGAGTTCATATGTTTTTGTATCTTGAGTTAAGTTACACTGGATTACTGAAAAATTTCCATAATGTGGGTAAACTCCAATTTTTTATCTATTCATCAGCTGATGAACATTTAATTTGTTTCCACTCCAGAACTTGATAGGTCTTTGTAAGTGTATATTATCATGTCTCATGGGTAAATTAATAAGAGTAGGATTACCAGGTTGTAAAGTAAGTGCATACTTAACTGTGAAATGCTTTCTAAACTTGATTAATGAACGAATCATTAAAAGTCACTAAATTTTGCAAAGCAAATAAGAAAAGATAGAAAAATAATGGGGCGAGATTAAGTTTAAATACGTGCTCATTGTACTGATTGTAATACATCCGATTAAGAGGGCAATTAGGCACTCAGGTATTGAGGTTTTAAAGTATTCATATATTTGCCAGGCATGCCATTGCTAGCCTGTAATTCCAGAGGCTTGGGAGACCCAGGCAGGAGGATAGCAAGTTCAAAACCAGCCTCTGCAACATAGCAAGTCCCTAAAGCAACTTAGTGAGACTCTCTCTAAATAAAAAATAGAAAAGGACTTGGGATGTGGCTCAGTGGTTAAGCGCCTCTGAGTTCAATCCCCAATACCAAAAAATAAAAAGAGGGGCTGGGGTTGTGGCTCAGTGGTGGAACGCTTGCCTCGTATGCATGAGGCACTGGGTTCGACCCTCAGCCCCACATAAAATAAATAAAAGTTAAAAAAAATAAAAAATAAAATAAAATAAAATAAATTACTCATGTCTTTGACTTAGTGTTTCTATTCTTGGTAATTTACTATAGAGAAATTATAACAGAAGTACAAAGATTTGAGCATAGTATTGATCACTGAATCTTTGTCAATATAAAATATTGGAAACAACTTTTATCTTAATTTTGTAGGATTAGTTACCTAATTAATGATGGAAATCAAAGAAGCAACTCCATTTAACCATTGGAACTTCGATTTTTGAAGAAAAATGAAAAACTTGCAAATACAGATACATATTATATATATGTGTGTGTGTGTATGTGTGTGTGTGTATACATATACATATATATATATATATATATATATATATATATATATATATTTTTTTTTTTTTTTTTTTTTTTTCTCCCCCTTTTTTGGTACCAGGGATTGAACCCAAGGGTGCTCAACTACTGAGCCAGATTCCCAGCCCTTTTTATTTTTTTATTTTGAGACAGGGTTTCACTAAGTTGCTTAGGGCCTCTTAAGTTGTTGAAGCTGGCTTTTAACTTGTGATCCTTTTGCCTCAGGCTCCCAAGCCTCTAGGATCACAGGCATGCACCTCAGAGCCCTGCTACACATAATATTAAGAAAAAAACCCAGAAAGGAAATTTCACAAATATCACTGGTTCATATACTTATTTGCATAAGGAAAACTCTTATCAGAAGATATACTAGTTTTTTAAACAGAAGTTTTACTGGAGTGGTAGGTAACTGAGATTCTTGATTAAAAAAAATCTATGTATCTATCTATATTTGTGTATGTGTGTGTATGTGTGTATCTTTTCCCAGTATCTGAGTCATTAAATTTACTGAAAGAAAAAATGGAGGTCCCACCAATGTGGAAGGGGTGCAGTCTCATAGAGAAGACTCAGTACTGGATGATAGAAGACCTGGATTCAGATCTCAGCCTGAGTCATGTGGACCACAATAGATCTCTTCTTTGGGGTCTTATTTTCATTATTCATAAAAGGAAAGTGCTCCTCAAAATTAATTAGTTTCAAACTATATTGCAAGAATGCAAAGGCTACAAGCGAGTTCTCAGTGTTGGTTCTTTTTTTTAAAATTTTATTTTATTGGTTCTTCTTAGTTATACATGACAGTAGAATCCATTTTGATAAAATCGTACAAGCATAGGATAAATTTTATTCTAAATAAGACCCCATTCTTTTGGGTGGGCAGGATGGTGAGTGTTTGGTTCTTAACTACAACTTAAGTGGCTGTCCTGCATCTCTTTTGGGGTTTAGTAATTAAAATCCCTTGGGAAACTCTAGTATGCTTACTGATTACTTTTATTTTTTAATGAGTACCAGTGTTTGAAATTCTGTGATATCTTGGTGCTGCTTTGTCATACATAAATGCTAGGGACAGAAGGTAGAGAAATGGGGCTGATCAACAAAGGACTGACTCAGGGAATCTTATCTACACTTGCTGCTTGTTAGTTCACAAAATGTTTAGCTGTGTTGATTTTTTCCCTTTTATTTGTCTTTGTTCACTCTCTCTCTCTCAATGCTTTCCTCTTTTTTGTTGTTGTTGTTTAATTTTCCTTTGTTTGCTTTTAAAGGTAGCTATAGGAATGTGGTTATATTTGACAAAACAAAATTGGTATAAACTTGATAGGGAGGATCCACAAAATACTAATGCACTAATTAATATTAAATACATATAAATTTATTATAAATGAATACATGCATGTGTGTTAATCTGTTTTTCAATAAAGCTAATGCAATTGTCTTCACATGGAGCAATGGTTCTCTAATTTTACTGTGAATCAGAATCTCTTGATTGGCTTAAAACATAGATTGCAGGGATCCACTCATTATTTTCTGATTCACTACATATAGGGTAAGGACCAAAAGTTTACATCTCTATCAAGTGCCTATGTGATGATAATGCTACCTTCTGGGGACCACTCTTTGAGAACCATTGAGGAAGGGAGGGTAAAAATGGAGACAACATTTTCTGGGATTTACTTTTTCTACATGGCTTGTAAATACTGCTTAAGGTCTTAAACACATCAGTAAGTCAGTTATGAAAAGTGTGGTTAAAAAGCCATGTGACTTTTGAGGTATGTGAATGATATCACAATTTAAATAATGGATGTAAATGTTTTACATTCCCATTTTTCATTTGAAAAAAAATTGTATTAATTCAGCCTGTTCCCCTTCTCACTGCTCAAATGTTCAGTTAATAAATAAATAAATAAATAAATAAACAAATTAAAAGACACAAAAGGAAAAGATTAGGAAGACTTATTTAATTTCCACATCCTATAGGAAAGGAGAGAGGGAAGGGGATTCCCAGTGGTCAATATTCTAGTCAATACTTTTGGAAACAGTTACGGGTAAGACAGGACTATAGAAGGTTACATATCTACAGATATGATTTGGGAAGTCGCTGCAGATTTCTCTACAAACTTTACAACATATTCCGGAGAGTTGGCTGTTTTAGCTAATTAGCTTTACACATCTTAATTTTCTTGTTATATGAAGCCCCTTAGTCTATAGCAGTGCAATAGATTTAGTGGAGGAATGCAGGATTCCTGAGCCAGACCTGCTTGCTTTGGCTCACCTGGAAAGGGGAGGGTCCTGTGAGAGGCCATCGGTTTGCACTTGCATGTGGCCAGCAGCTGGCTTGTCCCAGAACTGAGTGAAAATTCCTAGTCCCCATGTGTGCATTTCTGGCGTGAAGCTGCAAGTGAGAGCAAAGACTAACACCCTGTGGCTCTGTGCCCCCCTTTCCAGCAGGGATGGGCCCAGGGCACATCCACCTGGGAGCCTCAAGTCAGTGCTTTCTCTTTGTCTATTTGGCTATGGCTGTGCTGAGCTATTGGCCGTTTGAATAATTCAAATTCTGCCCAAAGAACTTCGTGTATTTGTTCATTTGGATTTGTAGCTTTTAAAAAACCTTGGGGCTGGGGATGTGGCTCAAGCCGTAGCACACTCGCCTGGCATGCACAGGGCGCTGGGTTCGATCCTCAGCACCACATGATAATAAAAATAAAGATGTTGTGTCCACTGAAAACTAAAAAAAAAAAAAAAAAAAAAAAATTCTCTCTCTCTCTTTAAAAAAACAAAACAACAACAAAAAACCTTAGTGGTTTCCTGGGCCTTCTCCTTCATTTTACCTTTTGCTCTTTGTAATTTCTTTTTACTCTCTGTGAACATTTATATAAACAACTTTCAAAATACAGAGTGACCTTGTTTCACACTGGAGGCCTGAGCACATGTCCACATTGAGCCTCCTCTTGACCACTTACTGTGGGTGATCTCCCTGAAGCCTGTGACTGTGCAGTTGTTTCATCCTTTGTAGAGCCTCAAGGTGCACAGAGGCTACTGCTTATCACAGCTAGGGAGAAGACAGACGGTCCTGTGTGTCTGAGGAAGGGAATTCTGTGAACTGCATACTGAGTTGCTCTTTAGCTTAGGCAGAGAGAATCTGTTCCTGTCAGGTTAGCAGAAGGGTGAAGGAGAAATAATCAACTTCTTTTCTTTTTTCATAAGTACAGTTTTGTACATTGTTTTATCAAAATTTGAGTATACTTCATCTTCATCTTTATGATCCCGAATAGAATGAAGTCAAAATTCATGTGAATGGGCCAATGAAGAGTTCAGTTATGAGTATACCCGAATCACTACATAGTGCCTCTCTTCAGCTTTCCCTGGGCAAGTACTGCTGACCTGCCCATACTAGGCTCTTATTCTGTAGGTACTGTTGAGTGACTCATTTACAACTGTATCATAACTTTATTTAACAACTTAGTAAGATCAAAATTGATAGTTCTCACCATGGTACATGGAGAACAAAACTAAACCATACACAGTGGATAAAGAGAAAGTATTCCACTCGACACTGCTCTGAGTGATATTAAGATTACCAAGTGTAGAAGAAATACTTTCCAAACAACTGTCCCTATAGATGTAAAGGGGAAGTTCTGCCTGTGTTCTTTGCTAATAACCCAACAGTGGAAGAAAACAGCATCCTTCAACTCCAGCCACAGAAAGAGAGAGACAGGAGACGAGGCAGGGAAAAGCTGGCTGACTACGCCCTGACCAAACCTGTCCCATGGATGTGCTTCATCTGGCTCTAGGCTGTCCTGGACAGGTGCCTGGGAGAGCTCCCAGGATGCCCACACACAGCCTGAGAGGTTCTGAGGATCCCAGGATAACAGGATGATGTGGGTCAGAAATAATTGCTTCATTCCATTAAGCAGGCTTTTCTTTTCTGGTTGGTTTGCTCATTTTCTCCCTTTTATTCTTTCCAATTACTGGCCTCAGACAAACTTGCCAGACCCTGCGGCTGTCCCAGAGACAGTGGCTGACACACCCCCTGCTCTTGGACCTTTTGGAGGTATAGCTCAAAACAACTGTAAAAAACTCTTTTAAAAATCATCCTGCTTAGGCTGGGGTTGTGGCTGCATGGTAGAGTGCTTGTGTGAGGCACTGGGTTCAATCCTCAGCACCACATAAAAATATAAATAAATAAAGTTATTTTAAAAAGTCATTAATTGTTTTTAAAAAAATTGCCCGGTTCAGGCCCCACCCTTAAGGATTCTTAACTAAATCTGTGGTGGGCCCTGGGTGGGCATCTTAAACTCTTGAAAGAAATCTGATATGACTGTGCTGTTGAGAGGCAGCCCCAGGCATGGTGGGAGCAGCAGCAGTGTGGCAGGACAGAGCTCCAGCTCTGGGACATCCAGATCCATCTGCCCTGTTCCATGGTGTGGGTTAAGCCAGCAGTAGGTTCAGGTCACAATGCAGACAGCTGCGCCTCTTTCCTTATCCACTTGCCCTCTACATACATGTCCTCCCGCTCCTGCTCTCCCCACTGTCCACTCTTGCCTCCCTTCTAGGTCACCAATGAATGGAGCCAGCAGTGGACTGTAGCTTGTCCCATCCTTCTCTGCTGAGCTTGCCTCTCCTCACATTGAGGACTGAATAGTTGAGCAAGTAATCTGTGGGTCTCTTGAGTACGGTTCACATTTCTCCAAAGCAACAGGGTCAGCAGGGCTCTCATGGTAATAACCACTGTCTTTGCTCCTCTCCTGAGTGCTGCTCTAACCAGGTGGGACATCATTCATTTAGAAAAGCATTCTTCTCAACTCTGCAAGTAGTCAAGTATTAGGAACAGGCTTGCCTCATAGCTTACAACAAGGGGATGAGATTTCATAATGCCCCCTGTGCACATGATGACATCCAGACTATGATCCCTGGGACATAGGCTCCACACTAGTGCCAGAGTCAGAGGTCTTTCTGTAATGGAGCTGCTTTATAAGCTTGGTATGAATCCTGTGTACATAACTAAGACATACATTTTTCATACAATGATTTACTCTTGAAATAGTAGCACTGATAGAAAATAGTGTCTGTAATAGCTGGACATTTGGCATCTACAATTTGTCACATATTTACTCTTTTATACAAATGTTAGCAAAACTTGAGCACATACATAACCATGAGAGTATGATATCCAAATAGCTAATAAGCATGTGATAAAGGCTCAACATCACCATGAAGGGAAACGTACGTTAAAATTACAGTGAATGTGTAGACAGCCTCAAATAATAGGGCGTCATTTCTGAGGCTGGGTTACCAACAGGCTCTGGCTGTAGTCTTGCCCATCTCTTGCTTACTCACTTGCTCACACTGACAGAAGCCAGTGACAGGATGTGAGCGGCCCTGTGGAGAAGCCATGTGGCAAAGAATTGAGGGTGACCTCAGCCCATAGTGAGGGAGGAACTGAGGCTGTTGGTCCAAAAGCACAAAAGGGACTGAATCCAACTAACAACCCCTTGAGTGAGTCTGGAAGCAGGTCCTCCCCCAGTTATCCCTGAGATGACAATAGCTAGAAGCCAAATCTGGATCACAGCTTTGTATGAAATATGTGCTATAGATAGCTGATACAGAATCACTGGAATGAGTGTAGTAAAAATGACATCAATACCAAGTGTTATTTGGTATTAATATTTGGTAATAATATGGAGTAACTAGAATCCTTCTCCCATATGAAATCCACAGCATTGCCAGCAGGTCCAGACCATCACATGATATACCTCTGATCCTTTCTGGTTATTGAATTTCTCCCAGGTGATTATATTGGGCCACACAAATAATAGAAGGTTACCTCCCATCTCAGTCTTTAATCTTAATTACATGTATAAATCCATTTGCCAGATTAGTTGATTTGTTCATAGTTTCTGGGGATTGACATCTAGAGGATGACACTTTCTGCCCACTACTCTAATATTTTCTCCTATGGATTTTCATGTCATTTTATTAATGATGTCCTTTGTAATATAAAAGTCTTTCATTTTAATTTGTTCAATTTATTAATTACTTTTCCTTTATGGATTATGCTTTTGATGTTATATAAGATATCACTTAGCCTAAGAACATAAAAATGTTCCTATTTTCTTCTAGAAATTCTTACAGTACCCACCCCCTGACCTTTTTATTAATACCAGGATTGAACCCAGGGTAACCACTGAGCCACATCTCTACCCTTTTTTATCTTTTACTTAGAGAGGGTCTCGCTAAATTGCTCAGAGCATTGCTAAGCTGCTGAGGCAAGCTTTGAACTCACAATCCTCCTGCCTCAGCCCCCAAAGCTCAGTTTTTATTCTTCAATGGATTTATGATTCATTGATAGATTGTGCTAGGTAAGGATCTATGCATTATTTAATTTAATTAATTAATCAATTTTGAATTGGGTATTCAGTTCTCCCAGCACTATTTGATTAATTTTTTTCTATGTGTTGAAAATCAAATAGCCAATCTTGAAAGATTTATAATGAACTTTCAGTTCTCTTCCAACCATATTACAATGTCTTCTATCATGGGTAATCGAAAGGTTTCATATTTTTAAGAATAGTGTTCAGATTATTTCAGATCTCAAATAGTAATTCTGAACTTTTTTCTATAACTAAAAATAATAGGGGTTAAAAGAATATAACTTTTATGCATTCATTTGGTAACTTAAAATCCTTTGATTCTCTTAGATTCTCTTATAGGACAAGTTACAAAAATGTCAGAAATATGGTATTGGTGTTCCATTAAATATCTTGATGAACAGTATGTACTTCTGTACTTTGAATCTGAACCAGGTGTTGTTGTTGCTGCTGCTACTGTTATTATATAATCAATTTCCTTTGTTTAAGTAACATTCTCAAATCTCTGATCATGCTTATTCTTTTCAGATCAATCTCTAGAATCCCGCAGAATCTTGAACAAGCCAGTGCCAAGCTTGCCCAACATGGACACCATTTTCAGGGAAGCCTTTGCAAAGATGCAGAAGCAGTACCCTGGGTGCCTGGCTCCGGAGACTTGTGTCCGTGCAGTCCAGGCCTCTGTGAAGTATCCCTATGAAGTGGGCATCAAGGAGGAAGCGGAGCTGTTTATGTACCTTCAGGGATCAGGGCAGGCTAGAGCCCTGCAATATGCTTTCTTTGCTGAAAAGAATGCAAGTAAATGGTCCACTCCCTCTGGGGCCTCATGGAAAACAGCATCAGCACGACCCATCTCCTCCGTTGGTGTCCTTGGTAAGCACGTGGGGGCGGTTCATGGGCTTCTCCAAATGTGTGCATGTCAAGAGCTAACATTTATTCCAGGACACCAGGTCCCAGGTTCTATGCTGAACCCCATTACTCCTGTTAGCTCCAGTAATTGTCACCCAAGTCCTCGAACTGCCTTCGTCTTATGTGTGAGGCCTAGAGATGCTAACCTTTTCCAGAGTGAGCTAAACTCTAGTGGTGTGAGGGCCTGACCTTGGCTGTCTGTCTCCAGACTGTGGGCACTATTTACTCCTCTCTAACCCTTCTCTGTATGAATCTCTCACTCCAGGATTTCCAAACTGTGATTGATATTTGTAGCACATTTCAAGCATGGCATTTCACTCTTGCAGATAAGTATTTGGGATCAATTTTCTTGTCTTTGTGGTCCCTGGATGCATTCACACCTCCTACCTCAAAACCACCATCACTTTGTGATGTAGTCTTCCACTGCTCTCTTGTGCCCACTAGAAAGCTCTGACATCTGTCTGGGTTGGATGTAGTTTGGAAAGTTTGCCAGGGGTAAGGTCTTACTGGACCCACATTGCCTCCGGGCACTTCTGCCCCAAAGTGGGATAATACAAGATACTACCCGATTCCTGATATGCTCTGTGAATCAGAACGATATGGGCAACAAGGCAGGGTAGGGCTGGTATCAATATGGCACATTGCCATAGAAACTGTGGTCCAATAAGCTAGTTTCGAATTCCCTATCCATTGAATCATTCATTTTCTCCTTCACTGTCTCTGCAGGCTTGGGAACCATGGGCCGAAGCATTGTCATTACTTTTCTAAGGGCGAAAATTCCTGTGGTTGCTGTAGAAGTAGACCAAAAGCAGCTCAAAACTGCAAAGAAGATAATAACTTCCAGCTTGGAAAAGGCAGCATCCGAAATGCCACAGAATGACCAGCCTTGGTCAGGACCAAAACTCAGGTTCAGTTCATCTATGAAGGAGCTTGCTAGCGTAGACTTAGTTGTCGAAGCAGTATTTGAGGATATGAAGCTGAAGAAACGAGTCTTTGCTGAACTGTCAGCTGTGTGCAAGCCAGAAGCATTTTTGTGCACCAATACTTCAGCCCTGGACGTGGATGAATTTGCTTCTTCCACGGATCGGCCGCATTTGGTCATTGGCATGCACTTCTTCACACCAGCTCATGTAAAGAAGTTGTTAGAGATTATTCCTAGCCGACATTCTTCCCCCACCACCATTGCCACTGTTATGAACTTAGCCAAAAAGATTAAGAAGATTGGCGTAGTCGTAGGCAACTGCCATGGCTTTGTTGGTAATCGAATGCTAGTCCCTTATTTTGACCAGACATATTTCTTGTTAGAAGAAGGTAGCAAGCCAGAGGAGATAGATCAGGTGCTGGAGGAGTTTGGTTTTAAAATGGGACCCTTTCGAGGGTCTGACCTTGCTGGGTTGGATGTGGGTTGGAAAGTTCGCCAGGATCAAGGTCTTACTGGACCCACATTGCCTCCTGGTACTCCTGTCCGAAAGCGGGGTACTAGAAGATACTGCCCGATTCCTGATATGCTCTGTGAATCAGGACGCTATGGGCAGAAGACAGGGCGGGGGTGGTTTCAGTATGACAAGCCATTGGGAAGGATTCACAAACCTGATCCCTGGCTTTCCAAATTTCTGTCCCAGTACAGAGAAACCCATCATATTGAACCCCGTGTCATTAGCAAGGATGAGATCCTTGAGCGCTGCTTGTATGCACTCATCAATGAAGGGTTCCGTATTTTGGGAGAAGGGATGGCTGCTGGCCCAGAGCACATTGATACCATCTACTTGAATGGGTGTAGCTGGCCAAGGCACAAGGGTGGGCCCATGTTCTATGCTTCCACAATTGGGTTGCCCACAGTTCTGGAGACGTTGCAGAAGTACTACAGGCAGAATCCTGATATTCCCCACCTGGAGCCCAGTGACTACCTAAAAAAGCTGGCTTCCCAGGGAAACCCTCCTCTGAAAGAATGGCAAAGCTTGGCAGGGCCCCCCAGCAGTAAATTGTGACTCAGTCTTCCATGCTGTGCCTCCCATGCTGGCATCGGGTAAAACTCACTGGATTTCAATAAAGTTAATTCCAAGAATCCAGAGTAAGAGTACTCTGAAATGCAAAGCAAAGGAAGAAATTGGTTACTTAAACCTTCCTTTTGGTGTTTTTTCTTCTTGATTCTAATGAAGGAAATCTTTATGAAAGTGCTTTCTATGCCTCTGAATGTGTTCCTTTCAGATAAATTTAGTGAATGAAGTTGTGTAAATATAATTCTACAATAGCTGATGAGAGAGCCTTAGGAATACGTTGAGGTTCCCAAGTGCTTTGATTGTTGGAGCAATGTTCAACATTTAATAAAATATAAATGCAGCTAAGTTCATAAACTTCTTTTGTCTTGGGCTGGGGATATAGCTCAGTTGGTAGAGTGCTTGCCTCACATGCACAAGGCCCTGGGTTCAATCCCCAGCATCACACATACAAAAAAAAATTTCTTTTGTCTTTTTAACCTCACATACGTATTCTTGATTGCAAATCCTATAGGTCATACATGCCCACACAGTCACTGAGCACCCCCTGAGTTTCTTGCTCCACTTGAAAGCACATGGCAGACCTAGAGCCCAGAGGGTATTAAACTAGTATAGAAGCCTGCGTTGCTGTTGGGTCCATACTTTCAGAGATGGAGATCATTGGCAGGGTAGAGTCTGCAGTGAGGGTCTCTATGGGCGGGGGGTATGGAACACTGCCTAAGGACAAGCAGATTAGTAGCAAGAAAGAAGGCCCATCAGAGTTGGAAATTGGTGAGCTCCAAGTATTTGAGACCCAAACAGGGCACTCCAGGGCAGCTTGGCAAGTCATGCTCATGAGATCAGTTCTGTCCAAGGCTCAGTCTCCTGTGCTTGCTGCTTGCAAGCGGCTCAGTGATATTTGTTGTTTATTCCCCAGGACACAGAACATCTGTAACATGGTCTTTATGGTCTTTTCTATTCAAGGAGAAGTAATAGAAAGACTAAGTTGTTCCCTTAGTTTAAGAAGGGATCTTAGTGAACATCTAACGTTCAAGGATTTCTTAATTTAAAAAAAAAATTTTTTTGTAGTTGTAGATGGACAGAATGCCTTTATTTGTATATTTTTTTAATGTGGTACTAAGGATCAAACCCAGTGCCTCACACATGCTAGGCAAGCACTCTGCCACTGAGCTCCAGCTCCAGCTCCAAGGATTTCTTAGTTCTTAAGCAGTGTAACAATGCCAGTTTCCCTGTCAAGACAAGGACCTATGAATATGCATTTGGAAATGGTTGAAAAATCTAAAATTATGGCAAAGTAGATCATGTTTAGTTTTGTTATTGCTATTAATATCCTTCTCTTTTTGACTTTCTGACTTGTGTTGTTCAAAGTTAAGCACTATGCAACAGAAAAACTTGTCAGAATTACACAGACAAAAACTCGAAACAGCCCAAATGTCCACTAACCAAATGTCAACTAACAAATGTGGTCTGTTCATACAGTCAGCTATTACTCACAAAAAGAAATGAAGTCCTGGGCTGGGGTTGTGGCTCAGAGGTAGAACATTCGCCTAGCATGTGTGAGGCACTGGGTTCGATCCTCAGAACAACATTAAAATAAAATAAAGATATTGTGTCCACTTACAACTAAAAAATAAATGTTTTTTAAAAAAGAAAGAAATGAAATCCAGATATCTGCTACAGCATGAGGAACCTTGAATATACCAGGCTGAGTGAAAGAAGGCAGTCACAAAAGACCATATGTTATATAGACATTAAAGGGAATGTCCAGGGTAAACAAATAGAGACAGAAATAGAGGTTTCCCAAGACTGGAATTTTTGTTTAGTAGATAATGGGGATTGACTGCTAATGGGTACATAATTTCCTTTGGGTTTTATGAAAATGTTCTAAAGTGATTGAATTGTGATGGCGGTGGTATAAATCTGAATAAACTAAAAAATTGTTGAGTTGTGTAATTTATAGGGATGAATTATTGGATATGTGAATTATATCTCAATAAAGTTATTAATAAATGGTGGGAAATGTGTCCTTCAGTGTGGTATAAATGAAATGTTTTTACCACAGTTTCACCTGTGACCCTGAATAAAATCATCAAAAATCCTAATGGAGCCACATGTGGTGGAGTGAGCCTATATCACCCTCTATCCAGGAGGCTGAGGTGGAGAATCACTTGATCCCAGGAGAAGCCTAGACAATTTAGCAAGACTCTTGGCTCAAACAAAAAAGTCCTGATAGAGAAATCTTGAATGAACTGAGAACAAGTTTTCCATTAAAAAAAAAAAAATCCAGGGCTTGGGTTGTGGCTCAGTGACAGAGCACTTGCCTTGCACATGTGAGGCACTGGGTTCGATCCTCAGCACCACATAAAAATAAACAAGATAAAGATATTGTGTCCATGTAAAACTAAAAAATATTTTTTAAAAAATCCAAGAGCTTTTCTTTAATTGTGGTTTAATTGAGACTAATTTTTGAGTCATATACTACTAGATTTTATATAGTTCACTTTTTGAAATTAAAGATATCATGGGAAAAGTTCTTGAAAATAGTAACTATCTCCAAGGTGATTTGTTTTCAAATTAATGTAGAAAAAGAATCACATTAATATATTTTTTTGGAAGAAAAATCACCTTATTCTAATTAACTCACTAAGAATAACATCAAAACAGCTGGTTAAGGAGGCCACACAATCGCCCAGCCCCAAATTCAGTATCAACTCAGTGAACTCAGTTAAAACATCCTTCTATTGCCATTGGGAAACATGAAGCTACTAAGAGAGATTTAACTTATGGTTTTACATTTTATACTTTCGCTATCAATTACATTTTTATGCTAAAGTAACTTGGTTATCAAAGCCGATTTTCTACTTCTTCAATTTGAACTCCGCCCCCGGCCCCCACCGCCATACCAGGGATTGAACACAGGGAAGCTTAACCACTTAGTCACTTCCATCTCAGCCCTTTTTATTTTTTATTTTGAAATGAGGTCTCATTAAGTTGCTGAGGCTGGCCTTGAACTTGGAGCCCCTTGCCTCAGCCTTCCAAATAACTGGGATTACAGGCATGTGCCATCACGCCTGGCAATTTGAACTTCTTGATTAGACGAACCATTTGAAATTCTGCACTGTTTTAGCACCTCACTGAAACCCTCACAGAGCTTAACATCACCCTGGTTCTGGGCAAACATCAAAAAAAATGTTTTACCTCATAAAAGCGAGGGCCACCAAGCAACTGCTACTGTGTGGGCTGGGTTCCCTGAGACTCCTGGTAATTTCAGGCGTTGAGGGCCTAGCATTACTTCCACCACTGAAGCCCCAGTGATGGCATGCCCAGTGTGTGCTCAAGAGCAGAGCCCACTGCCACACCAGCTGCAGTGATTGCCCTCAGGCCACCAGACCTGGCCACCGGGATACAGCATCTGGTGAGCCAACTGCAAGTCGTGGGGGCGGTTGCTGGTGGCTGAGCTACTGGTGCTGGCCAGGGAGCAACTCTCAGCTCAGGGTCCTGGCTGGCTCAAGGGCCACAAGAAATATGACTTCGGCTCCCACACTGCTTCCACGCTGCTTCTGAAGTGTGCTGTGACTGAGCATCTGGAAGTGTGAAACTACAAAAAGCCCGTGACTTCTACCAAGAAGGAGAACAGAAGACAGGCACGTTAACTTTTCTCCTACAACCCTGAATGAATTTTGTTTTGAGTTCTTAAAACTTCCTCCCTGCGCTAGCTTCTAGTTTGAAGTTTTGAAACTAGAGGGACTATGAGTAGATTTTATGATTAAGTTTGTATATGTGCAGTACTTGGAAGAGGTCCCATATTTTATTTCATATCTCAAAAGGGCCTAGGACCCACTAAAACTTAAGGATCAATACTTTATATCAACAATGGGGAAAACAAGGATGGGCTCATGTATTCTTATTTTATAATCAAAGGAAGCAAAACTGATTCTAATTTGTCTGGTGTTACCTATAATTGTATTAATAAGATGAAGCTTTTAAGGATATTCTGTCCTGTCGTTGAAAGTGCACTTGCTTAAAAAGCTGATTTTGCTGTTGTTAATTTTTAAGCTACCCATCTTTATGGGGAAAAAAACCTTCCAAATCCCATTTTTTAAATGTGTTTTAATGGTAATTGATTCTGCAGAGGACTTTATATTGGTAACATCCTTGTACTTTTTTTGTATGACTCTAGCTTTAAAGATGAGACTAATGATACATCTCAAATCAATAAAGCTAATTGGCTGCTATAGTTGCTAGTAGTCATTCATTTCCAGTGGGAACAGGTGTCCATGAAAGGATAAAGTGGAATCTACACTTTTTAGGATATAAACCTGAAATTTGTAGGTCTTACACTTGCCTTTAAAATAGGCAGTTAGAAATCAGAAATGTTGCAGTCTCACTAGATAATCTGAACCCTTTTGGAGGCCATCGATGAGATTAATAGAAGTCAAGCTCTCCGGACTATGCCTAGAATTTTCTGCAAGAAGAAAACACATTGGGCTGGGATGGTAGATCAGTGGTAGAGTGCTTGCCTAGCATGTGTGAGGCATTGGGTTCGATTCTCAGCACCGCATATAAATATATATAATAAAGGTCCATTGATAACTAATAAGTGTTTTAAAAAAAATGATTCTTTTTTTCTCCAATTTGTTTTAATTTTATTTTTTTTAATTAGTTACACATAACAACAGTACAATGACCTTGACATATCATACATTGAATCAGATGGGATATAATTTCTCATTTTTCTGAGTGTACAGATTGCAGAATCATATTGGTCATGCAGTCACATATATACACACAGAATAATAATTTCATTCTACTATCCTTCCTATCCCCCCAGCCCCTCCCCTCCCCTCCCCTCCCATCACTTCTCTCTACCTAATCTAACGCTATTCTTTTTTTCCTCACATCTTCATATATGTGTTTTGTATAACGATGAGGGTATCCTTCCACCATCCATGCAATTCCCTTTCTCCCTCCCTTTCTTTCCCACCCCTCTTCCCTATGTAGAGGTAATCTTCTTCCCCTGCTCTTCCTCCCTACCCCATTTTGAGTCACCCCACTTATATCAGAGAAGACATTCTGCATTTGTTTTTTTGGGATTGGCTAACTTCACTTAGTATAATCTGCTCTAATGCCATCCATTTCCCTGCAAATGCCATGATCTTATTATTTTTTAGTGCTGAGTTATATTGCATTGTGTATATATGCCACATTTTTTTTTAACCATTCATCCATTGAAGGGCATTTGGTTGGCTCCACATTCTAGCTATTGTGAATTGTGCTGCTATAAACATTGATGTGGCTGTGTCCCTGTAGTATGCTGTTTTTAAGTCCTTTGGTTATAGTCCGAGAAGAGGAATAGCTGGGTCAAATGATGGTTCCATTCCCAGCTTTCCAAGGAATCTCCATACTGCTTTCCAAATTGGCTGCATCAATTTGTAGTCCCACCAGCAGTGTATGAGTGTACCTTTTCCCCCACATCCTCGCTAGCACGTGTTGTTGTTTGTCTTCATCATGGCTGCCATTCTTACTGGAGTTAGATGGTATCATAGAGTAGTTTTAATTTGCATTTCTCTGATTGCTAGAGATGATGAGAATTTTTTCATATATTTGTTGATTGATTGTATATCCTCTTCTGAGAAGTATCTGTTCAAGTCCTTGGCCCATTTGTTGATTGGGTTATTTGTTTTTTTTGGTGTTTAGCTTTTTGAGTTCTTTGTATACCCTAGAGATTAGGGCTCTATCTGATGTGTGAGGTGTAAAAATTTGTTCCCAGGATGTAGGCTCCCTATTCACCTCACATATTATTTCTCTTGCTGAGAAAAAACTTTTTAGTTTGAATCCATCCCATTTGTTAATTCTTGGTTTTAATTCTTGTGCTATAGGCATCTTATTAAGGAATTTGGGGCCTAGTCCCACATGATGGAGATTAGGGCCTACTTTTTCTTCTTCTTTTTTTTTTTCCTTTAATTTTTATTGTTGGTTGTTCAAAACATTACATAGTTCTTGATATATCATATTTCACACTTTGATTCAAGTGGGTTATGAACTCCCATTTTTACCCCGTATACAGATTGCAGCATCACATCGGTTACACATCCACTGTTTTATATATTGCTATACTAGTGTCTGTTGTATTCTGCTGCCTTTCCTATCCTCTACTATCCCCCCTCCCCTCCCCTCCCCTCCCGTCTTCTCTCTCTACCCCCTCTACTGTAATTCATTTCTCCCCCTTGTATTTTTTTCTCTTTCCCCTCACTTCCTCTTGTATGTAATTTTGTATAACCCTGAGGGTCTCCTTCCATTTCCATGCAATTTCCCTTCTCTCTCCCTTTCCCTCCCACCTCTCATCCCTGTTTAATGTTAATCTTCTTCTCATGCTCTTCGACCCTACTCTGTTCTTAGTTACTCTCCTTATATCAAAGAAGACATTTGGCATTTGTTTTTTAGGGATTGGCTAGCTTCACTTAGCATAATCTGCTCTAATGCCATCCATTTCCCTGTAAATTCTATGATTTTGTCATTTTTTAATGCAGAGTAATACTCCATTGTGTATAAATGCCACATTTTTTTTTATCCATTCATCCATTGAAGGGCATCTAGGTTGGTTCCACAGTCTAGCTATTGTGAATTGTGCTGCTATGAACATCGATGTCGCAGTGTCCCTGTAGCATGCTCTTTTTAGGTCTTTAGGGAATAGACCGAGAAGGGGAATAGCTGGGTCAAATGGTGGCTCCATTCCCAGCTTTCCAAGAAATCTCCATACTGCTTTCCAAATTGGCTGTACCAATTTGCAGTCCCACCAGCAATGTACAAGTGTACCCTTTTCCCCACATCCTCGCCAGCACTTGTTGTTGTTTGACTTCATAATGGCTGCCAATCTAACTGGAGTGAGATGGTATCTTAGGGTGGTTTTGATTTGCATTTCTCTGACTGCTAGAGATGGTGAGCATTTTTTCATGTACTTGTTGATTGATTGTATGTCCTCCTCTGAGAAGTGTCTGTTCAGGTCCTTGGCCCATTTGTTGATTGGGTTGTTTGTTCTCTTATTGTCTAATTTTTTGAGTTCTTTGTATACTCTGGATATTAGGGCTCTATCTGAAGTATGAGGAGTAAAGATTTGTTCCTAGGATGTAGGCTCTCTATTTACCTCTCTTATTGTATCTTTTGCTGAGAAAAAACTTTTTAGTTTGAGTAAGTCCCATTTGTTGATTCTAGTTATTAACTCTTGTGCTATGGGTGTCCTATTGAGGAATTTGGAGCCCGACCCCACAGTATGTAGATCGTAGCCAACTTTTTCTTGTATCAGATGCCGTGTCTCTGATTTGATATCAAGCTCCTTGATCCATTTTGAGTTAACTTTTGTGCATGGCGAGAGAAAGGGATTCAGTTTCATTTTGTTGCATATGGATTTCCAGTTTTCCCAGCACCATTTGTTGAAGATGCTATCCTTCCTCCATTGCATGCTTTTAGCCCCTTTATCAAATATAAGATAGTTGTAGTTTTGTGGATTGGTTTCTGTGTCCTCTATTCTGTACCATTGGTCCACCCGCCTGTTTTGGTACCAGTACCATGCTGTTTTTGTTACTATTGCTCTGTAGTATAGTTTGAGGTCTGGTATCGCTATACCGCCTGATTCACACTTCCTGCTTAGAGTTGTTTTTGCTATTCTGGGTCTTTTATTTTTCCATATGAATTTCATAATTGCTTTATCTATTTCTACAAGAAATGCTGTTGGGATTTTGATTGGCATTGCATTAAACCTATAGAGAACTTTTGGTAATATCGCCATTTTGATGATGTTAGTTCTGCCTATCCATGAACAGGGTATATTTTTCCATCTTCTAAGATCTTCTTCTATTTCTCTCTTTAGGGTTCTGTAGTTTTCATTGTATAAGTCTTTCACCTCTTTTGTTAGGTTGATTCCCAAGTATTTTATTTTTTTTGAGGATATTGTGAATGGAGTGGTTGTCCTCATTTCCATTTCAGAGGATTTGTCGCTGATATACAGGAATGCCTTTGATTTATGCGTGTTGATTTTATATCCTGCCACTTTGCTGAATTCATTTATTAGCTCTAATAGTTTCTTTGTAGACCCTTTTGGGTCTGCTAGGTATAGAATCATGTCATCTGAAAATAGTGATAATTTAAGTTCTCCTTTTCCTATTTTTATGCCTTTAATTTCTTTCGTCTGTCTAATTGCTCTGGCCAGTGTTTCGAGAACTATGTTGAACAGAAGTGGTGAGAGAGGGCATCCCTGTCTTGTTCCAGATTTTAGAGGGAATGCCTTCAATTTTTCTCCATTCAGAGTGATGCTAGCCTGAGGCTTAGCATAGATTGCTTTTACAATTTTGAGGTATGTTCCTGTTATCCCTAGTTTTTCTAGAGTTTTGAACATAAAGGGATGCTGTACTTTGTCGAATGCTTTTTCTGCATCTATCGAGATGATCATATAGTTCTTATTTTTAAGTCTATTGATGTGGTGAATAACATTTATTGATTTCCGTATATTGAACCAGCCTTGCATCCCAGGGATGAATCCTACTTGATCATGGTGCACAATTTTTTTGATATGTTTTTGTATCCGATTCACCAGAATTTTATTGAGGATTTTTGCATCTAGGTTCATTAGAGATATTGGTCTATAGTTTTCTTTCTTTGAAGTGTCTTTGTCTGGTTTAGGAATCAGGGTGATGTTGGTCTCGTAGAGTGAATTTGGAAGTTCTCCCTCTTTTTCTATTTCCTGAAATAGCTTGAAAAGTATTGGTATTAGTTCCTCTTTAAAGGTTTTGTAAAACTCTGCTGTATACCCATCTGGTCCTGGGCTTTTCTTAGTTGGTATTCTTTTGATGGTTTCTTCTATTTCCTCAATTGATATTGGTCTGTTTAGGTTGTCTATATCCTCCTGACTCAATTTGGGCAGATCATATGACTTAATAAATTTATCAATGCCTTCACTATCTTCTATTTTATTGGAGTATAAGGATTCAAAATAATTTCTGATTATCTTCTGTATTTCTGAAGTGTCTGTTGTGATATTGCCTTTTTCATCCCGTATACTAGTAATTTGAGTTCTCTCTCTTCTTCTTTTCGTTAGCATGGCTAAGGGTCTGTCGATTTTATTTATTTTTTCAAAGAACCAACTTTTAGTTTTGTCAATTTTTTCAATTGTTTCTTTTGTTTCGATTTCATTAATTTCAGCTCTGATTTTAATTATTTCTTGCCTTCTACTTCTTTTGCTGTTGTTTTGCTCTTCTTTTTCTAGGATTTTGAGATGAAGTATGAGATCATTTATTTGTTGGTTTTTTCTTTTTTTAAGGAATAAACTCCAAGCAATGAATTTTCCTCTTAGAACTGCTTTCAATGTGTCCCATAGATTCCGATATGTTGTTTCTGTGTTTTCCTTTATCTCTAAGAATTTTTTAATTTCCTCCTTGATGTCTTCTATAACCCATTGATCATTCAGTAACCTATTGTTCATTCTCCAAGTGATGCATGATTTTTCCTTCCTTCTTTTATCGTTGATTTTCAGTTTCATTCCATTATGATCAGATAAGATGCATGGTATTATCTCTACTCCTTTATATTGTCTAAGAGTTGCCCTGTGACATAATATATGATCTATTTTTGAGAAGGATCCATGTGCTGCTGAGAAAAAAGTGTAACTGCTTGATGTTGGGTGGTATATTCTATATATGTCAATTAAGTCTAGGTTATTAATTGTGTTATTGAGTTCTATAGTTTCCTTATTCAACTTTTGTTTGGAAGATCTGTCCAGTGGTGAGAGAGGTGTGTTGAAGTCTCCCATCATTATTGTATGGTGGTCTATTAGACTCTTGAACTTGAGAAGAGTTTGTTTGATGAACATAGCTGCACCATTGTTTGGGGCATATATATTTATGATTATTATGTCTTGTTGGTGTATGGTTCCCTTGAGCAGTATGTAGTGTCCCTCTTTATCCCTTTTGATTAACTTTGGCTTGAAATCTATTTTATTTGATATGAGTATGGACACTCCTGCTTGTTTCCGAAGTCCATATGAGTGATATGATTTTTCCCAACCTTTCACCTTCAGTCTATGTATGTCTTTTCCTATCAAATGCGTCTCCTGTAGGCAGCATATTGTTGGGTCTTGTTTTGTGATCCATTCTACTAGCCTGTGTCTCTTAATTGGTGAGTTTAAGCCATTAACATTTAGGGTTGTTATTGAGATATGGGTTGTTCTTCCAGCCATATTTGTTTATTTATGTTACTAAACATGGTTTGTTTTCCTTTTGATTATTTTTCCCCCCTTTACTGTACTACCTCCCACTGTTGGTTTTCATTGTTATTTTCCATTTCCTCTTCCTGTAATGTTTTGCCGAGGAAGTTTTGAAGAGATGGTTTTCTAGCTGCAAATTCTTTTAACTTTTGTTTATCGTGGAAGGTTTTAATTTCATCTTCCATCCTGAAGCTTAATTTCGCTGGATACACAATTCTTGGTTGGAATCCATTTTCTTTCAGTGTTTGAAATATGTTATTCCAGGATCTTCTAGCTTTCAGAGTCTGTATTGAAAGATTAGCTGTTATCCTGATTGGTTTACCCCTAAATGTAATCTGCTTCCTTTCTCTTGTAGTTTTTAAAATTCTCTCCTTATTCTGTATGTTGGGCATCTTCATTATAATGTGTCTAGGTGTGGATCTCTTATGATTTTGCACATTCGGCATCCTGTAGGCTTCTAGGATTTGGGATTCTGTCTCTTTCTTCCAGTCTGGGAAGTTTTCTCGTATTATTTCATTGAATAGATTGCTCATTCCTTTGGTTTGGACCTCTATACCTTCCTGTATCCCAATGACTCTTAAGTTTGGTCTCTTTATGTTATCCCATATTTCTTGGATGTTCTGCTCATGGTTTCTTAACAGTCTTGCTGAGCTGTCTATGTTCTTTTCAAGTTGAAATACTTTGTCTTCATTGTCTGATGTTCTGTCTTCTAAGTGTTCTACTCTGCTGGTAGTATTCTCAATTGAGTTTTTAAGTTGGTTTATTGCTTCCTGCATTTCTAGGATTTCTGTTTGTTTGTTTTTTATAACCTCTATCTCCCTGTATAGTTGATCTTTTGCTTCTTGGATTTGTTTATGTAATTCATTGTCAAAGTGACCTTTCATTGTCTGATTTTGCTGTCTAATGTCTTTCTTGAGACTCCAGATCATCTGAAGCATGTATATCCTGAATTCTTTATCTGACATTCCATCTGCTGCAGCTATTAACTCTTCTAAAGTTGAGTTGACCTGCATTGCTTGTGGTCCTTTCTTTCCTTGTCTTTTCATATTGTTCGCGTTTCTTTCTGCTTGGTGAAACTGTTGTGTTATTGAATTTTCCCCCTATATATTTATATTGCTCTCGTATAGTTGCAAAGTCTCCATCACAGGCGCGGGCTGCGGCTCTGCCCCTCCCCCAAACGGGGCGATGTGTCTACCACGCTGGCGGGCCGCTGGGCCTGTTCTGTTGGTGTTCGCAGGTCCGCCTACCTTGCAGGCGCGGGGGCGGCTCTGCCCCTCCGCGGGTTGCTGGGCCTCTTCTGCCTGTGGGTCGCAGGTCCGCCTTCCTTGCAGGCGCAAGGCGGCTCTGCCCCTCCCCCAACCCGGGCGATGTGTCTTCCACGCTGGCGGGCCGCTGGGCCTGTTCTCACTTTTTCTTCTATTAGATGCAGAGTCTCTGGTTTAATCCCTAGATCCTTGATCCATTTTGAGTTAACTTTTGTGCATGGTGAGAGATAGGGATTCAATTTCATTTTGTTGCATATGGATTTCCAGTTTTCCCAGCACCATTTGTTGAAGATGCTATCCTTTCTCCAGTGCATGGTTTTGGCACCTTTGTCTAATATAAAGTAGTTGTAATTCTGTGGGTTAATCTCTGTGTCCTCTATTCTGTACCATTGGTCTACTAGCCTTTTGTGGTGCCAGTACCATATTGTTTTTGTTACTATTGCTCTGTAGTATAGTTTAAAGTCTGGTATAGCGATACCACCTGTTTCACTCTTCCTGCTTAGAATTGTTTTAGATATTCTGGGTCTCTTATTTTTCCAGATGAATTTCATGATTTCTTTTTCTATTTCTAAGAGGAATGCCATTGGGATTTTGATCAGAATTGCATTGAACCTATATAGTGCTTTTGGTAGTATGGTCATTTTAATAATATTAATTCTGCCAATCCATGAGCAAGGTAGATCTTTCCATCTTCTAAGGTCTTCTTCTATTTCTTTCTTTAGGGTTCTATAGTTTTCATTGTAAAGATCTTTCACCTTTTTTGTTAGGTTGATTCCCAAGTATTTTATTTTTTTGAGGATATTGTGAATGGGGTAGTCTTCCTCATGTCCTTTTCAGAGGATTTGTCACTGATATACAGGAATGCCTTTGATTTATGGGTGTTGATTTTATATCCTGCCACTTTGCTGAATTCATTTACTAGTTCTAGAAGTTTCTTGGTAGAATTTTTTGGGTCTTCTAGGTATAGAATCATATCATCAGCAAATAGTGCTAGTTTAAGTTCTTCTTTTCCTATAGTTATTCCTTTAATTTCTTTCGTCTGTCTAATTGCTGTGGCCAGTGTTTCAAGAACTATGTTGAATAGAAGTGGTGAAAGAGGGATCCCTGTCTTGTTCCAGATTTTACAGGGAATGCCTTCAGTTTTCCTCCATTTAGAATTATGCTGGCCTGAGGCTTAGCATAGATAGCTTTTACAATGTTGAGGTAAGTTCCTGTTATCCCTAGTTTTTCTAGTTTTTTGAACATAATGGGGCGCTATATTTTTGTCAAATGCTTTTTTCTGCATCTGTTGAGATGATCATATGGTTCTTATCTTTAAGTCTATTGATGTGATGAATTACATTTATTGATTTCCATATATTGAACCAACCTGGCATCCTGGGGATGAATTCCACTTGATCATGGTGTACGATCTTTTTTTTATATGTTTTTGTATCCTATTTGCCAGAATTTTATTGAGAATTTTTGTATCCATATTCATTAGATATATTGGTCTGAAGTTTTCTTTCTTTGATATGTCTTTGTCTGGTTTTGGAATCAGGATGATATTGGCCTCATAGAATGAACTTGGAAGTACTCCCTCTTTTTCTATTTCCTGAAATAGGTTGTAGAGTATTGGAATTAGTTCTTCTTTAAAGGTCTTATAAAACTCGGCTGTATATCCGTCCAGTCCTGGGCTTTTCTTGGTTGGTAGTCTTTTGATGGCTTCTTCTATTTCCTCACTTGATATTGGTCTGTTTAAGTTGTGTATATCCTCCTGACTCAATTTGGGCAGATCATATGACTTAAAGAATTTATGAATGCCTTCACTATATTCTATTTTATTGGAGTATAAGGTTTCAAAATAATTTCTAATTATCTTCTGTATTTCTGTAGTGTCTGTTGTGATATTGCCTTTTTCATCCCATATGCTAGTAATTTGGGTTCTCTCTCTTCTTCTCTTCGTTAGCATGGCTAAGGGTCTATCAATCTTATTTATTTTTTCAGAGAACCAACTTTTAGTTTTGTCAATTTTTTCAATTGTTTCTTTTGTTTCGATTTCATTGATTTCAGCTCTGATTTTAATTATTTTTTGCCTTATACTGCATTTGCTGTTGATTTGTTCTTCTTTTTCTAGGGCTTTGAGATGTAGTGTGAGGTCATTTATTTGTTGGCTTTTTCTTCTTTTAAGGGGGAATGAACTCAATGCAATGAATTTTCCTCTTAGTACTGCTTTCCTAGTGTCCCAGAGATTTCGATATGTTGTGTCTGAGTTTTCATTTACCTCTAAGAATTTTTTAATTTCCTCTTTGATGTTTTCAATAACCCATTGTTCATTCAGTAGCATATTGTTCAATCTCCATGTGATGTAGGAATTTTTCTTCCTTATTTTATCATTGATTTCCAAATTTCATTTCATTTTGATTGGGTAAAATGCATGGTAGTATCTCTACTCCTTTGTATTTGCTAAGAGTTGTCCTATGGCATAATATATAGTCTATTTTTGAGAAGGATCCGTGTGCTGCTGAGAAAAAAGTGTATCTGCTTAATGTTGGTCGATATATTCTATATATGTCAATTAAGTCTAAGTTATTAATTGTGTTATTGAGTTCTATAGTTTCTTTATTCAACTTTTGTTTGGAAGATCTGTCCAGTGGTGAGAGAGGTGTGTTAAAATCACCCATTATTATTGTGTTGTGGTCTATTTGACTCTTGAACTTGAGAAGAGTTTGTTTGATGAATGTAGCTGCAACATTGTTTGGGGCATATATATTAATGATTGTTATGTCTTGTTGGTGTATGGTTCCCTTGAGCAATATGTAGTGTTCTTCTTTATCTCTTTTGATTAACTTTGGCTTAAAGTCTATTTTATTTGATATGAGTATGGACACCCCTGCTTGCTTCCGAGGTCCATGTGAGTGGTATGATTTTTCCCAACCTTTCACCTTCATTCTGTGTATGTCTTTTCCTATCAGATGAGTCTCCTGTAGGCAGCATATTGTTGGATCTTTTTTTTTAATCCACTCTATCAGCCTATGTCTTTTTATTGATGAGTTTAAGCCATTCACATTTAGGGTTACTATTGAGATATGGTTTGTATTTTCAGTCATACTTGTTTATTTTTGTTATTTAACTTGATTTGTTTTTCCTCTTTGATTAGTTTTTCCTTTACTATATTACCTCCCACTGTTGGTTTTCATTGTTATTTTTCATTTCCTCTTCATGTAATGTTTTGCCAAGGATGTTTTGAAGTGTCAGTTTTCTAGCTGCAAATTCTTTTAACTTTTGTTTATCGTGGAAGGTTTTTATTTCATCTTCAAACCTGAGCTTAATTTTGCTGGATACAAGATTCTTTGTTGGAACCCATTATCTTTCAACATTTGAAATATTTTTAAAAAACTGATTCTTAATAAAAAGAAAAAAACACGAGAGAACAGATTGTTCTTGGGAAAATTGGTACCATCGGCTCTTCTTGTCAGTTTATGTATATTTTGAGTTTAACAGATAAGTTACACATCATACCACTCTGAGGGACACCATTCATATAGTATATCAATGGGTTGTCATTCAGATAGAAAAATGTGAAGACGCCACTCAGCATTGTGGAATACCCAGTGTTGTCCAGGGCTCTCTCTTCATGACCAAAAGTCTTCTGTTGATTACTGTAAATATCATTCTAAAAGAATGTTCACTGAGAATGTGGTGGGAAAATCTCCATTTGAAGTGGGTTTCCAATGGTACCAAATATTTGGGAAGAACTTGCATCTTGTTTGTTCTTTTTAATAGCTTCCCCAACCAAAGCACCCTAAGAAAGAATGTGAGAGAGATGATCAGGTGTGGGAGTCAGACTAGCACATTAATCTGTCTGTCTCCCCTTCTGATTGGTGCGACATTGTGGGTCAACCCAGATGATAGCCCCAATCTTTAGGGTGCGAGCAACTGTGTATTCATGCATGCGCCTTCCTACATCCCATGGGTGGAGCTATGCTCACCTGTTCCTTTATAATATTACCCCTTGCCCTGTTTGGGATAGAATGTTCCATGGAAACACTCTTTGTGTGTCCCTTTCTCTTACTGTGCCTTTGGGTGTGGCCTTCTTAGATGTCAGTCAACCTGCTGACAGCAGACATCATGAAGCTAGACTCAACCCCTTGAAACCTGACCCTTTGCCTCATTTGAATAGCTTCTCCTCAATAAAAGGGGTCAGCACATGCTCGCTCGCTCTCTCTCTCTCTCTTCCTGCGGATCCTTAAGGTCAGAGGAGCTGTCACAGCAACCTCAAAGAAAAAAGTATTTCTGTCTCTTGTGTGGTTATTTTACGAAGCCAAATTAGCCCAGTTCCCCTGGAGTGACCCCTGAGTGTTTTAGTTGTGAACAAAACCTGGCATTCAGGGCTTTTCATTCTTCTCCCTAGAATTCTTAAGTCTTCTCCATTGCAGTATTTATTTGCTGTCTTTTACCCAGTGTAAGATAACCTGTTAGAATGAGGGTCTGAGAGCCTCTTGGAATCTATCTGGGGGTCTCCTGTGGCAGCTTCAGGACTCTCTCTTAGCAAAAAAAAAAAGATGTGCATTCTTTTTCTTTTTTGTTCCTTTATACACTTTGATGCCTGGAACACAAATGTGATGGTTGGAGCTCTATCCACTGTACTGAATGTGAAGACAAAGGCCACTCCATAGAATGGAGGGCAGCAAGAATGGATCACCAAAGACCTCAGGGAGCATAGTTGCCACTACAAATACTTTCCCTCAGAGTCATTTATGAGAGAGAGATCTAGCTCCTATCATGGGTGGGTCAGTATTACTGTAAGTCTTTACTCACAGTTAAGTCGAATCTAAACTAATGCAGGTGGGTTTGAGAAGTAGTGTTTTTTTGTTTGTTTTCATTTTGATTTTTTTTCCCTTGGTGCCATAGGTAATTCTGATGCACTGGCAATTTTGAGAATCTATTCTTATAAAACAATTTCTTCCTTTAATTTTTTTTTGCCAACCTGTTTTTCAATTTTATGTTGAATGCACATTTTTTATATCATACCCAGCATATAATTGTTGTAAACAGTTTGTGGAGCTGTCCACTATGAACCTGAGAGTAAAACTCTACATCAACATTTAGTAGATTTAGTAGGAAAGTCTCAGAGGCATACTTGAACCTCAAATTGCCCACTACCTACTGAGAGAGAAAAGCACTCACAGTGAAAGTGCATTATCAGAGAGATGGTCAACAATGTCACAATGGGAAAGAAGAGCAATTGGAAAAGCAGTACCTCTCAGCCAGGACCAAAGGGGACATACCAAATTTTGGGGAACCAACTAGATCACAGATCTCTAAAATGGGATCCCAACCCAAGGAGGTGTAAAAGATGATGCATAGAAGTGCAGGCAGAAGAAAATACTTAGCATGCCGGATGCCCTTTGTTGAATTCCCAGCCTAAAATAAAAATAGAAGAGGGAGAATTTTAGCTGCAATGTAGTATTAATAAAGGCCTCAATCCAGTTAACATCACTGGAAGCGCTAGAGCTATGTTGTCTCTGCAAGAGACCAAGCACCCCTGGGAGGGTTGGAAATGAAGGGTTATGGAAAATGATAATTCTACAAGATAGCCACAGGGAAAAATAGAAAGTTGGTGTGGCTCAGGAGGAAGGAGGGAAATTAGCCAACTATTAATCTTTTCCCAGTAAATCCTTTTCCAGTAACAATGGGCCCCAAAGGAAAAAGCAAACAGTCACCTCTTCAGGAGCTCATCCCCAGCATCTCCACCATTCATCCTTTCCCAACCACAAAGGGTCCTGAAGGGAGGAGGTGGCCACTGGGCCCTGGACTTTTTTAACCTTTCCCATTTCCTGGAAGGAGAAGAACACGCTGCCCCGCCGCCCATCCCCCCCCCCCCCCCCCCGCCCCCGCACCACACACACACACAGAGTCTGCACTCAGCTAGCTCATTGCAGAACTAGACAAGTTTGGTCTGGGTGGGCTCGGGAAGGATCTAGTGAACTTGGGTGCCAAGGGAGTCGCTGGTCCCTGAGATGTGCCCACCAGAGCGGTAGCTTTGGAACGCAAGGGAAGCTGGTCGTGGAGGGTGTGCGCCCTCCAGGGACTCTACTTGATTCTGGAAGGGGTGTTAGGAGGGCTATATGAGACCTGTCCAGAGAGGGTGAGGCTGGAGCAGGGTGGGGTGGAGAGAGGAGATGCGCCCTGGAGCCGGAGCCGCCTGCACACCCGTCCTCCAACCATGCGACGGGCTCTCCAGTGCTTCAAGTTGCAGTGCTGTTGTCACCTAGGATGGTGTCACTGTAAGCGGTGCCGCGGTCCTAGGGTCTCCCGCGGGGCTGTTCAGATTGCTGCCCGCGCGCTGCGGCGGGTGGTTCCGCTCTCTCCGGACGATGCCGCCCTGTGGGCTGGGGCAGCGCTGAATTCGGGGTCTTTAGAACTGCCCTGGAGCGCGACCCCTGGGTTGGCGCTGCCTTGGCATCTAGAGGAATTCCCGGGGGTGGAAGCTAGCTCTGGACACTGGCACGAAAGGGGATGCCCTGGTCCCGGCAAGATCGGACTCCCTTTTTCTTTGGTACTGGAAACGCCCAGGCCGGGTGTTGAGAAGTGGCAGAGCGACGAGGGAGTTGATGGCCAGCGGAGGGGAAGCCTCCGTTGCGGGGTCGGGGTCGGTGGTGCAAGAAGCGCCTCACTTTCTTCTTCACTTGGCTTCCCGACTTGGAAACTGAACTTGTCCCATTGACAAGTTTTTCAGCTGAAGGGTGAGGAATTGCTTCCAGGAAGTTTAAAGGAACCGTTTTGGAGGGCACACTCTTTAGATACCCAGTTACAGCATTTAGAGCCAATATAGTGTCTAAGAATTACAAAATAAAGCAAATTAAGGTACACTTAAAGGATCTTAAACCACAGTATGAAAGCCAGAAGTAAATGACCTAGGCTCTTTCTCTGTATTTTTCTTGCTTTTCATTTATAAGTAGATTAAACTTAAGTAGCCATTGAATCAGAATTCCACAATTTGATTAGTCCACGATATTTGGCCTGCTATATCTGGTGAATCATTTCTTTTTAAATATATTCCAAGGTCAGTTTTCACATAATCTTAGAATAGAGGGTTTTGGCATGCTTATTTAGTGAAGGATATGGACAATAAGCCCCAGGGACGGAACTTCAGGTACAGTTCCCCCACCTGCCCAGCCCCTCCCTAAATGAACCCACCATCAAAACTCCTCCCCTGACCTGGCTCTGCCCGCCAAAGGGCCAGCAAAAATAACTGTTCCCATGACCTGGCTCTGCTAAGGCCCTATAAAACCTAGTCCTTCATGATGGCCCACTGCCATTCCCCCCTACCCGCAAGATGTACCTCTCCATGCTGAGGTCTTCCCCCAGTTTCTTTTTCCTTTTGTATTCTCTTTCATGTGCTTTTATTTAGGACACAAATTTTTCCAAGTTAACTTAAGTGAGAATTATTTTTTTTTCTTGTTGGTTAGAAGAAAATAGCTCCCAACTGGAGGTGCAGTGTGTAACAAATTCTTATTTACATTAATTGAACATGGTTGAATACTGTTAATTGGATTCATGAATTAAAGGATGGAGAATCCTTGATTTTTTTTTCCTTTTTTACAAATTCAAGCCACTAGGAACAGTATTGCTATTTTTGTGTCCCATCTGCTTGATGGGTCTTTTCTTCCTTTCTCTCATTATAGTTATTTGTGCTCAGAAATGTTCCAAATTAAAAAGCTTCAGAGGGGAGGTTACAGAATTGGAAGTAGAAACTATGGGAAACCTGGAATGCTGAAGGACACAAGTAGATGAGTGCATTTCCTGGGAGAGTACAGATCAGTGTGGAATGTGAGGATGGTTAAATATAGTCAAAGTCAGTACCTGCTTCATCTCAGCAGTATCCTTGGTAAATATGAAGCAGCTTCTTCAAAATTAAAAGCAACTTACAGAAAACTGCTTTTCTGCTTCTGGAGTTTCTACCTGACAATGGAAACTGAGAGGCTGGCATGCCCTAGCACCAAGGAAAGGAATTGTAACACATTCTCTGGCTGGCACAGCCTACCTAAATCTACATATATTTATTTCCTGAAATTTTCCTATAAATTGTAATCACTTCTATAGGACTAGGGGAAAAGCAAATTTGCTGCTTCTCCAAGTTTTGGCCAAACTGCCTAAAGTCTTTTTTTTTTCTTCTTTTTACATTTTTTATTTCTTCTACAGGCAGGCAACAGAATCCAGCCAGCTGGGATCTCAGTGTGTTCCCTGGCTTGGTTACCAGTAACCAGTGAACCATTACAATCTAATAGACAGGCTCTTCCTTTATTAGTCTTGATTTTTAAAAATACTCTTCATTATAGTGAGCTGAACTTAGTTACTTTCGAACTTCTTTCCACTGGTCCTATTTGTATCACATGAAATGATGGAGAACCATCTAATTCTTTTTCTGATCATGGCTGTTTGACCCTTCCAATAAATATATCTGAATATATAATAGGAATTTCTTGCGGTGACAGCCTATCTTGTCTTTGTATGTCTGGGTCATTCTCAGAATGAAATAGGGTTTCTCAGTCTTTCCTGGATGTGGTATGGAACTCATGTTCATTAAATGACTAAATGGAGTTAGCATTTTCCTTTTCCCTCTGCCTGTCCTTTTTTTAGAGCAGTATCCAGGTTCTTAAACATCCTGGTGTTTTTGTTCTGAACATATGCTAATGTAGTTATAATCCCATGAAGACTATGACCCCCAGAAATGTAGGCAGTATCCTAGTTGTGGACTGATCTGTTCACAGTTGAGCAAGGCTGTTATATCCCATCTCTGAGATACTTCTATTGCTGTATCTAGAGTCACATTAATCTCCTGATATCCACATGTCATCATTCTGAACTTACTATTGTCATAATGAATAAGCTTGCTACCCACTTGTATACTCCCTAAAGGAAAGGGGAGACAGAATGTCAAGTCCTTGTCCCCCAAACCTAGCCAAGTTAAGGAAACAAAGAGCAAGCATGGGCCAGAAAGTCCAGATACATATTATCTTGAAGGACACTGGCTGTCTCTCAGGTACACTGGGAAGCGGAACAAGTTAGCATTATCTGTAGAAAGTTACTTTCTGGCAAGTACACTTAGACAGTTGCTGCTTGGAATGCTGGTCATACAAACAAACTTAGCAAGCTAATGCTGATGATGTCACTGCTTCTGTAGTACAAGATATGAAATCCCTCTCCGAGGGGAGACAGGCGGAACTGAGAGCACTGTGGAAAGGATACCTGTCATCCGTCCAGCTGAATGTCACTGGACAAAGGGAGAGGAGGCACTGCTTGACAAATCACTGTGAGGGACAGAGGTGCCATCAGCCTTTTACTACTGAACTGTTCTTGGAGCAGTCACTGATCTCTTGTAAACTTTTCCTGATAAATCATGCTTCCGATGCTGTCTCGGGTACTTTCTTTGACTTGTCTGCAACCTATCCCACTGTCCTGGCACAACTACACTATGGACAAGATACCATATAAGCCACTAAATGGCCTTTTTATTTTTTAATTTCTATTTGTTTTACTTATTTACTATAATGATTATGATTGCTTTGTGGTACTTGGGATTGAACCCAGCCATCCTCTACCCCTGGAGCTACATCATCAGCCCTTTCTGTTTTTTTGAGACAAGGTCTCACCAAGTTGCCCAGGTTGGCCTTGAACTTGTGATCCTCCTGCCTCAGCCTTCCAAGTCACTGGGATTACAGATGTGGGCCACTGCGCCTAGCATATTTTTTAAAAAAATGTGATAATTAAACTACAGCTTGTTCATCTTAAAGTTATAGGTATATTTTTGGATACAGGTGATAGATCCCTTAGGCATTTTCCCCTATTTTAAATCCTATTTGAGTTAACCCATTTTTCAGGTGTGGAATCAGATTCTGGGTAAGTTTCTTCCAGGGATAGATAAGTTGAAAGCTTCTTTTCATTTGACTGCTGCTTCGTCATTGATACATCTGCCTCAGAAATAATTGCATGTGGTGCTTATGTGTTGGCACAGGTTTTTTTTTTTTTTTTTTTTGCATGAGTTAGTTCATTTAATCCTCACAGTCTTATGAGGTAGATGCTCCTATTATCCTTATTTTTCAATTAAGAAACTTGCCCAAGGTCATATATAAATATGTGTGGCAGTGTGCGTGGCTGCACATCAGAATGTGACAGATCAACTGGCAACAGGGCAGCTGGTTTCTTGGTTCTACTGAAGGTACTGTGAGGGTGAGTTCAGCTGTTTTAAATTTTTTGGAACAAGCAGAAATTAATATATAAATGAGAATGGCTTCTGGTTTTAAGAGAAGAGCAATTATATGTAATATGAACATTTTCAGAGTAGTTTTGAGCTATATAAAACTGGTTTTAATAAAAAAATAATTGTTTGAATAACACATTTATTTTCTTTTTTCAGTGCTGGGGATTGAATCCAGGGCCTCATAGGTGCTAGGCAATCCATTGAGCTATACCCCCAGCCCTTGAAAGAAAAAAAACAATTTTTTAAAATTGAGATAGGGTCTCACTAATAGCCCAGGCTGGGCTTAAACTTTGTGATCCTCTTGCCTCAGCCTCCCAAGTATACAGGCGTGTGCCACCAGTCCTTCCTGGCTGTCTGGCTGGTTTCCTTCCTTCCCTCCTTCTTCCTTTTTTTCTTGGTACTGGGAATTGAATTCAGGAACATTCTGCCTCTGAACTACATTCTCAGCCCTTTTAAAAAAGATTCTATTCAGAGACAGAAACTTGCTAGGATACCTGGGACACGTACCCCTCCTACCTCACTGCCCATATAGCTGGAATTTCAGGTGTGCACCACTTTACCCAGTTCAAAAAGGTTGTAAAAAGCAAAAATGTATTTGTATGGCATGAAGCCTTAGACATGTCTTATCCTCAACTAATTTCTAACTGATACAAGTGTTTTTTTGGTTAAACTTCCATATGTACCATTTTTACTAGTGACTTCTAAGTTAATTGAATTTAGAGATTTGAACTTTGTGGGTTTTTAATGTTTTTATTAGTACATTGTAGCTACACATATCTACTAATTTCCACATAATCACACATACATAATCACATATAATTTGCTTCATTTGTGTCCCCATTAACTCTTCTCTTACTCCCTTTCTCCTCCAACTTGTTCCCTCTCCTCTACTCCACTGGTATTCCCCAATTTAAAAAAAAAATAAATTGGTACTTTATAGGTATACATATGAGTGGAATTCAGCATGGTACATTCGCACATGTACACAGCATAATTTGATCAACCTCATTCTGCTGTTCTTCCGCTTTCCCATTCCTCTCCCTTCCTCACCCCCCATCCTCCACTCCACTAATCACCCTTCCATTTTCATGGTGTCTCTCCTGCTTTTCCTCCCCTTACTTTGCTCTAGTTTCTGCATTTGAAAGAAAACATTTGACCTTTGATTTTCTGAGTCTGGCTTATTTCACTTAGCACGATGTTTTCCAGTTCCAACCATCTACAGGCAAAAGCCATATTTTCTTTTCTTTTTTTTCCCCCTATTTTTTGTTGGTACATTACAGTTATACATAGTCGTGGGATTTGTTGTTACATATTCATACATGCACACAATATAACAATATAATTGGGCCAATATATTTTCTCAGTATTTCCCCTTTTTCCTCCCTTCTCTTGGCCTTGTCCTTTTTCTCTACTGATGTCTCTTCAATTTTCATGAAATTTCCCCACCCTACCTTTTTTTCCTTTCTTCTCTTTAGCTTCCACATATGAGTTTGGCTTATTTCACTTAACATAATGTTCTCCAGCTCCATCCATATTCCTGCAAATGATATAATTTTGTTTTTCTTTATAGCTGAATTAAAGTACATTGTGTATATACACTCTATTTTCTTTATCCATTCATCTGTTGATGGGCGTTTGGGCTGGTTCCATATCTTGGATATTATGAATTGTGCTGCTACAAATATTGATGTGCTTATGTCACTATAGTATGCTGATTTTAGTTCTTTCAGATAAATACCAAGGAGTAGGATAACTGGGTTGTTTGGTGGTTTCATTCCTAGTCTTTTGAGGAATCTCCCTACTGCTTTTCCAAAGTGGTTGTATTCATTTACAGTCTCACTGACAATGTATGCATGTACCTTTCCCACATCCTCACCAGCATTTATTATTCCTGTTATTGATGATCGTCATTCTAACTTAATGAAATGAAATCTCAAATCTCTTCCATTTGTCTTCATGTCTGTTTTGATGCTAATACCATGCTGTTTTTGTTACTATAGCTCTGTAGTGTCAGTTGAGATCAAATATTGTGAAGCCTCTGCATGACTCTTGCTCAGGATTGCTTTAGCTATTCAGAGTTTTTTATTCTTCTAAATAAATTTTAGGACATTTTTTTCCTAGTTTTGTAAAGAATGTCATTGGTATTTTGATGGAGATTGCATTGAATATGTATATTACTTTTGGTAGTTTGGCCATTTTGACAATATTAATTCTGCCTATCCAAGAACATGGAAGGTCTTATTCAATTTCTTTTTTCAGTGTTCTATAGTTTTCATTGCAGAGTCTTTCTCAGGTGTGTGCCCCTGCATCTGGCTCCATGATTTCTTTTATGACCTATTCCTCATTCAAAAGTGTATTATTTAATCTCCAGGTGTTAACATGATTTGTTTTTAGTCTTGTTGATTGATTTCTAATTTTATTCTATTATGATCTGTCAGGATTCAAGGAATTATCTCTATTTTTTAAATTTGCTAAGATTTGCTTTGTTTCCTAAAATATGGTCTATTTTAGAGAATATTTCAGGGACAGTTGAAAAGAGTGAATTTTGGTGGATAAAATATTCCACCAAGTTTTTGGTGGATAAAATATTCTATAGATGCCTGTTATGTTCATTTGATTAATAATATTTTTTTTAGTTCTGAATAGTCTTAGTTTATTTCTGGATGATCTATTAGTGAGAGAGGCATGTTGAAATCACTCAGTATTATTGTACTGGGATCTATTTGATTCTCTATATTGAGTAGAATTGTTTTATGTACATATGTGCACCAACATTAGTGGCTTAAATGTTTACAATCATTATATTTTGTTGTTGGATGATTCCCTTATCCAGTATGAAGTGAGGTTCTTTGTCTCTTCTGATTAATTTTGGCTTGAAGTCTACTTTATCAGATAGGAGAGTAGTTACTCTTCTTTTTCTTTTTTTGGTGGCATAGGCAAGTTTATTCTAAATTTTACATGAAAAAGCACAAATACAATTTTGAAAACAACTTTGAATGTGAGGAATGGAGTAAAAGGAATGATTCTACCTGATAAGGCTTTTTATATAGCCATATTTATAAAGGCAATGTGGTATTGGTGAAGGTACATAGATCAATGGAATAGAATAGAAAACTCAGAAATAGACCCACATGCATATCCCAAATTTGAGAAAGATGTAAAAGCAATTTAATAGACTTATGTTGAGTGAAGAAGACCAATCTCAAAAATTTCCATACAATATTATTCCATTTATACAACATTATCAAAATGACAAAAACTATAGAAATGGGGAATCGTTTAATGGATGCCAGGGTTTAGGGAGATTGGAGGGTGGGAAGTGGATTTTCTGTAGAAGGATAGCACAGGAGATCCTTGTGATGTAACTGTGTGTTATTTTTATTGTGGTGATGGTCAGAAGCATATAGGTGTTATAAAACTGCACAGAACTGAACACAAACACACATTTACATGTATATAAAACTGATGAAAACCGAATAAGATTGGTAGATTGTATCAATATCAAATTCCTACTATTATTGCATTGTAGTTACACAATAAGTTACCTCTAGGAAAATCTGATTGAATGATATCTTCTCTGCATTATTTCTTATCACTGCATGTGAATATACAGTTACCTCAAAATAAAATGTTAATAAAAAGGACAGAAGAGTAAGTATTGTATTTTTCAGAGGAAAGCATTGTAAGCTTTCAAATATCACTGTTTGAAAATAGCCTTATTCAAGTGTTGGTGGTAATTATGCATTAAATGATTGCTATAAAAACTATGGCTAGTTAGTCAAAACAATCAACTTTTATCACTAATGATAAACTACAATTAGGAAATAAGAATATGATTTCTTGCCAAATGTCTTCTCTGACTCAAAATGACTCAAAATGGGGTTGGGAGGGAGAGCAAGGGAGGAAGATTACCTCAGATAGGGAATAGGGGTGGGAGGGAAAGGGAGGGAGAAGGGGAATAGCATGGATGGTGAAAGGAGACTTCATCATTATACAAAATACATGTATGAAGATGTGAATTTGGTGTCAACATACCTTATATACAATCAGAGATATGACAAATTGTGGTATAAAGGTGTATTAAGAATTGTAATGCAAAAAAATAAAAAGAATAAAAAGAATATGATTTCTTAAAATAATGTTTTAATTATGCATAAGATAACTAAAGAACTCTACAAAACTAAAGCATGATAATTTATGACTGATAACCCATGACATCTATTCTGGAATAAACATTAAGTGATAACACACAAATTATAGATTATAAGTGATAAAATATCATATACTTATTTTTATAAAAATGGTTTTAGCAAAGAGAAGAGGAAATGATGTCCTGATATCACCCCAAAACAAACAAATAATGTAAATGACCTTTAACATATCTACATGGAGATTGAAAACTGAATCTAATTTACAATCAGCTTATCTGAGTAACAAATCTGTTTCTTACCAGAACATATTAGTTGATACTGGCTCCCTAGTAGCAAAATTTTCTGAAAGAAATAACATAACAAAATGGAAGACTGACAACAAAATAGGCAAATGGAATCAAGTGAAAATTAAAGTCCCATGAAAACTTTGCCTTAAAAATCAAGATATACCTATGCTACGAGATTTGCTATTCCCAGTGAAGTTCTTATTTGAGGGGTAAGTATTTTGCTGTTAAAGACTAGCAAAATAAACATCTTTTTAGGGATGCTAATTAATGAGAGTAGCTACTCTTGCTTATTTTTCTTCTCTATTTGCCTAGTATATCTTTTCCCATAATTTTACCTTTAGCCTCTGGATGTCTTATCCTTATTCTGCCAATCAATGTCTTTTGATTGGAGAATTTAGAACATTAACATTCAAGGTTGTTATAGAGAGATGATTTTTATTTTCTGCTATTTTGATTTATTTCTGATGTTTAAACCAGATTTGATTCTTCTTTAACTGACTTTTTTCTAGTGAGATTTATTCATTTACAAGCTCTGATATTTATTTTTCATTTCTTCTTCATGAAATATCTTATGGATTAGTAGTCATGAATTCTTTTATTTTCTGCTTATCATGCAAAGTTTTTATTTCATCTTTAATTATTTTTTAAAAGTATTTTTAGCTATAGATGGACACAATATATGTATTTTATTTTTTTATGTGGTGCTGAGAACCGAACCCAGTGCCTTGCACACATTAGACAAGTGCTCTACCACTGAGCCACAACTCCAGCCCTCATCTTCAATTCTTAATAATAGTTTTGCTGGATATGGCAGTCTTGATTAAAACCAGTTATCTGGATGAGAAGCTGGCTGCTGCCTGCTCCACCCATATCCCAGAGGTTCTCAAGGTACATGACAGAGAGCTGGTACTGTTTCTGCCCCCAGCATGCCCTAAGAACTGTGTGACTTCTGTACTACCAACTCTTCTGCTCCTCCAGGGCCTGAGCCATATGTGTCAACACAGTCTGAAAAGCACCACAGAGCTGCCGCAGTCTGGCTGGGCACAAAATCACGAGCCACCACACAGCTTGTAGATTCAAACAGCAACTCTTCATTCCCGAACTCACACCAGCCGTCTACAATCACGTTCTGGGGAAATCCACGTTCTCTGCCCAAATCCACCCCCACTGGGCTTCTGTCTCCCAAAAAATACTGTCTGAATCCCGTGAGAACTCAAGGGGAACTCAGGCAGCAGGATACGCCCTATTCCCAGCAGGAATAACCTTAAACCTGGATTGTCCTAAACCGGGTATGCCCTAAACCCGGATTATCCTAAACCAGGAACACCCTAAACCCGGATCTGCCCTGGTCCTTGAGCAAGGTCACCTACATGCAATGTCACTGCAAAATGTCCTATTTCCACGAGTCCTTCCACTAAGCAACATGGGGTACGCTGGCAAGGAAATTGTCATACCTACTTGGCTAATGGCTCCCAGCACAGAGCTTAGCTGCATGTGCCAGGTTCAAAAGGAAAATTTTCCCATTCATGCACTTCTCAGTCTCCATCTTCCTTCCTCTGTCACTCACTCTCAGCAGCTGTACCCTGCCTCACTCCTTTCTCAAGAATTCTCCCCTTCCTGGGGACCCAGGAAGCAGCTGGCCTCAGCTCTCCTCTCAACAAACAGGAAAAACAACAACAACAACAAAAAAAAACATGAGGCATTGAGTTCAGGGATCCCACCTTCCCAAGGACAAGCCAGGAACCGAAAAAGAGACCTGTCTCTTAACTATGCCAAAAAAAAAAAAAAAAAAATGGGGGGGAGCCAAAGAATCAAACAGACCAAGAAGCATAAATAAACAGCAACAGGGCCATTGAAGCAGTAGCTCCCTGTGCCCATATCAGCCTCTTGCTGTAAAACTCAGACATCAGTGGCCAGAATGACAGCAGCCCCGAAGATGCCCACACTCTCGCCGAGGAGTTTCATCTGGTTCCAGCATTCTACACATCACATGTTGTGCCAGTAGGCAATGTTGCCATCAATGAGCAGCATGACCGTGGGCAGCAGGACAGCCAAGATCTGAGCAGCCAGAGTCACATAGTAACCTGACAAGAAGGCCAGGGCCAGGATGCCATACAGTAGGAAGAAGAACTGGATCATCAGCTCTTCTCCTGGGAGATGGTTCAGATATGCCAGTCCGTCTTCCTTGCTGTGCTGCAGTGAGTAGGCCTGGAGACATACCATCCTCTAAGACTCTCCAACAGGCTGGGATGCCCATCTGGGGAAGGCCATCCATGGGATGGCACCTGCAAATCAGCGCTGCAAAATGGGCCACTAAGTCCTCTCTCAGAATGGGGACTCTTGAAAGTAGGACCTGTTTCCCTCTCTGACTACAGGGCCCCAGCAGGTTAAGCTGTATTTCCTCTCCCCCCCCCCCTTTTTTTTTTTGCGGTGCTGGGAATGGAATATGCTAGGCAAACAGTCTGCCACTGAGCTATACCCCTAGCCCTTTTAAATTTTTTGAGACAGTGCCTCCCTAAGTTGCTAAGGCTGGCCTCAAACTTGTGATTCTCCTGTCTTAGTCTCCTGAGAAACTGTGACTACAAGTGTGCAGCACTATGCCTGGCCCCCTGGGGCTTCTGAAGGAAGGAAGTATATATCCACAGTCACAATGGGGGGTCCCACCTCTGAATATTACTATGGAATCCCACATGGAGTCCTGCACAAGGGTTTGATACCTGGCAACTAAGATGAGGCCAAGTACCTGGGGCCTGTTCATATACTCTTGCACACTGGCCTCCCCTAGCACCAAGGAGAATCATGACTGACTACCCAAGGTGCACCCCATCAGCTCTAGGTGGCAGAGTCCTAGCTCAATCCCATCAAACCTCTCCTCTGTCCACTTTCCCAGTCCTCTAGAGGCTGAACCCGTAAGAGAAACCACCCCATCTTGTTCTCCTGTCTTTCAGGGTTGGAACTGAATGGTCAATCCGACTTCTCTACCTGGTGGGTTTAATGTTGGAAGAAGGGCTCTCAGGTAGTTCTAAGGTGCCTGGAGGGCTGGTGAGGCCCAGAAGCTGTCCAGGGAAACCACTGCCAGCCAGGCCATCAGCAAGCCCTTGTTCTGACTATCTTCCTGGGTTCTGTCAGGCCTGGGCTCACATTTCATTCCCAGTCAGGCACCTCCAAACATTAGAAACCCAACCTACCACACAGATGAGGTAGATGCCCAGGAACACCTGGCCGGTAGACTGAAGAGAGCAGCTGCAGGGTTTCCGAAGGTATAGCTCCCCAGCACCGCTGGCTAGCACCAGAAAGCCACCGATAATGGCAACTGTACGATAATGGCAACCTAAGGCCAGGACAAGGAGACTCCAGTCAGGAACTGCAACCACCACATTTTTCCTGGCTTCCCAGAGATAGAACTGCCCATCTCTACACATCTGATTCCAACTGATAATCCCTCTTATTTCTAAGTGTGGTTGACAGATACAGCAGAGATAGATATTTCTTTTTTACAGAAGTGGAAACTGAGGCCCAAAGGGGTTCAGAAAATTGTCCACAGTCCTACTGAAAGTAAGTGACAGAACTCAGACACCACACATTGCCCCTTTCCCCATCCGGTAGGTCTGGAGACTCAGCCGGTGTTCTTTCCTCTATACAGTGTATAGAACAGAGTCAGAAAAAGGAAGAGAGGGCGAGAGGGAGGGAAGAAGGGCTGAACTCACCCTCCTGTAACTGTACACATATCTGCCTCCCCTATTGGACTGACAGTCCCTTCTGCGAAATCAGTCCTTTTCCAACCTTACCTTTAAGCCTGTAGTGCTCGGCATAGGTTCTGACATTTACAGGTTTAAATGCTGCACTAAGATTAATTACATTTCATAAAATTAGATGGTTGGACCAGATACTCACCAAGGTTCTTGTTGATGTATAAATCTGGGATTACTAAACTAATAGTTTAGAGGATTCTTAGAATACGTGACCTGGGTTCTGATCCTACCAAAGAATGATGTAATATGATCTCAGTAAAAAGTCTTTCCCATCTCTGGACCTCAGTTTCCACACACTGAAGGGGAGGTTTGTGTGCTCGCTTAAGGATCTTCCATTTCTGCCCTTTTACACAAGTCTAAGGACTTTGTCCTCCCAGGATACACATCTGATGAACACACCACGCAAGCCCACTAAGTGCCCTGGGAGTTGGTCTGAAGCTCCCCCGTCTGGGGCCAATACGCTCACCTTCAGCCAGTCCCCTTCATCTGTGGAGGTAGCCTCCGACGTAGGCGGTAGGCGGTGTAGGTGCTAATAGCCAGGTGGAGTGCTGCCTCCAGCGCGAACCAGCGCCGCTTCACTCAGAAGGACAGGAAGCTAGCACACAGCACGGCTGCCCCCATGTCGAAGTAGGGGTAGGGCACTGGGATGTCGGGCTTCCTGCGAGCCGAGAAGCAATGAGGACAGAATAAAACCGGGAAGAGCCTTGAGACCCCGTGAGTTCCCCCCAGGCTCCACTGCTCCCTCAATTGAAGACCCCTCTCATGGCTAGAACCACCGCATCAGATCTGGCCAGATGCCCAGACCATATAGCACCCCTCCCAAGTTCAAGGCACCAATTCCTCCCAGTCCAAGAGTCCCAACTTCTGGGCCCCAACTTCTTTCCCACATCACTGCAACCCACTTCTCAGGACAGGCCGTATCGCCCCCCACCGTGTTCGGCGGCGGCGTGGGGCGCCTCGGCCCTTTCGGCGTTCTGCATGAGCTGACTAAAGCAGCCACAAAATGGGCAGCATGTCAGCAGCACCGAACCCAACTGCGTGATCAGCTGCAGCATCCATCATCTCGAACCTATCTTCGATGCCATCTTGGGAAAGGGCAGTCCGCGGCAGCCTCGATTCTTAGATTTTTTTTATTTTTATTTTTTTTTTATTATTTTGGTACCAGGGATTGAACTCAGGGGCACTGGACCACTGAGCCACATCCCCAGCCCCAGTTTGTATTTTACAGAGAGACAGGATCTCACTGAGTTACTTAGTGCCTTGCTGCTGCTGAGGCTGGCTTTGAACTTTTGATCCTCCTGCCTTAGCCTCCAGAGCAACTGGGATTACAGGCATGCACCACCACACACAGCGATTCTTAGATTTTTAGTTATCCCAGATTTCTTGAATATTCTGGTCATGATCTCTTAACATTTTTTTCTTTATTGTCAACTTTATTTTCAAGATTATATACTTGTCTTCAAGGTCTGAGAATATGTCTTCCAAATGGTCTAATCAATTGGTGATGCTTTCAACTGAATTTTTAATTTGATTCATTGAGTTTTTTATTTCCAAGATTTGTTTAGTTCTTTTTCAGAATCTTTTATTCAAATGTTCTTTCACTTCCTGTTTTTCTGTTAATTTATCCCTTAGATCTTCTTTTAGTTCCCTGAACAGTTTAATTATCAATCTACTAAATTATTTGTTTAGTATTTCCTCTACGATAGTGTACACGGGGTCAGTTGTGAGTTATTTGTGATGGTTTATTCCCTTGACTTTTCATATTGTTAGTATTTCTACCCAGATTCTGGAATAATTCTCTCTTCTACTTTTACATCCGGAAATTTTTAGTGAGCTGCTTTCTCTTTACTATGTGCCCTGAGTTGGCACATATCTTGGTGTCAATATTTTCACTTAATTTGAACTTGCTACTATGTCCAGTCTCTAACACTACATTGAGAGGAGATACTAATCCTGTAATTACAAAAAACAAAACTGGGGCTGGGGATGTGGCTCAAGGGGTAGTCCGCTCGCCTGGCATGCTCAAGGCGCTGGGTTTGATCCTCAGCACCACATTAAAAAAATAAAATAAAATAAAAGATGTTGTGTCCACCGAAAACTAAAAATTAAATATTAAAAAATTCTCTCTGGGGCTGGGATTGTGGCTCAGTGGTAGAGCGCTCGCCTAGTACGGGCAGGATCCGAGTTCGATCCTCAGCACCACATAAAAACAAAGACATTGTGTTGTGTCCATCTACACCTAAAAAAAAAAAATATTAAAAAAATAAAATTAAATTAAAAAAAAATTCTCTCTCTCTCTCTAAAAAAAAAACCCAATAAATTAAAAGAAAAAAAAAACCAAAGAAATAAAAAAGGTCACTACCTCTTAGAAAAACAGATTAGTAAAGGGTTAATAAAAGAAAAAGTAAAACATAGGAGAAAAAACTAGGAATATATGTGTGTACACACACACACACACACACACACATATATATATGTATATATACACACATTAATCAACAAATATATTCAGCACAACAAATAAAAAATTGACAATACTAAAGAAGAAAAGAAGAAATTCTTAATTAAAAAATACTTAAATTTTCCAACTGAGGTAACTGAAGTTAAGTATTTGCACCCTACTCTAGACTTCCCTTCTATCATTTGCTTCTTGGGCTATGAGCCTCTTAGAAGGGGCCGAGGCTGGGTGATATTAAACCCTGTCTCCTTTTGTGATTATTTTCCTATTCTGCCTGCTGGAATAGATCGCAAGTATATAGATGGTTGAAATGGCTCTCAGCTCCTCTGTTTGCCAGTCTAGGAGTATGGAACTCAAAGTACCGTCTATTGCGATTTTGTCTAGATGTCTTAGATCATTGCTTTTCTTGGTTGGAAGTGGTGCAGAGGTCTATTTCAGAATTTCTGGCTTCTGGGGATGAGTTCAAAGCTGAACTTTGGACCTTGTTTGGGGTATTTACTCAGAAATGCTTAAATCCTTATACCTCTAGGGCGGTGTAGATGTTGATTGGGGATTGCCATCTGGGTTTCTAGTGTCTCCCCAGAGTTCTACTTTTAGGATGGGGTGACAGACCACTCTTGGGAGGATGGTGCATAGCAGGTGTCCTGTAGCATGCCCACCACCCAAATGTGAGTTTTTGTCTCCATCTTCCCAATTTCTTTCAGCTGGTCCTTCAGTCAAAGAGCTCAGAAGGAAATTGGTTGCACCCCCTTATCCCCAGTCAAGTGACACCTGTCTGGAAAATTTTCCCCATCTTCTTCTACTGGTTATTTCAAACTCCAAGTAAAAACAGATTGTACTTTCTGAATCTCTGTCTTGAATCACCCCTGGATCCACACTTCTCTTTAACTGTTTTGGGAAAGTGACTTCCAGATGTGCCTGAGTTCACAGGGTAAACACTGGCTGAGACAGAGTAGAAGTAATTGTTAAGGACCCTCTGGTTCCCATAGGAAAAAGATTCAGCATAAACTCCCTGAGCTGGATTTCTACCTCTGTTCTTCATGTGGAAATTGAGAAAAGGGGATAGGGAGCTCACTGCCATCTCTTTCCTACCGCACTAATTCCATTCATGAGGGTGCCACTCTCATGACCAAATGACCTCTAAAGGCCCCATTTCCCAATATCCTATTGAGGATTAGGATTTCAAGATATGAATTTCTTGAGGACCCAAACATTCCGGAAACAATGATGGGTGTGTACTAATGATTTATTTTGGTTTTAATTTGCATTTATCTAATGACTAATGTTCATATATTCTTGTTTGCTATTTGTGTATCCTGTTTGGTGATGGTGATTGTGGGTTCATGTCTTTTATCCTTTTTTAGTTTTTCTTTCTACTGTTGAATTTTTACAATCCTTTGTTTTCTAGGTACTAGTCTTTGCCTAGTGATTTGAAAATATTTTCTCTGTGTTTTAGAAATACTTTTGGTTTATAGCTTGTCCTCTCATCTTCTAACATAGTTCCCTCCTATCTTTACTGATATAACATGCACATAATTAATGTATAATTTGATGAGTTAAAACTCAAGAGTTTCCAGGTGTGATGGCACATGCCTGTAATCCCAGTAGCTCCAGAAGCTGAAGCAGAAGGATCCCAAGTTCAAAGCCAGCCTCAGCAACTTAGTGAGGCTCTAAGGAACGTAGTGAGACCCTGTCTCAAAATAAAAAGTAAAAAGAGCTGGGGAAGTGGCTCAGTGGTTAAGTGCCTCTGAGTTCAATTCCTCATACCAGAAAAATAAAAATAAAAAAGGAGTGCTGCTAATAAATATAGGTTGGGTTTCTTTACAGGGCAGTGAAAATGTTTTGGAACCAGATAGCACTGATGTTCGTAGAATTTTGTGAATATTCTAAAACCACAGACTTCTTATAGTACTTAAAAGGATGAATTTGGATTTAAATGATGATGTGATAGTCACATGTTACAAATACAAATTGAATTGAAATACTTGTTTATTTCATTGCTTTTTGTATTGAAAAACAAACTTCTTTCAATATGTTTATTTATTGGCACTGGAGATTGAACCCAGGGACACTTAACCACTGAGCCACATCCCCAGCCCATTTTTAATTTCTTATTTTGAGACAGGATCTCACCAAATTGCTTAGGGCTTCACTAAGTTGCTGAGGCCAGCTTTCAACTTGCAATCCTCCTGCCTCAGCCTCCTGAATCGCTGGGATTAAAGGTGTGCACCACCATGCCTATTTTTGGAGACAGGATCTCACCAAATTTTCCAGGGTGGACTGGAATTTACAATTCTCTTGCCTCAGACTCCCAAATTGCTGGGATTAAGAGCCTGCACCATCACACCCACCTCAATACGTTTATTTTTAGTTAAAACTTTAGTGAAATTTTTTTATATTTAATTTTTGGGTGTAGATGGACACAACACAATGCCTTTATTTTTATGTGGTGCTGAGGATCGAACCCGGGTCCCGCTCATGCTAGGCGAGCGCTCTACCACTGAGCCACAATCCCAGCCCTAGTGAAATATTTTTACAGGATCACTTTATAATGTAATCTACATATCATAAAATGACTTCCTAGGGGAAAAGAAAGTTTTAAATTTATCTTAAATAAAGATACTTAAAAAAGAAAGTTTTAAAAAGATTTTTTTTAAATAAAGAAAGTTTTAAATTTATTTTAATTAAAGGATTATATCTCAGAAGGCACACTGGAAGAAGAGCTGGCAATATTTTAGTTACTCACTTTGAGGATCTCTGTAAGCCAAGATATCAGTGGGTGTTTGACTTTTGTTGTATAATCATTATAAAAATGTTATTTATATTTTGATCTATTTCTTCCAACATGGACTTTATGTTCTGGATGTCATATCACTTATTGCTTTTAAGTTTGTTCTCAGAATTATATGAACAAGCATATGATCACTTCTTTAATTTTAATAAAAATAGTTTTGTATAATATAAAATATATTTAATTAGGCAGTATGTAGATTACATTATATAGTTAATATTGTTAGCACATCTGTTTAAGTAATTACCTTTTATTGCATATAATTTTATCAATTTATGGTTTCACCATACTTACCCTTTCCCCTGTTGATAAGTTTGTTTCTCTTTTATTATTAATTTTGTTAAATGGCGGTGTTGATCTTGTTAGTCACATTGCTCTACCTGTATTTTATGATAGTATTTTTTATAAAACATTGTTAAATTCATAGTCATTCTGCTAATTAATTAATTAGTATATTATGTGAGTGTCCTGTAACTGTTTATGAATACTATTGATCAGAATATAAAATTAGAGAAACTTGAAAATGATGTAAGACTAACCTGTTACTTTGGATCTTTTCTATATCAAAGACGGCCTTCAGCTTCTGTAAAGGCTTAGAAAGCCACTGATTCCATCACTGGACAGTGTTATTAGTAAGTTATTTCTTCTAATGAGAAACTTACTTTCTAGTCCATCTCTGATACTGTCTCTTTGTTCTAGCTTCCTCTAGTGACACATTGAAGAACTTCCTCACCCCACCTGTCATCCATCTGCTGTCTGGAGCATTTGCTGTACACAGAGCCCTGAGCTAGGTGCTGGGAATACAGCATTGAAGAGGAGAGCCATGATTTCTGCTCTCCTACACTTCGAGCTGTCAATCTAAGGTCACTTCCTCAAACAAACCTTCCCCACTGTCACCTTCCCCACCTTATCCCACACTCCAAGTTTCTATACCTTGAAACTTAGACAGACATGAAATAACTGGTTACACCAATAAGCATTTGATTACCACTGCCGTTTCTGTTAAGAAAGAAGGTATAGAAACTTGGAGTGTGGAATAAGGTGGGGAAGGTGACAGTGGGGAAGGTTTGTTTGAGGAAGTGACCTTGGATTGACAGCTCGAAGTGCAGGGAGGATCTGCCTGTGAAGGCCTCTGGGATGAGTGAGGAGGTGAGAGTAGTCCATACAGAGGAAGAGCATTAGGCAGTGGTTCAAGGAAGTAAAAAGAGTATTGTGTGTATTTTTATTGTTGTATTTGTTATGTATGAGCTAGTTAGTTGGACATGTGAGTAGTTTGATCATAATTTTAATTTTATTTATTTATTTAACTTGAAGCTCTTCATTTTGAAATAATTACATCCTTTAAAAATTATAAGATAGTACAATATTTTTACAACTTCTTATACACTCTTCATTCAAATTCCCTATTATTATTCCAGTTCAATACTATAAATATCAAAATCAGGCCTATTGCATCTTTGGTAAGACCTTCGAGTTAAAAACAGATGTTTCACTATTTTTTCCTGTACCATGCTGGGGATTGAATTTAGGGTCTCACTCATCTTAGGCATCATTGACTTACATCCTCAGTCCTATTTTGTTTTCATTTTGAGTTAGGGTTTCTCTAAATTGCCCAGGCTGGTCTTGAACTTGTAATCCTCCTGCTTCAGCCTCCTGAATACCTGGGATTACAAGTGTGCACCATTTTGCTGACTTAATTTTTCATTTTTTAAGGGTCTTTAAAAATAGGATAGAAGAACATACTATAGAAACCTCATGTGGTCAATAAATCTTAAATATTTACTGGTATGCACTTTATACAAAAAAGTTTGTACATCAGTGATCTAACCCATACACTTTATTGAAATTTCCCCATTTGTTCCACTTATGTGCTTTCTGAATATTTGTTAAATGATTAAACTTGCATACCATTATTTTTAATTACTTGATTAAATACGGTGCATTCAGATCTGTCTCTGTGTTTCTTGTTGTTCAGAATCAGATCCATATGTCATGTTGCAATTAGTTATTATGTTTCTTCAGTCTTCTATAATCTTCTGTGATCTGTAAGGCTGAAGAATCCTCAGCCTTTTTTGATTGTTCATTTCGTGACCTTGATCCTTTAAAAGAGAACTGACCAGTTATTTTATATGATGCCCCTCAATTTGGACTTGTCTGATATTAAACTCAGGGAATATACAATTTGGTAACTTATTTTTTGAGAAAGTCAAACATTATGCAGATTGTTGTCAAATGATTATAGAATTATAATCTCTCAATTTTCAGTCTGAGAACAACAGAAATTGTAGACTATTCTTCTATTCAAAGTGTTAGAGTAACTTTAAAAAAAATTATGAATGATGTTAGTGATTCTCTGTCTCTGACACTAGTAGCCAGCAGGGGGATTCCCTGATGTTGTTTATATTGTTTTTTGTTCAAAAACTAATGAGTGTATTAGAACTGTTAGCATAAATGTAGTTTTGTCTTAGTCTTGCCACTTGCTTTCAAAAAATATTATGCATAAAATTTAAATTTAGGAGCTATTTCCTTTATTACAAATTTGCAAAATTTTATTTTCACTAAAATGAATCTATCAGTAAAGTGGTTTTACTGTTTTATAAACTTCATCTAGTAATATGTCATTTGAATAATAAAGAATTATTGCTAATAATTTTTAGCAGTTTGTGAAGCTGTGCATTATAGTGATATACGTTTTATGCCGAGCTTATTAAAATGTGACCAAAGTTGTGATGCTTTTTAAAGTATTTTATTTAGGAGCTACAGTCAGCCTGTTGAATTTATGTATTTAACTTTATATTCACTTTAAATAGGATCACGGATTCACAGATGAGCTTATGTGAAAAGTTTTCCATTTTTATACACAGTTATTTCGATAGCTCTTCACCTTGAAGAGAGTGTAAAAGTGATATTTTATTGCTAATCTTATTCAATCATTGCACCCCTTTAAAATAAAATAACTCAAGTGTCATGTTTATATACTTGGAGACTTTCTATTAATGAGAAGTATATAATTGAATTTAAAAATTGTGATCCATATGGTGGGCACACAATGAATATTTGTTAAATAATTAAACTCAGACATTACTTTTAAGTACTCAATTAAATACCATACATTCAGATCTGTCCCAGCATTTGATTCTTCTTGTTCAATGTAGCCATCCTTAATAAAGACAGTGTATGAATAATGGCATTCTGTTTTATGACATAAGTAAAATATTTCTGCCTAGAGTAAAACTTTAAAAAATCTAAACTTACCATATTTTTAATACTAAATGCAACTGACTCATACATTCTTAGAGTGATAGAAATCACACCAAGATCTCTAGGCATTAGAAAAGAAAGTAGCTAGAGATCAAAGCTGTGTTTCAGAGTTTTTCAGGTTATGCCGTAAGGTAGAACTCGATGGAAGTGCCTAGGAAATTCATACTTCTACCAGGTGTCTATATATATGGAAATACTGGATAAATCATCAATGTTGGGCTGGGGTTGTGGCTCAGCGGTAGAGCGCTCCCTTAGCACGTGCGAGGCCCTGGGTTTGTTTGATCCTCAGCACCACATAAAAATAAATAAATTAAATATTAAAAAAAAGAAACAAAACACTTAAAAAAATCATCAATGTTTCATAAAAGAGAGAACGTTTTGTTTTTTCTAGACTTACTATCCTTCAAGGTTAATCAGATCTGACAGGATTTTGGCAATATTTGCCTAAGAAGACAGGAAAATGGTATAGAACATTGGTGGATTGGGCCTTATATTGATGTCCCATGGACAACCTCCTTAGCTTTGGCAACTACTGATCTGTTTTTGTGCTCTGTAGTTTTGTCTTTTCCAGAATGTTTTCTAGTAGAATCATGCAATATGCAACCCTTTTTTATACTTCTTGTAGTATTTCAGAATGTTATATAAATGGAATCATGGCAGATGTAGCTTCATCTACTCACTGTGGGTACCCTTGGATTCATCCCTACAGTTGAGTGTATCACTGGTCATTCCTTTCTTTTGTGGTTTACTATGTCAATGTGTGAATGCATTGCAGTTTATTTATCCAGTCACTGTTGTTGGACTTTGTGTTGTTTCTAGTTTTTGCCAATTAAGAGTAAAGCAGCTATAAACATTTGCATGCATGTTTTTGTGGAGACATATGTCTTCATTTCTTTTGGGGAAATACCTCCTAATGAGATTGCTGGTTCATATTAATGTGTATTTTATTTTTTTTTCAAAGATTAGATAAAGTATATTTCAAATAAAAAAAAAAACAACAAATAAAAGTATTTTATGACATTAACAATGTAGTGCTACAAAACCAGTTGTTACTCCATTCCTCTAAAGAAATGTTTGGTCCTCTTTTAAATGGGGGAAAAGGGATCAGGAATTCTATACAGTACGATTTATAAAAACAAGCAAATGATAGGGACCCAAAGCTATGTGGCAAGAAAAGAGTGCCTTTTCTCAAACACATTATCAATTAAAGTATTTGTAGTATGGGATTTTTTAGGTTCTCTTTTAAAACCTTTACTGTAAATTAGCAGGCCTGCAATTTTTTTCTATTGACAATAAACTTTTATAATTTCATTACTTCCAAAAGAAGTGTTCATATTGTGTTACCTTGTCTTCTTAAAAGAATAGAAGTCTCCTTTGCCTATAAAACACCACTCAATTCCTTAGTTTCTTATTTTACACTGCCATTTTGAGTTAATGTGTAATAATCTTATTGGTTTAAGATTAAAAAAGCAAAGTGAGAAGCAACAACTTTAAAAGAAAAAAATGTAAGAGCCAAACATGACTACTTTCTACATTCTAAATTATTACTTATTATAAAGTAAAATTTCTCTCAAAATTGTACACTGAGGTTTATCTGGTTTTTTGGGGGGATGGGCTTTGTTTAAAAATAACTCTTGATTGTTATTATTTTAGACTATTTCCATTCATCAAATAAAATCCAAAAGGAAATTTGAGGTGATCCAAAATTTTCTTTAGAGACATGAAACTGGGAGGTCGGTGGGGCATCTGAGAGAGCATAATCTCTCCAGGTGTATAGATGCAACTCTGAAAACCACAAAGCCTTAGTAAGAACTTGGCTCTTTTAAGCATATAGTTAAAAGCGGAATGCTGCATTTTAGCCTGTACATAATTAAAAAGGGTAAAAGAAATTAGAAACTGCCTACCGCTTCATTCATAACAAATTACCTGCACTGATCACATATCTGCAGATGAGCTAAGCATCAAGCAAGGAGGGGCCAGATGTGCACCCAAGCTCACACTGCTTGGGGAAGTGAAGCTTTAAGCATAGAATATAAGTTCAGGGATCTGCCCTCCCTGTACCCCAGTGCCATTTGTGCTATCTGAGGAGCATTGAAACTGGACAGTCACTTTGCCACACTGAACTTCCGTCATGCCTTCTTGTCCAAAGTAGCTGAGTTCATTGCCATCCAGTATCACACTGGCTGTGTAGAAGGTGTCCGGCTCGATCTGCACAGGATACTCAAACCACACAGGGAAGGTATTGCTGGATCCATCTGAGAAGTACTTGCTCAAGTTCTGCCCCAGGACAACACCCTGCCGCTTGAGTTCAATCTTGGCACTGTATTCTGCAGAACCACAGCTGGAGCCATACAGCCCAAAGCCTGCAATAAACACTCTTTTATCAACAGCAAACTGGATGCTGTCACAGCGACCCCGATAGCGCCACTGGTTGCTCCTATAGGCACAAGACTGGAAACGGTGACAGCGCTGGGGGACAAGGCCCTTGCGGGCTTTACTCACAAACTGCAACTCTGGCTTTTTGGCCGCAGTGTACCAGAGGAAGATGTCATTGGTCTCATTGAGAGTTAATACTCCGGACTGGGCAGCACCATTTGTAAAGTCATCAAGGGCCATTGTGGGTATGCGGATCAAGTACAGTGCCTTTCCTAGGACCTTACGTTTATTTTCAATGCTCAAGGCTAGATCTTGTCGCTGGCATTCTACTTCAGCCCAGTTGAGAGCTGCCTCAAAAACCACGATTTCTTTGGCATTCAGAGTTTCCCTGTGGAGGATACTTTCTAGTGTCTGGAAGTCGATATCACAGAATCCCTCAGACTTGAGAGCTAACTCAGCCTGGGCATCGATTACCTCCCAGCAACGCTGGGTCAGATCAGGCTCCTCGAACAGACAGCTCTGGGAGAGGAGCACACAGGCATTCTTGGCGCTCAGGCTTGTCTCCAGGAAATTAACACAGGCTCTGGCAAGGTGAGGGACAATGTATTTTTTGGCAGCATACAGTGTAGCCAACACTGTGTCAGCAGCCAAGTCAATTTCATCACAATAGATATATCTTTAACTTTTTCTAGCTAAAGTGCTAGGTACTTTATCTGAAGTCTTCCTGTATTTATTTTATTTCATCTTGGTAAAAGACACGTAACTCAAAAAATCAGCAATACCTTTTCAGCATGGCGAGAAAAGCAGCAGGTTCGACATCTGGTATACGGATTTCATCTTTGTCCTCGGCAAGTTCTCCGTAAAACATCGCATGGAACACAGAGCTCCCAACAGCTAAGACATATTTGTGTCCTGGCAACCGCTGAGTCCCACCTGGTGGCCCAACCACAAAATGTACATCTGCCATCAAATCATTATTGAACATCACCGCATTTCTTTCTCTAATGGTGGGATAGAGACCCTGCCAGTTGGGGGCCGGGATCAGGTTGTTGTTGCTGAGATTCTGCTGGTGGTACTGCTGGACAGTGGTGCTGCTGGAGTTAGCTGGTTTTTTCCGGGGAAATATATCAGCAGCCATCTTCTTCTTCTTTTTAGTCTTCAAGGTAATTATTTCATAACAAACTGGGGGCAACTTGCTGCTGCTACTGCTAGTGCCGCTGCTGTTATTTGCTTTCTTTGAGCTTTTCTTGGACCTGTTCTTTACCGTCTCTTTAGGATTTTCTGCTGGTTCTCGGGTTTAACTTGAGAATGATGATCCATGAGTTGATCCCAACCACTTTAACTGCTCTCGAACCGGGGCGAGAGTCCCAGGAGCCCATGCATGCCCTGGCTCGAGGTGGGCCGACAACCCGATGCCCCCGGCCCGGCCCCGCCGCAGTTGGGCACTCCGGCCGGCGGCCGGGCGCGCGCCTCTCGTGTATTTTATTTTTAAGAGACCGCCAAACTGCTTTCCAAAGCAGCTGTGCTATTTTGCATTCTTATCAGAAAAGGAATGAATGACTGTTGCTCCACATTCTTGTCAGTTTTTTTTTTAATATACATTTATTTTTTGGTTGTAACTAGACACAATATCTTTATTTATTTATTCATCTTTATGTGGTGCTGAGGATCGAACCAAGTGCCTTACACATGGTAGGCAAATGCTTTGCCACTGAGCCACAACTCCAGCCCCCCTAGTGTCAGTTTTGTTCCCTCCTATATTATCTATTTAAATATGTATGTGTAGTGGTATCTCATTGTAGTTTTAATGTGATTTCTTTGATAACTAATGATGTTGGTTTCATGTGCTTACTTGTCATTTGTATAATTTTGGGTGGAATATCTGTTCAAATTATAGACTCGCTTATTTGTTTATTTTTTTTGTACTGGGGTCTGAATTCAGGGGCACTTATCCATTGAGCCACATCCTCGGCCCTTTTTCATATTTTATTAGAGATGGGCTCTCACTGAATTGCTTAGTGCCTCGATAACTTGCTGAGGCTGACTTTGAACTCGTGATCCTCCTGCCTCAGCCTCCCTTGCTACTGGGATTACAGGCATGCACCATCACACCTGGCTTAATTTGTTTGTTTTGTAAACTATATGGTAGAGAGAGTTCTTTGTAAATTCTGGATATTAGTTCTTAGAGACATGTGTTTGTGACAGGATTCTTTTTTTTTTTTTCTAAATATATCCAGAGATGAGTTTCAATGTCAATGAGGCCCAATTAAACATTTTTTTCCTATTTTGATTTGTGCTATCTGTGTTCTGTTTAAGAATTCTTTGATCCACAGTCACTAAGATTTCTTCCTTTGTGTTCTAGAAATTTTATGTTTCACATTTAATTATGTGACTCTTGCATTTTGAGATAATATTTTGCAAAATACAAAATATTTAGGAGCTACAGTCAGCCTGTTGAATTTAGTTACTTTTGTATACAGTTAGATATTAGTTGGAATTTCTTTTGTTGCATATGGATATTCAATTGTGAGAGCACCCTTGGTTTAAAAGACTTGCTCTATGGAATTACATTGGCTCTTTTTTTAAAATATTTTTTTAGTTGTAGTTGGGACACAATATCTTTATTTTATTTATTTATCCTTATATGGTGCTAAGGATCAAACCCAGTGTCCCACACGTGCTAGGCAGGGGCTCTACCGCTGAGCCACAAAACCCAGCCCCTCCCTTGGCTCTTATTTAAAAGTTATTGACTATAAATGTGCAGAGGTCCTTTATTATGCTGCATTGATCTGTATGTTTACCCTTTCACCAGTCCCACACTTAATTTAGAGCCTTATTAGCAGTCTTGAAATTAGTCAGTATGAGCCCTCAAACTTTACTATTCTTTTCCAAAGTTGTTTTAACTATTATAGTTTCTTTGCCTTTCCATGTATATTTTAGAGTCAACTTTTGGATTTGTAAGACAAAACAAATACAGGATTTAAATTGGATTGGCACTGAATCTGTATATCAATTTAGGGAGATTTGACTTTCTTTTGTATATTTTGAAGCTCTGTGTTTATGTTTTTAGTATTTAAGATTGTTTATTTTCTGGTCAACAAACCCTCTTCTTGTTAGGTAATATTCCTACTTATCCTTGGGAACAGTTCTTATTCTGAAATCTACTTTGATACAATTATAATGACTGCAGTTTTCTTTTGAAGTATATCTCCTTTATACTTTTATTTTTAAGCAATTTATATCTTTGTGTTTAAAGAGGATTTCTTATAGATAGCATACTGCTTTTTAATACATTTAACATGGCTTTCTTTGAATGTCCTGCATGACCTGGCCTTCTCCCCCAACCTCTAGGATCTTATTTCACACTCTCTCCTCTGCACTAATCTACCCTAATAATAGCCTTAATTCAGCTTGTAGAACTTGAAAAATTCTTTCTTGCAAAAGAGTCTTGTTCTTGCTGGTGTTTCTGCCATGACATTCTCATACCCCAGAGCATCCTATCATTGAACGCCTTCTGGGCTCTCATGCTGTAAGCTTCTAATAAACCTCCTTCTTATCCTTCAAATCCGCACTTAGCCACAATATGACCTGTTCACAGGTGCCTTTCCTGACCACCCTCTCTAGAGTAGGTCCAACCTATTCTTTGTAATAGAATCTTTCCTCCTAACCATAACCACAGTCTGGTATTGTTTATCTGCTTTTATGTCTGCATGTTTACTATATATCTACCTTTCTAGAATGACAAGGTTTTACAGATAAAAGGAACTTACCCATCTTGTTTTCCTTGAATGGTAATATTCAGTAGTACAATGTATGGTATATAGTATGTATTTATTAGTGTATAAATCAATAATTTTCAAAACTTGTTTCTTACTAGGAGTTACAGAACCTCACAAACTTATATGTATTGACCATTAGGCAAAAATGTATTTATATTTGCTAAATTATCCTGTAGCCATTTGGAATCACTTACATGACCCAAATAATACATATTAGTATTATTACATAACTAATAAAGGATCTTCGTAAGACATTTTATAAAGCTTATCTTCATTTTTCTAAAAGCAATCAAAATTCTCAATACACAGATAACCCCAGCAGACCCTACACTGAAAATAGATTAGTGGTGTGCTTTTCTGACAAATTTAGAATTAGTACAGCTGAAAGTCTAACTCAAAACTTTATAAACACTTACAAATGCCTTTTTAGTTCCTTTTCATGTTTGCATATGCAATGAGATGTGGTATACTATGTTTAGATGTGACATTTGACAAGTAATGTGAAGCTCTATAAAATGGTAATAAATCAGTAATGAGAACTCAGAATCTGTTTATCTTCAGTTAATCATTAGGATCAACAAACTTTGATGGTAGGAAGAATAAGTCTATTTGGAAAGTAATTAATACTTTTATTTTCAAAGAAAATTTGTGAAGAATGTATGCTTAAAATAACATTTTAAAGAGTAATTTATGAGAATAAGGAATTTCCAGGTGAATAAGGAATTTTTCCATAAGATAAAGTAATATCTTCCTCCTCCTGCAAACCCAGATAAATTTTGGATTAAATATAGCAACAACTAGCTGGGTACAGTGGCACACACTTGTAATCCCAGTGATTTGAGAGGCTGAGGGAGTAGCTTCTCAAGCTATAGGCTAGCCTCAGCAATTTACCAAGACACTGTCTCAGAATAAGAAATAAAAAGAGTGGTGGATATAGCACAGTGGTAAAACACCCTTGGGTTCAATTCAACTAGAATTACTTTTCATGTGTAGAACTTTTTTTTTAAGTTATAGATGGACACAATATCATTTTATTTATTTGTTTTTTATGTGGTGCTGAGAATTGAACCCAGTGCTTCACATGTGCTATGTGAATCTTCTATCACTAAGCCACAACTCCAGCCCTCACATGTAGCACTTTTGAAGGCAGAAAAGGCCAATCTCTGGGTGCCAAAGGGAAATGAGAGATAGGAAGTTAAAGTCTGGGGATCCATGAGATAGGAACTGGATGAACTATTGACCAGGGCTGAGAATTGAGATCATGGCAGCACACATAAATCCTGAAAAAAGACAGGTTTCTGGAGTACTTTCACTTCAGGAATCAGATCATATGCAGGAAAAAGAATTGCTAGATAAAAATTATGATGGGGTGACCAGCACCCTGACAGAGTAGTTCCTGCTCAGGAGGTATGAGCTGCCTGGGAAAAAGTCTGAAATTAAATCAGTAAGAAATAAGACAAAGCCAAATATTAGATTTAAAAAGCGGAATACCTGATGGGTCTTCCAGTCCTGGTAGGAACTGGAACTGAACAATTGAAAAAGGCCCAATTCTTTATTTAAGGGGGAGCACATCAAAGGCAGGGATAAGGTTTCAGTGGAAGGAGTCTTGTTTGGGTGCTTGCTTCTTGGTGTGGTGGTGGTCTTGTGCTAAACAGCTTGATTGGCATTTGGCAGGCTACACCCATTTGAACTTGAGTGGGAGCTAGAACAGGGTGTCAAGGTGAAATGGGCATTCTCACATCAGGGGTTCTGCCTGGGAGTTCCCCAAACTGGGCTTCCCTGCCTATGGCTGGCTCAGTTCACACCCGGCTCATAGATGGCTTCTGGGGGGGAAAAATAATCCAATTTTTGTTATAAAATAAAACAAATGATCTGCCCATTAGTTATCTATTTAGATTTGATCAAAGGTCAATGTGTTAGTACTCATCTTTTACTACTGGAGGCCTGACTCTGGGAGTCCCAACAAATGGAGTCCAGCCATCGCTCCAAAAACCAAGCAGAGAAGGTAATGGTGAAAAACAGAGAAGGAAACTTTAATCAATAGATTCATTTTGGGGAAGGGAAAGTGAGATCTAGCATCTCAGCCCTGTCTTCAAACTGTTGACATGAGCCTAGGTTTAAGTAGAGGAAGAACTGGGACAGGAGGCAAGAGATGTGCATAAATAATTAAGCAGTCTTGGTCAAATGATGGTCTTGTTTGCCTATTACTTCAGTTCTGGTTCTTCAAGATAACTCCAGAAAAATCTTTATCCCTTGAGGGGTGATCTCCACTTGTTGCTCAGGATGTTTTATCTATCAGACCTGTGATCCTAGATGGGGATCAGTTGCCATGAGATGATTGCTCCTATTTAGGGGTGCTGTCATCACGGGGTGCTGTGCCTGCCTTCTGCTGTTCCTGGAAGGAACAATGACTAAAGACTTCTAGGAGAAAGCAGTCAGTATGAACCTAGGATCAATGGAAATAGATGTTACTTTAAGCCGTCCACGAAAGAGACCCACAAAGTACCCAGTGTTAAGCCCAAATCTCTTCTTGTGCTTTTTTGCTGTGCAAGTTCCACCCCTATGAAAGAGAAATTGATCCTTGGATTTTATGCAGTAGGCATTACTACAGTACATGGCTAATATTCCCAAAAACTAGCTCATTAAAAATGAAATAGACCAGCTCTCTTCAGTGAAGAGGACAAATAGTCTATTTAAAGCATTTGTTCCAATAAAATAAGTAGAGGGAAACTTGGATGCTAAAATTACATGAGTAGAAATCTTCCTGGCACTTAGTGTTTCTACATTATTGAAAAATGATGTTCCAGAAAGATTACTTTTTTTCTCTTATTTTTACTGCCATCGTCGACCTATTTTGGGACATTTTTATATATTGAATCTGGGTTCTTTTTTGACCTGTTATAGGTTTTTTTCTCCTCCAGTTCAACTGCATCTTTTTTTTTTTTTTAAAAAAAAGAGAATTAAAAAACATTAAATTCTGCATGTAATATATCTGCTGTCATCTTAGTTGGACCAGCTTCCCATTTATTTATCTTAAAATTATCCAGTTATATCTTAATTCCATCCAAAGAAGATACAGTCTGAAGATAGAGGTGTACTCTCTTCAATGCAATTTACTGTACAGTTAGAAAGCCAAGTGTTAAATGGAGAAGATGTTGTTTTTATTAAACATTTTGAGATTTAGATAAACTACATTTTAACTGACTGTCTAAAGTGATTATCTTTTTCCCCTAAGGTTAGTCTTAAAATCTTTTTTTTGAGTTTGAATGAAGGCTTTACATAAGAAATTATTAAAAGCAAGGGGGTGGGTAATAAATGTACATAACATTAAATAATGTAATGTAGGTGTAGATTCCCAGATGCGTTTGGATGTACAGATGGACTATGGAGTACTTTTTTCTGATGATGATTGGTGTAGAAATGTGTGAATTTGGTTGGCTTTTTACATCTTGCCTACCATTGCATGAAACATTGGGGTTTCTTCAAAATGTGTGTGTCATACTTCTTTTGGGAGGGGGGTTGTTTTCTTCTGTTTCTTTTCTGAGACTCCTACAGGAACTAAATTTGTAATTTAGAAACATTTAATTTTGTTAATCCTGTCTGGGACACTTAAGTAACATCTAAAGCATTACTGCTTTAGAATGTTCAAATAAAATTTCCTGACCAAAAAAAAAAGACTTCTAGGCACTGCTTCAGGGATCTGATGCTGTAAAGGCTGATAGTAGAATGCCCCTGCACATCTTTTATCAATCTTAAAAGGGGATGAGACAAGTTGGATAAAATTAGGGCTAACAAACCTTAGATTGCTAATTTTCAGATAAATATACCTTAAATTGTTAACATGGCTCCATGAAGAGCTGAGCATGTCAGAGTTTAAAATAATAAATTAGACAGACATAAAATAAAGACAGGGATGCCAGGCTTTATTCTGCTTTTGATTACCCAGGAGCTATTGGCAGACCTAAAAAAAAAAAAAAAAAAAACAAAAAAGAATCTCTGCTTTTAGGGAAAAGCAGCCTCTCTAAATCCATGTTCCGCTTTTGGTCTCTACCCTCTGTCACCCGCTCTTTCCCTTTGAGTTTTCATTTTATTGTACTTCAAAGTTGTAATGTACAAAAATGGGCAGTCTCTTGATCATTAACTTTGTTCAGGTTTCTTGAGTATAATTGATAAAAATTGTACATAATCAAGGTGTACAATGTGATGTTTTGATATACACACACATCGAGAAATACTTCTCCCAAGCAAGATGTTAACACATCCATCACCTCACATTGTTACTTTTTGTGTGTATGCATGGGATAGTAAGATCTCCACTCTTAGCAGATTTCAAGAATATATTATTATTAACTATGGTCATTGTGCTGTAGAGAATCATATGTGATATATTAGTACATGAGAAAGAGCCTTAAAAGGGCCGCTTAGGATGGACTTGGTAGCATCCTTAAATATTTGACGAAAGACCATTCTAATAAAAGAAGAGTTAGTATATAATTTCTGACATATAAGTAGAATTGGTGAGTGGAACATTCTGGGGGGACAGAACTTTTTCCCCCCTCTGCTGAGGATTGAAGTCAGGGACTTGTACTTGCTAAATAGGTGTTGATCTACACTTCCAGTCTCAAGACCATTTATTTTATTGAGCAGAAATAACTACTATGTAGAGTTTTGGGGTCTTCATCACTAAAATCACTCATAGAGGGGTGGGCAAACAATCTTGGTCTAGGAATGTTGTTGAGGACTTCTTATTTTAGAAGGCATATCAGCTAATTGGGTTTGGTGCCCATAATGCCCATAATCCCAGCAGCTTGGCAGCCTGAGGCAGGAAGATTACAAATTCAAAGCCAGACTCAGCAACTTAGTGAGGCCCTGTCACTAAATAAAATATAAAAACTGAACTGGGATGTGGCTCAGTGGTTAAACACTCTGGGTTCAATCCCTGGTACAAACAAGACAGGAAGGAAGGAAGAAAGGAAGGATGTATGTTAGGATAAATTACCTGGGTGTCTCTCAAACTTATGTCTATCTATAATGTCTTTCCAAATAGTGTCAATTTTTGGAAAAGGTGAAAGGGATTATCATTAAAATGAAATATTATTTCTAGTAAAATACATGGTGGAACATTGGTAGAGAGAGCCTAATGTGGCACCCTTCCTTCCTTTCCAGTACTGGGGATTGAACTCAGGGATGTTATACCATTGAGCTACTTTTATTTTGAAACAGGGACTCCAACTTGCAATCCTGCCTCCCAAGTCACAGGAACATGGGTGTGTGTCACTGTGACTAACAACTTAATGGCATTTTCTAAACAAAATGAAATTGGAATCATGAGAACGCCAAGATGCCAGGAAAGTTGCTTGTTCAGTGAAGAAGTTTCTTGTTCTTGCATGACTTTTAGTTCAGAATCTGAGAGAGATAACATCAAGGACAACTACCTACAAACTTGAGGTGACAAGAAAAGCTCACTCAATAGCAAATCTCAATGCATTCTCATCTCAATTTTTGGCTGTGTTTAGCTCTGATGTGTAGCACATGGGTATGATCCTTGAAAACATGCTTAGTAAAACATTGTTGATGCATTTCAGCTGGTGAAGGTAATCAACATGTTACTGAGTAATTTTTGCCACAGTTGGTCTTTGGGTATCCTGGTAGCATATCTTTATCATTGAACACGGAACACACAAACTCACCCTCTTCTCCCACAAGGGTCAACACTTGACATTTGAACAAGTCACTGAAAATTATAATAAATAGGCATTTCTGATATTATTGGTATAGAGAAGAATTTCTTTTTTAATCCCATCTCTCATTTCAAACACTTCTCTGAAAACTTTTTCTGTTCAAATGTCAGCCAGCTTCACTGTGGAAAATTGTATGCATGGCCTTTTTCTTCATTGTTGTAGTTAGTACAGAGTAAACATCTTTTACACACAGATGCAAATTTATGTCTTGCTTCTGTAACAGTCTATACTAGTTCCAATTAATGGATATCCCTCTTTCACAAACCAATTGGGCTTCTTTTATCTGTGGCTGCCCTCCCCTGGGCCTAGTGTCTCTCTCTATCCCATAGTGAAATAGGAAAGATCATGGGAGACAGTGTGTGAGAGATTTTATCACCATAGCAAGAAAGCATTACTTTGTTTCAAAAAAAACAAAAACAAAACAAAACAAAAACCTGAGTGGCTTACTAGAGAAGTCAGCTTCAAGGACTTCAGGTCACAATTGAATGAAGTTTCACACACAACACTCTGAGTTCCAGGACTAACAGATCACCAATGCAGCTTTACACAGACATTTCTGTTCTTACTACTAGTACAGATTTGCACATTCTAACTTGCAGAGGTTCTGTATTTGCATTGGAATCCAGTTCACAATTTACCCTTTGGACTTTGTGCTTAGTTATAGTTTTACATTCTTTTATCTTTGTCTCAAGCTTTCATGAAACACTGAATGACAACCGTGAAAACAACGTGCTTAACAAGCAAAAGCAGCAACATAACATGGCGTGCAGGTGCTTAGTCAGAAGGAATGACATCTCGTTGAGAAGTGTTCATTGATACAAATTAAATGAGAAGAAATTTAAGAATATAACAGTTCATGCCAACAATCAAGAGACCTTTGAATGGTCAGGCAGTCTAAAAAAACAACAGCATGGGGCTCCTACTGAATTAGCTTGTCACACTTCCTTGGACTCTGCAAGTAAGGAACCCACAGATAGAGAGAGAGAGACACTTCATTACTTACACAGGCAGACAAATATTATCATCATCATGGTCTCAGCTCCCTGTATATCCATTTCCACAGTGTGGCAGCAAATAGAGTGGTGGATGAGTTGCTTTGTTGTTGAGGATCAGGACAAGATCAGCACTGAGACAACTTAGAGCAAGTGTCCCCTTGACCTCAGGGGTCTCCTTGGTCTCACCCAAGCCCCTGCCTGTTAAGGAGGCAACTCAAAACAACCATGGGCAGTTTTATGGATTTGCATGGAAGTTTGCAGATGTATGCTAACATGGGGGTGCAAGACAAAAAGGTCTGCCTTCAAATGAACCAAGAGAGATAGAGGAGGAATGGCCCATCATTGACTCCTACAAGGCAGAGATGAGTAATTGCCTCAAGATGGCTCCACACCATGCTGCTTCTCTCCTCCTGCTGCAGAGGAATTTCAGGCCAGTCAGAGCTGTTAAGCTTTGCCTATTTGGCCCTTATGGAGATGTTTCAGTTGGTAGGATGCCATGGCAGAATTGTTCCCCCTACAGACTGGCGGCTCCATGAAGACAAAGCTCAATTTATTGCTTCATACTTCAGGGAGAACTAGGCTGGTCATGCAGTGTTTTTGCAAGCAGAACAGACCTTTGATCTCGTTTTGTTTTGTTTTTGGCAAGGTAGAATTAGGGATTAGTCATTTTCAGAGGCATTAGATCAAGATTGATATCAACTGTAAAAGCTGATTGTTTCCCAAGAAGCTGTGGTTGGTTGTTTGCATTCAGAGGCACATGCACTGTGCTTTTAGTGATTTTGTATGTTGGCTTTGATGGTCGAGATAGTTGTCCTTGCTGGGCTGAATGGGTTGTGACTGCTATTTGTGACCAGGACTTTAGGGAAGTCAGTAATTCTCTAGTTGTGGGAAACTGCTTTTATTTTCAGCTATAAAAGAATATGAATAAAAATAATCCTTAGTCGTTGTTAAAATTTGTAAAACATCAAGTGAAGAAAATTTTCACATATATTTTTTTCCTTGAAACTTCCAGACTGCCTCCTGACTACTTGATGGATTATGGTGATCAGGAGAGGAAAGCACATTTAGAAGAACCTTGTTCCACCTGGGACTTTTGGAGGGAAGGGGTGGGTATTGTTATCTTTAGTCTTAAACCTAGGTCCAGAACATGAGTGAGAGGTGCTCAGTTCCCAGACGAACAGATGAAGTATTAGAAACCCCAGCCCTTCGAAAAGCAGCAGAAAACGAAGGATTGGGCAGGCGAGGAACTCTTAGAGTTGCAGGATTGCTCTGTAAATTAGAGATGACTTTTGTAAATAATTGGTTGACATTAGTACCATCCTCATTTGAGTGGCATGAATGATATATGTAGTACTTCTATTCCAGGCGTGTATCATTTCACATAATTGTCAAGGCGCCAGGTACTTGCTTCTGTACCTAAAGATCATGAGGTCAATGAATACAGGGATGCGAACAGCTTGCCTGACTCCAATAACCTAGAACCTGACCAAGAAGCTAACGCTTCTGGGCCAGGAAGTTGCAAAGCAAAAAGGCAATTCCACTAGCTACATTGGTCATCTGTGCACAGCTCTGGGGTGAGAACAGGATAGGAGGCAATGAAAAGGACTAGGCTGCCAACATCGCCTGAGCATGGGGGCGGGTCCTGAGCAGAAGGAGCCCAGAAGGGAGGTGGGTCGCGTGCCACAGACAGCGGTCTGGCAGCGGGAGGCGGCGCCAGGCTCGCATTGGCCCAGCGCACGCGACCCTCCTCTTAAGGCTGGCCCAGCGCGCAGGGAAAAGCGGCTGTGTTCAGTGGCCGGAACTACAGGCAACTTTGGCGACAGAGGAAAATGGCTGAGTACTTGCGGCTGCCTCACTCCCTGGCTCTGATCCGCCTCCGAAACCCGCCGGTCAACGCGATCAGGTAACAGGCTTCGTCCGCTCTGCACGCAGCGCCGGGACAGCAGGGCATTGCTGATCTTTGGGCTCTGCAACCTTTGACTCTCCCTGTTGGTTGAAACTGAGAAGGACACTGACATCTGGAGCCAGAGTATATGCCAGAGTCTTTTCGTCCAGATTAGCTGGGTTAATCTTCATGAAAACTCTCGACCCCTCTTGACTGGTCAGGAAACTGAGGCTGAGTGAGGTTACTGAGCGGTGGAGCTGGGCGTGGGCTGAATCTGTCCTTGCCCGCTGCGGGCTGAACCCTGCTGCTTGCTTGCGGCTTCTCAAACTTTCAGTTCCAAAGGACTTGAGTTAGTGCAGAGCAGGACCTTGATCCAGCTACACTCCCCCTGTTGGGAGCGCAGGCTGGCTGCCCTTACAAGGAGTGGTAAAAGCTGCAGGTGTCCTACAGAAAGTGGCTGTCCATTTCTGAAAGAGAGAGTAAGGGGCCGAGGGCGTTGTTCCGTGGTACAGCCTTGCCTAGCATGCGTGAGACCCTCGTTTCATCCCCAGCAACACTAAAAAATTAAAAGATAAATAAAATAAAGCAGGTCCCAGTGAATGCCAATACGGTGAGTAAAAGGGATTTGTCTCTGGCCCAGAAAGCCTAAATTATTTCTCCTGATCTGTTTTAAACCTCAGGGCTGGAGAGCTTCCATGGAGTGTCGATGTCACAGTAAGGCCCAAGTAGCATGTTTTGAAAAACTGAGAAAGCTAATCTTTTATTTTATCCTGAGGTTCTTTCTGAGAAAGCCAAATGCACTTTGAGCATTACTTTTATTTTTTGTTTTTGGTGGTGCTGGGGTTTGAACCCAGGGCCTTGTGAATAGAGGCAAGCACTCTACCAACCGAGTCATATCCCCAGTCCCCTGGGGTATTAGTTTGAGAAGTGAAATCAGCGCTGCCTTTATGAAAATGGAAGAACTACACCAAGTGAACTTCATTCATATCTATGATATAATTCAACATTTAGGCTGGAAAGAGCCACCCATCCTCAGAATCAGATAAGCAGAAATTATAACTTACAGAGAATATATAAAGCATAGATAGGTCTTGAGTGAAAATTCTCATCACACACTGCTGGAGCAAATAGAGATGGAAAGACGGCTGTTAATTTTAACTGAGTTTTTTTCTTTTTTATCCTACTGTCATTGTATTTGATTCTTAGCCTTAGTTTTAATATTGCACTTATTATAATGTGAATAATAGTATTTAATAATACAAAAAAAGAGAAATTAAATCACAAAAATGTCTGCTTGCCATTCCCAGAAAAAAAAATGCAAAATACCCATTGTATTTGTTTTGACAAAGAAACATGTAAGTAATATGATTCCATATCCCTTTGGACTGTATACTGATTGGATTATTACATATTGAGATTCTGCTGCTACTGGAGCTTCTGCTCATATTGGGCAACTATTCCCATCCAGAACTTAGGAAAAAAGGTTTCATAGTCTAATACCTCCAAGTATAATATTTTCTGGAAATTGCTTGATGTATTTTGGTATTTAGCCTGCTAGCCTCACCCCCAATACAGGAATAATGTACTTAATTCATAATGTTGTATGGAGCCAGGAGTAGTGTGCACATCTATAATTCTAGGATCTCAAGTTTGAGGCCAGCTTGGGCAGCTTAGTGAGACCCTGTCTCAAAATAAAAAATGGTGGGGATTCAGCTCAGTGGTAGAGCACTCCTGGGTTCAATCCCCAGGATCAATCAACCAATCAATCAACATTGTGAGGATTAAATGAGATGTAGGTTTTAAACTGGCACTTAACACATGTTAACTGATTTAATTCCTGATAGTGAGAAGGCCTGTTGCAAGCCCTTATCAGCAGGCCTGATGCTTAGGATTCACTTCTGCTTTATCAAGATTAACTCCACTTGGGACTAAATCCTTCTCTGCCCTTTACCATTTGTCTTTCTCTTTTATTTTAGTTAGGCTATACATGCCTATGTTCACCAACTTTAACAGTTCTGTTTGTTTTAAACTTTATACCTTTACTTCCTTTCCCATTCCCATTTCTCATTTCATGTAGGAAGTTTTCTCTTTCAAGCTCACTGAGAGATCCTTATTGGAATAATTCTTTTTCTTTTATGTCAGTTTAAATCCTGCCTTGCTACTTTAGCCAGCCATGTTTCATTCCATTCTCATGAGTGTCAATCCTCTTCATCAGTGCAGGACATGCCTGAATACTAGGCTTGTCCTCCAGAATGGCTTTCATACATTTTTGTTATTGTCATTTTATTGCCACCCATATAGTAAGAACCTCATGTACAGAACAGCTCAAGATACTTATAATCCCAGCAGCTCGGGAGGCTGAGACAGGAGGATAGTGAATTCAAAGCCAGTCTCAACAACTTAGCAAGGCCCTCAGCAACTCAGTGAGACCCTGTCTCTAAATAAAATATAAAAAACGGCTGGTGGAGGGGCTGGGTTGTAGCTCAGTGGTAGAATGCTTGCCTAGCACTACATAATAAATAAATGAATAAATAAATAAACAAAAAATAAAATAAACATGTTGTGTCCATCTACAATGAAAATAAATAAGTGGAAAAAAGGACTGGGGATGTGGCTCCGTGGTTAAGCAACCTTGGGTTCAATCCTGGTGCCAAAACACAAAAACACAAAAAATAAGATACATACACATGAATAACTGAAAATAAAATTTCCTGAACCCAAACCTATTCTTAACATTTTCCACAGTTTGGGATCATATTTTTTTTCTTCTACTTTTTATTTCTTTGGAAAAAAATGCTGAGGACAAGCCACAAACTTGATTTGATGAATTTTGATTAAAAATAAAACTGACAAAAAGCAAAGACCTGCTATGATGACAAACTGAAGCCTTGTGGTAGATACTCATGAATGTCATCATCCCCGATTTCATCCTCTACACCTGGCAGTGGTAAAGGCCACCACGAAGTGTTTTCCCCTAATCTGGCTGGGAGGCTGTGGTTCCTGTAAGCAGAATCTAGTAAAGCTGACAAAGAGGTAGCTGTTTTCCTTTTTTTCTGGTTTTGAATTTTTCCTGATTAATAAGAGCGTAATGAAACAGGAGAGGTTGGTTGAATGGGGAAAAAGGTGTCTCTTCTCCTCAGGTGGCACTGACTAAGCTAATTTGGGCTCATTTTGTAGCCTTCCTTTGCCCCAAAGGAAATACTGTTAACCCTCTGTATCCCTGGGTTCCACATCTGCCATTCAGCTAACCATAGATTGGAAATGTACTCAGGGGGTTAGGGTTGTGGCTCAGTGGTAGAGAGCTCGCCTAGCACGTGCGAGGCCCTGGCTTCGATCCTCAGCATCACATAAAAAAATAAAGGTATTGTGTCCAATCAGCTACAACTAAAAAATAAATATTAAAAAAAGAAAATATACTCAGTTCCATGATGGTTGGGTCTCCAGTGACTACATAGAGTGTGTGTATGAGAAAGAGAGAGATTATTCATTTCCTAAACAATGAATTATAACAACTATTTACATAACATTTCTGTTTTATGGGGTCATATAAGTAATCTAGAGATGGTGATGTAGCCTAGGTTATATACAGATACTCTGCTATTTTATATAAGGGACTTGAGCATATATGAGGAGTTTGATATGTTAAGGGGGCAGTGGGGGTTGCTGGACCAATTCTCCACAGACACTGAGGGACAGACAGATGCATGTGGCTTTGTTCTGCTCACTATTATGTAATGGCCCCAAATCTGTTGCTCAGGATGAGATTTGGTTTCTAATTAACCAGGCAAAAGCAACAGATTAGTGTTTGTTTTCCTCTAGGCTAAGAGGTGAAAAGTAACTAGGTGAAAGGTAATTATCATACAGGAGGGCAGGTGTCTCCTGTATCTTAACAATAGCGCTTACACAGATGTTTGCTGCTGTTGGTTTTAAATTGTTTTTACCCATATACTAAAGCACAGAAATTTTAGATCCCAGCTTGTTCAGCAGGTCTAACAGTGTCTTGATTTTTTTTTTCTTTATACTTTTCTTTCATTCCTTCCTTCCTTATTTACCCTTCCTATTATCATATTTGGGAAGTTACCACATCCTAGCTCAGTAAGTGAGAGATTCTTATTTTAATATTTTTTTTCCCAAATCATTTAAATCCTTCATTGCTACTTTGCCGCAGTCTGGCTGGGCACAAAATCACGAGCCACTCAAGCAGGAACAAACTTTATGTTTTGAAACTGCCGCCAATGCCCCGTATGCTCCCGGGAAGATCGCCAACCGACCCACACGGTGTTCTCCCGGACCCCAACAGGAAGTCCCTCCTCCGGAATTCTCTCCTACCACACTTCCCCAACCAATGGGAACTCTCCAGGAGTCCCGTAGCAGGCCGAGGTGGACAGCAGGAGTCCAATATCCATATGAATGCAGATCTTAACATAATCATATCATCTCAATGGCTTGCTGGCGTCACCTTTCAACCAAAAATGCCATGCATCATATTACTTGGCTGTGGCTCTTAGCACTACTTTAGCCAGCCATGTTTCCCTTCTATTCAGATGAACAACACCCTCTTAATACATGTAGGACATGACTCTCAACTAGGCCTGTTTCCTGGAGCAATGACTTTACACATTTAAGAAAACTAATCCACATAGTAAGAAACCTTATATTTTACATAGCAACTAAAAAAACACACATACAAATGTACACCCAGAAACAAGTTTCCTAAAACCAAAGCCGCCCTTCCTTGCTTGGCACATTCCTTGGTGCAGAAACTCTTGCTCTCTGTTTACTTCTTTAGTCCCTGAGGCCTTTACCTTGCCATATCTGTTTCATCCATGTGGTCTTTAGAGAGATTTGTTGTTTAAGATTTTTGTACCTCATGTTTTTCTTTTTTTTTCCTACTTCTGAGTTTGTCACTATTAACAAATAAATAAAACAAGGAGAGGTTGTTTGAAATGGGAAAAACCAGACACTTGTCCACAGTGGCACTGACTGAGCTAATTTTGGCTCATTTGGTAGCCCTCCCTTACTCAGAAGGAAATACTCTGGATTCCTGGATTCCACATCTGCCATTGAGCCAACCCTGCATAAAACAGGTGGTTAGAGGTCCAGGATGATTGGATCTCTAGTAAACGTTTAGAATATTTTTACCTGTCACCATTCTCAAATCAACATGATATAACAACTGTTTACATAGCAATTATGTTTTATTGGCTATTAAAAGTAATCTAGAAATGATGCAGGTAGTTTATATGCATATACTACACTATTTTTCATAAAGTACCCGAGAATATGAGGATTTGGGTTTCCCGAGGGTGGAGAGGTCTTGGATCCAGTTTCCCAAAGATACTGAGAGATGGCTACATACGCCTTTTGGACTTCTCTGTATTATGTTAATGGTGCAGAAACTGTTTATATGATTAGATTTGATTTCTAATTAACCAGTTGAAAGCAAGAGGTCTTGTTTGATTTCCTAGGAGGTGAAAAGCCACTAGGTGAAAGGACAATCCTAGTAATTTTTGACTCATTGTTGCCTGCCTTAACCATATGTCCTTTAGAGAGATTTGTTGTTTAAGAGATTTCATGTTTTTTGTTTTGTTTTGTTTTGGCTTTATAACAGTTTTTTCCCCTCCCTTCCTTCCTTTTCCTCTTCCTATTTCTCATTTTATGGAGGAAGTTCTGTTATCTTAGCTCACTGAGAGCTTCTTATTTGTTATTTAATTTTGGGGTGCTGGGGATTGAATATGAGGTCTCATGCATACTAAGCAAGAACTCTACCACTGAGCTACATGTTTAGCTCAAGAAATTCTCATTTGAAAAATTTATTTTCCCCCCAAGAAAATAGTTTAAATACTTCACTGCTAGTTTAGCCAGCCATGTGTCCTTCCATTCAGAAGAACATCAACCTTCCTTATAAATGTAGGACATAACTCATGACTAGGCCTCTCTCCAGAATAAGGGCTTTCACACCTTTTTTTTTTTTTTTTTTTTTTTTTACTGTGTGCATATGTAAGAAACTGTATGTTTTAGAAGAGAAAATATGATCAGTCAACAAATATATGAAAAAATGTTCACCATCTCTAGCAATTAGAGAAATGCAAATCAAAACTACATTGAGATTTCATCTCACTCTAGTCAAAACAGCAATTATCAAGAATACAAGCAACAATAAATGTTGGCAAGGAGGTGGGGAAAAAGGTACACTCGTACATTGTTGGTGGGACTGCAAATTGGTGCAACCACTCTGGAAAACAGTATGGAGATTCCTCAGAAAACTTAGAATGGAACTACCATTTGTCTGTTATCTCACTCTCCTGTTTAAATCCAAAGGACTTAACATCGGCATACTACAGTAACTCAGCCACATGGATGTTTATAGCAGCTTAATTCACAATAACTAAGCTATGGAGCCAACCTAGGTGCCCTTCAATAGATGAATAGATAACAAAAATGTGGCATATATACACAATAGAATATTACTTAGCCATAAAGAAGAATAAAATTATGGCATTTGGCGGTAAATGAATGGAACTGGAGAATATTATGCTAAGCAAAATAAGCCAATCCCAAAGAACCAAAGGCCAAATGTTTTCTCTGATATGTGGGTGCTAATTCACAATGCGGGGGTGGGGAGGTTGGGAAGAATAGAAGTACTTTGGATTAGACAAAGGGGAATGAAGGGAAGGGAAAGGGAATGGGAATAGGAAAGATAGAACAAATTGGACAGTATTATCCTCCTGTGCATATATGATTACATGACCAATGTCATTCTACATCATGTAAACCGGAAGAATGAGAAGTTATACTCTATATATGTATAATATGTCAGAATAATTCTACTATCATGTATAACTAATAAGAATAAATAAAATTTTTTTAAATAAATGATAAGTAAAAATAATTGAAAACCTAAAACAAAGCGAAAGAAACTGTATGTTTTATATAACAACTGAAGATACAGATATACATATGGATAAATGAAAAATATGAAAACTTGTTAAATAGTTTGACACATTCTGTTTTCTGTTTCTTTATTTGAAAAAAACATTAGTTACAGCCACAGACTTGATGATGAACTTTCATTAACTAAATAAAACCCCAGTTGCCCCAAAGCAGAGGCCTGCTGTGGTCACAGAAGCTGAAGCCTTGCAGTCAGCATCTTCCCCCACACTCCATGGGGGAATACCTGGCAGTGTTAAAGGGGAAAATACCTCCTTAGACCCTGCGGCCTTTCCCTTGCTGGGAGGCTGTGGTCCCTGTCAGTCTGCAGAATCTAGTAAAGCAGTTATCTGTTACAATTGGCTCCTTTTTCTTTTTTTTCCCTACTTTTGAGGTATTTACAATTAACAAGAATATAAATAAATTGGAAAGATTGTTTGAAATAGGAAAAAGCAAACTGTTGTCCTCAGTGGCACTGACTGAACTAATTTTGGCTCATTTTATAGCCATCCTTTACCCAGAAGGAAATACAGCCAGCCCTCTGTATCCCTGGGTTCCACATCTGCCATTTTGCCAACTTTGAATAGAAAATGTGGTTAGGACTCTGGTGGTTGGTTCCCTAATGAACATGTAGCATCATTTTTTTTCCTTGTAATTCCTTAAGCAATGCTATTTAACAACTGTTTACATGAATCTACCTTTCACTGAGTATTACAAGCTGTCTAGAGATGGTATGTGGGTAGGTTATAGACAAATACTACACTGTTTTTCATAAGGGACTTGAGCAGTGATTTGGGCATGTTGGAGAGGGGTGGTTCCTGTAACCAGCTTTCCACAGATTGGAGGGCTGCCTACATAGGCCTTGGACTTTTCAATATTATATAATTGTCTAGAATCTGGTTTTATGATCATATTTGACATCTAATTAACCAGTTAAAAGCAAGAGGTTTTGTTTGATTTCCTCTAGGTTAAGAGGTGAAAAGCAAGTAGGTAAAAGAAATTATCATACACAAGGGCAAGTGTCTACTGTATTCCACATGGGTTTTCACTCATAATTGCTGATCTTAACAATAGGGCTTTTATAGAGGTTCCCCCCCCTCCTCGTTTCTTTTTTCTTATTTCAGGTTGTTTTCACTTTCTACATAAGAAAACTGTACACAATTCTGAGAATTTCAAGGCAGAACTGATTATGGTTTGCTTACTAGATTCATCCATTAATGAGGTTAGAGCTTGCATGATCCAAACACTTGCCCAAATCCCCACCTCTGAACATGGCTGTGTTGGAGACCAAGCCTTCAATACATGAGCCTTTGGGGGGATATTTCAGACATAACCATTGCACAGTACTCACTGTTTTTCGTCACTATTCCTTTTCCATGTTAATCTCCTGGTTCATGGAAAATCTACCCGCCATTGGTCTTTATGACTTGGTGTCCTTGGTGCAGGATTACTGTACTGAACCTCTCCTCCTTCTTGAACAAGGATGAATCCAGAGAATCTGCCCATGGGTCAAATTTCTTTTTATTTTCTGGACTCTTACAGTCTTGGCTTTAACTGTCTCTTCTGTGGATGACTCCCTCAGATACTGAAAACTGAAAAAAATCTATTGTTGTACATGCCCTATCTTTCTCTGTCCTTTACCTCCTTAATTATTTGGGATTAAACTAAATATCAGTAACAGAAAACTCAAAAATGAATTAAATAAGAAGAAATTAATTTCTCTCACACTGGTGTCCTGGAATGATATTGGTGCTTCACAAACATTAATGACCCCAATTCTATCTATCTTTTGCTCTGTTGTCTTATTATATGGCTTTTACCTGTTGGTCCAATATGGATGCTCCCCATCTATCTATCACATCTGCATTCCTGTCAGGTATAGAGAGAGAGGGGAAAAAAAAGAGGAGGAAAGTATATTCAGTCCTTTAGGGACTCTTCCCAAAAATTGCATAAATATGGTTCATTGACAAGAACTTAAGGCCTTGAGTCGAACTTACTTTAAAGCAAGATGGAAAATGTAGTCTTTGGGGGGCTACAATGTATTCAACTAAAATGTAGGCATTTTCATTATTTGAAGAAGGCAAGGAGGGATGGATATCTGAGGTAACCAGCAGCCCCTGCCACGTCTCCTGGACTGTTAGAGTCTGTAAACAAGTCAGGATGGCTCCTGGCAAAATGCCAGAGGGAGTGGTTTGTGAAGTAACACCAGCGAGCCATTAAGTGTGGAGATTCCTTATTGGTTGACTGATGTATCTAGTTTATGCTAATTAGATAAGCTGTGTGGAATGTATAAATACTGCTCCTGTCCTACAATAAACGGCTCCCTCTCCTGCTGTATCAACGTACACAAGTTGTTTGTCACCCCCCGGTTATTTTGCCCAGCCAGGCGGGCTGCGGCACTGGACCACTTCTCTTGTTACTTTTCTTCTCTTTCTGTCAGTATGATAAATTGAAAGTCGTTTGCTCCCCTCTGAACTTCCTCATCACTTTCTTTGTATCTTTAGTGTAGCACTTACCTTACTGCATCTTACGTGATCGTTGTGTATGTTTGTCAGTTTGTAGGTTTGCACTTTTCTATAGTAAGTGTAATAATATTTTAAAATTGGTTAGTGCTGATTCTAAGTGGTTAACATTAGAGCAGAGTACAAGAAAATAATATTACTTTTCAAGGGGACTCATATAATTAGCTCACTGCTTAATTCACAATAGACAATATTGTATGATGAACAAATTAGTGAGCTTTAATGGTAACTTTCTATGGTTTTTATACAATGTGCATGTGTTTAAAGTTTCAGTATTAGGAAAGGAAAAACTCTGAGATGGTAGAACTTTAATTATTAATTTTTGCTTCATGTATTTTTTTTTTCTTTTAGTTTGACTGTACTCAATGGAATAAAAGAGGGACTAAAGAAGGCCATATCCGACCATACAGTAAAAGCCATAGTGATATCTGGAGAAAATGGAATATTCTGTGCAGGTAACACTTGTCTGACCCTCTCCCATTATCTCTATAGAATCTAGTCACAGACTGAGATCCATACTGCAATAGTTGTCCCTCTGGGTAATAACTTAATGTGTGTGGTAGATACGGGAGAGTAGAGTGGGACTGAGAAACACTGTGGAGAAAGAAACAGGTCCCAGGTGAGACACAGAGAAGACTCTGGCTTTGTCTCTTTTTTATTGAGTTGCGACTTTGGTGGACATTTAGGTCCTGACACCTGCTGCTATACACATGCTGGTGCATATACTGGCTTTGCACATCTCCACCCTATCTCCATAATCTCCTGAACATCAACTTCTCTATCTATGAAGTAGGGACAGTAATGTCTATGTTAGGGGTGTTTGAGAGGTTCAGTGAGATGCCTTTGCTAAACTCTCTTCATGCAGTGTCTGCCCACAGAAGGGGATCAGCAAGGGTTACTGTTCACACATAGTCTTAAAATGAAGTTCTTTTTCCTTCTGGTGGGCATCCACCTTAGTGCCTGTGGTACTGCTTTATTGGGTCATTGTCTGAAGATGCTCAGATATGGCCACAATATCTGAAGTCGTAATTTATTCAATGATATAGCACCTCTTCCTTTTTTCCATCAATGAATGTATGAAGCTCTTTGACAGAAGGCACATGGATATTAGGGTTTAGTGAATTTCACCTACCAGTGGTATTTAATGTATATTAATGGTAGCCTGAAAAGACAGAGATGAGTGGAATCATGACAATAGATATTAGTACTGTGCGGGTTATATATTAATTATAATGAAAATAATAACATTCTTACACACATCATATTTTTATGCTGTGTAAATTCTATAATCCCCATTTACAAATGAGGATACCCAGTCTGAGAAGTTAAAATAATGTGCCAACCATTAACTAGCTATAAAATAATTTACTCGTTAGAAACTTACACTTCTGACTTTGGAGCACAGAAAGAGAGATCAGAATTATAGAGAACTTGATTTTTCTTGTAAGAAAGTGAAGATAGAATGTAATCAGAGTTCCTGGACAGAAAAGAATATTATTCTAAAAAAGGAATGATCAGACTTGACTTAATGGATATATGTAGTATGGTGCACCCCAAATATTGGAAAATATACACAGTTGTCAATTACATATGGAACATTTACAAAAATCAAGTGAGGCCTGGATCATCAAAGTTTGTCTTTGTCTTGGGTTTGGGGTTAACTCAGTGATGGGGCTTGTGCTTTGTTTTCTCCAGGCCTTGAGTTCACTCTCTAGCACCAAAATGAAAAGAAAAAAAAAATAAAGCCTGTCTCAATAAATTTCATTTAGAATATATTCTCTGACAAAAATGGGGTTAGGCTAGAAATGAATAACAGGGATAAAACTTAAAATTCTCTTATGTTTGGAAATTAATTTTTTAACCTCTTAGTCAAAACAGAAATATTAATGGAATTCAAATAATATTTTAAACTGAAGGACAGTGAAAACATTTGAAACTTGAGGGATGAAGCCATAGTAAAAGACCAAAGGAAAAAAATGCTTTTAAAGTCTATATTAGAAAAGAAAAAAAGGTTGAAACATAACGAGCTAAACATCTTTATGATGAAACTGGTAAAACAAGCAAACAGTAAAACAGACCCAAATAACATAGAAGGAAGGACATAATGAAGAGAAAAAATTAACAAAATAGAAAAACAAGAGTGAATCAAGGGGAGCAACACTGTCAAAGTTAGTTGTTTGAAAAAAACTAATAAAACTGAGAAGCCTCTGGGGAGAATGATCAAGGAAAAAGAGAAGGTGGAGCAATGCATTTGAGGAGAGATCATAAAGTTATCCCTGCAGATTGTGTCATCACTAAAAAAGAGAATGACAATATTATGAAGCAGGAGACACATATAGCTTGCCAAATGGACTCAAGGAAAAATAGAAAACCCCAGAAGTTCTATAACCATTAGAGAAATGCCATCAGTAATAAAAAATCTTGCAAAATGAATTTCATGTCCAGATGACTTCCTTGGCAAACTGCTATAAAGTCAAGGAGAATATTATTCCAATGTCACACAAATGTTTTAGAGAATCCAAGGGAAGGGAACCCTGCCTTTTTCAGTTTCCTAGGGCCACTTTAAGACATTTTCACACACCAAGTGGCTTAAAACAACAGAAGCTGATTGTTTCTCAGCTCTGAAAGCTAGATATTTGTAATCAGGATATCAGCCGGGCCACTCTTCCTCCTAAGGCTTTAGGGAAGAATCCTTCCTGTCTCTTCTAGGTGCTGCTGTTGCTCCTTCTTTTTCTCCTCCTCCTCCTCCTCCTCCTCCTCCATTCTCTTCCTCTTCCTCTTCCTCTTTTGTACTGGGGATTGAACCCAGGGATGCTTAACCAATGAGCCACATCCCCAGCCCTTTTTTTATTTATTTTGAAACAGAGTCTTGCTAGGTTGCTTAGGGCCTTGCTAAGTTGCTGAGGCTGGCTTTGCACTTGCAGTCCTCCTGTCTCAGCCTCCGGAGTGGCTGGGATAACAGGCAGGAGCTTTTTGTGGTGCTATCAGTCCTTGGCTGGTAGATACTTTACTCCAGTCTGCTACTTCTGTCTTCACATTGCTTTCTTCCCTATAGGTCCATATCAAATTTCCTGAACTTACACAGGGCCACCATCTTCTTAACTTGATTACATCTGCAAAGACCGTATTTCCAAATAAAGTCACTTCCCAGGTTCTGGGTGGGCACTATTCAACCCAGTCCACGTCTCAACTCCTTTTGAGAAGCTAACATAAGCTTGACCCTGATACTTTACTTTGTCAGTATAAGGAAGCAAAAATCACAGGCCAATTTCATTCATAAATGTAAATATAAAAATCTTAGTGCATTCTGAAACTGAACCTAACAGTATATAAATGGTATAATATATCACTTATGTCCTAGAAATACCAATTGGTTGAACAATAGTTTAATGTTATTCATCCTGTTAAAAGATTGACCAGAACAATCACGATTATTTCAAGAAATGCAGGACAAATATTCAATACCATTTGACACGTATTTGAGATAAAAACTGTTTGAAACATTTCCTTTCTTTACCTAGTTTACTACCAGTTAAAACACCTTTTTAAAAAAAAATCAGCATATATCAAGAAAATGATCAATTGAAGACTGTCTTTATAAGAAAGAATTGAAAGCTGACTAATCTTACTATTTCTACTTGACAGTGTATTTGAGGTCCTGTGTGGCTCAGTGAGCTAGAAAAATAATGTTAGAAAGGAAGATATAGGGGGCTGGGGATGTGGCTCAAGCGGTAGCGTGCTCGCCTGGCATGCGTGTGGCCCGGGTTCGATCCTCAGCACCACATACAAACAAAGATGTTGTGTCTGCCGAAAACTAAAAAATAAATATTAAAAAATTCTCTCTCTCTCTCTCTCTCTCTCTCTCTCTCTTTAAAAAAAAAGAAAGGAAGATATAATAACGTTTGTAGAGTAAGGGAAAAAATCTATCAGAAATTTATTAGGATTAAGAAAAGAATCTAGCAATTTTGCTAGATATAAAATCAGTATTCAAAAATCATTGGATTTCTCTGTGCTGGAAATAATTTAAAACAGATTTCTATGCTGTACCTTGGTTTCTGTCAAATTGGAGCAATAATAACTCCACTCGACCCTTATATGATAAGTAGAAGACTCTAATACAGCATTTAAGCATCAGGATTTGTAACCAGACTGCCTGAGTATAAATCTTAGCCTAGTTGTATGTCTCAATTCATCAGTTAACATCTCAAAACCTAACTTCTTTACTCATTAAAGGGAGATTGTTAAACTAAGTGTTTTGAAAATTAAGTGACATACTATATGAAATTGTTTAGTGTTTTAGTCAGCTTTTCCACTGCTGTGACTAAAGGACCCCACAAGAGCAATTTTAGACAAGGAAAAGTTTATTTAGGGGCTCACAGTTTCAGAAGTCTCTGTCCATAGAAGGCCAGTTCCATTGCTTGGGGATTGAGGTGAGGTAGAACACCATGGCAGAAGAGTGTAGTGGAGGGAAGCAGAGAGAGACTGCACTGGCCAGATACAAAATATATACCCAAAGCCACACCACCAATGCCTACCTCCTCAGCCACACTCCACCTGCTTTCAGTTATCACTCAATTAATCCCATCAGGTGATTAATTTGCTGATTGGGTTAAAGCTCTTATAACCCAATCATTTCTCCTCTGAACCTTGCATTGTCTCACACTTGAGCTTTCAGGGGACACCTTACATCCAAACCATAACCCTTAGCATAGAGCCTGATATATTTACTAATAAATGTTAATTTCTATTAGCCATGAGACTCCATCTCATTTTGAAGCTGCAGGAATGATAGGCCTGAGGCTCAAATTAGAATTGATCGCATTTCTCTAGAACCAAAAGGAATCTTAAAAACACACAAAACACTGGGCTGGAAAGTCAAATACAAAGGATTGATGAGAAAAAAGCAAAAGCCCTGAATTGATGCCCTGAATAGGTAGTAAGAAGAAAAAGAAAAAGAAAAAGAATAGGTGAATAGGCTAAGCATGAAATAATTAATTTTTAAACTGGTGCCATACTTATTGCTTTCAAAGAATAGAGAATGCTATAGGAAAAAAGCTCACTGTGTATAATGACATGAAAATATAAAATGTAAAATAAGACTTTACAGTATGCTGTCAATATTCAAAATACCATTAAACTTTAATTCAATTCTCAAATCAGTTGTTTAAGAAAGGTATTGAGACAAGGATGAAATAACTTATTCAAGGTTACAAAACTATTTATGTAAGCATGGGGAAAATCTATGAATTCACCACATCTTAAATTATTATCTTTGTGTGGTAATATTTAGGGTGATCCATATGTTCTTTATAATTTTTTGCATTTTCTACTTTTCTATAATGCATGTGTTAATTTTGATAATCAGGAAAAGTAAGAAATATTGTTAGTTTCCCTAATCATAAAAAAAAAATTTATCAAGATATAATTCTAAGCCCGTTGATTGACATATAGTTCACAAGTATGTATATATTTTACCCTGGCATTTTGTATTATAATGACTCACGCTCTTAGCAAAGATAAGAGACTAAATTGCCATGAACAGGGTTGAAAACAGATCATGCAAACAATGAGAGGCCAATTCAATCTCAGAAGGATAGTCTTGGGTGGAGACCCTTTGAACCCCTTCTCTAAGCTTTAATTTTAAATTTGCTTAAAGCTAGAGTTGCTACCTACCATGGAAAGACAGAAATGGTTACAGGATTCCTAGTAGAGATTCCTTCTCTCATTTAATTCTGTGTTTCCTGGACTAGTTGTTTTGTGTATCTCTAGTATAAGGACAAAGTGTCTCCTGGATTCAGTGAGGTCTAAGCTTTCCTAAGAGTGATCGGGTCCCTTGTGTTAATAACAAAGCACTTGTCTTTCTCAACCCTCTTTTCTCTTTGTCTTTGTGTCCTGTAGGTGCAGATATCCACAGTTTCAGTGCTCCTAGATCCTCTGGCGTTGGATTGGGAAGTATAGTAGATGAAATACAGAGATACCAGAAGCCCGTGGTAGCCGCTATCCAAGGCGTGGCCTTAGGAGGGGGACTGGAGCTGGCCTTGGGGTGTCACTATAGGATTGCTCATGCAGAGGTAACAGCTGAGTCTCCTTGTGGAGGTTGGTGTGGGGCTTTTCTTCAGGGCAAGTTCTAACCGTAGCCATGAGCATCAGAGGTGGGCATTTTGAATGGTTAGCTCTCTGGTTAAAAGTCCTGGGTATCTCCAGCACTGGTGCTGAGCTGTCCTGTAGGGGTTCAGCTATTGTTTGGGGGCTGAAACACTTGCATTCTGGTTGGTAAATAGCCACTCCTCTGAGCCTTCTGTCTCTTTGCTTCCCTTAACCTTCACCGTAGGGCTTCCCAAGGAAGCTAAGGGGAACTTCATTCTGTTATACTTTCTATTAGTCTTTTTTCTTATGTAATTTTGTTCTTTGCAAGTATTCCCTGCTTTGGTATCTTTTTATTTTTTTTTAAACCAACATTTGGGATTTTATTGTACTTAGTATACTGTATTTTTATGCTTATATCCCATTTATCCCATCATTCAATTGGACAGTTTAACATACATTTACATTTAACATCTTTATTGATAAGGAAGCACTGACTTCTGCCCCTTTACTATTTGTTTTGTGTTTTTGTCTTTGTTCCTCAGTTCCTCCACTAGGGCTTTCTTTTGTGAAAAATAGGTATTTTATAGTGTGCCCTGTTAAGTCCCTTCTGGGTTTTTTTCCTATATATTTTTGAATTGAGTGTGTGTGTGTGTGTGTGTGTGTGTGAGAGAGAGAGAGAGAGAGAGAGAGAGAGAGAGAGAGAGAGAGAGAGATGGTGGTACTGGTGATTGCAATTAACATCTTAATATTTAACAATCTAGCTCAGATTCAGACCTCTTTAATTTTGATAGAATACAAAAAATGCTTCCCTTTATGTGGTTATTATCACAAATCATCTTTTTACATATCATAGACCCATCAATGCAGATTTATCCTTATTGCTTTTTGTGGTGGTCTTTTCCATGATATGAGAAAGGAGGAATTATAAATTTAAAAATATATTAGTACTGTCTTTTATGCTTACTTACATAGTTATCCTTTATGAGTATTTTTCATTTCTTTCTGTGAATTCAGCTTACTCTCTAGTATCTTTTCATTTTAGCTTGAAGAATTTCTTGTGGGACAGATCTAGCAATAAGTTCAATTTTTGTTTATCTGGAATGTGTTAATTTTGTCCTCATTTTCAAAAGGTATTTTGCTGGCTATTCAATTCTTAGTTTGGCAGTTTTTTCTTTCAGTACTTTGAATGTCATTCCTGTCTTGGTCTTCAATGGTTTCTGATGAGAAATCATGTTATTTTTGTTATAACATTCTTTTAAAATGTCATTTTAAAAGGTTACATAATTTTCCATCATATAAATACATAGGTTGAGCATCTCTAATCCCAAAACCAAAGCCTCTAAAATCCAACAATTTTTAAGTGCAGACATGATGCCACAAGTGGAAAATTCCATACCTGATCCATCTCCTGTGGTAGGTGAACATTAAAAGGCAGGCACACTCAAATATTGTATAAAATTACCTTCCAGCATATGCATCAGGTGTGTATGAAACATAAAGATGTTTAGCCTTGGGTCCCATCCACAGATATCATTGTGTATATTCAGATATTGCAAAATCTGAAATCTGAAAACACTTCTAATCCCAGGCATTTCAGGATGCTCAACCTGTACTATATTCCATAGAGTGTTCAAATAAGATTTTTAAGACACATGCATATTGTAAGTGCTCCTTTAATTTGTTCCTCTCTCCCCAGCCTTCTGTAGAGTGAGGGGAGATCTCAGTGACTAGTAAGTCAGGAGGTTGGGATGAACAGTGGGAATGTGTGTGGTGACCCACTGACAGGTAAACCTCCTGGGAGAGAGGCTCAAATAGACAAGGTATTTTGGAGCTGTTGGCGTAACCATCTGGGTATGTGGCAGCTTCCTCCCACCCTTGTGACTGTAAAGGAATAACAGAGCTTTGACCACTTTTAAATGGCTGGGAAAGGCAAGGTGGTAAGGACTCAAGCTCACCCTCTTGTGTAAACTGAGGTTACTGTCGGGCCTGTATGTGTGCATATACGTGCCCTTTGTTGAGATGTAATTCACCTACCATACAATTCACCCCTGTAAAGCGTACAGCTCAGCAGTATAGGAATATATTCACAGAGTTGTACAATCATTCCCACATTTAGAATGTTTCATCACACCCAAAAGAAACTGGATCAGTTACTGGTAACCTTGTATCCTCTTCTTTTTTTAATGCTAAGCAGCCACTAATTTGCTTTCTGTATCAATTGAATTGTCCATTCTGGATATTTGATATAAATGGATTCATCCAACATGTGGTCTTTTGTGACTGGCTTCTTTCACTTAATACTTTCATGTTCACCCACATTGTGGGATGAATGTGTTCATTATTCCTCTTTGATGCTGAATATATTGTATGGCTATACCACATTTTGTTTATCCATTCATCAACTGGTGGACATTTGGGTTTTTCCTACTTTTTCGGCATAAGAGATTTTTGTGGCCATGTGTTTCCATTGCTCTTGGGTTTACGATAACTCTGTTTAACCTTTGAGGAATTGTCAAATTGTTTTCCATAGTGACTTACCCCTTTTCATTTCCACCATCAATGTATAAGTGCTCTGTCTTCTCTACATCTTCTCCAACACTTGTTATTGTCTGCTTTTTTTCTTGTACTCATTCTAGTGGGTGTGAAGTTGTATTTCATTGTGGTTTAGATTTGCATTCCCCTGATGGCTAATGATATTAAATACCTCTCCTTGTCCTTATCCCTTCTTTGAAGACATGTCTGTTCAGATCCTTTGTTCATTTTTAATTGGTTGGGTTTCTTTTTTAACTTTTTCATTATTGAGTTGTTAAAGTTCTTGGTATATTCTAGATACAAGTCCTTTATCACTGTCTATAATTTACCAATATTATCAACCCATTCTGTTGGTTCTCTTTTCGGTTTTTTACGCTTCCTGGCTTTTGCATGTTCCTAGAAAACTGTTCTTGGAGGATATTGTTTTGTTGTTTGAGACAGGTCATAATTGACTCAGAGAAGAAATGTGTGAGATATCTAGGAAGCATGAAGTCTTGGACATGTGAAACCCAGCACAGTTCTGCTTGTGCTGTTAATTAAAGGAGGGGGTATACATTAATTTTCCCTGCGGAAATTCTTGCTGAATCCAATGAAATAATGTTTTTGAGGGTATAGAAAATCCAGGGATATTAATCCAGTTTGTCTTAAATCTGAATGTATTATCTCATTGTTGGCCTTTATACCTTCAATGTGATAGGCTCACGTTGGCTTCCCAGAAGTCACACTAGGAATTCTTCCTGGTGCAAGAGGAACCCAGCTTCTCCCCAGACTCATTGGAATTCCTGCTGCACTTGACTTAATTACATCAGGTCAGTGTAAATCTTGCTCGTGACTATATAGACCAATGTGAGGTGGAACCAGCAAAAAATTATGGCTTGACCGCTTTTGCTACCACATAACCTTAAGGGGATATTTTAACTTTTTTGTCTATAAATTATCTTATCTGTAAAATAGAAACAGTGTCTTCCTTGAGACTTTCTCAGATGTTACCACAAAGATCTCATGTGCAATCTCATTAATTATGAGATCTTGGGTCAGTCACTTTACCTCTCTCTTCTTTAGATTTCTCACATATGTGGATAATAATAGTACCTGCCATATAGTAATGTGGTGAAGATTGGGTAGGTTAATACACATCACGTGCTTAGAACCCTCTTAGACATGATAAAAACTCCATAACGAAAGCGTATGTGTGTGTGCATCAAATTTAGGGTTGTATTACAGTTTAAGTGACTGTTCATAGACCCTGTGTTCATATAGGGAACATTGTATTCAGATATGGCTTAGAAATTTTAATATCAATTAGAGTTAAAGCCAAGATTTTCAGGATGAATTTTCCAGTTTAAATTTACAAATGACTGAATTATTCATTTCCCAAGTTTTAAGATATTAGCTACAAATAGAAGTTTTTCTTTTCAGTGGAGAAGATGAAAAATGTAACACTAAACCCTAGATTTGTCAAATGGTAATGTTTGTAAGATTATGGAGGCTCTCAGTTGAGGAAGCATTGGAGAAAAGAACAAATACATCTATTTACTCCAAACAAGTATAATTAATTCTGCCATCTTGGATCAGTGACTTTACCTTTCTCTTCCTTAGATTTCTCACATGTGTGTATAATAATAGTACTGGCCCTATGATGATGTGGTGAAGATCAGATAGGTCAATACATAGAAAGTGCTTAGAACCTGCCTAGACATGTATAAGGACTCTGTAAGTCTTAGCTATATATTATTATTCTCAAGTCTGACCCTTACTGAGTAAAACTAGGATAAGGATCTTGGTGTTAGACTATATATATAGTAAAAGAAGCAAATTTTAAAAATTTTGTAAATATAGTTATTTTGTATAAAAATTTTTTACATATAATGATTTATCATTATTATTTTAAAATCATTTCATATGGAGTTGGAGTTGTAGCTCAGTGGCAGAGCACTCGCCTAGCACGTGTGAGATACTGGGTTCGATCCTCAGAGCCATATAAAATAAATAAATATAAAAGTATTGTGTGTATCTACAACTGAAAAAATTTAAAAAAAAGACCATGTTAAAAAATTAATTAGGGCTGGGGCTGTGGCTCAGCGGTAGCACACTTGCCTGGCATGTGTAAGGCACTGGGTCCGATTCTCAGCACCACATATAAAAATAAATAAAATAAAGGTCTACCAACAACTAAAAAAATTTTTTTTAAAATTTAAAAAATTCTCAGTTCTAATTTCTAATACAGTAAATATTGATGGATATAACCTATACAAACAAGAACCTTTTGTAGTCCTTCATAAGTTTTAAGAATGTGAAGGGCCATACGACTTAGACATATGAGAATTGCTACTAGAAATATGTTGTTTGTTTGTTTTGTTTTTTTTCTGCAAAACTGGGGATTCTACTCAGGGCCTTTTCCACACTAGGCAAGCACTCTACCCCTTTGTTACAACCTCAGCCCTTTTTGTAAATTTTATTTTGAAACGGTGATACCAGAACAATACAAGGGAAAATTGGTCCAAGGGATAGAATATACAGACAAAGCTTTAGTTGGGGAACTTTTCCTCAAGGAGGGGGAGTCAACTCTGGTAGAGATAACATCCCCTCTCTGAATAAATGAAAGAAGTAGTTTTATTTGTGTGGAGGAGTGGGCTACAGTTTAGAAACTTTAATTGACTTTGGGTACATTACAAAAGTGTTTCTTTTTCTGTGTGAGCACTTCAGCCTCTAGGGAGGGGCAATCAGTTGCTCAGTCTGGAGCCAGATGTTACAGTCTGTCCTACTGATGCTTCATCCTGTCATCCTTGTCCTGTAATGAGATGAGTTGCTGGCTGTTAGGAGGACACAGGGAGGGAGGGGTAGATGAAAGCAAAATCATGGGGGGTAACAGGTTGAGGGGCCAGGGAATTTGTCATTAACCATTTGCAGCAATCCCCAAATAGTTTCACTCTGTTATCTAGTTGATCCTTGCAGATATTAAGGCAAAGGCATCCTGACTTTAGGGATGTACCTGGTCTTTGAGGTCAGTAAGATTATGGAGTGAGGGATAGAGAAGAAACATACCACACTTTTCTATGGGGAACAGGCTATGAGTTCAAGGTTGGAAGGCAGGAAAAAGCATATAGCACACATGTAATAGCTGACAGGCTATGAATTAAGTCCCAGGACTGCATTTGTCCTTTGTCGGGGGTGGGGCTCACTGTCTCAACAGGATCTCCCTAGGATGCCCAGGCTGACTGTGAACTTGTAAATTTTCCTGCTTCAGCTTCATGAGTAGCTGAGATTACAGGCATGTGTCACTATGCCCAGCAAAATCTACATGTTTTGACAAAAAAAAACTATGAAAACTGTGTATACATTAGAAAATAATATTGTATATGCATTAAAAATTACTTTTTTGTTCTTTTGTAATACTGAGGATTGAACTCCGGACCTCAGGGATGCTAGCTAGGCAAACACTCTACCACTGAGCTACATCCACAGCCCTGACTTTATTCTTTAAAATGATGTGGGTAGCTTATTTTCCCTGGAGACAGCAAGATCTGGCCCTGCCAAGGACATCCACCTTCACTGTCCTTTTTAGTGCTTCTTTAGTACTTACTATTTACCTCCAATTCCCTCAATAAAATGATTTGACTCCCCCCAAATAAGTACATTAATTAATTAATTAATTAAAATAAAATGAGATGGGACTTATAAATCCTATAAAATATGAAGGAACAGTTAGAAAAATTGAAAGCATTAAATTTATTTTAAAAATCAACTTACAAATTGTTTTAATTTATAATGCTGTAAGTTCCTTTTACAGAATGTGAACTATTTAAAGTGTCTGATTTAGAATTCTTGCCTTGGGATCTCTTGACATTGACCTACACAGCGCTCTTCTTAGAGCCTGTTGGCAGGAGTTGTCATATACACTGAGGGCGGCCCAAGGGAAAACAAGTATAAAGCACAGCCTGAGGATTTGGTTTGCCCATCTTAGTTCTTTGAAAGAGAATAAGTTTGCTTGGAATGTGACTGACACTGGGACAACAGTAGTGGTATTCCTTCATGTTTTTGTGAAATCCAAGCCAGAAAGAAATCATTACAGATGAAGAGCTTTTCATTCCATCTGTGGGTGGCTCATATTCCCCTGCTTTGTTGTCCCAGAGATCCTTTTAGTTTTCTATCTTCCATTTATGTCCCCTCAGTGCCCCTAACCTGGTTAGGCTGATTTACTTAACCTTCACCCAAAGTGATTGTGTACATGGGACATTTGACCCCTGACACTACTCACCTACTCCACACCCCCTCTGCACTACAGGAGAGGATCTGGAAGCCTGCTTTCAAGGCACTTCCAGAAAAGTGCCCCAATACTGCTTTTCCAGCAGGACCCCTGGAAATCACTGAACTGTTCACCTGGTCACGAAAACCCATTTGTAGCTCTTTGAAGCACTCATAGGACCCAGGAATGGAGGTTTTTGTTGCAGAGGTGGCATCTGCCAATATTGTAAGGGCAGGGAAGACCCAGGAATTATTGCCACCAAGACTGATTTGATGATTGCTTTTCTGATGTCAGGATTGTGCATTGCAAGAAAGATAGTGCCTGTCATTTTCTCCTTCCTTCTGGCCCTGTGCTTAAGGCCATACCTGTACTTCAGAATATGCACATCAGATCACATCTTATAAGTGGTGAAGAACTGCCCAGACAGTTCTATAGTGATGCAAACCCTGATCAATTTCTGTAACTCCCTAGAGGTGACCTTCCTTCCAATACTAAGGCTGCTGGGGCCACCCTGAACACAGGAGACTGGCAATTCATAGTAGATGTTTATATCCTAGAAAGACAGCCTTCTCTACTAGAGAGAACAAGATTCTCACTTTAACCTCATATTCTTTGACTTGTTTTATTTTAGGAAGACACATTTTGGCCCGTGATGCACTCAAACTGGGCATTCTGGATGAAGTTGTGAACTCAGACCCAGTAGAAGCAGCAGTCAAATTTGCCCAGAGAATTTTAGGTAAGAAGATAATGATGATAATTTCACAAGATTGGAAACAAGCTAAATGTCCATTTTAACAAGACACTCCTTAAATATCTTATGGGACATCCATGTGATAGAGGATGATTGAACTTAAAAATGAATGTACTGATGTGGCATGAACCCATGATATATTATATTATTTAGTGAAAAAAGCAACATTTGTGGTAGTTTGCCACTGTTGTTATAAAAAGAGGTGAGGGGATAGAATGTATTTTGGGGAGAATGGATATATATAACTGTTGGTCCATGTGCAAAATGTATGTTAGGATTCACCAGAAATGGCATGGTTGCCTCTGGGAATGGTGCTGCTGTCAGTCAGCCAAAGCAGTTTAAAGGAGATTTTTTTTTTTTTTTTTTTTTTTTTTACAGTTTACACAATAAATTTATCCAAGTTGACTGTAGGGTGGTAAGTGTTGGTAACGGTGCACAATCGTGTGCTCAGTGCCACACTAAGAAAGTATCTTCAAGCCACTTTCTGGTAGTCCCTTTGTCTTTCCCTTGGCCACTGACCTGTCTCCTGTCACTGTAGTGTTATGTTTTTTTAGAATTTCATGTAGATGGAATCCTGCATACAGTATGGTGTCTTCTGTGTCTGGCTTCTTTCACTTAGTGTAATGTTTATAGAGTCATAGTATTGTTGCATATATTGGGTTAGATTTGATTACTAAACTATATTCCATAAAATGGGAAAACCCCAATTTCTGTATGTGTTTATGAGTTGATGGACATTGAGTTGATTCTACTCTAGACCTCCACCAGCTTATAAATAGATATTATTTTGTCTGTTAGGTAAATACCAGAGAATTGGGTAACTAGATTGTAAAGTAAATGTGTAGTTAACTCTCACATGCTTTTTAAACATCATAAATGGAAAGAAAAAATTCAAAAGTCACTAATTTTTGCCAAGAAAATTAGAAAAAAACAGAAAACTAATGGAATGAGGCTGAATATTTAATAAGCTTTCCTTGAACTATTTGTAATACATCCTATCTACAGGTCAATAGGCCATTGATATACTAAGGCATAAAAGTATTCATATTTTTTTTTACTTAGTGTTTCTATTCCTGGTAATTTACTTAGAGAAATCATCACAGAATATAAAAAGATTCAAGCATAGTAATGATTACTGAATCTTTATCATTGAAAAACAATGGAAACGGGCTAGGGTTGTAGCTCTGTGGCAGAGCGCTTGGCTCCCAAATGTGAGGCACTAGGTTTGATCCTCAGCACCACATAAAAATAAATAAACAAAGACATTGTGTCCATGTGTAACTAAAAAAAAAAAAAAAAAAACCTTTAAAACAAATGGAAACATCTCAAAAATCTAATTTTAGGGAATTAATTACCTAAAAGATGATCAATCTCAATGAGACAATTCTATTCAGCCACTAAAACTTGTGTCTTTGAAGAAAACTGAAGAACTTGAGAAAATGTTTACACGTAGTATTAAGAAGAAAACGGCCTGGTGTGAAATTTCACAAATGTCTGGGTGTTCACGTACCTATCTGTATAAGGAACCAGTATAATGAACTATAATTGATTTTTTTAAACCTTATTTTTATGTGGTGCTGAGGATCGAACCTAGTACCTCACATGTGGGAAGCAAGTGCTCTACTGCTGAGCCACACCCCAGCCCTCACTATAGTAGATTTTTATCAGAAGTTGTACTGGGATAATAAATAATGAAAATCCTTAATTTTTTTTTAATATTTATCTCTCCCTATTACCCAAGCCATTAATTGACCGAAAGGAGAAAGGGGGGGCTGCGCCAGCATGCAAGGGGTGCAGTGTAATAGAGAAATGGGCTTAGGACTAGACATCAGAAGAAATGTGGACCACAACAAATTTCCTTGTGGGGTTTTATGTTTTTTTTCATCCGTAAAAGGAAAAGTATCCACAAAATTGTTTTCAAATCATATTCTGATACCACAAAGGCTCTAGTGGTTGGGTTCTCTTTTGTGTAGTCCTTGCTCTCCTCTGAGCAGCCTCACCCTGTCAGATTTGGAGTTCAGTGACTAGAGTCCCAAGAAAATTTCCAGGACATTTACTGTTTATTTTTTTAATGAGTACCAGTGTTTGAAATCCTGTGATGGCTTGGTGCTGTTTTCTCATAGATAATAAATGCTAGAGATATGGTAGAGAAATTAGACTGATCAAAACAGGACTGACTCAGAATTTTATCTCTATTTGCCACTTAGGTTCTCACAAAATGCATAATTTAGCTGTGCCTATTTATTTTGTTCCTTTCATGTTCACTGGAGATTGTGTGCTTATTCTTTCTTTTTATGTTTCCCTTTTTTGTTGTTGTTTGCTTTTAAATATAGCTCTATGAGATCTTTTGGCAAAACAAAATTGATGTATTGACTTGATGGAGAGGTACCACAAAAAACTAATGCACTAGTTATTAAATATATATGCATTTATCATAAATAAACATATGAATACAAGGAGATTTATGCTTCTGTAATGCTGGTGCAATTGTCTTGATATGGAACAATGGTTCCTTAACTTTCCTATGCAGCAGAAACTCTTGGACGGCTTCAAACACAGATTGCAGGCTCCACTCATTGCTTTCTGATTCAATATATGGAGAGTGGGGGCAAAGAATTTGTCTCTATCAAGTGCATAGGTGATGTTAGTGCTGTGTTCTGGAGACCACCATTTGAGAACCATTGAGTAGGGATCATAGGGGTAAGAAGGAGATTACATTTTCTGGGGTCTACTTTTTCCACGTGATGTGCAAGCACTGACCGCGGTCTTTTTTTTTTTTAAAGAGAGAGAGGATTTTTTAAAAATATTTATTTTTTAGTTTTCGGTGGACACAACATCTTTATTTTATTTTTATGTGGTGCTGAGATCAAACTCAGCGCCACGCACATGCCAGGCGAGCGCACTACCGCTTGAGCCACATCCCCAGCCCCTGAGTGCGGTCTTAAAGACATCAGCAAGTCAGTTATGAAAAACATGGTTAAAAAGCCACATGACTTCTGTGGTATGTGAATGATATCTTAATTGAAACAATAAGTACAAATATTTTTAATTCACTTTTTCCACTTGAAAAATTTGAAAAAAATTTTCATTTGAAAAATTTTGATTTCGGCCTTTTTTCCCTAGTCACTACTCAAATATTGAATCAAAACAAACAAACAAAAGTAAAGGTTAAGAAGACATATTTAGTTTCTATATCTCATGAGATAGGGAATTTCCTTCTTTATATCCTATGGTTACTATTCCACTCATCAATTTTGGAACCAGTTATAGGTGGGACGGGAGTGTAAGAGGTTATATATCTACGAATGGGTCTACTAATGTACTGCAGATTTCTCTACAAACTTAACATATCCTGGCAAATTGGCTGTTTTAGCTAATTAGCTTTACACAGCTTAATTTTCTTGTTATATGAAGCCCCTTAGTCTATAGCAGTGCAATAGATTTAGTGGAGGAATGCAGGATTCCTGGGCCAGACCTGCTTGCTTTGGCTCACCTGGAAAGGGGAGGGTCCTGTGAGAGGCCATCGGTTTGCACTTGCATGTGGCCAGCAGCTGGCTTGTCCCAGAACTGAGTGAGAATTCCTAGTCCCCATGTGTGCATTTCTGGCGTGAAGCTGCAGGTGAGAGCAAAGACCAACACCCTGTGGCTCTGTGCCCCCCTATCCAGCAGGGATGGGCCCAGGGCACATCTACCTGGCAGCCTCAAGTCGGTGCTCTCTCTGTGTCTATGTGGGAGAGGCTGTGCTGGGCTGTTGGCCTTTTGAAGAACTCCAATTCTGCCCAAAGAACTTGGTGTATTTGTTCATTTGGATTTGTGGCTTTTAAAAAAACCTTAGTGGTTTCCTGGGCCTCCCGCCTCCTTTTATCTTTTGCTCTTGTAGTTTAATTTTATTCTCTATGAACATTTTATATAAACAAGTTTAAAGACAGAAGAGTGACTCTGTCTCATGTTGGAGGCTCAGCACATGTCCACATTGAGCTTCCCCTTAACGTGCTACACACTTACTGTGGGTGACCTCCCTGAAGCCTGTACAGTTGTTTCATCCTTTGCAGAGCCTCAAGGATGCACAGAGGCTACTGCTTATCACAGCTAGGAAGGAGACAGACGGTCCTGTGTGTCTGAGGAAAGGAATTCTGTGAACTGCATGCTGAGTCCACTCTTTAGCTTAGGCAGAGAGAATCTGTTCCTGTCGGGTTAGTAGAAGGGTGAAGGAGAAATAATCTTTTTTTTTTCTCCTTAAGTACAATTTTACACTACGTTTTAATCAAAATTTGAATACACTTCATCTTCATCTTTATGATCCCAAATAGAATGAAGTCAAAATTCATGTGAATGGGCCCATGAAAGAGTTCAGTTATGAGTACACCTGAATCACTAGGCAGTGCCTCTCTTCCCCTTTCCCTGGGTAGGACTGCTGACCTGCCCACTCGACTCTCTTATTCTGTAGGTACTGCAGAGTGATGTGGGAAGCCACCCGTGAATTACTTGAGAGTCTTCTTTTGGTATGGCATCCAGGGAGAATTTAGGTTTAACCTTGGGAAATATCTGTGGCTCTCCCATGCAATAGATTGCCCAAGGCACATGACCTTTATTTCTGCTCTATTAGGAAGATCCCTCATGGTATCTCCGGAGATGAGCATAACCCTATAGGAACTGGACAGCCCACCTATAACATTTTTTGGTAAAGAACATTCTAGGGAATGCCTTTGATGTTCCCCAATATAAATCAAGCAAGCGGGGTCCATTTTGCCTTTTCAGTATAGAAGCTCCATCCTCTGTTTGATTAGTTAGACTGTCCTGCCCTCACTTTTTGAAATTATTTTCTGTGTCCTGTGATTCTTTCCCTGTTCCATTTTTCCTATCTTTTATGTCTCAACCAACCCATTCCATCCAGGGGAACCTCATTCCCATCACCTGCACGGGACACAGGTGAGAGAGAGACATCATAATTTCTTGTGTATAGCTATTTAACAGGTTAGTAAAAGTCAAAATTGATAGTTCTCACCATGGTTCAAAGTGAAAGAATACACAGTGACTAAAGAAAAAGCATTCCACTCAGTGCTAGTCTGAGTGACTTTAAAACTAACCGGTCTGAGTGTAGAATAAATACTTTCTCAACAACTCTCTCTGTAGACATAAGGGGGAAGTTCTGCCTGTGTTCTGTGTGAAACAACCCAGAGTGGAAGAAAACAGCATCCTTCAACTACAGCCACAGAAAGAGACAGGAGACGAGGCAGGGAAAAGCTGGCTGACTACGCCCTGACCAAACCTGTCCCATGGATGTGCTTCATTTGGCTCTAGGCTGTCCTGGACAGGTGCCTGGGAGAACTCCCAGGATGCCCACACACAGCCTGAGAGGTTCTGAGGATCCCAGGATAACAGGATGATGTGGGTCAGAAATAATTGCTTCATTCCATTAAGCAGGCTTTTCTTTTCTGGTTGGTTTGCTCATTTTCCCCCTTTTATTCTTTCCAATTTCTGGCCTCAGAAAACTTGCAAGACCCTGCAGCTGTCCTGATATAGTGGCTGACCCCCCCTGCTCTTGGATCTCCAGGAGGGATAGCTCAAAGCGACTGTTAAAAACTCTTTTAAAAATCATCCTGCTCTGGCCCCACCCTTAAGGATCTTAACTGAGTCTTGGTGGGCCCCAGGCCATCTGAATGTCTTAAACTCTTGAAAGGAATCAAGAGTGACTGTGCTTTGAGAGGCAGCCCCAGGCATGGTGGGAGCTGCAGCAGTGTGGCAGGACAGAGCTCCAGCTCTGGACGGTTAAGCCAGCAACAGGTTCAGGTCACAATGCAGACAGCTGGGCCTCTTTCCTCATCCACTTGCCCTCTACACACCTGTCCTCCCCTTCCTGCTCTCCCCACTGTCCTCTCTTGCCTCCCTTCTAGGCCACCAGTGAATGGAACCAGCAGTAGACTGTAGGCCATCCCAGCCTTCTCTGCTGAGCTTGTCTCCCCCTCAACACTGAGGCCTGGGCTAACTCACTGAACAGTTGAGCAAGTAATCTGTGGGTCTCTTGGGTACAGTTCATGTGTCTCCAAAGCAGCAGAGTAAGCAGGGCCCTCATGCTAATAACCACTGTCTTTGCTCCTCTTCTGAATGCTGCTCTTACCATGTGGGACATCATTCATTGAAAAGTATTCTTCTCAACTCTGCAAGTAATCAAGTATTAGGAAATAGTCTTGCCTTGTAGCTTATAGCAAGGGATGAGATTACATAATGCCCGTGTGCACATGAAGACATCCAGACCAGGCTCCATCCCCGGGGATATATGTTCACACATGGTGTCAGAGTCATAGGTTTTTCTGTAATGGAGCTGCCTTATAAGTGCTTGTAGATTTTCTGTACATTTTTCATATAATGATTTATTCTGGAGACAGTGGCACGTTGAAAAAATAATTTCTCTAATACCTAGAGTTTACACATTTATTCTTTTATGTAAACATTAGATTCATCCTGTTGAATTATTTAGTAAAATATAGAACCACAAGTGTTCTGAGTAGATATTCCTATATAGTATATGTGGAAAATGTTTATATTTTTATATTATTAAATATGTACATCCAGGAACATGGGGTCTTTCTTTACTAAGGTTTGATTTTGTGTTCTTCTATAAGATGTTACAGTTATCTTCTGAAAGATCCTGTACCTGACTCAATTCTTTCATTTCCAGGTTACTTTTACGGCTTCAATGAGTCCTAATTTGCTATGCAGTGTTCTGCAACTGTCCCTGTTAATCAATTTTAAAACTTTTTCACTTTCACAAAAAGTTATTTTATGCTCTTTATTGCTGACTCCTGCTCCAACACCAAGACAACCATTGTTTCATTTTTTTTTCTTATGATACATTTTCCTTTTCTGGGCATATTATAAATGGCATCCTATGATATGTAATCTCTTGCTTCGGGCTTCTTTCAGTGATCATAATTGTAGAAGCCCTTCTTAGTTGTTGAATTTCTCCCATCACAGTTGTGATTAGATTGGCCTACCCAGATATCAGAGGGTAATCTCCCCTTCTCAAAACCTTTAATCTTAATCCTACCTATTAATTCCATTTGCCAGTTAAGTTTACCTGTTCACAGGTTCTAGGGATTTGGACATAGACATTTGTGGGATGGTACTATCCTGCCCACCACTTCAATTTTTCACCCACACTGTGGATCTTCATGTCATTTTATTAATGAGGTCCCTTGTAGAATACAGTCCTTAATTTTTATTTCATTCAACTTATTGATTATTTTTCTTTTATGGATCATGCTTTTGGTGCTGTATATAAGAAGACACCATCTAACCAACATCACATATATATCCCTCTGTTTTCTTCTAGAAATTCTTATGGTTTTAGTCATTCAATTGATTTATGATTAATTTTGAGGTTTTACAGAAGTTGCTAGGTAACAATCTGAGTTTAATTAATTAATCTTTTTTGCATATGGGTATTCAACATTTGTTCAAAAGACTCTCCTTTCCTCCATTGAATTGCTTTCCACCTGTGTTAAACATCAATTAGCCATAATTTGATTTATTGATGAACTCTCAATTCTCTTCCATTAATATATATGCCTACCCTTGCATCAATATCACACTGTATTCTTTTATATGTGTTTTTAAAAAAATATTGTTGTCAATGGACCTTTATTTATTTATATGTGGTGCTGAGAATCAAACCCAGTGCCTCACACATGCTAGGCAAGCTCTCTACCACTGAGCCACAGCTCCAGCCCCTTTTATATGTGTTTTAAAGGTTTTTTAGTCATAAGAATTGAGTTAACTTTATTTTGTATATCAGATATTATCTCAGAACTGTTGTTGTGTTAGACTCTTTGACACAATAATGTTTAATCTATTATAACATTGTCCTTGGAATAAAAATAGAATGTTACTTTCACATGCGAATAAAGTAACTTAAAATTGTCTTCAATCTGTTAAATTCTATCTTGAATAACTAGTTACAACAATGACTAAGATTTTGGTATTAGTGTCCCATTAAATATATTAATAAATATTATTTGCTTTGGAATTGATTATCATTGTTATTGTATAATCTAGTCCCTTTGTTTAAGTAACATTCCCAAATCTCTGATCATTCTTATTCCTTTCAGATCAACCTTTAGAATCCCGCAGAATCTTGAACAAGCCAGTGCCAAGCTTGCCCAACATGGACACCATTTTCAGGGAAGCCTTTGCAAAGATGCAGAAGCAGTACCCTGGGTGCCTGGCTCCGGAGACTTGTGTCCGTGCAGTCCAGGCCTCTGTGAAGTATCCCTATGAAGTGGGCATCAAGGAGGAAGCGGAGCTGTTTATGTACCTTCAGGGATCAGGGCAGGCTAGAGCCCTGCAATATGCCTTCTTTGCTGAAAAGAATGCAAGTAAATGGTCCACTCCCTCTGGGGCCTCATGGAAAACAGCATCAGCACGACCCATCTCCTCCGTTGGTGTCCTTGGTAAGCACGTGGGGGCGGTTCATGGGCTTCTCCAAATGTGTGCACGTCAAGAGCTAATATTTATTCCAGGACACCAGGTCCCAGGTTCTATGCTGAACCCCATTACTCCTGTTAGCTCCAGTAATTCTCTCCCAAGTCCTCAAACTGCCTTCATCTTTTGTGTGAGGCCTAGAGATGCTAACCTTTTCCAGAGTGAGCTAAACTCTAGTGGTGTGAGGGCCTGACCTTGGCTGTCTGTCTCCAGACTGTGGGCACTATTTACTCCTCTCTAACCCTTCTCTGTATGAATTTCTCACTCCAGGATTTCCAAACTGTGATTGATATTTGTAGCACATTTCAAGCATGGCCTTTCACTCTTGCAGCTAAGTATTTGGGATCAATTTTCTTATCTATCTGGTCCCTAGATGCATCACACCTCCTACCTCAAAAACACCATCACTTTGTGATGTAGTCTTCCACTGCTCCCTTGTGCTCACTAAAATGCTCTGACATCCATTTGTGTCCTTGAATCAGTCTTTTTAAATGCCACATTGCCATAGAAACTGTGGTCCAATAAGTTAGTTTCTAATTCCCCATCCACTGAATCATTCATTTTCTCCTGCACTCTCTCTGCAGGCTTGGGAACAATGGGCCGAGGCATTGCCATTTCTTTTGCAAGGGCCAAGATTCCTGTGGTTGCTGTAGAAGTAGACCAAAAGCAGCTTGAAGCTGCAAAGAAGATAATAACTTCCACCTTGGAAAAGGAAGCATCCAAAATGCAGCAGAATGGCCAGCCTTGGTCAGGACCAAAAATCAGGTTCAGTTCATCTATGAAGGAGTTTTCTAGTGTAGACTTAGTTGTTGAAGCAGTATTTGAGAATATGAAGCTGAAGAAACAAGTCTTTGCTGAACTGTCAGCTGTGTGCAAGCCAGAAGCATTTTTGTGCACCAATACTTCATCCCTGGACGTGGATGAGATGGCTTCTGCCACCAATCGACCACACTTGGTCATTGGCACACACTTCTTCTCACCAGCTCATGTAATGAAGTTGTTAGAGGTTATTCCTAGCCAACACTCTTCTCCCACTACCATTGCCACTGTTATGAACTTAGCCAAAAAGATTAAGAAGATTGGCGTAGTCGTAGGCAACTGCCATGGCTTTGTTGGTAATCGAATGCTAGTCCCTTATTATAACCAGACATATTTCTTGTTAGAAGAAGGTAGCAAGCCAGAAGAGGTAGATCAGGTGCTGGAGGAGTTTGGTTTTAAAATGGGACCCTTTCGAGTGTCTGACCTTGCTGGGTTGGATGTGGGTTGGAAAATTCGCCAAGAACAAGGTCTTACTGGACGCACATTGCCTCCTGGTACTCCTGTCCGAAAGCGGGGTACTAGAAGATACTGCCCGATTCCTGATATGCTCTGTGAATCAGGACGCTATGGGCAGAAGACAGGGCGAGGGTGGTATCAGTATGACAAGCCATTGGGAAAGGTTCACAAACCTGATCCCTGGCTTTTCAAATTTCTGTCACAGTACAGAGAAACCCATCATATTGAACCCCGTGTCATTAGCAAGGATGAGATCCTTGAGCGCTGCTTGTATGCACTCATCAATGAAGGGTTCCGTATCTTGGGAGAAGGGATGGCTGCTGGCCCAGAGCACATTGATACCATCTACTTGAATGGGTATGGCTGGCCAAGGCACAGGGGTGGACCCATGTTCTATGCTTCCACAGTTGGGTTGCCCACAGTTCTGGAGAAGTTGCAGAAGTACTACAGGCAGAATCCTGATATTCCCCAACTGGAGCCCAGCGACTACCTAAAAAAGCTGGCTTCCCAGGGAAACCCTCCTCTGAAAGAATGGCAAAGCTTGGCAGTGCCCCACAGCAGTAAATTGTGATTCAGGCTGTGCCTCCCATGCTGGCATCGGGTAAAACTCACTGGATTTCAATAAAGTTAATTCCAAGAATCCACAGTGTGAGTACTCTGAAATGCAAAGCAAAGGAAGTAATTGGTTACTTAACCTTTTTTTTTTTTTGGTATTTTTTTCTTCTTGATTCTAATGAAGGAAATCTTTATGAATGTGCTTTCTATGCCTCTGAATGTGTTCCTTTCAGATAAATTCCATGATAATATATGCAGCTAAGTCATAAACTTCTTTTGTGTTTTTAATCTCACATACATATTATTAATGGAAAATCCTGTGGATCATATATTCTCTCATGGTCACTCACCTCCTGAGCACATGGCAGACCTGGCATCCAAAGGGCATTAATCCAACATGGAATCCTGTGTTGAAGTTGGGTTTGTACCCTCAGAGGTGGGGTGGAGATGGTTTGTAGGGTAGAATCAGCCGTGAGGATCTCTATGGGAGGGGGCATGAAACACTGCCCAAGGATAAGCAGATTAGTAGCCAGAAAGAGGCCCAACATAGCTGGAAATTGGTGAGGGCACCAAGTATTTGAGACCCAAATAGGGCACACCAGGGCAACTTGGCAAGTCATGTTCCTGGGATCACTTCTGTCCAAGGCCCGACTCCCGTGCACAGCTGTGCCTGCTGCTTGCAAGGGGCTCAGCAATGTTTGTAGTTTATTCCCTGGGACATAGAACATCTGCAACCTGGTCTTTTCTATTCAAGGAGGAGTAACAGAAAGACTAAGTTGTTAGCTTATGGAAGGATCTTAGTGATCATCTAGCCTTTAAAGATTTCTTAATTCTTCAATAGTATAACTATGCCAGTTTCCCTGTCAAAATAAACTTTTGTGAATTCACATGTGGATATGGTTGAATCTGAAATACCTGAATTGATTGCAAAGCAAGTTTTGTATAGTTTTGTTTCACTATAAGTGCCCTTCTCTGTGTAACTTTTTGCCTTATGTGGTTCAAAGTTCAGGGGCTAGTCAATATAAAAATCCATACAAATTTTGAGAGCTGAATTACTCATAATATCCAAAACTGTAAACAGCCCAAATGTCCATTAACTGATAACCATGTGGTATGTCCTTAGAGTAGACTCTTACTCATCCATGAAAAAAGATGAAGTTCTGATATCTGGTACAGCATTATAAACTTCCAATACATTTTACTAAGTGAAAGAAGCTAATCACAAAACACCTTACATTGTATAGACATTTAAGAACATGTCCAGGGTAGGCAAATAGAAACAAAGTAGATAAGAATTTTCCTGAGTCTGTAACACTGGAATGGGGAGTGACTACTAATGGTTTTTAAGGAAATGTTCTAAAATGATTGTGGTATTATACTAAAAAGCTGTTAAGTTTTGTAATTTAAAATAGTGACTTGCCTGGTATGTAAATTCTGTCTCAATAAAGTTATTACTCAACAGATAAATCGTTGCTAATATTGTTTTCCTTCAGTATGAAGCAGATGAGCTGCTTTTGCAATAGTTTCACCTGTGAGAGAAATTTGAAAAGCCAGGAATCAAGTTATTAGAAGTCCTAATAGAACTGGGCATGGTGGTGCCAGCCTGTAGCCCCTGCGAGGAAGGAGACTGAAGTGGGAATATTGCTTGAACCCAGGAATTTTAGGCCATCCTGGGCAACTTAGCAAGACTCTAAGAAATCTTGAATGCATGGAATATGAGTTTTCCATTGGGAAATAAAAAGAATCAAAACTAAATATAAAAATCAAGTGTTTGTGTTTTCTTCTTATTGTTTGGCAATACTTGGAATGGAACCCACAGATGCCATACCTCTGAGCTACATCCCTTTCATTATTTTGAGACTGCATCTTGTTAAGTTGCTAAGACTGGTCTGGACTTTACCATCCTCCTTTCTCAGTCTCCAGAGTCACTGGGATTACAGGACTGTGGCATTGTCCCTGGCTAAATTCCTTCCCTTCAGAGTAATTTTTAAGATGTATACTACTAGGTTTTATATAACTTGGTCTTTGAAATTAAAGGCATCAAAGGGAAAGATTCTTGAAAGTGGTAACTGTCTCCAATTTGTTTTATTTTCAAATTAATGTAGGCAAAAACCACATTAACTTTTTCTTCTACAACCTTGAAGGAATTTTATTGTTCTTAAAACTGATTTTACTCCCACAGTATCTTCTAGTTTGAGGTTTGGGAACCATGAAGATATTTCATGAGGCAATAACCCCTGAAATTTTATGATAAAGTTTGTGTAAAAGTATATGAGCACACTTCTTAGAAGAGGTTCCATATGTCACATCATATTCCAAAAGGGGGTCTATGAACCCATAAAGGTGAAGGACCAATACCTCATATAGAAAATGAGAACAAATGTAAGTTCATGTATTTTATATCAAAGGAAGCAAAACTAATTCTAATTTGGGTTCTCAGTAGCAGAACTGGAAGTACTATAATGTTAAATATATTGCAAGGTAGAATAGTTATATCTGAGAAGAACTTGGTCAAAAATTTTTGATCCAGAAAAGTACCAGAAGTATAGATTTTTGTTATCTAACATTTATGAAGTTTGCCCTGGGTAACTAACAGTAATCTGAACCCATTACCTATTACCAAACCATTTTAACATATTGCACCAACTTGTCATTTCTAAATTCCTTATTATTGTGTTCTATATAATATATATCAATATAATAATATATCAATATAACACTAAAATATGTAATTTGTAAGTCAATAATCATCCTTTTTAGAGATGTATCCTAAAAATTTAGATAATGTGTTTCCCAGCTCCTCTTTCAAGAATGAAAGGTTTTTTTTTTTTTTCCTCCTGGCTGCTACAAGGCTGCCAGAAGACAGCTTTTGCTCATCCATGTTCTCCCAAGTCATTGGCATCCTATGACTGTTCAATAACATGGTTAATTTATACCTGGTCCCCTTGACACAAAGCTGAAGGTCTGAGGTAGTCTGGAGCTCCCATTTTCACTGAGTGAGTTGAGGCCTTTGTTGGTACTCTATTGGGAGCTTGATTTCTTATATTTTTTATTTTTGTGTTGGGAATTCAAACCATGCCTCCTGCATGGTAAGCAGACTACCACCGACCTACATCCTCAGCCCTCCTCCTCTTTTAATCCCCCCTACCCTTTCCAGAGGAACTGATGCCAAGATCACTGTTTCAACTCTGCAACCTCCATCTCTGAGTTACTTTATCATAAACATAGTCTGCACACAGCTAATTGCTTTCCAGCTAAGCTGGGAAGGCTGCAGCCCTAGACAAACTCCGTGTTACTGTGGAAAGGAACCGGGGAGCGCTGGAGCTGTGGGAACCCGGCCCCAAGCCGCCGTGCACCACTAGAGACTAGGAAAGACAGGTTTGGGAGTATGGGGCGCATAGGGGCATGGGCGCATCCCTGCGCGCAGAGCGGGGGGTCGGGAGTGGTATATGCGGTGTGCATAGCCTTCCGTGGAGGGCGTGTGTGTGTGTGTGTGTGTGTGTGATTCTCCAAATTCGGAGGGAAGCATTACAGGGAAGCGTGTGTGAAAGCACATTCTACATTGCAAGGTAGAATGGTTATGTCTGAGAAGAACTTAGCCAAAAATTTTTGATCCGGAAAAGTATCAGAAATATAGATTTTTTGTTATCTAACATTTATGAAGTTTGCCCTAGGTGTATATTTGCTTATGATATTAGCTAACAGTAATCTGAAACCATTACCTATTACCAAACCATTTTAACGTATTTCACCACCTCGTCATTTCTAAATTCCTCGTTATTGTGTTCTGTAATGTACACGTATATTAATATAACCTGGTTAGACCAAGAAACCGAGGTGTGGTGGCCCTGACGGCTTTTGATCAGGGACTGTGGGAGGAACACAGGAGTGTGCGGGATGTATTTGCCCTTGGTAGGAGGCGACACCAACGCCCACATACCAGGTCCCGGCGTGCAAGCGTAGGCCGGGCTCACCGAGGGGAGAATGACAGAAGCAGCCACTTGGCAGACCACTCCTGTCCATATGTGGGTGCACGTGAGTGTGGGACTCCAGAAGAGGAGCCAGACCCAATCCGGTCGCAGCGCCTTCTAGCCCGAGAAGGCCGCTGACGCCGCAGCGCCCTCCTGCGTCTGCAGCCAGCTCCGCATTCAGTTCATCCAAACGCTGCTTCCTAGGATTCCTACCTGGGCTCGGCTCAGGGCTGCCGGACGGACGGACACCGCGCCCGCCCTGGCGAGGAGCTGCGCCGCCCGCAGACTGGACTTCCAGCAGTGTGACGGGCTCTCGATCTGTGCCACTCACAGCCATGGCAAGTGCTTCAAGCTGCACTGGTGCTGTCACCTAGGATGATGACACTGTAAGTGGAACCGCGGTCCTGGGGGCGCCCGCGGGGCTGTTCGGATTGTGGCCGGCGCGTTGCGGTCGGTGACTCCTTGCTCTCCTGGGGCTGTAGCGCCGCAGGCTGGAGCCGCGCTGGGCTCCGGGTCGCTAGAATTGCCCTGGAGCGCAACGCCTGGCGCTGCCTTGGTAACGGGAGGAATTCCTGGGAGGGGGACTAGCTCTGGTCACTGGCAAGGCGTCCTCGTCCTGGCCAGACAGGACTCCCTTTTTCTTTTTCTTAGGGACCCGAAACGTCCAGGCCACGTGTTGAGAAGTCGGTGGAGTTGATGGCCAGCGGAGGGAAAGCTTCTTTTCGGGGTTAGATAGTGCAAGAAGCGCCTCACTTTCTTCCTCACTTGCCTTTCCGAATGCTGATTAAAAGTGTCCCTCAATAGGTGAATGGATAAAGAAAATGTGGTATATATACTTGGTGGAATGTTACCCAGCTTTAAAGAAGAGTAAAATTATGGCATTTTCCAGTAAATGGTTGGAGTTGGAGAACAGCATGCTAAGCGAAATAAGCCAATCCCACAAAACCAAAGGCCAAATGTCTTCTCTAATATGCAGATGCCAATTCACAATAAGGCGCGGGGGTGGGGGCACTAGGGAAGAATAGCATTACCTTAGATTCGGTAGAGAGAAGGAGGGAAGGGGAGGGGATGTGGAGATAGGAAAGATAGTAGAATGAAACAGACATTATTACTGTATGTATATATGTGACTACATGACCAATATGATTCTGCAACATGTACACTCAGAAAAATGACAGATTATATCCCATCTATGTATAATGTATCAAAGTGCATAAATGCATTCTACTGTCATGTATAACTAAAACAAATTTTTAAAAAAATTAAAAAAGAGTCTTGGAAGTCAAACTTGTCCCATTGATCATATTTCAACTGAGAAAGCGCTGAAGTGGGAAGAATTGCTTCCAGGAAGTTTAAAGGAACGATTTTGGAGGGCACACTCTTTAGATACCCAGTTGCAGCATTTAGAGCCAAGTATATGAGTGTGTTTAAGAATTAGAAAATAAACTGACTTGCAGGTATGCTTAAAGGATCTTAATTTAATTCATGAAAGCCAAAACTACATTGTCTTGGACCTTTCTCTGTATCCTGCCTTTGATTTTTATATAAGTAGCCATTTAATCAGAATTCCACAATTTGATAAGTTCATGATTTTTGGCCTGTTCTATCTGATGAATCATTTATTTTTAGAAATACATTTTGAAGTTAGTTTTCACATAACTTAGAATAGAGGCTTTGGAGGTGCTTATTTAGAACGCAAAATTTTCAAGTGAACTTAAGTTGAACATTGTTTTTGTTGTCGGTTAGAAGAAAAATAGTTCACAACGGGAGAAGCCCTATTTAATAAAATCCTTATTTACATTACTTGAACATGATTGAATATTTTGATTGAATTTATGAATTAAAGGATATATAATGCTTGCATTTTCTTTATAAATTCAACATACATGGAGCTGTTCTGATTTTTTGTGTTCCCTCTGCTGATGGGTCAAGTTCTACCTATCTATTTTATGTGTGTGTGTGGGGGGCGGGACTGAGGGGTCAGTAATGGCATTTGAACTCTGGTCGCCACCATACTAGGCAAGTGCTTTACCTCTGAACCACATCCCCAGCCCTTCTTATTTTCTATTTTAAGAATTAGAAAATAAACTGACTTGTAGGTACGCTTAAAGGATCTTAATTTAATGCATATTTTCTATTTTGAGACAAGATTTCAATAAGTTGCTCAAGCTGGTGTGTATTTTTTCCCTCCTTGTTGTTATTGTGGTCAGATATATTCCCATTCCTTTTGGGAGTAGTTTACAGAGTTGGGAGTAGCAACTGTAGAAGACCCACAATGCTAACATCTACACAAAATCTCTTTAATCATTTCCAGGGGAAGCATCAATCATAGTGCGAGGTGATTATGGTTAAATATGGTTCAGATTAGTGCCCGTTTTTATTTCAGCTGTGTCCCTTGTGAGTACATAGTTACTGATGGGAACCTTACCCTCTAATCAGATAGCATGCTCTTTCATTAGTCTTGACTCTTAAAATATTCTTCCTTCTATGGGTGAACGTACACTTTCTAACTTGTTTTCCACTGTTCTTATTTGTACCTTCTTGTATAGAAACAATCTAATTCTTTTTCTGATCATGACTGTTTCAACTCATCCGATAAACACATACATAGGAATTTCTTGCAGTCATAACCTATCCTTTGTATCCCTGGCCATTTACAAAATGAAATAAGTTCCCATGGGTTTTCCTGAAATTGTAGAATGCATATTCACTAAATGAAGTTAGTTAGCATTTTCCTCCCAAATCATTGTTTTGTCCCATCTCCTTCTGCCCTTCCTTTTATGGGATAGTATCTGGGATCCTAAGCATTCTTTTTTTTTTTTTTCTGAACATTTGCTAATGTATTTTTGATCCTGGGAAAACCGCAACCACCAGAAAGGTAGGCAGTATCTCAGTTGTCATGTGATCAATCCAAAGTGGAGCAAAACTGATCTCTCTTATCTTGAAGTACATCTGCTGCTGCTAGAGTCCCATTAGCTATTCTAATATCTACATCTCATCATACTAAACCTACTACTGTCACATTGAATTAAGCTTGCTTTCATCTAATGCCATTAAATAGACTTTTAAATAAACATTTGTGGCAAATAAGTCACAGCTTATTCATTTTAATCTTATGGGTATCTGTTTGGACACAGGTGACAGATCCCTTAGGTATTTTTCCCTATTAAATTTTGTTTCATTAGAGTTAGCCCATTATTCAACAGAGGTGTGGAATCAGGGTCTTGGTAAGTTTCTTCAAAGCTCCTCCATACATGAGAAAGTTGATAGGGGTCTTTCCATACAATGGATGCTCCAGTTTCATCAGCTTCAGCAATTAGAATGCAGGGGATTTTTTTTTGCATGAATTTATTCATTTAATCCTCACAACAGTCTTGTGAAGTAGATGCTCTTGCTATCTTCATTTTTTCAACTAAGAAGCTTGCCCATGGTCACAAATGCATGTGTAGTGGCCAGTGGTAGTTGCTCATCAGAATGTGACAGGCCACCTGGCACCAGGGCTGCTGGTTACTTGGTTCCACAGAAGGAACTGTGAGGATGAGGTCAGCTGTTTTAAATGATTTTTGAAACAAGCAGAAATTAACAAGCAGAAATAAGTAAAATGAGAATGACTTCTGATTTTAAGAGAAGGGCAATGATCTGCAGCATGGATGTTTTTGGTGTGGTTTTGATTTCTATAAATAGATTTTAGTAAATAATAAATTATTTGAATAAAAGATTCTATTTTTGTTGTTGTTGTTGTTGTTTATTTGTGGTGTTGAAGATTGAACCAGGGCCTTGGACATGTTTGACAAGTGCTCAACCACTGAGCAACATCCCCAGCCCTTTTTATTTAAAAAAAACAATTTTTTGTTGTTGTAGATGGACAATAAATATTTATTTATTTTTATGTGGTGCTGAGGATCGAACCCAGTGCCTTACACAGGTGAGGCAGGAGCTTTACCATTGAGCTATAGCCCATTCCCATCCCCAGCCTTTTAATTTTTTTTTTTTTTTTTTTTAGATGGGGTGTTGCTAAGTGGCCCAGGCTGGCCTCAAACTTGACATTCTTCTGCCTCAGCCTCTCTAATAGCTGAGACTATGGGTATATAACACCACTCCTGTTGTTTTTAAAAAGGACAAAAGTTATTATTTGTATGAAATGAAGCCTCAGTCATGTCATATCCTCAACTAATTCCTAACTGGTACAAGCCTTTTTTTTTTTTTGGTTGATTTTTTTCATAAATACTATTTCATTACTGGCTTACAAACCTGTTGAACATGGGGATTTAAACCAGATACTTTGGAGGGCCCTTCCATGGTAATTTACCAGACTCTCACATCATTTCATGCCAAGAATGGAAAATGAAAAGCTGCCCCCTTGGCCTGGTGGAAGGGGAATAGTGACGTATCTCTGGCTAGCACAGGCTGGATAAATCAACATAGGTATGTTTCCTGGATTGTGTTCCCACAGATTGTAATGTTCCTTCAAGACTGGCAGAGGTAGATTAGCTATCTTTCCAGTTTCGGCCAAACTGAATTAAATTCGTTTTTCCATTGTTTGCTTATTTCTTATGGAGGTGACTGAATCCCGTCTATGGGAACCCCAACTGTGTTGAGAGCCACTTGGGCTGCTGGTCTGGAATGCTGGCAACTATCTGAATTCATTCTCTTATGTCATAGAATCTCATTGATTACTGAAAAAAATATTTCTGGAGAAATTGTTTTTTTTATTCTGAACAAATATAGGAATACATGTTTGAGAACCAAACGTTGTCCAGTAGATTAGCTTTCTTAAAAAAAAAAAAGGAATGTTTTCTACACAGAATGTAGAAGGCAGAATGTTGATCTAGAAAGAGGGAGCACTGGAATCAGATACACCTGTGCTTAATCATGGTCCTTTACACTATAGCAGTGTGACTGTGGACAGGTAACTCAACTCTCTCAGATTGTCTTCTCTTTTGCAAAATAGGAATAAAAACCCTACTTCACAGGGTTGTGAAGCTTAAACAAATGCAGAATTCAGTAAGAGTGGCATCAACTCCCCCCACCACCACCACCAAAGAAAACGGTGAAAATACTTCATAATATAATGACCTCATGGCAGGCTCTTGACTTGGACTCTGTGTTTCAGAATGGCTCTGCCCATTTTCTAGTTATGGGGCTTTGAGAAGTTAGGTAACCTCCTCATTTTCAATATGGGGATAATAATAATAGCAGCCTCATAGTGTTATGATTATCCCTGGAGTTGTGTAGAAGCAAGAAAACAGAAGAGCTTGAAGGACACAAAAGCATACACACACACACACACACACACACAAAATGACTGCTATGGCTAACTTTATTTTCAACCCCAGGGTCCAAACCGGAGCTACATCTGTTTGTTGTATCACTTTAGTCTCCCTTAACCATTTTAAAGCAATTAGACATTTTTTATAACATTGAATTTTTGAAGAGTCCGGGTTAAGTATTTCTGAGTGTCCCATATTACAAACTTGCCTAATTATTTCCTCATGATTAGATTTCGGTTAAAATTTTTGTCAGGTGACCTTGTATCCTTATAGCATCACAAGAGAAGGCACAAGATGTCAGGGGCTCCACTATTGCTGCTGCTGACATGGTTATTACCAAGTTGCCCTGTTGTAAATATACCTTTTCCCTTTGGGATTTTTATTTATTTATTTATTATAAATTACAGTGTAATTTTTTTTCAATGTGAAATTTGCATAGAGAAACTTTAACACTGAGTGAATACCCTGTTACTCAACCAACTTGCATGTCATCATTTCAGCATCTGCTGACGATCCTTGAATGATTTCATATTACATTGATGGGTGCAAAAGAGTGATCTTCTCTAACCGACGTTCCTCCAGCCCTTCGACGGCATCTTCTCTGTAAAGAGGATTTTCTCCTCTCTGCCTGCACTTTTTCATTTTATGTGTTACTAAAGATCAATTGATTCTTTTTATTCAGTGTGTTATAATAAAGTATCGTAATTCTTTTCAGTGCTTTCATTGTCTTAAGTTTGGCCAGGAAGAGCCCCTTCAAGCTGGCCCTTGTGTTCTGTGTCCTTTTGACATGTCCGCTGATGGTCCTTTGGAGGTTACCTACCTCTTTTCTCTCTAGCTGCCTGTAAGGTAGTCTCTTTGTTTTTAGTGCTTTATACTGTCCAAATGTGGAATTCTTTTTATATTCTATTTTGTATTAATTTAGTCTGTGAATTGATGTCTTCCATCAATTTGAGTAAGCCCTTGACACTCACTTTTCAAATACTGCACTTTCCACATTCACATTATTTTCTTCTTCTGGATCTGTGATTAGTTGTGTAGTTTACATTTTTACTTCATCGCTTTTAACCACTGTTTATAGTGTGAGTCCCTGTGTCACTACCACTGCATTCTGGAAAATTTCTTTGGATATGGCTTTCAGTTTATTAACTGTTCAGCTGGTTTAATCTACTGTTAAACTACTTCATTGAGTTTTTCATCTTACTTTTTGTAGTACATTATAGCTCTTCTGTGTCTTTTTCAGGTAGCCATTTTGAAAAACCGACTTTCTCATTTTTTACAGTTATTTCTCTATACTCCCGTTTTCAAGTACTTTTATTTCTTCCAACAGGATAGACATGCTCATTTTATATTGTGTGTTCTAGTTTGGATCTTGAGTGTCACCCCTCAAAGGCTCCCCTTGACATCCCTTGAAGGCTTGGTTCCTAGACACAGGCTTTCCTGGAGGTGGTGAAAACTTCAGGAGGTAGGACCTAGATGGAGAAGGAAGGTCACTGGGGGCACACCTTTGAAGGGTGCACTTTGTCCCTGGCCCTTTCTTCTTTTTGCTTCCTGGCTGCCACGACATGAATAGCTCTCCTCCTGCATGTACGTCTGCCATGATGGGCTGCCTCTTGGTAGGCTCAAAGCCACAGAGTCATGTGACCATGGATTGGAGCCTCTGAAACCATGAACTCAATAACTCTTTCCTCCTTTGTGATGGACAGTTGATTAACATGTTGTCCTACTGAGAGTTCCAGTATTTTAGGTTTTGCAGATTTAATTCTACTGGATTCTACTATGGGCTTTGCTCATTTTCATGTTTTGTGATTTTTTAAAAAAAATATATTTTAGTTGTAGATGGACACAATACCTTTTTATTGATTTTTTTAAAAAAAATGACAGCTGAATGTATTACAGTTCATATTACACATATAGAGCACAATTTTTCATATCTCTGGTTGTATACAAAGTATATTCACACCAATTTGTGTCTTCATACATGTACTTTGGATAATGATGTCCATCACATTCCATGCTTACCCCCTGCCCCCTCCCTCTTCTTTCCACCCTCTACCCTATCTAGAGTTCATTTATGCCTCCCGTGCCCCACCCCTACCTTACTATGAGTCAGTCACCTTATATCAGAGAAAACATTCTGCATTTGGTTTTTTGGGATTGGCTAACTTCACTTAGCATTATCTTCTCCAATTCCATCCATTTACCTGCAAATGCCATGATTTTATTCTCTTATTGCTGAGTAATATTCCATTGTGTATATATGCCACATTTTTCTTTATACATTCATCTACTGAAGGGCATCTAAGTTGGTTCCACAATTTAGCTACTGTGAATTGTGCTGCTATAAACATTGATGTGGCTGTGTTGTGTCCCTAAGGTATGCTGTTTTTAAGTCCTTTGGGTATAGACAGAGGAGAGGGATAACTGGGTCAAATGGTGGTTCCATTCCCAGTTTTGCAAGGAATCTCCAGCAATACCTTTATTATTTTATTTATTTATTTTTTATCTATATGTGGTGCTGGGGATCAAACTCAGTGCCTCATGCATACTAGTCAAGCGCTCCACCACTAAGCCACAATCCTGGGCCCTGTTCTGTGATTTTTTTACTGTGAGCTCCTGTTTCTTGGAACATTATCCTTTGGGATTTCCTGCAAATGGGATTTGCTTTTCCTTTTGCAAGATGCCTGAGAGCACTATTGAAGCAGGCTTGCTTTCAACTGAACAAATATCTCAACATATCTAGGTTGCCTGAGAGATTTTTTGGAACAACATGGAACATAGATACATGTACTTAGGAATTCAGTATAACGAGAGAAAGTGAGTATATTAACATTCTGTTGCACCAGATGTTATCACGTGACTACTTTTTGTTGAGTGTTAAGCACCTCCTTTAGGAAAACTGTGGAAATTACCACCTAATTAGAGGCTTATTATGGTTAACTTCAGGTAAATTACAAATTTTGTAAAGTTATTTGCGTTGCCTAATGTGGATAGTCACTTAATTGGTTACCTTTTCTATACTGTCAAACCATTTTAGGATAGTTTCATGTGTAGGGGGAAAAAGTGGGGATGTACCCAGGGCCTTATGCATGCTAGGTGAGCACTCTACCACTGACCTACATCCCCAGCAGTAAGATCACTTTTTCAAGTAACAATGAGACATGAGTTTGCATCTGCTAGGATGGCAATAATCAAAAACACAGATAATAACAAATGTTGGTGAGAAGGTGAAGAAATTGGAGCTATCAAACATTGTTGGTAATTAATCTAAAATGATAGAACCAATTGGAAAACTTTGGCAATTACTTAAATTATTAGGCAGTTCTACTCCTAGATAACCCAAGAGAAATGAAAACAAAAACATGTACACATACAATAAATCATAGCAGCATTATTGAGTATAGAAAAAAAGTGGAAACACCCTGAATGTCTACCTATTATAAATGGATATGTACATATAATATGTATGTGTATCTATATGTGTATATATTCACATACATATGCATATATGTACACATGCATGGACTACTATTCGGCAATAAAAACAAATGGCCTAGAGTAAAGAAACATACTAAAACATGGGTGAACCTTGAAAACATTATGTTCAGTGAAGGAAGCCAGACACAAACCCCTACATATTGTATTATTCCATTTCTATAACTTGTCCAGAATAGGTAAATTCAGAGACAGAAAAAAGGTTTTGCCATGAGCTGGGGGATGGAAGAATACAGAGGGATGGGTGTGTATTGGAGGCAGTGAAAATGTTCTAGAATAAGATATTTGTGGAACTTTGTGAATATACTAAAACACACTGAATTGTATTTTTTAAAAGATAAATTTTGAATTCTGTGCATGATACCAATAAAAATTGCATTAAACACTCTTTATTATATAGCTTTTTATGCTGAGAAACTGATTTCCTTCAAAATGTTTATCTATTTATTGCAGTACTGGGGATAAAACCACATATAATCATATAATATAAAAGTATTGTTTATACTTTGATCTACTTTAATGTAGATTTTTTTCTGGATGTCATATAATTTACTGTTTCATAACTGCTCTTAACTCAGTTCATATCAAGGTAGGCTTGATATGAACAGGCATATTATAATTTTCTTTTGTTTTAATATAAATAGTTTGGTCATTAAATAAGTCTACAAATTTCTTCTTAATTGGACAGTAAATAGATTAAATAGGTGTTAATATCATTAGCATATATACTTAAATAATTATATTTTATTTCTTATAACTTTATCAATTTATGTTTCCACTATACTTACTCTTTCCCTAATGAGTTCTTAATAAATTTGTTCATCTCTTAATTTTGTTAAATGGTAGAGCTTAATCTTTTTTTTTTTTTAATTGGAACATTACAATTATACATAGTAACTGTATTTATCTTGTGAGTCACATTAGTCATGTTGCTCTACCTGGCTATTTTTATAAAATATTGTTAGACTTATAATTATTCTGCCAGTTCACTAATTAGTACACCATGTGAGTGTCCTATAATTGTTTATGACTAGTATTAGCCAGAATATAAAATTAGAAAAACTTAAAAAAATGTGAGACTAACCTGTTACTTTGGATATTTTCTATATCTGTTTCAAAAATAGCCTTCAGCTTCTGTAGAGGCTTAGAAAGCCACTGATTATGTCGTGGGACAGTGTTATTAGTAGTTATTTCTTCTATTGAGAAGCTTACTTTCTAGTCCATCTCTGATACCGTCTCTTTGTGCTGGCTCCCTCTAGTGCCACACTGAAGAACTTCCTCACCCCACCTGTCATCCATCTCCTGCTGTCTGGAGCATTTCCTGTACACAGGGCCCTGAGCTAGATGCTGGGAATACAGCATTGAAGAGGAGAGCCATGATTTCTGCTCTCCTGGCAGGTAAGACACACATGAAATAACTGGTTACACCAATAAATATTTAATCACCACTGCCATTTCTCCTTTTAAAGAGAAACATGGAGTGTGAGATAGAGGTGGGGAGGGTAATAGTAGGGAAGGCCTGTCTGAGGTAGTGTTCTTGTAGACAGCTCAAGTATAGGGAGGGTCTCACTGTAAAGGACTCTGGGATGGGAGGGAGGAGAGAGCAGTACATACAGCGGGAGGGGATTCCTGAAGATTCTGGGGATAATAGAGTATCTGTCAGTGGTAAAAGGAAGTGAAGAGTCCGGTGTGTGTTTTTGTTATAGTTGTTTTATATGAGCTAGCTTGTTGGATATGTGAATAGTTTGATCATGATTTGTATTTTGTTCACTTATTTAACCTTAAAGTCTTCATTTTGAAGATTTCATACTTAGAAAATACCCCCATCCGGATTCCCTATTAATGGTAGAGTTCAATACTATGATTATCAAAATCAGGCCTATTGATCAGTATACTACAACGACATCGATGTTTACAGTAGCTCAATTCACAATAGCTAAACTATGGAACCAACCTAGGTGTCCTTCAACAGATGAATGGATAAAGAAAATGTGGTTATATATGCACAATGGACTATTACTCAGCCTTAAAGAAGAATGGAAAGATGGCATTTGCCAGTAAATGAATGGAGCTGGAAAACATCAGGCTAAGAGAAATAAGCCAGTCCCAAAGTATTAAAGGCAGAATGTTTTCTCTGATATGCATATTCTAATACACAACAAGGGGGCAGGAGCTATGGAATAATATAGATACTTTGGATTAGACAGAGGGGAGTGAAGGGAGGGGAGGAGGTTTGGGGGTAGGAAGGATAATAGAATGAATTGGACGTTATTACTCTCTGCACATATATGATTACACAATCTGTGTAATTCTACATCATGTACAACCAGAAGAATGAGAAGTTATATTCCATTTATGTATAATGTGTTAAAATGCATTCTACTGTGATATGTAACTAATTAGAACAAATAAAAAAAAATCAGGCCTATTGTATCTCTGGTTAAGGCCTGTGAGTTAAAAAACAGATTTCACATTTTTAAGGAGTGATTAAAAATAAAGTGTAGAGGAATATGCCATAGAGCTCTTATGTGGTCCACCAATCCTAAAATATTTACTATTTTGCACTTCACATGAAAAAATTTTGGATCACAGATCTGATCCATAGGCTTTAGTGAAATTTCCCCATTTGTCTCATTTGTCCTTTTTCTGGTTCAGAATCAAATCCAGGATGTCATGTTGAATTCCATTGTTATGTCTCTTTAGTTGTCTTTGATCTGGAAGAATTCCTCAGCCTTTTTTGTGTTTCATGACCTTGATCCTTTTAAAAAGAACTGGCCAGTTATTTTGTAAGATGTCTGGGTTTGTCTGAAGTTTGCTTGATATTAATTTCAGTGAATATGCAATTTAGTAAACTTGCTTTTTTTAAAAAAGGCAAGCATTATATAGATTGCCATCAAATTGTCATAGTTATAATTTTTCATTTTTTAGTTTGAGAACAATACAAATCATAGACTATTCTTCCTCAATTTCATATTTTGGAGTACATTAAAAAATTTTCTGAATGATATTAGTGTCTGTCTCTGTGTCTCTGTTTCTGTCTCTCTCTTTTTGACATTAGTAGCCAGCAGGGGAAATCTCTGATGGTATTTATATTGCTTTTTGTTCAAGAACTAATGAGTATAGTAGAATTTTGGCAGAAATGTAGTTTTGTCTTGGTCTTGCTCCCTGCTTTCAGAAAATAATATATATAATAAAGTTAAGCTATTGCCTTTATTATAATTTTGCAGAATTTTACATTCATTAAAATGAATTCCCTCTAAAGTGTTTTTGTTTTATAAATCTCATTTAGTTATCTAAAACTTCATTTGAATAACAAAGAATTATTACAAGCTATTTTTAGCCACTTGCAAATCTGTGTTTTAGTATTGATATATATGTCACACTGAACTTGTTACATTGTGGCTAAAGCTGTGACACTTGTTTTCATATTTCATTTTAAAGCTACAATCAGTGTGGCTAGTTTCTGTATTTAATTTTGGATTCACTTTAAACAGGATCACAGATTCACAGATGAACCTACATGAAAAGTTTTCCATCTTATGTACAGCTATCATTTTGATAGCCCTTCACTTTGAAAGTAGTATAAAAGTGCTATTTTGTTGCAAATCTTATTAAATCATTGCATCCTTCAAAAATATAAAAATTTAAGGGTCAAATTTATAGGCTTAGAAACTTCTTTTTAGAGACATAATTAAATTTAAAAATTTATGATCAGTATGGTGGGCACACACTGAATATTTGTTAAGTGATTAAAAATTAGACATTAATTATTTTAAAGGACTTGATTAAATACCATACATTCAGATCTGTCCCAGAATTTGTTTCTTGTTCAGAGTAGCCAAACTTACTAAGGACAGTGTATGAATAGTATGTGTTGTAGCATATTATTTCTGTTTTGTGTAAAAATATACAAATATATAAACTTGTCACATTTTTTAAACCTGCAGTGACAGAATATATTCTTTAAAAATCCAGATGTTGTTAGTGTGATAGGAATTACCATTATCTTCTCTAGAAGTTAGGAAGGAAAGCAGATAGAGATCTCTGTGTCAGAGCTTTTCAAGTTTGCTGTAAGGTCGGCTTGATTGAAATGCCTGGAAAACTCACAGTGAGGGTGCCTTGCTCTGGGACCCCATCCCACTTTACTCAGGCATCTGTTTATCTGGTTTACATAAAGTGGAAAAGCTGAAGAAATCATAAACTTTATCATAAAACAAGGAGAGTTATGTTTTTCTGGACTTAGTGTCCTTGAAGGTTAATCAGATACAAATCCATTCATTTTCAGAAAATGAATTAGTGTTTGCTAAATAGAATAGGCAGAAACCTCCCGTTTCCTGTCTCCTTGTTGTTTTTTTTCAGTGCTGGGGATGGAACCCAGTCCTCAAGTGTAGCTAAGCAAGCGCTTTACCACTGAGCTACACTTCCAACCCTCTAGTTTACTTATTTGCTCATTAATGGTTATACACTGTAAAGTTGTTGTGAATATTAGAAACAATGTAATACCTCATAGCACTGTCAACATCATTGCTGGTATAGTCTTGGTTTTCCACACTCCTGCCCAACAACAGTGACAATGAGAAGGCAGGTTCCAGGCTCATGGTTGAAAGTTTTCTGAACATGAATCTTAATTGAGTGAGGGGATGGATGTTTGGGGGAGCTAGTGAGACTTTTGAAGTGCAGAAAAAGTGATAAGATCAACATCAACTTTACTTTAAAAGTCAGAAGAAGCCTTGTGATGATCCACCCTTGGTGCAGCCACCATTTCTGTTCCCTGCCCCATAGTACAGGGTGCAAAGTTTTTGATTCCAGCTTTTGATCTGAGTTTCCAACGTTGTGGACTCTTGGACTTGACTCTGTGCTACCAACACAATAGCAGAAATTTGAAGAGAAGATCCTAGAAGCAACAAAGCAAAATAAAACCCCTAAAACTCAAGTAAATAGAAACATTACTACTCTGGACTACAAAAAAAGTGAATCAGCAGGTGTGGAAAGGGAAAGCTGGTTTTCCATGCCTGGCTATTTTGCATCTTTCCCTAAGATTATATCGTTTGACCACACCAAGTGGAAAGAAAGGAAGTTGGGCAACATCTGGATTCTCTTTTATAGTTGCCACTCCCATGTCTCAAACTATATATATTTCCTAAGCCATTTTCAATGCTTCGATGTTACAGTGTAGGGATTGGGTTCTCTTCTCACTTTTCGTAGCCTGCTTTTAAGATGTAGCAGGTTATGTGTTGGTAGTATCTGCTTGCTTATTTTGAGCTTACTGAACATGGGGACTTATTGACAAGTTGTTTATTCACTTAAGGGTTTTATTTTTAGGGTCAGGTTGAATTATGAATCATTTCTGGGCTTAGAGATCCTTCTTTCCTCATGGATCCATACTACTTATTTATGGTCTTTTAAAAATGCTTTTAGTATGCTATTGTATGGATGCACTAGGTGGACATTCACATTGTTTCTAGTTTTTGCTGTGGTAAAGCTGCTATAAAGATTTGCATGCATGTTTTATGGGATGTATGTCTTTATTTCTCCTGAGAAGGTACTTAGTAATGAGATTGCTGGATCATGTTAGTATACATTTAATTGTCTAAGAAACCACCAAGCAGTTTTCCAAAGTGGCCATGCTATTTTGCATTCCTACCAGCAATAAGCAAGTGTCTGTAGCTCCTTGTCCTTATCAGCATCAGGTGTGCCTGTTTTTATAACAACTTTATCCACTTCAATATGTATGCAGTAGCATCTCATTGTAGTTATTTTTTAAATATTTTTTTTAGTTGTAGATGGACACAATACATTTATTTATTTATTTATTATTTTTATTTTGACTTCTTATGGCTGGCCTTAACTATGTTGCCTTTAGAGAAAGTTTGTTGTTCTCTAAGATTTTTCCCATGCCTATGAAGAAATAGTGATTTTAGTGCATCCCAACTTTCATCTAGCGTAACACATTCTTCAAGTTTTACTTCTTTATATTTTTTTCCTTTCCTTCCTTTTACCCTTTCTATTTTTAATTTTACTTGGGAAGTCATCTCATATTAGCTGGCCGAGAGATTCATATTGGAATGAATGGCTTTTACCCAAATACATTAAGTCTTTCAATGCTACTTTAGTAAGTCTTGTTTCCTTCTATTCAGATCAATGTCAAGTCTCTTTATAGGTGTAGGGCATGGCTGGGTACTCTGCCTGTCTCCAGAACAATGGCTCTCATGCTTTTATGAAAAATGGTAAGAAACATCAATTTAACATAACAAAAGACTCGAACATAAAATGCATAAACAAAAAGGAAGTTTTGTTCAACCAGACCTGTCCTTGCATCTAACATATTCTGGCATGTAAACAAACAAGAAGCCTCTATAAAGGCCGATGGTTAAAATCAGCAACGATAAGCCAGAAACCACATGGAATACTGGAGACACCTGCCCTTGTGTATGATAATTACCTTTCTCCTAGTTACTTTTCACCTCCTAACCTTGACAATCAAACAAAACTTCTTGCTTTCCATTAGTTATTTAGACACCAAATCTGGTCATGAAAACAGATTCTGAACCATTACATAATACTGAGATAAGTCCAACAGGCATGCATTTCCTTGGGATAAAGGAGGGCACAAAATGAGCAAAGTTATAGCACAATCAGGGCCACTGAGGAGAGGAGAGGAGCTTTTCCCGTTTCAACCATTTTGTCTTCTAATTCTTTGTTCACAAACCAAAATTTGATGACCTTTGATTTAAAGATAAATAAATAAATAGAAATTGTCCAAGGGAAAGGTCCACTGTCGTCAAAGAAGCTATAAGTGGTTCAGAAAGAAGAAGGAAAAAAGTTTAAAAAGGCACATGGAGTCAGAGAAGGTCAAAAATGGAGTTGGTTTGGTCAATGACTGAGCCCTCCTTCAGTTTTTCAAAATTAACTGGAATGTAAATAAAACAGGAGGGGTTTGTCACATGATTTTCAAGTTTCTCTAATTTTATATTGATTCTCTTTGTAAGCACTTATAGTACACTCACATGCCATACTAATTAATGAATTAGCAGAATGACTATAAATATCACAATATTTTATAAAAATAGGGCTGAGGTTGTGGCTCCAGTGGTGGAGCGCTTGCCTAGTACATGTGAGGCCCTGGGTTCAATCCTCAGCACCACATAAAAATAAATAAAATAAAGCTATTATGTCCAACTACAACTAAAAAAATAAATAAATAAAATAGCCATCATAAAATACAGGTAGAACGTAATTATAATGTGTCCAATTTTTTTTTTTTATTATCTTTGCTTATTTATTTATTTATTTTTATGTGGTGCTGAGAATCGAACCCAGTGCTTCACATACGCTAGTAGGCAAGCGATCTACCCCTGAGCCACAATCCCAGCCCCTCCAATTTTTTTAATATTTATTTTTTAGTTGTAGTTGAACACAGTATCTTTATTTTATTTATTTTTATGTGATGCTGAGGATAGAACCCAGGGCCTCGAATGTGCTAGGCAAGCACTCTACCACTGAGCCACAATCCCAGCCCAATAATGCGTCCAGTTTTTTAAAAAAGGTTACACGCAACTACTTAACAAAATTAAGAGAGAAACAAACTTATCAACAATTTGCCAGGGAAAAAGGGTAAGTATAAAAAAAAATATCAATTGATAAACATATAATAAAGTGAAATTATTTAAATATATGCTAACAATATTAACGCCTATTTAATCTACTTACTGTCTAATTAATAAGGCAATCTTAGACTTACTTTTCCCCAAACTATTTATATTAAAACAAAGAAAATAATAACATGCTTGTTCATATCATTGTGAGTTAAGAGCAAGTTGTAAAACAGTAAGTTCTATGACATCCAGAAAATAAAGTCTACATTAGAGTAGAGCAAAGTGTAGACAGGACTTTCATTATGATTATACATGGGTTCAATCTCCAGGACCACAATAAGTAAATAGATAAACAAAAATATTGAAGGAAATTCGATTCTCAATATAAAAAGCTATGAAATTAAAAGAGCATTTTAATAACAGTTTGAGTTGGTATCATTCACATACCTCAAAATTCATCCTTTAAAAAAATACAATTCTGTGGGTTTTAGTATATTCACAAAGTTCCACAAATATCACTACTATCTTATTCCAGAACATTTTCACTGCTCCCAAGAGAATTCCCATACTGAATCTCAGTCCCTCTGTTCCTTCCATCCCCCAGCCACAGCAATCGTTAACCTCCTCTACCTGAATGGATTTGCCTATTATGAGCATTTCATGTAAATGGAATGATACAATATGTAGGGGTTTGTGCCTGGCTTCCTTCACTGAATGTGTTTTCAAGGTTTTAGTATGTTTCTGTACTCCAGGCCATTAATTTTTATTGTGAAATAGTAATCTGTGTGTACACATAAATACATGTGAATGTGAACAGATACATATATACAAACACATATGTATACCTACATATATACACATACATATCACATATCATAGACCTATTCATCAATTGATAGACATTCAGGGTGTTGCCACTTTTTTGCTCCACTCAATAATGCTGCTATGAATATATGTGCACGTTTTTATGTAGACATATATTTTCATTTCTGTTGGGTTATCTAGGAATAGAATTGCTCAATAATTTAAGTAACTGCCAAAGTTTTCCAAGTGGTTCTACCATTTTAGATTAGCTACCAACAATATTTGATACCTCCAATTTCTTCACCTTCTCACTAACATTTGTTTTTATCTGTATTTTTTATTATTGCCATCCTAGCAGGTGTAAACTCTTATCTCATTGTTACTTGAAAAAGTTATCCTACCACTGGGCATATTGCTCAATGGTAGAGTACTTACCCAGCATGCATATGGCCCTGGGTTCCTCCTTAGCACCTCCTACCCACCCTACCCCCAAACCCCACCAAAGTAATTCCAAAATGGTTTGACAGTATAAAAAGGTAAACTAATGACTATCTACATTAGCCAAATCAAAATAACTTTACAGAAGTTGCAATTTACCTGAAGTTAACCATAACAAGCCTCTGTTTATCTGATAATTTCCACAGTGTCCCCAGTGGTGGTGCTTACCACTCAACAAAAAGTAGACACATGATAACATCTGGTTCAACAGAGCATTAATACTCACTTTGTCTTATTATGCTGAATTCATAAACACATATATCTATATTCCATGTTGTTCAAAAAAGCTCTCATGCAACCTAATAAAAGACTCAAAATAGTAGGAACTTTTTTTAATATTTATTTTTTACTTTTTAGGTGGACACAATATCTTTATTTTACATTTATGTGGTGCTGAGGTTCGAACCCAAGGCCTCATGCATGCTAGGCGAGCACTCTACCACTGAGCCACAATCCCAGCCCGGAACTTTTTTTAATAGACTTATTTTTGAACATGAAATATAGTAGGCAACCTGACTAACCTGCTGAAAATAACTGAGAAATGCTGGAAAAGATTCTGACATTTCTCAATATATCAATGAACTGAGGAAATGGTAATGCATAAAGAAAAAGTTATCCTATCACTTCAATAGTTTCAACCAAACTTTGTATTTCCATATTTCCTTGGTAATGCAAATATGTTGAACTGTTTGTTCAGTTGAAAACAATCCTGTTTCAATAGTGCTTTCAGGCATCTTGCTAAAAAAAAAAAAAAAAAAAAAGCAAATTCCATCTGCAGAAAATCCCAAAGGATAATGTTCCAAGAAATGGTAACTCACAGTAAAAAAAAAAAAAATCACAAAACATGCAAACGAGCAAAGCTCATTATAGAATCCAGTAGAATTAAATCTGCAAAACCTAAAATACTGGAACTCTCAGTATCCATCACTGTGACAAAATACCTGAGATAAAGGAGGAAAGAGTTATTGAGTTCATAGTTCAGAGGCTCCAATCCATGATTACATGACCACAAGACCCTGTGGCTTTGAGCCCACCAAGAGGCAGCCCATCATGGTAGAAGTACGTGGAGGAGGAGAGCTATTCATGTCATGGCAGCCAGGAAGCAAAGAGAAGAAAGGGCCAGGAACAAAGTGCACCCTTCAAAGGTGTGCCCCCAGTGACCTTTCTTCTCCATCTAGGTCCTACCTCCTGAAGTTTTCACCACCCCCAGGAAAGCCTGTGTCTAGGAACCAAGCCTTCAACACAGGAGTCTTTAAGGGGTGACACTCAAGATCCAAACTAGAATACACAATATAAAATGAGCATGTCTATCCTGTTGGAAGAAATAAAAGGACTTGAAAACAGGAGTATAAAGAAATAACAATTAGCTGGGCATGGTGGCACATGCCTGTAACCCCAGTGACTTGGGAGGCTGAGGCAGGAAGATCTCAATTTTGAGGCCAGCCTCAGCAACTTAGTAAGACCCTCTCTCAAAATAAAAAATAAAAAGGGGTGGAGATGTAATTCAGTGGTAAAGCATCCTGAATTAGATCCCAACTGGAAGCCATATCTAAAGAAATTTTCCAGAATGCAATAGTAGTGACACAGGAATTCACACTATCAAACAGTGATTAAAAGCAATGTATATGTGATGACATGAAAACACAGGATGCATGTCTAATCACAGATCCAGAAGAAAAAAATAATGTGGATATGGAAAGCACAATATTTGAAGAATGAATGGTCAAGAGCTTACTCAAATTGATGAAAGATGTCAATTCACAGACTGAAGAATCTAATTTCTAATCTAATTTCAAACATTTTGAATTTAATTTCAAACATTTTATCTTCTGTTTCTTTGTTCATAAGCCACAACATATTTGATGACCTTTGGTTGGGAGAAAAAAAAAAAAAGGACCGTGACTGGGCCCTTTTTGAGTTTTTAAAAATTAACTAAAATAAACTAGAACCTAAGTCAAACAGGACGGGTTAGATGGAATGGGAAAAGCCACTGTCCTCTCCTCAACAGCCCTGATTGTGCTAACTTGGCTCATTTTGTCTCCTCCTTTACCCAGAGGAAATGCGCACCTGGTGGGCGTCTCAGTTCAGAATCTGTTTTCAGGACCAGATTTGGTGTCTAAATAGCTAATGGAAAACGAGAGGTTTTTGTTTGATTGTCTAGGTTAGAAGGTGAAAAGTAACTAGGAGAAAGATAATTATCATGCAAGGGCAAGTATCTCCTCTATTCCATGTGGTTTCTGACTCACTGGTGTTCTTAACCACATAACCTGTGTGGAGGTTTCTTATTGTTTAACATTTGTTTTTACAGACCCTCATTTTTTCTTTCTTTCCTTCCTTTTTTGTTCCCTATTTCTAATTTTATGTAAGAAGCTCTTCCTGGCTCACTGAGAGATAATACTGGGGTTTTTTTGTTTGTTTGTTTGCTTGTTTAACCCCCTAAAGTGCTGGGAATTGAACCCAGGGCCTCATGAATGCTGGGCAAATGCTATATCCCCTGCCTGAATGTCAGTTCTCTTTACAAGTGTAGGATGTGACTGATGACCAGGCCTTTTCCAGAACAATGACTTTCATGACTTTCTTTCTTTCTTTTTTTTTTTTTTTAACTATAATCCACATAGTAAGAATCCTAATGTTTTTCAAAGATAAAAACAAATGCAAAACTGGTATGAAATTTTCCTAAAACCAAACCTAGCCTTACTTGTTATGTAGTTTGGCCGATTCTATTTTTTTTTTTTTATTTCTTCATTTGAAAAATGACCATCACAAGCCAAAACCTTGATTTGACAAACTTTCATTAACAAAACCATAACACCAAGGCATCCGTCCCAAAGCAAAGGACTGTGTCCCAGAACTGGAAGCCTTGTGGTTAGCCCTCATGAATGTCATCTTCCTCCACACTCCATTCTCCACATCTGGCAGTGTTAAGGGGGAAAATACTTCCTTGGACGTTTTACTCTGCTGGGAGGCTGTGGTCCCTGTCACCTGAATCTGGTAAAGCTTTATCTGTTATAAAGGTTTTCCTTTTCTTTTTTTCCGCTTTTGAATTTTTCAAATTTAATAAGAACAGGGGCTGGAGTGGTAGAGCACTTGCCTACCATGTGTGAGGCACCGGATTCATTTCTCAGCACCATATATAAATAAATAAAATGAAGGTCCATCGACAACTAAAAAAAAATAATTAAAAAATCAAAAAAAATTAATAAGAACCTAAATAAAATAGGTGAGGTTGGTCAAAATGGGAAAAGCTAGCCTCTTGTCAGTGGCACTAATTGGCCTAATTTGGGCTCATTTTGTGGCCATCCTCTATGCAGAAGGAAATGCAGCTTGTCCTCTGTGTCACTAGGTTATATATCCACCATTCAACCAGTTATGGACAGAAAATGTAGTTGGGTCCATAATGTTTGGATCTCTAATAAGCATGTAGAATCTTTTTTTTTTCCTTATCATTTTTCCTGCACAATGCAGTCTAACAAATATTTACATAACACGTAGCTTTTCATTGTGTATTATAAATAGTATTATACTGGAGCTGGGGTTGTGGCTCAGTGGTAGAGTGCTCGCCTAGCATGTGTGAGGCACTGGGTTCGATTCTCAGCACCATATAAAAATAAATAAAGGTATTAAATATAGTATTATACTATTGTAGCATTATATTACTGGTATGCTATTATTATACCATTATACTAGTATTATACTGTTATGATGAATGTAATATTATATTATTATAGTATAGTATTATAGCATTACATACAGTATTATACAAATTATATATAGTATAGTATTATAGTGTTATAATATTAAATTCCTTGTAATATTATGAACACCATTTTTACTATTTCTCCTTTATTTTCCCTCTATTTCTGTCAATATGACAAATTGTAAGTAATTTTGTTCCCCTCTGAATTTCTGCATCACTTTCTTTGTACCTTTAGTAGAGCATTCATCTTATTGCACCTTATATAATAGTTATATACATTTATCGGGTAATTCATTGTACTTTGCTATATTAAGATTAACATTTTTAATATTATCCTTAACTTAACAAAATATTAAGAATAATATTTTTGAAATAGTTACTGTTGAATCTAAGTGGTCAAATTAAAACACATACAAGAAAATAATATTGCTTTAAAAGGAGATTCATTAAATCACCTCACTGCTTAATTCACAATAGAAATGTACATTGTTTATTAAACCAATGAGTGAAAGTTTTAGGGAGGACTATCTATGATTTTTTATCCATTATTCATGAGCTTTATTTTTTATTATTAGGGAAAGGCAAAATCTCTGAGATGGTAGAAATTTAATTCTAACTCATTTGCTGCATATAATTTTTTTTCTTTTAGTCTGGCTGCACTCCATGGAATAAAACTACAGAGAGCTGTATAGACAATATGATCAAAGCCATTGTGATTTCCAGAACAGATGGAATGTTCTGTGCAGGTAACGCTTGTCTGACCCTCTCCCTTTATCTCTAGTATCCAGCCACAGACTGAGATCAATACTGCATTAGCTGTCCCTCTTAGTAATAACTTGGTGTGGTTAACAGATAGAGGGGACTAGAGAGGGACTGAGAAACATTTTAGAGAAAGGGATGGGTCTCTTCCAAGTATCCCCCAGGTCTCTTCCAAGTGTCCCCCAGATGAGAATTTGGCCTTCATCTCTTATGTACTGGGTTGGGCCTTTGGAAGACACTTAGGTCCAGGCTGGGGTAACTGCTGATATGAATCTTTCTGCTCAGATCTCCACCCTGTCTGAGCCAGGGCAAATCTCCTTGATCTCCTAAATCTCAGTTTCTGTGTCTATCATGTAAGGACAGCTGTGTCTATCTTACAGTGGTTTTGTGAAGAGATTCCATAAGCGTCACCCTTCAATTCACACTGAGTCTTGAGAAGGAGTTCTTTTTCCTTCTGGTGGGCACCCTCCTCAGTGCCCGTGACACTGCTTTCTTGGGTCCTTTTGTGAAAATGTACAAGTATGGCAAAAGCATCTGAAGTGGTGATTTATTCAGTACTATCTTAAGCACCTCTTTTTCCCTTGAATGAATGTATTAAACCTTCTCACAGAAATCCTGTGGATTTAATAAGTCCTTCCCTCCCCATTCACAGTTGAGAAGTCTGAGCCTAAGAGAAATTAATGTGCTAATCATTAATCAGCTATGAAATGCCTTCCTGGCTGTATGGACACTGAAACTTGGGTGTTCAACACAATGACTTTAACATGTGGAATGAGAGACCAGAATTATGGAGCACTTGACTTTTTTTTTTTTGTAAGAATGTGTAGAGTTCATAGCAAAATATATATATATATATATATATATATATATATATATATATATATTGTTCTTCCAGATAAATATTAGCCCAAACAAAAAAGCTTGGGCTACAGAGAAAGTAAATTACTTTCTCCGTGTTATACCGGTGTCATGAGTTAGCTAGGCCATTAACGTAGACCCAACACATTTGTGTCTTTCCATAATGTCATAATTTATTGACTAACAATACATGCACTTTTGTCAGTGGCAGTTCACTGAATACTTGTGAGTCACCTCATAGTCATAAGTCAGGCACATGGAAGTTCTTTTATTCCAATCATAATCTCTGATATCTATAACACTCAAATCACACGTCACAGTTCACACAGTGACATATATGTTACAGAAAGGTTAAGGAAAGGTTAAGACAACCGCAGGGGTTCAGGAGGCTGAACTGAGAGCAAAAGCAGAGAGTAGATAGAATGCAAAGAGTCACTATAGGGTCCAGACAAATGGCAATTTCACAGTGTCAGCTTGGAGTGGTTTGTGAATAGTTGGCAAAGGCAGGAGAAACTGTGCTCTGCTGAAGTCTCAGAATAAGATTTTGAAGTTCCTCCCTGTGGCGATTTTCCTGGGCAAGGTTCATGATGAGGACTCAGGTGATAGGGTCAGGGTATTGCAATGTCCAGTTTTGGGATACATCTCCTTTTATGGGCCTTAAGTGAGGGGACTGCTTTATTCAGTGGTCTGATATGTTCTATAAGCTCAGTGGACCTGGTTTTTCAGATCAGAATTTGATAAGCCCATGCATCCATGTGCTTCTAATTAATTTGATAAGTCCACAGGTGGTCATTTTGATTAACACAGTTAATTTATTTATCAGTTTGTACGTTATGGCTGTGCCAGGCAGATGGTGGTTGTTTACTTGTACAAACAAGATTTAATCATTCCACCTCAGTCTTAATCTCAAAATGGAATATCTTATGGCAAACTACTGCTTTACAGAATGAAGTACTCAGGTTTAGGCATAGCCTGAAAACTGATGTTCAATATGTCATGGAATAACTCTGAGCAGGGCACAGCCTGCTCTCCACAGCTGAACTAGAACTATATTTGTTTGTTCTTTTCTCTTATTCTCACCCTGGTATAATAACTCTTTGTATTTGCTGACTCAGGATGTAATGAAAAGTAACAATTGCTCTTCAGAATGTTGGATTTGCAATCATCAGCTTATTTATAGGAGGGACAGAGGTCCAGCATTAAGGGGTATTTGGACAAATGAAACAGAATTAATTCAGAATTTACCTGCTGAGCTAATGCCACTTGCCTAAACTCAACATTTAAAGCTAACTTCCCACTTTACACCTTTGGACCTGACCTGATTAATATAGTTGGATACAATTTTAGTTATCTTAGAGATGCCAAATTTTAGAGTTGTGTTCTTGGTTCCAATGTTCACATCTTCAAAAGAAAAAAATTTTGTTATTTGTTGTTTTGCTTTTTTCCTTACAGCTGGGGTAACAACTCTAATTGAATGGCTCATTGGACTTGGAGGAAACATAACCTACAGTGCACTGACTGCCAATAACATTTTAGCAACCATGGTGGGGCGGGCATTGCCACCAAAACTGGACAAGACTTTAAATTGTCAGCACAATCTTTGGATTCATTAACCCAAATGGCGATAGATAATAAATTAGCTCTGGATTATTTGTTAGCTCAGAAGGATGGAGTCGGCGCTTTGGCCAACACCTCCTGCTGTTTTCTGGGCACAGAGAAACTAGAGCTGAAGAGATTTTGCAAGAGGCTGCTTGGCTTAAAATTATTTACCAAGGTAATGCCAATGACGTGGAAAATTATTAGAGATCCCTTGCCTAAACTCCCTGGTTCTTGACACCATTAAGACCTTTGTTTCCTGTGCTTCTATTCCCATTGCTGTCTTTTAACCTCCTTGTTAAATTTGTCTCTTCTGGATTACAACCATTTTGAGTTACAATAATAGTTATGCAGGACTTCCAACTGCTTCCTGCAGAAGATGACTTGCCTTTGACAGTCACCAGTCATTTAGAGCTTAGGGCCAGAGAGTTTTACTCCTCCAGGAGAAAGTCCTAACCCAGAAGAAGCTACAGAAGATGGACCTTCATTCCTCTATTCCCCTTAAAAATAAGGAAGATTAAGTCTTTGGGCAGGGGCGGGGGGCGTTGAGACAGGAGTATGGGTTAAAGTTTAATTTGGTAACTGTTGAAAGAAAAGGACTATACACTCTATACTTGAGGTAAGTGGTAGGAGAACCTTCCTAAACACATCCATTGTTTAACACAAACAACAAGAATCACTGCAAGCAGATCTGACCACACTGCTTGCCTGAAAGTAACCTGACCCTCATTTAGATGCTTTCACATGCTAAAAGATACACACAGGGTAGAAGAAAACACAGTACTATTTCCATGGAAGAATCTATCCTAAATAGGGCAAGGGGTTATATTACAAAGGAACAGGTGAGTATAGCTCCATCCATGGGGCTGTAGCAAGACACACCCATGCACAAGACACCATCCCTAGTTCATATGCACACAGGAATGCAAAATGGTAAGCACAGTAATAACATAAGCATAGCTTATGAATATGCTAATTTCTAACCCACAAACATATGCCATTCACCCTTTGATTTCCTTGCTACTCTGCCTGTGGGGTAGCAACCTTGTGGGAGACCAACCTCACACGTGACTGAGTCACACTCCCTGACTGGGTGCTGAGGCACTCAGTCACAGAAATGTGGCAGAGCTTCCCCCCCCTTCTTGGGTTCAAGGGATGGTGTCTTGTGCATGGGTGTGTCTTGCTACAGCCCCATGGGTGGAGCTATGCTCACCTGTTCCTTTGTAATATAACCCCTTGCCCTGTTTAGGATAGAATCTTCCATGGAAGTGCCTTGTGTGTGTCCCCTTCTCTTACTGTGCCCTTGGGTGTAGCCTACGCAGGTGTCAGTCAAGCTGCTGACCTTGGACATCATGAAGATAGACTCAGCCCACTGAAACCTGACCCCTTGCCTCATTTGAATGGCTTCTCCTCAATAAAAGGGGTCAGCGCATGCTCTTGCTCTCTCACTCTCGTCACAGTGACCCCAAAGAAAAAGGTATTTGTGTCACTTGTGTGGTTATTTTGCGCAGTCCAGTTAGCCCAGTTCACCTGGAGTGACCCCTGAGCCTTTTAGTCATGAGAACAGAAACCTGGCACACCTTGCTGTGTGAATCAATAAAATAAATAATTCTTACTTACCCTCTCTTTGTTGTGTTGGATTTTTATCCCATATAAGCTAAAGGACTCACATGGCCAGTGACACTAGAAATATCAGATGGGGGCTAGGGTTGTAACTCAGTGGGAGAGCGCTTGCCTGGAATGTGTGAGGCATTAAGTTCAATCCTCAGCGTGACATAAAAATGAATAAATAAAATAGAGGATTGTGTCCATTTACAACCAAAAAAAATTAAATAAAAAGAAATATCAGATGGGCTGAACATTGGATCAATGGTATTCATTCTATTAAGTGATTCAAATGAACAATTGGTATTATTTTAAGAGATGTAATCAATAACATTTGGCATGCATTTAAGGTCGAAATTCTAGGTAAATTAGGTATAGAAAGCAATGACAATCAGGTTAAAGATACCAGTTTTTAAAAAACATACAGCAAATACTAATTAGAATAAGATATAGTTCATGCTTTTATAAATGTATCAAAATATATTCTACTGTCATGTATAACCAAAAAGAACAAATTTTTAAAAACCTACAGCAAATGCCAATCAAATGGTAAATTGAAAGAGAAGGCTGACTGCTCTCGCCATTTCTATCTGACATTATATTTGAGGTTGTAGGCAGCCCAGTGAGCTAGAAAAACAGGTCAAAGGTATAAGATTGGAAAGGAAAAGAAAATTTTATTATTCAGAGGATTATTATAATCTTGGTAAAAAAAGCAAAATAACTGAAAATTGTTAGAATTAATTAGAGAATCTAGCAGTTTTGCTGGATATAAAATGAATGTCCCCAAATTAATTGAATTATTAATGCTGAAAATAATTAAAAAGTAAAATCACCATCCCTTTGTCTGTGCCCTGGTTTCTGTCAAATTGAGATAATAATGTAAGAAACATGCTCACCTGTCCAAACCCAAAGAATGGATTAAGAGACACAAGGTATAGCAAAAGCAAGGATTTTTGCTGATGGTCTTGCAAGAATGGGTGTCTAGGGGGAAGCAAGCACCCTCAGAGCAGTTATAACCAGCATTTTAAAATTATAATTAGTTATACATAACAGTAGAATGCTTTTTCAACACATCATACATAAATGGAGTATAACTTCTCGTTCTTCTAGTTGTACATGATGTCGAATTACACAGATTGTATAGTTATATATGCATATATTATAATAATGTCCGATTCATTCTATTATCCTTCCTACCCTCTTTCTAATCCAAACTACCTGTATTCTTCCCTAGCCCCTGCCCCCTTAGTGTGAATTAGCATCCACATATTAGAGAAAACATTCTACCTTTGGTTCTTTGGGATTTGGCTTATTTCACTTAGCATGATATTCTCCAGCTCTAGCCATTTACCTGCAAATGCCATCATTCCATTCTTCTTTAAGGCTAATATTCCATTGTGTATATAGACCACAGTTTCTTTATCTATTCACCTGTTGAAGGGCACCTAGGTTGGTTCCATAGTTTAGCTATTGTGAGCTGCTATAAACATCAATGTGGCTACCACACTGTAGGATGCTGATTTTAAGTCCTTTGACTTAAAAACCAAGGAGTGGGATTAACTGGGTCAAATGGTGGTTCCATTCTAAGCTTTCTGAGGGATCTCCATACTGCTTTCCATAGTAACAACCAGCGTTTTATCCCCTAGAGTGCAAGCCCCACCCCCACCCCCCACCAGTTCCTCATTGGCTGAGTAGTAATGTCTCCTAGATTTTACAGTCTCCTATTGGGTTCTTTAAAGAAATATGTCTTTGGTTGTCTCTACCTCTCTTTGTTCTCTTGTGGTAGAGAAAGTCCCCTTGGATTGAGTGCCTTTTGGCATTCTGCTGGTCAGGTCAGGACCCCTCCTTCTTACCTCCTCTTTGTCAAGAGGCTGTTAACTGCTTGTAAATTTTCATCCTGAAGGATCTGGAAAATAGGCTCCAGGGAACTTCCCTTATCTAACTATTAACTGTTTCCCTGCCTGCCCTCCTGCCCTACCCTAAATGAGCCCACCACCCCTATTCCTCAGTGACCTGGCCCTGCTAAACCCCATAAAACCCAGACCATTTTCCCCTCCCTCCATTGTTTAATAAAGCACCGTTGATCCGTTGAGTTCTGCCTCCATTTCTTTTTCTTTTTGTTTTCCATTTGCTTTCACATCCTCCTCTCCCTTCCAGCTGCCTTTTTTTACATCCCAAATAATTTTACATTTAAAAAATGTAATATTGGGGCTGGGGTTGTGGCTCAGCGGTAGAGCGTTTGCCTCACAGGTGTGAGTCCCTGGGTTCGATCCTCAGCACCACATACAAAAATAAACAAGTGAAATAAGGTTTTGTGTCCAACTACAACTAAAAAATTTTTTAAAAATGGAAAATTAATAATGTATTTTGAAAATGGACTACCTGACTTTCTTGCAATAACAACATTACCCTTATGTGATAAATGGAAGACTATAGTTGAGCATTTAAGAATCCGGGTTTGTAATCTAAATCCTGCATTAATTTAAATCCTTATTCCATCTGTTACTTGCCCTGTGCCTTAACTAATCAGTTAACATCTCAAAATCTTTACTTCCTTACCTGCAAAATGAGAATTGTTAAACTATTTAACCTAGATGTTATGACAATTAAATGAGAGGCTATATGAAACTACTTAGCACAGTGTCTGATGTATTTGTCCAATAAATGTTAATTTCTATTATTCATGAAAACCCATCTGAATCTAAAGTCATAGTAATGATGGGCCTAAAATTCCAGATGAAAATGATATAATTTCTGCAGAAAGAAAAAGAATCTTAAAAACAGCACAAAACAAAATACTGGACTGGAGAGTCACATTTGATGAATTGGTGTGCAAAAAGCATAAGCCCTGGGCTGGGGCTGTAGCTCAATGGTAGAGAGCTTGCCTAGCATGCATGAGGCACTGGGTTCGATCCTCAGCACCACATAAAAATAAACAAATAAAATAAAGGCATGCTGTCCATCTAAAACTAAAACTAAAATAATAATAATAATAATAATAATAATAATAATAATAATAATAATAAAATAAACATAAGCTCTGGGTTGATGCTGCTTGAGAAGCAGGTAGCAAAAAGAAATAAGTGAAAAGGCTGCCCAAGGAAATAATCTTTACAAGATAATGCTGTAGTAAAAATCAGGGGAAAGTGAGGGATGAGAGACGGGTAAGCAAGAAATGAAAGATGGAGACCAGAGATTCACACAAGAGTTTCTTTGTCAGAGCCGACAAATAAAGCCCATCTCTCTCTATAAGAGAGAGAGGCAAAACAGGCTTGGGTTCTGGGACTTTTGCAGAGGAGGCTCAGGAATCAGAGCCAGCTGGGTCCTAATGTGGGTGGTGAAGGGGTGGGTTGGTAGAGGGAGTGGGGAACCTTTCTCAGAAAGGCCCTTGGGTGGGAAAGTGAAACTTTTTCCTTAAAATGGTGACTATCACTTAAGATGGCTGTCCAGATGCTAAGCAAGGACCTTATATTCCCCCCTTTTTTGTTTTTACTGGGCTCCTTACAGAACAGGGATGTAGGTCAATCTTCTATAACTGCTTTCTGCTGGGAAGGGGTGGCATTTGAATCCCTCATTAGAGGTGTGGGATGTCATTGGAATGATGACGAAGGTTGAGTGGTGGAGGAATGATGTCCCTGGCAGCCCAATTTTGGTAAAAATAACATTCCTCCTGTAGGTACAAAGTTGCCTTTTCCAGCAATAAGAAGATCAAGGCCCCTTCGATTCTGCAGAACCACAGCAGCTGAAGAATCAAGCTGGGATTGTATGGTTAATATGGTTTGAGCAAGTTGCTGTAAGTCTTCTAGAGATTGGAATGCTAATTTCTGGTAATGGTACCCCTGGGAGGTAAGTGCAGAATGAGAAAGGAAGGCAAAAATTTAAAAGGGAAGGATAGTACTCACAGTTCTGCAGTGTCCTCATGGTCCTCAGAGACTGAAGGAAGATTGGGGTTCTGGCCTTGGAGAAACACAGCTTGAGAGGGCCTGTGGGTCTCAGTGTATAAAAGGGTGAAGAAGACTGTTTTAAATGGGAGTTATGAACCTAATATGGGATGCCCTCAAGGCGGGCTGCTGAGGGAGTGGTAAGAATGACCCGTTAGAGTTCGGTTCATTTTGTGGAGAATTGATAGGAGGAGGGGGGCCTGTGTGTGTGTGGGGGGGCAAAAAGTACTAGATCAAGCTGGGGTTATGGCTCAGTGGTAGAACGCTTGTCTAGCATATGTGAGGCCCTGGGTTTGATCCTCAGCACCACATAAAAATAAATAAATAAAATAAAGGTATTGCATGCAAATACTTCTAAAAAAAATATTAAAAAGAAAAAGTATCAGGTCTCCAGGAGACAGAGTGGGAGAAGAGGAAGAGGCAGAATTAGGCTTTTCCAGAGCAGCATTGCTGTATTGCCAAAGAATGTTCCTAATGTATGCAAGAAGGGGCCAGAAAAGAGGAGGAGCAAGGGATAGTGGAGAATCAGAGAGTAGTAAGCTGATCAGGGAGATAGGCCGTCCACATAGAAGCTCAAAAGGGGAGATGTTGAGTGGCTTCTTTGGGAGGGCTCGTAACCTAAGAAGAGCCAAGGAAGGAGTTTAGTTCAATTTAAATGTAATTCAAGAGATAGTAGACATTGAGGGAGGCTCCCTTTGCCAAAGTGAAGGCCCTGATGAGGGCAACAAGTTCAGCCTGCTGATATTGGGGAGGGGAGCTGCTTCCAAAACCGAGTTTAGAGAGACTATATCAAATCCTGCCGAAGAACTCCCTCCCGAATGAAGGAGGAGCCATCTATGAACCATGTGTATGTTGCCTGGAGCACGGGGCCTTCCTGTAGGTGGGAGGGATGTGGAAGAAGCTCCTCCAGAGTTTCAATGCATGAATGGATAAGAGGAGAAGAGGTGAAAGTGTCCTGAGGAGCAGGGAGGAGAGTAGCAGGGTTTAAAGGTGAACACGTGTGGAAAGTAAGACTGGGATCTTCCACAGGGAACCCCAAATGAGGCCGGTGTGTGGGTGAAGAAGAAGAGTGCTAGGTGAATGGGAGAAGGTGTGTGGTGATTGTCCTGGGCCCTCAGGCCAGGATCCAAAAGCAGTTCAAATCCCTGGAGGGGAGAGCAAAGCTGATGGGAGAATGTGATCAAGGATGGGGGTTTTTGAGACAGAAGTGAATGGGCTTGTGGTGTGAGGCAAAAGAAGGACTTGAAACATCCCAGACAGTAGGGTCCACCTTGGAAAGGGGTAATGGGAAGGCACTGGCAGACGGAATAGGGGATGGTCCTAAGATAAGGGTGAGGATCAGGGGAGCGGCAGATGAGTCTGGATGGAAGCATAAATGAAAGGAGAAGGAAAGCGTAGCCCCCAACTTTATGAGGATGTCCCTTCCCATAAGGGGAACAGGGCACTGTGAAATGACCAAAACGGAGTGAGTAAAAATTAGAGAGCCAAAAGCACAAACAAGGCTAGGTGTCTGTAAGGGTTGGTAAGGTTTACCCTCTATCCCAACAACAGAGGTCATAGAATGAGTGGTAGGCCCCCCAGAACTCCTTGAGGACTGAATAGGTAGCCCTGGTGTCTAGGAGGAAGGAGACAGGCCTACCTGAAATACACAGAGGTATCCTGGGTTCCCAAGGAGTGATGATGGTCGTGGTTGGGTGTTCAGGACCTGGGCCTCGTCAGTCCTCTGCACTCAGTCCCAATATTTGGAAAGGGGAATCAGAAGGGCCAGATGGCCAGGGGCCACTATAGGCTTGGGGATAGTCAACAGCCCAGTGTCCCTTCTGATGGCATTAGTACAAGGGCCCAGAGGCTTGTGAGGTCTAGGACATGTACGAGTCCAGTGACCCCTCTGACCACATTTAAAACAGAGTCTGGGAGGTTCCAAGGGACCCTTCCGTGGGCCAGTAGAATCAGGAACAGAAGCTAAGGCTGGATGGACAGCTAGACTGAGCATCTGATATTTCTGCTTCCGGGCCTTCTCTCCCATTATAGACCTTAAAGTCCACTTCCAGTGCCTCAGCTTGGGGAATAACCGCCCCCTCTTGAGGCGCCTTAGTTTGGCCTTATTGGAGGGGAAATTCTGGGAGAAAAAGTAGGTCATTAGTAGTTGTCTCACATCTGGAATTTCAGGTATTGTGAGATGGTCTAAAAATGTTGAAGGGTTTTCATTCTTATCCTGGAAGATTTTCTGGAGCCTTTCATAATTGATAGCCTTATGGGCTTCTTTTCTAAGTTCTGCCATGAGGCAAGTAATGAATCGGTTTCTACTAGTTACTCCTCCAGGTGAATTATTATTTTTTAAAAAATATTTATTTTTTAGTTGTACACAATACCTTTATTTTGTTTATTTATTTTTATGTGGTGCTGAGGATCAAACCCAGGGCCTGGCACATGCTAGGCAAGCACTCTACCACTAAGCCACAACCCCAGCCCCTCCAGGTGAATTATAATCCCAATTGGAGTCCCAATGAGGGACTGCTTCAGTGCCAATCAGATGGGCAGCGGAGGTCTGATGTATCTCATCAGTATAATTTCTAGCTTGGTCCCAAACTTGCCTGCACTCTTCGGGTAGGAGAGTTTGTATGGAGAGTGTTAGACAAGATCATACAGACATTGTGGAAGGCCAAATTAAATGACTGAGTCATATATTGAAACTCTTTGATATAGGACCTGAGCCACTTTTCTATATGTGAAAGATCTGACAAAAAGAAAGGCACTTGAACCTGAATTACACCATATTCCCCAGCCACCTCACGAAGAGGACACAAGAGTTGCAGGTTGGGCAGTGACAGCCCATGAGCATGTAGCAGGAGGAGAGAAGGACAGAGTGGTCAAGGGGAAAGTTGCTGCGGAGGCTTCATTAGAAAGAGAATTGTGGTATGGTCGGGGCTCATCTGCTGGGTTGAAGGAGAAGGAGTCCTGGGTAGGATCTTCTGTCCCTTTGGAAGCAGGTATAGGGGAGGTGAAAACTAAGAGGACTTGTGCAGGAGAGCAAGAGTTGCAGAGAGGGCTTGGAACATAGAGAGGAGAAGGCCGATATGTATGATCTCTTTCCATTTTCCCAAACGCTCACAATAGTTGAAAAGATCCCTGATAATATTGGGATCTAGAGTGCCATTAAGCAGCCATTTAGAGTTGTTATCCAAAGGATATTGAGGCCAGATCTGATTGCACAAGCAGATAAGTTTTGGGGGATTAGGTTTGGGGTTAGAGAGAGAGAGACTCTAGGTTAGCCAGGAGGCAGCCTAGGGGGCTATGGGAGGGAATGGATGAGGAGCCGTCCATGGTGAGACGTAGGAGGTGAGTTTAGAGGTGGGGCGTCCCCCAGTCTCTAGTATCACTTAGTCTAGAGGACGGTTACACTCAGGGTAAGTAATGACCACCTCTGGGTAAGCGTTGGGGCAGGAGCTGGTAGAGGCACTTGGGTGCTCAGCTGGGACTACTAGTAGGGGCAGAAGCCTATAGAAGGGGCAGAAGTCCCTAGAGATTAACCCAAGGTCAAGAGGTAGTCTCACCAGGAACAACTCCCAATCATGCTTGGTGTTTTTTTTCCAAAACCCAGGACCCAAATAAAAGACCACCTATAGACTTGTTCAACAATCAGCTGTAGCTGTGAAACCTGGGGCTGGGGGTGCCCCCCAATCACATGGTAACCCTGGGAGTGCTGGATGATCAACAGTTACTTCCTGGGACCCGTAGGTCATTTAGGTCGACTGGAGACAGAGGTCCTGAACCTGAAATGTCCGGTGATGAATGCAGAGAGGACATTCGGCAGAATGGAGGGTCTGGTCCCACGATAGAATCCAGATGGGGCCCAGGGACGCTCAGTGACCCTTGAAGAGGGGGATGGGCACACTGGGGATCCTGATCCTGGGTTTTGGGATGAAATGAAGGGAAAGCAAGGAACAAGAGATGGTTAAGTGAGAAATGAAAGAGGGAGACCAGGCAGAGATCCACACGAGAGCTTATTTGTCAGAGCTGACAAATAAAGGCCATCTCTCTATAGGAGAGAGAGGCAAAACAGGCTTGAGTTCTGGGACTTTTATGGGGGAGGCTCAGGAATCAGAGCAGGTGGGTCCTAATACAGGCAGTTAGGGGTTGGGTTGGTATGAGGGAGTAGTGAACCTTTCTCAGAAATGCCCTTGGGCGGGAAAGTGAAACTTTTTCCTTAAAATGGCGGCTGTACTTAAGATGGCTGTCCAGATGCTAAGCAAGGACCTTATATCTATAAAAACAAAAAAGGGAAGAATATTGGCATCAGATCAATATTGACATCAGATCCGCCATTTTAAGTCGGGAGCCATTTTTATCTAGGGATTCCTAAGTTTCGATTTAGGAGTCATTTTATTCAGGGATTCCCAGGTTTCAATTTAAGAGCCATTTTATCTGATATCCTGAGGCACTGCTGCTTAATCTCGCATAAGAACATGTACCTGTTAAAGGGTCGACCCCACCCCAGCCCATGACATAACCCCTAAGCATGCTTGTGAAATTCCCCTTGTGGGCTATAAAGCTGCCCTGTGAGTGCTGACAGGCTGCTGCTCTCCTCGGAGGGACAGCCTTGTCAGTTTGCTCCATGCTCTGACAATAACTCCCTCCAGTAGGATTCCTGTGTGTGGTGTGGTCCTTGGACTTTGCGAGTGTCATGAGCATCAGAGGTGGGCACTTTGAATGGTTAGCTCTCTGGTTAACAAGTCCTGGGTATCTCCAGCACTGGTGATACTGGAGGGGCTGAAACATTTACATTCTAGTTGGTAAATAGGCCCCTCTGAGCTTCTGACTGTCTCTTTACTTCCCTTAACCTTAGGACCTCCCAGGGTTACACTAATTAAAGGGGATCTCCATTCTTTGTTACTTTCTACTGGTCTTTTAACTATGTAATTTTACTTGCAGTTTTTCCTCTTTGGGCATCTTTTTAAAATAAAGTAGGATTTAATCATCTTTAATTTATACTCTACTTTTATACTAATATTGAAACTGGGGGATAAAAGGCAGTCAATGTAGATAATAAATAATTGGGTCTGATCAGGAAGATGGGGGCTGGTTGGAAAGGAAAGAAATCAAATGCTGACATCTCCAAAGCCCTTCCCTGCCTCCTCCAACTTGATGCTAAGATAACCTGCCCCAGGAATTGTTCCTCCCAGCAGGGAGTTAGAGTTGTTACTTAATGCCTCTTAGGCTGGTCTCTTCCCTACCCCTAAGCAGCCTCATTCAGCTCTGGAATCCACCTTTTGGCCACTGGTCACCTATGCAGAATGGGAGAGGAGAGAGGTCAGATAAGGGGAGAAGGAGAGCAGGAGAAAAGGAAATCTAAAACGTATAAAAGGGACAGGACACCCCCACTTCTTTGGATATCCATCTCTGGGGCCCCTTCTCTGTGGAGAAGTCTATCTCTGTTCTATCCTTAAAGTAAAAGTTGCTTTCTACGCTTCTCTTGGCATTTCTTGAGTGTTCAATCTTCACATCTGGGGAAACGGAACTCGGCCCTGATTGATTTTCATCACCACGTTATCACTATCATATCTGAAGGATTTGGAAACAACCACCCCCAGGGAGAGAAGAAGAACAATGGGCTCTGAACTTTCACAATTTCCCATTCTACATCTGTTTCCCTGACTGCCCAGGGACACACTCTGCTATGAGTAAGTCTCACTAAACCCCATAAAACTCACACCCTTATTGTGACCAGTTGCCATTTTCTCTTTTGAAAATGTGCCACTGTGCTGCTTAATAAAACATTGCTGATCTACTGAGGTCTGTCTCTGTTTCTTTTACTTTCTCTTTCATGTGCTTTCAATATGTATCTCAATATTAAATATTATTTATTCTGCCTGACTCGGCCTTATTTTTTTGTTCATTTTGTTTCACTGTTTGACATTTTTGCAGCGCTGGGCCTCGTGCATCTTAGGGAAGCGCCACATTCCCTGCTCCATCCCTGCCTTTTATTTGAAGAGTTCAATAGCATTTACATTTAGTATATTTACTGGTAGGAAAAACTGTTAGGTAGGCAAGCTCTTCCCTTCCCCCTCCCCTTTCACTATGGCTGAGGATGGGGACTTTCCATCTGGCTGTAGAAACCTGAAATGGCCAATCAGAAGCTGACATGGCAAGGGACCCCAACCACCACGGGTTCCCACCTGCAGAAACAGTCGCCCTGTCAACTCAATCAGCCCTGACCAACCCCTTGTAGGCACAGTCCCCCTAAACTGGGCTCGGCCAACCTGCTGTCTGTAGCTGCAAGTTAGATGGCCTAGGCCCTCCTACTTCTAGTTTCCTTTATAGCCTTGTGCTTGCCTTTCCTGCCTGTGACTTCCCCAGCCTTCGTCCTTTCACGGACCCTGAATCTCCCCCAGGAGCACCTCCCAATAAGCCTCCATTTGGTGCCTCATTCTTGTTCCATGGTTCCTGATCTCACGCACCCCCTTTCTGCTTTACACTAACTCTGCCACTTTGCTACTAGTTTTCTGTCTTTGTTCCTCAGTTCCTCCATTAGGGCTTGCACTTGTGTTAAATTCATATTTTCTAGTGTGCCCTCTGAATTCTCTTCTTGTTTCTTTTTCTACATATTTTTTAGCTATTTTCTTAGGGGTGGTAGTCTTGATGATTTATTTTAATATCTTCATTTATGACAATCTAGCTCAGATTAATATTAACTTAATAGTGTACAAAACATTTTCTCCCCTGTAGCTGTTACCTGCCCCTTTATGCAGTTACTGTCACAAATTCTGTATTTATTTTATTTATTTATTTAATTGTAGTTGGACACAATACTTTTATTTTATTTATTTATGTGTGGTGCTGAGGATCAAACTCGGGGCCTCACAGGTGCTAGGTGAGTGCTCTGTTGCTGAGCCAACCCCAGCCCAGAAATTCTGTATTTCTATATAATGTGACCATCAATATGATCTATCCTTATTGTTTTTTCAAGTGGTCTTTTAAATGAGAAAAGAAAAAGAGGAATTGCAAACAAAAACGTATGCAGGTATTATCTTTCATGTTTATCTGTATAACTATCCTTTACCACTATTCTTCATTTCTTCATGTTTATTAAATCATCATTTATCTAATGTTCTTTCATTTCAGTTTAAAGGATTTCTTCTGAATTTGAAGCAACAAATTCAGTTTTTGTTTACCTGAAATGTGTAAATTTGACCTTTATATTCAAAAAATAGTTTTATAAGAGACAGAATCCTTGGTTGACTTTTTTTTTTCTCTTAGAACTTTGAAAAAAATATATGTATACATAAATATATGATTCCTATCTCTGGTCTCCATGGATTCTGGTAAGAAATCATGTTATTCTTTTTGTAAATATTCTTTAAAAGGATCATTTTATAAGGCTGAATAGTTTTATAACATAGAGATACATGGATTGAGAATTCCTAACTTGAAATCCAAAACACTTCACATTTTTAATTTTTAAGGGCTGACATGATGATACAAGTGGAAAATTTCACACCTGACCACATATAACAGGTGAAAGTCAAAAGGCAAGCATACTCAAAATATTGTATGGAATTATCTTCATGCTGTGTGTACAAGACGTGTACAGAATATAAATGAATTTGGGTTTAGACTTGGAATTCATCCCCAAGATATCTCATGGTATATATTTAAGCATTCCCAAATCCGAAATCTGAAATACTTTTGACATGAATCATTCCAGATAAAGGGTATTCAACATGTATCAATTTTTTAAGTTTTTCCTTACGTGTTTTAATTTCTTGTAAAAACTTATGAAGACACATGTAAATCCTACGTGTACCTTTTCTGTGTCCCTTTCAGCATGACCTTCAGCAGAATGAGTGGACATACAGGTCAGTAGCCATAAGCCAGCAGGTAGGGGTGAGCAGTGGAGAAAGGATGGTGAAATGACATTAGGAGAGCCTCCTATGAGAGAGGCACCAAATAGCCAAGGTATTTTGGAGCTACTGACATGACAAACTAGTTACCCTGAAGTCTGCATTTCGGTGCCTCCTATTCCTCCTTGTGACTGGAAATGACTGGCAGAATTTTGGCTACTTTTAAATGGCAGGGAAGGCACTTAAGGTCTCAAGTTCACCCTTGTCTGGACTGAGGTTGCTGTTGTGTAGCCTTTTTAAATTTATTTTTTTTTCCTTTGGTATTAGCTTTATTGAGATATAATTCACCTACCATACAATTCACCCATGGAACGCATGTGGTTCCATGGTGTAGGAGTATATTCATAGGGTTGTACAACCATTACCACAGTCAATGTCAGAAAATTCTCTCCTCACAAAAAAGAAGTATCCAGTAGCAGTAACCCTTTATCCCCTTTAGATTTTCCAAATATTAGATTTGTGAGATATATAAAGGGACTTTCAGTTGAGGTAAAGTTGGAAGAAAGAACATGTGTAATTTGCTCCATACCAGTATAATTATGAGATCTTTGGTCTTTCATCTTAACTTTCTTTTGCTTAGATTTATCATAATGTACATATGGTGATATGGTAAAGATTAGGTAGGTTAATACAGTGTGCTTAGAACTCACCTGGATATGGTAAGAACTCCAAAATTCCTAGCTATAAATATCATTCCCATATCTATTTTTTTCTGAGTACAACTAGATGATAAAAAGAACAAGTTATTAAAATTTTCAAAATTTAGTTATTTTGCATAAAAATTTATGTTAACCTGTAATGAGTTTATCATTTTTATTATAAAATGATTCACACATAAACATTTTTAAAGTTCTGTTTTAATTTCTAATGTAGTAAATATTGGTGGATGTAACCTACTAAATAATAGCTTTTGAGACTCCTTCATAATTTTTAAGAATAAAAAGGAGCCCAAAGACTAAAATGTTTGAGAATTGTTAAAATATATCTGTATGTTTCAACAGAAAAACTACAATACAAAACTGCATATGGGCCAAATTGAGAATATGATTCTATATACAGTAAAAAATGGCTTTGTACTTTTAAATGAGGTGGGTATTATGACTCCTTAGAATATGACAGGAGATGTAGAAGAACTAAAAGTATTAGATTTATTCCAAAAAATCAAGTGACAAATTATTTTAATTTACAATGATATGATAAATACATGTTAAAGAGGGTGAACTATCTTAAGCGTCTGATTTAGAATTCTTAAGACGAGGCTCACCATCCAAAATACTAGAGAAATTCAAAGCACTTGAGACAGTTGATTGTGCAAAAGACAAAACAGGAAGCAAAGAAGCATGAAACACTCAAAGTCCTAATGGTGTGAAATGAGTCTTAAATCCTGAGGTTTACAGAACTCAGCACATAGGGGACTGTCAAGGAATGCTGTGACCCTGTTTTCATTGTTACATGTGAAAGGCAAGAGCAGTTAAGGAAAATCAGGAAGAAAACTGGCTTCTTTGACAAAAAGAAAAGAACCGGTTTGGTCTCTTCCCAAAGCATGGCTTCAAGAAATGCCACTATTTTCAACATGATGAAGAAAAGAAGTAAAAACAGTAGGAAGGTGGCAGATTTTTGATTTACATAGAAAAGGTCATCACAGTGAATTAGCAGAAAGCTACCATTAGAGCCATACGCCTGTCTTTTTTAGTAGACAGCATAATTTAGAGGAAATATAGAAGGACATCTAGAAAGGGTTCCAGGAAGTTTTTGTTTGTTTGTTTGTTGTTTTGTTTTTTTAAGTTTGGAAAAGGAATAATGAAGAAAACTAGGGGGGCAATGAGATTCTCCAGCTTGAAAAAGACTGTTTTCTGCTCAGTTGCCTTTGGATTTCCTGACATTGCCCTACATAGGACTCTTGTTAAAAAGGGGTTGTCCCCTACACTGAGGGCTGCCCAGGAAAACAAAAGTTTAAAGCACAACCTGAGGATTTGGTTTGCACGGGCAGAGCCATATCTTATGTTCTTAGTTCTTTAAAACAGAATAAATGTGCTTGGGATGTGACTGACACTGCAAGAAGAGCAACAGTACTCTCTTTTGTGAAATCCAAGCCAGAAGAAACCATTACAAACAAACAGCTTTTCATTCCATTTGTGGTTGGCTCAGGTTCCCCTCTGTGTTGCCCCAGAGATCCTTTTAGTACCCAGGTTTCCATCTTCCATTTGTGTCCCCTTGGGGTCCTTACTATGAGGCTAATTGACTCATCTGTCACCCATTGACTTAACACATGGAACCCTTGACTCCTGACACCACTCACCTACTCCACACCACCTCCTCACTGCAGAAGAGGATCTGGAAGCCTGTTTTTTTCTTTTAAACACATTTATTTATTTATTTATTATGTGGTTCTTAGGATCGAACCTAGTGCCTCATACATGGTAGGCAAGCACTCTACCACTGAGCCACAACCCCAGCCTGGAAGCCTGTTTTCAAAGGCACTTCCAGAAAAGTGTCCGGATACTACCATATCTATTATTATTATCCAATAATGGTCGTCTCTTCTATTTCTACAGAGATGGATCTAGAAGTTATAGAGTGCTTCCATAGATATTTAGAAAGTATTAAGAAAATGTATTTTCTTCACCTGATACTCAGAATCACTGAGGTAAATATAATTATTCCCATTGATTGGTGAGGAAATTGTGGTCCTCGTACAGATCCTGGTCACAGAAACAATAAAATAGAGAGCTGCAGCCTGAATCCAAGTTTTCTGGCTATATCTGCAGAGGCCTTTCTATTCCAGCCATCAGAAGTCCTTATTTATTTTACTTAATAATGAATATTTACATCCTGGAAAGATAGCCTTCCCTGCTTTATAGAGAGCAAGGCTCTCACTTTAATCTCATGTTGTTCTTTGATTTGTTTTGTTTTGTTTTAGGAAGACATGTTGGCAGGTGAAACATTCAAGCTGGGCCTTCTGGATGAAATTGTGAACTCCAGCCCAGTAGAAGCAGCCATCAAGTTTGTCTGGAGAATTTTAGGTAAGAAGATAGTTTCACAGATTGGAAACAAGATATTGTCCATTTTAATGAAAAAAATTTTAAAATATCTTATGGGACATTCATGTGATAGTATACAACAGGACTTAAAAATGAATGTACCAATATGGTATAAAACCCATGATATATGTATTGTATTATTTAGTGAAAAAAAAAATCACTTGTGGTCGTTTGCCACTGTTTTCATAAAAAGGGGTGATGGGATAGAATGTATTATGGGGAGAGTGGATAAGTGTAACTTCTGGTCATTGAACTATAGGTGCTTTTTTATTTTGAGACAGCATCTTGCTAAATTGCCCAGGCCAACCTCAAACTTGTGATACTACCACCTCAGTCTCCAGAATCTCTGGAGAAGATTTTTTTTTTCTTTTTGGTCATGAGTTTTTTCTAAGTGTGAAATAGAATTAAAGTTGAAACAAATGAAAGACAGAATGCCTTCGCGCACGCGCACACACACACACACACACACACACACACACACACTGCAATCAGTAGAAGCCAGACTCTGTAACTCCCCACAGTAAGCTGTGGGCCTCTGGAGTTCCTGTCTCTGGAACTTCTGCTGCATTCCTTGGAGTGCTTAGAGTTCCTTTTGTGGCATGGCTGAAGTTTGCTTGCTCATTTGCTTGATTTTTAACGGTTCCTTTTTAGTCTGTGGAGGTTGTGAGCTCTAAATGAGCAAGGACCAGGGAGGAAAAAAATCCCAGAATAAATAATTGGGAGGAGTGTTGGGCCACAGGCAGGATGGAGTGTGTGCTGGTCTCCCGCTTGGTGGCAGCAAAAGCTCAGGGTTATTCCAGGGTTTTCCTGGGGAACCCTCATTGTTTTGCTGACCCAGGCCAACACTCTCTTGAAGTCTTTTTTTGTTTTGTTTTGTTTTTTTTTTTTAATTTTTTTTTTATTGGTTGTTAAAAACATTATAAAGCTCTTGACATATCATATTTCATACATTAGATTCAAGTTGGTTATGAACTCCCAATTTTACCCCAAATACAGATTGCAGAATCACATCGGTTACACATCCACATTTTTACATAATGCCCTATTAGTAACTGTTGTATTCTGCTACCTTTCCTATCCTCTACCATCCCCCCTCCCTCCCCTCCCATCTTCTCTCTCTACCCCATCCACTGTAATTCATATCTCTCCTTGTTTATTTTCCCATTCCCCTCACAACCTCTTATATGTAATTTTGTATAACAATGAGGGTCTCCCTCCATTACCATGCAATTTCCCTTTTCTCTCCCTTTCCATCCCACCTCATCTATCTATTTAATGTTAATCTTTTCTTCCTGCTCTTCCTCCCTGCTCTGTTCTTAGTTGCTCTCATTATATCAATGAAGACATTTGGTATTTGTTTTTTAGGGATTGGCTAGCTTCACTAAGCATAATCTGCTCTAGTGCCATCCATTTCCCTGCAAATTCTATGATTTTGTCATTTTTTAGTGCTGCGTAATACTCCATGGTGTATAAATGCCACATTTTTTTTATCCATTCATCTATTGAAGGGCATCTGGGTTGGTTCCACAGTCTAGCAATTGTGAATTGTGCTGCTATGAACATCGATGTAGCAGTATCCCTGTAGTACGCTCTTTTAAGGTCTTCAGGGAAAAGTCCAAGAAGGGCAATAGCTGGGTCAAATGGTGGTTCCATTCCCAGCTTTCCCAGGAATCTCCATACTGCTTTCCAGATTGGCCGCACCAGTTTGCAGTCCCACCAGCAATGTACAAGAGTACCCTTTTCCCCACATCCTCTCCAGCACTTGTTGTTGTTTGACTTCATAGTGGCTGCCAATCTTACTGGAGTGAGATGGTATCTTAGGGTGGTTTTGATTTGCATTTCTCTGACTGCTAGAGATGGTGAGCATTTTTTCATGTACTTGTTGATTGATTGTATGTCCTCCTCTGAGAAGTGTCTGTTCAGGTCTTTGGCCCATTTGTTGATTGGGTTATTTGTTTTCTTATTGTTTAATTTTTTGAGTTCTTTGTATACTCTGGATATTAGGGCTCTATCTGAAGTGTGAGGAGTAAAAATTTGTTCCCATGATGTAGGCTCCCTATTTATTCTCGAAACACTGGCCAGAGCAATTAGACAGACGAAAGAAATTAAAGGCATAAAAATAGGAAAGGAAGAACTTAAATTATCACTATTTGCAGATGACATGATTCTATACCTAGAAGACCCAAAAGGGTCTACAAAAAAACTACTAGAACTAATAAATGAATTCAGCAAAGTGGCAGGATATAAAATCAACACGCATAAATCAAAGGCATTTCTGTATATCAGCGACAAAACTTCTGAAACGGAAATGAGGAAAAACACTCCATTCACAATATCCTCAAAAAAAATAAAATACTTGGGAATCAACCTAACAAAAGAGGTGAAAGATTTATATAATGAAAACTACAAAACCCTAAAAAGAGAAGTAGAAGAAGATCTTAGAAGATGGAAAAATATACCCTGTTCATGGATAGGCAGAACTAACATCATCAAAATGGCGATATTACCAAAAGTTCTCTATAGGTTTAATGCAATGCCAATCAGAATCCCAACGGCATTTCTTGTAGAAATGGATAAAGCAATCATGAAATTCATATGGAAGAATAAAAGACCCAGAATAGCAAAAGCAATTCTAAGTAGGAAGTGCGAATCAGGCGGTATAGCGATACCAGACTTAAAACTATATTACAGAGCAATAGTAACAAAAACAGCATGGTACTGGTACCAAAACAGGCGGGTGGACCAATGGTACAGAATAGAGGACACAGAGACTAATCCACAAAGCTACAACTATCTTATATTTGATAAAGGAGCTAAAAGCATGCAATGGAGGGAGGATAGCATCTTCAACAAATGGTGCTGGGAAAACTGGAAATCCATATGCAACAAAATGAAACTGAATCCCCTCCTCTCGCCATGCACAAAAGTTAACTCAAAGTGGATCAAGGAGCTAGATATCAAATCAGAGACTCTGCGTCTGATAGAAGAAAAAGTTGGCTCCGATCTACATATTGTAGGGTCGGGCTCCAAATTCCTTAATAGGACACCCATAGCACAAAAGTTGATAACAAAAATCAACAAATGGGACTTACTTAAACTGAAAAGTTTTCTCTCAGCAAGAGAAACAATAAAAGAGGTAAATTGAAGTCTTGTTTTCTTGTGAGTGTGGCTCCAGCCAGTTACTGTTCCAATGCACTGGTAAGGCTTGCAATGGAGAGGGCAGGAACTGTGGGGGTAGAATCTGGTAGCTTCTAAAGAGTTGGCAAGTTCTCACCCAAGTGAAAGTGGACTCCCTGCTGTCCTCTGCCTCCAGGCTGTCTTCACTGGGTCTGCCCACAGAGCTTCCTGAGGGGGCTGCTTGTTTTGTTAGAAGTCATTTGGTTGACTCAGAGCAAAGGCTGTATACAATTGGGGGTCCTTATATTATTCTTTGCACTGGGGCTCAAGGTATACCCAGGTCGAGATTCACTCCTGTGGTTTGTTGTTGTAGAAACCTCAATTTCAGTAGCAAGTTCTTTTCTTCAGTTGATTTTCTTAGATTCTGAGTTGAGAGTCAAGGTACTTTAAGAAATAGATGAGGATCATGGTCTAGTGCAGCACCCACACAATGATTGGGTTTAGTTTTTACGCATTTGAGTTTTAAATTGATTTTTATTAATAAAAAATACATTTATAAAGCGTAAAATGATGTTCAATCTCAGAAACTGCATATTTTGTCCACTTGGTGGCATCCAAATATCAAGGTATCATCTGCTTTAAAACTTGGAAATTCATATAACAGTCATGACTTTTGACAATTTAAAATTATAATCATGAAGAGTATATAGAGATATGTAAAGTTTCTTGTGATACAAAAATGTTTAAAATATAAATTTTCACAGCTAGGCATGTAGCTCAGTGGTAGAGCCTAACGCCCCTCGACAAAAAAGCTATCTTTATCTATATGCATATATACATTTATATGTATTTTATAATTTTAGCTACATAGCCCATGTATGAATGCACCCAGGAATTGAGAGGAAATAGGAACAAAAAAACAGATGGTTTTCTCCAAAATCTTCTTAAACAGTTTTGCTTGTGTTTTTTTTCAATTTCTAGCATGCAATGTGTTAATTTCCCCCAAACATTTCTACATCATTTTTGCTTTTTTAATACTTTTTCAGCTGTATGTGTTTATTTATTTTCTGTAGATCTTAATTGGCTTCTCTTGTGATTCTAGAATCAAGCTGTTTTCAAATATATCTCAGAATGCCCCCTCAGCTTCACTGAGGTGTAATTTCCACACAATAAATTCATCCAAATCAAGTGTAGAGTGGTGAGTGTTGATAACAGTTCACAATCGTGTGCCCCAGTGCCACACCGAGGTAGAGCTCTGTCACCCCAAGAAAATATCCTCAAGACACTTTCTGGTAGGTCCCCTTGTCTTTCCCTTGGCCACAGGCAACCATAGACCTGCCTCTTGTCATTGTGTTTTTTTTAATGTTTTGTAGAATTTCATGTAGATGAAATCCTGCATATAGAATATTGTATTTGCACATGGCCTCTGTCACTTAGTGTAATGTTTTCAATATTCATCCTGTATCACATGTGTTAATATTTGGTTACTTTTATGACTAAAATATATTTCATAATATGGGAAACCCACATTGCTTTATCTGTTTATCCATTGATGGATGTTAGGTAGTTTTCACTCTGGATCTTCATCATTCTTCATAGACCTATATTATTGTTTCCTTTTGGTAAATAACTGAGAATTGTATTGCTGGTGTAAGGTAAGTGTATACTTAACTCTGAAATGCTTTTTAAACCTGATTAATAAAAAACATTCGTGATTTAAAAGTCACTGTTTTTTGTAAAGCAAACCAAAAAAAAAGAAAAGAAAAATATGGAAATATGGGGTGTGATTAAGTTTAAATAAATTCTTATTACATTGCTTATAACATATCCTACCACGATTAGAGCAAAGGTATTCACATTTTTTACTTACTATTTTCTATTCTTGGTAATTTACTATGGATGAATAATCATGGACGTACATAGATTTGAGCCTTTATCTTGATCATTGAATCTTTATCATTGTAAAGTATTAGAAACAACTCGCATAACTAATTTTAGGGCATTAGTTACCTAAAAGTTATTTTCCTTTCTTTTTATGCTCCCCTGATTTCCTCTTTTTTTTTTTTTTCTTTGTTTTTAAATGTGGCTATTAGTGTGTGGTCATTGGGCAAAACAATCTTAATGAAACGATTCCATTCAGGTATTAAAACTTCCATTTTTTTAGGAAAATTGAAAAACCTGAGAAAACACTTATTTATAGTCTTAGGAAGAAAACACCCATATAGAAAATTCCATAAATGTCTGTCTGTATGCCTGCTTCCAAAAAGGAATCACAGTGAGAAGATATAACACATTTCTTACAGATGTTGTGTTGGAGTGATAGATAATGAATAGCCTTGATTTTTTTAAATTAATACTTTCCTAATATCTGAGTCATTAAATTGAACAAATGGAAAAAGGGAGGCCTGGCCAGTGTGCAGGGGTGCTATCTCATAGGGAAATGGGTTCAGGATCATTGCAGGAGACTTGGATTCTATTCTTAGCCTGAGCCATGTGGACCACAACAAATCTTTTGGGAGTCTTTGGACAAAAGGAAAGTGCTCCACAAAATTAGTTGGTTTCAGGCCTCTTTCTAGGCCCTACGGTGGTCAGGCTCCCAGGGTTTGGTCTTATCACAACCTGAACCTTCACCCTCTTTGTTTTAAGGCTAGTGACTAGAATCTTATGGAAAACTCTAGGGCCTTTTACTATTATTTTTGAATGAGTAGCCATGTTTGAAATCCTATGATATCATGGTGCTACATTGTCATAGATAAATGCTAGAGATATAAGGTAGAGAAATAGGGCTGATCAACAAAGGACCAACTCAGAGAATCTTATCTATACTTGCCACTTACTGTCTCACAAAATGCCTAGGTATTTTTTTTCTTTCATTTTCATCTGAGGCTTTATGATTTCCCTATTTTCTATTCTTGGTAATTTACTATGGATGAATAATCTTTTTATGCTCCCCCGATTTCCTCTTTTTTAAAAAAATATTTATTTAGTTGTAGATGAACACATAGTATCTGTATGTATTTTTATGTGGTGCTGAGGATTGAACCCAGTGCCTCACACATACAAGACAAGCACTTTACCGCTAAGCTACAGCCTCAGCCCCTTTTCCTTTGTTTTTAAATGTGACTATTAGGGGTCATTTGGCAAAACAAAATTACCAGGCTGGCAAATTTGGTATGTTTCCACAAAATATTAATACCTTAATTAATTAATATTAAATACATATGATTCATTATAAATAAAAATATACATGTGTGCAAATCTATATTTCTATGAAACTAGCGCAATTGTCTTGGCGTGGAACAATCATTCTCTAACTTGACTGTTGTCAGAATCTCTTGGATGGCTTAAAACCCAAACTGCAGGGCTCCACTTGTGGATTTGCATCTCTCTGGAATGCCAAGGTGACATTAATGTTGTGTTCTGGAGACCACACTTTGAGAACCACTGAGGCAGGGAACACAAGGGTAGGAATGGAGATGGCTTTTCCTGGTTTTGACTTTTTCCGCGTGGCATGCAAGTACTACCTATAGTCTTAAAATATTGGTCAGTCATGAAAAGCATGGTTTAAAAACCATATGACTTTTGTGGCATGTGAAAGGTATCTCAGTTTAAATGATATATGTACATATTTCAATTTCCCTTTTTCCATTTGTAAACGTATTCCATTAATTCACCCTATTCCCACACTGAAATGTTGAGCTAAAAAAAAAAAGGAAAAGATTAAGAAGAATTATTTATTACCTTTTGCATCCTATAGGCAAATCTATAGGAAAGGGAATTCCCAATGGTCATGGTTCTGGTGCTTTTGAAGCCATTTATGGTGGGAAAGGAGTGTAGGAGGTTAAATAACTGTAGGTTTCTCTAAAAACCTAATGCAGAATCTTAGAGAGTTGACTACGGAAGCTAATTAGCTTCATACATCTTAATAGTCTTGTTATATGAAGCCTTCCAGACTGCTGTGCCACATTAGATTTAATGAATGCAGAATTACTTGGCCAAATCAGATTGCATTGGCTCACCTGGGAAGGGGAAGGCCTTATAAAATGTCCTGTCTTTGCACTTCTATGTATCTGGCAGCCTGCTTGTTCCCGAGCTAAGAACTGAGCTCTGTGTGCAGGCTTCTGGTCTAAGCTGAAAGAGAGTACTGTTCTTCAAAGACCCAGAGCCTGTCCTTCCCCAGCAGGGATGGGCCCAGGAAATGGGCAACTGGGAGCCTCAACTTGGGAAGCTGAGCTCTGTGTCTCTGTAACAAACACTAGTCCTATAGCTGTGCTGGGCTGTGTTAATCGTTTTTAACAACTCTAATTCTGCCCAAAGACTTTGGTCTATTTGTTCATTTGGATTTTGTATCTTTTAAGAACTCTCAATGAAGCTTGGTTGTAGCTGAGTGGTAGGGTGTTTGCATAGCATGTGTGAGGCCCTGGGGTCCATCCCTAGCTCCACAAGAAATAGAAAGTAAAGTGATAAAGTGTTTTTTAAAATATTTATTTCTTAGTTATAGTTGGATGCAATATCTTTCTTTTATTTTATTTTATTTACTTTTATGTAGTGCTGAGGATTGAACCCAGGGCCTGGCACATGCTAGGGGAGTGCTCTACTGTTGAGCTACTACCCCAGCCCTGATGAAGTGTTTTAATCTCTTGCTCTACCCTCACCCCTGGCAAATGATTATGTTCTTTGTACATTGTATTTCACCTGCAAGTTCAATTTTAAAAAATTAGTGGTTTCCTTGGTCTTTCTCTTTGCTTTTGCTCTTTGTACTCTCTGAGAACATTTATTTGATTTATATGACCCTGTCTCATTAGAAGGCTCAGTGCATGTCCACATGGATCCTCTTGAGGTATTACATATGCCCATGTGGGTGACCCGCCCTGAAGTCTGTGACCGTACAGCTGTTCTGTCCTTTGCAGAACCCCAAGGATGCACACAGCCTGCTGCTTATCAGGGTTAGAGAGGAGACAGCCCTTTGTGTCTGAGGAAAGGGTTTCACTGAATTGCATGTGAGTCTCAGTAGTCTAGGCAAGGAGAATCTTTTCCTATCAGGTTAGCACAAGGGATCAGGGAAAATTATCACCTTAATTTCTTCCTTCAAAAGTATAATTCACTTATGTTTTATCAAAACTTGAATATACTTCAACCCTAGAGGACTTTATAGAGTGAAGACAAAATTAAGGGCAGGTACAGGGGTGTCACCTATAATCCCATCTACTGGAAGGCTAAAGCAGGAGGAAGGCAAATTTGAGGCCAGCCTCAGCAACTTAAGGAGACTCTGTCTCAAAATAAACAATAAAAAAGGACTGGGATGGGCTGGGGTTGTAGCTCAGTGGTAGAGCACTTGCTTCACAGGTGTGAGGCACTGGGTTCAATTCTCTGCACCGCACATAAATAAATAAAATAAAGGTCCATCGACAACTAAAAAAAATAAAAAGAAAGAAAGGGCTGAGATGTAACTCAGTGGTAGAACACCCTGGGTTCAATCCCCAGCACCACAAAATAAAGAGAAAAAAAAAGAATTTAGAAAAAGTTAATGTGAATGAACTATGGAGAGAATTCAGTTATTAGTACACTTGAATCACTATGTAGTTCCTATTGTCCCCATTCTCCTGCACAGCTAATGTAGGCTTGCTGACTTTTACCTTTTATTAGATAAGTTCCAGTGTGTGACAGTGTATTTTCTTGATTACAGTTGTGTCATAACATTATTTAAAGACTTACTAAAATCTAAAATTGATGTTAATGAACGTAGTCAGTGGAGAACAAAGTTAAAGAACACCAAGTGGATAAAGAAGAAACGTTCCAACCAACAGTGGTCTGAGTTCACCAAGTGTAGAATAACTCAACAATGGTCCCTGTAGACGTAAAGGGGAAGTTCTGCCTATGTTCTGTGCTAAACAACCCAGAGTGGAAGAAAACAGCATCCTTCAACTACAGCCACAGAAAGAGAGAGAGAGGAGACGAGGCAGGGAAAAGCTGGCTGTCTGCACCCTGACCAAACCTGTCCCATGGATGTGCTTCATCTGGCTCTAGGCTGTCCTGGACAGGTGCCTGGGAGAGCTCCCAGGATGCCCACACACAGCCTGAGAGGTTCTGAGGATCCCAGGATAACAGGATGATGTGGGTCAGAAATAATTGCTTCATTCCATTAAGCAGGCTTTTCTTTTCTGGTTGGTTTGCTCATTTTTCCCCTTTTATTCTTTCCAATTTCTGGCCTCAGACAAACTTGCCAGACCCTGCAGCTGTCCCAGAGGCAGTGGCTGACACACCCCCTGCTCTCGGACCTCCAGGAGGGATAGCTCAAAACAACTGTTAAAAATTGTTTTAAAAATTGTCCTGCTCAGCCTGGAATGGTGGTACACAACTGTAATCCCAGCTGCTCAGGAGTCTGAGGCAGGAGGATCGTGAGTTCAAAGCCAGCCTCAGCAAAAGCGAGGCGCTGAGCAACTCAGTGAGACCCTGTCTCTAAATAAAATACAAAATAGGGCTGGGGATGTGGCTCAGTGGTCGAGTGCCCCTGAGTTCAGTCTTAAGCCCCACCCTTAAGGATCTTAACTGAGTCTTGGTGGGCCCCAGGTCATCTGAATGTCTTAAACTCCTGAAAGGACTCAAGAGTGACTGTGCTTTGAGAGGCATCCCCAGGCATGGTGGGAGCAGCAGCAGTGTGGCAGGACAGAGCTCCAGCTCTGGGACATCCAGATCCATCTGCTCTGTTCCATGGAGAGGGTTAAGCCAGCAATAGGTTCAGGTCACAATGCAGACAGCTGCGCCTCTTTCTTCATCCACTTGCCCTCTACACAAGTGTTCTCCCCTTCCTGCTCTCCCCACTGTCCACTCTTGCCTCCCTTCTAGGCCACCAGTGAATAGAACCAGCAGTGGACTGTAGGTTGTCCCATCCTTCTCTGCTGAGCTTGTCTCCCCCTCAACACTGAGGCCTGGGCTAACTCACTGAACAGTTGAGCAAGTAATCTGTGGGTCTCTTGGGTACAGTTCACGTGTCTCCAAAGCAGCAGAGTTAGCAGGACCCTCATGCTAATAACCACTGTCTTTGCTCCTCTTCTGAATGCTGCTGTTACCATGTGGGACATCATTCATTGAAAAGTATTCTTCTCAACGCTGTAAGTAATCAAGTATTAGGAAATAGTCTTGCCTCATAGCTTACAGCAAGGGATGAGATTACATAATGCCCATGTGCACATGATGACATCCAGACGATGCACCATCCCCTGGGACACATGTTCACACATGGTGCCAGAGTCATACGTCTTTCTGTAATGGGAGGTTTTCTATGTATGAAGCCAAGACATACATTTTTCATACAATGATTTATTCTTGAGACAGCAGCACTTTTAGAAAATAGTTTTTGTAATAGCTGAAGTTTTGATAACCATAATATATTACACATTTATTAGTTTATGCAAACTTTTGAATCATCTATTGGATTATTTAATAAAATATAGAATCATAGTGTTCTGAATAGATGTTTCTATTTAGTAAATGTGGACAGTGTTTATATTTTATACTATTAAATACGTGTATCCAGGAGCATGAGGTCCTTCTTTATTAAAGTTATTAAAGTGTAATCTTTTTAAAAAATTTTTTTTAGATGTTGATGGACCTTTATTTTATTCATTTATTTATATGTGGTGCTGAGAATTGAACTCAGTGCCTCACACATACTGGGACCCAGCCTTAAGGTGTGGTCTTATGTTCTTCTATAAAATGTTATAGTTTATTTCTTCTGAAAGGTCTTGCACTGCTCTTGATTTTTCATTTCTAGATATAATTTTAGAACTTCTGTGAGGCATAATTTGCTATCTATAGTTCTGCAAACATCTCCTTATATCAATTTTAAAACTTGCTCATTTCCCAAAAAGTTCTTTCATGCCCATTATAGCTAAATTCCATCCTAAAATCTAGGCAACCTCCTTCAGTCTCTAGAGATTTGCCTTTTCTGGATATTTCATATCAGTGGCACCATCCGATACATAATCTCTTGCATTTGGCTTCTTTCAGTGAGCATGATGTTCGGAGGCTCACGTGTGTTGTAGTGTTTATCAGTAGTTTTCTCCTTTTTTAATGCTGAATAGTATTCTGGTGTGGCTATACCACACCTTTTTTTTTAATCCATCCAACAGTTGATGAATATCTGAATCAGCTTTTCATCACTGTGACAAAAATAGCCAACAAGAACCATTTAGAGGAGGAAGGGTTTATTACAGCTCTGGTTTCAGAGGTTTAGTCCATGGTGGGCCAGCTACATTGCTGTGAGTCTAGATGAAGCAGAACATCAAGTTCTGAGGGCATGATGAAGCAAAGCTGCTCATATGACAGCTGGGAAGCAGACAAAGCCTGAGGCACAAGAGACAAAGTACAACCCTCACAGTCACACCGCAGGGACTACTTCCCACCTGCCTACAGTGACCACCAGTACAGTAGTCCTTTCAAATTAATAATTCATCAAGTGGATTAACCCACTGATTAGTTACAGTTCTCATAACCTAATCATTTCATCTCTAAATATTTCTGCATTGTCTCAAACATGAGCTTTCAGGGAACACCTTATTTCCAAACTGTGACAGTGGACATTTGGGTTGTTTCCGACTTCTACTGTGAATAATGTTGCTGTGAGTATTTGTACACACATTTTATGGAGACAGATGCTTCCATTTCTCTGGGTGGCAGATTTCTAGGAGTAAAAATCCTGAGTTGAACAATAATTTTAAGAAACTATCACAGTTTTCCAATGTGATATACTGTTTTACAATTTCACAAGCAATGTATGAGGTTTCAAGTTTCTTTACATGCTTATAAACCCTGGGTATTGATGTCATTTTATTATCACCATTCTAGTTGGTCTGTAGGTGCATAACAATTTACCCTCAAACTTAGTGACTTAAGATAAAACAATTGTAAAACAATTTCTGTGGGTCAGGAATCAGGTATGATTAGCCAGGCCCTCTGACTATAGATTTTTTTTCCTTCTTTGTGATGCTGGGGATTGAACACAGGGCCTCATGCTTGCTAGACAAGTGCCCTAACACTGATATACATCTCTTCCTGGTTGTAGGACTTCATACAATGCTATAATCCAGATTTGGATTCTAGCCCTTGGCTGTAGCTGTCCTCATCCCAGGGATAACTAGGGGAGGATCTTCCTAGCTTGGTTGGATTCCATTCCTTTTGTGCTTTTGGACCAAGAGCCTCAGTTCCTCCCTCTCTATGGGCTGAGGTCACCCTCAGTTCTTTGCCACATGGCTTCTCCACAGGGCCGCTCACATCCTGTCACTGGCTTCTGTCAGAGTGAGCAAGTGAGTGAGCAAGAGATGGGCAAGAATACAGCTAGAGCCTGTTGGTAACCCAGCCTCAGAAATGACTCCTATTATTTGAGGCTGTCCGCATTCATTGTAGTTTTAATGTGCATTTCCCTTATGACGGCTGATGTTGAACTTATTTTTTTTTTCGTTCTAAAACAATTTTTAAAATTTTTGTCTAATTAGTTATACATGAAAGTAGAATGCATTTTGACACATTGTATACAAATGGAGTACAATGTCTCATTCCTCTGGCTGTACATGGTGCAGAGATACACCTGTCAGGTAATTATGACATGTAAATAGGGTAATAATGTCTGTCTCATTCTACCATTCTTCCCACCCTCACAACCTCTCCCTTCCCCTCACTACCCTCTGCCCAATCCAAGTTTCCTGATATGCTCTGTGAATCAGGACGCTATGGGCAGAAGACAGGGCGGGGGTGGTATCAATATGACAAGCCATTGGGAAGGATTCACAAACCTGATCCCTGGCTTTCCAAATTTCTGTCACAGTACAGAGAAACCCATCATATTGAACCCCGTGTCATTAGCAAGGATGAGATCCTTGAGCGCTGCTTGTATGCACTCATCAATGAAGGGTTCTGTATCTTGGGAGAAGGGGTGGCTGCTGGCCCAGAGCACATTGATGCCATCTACTTGAATGGGTATGGCTGGCCAAGGCACAAGGGTGGGCCCATGTTCTATGCTTCCACAATTGGGTTGCCCACAGTTCTGGAGAAGTTGCAGAAGTACCACAGGCAGAATCCTGATATTCCCCACCTGGAGCCCAGTGACTACCTAAAAAAGCTGGCTTCCCAGAGAAACCCTCCTCTGAAAGAATGGCAAAGCTTGGCAGGGCCCCCCAGCAGTAAATTGTGATTCAGCCTTCCAGGCTGTGCCTCCCATGCTGGCATCGGGTAAATGTTACTAAATTTCAGTGAAATTGGATTTTTAAAATCCCGAGTAAGATTACTCTGAAATGCAAAGCAAAGGAAATAATCGGTTAGTTAAACCTTGTCTTAGGGTCTTTTGCTTGTTCATTCTACTGGAGGAAATCTTTAGGAATATGCTTTGTATGCCTCTGAGTGTATTCCTTTCAGATAAATCCCATGAATGAAGTTTGTTAATATAATACCACAATAGCTGATGAAGGAGCCTTAGGAATACGTTGAGGTTCCCAAGTGCTTTGATTGTTGTAGAAATTTGTCAACAATTAATAAATAACAAATACAGTGAGTCAAATTCATTTTGACCCTTTAGCCTCATATACTTAGTATTGATGGCAAATCCCATGGGTCATCCTTGCACACACAGTCACTGAGCACCTCCTGAGTAGATGGCAGACCAAGAGCCCAGAGGGTGTTATAGCAGCATGGGATCCTGTGTTGAAATTGGGTCCTTAACCTCAGAGGTGGGCTAGAGATGGTTGGCAGGGTAGAGTCAGCAGTGAGGGTCTCTATGAGGGGGACATGGAACACTGCCCAAGGTCAAGCAGATTACTAGCCAGAAAGAGGCCCAGCACTGTTGGAAATTGGTGAGGGCACCAAGTATTTGGGACCCAAATGGGACACACCAGGGCAGCTTGGCAAGTCATGTTCCTGGGATCACTTCTGTTCAAGTCTCAGTCTCCTGTGCACAGCTGTTGTTGCTGCTTGCAAGGGGCTCAGCGATGTTTGTTGTTTATTCCCCAGGACACAGAGCATCCACAACCTGGTCTCTATGGTCTTTTCTATTCAGGGAGGAGTAACAGAAAGACTAAATTGTTAACATAGCTTAAGAAGGGATCTTAATGAACATCCAGCCTTTAAGTATTTCTTAATTCTTCAACAGTATCACAATGCCACTTTTCCTGTCAAGACAGAAGTTTGCAAAATTGAAGTGGTTCAATCATAAAACATCTAACAGTATCTCAAAAGACAAATTTGCATCGTTTTGTTGAAACTAAGTATTTTTCTCTTGACTTTTTGCCTTGTGTGGTTAAAAGTTAAGGCGCTAATAAACACAAAAACCTGTACAAAAAATATTGATAATATTAAGAATTACTCTTAATAGCCAAAAATTGGGAACAACCTCATGTCCATTAACTGATGACTGGATAAACAAGATGTGGTATATCCATACAGTAGACTGTTATGCAGCTATAAAAAAGAATGGAGTCCTGATGCCTGCTACAAAATGATGATCATTTAATACATTATGCTAAGTAAAAGAGCCAGTCATAAAAGACCACCAATTGTATGAACATTCATATGGAATGTCCTTCATAGGCAAATCTATAAAGACAGAAAGAAGATTAGTGGTTACCTAAGGTTAGAATTGTTGGGGAATGTAGACAAGGAAATGGTGACTAATAGTTACAGAATTTTTTTTTTGGTTTGATGACAATGTTCTAAAAGTATTGTGCTGTGGATTGTAGAACTGTGAGGAACCTTAAAATAAAACCATTGGGTTGTATAATTTCAAGAGATAAATTGTTTTACATGTGAATTATATCTCAATAAAGTAATTAATAAACAAATGGTGCTAAAGTTGATGTCCTTCAGAGTGTTGTAAAATAAACTGTTTCACAAAAGTTTTGCCTGTGAACCCAAATTTATCAGGAGTCCTAATCCTCCAGGTGTGGTGGTGCCAACCTGCAGTCCCTGTTAGAAGGAAGGCTGAAGTAGGGGGATTGCTTGAGTCCAAGAGTTCAAGGGCAACCTGGGCAAGACCCCCATCGCACACAAACTGGTAAAAAGTCCTGGTAGAAAAATGTCAAACAAATAAAATATAAATTTTCTGTTGTTAAAAAAGTACCAAGGACTTATATTTAATTGCAATTTAATTTTAGAGTAATTTTGAGACATATTCTATTAAATTTTATATAATTTGGGTTTTTTTTTATTAAAAGCATTTATGAGAAAGCTTTTTAAACATAACAACTTTGTCTCCAAACTGACTTGTTTTCAAGTTAATGTAGACAAAAACACATCAAATTTTCTTCTTCAAGTCTTCAGTAGATTTTGAGTTCTTAAGTCTTATTTTCTCCTTACTTTAGTCTCTAGTTTGAGGTTTTGAAACTAGAGGAACTATGAACAGATTTTATGAGTCATTAGCCCCTGAAATTTTATGATAGTTTGTGCATATGTATCCAATTGCATTCCCTGAAAAAGTTCCCATGTATTACATCATGTTCTCAAAAGTGTCTATGACCCAATAAAAGTTAAGGACCAATACTATAGAAAATGGGAAGAACAAATATATTCTTTTTTTAAAAAAATATATTTTTAGTTGTAAATGGACACAATATCTTTATTTTATTTGTTTATTTTTATGTGGTGCTGAGGATCGAACCCAATGCCTCACATGTGCTAGGCGAATGCTCTACCACTGAGCCACAACCCCAGCCTCTGTATTCTTTACACCAGAGGAAGCAAAACTAATTCTAATTTGTTGGCTCCTCCCTTTAGCAGTATTTAATATGATGAAGGCTTTCAGGATATCCTGTCCTGTCCTTGAAAATGTACTGACTTAAAAGGCTGATTTAGTTGTCGCTGATCATTTTAAAACTATCTGTGAGAAAGCCATCTTTAAGGGAGAAAAAAAAATCTTCTTGAATGACATTTTTAAAAATGTGTTCTAATTAATCGTAGTCGATTCTATAGAGAACAGTATATTGGAAACACCCTTGAACTTGTGACTCCTGCTTTAAAGATGAGACTAATGATACATCTCAAATCAGTAAAGGCATTTGGCAACTGCAGTTGCTACAATTCATTCATTTCCAGCAGAAGCAGGTGTAGGGAGAGATAAAGTGAAGCATGTTATTTCTAGGGTAGCAACCTATAGTCCTGGAATTTCTGGAGTCTTATACTAGTCTTTAAAATAGATACCTAGAAATCAGAAATGTTGCAGGCTCACTAGATTATCTGAACCCTTTTGGTAATCATCAATGAGATTACTTGATGCCTCTGGATAGAGAGAGGTTTCTGCAAGAACGGTCTCTGACTATTCTTGGGACTGTCAGTGCCACCTGTTCATCTTGTCCGTTTATGCATATTTTGAGTTTAACAGTCAAGTTACATGGCATCCAGGCAGGACAGCAGTATCAAACCACTCCGGGGGACACCAGTCCTACTGGACACCAATGGGTTGTCATTCAGAAGAAAAATGTGAATGCTAACCCACAGCACTGTACAATACCCAGGGTTGTCCAGGACTCTGTGAGGAGCCTTCATGCCCAAAACTCTCCTATTGGTTGTTGTGGATTTCATTCTAAACAAAAGTTGTTTGACATTGTGATGGAAAGATTTCCATTTAGATTGTGTTTCCAACAGGATCCATTTTTAGGAAGGGAAAACATCTTGTTTGTTCTTTTTAGTATTTCTTCTTTAGCACCCTGAGAAGGAATGAACAGAGCTTTCAATTCTTGTTCCAAGGATTCCAGTACATTTTCATTATAGCGTTTATTTGTTGTCTTTTACCCATTTTAAATAGCTTGTCAGAATGAGGTCCCAAGAGCATCTTGTAAGATGATCTGAGCAGAGCTGATGGAATCTGTCTTGTGCACGTTCTCACTACACTGAAGTTATTCCATCTTCTCTAAGCAAGTTGCTAATTCTAGCCAAAACATGATGTCTTTAGGAGAAGGTCATAACAAAACCTCTCCAACCAAATCATAAATGCACTTGGATTTCCAGAGCCAGCCAAGACCTGGAGAACTGTTGATTTGTAAATTTTGGCAGAGACCATTGGCTTCTACCCAGGGTTATACTTCTTCTCTAGTAATAAATATCCCATTATTTGAGAATATAGTTGTCCAAAATACACAATATATGTGCCAATTTCTATTACATTAAATTGTGGACATGTGACTTCATTCTAGACACTACATTCTAAATTTGGGGATCTCCTGTGATAGCTTTGGGAAGCTCCCTTAACAATAAGATGATGTATATTCTTTACCCATTTCTTTTTTGCTCCCTAATCCATCTTCATGACTGGTACACAGATGTGATGGCTGGAGTTTCACCTGTTGTACTGGCCCATGAAGACAAAGGCTATGCCCCAGAATAGAGAGCACCAAGAAGTTTGGAACACTGAAGACTTCAGGGAGCACAGCTGTGAGTCCAAATAGCTTTCCTACAGTTATTTAGGTGAGAAAAAAATCCAGTGCCTATCATGATGTAGAAGGTGTCAATATCACTGTAGGTCTTCAGCTGTAGCCTACCTGAATCTACACTAATAAAGGTGGGATCCAGGAATTAGTGGCAGGGACTCTTTTTGTTTTTATTTTCTTGGTGCTGTAGGTATTTCTGATGCACTGGCCATTTTGAGACTTTAATCTTATGAAACAATTTCTTCCTTTAAATTTTTTTTGTCAATGTGTTTTTTTTCAACTTGATGTTAAATTGCTCATTTTAAAAAAAATCATATTATGCATATAATTCTTGTAGGCAGTTGGTGGAGTAGTCCACTATGAACCTGAGAGTAAAACTGCATCCACATTTAGTAGGAAACAGTCTCTGAGGCATACTTGAACCTCAAATTGCCCACTACATACTGAGAGAGAAAAGCACTCACAGTGAAAGTGCATTATCAGAGAGATGGTCAACAATGTCACAATGGGAAAGAAGAGCAATTGGAAAAGCAATACCTCTCAGCCAGGACCAAAGGGGACATACCAAATCTGGGGGCACCAACCAAGGAAATGTGAAAAATGATCCATAGAAGTGCAGGCAGAAAAATATTGGAACTGCTCTTTCTACTTGTTTTCATCTAAAAATAAGAAACCAATCTTCACTAATATTTTGTGTTGCCCTCACTGCGTTGCATCTTGCAAGGTCACATATCAGGAATGAGGTGGTCTGAGGGAAGACAGCAAGACTAAAGTACAGACAGGTGGGGAGTGGCCACCTCCTCCTTCATCTGATTTCAGCATATGAAGAAATATTGAAAAATTATATGTGCTGGGGTGACTGGATATCCATACAAAATTATTTAATGTAACTTAACCCTCACAACAGATTCCTTGAAATAAAGAACAATTGAAGATAGATATTTCAAACAAAGGGGAACCCCGAGGCAGTGGCCAAGCTGGCACTGCTCATCTCAGCATGTAGCTAGCTGTGTTGCAAGGTAGAATGATTCAGCCAATCTGGCAAGAAATTATCCAAAAAGTTTTGATATTATCTGGACTTTTAGAAATATTGATTCCTATCTACAATTCATGTTTGTCCTAGTGTACTGTCTTGTGATATTAACTAACAATATGAAACCATCACCTATTACCAAAACATTTTAATAGATTGCTTAGTTCATCATCTCATCATTTCTAAACTTCCTTTGATTACATTTTATCATGTAAATGTATATCCATCTATCAGTAATAAGTATGTAATTTGTAAATTAATAATCATCCTATAATTAGAGGTACATATTACAAATTATGTAATGTGTCACCAGATCCTTTCTCAGGAATGGAAGATTTTATTTTTTCCTCCCTCCTGCTAGAAGTTCTGCCAGAAGATGACCTTCTTTGGAAGTTTCCTTGCTCAAAGTCACACTTTCTTCCGGGGTTAGCTGGCATTTAAGGACTGCTCAACAGTGGGGTTTATTTGTACCTGATCTCCTTGCCCCAACTCAGAAGGGCTGGCATAGCTTTAGAGCTTCCGGTGACAGTTCATGAGCTGAAGTCTTCATGGGTACTGCATTGCAACTCAACTTCTCCCTCTCTTCGCTCCTGCTTTCCTGTCACAGAGGTTGATGTGAAGATCACTCACTACACACTCTAATCTCCATTTCAGAGATCTCCTTTCCAGGGAACCCAACCCACAACACTGGAGGTGCATGATTAAATATGTTGGGAAACTATCCATGTGGGATCAACTTTGGAATTTGTTTAAAAGACTTAATCTCACATACTATTGACTTTTATATTCTATGTTCTAGAAAAGTGCATTCTCTACTTGATGTATGTGGGATTTTATTATTACATCACGCTGGTAAATTACATTAATCAAGTTTCCTGTAGAGCCTTGCTGATGGTTTACCTGTAGTCCTGCCCGCTTCTGGTGATCACCTTCACACCTTTTATTATATTTCTCTGGTGCAGTAATGGCCCCCAGCAAGCCATCTGATGGCATGTAATTACAACTTTCTATAAACCTTTCAAATGCCTGACATATTGCCCTCATTACCTTCTACTGATATCCCATCCCAACTTCTCCTTGGTAAAACTTTTATAGTTACAGCATGCCAGGGACTATGAATACTCCACTTACTACCAGTGGTGATTACTGGTTGACTGGTTAGTGAATCAGTTACCAAATTCTATTTAGAGTTTACTTCCTAGAACCATTTCTGTTAGCAGCTATCATAGACCTAGTTCTCCAGGCATAGCTCCCTACAACCATGCCTACTGTGTGCATGGGCCATTCATGACAGCTCTGAGGTGGGAAATGATAGTGAATGCTGGCAATAGCTATCCCACCCACTCTATCTACCAAATTGTCTATTCATATTTTGTGGTGGATGTTCCCTAGAGGTCACTGACATTTGACACACAACTTTTCACCCTTCATGCCCACTTCCATAGGTCCATCTCTCAATTCCCCACTCCTTATTGCTCTCTATCCTCAAGTCTTCCTCCTTTAACACTCTGACCAACTATCCAAGGTTTTTGACATCACCCATATATTCTTACCTCCAGCCACTTTTCTAAGCCAAATACTCTTTTCTTCTACCATCTTTCATGGAAGTTCTAGCATTTCTACTTCACTAAGTGCATGTGCCTTCATTTTCTCTAAGTTTCCAATAGTCAACCCAGCAGTGTCTTAACAATGTCTCCTAGAGTGACAAGATATGGAATCCTGTATCATAATGAGTGTTTCCATATTGTAAACTCTACCTACCAAGGTTTATGTTCTGAGCCCTCAATCTAGCATCTTCAGGGTATGGTCCCATGCTATTCTCCTGGCTTTGGGCAGATCCATGTTGGCTACTTCATACAGCTCTTTAAGGGCATCGTCCCTTTTCTCCTTTAGTAGTTTTGGCACTTCTCTGAAAGATTATTTTGGGACATAACTGTAAGTATTGTTCTGGTAGTCAGGATGGCAGGTAGAGATATTTTTTGAGCTAGATATGTGTTGCTTTGCAAGACAGAAGCCTCTGAACTAGCTTTAAAAAAAACACAATTATTTGTTCTTTTTAGTTATACATGACAGTAGAATGCATTTTGATATGTCATACATACCTGGAATAGAACTTCCCATTTGAATTAGCTTTGAACAAGGAGAGGCACATCAGTGTTGAGCAATGGGGCCAGGCCACCTGAAAAGGCCCAAAGCATTCAGGGAATCTCAGAATTTGAGATTTTAAAATTAATTGATCCAAGTGTCCCCAAGTCTTCCTAATTAAGGTCCTAAGCTACACATAGTAAACTTGCCATGAGCATTCAACCTTCTCTGGAATTCCATTTCCCTTATAATTAAGTCCTGGGTCTGATTCCTCTGCTTTATCTCTTCTGTGACTATACGAGGCGATTCTTTTATAAGTTGCTGGAGAAGTTATCTGATGTTCACAGTTCCTCTTACATTGGTAATTAATCACCTTCACACCTTTTATTATATTTCTCTGGTGCAGCAATGGCCCCCAGCAATAGCCATCTGATGCCATGTAATTACAACTTTCTATAAACCTTTCAAATGTCTGACATATTGCCCTCATTACCTTCTACTGATATCCCATCCCAACTTCTCCCTGGTAAAACTTTTATAGTTCAACTTTTATAGTTACAGCATGCCAGGGACTATGAATACTCCACTTACTACCAGTGGTGATTACTGGTTGACTGGTTAGTGAACCAGTTACCAAATTCTATTTAGAGCTTACTTCCTAGAACCATTTCTGTTAGCAACTATCATAGATCTAGTTCTCCAGGAAAGACTCCAAGATGGAGATATCCATGTCCAACATCCACTGGTGAATGGTCTGCTGGTGAATGCTCTGGAGAACAACATCTGTAAGGAAGTGAAGAAAGCAGGATTGAACTGTGATGCGACTCAAGGTAAGTTCCACTGAACCCATTGGCAGGTTTGAGGCTGAGGCTAGGCATTTGATCCCCACTTTGATTTGCTTTTGGATATGAGTTGCCCCTAAGGAGAACAATGGCCTGGGACACAGCTCCAGCTAAAATCAGTGTCTTTAGAGGAGCTCAGGCCCTTTCTTCTTCCAGGAACTCCTAGCAGCCAGGAGAGTCAGTGCCTTAATGCTGATGGGGGGAGTCGAGTTGGTTCTGCATTGGGCACCAGCATTGCTCTCATTGTTCTTGTATGTTTTTATTATCTACTTCCTGATATCTCTCATCTTCTGGACTCTCATCTCTCTCTGGCATCTCACTTTGTCTCCCTCAACTCTCCAGTTCTGTCCCTCAAGTCCTCTGGAATTCACAATTTGTATCAGCAACACATTCTCTAGTTTCAAAATGTTCCCTGAACATTCCCTCATCTTGGCAAAAATTCTTAATGTGTTTAAAGGAGCCTCCAATGAATAGCTTCATCAACCAGCTTCTGAATCAATTGAGAAATAAAACAAAAAGTAACTATGAGGGCTAAAATGCTACCTTTATTAGCAATAGAGCCAGGTAGGAGGGTGTGATCTTAGGTATGTTAACCCCATCTATTTAATAACATTGCTCCAGAGAACTAGATGAGAACTAGAGGCCTGGATGATAACAGCACTGGACCACACATACAGCCCCATCTTTTCTAAAGCCCTCAGTTCAGAAGCACTATAAATCTGGAATGGCCCCACAGACCCATATGTTAGAGATTTGGTGCCTATCTTGGTTCTATGTGGAAGTGATAGAAATTTTAAGAGGAAGGTCGTTAGGGTCACCCCTTTGAAGGGAATATTGAGACCCAATGTCTTCCTTTCTTCTTTTTTTCCCAGACATGAGAGGAGTGGTTTTGCTGTGCTGTGTGCTGTACCTGCCATGATGTGCTGCCTGTGATCATGGACTGAAACCTCAAAAACTGTGACCCAAAATGAAGATTTTCTCATTAAGTTGATTATTTCAGGCATTTATAATAACAGCACAAAGCTTTAACAAAAGTAGTCTTCAATAATTTTCTTATCGCATGGAGATTACTGGGGACCCTATTTAGAAATGGGTGATACACAGGCATAATTAGAAGAGGAGGAAGAGAGGAGAAGAAGAGGAGGAGGAGGAGGAGGAAGATAAAGAGGAGGAGGTCCTTAGCTCTGCATTTTTTTCATAGCACAATTACTGTCTGACATATTATATATTCATTTGTTTATTTACTTATTCCCTATGTCCCTCTCCACAAATGTAAGCTCCTTGAAAGCAAGGCTTTCAAGATAAGTTGAATTGTTCAACAATTGTTCAATGGCTTGCAGATAAGTTGTCCCTCAAAAGCTCCTGTGCTAATGCAGGAGTATTCAGAGGTGAAATGATTAGATTATGACAGCTGTCACATAGTCAGTCCATCTGTTTGAATGGACTGACTGGGTGGTAACATAGGCAGATGGTGCATGGCTGAAGGAGGTGGGTTAGTGGTGGTGTGCCCTGGAAGGGTGTCTTTCCCTCTCCTCCTCTCTTCCCATCTCCCCTCCCCACCTGTCCTCCTTCTCCTTTCTGGCAGCCATGCTTCCAGCCCTCTACCTCTTCCTCCATACCCTTCTGCCATGATGCTCCTCCTCACCTGACTCAGCCATGGAATCAGCAGGCCATGAACTAAACCTCTGAAACCTTGAGCCCGAAATATACTTTTCCTCCTCTAAGTTGGTCTTGTCGGGTATTTTGTTAAACAGCAACAAAACCTAACTTGCATACAGGAATTTTGGGGAGGCCCCACCGTGCAATCATTAGGACTCTGGACTTTGAAAGCAGGCATTTTGAGTGTTTTACTTGCTGTTGTGTCTGGAATGGAAACCAGTGCCTGAACGTAGGAGATGCTCAATATAATGCATTGAAAAAATAAAGACCTTAGTTTACCCCTTATCTTAAGACTAGCCATTCTAAAACATCACACTTCATGTTCTCCATACTGGGAATTAGCCCAGGCTGTCTTAGGAACTCTAGAGGAAGGCTATAGAAATATTGCCTATCTACTGTCTCAAAACTCCCTATCACAGCTTAACATATGGTAATAGAGAAGTTAAATTTCTATTAGTATCCTAATTTTTTACTTGTCTACCTATTCCTAACTATAGATTCCAAATAATGTTTTTCCTGATGTGTGGCTTATGTAAAGAAATTACAAAGAGGGCTGGGGATGTGACTCAAGTGGTAGCTCGCTCGCCTGGCATGCATGCGGCCCGGGTTCCATCCTCAGCACCACATACAAACAAAGATGTTGTGTCCGCTGAGAAACTAAAAAATAAATGTTAAAAATTCTCTTTCTCTCTTTCCTCTTCTCTCTCTCTCTCTCACTCTCTCTTAAAAAAAAGAAATTACAAAGAATGAAAAGACTATTAATTTTGTATAATAAGCAAACATTCTCTCTTTGAAACAATAATATTACATAAAATACAAAACTGAAGAATACTTGTTATTAGAATATATGGAAAACTTTAAAATCTGAAAATTTGCAGAAAACCTATTTTTTTCATACAACTAAATTTTCAGTTACCGAAGAGATCCTCATGTGTATGGCATAATATAGACCATGTGTGGGGGAAACCGAACAAACCTAGTGAAGAGCTATTGAAATAAATCACTTCCAAGAATAGTATGAGATTTTTTTCTGTATTCCCCACCAGGTGGTGCTGCTGAGAAGTTTTCTTAAGCATTCCATGTTGGGGGCCCACTTATTAAGCAATAGAATATAATTCATATGTTCAATAATGATTCTCTAAACTAACATTCGTTTCAATAACCTCAGACAAAATGTTCTGAAGGTTCCTGGAGCTTGTGGTTGGGTAGATGTGGGTCACTTTAAAAAAATAACAGGAATCATGAATAAGTAGAAATTGGAACTAGAATTTCAGCTGCAATGGCATTTGACCTTATTAGATTTCCAGTGATCATCATGTATTTGAATTACAGTAATCTCTCTGAGTCTTAAAAAGTTAGGTGAAGCCGGGCACGGTGGTGCACACCTGTAATCTCAGCTGCTTGGGAGGTGAGGCAGGAGCATAGTGAGTTCAAAGCCATCCTCAGCAACTTAGGGATGCCCTAAGCAACTCAGGGAGACCCTTACTCTAAATAATAATAATAATAATAATAATAATAATAATAATAATAATAATAATAATAATAAAAAAAAGGGCTGGGAATGTAGCTCAGTAGTTAAGCACCCCTGGGTTCAATCCTTAGTATCAAAAAAAAAAAGTTAGGTGCATTTGCATAATTTATTTGTGGCTCTTGTTCAACTTATGAGAGTGATCATAATAATATCATTTCAATTTTAAAAACCCATTTGCTTAATTTTACATGGTTTATAAAAATCCAATTTTATTAATTCCTTAAGTATTGCAAGACGTTTACAAATAATAATTTAACAGTTGGATTTTTTGGTTCTTTCTATAGAGACATTTTGTCTGTTAGTAAACTCAGAATTTGTTTAAGTGTATAATACACATAGTATATCAATGAAATAATAAGAGCCTTGATAAAATACAGTACTTAGTTTGCTTGATCCCGAGAGCCACTAATTTCAATGGGAAAATATAGTGGTTATATATATTGGATTCTATAATTTGCTACAGATTGAGTCTTTTGTAGAAATCTGAGGGGTCAGTAACCTCTTATTTTATCCATGATAGAAACAGAACCTTGCTATGAAATCATCACTACACTTTCTATCTAGATTAAATTCCGAGGGGCTGGGGTTATGCTCAGCAGTGGAGCGCTTGCCTAGCATGTGTGAGGCACTAGGTTGGATTCTTAGCAAGGCATATAAATAAAAATAAAGGTCCATTGACAACTAAAAAAAAAAAAATCCAGCTTTCTTGTCTTTTACATGTTTATTCTGTGTTTCCTCTTTTAATCATTATTGTTACTTTCTCCTAGTGTTACCAGAATTGGGGTGAGAAAAGGGAAGGCATCATTTACATAATTGTCTGCCTAATCATGTACATTTATTTGCATAAATTATAAATCTATCTCAGAGAAGAAAAGGGCAAGCCAGAGTGAGAGCTGAGCTCAGTGGTTAAGCATCCTGGGGTAGGGGGGGTCAGCACTTCCCAAAGGTCCTTCAGGGAGAAGGAATGTGAGATGACAACATCCAAGGGGTTGGAAGAGCCAGAGAAGCAGGCATCTGGACTTGAGGGCTTTGGGGGCTGCCTGAGGGGACAGACTTTGAAAATGTCACTAGAAAAAGCAACAAAGGAAAGGAAAGCCAGAAACATAACAAAGCTCCATGCACTTCTCTCTGCCTTTCCCTGCAGCTGATGTCCCTACTTCCCAGTGCCTTGGCCTGAACATGGGGTGGAGCTCCATGCAGGGCATCAGCAGCTGTTTGCTGGGCTGCTGGCGGTGGGGTGGCTGAGCACACAGACCCCTTTCTTCTTCCATGGAGGGAGTGGACAGTTGCTATGAGTTGAGCCTTGTTTCTCTGTCTGTACCCTACTTATCCAAGGGAACCTCTGTGAGGCCCTCTGTGTCCTGTTCCTGAGCAAGCCAGGCCAGAGGACAGCACAAAGAGAAATAGCTCCCACATTCCAGAGCCTTCCTTAGACCCCATGGCTAGAGAGAGGCTGACTTGAGGGAGGGGATGTGGGGAGGGGTCTTCATCTGATGTATTTTTTTTTTCTGTGTCTCCATTAGGATAGATAAAATAGTAATAGTCAAACTTTTAAAAGCACATTCACAGAAAGGATGCTATTCCAAGGACACACAGAGGCAAGCCCAAGGTTTTCACCCAGGCCGAGAAATGATCTTAGCTATTACGCCGTAAGTATGTACTTATTTGTAAATCTTATGGACAGGTTACTCTAATATACCTTATGAGATACAAATATCTATGGGCATTTTAAAAGGTAATGGTAAAAATCTGTATAAGTAGAATTTTTCATATTTTCTTCCTTCACCCCAGTGGACGGTCTTGTAACCATTTGAGAATGTAGAGTGCTGGGAAAAGAGGCAATTACAACAGGCTCTGGGCACATGAGCTGTTCCACTTTATTATCAATACAGGGGACTTCCAAGCTTCCCAATACCATGTCCCCAGAAATGAGTTTGAATTCTAGTTCCATGTATATGTCATGGAATCCATAATGAGCTTTCTGGGCCAGAGACTCCTCCTTTGTAAAATGAGGTTATCGTACCCTTGCTTGTATGTTGTAAGTAGAGCTATATATGAAAAGTCTCTGGTGCATATTGACCCAATAAAGGGGGGTACTCATTCTCAAAAATAGATTTACTCTGAAGTTAGCAAAGCTTAAAACTTAGGATGCAGTACTGGGCTCTGGCCTTTCCAAAACTTTTCAGACTCCAGTTGTATCCTCCCCAATTCTCATCATAATAACTACTGTGTTCCTATTGTTAGGCTAAATGCTTTACATACATTGTCTATATTATTCCTCAAACTATCCTCAAGATAGGCATTATGAGGCCCATTTTACAAATAAGGAAAAAGGAACTGAAGAATGTTTAGAGATTTGCCAAAGATGATCTTATTCTAAGTATTCCTCTTAATTAAAACTTACCAAGGGCTGATTCTGAATAATGTCCTAAGTGAGTGGTTCTCAATCTGGGAGCTTTGAAAAAAATACTGATACTTAGGCCAACCCCAGGAGATTCTGACTTACTTGGAATTGGGTGGATCCAGGTGCTGGTATTTTTATATGCTCCTCAGGGGATGCCAAAGTGAAGTCAGGGCTGAGAATCACTGTCTAAATGACTATGTGGTTTTGGCAGAACACCCAGTGATACCAAAATTAGTGGCCTGCAGTGGGCTAGGTGGAGGCAGATGGCACAAACCTTTCTTAGGACTGCTGACAGCCAGGCACTGTGCTAGGAACAAACATGACCAAGAGCTACAACTATCTTGGTTCACAAAGTATTTATAAGTTAGTTAAGGTGAAATGCACAGTCTGCCATGATGCTTGGAAGAGGAACTTTTGGTTCAGCTAAATGTGTCAAGGAAGGCTTTCCTGACTACCTTGAGTCAGAAAAGATAAAAATAGATGCAGCAGGGAAAGGGACAGGATGATCCACACAAAGGAATACCTGCACACAAAAAAAGTACTTGCACAGAGGCTTGGAGGCGGGAACTAGGGAGGAGTATATTGGCTGGGCTGAGGGTACTGTAGTGGCCTGAAATTTGAGCTAGGTAAGGAAAACATGGGGGTGGGGGAGATGCAATGAGCTCTAATCAGGTGAGTTGAAGGGCAAAGATGACATTGGGTCATTGGGCAGGATGAAGGAGGCTGCCAAGGGCAGCTGGTTGGAAGTGAGCCAGATGAGCTGCCTATGTGAGCAGAGGAAGATGGCTCAGCTTCCCAGTGACCAGGAAGAAGCACAAACTACTATGCCCATGGGGTGCAGGTCTCAATTCCAGGGACTTGAGAGGCTGAGACAGGAGGATTGCAAGTTCAAGGCCAGACTTAGCAACTTAGCAAGGCCCTTCTCAAAATAATTTTTTTTAAAAAAGGCTAAGAATGTAGCTTAGTGGTAGAATGCCCCTAAATTCAATCTCCAGTACCAAAAAAAGGAAAATGAAAACAAACAGACCTCCACCCTCCACCAGGCCCATATGAAGCTCCTTTGGACTCCAGGATACAGGAAGCTGAGCATAGGACCCTGGATAAAACTAGCCAAAGAAGATGGTAGAATGGGGAGAGGACCACCTTTGCTCTGTTGCACTGCCCTTTGGCTCATATGGAAGGCTAATGACCTTTCCTTGCTCATCCCTGGAAAGGCCTTTTGGCATTAGAGAGTGAGATTTCAGGCCATCCTGAAATTCTATCCATCACCCCATTGGCCTGGAACCACTCTTTCCAAAGTTACCTATTCAGGAACTCAACAACTGGTGTTTCCTCTCCATACCACATTTTGTTCGAGAGTTGTTTTTAAAGTTTTTGAAGATTCCTCTTACCTATGATAATGTACTTAATGCTTCTATGAAACTTTTTTACTCTCCTCCATTGGGATACAAATGTTTTTCTGCTTGTATTTCCAGATTGTTGAACCAGTTTTTTTAGTTTCTATTTAACATACTGACTCATCATAATAACTACTGTGTTCCTGTTGTTAGGCTAAATGCTTTACATACATTGTCTATATTATTCCTCAAACTATCCTCAAGATAGGCATTATGAGTCCCATTTTACAAATAAGGAAAAAGGAACTGAAGAATGTTTAGAGATTTGCCAAAGATGATCTGATTCTAAGTATTACTCTTAATTACTATATATGTAAATATGTCTTCTACCAGTATCTAGTCGTCTCAATAGCACTTAGTGATTCCTTCCTCACTTGTACCACTTGTACCGCTTCCTTACTTGAATTTATTTGTCAAATTTCTACTTTTTTTCTTGGTATTAAGAATTGAACCTAGGGGTGCTCTATCACTGAGTTACATCCCCAATCCATTTTAATATTTTATTTTGAGACAGGGTCTCCCTAAGTTGCCTAGGCTGGACACAAACTTGGGATCCTCCTGCTTCAGTGTCCGGAGTCGCTGGGATTGCAGGTGTGCACCACTACGCCTGGCTTTATTTGGTTCAACAACTTTATTCTGTATTTAACTTAATACTCCATTATTTTTTTTATAATTGTCACTTTGTAATTATAAAATTATATAAATTTGAAATTTAAATATTTTAAATTTCAGTAGCAAAACATATACAAAATATGAGTCAGTAATCATCTTGCCTTTTATAATAAATATACTTTGACATTCTTCTTATTATACCAGAATGCAATTCTATACACTTATTTTGCTAAAAAATAAGAAACATTAATAATTTGAAATTAAATTTCTATTTGCTTTACTTGGAAAATCTACATTTAACCTTGGAAATACTATTATATTTCTTTTTCTAAGCAGGCATAACAATTGATTTATTAACAACCCTCTTTATAATTTCTCAGAATAATGTTTGTCAGAAGGTAAATCAATTTCCATGTGTTTATTCTGTTTGTATTAGAACATCAATAATAGAATCTATTTTTATTCCTCATATTCCTCATCTTTTTATTCCTCACATATGTGTGTGTATACACACATTTATATAAAATATATACACATATACAAAATTTTTGGACGATTTAGAAAGTCTGCATTTGAACTCATTACTTTTAGTGATTTTTAGTTGATTCCTTAGATGTTTAGGTCTGTAATCATGCTACCTGAAAAATAGATATTTGCTTTCTTCCTTTCTAATATTCATATACAATATTTTCTTATCTTGAATAGTTATTGACTATATGTCTAGAACAATAGATATTGATTAAAAAAAAAACAATGAGAGCCTGGGCCATCTTGATAAAAAGTAACTTTGTTTCTCAATCTGTGATTATTGTGCTTGGCTTCCCTGGAACCTAGAGGGAGGGTGAGAGAGTGGTGAGCAGGGTCAGGGCATGGCTGGGTCCTGGTCTCTATAGCATGGCCTCAAAACATCAGCATAATAATCAACAATGAGTAGGATGTTAAAAGTAGTAATTGAGACTGAAAATGCACAAAAGCATAAGCCAGTTCCTTTCTATACCTTTAGGATAGCAGGAAAAGCCACAATTTTGGGATCAGGAACCATGGATTCTATTTCCATTTCCATCCGAAGTAGATCTTAGAAGGAATAGTTTTATGACATTGGCAAGCAACCTCATAGTCTTTCTGTGACTGTACTTTCCTGAATGATAAAAGGGGCATCGACTTAACCATTCCTGTCAGATGAGGAATCTACAGATCTCTCCTCTCAATCGTTTTCAAGCTATTTACACTTTCAGCTTCCAGACAGGAACACATGCATTTGGAGACCTAAGGGAAGTGGAAGGAGGGCAGGGAATGTCCAGCTTGTGCCGCTGGAACTGGGTGCTCTCCCGGAAGAAGGGGATGAAAGTCTCCCTGGGGGAAGTTCTGAGAGTAAGGGAAAAGGGGCCTTGGCCTGACCCTGATTTTACCCCAGATGAACTAGCTCTGATCTGGGCTGGAGTAACAGCAGTGACCCTCAATCCCACACAGGGACTCACCTAGCCAAGTAGGAGTAAGTAGCAGAGAAAGAAAGCAAGACTTATCCTTATCTCTTTGAAGCTGGAGCAGAATCAGGGTTCATTTTCCAACAGTTGAGTAAAGAACAGCCATCATAGACATGATGTTTGGTGCTAACTGCATCCATGAGTCTCTGTACCTGGTACATTGGGTGGGGGCAGGAACTCCCAGAAGAAGATCTGGTTTTCGTACTAGTTACATACATATCATCTTCCTGCAACCCATTCATGCTGACTTTCAAAATAAGAACATGGTATTTCTGATCTTCTCTGTGGTCCCCAGCCTCCCAGCATCTAGTGGACACACACTCATGTGATTACACCAGGCTATGTCAGTCATGGTGCCTTCTTGCCCACAGTCCCTTTTATGGGAAATTGTCCATCTGTGACTCCAATTAGCTCATCAATTTAGGTGGCTTTAACATCATAGAACTTCCCTCTTCCTCCTCCATATGCAAATGACTGCTGAGATGGTGTCTGAAAAAAATCCTCACTTAAAGGTATTTAAACTGGGAGGGAAGAGGAAAAGGTTGGTCATATCAAGAGCTAGTGTGAGTGATGTTGGGATTTTATGAGGTCAAATTAGGAAGAGACAGATACAATGAGTAAAGAGAAGATGCAAAGCACAGAAAAAAAATAAAATAAGTGTGTTGGTGATATAAGGCATTAACCCATGGATAATAGCAAAATCACATTTCTGGTGCATACTAATGAAGCTACAGTAAGTTCTGCTGCTGCTGTTCCCAGGGCTGTCTTGGATTCCACCCCACTTCCTGGAGGCCTGAAAACACCAGGAGTTCTGTTCTTGGAGTTTATACTGCACCGTGTGCCTCCTGACATTAAACTTCCCATCATTTGAGGTACGCACAACTGAAAGATAAATACACACATGCTCACTCCCCTCCCTGTCACTGAGTACTGAGAGTTCCAGCAGGGATTTTCCATGATGGCTCTTCTGCTCTCTGAACAGAATGGCAAGGATCTCTGTGTTCTTCAATAGAAGATGATAGCTATCATTATTTCACTAACATGATAGCAGCTACCACTTCTCAAGTGCCTATTTTGTACCAGAAACTGTACTTGGCATTTAATAATCATTTTCTTATTCAATCACAACAATCCTGCTGAAATGGATATTTCCAGTCCCTTAGGCAGCTAAGGAAATGCCAGCTCAGAGAGCATAATTAACTTGTCCAGGGACACCAGTAAGCAAGTGGAAGAGGCAAGATTTGAACCTTGCTATCTTGCTCCCAAGCTCCTGCCCTTTCCCTCTGCTGCAACACCTTACTAAACAGTGCTGTAAAAGCCAGCATTTCATGGGACAGAACTGAGCCTCACAGAAAGCACAGCGTTTCACATGTTTACCTGTAGTTGAACACAGTCCCTGCCACTTCCTATTACATTATACCTAGGACTCTTCCATCCTTTTGTTACTGGACCTAAATCCATCTACGCACCTCTTAAAAGCCAATACTTGGGAGATGAGAGTTTGTGGGAAGAAAGGTCTATTCAATGGTCAGCACACTGAGAAGATGGAGAGCTCTTGTCCCCCCAAAAGACCATTTTAGAGAACTCAGGTATGCAAAAATAAGAGAACTCAGGTATGCTGGGTGGGGGTCTTCATCATCCAGGACATACATCTATTTCCCCCACCCCCTATGGCTAGAACATCGCCTTTAACCTTGATCTCCTGAGGCTAGTTCCTGCAATTCTTTAGACAAACACTACTTCTGTAAGCTAAGCCTCACAGCAATCAAAGTACATGCCTTGGGTTAGTTGATGCACAGGACTAAAGAATAAGGAGGGGTGCTGCAAACTCTGGCATTATTTCATGTTCTGGGTTTCTGTAAAGCTGAAGAAAGATTATTAGCAATTGACATCTTAATCATTCAGATGTGCTTTTCTTTAGAATTTAGAATGCTAGGCAAAGGGAGGGAGGGGGACATAACTAAGGGACAACTCCCAAAGGAGCAGCCACTGGTATGCTTTGCTATATTCTTGGCCTCCAGGAGGGCTGAAGTTTGCAAAGTGAAGCTCCTGAATGCAGAAGTACAATTTTTATGCAGAGTACCCTATTTCACACAGCTCTGAATGGGGTACCCAACTGCCCATTAGCATTCTCCACCCACATAACTCCCAGCACTTCATCCCCGCACATTCCAAATTGAACTCTTTCTCTCTCCAAATTTGTTCTCTCTTCTTTGTTCCCTAGCTAATGACCAGCATTGTCCTTGCAACCCCTCTGCTCCCCAGAACCAAATTACCCTAAATCTTATTGATTTTGCCTGCTCGGGATTTATACCATGTCTATCCCGCTCATCATAACCATTCAGGCTCTCTTCAGCTCTCTCTTGGACTGGCAAGTCCCTTATCTCTGGTTTTGCCCCATGCAATGTATTTTCTTGGGTATTTCCAGAGTTAGCATTTAAAATGCACATTTAAAAAATTAATTCGTACTGCTGCATTGTAAGTATTATGTTATATACCTAATATTGGGATTCATTGTGACATATTTGTACATGTATATAACATAATTCAGTCAATTTCATTTCCCAGTACTTCCCCTTTCTACCCTACCCCCCTTTTTCTTGGTCCTTTCTTCTGTTCTACTGTTTAAAATGCACATTTGATCTGTCACTCGGCTCAAAATTCCTTACTGGTTCCTGAGGAACCATGTATTGAGGAATGACAGATTTTCCCACAACTTAGAGAGTTAAACAACACTCACTATTATCTCACAGTTTCCATGGCTCAGGACTCTACATGCAGCTTAGCTGGTCAGGGGCATGATCAAGGGGTTCACCAAGACTGTAGTTTTATCTAAAGGTTCAACTGGGAGAACTTGCTACTAAGCTTCTGTAGTTATTGTCAGGAATTGGGTCTATACTAGCTATTGACCAGAGATGTTCCTTGGTATATGGGCCAAAGAGGAGCAAAAGATCACTCAGAAAATGACAGTTGAGAGAGAGAGGGCAAGACACAGAAGTCACCTTCCTTGCAACCTAATCTTAAAAGTGATCCCCATTGCCACTTTTGGAGTTGTTAAGTCTAGTTCCCACTGCAGGGGAGGGAATTATGCAGGATATGAAAACCAGCAGGTATGACCAATGGGGGGCCACGTGAGAGGCTTCCCAGCTCCTGGAGCAGCGGTTTGCTCTGGTGTCCTGAGGATTCCAGACAAGTAGGGTTCCAGCATTTCTCACCAACACACATCAGTCTCCACTGGAGCAGCTGGATTTTATAAGTCTGTTTCATTTCTGTTTCTGAAAACACTTCCACTTAACAAAGTGCTTCTAGCTCAAAGATTTACAAAACCTTCAGTTTCAAAAGACAAAGTCTAACCTTGTGTGGAGTTCCATGATCTGACCTCTGCTTTCCAGGTCTGCCTCTTATTTGCTCTTTCAGGCTCATGTTACTTTCAACAGGAACCCTCAGAGCAACCCTCTGCCTTTGTGGCTGCTGCTCTCCTAGTACCCACCCCGGCCCGTCTGCATGGCCGGTGCTAACTTGTCCTTGCTGGGAAATGTGTTTTGATGGCTCCAGGCAGACATATGTTTCTTCCTCATTCTCCTTTTGTGATTTTTAAAAACCCTTTAGTCCGAGCAATTTCCTTTTATACTCTTTGGCTGGCTTATGTCTCTCCTCTAAATTGTCCCCAGCATCCTGCCCAGGCCTGGCACAGAAGACACTGATAGTTAGGCTGGAGTGGATAAAGAAGCCCAGCCTTGTAAGCCGGCTGCTGCCTTAGTGCTTGGGAGCTGGACATAGTACTGACTGCAGCCCAGTCTTCACGGATTACATGTGGTACCTCAGCTGCCTCATTTATAATCCATGAATCAGTCACCATCTTCCAGATTGTTCTTCACTGTCATTATAGCCTTTAACTGCTTACTGAAATGAGCTAATTAAGACTGAATTATTTTAATTGCCAATCACGGAGAAAAATATTTTGTAAAAAAAAAAGATGGAAATGCAGAATGACTTTGTTATTCCACCATTAAAAGGAGCCAAAGTTCTTGTTTCCAGATTATGAGAGGTCCACTGCTCCCAGAAGTAGGTTGGACTGTCAGAGCGTAAAGAACAGGCTGTGTTGTGTGGAGCGCAAAATCGACCCACATCCTGCTCCTCTTAGTGTCTCCTCACATCACTCAGGAGAAGCTCAATGGTTATTGGTCCAGATGAGCATGAACCCCTGGAGGATTTGATGTCCACAGGCGGTCAGGTTGTTTGGCAGGTTAAGGACAGACTTTTTTTGCCCTCCCCTTTTATGTTCAAATCCCCCCTAAAGGCTTATTGTTCCACTAAAAATTGTCAATGATAAAAATATTTCTCTAGTTGATAAAACAAACTGGCCCCAAACTGCTGTGTCCTTTTCAAAAAGCAGCTGAGAAAGAGAAAAATTAAGAAAAAAAAAATCTTATTGAGGTGATCCACAAATACCAGCCACTTCTACTCCTTTAAATATACAAGAAATGCTATTTGGAGCTGTCTCAGGGTCCATCTGGCTTTCAATCTTGCCTTTGATGGTGGCACAATGATGTATTTTGTGGAAAACTGCCCTTCATGGTGCGGTATCAAAAGGCTAGGGAGGAACCACAATTATTTCTGTTATGGGTCTGTCGTTATTGCAATGTCTAAAATACCTCTTTGAATTTATAGTTGTCCCAGTTCAGGTCACCTACAGAGGTAAGACATTCAATAAGATTTCCAGGCAGTTTTTAAAGTAAGGCTTCAAAGGAAGCTGCTCATTCTGTAGATCTGAGATTTGAAAAGCAGGTATTTTGCCCTTCCATTCTATTTATGAATTTTCAGTAATATATATTTTGATGTGCCCATTCAACAATATGTGCTAAGTGTCTCTGATGCACCCAACACCATCCCAGGCACTGGGAATACACAATACTTGTCTTACTACTTGAGGCACCAAATGGTAGGCACAGCAAGTCCTTAAGAACACAGGAGAGTGAGCTGGCAAAAGGCTTTGGGTAGCATTTGAGTTAGAACTTGATGCAGAGTAGGATTCCCTGTGCATAATGGGGGTTGGATATTTTAAGACAAAGAGGACAGAATGAGGGCAGCACAGGAGCAGGTAGAGAGGACAGTATGTGTCCAGAAACAAAACAATAATGAAGGGGGGTGACGGATCTGAAGGCGGGGGGGGAGGGGGGGGAGGATGGCTGGAGAAGAGGCCAGAACAGCTTTGTATCTATTACAAAGGAGTTTCAGTTTGTCCAACTGGCGATGAGAAACATCAAAAAATTTAAGCACAGGTGTGACATGATTGATTTACATTGTAGAGAGAATGCTTCACAGCCCTCTGAAGGAAGGATTAGAAATTTTATAGTTGGGATAAAGACAATCTGTGAATACAGAGGGGGTCTGGAGGTGCTACAAAAAGGAGAAATAATATGTATTGAATAATTGCAATATACCAGATACAGAGCTCTGCTCTTCATACATATTATCATATTTAATGTTCATGGCAAGTGCATGTGGTAGGAATTATAATTCCCATTTAAGAAACAAGGTTCAATAACTTGCCCAAGATCCTCAGCAAGGTGGTAGTGGAGCTGAGCTTTGATCAATTCTGATTCCAAAACTGCTGTTCTTTTCTTGACACCAAGGGAAAGATGAGTCTGAATTATGCCAGCAGCCACACTGAAGAGGCATCCTCTCTCCTCAGAGGCTCTGAATTCAGTTATATTGCATTTGGAAGGTATTCCATCCACTCCATCACTCTAATTGCTTTAATATGACTAATTGACCAATTACTAGCAGGTTATTTATAACCATGGTGGAATTAGTTGCTTGTTTCAATCAAGCAGCGAAAAACTAACTGATTTGTAATGACTCGATTTATCAAAGTGTTTGGAAGGGTTGTGTGCACAGACAGCTTCTATTAGCAGTAGAAAAATATGTGTGGTACAATAGGAAGGGAGTATTTGACTATTCGCAAGTGACACCTGAACCAAAGGAATTTAACCCTAGCTTTGTGGCCAAGTGGACAAGTCATAACTTTGAGTGTTAAGGATATTCTAGAGAAACTTCTGTTTCTTTTGTTTTTGTTTTGAATAAAGAAACTGAAGCTCAGAAGTATAAGGGATCTGTGATGGTCTTTCAGCCAGTAAACAACAGAAGTTAGACTTGAACTATTTGTACTGTTGCGATGCCAAGTCCTAGAGATCTTTTCCTACCGTGCCTGGTGCACTGTGACATTGAGCAAGTTATTTAGCCTCTTGAGTCCTCAGTTACTTTGTCTAAAACAGAAAAGAGTTGATGAATGTTTCAGTTAGCTTTAGTTATTAAGAAGCAATCTAAACGTGGTAGTTTAAAACAACAAACGTTTTTATTTATCTTGCTATTCCATGATTTGTACTGGTGGTTGTTCTGCTCTGGACTGACTTGCCAGATCTCTTCTGGACTCTCATTTGCTTCTGTGATCAATTGGTAGCTCCAGCATGATCTAGTACAGCCTGACTCATAGGTCCAGTGGTTCACAGACTATTGGTTGAGAATTGGCTGCTTATCAATGGGGAGTGCCTCCATTCTTCTCCATAAGTTATTTCATATTCCAGCAGGCTTACTCAGGTTTGTCTACACAGTGGTCTCAGGGTTCCAAGCATAGGAAGAAAAGGGAAACCCCAGTGAGCATGCTCTTTGCAAATTTTTACCATGCCATCTTTACTAGTCTTCCATTGGCTAAAGTAAGTCACATAGTACAGTAGTCAGCTTTTCAAATTGTTCCCCATGATGTATTCCAGCCCTTGTGGAACCTCCTGCCCTGTTGTAGGGCTACATCTAGTGACTTGATTCTAATGACTATAAAATGGCACAAGTGATATGAAATCCCTCTCTAGATTAGGTTATGAAATATTGTTATACACACACACTCTCTCTTTTTTTTTCTCTCTCTCTTACTGGTGCAGGAGATCCACCTCAGGGCCTCACATGTTTTAGGCAACACTGAGCTATCCCTCCAGCCCTGACTTTTCTTAAAGATAGGCTTTCTCTGTTAAAACCAACTATCACATGTGAGCTATTCCCTGGAGAGGTCCATGAGGAGGTCAAACACATCCCAACAGTTCCCTGAGGAACTGAATCTAGCCCAGGATAAGTGAGTAAGTGAGCTTAGAAACAGAGTCTTTCCCAGTTGAGCCTTGAGATGAGAATGCAGCCCTGACCCACACCTTCACTGTAGCCTTGTGAGAGATATTGAAGCAGATGACTTGGCTAGGCATGCCTGGGGTCCTCACCCAAAGAAGAAGTGTGTTGTTTCAATTTGGGGGTCATTTATTACACAGCAATATATAAGCTAATATGCATAGCTAAGCTCAGAGTTGGTGCGGAAGGGGGCTATCTGAGGATGGGGCTATAAGAAAAGTAACTATATAATAACTATTATTCATATGTATGCAAATGATTTACCAAAGCTGGAATTTTCTTAATGTTATGGAGTCTGACATGGATTTATTTTCCCTATTTCAATGTTTATTTGTTCTCTGTGCTAAGTGATTTTATAGTTAGGATCTGGAATGTCCCCAGTGGCTCATGTATTAAAGGTTTGGTCCTCTGGTGGTGGTATTGGGAGGTGGTGGAAACTTTAAGAAGTGGGGACTAACTGGAGGAAATGGTTCCTGGGGCCATATTTCCTAGCCCACACCCTCTCCACCATAACATTCTGCCTTATCACATGCCCAGAAACAATGAAGCCAAGATACAATGGACTGAAATCTCTGAAACTGTGACCAAAATAAATCTCTCCTCCTCTTAAAATGCTTTTCTCAGCTGTTTTGTTATAGCATCAGAAAACTGACTAATACAAGTGGAAACAAGATAGTGAACAAGACAGAGGTTATATTTGTGCCCTTAAGGAGCTTACAGAGAGTTAAAGATTAAAATCCTAGTTGTAAAAAAAAAAAAAAAAAAAAAAAAAAAAGGAGCTTACAGTATGTATGGGGAGAGAGAAATGGGAAAAGTCATTAGTTCCATAATTCCTTCAAACAGTTTAAAGTTGGGATAAGTGATATGAAGGAAGAGTGTATATAACTTAGTCTGGGTTTGCCAGAGAAAACTTCTTTGAGGAAATGTAACTGAATTTGAATTTGAAGAGGGGAGAAAAAGGGGGAAGAGGAAAATTCCAGGCAGAGAGAGTGGCATTCTTAAAGGAGAATTAGAGATGTGATTAACAATTGTGGGACAAGTTTATCTTTATGATCAAATTGTATGCTTTTATGTGATACTGGTATTGTGTTATCATTTTTAAAAGTTCCTTTAGAGACACATATTTGGACTGAAATATTGTGGATAAGATTATATGATGTCTGGGATTTTCTTCAAACTAATCTAGTAGCAGGGTGAGGGTCAGGAGTGGGTGAAGTTATAGATGAAACAAGATTTTTTTAGATGATTTAATAATTATTGAAATCAGGCGATGGGTACAGGAGTTCATTTTACTTGTCTCTTGACTTTTGTGTAGGTTGGAATTTTCCATAATAAAACTCTAAAAACTGATATTCCAACAACACATACTAAAAGTTGTTTGTATATTTTTGAGAGGTCACTGAACTTACCTCTTTCTACTCAGTAAACGTTAAAATAACATATTTAGGGCAAGGGAGTGGAGAAAGTGTCATGAATTAGAAAATACACAAATGTCTCAGTTTCTGGTCATGTGACTAATGTAAGAAGAATGTTTGGGTATTTATGGTACCTCTTGGCTAAAGCGTTATTTTATATTCTTTCTCATGCTCATTTTTCACTAGCCAAAGATGGTATGTTTCATATTTAGTGGAATCTTATAACATGATTCACTTTAGAGTAGAAGCCTGTGGAAGTATTACTGAAGGGATTCTATTATTAGGTCTTATATGTTATGGACAGTATTAGAGGGAATTTATAGGTTGGAAGAGAAATACAGGGTAGAACAGATGGAAATACCCCTTCCTTAAAAAATTCTTGGTTGGCTTGGTGTGGTAATAACATGGTGTGCATTCCTTTGATTTTCTTTTCCTTTTCTCATGTTATTCTGAGGTGGGCTAGAATATGTATTTAACAGCAGGAAGGAGTGGATTTTATAAGTTGGCTATGTACTGAGTGGGGTGGGCACCTAGGGAGGAAGGTTGAAAGATGAAGCCTCTTGTTTACATTTGTTTCAGTGTTAGGTCAATGGGGAATCATCATTTGTGATTTAGATTCAGACATTTCTTGAAAATACCTTTGCCACCAAAGTGAGTTTCTCTCCATTCCCTAATAAAGATTTCACTAGAATCAGATATATGCAAATTACATTTTCCTTCTCAAGCCAAGGTTAAATAAAAGGAAAAATGATGAAAGATTGCTATGGCATCACGGCTTTTCAGGGCTTGAGGATGAATTTGGCTCTCTGTAAACCAGAATGAGTCTCATTTTCAGTGCAAAGCAGGAAAGGAAAGTAGTGGAGAACAGGGACTTAAGCATAAACATGTTCCAGCATAGCATTTGTGTTGAAAGGCTCTCTTTTCCCTGAAACATCAGTTATTATAGGCACTTTTCCGGCACTCTGAAAATCGTTTGGCAAATAAGGGTGTCCCATCCCTTTCTGCATTCCAGGCTGGGTTCTGGTCCCATTGCAGGGAAACACCAATCCCCAACAATGCTCCCTAAAAGCAAATGCTTTGTTCTCTCTTCACTGAATGCAGCTTGGGGTCTATTCTCAGCAGCAGGGCCTGGCATGGAAAATCTATTTGGAGCAACTTGTGGCCAGGAGGGAAAAATGCAAGCCCAGTGTGTGGGGGAGTGGCAGGCAGCCACCAGCAAGGCCAGTCATACCCACTGGCCAGGGTAGGCACCAACACTAAAAGAAAGGCAGACATGAGCACTATTTGTGTACCAACCCATGCCAACTCCATCCTTATACACCATGCACATACTTGCCATTCCAGTCGCATGCACCACACTGCCACACACACATACACACAGCCATATACACACTATATAATACCCACCTGCATGCCACATACACACTCCACTCAGATATCACCCACGCTACATTAACACACATCTGTGCACGCAAGCTTCATCAAACAGTGCATAAGGTACACACATACACACACAAACACACACACACACAGACTGCAGTCAGTTGGTGGCTTTCCCATTAAGTCAGGTGGGTTGCAGACTGGAAAAGTTGGGTGTCAGAGGGAAGAAGTGGTGGTGCTGGCCACTATCCTGAGCTGGACCTGGGAGTAGAAGGCAGGCCCAGGATTGAGCGTGCGTGGGGGCATATGTGTCCCCTAGGACTCTCTCTGGTCGCATGAGAAGGGTGAATGAGAGAAATGTGAGAAGCGCCTGCAAAGAGGCTAGTGTGTGTGTGTGGGTGTGTGTGTAAGACAGAGAGAGAGCGGGAGAGAGGGAGGAGGGGGAGAACACCTCGCTCTGAGACGAGTCCAGAGCCTCCGATCAAGAGGGTCGGGCGGGCGTGTGAGCTGTGTGCACAGTCCTCGGTGGAGCGTGTGCACGTGTCTGCCATTCTCCAGGCGACTCTGCTCGGAGGAAGTGTGTGATGGAAGCGTGCTTGTGAGCTGGTTTGCGTGGCCAGACAAGGCGACCAAGGCGCGTTTGTCTTAAGGGTCCTCCGTTGGAGTCTGTCGGAGGAACAAGGGAGTGAGCTGCAGGAACTCGCCTTGGAGGGAGGCGACGCCAACGCCTGCGCTCCTGGGCCAGGCGTGCGTGAGGAGGCCGGGCTCATCCAGGGCGCGTGGCGGAAGCCGTGGCAGCGAGAACGCGCGTGTGCTTGTGCGCGTGCGCGTGGGGGCGCGGCGCGGAGAGAGGCGGCAGGCCCAGCCCCGTCGCAGCAGCAGCCCGGGGCGGCTCCTCCTTGAGCCTGGGACCGCCGCGCACCAGCCGCCGTGGTCGCCGCGCCCTCCCGCGTCTGCAGTCGGCTCAGCGTTCTGTCCGCCCAGACGCCACTTTCCGGGCTCCCGGCCTCGGCTCCGTGCAGAGGAAGAGGAAATGAGTGCGGCCGCCGCGCCGGCGCCCGAACGGGGTTGGAAGAGCGAGAAAGTGGACGAGGCGCAGGCCCTGGCGCGGAGCTGCGCCGCCCGCAGACCCGACTTCCAGCCGTGCGACGGGCTCTCGATCTGTGCAACTCACAGCCATGGCAAGTGCTTCAAGCTGCACTGGTGCTGTCACCTAGGATGGTGTCACTGTAAGTGGAGCCGCGTGTCCGCTACCACCGCGGTCCTGGGGGCGCCCGCGGGGCCGTGCGGGTCGCGGCTGGCGCGGTGCAGCCGGGGGCTCCGCGCTCTCCCGGGGCTGCCGCGCCGCAGGCTGGGGCTGCGCTGAGCTCCGGGTCTCTAGAACTGCCCTGGAGCGCAATGCCTGGGCTTGCGCTGCCTTGGCAACGAGAGGAATTCCCGGGGGGGCGGGGGGGGAGGTTAGCTCTGGTCACTTTCCCTCGTCCCGGCAAGCTTTTTCTTTGGTACCAGAAATGTCCAGGCCGTGTATTGAGAAGTCAGCGGAGGAGAAGCCTCCGTTGCGGGGTGGGTGGTGCAAGAAGCGCCTCACTTTCTTTCTCACTTGGCTTCCCGACTGCTGTTTAAAAAAGTCTTGGAAATTGAACTTGTCCCATTGATCATATTCCAACTGAGAAAGCGCTGAAATGTGAGCAATTGCTTCCAGGAAGTTTAAAGAAACCGTTTTGGAGGGCACACTCTTTAGATACCCAGTTGCAGCATTTAGATCCAAGTTATGAGTGTGTTTAAGAATTAGAAAATAAACTGACTTGTAGATACGCTTGAAGGATCTTAATTTAACGTATGAAAGCTAGAACTACATGGTCCGGGACCTTTCTCTGTCTTTATGCTGCCTTTGATTTTTTAAGTAGATTAAACTTAAGTAGCCATTTAATCAGAATTCCACAATTTGATTAGTTCATAGTATTTGGCCTTCTCTATCTGATGAATCATTTCTTTTTAGAAATACATTCTAAAGTTAGTTTCCACATAATATTAGAAGGTTTTTGTGTGCTTATTTAGGACACAATTTTCAAGTGAACTTAATATTATTTTTTTCCTTGTTGGTTAGAATAAAGTGACTCACCAAAGATGCGTATATAACAAATCCCTTTTTACCTTAACTGAACACGATTGGATATTTTTAGTCGAATTTGTGAATTAAGGGATAGAAAATCCTTGCATTTTCTTTACAAATTCAAAGCACATGGAGCAGTACTGTTTTTGTCTTCCATCTGCTGATGGATCAGTTTCTTCTTATGTCACATTATTCTTATTGTGCTTAGAGAAAGCAATGGGGACAGGTTACATAGTTGGAAGTAGCAATCACGGGAAACCTGGGTGCTAAAGTACACAAGTAGGAGTCTGGTGAGGCAGTTTTCCTGCAGAGGCATAGTGTGGACTATGAGGAAGGTTTAAATTGGTCCAAGTCAGTGCCTGTTTACAGCATCCCTTCTAAGTGCACCATTACTGTTGGAAACCTTACAATCTAATCAGCTAGCTTCTTCCTTCATTAGCCTTGACTCTTAAAATATTCTTCCTTATAAGGAGCTGAAATCTTTACTTTCTAAATTCTTTCCACGGGTCCTATTTGTGCCTTATGAGATCATATAGAACAAATTCTTTTTCAGAATATGGCTGTTTGAGCTGTTTACATATATGTATCTATATGCATGGGAATTTTTTTTTTCAGACAGTGACTCTTATCTTTTTATCCCTGGCCATTCTCATAATGAAATAGATTTTCCTGGTGTTTTCTGTAATAGGTTTGAACTTCATGTTCATTGAGTGACTGAATGAAGATAGCCACCATTTTCCTTCGAAGCCATTGTTTTGTCCTGTTTATAAATTTACACTGTCTTTTGCCCTTTTATGGAAGAGTATCCAGGCTCCTAAGCATCCTGGTTCTTTTCTGAACATGTTCCAATGTGGTTATGATCCTGTAAAGATTGTGACCACAGAAAGGCAGGTAGTATCCCAGTTGTGGTCTGATCAGACCAGAGTGGAGCAAGACTACTACATTCCCATCTTTGAGATATTTCTGTTGCTGCAGCTATAGAGTCACATTAGCTCTTCTGATATCCACATCTTGTCATACTGAGCTTGCTGCTGTCACATTGAACTAAGCTTGCTATCAACTAGAGCCATTGAACGGGCCCTTCAAAAAAAAAATATTATGGGGGCAATTAAGCCAGTTGTGGCAGTTTCCTTTTCAAAATTATAGGTATATTTTTAGACACAAGTATAGATAACCTTAGATCTTTTTCCTTATTTTAGGAAGATTAACCTATTTTTCTTACTATGTTTTTTCATTCCAGCTTTTTAATAATACATATTAGTTATTCCTCCTAGGTTCATGTCATGCCCATCTTAGATGCCAACAGTGTATATTAACTTTATATACCTTCATTCTAATTATTAATAAGAATAGGAAAATTAGGAAAAACTTATAGAGTTCTGAAACTCAATAGCAATTCATTAATGACTACTTAAAGTTGTTCACACAATTACCTAGTCACCTAAGCATACTTTTATCCATCTTTTATTTCTCACATCCACATGGCTGTAACAAGAGTTGGACAGATGACTTTGTTGAAATCCTACCAATACAGGATTTTTACTGCTTCTTTCTGATCTATGATCTATCTTACGAATTGTCTCTCTAAAAAAAAACAAAACAAAACACACACACACACACACACACATTAAATGGTATAACTCAGATTGGTTCCACAAATGCTCACCACTTTTTCTAAATAGTAGCTGATTTTGAATAAATGATCTGAATTTTGAAAAGGATTGATGTCAGGTATACTGCACTGTTGTGACAATTCTCTCTGATTTTAAATTTAGACCTGCATTCATTTGCTCTTTTCTAGTCTCCGGCCAGGCTCTGATTCTCATGCTTCCTGCCTGGGCAGCAGTTTAGTGATCCATTCACAAGGAGCTGTGGCATTAAAAGCAGCCAGGTGCTGTGTTATGGTCTCCTCACCTGATTGGTCATCAACTCTTTCTACCCCTTTTAGCCCAAATAGCATTTTTATCTTTAGGAGAAATAAGTCAACATACTTAAGAAGTTCGTTCATATTCTCTCTCTATCTCTTTCTCTCCCTCATTCATGAAACACTTCAATTCTAAGCATGCATATGTCATGAGCACCTTCTCTTTATGAGACATTATTATAAAAATAATACAAATATGAATACATCTGGATTCTGCCCTTTAAGCAGAGTCTAGGGAAAGTTGCATTTTCCTTGAAAATGGTGGATTCAGAATAAATAAAGGAAGTTTAGCAATATATAACTGATGTTAAAATTGTAAAACTTATAACCTTATTGAATAGAAAAGGCTGAAAAAAATGAACATGTTTATAAAAGATGTGGAAAGCTTTTATATATATATATATATATATATTCATATTCATATTCATAGATGCAGTGCTTGGTGCATTATTACATAATTAGTGTATTTGGGTGATGACTGACTTTTGATGTCTAGGAGCAAAACTGTAGCATCTCCTATTGGTGTTAAAGATAGATTATGGTGTTGAATAAACCGTGACTCTGAATCTGTTACTTAAACTTTCTTAGTAAGGAATGATATTAGACTGAATTAATAAATGAAGGTGGTTTTTTTTGTTGTTGTTGTTGTTTTTGTTTTTGGTACTGGGGAATTGAACTCAGGGGCACTCAATCACTGAGTCACATCCCCAGCCCTTTTTGTATTTCATTTATAGACAGGGTCTCACTGAGTTGCTTAGGACCTCATTAAGCTGCTGAGGCTGGCTTTGAACCTTCTTCAATCCTCCTATCTCAGCCTCCTGAGCCACTGGGATTATAGGCATGTGCCACCATTCCTGGCCATAAGTGAAGGATTCTAAGAGGAGTCTTGAGAAAGGAAAAGATATGACTTGGTTAGTGGAGAGATGGGGGAAAACCATTTGCAGGTATTATGAGGTAGATTTTTGTGGGGACAGATTATTTAAAAGGAAAAAGAAATAGATTGGTGGAGATAGAGATAAGTGGGTGGATTTGAGAGAAATCTGAGGTGAAATCTGTAGCTCAATAGATTTGAAGAATAAGAGGCAACTTATTAAAAATAACTTCTGGACTTTTGGAATTCTGCCTTTTGCAGCTTAAATGGATGGAGAAGCAGGATTGGGAGGAAGATCATGAATCTGTGTTTGGATTTATTGTGTTTAAGCTGCTTTTTGTCATCTCATGGTGATGTCAGTAAGCCATTAGATAAAGAATCAGAAACTCAAGAGGGGGGAGGTCTGAGCTAGAGATAACATGGAGGTCATTTACTTATTATAGTTTGCAGTTATAGCCGTGAAGTGTGAGATTGCCAAGGGGGAGAAGTGAAGAAAACCCTTAGGCTTTCCTTTAGAACACCAGTGTTTAAAGTCTGGACCCAGGAAGATAACTTCCAGAGGAGACTTGGAAGAGATGGCTATAGAAGAAATATATGAATAGTATTTCAGAAGCCAAGGGAAACGAGTATTTGAAGAAAGAATACTAAGATGAACCCCATTTTCAGCAAATTCTTAGACACTCTTGAAATGTAATAGTAGTAATTTTCTTTACTGAAGAGGAGGATGAAAGGTTGAGCCTTGACTTTAGGAATATACGTAATTGAAGTTTGAATCCAAGCTATTTGTGGCAGTAATACTTCAAGGTAAAAAGGAGGTAGAGTGCCAGGAGTATCCTTGATTAGGACACAGATGATTTTTAATATTTATTCAATGATTACTTTGTGCTGGAGTAAACTTAATATACTGAGTACTTTCTAGTCAGTTATGTCATTATATCCATTTTGGAGCTGAGAAAAAGCCTAGAGAGAGAGGTTAAGGAACTTTCCCTTGGGCATAGAGCTAGTAAGGACTGGAGCCTAGATTTGAATCCGTGTTATGACTGATTCTAGGACCTGGACTTGGAACCACCATTGGTGCTACAGAGCAATGTAAAATTAATGAGCAGAGCAGAAGCCAGAGAGCTCAACTTCATTAAAGCCAGTGATGGCGAAATTTTAAGAAATGGGCAGGTGGTATGCATTGCAGCAGTGAAATCCAGAAGATGAGAACTTTAAAAAGGTCATTGGATATTGAACAGTACAGCCCAAGTGAAGGGTTAAGAAAGAGAAAGTGATTAGAAGGTGACAGGTGGGGTTGAGTGGGTGTACAAGGTATGACGTAGGTGCCACCAGCAGAACTCAGAGTTGGCTTAGTAAAATCACATAAAAGATGAGCTCAACTTTCTGCAGAAGACATCTTAAAAGATGTCGGTTTCTTTCAGGTTGAAAGCAGGAAGAGTGGGACTTGATGTTGTCTAATAGATGGTATTAGCATATCTAAAGAAAGACTGTCACAGCAGAAGGTAGATGGGCAGCCTAGAAATGTGGAAGGAATGGGGATGGGAAAAGCAGGTGCTTTTCGGGAACTGTTGAGAGAAGGTGGTATGCTGCCTAGCCTGGGTGGGCTTGGGGCGGGGCTGTCCCTGCAGACCCTGGCGGCTATAATTCCTGTTTATTAGACAGGAGCTGTTAGAAAATTCAAATGTCTGGACTTTAGGGAAATATGCTTCTTTCTGTTAGTAAATTAGCATGATATTTCTCATGTTATTCTGTTTTTCCTGCTTTTATACAACTCTGTGGAAACTCAATAGGGTCAAGCTCTGACTTCCCTAGGGGAAAGGTAGTTGGTTTTTCTAAAGAACTTCTTAATCATTTCTATGACACTAGCTAGAGAGAAAGTATTCAAAAAGGTTGACAGTGAAACCCAGACCCCCCCCCCCAAAAAAAAAAAAAAGAGTGGGAAGCTGATTAGGTAGAAAACTCTAGTTATGCTTTTTTCCTGAGCATGAAGATTCTAACCATGTCTAGTGATTCAAGGATGAGAAGACATTTTTTAAGAGAAGAATAGGGTTCTGGATGAGTTTCTTCGAGGCTCTTCCAAGTAGGGAAAGCTGATGGGTAGGGAAAACTGATGGCGTCTTTCCATCTGAGTGGTGCTTCAGTCACGACTGCACTGACCTCAGCAATAACAAGTACAGAAGGGCACAGTAGGGATTGTTTTGTATGTGTTAGTTTATTCAAACCTTGCAACAAACTTGTGGGGCAAACACTCTTACTGTCCTCTTTTTGATCAGGAAACTCACATAAGGTCACATGTAGTACCTTTGGTGGCCTGTAGTAGCTGTGCATCAGAATGTGACAGACCAGCTGGCACCAGGGCTGATTCTTGATTCTGCTGAAGGTACTTTGAGGAGGAATTCAGCTGTTTTAAATTATCTTTGGAACAAGCAGAAATTAAGTAATTAAGTAAGAATGGCTTTTGATTTTAAGAGAAGGGCAATTATCTGCAACATGGATGTTTGTGAACTCCATAAAACTGTGCTATTAAAAAACACTTGAGGCCAGGCATGGTGGCACTCACCTGTAATTCTAGCAATTTAGGAGGCTGAAGCAGGAGGATAGCAAGTTCCAGGCCAGACTCAGCAACTTTGCAAGACCCTGTTTCAAAATAAAAAATAAAAGCTGGGTGTGGTGGCGCATGCCTGTAATCCTAGCAGCTTAGGAGGCAGAGGCAGGAGGATTGTGGATTCAGACGCAGCTTCAGCAATGGGGAGGCACTAAGCAACTCAGTGAGACCCTGTCTCTAAATAAAAGACAAAAAAAAAATAGGGCTGGGGATGTGGCTCAAGGGTCAAGTGCCCCTGAGTTCAATCCCCAGTTATTTATTTATAAATAAATAAATAAATGGGATTTGGTATAGCTCAGTGGTAAAGTATCTCTGGGTTCAATCTGCACACCCACAAGTTTGATAATGTACAATGATACTTTTTTAAAAAAATAGGCAAAAATATATTGTATAGCATGAAGCTTCTGTCATGTCATATCCTCAAATAATTCCTAACTTTTAGGTGCAAACCTTTTTTGGTATTAGACTTGCATACAGACATTTGAATTGTCACTTGCAGACCTGTTGAACTGAGACTTGAACCAGATGGCTTTTGAGGACCTTTCTGTGGTAATTTATTACATTACAAAACCTTCGTTTCATTTAAGTTTGTTCTTTCGTGTTATAGCATCTCATTGATTATAGGAAAGAGTATTTCTAGAGAAATTAAGTAATATTGATCTCAGATAAACCTAGGAATGCCTTTGACATATGTCTCATAAATGAGCTTTTTTTGAAAATGAACATATGGTTTATACATACACCGTGGAAGGCAGAGTTTTCCTAGAAAGAACAAGAGCTTTGATGTCAGACACACCTGTCTTAATCATGGTCCTTCTACCTCTCAGCATTGTGACCCTGAACAGTCTTCTTAACCTCTCTCAGCTTCAGTGTCCCTTTCTATAAAACAGGAGTAAAAACCCTACTTTCCAGGGTTAAGAACATATAAGCAAACTAGTGGATTGGACAATGTAGCGTCCTTGTGGCAGGCTCTTGAGTTGGACTTTGTGTTTCCATCATAGCTCTTCCCATTTTCTAGTTATGTAATTTGGGAAATTACTTAAATCTGTCTTTGAATTTCCTCTCTCTCCCTTTTTCTTTCCATAACTGGGAATTGAAACACAGGGGTACTTTTATCACTGAGCTACATCCCAGTCCTTTTTATTTTCAGACACGCTGTTGCTAACTTGTGCAGGCTGGCCTCGAACTTGTGCCTCAGCCTCCTGAGTAGCTGGGTTTATGGGTGTGTGCCATCACCCCTGGCAGTTTCCTCATTTTCAATATGGCGATAATAATAATGTCAGCCTCAAAGTATTGTGATTATCCTTAGAGTTATATAGAAGCAAGAAAACTGAATAAATTGAAGGACACAAAAGCACACAAAATGACTGTTATGACTGACTGACTTTTTTTTTTTTTTAAACTTGGGTGCCATCCAGAGTCACATATGTTTATTTTAGTCTCCTTTAGTCATTCTGAAACAATGTTACTTTTTTTTATGACATTGAATTTTCTTTTTTAGAGAGAGAGAGAGAAAGAGAAAGAATTTTTTAATATTTATTTTTGGTTTTCAGTGGACACAACATCTTTATTTTATTTTTATGTGGTGCTGAGGATCAAACCCAGCGCCCCTCGAATGCCAGGCAAGCACACTACCGCTTGAGCCACATCCCCAGCCCAATGACATTGAATTTTTTGAAGAGTCCCTGATAAGTATCTATAGGATGCCCATATTACAAATTTGCCTAATTGTCTCCTCATGATTAGATTTTTGTTAAAATTTTGTCAGGTTGCTGCATAGGTGACCTTGTCAGTGTCACGAGAAAAGACACAGGATGTCAGGCGCTCCACTACTGCGGCTGCTGAGGTGGTTACTGCCAGGTTGCCTGTTGTAGGCAGATCTATCTCTTCCCTTTTGTTTCTTCTTTTTAAAATTATGGTGATATTTTGTTTTTAAAAAGTAATTTGTATGGTTGGTGATACTTTGACATTGGATATCCTGTTCCCTAACCAACTTTTTAAAAAAGTTTCTTTTATGGGGCTGGGGATATGGCTCAGTTGGTAGAGTGCTTGCCTCACATGCACAAAGCCCTGGGTTCAATCCCCAGTGCCACAAAAAAAAAAAGAAAAGAAAAATTTGTAGTTGTAAAATAGACGGAATGCCTTAATTTTATTTGCTTATTTAATTTTTATTTTTTTCAGTATCAGGGATTGAACTCAGGGACACTCAACAACTGAGCCACATCCCCAGCCTTATTTTGTATTTTATTTAGAGACAGGGTCTCACTGAATTGCTTAGTGCCTCACCATTGCTGAAGCTGGCTTTGAACTTTCGATCCTCCTGCCTCAACCTCCAAGCTGCTGGGATTATAGGTGTGTCCCACTGCACCTGGCTTATTTGTTTATGTTTATGTGGTGCTAAGGATGGATCCCAGTGCCTCACACATGCTTGGCAAGTGCTCTGACACTGAGCTGCAGCCCCCACCCTCCCCAACCAACTTTAACACCGTGATTTCTGCATTGACTGGAGGTCCTTGCATGTGTCATTTAATGATCTAAATATGTCATTCCTACTGCCATCCAATGGCACCTTCTCTCTGAGGAGGAGTTTCTCTTCTTTACCTGCAGTTCTTCATTTTAATTGTTATTGTAAAGTGTTGTTTTTTTTGTCTGGTGCATCATAATCAAATGTCATAATTCTTTTCGGTGCTCAATTGCCTTAGGTTTGGGCAGGAAGCGTTCCTTCAAGCTGGCATCTGCGTCTGTCCTTTTCACAAGTCTTCTTGTTTGTTGATCACTTCCCAGTTTTCTGGCACAGCAGGTTTGTCCAGGCTTGTCTAATAATTCCCTGCCCCAGATCAGAAAGCTGGTATTTTTCCCAGAATCCCAGGTTCTTTTTTTGTGAGAAACGGTGAGAAAACCATCATCTGGTCTCTGGGTGTGCTTGTTTCCACTGGATGCTGTTGCATCTCCGGGTGTCCTTCATCTTTTTTGTTTTGTTTTGTTTTGTTATTAAACCCTGCTTTACAGTACATCATCCTATTTACTCATTCCTTCTGTGCTCAGCTGCACACAAGAGAGTTTAGAAATTACTACATCGGTACCACCACCAACAAACAGGTGACTAAAGTTTAAGATTCCTTGCATGCCTTTGTCTTCAGATGGAATCCTAGAAGGGAGGTGTAGTGAAAGAGCACTGAGCTTGGCCGTTTGTTGAATTGCGTGTCTGTTTCCTAATGGTCTTCTTCTTGTTTCTCATTCTGATCAATTGCTAGATTTTCTTTCAGTGAAACTTTTATTTCGAGATAATTGCAGTCAGCAGTCACGAGAAGCAGTATAAAAGAGGTCCTAAGTACCCTTTATCCAGTTCTCCAGTGGTAACACCTTGCAAAGCTATAGTACTGTACCATGTCCAGGAAGGTGACATTGGTGCAGTCAGGATAAAGGACAGGGATGGCTCATGCTGGCCTTCTAGAGCCACACATGCTTCTTCTCTGGCCCCAACCCCTCCTCAGTCCCTGGCAATCCCTAAACTGTTCTCCATTTCTATAGTTTTATTTCCAGAATGCATAAACATGGACACACATAGGGTGTAATCTTTCATGATTGGCTTTTGTCACTCACCGTGACTCCTTGGAAGTCCATCCAGGTTGCTGAGTGTATCAATTGTTTGTTTATTTGTTTTTCTTTGTTTCTTTCTTAGAACTAGGCAAATCACAGATTTATTGAAAGGGTAAGTAAAAGTCACACTCTGTAAAGTGACATGGTCTGAGTGGGAGAGCCGCTCCGGCCCCCTAGTTTCTTTTCACTGCTGACTAGCATTTCATGGCATACACACACCACAGTTTCTTTAGCCATTCACCCATTGAAGGATGTTTAAATTATTTCCAGTTTTAATATAAACAAAAATGTAAATATTCATGTACATTTTTCTGTGTGACTTCTTTTCTCCTGGATAAATGTCCATGGATGGCACTTCTGGGTTGTATGGTAGTTACATGTTTAATATTTTAAAGAAACTGCCCAACCATTTTGCAGAGGGACTGTACCACTCCTCCTCACTCACACCTGTGTGTGAGTGGTCCAATTTCCTCATCATATCCTTGCCAGTTTTTGGTGTAGTCGCAGTTGTTGTCTTAGCCACTAAGAGGTGTCCTTTTAGTTTGGGTTACTATAACACAATACCATATTTTGTGCTTATAAACTAGAAGTTTATTTCTGTTTGGGGGTGCAGTACCAGGGATTGAACTCAGGGGCACTTGACCACTGAGCCACATCCCAGCCCTATTTTGTATTTTATTTAGAGACAAGAGTCTCACTGAGTTGCTTAGCACCTGGCCATTGCTGAGTTTGGCTTCAAACTCAAGATCCTCCTGCCTCAGCCTCCCAAGCCACTGGAAGACATTTATTTCTTATAAACTTGTCATGGAGGTTGATAGCCCAGTCTCCAGGTACTGACATAGTAGGGTTCTATTGAGGGTCTTCTTCCTGGTTGTAGATTGCTGACTTATCAGTGTATCTTTAATAGAGAGGAGGATAAAAGGCTAAAGAGCACCCTGGCTTCTCTTTCAGAAGGGCACCAATCCCATTCATGAGCATTCCACTCTTATAACCCGATTACCTTTCAGGGGCCCCATCTTCTAATACAGTCACTCTGATGAATAGATTTCACCGTTCATGACATGGGGGCACAGATGTTCAGTCAAAAAGTGTGTACTGATGCCTTGTTTGAATTTTCATTTTCATTTATTTATTGGCTGGTGTTCATGTGCATGTATGCTACTTGTATGTCCTCCTGAGTGAAATGTTTCTTCATGTCTTTTGTTCTCTTCTTTACAATTCATTGTATGAAGCTTGTATTACTCTGATACCAAACCCAGACAAAATAGTACAAAGAACTATGGACCAACATTACTCATGAATACAAAAGATGTAAAAATCCTTAACAAACTATTAGCAAATAGAATTCAGCAATACATAAAAAGAAGTACTCACCATAACAGATGTTTTTTATTTTCCTTCGATGGATTGTGCCTTTGGTGCTTTTAAGAATTCTTGTCAAGCTTGAGAGCTCAAAGATTTTCTCATTTTTCCTAAAAGTTCTACAATTTTAAGTTTTACATTTAACCCCACAATCCATTTTGAGTTAATTTTTGCATGAAGTGGGTGACATAGACCAAAGTTCACTTTTTTGTATGTAGGTGTTCATTTGCTCCAGCCCCATGGAATAAAAGGCTGCTTTCCTCTATTAAATTGCTTTGGTGCCTTTGTCAAAAATAATATCCTATGGGTCTATTTATAGACTTTCTATCATATTCCGGTGACTTGTGTGTCTCCTCTGCTGCAATATCATAGTCTGATATAGCTGCACAGTATAAGAAATCTTTATATGGGGTGAACTGATTCTTTCCACTTATGTTTTTCAGAATTATTTTAGCTATTCTAGTCCCATTGCCTTTCCATATGAATTCTAGAATAATCTTGACTAAATCTATATAAAAACAACTTGCTGGTATTTTGATAGGAATCACAATAAATCTGTGTATCAATTATAGATGTCTATGTTTTTCGTCAGTATTATATAGCTTTTAGCATATGAGTCCTACACGTTTTGTTAGAATTTTGCATAAACATTTAAATTTTTTGAGTGATTGTAAATATTTTTACATTTTCAGTCCTGGTTCATGGCCAGCATGTAAAAATCCAATTTACTTTCTGTATTCTCTTTTGATCCTATCACCTTGCTGAGGTACCTTTTTAGTTTTAGGAGGGTTTTTAAATTTTCAAATAAATTCCATTGGATTTTCTACAGAGACAGTCTTCCATCTTTTTTTTTTTTGTTATATTAATTTCAGATTTATTTAAAATTTTTAAGAATATTTTTTAGTTATACATGGACACAATATCTTTATTTTAATAGTTTATTTTTATGTAGTGCTGAGGATCGAACTCAGGGTCTCACACGTGAGAGGCGATTGCTCTACCACTGAGCCACAACTCCAGCCCCTATTTAAAATTTAAACATTGAAAATTTGAACATTTTTAACATAGCCTTTCCTATTTTACCCTTTGTGGCTATTCCTTTTTGTTTTCTTCCTTCTTTTACAATTTAATTAAGTCTAAGTTAAAACCTGAGGATGGGGGGAAGTGTAGTGTGACACTCACTATACAGGGAGAGGAAGTTAAGTTTTTTTTTTGTTTTTTATTTTTTTATTGTTGGCTGTTCAAAACATTACATAGTTCTTGATATATCATATTTCACAATTTGATTCAAGTGGGTTATGAGCTCCCATTTTTACCCCATATACAGATTGCAGAATCACATCAGTTACACATCCATTGATTTACATATTGCCATACTAGTGTCTGTTGTATTCTGCTGCCTTTCCTATCCTCTACTATCCCCCCTCCCCTCCCCTCCCCTCCCCTCTTCTCTCTCTGCTCCCTCTACTGACATTCGTTTGTCCCCCTTGTATTATTTTTCCCCTTCCCCTCACTTCCTCTTGTATGTACTTTTGTATAACTCTGAGGGTCTCCTTCCATTTCCATGCATTTTCCCTTCTCTCTCCCTTTCCCTCCCACCTCTCATCCCTGTTTAATGTTAATCTTCTTCTCATGCTCTTCGACCCTACTCTGTTCTTAGTTACTCTCCTTATATCAAAGAAGACATTTGGCATTTGTTTTTTAGGGATTGGCTAGCTTCACTTAGCATAATCTGCTCTAATGCCATCCATTTCCCTGTAAATTCTATGATTTTGTCATTTTTTAATGCAGAGTAATACTCCATTGTGTATAAATGCCACATTTTTTTTTATCCATTCATCCATTGAAGGGCATCTAGGTTGGTTCCACAGTCTAGCTATTGTGAATTGTGCTGCTATGAACATCGATGTAGCAGTGTCCCTGTAGCATGCTCTTTTTAGGTCTTTAGGGAATAGACCGAGAAGGGGAATAGCTGGGTCAAATGGTGGCTCCATTCCCAGCTTTCCAAGAAATCTCCATACTGCTTTCCAAATTGGCTGCACCAATTTGCAGTCCCACCAGCAATGTACAAGTGTACCCTTTTCCCCACATCCTCGCCAGCACTTGTTGTTGTTTGACTTCATAATGGCTGCCAATCTAACTGGAGTGAGATGGTATCTTAGGGTGGTTTTGATTTGCATTTCTCTGACTGCTAGAGATGGTGAGCATTTTTTCATGTACTTGTTGATTGATTGTATGTCCTCCTCTGAGAAGTGTCTGTTCAGGTCCTTGGCCCATTTGTTGATTGGGTTGTTTGTTCTCTTATTGTCTAATTTTTTGAGTTCTTTGTATACTCTGGATATTAGGGCTCTATCTGAAGTGTGAGGAGTAAAGATTTGTTCCCAGGATGTAGGCTCTCTATTTACCTCTCTTATTGTATCTTTTGCTGAGAAAAAACTTTTTAGTTTGAGTAAGTCCCATTTGTTGATTCTAGTTATTAACTTTTGTGCTATGGGTGTCCTATTGAGGAATTTGGAGCCCGACCCCACAGTATGTAGATCGTAGCCAACTTTTTCTTCTATCAGACGGCGTGTCTCTGATTTGATATCAAGCTCCTTGATCCATTTTGAATTCACTTTTGTGCATGGCGAGAGAAAGGGATTCAGTTTCATTTTGTTGCATATGGATTTCCAGTTTTCCCAGCACCATTTGTTGAAGATGCTATCCTTCCTCCATTGCATGCTTTTAGCCCCTTTATCAAATATAAGGTAGTTGTAGTTTTGTGGATTGGTTTCTGTGTCCTCTATTCTGTACCATTGGTCCACCCGCCTGTTTTGGTACCAGTACCATGCTGTTTTTGTTACTATTGCTCTGTAGTATAGTTTGAAGTCTGGTATCGCTATACCGCCTGATTCACACTTCCTGCTTAGCATTGTTTTTGCTATTCTGGGTCTTTTATTTTTCCATATGAATTTCATGATAGCTTTCTCTATTTCTACAAGAAATGCCGTTGGGATTTTGATTGGCATTGCATTAAACCTATAGAGAACTTTTGGTAATATCGCCATTTTGATGATGTTAGCTCTGCCTATCCATGAACAGGGTATATTTTTCCATCTTCTAAGATCTTCTTCTATTTCTCTCTTTAGGGTTCTGTAGTTTTCATTGTATAAGTCTTTCACCTCTTTTGTTAGGTTGATTCCCAAGTATTTTATTTTTTTTGAGGATATTGTGAATGGAGTGGTTGTCCTCATTTCCATTTCAGAGGATTTGTCGCTGATATACAGGAATACCTTTGATTTATGCGTGTTGATTTTATATCCTGCCACTTTGCTGAATTCATTTATTAGCTCTAATAGTTTCTTTGTAGACCCTTTTGGGTCTGCTAGGTATAGAATCATGTCATCTGCAAATAGTGATAATTTAAGTTCTTCTTTTCCTATTTTGATGCCTTTAATTTCTTTCGTCTGTCTAATTGCTCTGGCCAGTGTTTCAAGAACTATGTTGAACAGAAGTGGTGAGAGAGGGCATCCCTGTCTTGTTCCAGATTTTAGAGGGAATGCCTTCAATTTTTCTCCATTCAGAATGATGCTAGCCTGAGGCTTAGCATAGATTGCTTTTACAATATTGATGTATGTTCCTGTTATCCCTAGTTTTTCTAGAGTTTTGAACATAAAGGGATGCTGTACTTTGTCGAATGCTTTTTCCGCATCTATCGAGATGATCATATGGTTCTTATTTTTAAGTCTATTGATGTGGTGAATAACATTTATTGATTTCCGTATATTGAACCAGCCTTGCATCCCAGGGATGAATCCTACTTGATCATGGTGCACAATTTTTTTGATATGTTTTTGTATCCGAGTGGCCAGAATTTTAAGGATTTTTGCATCTAGGTTCATTAGAGATATTGGTCTGTAGTTTTCTTTCTTTGAAGTGTCTTTGTCTGGTTTAGGTATCAGGGTGATGTTGGCCTCGTAGAATGAATTTGGAAGTTCTCCCTCTTTTTCTATTTCCCGAAGTAGCTTGAAAAGTATTGGTATTAGTTCCTCTTTAAAGGTTTTGTAAAACTCTGCTGTATACCCATCCGGTCCTGGGCTTTTCTTAGTTGGTAGTCTTTTGATGGTTTCTTCTATTTCCTCAATTGATATTGGTCTGTTTAGGTTGTCTATATCCTCCTGACTCAATCTGGGCAGATCATATGACTTAAGAAATTTATCTATGCCTTCACTATCTTCTAATTTATTGGAGTATAAGGATTCAAAATAATTTTTGATTATCTTCTGTATTTCTGAAGTGTCTGTTGTGATATTGCCTCTTTCATCCCGTATGTTAGTAATTTGAGTTCTCTCTCTTCTCTTCGTTAGCATGGCTAAGGGTCTGTCGATTTTGTTTATTTTTTCAAAGAACCAACTTTTAGTTTTGTCAATTTTTTCAATTGTTTCTTTTGTTTCGATTTCATTAATTTCAGCTCTGATTTTAATTATTTCTTGCCTTCTACTTCTTTTGCTGTTGTTTTGCTGTTCTTTTTCTAGGATTTTGAGATGAAGTATGAGATCATTTATTTGTTGGTTTTTTCTTTTTTTAAGGAATGAACTCCAAGCAATGAATTTTCCTCTTAGAACTGCTTTCAATGTGTCCCATAGATTCCGATATGTTGTGTCTGTGTTTTCATTAATCTCTAAGAATTTTTTAATTTCCTCCTTGATGTCTTCTATAACCCATTGATCATTCAGTAACCTATTGTTCATTCTCCAAGTGATGTATTCTTTTTTTCCCTTCCTTCTTTTATCGTTGATTTTCAGTTCCATTCCATTATGATCAGATAGGATGCATGGTATTATCTCTACTCCTTTATATTGTCTAAGAGTTTCCCTGTGACATAATATATGATCTATTTTTGAGAAGGATCCATGTGCTGCTGAGAAAAAAGTGTAACTGCTTGATGTTGGGTGGTATATTCTATATATGTCAATTAAGTCTAGGTTATTAATTGTGTTATTGAGTTCTATAGTTTCCTTATTCAACTTTTGTTTGGAAGATCTGTCCAGTGGTGATAGAGGTGTGTTGAAGTCTCCCATGATTATTGTATGGTGGTCTATTAGACTCTTGAACTTGAGAAGAGTTTGTTTGATGAACATAGCTGCACCATTGTTTGGGGCATATATATTTATGATTGTTATGTCTTGTTGGTGTATGGTTCCCTTGAGCAGTATGTAGTGTCCCTCTTTATCCCTTTTGATTAACTTTGGCTTAAAATCTATTTTATTTGATATGAGTATGGATACTCCTGCTTGTTTCCGAAGTCCATGAGTGATATGATTTTTCCCAACCTTTCACCTTCAGCCTATGTATGTCTTTTCCTATCAAATGCGTCTCCTGTAGGCAGCATATTGTTGGGTCTTGTTTTGTGATCCATTCTACTAGCCTGTGTCTCTTGATTGGTGAGTTTAAGCCATTAACATTTAGGGTTATTTTTGAGATATGGGTTGTTCTTCCAGCCATATTTGTTTATTTATGTTACTAAACATGGTTTGTTTTCCTCTTTGATTATTTTCCCCCCTTTAGTGTCCTACCTCCCACTGTTGGTTTTCATTGTTATTTTCCATTTCCTCTTCCTGTAATGTTTTGCCAAGGATGTTTTGAAGAGATGGTTTTCTAGCTGCAAATTCTTTTAACTTTTGTTTATCGTGGAAGGTTTTAATTTCATCTTCCATCCTGAAGCTTAATTTCGCTGGAAACACAATTCTTGGTTGGAACCCATTTTCTTTCAGTGTTTGAAATATGTTATTCCAGGATCTTCTAGCTTTCAGAGTCTGTGTTGAAAGATCAGCTGTTATCCTGATTGGCTTACCCCTAAATGTGATCTGCTTCCTTTCTCTTGTAGCTTTTAAAATTCTCTCCTTATTCTGTATGTTGGGCATCTTCATTATAATGTGTCTAGGTGTGGGTCTCTTATGATTTTGCACATTCGGCGTCCTGTAGGCTTCTAGGATTTGGGGTTCTGTCTCATTCTTCAAGTCTGGGAAGTTTTCTCGTATTATTTCATTGAATAGATTGCTCATTCCTTTGGTTTGAAACTCTGTCCCTTCCTGTATCCCAATGACTCTTAAATTTGGTCTCTTGATGTTATCCCATATTTCTTGGATGTTCTGCTCATGGTTTCTTAACAGTCTTGCTGAGCTGTCTATGTTCTTTTCAAGTTGAAATACTTTATCTTCATTGTCTGATGTTCTGTCTTCTAAGTGTTCTACTCTGCTGGTAGTATTCTCAATTGAGTTTTTAAGTTGGCTTATTGCTTCCTGCATTTCTAGGATTTCTGTTTGTTTGTTTTTTATAACCTCTATTTCCCTGTATAGTTGATCTTTTGCTTCTTGGATTTGTTTATGTAATTCATTGTTGAAGTGATCTTTCATTGTCTGATTTTGCTGTCTGATGTCTTCCTTGAGACTCCAGATCATCTGAAGCATGTATATCCTGAATTCTTTATCTGACATTCCATCTGCTGCAGCTATTACCCCTTCTAACGTTGAGTTGACCTGCAATGCTTGTGGTCCTTTCTTTCCTTGTCTCTTCATACTGTTCGCGTTCCTTTCTACTTGGTGAAACTGTTGTGCTATTGAATTTTCCCCCTATATATTTATATTGGTCTTGTATAGTTGCAAAGTCTCCCTCGCAGGCGCTGGCGGCGGCTCTGCCCCTCCTCCAATTGGGGCAATGTGCCTACCACGCCGGCAGGCCGCTGGGCCTGCTCTGCCGGTCGGTAGCAGGTCCGCCGACCTTGCAGGCGCGGGCTGCGGCTCTGTCCCTCTGCGGGCCGCTAGGCTTGTTCTGTTGGTGGTCGCAGTTCTGCCTACTTTGCAGGCGCAGGCAGCGGCACTGCCCCTCTGCAGGCCTCTGGGGCTGTACTGCCAGTGGGTCGCAGGTACGCCTACCTTGCAGGCGCGGGGGGGGGGGGCTCTACCCTTCCTCAGGCCACTGGGCCTGTTCTGTCTCTCGGTTGCAGGTCTGGCCTGTTCTGATGGTGGTCACAGTTCCGTCTACCTTGCAGGCGCGGGGGGGAGGGGGCGGCTCTGCCTCTCAGCAGGCCGCTGCTCCTCTTCTGCTGGTGGGTCGCAGGCCCGCCTACCTTGCAGGAGTGATTGGAAGTTCTGTCCCGCCGCGGGCCACTGGGCCTTTTCTGTCGGTGGTCACAGTTCCACCTACCTGGCAGGCACGGGGGGGTGGGGGGCGGCTCTGCCCCTCAGCAGGCCGCTGGGCCTGCTCTGTGCGTGGTCACAGTTCCCTCTACCTTGCCGGCGCAGGGGGAGGGGGCGGCTCTGCCTCTCAGCAGGCCGCTGCTCCTCTTCTGCCGGTGGGTCGCAGGCCCGCCTACCTTGCAGGAGTGATTGGAAGCTCTGTCCCGCCGCGGGCCACTGGGCCTTTTCTGTCGGTGGTCACAGTTCCACCTACCTGGCAGGCGCGGGGGGTGGGGGGCGGCTCTGCCCCTCAGCAGGCCGCTGGGCCTGCTCTGTGTGTCCAGTCTTCCATCTTAAAACAGGGATGGTTTGAGTTTTTGCTTTCAAATTTGTATGCCTTCCTGCACCCTGCCTTTTCTTGTTGTATTACACTGGCTAGAACTTCTAGCCTTGGGTTTAATAGGAGTGGTGAGAGAATGTGTTTGTTCCTTTTCCCCCCATCTCAGAAGGAAAGCCCTGAATCTTTCACTTTTAAGTGTAATGGCAGCAGTAAGCTTTTTGTAGATGTTCTTTTTCAAGTTGAGGAAGGTCCCCTCTGTTCCTATTCTGAGAGGTTTTTTTTTTTTTCTGTCGTGAATAGGTATTAAATTTTCAAATGCTTTTTCTGTATCAGTTGATGTGATCCTGTAATTTTTTCTCATTAGCCTATTAATATGGTGGGTTATATTGGTTTATTTTCAAATATTGAACCAGACTCACATTCCTGAAATGAACCCCGTTTTGTTCTGCTATATAATTCTTTTTATGTATTGCTGAATTCTGTTTGCTAATAGTTTAAGGATTTTTATGTTTGTATTCCTGAGTCATGATGGTCTGTTGTTCTTTGTATTGTCTTTGTCTGAATTGGTATCATTCTAATACCACCTTCATACAATGAATTGGAAAGTTTTTCCTTTCAGAGTTTCTGGATAAAAATGTCTAGACTTGATATGAACTTTTCTTTAAATGCTTAGTAGAAACCTCCAGTGAAACCATATGGACCTGGAAGATTTTTTTTTTTTTGAGTTTAAAATTCAATTTACGGGCTGGTGCTGTAGCTCAGCAGCAGAGCGCTTGCCTAGCATGCTTCAGGCACTGGGTTCGATCTTCAACACCACATTAAAAAAATAAACAAATAGAGTAAAGGCATTCTGTCCATCTACAACTACAAAAAAAAATTCAGTTCAGTTCAATTGAAACATATTCAGTTTCCTCAGTGGTTATAAGGCTATTCATTATTACCAATGAGTTACTAACAATGAATTATGGTAGTATGCATTTTTAAAGGAGTTGTTTCATTTCTTTCTAAGTTGTCAACCTTTTGTGTGGAGTTGTTCGTAGTATTTCCTGGTTAGGCTCTTGATGTTTTTAATGTGTCTGGTGATATCCTCTGCTTAATTCCTGGTACTGGTAACTTGTGTGTTTTGTCTGTATTCTTGTTAGAGGCTTTTCATTTTTGTTGACCTTTTCAAAGAACCAGCTGCTTGTTTCATTGATTGTCTCTATTGTTTTTCTGTCTACCATCTTTGAGTTCTGTTCTAATTTTTATTATGCTTTTCCTTCTCCATTTGGATTTATTTTGAAAGCTGTTTTTTATAGCTCAGATCATGAGGTGGGAGCTTAGATTACTGACTTGAGACATTTTCTTTTTTTTTTCTAGAGTATGCATTTATTGATATAAAATTCCCTTCAGCACTGCTTTAGCTGCAAATGAATTTTGATGTGTTTTATTTTCATTTTCATTCAATTCACTGTATCTTTTTTTATTTCCCATGAGACTGATTTTTTGACCCATAGATTTTGAAGTGCAGTTTAGTTTCCAGGTGTTTGGATATTTTCCTGTTATCTTTCTGTGAATTAATTTCTAGTTTGATTCCATGTTGTATATGATTTTAATTTTTATGACATGGTTGAGGATTTTTTATGGCCCAAGATATGGACTGAGTGTCATGAACACTTGGAAAGAATGGGTATTCTGCTGTTATTGGGTGAAATGTGTCTCTTTGTTTATTCATTGGGACTGTCTACATCTTTATTTTTTGTCTATATGTTCTGTTGGTGATTGAAAGAGGGATGTGGATATCTCCATTCAGTTGTGGATCTGTCCTTTCAAGTCTGTCAGTCTTTGCTGGACCTACATTTGCATTTCTTTTGTTTAGTACATACATATTTTAGGATTGTTATGTGTTCTTGTAAAATTGACCCATTTGTCATTATCTAATTTCTCTGTTTCTGGTAATTATATTTGCTCTAAAGTTCACTTTATCTGAAATTAACAGAACCACACTTGCTTTCTTTTGTTAATGCTTGCATGACCTGTCTTTTCCTTTTATTTTTATCCTGTCCATACTGTTAAATATGGAGTGAGTTTCTTCTTTGTAGCATAAAGCCCGTCATGCTTTTTAAATCTTTTATTTGATGTATGTAGACCGTTTACATTTAATGTAATTGATATGTTAGGGATTAGGCCTCCCATTTTATTTTTTGTTTCTTTATTTTTCTTCTTTTTCATTTATTTTCTTCCTGTCAACCAGGAAACACCAATGGTTCATTTCAGGACCCCAGTAAAATGAATTCACAATAGCTAAACTGTGGAACCAACCTAGATGCCCCTCAGTAGATGAATGGATTAAAAAATGTGGTGTGTATATACACAATGGAATATTACTCAGCCATAAAAGAGAATAAAATCATGGCATTTGCAGGTAAATGGATGGAGTTGGAGAATAATGCTAAGTGAAGTTAGCCAATCCCCAGAAACCAAATGCCGAATGTTTTCTCTGATATAAGGAGGCTGATTCATAGTAGGGTAGGGAGAGGGAGCATGGGAGGAGTAGAAAAACTCTAGATAGGGCAGAGGGGTGGGAGGAGGAGGGAGGGGGCCGGGGGTTAGAAATGATGGTGGAATGTGATGAACATCATTATGCAAAGTACACGAATGAAGACATAAATGGTGTGAATATACTTTGTGTACAACCAGAGATATGAAAAATTGTGCTCTATATGTGTAAGATGAATTGTAATGCATTCTGCTGTCATATATAACAAATTAGAATAAAAATAAAACAATGGATATTAGATTTTTAAAAAATCATACATGCATGTTCCCTAAGGCTCTTCCTTTTTTTTTTTTTTAAGTATACTTTCTCTTTATTTGTTTAAATTGGGTGATTTCTGTTGCTCCATTTTTAATTCAGTAAAACTTTTCATTTGTCAAGCCTGTCAATGTGATTTATTTGGTATTATTGTATTTATTTTGTTATTATATTTTTTAGTTATTGTATTTTTATATGGCTCTTTATTCTGTTTCTCTCCAGAGACTGTTTCTCTTCTGAGGCTTTTTATGTCTTCCTTTGTTTTGAGCATACTTATAGTTGTTCACTGAAGCATTTTTTTTATTATGGCTGCTTCATTGTCAGATAGTTCTGACCATTTCTGTCATCACAGTTTTGACATCTGTTGATTGTCATTTTTTATTCCATTTGAATTCTTCCTGGTTTCTTGCTGAGACAAATGATTTACAATTAAAACCCAGACATTTTTGGATTATATTATGGGACTCTGGGTCTTATTTAAACCTGGTATTTTTAGTGGCTTTTTTAAAAAAAAAAGGCATACCATTCTGGCAGGGGAAGGAGCATGTCTGCCTCATTACTGCCAGATGGACGTAGAATCCAGACTTCACACTCGGCTCCCTTTGGTACTCTGGGTGTGTGACTCCTTCTTACCACTGGATGGGAGTGGGAGCTATTGCTCTCTTTTAGGTCTTCCCCTACACCATGGGTGTGGCCTGTTTACCATGAAGTCCTGACTTTTCACTAGGCCTCCGGCACCTCCAGGGTAAGGTGTTGAAGTACCTCATCAGAGAGAGCATTTCAGAGTGGAAATCAGCTTACCCTTCAGCCTCCGATCCCCAGGCTTTGCTGGCATGAATTAGGGGGGGATATACAGTTGTGTGTTTTTTTTTCCTCTGATGGTTGACTGGTGCTGAGAAGTTATCATCTAAAAGTTTTCTGCTGTTTTAGGTTGTTCCTTTCCTATTGGCTAGAAAGAGAAAGCATGTGTTGGGGCTGCTTTTTTCTGCTCCATTGGTGTTTCCTGGTTGACAACTCTTCACAGGTGTCTGAGATACATGAAAGGAGACAAACACCAATAAAATAAGCCCTGAGAACTCCCTGTCATTGGGTTGGTGGTTTCTTTGACCCCGAGGTTTCTAGTGGTTCAGGCATCTTCTGTCTGCCTTTCATTGTCTTTTTCTGTTTTGCTTCATATTTAATGATATTTAATTATGCTAAGTGGGAAGGAATAGGGAAAAGTATGTCCACTCCATCTTCCTGAAAATACTAGCCTCCACCCTTTTGACTGTTAATTTTGAATATATAAAAAAATTTGTGGTTCAGAAGTCAACGTACATAGCTGGGTGCAGTGGCACAAGCCTGTAATCCCAGTGGGTCTGGAGGCTAAGGCAGGAGGATCACAAGTTCAAAGTCAGCCTCAGCAACTAGGCCAGGCCCTAAGAAACTCAGTGAGACCCTATCTCTAAATAAAAAAATACAAAAAGGGCTGAGGATGTGACTCAGTGTTTGAGAGCCCCTGAGTTCAATCCTTGGTGCCAAACAAACAAACAAAATTAAAAAGAATACTGAAAAAGTTCAGTTGTATTTCTGTACTTCTACTTGATTCTCATTCACCTCTTATAGATCGGATTTTGATTCATTTTGTTTTTATTCTGTTTCTTTTTGCAAAATTATGTACATTGTGTGTGCATAACATACATATATATGTACCTATACATGCTCATGTTTCCTTTTTTAAATAATATTTTATTTATTTTTATGTGGTGCTGAGGATTGAACCCAGTACCTCATATATGCTAAGCAAGTGCTCTACCACTGAGCCATAGCTCCAGGGGTCCCCATTTTTCTTAAAAGCTAGTCAAACTATAGTATTTTTTGCCTCATGATTTTTTTTTCATTAGACAGTATATCCTAAAAATCACTTCATATCTATTTATAGAGATCCTTCTCATTTCTTTATGCTTGTATGGTACTTTGTTGCATATATACGCAGTAGATTTTTAACCAATCTCTTATTGCTGGGCATTTTGTTTGTTTCTCATGTTCTTTTCTTTTTTTTTAGTATTTTTTTTAGTTGTAATTGGACATAATACCTTTCTTTTTTATTTTTATGTGGTGCTGAGGATCAAACCCAGTGCCTTGCATGTGCTAGGTGAGAGCTCTATTGCTGAGCCACAACCCCAGCCTCTCGTGTTATATTCTTTGGAAGCGTGTCTTTAAAGTCCTAGCACCTGGTTGCTGTGTTAGAGAATTAACGTGTGTGTCAGTGTGTGAAGTATTGCCAAGTGTTGATTGGGTTGTACAATTTGTCCTCCCACCAGTAACATATAACAATGACTGGTTCCTTGGTATGCTTCCCCAGTAGGGTATGTTGCCAGGTTTTTGAGATTTTGCCATGTTACAGGGGAAATAGTCTGTCAGTGTAGTTTTATTTTTACCTTTCTTGCATTATCAGTGAAGTTGAACCTATTTGTTTTACCTCCATTCTTCTGAGATATTTTCACTGATTATAGTCTTCCAGTGGAGACATCAGCCACTGTCTTCTGGATTTCCTTGTTGCTGTGGAGAAGCTAGCTGTCAACTGACATTCCTTTCAGGGTTACCCACCTCTTTTTCTCTTTTACTGCCCTTAAGTATTCTGTCTGCCTGTCTTTCTCTCTCTCTCTTTTGTTGTTGTTGTTTGGTTTTGTTTTGAATTTTTTAATTTATGGCTGTAGATGGACACAATACCTTTATTTTGTTTATTTACTTATATATTTATGTGATGCTGAGGATCAAACCCAAGTGCCTCATGTTTGCTAGGCAGGCACTCTACCGCTGAGCTACAACCCCAGCCCCAGTCTCTTTGTTTTTGATCTACATATCACCATGTTTAGATGTGGAATTCTTTTTTTTTTAAGAGAGAATTTTTTAATATTTATTTTTCAGTGTTCGGTGGACACAACATCTTTATTTTATTTTTATGTGGTGCTGAGGATCAAACCCAGTGCCCCGCACATGCCAGGTGAGCACGTTACCGCTTGAGCCACATCCCCAGCCCAAGGAATTCTTTTTATTTATCCTGTTTCAGATTCATTGAGATTCTTCAGTCTGAATTGATGTCTTTCATTAATTTAAAAAATACCTGACCACTCACTCTTCAAATATTGTTCTTTCCCTAATTCTCACATCTGGAACTCTCATTAGGTGTGTGTTACGAAATTTCACTTTATCATCCATATCTTTAGACCTCTGTTTTGATTATGAATCCCTTGGTCACTTCTAATACATTCTGGGCAATTTTTTCAGACATGGCGTTTGGTTTACTCAGTTCATCTAGGCTGAATCTGCCATTAAATTAACTCATTGAGTTTTTCATCTTCCTTTTGTAGGATTTTCTCTTTAAGAGACAGCGGTCTCACTTTATTGCCCACATTGGTCTGGAACTGTGGACTCAAATGATCCCCTCTTCTTAGCCTTCCAAGCAGCTGGGATGACAGCCATGCACCACGGTGCCTGCCCTTTTGTGTAGTGTATTGTAGATCTTCTGTTTGGTTCTTTTTCACATAGTCATTTTGAAAAGAACCTGCTCATTTTTCATAGTTACTTGTTTTCACCCACTTGTTTTAATTCCTTTTATTTCTTTAAACATGATGAATGTGCTTATTTTGTATTCTGTTTTTGATAGTTTCAATATTTGAAGCTTTGCTGATCTGATGCTACTGTATTTTACTGTGTGACTTGCTCGTTTGCATATTTTGAGATTTTTAACTGTGAATTATTGTTTCTTGAAATATTACCCTTTGGGAATTCTGTAGATAGGATTTGCTTTTGCTAGAAGCCTGAGTGCACTGTTAGTGTAGAATTGCTTTGAGCTAAACAAATAGCTTGACATGTTTTGACTGCTTAGAAAGGTGAAGTTTGACTGAAACCTATTGAAGGAGACACCTTTTATTTATGAATTACATTTCCCCCTCTTTTCTCACATCCTGAGTTCAAGACATGTAAAACCCCTGTAGGAGTAGGTTTATTTCTAGTGTATCTTTACATTAATACCAAGTTTTGGGAGAGTTTCCTTTTAGACTATCTTTGGTAGGCTCAAAGCTTTGTCTTCTGAATTCTGAGCTACCAAAAGGCCATAGATATCAAGGCTAAAAAGTTCACCTATCCAAACAAATATCCTCAATGTGAACACCATGTTCACATTTATGCTTGATTCATGAAGTTTCTAACTTCTATTTTTAAATGTGTTTTACTGAATATTCCTTACTCCCCCCACCCCAGATCATAAATGTAGTGCAGAATACTAAAAGTTTTCCAGCAATTTTAGTAATTTCAGTGGGACGCTTAGGTTGCCTGCTATATCTTCTGGTCAGGCAAGTCTGTTTTAGAATTCCTGTTATATACTGGGTGTGGCAGCACACGCCTGTAATCCCAGTGACTTGGGGGGCTGAGGCAGGAGGATCTCAGTTCAAGGCCAGCCTTAGCAACTCAGTGAGGTGCTAAGCAATTTAGTGAAACCCTGTCTCAAAAATAAAAAGGGTTGGGGACTTAGCTCAGTGGTAAAGTATCCATGGAATGTGAATACATGTACATATGAATTCAGTGTAATAAAAGGCAATAAATATATTAGTTCTTTATTGAACTAGATATCAGACTTAAGGCAAACTATTGTAAAAGATAACATTGTCTCTTTTTGCTGGTTACTTTTTGTTGATTGCCAAGCACCTCCATTCAGAACTTTGAGGAATTACTACATAGTCAACAGACTTATGGTTAACTTTCAGGTTAAATTACAATTTTTGTAAAATAATTTTGAGCAGGATGGATAGTCATTTATTTGATTAAAATTTTTAGATTGTCAAGCCACTTTAAAATTACTTTTTAGAGTCACGGTGAGTTATCACTTTATATCTACTATGTTGGCAATACTAAAGAAGAGAGAATCACAAGTGTTGATAGGGTTGTGGAGAAGTTGGAGCACTTATGGATTGCTGGTGGGAATATGAAATGACACAAACAGTTTGGAAACCAGTTTGGCAGTTAACTCAAATGTTAAGCTTAGAGTTATCATATGACTTAGTAGTACCACTACTGGATAATCCAAGAGAAATGAAAAATATTCCCATACAAAAACTTGCACACATACATCAATGGCAGGATTATTGATAATTGTCAAAAAGTGGAAACTCCCCACATTATCCATCAGTTAATGAGTGGATGACCAACGTATGCTATTATATGTAGACTATTAACCATAAAATGGAATGGGATAAAGTACTGATACATACTAAAACATTATATTAAGTGAAAGATGCCTGACACAAAAACCTGTAAACTATATTTTAAATGAATTGTCCAGAATAGGCAAATCCACAGAGAGAAAGTTGGTTAGTGGTTGCCACAGGCTAGGGAAGAAAGAATAGAGAAGGATTGCTCTTCAATGTGAGTTTCTTTTTAAAGTGATGAAAATGTTCTGGAATTAGACAGTTTTGATGTTTGTAAAATTTTATGAAAATACTAAAACCCACTGATTTATATCTTTGATGAATTTTATGATACTTGAATAATGATAGTAAAAATTATATGAAAAATACTGTTTTATAGCTTTTTATATTAAAGAACCAGTTTCCTTCAGAATGTTTATTTTTAACATAAACATTTGTAAAAAAAAAACATTTTGGTGGGGTTGTTGGGGATTGAACCCAGGGGTCTCATGTATTATACTAAGTGTACACTTTACTACTAAGCTGCACCCCAACCCTAATAAAATATTTTATAGAATCATTTTATAATATATTGATATAACATGAGATGATTTCCTAGGTAATAAAAACCAGGAAATGCAAGTTCTTAAAAAAATGTCAATTATTCAGTGAGAGATTGTGTCTCAAGTGGCACACTGAAGAGGAGTTGGCTGATATTTAGTTGCTCACTTTGAAGAGGTTTCTAAGCCAAAAATATCAGTGAGTACTCAGCTTTAATTGTGTAACCATAGTGAAAATATTCTTTATGTTTTGATCTGTTTCCTATAATTTTGACTTTACATTTTGGATGTTATATCACTATTGCTTTATAATATGCTCTTAAGTCAGAATGAAATGAACTTCTTATAATTTTATTTTGTTTTAATATAGTTTGATAATACAATAAGTCTAAAATTGCCTTCTTAATAAGTAGATTAAATTTGATTATTAATATTGTTAGCATGTTTTAAAAATAATTGCCCTTTCTTGTATGTAATTTCATCAATTTACAGTTTCTTTTAAAAAATTTTTTTTGTAATTATAGAAGGACAGAATGCCTTTATTTTATTTTTTTATGTGGTGCCAAGGATTGAACTCATTGCTTCATGCGTGCTAGGCAAGCACTCTGCCACAGAGCTACAGCCCCAGCCCCAATTTACATTTTCACTGTACTTGTCCCATCTTGCCTGCCAAGTTGTTGACAGGTTAGTTCCTCTCATTGTTAATTTTGTTAAATGTCAGTGTCTATCTTGTTAGTCACATTGTTCTACCTATATTTTATAGTGGCTGCTTTTAAAAGAAATATTCTTAGATTTGTAGTCATGCTTCTATTAATTCAGAATTCACATTTATTTATTTCCTCATTTGTGTCATTTGTGCTTTTTCTGGTTCAGAATCAAATTAAAAATAAAAACATTTTATAGGTAGATTCATTTTAGTGAACATAAAATTGTAATAAAGGAAATAGCTCCTTAATTTAAATATATATATATTATTTTATGAAAGCAAGCAGCAAGACTAAGACAAAATTACATTGACATCCTGGATGTAAATTGATGAAATTACATACAAGAAACGGCAATTATTTTTAAAACATGCTAACAATATTAATAATCAAATTTAATCTACTTATTAAGAAGGCAATTTAACATTTGAGTGTCCCATAATTGCTTATGACTAGTATTAACTAGAATATAAAATCAGAAAAACTTAAAAACCATGTGAGACTAACCTATATCTTTTTCCAAAATGGCCTGCAGCTTCTTTAGAGGCTTAGAAAGCCACTGGTACCATCTTTGGACAGTGTTATTAGTAAGTTATTTCTTCTATTGAGAAGCTTACTTTCAAGTCCATCTCTGATATCCGTCTCTTTGTGCTGGCTCTCTCTAGTGCCACACTGAAGAGCTTCCTCAGCCCACCTGTCATCCATCTCATACTGTATGGCGCATTTCCTGTATGCAAAGTCCTGAGCTAGGTGCTGGGAATACAGCATTGAAGAGAATAGCCATGATACTTATTTTCTGGGAGCTTCCTTTTTAGTAGGTGAAGTAGACATTAAATAACTGGTTACACCAGTAAGTATTTAATTACAACCACCTATTTTTGTTAAGAAGGAAGATACAGCGCCTGCATGGGTATGACATGGAGAACAGGAGCAGGGTGACCGTGGGGAAGGCTTGTTTGAGAACATGCTGCTCTGTTGAGACTGAGGTGTAGGTGGGAACTAAGTAAGTAAAGCACTGTGGGATGGGAGGGTGAGAGAGAGCAGTCCATTCAGAGGGAGAGGATGCACGAAGATCCTTAGGGAGGACAGAACATCAGTGCTGAAGTGAAAAGAGGCCAGTGTCAGAATTTGTTGTAGTTCTTGTTTATTAGTTTATTGAATGTGGGAAAATTGAAAAATCAGGATTCACATTTATTTTATTTCCTCATTTGTCTCATTTGTGCTTTTTCTGGTTCAGAATCAAATTCAGGATGTCAATGTAATTTTGTCTTAGTCTTGCTGCTTGCTTTCATAAAATAATATATATATTTAAATTAAGGAGCTATTTCCTTTATTACAATTTTATGTTCACTAAAATGAATCTACCTATAAAATGTTTTTATTTTATAAATTTCATTTTGTAATATAAAACTTCATTTGAGCAGTTCTTAGCAGCTTGTAAAGCCATGCTTTATAGAATTGATATATACTTCCCATTGGATTTGTTAAATTGTGGCTAAAGCTTTGAAACTTATTTCCATATTTTATTAAAAAGCTGCAATCATTGTGCTTAATTTCTTTATTTATTTGGGTTCATTTTAAACAAGATCACAGGTTCACAGATGAGCCTACGTGGAAAGTTTTTCATTGTACAGCTGTCATTTTGAGAGCCCTTCACCCTGAAAAGGGTGTTAAAGTGATATTTTGTTGTTAATCTCATTTAATCATTGCATTCCTCTAAAATAAAATAATTCAAGAGTCAGTTTATATACTTAGAAACTTTGTTGAAGTACATAATAGAATTTTTAAAATTGTGATCAACATGGTAGACACACAATGAATAGTTGTTGAATGATTGAACAGCATTATTTTTACTTGCTGATAAAATACCATATGTTCAGATCTGTCCCAGCATTTATTTCTTGTTCAGTGTGGTCAACCTTATTAAGGATAGTATAAAAATAGTGTTGCTCTATTTTATAGCATAGTTAAAATTATATTTCTACCTGTGTAAAAATACACAAAACTATAAATTGGTCCTATTTTTGGTGTAGTGCAGTGGCAGAATATATTTTTGAAAATACCCATGCTTTTTTATTTATTTATTTATTTATTTTTTTAATGTGGTAAGAATTACCACTAAGGAAAGCAGCTAGAGATCATCTGTCTCAGAGCTTTTCAAGTTATCCTGAAAGGCAGGGCTCAATACCTGGGAAATTCATAGACAGGGTGCTGTGTTCTGAGCCCCATCCCATTTTAGCCAGGTATCTATTTATCTGATCTGCATAAAAGTGGAAAAGCTAAAGAAATCATCAACATTATCAAAAACAAGGAAAGTTATGTTTTTCTGGACTTGGATCCTTCAAGGTTAATCATATACAAATCCATTCATTTTCATAAGAGGAGAAAGAAAACTCAAACTCAAAATTAACCATTTGTAGCCTTTGCTAAATAAAGTAAGCAGAAACCTCTGAGCTCCGGGATACTGTTTTTAGTGGGACAGGAGAGAGGTTCCAGGGCATTGAACCTAGGGCCTCTTGTGTGCTCAAGCAAGCATTCTACCATAGAGCTACAACCCAGCCCTCTAGTTTACTGGTTTGTCAACTGGTGGTAAAACATTGTGAGAATTAGAAACAATATAATACCTTATAGCAACTACCATGATCATAATTGTCATTTTAGTCTTGGTTATCCAGACCAATCTCAGCTTAGGTTTTAGAAACAAGAATATTACCCTCTTAACTATATTTCATATATTTATGGATCAGAGAGGAATAACATTTGGTTTGGTGATATTTTTCACTTTTTCCCTAGCTGTTTTATTATGTTATAAAAGTAGTCACTAAAGTCCTCAGGGGTGACACGCTCTTAAGAATCTGTTCTGTGCCGAGAATACTTGTAAAATTTCAAGTCACTGTCTAAACACACCATTGTTTGTTATTTTAAGTTAATGTTGCTAATTTGATTGTTACTGGTTTGGTTGCTTATAATGAGAAAATCAGTTTCGACTTTGTGTAGAAGTTGTAAGAAGTTTACACTTTGCTTTTTTTTTTTTTTTTTTTTTGCATTTTACTGATACCGTATTAGGAAAAAACATTTATGCTAACATTGAGGGGAAAAACTTCTAGAAATCTTATAACCTTAACTCATAAATTCTGTTTCCAATCTCTCAGTTTTTGTGTGTGTGTGTGTGTGTGTGTGGTGCTGGGGATTGAACCCATAGCCTTGTACATGAGAAGCAAGCAGTCTACCAACTAAGCTATATCCCCATCCCCCTCAGATATTTAAAAAATATTTATTCATTCTTTAGTTTTAGGTGGACACAATATCTTTATTTTATTTTTATGTGGTGTTGAGGATCGAACCCAGTGCCTCGCTCATGCCAAGTGGGCACGCTACCACTTGAGCCACATCTCCAGCCCCCCCTTAGATTTTTAATGCGTGTGTATCTGCTCTACACGTTCTCCACATTGATTATATGGACTTGCCTTTTTGAGGGAGTCACTTTCCTTGGATATTAAAATAATGAATGGCTGTGTTTTTAAAAATAATATTATCTAGGGGCTGGGTTTGTGCCTCAGCGGTAGAGCACTTGCCTTGCATGTGTGAGGCCCTGGGTTTGATCCTCAGCACCACATAAAAAATAAATAAGCAAAATAAAGGTATTAAAAATAATAGTATCTAGATCTTAGTCCCTTTTAAAGCTGATTTATATAATAATATCTTCTTACAGAGTTGGAGATTAATTACACTTTTCCTTAAAAATTGAGATAAAATTATAAAAAGTTTACCGTTTTACAACACAGTTACCTTTTTAGTGGACCTTTCTTGTTTATCTCCTGTTTTAGACCTACTCTTTGAAGTGATTAATTACTTCCCAACAAGTTAGCTTACTTTCATTCAAATGTCAAAACAAATTGTTTTAAAATATACTTTTAAAAATGTTTTTAAATTGTAGATGGACACAATGATTTTATTTTATTTATTTACTTATTTTTATGTGGTGCTGAGGATTGAACCCAGGGCTTCACACGTGCTAGCCAAGCGCTCTTCCACTGAGCCACAACACCAGCCCCCAGCTATTGTTTTTGAGACAGGGTCTTGCTATGCTGCAGGCTGGTCCCCAACTAGAGGGCCCATGTCGTCCTTCCCACTCAGCCTCCTGGGTAGCTGGGGCTACAGCTCTGTGCTGCAGCACCTGGCACCTAATCCTGCTCTTTGAATTAACTAATTTCTTCCCACGTGAGTTAGCTTATTTTAGTTCTCATGTCAAAGTGAATTTTAAAAATTCTTTACTTTTTCTTCCTGGGATTCTAGAGGGACAGTCCATAATGATGTGGGAGCATATAAAAGGGACAACCTACAGGAGGCACTGGATGGATAGTGTCTGATATTCCTGGGTATGAGATGAGGGAATTGGGGAATTTAGTAGAAAAGATGGATGATGATACCTAGAGAACTTTCCTGAGGCAGTAAAGTGGATTTTTAAAAGCTACAGAATCTCCTCTGGAGAGTAGAATGTGAAGATATTTAATATTTTTATTGTGAGATGAGTGCAGCAGGGAACAAAAAAGAGACACTTGCATGTTTAAAATTGGTCAGTGGACCATACCTTCTCTCTCGGGCTGTTTTTGTGGCCTTGGAACTGTGCATTTGGACAGGCCCCATTCAGAAAGGGTCTTGCTCTTGGTTGATCTAGAAATTCTTCATAAGTATTTGCTATAGTTTGGATCTTAAATGTCTGTCATAGGCTTATGTGACTTAGTCCCTGGGATGGTGCTACTGGGAGGTGGTAGAATTTTTCAAAGAGGTGAGACCTAATGGGAGTTCTTTGGGTCATTGAGGGTGTTCCCTAAAAGGGAATTAGGAAACCCTTGTCTCTTCCTTTCTCTTTGTTCGCATTCTGACACATTTTTGCTCTACCAAATGCTTCCACCCTAGTGTGCCACTGGAGACCCAAAGCAACAGGATCAATCGATAATGAACCGAGACTTCTCACATTATGAGCCAAAATGAACCTTTTATCTTCATAAGTTGATTTCCTTGGACATTTGTTACAGTGATGGAAAGATGACTAACACAGTTTTGAACAAGGGGCTTGTGTTTTATTTTTGCACTAGGACCCACATATGTAGTCAGTCCTGCCTTTTCCCGTGAATGTTCCAATTAAGGCAAAGAAACATACATGCCCTTACTATAAAGGAAAATAATATGTTTCTTGTGTTGTTTAAAGATGAGGGGAGCTAAAACATAGGAGAGCTCAATGCCGAGCCTCCTCACTGTTTTCTATATTATTTCTTAGGCCTTACTTTCTAGCTTCACGTAGTGGAGGCACCCAGGGAAGTTATTTGGCACTCCTTGTAATAACCATTAATAACTCTCTTTAGTAGCAGTTGTGTCTCATATCCTTGAATTTCACTTGTCTGAAAAGACAGTGCCTTCAGAATGTGACTCACATGTCCATTTTATCGTCTTGCAGCAAGTTCTCTAAGCTGTTTCACCTGGAAGAATGGTCTAGAACTGTCTGCCGTTGGGAATTTTTAGCCATGCCAGCTTGAACTTACACTGCTGTATTCTTTTGATATATTTTAAATTCAAGAAATTAAGTTAAAGAGCAGGCTTAAAATAAAATAACATATGTACCTTTTTAGAAAAGTTGAACATTATAGAATCATAATTTATTTATCATTTTTACCTTCATTTTTCATGGGCATCTTGTTCTACTTACCATGATCCTTATTTCCTCTTTTAAAAAGTTATGTTTATTGAGTGTAACTTAGATACAATAAAGCTCACACATTTTTAGGTGTATAGTTCTATTTATTTTAGTGAAAGTATGTAATTGGTTGATATAATATTTCTTGTAGGGAAGAACTGGAATAATAAAAGTTGAGGTGAGGGTGAGGGGTTGAAAAGAAAAGTGGTGTCTCAAGATTGTGGGGTGCATAAGACATAGTGTTCAGTGCAGGCTCAGGAGAAATGTATGTAATTGTGTAGCCACTGCAGCATCAAAGTGTAGAGCATTTCTCTCACCCACATGATTTCCTTCAAGCCCCTTCGTAGCCATTCCCTACCCCCTCTCTAGCCCTGGCAACTGCTGATCCATTTCTGTGCTCCATAGTTTTGTTTTTTTTTCCAGAATGTTTTTGTGATGCAGTTACAATACTGATTGCAGTTACTATAATATGTAACCTTTTTGGGTACTTTTTTGTAATATTTTGGAATGTTATATAAATGGAATCATAGTGGAAGTAGCTTCATCCACTTTCTGTGAGAGTCTTTGGATTCATCCATTTGAGTGTATAGATAGCTCATTGTTTTGTGGTTTACTGTGCTATTATGTGGTGGTACTACAATTTGTTTATCCAGTCATCTGGGGTGGACGTTTGCATTGTTTTTATGGTTTTTGGAAATTAAAACCACTGTACACTTTTGCATATATTTTTTTCTTTTTTTTTGGTGGGGACACATGTCTGTATCTCAAGTGTGTGTGGTGATAAGATCTACTCTCTTAAGCATATTTCAAGGATATATTATTATTAACTGTTCATTATGTTGCCCATTTGGTCCCTAGAACTTATTGATCTTGCAACTGCAAGTTTTTATGCTTTCTTGGTCATTAATTTTTTATTTAAAAGTTTGTTTCTGAAAAATTTTATATGTTCTTGGTTGAGGAGAGGCTACCTTACAATAATAAGATATAGGGAAAATGCATAGTCATTATAACAGAACCAGCCAAATTACATAAGCGTTCGTCTTTATATTGTTTTAATTATGTCCATTAAAAATCACTGGAAGCCCAGTTAATATTTCAGAAGTCTAGAGGGGTACATTATGTATTAAGAAAAATGAATTTGTGTTAGCAATCAATTCTTCTCTTTCAACATAGGAATTAGGAGAAATTTACAGAATTATCTTCATTGTCTACAAAAGGATAAAGTCATTTGCATGGGGAGTTCTTAAGTTTTAATGTCCTTTCATGGGTATGGTGCCATGGCAGAGTGGTACTTGAGATAATATCATTATTTAAAAATGACTCAACTTGCATAGTGTACAATGTTCAACTTTTCTGTTTTCCTAAACTATACATGATTTTAATTGTCTTTGAAATTCTACTTAGTGTTTTGATATTGGCTTTAACTTTTATTGTCTTTAAAGCAAAACAATGAGACGAGTACAAACCTTTTATTAGGTCACCATCTTTTCTGAAATATTTTAAATGTAATTTAAATATCTGAGTTTTATTTCAAGCTTTATTTTACCTTCATAGTTTTTTTTCACTCAATAGGAGTTTCTGCAGACAGATGAGAACCTATATAATCAGATGCAGTGTATACATATTCCTTATGCATTTAAGCATTTGCTTAGTGCCCCTGTGTGAGGCATGTGCCTCTATGGAGCATGTAGAATGAAAGACAGTTCTTACCCTTAAAGAACTCATCCTGAAGGAACTAGTGGGAGAAACAGACAGTACAATGAAAATCATTGTCAAGTGTGTATGCATGTCAAAATGTATCCAGGAAGGTACATGTGAGCACAGAAGTGGAGAACCTAACTTGGACTTAAAGCATCAGGAATGCTTCCAGAATGAAGGTTTCCTAGAGCTGGGTCTTCAAGGAAAGCAAGAATTTGCCAGATAAAGAAGAAAAGGGGGCTGGAGGAATCATTCCAGATCTGCAATACCTGTAGATATGAAGGCACATTTACTTGACAAGCACTTTTTGAGCTGTATGCCAGGTATATATATATATATATATATATATATATATATATATATATATATATATATATAATGTATAATCTATATTGTGGACGTATTGAATATTAAACTCAGACACACTTCCTGCTCTCTTGGAGTTTACACTCTATGTGGAGAAAGAGATTAATAGAATAGTAATTGTAAAAACAACAGTTGTGATACATGCAGTGAAGGAGTTCAAGGTGTTGTATAATAGAGTTGGGGTTGAGGCAGTATTTCCTAAGGAAGTAGCCCCAGTCCTGAGAACTGAAGGCTGGTTCATAAATAAAGATTGTGCAAAGTTGTATTTGTCTCTCTTTTTTTTTTTTTTTTTACCATTTTCATAAAACACAAATTCTTGGTACCTTTAAATATCTCCAGGAAGTCCAGAATGGCTGGAATGAAGGGTATGTGTCAATGAAGGAAAGAGCACGAGACTGGAGAGGTGAGTGGAAGCAAGAAATAGAAGGACTTTCTGAAACATGTGGCTTTCATCTTGAAGGCGAGGGTTATTATGAACCATTGAAGGATTTGAAGCCAACTGAGAGACATAATCAGAATCGTGTTTTAGGAAGTTCTCAAGAAAGGTTATGTGGGTGAGAGGTTGGAGAAAGTAAGTCTGTATTAATATCTACTTGCTTCTTTGCCATGTAATACATGCTGGGTTCTGTATTTTCAAATATTAATTTTTTTTAATTTCTTCAATTCTACCATGCCAGTGGTCATTTTTTTCTTTCCTTTTTATGATATGTGTGTGGTAAGAAATGTGGTTTTTACCCTAAGTGGCATGGCTTCTAAATGTTTTTCACAGGTCTTATAAGAACAAAATTGGAGAAAATAGATTTCACATACTCGAAAGTGATTGCACTGCTCCAGAAATAATACTCACTAGTGAGTGGCAAAATCATCCTCTGATGAGAATCACTGCCTTAATTTGATGTGTCATGTCCATACAGGAAGGCAAATGTGTGTGACTGCATATTGAAAAAACTACCTGTTAAAAAGCAAACACAAAATCATAGACTGTGATAACTGAAAAGGTCTTTAGAGGTCATCTAATCCAACCCTCTGTAATTTCAGATGAGATGAAAATTTCTGTTGTTTATAAGCCACATAGCCTAAGGTGCTTTGTTATAGTGCCTGAACTAAGATACTTTCCTGTGAGAATGTTAGAACTTGTGTTCTTTTTGCTTGGTTTATTCCTAAGAGGCAAAAGAGGGAGCTGATTGAAGCATAAATGATTTATTCTTTCCAGTTTTGCCAAACAATAAGCCATTTTTCTCTCTTCTTAGTAGAGGGAGGAAAGACAGAGAAAGGGACAAGAGTTTTGAACTAAATGAGCTCCCTCCATGTGAAAGGATCAGGGAGGAAGAAGCCTGCTCTGTTATCGGCCTCAATGAACGCCAATCAGATTATGGTATAGGTCCACCTGAACCATGAGTGTCAGCAAAGGATGAAAGGAGAATACATGTGTTTTTTGAAATTTATAACTACTCATCAGTTAACTGATGATCCAGTGACTATAACCAAAATAAGGAAAAATGAATTTAAATTTTATATCATGAAAGTTGAAACCTTAAAGATTAGTCCGTTGTATCTCAATATTGTTCACACATGGACTCACTTGAGAACCTTTTAAAGAAATACTGATGTCAAAATTAGGGAAATGCAACTCAAAACTACATTGGGATTATATCTTACTCCAATCAGAATGATAATTATCAAAAATACAAATAATAATAGATTTGGTGAGAATGTAGAGAAAAAGATATACTCATACATGTTGGTGGGACTGAAAATTAGTATAACAATTCTGAAGAGTATGGAGATTCCTCAGAAAACTAGGAATGAATCCACCATATGACCCAGCTATTCCACTCCTTGGTATATATCTAAAAGATCTAAGAACAGGATAGTATAATGTTTCAGCCACATCAGTGTTTATAGCAATGCAGTTCGCAATAGCCAAGTTATGGAACCAGCCCAGATACCTTTCAGCCGACAAACCATAAAGAAAAGGTGGTATCTATACACAGCAGAGTTCTATTTAGCCATAAAGAAGAATGAAATTGTGGCATTTGCTGGTAAATGGATGGAACTGGAGAACATCATGCTAAGTGAAATAAGGCAGACCAAAATAAGGGGGAAAAGGTAGCAGGGGTGGAGGTAAATCCCATAAAAATAGAAGAGAACACAATGGAATAGAGTAAGCAGATTGAGTAAGCAGATGGAGATGGGGAGAGATGGGGAAAGGTGGAACAGTGGAATGAAACTTTCCTGTGTACATATATGAATATAGCACAATGAATTTCACCTTTGAGTGTGTATAATATACTAATTTTAAAAACTATAAATAAATAGAAGAAAGATTAGTTCAGTAAAGGAAAGGGAACAGGGCAGGGAGGAGGAAAAAGGAAAGGGAAGAACTGGGGACTTCTTGGAGCAAATTATATTCCATGCTTATAATCATGTCAAAACGAATCCCAATATTCTATACAACCATAATGCACTAATAAAAATAAATAGAGAAATGCTAATGCCTAGGGTACCATTCACAACCACTTAAAATAAAATCTTAGGTGGCAGGGGGCATGTCCTAGGCATGGCTATTATATAAAAAGCTGCTCAGAGGAAGTCTAGATTGGAATCACAGATCCAATCTAACTTTATAAAGGTGGGGTGGGATCGGAATCCCAAGGAATTTGGGTGACTTGCCTAGTGCCGTAATTAGAGTAAAGAATCTGGCTTTCCACCTCCAGTGTTCAGGGCTTCTTATTGAAAACAAAGCTTTTGGTGGGTCCATTTCTTTCCCATAATTTTAGTAAAACAAAAGAACTTGCATAAGCTCTAGTTTTATATTGGGAGACCCAGATTTTAATCTGGGCTCTGGTGTTAAATGGTAAAGTCATTGGGATTTGGTTTTTAAAAATTAGAGGGTTAGACTCATCGTTATACAGAATACATGTATGATGTTGTGAGGAGGAAAAAAAGAAGTGTGTCACATTAGATTGGGTAGAGAGATGTGATGGGAGGGGAGGGGAGGGGAAGGGGGGATAGGAAGGGCAGCAGAATAAAATAGACATTATTATCGCTGTATGTATATGTGTGACTGTATGACCAATGTGATTCTGCAACCTGTACAATCAGAAAAATGAGAAATTATACCCCATTTGATTCAAATGTATGATATGTCAAGATCATTGTACTGTCATGTGTAACTAATAAAAAAAAAATAAATTAAAAAAGAAAACAAAAAAAATTAGAGGGTTAGAAAAGATAGTTTGCAAGGATTTTTTGGTCAGTAAAACTGATGCTTCTGTAGTTTCAGATACAAAGCATGAGCTTAGATAGGGCTCCTTAGATAGGGCTGATTGATTTTAAATTTTATTAAAGCAAGTGTGATGCTAGGTGCTTTCATTTACCTTATGTTGTTTTAATTAAAATACTTCAGGGTATGTTTCTGATGGGAAATCTTAAATCACTGAAATCTTAATACTACTTACTGTTTAAAATTATAATCCCTGGGCTGGGGTTGTGGCTCCAAGGCAAAGTGCTTGCCTCACACATGTAAGGCCTTGGGTTTAATCCTCAGCACCACATAAGTGTGTGTGTGTGTATACATACACACACACAAAATAAAGATATTGTGTCCATGTATAACTAAAAATTTTTTTAAAAAATTATAGTTTCTTTAATTTGTTTCATTAGTTTACCGTAGATGTGCTCTAGGGACATATATACATGATGTGGAATGTTAGGAAGAATGCTGCTAATTAAACTTGAATATTTCCATGTGTGAATATTTCCCAAATACCTGAATACCTATTTAAGTCCTTTTAACTTAATCCAAATATTTCTAAACATATAAGTGTATCTTGCAACAAAATTGCTTCATCCTGTTATTTTTTTTTAGTTATTTTTGTGTTAATTTGACTGTTTTCTTACAATTAGCAATTTAGTAAATATTATTTGGAATTTAAGTTGTCCAGTGGAATTGTCACAGCTTCTGGCTTGTTATATTCCAGGGACTGAGCTTTTGTACCTACCTCTTTCCTGCCCCACATAGCTTTGTCCCTGACATTTAAGAAGTGCCAAATAAATTTTGGTTGACTTAATTACTGTTTTATACTCTGGTATTAAGAGCTCACTGTTTCTTTTTTCAATATATATCAACTGGAACTTTTGGCACCATCTAGGAATGAATTATAGTAGAAGCACTGCGACTAATGAATGGGCTTATTTCAATAAGTGTTTCTACTAGTGCTAGTTATTTATAGGCCCTTCTATGTTTGTCTGTTGTTTTATGACTGGAGAAGTTTTTTTCAATCTTTTCCTTCCTGAATTAACTTCAGATGGGGCAGGAATCACAACATTGCTATTTTCAGCCACATATGAAGAAAAGAAATAGTCCCTTTAAGCAATGTTTACATTTCTTTCAGCTTCTATTCTTAAATTCTATTCAGAAAAGTATGTCACAACTAGTTCTTTGTAAGTCTCATTTGTCTTTTTATTGCCATTAACTTTCTGCATAGTGTAGATATTTAGATTAAAAACTTATATTTGGGTCAGATGTAGTGGCACATGCCTGTAATCCCAGAGGCTCAGGAGGCTGAGGCAGGAGGATTGCAAGTTCAAAGCCAGCCTCAGTAACTTAGGGAGGCACTAAGCAACTCATCAAGATGTTGTCTCTAAATGAAACAAACAAACAAAAAGCAGCTCAGTGGTTAAGCACCCCTGGGTTTAATCCTGGTACCAAAACAAACAAATCCCTTTCATTTAAAGGTAAACATTAGATATTAGATATGCTACTTTATTTTTTTGTCAAAAATACCTATAAAATGTGTATGTCAAACCTATCATTTTGAAATTGAAATATTACAGATCTAACTCATGTTCAGTTATTTAGGTTAGAAATAATGTCATGGAGTTTTTACTGAATTTAAAATTCTTAAGTACCAAGATAATGAAATAATATTTTTATTTATTGTATACTGAGACTTTGACAGTATGTAATATTGAAAAATGATGTTTTGATTAGTATAGAGAGGCCAATTCCAGGTGTATAAAGAAAAATACATTCAGTGAAAATTCAAGGTCAAGGTCATATCTGGAAGATATGGGGTACAGTAAGGAGGACCATGAAATAGCAGATGAATAAGCAGAGATTTCAACTAAATTGTTGGTTTTAATTGCCTTGGATATATAAAATACATTATGTTATTCTTTATACCTTTGTGTAAGATAAATATTTCATAATGATCTTTTAATGTTGAAAGTGAACTGAATGGGAAGAGTTTGTGCACATACTGTAAGTATAATTTTTAAACTTATTGGGGAGTGGTAAAAATGAACTGTTTATTGTAAAACTTTGCAGAAATAGGTTTTCCAGTGAAATTTGAAAATAACAGAATTGTTTGGCCATAGAAGCACAGTGTTTGAAGTCTAGAAGACAAGATGGAAGAAAGCAAAGCTAGAGAGAAGTACTGGGTAAGGAAAGAGGGTTGGGTGGCAAATGATCATTCGCTCAACCAGTTTCTTGTTATAATATTGTCCTACAAAATGGGCCACAAGGGACCACCAGATACTTGATACAAAAGACATTAGTGACAGGTTGCAAAAGTCTTGAGACTAGGAGGAATATGAGAGAATGGGAAGGCTTGCAGAGTTTAACTGAATCTTTTTGGGCGGGTGGGGGTGGGGGGGCATAAATAAGATCTAAATTATCTTCTACCTGAGCACATATCAGGGCTTAGAATCACTGCGTTTCGTTATTTTGAAATTCTGTATCTTCTTGGAGCACGAGTGACTCAAAACCAGTCATATGCTGACAAATGTAATACTACAGAACCCTGGAGGGGTCATCCAGACTTTCTAGGTGCAGGATTCCAGGGACATCCCAATTAATAAATCTTTAGGGAACTAAACTTTGTTCTATGAAATTTGGTTAAAATTATTTTTAAAAATTCATATATCATTCAAGGCATATATTTATGTGCTATTAAATATTTGTATGTTTGGATTAGTGTCCCCAAAGGTCCATGCATTAAAGCCTTACTCTCCAGTGTAATGCTATTGGGAGGTGATGGAACCTTTAAGGGGTCCTTAGATCATTGTGACTTCAACCCCTTCTGGTCTCTATTGTTTTGCTCCCTGCCACATGCTCCTGCTATAATATACTGCTCATCAGAGACCCAAAGCAATGGACCAACTGATCATGGACTGGAACCTTCAAAACTGTCATCCCAAATAAACCTTTTTGATTTATAATTGCCTCAATTATTTCATTATAGTATTGATGGATTAGTCAGCTTTCCATTACAATGACAAGAACCTGAGATAATCACATTAAAAAGAGAAAAGGTTTATTTTGGGATCACAGTTTTGGAGTTTTCAATCAACTGTTAGTTGACCCTGGTTTTTATATGTGTGTGTGTGTGTGTGTGTGTGTGTGTGTGTAAATAACTATTCTGTTGTTTTCAAATTTCACTGGAAAACCTGTTTCCACTGGAAAACAAAGTTGACTCTGTGTGTGTGTGTGTGTGTGTGTGTGTGTGTGTGTATGTAGGTGGTAGATGCACACAATACCTTTATTCTATTTATTTATTTTTATGTGGTACTGAGGATCGAGCCCAGGGCCCTATACATGCTAGGCAAACACTCTACCACTGAACTACCACCCCAGCCTCTTGACTCTGTTTCTTATGGGCCTGTGGTGAGGCAGTACATTATGGTGATTTAATACATCATGGAAGGAACATGTGACAGAGGAAGCTGCTCATCATATGGTGGCTGAGAAGCAAACACAGAGGAAAAAGAAAGAGCTGGGATCCCAATAGCCCCTTCAGGGGCTTACCCCAAATGACCTACCTTTTTCCCATTAGTTCTTACCTCTTAAATATTGCATACCCTTTCACTAGAGCCATAGGCTAGGAATTAAGTCCTTAACAAAACAGGTCTTCGGGGGATATTTTAGGTTCAAGCTATAGCAGGTGGAAAGGTTACAGAAAATTGGTACCAGAAGTGGGGTGATTGTTGCTATAACTATGTCTGATGATGGAAAGAAGCCTTTGAAATTGATTTACAGGAGAAATTAGGAACAGTTTGGAGGAACAAACTAGAGGAAGCCTAAAATGCTCTTAGTGGAGTTTAACAGGTGATTCTGATGTCAGCTGAAAAGACCAAAATGCTGATAGGAGTGCAGACAACAAAGTGCAGACAACATGCAATTTCAGATGTGAATGGGGAGGCTACAGGGAATCAGACAAGAGGCCATCCTTGTTACACCATGGCAAAAAAAATTATATGCTTTTTGTCCATGCCCTGATTCTTTGTGGGAGGCCATTCTTAAAGGTGATGGACTAGCTTACTTGGTGGAGAAAATTTCAAGGCAACAAAATATCCGGATTGTGGAATGGGTATTACTGGTAACTTTTAGCCACATTTACAGTGAGAGTCAAGAGCAAAGAGAAACAAAGTGGACTGAGTTTTACTTACAGCTGTTTGATCACTAGCACCACCAAAAAAAGAAAAAATAATTACAGCTTGACCAGGGAAGAAATGTATGCAAAGGTGTATCTGATGAGGTTGTAGTTGCTAAAGAGATGAGTGATTTTTTTTAAAAAGTCAAGTACTTTACATCAGAACAGTAGGAAAGATGTTCAAGGGCATCTCAAAAAATTGACAAGGCTCCAGTCATCACAGGCTCAGAAATATAAAAAAGAAAAAAAATATTTTGAAGACTTTGTTGGGCAGAATCATTTCAGAAGAGAGCCTCAGGGTACCCTGTACACCTGGGACTGCCTTGGTATTCATTTCTCCAAGTTCAGCTGGCCAGGCACTCTGAGGCTCCTACAGCTCTGGTTCATGTGGGCCCTTGTATAGCTCGTGCCATCAGGGGACCGTGTTGAAATTCATGTGATGTTGGTCTTGCAGACGTGCAGAATGCAAGGATTCTGGGGACATGACAGTTTCCACTGAAATTACAAAGGAAAGCCTGGGAGACCAGACAGGGTTTCAGGGTCAGAGTTTCTACAAGCAATACCCAGCAGAGTGATGCATATTGGAATTATTACTGAAAACCCAAAGGTGAAACAGAGACTCCAGAAAGTTAAAGGTGCCAGCAACATGCAATGCAGACAGTCATCACAGCCAAATTTAGAGAGTGGCCACATGGGGCACACCAGCAAAAATATAGGGGTGTGGCTGCCTTTGCCCTTGGGAGCCCACATCCTGCCACTCTGTGCTTCCTGGACACGGGGCTTTAGGATTGATTTAATGATTGCTTTGTTGGATTTTGGTCTTTGGGCAGATCCTGCCTTACTATTTTTCTGTTTCTCCCCTTACAAACAGGAATGTTGGGGCTGGGGCTGTAGCTCAGTGGCAGAGCACTTGCCTTGCAAGCATGAGGCACTGGGTTCAATCCTCAGCACCACATAAAAATAAATAAAGATATTGTGTCCAACTAAAAAAAAAAATGGGAAAAAAACACATCAGGAATGTTTACCCTGTGCCTTACCCACCATTGCATCTTAAAAGTATTTAGCATTCTGTCTGAATTTTACAGGAGCTCACAATTTGCCTTGAGTTTCAGAAGAGACTTTGAACTTGGACTTTTAGCAGAGTTGGAACAGTTAAAGCTTTGGGGACTCTGAGGATAAAATAAATGCATCTTATTATGAGGTGGACACAAACCTTTGGAGCCAAGGACAGAATACTATACTTTGATAAGTGTCCTGCAAAAGTCTATTTGTTAAGACTTGGTCCCTCAGATGGTACTTTTGACAGTGGTAGAACTTTGAGGAGATAGGGTCTACTGGGAGGCCCTAAGGCTATTTGGGTTGTGCCCTTGAAAGGAACAGTGGGGCCCTAGCCTCTTCCTGCATCTCTTTTTTGCTCGTGACTGATGAGGTGATGAGGTTTGCTCTGCCACATGCTCCCATCTTGTGCTGCCTCATCAGAGACCCAAAGCAACGGGCCAATTGAACATAGACTGAAATTTCCAAACATGTGAGCCAAAATATTTTTCAATAAGTTAATTGGCTTAGGTGTTTCATTTAATCTAGTTGAGGTATAGTATATACTTTCTCATAAAGGTCCAGAAAGAAGGGAGGCCTTGTGAAGATGGAGGTGGAGAGGGAGGCAATACAGTCACAGCGAAGCCTGGACCCTAAGGTTTGAGGAGGCGAGGAAGGGTTTTCCCCCAGAGCCTCTGGAGGGAACATGGTCCTGACAATGTGTTGACTTTGGCCTCCAGACTGTGAGCATAAATTTCTGTTCTTTTAAGCTACCAAGCTTGAAATAATTTCTTATACAGAGTTAGTGAAATTCCTTGTTGATGTCAAAAAGAGTGGGTATTGATCTTTTCCTTTCTGGACCTTTATTTCCTCATCTGTAAAATGAAATAATTAGATTGGATGACATCTAAGGCACTTCTTCTTGTATGAATTCTTTAAAAGCAAACTTCAGTCAATTAAAACCAAAAATTTAAGCTAGGGAAAGGAATTACCAGACATAGTCATATCTCAAAAAAAAAGGAGTCTTTTAGTCAAATTATGAGATTTTTGCCTTTATCGGTGTAAGTGAAGAATAGCTTATCTCTATCCTCAGTGAAAACCAAACCAAAGCAAACATGACAAAATAAGACCTTACTAGGGAAAACAAAATTTAAAAACCATTCTAGAAAATTGTGATGACTGTCAGGCTTCTCTTGTCTGGATAAATTATCCCTTTTGTTATTGTTAACTTTATTTTTTAAAGGTTGAAATACTGACTTTTAAAAATAGTTCTTGTTTTTACCATGTGTTTAGTCCTCTATGTTCTTCACTGTGTGATTCCTGTAACTGCACCTTTCACTCAGGAAGCACCTCATCAGAGCTTAGTATTACTGTGCCCTGGCTGTCATGGCGTCTCTTAGTAGACTTACAGTTTTTTATGCCCCTTAAAATCTACTGTTAAGCATATCTGTACCATTTATTAGCACCCCCTCAAATTATGTTGTAATGGATGAGCTTTTAGTTGGTAGGCCAAGTCTCTAAATAAATGTATATTGGGGCTGGGGCTGTAGCTCAGTGGTAAAGCGCTTGCCTTGCATGTGTGAGGCACTGGGTTCAATCCTCAGCACCAGGATACTGTGTGTTCATCAACAACTAAATAAATATTAAAAAAATAAATGTGTGCTAATTTTAGGATGGATTTCTATAGCAATATTTTTCCAGTAAATTCATTTTTTTCCAGTGAATTCTTTTTTTTTTTTTTTTGGAGGGGAGGTACAGGGGATTGAACTCAGGGGCACTCAACCCTGAGCCACATCCCCAGCCCTATTTTGTATTTTATTTAGAGACCAGGGGCTCACTGATTTGCTTAGTGCCTACCTTTTGCTGGGGCTGGCTTTGAACTCACTGTCCTCCTGTCTCAGCCTCCCAAGCTGCTGGGATTACAGGTGTGCACCATTTTTTAATCAGTTTGCTCTGAGTAACCTAATTTGCCAAAACCAAAAATTTGTTTAAAACTACCTTTATATTGTTTTTTATCTCTGCTTCCTTTATAGGAAAGTGTGTGTGTGTGTGTGTGTGTGTGTGTGTGTATGTGTATCCTCATAGTAAGCTTTGGATGGACATTAAAGTCCAGTTGCGATATAGTATATACTTTCTAATGCTTCATAAAGATCCAGATTTCTTAAAAAGCGAAGAAAAGGAAAAAGAAAGATTAAGTTGCTAAAAATATTCACTGTTGGAGACTGGGGGTATATCTCTGTGGTAGAACACTTGCCTAACATGCAGGGGGCCATGGGTTTGATCCCTAGCATTGATCTAAAAAGAAAAAGTATCTAGTATTGAATTAATTATCTATCAGTCTCTCCTGGAATATCTCAAATGTGATTTGATTACCAATATTTTACTTGAACTTTTTTTTTGGCTTTGCTTATTCTTTCCCCTTATATATATATTTTTTAAAAAAACCCAAACTTAAAACTTTTCCCAATTCCTTAGTTTAAAGGCTTTTTATTTTGAAGTAAGCATAATGTTAGACTAGGAACAAATTGCTCCCCTGACCCATAATTTAGAGACACTATCAATGTGGGAAAGCACTAATATCATTTGAACAATAATGTATGGAAATTGAGCTGTTGAATGACATAAAATAGAATAACATAGACCTTTATCTAACTGATCATATAGTTATTTCCCTAGTGTCCTTCATAATCTCTTCCTAGAAAGAAGTTAGTTTTAAAGAGAGTAACCAGTCTTAAGTGTCATGTAAGAGCTTCATTAGAGTTTAACTTGTATGTATATCCAGAGGGCTTCAGGGATGCCCCGGGTTTCCTCTGACCTTTGGGTGTTGATAGTGGGCGTTGAGCAGTAAAGGTCTTGTGAAGAGGAATCTGGAATTTCATATCCCTGGAACGTTGATTTCAGACTGCTGGGAAGAAATGATAGGTTGTATATTAAAGTCCTTTGGTGTCTTCCTTGAAATGTAAATTAGTTCACCAAAGACAAGATGGAGTCAGAGTCCCCACAGTGATTTAGCAAAGAATGTCCTCCAGAGCCAGGAAAGGATTTAACACTGAGTGTTTGTTCATCTATGTGTTGATGTCCCACGTAGATCTGAGGAACTTTGAATAAATGCCTCAGGAGTTACCAAGTATAAACTTTAATTTTGATGCTAAATGCTTTTTTACAAGTACATACATTCCCCTGTTGAAATTATGGTACGTCCTCACAGAGACCCTACTTCACACTCCCTCCTGTTGAAAATTGCTGTTCTCTATGTGCTACCAGGGATGATAATATTCATATCCATGGCCTCAGAGACTTTGTGGACTCCTGAAACCCTGTCTCCTTCAGATCTCTCTCCTGTATCTGGGTATGTGTTTCTGCCGCCTGTGAGATGACCAGGTATGGATATCCCACAAATATTTCAAATTCAACATGTAAAACTGTACACATCATCTACTCCTCTTCCAAAACCCACCCCTCTCATAATTCTTTTTAAAAACAGGCTAATGAAAATAAAAGTCACTTTTAAATAAGAGCACAGTCTGCTAAGTTCTGGCATTTATTCAAGTCCTGCAACTGTAATCAAGATAATGATGACTTGACATTGGGGCTGGGGTTGTGGCTCAGCTGTAGAGTGTTCGCCTACCACGTGTGAGGCCCTGGGTTCCTGGGTTCGATCCTCAGCACCACATATAAATAAATAAATAAAGGAATTGTGTCCAACTATAACTAAAAAATAAATATTTAAAAAAAAAAGGATAATGAAAGTAGTCACCACTCCCAAACATCTTGTCCTTTTGTAATTCTTACCTTGCGTTTCTTACTGTGCCACTACTTTCCTTTCCCACCCCCAGCTGCAACCACCAATTTTCTTTCTGTTACTGTACATTAGTTTGAATTTTCTAGAGTAAGGCTTGGCAAACTGTATACCTATTAGCCAAGTCTGGCCAACTGACATTTTTATGAATAAAATTTTACCAGAATACACCACCATTCATTCATTTATGTATTATCTGTGGCTGTCTTTGTGTTACAGTGACAGAGTTAAATATTTGTTACAGAGACTTTATGGTCCATAAAACTTGTATATTTACCATCTAATCCTTTATAGAAGAAGCTTACTAATAGCTGTTCTACAGTTTTATGTAACTTGAATCACACAGTATATATTTCTTGTTTTGGTCTGGTCTCATTAACTTAGTATATTTGAGATTTTCCCAGGTTTTACATTTATTAATAATTCCTTTAAAAATTTTTTATTTGTTTTAATTAGTTATAAATGATAGTAGAATGAACTTTGATACATCATATATAATGGAATATAATTTCTCATTCTTCTGGTTATACATGATGTAGAATCCCACTGTCATATGTTTATGTATGTACATAGGGTAATAATGTCCATTGTCCTTCCTAACTCCCCACCCGCTTCCTTCCCTTCACTCCCCTCTACCTCATCTAAAGTAACTCTGTTTTTCCCTAGCCCCGTCCCCCCATTGTAAATTAGTATCAGATAATTCCTTTTTTTTTGTTGAGTTATATTACATTGTGTGAGTATACCACAGGTGTTTTTGAAATATCTACTCACCTCTTGGTGGACATTTGTATCATTGCAAATTTTGGGCTATTACAAATCCAGCTGCAGTGAATATTTATGGTTGTGTATTTTCATTTCTTTGGGGTAAATACCTAGGAGTAGAGTGACTGGAACATACGGTACTTGTATGTTTATAAACTTCTCAGACTGTTTTCCATACCATTGTACCATTTTACATTTCTATAAAGAATTTATGAGAGTTCTAGTTCTTCTATAACCTTGCCTGCACTTGGTATGGTTACTCTTTTTAATTCAAACCATTGTATTAACAGCTTATTATGGTTTAAACTGCATTTCCATAAACTAATGATGTTGAGAATCTTTTCATGTTCTTATTTATTATCCACTTATCTTTGATGAAACATCTATTCAGTTTCTCCCCGTACCCCATTGTGGTGCTGAGGATCAAATCCAGGGTCTCATGCATGTTAGGCGAGCACTGTACCACTGAGCTATATCCCCGACCTTTTTTGCCCATCTTTAAAGTGGATTGTTTGTTTTCTTATTGAGTTTTGAGAGTGCAAATATTTTCTTCCAATTTGTACTTTTTTATTCTTGGAACAGTATGTGTCAAAGAGTAGCCTTTTTAATTTTTATTAAGTCCAGTTTGCCAGTTTGTTCTACTAAATCATGCCTTGGGAGTATTTAAGATTGCTTTCTCATAATACAATTAATAAAGTTTCTTCTGTGTTTTTATAGGAATTTTGTATTTTTAAGTTTTGCATTTTGAGTTTACTTTTGCATGTAGTGTGTTGAGCATGGATTAAATTTCATTTCTTTGCTTGTGGTCATTCAGTTGTTCCAGTACCATTTGTCAAAAGATCATTCCTATCTCTACTGCGTTGGCTTTTATTGTTGTAAAAAATCAGTAGTTCTTATGTTTGTGGGCCATTTCTAGGTTGATTCCTTCATCTTTTTGCTTCTTTGGATACCTGTAGCACACTATCTTTCTTACTGTAGCTTGAAGAGAAGTCTAGAAATCAGGCTGTTAGCCCTTTGACTGTTGCTTTGGTTATTCTAGGTTCTTTATATTTTCATATGACTTTAGAATCACTTGTCAGTTTCTGAAATTTTGATTGGGATTATGTTGAATTTATGTGTCAATTTTAGGGTCCCCAAAAGCTCATGTCTATCTCAAAAATGCATTTAGCAAAATGCATTTAGCCCATCTCCAGGAGTCCCATAGTCTTTGTTTCAACATTGCCCCAGAGTCTAAGCCCAAAGTCTCCTGTGAGACTCAAGGCAAACTCTTGACTATGAGCCCCTAAAAATCAAAAGCAAATTACATATATCTAATATATCAGAGTAAACATTTCCATTCCACAAGGGAGGAGTAGGGATGTAGAAAAAGAGACGAGGCCAAAGCAAAACTTAAACCAAACCAGGAAAATATTTGTTGTAGCTTCATCTCCAGAATCGGGGGTACATGGTGGTGAGGTGTGATTTCCAAACGGCTTGGGCAAACCTGCCCCTTTGGCCTTGCTGGTGACAGCACACATATGCTTTCCTTCAGCAGGTTGTTGAAAGATCATCCTATCTCTACTGTGTTGGCTTTTGCAACCAGCAGCTGTTCTTGGCAGTCTTATTAGCATCTCTTAATTCCTGGGGTCCCCACTCCAGTTTTGGCTTCCCTTCATAGCTTTATATGTCACTCTTTCAGGGGCAACCTGCAGGGACCCCAACCCTGCTATATTTTGCTTGGCCTCCCAGGCCTTCCTTTAAAAATCTCAGTGGAAGCCTCCATGATCCCTTAACTACAGCATCCTGCATTTCTTCAGAATCAGTACCATGTCTATGGTGCTAACCTGGCAGCACCAAGGTCGGCTGCCAGGTTGTACAGTAGCTGAGGTCCCTGGAATCATAGTTGCAGTGTTCTTTTGGTGCCTTGGTGGTTGAGCATTGTGAAACAACTTCCTAGGCCCCCTGTGTAAGCAGGGTGCCCCTGTGATCTTTCCTTAAAGGTATTTTTCCTTCTATATTTTGAGCCTGCAGTGGTTATAGTCTTGCAAATTTCTGAGATGCTTTTCTGATACCTCAAGAACATTCAATTGTCTGTCTGCAAAGTACTTAGCATGTTTTTAGTAACTGTTATATCTTTAATAAGAATAACTTTCTTTGGGGCTGGGATTGTGGCTCATTGGTAAATCGCTCATCTAGCTTGTGCGAGGCCCTGGGTTCGATCCTCAGCACCACATAAGAATAAAATAAATACAATAAAAATATTGTGTCCAGTTACAATTAAAAAATAAATATTAAAAAAATATTTTTTAAAAAAGAATAACTTTCTTGGCCTCAGTTTTACATGCACTGTTTTGGCCAAACTAGAAGTTTTAAAAATCCTTCAGCTTTGCTTTCTGCTCCTGCTTCTCACAGTCCCACTGATTAAATGCTTGTAGTAATATCTATGCCACCTCCTGATATGCTGTGTACTGCTTTAAAAATTTCTCCCCCACATTAATTAGTCCATTACTTTTAAATTCAGCCTCACACAAATTCTCAGGACATCGGCAAAATGTAGACAGGTTCTTTGCCAGAATGTAACATGAGTGGCCTCTAGTCCAATTCCTAATAGAGCCCTTATCTCCCTCTGAAAGTTCATGAGTGCGGTTTGTATTCTTATCAGCATTCTGGTCTTCTGAACTCCCACCAGAATCACCCAGTAAGCTCTGCTTAGTATATACTAAAGCTTTTCCAGCTTGCATCTCTAAACTTTTTCTAATTTCTCCTGCAAACCAGCTCCAAAGACTTCTGAGTCACGTGGTCAGGTTAGTTACAGCAACAACCACACTTCTTCGTACCAACTTCTGTTTTAATAAGCTTTTTCATCACTGTTACCAAAATATCTGACTAGGACAACTTAGAGAAGGAACAGTTTATTTGGGGCTGATAGTTCAGTCCATAGATGGCTGAGTCCGTTCTGAGGCAGAACATCATGGTGGAAGGATGTAATAGAGGACAGCTGCTCCATTCATGGCAGCCAGGAAGTGTGTGGGTAGGGGGGTGGTGCTCAGGGAAGATCTAAGATTGCAGGGCATGCCCCCAGTGACTCACCTTCTCCAGCCATGTCCCACCTGCCTATAGTTACCTTCCATCCCATTTAAATTAGGATGGACTGATTAGGTTGTAGCTCTCAAGAGTCCAGTCATTTCACTTCCCAACATTCTTGCATTAACACAGGAGCTCTGAGGGGGACACCTTATGTCCAAACCATAATACCTCCTTAGTTATGCTTATTTCTAGGTATTTTATTATTTTTGATGCTATTGTTAGTGGGGCTGTTTTACTTTTCAGAAATTTTGTTGTTAGTATATAGAAATGCAACTGATTTTTGTATGTTGATTTTGTATCATGAAACTTTACCTTTTGGTTTTAACAGTATTTTTTTAATGGCATCTTGAGGGTTTTCTGTATATGAGGTCATGTGAATTACTTCTTTATTTCCAATTTAGCTTATTATTGGCTTATTATTTCATTGTCTTGCCTAAGTTCTGGCTTGGACACCACTATTTTCCTGGATAGAAATGGTGAGAGTAACTGTGTCCTTGCCTTGTTTTTGTTTTAAAAGAAAAGATTTTAGTTTCTTACCATTCTAGTCCTGGCCTTTTCTTTAATGGGACCGACCGACCTTCCTTCCCTCCCTCCCTCCCTCCCTCCCTCCCTTCCTCCCTTCCTTCCTTCCTTCTCTCCTTCTCTCTCTTCCTCCCCCTCCCTCCAGCCCCCCACTTTCTTTTTTTTTTTTTCAATCTCCATACTAGTGATAAGTCTGTTCTGTCTATTTCCTCATGAGTTAGTCTTGACAGATTGCATGTTTCTGGGTATGTTTGTTGTATGTTGTAGGTTATCGAGTTTGTTGGCAATGATAGTCTCTTATGATCCTTTTTATTCCTTTTATTCATTTGAAGTTGTCTTTTTTCTTACTGAAAGTTTTTTTTTTTTTTTTTGGTTAAAGATGGGCACAGTACCTTTATTTTATTTATTTATGGGATGCTGAGGTTCAAACCCAATGCCCCATGCATGCAAGACAAACGTTCCACCATTGAGCTACAACCCCAGCCCACTAAAAGTTTGTTTTTAATCTTGTCAAAAAACCATCTCTTAGTTTTTGTTGAGTTGTATATTGATTTTCTAGTCTCTATCTTGTTTATTTCTGTTCTAATTTTTACTGTTTCCATCCTAATAACAACTTGGGGTTGATTTATTCTTTTCCTGACCTCTTGGTGTTTACAGTTAGTTTGTTTATTTCAGATATTTCTTCTTTTTAAATGTAGACATTTATTACAATAAAATTCCCTCTGAAGACTGCTTTTGCTGTATCCCAGGAATTTTGGTATTTTTATTTGTAAAACAACTTTTGTAGATTTAAACTATTGGTGTTTTCATTTGTGAGTTGAATCATGCAAGTCAGGGACCCTCTATAGTTGGATCCTTTTTTTCTTTTTTAATCAGTTCAGGTACTTTACTCTTTTGGAGAGTTTAAGTTACTTAATTGTTGATAGAGTAAGATTTACTGTGTCAATTTGATAATTGTTTTGTTATTTTTAAAGTTCCTTTGTCCATCTCTTTCTTACTTACTGTGTTCCTTTGTGTTTTTTGGATTTTTATTTTGATATTGTCTTATTTCATTGTCCTTTTTGTTCTTGTAACTTCTATAAGTCTTTTTTTTCCTATGGTTACCTTGGGATTTACTGAAAATACAATTATAACGATATAGTTTAAGCTAATAACAAATCCAATCACATCCAAAGACTCTAGTTATCCCCTCATTTTATGTGATTGTCACAGTTTGCATGTATTCATGTTGTAAAAATGCAGGAAAAACTAAGAATTATTTCCAGTGGTCTGTATTCATGTTCACTGTTTCATCTGTTTCATGTTTAGTCTACGTGATCTGGTCTGCTGTCAAACCTCTCTAGTGAATTTTTCAGTACAGTTATTGTGCTCTTGAGCTCCATGGTTTCTATTTTTTTAAAAAGAAATTTTCCATCTCTGTTGGAATTCTCACTTTGTTCATGTATTGTTTTTGACTTCAGTGAGAATATTTAACATTTTAGTTTTAGGTTTTTTTGTTTTTTTTTTTTTAATTTTAATATTTATTTTTTAGTTATCGGCGGACACAACATCTTTGTTTTGTATGTGGTGCTGAGGATCGAACCTGGGCCGCACGCATGCCAGGCGAGCGCGCTACCGCTTGAGCCACATCCCAGCCCCAGTTTTAGTTATTTTAAATAGTTTTGTCTTTTAACTTTCATACTAGAGTTAAAAGTGATTTGAGCAGGCTCAGTGGAGCATGTGTAATCCCAGTTACTCAAAAGACTGACGCAGGAGTATTCTAAGTTTGAGGCTGGCTGTGGCAAGTTAGCAAAACTGTGTCTTAAAATTAAAAGGGCTGGGGATAAGCTTTGTGGTAGAGCTCCCCTGGCTTCAATCCCCAGTACCACCAAAGAGGGGAAAAAGTGATCCACTCCCATTACAGTAGTACATAATTCTATGTCTGATGATTGATTGATTTGCACTGGGGATTGAGCCCGCAAGTGCTTTACCGCTGATCTCTTTGAGACAGGATCTCATTAAGTTGTTGAAGGCCTTGTACCAATTTGCAGTCCTACTAGAAATGTATGAGTGTATCCTTTTCCCCACATCCTCGTCAACATTTATTGTTACTTGTATTCTTAATAATTGCCATTCTGACTGGAATAAGATGAAATCGCAGTGTAGTTTTAATTTGCATTTCTGTAATTGCAAGAGATGTTGAACATTTTTTCATACACTTGTTGATTGATTGTATTTCTTCTGTGAAGTGTCTGTTCAGTTCCTTTGCCCATTTATTGATTAGGTTACTTGGGTTATTTGGTGTTCTGTGGTTTGAATTCTTTATATATTTTGGAGATTAATGTTCTATCTGAGGTGCATGTGGCAAAGATTTTTTTTTCCCATTCTGTAGGCTCTCTCTTCATATTCTTGATTGTTAACTTTGCTGTGAAGAAGTTTTTTAGTTTGGCACCATCCTATTTATTGATTCTTGATTTTTACTTCTTGTGCTTTAGGAGTCTTGTTTAAGAAGTTGGTTCCTAAGCCAACACGATGGAGAGTTGGGCCTACTTTTTTTTCTAGTAGGCACAGGGTCTCTTTTCTAATACTTAGGTCCTTGATCCACTTTGAGTTGAGTTTTGTGCAGGGTGAGAAATAGAGGTTTAATTTCATTTTTCTACATATGGATTTCCAGTTTTCCCAGCACCATTTGTTGAAGAGGCTATGTCTTCTCCAACGTATGTTTATGGCACCATTGTCTAGTATGAGATAACTGTATTTATGTGGGTTTGTCTCTTTACTATTGGTCTATATATCTGTTTTGGTGCCAATACCATGCCAATTTTGTTACTGTATCATAGTAAATAACTTAAGGTTATGGTATTGTGATGCCTCTTGCTTCACTTTTCTTAATAAGGATTGCTTTTAGCCTGTAAGACTTCTGCTGACAAAAATAATCTGCTGATAGTCTTATGAGGGTTCCCTGTCCCAAGTTGTTTTCCTCCTGCTTGTTTTTCTTTCTGTCTTTAACATTGGACAGTTTGATCATAGAGTTTCTCACTGTGAATTGCTTTGGATTCTTCCTATTTGATGCCCTTTGGAATCTTCTTGGATTCCTTCCCTAGATTTGTGGAATTTTTAGTTATTATTTCTTATATAATATACTTTCTGATTCTGTCTTCTTCTGTAATCGGTTCACTTGATGTGTCCTATCCATCCCTTAAGTTTTCTTTATTCTTTTTTATTCTCTTCTCTGAATTATTTCCAGTGAAGTGTTTTCATGTTCATCGGCCCTTTCATCAACTTGATCTAGTCTGCTGTCAAACCTCTCTAGTGAATTTTTCAGTGCAGTTGTGTTCTTGAGCTCCATAGTTGGTTTGTTCAAAAAATTCTTTTTTTTCTCTCTACTGAAATTCTCACTTTGTTTATGTATTGTTCTCTTGACTTCAGTGAATATTTTCATGGCAGTTATTTTGAATTTTGAATCAAATAAATAATATTCTTATTTCATTAGGATCATTTTCTGGAGGCATAGTTTGTTCCTTGGCTGAGAACGTCTCTGCCTGACTCTTCATTCCCTTGGTTCCCTGTGTTGGTGTCTGTGTTCTAGATGAAGGAGAACCTCCTGTGCTCTTCTCTGATTGGCCTTGTAGAGAGAAGCTTTCCATTAGTATGCTTGGCCAGAGTTTCTGGGGTGTCCCTCCAATTCTTTCTCTCCTCAGAGCGAGGAAGGAAGCTGTAGGGTTTTGTCTACTCACACACTAAAGAGCCAGGGGTGCCGAAGAGCTACAGTATTTACCACTCCAAACTGCCAACTCCATTTTCCCTCAGGCAGCTTAAATGTGCTGGTCCCATCAGAGCTCCATGACTGGAAAGACCAGCCAGTTCTCTGGGGAGCCCTTCAGGAAAGTTGATACACATGGATTATGCCTTTCCTCTCCTGGGAGGTAGGGGCTCTCTTCTTGATCCCATGGCCCTATATTGGGGTTAGAGATTCTGGCAAGAGTGTTCCAGATATATTCCTGCCAGCTTCAGTGACTCTGACTTTACATTTGTGGCTGAATGTGGAATCTTTCACTTCTTTTCTCGATTTCTCACAGAGGAAATTTCTCCATGAGATGTTGCTGGATTGATGTTAGTGGAGAGAGGAGAGACTAGGGCTTCCTATTCCTCCATCTCTTTTATTGCTCTTTTGTGTTTTTACTCTGACTGATTCAAGAAATACTTTTTCTTCTCTTACTGTAGTATTTTTTTAAAGACAATTTTATATTTGTTGAAATTGTAAAAAATTTAGGTTGTATTATATAAATCCTGTTCAATTTTATATCCTGGTAATTAATTTCTTTTACATTCCACAGAAGTATCTACAGCAGATTGGAAAGTAAAAAAAAAAAAAAGAGGATTCCCTTGCCACAGATGGTTTGAGAAGTTATGGGTGGAGCAAGGGTTTTTTTCCTGTGTTCTTTTTGATTCTGTTTTTTAAAAAGATATAGTTTACATATCATTAAAATCACCCAGTTAAAGTATTTTTAGTGTATTCACAAGGTTGTACAACCATCACCATAATCTCATTTCAGAACATTTTTATCACCCTTCCACTCTCTGCTGTTCTTCCAACCTAGGCAACCACTGATCTTCCCCACCCTACCCCCGTGTGTGTGTGTGTGTGTGTGTGTGTGTGTGTGTCTGTCTAGTCTTCCCATTTCACATAAATGGGATCATATGTCATCTTTTGTGACTGACTTTTTAAGTATTAACATTTTCAAGACTTATCTGTGTTGTAGCATATATCAGTACTTCATTCCTTTTTATGGATGATTGATGTTTCATTGTATTTTTATACCAATTTTTGGTCATTCACCTGTTCATGGACATTCGTATTGTTCCCTTTTTTGGCTATCATAAACGATATTATGAAAATTTGTGCATAAGTTTTATGCATATATTTTCAATTCTCATGATTATATAGTTAGTAAAAAAATTGCTGGGTCATATGGTAACTCTATATTTAACTTTCTGAGAAACTGCCAAATAGTTTTGCAAAGCAGCTGTACCATTTTACATTCTCATCAACAATGTGTCAGAGTTCCAGTTCTCCACATTCTTGCTAGCTCTTGTTATTGTCTTTTTGATTGTAGTCATCCTAGTGGGTGTAAAGTGCTAGCTCATTGTCGTTTTGATTTGCATGTCCCTACTGGCTAATGATGTTGAACATTTTTTCATGTGATTATTGGCCATCTGTATTTCTTCTTTAGAGAAATGTCTGTTCAAATCCTTTGTCCATCCAGGCGCAGTGGCACTCGCTTGTAATCCCAGTGACTCAGGAGGCTGAGACCAAAAAAAAAAAAACCACATTTTTTTTTGCATTTAAAAATCTAGATATTTAAATGGAATTTTAAATTTTTTAAATGTATTCTTAAATGGAATTACCTTTAGCCCTAATTGTTGTAAGAGTTAAGTCCCTTGCCAGCTAGATTTGATGGTTTGTAGATACTTTATCCCTTTCTGTGGGTGTAGTCTTTTTACTTTCTTTATGGTTTCTTCTGAAGCACAAAGGGATTTGTTTTTGTTTTGGTTCTGGAGAATAAACAGTGAGCTAAGTCCCCAGGCCCTTTTTATTTTTTATTTTGAGACAGGGTCTTGCCACGTTGCTGAGGGTCTCTGTAAATTGTCCAGGCTGGCCTCAAACTTGTGATTCTCTTGCCTCAGCCTCTCAAATTGCTGGATTACAGGCGTGCGCCACCACAGCTACAAATGGCAGAAGTTTTAGTTTGATGTGACTTACCTTGTTGATTACTAGATACTTTTGTATTTCTGTAAACATCCTTGAGCTTTGTTCTGGGGTGCAGTTATTGGAAACGGTTCGATCCTTTCGGATTTGCTTTTGGGGGTTGTTAGGTTAGCAGTTTGTTAGTCCTTGGGCTCTCAGCTTTGCCTTCTTTTTTTCATTGAGTGTTTTGGGCTTCACTTGTGTTCCCCTTCTCTGTGCCGTGGCTGGGCATTAGTCTCAAGGCAGACACTTTCGAAGCTTCTGGGACTGACTTCTTTTGGTTTTTGCTCTCAGAGGCAATTGTTTTTGTTCTTTAATATCCAGGGTCTTGAAAACCATTGTTGCATGTGTTTTATCTGTTGTTGTTGCTTTTCTGGCCCCTATTACTCCCTCTTTCCCAGAAATGGAATTTCTTTTGTATTTCTGAACTTGGTGAGTGGCACTGCCAGTTACCTATTTGCTGTATTCAGAAACCTGGGAATTACCTTTGGCCCTTCCTTTTACCTTATTTTACATATTAGATTATCAAGTCCCACAGAATCTGCCCTTTCTAACCTACCTCTTGGCCACTGCGTTGATTCAGGCTCTCGTTCATTGCTCTCTTGCCAATTTGGTCAACTTTCTGGCCCTTCAGTCCTTCTTCGTACTACTTGCAGTGATGTTTCTAAAACAAAAATGTTTTCTGATCTCTCTCCACTTCAGATCCTTTAGTGACTCTTGGTGTCTTCCCGTGTCACTGCAGATGCAGTCCCAGCACGTGACATACACAGGCTTTTCTGGCATGGTCTCTGCCCTTCGTCCTTCCTCCTCACACTTTCCCTTGTTTGGGCCATAATGAAGCACTATAATCCTCTGAAGACCCTAGCTCTTCTGTACTCCTGCACCTTCACACACCACAGTCTGCTGGGAACACTGGGCTTTTTCCAGCTTCCCCGAGCCTCCGTCCACCAGACCCCTTTCAAATGTCACCTCTTGCCACTGTTTCCTTGCCCTCCTGCCCCACCCTGTTGTTGACTACTCTCCTTTGTTCCTCCGGACTCTGTACATAATCCTGTCGTGACACTTATTATATTGTAATTGTTATTTCTGGACTGTTCTCCACCATAGAAATGATGGCCATTTTCTAGGGATGATCCTGGGCTATCTAGGGATTATTTAGCTAGAAAGGGATGCAAAATTTGGAGTAGAATCATGATTTCCAGTATCAAAACTCATACTAATTGAAGGAAATAATGAAATAATGCAAAATAGTTGAGGTACTTAACATCATTTTCATCTGATTTTACCACATTGAATTGAGACCTAAGACTGGATACAGTTTGGTCTGTATTCACTCTCACAACCAAGATGAAATTGCACAAAGGAATAATGTCTGAAAAAAAAATAATTGTTTTAAAGTGATAGGAGTCTCAAGTATTGGTAACCAAAAAGCAAGTGGGAAAAATCACACTGACAGTATTTAACAGAAAACCAATGAAAATATCTGATGAAAACAATCTATGGATGTATGTGAAGTCAATCATTTTATTACAGGAGAAATGAACTAGACCTAGCTATATAATCTAATCAATTTAGAATATATAAAACATATGCATGTTTGCCCTTAAGAAGACTGGGGCTTCGCAGTGCTGCTTTTTGGCAGATGTTCTGAGGGCCTAATGAAGATAGGTAGTTCCCCCTTATGGATAGTCTCATGAAGGAAAAAGAGTATTAAAGAGTTGAGTTAGTTTCTTTTTGTTTTAATATTTAATTTTTAGTTTTTGGTGGACACAACATCTTTATTTTATTTTTTATGTGGTGCTGAGGATCGAACCCAGCGCCCTGCGCATGCCAGGCGAGCACACTACCGCTTGAGCCACATCCCCAGCCCTAGTTTCTTTCTTTCCATTAGTTAAAGTTGATCATATTTGATGATATTGCCATGGCATCATCTTATACCAGTGCAGGTAAAATTTGCCCCACTGTATTAGTCAGTGTTTTCAAGAGAGAAAAAGGGAGGGATGGAGACTGGCCAGACCAGATCTGCAGTGTGGACCAACATGCTTGAGACTCAGGAGGGCCAGTGATGCAGGTCTGTGCGCAGCCTGCTGTCCAGAGAATTGAGACCTAAGACTGGATACAGTCCTCAACGGACTGCAGTCTGCTGCTCAGAGTTCACTGACTTAAATGTTAATTTCATCTAAAAATACCTTCCAAGTTGACATTAAATAACCATCCCACCTACCAAGAAGTAAAATGAGTAATTGGTTGTGTTCATAAAACTGTTAACTGCACAGCCCCATCACATCGTTTTGTAATCCTCTTGGATTTTATGGAAAACAATTATGATTTTTTTATTAACATTAATCAATGGGATCTAAGAGATACTTGTGAATGGAATGTGGCCTCCTTTTTTCCAGCAGAAGCAATAAAAACCTCATTATTTTTTTTGTTTGAAACCATCAAAAAGATATCACTGACATTTTAGGATCTTGGTCTGTAAAGGATTCACAGAGATCCTTTCTGGTCCTTCATTAGTGACTTTTGTTTTTTTAATTCCCTAATTGGTATGCTGGTTTCAGGAACAGCTGGGGACCTCTTTGAACCAGCCATCTGCACAGGGAGACAATCCCCAGGACGGTTTTATTTGCTTGGATTAGCCCAGGCACATCCAGAGCAACTGCACCTCAGTGTGTTTCAGCCTTGTGGGGCCCTTGGCTTTGTTCCTCTGCAAGGCCATGCTTTTTCTGATGGTGTCATAACATCACTACCAACAAGAAATTCCATATTATTCTTGGTCATGGGATCAGTTTGAATCCAGTCAGAGGGTAGAAACCACACAGTAGATTAAATGGGGGGGGGGGAGTTTAATATAAAGCATTACTAAACTCTAAGAAATTAGTGACTGTACGATATAAGGAAATTCTTTTTGTGGTTCCCTGGCCCCAGGAGAGTACCCCAGGAAGAAAGACAGACTTGGAATTAGTCTCCTCCCTGAGATTAGGGTTCACACTTCACTAGAGAAGGTGTAGTTCAACCCGCATGGTAGCAAGAAATTTGCCGGTTTGTCTGGGCTCTCTTGGGTCTGCAGTTGCTTGGCAAGCAGGAAGCAACTCTCTCAAGTTCAGGGTGGCACAGGCAATAGGCAGCTGGTGGCGTGGCTGAGTAGAGAGAGAGCAGAAGCTTGGTGTGTGGGCAGGAGGCTTTTGTAATGCTGATTTCCATGTGGTGAGGCCAGGCCAGGTCTGTAAATTTGCCAAGGAACTGAATGTCCTAGGTGCATGGCTGAAATAGAGCTACCCTTCACCCTCACAGCAGCCATCAGTGGGAGAACCCCTTCCTCCCTAAGGGTCCCTCCAGCACCCTCTACCCACACATGTGTAAAGGCAACAGGCTTAAGGAGTTCTGCCCATTGTGGCAGAGCATACGTGTTAGGGAAAAGTTGGAGCTGAGGGCCACACAGCCAGTGCATTCCTAATCTTGCCATGTCTGGACCCCTCCCCTTTTTTTCTCTTTACTATTCAATATCAGCTGTGGCCTGACTCCCTCCATGGATTTTTACACCCTGACTACTGTGATGAAGAACTAGTCTAAGAACAATGCTCTAAATTGAGTTTTGGTGCCATAATCTGAGCCTCCTTATTCCCATTCACTAATAGTTAAATGGGTTGTGAAAATAGAGATGCTATTTAGCTGTTACATATTAATTTGTTGCTTTTTACCCCTAATTCTTGGGATTTCTCCAGTGGCACCCGTTTTTGAGTTGGGTAGCCTAACTATATACAGGAAGTAACTCTCCTGTATATGGAAGAAACCATTACAACTGATTAAAGGAAAAATATATGTGTATTTTCTCTGATTATATTTGTGATATAATTTATGTATATAAATATTAATAATTTGGTTTAAAATTATCTTATAGATATTTAGAAGGTTTCATTTTTATTGTGGCTAATTATTGAAAAATAAAGTTCTAGAATGCTATATTAGTTTGTATAATTTTGAAAATGAAGTTCTTGTGATAATGAACAGACACGTTACCTGCAAAAATAGTCTTTAACAAAGTTACATTTTTAAAAATTCAGTAGACATTTCCTACTGAGCTGTGCTAAGGATAAATACTTCAGATGCTTCCAGATCTTGCTTTGCTTAGATCAGGTTGTCTAGTCAGCATCCTTTTCTTGTGAATTTCTGAACTTCTCATCCTCAGATCAATAAATAAATGTGACGGATGTCTCCTACTGTCTCCCTTAGTTTAGTCTGTCGGCAGTATCCCCGCTCTGAATGAACGGCTGCTAATGACATGTTTGAGATCTGTGGAAAGCCATGGCTGTGTGCTGGTAGGGAGGCAGAGCCATGCCAGAATCGTCATGCTCCATATTCTCTGCTTTTGCTGTGCTCCGTAGGGATCTTTGTTCCCACATGGATTTTTCAGACTACAGGTTTAGAAATCTGTTGTCCAGTCTGGTGACTCAGCTCATGCATGGTCATTTTGCAGAGAAAGGTAGGAGGTTGAGATGGTCTCATAAAATGTAAGGTCAAGGCTTATTACAAAAAAATCAAAGATATGCCTTTCATTTTTATTAACCACCATCAAAAGGGTGTGGTGTTCATGCAGCTTTTCTCACCTTGTAATGATGGTAGCTTCTACATTCAGCCACGTCCCCATTTATTCCTCTTTCCCTCCATCACCTTTCTGAATGTTTTCCTGCACTGCAAATTGCAGACAATTACTACATTCTGGTTGAGTCTCTGTGAACTCTCTCAGCAGCTATCCTTTTTCTGAACATATGGTTTTTATGCTTCATGTCACCCCTAGTGACCCATCTCGGGGAGAAGGCACTCTCAGCTCTTTTCTAACTGGTTCCTATATTCCATTATCCCTGCAGAATAGCTTCAGACAGATAAATAGAACTTTCTAGCTTAAGTGAAAGAGATAGACACATTTACTCTATGAAATCCTAACTTGGCTGCCTGAAAGGAACTGGTAACCTAAGTCAGTTCTCATTCTCCTTCCTGCAATCCCCTGCATGGCCTGTTTAGCTACACATCCATCATCGGAGTGATTCTGAGGGCTCTGGCTAGAACGGGGCTCTTCCAACTGGACTTGTCTATGTCTACTGGACTTAAGGGGTTCCATTGTGCCAGTTTATTCAGCAGAGCAACCTTTGCTGTGTCGACCTCCCACAGCAGAGGAAGGGTTTTGCTCTTTCCAGATTATCTGAGTGGTAAGGCTGGTCGTGGTCGAGGAAGAGCCCTGTACTCCAGCCAGGCTGCTCACCTCCCCGTCCCTCAGACACCCCACACTCCCTGCCCCCTGAGTTTTAGCACAAGGCATGCCATGCTGCTTTCTCTTGTTGGTCCTAGCTCTCCTTCAGTGGACATTCCGTGTTTTCTATGGAGCCTTCTCCAGCCCTTCTAGCCCTCACTTTTCCCTGAACTCTTAGCACTATGGGACCTTGGTACCTACAACTTAATATTTATCTTTCCCTTTGTGGTGCTGTGGATATTTCTGTGGCCCAAACTGGATTGTAAGTGGGATGGGTTTTATATTTGTTCTCATTCCCCTAGTTGTTCTCTGGCAGCTTCTCGTTAAAATACTCAATAGTTTGTTGCATGTATCTGTTGGTCCCTTAAAGCAGAAGACTTGGGTTCAGGTGTGACTAAACATGGTTTTAAAAGCATAGAGCACTCATTGTTCTCGTTACTAATTGGCTACAGTGGGTTCCTAAGTGCGACAGCTAGCATCTCTATTTTTGACTTATGGTTCTTACGGAAATGTCCTCTTTAAGGCAGGCGCTGCCACACTTCAGGGTGTTAAAATGTGGCCTGGGTTATAGAAGTCTCTTGGTAAAGGGCTCCTGCCCTGCATAGCTGCTTGGAGGCACTTTCTTCCGCCTCCTTCATTCCGTCTCTTACCTCCTTGACGTCAGTCCAGACCTGGTGTGACCCCGGGAGGAGGGCAACAGCTTGGCTGTTGAGGGCTGCATGCTCCTGTCCCCTCCACCGTCATCTCAGTCTGTCCCCTCCTGGCTCATTGTGCTTTGGCCACTCTGGGCCTTCCCCCTTTCTTTGCCTATTTAACTCTACTCCGTCCTGAGTGAGATGCACTAATTATGGTCTCCTCAGGGAGGGCTTCCCCAACTTCCAGCCCCACATCCAAATCAAGCATCCCAAGTCTGGATCTTTTTTTTTTTTTAATTTTAAATTTAAGTTTACTTATTTTATTTTTTAGTTATAGGTGGACACAATATCTTTATTTTGTTTTCATGTGGTGCTGAGGATCGAACCCAGTGCCTCGCACATGGTAGGTGAGCGCTCTACCTCGGAGCCAAATCCCAGCTCTAATTTAAATTTATTTTTAACTTATACTTAAACATAAAATTATACATGTTTGTAGGGTGCCATGTTATGGTTCTGTACATGTACACATTGTGTAATATTTAAATCAGGTTAAACTTCTATTTCCACAAACTTCTTTCTTCCCTTCCTCTTCCACGCCTTCCTTCTGCTGGGGATTGAACCCAAGTCCTTCTGCCTATAACAATGTGCTTTATCACCGAGTTACACCCCAGCACCTATCATTTCTTTATGGCAAAAGTGTCCAACTCTCTTCTTATACCTTTTTGAAATGTACAATACATTATTATTATCTGTAGTCACCGTGTTGTGCTGTCGCACACCAGAACATCTTGCTCTGTCTAATTGTAGCTTAGTACTCATGGATCAGCTTCTCTCTGTCCATTCCTTCTCCCCATCTCTGGTAACCACCAATCTACTCTCACCTTCTATGAGGTCAGCTTTTTTCAGTTCCTCATCTGAGTGAGGTTAGGTGGTATTTGTCTTTCTGTGGCTGACTTGTTTCACTTAATATGATGATAAATAGTTCCATCCGTGTCAATGCAAAGGGCAGGATTTCTTTTTCATATGTTCTTTTTATTGTTAGTTATTGTCATTAATCTCTTACTGTGACTGATTTATAAATTAAGCTTTATTATATGCATGTATGTATGAGAAAAAAACAACACAGTATTATACAGGGTTTTGTACCGTCTGTGCTATTTGCGGTTTCAGGCATCCCGGGGTTTGAGAACATATTCCTGATTGATATGGGGAAAGCACTATGTACTTCCAGAGACTGGGAGGGGCAAAGAGGCAGAGGGAAGGGTTTGGTCTTAAATAGTCCCACCTAGTAAAAGTGGGGAGTCAGGAGATGCTGACTAGTTGATGGTGCAGTATGTAAAGGCATATTATTATGCATTATGTTTGTTCATGTATTATGTACATTATTTTGTGTTACAAAGGTAATTAGTACTAGACCAACAATATTATGTGACTATATTGGGGGCACAGAAGCCTGAAGTGGAGAAGGTGGGTGGAGGCAGTGGCTCACAGGGAGAAGGTCCCTGCTGAGAGGAGCCATGAATTTCAGGAATTCAGCTTTGTCTCCTGAACCTGAGGTGCTGGAACCTTCTTCTGACCAGATATCTGGGTCCAGAAGACTTATCAATAGGCAACTGTAGTCACTCAGAATCTTTCTGGAATGAATGAGTGAAACAGAGTTTGTGTGCTCCATTTTGAACTACCAGTGCATGTAGCTCAGTCTTTGGCTTCTCCTCCGAAGGCTTCCAGGTGCAGGTTTCAGAGTTTCAGTCCACACGTGGCCGACTCCACAGCTCTGGGCTCCAGTGAGGCAGAACATCACCGAGGAAGGGCGCAGTAGAGGGAAGCTGCTCAGGACGAGGAAACAAGGAAGCAGAGGCCAAGTCTATAATTTTGAATCATTGATTTTTACTTGTCCTCATCACTTTTTGCCTGTCACTTTTAATGGTTTATAATTATATATCCTTTTGTGCGACAATTTGTTTAAAGTGTGTGTCCTTTCCTAGAGCATAGGATTCTGGGACTAAAGTGTGTTTTGTTTGGTCTTTTAACCGCACAGTGCCTGGCACACAATGGAGGTTCAAAATATTAGTTTGAAAAATGGAATGAAAGCAGATATAGGGTTTGGGGTAGATGATAAAGGGGGCAGGCAGAGAACTGGGTCAGAGAGGAGCTGGCAGAGGAGCCCACCCAGGCTCCTGGCTGCATTCAGTGCATTCAGACTCGAGACTTGGAAGACACAGCTTGGCAGAGGTGGCCAAATGGTGACGTGGCAAGTGTCTGGACTGGCTTGGAGAGCCCTCCAGGCAGCTCTGCCTTCTAACAACAGAAAGCTTGATGGAATGTTCACAGTGTGCCAGATACTGAGTTAGTGCTAGAAAGCATTTTCATGTTTGATTTTTTAACCACTCCATGAAGTAGATATCACTCTCTACTGTTATACTGGGGAAACTAAAACCGTGAGAACTTGAACAACCTCATAAAGGTCAAACAGCTAATGAGCAGCAGAGTTAGTGGAATCTGGTGTCTGACTTTGCTCTGACCTCCATGATTGGCCACCTTCACAAGGTGTCTCCCGTTTTCTCCTCCACCACTGTCACGTGGCTTAAGTCAGAATACCATGCCTCAAAGTCTGCACAGCCTCCTCTTAAGTCGCATCTCTCCTTTCAGTCCATCAGTAGCTTACCAGACTAAAGGCTTAACCTCCTCCTTGTATCCTTACGACCTGGCTCATGGTGATTTTTTTAGCAGTTTATCCTGCTACCAAAACCCAGAGCTGCTTGGCTTTGCATTTCAAACCCCATCCAGTCTCAGGCTTGCTCACAGACCTCGTCCTCCTCTGCTTAGTCCCCAGTGCTGAACGGACCAACCCAGCTCTGAAACCTGCCTGGAGCAGTTCTGCTTGCTGCCTGATACCATGTGGAATCTCCGGGAAGTCTGGGCTTCTATTCTGCTGCCTGCTGAGCACCTTGTGTACATTCCTGTAGATTACTTTTTATTTTCTGTTCAGATTTGAAAGTTCTCAGAAGTTCATTTTATTTTCCTGCAGCATTTGATTTAGTAGGATGAACATAGTAGATATTCAATAACTATTTGTTAAATAAGCTGACAAACCATGCTTTTGGTTGTCTGTCTCACTAAGGATTTGCTACACATTAATATTTCATCATAATAGAGATTTTACAATTCAAAAATGAAGTTCTTGCTTAAATTTCCAAATGGGAGCTTCAAGCGTTTTCATAGTCAAATACAAAAATATTGGTACATTCACTGCCACTGGTGTAGGATGGGGAGTCAGGCCATAACAAATACTTTGAGTTATACCACATGCTATCTTCTTTTGCTTTTAGTCTGTGATATGCAACTCAGAGAATGATGCACATTGCAGAAATTGTTAAATAACAGTATCTATCTTGTTTTCAAAATATTGAATACTCTCAGGAATAAAATAAACATAATTGTGACACACTATTTGTTTATTTATTTGGGGAATGTACTAGGCACTGACCTCAGGGCTACTTGACCACTGAGCCACATCCCCAGCCCTATTTTGTATTTTATTTAGAGATAGGGTTTCACTGAGTTGCTTAGCACCTCGCTTTTGCTGAGGTTACCTTTGAACTCATGATCCTTCTGCCTCAGCCTTCTGAGCTGCTTGGATTACAGGCAGGAGCCACGGCACCCGGTTTGTGACACACTATTTAAAATCTAAGATCTGAAATTTGCATACAGTTCACCTCAGGCCACTCTTCCCTTCCTTAGATTTCCTTTCTAATTATATTTTGCTTAGGCTAACATTAAAATTACTTCACAATCCCTGAGAGTGGTATATTCATGTGTCAAGGGGGACACACATTTCATGACCATAAAACTATCTGCAAAAAGCAAAGAGCTCATTTCCCTTCCAGACGATCTTTTAAGAATCAAAATACCCAACTGATTTTAATTAAAAAAAAAAAAAGATTAACAAGGTTTATGCAATTTCTTAAAGGGTCATATAAATTTTAGTTTACTTTCTGTATTTGTTTTGGTGTTTTGGTTTATCTTCTCTTTGTGTTCTACAATAAAAAGAATCATCTTCAGGAAATTTATCTGCTGTGTAATTACACTGTGTTACAAATGGGAATGTTAGCTAAAGCAACTTGCAGAGAATACAGTGGCAACAACAGTGTCATCTAGACGTAGGTGTGTGTTTGCAAATGGTGTCTTCCAAGGACTGAGTCCTAGAACTGACTCCTGTGTTAATGTATGAGCTTGAGAATGTAATAATAACCTTCCTATTTTTTCTAAGAAAAAATCTTTAGTGTCTCATTGAGGCATTGGGAGAAGAGTGAGTACTATATATTATTACCAAACACAAATGGGGAAAAAATCAGGACTATTATGAATCAATACTTTAATAGTGGAAGTTACCTATGTTATGGCTTTGATTGGCTTTCGTTTGAGACAACTGAATGGGTTAAACCAGGTTTCCTGTAAAGAAAAATGTCTGAAATTTATTTTTTAGTGATCAATCACAGTTTTTTGTGATCTTAGTCATGTTGTTTAATCAGCTTTATTATTTAGAAAGTGACTTTGGCTCCTTTAAAAATTTAACAAATTTTTTGTTTGCTGGTGTTTTTTAAAGTATATTTTAATTTCTGATCAGCAAAGTAATTGTATTTGAGATTCAGCATGACATTTCAGTATATCTACACAATGTGCTCAGAGCAGGGTAACTGGCATATCTGTCATCTCAGACACTTATCATTTCTTTGTGTTGAGAACCTCCAGAATCCTCTTTCCTAGCTATTTTGAGATAGCTGTCATCCATGCTTATGTTACTGTGCTATAGAAAATTAGGGTATTCCTTCTATCCACCTGTACTCATTAACCCTCTTCCTTCCATCCCCCCCTCCCTTAACCCTGCCCAGCCTCTGGTTCCACAGTATTCTGTTTTATTCTCTACTTCTATAAGATCCACTTTTTAGCTTCCATATATAATTGAGACCATGCAGTTTTTGTCTTTCTGTGCCTTACTTAACATGTCTTCCAGTTCCATTCAGGTACATGCAAATGACAGTATTTCCTTCTTTTTATGGCTCAATAATATTTCATTGTGTATATATACTGTGTTATTTTTATGGCTATTAGGTTGATTTTGTATCTTGGCTATTGAGAATAGTACTACAGTAAACATGCAAATGCAGATGTCTCTTTGATTACTGATTACCTTTCTTTTGGAGATGTATATACACTTAGTGGTGAGATTGCTGGATCATATGATTGATAGATTCCTAGTTTTGTTCTTTTTTTTCCCTCCATACTGGAAGTTGGACCCTGGGTCTCATTAGGCAAGTGCTTTACCACTGAGCTATATATCCGATCCTTATTTCTAGTTTTTGAGGAGCCTTTATACTACTTTTCATAACAGCTGTACTAATTTCACTCCCACCAACAGAGTATGAAAGTTTCCCTTTCTCTTCATGTGCACCAGCACTTTTTGATAATGGCCTTTCTCGTTATGGTTTTGATTTCCATTTTCCTGATGATTAGGCACATCAAGCATTTTTTTTTCATATACTTATTGGTCACTTACATCTCTTCAGGTCATATCCATTTTTTAATTGGATTTTTTTGCTGTTGAGTTCCTTACATCTTCTGAATATTAATCCCTTGAATAGTTTGCATATATTTTCTCTCATCTGTAGGTTGTCTCTTCACTTTCTTGTTTCCTTTGCTGTGCAGAAGCTTTTTAATCTGATATAAGCCCATTTGCCAATTTTTGCTTGTGTCTTCTTTTTCTAGACCAATGTCCTAAAGTGTTTCTTCTGTTTTCTTCTAGTAGTTTCATTAGTTTTCAGATCTTTTTAAAGTCTTTGATACATTTTGAGTTAATTTTTGTATATGATAAGAGATAGGGGTTCAGCTCCCTTTGAAAAGATTGAGATAAAAATAAACTTCACATAGCCAGCTGAGGGGGTGAACGCCCATTAATTCCAGCTACTTGGGAGGCTGAGGTGGGAGGATCATGAGGCCAGCCTGGGCAACTTAGCAAGACCCTGCATCAGATGAAGAAAAATATATACAAAACAACAAAACCTTCACAAATTCATTTTTTATTTATTTGTGAAATGGGTATTAAATAGTGCAATGAGGTGTAATGTTCTTCTCCTATGTATGAGCTCTGTGAGTGATTTGAATAGCTGAGATTCCACTTCTTAGGAATATTTTGAGAACAAACTTAAGAACAAGTTATTAATAAAGAGGACTAGAGCTCTTAAGAAAAAGCTGATTCTCAGATTAGGGCAGGAAGAGTACAAATAAGCCAGTACTGTCTTCACACCACAATGGGGGCATGTTGAAAGGACATAGGTGCTATTTTGAAGGAGCTCTGTGTCAGTCAGCTTTCCATCACTGGGAGAAAAAAACCTGAGATAATTAACTGAAAGGAGAAAAGGTTTATTGTGTCTGTAGTATTGTTATGGAAAATACAGAAAAATATGGAAAATTATGGCCCTGGAAAGAGACAAGCAGCCCTTGGAGATGTAGGAGAGCAAGGATTATTCTGCACTGGTGCAGGCTCAGCGGAGTCCTTTCAGAAAGCTGAGCACAGCCCTTTGTTCTTGGTATCTTTTATACAGAACAGATTTCTGGGTTTCAGGACTTTGCTATGCAGGTAATCTTGATGTCTCCCCCTTTCTCCAGGCAGCTCTGGTTCCTGCCGTGGCTGCTGAGCAAGCATGATTACAGAAGCAGAAACTAGCAGGTTGCAGCTATTAGCAGAGATGAGAAGGAGCATCTTGGGGAGGAGTTGCTGCTTCAGTTTCAGAGATTGGAGTCCATGGTTGGTTGGTTATGTTGCTTTGGGGCCTGTGGTGAAGCAGAATGTCATGGTGGGGAGCCCATGGCGGGACAGAGCTGCTCACCTCCTGGCAGCTAGAAAGCAAAGAGAGAGGAAGGATTCAGGGTCCCCATATTCCTCGAAAGGCATGTCCCCATGACCTTCCACTAGGCCCCATCTCCCAATAGTGCCACAGGCCAGGAACCAAGCCCTCAACACATAACCTTTTGGGGGCATTCAAGATCCAAACTGTAACAAGCTCCCAAGAGCAAAATCTGGCATGATTTGAGCAACAAAATAAATGAGAGTAATGAGTAGCAAATTCATGGAATAAAACATCTATGAGTCTGTGCTTACATAAATAATTGAATAAATGGAGAAGGAGCAGCTGTTAGTGCTTATGTAGAATTCTAATTATTAAATACAGAAGGAATTACGGAAATAGAAACACCATTTTAATGATGGTGGCCACCACCATTATAATAATGATTGCAGGCAGGATCCACCTGTGCTTGCTAAAGTTACTGGGTGAAAGCATGATGGGATATTTTTATAGTTTCAAAATATCTCTTACAAAGAGAAAAACGAACTTTGTAATGGAGAAACCTAGATACCAGGTCAAGCATTACATAACCTGCAATGGGGTGTATCGACTGCACCTCCTGATACAATGCACTGGTGGAAAAGGGTGTTACAACATGAGTTCTGTGGTGTTTTTTTCCTTCTATTGTTTGTTTTTTATTTTGAAAAATTTATAGATTCATGTACAGTTTTGTGAAAAATAGTGTTTCCTTGTCCCCTTTATCCAATTTCCCCCATTGGTAAGTAAGTTACAAAACAGTAGTGCAGTGTGACAGCCGGGTATTAGCATCAAAACAGCCGAGATAAAGAACTTTTCCATCACCAAAAGAGCCCTCTTGCTGCTCTAAGGGGGAGCCACACCCCCTTTTTATTTTTTAATTGGATTGTTCATCTCATTAGTGTAAGAATTTTTTTCTATATTCAGTTTCTTCCCACAGTCTATGAATATACTGAGTTAATTTGTTAAAAGTTTTAAAATTGTGGTAAGTATGTGTATTTGCCATCTTGACCATTTTTCAGTGTACACAGTTCAGAGGTACCTCGTCACAGCTGTCCATCTCCACAGTTCTTTGTCTTGCAAACTGAAAACACCCATTAAACAACTCCCCATGCTTCTTATGCCCCAGCCCTGGAAAACAGCATTGACCATTGACCGTCTGACTTTATGAATTTGACAACTCTGGGAACCTCAGAAAGTGGAGTCATACAGTATTTATTTGCTGTGGCTTATTTCACTTAGCATAATTTTCCTCAGGATTCATCCATGTTGTGTCATGTGTTAGAATTTCCTTCCATTTAAAGGTAGAATAATATTCTGTTTTATATGTGTGTGTATATCCTGTTCACCTGTTGGATGTACTTGGGTTGCATTCACCCTTTGGTGAATTGTAAATAATACTACGATGAGCAAATACCTCTTTGAGACCCTGCTTTAATTTCTTTTGAATATATGCCCAGAGATGGAATTTCTGGAGCATAAACAGTCTATGGATTTTTTTACTCTCCTTTTATTTTCTTGAAGGCTGGATTCTGATTATCTTTACTGTTTAGATGTTTAAGTTTTAAAAGTTCTCATTCATCTATTCTTTAAATAACATAATAAACTCTTAATTAAGAATGCTGTTTAGAGTATGGTTATTGAATTTCCTGACTAAATGTCCAGAAACTCTTTTGTTTTGGTCCTTACTATTGAACTGTGTTAGTTCATTTTACTCTTCTCAAGTACAGTAGGATGGACAGAATTGAATCCCTGATAATTTGTAACACTTCACTTGCAACAATAATAGTTGTGAACATGTGGTGTACCACAGGGTGTACCACAGGGGCAGAAGTTTTGAGGGGAGTGAACAAAATATTAACCCCTCTACACTGTAGAAAACTAAACCCTTGATGTGAGGTGGTGGTGGTTTTTTGTTTTTTTTTTTTGTCACTGCTGGGGATGGAACCCAGGGCCCCATTCATGCTAGGCAAGTGCTCTACAACTGAGCTATGTCCCCAATCCTATTTTGTTTTTATCCTTCAATGTGCACATAAGCAAATCAAACACATGATTAGCTTATACAGGAAAAGTGGTTACCAGACTTTATTTCCCACATGGTCTCTACTGTTCTTTACTTCTCTTTCATCTTCTTTGCATCTGTACCTCAGGTCATGGCTGTCACCCTAGCTGAATAAGCATATTTAACAGACGTCCCTTACACAAGGAATGGAGTCTGCAGTGCAGGGCACGCCTTCCTTTCCCAGTTGCATTTCTCTTTCCTTTACTACCTGTCGTGGTCACTTCAGACTGCTGTAATGAAGTGCTATAGATTAGGTAACTTTATCAGCACTTTTTCCCTCACAGCCTGGAAGCTGGGAAGTCCAAGATCAAGAGTCTGGCAGGTTCAGTGTCCAGCGAGGCGCAGGTCCTGGCTTGCAGATCCTGAATTGGCACCAGGGGAAAGCTGGGGGAGCTCTGGTCTCTTCCTCTTGTTATAAGGGCCTCTGATTCGTCATGCGGGCTTTACCCTCTGGCCCTCATCTAAACCCGCTGGCCTCTAAAGGCCCCACCTCCACTCCCATCACACTGGGAACAGGGAATGTCAGCATTTGAAATTGGGGGGCAGGGGGCACAACATTCAGCCCATAGCACTATACCTCATAACAGAAAAAAAGAGCTTTGGGGGAGAGGGGACTGAGAAAGAAGAAAAACCGAGAGGAGAAAGACCAAAGTATGAAGAAGCGCAATAGAGGGAAAAGAAAAGAAGGGCGCGGGGGACTCGGCCAGAACAGCAGAAGGAGGTTGGGAAGGCCCAAGGCCAGGCCTCACCGCCTCCATCTCTGGACTAAATGCAGCCTTGTTCCTTCAGGGTCTGAGGAGGGTTATGAAAGGCAGGAATGCTCTGCCAATGTCCTCTAGGGCTGTGACAAGATAGCTAAGCCAGAAGTCACTTAGGTGGAATGAACTTAATCAGCTTTCTGGGGCAAGCATCTGTCCACTGAGCCAGCCACAGCCTCAAAGCCCCAGAACCTCTGGCCCAGAGTCGAGGAAACCAAACCTGCATTCCAGTCAATTCCAGTCATGTGGATCAACACTCTGCAGGCAGGAGAGGGTAGTCCCACATCTCTTCTCTCTTCCGTCCTGTCCCCATACACACCTCTAACTGGAGAATCTGCAAGAAGGCCTGAAGGTCCGCCTCCTTCCTCTCCGCAGTGTCCAGAGGCAGGGGTCCTTCTGTGCCAGCTGTTAGAGCTGACCTTTCACTCTGTCTGGCAAACAGTAACGCCTTCTTTTACCGATACAGAGAAATGGAGATACCTGGTGTATTTTAAACAGAGTTCCCAGGCAGGTGTGACCAGGTTCTTCTAACTTATATTTTTATCAGACCATAGAGTTTGAGTGATATTTGTCCAGGTTTTGAAGCTGACCTTGGGAGCCCAAAGGTGTAATGATTTTAAACATGCCTTTTCCATGCTTAAAGATGAAGATATTTTTAGAGTAAGTTAGTTACAAAGAAATTGGGGCATCTAGGGTACTTTTTTTTTTTATACAGGAGTCAAGAAACAAAAAATATAAGCCAGGGGGGTTGATTTTAATAGATTACCTGTGGCATGGATACCACCACATTTCTGATCTGAAGTTGCCATTCTTCTATGGCTTAATTAATGTTAGAAAAAAACCTAGCCTGGGGCACGCCTGTAATACCAGCTACAGGCTGAGGCCAGCCTTAGCAAAAAGCAAGGGGCTAAGCAACTCAGTGAGACCCCGTCTCTAAATAAAATACAAAATAGGGCCAGGGATGTGGTTTAGTGGTTGAGTGCCCCTGAGTTCCATCCACAGAACCAAAACCAAATCAAAACAAACTCCTAAGACCATTTTCATTTCAAAAGGTGATTCCATGCAAAGATTTTCAGTCTGACCAAGAACTTAAACAAGGCCACGTGACACACATAATTAGTGGTTTGCCTATTAAAAAGATGCTTTATGAGGATACCATGAGTGATTCTTGTCTGGGAGTGAGGTGACCAGTCATAGGGGGTATTGGACAAGGTCTGGCCACATGTGGTATTCTTGCTTGGGAAGGATCCACTGTTGGCATCTACTGAGTGGGTAGAGACCAGGGATGCTGCTGAACACCATATAGTGCAAGGATAGAACCTGCAACAAAGAATTATCTGGTCAGGAATGCCAGTAGTACTAAGGTTAAAAAGCTGTGTCACAATATGGGCAGAAATGTTTGAAGCCAGCCTCAGCAGCTGAGGCTCTGAGCAACTTAATGACAGAGTCTCAAAGGGCTAGAAGTGAGGCTCAGTGGCTAAGCATCCTTGAGTTCAATCCCTGGTATGAAAACAAAACAACCCAAATATGTGCAGGATGGATATGACATGGATGGACTGATAACCCTTCATCTAAACTGGGAAAGACCCAAGATGATGCCCAAGGTTGTGGTTACTGTCTCTGGATTTGGGATGGGGTTATCCACTGATGACTTTTAATGATTTCAAAATAAAAAGCTAAGACTTATAGACTGGGTATTTTTCATCTCTATCTCCTTAGCACTTGGCACATGGGAGACTTTGTTAAATGTGGAATAAAGAGACTGAGAAAAGGGACTTATTGGGCCAGTCCCTTTAGGTCTCACATCCATGTTAACTGTGAGAAGTGTTGGTCGAGGGCTGGCAGCAGAGGGGAAATTCAGGAAGTGAGCTGCTTGGCTTCTGGAAACACCCTCCAGGTGGCCCCCTCCTGTGCCTGTACTTCTGCTTGGCTCAGGCTGCAAGTGCCAGTGACATTGGTGTCAGGGAGAGCACCTTGATACACTTTGTCTCTAGAGAGATCATTAGTCCTTACCCATCATGGAGGTCAGAACAGTCCAGTAGGCCATTAGTTATTAAGTGTGTGTGTGTTCTGCTTCAAACATGGAAGACTAGGGGTTGAGGTTATAGTTCAGTGTTATAGCATGTGCTCCCCATGTGCAGGGCTCTGGGTTCATTCACTCACACCACCAACCAAACCAAACCAAACCAACAAATCAGCGTGGAAGCCTAGGGAGTGAACATCCCATAATTCTTTTTCCTTTGTGCAGTACAGGGGATTGAACCTAGGGGCACTCTACCACTCTACTGCACACGCAGGCCTTTTTATTTTGAGACAGGGCCTCACTAAGTTGCTGAGGCTGGACTTGAACTTGTGGCACACGCGCGCGCGCATGCGCGCACACACACACACACACACACACACACACCAGCCTCCAGAGTTGCTGGGATCACAGGTGTACACCACCATGCCTGACACCATGCTCTATTTTGATTACAGCAGTGTTCAGTGATTTCATTACCAGTTCATTTCTAGATGTTCCATATTTTTAAGAATGTTCTTGAGTCCTCAGAAAGAAACCATTATCACTATGTTAATACAGTTTGTGCCATGCTCTTAGATTTCAACCCTCTCCTTTGTGTCCCACAGGCAAATACGTATACCAGCCCATGACCCCTGTGGAACAGCTGCCAAGCACTGAGATTCCTGCCAGGCCTCGGGAACCCACAAACACCATTCAGATCTCAGTCTCGCTCACCGAACACTTTTTGAAATTCGCATCTGTCTTCCAGCCTCCCCTTCCCCCAGACTCCCCCAGGTACTGTATGATTTCAGACCTCTTCATCGACAACTATCAGGTTAAATGCATCAACGGGAAGATGTGCTACGTGCAGAAGCAGCCGGCGCCACATTCCCACAAGATGAGCCCCGAGGAGGTCTCTGCACACGATGCCTTAATTTCAAAAGAGAGCAATACGCCAAAAATAGATCACTGCTCTTCTCCCTCAAGTTCTGAGGACTCTGGGATCAATGCGATTGGGGCTCACTATGTGGAGTCATGTGATGAGGACACAGAAGAAGGAGCAGAACTGAGTTCAGAGGAAGATTACAGTCCAGAGAGCAGCTGGGAGCCGGATGAGTGCACCCTGCTCTCCCCGTCGCAGTCTGACCTGGAAGTGATTGAAACAATAGAGACCACCGTGTGAGTCCAGGCGCCCTCGGACCCACACTGAGCTTTTGTACTTTGGTCTGATGGACCCTTTTCCAATGCTGTTGATATTTTCTACCCCTCCCCACCAACCATAGCAGTTCAGTGGTCTGCTGATTAGTGTCACTCTTAAATTAGTCTTTTAACCAAGACGTTCTTTTTATTACAAACGGTTTTCTTTTGTATCTCGACTTACTTTCTATGTAGCATCTGGTGTCATGGATTGTGACCCAGCCTTAATTTCACTGGGAACTGTGAAAGCAGTGAAACGATGACCACAGAGTATCATGGATCAAGCGGAGGAGCTCCCTAGAGTGATGGCGACAGTATTTTTCTAATAGCCAGTCCTTTGCAGAAAGACTCTTGGCATCCTGTGGCATGCTCACGGCACCCCTGTCCTGCTAGTCCCATGGCAAGCAGCTCCCCGGGGGGACAGAGTACCCAGTGGTTGATGCCGTTCCTCCCCTTTACCCTGCTCCCCACCATCTGTACTGGGTCTGGACCAGAGCCACCTCCACTTGGAGACAGCTTGGCCCCGGTAATGGGCAGCGTTTGCACAACCCATCACGACTGGGGCTCAGCTAGACCTTCATGTGAGAAGAGATGACCTCAACAGTTTCATGGTCACTCCAACTTTAGCTGAGCACTTAACATGCTGCGGGGGCTGTGGGGATACAGAATGAAGACGACCTGATTTCTCCCTTGAAGGGCCCACATCCCAGTAGGGGACTCAATACCAGTAGCTAGCGGTATCCAGTGCTCTGGGAATGCAGGAGAAGGGAGAGGTGGACGTGGCTTGGGGACGGTGCTACAGCATTTGAGCTGGCCGTGGGGGTTCTCCAGCATCTGCCTGCTTTCTTTAATCGTTCTTCAAAACTAAGGAAAACGCTTAGGAAGTTATTTAGGTATTGTATTTAGGAGGCAGCCACATCTGACATCTTAAGGAAAAAGAAACCAATAGTTTTAGTTAGCATGGAAATGCTAAAAGACAGAAGTCCTTTAGGGATTAGGAATGAATCTAATAGGTTTGATTAATTCTGCTTCATTTGGTTGTATGAAGCATTAGAATGGCTTAGGTGAGAAATGAATTAGAATTCAGTATGATGCATGGATTTTTTTATGCAAATGCAAAAGCAGTTGAAATAGTTCACTGCTGAGTCAGGAGAAAATATTTTGTGTAATATTCATTTACTACACTAATATTTATAGTCCATTGTATATGTTCTCTTCTTTCACACACAAAATAGTGAATAATTCTTAGCTCTCTTCAGAATTCTATTCCTAATCTCCATTTTATACCAACTATTCTCATGAGTTGGTTATCTGCCATTTCTCCAAATTTTCTGTGAGGCATAGTTAAGAATCCAGGAACTTTCAAGTATTGCCTAATGAGATGAGAACCATCAGTGCTGCAGAGAGAGAAATGACTCTTCATCTCCGCTCTCTGGGAGTGTGCTCCTGTGGCACTGTCCTGTGCTCTGTCCACATCTCTCCTGTGTCTTGTTAAGTGTTTTAGGAAAGAAGAAGCCGTATTCTTCCCCAAATCCTCCACTTGGTATCCTTTACAAACTACTTGAGAAAGAATCTGCTTTCCTAGTTGTATGTGTAGTTCAAGTGATTTACTAGATTTTTGTTAGGTTTAGGTGCCCCAAACAGCCGTAAGGCAGGTTGAAGGCAGAGCATGCATCTTCCTTGGAAACCAGCATTAGTTAAAACTTTGCGTGTTGGACGAGGATGCAGCATGAGGTTTCCACTTATTGAAATGTGGAACTCAAAATGAGAACCTGAGAAGGTAGTACTGCAGCTTGCTCCAGGAACTGCCAGGGTGGGTTGGGCCTGGGGGGCTTTCCCTGCTCTGTCCTGGCTGCCCTGTGACCTGGGGACATCTGATGAGCCCTGCCTGAGCTTCTTGGTGCCTCCCTTGAGGGAGTGGCCAGCTGAAGGCAGGCATGAAGGCAGTGCCTGCAAGGGGCTCACCAGCTGTTGTGTACTCAGGGTTCTAATGGCACCCCAGGGCCCGGGCTAGGTGTGCCCCTGGGTGAGCACCTTGACTTTCCCCCCAAGGGCACAGGCAGTGGGGCTGCTTCTTTACCCCGGTCCCCTCAGTTTTCTATTCTGGGCCCACAGCCACAGAGTGAACTCACTGGAGTCAACAACCAGGGCCCCAAAGCCATGGAAATACATGGTCATGCCCACGTTCCCGGAGCTTGACTGTGTGTCAGGGTTGGGCCCTTTTATCAGTAATATCTATGACTTTGTTCAGGTTCCTGTTTTTTAAACTCCTTTACTGCCACTTAGATCAGCCACAATTTTAATGGAATTTTTGGATATGATAATGGTTAATAACCACTTTAAACATTTGCACAGTCTCTTTATAATTAAAAACTCACTAGGCTTCACTTACTGTTTTATAGAATTACAGATGTTCCCCTTGGATTCTAAATATCAGATACTTCTGGATCTCAAAAAAAGTCTTTTTTAAATAAGCACAAACAAGAATTTCTTTGGTCCTAGCACTGTTAATACTAATAACCTGAAATATGATTGAACTGCAATTGTTCTTTATTCTTTCATTCTAAAACCGACTAAGGAGGATATAAAAATGTGTAGTTTCAACTTAAAATCTAGGTATCTTCTGTTCTATAGAATATGAAAGAATTTCTCTGTAATCCTGATATTATATTGCTAATTTGCATAAGCATATTTATAGGCACTTTAGAAAATACTTAGACTGCAATATGTAGTGTAGGCATTAAGCACAGTCATGTTAAAATAGACTTTTGATTAATACTTGTACAAAAAGAGAGAGATGAGGGCTTCATCGTTTGGGCCTCTCGGAGCAGGGCTGGGTCATGTGGGTGGATAAACTGCTTTCTTGGGGCTTTTTGGAAACCTGGCACCATTCCCACTTTTAGCAAGTTGGTCTGAAGGCTATTAAGGCAGAGGCTTAATTTCACTAAATGGAGAATTTTGCTTTCTTATCTAACCAGGATTTCAGAATTTAAATTTCAAATATGCTTACAACTTTTCTGAGAAACGACAAAGCAATTAAACTGCTTTTGTGGTTATAACTGTTTGGTACACTGAAAAATAAGGCTTTATTGTCAAATCCAGGTATTTTTTTACCTTGTAATTTCTTAAGGTATATATTGAAAATTTGAGGACAACCCTATGGGGAAAAGAGTTGCTTTTCTGGAAGACTTGCAGTTCAAGGTCATATAAAAACGATGTAGTTATTTCCTGATTTGATCTAGGATTTGTTTGTATCTTGGAAGTGGTAGTTTTATTTCTTAATCTCCACTTCTTCTTGGTCTGTTTGAAACGTCACAGTCCTTCTGGGACTGATCATAACAAACTCTTTTGCAAATTTAATTCTGTTTGGGGAATAGGATGTAACCAGATACTTGAGGAAGCTGTCAAAATACCCAAATGTGTTTGGCAGTGTGGATACCACTGGGCAAGAAAAAAAGCACAAGTTAAAGGAATGTTTATATTGTTTCTTCTTAATTACTCCCACATCCTGTTTGCAGAATTTTATTATCATGTTTTGGCTTTTCACAGGAGGAACACAGTTTGCCCATTTTCTTTCCTACCCCCTTGTCTAGAGGAGGTATGAACCTAAAAGGAAGTGGCCCGTTGTGCTTTGGCTTTCAGTAGTGGGTGGCCTCCCTGCCATCGAGGGGGAGGCAGCCGGGGAGGCCAGGTGAGCCCACTCACTTGTCAATGCCACCCACTCCAGGGATGTCAGTTTTCCTTGAATCCGAACATAAGTACAAGGGCACTTCTCAAAACGAATTCACCATGTAAAAATTGAATCATGACGATGGCAACTGAGCGTCGGTTGTGCTGGGGAAGGGCCCCCTTCCTGTCGGTGGGGGCTGTTTCTGGAGGAGGAAGCAGTGCTCTTATCCCCCCAACGGATGGGACAGCCAGCTGCCGCAGGAAGCCCATGGCTGCTGGTGTCTGTGGAGGCTCCGTGTCGTTCACACCAGCTGCTTAAGGCTGTTCATACCTGGCGATGTTCACTTACTGTGCTGTTTTTTTAAACTTGTCTATTTTAAAGTTTTAAGCACAATGTTGACCCTTCTGTAACTTCCTAAAATTACATTGTTTTCCTAAGACAACTCAACTTTCCTTTTGTGTGTAATACTTTAGGAAAATACTGCCTTGTGAAATAAACATGATTTTTTCTTCTTTTGTACCGGAACAAATCTGCTCTTTGAGTGTGGCATCCCTCACCCGCCACCCCCCATTGGAGAGTTCTAATTCAAATGACAACCACAGTGTGAGCTGGAAACAAAAACCCACAGTTTCAAAATGTGAGACATTTATATTGAATGTGTACTGCAATTTATGCCCATTTAATGTCCCATTTAAACTTTACAGAACTTCATGAAGTGCAGGTAGATATTGTTATCTACAATAGGTGCTTGTGGTCATTACTCCCAACTCTCAGAAGTCTTTGTAACAAGGACTTTTTTTTGTTTTTTTAGCTATGTTAGGTTTTACCCAATAAAACTTGGTATTCTCCATAAATAGCATTTATTTCACACACAGTTACAGGCTTTGTATTCAGTTAACTCGGGTCCTGTAAGATAGTTCTCATGTAGGGGTACAGTGGGGGTGGCTGCTGCGTGCAAGGCCCTTGATACAGGGAACCCCCAAGTCCAGGAGCTCAGTCGTTTTTATTTGACACACTAGAGAACAGCGTTAGGGCTGCTTTCTATTGAATAGCCTTCCTGGAGACTCATATAAATCATCAATAATAAGTGTCTGTCAATATTAGTAATCATAGCTCAATAGCTACCTTACTGCTTTCTGCGCATAATCACAGCACCCTGGAGGGCAGATTTGGGCACCCATTTCACAGATGAGGAAGAAAGCTCATGTCGTCCACAGTGGTACCACTTGTCAATCTGGGGAGTCTGGATTTGAACCCAGGTCAGCTCAGGAGTCATTCCTCTTGGCTCGTTGCCTGCATTACTCCATTGCAGGTCCTATCCCAGAAAATGGCTTCCCACAGCCTGGTGGCTCTCCTTATCCAGCACAGCTATTCCCCAGGAAGGAGAAAGGCTGACATTCTTCCCTCCTCTTTCTTCACCCCCCCTTTTTGTGCTTCACGCAGACCTCCCCAACACAGAAGCACATGAGCGTGTACACACACCCACACACACGCACGCTCACTTTTGTATATATTTCAAGGCTCAAATTAGGCCATTGTGTCTTCCATGTCAATCATATCCTGACTAGCACTGTAGGCTATCCCTTTTTGCCTTCATGAAAGATAACTTGTTTTTTTAAAGTGACTCCTGCAGGCGGCTAATTTCATTTACTGCATGTGCATTTTACTAATTTAGCTCTACATAATTGTACTGCCAAGTTCTGGAAGGCATCTCATTGTAGCCTTTTACAAATGCTGACTGTGCACACTTCTGTTCTGCAGTAAACTTGAAGTTAGCATCTTGTCCTCGTTACAGTTCAACCAATGGGAGTTGGTAATGCCTTTAACCCTGCTGTTCCACCCAGTGGTGCTGAATGAAGCAGGTAAGGCAGGACCTCAGGACTCAGCCCTGCTGCAATAGAGCTCAAGAAGGGGCAATTAGAGGTCAGGCGTAATGCTTCTGGAGACAGATGTGGGTATACAAGTGAAAAAAAAGTAAGAGCAAAGGCTATTAATGACATTTTTCTTATTGGCTTTTTGAATTTTCTAAAATGCATATTAGCAGAAATATGGTATTAGCTTGAAGATGACAAGTTCTGGGACAGCTAACACAGGTGGAGCCCAATTTTGCTGGCTCCGTGGGTAGAAGTGGGGAGTTCAGACAGTGGCCATACTCACTGTGCACCTGCTGAAGAGGCTTTGGGGACCTGGGGAGCATGTGAGCTAGAACTAACTGGCTTCCCCTAAAGAGTGACCCCATCCCAGGTGGCACAACCATGGCCGGAACATTCATGGGCCAGGTGGGTCTTCCTGTCTGTCAGTTCCCAGCTTGAGCCTCTCCCTGTGAAACTGGAGATGGCAGGTCAGAAAGCCTGAGCTCAGGGGAACATCTTAGCCCTGACTGCCACCTCGCCTAGCACCTGATCCAGAACCCCAGATGATTGTCTAGGCAGAGATCTGGAGCTCCCCCTCAAGATGATGACGAAACACACAGCCCTGTGAATCAATGGAGCAGCACAGCACACAAAAAGGGACCTACAGTTCAGGAAGGGTTTCCCCAGATGGCAGTGTCTGTGCCATATCTAGCAACTGTGAGGTGATGGGCAGGGATGATTGACAGTTTATAGCTGAAGCAGCCAAGTTTAAGTTGGATTCACTGCCGCAGTCTGGCTGGGCACAAAATAACCAAGCCGCCACACAGCCTTGTAGGTTCAAAACAGGAACTCCTTTATTTGCCGCACTCCCGCGAACGCCACATACGCGGCCTTCTCCACACCACACACCAACCAGAAATCCCTCCTCCGGCACTTCCCCAACCAACTCAGACTCCCCAGGAATCCCTGCGAGAACTCCAAAGTAGCAGGCCGAGGCAGACAGCAGGGGTCTAATATACAATTGTACACAGCTTAACATAACCATCATCATCTCAATGGCTTGCTGGCATCACCTCTCAACCATTCCATTCTGGCAAAAATGCCATGGGTCATCCCAACTCAGCTGTGGCCCTCAACAATCCACGATGGTCCCACGGCAGGTAAGTAACAAAGCCAGAACCCCAAGTCCAGCTGATTTCAGTCTAGCCTGTGGACCTCTCCTGTGGTCAGGCCCGTCCTGCCCTGGCCTTCCCTCACTGGCTCTCTCCCGCCCTTAGCTGCGGCCAAGGCCTCACAGCCTGCCCATCCAGATGGAGGCCAGCCCTGGCCGTGGAGGCAAGTATAGGAGCCTCTCTCAAGCTGTCTGCTGCTCTCTCAGTGACCTGAGTGGTTGTCAGGTGGCTCTGGCTTTGTGCCAGCATGGCTTGATCTCTACCCGAGTCTGGTACCTGAGACCCAGACTCTGTCTTGTGGTCGGGCCTGGTCCCAGGATTTAAGAACTCATCTTGGTTATTGGGCTCGGAGGTTGGCACTATATAGGAGTCAGCTGCTCCCGCCTCCTCCTGCCCCAATGGGGTCTGTGATATCAGCTCCTTCCCTCAGTGATGACTCTCCCCAGCATCACCCCCATCCCCCTTGGGCTCACCTCCTGAGCCAGGCAGCTGCAGGCTGTGTTTGGTCATCCTGGTGGGCATCTCTCTGCCACAAGCAGCCCTGTGCAGTAAACAAAGAGCTGAGTTTCTACCCTCGTGTTTACAAGCTGCCCATGTAAACTGATGCCCAAAACCACAGAGCAAATGTAGGCAGCACCCTTTGTCTGCAGAAAGACCTGGAAAAGTCATCCCAGTCTATCAGCAGGGCTACTCTAGGAGGCCTGCAGCTCAGAAACCCTTGAAAAGGCCAGAAGGGGCCCCATGGTGTCTGGAGAGCACTGTCACTGAGGCCTGGGTGTGATCTGCCCGGGGGATACATCTGTTAGACCTGGGAATCTGGAATAACAAGGTGACTCCAGCAATGATTTAGATGCTGCATGGGTTTCCCAAGGAACCTGTGGGGCCCTGGGTGAATGAGGCCAGCGATGGGTATCTCTGGACAAGTCAATGAGAGGTCAGCACATGATCAGTGTGTCCAGATAGAACTTACTGAGGTCCCTTCAGATTACTAGGGACCCCAAAGGGGTCCGTTCTATCCCATGAGAATTCAGTCTCTCCCCATAACCAACATATCTAAGAACTGTAGAGAGGCCATGAATTCCTGGAGCTGTCCCGGTTCCTGTTTCCTATATCTGGGCCCATGGTGTCTGCCTCAGACCAGCTACTCACAGAGGGACTAGTGGGGTCATGAAGAGATCAGTGATGGCAAACGTGACAGTGGGCACTGGTTGGATGGAAGTCACATCTCGGGTAGAGGAGAGAGTGGGTTATGGGATGTTGAAGGGTGACGGGCAGCTCATTCTTTCAAAGAGAAGAGGAAAGACTGGGTTCCAGAGTTTGAGATTCTGGAGGTTGAGGTATGGTCTCCCAAGACTGTTTGGACCAACTCCTGACCTTTGACATGGGTATAATGCAGAGTTCTGAGGGAACAGGTGTCAGCAATGGGGGTGCCACTGTTGGCTTCTTGATTGTGTAGAAGTGGCTCAGTGTGAAGCCAAGACCACCCCCTCCCCTGCCCTTATCAGGTGGCCCATACCCACCCAGCACCCTAACAGCAGATCCTGCCAGGTTCTGAAGCCACCTCTGTGCTAGCTGAGGTAGTGTAGCAGGCAAATGATGGGGTCTTATACTTAAAGCCAAACTCAGGAAAGTACTTGGAGGGAGGTGGGGTGTGAACCATCGCCCGTCGTGCCCGTCCTCTGAAGCAGTAGACACTCATTCATGCGGGCATTCAAAAAGGCATTAAACATGTCTCCCCCTTCCCCTACAAAACCACTCCCAAGTTTATACCTAAAAGAAATGTATGTATGTGTTCACAGAAGACAGGAACAAAAATGGCAATAGGCCATCATTGGATGTAACCCAAATGCCCATTAACAAAAGAACAGATGGACTGTGGTCCATCACAGCTCAACAATGAGAACATACAACATGGGACACCTCAAACAATGTTGAAGGAAAGAAGATATTTCTAAAAAAGCATATGGAGTTTAATTCCATTGGTATGAAGCTCAAAACATGCAAAACTATGCTGTTAGAATTCAGGACACAGAGGATATCTGGAGTACTGGTCATTTCTAGGTGATTGATCTGATGCTGGTCATACAAGTGTGTTCACAGTGAGTCCAGTCACACCATGGCTTGTGAACATCTCTAATTCAGAAAGTTTACTTGAAAAAGACAGTGACTTCGAAGAAAAGATGGTGATACCTGTTTCCAGCAGACCTCGACATGTACTTGTCACCCAGTGAACAACTTCACTGTGCCTGGGAGGACACGGGGTGCACCAAACAAAATCCACCTCAGTGGTGGGCAGGGTCAGGTGTGGGGTGTCCCCTGGAACATGTGGACAAGGTGAGAACCCCACGGCCATTTTCCTCGGGACCCAAAGATAGCTTCATAGAGGGTGAGTGTGTGGAGGAAGCTCGGGGCAGAAGGATGGCCCTGGATGCCCTGGGGAGGAGGGGCCACTGGGATGTAGAATGTGGGGAGCACATCTGAGCTGGGGCTTCCACAGAGCTCAGGGGTGCTCAGACTCCCCAAGGCCTGTGGAGTCCCCCCGGCCTGCGTGGAAGAGTCCCCGGGGGGGGCCTTCGCTGCTCTCTGGGCCCAGGCATCTGATTCTGCAGCTGCATCTCTGGGAAACGATCCTGAGCAGGCAGAGCCGAGTGGAAATACACTGCTTCCAAAAGGATCCCAACGCTCTGAATTATTCATTCACTGGAGCATTCATCATTGATGAGGCCCCAGCCGGCTTTTCGTTTCCACAAACTCCTTTCCCCACCCTTCCCACAGCAGGCTGTTTTGGTCACATGTGACCTTTGTGTGTGTCACTGGGACCTTTGCTGTGGGTGGAGATTTTCTAAGCGTCCAGCAGCCTTCCTTGGCTCACACAGGTCAGGGGCAGGGTAGGGCTGGGCCTGGAAGCCATGCTCCTGACTGGAAGCCCAGGGCTGTCCCCAGTGGTCCACTCTGCCTCTTCTAAAGAGCAGACAAGAGGAGGAAGGGGCAGATGCAGGGCTCCGGGATCCTCCAGGCACCCCGCTGATGGGCTCTGCTAAGCTTGCTGTCCTTCCTCCATTCATGTCCACAGGGACATCGACCTCCTCCTAGAAGCCTTTAATGTCCCTGACTCTTGCTGTCTAGCTGGGCTTCCAGGTGCTGGCCAAGGTGAGCAGGGCCTGGCTACACTCTGGGAGCCTGCCCTGGGTACACAGCTCTGGCCTGAGGACCTACCTGGACCAAGAATGCTTCCTGTCCCTCCACAACCTGGACCCCTGGCTTGATTGTCCCCCACCCCACTGTTCCCCCCTGCCATGTGGTGCTTGTAGCTGGGTGGCGGAGGCTGGCACCACTAAGCCCTGAGCTTTGTCAGATTCTGCAATTCACTGACTCCAATATTTTAAGCTGCTGCTCAATTTCTGCAGGGATATGCTGTGATTTCTGTGGAATGGTGACTAACAGAACTTACCAGAAAAAAGGTGGTTGGGTCAGAATTAAAAGACAAGGATCTGCACAGGCTGGGGCCCTTTCTCTGCTCCCCTGCTGCACTTAGACCTCCCCTTCCTTAAGAGGGGAGACCTCATCTGACCTGCTTCTCCCCACTGCAGGTGATGACGCCTGGCATGTGGCCAGCACTCAGGAAACAACTAATGACAGGCACTGGCTGACCATGGGCCAGAATCCAAACACAATTTCTTTTTTTTTTTGGTACCAGGGATTGAACCCAGGGGTGTTTAACCACTGAGCCACATCCCTGGTCCTTTTTTAATGTTTTATTTAGAGATAGGGTCTTGCTGAGTTGCTTAGGGCTTTGCTAAGTTGCTGCAGCTGGCTTTGAACTCGTGATCCTCCTGCCTCAGCCTCTGAGTTGCTGGGATTACAAGCATGCACCACCTTGCCTGGCTCCATGCACAGTTTTTGATTCTTACTGGAGCCCACATGGGGCAGTGCTATCCCAACATCTTCACCTTTTTAAAATTTCAAACACAGAGGAGATGTGCCAGTCATTTGCTCAAGCCAATTGCCCTCCCCTTCCCTTACTGTGGATGTGTCTACACTTGCATGAGGACAAAGGTCAGCATCTTTCAGGATGTCACAGTGCTCATAGGGCTGGGAAACTAGCTGCCTGAAAGAATTTGCGCAAGACACCCCTGGAGCTGGGGAAAGCCCTCCAGGGATTGAGGTGTCTTCTCATGGCAAGATCAGCCCATTCCTCACTTGCTGGCCCTTCCCAGGGTCTTGGATGTCCCCCAAATGCAGCACAGATTACTAATAAGAGCCCATAAAATGTGCTCTGGCAGGCTCCTCCCCCCTGCTCTCCAGCATTGTCCCAAGAATAGCCTTTGTTTCCTGTCCCTTTCAGAGGGATCCTGCTCTACTCCACTTCCCCCTAGTAGCCTATTCCCTGTTAGTTGAGGCGCTACTGCAGGAGGGGACACCTCCTAGCCAGGCTTTCACTCTTCATCCCCAGCTGCATTTGGAGTCTTGAACCCCGAGTTCCAAGTATGCCTCAGTTGAGAGGGAACCCACCGAGGAAGACGGGAAGCAGCTGCCTGGGGTTAGCGAGGTAGAGTGGCCAACATGCCGTGCAAAGATGCTCAAGGCCTGATGGCTGCTATCTGGGAGTCTAGGCCAAGCCAGGTTTTGCCTGGATTTACCCACAGGTGGGATGGGGGTGGGGCAGGCCTGAGGACAGTAGTGACTCCTAACCCTGGTGCTCCAGGCCCTGCATGCACATCCACCCAGTAGCAGGTGTGGGGCAGAACCTGGTGCAGGCTAGGTCATGGCTAGAATGGAAGCCTGGGCTAGCTGCAGTATCTGGATACCACCCTGTCCACCATCCTGCCAGATGCCCTTGGACTGACATCTCTGACTAAACCTTGAATCCAGGGCTCTGCTTACCTTCACTGGCTTAATCCCTGGTTAACATTAGGCAACTTACACCACAGCATGGAGGAAAGGAAACTTGGATGTATACCTCACACCATGCCGTTCGATAAATTCTACAAAAATAAACGTGAACACATACCTATTCACAGAGATTGTCTCAGGCCATTTTGTGCAGCTATAACAGAACACTAGAGTGCAGAGTAATTTGTAAAAGATAGAAATTTGATTTCTTACAGTTCTGGTGTTTGGGGAGTCCAAGATCAAGGTGCTGGTAGATTCAGTCCTCTGGTGAGGGCTGCTCTCAGCTTCCAAGATGGTGCTTGTTCCATGAGCTCAGGGGGAGACTCCCCAAGTCCTCCCTCCCTGCAGAAAGGGGAAGGATTGATACAGCCAATTGCTGCACGAATCCTCTTTTATAAAGATCTTAATCCCATAGGAAGGGAGGAGCCCTCCTGGTGTAATCACTTTTTAAAAGCCCCACCTCTTAATACCACAGCCATTAAGTTTCAACACCTGAATCTTTTCTTAACCTGTAAATAAAGCTTTATTGCAGACAAGCCACAATTCATTGACGACATGCTGAAAGAAAGGGATTGAGATTAATCAGAAAGTTACCTAATAGTATTAATCATGTGTTACATTTTTGTCCAGAACATGTAAGAGAATGTTTAAAGAAAAAGCAACATAACCACCCTTCAAACCAGATCCAGCTGAGAAGAGAAATAAATGAGGTTAAAGTATGCAAAACTCCTCACACAGATGTGGATGAGGCACTTGTAGGGTTCCAGAGAGCTTTTCAACTGGGAAAAGCAAGTGAGAAATGCACTGTCCAAGGCAGGGAATGTTAATATCTTGCTTTTACATGAGACTTTTCAATTTATTTTTTAATTTGATGTTTTGAGATATACATAATAGTAGGGTGTACTTTGACATATTATACATACATGGGGTGCAACCCATTACCATTTTGATCCCATTCTTACAGTGGAACATGATGTGGAGTTACACTGGTTGTATATTCATGTATGAACATAGGGAAGTTATGTCCAATTCACTCTTCTTTTCTATTCCCAACCCCCACTCCCTTCCCTTCATTCCCCTTGTCTAATCTAATGAACTTTTACACTTTCCCTCTCTACCCTCCCTTGTTATGGGTTAGCATTCACGTATCAGAGAGAACATTTGACCTTTGTTTTTCACTTAGCATGATATTCTCCAGTTCCATCCATTTACCAGCAAATGCCATAATTTCATTCTTCTTTATGGTGGAGTAATATTCCATTGTATGTATGTATGTATGTATGTGTGTGTGTGTGTGTGTGTGTGTGTATATATATATATATATATATATATATATATATATATATATATATATATATATCACATTTTCTTTATCAATTCCTCAGCTGAAGGGCATCTAGGGTTGGTTCCAAAACTTGGCTATTGTGAATTGAGCTGCTATAAATGTTGATGTGGTTGTGTCACTGTTGTATACTGATTGATTTTAAGTCCTTTGGGTATAAGCTGAGCACTGGGTAAAATGGTGGTCCCATTCCAAGTTTTCTAAGGAATCTCCCTACTTTCCAGAGTGGTTGTACCAGTTTGCTGTCCCACCAGCAATATATGAGTACATCCTTTTCCCCACATCCTTGCCAACATTTATTGTTGCTTCTTGATAATTGCCATTCCGAATGGAGTGAGATGGAATTTCAGTGTAGTTATAATTTTCATTTCTCTAATTGCTAGAGATGTTGAACATTTTTTTCATATTTTTTGACCATTCATATTTCTTCTTCTGTGAGGTGCCTGTTCAGTTCCTTTGACTTTTTTTTTTTAAAAAAACAATATTTATTTTTTAGTTGTAGTCGGACACAATACCTTTATTTATTTATTTATTTTTATGTGGGGCTGAGGATCGAACCCAGGGCCTCGCACATGCTAGGCAAGCACTCTACCACTGAACCCCAGCCCCAGCCGCTAACTTTTCAGTTTTTAAATGGCTTTGACATTGTGTTAGTTGAGCCTAGCTGTAGTAACCTTGTTAAATGGGCAGGCTAGATACTTATCTAGTTAAATAAGTCAAGATTTAGTTAAGTCTTGCCCAAGAGTTGACATCACTGCAATGATATGGTCAACACCAGAAACTTAAGAGGGACCACATTCAAACCACACACGGAAACTTGGGCTAGTTTGTTTACTTGGGGCGTTAGTGATGCTCCCATTGGAATGATGTCCTCAGAGTTTTTATAAAAAACAAAAGCTCCCTTTGAATAAAATGTAAAAGGAAGGATGGAAAACCAAGGCCACGGCGAATCACACCTGGTAACAGTTACCCCACTAAGGAAAGGTCTGTCCAGATTCTGAAAGTGCCCAAAGGAAAACTGTGACACAGAGGGAAATTCAAGCTATCTTTTTATAACATTTAAATTATAAAAGTAAAACTGAGTGTTGACAGAGCAATAGGGGCACTTTCTGCTTAGTGTTCCTCCTGTTATGGTTTAGATGTGCTGTCCCCCAAAAGCTGATGTGAGACAATGGAAGAATTTCAGAGGAGAAATGGTTGCGTTATGAGAGTCTTAACCCAATCCGTGAATTAATCCCCTGTGGGATTAACTGAGTGGTAACTGAAGGCGGTTGAGGTGGCTGGAGGTGGGTCACTGGGGGCTTGGATTCGGGCTATATATTTTGTATATGGTGAGTAAGTCTCTCTGCTTCCTCTTCATCACGTGGCCACCCTGGGCCACACTCTCCTGCCATGTTCTGCCTCACCCTGAGCCCCGAGGAATGGAGCCAGCTGCCTGTGGACTGAGATCTCTAAAACTGTGAGCTTCCAGATAAACTTTTCCTCCTCTGCTACTGTCTGGCTGGGTCTTTTGGTCACAGCAGTGAAAGGCTGACCAGAACACCTCCCTAGGTGATGTTAAGGGGCTGTTGTTGGACGCTTTTGTCCGGGGAAGCCAGCAGCATCTGACTCTGGGATGACTGAGTTTGTAACGGGGGCATCCAGGGGGCCAAGGATTCAGGGGAATCGGGCTGAGGCTGTGAGAGCTGAGAGGAACTGTTTTCAGGTGTGACAGACATCATCCAAATATTTGCTGGTTACAGAGAACAAAGCGATGACAGACACTGCTGGTTCTGGCTAATTGAATGTCCGCCCCCGATCCCGTTAGTGCCCTGATCCGATCCCATTCAGGGGACCAACACCCTCTTGCCCCGCGGACAGTATGGGAGAAGCTCAGACCAGGTACCTGCCCTCCCCAAACGGTAGCTGAAGGGTCTCTGAACTTTCCCTCTTGGAAGTTGGGAGTCCCCTTCATATCACCTGTCACAGTCAAGGAGCAGCATGTGTCCTAGAGACACAGCCAGGGCTCAGCATGGGGCTGGATGAGGCACTGGAGCTGCCTGGTGCCTGACTTCAAGCCAGCTGTGCCACCCTGGGCACACCCCACGCTGCAGAAAACATGGTGGTGTCGGCAGAACCAGCTGTTTGGTGATTCTAAAGATATTTCCCAGAAATCTTTGCCCCTAAGGAACTGCTTTGAATTGGGACCTGAAGTTACCACAGAGTAAAACATGGGCTAAGTGCCATGAGAGGTGACAGAACAGGTTTTTGGATGGCAGAGACTGTACCAGAGCTGCCCAGCATCTTGTCCACCCTTAGATGAGACAAGGGCTCTTCAGACCCAATGTGGAGGACATTCTTAGGAAGGCAGGACCTGAATGCAAAGGTGTATCAATTTATTCAACTGTGCTATGGCTTGAATGACAAAAAGTAAAGGAACTCTTGGGGACTGATTAAATAGGAAAGCGGCTGGGGAAGAACAATTTGTTGGTATTTCCTGGTTCTGACTTGAACAGGGTTCTGATACGCAGTAAACTGCCTTTAAAAATTTTTAAAATTTATATGTAAAAATTATTTATAATTATGGTGGGTACCATGATACTTTGATGTGTGTATACATTGGGGAATAACTAAATCAAGCTATTCAATATATCACCTCACATATTATCTTTTTCTTATGCTAAGAACACTTAAAATCTCCTCTCAGCAATGTTCAAATATATAACAGTATAATAAACAGTGCTCACCATGATGTACAATAGATTTCTTGAACTTATTCCTCCTAATCAAAATTTTGTGTCCTTTTACATCTCCCCAATATGTCACACCTTCCCCAGCTTCTGGCTGCTAACATCTTACTCTGTTTCTATGAGTTCCACTTGTTCATATTCCTCATACAAGTTAGGTTAGGCAGCATTTGTCTTTTTGTGCCTGGCTTATTTCACTTAACTGAATATCCTCCATGTTCACTCATGTTGCTGTAAATAATAGGGTTGCCTGTTTTTAAAAGCTGAATAGTAGCTGCATATGGTGGCACATACCTGTCATCAAAGCAGCTTGGGAGACTGAAGCAGGAGGATCATGAGTTCAAAGCCAGCCTCGGCAACTTAGAAAGGCACTAAGCAACTCAGTGAGACCCTGTCTCTAAATAAAATAGAACAATGCGCTGGGGATGTGTGGTTCAGTGGTTAAGCATCCCTGGGTTCAATCCCTCGTACCCCACCCCCCAAAAAAGAAAAAAAAATCTGAATAGTGTTCCATGTGTATATACAACATATTTTCTTCACCAGTTCATCCACTAAGATACACTTAGGTTAATTCCATATCTAGGGTATTATGAATAACGCTGCAATGAACATGGGAGAAATTTTTTTCTAGGAGTGTGTTTTGATTCTTTTGTGTATCTACTATATAGGATTTTGCTTTGTGGTTATCATGAGGCTTAGAAGAAGCATAGTAAAATAGACTATTTCAAGCTGGTAACTATTTTACCTTGACTACATAAAATAACTACTTTTACTCCATCTCTCCCAAATACATTTTAGGGTTTTGCTCTCACAATTTACATTTTTTCATATTGTATATCTCTTCTGCTTTAGTTCTTCAGACTATAGGAAAAAGAAGGGTAACCACTGAGTTCTAGTTAAAAATCTCAAGGCTCCTCGGCATCAATTTTAGGCCTCCTGGGAGACCTTCTGATACATACGCTGGGGAGGCAGCATCGCTGGAATCACAGTTCTGAGTTCAAATCCCTGCTCTGCCACTTCTTCACTGTGCCTCTTTGTTAAATTACCTATCATCCCTGAGATACCTCCTTTGGCTGCCATGGACACCCATGGCAGTCACTCAATGCTCCACCACTTCCTTCCAGATGTTAGGAGGTGGTGCCTCTTCATACCCTCTTCCAGGGGCAGTAAGTACCCTGTGCTGCTCTGGGAGGAGTCCATGATGAAAGCTAGGCGGACAGTTCTTGGCGTGTGCCACGTACCTGCCCAATACTAACTGCTTGCATGTGTGATCTCATTTCATCTTTATAACTGCTCTGCTCTATAAGAAACTGAGGCTTTAAGAAGTTGTGATTCATTCTGGAACACAATTGTGCATGGATCTATTTTCTGTTAAAACTCACTATCTGTATCTAGTTTTACATCTACTTCCTGTGGGTTTGGTTAGCATCTATCATGAGAGCCAGATCATTCCTGAGTGAACTGATGAGTCAGGGTGTCTGAGCATCTGAGGTGTGAGCCTAGGTCTCTGGGTAGTGATCTTCTGTGGCTCCTGATTCAATGGTATATAGTTCCAGGACTGAAAACTGTACAGGTCCCGCTCTCCTTAGCAGTCCTGCCCCTGCCATAGGAGCACCTGGATAGCTGGGTTCTGTATGGAGCTGTTTGTCTGACTAAAGTCAGTGTCCCCTTAGAGCTACTCAGCTGTGGCTCTAAACATCCTCTATGAGTTAACAGACTGACAGCCAGCCTGCCAGACACATTTATTGTTAGGGAGGGCGTCTCCCACTCACATGGGTTTTAACATAAATACATCAACAGGGGTGCCTTGCCCCCAAGCCCCTGCTCTCTTCACTGCTGTTTCTGTTACACAGCTCTGCTCCCAGCAGCTGAAGCCTCCCATGCTACCCACCTGGAATGCCATCTTCTGGAACTCCACTGACTCTTTAGATTTTATGGGAAATGGGAAAGTCCCAATGAGCAAAATGTACTTTCTAATGAACTGGATGGAGGTATGTGACATTCCAAGCAAAACAAAATCGGCCAGTTTGGTGGACTAAAGCCAAGAAAACACTGTGTATGGGGAGGCTACAATGGGCTCATGGGTGGGGTCTCTCCAGGAACCTCTGCTTGCGAGTGTCCAGAGGCAAGGTCCCTCCCCACTGCCCTGGGACTGCCTCTGGGCTCCAGGGCTGGGACCTATGGTATTTCAGTCCTCAGTTACAGGTGGGGGAATGAGCTGCAGCTGGAAGTTCTCATTCTGAAAGATGCTGTTGAAGGCTGGTCCACTCTGGGAGCCACTGAACGGCCTGTAGCTCTCACTGCTGCGATTCTGGGAGAGTTCCGTAAGAAGAGCCAGCTGCAAAGAAGGGGACATACATCAGGTAAGCTAGTTGGGCAGAGAATCTGTGTGGGGGTGGAGTGGGGGAACAGAGGTGCAGAGGGGCCTTGGCTGCAGCAGGTAGCGCTACTTTGTGGGAAGAGTAAAAAGAAATGGTTTAGACCCCAGGGCTAGAACTCATAAGCTAGTTGTGTGGCTTTGGGCAAGTCCCCATTTGGTAATGATGAGACTGGATGTTCACTCCCAGGGGCACAGAGACTGTGCTCTCTGACCCAGCAGGGCTTGTCTGATCCTGGCCCACTCACACCTGTTCTTTTCCAGCTGCTGTGTGTGACTCTCCTGCCACCTCTCTCCCTGTGGAGGTGAGGTTCTCCACTCCCAGTTCATCTCATCCCTCTTCCCACCTCTCTCTTGGAGCCTTCTCCCCAGAGAAAGTGACCCTGAGTTATGACTGCTGGCTCTGCCCTCTCTCTTTTATAACCTGGATAGCTCCAAAGAAAGGGACACTCAGCCACCAATTCAAACTTAGGGCCTCAGAGCAGAACTAGAGACTCTACCTTCTCCAAATGAGTGCTCCCTGCTCTCTACTTCCTATTTCCACCATAGCCACTATTAATAGCTCTGTTCTGAAAGACCTGTTAGGAGGGAACACATTGCAGGAGGCAAGGGCATACCAGCCCTTAGAAAGCCAGCTCCGCCCCTTTGGTGCCCTCCCTCTCACCTAAGGAAGCTTTCTGCGAATTGGGAGCCTGACGGTCTAGCCCCGAAGATGTCCTTAATGGTCAGGGAAAAGTCCCACACCTTGGGGTCCGAGATGTTCCACCTGCTCTGTCTTGGCTTGCTGCTCCCCTTCTTTAATAAAGGGAACCACCTGGACCTGCCCCTCAGTGTGACTCGAAGGCAAACTCAGGGTCACCATGCAAAGCTTCCCATTAGTGGTAGGTGGGACCTCTGTGTCCCACCACTAACATTTTGAGGAAACCTGCTTAGGCTTGATGAGCGCCTAGGGAAAGTGACCACCCTGGAGAGAGGGTGACTGTGATAAGCCAGCCAAGGGACTCCTCAGAGCAACCCTTCTGTGTTTGGCGCCATGTCAGAGGTTACTGGGGACCTATAACAGCCTCAGGGAACTGCATTGAGTATCTTTCCAGTGCCAGACACTGTGCCAGGTGTTGTCCATAGTGTTATTCTATCTCCACAACAACCCTCTGGGGTGAAAATGCCGGAGTCCCAAGAAGTTAAGGTCACCCAGCATTAAGCAGCAGGATAGGATTCAAACTCAGGTTGAAAGGCCATTGTGGCTCACCCAAGCTGCCCACAGCCCTGCCTTGTAGCTGTCCTCTGACAAAGGGTCTCCTGTCATACTGGCAATAATGGCACAAGGCTCACATGTGTCCAGTTGTCACTTCTGTGGAAAACACAGGGGACCCATCTGAAAGCCCCTAAGTGCTAAGTGCCAATATATAAAAAATAATCTAGTCCCAGGTCCTGTTCATGACATGGCCATGGTCTAGTTCATATTCAATAACTCCCAATACAGAAGCTCTGACTGCAAGCACTGAGCTGGCCAGGGACACACATGGGGGAGGCTGGCTCAAGAATGGCCCTGGCCTCACAGGTGTTTGCTCAAGCAATAAGCCAGGGCTTCCACTGGTACCTGTGCAGGTTACACAGAGACATCCCTCGCTCTCCTTGAGCACCACTTTGTGCCTCTTCCTTTTTTGCTGTGAAGCATCTGAAAGGAGACTGTCCCTGGGGCTTTAAAGAATGGACAAAGACACTCAACTCTCACTTTCTGACAACCTGACGTAGAAAAACCAACCATAAAAAATTTTTCTGGTCCTGTAAGATGGTGGATGCCTATGATTCCAGAGTCTCAGGAGGCTGAGGCAGGAGGATCACAAGTTCGAGGTCAGCCTCAGCAACTTAGTGAGATCCTGTCTCAAAGTAAAATAAAAATGTCTAGGGATATAGCTCAGTGATGGAGCACCCCTGGGTTCCCAGTACCACACACATGAAAATGTTTCTTCTTAAGAAAAAAGATATTTTTGTATTCTCCTTCTGTAACTGAGTGATCAAGAAATTGATGGACCCGAATAAGAGCTTAACATTTAGAAGCAGAAGATTGTCCTTGGAAAGTCAGCACCTCAACTACTAGGAAGAGCCTGGCTGTATCTGGGAAGGGATGGGGTGACACCAGTTCAATAGAGTTGCTGGGAGACATTCAGGAGGCCACTGGAGAAGTCTCCCAGACAAACCTCTACCCAGATCAGCTCTTGAAGGGGAACGCCATTTTTGGTCCGGGCTACAGAGAATGGCCCTGGCCTCACAGGTGTTTGCCTAGAAGTGTGGGTGGGCAAAGGGCACCCAGGCAGAGGCACAGCACAGGAGCAGCTGGGTGGGGAGGAACTCAGGGAACAGCTGGGGCCAGTGGGAGCTGCGGAGTAGAGGTGGTGGCAGGGTTTGGACTTCCTCCCTTTAAGCAGTGGACAGCCAGGAGAAGTTTTGAGAAAAGGGTCAACTGGTCAGTCAGATTTGGAAAGAAGCTCTAGGCAGCAGCATGGGTTGGGGACAGGAGCATTGATCAGAAGACCTGAAGTGGCCTCTGTGGTGACAAAGAGGCCTGCCCCAGGACAGTCGCAGTTTGGAGGGGAAAGAGAAATGGAGAAGATGCCTAAGGTGAGTGGATAGAGGGTGGAGGATGAGACCAGTGCTACTCTGAGGGGCTGAGGCAGGCACTAGGCAAGCAAGAGCAGGCAGAGAGGCGAGTGAGAACACTTCTGAAGTGCCCATGGGACGCCAGACTGATGGGTGGCTGTGCTCGCGTAGCCCTCCCTCCAAACCTGTACTCTTCTTCCAGTTATAGGAAACCAAGAGTTTCAGCCCATGGCCTTTGGAATTAAGGACAATTTCCCAGTCTCCACCGTAGTAGGAGTGGCCGTGGGTCTACCCTCCAGACCGTGGAGATAAGAGGAAGTGGTCTGTATGACTTCTAGCACTGTCCTAAGAGGGAAGGCTCATCCTCATCTTTCTTTTTATAACCATATAAAAAGGAAGCTCTAACCAGGGTTGAACCATGTGAATCTTAAGCCACAATGTCCTTACAGAGTCATGAAAGAGGAAACACGGAGGGTGGTTCATAGAAGACGCCCTGGCTACCTGAGTTTCCACTTCCATCTTGCTTAAGCCTCTGCTGCTTTGAATTTGATTCCATGGTCCAAACTAGTTGGACCAATGCAGATGCCCAGGACCTTAGGACAGATTAGGCAGCCACTGACACAAATAAAGGCTCTGGCTCATTTTCTCTGGACACAGGAACATAGAGGCTCACCCATGTCCCCACAGACCAAAGTGGGTAAGGGCCAGATCTCTTTCCACTTCTGCCCGCTTTGCTAAGTTCTGAGTGCTCCTTGGGCTGGAGGACCGTGTGGCCATAACAGGGATGCCAGGGAACCTCCCAGGCTAAGGAGAAGGCTAGACGGAGGGCTCCAGAACACGGTCTTTCCAAAACAGTAAAGTATAAATGGGGAAACAGAGAGGTAAACAACCACATAGACTTTACCCTGGAACTCCCTCGGTACAGATGGCAAAGCTGATCAAATGCCTGAATTTGCTGTGGATCCAGAACGGGTTCTGAGGTTGCCTAAGAAATAAAAAATAGTAAGGATTAATAACACCGTGTGGCTGGTTCTTGGGCAGTCAGTGAATTTGTCCCATACTACGGCAAAGCAGGACATGTGGTTCCTTCATTCTTCTGAAGAAAATCTATGCTACCAGCTATCAGGGAGACAGATTTTACTGAGCATTTATTACAAATGGGCTTGTCCCTCCAAAGTCCTTCCTTGGCACTACCCAAGTGGACCTATCTATGGACTCTTTTCCCAATGTGGTCTCTAAGTTTCCTTGTGAGCTTCCTTTAGGTGTCTTAATTCCTCTCTGCCATTACTGTGTGAAGCAACTCTGCTCCATCCAACCTGAATTCCATATCCATCACTTGAAATGGCCAGCAAAGATGCCCCTTCTCTGTGATAGAAGTGGGGATGCACTATAGATGAAACTGTGCCACTTCTGTTTCACTGTAAAGCTGGCAGCCACCTGAAGGGTTGCAAGATGAGTCTGCTGCTGTTTGGGAGAAGGTCTAACTTGCTCTGTGGAGTCGTGTTGCTCCACCTGCTCCTGGGGTGGAACAGGCCACGACTGAGCTCTACTCTTAGTGGATCTGGTTCAACTCATACTTGGACAGAAGTAGTAGGATCCTGGGGGTGGCAGCCTTAGGACCTGGAGTCAGAAGTTAATCTGAATACTAGTTCTCACACTGGCCTGCTATGTGACCTTAGGCATGTCACTTTACTACTCTTGAGACTCACCTGTGACCAATGGTAATGCTTACCTCATGAAGTTACTGAAAGTTAAACCAGCTGAAATTGATATCTAAAGCCTGCCTGGCAGCATGCAAGGGCTCAGTATATGCTAGCTTTTATCACAATTTAGAGATACCCTTAAATTGATTTCAGAAGTGTTTTTTGTGTATATGTTCTTTCTTTGCTCTGGATTATGAACTCTCTGGGAAAGAATTCCATAACATAAACCCAATGTAAGATGGATTCAGTGACGGAGGGCCTGGGTGTCCATGTGAGCTGGGTGAGGGAAGAGGCACTGACAGGGCTGCAAGAGGTGGTCTGAAGACATGTGCTGGCCTTGCAGGAGTGCACAGGATATGGAAGAAATTCAGGAGGGCGATGAGCAAAGGAGGCCTAGGACAAATACTACCATAGGACAAATACTACCACTGTAGCAGTTACCACATACTGAGAATCTACTGTGTGCCAAGCTGTGTGCTGTTTCTCATGGGTCATTGCATCAAATCCTCAAAACCATTCACTCTATGAGAAAGGTCCCGGCATGTCCATTTTTCCCCCTACTAAGAAGAATCTGAACTTTAAAAAAGCTTGACATACAGAAAATTTAAGAGGTATGTTAATTTAGTTTGTCTTCTAGGGATGGCTTTCTTCTTTCTCTCAAAATTTTCATCACCCTTAGGAGAAAAAGCCTACACAGGGCTAACAGAATGCAAAACACTACAGGAAATTCACCACAATTCTGTCTCTTGGCTAGGTGGAAAGGATGTCTCAAGATCCAGAGAGCAGCAGCCAGTGACAGGGCTTCTAGAATCCCATGTGGCACCCCGAAGATACCGTCAAGGATGATCTAGCTTCAGACACCAGTGCAGGGCACAGCCACCTCAGTTCCTGTATGTTCAGCAATGTGGAGACAGCTGAGAAGGAAGTGCTGAGCAGGGCAGGGTGTCCCCGAGTGAGCAGCAGAAAGAGGGGAGGCTCCTGGAACTCCCCCTCATTCTCTGGGTCTGCCAGACACACAGAGGTCCCTATATAACCTGAGAAATGTTAAACTTGCCTTCACACATTTTAACACATTTGTCCTCAATATTATTTAGTAGGAAAGATAATCACATTCTTGGAGAGAAAGTGTGTGGAGCACTGATATTTCTGATTTTTTTTTTTTTTTTTTGTACTGGGAATTGAACCCATGGGTGCTTTCCACCAAGCTACATCCCTAACCCTGTTTATTTTTCATTTTGAGTCTCACTAAGATGCTGGGGCTGGTCTCAAACTTGTGATCCTTCTGCCTTAGCCTCTGAGTGGCTAGGATAATAGATGGCTCTATTATACATCAGAGCCACAGGGCTGGCTCTGATAGATTCTATGGAAAATGCCCAAGGGAGTTCCAAGTCAAAGAAGATCTGAAGGTCTGACAAATACTACAAACCCAGCTCAAACCAGAGTACAAGGAGGAAAAATATAATTACCTCTGAGTGACATAACAGTGGAAAATATGGTCCTAACACCTGACTTTTCCAATTCTGTTAGCGTTACTAACAAAAGCTGGGGAGCAGAGCAGGGTTAGGACCTGTGCCCTATACAGTCCACTCAGCACCTTGGCTGTGGGCCGGCTCGCCCACATTCCACATGATGAGAGAGAGCCACCTTGTCTGAGTTGCGCCGAGTGCCTGGTTCCCGTGGTGAGGGTTTAATAAGGAGGGCCCAAACAGACAAGGAGAGGAGGGACACTGGCGGTGAGGCAGGTTAATTAAAAAGGAGGCTGCAAAAATCAAGTTGGCAAATGACAGAACAACAAGAACAAGAAAAGATCATGCCCTACAGGGGTACTTGTATAAAGCAGCCCTTTGCCTTGAAGGGACATAATAAGCAAAAAAAATCTCATAAAATTGTATATTTCATGAATAGTTCATATACATGAGACACTACAAAGGAAAATGTAGGTGGTGCTGGCCACTTCTGAAGAACTGGTGAAATTTCCACCAGATCATGCATTGAGAGAAGCTGTGTCAGACACTGTAGTCTTGTATTAATTGTTTTCTTTTTTGTTTCTATTACAAGGGAACTCTGTTAGAGCCACAGGGTCTGCTGCACAGAACTAGCAATCGCATGGACTCTATGGCAAACATTTCTATGTGCTGTGATAAGCCCTGGTTTTATATTATTATTTCCCAGAGACACAAAGCTTTTTTAAAATATAGATTTCCTCGTTTATTTATTTCATCCTATTGGATATACTTTGGAAGCCTATTCCAATCTTTCTGGGAAAGTGAAGGTCGTGTCAGATCATAAATAGAGAATGCTACTATTAAAAATAGAATCCTGCTGTCAAGTCCCCAGGAAACACTGCATTGCATATGGGTCTATGCTAGGCAGAATAAACAGCTCGAGCCCCTGGGGATTTGCTCACTGAGGCAGAAAGTACACCAGTCTCAAATGATGGCCCAGTCCTTGTTTTCAGACCCAGCACTTCTCACATTTTAATATGCATAAGAATCATGGAAGGATCTTGTTACAATGTGGGTTCTGGCTAGCAGGACTAGGATGGGGCTTAACATGTTCCTAAGCAACACTGTCCGCACTTTGGCTATCTGGGCTCTCATCTGTACTAGGGAGCAGCTGAGGGTAGCTGGAGACTGCCCTGTTCTTCACTGAGTCCTAATGGCAACAGGACAATCTCAGGTTATGGGTTTTGTCTCCTCCTGATTCAAAATATACCAAAGTAACTGATTAATTAGCATTAATTTTTTCTAAGGTGACCTCATGAGGTATGCTGTTTGCCACATTCATGGAGTTTACAAGCACCTTGGCAAACCTTGTTAAGAAAGTTTAATTAGGGCTAGGGTGGTGGCTCAGTGACAGACTGCTTGCCTAGCATGTGTGGGTTTGATCCTCAATACCACATAAAAATAAATAAATACAATAAAGGTATTGTGCCCATCTACAACAACAAAAAACATTTAAAAATATATTTGATTAGAAGAGAATGTCCTTGTTATGTGGTTTATCTGAATCTTCATGAATTACAAGACTTACACCTATTTTACTAAGTGATAGAACAGGGTTCTGTAAATTGAGGAAGAGAAGGCCAGGAAACCTGCCCAGTATGAATGTAGACACCGGCAGAACCATCTTTCAAGCCACATGGCACACCCAGAGGAGTGGGCAGGGCTGGCATGAAGCTCTGGACTTGGCATAACTCCGTTTCTCCTCTAGGCTCATAAACTTCTAGAGATGCCAAGAGGTTTTCCAATGATGACATCCTTCCGAAATTGAAAAATATGGTTGTTCCATGGGTATGAAATAATGGGTGACAGACTCTTTCTCAAAACATAAATCATTACCTTGGGCACCCAGAGACCATTCACTGGAGTGACTGTTGGGGATGTCTAGATCCTCTGGAAGTAAAGTCACGGCAGGAGAGACATACCTCATTAATGGGCAGAGCCACATGCATATCTGTGGTAAAGTGTCAAAAGCCAGGGCACTTGAGGGGAAATGAGAGAAATGTCTATTTGTAGACATGCCTAGGACTTCATAGGTCCTCAACCTGCCTTAAAATTCTTCCCAAAGCTAGGCACAGTGGAGCCTGCCTGCAATCCCAGTGACTCAGGTGGGAGGACTGCAAGTTCAAGACCAATCTCAGCACCTTAGTGAGACCATGTCTCAAAATAAAAATAAAAAAGGAGCTGGTGATATACTTGAAGGTAAAGCATCTTTGGGTTCAATCCCCAGTATCACCAAAAAGAAAAAAAAAAAAGGGAAAGAAAGAAAATCCTTCCACGAATAAGAGTATCTTAAAAAAAAACCCACAAGCATTGGTGATAAGAATATGTCATGAAGGGGAGGAGCTCTGTACTCTAGGCCATGGTCCTAAGGTTCAAGAGGTGGGACATGAGTACTGGGAGAGACAGACCCCTCGAAAAGTAGATCTTCACAGAGGCCCATGTGGCTGACCCTGCCCATGCAGACTTCTGAGGTGCTTCACAGGCTCATGGCCTTTCATGTCCAAGCTTCATGAGTGGGGTTAGGTTCTATAGTTCAACAGATACTTCTGGATCCCCTACTATATCAGGTCCCAGCGTATAAAGAGGAATAATATGTCAAGAGGAGTTAAACGTCTCACAGATTCAGGGGTATTACAACCCCACCTAGAGATTTCACCTTCTCCATTGTTGATAGAAAAAACTAGAGGTTCTTAAAAGTATGAAAATCATATATTGCATATCTGCTAGGGCAGGTCTTATTTGAAATATACTCTTATACTGTCTACATAAGCCATCAAAAGGTTCCTGAAATTATAACATTTTGGGGGTTCTGTACATTGGGCTCAGAAGTCTCAGCTCTGGCCCCCTCCCAGAATGCCTCCACATGACCCAGGCATAACCTGACTGCTGCACTCACTGTGGACTGTAATTATCTGTCTCCCCCACTAGACTGGGAACCCCCTGAATATCAGAACTGGACTTTCATCTATTGAACTTCTATGCCCAATGCTCTGAATCCCAAAAAATGTTTGACAGATTTACCAAGTCATCCCATATCCTGGCTTGTTTTGAACTGTTGATTTCAGGTATAACAACAGGCAGCAACTTGCTCTCCTGGTCCCATGTGAAATTACTGGCATTTGTCTTCCTGTTTTCAAGAACTTGGACTCTGTAAAGGATTTTAGTGATCTCTGGTATGTTTGTCCTGTATCAGTTGAACTATCCATTTCATTTTGTTTAATTCAGGTTTAGGGAAAAATTATTTTTAAAATGTCATAAAATATAAGTACTAATTCTTTTAGGAAAGTGGTAAAATTTTCCAAATGAGTGGACTTTGGATAAAAGTCCTCCTATTAGGCTGGCTCAGTGGTAGAGCGCTTTCCTAGCATGTATAAGGCACTGGGTTTGATCCTCAGCACCACATAAAAATAAATAAATAAAATAAAGATATTGTGTCCATCTGCAACTAAAAATATTCTTAAAAAATAAAAAGCTCTCCTACTGTCGCTCCCCATTCAGTGAGACTGAGGCCTGCTGGATGGGTCAGGACCTGCTCCCAAGTGCTGTGACACTATGGAGGCAGGGGGAGGGGCCTGTGCTCTAGGGTTCTCCTGCCCAAGTCCAAACCCTAGCTCCAACAATAACTAGCAGCCCACTTTAGGCAAGTTGCCTATTCCTCTGTGCTGGGTGGTTTTTGTTTTTGATAACATGGGGACAGTAATGTTTATGGAAGCTAATCATGGCTTTTATTGCATAATCAGCTACACCACACGAAGGGGTTGAGAAGACAACAGAAGGAAATGCACGCAGATGCCCAGGACTTAGTATGTGCTGTTAACTGGAGGGCCAGGGCCCAGTGGGCCTGTAGGCACAGCACACAGAGCCAGTCTCCATGAGGTAAGTCATGTGGTCCTTGTCCTAACATGGCTCCAGAACCAGAAAGAAAGGAGGCATTGAAGATGGTTTACTGGTAAAACAGGCAAGACGAGGTAATGGAAGAGGGGGATGTTGCCCCTGAGGGCTGTGGGGACAGAGAGGGGAAAATTTCATGACAATGAGAGCCTGAGGACAGGTCCCTATTTGTCTGACCTGGTCACCAGTGTCCAGCACTGTGCTTGACACAGAGCAGCTGTGGAATCATCATCTACTGTCAAACTGAGGAAGGGATGGAAGAGCGAGCTGCAGATTTTCTGCTTCTTAAACCCTCTGCAGTGCAGAAGAACACAAGGAGGGGATCTGGTTGACAGACCTGGGCTCAGCCTGGATTTTAGTTGAGTGGCTCTGGGCAGGGCATGTGGCATCTCTAAGTCTTGGTTTCATTAGCTGTAAAACTCGACTTTGCAGAATTATTGTAAGAAATAGAAATAACATGCAAGCTGGTATCTGTTTGATGTTTAATAAATGGCAGTGGTGATTTGTGCCTGGGTTATTTACACCCCGAGAGAAGTGCCTAGGAGAAAAAACCAGAGGCTGGGGATCAGGAAACCCGAGCTGTCATCTTGTCACTAGCTCCATGTATACCCTGAGCAGGTCACACCACTGCTCCAGATCTATGTGCCAATTTATTACAAGGCAATACCAAGTTGGGCCACATCAGGGAAAGACCCGGTACCATGAGATAATACGTATTTAGGGCACAAGAGTTTCAAGAAAAATAGTAATGTTTATGGAAGCTAATCATGACTTTTATTGCATAATCAGAAGCAAACTAGGGCAAACAACTAGAGGTGCTGTCACAAAGACTCATGATAGCCCTGAAGGGAAATAACAGATTCAGTCTATAGATGCTGTACAGAGAAACCAATTTTCCAAATCAGTGTCATGCACAGAATAAAGGGGGAACAACAAAATTTGAACACAGTCTTAGTCTAGCAAATCCATAAACATATAGCACCCTTCCTGGCATTCCCAGACCTCGAAACTCCAGCACAGAATTGATGAGGAGCGATTTTCCAATTGCAAAGGAAGGAAACTCGCACTTGATGCTGTCTGCTACAGCAAATTTCTTTCTTCCTCTGTAATGAAGTCCAGTGATAAGAACCGAAAATTAAACTATAGCAGAACATTAGAGGAAGAAACAGTGACCGCCCTAGAGATGACCTTGTAATACAAAGCATTAAAGTAAATCCGGTGGAAAATGAGGTCCTGATGATCTACGAGACCCCCAGGGAGAGGGACTTGGGGCTAACCCAGTGCGCCAGCACATTTCAAAGCTCAGTGACTCACAGATGTGGTGGAAGTGAGAGCTGTAATTACATCCCCTGGAAGGAAGAAACAAACCAGGGCTGTCAGGATCCACAGGCCTCTTAACCAGAACATCAAGCTCCGCCGCAGGGAAACATGACCACTGCCACCCTGAAGGCTGGTTCCCATTATTAGGGATAATAATCATTCTAGGGATTCTGGATAAGAAGCATTCCAACAGACATGTGAAGACAGTCACCAAAGCCTGAGCTCTGCTTGTTCATTTTTTATTCTTTATAATAAATAATACCTTAAAATCCAAATCCTAACATTTCACTTCCTAGTTGTCTGCCCACACTAAAACACAAGAAGGTCAAACCTAATTTGTAAGAGACTTGGAATACTTTGTATTCTTCCGCAACATTATCATCTTTTTTTTTTTTTTAAACTTTAGGCACCTTCACAGGCATTTCTATAATTTGCTGGCAGAGATGGAATAGTATGAATAGAATTAGAACCATATTGCCCAATTCTCTCCTGCCTGCCCTCCACTTCAATTTCAAATTTGTCCCAAGACTCAGGAGACCTCTGCTACTACCTATGCTGTTTCATACTGGAGGTCCTAATCATTTAAAGCTCTTGCTTAAAATGAGATGTTGGCTTCAGATATGAAAGCAAACCAAATACCTATTTCCTTCCCTAAATACCTATTATCTTCCCCTTTCAAACAGAAAATAACTTTTCAAAACTCCCACCCAAAACACAACCTGATCCCTCATACCCCTGCATGTACTAATGCCTAAACTCTCAACAAGTCACAACTAATAATGAATTAGGTAATAAAATAATAAAAGAGACAGACAAGTTGCTAAGATACCTTCAGTGTGGGAGAACTGGGCAGAATATCTCTGAAGAAGACTGCACTTGAAGTGGCAATCACAGCTCTAGAACAACAGTTACAGTGTGACCTCTTATAGCAGAAGGGGACGTGCTGGTTAAAGCCTTCTGCGACATGAGGAAGAGAAAAAGCCACCAGCACTGCAGGAGCAGCTCACATACACTGGGCATGTAACTGCTGTATGCCAGCCATGACTGCAAGCACTATACACTTATCACCTCTCTGATCATCACAAAACCTGGTGAGGAAAGCACTGTTGTTATGGTTATTTTATAGTTGAAGAAACTAAAGCTCTGGAGTTCAGCCAAAGGTTACTCTGGTTGGTGGTGAAGCCCATATCAAAATGGCAGCAGTCCAGGTCAGGCGCTGTGGTGCACACCTATAATCCCAGCGGCTCAGGAGGCTGAGGCAGGAGAATGGCAAATTCAAAGCCAGCCTCAGCAATGGCAAGGCACTAAGCAACTCAGTGAGACTCTGTCTCTAAATAAAATACAAAATATGGCTGTGGCTCAGTGGTTGAGTCACCCTGTATTCAATCCCTGATACCCCCCTTCAACCCCACCCCCAAAAAAGAAAAATGGGGCAGTCCGCTTCCAGAGATTTCTTTCATCTGCCATGTTTCTTAGTATCAATCTTGAAGACACCTAACAAAAAGTCATTTTCCAGGAACACAAAAGGCCATGTCAGGAGAAAAGTGGGATTTGCATAGTCAGTAAGCTTAAGCCATGCTCTCAAAACACCGATGGCCTCTGGCCCTCTGGGGTCTTTCATGATTATATTCTCTTTAACTTTGGCTCATCAGGCCTACACAAAAAGATAGGGGCAGGAGGGAGAAATATTGTAGTTATTAGCTGTCTGCTTAAAAATGCCTTCAGATTCATAGGGCTGGGTTGAAGCCCAGTCAGTGAATGGCAACTATGTTAAGAACTAAGCTAAGTTCAGCTGTGAGAAAACTTAAGTCCAATGTAAAGACAGTTTTGTGCACACATTGGGTACTCATGAACACATTCTATCACCACAGGAAAAACTCTGAACTCAAGCCAGGTTCCATGGCACATTCCTATAATTTCAGCAGTTCAGGAAGCTGAGGCAGGAAGATCACAAGTTCAAAGCAAGCCTCAGCCACTTAGTGAGACTCTGTCTCAAAATAGAAAATAAAAAGGGCTGGGGATGTGGCTCAGTGGTTAAGCGCCCCTGGGTTCAATCCCTGGTACCAAAAACCAAAAACCAAAATCAAACCAAACCAAAATCAAACCAAACCAAAATCAAACCAAACAAACAACAACAAAACAAACAAAAAACCAAACCAACTCTCAAAAAACAAAAAAAAACAAGAACAAAAACAAAAAACAACTTTGTACTTGGTTCTGACACTCATCAGTGACACTGGTTGTGCTGATACCCTTGATATGAATTATCTAATTTATAAAATGGAGAAAATAAATGCATAGCTTGCCTTACAGAACTCTGATGAGGAAAGGGAAAGGAAAGGAACAAAACACACTTTCCTGGTCTCTGGCCTTATGCTAACTACCTTCATGCATATAACATCAGCCCAGTGTGGTAGGATTTATTATCTCTAATTTATATAGTTAAACTGAGGTTAAGACATGTTAAAATATAGTTTGTAAGAGGGTGGGTCCATGATACCATGTTTGTGACAAATCCAAGGTGCTATAAATGTGCAAGGCGTTGTGGGTGTCTCATGGCAGCTGCCTAGTCTGCTGGAAGGCTGATGCTGCACCTGCCTGAGTACTCAACCAGGACTCTCTGTGGTGCCACCCATAAGATTAGCATCACATACATTCTGTGTCATTACATTTTTTCTTATTTGGTTTTGTCCAAGCATTTTGCTGTCACAAAAAGAATTATCCCTAAACTGGTTGAAAGTCCTGAAACCCATATGCTATACCCACGCCTGCTTGGCTACTCCTTGCCTAATCTGCTTTGAAAGGCACAACCTGGGGAAAAATCTGTGGTGTCCAAAGCTGATGATCTCATCATGCTTAAAAAAGTGGAATTTAAAAAAAAACTGATTAGGTACCTGCAGAATGTTGTCTGAAAATTTAAATAACTGATCCTTATCACAGTCCTTAAAACATGCCTATTCTCTTACAGGGGTTATTATTATCAGTAGGAGGCACTGGCCAGCCTGCAACTGCTGCACAGGCACAGGAAGCTCAAATTCCCAAACAGGTGAAGAAACGCCTCCTGAATGTTGCCACCCGCAATGTAACAGAGCACTATCCAGAGTTGTCATTATCCACAGACGTCAAGACAGAGAGTGGGATCATTGTGAACAGAAATGAAAATGACAATACTGTGCGATGAGATGGATGACAGTGAGGCTGGGGCCCCAATCTTGTTCCTTCCTGAGGGCCCTGTCCTGTACAAACTAGACGCCTTGCCACATGGTATATTATGGTCATTCCACAACTGCTTTTTCTTTTTGTCATGCAAGATCTAGAAATATCCAGAAAGATGTACTTTTATGGGAAGCAGAGTTACAAAGAGCTGCTTTGTTGGGCGGCGTCCTCCTATTGCTAAGTTGTGTTACTAATGGCCAAGTATTTGGCCTTATTTAAAAAAATTCAAGCAGGAAAAGCATGCATTTCATATATGAGATTAAGATTTGCCACCCTTTGATTATCTAACTGATTGTTGACTATTTAAGAAGAAAGTCAAATAATTATACTGGTGGATGCTGCCATGGGACAGCAAGTACGACAAAGAGCTCCTCTGAGGAGCAGGGGGTCTTTCATGAGTTTTCTATCAGAATTGTGACTGCTGAAATATTTTTAGTTCTAGCATTCCTTTGCATCTTAACTATATCAACCTAAGAATGATAACCTGATAATAAAAGGAATACAGAATCAGCTGGAAGAGCAGGTTTAAGCCTAAATTTAGTGAAACCTAACACAAGTTACAATAAAATTATAAGCTGAAGGAAAAGTACTGATGCATATAGCTGTACTATCATTACTTTAGATCATGATTTGCTATCTGAATAGAAACACATCTGTACCATTTCTCTCTGTAGGATTTGGTTGTTGGGAGGAGGTTGGGAAGTGAACTGAAGTGAGAAGATGTAAACTGAGTAAATCAATACATTAAACTACTATTTGTTGAACATAAAAAGGCCCAGAGACTTGTCAATATTGCCACTGTAAAGTGTTATGCTTTAGATATGAGGTGTTCCCCAAAAGTTCACTTGTAACACAATACAAGGATTTTCAGAAGTGAAATGATTAGATTATGAGAGGTATAACCCAATCAGTGGATTACTCCACTGATGGATTAACTGGGCAATAGCTGTAGACAGGTAGGGTATGGCTGGAAGAAGTAGGTCGCTGGGGTGTGCCTTCATCCTTGATGAGAAGAGCTCTTGGCTTCTTGGCTATCGTGTCCTGAGCTGCTTTTCCTCCTCCAGGCCCTTCTGCCATTATGTTCTGCCTTGCTTTGGGCCCAGAGCTATGAGCTGACCATGGATCGAACCTCAGAAACCATGAGCCAAAATAAACATTTGCTCCACTATGTTGTTCTTGTCTAGTATATTTGTCATAGTGATGAAAAAGCTAACACATAAATTGATAGTATTATATAAAATACCTCTCCTATCACAAATAAGTATAAAACTGGCCAAAATATATATGGCAGTTGTTTTTAAACTTTGGACAAATGGAAGAGCAGGACTGTAATCTATGAAAAAAGGGAAGCATATAAAGTGAGTCCCCTGATTTCCTTGCAATTCTGGAAGTACTATCTGGACTATACCATAGGAAGGGAGAGTCTAAGTAGGATATGGACATCTGGATGAACTGAGGACTTAGAAATTTGGGACTGACATTAAGTAGTATTTGAAGAGTAAGGAGCGGGGTTGAACTCTAGAAATCAATACAGGGGACCCCCTTAATTTTTTGACCTGATGCTGTACATATACAGGCAAGATTCCACAGTCCTGACAGAGAACAACTTCTGGGGAGCCATAAAATAGATGGAGATTCTAGAGATTTCAGAGTGCTGGAAGATATTGGGAATACAGAGAAGCCAGACTGGAAAAACCATGACAAATACCCTGGTGTCCATGTATCAGGGATACTCTAGATCTGCCCTCACAAAGCTTAAAAAATAAGCCAAACCCCCAAAACTCTCTGATATGTGGATGCTAACACAACTGGGGGATATAGAAGTTCAGTGGATTAGACAAAGGGGAATGAAGGGAAAGGAGGGGGAATAGGAATAGGAAAGATGGTAGAATGGATCTGAAATAACCTTCCTATGTACATATATGAATACAACACAGTGAATCTCCATATCATGTATATTCACAAGACTGGGATCCTAATTAGAATAGGATATACTCTATGTTTATATAAATGTCAAAATTGACTTTACTGTCATGTATAACTAAAAAGAACAAATTAAAATAAAATAAGCCTCAGATATATGTAGGTAATTTAACAGTGAAACCTTCTAGAACAAAACTCACAAGTCTCTAAAGGAAGACAACAAAATCTAGATGTTCAACAACAGAACATCTACAATGTCTAGCATACAATCAAAAGTTCCTAGATATGTTTTGTTAGCTTTGTGGTGCTGTGACCAAAATATCTGACAAAAACAACGCAAGGGAGGGAAAATTTATTTGGTCTCATAGTTGCAGAGGTTTTGTCCATGGTCAGGTGACTCTAATGCTCAGAGCCCGAGGTGAGATAAAGCATCATAGATAGCAGAAGGCTGTAGTAGAGAAAGCAGTTACTTCAGGGTAGTTAGGAAGCAGAGAGAGAGAGTGTGGAAAGAACCAGGGACAAAATATATAATCCCTAAGGTATGTTCCCACTGACCCACCTCCTCTAGTCATGCTCTACCTGCCAATAGTTACCACCTGGTAATCCATTCAAAATTTTCATTCCATCAAATGGATTAATCTTATTGTCATAGCTCTAATAATCTAATCATTTCACCTCCTGCATTAACACAGGAGGGTTTTTATTTTTTTGGGTGGTGGCAAGAACCTCATGTTCAAACCAATGAAAGAAAATGTGACCCTATCATCAGGAAAAACTGCACAGAAAATATAATATATGGCATCTATTTTATAGATATGTTTAAAGATTATAAGAAAATAATAGAAAAAACAAATTAATATGGTGGGAGAAGCCCAGTACAGAAATGAAAACAATTAACCAGAACTAAATGATGGGAGGGTAGTAAATGAACCTATAGTATTACAAAGTTCTCCATTTTTGGTTAAATAGTAATTTTTTTTTTTTAAAGAGAGAGAGAATTTATTTATTTATTTAGTTAGTTTTCAGCGGACACAACATCTTTGTTTGTATGTGGTGCTGAGAATCGAACTCGGGCCACATGCATGCCAGGCGAGCGCGCTACCGCTTGAGCCACATCCCCAGCCTCTTAAATAGTAAAATATTAATTAATAATAGACAGTGATAAAGTAAAGCCACATTCTGTAATCCCCAGAGTTACCTCTAAAAATATATAAAAAAGAGACATAGATAAAAAAGCAATGGAAGGGGGTGGGGCTGTGGCTCAGCAGTGGAGCACTTGCCTAGCATATGCAGGGCCCTGGGTTCGATCCTCAGCACCACATAAGATAGATAAATAAATATGTAAGTAAGTAAGTAAGGGTATCGTGTTCAACTACAACTAAAAAATAAATATATTTTTAAAAAAGCAATGGAAGAATCAAAATAAATATTAAAAAATATTCAAATCAACCAAAGAAGACAAAAACAGAAGCACAAAACACAGAGCAGTTAAACAAAACAGAATAATAGAAAAGAAAGAAAAAAGACAGCAAAATGGCAGAACTAAATAATCATTATATTAAAGTAGATTAAAGTTTCCAGTTGCAAGGTAAAGCATGCCAGACTGGAATTAAAAAAGGAGGACCCAGTTAAAGGCTGTTTTCAAGATATGTCCTTAAAAAAATACAAAGACAAAGAGGTTTAAAATTAAAGGATAGAAAAAGACATAGTCATGTGCCGCATACTGAAGTTTTAGTTAACAACAGACTACACATAAGACAGTGGTTTTGTAACCTTATAAAGGAGAAGAAAAACTCCTATCACCCAGTGACATGAGAGCTGTTGTTACAAGGAAGCACAACATATTACTCATGTGTAAATAATCTTATTGTGATGCCAGTTGTATAAAAGTATAGCATATAAAATGATGAATCATACATGATGATGATAAAAACAATGTCCATTATTGGCTTATGTATTGATGACACTGAACTTTTTAATCATTATTTTAGAGTGTACTTTTTGTACTTATTAAAAATGTTTAATATAAAACAGTATGCCGGGGCTGGGGTTGTAGCTCAGTGGTAGAGCACTTGCTTCAGCTTCAGCATCACATAAAAATAAGTAAAATAAAGGTACTGTGTCCTTCTACAATTATATATATATATGTATATATATATATTATATATAATATATATTTATATATATTATATAAACAGTATGGCATATTAGCTGTTAGTAGTCTCAGACATCTGCTTGCTATGCTGTATCTTGGTTGCGTCAAGAGGCCACATGAAGTGATCACTTATCTAGGTTTGTATATGATTGCACCATGTTTGTATAATAAAGAAATTGCCTAACACCACATTTCTAGAAGGTATTCCTGTTAAGTGGCATGTGACAGTGTGATGAAAACACTAATTATGAGAAACCTTAACTGGCTGTATGAATAGGTAATAGGATTTGATACAAGGAATACTGCTAGAGAATAAGAAGGACATTTCATAATGATTAAAAGGTCACTACACCAGGAAAATAACAAGTTTGTATGTGCCCAAGAGTAGAGCTCCAAAGTACAACAAGGAAAACAGGGAATGAAAGATCTAACAATAATTAGGATTTTTTTTAAACTACTCTCAGTAGTTGATAGCTCCATTAAAAAAAAAAAGTCAGTGAATGACATGCACTCTCTTGATATAACTAAGAATTACATCCAACAACTACAGCTCATACTTGTTTTTTAAAAGCACAAATAATGTCCATTTAGATAGACCATGTGCTTGATCCAAACAAGTCTCAGTGACTTTCCAAAACTGTTTTTATAGGTTATGCTCTGTTCAGAATAGAATTAAATTAGAAATCCATTATAATAAGATACCTAGAGAAGTATCTTATTATATATGTAGAAATTAAAACAAGGTTTAAAACCTTTAGTTATTTAGTTACATAACCTTTTGTGAAAGACAAAATCACAAGGTGAATTAGAAAATATTTCAAAGTGAATGAGAATGAAACATCAAAATTTGTGGGATATAGTTACAGCAGTTGTTGGATGGAAATCCACAGCTTTACATTTTTATGTAAGAAGAAAGGTTAAATATCAATGATCCAAGTGCCCACTATCAGATGGTAGAAAAAGTAAATTAAATCCTGAGTAGAAGGATGGCAAAAGAACTAGACAAATTGTAGAACTGACAAGTTCATAATATATCATAGGAAAAACTTGCTGGATGATCTTGACAGCAAACTTGTTCTATATGGATACAGGATTGTTTACGTTAGTAAAGAGTGAGAAATCTCCTTTGGAGAAGGAAGAGATAAAGATGAAATAGGGGCTGTTGATGCACCAAAAGCCTTGACTTTTAATCTAAAACTATTTAAATTTTATTTTTTTAGGAACAAGGAGTCAGGGATGTTTTCTAAGCATTAAGTGAGGAGGAGGATGGATTGGGGCCCCAAGACAGAGTCAGTGAAGAGACTTTTGGAACAGTAGAAAAAGTACATACTCCGATGTGTCAAAATGCATTCTACTGTCTTGTATAACTAATTAGAACAAGTAAGAAATTAAAAAATAGCCAAAGTATTTTAACAGAAATTAGAAAAACAGTGAATAAACATTGTGAAAGATGCTAAAAAGAAAAAAAAAAAGGAGTAGTATATACTGAGGGGAACTGATAGCACAGCTGAAGAGTGTGAGGAGAGACAGCTGGCCTTGTTGAAGAAGACCTCTCTGAGCTCAAAGTAAAATGCAGGGAGAGATAACTGGAGTTAAATAATTTCTTCCCAGTGATTGCAAAGAAATTATGCAAATGAGAAATTTCTTATTTTTTCCTGTACACTACGTGAAATTGCCAGAAACAAATATAAATGGCCCCTTTCTTTTAATACATAGAAAGGCAGCCTCACTTGACTCAGTGAGTAAATGAGAAAGTTAAGTGACAACCAAAAGGGCGGGATCTCTCCATTGAGGGTATGCTATATCTGGAATAATACCTGCCATCAGTGGATATTTCACTAAAAAACAGAGAGTAAAAATTTATTCATGTAATAACAGAATCCAAGTAAATCATAACTAGAATGACCTGGATATTTTAGAAAACAACAAAACACAAATAACCTAAGATGGAAACTTCTATCAATTAGAACAGTCTGCACTGAACACTGGCCCACATTTTATCTTCAGCTGCTCTTCCCTTTTTTCTGCTTTAACCAAAGGAGATTTATCAGATTTTTTACTTACCCAATCTAGTGTTCTGATATTATATGAAAGAGTGTGCATTTTCAGGGACAGCCAGTAATTGATTTGGGACAGTGGTCCAGACAAGAGCCTGGACTCTGCAGGAACAGTATATCAGCCACCTGAGAATCCACATCCATTAGGGCAGCTCAGACTCTGCAAAACTCTGCTGTTTAGATACTATGACCTTTACAAATAGGTGATAATTCAGCATAGTGCAATTAAGAATGGCCTACCAAGTTGTTCCAGTGCACAATAATAGACTTTAGTTGCTCTGTTGCATGTACTGAGCACTAAAAGGCTAACTGCCTGATATTGTGGGAAGGGGCCTAAAAGATTCATCAGGAAACACCATTGAAGGGAAAGGACCACTTGTAATTTAATCATACTGTATTGGTCCAACATTTCAAGATGGTAGACATGATGGGTTGTTTTGATAAGGGAGTTTACTTATAAAGAAAAGGCACAGGATGAGAACCACCATTGGCACTGAGGTAGTCTCACACAGACCCCCAATGACAGACTTGTGATTTAAGAGGAAACAATCACAAAAGGTGTCATACTAAGAAGCAGAAAATTCACACTTATTGGTGACTAATGAGTGATGCTACTTGGGTTTCTATTAGTGAATTGCAGGGCTCTATCCTTGTTTTCTTCTATACAAATATTTTATTAATGATTTGGGTAAAGATAAAAGAGGCCTATACAAAGGATGAGAAATCATGATTCCCAAGGTCATAAGCTAAAACCGTACCAGGAAAGTCTTGAATTCAGCTTCAGAAACCAATAATATGCACACCAGTAGCATGTGTGAGCAGAATCAGGAGTGTGAGATCAATATGTTCACTGTGAGTCAACAGCTGCTAAAAAAGCTAATGTGCATTTGATTCCTTTTATGGAAAGACAATCTAGAATAAGGAAGATGATGATCTCATTTTGTTCTAAAATTATTTCACCTGAAGTGCCATGGTAGTAGTAAAGAGATGTGACATGATGGGGTGGAGAAGACAGAAGAAATAAAGGATGGATATTCTGATGGACAAGAGAAGACTGGAGGCTGGGGACTTATTATAATTTCAATTACATGAAGAACTATAGGCTGCTCTCCAAGAGAGGTGTTACACATCTTTTTGTAGCTCCCAGAGGAAGGACCAGATCAATGAATGGGTAGAAGAATTCTGTTAGAGCAGAGTTCTGTCTCCCGAGACCGCCTCCTGAGGCAGATGGAACATTGTGCCTCAGGAGGCGGTCTCAAGAGAGACAGAACACTGCTTGTTAAAATGGATGAGGAGCAAATGACGTGTAGCAAGACAGCTCAAGTTCTGCTAACCTGCTCCCAAGTGAAACTGAGACAGTTAAGTCAGCTTTCATTCTTACGGGGTTAATAGACATATTAGAAAACCAGAGTTAAAAAGTGTATGAATCTTTAAGGCTATAAAACTAAAATAACACATCTGGAGACAGGAGGCTGGGAAGTCAGCTCAGCCTCTAAAGACTATGTGGTCAGTGGAAATACCAATAACTCAGAGCCAAGAAAAACAAAATCAAAACCACTGAGGCAGAGCAGAGATATATCCTGTTCCAAAATCCAATTTGGAACTTTCCCAGATGATAAAGGGCAAATTTCTTGTGATAAGAGACAAATGCATCTGTACAACAGTTACTAAAGTAACCTATAGTTTCCTTTATTAGCATAGTAAAAATCACACCCCAAGGTGGGGAATTAAGGTGATAATGAGACATTGTTGCGTGAAGAGGCATGAGGAAGATTTCATGCCTCTACATGCAATGACATCAAGAGGCCATAAAAGCTGTATACCTTTGTCCTTTGAGTCAGCCTGGGATTTCTGTCTCCTGCATGCCGCCTTCCTTATGCTTGAGCGTAAGAATAAAAAGCCTTTTCCCATGCCACAGTGTCTGTATTTCCTTCTTCTGAGAGTATAAGAACCCAGAGTCCATACTATATACATATATTTTATAGGAAAACTATATAAATATATTTCAAGAAACCAAGACATTTAAAAACTCTGTAAATAGTCCTAAGAGCAAATAGCAAATGAAAAAATAACTATTAAAAAAAATCTATGAATTCAGTTAACAATGGCAAGGAGCTTTGTGTGTGGACCAACACTATTCCCTTCTCCCCTCCTAGCTCAACAACACATAGCAGACTCCCTTCCTCTTTCCAAAATCCCAGCAGGAGGGCTTTCTGTCTCAGTAGGAATTCACCCCACCCTGGGCTTGCTCTTCTCTAAGGACAGGGTGCCTGAAGGCCAAGTTCCTTTTTGGGTGGATTAATCAGAAACAGGTATATCTTCTGAGATAGCTGCCAGAGTGAACTCCAGACAATCTCTAATTTCACTATAATAAAAATATGGATATTCCTCCCCTTATTAACCTTATATAACCTCAGAACTCCCCCCAAAAAAGTGGGATGTGAATTTGTAAGTTTATCTATCACTTCTCCTATTATTGACCACAAATAAAATTCTCCTTCACTGTCCAATCAGTGCTTGGTCTTGGTTATTAGTTCCATAAATCTGCGAGGGAAAATGAGCCTAGACTTTTGGGTCAAAAACTGATAATAGGCACAGGACCTCAGCCCCTCTCATCCTGCCTTCAGCTATGCATTTCTGGGCTAAGCTCTAGGTGAGTGCCACTGGGGTGGTGACAGGAAGCAGACAGACATGATTGGTAAGAACAGAAGGGAATAAATCTAGCATTCATGAGGCCAGGGTTTGATCTCCAGTATGACACTAAATAGATAAATAGAACAAAATAAGATAAAATAAAATTCCTAGAGAGTCTCAACATTAGATTTGAACTGGAAGAAGAAAGAATTTGTGAATAGATTCTGAAAGCTGAAAAACAGAGAAAAAAGAGTGAAGAAAAATGAACAGAGGGCTGGGGTTGTGGCTCTGAGGTAGTGCGCTTGCCTAGCATGTGCGATGCACTGGGTTTGATCCTCAGCACCACATAAAATAAAAAATAAAGATATTGTGTTCACCTGTAACTAAAAAATGAAATATATTTTAAAAAAATAAACAGAGCCTTGGAGAAATGTGGGTATCATCAGCACAGCAACATATACTGATGGAGTATAAGGCGAGGAGACAGAGAAAGTGTTACTGGAGTTGTGGGCCAGAGGTCCAGCTCTGGGGGCTCTAACAAATCAGGTCTGGCCACTTGCCACAAAAAAAAAAAAAAAAAAAAAAAGGAAAGAAACTTTAATCAATATAGCTATACCTGGAAAACAAAGGAGACCAGTGTTTTCAGCCCTGTCTTCTGAGGTGCTGACACAGCTCACCAATTATATAGACAAGGGAGACAGAAGTATGCACAGTTAAGCTGCCCTGGTCAAACAGTGGCCCAGTTGATCATTATCTCAGGATTGGTCAGAAGGGGCCTTGTTGGCAGTAGTGATAAAGTTGCTGTTGAAGGAGGGTAAGTTTGGATTTATCAAGAGATGTTTATTGATCAGGCCTATTCCTGGAATCCATGGTAACTGACTCAGAGCAGACAGCAAAATAGAGGCAGAGAAGCAGAGATGCCATTTAAAAAAAAATATTTATTTTTGTAGTTGTAGTTGCACACAGTAACTTTATTTTGTTTTATTTTATTTTTATATGGTGCTGAGGATCGAACCCAGGGCCTTGCACGTGTGAGGTGAGAGCTCTACTGCTGAGTCATAACCCCAGCCCCCATGATATTATGTTTTACTCTGCTTTTAGGTATATATTGAATATTTAAAGGCCCAAATTGATAAGTCAGTGTTTTTAGGAAAAAAAGTAGAAGAAAAACAAAAGGCCTTGTTACAAAAGGAAAGGAAAAATATTTGAAGAAATTATGCCTCAAAACTTCCCATAATTATTGAAAAATCTTACACATTCAGGAAACTCAAGGAACTCTAGGATAAAAATACAGTGATTAGTAAGATAAGGTGAGAATCTTGAGAGCAGCAAAAGAAAAAAAAAAAAAAAAGACCAGTCACTGACAAGAAACCCCAATAAGATTAACAGCAGAAACAAGAGGCCAGAAGGCATCACATATTCAAAATGTTAAGCAAGGGGCTGCAGTTTATAGCTCAGCACCATATAAAAAAATAGAATAAAATAAACTTATTATGTCCATCTACAACTAAAAAAAATTATATATTTTTTTTATTATATATAATAAATAAAAGAAAACCCTGTCAACTAAGAGTCCTACATCTAGCAAAGCTATTTTCCAAAACTGAAGGTTAAATATTTTCCTAAACAAAAAATGAGAGAATTTGTTGCTAGCAGACCTGCCTGACAAGTGCCACTAATGAAGGTTCTTCAGCATGGAAGCAGGTGACTCCAGAAGCTAATTTAAAAAAACATAAAAAAAAGAGAACCAGAAAAGTTAACTATGAAATTGTAAAATACTGTATAAATGCACATTTTTCTCCTTTCTTAAGTGGATTTTTTAAAAAAAGCAATTGTATAAAATAATACATGTATAATAGAATATTGGACCTATAATATTGTAATATAAATATTATTATATTGAAATGTAATATAAAGCTGAACATGGTGGCATATGCCAGAAATCCATTATTTGGAAGGCTGAGGTTGGCCTCAGCAACTTAGGGAGACCCTTTCTCAAAAATAAACAAACAAATAAATGAGTAAATTAAAAAAAACAAAAAGGACTGGGGCTCTAGCTCAGTGGTAGAGAATTTGCCTAGCATGTGGGAGGAGCTGGGTTCAATCCCTGTAACAGTAAAACAAAACAATAGTTAAAGAAATGTAATATATGTGTAACATATCTGTACAAAGTGATGTGGAAGCAAAGTTTTATTGAGCTAAGGAAATGACAGCAGATAATAAGGTAATAATTACTGAAACGCATTAATAGATGTCCTATAATAATAAAAAAGGGGAAAGGAAGTAATGCTTTAATATACAACTGAAATTGAGTTAGTTTAAATCAGAAGCTGAATCAGAAAAGCTAAGGTGCACATGCTAAACCCTGTGGCACCACGAAAAAACTAAATAAAAACAGAATTAATTCTAGATAGGGAAGAGGGGTGGGAGAGAAAAGGAGGGGGGAGGGGATTAGCAAGGATGGTGGAATGTGATGATCATCATTATACAAAGTACATGTATGAAGACTTGAATTGGGTGTCAACTTACCTTATATACAAACAGAGATATGAAAAATTGTGATATATATGTGTATTAAGAATTATAATGCAAAAAAAGTACATGTATAATGGCATAAATTACGTATACACAGATACAAAAAACTGTGCTCTATATGTGTAGTAAGGATTGTAATGCATTCCACTGTTGTCGTGTATTTAAAAAAATAATAAAATCAATAAAAAAAAAGAAATGATGTACAGGTATAAAGACAAACAAAACAAAACAAAACCCAAAAAACCAAAACCTAAACAAAATCAAAAACACCTAAAAAGAACTCCCCAAAATTCTGAAAAATCATTAAAATCTTCATTGAAAAAATACACAGATGGCTTATAAGCATATAAAAAGACACCCAGTATCATCTGTAACTAGGGAATTGCATATTTTAAAAATGTGACAGCACTGTATACTTATTATAATGGATAAAATCCAAAGTACTGAGAACACAAATTCTGGAGGAATGCAAAGGGAACACTGGTTCATTGTTGGTAGGAATGCAAAAAGGTATGTAAAGAGAGTTGGTATAGTTTGGATGTTGAATGTTCCCCCAAAGGCCTATGTGTAAAGGCTTGGTCTCAGGGTGGCATTATTAGGAGGTATTGTGGGCCTTTAGAGGTGGGGTCTAGTGTAAGGTCCTCAGGTTACTGCCTTCAAAGTGGGGTGCAGAACCCTGGGCTCAGTCTTCTCTCTTTCCTGGTTTAAGATGTCAGGGGTTTGTTCCACTAAGTACTCCCATCATGATGTGCCACCTTTGCCCAGAGTCCCAAAGTAATATGACCACCCAATCTTGGACTGGAAGCTTCAGATCCATGAGCCAAAGTGAAGGACTTCTCTTTAAGTTGTCTCATGCATTTATTTATAGTGATGAAAAACTGACTAATACTATATATTAGTATTAGTATAATACTCTTACCATATAATTCAGCAATCCTGCTCCTATATATTTATACAAATGAGCCAAAAACTTATGTCTTCACAAAAATCCACACACAGATGCTTACTTCAGTTTTATTCACAACCTGAATGTAACTAAGAAATTCTTCAATAGGCGAATGGATACACAAACTATGGTATATCCAGACAACAAAATGTTATTCAATAATTTAAAAAAATGAACTACTAAGCCATGAAAAGACATTAAGAAAACTTAAATGCTGATTTCTAAGTGAAAGAAGCCCATTTGGAAAGCTTATACTGTCCAGTTAAATGACATTCTAGAAAAGGTTAAACTACAGAGAAGAGTAAATACAATTTGTAATTGCCAAAAGTTTTGGGAGAGGGAAAGAAGTGCAAATGGGAACACAGAGATTTGCAGGTGTGTGTGAAACTACTCTGAATGACACCATGATGGTGAATACATTTCTACAATTTATCAGAACCCACAGAATATATAACAACAGTATGAAATGTAATGTAAACTATGGGTTTTAGTTAATAATAATGTCAGTATTGGCACATATTTGTAACAACTATACGTAATAAAATTCTCACACCAAGCTGATACCTCCATCTACACAGTGGCTTCCCACAGGTACCACTTCTGTCTTCTAAACTATTAAGAATGCTATGCTTTCTTCCAAATTAGTGCCCTCCAGGTGTCTGAAGGCAACTATACCCCAGCTTCTTCACTCAGCAGAAGCACTTGGCTTGCTGAGATCTTTGATCCTGCCTGTGCAATAACAAAGATCAAATCAGTACTATTTCTTTTCTTTTTAATCAGTAAAGTCATTAAAGTCACATTTGGATATAAGCCCTACTATGACAAAGACTCTGAGGAAAGAATGACTGATACCCAAGGACTGTCAGTTTGTTGTTTATGAGAATGTGCATCTTTGCAAGAAAGAGTCAAACAAAAAGGCAAAGGAACTTCATTTAAGCCACCATCAAATGATGGCCATCTCCATGTTTTCTCTCTCTCATATGTTTCTCTTGACTTTTGTGAAACTATTAACCAGCTGTTTTGGGGGGCAGCCAGCTGAGACACTGCATTCAGCTTTCCTGTTGCTATGGAGACAGTGGCTTGATGATACTCTTTCCCTTAAAACAAAATGAAACCAAAAAACTCAGCAATTCAATAAAAATCATGAGCAAGTGTAGTTGTCTACAACTGCCAAGGGTGTCAAGATTAGAACTTAGGCCATAAAAACCTTACTTTCCCAGAGCACTTGGAATAAAAAAAAAATCAGCTTCATTCTTAAAATATGCTTGAATATTTGAGAAACTGAAAATCAGTTTCTCAGAGGCTTGCATATTAAATTCATAAGTTCAGTCACCATTAGCTTGTAAATGTGCTGAGAGCAAGAACTATATCTCACTGACCTTTGTCCCTCCAATGCCTGGCACCTGAGGCTTGTTGAGTATCGAATAGAATCAGAGATATTAGAAGGGCTTTGTGCTCTCTTATTCCCTGTACCTTGGTCCTAACTGGAAGAAGTGATACTGAAGAGAACATCAACTGTGAATATTCCAGTGGAATGACCAGCCTGAGGGGTCCTCCATCCAAAAAGCCTGGCATGTTGGTCTTTGCGGAAATACCAGTAGGGAAAGTTCATCTGCTTCAGATGAGGACTCAGCAGGTAGATTCAGGTTTCTGGGGTCAAACTGGAAGACAACATGCTTTCTTTGATGATTACGCATTAGACCAGCTTTGCTAAAAAATTCCTGGTGAGTGTTTCTTCATAGTCAAAAAGAAATGCATCATAGCCTAGTAGTCTTTGATGTTGCCTCAAACTAATGCTTTGAATTCTGCCAACACATCCAATTTGTATCTACTCTAGGGAGCGCATTGTATTGGACTTTTGTGTCAATTTTCATCTAACAGCAGTGCCTCCTGATTTTAAAATTTCTGGTCATTCATGATCAAATTCTGAAAAGGTCACAGGGAAGCATATGCATCTTCCAACTTTGTTCTTGAGGTCATCAGACACAATGAAGAAGAAATTGTATATATATGATATATACAATATATATTATACATATACATATTTTATACAATAAATATTTCTAAAGCTTTTGTAAAGCATACCTAAATGCAAAATGCTTGTGAAAAGATACATGCTGTGGAATGTGCTATATGCTCTGTCACGTGGCAGCAGAATAGAAAAGTGACACCCTAAAAAGTGACTGCTATGAAAGACATGTGTCCCAAGAACTTAGCAGAGCCCCATGGAGCATTCTTCCTGTATCTTCAGCACTTGAATCCAGCTCTTGACAGGGTCAATGTTGATGGCAGACTCACCAACACTTCTTTTAGTTATGGGTCAAGAGATTCTTTGGATAGATCGAGAACCCTAAGGGTTACACATGTCACTTTGGCAGTCACTGTTCAATAGCTATATGGTGACTTCTATTTGTCAATGAGACTTTGGGGAAAGAAGGAGCTCAAGGATAAGAACCAGAATATATATGTAGATATACATATACATATATATATATATATATATATATATATATATATATATATGTATGTTTTTTTTTTTTCACCAAAATAAAAACCTGAGTAGGGAAGTAATAACTAGGCACTAAGTTTCACATTGATTGTCACTGCTGACTCAGCACAAATGGTAAAGACCTGACCATGCAGGGAATCAAGCCTTGGTCAAAAATGATATTTTATTTGTTCTTCCTACATTATCTGTGCCAGACACTTCCCTTTCACCTTCACTTCCCATGAACAACCAAAGTCCTGTGAGATTCTTTCTTATATTTCTCATTGGATTATGAGTGACTATTTTGTTTTATATTTGAGGATACAGTACTAAAATAAAACTGATGTGGTTCCTGCCCTGAGGAAACATGTGGTCTGAAGTGAGATACACCATTAAGTGAAGAGGCAATTTCAACATATCAAGGTAAGTATGTTGGTATAGACTGGTTCAGGGTGCTATGAAGGACACTTAACTCATATACAGGAGGTGCCAAAAATTTTTCTGGGAGAAAAAAACTAAGATTTGAATTTATCTCATCTCTTCACTCTGTTAGCAGAGCCTAGGGTTAGGACCTTTTATCTTGCCTTAACAACAACTGTCCTGTTCTTTTAATTGGACTTTCTGCCTTTAAACTTACCTCTAGTAAAGCTTTATCCTAAAGATAAAAAGCAAACTTCACAGACTGGGTCTCTTTGAGATCTGGATCCCTACTTTCTCTCACCAGACTTCCTCATGCTTTCATATTTAAGACATACAGAACTCACCTCATTTTCTCCAATGTTCTATAGTTAGCCATGTCTGCCTGGGATACAATTCCCCTTATTTTTCAAGGTTAAATCAAGCTTTCCCTCCTCTGGAGGGAAGGCTTTTCCAGACCCCTTAGTCTGGGACAGGCACCTGTATGATAATATATGTGCTAAAGAGTCTGATAATAAATATGTATCATTTAGATACCATAAAGAATCTAATAATAAATATGTACTATTTAGTTTGGGCTTGAACTCAGAGTTGGTCAGTGGCCCTAATTAAGAATCTGTATTTCAGGAGTTGCCAGATAACATGAACTCCCATAGATAGTTACTAAAAACTCTGCAGCTCCTCATTTATTGACAAGTTTTACTCAAGACTTTGCAAATAGCTAAAAACAAAAAACAAAATAACAAAAAACCCCCACTCCTCCCAAAGCAAATATTTTAATCAGTGAGATTCATGCCTTGTTAATCAGTTTGGTGATGAATACTGGAAAGAGATTGTTACTGATGAAATAAAAGGTTTTCAAGCTATGTAGACTGAAAGAACTACTTCAGAGAGAGTTCCAACTTTTGCACAGGGATGGAATGAGTCTACACTTCACGGCTTAGGAATGCCACTGTCCAGTCCATTGGTGTAGGAAGTTTCTGTTTTCCTGAAGTAGATTAAAAGAATAACAGAATCCATTTATTTAATAAATGCTTATATATGTGGCAGAATTTGCTTTCGTTACAACCTGACAACCAGGTTGTAGAGGAGAAGCTAACCAGTCCATGAAGTTCTTCACTGAGCCCTTTACCATAAAAAACATAAATTATATTATTGCATTATATTAGCTCAGTCATTTCAAAATAGGGCCTCTTCTTGGTGCTGGCAGCAATATTCACTCGTGGCAGGCTGTTTGGTAATTGTCAGTTTACCTTCTACCATTCCCACTAAATGCTGAAGTCCTTGAGAGCAAGAATTGTATTTTTTATCTCTTATCTAATATTTAGCTCAGTATCGAGTATAAAAAAACATTTGCTGATTGGACAATAATACATAGTAGCATAATAAACACAGGATACATGATTAGTCATGTATCCTCTGTTTGGAAGGCTTATGCTTTAATACTAGTATTGACAACAACTTGAGAACTTATTATGTGTCAAACACAATGTTAGGTACTTAGTATTTCATTTAATATTTATGAGAATTCAGAGAGGGAGCATTACTATTTTACATAGAAAGAAAAAGAAAGGCTAGCTTATTTGGGGTTATTCAGATAATTAAGAAGAGTAAACCTTTAAATCCAACTTGGGTTGTATCCTCAGCACACATTTTTAATCAGTACTTTGGAAGTGTTTCCTATGGCTAAATTTGGAGAGCTTATACAGGAAAAAAAAACCAAAAAACAAAACTGCCCTTGCATTCCAATTTCCTTATATGTTTATTGAGACTATATACATTTCAGCAGCACTGTTGCAGCTGGAGAAAGACTCAGGTTTTTACCGTCGTTTCGATGTTAAATGTACCAAAAGGTCCATGTTTTGAGGGCTTGATCCTTGGGGAAGCAGTTTTGGGAGGTACTGTGGATCTCAGGGAAAAGGGGCCTAATGGAAGGTCCTTGAGCCATTAGGCCCAGGCATTTGGAAGGGATTGTGGGACTCTGTCTAATCCTCTTTCTGCTTCCAAGCTTGTGATGTGAGCGGCATTCACTCTACCATGTGCTCCTGCCATGATATACCACTCTGGCCAGGGGCCCAAACCCACAGGGCTGTCCAATCCTGAACTTGAACTGCCAAAACCATGAGTTAAATAAGCCCTCTTCTCCTGAGTAACCTGTTTCAGGTATTCCCTGTAGGAGCATGAAGGTAACTAAGCTCCCTGCAGTACAGTGTGATGGTTCTGAGTAGCAACACTCAGCGCCTCAGGCTTGCTGCCCTTGCTGCCTTGACAAGAGTGCAAAAGACTTTCCTGCACAGCATGCTACAGGGCTTTTCAGACCACAACTTTTGTTTTTCTTTTTTCTTTTGAAAAAGTCTCAGGGGCTTCTGCAGGCAGAGAAAAGGGACCTGTTTTTGGCACATTGCTTTGAAGCTAAAGCCCGCTGTTAGTCAAGAGAGACAGTGAATTGTTATTTTTGTTCTACAATCCTTTGCTGACATGGATGCTGGCTGAAACTGCAAAAAAGGCTAAGAAAAGAAAATGCTTCACTATCAGAGAAAGAAAAATGGTGAAAGAAAACACAAGAGAAATGTCAGTCTATTTATGTTTCAACCGTACTGTTGAAGCTGAAGAAAGAAAAGGGTTTTAGTGGTTCTCTTGACATCATCTGAGGATTGCTCAGGTGAAGCACTCACTCAGGTGAGGTCCATCTGTGCCACCCAGTTTACAAATAGGAACTAGAACACTACAGATGACAGGTCTAGTCTACAGTGTTTGTTTTAGGCACAGCTCTCTAGAGGAAAGCACATGATTAAGGAAATCTCACCCAAAGTACTCTGGATTAGAAAAAGGGGAATAAGGGAAGGGAGGGGGGAATGGGAATAGGAAAGATAATAAAATGAATTGGACATTACTAGCCCATATGCATATATGATTATGAACAATGTAATTCTACAACTAGAAGAATGAGAGTTATATTCCATATATGTATAATATGTCAAAATGCATTCTGCTATCACGTATAACTAATTAGAACAAATAACAAAAAAAAAAGAAAAGAAAATCTATACAGCTTTCTCCCTAGAATATCCTTCATCTGCTGCCACTCACTGATATCAGGATGCCATGCCTGTTGTAGAGGATGGGAATTCTAGAACATGGTAGTTGCCAGGAGACTGATGCTAGGCCCCAAACCCCACCTGGCTTCTGTGGAAGAGCCAAGGAGTCCTGGCAATGTGCCCTTAAAGCAACCAATCATAAAGGATCTCTGACAGCATTAAGATGATTAAAAATCATTGCCACTTTGACAAGACAACAGAGGAAAATAAACACACCGAAGGTGGAATTATTTTTTGCCTTTAAAGCTCACTCACCTTCTTAGCAGGATCCCCTCTGGATTGATGATATGATGGAGACATTTTTACCTGTGGAAAAAAAGGCAAACATTTTAACATCTTTTTAGTTATAGCCTAGTTTTATTTGATTCACCTTCAAAAAAATTCAACAATCTGGTGCAATTGAGATAAAACAAATATTTTCACAAGAATGATGAATAGATTTTATGTTAAGTCCCATCAAAATTTTTCTAGAGATCAAAAAGTCAGTTGTTAGCCAAGATAAAAATATGATTAGGGTAAGAGAAATGGAACAGATGGCTCAAATTGGTTTTAATCAAATGGTGAGGAACTAAACAGATATAGAGCCTTGGTGATATTGTTAATCAACTGATGTAATAAGCAATGGCAGCATTTCTTGCAGAGGTCAGTAAAAAGGAATGAACACTTGATAAAATAATGTAAATGCACCTCAAATAATTATGTTGAGTGAAAGAAGTCAGAGAACAAAGCCCATGTTTTATAATTCCATGTATCTTAAATTCTAGAAAATGCTAACTATATGACAGAAAGCTACTCGGTGATTGCCAAGGAACTGAGTAAATTTTGGTGATGGTAGATAAGGCTATTATCTTGATTGTCATAAAGAATTCATGGATGTGTGTTTTTATCAAATTTGTACTTTGTTTATGTATAGTTTGTATCAATTATTACCTCAAAAAAGCATTTAAAGAAATTTATGGAATATATAAATTTCTAAGTGGTTGGAAAGAAATTTATAGAGGACTTTGGGGTTTATATTTTGCCCCTGGAGCCTCAATTTCTCTCTCTGCTTCCCTGCTGCCTTGAGCTGAGCAACTTTTCCTCTCTGTGCTCCTCCACCATAATGTTTCTGCATTGGAGCCAGCAGCCCAAGGATTGAATCCTCTGAAACCAAAGCCCATGTCCCCAGACCCAACAGTAACCTCATAAACTCTAGGCCTACTGCCCCCGGGGAACATAGCCCTGGGAACACTGCAGAAAACCAATACCTGAATCAACACTGAATCAAAAAGAGAATGCAAGCCACATGTGTCATTTTAAATTTGCTAGTGGCCACATTCAGAAGAAAAGGAACCCAGATGGAGGAAGTAAGGCATGGGAGACCACCCACAAAGTCACTTTGAGGAGCCAAGAGTGGAAGCTACGATCAGTAGGCCCCAACCATCGAGTCAAGATTCAGTTAAACAGGGTTGGGGATATGGCTTAGTTGATAGAGTGCTTGCCTTGCATGCAAAAGGCCCCAAGTTCAATCCCCAGCACCACCAAAAGAAAAAAAAAAAAAGATTCAGTTAAACACAAGACACAATAACAAGAAGAAAGAAGAAAAAGAAGTTATGCAGATAGTATGCTGGAGAGAAAACAACAAGCATGCCAAGCATGCTGGCTAAGTTATTAGCTTCTCTGACTCAATTTTCTAGCAAGAAATGCACTTTCCTCAAAACTTTGTCAAGAGCATTCAAGGACAATGTTAATGAATGATAGCAAGGAGCCCAGCATACAGTAGGTGCTTGATAAGTACTAGTTTTTCTCAAGCTATATAGTCTGAATTTCTATGAACAAGTGTTTTTCATTCATATGTGGTCAATCTTTAGTGTAGAACCTAAAACATTTTCAAATCATTTTTAAAAAGATGTCTATTTTAAATAAAGAGAGAAATGTTTCATGGTTCAGAGAGAATGGGCAAACAATATTTTGGAGAGATGTATAAGCAAACACTATAAAATAAAATTTGTGTTTTCTCAAAAAAAAAAAAAAAAGGAAATTTAGAGCTTTACATGCTATGTTGGAAAATAAGAAAGGCTGAAAAGAAGGGCCTACACTTCCAATTTGAGAAACTAGAAATACAAGATCAAAATAAAAGCAAACTAAGTAAAAGGAAGGAAATAATAGAGAGCTACAATCAAACAGAGAACACTAACAAAGCCAAAGGTTGTTTCTTTGAAAAGATCAGTGAAATTGATCACAAGTTAAATGAAAAGGACACATTCCTTAAAAAACAGAACTTACAAAACTGGACCCAAGATGACACCAAAAATATGAACAATCTTTTTATCTATTAAAGAAACTGAATTTGTTATATCTTCCCACAGTGAAATTTCCAAGTCCACTTGGAATTCTAGCAAATATGAAGCATGTGGAAACTAATGTATGAAATTAGAACAGCCACTTTTTAATTAACAAGAAAAATATAATTATTACTGTTAGTACTTCAATAGCTATTAGACACGATATGTCTAGAATGATGAAGAAAGGTATAAGGACTCAGCAACTGCTCTCAAGATCTCAGGCTTCTTCCAACTCAGGTCTAATTATGAATCAATAGAATTCAGAAGATGAAGATGTTTCTTCTTACTGTCACATCACCATTCAGGTAGGACCAGGTTACAGGCTTTTTTACTTTTCACTGACTTTTAAGAATAACTTCAGAAAACATACCACAGCTGAAGGATCAAAACTGCTGGCTGCAGTTTTGCTGGTCTGCAAAAATTAGACTTGACAGTCCTTGCTGTAACATACCATGACACTAGTACTCTGGAATTCTCTCCAGATGTATGATGTAGCTAGCAAAAAGTGATCCAATTTTAATTCCTGCTATGCTCGTTTTGAAAATGGAGAAAATAGATTTTCAAAGCAAAGTAGATATTTAAGCTTAAAAAAATGACCTCATGAAAGAATCTGCAGACTTTTTAAAACAAGCCAAGAAATAGATTTAGTGGTGGACAATTTATCTGAGAAGGCTGTTCTCTGGAGATTAAGTCAGAGAGTGTTTGATGTGGCAACAGAAATGGTTCAGTATCCCTCATGAAAGGTCTTATTTTTCATTTAACAGGATTCCTTCTGGAAATGCTTTAGGCAGTACAGCTTAAAATAGATACTTTAAATCCAGGTGTGCAGACACTAGGTCTGGGGATATGGATGATATACTGAGCTATGGCCTTAATAATGCTGAACTTTTGTGATCTTTGTTAATAAAATGATTCCTGATTTAAGCAACCTGAGCTGAAGTTTAAAAGCAATAGGAATGCCTTCCTTATCATTTTGCTTTTAAAAACTTATTTATCTCTCTCTCTCTCTCTTTTTTTTTTTTTTTTTTGCAGTTCTGGGGACTGAACCAGGTCTGGCATATGCAAGGGAAGCACTCCACCACTGACCTATACCTTCAGTGCTTTTTTTTTTTTTTAAATAGCCTTATTTTTCTGATTACAAAAGGGATACATGGGCACTGATGGAAAGTTAGAAAATACAAAAGAGCAAACAATGCAAATAAAAACCACAATCCAACCATGGAGCAATAACTACTATTAACATTTAGAATCACACTGTTTTTTGATCTTTTCATGTTGCAGGTTATGTGTATTTATTTAGCCATCCCAGTATTTTTCTATAATGGATTTTTCATGATGAAGAGAGGTATAAGGACTGCTCTAAAGATCTCAGGCTTCTGATGATTACAAAGCAATTCATTCATTGTATAAACATACTATAACTAATTTACCTAACAATATGCTGTTGGAACATTTTGGTTGTTTTCTATTTTTTTAATTATTCAAAAGGTTGTCATAGTATCCTTGTATGTAACACTTGGAGCACAAGATTTATTATTTACATTGGACAGTTTCTTATAAGCTGCTGCATCAAAGGGGTATAAACATTTAGAAATTTCTATCACCAATTCTTCTCCTAACAAGAAGGTCCACAAATGTTTTTCCTATAATTCTGAAATCCCAAAAAAGCTCTGAAACTAAAAGGATTGCTCTAAAAAAAACCCCTCTGGCACCAAAAGTCATCTGGCAACAAACCCTGACCTGAGCTGAAGTGAGGCTATGTATAGCCTTTATCTCACATGAGCATTTGAGTGTGGGATGCTGCCCAAGTCCACACACAGACTGTTATATAATGTACAATACAAGCACCATATTGCCCTTCTTTTAGCACTTTAAAAATGTCAATTGGCCTCTGTTTTCCTAAATGAGAAGTCAGCCATCATTCTTATTATTGTTTTATCCTTGATTCCTTTTAAGACTTTATTTTTTGTTTCAGCAGTTTGACTATGACTGTGGTTTTCTTTATATTTACGCTGATAGAGTTGGGTTTTTTTTTTTTTTTTTTTGGTTCTATGGATTCATGTTTTTCAGAAAATTTGAGAAAATACCAGACTTTATCAGGTCAAACTTCCCAAGTCTCTTCTTTTTCTTGTTTCCCCATCATGCTTTAAAATCCCAAACATGCACATAACACAAACTTGATATTGTTTCAAGGGTCACTAAGAGTTCTTCACTCTTTTTCAATTCTTTTGTCTCCATGGTTTTTTTTTAATAATAAATTCTATTGAACTGTCTTCAAATTTAGTAATAATTTTTTTTCTCAGTGTTCTCTGAGATGTTGACATACTACAAAATTTTCTGTTTTTCTTTCTAGAATTCATTTTTTTGTTTTTTTAATGTAAATTTTTAAAATTTATATATGAAGCAGAATGCATTACAATTCTTATTACATACATAGAGCATAATTTTTCATATCTCTGGTGTTATACATAGTATATTGACACCAATTCGTGTCTTCATACATGTACTTTGGATAGTAATGATCATCACATTCCACCATCATTAATTACCCCATGCCCCTCCCTTCCCCTCCAACCCCTCTGTTCTATCTAGAATTGTCTATTCCTCTTATGCTCCCACACCCTATCCCACTATGAATCAGCCTTCTTATATCAAAGAAAACATTCGGCATTTGTTTTTTTGGGATTGGCTAACTTCACTTAGCATTATCTTCTCTAACTCCATCCATTTACTTGCAAATGCTGTGATTTTATTCTCTTTTATTGCTGAATAATATTCCATTGTGTATACATGCCACATTTTTTTATCCATTCATCTATAATTTTTATTTCATAGTTTTATTTCATAGTTTGTATTTCCATGCTGACAGTTCCCCATGTGTTTAGTCATTTTGGTCACCTCTTCCTCCAGATCTTTTAAGATATTTATAATTGCCATTTAAAATTATTTTTTTGGATGTTGATGGACCTTTATTTTATTCATTTATTTATATGTGGTGCGGAGAATTGAACCAAGTGCCTCACACATGCTAGGCAAGCATTGTACCACTGAGCCCCAGACCCGGCCCTTTATAATTGCCATTTTAAAGTCCTTAATTGCCAGTCCCAACATCTGAGTCATTCACAGGTCTGCTTCTACTGATGCTTTTTCTTTTGATTTTAGGTTATATTTTCTTTCTTCTCATTGATCCTATCATAGTTTAGGCTTTGACTGTATTAGAGAGCATTGGTTTTATTTTGCCCTTAGTTTTGGGGAAGGCTTATTCCTAAATTATAGCTTTTCTGTAGTTTCAACACAAAATCTGAAATATGTATCAAAGCGTTGAACACAGGAGGATTTACATTCAAAACTCAGCACCAGGCAGCTGCTGAAATCTCTGCTCAGTTCTTTAGTCCTCCTGATGTTGCTTTCTGCTAGGTTTCTTGGAGCACTGTGTTTGTATATTTTAGAATGCTAAAGAGAATTTGAGGCTCCATATTCTTTTTGTGATCCGCCTCCCTCAATTTATAGCTAGTCTTGACCAAGAATGCTACTTTCTGCTTCATCTCTTCCTCAGTATTCCAAGGCAAACCAAGAAGGACTCTAGGGAAAAGCTAGACATCTAGGTTAAATGCAGACATCCCTTCAGTTGCTTTCCTTCTTTCAAGGTTTATGTTCTCTACAGTTTCTGTCTACTTCTGGTTGCTTTCTATGTTTTCATATGTTGTTCAGAGCTTATAATTCATTGCAGGAATCATCTAATACAGACTGCTCTGCCATTACTAGAACTGGAACTCTGTTACATGTCTCCAATTTTTTTTTTTTTTGGTACTCTCCCTACTGCTGCTTCTTCAAATTACAAGTACATTTAGCCACCTGAAGTTATTCATTGATGCTCTACTCATTTCAGTATTTTTTCTCTCTGTGCTTGATTTGATAATGTACTGCTATACATTAAAGTTCTCTAATTATTTCTTCTGAAATCCCATTTTGCTGTTAATCTCATCCAGTACATTCTTTATTTCAGACATTAAAATTTTAGCCTCTAGATGTTCATTAACTTTTTCTAACTTTCATATCTCTGTTCAACAAGTTCAGTATTTTTTATCACTCCTTAAAATACAGAACACAATAATAATGACTTTAAATGTTCTTGTCTACTAATTCTATTATCTGTGTCATTTCTGGGTCAGTTTCAACAAATTTTTCTTGCTCTCCATTATCTTATATTTTCCTCCTTCCTAGCATGCCTGGTAATTTTTTAAATTTATTTTTTATTTTTAGGTGGACACAATATCTTTATTTTACATTTATGTGGTGCTGAGGATCGATCCCAGTGCCTCATGCATGCCAGGCAAATACTCTACCACTAAGCCACAATCCCAGCCCCGCCTGGTAAAATTTGATCAAATGCCAGACATTGTAAATTCTATCTTGATGGGTGTTAGATATATTTTAAATTCTTAGTATGTCCTTAAGCTTTTTCTGGGATGTAGTTAAGATACTTTGAAATAGTTTGACCTTTTTAGGTTTTGCTTTTAAGTTTTATTGAATCAAAGCAATAGTAAGTCTAGGGTTACTTCCCCTACTACCACCACTGAGGTTAAAATTTTACTTAGTTCTTATTCTATCCTGTGAACTATAAAGCAGGGAGGAAAAAGGCATTACTATTATTCCTAGCTCTATGTGAGTTTGGGACACTGTTCCATCTAATCCTTTTGGATGGTATGCTTTGTAACCTCAAGTAGTTTTCTCACATAAATGGGTCAGAACTCACATACTCCAAGTTGCCTTCTGTAGTTTTTGGAGTTGCTTTCTCTCATTCTCTCTCTCTCCTGCCGAATACTCTGTCCCGGGAACCCAGTCACCTTGGCTTTCTTGGACTCCTAACTCCATCTCCTTAACTCAGAGAGTCTAATGCGCTGTTTCAGTTACCCCTTTCTGAGTCATGCAGTAATTCAAAGACAACCCTAGGTTGTATGTCATTTGTTTGTGGTTTCTCAGGTGTCATTATCTTCTTTTGTCGGATGTCCAATGTCATAAGAACTATTATATTTTATTCATTATTTCCAAGAAACTCCTAATGTATCTTATTCAGAAGTGCAAGTCTCTATATTATCTTCGTAAAATCCAAAACATTCTGAATTCTGAAATGTACCTGGCTCAAGTGAACTTGGCAATCCCACAAGTAGTGTAGAAAAATGTCTGTTCTCTCAAACTCTTATTATCTTAGTCTATTTTCTGCTACTATGACAGGCTACCACAGACTGGGTAAACTATGTACAAAAGAAGTTAATTTGGCTCATGATTCTTGAAGCTGAAAAGTCTAAGATGAATGGGGCACATTGGTGACAGCCTTGTGCTGTGTCACAACATGGTAGAGGGCATCCCATGGTGAGAGTAAGGGAGAGTGCTATCTAGCTCAGGTCTTTTTCCTCTTCTTATAAAGCCCTAATAAGATCATGGGGATTTCATCTCATGACCTCATCTAATCCTAACTTCCTCCCGGAAAACCCCAACTCCAAATACGATTAACATATGTGAATCTGGGGGTTAAGTTTCTAACATATTGACTTTTTCAAACCATTGCACTTACAAATATAAATATATTTATATTTGTAATTTATATTTGTAATATATATATTTATGTTTATATAGTTATATTTTAATGTGTGTCCATTTAATATATGCTTTTAAAAATTTGCCAGTTGAGTACATGTTGGTATTTTAACATGCAGTTCTTTGATCACTGGTAAAATATTTTTTCACATTTAACTGTTTACCAGAATTTTTTATGTCCCTAGTTTTTATTTCCATCAAAGTCTTAGTTCCACATAAAGAATGAAAGCACTTATTTGGTACTAATGTCATCCCTAGGTCTCTTGGACACAGGAAGGTGTATAGATTTAAAGCAATAAGCATGTGATTATTAAACAGTTCTGAAGAAGAGGTAAGGGGTGGGCAGGTACTATAGATATGACTGTCTATACATTTTCCACAATCACTATGACTGGTCATATCCCTCCCTTTGTTTTAAACTCTTCAACGTTTCATACTAAGAATAAAAACCAAATCTTTTACTCAGGTATTGTCTACCTACCTCTTCAATCTCATTCTTTCAGTCAGTATGCTATGTCACTGATTTTCTTTCTTTCTTTTTTTTTTTTTTAGATAGAATCTTGCTATGTTACCCAGGCTGGTCTTAAACTCCTAGGTTCAAGTGATATTTCTGCCTCAGTCTCCCAAGTAGCTGGGACTACATGTGTGTACCTCTGCACCCAGAATAGTCACTAACTTTTTTTCAGGTCCTGGAACAAATCATTCCCCTCTGCAGATCCTTTGTGATTGTTCTTTTGTTGTCTGAAATGTTGTTCATGTGGCTGGTACCTTTGTATCCCCTGGTTCTGGGCTTAAAGAGTGTCTCTGTAGATAGACATTCCCTGGCCATCCCATCCAAAGCAGGTTTACCTCATGTTACTCTCCTCATAACATTCTATTCTTTCCCATCACTTCAATTATTTACCTATCACAACTCAAAATTATATATTTGATACAATGTTTGCATATTTAATTATTGTCTAGCCCCCCTTTTGGTGGGTAAGCTAAATAATGAGGGGAACTATTTTTTGTTGTTGTTTACAAATGTATACTCAGTAGAGTACCAGGAAGAGTGTTTGACCCAAGGTAGGAATATGATAAATACTGGCTAATGTAATGAATCACTTAATACTTGTAATGATAACAAGATTGCTAGAAAATAGGCTAAAGTCTGTTCCCCAAATTTCATTAAGATTACCAATCATCTCTATGAACTTCTGAGACATATTAATCTTCATGTAATTTGTAAGTTTAATTTCGAAGGTATCTTTTTGAGACATGTTGCTATTACAAAACAATGAAATCTCATCTTTTAGTATTTATTTTGAATTTACCCTTTCTGTAACAGGGAGCTAATTAACTCTTTAAAAGGGGGCTGAGGATGTAGCTCAGTAATAAAGTACCCCTGGGTTCAATCTCCAGTACTGCAAAACAAAAACAAAAACAAAAAACAAAACTTTAATGAACTTGACATAAATAATAAAAATAACTTTTTAAGTCGCATGAAATTGGTAAAACCCTCAGAGAAAGAAAAAATGTGGACACAACAAGGAATTAATATCAGTGTTACTATTTCATGTAAACCAAATCTACAATATTAGTGGGAATTCAAAATAAATCTGCAATGTATTAATAAAAAATTATGACTAGTGAATGAATATAAACTACTGCATAATTACTTGGAAGTTGTAAAAACTTCTGACATTATTTACAAATTTAACTCAGAAAACAAAACATTTTTAGAAAATGCTCAGGAATATCATTTAATTCTCTTCTTTTGTAATTATTAAAGAACAAGTGGGCAGCTATATATTTAGTTCCAGTTTGTGTCCTCCTCACACATTTTATCTTTTAGTGAAAAAATGAAAACCACTCTGATAATTTTAGATGCTTCTAGATCTATACTAATAAAGGCTGACTTCACACAATATATTTTAAAGATAATAGTGTCAAATGCTCTTGGTTTTTAAAACTTTAAAAGAAATAACAGCTTGAAAGTTTCTGGTATAGATTACCTGTTATCAAGAACTTCAAACATTGTTAATAATAATGCTTAAATTGAAATTAGTGAATCTTATTTTTTAAAATTTATATCAAGTTGATTAGTGAGCAATAATCACTGTTTAAAAAACTTAATAGTAAGCTAATTTCTTCTAATGTTAATCAATGAAAATTAAGATGGTTATTTGCGACTGTGAATGTAATAAAGGATAACTGAAGATGAAATTTAAATTATTTGATTAATATTAGTGAATAACATTTGTTGAGAAAATATAATGGAATATTGAGTATTTCTGCTGAAATTCATTTCTTCTGTTTATTTCATCTGTGGGCAATATGTAGAGAAAGCAAAAAAAGAATCAGAATGATTTTCAGGTCTATTCTGTATGTCTGAAAGTTTTAGCCCGAGCTGCTATAAGCCTTAGGAGTTAGGAAAAAAAGTCATTTGGGTCATTTCTCTTATTTGTACAGAATAAAAGTCTTTATTCCAGAGGAAAGCAGGCTTTCTAGGGAATAACTCCCATTATGCCCATGTGAATTTGCTGGCAGGCAACTAATATGTCAGACTTACTAGTTTACATAATGACCAGAGATGAAAAAAGAAGTGAGACAGGATCACAGAAGAAAGATTGTATCTCTCATGACCACAGTTTTGAGGATGACTGTTGCATCATTTTGAGCTGCAGTCAGAAGCTGAAGACCATTATCTCAAGTCTTGGAAAAGGATGAAAAAAGAGCTATTTGATAGAAGGATCATGTTACAAAGGCAGTGAGATGCTTCAAATGCATCCACTATTTTCTGGATATAGAGATATATAGAGAGCAACAGGTGGAAACTAACTGGCTGTGCTAGCTGGACTTCTGAGTCAGTGGGGCCTCCCTATTGTCCCCTTCATATACTGTGTAGAAACTTAACCTGGGCTGATAGATTTTCAAAGGAAATTAAGAGAACAAAGTAAAACTTTCCTGTAATAAAGTTTAGTGTAAGCCATCATACCACAGAAATAGTATTTCTCTTTTTAAATTAACAATGTAAAACCTTGAATAGTTTCATACAATGTTGAGAAATCGCCAATAGGAAATGGATATATTTTTAAAATCAACTTTAATATGTTTTAAATGATAAAAGTAGTGCAGAGCTTATAGCAGGAAAACTGGGAGCAATGATGGTTCTCCAAACTTGAGTTCAAGTATCAGCCCTCCATCCCTAAATTACATGTTTTCTCAGTTGTAAAATAGGCAACATATTAACTTATAAAGTTGGTGTGAAGTATAACACAAAAAAATATCTAATACATGTGTTTGATACATTTGATTTCCCTTTCTTTCTTGGGTTACCAATCTACTACATCTTTTTATAATATCTGATGCAAGAAAATCAAGTGAGATAGACAGCTAGTGGAAAATTTAAGAAAAATTAAGTTTTCCTTCTAGCTCATATACCATTATAGATTTGATTTTTTTTCTTTCTTTTCTTTTGGGGGAGTGGGGAGGAGGGGGTCCTGGGGATTGAATGCAGAGCTTTGTACAAGTCTACCACACAGCAAAATCCCTAAATTTGATCTTAATGAAATTTCCTGAACAATGGAAAAGTTGGTTTGTCTCTGTTCTAAGAGTAGGAGAACCTCAGAAACAAAGTTAACATTGATATACATACTCAATTAAAAAATAATTTCTGCTTTCTAAATGTGCTTAGAGAAGACAGGAGGAAAGTCATTAAAACATTATTTTCTTTCTTCACTGCATGAGGTCTAGGGAGTGAGAAGAGGGCTATGACTATAGTGTAAATGAATTTTAAATTCAACACTTACTTATGAAAAAATTCTCAGCAAGACATGAAATAAAAAGGCATTTCCTAATTGTGATATGAATGTTACATACAAAAAGCTCACAGTTAAAATTATACTCAATGGTGAAAAATTAAACACTTTATCTCTAAGATATGGAAAAAAGGCAATGGTAGACATTTTACCACTCATTTACTGAAGGCCAATGCAAGAAATCAAGAAAAAGAAAAGGCATAAAATTGGAAAGGAAGAAATAAAATAGTCTTTTTTTGCATACGACAAATTGTTTACATAGAAAATTACAAAGATTTTATAAAAACACATTAGTATTAATCTGTTATCTTAATGAAGTCATTAAAGTCACTGGATATAAGGTTAATATACAAAATTAACTATTTCTTTATACTAGCAATAAACAATTAGAAACTGAAATGTTAAACAGTAAAATATGTACTAGCACCAAAAGTAATTAAATGCATATAAAATGTATACAAACTAAATTAAATGCATACAAACTACAGAACACTGATGAAATAAATAAAAAAAATTTTAGAAATTGAAAGATATACCATGTTCATGAACTAGAAGACTCAATATTGTTAAGGTATCAACTTTTTCCAAGTTGATCTACAGATTCAACCTAATCTCAAAAAAACTTAAGAAAAAAAAAAAAAATATATATATATATATATATATATATATATATATATATTTGGAAACCAACATGCTAACTTCAGAACTTACAATGAAAGGCAAAGGAGTAGAATGGTCAAAGGTTAGAAGAAAGTTGGAAGACGAATACTACCTGATAACCAGATTTACTAGAAAGCTACATTACTAGAGAAAGGACACACAGACCAGAATGAAACAAAACATAAGATTCAGAAATAGACCCACACATACACAGTACACTGACTTTATCTAAAATGTAAAAGCAAGTCAACAGATATCTGCACACAAAAGAAGGAATCTCCATACATATTTCATATCCTATGTAAGAATGGGGTTATAGTGATTGCCTGGAGTTGAGGGCCAACCAGGAAAGGTTGACTACCAAGAAATATGAGACTTTTGAAGGGAGGAATTAACATTGCTTTATATCTTTTTTTTTTGTATCAGGGATTGAACCCAGGGGCACTTGACCACTGAGCCACATCCCCAGCCCTTTTTAAGTGTTTTATTTAGAGACAGGGTCCCACTAAGTTGTTTAAGGCCTCACTAAGTTGCTGAGGCTGGCTTTGAACATGTGATCCTCCTGCCTTAGCCTACCAAGCCTCTGGAATTACAGGAATGTGACACCATGTCTGGCTAACATTGCTCTATATTTTGACTGTGGAGGTGGTTGTCAATCTTCACAAGTGAATTTTCCCATTTATAAATTTTTTAAAGGAGAAAAGTCTATTTTAGTGCTAAATACTGTCTATAAAGAATGAAAGTATATCTAATTGATAATATCCAGGCAAGACGATTCATGTAATCTTAGGTTGGTTATGATGGGATATAAAAAGAGGAAAAATACTAAAGAGCCCCAAGATGTAATGCCTGAAGCATGTGCATAAAAAAAGTTCACTCATTTGCATTAGATTCAGTCTAGAAAATGATGGAAATCACGTCTTGTCTTTTCTTTTTTAATACTTTTATTCCATTTATTTTTATGTGGTGCTGAGGATCAAACCTAGGGCCCCCATGTGCTAGGCAAGCACTCTGCCACTGAGCTACAACCCCAGCCCAAGTCCTGTCTTTTCTGAATACAAACAAGAAAGTGTTTTACATGACTAGTTAGTGAAGTTTTTAGCATGGAAACCATACCAAACATCTTTGCCTGTATGTCTTGTAGTCATCTCTAATTTCAGCAATGAATTATCTTATTTCTAAATCTGTTGTTTATTGTTCTGTTAGTAAGTAGTACCACCAACTTGTGCTGTTGTTCAATTAAGAGACCTGCATGTAATTTTTGAATCCTCCTTCTGTCTTTCCCACTCTATTTTACAAATTTACTTATCAAGTTATGATAATTCTACTTCTTACATACAGCATCTCTGTTGCAAATCCTCTTTTGGATGGAACTAGAAGTTGAGTATGATTCAATCTAGAGGGTGAGAGTGGTAGAGATGAGGCTAGTGAAGTGAGCAAGAACCACATTAATTATTTTGATGTTTGTGCTCATCTCAAACACATCTCAAATAAGTATTTTCTTCTCCAACTCCAGTTCTACCATTTTAGTACAAATTACCACATCTCTGTCTTCAACAATCTATTGGTCTCTTTATATCCATTCTTGCTTCAATTTTTTTTTTTTTGTACTGGAGATTGAACTTAGGGATGTTTTACCATTGAGCTACATTCTCAGGACATCCTCCTCTTTTTGGGGGTGTGAGGCTACCTGGATTGAACCAGGATGGTTTAACCAGTGAGCCACATCCCCAGCCCTTTTTGATATGAGACAGGGTCTCACTATGTTGCTTGAGGCTCACTAGGTTGCTGAGGCTGGCTTTGAATTCTTCATCCTCCTGCCTCAGCCTCCTGAGTGGCTGGATTATAGGCATGCACCACCATATCCAGCCAAGGACCTCCTCACCTTTAAAGAAATTTTTGAGACACAGTCTCATAAGCTATTATCCATCTTGTGAGCCTCCTGCCCCAGTCTCCTGGATTGCTGGGATTTCAGGCTTGTGCTGCTGTGCTTGACTCTTGCTTCCATTTTAATTTATTTTCTGCATTGCAGTTAGAGTGTTCTTTTTGAAATACTGTTTGGAAGAAGGGGAAAAAAAAAAAAAAACGCTCTTCTGATCAGTTCATATAATTTCTTCCTTAAAACCCATCCCTGAGCTGGGTGTGGAGCACATGTCTGTAATCCCAGCAGCTTGGGAGGCTGTGGCAGGAGGATTGCAAGTTTAAAGCCAGCCTCGGCAAAAGCAAGGTGCTAAGCAACTCAGTGAGACCCTGTCTCTAAATAAAATACCAAATAGTAATGGGGATGTGGCTCAGTGGTGAGGGCCCCTGAGATCAATCCCTGGTACCAAAAAACATAAAACAAAGCAAAAATAAACCATCCATGGCCAGATGTGGTGGTACAGGGACTCAAGATGCTAAGGAGGGAGAACTGCAAGTTCAAGGCTAGTCGGGAACGTAGCAAGACCCTGTCTCAAATAAAAAAGTAAAAAGGACTAGGAATGTAGCTCAGTGGTGAAGCACCCTCGGGTTAAAAACAAACAAACAAACAAACAAACAACCCCTCCATTTCTTCCTATTCTTTTAGGGCAAACATTAAAATAACTAATATAGTCTGGCTCACCTATCTAGCCTCATCTCCTATTACTCCCTTTCACTCCACAGATTCATTATGCTTGACTTTTAGCTCTATGTGCTATTCTGCTTCAGAGTAGAGATGCTGTTTGTTCTACACAGTGTTCCACTGCCTACAGTACTACTTTTCTTGCTTACCTTTATTTCTAAATTTTTCTTGCTTCCTCCTTTTATTCCTTCAAGGCTAGCACTTGTAGAAAATCTTCTATAATCTCTAATGTTTGGTTTAGCATTATATATATATTTTCATTCCTGGGAGCACTTAAAACCTGTGGAATCTCCTGAGTGACAAGAGTCTCTTTTGTATGCTAATGACATGATGGGTGGCTAGGCCCCTGGATAGCTTTGGGATGATGGTTGGTTGCCAGAAAGACCAAGCCATAAATACAGATTTTGAATTTTCAGCCCCACCTCCTAATTTCTGGGGAGGTGAGAGAGGCTAGAGATCAAGTTCAATCACAAATGACCAAAGATTTAATCAACATCTCCAAATACTGGGGCCTAAGGATCTTCTGGGTTGGTGAAGGCACAGACATGTTAGAAAGGTAGTGGCCCAAAGAAGGCATGGAATCTTTGTTAGTGCTTAAGCCCAACCAAGTTGTAGCCTTTATAAAAAAATTAGTAAATGTAAATAAGGTGTTTTCCTCAGTTCTGTGAGTTATTCTACTAAACTATCAAAACTGGGTGGGTTGTTGGGACCCCTGAATGTGTAGCCAACTTGGACAGAAGTGTGCTACCATGGTTGTAACCTTCCATCTGACACGAGAGAAGCCTTGTGGGTCTAAACACTTAAACCATTAAATCTCTAACTTCAAGTTCTTAAGAGTATTGAATTAAATTGTTGGACTCTCAGTTGGTGTCCAGAGAATGAATAGAATTTTGGTGTCAGAATTTTCAGAATTGGTGCTGAAAAAAAAAAAAAAACACATTTAGAATTAGAACTCGGGAGCATGTATTAAAAATCTGCTTATAATTTTACTGCCTGTAAACAAGACAAGATCATATTTGTCTTGGCTACCCTTTTATCTCCAGCACCTAGCAGAGTGCCCGGCACACTGCTCAATATGCACTTGGAGAATATGTAAACAGAATGTCTGCTTCTGGAATACTGAAATTCTAAACTCTTATCTGGGAGAAAAGCTGGTCATGGGTCTGCTTCTGATAAAACACTGAAAGTTGACGACACAAAAAGAGTAAAGTAACTGGCCCAGGTTTCACTATGTGATGTGAAGCCTGGTTATAGGATAGTGTGGAACAGAAGAAGGGGCAAGATGCAGCAAATGTAGTTAGAGTTCAAAGAGGAAGTATAGTGAGTACAGCACAATATAAGGACACAGCCCTAGTACATTATTCACACATTGAACCCCTTGTGTTGTCAAGTTCTGTTTCCCCAAAAGCTATCAGGCAGGAGAGTTCAAACTCTGCTCCACTGCCTGTTTTTAATGGACATCATTACCCTAAGTGCATGTCTGAAGACATGAATGGTGTGACTCTACTTTGTGTACTACCAGATATGAAAAATTGTGCTCTATGTGTATAATATAAATTGTATCACATTCCGCTGTCACATATAACAAATCAGAATAAATAAAAAAATTGCAAAATAAAAAAAATGCTATAAAAATAAATTAAAATTGTCTAATCCATTAATCACTCTGAAGGCAATGAAAAACTTCTCAGGGAACACCACAGCATCAAGATTTTTAAAGAAAGTTATCAAATTGAGAAAACCACATACAGTGCACCCATGTTGGCCACCTTGTCCATCATCAGCACTATAGAAGTGGTGAGTATACTCTTGTGCATACAGGTACTCATAACATTTGTTAAGTACTCATCTGTACTTGCTGACCTCTTACTCTGTCAAAGGTTCTTAAAAGTACACTCATGTGTATATCCTCTCTGTTCAGCTCGTTTCAAGGTTTTTAAAAGGAGAACATGTCTTCTTGGTTTTTGGAACTGAGCAGAGAGGAGAGGTCCTTCAAACACTAAATAGGACTTAACAGAGGACAGTCAGGTAAATCTGTTGAGAGTGATATGGAGCCAGAAGAAAATGAGCCCAGGACCAAAAGACATTGGCAAGAAAAGACCATGTGCACCTTGCCACTGAAACGAGTCTTACCTGTGATGGGGTTATCCTTCCCTTTTTAATTTCAGATGAATTCTCACTTGGTTTTCCTACTTGTTTACTTGAGTTGCATTTGTAGCACGTCCATCGTGTTTGGCCCTCAATTTCGATGGTGCATTCTTTGTTTTGTAGACAGAATGAATGATACAAATGGCCACAGCTGCAAAATGAAGGTAACCAACTCACACTTTCCATTGTCATAAGTCCATAAAGTATGACAGAGTGTACTTATATACAATAAAGGCTCTAACAATCTGGAATGTACTGATGCTGGTACAGGACAAGAAATAGGAAAAGGAATGTATTCACTGTTGTCCTCTCTTTTTAAAAATCCTAACAAACATATCTGTATCCTTAAGTGAGTAGGAATAGAATCATAGTTCTCATGGAGGATAAGCTGAACTTCTGTTCATTTCTTAAACTATGAAATTCTGACCGTATTTTCAGGTTAAAAAAGGACAAGCAGAAAAAATCATAATGACACAAGTAGCTTGATAACACCATGAGTGGTCTGTCTCACTGAACTCAAGATAAGAGTTAAGATTAAACACTGACAAAAAAACTCATTGCTTGCAGTATTTCTATGAAGGCGTTCCAAAAGAACTTTTAGTACCAAAAGGGCTTTTGGAAGGTGAGCACTGATTATGCCTCTTAATCATCCTTGGCCTTTCTCCAACCTGAAATGTTGAACTATCCCAGAAGTCAATCCTTTTCTCTTCTGTAGTCTTTACACTCTTTCTCTTCTCTACACTTAAAAAAAAAAAAAAAACATATATAACCTGTTTCCTGTACACTCTTCCTTACCCCACCTACTGTTGCTCCTATAGTGATTACTTCTAGTTCCAAAACTTTAAAATATCACCTAGAAGTTCATGACTACCACATTTATGCCTTCAGCTCAGACCTCTTCCCTAAACCCTACCTGTCTGACTCCTCAAGAACTCTGTTTTGGATGTCTAATGCTATCTTAAATTTAACATGTTCAAAACCAAAATCCTGATTTCCACCTTACTCCATCTCCACTGAATACTTTCATCCAACTTACATTCTTGCAGTTTTTCAGGCCAAGAAGTTTGGAGTGATCTATTCTTTCTTTCACACTACACATTTAATTTATAAGCAAATTCTATCAGCTCTACCTTCACAACATGTCCAGAATCCTCCCACTTCTGAACTTTTTGTTATTGCCATCCTTCTCCCACATGGACTATCGCAAATGCATGACTAGTCCCCTTGCATTCCCTCTTGACTTTCTATAGCTCCTTCTCAACACAGAAATCAAACTGACCCAGAAGACCTATCCTCAAAACCACCCAGTGAGCTGGGCATGGTGGCACACACCTGTAATCCTAATGGCTCAGGAGGCTGAGGCAGGAGGATTGCAAGTTTAAAGCCAGCCTCAGCAACTTAGTGGGGCCCTAAGCATCTTAGTGAGACCCTGTCTCAAAATTTAAAAAAATTTAAAAAGGGCTGGGGATATGGCTCAGTGGTAAAGCACCCCTGGGTTCAATCCCTGGTACAAAAAACAAACAAAAACCAAAACAATCCAATCCAACAAACCCACCCAGTGGGTTCTCATCTCAGAGAAGCCTACTTCTCATAATAACCCAGATTCGGCCTCTGCTTCTCCTTTGAAGTCCTCTTTTGTCATCCTCTCATTCCTTTCTTCTGCTCAAGTCCAGAGCCTACTCACTCACTACCGCTCAAGTGTGCCAGCAATGATGCTGTCTCACAGTCTCCACACTCATTGGTCCTCTCTGCTGGGGATACTCTCCCCCGAAGTTCCATGGTTACTTCCTTAGGTCTCTAAATGTCACTAGACAGCAAGGCTTTTCCTGACTAGTCTTTATAAATTAGAAATAGTTCCCAATAATCTTTCCTCTATACTAAGTTTTATTTTTATTAATATAATTATTAATCAAATTTTTAATAATTTTTCTAAATTATATGTTTTTAAGTTACTTTAACAGTGAGACACGAGGCATTCCCTGACCACTCCACAAAATGTCCACATCTTGTATCCTCTTGTCCCTGAAGGAACCTTGAATCATCTTGTCCCTCAATTTGTTTTACTTTTTTCCATAGTAGTTACCACCATCTGGGATTTCACTTATTTGTTTTTATCTGCCCCTGCTACTAGAACACAAACTTCTTAAGGGCAGTTCTTTTGCTTTCTTCATGCTGTCCCCTATTCCCTTGAACTGTACCTGCTATATAGTAGGTGCTCAATAAATATGTTGAATGAATGGGTTCTTTGTGAGGTGCTATTTTCTCTTCTAACCTCCAAATCTACCAATCCTCCTGCATAGCTAACACTGATATAGTACTTACTCATGCAAGGAACTGTTCATAGTACCTTATATAATTTTCTCATTTAATTTTCCAAAGCCCTACCATCTCAATTGATAAGAAAACCAATATACAAAAAGATTAATTAATTTGTTAAAGGATCATAGCTCGGATTTGGTTGGCATAGTCAGGATTTAAACTTAAGAAGTTTGGCTCCAGAATCCACATTATGTTGTCTCTATTCATGTATTTTAGATGAACTGTTTTTGCTCCTGAGACTAACCCCTGCACTTCTGTACTAGACTTCTTCTTTCTTTGTATTGTGGCTTAAATATCATTTACATGCTAATGATTCCTAAATTTGTATTACTAGCCCAACATGTCTTCTGATTTATGACTAGAATCTGTCTATCGGACAATTCTACATGGATGTCAAAGGGTCATATCAAACCTAACATCTATAAGGTCAAATGCTGGATTTCCCCACTTCCTTATACTTGTTCCTCCTGTCTCAGGCAAGGGTACCATATTCACCCAGTTACTAAGGCTAAAGACCTCATTTTCTCCCCATACCCCATATCAAATACACCAGCATGTTAGCCCTGCCCTTAAAATATGTCCTGAATTCAAACACCTCTCAGCACCTTCACTCCTACCTCTCAGCACCTTCACTCCTACCTCTCATTCTGCTCCAATGTAACCTTAAGAGATGCCTCTCTTCACTGTGCTTTCTTAAGACAGAACTCTTAACCAGAACACTTCTTCTTTCCATCCCCCTGCCTTGTGTTTCATTTTTCTTCATTGCTTGGTATTTATTTACTGTCTGAGCACCCTAACTTCTACCTCGCCCCACTCCCATGCAGAACATAAACAAGGTCTGTGAGGACAAGAACTTTGCCTGTCCTGTTCACTGCCTGAGTGACACATGAATTCCTGCCTGGCTATACCACACATGTACACACACCAGACAGTAATCCTTTCTCTTACCTAAAGACAATAATTTCATCAGCCATTTCTTGGCGTCTCTTATACTGTTGCAAACATATAGAGCAATAATCCTGTTTGGGATTCAATCCTCTAGTGACAGAAGCTCTCAGGTTACACAATGACCAGTGGAGATCTTGGTTTAGAAGGCTGGTTGTTGTTTCAAGCAGGGTCTGTGAAAGACCAAAACAAAAAACAAACAAGGTTATCAAATGAAAGGTAGAGAAGAATGGAGAATAGAACTTGTTTAGTTTTCAACTACAAACAACTGAAACTGGAAGGATAAAATTGATGAGACAAACATCAAAACCCCCAAAACTCAAGTAGTTAATGTGCAGTATAACAAGGCTCAAGTCTGTCACTAATTCCTACTGAGAAATGTGTATTCTGCCATTCTGTGGTTTAATTCAGTTTAATTTAATTGATGGCTTTCAAACAACTAGATAAGCTCAAATCTATTTATTACATTTATATAATAACTTCTGTCTTGATAGCTCAGGCTATTGTAACAAAGAACAGTCTGAATTGCTGTTTTTTTATCGAAACTGCATTCACGGCAATGTTTCAAATAACCTTTCGCTGAGAAAGCTAACGGTCATTACTCAGTTTTCATCTCCCTTGGGCAGGGATCACATTTTCCTGATCAGCACTCATAAATCATTGTGATCCACTCAAAAGACTCTGACATTGTCAGTAAGTTACATAAAGAATTCTCACAATTATCACATTAAGTCATCTTAAGGCTCTTGTGCTTATAAAGTATTGTTTCCATACTAAACTAATTCTCAACATTCATTTTTTATCATTTGGATATACAGCTGGATTTTTTTTGTTTATTGATTTTATTTTTTTTAAATACACAAAAGTGGAATGCATTACAATTCTTATTACACATACAGAGCAAATTTTTCATATTTTTGTATATAAAGTATGTTCATGCCAATTTATATCTTTATACTGCTCATCATCTGTAGCAACCAGAGAAATGCAAATCAAAATTACTCGAAGATACACCTCACTCCAGTCAGAATGGCAGCTATTATGAAGACAAACAACAATAAGTGTTGGTAAGGATGTGGGGAAAAAGGTACACTCATACACTGCTGGTGGGACTGCAAATTGGTGAGGCAAATTTGGAAAACAGTATGGAGATTCCTTGGAAATCTGGGAATGGAACCACCATTTGACTCAGCTATCCCTCTCCTTGGATTATACCCAAAGGACTTAAAAACAGCATACTACAGGGACACAGACACATCAATGTTTACAGCACAACTCACAATAGCTAAACTGTGGAGCCAATCCAGATGCCTTTCAGTGGATGAATGGATAAAAAAAAAAATGTGGCATATATACACAATGGAATTTTACTCAGCTGGATTCTTTTTTGTCAACCCAAAGTGGAAGATGGAACTAGGTACTGTCCGCCCTCCTTGCTATAAAACTTAGCTTTTTAAATTGCAATATAAAACTTTTAGTTTTAATTACCTAACTATCCTAGTTCTTTCCAATCAATGCCATCATTTTCTCTTCTTCTATAGCTCTGCAATTGGCAAAAATTTTCCACCTTGTACTCAGCTTTACTTTACTTTTCTTCTGCTACCCTGGTCTCTGTGCCTACAGGGGTATCAAACTTCACTGGCTTATGCCTAGCAAAGCTGCAAGTTTTACAACATCTAAGAAAAACTCTATCTCCCAAATTATTCTTTTGCTTCTCTCTCATATTCTTAGGGGGGAAAAAAAAAGCTGTAACATACCTAAATGGAACTTTTCCTAAGAAAAATACATGTCCACCAAGCTGGTTCTTAACTGAGAATTAAAGCTACAAGAAATTGAAAGTTAATGGAAGACTAATGACCATTTTTGGCTAGTGGCAATGATGTGTTTCAAAATACTAAAAATAACTCATTTAATTTAATTTTATTTTGTATATATATATATATATATATATATATATATATATATATATACACACACACACACACACACACACACACATATATATATATATATATATATATATATATATATACACACACACACACACACACACACTGACCACCCTTTTCATGAGTTATAGCTTTATCACCAATTATTTTTCCAGAAAGATTTTTGTAATCTCATTTTGAAAGGTAGGTATTAGTCTGTCAATCAATCAAAAACAATTCTGAATTAGATGCATTTCCATATTTTAGAATAAGTATATACATGTAAATTAAGGTCAAGAGAAATTTAAAAATAGGGGGAAAATATACACTTATCTTGATTTACCTTACTTTCAGTAAAGAGATGGCAATTTTTTAAGGAAAAAAATGGAGGCAAAGGAGGAAAAAAAGAGAAAATTATAAAAATAGCTTTTGTTCTACCTTAATCAACACAAAAAAGCAATAGAAGACAGGAAATAATTAAAATTAGAGCTGAAATCAATGAAATTGAAACAATTGAAAAAACTGACAAAGCAAAAAGTTAGCTCTTTGAAAAAATAAATAAAGTTGGCAACCCTTAGCCATGCTAATGAAGAAAAGGAGAGAGAAAACTCAAATTACTAACATATGTGATGAAAAAGGTACACTTATCTCAATTTACCTTACTTTCAGTAAAGAGATGGCAATTTTTAAAGAAAAAATATGGAGGCAAAGGAGGAAAAAAAGAAAATTATAAAAATAGCTTTTTTTCTACCTTAGGGCATACTCAGATAATAGAAAGTGATTTACTTACTTGTTCATAGTTAAAGGTATCTAACATTCCCAGAATAAGACCCTGGATTTCTCCAAGTTTTCCTTTTCCATATACTGGATCCTAATTAGAAAAACATATAATTGTTATGATTCTTGGTATTTTAAAATTACTTTAAAATATAAAATACCTGAAAAAAACCCAAATATACTCAAATACACACACACACACACATATATAATATTTTTATTTTTTAGGTGTAGATGGACACAACACAATGCCTTTTATTTTTATGTGGTGCTGAGGTGATACCCGGGTCCCGCCCGTGCTAGGCGAACGCTCTACCGCTGAGCCACAACACCAGCCCCTCAAGTATATTTTTTACAGCCACAAGATATTCATTCTTTCATGAATCTTCACTGGAAACGTCCATTAGTTTTCATTTGAACATCTCAAATACTTTGGAAAAATAAATGTTAAATGATCTAATCCCCTTTCTTAATAATCTTTTTTACAAAACTTATTGTTGTTTGTTTTCATAATAGCTGCCATTCTGACAGGAGTGAGATAAAATTTTAGTGTAGTTTTGATTTGCATTTCTCTAATTGCTAGAGATGATGAGCATTTTTTCATATATTTGTTGACTGATTGTATATCCTCTTCTGAGAAGTGTCTGTTTAGGTCCTTGGTCCATTTATTGATTGAGTTATTTTTTTGTTTAGCTTTTTGAGTTCTTTATATATCCTAGAGATTAGTGCTCTATCTGATGTGCAAGTGGTAAAAATTTGCTCCCAAGATGTAGGCTCTCTATTCAGTTCACTAATTGTTTCTTTTGCTGAGAAGAAGCTTTTTAGTTTGAATCCATCCCATTTATTGATTCTTGGTTTTGTCTTCTTTAATTTCTTTCTTTAGCATTCTGTGGTTTTTAGAGATCTTTCACCTCTTTCATTAGGTTGATTCCTAAGTATTTTATTTTTTTGGAGGCTATTGTAAATGGGTAATTTTCCTCATTTCCTTTTCGGAGGATTTGTCACTGATGTACAGAAAACTCTTTGGATTTATGGGTGTTGATTTTGTACCCTGCTACTTTGCTGAATTCATTTACTAATTCTAGAAGTTTTCTGGTGGAATTTCTCTAGGTATAGAATCATATCATCAGCAAATAGTGCTAGTTTGATTTCTTCTTTTCTTATCTGTATACCTTTGATTTCCTTCATCTAGTTGCTCTGGCCAGTGTTTCAAGAATTATGTTAAATAGAAATGGTGAGAGAAGGCATCCCTGTCTTGTTCCAGTTTTTAGAGGGAATGCTTTCAACTTTTCTCCATTTAGAATGATGTTGGCCTGGGGCTTAGCATAGATAGCTTTTATAATATTGAGATGTGCTCCTATTATCCCTGTTTTTTTCTAGTGTTTTGAACATGAAAGGGTGCGGCACGTATCTTATTGAATGCTTTTTCTGCATCTATTGAGATGATCGTATGACTCTTATCTTTAAGTCTATTGATGTAATGAATTACATTTATTGATTTCCATATGTTGAACCAACCTTGCATCCCTGGAGTGAATCCCATTTGATCATGATCTACTATCTTTTTGGCATGTTTCTGTATTCAATTTGCCAGAATTTTTGCATCTATGTTCATTAGAGATATGGGTCTGAAGTTCTCTTTCTTTCAATGTCTTTGCCTGCCTTTGGAAGGAATCAGGATGATATTGGCCTCACAGAATGAGTTTGGAAGTGCTCCCTCTTTTTCTATTTCCTGAAATTTTTCTTTTTCCTAAAATAAATTGAAGAGTACTGGTATTAGTTCTTCTTTAAAGGTCTTGTAGAATTTGGTTGTGTATCCATCTGGTGCTGGGCTTTTCTTGGTTGGTAGGCTTCTGATGACATTTTCTATTTCATTGCTTGAAAGTGATCTGTTTAAATTGTGTATATCATTCTGATTCAATTTGGGCAAATCATATGACTCTAGAAATTTGTCAATGTCTTTGATATTTTCTATTTTATTGGAGTACAAATTTTCAAAATAATTTCTAATTACCGTCTGTATTTCTGTAGTGTCTGCTGTGACATTACCTTTTTCATCACATATGTTAGTAATTTGAGTTTTCTCTCTCCTTTTCTTCATTAGCATGGCTAAGGGTTGTCAACTTTATTTATTTTTTCAAAGAACTAACTTTTTGCTTTGTCAATTTTTTCAATTTCATTGACTTCAGCTCTAATTTTAATTATTTCCTGTCTTCTATTGCTTTTTGTGTTGATTTGTTCTTTTTCTAGGGCTTTGAGATGTAGTTAGGTCATCTATTTGTTGACTTTTTCTTCTTTTAAGAAATGAACTCCATGCAATAAGCTTTCCTCTTAGCACTGCCTTCATAGTGTCCCAGAGATTTCAATACATTTTATTTGTGTTCTCATTCACCTCTAAGAATTTTTAATCTCCTCCTAGATGTCTTTTGCAACTCATTGTTCATTCAGTAGCATATTATTTAGTCTCTAGGTATTAGAGTAGCTTTTAAAAAAATTTTATCATTGATTTCTAATTTCTTTCCATTATGATCTGATAGAATGCAGGGTAGTATCTCTACATTTTTATATTTGCTAAGAGATGCTTTGTGGCATGATATATGGTCTATTTTAGAAAAGGATCTATGTGCTGCTGACAAGAAAGTATACTCACTCATTGAAGGATGAAATATTCTATATATGTCAGTTAAGTCTAAGTTATTGATTGTATTATTGAGTTCTATAGTTTCTTTGTTCAGCTTTTGTTTGGAAGATCTATCCAGTGGTGAAAGAGGTGTGTTAAAGTCACCCAAAATAATTGTGTTGTGGTCTACTTGACTCTTGAACTTGAGAAGAATTTGTTTGATGAACATAGATGCTCCATTGTTTGGGGCATATATATTTATAACTGTTAAGTCTTGTTGGTATATGGTTCCCTTGAGCAATATGAAATGTTCTTCTTTATGCCTTTTGATTAACTTTAGCTTGAAGTCTACTTTATTTGATAAGAGGATGGAAATCCCTACTTGCTTCTGCAGTCCATGTGAGTGGTATGATTTTTCTCAACCTTTCACCTTCAGTCTGTGGATGTCTCTTCCTATGAGATGAGTCTTCTGGAGGCAGTATATTGTTGGGTCTTTTTTTTTTTTTTTGATCCAATCTGCTAGCCTATGTCTTTTGATTGGTGAGTTTAGGCCATTAACACCAGGGTTATTATTGAGACATGATTTGTATTCCCAGTCATTTTTGTTTATTTTTGCTATTTAACTTGACATGGTTTCTCCTTTGATTAGTTCTTCCTTTAGTTTAATACCTCCCTCGCTGATTTTCATTGTTGTTTTTCAATTCCTCTCCATGGAATATTTTGCTGAGGATGTTCTGTAGTGCAGGCTTTCTAGTTGGAAATTCTTTTAACTTTTGTTTAGCATGGAAGGTTTCTTATTTCATCATCAAATCTAAAGCTTACTTTTGGTGGATATGAGATTCTTGGTTGGCATCCATTTTCTTTCAGAGCCTGATAGATGTTGTTCTACGGTCTTCTAGCTTTCAGGGTCTGGTTTAAAACATCTGCATGTAACCTAATTGTTTTCCCCCTATATGTAATCTGATTCCTTTCTCTTGTGGCTTTTAATATTCTCTGTATTCTGTATGTTAAGCATTTTCATTATAATGTGTCTTGGTGTGGATCTGTTGTGATTTTATACATTTGGTGTTCTGTAGCCTCTTGAATCTGGTTTTCCAATCTATTCTTCATGTTTGGAAAATTTTCTGATTATTTCATTGTTCATTCCTTTGATTTGGCCCTCTATGCCTTCCTCTATCCCAATAACTCTTAAATTTGGTCTTTTTATGCTATCCCATATATCTTAAATGTTCTGTTCCTGGTTTCTTACCATTTTCCCTGTGTGGTCTACATTATTTTTGAGATTATATATTTTGTCCTCATTGTCTGATGTCCTGTCTTCCAAGTGGTCTATTCTGATGGTGATGCTTTCAATAGAACTTTTAATTTGATTTATTGTTTCTTTTATTTCAAGGATTTTTTTCCAGAACCTCTATCTCCCTATGGAAGTAATTTTTGCTTCCTGTATTTGTTTATGTAGCTCTTTGTCAAAATGATCTTTTGCTGCCTGTATTTGCTCGCTGATATCATCCTTTAATTCACAGAATATTTTAATTATGTACATCCTGAACTCCTCCTCTGTAATTTCTTCTGATGTGCTGGCCATGGATTCTAATAATGTATTATCTTGATTTGTTTGGGGCACTTTCCTTCCTTGTATTTTCATGTTGCTTGTGTTTCTTCCCTTCTAGTACTGTGGATCCGAGGTGTTTTTGTTTTTATCCTATAGGTTTATAGTGTTTCTGTAGGGTTCTAATACCTCTCCTTTGAGGGGAAGGACAATGTTAACAGATCCCAATACAAACAATATACAGCCTTAAAAACAATTAGTTGCTATTAAGACATTTACAGTTTGGTCACAATGTACAGAAATGATGAATTCAATTATTATCTATAATACAATCAGTAGGTTTGTAAAGGGTTTATAGTTTCTGATGGTAAACAAAGAACTAGGGGTGAGGTGTAGGATGATATGCTGAGGAGGTAGAAGGTAAAGATATAGAATTATTATATCTTAGGAAATGTGGAAGAGAAATCTAAAGAAGAAGGTTAGTAGCAGAATAGAGAGGAAGTAATTTTGGGTAGACAAGTAAGTGGGAAGACAGTAGAGTACATAAAACAAACAGATAAGCTGGGGTTGTGGCTGGGTGGTAGAGCGCTTGCCTAGTGTGTGCAAGGCCCTGGGTTCGATCCTCAGCACCACATAAAAATAAATAAAACAAAGGTATAAAAAAAAAATTAAAAAACCCCAGATATATATTAAGAAAAACAAAAATGTTAAAATAGTAAAAATTGGAAGGAAAAAAAAAGAATATACAACACAACTGTAATATACTATTCAGATGTCCCAGACCTCAAAATCCTAATTCACCTAAAGTACTTGGTTTCACGTAAGTTGGGGATGTGAGGGCGGGAAAATAGGAAATGAGAAGAAAAAAAAAATCTCAAAGGAAGAAACAAGAATTGTTTTGGTTGAAGATCAGTATCTTTCTTGCTTCCCTTCTCATCCAATAGATGGGTCATCTGTTGTTAGCTGGTATCTCTGCCCTCAGGATGGTGAAGGTAACCACAGTGTCACCGTACTGGGGTAATGGCTGCTGGGAATAAGGGGGAGTTGAAAACTGGGTACCTGGCCAGCTGGAGTTCCAAACTGGGAGTTGCCCCCACTAAAGATGGTGATGACTCTGACCCAAGATGGAGGTGCCTGCTTTCAACAATGGGGTGTCGGGTCGAGTGATGGCATTGGATGTGGATGATGTGTTCAGTCAGAGCTTTGTGGCATGCAGTGTGTGGTTTTGGCTGTCTTCAGAGCCTGTATGAAGTTCCCAGATGCAGGCACGCTATGGTGTGCAGGAGTATATCTCTGTTGCTTTCAGAGTCCCAAGATGGAGGTGACTGGGGAGCCCCATGTTGGTAGGGGGGGAGTGGTGGCCGGAGTTCCTGCGCCTGGGTAGCTGCTATTGTCCTGTGTGGGAGTGGTGTCTGGGATTTCTGTTCAGGTGGTGGCTGAAAGTTCTGTGTGGGTGCTGATGCCTATAGTCCTGCTCGGGCACCCAGTAGTCCTGCATGGGCGTGTAGTTGGGAAACCTACTCTGCCGCTAAGGCTTAGAGCCCTGCACGGGCACAGTGGCCGTGATTCCTGCCTGGGAGTAGGAATATCACTCGCAGAGAAACAGTATTCTCACTGCTTGAGTCCCAGGTCACGGACTGACACAGAATGCTGCCTCCCTTTGGCCTGCTATCTTGGATCCCTCTGTTTGTATTCTTGGTAACTTCCATTCTGACTGATGTGAGATGAAATCTTAGAGTAGTTTTGATTTGCATTTCTCTAATTGATAGAGATGTTGAACATTTTTTCATATATTTGTTGATCGAATGTATATCTTCTTCTGATAAGTGTGTGAACTGCCATACTACCCAAGCCCTGCACAGATTCAATGTAATTCCAATTAAAATCCCATCATCATTTCTTACAGAAATATAAAAAGCAATCATGAAGTTCATTTGGAAAAATAAGAGACCCAGAATAGTCAAACTAATCCTCAGCAAGAAGAGTAAAGCAGGAGGCATTGCAATATCAGACCTTAAACTATACTACAAAGCTATAGTAACAAAAACAGCATGGTATTGGCACCAAAATAGACATATAGACCAATGGTACAGAATAGAAAACATGGAGACAAACTCACATAAATACAGTTATCTCATATTAAACAAAGGCGCCAAAACCATACACTGGAGAAAAGATAGCCTCTTTAGCAAATGGTGCTGGGAGAACTGGATATCCATATGCAGCAAAATAAAAATAAACCCCTATCTTTCACTATGCACAAAATTCAACTCAAAGTAGATCAAGGACCTAGAAATTAGTTCAAAGACCCTGCACCTAATAGAGGAAAAAGTAGGCCCAAATGTTCATCACATAAGATTAGGCCCCAACTTCCTTAACAAGGCTCCTAAAATGCAAGAAATAAAATCAAGAATTAATAAATGGGATGGACTCAAATTAAAAAGCTTCTTCCCAGCAAAAGAAACAATCAATGAGGTGAAGAGAGAGACTACATTTTGGGAGCAAGTTTTTGCCACATGCATGTCAGAGTGCTAATCTCCAGGATATATAAAGAACTCAAAAAATTTAACACCAAAAATACCCAAACAATCCAACCAATCTTCTCTCCACTGCTGCTGACTTGAGGTATGCCAAATAATCTGGAAAATGCAACCTCCAAATCCTCTCCCACCAAAACAAAAACAAAACTGAAATCCAACCACCCAGAGATAAGCACTGTTGATATTTTAATGTATACTTATCAGTCTTGTTTCTAGAGGAGAGAAAGGGTGAGAATGAGAGATAAATTTCCCAGCATACAAAATTTGCATATTTCAAATACAGTACTTTTATATCTGTTTTTTTTTCCTTACTGTACTGATATATCCTGAACATTATCCGGTGTAGTTTCTAACTGAGGTTGGTTTTCAGTACTCTGAGTTTGGCTAGATAAGAATGAAGCTGTCTCCCATAGGATCCTCTATCCTCCTAGCTGCTGTAGTTGTGCTGAAGAAATGGAAGGTACAAAAGAACTGTGTGTTTGTGTACCAATTAACAAATTAAAAAGTTTAGGCTTGAATAGATCATGTAAAGCTTAATAGAAAAACTTTCTAGAAATCATTATCTCTAAGCCAAAGATACCTGTTCAGAATGTGGAGACCACTTACAAAAGGCAAGAATGTGAATATTTCACACTGGTCCTTTACTAGAAAAGCACCTCAGGTTATATACCTACCAGACAATTTCCTCATTTTATTTTCCTTACATAAAAACAGAATTATGTTAATGCTTTCATCATTACTTAATTATGATTTAGTCAATATTTCAATAAATACACTTGTTTCTTAGTCAAAAGGTCCATGGATAGTGTAATATTTTATCTACAATAATATTTGTATCCAATATGTTAAGGTAGTTCTGGCATGTGTTTATGACAAGGGTGACTTGGAGAATAAAGATGTCTTAAAAGGTTAACTTCTGGGAAATAGAAGAAATCTTTATAGGTCATTTCTATATTTACATCAGTATATTCTACTTTAATATACATAATTTAAAAGCAAAACCATGAAAACTACCTCATGCTGGGACAACATATAAATTATAGAATGCAAAAGTGAGCTCAAGGCTTCTAGCACAGCATGTACACAATCCACTAGCACTTCAAATTATTTTCCAAAGATGTCAGCTGAATTCTTCAGCAATGAGTAACTACTGAGGCTTTCTTAAACTTGTTTGTAAACTATGAAAAAAGAGGACATTTGGTACACATAAAATTTTCCAAAAGTGCACTAAAGAAATGATTACCACTTTTTTTCTTATTGCTTTCTGGCATTTACTGTATCGTGTGTGTATATGATTTGTTTTAAAATGAAAATCTTTACTAATTGAGCATAATTTTAAAATATAAATGATGCTCTATGCAGGAGAGTATATAAATCACTTGCTTGCTTTAATTCCTGCAGTAAGAAACTCATAAATAGCTTCTTAAGAACCAAAAATTACTTTTGCTATTGAGTGAAGACTATATCTAAATATATGACATAATATATATATGGGTCCCTTAAAAACACTCCCTCACTTATCAACTAACATTCATTAGAAAAGTCTGTACAATTCAGGTCTGAGGCATCAGTTTGAATAAAATCTGGAGGTCAAGAAGATCTCAAAAACCTCTTATAATTTGACATCATGTGACTTTTTATTTTGGAAAAATGGATTTTTTTCAGTTGAGTCAGAGAAACTGTACATCTAAATAACTGCCATTCTCTATTTTCTGAGCTAAGAGGTAGTGTATATACGTAGTTTCTTTTTATTTTTAAGCAACACTCTATCATTATGGGTATACCATAAGTGCTTATTCATTTGACTGTTTTACACTATTTCTAGTTGTGGGTTATTAGATATGAATATGCTATGAAAACTTGTATACAAGTTTTTGGATATATGCTTTTATTTACATAAAAGTTTAATAGCTGAATCATATGGTAAGTATTAACTTACTAAAGATGGGCACAGTGCTTACCAGTAGGGCACACTTCATTTCCTGTTTTTCAAGAATCACTGTCATTTATTGTATGATATTCACTATTTTTGTTTTTGAAAATCACCATTTCATATATTTTGTCCAGTTTGGGGTTGTTTCAAGAAGAACAGCAATTTGGCATCTGTTTTTCCATCTTTGCCAGAATAATTCCTTCATCCTTGATTTTATGCATTTTAGAAATAGTTACTTAGTACCTATTATATGCAAGATGCCTCTGTGCTAAGGTTCTGGTGATAGACCAATAGTCAAAGTGTAGTTTTACCTTTCAAGGTCCATATAATCTAATAGGAAATAAAAATAAGTAAATGAGCCTGACTCAGACATTTCTTAGAACTCCATCATTGGCCTTCTGTTTTCCTTGCTAACCCATTTTCTCATAAAATTCGTCCAGTTTCAAGTATTTAACTACTATATCTATGTTGATGACTTCCACGTATACATCTCCACTTCTTGCCTCTTCTGCTAAACTTCAGTCTTATACTCTCCTACTACTGTTGGCCATATGGACATGAAATCGGGAGCTTAACTAGGTTCTTTGTTATATCCTTATATTTTTGTGTGTCCTCCTACAACAGCCGAAGTCCAGTGAATTCTATCACCCAAATGATTTCAAAGTCTACCTTCTCTCCTCCATTCTTTGTAATCCAATTCCCAAACTCTGAGTACCTACCACCTTCTAGATATCTTTAGGTCTTTAGTCTTAATCCCTTCTAATTCATCTTGTATAATGCATACTGAGTGATCTTTCTTTCTTTTTTTTATATATATTTATTTATTTAGTTAGTTCTCGGCGGACACAACATCTTTGTTTGTATGTGGCGCTGAGGATCGAACCCGGGCCGCAAGCATGACTGCACGCATGACAGGCGATCGCGCTACTGCCCGAGCCACATCCCCAGCCCCAGCCACATCCCCAGCCCCAAGAGTGATCTTTCTAAAGAGAAACCTCATTCTATCATTTCTTTGCTTAAAATCTTGATGACAACCTACTGAATTCAGAATAAAATCCGAAGTCCTTATCATGGTTCACAAAGCAATTAAGGTCACAGTCTCTGCCTATCTCTGCAAATTTCAGTTCCATGATTATTCTTTATTCTTGTCCTATGTGCCAAGCATACTTAAACAATTACAACTTCCCCATGTTTTCTCCTCAAAGTTTTTATAATGTAGTTCTCTCTGCTTAGAATAATCTCTGTTCTTTCTCTGATTCCTTTAGGCTCTTAAAAGACCTCTTTTCTTCCAGGATAACTTTTCAAATCCTCTGGTCTGTTTCAGTTATACAGTTTTACTAGTACTTATTTGGTTATATATATTCAGAAATTCAATTCAGTCTAACTGATTCAAAAAAGATAATTTTTGTAAAGGCATTATTGTGGTTCAAGTTTAAGCAAAGGAATGCAAGTAAGTCTTAAGAACTAGAATGAGGTACTAAGGTCATCAAGATCTTCTCCTGGTAATGTCTCCTCTGCTGGTTTGTGTGTTTTGAATCTTTTTTATACACCTGTTCATTCTCTTCTTTGTGTCTGTTTCATTCTTCTCTCTGGTGATTATCCTTTTTTCAACATTCCAGTCCATATAACAGAAAAGAAATTACTTGTTGGTTCCTGAAATTTGTACCCTAAATAATCCAGAAACCCCCAAAGAGACTTAGGTATCTTTCTCAAGTTCAGTTCTAAAAAGGACTCTGATTGGCTACACTGAAATCAGCTAGTTGGAACCAGGAGACAGGGTCACACTTTCCCATGGCTGCTCCTGGTCTTGTCATGTGGAGTGAGTGTAGAGATACTGATATGGCAGTTTTCCATGGCAGTTACAAGGAATTTAGAGCAGAAAATCCTTAAAGGTGAACACTATTACTCGCTTAGAACCCTATGAATAGATGTATCAAAACATTCCCTGTCTCTTATAAAAGCTCCTGTGGGGTAAGAACTATGCCTTTCATCTATCTGTGTAATGAATAGACAAAGAAAAATATAATTAAAAAATTAATGACTAGCTCCTTTAAAGAGCAGAGACCAAAACAAATAAGTTTCAGTGATGTAACAGAAAAGAACATGAATTAGGATTGGTGGTAGTCCAGGAACTGCCACTAAAGATAGGCTGATATTTAACTTCTCTATATTCTAGTTTTCTCCTTTGTCAGCAGGAACTGTTATAGTAGTTCCATCTACCTCAAGATTGTGGTGTGCTTCATATGAGATATCTGAAAAAGTACTTTGAAAACTTCTTTAACCTATGGTAAGATAAATGAGGTAAAACAGAAATAACATCTTTCCTGATTAGTGAGGAGTTAACAGCCACTAAAAGTAAGAAAATGATTATAATAAAAGTCAGTATAATTCAAATTAAAGTGGAGATTTTCAGATATTAAAAGGCTTAAAAGATGCAAACCTTGAAATACAAAATTTTACTTTTGTTAAAATTTATGTATGGTAATATGTGGTTAGAGCTCTCCATAAAGCAAAATATATACACTGAGCTAGATACAGTGGTAAATGCCTGCAATCCCAGCAGCTTGGGAGGCTGAGAAAGGAGAACTGCAAGTTCAAGGCCAGCGTTAGCAACTTAGTGAGTCCCTAAGCAACTTACTGAGACTCTGTCTCAAAATAAAAATAAAAAAAGGGGCTGGGGGTGTAGATCAGTGGTTAATTGCCCTTGGGTTAAATTCCTAGTACTCAAAACAAAACAAAAAACAAACAAACAAACAAAAACAATACTGAGAGAGAACCTATTTTTGGCTTTAGAATTTCTTTTCTTCTAAATTTCCTTGGTAAAATACCCTGCCTTGTGGAGATATTACTTTACATGTAATTAAAATTTTTATGATTAATATATTTTTAAATGGATATGAGAAGTTGTCTATATTAAAGAATCATACAGGGGCTGGGGATGTGGCTCAAGTGGTGGCGCGCTCGCCTGGCATGCATGCGGCCCGGGTTCGATCCTCAGCACCACATACAAACACAGATGTTGTGTTCGCCGAAAACTAAAAAATAAATATTAAAAAAAAAAAAAAGAATCATACAATACATTTTTTGTAGTTGTAGATGTTCACAGTATATTTATTTTGTTTACTTAATTTTTTTATGTGGTGCTAGGAATCGAACTCAGTGCCCCACATGTGCTAGGCAAGTGCTGTACCACTGAGTCACAACTTCAGCCTTCAACACTTGATAGTTGCCAAGGATCTGATGAGATATATGTAAATGTATGTTCTTAATGACGGTGTACTATGTGATGACAGAGATTAATAGATGCAGTGGTCTTTATAGAATAAACAAAGAAACACTATAGATACATAATAGACAAAGAAACACTGCCCAGAGGCTTCACACCACATGGGAAGTGGAGCTTGGAGAGTCCTAAAAGAGCTAGGGAGCTGATGGGGACAATATGATTAGATGAAAAATATTTGAAAATTATAAAGACCAATGGCATCATATTACATTTATTTATATATATAGGTGGGCTCTATAACTCAGAAAGTGAGAGAAGACAAAATGGACTCTAAGTATAATTCCTGCTGTTTCTCCAAGAATATTCACAGGTCTTTCTAAAAATATATCTTACTGTATTTTTAGTGTTCTCTTTTTGAATAAGCTGAGAAGATACACGTTTTTTTTTCCCCTGAAGGAAACAGGCAGAAATGATGTATCCTACAAAGATTTAAGACAAAAAGCCAGCTAGAATTTAGAGCTGGAGATGAGAATTGAATATAAAAATAGTTTCACAATGAGTTATAAAATCTAAATAACAACCAATGATCAATAAATGTCTATATTAACAATTTTTAGGTTATCTTTTTTTAACCTGAAAAGTATAATCAGATGGAAATACATAATTTTCTCCTAGTTGACAGAGCAATAGGAAATGTGTGTGCATGAATCCCAAGGGAACAGTGACCTTCTGAAGGCTGCACACCTTAACTGAAGGTCAGTTATAACAGGCACATCCATATCCATGGGATGACAGAAAAGTTTCAAGGATTAATTCAAGTTAGATATTTAGCTAGTTAGAAATTTGGCTGCATTATGCTTGAGACCCTTTTAAATATTAGCCTAATTTACTGGTAAAATATTAGTAGAACCCAATCAACATTTAGTCTCCCACCTCTTTAACTCACCTGTAATATTCTTTGCAAGATTGATGGAAGCGCAATAAATGCTGCCATGCTGTTTAGAACTTGCATGGTCAAAGACTTCAGAGCTGTTGTAACAAAATGTCAATATTAAAGTTAGTTTAGAATAAGTGTTTTCACCTTGAGATTCAGAGGAAAATAGTGGGCTCATATTAGCTTCTTAAAAACTTAGTCAACCAAGTCCAATTTGATATTTTTAGATAAATTGTTGATACACTGAAAAGATAAACTATATAACTAGCACAACAAAAAGAACAAACCTGAAAGATAAGATCGATTCTTAATATGGTTTCATTAAGGAAAAATAACAAGAAATTGAGAAAACATATCATAATGACAATTTCTGTAGATAAAAATTAGGTGATGACAGAGGCGGCTCTGTCACTGTGGTTCTGATGAACTTACCTTCAGAGTGTAGAGGAGGGGCAGTTGAACTGGACAGCTTCTGAGGGGCCATCATTGCCTCTAATAATGGAAACCAGAGTGCCTATAAGGTCAAAGGAAACCAAAGAAAAAACAAAGTCTCTGTTATTTTTGGAATAATGAGTATCAGTATAGTGTTCTGCAGGTTGAAATATACTCTCTGTGTACATTTGTTGGTAAAAGTTAGAAAAAGAAGAGGGAACATTTGATGAGGAAGAGAAAAAACATTAAAAGCAGTGATCAAAGCTAAAAAGATCTTTAGCATGAAGCCTTGGGAAACATAAGGAAGACTTGGAATTGCAATTCTGTTATCTCTAGAGAGGGTAGGATCAAGAAAGCAAGAAAGAGCTTCTGTTAGGTTCTTACCTTCTTTTCTATAAATCTATCACTGAGAAAGCCTGAATAACTTCATGTACCACCAAAAGGACTAAATATCCCCATAGCTACTCTCTTCCACGTTTTCTTCAGCAATGTCAAGCAATAAATGAATAAAGGTTATACAAAGTTTTCTTGTATCAAGAATTATTTGTATTTACTAAGTCTCACAGACCAGGAAATAGCAGTTAATATTATCTCAGTCAGCATTACCAACTTTATCAAGAGATAAACAAATAGATCTACCATTCATTCACTGCTATTCTGTTAAGTACTATATTAAATGCCTTATGTATATTTTGTCATTTTAATCTCATAATAACCTTATGCAGTAGGTTTTATCTTCACTTGAGATAAGAAATTGAAGTTAATAGAAATTAAGTAATTTTCCTAATATTGTACTATAGTAAATCAGCCCTCTGATTCCAAATTCTGTTTTTCCTAAGCTTCAGGAAAATATTTACTATAAAAATCAAGCTAATACATTTTCACAGTTCAAACATGTTTTTTGTTGGATAATAATTTACAAATGTCCTAATCCAGTATCTTAGGAGCAACCAACTGATGCAAACATCCAGGAGACATAAGGAAAAGTCAGTATTGACAGACAAGACAGGTTATTTACAAACGAGGATACACTGTACACCCCCACTGCGGAACTGACTGGCAATGAAGATATGGGAGTGTTTAAGGAAAGGGGAACCTACTAAGGATCCTGCAGACTTTCCCACTGTGTGAAGATCTCCACTAGGAAGGCTTTATCTGCCCCAATAGAGGTTAAGGCCAGGATTTTATACTGTTCATTTTTTACTACATTCATGATAGTTTAATCATACTTACTTTTACTGGCAATTCCCTGTTTTATGTAAATTTTCATTCATTTTAACAGTACTCATGATCTTTTAACCCTGTATTTTATTCTTAATTTCATTAAACTTATCTTTTAAGTTGCCTATTTTAACTCGTTTTTGAGAATATATCATTTATTTCTGTGTATTTTGTGGTCTTCTACAGATTAGGTATATTGTTAGTTTCGGAGCAAGCTGAACACTTGACCCTCACCCATCAGGTTCCTTATGGCTTGTTTGCCTCAAGTCTGAACACTCAATTCCACTCAAGGATGAACACTCGGCCCCCAAGACCCCCAACTGTCTGGTACAACAGAAACCCACATCTAGCTCCTGCCTAGTCTGCCTGAGGGCAGAAGATGACACCCTTAGCAACTACTATATGATCCAATCATTGTATGCCAACAAGACAGCTTGCAGACCCAGAGACCCCATTAGATTTTGGCTATAAAACTCTCCCCCTCCCCTCTTTCTCCCTTTCTTCTCTATTTCCCGACTCTCTCTCTCTCTTGCTTTGCTCTCTCCTTCCCTCTCTCTCTTTCCTAGATCTCTTTCTCTTGTTCTCTTCCTTCCCTGTTAATCAGACTCTACTGCAATAAACATATCTTGGTCACCCCGAGTGTCAAGGTCACTTTCCTTTCATATATGACATACCTAATTTTTACCTTTTGGTTCATATATTTATTATGTTCAGAAATTTGATTTTTGGGCAACCCCTATCAGGTTTGCTCCTGTAAGAGCTCTTTTTCTGCTCTTCACAATTGAATAAATCCTATTCCTTTCACTCTTTAAAAAAGAAAAAGAAATTTGATTTCAATTTCAAATTTGATTTTCTTACTTAAATCAGATAATTTAGAAGAATTATCTTTTTAAAGGTCTTATTCCTGTTTTCTAAATATCAGATAGGAAAGCATGATGTAGAACTAAAGAAAATCCATGGGATGTGTTCGTGCCCTAAATAGGAGTTGTTGTTCTTCCATTAAATCTCCACATCAACACTACTATATGCTGAAAAACCTTTAAATATTTTTATCTCTCTTACTCTTTAATATTGATTCTTAAAATGTTAACTTGGAGGGCTGGGGCTGTAGCTCAGTGGCAGAGCATTTGTGAGACACTAGCACGTATGAGGCACTGGATTCGATCCTTAGCACCACCACATAAAAAAGAAACAAATAAAGGCATGCTGTTCATCTACAACTACCAAAAAAAAAAAAAAAAAAAAAAAAAGTTAACTTGGATAACTCTAAAACCCCACAAGTTAAAATAACTCTCCATTATAGAAAATTCCATTTCCTGAGAGAACAATAAAACTAAACCTGAATTACTTTCTCACAGAATGTAACAGTTTTCTTTTCAGAGAATTACATGCATAATGAAAGCATAGGCTTTGTTGTACATGTCCCTAGACACTGGGGTAGCAACACAGACAGCTAAGCAAAGGTAGGTGAGGTGCTTAGAGACACTACTGTGGAAAAGAACTGAGACCCCAACTTCCTGGGGTCTAATCTTCCTATGAAACTTTTGGTGGGGAATCATTATCAAGCTTTGGACATCTCAAATTTTCTAGTTACTATTGGTCTGTTGCAACAGCTCTTGTTCTCACTTTTTCTAATATAAAAAATAATAATAATAATAATAAATAAATAGAGACAAAGCAAACAGTCATTAAAATCCCCCAAACTTAACATTTAGTAATATGTAAAAGCCTAAGATTTTCATAAAATGGTATTTACATGAAAATGAAACTCAAATTTTTGTATTGTTATTAAATCTGTTCAGAAATAAAGCAGAAATCAGTTGTTAGTGGGAGTGGGCATACAGAATGGTGTGTGTGTAACAGGGAAGAGGGACAGACTTCTCCTACAGGTAGACTTCTCTTAAATGCAGCCAGTAAATGGTCTAGTAACAATCTTAGAGAAGTGAACATTTCAAAAAATAGAAAGAGGTCTAATAGCTAACACCTTTATTAAAAGGAACAAATTTCAACTCAGACATATTTTTTTAACAACAATAACAAACAATTTTCCTTTTGCAACATCAAAGTGGCAAAAATTCATCTTTGATTAAGAGCTACAGAGTTCAACTATAGAAAAAACAATCCCTAGTAAGGCTTCGATATTCAACTCTGTTGTTAATATCTGTGAGTCTAGACTATTTCATTTAAGTATACCTAAACTATTATATTTTAAAGAGATAGCAAAAATTGTCTTTTTTCCTTAAATTTCCCATGTGGTATTATCAAAAGATAGTGAAAGGTATCAAAAATATATTTGAGAGGAGATAGACAAAACATTTTTTAAAAAGCTTAGCATTAAAGTGGACATAAGCCAATCCCAAAGAACCAAAGGCTGAATGTTTTCTCTGATATGTGGATGCTACTTCACAATAAGGGGGTAGGGTGGGGAAGAATAGAAGAACTCTGGATTAGAGGGGAATGAAGGGAGGGGAGGGGATAGGTGGGTAGGAAGGACAGTAGAATGAATCAGACATAATTACCCTATATGCATAAATGATTACACGATAGGTGTAACTCTACATCATGAACAACCAGAAAAAGAGAAGTTATATTCCATTTATGTGTCAAAATGAATTTTGTCATGTATAACTAATTAGAAAATATTTTTAAAAATAAATAAAACCACACGCAAAAAAGCTTAGCATTAAATGCATATAAACAAAACTGTAAGGTGTCTATACTTTCATGTTTCTCTATCAAAATATAAACGTGTCCAAATACAGCCAGTCAACCAAACGATAAATAAGAATAAAAACTCAGGAATGGAAAAATCTTGGTAAAAGGACTGGTATTAAGTCCATAATCCATTTAAATAAAGACAAAACAACTATGAGAATTATGTATATAGAAAAGAATGTATTACAAAATTTAATAAGGTATAATAACTAAACTAATTAAAATTAGGAGGACAGAGAGGATATTAGGAAGCAGGGTTGGTTCATGTGCATTTCCTTATTGGTTTGACATTGTAAACATAATAAAAACCAAAGTGTAATAATATTACTTTATTAGTTATTCAGATTTTTTAATGTTAGACTTATTAAGAGATAATATGGTAAAGAAACATTTATCTGAAAATTAAAAATTCCTCAGTTTTATATAAGCTTCCTAGAGAAGACTGACTATAATATTTTTTAAAAGCAAACATTATTTGATTCATTTTTTCTAAAATTACATCAACCTTGGCAGACAAAAAAATATCTACAGTAATGTTCACCAAATGATAATGATGGTTATTTCTGAGTGATTGTTGAAATATATTGATAATTTTTTAAAAAAACATTCTTCTCTTAACTTTCTATTTTGCATGCTATTAAAATATAAGTATGCATCATTTCATAAATTTTTTTATAAATAAAAATTCTATAGGCAAATGTATTTGTTATGCACAATTTATATGCTGAAGAATTTTCATAACTTATGACCTTGAAAAAATCTTTGACAGGGTTTAGGAGAGGACCTAAGTTAGAGGAAGAGAGCAGGTGGTGATCCCCAATCTCTCCATAGCTCAGGAAGGAGGCAGTGAAGGAACAGCTGTCCAGAGAGGGAGGTGACAGAATAAATACTATAAAACCCAAACTGAAATAGAAAATAAGGACAGAGATCCTTAACCTCAACTTGGACCAGAGAGGAGGGGGGGAGAGGGGCTATAGAGAAAGAGTAAGAGGAAAAACAAATAAGCTCAACCACCGGAAAGAAAAGCAGACCAAATAAAAATGCAACAGGGGCAGAGTGGGGTCACTGAAAAAGATCAAGCCGTTTAATACAAATCATGGGGAAAAAGCTGTGCTGGAAAAAGCTGTGCTGTGGCAGCCATTTTGTGGAACTCACAGCTCATCAGCTACACTGAAAGAAATTAAATCAACAGGGCATCTTCCCACCTCCAGATAGCAACAAATTAAACCAGAAGTATCCCAGCTGTGACATGTCTCAATAATTTGTCTAGAAGGAACTTGTAGAGGGATTGCTGTTAGCTGAACATTGCTAAAACCCTATCCCCTTCCCCCCAACAAGGGCAGCAGGGTGTAGTAGACCCACCCCCAGGAAGTAGAAGCCTGGGGATCTCAGACAGAGATGGAGCAGACTCACTGGGGAGTGGGAAGTGAGTGCTGAAAACCAGGTGGGAAAACAGTCTTTATCCTGGGCAGTGGAAAGAAATGGTGCCTGGATTCATTGGGTGGGAGTTTGGCCACCGGCAGGACAGCTGCCTCTGTCCAAGGCAGTAGAGGGAAGTGGTGCCTATGGTTCATAACCATGGGCAGTGAAAACTAGAACCCAAGTGAACCACTGAGTTGCTTTACCCAGTAGTAGGGACAGTGCCCTGGTGATCTGTGTCGTCAGTGGGGATGTTCCTGTGCCATAGAGTACCCACAGAAACCCCACAAACAGAAGTTCCATACTTGTAGACAGCCAACAGAATGGAAATAACCAACAGACAAAGTACCACACCCTGAGAAAATTCAGCCTCAAGCCTCTGGATCTAGGCTGACAATCCAGAACCAGAACGGGCTGGTGGGTGATCCATAGAAAGTAGAGGGTGGCTCTTGTGCCCTAGAACCTTTGGGGGAAACCACAGCCAAAGGTGATGGACATCTTCTAAAGGTCCCAAATCCTGATGAAATCCAAACCAAGACTCAATAAAAATTTTCACTTGGCATGGTTTACTATAAATAGCTCGAATATCAACTTTGATCATACATATTCTTATTCATAATTTTGATTTATAGTTATTACTGTATTACCCAACATTGTGACCTCAACTCATTTGACTGTATTTCTTCCAATGTTTTAGAACATTAATTGGAATAATTCTTTGTTCTCCTAGCTCAGGTTTATACTTATTCCCTCTTTCCCCTCTTACATTCCAGCTACTACTTTAATCTCCTGACATTGATCTTTTTCTTCTTTTTATTATGGTGTTATTATTCTTTTAAAACTTTTGTTTTTTATTTTTTTCTCTCTTCTTTTTTAAATTTATTTTTTAAATACATGACAATAGTGGAATGCATTACACTCATTATTACCCATATACAGCACAATTTTTCGTAACTCCATATATAAAGTATGTTCACGCCAAATTATGCCATTATACATGTACTCTTTTTTTGCATTACAATTCTTAATACCCATATATACCACAATTTTTCATATCTCTGTTTGTATATAAGATATGTTGACACCAAATTCAAATCTTCATACATATATTTTGTATAATGATGAACATCACATTCTTGTATTCAATTTTTCTCTCCTCCCCCTTTTAGCCCTTATGTAATATTACAGCAATTTACTATATTTAATAACTAATTTTTCAACCTATTCCCAAACTTTAATACAAGTTTATACCTGCCTTAAAGGAACTGTGGAGAACAGTATTAACAAGTTTTTCACTTTTTTATAAGGTTGAATAGTTTGCAATTTTGCTCTGAAGTAATCACAATAAAGAGTTAAGTGTTTTCTCTCAAAGTGGTGCTGATACTAGGAATAGCAGAGGACATACATGGAGTGAAAGTATAAATATCTGGATATTTGCCAGCCCAGGGCTCTTAAGATAAAGAAGCTCACAAAATAGTCCTTTGCATTAAAGAAGTGATAATCAACCCAACAGATGGGTAGACATATAAGCAGTATAACAAGCAAGGAAAGAAACCATTCTAAACAGCCTTCAACATTTCACCAACTAACTACATTGATACCACAGTGGAGGAAATGTTGGAAAAAAAATTTAGGAAGTTCATGTTAAAATGTTCAACAAGCTAAAAGGAGATGTAAGAAATAAAATTAGAAAATACAGGAAGTAAATGATCATTTTGATAAAGAAATATTATGAAAAAGAACCAAAACAAAATCCTGAAAATAAAAGACTCAATAAATTAAATTAAAAACTTCAATGGAAAGCATCATAAATAGATTAATCCACTTTGAAGAAAGGTTTATCAGACCTTGAAGACAAAGTATATAATCTTGAAAATAAAGTCCACAATAAAGAAAAGATGTTAAAAGACCATGATCAGAATATTCAGGAAATTTGGGATAACATCAAGACACCAATTTTAAGAATCATGAGAGTAGACAAAGGCTCTAAAATACACACTTAAGGAATGCACAATTTTTTCAATAATATAATATTAGAAATATTTTCCAAATATTAGGAAGTAGATGGAAATCCAAGAATGAGATATATATAGAACTCCAAATAGGCAGATCAAAAAAGATACATTATGCCAGGTGTGGTGGTGCACACCTGTAATCCCAGTGGCTCAGACTGAGTGAGGCAAGAGGATTGTGAGTTCAAAGCCAGCCTCAGCAAAAGCGAAGTGCTAAAAGCAACTCAGTGATATCTTGTCTCTAACTAAAATACAAAATAGGGCTGGGGATGTGGCTCAGTAGTTGAGTGCCCTGAGTTCAATCTCTGGTAAGGCCCCACCCTAAAACAAATCAAAACATATTCAATGAAATATTTCATAGGAGAAGGAGGAGGAGGAGGAGGGGAGAGAGAAAGAAAAAGAAAAATGAAAATCAGCACAGGGAAGAAATACACTAGAAGAACAGTCAATTAAAGGAGAATCGAGTCTGAAGCACTAGAATTAAATCAAAATGGCAGGAAATAAACATCATTTCTGTATAACAACCTGAATGTAAATGAACTACACTCTTTCATCAAAAGACACAGATTGGCAAATTGGATTAAAAAAACAAAACCAAAGCCATATATTGTTTAAAAGAGACTCACCAAATAAAGACAACCACAGACTGAAGGTGAAAGGAGGGAAAAGATATTCCATACAAATGGATACCGAAAAGCAAGCAAGGTTAGCTACTCTCACATAAAACAAAACAGACTTCAAGCCAAAATTAAACAGAAGAAACAATGAAGGTCACTTCATAGTTGGTTAAGGGATGCATCCAAATTAGAAATCAATGACAATAAAAAACAGAAACTACTCTAACACCTGGAGATGAAATAATACTTTTTTTTTTGTACCTGATATTGAACCCAGGGTGCTTAACCACCGAGCAACATACCCAACCATTTTTTATATTTTATTAGAGACAGGGACTCACTGAGTTGCTTAGGGTCTCCCTAAATTTCTGAGGCTGGGTTTGAACTTGTAATCCTCCTGCCTCAGCTCCCTGAGTCACTGGGATTATAGGTATGTGCCACTGTGCCTGGTGAAATAATACACTTTTGAATGAAGAATGGGTTACAGAAAAAAAATCAGGGGAGGAAATTTAGAAAAATTCTTAGAAACAAAAGAGAATGGAGATACAACATATTAAAATTTCTAGAACAGTATGAAGGCATTTCTAAGAGGAAAGTTTATAGCACTGAGTTCCTACATTTAAAAAAAATATAAATAATCTAACATTATATCTCAAGACCTTAGGGAAAAAAAGACCAAACTAATATCAAAATGAGCAGAAGACAGAAAAAATTTTAAGTCAGAGACAAAATTAATGAAACTGAGAATAAAAAAATAGAAAGGATCAATGGAACAAAAGTTGGTTCTTTGAAAGGATAAACAAGATTGATAAATCTTTAGCCAAACTAACCAAAATACAGAAGACTCAAATTAACAGAAGTAGAGATGAAAAAGGAAATATCATCAGAGACACTACTGAAATACAGAGAATCATTAGAAACTATTTTGAAAATTTATACTCCAATAAGCTGGAAAATCTTTAAGATAATGACAAATTCCTAGAGATATATGACTTACACAAATTGAATCATGAAGATATAAAAAACAGATCAATATCAAGTAATAAAATTGAAGCAGATATTAAAAGCCTTCCAACAAAGGAAAGCCCTGAACCAGATAGAGTCTCAGCCCAGTTTTACCAGACCTCTAAAAAAGAACTAATGCCAATCCTTCTCAAATTATTCCATGAAATAGAAAAGGAGGTAACATTGACAAATTCATTCTATGAAGCCAGTATTACCATGATACCAAAATCAAATAAACAAACAACAAGGAAAGAAAATTTCAGATCAACATCCTTGATGAAGAACACAGATGAAAATATTCTTAATAGAATATTGGCAAACCACATTCAAAAACACATTAAGAAGATAGTGCACCATGATCAAGTGGGTTTCATCCCAGTGATACAAATTTGGTTCAACATATGGGAATCAATAAATGTAAATCACCACATAAATAAGAGTTGGGGACAAGAATTACAATAATCTCAACAGATGCAGAAAAAGCATTGGACGAAGCCCAGCACCCATTCATATTTAAAACACTAGAGAAACTAGGGATATAAAGAACTTGGCTCAACACTGCAAACACTATTTAAGACAAACCCAAGGCCAATATCATACTGAACAGAAAAAAAAAAAAAAAATGAAAGCATTTTCTCTAAAATCAGGAGCAAGACAAGGATGTCTACTCTCACCACTCCTATTCAACACAGTTCTTGAAACTCTAGTCAGAGCAATGAGGCCAGAGAAGGAAAATAAAGGGATACAAACTGGAAAAGAAGAAGTCAAATTATTTCTATTTGCTGATGACATGATCCTATATTTATAAGACCCTGAAAACTCCAAAAGACTTCTAGAGCTGATAAACAAATTTACCAAAGTAGAAGGATACAAGATCAATATACCTAAATCAATTGCTTTTCTATACTCCAATAATGAATATTATTTAAGAAATTTAGGAAAACTATCCACAATAACCTCAAATTTTAAAAAATTAGAAATAAATTTAACTGAGATGAAAGACCTCTACAATGAAAACTACAAAATACTTAAAGAAAGAAACTGAAGACGACCTTGAAAGATGTAAAGACCTTCCATGTTCTTGGATAGGCAAAATTAATAAATGGCCATACTACCATACTACCAAGTGTAATACAGATTCAATGCAATCCCTATCAAGATAACAATGATGTCATTCTTCACAGATCAAGAAAAAACAGTTCTAAAATTCATTTGGAAAAATAAGAGATCCAGAATATCCAAAGCAATCTTAAGTAAGAAGAGCAATGCTAGAAGCATCACAATACCAGAGCTCAAATTATACTCAAGAGCTATAGTAACAAAAACAGCATAGTACTGGCACCAAAACAAATATGAAGATCAAATAAATAGAAGAAAAGACACAGAGAGAAACACACACACAGATACAGTCAACTGATACTTGAAAAAGGTGCCAAAAACATACATTATAGAAAAGATAGCCTAAAAAAAAAAAAAGATAGCCTTTTAAACAAATAGTGCTCTGAAAACTAGATACCCATATGTAGAATGAAACTTGATACCTAACTCTCACTCTGAAAAAAAGTCAACTCAAAATAGATCAAAGACCTAGGAAGTAAAGCAGAAATTCTGCAACTGCTAGAATAAAATGTAGGCTCAACATTCCAACACATTGGCAACAAATAAAACAAAAAGTCAATAAGTAGGATGCCATTAAATTAAAAGTTTCTGCATAGTAAAGGAAACAAGAGCATGAAGAGAGAGACCAGAATGAGAGAAGATCTTTGCCACCTGCCCCTTGGGGAATTAACATACAAAATATATACAAGAACTCAAAAACCTGGACACCAAGAACAAAAAGAAATAACACAATTAACAAATGGGCAAAAGAATTAAACAGATACTTATCAAAAAAAGAAATGCAAATGGCCAAGTATATGAAAAAATGTACAACACCTCTTGAATTTGCATATTAGGGATATGCAAATCAAAACTACATTAAGATTCCATCTCATTCCTGTCAGAATGGCAATTATCAAGAATACAAATAATAATAAATATTGGCTAGGATGTGGGAGAAAAGATACTCTCATACATTGTTGGTGGGACTGCAAATTAGTACAACCACCTGGAAAGCAGTATAAGAGATTCTTCAAAAAACTAGGAATGGAACCACCATATAATCCAGCTATCCTACTGCTTGGTAGATATTCAAAAGATCTAAAATCAACATACTATAAGAATGCAGCTACATCAATAATTATAGCAGTACAATTCATAAAGCCAAGCTTTGCAACCAGTCTACGTGCCTGTTAACAGATGAATGGATAAAGAAAATGTGATACACACACACACACACAAAATGGAGTTTTACTCAGACATAAAGAAGTACAAAATTATGGCACATGCTGGTAAATGGATGGAACTAGAGAATATTATGTTAACTGAAATAAGCCAGACCCAGAAAGTCAAGAGTTGAATGTTTTCTCTCATATGTGGAAGCTAGACCAAAATAAGGGGGGAAATAAAAGAAGGAAGAAAGGAAAAAGAAAGAAAAAGGGAGGTATAGAATTCCATGAAAGTAGAAGAGAGATCAGTGGAGTAGAGGAAAGGGACTGGGGGCGGAGAGGGTGGGGGAGAAGGGATGGGAAAAGGGAAGAGTGGAATGAATCTGACAAAACTTTCTCATGTACATATATGAATATACCATAGTGAATCTCATAGGTACATGAAATACATATACCTTTTGTATATCCATAGTGTACTAATTTTAAAAAACTATAAATTATTTTAAAAAGTAAAATCAAAATAATAAAATCCTTGATAAAAACTTAAAGGAGAAATTTATCCATCTCATGAGAACAATAATCATACCAATATTTTTTTGAGGCGGGGCGGTTTACCAGGGATTGAACTCAGGGGCACTCAACCACTGAGCCACATCCCCAGCCCTATTTTGTATTTTATTTAGAGACAGGGTCTCACTGAGTTACTTTGGTGCCTCGCTTTTGCTGAAACTGGCTTTGAACTTGCAATCCTCCTATCTCAACCTTCCCAGCTGCTGGGCCAATATTTGTTTTCATTGTAAAACGTCCAACTAAATATTTATGAAAAATTAACTGTTCCCATTTTAGAAACTCAGATTGTGGAAAGAGCTCAGGTGGTGTGATGTCAGACCTAAGCACTGCAGGGAAAGGTACAGAGGAGTAATACAACTCTACTTTTTTTTTTTTTTTTGAAAAACATTTATTTTTTTGAAGTAGTTGACACAATACCTTTATTTTATTTATTTATTTTTATGAGGTGCTGAGGATCGAACCCAGGGCCTCGCACGTGCAAGACGAGCACTCTACTGCTGAGCCACAATCCCAGCCCTGTAACTCTACTTCTTAGAGCAACTGCAGAATTTAGGTGTCAATCACACCTTGCCTCATAGTTTCTGCTTCACTGCTGTAATTACTACTTGCTTTAGGTGCTCATCTACACCTCCTTCAGTTTTGTTTTTTTTCTTTTGTGCAATCTGGGGTCTGTTACAGCAGGGGTTCCAACTGTGGCTCTATACAGGAATTGTGTAGGGAGCTCTAAAACATACTGATGACTAGTTTCCAGCCCCAGAGAGTTTCATTTAATCTGGGGTGCAGCCTGAACAAAAAGATTTTTCAAAGCTTCCTAGGTGACTATAATGTGCAGCCAAGACTAAGAACTACTATATCATATCCTCCTTTGACCTTTTTTCATATCCCTGAGGGCTTTGCTCCAGTTCTTCATGCTCACTTTCAGCCACAGGGAATAGAAAAGATGATAAATGATCATATATCCATAGTACCACTACAAGGAATACACAAAATCTCAGTCCAAAGACACCAGGGACATCTCATAGTCACAAACCTTACATTTTGCTTAACAGCCAAATCTAAGAACCATAAAGCCTTTTGTGGGGAAGAAAGAGGCCAAACACTCTTCATAATAACTTCAGGAGTCTTATACTCCTGGGAACACTAAAAGTGATTAATGCCAGCTGAATTAATTCAGGTGGTTGACAGGGCAGTGGAAATAGAATTAATTCCTGTTTCAGAACAGAACAGGCTTTAAAATTCCTAAGTAATCATTCTCCTACCTCTCGTTGCTGCTGGTTCAAATTATGTGAATTTCTCTGGCAAAGAGCAATTGTGTCTACCATGGTATCTTCAACATCCTTCAGTGAGGCAAGTTCTCTGGTATCTAGATTCAGAAAGAGTATAAACAACACTTTAGGACGTGTTTCTGATAATCTCAGAGTTTCTGTGAAAAAAAATGAAATTCTCTTTCTTTTGCATAGCCTTAATTTTCCATTCTAAGGAATTCTATCATCCATAAGACCTAACACTGATTAAAAGATCATTCTGGGCAATAGGAGTGTTCTATATAAATGTTTGACATTCAAAGTACACATAAAGCACATTGTACTTAGCATCTTGACATGCTTTAGTTATGGGAATCATCTATTTGTGGATTAGTTAGTAGAAAGATTATCCTTCACACTTTCTTCTCTACCATCTTTTCCTGTCTTAAATGTAGGTAGTTCCCTAAGAGTCTGTCTTACATTCTTTTTTCTCATTTTTCAATGATTTCAGCCACTCCCGTGGTTTCAATTCTCAAGTTTTTGTTAATAAGTTTAAAGTATACACTTCAGCCTTTACTCCATTCATAAATTTTCAAATGACCCTAGGAAAAAATCTCCATGTCCTCCAAGCACTTTGAACTTTATATGTGCAAAGCCCATCTTATCTTCCTCATTTCAAATCTGCTCCTCCCCCAACATTTTCAAAGTTAATGGAACCAGCATGATTAAGTTAACCAGTTTATAAATCTTCATCATCTTTGATGCTTCCCTCTCCTTAATTCCACACATTCAAATAAAGTGTTTATTTTTATTGATTTTACTTCAGCACTTGCCCACGCCCACCACTGTTACCCTGGCAGCATGCATATCTGCTACTGCAACAGTCTCTTCACTGAACTTTTGACTTCCAAATATGGCCTCTTTCATTCCCTTTTATATTGTTACCAGGGTTTTCTTAAACACAAGTCCAAACATATTATTTCCTTCCATACAGATTAAAGATTCCTAATGCTTAGAAACAGAATATTAGTAAGATTCTGACCCTAGGTACTGTGTAAAGATTCCAGCTTATCTTCTCACTCTCTGTGCCCTGGTGTCACCAGATTATTTCTTAACCTCTGAGGTTAGAAGCCAGGCACTTCCATACTTGTGTCTTAATCTTGCCCTGCTTCGTCTATTAAACCTCTAGTCCTCCTCTGACTTATTTTAAAGGTAATACACGTCTAACACACAACTCTTGACTTGACTCATGGGTCACAAACAGTTCCCTGGTTTTCAACACTCCTTTGCTACCTTTGTGCATTCCATTTGACTTGTGTTAGAGTGTTAATTTGTATGTGTCTCCTTCTTGAGACCAATTATTCAAGGAAGGGACGGCTATGTTTTAGGCATCTGTCTGTAACCTATAGGAACTAAGCACAATGTCTTGAAAGTAGCAAATGCTTCAAATTTTTAAGCATGTTGTCAAAATTGAATCTGAAAGCAGATGGCTATTACTGGACTGGTTACAAGACTATTACTGGAAAATTTATCCTTATAGGAGTTTTAAAAACTGGCTTCTCTAGATATACCACCTACAAATCATGGCAATTTGGAAGAAATATACTTCTTCCTTTTCTCTCAATCTTTCATGTATTGTCTGAAAAAATATTTTCAGAACATTAAATTTAAATAGAAAAATGTCATAAAATGCAATAAACCTAACAATGAAATAGACTGAACACACACTGGCAATTCAAAAGTAATAATTAAATATCTAGTTGGATTATCATTATGGAAAAGTCAATCAAGTGCTTACTGAGGTTCCAAAAAGATTTAGTATAATTCAAGATGATCAAGATATAACAGAGACTACCATGCAATATTTAACCATCAAAAAATATAGATAATTTATCTACAGAGTTATGGTAAAGGGATATTAGAGGAAGGGTCAAGGGGTGCAAAAATATGTTGTGAAATAGGTAGAACAATCTAAGTCACTTATCAAGAGATTACTTGATCTTCAGGTGGGTTATTTAAAAAATATCAAGGAAAGGAATGCAAACAACCTGACTGAAAAGTTAAACAGACATCTCTGCAAAACAGATATACAAATGGCCAAAAAGGTACATGAAAAGATGCTCAACATCACTAATCATTAAGAAATGCAAACTAAAAGATACCACCTCCCCCTCCCCCATTAAGATAACTTACTATCAAAAACAAAACAAAAGTGTTGGTGAGATTACAGAAAATCTGTAACCCTTGTGCACTTTTGGTGGGAATATTAAATAGTGCAGTGGGTATGGAATGTGGCATGGCAGTTCTTCAAAAATTAAAAATAGAATTAGTACTTGATCTACCGATCCCACTTCTAGTTATATAGACACACACAAAAATGAAAGCAGGAACTTGAAAAGATATTTGAACAACCACGTTCATAGCAGCATTATTCACAATGGCCACATGAAAAAACAAAATGTGGTATATAAATACAATAGGATGGTACTCAGCTTAAAAAGGAAGAAAATTCTGACATGTTTGACAAAATTTACAAAATGTAAAAACATTATGCTAAATAAAATGAGCCAGTAACAAAAGAATACTGTATAGTTTCTTAGAGTAATCAAGTTCAGAAAAAAATATTGTTGGAAAAAGTAAGTAGAATGGCAGAAAACAGAATGGTGGTTGCCAGCAGTTGGGAGAGGGGAGAACGGGGAGTTACTGCTTAGTGGGGAGATTTTCAGCTTGGGGAGATGAAAAAGTTGGAGACAGATCATGGGGATGGTTTTATAACAAAGTGAATGTGTTTAATGCCACCAAATTGCACACTTAAAAACAGCAAATTTTGCGTTATACATACTTTACCATAACTTGAAAAAAAAAATGTTGAAATGTCAAAGAACATGATGAAATTTTTAACTATTTATGTTCAAACGCACTCAAGATTCCAAACTGTCAAGTTTTACTGCTTTGGGCTAAAATTGTACAAATTCAGTACAGAAACACTGGCTATTACTTACTGCTTGCAAGCTTTGATTTGCAGTTGTTTGGCACATGAACTTAATTTTTATGATATTATGTACCTCATTAATATAAAACCAAATTATAAGTACATAACTATAACTAAAAAGATAATCAACAGCAGTTGAACAGTGTCTATTTCTTGTATATTTAAATCTACTGACAATGAGTACCACCAAGGCACTTATAATATTTCCAATTATGATTACTTGAAAACTAGCTAAATTTTGGATCCATGTTAAAGTAGATAAATAGTAATTATGCAGATAGACCAATATAATTATTACTTAACAAAGGCAATTCACTTTTAAATAATATTTTTTAAAATATGGAGGCTGTGGAGAAAAATAAATTATGAATCACATTCAAGAACTTACTTTTTTCACCTTGATGTGTTGTTATCTCTTGCAGTTTGCTTTGTAGTCTCTAAGAGGTAAAAAGAATACAGGCAGTAATAAGAACATTTTACATTTCATTCTACCACAAATCTGAATTAACATATTTTATAGGAAAGAAATAGCAAAGCTATAAAGAATGGTCCTTTACTGTCATTCAGAAGTGAATACTTGTGCATATAGTTAGCAATATGGCAAGGGACCTAAAAGATCAAGTTATCACTTATTCTGTCCTTGTCTGCTTTTCTTATAACACATCATTGCCACTGACATTCTTTGGGCATAGTAATGAGGATTAGGATTTATCCATGCTTAGGATTAGGGTATAAAAATTCATACTGGATTATGAGAAAAAGGGGTGGACTGGATGGATGGGAACACAAAGGAAATGACAAGTCTACTCCAGAGCATAAGGCACAGCCTTGGGTGTGATTTCTCCCAAATGTGCAGTCATAGTACCCACTGCTCTACTGAATTCTAGATCCTTAGACACCTTTAACTCATACTGCAAAGGCTTCTTAAAACCCTTTTGAGCCTGATCCCTAATATATCCCTTCTACTTCAAATTTGCTCCTTTTCTTGGGGTCCCTTCAAGATCCCAAATGACAGAATCTTAAATCACAGAATTTTAGCTTATAACTAGAATCATTATTCACTATTCCACCTCATTCATCTCATATCACAATCAGATGATCTATAAGTTCTCAAATCTAGGCCCTCTTCTTTCTATTACCCAGGTCAAGTGCTTGTTGACTCATACCTGTGCTACTGCAAGTATTCTCTGCTTTCAGTGTTTCCTCTCCCTTCTCTGCATCTCACCACCCCCACCTCCCACCTCTTCTCCCAGTCACCAAAGCAGTTTCTATAAAACAAAAAAGTAAGTTCCCTGCTTCACAATTCTTTAGTGTGTCCTATAAAGTCTGTTCAAACCTAGACCTAGACTTTGTTTATGCCTATATATTGTATAGTTGAAATCTAGGTAAGTTGTGATCATTCTCCTAGTGGCCCACATTTTTTTTGTTGTTGTTGTTCTTAAGGTTTTGCAAATGGTGGTAATGGTCCCCTGCCCAGTTCTCCTGCCTCTCCTTCCCCTATTCATGCCAAGAATACTTTTTAAGATTTTTTATTAGTACTGAGGAGTTAACCCAGGGACACTTAACCACTCAGCCACATCCCCAGCTCTTTTTAATATTTTATTTAGAGACGGTCTCACTTAATTGCTTAGGAACTTGCTAAATTGCTGAGGCTGGCTTTGAAATCACAATCCTTCTGCCTCAGCTTCCTGAGTCACTGGGATTATAGGTATGTGCCACTGCACCTGCCCTGCTAGGAACACTTTTTACTTATTTGTTTATACTAGCTTTATAGTGTCAACAAATAAATTACAAGGAAAAATAAAGGAGAGGTAATTTACAGATTAAAAGAAATCAAAAGACTATATTAAGCTTTTGAGGGGTGTTCTTCCTGGCATATTTTAGAATCAAATAAACTAGGAGCCAACATGGGTCATTTTTTTGATGTAAATAGGACCTCCTTATTATATTCCTAGCTGGATGAAAATATATTTTAAAAAATGAGAGAACTTTCTGGAGTGAAGATAATGTTCTCTATCTTGATAAAGACTTCAGTTAGACAAATGCATGCATTTGTCAAAAACTTATCAAATGGTACACTTAAAAGTTGCATTTTCATTGTATATAAATGTTATGTTTTCTTGCAAAGTACCACAAAGAAATACTGAACTGCACTCAATGATATGCATGATCAAAATATTCAGGGGTAAAATGTACTTTTGTCTGCAACATATCTTGAAACATAAGAAATTAAGATGGACTAATGAATGTATTGAGATAGAAAGAAATAAGACAAAACAAATGCAGCAAATGTTACCTCCAGCATTATTAGAAAGGCACCATGAATATCTCCTTTCTTTTCCAATAAATAAGCAGTGACTTCATGGAGTTGATACTTTTGAGTAATCTAGGAAAAAAGAAAAGATACATATTTTTATTCAAAAATCTTATTTGTGAAGTGGAAAGATCTATTAAAGATGGGGAAAAATCCACTATAATATATAAGACATGCAAACCTTGGTATATGCTGTTTTGCAAATATTTGCAAATATTTGATTTTTGTGTCTTACAACGGTCCATTGGCTGTTTTAATTGGACCAAGTATATTCATTTTTTCACATTTATTTAAAAAAATTATTACACACATGCATAGTTACCGGAGAAAAACATATACATATAAATAATAATAATATAAACTAGAAATTCATCAAGTTTAATTCTAAACAAAATATTCAGAATGAAATGACTGTAAAAATACTATACACTAACTTATGGAATCCCCATAAAAATAAACTGAGAATATCTAATCAGCGAAAAAAGAAAGAAGTAGGGCTGGGGTTATGGCTCAGTAGAAGAGCACTTGCCTGGCACATGTGAGGCACTGGGTTTGATAAGTAAAATAAAAGTATTGTGCCCATCTAAACAACTAAAACAACAACAAAATAAGCTAAGAAGATAAAAGAAAATGCCAGAAAGCAAAAAATAAAGAGGTTTAACAAACTCAGACTTAGCTTCTTTAAAAAGAGTAATAGGAAAAAAAAATCTTCCTAGAAGAAAAAGGCAAGAATAACAAATTAACAGGTTAACAGATTAAAGAAGAAAAACATCTGAACATCTCAATAAATGTAAAAAAGCATTAGGTAAATATGCAGCACCCATTAATGACCAAAAAAAAAAAAAAAAAAAAAAAAGACAAAATACCTGTACCCAAACTGGAAACAGAACTTTCTTAATAAAGGTTATCTATCAAAATCCTATAATAGAAAATGCATTTTTTAAAGCTGCATTTGATGTAAAGTATTAGATATAATCCCTTTTAAATTAGGACAAGGTTAAAAGATATACTATCACTGCTTCTACTCAACAATATCATTGAGCTCCTAGATATTTGATAAGAGAAAGAAAAAAGTGTAAGACAGGAATGAGAATAACAAAACTGCCATTCCTCTTAAATAATATTATTGTTATAAAATATCTAGAAACTATTTAAACTAAAAAAATTCAGCCTGACTACTACGTGTAATATAAGGCACAAAATTAGTCACATTGTAATACTATAGTAGCAAACAATAAAAAATGTCATTTAAAAAAATTTCCTTGTACCATGTTAACCAAAGCTATAAAGCATCTAGGAATAATTTAACAAGACATGTATAAGAACCTTATGTAAAAGTTATGAAACCTCACCAAAAGGTAAAAGAGGCATTTTAAAAAGACAACTACATGGCTTAAATGTAAAAAATTAATACTATAGAGATGTTAATTCTCTAAATTAATCTATAAATTCAGTATATTTTTAAATCAAAATTCCAGAAGGATATTTTTTAAAAAGGAACTTGATAAGGTGATCGTTACTTTGATGTGGAATAGTAAGAGACCAAAATAGCCAAAGTATTTTAAAGAAAAAGAATAGGAGACAAAAATCCTTTTCCAAATAATAAGCCTTATTATAAAGTTATATAAACTAAAATATGTTGGTATAGGTACAGGGAATGACAAAGGACCAAAGGAATAGAAGAAAACTCAGAGATTCATGCACATTTGACAGTTTGCTATATAGCAGTATGGCTTTGGAAATCAACGAGGAAAGGTTCATAAAATGCCACATGAACCATTAGCCATCATGTGGGGAGAAGAAGAGAGAAACCTCTCTCTTGATCAGCCTACAAAAATATATTTCAGATGGATTTAAAGCCTAAAATGTAAGAATCTAAATTATAAAACTTAAATAAGATAAATTCTTAGTGCCATTGAAATAGGAATGGAAATAAGATACATACACACAAATGTAAACCTTAAAGGAGATGGTTAAATTAAAATGGAAGTCACTAAAAACAAGTTAAAAGATGTGCTACAACAGATTAGAAGAAGATATCTCCAACACATAAAATTATCAAATCCGTGATCCAGAAATTAGAAAGAACCTCTAGAACTGAATAAGAGTAAAAAACTCAATAGAAAAATAAATAAATAAGATGACTTGAGAATCATAAATATATTGCAAGATATCCAATATCATAAATAATCAATAATCTCCATCACTCTGGCAAAAATTAAGAAGTCTATAAGTATTAGGAATGTTCACGGATGTGAGAAAATAGCAAATGTCAAACAGTGCTGATAAGAACAGAAACAGGAAATCAGCTGGGCAATATCAGTAGAATTAAGCCATCTATTATCTAAACAATCCCCTTTCCATGAATAGTACTTTGAAAAATCTCACATGGGTACAAGAAGACATGTAAAGGATGTGCACTGTGGCTCTGTTCATACTAGTAAAAAAAATGAAAAAAGTCCTAAATACCTATCAACAGAGAAATAAACTGGTATATTCACTTCAAAGATCATGACCATTAAGATAAATGAAGTACTGCATGTATATAAATGAGTTAATTTTTAAAAAGTGAAAAAAAATTGCAATAGGATTTGCACTATGGATGACACTGTTAGTATAAATTTTAAAAACATATAAAACTGTACCATGTATTTTATAGGCATATACATATATAGGGGAAAGATGAAAATCATGGACTGAAAGGATAAACACCACCTTTAGGCTGGTGATGACCTCAGAAGAGAAGAGGGAAAGGGACAAAAGGTGCTTCCTTTTTTAAAAAAAATGTTTTATTAGTGTTTTATAGTTTATACATAATAATGGGGCCGTTTTGATATATTTATAAATGCATATAACAGGGCTTGCTCCATTCTAACTAGGGTGAAATGAAATCCCCATGTAGTTTTCTTTTTTCCTCATTCCCTCCCCTCTTCCCTGTCCCTTCTTCCCTTCCACTGCTATACTGGTCTTCCCTCTATTTATTCAATGTTTTTCTTAATTGGTCCTTTATAGACATACACAAAAGTAGAATTCACTATGGTATATTCATATATGTACATAGCAAATTTTTTCAATTTCATTCTACAGTTCCTCCCTTTTACTATTGTTCTACCCTCCCCCTAAATCCCTTTCCTCTACTCTATTTTTGTGGGATCTGCTCCCCCTCATACACACACTTTTCCCATTACATTACGCTAGCTTTGCATCTCCCTGATTGCTAAGGATATTAATCATTTTTTCATATATTTGTTGGCCATTCGTATTTCTTCTTTTGAGAAATATCTATTTAAATCTTTTGCCTATTTATTGAGAGAGTTATTAGTTTTTTTGGTGTAAAGTTTTTTGAGTTCTTTCTATTCTGGTTATTAATTCCCTGTGGGAAGACTAGCTGACATAGATTTTTTTATAAGACTCCTAAAGCTTAAGAAATAAAACCAAGAATCAATAAGTGGGATGGCATTAAATTAAAAAGCTTCTGTACAGCAAAGGAAAAAAGAATGTAAAGAGAGAGCCTACAGAATGAGAGAAAATCTTTGCCAGCTACCCTTTGCTTTATTTTTAGAATAAACAAGACAACAAAGATATGAAGCCAGCCTGACAAAATGTTAAAAAAATATAAAATTGAGTTAGTGGATATATACATATTTGATATTTTGCACATTTCTAAATATTTGAAACATTTTATAAATATTTTTTAAAAGTATGTGGGCAGTTCAGGAGATAATGCAGAAAATACAAGTTTCTGTTGATAGCAAGAGAAAAGAGATGCTAGCTGGGCATGCTGGCACACTTCTGTAATCTCAGTGGCTGGGGAGGCTGAGGCAGGAGGAGCTCAAGTTCAAAGCCAGCCTAGCAACTTAGTGAGGCCCTAAGCAACTCAGCGAGACCCTGTCTCTAAATAAAATACCCAAAAGGGTAGGAATGTGGCTCAGTGGTTAAATGCCCCTGGGTTCAATTCCCAGTACCCTGCCCCACCAAAAAAAAAAAAAAAAAAAAAAAAGAAGGAAGGAACAGAGGGAGGGAGGGAGGAAGAAAGAGAGAGAGGCTATTTTGTAATAACTTTCAAATGGGGAACACCTCTAATGTTGTATTATTGCACTGATATGTGTGTGGGTACAAATGCACGTGCACGCGCATGCACGCACACACACACACACACACACACACACACACACACTCTCATTTGGAAACAGTAGAAAATATGGGAAGTCAATCAAGACAATGAAGAGTTAAAGTTAAAGTTAAAGCTACTGGATTGCTATTTAGCCTACTCAGTTTTATGGTTCAACATGACTGTCTCATCATCACTATCTGAATACAACAGCTTGGTCTTTTCCTTTCAATATTTAGTACTGAGTCCTTTTTATAGGCTTATTGTGTTAGCCAGAATTTCTATAAAGTCAGATTCAAAACAGGGATGAACACACGTTGTTTCTGATTTTAACAGAATGAATAGGAAAGCAGTTCATCACAATTATTGCATGCAAGGGGTTAGACTATCCAGGTTCAACCTCAGGCACTACCACTTACTAGCTCTCAGCTTCTATAATAACTTCATATTTGAGTTTCCCTTTGCTCGCCTAGAAAATAGAAAAGTTGACTCCTGTCTGTTGTATGCTGTTGGCGTGTACAAAACTTACCTGAATAGTTTCTTCTAGGCGGTAGCACTCAAGGACTTGCAGTGTCTCTATGACTTGGTTTGGGTTGAACTGACACAAAAGCTCAATAAACTGCTCTGTAATACAGGGAGAAATTTGTAGCAATTCTTGATTTACATGAATACCTTCCCTGAAAACAAAAGGCAAGAAGAGTACTAAATTTAGCATTATTTAATTGCACTTTATAATTAAAGGATACAGGCAAAAAGTGTTTTAAGTTGAAACCAAGACTTCCTTCTGGTCAGGTAAAAATGTGGATTCAAAGTCTCAATGTAACTAGCATTATCTGGATAAACTATACAGTACATTAGAGACATGCTAAATAGAAATATTTCTCAGTTTATACTGAATAATTAAGGAAAAGAAATTCAGTTTTAAGTCATACCAAAAGTTATACTTTGATCTAAAAGAAAGAGACTCCAGTCAGTCTAAACAATTTGACCCATGAGTAACTTAAGTCTCACCAACTGTTATTACTATCTTTCTCTCACACTACCGATCCCACCATGTTGTATTACTTCTTTATTTTCTCTAAGGCAACAAATTCTATGAGGGCAGGCATCTTGTAGCTTCTCACTTACGAATTTTCAAAGTCAACCAGCGCCTAGCATATAGTAAGGGCTAATGTTCTTGTTTACTGTTAAAAGTGAGGTATAATAGGTATACCATATTTATAGGCTAATTTGCCTTGTATTCCAACTATTCACAAAGCACACTATTCATAAGGCTTACCCCAAAGCTTTGGTAGTAGTAGTTTTACCATGCCAGGCACTCAACTCCTGGTGGCCAAAAAGAACTATTCAGGAAATTAGCTTCTGCTCATTGGATATCTAAGAATTTTCTTTCTAGCTTCAAAAGAAGTCAGTTCTGGGGATAGGGTTGTGGCTCAGCGGTAGAGTGCTCGCCATGCACATGCGAGGCCTGGGTTCGATCCTCAGTACCAAATAAAAATAAATAAATAAATAAAATAAGGGTACTATGTCCAACTACAACTACATATATATATATATATATATATATGTATATATGTATATATGTTATATATGTCAGTTCCTTCTTAGAGTTCTATCTTCTCTTCAGAATTCCTAAACCAAAGCTCCATATGTAAAGAAATGGAATAGGGTTAATAAGAAAAAAATGAATGCAAGGGAAACAAGACTTCTGAAAAAAAGACAGTTGTTGTCTAAAGCAGTAGTTTCCAGCTTTTCTCATATCATGACATATAGAAAATGTTGACATTGTACGGCTCATACAAGTGAAACAGGATTACTCATAGGGTACTCCCAGGGGACCCTCTGTCTTGGGAGCTGAGGTTTCAGTCTCTAAACACACTTGCAATCGTCACAATGTGGGAATCTCTGCATTCCAGAGAAAAGGATCTGGATTTGATAAGTGTTCTATAAATGATGGTAAGCAGCACTCTTCTTATTACTAATAAGAGGCTTGAGTTACAGAAAGAGGGATTATATTCAGACATAGGGAATCTTTCCTAACTTATTAGCTCAGTGATAGTCAGTCTTGATCAGAAGTCAGAGATGAACTTTCTGCTGCTTGAGGTTTTCAATTCTTGCTGAGGGGGTGGTGGACAGCAGACTATGCCCTGCTCTGAGTTATTCCATGTTGTTTAGAACAGTACCTTTCAGGCTGTGCCCTGCCCTACATTACTCCATTTTATAAAGCAGCAGTTTGCCCTGAGTTACTTCATTTTGACTACAAGTGCTAAGGCAGAACGACTTGGTAACTCATCTAGGCAAATACACAGAATAACCTCAGCTGCATAGCACAAGTACAACTGATAAATAAATTAACTGTGCTACTAAAAATTACCAAACGGACTCAGATGCATAATTGTATCAACTCCACATCAGGGAAACCAGGCCTATAAGTCCAATCACTGGACACACCATACCACCAAATGATGCTGAGATAGATAAGAATTTTGGGATACAGAGAAAGATACTGAGTCTCAAAAGAGAAGCACCCATGAACCACTGCAATGCAAAAACAATCAACTCCTTAGCAACCAAGCTCATATTTGGCTCGTGTCCTTGCCCACAAAAGAAACATGATGAGAGGGTAATGTGAAAGTGTAGGGGAAACTGGCACAAAATTGTGTAACTGCACCCTAAGTCCACCTCTAGTTCAGCTTCTAGCTACTGTCCCTCTATCAATATTAACATCCCAGACCAAGGGATTGCAGCTTGTCACAGTTGAAATGGACTGCTTTCTCCCTGAATGTATTCCTTGCTTTACCACAAAGACTTCTCAATTTCAAAATAGCTCATATTATCCCTTGAATGTGTCTCTGCTTTCAAATAAATCTGTGCCTCTAACTGGCATGTCCTTAAATGATTTTTTTTTTTTTTTTTGGTACTAGGGATTGAACCCAGTGGCACTTAACCACTGAGCCACAACCCCAAACTCCTTTCTGTTTTTTATTTAGAGACAGTTGTCTCGCTGAGTTGCTTAGGACCTCGCTAAGTTGCTGAGACCGGCTTTGAACTTGCCATCCCCCAGCTTTAGGCTCCTGACTGCTGGGATTACAGGCATGCACCACTGTGCCCAGCTCTTAAATTTATTTCTGCAGTGTCTGTCAAGAACTCCACTTGTCCTGAGTTGAGGTCCCTGCCCCCCATCACGGTGGAACTCCCTAGATCACTTCTGGTGCAACCCCCTCATTTGAAATACATAAAAGGAGAGACACCTAAGAGAGCGGTATAGCATCACACACCAACTTGTCATCAGACCATTTGGTGAATTACATCCTGAGAGTGACAGGTCAGGAACTTCTGACTCTGTCCTAGTAGCTTTAGCTCAGCTCCATAGCCATGCTTGATGTGGCCCACTTTGAAACTGCCTGCTGCCAGGGGCACTCACCTTGAACAAATTCTGAACTCTGGACAGTTCCTCACCTGGAACAAGTTCTGTGGCTGGAACCCGGAATCATATCTGACCATGTAAAGATGACTGTTTGCATTTGTGTCTGCTCTCTGCCTTTGCTCCTAGTAGGGCTTCTTGAAACCCTGTGCTTGCTTAACTTTTTCAGTTTTTCTGTAACCTATATATTTTTGTGTAAAGTGTGATGTGACTTGAATGTTGTAGATATTGATAATTAAGATTGGAATGAAATAAATGAACTTTTGAATGCCCTGCTCACAGCTACCAAGGGAACCATGAAAATTCAGTGAATTAAAGCCAATAAAATTGATGTAGCCTGTGAATTTATTGTTATTCTATAAATTCTGACATTGTGGAAAGACACAAACTTATCTGGTCTACTTTAATGGCATAGATTGCTCATGATATGGGCAAATTCAGTATTTCCAAAGTTGACTATAAATTCCAAAGATCAAGTTTTCAGTTGAAAAAAAAATTTTGTTGTTGTTGTATCTCAACAACTGCCTTTCATATAGAATTTTTTTTTAAGTGACTGACTATTCTCTACCTTTTTGGGTGGTGGTGGTGGTACGGGAGATTGAACCCATCAATATTCTACCATTGAGCTACATTCTCATCCCCTTTTTATTTTTTCTTTTGAGACAGGGTCTCACCAAATTGGTGAGGCTCATCTTGAACTTGAGATCCTCTGAGCTGCTGGGATTACAGGTATGCATCACTGCACCCAGCAGTGCCTAGCTATTCTCTCTATATATCACCACCTAAATTCTTACCATATAACTTGAAAAGTATCTGTTTAAGTGCTTGTGTCCCCAACTATACTATCAGCTCCATAAAAGCAATGACCATGCTGCATTCATTATTATTTCCTCAGCATTAGCACAGCATTCCCCAGCATCTTGGCATATAACAGTGCTCAGAAAATGCATGTAAATGTAACTAAACTGACAGGAAATAGTGCACTGGACTGCCTTCCAAACAGAGGGAAACAACAGAGGGGTGAGAATTACAGGGACTAAGGCTACTAGCTCCACAGACAGCTAGGAACAAATTCTATTAGAAAATTCTAGATGAAGAAATTTTCTAAAAGACACACATGATAAATCCAGTTCTTTATGATGTGGGACTGTGATGTTGTTGCGTAATAAGAAATACATACTTGGTCTCTGTCCTTGGTTTTGAGCACACAGAAGTTGAAATCTTTGGGAACTCCAAAGTAGTAAGTATCTTTTTTTTTATGCTAATGAGATGATTGGTGGCTACAGACTCCAGGATACCCTCTGGATAGGGGTCTAGTTGCCAGGGGAACAAACCATGTGGTCAGAGGTTGGAACTTTCAGTTCCACTACCCATCCATCTCTGGGGAGACAGGAGTTCAAAGTTGCATGTATCAACAATGGCCAATGAGTTAATCAATCATGCCTACATAATAAAGCATCCATAAGAACCCAAAAGGGAGGGGTTTGGAGTGCTTCCAGACTGCTGAGTATGTGGAGATTCTTATAGTAGTGAGAGGTCCTGGAAACTCTTGCATCTTCCCACATGCCCTGCCCTGTGCATCTCTTCCACCTCCCTTTGCTTTTCTATCCTTTGTAATATTCTTCCTAATAAACTGCACATGTTAAGTAAGGTGTCTTCCTGAGTTCTGTGAGTCCTCCTAGTAAATTAATCAAGTAAGGGGTCATGGGAATCCCAATTTATAGCCAGTCAGTCAGAAGCACAGGTAACAATCTAGGGCTTGTGATCAGCATCTGAAGTGGGAGCAGTTTCGTGAACTGAGTCCTTAACCCCAGGAATATGACACTAACCACAGCAGACAATGGAAAATTGAGTTAAACTGAAGTTGGTGTCCAACTGCTTGCTTTATATGTGAAGGAACCTCCCCAATATGTTTTTATGACAAAGCAATTTGTTTTTTTCTTATATCTTCTTGGAGTAACATGTTTGTGTACCAAAATGTTATTAGGCAGAAGAAAACAGGAATGTTAACCAATGTGTCTCCACATTTGGGTAAGCCAGTATACTTTCCAGATGTTTGTGCCAAACTGGTGGTGTTATTAGTATTTTATCTATATCAGATTTCTGTTAATATGTCTTATAAATGCAAGACTATGGAGCAGATTAAGATTAGACATAAGCACCTGCTGATGAATCACAGTACTTAATTCTTCTCAGAACATTTATTGACAAAACCATTTATAAAAGCAGAAGATGTGGATATGCATCAAACCAAGCAAATAATTCTAATGAATAGATTTTGATGCATTCACTTATGAGGGAAATAATGTGGCTGATGGGAAATGATTAGGCAATATCAACATAATCAAAACTTCAATAAATAAGCTGTAGTATTAATAAATTTACATTATTTCTGCCTACTGCTTATAAATCCTGCACATAAACATGATCTGTTATATTCACTTGCCAAAGCTATTTCTATTAGTCTTCTATTAGCTACCATTTATGCTACATACATACTACTAACATCAGTGGCTGTCAAGATTATGACTTTTAGACCTAAACCTCATCTACTATTTGGGGAATCTATTTTAACAATTTCATTGGCTATAAAGGTAAACTTACATGTATATAAAAACATATACATGCTTTCTTTTGTCAGCTTTAAAAGAAAACACACATATGCCTTGTGACACATGTGCACCTGAGCATACACAACCCCCATGTACTCTGAAATTCACGTTTAAGAATATATTCTGTTATCCAGGATATGAAAATCATTTTAAATTATAACCTTGAACATCAGACCATTTCTAGGGAAGGATAAAAATATAAGTATTTTACAACTTAAATTAATATGATTCTAAAACTAAAATTCTGACTTCCTAACATTTGACATGGAAAATAAATGTGTTGGGGTGAAAAGGGCTTGATCAGTGCCCCCTCCTGTCTAAAAACTGCACACATGCAGGCCAGCCCAAGCTCTTCTTCCATATCACTAGGGAGGGAAATTTCTCTCTCTGTACTTGTTTAGACAATTTAGGCCACTTTAGCTTAGCCTAAATCCTATCTGCTTCAACACCCTACTCATTCCCATACATCCAGTCCTTGAGGTGTGGCATACAAAGGACCACTCAGTCCCTTTTAGATTAAGAACTTAACTATATCACTCACAATACATGAAAATAAAGAAAACTATTTTTTCTGTAGCTTTCATTCAAATCAAGTTGCTTCACAAGGTCTGTAGACTGAGCTTTCAGCTTCTCAAGCACATTTCATATTAAAATTGCCATAATGTAATCCTGTGCCAGCTGAATAAAACATACAAGTGTGCCGATCTGCCTGAAAAATACTTAAAATGTGATTCTTACAGAAGGCAAAGACAACACGTAGAAAATTTATATGAAACATAAAAAAAAAAATGCCTATAACCTGCTAAGCAATTGTCTTAGATGGAAATCTATACTCTGACAATAAGAAATCCAATGGCATCCTTTGGTCTCTTACTGTCCATGATGACCCTTCATCTTGTGAACAGTTGCCAGAAGTCCCTCAGATAAGAGCAGCTACAATCCCTTATAAACTTTTATGAGGCACAGACGGAAGCAGACAAGCACATGATTCCATCTGATAGCAAAGATTCTGCCACACCAAACTAATGCAACAGTAGATCTAAGAGAGTTGGCTTTAAGGGATTTTGGTCATTTCTCATTTCCTGGTTTGCACTAATCAAGTGGCAAAATGTACTTCTTCAAAAGTTAATAAAATTTTTGTTATTCCTCTGACATTCATGAAAAAGAAAGTATTGTTTTAATTATTCTCCTGAACAGGCAGGAAGAACAGACTTCATAAGCTAAGAAATATAAAAGCTTGATGATTTTAGACAACCATTTATTTTCATAAATATATCAGGTAGAGAGAGTATTTGGATCATTCCAATGCTATATAGATTTCAATTAAAAACCCACAGTGGTGCTGGTTGTATAACTTGGGGTTCAATCTCCAAAACCAGAAACACCCATAGGGTAACTAAAATTTTTCCAAAGTACTATAATAAGTAATGATAATAATAATTTCTGTAGTCATTTTCATCATGTATATTTTTCCTAATGTAAAGTTCTCCTTACCACAAAAATCTGCCAGTCATCACATTCACAAGGGTTGTCTGGCCCAAGTTGAGAAAGACTAGAAATATATAGGCAGTGGCATCTTTAACATAATACCTAAACTGGTATACTTCCAGGGTTAGGTGAGAAATTTGATGCCAATCTCTCCCTCAGGTCAAAGTTGGAAATGAAAGACACACATAAGAGGCAATTCTGTGACCCTATCTTTAAACCAAACAAATTCCAGAAGTGGTTTTGGAACTGATGCTAGGGCAGACTACTATACATTATTATGATGACCACATAAAACTGCACATACAACAAACAAAGACTTTTGGTTTCTGGTCTGGCATGTAAATAGTCATTCCATGCTCACATGAAGAATGTTGAAGTGAAAAATCAACAACACTTCTTAGCTCCATCCAAGAATTAGGGCAAGGGCAAACTGTTGTCCCCCAAACTAGAAAAAGACAGAGAGGTTGGTACAGAAAATCACATCTTATTGGAGCATAAGTGTGGGAGCAGATACTGTGGCTTCTGGAGTCAGAATGGGGTAGGAAAATTTAAAACTGTCATTGACAAATTGATGAAGGTTCATCATAGACAAATTTGAAAGTTAAAAATTCCAGGGGGTTCAGTCTTTGGAGGGTTCCCACACTTCTGGAGTTTAGCCCCCTTCCCCCTGAGAACCACCGTGTTCTTACTGTAAAGATCAGAGAAAAAAATATCTCCTGTTTCTACCTGGGGAAGGGGGAAAGTAGACATTTTAAAACATGCCCACAGCATTTTGTTCTTCTCAAAAACACATGATAAATTCTGTTTTCCCCCAAATCCATAAACTGAAGTATAACTCTCAGTATCTCAAAATGTGACATCATTTGGAAATTGTCTTCGCAGTTGTAATTAACAGGATAAGTTAGGATAAGGTCACACTGGGGCAGGGTTGGTCCTTAATCCAATATGACAATGTCCTTATAAGAAGAGAAAATGACACAGACACACACAGGGGGAATTCTGGTTTAGATGAAGGCCAAGATCAGTGTGGTGCTTCTCAGAGTCTAGGGGTGCCAGATTGCAGCAATCCACCAGAAGCTGGGGGAGAGGCACAGAACAGAACTTCCTTGCAGCCTTGGGTAGGAAACAATCCTGCCAACAACTTGATCTCATACTTGCAGCATCCAGAACTGAGAAACCATAAGTTTCTGTTGTTTAAGTCATCCAGTTTGAGGTACTTTGTTAAGGCAGCCTGAGCAAACTAATACACCTGCCCTCGGGGAAAAGTATTTTATCAGAGTCTGAGTGGGGTTTCATCAGAGTCTAATTAACTTGGGGAAGCAAAATAGGCAACTAGAGTCCCTGTCTCACTTCAGTAGGTGGGGTAAAGGGTGTAACATATGCTTAATGGTAATAGGAAGGAAAGGAAAGAAGAAAGATTTAAAACATGTCAGTTTTCCAAAAATTAATGACAGACAACAAACCACAGATCCAAGAAACTCAAAGAACACCAAGCAGAATAAATATATAAAAAAAAATCCACCCCCAGGCATATCACATTTGAACTGCAGAAAAAGAAAATCTTAGCAGAGGCTGGTCACAGGGAAGGAGGTACATGGAATACCTTACCTACCTTACTTGTAGAGGAGCAAGGATGAAAATTACAACAGACTTCTCTTCAAAAATCATGCAAACAAGAGGTGAGTAGAATGAAATATTTCAAGTATTTAAAGAAAAGAAACAATACCCCATCACCCTAGAATTTTGCATCCAGCAAAACTATCTCTCAAAAGTGAAGAAAAATTGGAAGGAATGTGCTGCTGTTAGACCTGCCTTGCAAGAAATGTGCCTTACAAGAAGGAAAGTGATATAGAGCAGAACCTTGAATCTACATAAAGAAATGAAGAGGATTAGAGAAGGCATAGTGAACATTAAAAAAATCTTTCATTTTTCTTATTATTAACTGACCTACTAGATAATGGTTTGTTTGAAAGAATAGCAATAATGCATCCAGTGATTGTACATGGAAAAGTGAAATGAATGACAGTTATAAGGGATGGCAGGGAAGAATTAAGAAGACTCTATTATAAGATATTTGTACTACCCATGAAATGCTACAGTAGTATTTGTAATTGAACTTGGATGAATTATAATGTGTACTTCTAACAAAGAACAAGCACTAAAAAGGTTAAAAAAAGTGTAAGCTTTTATGTTGAGATTAAAAAATGGATTCATAGAAAATGTCCAACTGAAACCAAAGAAGGCAGATAATGAGTAAAAGAAAAAGAGAGACAAAACACACTAGCAATGAATAGAAAAGAGTAACATACATAACAGTATGTATGACACAGGATACCTTAAAACATGTCCTTTGCATTGCAAAATAGGGTAATATATTTGGAAATACTATTTAAGTAAAAATAAAGCAAATATTTTGAAATTTTAATATATAGCACTTACATGCCAGTTTTCATTGTATCAGAAATTTGAAAAGCAAAGAACCCTTCCAAAGTACCAACAACTACTCTCATTTTTATTATTAACTCAAACTAATTTATGGGGGAAAAGAACAAAGTGATCATTAAGCTATCCATGTTTCTACATATTCTCTTTCTATTATTCAATCACACAAACAGTATGTGGCATACTATTAAATGTTACATATTTTTCCAATGTAAATTTATTTTTAAATTCACATTGCTATGTTTGCCAACTTGGTATTCAATTAAGTTTACATATTAGGGGCCATCTTTCCATAACTCCCCTTTTAAAAATAGCTTTTTCTATTATAAATGTTAATATAGATATTTTAGTATTACTTTTTAATTTCAAAGTATTTCCTTAAAAAATATTTTCCAAAATGGAATCACTGGATCAAAGCACATAGCTTTATAACTTTTTAAAAATAGGTAAATTGCTCTCAAGAAAACAAAATGGACAGAGGGAGGAACATGTATTCAGAGGAGGAATGACAATATGTATCCTAAGAGCAAGTAGTTCAGAACTGCTGAGGAACAAAGGAGAAAAGGATGGAAGACAATGAAGCTGGACAAGCAGGCCTGAACCAATCAAGAAGGACCTGTGCAGTTCCTTAGCCCATTTATTGATTGGGTTATTTGTTTTTTTGGTGTTAAGTTTTTGCAAATCAAAACTACTCTAATATTTATATATCCTGGAGACTAGTGCTCTATCTGAGGTATATGTGGTAAAGATTTTTTCCCATTCTGTAGGCTCTCTCATTACGTTATTGATTGTTTCCTTTGCCGAGAATAAGTTTTTTTAGTTTGAATCCATTCCATTTATTGGTTCTTATTTTATTTCTTGTGCTTTAGGAGCCTTATTAAGGAAGTCAGGTCCTAAACCAACATGATGAAGGTTTGGGCCTACTTTTTCTTCTGTTAGGCACAAGGTCTCTGTTCTAGTGTCTAAGTCTTTGATACACTTTTGAATTGATTTTTGTGCAGGATGACAGAGGTTTAATTTCATTTTACTACCTGTGGATTTCCAGTTTTCCCAGCACCATTTGTTAAACCGGCTATCTTTTCTCCAGTATATGTTTCTGGTGTCTCTGTCTAGCATGAGATAACCATATTTATGTGGGTTAGTCTCTGTGTCTTCTATTTTGTATCATTGGTCTACATAGTCACGTAGACCAATGATACAAAATAGAAGGTACCAATACCATGCCATTTTTGTTACTATTGCTCTAATACTATAGTTTAAAGTCTGGTATTGTGATGCCTCTTGCTTCACTCTTCTTGCTGTAGATAGCTTTGGTTATTCTGGGTCTCTTATTTATAGAAGAAAAAAATACAATTTAATCAACAAACATATGAAGAAGTGTTCACCATCTGTAGCAATTAGAGAAATGCAAAACAAAACTACTCTAAAATTTCATCTCACTCTAGTCAGCATGGCAATTATCAAGACTACAAGCAATAATAAGTATTGGTGAGAATGTGGGGAAAAAGGTACACTCATACATTGCTGGTAGGACTGCAAACTGGTGCAACTACTGTGGAAAGCAGTATGGAGATTCCTCAGAAAACTTGGAATGGAAACTTCATTTGACCCAGCTATCCTACTCCTTAGTTTATACCCAAAGGACTTAAATCAGCATACTACAGTGATGCAGCCACATCAATGTTTATAGCAGCTCAATTCACAGTAGCTAACTATAGACCAACCTAGATTCCCTTAAACAAACGAATGGATAAAGAAAATGTGGTACATATACACAATGGAATATTATTCAGCCTTAAAGAAGAATGAAATTATGGCATTTGAAGGCAAATGGGTAAGACTAGAGAGTATCATGCTAAGTGAAATAAACTAATCCCAAAAAACTGAAAGCCGAATGTTTTCTCTGATAAGCAGATGCTAATCCATAGTAGGGTGGGGAGTAGGGAAGAATGAAGGAACTTTTTTGTGTAGAGGGTAGTGAGGGGAGAGGTGGGGGTTTGGGGATGGAAGGATGGTAGAATGAGACAAGACATTATTACCCTATATACATGTATGATTACACTACTGGAGTGACTCTGCACCATGTACAGCCAGAGGAAGAAGTTGTGTTCCATTTGTGTACAATATGTCAAAATGCATTCTATTGTCATGTATATCTAATTAGAATAAAAAAAAAGGAAGGGCCTGTACAACAAGAGTTTGGATCTCACTTTGGGTAATAGGAAATGAAAGAACTGTGAGAAGGGAGGGGGACATTATCATTATTTGTTTGTTGAAAACGGAAACAGCAGCATTAGTAAGGCTGGATGGGAAACCAGCTACAAAAACCAGGAGAGATGCTGAGTGCTTGAAACTGGACACTGTGGGTGTAGACAAGAGGAGGATTCACATGTGAGAGATACAGAAAAGACAGTTTATAGATTTTGAGGAGTGGCTCTATGTGGTGTGGCTGAGAAGGCTAAGTAGCAATGAGTCAAGAAAGTGAAAATATGATCATCACTTTTGGCACTGAAGACACTGATCATCACTCGCTCAAGACACACTAGAATTGCCAGCTTACTCCTCCATTAGAATGTCAATGCTCTAAAGGCAGAGCCTTTATTCACCTTTTTATCTCCCACGCCAGCCATAGTACTTAGTATGCTGTGGTTATTCCCAAATTAAATAAAATAGATGGGTAGATGACACCATTTACTAAGACATAAAATAAAGGAGAGGAGACAGGTTTGGGTTAGGAAAACTGATTACGAACATGAATCTCACAATAAATAACTACTAAATAAAGGAATCAAGAAATAAATGCATATACACAAGGTGGAACGAGGAGGGAGAATTAGATGATGTTAGGTAGAATTTCAGCTTCTAATAAAATACTAACAAAAATCTGATACCTACAAGGAAAACTGAGCAAGCTGACAATCACCTTGGCCACTGAAGGCACTCATTGAAGAAGGAATGTGTTTTAATATGTTAATGTTCATGAACATTTATAATGTTACAATCTTTCATCTTAATTTCGAAATATTTAACACAGAGGGGTGATATCTTAAAAATGTTCCTTCCATTCAAAAAGATCCACAGTAATACTGACAGATTAAACTAAATTCCAGTGTATAACCATTTCCATAATCTATATTTTGCTTTTTGGCAAAGTTACTCATTTTCTTAGCAAAGTTCAATGTTTATTGTGTTTTGATTAAAGACTTAAAAATACAATGTGACATTTTATGTGTTTTTTTTCCCCTTCAAAAATATAGTAATACATATCTCAGAGGCCTCTAGGACTTTGTTAACAAAGGCTAAACTGACATTACCAGGAATATCACACTGATAATATTTTGAATATAAATATATTTGCAAGTTCTCTTTATTCCTATACAGCTCCAGGCCTCACAAAACACATCAGCATCCTTTTGTATTATCCTTTAGGCATGCCCACTGCACAACAGGCATGCATCTGGATGTGAGAATATCCAAACTGTAAGAATTGGTGGCCAGCGGGAGCAAGGGAGTGGGGGGTGGAGTAGGCCTCTGTTCAGCAGCTGTCCAAAGGACAGAACTGGAAGAGGATGCAAATCCTTTCTCCCAAGCTGTTGGCCTCAATTCAAGCAAGTAATTTGTTTCTGGAGGATTAACCACATCTCCCTGCAAAACTATTTAATCTTTCCATATACAGATGCCACCAATACTTCAAGTCATTCTGGTGATGAAATTATTATATAACAAAGATAACTTAAAGAAATTGGATAAAGAAACAAATATATACATATGAATTTAACTGGATGATTTGTTACTTTAAAAATGTTGTTAACAAAATGAAAAACTACTCCCTCAAAAATAACTTGATATAAATGTTAAATCAAATATGCACAAACTGTATATACAGGAATGAGATCTTATTCACTCAAGCTTTGGGGGCAAGAACAACAAAAAAGCAACATTCGGATATGACATGTTCTTATAAGTGGTTAATTAGATGATGTTAGGTAGAATTTGAACTTCTAATAAAATACTAAAATATCTGACATCGACAAGGAAAACTGACCAAGCTGACAATCATCTTGGCCACTGAAGGCACTCATTGAAGAAGGAATGTGTTTTAATATATTAATGTTCATGAACATTTATAATGTTACAATCTTTCATCTTAATTTTGAAATGTTATTTAACACAGAGGGTTGATATCTTAAAAATGTTCCTTCCATTCAAAAAGATCAAAATAACTCAAAATAACTTTTCTTTCATTTTCCCTACTTTCCAGAATGCTAGTATAGACGTTTCATGGGGGAAAAAACCTGGAGCTTTAAAAAAAAAAATCTATTGCTTAAGAAAAGAAAAGAAAGAAAGAAAGAAAGAAAGGCAGGCAAAAATAGTGTAAAGTTGGCTGCCTTCGAAAGCTGTGAGGCTGGGCCAAATACCTATTTTTTAATGTTCTTTTGTTCCTACATCTTTTCTCATACCTCCTTAGTTTTCCCAGTGCCTGACAAGACTTTAATCCTTTAGGTTAGTCAACAAATACAGTGTTGGGTCCCAGAAAATGATACCCCCAAACTGGGTGCTTTGACATGCTGAGAGGCCCTATAACCTACCTCAGATCCCAGGTTCCTCCTATGTTCTGTGTCTCCCCTTCTATTGCATTTCCCCCTTTTCTGCCTAAAGTCCAGCCCACCAAGGAGAAACAATCTCCTCTTGCTTCCTGACTCTTCATTAACTGAAGTCACATCTTGGGAAGGGACGGAAGTCTGTCAACACACCTAAATGGACTTCTAGAGAAATTGTCCTCCACTTTGGTCCCATAGGTAATCCTTGACATACTACTGTCCACTCTGTGGGCCAAACAGATTTTGTTCCAGGCCTCTGTCTATTCTCCAAACCCACCAAGTACCCCTAAAAATCATTTTACTATTCCCCTAAAAATGTTCCTCATTCTGTCCTTTCCCCATAGGAAAAAAAAGGCATATATTTTTCTAAATAACGTTGAGTCTTTGTCAGAGAATAGCTCTGAAAACAAGAAAGCAAAAACAACTTCTTTCTTTACTTCCTCTGAACTCAACCTTCTTTATTTCTCTCCCTTAATCCAGAATTCAATATATTACTAGTATTATATATTTACACTATAGGTAAACAGGCTTTAATAGGTTAGGTTGAGATACAATTATTTACTGGGTTTTTTGTTTGTTTGTTTTTTGGTGCTGGGCTTTGAACCCAGGGTCTCTCTCATACATGTTTGGGAAGCACTTTACCACTGAGCTATATCCCCAGCCTTAAAATACTTTTAACCTAAAAATTATAGAAAGGCCAAACATCAAATTGAAAAAACAAACTTAAAGCATAATCTGAATTGATGTTTGACTCCTGTATTAGACACAAAGTAAGAGGATAAAGTCTGATGAATTCAGGAACCAGGGCTTTCAAAGCAGAATGAGGTCTTTGACATCTGGAGGTGGATTAACAGAACATGAACTCTTTTTTAAAGTGTAGCTAAAGTATCAATCTGGTTAATTCAAGGCTCTTTACTTCTGTTAGGCAAAAAGCAATGCTGGAGATTTGGCTGCTGTCAGAGTGAAGTCATTCTAGGTCACCCTGCTTTTTATGGGGAGGGAAGCAGAGGGCTCTGGGTGTACTGCTTCTTTCCCAGGAATGTCAGAGAAGGCTGCTGCAGCTGAACTGATATCACAGGAGAGGATTCATGTGACAACTTAATTTGGAGTAACTATCCAGGTTTAGGGTTACTTTAGGGATATAAAATATATTTGCTTCTTAAGTATAAGAATTTTGTGGTTTGCTAGTGAACAAAACAACTTTCGCAGTATTCTTAAAGGGTCTCATCTAATTAGAATCTTTTAAATCTAGGTATAGGTAATAACCAAGAAAGTCTTTCCATTGAACACCTCTATCCTTCTGTTATTTGTCATTTTTATTACTGAGAAGCTTAAGCAGCAATCATGACACCACAAGCAAATGACTATAATGATATTTACATTACCTAATATTGATAATTTTTTTTCTAAAAAAATGATATCTGGTCACCACCATGACTATACTTCCTTGCATTTGAGAAAATGCCAAGTTCAAAGTTGAGCTTCCTTTGTTCTGCCAGCACGAGTCTCTTTAGGCAGGATGGTTGGGGAAAAGACTTGGTTAAAATAAATTATCCTAGAGAAGAGCTTAACACTGGACAAAGCATGGGTAAGGGACAGATGGAATTTGGCCATGGGAACAGAGGGGGCCAGGACCTGGAGAAAGAGCAGGGAAATACTCTTCCTGGATGCTGGGTGCTTCTCTCCTCTTCTATCAGTTCAGTCTCCGACTTTTCTCTGGTCTCCCCTACTCAGTTCTCCGCCATTCTCTTTCCAACTCTCTCCCTTCCCTTCTACCCCCAACCCCAATTCTACAATATCTCCATCAGCTAATCCTAGAAGTAGACAGGGGCCCAAACTCATTCTGAGAGCAATACAAATAATGAATAGAAATTAAAATAAAAAATGTCTTAGCCTCAGTAATAATCTGAGAACTTGAAATCCAAACAGATACTTTGAAAAGGTCTTGAACTGGGGTAGAATGACATATGCAGTCAGACTGCTTTTTACCTACACATTTGCTTGACTCTAAATTTAAATGCAGCACAGCTTGCTCAAGATGTAAATGACTAAACTTTCCAAAAATTATCCTGATCAACAGAATTACTGGTATTTTGATATTTAAAAGTAGCACAGAATACTAAAATAACTAAAATTGATATTATAATTGCTAAAGTAAGTAAATAAGGAGTGTATATTATAATGAAACCTAAGATTTTTATGTCTAATATGAAAATAACATCTTCAGATATTACACTTAAGATTAGGAAAGTTTGCCGGGGGCAGTGGTGCATGCCTAAGATCCCAAAGGTTTGGGAGACAGAGGCAGGAGAATGGTGAATTCAAAGCCATCCTCAACAAAAGTAAGGTGCCAAGCAATTCAGTGAGACCCTGTTTCTAAATAAAATACAAAATAGGAATAGGGATGTGGATCAGTGGTTGAGTGCCCCTGAGTTCAATCCCTTGTACTCAAAAAAAAAAAAAGATTAAGAAAGTTAGTGTTCAACTTTAAGTGTGCATTAAAATATCCCCACCCTCAATCATTCTGTGGTGTTTTTGAAATTTCAAAAGCCTCTCTGGTTATGCTAATACATATTTATACTAATTTAGAGGATGTTACACATTATTACAATGAACTCCCAATGTACTCCACTTAGTCAGTAAAAATTTAAGATCCCACATGCAAAGCTCTTTGCCTAATAATTTCATCATCTCCTAGGATTTGTTTTTATTTGGTAAGTTCTACAGTAACAGGTGAAAAACACATTTAAACTTTCTTTCCCTACCATTAGGAAGTTATTCAGCACTAAACATATCAAGTGAGAGTTTAAAAATAATAGATTTAGAGGTGGGCTTGGAACTATATATTTTTTAAAAGTAAAGCTATTCATTTACCACAAAGAATAAGGAACAGGCAGGAGTGAAGCTAAGGTTGAAAAGGGAATAATTATATGATCATCAAATTCTTCCTGAAGCATGTCCTCAAAAATGGATTCATTGTTTTCATTTACATTGATGAGAACTTATTACACATGCTCACCTTCAAGTGGAAAGAGAATATAACTGGCGATACCTATTTTGAGACCATGAACAAATTAATCTATGTAATAGTTACTCTGATATTAAAAATCATGAGCTAATTATACTATTTAGATACTTTGAATATTATCTTAACTTCAGTTTATTTGCTTTTATTTCTCATCTACATATTATGAAAAGCTAAAGTTTATTAACATACCTGGGGTCAAGAAGACTCCTCAAAAATTTGAAAAGTAAAACCTGGTTCTGAAGAGAAAAACAATAAAAAAATATAATTAAGTACTAAAATGAATTTTCCAAATTATGAACTACTCTAGACAGCCTCTTAAAAATACACATATATGCTTAACATTCTGTTAAGCCTCTATACATATCTTCCCATTTCATTAAGCCTCTATGAGGTTCTAAGAAATTCTAAAGAATCATCTGGAGGTCCTTTATGTCCTTCCAACAGTTCAAATCATTGTCACACATTCAATTTTGAGTGCAAAAGAGATACAACTTGTTATCTCAAAAAAAAAAAAAAAAAAAAAAAAAGATTCCTACTAAGAAAAACTCCTGAGCTGTTCCCAGAATGAGGCCCTCCAAATGGCAGGTGTTTGAATTGCTCTGCTCCTGGCACTGATAGGTTTCAAACGGCCTTACCTGTATTCCTTGTGTCAACAGGCTGCTGGGAATTAGTTTATTTAGGTAGGGTGGGAGTTTGAGGCCCAAATTAACAAACACCATCAAGACAAATTCACTGTTGATATAATAGTCATTCATACAATACATATTCATTGTTGATACACTGTTGATACATTAGATATAGCAATCAAATTGCAATGTGTCTGCAATCAATATGCCATAAAATCTGGGTTCTGCTTCTGACACTCATTAGCTATATGACTTTGTGTTAGCATTCAATTTCCTTATGAGGAAGCAGAGAGCAGAGAGACAACAATATCTTCTCTGCCTTCTGCACAGGGTAGTAGTGAGAATTAAATGAGATAAATCATCTTATACCACATGTTTCTAAGTTTTGGGGAACCTAAATAAAAATTATACATGCTTAGTTTTTCATCTTTTTTTTTTATGACACACTCAACCTTCATCTGTAAGAAGGAGGAGACTTCCAAAGTGAAAATAATTAATGTCATATAGAATATAATTTTAAAAATATATTTCAGTCTTGGGGCTGGGGTCATGGCTCAGTGGTAGAGCGCTCGCCTTGCAAGTGCAAGGCTCTGGGTTCGATCCTTAGCACCACATAAAAATAAATAAATAAAGTTAGCGTGTACAACTACAAAAAAGGTAAATATTTAATTTATTAATTATATAATTTATATATTATTTTTATATATTTATTTATTTATTTATTTATTTCAGTCTTTAAGAAGATTGACACACCAGGTGCGATGTGTAATCCCAGCTACTTGGGAGGCTGAGGCACAAAGATCACCAGTTTGATGCCAGTCTGGGTAACTTAGGGAGACCCTGTCTCAAAATAATTTTTTTTTTAAAAAGTGCTGGGGATATAGCTCAATGGTAGAGTGCTTGTCTAGTATGTTTAAGGCCCGGGATTCGATCATCATTCTGCAAAAAATAAAAAATTTTTAAAAAACCCAAACCTGACACATATATACTTACTAGTCTTTATCAGTCTTTGATTTCCTATCTTTTCTCCATCACTTTGCTTTATTTTACATGACTTTCCTCCTGGTTATAAATAACTTAACATTTTTACTTATTTTCTTTTCAAGAATTCTGAAAACTATTAGACAGAGGCACATTGCTTCTCATCAGAAGTAAAGGTACTTTATAAGATCTGTGTAGAATATACAATCAATAAAACTCTAGAATAAAATTTCTTTAAAAGAATACTCAGCAAATGGGCCATGGTCAAATAGACACTTTTTTTTCTTATCCATTACACTTCAGCTTTTATATATTTACGTAATGAATGACATTATATTTGATTATTAGGCCTCTCCATTTCTTAATATCCTTATAGACAGAATACAGGAAAAAGAAATCCTGAAACTGATAATATTACATTTTAAAGGGCAATGATGACAGTACCATCAAAACAAGTAAGATTTACCAGATTTTTAAAGGGTAGAGAAGCTCTGGGGATTGGGAATGGTGTGAGCAGAAGTATCTGTCTTCCCAGCCCCCAAAAGACTGGTTATAATGTGTTGTTATGGTTTGGATGTGAGGTGTTCCCCAAAAGCTCACGTGTAAGACAATACAAGAAGGTTCATAGGAGAAATGATTGGGTTGTAAGAATCTTAACCCAATCAGTGATTTAATCCTCTGATAGGGATTAACTGAGTGGTAACTGAAGTGGTAGGGTGTGGCTGGAGAAGGTGGGTATTAAGGTGTGGGTTAGGTGTATATATTTGTATTTGGAGTAGAGTCTCTGCTTCTGCTTCACCGTGATGTGAGCTGCTTCCCTCTGCCACACTCTCCCACCATGATGTCAGACTCACCACAAACCCTGTGGAATGGAGCCGGCTTCTATGGACTAAGACCTCTGAAACTGTGAGCCCTCAAATAAACTCTTCTTCCTTTATACTTGTTCTGGTCATATCCTTTAATCATGGCAGCAAAAAAAACTGACTAAAACACCTGTCCCTCTATGTACTTTCTCAATATCCTGGGCAGTACGCTATCATCATTCCAGTCAAACGAATCTGTAATTGCTTTTCAGTTTATTTTCTTCCTTGGAAGCAGTGATTGTATTTATAGAAATTAAATGTTTTTGGACAAACAGAATAAATATTTGTGGAATTAACAGATGTGTCTTTGCCCGGAGTTAAAAATGGGCATAATGCTGGACAATCAAGCCTTATATCTGGGAATTGTTTTTAAATTGTCTCATTATATTCAATTAATTTCAAAGTGCTATACATTTTACTTCATCTGGAATCTGTCCTCTTCACTACTAATGACTTTGTCCTGGTCCTCACATCTTTTGCCTAGACCTTTTGCTTTTTAATTGTTCTCTCTGTTCCATTTGCTCTCCTTGCCACTCCACTCTCCACACTGTAAGCCAGAGTTAATTTTCTACAAAATGGATCTAATGATGCCATCCTTTGCCTAAACACATAGAAAGTAAGTATAAATTTCTTAGTATTACATATGATATCAGGCCCAAAGCTAGATTTTCAGCCTCTGTAATTTTAACTTATCTCTTCCAACGTGTCTCTAGCCCACCGTTGCTCTCCACGTATCACACCTCACACAGATCTGACATACTCTGAACACACAGGCTGCTTTATTCCTTTAAGTCTTCGCATGCCCAGATCACTTTATCAAAGCCATTTCCCATTCTGTTTGGAAAACTATTATCGATTATTCGAGACCCAATTCAGATAGTTTTGGGAATCCTTGTCTGACTTTCTCATAGTCCATCAATCTCTTCTTTAAGGTAGCTCTTATACCATTATATTATAGTTATGTAAATGCTTCTCTGTTCCATAGAAAATATTAAAGGAAAGGCTGTCTTCTTATTCATGTCCTCATGCACACTGAGGAACAGAGTAGAGCTGCAACATGTATTTTTTTAAATATTTATTTTTTAGTTTTAAGTGGACACAATATCTTTATTTTACATTTGTGTGGTACTGAGGATCGAACTCAGTGCCTCAAGCATGCTAGGTGAGCACTCTACCACTGAGTCACAACTCCAGCCCCTGCAACATGTATTTAATTTAAACCAATGACTTCCATACCTTTGTCTCCATGCCAACTATCTCCCACTCACTCATGTTCTGGTTTTTACCTTGCAGTTAATCCCCACCACTATTATTGCCCTTTGAAGATTCTGTGTTGTGTTTTATGTCCCTGTCATTGTCTATTCCTTACCTCTATCATGTGGCCATATGGTAGTGAGTAACTAAGTAAAACAAACCTAAAAGAGAATAAGATTGTGGGTCCTATAGCAAAATAAGAGGGAGAGAAGAGGGGATTTTCTATGAGTTGTGATTTTTAGAATAAGTACAGGTTACAGTTCCAAAGATGTTTCTTTGTTATGCCCAAAGACAAACTCCTTCATTTCCAGACTCAGAGATCATCACACAGCTACTCCCAAACACATACACACCCAACATAGAGATTATTATGTGGCAACTATAAACTTAAGAAATGACTACAATCAGAAGTTCTTAGGTGGAAATTCATTTCTTTCCACTATTATCTTTTTGCCCAATATATGTGTGTATATCTACCTGAAAATTTAAAAAAAATATTTTTTAGTTGTAGATGGACACAATACCTTTATTTATCTATTATTATGTGGTGCTGAGGAGCGAACTCAGCGCCTCACATGTGCCAGGCAAGTGTTCTATCACTGAGCCACAACAGGAGCTTACCTGAAGTTTTTTAATGACTACTTCAATCTGTCCAGAAAAGTGGGTAGCAACCAACTCAGCAGCTTTACAGGGCTTCAGGGATACCAGTTCCTGGAGTTAAATGAAAAGAAAAATCCATTTTTAATGGTACTTTTAAATAGAATATTCACAGATGTGAGCTATGATTACCTATTTCAATATTGTCAAAAGCTTTACATTGCTTTTCAGGAGACCTTGATTTAGCGCTGCAGTTTAAAGGGCACACTGCAAATGAGCAAATTTAGATGTGTACCTTATAATAATTCAGAGTTCAATTTAACAAAGGGTAATTCAGAGTTCTTAGAAATGAAAGCACTATAATACTATGGATTCTGGCTATGATATCTATAGGATGAACATAAAGAACAAAAGTTTCCCTGTCAATAAATTTAAACTCTTGAGCCTAAAGCAATAAAGAAATGAGAAAGAGTATGGTTGCAATTTCTTGCCTAAGAATTCTAAAACTTTATCTCTGGGCCTTGTGGATTTAAACTGGAAGAATCTTCAGAAATCAACTATAGTCTTAAGGAGACTAAAACGTCAACCACTGTTAATTAACTACTGTTAATGAGGCTTATTTTTGTCAAATCAAAGAAAGGATTTATCCTTGGATTCTAACATCTATGATTCTGCCTTCCCAGCTGTACCTTTTCGGTCTTAAAAAAAAAAAAAACACGAAAAAAAACCCACCAAAACTAAGAGTAGTCAAGAGTTGTACCATATGTATCAAATGAGTGGTATCAAATGAATAGTCAAGAGTCATGTCACATGGAAAATGCAAAGCCCAAATGGCCTCACCTTTTAGTTCTAGTGACCATTTAGGGAAGAAATAACACCAGCATTAATTAACCTCTTACAGAGAATAGAAAACTTCTTTAGGTTATTGTGTAAGGTCAGCAACATTTTGATAACTAAACATAATGGGACAATATTTAAAAAAAAGAAAAGAAAGAAAAGTGTGCATCAACCTTAATCCTGAATACTGACACAAAATTCCTGAAAGAAAAAGAAACCCAACAAAAAACACACACAAAAAAACAATATATCAGGTTTAAATTGCATTTACCTGTGGAATTTAGGGGTGGCTTAATATCAACAAAACAAACAAGAAAAAAAAAACCAGAATGATAGAAAAGGTGAAAAATTTCAAAGTCCATCCATAAAGAAATCCACAGGATGTTAAGGAACCTTCTACAAAAACCAAAAACAAACAAAAAAACCTTATAGGAAACATCAGATCAAATTTCATCATGTGAACATTTCAAAAGTACTGTTACTAGAAGCATTAATAAAAATACCAAGTTGTAGTTAGCCTTAGTAGCATATTCCTATAATCCCAGTTGCTCGGGAGGTTGAGGTAGGAGGATCAAAACCTGAAGACCAGCCTCCACTATGTAATAAGATGCTGCCTCAAAATAATAAATAAATAAATAAGTGGGCTGGGTACAGCATCCCTGGGTTCAATCCCTAGTACCCCCCACAAAGAAGTTGTAACAGTAAATCTAACAAAGGATGGAAAATTTCTACAGAGAAAAATCATAAAAACTATAGAAAGATATTGCATAAAAGATTATACCATACAATCACAGATTAGAAGACTTAATTTATTGATGCTCTTTAGCATCAATTAATTATCTTCACAATCATGGGCAGATTCAATGCAAGGCCAGCCAGAATCACAAAATTTAATTTCTTTCTTTCTTTTTTTATGGAATTTTATCAGCTGATTCCAAAATGTACTTGAAAGTATTCAAAGTTTATACTAGCCACGACCTTGTTAAAGATATAGAGATATACTATATATCTTAAAATAGTATGGTACTGATGCAGAGATAGACAAAGAGGCTAATGAAACAGAAAGACCAGAAAGCAGCCCAAGTATAGAGATCCTTGATATACTTATGACCATGTTATAATAAATGCTGCTGGGAAGACAGGACATTTGTATTTCTTAAAAATAACAGGATACTTCCAAAATTAACTAGATCCCAGTTTTATATCACATATGAAAATTGCTTTCAACTGGATTCCAGATTTAAAGATTAAAAAAAAAAAAAAAAAAGACCCAAGAGTTAGTGACAGAGCACTTCCCTAGCCCTAAGTTTCATTCATAGCACCACTATAAAACAAACAAAACAAAAGTTTTAGGTGATAATAAAGGAAGATATCTTTTTAAGTACAGGAGAATAATTGATTATACTATTTAAAAAACACTTTTCTTAAAAAGACAAAAGATTGAGGGAAAAAGTCAGTGAATGGGAGAAGATATTTGCAGTACATTTTTGAAAAAAGACTAACATCCATGATACATACAGAAATCCTACCAATCAATAAGTATAAGACATTCAATTGAAAAAAAATTGGGCAAAAGACTTCAACAGGCACATCACCAAAGAGGAAATTTAAATAGCCACTAAACAGGGAAAGGCTATCTATAGCAATTAAGAAAATGTAAACTCAAAACATAATTAGATACCATTACACATCACCAGACTCACAAAGTTTTCAAATCTGGCAAAGATATAGAGTGAATTAGAACTCTCATATTATGCTGGCATCCAGTAATATTTAAGGTATTAATTTCAATTAACTAGCAATTATATACCTTAAAGCAGAGATTATAAGTAATCATGCACCAAAATCAGCTGGAGGGCTTGTTAAAACACAGATTGCTGGGTCCCACCCCAAGAGTTTATCATTCAGGAAGTCTGAAGTCTATCAGGTTCTTAGCTGATGTTGTAATGTTTGTCTGAGACCAGACCGAGAACCACTGCCCTAGAGAAATGCATGTGGCTGTGCTCAGGAGGCATACCTAAGAATAACTGTGCACTGATTATTTTTAATAGTCAAAATCCAGAAACAACCAAAGGTCCATCAACAGTAAAATGAATAAATTGTGACATATTTATAAAAGGAAATATGATACAATAAGCAAGAAATGGTCCAAACTTCTTAAACAAAATATAAAGCAAAAATAAATCAGAAAATAGAGTATAATTTCATTTAAGTACAGTTCAAAAGCATGTAAAACAAGAACACAATTAGGGATGCATGTGGATGCAGTAACAGTATATAGAAAAGCAGGAAATTATCACAAAAACTGGGATAATGAGGATAGTGGTGGGAACAAGGAGGCAGGCGTTTGGGATCAGGAAAGAATACAAGGGAAGAGTCTAGAGTATGAGATGTACTTTAGTCTTTATTTGGACCTAGAATGTTTGCTTTTAAATTTTTTATTAAACTATATTTTATACTCTTTTCTGACTTTTTAAAAAATATTTTTAGTTGTAAATGGATCTTTCATTTTAATATTTATATGCAGTACTGAGGATGGAACCCAGGGCCTCACATATGCCAGGCAAGTGCACTACCACTGAGCCACAACTCCAGCCCCTCTTTTCTGACTTTTTAATTCAGAAAAATAAAAAGTATTTTTAAAAACCTAATGATATATCTTGTCCATATTGGGAGAACCATCTGAACTAGAGATTCTTAACCAAGAGTCCACAAACCCAATCTGTGAATGGCTTAAAAATCACTAAAACATTAAAATATTAAACTCCTAAAGGTGTCTGGGCAACCCTGAAACAACAAAAATTATTCAACAAAAACTCCATATACTTGTAATCATGGTGTTAAGAGACATGTAAAGGCTCAAGGTAAAAAAATATACATATGTAGAAAAAATAGTCAGCAGAAATAATTGTTGTGTAGCAAAAATACTTCTTGTTTCTTCAGGGTAAGTTTCTGCTGAGTAATTTGTTTGCTCATTGATTAATTCATCATGTTTCACATTATGCAGAGAGACACAGCTTCACTTCTGGATGCCTGAGTCCATGTGTTCAAACCACTGCATAATACAGATAAGAAAAAATAAAGGATTAGCCCTGCTGTGACTGTGGAGACTTGAAGAGGATGACAAAAAAGAATACAAAATGCAAAAAAAGATAAAACTCAACACTGGAGGAAGGTCTCATTGGGTTCTTTCACCAAGATCTATTTATCTTGTTAGTAGGAAGATAACTTTAAATAACATTCAATAATATATATCAATCCTATAGTTAAAAGAGTATGGCGATCATTACAGACCACACACCTCAGAACTGACTGTCCCAGCTTTCAAACCAGATGTTTCACTTTAGAAGCTCATATGTGATCTGCTTAAATGTGAAAAAGACTTCTGATCCTCAAGTAAATCAATGCAATAATATGATACCTGCCATTCCTTAGTTAGCATAAAGTTAATTGGGAAATTAACTCAAATGGGGAAGTTTCAAAAGTTGTGTTGAATCAATACCTCAATATGCTCCATTGCTTTCTTCCACACAGACTGCTTCTCCTCGGCACTGTGGCCGGGAATGGATAAGATGTTGTGAATGTAATTAAAGACTTCTTCCTGAACAACACAAGATGATATAATTTATTCATTAATTCACTCAAGTAATATTTTGTCACTATTATCTGTATTAGTCCTGGTAAATATTTATTATTTGGAGACGGAAAACCATTTAATATAGATATTTAACTGATGGAAAACTGACACTAAAGAGGAAGAGTAATTAAAGTCTAGGATAGACTCCTGGAAGTTACAGATCTGTTCCAATTCATTTTGGTCTCGATTTATTAACTTTTTCAATTAACTACTTGGAGAATATAATATTTTTGCTTCCAGTGATCCCTGTTTATATCGCTAATTTCATCTCAAAACATTCTTGCACTGGGCAAGGTGGCACACACCTGTAATCTCAGTGGCTGGGGAGGCTGAGGAAGGAGTTCAAACCCAGACTCAGCAAAAGCAAGGTGCAAAGCAACTCAGTAAGACCCTGTCTCTAAAGAAAATACAAAATAGGGTTGGGGATGTGGCTCAGTGGTTGAGTACCCCTGAGTTCAATCCCCAGTACCGGCCCCCGCCTCCTGGCAAAAAAACCTTCTTGCTCTTGTCTAGTATGCTCCACCTATACTGATTTTCATTTCATCTATATGATCTCTATTCAGTTCCCTGAACATGTCTTTTCCCCTCATCCCAGGATCTTTCCATATATGGTTCCCTATCTTGGAACACTCTTCCTTTGGCTCTTTGCTTGACTGGCTTCTCAAATTCCAAAACTCACTTTATACGTCACTTTCTCTGAGATTACTTTTCTGGCTTCTTTATATAAGTCAGTTCCCCATTATCCTTCAAAGTGGTACCCAGTTTCTCTTCCCTAGCACCTATCATAATTTATAATTTTATACTTGGTTTTATTTGTTACCAGTCTCTATTACTAAATTTTTAAATTCGAAAATTGCAGGAACTCTCTCTCTTTTAATTATCAATATGGACTTGGCTTAAACCAGAGACTCAGTAAAAACTGGTGAATAAATGAAGAAAACCTTGGGTCAGCAAACATATGTCTAAGTATTTCTAATGAATAGTTATTTCTATGTGATAAAGGCAGGAGGACTGAGAAAAAAGAGCAAAGAAGTCTCTTAACTTACCTCTCTCAGTGGGTCACGCAAGTAGCAATCAATAATTTTGTCATATTGGTGTTCTCGCTCATACATAAATTCACAAATTTGATAGCTAGAATGTAAAAGGAAAAACTTCAGTGTACCATACAGGCAGGTGGTTATTAGCTTATTGCTATCTCATAGCATACATATTAATATTTTTTAAAATTAATAATGTGATTTATTGTTAAATAAAATTATACAGTTTGAGCACTCTTAATCTACAAGGCTTAAAGAGTTTTTGACATCACAGCATTTCAGATATTGGATTTTCATATTAGGAATGCCCAATAGGTAAGGCACATGCAAATATTTCAAATTCTAAAATGTAAAGCACTTCCTCTCCTAAGTGTTTCAGAGAAGGGATACTCAATTTTCATTAAATATATAAGGGAGATGAATATATAATATATTATATATTAATTATATATTAATATAATAATATTACATATAATAATAATATATAATATATAATAAGTTTAAGATGCTTCTGAATGCTATGTTTATAAGAAATTTCAAAGCTGGGTACAAAGAATGTTAAGAAAACAATATGTCACATAAGAATCAAAAAGTTAGCTATTAATAAATAATATGCAAAAATTTTATGTGAAGTCTCTGTTCAAAGTATGTCAAAACATTCAATGAACTACGCAAAGAAAAGTGTTAGCATATTGCATCTTATTTACTATGTTAAATTCTGCATTATTTTTATTCTATATAATTGTCAGAAAAATTTATAAAACACCATGAAATATTAAGTCTTAAAAATCTAAAATAATAAAACATTATAAGACTGCAGTTTTGCTTTCATATTAAAACAAATATAAAAAGCAAACATTTTAAATTTATCTCATAAATTCCTACAAATTTTACCAATTTCTAGAATTCAACTGAAGGCCGAAACTTTCATACTTAGGTTTTTGGTGGTGTTGTTATTTGTATAACCATTCTTAATTTAAAAAGCAGCAATGTATCAATTTTTGGTGGTGTTGTTATTTGTATAACCTTTCTTAATTAAAAAAGCAGCAATGCATCAATAAACTGGGCATCGAGTTAGATGAATATAACTTAATAGTTGTATGGAAAACTAATATATGGCTTCAAATCAACTTACAATTCAGCTTTTTCTGCCATACGGATGAGTCGACTCTCTTCAAATTGAACAATACCTCCAGCCTGCAGCAATTCTAAAAGAACCTGTACATTTAAAATAAATGCGTAAAAACATTTTGGAATTTATTTTTATTTACTAGCTTTATAAGGATCCATTTAACCATGCAGACCATAGCATTTTTTTCTTTTATACTCTTACTTGGTATTTTGGCTCACTTTCACATATGCATGGGATTACTGCCATTAAAATGTTGACCATACTGTATTTAAAATTCTTATAATAGATAGATAGCTCTGCTTTTCAAACATTGCCAGAATGTTACAATATTTGCAAATAAAGCCTTGTTAGAATACTGATTTGATCTCAAAGCTAAAAATGTCAGTATACATCTTTTTAAGAAGTGAGTTTTTGCTTGGCACTTTATTTTTTTATTTTTTGGCGGTGGGGGTGGGTGTTGGGCAGGTGTCAGTGTGGTACCAGGGATTGAACTCAGGGGCACTCGACCACTGAGCCACATCCCCAGCCCTATTTTGTATTTTATTTAGAGACAGAGTCTCGCTGAGTTGTTTAGCACCTAGCTTTTTGTTGAGTCTGGCTTTGAACTTGAGATTCTCCTGCCTCAACCCCATGAGCCGCTGGGATTACAGGTCATTGTGGCCGGCTATTGACAGTTTTATGTCTTATGGTTCTTTAAAATCTGTTGTCCAGGGCTGGGGATGTGGCTCAAGTAGTAGCATGTTCGCCTGGCATGCGCGGGGCGCTGGGTTCAATCCTCAACACCACATTAAAAAAAAAAAAAAAGATATTGTGTCCACTGAAAATTAAAAATAAATAAATAAGTAAGTAAAAAAAAATCTGTTGTCCACATAAAGTATCAATGTTTACATGCTAATTCTAAAAAACAAAACATTGTTTTTTTTTTCATAATAGCACTATGCAAAATATTCTAAATACAGAAATGACCTAAAGGTCCATCAAAGGTGAATGGATAAACAAAATGTGGTATATACATACAATGTGATATTATTTGGCTTTAAAAAAGGAAGAAAATTCTGACATATGGTGAAACATGGATAAACTCAAAGATATTTTAATAAGTGAAATAAGTTAAAAACAAAAGGACAAATACTGTATAACTGCACTTATGTAAGAAATCTAGAATAAGAATATCCAAAGTCAGAAAGTAGAAGGATGGCTGTCAGGGGATGGGGGATTAAGGAATGGGGAGTACCTGTTTAATGTAAATAGTTCAGTTTGGGAAGATGAAAAAGTTCTGGCAATGGATTGTGATGATGATAGTACAACAATGTGAATATACCTAATACCACTGGACTGTATGCTTAAAATGGTACATTTATGTTATGTATATTTTACAACAATAAAAAAATATTGCAGCTCATATAATTTTTACCATCCTAAGTAAATGAATAAAAAAAGGACTAGAATGTTGAGCAAGGTTCATCAATACTTTAAATAAACCTCAAAAAACAACTGAGGCATTACACAGTCATTAGAACAGTATGAGAAAGGTCTCTCTGGCATCTAAATTCAGGATCCAAAGTAACGTGACTATTCTCAGAACTTTAAGAAACTACCTAACAAAATTATTTTTTTAACAATAAATTTTTATTATTTTCAAATTAAATAAAAACTATCCAAATTGTACATTTTAGAACCCAAATTTAGTCCATTTGGAGCACATAATGTACTGTTATGTATAATAAATATGAAGTGAATTGTATCTGCTGTGCCAATTTGAAATACAATAATAAAAATGTCATTGGAGAAGTTCATCTTAGCAATACACTGAAACTGTTAAATTTTCAAGAATTTTGCAAGCTCATTATTAAAAAGAGCTGCTATGAAAAATCAAATTATATTAACAATTAAATAAATTAAAAACAAAGATAACTGATATTCAAAAGTCACCCATTCCTAAATGTTTTATTGTATTTTATATTATATACACTTGAGGTTATTTACATCGATTATAACTGCATCTGAATGGTAGAAATATTATAAATAAATGTGCTACTGTGCATCTTTTCAACTCCATGTTCAGTGACAACACTTTAGTAAATTCATTCAGCCACAGTGACAGTACTTAAACCATGGAAATCGGCAAATGCTACAAATCAGCAAAATGGTATTAAAATGTTATTTTTTTCTTTCCTGATACTGAAGATTGAACCCAAGGGTACTCTACCACTGAGCTACTCCCCAACCCTTTTTAAAATTTTTCATTTTGAGACAGGATCTCACCAAGTTGCCCAAACTGGTCTTGCACTTGCAATCTTCCTGCCTCAGCCTCCCCAGGTGCTGGGATTACAGACATGAACCTTCTTATCTGGCTAAATGTTCCATTTAATTTTTTTTTAATTGTAGATGGATACAACATCTTTATTTATTTGTTTTATGTGGTGCTGAGGATTGAATACAGTGCCTCACATGTGCTTTACCACTGAGTCCCAGCCCCAGCCCTAAACAATAAAATTTAAAAGGATAGGAAGGAAGGAAGGAAGGAAGGAAGGAAGGAAGGAAGGAAGGAAGGAAGGAAGGAAGGAAGGAAGGAGGGAAGGTTGGTTATATATATATGTGTGTGTGTGTGTGTGTGTGTCCCACAAAATCTAAAATATTTAATCTTTGGCTCTTTATGGAGAAAGTTTACAAATCCCTGGTTAAGAAAGTGATAAAAATATTAATAAGGCAATTAAACTTAAAAGGTGTGAATGTCTATAGGCACTGCATTGTGAATAAAACAAAATATTGAGGCATTATTTGTCCAATATTCAAAAATTTTTCTATTTCAGCAAGCACTTCACTGATGAGTGAGTAAAGTTCTGACATGCTTTCTGACTTCCATCTTGGTTATTTACATAAGTGAAAATATCAGCCAATATTCATTCATGTCAGAAGTATATTTGGAGAAGCAGTTGTTAAGCATTTATCAGCATACCAATGAAATATACTAAGAAATACTTCATAAACAAAATTTGATATATAACAAGAGAATGAGTGTTGGGTTAGAAGAAGTTCTGTTCTAATCTTAACTATGACCTTGAACAACTTACTTCAATGGTTTTTATGTTTCTAAAATGAGGCAAGGGGGAGAACTAGATAATCTCAAAGAGGACACCCAGTAATTAATTAATTAATTACTATGATAACATTCCAAGGTTTGGCATATATATATATATATATATATATATATATATATATATATATATATATATATATATATATATATTTGGCTTTTCTTTCTGTTTAGTTATTATATTAAATGTTTTTATCATTTTATTTAGATAATATCATGCATACCATGATCTACATTTGCTGCCAATAGAGAAAACAAGGACAAAATGAGGGGACCCTCAATATTATTAGTTCAATATAATTTATGAGGTAAACAACACCTTAGCAGCTGTTCTTTCTTAAGATAGTCTGCAGTAATCACTGGGACACAGCTGTGCAGACAAAGGGGTTACTGCCGTAATTTTATGCTCTTCATTTGAGTCTCAACTTGTGGGCTGTGCACTACAACTACAACAAGTCAGCACAACCCTCAAAATACTTAACTTTTTTAGTTTAGTTACCTGACAAAGTTTGGCTATCAACTTTATGTAGGCTGAGTCTCTTAGTGCTCAGCTTTACAATGCATGAGCTTTCAAAGAATTTTACTCCAAGAAAGGACCCTCAACAAAGTGGCATGAACAGAGGGAAGAGGTAATCAGTCGTTATCTCAGAGAGACTAATGGAGGGGAAGAAAGATTATAGTCCGCAGAATGATAAACCCTAAAGCATGGGAACATAAGGAACTCCCAAAATTTAGTGTGCCAACATAAAGAATCCTGTAGCCTTTTTGGTTCAGGGCCAGAGCAACCAGCAGTGTTTACTAGACTGATGATACTGGTGGAATGCAGAGGACAGCAGGTACAAACTATTGTTACACAAAGGCAAAAATGAAGTATTCTCTTTGGAGTCATGCTGTATGCAAGTCAGGCCCCTGTCTAGGTATTTAGTCTGATATAAGTTCCTTACACATGCACCCACACTATTTTCTGGTTGCCACTATCTTTAGTTTAGAGTTACAGTTTGGCACAAGTCCTTTCTCCCTTCTGTCTAGAGAGGCCTAACACAAAAGAGTTCTTTCTGGCTTACTCTGACTTTTTCCCCATCCTTTAGTAAAATAAATTCTAGGAGTTCAAACCTGCTGTCTTTCAGAGTGTCGGGAGTCATCATCAGGACTACAGAGGAATTCAAGCACCTGGCCAAAGAAAAGGTAATCTTTACTGAATATCAGCACTCATACCATAACACTGTCATAATGGAAACAGCAATAACTATCTTTTCAATATCAAAAATTTATTCACACTTGGCCATAACAAATATCACAATATGCAGGACCTTCCCAACCAACTGCCCAGTACATGAAAACATCAAAGTCAAGCATGCAAACCATTTCATATGTGCCAAATGCACATGTTTCTTTATTGTTCAGAAACACAGCTAGAAGGCAGTGTCAGCTGTACACCTTAAGTTCCTGGATTCCATAAATGGAGCAAGCATGGACCTTACGCTGGACACTTGGATTTAAATCCTAACCTTACCAATACATGACAATAGCATTACTATTAATATCACTAAGTATGACTGGGTGAGTTATTTAACCTCTCCAGGCATCATCTGTAAAATGAGGATAACTGCACCTATTTCAAAATCATTAGGAAGATTGAGTTAAACATGTACATTAAAAGCTTTGAACAGTGCCTGGTACTATGAAGGGCTCAGTAAAATGTTAGTCATTATGGGCTACTTTCTCCCACCAAAAGTGTTTTCTTTGTCACCTATGGATATGTAGGAGATATTTAAGGGAGATTAGAAGATACCTTCAGTAAGTAAGTAATACCTTTAGCTTTTCCATAAGTAATCTTTTCATTAACATAGTCTTACTACCAATAATGATGGGGTGACTTTTTTTTTCAGTTGAACCACTGAGCTACATCCCCCAGTCCTTTTTATTTTTCATTTTGAAAAATTTGCTTAGGACCTTGCTAAGTTGCTGGAAAACAGGTGTGTGGCACTATGCCCAGCTTGAAGAGGTAATTCTTAAATCAGAAATATCTTGAGCCAATATTTCTAGGTAATTTACAGCAAGAAAATAAATGAGAAAACAAAATCTCTAATAATCACACTCCCATAATACCAAGTGTTTAGGCAAAGTCTTATTACCTAGAACACATCATTAAGACAGACAGACAGACACACACACACACACACACACACACACACACACACACAGAATTTAGATCCAAAACCTTAACATACCTGTCCTTGATAAGACATTTATCTAATAATCTGTCATTTTAAGAAACAGGGCAATCCAGTATACTTTCTATGAACAGTAAACAGAGAAAAAATTCTGGTCCTCACTTTTAAGACACTTACCTGATCAAAGAGGGTTCTGTTCACAAACAAGGTATTGTCAGGTTTTGCAAGCTGTCGAGCAAGGAACGTAAAGAGACACCCTACTTGTGAGGGAGTAAAATCTGAATTCTCCACCATAACCTGGTGAGCCAAAGAAACCATTTATTCAATACACTATCTGGTTTGATACAAATAAAAATATACAATTAGAAGGGGGGAGCCTCATTACTAAAGACTCATGAAAAGATTCTTTAATTGACTGTGCAAAAATTAGTTCAATACCATTCAGAGAAGGAGCATAACTACTTGCATGCTCTGAAAGGAAAACATTTTAGTGATTTTGAGCATATATCTAGCACAATTTGAAAGAGAACTAAATTGTTAAAGAGGGGATATAAGAGTTCAAAGAAATATTAATCATGTTTCCCTCTGGAATTCTTATAGAATTCTAGTAAAGTTAAATTTAAATAACCCTATTAAAAATCTGTCTATCAACAAGAGATGAAGAGAGCTGCTTTAGGGTTTAAAATGAGATAACCATCCAGTGAAGGCACCCCAGAAAAAGAAGTCAGTTACAGCCGGCCTGCCTTGTTACTAGACAGTTCTTGAGCTGCTATTATGTACAACAGATATTTTACAACCACACAGAGTAACCAAATTCCAGTCAATACTTTGCTTTAATTCAGCCCTCATTTCCTGAATCCCCAGGGGCTCTGACAGGAGCTTTTAAGGGAATTATGAACTAGAAAAGAAGGCAAGATGGGTAAACACATTAAATAAAAGACATTATACAATTACACTATTATAAGGGCACAAACAATTTTACAGTGCAGAAAATTTAGTTGAATTGGCTTATGAAGGAATTTGAGAAGAAATGAGAAAAACAGCTTTTAAGCTAAGCAGAAAAGCCACACAGAACCTCTGGCAGGGGAAATGTCAGCAGAAAGAAGAGTGTGAGCAACAGCATGGACACAGTTTGTTCCGGAAACTGTAAAGTTCTATTATGATGCAGCAGCATGCCTGAAGGGAGAGGAAAAATCAGGCTAAGAAGACTTGTCACCCTAAGGAATCTGAATTTAGTCTACAGAAAATTAGAGAGCCATGCATAGAAGCTAGAGAGGAAAAAGTAAAAGAAAGGTAGTGGGTAATCTCATGAAAATCGAAGGGAGATCAGTAGAATAGAGGAAAGGGACCAGGACACAAGAAAAGGGAAATACCAGGAAATGGTATTGGTCAAATTATATTGTTCTGTTGTGTGTATATAAAGATGCAACAACAAATCCCACCTTTATGTACAACGATAATGCACCAATAGAAATACATGGATTATGTACAGCCATAAGAATGGGAATCCTAATCAGAATAAGTTATACTCTGTGTATGTATAATATGTCAAAATACACTCTACTGCCATGTATATCTAGAAAAAAACAAATAAAGAATACTTTTTTAAAAAATATGGGAAAAAAAGAAAACTGAAGAGCTACTAAATGTGTTTAGTCAGGAAAGTAGATTGTGATCAGTACTGTACTTAAGAAAGTATCTTGTTGGTAGTATACAGGAAAAATATCAGAAGGAAGAAAGAGAAGGCAGGGATACCAACACGCAAGTGACTACAAAGGTCCCACGGAGAGAAAAGGGGTTCTGAACTGGGGCAATGGCACCAAAATGGAACAAGGAACAGGTACAAAGCACTGCAGAGAGAGGAGACAGGACAGGATTCCTAAGTGTATCATTAAAGGAACAGTAAAAAAGGACAGATCTGAGCATTATTGACCAGTAGCATATGATGCCATTAATAAAGAGAGAATGCAGAAATTTGTGAGGGAAGATCTGTATTATTTTGGGCTAGCTGAATTCATGGGGGCAATTCTATCACAAATTAGGGTATAGTACCCTAGCACACCTGTTAAGAAGTTCCACACTCTCTCTTCTATCCTCCATTCAAAGTGAAGTGTAAGATTAATCTTATTATATAGCACTCCCCAGGGCCTGGCTCCTGATCTGCCTTTTCTGGCAGCATATCTGTCACTTTTACCTATCAATAGGTCTCAGCCCAGCAATCACCCCTTCTTCAACCGTATAACCATTATCAGAGTACAAGCACAGTTCAAGTTGTAAAATCCCTTTCTATCCATATCCATATGCACACATATACATTCCAGTCCAGAGTATTCAAAGAGCTTTCCACAGCTTTAAAGTCCTCAGCCATTAACCATCTCAGTGTGCAGGTCCCTTTTCTAGGACTATACTCTTGGGGCCCCACTGCTGCTTTTCTCTCCTGTTAGCCCTTTGCTTTTTAAGTGGAAGCCCCTAACTTGTCTGACCCTACAAACACCTTTTAAGATAACTGTTTCAACTCACAGCCAATTTCCTTGCCACTTCAGCAAGTCTCTATTGGTTATCATCTTACAAATTCCCCATTTTCTACCTTTGAAATAATTCAGAGACTGTACTTATAAAATTTCCTGGGAAATCTTGTAAGAAATCATGAATTAAGCATTTCCTCCCTCTGTGTCTGCAGCCATCACACTTAATGATGCCCATTTGCCTGTTCTCTGGTCACTGCCTGTACTCCTACTCTCATCGCCTCTCTCCAAAGTATGCTTTAACAAGTTAGTACAATTCCATTACCAGAATGAGAAAAATAATCTCCAAAGTTCACTCTTCACTGACCTGAGGCAAATATTATCAATATTAAGAGTGAGCCTGACCCCAAATCACTGGCTTCCTGACTTACCATGTGATCGTTCCCTCTTCTGCACACTCCCTCTGTCCCATCTACCATACCGTGACATAGCCAAGGGGGCCCTCACCATAGATGAAACAAATGGGGTCACCCAATCTTGAACTTTCAGCTTCCAAAACTGTGAGTTAAAAAAAAATCTCTTTTCTTTATAAAGTACCCAGACTGTCATTTTCTTATGAAATAAAAACATGGTCCAACAACTATTCTTCCCTCCCAACTTAGAAACAGAACTCCTAATTTTTAGATAAGCTTGTGGTTAACCAGAACACAAGACTACATATCTCAGTCTCTCTTAGCAGCTAAGGGCCATCTACCCTAATTCTGGACATTATGATGCAAGCAGAATTATAGTATACAACCTCTCAGAAGCTTCCTTTTTTTTTCTTTTAACTTTTTATTTGTTCTAATTAGTTATACATGACAGTAGAATGCATTTCGACATATATGTGATATAACTTTTCATTCTTCTGGTTGTAAATGATGTAGAGTTACACAGATCATGTAATCATATAGGCACATAGGGCAATAATGTCCGATTAATTCTACTATCATTCCTACCCCCAGGCCCCCTCTCCTCTGATGACTCCCTCCCCTCTGTATAATACAAAGTTCCTCTATCCCCCTCCCCCGACTACTGTGAATCAGCACCCACATATCAGATAAAACATTCAGCCTTTGGTTCAGAAGCTTCCTTAATGACAGGACACATTTCCTTCTGAATTTCTTTTTGTATCCAGGCTGGCTAGAATGTGGAGGTGATGGCTGGAACCTGAGCAGCCATTTTGAACCAAAAGACAGAAATCAGGTACTAAGTATAATAGTAAGACAGAAGGAAGATGAATCCCTGATTAAGTTTGCAAACCTATTCTACCAGATTAAATTGCCTACCTCCAAATTTATATGAGAAAAAAAATTTCCACGGATGATATCACAATTAAAATATGACCATTATGTGTTTTTTCTCAATCATAGCAGAACTTAAATCCAACTGACCTAACAGGAAGCCACAGAAGAATATTAGAGAAGGAGCAACATTAGGAATAGAGAGATCATTTAGAAAGGTCCCTGGGGAATCCAGGTGAAGTTTTCCCATACTAACCATCTAGATTAAACTGGAATTACCTGGGAATTTAGCAACACTATTCTCATATTCATCACTGCCTATCTTACAAGTTTAATAAATAGAGTTCAGATTAATCAACAGTTCAAAGAGATAATGTATATGCTATAAATGTGCTTTGAATATTATAAAAAACTAGTATAAATGTAATACACTGGTACATACATGCATAAATGATATACACAATTAGAGAACATTTTAATTCTGTCTCTTTTCCAAAATAATCTTAAAGTCATTAAGAGGAAGAAACCTACATTTTACAGCCAGATGAACAGAATAAAAACTCTAAGCTTCCAACAAAAAGCCTACAGGAAGTTGTGCAGATGGGAAAGACGGGAATCTGTCTCTGCATTTGTTCATTAGCAAGAATATGAATCTCAAAATAGCTTTTTACTGAATCTAGTAAAATTCATATTTTAATGGTCATCTCTATATTCCTCAAATCATTTTTTTAAAATATATTTTTAATTGTTAGTGGACCTTTATTTTATTTATTTATAAATGGTGCTGAGAATCGAACCCAGTACCTCACAAATGCTGGACAAATGCTCTAGCACTGAGCTACAACCCCAGCCCCCTAAAATAATTCTTAAGTGTCACCTATCGTCTCAGATTCACAGTAAAAATATGGCACCACCATAGCAATGAAATGATGCTGGAAGACACTGAACATTCTTCACATTATTTTCTCAAAGCACATGATCACATAACACAGAATTATGTGCACTTCTCAAGAGTAGTATTCTGTATCCCAGTATCCAGTTTGAAACAGAATATTAATGCTGAATATTCCATTTAGCTCTTGAGCACCAAGACACCATAATAAAATTATAAGACATGTTGCAACAAATAACTTCACTAAACAAGATTATTTTAGAACCTGATATAAAATGGTTCAATTCTCTTGTCTTATAAATATAAATACAAAGACATGTAATCATTGAATGCTTACTTTCAACAAAATATCCACAATGCGTTGTTGATATTCCACAGCTTGCTTGTCATTTTTAAAATCTTCAAAAGTCTAAAAAGGAGAAATGTTTAAAAGTAATTATTACTTGCAAATTTGAAAAGGAAACATATTAAATTCTTTGTGGATAAAATCCAAGTAAATTCTCAAATATGATAACCACTCTACATTTTCTTATACACCTTTAATGATAAGTTATTTTTAGGAACTCAAGTAAAAAGTTAGAGTGCTTAATATTTCTAAGACCTTAAAAAAAAAAAATCAGTCACTGGGGATGGGGATGTGGCTCAAGTGGTAGCGCGCTCGCCTGGCATGCGTGCGGCCCAGGTTCGATCCTCAGCACCACATACAAACAAAGATGTTGTGTCCGCCAAAAACTAAAAAATAAATATTAAAAAAAATTTCTCTCTCTCTCTCTTAAAAAATCAGTCACTAAGAAATATTTATATATTTCATATATATATATATATGTATATATATATGTATATGTATATATATGTGTATATGTATACGTAGTGGTTATCATACAACCAAGAAGTGTTTGAAAAAGTAACGCTATCCCAAAGAAGGCTATGAGTGTATAAAGAAAAGAAAGAACACTAATGGCAAGAGGAAATTTGGAAACAAAGGTCAGAACAGATGGATGAAATGCCACAGACTCAGACAACATTCAATCTGTTACTTAGAAACAACTGAAATGCTGCTTATTAATTGTCATGAAAAATAACTCCCATAATTTACATGACAATTTAGAAAAAATGGATATTCAAAGACAGATTATTATGGTAAAAATGTCTAAATGTTAAAATTTTTAACTCTACTTACAAAGATTAGATATCTTAATCTCAAATCATTGCCAAATAAAGTATTTTTTATTTTATATTCCTGCTTAAATGGACCAAATATATTTTAAATATAACATGTATCAAAGAAAATGACTACACCAGATTCTGTTTGGCAATATATGATAACAGGATGTCACATAAATACCTAGAACATACAGGATTTATACATGAAGGAACTGAAATTGTATCCATTATCCAATAGTTGAAATTAAAATGTGTCCTATATAAGAAATTGACAGAAAATTTCAAGATCTTTCTTATTGTTTTCACTTAGCACATTTGGGTCTGAGAAATGTTTAAATCCACCCAGCAATAAGTTACTGCTATTTTCTTGAATCAAGAACAACGGTCCATCCCAGCAGCTCAGGAGGCCAAGGCAGGAGGATTTGTGAGTTCAAAGCCAGCCTCAGCAACAGCAATGCACTAAGCAACTCAGTGAGACCATGTCTCTAAATAAAATACAAAATAGGGTTGGGGATGTGGCTCAATGGTCGAGTGCCCCTGAGTTCAATTCCAGGTACCAAAATAACAACAAAACAATGGACCATATATCATCCCAATAGATTACCTTTCCCCCAAAATGGAATTTCATAGCTATGAACTTTTAGGAGTACCTCAGAGTTCTATTCAAACCAAAATACTTGCTGGTCTTTAAATGGGCCCTGAATTGCCCCAGCTTCTTCAAAGTGCCATTGCTCTTATTAGCATGCCTTTTCTTTCATTCTCTTATCTGGCACACAAAAGGTGCTTTAAAAATGACTTTTGAATTCTCTAATTATTTATAGAGAAAAACAGAATATCTTTTAAAAAATTGGTTCTAATCAGTTATACATGACAGCAGAATGTTTTTTGAGACACTGTACACAGATGGAACACAATTTTTTACTTCTTTGGTTGTACATGAAATAGTGTCACACCATTGTGAAATCATATGTGTACCTAGGGTAAAGATGTCCATTGCATTCCACCATATTTCCTACCCGCCCCCCCCCCTTCTTTTTCAACTAGTCTGCTTTGCTGCCAGTTAGTTGAGAAATCCTGAAATGAGTTACCAAGGAGATTATAGGATATCTTAATCTGGAAAGCTCAATCAGAAGATATTTTTATGTTTTATGTGGGTTAAATATGACCCTGCTTTAAAAGTCAGGAAAATACAATAGAAAATTTCTCAGTTATATCTTTTGACTTTTGTGAATGCCACACACACACACACACACACACACACACACACACACACGTTTCTCTCATCCCAGTCTGCTGGGATGAGATGTCACTCTGTAGATACACAGGGTACAATCTGCTAATGTAAGTGCTATTCATCTAAAACACGAAAGCATGGAGCATTAACAAATGTATTTAAAAAACTACAGCAGTGACAGCAAGGAGAAAAGAATTTTCTTAGCCACTTTCCTTTTGGCAGCAAGTAGTCACTGTTCTGAAACAGATACTGAAAATCTGTTTCTATAAATATAATTAAGTGGTGACATACTACAGTGTGAATGTTATGATACACATAATGACATATTTTGGTGGTAGTTAACAACTGCCACCAAAATGGCACATCATTGCTAGAACATTATCATGCCACAAAGATGCTTCTAAATATTCAATGTTTGTTAGAGGAATAATAAGCAAAGATGTCTTAATGTAGAATTACAGTTGCTTAACCAAAGGTGGACTTAAAACCCTAGTTTAAACTAATCTGTGAATTTAGGCATAAAACCTTCTTTCTGGAGTCCCTTAAAATTTACTATGGGGTTTCTGGATGATAATGACAGCAAGCTAAATCCTAATCCAGGAGTCAACAAACATTCTCTATAAAGAGCCAGATAGTAAATATTTCAGTTAGTAAATATTTCAGATAGTAAATATTTCACCACTGTAATTCTAGTTCACCATGTCCGAATTCTGGAAGCCTTTGTATCTAACTATATAATTAGCCCTATCTTTTCACATCTTGGTTATCCATATTGCCATTGTCCAAATTTAAGCCACCATTATGTTTTATCTATATGACTCCAAAAATTTGCTACCAGATCTCATCTCCAGTCTTATTTCATTTCAATCCATTTTCCATATGCTATGGTCTAAATATTTGTCTCTACCCCCTCCAAATTCATACTGAAAATTGAATTACCAATGTGACAGTATTAGGGGGTGGAGCCTTTCAGAGGTGATTAGAACATGAGGGCAAAGCCCTCATGAATGGATTAAAAACCTTACAAAACAAGCTCCAGAGAGATCTTTTACCCATTTGCACCACATGAGAACACAGCAAGAAGGCCACACATGAAACAGAAAGAATCTGCCATCACCTTGACCTTTGAATTCCCAGCTTCCAAAACTGTAAGAAATAAATTTCTTTTTATTTAAACACCACTCAATCTATGGTGTTTTGTTATAGGCTCAAACTGACTAAGACAAAAGAGTCAGAGGGAATCTCTTTAAATCATGATATTCCTCTTCCTAAAAGGCTTCAACAGTGACATACTTTTGTAGAATAAAACCCAAATTTCTTACTATAGATTACAAGGCCAGTGTCTGCCTCTCTCTCTAGATTTCTTTCTGAACTTTTTCCTATATTTAAAGATGCAGACATGCTGAACTTTTTTCTACTTGAGTACTCATTGGTCTGTCTCATTTCCAGGCTTTTGAAAATATATTCTGACCTTCTGCCTAGAATATCTTTCTGTACTCTTCACTTAACTTCTACTTATCCTTGAGATTTGGTATGAGTATCATTTCATCCAAGAAATCTTCCTTAATTTTCTTTAGGTGCCCCTCCTAAGTGTTCCCAAAGCATTCTGCATTCCCCTAAGGCATATGTTACACTGTGCTATAATGTGTTACCTACAAGTCTGGATCCACTTCCTCCATGAGGGCAGGATTTACATCTTGTCAGTTAGGGATATATCCCTCCAGTTAGTATAATATCCCCTAACACAGAGAATATACTAGGCACTCAAATATTTTCCAAGCAAATAAGAGAAAGAGACTATTCTGCAGCCTTACTATATATGCCAATATCATAATTCAGACATTGACATAATACCAATTGTGCTTCAGTACTACCACAGCCTTTAAAAAATAAAAATTAGGGCTGGCGTTGTAGCTCAGTTGTAGAGTGCTTGCCTAACACAAATGAGGCATTGGGTTTGATCCCCAGCACCACATAAAAATAAATAAAAAAGTAAAAAAGGAATTATGTCCATTTGCAACTAAATATATTTTTTTAAAAATTTTTTTAAGTCATGCAAAATTCTTTGTTTTGTCTACCACTCTTCCCCAAACCCCCATCACTTCCTGTTTCTTTTTGCCTAAGTGTCAACTTATGTTCTCCTGTAGAGGTCTAAGGTCTAAACCAACTAGACCTAACCTCCAGTTCTGAGTTTCTTTTCCCTTCTTTTTATGAAACTAAAGTTATGGCTGCTGAAGTCAGATTTTCATATTAAACCAATTCAAGCTATGATATAATAACCTTCTGATGGGTACTTATCTTTTTAAAATAATTTAATAGTTTATTATTCAACTTTAAAAAGTAATATATGCTCACAGGGAAATCTGACCCATCTTACAAAGTTAATTACTATTTTTTTTCAACTGTACTTTCATTTATTTTCATCTTATTGTAGAAATCATATTATGGTAGATCTATAATGTACAGTAGAATAATAGGGGGAAAACATTTAAAGTCATTTTAGAAACTACAATGTGTTTGTTCATCCTAATAACATTCTTTTATATAATAATTTCTTAAGAGATTTCTCATTTTAAACCAATATTACTTTTTAGTTGATGAAAACAGGAGATTAGAGTTCATTATTGGCTGATGTGGAAATATCCTGCAGAGAAAAGATGCAGTGAGTTAAGACTGAAGTCATATTGAGGTTCTTGAGATTGAGCATAATTCAGAAAATAATCAGGAGTTCTTGGCCACATCTTGACTATAACTTTGATAGGATTATTAGTCAATGAACCCTGGGTGGTAGCCAATGGGAAATCATGCCAGGGAAAGTAGTTGCCAGAGGACCTAAGTTCTGTTCAATCTATACAAGTGGAGTAGGCTGCCACATTGTGAAGACTGAAAAGTTTGTTTGTTTGTTTGTTTTTAAAGGGAGAGAGTGGAGAGAGAGAGAAAGAGAGAGAGAGAGAGAGAGAGAGAGAGAATTTTTTTAAAAAAATATTTGTTTTTTAGTTTTTGGCGGACACATCTTTGTTAGTATGTGGTGCTGAGGATTGAACCCGGGCCACACGCATGCCAGGCGAGCACACTACCGCTTGAGCCACATCCCCAGTCCCTTGTTTGTTTTTTAAAGCTTTTGCTAAATAGACTATTAAGTAGTAAAATAAAAAATCCAAAGTAGCTCTCATAAACCAGATCCTCTGTGAAAATCAATATATTCTTCAAAAGTTATTTTTTATGTCTAAAACTGCTTTGCATGGGAATGTTAGCAAAAATGACCTAAAAGTGAGTTATCCAAAGAGGAAGTTGGAAAAGGATATTGAGTTTTGTCAGAAATAACTATGAAATGACCATAGGTGTATTGTTGACATGGAAAAAAAATCTGATAATGGCAAATCTCAGAATTTTAAAATTTAATTAAAGAAGAAAAGCTCAAGTTTTTTAGAGGGATACTAAGAATGCAGGTACTTGTAAGATGTCGTTATGATCTATATAGCAGTAGGGTATTCTTGATATATATACATACACACACACACACACATATATATATATACACATACATATATTTATAATTATATAATAGGGTGTTATTAATTAATGATACAGAACACGTTGAAGAACTTTTGTAGCCAGATGTTAATATTAATTATGAAAACATATGCTGATTATGAAAAAAATGCTTAGAGTATTAATAGAGAGCATATACTGACAAATAATTTACTTATGCAAATATAAGTGGAAATCATCTTAATCTAATCATCCCCAATTTGCTCTGTATTGCATTGTTAATGTTATAACTTTAGTTTGGCTTTTTTTATACATTTATTTTTTAGTTTTAGTTTATATATTTATTTTTTAGTTTTATATATTTATTTTGTAGTTTTAATTTATATATTTATTTTGTAGTTTTATTTCTATCTGTGCTAAGGATTGAACCCAGTGCCTCATGCATGTTAAGTGAGCACTCTACCACTGAGCCACAATCCAGCTCTAATGTTGTAACTTTAAACTCACCTTCCTATCATGATGAGAGCAGGGTACCAATATCTCTTCCAAGAAACTAAAAGATTTTATGAGAGCTTTAAAAAAAATGTGCAAAATTAAAATGAAGGAGAAAATTCCTTTTAGACCATTTAGATAAGTTAGATGTCATTATACTTGAAATCAGAGGTAAAATATATACTCAATTAAATTTAGCTCTGAACTTACTGGTCATAAAGACAGAAATGGAAATGATCTTACATAATTTCCACTGATTATTAGTTCTACAGATTTTCTTTTCTCACAATCCTTCTTTGAGTTACTCCATAAACTATAAAGAATAATCCATACTATATGACATTCTGTTATTACTTAAAAATTGGTACCAAAATCTATTGTATTCTGATTATCTTTCCTGTATTTGTACAAAATAGTATCAGCATACACTGAGAGTTTACATGGTAAGATGTAAGACTCCTCCCGAGTATTTTTTTTATTTCATCCCTGATTTCTTCTGCTATCCATTGGTCATGCAATAGTATATTATTTATTTCCAGATGTTAGAGTAGCTTCTATTTTTTATTTTATCATTGATTTCAGATTTCATTCCATTATGTTCTAATAGAATGCAAGGTATTATCCCTATTTTTTTGTATTTTCCAAGAGTTGCTTTGTGGTATAAGATAAGGTCTATTTTAAAGAAGGATCCATGTGTTGCTGAGAAAAGAGTATATTCAATCATTGATGGAAGAAATACTTTATATATGTCTGTTAAATCTAAATCATTGATTGTATTATTTAGTTCTATAATTTCTTTGTTCAGTTTTTGTTTGGAGGATCTATACAGTGGTGAAAGAGGTTTGTTAAAGTCACCCAGTATTATTGTGCTGTGGTCTATTTGATTCTTGAAATTCAGAAAGCTTTTTTTATATACGTAGAAGCTCCATTGTTTGGGGTATAAATAGTTACGATTGCTATGTCTTATTGATTCCTTTAAGCAGTATGAAATATCCATCTTTGTCCCCTCTGATTAACTTTAGCTTCAAGTCCACTTTACTGATATGAGGACAGAAACCCCTGCTTGTTTATGCAACCCATGTGAATGATATGCTTTTTCCCATCCTTTCACCTTCGGTCTGTAGATGTCTTTGCCTATGAGGTGACACTTTGGAGACAGCATATTGTTGGGTATTGTTTTATAATCCAATCTTCCAGTCTATGTAATTTGATTGATGAGTTTATATTCGAGGTTATTATTGAGATATGATTTGTATTCCCAGTTATCTTGGTGGAATTTGTATTAGTTTCTCCTTAGACTGATTATTCTTTTAGTATATAGTTCCTCTCTTTGCTGGTTTTCACTTTTCATTTCATCTCCATGGAATTTTTGCTGAAAATGTTCTATAGTACAGGCTTTCTAGTTGTGAATTCTTTTGTTTATTATGGAAGGCTTTTAGATCATCTTCAAATCAGACGCTTAATTTTGCTGGGTATAGAGTTCTTGGTTGGCATTCATTTTCCTTCACAGCGTGGAATATATTATTCCAAGACTTCCTAGCTTTGAAGATCTGGTTTGAGAAATCAGCTGAGATCCGAATTGGTTTTCCCCTAAATGTTATCTGAGATTTTTCTCTGGCAGCCTTTAAAATTCTATCTTTGGGCTCAGGTTGTAGCTCAGTGGCTGAGCGCTTGCCTCAAATGCATGAGGCACTGGGTTTAATCCTCAACACCACATACAAAAATAAATAAATAAATAAAACAAAGATATAAAATAAAATCCTACCTTCATTTGGTATGTTAGGTATTTTCATAATAATGTGCCTTGGTGTGAGTATATTGTCATTTTGTACATTCAGAGTCCTATAAGCCTCCTATATTGGATTTTCCATTACATTCTTTAAGTTTGGGAAGTTTTCTATTATCATTTCATTAAAAAGATTATGCATTCCTTTGGTATGTATCGCCATGCCTTCATCTATCCTGATAAATTTTAAACATAGTCTTTTCATGTTATCCTATATTTCTTGGAAGTTCTGTTCATGTTCTCTTAACATCTTCTCTCCATGGTCAACTTTATTTTCAGGATTATATATTTTGTCTTCATTCCTGAAGTTCTGTCTTCCAAGTGATTTAGTCTGTAGATAATGCTTTCCATTGAATTTTTAATTTGGTTTATTAATTCCTTCACTTCAAGGATTTCTGCCTGATTTCTTTTCAAAATCTCTATCTCTTTATTGAAGTGATCTTTCACCTCCTGAATTTTGTCTCTGATTTCCTTCCTTATACCATCCTTTACCTCATGGGTCAGTTTAACTATGTACCTTCTCTGACATTTCTTCTACCGTGGTGCCAGTGGATTCTATCATTGGCACATCTTGGTTTGTTTGGGATAATTTGTTCCCTTGTTTTTTAATGCTATTTGTGTATCTACCTATTTAGCAATGTGGATCTGAGGCAGTACAGTTTCTAACCTGTAGACTTATAGTGTCCCTGAAATTTTCCAGTACCTCGCCTTTAAGGGGGAGACAAATAATAACAGCAATCAATGCAAACAATATACAGCCTTACACCAAATAGCTCCTACTATAACATCTACAGTTTTGTTGCAATAAACAGAAATGATGTGTTCAGTTATTGTCTATAATAAAAACTGTAAGTTTGCAAAAGGGTTTACAATTTCAAACGGTGGACAAAGAGAAACAGGAGTAGTGTAGAATATGATGCTTATGAGAAATGAGGAGAGACAATAGAAGTAAAAAAATTATAGGAAGAGTGAAAGAGGGAATAATAGAGGTCGGCTGTTAGTAGGAAAAAAGAGAAAAAATCAAAGGAAAAAGAAAAATAAGAGAAAAAACATATATATAATAAAAATTTTTGAAAATAAAAACAATTAAAAATACAAAGATAAAAGTATAAATGCAAGAATACAAAGTGAAACTGCAATATACTATTCAGACATCCTAGTCCTCAATAAACTGATTCATGGAAAATAATTGGTTTCAAAAATGGTAGAAATGTGGGAGGAAAAAATAAAAAGAGAAAAAAGTCTCAATGAAAAATTGAACAATTGTTTCTATTGGAGTTCAAAAGTTTCTCAGCTTCCCTTCTCAGCAGCTAGGTGGGACTGTCTAGAGTCTGATGCTTGCTCCACCCTCAGGGTGGATGGGATAGCTAGGGTGAGATGGTTAATCCTGGAGGCAGAACTCCTCGAGTTAGGGTGTAAGCTCAGAACTCCTCGAGTTAGGGTGTAAGCTCATACAGCTTCTAAGGTATGCTCTTCACCAAATGACAATTGGTCTATAGATTTTAAGTCAGAGCACCTTCAGGACCTAGTAATTGCCAGTCCACGCTGGAAGACTGCATTCCAGGAATTTCCTTTGGATTCCACTCATGTGGTATAGGAGCCTGTTCTTAGTCCCCTACATTGCCTGAGGGCCCCCAATTTCTGGTCTCTGATTCAGTCTCCAAACTCAATCTCTCCAGCCCCTGTCCTTTTGAATTCCTGATCAGGTGCTTCTCTCCCAACTGGTCCTGAGGTCTGGGAGCAAGGACCTGCATGCCAGTCACAAAGATAAGTGCTGGACTGGGTGAGTCTGGCGGCTATGTGATGCATGGGGTGAGTTGAGGCCCTGCCATGTTGGGGCCCTGCTGTTTTGTGTCGGGTGGATCAAAGACAGGCACTGAGACCCAAGAGTCAGCAGTGAAGCTACAAGGAATGGGCTGGATTGGGAGCCAGGGAGGGGACTGGGAGACTGGAGACTAGGGACTGGGAAGCTGGGGGGCCAGGTTGGGTGCCAGATTGATGCCAGATTAATTCCAGACCTGGTGGGACCAGGAGACTGGTCTGAGTAGGGAGTTAAGGGACCAGGCTGGTGCCAGGACAAGCAAGTTCTGGCCCAAGTGGGCCCCTAGGAACCTGGTGGGTGTCAGACCAGCTGTCCGGGCAGGCTGAGAGCAAAATACCCTCACACCCTCTTCCAACCTTCCAATTTTGATCCACTATAGTCAGTCCTGTCAGTCCTTGCAAGCCTCAGACTCAAGGAGCTAAGGAGAGCCCAGCTTTATCCTGCCTCTTTAACCTGTGTTCCCCTGGGCGAAATACTCCCAGTGTTTGACTTTCCACAGGATGGCAGGGATCAGACAGACCCATACCAACCTAGTTACAAATTCACGGATCTGGGTTTCCGGTTTCCAAAGGCTCTGCCACACTGCACTCCCCAGTTAATCACTATTAACATTTAAGTATGCTTCCTTTTTGTCTTGTTTTTTTTTTTCCTCCAGATACTGGGTAAATGTGAGTGTGTTCCACATTATTGTGAGCCAGATGTTTTCACTAAACACTATAAATAAATGCACTTTCCATCTTACCAAAAGCTTTTTTAAAAAACAATTACAATACTATTAAATGGGATGATTCATCATGTTTTATATAATTATTCCCCTAGAGACATTTTCACAGAAAACCTAGCTCATCCAAATTCATCTCTAATTAAACAGGTACAAGGGTGTTTTACAGCAGGAAGCCTCCATGTTCAATTTCAACTCCAGTTATTTTCCACTGTCAACATCACCACATTTCTTCAGAGCCCTTGTTCATACAGTTTGATGGGTGCCACAGAGATGCACTACATTAGTCTTGTTTGTTTTAACTTTTGATGAATGTGTTTTAGATGATATGTTGTTGGTTATCTTTGTTTTGTTTTTGGTGCTGGGGAGCTGGGGATCAAACCCAGGACCTTATGCATACTAGGCAAGCATTCTACCACTAAGTTTTACCCCCGGCCCATGAGTGTGCTTTAGAGACAGACACAGCGATAGAAGAGGAGAGGTAGGGCTCTAAGTAACTAGAGAGGACATAAGGGTGGCACAACAATAACAAACATCTGAAACACTGCCCAGGGCATAAAAATTACACTCACATAAAGATTTTAATTTTTCTTTCTCTCTATTAAAAAAATTATCACCTTGATGCCTTTGACAACAACTTAAAATCAAACTGTTTCTTACCAGTGCCAATACATTTAGAAATTCTCTTGTGTCAAAATGTAGCAAAGTCCTAACATAAGGATAGATTTCTTCCTCAGGGGATGCTTCTGCTGAATGTAGGCGAATCAGAAATTCGAAAACCTATGAGGAGAAAAGCAAATTGTTGATCATTTTCTCTTCTTATAAAGTATCTTGTTGAAGCAATGATGCCCATCTGGATAAAATAAAGGCAAACTAAATTCAGTTCAAATCACCACTGTGTAAAAAGTTCTCTCTTAAATCCTCTATCAGCTAAAACCGTCCACTTTAGTGAAAGCGAGTAGGCTCTCTCCTATATAGGCAGTAGTTCCTGAGCCAAATGTAATCCTCATCTGCAATATCTTCAGTGCTTCTCCGTAAGAAGTATAAACAACTAAAAATGTAAAGAAAACAGTACCAACCTGGTTTTTAACCAAGGGAACAAGATCTTCAGGGATATCACCAAGGGGATAGGCTCGACCTGCCAGACAACAACTAGAAGAAAAGAATGGGAACAGATCTGATCACTTGTAAAAGTGCAACTTTCAAGTGAGTAATACACTATTCCTCACTAAACACTAGTTTGATCTTGAAGTAGACTCAGTTTTTGTCAATTAGGTCAAGTTCAAAATCAGATCACTGTTAATTTACTGTAGACTTATATATTTAAAGATAATGTATGTATATTTCAAAAAACTAGAAGAATTTTGAACCTTTTTTTATCACAAAGGATGTTTGTGGAGAGAGGTTTACCCTGATTTAAATATTATGCCATCTATACATTTGTTAAGACATCACATGGCACCCCTAAATATGTATAAATTTTATGTTTTATGTACTCAATAAAAAAAACCTAAAATTTAAAAAAAAGATGACATCCAGTTCAGAAAATATAGGATATGAAAATGATGGTGAAGTACCATATCCTGTGACAGAGTGGTGGCTTCCATTTCCTGCACTAAAGGGGCAGAAAGGAATGAGAACACACTACCCTTATGCCTCATACTTAGTATTTAGAAAACTGAATGGCAACATTAAACTATGAGTTACCTGTTAAAAGCCCCACCCTTAGAGACATTTAAACCACTGATTTTAAGAATGGTGATTTTAAAAATGGGGCATGAACTAGCATAATAAATATCTGGAAAATGTCTGCAATAGGACAAGCCTTTAAGGAGAGTTAGAACCTGAGGCAAAATTCACTCTATAGTTTTTTTGTTGTTGTTGCTGTTGTTGTTATTTTGTTGTTTGTCTTATTTTGCAGTGGTGGTGCCTCCCCCCAGGGCCTTATGCATGCTAGGCCAGCACTCTACCACTGAGCTATACCCCAAAATCCCCTTGCAGATTCACCTCCAAATAAGACCTTCTTTATGATTAATGACCTACCATGTGGACTGAATTATGATAAATTTCTTCTGAATATGTTTTCTTTTTGGTTTGGGGAGGAGCAACTTTAAAAATCTTTGAATCAGTCATCAATTTTCAATATTAGCCTAGAGACAAGTGGATACCAGCATACTCTAAAGAGTTTAAAGTACAAATGATAAAGTACACAATGTTCTTTCTCACTAAAGAGTCAATGCAACAATGTATAATGGGTCTCAAAGTTAACCCTCATGCTAAACAAGAACTAAAATGAGACTCTGACAGGTTCTGCCACCTTCCTATCTTCCTGCCAACCAGTTATCTAGCTAAAAGTTCTCTTTGGAGTCAATTCCGAGCCAATATAGTCTATTGGAATCAATTCTGCTCCAAGAGTAAGAGACAAAAATTCTAGTTTTAGCTCTATCACTTTTTCATGATTTAAACAAATCTCTTGCCCTTACATATAAACTAGAAGTACTATATATCATACAGAATTTCTGGTAGTAAAAATAAAATATCCTATATCAGGGTTTCTCAACCATAGTTCTATTGATATTTTGGGCTAGGTAATTTTTGTTGCAGGGATTACACTATGCATTGTGGGATGTTTGACATCCTGGCCTCTTCCCACTAGATACCAGTAATATCCTGGATGGATATAACTAAACATGTCTTTAAAGATTGCCAAACATGAGAACCACTACTCTGCATAAAAGAACTTAGAAAAATGAACAGTACTATATGGATAAGACATAGAATCTCTTAAATATATAGGAAAGTACAGAAGAAACATGGTCACAGATGAATAAATAAAAATCCCTTACCTAATATATACAAGAAGCTTGTTGCCCATAACAACTTGCTCATCTAAAATAGAAAAATATCTTTAGCAATTCTTTCTCAAAACCTTGTCAGAAATACAATCTTCATGTGGAAACAAAATGTAAAACTTGGCATTTAAGGTGAGATAAATATATTTATTTCCAAACAACAGAAAATTGAGATAAGACCACTTGAACTTAAAAAAAAAAAAAATTCATTGGATTCTATTCATAGAAAAAAATCCATGAGTTAGTCAAAGACACATGTGGAAGGAATAGACTTGAGGGTAGAAATCTATGTGCTGTTATCTTAAACCCTAGCTTAGGACCAGGGGAAGGTGTAAAGCAGGCAATGAGTTCAACTATAGATCAAGACCAATTAACTGACACTAAGGCATAACTATGTCTTCTCATTTGTTAACATGGACTTTTACCACTCCTAGTGCAGTAGGGTTGAGAAGGCCATTGTTTCTAAATGTTTAAAGTAACTTAGCTCAAATAAATGATCCTTAGAGCCCTTTCTATTAACATGTCAAAAAATGTAAAATTCTGTCATCTGATTATATAAACCAATATGTAAACAAAAAGGTATGTGAAAGATAATTAGGTCAATTTTTAGTCCAAAAGGTCAAAGGCAACATAGAATGAAGTAAGGGTGAAGTAATCAGGAATTTGTGTGGTATGCAGATTATGGGAATCTGTGGTTGGTAATAAAGATAAGGTAAAGTTTCTAATTTAGATATGTGAATATGAGACATAATGCCAGCAAACACGTTTTATCCTTTTTAAATACTCTAAATATGTGATGTAATTCATACAAATTTGAGTTGCTAAAAATTGTATGAATAATTGAATTTTGCTTCAATTTCAAATGTTATTTGATTCAACTCAACTAGTAATATACGGTAGCAATTGCCTTACGAATATACCATATTCATGTTTATTGACTCATTAGGTAAACACTTTAATTGTTAGAAATCTCAGGTAGAATGTGTCTAGCTCATAATATTCTTAGAGTTAAATTTACTTGTTTAACATGTGTATCACCATTATTCCACTCCTATGAATTTATTAGGAGCAGGTTATCTGTGTTATCTCTATTTCTAGCACCCAGTACAACGTCTGGCACTCAGGAGGTGATTAGTAAATGCACAGTGAACTGAACTGATAAAGTTCTTAATTTTGTACAACTGAACCCTCCCCAATATCCTCTTTCATAAAAACTCAACAGTTCCATTTGGATGTTTCAATACTATACTACACTTTTATTTCTGGTGGACATTTATGTGAAAGTTAATTTTCAAGTCTGTTTCAAAAAGATTAGGTTCAGGGCCACTGATAGGCACAAGAAGTTAAGACTATACAAAATGACTCCCCTTGCCTCACCCTCAAAAAAATGAAACAAAAAATCCCGTAAAACCTGGATATAATAAAATAAACTACCCAAAGTTATTAAACAGTGAATAGAAGCATAAAATCTGGCAGGGGGTTCAGATTCACTTGGGGAAAAGACAGGCAGCCATACTTTTATCTCCTTTGTGTCCTTTCCCTGTGTTTCTGTGTAATGTGACTCGAATACATGAGACAGACAGCACATAGAAAAACCCCTGATCTTTCTGGCCTAGGGGAAAAGTGAAACCAGGAAATCAGGAATGGGCTGGGGTTGTAGCTCAGTGGTAGAGCACTTGCCTAGCATGTGTGAGACACTGGGTTCAATTCTCAGCACCATATATAAACAAATTAAATAAAGGTCCATTGACAACTAGAAAAAATATGTTTTTAAAAAAGTCTTAAAAAAAAAAGAAAGAAAGAAACCAGGAATGGAAAAGACACAAAGGAGGGAAAGAGGAGGGAAGGAAAGGTTGCACATAGACATGAGTAGTAGGAACATGAAGTTAAAGGGATAATTCTACAAACTGGGTGTGCTAGCCCTTCTCATGTTTTCTTTTAAAAGCAATTTATCCAGGGCCATTCTGGTCCTGCTCTGGCTTAAGTCAACAGGATATGTTACATCGCTCCACAAGCGACCCATTATATGCAGGTCTATTCTCCAGGCTGAGGAACTTAAGATTCCTCCCTTCCAATAAGAAGGACACAAGTCACCCTGAAGAAGAAACTTTTGTGACCTTTACACCAACCAGAGTTCAAGACCCAGAAAAACAGGATAATTAGAAACAAAGCCCACTGACTATAAAAATCTGTAAAAACAAATTCAAATTAGAACCAGTCAGTACAGGCCAAAGTGACCTTCGGATCTTCAGCATGTCATTTTAATCTCATATATACTAGTAAAATCTCTTGCACCCACCATGGGTTTCTCTTGGGTGCCTATGAACAAAATCAAGTGCATTAAGAACTTCAAAATATGCTACCTACTGTTAGTCAAAGGTTGAAAGGTGGTACCTGGATAAAACTCTCTAGAAGCTTCCCTGAGACCTCCTCTAAAACCAGGGAACAAAGGGGTACCACTGCTCTCTCCTCTTTGAAACAACTCACATTCTCCTTTGAGGGTGTCTTTCCCCTCTCTAATAAATCTTGCTGTATTTCTACTATATTTTGTGTTATCCCTGAACAAATACAATTTTGAGATAAATAAAAGGTTAGAATAGACAAGAAAGAAAAAAAAAGTAACTATAATTATCCTCAATGAAGTAAAATAGGATGTTTCAATGCATGAAAATTTCAACAGATAAATGAAGATAAATCCAGCAGAACCTATAAAAAATAACTAAATAGAAATTACAGATTCAAAAACACAATTGTTGAAAACAAAAATTCACTGAGTGGAATAAACAGCTAAATTGACATGAAAGAGGAAAGAGCAAGTGAACCTGGGGGTAGGGCAATAGAAATCATCTATGGTGGAGAAAAGAGGGTGGGAAAAAGCCCAAAACAAAAATTAGGATCTGGGGATACAGCTCAGTGGTAGGGCACTTACTTAGCATGTGTGAGGCTCTGGGTCTATCCCCAGCACTACAAACAAAATAAAAATCTAGCAGGACACACTCTGAAATGGTGGATTTCACTCCTCCAAAATGCTGTTCTTCCATGAAAGTAAATTCTTAAAATCAACTTTTTTAGAACTCTTGAAAAAGTAAAGAGTTGCTGTAATCTGAGGAATATTTATTCAAGAAAAATGCCTAAATCTCAGAAATAACTATGAGTGGGCTTTATAGTATCTAACTTTACCTACTACCGTCCTATTTTCCCCAGCTTCACTGTAGATTTAAAACCAATAACCTCACAACTTCCACAGCTGTGAAAACCAGCAACTGAGAAGCCACCTGAAGGGGAAAAATGGGGTTAGAACTCTCAACTGCCCTGTCTCAGAGAATTGGCTAGCTCTAATCTCAGGAAAATTACCTGAGAAAATTAGGGGAAAAAATAAAACAGTGGAGAATAACAGAATCCAGAATCTCCACATGCCTTTTCTTGTCCTGACTCAGAATTCATTCTGTGGTAACAGCACTATCCCTGACATTTCTGAAAACAGTAAGTGCTCTCCAAAAAACATACAAGAATAAACAGAAGAAGGGTCTCCAGAGGTTTCTGAAAAGCTCTATGTGCAGGACTGTATAGGTACCCAGGGAAGACCAGAATCTATAAGCTGTGGCTGACTCTGAGGCTCTGCCTAAGTCAGAAGTGAAGGCTAAGGAGAAAATTGTAAATTGCCTGCCAAAGGACCAAAAATTCCAAAATAAAATTAAACAAGAATTGGGTCCCTGGTTTCCAGTCTGACCATATGATCCTTCTTACATGTGCTTCTGTTACTGTAAGGAGATCTGACGTAAGGCCCTCACAAGAGCCCAGCAAAAGCTGATGCCATGCTCTCTAACCTCCAGAACTGAGGACTCCGAGAGAGTAATGAAAACCACCAGACCAAACATGGGTGAAAAAAACTCCTACATAAAACAGGTTGCACTGACTACTATCATGGCTCAGACTGACTCCTGCATTCCTGTAGAGAAAATAACACTGGGTACTGTGGAAGGGTGCTGCAGACAACATAAAGAATGGAGAACATTTATATAACTGATTGACACAGCAGAAATAATCAGAAAGGCAACATCTTAGTCCTTGTTCAACTTGGACAAGTTGGGAAGAAGGAAGAGAACCTAGGATGGAATTGCCATTGTTATGCTATACTTGTGCATTTTATTAGGCATATGAAATCATCAACCCTGTTCATCACCCATTATCCACCAGTTTGTTAACAAGAGAAAAGTTACATCAGGTGAGGAATTGCCACGTGAGATTTTTGGTCATTGAGGATGAAAGCAAACAGAAACAAGGCCTGATTTTTGTCACTTTTAAAAATCAATCAGCAGGGCTGGGGATGTGGCTCAAGCGGTAGCGCGCTCGTGGGGCGTGCGTGTGGCCCGGGTTCGATCCTCAGCAACACATACAAACAAAGATGTTGTGTCCGCTGAAAACTAAAAAATAAATATTAAAATTCCCTCTCTCTCTCTCTCTCTCTCTCTCTCTCTCTCTTTAAAAAAAAATCAATCAGCAAGCTACAATGAAGAGTTATAGACTAAATGTGTAAACTAAAAGACATTCCTGGAGAAATTTTAAAGCAGCTCACAAATCAAAAGGTAGAAGTATGAAATACTTCAAATATGAAAAGGAAAAGGCTATTTTGCAAAGTTGTGGATGACAAACAATGCAAAAGACCTGCAAAACTGGATAGGCAAGTTTGAAATGGAAGAAATACATACTTCTCTTCTTGATAACAATGAAGATTACATTTTTAACAAAAAATGGAAAATTAAAACTATCAACTGCACAAAATATTTCTCTAGTAATAGACTGTGTGACATGTGAGCATACAATTATGACCATGCCGTATTTCTAATGAAAACAAAACAGTCTCTAATAAAGAAAGTCTTTTTCAGGTCCTGCCTTCCTGACTTTCTGAAGTATAGATGCTTTTAAATATTGACTTCTACTATATAATCACAAAATTTCAAGGACAATAAGTTTCACATAAAATAGAAAACTTCTAAGTAAAGCCTAAAGTGGTAGAATACAATTAATGAGTTTTTGGAAGGTGTTCTAAATATTTAATTCACATTTTTGTTTCAGTTTATATATGTGGCAACTGGGTGAATCTGGAAGGAACGTCTACCTTTTCATTTGAACTAAAATTATGAAGACTTCTGTTTCCATTTTGCATCAGTTTCTTCTGCTCTGGGATACCTTGGATTGCAGGAACAATAAGTCTGATTAATAAACATCTTGTGATAAAACTAGCACCAGGAAACACCAAATTTTTTCTGTTTGTTGGTAATTTTGGAGGAGGATAGGGTACTGGGGATTGAGCCCAGGGACACTTTACCACTGAGCTACATCTCTAGTTCTTTTCATTTTGTATTTTAAGACAGCATCTCACTAAGGTGCTAAGGGCCTTGCTAAGTTACTGAGTCTGGCCTCAAGCTTGCAATCTTCCTGTCTCAGATTCCTAAGTCACTGGAATTACAGGTGTGCACCACAGCAACAGCAACTTTCTTATGCACAAGGCCCTGCTCAACCAGTCCTGGGATAATGATCAATCAAACCATACAGTGTGATCAAGACTGCTTGACTATGCACATTTCTGGTCCATTTTTTCTATGTAATCTGGAAACTCATGTTAATACCACCAAAGACAGGATTGGAAATGCTATTCTCCTTAATCTTCCCAGTATAGCTATATTGATTTAAGTTCCTTTCCTACTTTTCATCATTACATTTTTCTTTGGAAAACACACACACACACACACACACACACACACACACTTATTAGTTATAGACAGACACAATATCTTCTTTCTTTATTTATTTTGATGTGATGCTAAGGATCGAACCTAGTGCCCCATACATGCCAGGCAAGACTCTACCACTGAGCTCACTCAGCCCTCTCTTTACTCCAGCCCTCTCTTTGATTTTTAAAGCAAGTAGCCAGACCTGATTTGTTGGTACCTTCAAGAGATAGGTCTTAGGACTAGGACTATGGTAGAAATGCCACCAATTTATTCACCATGAACATAAAAAATGTTTTATAAGAAATAGAATTATCAAAGCTTTTGAAAACTAGAGCACAAAAGAAAGATTGTATAAAATTCCAGAAGTATCATAGTTTTTAAGCAGGTTATAGATTGTTGGATGAAACTGTCATTAATTCAAGTAATAAATATTTTGTGTATACTTGCTATAAAAAAATAAGCAAGAACTGATAGAACTGAAATGAGAAACAGACAATTCAGCTGGGCACAGTGGTGAATGCCTATAATCCTAGCTATTTGGGAGGATGAGGCAGAGTAATTCCAAGTTCAAGGCCAGTGTGGGCAATTTATCAAGACTGTGTCTCAAAAGAAAGAAAAGGACTGGGGATATAGTTTAGTGGTAGAGCACTTGCCTAGCATGTGCAAGGCCCTAGGTTCAATTCCCTGCAACAGGGAATTGAACACACACACAAGGAACAGACAATTGAACAACTGAAGACTTTAATACCATACCTTCAATAATGGATAAAAGAAGTAGTGGAAGATAAATAGGAAATAGAAGACTTGAACAAACTATAAGCCTGAAGCCACTCAGTAGATTAACTTGCTCCTACTGCTAACCAGTCTGATAACTGAAGCCAGTGAAGAGGAAAACTTGTTTCTAGCACTAGCAAGGCATTTTTCATAGTTTGTTTTGCCTCACTCTCCTATGTCTCACTCCTCAAATAATTAACCAATAAAGTCAGCTTTACCTGACAAGAAAAATAAAGGGAAAAAAAAATCAAAGAATAACTCCAGTCACATGACCTACTAATCAGTTCTTTCTTTAGATTTTTTTTTTAGGAACCGGGAATGCCTGGATACCTGGTAACCCATGAACAACAGCAAAGCACATCAAGGGAACTGACTACTCCAAGAATTAATGACCATTCCAGTGTCCACCGGGCTATAACTAAATTTAGACTATCCAGACTTATCCACATAAGCTTTTATGTTAGTGATCTCTGACTAGACAGAATTTGGGTGACAGCTCTCCATTTTCTATCAGTTGGCTTATTGCCCATAAAGTTCTTTCTTCTCCTGTCACTCAGTCCCTCAAATTATTGGCTTCATCAAGTAGCAGTGGAACTGGACTTCTGATGGTTCCAAGCCTCCCAGACAGCTACAGAATGTTCCACTAAACAACAAAACACATTCAATACATTATTCTCAACTGCACATGAAATATTCTCCAGAAAAGACTACCTGTGAAAGCAAAAAAATAAAAAAAGAAGTCACAGAAAGTATATCCTCTGACTACAGAACAAAAATAGAAATCAATATCAGAAGGAAATTGAGAAATTCACAAATAGGTAGAAAATAACACACTTCTAAACATCCACTATCACAAGGGATATCTGAAGTACAAAGGATTACATGGAAAATTTTAAGTATGAGTAATTACATAGTTTCTTCTATGGTTTGATTAGGGTGGTGATTATATGATTATAATGATTAGCAAAATTCCCACTGTACACATATAATTGGTGAATTGAATTTTATAACATTTAAATAATACCTTAAAATACAAAAGAAAGAAAAAAATTAAGGCTTAGAAAAGTAATACCTGTTAGTGTTTTTCCTGAATTCAGAGGAGGAGCAATGACTCTGAAAAGCTTCTGCATTAAAATTAACAAAAAAACAACATCATTTCAAAGGACAACATTTTTTAAAGATAATCAAGAATCTTATTTTATCAATTTCCTTTCTCTGATGGAATTCGATTAAATATAAAAACTTAATGTGTACATGAACTATTTAGAAATAGCACAATGGAAAATCATTGTGATATTAAACATTTAATACCAGTTACATGAAGGTCTTTGCTGAGATTATAATTTTTGATATAAGACTTAGGTTCTTAAAGAGGCTTTCTTCTTTTAAAAAAAATAAGCAAATGAAGAGATTAATATCTCACCAAAGTGATGATGAAGATTACTTTAAGCTGAAAACATCTAAACACTCCATAGCATAGAAAAAACTATCTTAATTTAAGCCTCCCCAAAATACAGTCTCATGGAACCCCTAGAAGGAGTGTCTTATTTGGGAGAAGACTGACCTTTTCCAAGAAGGTGCAAATTCACTTCTATTAGCACCAAAAAGCCTAGAACTTTCCATACCTTCCCATTGAAGTCCCAACTCCACTGTCTCCCCCATTTTTGTTAAGCTGGTATACAAAACTTCACCTTTGGCTACTCAGCAGCGCTACTTATTAGTGAGTGCTCCCATGGATAAGCCTTGTCTTTTCTCCTGTAAATATGTATATTGTCAAATAAATTCACATCCTCCTCGACACCCCCTTTGTTGCCTCCCATCATTGAGACCTAAGTTGATAGAGGAAACATTTGTCCTCTTAACACAAGGCACTACTTTTCCTTCAGAAGCAGCCAAAACTGAACAAAGGAAAGACTTCAGAGGCTACAGTAGTCACTTCAAACGGGATGACAATGTCTTTCATTTAGAAAGTCTAAAAAATTTCAAAAGATAGGATATCTTCCCTTAATGCAGACCTCCCCAAGTGCTAAAAGAGCTAAACTTTAAACACTGAAAAGTGATTTCTTTATAGACAGAGAATTATAAAAGAGGAACCACCTAACCTCCCATGGTTAAAATCTCTAAAATGACTGTTTATAACAAATACCAAGCTCCTGCTGAAAGCCATTAGGCAACCTCAATAGCCTCGTGTTCCATTTGAGATGTATAGGTATAAATGTAAATCAGACTGTGAGGAATAAAACAATCCACACAAAAGAAAAATTTCAAAAGCAACATAAAAGTCAGCAATCATTTTTGTAAATGTAGAATGTATCAAATTTGGATCTGCTTTGAGGGATTACTTTGAGATACACTAGAAACTGAATTAATTCTTCCCAACTGGGGACTAGTGTTGGCACAGAGAACATTTCTGTACATAGGATAGCACTGGACCTCACTGAGGAGGTAACTAAGTCTTTCTCAGGGCCTTTCTCAGTAATGAACTTTGATGATTTAGCAGCTGAGAGGTATTAAGAAAAAGAATCCTTTCTTGACATATACACAATCAGGGTCAAAACCTGGAGAGTAGGGATGAAGCACTCAAGAGATGAGAGGTACAACTAAATTTGAAGAGTTATGAATTAAAGGAATAAACACACTACTAAGCTAGTATGCTCAAAGAAGGCTGAAATTCCATAGAACAACTGCAGACTTAGTAATACTGAGAACAGTTTTTGGATGGTATTAAATTTGCCAAATAAAATTGACTAGATGTTTTCAGTGGATTCCTGACTCTGTTGGGGTACATTAGTCACTATAATAAAGCAGTGGGTTGAGGGTATACCACATATATCTGTAGCGCCATTATCCAATCTGTCCTTAATGTAAGGCAATGACAAGATGGATAAAATAAAAGCATAAATGCTTTTTTAACTCTCTTGGAAAGGAGAATAAAAAAATTACCACAAATGTTATAAAATTTCAAATTTGGAAAAACAATACATTAGTAATTAACAAATAATGACATCCTACCATTCTCAGGACCTCCCTCAGCAGAATGTATATGCAAAACAGCAGTAAGCAACAACACATTTATGATTTACAATAATTATATAAAACAAATTTCTTAAACCTCTTAGGAAAGTTGCTACAGTTGAAAAATTCCTTGGAGGAAAAAAGCTTACAGTCTAACAAGTAAGCATTACTTTTAATTTTTTCAACTGTTCCCTGGGATATAAATTTCTATTTACATGGATAGGCAAGAAAACAATGGCAGAAGACATGAAATTAAAGACTGCTGGGCTGAGGTGTAGCTCAGTGGTAGAGCAAATGCTTATCATGCATGAGCCCCTGGGTTCGAGCCTCAGCACCAAAAATTAATTAATTAATAATTTAATAAAGACTACTTAAAATACCCAAGCTAAAACACATGCAAGTCTAATAAATCAAGAGGAAATTTTAAGATAATCAGATGTTCAAAGCAAAATAAGAACAGGGAAAAAATTAGTAGACAATATTAAATTTATGTCTTAAGTTTCAAAATATCTTACCTCCATTGGACTAATAAACTCATTCATGCCTCTGTTATAGACATAGATCATAGCATCATATAGACGATTTTCCCAGCACATGAGAACTACCTATAAAAAAGGAAAAGTCACTTGATCTATATAATTTACTAAGTCTCACCAATTAAACCACTTAAAGCTTTAAGAATGGAAAATATCTTGAGTTTTCTTCCTTATTTGTTCTTCTTTCTTCTCTGGTAAAAACTGAAATTGAAGCAACTCAAACACAATGGCTAGGTAACAGATATTGTAGGTTCAATATTATTTTAATAGTACAATAACTACTTTTAAACGTTGTCCAATGTCTAATTTTATTTCCTCTTTATCCTTTCCATTATTCATTTTGCTTCTTCTCAATAGTTCTACAACTATTTACCAAACACTTATATTTGGGTTCTCTTAGGCACTGGGGATAAAATGACAGACAAATCCAGATCTATTCCCTACCTTTATAGAGCTTACATTTATCCTAGATACCCAATTAAAAAAAAAAGAGGAGTACAAAATAGTATGAGTTTTGACGTAGAGAAGATATTCAAGTATATAAAAAATTAATGACCTACAAATATGAAAAAACATTATAAAAGAACCTAACTTGATTTGGAGTATTCAAAAAGTCATCCCTGAGCCAGGTGCAGTGGCATGCACTTGTAATCCCAGCAGCTTGGGAGGCTGAGGCAGGAGGATCGAGAGTTCAAAGCCAGTCTCAGCAATTTAGCAAGGCCCTTAGCAACTCAGTGAGACCCTGTCTCTAAATAAAATATTTTAAAAGGGTTGGGGATGTGGCTCAATGGTTAAGCACCCTGGGGTTCAATCTCTGGTACAAAAAAAAAAAAAAAAAAAAAAGCTGACAGTACATGCAACATTTAAGCTAGTACCTAAAGGATACATGCATGGGGACAAAAAGCAGAAAAGGAAATGAGGGATTCTGCAGGCAGAAGACAATCAGGACGAAAGAACTATAGTGAAAAGGAGCTTGAAGTATTTAAGGATGGAGAGAAATCAACTTGGTAAAACACACACAAAAAAGGAACAGTTATGACTTGAACTACAGGGTATTCTATATTCTGTTCCTATGAGAATTATATAATACCATTGAGTGACAAGAGGACTGAAGTAGAAGATCAGAGGTTGGAGAATGATAGAGACTAGCCAGAGGGTTAAATAGAAAAATGGAAGTGAGGTGTCCTGGGAGAGTGTTTCTAGAAAATGAAATGTTCTGGGACTCTTCTCTTCTTTCTCTATCCTCTCTTTAGCCAGTACCATGCTCATACATCTCTTTACTGATAACTAACGCACTTGTAACCTCAGCCTTAACCTTCTCTCTGACCCATCCAACCACTTCCTTAATATCTTCACCTGAATGTCTAGCAGCTATTTCAAAATAAAATGGCAAAGCAAGACTCCTCATTTTGTCTCTCAGACTAAGACTTCCTCCAGTCTTCCAATCTTCTTAAAGGAATCACTATCCATCCTATTTCTCAAGCTATTAAACAAAACAAAAACTTGGACATTGCCTTTAAATTCTCTCATTCCTACACTGACATCTAATTCATCAGTAAATCAATTATACCTCCCAAACAGCAAAAATCAGGCTGACTCTCTCCATCTCACTGCTACCATCTCTGGAACCAGGGTGATCTTTCTTAAAAAATCGTAAGCGGGACGCAGTAGTGCATGCCTGTAATCCCAGTGGCTAGGGAGGTTGAGGCAGGAGGATCATGGCAAGAGGATTGCAAGTTTAAAGCCAGGCTCAGCAACTTAGCGAGGCCCTAAGTATCTCAGTAAGACCCTGTCTCTAAATAAAATACAAAAAAAAAAAAAAAAAGGCTGAGGATGTGGCTCAGTGGTTAAGTGCCCCTGAGTTCAATCCCCGGTACCAAAAAAAAAAATTCTAATGATTTTATTAAGAACCCAGAATAAAATGGGAAAATGTGTACCTTGCCCTGCAGGGTCTACTTCTCTTTTCCATTATGTTCCAGATCTGCTTGCCCTTTTACTGTTACTTGAAAATTCAAGGCAGAATCTTCTTTTTTTTTTTTTAAAACATTAGCTTCACCTATAATAGTCTTCTATTCAAAGATCTTTGCATTACTGATCCTTCTTGTCATTCAGATTCTAAGACTCAATGTCACCTCCTCAGAAAGATTTTCTATAATTAGCCAATCTAAAGGAGCTTCTCATTCTCTACTATAGCACACTACTTATGCTAATTTACCTCTCATACCATTCTCTGCATTTCAAAATTTAACTCTGACCTTATATACTAGCTATCTAAAAAGTGGCATCATATGGGCTGGGGTTGTGGCTCAGCAGTACAGTGCTCTCCTAGCATGCATGAGGCACTGGGTTTGATCCTCAGCACCACATAAAAATAAAAATAAATATATTGTGTCTACCTAAAATATATATATATTTTAAATGGCATCATTCTCTTAGGTAAAAATATTCTATTGTTTATGTGAAAGGACCCTTAGTTGAACAAACAAACTGGGATCAGTCAAGAAGCATTTATTGAGCAATGTCAACTCTATGCCAAGAGCTCTGGAGAATGTCAAAGAAATATAAGGCATAATCTCCAGTTTGCAAGCATTATATTATCCAGCTTACATACAGTCCTAAGACTTATACAGAGTCCTAACAACTACACTGAAAAATACAAGTTTATAAGACAACTTGCCAGAAGTACTCAATTGGGCTTTTTTTTTTTAATTTTTTATTGTTGGTTGTTCAAAACATTACATAGTTCTTGACATATCATATTTCACACTTTGATTCAAGTGGGTTATGAACTCCCATTTTTACCCCGTATACAGATTGCAGAATCATATCAGTTACACATCCATTGATTTACATATTGCCATACTAGTGTCTGTTGTATTCTGCTGCCTTTCCTAACCTCTACTATCCCCCCTCCCCTCCCCTCTTCTCTCTCTACCCCCTCTACTGTCATTCATTTCTCCCCCTTGTATTATTTTTCCCTTTCCCCTCACTTCCTCTTGTATGTAATTTTGTATAACCCTGAGGGTCTCCTTCCATTTCCATGCACTTTCCCTTCTCTCTCCCTTTCCCTCCCACCTCTCATCCCTGTTTAATGTTAATCTTCTTCTCATGCTCTTCGACCCTACTCTGTTCCCAGTTACTCTCCTTATATCAAAGAAGACATTTGGCATTTGTTTTTTAGGGATTGGCTAGCTTCACTTAGCATAATCTGCTCTAATGCCATCCATTTCCCTGCAAATTCTATGATTTTGTCATTTTTTAATGCAGAGTAATACTCCATTGTGTATAAATGCCACATTTTTTTTATCCATTCGTCTATTGAAGGGCATCTAGGTTGGTTCCACAGTCTTGCTATTGTGAACTGAGCTGCTATGAACATCGATGTAGCAGTGTCCCTGTAGCATGCTCTTTTTAGGTCTTTAGGGAATAGACCGAGAAGGGAAATAGCTGGGTCAAATGGTGGCTCCATTCCCAGCTTTCCAAGAAATCTCCATACTGCTTTCCAAATTGGCTGCACCAATATGCAGTCCCACCAGCAATGTACAAGTGTACCTTTTTCCCCACATCCTCGCCAGCACTTGTTGCTGTTTGACTTCATAATGGCTGCCAATCTTACTGGAGTGAGATGGTATCTTAGGGTGGTTCTGATTTGCATTTCTCTGACTGTTAGAGATGGTGAGCATTTTTTCATGTACTTGTTGATTGATTGTATGTCCTCCTCTGAGAAGTGTCTGTTCAGGTCCTTGGCCCATTTGTTGATTGGGTTATTTGTTATCTTATTGCCTAATTTTTTGAGTTCTTTGTATACTCTGGATATTAGGGCTCTATCTGAAGTGTGAGGAGTAAAGATTTGTTCCCAGGATGTAGGCTCCCTATTTACCTCTCTTATTGTTTCTTTTGCTGAGAAAAAACTTTTTAGTTTAAGTAAGTCCCATTTGTTGATTCTAGTTATTAACTTTTGTGCTATGGGTGTCCTACTGAGGAATTTGGAGCCCGACCCCACAGTATGTAGATCGTAGCCAACTTTTTCTTCTATCAGATGGCGTGTCTCTGATTTGATATCAAGCTCCTTGATCCATTTTGAATTCACTTTTGTGCATGGCGAGAGAAAGGGATTCAGTTTCATTTTGTTGCATATGGATTTCCAGTTTTCCCAGCACCATTTGTTGAAGATGCTATCCTTCCTCCATTGCATGCTTTTAGCCCCTTTATCAAATATAAGATAGTTGTAGTTTTGTGGATTGGTTTCTGTGTCCTCTATTCTGTACCATTGGTCCACCCGCCTGTTTTGGTACCAGTACCATGCTGTTTTTGTTACTATTGCTCTGTAGTATAGTTTGAAGTCTGGTATCGCTATACCGCCTGATTCACACTTCCTGCTTAGCATTGTTTTTGCTATTCTGGGTCTTTTATTTTTCCATATGAATTTCATGATTGCTTTCTCTATTTCTACAAGAAATGCCGCTGGGATTTTGATTGGCTTTTAAAGAGGCAGAGAAAGGCCTTACCAGTCAGGTAAATAAAATCAATAAAGGAATAATATTTATTCTGTTAAGTTAATATGCTGTCTACAAACTCACCTGCTGAATATCTAGGCTGGTGATATCCATATGTACAATGAGGGATTCCACATTTTCCATTAATTTTTTATCTTGGAAATGAACAATCAAGTCTTTCATAACCTGGGGTGTGATCCCCACCAATTTATCACTCAAAATATATGGTTCAAGGCACTCCAGAAACACTCCTTTGGCCACTGAATTCTCACTTAATTTGTCATACATCTGGCTAAATAAAAGATCCCTATAACAGAAAGGGAAAAATAATTTTAGAAACATTCCAAATACCCATTAAATTTAGTCCGCTTAGTATATATCATCCCCCCGCATTTCAAAAACTTCATAAAAACAGTAACAATATCTATGTAGTTTTATATTGCAAAAGTCTTTATGTCAATATATATGTAGATATATACAGATACAGATATTAATCTTCCCAATACTTCTTTTTATAAATAAGAGAAACTGAATAAGTTGTTGAAAGGCACATAGTGAACACAACAATCAGAACTGGAAACCAGACTTCTGGCCTAAATTCTTTGTTCAGTCTACTATGGCACACTGTTTCTTACAGGCAGAAGTAAAGGGTGTAGGTAAGAGAGCAGCCATGATGGAGTAGGGGAAAAAAGGACTACTTATAATTTAACTTTTCTATTATCTAAATATTATAGGTGACCTTCAGAACCAATAAATTTCTTTAGCTCCAAACTTTTCTTCCCAAAGGGATTGGGCAATGATTATTAATGAGAGAAGAAGAAAAATGTTTAATGTTTAAAACACATACCTAGAAACAATTTTATTGCAGAAAAAATTTAATTACTCTCAGTGCCACCAACTTCAACACTATGTGTGACTCATCTCATATTTCTTCTGTAAGCAGTCCATAATTTGAGGTATACTTAGCATAGACATTTTGAATTCTGTTTTCATGACATATGATATGATAAGTACTATTCTAAATAGCTATTTACTCTTCTGGGTTTGTAGAAGTCTCCAATTTTAAATATATTTAAATATATTTCATTTATTTAATTGTTTGTTTAGTGATGGGGGTCTCACTATGTTGCTCAGGCTAGACTCAAACTCCTAGGCTCAAGTGATCCTCCCATCTCAGCCTCCTGAGTAGCTGGGACTATAGGGGTGAGGCACTATACCTGGTTTATTTTTATTTTTTTTTAAAGAGAACATAATGTATGTTTATGGGAAACAGTGTGATATTTCAATACTTGTATACAATGTATAATGATCAGATCAAGGTAATTGGCATATCCTTTACCTCCAACATTTATCATTGCTTTGTGTTGGGAACATTCAAAATCCTATCAGCGATTTTGAAATATACAGTTAATTGTTGTTAACCATAGTTGTCCTACTGTGTTCCAAAACATTATAAGTTATTCCTTGTATTCAACTGCATTTCTGTACCCTTTAATCCTCCTTTCTCCATCTCCTGTTACCCCCTATCCTTGCCAGCCTCTGGTAACCATTATCCTACTCTTTATTTCTATGAGCTCAACTTTTTAGCCTCTAGACATGAGAACATGCAGTATGTGTCTTTCTTCGACTTGTATCATTTAACATAATGTCCTCCAGGTTCATCTATGTTGCTATAATTGGCAGGACCTCGCTCTTTTATGTCTGAAGAGTAATTCCACTGTGTATATCTACCGTATTTCCTGTATCCATTCAGAGTTGGTGGATCTCTCAGTTGATTCCATATCTTGGCTATTGTAAATTGTTCTGTAATAAACAAGGGAGTACTGGTATTTCTTCAACACTTTGAATGTCTATTCAGTAGTGGCATTGCCGAATCATATGGGAGCTCTACTTCTAGTTTCTTGAGGAATCTCTATACTGTTTTCCATTTTGACTAGACCAATAGTGTATAAGAGTTTCCCTTTCTCAGTAGCTACTTACTCTGTAAAATTACCATTTTGTTTAACAATGCTTCAACATCAGAATTTGCTTAATTATTCCTATAATGTTGGCTATGTCACTATATTTGCTTTTTCAGGTGATGTCACGATAAACATCTACATATATGTCCTTTTCCACTTTGAGGGCACAATTACTTAGTCATTCAACTTTTAGGAATTTAACTTAAGTGAAAAGATATGAGGAGTAGGGGTTGTAGGTGAGTAATAGAGTGCTGGCCTAGCATGTGAGAGGCCCTGGGTTTGATCCCCAGCAAAAGGAAGGAAAAAAAAAAAAAAAAGAAATAAAGAAAGAAAGGAAAAATTTGAAATGTGTGACTAAATGTGCACTTGAAATATGTGACTAAATTATCTTCAAAAAGTATCACAGTATCAATTAACAGTGCCACCATCAATATATTATCATATGAATTTCATGAGACAACTGGTTTTTCCTCTTAATAATTTAACAAGTACAAATTAAACAACATCATTGTTTTTAAAAATGGCAAAATTGAACAATTTCTGTTTTAATTCACAAACTTTATTGTCTTGTATCATTCACTTATTCATTCCATTTTTTAAATATAAAAACTATGCTAATTTTATTTACCTGTTAGGATCATTAATTTTGTTGATATGTATAAAATATATATATATATATATATATATCTTGTCAATTGTTCAACTGTTGGAAAATGGTGGATGATTTGTTTATCCACTTGTCTATTCATGACAAGTTCCAATAAAAGATCAAGGAAGCTCTTGACCTTTTAGGGACTGGGGTTGGGGGTTTAGCTTGGTAGCAGAGTGTAGCTTGGCATACTCAAGGCTCCAAGTTCAGTGCCCTGGACATTAAAAGAAAAAAACAAAACAAACAAAAGGAATGGGATGAGGTTTTGCCTCATCTGAAGTCCTAAAAGTAGATAGGTGGCAGACTGTCTGGCTTCAACTATACTAGAATCACATGTCACCTTCCAAGGAATAGCATTCACAATATCCTGGGGGAAAATCTATATCCATTTATTTTTTCTCAAATACACAAATATAACTTTTCCATCATTTTTTCCCTCTGCTTCACATTTATCAGAATATTTTTCATGTTAGTTTCATTTTAATCAATAAGTCATCACACTTTGTGATTACCGATTACTAGCCAGGCAAAAGAAACTGAGATTAATCAAGTTTTACTATAAAAAAATAACAAAATTATGAATTCACAGAAAATGTCATGTTTCACAGACCTTGTACTATATAATGTACTTTTTAAAAAAAAATGCTAAGGAAGATAATTATATATTTTAGTTCAATACAAAAAGCCTTGACAAGGAGAATAAAAGATAGCTAAAATTTAAGTAAAAAGAACATAAAAATTGACAGACAAGGTGCTCCTGTGACAAAGAGTAGCATGCAATTTGATAAGATTAATGGCAAGACCACACATTTTGTTTTTAACTAATCAAAAGCTATAAAAAGGCAAGCAAAAAAAGTAAAACTCAGCAACTCCTGCATCTCTACCTCAAAATAAAAAACAACAGAATTCTAAGGCATAGTTTCATCTTTCTGGGAGAATATTTATTAGGGCATCAGGAGAGGGAGGAAAGAGATAAGCACGCACACACACACACACACACAACAGTTTTCAGCTCTCATGTTTCTTTCTATATTTAGGTATTCTCCAGGGTGCAGACTTTGTTTCCTAGAAGGGCTGGCTGGATTCAACCCTGCTACTTATCATTTCAAGCTGAGCTTCCTATAACAACTATCACAGAAAAATCTACCATGAATAAGAGAGAGCCATCAAAGAGATTTTTCTAATACTCATACTAAAGATATTTTTGAAGTTTATCATTTTTACGTCAAATAGAGAAAGATGGCTAAATTCACTTCATACATTATCAATTGTATAATTTTATTAATATGAACTGCTTTGATTATGAGATAATTACAAATTCTGAGACAGAGAGCCTGGGTATCATCAATCAAAAGTACCTGCCAATTATACTAAATATGTAACCAGAACCAAATAAATTAATTTCCATTAAATAGAAGTGAGATTTAATAAATTCAAAGTTGATTTGGTTGTTTTCTTGTGTACTTTTACTGTGTAAAAGCAAAATTCAAGTGAACTTTAAGAAGTTGTGTTCAAAATGTTGTAAAGATTAAAAAAAAAAACATGAATTAACTTGATGTGGAAACTACTCAATTATATACTTTAAAAGGGTAAATTTTATGGTATGTGAATTATACCTCAACAAAGCTATTATAAAATTAAAGATATGGTACCTTTCTCCCCTATTTTTTAATAATTAAAATTTAAACATGCAGTTATCAAGAAAATGGTCACCCAAAACATCTAGTTCCTCAAACATGCTTCATGATTAAGATATTTCTGTTTCTCAAACACTAAGCCTGATGTTGAACAACATGACTGAACAAACATTCTGCATATCAAAAAACCACTGAAGCTTCACTTTGGATTTAACAGAAATACTTTTGGTTCAACTTCCTATATAACTTTAGTCATTTGAATGATGGCTTCTCAACAGCTCTGGAGATTTCCTTAGAGAAATATAGTGGTCAATATCATGTACAGAGAACATTAATCTTTTTTTACTTTATAACTGCTTTATTGATATAATTAACATATAGTAAGTGTCTATTTTTAAACAATGTTCAAAATTATGATTATGTTTCACATAAGCTCTGGAGCTATTTCCAAAATAAAACTGACATTATAGCTACTAGAGAGTTATACAGTATGTATGTTTATAGGCAAAATGACAAATCATTAAGAGTCCTATAAAAAGCCTTGAAACAGTTTGTATTGTTTGTCTCAAACTGAAAAAAAAATTAAAATAAAATTGTAGAACAGAGACTGAATTATGAAAATAAAGTATAAATATACAAAAACAGAATTCCTGTCATTTCTGATTTTAAGTAAACCACAAAAACTCTAAAGCCAATTCTTAGTCCATAATGATGTCCATGATACACTGATCAGTATGCCCTATAAGAGAAAAACAAATGTGGTTCCTGCCATAATATGAAGGACTTTATATTATAAAAGAGATATTAAGTATATATTAAAAAGAAATATATATGATATATACATTGATTCAATTAATATTGCTGGGTATAAGGGTATATGAATTATACTATGAGGTAATAATGGTGATTACAGTGTAATAATGGTGATATTGAGTTAAAATTAATGTCAGAGAGTATATTATAAATATAATTTGGCCCTCATAAGAAATAATATGATTTATGAAAATAAAAAGACAAAATTTGATCCCTAGCAAGAAAGTGGCGGGGGGGGGGGGGGGGAGGGGGAGTGCGCCTGAGTGCAGTGGTACATGTCTGGAATTCCAGCAACTTGGAAGGTTAAGGTACAAGGGTCGCAAGTTCAAGGCCAGCTTAGGCAACTTAGTGAGACCCTGTCTCAAAATAAAATTCAGGGCTAGTGATGTAGCTCATTAGTAGAAAGCAACCTGGCATTCAACTTCCAGTACCACAAAGAGAGAGAGAGAGAGAGAGAGAGAAAGAAGCTGGGCGCCATGGCACACACCTGTAATCCCAGCAGCTCCAGAGGCTGAAGCAGGAGGATCTAGAGTTCAAAGTCAGCCTTAGCCAACAGTGAGGCGCTAAACAACTCAGTGAGACCCTGTCTCTAAATAAAATACAAAATAAGGCTGGGGATGTGGCTCAGTGGTTGTGTGCCCCTGCATTCAATCCCCAGTAACCCACCCCCCTCAAAAAAGACAGAGAATAAAAAGAATGTATTCTATCAGAAGATATTCATATAAAGGCATCTGTGGGCCAAGACTGAGTGTTTGAGTGGTGACTCTACAAGTGGAAGAAGTTATTTAAATTGGCTTAGAACTAGAATATGTTTTTTAAGATTGTATTTGCATTATGTACAATCTGAGCATTCCTTAAGGCAATGTTAATGTCACAAATATTTTGCAAACATGGGACTGTAGAAGACTCTAGACATAAGTGTAACAAAATGTCAAAGAAAATGGTATAAAGAGAATATCAGTTTAAGAAGAAAGATACCATAACTGAATGAACTACACATATCTAATAATCTTTTGCTTCAATTAAGCCTAGGGACTTCACCATTTTTAACTTTATTATCTATGCCAACTTTAAGAAAAAATTATAAAATCTCTACCATTAAGAGTGATTACACTGAACTATTTAATTAAACATAAGATTTTGATAGTAGAGGGAACTGGGACCAAAGACAGAGCAGGCCCAGCGGCCTGCTGAGGGGCAGAGCCACCCCCCACCCCCCTCGCCTGCCAGGTAGGGGAAGGGTGACCACCGACAGAAAAGGCCCAGTGGCCCAGGGCGGGACAGAGCTTCCAATCACTCCTGCAAGGTAGGCGGGCCTGCGACCCACCTGCAGAAGAGGAGCAGCCGCCTGCTGAGAGGCTGAGCCGCCCCCTCCCCCTGCGCCAGCATAGTAGAGGGAACTGGGACCAAAGACAGAGCAGGCCCAGCGGCCTGCTGAGGGGCAGAGCCGCCCCCCACCCCCCTCGCCTGCCAGGTAGGGGAAGGGTGACCACCGACAGAAAAGGCCCAGTGGCCCAGGGCGGGACAGAGCTTCCAATCACTCCTGCAAGGTAGGCGGGCCTGCGACCCACCGGCAGAAGAGGAGCAGTCGCCTGCTGAGAGGTTGAGCCGCCCCTCCCCCTGCGCCGGCATAGTAGAGGGAACTGGGACCAAACACAGAGCAGGCCCAGCGGCCTGCTGAGGGGCAGAGCCGCCCCCCACCCCCCTCGCCTGCCAGGTAGGGGAAGGGTGACCACCGACAGAAAAGGCCCAGTGGCCCGCAGCGGGACAGAGCTTCCAATCACTCCTGCAAGGTAGGCGGGCCTGCGACCCACCAGCAGAAGAGGAGCAGCCGCCTGCTGAGAGGCTGAGCCGCCCCCTCCCCCTGCGCCAGCATAGTAGAGGGAACTGGGACCAAAGACAGAGCAGGCCCAGCGGCCTGCTGAGGGGCAGAGCCACCCCCCACCCCCCTCGCCTGCCAGGTAGGGGAAGGGTGACCACCGACAGAAAAGGCCCAGTGGCCCAGGGCGGGACAGAGCTTCCAATCACTCCTGCAAGGTAGGCGGGCCTGCGACCCACCTGCAGAAGAGGAGCAGTCGCCTGCTGAGAGGCTGAGCCGCCCCCTCCCCCTGCGCCGGCATAGTAGAGGGAACTGGGACCAAAGACAGAGCAGGCCCAGCGGCCTGCTGAGGGGCAGAGCCGCCCCCCACCCCCCTCGCCTGCCAGGTAGGGGAAGGGTGACCACCGACAGAAAAGGCCCAGTGGCCCAGGGCGGGACAGAGCTTCCAATCACCCCTGCAAGGTAGGCGGGCCTGCGACCCACTGGCAGAAGAGGAGCAGCCGCCTGCTGAGAGGCTGAGCCGCCCCCTCCCCCTGCGCCGGCATAGTAGAGGGAACTGGGACCAAACACAGAGCAGGCCCAGCGGCCTGCTGAGGGGCAGAGCCGCCCCCCACCCCCCTCGCCTGCCAGGTACGGGAAGGGTGACCACAGACAGAAAAGGCCCAGTGGCCCGCGGCGGGACAGAGCTTCCAATCACTCCTGCAAGGTAGGCGGGCCTGCGACCCACCGGCAGAAGAGGAGCAGCCGCCTGCTGAGAGGCTGAGCCGCCCCCTCCCCCTGCGCCGGCATAGTAGAGGGAACTGGGACCAAACACAGAGCAGGCCCAGCGGCCTGCTGAGGGGCAGAGCCGCCCGCCACCCCCCTCGCCTGCCAGGTAGGGGAAGGGTGACCACCGACAGAAAAGGCCCAGTGGCCCGCGGCGGGACAGAGCTTCCAATCACTCCTGCAAGGTAGGCGGGCCTGCGACCCACCGGCAGAAGAGGAGCAGCGGCCTGCTGGGAGGCAGAGCCGCCCCCTCCCCCGCGCCTGCAAGGTAGTCGGAACTGAGACCACCATCAGAACAGGTCAGACCTGCAACCGAGAGACAGAACAGGCCCAGTGGCCTGAGGAAGGGTAGAGCCGCCCCCCCCCCCACGCCTGCAAAGTAGGCGGACCTGCGACCCACTGGCAGTACAGCCCCAGAGGCCTGCAGAGGGGCAGTGCCGCTGCCTGCGCCTGCAAAGTAGGCAGAACTGCGACCACCGACAGAACAAGCCTAGCGGCCCACAGAGGGACAGAGCCGCCGCCCGCGCCTGCAAGGACGGCGGACCTGCTACCGACTGGCAGAGCAGGCCCAGCGGCCTGCCGGCGTGGTAGGCACATTGCCCCAATTGGCGGAGGGGCAGAGCCGCCGCCCGTGCCTGCGAGGGAGACTTTGCAACTAAACAAGACCAATATAAATATATAGGGGGAAAATTCAATAGCACAACAGTTTCACCAAGAAGAAAGGAACGCGAACAGTATGAAGAGACAAGGAAAGAAAGGACCACAAGCATTGCAGGTCAACTCAACTTTAGAAGAGGTAATAGCTGCAGCTGATGGAATGTCAGATAAAGAATTCAGGATATACATGCTTCAGATGATCTGGAGTCTCAAGGAAGACATCAGACAGCAAAATCAGACAATGAAAGATCACTTCAACAATGAATTACATAAACAAATCCAAGAAGCAAAAGATCAACTATACAGGGAAATAGAGGTTATAAAAAACAAACAAACAGAAATCCTAGAAATGCAGGAAGCAATAAGCCAACTTAAAAACTCAATTGAGAATACTACCAGCAGAGTAGAACACTTAGAAGACAGAACATCAGACAATGAAGATAAAGTATATCAACTTGAAAAGAACATAGACAGCTCAGCAAGACTGTTAAGAAACCATGAGCAGAACATCCAAGAAATATGGGATAACATCAAGAGACCAAATTTAAGAGTCATTGGGATACAGGAAGGAACAGAGTTTCAAACCAAAGGAATGAGCAATCTATTCAATGAAATAATTCGAGAAAACTTCCCAGATTTGAAGACTGAGACAGAACCCCAAATCCTAGAAGCCTACAGGACGCCGAATGTGCAAAATCATAAGAGACCCACACCTAGACACATTATAATGAAGATGCCCAACATACAGAACAAGGAGAGAATTTTAAAAGCTACAAGAGAAAGGAAGCAGATCACATTTAGGGGTAAGCCAATCAGGATAACAGCTGATCTTTCAACACAGACTCTGAAAGCTAGAAGATCCTGGAATAACATATTTCAAACACTGAAAGAAAATGGGTTCCAACCAAGAATTGTGTTTCCAGCGAAATTAAGCTTCAGGATGGAAGATGAAATTAAAACCTTCCACGATAAACAAAAGTTAAAAGAATTTGCAGCTAGAAAACCATCTCTTCAAAACATCCTTGGCAAAACATTACAGGAAGAGGAAATGGAAAATAACAATGAAAACCAACAGTGGGAGGTAGGACACTAAAGGGGGGAAAATAATCAAAGTGGAAAACAAACCATGTTTAGTAACATAAATAAACAAATATGGCTGGAAGAACAACCCATATCTCAATAATAACCCTAAATGTTAATGGCTTAAACTCACCAATTAAGAGACACAGGCTAGTAGAATGGATCACAAAACAAGACCCAACAATATGCTGCCTACAGGAGACGCATTTGATAGGAAAAGACATACATAGGCTGAAGGTGAAAGGTTGGGAAAAATCATATCACTCATATGGACTTCGGAAACAAGCAGGAGTATCCATACTCATATCAAATAAAATAGATTTTAAGCCAAAGTTAATCAAAAGGGATAAAGAGGGACACTACATACTGCTCAAGGGAACCATACACCAACAAGACATAACAATCATAAATATATATGCCCCAAACAATGGTGCAGCTATGTTCATCAAACAAACTCTTCTCAAGTTCAAGAGTCTAATAGACCACCATACAATAATCATGGGAGACTTCAACACACCTCTCTCACCACTGGACAGATCTTCCAAACAAAAGTTGAATAAGGAAACTATAGAACTCAATAACACAATTAATAACCTAGATTTAATTGACATATATAGAATATACCACCCAACATCAAACAGTTACACTTTTTTCTCAGCAGCACATGGATCCTTCTCAAAAATAGATCATATATTATGTCACAGGGAAACTCTTAGACAATACAAAGGAGTAGAGATAATACCATGCATCCTATCTGATCATAATGGAATGGAACTGAAAATCAACGATAAAAGAAGGAAGGAAAAAGAATATATCACTTGGAGAATGAACAATAGGTTACTGAATGATCAATGGGTTATAGAAGACATCAAGGAGGAAATTAAAAAATTCTTAGAGATTAATGAAAACACAGACACAACATATCGGAATCTATGGGACACATTGAAAGCAGTTCTAAGAGGAAAATTCATTGCTTGGAGTTCATTCCTTAAAAAAAGAAAAAACCAACAAATAAATGATCTCATACTTCATCTCAAAATCCTAGAAAAAGAAGAGCAAAACAACAGCAAAAGAAGTAGAAGGCAAGAAATAATTAAAATCAGAGCTGAAATCAATGAAATCGAAACAAAAGAAACAATTGAAAAAATTGACAAAACTAAAAGTTGGTTCTTTGAAAAAATAAACAAAATCGACAGACCCTTAGCCATGCTAGCGAAGAGAAGAAGAGAGAGAACTCAAATCACTAACATACGGGATGAAAGAGGCAATATCACAACAGACACTTCAGAAATACAGAAGATAATCAAAAATTATTTTGAATCCTTATACTCCAATAAATTAGAAGATAGTGAAGGCATAGATAAATTTCTTAAGTCATATGATCTGCCCAGATTGAGTCAGGAGGATATAGACAACCTAAACAGACCAATATCAATTGAGGAAATAGAAGAAACCATCAAAAGACTACCAACTAAGAAAAGCCCAGGACCGGATGGGTATACAGCAGAGTTTTACAAAACCTTTAAAGAGGAACTAATACCAATACTTTTCAAGCTACTTCGGGAAATAGAAAAAGAGGGAGAACTTCCAAATTCATTCTACGAGGCCAACATCACCCTGATACCTAAACCAGACAAAGACACTTCAAAGAAAGAAAACTACAGACCAATATCTCTAATGAACCTAGATGCAAAAATCCTCAATAAAATTCTGGCGAATCGGATACAAAAACATATCAAAAAAATTGTGCACCATGATCAAGTAGGATTCATCCCTGGGATGCAAGGCTGGTTCAATATACGGAAATCAATAAATGTTATTCACCACATCAATAGACTTAAAAATAAGAACCATATGATCATCTCGATAGATGCGGAAAAAGCATTCGACAAAGTACAGCATCCCTTTATGTTCAAAACTCTAGAAAAACTAGGGATAACAGGAACATACCTCAATATTGTAAAAGCAATCTATGCTAAGCCTCAGGCTAGCATCATTCTGAATGGAGAAAAATTGAAGGCATTCCCTCTAAAATCTGGAACAAGACAGGGATGCCCTCTCTCACCACTTCTGTTCAACATAGTTCTCGAAACACTGGCCAGAGCAATTAGACAGACGAAAGAAATTAAAGGCATCAAAATAGGAAAAGAAGAACTTAAATTATCACTATTTGCAGATGACATGATTCTATACCTAGCAGACCCAAAAGGGTCTACAAAGAAACTATTAGAGCTAATAAATGAATTCAGCAAAGTGGCAGGATATAAAATCAACACGCATAAATCAAAGGCATTCCTGTATATCAGCGACAAATCCTCTGAAATGGAAATGAGGACAACCACTCCATTCACAATATCTTCAAAAAAAATAAAATACTTGGGAATCAACCTAACAAAAGAGGTGAAAGACTTATACAATGAAAACTACAGAACCCTAAAGAGAGAAATAGAAGAAGATCTTAGAAGATGGAAAAATATACCCTGTTCATGGATAGGCAGAACTAACATCATCAAAATGGCGATATTACCAAAAGTTCTCTATAGGTTTAATGCAATGCCAATCAAAATCCCAACGGCATTTCTTGTAGAAATAGAGAAAGCAATCATGAAATTCATATGGAAAAATAAAAGACCCAGAATAGCAAAAACAATGCTAAGCAGGAAGTGTGAATCAGGCGGTATAGCGATACCAGACTTCAAACTATATTACAGAGCAATAGTAACAAAAACAGCATGGTACTGGTACCAAAACAGGCGGGTGGACCAATGGTACAGAATAGAGGACACAGAAACCAATCCACAAAACTACAACTATCTTATATTTGATAAAGGGGCTAAAAGCATGCAATGGAGGAAGGATAGCATCTTCAACAAATGGTGCTGGGAAAACTGGAAATCCATATGCAACAAAATGAAACTGAATCCCTTTCTCTCGCCATGCACAAAAGTTAATTCAAAATGGATCAAGGAGCTTGATATCAAATCAGAGACGCGCCGTCTGATAGAAGAAAAAGTTGGCTACGATCTACAGTCGGTGGGGTCGGGCTCCAAATTCCTCAATAGGACACCCATAGCACAAAAGTTAATAACTAGAATCAACAAATGGGACTTACTCAAACTAAAAAGTTTTTTCTCAGCAAAAGATACAATAAGAGAGGTAAATAGAGAGCCTACATCCTGGGAACAAATCTTTACTCCTCACACCTCAGATAGAGCCCTAATATCCAGAGTATACAAAGAGCTCAAAAAATTAGACAATAAGAGAACAAACAACCCAATCAACAAATGGGCCAAGGACCTGAACAGACACTTCTCAGAGGAGGACATACAGTCAATCAACAAGTACATGAAAAAATGCTCACCATCTCTAGCAGTCAGAGAAATGCAAATCAAAACCACCCTAAGATACCATCTCACTCCAGTTAGATTGGCAGCCATTATGAAGTCAAACAACAACAAGTGCTGGCGAGGATGTGGGGAAAAGGGTACACTTGTACATTGCTGGTGGGACTGCAAATTGGTGCAGCCAATTTGGAAAGCAGTATGGAGATTTCTTGGAAAGCTGGGAATGGAGCCACCATTTGACCCAGCTATTCCCCTTCTCGGTCTATTCCCTAAAGACCTAAAAAGAGCATGCTACAGGGACACTGCTACATCGATGTTCATAGCAGCACAATTCACAATAGCTAGGCTGTGGAACCAACCTAGATGCCCTTCAATGGATGAATGGATAAAAAAAATGTGGCATTTATACACAATGGAGTATTACTCTGCATTAAAAAATGACAAAATCATAGAATTTACAGGGAAATGGATGGCATTAGAGCAGATTATGCTAAGTGAAGCTAGCCAATCCCTAAAAAACAAATGTCAAATGTCTTCTTTGATATAAGGAGAGTAGCTAAGAACAGAGTAGGGTCGAAGAGCATGAGAAGAAGATTAACATTAAACAGGGATGAGAGGTGGGAGGGAAAGGGAGAGAGAAGGGAAAATGCATGGAAATGGAAGGAGACCCTCAGAGGTATACAAAAGTACATACAAGAGGAAGTGAGGGGAAGGGGAAAAATAATACAAGGGGGACAAACGAATGTCAGTAAAGGGGGCAGAGAGAGAAGAGGGGAGGGGAGGGGAGGGGAGGGGAGGGGGGATAGTAGAGGATAGGAAAGACAGCAGAATACAACAGACACTAGTATGGCAATATGTAAACCAATGGATGTGTAACTGATGTGATTCTGCAATCTGTATATGGGGTAAAAATGGGAGCTCATAACCCACTTGAATCAAATTGTGAAATATGATATATCAAGAACTATGTAATGTTTTGAACAGCCAACAATAAAAAATTTAAAAAAAAAAAAAAAAAACATAAGATTTTAACATCTAATAAAGCTATTAATTATTGCATGTTTGAAAGGGAAAGGAACTAAAAGACAGCCTGGATACAAAAAATCGAGTTATTCCATTCTTTCTCCTAAGCTCATGCCCATATATAGGATCTTAACATTCAGATTTTTTTTAAAAAGCAGTAAGGTAAGAAGAAAACAAGAGCAAGAAAATGAATCTACAACAAAAGAAGGAATGTCTAACCCACTGCTTAGTTTAAAAGCACCAACTTTCTGATATTGATGGCAATGCTGCCCTATCCCTTCTGACTTTACTAGAACCTAAAAAACAGGAGTAGGAAAAGAAACCAGAATGAAAGAAAGACAAAGAACACATATGCTGGAACTTTTCTAAGAAGAAAGTCAGATCTAATACAATCTAATCTTCAGCCTCTGGTAAGAGAATTGAGAGAAGAAAGCCATACTATTTGAACCATGGTTTGGGGGAAAGTGCATGCCCTTGATCAAAGAGTGCATGAAGAGAAAGGAAGGGAAGAACTATAAAAAGGTCTAGGAACAGCTGACAAAGGACTCCTGACATCACCTCCCGAAAAGAGGTCAGGAATATACTCTGACTACTGGTCCCTCCCTGCCAATACTAAATTTGCTTTTAGTATAGCCCAGACAAAAACATGCTAAGGAGTCCAGGAAAGTTACAGGAAAGAAAAAAGTTGATAATAAGATAACAGATTCTAATCTGGTGAAAATTCAGACAAGATTTTATCTTTTGTTATATACTGTGATTTAATGCAAAAATTACTGTACTCCCAGTCAGTCAATAGGTTAAATAAAGCTGGAGAATATTTTCAAATCACATATAAAAGCAATGCTTATCTCCAGAACATCTGCTTTTATTTTTCCTTATATTATCCTTTGTTTTACAACTGTTAGGGCCATTTTGAGTTTATGTCACTATGAGAGTATTCAAGTGCTCCAAGATAATGATCACAAGTGACCCTGCAAACCATAATTCTCTTGTTAATTCAGCCATCAGGCCAACTGAATAGCTACTTTGTGCCAAATTCCACTCTAGGTGAAAATATTCCACGTTTAGGGTAAGATATGCCTTCTAACTCTAAACAGAATTTAGTCTTTGAGGGATTTCATTTCATCACATTTACAATTATCTCAATTTGAAGATCTGAGTTGATTGCAGTACTCATTAGTATTAAGAACACCTCCTTACCTCCATTTTTTCATCTGAAAAGGAGGATAACATTATCTTTCTTAATTATAAGGATTGAATGAAATAAAATATGTAAACTGATCCACAAACTTTTAATGCTGTTTTAAAAAATACAAGATAAATAACAAGATAGTGCATGGAAACACTAGGTTAAGAAAAGACAGGGTGGAGTTAATGTACAACGGTGCTTTGTCTTCTAAGAGCAGTGATTAGCTATCTGATTTACTGTCTATCAGCTAAAAGTAAGCTAGCTGTCGAGAAAATGCAAAGGTATTTCAATCCCTAATATCTGAAAGAAACTTTTCCTTTATACTCTTCTAAGGGAGACAACGTATAATATAATGTTCTCAATGACATTCCTATCAAATACACATTTTGCTAATTACATTAACACTATCGCTAAAATATTAGAATCTGAATCCCAAGTAAACAAAGTTATAGCTATCCATGACTTAACAAAGGCCTGACATATCAAATAATTGCCCTCTTGATAAATTTCATTTATACTTTCAACAATTTAGGAATCAGGCTACTAGAATACATATAAATTCATGAGTCAAGTCAATATCATACAGGGTTTTAGAAGTATCTGTATTAGATTCCTGCATTTGTTCTCTATTAGAAGGTGGTACAAACTAGTGGTTGAGACCAAGAATATAGGAGCTCCTGGGTTTGTATCCTACCTTTGTTTGGCACTTCTGGAAACATTTCTACAAAATGAGGATTAATAATGCCTACTTCATTGTTATAAAAATTAAATAAGTTGCTACAAAAATTACATAAATAAATGTCAAGGACTTGAAACAACACTAGACTACTATTATGAGTGTGAAAAACTGAATTAGCATATGTGGATTAATTTAATAGTTACTATTTAAACCAACAAAGCCTAATCAAGAGTTTATTTACACTTGTTTATTTTAAACAAAAAGAACTTAAAAAAAACAACACTGCAGGTGGGTGTAGTTACACATGCCTATAATCTTGGTTACTTAGGGGATAAGGCAGGAGGATCACAAGTTCAAGGTCAGCCTGGGCAACTTAGAAAGACCCCTGTCTCAAAATAAAACTAAAAAGAACTGGAGATGTAGCTTGGTGGTAGTTATTCCTGGGTTCAGTCCCTAGTTTGTTTTAAAAAAAAAAAAAAAACACTGCAAAATGAATCTGGCTTTTTATTTATTTATTTATTTTTAGTGCTTTGAAATCTGTGTTTTAATGATGGTTCACAAGAGTGTATGTAAAGGGCTAGGGATATAGCTCAATTGGTAGAGTGATTGCCTTGAATGCATAAGACCCTGGATTCAATCCCCAGCACCACACACACACACAAAAAAGTGTATGAATTAACACAAAAAAAAGAGTGTATATACTGTACATGAATAATATACTTTTTACTTTTAAGATCCCTATGTAGTATTTCTTTTTTTGTTAGTTACATTCTTTGCCTCCATTATCATGATACACAAATTCAGAGATGATACACTCATAAGAATTTGTTTTGGAAAAGTTAATTTCATTAGATGAATGGAAAACTGTTAAAAAATCAAATTTCTGTAAATTCATTTTAAAAATCCCATCTAGTCAAATTTATAGAAGTCATATCAGTGAATTATACATAAACACCATGCTACCTGGGTTCAAAATAATTGAATGTGACAGCCAGTGCATACTTACTTTCGCTGCAGCAGAAGGCAGTAATCAACTATGACAGGTACCATATCCTGTAGAGGAATCATAAAGAAGATCAGCCCCATGCCCCAGTGCACAGCCCATTAGTAAAATAAGAGGTCTGCTTAAGATGCTGTTGGATTATTAGGATAACTCTGGGCCAAGCTTTTGTAAGCAATTTGACACTATGTGTCAAAAGTCTTAAAAATATGGAAACACTTTGACCCAGTAATTCTATTTCTAAAAAATTATTCTAAACACATTTAAGGAAAAGAATTATGCATTATGGTGTTTATTGCAAATCTATAACAGAAGGAGCAAAAGGAAAGGAGGGGGGAGTACAGGGAAAGAGAAAAGAAAGTGATTTAAATTTCATATACAACATGGGATAATAAGTAAAATTTACAATTTAAATATAATATTATATGTTTATATAAAAGTTTATATTAACATCAAAACAGACACTAGTTAAAATATGTGTTTATCTCATAACTTTGTAAAGAAAATTTTCCAAGAAAAAAAAAAACAGAAGAAAATACATCCAATTGTTGGTCCGGTTGGTGGCTCAGGTGATTAAGGTTGCCCATATTTTATTGCAATCTCCAAACCAGCTATTTTAAGGTTGATTTAACTTCTCAGTTTCATAACATCTTGATTGCTTTAAATCATCATGTATGGACTCATACCAAGTAAATGGAAACCCGTAATTTTGGCCTTTTTCAAAAGTAACAGTTTGAGGGAGAAATAGTAGTTTATTATGACTGGAAACTGTCAAGTAACCAAGCATCAGATTTCAACAGTATTCCTACATTTGCTAATGGCTACAGGGAACTGCTTTCCTTTTAAATATCCTAGAAAACCTAGGTTCTAGGCAGAAAAACAATGCCATCAGATGGAAAAGGCAATGCATGAAAAAAAGAGTATCATATGCTTATACTTGTTGGAGAAAATGGTCAAAACTAAGGAACCCCTCTTATCTGAGAGAGAGAAATCTGAATAAGGACCTGCAATCCTGGAAGGATTCTAGGGGCTTTCCCTAACCCATCCTGCCTCCTTGTCATCAACATTTCTCCTGACTGCATATTACAGGTTTATAATCTTATTCAGATTTTTCAAAAACAGGAGCCAAAAATCACAGATCTGAAAAGGGTTAGAGTTACATCAAATCTGAACACTGAATAAGAATATAGTAGGCTAGATTATGGGGAGGGGTAAGGACTCCCCAAGAATGTTGGGGAAAATCTAATATCCTTTAAAATACACAGCTGAGTCCCCAAGAAAATAAAGACAATAGTCAGGGTCAAAAAAGTGGAAAAGGGACTGAAAAACCAAAGCAATAAGCCTCAAGAAATCACTGAGATGATCCTATAGGCCTTTTGGTCACAGAAGAGCTTGAGTTTGAATACCAGAAAGAAGCTGAGGCCTTAGATCCTGCAAAATAGAGAATTAAAGCAGGGGACCTGCCTAAAACCAGAATCTTTTAAAAAGTTGCAATCTTAGTAAAAGAAAATCATAAGAGGGGGGAAAATCTACCTACTAACAGAGGAAGATGACAAGGAAGTTTGTCTCAGCTGGACTCAGTGGGGGTTAATCTGTATTCTCCAAGATCTGTAATCAAAATCCTGCCCTCAGGTAGATTTGGGATTTGAACTTACACTATTTTCCTTAGTATGTAACAATCAAGCCAAGAAATTAACATAAAAAATGATCCTGACCAAGGATATTCTTATGGGCACTTGAAAGAAGCATATTTAAAAACTCTCCAGAGACAGTCCCAAAGGCAAAAAAAAAAAAAAAAAGTGTAACTGATAAGGCACAAATGAAGACACACTCAAAATTAAAAATTTGAAAGTACCTCATGAAATAATGCCATGTCATTATGTCAGCAGAAACTATAAATAGCAGCAACAGACCTCCAAAACTTCAAATAATATAATTACCAGGTAGAAACTATATTTAAAAGTATATTTAGAATTATTAAAGCCATAAAATAGGAAAAAAAAAAAGTACCTGGCCTGGTACTGAGGCCTATAAGTAGCCTACAGGGTTTAATGGAGAGTGAAACCATCATATTCACACATTTGGACAGCTCACTGTGGTGACTGTATGGTGGGAGGATCTGAAAAAACCAAGACTGAAGATAGAAGCCTATTACAGCAGGTAAAGAAACAAACGGGGGACTAAAACAGTGGGTAGTGACAGCAGGCATAAAGAACAGTGGACAGAAGTAAGAAATATTTATAAGTAAAACCGTCGTTGACAGATTGATTGTGGGATGGAAGACATCAGGAGGAGTCTATAACTCCTAGGTTTCAAGATTGAGTGATGGATGGATGAAGATGAGAAAAGAAATAAGGGAGAAGGTATTAGAAGAAATAAGCCAAGTGCAATTTGGGCCATGGTAGATTTGAGAAACATCTTTACCTGGATACTGAATAACAATTGGATACACATGTTGAGTGTCCCTTATCTGAAATGTTTAGAACCACAAGCATTTTGAATTTCAGATTTTTTTTAAAATTCTGAAATAGCTGCACATATACAATGAGATATCTTAGGGATGTGACCAAGGTCTAAACCCAAACTTCATTTATGCTTCAATATACCTTATACAGATAGCCTGAAGGTATTTTATACAATATTTTTAGTGTACCTACATTTTGACTACAACACATCATATGAGGTCAGGTGTGGAATTTACTTGTTGTATTATGTCAGCACTCAAAACTTTTTGGATTTGGATCATTTCAGATTTGGGATTTTTGGATTAGGAGTGCTCAACCTACAGTAACCTGAAATATCTGGATTAGAATTACAGATTTCCAAGTAATCAAAGAAAACAAGGTAATAAACAAAATTGTTCAGGGACAACAGAGAAAGACAAAAAGCAGTCAACAATGGACTAACTCCTGAGAAAGACCAATATTTATAAGATGGTCAGAAGATGGAAATAAAATCCTACTCAGGAATAGTCACAGAGGAAAATGAGAAGAGCACACAGCAGGCCACCTATAGGATACCAAGAACTTAAGGTAATAAAATAAATAAAAAGAAGAAAAGTGGTCACCACTGTTTAAAACAGCACTGAGAATGAATAAGATCTGAAAAATGTTTATTGTATTCAGCAATTAGGACACCACTGGTATCTTATAGAGTGTTTATCTTCCTGATTTGCTAGTAAGTACAATGGCAGGTGGGATTCAGTCTGCAGAGAATGGGGTGGTGAGTGAAGCATTTGGTGGTGAAGGAAGAGAGAGGAAAAAAAGAGGAAAGAGAAATGGAAGGAGAGTGAAAGAGAGAAGAAGGAGAGGGAGAAGAGGAAACATCAACATATGCATAGCTGGAATCCCTGAATCAGAAAATTACAACAATGGAACCGAACAAGTAACTCAACATATAATTTAAGAAAGTCTTTCTAAAATAAAAAGACTTAAATCTAACATTTAAAGTACATCATGGGCTAGGTGGAAATGGCCTAAAACGACATATTGAGACCCAAAGCAGTAAAATGACTGGATTAAAAAAAAAAAAAAAAAAAAACAGTCAAGAAAAAAACTGCCATTTAGGAGAAGGAAAAAGTCAGGCTAGCCTCTGATTTTTCCACAGTGACATTCAATGTCAGAAGATAACAGAACAGTATTTCCAAGATCCTTAATGAAGGCCAAAATATTTTTTCCAACTAAAAGCTGAAGAACAACAATCTAAAAATCCAATTACTTGAAGAACTCTGTTCTAAGCTTTTCTTGAAGAGACTGCTTCAACAACCAAGACATGACAGCAAGAAATGGCTGGGTTTTTTTGTCTTCAAGTAAAAAAAAAAAAAGAAAGAAAAAGAAAAAAGGAAATAATATACTTCCTTAGTCTCTTCTTTAATGTACTTCCCTCAATTGGTCGAAACAGACTGCTTCTCATGTTAGATATGTGTATATGTTTAAGATTTATGAAAGGGGGCAATATGGATATGAGAATAAAAAAACTGAGCTGACAGAAAACCTAAATTTAAGCCTGTCATTGTTTGAGTGACTGAATAGATTATTTCATTGCATTGTGACTATCTTAACATCTACCAAGTGAAGAGATAATCTATGCCTTCCTTATTTTATAGGGATGATCTGAAAAGAAATGAGAACATATGCAAATTCCTTTGCTTTTTTGGAGCAATGGCATTAATTCTCTTAATTTATATTCAAAAAGTCATCCAGGTAATAAAAACTTGACTCTTTGAAAATGATTCAAAATTTTAACTGACAGTCACTGTGTGTGTGCTTGCACAAGACACAGATAGATCTCCATGAGCTGTCAGAGTTCAGCAGCTAGTATTCCTTATATTAGTATACACATACCCTGAGCAGTGGTACTATTCAGATATGGATATTTCTTTGTATGTGTTTATGTGTGTAATTTTCCTTTTTTCCAGTTACAATGATAAAATAACCTTTAGGAAAGACCTGACTCTCCAGAATCAATATTTGAATCGAGGCTCAGGGAGAGAGTAGGGTGCTGGAAATCAACACTGTTGTCCTTTCCTCAGATAATTTCAGGGGAAGCATCGGTTACACAAAGAGAACTCCTAACACCTCATTCTGTTTGGCTTTCAGTCACTGTTCACTATTGGCCATGACCCCTTAATGCAAAAAATATAAGCCCACAGTGCTATAATAATGACCTTCAATGATTAAGTCTCATGGAAATTTTAAATGAAGCTCCAAGAGGAGGTTGGTATAGATTAACATAGGCTTCATTAAGATCTTTTACCTTCATTAAGATAATATTATTTTAAAAATCCTTTTAGTTTGGTTCACATTATTAAAATGACTCATATATAGTTATACCTCTACCTTGTTCTAGAAATATATATATGCATGGAGCACAATAAAGTAACCTGAAATATTGCTGCCACCATTAACTGACCAGCTTCTGAGTTTGAAAACACTATTAGCAATTCAAATCAATCATTCAAGTATGTTTACCATAATCATCCTAAAATTGATTGTTATATTTTCACTTTTTAAAAATATATTTCATTATCTTCCCAAAACTCATAAACTACTTAGTCTTCTCTATTTCAAAGTGAGCTATATTATATCAAAATGAATTCTACTGTCATATATAACTAAAAAGACCCAATAAAGAATAAAATACTGGTTAAAAAGTGAGCCATATGACAATATACTGATTTGAGATTATCAAAGAAATATTGTAGCTAAAACACAGTATAAGGTAGGATAGGACAGGACAGGATAGGTCAAGTCACGATTCCTGAACCAGTAAGCCTGGGTGTCTACTGTGGTTCTATTTACTGGCTTCTATGATATTAGGCAAGTTACTCAACCTCTCTGTATATCTGTTTACTCATCTGTAAAATGAGATAAATACTAAAAACTACCCCTCAATTATAAGGATTTAATAAAATAGTTGTCAGGCTTATAGCACACAATAATATTAGCCATAATTATGGGCATTTATGTTGTAAATGTCAAGGTCTCTGTTTGACTCCCAGTTTGATCTCTTAGAGTTAGATTTAAAACATACTCCCAAAGCAAACACTGTATACAACACAAGTTTTTATATTTCTAAAAATTCCTTCAACAAATATTTATCAAGGTCACTCAACCAGATGCTGGGAATACAGCCATGACAAAAATCAGACATGGTCCTTGAACTTATATAGTGTAGCTGCGTAAGAGTGACACTGAATGAGTAATTTCAGTGCTTAGTCTTTTATAAAGAAATGAGCTGACTGAAACTGGGAGAATCAATTAAGCTGAGACCTGAAAATAAATAGGAGCTAGATGAGTTAAAAAGAAGTGAGGAAGAATTGTTTTATGTAGAGAGAATACCATGGGCAAAGACTGTGAGTTAAGAGAGAATGGGGACACAAAGAACTTTAATATGGTGGGAATACAGAGAGAATTAGTGGCAGTTATTCAAGGTTATATCATGTAAAGCCATAGAAACTGTTGAGGAATCCCATTTTTACTCCAGGAACAATGGGAAATCCTTAAAATATTTTTAAATTAGGGAGCATCATATCTAGATGATATATATTTTTCTTGGGTTGTGTGGAAAATGGAATAAAGTGCAGTAATAATTTGTACAGGGAGATCAATTAGGGGGTTACTGTAATATATTAAGAGTGATGATGGTCAAATGGACCAGGACAGAGGCAAAACAGAAGGATGATATAAACAGATGAGAGAAATGGTCAGGAGGCAGTATAGAAACATGGAGTGAATAGAAGGCAAGAACTGCTTTAGGTGAATGGTGGATCAATTCACTAAAATCGGGATTGTGAAAAGGGTTTTGTGAAGGAAATATTCATGAGTTTGAGGTACCTATAAAACATTCAAGCAGAGTGTAAATGGTCAACTAACCATTCGGAATTCGGAACTCAGAAGAGTAACCTCAGTTGGAGACATTGGTTATATAGTTATTATATTATAATTACCTATACTGCGTAGAAAGAGAATGTAAAACAATGATCCTTAAGACTTTCATGTGCTTAGGAGTCACCTTAGACACTTATTACAAGTCCTGGCCACCAAACCCAGATAATCAGATTCAGCAGGTATGGGAAAAAACTTGATAAAAAGTATTTTTAACTAATATCTTCAAATGATTTTAAAGCAAATGGTAACTGGAAATATTAAGAAACACTGATAGAAAAACAAAAGAACCTTGTGAAAAATACAAACCTTTATGGGTTAAGGAGAAGAGAAGGAAGAGGTAATAAAGCCAAGAAGTGACCAAAAAGATTGGGGCGGGGGGGGGATTGGAAAGTATGATACCAAAGAAGCCAAAGGGACAGACTGTTTTGAGAAGTCATTAATGTGCTGAATGCTGCTGAGAACCAAAAAGATCTACAGAATTTATATAGATGGTGTAGGTTACAGAATGAGGAGGTGAGGAAATGGAGACAACTCTGGCTCTGTAAAGAACATGCAAACAAGAGCCCTAAGGATATCAGGGATGGTGTGAGGCAAGGAAGAGATTTTTTATTGTTTGACTTTGTTTAAGTATGGAAACAAAATACCTGCATATATATGAATGCAGATGTAGCGAAACCACAAGATCACGTGAATCTCAAGATGTATACGACAGAGAACATGCTAAATCTTTTGATTCTACCTGCTATTATACAAATAGTTTAGGATTATAGGTTTAGGATTTTTTTCTGAAATAAATAGAAGTCAAAATTACCACAAGATCCCCAAACTATTTTCTCTAAGACAGGACAAAATACTGATTGATCTTTGTAGGAAGGCAGAAGTACTGCATAGCATTGTGTATTCTGACTATAGGAGATAGATGAGGCTGCTCACCAAAGTCAAAGAAGCAGGAGTGCCATCTGCTGGTAAAATACCAATTCTCAGTATTCTAACAGAAACAGTCTGCCTAGGAATTTCAACTAACTGGATTAGAGGTTATCTGTTTCCAATAATAGTTTCTTGACACTGACACAGCATCTCAGTTCTTCTTACCCAGCAAAGGAAGTCTTTTAAAAACACTCCTCGTCATTTGGCAGTCCTTCCTTTATTGGGAATACATTTGAAATAGGAGAAGCGTGAGTCCAAGAGCTGTTACATCAGCAGCAGGTCATTCTAACTGAAATGTGCCATCTCCTAATTTCTACCCACTCTTACCAGACTTCCCTCTGCAGTAATACAGTGAATTCCATAATGCTGCCCTTCATCACCTTTAGGCAGGCATGTTACTTTCACCTCAGATTACATGAGTCCGTATTATATTTTAACTGCTTTTAAAACCTTCCACCGTCCCAGCTGTGGAACATAGCTTAGTTTGCCAATAGCTCATGAAATACCTTAGAGGCTCCATTTCCAAGAGGGAACCCAGTAGTACTCCTATTGTTCTTTATGTGAGCTTGAACACACTACTGGCTCATAATAAATTGGTGGTCAACTAAAATCCTATCCAGTTAGATCTTCCTACTTTAGTACTCACAGTTTAATTACTTTAATCTAATACAAGTCTTAAGGCTTATCCTTGTTAAGTTTAATTCCATAATGATTCTGATTTCATTTTCTTGTCAAGGTCATTTTGAACTTTGATTCTTGGTGTTATCTAAATCTGACAGGGCACTTGCTAAATCTACAACCAAATCAATGATAAAAACTTAGGTATGCGGGGCTGGAGTTGTGGCTCAGTGGCAGAGAGCATGTGTGAGGCCCTGGGTTTGATCCTCAGCACAACATAAAAATAAAATAAAAGTATTATGCCCAACTACAACTAGAAAATAAAATATTTTTTAAAAAATTTATGTATGAAAGAGCACTAAGATGTAATTAACACTAAGCCACCAAATATTCTTTGAGTAAAGATGTTTATCTAGCTGCAAATCTATTTAGTATTTACAAATCTATTTTAGTCATGTGGATAACGGAAAAATCAGACAAATCCTTTAATGAAATCAAGATGTTATGTCATGGGCATCTCCTGAATACACTATCCTCATATTCTTTTCAAAGAGGCAATTATAAGATCTTAACACGATGGTTTTGAAGTAAACTAATCAAAAATGTGCACAAACTACATTGGGGTTTTAGCCAACTGTTTTCTAAATCTACTCTCTTTAAAAAGATACTTTAGAAGTCAAATAAAATAACTATTCTATGGTTAGTTTATAATTAAATGGTTAAAACAACAGATTTGTGGCTAACTGCACACATTTTATTCAACATAACAGGCTAAAGATCACCATTTCCAGAAGAAAACTGTCCTCTTGAATGAAATAAATTGTGTCTCCCCTGCCTAGATATCCACTCTGAATTCAGAGAGTCCTCTCTGAAAACTGATCCAAAATGACTTACAAATTACTAAGGTGACTCAGACTATTCCAATAGTACCCAGGGTTACAATTCCACATCTTAAAATGTAAGCAATCATAATGCAATCATTTACATCACATATACTAGACTTCAACTTTAAAATATACTTATTTGGATTTTCCCACTTTAAAATCATTCTTTGGGCTTATGAAAAAGAGGCAAAATAAGAAGTTGTTGTTCTATAGTACAATATAGCACTCCAGATGAGGACCTTGAAGCCCAAATGCTTGGATCCAAATCCCAGCTCTATCATTTATTAGCTGTGTGACCTGGAACAAATTATTTAACCTCTATGCCTTAATGTCATTTCTAAGTGTGAGTAACAATAGTACCTATCATAGAGAGTTATGATTGGAATTAATGAGTTAATATGTATCAAGGATGTTTTGGTTTGGAAATGGTTTTGGTGTTTCCCCCAAAGGTTCATGCGCTGGAAGCCTGGCCCCAGTGTGGCAATGTTTAGGTCTGGTGGGAGATGAACAGGTCTTCAAGAGAGATTAATGATGTTCTTCCAGGAACACATGTGAACAGGTTGTTATAAGAAGCCTATAATCTCTCCTCCATCTCTCTTCCACATGCACTGCCTGCCAGCTTCTCACACATTCAAACCATTGTAATGCCATCTGCCATGAGGCCCTCACCGAACCCAGGCAGATGCCAGCACCATACTCCTGTATCTTCAGAATTGCAAGATAAGTGAAGCTCTTTTTTTTATAAAGTTACCAGGCTAAGATATGTTGTTATAGCAACACAAAATAGACCAAAACAAAGGGCTTCTAATAGTGCCTGCCACACAGTGAGCATCAGATGTTTAGAAAACAGAAAATGTAGCTGTTAGCTGGAACTATTCCTTTTTTCTTTTGGTACTGGAGATTTAACCCAGGGGTGCTTTATCACTGAAATATATCCCCATCTTTTTAAATTTTTTATTTTTTTGAGGCAGGGTCTCACTAAGTTGCTTAGGCCTCCATTAAGTTGCTGAGGTTGGACTTGAACTTGCACTTCTAATGCCTCAGTCTCCCAAGTCGCTGAGATTACAGATGTGTGCCAGTACACCCAGACTGGATTTATCATCCTTGATCATCTATTAACATTGCCCTTTCTCACCCATTTTTTTCTTGTGCTTATTCTGAAAATAGAAGTATGATATAATGATTAGTTAAAAGTTGGGCTTTAAAGTCAGATTGAGCCCTGGTTCCACAACTTAATAGCAATATTACCTTGGAAAATAACCTAACTTCTAAGTTTCTTCATCTATAAAATGAGGATAAAAACAATAACTATATCATTGAGTGGTTGTACAAAGTAAATGAAAATGAATGTTACTTCGCATGATACTGGCACAAATAGTATGTACTGAGTGAATCTTTGCTAAAAATTTCTTTCTTTTTTTTACCCCTTAGTATTTTGGTAGGCACAATATGGACAAGTCCACTCTCTTTCTGATAGCCTTACAGGTTTATGATTCTATTTGGCACATTATCTTTAGTTATATACCTCTCTGTGTATTTGTTGATTTTCTGTGATTTGCAGACAGATTCTTCTCTTAACATTCCTCCTCCTTTCTTTTCATCTTGGATTGTTCATGTTACATCAAAACTTTAAGAATTTTTTTGTTATATGTGAACACCATTCTTTTTTGGAACCTATAGTCATAAGATTGAGCCCATATTTTTTCCTGAAATATATGCTTTCTGAAACACAGAATTTATGCTCAGTGAACTTTTCACTGTTATTATAAGCTGATTTTTCTCTCAAGAGTCTATCCCTTCTGCTTGCCAATCACTTGTAAAAATTAAACCCAGAATAATGGTCCTCTCCTCTGTTTCCTTTACCTTATCAAATCACTGATAAGTCAAAAATTATCAAAATTAGATACTCTTAGAATGAGACTTCTAAAAGATAAGTAGATGACTACAGAATACATTACTACTACAGTCTGTTTCTAAGACTTTTTGTTTGTTTGTTTTTGTGTTGGGGGATTTTTCCCCCCTTTGGTGGTGTTGGGGATCAAACCCAGAATCTCACACATGCTAGGCAAGTACTCTACCACGAGCCACACCTTCAGCCCTCTCTATAAGTTTTATAAACCTATATTAGAAACCATCATCTACAGTCCCCATCATGCTGAAATTCTTTAAGTAATTTTTACAATGGAACATTATTCTGTTCCTTTTTTTTTAGAAAAAGCCTCTCTACATTTTTATCCAACATGCTGGCTTCTATATTCTTTATTCCCTCCCTCCCTCCCTCCCTCTCTCTCTCCTAGTTCCTCCTAGCTTTCCTTATTAGATATTTGTTTTCAACAAAGCATTTTCCAGTGGCCAGAATCTTTCACGAATACTATCCTAACCTTCTTGGTGATAGGTATATTCCTGTTAAGTATTTTCTTTTTAATCGGTATTGCATTAGCATATAAAAACATTTATATGTACAAGGTATTGTTCCCAATCTGTTCCCTTTATTTCTGTCATATGATTTCTTCCTAAGTTATTTATTTTGATAATTTTATCTGGATTTATTTTTCCTTCTCTACTGATAAATTTAATAAGCCTCCAGATACTCATTACTGAAAGCTACTCTACCTGGAGCTCACTAGTATGGCATTTAACAGTACAGTTCAAGAAACCAAATGCTCCTCTGATACCATCCAACTCCTAATTGCCATATCTATCCTTGTGTTCCAAAGTTATAAACATCAAATGGAGATATAAAAAGACAAAAACATGCCTGTTCCACAGAACTTCAAAATCCCTGAATTTCTTCTAAAATTTCCATGAATATATAAGAAAAATTTTTGACTGAATTGCAAACAGTAAGATTACAAAGACCGTGTATATTTACTTACTACTGCCCAGCACCTCATACATATTAGACCAGAGGACACATACGTTAGCCTATAGACCAAATCTTGCTCACTGTTTCTGTATAGTTCACAGCCAAAAATGGTTTTTACATTTTTAAAAGGTTGTTTTAAAAAAGGGAAAGAGATGGGGCGTAGCTCAGTGGTAGACCATATACTTAGCATGTGGAAGGTTCTAGGATCAATCCCTAGCACCAAAAAAAAAACTAGAAACAAAAGAAAGAAGAAAATGGAAAATGTGATAGAGACCATATGTGACTCACATCTGGCTTTTCTTAGAAAATATGCTGTCCTCTGTATTTGTTAAAAGAGAAGGTACGGGAAGAGGAGGGAACTATAGGTGATGGGGGAAGAAAAACAGATTTGCAACAATTTTAACTGGAAATCACAGCAAATAGGAAAACTCACACAATAAAATATACATATCTTTAAATTGTTCTTTGGCTTTCATTTTTATTAAGTTCCAAAATAAACAAAAGGTCTTTTAATTATTATATTCTGTAGATTTTTCTTTTTGTAATTAATCTATTTTTCAGTCACAGGTACTCCTAGAACTAAATTTAAACCTTAAGAGAATATTTTTTCTCCTAGTTAACAAAGGTTAGTCATCAGTAAGGTGTCATCCAGTGTAAGGTGGCAATTTATAGGTGTGTCCCCTCATACATACATTCTTCCCTTCCACACAGCATCTAATAGCTAAGCCCTAAGCAACACTCCATGACATTTTACTCATCTGTTCCAATTTGACTACATACCTAATTCTTCAAAATTTAATCATGTAGAATATCTCACAGCCCTGAAACAAAACTTTGAAAACTAAAAAATGTTTAACCCAAACACAAAAGTCATGATCTCAAGTAATATAAAAAAGCAGTATTCAACCCATTCATATCACTGTCTACTGAAAGCACATGTACAGGTGTACCTGAAAGTGCTGCTCCATCACTTGGATTTTCCCCTGGTCTGGGCACTTTTTCAGAGCTCTATCTGCATAGTGGAATAGGATTTCTACCATCTGTAAAGAAAAGAGCCTGACATAGAAATCAAAATATACCTCCCAAGTTTTTCAAAACTTAATACATGTGTTCCTCCTAAATAATATAGAATCAGGCTTTGTTATTTTATTAAAAATACAATTAGAATACTTAGCGGCTTTATTTCCTGTTTTTAAGTGTAGCATAATTTCTTTCAGCATCAGGGCTAGTACTAATTTCCTAATCTCTCCTAAGAAATATTTCCATGTTCTAAACCTCAATACTATCTATATTTCTCAGGAAATTAAAAAACTGAAGCTGCCAAGTTTTGCTCTAAAAAGTATGGATGAGCAAATCATTCATGAATCCAAATCCCAGGGTTTTCCTCTTCCTTTCTGCTGTCTTTTGACTATGGTACTATTTTATTATTTTCATATGAGAGTGAAGAGGGGTTGCATGATAAGGAAACTTAAAAAGCATTAAAGATGACACCACAGAATTATAACCTGACAAGTATCTTATATACTTCCTCCATGACTATAGCCAATTACTTAATCATGTGCAAAATATTAGCAAATATGAAGCAAATATGTACTGCACCCTAGTGAAGACTACCTTAAAGTACTCACCCGATCTGCCACGACAGCCTTTCGTTTACTGGCATCCCCTGATAATCCTGCAGAGAAACAAAATCCAACATAAAAACAAAAGTTAGTAACATGTGTTCAGGAGTGAGCCTGTGTTCTGCTAGTCTCTTTACATCCTTTGCTAAGAACAGATACAATTATAACAAGCCTTAGTCTCAAAATATTGGCCCAGACAGCATACAATGAACATCCCCCTTCTGCTTTCATAATAATTTTTTCTTATGAAAGAATTTCAAGAAGTGACATATCAATTTCTATACCCTCTATTTATTTACTTACCCACTACAGCTTTTGCTTTTCCTTCATGGAAGGACCATGCAAGAGCCAAGGCTTCTGTAAGACAATCTTGTTTCAGGAGATGATCCACTCTCTAAAATAAATAAATAAAATAAAGCTAGATCCCCTTGTCTGTCCAACCACTAATCAAATTCCTATTCTACCTGCTATCTATCCAGAATGTCAATGTAGCAGAAATGGAGAGCTGTTTAACACAACATCTATTCACTCTCACCTCCTTAGTATAAGTCACAAGTATATCTGAATTCACCAGCTAAACGAACTTTCTAAGACTCCCTTGTAGCTACTTGAGGCAATGTAATTAAACTCTCATCAATGATAAGTGGAGTGTCTTCTGGTATTTCCATGATGTATCCTTAAAAGATAGCCAGCCTTTATTTTCTCTTTCCTCCTTCCTAGAACATAGACTTAACAGCTGAAGTTCTGGCAACCACACCTGATTATAAAATGATCTTTAGTCTAGAATTCATTAAAAGGTGGTATAACAGGGCAGCATACTTAAGACCATGGAGCACACATACTAGCCACAGGCTGCCTATCTCCAAATTAATTTTATATAAGAGAGAAACCTTGTGTATGCCACTATTATTGTGAAATTCCTGATCATGTAGCCAAATTTAATTCTAATTTATACAATAAGTTTTAGCAAACCATGTACCTAACAGTTATAATCATTTTATGTATACTTCTGAAGTTAAAAAGCACCAATCCAAATAATCTTCAGCAAAGCCAAAGCAATTATTAAGATACTCTAACATAAAATTACTTTGAACTCACCTCTCTCCAGCTCCTCAGCATCATTACATAAACAGACTAGAAAATTAAAGAGAAGAAAATTAAAATAACCATCTTAACGTTGTTTAGGAGACACAACTGTCCAAGTCATCTCATTTTAGATCTCTCTAAGTAAAAACATTTCACACTACAGTTAGAAGTATCTCTTAGAATTTACTAAAGGGTCTCCAAATGCTCACATTAAAGAGTAAGCTAAATATTTAAAGGCCAATAAGACTACAATCCAAGGATTTAACCTCATGGACAATGAATAAACAAAGTCCAGGCTCACCCCCCTGTATTGACTTGACAATATTTTGGGTGAATTTTAATAATAAAGAAATGTTTCTCCATTACAAATTGCAAAAAAATAAATAAAAGCACTGGAACATATTGATACACAGAAATTTTCTATTCCCACGATTCTATTCCAAGTTAAATGTCTCAATGCATTTTAATGTATCCTGAGCTGATCTAAGCTAAAGACCATCTTAATTATATGATAACATACATGGTTTCATTTATCTTCCTGATCATTAAAACAAATAGTAAGGGAAGTTATCAAAGCATATCCCTGAATCAAGATAATAAGCATCCTATCAAAAGTAAAAATGGGTCTAAAAGTGGAGGAAAGAAATTAATTAAATACCATAACTACCTAACCATTGAGTTTTGTATTAGGCCTGATCAGTATTTACTTTGCAATATACTACCCTCTTTAGCAGCAACCTCATTCTGCCCCAACTATCCTGATACACACAAATACTAAATCAAGAGTGAAAGAGCTTACTTTTGTCCCCAAATAAAATATCTGACCACCGTAACTACTGATGGATTGATAACAAGCCTTCTCTCCAACCAAAGCCTGTTAAAAAAAAATGCACAAGGTAAAAATTACATGCATTATAAGGTTCATGAAGTTTCAAAGAATGACAATTACAGAGATATTTTAGGTCAACAGAGTCTCATCATAAGTGAGTGGGAAAAAAAATGTCAATCGATTGCCAGTGTGACAGTAGAAGTGACATAGAAAAGACAAAGTTCAAGAAATAATTCTCTGCTTACATAAATAGCCTGCTTATTTTTCCAGAATTATGTGAGAAAGGGAAAAAACATGCCAAACTGTAAACATAAACTGTTACGCCCTATGTCTTACCGGGTGGCAGGTAGTCACTACTTCTGGAAAGGAATGGGACTGACTAGAAATGGTACCTCCAAGTTCTTTGAAATACATATTACATAAAACACAAGAGGAAACAGGAAGACAAAACAGCATAGTATGTGGGAGTCAGCACAGCAAGCAAAATAGTAAAGCTCATTAAATCTGAGTCATAAACTTTGGCTCTGCCACTTACTGGGTATGACATTAACAAATTTCAAAACTCTTGACATTGTTTTCCCATCTCTGAAAAACTCTGCACATTTTATGAGGCTTAAATGTTAATATTCATAAATGTGCCAAAATATATGTGGTCAATACCAGATACCTATGACGTTTCTAACTTTTTTATTTGGGGAACTTAAAATGTATATAAAAGTAGAAAGAATAATAATCAATCTCTAATTGTATTCATTAATCAGCTTCATCATGATCAACTCATCACCAAACTTGTCTCAGCTATTTTTCTACCACTGCAACATAATATAATACTGAAGTGAATTATTCTCAATATCTCATTGATAAAAATTATTACATATTTTTTAAAAATGAGTCCTTTTAACATAATTGCAATACCATTAACATACTTTTAAAAAGAAATCATCATTCCTCAATATCAAATATCCAGTCAGTGTTTGGATTTCAAATTGTCTAGTAAATGTTGAGATTTTTATTTTTTGTTTTTGTACATTTCATCTGTCTGAATCAAGATCCAAACAAAGTTCACATATTAGAGCTAGTGACTCTTAAGTCTCTTTTAATCTGTATGTTCTGCCTTCATTTTCTCAAATCTTTATTTCCTTGAAGTTTTTTGTTGTTGTTGTTTGTTGTTTGTAAAAGCTAGAATATTTACTCTACAGTTTTCTACTACTTGGATTTTGCTGACTGCATTCCCATGGAACCATTTAACACGTTCCTCTGTCTTCTATATTTTCTGTAGAGAAGGCTTAGACAGATCATGATTTTGTTCGTTTGATTTTTTTATTGTTACCACTTTAAGTATGATGTTAGTTGCCCTTGATTATGAGGATGAAGAAGTCCTCCTCCCCTTTTTTCTTGTTGTTACCCAGGGGTGCTTTACCACTGAGCTATATCTCTAGTCCTTTTTATTTTTCATTTTGAGACAGGGTGTTGCTAAATTGTGGAGTCACTACATTGCTAAGGCTGACCATGAACCTGCAGCAAGAGAATATTGGTCTACAGTGTTCTTTTTTACGTCTTTGGTTTTATTATCAGAATTAACCTAGCCTCATAAAATGAGTTAAGTATACCCTTCTCCTCCATTTTCTAAAGACTTTTGTGTTGAACTGGTATTACTCCTTCCTTAAGTGTTCAATTAGACTTTACCAGTGAAGTAACATGGGCATGAAGTTTCTTTATAGGAAGATTTAATTACAAAATTAAGCCAGGAGTATGGTAGCAAATACCTGTAATCTCAGTTACTTGGAAAGTAGAAGCTAAAGAATTGCAAATTCTAGACCAACCCGGGCAAATTAACAAGATCCTGTCTCAAAATAAAAAAAAAAAAAAAAAAGGGGGGGGGGGGTGAGTTCAGTGCTTGCCTAAGATGGCAAGACCTTGGGTTCAATCCCTAGTATCACCTCTGGAAAAAAAAAAAGAAAAAAGAAAAAAATTTCAAAATTAATTTCTTTAATAGATGAATGGCACTTAAATTTTCTATTTATTTTTGAGTCAGCTTTGCCCATTTATGTCTTTCAAGGAAATTTTTCATTTCAGATAAAGTTGTTGCATTTACTGGCATAAGGTTATGCATATTTCCATTTTAATATTTATACAATCTACGGTGATATCATTTTTCTCCTAATATTGATTATCTGGCTCTTCTTTTTTCTTGATTAGTCTCACTTGAGATTTATCAATTTAATTCATCTTTCAAAGAAATCAGTTTGGTTTAGTTGATTTTCTCTACTGCTTGTCCTTTTTTGACTTCTTTATTTGATCTTTATTATTTCTTCCTTCAATTTACTTTATTTTACTTTTTTTATTTCTTTAATTAAGGTAGAAATTTAAATCACTGATTTGATATCTTTCTTCTCTCCTAATATAAGTACTTACTGCTGTAATTTACTCTCCCAAATTGATTTAAGACTGGGGAAGTAGCTCAGTGAGAGAGCGCTTGCCTAACATACATGACGCCCTGAGTTGGATCCCCAAAACTGCCCTCCCCTACAAAAAAAAAAAAAAAAAAAATCCTTCAATTAATTATAAACCACAAATTTCAATGTCATAATTTTATTTTCATTCAGTTAAAAATATTTTCTATTTTTCTTTGTGATATTCTTTAACTACCAAATATTAGGATGGTCTCCAGATTTACCCTGATAATACCATCTTTTCTGATATGTGGAATTTGTTTTATGGCACACCACATAATCTATTCAAATGCTAGTGCACTTGAAAAATTTTGCAGTTGGGTATGATATTCTACAAATGTCAGCTAAGTCAAGTCATTAATCATGTTTCCCCTCCCCCCTAGTTTTATATACTTGGTGATTTTCTGTCTATTAATTTCTACTTATTCTATTAATTTTAAAATAGAAATTTTAAAATTTCCCATTATAAATATGGATTGTCTGTTTCTCCTCTCGGTTCCCTAAGTTATTCTTTCATATGTTTTGCAGTTCTTTAAAGGGTGCTGAAACTTTAAAGATCCTTATGTCTTCTTGATTAAATTGAATCTCTTATACAATTTGGAAATTTCTGTTTACTGTTGACAATATTTCTTCCTCTGAAATCTACTTAGTCTCATTTTCTATTCTTTTAATTGATGGATGTTTATGGATAGATAAAATACAGGTTTAATGTAGAAGGGTTTTATAGATAGCATATCCATTGTATATTTTTTCCTAGTCTGATAATCTCTGCCCTTTACTTGAAATATCTGGATCCACTGGCATTCTCAGTAATTATTATATGTTTGTGTTTAGATATATTAATTAACTGATTTTTAATTGTGCTTTTTCTCATATATATATTTCTTTGAATTTCTTTAATTTTTATTTTGTTATATATGACAATAGAATGCATTACAATTCATATTACATATAGAGCACAATTTTTCATATCTCTGATTATACACAAAGTACAGTCACACCAATCATGTTCTCATACATGTATTTGCGGTAATAATGTCCATCTCATTCTATCGTCTTTTCTACCCCCATGCCTGCTCCGTTCCCCTCCCTCCCCTTTGCCCTACCTAGAATTCATATAATCATCCTATGCCCTCCACCACCACATTATGAATCAGCGAAAACATTTGGCATTTGTTTTTTGGCAGGGATTGGCTAACTTCACTTAGCATTATATTCTCCAACTCTATCCATTTACCTGCAAATGCCATGATTTTATTCTCTTTTAATGCTCAATAATATTCCATTATTTATATATATATCACATTTTCTTTATCCATTCATCTACTGAAGGGCATCTAGGTTGGTTCCACAGTTTAGCTACTGTGAATTATGTTGCTATAAACATTGATGTAGTTGTATTCCTGTAGTATGCTGTTTTTAGTCCTTTGGGTATACACCAAGGAATGGGATAGCTGGGTCAAATGGTGGTTCCATTCCCAGTTTTACAAGGATTCTCCATATTGCTTTCCATGTTGGCTGCACTAATTTGCAGTACCATCAGCAATGTATGAGTGTGCCTTTTTCCCCATATCCTCGCTAACACTATTGTTATTTGTGTTCTTAATAGCTGCCATTCTGATTGGAGTGAGATGAAATCTTAAGAGTTGTTTTGATTTGCATTTCTCTAATTGCTAGAGATGTTGAACATTTTTTCATATGTTTATTAATTGTATATCTTCTTCTGAGAAGTGTCTGTTCGGTTCCTTGGCCCATTTATTGATTACATTAGTTGTTTATTTGGTGTTAAGATTTTTGAGTTCTTTATATATCCTAGAGATTAGTGCTCTATTTGACATGCCTGTGGTAAAAATTTGTTCCCAAATTGTAGGCTCTTTATTCACCTCACTGATTGTCTCTTTTGCTAAGAAGATTTTTAATTTGAATTCACCCCATTTATTGATTCTTTACACTATAGGAGTCTTATTAAGGAAGTTGGGGCCTAGTCTGATATGATGAAGATTTGGGGCTACTTCTTCTAATAGACACAGTATCTCTGGTTTAATTCCTATATTCTTGATATACTTCGAGTTTTGTGCATGGTGAGAGATAGGGGTTTAATTTCATTTTGTTGCATATGGATTTCCAGTTTTCCCAGTACCATTTGTTAAAGAGGCTATCTTTTCTCTAATGTAAGTTTATAGCGCCTTTGTCTAATATAACTGTAATTATGTGGGTTAGTCTGTGTGTCCTCTATTCTGTACCATTGGTCTCCCACTCTATTTTGGTGACAATACCATATTGTTTTTGTTATTATTGCTCTGTAGTATAGTTTAAGGTCTGTTATAGTGATGCCACCTGCCTCACTCTTATTGCTAAGGATTGCTTTAGCTATTCTGGGTCTCTTATTTTTCCAGATGAATTTCATAACCGCTTTTTTTTATTTCTTTAAGTAATATCATTGGGATTTTGATCAGAATTACATTAAATCTGTATAGTGCTTTTGGTAGTATGGTCATTTTGATAATATTAATTCTAACTATTCAAAAACAAGGTAGATCTTTCCATCTTCTAAGATCTTCTTTGATTTCTTTCTTTAAGGTTTTGTAGTTTTCATTGTACAGATCTTTCACCTCTTTTGTTGATTCCAAGTTTTTTTTTTTTTTTTTTTTTGGGGGGGGGCTATTGTAAATGGGGTAGTTTTCCTCGTTTCCCTTTCAGAGGATTTCTCATCGATATACAGAAATGCCTCTGATTTATGAATGTTGATTTTGTATCCTGTTACTTTGCTGAATTCATTTACTAGTTCTAGAAGTTTTCTGGTGGAGTTTTTTGGGTCTTCTAGGTATACAATCTTGTCATCAGTTTGAGTTCTTCTTTACCTATCTGTATCCCTTTAATTTCTTTTATTTGTCTAATTGTTCTGGCCAATGTTTAAAGAACTATGTTAAACAGTAGTGGTGAAAGAGGGCATTCCTGTCTTGTTCTGGTTTTTAGAGGGAATGCTTTCAATTTTTCTCCATTTAGAATGATGTTGGCCTGAGGCTTAGCATAGATAGCTTTTACGATGTTGAGATCTGCTCCTGTGATCCCTAGTTTTTCTAGTGTTTTGAACATGAAGGGGTGATGTATTTTATCAAATTTATTTTTTTGCATCTATTGAGATCATATGGTTCTTATCTTTAAGTCTATTGCTGTGATGAATTACATTTATTGATTTCCGTATGTTGAACCAAAATTGCATCCCTGGGATGAACCCCACTTGATCATGGTGTACTATCTTTTTGATATGTTTTTGTATTTGATTTGCCAGAATTTTATTGAGAATTTTTGCATCTATGTTCATTAGAGATATTGCTCTGAAGTTTTCTTTCTTTGATGTGTCTTTGCCTGGTTTTGGAATCGGGTGATATTTCTATTTCCTGAAATAAACTGAAGAGTATTGGTATTAGTTCTTCTCTAAAGGTCTTGTAGAACTCGGCTATGTACCCATCTGGTCCTGGGCTTTTCTTGGTTGGTAGGCTTCTGATGGTGTCTTCTATTTTATCACTTGAAATTGATCTGTTTAAATTGTGTATATCATCCTGATTCAATTTGGGCAAATCATATGACTCTAGAAATTTGTTGATACCTTTGATATTTTCTTTTTTATTGGAGTACAAGTTTTCAAAATAATTTCTAATTACCTTCTGTATTTTTGTAGTGTCTGTTGTGATATTACCTTTCTCATCACATATGTAATTTGAGATTTCACTCTCCTCTTCATTAGCATAACTAAGGGTCTGTCAATTTTATTTATTTTTTCAAAGAACTAACTTTTTGTTTTGTGAATTTTTTCAATTGTTTGTTTTGTTTCAATTTCATTGATTTCAGCTGATTTTAATTATTTCCTATCTTCTACTGTTATTAGTGTTGATTTGTTCTTCGTTTTCTAGGACTTCAAAATGTAATGTTAAGTCATTTATTTTGTTGACTTTTTTCTTCTTTTAAGGAATGAACTCCATGCAATGAGGCTTCATAGTGTCCCAGAGATTTCAATATATTGAATCTGTGTTATCATTTCACCTCTAAGAATTTTTTTAATCTTCTTGGTATCTCTTGCAACCCATTGTTCATTCAGTAACATACTATTTAGTCTCCAGGTGTTGGAGTAGCTTCTATTTTTTATTTTATCATTGATTTCTAACTTCATTCCATTATGATCTGATAGAGTACAGGGTAGAATCTCTACGTTTTTGTATTTGCTAAGAGTTGCTTTGTGGCATAAAAATGGTCTATTTTAGAGAAGAATCCATGTACTGCTGAGAAGAAAGTGTACTCGCTTGTTGAAGGATGAAATATTCTATATATGTCACGTAAGTCTAAGTAGTTGATTGTATTATTGAGTTCTATAGTTTCTTTGTTCAGCTTTTGTTTGAAGATCTATCCAGTGGTGAAAGAGGTCTGTTAAAGTCACCAAAAATTATTGTGTTGTGCTCTATTTGACTCTTGAACTTGAGAAGAGTTTGATGAATGTAGACGCTCCATTGTTTGGGGCATATATATTTATTATGGTTATGTCTTGTTGATGAATGTCTTGAATTACATATAGGTCTCCCCCTATATGTAATCTGATTCCTCTCCCTTAAGCAGTATGAAATATCTTCTTCATCCCTTTTGATTAACTTTGGCTTGAAGTCTACTTTATTTGATATGAGGATGGAAACCCCTGTTTGCTTCCACAGTCCATGTGAGTGGTATAATTTTTCCCAACCTTTCATTTTCAGTCTGTGGATGTCTCTTCCTATGACATGAGTCTCTTTGAGGCAGCATATTCTTGGGTCTTTTTATTTCATTCAAATCTGCCAGTCTGTCTTTTAATTGGTGAGTTTAGGCCATTAACATTCGGGGTGATTATTGAGACATGATTTGTATTCCCAGATATTTTTGTTTATTTTTGGTATTTCACTTGACTTGATTTCCCCTTTGATTAGTTTTTCCTTTAGTGTAATACCTCCCTTTGCTGATTTTCATTGTTGTTTTTCAATTCCTCTTCATGGAATATTTTGCTGAGGATGTTCTGTAGTCAGGCTTTCTAGTTGTAAATTCTTTTAGCTTTTTTTTTATCATGGAAGGTTTTTATTTCATTGTCAAATCTAAAGCTTAATTTTGTTGGATATAAGATTCTTGGTTGGCATCCATTTTCTTTCAGAGCTTGATATATGCAGTTCCAGGGTCTCCTGGCTTTGAGGGTCTGGGCTGAAAAATCTGCTGAGATACAAATCAATCTCCCCGCTATGTGTGATCCGATTCTTCTCTCTTGCAGTCTTAAGGATTCTATCCTTATTCTGTATGCTAGGCATTTTCATTATAATGTGCCTTGGTATAGATCTGTTGTAATTTTGTACATTTGATATCCCATAAGCCTCTTGTATTTGATTTTCCCATTCATTCTTTGGGAAATTTTCTGATATTATCTTATTGAAGAGATTGTGCATTCCTTTGGTTTGAAACTCTGTGCCTTCCTCTATCCCAATAAATCTTAGACTTGATCTTTTGATGCTATCCCATAATTCTTGGATGTTCTGCTCATGGTTCCTTACCATCTTCACTGTATGGTCAACTTTATTTTGCAGACTGTATACTTTGTCTTCATTATCTGACATTCTGTCTTCCAAGTGATCTAGTCGTATCCAAGTGATCCTGTTGGTGAGGCTTTCTATTGAGTTTTTTATTTGGTTTATTGTTTCCTTCATTTCAAGGATTTCTGATATTTTTTTTTCAGAATCTCTCTTTCTTGAAATAATCTTTTGCTACCTGTATTTGTTCCCTTATTCTTTGTCAGTAAGATCAATGGATGCCTGTATTTGCTCCCTTATCTGTTTATTGGTGTCACCAATGGTTGCCTGTATTTGTGTTCCTATCTCTTCATTGGAGTGATCAATTTTGCCTGTATTTACTCATTTAGGTCATTCTTTAATTCACAGATCATTTCAATTATAAACATTATGAACCCCTTCTGTGACATTTTATCAACTGCACTGACCATGGTCCTGTTATTATAGTATCCTGGTTTGTTTGGGCACTTTCCTCCCTTGTTTTTTCATGTTGTCTATGTGATTTCCTTACTTGCAGTGTGGATCTGAGGTATTACAGTTTCTACCCTATAATCATGTAGTAACTGTGCAGATTATCTGTATCTCACCTTGGTATTGGGCTTCCAAACCCTGCTGGTGTCCCAGGGTGGATGCTACTACAACTATAAGTGGTGGTAGCAATAGCAGGAGGTAACTTGAGATAGCAGTGGAGGTGCCCCAAGACGGATGCAACGTCTTTCAGAGATGGGGCTGAGGCTGGGCACAGTGGTTCATGCCTGTAATCCCAGCTACTCGGGAGGCTGAGACAGGAGAATCAAGAGTTCAAAGCCAGCCTCAGCAATCATGAGGTGCTAAGCAACTCAGTGAAATCCTGTCTCTAAATAAAATACAAAATAGGGCTGGGGATGTGGCTCAGAGATTGATTGCCCCTGAATTCAATCCCTGGTACAAAAAAAAAAAAAAAAATGAGGCTGAAAGGGTGGTCCTTACACTGGCTTTGGGATGCCTGCTCCAAGATGCAGCTGCTTCTAGGCCCTGTCTGTTGTGCCAAGGTAGAGGCTACTGCATTGGGAAGGCCATGGGGATGGCTGCAGTGTCTCAAGATGGAAGTGGATTAGACCTAGGCTCTCAGGTGGGGAGTGCAGGGGGCGGACCCAAGCTTACCCTGGGCCCTTCTCCTGTGCAGATCAGAGAGGCGGATCTGGGCCGAGCCTGAGCTCTGGCAGGTATCTCTTGAATATCTTTTTACATCACATTTTGTCATTGCTATCAACTTATATTTTTAGTGACTGCTCTACAGTTTACAATATATAACTTCAACTTATCTCAATCGACTTTTAAATAACACTATATTATTTGATGAATACTGTAAGAACCTTACAATGATGCCCTTACATCCCCTACTCCCTGCTACCATGTACTATTTACGTCATATATATGACATTTATGTATAATAAACCTCACAACACATTTTTGTTTTAATCAGTCAACTGCTTTTGTTAAACAACAGTACTGAGGTACAATTTATATGCCATAAATTTTGATCAATAGATATACAACTCAATGATTTCTTAAATTAACAACTGTTCAATCAACACCAAAATCCAGCTTAAGAATATTTTAATCATTCCACAAAAATCCTTATACTTCTTTGAAGTCAATCTCAATTCTTACCCCCACTAATCACTAATATATCTATGTCTGTCTCTTTAAATTTGCCTTTTCTGGACATGTAGATAAGTAGAAGCAAACAATATATAATCTTCCCATATGCCTTCTTTCACTTTAATATAGCATTAGGGGTGGGGGGTCGTGTTACCAGGGACTGAACTCAGAAGCACTTGAACACTGAGCCACATCTCCAGCCCTATTTTGTATTTTATTTAGAGACAGGGTCTCACTGAGTAGCTTAGTGCCTCACTTTTGCTGAGGCTGGCTTTGAACTCGTCATCCTCCTCCTCAGCCTCCCTAGCTGCTGGGATTACAGGCAAGCACCACTGCACCCAGCACTTCATCCTTTTTAACTGTGGAAACTATTCTATTATATGGCTGTGGCACATTTTTTGTACCCATTTACCAGTTGGTGGATACTGAATTGTTTCCACTTTGGGGCTACCAAGAATAATGCTTCCATCTGCAAGTTTCTCTGTGAGTATGTTTCCAATTCTCCCAGTATTAGAATTCTAGGTCAGATTATAATTCTATGTTTAATTTTTTTTTTAAGGAATTGCCAAAGTATCCTCCACAGCATTTGCATCATTTCACATTTCCACCAACAGTGCATGAGGGTTCCAATATCTCCATATCCTTGCCAACTTGTTATTGTCTTCTGTTTAAAAAAAAATTATTAAAGCCATCCTAGTAGATCTGAAGTGGTATCTCATTGTGGTTTTGATTTGCATTTCCATAATGACTAATGATGGTGAGCACTTTTACACATGCTTGTTCATTGTGTATCTTCTGTGGAGACTGATACAGATTGGCAGATGAAAAATCTGCTCTCAAACTCACTGCTCCTCTGCGTTTGATGTCTTTTTTTCCTCTGGCCACTTTAAAATTTTTCTCTTATTACTCATTTTGATCAGATTATATAGCTTTCTATTTCTCTTGTGTTTGGGTTCACTGAACTGAAGTTTTTCACAAGTAGTTCTTCCAATTTTTTCTCTTTTCAGTGAGTCCAACTACAATGTATTAGGCTACTTTATGTTGTCTCATAGCTCACTAATACTTTTTAAAATATTTAACTCTCTGTATTTCATTTTGGATAATTTCTACTACTCTTATTTTTAAGTTCATGAATTTTTTATCCTGCAATGTCTAACCTGCCATTAATCCCTTTTAGTGCATTTCTTTTTTTTTTTTTTTGGTCTTACACACTATAGTTTTCATTTCTAGAAGTCATATTAGCATCTTTTTAAAGACAGCCTAGGTCTCTAACATTTTGGACACATGGGACATAAAAACTTCCTAAAATTGTAAACCCATTCAAGAAGCTCAGCATATCCTTGACTGATAATTCTAATATCTATGTCAGGTCTGAGTTACTTTTGATTGATTTTTTGTCCTATTATAGATTGTATTTTTCTTCCTCTTTCCATACTTAGTAATCTCTAACTGAAGGACAGAAATTGTGAATTTACCTTATTGGATTGTGGAGATTTCTGTATTCTGTCAATAGTCTTGTGCTTTGTTCTGGGGATGGTTACGTTACTTGGAAACAGTTTGATCCTTTCTGATTTTGCTTTTAAGATTTGTTAGTGGAGGCCCATAGAGCATTTACTTTAGTCCTAATTCCCCACTACTGAGGTAAGATGCCTTTAGAGACTCTATCCAGTGCTCTGTGAATGATGAAGCTCCCCATTCTAACTCATGTTACAAGAACTACATTCGGTCCTGATTGAGCACTAGATACAGTTCCTTCAAAACATTTCCAGTGCTTTCCCCATCCTTGGGTATTATCTTCAAACGCATTTGCTGATCAGAAGTCTGCTAAATACTCAAGGGAAATTCTTTGATAGGATTCTCCTCTCTGGTATGCTACACTGCAAACTCAGTTCACCTTTATCTTCCCGCAGTTTCAGCTCTGTTTCCTCAACTCATGGAGTCCTCTAGGCTCCAGATGAGCTCCTCCTCCCTGAGACACAGCCCAGAGATATTCAGGTTTGGAAGCTAGGGCAATCACAGAGCTCACATCATTTGTTCTCTCTTTTGTCAGACATTGCCATGTCTTGAGAACTACAGTTTCTTTTTTTTTTCCCACAGTTATTGTTATTATTATTATTACTTTTGATTATCTTAGAGAAGAGAGTAAATCCAATCCCCATTAGTCCATCTTGGCTAAAAGTTCAAGTTCAAAGTGTGAAAGAAAATACCTATTTCAGTTGGTAATTATTATTACCTTAGTGAATCCTATTGCACTATCATTTCTTATTCTGGATTTTCTTGGTTTTTAAATTGTAGGACTGGGGGCTGGAGTTGTGGCTCAGTGGTAGAGCGCTTGCCTAGCATGTGTGAGGCACTGGGTTCAATTCTCAGCATCACATATTAAAAAAATAGATAAATAAAGGCCCATCAATAACAAATAAAAATATTTTTTAAAATTGTGGAACTGGAACACCCATATATATATATATGTGTGTGTATACATATATATACATTCATAATATATACATGCATACATATATATATATTGCTTTGAAGTTAAAAGAAATTTAAGCAATGCCTATATATCATGCTACAGATTTTCATTAAATATGATCGTCATTACTACTTCTTTCAAGAAATCACCCAGGAAAGTCTTACATCAGTCTATTTTTCTTATTTAAAGATTAATGGTAGGAAACATGAGATCATGATTCAAAGTGAGTTAACTATAAACTACTTATATAAACTGCTTAAGGCTGTAACTGTAGTTGCCTATAATAAGAGTAAAATTAATACTAAGATCATAAATTTTGTGTTATTTTCCCCTCTTTAAGGTCCTATACTTCATCTACCACCTGCCCTAAAAGAATTTTCTTTCTCTGAAAGCCATCTGTGCTTTTCAATACCTACCACTACCATTTCTGGTCAAGTCTCGTAGGCCACTTGTCCCTTAAATGTACCAGGCTTATTGTTACCAAATTGAACTTCCTAAAATATTTTGATTTTATCAATTCAAATTAAGTCATGTACAAGGACAAATTCTCAATTTCACTCACTTTTCAGTATAAAAGTTAATAACTCTTTGGTATTAAGTTAAATTAATGACATATCTGAAGAAAAAATAACAGGTTTGGCTCACATCCTGATATCTACAAATACCTCCACACCCATTTATTTCCAGCTAGTGGCTTTCAAAGAAACACCTCAAGACAGGAAAATAGTCCCCATAACTTCCTATTTCTTTAACAAAACAACAAAACACCAAGTTTATCAAAGTAAGTAACACTAAAATAATGGATTACCCTTACCAAAGCCTGGCTGACATTTCCACCAGTGGCAAGTGACTTGAAATGGCTGCTGTTATATACCAATTGAACTTCTGAGATCTCCACTGTTTCCAGTTCTTCTTGTGTCTGCCGATCAATCACATGCAATTTCTCTACACTGTCTAAGAGCACAACTGTACGAGAGTTTATCCACTGCAATTTAAGCACACAACAAAATAAAAGTGAGGTCCAGCCCACATCATCATTCAGGAGAAGAAAGTCTGGCCATTCAGCTAAATTACATCGAGGACTTTATCTATTTAATAACTTAAAACATGGTAACACAATCATGGCAAGAACTATTCAGTAACAGTCCAGAGAAAAATAGTACTGAATTTTCACAGTGCTAAAATAACACTTTAATAGTGTAAAAGATGACTGACTAAAGGCTATAATAGATTACAGAATATATGGGATTTTATAAGTTTTGTTTAAAGTGGATTGGCACAAATGACTTCAGTGCAATGACAAACTTCACATTTCTGATTTTTATATTAATTAAACAAAAGAGAAAATTTAGCTTCATAAACCTACCTGGTCAGAGGATGATTGCTAGCACTGAAGCAATGCATATTTTAACACAGAAGCTTTTGAAACATATGATTCCTTCTAAAACTCCCTAAAAATTAAGGGAGAGTTGTCTTTCTATTATTTTGTATCCTCTGAATTTTCTTTAATAAACACCATTGTAATTTAAATAATACTAAATTAATAATTTTAAAAATCTTATCTGGGCACAGTGATGCATGCCTATCCCAGCAGTTCAGGAGGCTGAGGCAGGATGATCACAGATGAAAGCCAATCTCAGCAAAAGCAAAGTGCTATGCATATCAGTGAGACTCTGTCTCTAAACAAAATAGGGCTGGAGATGTGGCTCAGTGGTCAAGTGACCCTGAGTTCAATCCCTGGTACTAAAAAGAGAAAAAAAAAAAAAAGAAATCTTAACAATACCATTTTGATAAATTTCTTGAGTTATGTGTAAAATAAGATTTCTTATTTTCAAAAAGAAAATTAGAAAGCACAATCCTTCTCCAAGAAATAAATGAAATCTTAAAATCTGCTCAATCAGAATTATCAAGTAGAACAAAGTGTTTACACTGATATATTTGTATAACCTATTCCATTTATTAGATTATTTGCATAATGCCATATCAAAGAAAACTAAATTGAAAATGGGTTTTCTTTTAGCATATGCTACAGTTATGGCCGATCACTGTAGAGTAGCCACTAAAAGGTCCCTCATCTCAATCTTTGTCAGACAAAGGAAATTTGATAAGCAAAATGTTTACAAAGAATTCTTAAAAGGTATTCTCTTGATTAATTTGAAAAACAAAGTATCTTCTAGGAAAGACACTCTACCCTTATACAACCTTAAATCGGTGCTAGATTTTAGGTACTTTAAAGGGTCACCTGGCTAAAAGAAAGAGAAAATCACAGAAAGAATTAAGTTTAGACATTATTCCTGCAATCAACCCCACAACTGCAAATATTGACAGTGTTGTAAACAGTCCTTTTAAAGGTCATTTATAAAATAATATAGTTAATGGTCACATCGTGGATCTGCCAAAGGACAAATGAAATCACCAACTGACCTACTATTGAAAGAATGGCTACTTGTGATTGTGAAAAAATTTACAGTTACATACTCATAGGAAGATGTTTAAAACATTGTATTTCAATCATCTTAAACAGAAGTGATGATCATGAATTCTACAAAATTGTGTTAGATGATTCAACAGGGTTTTGGGTGATAAGAAAGACAATGATGTATTACAAAAATCTGAACAAAGTTACTTCACAAAACACGTGTGGAAAAAAATATTACAGGTTAAATATCCCTTATATGGAATATTTAGGGCAAGAAGTGTTTTGGATTCATTTGGGAATTTGAAATATTTACATATATAATGAGATATCTTGTAAAAGGGACCCAAATCTAAATATGAAATTCACTTATGTTTCATATACACATAGCCTGAAGGTAATTTTATACAATATTTTTGGCATACCTGCATTTTTAACTAAAACCTGTCACATGATGTCAAGTGTAGAATTTTCCACCTGTGCCATCAAATTGGCACTCAAAAAGTTTGGGGCTTTAGAACATTTCAGTTTGCAGATTTTCAGATTAAGGATGCTCGACCTTATTTCTAAATCAATAGTTTATGAGTGAGTTCAAAATGTAAAGTGGGACGGGCCCAATGGTCCCTGTATGTAGTCCCAGAACTTAGGAAGCTGAGGCAAGAGGATCACTTCAACCCAGGAGTTCAAGATCACTCTGAGGAACATAGTAAGACCTGTCTCAAAACAATAAAAGCAAGGCACAGAAGTATAAGCCTGTAGTCCCAGTTACTTGGGAGGCTGAGGAAGGATTGCTTAAGCCTACGAATTTGAGACGTGCTTAAGCAAGACTCTGTCTCTGGGGGTAAAAAATGCAATATGCAATTAAATTAATAAGTCATACATCATAAAAAACATATATATTTCATCTGTATCCTGAAAATTATACATTACAAAACTGGAGGGAAAAACAATTTTATTAGTCTTTTTATTGGAAAAATGAGGTTTTCCCTTATATTCAGGGCTGCCTATATTCATGCATGTACAGAATATTTCAATGGACATCAGATACTGATGTCCTAAAAACAAAAGTAATGAAATAAAAAATACTGTAATTCCACTATTCTCAAAATTAATACACTAATACACTAAAAACTAATACACTTGAAAAATAAAAAAATAAAATTTGATAAAAAAAAGATAGCTTTTTAAAAAAAAAAAAAAAAAAACAACCAAGATGTCATTCAGAACTGAGATATAAGGTATAGAGAGAACTCAGTAGAGTTTTTAACCACAAGAATAGTAATTTAATCTCCTAAACTCATTAGGACAAGCTCAGAAATACAAAAGTGTGTTCACAGAGAAAGTGGGGCAATAATCCTAAAGAAAGTCATCTAAATACTTCTGAACCCAGACTTCTCTTTGAATTAATCAAGACATCAAAGAAAAATTGCCTGGTCTTGTGTGTTCAGCAAAACATCAGGCCAAAAGGCAATAATTATGTGGCATCATTCAATATAAGCAGGATTTCACTTCTGCCTGTATGTATATGATCCTTCTGTTCAAGGAAGAACTCCTATTAGCTTTAATACACCATGTATTCAAAATAATTGCATGAAATCAATGGGGGCATTCAGTTTGAATGATACTCACAGTAAAGTTGATGAGGTCGTAGTATAGGTGAAGGTGCTTTTGTTTAGTCACATGTATGGCTCCAGATTCATCTCTCTTAACCTGATGATGAAATGAAAACAACCTAAACATCAGTTATTGTTTGAAGTATTTAATTATATACTACCTAGAGTATGATTCCCATTCAATAAAGACAAGCCCCAAATATTGATAATTAGAGAAACCAGTACATAAATTTAGAAAAATCATTTGCTCTGTGATCTGTACCAAAACTCAAGGAATGTCTGGTTAGTGGTCTAGCTGTCAGTGTTGCCAAATGCTATAATATGATTTTTATTCTGTCATAACTCAAAGTAACCTAAATCCATCACATCAATAATTGTATATAGCTAGAAAATAAGATGGGATTGGTGACATGTGTAAAGCCAAACAAATGTTTATTAAAAAAAAAAAGGCAACAGAAGCTAAAAGTAACAAATATGTATTTTTCTAAACTATAATAATATTATAGTTCACACAACCCAAAATTTCCCAAAAGAACTCTAGTATCAATATTTTATTTCTATGTGTGCGTGTGTGTGTGTGTGTGTATATATATATATACACACACACACACACGCACACACACACATACATACTCTGTAATCCTCAACCATCCTCATAATTTGCTTTCTCCACTTCTGCTCCAAGGTAACAGAATCGTGAAGAAGAAAAATAAAGCAAAAGATAACCTGGCCACCTGGAATTCACAACATTCAATTCAACCTGTTTTTCTTGAATGCTTCCACAGTAGTGTGCTAGATGTCTTTTAAGTCTCAATTGCTCTTTGCCTCCTAGTCCCACCACTTGCAGTGTTGGCTTCATTTATTACCTTAAAAAAAACTGAAATCACTTAATGTGGGCCCTTCATACAGTCATCTTTACTTCACTAAATTACCTGCCCCAGGTGAAACAACGTTCTGGTAAAATGATCATATGCTGCATATGATGAAAGTGCATATGATAAACTAGAAACATCAACACCCACATTGCCTATTCCCCTAAGATTTTCCAAAGTCCTTGAAGATCACACTTTATCTGTAACACCTCTAACTCCTATCCCCTCCGTCACTGTTCAATGTTGCTCCTCCTTTGCTGGCACATTTAATCCTCCCCTTTTAAGGGCTCTTTTGCAGCTGGGGACATAGCTCAGTGGCAGATTGCTTGCCTAGCATGTGCAAAGCCCTGTTCAATCCCCAGCACCACACTCCCCCCAAAATATCTTAAGGGCCCTTTGCATTTGTTCTCAAATATGTTTCTGATTTCATCTTCAAATAAAAAATAAAACAATCCCCCCAAAACCCTGTCCTTGATTTATTCCTTACAGATAACTAACCAAACTCTTTCCTTTTACACTATGATTGTTTGAATTTGCTCTTCTAAAGACCCATTTCGTTAACAAGGCTCTACAATCTAGCTTCTATATCCATTCCACTTTTTCCAACTGAAAAAGTTCTTGATATGTCCAATGGTCTTCCCTTTGGTCTTCCTCTTCCTTTGCTTTACCACTTGCTCCCCAGCAGGATATAATGACTTACCACATGCCCAAAAGGCACAAAGCCCAACAACCATGGACTGAAACCTCTGAAAGTATGATGCAAAACCTATCCTCTTTTAGGTTCATTATCTCAGATATTTTCTTATAGTCACGGAAAGCTGCCTAATATACCATGTATGCTCTAGCTTTTAATGTTGAGGGCTTCCAATAACTCCTGTCTTAAAATTCTCATTTGTACTTCAGACCTGACATTTCCTCATAGAACACCCCCTAACATAACACTTGAGAGTCCCACTTTTCACTTTCAACTCAATATTGAAATCATTCCTAATCATTTGCTAACCAAGCAATCTCCCTTTGAATATTTCTTGGCTCTAAAATGTAGACATGTGATGTTTTAATTATGTTCTTCAGCCCTAGATCCCACAGGATAACAAGCCTTGTCTTTCAGGGAATCATCCCTTAACTCACTATATCCAGCCATCTCTGTTTAAGCACATTGTACCTGTTTTATTATGAGAGCAAATCCTTCATTTTCCCTACTGTCTTCTATGCTGTTTTTATTTTTTGAATCCAGGGGCACTCAACCCCTGAGTCATATCCCCAGCCCTTTTTAATTTTTATTTTGAGACAAGGTTGCACTAAGTTGCTTAGGGCCTTGCTAAGTTGCTGAAGCTGGTTTTGAACAAATTCTGGCCTTGAAAAAATCCTGCAATCTTCCTGCCTCAGCTTCCTGAGCAACTGAGATTATAGGCATGCACCATGGCACCTGGCTTCTATACTCTTTTTGCTACTGGCCTTCCTTAAATACAACTTGCATCAAGTCTTCACCTATGATGGTTCCCCATTACCAGTCTAGGCTAATCATTTTATAATCAAAATCAGGGGTATTTTTTCTCTGAAGAGTTCCAGAGCAAATATTTTAGGCTATAGACTATGCAATCTTCTATCACATCTACTCAACTCTACCACTACAGTGAGAAAGCAATCAAAGATATTAAAAATGAAAGGGTATGGCAATGTTCCACTAAAAATTTGTTTATAAAAACAGATAACTATCCAGATTTGGCCTAGGGGGTCACAGTTTGCCAACCCTTAACCTAGATCTACCTATGCATTCAATTTTATTTTCTACCATAGGTTTCTCCCTATCATTAATTCCATGAACATTTCTTAAGCTAGGATAAGTGGAAGAGAAAACAGAGCTTTCCCTGCAGAAGTGACATCATATGTAAAGGCATTCCCACAGACTTGTTGGGAAGCTACTGTGGAGTCTAGGCCAGTAATCCATGTGGCTCAGACTGGGAGGCAGCAGTGGAGTAGACAAAAAAGGAGAAAATCAACATTTGGAGATAGAGTCAACAGTCTTGGTGACGGAGCATGTCTGAAGGGAGAAAGGAAATGAACTGTTACTCCTAGGTTTCTTGCTGAAGAAACTAGGTGGATAGTGGTACACTTGCTTCACTGAGCTAGGAACCTGAGAAGAGGGTACAGTCTCAGCTCAATGACTTCAATTTATCTCCTTTCCTCCAAATCCTATAAAGTCTCTCTAGAACATTCTAATCTCTTTGAACTAGAATTTATATCAACTTTTAATTCTCATCACATAGTTCAATGCATAAACTGTTTTCTCTATTGGTAACAAAAATAATTGTTTTGTGTTTCAGACAATATTATAAGCTATGTGAAAGAATAAAACACTACTTTAGTCTTTCCTTCTTTCTTTCTTTTTTTTTTTTTTTAATGCAGGAACTGCATTATACAACTTGTACTAGGTACCTGGAAGACTCAGATTCACAGAGACAGATGGTAGAGTAGTGAATACCTCCAGGAGCTGGAGGTAACAGCAAGTGGAGAGGTTTTTATTTATTGTTGTTTCTTTGTTGTTTTGTGGTGCTGGGAGTTAACAGGGCCTCATGCACACTAAGCAAGAGCTCTACCACTTTACTCTGAAATACATAAAAAAACTAAAATAGTCTGATAGGTAGACAGATGAATAAATGTATAGCTATACAATAAAGGACAGTAAAATAAAAAATAAATAAAAATATCCCAATTTATCTTCATTTGCTTTTTGTTCATCAAAATGTTGAGAACACAGCCAATGCTCAATGATACTTATTCTCTAATACACAGATATATAGGTAGATAGCATTAAAACAGACATGTTCACATTCATGTTTACATATATAAACCATTAATTATTTGTCAGCCAAAAGAGAGAGAATTGAGAAACAAACAATGAAGAGTTATAGATCAGTCTTTTTTATATTAAAGCTTTAAATAAAATTAAATAGGTCACTCTTTCTCCAAAAACTTATAAGATATATTTCTTTGACACAATTTAAATTACTGATGAATCATTAAAAAAAATTATGATACCAGACTTTACAAAAGACATACCATCATTATTAGGACTTACCAGTAGAAAATGAACAACATCTCCTCTGCAGAAAGCAAGCATGGGATTCACATAATTATGCACAGCCACAAAGTGCCAGGCAAGCAATGGAACACTAGAAGGATCCATCTAAGTAAGGAGAAGGAAGAGGGCGGTGGTGGAGATAATTCATCATAGTTAACAGAAGAATAACAAAGAAAAAACTCAGACTAGTGATCCTTGATAAAACCTTGCCCAACTTCTCATAAAAATTCCAACAAAGCAGGGACTAAATGGAAAATGTCACAAGAGAACTTTCTGAGTTGATGGTATATTTTATATCTTGATAGAGGTTTTGGTTACAAAAATATATGAATTTGTCAAAGTTCAGCAAATGTACTCTAAAGATTTATATATTTGTTGTATATAAATTTTATACCAAAAAAAAAAAAAAAAAACAACCTAAACAAATACTCTAGCTAATGCTATGCACATTGAATACTTAAGGAAAAAGAGTTTTGATTTCTACAATTTACTCTGAAATACATAAAAAAACTAAAATAATCTGATAGGTAGACAGATGAATAAATGTGTAGATATACAATACAGGACAGTAAAATGACAATGGCAGGTATACAAAGATTTAATAAAAAATTCTTTGAACTTCTTTGTTTGAAAATATTCATAAAAAAATGTTGGGAAAATACCAATACAACAAACAAAAAAGATGCAAATATATAATACTGTGATAAAAACTTCAATTCATTAATGAAGCTAATCTAAGAAATGTTAACAACAATCTAAGCCAGTTTTGCCATCTAAAAGGACAGACTCTGGTGCCCAGAGATATACAAGGTACCAACAAGAAAATAAGCTAAGCTCCCTCAGAATAGGGGATACTTTCTGAACTAGCAGAGACCTGTGCTCCATGCCATTCCATCAGTACCTTTCCTTATATGCACATTATAAGATCACACTCTCTGAAAAACCAAGCAGGAAAGGCTAACCTGAGGTATGAATAATACAGTTGTCCCTTGGTAGCTAGGGGGATTGGTTCCAGAATCCCTGCTCTGTCCATGGATCTATAATCCATAATGCTCAAGTCCCTTATATAAAATAGCATAGTATTTGCATATAACCTATGCATATCCTCCTACATATTTTACATCATGTCTACACTATTTATAATGCCTAATACAATATAAATGTTATACAAATACTTGTAATACTTTATTGGTTAGGAAATAATGACAAAAAAGTCTGTACATATTCACTATAGATATATAATTTTTTCTGAATATTTTTGATGTGTGGTTGATCAGATCCATGTGGATGCAAAACCCACAAATATATAGAGCCAACTGCACATTCTGGGAAGTATCATTTCCTAAAGTAACATTTCAGAGGCAGAAGTCAAGGAAAGCATATATAGTAGCAGTTTATGCTGGATAATACAGTGGAATATATTCTATCAGTAGTTCAGTGTCAAAGCATCAAATAGCACAATCCTGCCTTAGGACAGCTGTCACAAAAAAACAAATGTCCTTCAAACACTGAAAATAAAGGCTGGGACTCAATATATCAACTTCTCCTCCAGCATTAAAACCAATAAGAGAATTTTACTGCCCTCAAAAGGGCAGTGAATGAAGCTAGGAAAATCCATGCATGAAATTAGGTGATCACAAAACACCAGAACAGCAAGACACAAAGACTAACAAACTGAGGTTAAAAATAAGAGCCAGTTATATGTTGTTTATGAGAGAAAAACATAAACTGATAAAGACAAAAGTGTAAGATCCCATGGTTGCAAGGGCACTGTAATAGTCTCAAACTTGTCCTGCTTTGGTCAGCTTAAGGAAGTCCAGAAAACAGTCCTTAGAGTACTGACTTCCATACTGTCTAGATTTCTGATGATCTCATAGAACTGCCCCTCTTGAATCACCTCCCGCAACTTCCTGACACAGCCATTCCTTTTGCCAACAAGATGGAGAGGTATACTTACCCGTCCATAGGGAAATGTCATCCATACTTTCAAGGATGGTTTCAATCCAATGACCAGAATCTTTAAGGGGAAAAAAAAATTACTACTTCCAATATTTACTTTATAATTTTCAAATTATTGGTGTTCAAACATCTAAAAGTTATGAATTACATCTTCTATATACACCCACCTTTGTTAAGGATGCCATGGCCAGTAATGAAAACTGCGTGATGGGATGATCTTTCAATTCAGGCTTAGAATGCAGGGGCTCAATACAGCAAACTTCACCCTTGGAACCACTGAACAGACATCGAGATTCACAAGTTCTCACTCCCATTACTCTCCTAAAAGTGTAACCAAAACGTTCAGAATTTAGTAATGATCCAAGGCACCATCACCTCCAGCTTGGCCTGTCACTACAGCTTCCCAGATCCTACTCTTGCCCACAACAATGCAAACTCCACATGACAACAGCAGAATCTTCTTATTAAACATGTCAGATCTCTCTCTTCTGCTTAAAACACTCCACTGGATTGCCACTGGATCTAAAATGAAATACAAACTCTTTACCCACATCTTAGAATGGTCCTACCTTCACTCCTCTCTATTGTCATTCCTGACAAAGTCAAGCTCCAGCCACACCTGCCTTCTTTGCATTGCCCTAGCAGGCCTTGTGCCCACTGCAGAGCCTTTGTGTTCTAATGCTCCTTTGCCTGATGCTTCTCTTCCGGCATTTGTTGCATTTGTTGACCAATTCATCATTCAGGTCTTTTTTCAAATGTCATCTAAAAGAGGCCTTTCTGAGTTATCCTTGAGTACATTCCAGTACACTGACCTGCCTTAGTTTCTTTATAGCAATCATATTTACCTGAAGTTATTTCATTTATGTGTTGGTTTATTATCTGTCTCCCTATCCTTACCCCAACTAAAATGTAAGTTCTATCAGAAGAGGAACCTCTCTTCATTTAAAGCCATAACTCTGGCATCCAGACAAATGCCTATACACACAAGATGCTTAATTAACATTAGCTGAATAAATAGCATTTTTAAAATCTGAGCTCTTTCTTTTCAATCAGAAAATAAATCACAGATAATGGTTTGTCTAATGCTACATATCCCATTTACTTTAGATTTATGAAAAACAGGTCACGTGACCAATGTTTCAACAAATAATAGTTTTTCAGCAATACTATATGCTCAGTTTTTAGAGGCTATGAAAAATACAAGAAACAAAAATGTGTTAACCTTGAAGAAACTGTGGAAATGTAATAAATATTGAATATTATGTTCTATTTTTTTTTAACTTCAGCTTCATAAATGTTCTCTCAGGTATTTAGATAGTTTTTGAGTTTTTGTTTTTATTTAAAGACTAACCAGGACAGTTCTAAGGAATAAGATTTTTTATACTTGGTCATTATGGTTATAATCAGCTGGGCCTGGGGCCCAAACCAAAATTAGTGAGCTACTCCAAAACAGTTGTTCCCAAGCCAGACAGCACGATAAGAGTCACCTGGAATGTAGGAATCTAAAATCTTAACTCAGATCTACTGAGATAAAAATGGGTGACCAGGCCTGGAATGCCATGTGTTCTATAAGCCTCTCCAACTAATTGTAATACATAGCATAGCATAACCTATTTCCAATCACGTAGACTTTTCAGATCTCTTCATGTTCAATTTCAGATCACTAAACCATAGCTAGTCTTTTCATTGTCAATAATAGCCATTAGTCTCTTACTTAAACGTCAATTCAAAAACAGAGCCACCACTGTCGTTGCAAATGGCAAGAGTTGGATCATCTGTAAACTAAACAGAGAAGGAATTTATTTTCTTATAGATTTTTAAACAACCAGTCAAATGTTAAGAAGATAAAGGGGAAAAAAACTAAAAGTTTTTAAAAATCTACAATATAAACATTTAGCATTTGAAATAGCCTAACCTAGATTCACATTCTCACTTTAAACATACAAACTTACCATTATTTAGAATAAAAATGGTTCAGTATCTTTAAAAAAAAACTATAGAGACCTTTCAAAAACAAAGCTACCTTTCATCAGAATAAAAGAAAATTTCAAACTATAGTTGATATAAACCCTAAAATTCTCTACTTGGGCTCTTACATTAAGGTTTTCTAATGAATAGGATCATTTGGATACTTTGGCAGTTGCCTAGTATTCCAGAATAAAGACACAGTAAAAGATACTTGGTATCTTTGGAAAATAAACTTGTCTGAATAAAGAGTTAATCCTACTATATCTAAAACATCTTAACTTTTCATATAACTTTTCCCAAACTGTGCTATCTTCTTGATCTTATTCCAGAGTATACTTCAGTTATTATTACCTAAACTGGAAAACTCAGAATAATAATGTTCACAATATGCAGTTCTAAGGTCAGATGAAGAATGGTAAATGATATAGGACACAAAATGAAATAATGAAGCTTTTATCAGCTACAGTAACTAGCCCAAAGTTTGGGCTTCCACGTAAACCATCCTAGGATGGTTGAGATGCAGGAAGTCATTATAAAATTCTTCTTTTACAACCCCACACACAGGCATAGTACAGCGTTCTATTTATTTGCTCTCAAAGTCTAGATGAACAGTTGACAAAGTGAGAAGCATGTATCCTAGGGGTTTGCATAAGATAGTCCACTAGAGTGCAGGAAACATAAGAGTACTTGTATTTCAGTTTGATTTTCTGTGTATGTGCCCATAATATGGTTTAAAATGTACAGTAGAATATCTGTATACTTATACACACACACATACATAAAGAATGAAAATTCAAATTGTTATTGATGGGATGTATGGCTAAGTTTAGAGAACAAAGAGTTAGCAATACTGAAGTGCAAACAGCTACTGTCAATCCAAGACCGATCTCAGGAGTACTCAATTATACATATCTTTCTCTAATGTCAGTGTGTCTACATACACCTTCATCATCATTCCCCAACAACAGTGGCTCCTACTCTTATGCTTTTAATCTCAGCCACATCCTTCTCTTTTCTCTCTGCCTCTACTTCTTCTCTTTCTTATTGTTTCTCATAATAACTTCTTTTTTTTCCAAGAGGACTATCCATTTACAAACATCTACCCTCTAGTTATTCCTCCAATCAAACATTTATTGAGCAGTTAGTATGGGTATAACACAAAAATAACTGACAAACATATTCTGACTTCAAAGATATTCCCATATTAAGAAATAGAAAACACATACACAAGCAACTATAACATATTAAAAGTTGGTAAATGCCATATGAAAAGAAGTCAAGATAAATTACTATCATGTACTGAAAGAGGAGAAATTCTCTCAATTTTTGCTTTTCTTGGTTGTTTTCATTGTTACTAAATGCTTCAATGCAGCTTTGTCACAAAAGACATTTTTGTAACTAACCTAGATGCAGACATATAAACTCCAGATGCTTGCAGACTTTAAAAAGCACATGTATGTATGAGAGCTCTGCACAGCTAAGCAACAAGATATGTACATGATTAAAATCTAGATCTGATTTTAGACTCCCCCAGCTATAGTCCTTTCCCCTTTATACTTCCGAACATGAGCTTCCAACCACACAAGAACCGAGGTTCACACGTATTTATACATGAAATCTGTTACCTAAGTCAGTTTATTTTTTTTCAGGCCTAGAAGGAGAAAACCAAGACTAGGATCTTAATGGATTCCCTTTAGAGCCCTGAAAGAAAATAAACCAACGGATTCACTTCTAAACATAATCCAAACCCTAGTTCTTTCAGAACTGGTGCCCTGAGCCTCAGGCATCACCTAACAAAGGGTAACAGAGCACAGCACCTCAGCAATAAAAACCTGGCAGATTACACAAAAGTAAAAAGACCTTTTAAGATTTCATATGAGTTTTCAGCAGGGTGCTGCCTGTTTTTGTTGCAACTTATAGTCTAGGATCACATCAGTTTGCCCTTCTGCTTATATCTAATTAGGCTTCAATACAATCTGAAGCTGAATATTTCCATCTTAACCCATCTCTGGTTTTAACTTGGGGAAAATATCTTGTTGGGTCAAATAATGTTCAGCTTCATCTTTTGGGTTTCTGATTACCAACAGAGATGAATGTATTTTAAAGTGGATATAAAGGCATAATAATGAAGATTATTAGCAGAAAAAAACAAAGCTGTTACCTTGATATGCAGTATTGCTGTTCCTGGAGGATGAGCATCTGTTATTGATCTGAGAAGTTTTCCACTCGCCAAATCCCACATGGTGATCTATAAGACAACTAAGTGCTTTAAAAACAAATTTATTGCTCTTTTTTGGATTTAAGTATCCTGCCTTCTGGATGAAATAATCTACTTCTCATCTATAAACATTGCAGGCAAAGAACCATAAAGTTAAAACATACCTAAAAGTTGCAGATCCATTAAAGCATGGAGCCTTTTTCCATCTTCATCTACCTGTGCCCAACCCACTTATCCCTTTAGATTTTAAATGCTATTCTTATATTGAGAGGTAAAAGAGATTTCTCTAATAAGTCAATCTGTTTAGCACTGGTAAAAATTATAGGAAAGGCTCACTGCCAAACCAGCTAGTGATGCATAAATCAGAAGCTTAAGAAAAACCATAACCTATTCCAGTTTAAAAAGTATAAAGGAAAAAAAAATAGTTACCCAGGAACACAGAAAAATAATACAGAAAGCAGAAACACTCAAACTAAAAGTAGCCACAGTTGTGTATTACTACATAAGGAGATGCATTTTATACAACACCTTGTTTGGTTTATAAAAGTTATTTGTTAAAAAAGACACATGACTTAGAATATAAAAATTACAGACTCTAGCTCAATCAGTAACAATTATTAAGAAATTTGTACAAGACAAAAGTCTGAGCAATCTCAGGTTAGCTCTATAGATATAATACTTCATAATACATTATTCTGATTTTCAAAATATTGATCTAAAGATATTGTTTTAAAAATTGATTTTAACATTATCTTATAAGTGAAAGAAGTTTTGCATACTACCTGTCCTTTAGCAAAGCCACAAAGAAGTCTTGAGCAGTCATTATTGATACTGAGGGCAGAGATGGCTCCATACTGACCTCCAACACTTGTGTTACCCAGGCAGAGTCGCAATGCTTGATTCTGATCTAAAGAAAGTGGTTTGTAGAGTCAAGTGAAAGAAATATGAGTGAATAAATAAATACAGTTTAGGCATGTTTTCAAAGACTTGGGAAGTGGCAAGAAGTATATGATAAGCATTCATTTTTTCACATTCATTTAAAAATATATTTATTGAGCCTCTGCCAGAAGCTGAGCATTAAGACATTAACAAAACAATAAGGGGAAAAAAAAGCTATAGGGGAGTCTAATACAAAATTTGCTAATGATAAATCAAAAAGTCCATAAGAAGTCCTACCTCTTTGATCAAACTTTCAACTCCCTCATCCTAAAATTGTACTTCTTGGCCATTTTTAAGATGCAGTGTTAAAGGAATACCACCTTCTTTAAAAGTAGCTTTTAAATTTCAAAAATCACAATGTATTAATTTAGATGTTGGCTAAAATTTACATTTATATTATCCATGAAGAGAAGTTTTTCTTAGCAAATTATAGCACAAGTAAAATTATAGAGTGAACATTTAAACTACTTCAGAAAATTATTTCAAGCATAACATTTGATATGGTAAAAGCAAATAACTGAAACCTCTACTAGATTAAGTTATTGAAGACAAGGATTTCTGATTTTTCTAGGAGGTACTCAAAATATTTATGAAATTTTATTATCCTAATACTTTTTTTAAATTGCTCTAGGGTTTATCCTAGACAATGCTTATTTTGTAAAGCGTTTATGATTATACCCATTTGAAAAAAATGAAATAAAAAATTCAAATGTAAGAAAGCATGCATACAAAATTTAACCGTTTAGAAAAACAAACAAAAAAAAATACTTCCACAACCTGGCAATTTGGAGTTCTCTACCCCCGTAGCACTTGTATGGGCCTCTGTAACTATAGGGCATGATGTAACATGGGACATGTTGCATTAGAAAAGAGGAAACTTAACTTGCTGGCTGCTACCTGCTTCCCAGTCCTGGGGCCACATGTGACTAAGAGAGCACCTAGTGATTAGCCAGAAGGCATTGCCGTGGGTTGTGATGAAGAATCGGACCACCTCTAGGATAGACTCAGAACCCTTCTGCCCTCGGACAGCTGGACAGCTCCTGTCTCCCATTACTGCCTGTAGGATGGGTATAGATGTAAATTCTCCCCACCCTGCTGACCTTTACCCTGATTGGTTCCTGAACATTATATTAGCTGTGTGTGTTTTCTCATTAAACAAGGATCTGATCATCCTCCTGCAAGGGAGGGCTGGGTGCGGGCGGCCAGTCCACCTTTACCTTTCTTGGTTCTTCCTGTCAGAGCGTGCTCCCCCAATCTCTGCCGCAACTCAGGAGGGAACAGGGGGCTAAAAACTCCTGACATGTAACTATCTACATGCAAGTTTCATAGTATGGCTTACCTCCCTATTACACTGTGCTCAGTCTGAGAGCTAAGACCATGAGTGAATTAACACTCCCAGAATTCCTAACTTGGTGCCTTGCACTCAGGCATCTGACAAGCATCCTAATAGCTGTCACATCTGCAAATCTACCTCCTAAAAGAGTAAATCTAGTTACCAGAAAAAATCTAAAGATACTCATTCTCAGGTGTAAGAAATAATACTTGGTAAGTCACCCATCCAAAGTAAATGTCATAAGAGTGTTTTTCTGGGTTCATAAGCTGGCTCTAATAGTAATCCTCAACAGCAAGGAGTTCTGTAACAAAGAATGGCTATACCATATCCAGCACACAGAATATACTCAATATTTTTTTACATCATTTTAGATTTTAGCCTTTCAAGGTAAACATTCAAAAAGGAATCAATTCATAAGTAAAAAAGGTCTAATATATTTTAAAAAGTCATTATATTTATTTCATATTTAGAATTATACAATTATAGATTTTTCTCCATACCTCCAGAATGGTGTCCCTTAATATAATCCAAATTATTAAAATTTCCCTTTATTTTATTAATTCCTTGACTATAAATATGACATCATTTTTTCTTTCACTCTACTGAAATTGCCTGCCTACAGTAGTGTCTTCCATGTTTCTCACTGTGTCAGGACTACCTTATATAGTGAGTGGATTAGCCACAAATCATAATTTGCAAACAATATGATGGTTAGACAATAGTATTCTTTATATACCACTACTTTTGGTCATGTATATAAGCAACAGGTAAATGAAAATAAGAGGACAAAGACAGAGGCTGGTGTCTGAGCTGCCTGCTTTCTAGCACAGGTTAGTACTCAAATCACAGTGCTGAGGTCCTTTGTAGTCCAGTCTTACTTTGAGGTAGAAAATTTCTAGTGTTCTAATTCACCAATATACTTGTTACTGCTTTCTGATTTAATAAAGTCATACTTAAATTAGGTAAATTTAAGTATTCTTATAAAGGGTGGAAAGCATAAGGAGAATTAAGATGTACAATCAAATAGAGAATAAGGAAAGAAAGAGGAAACAGAAGAGTGCCAATGGAAGAAGGAGAGGAAGAAAAGGACATATCTAACTTATAGATTAAAACCCTACACATCTCTGTGCTTTCCTGATTGTAGTTCCCATACTCCAATCTAACCAAGAGAGGAAACAAAATTACCAGCCTTGGTCACTCCTGAAAAATGTATTAAATTTACAGCTTACAGGTCTGTGTCAATGAAAATGTTCTTACTTTTTTTTTTTTTACTTTTACAATATGAATTGAGATACCTGGATTTTAACCCCACCCCTACTCCTAGATAGCTACAGGCATTTCAACTATGTCTGGGCAGTTTTAGGAATGTTACTTAATTTCACTTAATCTATCTTCATCTATATAATGTAGAAAAAATACCCTTACCTCATTGTGTTGCCAAGAGGAATAAATTAGTAAAGTTAAATAATGCACAAACGGACCAATTTAATGTCCCTCAAATATTACTGGGGTTCTATTACAAACTAATTTATCAATAACATCTATATACTTTTCAAAAATAGCAAGTGATAGTAGGCAGGCAATAGACTGTGTACAAAATGTAATCTAACTCTACAAAAACACTTATCAATTCTTATTCTATCTTTATACATTCTATCTTTATGGTGCCATGTTAACCAACTTGCTATTATATAATTTAGGCTACATTCAGAAAAGGTAGAATGTCTATGGATAGAAGACAGCAGGTTCTCTTATAAGAGTAACTAAACTTTCTGTAGTCCAGGTAATTTAAGACAATTCTGGGGGAAAGTGTTTGGCTAAAATAAACATAAAACCTTTTAAAACACTTAAATTTTATAGTTACATAGAAAGAACAAAAAAGACCTGGACAGAAGCAAGAAAGGGAAAGTGAGAGCTCTGCCAGGTTGCTCTGATCTCATCAACTTAAAAGGAAACGTTCTCTTCTCCCCACACTCTGGAGCCTCCTCTGTCTATTGTTGGGGAGTAGATATTAAATTAAAAGTAGATCTAAATTCATTTACAAAAGTCACATAAAATTATATCTGTCTAATGTTGTCAATTAGTATTTAAAAATTGGAGAGGATCCTTATGAAGTAGGTGACCCCGGCAAGAAATATGAAATGACACTATCAATTTCTCCTCAAACTTCAGAGTTCAAATAGAGGTAAACACCAAAATCCTTTGAAAATTTTGAAAAGTATCAAACAGTACAAATATAAGGAATTATTAATGATGATAATATAGCTTATTAATTAATTATCAGAACTTGAAATCCAGATATCATAAAAAGCACATCTATTTGACACTGCAATGAATTATACCTATTTTTCTTGTAGTACAAGTTGGGCATACTTAATCTAAAAATCCAAAATCATTTAAAATGATCCAAAATCCAAAACTTTTTGAGCATTTATATTGACACTCAGAAAATCAGATTCTCAAGCATTTTGGATTTTGAATTAGGAAAGCTTAACCTGTAAAGTCTATGTAAATATTTCAAAATCAAAAAAAACTCTAAAATTTGAAACACTTCTGATCCCAAGTATTTTGGATAAGGGATACTGTACCTATATACCGTTAAAAAGATAATTTTCTCAAAGTAGATTTCAGCACATTCTGAGCTCAAGTGTAATGTGCTAAACAACAAAGAAAAGTCACAAAAAGTTTATAACAACCCTAAAAATCTAAATTTGAACATACTTCAAGAATTTATAACTCTTTTCATATACCAAAATTAACCCAACCCTCTATTTCTTCACTCGTTATTTGTTTTAATTAGTTCCAAAGACAAAAAAGGAAATTCCTACATCTTAGAAGGGAGCAAGTTTAATGTGTGTGTAGAACTCTAATTTGCCAGTGTTCATCATTCTTCAATACTACTTTTTTCTTATCCTTTATTCACATTAAATACTCATTATAGCCAAAGGAAAAGAAAAGAGATCTTATTGGAAACATTTTTCACTAATTGTCCTAAAATAATAGAAGCATTTTTACCTGACCTCAATCTGACCAACTCACAGAATTAAACTTCTCATAAAACTTACTGACTGAAGACCAGGGCACACTCACCGAATCTCCATGGCTAACCAGCTACCTTCCAGAATGCCAACACTTAGTAAAAGTTGGTTGTGTTCCTTCCCATACCTGCTCATGTCATTGTAACAATACATATTTTAAAACAAACAGAACATAAACTGATGGAATAGAGTGACAAATAAAGAATATTTTTTCTATGAACATTAAGTGAATGTTTCAGGAAAACTTGGTAAAGGTTAAGTTGCTTTACAAAACTTTTATGAAATAGGGTGTTGACAGGTAACAGTAAACGATGAAGAAAAGTTTTGTTATAATGTAGAATTTTGTACTCATGGCCTCAGCTTTACATGACCCATTATTGATGAAGTTTATGACAAAAAAGGTGCTGCAGACCTCCACTGGCAAATATAACTCAAAGAAAATGCTTTGGACTATATCAAAAGATTAGAAAAAAATGGAAACATATTTTCAGTTAAAATAAATCACTGAAGGTACACATGCGTTTATAGTTTTTCACAATTCCTGGCTCTAATCAATTTTTCAATTAGCTATTTATTTTTTATCCAGAAGAGGGCATCAACTCTAATTGATAGTATTCTCCTTCAGCATTGAAAGGTCAAAAGAACCACTCATGCAAACCAAATTTACTATACCTTTTCCTTTTGAATCCATGAAGAAAAGACCAAAAGAGAGAAAAAAAGAAATCAGTTCAAAAGGTCAGAGAAAATGCAGGTAAATTTTTAAGGTGTGACAACCTTTAGTTAATTGTGAGAATGATATTAAATGTGATTAAATGATGTCTCTATCATTTGATTATATTATGATTATATTCAGGTACTGGTTCTGGGAAAAGAGAAAATGCATAATATTCAAATTATAGCAGAGTAATAAGTAAATACTAAGTAAAGTAAGTAATAAGAAAGCCTATATTTTAGTTAGAAATGAAAACAATTTCAAAAAGATAATCTACTAAAGTACACTAACAATCAAAAGAATGGAAAAGAAAGGATGATAAGAAAACATATTCATTAAATTAAGAACCAAGATACACAAAAAATGCTATATATCTATTATAATTCCATAAGAATACACACAACATATAAAGTTTAAGAAACTATAACAATTACTATTTTAATGAATCAGGACTCTATTTCAAAGAAGCTCTAATGGTACTTGAACAAATATAGTTCTTCCTGCTCTACTTACTTCTATGATCAACAAAGATATTTTTAAAAGATCAGCTCTAACCCAGATCTCTTGTCTAGACACTTCATAGTGTCTGCTATTTGTTCCTGGGCTTTCAAGCATATTTTAATCCATTTGTTAAAAGCATAGTCCAAACATCTGCTTCCTACAAACAATAATAAGTAAAATTTATTAACTATACTATTAAAACCCAAAGCTCAAACCAGAATACTATACTATGACTCCTTCTCAAAATGTTCTCTTTGGCACACTTTCCTATGAGACTGTAATAAAACATTACTATTTCATCATATCTATAAGAAAGCTGCTGGGGATCTAAGAAAACCAAGAAGCAGGCCCAAGGAAATGAAGGAGACAGTATCAAAAGATAACGTATTCTTCTCCTCTGTTAGTTTTTAAAGTATTCATTTTAATTTGTTTGCAATAAGCTCCACATGGGTTTGATTATAAGCAGTCACATATCTGTACAAACTCTTGATAAAGAAGGGATGTTAAAAGCACACCGAGTTGAGGAAAAAAATGAGTATTGGTAAGTGGAAACAAAGAAATCAACATCCATTCTGCTGATAGATAAATATATAAATTATATTCTATCCTTAAGCACCTTAGTTTTTTCTATTTTTCTCTTCATATCTTAGAATTTGCCTCCTCTTCCTCTCAAAACAAGATGACTGCTTGAAATAATGGGAAATGCACTGAGCTAGGATTTTGTGTTATCTGATTCTGAATTTGGCTCTGTGCTTCTCACTTAAACTCTCTGGTCCTCAATTACCTTACATGAAAAATAAGAAGACTGAACCAAAAGTATATTGATCTAATATCAACTATACCCCCACAGAAAAAAAAAAAAAAAAAACTCTTATACCTGATACAAAACCACACTGGAAAACCTTTTCCAAAAGGCAGTTGGATAATACTTATCACAAGACACTAATGCTCATGTCCTGGCTCAAGCAATTCAACTATTAGGAATTTGACCTAAGGAAGTGATCATAGCATAAAAATGCAGAAATAAAGATGTTTGTCATAGCACTGTTTAGAAACAACCAAATGTCTTATGAAAGAAGAAGGCTAAGTAAGTACATTTTGATACATCCATTCAAAAAATACAATATACCCATTTAGAATCATGTTTTTTATATATATATATATATATATATATATATATATATATATATACTTATGTATTTATATATGTATATATATACATATGTATGTGTGTGTGTGTATATATATATACATATATATATATACATAAACATACACACAACCATATATGAAATTAATATATAATTGCATGGAAAGATGTCCTCTATACCAAAAAGTAGATAATAACATGATTCCATTTGGGGATGTACACACACACACACACACACACACACGTATAAAGAAAAGACTAGAAGGTTATACAGAAATGTTAGGAACTATTTCTGAAGAATAGAAATAGTTGGTATTTTGTATCTTCAATTTTTGCTCATCTATATTTTCTAAATTTTCCCCTCTGCATATATATCAACTATGTAGTAAGAAAAAAGGTATTATTTAAAGAATTAACTCTCAAATCCTTTCAAGGAAATTACATTTTTGTTTCTATCCTTCTGATCCCCAAGCAATATAACTGTTATTTAAATCAATCATCATTAAAAAGAATCCCTAAAGGATTCTTAATATTTAAAAGTAAAAAAGTACTTACAAATACATATTAAATAAAGTTTTTGGCATAATAAGTAGAAAGTCGAATTGTTCAAAGACAACAGAAAATAACTAGTATCATTCATACAAAGATGCAAGGCTCCACTGAGATCAAATTACAGTTCTATAAAGTAATCCTTATCAAATGTTCCTTACTAAATTCAGTATCATTGGGTTTTCCATTTAAGAGAAGCAAAAGAACTCTAGAATCTAGAAAAGATTAGTGAAAAAGGCCAGAAAAATATTATCTAATGGCTTTTAAATAGGAAAAAAAGAACTAATAAAACTGATTTAAGTCTCAAATAGAAAAAAATTTAAAATACAACTAACTTCTATAAAAATAAAACTACCCATATTCTCTTCTCAACCAACAATGTAATTATGGGCAAAAAAAAAAAAAAAAAAAATTCAGTTTAGAGGGATTTACAAAGGAAATAAAACCAAATTTATTGTCAGTGAGTAACAGAAAATGGGAAATCCTGGGGAATTCCTTTCCCTCAAAATCTTTTAAAACACCCATAACTGGAATATGATTTAGAATAAAAAAATCACCGTCACCACCATCAACTGGAGATAGACAAGATGGCGAGGCAAAGTTCCTTGCAACTTTATTCTTTTTTGTCTAAGTCTATAGGAAGTAAAAAAATAAAATAAAATAAAAAGATAGCTTATAAATTCATAAAGAAAAAACTTGCAATGGGTAGCAAAATGAAGCTGTGAATCAAGCAATTTTTAACTATAAATATATGTACGTATTTTTTGAGATGAAAGTCTTGCTGTGATGGCCAGGCTGGCCTTGAACCAGCTATCCTCCTGCCTCAGGCTCCTAAGTAGCAAGGATTACAGGCATGAACCACTACATTCAGCAATTTTTAACTATAAAAATATTGACTGCTAATTTTATGTTTTTCTGGTTTTGTTCATGAAAATGAAGTCCACTATGACTATGTGATTAAGGAACATAAAACCCTAAAGGATTCTTAATATTTAAAAGTAAAAAAGTACTTAGAAAGTTTACCAAATATTAAAGCCAATCCATGAGATGTACCCACGGCTATCAAACTGGACACTGCCTGAAAACAAAAAGGAAGATTACATTTTAAAAATATTACATCAAAGATCTTGAAATAATCAGAGTTGAATTTGTTGGCCTGCCTTCCTCTAGGCACCAGATGATATACCAACTATTATAAATAACAAGAATTTCATCTAGGAGGCAGAATGGGAAATGAATCTCAGGACATTTTATTTCTGAGAATACTTCTAAATTTACTCTAAGGGAAACACTATCAAAATTTCATTTGTTCAATATTATAGGCAACAACATGCCACTTATCTATCTTTAAAGCCACTTTTTAAAAAGAGTCAAAAAATATCAGGATCCAGACAAAGAAAGAAGCACTTATTCAACTCAAGCAAGAGCCTCTTATAAAGTGTAGGGAAGGGATGAGAGCACTTTTGTCTACTTTATCCACAGGAGCCAAAGGGCACCAGAAATGTTCAAATCTTAGCCCATTTCCTCACCAAGCAACCAACTAATGAGAAAGTCAGAGGAGGGCTGGGGATGTAGCTCAGTGGTAGAGCACTTATTTAGCAAGCATGAAGTCCTGGGTTCAATCCCCAATAACTAACACACACACACACACACACACACACTCAAACCAGCCAGCCACAGGACTAAGAAAAGGGCACATTAGTGTGCTTTTCAACATCCCCCATTCTCCACAATGACCCCCACAGATTTACTATTTGGCAGACTTGGCACTGGAGTCCAAAGCTGTTAAATGTACTATTTACCACAAAGTGAGTTCACTGAATGCTGTTTTCTAACAAATCACAACAGGCCAGATCACAGAAAAGTAGGGTGATACTACATACAAATAAACCTGGAAAAGGCTAATCATTGTTCAATTATCTGTTTCTCAAACAAACAGGGGTGCTCCATGGTAAAGCTCCCCGGGGTTCAATCCCTAGTACTGCAAAAAAATAAAATAAAATAACTTTTTGTTATTGTTTTTAAATAACAAAAAGTAACAATTAGAAAAAAATAAAACATTCAACATGGACAAATTTTAAACCTGATTACTGGGAGTAAATGACTTAGGAATTTATTATCATATCATAATATTTTATGTAAAAACTTTGAGCATTATAAATCAAGAAACCCCAATCTAATAAAAAGTTTACTTTAAAAGGTTTAAAGTATACTTACAATTGCTGTAGGCAAGCCAGCATCTACTTTGTCCTAAATAAAATTAAAAAAAAAATAGTATTTGAAAAGATATTCTCTTCTTAATCTAGAAAAAAGTATAAGGCTCCCTCTTTACATATATTTTAATCCAAATTAATTCAGACAAAAGGTAGAATCTTTATTTTTACCCTTAGTTAAGAGAAATGACAAAAGCTGTATATTATCAACAAAATCGGAAGAGCACGAGAGTGGATTATCTTATTTTACTAACTGTAACAGATGCTTCAGGAAGGGTACTGATTATAAATAGAAACGAAAAAGACAGGAAAGAGGTTCTGTTTCTATAGTGTAAAAACTATAAGTACTAAGGAGCCAAAATGATAGGAGTCTATGAAGACTGAAGAAAAGGGAAGCCAGAGTTGGTGGCACACTTCTGTGATCACAGGAACTCAGAAGGATCTCAAGTTCAAGGTCAGTACTAGCAACTTAGCAAGACCCTATTTAGCAAGGGTGGGTGAAGGGCAGGGCTGGGGATATGGCTCCATGGTAAACCAACCCTGGGATCAATCCCTAGTACTGAAAAAAAAAAAATTTAAATAACAGCAGCAAAAAGAAAACGTGCTCAAGACATTCTACTTTGAAGTAGGGGTTTCCTACCCAGCAGATTACCTACTAACCCTTAAGTAAAACCCCAGCAGTGTACATTCAGTTCTTAAGCATAAAAAGGTAAAACACTTAAGGGCTAGTTCAGTTCCTTACCACTAATTCTGACTGTGGAAAAGTCCCCTAACTTTCCTGGGTTTTGTTGACTTCTCCTGTTCAAAGAAATACTAAATACTACCTTATTTATCTCAGTTAGTTGTCCTGAGAATTAATGTAAAGAATGATATAAATAAAAGAGTATTTATTTGATACTTAGTTTTGAATAGTAACAGCTTGCAATGATACAGCACTGTAGAAGCAAGTGGATTTCACAAACATTTACACTGTTTCTCAAATTTGGAGAGATAGAAGAGTCAGTATTATTCTGATTTTCTAAATTAAGAGAATAAGTTTCAAAGAGCTTAACTGTCTTGCCCAAGGCTCCTCAGTAAGTGTTAGAACTATGTCTCAAACTCAGCCTCCAGGGCAGGCTCTTTACATCATTTCAACAACTGTTTTGTCTGACCCTGTCAATATGGTCAATTAGTTACTATAATATCTCAGAAGGCAGAATCTATTACCTAATTTTGAAGAACTTCCCGGGAAATAACCTAAGAAACTTCAGTGCATGGAAACATGAGAAACAACAATCACCAATGTTGCTGGATTCAGTGTTCTAGAGAGAAGCATATACCAGGTAGGGGTATGATGGGTGTGTGGGTGTAAAGCATAATGACTTACAATTAAAAAATATGCAATAAAAATTTAATATATGATTGATTTGTGCCTGAGACAGAGAAAAAGAAGAGACAGCAGATGAAAAGCATAAGCTATTATTCAAAATGGAACCTGAATAATGAAATCAGAAGTCATCTGACTTCAAAAGCTAAAAAGCACAGATGTGGGAAGCATTTTAGAGATTACAGAATTTTAGTACTGGTGCTGCAACATCTTAGAGTAGTGGTTCTCAAAAGCCAGACCTGCAATACAATCACCTGGAATGCCTGTTAAAATGCAGAACCATATACTATGCTGCTAGATTACAATTCAGTAGATCTAAAGTGATACCCAGGAATCTTCATTTTAAAAAGCACCTCAGGAGATTCTTATGTACTGGACATATTTCTAAAAATACACTACACTAAGATATCTACAGTATCTTAAGATTAATCATCAAAATGATTTAAAAAAACCTTAAAAGGTTACTTTGAGGGGCTGGGGTTGTAGCTCAGTGATAGAGTGAAGACTTGGCGCTTGTGAGGCACTGGGTTAGATCCTCAGTACCACATATAAATAAGGAAAGGTATTGTGTCCATCTACAACTAAAAAAATATATATTTTAAAAAAAGGTTACTCTGAATTAATTTTAAGTATAGACATGTCACATCACTTTGAGAAGGATCCCAAAATTAAAGAATGAGGTTCACAACTCCAAAAATTTCATCTCTCTTAAATGTTTTTCATGCTTAAACTCCAAAGCCATGACAGTCAAGACTCAAAGCAGCCTGATAATATCACTAACCATCATGCTGAAGGCACTACTGAACAACTCTTCAGGAAAAATACCCAAAAATATAACTAGCTTTACATGTTAATAAACCAACCATCACAGAAAAGCATGCAATTTAAATTGAGCTGGTAATCCAAAATTAGGAAGGCACCATATGATGACTGTCAAAGGAAAAGCAGTTTTCATTTTAACATACCAAAGGAGCTCAGCCATAGCAATGAAATAAGAACAGAATGCAAACACTCTGGGATTTATTAGAATTTCCCCCTCCTCTTTAAGAGGGAGGAGAAACCCTTTTAAATAACAGATTTATCTAATCATTGCTCAGTGTCTGAGTTTTAGTTCAGTCTCCATTATTCAAAATATTTTTAAAACTGCACAGGTGGGTCAAATGACTGTTCTGGTTCATCTTGATTTTGAAAGGAATGAATTTCATCACCTACATAAGGATTAAATTCAGAAAACGTCATGGAAATGTAATCCTCAACAGGTGGTTCCTATTCTGGCAAATATGAGTTACTCTCCACCTAAAAAAGGAGGACAATCCCCCAGCTTTCCTCCATTGCTTGACCATCTCTCTAAACTGACCTCATGATTTAGAAACTGGGTCAGGATACACCAGTTGCCCAGAGTGAACACCTTTTTTTTTTTTTTTTTTGGAGTCTGCACTAAGAACTTTCTCTGATAAACCTGAAAATTGTACAGAATTTTGGAGTCATAATGCCACTCTTGTAACAACCCCTTACCCTCTTGAAAGGTCAAAACCTGTATTTTTTTATTTATTTTATTTATTCTTTTCCAGTGCAGGGATAGAACCAGGAATTCATGCATGTTAGGCAAGTGCTCTACCACTGACCTTACAGCCAGCCCTCAAAACCTTTATTTCTCATTCAAACTGAATATGTAAAATAGCAATTAAACTCCATGAAAAGAACATAAAACCACATCAAAGTTCCTGGGTTATGAATCTGTCATTATGAGTATTACTATTATATATACATTGAATTCAGAAAACTAGAATTGAAAGATTACTTAAAAGTATGAGCTTTGAGGTCATAGGAAAGTTTTATCAATATCTACTGTCTTGATAGACTATTAAATATTTTTTACATTAACCTGGCACTCTCAAAAAAGGCCAGATAGGGACTGGAGATATAATTCAGTTGGTAGAGTGCTTGCCTTGCATGCACAAGGCCTTGGGTTCAATCCCCAGCACCACTAGAAAAGAAAAAGGCCACATATTCTGTTCTAGTCATTATACAATGGCCACATTCACCAATGCAACTTCCTTTCCACAATAAGAGGCCCTAAACTTGGAGCCAGAAACATCAATTTTTGAGTAATCATTCTGCTACATCCTAATGGAATGATGTAAGACAAGTTAATATCACCTTTCTAAGCCTATCTTCTCATTTTTAAAATAGGACATAGGTTACCTGCTCTCCAAGTTGTAAGAATAAATGATATAAGTACATGAAAAGACTTGTGAATTCAAATAAAAAAATTTTGGTTGTAAAAGATTCTGATCAGGGCTGGGGCTGTAGCTCAGTGGCAGAGTGCCTGCTTTGCATATGTAAGGCACTGGGTTCAATCCTCAGCACCACATAAAAATAAATAAATAAATAAAGATATTCTATCCATCTACAACTAAAAAAATATTTTTTAAAAAAGATTCTGATCAATCACTTCTCCATGTGAAAAGACTAAAAACTCTACTTCAACCAAACACACAAAATGGCAACTAACCAGAAAAGAATATAAAGAAAAGGCAGATAGTGTTTCTTTTAGGCTTGAGGCCATATTTCATTTGGGTATACCTACTACTCTGAGCAGACCTTTATTTTCATGGCTGTACTAATTTCTTTGTCAAAATGTGTACTCATATCTTAGGAGTCAAAAATAATCACACAAAAGCCATGAAAGCCAGATTCTATTTTTCTTAAGCCTCAGGCCAAGAGAAGAGCTGTGCTTTATTTTATGCTCATTCCTACTTCATTATGCCATTGCAGGTTATAAAGCTGGGGAAAAGAACAAAATACTTACAGCTGCAGACACTATCTGGGCAGAAATTCCCTTCAGAAGTGAATGTCGCATAACTGATCCATGGAGTGAAAAAGAATCAGGTAATTTCTTTTTCCTTTTAAAAAAAAAAATGTTTAAGAAAGAACAGAAGAATGAGTTGAAAAGGCAAGGTCCCAATGCTTTGAAAGAAAAAAAAAAACACATAAAAATAACAAAAGCAGAAAATAACACTATAATTTGTTAGCTCTCTTTTAAAGAGGTAAAAAGAATCTAACAGTCTCACATCACAATGGATACTAAACCCACCTTGAACCTCAGTAAAACACAAACAAGAAAATGAATAAAATCAACATTCCTTTTTCATTGACTGAAACCACTCCTTGCCCTCCATAACTACTATAGCAAATATGAGTCACCTACTGTTCTCTAGAGGGTTGCCTACAGATCACTCCTGTTCTGTATGTCATTATTACCTCCACGTGCCTTCCTACACCTTCTCTCCTTTATTGCTCTTCTGTCCATGATCACCATTCCCATTGTTCAACCAATCACCTTCTCAATTCCTCACTTATTACTACACACTGTTGCTCCTGCTAACAGCACCTTTCACTTACAGCCACTAATCATCATACAAAAAGTTATTTACCAGACATTATTGAGTATCTACTCTGTATGACTAAAAGTATGCTCTGGGAATACAAAAATAAGGAAGTTACAGTTCCTACCATCAAAGACCTCAGCCTAGCCAGAGGAACTGACAAGTAACTCTTACAGGATGAAATGGACAAGAAATATGAATACAGTAGTAGGAAATGCAAATGAAGAAGAGTTTAATCTGTTTATTTGGGGGATATGAGGAATAGCTGTAGAAAAGAGAAAACATCTCTTTTAGCCTTGTTGAATGACTGTGAGTCTGTTGGGCAAAAAAGCACAAGCAGAAATGTGCAGATGTAAAGGTGTAAAGTATGCCTGGGAACACTAAGTACAAACAAGCATGGACCAGGTGGCTGAAGAGGGAGAGCTCAGAGATGAGCTCAGAATAGTAAGCAGAGTCCACAATGGTGTCACACAATAGCTTCTGAATTTATTGCACAGACAATAAGATGACATCATTTAAGCAGGTAATAAATCATCAAAAACACTTGTCTATTTATAGTACAGAGTGATGAACAGGTGAACATATCCAGCAATGGTCCCTACCCCATAAGAAACAACAACCTAAAGAAGATAGGACTGAGACAGGGCAAATTTAAGGAGAAGAAATACACAGCTAATTTTATCAACATTAAAGTTACACATGAATTCAATAAAGTATTTATATTATGCATTTCCACTTCTTTTTCCTTTTCATGTTTTCTCCAAGAATTTGCAAGGTGAAAAGCAGCCAAAAATGAAATTATTTAGAGTTAGAAATCTTTTCCCCAGATCTTTAATCATCTTTGTGATTCTTCTCTGAACCCACTCCAAGGGAATGAAGAATGCTAAAAGCTGCCCTTAGAGAGTGAGGGCAGCAGTCGAGTGCAGGAATCAGAAGGGAGACAAGGTAGACCAAGTTCCATGTTTCCAATACAAATACTGTGCCATGTTTCATTTGTACTCCTTTCAAGAGCTCTACTTTTTGCTGGGAGTCTCTGGCTATTAACAAGGCTTTTTATTAAAGGTTCAAATAACATGTCATAGCACCCACTTTTTTGGATCTAATAAGCATATTATTCCCATACAGATGGACCTTCTACTTCCCATATAGGGCTTCAACAGACCATGCTAAACTATAAAAAGAAACTGACATTTTATTTTATTTTTTTTAAAAAAAGAGAGAGAGAGAGAGAATTTTTTAATATTTATTTTTTAGTTTTTCGGAGGGCACAACATCTTTGTTTGTATGTGGTGCTGAGGATCGAACCCGGGCCCACGCATGCCAGGCGAGCGAGCTACCGCTTGAGCCACATCCCCAGCCCAGAAAGTGACATTTTAAATGACCAAATATTTCAACCATTCGTAAGTATGATTTTACATGAATATTTACCTTTTTAAGTTGGTCCTGTCACCACTATCTGAGCTTGCCACAGATGAAGTATCATAGGAATGAGAATCAATAGTATCAATGTTTAGCAATGTAGGATCCTCAAGAACAAAAGACTCATCTTCATCATCAGTCTAAATTGGAAGAAGAAAGAACAACACATTCAAAATTCAAAATATTCTATGAAACAAGTCAGATAGGCATTAATGGGTTTTTCCAAAGCATTCAAATACTTACTTATACTTTTCATCTCCATTCCACACATTCTTATTCACCAGAGACGCACAGAACAGAACTACCTGAATTAAATTTCAACTCCACATAGATATCACTCTCTACAAAAAGTTAATACCAAAAACTTCTTTCTTATAGCAAGAAGAAGCAGGAACAGTAATGCAGGTTGATATTAACTGCAAAGTACTTCTTCAAATTCAAACCTGAACAAATGTTTTACTAATTAACCAACAGCCATTGGCTAATTAAAAGATAATAAATATCACCTGACTTTAGTCTACCATAAGAAATATGACAAACAGAAGAAAAGCATTCTGGATAGGAAAAAGCATATGCAGTCACAATGATTTCATACTATGAATTTTTGCCCATGGAAAAGGAAGTAGCCCAAAATGGCTGGAAAACAGTAGAACTTGGAGATGATCTTAGAAAGATAAGCTGAAACCCAAACTGTAAAATGCCTTATATTCCATTAAGCTAAGTGGCAGCAGGGCCCAAGTCTATCTTGTTCACCACTGTACCCATAGTGCCTAGTACACAACACCCGACACACAATAATTACTCATTTAATGAATTAGTATGCTAAATACAGAGGGCAGTGGGAAGGCAACTAAGATTTTAAGAAGTGGAGAGACATGATGGAAACCATATTTTAGATACAAAAGGGGCAGTATGAAAAATGAATAAAGTAAGAGGGAGAGAATGAGACACAGGGATTACTAAGGACCAGTGAGAAGGCACTGCAATGTCAGGGAAGAAAGGAAATTCCAGCCTAGGAATGTGGCAGAGATCAGGAGAGGTAATGATGAAAGAGCCATCACTGAGATAAAATCAAAAGTCCTTGGTTACCATTTAATTGTGGGGAAAGGAAAGGCAAGTGGGAACACAAACAGGATTCCAAGGTTTCCAGCTTGAGCAACAGGCAAAAAGTGAGACCACAGACTGAAATAAGAAAACACACAAATAGCAGATAAAGCAGGATAAGGAGCTGGTTTTGTACAAGTTAATTCTGAGTGACAGATATTAAAGAAGAATGTTCTAATCCTATCTTCTTCTCTTTCAGCAGATCCACCTCTGCCTTACGTTTCCAATCAATGTGTTTGATAAAGCAATCTATATTGATCCCCATTTTCTTTTTTTTTTCTTTTTTAAAATTTTATTTGTTGTTTTTAGAGTTACATAATAGTGGAGTGTATTTTGACATATTATACGTACATAAAGTACAACCCATTCCAATAGGATCTCAATCTGTGGTCATACATAATATACAATTATACTGGTTGTGTATTCATATATGAGTAAAGTTATGTTTGATTCATTCTACTATCTTTCCTATTCCTACCCCCTCCCTTTCCTTTATCTGATCCCCATTTTCTCTATTCATTCCAAGCTATTGATTACTAACCTTGAGGAAGGTAATAGTCAATTCTACTTGCCTATTTTCAGTTAGCAGATTCTTGTCCTCCAGCACTATTTAACCTTGTTGACCATTCCCTACTTCTTAAAAATTTCTCTCCCCTTGATCTGGTTGATCTCGATCTCCCCTAGATCGATTCTTTCCTGGTTCTTCTCCAATTTATATGGACTCTTATCAATCATGTTGTCTAGCTTCTTCTCAGCCAAACTTTAAAAGCTGTTGTTCCCCCAAAACTACAGTCTTAGCTCTCTCCCCACTTCACACACTTTCTGTTTGATTAACCTTGTCCATACCTATGGTTTTAAGTACCATATTATGCTAAAAATACTACAAAATCTGTTTTTAGTACCAATGTTTCTGTTCAGGTTTAGGTCTTTATTTACAACTTCTTTTCAGATATCTCTGCACATAAGTCTGCTAAGAAAAGGGTTAGCACTGGCAAGGACACATTATGTTACTTGAGAACTATAAAAGATTGAAACAATTGCTGTAGAAAAGAGAAAGGAAATAATTCAAAAATAAGAACTGCAACACCAAGGTCTTAAGCAAGAAAGTCAATTAAAACCTTATTTGATTTTCTAAAGCAGCCTGGGGACATAATTAAGGAAAATAGATTAGCTAAGTTAAGCCAGGCTTATAGGATAAGTGAAAGAAAAAGTTAAGAAAATAAAAGAATTCAGGATGTCAAGACCGAATTTAAAGCTACTGCCACATAGTAACCAATTTTCTCCAAACTGATACGTAAAATCTACACACTCCTATCAAATTTCAGATAATTTGTGTGTATCTACGTGTATGTAAATCAATGAACTGATTCTAAAACTTGAGTGGAAATGCAAAAGACCAAGAATAAGCAAAGCAATCTCAAAGGAGAATAACAAAGCTGGAAAACAGATATCAAGACCTATTATAAAGGTTCAAGCATTAGAATGTAATATTGGGGGAAGCATAGACACACCAATGGAATCAGGTCCACATACATAATCTCCTGACTTATAACATAGGTGACACCACAGATAATACTCCCCTCAGTAAATGGTGCTAGTGGACTCCGCACACTAACACACACACACTCAAAATTCTAGATGAATCACAGATCTAAATGTGAAAGGTGGAACAATAAAAATTTTAGGACAAAATAGGATAATATTATCATGACCTTTGGAATTAGCAAAATTTCCATAAACATGACACATAAAAACTAACCATAAAGGAAAACTTTAATAAGTTGAACTGTATTAAGAACTTCTGTTCATCAATACACATTAGTATAGTAAAAAAGTATCTTATAGAACCAATGAAGATTTTTGCAATAAATATATCTAATATATCTAGAAAAGGGCTTTTATTAGCATATATAATAAACCACTTTCTTTTTTTTCTTTCTTTCTTTCTTTTTTTTGGTGGTACTGGGGATTGAATCCAGACCTTATGCACTCTACCAACTGGGCTATATCCCCAGCCCTAAACCACTTTCTTTAAAAAAAAAAACCTCAAGAGAATTAACTGGACTAAGGACAATCTGTAAAACAGATATCCAAAAGGCCAAAACATATGACAAAGTATCCATCTTCATTAGTTTTCAGGGAAATTCAAATTAAAAACATGATGTGATAATGCTATACACCTGTAAAAATGAAAGGCCAAAGCGAAAAAGAAAAATTCAAAAGCTGACAAGTATGTAAGCAGTAATCAGAACTCTTATATATTGCTCCCAGAGGTATATACTGATACAAATACTTTAAAAAATGGTGGAGCTGAATACAACTATACCTGATGACTTACCAATTATCCTAAGGATGTGCCTAAAAGTAATATGTAATGCATGTTTTTTTTAATTTTTTTTTGTGTGTGTGTATGCATGTGTGTATACACCAAAATCCATGAATAAGAATATTCTCTGCAGGGCATAGTAGTATACACCTGTAATCCCAAGAGGCTCAAGAGGCTGAGACAGGAGAAGCACAAGTTCAAAGCCAGCCTCAACAACTTAGGGAGGTTGGAAGCAATTTACAAGACCCTGTCTCAAAATTAAATTTAAAAAACAGGCTGGGGATATAGCTCAGTGGTTAAGTACCCCTGGGTTCAATCCCTGGTACAAAAAAAAAAAAAAGTAGAACGAATACATAATGTAATATACATAAAGAATTTTATACAGCAATGAGAATGAATAAACAATTACATACAAAAATATGAACTGGGCACGGTGGCGCATGCCTGTAATTCTAGCAGCTCGGGAGGCTGAGGCAGGAGGATTGAGAGTTCAAAGCCACCCACAGCAAAAGCAAGGCTCTAAGCAACTTAGTGAGACCCTGTCTCTAAATAAAATACAAAACAGGGCTGGGGATGTGGCTCAGTGGTCAAGAACCCTTGGGTTCAATTCCTGGTAACCCCCTTAGCCCCCCCAAAAAAGAATGAACCTAAAAACATAAGTCAGACACACTAGAGTATATATTCCATGTACACACATGTATGTGTACAAAAGTACATTATCCCATGGATATGAAGTTCAAAGCAGGCAAACCAATCAATGGTAAAAGTTAGAACAGTAGTAGACAGAATATAAGAAGAGCCTGGGATGCTGGTAATGTTTCACTTCTTTATCTGAATTCTGGTTACAAAGGCTGTTTCATTTGTGAAAAATTTACCATGCTGTACACTTATGATTTGTGCACCTTTCTGTATGTGTGTTATACTTCAATAAAAAGCTCAAGAAGACATTTCTGCCTGTACAATCAGAAAGTAGGATCAAAGTAAACCCAGAACCACTCTGAGACTGGGAAGTTAGGAAGCATCAAGAGACTTGGTCTTGATGAAGTCAAAGAACAAGTTTAATGGAAGTAAGGAAATAGTAGGAGGAGGTTATGGGTAAAGAATAGAATTTCAAAATTAAAAACCTCAGACAACAGAGTTTCAAAGAATGACAGGCCTAGCAATATTATTTCATGATCTCAGTTCTTAGATCTAGGATGTCTTGGTAATCTCTAACTTTTCATTTTTAAAAATATCTTGGATGTCTTTTTCTTCCAGCCTCCCTTCAAGTTAGTATTAATGAACATTATAGAACACAGGCATCTGCGTATCCTAGAGCAAAGACTTATTTACATTTCTGCTCCTTTCATTTTTTAAACTAATCTTTTTAATACTGTCCTCCCCTATAGTCTTATAATGGTCTACAATTGAAACTATCTTTTCTTTTACTTATCTACCTGCCCAGCTCCCTGGAGGTATAAAGGCTGGCCAATTTCCAATCCCATTTCTCTCTCAAGGACACAGTCATATAGCACTTAATAAGCCCAGCATCTAACACCATGCCCCAAACACACCATGCACCAAATTACACTTTGATAACTGTATTATCTTCTCAGTAAACCACTAATGACAGTATTTATTGTTACTCAGAGATAAGAAGGTGTCCAAGGACAGTTTGTCTTCAGTATGAACTAAAGTCTTATTCATATGAGCATTATTTTCTTTGCCAACATTATATAAAGATGTACAAATAGGGCATTATATACAGTCTTCCAAAATTATTTTCACTTCACACTTGGTAAGATAATTAAAATCAGAATGAGATTAAGACCATGTTAACAAAACTTACTAAATCTTCTCATCTCTAAATGAAAAGATTTCCCTATATTAGAAAGTAATAAATAAAGAACATTTCACTGTAACAGGATACTCTTTCAGGGTCCAATGCCACCTTTGTTAAAAATAAAACTGCTTAAGTCTCAATATAGATCATACAGAACATTTTGAAGTTAAAATAAATTCAAAGTAACAGCCACATCAATCTGATGTAGAAAATAGAAATGGAAGCCATAAAAGATACAATTCACAAAGAAAGTAGTTTACATTCTACGAAGTACTGTCTACAACCCTAAAAGTACAGGTAAAGAAGGGATACAGACAGCTCCAATCCATTCAGAGATACAGTTATCAGTGGGCATTTATGTTGGGGAATAGTTGCGTCCTCATCTTTTGGAAAACAAAACTATAGATCTGAAATAGATTTATACATATAGTCTTTCCCAAATTATAAGCTGAAACCTCTAAGAAAAGTCTTAAGAAAGTTTTTTAAAAGGTCAAAAAGACTGAGCTGAAGAGTTGTTAATAGTACATAACAACAGACATATTGTCACTGACCATGTACTCTTATAAATCCCTTTGATCTGCCAATTCAGTAAAGAATAACACCATTTCAAAGCTAAAAAACTTCCTAATAAACACATTCTTCATAAAATAAATACTAGAACATTTGTGTCCTTCGTGTAGAAGAGTGATAAAGCACACTTTAAGATTGCAAAATGCTCTTTCGTGTTAGAGGATGAGCTATTTGATGATCACCAATAGAGATAACTAATCATTAAGAGTACATAAACAAATCTTAAAAGTAAAATAAATTTAATATTTCAATTCACTTAAGAAAAGAAAAATATGTATTTATATTCATTCATTACAAGCTAATCATGCCCTCTACCACATTGAGTTATAGCCCCAGTCCTAATAAGATATATTTTTTAACTCTGCCAAGTGTTGGACATTGTGCTGGACACAGAAACTAAAGACAAGCAAGATATGGTTTCTGCCCTTAAAAAATTCACAATCTAGATTAGTGCTGTCCAACAGAATTCTCTGCAATGATGGAAATATTCCATACCCATGCCATCTATTAGAGTACAACATGTGACTACTGAACACCTGAAATACGCTTTGTGCAGCTGAGAAATTGAATTTTTACTTAATTGTAAACAATTTAATTTTTAAATTGACACATTTGACTAGCAGCTACTATATTGGGTAGTGTAAATCTAGATACATCAAACTAACCCAAAAGTATTAAAATCAATACTACAAAATAACAGTGATCATTAGTATCTACTTACCTCATTCAGTATGCTTTCCAGTGTTGGAGGAGTATCAACTTGAGGAATATCAAATTCCTTGTCATCAATCTAAATAAAGAAAAAAAAACAATGCTCACATAATGATGCCTTTCCCCTTATCATAGTAAGGGTGTTTTAATTTATTAGAACCATTGTCAATTAAAAAAAACAAACTAAGTACCATGATCAGTCAACTCAGTAATCCATGACAAGAAGGGTAAAATCAAAATGTTTCAAAACTGTCAACTTTCCTATCTATACATTCAGTGACTATCAAGGACATGTATGCACAGACTGCACCATCATGACAGCCTGTTCCAGAAAGCTTTGCTATAGAACTTTTACACCTGCTTTGTGAAACATGATAAAACAACTAATTTCCTAAGTTTAGACATAAGTCATAAGCAACATGCAAAAATGTGACACTATGTTTCTTAGCTATTTCATAAATTATGTGAGAGATGATTAATTCAAGCAACTTGTCATTAAATACAGTGGTAGAGACTCGTTAATATAATATTCAACCAATGGGGGGAAAAAGTTGCTGTGTCAGACAAGAATTCTAAACCTACCACTAGCTCTATGACCTTAAAAAGTCATTTAATATAGCTGCAAATCGGAATCTTTACCTATAAAATGGGTTGTCATGTTGCTGTGAGAACTTTGAAGATCAAATGACGAGAATATCATTCTAACCACTGCAATGGACCACACAAAGAGTCACTGTATCTCATTAAACTATCCACAGACAGATTAAGAATATCTGGGTCATAAAATACTCTCTAACCAACACTTTGATTAAAATCATCACTTGACAAGAGTTAAAATTTTACCAGATCATTTTTGAATTCCAGTTCCTTGTCCAGATCTATGTAAGAGAATTTTGAAAGTGAAGCTTCTAGATTAAAAGACTTATTCAATTCTTCTTCAGTAGTCTTGGCACAAAGGTTCTGTTCCACATTCTCATGGTCTGGTTCATTTTCCATATTTACTTTTTATAAATGTATTCAACCAATCCAAGCAAGTATTCGTCTTCTTTTTGGCTTTAGAGTGCAATGATTTGAATCTCTTTTTTAAAACAAAAAGAAAAGTATCATTTAGATTTGTCAACTGGACATTCCAAAGACTTACTTGGTCAGACCTCACTCAGTCATCTGATTATAGGCAAAGAAAAACTGACACTGAAGTACAGGGTAAAATATGGGGGGGGAGGGGTTCCCACAAGAGCATAAAAAAGGAACAACTAACTCTGATTCAAGGAGCCTGAGAAGTGGTCCACCACCCAAAGTTATGAAACTGGTTACAGTGCCAGTCATGAATTAGTATGGCTGAGATTGATGTGTCTAATAGCATGAAGGTACAATTGTGCCAAGAGCTACAATTAATACCTTCCTCGTGTTCCCAAATCTCAGGGTAATTCTTCATTCCCCTGGAGATAAGGATATAGACCAGCTTTGTGGTTGGCATCCACATGGGGCCACAGATGCCTCAGGGAACTTAGTACAGACACCAAGAACACAGACCTAGTTAGTTAATACAACACTAACATACCTAAGGGTTCGGACATATTACAGGAGACCTCAGGATAAAATAACTACACATTCTACCAGAGGTTTCTATAAAGAAAGACAGTCATAGAGAAACATGGACTTTTTCAGGAAAAAATAAAATACTAAAGAAAACTAGACATGCTTACCTTTTTTAAATATTTCACAGCTCTAAACAACAGAACCCTATGATCTAGCAAAAACACAGATAATTTGGTATACTTGCAAGATTATCATTTCTGAAAACTAAAAATGTATTTTAAAATCTGTATATAAGTTTAATAATTTAATATTAAATATTCTTTTCAATGTTTTGAGGTAGTATTGCAATTGGGCTATGAGACTTAATTTTTTTTAATCCACTTAGTTGTGCCAATTTAGAATTAAATAAAAATATGAAAACAGAAACAAGATTAGAGTAATAATGATAATAAAAATAAAGGTTATTTTGTTTCTTAATCTAGGTGTTTTCTTTTTTTTAGTATTTATTTTTTAGCTGTAGTTGGATACAATATATTTAATTAATTAATGTGTGTGTGTGTGTGTGTGTGTGTGTGTTTATTTTTTTTAATGTGGTGCTGAGGATTGAACCCAGGGCCTCATCCATGCTAGGGGAGCACTGTACCACTGAGCCACAACCCCAGCCCTTAATCTAGGTGTTTTCCACAGTACAGTATTCTCCCCTTATCCAGTTTTACAGTCTGTGGTTTTAGTTATTTATAGTCAACTTTGATTTGAAAACATTAGATGGAAATTTTTCAGAAATAAAGAATTCATGGCTGGGAGCGGTGGCGCATGCCTGTAATGCTAGTGGCTTGGGAAACTGAGGCAAGAGCATCACAAGTTCAAAGTTAGCCTTAGCAACACTGAGGTGCTAAGCAACTCAGTGAGACCCTGTCTCTAAATAAAATACAAAATAGGGCTGGGGATGTGGCTCAGTGGTTGAGTGCCCCTGAGTTCAATCCCCAGTTAAAAAAAAAAAATAGTAAGTTTTTAAATTGCTTGCTGTCTGGATAGTGCAATAAAAACCCCCGCACCATCTTGACCTATCCCACTGAGAATGTGACTCATTCCTTTGTTCAGTGTATCCACAGTACATACACTACTCACCTGTCAGTTACTTAGTACCTGTCTTGGTTATCAGATCAACTATCACAGAATTGCAATGCTTTATTAAAGGAACCATATTTTACTTAATAATGGCCCCAAAGAACAAGAGTGGTGATGCTGGCAACCTGAATATGCCAAAGAGAAGCCATTAGTTGTGTCCTTTAAGTAAAGATAAAAGTTATCGATATAATAAGGAACAACAACAACAAATACGCTAAGGTCACTAAGAACTACAGTAATAACTTATCTTCTATCTATGACAGTGCAAAGAAGGAAAAAGAAATCTGTAGTAGTTTTGCTATTGCACCTTAAACAACAAAGCTTATCACCATAATGTGTGATAATTGCTTCATCATTCAACTCATGTCATCTCATCATACAGGCATTGTACCATATCATATCATCACGAGAAGGATGAGTAGAGTAAAATAAGATATTTTGAGAACAAGAGACTACATTCATATAACTTTATCACAGCATATTATTATAGTTGTTATCTTTTATTATTAGTTGTTATTAATCTTACTGTGCCTAGTTATAAATTAAACTTTATCATATGTTTGTATATACAATTGACTCTCCATATCTATAGGGTTTGCATCCATGGATTCAACCAACCACAGATCAAATATGTAAATTTAAAAAATCTGCTTCTGTCTTGCCATCATTCCTTTAACAATATAACAACTATTTACATAGAATTTACATTTTAATAAGCATTATAACTGACCTAGAGATGACTTAAGTATACAAGAGGATGTGTGTAGGTTATTTGCAAATACTGCATTATTTTATATAAGGGACCCCTGTGTCTACAGATTTTGGTATCAGTTAGCTGGGGGATCCTGGAATCAGTCCCCCATGAACACTGAGGGATCAGTGTACATAGTTCAATACTCTCCACAATTTCTGGCATCAAGCGGGGATCTTGGAAGGTATCCCCCAAGGATTGGGGGGGGGGGGGTGGTACAACCAGCATATCTCAGTGCAAAACTTCTTCAAACTACACACTGCACTTGGGGGTATACTCACCATTACTACCACTAACCCTTAAACCCTTAGCCCCACAGTGTACCCTTCATAGGGTTCATTATTCCTTAAAGTTAAAAAAAAAAGGACTGGCAACAACCCAGCGATTGAGATAACTTAATATTTTATAGTTAATGACGGGCTGGGAATGTAGCTCATCAGTGGCAGTGTACTCGCTTAGCATGTGCAAAGCCCTGATTCAATCCCTAGCACTGTGAAAAATATAAAATAAAAGCTAAATAAGATTAGTTGCTTTTAAGTAACGTGCCCCAAACTCACTAATAATTTTATCTAATGAGGTTCATTGTTTTAGCACCTATAACTTTTTAGTTGTTTTTAAGTAACGTGCCCCAAACTCACTAATAATTTTATCTAATGAGGTTCATTGTTTTAGCACCTATAACTTCCCTTTTTTAATGTTTCATTTTTATCATATTAAAAGAAATTAATAACTACCATGTAGAAATATGTAGATTCTTGAAAACTGATATTTCAAGAGCTGAAGCTAACTTTTCTAGTACCAAATGTATACTAATTTCTTTGACATGGTTCAGAAAATAAACTAATGCTCTGTCCTACAAAGCACATGCCATCAATACATTCCTAGAAGACGTAACTGAGGGTACTGTGTATCTGGCAACATTTAAAAGTTATCTTTTCTATATCAAGTACTAAATGTACTGTTCCTTAGCAAAGAACCAAGGGAGATAGCAGTATTAATGTGTATATGCCTTTCTTAAAGAAGACTGAATTGGTTCATGACAAATTACTTTTTGATAGTCCCATTAAGCAAAACAGCTATAATTATTCAAGAACTATTCACAAACATATATAATTCACAGTCAGTGGCTCTCAAGGACAGTTATTAAAAGTTTTATTCTTCTACAGTTCTTTAAGGAAATGAGCATAAAGAAAAAAACTTTTATTTAAATAATTTAATAATTTAAAATGCTTAATGCTTCACATTTATCTTTCAAAGTAACTCAGAAATGAAAACAATATTTTTCTGGTTCTTTTCATTTCCTTTCTGAAGTTAAGACATTTTAAGACCAAATAACAATTCAGCATGTATGAACACTAAAATCCCTTGAAGTATCAAGAAATCAAGCATTCCCTGAAGAAAGAAAGAATATCATTCTGTCACAGGATGTCTACTCCATTCCCAACTTTACCTCACTGAGCTCCTTTTACTTATGTTACAACAAAGAGCAAAGAACACAATCCAAACAGTCCACTAAAACCAGGTTTGAATCTAGACTTTACCAGCTCCGATCAGTGATCTTGGTCAATTTGGCTACCCTTTCCGAATCCCTTTATTCCTACATCTGTGAAATGGAACAAGTGTGGAAATTGGTGTTGTCTGCTCAGAACAGCACCTCATCTCCTGGAAAAGGAGATGAGGTGCTGTTCTTAAACTATACACTTTATGTGTAGGCTCCAGTCAAAACTCCCCTAGTAAAAGGAAGAATGTGATACAGACAGAGTCCTTCATCAGCATTCACTAAAATGGAACTGAAAAGGAAGAACAATTTCCATGGTTCTCTAAACTGAGCAGCCCCTAGTTGCCCACCCAACACTCTTGTGTTAAAAAAAGAAGTCACTAATCGAACACCTATCAACTACACACCTACAAAGCATCTATCACTGGAGGCCCACTTCTACTGACAGAATTTATATTCTAGGTACAGATTCCCTAGAATGAAATCAATATTTTAAAAGAGAAAAGGAGGAAAGAGAATCCTGACATTACTCAAGACCCAGATTCTAGTCTTCCAAGAAGTTAGCTCTACTCATAGGCTTCTGGCAATTTGGTTACATAAATCTACATACTCTCCTCTACCACACTTTTTTTTTTCTTTTTACTTTTGGTCACAACTCAAAGAGTCCTCACTCTGAGGAATACAGCTACCTATCTTGCAGTGCTACCATGATGAATGAGTGATATAATGACTGTAAAGCATTTAGAATAATACCTGGCCACACAATAATTTTCAAGAAACATTAGCTATTATCATTTACAATTTCCTCAAGATGTCCAAATTCTTCTAAAGTTAAAGACTCAAAACAAGATCAAGTATTTCTGTAAAGGTCTAACCAAAAGTGCTAAGTGTATCCTACAGATTCTTCTGTCACATCAGCAATTTCTTCATGAGCTGAATGATGGTTTGCCTAAGACTAGTGTAGTCCCCAGCAAAGTCATCAAAGACACTTAATAAAAACCTTTAATTGTGATATTGAGAAGTGTTTTATACTGCTAACTCATTCTAAATCCACATTTTGGTCTTTTTTCACATCAACACTGGTCTACACCTTATCACTGAAGTCAACCATATCGTCTTCCTTAGCTCTTCTTTAGTCACTTTTGAGCAGCTATGTCTTTCTTCTTGTTAGCAAATTTTTCTAGCCCAAATAGACCTGAAGTTACCCTATTCAGATTTTTTTTTTAAAGAACAGATCACTAAAGCAGCTTCTGTGAATTTTTCAGAAATTAACTGAGCTATGGCTGCACCTATGGTAGAAAGAATGACAGTGTCGAAAGATGCTAGTCCTAGTTCCTTGGGCCTGTGAATATGTTACTTTACATGGCAAAAGGGATTTTGCAAGTGTGATTAAATTAGGACTTTGAGATGAAGAGATTATTGTGAAATATTCATGTGGGGGGCCGAACATAATCATATAGTACTTAAGAGTAGAAGACGGAGAATGAAGAGTGTCACAGAGCCTGAGAAAGTAATGTATCAAGAGAAGCAAGGTCAGCTTCTGCTATATGGCAGGCTTTGAGGGTGCCAAGAACCAAAGAACATAGGCAACCTCTAGAAACTGCAAAAAAAAAAAAAAAAAAAAAAGGAAATGAACTCTAGAGCCTCCCAAAGGACCAAAGCCCTGCTCCAACACCTTGACTTTTGTGAGACAGGTATCAGCCAGACATGAACTACAAAACCATAATATAATAAATCTGTGTTGTTTTAAGCCACTAAATTTGTGCAATTTGTTATGGCAATAATAGGAAATGAATATGCAAACTTCAATTAATTTGTTTTTGACCACATCTCCAACATTCTGAAATACTAACCCCTCCTTTATCAGTTGGTGTTGCACTCATACATATTGAGCAAGCTCTTCATTCCAACATACAGACCAATGATGAAATGCTTAATAAATGATGCTTAATATAACACATTTGATGCAGATGCTACTTCAGATATCACTTAAGAACTGTTTCAGTACAAAGGTTGACATTGAACTACTCATCTCTTCCTGTTGAGATGGAATTCTACAACGAGTTCTTCACCCAATCACCAGACGATCCAATGTTTTTAAGGTTAAGGGAATGCCATACTACACAAGACATGCAGACAACACAATAGCTTACATAACTATTTTTTAGTCTCTCCTAGAATGAAAACAGATTAATCTAATAGGAAATGTATGCCATGGAATCATTATTACCAAGGATGCAGTTAAACTAATAATAGTCCAGACTTAAGATTATCTGACATCCTAATAATTCCCAAGGTTATTTCCTCTGAATTAATAGGGTAATTCCCAACTAATTAATAATAAAGGACCATTAAAAAGACATGTCCCATATAAACAGTAATGACCCCATTATAACACTAGCTGACTGAGTAAGAATTCTAGAATGTGACCTATAATGGACTAGGTCAATATGGAACTCTGGCCAGTTTTTTACACTGACAAACATTCCCAACTGTTCTCAAGTTCCAGGATCCTGTTTAACATTCTGACATTCTTTTCCTTCTAAACATGTCCTTATAAGATAATTTTCATATCACAGGGAAATCAGATTTTTAAAAATTTACTACATTGTGACAGAAAGATATCATGAAAATATAATATGGAAACAATGTAACATGTTAGTTTCATTTTTTTAAAGATCCCCGGTGCCTACAGGATAAAATTCTAAATTCTGAGATTATGATTCCAGACATCTGACCTCTCTTCTTCCTCCTTCCTTCACAACTAGTTACATGCAGTCGGAATCCTTCATGAACTGCTCCCACTTTCCTTCCATGTCATCTTAAGCCGATTCACCTGCTCTTTCCTTTTCCTCTACATTTGTCTAAGTTCCTTCATTCCTTGTGGGCACTGTTCAGATGGGACTTGCCAATCACTTCTTCCTTTCCTGACCATAGCCCAATCCAGAAGGCATGTCTTTTTGTTGTTGTTGTTGTTTAGGGCTGTTGGTACTAGGGACTAAACCCAGGAATGCTTTATCCCTGAGATGAATCCCCAGCCTTTTTATTTTTATTTTGAGACAGGGTCTCACCAATTTGTGAGGCTAGCCTTGAAACTGTGATCCTCCTGCCTCAGTATTTCTAGTTGGGATTAATGGTGTGCACCACCACACCTGGCTAAGCATGTCTTCTTCAAAACTGGCTTGATGCTTTCTTCATGAAAACATGATATGGAAACAATGTAATATGTTAGCTTCCTTTCTGGCCTTCCTAATCCAAGTATTTCTCTTCTAATTCTTTGGTTTGCTTGTGGTTGGTTTGTGAAGAAAAGAATACAATACAGAGTTAACTTCTATTAGGTTTCTACTTTCTCAATTTGATTTGTTAGTTGATTTACCATATGACTATATCTTTTCTCCCCAACTATGCAATAAAAATGGGGATGTAGTTCCACATCACTGAGTTCACTAACTTGTATTCTATGTAGAATTTTTAAAATTGCTTACTAACACAGAATTGGGAGACAGGAATAACACCTGTGTTACAAATTAAACATGAGTTTTATTACCTGTAATTGTTAAGCTTCAGAGGACATTATTTGACTCATAGTATATAGGAATCTGTGTCATAATAAGCCAAATTACAACTGAGTTCTACTTTTCTGTAATCAAGCTTGTCAACCACTACAGGTCATATTTACCAGCTAAAAATCTATTTCCTTGGGGCTGGGGTTGTGGCTCTGCAGTACAGCGCTCGCCTCCCATGTACGAGACTCTGAGTTCAATCCTCAGCACCAAGAAAAATAAATAAGTGAAATAAAGGTATTGTGTCCAACTACAACTAAAAGATAAAAAATATTAAAATAAAAATAAAATTCTGTTTCTTAAATAAATAAATCTGTGGTGTTGTTTGACCAGACTCCCTGTTAATATGTACTCAACACATTCTTCTCTTCTATCCTGGTTATCACATTACATAATTTCTTTATTGTCCGAACCACCACTACCACCACCACCACCCTACTAGCATATAGGAAGTGAAGACCAGATCTGCCATGTTCACCACCATATTCCCAGTGCCTAATTACATGGGAACTCATCAACTGATCTATTCATCCAACCTCCTCTCCCTATGAAAACAGCCCCGCAACACTGGCTTCCAGAGCCTCAACAGAAGTTCTGATTATTTGGTATTTGTTATAAGATATATTAATCACTCTACTCCAACAAACCTCCACCTGCACAAGTTCCATTGTTTTGCATCTAGAAGAGCTTGTTTGTTTTTAGATCCCTAAGAATCATTTTGTGTGTGTGGAGGGGGATAATCAGGATTGAACCAAAGGGTACTTAAACACTGAACCATATCCTCATTCTGTTTTTGTTTGTTTGTTTGTTTTTAATTTTGAGAAAAAGTCTCATTAAGTTGCCGAGGTTGGCTTTGAACTTACACAATCCTCCTGCCTCAGGCTCCCAAGCCGCAGGGATTACAGGCATGTGCCACTACCCAGCTAAAAATAATTTTTTTTTTAATGATCACTTAGCACATGTATAGTATGCCACAAACTCAATAATCTTAAATATTTCATGTTCTTTCACATTAATTTAGCTCATACATGAAAGCAGTAGAAATGTATCACACATCTGTTCAATTTATGGGAATTCAACTATTATCTTCAGTAAGGAGAGAGAGAAATAGAAAACAAGAAAAAAATGATTCACAAAGAGTCAGGTACTTCCACTTAGTAACTGTATGCTTCATAGTAACTATAAAAAAGGAGGTGGACATCTGCAGTCCTTTTGGTCAGTCTGTTTCTGCATGCCTCATACACAAGCAATCTACTTTATCTGTTTTTAAAATAATAAAAACAGGGGCTGGGGTTGTGGCTCAATGACAGAGCGCTGACCTAGCACATGTGACGTGCTGGGTTCAATCCTCAGCACCACATAAAAATAAATAAATAAACTACAACTAAAAATATATAAAAAACATAATAAAAACAGCATGCTACTCCAATGTGGAGCAAACACTGGCTGTGTCAGACTTCCTGAGAAGTCATATTTTAGTCTCTGATATGACTACTTTTCAGGGCACTTTGAGGGCACTGAATTTTCCAAGATATTTTTCAGGAGTACTTTGTGCATATCAATTTTCATCTTACCCAGGAACTTCAAAAATAGACTGTGTTAGATGCAATGGCACTATAGATTGGGATAAGTTGTTTCCATGGTCCTAAAGTTTCTTCCCATTAGGTAACAATAGCCCAAAGTGCATACAGCTGTCACTAAGAAAAAGTCTATGAAAAACTGTTTCTTTTCCTCCTCTCTTGGAAAATTGTTTAAAAGAAAAGAGTGGGGGCTGGGGATACAGCTCAGTGGTAAAGTGCTTGCCTACGTGCCCAAGGCCCTGGGTTCAATCCCCAGCATCACCAAAAAATAAAATTAAATTAAAATTTTTAAAAAAAGAAAGAAAAGAGTAGTCATTTAAAACTTAGAAAGTATATAAAGAATAATACATGTTAAAAAGAAAAGTGGAAGGAAGGAATGGTACCTGAGATCTTCTCATACACAGTGCTAAATTAAGCTAGTACTACCAAATGGCAGACATAAACAACCCACAGTAGCATCCATTCTAGAAAAAAAAAGATCTGATTCCCTATCACAATGTACAGAATAAAAAGGCTATAAATATTTACATTAAGTCCAAGTACTAACATTATGTATCAATTTCATATCAACATGTGTATGAGGTGATGAGTGAAATTAATACAAGAGAAAAAAATGACTTTTTTTCCAGCTTCTAATAAGTCCCTATTATAAGAATCTTCCTTCAAAGATCCATCCCAATCCCAAAGGTCTCCTCCTACAAATCATAAAAGGCTTGTGTAAGCTTACTTATATTCCCTTTTCTTCTACACAAAACTAGTGTTTGTGAATTATCTGTTAAATGTTCAAAAGACAGGATTCCATACAAGTTACAGGCTGAGTAGATTGGTGGCCTTCTTTATTAATCCTCAATTAGTTAAATTATCATCTCAATTTCTCTTGGGTAGATGTCAGGAAGAATGTAGTCACAAAATTTATTCTTCTTTTGTGGGCAGAGGGGAGGTAAAGGCAAGAAGAAACTTCTTGCTGAAATGCAGAGGGAAAAACAAAGGTTAAAATATCCTAGCACCTTTACCACCATTCCTTTGGGAAGGTGCTCCTGCTCTACTCCAACCATGTGATTTTGATGGTGCTGCCAATGAAATATCCTATCAGCGTTAGCCAGAAGAGCAGGCATATGATATTTTCAAGTCCACTCAGGCCAATCAGGGTCCTTCCTTGGAATCTGTAAACACTGAAGGCAGTTTTCTCTCTAGGGCACACAGCTTGGATGATGTGACACTGGAGGTGTCTGGAGTCCATCTTTCATGCGCTTACGTAATTGAATAGAATGAAACTTGCAATTAGAGAAGCAGAGATGGGGACTGAGGAGTTAGATATCCTCTTTTGGAGAGGAAGAGACACAGAAGAACATCATTTAGTGATTTAGTGAAATCCTAGCCCTACCCTGGTTTCTGAGCCAATAAATCTTTTTGTTTAAGCTCCTTTGAATTGAGTTTCTGTCACTAGTAACAGGAAAAGCCTTAACTTGAAAAGTGTGATTGCTACCAGAGTAAAATCTAACAAATTCATAACAGTGAAAAATCCCAGGCAAATCTATAGTTTTTGACTAAAACACAGAATGCACTTTTATCATGTCTATATAGAGTGATGACAATTCAAACATTAATTCAGGTCTCAGTTCAGAATGGAGCAGTTTGATCTTAAAAATATGTACAGATAACACCTGAAACTGTAGATCAAAAAAAAAAAAGATGCCATCTAAACTTTTTGAAACCTAAAAATAGATCAAAAGTTTTATTAAGTTCAAAAGGCTTTACTTTCACACATAAAATTCACATTTGGTGTCATATGGTTGAAATGTCTATGGAACAGTGGGATACAGCTAAGAATCACAAGATACCCCAATATTCTGGAAGACAGAAAAAATTAATCTGCTGCTGATGGTCCAGATACAAAGAAAACAGAAACAAACGTCAACATACTATTGTTCAGTAGATCTGCAAAGAATTATCTCATATATAACTATGTATCTTTGATCATATGAAACCCAATAGTGTAAATGAAAATTTTCCCATTTACCTTTACTGTACATTCTATGGGACAGGCCAGTTATTGCCAGAAGATTCAGTACCTACTCTGCTTAAATCTAACATAAGCAAACCCATGTCTTATAAGCACACATACACACACAAACACACACACACACATCCCTCAGATGTAGTTATCTCACAAACACAGACATCTAGAATACAGTAACACCACAGCTAACATCTATGCTTACTCTCCTTGTTGGTTTGGTTGGGGACGGAGTATGGTAGAATGGGCAGTGTAGAAGACACAAGCTTTTCTGTGCATTCTAAAACTACTCTAGGGAGTGGAAGGGACCAAAGGGGCCTGCTAATTTAGAGAAGTCTTCCCATAATCCAAAGCCATGTCTACCCCATCCCATCCTACCCTCCTCATTTGGTACACCCAAACATTTTGGGGTTTCCTTCTTGTAAGTTAAAAGTACCAGAGATAGAACTTCCTGGAGGACTAGAAAAGGCATAGCGGTGGCTTCTACTTTAGGGATCCACCTTTCAACCCGCTGTGCTCACTCTGTGACACACCTTGCTGGTACAGACAGAGTTGGAACCAGCCTCACAAGAGCGCACCGCAATCCTGTAAGGCAGGAACCTCCACTGCGGTAGGCGGGCTGCACACCGCCGGAGGAAGAGGGTGGAAGGGTCACCCACCACGTAAAGTCTCACAGTCGGGGGAGTGGTTGCGCCTGCCCCATAGCCTCCATTTGTTTGGACCAACCAGTGGAAACTTGACTGCCCCGGTTCCAGGCCAAACACAAGACACGCCCCTCCGCCCCAGAGTCAACCTGCCTGGCCGGTGGCCCCAGTCCAGTTAGCCCATCAGGGGCTGCCCTGTCAGCTCCTGAGGCCGCGCCACTGCCGCGAGGAGGGGAAGACCCGGGCTCAGCGACCTGGCACGTGCGCTGTCCTCCCACCCGCGATACAACCGGTCTCTGGGTCCCCTCCTGATGGCCGGCTCTCAAGAGATTAGTTACCTGAGCTTGAAGCCATTCCGGCCCAGGACTCCAGACTCACGTGACCCCGCCCCCTGCTCTAGCCTCAAGCATGCGCAGTACTCTACCATCGGTGGCCACGCTTCCGCTTACCTCCTCTCGGCGCGCTTTCTCCTGGGCGGTCCGAGAGCCTAAACCACGCCCCTATTTAAAGGGCTAGAGATACACTGTCTGGGGCTAAGGACTCAATGAATGATAACGTCAGAGGAGCGCAGATCATCGACCTTGAGACTAGCCCCTGCACCAGCAGAAATGACTCACTTGAAGGCACAATTATTAGCAGTTTTTAGCAATAAAATATTTTTTAATTGAGGCACGTACGTTGTTTTTTCAGACAATACTATTGCACACTTGCTAGACTCCAGAATAGTGTAGATTATATACGCCCTGGGAAACTAAGTACCACTCCTTGAGAAAGAAAATCTCTTCCAACCCTAGGTCACTGTTTTAGTCAGCTTTTTCACAGATGTGCCTAAAGGTCCCGAACAGAAAAACTGTAAAGGAGGCAAGGTTTATTTAGGGGATCGTGGTTTTAGAGGTCTTAGGCCATAAAAGGCCGCCTCCATTCCTAGAGGTTCGAGGTGAGGCAGAAAATCATGGCGGGAGAGTGTGGTGGAGGAAAGCAGCTCACAAGATCATCAGGAAACAGAGAGGAATGTCTCCAGGTGCCAGATACAAATATATACCCCAAAGCCACGCCCAATTCCCCACCTCCTCCAGCCACACCCTCCCACTTCAGTTACCAGTTAATCCCTAAAAGGGGATTAATTCACTGACTGGGTTAAGATTCTCAAAACCCAATCATTTCTCCTCTGAACCTTGCATTGTTTCACACGTGAATTTTTGGAAGACACCTTTCATCTAAACCATGACAGTGAGTTCACTTGGTCTTCTGGAAGCTACCCTACCTTCAGCCAGCTCAGAAAGGATAGCTGATTCACACTGACTTTGGGGTTTTGCAGCTAGTAAGGAAAAAAAAATTATTTAATTTTTGAAGATGAACACTGAATTGCCAATTTTTTACTTTGCCACTAAAGATAGTAATTACGCATACTAAAGACTATTATTTTCTAATTTATCAACATTGCTCTGCAAAAAAATGCATCATAAAATCAAAAATATAGAAGGAACACACTCCCAAATAAAGGAGACATCTTTAAAATGTTTATTTATTTCTATTATTACTACAGAAGAAAGATGAAAGCTTTTAGGACAGACTGGTTTTTACAGTCATCACTGTAAATAACATTGACCCCGAGGACAAAGATCTTGCTCCTGCTGGGTTTATGGTCAAGAAATTAGAAGAAAAAAGCATGCTACTAGAAGGAGATACAGAAAGAAAATATTCAGTTTGGCAGAGATGTGTTGAGCAATGACCTGGCTACATTTCTGGGCCTTCGGAGGACCCAGAAATGGGAGAGACACAGCCCTGTCCTCCAGATGCTCTTGATCTAAGATCTCCATATACAGGCATCATGACAACACCAACACAGGCTGATTATAGTGACATAAAGAGAGGTATGGGAGCATCATTTTAGGGTCAGAGATGAGGGGAAGTAGTCGACCACTTCAGGAAGAAGGTGGAATACATGTGGGCCTTGAAGGACTTCAGTAGGCAGAGAACAGGGAGAATGCCTAACTGAGGCAACAGTGGGGTCAATGGCAATCCAGAACGAGTTTGGGGACTAGTTGCTGTCCCAATGTGACCATTGTATGTATGGTCAATAGTTTTCAAATTTCTTTAATCATCACCTCCAGTAAGAAATACATTTCAGTCATGACCACTTACGTGTATATATACACACAGTGTTTGTGTATGTATGTGTGATAGAAGGCTGTCTAGCATTTGGTAGACCAGAATCCCTGTTAACAGAGAACTATTGAAAGTATTGAACAGAAAGGAAATTGGCAGAAATTAAGGAAACAGGGCTATAGGGGGAGAGATGAGAAATTTTCTAACTTCTCCTTTCCCCCAGTGCTGGGGATCAAACCCAGGGCCTCACACATACTAGGCAAGAACTCTACCACTATTCCACATCCTCAGCTCTAACTCATCTTTCTGAAATATCTCTATGGCAATCACAAAATGATAGTGGGTACTTCTAGAAAGCAAACCTAGGATTTATGGCTGATGTAGAGAAGAACATTTCGATTCACAATAAGAAAGGTTTTAGAAGAGTTTAAGCTGCCTCTGAGACCCCTCCAAAGCAACATCCCTTGTATGTACCCCTGTTTATGGAGGGAAGGTCAAATGCTATTCTTCCTAGGGCTGATGAATTTGAAAAATAAAAATATTTAATGCTTATTATGGAAAACTTGGAAAATTTAGGAAACACTTTAAAATAAAGTATAAACTACTCATATTCCAAAAAACGGTACTTACTATTTTGGCCTATTTTTCTTGAATCTTTTTCTTTTTATATTTTCTTTTTTTCCTTAGTTGTTGATAGATCTTTATTATTTATTTATTTATACGTGGTGCTGAGAATCAAACCCAGTGCCTCATATATGCCAGGCAAGTGTGCTACTGCTGAACCACAGTCCCAGCCCTATATTTTCATTTTTGACATACTAGAACCGCATAAAATATACAGTTAACTGTCTATATCCTACTTTTTCCCCAATGCTATATCTTATTATGACAGGTGTTATGTCAACTGTCATTAAAATTGCTCACAAATATTATTTGTAATAGTTACATAATTATTGATTATATATAGTACTGCTTATTAACAATGCACTTGGCTACCCAAGAGCTCTAATGAAGATATACAATGAGAGTAATTTTGTTTTCATGCCTGCTAACACACCATTCATTCTTCATTCCATGGATCAAGGGATAATTTCAACCTTTAAGTCTTAATATTTAAGAAATACATCTTGTGGAGCTGGGGATGTAGCTCAGCAGCAGAGTATTTATCTAGCCTGCATGAAGTTTTGGGATTGATCCCCAGCACTGGAAAAAAAAATTCATAAAACTATAGCTACCATAGGAAGTGTTTCCTCTGATAGATTTCTGCAAAGTAGATTAGAAACCTCTGGAAAGGATGTTCCATACTAATGCTAATGAAACTATTCATGACCCATGGAAGAAAGTCAAAACACCAAACTTTACCGGAGTTTGGAAGAATTTAATTCTAATCTCTAAGGTGACTTTATGGAATTCAAGATTTCACTCTAGGAAGTAACTATAGATGCAGTTGAAACAGCAAGAGAACTAGATTTAGAAGTGAATCCTGAAGATGTGACTGAATTGCTGCAATCTCACGATAAGACTTGAATGGGTAAGGAGTTTCTTCTTATGGATGAGCAAAGAAAATTATTTTTTGAGATGGAATCTACCCCCTGGTGAAGATGTTATGAACATTCTTGAAATAACAAAGGATTTAGAATATTACATAAATTTAGTTGAAAAGCAGCAGCAGAGTTTGAGAAAATTGATTCCAATTTTGAAAGAAGTTCTACTGTGAGTAAAAAACTGTCAAACAGCATCACATGCTACAAAAAAAAAAATCTTTTGTGAAAGTAATTGATGCAGCAAATTTGCTTGTCTTATTTTAAGAAATTGCCATAGCCAGCCCAACCTTCAGCAGCCACTGCCCTGATTAGTCAGTACCATCAACACTGAGGCGAGACCCTCCACCAGCAAAACCTCACTAAAGGCTCAGATGATCAGTAGCAGTTTTGTGTTTGTTTTGTGGTACTGGATTTTGAACCCAGGGGTGCTCTACCACTGGGCTACATCCTCAGCCCTTTTTATTTTATTTTGAAACAGGGGCTCACTAAGTTGCCCATGGTGGCTTCAAACTTACCATCCTCCTGCCTCAGCTTCTCAAGTTGCTGGGATTACAGGTGTATGCCACTGTGCACAGCTGATCACTAGCAGTTTTTAGCAATAAAACATTTTTAATTAAGATAGGTACTTTGTTTTTTCAGATATAATGCTACTGTACACTTTTATTAAAAGACTAAAGAATAATGTAAACACAACTTTTATATGCACTGAGAAACCAAAAAAAAAAAAAAAGTATGTGACTCACTCTATTGTGATATTTGCTTGATTGCCTGGTCTGGAATTGAACCCACAATATCTCTGAAGTGTGCCTGTACTTTAATTCATTTCATTATTCCACTATTTTTGGACATTTGCCTGGCAGGGGTGGGGGGGTCTTATTTCTCAGTGTTAACAGAACATTGGCATGAATTTTCTTATACAGAAATCTTGCCTACATTTTAAAATTATTTCCTTAGGATGGAAACCTGTGCAATTACTGATTCAAAAACCTTTGAAATCTCTTAAGTCTGCCAAATTGCTTTCCAGAAAGGTCAGGGCAGTTTTCATTCTCACAAGAAGTGCTCAAAGGTGCCCATCACACATATCCACCAGCATTTATTTTATCTTTTAAAAAAGCTTTGCCAATTTGGTAGATGAAATGGCCTCTTGTTTTAATTTGCATTGGATTACTAGTGGGGTGGAATATCTATAAATTTATCCATCCTTTATAGTTACTCTGAAAATGCAGTTTCACTACCTACATTTGGATTTGTGATTGGCAAATAGTACTGAGTGAATTGTTGCAGTCTTAAGAGAAATAAAACAGGGAAGGATGTTTAAAATAAATGATGTGTTTACACCAAGCTATAACCAAATTGTATTGTGGTGTATTAAACTAACAATAGTTAGTGGGAGAATTAAGCCATCACATAGTATGTGATTAAATATATCTAGGCTATTGCAATCAGGATAATATTCATTCTGTGAGGGGTGATTTGGTTTCATCAAAATATCATTCCTCATGTTAAACCAATATGGTAGGTTTGAATTTCATCAGTTAGTAGTTTTATTTGTATTACAAATACATACAAATTTGATTTTGTTTCCTAGATGCATAAAATCCATAATAATAAAGAGTCCTTTCTTTATATATGTGCAGGTATACACATACACACACACACACACACACACACACACGTGATAATCAGTTTTCCATTACTGTGACAAAATACCTAAGAAAATCAACTTAAAGGATGAAAGACTTATTGTGGCTCACAGTGTCAGAGTTTCAGTCCATGGTCATTTGGCTCTGTTGTTTCTGGGACTGTGGTGAGGCAGAACATGTCAGGGAGCATGTGTTGGAGCTATGCTGCTTTCCTCACCTCACGGCAGTCAGAAAGCAGAGAGTGAGAGGACACACTTCCCAGTGACCTACTTCCTTCAACTAGGCCCCACCTCCTAAAATTTCCACCACCTCCCTATATCCATCAAGCTTTGAATCCATCAAGGATAAATCCACTGATGAGATCACAGCCCTCATGATCTAGTCAATTCCCCAAAGCCCCACCTCTGGACATGATTGCATTAGGGATTGAGCTTTCAACATATAAACTTTGGGGGGACATTTGAAATTCAAACCATAATAAGATACATACGAATGTGTGCAACCTTACAAAAAATAATATAAGCCAACTCTAGCGATCTGTGAGAATCTTTTTGCCTTATAAGGAATTTGAACAATATTCAAGTTTAAGGAGCATTGTTATAGGAAACATCTTAAATTCTCATTTGTAATTCCTCCAAAAAGGCATTAGAGAGTGGGGTTTAAAAAAAAAAAGGTAAAAATGATGTCAGTTCCTAGACTGGTATTTTTCTATATAGAATATTGTTGTGATTTTCTTCCTTTGGAAAAAGTACCAAAAGCTGTACTGTTTAGGTCTCAGAGATTATGTTTTGGCTTAAAATGTAAGGTCAGAGAATGTTTGGATTTATTGAATTTATCTCTTTAAGTAAAGCAAAGAAGTTAAGCAGATAGTGATTAAACAAGAGTGAAGTGGTGTTGGGAGAAGTGAAGCTGATGAGAAAAAAGCCCCATGTACCATATGACCACCTGGGCACATGGGATTCAGTGAGGTCTGGCCTGCCCTGATGAACAGGAGAAGGGGAGCACCACTCTAGGGTATCTGCAGCTGGATGATGTCCTGACTCCCAACAATACTCCTCCAGCTCTCCAAAGACAAAAAGAATGGAGACCACCCTTCAAACATTGTTACTAATTTAGTATCTAGAATCAGCAACATATCCTGAAGAAAAAAGTCTATGCCTGAGAAAAAGGGCCAGATAATTGAAGATAGGTGGTTGTATTCTTTTTTCCTTTGCTCACAATCATAACATAAACTGACCTCTAGTCCTTTTTTAAAAAGAAATCTGATTGGAACACAGATTTTTAGGGAAACTAAAAACTACTCGGTATGATACTATACTAGCAGATACATGTCACTTGTCAAAACCATAGAATGTACAACTCCAAGAGTGAACCAGGAACTTTGGATGATAATGCCATGTCAATGTAGGTTCACCAACTATCACAAATGTACCACTTTGGAGTGGGATGTTGATAATGGTTGAAATTGTATATGGGCGGGGGGAGCAGGAGATATATGGAAAATCACTACCTTCCTCTCAAATTTGCTCTCAATCTAAAATTGCTCTAAAGTCTTAAGTCTATGGGCTGGGGATGGGGATGTGGCTCAAGTGGTAGCATGCTCGCCTAGCATGTGCAGGGCGCTCGGTTCGATCCTCAACACAACATAAAAATAAAATAAAGATATTGTGTCCACCTAAAACTAAAAAATAAATATTAAAAATTTTTTAAAAACTATAAAGTCTATTGAAATAAGCAAAACCAAAAACTTGGTGTACAGGATTCTTAATTGAATTGAACCTCCAAGTAAACAGAAGACAAGCAAAATTGATTATCCATAGGTTTCTCAAGCTACTCCAGATGTCATTCCCATGTTCTCTCTCCCTGGAATGTTCTTGCTCCAGAAAAACCACGTGGCTCACTCCCTTACGTTCTTTAGGAAATTGCTCAGATGTCCCTGCATTGGTCCAGGAAGTAAATACAAAGAAAATGGATAGGAGTGCTCTCCTCCATCCAGGTCTCATGGATCCAGGTTCTTCCCATCTGGTGACACTTTTATCTAAACACATGGCCTCCAAGTTCTCCAAGGCAGAAGGGAGGGATGAATAAAACTCGTTGGCTGTGAATTGCCTTGGCCTAAAATTGACATGTACCCCTTCTGCTCACAGTCCATTGGCCAGCACCAGCCACCTGGCCCTGATTTATTACAAGGGAGGCCAGGAAGTGCAGAACAGTACACAAGAATATTCTAGGGATCATGAACTGCTTCTTCTTCAGGCATCTTAGTGAAGGGTGGCCCCTGATCACCCTTCCATCTCCCTGCACTCTCTTTCTACAGCTTATTTTTCTCTGTAGAATTTGCTGTCATCCCATATGCTATATCTTTAATTTATCTGTGATGTTTCAGTCTTTCCCATTAGCATATAAGCACCATGAGAGCAGAGATTTGCATCTGTTTTATTTATGGTTACTCCTCCAGTATCTAGGATGCTACTTGGCACACAGTAGGAGCTTCATAAATTTTTATTCAATTAATGAACAAATTCTACAATGGTAGTCTATATTTTTGTGTGGATGAGGTACTACATACACTGACCTGAGAATGTTTCCTAAAGCAGCATTCAAAGAATAAACCCTTCCTTGCAGCATACACAAGAATTTATCAAGTGCTTACTATGTACCAAGCACCAGGCACCATGCTTAGTGCCAGGAACATAGAAATGAGCAAGAAATAGTCTCTGACCCCTAGACAGGAATACAACACTAAAAATGCAATATTTATGAAGATCCATAATAGAAATAAATTATGGGAGCTCAAAAGGCCAAATTCCTCTGACATTTTAGCAAGACTGCAATTTTATATCCAAACATTACTTAAATAGAAACAAAAGGGAGTGAATAGGAGACTCAGAAATCATACATTGCTTCCCAAAGTTATAAATAAAATTAAATCTATATCTATATTTTGGACCATTTTTTAGTCTAGAAAATAGGCTACCTTTGACTTTTCATTCTCCCATAGACTCTAGAACCTTTATCCCACTTCCCTTCAAACTTAGAGTGTGTAGGAGCTGGGGTTGTGGCTCAGTGGTAGAGTGCTCGCCTAGCACATGTGAGGCCCTGGATTCGATCCTAAGTACCACATATAAATAAATAAAATAAAGGTATCGTGTCCAAGTACAACTAAAATAAATATTTTTAAAAATAACTTAAGAGTAAGTAGCAGCCCATGTGCACTATGGCTACTCAACTATTTAAAAGTATTTCTCCTTTTAATACTTTCTTAATTCCTGAAATGCTATCATTTGAAATCTGCTTAGAGAATTCTGTCTTCTAGTCCCACCTCTGCAAGCAAATAAGCATAGTGCTTTTGAAATCAGGACTAGCATCATGGGAGCTCCGGTGAACAACAGGGTGGGAAGGAAAGCTCAGGACTTGGATTAGAGTTATAAGAGAATCTAGGCAGGGACTGTAGAGGATAGGACATTAGACAAGAAAAGAGTAAGTAATATGGAAGCCAGGTGCTGTGGTGCATGCCTGTAATCCCAGCAGCTCGGGAGGCTGAGACAGGAGGATCACGAGTTCAAAGGCAGCCTCAGCAATGGCAAGGCACTAAGCACCTCAGTGAGACCCAGTCTCTAAAAAGAATACAAAATAGGACTGGGGATGTGGCTCAGTAGTCTAGTGCCCCTGAGTTCAATCCCAGTACCCTCCCCACAAAAAAAACACAAAGGATATTAAAGGCAAATTTGGTCTATCTCACTATTTTGCCTGGAGATAGACTTGCTTACATACAAGGACACACATTACCTCTTTAACACAAAAAAGAAAGAATGAGAATCAGTTGAGAATGAGAGAAAATTCAAAATTGTGGTAGCATTCCCCTGTGTAAAGAACAAGACTTCTTTAATTTCATTGTTCCTCCATGTGGAGACTTAATTTCCAAATTTGTCTTATGATCCAAGACATCTGTTAACTCTCACATCCATTTTCCAATTAACAAAGAAGAAAAAAGCACAAAAGCATATTGGTTACCAATTGCTGGGTAACTACTCAAGAATTTAGAGGCTGACAATACTTACTTGCATTATCTTACCATTTCTGTAGGTCAGGAATCCAGGCATGGCTTAACTGGGTCCTCTGGCTCAGAGTTCCTCACAACTCTTGCAACCAAGGTGTTGGCCCAGACTACAGACCTCTCAAGGCTCAAACTGGGAAGGATCTGCTTCCAAGACCATGTGCATTGTTTCTGGCAAGATTCTGTGTGCTGCAGGCTGTTGGACTGAGGACCTCAGCTCCTCACAGGTTGTTGGCCAGAAGCACTCTCAGTTCCTTGTCACATGGGCTTTTCCATAAGGCAGCTCAACAACATAGTAGTTTGCTTCATCCAAGCAAGCAAGAAGAGCCAGCAAGAATGTGAGCAAGACAGAAGTAGTCTTTTATATGCTGGTGTTGGAAGTGACTTCCCATTGTTTTATGTTACATTCTGTTCATTAGAAGCACTAGCTCCAGCTCACACTCAAGGGGTGGGGATTACACGTGGGTATGACTTCCAGGAAGGAGGATATCTGGAAACTGCTTTAGAAGCTACTAGTGAAGAAAGGTATGCCTGCTCCCTTCAAATATGCTTGCTTAAATTGCATATACCAGTCCAGCTTGCTTATCATTAGCCCACATCTAGCTGCAAGGGAGGCTGGAAAGATAGTCTGCATTTTGGGTAGCTATCAGCCCAGCTAAGATATAGACATTCAGTCCTAAAGGAAAACTATAGATCTATGGAGAACAGAAGGCATGGTTGTTCTATGTTTTTCAGGGCCAGTCCCAGACATTGAGGAGGAAAAGAAAAATGGCTGGGTAGAGTCACAGAATCTGAGTTCAAACTATTTCTGCCACATTCTACCCTGAGTAAATAATTTAACCTCACCAAGTCTCATCTGTATGTTCGAACTAAATGAAATTTCCTCTGTGAAGCATCTTGGTAGATTCTCAAGAACTGTCTACTAAGTCTATTTCAGAAGGAACTCAATATCCTGGGGACTTCTAAGTCTGGCTGTGATGGCCAATGAGCTTGCCCTGTGACTTCATGCCACTTACCTAACTTCTGAATCTACCTAGATTCTAGTCAGTAAAAGACAGTCCCAACACTTACCCTACATATTTCATCAGGTTGCTGAAAGAATGATGTGTGTAAACATTTTGATGATTATTTTCAAAATTTGAGATGGCAGACAAATTTGATGTGGCATTAGCGGCCACCAGGTGGCAGTGGGAAGCACTGGGCTTGGGTTATGGCCCATGGCCACCAGATGGTGCTGGCATTCAGCAGATGACACCTGGCTTTTCTGGGAGCCTTTACAAGGAGCCCCAGAAGGGTTCTTGGAGGTGGCTAGTGCTATTCACCATCCCACAGATCAAGGGAGTGAGGCCCTGGGTAGGTTGGAGCTCAGAGTCACCCAGTAGTGAGGGCCAGAACACAGGTCTCCACCTTCTGGTGTAGAGTAGCTTTACCCCTACACTGCAGGGATGCTCTCCTATTTTCTCCATACTTGCACTAGAGACCAAAGGAGTTCATTGTCTTCTTGTTCACAGATTTACCGCATTTTAAAAGCCTGAAAAAGATCCACAAATATCACTCATCTCTTTGACTGTATAGCACCATAATTAAGAACATGGCTTTAAAGGGAGGAAAGACCTCATTTTGTGACTATATTTTAGCCTCTTATTCTGCAAAGTTAGAATAATAGTTTTTGCCTTGTATGTTTGATACAAAGGTTGAGTTAAATGAGATAAAGTATGTGCTCATGATAGATAACATCAATTAGCAATTATGAAGTATCTCAAACTCCTCTAAGCAGTTTACAGGTATTCAGTTCATTTAATTCTCATCATTATCTTATGTGGTATTCATTATTATTAAGTCCATTCTATAGAGGAAGAAACTGAAGCACAGAGAGGTGGTAACTTATCCACAATCACAGCTGGTAACTGGAGGAGCCAGAGCCCATACCTTTGTCCACACTTATTTCTAATTGCTCAACAGAGAGTAAATGCCCAATAAATGACAGATAGGGACCCATAGGCCAAGCTGAGGATTTTAGCTTTAGGAACTAGGGTTTGGAATGAGTAAGATAACCACATTGCCCCTATATTTTCAGAGTGGTGGTATTAACACTCAGGTGGAAGAGAAGTGTTAAGCACTCGAGAAAACAAAGATTAAAAATGAAATTTTTAAAAATCAAAATAAAACTGAAAAAAACAACTGGGATTTTTGTTTTTTAAAAAAAGACACAGACCTTAAAGATAGACTAGTATTCGAATTCTGATGCTACCCCTTGCTAGCTATGGGACCATGGGACAGGTTGTATAAGCTTCCTCATCTAAAAATTGAAGCCAATAATCTGCCCTGTAGATTTCCTATGAATGCTAGAGGTCAATGTAGTTAAAAGCCTCTATACAGTAGAGCAAACATCTAATTATTATAGTTTTAATTTTCTACACACACACACACACACACACACACACACACACACACATATATATATATATATATATATATATATATATATATATATATATACTCACGCATCATTTAACAATCGAGGTAGGTTCTGGGAAATGTGTTTTTGGGCAATTTTATCATTATGCAAACATCACAGAGTGTACTTATACAAACTAAGACAGCTACAATGTCACTAGGTGATAAAAGATTATGGGACCACTGTAGTATACTTGGCTCATCATGGAGTGAAATGTTTCATTATGCAGTGTGTGACCATATATTGGTCTGCTGGTTGAAAGGGATTCCAAGCTGTTAAGCATTCATTCCTTCTCTCAAGGAACTTGGATAGCAGAAGTGATGAATGCACACAGCATTTAATTTGTGCCTTAGGAAAGGTGAAAAGTGCAATGGATACTAGAAAGGGGGCAAAAAAATTTAGCAGTGGCAATTTTGGAGAAGGAGATGGGTACAATCCTTAAGATCACCCTAGAAGGATAGCAAGAAAATGAGAGAATCATTCCAGAAACTGCATCAACAAAGGTAAGGAGACCAGAAAGAGTGGGTTTTGTTTGGAGTATAGTAAGCAGTCCATATTGGAAATGTGAGTCAGGCCATGAGAGTGTGACAGGAAGAACAGGAAGGGAACTTCTGGTTAGATTTGGCATATTAAACATATGTCCTTGACTATGGTCTTGAAATGATAGAAAAGTAACAAAATATAAACCTACAAGAACTATAAAAACAAGAAAAGGGACAATAGCTGATGGAAGATGTCAAACAATTTTGGAAAAAGGATTGTAATTGAATGAATATTAACTGATCTAGCAGAGGAAAGAGAGCTGCCTTCAGGGTTGGTGAGGGACAGAGAAGTTTTCAAAAAGGAGCCATTTTGATGTGAAGAACCAAACCAATAAAACAAACAAACAAAAAAATGGAAAGTGCAGGTTCCAGCAACTCTGAAACCTATGGGATGGGGTTGGGCTAAAAACACAGAATAAGTTGAAAGGCCATATCCCACCCCCAACCCTGGTAGTGGGGTAGTTTTCTCCATCCCAGCCAGCAAAATACAGGAGTTTTGCTCTTTGGTGAGGCTGAAGGAGAGTCACTCTGGACTTGGGGAAGACACCAGGTATGCTGACACAAGAAGTAAGGCAGCATTCCCCAAACAGGAAAATTAAGTGAAGTCTTCTTTCTGGACGGTGCAATCACCCACCCCTTCCACAGCTGGGCTCTCAGAATGCAGGAAGACTGGAAGCTCTAGTAGAAAGAGATCTGGGAAATCCCTGCTGTGCATCTTCCCCCAAAGAAAGGCCTATTGATACCAGCATCAGTGGGAGAGTCCCCAGTAAAACACTAGCTTCCTCCCGGGCTACCCTAAACTGTGGCCCCCTGTTTAGTGCACACCACCCACCCACACACACACAACACAGCTTTCCACGGACTCTTCAAGGCTTCACTAAACATTATGTAAAATGGATAGTGAGGAAAGGAAGAGGGTCTATAATAAAGACCCAGGAGGAGAACGAGAGGAAGGCAGGCAGGAAGGGAGAAAAGGAGGGAAGGAAGAAAAGAAAGAAGAAAGAAAGAGAAACTCAGGAAGCAGAGACAATTCAGAAAAAAAGAAAAAAATAATCAGCGTAAATAATATCCTAGAAAGCTAAGGAACCATCTCACCCATGAAACAAGATCAGAGAGCTATAGAATAAAAGACTCTTCAGAGAATAAAATAGGTTCTTAGAAATAAAGATGGCTAAAATTATATAGATTTGGAAGGAAAAAATGAAGAAATATCCTAAAAGTAAAGCAATTAAAAACAAACTTATAAAGAACTAATAAGAACTAGGTACATGTATGACTGCGTGAATGGTGTGACTCTACATCGTGTGCAACCAGAGAAGTGAAAAATTGTGCTCCATTTGTGTACAATGAATCGAAGAGCATTCTGCTGTTGTGTATAACTGATTAGAACAAATAATTTAAAAAGAACTAATAAGAGAAAAAAAAGTTAAGAATAATTTAATATTATTCCAGAAAACTCAATATCATAATAGTGGGAATTCCAGAAGAATGAAATAGAAAAATTGGGGGAATAATTGTCAAAGAAATAATTTTAAACATTTCCAGGAAAGTAAGAGGAAAAAAATACATTAAGGCACATCATGGTAATATTTCAGACATCAGACAAAAAGAGCAGATTGTCAAACCTTTTAGAGAGAAAAACTGGGTCACCTGCAAAGGATGGGGGTCCAGAATACATTGGAAAAAAATGCTTAAAAGGGCACAAGGGATTTTGCTAGGGTGATGAGTGTTCTAAAAAGTGATTTGTGGTGATGATTGTACAACTTGGTGAATTTAGTAGGAATTGTTACATTTTACTATTAAAATGAGTAAAATTTAAAATTCCTAAAATAGACCTCAATGACATTATAAAAACATAATTCATAAAATAAAAATCTGAGGCACATATATAAGCATTTCAAATACAAAAATATATAAACATAAAATAGTTGGTAAAGTAATACATGTATAAATAGTAAACATATCATTCAAGTAAATTACTATAAATGTAAAACAAAGATAAATAAAAGCAATGCTAAAAGCTAGAAGATAATTAAGCCATTTCTTCCAAATTCTCAAAGACAATTATTTTTTTATCTATAATTGCCTAGTCAAACTATCAATAAAATGTGAACAACATTGTTTTTAGACATGCCAAGTTTAAAAAGTATTGTCTCCAATGTACCCATCTCCTTAAAGCTATGGGGAAGTAAATCAAAAAAGAAGACATGGAACCTAAGAAAAAGATAAACTCCAATACAGGAGATAAGCAAAAGAACTTTCTAGAATGATGAGCCTCTGGACAATAGCCATGTAGCAAACCAGGAGAGCAACCAGTCCAGGCTGGCACAGGAAAACCTCAGCTTTCAAAAGTTGTGTTTCCAAGGAAATAATGGGATACACAGATAATGTGATTTATTATATTGTAAGAGATCTACAAGAGTTTGGGAATGAGTTAATGATAAATAATACACAGAAAGCTAAGCAAAGGTGGAAAATAAAGCTATTATTAACTTTAATGGGGAAAATACTTTTTGAAAAAAAAAAATGTAGCTAGGTGTGGCTAATTTCAGCTGCTTGGGAGAAGCCAGGAGTAAGACTTAAGCTCAGAAATTTGAGACCAGCCTGGGCAATGTAGAAAGACCCTGTCTGAATAAACACACACACACACACACACACACACACACACACAAAGAAATGTAATCATAGTTTATTATGTTGCCCAGCTGTAAGCAATGTTTACATAGTCATAATACTGTCAATATACTGAATGTTGATTTAACCAAAACCATGGTATAATGATATTGAAAGAATGTGGAGGGGTGTTTGTGTGTGTGTGTGTGTGTGTGTGTGTGTGTGTGTGTTAGTATGTGTGTGTTTTCAGGAAAAGGGATTGTAAGAGAAGAATCCTCCTAGCATTTGGATTTTCCCAAAAGCAGACCCTGAGATAAGGATTTGCTCAAGTAGTTTATCTAGGAAATGCAGGGGACACTCTTGGAATTTAAAAAGTGTTGTAGGCAAGGGAAGATGGGCGATAAAGAATGTATAATTAAGCCAGACACAGCTGTGGGCTATTGGAGTTTAATCTACTGGGAAAATTCTGGAAAATGGGGCAAAATACATGCATTAGAATTATTCCCCCTGATAGGGAGAGAGCTGAGGTATTTATACACCAATTCCTGAGATTCATTAGTTGAGGATTGCAGGGGGTTGGGGGAGATGGTTTATTAATTTCCAGGCACAGCTATCCTTTCACCTGTGAGAGAGGGCAGAGCTCAAAGATTTTCTGGCACAAAGATGTAGACTTTGGCAATTGGAAGTGAGGAAGAATGCTTCAAGAAATGGCTGGAAGGTACATGGAGAGCATCTTCAATAGAGGTCAAGGTAATGTCTAGAATGGAAACCACCTAAAATTACAGTAATGGAGGTAAATACCTGAAGGTACAGGGAAAAAATGTTGCAAGCAATTACTTCTAAGGAGCAGGCATCAGAGGTGAGAAGAAATGAAGCAGGGAGCAATTTGTTCTTCATTACATACATAGTAAGACTATTTGACTTTAAATAGTGCATATGTATTGTTTCAATAATAATTATATTTACAAAATCCTGAACAGGTCAGAGCAAAGAAAGATGGGGTCATGGGTTCAGGGTGGAACTGGAGCCTCCGATCCCAGCCTCAATCCTGACTTCAAAACTGATCTTCACTGGGGGGTTTCTGAGAGCATTGGTTGTAGCAGATGAATAGGACTCTCTGCTAGGCAGTAGGTAAGGGACTCTTAGCAAGGTCACAAGGCAGAGCTGGTTTGGGAGTAAAAGAGGGTGAGGTTGCTTTGGGACATGCCAAGGTTGGGGAGCTAACAGAACACCTGGAGAGACTTCCAAGAGACAGCTGGGAGATAGATTAAGGCTTCAGAGTGTCTGGAAATTATTCCACCTGCCCCCCCCCGCCCCCCCAGAGGTAATAGTAGATGGTATGGGAATACATGGAGATCATCAATGAGACACTCAAACAAGGGAGTTCAGGGGGCAGAATCTTGACACATTTGCAGGTGAGACAGAAGAGATAGTGAGTAGATAAGATGACTTGGTGACTGGAAGTGTGAAGAGAAGTGTGAGGTCAGGGATCAGATTTTCAAGAGCAGCCTTCATGGTGTCCAAGGCAGCTGTTCTGTCAAGAGGGATGAGCTGCAAACAGCCTTGCCCTTAGCCTGCTCTCTGAGGTGGTAGAAAAGCCTGCTGGAGGAGTCAGGGGATCTAACTTCCGGTCCTCTTTTCATCCCTCACCCTGGGCAAGTTATTATTTCTCTAGACCTTAGTTCCCACATCAGCACACTTGAACCAATAATCATTCCACTGTGAGCATTGGTACAGTTTTATCCTGCTTCAAAAACATGCTTCTGGACTGCTTGGTTAAAAAGTCACTTCCCAGAGTTCTTCAGATCTGCTCTTCCCTGCCCCTGCCCCTGCCCCACTGCCCCAGCCTTCCTGGGCCTTCCCTCAATAACCCCCTATCTGCATTAACAGAGGGAGGATGCCTCCAGGACCCTCTCTATGGCCTGCATCCATTCCAGTTGATTGAACCCACAGTATACAGGCTGTTAGACATTTTGACTATCACCCCTGCTAATAATACCTTCCCTACCCACCTGACAGCAACCTGGTGAGGATCAAATGAAATAACAGATGTAAAAGGCCTTTGCAAAGGCTCCAAATACTGCCATTTGTTGGGTAAAATATTGTTTTAACATCAAAATGCAAAAGTAGTGCTGCAGAGAGACGCGGTCACAGAGGGCATGGACACAGAGCTGTGATGGATTGCAGGCTGCAGACAGTGAGGGGGAGGGGAAAGAGGGAGCAGCAGGGCAGAGAAGGGAGGGAGGGAAGAGAGGAGAGGCTAAAACCAGGCTGATTGTGTAGCCTCCATCCCAGGTCACCATGATGCTGTGTGCAGGACAGAGAGGCTTTAGATCTCCTATGCTCTACCCCATATCCACTCCAGAAGTCAAACCAGCTCAAAGCACATGCTGGGCTAGTGCCCTTCCACCAGAATTTGTGTGTGCGTGTGTGTGTGTGTGTGTGTGTGTGTGTGTGTAAGTGGAGAGGGAAAGGCAGGGAGTCTGAGTCCTTATGCATATGTTCTTGCTCAAGCAGCTTGATGTGGCTTGTGGCATTGGTAAAAGTCCCAGGACAGGCGGAACCACAGCTATTTTGGAGTGTGTGCCACCTCTAGATGTCTGACGCTCTCAGAGCCAAGTCCCACATTTAGGGTTTTCCTACAGTATCAATTCCAATAATCCTCTACTTTCCCAGGGACCTTCACTGTCTAGTCATATTTAAACACCTTTCTTCATTCAACGCTCACAACCAAGTTAAGTTCTATGGTTTCTGGCTTATAATGAGGAAACTGAGGTTCAAAGAACCTAAGATGACTTGCCAGAGATACACAAGTTGCAATTGGCAAAGCAGGAACTTGGGTTTGTTTTCTTCTTCTTTACTAAACAAGCTGGAGAAACTTGTTGGAGAGGTGAAGGTAACAGTGTTTGAAAGAAGAATCTAGCCCAGGGTGGCAAACTGAAATATCCACAGGGGCCAGACTGGTTAAATAAATGGGTGATACAGGCAGGGGCTGAGGAGTGAGGGGCAGCAGGGAGCTTCAGCAAGCCAGCCAGCATGTGTCCACCTGAAGGAGGAAGTGGCTTCTAGACTCTTCTAGATGGCCATCTGGGAACACAGCCTAAGGTTATTTTGGGTTATCTTCTGGTTTTTTCAAGACAAGCCCAAAATACAGAGTTTTGTTCATGAAATCAGGCAGTTTTTAAATGTTGGGGTAATTAAATAACTCATGTGTGAAGGTTGAAATTGGAGGGCGGGCTGCCATTTTGTTTTCCCCATTGTGAGCATTCATTGTTCCCAATCCTGCCAAAATATAGTGTTCAGGTCTCAGCATCTTTGCCCAACTGTTGCCTCCACCTAGAATGCCATTTCCTCCTTTCCCTAATCTTGTCCCTTTGACAGAATCCCTACTTATCTTTCAAGACCCAAGTCAACTGTCCCCTTTTTTTCTGTGACTGTTCCTGACCCCTTCCCACTCCCACCAGAATTAACTGCTCACTCACCTGGTTCCCAAAGCACTTCATGCTGTTTAAACGCATCCTTACCTGGTGGGATCTTCACCAGCAGAGTGGTAGAGGGAGGTACCTATGCTGGTTACATGTTCTGACTTAGACAAGGTACCTGGTTCTAATGCTGGTTCCACCCCAAGTCAATTACATAACCTTTCAATGTCTTCATTTTCTCATTTGAAGATGGATCTAAAAATAATGCCTATAACACCAAATTTTAGTGAAGGCTAAATGTGTATGTAAAGGACCACCTATGGTGTTTGCTAATAGTACATGCTTGCTTGTGTTAGCCATTACAAAAACTCTTTAAACACATTCTAAGCCTCCTATTGAGTGACAAGTGGGTGGGGGGCAGAGAGCACCTTCATTTCTGTATTTCGTGATTCCATTTGAAAAGACCAAAGCTAGAGTAAACCTCCTAGCATTTCTCCTTACTCCTATCTATGGGAAGAGGGGTAATTTCTCTGATAGTGAAATTGAGAGAATTTGAGATCTGAAGTGTGAAAAGCTCAACTTCTTTCTCTCCCCTTCTCTCTTGGAACCAGTCTGTCTGCAGGATACCTGCATTCTGTTCATGGTTTTCAAACCAAATTCCATCACTAGGAAAACAGACCTCAATGAAGTGTGGTTTCCTTCTGGTTCCTTAAGGAAGGAATCCTTAAGACAATGCAGTAAGGGGCAGAGAGCATGGGTATTGGAGTCAGACAGCATCATTTGAATCCTGATTCTGGCACTTGTCAGCTGGGCAAGATGTGAGCAAGTTGTTCTGTGTCTCCTTTCTGTCCTCTGACACTTGGAGTTGCTGCAAAGGCCAGAGCTTATTACAGGGGAGGGTTATTTTCCTCATACACAAATCAGTGCTCAAATTAAAGATCCTGTTTTCTCCCACAGCTTTCTGTTTCTCGGTAAATGGCAACTCCATCCTTCCATGGTTCAGGTGAGAAATCTTGGAGTCATCTTGCTCTCCCCTCACACACCCAACCCATCAGCCACTTTGGTAGGTCTTACTGAATATATCCCTAATCTACCTGATTCTCACCTCCATGGCTGCTTCCCCAGCCTGAGCTGCCATCACCTCTCACCTTGGTCATTGCCAAAACTCCCTTAATGTTTCTCTTCTTTCTCTCCTCTTTCCAAATTGTATTTTCAATCCAGCAACCAGAAGAAGCTCATGAAAAAGTAAGTCAAATCATGTCGCCCCCTTGCTCAAAATCCTTGAGTGAAAAGCCCAAGTCCTTAAAATGGTCCATGAGGCACTATCTGGTCCCCAGAAGCAATTCTAATCCAGTTCAGTCTCCCACCTTTTCCCCTTCCTCTCCCTGCTCCAGTCACTCTGGCCTCCTTGCTGGCCCTCAAATATGCTGGGCATGCTCCTGTCTCAAAGCCTTGGCACTGGCTGTCCACCCTGCCTGGGAATCTGTTCCCAGATTGCCATGTGGCTTGCTTACTCAGCCCTTCCAAGTCTTTACTCAAATGTTTTCTTGCTGAGGATTTCCCTGACCACTCTCTTTTTTAATTTTAACACTCCTTCCCTCTACCAGCTTTCTCCCTTGTCTTGCTTTCTTTTTTTCCATTAGGCTATTGGTATTCTACCTAGGATGCTATGGGAAGCTGTGCATGGGATACCTGGCTGAGCAAGAGCAGGGCCAGGCTCTGCTGGCTAAGAGTGCGCCCTGCCCCATGGGAGTGGCCTTTTTCTGACTTGCACAAAGATGTTGCACAAAGAAGCTAGTACATACTCAAATACTAAGTATTTTATTTCTTTTTCCACTTATTTTCTGTTTCCCAGCTCTCCTTCACCAGGGAAGCAGGGATTTTTGTCTTGGTCACTGCTGTATCCTCAGCTCTTATAAAGGCACCAGGCACACCAGTGGGTGTTTGACAAATGTTGAATCAATAAATAAGGTGACTGTTCAACAAATTCTGTTGTGTTGAGTTAAAAGTTGGCACTAAAAATAAAAGATAGCTCTGGCTTTATTGAATTCGCCTCTCTTCAAATCGCTTAAGAATTCCCACTGTCTGGCGGAGCGAGTATCCCGAGCATCCATTTCCACCTTTATCCCATCCTCTGTGAACGCTTTCTGCCGAGACTTGCAGAGTCTGGGTTTGTTGCCATCCAATACTGACTTCATTTCTTCTGCATTAATCACACTCGACCTTGCCAACTCCAGATTCCATCACCTAATGTTTCCTGTCATTGTGCTCCCAATGAGGGACTGTCTGCAGAGGAGGGCAGAGAAGATGGAACTGTGGCCAACAGCCATCCAGATCCACTTACCCAATTGCCTGCTGCTCTCTAGGTACCTGAGAACCCCTGAGGCATTCTCCAGGCGGTATGTCCAAAAATGAACTTACTGGTCCCTCACCTTCACCCTCCAAAACACTGTTCTTTCTACACCAGCTGGTAACCATGCAGTTCCCAAACCAGAAATCTAGGACCCATCCTCAACACCACCCACCCCTTCACAGCCCCCTCCCCCTGCAATTAGCTGAACACCAAGGCCTGTTAATTCAATCTCCCAATGTTTAAAAAGATGTCTCCTTTCACTGCCTTAGTTCAATTTTTTATTCTCTCACTTGTTCACTATTACAATAGCCTCTTTTTTTTTTTTTTTTGTAATTGCCTCATAACCATTTTTTTTTCTTCACCCATCACCTCAAACTCCTCCTGCAGCCAGAGGGAGTCTTTCTGAAAAGTGAATCTGTGATTCTAAGACTCTTTAGTGATGCCCCATAACAAGAACATGAAGTCTAAGCTCTCAGACCCCACAGGGTCTGGCCCCTGCGTGCTTCTCCAACATCACCTCCCACACCTTCCTGTTCTCACACTTCCTGTTTCTGTTAAACTGAGCTCCCTGTCATTCCCAGGTGGTGCCACGGAAACTCATGCCTCCATGATTATGTGTACTCTTCCCTCTGCCAGCTGCACTTTCCTCTACCTCTTCTCCCAGCTGAACTCTTAAAATACCTTAGAAAAGCCATCCAATATAGTGGCCTCAAATCCTGCTTTCCCACTTATTAGCTATGTAAGTTAGGGTTGTGTGTCTAAGTGCTCTTGACCTCTGTTTACTCTTCTGTAAAATGGGAATAACCAATTTCAAAGGTTTTTCTGAAAGTTAGGAGAGTTACTGAAAGAAAGTTCTAGCACTACATCTGGAGCATGGTAAACACTTAATAGATGTATGCTAGTTGTCATGATATATCCCTTCAAGTCCACCTCAGACATCACCTCTTCCCTCTTCAGGGCCATTTCTGAATCTTGTGCAAATACCTATCACTGGACTTATCTCAATAAGAGATGACAAGTTGACTTGTCTGTCCTATAGATTGGACTCACTGGACTGTGAGCCCCCGGAGGGCCAGTCTTTAAATGGCAGTCAAGAAACACTGTTTCCATTTAACTGATCAAATGAAATAAAGACCAACCTTCAGAATGACATTCAGAGGGCTAAAGGGAATGCTGCAAACTTCTTTATTCTGGTCTGTGGCTATGCTGCACCATTTGTTTTCCAAGGTGGCCTGAGAGCCTCTCTGCTGCCTTTGCTGAGAATGTTGTTTCCGGTCTCCACACCACTGCAGGCTGTCCCCAGCACCATCTTGCCCAGAGTCTGGGCAGGGCCTCCCTTCCATGCTGATGGTGGGTAGGCAACATTCCAGGGCCTGGTGCTGACATACGGGCTCACATCTACTGCTGAGTAGGACTAATAGGGAGGTGCTGATGAAACTGCTCAGGAAGCCGGAAGTGGGACTGTGGTGGGTCCTAGTCTGGCAACACAGACAGCAAAACCCTTGGTGTCCTTTTAGCAACTTCAGTGTGGCCTGGAACTCAATGTTTCCTTAGCTTGGGGCCAGCCTCATGAAAGACATGCTGGATTTCTTTCTTGAGTCTTTCTCATTCCTTTGGTATACACCACTGTTACACAGCAGTGCCTCTTGCCTCAGTGATGAAAATCAGAGTGTTTGAAGCTTTTCCTAGCCATTGGGAAATGTAAGCTGCCCCCCCCACCCGATTTCTTATATAACATACTATATATGATTCACTGCCCCTTTTCCAAGAAAATCTGGAGTTTCTGAGGTCATTGCTGAATACCCACAAAAAAAAACTTGCTTCTAAACATTTGCTGCCAGTTGTTCCCTTTGTAAGAAATGGTTCATCCACTATGTCCCAGCTGCCCCCGTCTCTGCCAGCCTCATCCCATAGAAACAACACCTGGCCAGGGCTACTGTCAGACCTCACTAGACATGCTAAATACACTGCCCAGGGGACGGAAGCCCCATTTTGAGACACAAAGAGCCCACCTCTTTGTTAGCATTTTGCAGACCCTCTTAGTCCCTGTCTCTCTTGTGTTTATAATTAAACATCAAAAATGCCCTGCTGGACCTGGCTATTGAAGTGAAGGAGAGGGTACCCCTAGAACATCACTGGTGAGGAAGGAAAGAAGCAGTTTGAGTTTGCCAAGAACTTCACAGTGATGCAATAAAGAAATTGTGTCTGAGAGAGAGAGAGAGAGAGAGAGAGAGAGAAAGTATGTGTTTTTCTGTGTGTATGTGTGTTTCTGGGTGTGTGTGGAAAGGGGTGTCCTGCTTTATACAGAAAGAAGCAGGTTCAGGATAAGAAGGGATGACAACTCAGTTAATTGACCCCCAGCTCAGCTTAGTTCATCAGAATCTCTGGGGATGGAGACTCTGCCTCCCACCCTCTTCCTGGCTCTTTTTTTCTTTCTGAGAGCTGGAATTCTCTCTCAAAGCTTCATCCCCACCCCTGGCTATTTCCCTGCCACCCTCACCTCCCACTTCAGCTCTCCTTTCTCCAGGGCCATTCCCTCCCTTTGGCTGGATTCTTTTGTTGAAAGGCCTCCTGGCTAGTGATCCACCTCTTTTTTCTGTTCTTCTCCTTCCCCTCCCTCCCCTCACCTCTCAGTGCTGCCTTAGTTTATTTCTCCTCCACCTGGACTTTTTGAGCATTGGCCCCCTCTGACTTCAGTCCAGAGTCTGTAGTCCCATCTCAAGAATCTATCACAGAGGTTCATGCCCTTTGGGAGCACTGCCTCAGTAGGGGAGAGTAGAAATCCAGCCATTGTTCAGGGTAACTAGCTTCCATGGACTGGGGCCATTGAAAGGCTGCCCATGAGTGGGAGGCTCTTGGCTACAAAAGCCCCATTCATTGTAATCCATTTTACAGACACCCTGGAGGGTTGTGAGCACCTCTCACAGATACCCTGCTCCAGAGGAGAGAGAATCCTGGCCAGCTCAAAAGCACAGATCTAATTCCTTCTGATTAACACTAATTGGAAGTATCCAACATGCAAATGGGCTTTCGATAGCCTTTCTGCAGAGCAGACCTTCTTCTTCCCTGAAGACTGGAAGGGGTAACCTTAGGAAAGTGTGTTTCATTTTCCTGCTGTGCCTAATTCCCAAGCTCCTTTCTTTCCAATCATGTTTACTTGAATGTAAGAGTATGGTAAATGTCAGAATGTCATGAGATGAATGTATGGTCTAATTTATTTTTGCAGGGGGAAAAAAAATGGGACCTGAAACGCCTTTTTAAGTCAGGTGTTCTGAAAATGATTAAATAAGAGGAATAAGAGGAAGACCTAAGTGTAAAACACAGCTCAAGAGGCCTGGTGCCATAGAGTCAACCTGCTTATTACACTGAACGATGTGAATAATTTATCACATTTTACCCTGCATTAAGTACTGTTGAGGATTAATCTTCAGTTTATTCGCAGACCATATTAACCCCTACCTGCCTCAATCTGCCTTTTCCTAGAGGAGATTTTGGGAAATCTCTTTGCTGCTCTTGTGCTAGACAGCAGGAAGTAGCCTAACTAGGCCTCTTCCAGGAATTGACCAGGAACGTAAAGGACCCACATTGTCTCTTGCTAAGGTATTTTTCCCCCTCATAATCTTCAAACCCTTTCAGTCCTGGACTGTCTCCCTCCAATTGCCAAGTACTTTCCATTTCATTTATGATTTATCTTTTTTTTATTTCTAAGTCGTACACACTAATCAAAGCCATAGCCTTTCATGCTGGCCAACCTCCCTGGCCAGCACCCCCATCCTCCAGTGTATCCTGTATATGACCAGTATTCCCAAAGTTCAATGCTTACTCTAGCTTTCCTTGGTGTGGAAGCACACGGATGGGCTTCCTTGGTCTAGCACTCGAGGCCTCCTTTGATCGAGCACCACCATCTTCCCAATCTCACCTCCTTTCCAGATACCCTTCCTTTCCACAGGACCCCCTATATCCTCTGAACAGCTAGATTCTCGTGCGGCTATTTTTGTCTTCACCCTCCTTTCCAAAGAAGTGTGCCCTGCCTTCCCTGTATCCAGACCAGCTGCAATCCTACCTCTGCATGAACTCACAACCAGTCTGAGCTTTTCCTTCTCCAGCGGTCACCCACTCACTCAGGTGCATCCGTGCAAAGCCCCTGGAATGAGAACTCTAGGATGTCTGCCTGGGAAAGACTTGGAAACAGCAAACAAGTTGGAAGAGGTTGGGGATTTGTCTCAAAGCTGTGGTAGGAACTCAGCTGATTCTTTTACAGATCAATAAAAAGAGCAACTTTCCTAAAGAGACTTGTTGTGTTTGCCATAAGATTAAGAAGATATGGAGTGCCCATGGTGAGAAAACATGATTTTTTACTCAGCAATTTTTGTGAGTGGAGGGTTATGAAAGTAAAAGGAACAAAATCTACCTCTCCAAGTCATTCTTTAGCACTGCTACTGCTTTCATAGAAAAGCCCAACCGAAATGAGTTGTTTATAAAAGCAAAGTGCAACTCCTGGAGTCAGAACTATTTGCAGAGTTATATGACCCAAGTTTTGAAACCATTTATGGGCCTCATATCCTGCCATCTTATTTGGTATTCCAGGTATGTTGGAATACTAAATGAGCCTGCTGTGTCCCTGCTGTGTCTAGCCTCCTGGGGCTAGAAGAGGAGTTCATGAGGAATATATAGTCCCATCTGCTCCTGCCACTTGTCCAAATGCTTCTGTTAGGGTCCTTGAAGGTGTCCACTCTGCATTCCCTGCCTCGCCTTGAGGGGTGGGTCTCCCAGCATTACAGGGCCACCCTCCTGTCACTTCCTTCACTCCCACTTGAGACCAGACTAGATCTTATCTTACATTTTAGGATCTCAGAAGCATTTTTTTTCTTGATCATTTTCCAGCCGTGTCTCTTGCCTTAAATCCCTTTTAGAATGAACTAGGAGGTGAACGTGCAAATGTATGGTGTCTCTCACCTTTCCTTGCCTGCTTAATGATATCAGTATTGTCCATGGAGTATAGCCTTTCCTGCACATTGTCCCACATCAGTCCTGAGGTCCAGAGGGATGCAATGGCCTGCCCCTGCTTAACCAACTATAACTGGATCATCCTTTCCCAGGGACTTAGGAGCACCCCAGTAAATGACCTTCACTAATACTGACCTACATACCTGCCTGAAGGACAGAACAGGTACAGGTTTGTGAACCCAAACAGGATGGGTGGCAGCTTTCGAGTGGTTCCTCTCCATGGTGAATAGCTCTGCCTTTATGTCAGGGATGCATCAGTGAGCTGTTTTCCACCCCTTCCCTTGTGTGGCCACCTCATCTATTTCCTAGTCACACAGGTTACTTCCCTTTGCTTCCTGCCAGACTCATTCCCAGCTGCAGTGTCAGCCTACGGACCCAGCAGGCACCTGGGAAACAGCTGCAGGTGACCCAGATGGTCTGTGGTCAGTGCCAGCCTGGTCTAGCCTGAGAGGGCCATCCCAGGGAACCAAAGACAGACAGTCCCAGGAGCTCTGTCAGCTGGCTAGGGAGGCAGAGACAGGCGGCGGGCTGCCCTGGAGCTGTAGTCTTGTCTTAGAGAGAGCCAGCTGCAGGATTGCAGGGATCAGACAGATCCAGGAACACCCAGCTCCATAGCGGCCATTCAATCTGCACTGGGAGGGGACCTCCAGACCCCCCCCCCCTGCTCAGCAACACAGTCAGCATCTGAACATAGACGAAGAATTATTCAACATCAAGGAAGAAAATGTGAAGGAATCTAGCGATCTTAATGAATTTTCAGCACTGGAAGAAAGGATTAAAATCTAAGCGAGGTAGAGGACTGAAAAGAGGAGAAAACCTCAAGTGTGACAAGAGAAACCATAATTAAAATAGCAAATTGCAATTCAGGAGGGGGGGGGCAGAAGGGGGATAGATGAATGTAAAGACCAAGGGACAGCCAGTGAAGCATCTGACAGAAATGATTCCCAGGGATGTTCTGGGGAGAGAAATCCATCTGGAAACAGAGAAAAGGAAATGAAACAAGAATTTGCTGCATTATTTAAAGCTTTCGGGAGGAGGGGGGGACATTCGGGAGAGAGGAGGTTAAGAGAGAAGAGAATGGAATTGCTCTACCAAAGGGGATTAAAGAAATCATAAGGGCTTTTAAAGTGACTCAAGCAAAAAAAGGGATGCAAATAATTGTAAGCTGTGAAATTAATGGCGGCCAAGATTCTTGGTTCATTCTTTAAATCTGCTTAACAGGAAAAATGAAGGAGAGACATTTGTATGCTTGGGGAGTGATGGAGTCCTTGAAAATGCAGTTCCAGAGAGCACTGGCAAAACCAAATGCATGGAGAGAATGTGAGTCCTGGGATAGGGCATTGCTGGCAGGGAAATTAGACTCCATGGCAGGGGCAATCTGCTGACATAAAAATACCTGCACTCCCTCCTTTTGATGTTTGGCTTTCCAAATGTTTGACTCTTTCATAAAAGACTCCACATAATGTCCAGAAATCTGCAAAGTCAAAAGATGCTCTTGTAGCAAACCCTATTTGCATTACAAGGCCCCAGTTTGCAGGTGCTGTCACTTACTAGATTTGTGACCTTGGAACAGTTACTTCACCTCTCTGAGATTCATCGCTATATAGGCCTGTGGTGAAAGTTAAACGGGACTAAGTATGGGCAAGTGCTTATCACAGTGTTAGGCTCATTTTGGGTTATCAGGGAAGGTTCGTTGAATTTATTTTATATTGTTACTGGAGATTGAGTCTAAGGATCTTTATCACTTAGTTATAGCCCCCAGTCCTTTTTATTTTTAACTTTGAGACAGAATCTTGCTAAATTGTTTAGGGCCTCACTAAATTGCTGAGGCTGGCCTTGAATTTGCGATCCTCTTGCCTTAGTCTCCTGAGTCACTGGGATTACAGGCATGGAATCTTTGCATGCAACTTTTGCCATGCTTGGCAAAAGTTCACTGAATTTATATCTTGCACTTAGTGTTAATATCTTTGGTCCAAATGGCTTTCTGCATTAAGTTCTGCCCTTGGACCACTCCTCTTCCTGGATTCTCCATTTTGTAGGTTGCTAAAGAAGACACAGATCTAGAATCCTGGGGAGGAAAGTCTGAGTCTGGGCATTGTAGTAGTCTTTTGTGTACTTGGCTTCATGTCAGCACTCTGTCACCTAACATTCCCTCTCACCGAAATTTTGACATGCATCATAGTAGCCCACCTTGTCCATCCACCAAGGCACTGCACACAACCATTCACATTCAGGCCCATTTGGGCACTTGATCGCATCTGAGATTCTCTCCCCTCAGCTCTTTCCTCTCAGTCTTTCACTAGTCCTTCCCAGAGGCTGCCCCCCACCCCCCCGCATGCTGTGAGATGTCTGTACATCCTGGGACCCAGTCTCATTCCAAGGAAGCCCCACAGGGGCTAAGAGGCACTGGTTCTGGGTGGCTTGGACGCTGAAGATGCCCTGCCAGTGGAGGCTGTGGGGAGCAAACAGAAAGGGGAACAGTTTAGAAACAGCAGATTTCTAAGCAAAGAGCCATGGAACTTAGGTCCTGGGGAAGCAGCAGAATTGTTGAGACATTCTGAGGAAGGAATTTGCAGGATCTCATGATAAATTAGCTCCAGGGCACAAGGATGAGAAGGTATCTAAATGGACTCCTATCTCTCTTCAGCTAGGAACACAAGGTCTGTCTCTGCAGGGCTGACAGTGTTGGCTGATTTTCCAGAAAGCTGCCCGGGCTGTGCTGTACTGCTGTGGGTCATTCATGCCTGCCTGTTTTTAAATAGCTGCACCAGATTTTTTATCCTTCTTTAACAAGGTGTCCACAGGGACCTCCAGCTTGTGCTTGGCAGTGGAGCGGGTATAGAAGATGAGGCTCTTCCTAGGTTTGTGTTACTCACTACTCTCCCCAAAGCTCACCTTGCTCTGGTGGTTGTGAAGAGGAAATTAAACAATCTCTGTCATGCCCATCCCTTCTGGGTTGGAATGGGACCAAGCACAGGACTCCCCAGTTGGCAATTGCTCTGTCAGGCTCACCGGGCATCACATTGAGACTTCAAGAGAAGAAAATTCTGCTCCCTGGAGGTTGGCAGAAGTCCGTGTCATTGTTCAGTTTACCAACTCTTTTGTGGCAGAGGTGGTCAACTCCCACATGCAACCCCTTGTTTGGTATACCAACCTCCCCATGAGTAGTCTAGTTTGCTTGCAAATAGTTTGGGAAATGTCATAATCAAATTAGAGCCAATTGTCAGTTTGTGACTTGATGCCTCAGTATACTCATTTATAACATGGGGACAATTATACATACTTCATGTGACCACGGGGAGAATAAGGAAATGGGAAGTACAATTTTTTTTGATAAACTGTTCATTATTGATTGCTTATGCAGAACCCAGGAAGTGTGCCAGTCATAGAATTCTTTTTCTTTTTCTTCTCTTTCTTTCTTTTTTGATAGAGTCTCACTATGTTGTCCAGGCTGGTCTTGAATTGGTGAGTTCAAGTGATTCTCCCACCCTAGGCTCCAGAATAGCTGGGACTACAGGTGTGCAACCTGGGGCGCTGCTCAAGGAATCATTTTTAGACTCTGTACCTAGAAGCTGGAATAACAGATCCTCCCTCCTCCTTCTTTCCTTCCTTTTTCTTCTTCTTATCCTTCTCCCTTTTTTTTCTCAAGCTTCCATTGTACCCTAAACTGACCTCTATAATAGCACCAATAGACCTGTTTTGTAAATTTTGCTCTTATATCAATCTCCCGCAGTCCTCTACTGACCTCTTCTTCGAGTCTGCTACTGATATCTCTTGGGGGCAGGGCATACTCATCCATTCAACAAGAGAGCATCCTTTCTTCCCTGGCCCGCAGCAGGGGGCTGAATACATATTTGATAAATGAACAGATTGAGGTGCTGGGGAGCTGGGATGGAGATGTCAGATGGTGGCCACCAGGGGGCAATCAAGTCCTTCCTAAGCAGGTCAGCTTGAGTCATGACGGAGGCCCTTCTCAGAGGAAGAGAGGCTCTAAAGCATTATTCTGGTGAGTGAAGGCCAGGCCCTAGATCCTCAGCCACATATTCTCTTTTGGTGTCTGACACTAGCTCTGTGCAAAAACAGGACCATCTACCATGGTATCCCAAGTCCCCAGCTCTGCTTGGAACTTAGTGCCCAAAATGACCCTGGTAGAGAGAACCAGGTTGTACCTAGGGAGAACTGGTGACCCCTACACCCTGCTGACAGGGTCTAAGGGCCACTGTACATGTAGTGTACATGTGACTCCGTGACTATGCACACCTTTTGGAGCTCTTGGACCCCTCCGTGGAGAGCTGGCCATTCACTGAACTCTGATAAGCAGCAAAGTGGAAACACTCAGATAACACCAAGGTCTGCAGTGCAGAAATAGTCTACCCCCTGACCTGCTATGTGGCTCCGACAACTAGCTTCCCCTCATGGCCTCAGTTTCCTCATCTGTGAAATAGGGCATGGGATTCGATGGCTAAAGGCCTTTCTAGCTGCGACATTGATTCTTTGTATCTCTGGTCTGTGGGCTGATTTAAGCTCAAGGACTTTGGGTAATGTACATGATGCTCAGCCTGGACTGGAACCTGGTACCTCTTGCTTTTTACCTGGACAAAACCCAGGCTTGAGTTGACACCTGCCTAATGCTGCCCTGGGCTCAGAGAAGAAGGCTCTGGATGGCTGGGGTGATATGGTGAGTTGACTTTCTGTCTGTGGACATTTCCCACATGGGGTCACTTTAACACATCTCTCCTTGCCCTGTGCTTCCTCTCATTCTCAAACCACCAAGCGTCTTCTGGCCATCCATGTTGCCATCAGCTGGGAGGGAAAGAAGCTCTGACAGACACACTGGTCTGGGACACTGGCAGCAAGCAAAGCCTGGAGCCTCAGTTTCCTGGGGTCTTTGAGGATCCCACCGTAGCCCCTTTCTTTCACCTCCAGGAAGGACAGGCCAGACAGATGAAAATCTACCCAAGCACAAGCTGCTGTTGAAATAAGGGAAGAGATGTTTCTTTATAATTTTCCCCTTGAAATAAACCCAGACTTAAGAACAACAGAAACACGCAAAATGTGTTTTTAGTGGAACCCAGATGGAGGGCTGGAAGCCCAGCGGGCTGTCTCCATAGAGGGCTCTTGTCTCTGGAATTCTATCCTCTCCTCCCCACCCCCTCAGGCACATCCCCTCCCAACCTTTGGGCCTGGGCTCTCTGACGGGTGGTCTCCCTTAAGCCACCTCCTTGGCAGTGTTTCCAGGTGGGCAGCATGCCCCACCCCCATCACCCTCTGGACCCAGCACTATCTGGCATCCAGTAGATCTGTGGTTTCAGAAATTTGGGGGGAGGGGAGCAGGGACCAGGACCAACTCAATCCAAGCACCTGGATCTGCCGAAATACAACAAAGAGAGAGTGAATTAAGACATCTGAAAAAAATACTCTAAGGAATTCCACTCACCCACGTGGCCCACTGCTTCTCATTAAATAGTTACAGTTCTCCATATTAACATATGCAAATCCAGCATTGTGCGTGAAGATTTAGGATACAAAGGCCCTGTTCCCCCCTCTCCCCACAATTTGGTCTAAGGAATTCCCTGTGGGGTGAAGAATCTCACTGGTTCCATTTTGAATCTACTAAAGCAACAAAGGGCTAGAAGGCTGCAGGCCTGGGGAAGCCCTTTCCCTTAAGGTAGACAGATGAGAGGAGTTTGGGAAAGACTAGGGAAACTGATTCTCTAGAAGCTGCTTCTTCTACTAAGTAGTACTGACCATTTTTCGACAGATATTCCTGAAAGTTCACCACATACCAGGAGGCTGACCTAGGCACAGGAGACACAGAAGAGAAGCCAAGAAATAGGGACTCACTCCAGATTGCTCCTGGGTAATGTAAATGATGCTCAGCCTGGACTGGAACCTGAATCCTTAGGAGGAGCCGCATGGTGTAGTGGGAAAAAGAGAAGTCAATCTGAGATTATATGTCAACAGCTTAGTTTGGTCATGGATGAGTTGCCTCTAGGATCTCCAATGGAGATTAATGGAAATGGAGGTCTGACACTCAAGAGTGAGGTCCAGGTAAGATGTGTAGATTTGGGAGTTACCCATGGCAGACAAGCTACCTGAGGAGAAGAGTGAAAGGCTGAAAGTCACATGGAGAAGGATTGTCCCCTTAAAGAAATGAAGGAAGAAAAAGAAAAGCCAAAGAGACACATGAGCCAAGTTCAGGAAACTGCAGGGAAAGAGAGGAGGATAGTTTCAGGGCAGGAGGGAGATGTTCGAACAGAGGAGGGTCCAATACCACAACAAGGCCTAGAGTGTGTTTCCTGGAAGCATCATCAGGAGACTACTGTGTGCCTTTTGACACAGCGGTTTCAGTGGCATGGTGGGGAAGGAAACTGGCTGAGGAGGCCAGGGGAGAGAATGGGAGGTGAGTAAGCAGAGCTGCCTTCTAGAAGCTGGGTAGAGGGCAGAACCAGGGGAGATGTTGGGGCCCTAGGGGAGATCTGCCAGTGAGCATGTGCCCCCCCACCCCCGATGGGGGACATAGCAAGCCTTCAGCAGAGGGTAAGTTCTATTCTCCCTACCCCCCAGCCTGCCAGAAGAATCGCAGGCCATCTTGAGTAAGGAAGTGGTGAGATAATGTGTCCTTCCTTTGACATTCACTAAATATTTATCCAACACCTACTATGTCTTGGACTCAATTCCAGGTGCCAAGGACACAGTAGAGAGCTAGAGACATGGCCCTGCTTTGCTCTTTGGGAAGGACCTCCATTCCACCTTTCGGAATGGATGATAATGACCATTGGTTGCTTCTGGCATCCCCACTACTGGGCAGGGCCCAGGCAGGGGCTGGAGAGTATGTGGCCTCATCAGTGTCCTCTGGAGGCAAACTGGTCCAAAACTCTTGGCCTAATATCTCAGAAGGGCATTCCTACTAAGGACTCAGGAGATGTAACAAGCAGCAAGCCTTTGGTGTGTGTAGGGTGGGGGGGGGCATGGGGGTTGGTTTTCAGAGACAACTATTAAAGAACAAAAAGCTTTCCTGTCAGAATGACTCTGGGATGATAGCAGAATGTCAAGCAGCTTAAGAGTGCTGAGGAGAATTTCTTTCTTTCTTTCTTTTTTTTTTTTTTTTCTGTTTTGAGTAGAAGGGCAGAAGTGTCACTTGGGTTCCCCAAGTCATCTAGAGCCTGTTTTCCAATTTCACTTCCTCTTACATTGAGGTCATCCCTGCCTGCAAGACTTCTTACTGGCTGCCCTCCTCTCTCTCATTTCCCCCCTCTTTTCCCTTTGCCCTATTTGATGTTTACCTGCTGTGGGGTGATCAGAGCTGAGTAGCAACAGGGAGAGGTGCCCTAAGGATAGGGCAGAGTCCGTCTGGTCCCTGGCTTCTGGATCCCTGCCTAGCATGTAGTGGGCCTTCATTATGGATTTGTTGCTGGAAGGAAGGAAGGAAGGAAGGAGACAGGCTAGAGTTTTTCCATTTTTTCCTCCACCTTCAAGATCTGGGCAGGGATGGCCTCACTGTTGCCATGAGTTGGAAGGGAGGCCCTGAGAGACCTGGTATCCAGGCCCAGTGGTGGGCAGAAAGGCAGCCGGCCCTGTCTGAGCCTCACCTCCCACTTTCAGCAGTGACACTTGGGCCGAGCGAAGCCATGTGCTCTCCTCTGGGACCCTCACACATGAGCCCTGTTCCATATGTATGGAGGAACAGGGCCAAGATTGGAAGGAAGTGCCCAGACAGAGGGACAGTATTAAAATTCCACCGGCAATCCACGGGAAGGGGTTTACGGTTCCTAACTGACCATAAACCCTTTCTCCTGACAGGTCTTGGAATACATCACTCCAGCTTCTCCCGGAGCAGCTGACACATTGCAGTAACGCTTCCCCAACAGTCAGGGTCTGTTGATTCCAGTGGGGATGGGCAGGCTACCCTTGAGCCCCTGAAAAGGCTCTGTCTCCTGTGACCCTGGGCCCAGCCCAAGGCAGGCCACAGCGTTGAACCAAGGCCCATCCAAAGGGTTGACAAGTGTAGTGCTGAGAGTCCCAGCCCCAGCCCAGGAAGGTGGCTTGTTAACTGTCTGCCTCTGGGTGGAATTCTATTAACCTAGAGGGGAAAACTCGTTTTCTCCCAGCTGAAAGCTCCCAACACTGAGTGGCATGTCGCATATGTCTTTTATTAATAAAAACGAGAAAATGGAGTCATTATTACTGCATAATTGTAGTTCATTTGTTAGGCCAACTCTCTCAAAGCCTGGGGTGCTGGGGGCGGGGCAGGGGGATGATAAAAAGGGACTTTGATATGAACCGCTCGGGAACCACCTGTGTAGGCGGCACCTCAGAACGACTCTCACGCAGCCCAGTGACTTAGAGAATCAGAGCTAGTGTGGGCAGCGGGCCTCTCTCCGAGCTACCACCAGACTGCACCACAGCCCTGGTGCCAGCTCCAGGAACCAGGTGACCTTAAAGCAAGGCCCTACCTCCTGGAGACTCTGTTTCTTTTTTCTTTTTTCAGGAAATCAGAGCTCATGTTCCTGCCCTGCGTGGCTCATATTATTGTTCTGAGAATCAAATGACATCCACCATAGGTACTTTCCTTCATTCATTCATTCAACCATCACCTACCCAGGTATGTTATGTGCCAGAAAATGTGCTAGATGATGAGATACAAAGGGGAATAAAATTCAAACACTGCCTTCAAGGAGCCCATTGTCTAAATGAAAATAATAACATAATATGGAATGGGGACCCTAGATGCCCACCATCCTTCAGAAAACTACAGGAAGGCTTGTCCCCACCCTCCTGGTATAGGTGGTAGGAGAGGGTCTCTGGATGCTGATGCCTGAGCTGACTTATAAAAGGTGAGCAGAAAAGTTGGAGACATTCCACATAATTTTCCAAATGTGGACATGACATGGTATCTATGACCTTGATGGTGAACCTTGATGCTCCAGTCTGAATAAAATTATTGCTGTGTGCATTTTATGACCATGACTGCCCAGTAAGTCTATAAAAGGAGGGGACAGCAGTCAAGGAGACTTTAGCCAGGCTGCTTTGCCTCAAGTGGACAGCTACATCCCAACTGCCTCCTTAAGTCATTTATGCTCCCCTCGTCGATCCACTGTGGATAAAGGATGTTCCTCAGACCACAAGTTGGATGTGAACAGGGGGTCCCAGGTGGGCCATTAGAATATAACCATTTAGGCTTGTCGGAGAAGGGATCAGGAGGAGAGATTGACCAGTTTTAAGATGGCAGGAATTCAAGTGGTGGTTGCTATGGGGGTCTAATTATTTGCAAATTGTTTCAACCCTTTAAGGCAAGATGACATTTCCTATAGTTTTTTTTTTTTTCTTTTTGGACTCCCTTAATATTAGTTCAGTTTGTTATTATTATCATTATTATTATGGTACTGGGGATTGAACTTGGGGTGCTTTATCACTGAGTTACATCCCCAGCATTTTATTTTGAGATAGGGTCTTGCTAAGTTGTTGAGGTTGACCTTGAACTTGTGATCCTCCTACCCGAGCCTCCCAAATCACTGGGCTGACAGACGTGCAACACCATGCCTGACTTAGATGAGGTTCTTCTCAAAGATGTCTTAGCTCTAGAGAACTTGGATTAGAACTTTGAAGGATGAATCCCATGCTGTTGTGAGGTAGCATGGTGGTGACAAAAATTATAGAAGAAACCCCTCTCTATCCAGAGAAAAATAGTGCTCAGGAGGCTCAAGGTCAGGTCACATTGTCAGCTACCCCACCCAGCCGGACTTTCCCCTTCTAGTATTCTTTTGGTTTAAAACTTTGGAACATTTCTGTTTCTGCCTGTTTCTTTTACATGGAGAAGACATTTTGTTTATGATACCTGTAAGAAACTGGAACCAAGACGAAACAGTGAACTTGTCTCCTCTAACCTGAGGGAGAAGTGCCAGCAAGATGGGCTGGGGCTCACAGCTGGGACCTTCATAACTTGTTGTTCTATGGACACTGGGTCCTACTTATTGGTCTGGCTGCCAGCACAGCCAGGGGTACCTGAGCCAGCCAGAGACTCACACAAGATGGGGTCTGTTTCCTGGCGGAACTGGGGGAAAATGTTTATTCTTCACCTCCGGGCCTCTAATGAATTCTGATTCAAGCCACACAGGCCTAGGAATCGATAGTTTTAATCATTTCAAAAACTAGCCCCACTCTGGGTAAAATTACAATGCACAAGAAGCTCAATGGAGCTTAAAGGCCACAACCTCATTATCATTTCATTAGACTCACATTTCAGCAAGATGGAAAGAAACGTTCTCACACACCCCCTCCTTCAGCCCCCTCCCCTCCCCAGCTCTGTGGAATAACTCTGGAGGACAGCGATGGTTTACAACAGCTGTCAGCCACCAGAGCCACTGGCCCACTCCCAGCATGCACTCTGCCCGAGGAGGAAGCTCATTGCAGTCGCTGGAGACCTCGGCGCAAATCAGCGCAAATGCCTCCCAAATCAAGTTTGCGATCCTGGGAAGTTTAGTAAAAACAACCCCGCTGTCAGTTTGGCTTCTCACAGCTGGAGGGGTCAAGTCATCAACACAATATAAACCCGGGCCAGCAGAACCTTGTCCTATCCAGGGCCCCAGACGCCCTCTGGGAAGCAAAGGGTTTGAAAATGTCTTAAACTTTTCCAGTTTGTTTATTTTCCAATGTTTAATGATATTGTCCATGCAAGGCGCAGAACCCCAGCTCCTGCTAACAATTAAAGAGGTTTTCTAATTTAGGAGAGAATGTGATTTAAAAAGAAGAGAAAGAACTTGCACAGGAAGCAAAGCAAATCATTCTCACTAGGTGCATACATGCAGGGAGCCATGAGTTGTGAGGACCTGATTGCACGGTCAACACACAGAGAAAAAACTATGTGGGGGCAAGGGGCAGGGCTGAGCCAACTAAGGGGCAATTTCGGAGAAGGTTGCCAAATGTCTGCTAGACCTTACCGCACTGCCAATACCATCACTTTCATAATTGTGGCTTGTATCTGTGACCCAGTGTCCCTAGACCTCACCATTCCATAAGTCCAGATGGGACCCCATCAATGAAACGACCAGATTTCACTGTGTTGGCTCCCATCTGCCTTAGGCTTTTCTTTGTGATTTAGGGGTCCCCTTGGGAGTTCCCCACATGTGCTCATGAACAGGACTGTCTGCGAGAATGGGTGTTGTGTCTTATCAAAATCCCTTCACCCCACCCTGTTCTGCACTGTGATACCGTGTTGCGCACGATCACTCCAGAGCAAGCCTTGTTGCTGGCAGGCCTGTGACAGTGCTGCTGCCCGGGCCCATGGCAATGTCTCTTGGAGCTTCTCTAAATGACAGCACCTGAGGCTCTTGAACAGCACTACTGCCCTGGTGCCCCTGGTGTGCCAGAGCCTCAATGTGTCTTGATATGTTCTTCTACTCCTTGTCGCCTGGACACCCACAGGACTGGCTTCCCTGAGTTCACAGAGTGGTGGGGCAGGGGAATATGGGCAGGTTTTATTTCGCTCCACTTCCCTTTCCTTCCTCCATAGCTAATACATGCCAGTACCCCACACTTCTTCAAATCCAGCAGGCACATCTGACTCTCAGGGCTAAAGTTGGGATCCCACAACCATGTCCCCAGATCAGTGGTTTGCATAGTAGAATCACCTAGAGAGCTTTTGCAAATCCTATTGCCTAGACTACACCCCGAACCAAGAATCAGAATCTTTGGGCATCAGTAGTATTTAAATCTCCCTAGGCAACACTACCAACAGAGGAATGAAAGGAAGGGAGAAAGAAAGGAAAACAATAAGATAGGGATGGTGGGAGAAAGGACAAGGCCAAACTTGGGAGCCCTTTCCCGGGAGGGAATGGAACTGACGCAAACCAGACTCGGTGCCACACCCTGGATCGCACACTGAGAAAACCCAGTGATCTTCTGCCAGACTTGCCAGTGACTCGCGTTGCTGTTGTCAGTATCTTTTAGCTGAGTCAACGTGTTGTGAGAGTCAAAGGAGACAAGTGCAGGAGGATTTGCTGCTGGTGACTTTCCAGTTTGGATCTGGTGGCATCAGAGAAGCCTGAAGGGAGGAAGCTTGTCAGTGGGGATGGTGGTGGAGACAGGCAGAATCCTGTCATCGTCAGGACTTCGGGAGAGTGTCTGATCTTAGCCCTGCGTAATTTTCCAAAGGACCCAGGACAGCAGGCCATCTGCTCCAAGAACAGGTGTGACCAGAAACTGGCCTGTGTTAACTAGGCACACAAAGCATTCATTCATTCCCTCCTTCACTCATTCTCCCTTTGCTCACTCACATATGAGCTTCATGTGAGGGACCTCATATATCATATGCAGCCCAGTGGTTCTCGAGCTTTGTTTTTAGCTCAGGAATGCTGGGTCTAAGTGAAACCTTATGGAGGCATAAACAAATACAAGCGGAGCTGCTCTTGCTAAAGTAGGGTAGGAGGCCCTGGGTCTGGCCCACTCACCTCCCTTCCCCTAAGGGGGCTTCACCAGATTCTCCTGTTTCAAGCAGAAACAGGGTTTGGAAACCTCTCATTTTATAAATGAGGACACTGAACCACAGAGCAGGGTGATTGTTCCCTGCCTAGGGTCACACAGATTTCATGCAACAAATTGGACTGGGAAAGCATGGGAGACTACAGAACTGATGGACAATGCTGGCCCTGCACCGGGGGGAAGCTTCCTGCATAGCCTCTGTCTCCATTTTGCATGCTGAATCAAACTGCCAGTTTAATGAGGAGGCCTGCCTCTCAAGAGAGGCTCTGTTTTCTAAAGAGAGCCCTTACCGGGATTCTCCCTCAGCATACAGCACTTAACAGGGAACTGCAGCTATGACACTGGGGTCTCCCCAGGTCTAGTGTCCAGTTGTGATGCCCTAGAGTGCCACACTGCCAGCACCCACTCTGGTGTCCTGGGTGTCTACCTGGTTGTTAAATAGTTGGAATGTTACACTCAGATCCCACCACCAAATTCCCAGCATATGACTAAGAACTAGAAAGTCACAAAATATCAGTAACTAGAGGATCTGTACCTATCTTCTCATTGCTATTATTCAACACTAGATCTACTTGATCAGAAAAAAAGGGGGAGACTATTCCTTTCATGGGATATTTCTGGGAGTGGTCATCCATTCATGTCTGACGATGCATGTTGGACATCCTTTCACTGGCCAGCCAGGTGTGTTTGTGAGGCAGGCATTTCTGAGGTCCACTGTATACCGGTGTGGATGCTAACCCTTCCTGGGAACTGCCCTTGGATGAAGGCAGCCATCTTGCCTAAGTTATGTCCCCTTCCCAGGGGGTACAAGGACTCAGCCCCCATTGCTTCCAGGAGGGAGTAACTTTGAAGGGCTCTCAAGCTTCCGTGTACACCATGAGAACAGTTGAGGCCTTGAGGGAGCCTCACTGTGGTTCATCATCTCGTGGATGATCCTGCTTCCATGATACCCTGGCACTCTGTGAGCACTGCCCAGTGTTCCTGCCCAGAGGTCTTCCTCTCAGAGACTGCCCCTGACTCTCAGCAGTTCTCATCCACAAAATGGGGGCAATGATTCCTCCCTTTCAGATCTGTTGTGAGCATTAAATGAACACATGGCTCATAGGAAATTTCCTCTCTCCCACAGCGCCTGGGATATAATAAATGAGCAGAACACACTTGTTCACTTCCTCTCTATCTACTTTCTTCCTTTTAAGTGTGTTTATGGGTTTGATTGTGAGTGTCCTCTCTCCCCTGTGAGAGACATCTGGCTGTCTGTTCACTGGCAGAGCAGAAGTGATTGACATACTCCAAACCCAGGAAGTGATCAGTCCCTTCCTGATGTACAGGTGTTCCGCCCCTCACCCCAACACACACATACACAGAGGCACATGAGTGATGTTGCAGAATCCTGCAATCTTCATAGCTGTACAAACACCCGAAGCTCTACACCACTGCCCCGACGCACAGAGAATTGTTTGTATATAGAGATACCTGTATACCAGGTGCTATGAGACATCCAGGAGGGACAGATCATTTCCTGGTGGAATGGAGGGAGGGCTTCATGAAGGAGGTCACGTTTGTCATAGGCTTTGAAGGATGGATAGAAATCCAGCAGGCACAGAAGTTGGGAGTGGCTTTCCAGGCCAAGGGAATGCTTTGGCAGTGAACTATAGAGTTGGGAAAACACAGGCATGTCAAGGCCAGTTCTCCAATCTGGGAGAAGGCAGGGTTTTGTGCAGGAGAATGGGGACAAGGTATGAGGAGGTGGTTTGGGACCTGATTAGGTGGGGTCTTGAGTGCTAGGCTGAGGGCGGTGGAATTCCACTGACAACTTCTGAGAAGTAGAGGACATCTGTTGGCAGATCAGACATGGGGAGGATTGAATGGAAGGAGACGGAATCAGGAAACTGGTGAGGAGGCTGCTGTAAGAGATGGGCCTAGAGCGGACCCCATCCATGGCTAGGGGATTGGGGAACCAGGAGTGCAGAAATCCTGGGATAGGAACATTGATGTCTTTTTCAGATCACTATTACAAAACCTCCAGGGGCAACTGTACCAATACCTCAGTTCCTGAGCTGAGAAAGGGTGACAGGTGAGCTCACTCCCCAGCAATTGTTTGGGGAAGTGAAAGAGGAAACTGACCTCAAAATAAAGGTACCTGACTCACTGCCTTGAATGACCTTGTTCAGGAAAATTCCCTGAGACTCCTTTCAGTACCTCCTCTGTCCACGCCTCATCTCACAGGAATGTAGACACCAAGAGGGAGTCTCATGCACGAAACACCTGGAAACGTCAAGAAACAGGACAGACCCAGACCCAGACCTACCTCCCGACTCCCTCTGCTGTAGGGCCTAGGATATATCAATTATTTCTGGGCCTCAGTTTTCTCACCCATAAAATGGTAATCATAACCATTACTACCCATTTGTGGGATTTTTATGAGATCAAATAGCCTAATAAACTTGAACATGTTTAATGCTCTTTGGGAGCTGGTGCCACAGAAATGCAAGGTGTAATTGTTGACATTGTTGTGTAATTGGCCATTATGATTGACGCCGCCACTGTAGACTTGTGAATCTCTTTTCTCTGAAGGGATCAAATGGCTTTCATGGTGTTTCCTCTTTCATAAATCATTCCCAAACACTTCCTCTTGTTTAGATGCAGGCCCTATACCCGAAGATTCCACAGACACTGCCTACCTGAAACAGATCTTGCGTCAGATCCTACGAAAGTCGCGAGGTCCTGCCTGAGAGCACCTTGGAGAGGGAGCAAGAGTGAGATGATTCAACACAGCTCAGCTGGGAAGGAGCTGGCGCATCTAGGGCAGGGAAAGGCACATGACTCAGGGTGGGACTTTCAGAGTGCAGAAGAACTGTGATCACTCATCCCCTGGATTCCTCCAAACCTTTGACCTATATCAACCCAGATCCGGCCCCCTCCTCGTCCTTGGCTACCTCAGGCCCAACTGCCCAGAAATCTAATAGTGCAGCCCATGTGACTCACTCACCATGTGACTTACAAAAGTCACGAAGCTTCCTTCATCTGTAAAATGGGCCTAATAATATTTGAGGTATATGCATCCCAGGGCTGATAGGAGGCGCATCCTATGGGCTGAGGATGTGAGGATACTTGGGGGACTACAAGGTAAAGGGGTGTTTAAGGGAGTTTTTTTTTTTAGCTGTAGATGATCACAATACCTTTATTTTATTTATTTATTTTTATGTGGTGCTGAGGATCGAACCCAGTGCTTTACACGGCAAGCACTCTACCACTGAGCTACAACCCCAGCCCTCAAGGGAGGGTTTTGAAAAAATGTCTAGCTTGGGGTGGTGGTAGTCGAGAGGCTATGAGAGAAAATGTAAGGGGATCCCAGGAAGCCAAATCCAAAGCTCCAACCTGCTGCAGGAAGTGTGTCTCCTGAACGTGGGTTTGAAGCACATTTTAGTGTTCTGTGATACAAAATTCTTACTCTACCCCAAAATACAAACCAGGAGACCAGGACAATGTCTGGGAGTCACCATCTTCCATCAGCCCACAGTTTGGCTGCTGTACTCATCTCAAGTGTCTCTGGACTTTCTGGACAGAGGAAGGAGACTGTGACAGTGACACTCACCCATCAAGACTAACAAAGGGGGAGGAGACAGTCCTCCTCTAATTAGGGCAAAGTTGTTGGAGCTGAGCTACAAAGGGATTGCAAGTTCCTTTCCCCAGGGGACCTGCTTTCAAAGGAGAAACACAGGAGGCCACAGCAGGGGACCACCAGCAGGGACTGCCCAATCCCCTAGGGCAGCAGGCACTCAGCAGGAGCAAGTTCCAGGCCAGTGAGAGGTCCCTGCTTGCTGACTCCCCTGGATCCCCTGCTCACAGCTACGTGGGAGAGGAAATAGATTAGCACTGTCCAGGGGACATAGCCTTGGAACAACTACCTAGTCATGACGCTATAGGACTTCCCTCAGATGACCATACCACCCTCATGGGGGCTAGGACAGGGTTGATGGAGTGCTGAATTTCAAGGCCCTAGAAACAAAGACAAGTTCTCCATATGCAGAGATTTAGACCATCAGAGGCTGCTCACTTTAAGTGAGCCCTGTCCCTCACTTTAAGTGTACCCCAGCCCCAAGTGATTGCCCAGCTTATTAGTCTGGATGTTATGTCTTTCCTGTCACTTGAATTCCTCCTCTATCTCCAATCAGAACCTGATTGCACTCCCAAACTCCAGCCTTGGAGGCTGACTCTTGTCGACCACTACCTGTTGGGGGCCCTCCATAGCCATCCTTGGTGTCATGGCCATGAACATGAACTCTGGAACTAGATTACCCTGGCTCACCATTAGCCAGCCACACTCTTGGGCAGGTAATTTAATGTTTCTGGGCTTCTGCTTCCCACCTGTATTATTGGATAACAGTAGGACCATCTCATATCCTTAAGAATTAAATACATTAACAAAGTGCTCAGCACAGTGCTTGTGACCCAGAAAGCACTATATCTGTGCTGGCCCCTTTTGAAAATCCAATCCCCTGTCAAGCCTAGGCTGCTGATCTCTTTTTTGCAAGGCTGTCCCTGATTGTTTCTGCTCTCCTGCCTTCCTGCAGTGACCTTGGTAACTTCCCAGTGGTTTCCTGGTCACATAGAATCCTATGTAAGTTCATGGAAGCAGAGAACCAATACCCATCCATCTTGGGAGCCCTCTATCCTCTCCATCTGCCTGGGCTTTAGATCCTTCTCTACAAAGATGAGTCCCTCTTATCTTTCAAAGCTTCTCAAAATTCACATTCTTCACGGAACATGGCGTAGCGGGAAACCATAAGCTCTAGGATCAGAAAGTCCTGGGTTTGCAGGGTCCAGAAATTTTTCTGCATGAGCCCCTCTGCACCACTGTAGCTCAAATAAACCTGCTTCCTACAAAAAAGAAAGAAAGAGAGGGTGTTGCAGAGAGAGAGAGAGAGAGAGAGAGAGAGAGAGTCCTGGGTTTGAATCCAGCTTAATCTGGGTGACCTTGGACAAGTTACTTAACCTCTCTTAGCCTCCATATCCTTATATGGAAATGAGGTAAGTACCCCTCCCTCACAGGATAAAGATGAGGAGAAAGAAGAATAATGTACTGCAGATGCCTGGGGCAGTTCTGGCACATAGAAAGTGCTCAAGAACTCTTTCTCTTCCCTCCTGTCAATGTTGCTCTTTTCTCTGTACATGTTTTACAGCCACAATTAGCTTTCCCCAGGTGTGTTCTTGCATATTCATCACATGTTGGTTCTTCTTACTTTCAGTCAACATTTGTTGGATATTAGGCCCTGGGAATGATGAAGGCTGAATCCCTGCCCTGGGGAGCTCACAGAAAATTGAGAGAATCAGACCCATGCTCTCTTAGGTCCTGTGGTAAGTGTCACCACCATGGGGGCATGTACACAAGACACTTGAGATCCCAGCACACCGAGGGACTAATGATGCTTTGGGCAGTTGAGGGCCTTCAGTTCAACCCAGTGACATGGGCTGAGCCCAGACTGCACACCAGGCACCGCACTAGACCAGGCACTGGGGGTGCCTTCCTTCTCAGGGGATTTGGTCCCTGGTGGGTAAGACAGATGGGAAATGCAAGGATTACACCATGTGGACAGTAAGCCCTGCCTGGGTGCTGTCCTGAAAGAAGGGGACTGCAAAGTATGAGAGCTAAGGGAGACTTCCAGCAGGAGGTGGCATCTGAGACTTGAAGAACAAGTAGGAAGTGGCTAACCAAAGGAGGAGCCTGGGAGGAGGCAGGCCAGGTGCAGGGCTCAAGGAACTGCAAGCCGTTCTTGGTGGATGCAGAGGCAAGAAGCCCAGAGTCTCTCTTTTCTTCTTCTCTTTCTCTTTGCAGCACCCCTCAGCCCCATGTCCAAAGGCTTCCATTCCCAGAGGCTCCAGCCCCCTTGCCCCATGATAAAATCTAGTCTAGGACCACACAGCACAGGGAGCACAGGCGCAGGGAGGGGAAGGTCAGGGGCAGGACAGGGAAGCTGTGGAAGACAAAAGAGGAGAGGAGACCTGGGGGTGGGGCAGGTAGGCTGATCAGGGAAGAGGAAAAACCCCTCTACCCTGCTCCCCTTGCAAGGACACTGACTGATGTCCAGGGTTAGTCCTGGGTTGAGATTCCTTCATCCTAGTGGCAACAGCTGCTAGATATCAGGAAAGAACCTGCTAATTCTGCTAAACCTCCCCACCCTCCAGCTCCTCTGCTTACCTGCTCTGTGCCAAGTCCCCTCAGGGCCTTGCTCCTGCCAAATCAGTTCTTGCTAATTTGGCCAAGGTGAAGGTCCCCTCAATTTTCTGGAGTTTTATTGTACAACCAGCAGGCCAGGACACTCCCAGCACACACCACATTTGCTGAGAGATACACGTATGCAGTTATCTCCCTCGTGTGCACACACATGCACACACACGTGCGCACACCCTCACTGGCTCATAGTACCCGCGCACACACGCTCACACCACTTGCCCACGCATCTGCTTGGAGGTACACATGTGCTTGCACTCCAGAAGGGCCCAGCTTGCCTCTGCTCCCTCATTTTCTTTTGGGGAGAAGCAACCCCTTGGAAGGTTCTGGGCCTGCAGCCCAGGGACACCAAGGTCTGTGCCAGAGAGCCTTGGTACAGCTCGCCGAGAAGGTACCAAAGGGTTAAGAGAGAACATTTCCAGGGAGTTTGCCTCTTAATCAACACAGTTAATTCTTTTCCTTTTACAAACATAAATTCTTGGCAGTCAGTAACCAAGAAAGAAAGGGGTAAGAAAAAACCTTAACCCAACATTAGTCAAATCTTTGCCTCTTCCTATTTTTTTTTTTCCAAGTTAAGACCCAGGGGAATTCAAAGCAATGAGAGAAATCCCAGCCCAGATGGAATGTTTTTGCTAATATACGTCTGCAAGTTATTTAAATGTATGTTTAAGTGTGTGTGAGAGAGAGAGAGAAAAGAGAGAGAGGAGGGAGGGAGGGAGGAAGGGGAGAATATGAGAGCAAGCATGGCTGAGAGCTGTGTGCGTGAGCACACGCAAGCACGTGTGTGACTAGAGTGCACACACAGCAGAGTCATCACCTTCCTCTCTGCCTGTGCCCCAGCTGTCTTCAGGCCCCGACTCTCCTGTCCAGACCTGAAGCAGGACAAGACTGTTTACCCTGGACTGCCCTTGTCCTTCAAACCAGGTCTCCTGGAATAATAGCCTCTGTCTCTGCCCCTCAGCCCCGGGACAGCCTCGGTGACAGTCTGTTCACCATACACTTTTTTCTCTATCTTCCCTGCTTAGCCAGAGGCTTGGGAACAGTTCCCAGGCCTGGTGGAGAGGACCAAGCCCTGTTCCACAAAATCAATCCTCACACCCACAGAACAGCTCTTCCTGGACTTGATCTGGGCTCAGACTCTACTCCTGGCCTCTTGCTATCTCCTCTTGGAGGTCTCTCTTCACCTTCAAGACCCTTGAAGTATTCCTTCTGGTCTCCACAGGATCCCTCCCAGATGACAGGCTGAGCCCCTCCCCATGAACTTCACCTAGGCCAATCCCCCACCACTGCCCCAAGGCACCCCCACTGGGTCCAGAGTACAGAAGCCTTAAAGTCAACCCCATCAGCTCCCCACCTGCCCCAAGCTCCCTCTCATCTGCTCCTTCCCGAGCTGACTTTAATTCTTCTAATCTTTCCTCTGAAATCATTCCTCTGGCCCTGTAATCAGCTGTGTGGGTTCCAACTTCCTGATTTCCAGGGAGAGATTAAACAGCTTTCTCCATCCAAAGGCACTTCGTTGACTTGGGCCACCCCTAGGCTGGTTCAAACCCTCTCCAGGGAGGGGGCCGCCCTTACTCTTCTGAGGTCTGGCCCACCCGGAGTCCTCGGCCTTCCACATGGAACTTCCCATGCTCCATTCTGCCCTGGGCCCCCAGAGTCCAGCCATTCCATTGGCTTCCCCTTCACACAGAGGCCTCTCAGTGTCTCTAGCCAGGCGCAGAGTAGGGAGTCCACAACTTCCTCATGACCACTCTTGGGAAAGCAGGGGGTGGGGGTAGCTGGCATGCAGGGTCTGGGAGCTGCAGAGTCCTCAGTCCAGCTGCTCCCTGCCCCTGCCCGGCTTCTCTGGCCCCCTCCTTCCATACACTCTCATCCTCAGAGCCCCTTTTGGTCATCCCTGCTCTCTCCTGGCTAATGAGAGGGATAGATTTACCATCTGTCAGCTCTTGGAAAGACTATCATCTCCTCTGCATGTCATCTGGTGCCACCTTGAGACCTAGTGCTCAACTGAGCCCTGGTTTGAGATGGCCCAAATGAGGTCATGTTCAGGGACTGAGGGAGGAAGGTATTAGAAAGGGGGACAGAGAGGGAGTCTCTAAGGTAAAAAAAATGAAATGCATTTTGAACTGTATGTCAGTTGAACTTTCCCTGATATGTGGCTAGGGGATACTGGTAGCTTAGATCTGACTTCCAACCTAGAAGAAGTAGTAACTTAGAAATCTCTGAGACAGAAAAAGGAAGAGACATTCTGTGGGAAGTGTTCTAGAATGCCACCTTGTCAGGGCCACAGCTTCCCTCTGAAATGTGAGGCGCCCTGGGACCCGAAGATGCAGGGAGTACTCTTCTGTCTGTCTTAAACTGAGGGCTTCAACATTGTGTGCAAAATATTGTGGATATAGGTGTAAAATTACAAAAAGCCTCCACAGCCGTTATTCTCACAAGAGTCTCTCATCCCACAGGTTTAAAGCATACTGGAGAAGAAGGGTTGGGGATGTAGCTCAATGGTAGAATGTTTGCCTGGCATGCACAAGCCCCTGGGTTCCATCCCTGGCACCACATACACACAAATGCTCCACTAGAGGTTAACAAAAGAGTGACCCTTGTGACTGGCCAGAATGGAGCCAGATGGCCTTTGGATGAAATGAGAAGTCTGGGTCAGATTCAGCAGCAGCATGGCCAGGGCTGGCTTCACTTCTAGACGTGTGTTGGGTGTGTGTGTGTGTGTGTGTGTGTGTGTGTGTATACTGAGGGATGTTCCTGAGGTCATCTGTATACCTGGAGACCACATCCTAACGTAGGTTCAATCCTGGTGTTCATGCGAGGCTCTTCCCTGAGCCCAAGCTTCTTGATGGCTTTGTCTCCTGGGCCACCATCAGTGCTCTGCAGGTAAGACGGCAAAAAGGATCCAAGCTGAGCCCTGGGGTCTCCTAGGGCATCAGTTCCTTCTCCCATGAAGTGATGAAGTTGGGCTAGAGAGTTTCTGAGGGGCCCTTCAGTGCTACCATCTTAGTATTTAAGAAATAACCCCTCCTGCCCCTCCCTGGAGCTCCTGTATGGGGGATGCAGTAATTATCCCAAAAGCTACAGGGAGCTTTCCCAGCCCTCTCCCCACTGCACTCCAAGACCACCCACCCCAGGGCCTAGACTGGGTTCCCTCCTCCAAGAAACTCCATTTCTCTCTAAAAGAACTGCATGACACAGAAGGGGTCCCCCTTTCTCTCTTGGCTTGTTGGTTCACTTGCAGATGCTCATGAGTGCATTGAGAGACTGGCTGGTCCTCTCTGTTCCTGAGGGGCAGATGGGGATGGGGAACCTGGCTCAGACAGGTGCAGAAGGAGCATCCTGGCTCCAAGGTGCAGGTGTGGCATTGGGGGTACTCCTTTGGGGCCTCAGACAGAGACCAGTCTGCTCTGGGACAGACATGCTGCAGAACTAGATAACCCCTGAGGCTGCTTTCTAGAGCCTGGTGGCTCTTGAATGTTTCTTTCTACCCAACATGTGCCTGTGTGGTCTATGCTTGTGTATGTGGACCGATGTGCATGTGTAAATACAGGTAGATGCACAAAATCAAGGGCTTATGAGGGGGAGAGCATTGCCATACCTTGCCAGTGCTCCCAAGAGGGCAGCTTGGGTGTCTCCCCGTCACTTCCGCCGTGACTCCTTCTTCCCAACTCCTGAGCATCAAGCTGTCATCATCGCCAACTCCTCCCCGCAGCCAGGCTGTTGCTATATCCTCACTCCTTCCTCCGCAGCAACTCTGAAATCTGTTCCTTTCTTGGTCTCCACCCCCTCCATCAGCATCCCCCTCATGTGTCCCCAACTCTCTCTCTTTCCGTGTCTCCTGGTCTCTTGATCTCTGCCTCCCTCCGCCTTTCACCCTCTCTGACTCTGAGCTTTGCCCACCTCCCTGTCCCGAGCATCTGCCTCCCGGCCCCTCGGAATTCCCATCTTCCTCTCCCTCACTTGCCTGTTCTGCTGTGTTTGTCTCTGTGTCTCTCCACCGGCAACCCAGCCAGGAACTCTGCTTGGAGAAGGAGTGTTGCTAGCCTCCTTCTTTTTTTGAACCCTGCTGTCAAGATTGGCCCGGCCTCTGAGCAGACAGGCAGGAATGTCCCCACAGGTCCACCTCACTGGCCTGGGCCTGAGAGAACCCATAGGCCTTGGGAAGAACAGCTGGGCTGAGGAACCAGCCCTGCAGCCTTGCCTGTTACTAAAACAAGTGGCGGACCTGGCTCATTTGCATGTTGGGTCTCTTTTACATAAATCTGCATGTCAAGCTGGAGGCCCTGGAGCCAGGTAATGCAAAAATGATGCAAAATAAATTAATCAGTGTGCCCTATTGCAGGTGTCAGCCAGCCCTATCTTCCAACTGACAGAGCAAACCCAGATGAGCCAGCAGCCTTAGAGGGTGGGGGTGGGGCAGGGTGCTTGGCGAGGCAGGCTGCTGTTCTGCTTCAAGCTATGCAGAGCCCAGGGGCAGCCTGTTCTCCGTGTTCTCCAGTGCAGCTCCAGAGTGGCCCCAAGAGAATGGACGGACCTTGATGGCTGGACAGCGCTCTGCAGCTGCTAGCCAGGAAAGAGGGCAGTTGGGCTCACTTCAATCAGAGGAGAAGCTGAGGTGTGGGAATAGGGGGAGGAGCTTTTCAAGCCTACCCAGTTCTTTATGGTAGTGTCCAGTTCAGAAGCCTAGACTTTGTTGACTCTCAGCAATGTAGCCTCCCTGGCTCCTTAACACTTGGCCAGAGTGAATGAATTTCACTGCTCCAATTGAGGGTCTCCAAAATTTAGGGGGATCAGGAATGAAAATATTTCCTCTTCCCCAACACCCCAGCTTTCAGGCAGCACGGCTCTTCCTCTAACCACCTAGGTCCCCCCAGCTTTCCTCACCCAGACACCCCTTTAGGAAAGTCTGGGTATAAAGGAGACAATGGGTCTTCCCACTTCTGGAAAGTGTGGTTTTGGGTTTCCCCTTGGATTGAGAAATGGCTCTTGAAGCCCTAAGGATCTTCTGAGAGGCCCCTCCACAGGAGAGGAGGGTGAGGGCAAGTCAAGTACCAAGTACATCACAGACCCAGCTCCATCTCATCTCAGTCAGGCAGAGGTGAACCAGCCCCTAAGAACCCAGACATTCCCAAAAGCCTCTCACCCTCCCCAGACACCTGCAGGTTGCTTAAAGGGGACCCAGCACATGACATGTAGGCCAACTACAATTGTTCTCATTCTGCCCTGATGCAGGAAGCTGACCAACGGGGCTTCATTCCACATTGGAGAGCACAGACCGTGCAGGCAGGGATGGCCATCTCAGGGAGCAGGACAGCTTGTGGTTAAGTGCAGGAGCATTGGAATGAGCCACACCTCGGACTGGGTCCTGGTGCTACTCCTGGCCAGCTGCGTGACCTGCCTCTCTGAGCCTAGTTTTCTCATCTGTAAAACAGAACCCTACTTCATGGGGTTCTGATGCTTCAATGAGATGAAGCATGAATAGCATCCCACACTGCCCCTGGTACAAAGTAAACATCTATAAATGGTAGCTATTTTCATGGTTCTTGCAAATGTAGGGCTCATGACCAAACAAGGCTAGGTCAGGGGAAGGGAGCTGAAAACAGAAGTAAGTCTACTTGGACTCTCTCTCTCTCACACACCACCTTCTCTTCTCCGCTCCCCCACCCCCACCATTTTCCATACATGCTCTAGAGAGAACATTCTGAAGCACAAATATTGTCATGCCACACCCTCACTTGAACTCCTTTTTGGCTCCCTTCTGTGTTCAGGAGAAATCCTGAGCTCCTTGACGTGGCCTTATGAGGCTTTTTGGGATCTGGCTCCTGCTTATCTCTGGAGCCTCACCTCTTACCCTCTTGTACTCTCAGCTTTGGTCACAGTGACTTGCCCATAATTGCTTAGGCTCAGCATTTCCCCGTCACCTCCAGGCCCTGCACAGGCTGCCTCCCCACCCCAGCTACTCACTGCCTCTCCTCAAGGCACAGAAGTGGCCTCCTCCAGGACCCTGGCTCCTCCTTGCTAAGGAATAAAAGAAAAGGGCTTAGGGCTCTGAGTTCCAGGAGACTTTGCCTAAAAGGTCAGAGCAGAAGGGACCTTGAGGAACATCTAGTGTGAGTTTTTCTACAGGGGAGAGGACCCAGGCCCCCTGAGGAGGGAGGGTAAGAGGAAAGCAATTGGCCCACCCATCCCTGGCACAAAGAGCATCTCACTCATGCCTGTGCATTTATTTGCCTTCCCAAGGAGAATCACTTGAGTACCCAAAGGAATGAATTCCAAGCATCAAGAAGAGACTCCAGGGATATAAGTATTTGGGCTCAAGGGCTATCTTATAGCTGCTCTCTGCCATCCCTGTGGGTCCACTATCTCTTTTTATCTCTCTATAAGGTATTGATCTGCCCTCATCTGCCAAGAGCAAGACTTGGCCTAGGGGATTGGGGAGCAAAGCTGGGGGACCTCTAGGGAGCTGTAGACTAAAAGGACAACCAAGTGAGATCCAGTAAAGGCCACCATTTTTCCACTGGCCTGTGGAAAGCACAGAGTTTCCTGAATCTGAAGCCTTGAGTTCAGGTACCACTTCCTAGCTGAGCAAATGGGCAAGTCACTTAACCTCTCTGAACTTCAGTCTCTTCAACTATAAAATAAGGCTAAAAATAGCTCTCTCCTCACAGGGCTAGACCCAGGTCATGTGAGGTGATGGATGGGAAAATGCCTCCTTTAACAGTTCAACATGCAAACATGTTCTTAATGAGACCAGAGGAGCCCAGGGAGCTTCTGAACCGGAACCAGGCTCCAATGCCCAAAGTCGATGGCTAATGCGGCCCTCTGCCCTTGCTCGCATTCTGTGCCTAATCTGCTATGGGCTGAAAGGTGTCCGGCTTATAAATATTTGTTCCTTATGGCCAGACTTTCATGGGTTTTATCAGCCTGGCTGATAAGATAATCTGTCCTGCTGCTGAGCTCTGGCACCTGGTGTTCTGCATAGCAGGTGACCTCTCAGAGCAAACTTTTTAATACCTGGCAAGTCAATACGTGGGCTCTCAGCTTTCAGGCAGGGTGGGGGCTTGGGGGGCTCTGCGAAATTAATTCTCTTTGTTTCTGGGTCTGATGTCTAGAGTTGACCAGAGATTGCGAGTTAACACCTTTTGTGCCAGCTGGTGATTAGCTCTTCTCTGGCTCCAGTGAGCACAGAACCAAAATGGTTTTGAAAAGACTTGAAGTGAGTGTCCTTCTCCTTTAATTAAGCACAAAATCTCCATATCTATTTCAGCCTTTGAAAAGAGAAACCCAGGAAGGCAGGTTCCCCAGGCAGAAGAGAGAGGTGTGTGGAATTAATATTCCATCTTGATTTTTCCTGTGTAACATAATAAGTTGACTAAGCGTATCAGGGGGACTCCGGCTGCATTGAGCTGCTGGGTCATCCAGGCGACGCACTTTTCCAATTGACAAAGATCACATTAGAGCGGTTGACCGGTCAGGCCGGCCACGAGGCAGGAGAGGTGAACCAGGGTCAAGGCGAAAAGCTGGGACCTGTCTCACCTTGTTCTGTCACACATCACCATTGGGCAATGTTTTCCTCCTCCCAGGAACATTCTAGTTAGACTCTCCCAGAGTCCTGGGTACAGTCTGCCCTCCTGGCTGAGTCTAGGGCCCCAGATAGGCCCAGCTGCCTTCCACCTTTCCTGACCTCAGCCTTTTTGCTATAATGATTCTGGGATTGGCCGACCCTGTACCTCCAAGAAGAAAGGCAAGTGCCTGGACTGAGTCCCTGTGGACCCCCAGTAGACTCTCCCCCTTTACTGCCCTTCCTTTGCTGGCCAGGGGTCCGTCTGAGAGCCACTTCTCTCAGGCTCTTAAAAATGAAATTCTCATTTCATCCCTGCAAAGGAGTCCTTCAGAGCCAGTGTGGGAACGCTACTCAAGGTGTTTGCCTCCTTCTCAACATCTGCAGGGCTTCCAGCGATCTCAAGAAGAAGCCCTCGGTAGGCAGAGTGTGGGACAGAACACGGCAGACTGTTCCCTTAATTGAAGAATTCTAGAGCTAGAGGGATTTCAGAGACCAACTAATCCAAGTTCCCCCTTTAAAATTTTTAAGAAATTTTAATGGGCATGTTCAAATACCTCTTTTTTTTTTTTAATTCATGGATACATTGAGTTTCAAAGAGAAGTTATAATAAGTAAGACAAAGCTGGTGGGGTCTTAGCTCAGGATGTGAAAAATAGAAAAGCATAAAGAGAAGAATGCGGGGGGGGGGGGCGGCGGTGGGGAGAGAGAGATGCAGAACAGAACCTCTCTACTATAGAACTTGGCCCATGGGCTTGAGTCACAGAGGAAGTGGGATTTCCTGGTCCTCTCAAGGATTCCCTCTGTGGTCTTATTAGTGCTCATCCCTTTAAATACCCAAGCCAGCTCCTTCAGGGTGCTCCTGCTAGTGTATGCATAGACCCATAGGCAATATCATGTTATAGTGGCCCAGAGCAGGGGCTCTGGAATCAGACAGACCTGAGTTCAAATCTTGGCTCCACTACAGGCAGGGTAGGGGTTTGGGGGGGCTCTGAGAAATTAATTCTCTTTGTTTCTGGGTCTGATGTCTAGAGCTGACCAGTCTATGAGACTTGACCAGATTATTAAACCTTCTTTGTATCTCAGTTTCACCATCTGTCCCGCAGAGGTAGCAGTAACTGTCTAACAATTTTAATAAAAGAGATGACATACATAACATGCCTGACCTACATTATACCAGAACATAAGCTCCATGAAGGCAGAGGCTTAGTTCCATTTCCTGCTGTATCCTGAGAGTCTAGAACATGCCCTACCCAGAGTAGAAGTCAATCAACATACACAGCAAAGAGGAACTCAATGTATGGTTCTTGTTATATCCTTCATGGTAATTATTACTGCCTAGAATCATTCCTGGTTTTTCTTTGTCCACCTTTTCTTTTCTTATCCTGACACCTCTCTGACATAGCCAACTTTGCCCACAGTGCACACATGTGCATCCTGCAGAGACCAGGCAGCTCTGGGTCCACGTCTCACCTGCCGTGGGAGAGGGAGTACCACAGCCTGGCCTTCCTACCTACCCCCTGTCCCACTCAATATCTAAACTGCTGCTCCCTTTCAATGTTGCAATGTTGACTTATAAGACACCGTGGGCTTTCTTATAAGTCAGGGGTGGGAAAGAAAGAAAGAAAGAAAGAAAGAAAGAAAGAAAGAAAGAAAGAAAGAAAGAAAGAAAGAAAGAAAGAAAGAAAGAAAGAAAGAAAGAAAGAAAGAAAGAAAGAAAGAAAGAAAGAAAGAAAGAAAGAAAGAAAGAAAGAAAGAAAGAAAGAAAGAAAGAAAGAAAGAAAGAAAGAAAGAAAGAAAGAAAGAAAGAAAGAAAGAAAGAAAGAAAGAAAGAATCCAGCATTACTCGTTTCCTTCCCAAGGAAGGCTGTCCACTTATTTTTGTTTTGTCTGATTCAACACTGATGCAATTCCCTTCAGCTCTGACAAATGGGGACCCTCAGCAAAGAAGGAACCAGAGCCAAAGTGAAAAGGGAAGGGGTCAGAGGCTTCCTGGAGATTTATGAAGTTCCCATCCGAGTGCAGGCAGCTGGACGGATCTCTTGTATGTTCAGGCTTTGAGTTTCAGGAAAACATGAAGACACTGAGACGCCTTCATTTGAGTCATTTGGGTGGAGCCAATGTGTTTATCTGTCTGTCTCCCCATTTCCCACTCCTTCCCCAGCCAGCTGAGAGCAGTGACCAGACAGTGGAGTGGGGGACGCCATCTGCCTCCTACCTGGGGATCAGCGCACCAGGCAACAGAGAATCCTTCAGTGACTCAAATCCCCTTCTCATTTGGTTTTTCCCACCTTGGATTTAGGGTTTTCATCCACTTTGAATTAGTAGAAATCTGGAAGGAAAAATATGTAGGAAATTGAGGGACTAGATTATAATATAACGACAATAATTCAACTCTGCAACTTCGCACGCACCTACAAGCCTAGGCCTGAGAGAATCAGACCCTGGGCAAAGAAGAATTGGCTTAATAATAGAAAACAGTAATTAAAAATAAGGCTTACGGGCTGGGGCTGTAGCTCAGTTGGTAGAGTGCTTGCCTCGCATGCACAAGGCCCTGGGTTCAATCCCTAGCACCACTAAATCAATCAATAAATAAGGCCTATGACCTTTAATTAATGCTTACCTGTGGTCTTCCAGAGACCAGATTGATGTGACTTAAAAATAAAATGTAAAGTGAAGGATTCAGTGGGGTGAATTTTAAGGGTCTATGAGATTCTTTAATGCATATGATGACGTCACCAGACAAGGGTCTCAATTTACTAAATTAATGGAAGTGTTGGCTGTGTGCAGATAAGTGGTTTCCATCCTTCTGAGGTTGCCCTATTTCTGTTTGTCTGAGCTCAGATCTTCCTGGGCACAGTGCCAAATGCTCAGTGTGTCCAGCACCCCCTGCTGAGCAGGGAGCCCAGATGAGGAGGCCACCTAGTGGGGCACTATTGAGCTCTGGCAGGTGACAGGAATGTCACAGGACCTTTGAGTGGCCCTACTGAATGCAGACTGGGTCATGTGCCTCAAGTTCAGCAGAGTGATGAAGCAGGTCCTGATGTGTCATGGGAGTAAGAAAGAAAAGAAGGTGGCCTCAAGACTCAAGTGTGGAGCCAGGGAGTCATAGAGCTGGGACCTTCTCCACAGGCTTGGCCCTTAGCCCCTGGAAGCCGGCCTCTGCTTGTGGCCCGAGGATCCACATACAAAGCCCTGCGTGCTCACAAGCTGGGCATCCACTGCTCTGTTCTGCCCCAGACACGGGTTCCCAGCTGTCTCCCAGTTCATCCTTCCTGGACTTGACAACTGGGCCCTCTTCTGCTTTACAACTGTCTTAGAAATTCCATAGTCTCGGCCTCCAAGAATTTTGGGGCCCTCCCCAAGCACCGAAATCTACCTCAGACCTTGGGGCTGCACCCAGCTCAGGTGCCTGGAACAATACCTCCCATGGCATTGAGAGGCCTGGCCTGGAGCCTGGGCACTGGGGGATGGCGAGGAGAACAAGGGGGGACTGGAGAATAGAAAGAGGGGGTCAGAATGGACAAAGAGAACGACTTGGGTGCATATTAGAAAGATCAAAATATGCTGTGCTGGGAACAATGGGAGCAAGAGCAACCTTCAATTGATTTCCCAGACTTTTGGGATAAACCGAAACCCCTACTGTGAACTCCAGTGATGTGGCTTCAGCCTGATTCTTTGGGCTTTCAGGTGTGACCTATAAGGAGCCACAGAAGGGAAGGAGGTTCAATCTGAGAAAACTATTCAAAAAAGTCAGCTCAAGTGCTGAAGGGCCACAGCCTTTTTTCTGTTGGCTGAGTCTTTGCTCCAAGAGTGTCTTCATTTTTTACTTCTGGATGTCTCAATGCTCCCAGTGATCACCTGGATTGTTCTGATCCAGGAGTCCTGTTGATCTCCTTACAATGGGTCTTTGTCCTATTTTATGACCTCCTTCCTTTCACACCATCAGTAAGTGTGGCAGAGGGTATATAGGAAACAATTGGCTCTGTGAACCCAGCCGCTATCAGTATTTGCCTTCCTGCCTCGTCATGGGCCACAGGCTGTGACGCACAGGTGATGCTGTGCGAGTCTTTACCTGGTTACCCCAGCAAGCAACGGTACCTGATGCTCCCATCGATCCAAGCAGAAAGCTTCCTTTCCAAGTCACTCTAGCTTTGTCTCATCTTCCCCAACCTTGGAAAATTCCCTATTCAGCTTTAAAAACCATGAATGATAACTGGAATGGAAACCACGGATGGCATACTTATCCAAATTTCAGATGCTTTGAGGGGGGTGATTCAGTGGGAGAGCCCTTGCCTTGCATGTGTGAGGCCCTGGGTTGGATCCCTGGCGCTGCAATTGTAAATAACTAAATAAATAACATTTCAGATGATAGAAACACAAAATAGGGAAACACTAAATAGGGAAAAAGAATGGGGACACTAAATAGGGAAAAAGAATGACTCTAAGTCAACCTTGATAGGTCGGCACAAGGAACTGAATTTAATGAGATGAAATTTATTGGTGGTAAATGTGAAGTCCTTTCATCTTGGGCTCAGAAACCCAAAATAGTACAGCTGCGAGAATTCAGGACTTGGAAGGTGAAGGGAAAGGGGCTATGACTAATGTCTCATCGTGAGTCCAGTGCACGATGCGACCCTCAGCATATATGGGGGTGTCTAGGCTGCATCATTGGAAGCATTGAGCACACAAGGAGGTGTCGCTCCAGCATTGCGGACCCGCCCTGCTGTTCGTCTCCTTACACCACCCAGCAACTACCGTGTGTCAGAGGAGCTGGAAGCAGGAAGACAGAGTATCTGGAAATCATAACAAGTGCAGACCGCGCCCCCCTCCCCCCCCCCCCCCGCACCAAAGAAAGAGACTTAAGGGGGATATGAAAGGTATTTTTAAGTCCTTGAAGGGCTTTCCTATACAAACGGGATAAAGACCCTGCGCAACTCTACAGGGCCAAGTAGGTCCCTGAGAATAAGTTACAGGGAGCAAAATTTCAGTCCAGTCTGAGAAAGACATTTTTTCTCTTCTTCCCCTTCCCCTGCTGCTGCTTCTTCTGAACTGAGGATTGAACCCAGGGTGCTCCATCACTAAGCTATGTCCCTAGCCCCTTTATTATTTTATTTTGAGACAGGATCTCCCTAAGTTGCCCAGGCTGGCCTTGAACTTGTGATCCTCTTGCCTCAGCCTCCCAAGTGGCTTTATCACGGCATGGGCCAACTGGGCCCTCTTCTGCTTTTTGCTCGGCACAGATTATCTTTGCTAACAGTGAGAACATACCAAAGCTGGGATGATCTGTTGTATTGGAGTTCCCTGTCACTGGAGATATTCAGGCAAAAACTGGAGGACCACACATCAGGGATGCTATAGAGGGGATTTTTTCATTTATTAGAGGCTTTGGTCAGAGGACTTTTAGGGACCCTTGCGACTTGGAGATCCTCTGATTCTGGGGCCCTCTATTATAGTAGATTATCTCTCCCCCACAGGAGAATGGCCAATTCTCTTTGGTAAAACAATAAAACTGCTGAATTTTGGCAATGTTTCCTAGTTCTTTTCAGACTTGGCTTTAAAATTTCAGATAAAGAGCAGCCCCTAGAGACAACTACTGAGTCCAAACCTGGCTCTGTTACTTATTAGCTGTGTGGCCTCGGGCAAGTCACTTAACCTCTCCGGTCTTCATTTTCCTCATCTATACAATAGGGACAATTATATTGTCTACCTCATAGAGATGCTATGAGGATTTTAAAAAATAATAAAGTATTTGAGAAGCTCTGGGAACACTGGTGGCTCATGATAAGTGTTACATAGAACAGGCATGAAAATGGCTGAAAACAAAGCACAGAAACAGGCTCAAGTGGCTTAACAAATGTTTCAAGGAGTTCTTCCTTCTTTATCAACTCATCCCTACTAGCTCTGGCTGTAAAATAGCCACGAGCCCAGGGGCAGCAAGAAATGAAGAGAGAAAATGCAAAAATCACACAGGCTCCCCAAGCTCTCAGGGGGAATGAAAACCTTCCCGCTGCGGCTGTAGGGTAACCTCTAAAAGCCTGTGTGTTTAATGACACCAGATTATCCCCACCTCCCGGCCTTCTTCTCTCTCTTCCTGGAGTTGCTAGGAGGCCGGGGACTCGCTGCATTGGAATATGGGGGGAGGTGGGGGCCAGGGCATGTTGGGTATGTGGGGATTGTCCCAGGGAGATTAATCTCCTTTTACCGGAATAACTATTGTCCCAGCCTCTCGACAAATACCAACCATCATTAATAAAAGGACTAATAAAAGCATTTATTGCACTCAGGCAATGGTTCTGCTTTCTCTAGCTCCAGGGCCTTGGCGGGGCCGAGGATGAGGGCTGGAAGAGTTGACAGTCTCACTGTGCCCGAGCCCACCGGGCCCCAGTGGCCTCCTTCCTTCCCAAGGGCCATAGTCAGCAAGGCTTCTTGTGAAAGAGGTCCGGCAGCCAGAAGCCGGGGGAGCGGGGAGATGGTGTGTCATTTGGGCTTCGGGCCCCAGGGCATTGTCCATAGAGAATGTAGGCCTGTGATGCTCAGAAGGAAATCTCCCCTTGTTCCTTCCGAGAAGCTTCGAGTACATCATCTTGCAGGATCTTTATCTCCATTCTGCAGAGGGGAAAATGAAGGCACAGGGGACTTAGGAGCTCATTCAGGCTTATAATGTATGACACCCTTGTCAGAACTGAATAGAATCCGGTCTTCCTCACTCCCCGATCTGACACGGTTTTGATAGAAGAAGAAAGGGTGAGACTCTATCTATGTCCGTCCAGCCCCTGATGGGGGATCCGAGAACACTGTGATTCCCGTCACTGCCTCTCTAAATTATTATTGTTGTTATTATAATAACTAGTGGGTAGAGTTGAGTGGGTGGTGGATGCCAGATAATTACCAAGACCCCAAAATTAAAGTGTCGAGTCTACTTTTCCACGGCTGCCAAAAGATGAAAATGAAAGCTGGCCTCAGGGAACCCTGGGAAGAGAGCCCTAATCTTGAGATAGTGAGCCAGGAGGGGAAGGCAGTGGAGAAAGGCCAGGCTCAAAGGCCCAGGGAGCCATAGGGAGACCCTGGGATCCTGGCTTTGCAGATGGTCTAGCTGCAGGGGAGGTGAAGTGGGTGTCATCCAATCATCCCGGGTTCTAATCCTGCCTCGGCCACTCCTTTACTGTGTGACCTTGGGAAAGTTACCTAAGTTCTCTGAAATTCAGATTCTTCATCCATAAAGTGGGGATGATAATCATATCTATCCCATAGAACCACTGGAAGTAAAAGTTAGAGGCTGTGAGAAGTCAAGAAATTTGTGTTTTTTCCCACTCTTGGGCCTACAACTGTGGCACAGTGAGGAGGACCACTAATTGGGGGTCTTGGGACTCCCCACATTGGGGTAACATTAGGAGGGAAAGTCTTTTTCTCAGGACTGCCTGCATTCAGTGGAAATTAACTTTGGCCTCAACCCCCCACCCCGCCCCCCATTTAAGACGAGGCAACAAAATCTCTACCCTTGGCCCCTCCCTAGCCCTGAGGGCTGTCAGAGAGATGGAGGAGATACAGTCCTGGGAGGCAAAAGGTGGGAGTTAATAACAGCACCAGGGATCTCTGTTATTATTGTCATTATTTGCTCTGTCCAGTAGGCAGCGGGGACCCAGGTGATTCACTGTCTGCACAACGCGGCCCCTGGTCGGCCTGCTGGGACTTGCCTGCTTGCTAGGATTCCTCCACCTAGGAGACTCCGCCTTTCTCAGCTCCTGATGGACGCGCAGGGTCCCCACTGCAGGGTGGGAAGAGTGTATCAGGAGGACTTTGGGGACCCGAGTGCCCAGCTCTGAGACAGGGGCTGAGATTCCGATGATTGTGAGGTTCGCTCCTGGACCAATTCCTCTGAGTAGCCTAGGAGGCCAGGAGGGGGTGGGGGGCAGGAGCGAGAGAGAGGTCGGCCTGGGTCTGTCCCTGTGGTGACCCTCCTGGGCGGAGAGTGGTGGGCTGGGGCAGAGAGATGGGCTGTGGGACAGGCTCTGATCGCAGTGGTTTGGCCTAAGGGGGACCCTGGAGTCTGGGTGGCCTTAGGGGTGTTCTTAAACTCCTTCTCCAAATACCTGGGTCCTGAAGTCTCACCCACTGCTGGGGGTGGGGGTGCTTCTGACAGCCACCAACCCCTGCCCTGCCCCCCGCCACGCAGCACTCTGTAAGTGTGATTTGAACAACTGTGACTCACCTGCACACGCCCCTGCAGTTTCGTGGTGAGGACACAGCTCATCATAGCCAGGTTTGGGGAGGAAGAGGGATTTTGCCACAAGCTCCATGACAGATCGTGGCCCGTGTTCCTGGGATGGCAAAGCGGGTGTGACTGGCCAAGAGTTTAGCAAGGAGTTTCTGCCTCCTGGAGGATGGGCCCTGCCTGGGAAAGAGCACACCCCCAGGAGGGCGGGTCCGGTCAGCGTTGGTCCCTGGTTTCTGATCAGATGTCACACAGGGAAGGCATGAGCTGGGGTCCTTGGGTAGGTCAGTGAGGAGGCTGACCAACGGCAGGGACCAATGACAGGACATCCAGCTGCACCTCAGACTCTACAGTCGAGGCAACGAAGGCTTGAGAGACTGAAAGGACTTGTCCAAAGTCACAGAGGTGGAGCCACAGCCCTGACAGTGGGGTCAGTGTTCTTTCTGGGTGTCCATCTATGTCCATTTTGATTCCCTGGGAAATGGCAGCAATAAAACCTGCTACCAGCCGTTGACTGCTTACTATGTGCTAGTTACTAAACTAGGTGGTTTCTATACGTTTCCTCAGACAAACGAGGGGCTCAAACATCAGAGAACCGAGTCACTTAGATCAACTCTTTATTTTCTTCCTGGTCTGAGGTATGGTTCTTTTTTTTTTTTTTTTTTTTTTTAATAGGTTCTCAAATTCATGACTACTCAGGCTTTCACAATTGATCTGGTACTTTCTACATGCTGGGAGCTCCATTAGGCCCTGAGAATTCAGAGATAAATTAGCACAGGACCCTTAACAATACATGAGGCTCAATCATTTACTGGAGTTATAGACAAAGGGTAAGGAGTATAGAAGCAAATGCCCTGAGGAGGTGGAGAAGGCTTCTAGATACAGTGATATGTAAGTAGGGTTTTGAGGGGTGAATAGGAGTTTGCTGGATGGTGTTAAAGAGAGAGGAAGTAAATGCAGAGAAAATATCAAAGGAAGAGCTGGTAGAATGAAAGCGCTTTGTGTAGTGTGGAGGCCTGAAGGGGGCGTTGGGGTTTGGGATTTGGAGGGTTGGGGGTGGGGGATGGGTGGGGGATGGGAGACAGTGCAACAGAGGTAAGTTGAGCCTACCCTGAGGCAGGCCTGAATGACAGGCCAAGAGAGGGCAGCACTCCAAGCTTTGAAGTAGATGTCTGCTTTGGAAGGAGCCTGAGATTCTCATTCCTCCCTTACCTAGTTCCACTTCTGATCAGGCCTGTCTCTCTCCCTGCTCCTCATGGGTCCAGGCAGCTGTGACTGTGATTGTCCAACTGGAATGCTAATCAACCCCACCCCACCCGGTGAGGCTGACACTGCAAGCTGTGGCCACCAACTGCCAGCTCTGCCTCTGCGGGGAGCCTTCTCCATGCTCCTCAGGTGTTCCTGACTGGGCATTATGGAGCCTTTACGCCAGGGCGGCTGCTGGGTCAGGTTCTGGCCCCTGGCCCACTTGGGAAAACCACAGCAAACCCGTCCCTAGCCCTCTTCTGGCCCCTGCTCCTGGCTCTCCTGAACCAATCTCTGTTGCCATCAGAACAGTGCTGGCCTCCCCTGCACTCCACACCAGGGCCTGTTCTGGCTTCCTTTCAGAACAGCATGGCTTTCCCTGGCTGGCTTCTCAGTGTCCCCTGCTCTGGGGACCTGAAATACCGGTGGCATTTTTAATTTTTACAAAGTTGGAAAAAGGGAGACCTTCCTTCCCTGTACATTCTCATCTTTAATCTTAGCTAATCATCTGAAAGGGGCTCCTGACAGAGAGAACAGAAGGTGCATTTTGGAGCCTGGCTGGACGTTTGTTGGGTGGCCTTTGGCCAACTGTTTTACCTCTCAGAGCTCCAGTTTCCTCATCTGTAAAATGGGGACATCAGCCCTCACCCCGCAGGGATTAAAGGAGATAAAGTGCAGGATGCCAATCAAGGAAGGGCTGAGTTCTGCTGAGAGACCCAAAGCAGGAAGGGACACATTCCTGTGTTTCCTCTTAGAACCAGGACCTTAGCTTCCAGCTAGAAAAACAACCAAAACAAAGCAGAGCACTCCACCACCCAGGGCTCAGGACTTGGTAGCACAGTGGGAAGGAGCCCACCCTCCCCAAGGCTCCTCCAACCTCTGCCCAGGGGAGGGAGCCATGTTCTTCCTGCTCCGGAGGGAGAGGAAAGGCTCAAGTGCAAGCTCTCCTCCTAAGCCTGGCAGACAGGTGGCTCCGAGCTGACCTTGGCCAGGCCAGTAAGCCCTGCAGTTTCATTGTTCCACCCGGCTGCGGAGCTGGTTGGTGGAGTTGGCTTAGGGAAGGATATTTTGTATCTGGCTTCTGGAATGACTAATGAATGAGCTGTCTCCACTGCAGGAGAATTATGCCACTTAAGCAAAACCCAGCCGGGCTGGTCGGCTCGGAGATAGCTAATAGGAAATGCCTGTCAGAGCACTGACGCTTCAAAGCCAAATATATTCTCCTTGTGTTCTCTGTTTGCTAAGTTTACTTTATGCAAAATATAACTCAGCTGAAAATACGTAGATGGCAGAGAGCTCACGATGGCAGAGAGCTCACTCCTTCCCTCAGAAGAAGTGGGGAAGACAGGGAGGAGGGCTGTTCCCGGTTAACCCCACTGGGCCTACCCGGCCCAGGAGCAGCCAGGCTTTTTTCTTGGCTAAAGAGCACCGAGCTGAGCTCTTTGCAGTAGAGAGTCGGGCCACTGTGGGAGGAGCACTGGCTGTGGAGTCAGCAGAGCCGGGCTTTGAGGGCTGCTGCTGCCCCTTCTCCCTGTGTGGCCGTGTGGGAAAGGCCTTCTGACTTTGTCTTCACCATCAAGTAACAGAGAGCAATTGCCAGGTGGTTCCTAGTCACATTTATCTTCCATTCCACGTCACACATGATGGAATGGAGGCAACAGGGTCTGTTGTGAGGCGACCTCTTTTCAATTCCCTGACCCTGTCTCTCACAAGGATTGCCACGAGGGGTCACAAGAGCTGGGTATAAAGGTAGGGTCATCTTAGCAGAGATACAGGAGATTTCTCAATCCATGGAGTGGGAAAGATACCCTGAGACCATGGCTGGGACCTGAGTGTGGGCAGGATCCTGGCTGAGGAGCAGAAAGAGAGGGACTCCTGGGCCTTTGACTTGAAACCACTTGCCCCTCAAGGCCGCAGTCACTAAGCAGTTGGGTGGCAGCTCATTTCCTCTTTCTAAACACCCTCCTGACTTAAAGGGTCTGGCCTTCTAGGAAGAAGTATTGGGTTTACTGGTTGGAGTAGGAGGTGAGGCTAGGATTTCCCAGAGAACTCAGAGAACGGGAGACCCCAGCACACCTAAGTGAGCCAGACAGAATGGGGAGAAGACAGGAAGCAGGCCTGGCTCTGCTCTCTGAGAGCCTCTGCGCTGTTGTGAGATGGGTACGTGGAGGGGAAATGATGTGGCACCGACTCTGCTTTCTAAGCACATTAAAAGTTCCAAGAGATGAAGCCTTGGACGTGCTGCTGACTGCCTCTGAGCCTTGGTTCTCATCTGTAAAATGGGGCTATTGATTACCTGCCTTAGAAGACCAGAGAAAACGTAAGTAGAGTGCCCAACACCACCCGGCCCAATTGACTCATTCAATAAAAGGAAGCTATTGCCATTTTTATTGCCAGGGCTTACAGAACAGGTCTCAACATAATGGGCTCCAAGTGAGCAGAGAACTGGTCCATTCCTTCAGCCCTGGAGCCCTTCCCTGGTCCCTCTCAGGCTGCCAGCAGTGCACCCCTCACTGGCCTCCGAGTGTCCCACAAACAGTATGCTTTCTTTTGTGTGCAAAGAACATAAGGAAGCAGAGCGCAGTGGCACCTGCCTATCATCCCAGCCACTAGGAGGCTGAGAAAGTATGATCTCAAATTGGAGGCCAGCCTCAGCAGCTTTGTGAGACCCTGTCTCAAAATAAAAAAGAAGAAGGGCCAGGGATGTAGCTCAGTGGTAAAGCACCCCTATGTTCAATCCCCAGCAGCCCACTCAAAAGAGAACAGAGGGAAGCCCTGATTTAGAATCCTCTGAGTAGGCTTCAAAGTGTATGAGGCCTTTGGTGAAGGAAGGAGTGGGATGTGGGGTCTGCTGCCATAGAAGAAATCCAGGAAACAGCAGAAATGGCAAAGAAGGAGAAAGATGTTCAGGCTGGGGAGCAGAGGGCAGCAGGGGCTGTCAGCACCCTACACAAGGTCTTGCATAGGACTCCTAGCACATACCTGGTTGATTGATTCTGCTCTGGGTGGAGCAAAGTCCCATTTGAGAGATGTTGAGGGAATTGGCAGGATAATGTCCCTTCAAAGTTGGGGGAGATTGGGCAAAGATCTTGAGGCAGGACATGTGGCTTAAGAGGATACGCTGAGGCTTAGAAGCAGGTGCTGCTCAGGAGTCAAAGAAGACGAGGGGCAGGAGTGAATGCAGACATCAAATGGCAGAATGGGGCAGACTGCAGGCACCTGCAAGTCAGCAAAGAGCTGGGGGCCAGCAAGAGGTACAAGTCCCAACGCCAAGTAGGCAGTCAGCAAGGCTTGGCCAGGAAACAGGGACTGGACTCAGAAGGAGGGTCCCAGGGCGTGGGAAGAGGCTGCCACTGGCAGATAGAAGTGGGGGAGCTCTGTGAAGCCCAGGAAGCCAGGCAGAGGAGTGGAAACCACCTGAGGCTGTGGGCCTCAGAGCAGGACTCGCAGCCCATCCAGCTTGAGAGTGGTGGTAGGAACTACCTGAGGGCCTCCATGGACACTCAAGGGCAGGGTTGATGGGGGGAGGAAACTAACTTGGGTGCCAGGGTGGCCAGCACTATCAAGCCCAGCAACAGAGGGGCAGATGGACCCGCTCAGTTCAGGTGGAGCTGGCAGGTTGGTCCCCTGGGTAGGTGCCGTACAGCAGTAAGAGTCCAGTAGCAAGAAGGCAGTAGCAACCTTGTTGTGAGGCTGGACCTCACACAGAAGTAGGGTGCAGGGAGGCCTGCAGAGGCCTACCAGAGTCCAGTCCCTGTCAGCTGGCCTTGGCAGGAGTGGGCTTTGAACCCAGGCAAGCCTTCTTTGAATCCTAGCTCATCACCTTGTAGCTGTGTGACATTGGAGTTGACACTTAAGGTCTTAATTTTCTTATCTGTAAAGTGGGGATAACGATAGCACCTGCTTTACAGGGATGAAGCAAAATACGGTCATTTATGAAGTGTCCCCCAAATATATGCTCACACAATTGTTCCTACCCTAACCACGATGATTTGCCCCTGAGATTGTCAGATCCCTAGGAAAAAAAAAAAAAAAAAGAGGGCTTTAGAGGCATGATAGACAGAACGCGGCAGAAGCCTCACCTGTGCGAACACAGGAAAATCACTAAGGCTGTGACAATGGAGAAAATCTGTTCCAATCTCCTCCTCCACTGCCCATCTTTGAATCCTTTTGCAAGTGGCTGTCTCTTCCAGCCTCCGTTTCCTTATCTGTAAAGTGGAAATGCCAACATCTGCTTTTTGGAGTTGTTACGATGATTAAATGAGATGATGCTTGTGAAGCATCCAATCCAGGAAGTGCTAGTAAATTACTACTCTATGGACCAGGGGGTTAACAGTGGCCCAGACACACCGCCTGCAGGGCAGATTTTAGATCTATGGCAGAAGAAACATTTTTTTCCTACAGGGTGCTACAGGGAGACACCCTCATATGAATACATATATGAGCTGATGGGATCCCACCTGCCTGCCTGGATTGATTCAGGTGGGCCAGGTGGTGGTGGAAAGCAGCAGGGGCTCTTGCTGGGAGGGAACTGAGGAGTAAATGAGGGATGGAAGAAAAAGGAAAGGGGCTGGTGGAGGAAAGAGAACTTTTTTAAACTCAGTAAATAAATAAGTAATCACACAGTGATCACATTTCTATAGGCTAACTCCTGTAGACACTGTGGTGAACAAGACAGCTGTGGTCCCAGCACCCCCAAAATGGAGCCTGGTGGGGGAGCAATTAAGGGGGGTGCTCTGGGAGGATCATTCAGTGGCCTTGTGCTGGCTGGAATGGAACAGAGAGGAAGTGAATTGGAGGTCTATGTGTGAAGAGTCTGCATGATCTGGCAAGAGGGGATGAAATCAGGCTGGTGGCCACCAAAGATGCTGGGCTGCATCCTGTCAGGAAGAGCCCTGTGAGTGCACCAGACAGATCCAGCTCCATCCTGTTCTACTTCTTACCAACTATTTGGCTATGGACGAGTTAGCTTTTGGGGTCTTCAGTTCCTTGCTCTGTACAATGAAACTAATGGTGCCTGCCTCCCGGGGTCATCGGTGAGTTTTAAATTAGGTGATACATAGAAATCTGGCCTCTCAATAAATGTTCTAGACATGGAGCTATTGTCAATATGAACATTAAGCAAAAGGTGAATCTAGGAGACAGTTGGAAGGAATAAATGTCAGAAATTGGGAAATACTCGAGTTGACACCTAAGTAACATTAATGTGTTTGAGCATCTTCTGTGGGTGTGAAAAAGGAGATTTAGATTGGGGTTGAGTGGGATTACCAAGTTATTTCAAGCAAGGCCATGCAGTTCTGTTAAGGAAAAAAAAAAAAAGCACTTGAGATCAGTGTCTGGGTTAAAAGTTTCCACCTTTATTTTCTCCAGGATTCTCCCAGACAGCAGTTGGGCAGACTCCCAAAAGCCCAGAGTTAGACCAGGCATGGTCTTGCCCCACCTTCTGGTCAGGTCAAACTCTAGGAGAAAGATCCTGGATCAAAAATGGGATGTGGAGTGAAATGGCTGCTCAGTGACCATCTTTCCTTCTGTAAACAGAATAAAACCTCAATGAACACCTTACCTTGTTTTTCTTTTTAAGTGGCAGACTCGTTGTAAACATGGGGCCTACAGGATAAGACCCAAGGTAGGAACAAAGGAAATCACCTCACCAACTGTCTTGCCAGCAAAGAGCTGAAATTCTTGGAGAAGTCTTTGAGCCAAAACTCTCAGGGAGAATTCCCAGGAGACTTGCCCATCAGGCAGGAAAACGCAGGCAATATGGAATATGCAAAATGATGATAGAAAATCATCCAGCAAGCCTGCACCCAGCTATGTCTTAATGAGGCAAACTCCAAAGAAGCTTTCCCTTTAATCTGGCATTTGAAATGAAATGCTGCTAAGAAGCCCCCACCTCACCCGCCCCACCCTATGTGTTGCCATGACTACTCAAGTTCTTAGAACATGAAAGAACAACCTCAGCATTTCCCTCTAAAACAAAAGAAAATTATTCCAGGTTTCTGGGCAGAGAACATCAAGGAATGGGACCTGTTACCAGAGCAGGTTCTTCACAGTTGCTAGTGATGAAATCTGAGCCAGCCAGGACGGGCCTTCAGCAAAGCCCAGGAAGGAAACTGGGGATGACAGGACCCCAGCTCTTGTGCAGTTGCAGTCCGCAGAGCCCGCACTCTGCCGTCATTGCTGGTGCCCTCCCCTCAGCTGGACCTCATTTGCCCCTGCAATGAAACTTGTTAAAAGAAAACACATCCCCTGTCCATATGGGAAAGGGCAGGAGCTCCCAGGGGAGCAGGTCTGGGCTCAGTAGACCCCAGGTAGGAAGCAAAAGATGGTGGTTTCTCCTACTCTCTAGTTGGACTCACTCTTGGATAGTCAAAAATGAGGGTGACCTGTAGCAGGAACAGGAAGTCCCTTCAAGCCCCCTGAAGCCTAGGGTCCTGCTAATGAGGGCTGATCCAAGAAAGCAAGGCCAAGGAGGCCACAGCTGGCCGCTTCCTCAGCACCCCTCAGCACTCCTTCCCCTGCCCAAGCTCAAAGTCAAAACTCAAGAGTGTTGCCCTTGACCCTGAGCTGTCTTTCATTCTCCACACCCAAACCTTCATCATGTTTTGAGACTACTTCTAAAAATTCCTCAAATCTAGCCACTTCTCTCTCTCTCTCTCTCTCTCTCTCTCTCTCTCTTATCATGGTCTTGGTTAGGTCTCACTAGCTCTTGTTTGAAATGTTGCCCCCAGAAACATCTCCAAACTGGAGCTAGTGGTTCATTCTAAAACGCAATTCTGGTCCTGTCAATTGCTGCCTAAATATCCCTCAGTGGCTCCCATTTGCTCTGGGATGAATTTTCAAATTCCTTAGAAAGACATGTCCATGTCCATAAGGAACATCTCTCACCTCTGCTCCAGCCAGAAAGAGCACTTTCCCACCATATACACTCTCCCATGCCTCCTGGACTTCCCAGCTTTTTAGAACATCTTCCCTAATCCGGCATGCTGGTATATTCTGTGTGCTCCTCCAGATCCATTTCCCCCCCTTCTTTGCCACAGAGGCTGCCCTATATAGATCTCATGAACAAGCTCCAGTGTTCTCTGGCTCCTGGTGGGTTTCACCAATGGGGACCATGATGATCAAGAGATTGGTAGATGGAAGAAAATGAGATCAGGGTATTTATTCCCTCCCTGTAAGTTTCCATCAGCCTGGATGATCCTTAGAGGAAAGATCATTCCTTCTATCAAGGTGACCTGCGCTACATGGCCCTTTCTCTTTCCAATAGCCCTCTCCCCGCCCACACCATTTCTTCTACACTACATGTGGTAATAGTTCTGCTGCTGTTAGCCATGGGCGTCTACCTTATCTTGTGATGTTCCCCTAGACCCTTTCCAAACACTTGCAAATTACCTCTTTGTACATAAAACCTCTTCAAATCATCCTAATATAAGTGCTCCTTGTTGGGACCCTGACAGATGTGCTCATCCTTTATCTTTTGCCAAATCATAGCCATTCTCTGGATCTAAACTTGCTTCCTCCAGGACATCTTCACTATTCTCCCAAATCTGGCTTAGCTGCCCCTCTCCTTGGGGATCCCAGAGCCTCTGTATATTCTTCTGTCACAGTTGCAAAAGTCAGTCACATGCCCTGAATCTGAGTCCCTGCATGGTGGGACCATGGGTTGTTACTCATCCTTACACCCTAGTATCTAGCACAAAGCAAGCCCTCAAAAAACATTTGCTAAGTGAAGAGACTAGAGCTCAGGGTGAGACCCTGCCACACAGCAGCAATTCCCAGTGGTTGTCTGTCACAGGAGGTGGCATCCCCGGACCAGGGTACAGGGAATAAGCTAGAGCAAAGGGCCAAAGAGAGGCTATTGTTTAAATACCTCCACCTCCAGCGCTCGAGGGGGGGGGGTGGTGCTGCCTCCTGCTTCAACACCTTACTTCCTGGGAAAAAGGAAGGGACACCCTTTCTTAGCCAGGGGAGAGACAATGGAAATGTGCCCCCCTTTCCTTAAGCTGAGAGCCCTGTGAACCTGTCAACCCTGGGAAACTCACGTTGCTTTGCTGAAATAAATTACTACAAGTCTGAGGATTGTTCCAAAGGACCCAGTAGTACTTTTCTCTCTACAGTTCCAGATTATTCATTTACCAAGTTTTATGGAGGTCTGAAATTCTATCCAAAAGGGAAAAATCACTTTTTCCCCCTTCTAATCTGAGTTCCCAGTGGGCCCTGTAAGAAGGCTGGCAGAGCCAGATTGAGGACTTCCAGGCAGAAAGACCCTTAGGCTCCTGGACAAATCAGGGGAGATGGACATACACAGTGGGTGGAAGGCAGAATAGTGAACTGGTGAAGCAAGGGGGTCTAAAGTTCTGGCTCCTCCCTCATCTAGATATGTGACCTTGGGCAACTTACTGCACATCTCTGAAACTCAGTTTCCTTCTGTGCAAGATGGTAGTCATAATAAGACCTCACTCATGGAACTGTCATGAACATCGTCTTTTGCCAAATCATAGCCATTCTCTGGATCTAAGCTTGCTTCATCCAGGAAATCTTCCCTATTCTCCCAAATCTGGTTTAGCTGCCCCTAAGAGGTGAAACAAAACACCCCTCAGGAAGCCAAGAGCAGTAGCCCCAGCCTGTCAGATGCTCCCTTTCACCTCACATCTCTTGTGATCACCTCTACTTTTCTGAAATGAAATGTATAAATAATAAAACTCACACATTCTTTTTTTATATACTTTATTTATTTATTTTTGTGTGGTGCTGAGGATTGAACCCAGGGCCTTGCATGTGCTAGGCAAGCACTCTACCGCTGAGCCACAAACCCAGCCACAAAACTCACACATTCTTTTAAAAAATCTATATACTGGTTGGGCACAGTGGCACAAACCCGTAATATCCCAGACACTTAGAAATCTAAGGGAGTAGGATCGCAAGTTCAACGTCAAGCTGGGCAACTTGGAGAGATACTGCCTCAAAACAAAAAGGACTGGAGATGGCGCTCGGTGGTAGAGTGTCCTTGGGTTAAACCCCTAGTATTGGGGGTGGAAGGATCAATATACTATTCTGACTAAAGGATAAAGAACTAAAAAGAAAATAAAATAATATACATTTTCAATCCCAGCACTGCAAAAAATTCATAATATGCATTATAATCTATAAATGTTTGAACATAACTAGAGGAGATAATGAAGTAGTTGGATGATTACACCTACTTATAATGAATACATTTGAATTTAAAGAAGTAAAGCAATATTTATTGGAACATTATAGGTACTTCTTTATATTTAATGTTTCTGAAACAAGACTAAATAAGTACTATATATTCATACAGATAGGTAGAATCACTATTCATCTTTGAAGGCAGAGGAATAAAGATGTGTTGTTTCAGCAACTCAAATACCATGAACATTTTGCTGTTGGTATTGTGGCTTTCTTAAATGGTGAACAACTCTGTTGTAGACAAAATGTAGTATTCTATTTATATGATGGTTGCATTCATGAAAAATTCAGTGCATATCAAAATTGTGCAAAAAGTATTTTGTGCAAAATGGAATTAGGTTCTAGGTTTGGACCAATATAAAGAGGTTTCTACCTACATGAACATCTGGGGGGCATACAAACACATATGGAATGCAGGACAAATCTTCATTGTATAAGACTGTCCCACCTGTAGCAGGAAGTCTGTCTCCCGTCTGCCTCCACCCAAGTAGTGCCCCCAACCATGTAACAAACATGAATACATTTTCAGAATGCCTAGAGGGGGCAGCACTGTCTCCACTGCTGGTCAGAAGTCCAGGAATCCTGGGGTTATCCGACAGGTAAGTATAAGGAACATAGGATGATGGCCATCCAACCTCCAGGAATGCAGACAGTCAGCATTAGGGAACTCTTCCAGCACATCTCACTCAGACCCCACTGTTCTGTAGTACTCTGCTACATTTTGTTTGGTTGCAATCAACAGGCAAAGGCCATTCTGATGGATTGCAGTGAGGTCTCTCTTGAAGAGGATAAAGAAGAAATCAGCACCAAAATACAGTTATGTTACATAGACTTCTGAGTGAAGAAAAAGTCTCAACAAACTAATAGACCCTTGAATTTTACTTCCCCTGGACAGTAATGGGGACCTCTTTGAAAAGAGTACTACCAGTACCTTTTGCAAATAACCCTTGGTTTGCCACCTATGGGTGTTTTGTAAATCAAAATCACAGAGTATTTCATAATGTTGAAATATTTGGCTTCTGAATTGAATGTATCTGAAGAAAAACCTTTTTTTTTTTGGGGGGGGGGGTGTATGTGTGGAGATAAACCATACTTCTGGCAAGAACAGTTAAGGCATCGAGCTGAGACATTCAACTCATGTGCACCTTCCTGTATGCAGTCAGCACAGCCATCTGACCAGCTAAACCTTATTTGAATCTGAAGTCTTATTTTACATAAAAAGGAGCAATTATTTCTATCATCCCAGGAAAGGGCACATCTTCAGACAAGATACAAATTCAGATGGTGGCACAAGACAGGAGAGACTCTAGCCTCGTCAACTTCTTTATTTTTTTTAAAAAGTGGGTCCATCTGAGCTTTCAAGGAGGCAGTTGTCCCAGTTTCTTCTTGGAGGCTAGGGCTGCCGGGATGGCACTGACCACCGCATACTGGACAGAGTGGGCTCTGAGCCCTCATGAGCAAGTCATATCTTGTAAGTGAGAATTTATAGGGTCCTGTTATTCTCTGTATCTTTCTTTTTTTCTCCCAATCTGTGATAAAGGCTGGGTCTGAAGAATCCAGCCTGGTCTCAGCTTCCCTGTGTGTATGATGAAGGGTAGGGATGATGAGAAATCCAGAGGGAGAATTCTAAATTCACAGCCAGGTCATCAAAACTTGAGAATAAGGTCCTGTGGTTGTGGCTCAGTGGTAGAGTGCTTACCTAGTACATGTGAGGCATCAGGTTCAATCCTCAGCACTGCATAAAAATAAATATATAAAATAAAGGTATTCTGTTCATGTAAAAAAAATTTTTTTTGAACTTGAGAATAAGATAAAACTTATCCTGCAGCAGGGAGAACTGATGTGCATACTTACCCTGTATAGAGCACACTTCATGTCTGTTTTGCCAGGAGACAAAGTGGTCCACCAGTAGTTGGTTCAAGTTAGCCTGCCTTTGGGATAGAGTGGCTCCATCTGTATACAAAGTGGATCCAGTGAAGCTGGGCACTAAGAAGGCTAGAAATCCATCCCCTACATGCATTTTGAGGGGACGAGACCAAGAGAAAAATAGACCAAATACACAATCAAATAAAATGCAAATTAAAAAACAAAACTATTTTTTCAAGGTTTGTTTCTCATCATGTCCTACTCTCCCTAGGAGTCAAAGTCATCCTGGTCCCAGAGACCCCTGGAGGTAGGAGGAACTATATCAGTGAGGGGACAGGGATGGCTCTATTTTTCCTTCCTTCCTTCCTTTTCAAAAAAGAGCAATTGAAATCATTTGCAAATACCAGAGGAATGCCCTCTTTTAGAGACATTAGTTAGAGCTGTTTGCTTTGTTTTCTTTCTTTTTCTTGGTGCTGGAGATTGAATCACTGAGCTACATCCCTCCTTTTTGTTTTTTTTTGCAACAAGGTCCTACTAAATTACCCAGGCTGGCCCAGATCTTGGGATCTTCCTGCCTCAGCCTCCCAAATCCCTGGGATTAAAGGTGCCCAGCTAGAGCTGCTTTCTTTATGAAGCACAACAGCAGCTTCAGCACCCCTGAACCTCCCCACCATCTGGTCTCCTTGGGGCAACCTCCTAGATTTGGGGCACATTCTGGGAGAGAACCAGACTTCTCTTCAGTGAATCCAGATCTGTCAAAGCCGAGTGCACTCAACCACTGCTGAGAAGCAGTGCACATGAGAATCACACGTGGAGTTTTTAAACACATCCATGCCTGGGCCCCACTGCCAGAGAATCTGATGTAATTGGCCTGGGGTGGGACCTAGGCACGGATGTGCTTTAAAGGCTCTCCAGGTGATTCTAATGTGCAGCCACAGTTGAGAACTACAACGTTATACAACAGGAGAGGCCCTAGGGCTCTCACTCAGATCACAGTTACTCTTAATTTATATATACTTCTAACAATCCATTTGTCTGGTTTTCTAGCTGGTGTAAGATTAAATGCAGCATATTTAAGGGAGAAAAAGGCTGCTAATGAAAAGACACTAAAAGCAGCAAGACATAACACATGAGAGTCTGATCACAGGGGTAAAGATAGAAAACCTATAAAAAGCAAACACAGCATACAACCTCTCTCCCCACTCCAGCATATCCTCTTTACAGTAAGGCCTAAGGGGATCACTCCATGGAAAGGAAGGAGCCAGAAGGTGTGAAGGACAAGTGATATGTATTTACTGTCCCCGATGTGTAAGGCCTATGTTGACAGTTGCTAGAAACATTGCCTCAATGAATTCTCATCATAGCCCTATAAGTATTACTAACCCATTTTGCAGGTGAAGAAATGTAGACTCAGGGAGGATCACTGGCTTGCTCAAAGTTGCACCAACAGCGAGCTGCAAAGCTGTGATCTGAATGTCAAATGTAGGTTTATTTGACTTGAAAGACAATTTGATTCAAAAGTTCGTAGATGCCGGGCTCTGTGGAGCACTGTAATGCCTATAATCCTAGCAGCTTGGAAAGCTGAGGCAGAAGGATTGTGAGTTCAAAGCCAGCCTCAGCAAAAGTGAGGCACTTAGCAACTCAGGGAGACCCTGTCTCTAAATAAAATACAAAAGAAGGTTGGGGATATGGCTCAGTGGTCGAGTGCTCCTGAGATCAATTCTCAGTACCTCCGACTCCCAAAAATGTTCACGTGTTCAAAAGTGCCATATCTTGGGGCTGGGGATGTGGCTCAAGCGGTGGTAGCGTGCTCCCCTGGCATGCGTGTGGCCCGGGTTCGATCCTCAGCACCACATACAAACAAAGATGTTGTGTCTGCCGATAACTAAAAAAAATAAATATTAAAAAAAAATTCTCTCTCTTAAAAAAAAAGTGCCATATCTGCCGATCTAGCATAATAATTGATTTCTTTTTTTGTACTGGGGATTGAACCCAGGAGTGTTCTACCATTGAGGTACATCCCCAGCCTTTTGTATATTTTGAGACATCGTCCCATGAAATCACTGAGGCTGGACTTGAACCTGGTTATCTGCCTTTGTCAGCCTCCTGACTCACTGGAATTACTAGCATGCACCACCGTGTTTGGCTAATAACTGATATTTCTAATGATGGACCGATGTCTAGAGTTGGATTATCTTCAGTAGCCAGGTGTTCAAGATGTTCACTTTAGGAATAGTTACATAACATGTGTAAGTGTGCGCATGCATACGCATGCTTTTTACCAGAGATGAAAGAACTGGGTATCCATTTGAGAAGTAAATAAATAAATAAATAATACAAGTTATGTCCCAGCTTACACCATTCATCAAAATGAATACCAGATGGCTAAAGATGGAAATGAAACCATAAAGGTACTAGAAGAAAATAGAAGTGAATATTTTATAATCTTAGGATGGGGAAGGACTTTCTAAACATGTCAACAAAAGCAAAAACCATAGAAGAAAAGATTGATAGATTTGACTACATAAAAAATTAAAAACTTCTGTACATCAAAACCAGAATAAATTGAAAAAATATTCAACCTCACTAGCATTCAAAGAAAAGCAAATTAGAACAGCAATGAGAGACCTTCTTTTTTTTATGATCAGATTGGCAATGATTAAAAAGAATGATAATACTGAGAGTTGGCATGGGTGAGGGGAAATCAGCACTCGCACATTGGTGGAGGGAGTGTAAATTGGTACGATCTTTCTGGAAGGCATTTTGGCATTATGTATAAAAAAAGCCTATGAAAGCCCACACCTTTGACCTAGTAACTCCAGGTATAAAAGCACATCCAGAGGACAGAATTGACCCATCATAAACAGCATGTTTAAAATATATGCAAAGATTTCATTCACTGAGACCCTCTTTGGAATATTGAAGAATTAGAAGCAACTTAAATGTTTAACAAAAATTAGTCAAATAAATTATATGGTCCACATAAAAAATAATGTTATAAAAAAACATGTTACCAAAAATAATGCTAAAAGACAAACCAATGGAATAGAACAGAAAGCCCAGAAACATTCCTAAATATATATATGAAAGCTGATCTGTGACAAATATCAAATCAGAGAGGCAAAGGCATATTTTTAAATAAAAGGTGTTTTGCTAACTGGAAAAAGAGACACTTTTTTCACACAATATTTCACACAGAACACCAGGAAAAACTTCAACTGGATTAAAGATACAAAACCATAAAATTACCAGAAGACTAATAGAACTCCTTTGTCTTATAGTAGTGAAGACCTTTCCAGTCATGAAATAAAAGACTGGCAAATATAGCTGCAAAAAACCTTCAAACCCCTGTAAGGCAAAAACACCATAAGCAAAGAGAAAAATACAAATGACTAACTGGAAAAAAAAATGCAACTCCTTTTCACAAAGGGCTAATCACCCCAATACATTATTTGTTCCTATAAACCAAGGAGACTAATAACCCAATAGAAAAAGTACCCATTTAAAAATATATATATATAATTTTTTTTCTCTTTTGCAGTACTGAGGATTGAACCTAGGACTGCTCTATCACTGAGCTCCATCGCAAGTCCTTTTATTTTTGTTTTTTATTTTGAGGCAGGGTTTTGCTAGGTTGCCAAAGCTGGCCTCAACTTGTGATCCTCCTGCCTCAGCCTCCCAAGTAGCTGGAATTATAGGTGTGCCCCACCACAACCAGAATAAATAAATATTGCATATTTTTAAAGTAAAATTAATTTAATACATAATGATGCAGATTCATTTGTGTTGACACAAAGATGTATTTAGTAGGGCTTGGAGCTCAGTGGCAGAGGAATTATTCAGCTCGTGTGAGATTTGGGGTTTGATCCCCAACACCAGAGAGGAAAATGCACTTAGTGCCTAAAGTAAGTCACAGAATATATATAGAATAATTCCAAGTTTTTTAAAAATATTTATATGGTCCTACTCATTTGTATTGAAAAAAAAAAGGAAACTTTAGAAAAATACTCTGTAAAATATTAATAGTGCTTATCTCTAGTTGGTAGAAGTGGGGTTATTTCATTTGAAATTTATTTTCTATGTTTTATAAGATGCTATTGTTAATTTCTATAATTACAAAACAAAAAGAAGAAAGTTACATTAGAAAAGCTTCAAGGAGGGGCTGGGGTTGTTGCTCAGTGGTAGATAACTTGCATCACACATGTGAGGCACTGGGTTTGATCCCCAGCATCACATAAAAATAAATAAAGTAAATATATTTTTAAAAAATTTTAAATAAGAAAAGCTTCAAGGAAGAATAACAACCCAGGAAAGATATTTGGCACATAGCAAAGAATTTAGTAATCTTAATATTAAAGAGCTCTTACCAAAAAAAAGAAAGAAAGAAAGAAAGAAAAAGAAACATGCTCCAGAACCCAAATAAATAACAGAATAAATAAACGTTTATAATATATTACTAGAAGGCTATAAAAGGATAATATAAAGCTGTTTAAGGACAAGGATGGTAATTATATATTAAGGAAAATTATGTTAGCAAATAATGCTGTTATAACAAAAATATACCTATACCAGGACTGGGAATGTAGCTCATAGGTAGGGTACTTGCTTAGCATGTGTGAGATGCAGAGTTCAATACCTAGTACTGAAAAAAAAAAAGTAGATATATATATATATATATATATATATATATATATATATATATATATATGTGTGTGTGTGTGTGTATACCTATACCAGACTTGTTGACTTTATGTACATATTTATGTACATAAATATATGCACAGAATAATATCTGTGAGGGTAGGTGCTAAAAGTCATACATATATGATTTGGCAATGGAACAATTACAAGCATTTAATTTTTTTCTTGTCTTAACATATTTTTCTGCAATAAATGTCTAACTATATAAAATTTAAAAAAAATTGTTTATAATACTTCTTTGTGAAAAATTTAGTTACAAGTTCATCACATTGTATTAAATGATGGAAAACTAAAAACAATTACATGTATAATAATAGGTATTAAAGATGACATAGGGATGTGGATAATTTCAATCACAATTACCTTGTAGAACAATATTTATTAGTTTATTATTTATTATTTATATATGCATATACAAAACAGTGTATACAAAATGACTCCATTTAAAAAAACTAAAATGTATATGCTTAGAAAAATTTTGGGAGGAGACCACCAAAATATATGTTCACTGTGACTACCCCTGGGTGGTTGAATTATAGATAAGCTTTTATGCATAATGTTTTTATTAGTGCATTATAGTTGTACATAATAGTGGGATTTATTTTGACATATTCATTAATGCATATAGCGTGGTTTGCTCCATTTCGATCCTATTTTTCTTTTTTCTTTTTGACAGAATCTTCTCAATTCTTGGAGCTGGGATTGTGGCTCAGTGGTAGAGCACTTGCCTAGCACGAGCGGGATCTGGGTTCAATACTCAGCATCACCTAAAAATAAAGGCATTGTGTTGTGTCCATCTATACCTAAAAAAAAAATAAATATTTTTTTAAAAAAGAATTTTCTCAATTCTCAACAATAAATAATCTCTTCTAAAATAAGAAAAAAATGAAGCACTATAGTTTTTGTTTGTTTGGTACCAGGAAGCGAATCCAGGGGAGCTTAATCACTGAGCCACATCCCCAACCCTTTTTTATTTTTTATTTTGAGACAGGTTCTTGCTAAATTGCTTAGGGCCTTGCCAAATTGCTGAGGCTGGCTTTGAACTTGCAATCCTCCTGCCTCAGCCTCCCAAACCACTGGGATTATAGGCATGCACCACCACATCCAGCTACTGTAGTATTTTTTAAGTGCTGTTTTAAAAAGATGCTTCAAGAAACATTGTAAACTATCTAAACATTTACTCATTCCAAAAGAGCTGAATGAGTAAAGGATTCTGGCTGAGACGGGCTACTGTATCCTCAACTTAGATGCTCAGCCTCACTTTCATTCCCTTGAGTCTTTATGGACTACAGGGTGTCAGCCACCATGCTGGGTAGAATAAATATATTTATTTATGTTCCAGTATATGAAGGCCAGATGCTATAGAGGTATGGCTCCCCATGTATCTTCAGTCCAGCCACTTGCCCTGTGGCAAGTAGGTTAACAGGCCTGGGTTGGAAGGTGAATGTTGAATGGCTAAGGCATAAACATTCTGTTAGGAACCATTTCTGGACTGGGGCCTCCCTCAGCTGCTTCTGCTACAGCCTGCTCAGCCATCCTTGTCTTACTGCTGAGGCTGTATAAAGGAAGGAGCAGTTGTAAAGGTGGGGGGTCTCTCAGGTGGCCCCCTCAAAAGGGCAGGGCAGAGGTGGGCCCTGATGCCCAAGAAAGCCTTCAGATTTTTTACATCTTTTGAATTTACTGCAACAGCTTCCAGTCTGGCCTTCTGCCCTCAGACCCTGCCCTGTACAAACCATCTTCCAAGCCACTGCCATTCTTCTTGAAATACAGCTAATTAGTTCATTCCTAGGATCAAAACATGACATCAAAATCTTTTCAAAACTTCTCAGAGTTTACCACTGAAGTACATCAACAACTGACAAAAGAAATGCCTTAAATCAGGTGAGGTGGCTGTCTGTCTCAAAATAAAAAGTAAAAAGGGCTGGGGATGTAGCTCAGTGGTAGAGCACCCCTGGGTTCAACCCCCAGTACCAAAGAGGGAGGGAGGCAGGAATATCTTAAGTTCCCCAGAGGACCATGTAGTATTGTGTAGCCTAAAGCCACCACCAGCACACCTAAATTTTCTTAGAAGTCTCCCATGTTCTCTTAAAAATGTATGAGATTTTTTCATTCTTCTCCATGCTATCTCTGAATTTCTTTTAATATGAAGATGTTTAAAATTATTCACCTCAAGGAAAAATGATGCTCCTGAAAGAAGTATTGTGTTTATCTAGAGACTTCAAGTATCATGCCTGCAGAAGTACCTACAGGACAAAATCCAAACTGCTGACAAACAGGGCTCTTTATAGTTTGCCCCCACAAATCTTTTTGCTTTTTTTTCTGTGACTCCTCTACACACACTTCAGACTCTGGGTCACCTGGACTCCTGTCTGCTAACTTCCTCCTAGGCCCTGGGAGACCACACTGTCTATCTGTTGACAATCCACCATCTCCAAAGGTCTGGGGCGGGGGACGGGGGGCGGGGGGGGGGGAGACCAAGCATCACCATCCACATTAAACCACCTCTGATGGCCCCTGACAGATACAATGTGAGAGGTAGCAAGGTACCATAAAAACACCAGTGCTTTGGAACCTGAAGGTTGGTGTTCAAATCCTGTCTCCAACTCTTGAAAGTTCTAACTTCTTCTTGGTCTAACTTCTTCTGACAAGTTCTAACTTCTTCTTGGTCTCACTTATAAAATGGGGAATAATTATGCTTACCCCAAAGGACTGTTAAAGAAATTATAAAAGATTCAAACAATTGTATAATGTCTAGTACATACACCCTTGCACTCCCCCAAACTCCTATAGCACTTTATTCACACCATTCATGTAAAGAGCCCAGGTTTAGTGGTGTAGCCTGGTACAGTGGAGCACACCTGTAAGCTCAGCAGCATGGGAGGCTGAGGCAGAAGGATCGCAAGTTCAAAGCCAGCTTCAGCAACTTAGTGAGGCACATAAGCAACTCAGTGATACCCTGTCTCTAAATAAAATATAAAAAAGAGGTTGGGGACGTGACTCAGTGATACTGGGTTCAATCTCCAGTGTCAACAACAACAACCAAAAAGCAGAGGTTTATGTAGTTGCTCTTTCTATAATGGCTTATTTTCCCCAAAATATCTATTGGGGAAAATTGGTTCCCAATGCCCCCGAAAACTTCTTGTAGTACTCCCATGATCCCATGGTTTGAAAGATTTGGGTTAGGACTGGGGATGTGGCTCAAGCGGTAGCACACTCGCCTGGCATGCATGCGGCCCAGGTTCGGTCCTCAGCATCACATACAAACAAAGATGTTGTGTCCGCCGAAAACTAAAAAATATTAAAAAAAAAAAAAAGATTTTGGTTATTAAGTCAAAACACATTTATGAAATAGTAGTCCTCTTTTCTAAACTCTCAATCCTATTAAGGTTTTGAGAGCATTCCCAGCCTCTCCCATCATACCTAACTCTAGGGACTGGAGCTGGGAACCACCCACCAAGACCATAAACACCTTGAGACTACAGCCCCGTCTGCACTCTTCCACAGCACCTCACTCAGTGTCCTGTGCTTAGAACAACCTAGTAACTGCTTGTGGCATAAACAGAAAGTTTCACACACATGACGGGGGGGAAGCCCTCTCCAAATGAGCTGGTGTGCAGAAAGGGGTCATTGTTACGGGAGGCAGAGCTGGAGGCCAGCCCTTCTTCTTCCATCCACCCGGAGCAGCGCCCCCAATTACACCAGCTGGCCTTCAACTTCTGTGTGTGAGCCGATTAAAAAGCACCCTCTCTCCAGTGTCTGGAAACTCCTGCAAGGAAAGTTTGCTGCCCAAAGTTGGCTTTTGACTAGAGTCTTAATAAGAGGCCTCAGCAGGCTGTGGTGAGAGAGACAATGTCACTTAGAGGAGCAGCTTGAAGCGGCAGTTAGGAGAAGAATTATTTTAATGAATACATTTCCTTTCAATTGTATGGGAATATCAAGATCCCATTAGAATGGGGAAGCAATTAGAACTAATAAAGATGAATGCACAGTGCTCCGTGCGTGCAGAATAACAAGCAGCCAACAAAGGGCCTCAGGAGCGCCTGCTCTAATCCAAGTGAACCAGCGGCCAGCACAGGAAGGCTCTGCTCGGCCGCTCAAAGCTCCTGTGTCCGGCACATTCTGATCACGCCCAGCAAATGGTGTGAGTTGGGCCTCAGAGGAGGGGGCTGCCCCCCACCACTGCCTGGCCTCATGGGGATTGAGATGGGCTGTTGGCAGCCCCTTGGCAACAGCCATTCAGACCAGGGCCCTGGCTCCTGGCCAGCCTCTCGCTTGCCCCTTGCATTGGGCCTCATTGTGTCCAGGTGGCAAATGCCTTCTCACCAACTCTCCTTGGAAGTTTAGAGAGGGGGCGGGACAGTGGAGGAGGGAGAGTGGGTGAATGAGAAGGGGGCCCTCTGCCCCAAGCATTGCTCCTTTCCCCTCCCCCGCTGGCCAGGGTCTGCTCCTCCTCTGAGTTTGGTGTTATGTTACAGACACTGGTGAGTCACAGGCAGCCAAACACAGAAGTACTGTTGCTTACACAATTGCTCTTCAAACAGTAACAAACAATTTTCATTATCCAAGTCAGATCGAATCATCCGCCTGGCCATCCTGCCTCAATCCCAGCCATACAGACAGAAAGATCCCAGAGCCTTGCTCTGCCCATTCTGCTCTGACAACAGTGGGCTTCATTTTGCTTCGGCCTCGACATACAAGACAAAGCTCTTCCTCTTATCCTTTCTTGGAATTGGATCGGCTGTCAAGATGGTCAGGAGAAATAGGGAAAACGCAAGTACCTACACAGTTTGGGGGGCCTGCTCAGATGTGGGGTGACAGGTTACTCAGCACCTGTGTGAAGAAAGCATTCAAGAGTTTGGAGGACTCTATTGCCAAGTTTAGAAGGAATCCAACAAGATAACACTGGCTCCCCACCAAAGTATTCACTGGCCTCGCTGGAGTGTCAGTACTTGACATTTCTTTATTTAATCTTTTTTGGCCAGACAGTTTTTTTCAAAGAGGAATGTGTAAGCTCATTCCGAAATGTCTGCATCAGAGGCCGGTCGCACTCATATACTCATTGCTGGGATTTTTCTACCACTTCTCTTAAATAAAAAGACATTTTTGCAACATTTCATACTGGTTTCTTAATGGGAGAGTACTTTAAAAGCACATTTACATTTATAATCTTACTTGAATCTCAAAATAACCCCATGGGATATGGAAAGCAAGAGTTAACAGGTTTAAAGTTGAAGAAATAGCAGCCCAGAGAGGTTCAATGTCCTGTGAAAGGTCACAGGGTGGGTAAGGACTTGGCTCAGTACGTTCACACCTTTTCCACACCTTCAGAGTGCTAGACATTTCAGGGTACTTCATCCTGCAATTCCACTTTTCCAGGTAAATTCCCTACCCCTTCCACATACTAACCCCACTAAAGCTGGTGCACTTTCAAGACTAGTCCAGGCTACAAAGAATCCTCCCTCAAGAAGATTCTAATCTACCAGGCATCAGAGTGTTTTGCCATCCCTCCAACCAAAGAGATGTACCCTTTTTGTTTTGTTTTTGTACAGAGTATTGAAGCCAGGGGTGCTTGACCACTGCGCTACATCCCCAGTCTTATTTACTTATTTATTTATTTAGACAGGGTCTTGCAAGTTGCCCAGGCTGTCTTCAAACTTGGGATCCTCCTGTGTCAGCCTTCCGAATCACTGGGATTAAAGGTGTGGGTGTGCACCACCATGCCTAGCTGCCTTTCCTCCCTTTTGATAACTTAGGTGAAAATCAGCCTGTCCCACTGGGCTTCCAGCTGCTCAGGAGGTGGAGGCAGGAGAATCGAGAGTTTAAAGCCAGCCTCAGAAAAAAGCAAGGCCCTCAACAACTCAGTGAGACCCTGTGTCTAAATAAAATATAAAAGACGACTATGGCTCAGTGGTCGAGTGCCCTTGAGTTCAATCCCTGGCAGCAAAAAAAGTCAGCCTGCCCAGTACATGGTGGGCACAAAACTGGAAAAAACTATTGTTCTCATTCCTTCAGTACGACATTGTAGTATCTAGTAACTGGCAGGTGTAGAGCAAATCTACTCACCTTTCATACTCTTTACTAACTTCTACACCTGAAGGTCTGTTCATTTAATTTTTAAAAGTTTTTTATTTCTAGGGCTGGGATTGTGGCTCAGCAGTACAGCGCTCGCCTAGCATAGGCGGGACCCAGGTTCGATACTCAGCACCACATAAAAATAAAGACATTGTGTTGTGTCCATCTATACCTAAAAAATAAATATTAAAAAAAGGTTTTTTAAATTTCTATAATTAAAAAAATCTTTTTTTGTAGTTGTAGATGAACAAAATGTCTTTTATTTTATTTTTATGTGGTGCTGAGGATCGAACAGTGCCTCACATGTGCTAAGTGAGTGCCTTGCCACTGAGCTACAATCCCAGCCCATCATTTCTATAATTTTTGAGGTATAATTTATACTCTGTGAAATACATAAGTATTCAGGATACAGTTTGGTAAGTTTTCAGATATGTACTCCTACACTAAATTCAAGATGCAGAACGTTCCCATCACTACAGAAAGTTCCTAGATACCCCTTTCTAGTCAAGCCCACCCTAGGAGCCCACCATCCTAATTTCTACCATTGAGCTACATTCCCAGATCTACCATCCTGATTTCTATCATTATACATTAGTTTAACCTGCTCTGAACATCAGATAAGTGGAATCATATTGGATTTATAATCTTTTGAATCTTTCTTCTTTTATTGAACATAATGTCTGCCAGACTCATCCAAATTGTATCAGTTTGTTCCCTTTCTAAATGAGTATTATGTTATTCATTCCATTTTTTAAATCCAGCTATATTATTACTAATTCAAAATTCCTTCAACATTTCTCTTACATGCTACTTTCCATGCATATTTCTCTTGGCCATGCTTGAGTGACAAAAACATGAAAGTAGATTATTTTGTATCACTGTCCTTTTAGGTAGGGGTGTCTAACCAGGCAGTCCAACATGGTGGTCATGAGCACAGGCTTCTGATTAGGCAAATCTGGATTTGCATTTCCTGTTTAACATGTAACAGATGGGTGATTTGAGGTAAGCAATTTAACCTCTCGGTGACTGTTTTCCCACTTGCAAAATGAGGATAATAATACCTTCCTAATAGGGATTTGTGAGGCCTACATTATATTGTACATAAAATGTTTGGCACATGCAAACTAATAATAGCCTCAAGCTAGACTATAATAAACATTGTTTCATTCATATTTTAAGTTTTTGTAAGTCATATAAAATTAATGGGTATATATTTTTAAAATTTTTTTAAAGTAATGTGGCTTCTTTCTTAAAAAATTCTATTTATTTATATGTGGTGCTGAGAATCAAACCCAGTGCTTCACACATACTAGACAAATGCTCTACCACTGAGCCACAACCCCAGCCCTCAAAGGTTTTTAAAAGAAAGATTTCATATTTAGATCTAGAAAAGTCTGTCTGATATTTTTTAAGAATGAATGTTATTTTCTAAGGAAAAAAGTAAAGCCTTCCATCATTTATTCACTGATAATTACATATGGAGTGTGAACTATGAAAAGCTCTTCAAAAGAGTTAAAGACATAGTTCTAGCTTTTAGGATGTTTGGTTTGGGGAGGGTAAAAAGATAAAAACAAAAATAATTATAAAGCCAAGTGTGATAAATAACAACAATAATAATCATCATCTATTAATGTAATAGTTAAAGAGTCTGGTCTCTGGGTCACACTGTAAGGATTCAAATACCAGCTGTGTGATGTTGGGCAAGTTACTTCTTTGTGTGTTACCTTGGCTGTAAAATGTAGGTATTCACTATTTATCTAGCAGGATTACTAGCAGCATGTACTCAATAACTAATCTCTCACATTTATTAGACATTCAGTATGTGCCATACACTGCATTTAATTCTTATGTCTATTACTTTACATAATCTCTACAAAACTGTCACTACTCCTGAAGTGGCACCCCCTTTCTCCACAGAAAAGCCCTCTTCACCATGGCTGATTTTAGGACTGTCAGCAAAAGAGTCCATTGTAGATAAACTTCCTATTTTTGTGTCACCCTGTTTACTTGACTACTGGCTGAGAAGATACCAGCACTCCAGGTGCTGGACACCCCCTTACTAGTTTTTCACAAATGTATCCAGTATAGTACTTTGAAGAAATGTACAAACAAGGCCTCTGGCCTTGAGCTGGGCTTCACAGAGATGTCTGCATTTTTAAGATAAGTTACAAATGGGCTCCATGGTAACAGTTGGCAGGGGGAGGATAGAAAGAAGCTCCCCCCTTCTCAGGTGTTGTCCTTGAAGAGTTAATGTGCCCAGAACAGTGAAAGAAAAAGCTGCTTTTATGTGAACTTCTACAGACTGTAAACTTCTGAGCCCCTCCCCTTACATGCTGGGTATAAAACTCTGAAACTCCCTGAACTCGGGGTTCAGGGGATTGATTGATTACAGCAAAGGCTGTGCCCTCTGAACCTGTCTGCAGTCAAATAAAACTGTTTCCTGCTATCTTCGATGCCTTGCCTCGTTTGTCCCTACAACACTCCTACACCCATTGTACTGATGAGGCAACTGAAGGGCAGGGTGTTCAGGTAACTGATCTAAGATTATATAGCTAGTAAACAACAAATACCGCAGGAAAGACACAGACATCTGTAAGTACTTACCTTAATGAGAATCAAATCATTAGTATTTGCAAAGTGCTTAAAAGAGCTAGCACATAATAAGGCCTATATATATGGATGTTAAATAAATATAAATTGCTGTGGTGATTCAGAGATGACAGTAAATAAATTACATGCATGGTGACTACAGTGTTGAGGAAGACTTTGGAAAGGTGATGTTTATGCTGGGCTCTGAATAGTGGACAGGATCTAGCAAAATGGAGATGTTGGAGAGTGCATTTGAGAGAGATAGAATAAGGAAGAGACAAGAAGTGAGAGAAAACTTCCTTTTTGTCTAACCAGTCACTATTCCTATCAGTACTTCTTCAGTGAATCTCTTCTCATTTGCCTCTTATCCCTGTAGAATCTGCTGTTCTTACCCCTTCATCTTAATTATCTATTGCACAATATTCCTAAGTGTCCATGTGCCAGGATAGGTCTCAGCTCCCATTCTGCACTATATTCTTCTAAACTGAATTCCCAGTTTTTGGCTGGTCTCACTTCAATCCAGCCATCACACTGTTACCAGAAAGAGTATAAAGCCACCAAACTGGCTCAGACATCCCCCTGTGGTCTTTCCCCATCGTGTCCAAAATAAATCTCAATTTCCCCAACATCCTATTTGAAGCCCTTCACTAACTGAACTATGCAGGCTTATCTCCCATCCTTCACCTTCCCACTCTGCACCTGAGCTTCAGTAAAGTACCTGAAATCTGGACAACACACACTTATACATAAGTACTTGCTGAAAGAATGTGGTTAGAACTCCATCCTAATTCCACCCCTTGTCTACTGAAACATTCCCCACCTTGCCTGCCCTGGTTGGAAAAGCCCTAGTTACATCCCTCATTCCACCCATCCCAGCTTCCAGAGCTTAAAACATAGCAGTGGGTGCACGTTCCCCTAAAGCCCTCTACAAACGCAGAAGCCCACAGGAGGCCGGAAAAGGAACTGCTTTGCGCCGTGCGGAGGCCGCCATCTTGGCTGAGGTGGCCGGAAGTGGCTGGCGCGCGGGCGCGGACTGAGGCTGCGCGGCTGCCCCGCCGCAGGTCCTGGGCGCCTGGGGCGTTGCAGCGTTGGCTCGCAACCCTGTGAGGTGCCGTCTGGCAGCCACAAACCTTCTCCGCGGGGTTGCGCCTGTGCTTCCTCCCACCGCCCCAGCCGCTGTCCTACTCCTCCGCCAGGGTTCGTGCAGCGACTCGCACCCCTCGGCTGGGGTGCGCGCTGTGCACCTGCCTGCCCGAAAACATGTTGCGGGAGCCCGAGAGCCCGGGTCTCCCTAGCCCTCAGGCCGCGGGGGAGCAGCACGGCGGCCAAGACGGTGAGACCGTGGCCTTGACCGTCTCTCTGGAGTTGGCCCCGAGCCCCCTCCTGCAGGAGAGCACCAAGGAGGGCCTCGGCGCCGTGAGGGAGGGGGCTGCGGAGCCCGCCCCCACCGGCCAAGGCGCGAGGACCTTGGCAGCCAAAGCCCTGAGGCGGCGCAGGGCCTACCGCTGTCTGAATCGGACGGTGGCTGAGGTGGTGCAGTTTCTGCTGGTGAAGGACCAGAAGAAGAGTCCCGTCACACGCTTTGAGATGGTGAAGTATGTTGTCGGAGATTTGAAGGATCTGTTCCCGGAGATCATCGCAAGGGCCGCAGAGCATCTGCGGTATGTCTTTGGTTTCGAGCTGAAACAGCTTGACCGCAAGCACCACACTTACATCCTCATCCACAAACTAAAACCTCTTGAGGAGGAGGAGGATCTGGGAGAAGATGGCCCCAGATTGGGTCTCTTAATGATGATCTTGGGGCTTGTCTACATGAAAGGTAATAGCGTCAGGGAGGCCCAGGTCTGGGACATGCTGCGTCGGTTGGGAGTGCTGCCTTCAAAGTATCACTTCCTCTTTGGGTACCCGAAAAGGCTTATTATGGAAGAATTTGTGCAGCAGCGATACCTCAATTACAGGCGGGTGCCTCACACCAATCCACTGGAATATGAATTCTCTTGGGGTCCCCGAAGCAGCCTGGAAATCAGCAAGATGAAAGTCCTGGGGTTCGTAGCCAGGCTCCATAAGAAAGAACCCCAGCACTGGGCAGTGCAGTACCGTGAAGCCCTGGCAGATGAGGCCGATAGGGCTAGAGTCAGAGCCAGAACCAGTGCAAGGGCCCGTCTCCACCACTAGTGAGGACTAGAGGAAAGCTGGCCAACAAGAGCCCCCTGGGTATGGAAGCTACTGTCTTGAGTCACAAGTAGTATAGGTGGGGGAGAGTAGTTAGTTTCTGAAAAAATTGTGTAACTTTAGTATTTTTGTTAAATCATTTATAAACGAGATGGGTCTTTTTTTCTGTAGGATTTTGATGTAGAATTTTACTGTCTTTGTAAAATGGATTGAAAAACTTTGCATTTTATTCTGTGTTCTTAAAACAGATTATGCAGCATTGTAATGCTGCAATTTAATTGTTTAAAGGACCCTCAGCAGTGTGATCTGGTACCAAGGGAAAAAATAGCTGATTTGTGTCTAGCTTCCAATACTTTTTGTCTGTTGTATTTAAAAAAAAAAAAAAAAAAACATAACCTACCTCTATTTTCTTGTTCTTTTGGTATCTGGAAGAAAAGTTAAATCCAGTAAATAGTAGTATACCCTGGTACACTTAATAAATTAAACATGTAAAGCATCTTTTTTTGTGATGCACTGTTTTGGGCATTTGGGGATAGAATGTGTCCCTTTTTTTAAGAGTTGGAGAAGTTACAGTGTGGTGAGTTGAAAGCTACACATGTACACCTAACCCAAGCTGGGGGTGATTGGATGAGGTCTGCTTGAGGTTAGCTAGTAAGACCCCTTGGGGGGCTGGGGATGTGGCTCAAGCGGTGGTAGCTCGCTCTCCTGTCATGCGTGCACAGGTTCGATCCTCAGCACCACATACAAACAAAGATATTTTGTCTGCTGATAACTAAATAATAAATATTAAAATTCTCTCTCTCTCTCTCTCTTTTTTTTTTTTTAAAAAAGACCCCTTGGGTTCTAGGGGAGGAGAAAAGGAAAGAACAGAGAAAGAAGATGCTATTAGGGGAGGGTTGAAGACGGTATTAAAAATTATTTAAGCTGAGCTCAGTGGTGCACGCCTGTAATTCCATCAGCTTGGGAGGCTGAGGCAGGAGGATCTTGGGTTCAAAGCCAGCCTCAGTAAAAGTGAGGCACTAAACAACTCAGTGACACCCTGTCTCTAAACAAAATACAAAATAGGGCTGGGGATGTGGCTCAGTGGTCAAGTGCCCCTGAATTCATTCCTTGGTACAAAAAAAAAAAAAAAAAAAAAAAGATTTTAAGATTGCAGATGCTCATCAATAGAGTGGGAAACAGACCTGAAACATGGCAGATTTGGAAAATACCCTACATTTGCAAGTGCTCTTGCTCTAGGGCAGTTACAATGTACATTGATGATCACCATAAGCATTTTGGCCTGCTCCATCTTCCTTCTCAACCTCTACAAGTTTCCCTCTTCTACCAAAGCCCTCAGAGGCCAAATAGTGTAACAATTCTGAAATCTATAGTGTGGATGGAGAGTACATAGAAAGTCTCCTACTACTGAAAACTTCTACTTCAAGATCTCCCCTGACGCTTGTAAGCCCAGTGCTCTCTTCCATGTTTCTACCTGCTGGTTTCTACTCACCTCCTTCTATTTGGTGAAGACCTGTGAGGCATCCCTCACATTCCTTGAAGCATCTTAGATATACCATGCCTACCACCTTCACTTTGGGAATAATCCTGGAGAAAGGGCACATACAATAATAGGGGACTTAGTAGGTTCACACCAGAGATGGGTGTGGGGGGATTGTGAAATCATACAGCTGTCATAATTGAAAAGCTGTTTTCATTTGCTGTGATTTTTCTGCTTCCATTTGTGTCCAAATAGCATTTTTTAGTATGTTAAGGTGGGCATACAAATTACTTTGGGGCACAGTTCTGGGGATCCAACAAATCAGACCAAAAGCTATTAAGATTTTAAAAAAGTTTACTAATGATTAAAATATGACCTTTTTTGTTGTTATTTAGTATATTTTTAATTTTCTAATATTTTTATTTGTAAAATGTGACTTCTGAGTAGTTTGTAATTCATTAAACAAAATATTGAGTGCCCATTGTGTGCTGGTGTCTTTGATGAATACTGATGTTATTGGGAAGCTGGCTTTGTTCTCAAGGAGCAATAATGGTGATCGTTTCTCACATTTGTTTTTTCTCACAGTGGCTGAGAAGTCAGCTGTGTGTGTACCTAAAGGTTAGATTACTTGATGATTAGCCTAAGGTCACTTGATTAGTGAAAAATAGCAACAAGACTAGAACCAAAGTCTTTGCCTGCTGATGCAGTGTGTTTCATTCTAGCACATTGTTCCTCATTTCTGGCCTTTGATTTATTGTGTGTGGTTTTAGTTATCACAACTCCAAGAAACAAGTTAGGCAAGTATAATTATCTCTTTAAGGGAATGAGGTGTAGAATAGAAATACTCTTTTATCAGTGACAGAGATGGCTTTGCTCAAGGCAAACATAGCACAGGTCAACAGTACCATTTACCAAACATCTACTATAGGCCAAAGCATTTCTCCCCTACTTTTAAAGTCACATTACAAAGCAGACGTTACTAACCACCTCCATTTTACAAATACTAATGGTACTTGTCATTCATTCAACTCCTAAGATGAGTCAGCTTTTTTATGCTTATACATTTTGGGGGAGGCAGGGCAGGGTTACCCGGGATTGAACTCAGGGGCATTCAACCACTGAGCCACATCCCCAGCCCTATTTTGTATTTTATTTAGAGACAGGGTCTCACTGAGTTGCTTAGCACCTCACCATTGCTGAGGCTGGCTTTGAACTCAAGATCCTCCTGCGTCAGCCTCCCAAGCTGCTGGGATTACAGGTGGGAGCCACCACGCCTGGTACTTTATACATGTTTTAATGATTTTTAAATAATAGTCTTAGAGGATAGATATCTGTTTCATTTTGTACTATTCAAATGGAACTCAGAAGCTGTAAAAATCTCACAGAGAGTCTGAGAGATCAAGGTTTGGAGCTGGAGTCTGACCGAGTCACAAGCCTGCACTTTTTGCTATTTTACATTTCCTTCTTGGAACTTCTTCCAGACTTGGGTCATCTGTCACCTGACTCATGTTTCTTTAGACTCCACTGTCTGTCTGGAGATATAAGAGCTGTGTAGCCAAGGTGATTATGGCAAGATGCTGGCCTGCAGAAAAGTAAAAAGAAGGCTAAAATATAAAGTTGGGGATTATCTGTGAGCATGGATTTCAGCTCTGCCTGCTCTCTCCTCAGTGTTCTCAAAATGCTGACTACATGTCGAGTGTCTTTTTCCTCAAACTTCCTATATTTTGCCCTTGTTGGCGGTGTTTCCTCAGTGTTTCATTTCCTCTCTCTAGTAAGCCTCAAATTAGTCGTTAATTCCATGGGATAATCAAATAACATTGTGGACCTACACAAATGTGATTCCCAGTGTTGTTTCCAGATTGTACAGATGGCAGAACTTGTACCCCTGCTTCAGGATGAAAGACCTCCCATTGTAACAAATGGCATCATCCTTCTCAGAAATGCTGAGAGTATGGCCACTGGGCCCATGTGGCCATGGTCAGGGCAAAATATGAATTCCCTTATTGCTTATGGTCATTCACATGAGGGAGAAGGAAGGCCTAGATCCCCCATCTGGCTCCCCTTTAGACAGTAGATAGAACTAGATCTTCCTGGGCAAAACAATGTGTATGTTTGGGGTAGGAAGGATTTGCTTGAGAGAGTAGTGGCAGATGGATCCAAATCATATTTAGTGCAACTAGGCAGCAAAGCAATGAAGGAAATTCCCTTGAAAACTACAAATCACGTCTTGAACAATGGGAAGGTCAATGTTTTATTTAGATACAGGGTCTCACTGGGTTACTTAGGGCCTTGCTAAATTGTTGAGGCTGGCTTTGAATTCATGATCCTCCTTCCTCAGCCTCCTGAGCCGCTGGAATTACAGGCATGCACCACTATCCCTGGCTGGAGTTGGGAATTTTGACTCATTGAAACTAGGAAAAGGAGTGCTCGGAAACAGGTGCAGGTTACAGTTCCAGCCACCAGCAGTTACACAGGGCTCCAGAGGTGGCAGCTCATTTGTAGTCCCAATCACAGTTTCAGGCCCAATCACAGTTTCCACTTGAGGTAATTATGTTTCGTGCCTTGGTCATGATGGCAGCTGATACTTGTGCAAATTATTCCTCAAATCTTGCAGTCCAGCAGAGATGGCAACAATTAACCTCCCAGCAGAAAATGTATTGACTAAGGAAGTTAGGTATTCTGAAAAGTGTCCTAATCAAGGTCTTTTAAAAGTGATGACTGTGTGACCTTGAACAAGGAATATCAGTTTGAAAAATGAAGATTTAGGGAAGAGTTTAGTGGATGATTGGAGAAAGGATGAGCCACAGTCCATACCCCTCACCTCAGCCTAGGAGTTAATGTCAGACTTTGCCTAATTCCCCAGCCAAGTGTGACCCAAGTGTGATCCAAAACAGTGGCAGCTAGCGTTAATTAAAGTTTTGTGCCAGGTGTGGTGCTATATGTGATTCCACATGGTCTCCTGCATCGGTAGAACAGCCCTATGACACAAGTTCCACATTGCTAATGTTAGAATACTATAAGGAAACCACGGGGAAGAAAATTTCCTCCCATTCTGTCAATGCACAAGTTGGCCAAGTTCATGACATTACTAGTGGAGAGCAGATTGAGAACTTGAACCCAAATATTTCAGGTGGTGCTGGTTTTCCACTCTACTGGTCCTCAGAGGATTCTTAGGGAGCAGCCAACCTCCTGTAGGAAAAATGGGTTGAGAAGGAAGGAAAGAAAAGCATGGACACTTCTCATTTCCATCATACCCCAGAGCATCCAGGATTGGAAGTTGGAGGAGGCGATGAGAGATAGGGGCAAATCAGCTTCTCTAGTTGTAGAACTCTAATGGGGAGGGGAGTCCATTTTTTGAGGGATTATGCCCCTCAGATGTCTCCCAGACTCGCCACAGTGGTCCAGTGTTCATGTGGTGTGGCAGCAGCATCCATAGCCTAAGAAAGATTCCAGAGGTCACATCCCCAAACCATAATGATAAAGGAGGCCTCTTGAAATGCAAGGCTCCTGGTCCCTGCAGCTGACAGGTCTGCATTCCAATCCCACTCTGCCCGTGATAGCAAGGTGGCTTCAGCTGGGTTACCTAACCTCTTCAAATAGAGATAATCCCACCTACTTCAAAACACTGTGAAGGCTGCAAAAGGGAATTAACAGTACACTATCTTGTTCTTGCTAACTATGGTTATTATAACGTGTATTCACTCATTTAGCAAGTATTTATTGAGCATCTTCTAGATGCCAGGCATACACATAGGTGGGAGATTATAGCAGATAACAAACTAGACAAACATCTTTGCCCTCAGAGCTTACAGGCTAGGGTGAGGAGACATAATAAACAAAGTATGATACACCGCCTATCAGATAATGTGTCTGTCCAAGAGGAAATGAAGTAGGAAATGGGGAGAGAGTGCTAGGAGGGTGTTCAGTCTTAAAGAACTTGAGAAATGACAATCAAGTCACAATTGGAGGCTATAAGAGGGGAGAGGTGGAGAAGCTGTCTGGAGGGACTGGAGAAGGGGACCCAGCAAAGGAAACTGAAAGTATGCAGGCCTAGGGTGGGAGCAGGCCAGGTGCTCTTGAGAAATATCTCCATCCAGCAAGAGGGATGAGTGGAGGGAGTGCATTGGTGGCAGGAGAGCCATTCCTTATGGTGAAGAAGCTGGCAGAGCTGCAGGTGTACCTGCGACATGCAGTAAACATACTAAGCACATAGGCCACACGCAGGTCTAGTGCTGCCCCTGAGTTACTAGAGGCACAGCTTTAGGCACACCAGAGACTTCCACTGAGCCTTAAAATGGAAAGAAGATAAAAATATTCTTTATTCACAGCTTTCTTTTTTTGGTACTGGGTATTGAACCCAGGGGCGCATGACCTCTGAGTCATATCCCTAATTCCTAGCCCTTGAGAAAGGGTCTTGATAAATTGCTTAAGGCCTTGCTAAATTGCCAACGTTGCCTGGAATTGGAGATCCTCCTGCCTCAGCCTCCTGAGTTGCTGGGATTACAGGCATGTGCCACCATGCCTGGCCTAACTTTGTTTTTTTCTAATTACAAATGCTTATAGTAGAAAAATTGGAAGACCTTGTAAAAATACAAAGAAGAAAATAAACTTCTCTACAATGCTGGCACCCGGAGGTAACCATGGTTAACAGTGCAGGCTATTTTTCTGTCTCTCATATTTTGTTTTCACTTGCCTAGGGTATAAATTATTTGTTGCTACCTTAACTGTGAGTTGCAGTGACCCTGAACACCACCCCACGCACTTCACTTCTGGGCACTCCTGATGGGGCATGTCGCATGATGTCACTGCAGTTGTGAGCAGGGTTCGTGGAGTCCACGGAAGGATATGGGGATGCTCCTTGTAGTGTCCTCAGAGTCCATGCATGACTGCAGCCTCCTCTGGTGCCTCTGGTTTGGAGCAGATGTGGAGTTTTGTGTGGAGATGGACACAATGTCTTCTCCCCCAGCTCTATGCCTAAACATGTCACCTGGGTCCCAAAGTGACAGTGCTAGGGCCCCTTCAATCTCTTCAGGAAGACAGCTTGTCTCTATTGTGCTCTCCCAACTTTAGCTAAAACAGCCACAATCAGTGGGGTCGGGTTCAGATTTCCTCCCTCCCCAGGTCCTCCTCAAACGTCCAGGAGGAAAATAAAAAGAAGGTAGTCCCCTGTCCCAGTGCTGGCTACCTACCTTGCCGGGGCAGAACAGTTAACAGCTGTATTCAGGCTGACCCAGTGACTACACAGGGTCAGGTTCATGTTGATTTCCCCCAAACAAAAATCTGCCCCAGGGGTGAACTCAATTTTCTACTTCTAGCAAACTGCTACTAATTTTTCCCAGCTTCTCTTCACCATTTTCTAAAACCATAGGGTGCAAGTCAGAGCCAGAGATTTAGCATTAAAGATGGCATTACACAGTGCCCAGCTGCAATTTCAGCTACTCTGAAGGCCGTAGCAGGAAGATTACAAGTTGGAGGCCAACCTCAGCAACTTAGCAAGACCCTGTCTGAAAATAAAAAGGGCTGAGGATGCAGCTTGGTGTAGAGCATTCCTGGACCCAATCTCTAGTACCTTGGGAAGTTGAGGGGAGGCCAGGTCAGAATTTAGATAAGGGATTCCAGGCAGGGGAAACAACTTTATCTAGCAAAGGTAGAATGGCAGGCATGTGCACTGTGTCCCCTTTCAGCTTAGCCTAGAGGGTGCTTTGGGTGGAGAGAGTGGGGGGTGGGCAGCGGCGGGGTGCAGAGGGGAGCAGTGAGCACAGGTGGTGCTTTGGGAAAGCCGGCTGCTGGTTGTGAAGCAGGCAGACTAGGGAGGCTAGGGGCAAGGAGGCCGAGTGGGAGACCCTGGCAATAGACCAGATGAGAGTTGATGACAATGGTAGCAACAGGAATCAGGGGAGGGAAGGACTGGTTGGAGGAATAACTTGAAATGATTACTGATTGATTGACTATGGGAAATGAAACAGAGGGAGATGTGAGATGTGACTCAGCAGTTTCCAGCTGATGGGACCAGAAGGATGCTGTGTGGCAGTCATTAATCAGCATAACTGATGCTCAGAGGGATCTGGTTTGGGGGCAAGAAGGTAGATATGATTTCAGGCACATCGAGTCTCAGTTGTTCAGTTGGACATCTAATGGACACCTAGAAATGAGGCAGAGGAGGGACACTGAAGCTGGGGGCAGAGGCTTTGAGACATCTTCTCAAGAGGACACAGCCAAAATTATGGGCCTTCTCCTCAGAAAAGAGTAGAGGGAAGAGAGCAGGAACCAGCCCTTATTGCTCCCTTATTGCTCTTGGAGAAAACACGAATCTTGGGGGTCCCAGGCAGATCACCTAGCAGTGCTTCCTCGGTTGCCTGTTGTGGGGACCTTCTAGGTTCACTTCTACAAATAATCAGGAGCGTAAGGAGAAGGAAGCAGCGTGGCCAGGGCATTGTAGATCTGGGCAAAGAAAGGCTCAAGTTGTCATAGGTGGGTGTCAGCAAGCGGGTGGCCGAGTATTCTTCACATGTACCGAAAAAAGAACTGCTAGCATCAGAGTCACACTGCAGCTGGAAGGACCCACAACAGACCTAAGCCACGGCTGAAATCGGCCAACTCAGGATGTCAGACTTAGCAGGCTTTCTCTCCCATCTTTATTAGTGAACCTCCTTGCTTAGAATGGAAGTTTCCAGGCAACTCCAGCACCTTTAATCATACCTGAGATATCTCTACAGCATGAGATATGTCCTGAGGGAAGGAGGTTCTCACTTGGGGAGAACCCATACTTTTGGACCTTTCAAACACATCAGGCACTTAGCTCAGTCAAAATACACAGTGTGTATGTGTGTGTGTGTGGGGGGGGGGGGGTGAGTATACATATATATATACAGGGTCAGGAGAAGAGTGCATGCTCAGTAAGTATCTTGCTATTATTGTTCAGTGAACAACTACACACATGTGACACTCACCCATGCACATGTAGGTATATGTGTGTGTGTATACATATATGTGTATATATATATGTATATACATATATTTACATACATATATATATGTATACACACACACATATACCTACGCAGAAATATCTCTTCCAACTTCATAGGAAGCATGAATAAAATGGTTATTTGGCAACTTACTACCATATACCAGGTACTTTGCCTGAAATCTTCCAACTGTTTTCACATTTAGTCTCACAACAGTTGTGAAAGAGATTATTTTCCCATTTTATAGAAAACTGAGACAGTATTTTGCCTAAGATCACAAGCTTAGAAGATAACATATGATCCCTAACCTGGGTCAGTCTATGCATATTGAAGCTATTCTTTATTGTTCATGAGCTCATACAGACAAGTACATAGCCATCCCCGCCAGATAAAAAATCCCCATAAAATATGAGCTCCTCCAGAGCAGAGATCTTTGCAGATGTGTCTCAAGTCCCTAAGACAGGGTCAGGAGAAGAGTGCATGCTCAGTAAGTATCTTGCTATTATTATTCAGTGAACGACTGCACACATGTGACACCCATTCACATGCACATTTTCACAGCCACTCCCACCTTCACCACACTTAGATACAGAACAAAGCCACAGCCCAAGCCAGGTGGTGATACACGCCTATGATCCCAGCTACTCAGAAGGCTGAGGCAGGAGGATCTCCAGTTCCAGGCAACCTTGGCAATGTAGCAAGACCCTGTCTCAAATAATAATAATAATAATAATGATGATGAAAATAATAAAGTTGAGGATGTAGCTCAATAGTAAAGCATCCCTGGGTTCAACCCCCAGTACCAGAATGGGGAGTAGAGGGTACCACTTCCTGAAAGGTGGGTGGACCCAGGTCTCAGAGCCCCAACTGGCCTGCTCCTAGAGGGGTGACTTGGGCACCAGAAGCTGTGGTGGTCTCTCCAGCCTCCTTCCTGAGTAGGTGACCAGACCTCTCTCCAGCCTTAGCATAGCCCACCTCCTTTTCTTAGCTCTATCAAAACAAATTTTTCTAAAAGATCTTTATTAAGAGAAAAGAGAGAGAAAAACAAATCCAGAGACTCCAAGCCCTTGCATGGCTAAGTTTACAGAACCAATTCTTCTCCTAAGCTATCCCCTCAAATCTGGCCACAGCCTGGCTTTGCTGGTGGGGTGATCGGCACCCAATGCCCAGGCCCTGGCTTGGGTGCCCTGCATGTGGCTCAGATGCCCAGCTGGAGGCAGCGCAGGTTGGCATATCTGCTCAATCTGGGGGTTCTCACTTCCTCCAGATCCTGCTTCTGCTGCTGCTCTCAGGACACAGACCCTCCTGCCTTTCTGGCCTGAAACTAACTATAATGTAGATCCTTCTTGCCATCTGCTGTGCCCTAGGCTTGTAAACCAGGCTGGTCCAACCCAGACCATCCAGTTAGACTGTGCCAATCCTCAGCTTAAAACTCAAACAAATCTTTGTTCTTTCCTAGAGCCCCAAGGCAGGAGCCCCTCCACCTCTCTGTCTCATTCCACTCCACCCCATCGGCAGGTCTCCAGCTCTATTTGCAAAGCAGTTCTGAAGGATATACCAGAGCCCAGGAAATAATCCAGCCCTTCCCAACCCTGGTGATTTATACCCCTCACCTCCCTCTCAGTCATGAACACACACATATGTGAGTGTCTGTGCGTTTATGCTCACACACACACACACACACACACACACACACATGGCAGCCAATCCCGAGGCTCTATCCATCCAGACACCTCAGATGACTCCAGATCAGACTCTGGACCAGTGTGTCAACATCACCAGGACCTTTGGATCGAACTGTAAATTCCTGAGCCCACCCAAGACATGCTGAATCAGAATCTCTGTGGGTGAGGCCCAGAAGCCAGCACTTTTAACAAGCTGGGGAGCAGCTTTTCTACTCCAAATCCAAAAAGCACCACCCCAGATCTAAATTCCACACACTCTGATGCACATACAATAACAATAGCTAAAACATTTATTAAGCACTTACTTTGTGCCCAGGAAGTATTTTCGCATATTAACTAACTTAACTCTTGCAAGGACCCCGTGAGGGAGGCACGTGAATATCCCCACTTCACAGTAACTTTTCCCAAGTTCACAGCCAGTTGGTGGGAAAATCAGGAATGGAAACCAGGCCTGTGACTTTTGAGCCTACCCACGACTGCCACACTTTCTCTAGTACACATGAGTACACAACCACCCCGATTCTAACACCTACCACACACAACACCCCCATCTCTCAGAGCTCACCAAAGAAGAAACTGAAGGCCAGAGTGTTTGGAAAGGCTCTTGGCTCCTCTCTCACCCCAAATCTGGCCTACATGTATCTGAGCGGAGAGCCAGCAGCCACAGGAGCCAGACCAGGGATTTTGAGCTGTAGCTGCAGAACTTTGGCAGCACCCTCGGGCCCCTGAGGCCCAACCTTGCCTGCTACAGTGAGCTTGTCTACTACAGGCCAGGGGCCTGGACCCTCCCCACGGTCGCCTCTGCCCTTCGTGTCTAGGCTCCCTGAGACCTGAGCCCCCTGACAGGGCCCTTCTGGAATGCTACAGCCAGGGAGCAGATGTGCTTGCAGCTCGCTCCAAAAACTAGTCTTCTTAGGAATCCTGCCACGGAGGAAGGCAGGGTTTGGGGGAAGGGTGGAAAAACAACTCAAATACCATAACACGGAAAAGTGATCCAAATAAAAAGCAGCAACTGTGTATCTGGAAGGAATAAACTGAGGAGGATAGGCGCGGAGTTGTGCAGCGTGGCCCTGACGCTGCCAGCCTTGGCAACCCCAGGCGGGGGTGGGTGGCCGCCAACCGGCCACAGGGCTGCTCCAGCCGGGACTGGGCTGTGGGAAGCGCAGCGCCTGGGCCCACTGGCAGGGGGCGTGCCCCTCAGCCCCGGGGCTCAGGCATTGTATTCTGAAGCCCTCAGAAGGCCACAGAGTTGGAATGGGGTCTCAAAGGTTGGCATTGGAGCCCCAACCACCCCCACTGTCTGGAGGGTTCTTACCATTCTCCACTTAAGGGTCTGCCGGGGACTATGGAATGAGCCAGAATGATGCCCGTACTCAATGGTGTTCTGAGCATGGGGAGAGGGGCACTTTCTTAGAATGGGGTTGAGAAGCTGGGACAGTGGAGGGAAAGAGATGGGAAAGATCTAAGCAGAATCATTCATTCTTACGGAGCCCAAATCTCCTCTCTGTAAAACAGGTACAGTTCAGCTTTATCTGTGCACTTCAGGGTCAAACAGGAATGGAAGTGACTTTGAAAAGCTTTGGTAAATAATCTCTGCTCAGCTCCCACCTCCCTTATGACCCGTGTCCCATGCAGAACTGAGCATTTCCACATATTGGTGTATATTTTCCTGTGAGGCAGGTATTATTAACCCATTTCACAGACGAGGACAGTAAGACTCAGAGGAATTAAGAAACCCTGAGGACGGATCCATGCAGGAGTTGAGCCAGGTGTCTCTCGATATGAGGCCCGGGCCTCTCTCCGCTGCCGTGTAGCTATAGGGCAAGGTAAGCTGGGCAGGGATGGGCAGAGTCACTGTTGGTGAGCCCAGGCAAGAGGTGACAGCAGAAGTCGTAGCAGAGAAGACTGGCTGAGGAAGCTGGCAGAATGTGACAGGAACTCTGCTTGTGCCCAGGCCAGAGCAAGAGGCTTGGTGGGACGAGGTGTGCCCAGATCTGCAGCAACTGAAGAACCCCAGTACCCCTTGACATGGCGGGGGCCAGCATGCCAGCCAGGGTGGCCAGTCAGATGGCAGCATCCGGGTGCCTAAGGGCATAAAGCGCTGTAATCCAGCATGGCGGAGATGGCCAGGAATGGCCAGGCGGAGCCTGGGGAACAGAGCAGGGGGAAAGGAGGAGAGGAGGGACCAGCAGGGCATCCAGCTGTTGAGACAGGTGAGGAGCTGGGTTGTTAAGGCGGTAGCCCAAGATAGGTCCTGGCAGGTCACCAGGCTGGCATAGGAAGGAAATCTGTAGCCATTGCTGAGGCCCCTTGCTTCACCCAGCTGTTCCCTGAGGCTGAAGAGGCTTTTCAAGGCTCAAGCACAGGAGTTGTAATGTCACTAGCTATGTGACCTCAGGGTACACAAGCTCTTGGAGCTCAAGAGAGCCAAACCTAGACGGGAGCAGAGCAAAAGGTGTCTGTCACCTCTGCAAAGTCACCAAGTCACCGCCTCCTGCTCTCTGACAGTCAGTGAAGTGACTCCCTCCCCAGGGCTCCAGCCCCCACTGTGCCTCCCCACGCCTTTCTGACACTTCCTTCTAAAACGCCCAGCAGGACTGTCTGTCATGCATCAGGACTGTGGGCTTCTCAGAGTCTCCCTGTCATGGTGCTGGTGAGAAAAGAAGGAGGGATTAAACAAATAAAAGCCCATCCAGGGGTCCTCCTACAGAAATGGTGGTTGATCTTGATCTTAAAGGAATGATGCATTTAGATTGTACTTTTTCATCAAAAAAAAAAAAAAAAAAATCAAAGCTCTTCCTAGTTCCTAATGCTCATCCTTATCCATTGTCTCCAATGTTAGACCAACTCTCTCCACAACTTTTATTCATCCATTCATTCCACAAACATTTGTCGAGCACATACAATGTGCCAGGTTGGAAAGCAAAAGCTAAAAATACATGGCCTCTGTCCTCAAAGATGTAACTGTGAAGTGTCCAGGGACAGGGAATAATAAGCACATCGGTAAGTATAACCTGACTATCTATCTGGAGGATTTCACAAAAGAGACACCAAAGTTATTTATCAAAGAAGTAACAAGGAGACACAGGGTTGCTCTGTGTGGTTGTCCAGTTTGGACACTGCACAAACAGAGTGCCTATGGAGTTGGCCAATGCAGGAGCCCAGTCCTTCAAGGCTAGCAGCAGCTGAAGCCCTGTTGCTGCCTTCCTTCAACCCCCAACTCTGATCCATCTAACTGGTCCCAGAGGGTCTTTCTCCTCTAGCTCTTCTCTGAGAATTCCTTTGTCCAGCCTTCCTGAGGTTTCTTGAGGAAAATACCCCAGGAGTTCTTGTTGTCCCCATTCTGCTGCCAGCTCTATAAAGCAAGCCCACTCCTCTCAGATATTTACATTTTGGGGGAAGTGTGATTCATGGGGAAAGAACTCTTTCCACAGCTCTCTAACCTTTGATGTGACCCCCCAAAACCTGTGGCTAATACAGAGTGATCTGAATCTCACAAAGCTCATAAACACAAGAGCTGCCCTGCATTGGGCCGTGAAAAAGGCCCCTGGGCCAGCCGGCTCCGGCCACCAGCTGGAGGAACATTCTCTTTCCCACCCTACACCAACAGCCCTCCCCCAACCCTGCGCTCTCCTGGCAGCTCTTGTGGGGCCAGTGGCCTGGGGCCCCAGCGGCTGGCAGGGGAGGCTTGCCAAGGCCTCCCCTGGCCTGCCAGTCCATGGCTGGTCCCAGAATCTCTGCCCCTCCAATCCTGGCAAGAAAGCTCTGTTGAGCAAGAGGGAGACAAGCCAGGGAAAGAGGTTTAAAAGACAGCCTCCTTGATGGGAAGAACAGCTGGGACCAGAAAGATGCTTAGGAATTATAGGTGCCCCATCTGAAAAGGTCATGCCTATTGTGCACAAGGGCAGCCACAGCCCCCGGCTCAGACGCAGGCTTCTGGAAATTTCCTTGCAAAACACTATAATAAACTCTCTTTTTTTTTTCTTTCCATGAAAATGGTTTACCAGTAGCAGATTTAATGAAATAACATTCCTGTTCTCTAGATAGTAGGTTTTTTGTTTTGTTTTGTTTTCACTTTTGTGTTTTGGTATCAGGGATTGAAGCCAGGGGCACTTTACCACTGAGCTGCATCCAAGTCCTTTTTATTTTTATTTTTTATTTGGAAACGGGGTTTCACTAAGTTACCGAGGCTGGCCTTGAACTTGCGGTCTTCCTGGCTCAGCCGTTGCTGGGATTACAGGCGTACGCCACTGTGCCCAGTGATGTAGGTCTTTCCAAAGAAGGGTATGCAACAAGCTGGGCAAGGTGGGAGCTAGCGAGATAACGAGATGCCCACACAGTGCCAGGCTTCTAGTGGGCGACGCATAAACGCTCACTGTTAGGATAGTGTTTTGTTTTATTACTTGAGCAATCCTGGAGAGAGGGGCTGAGCAGGCTGGGAAACTATACAGTTTCCAGGAACTGGTCTGAGGGTCTGCCTGCCCACGCTCAGGGGGGCCCAGGGAGACCTCGGGCTAGGATTTCACGTCAGGAAGTCGGCTGGCTGCGCCAAAGGACTTTTGTGCTCCTGCTGAAAATAGCACCACTCACGACTGGCCTCGAAGGCAGAGGGACAGAGCGGCAGAACTGAACTGAGGGTGGCTCAGGACACCCAGTCTAGGACCACCTTTCCTTCCTCCCGCCCTCCTCCTCACTCCCCATGGTAATTTGAAAGTCAAAAAGCTCTTGAAACCTGTTTTTGTCACTGGGTTTGGACACCCCCCCCTCCACCCAGTGGGGTCCTGGGCCACTACACTCTCCAAGGCAGGCAAATGGAGACTGGGCTGGCTGCCAGCGACACTCTCCTGATCTTAGCAAACCTGCCCCCATCACTTCTCTTCTAACAGGTAGGTGACACGGACACTTGACCCAGACTCGAGATAAGAGGGGCTGGGCGCGGTGGTGGTGGCACACGTCTGTAATCCTAGCTAACTCAGGAGGCAGAGGTAGGAGGATCACAAGTTCAAGTCCTCCCTGTCAGCAAGACCCTGTCTCAAAAATTAAACAATAAAATAAAATAAAAGGCTGGGGGGTAGCTCAGTAGCAAAGCATTGTCTAGCATGTGTGAGGCCTCCCTATACATCTCCCCCCCAAAAAAAAAAGATAAGATAGGAAAGTGAGTTCACTTCATGCCCCCTCTGAGTACTGGAAGGGGTGTGGGGGCAGGGGAGGCTTGTTGCCTGGAAAGCCTTTCTAGAGATTTCTCTTCCCCCAATGGCCCAGGCTTCACCAGGTTTCTTCCCCAAGGGCCGTGGCTTGATTATGGGAAGAACTAGGTCATGTCCTGCTGGGGGCCACTAATGGGCTCCAGGTGCAGAGCCTACAAACCTCCATATTCTTGCAACACCACCCTGGCCCTGAGGCCGCTACCTCTCAGCTTGGTGACCTCACTCCCAACGCCTGGCGAATGTTACCTACTTCCCATTGCCCCACCTCCATTTCCATCAAATGCTTCACTTTCTCCACTGAAAAGAGAACTGAAAGGACCTCCTTTTGGTGTGAGCGAGGTATCACACAAAGGGAGAGGCCCTATGCAGCTCAAGTTTACTATATTTTCTTATGATTTTTTTTTGGGGGGAGTGGGGTGGTGGACAGTGCTGTAGATGCAACCCTGGCCTCACCCCTGCCTGGCAAGGGCTCTACCAGTGAGCTACATCCTCAACCCTCTCATGTTTGATCTCAGAATTTGTAGTCAGGAAACAGTATTTACTGTTTGAAGCCTCCGTGGCTTCCTTAGTGAAGTAGAGATGATAACAATAACACCCACAAGGTCATTGTTGAGCCCAGGAAGTAAGATAAGGTGTGAGAAAGTGCTTTCCAAACTGGAGAGGGCCACACCATCACCATCATTGCTGTACTGTCCTAAAAGCAGCCACTGTCCCAGGAAGTAGCCCTCCAGCATGTGTATGTTTTTCAAGGAAACATCACCAAGCCTTCTAACCTGGAGTCCTCCTCCCGGCTCTGTGATCCTGCATGGAAGCTTGGCCAGGGGAGGTGGGCCAAAGGGAGGCCAGCCCCTCACCAGCCTCCAGCAAGGACAGTGATTATTACCCCCACCTCAAAAAAGAGAGTTTCTCAGGGCTGGGGTTGTGGCTCAGCGGTACAGCGCTCACCTAGCATGTGCAAGGTCCTGGGTCAATCCTCAGCACCACATAAAAATAAATAAACAAAAGTATTGTGTACAAATTATATATATATATATATATATATATATATATATATATATATATATATATATATATATATTTTTTTTTTTTTTTTTAAAGAGAGTTTCTCTCCAGGAGGATGCTTTGGAGAGACTGCTGCACTCCTCCAGAACCTAACTGAGAAGTTAGGAATCAGTGAGGAGCCAGCCCAAAGTCCCATGGCTTTCCCAAAGCAGCCCCACAAGCACAGCCATAAGAAGGCTGCACTAAGAGGCGAACCCTGAAAGTCAAGTCCAGGGTCCTCTCCCAGCCCCAGAGCCTGACTCAGGAGGGGCAGCAGCTTTCTGTTGAGCCTGTGCAAGGTATAGATTTGACACTCATCTCAGTCTTCTGAGTCAGGGGTTCTTAAGCCATTTTTCAGATGAGACTCTGATTGTGTGCAATTTTCCTGAGGTTACAACTTAGTAAATGGCAAGGAGCAAAACTAGACCAGATTTGAGCCAGAGTCTGATTGGCTGTGAGCTTGTAACTACCCACTGCCTACTTTATTTGCAGATTGGCCCAAAATGCCTGAGTGGGATGGGGTAGCTTCTAGGTGGGGTCTCTAACCACCCTGTGAAAGAAGAGAGTGCCACAGAGGAAAAAGGAAGTTGTTCACTCTCAGCAACTGCAGTTCTGGACTCCTGCCAGCCTGCAAACCTCAGAGAAGACCACAGGGCTGTCCTGCCCCTGGGCCCAGCCAGGAGAAATGTCAGAGTCAGCTTGCTCCAGAATTTTGCTCCAAACCCAAGGGAGGCACCCGGGAACCCTGAAGGGGGAGTTGGCGGCTGCTGCGGTGGGTCTCCCTCTTCCCTTCCTGCTACAGGCAGAGGACAACAGGGGTCTAATTATGGAGCCCACAGGATCTCATCCTGGAGAGGGCTTTGGGATGAGGAGGACACAGCTCCTCAGTCTTCCAATGCTGGATTGGCTGTGGAAAAAAATGCTTCAGTCATCACCCTGGGCAAGGCCTGGCAGGCTCCCCAGGGTGACCTGCTGGGCCTGCCATCTCTGTTCTTGTCACCTCCTAGGAAGGGACAGAGGTTGAGGGGGCCTGGACCGAGACAAAGATGAAAGAGTACACATCAAATGCTGTGGTTTTGTTAGGATGGATCACCCCAAAGGTATTTTTCTTTTCATTTATTGCAAAAGTCACATAGACACATGACAGAAAATTTGACAAAAAAAGAAATCTCTGTAGTTTCATAACACAGCCACTGGTAACGTTAAATGTATTTCCTCTCCTGGTCTCCCACCTCTTTTAATTTTTATTATTATTTTATAATTTAATAATTGTCACGATGCTGCTTCTAGAATGTCAGACTCCCACCACTTGTCTTGACTTGGTCATTGTCCTCCCAGGCCACTGTGCAGCTTGCCTGTGCTCCTGAATCCTGCAGGTGAGTCCATCCTGAGGGAGCAGGCAAAGACCTTCATCACCAATTTAAGAATGTTTGTATTCAAGTCTTACAAATGTAGAACACTGGATCACATTTGGTAAAGACTTTAATAAACCGCCTATTTTGAGAGGACTAAAATTATATGGACTCAGGCCTGGTCCAGGAAATCCAGCAGCCCTTGGCTTTGGCAGACTGGGGAAGGGGCTTGTGGGTGGGGGAGCACAGCTAAGGTGGAATCTGGCCCCCCTGTGTACCCTGCAGGGCCTGGGTTCTCAACAGAGCTCCTGGACCAGTCATTTGCCAGGATAGATAGATTGTGGGAGAATGTTGAGTTAGAAACAAAGGAGCCTCTGTCACTTGACTGCTATCCTTTCCAGAACCTTTCTACACTTGCTGAAGGCCTGCTGGGGGAGGCACCCTGAAACTGTCCTGGCTCAGTGCTTGGAGCTCAGCATGGAGCCCCATCCTTCCCATTCCCATGGCTCTCCTGCCTGTCAGCCTGCTCAGGGATCCTGTCCCCCAGATAACTTTATTTTATTTGTTTACTTTTATGTGGTGCTGAAGATTGAACCCAGGGCCTCACACATGCTAGGCAAGCACTCTACCACTGAGCCACACCCCGGCCTAATACTCTGAGGTTTGTTCTGCATTTACCAAAGGGCTACTGAATGCATTGTTTGAGATCTGGGCAAACAAGAAGAAACTGTCGCTGTCCTGGAGGTTTATATTCTACTTAATACAGGATTTAAAGCAAGAGCCATCTAGTTCGGTGATAAATGACTCTCTGTCTGGATTCAGACTTACCTGGGGTTGAGTACTTCCCTTGGCTCCCCTCCACTTATTTACCAAGTAAATGTCTTTCACCTTTCTAACCTCAGCTTCTTCATCTGTAGAATGGGGTTAATCTAATTTACCTTGCAGAGTTGTGGTAAGGATTAGAGATAATATATGTAAAGTGCCAGACATTTGGAAGGCATTCAGAAAAGCTGGCTGTCATTAAAGCATCACAAAGCACATGTAAAATGCTAAAGGGACACCACATGAAGCATGGTCAGAGCACTGAAGGGGGCGGGGCAAACTGTTCTAGGGCAGGGATTCTCATCCCTGGCTATGCTTTAGAATCACCTGGAGAGCGTCCAATTATTCTGATTCGCAGGCCTCACCCCCACCACTTACAGCAGATCAAGGCCCAGACATGGGCATGATTCTTAGAAACTGCCCAGGAGAGTCTGGGTGCACTCAGGTTTGAGAGCCACTAACGTAGGAGATGTTTTAATTTTTAATTTGGAAAGAAAAGGGAAGGAAACCAAATGACATTAAGTTAACTAGTTTAGGGGCTGGGATTGTGGCTCAGTGGTACAGCGCTTGCCTGGCATGTGTGAGGCACTAGGTTCAATCCTCAGCACCACATAAAAATCAATAAATAAAGGTATTGTGTCCAACCTCAACTAAAATACACATATATGTATATGTTACCTAGTTTATTCTAGCTGCTTTTGTAGCTATGAGCTCATCTGGTTCTCCTAACAATCACTTGAAATAGATACTTTTAGTTCTACTTGAAACAACAACAATAACAAAATCCTGAGGTTTAGATAAGTCATGCACAAAATAGTGTTGAAAGAGAGATCTGCCCACCACCCTGCCCAGACACTTTTTACTATATCATGCTCCAGAGCAGATCACCCAATAGAAATATATAAAAGCCAAGTGTGTAATCTCACATTTTATAGTAGCCACATTAAAAAATTAAAAAGATATCTGGGCATGGTGGCACACACCTGTAATCCCAGCAACACAAGAGGCTGAGGCAGGAGGATCTCAAGTTCAAAGCTAGCCTCAGCAACTTAACAAGGCCCTAAACAACTTAGTGAGATCCTGTCTCAATAAAAAATAAGAATGGCTAGGGCTGTAGTTCAGTGATTAAGTGCCCCTTTGTTCAATCCCCAGTACCAAAAAAAAAATTAAAAAGAGAGCTGGGGGTGTAGTTCAGTGGAAAAGCACTTGCCAAGCATGTCTAAGGCCCTGGTTTGGATCCCCAGCACTGTATTTAAAAAAAAGAAAGAAAGAAAGAAAAGAAAAGTGAAATTGATATTAATATTATATTTTATGTAACCCAATATCCAGAATATTATCATTTCCACATGTAATCAATATAAAAAATTATTAACAAGGTATTTTACATTGATTTTTTTCATACTGATCCTTCAAAATCTTATTTGGAACTGACCACAGGTGTTCAATAGCCACAGGTGGCTGGTGGCTACTATATTAGTCAGTCTAAAGGGACAGTTGACCAGGAATATGGCTGGGCAGATAATGAGGGTTAGGTGGGAAAGATCCATGGGTGGGAACAGATGGTGAAGGCTGAGGAGTTTCAGGTTAGCCAAGAAGCAGTAGGGAGTGACCACAGGTTCTTCAGAAAGAGAGTGTCCTGTGACCTGACATCTGAGAGGGTCATTCATGGATGAGGAGTTTGGAGGCTGCCACAGGCAAAACCAATAAGTTCAAGAACAATGAGAGGTCAAGAAAGGAAGCCCCAGCTCAGTGGGACTGGGAGCCTTGGTTCACCAGAGACTGGAAAAGTCTGCAAATGCAAGTGTGAATTTACCTCTCTTGGGAGGTGGGCAGGTCATCCCAGCCGGGCCTGGCTAGAGAAGGCCTTCGGAGACCCAGGGGCAATTTCACAGGTCCTCTTGCTCTTTACTCACTGCAGACTCACACCAGATCCCTCCCTCCGGCTCCCACCACTCCTGCAGCCCATAAAGGGTAATGAAGCCGAAGTTAAAATAGTCACATGAAACCCACTCATTTGCAAGGGCACCTGCTTTAAAGGCCAAATTTCCTGAGCCCAGGTTTATACATTAAGCTACAGAAAGACCTAATTAATTCAGACCCCACTCACTCTGAATTTGGAAGAAATTCTGCCTCGGGCTGGTCTGAAGCCTTTCCTTTTGCACTATCTATGAAGAAACAGTTTGCTAAGCAAATAAATAGTGCAGGCCAGATTACAGAGACAGGTCTGGCTTGCTTAACTGTTTTTAAGAACTTTAAAAATCACTTTAGCAGCCCCATTCCCAGAAAGTTAATGAGATCATTACAGCTGGTCCTTATCTATTTATGTCAACATTTCGGTTTTCCAAGTGCCTTCATACCCATGAGTTGGTGGGACCCTTGAGTGAGAATCCTGTTCTTTTTTTTTTTTTTTTTTTTTTTTGGTCTCTAGCAAGTGACTTCAGTGCCTGTCACATAGTGGGTACTTAATATTTGCTGAATGAATGAAGGTGAGTGTGGCAAATATTAGTCCCATACTACAGATGACAAAAAGGAAGCTTAGGGGGCTGGAGTGGTGGCTCAGTGGTAGAGCACTTGCTTAGCATGTGTGAGGCCCTGGGTTCGATTCTCAGCACCACATATAAATAAATGAATAAAATAAAGGTCCATCAACATCTTTAAAAAAAAAAAAAAAAAAAGGAGGTTTAGAAGTGCTGCTTATAACACATCAGGTCAGGGACAAAAGGACTTTGGGGTGTCCCTAAGCCAGTTCATGGTGAGATCAGGATTTGAAAGAGTGGTGGCTTACAGGATCTCTCCACACCATGATACTGTTACTGGGCGATAGTGAATCAGTGTTGGAGGAACAGTTTGTCCTTAGGAGCAGCAACAAGAGAAGCCCAATCTCTCCTTTGTAAATTGCCTTTTCCCAGGTAAGGGAAGCAGCGAATTCTGGAGCTTGTATCTCCCCACTGCCTGGCTACAGTGTCCTCTGCAGCATTTGACTCTGACCCTGGCCTCTCACCACACATGGCCCTTGGGTTGTCAGGGCCAGGGTAGGTTAGTTTTCTCTGGGCCGGTGGTGAAGGGAAGAGCTGGAAGAGATGGGGACAGCTCCACACTGATCTGGGCTTGGTTCCTCCAGGGAGTGCTTTTCAGGAAAGCTGGTCTTTGTTCTCTGGGTCTCCTCTGTCCCCAGATCCCGGGAGCAGCCTCTGTTCACTGGGTCTCCCTTACCTCGATGGGGATGGGGTACAATGAGAAGAGGGAAGATTGTCGCTGTCTCCCCCTGCCCTTTGTTCTGGAGGCTCTGCTGGCTTGGAACACTGCGCAGGGAAAATTCCCTGACCGTGAGATCTGCAGGCTGCAGGGTCCCCGGGGAGGGCCAGGCCCGGGGCTCTTTCGAGCTGCAGCTGGAAAGAGGGGTTGGGTTTCACCAGGCCGGACTAGGGGGAGGCAGCCTGCCTTCCCGGCGGTGAGGGAGCTGGCCCTGCGAGCCAGTGGTGCCGACAGCTTCCTGTCGAGAGCTGGGGGCCCACGTGACCGCTCCCCGTTTGGTGGATTAGGGGGTGAAAGGCCCAAGAAGGAGGGAGAGCAGGAGGGGTGCTCAGGCGCTATCTGGCCCTGCTGGGGGACTGTGAGCCAGAGTACCAAATCAGTTTTTCGCTAAATGAATTCTGCTGGCTCCTTGTCACACGGTCCAGCGAGCTGCCTGTGTGTGGGGGTGGGCGGCGGGCGGTGAGTGGGGGAACCTTGGCACTGACTGGGGCCATGGCTGTTTGTTTAAAGTCCCCTCCCCCCCAACCTGGCCACACACATCCCCGCAGTGCCTGACAGGGAGGGAGTGCAGTAGCCATAGACCTGCTTGGTGCAAAGGAGATGGGATCCGGCTGTGACACAGAAAAAACATGTGGCTGGGTTGAAGGGCTTTGTAGGTGGCTCTGACCTCCCTGGTCCTTTCCCTACAATTCCCTCTAGGCCAAGTCTAGCCAGGGCCAAAGAACTGGGCCTGTCACCAAAGCTGTCCTGACAGGGACATCAGGCCTGCTGTAGAGATGCTTGTTTTGTTCAACAAGCATTCAGAGAGCACCTGCTCTGTGTGGAGGTGGGTGAGAATGAGTATGGAAACAGAATGCCCTTAAGGAGAGACAAGATTTGAGTGCAACAGGGTGCAGCAGGGTACCGAGGGGCTGGGCCCCCAGGGTGCAGCCTCAGGATTTAGAGAGAGCTTCCTGGAGTAGATGGCACCTTAGAGGAGGGAGAGGCCAAGAGGGAGGTGAGGTTCTTCAGGACCCAGTCTAGCAGTGGTTTGGGGGACAGTTGCCATCTGGTAGGCAGAGCACCTCTCCCTCTGCATGCCTACCCTGCTCCCACCAGCTAAGAGATGGCCTAGACCCTCATAGGTCTGGTGGAGGGTAGTGCCTGGAGGCACCTGCTGGTGAGGCCCCTCATGGTCTCCTTGGGGGTTTCCAGGGAGCTGAGCTCACTGCCTCCTCCCTGGTCCACATTCCTTATGAAGGATGCTATGGAGAGAAGGAGGGCAGCTCCCCAGGGGCCGGCCTTCCCTTTTTCCATCCTCCAAAGGAAGACTCACAGCCCGGGGCAAATGCCCCCCCCCCCCAACATCTTACCAGCATCTGAGTGTGTGCAGTTTGTTCCTTAAAAGCTACCCTGGCCCTTGGAGCCTTGGTCTCCTCCCCCTTAGGGATTTCTGGTCCAGCTCTGTCTGCCCTGTAGGTGAATTTTGTTCCAAGCTCCCTCTCTATTGTTTACATAGCTCGGAGTTGTATAGAGTTAGAAAAACATGCTTTCCTTTCCACTAAAGGTGCTATGAAAAACAGGCAGCCTGAGGAGGGGCTGGGGAAGGCCACATGTGCAGTCAGCAACCTCACTGCAAGGGGCTCATCAGCTCTCGAGAGGCCTCTCAGTTCTGGATATCTGCCCCTGCCCCTCCCCAGAGCTGGAATTTTTACTGGCAAATATGTCCCTAAGAGGGATCGGCCCTAAATGGAGTCCTACAGGTGCAGGATGTCACCTCTCTGCAATCCAACAGCTGCCACTTTATCTGAGGCCCTTGAGAGGATGAGGACAGCAGATATGTGGTGACTAGCAGTCCCGAGCAGGGGAGGACATGGATGGCAGAGGTGGCTGAAGGCATAGTCCCACTCAACCTGGAGGAAGGACTGAAAGTTCTTGCTTTTGATCAGCATCTTCTGCCTCTTCATTCTGTCTCCAGAACCTTTTATTTATTTATTTTTCTCTTCTCCTCCCCAGCAAAGATCTCACTTCTTCTTCAGTTTCAGAACTGTCCAGATGCAGTGGCAGAGTCTTGGTAGAGACCTTGGTGATTAGGTTTCAGGGTCTCCTCCTAAGAACTTGATTCAGTTTCCTTTCCTCCGACAAAGTGGTTTCTCTGCTTCTTATCATTTTCTCTTTCCTTCTCCCCTTCCCACAACTTTTCCTTTCTCTGAGCTGCAGCCCCTATCTCTCTGGCATGGGCTTCCTTTGGGTCTCTAGGTCCTCCCTATCCGTCGGCCAACAAGAAATAGGTCAAGTCCCTTCCCTTCCCTGGGCCTCAGTTTTCTTGTCTAAAAAAAACAGTGGAGGCAGCAGGTGGCCTGACGGTCTTGAGAAGCCCTGCAAGCCCTTCCATCCTAAGACTGGAAGCGCCTACTTCAGGACATCCTGATGCTGAGTAGGCATGATGAGAAAAGACCACCCAGAATGTGCACCAGGACCTCCACCACTTCTCACCCCAGGTCATCCCAGGGCTGAAGAGCAATCCCCTTCACCGGTTTTCATTGTAGCAGGACAAAAGGTGGGATGGGGTGCAGCAGAATGGGGGAACCCCAGCAGGAAACGGGGGACGGCAGGATGGAGTGAAATGAGGCTTCCGCCATACCTCGCTTCCTCTACTAGTTCAAATATTCTTGAATTCTGAAAAATTCCCAAATGTTTCTGAGCCAAGAATCCCCCAAAGGAATGGCTCAGTGTCTGGGGTTACAGAGACTTTGTTACTCAGCAAAGCATACTACAAGCCATTTACTGGTTTAATTTAATTATTTATGATAACACTTCAGAGTAAAAACTACACTTGTCAAAATAAAGGGGACTTTGTGCTGCAACGACCCAGATTTTATTGTTGCATTACCTAATGCACCGAAACCTGGTAATCGGCACCAGATCTCTCTGCGACTTGGGCAGATCAGCACCGAATGAGGAAGACTGAAATGGATTACTGCTTCCTGGGGGAATTATTGTAAAGGATTCTAACAAAAAGCCATTTTGATTCCATCCTCCAACTTTAGCTGCATCTCCTTCCCCGCAAATAAGCTGGTTTCTACACACATGGGACTGTGTGCCCTTGGATCACCCCCCCTTCCTTTGCACTGTAGCCCCCTGTGCTACAGGTTTCCTTCACCACCTGTCGCTACACAAAGGGCATGGCCTCTCTGCATAACAGAATCCCCCACCTCCAAGCATCTGAGAAGATATCTAAGACCTGTTTGAAGAACTCCCGCTGAGCTTAAACATCAGCCCCTTTCAGGAGCCACCCCTGAGGTCCCTACCATGTTCGGCACACACTTGCACCACTTCCTCCTTTGTCCCTACCCCTGTTAGACATGTCCTCCTCTGCAGTTCATCAGCCCTTGGGTCTTTCTCCTGGACTGAGAGTTCCTGAAGGGCAAAGTCTTTATCTTTTCCCTCTGTACCCTCAGTCATGCAGAGAGTCTGCCCACGTGGAAGCCAGGCAAGATTTTGAGGAACAAAGAATTTGTTTGAGTTGTAGAAACCCAGTCTGGGGCACCGACTCCCGTTCTTACCCTACACTGAGCTGTAGGACCACATTCTTTCTTGGACAGAAATAGCCTTTTCGGCCAAAAGACCTTTGAGGATGACATTCTCAGCTACCCTGTGTGCTAGGGCTTAGGGAACTGTGAATTCTCAGCACAGGACAATAGGCATGGAATCTGGCCTCACCATTCACAGCAAGTCTGTCAGGAGCAGCTTGGGACGCTTCCTCATTAATGACCCTCCCCTGAGTTCCAAGGTTAACAGGTTCTCTCAATACCCAGCTGCCTCCCTCAGCCCCTGCCCCTCCATTATTCACCATAGTGACAGAGGTGATGACAGCCTAGGTGACCCACAGCCAAATCTAGTGATGAGTACCCAAAATAAAGAAGGAAAACTTACCTGGTAGGAGACCCCATCCATCCATCTATCCACACGGTCATTTATTTAAGTCAGGCAGATTCCAGAGAGAGAGAGGAGAGAGAGAGAGAGAGAGAGAGAGAGAGAGAGAGAGAGAGAGAGAGAGAGAGAGAGAGATCTGGTCCTTGCCCATAAGAGGCTTACAATCTAATTGTGGACACAAAGAGTAGTAATAATTCTGCCCCCAAACTTGTTCCTCATCCTTAACTATCCCACCTATAATAAGAATCATTTCCACATTGCCAGTGCTTTATATTACAAAGTATTTCCAGCATGAGCTGGATTTCCTCCAAAAACAAGTACACCCCAGTTTGTCATCTCTAACACCAAGTTGGACCTCAGAAAAGGAGATGCAGCTAAAGTTGGAGGATGGAAACAAAATGGCTTTTTGTTAGAATACTTTACAAAAATTCCCCCAGGAAGCAGTCATTAGTCTGCAAAGTCCTTCTGCTTAGGAGGAATTCCTAGTACAGGAACTTCTGGGGCCTACAAATTGATGGCTTCTTGGAGGTGTTTGCTAAGGAACCAGAAATGTTCAAGGAGAATTCAATGAGCCATAGATTGAGAGTGGCCTTGGGAACCACCCAAACCAATGGCACTCAGTCCTGGCTGCACACTACAATTACTTGAGGGCTTTGGGGGATGGGGGTTGGCAGAGTCTGGAGCCCAGTTGAATCAGTGTGTCTTTTTTTTTGAGGGGGGGGAGGGCGGCAATAGGGATACCAGGGATTGAGCCCAGGGCACTTACCCACTGAGCTATATCCCCAGCCTTTTTTACTTTTTATTTTGAGATAGGGTCTCACTGAGTTGCTTAGAGCTTCACTAAGTTGCTGAGGCTGACTTTGAACTTGCAATCCTCCTGCCTCAGCCTCCCAAACCACTGCTGGGATTTCAGGAGTGTGCCACGACACCTGGATAATGTGTCTTCAAAGGTCCTATTTATGTAGTCAGGTTGAGAGTCATTGGTCTAACAAATCAGCCTATTCTGTGTTTGAGGGATCTGAGGCCAGGAGAGGCTGGACTTAACAGAGACCCACACAGAAGTGGCAGAGAACAGATACCCAGTAGCCAGAATCCTTGCTTTCCCACGATGCCTGCTGCTTCTCCATGTGTTCATAGAGGGCGAGTTCAACTCATTTCCAAAAACATTTAGGGCCTGCTGTCCCTGGAGGTCCAGCTCTGTCCCCATTCTGAGAACAATGCCTGCAGCTACCAGGCCCCTTGAAGTGTCCTTTCCTGGTGTCCAGAGGCAGAGAGTCAGGAGGATGGCAGGTGAGGCCAGGGCCTTCCTTCAACGAGGGACTTCCGTCAGAGTGGACTGTGATTGTTTGTCTTAAACAAACAGGGCTTGTTCCAGGAAGACGTTTGTCTGCATGGGGCAGCAGCACCATTCATCATGGTGGCTTCAGGGCTGGGGGCAAGAAGTCAGCCTTTCAGGGCCCTGGCCCACGGGGAGGGGCTTGGGGGCTGCTCCCCCAGGACCAGCCCAGAGAAGATGTCAGGAAAGCTAATGAGCGACCAGACAGCTGCAGCTTGTTAAAGAGAGCCCCGGGCCCATTGTAACTGAGACCTTTAAATATACATCGTAGTCAAATAAACAGCATCCTCCCGCCCAACCGGTCCCTCCAGGGCCTGGCCCGTCCAGCCCAGCCCAGCCCAGCCCACCCAGCTCCCCCCGCCAGCACCATTACTGCACCAGAGAGGGGAAAGCCCCTTCCTTAGTACCTCCTTCCCACCTTAGCTGGAAATGATAGGTTATGACTGGGAGAGATGGGTACAGCCATGTTCTCTCTCCTGCTGCCTCTAAATAGAAACAGCTGTAGCTCATTCACAGGCTCTGTTACCCTGCACAGGTCCCCTGGGTATCAGAAGATCAAGATGGCACTGTAGGTACCTGGAGAATCTTTACAAGTACATCCCTGCTGGGTCAGAACCTCCTGGAGCCGCTGAATACCAGCCTGAAATGTCCTGTTCATGTCTCCACTCTCCTACTCCATCTTCAAAACCCTCCTCCAAAGTTACCCACTCTGAGAAGCCTTACCAGACTAGCCGAGACAGAGCAAGTAGCCTGCTTTCTCTTCTGAACAAATATGTGGTCCATGCCTCTGGGAGTGCTCTTAGTCCAGGGGAGACTACAGGTCTCCGTCCCCTGCCACACCAAGCTCTTTGAGAGCAGGGACCAGATTCTGTTCCCATCCCTAGAGGCTAACGCAGTGTATAGCATCTGGGAGGCCTCAGGAAATGGGTGCAGATTTGATGCCTGTGTTCCACTCACCCCGTCATTACAGGATCCCCCATGAGGGGCTCGTGGGCGGCCCAGTGTAGCACATGGTCAGTGGCTCTGCACAAAGGGAACTGTTGCCCAGCAGTGAGCAGTGCTGGGAGTGAGGAGCCCAGGGAGGACGTCACTGGCCCTGCTCAGGGTAGCATCTGACACAGGGGCTATTTTACATCCATTTTAATGGACAAGAACCTGACTAGTGAAGTCTGATTTGAAAGTAGAGCAGCAGATTGGGGATGGCAAGACAAGACTATGAACTAGAGGGCAGCACTGTCCCTCACCAGAGTGTTTCTCCTCACCACAAGGAGCCCCACTTTGCCACCACATGCCACCTCATCACTGGCACCCCAACTCCCACAGGGTGCCCCATATGATCACAGGGTGCCACACATGGAACTTGACTAAATCACGGTTACCCCACCTCCCCACAGAATGTCACATCATGCTTCATCATAAGTCTCATAGAAATGCAGTGTCTGATGTTTGGAAGCCCTGTGAGGCCCTGCTGCTGCCAGCAGAGGTGACCTGCCTTCCAGATCAGTGGGTGTGTGAGAGGATCGGGAGGGACCTGGCACCAAGCAGAAGAACAGGTCTCTGTGAGCCTGCAGGTAGGAGCCGGAACAAGCCCTACCACCTTGTAGCAGCCCCACGTCATGGGCCAGAGGTCATACCTTACTGACATCATGATTCCAAACAGTGTGGTTTTTGTGTGAAGTGACAACTACTAAGCAGTCATTAGTCTGCAAAGCCATCATCATCCTGTGCTTTGAATATATTGACACATTCACTCTTCATCAACTCCAAGGGCAATGGTGTAATTGAACTCATTTTACTGATAAGGACACTAAAGACTTATTTGAGTCATATATCTTATAAACCGTAGAACTTGAATTTTTTTACTTGTTTATTTTTATGCAGTGCCTCAAGCAAGCTAGGCAAGCTCTTTACCATTAAGCCACAACCCCAGCCCTAGAACTTGAATTTGAACCCTTGTCTCCTCAACCTCCTAATACATTATTAGCACAAAGATCATTATCTTTTGCTGATAGTGGGGAAAGTAGCATGTAACAGATGCACTGGGCAGCTCAGATGGCCTCTGATTAATATTGGGTACAGCCTCTGGTGGACAACAATTAATTGTATATTTACAAGGAGTTGGTAGAGAGGATTTTGAATGCTAAATGTGTGAGGGGATGGATATGCTGGTTACCCTGATCTGATCATTACAAATTGTATGCAAGTATTGAAATGTCACACTGCATCCCATAAATATGTAGCTATTGGGTGTCGATTAAAAATTTATAGAAATAATTTTTAAAACTTGGTTATAGACATAGGGATAATGCAAAGATAGTCAAAGTGACCATATTTATGTATGTATCAGGCTTAGTACATGTCTTCACCTGCCTTGGGGTATCAGCCAGGTACTCCAGGTAAGCAGACTTTCTAAGCAGCTCATACAGGATGCTGTCCTCAGTTCCTTCCTCCCCAGCTGAACCAGTCTTCCTCCCAAGTCTAGAACCTGGGTTAGCTGTTTCACAGCCACATGCCTCGTGACCCTGTCTCCTTGACCTGGGTTCTGCAATGCCAACTCCCAGTACCGACCAATCCTGACATCTTCTTTCATCCCTTCTTCATGGCCTCAAAGCCCTACAGAAGCAAAATGCATGGGATCAGGGTCACACTGTCCAATGGCTTACTTCTCATCTCTTCCCTCTGTTCCCTCAAGCCCTGGAAACATTGGATCATTTCAGGGAAGAGGCTGGATCTCCTACAGTTTAGAAAACTACAGTGCCTGGCATGCAGGGCACCTGGGTACATTTGTGTAAATTCCTTACAATATAGAGGCACTTGCTGAGTGGCTGGGTATGGGTCAAAATCCCCACTCCCATCTTGTCCATGGACTAAGCCCTGCACCCCTGAGGCTGTATCTGCCCTTGGAAGGGAATGGGTGAGCTTGTTCCCTAATTAACACAAAGAGGTTGTGTGTGTGCTGATGGTCCTACCAGGGCTGAAACACCACACCTCATTGAACAAAGCAATGAGTGGATAATTCCAACCTGTTCTCTGGTCTTACCATAGGAGGTAGGGCAGACTCTACTCCTGCGTGCTTGACCTGACTCCCACCACCTTCTCCCTCCCACTTCTGTTTCTGTCCACCCTTTCTACTTTCACCTACTCCCAACAGAAAGTGTTCTTTCCATTTTCCAAAGCCACCCCCATGGGACCCTCCAAAGTGTTCTGCCCCCCAGGAGTCCTTGAGTCCTTGTTCTCTCCTGTCCCCTCTTTTTCCTTATTTTTTATTGAGATAATTCTATTTATGAATGTGTATATATTATATATATATATATATATATATATATATATATATATATATATATATATATATATATATTATAGAGAGAGAGAGATAGATAGATAGATGGATGTATTATGTGTGTATGTTTGTATGTATGTATGTGGTACTGAGGAATTGAACCTAGGGGTCTCTACTACTGAACCACATTTCTAGCCCTTTTTAGTTTTTCTTTAGAGACAGGGTCTCGCTAAGTTGCTGAGGCTGACCTCAAATTTGAGATCCTCCTGCCTCAGTCTCCGAAGTTGCTGGAATTATAGGTGTGCACCGCTGTGACCAGCAACTTATTTTTAATTTATTTAAATTAAAATAAAATACATATAATGTAACAGTGATTGGTATTAACCATTTTAAAGTGCATGGTTTAGTGGCAAAAGGTACATTTAAATTGTCTTGCAATCATCACCACAATCCAGCTCCAGAACTTTGCTTGTTTTCCAAAACTGAAACTGTACCCATTAAACTCTTAATTCAAATTCTCCCTCCCCCATCCCTCAAAACCACCGTTCTACTCTCTGTCTCCCTGGATTTGATAACTCAGTTGCCTCAACTAAGTGGAACCATGCAATATTTGTCCTTTTGTGATTGGCTTATTTCACTTAGCATAACATGCTCAAGGTTCTTCCATGTCTCATATGTCAAAATTTCATCTCTTTCATGGGTGAATAATATTTCATGGTATTAAACCATGTGCTGTTTATCCATTCATCCTCTGATGGACGCTGGTCACTTCCACCCTTTGTCTTTTGTCTGTTATGAATGATACTGCTATGAACAAGGATGTCTCCTGCTTCTTTTTTGCTGTTGGTTGGTTGGTTGGGGATTTTTGCTTTTTTAGACAAGGTCTCACTCTGTTGCCTAAGCTGAACCCAAACTCCTGGGCTAAGCCTGTGTTTAAGCCCTGCCTCAAATATAACTCCAGATGGCTCCTCCAGACGTTTGAGCCAGATAAATAGTGGAGTCTCAGGGTCTACCTGTGACCTGTGACCTTCCTGTCTCAGCCTCCTGAATAGCTGGGACTACGAGGCCACCCCACGTGGCTCCTACTTATTAGCATTACTTGCTTCTTCCCCTCTGATTAGGAGCCCAAACAATATCCGACATCCAAAAGGCCCGAATTTTCTCAAACAATCCCAGTTTCATAATTTTTCCCCTCTGTGGGCCCCACAAGCCATAGAAAAGTCCCAGAAATGCCAATAAAATTTCTCCTTCTGTTTTCTTACATTCAAAAAAGACACAAAAAATACTTTATAAGAGCCTGGTTTTTAATTCAGAAACTATCATTCCTTTTCAAAGCCCCTCCCACCTTCAATCAAGAGCAAACATCTTTGCAAGGCCCTGCGGCCTCCAGGTGCTGTCTCTGCCCTTCTATTTCCTGCCAGCCTCTCTGAGAGCCGCACACTCTCCGGCTTCCTCACCCCCTGCCACTTTCTTAATGCCCTGCAATCTGGCTTGTCGGAACAACTCGGCTGCATCTGCTCTTGCCAAGGTCACCAGTGACTTCTTTTTTAAACAAGTTTCAATTGCTGTTTCTTGATTATCGAAATAGATGCTCATTGTTAAGTGGGCAAGTACAGAGCGGTATAGGAGCAGAAAATGGGCCATGCGTTTATAACCACACCACCCAGAGTCAACCACCATTAGCATTTCTATATATTTCCTTCCAGTCTTTTTTCTTTATTCCAAACTTGTCTCATTTTTCACCCTCCTCATCTTTCCTGATCTCCGCAGCACCTCATAGCTATGGAATATTTGCTTCTATTTGAAACCCTTTCCTCTGGAGCTTCTCCTTCTTTGGTTTCTGCTCCCACCCCACTGCCCATTTCCTTTGCAAGTTGCTCTCTGAGTCTCAGCAGGATTTGGATGGGGCTTGAGTTGGGTTTCCATGGGAGTGCCAGGACCCTCCCTGAGAGCCAAGTAGTAACCATTATTAGAAGTCAGGACTGGAGCTCAGATAAACAACTTAAATAGCAAAACTCAAAATAAGCAGAAGTGGTCTACCCCAAACTCTCTCCATCTTCCATCCTCATTCAGAAGGCACCTCTCCCACGGGTCTTCTCTGACCCCTTGGCAGGGCTAGTCACTGAGTTCTTTGTTTCTCCCCATTTCCTTCCAATGTGCTCTTCATTTTTAAATTTTTTTTTCAGTTGTAGGTGGACACAATACCTTTATTCCATTCATTTATTTTTATGTAGTGCTGAGGATTGAACCCAGGGCCCCGCACATGCTAGGTGAGATTTCTACCCGAGCCACAATCCCAGCCCCACTCTTCATTTTTTGAGTGTACACGTTGCTACCTGGACTCACAAAAAATGACCCATCTGCTTGTCCCCCTCTTCAATGTCAGCCACTTAAGGGCAGGGACCTTCTATTCTTGATCCTTTCCTTCCTGGTCTCATTAGAAAACCCAATGGCCATCTCTGAGGCCCAGAGAGAAGAGCTGACCTGTCAAGGTCACCCACTCCCACACAGACTGAAAAGCCACCAAACCCCCATCCTGAAAGACTTCAGTCCTTCAGGTCCTGAAGGACTTGTTCTATGTTCTTTCCAGACCACCACAGCAGGACCACAATCATGCAGCATTAAGAGGTAGGGTTATGGTCCACCAGGAACCTCCAGACCCCCAAACACAAAGGATCAATGAAGGACTGGAAAGGAAGGCAAGGAAAAGCAGAGGTGTGGCTCAGCTGCATCTAAGCCTGGTGCTATGAGCAGACAGGCCTTGCTGCGCCGTCACTCAATTCATCAAGGGAAATAGCTCCCTGAGACTCACTCTGGCTTCCCAGATTGGGAGAGTTCCTGCTCTGAAATTTCATCCAGGTAGCCCCTCTTTTTTGGAGGGAGAGGGTACTGGGGATTGAACCCAGAGGTGCTTAACCACTGAGCCACATCTCTATCCCTTTCTGTTTTTTATTTTGAGACAAGGTCTCACTAAGTTGCTTAGTGCCTCACTAAGTTGCTGAGGCTGGCCTTGAACTTGCACTCCTCCTGCCTCATGCTCCTGAGCCGCTGGGATTACAGGCACAAACCACCATGCCTGGCCATAGGAAGCCCTTCTTAAACACAACTCAAGCTCTCTCTTTCAGACACTTGAGCCTGATAAATAGAAGAGTTGCAGAGTCCTACCTGCTACACAAAGACCATCGGAGAGCTCAGAGAGAGCGGATGTGACTATGAAAAGGAGATAAGGGAGACTAATGGAAGAAAAGATGAGTGGAAATTCACATGGGGAAAAAAATGCAAGAAGGAAACAGCAGGAGACAAAGCTTGGATATGAGTCCACAGCTCTGGAAAACAGCTAATCCATCCACAGCCTTCTGGAGTAAGGCCGCTCTGTTTTAAGAACACTCTCAGAATGACTCCAGAGAACCCACACTTCCCTCCCATAAACAAACAACTCCAGCCACCATATGTGGATGCTGCAATAGGGCAGGGGTGATACAAGCACGGTGGGCTTTGAAGACAGAACAAAGATGTAAATCCTGGTTCTGTGCCTTATTTGTTCTGTGACTGTGGGCAAGTAAGGTACTGTCTCTGAGTCTCAATGTCCTCATCCATGAAATGGGAATCATAATCCCTACCTTGGGAAATCATTGTCAGGATTAGAATACCATGCATGCAGTAGCTGCTCCATAAATGCTCAATAAATAGCACTAGCCTCATTATTAGTACTGTTTTGGAATTACCTTTTCACACATAAATATCCTGGGGAAATAGACCAGTCATTGGAGATCAGTGAGATTTCTCTACCCTCAGCTTCTGACCCCTGGTCTCCACTATCACTGCTGTTTTGGCGGTGATGGAGTAGAATCAGAAGACCTGCATCCTTATTCTTCTTGGCCATGTGACTTAGAGCAAAGAATTTCAACTCAGTGTCTCCTATAAAATGGGGCTAGTAACTCTTACCCTGTAGCATTGTTGGGAGGATTCAGGATGCACATGTGTTAAGGCCCCTGCTGACACACCCCAGGTGCTCCATCAATGCATTCCACAAAATCTCAGCCTTCTCTCTCACCCACCTAAGACCAATGTGGGGTCCAGGGCTGGGCTATGGATGTGAGTTGCTGGGTGGTGGGGTGGGGTGGGGTGGAGGCACGGCCCAGAGATGAATGCATAAATAACTAGCCATCCTCGCCTGGCTTCAGAAGTCCTGGTCTCCAACCCTTTAATCATGGAACTGCTCTTCCCTGGCCACCTTCCAGGGCCCCGCCTGCCCACTTCCCACGCAGAGCAGCACCCGTGGAGGGCCCTGAATTTTTGCGGCCCGCCTGTTTTGCATGGCACGCTTCTAATGGATCCCAGGAACCCAGGGGCCTGCGTTTCTGGGTTAACTCACCCCTCGCCCAACACTTCCTGGCCCACATGGCTCTACCACCTCACAGGCTTCGCTCCCCAATGTCACCTTAATCTCTGACCAGGCCTGCCCTTTGGCTCTGCCAGGCTAGAAAATGGATTTGACAGGACAGTGTCCTCCTCTCCCTGGTGACCATATCATAGGAACCAAAGTATCAGTCCCCACGGCCTAATAGTTCCAAGCATTCTCATGGGACAATGGAAACCTAATATTAGAAAGTGATCCGGTCTTAGAAAATCCAGGACATGTGTTAGCCATGTTGATTACCAGCCCCCGCTCACTGCAGGCGAACCTCTCTTTATGCAAGGCGGAGTATTCCTTTGGGATCAGGAGTGAGAAGTATGTTGGGGGTGGGGAGAGGGATTGCATATGAAATCACATTTGGCAACTCCAGTCGTATTTTTAATGCACTAATGGAGTTGGCTTCTTGAAGAAAAGAACCAGTGATTCTTTTTCATATGGGAATGAATTCATATGGGAGAGAGTTCCAATAGAAGGAGCTATTTTTAGATTTGGGTATACTGGATTTGTTTAAACTGAGGCACACCAGTATTCAGTTTGCAACCCTTTCATTTGAGGTTTCCTTCTCAGAATTTCCTTGGTATTGGAATTCATGGGCACTCCTCCTGATGGAGGTGAGGTGTGGGGTAGTATGGTGAGTGAACAGCACCTGGGCAGGATCTCTGCATTTCTCCTTCCATCCGGTGACCTTACTTACTACCTATGGACTGCTGAGTCAGAGGGAGGGTAGGGGAGATATGGTGTGGGGTGAGGACAGAACTATTCTTCCCCAATAAATCAGGTGGGAGCATTAAATCAGGTCACAGGGGAGATAGTCTAAAGGATTCCCTCTCCCTAGAACTGTGCCTTCAGGAGTTCTTAAAAATTAACATCTGCTAGCTTAGGGAGCACATCTGCCCATTCCCAGCACACCATTAGGCCCCGCAAACCTGCGCACATCCTGCTTTGGTAAATCATCTTCAACCAGGGTTCCCCTTATCCTAGATGAGCTCCCCCTCCCATGTTCTGAGCTCTAGCAGACAATGAGCTGAAAGATTAGAGGCGACCAAGGCACCTTTGCAAGGATCCCCAGGGATTATACCTCCCTGCACCCAGGCACAGCTGGCCCACGGCACTCTCAGAAGTCACAGATCCTAGAATCCTAGGTCTGGGAGGGTTCTTAGAGAGCCCTGTGCCTCCAACTCCCTGTGCTGCAATGGGGGAAACTGAGGCTGGGAGAGGCATCACTTACTCACGGTCACCGGGCCAGTTAGCAGCAGAGCCAGCACAATGAGTGAGGCTCCGGTAAGATGTGGATCGTCCTCCCTCCCATTCCCTGTTCCCCCCTGGAGGACTGGAGGGCTGGCCGCCCTGAAAGCCTGCATTCCGCCCAGGCAAGGACTGTGTCCCTCATTAGTCCACGCCCAGAGCTCTGAGTAAGTGGTGTTGGCTGACGGCTGACAGCATTCTTCACAGAGGAGATTCAAAAAGAGCTCTGGAAGCTCCTGGCTTTCCTTGTCTTGGGGAGGCAGTGTGGTGCCGGGAAAGAATGCCGACCTGGGGCCAAGCGGCTTGGGTTCTGGTGGGATGCAAGGAGCTCACATCTACAAAGTACCCGGGGCAGTGCCTAGCATATGGCAGGTGCTAGAAAGTAGAGCCCATTATCTAGAACGTTAGTTCTGATTCTGCTGCTGTGTGACCTTGAGCAAGTCAATTAATGTCTCACAGTCTCTGTTATCTGGAAAACAGGAAGAACAACATATCCCCATCTCCCTCCAGGGGAGTCAGTTCTTGCAGGAACTTCACTGGGCTTCCGAGACACTTGAGAGATGAAATGAGCTTTCTTCAAGTTCAAGGGCAAGGTGGAAATTCAAGGTTAAGGGAACCACAAGACAATGGTAATTCTGGAAGCTATGGGTTGGATAAAGGAGATCCCTTGCAGGGGGCCACTAAAAACAAAGCCCTGAAACTCCTATGTGCATACTGCCAACCCTTGCTTCCTCGATTATCACCTAATGATGGGGTCCCCTCGGGAAACAACATTTATCCAGCCCCTATTGCTTGCCTGAGTGCAGTGTACTTGTTTAACCCTCCCCACAGTCCTGGCAGGGTTTCTATTATTCCTATGGTAGAAGGTTCTTGGACAAGGAGTGGAGGGGCTGAGGTTAAACCCCTCAAAATGTGGGTCCCTAGTCTGCTGCCATCTCCCTGTCACAGGTCTCAACTTTAGTGGTTCAGATTCTCCCAGCTCCCAAAAGTTATCCTCACACCATCTTGTACCCAGCCCACAATCTCACTCTCCTGGAAGGACTTCCAACAAGTTAGAGCCCCAGCCAGGACTCAGGAGCAAAGCCTAACCTGGCTCCTGGACACAGACGACAGATATTTGGGAAATATCTGAAATCAGTTGCAAGCCATGTGTGTGTGGAGGGGGGTGGGGTGCACATGAACTTTGCTGAGGAGTGGCTTCCAGCTGTCATCCGGTTTTCCAGGAGGGTTGAGCCCTAAAAGGTTAGATGCCACCAGCCCTACAACCCTCTTCAGGGCCTGGTTCTTGTCCCTTGACCCTGACACTGTGGACAGGGCCCTGTACCCCTTGAACTCCAGGTAAGAAATGGGGTGTGGGTACCCACTGGCTCCAGGCCCTGCAGCAGGGGCTCAGGGAAGGACGACTACAACTGGTCAGGCTCCTGGGTGCTCCCGACCCACCTTGGTAGACTCCAGCCCTTGTGTGGTTGTTTCTGTCTCCTGTGCCCCTTGTGGAGATATAACTCTGGGCCGGAAGAGGTTGGGGCGTGCTAGCTGTTCCAGCATGGTGCAATGACGGCGAAGGGACAGTCTGGGGTCTGGGCTTCTGGAGGCATCCAGGGTGGGGCGTGTCTCTAGATGAGCAGCTGGCCCTGGGCTGTGGGTGCTGACAGAGTAGAGAGGCGCTACCCTTCCCCCTCGGGTTTGGGCAGATGAGGAGTGAGTGACAGCAGCAGGTCCAAGCCAAGTGGCCTGATGGGGCTCTCAGGCCTCTTCAGCCACCATGGAGGCCCCGGAAATACCAGGACTGGGAGGGGCCATGTAGAGACAAAGGCCTAACCTCCTATCACTTGGTGGCTCTGCTAGTCCATCCTTCAAGTCCCGGCCATGCTGGTGCCTCGCCCGGGTATCCTTCACTGCCACCAGACCCAGGCAGGCCCTGAGCTTCCTCTCCTATCAGGCTCTAACACCATATTCAGAAAAACCTTGTATGTTTTTCAAATTAATGCAATTAAGAGCATTAAAGTTTGCAAACGATAGAGTTTTTCATTTTCCTTTTATTTGATTAGAGAAATTCCCACCGCACAGTTCCTCCAAATGAAACCCAGACCTGAGGCCCATTGTTCCGAGGACTTCCATGAGAATGTGTTACCTTTCAATCTCACACACTAATGTGTTTAGCGTTACAGTCCCCCCCGGGCGGCTGCAGGAAGGATCTGGAGCCTTGATTAAAGCGGCCTTTGCCGGGCAGGAATGCGGGCTCCTCCGCCCGGGAGTCACAGAGGGGCTGGGTGTTTGCTCGGCAGAGCCTCTGCTCAGATGGCCGGCTGGGGATTGGGCTCCGTGGCAGTTGTGCCTGGGTGTAATTAGGCATTTTCCCTTCTCTGTGGCCTTTCCTGTGGACCTCCTGCCCCAAAACATTCATGTGCATGCAACACAACACACACACACACACACCCCTCCGCCTTCTTTCCTCTCTTCTTTATTGTCCTCCTCCCTGTTCTTTTTCTCTTCTCTCTTCCCACCTCCGGTCCCCAGTTGCTGCTTGGGCTTTGCAGCAGCCTCCCTAAGGTCAATGCGTTCCAAGGCAGCATCTAAGAAATCATGGTGCTCCTCCCTCAGCTGGGTCAGACCCAGAGCTCCAAGGTGAAGAGCAGAATGAGAGCCAAAGTTAAAAATTGATTAGAGGAATATGTAAGGAAGGCCTGGGAGAGGGAGGAGAGAGGGTCGTAACCCCTGTTAAAAAATTCAACTAGTGCCAAATTTAAACAGGATGTTAAATCTACACCCCTCCCGCCCCAAATCACCAAAGGCTCAGCACTGGGAGGCCCAGGTTCCTTCCTCTTCCAATTGGGGTGGCTGGTCCAGGCCCCAGGGCAGCTCATGCCCTGGGACAGGAAGCTGGTGGGACTTCCCTATCCCAATGGCTCGTGTCCTAAAGACCTTTAACATCCCAAACAGGGTCCTAGGAGATACCTCCAGAACCTGGCCCAAATTAGGCAAAACTGAAAAAACAATCGGACTTGTGAGCTAGAATCTAAACTAAAAATAAATCTGTCAACTCTGAGGCAGCTTGGACTACTCCTGTGTCCCATGGAGTCAGGGAGAGTTTGGGAGAGATGTGATACCTTCTTATCCCCACTACCAAGCTGCCTCAACCCTGTACGTTCCCAGATGCCTCAGAGTCATTCCACAAGCATCCAGGGAAGCCCATACCTTGCTGAGCTGAGTGGGCACTTTAAGGGGTTCAGAGAGGAATGATTAAAGATTGGCCTGGCCCCTTTGGGCTTAGGAAGAGGCCTAACCCAGACACAGCCTTCACTGGCAATCTCCCTTCCAGGCCTCTGCAGAGCCCCACATCTGGTTGTTGTGTGTGTAAATCCTAAGCAAGCCACATGCTCGTGTTTGCTTTTTAAAAAGGCTGCCCTGTGGAGAATCTTGGAGGTACAAAAGCAGAGGCAGGGAGGTCAATGTCTACTCCGATCAAGGAAAATGGAGGCTAAATGAAAGCTATGGTGGAGGTGTGGACAGAAGTAGGAGGGCCGGAGGATGACTCAGCTGGGCCCTGAACCAGTTTCCTTCAGCTACCTGGGGCTGATGCCTCCTTTATTTTCCTCAGTCTCAAGGGAGCAAAAGAGCCCTGTCACATGGAACTAGGAAGATTGGGGTACTGAATTGCAAGGCTATGTGAGGGGAGTTCACTGTCCTTTTGTTGGTGTAGACACTCACTCAGGCGATACTTGGCTGATGAGATAAATCCACCTACACCTTTAAGCTGCGCCTCCCCACGCAGAACCCACAAGGTCTAACCCTTGGATAAGTCCCAGGGTTCTGCCGCAAACATCTGCCAGGGCCAACAGCCCCCGGGGAGCAGATACATAATGTGAACTGCATTTGGATAAAGGAGGAGTTGGAGAAGGCAGCGTGAGGGAATCTGGATGGCAGTGGAAATTGCTCAGGAATTTGGCTTCCCGTCTCTGTGGATGCTACCTAGACAATCACCTTGACATGGGTATCTCTTGGTTACCCATTCTTTGGGGAAGATCGAGGAGGGGGTGGATGATACCAAAGGTGAATAATCCAGAGACTATGTCTGATTATTCCTGTTGGACTTTGCCAATTGGCTTTTTTTCCCCCCTCTCTGTTGGGAAACTTGCTTCCCTAAGCAGGATTTTCTTTGACTATTTTTCAAAATTTACTCATGATTTCCAACCACGAGCAATGCTTCTCCAAGATGACCAGGCTTGGCTTTATACTGAGCGCCGTTCAAACCACACAGACAGAAAGCAGGGCGTGGTGGCAGGGGGGTGACTGAGACAGGATTGGGGCAAGACACTTTGACTAGGGGTCAGATTAGCTCCAGGGTGAACATGCTCCAGGGTAAAGAAACTACCAAGCAAGGTTCCTCCCCCAGCCCGACAGGGTCTGTTCCAGTTTACTTTGCAGACATGGCCCCAAGTCATGCTAAGGCTTTGATAGGAAGAAGGGGAGTAAGCCTAACTTATATGGGATGGTCCAGGTGAAAGGCTGGCTCCCCCAAAAAAGGTGGGACATTGCAGTCTGATTTTCATTTCTAAGAGGTTATGGAAATCTCCGTCTCATGGAAGCCAGCACCCATTGCTCTGTCGAGCCCACCAGCACAGAGACTCTAAACCACACAGGGCCACCGGAGCCAGTGCCCTTTCCTGGGGTCCAGCAACAGTGACGGAAAGTCACTGTTCCCAAGTCTGCGCACATCGCTCTGCCCCCATCTAGCTCCCAGTCCAAAAGGCACTGCAGCAAGAATTCATCTCTGAGTTTCAGTTTTCATGGAAATGAACCATTTTATCTCAGAACACAGGGGGAAAAAATGAATTCCCTTTCCTTAATGCAGATGGACTAAATCCCCTTTTGCTTTCTTGCTATAGAAAAAGAAATCCAAAAGCTGCTGCCATTTGCTCTGTTGGATGCCGGCTGATAACTCTGAAAGCCAGGCGAATAAATCCAGAGCCAGGTTCCTCGCAGCAACTCTGCCTTGTGCCAGTGGAACTGCCATAGCCACCCTTCGAGTTTGCCAGGGGGCTCAGGATGGACCAGTGCCTTAGAGGAAAGCAAAGGCTTGAAAGGAGGCCTGGAATTCTGAGTCAAAAGCTCAGGTGTCCTCAGGCAGTTTCAGAAGATGCGGTCCCAGCCCAGGCCTCATGTGCTTTATCCGCCCACAGAACACCACTGGAGCTGTGGGCCACGCTCACTCTGCCTGGTGCTCAATGACAGCCTCAAGTCGGCTGACTGAACTGGAACCATGCCAAGTGCTTGCCTGATTTCCCTCTCTAAAGGCCCTTGGAGTGGATCCCAACTTTAGCCCCATTCCACAGATTGGGAAACCAAGGCCCTGAGAGTTTAGGAAATCTCTTTTTAGGTCACACAGCTAAAAGTGGCAATAAGAATTTGAACCCATGTCTCTTATTTCTGAGCCTGTGCTCTTCACTTCTAAACTAGACCATGCCCACCTTACCTGTCTTCACTGCTCTCCTTATTATATGGACATTATAGTTCAGCTCTGCTCTCCAGTGTTCTGGACTGTCCCCTCAGCCTCGCCTCCAATTTTGACAATCTACCCTGATTCTTCTGGGCCCGTGGCATTTTATTTGTATTAGTTCTTCCTAAAACGTGTCCCCAGTTCAACAGCACTAGCATTAGATCCCACCTCAGACCTGCTACATCAGAATCTCTGGGCACAGGGCCCAACAATCTGTTTTAACAAGCCAGGAGATTCCAGGAGATTCTGATGCATGACAAGTTTGAGAATCACTGGGCTACCTCTGACTTCTCCAGATCCTCAAAAATTTGGGTGACAATTAAGGGTAAGTTCAGCTCCTGCTGTGGGCTTTGACACTTGGGTCCCCCTCAACAGGTATCTTATAGAGGAATCCTGAGTGGCTAATACTGAAGTGGGGGAAGCTGTTTCTAGTCTCTGCTGCTGCTTTCCATTCAGCATCCTGTCCAGGAACAGCAAACAAAATTGTGACCATTGCCACATGGCCATCAACACTGCTCCATTTGGACCAGCCTAAATGCCCTCAGTCACCGTCTCCCCACCTAAGATGGAGCCTAAGCTGTAGTTCTCTATAAAAATCACCAGAGCTTTTCTCTAGGGTTTGTCACTAAATTGTCCACTTGGCTCTCTCCCAGCCTCCTTCCTGAGGTGTCTTAGCAGCTCACAGCCCATAGCCCAACCTAGGCCCAGAAAGCCCCTTCACTCTGAAGGTGAAGTCAGACAACTCCACCCTTACTGATGAGATCTCCAAATATGATTATGGTATTGTCTATTTCTTCCTTTAAGTCTATACATTTCTGTTTCATGTATTCGAAGCACTATTACTAGTTGCATACATGATTATGACTATTTTCTCTTGCTAATGAATTCAGACTTCTGGCATTATAAAATATCTGTTTCTCTAGTAATACCTTTTATCTTAACATCGAGTTTTTCTGATATTATTATAGCCTCTCCAGCTTTTGAATATGTATCATTTTTCATCCATTTATTTTCAACTTATTCACATCTTTACAATTAAAGTACATCTCTTGTAGACTGCAAATAATTAGGTCTTCTTTTTAAAAATCTAGTCTGACAATCTCTGCCTTTTAATTGGAATGTTTGGGCCATTAACATTTAATGTAATTATTGATCTGGTTGAATTTAGTTTTATTTACCCCCTCTGTTTTTTATTTCTCTGTTTCTCCTTCCCTGCCTTCTGTTGGAAATTTAGAATCCCATTGAAATTTATCTATTGGATTTGTAGCTATACTTCTTTGCATTAATTCTTTAATGATTGCCCCGGGGATTACAATCCATCCTTAACTTTTCACAGTCCACTTAAAGTTACTATTTCAGTAAAATGTAAAAATTTTGCAACCACAGAGGTCCATTACCCCACCCCCATCCTTTATGCTATTGTTATCATATGTATTACATCTACATACATTATAAAACCCCCAAGACAATGTTATAATTTTTGCTTTAAACAGCCATGAGAATTTCGGAGCAATTAAGAGGGTTTATTGCCAAAGGGAACCTCAAAATTAGGGAGGCCTTTCTCAGGAATCTGATTCAGCTGGTGGTTAGAAAAGGAAACCTGGATCTGTCAATCTGTTTACTCCCTTCCAGGTAAAGGTGAGTTCTGGGGCCACTGGACAGACCACAGCTGATTCATCCTAACTCCTCTAATCCTGCCTTTGTTTCTGAGTCGTCATCAAGTCTACTGGGACCTGATCATCAGACCTAAAGTCCTTTCCACTCTTTCCCATAGTCCTTGGCATTCAGACCTGAGGATCCATGATGAATATGCAAATTAAGCCTCACCTGTGTCCTGTCTTCCTCTGCCTCTCTCAGAAAAGGTGCTTTCTCTTATGTTTTTACTAGTTGTGTTTTTCTTCACCTCTCCTACTAGGTTCTAAATCCTAGAAGTCAGGAACTATTCCTGGGCATAATAGGTACTGTGCTCAGACATCTTTGCTGAATGAGCACATGAACCCCAGATGCATTTCCTGGCCCCTGGGAGGGCAGTGGGGCACAGAAAGGAAAGTTCTGGGAAGAGGAGGTGCACGTGTATCTGCCTCTGGAGTGGCGGGAAATGGTTTCCAGGGGCAGGAGGTATAGCCAAAAACATCACTGCGGATTGATGGGGGGATCGCGGAGAGCCTGGGGTTGACTCTGATGAAATGTAAACGTGGGAGTTGAGACTGGGAAGGCTGCAGAGTGGAATAGGGGAGGCTACCAAGCCAGGATGTGTGGGTGGAACCAGGATTTTTAGCATGCTCACGTGTACCTGGAGGAAGTGTGTGCCCGGCCACCCAGAGCTGCTGACACTGCAGCCTGGAGGGCTGAAGCTTTTTAGAGAAACTATTAGGCTAGTGACAGGGAAAGGAATGAAAAAGCCGTCAGGGCCAGGGTAAGCTCTGGGCTGCAGGCCTCCCCCTAAGGGAGGTGAAGGGAGGTAGTTCATCTGGGTACTTCTAGGAGATCCCTAGGAGCCAGGGCTCAAGGGTGTGGAACTGAGGCTGATCAGAAAAGGCCCTTTGCCCTGGAATGAAAGGGCCTGCGAGTGTAGTTTAAGCCTCATGAGGAAGGTGTCCTAGCAAGACAGGGTCTCCCAGGGGTCAGGACGAAGGAGGAGGCCACTCGTGGAAGGAGGTGAAACTGGGTGTGTCTCTGAGTCACGCCCTCAGCCTGTGCCAAGCTAATTGAATATCATGAGACCTGCAATACCTAACTTCATATGAAATGTGATAATCAAGTAATGGGGCAGATTTTTGCATATGGCTTGTAGAAAAGCTGAGAAGGAGGAGAGACGGAGGAGGAACAAGCCACAGCAAGTTTCAGCCCATAAGAGCTAGTTAGCTGGTCTGCCAGGCTCTACCAGCTGGTGCAAAGGAAGCGCCTGTTGTTTCAAAGCAAGGGAAACATGAGTGACCGTTATTTAGAATGAGGAATTTATACCCAACATGGTGGGAGGTGAATAAATCTGCAAGTGAGGAGACCTGTGAAAACAGCCGTAAGTATTTGGAGCCTGCACCAGGGGAAGACACAGCGGTTTATGAGACCTACTGTGTGCATATCTCTATGGCAAGCTGACCACTAGTGGAGGCTTTGTGGGCACCAAAACTCAGGGCGTTTGGGAGTTTTTTTAGGTTGCTGAACTTTTCCTATTTTACTACACAGAATAGCAGACGTCTTCGTGTTTTGAACTTTTTTCAAACACTATGTGGTCAGCAATGATTGCAAAAAGAGTGCTAGGTCTTCCACTTGGTTTCTGGGGATTTGAGCCAAGAAGAGTGTGAATCCCTTCCCAGAAAGAAATGCCACAGTACTGGAGAATGCACTTCTACTTCCCATTCAATTGACTGCAGCTTCCCTTACCTACATCCAAGGTGACTGTCATTTCTAGTTGATGAAGGGCCTAGACAAACTTGAACTTTGCAAAATTCAAAGATTTAAGAATTCTTGAAGGCTAGCCTCCTTCAGGAAGGCTTCTCCAAGGGGTAAGTATAGAGGCCACAGCCCCAGACCTTCCTCTTCTATGATGGGGTCTCAGCTCCTTGAAAAACGTCTGAGCTCTTTGTTGGCTGAAGCCACTGATCCAATTCTGTAAGGTGGCCTCGCATCTCTGCTACATGCAGAACACAGCAGGGCTTATCACAGGTCTTTTTTTTTAAGTGTGTTGCTCACCCCTGTGGGGCATTCTAGATGCAGCAAGGGCCCTATCAAGATCAGTTGAGTAGGATGTCCCTTTCTGGACTCTGCAACATGAATCTTTCTACTTGGAAGTATAGGCAGGTCCATTCTGCTGGAAGTCCTTAAGTGGGGACTTTAAAACAAAGGAATTACTGAACTCTTCTCGGTGAAGAGCTAAAGCACAGGAAGAGTCAGCTACAACTTTATCAAACAACTAAAGTAAGCATTCTGCCTAATTACAGGGATGTGCCACGGTTGTCTTTCTGGTTCAAGTGGCCCATCCCTGCTCCTCCAGGCAGGGGCTGGTGAGCCTGCAGGCTGCCCCTGGCCCTCTGTGGTCTCTCCATGTTGTCAGTTTCTGTTTCCTTCATCTGTCCAAGTTGCCAGGGACCTGGAGACCCTGTTTCTATTTTCTCACTACCTGGTGGTTATATTGTAATGCTTGGCTGCATGATTGGCACACGGCTCGTGAGAGCTTTTCTGCTGCCAATTTCCAGCATGCTTCTTGCCCCCATCTCTCATCACATCACCCTCTGTGGGCTTGTGTTCTGCTGGTCTCACTCCCCTGAGCTCCTGCCCCCAGCCTCTCTGTGGCCACCCTCGGGGGGTATAAGGAGCCCTGCATCCCGCACAGATATACTTAGCTTATTGGTCAAGTGGAAAATTAGTATGTGTGGGATGAACCCCATTTGGGTTTTCTAAAAAATCTGTATCTTACCAAGCGCAGTGGTGCATGCCTGTAATCCCAGCAGCTCAGAAGCCGAGGCAGTAGGATCACGAGTTCAAAGCCAGCCTCAGCAAAAGTGAGGTGCTAAGCAACTCAGTGAGACCCTGCCCCTAAATAAAATACAAAATAGGGCTGGGGATATGGCTCAGTGGTTGAGTGTCCCTGAGTTCAACCCCCAGTACCCGCCCCCTCAAAAAAGACTGTCCTGAGCCTTTAGTTTTGAGTGTCACCATTAGTAGTTTAACAGTTAACCAAATATTAACATATTTTGCTTAATAATCTCAATGATTAATAATGATTCATTATGAACTTGACATCAATGTGTGCCTCCACTGGACTCCCTGAGGGCTTTGCGTGGACTTTGTAAATGGCACCTGTGACAAATAGCCACACAGTGGAACTCTGGCCCCTGGGTGGCCAGGAGCCCTTTGTTTCTTGTTTGGCACTGAATGTTCATATTGTGTCCTAGCCCCCTCCATTTCCTGTGCCTCCTCTTCATGTCCATGACCACGGCAGGCTCCCACACATGCACGTCACACAGGTGTAGGTCAATGGGCGATGCCTAAAGAACAAAGGAGAAAAAGGGCTCAATGTTTCAGACACTGGACTTAGCTGGGACAGCTCTGTTTGCAGAGTGTGTGGGGGGCGGGTGCCCAGGTGTACCCCCATGAGTTATTCCCTAAGGTTTCTGTGTGCAGGACAGTGAGGCAGGAGGACGGCCCAGGCCTCCAGAGATTACAAAGCACTTGGCTTTGATCATCACACCCTCTCTGTGAGGAACTAGGCCTACAGGGGTGACCTTCCTTCCTCTGGTCACACAGCTGAGGGAACCAGGGAGAATCTAGGTCTTCTGTCCCCCTCGTCAGAGGTCTTCTATATTTTGTTTTCTGAAAAGAAGAGGTAAAGCTAACTTTCTTCCAACTGCCTTTTTTCTTTGTCTCGGGGGGGGGGGGGGGGGGGGTGATGTGTGACTGACCTTGTCCTAAGGAGTGGGCGAGGCAAAAGTCACACCAGCCAAGTGGGTTTGGGGCATTGACAAAAGGACTCCCTTAGCCTTCCAGAGGCTGCTAGTGGGGGCAGGGCAGGACTGAGCTGGGACAATGAAGAGCCGGATGGAATCACTTGCAAAACCCTAATAAATCTGCAGGCCCAGCTGTTCCTCATCCGATGATCCTGAAGGGAAAGTGTGAAATAGTAGAGATGCTGATGGGCCTGGGTGGGGGGGGGGGGGCGGCCTTCAAAGGCAACTGGTTTTCCCAAGGACCCTGGCGCTGGGTGGGAAGTGTCCGGAAATGTCTAAAGGGCATTCACTGGAGTCCGGAGGCCTGGGTTCCCAGAGGCCACATGGACACTTGGAGTGTGCTTAGGAATACCCAGGCTTGGAAGTGCTGGGAGGGAGTGGGTAAACCCAATCTCCCAGAGTACAAGCACAGGCCTGGGAGATTGGCAGGGCTGAGTTTGAATCCCAGAGTCACTGTCTACTGGCTGTTTGGCTCTGGGTGAGATAGTTAACCTCTCTGAAGTCCATCTCTATCCTTAGAAAGTGAAGATAATCCCCTTCCGAGGATTAAATATGCTTACGTATGTCAAGCTCTTGGCTCATGATAGGTGCTAGATGTTCTTTCTCTGTCCTTCTCTTTTCCCTTCCCCTCCCAAGAACCAAGAAGGGGCTGGACCATGCTCACCCCAGAGGCCTAGCCAGAGAGGACAGCACCCCCCAGAACATAAGGTGGGTGTGGATGGGGTTCCACTTTGTAGCTGGCAGTCCTGCTGGGTGCAGGCCACAGGGGGAGATGTGGACTGCAAAGCAGTGAATCCTCCTGTGACCTTGACTGTGCTCCATGGCAGAAGCTATGAATCCTGCTTGAACTAAAGGCTGTAAGGTGAAGGGCACCCTCTCTGCAAGTGAGGTATGGAAAAGCTTTTCACTGGGTTCTGCTTTCTTGTTTCCTGAGAGCATAGTTGAGAATCCTCCCGCAGGCAAGCCAGCCACCAGCCCAGCCTTGGAGAGCAGGTACTGGTGACCAGTAGGATCCTGGGCTTGGAGCATCCTGGGCTAGTAGGGCTCACAGGGGATGGGACTCAGCCAGGCTCTGTGTCTGAGAGCTATTTCTCCAGGGCCTAGAACTTCCCTGGCCTTGAATCAGATGGTCCAGACCCCACTGGGGAGCACAAAGAAAGCCAGGCAGCCCCTCCAGCCAGGGAGGACCCAGGATGGCTGAGCCACTCCTTCCAAGCCCAGGACTGGGCTCCACCATGCTTGCTTCTCTCTCTACTTTTCCTCTATTGGATGTTTTTCTTTCTTTGTCTCTCTCTCTCTTTTTTTTTTTTTTTCCTTCCCAGCTATATCTTTTCTCAGCACTTTCTTAGTTCCTTCTATCACACACAGCAGAAGTGGGAGGCTGGAGAAAAATGTCCACATCTCAAACCAGGCAGATTGTACTCAGGCCTTGCTTAGACTTGGGCTTCTTGCTCCTGGGCAGATTTTGGTACTGACTTTCAATCATCCTCTACTTCTTTTTCCTCCTCCTGGAGCTTCTCTCTGGCCCAGAGTAGGGAAAAGTGAAGCTGAACTGGTGAGCAGAGGGGGTATGTATCCCTGAAACAATGACCCATGGAGACCTCAGGAAGAAAACACAACCCCTTAGATGGCCGAGCGATAGGAGAGCAAGTCAGTCCATCCTCTTCCCTCCCCGCATTACCCACTCTTATGCCTCAGCCCAGAAGGAAGTCCTTCCTCATATCTGACTTATACCCCTCTTGCTGTGTGATTGCGGCCTACTTCTGTTGGGTGCATGCGAGATGGTGCCATCCTAATCATCCCTCCACTGGCGCCTCCACAGACCTTCTCCTCAATTCTGTTCAGCTAGAAGCCCCATGGGAGTGAAAGTGAACTTTAAGAGGATGTTTAAAGTTTGGCTTCTCATCACCACATCTCAGCTGAGTCCATAAAACCGCCTTATAAAGCCCACTGGCCAGCCAGCTGCCCTCAGCCTCAGGGGCCTCCTGGTTTTATGATCAGCCCCAATTCAGACACCAGCTGGATGTAGGAACTCGCAGGCTTTTATGAAGAGATGTTAACGAGAAGCATCTCTTCCCCTCTGTCTTCTTCCAGTCTCCCCTCCCTGCGCCTCCTGCCAGGAAGCCTTGGCCAGGTCAGGGGTAGGTGAGAGCTGGGGGCGGGGCTGGATTCCTGGGAAGGGCGGCCCTGCCCCGCAGGGACCGCCCCAGGCAGGCGACTGAGAGAGGAGCTGCAAGCCACCTCGCTGCCAGTGTTTGTAAACTGTTGGGTAATTGTGAAACAGTGTTGAGAAAACAAACAATTACCAGGCAGCTGATAAGAGCTACTGCGAGGTGCATTCAGGAAGCCTGCCGATAGGAGGAGCAGGCTCCAGCACCGCTGGGGTCAGGGGTGCCTTCCCCGCCGAGGTCCCCCCAGGAGGATGCTTAAGAGTTTTAAAGAAGACTAGGTGGGGCGGGTGGAGGGCCTCCCTCTCCTTTACTAAGGGTTGGAACCAGAAGCCCCAGGAGCAACACAAGATTGAATGTCTCCAGGACTCAGTCTTGCCAGCAGTAAAATGGAGATAGTGTTGATTAGTTAGAAGGAAAACCAGAAGGCACAGGGATATAGTTTTTTCACACTTTTTAGCTTTGCTCAAGTGCATTCTCTCCCTCCATCCTTATGCTAATCCTGGAAGGTAGGCAAGAGGGCTTAATTCCCATTGGACAGTTGAAGAAACTGAGTCTCAGAGAAGAGCACTGAGTTATGGCTGAAGACACAGCCAGTAGCAAATATTCTTTCTGCTGCCACGTGCCCCAGCTTGGAATCCCTGGGGAACTGGTGAGGGTGAAGGAGAGCAGCAATAGAGAGGAGCAAGGGAAATAAAAGGGATGTCTTTCAGCAGCATCTGTGGTGGGCGCACCCCACTTTCCTCAGCATGCCACCCAGTACTGGGGAAGGTGAAGGGACATGGACAGGGAAGGAGAGGAACCACTGAAGGTAGACTCACCTGGTGAAGAGTGTTCTAGGTAGAATCTCACTGACAGGGGCCTCTTAGCAAATGAGAGGGACTGCAGAATTGGAAGGAGAAGAGATTGGGGAGGAAAGAGACTGAGGTCAGCCCTGAGCCCAGAGGGCAGCCACTGACCGGAGGGGGAGACGGGGCACCGGGGGACTGAACACCTCCATGCCACCGGAGGGGAGGAACCCTTGCCCTTCCCACTTTTCCATCCTTCATTTTAAGCCAAGCTGCAGAGACCAGGGAGAAAATCTGCACCCCAGGTACTCCTCTATAATCAGATGCTCAGAATGGAGGAGCAGAGGGGACAGGGACCACACATGCAACTATACTCAGTCATGCAGCTTCACACTGTCCCCAACGTGTGTGTGCAGATCTCAGCAAGAGCAATCGAGTCTTACCCCTGTTCCCCCAGGTTCTAAAATACACACACACAGTGTGATAGCTCCGCTCTCCCACCCTGGGCAGACACAGCCCCCCAGAGACCTCCTATACACACCCAAACCCACACAATCAAATCCCTTGGCTCACTCCTCCCAAGCCCATTCATACTTGCACAGAAGTGTGAACAGTGTGAGGTGATTTACAAGCACACTGTCAGCAGACCACAGCCAAATCCAAACTGCTGTGCACACCTGGACATGTGAACATGCACAGAACAGTGTTCACACCCTCAGCCCAGGGGCCAAACTAAGGGAGCACCAGAGAGCTCAGAAGCTGGGCGCCCAGGTAATTGCTCAGCATGGGTCCCCAGCCTGCTTCTCCCAAGCTTGTCTTTCTCCTCACTGTCCCACCATGGCTTCTCAACTCCAGCAGGTTCCCAACCTATCTCCAAATCCCCATGCCCCTGACATTCCCTCAAGAACCCATCAGAGCCCTGGCGCTCACCAAAGCGCCAGGTGATATTTACCCCATGCTGCCCCACTGTGCAGCCAGCCAAGGGCCAGAAAGGGTGGGGCTGCGAAGGGCGGCCTAGTCCCAGGGCCCCTTGACAGGGCTGAGGGTACCAGATGAAGCCAGAAACGCCCTGGCCAGGGCCTCCCTCCTCAGGCCTAGGACTCAGTCTTCTCTCTGTAAGGCAGGGCAGGCTCAGAGGTCTGGGGAGGAGAAGGTGGTTTCCCTGATGGAGAAGAGGTGGCTGCTCCTGGCTAGTAGGCCTTCGCCATGTCTCCCCACAAGCAGGCTGCCTCTATGTGTGCACGTGTGTGTGTGCGAGCGCACACACACACGTGCACACACATTTCCCCTACTGTAATTAGAATGGTTGCTCCAGCACCCGGGAATGGGCTGTGATTTATGAATGGGAGTTGGTGCAGAGAGATTCCAGCACCATCTGCTTGGGAGCAAACAGGAAGCGCTTCAACATGCTGCAGACCTGGGGGAGGGAGCCCATTGGTGTAACAGGCTCATAAAAGTCTTCCTAATGGCCACAGGTGCTCCCCCACTCCCTATGCCCCAGGGGACAGCTACCTTCCTGGGCATAGTCACAGCCTCTGCCAGGGCCCCATGGCACACACTTCCTGGCCAATGCCAGGCTGCCCAGAGGTAGAGTGGTGGAAGAAAGTGATGGACCCTGCAAATAACTACAGCTGTTTACAACCAGGCTTCAGTTTATTCATCTATGAAATGGACACAAAGAGCTACAATACGTTTACCTGCCCAGACCAGGTAAATTGCCTTAGCTCCATTTTACAGACATGACTCTGAGGTTAGACTGCCCCACAGCATTTCCCTTAGTGCAGATTAAATTGCAGCAATAAACTGGGGGCTGGGACTTGGACCTGGGTCCCAGAGGCCCATCATACTCCCCACCAGAGAATAACTATAGAAAATAAGGGAAATAAATACTGCAAGCTCTTGGCACATAATACGTGCTCAATATGCATTAGTTTTCTTCTTTCTAGCTCTGGAATTCAGAAGATTCAAAGACAGAGGGATGGACAGAGACCCAGAGCACATCAAGTTTCCCATGATCAGTACTCAGTGCCTTGAACAGGGGCCAAGACAGTCCTGAGAAGTTTAGGGGAATAATTCAGTGTTGCCTACAAAAAAAAAAAAAAAAATGATCTGACACCTTTTAATGGCATGCCCAATTGTTACTGTGCCTCCCAGTGATTCGTTTGGGGTCATTTATGTGACCATCATATGGCAGGCTTTTCTCTTATTGCTTTGTTAAGCTCACAATGCACTCCATTATGTGTCCCCAAAGCCTGGTTCTCAGTCAGAAGTAAGATTCAGAACCACCTGAGGTTTCTAAAAATTCAGAGGTCCTGACCCTCCTGCCACCCACAACCTATTATATCAGAATCCCTGGGTGTGGCCTCTGGAATCTTTGAAAGTTTCCCAGAGGGCTTCAGGGCATTCTCACTCCCACAGCCCGCCCCCACCTGGGATCACTGGTCTTCAGTTTGCAAGTCCTAGCCCTGGAAATCCAGAAATCCATCAGGAGTCATTGACCCTGCGACCAGCATATGAGCTCCTCCTCCCTAGGATCTTCTCTTTTTGTCTTCAGGGTCCCTTCCAAGGCCCTGTCTCCAAGAATGAAGTCTTACAGAAAATAGGCTCTTAGCAATCGCCTCTAAGACTGGGGGAAATGAATGCCAAATGGAAGGATCAAGAATCTCGCCAGCAAAGGAATTGGTATGGAAAAGGGGAGAACGGGAAGGAGGTGCTGTCCCTTGTTTGGGCCTCGAAGTTCAAGCAGAAGTTTGACAGCAGTAAAGGAAACCAGGCATCTGAGACAGACGAGCTGCCCTGGTATCTGATACCATGACCCTTAGCTCCTGTCTTAGCATTCAACTCCTCTTTGTATTGGCTTAATTCTCCATATGCAAGTTGGAGGGTAGAAGAGCTCTGTGTGTTCCAGGGAGAAGGGGAAAGGGCAGAGGAGGCCCAGATGGTCCCACATTTTCACCAACCCAAGCTGAAGTCAAGGCCTCTTGGTCCTGTGTCCATGGCCCATTTCTCAGCATCACGATCCAACCATGAGGTCAAATCTGCCTGTGATCTGGAGGAGAAAGAAGTAAATGTCAGGGCTGTGTACACTCCAGGGCTAAGGGGTGTCTTTCAGGCATAAGGAACAATGAAAGTCAAGAAAAGAGTGACCAGAGCCTGCAGGAGGTGGCACCTGGCTGGGCTGGAGTGTCCACATTCTTGGCCTCCCTCAGCCACCTCAGTCCATTATACTTCCTCTCCCACTCAATCAGACCTCCAGGTTCTCACCATCCAGCTATAATGCCCCTCACCCAAGCTGGCCGACATCACCTCTCCACCCAGAGGCCGCCCAATCACTTTTGAGGACTAGAACAGGAGTGCTGGCTTTGGATGGGGCGTTGTGCCAAACTGTCAGCTCCTTCCTGCTTCTTCCTCCTCTATGGACCTGCCCCTGATGGGCTACATCATTCATTCTCCCTGCCACCCTCGATTCCCACACCCCCTTGGCCTGCCTTTCCTAGCCCTGGAGGATTCCCGGTCATCTGCTTTCCCCATCAGGCTTCCCAGGCTACTGGAAGGCACAGGGAAATCGCCCAACCGTGCAAATCGGTGCCACTCCAGATTTATGGTCCCTGAATTCAGCCCAGCCTCCAAGCCGCTGAGCCCCTGGTGGTCAGCTCCTGTTCTAAACCTTTACCACCCTTTCAGGCTTCTGGCCTGCCCCTTCCTCCCCTATAATTAGCAGAGAAAATAGAGATCTCATGCCAGGGCTCCCTCCACTCCCTCCTCTTCTCCTCCGTGCTCAGCACAAGCCCAACCCTACCTATTTTTATTTGCAGACCACCCAGCTCTGGTGGGCCTTGCTCTTCCCCTAACTACTGCGACACCTGCTCTTGCAGGTCTTTTTACTCTCTGATCATCCCTGCTCTTCTTCCTCTGCCCACTGCCTCTATGTTGGGGTTCTATCTATGACTTCTGGTCTTGCCCAGCATCTGTACCTTGAATCTATACCTATAGCTTCTCACTCTGGTAGCCGACATCTGTGGCTCCATGTCTAAAGTGCTATGTCCTGATGTCTTGGATATTTATCTGTCTGTCCTGTAGGCACCATCAAATAGCAGGTCCCCAAGTAGGCCCCTTAGCACCTTCCTCCAAACTCTTCCTCCCACCTTCTGCCATCTGCATGGTCCTTGCAGTGTTGAATCTACCCAGCTCCCCAAGCAGAGACCCTGGAGTAGCCTCAGCTCCTTCCGGCCCTCTTCACTTCCCCCAAACACAGCATCCTCTCAACTCTCTCAGAAATGGTTCCCAAGCCACTTATCCCTCTCAACACATTGTACTCTTTTTCCAGTCCTTGTCACTTTTTGCAATAGTACATACAAGCATCTCTTTGGAATTTTAATTGGCATTTCTTGTTCCTATAAGGTCACACATCTTGTCTACTGGCCATCGGATTTCTCTATATTCTTTGTTTTGGTCCAGTTTTTCCAATGAATTGTCCATTTTCCTCCTTCTCATTTGGAGTTTTGTTGTTGTTGCTTGTTATTTATTTTTGTGGCACTGGAGATGGAACCCAGGTTGCCCCAACACCGTACTATATCCCCCAGTCCTTTTTATGTTTTGTTTAGAGACAGGATCTCACTGAGTTGCCCAGGCTGGCCTGGAACTTGCAATCCTCCTGCCTCTACCTCCCAAGTTGCTGGGATTCCTGGCATGTGCCAGTGTGCCCTGCTATAAAACGTCTTGACACATTCCAAAGATGAACCCTTTGTTGGTTGGACATATCACAGGATCCCTCTCACCTTGTGACTTCCCTTTTGCTTTTTTTTTTTTTTTTTGGTACTAGAGATTGAGCCCTGGGGTGCTTAACCATGAGCCACATCCCAGTCCTTTTTATATTTTGAGACAGGGTCTCTCTAAGTTGCTTAGGGCCTCACTAAGTTGCTGAGGTTGGCTTTGAACTCTTGATCCTCCTGCTTCAGCTTCCCCAGCCGCAGGGATTACAGGAGTGCACCACCAAGCCTGCCTCCTTTTACTTTCTTAATGTCTTTTAAAGAACACAACTTTTTGATTTTAATGTACTCAAATCTATCAATCTTTTCCTTTATGGTTAATGTTCTTATGGTTTAAGAAATCTTTCCCTACCCTGAGGTCATGGAGATATTTTTCTACATTGTCTTATAATAGCTTTACTGTTTTGCTTCTCACATGTAAGTCCATGGCCCACCTGGAACCCTGCAGCACTTGGTACCACTTCTAGGGCCACCAACCCCACCCATCTCTTTACATGGCCTGCCTCCTTGACTAAACAAAGACCTCCTTCAGGGCAAAGCCCAAGTGCGTATTTTAAATCTTTGCATTCAGAGGTCTTCAAAAAGTGCCTGGCACACAGTAGGCATTCAATTAATGCCCTTGAGTGCCTGATTGCAGAATCTTGGTACAGACAGAGAGGTCCTGTCTTCTCAAGACTCCCCTCCTTGCTGACTCACTCCAGCCCTCCCTTCTAATGTTCAAGGCATCAAAGTATATAAGCTCCTACTGTGTGCAGGCCCTGGGCACAATTCTAGCCATGTAGAGCCTGAGACAGTGGACTCTGCCTTTAGGTACTCAGCACCAGGCCCCTGGTTTCCTAACACCAGCCAGAGATCCACTCACTGATTTGAAAAGACAGTTGGACCTGGATGCAAACCCCAGCTCTGTGTGACTTTGGGAAAGTCACACAGGCTCTGGCCTCCTGCCACCCGCCCCAGTTGACTTGGTTTCAGTTGGCTACTTTGTTAAGAGGGAAAATAAAAGATAACATATCTGGTTGTTGTGAGAACTGAATGAAAGAGTAAATAGAAAAATGCCAGGTAGGTGCTGGACACTTAGTGGGTATCCAGAGGTTGAGTCAATGATGGAATGGATGAATGAGGGAGTGAGAGAACGGGTGGGAGGGTGGGTCCGGGAGAGTTAGATTGGGAGGGGGCGGGGGCAGGAGGCAGGGGCTGCTTGTGGGTCTGTTGTAGGCCTTGTCATAGTAACTGCTGTCAGCAAATGTTTCCCAGACAGGAATCCCCTTCAGGGCTCCCTTCCCCAACCTACTGCATTTGTTGACTCAAAACCTTGCCACTGCCAATTTAGCCTGCAGTAAGGAAGGGGGGTGGGGAGGAGAAAAAGAGGTGTAGGAGGGGGTGGAACTCTATAGAAAGGGGTCTTTGTCTGAGCACTGTGTGGCATTTCAGATTCAGCTGCGTTGGGTGAATGTGTATGTGCGCGCGCGCATGTGTGTTCTAAACCTCCTGAAGTGTTCAGTGGGCTACACTTACAAATGGGAGGTATTTAAACTAGACAGCAGGAAGGACTTCCAGTGGGCTCTCTACATTGGGTGGCAGCACAATGGAATGTGTTGGCAAGGCCCTGGGGAGTCTGCCTGAGGCTCAGATGCAGGGTGGCTGTCTCTGTGGGGGGACTTACAACGCCCAGCCCTGTGGTTCCCCAGCAGCTCCCCTCCCTGCTGGAGTGAGGGGCTCCATGGTCAGGCCCCTTTTCTGAAGCCAGTAGCTGCTGGCTTTAAGACTTGGCCTGGGCTTCTTGCTGTGTGCCATTCTCTGGTTCAAGCTTCCTCTCCTGGGGCTCCTGTTGGGGCATCCTGGGAGCCTGGAGGGGGTCAAGTCTGGACCCAGCCCCTCACTGAGCCCCCCAGAGCCCTCCCTCCAGCCTCACTTTCAAGCCTGCCCCTAGCTCCCGGCCAAGAAGAGGATCCTCACTGGCAGGCTCTGGCCTCCTGCCACCCGCCCCAGCACCAGGCTGCAGCTCCTGCTCCCCTTGACGCCCCCACCCATCTCGCTGGGCGGTTGCCTGCGTTCCTCCATGCGTGTGCGCGCATGTGCCTCTCGACCCGCTCTCAGGTCCGGCCCACACGTCTGTCTGTGCCTCGCTCCCTCTGTCTCTCTCCTGACATCTGCCTCGCTCTTCACTCTGCCTCTTTCTGTCCTCTCTCCCGCCTTCTTCTTGCCTCCTTCTCCACGTGTCTCTGACTTTCTGTTCCTGTGACCCTGTTTCTATCTTTGTCTGTGTGTAGCTCAGTGTCTCTGTCTCAGCCTGTCTCTGAGCCTGCCAGTCTCTCTCTTGGTGATGTAGGGAGGGAAGTCATTGAGTCTACCCTCAGAGCGTTCAAACGTTGCCTCTATGGAATAAAGGGACATTGGACAGATTAGAAGGAGACAAGGTAACCTCCTTTCTTCATGCCCAGGGCACTGCCTGGAAGAACAGAGTGCCTGGGTGGAGGCCTGGGCCCTCCTTATGGGGACGGGGAGGGAGCAGGCAACTTGTGGGACAGTAAATGATTCCTGGGAAAAAGCAACAGGCCCTCTGAGGACTAGAGGACAGCCTGTGACCGTCTTTCTGGGCATGGCATCGACCTGGGCTCTTCTCCTGTGATGTGAATTTAATCTTTTCCGGTTGAGGAGATCCTGAGAGGGATTCATGGCTGGGAGTTCCTTTGGGAAGATGGGCCATGAGACCACGAAGAGAGCTCAGAGACAGCCCCCCTGAATCTGCTGTTCCCCTAGGGCCCTCAGTTTGCAACCATCAGCATACCAATGTGGCACATTTGGGGATGGAATTTCCTGATCTCTCTGTCTGTGTCACTGGGGCACTGTGTCTCTGCTTTGTCCTGTCTTGCTTCTCAGCCTCTGTCCCTGGTTCTCTCTGAGTCTCTCTCATTCCTCCGGATACTCAACAGACCAATGACAGTCAGAGTCTGCCCAGACACCAGGCCATGCCCCCAGTGGCCCCCACCTCTGGCATCACTGTGGGGACTGGCCTTCCAAACAGCTGCCAGGTGAGGGCAGGCCCTGTGTCCTCTAGCCCTCCTGCTCCAGAGCCACAGACCTAGAGGGATACAGGCAGGCATCACTCAGCACCTGCTGGGGCTCTTTTCTTCCCTCCCATCCTCTTCTCAGACTTAAACTCAGGGCTCCACCTCACCCCACCAAGTCCTGAGCCCTGGCCGTGAGCTCAGAGCTCCAAGGAACACTGCAGCAGGAAGTCCACCTCCAACATTCTTGGGAGCTCACCCTTCCTTAGAACATGGTGTGGGTGGCACAGGGCAAAAGAATCTGGGGCCCAGAGTGGCCTAGACTGAGAATCCCAAAGGAAGGGCACCAGAGTGCATGGCAGAGAGGTTCAGCTCAAGCCAGACTGGACGATATCAAGTGGCGAAGACAAGAGCAGGCATTCAGATGGGAGGGACTGAGCTGGCCAAAGCATGGCTGGGAGAATCATGAGGGACCCCTGTGGGGCAGCAGTCTGAGGGCAGGAATAGAGTTTGTGCAAGCACTTGAGTGCACCAAGATTAAAAGAGATCCACAGGGTGGTAGGTGGGGGAAGGTGGAAGTTTTCACAAGTGAGGATGACATCTGAGTTGAACCTGAACTCACACAAGGTAAAGGAGAGGGAGGAGACATTTCAGGCTGTGGAAGCAGCATGAGCCACTGCAGAGAGGCACAGAGGTGCTCGGGAAGGGAGGGAGAGGTGGAGACAGCAATGGTGGGCCACCGCTATAGGGTCTGGACACACTGCCAGCTGTTTGGAGGAGGGACTGGCAGGAAGGAAAACAGAGGGTGAGGAGACCAGCCAACAGCTACCACACTGCTCCTGATGAGAACCCAACAGGAGCAGGCCAGGGCAGTGCTTGTGGGATTGGGGACTAGAGGACATTTGGAGGACATCTTCTGAGAAAGAAGAGTTAACACCCAACCAGAAATCTGGGGCAAGGAAGAAGTTGCGGGTGTCTGAAGCTTCTAGCCCAATCACATCGGGATTGGGGCATCTGTCGGGCTTGCTAGGGCAGAGCTCCCTCCCTTCCCCTGGAAGGAGGTCTTAGGAAAGCCCAAGGGGACAGAGAGGTCTGGGAGCTGGCATTTCCTGAGACAGGCAGAAACTGAGCTTGAGTGTCATCTATTTACGGTTGGTTCCAGCTTCCAAGCAAGAAGAGGGTAAGAAATGGTTTAGGAAAGACACTGCCTGGTGCCCCGAGTGTTTCCTTGGTGTGGTGTCTTCTTATCACACCCTGACATGCTCCACATCCTACACACACACACACACACACACACACACACACACACACACACGCAATGGTATCAAATGCCTCAGACCAACCAACAAGTATTTTCAAATGCTAATTCTTTCCCTTCCACCCTAACCCAGTCCCCACACAACTGCTTTCTGAGCAGCTGGAGGCAGAGTGGGGTAGGGGGGGCGGCGGGGGTGGAGAAAAAATAAATCCCATTTTCTGCTCCTTTTCAGTGCTGGGCTGCAAACTCCCACTGCCTCCCCCCCACCCCCCACCCCACAGATGGGGGATTAGACTGGCCTCAGGTTCGCTGTGTCTCGAAGGGAGGGTGATGGGCAGGGCAGGGACTGAGCTGGGGGGCGGGGGAAGTGCTCAGTGACAGGGCTAAGAATAACAGTTTCCATCAGGCCTCACACCCTCTTCCACTTGCCATGGCTCAAGTTGTTCTGTGTGTGCAGGAGACAGACAGACAGATACAAGGTGTCTGTGTGGGACCGCGTGTCTCTGCATGAGATGAAGACCCAAGCTGGGGGTGGGTTCGAGGTGACAGGCCAGTGATGTGGTTGCAACTGGGAGAGGCTGGAGATGGAATGGAGCAGCCCCTGTGTGACATTGAGCTGGTGAGGGAGAGAGGGCAGGCCACATGCTTGAGTGTGTGTGAGCTGGGTGGGGTGTCAGTGGCTTGGCGGGGATGCAGGGCCATGCCACTGGGAGAGATGCCCCCATAGGTCAGACAAGCACAGGTGGGCACCACTGGGGTCAAATGTGTGGTCATCAGGGCCACATTTGTGAGTGACAGAGGTATGCCTGACTCTGGTGGGGGTCTATGAGGCCTCCCTCTGTGCATGGCAGTGCAGGGAGAGGCAGAGAGCATTCAAGTGCTGCCTTCTCTTGTGTGCTGAGGGAGGAAGGATGTGCATATGGGTGTACCTAAGGATGTGGAGTCTGAGAACAAGTGTGTGTGTGTGCGTGTGTGTTTGTGTGTGTTACATATCTGGGCATGTTTTATATGAGTGTGTGTCTCTGTAACTGTGTGTTACAAGTATGTTAGACCCTGTGTCTCTTGGTTCACATGTCTGTTTCTGAGTGTGTATATTTGCATGGTCTGCTGCTGAGAACCTGTTTGTGTATATACTACTGTGTAATCCACATATATGTGAGATTATGTATGTGATTATGAATGTATATCTATATGAAGGTGTGTATGCATATGTGCATCTGTTTATGCATATGTGTAGGATATCACTATGTGCAAGTGACTATGTGTGTAGGAGTGTGACACGTGTGGGGACCCTCAGGGCCCTCAGCCTGCCCACTGCCTCACTGGCCCCTGGCTCCAGCAGATGGGGAGAGGATTACAGGTTGGTCTTTTTTTTTTAATATTTTATTTTTAGTTTTCGGCAGACACAACATCTTTGTTTGTATGTGGTGCTGAGGATCGAACCCAGGCCGCACACATGCCAGGCGAGCGCGCTCCCCAGCCCCCTGCAGGTTGGTCTTTAAACCTGACTCTAAGTTTCCAGTGTAGAGTAAGCTAAAGTTTGGGGCAGAGAGCAAGAGGCTGCAGTATTATTGCCCCTTCTTGTATGGCTCAGGAAGAGCAAGTCACAATGAACCCACCCTGGCTCCAGTCATTGGCTGGAGGTGCAGTGAACCTCAGTGTGCTAAAAGTGTATTTGGGGAGGAGCAGACGACTTGGGTTTCTGTATGCGGTTCCAAACGACAAGAGGGGTCCTTATAAGATACCTGCAAGGATTCTTTGTCTAGCCAGTGGTCCATGGGGGTGTGCAGCACCCTTGTCTTGTCAGAGCAACTGTCTGGAAGGATGGCTTGTTCCCTGGGCCATGGCCTTGACTTCAACAGCCAGTGAGGCCCCAGCCCAGGTACCCATCCATCTCTAGCATCACCTATAGGGCTTCTTTAATTCAGGACTTTATGAAGCCAACTAAATGGTTCATTGAGAATGACTAAACTCAACCTTGGAAAGAAAATCATAAACATTTTACTACCTAGCTAAGCCAAGCATGATTACATATGGAAACTATGGACGCTACTCAGTGGGATTTTGATATTAATTTCCAATTTCCTCTTTGCTGAGGAACTGATGAAAACCCAGTCTCTTGGTGCTGTCCGGGCTAGAATCAACATCTTACATTGCCTGTCCAAACTGCTGCCTCTCCCTCCTGCACCCCACCCCCTCCACGCTGGCTGCTCCAGACTTTTCCCTTGACCCTTGGCCGCCAAGTGTGCACTGGCTCAGGGTTCATTTAAGAACAACCTCTGCTGCTTATATGAAGGAGGGTTGCTTCAGCCAGTTGTTCTCTCTTCAAATGCCAGCCAGCCGCCTGCTGTCACCAAGGAGTGCCTCCCTCCCTGGGTCCCATGCTGAGCCTCTGCTCTCAGTCCTAGGGCCTAGGGCATGGTTTGCCCATTTCTAGCCTGTTCTTCCTGTTCCATGTAGGGTGCCGCGTTCTGCTCAGTGGAATAAAGGGAGCAGTGTATGATTCTGTGTTTTCAGCAGGAAGCTGAGAACAGCTTGAGCAGGAAGAAGACACCCCTCCTGCTCCCTTGTGACAGAGAGAACTGCCACTCCGTGTTCAATGTCAGAGAGACTCCACTTAACATTGCATGGGACAAATGGCTTCAAGTGGGACATAACTGGAGAAGGGTCCAGTACAGGATTTGGAGATGGTTTGACTCATGTGACTTTGGCCAAGGCATTTACTGTCTTTGAGTCTGAGTCTCCTCACCCATCAAAGGGTCTATAGTCAACACCTTTCTCAAAGACACATGGTGAACATTAAATAGAATAACATTAGTAGATGCAGGACCTAATAGGCAACCAGTCCAAGGCCCTTACCAACATTACCCCTCTTAGGGATGATCCTAGAGTGTCAGGGTTTTCCAAACTCTGGATGTGCATGGGTCACTTAAAATGCTTCCTAAAATGCAGACCCTGGGGCCCACCTCAGGCCCTCCATCTGCCCCAGATTTGGACAGCCAGGGCAGTTTGTAGAAAAGACTGGGCTACCCCTCCTCCCATCCTCTTCCTCTGGCTACGAAGCCGCCTCCGTGTGCGCAGAGCTCCCAGGGAAGCCTTCCCAGGTGAGGCCCCAATTGAGTTTGACATCGTCCTCACCAGAGAGCACCCTGGCCGCCGCTTTGGTTTTGATTACAGCCGGCCTGGCACTGTGCAGCCATGGCCTGTTCACCTGAACTGCCGGCACGAGGCACAGATGCTAATTACACGGGTAAGTACTTGCAGATTTCCCAGGAACAACAAAGATAATTTGTTTGCTCCATGGCTTGTTAGAAGGGAAGCCAGGCTCTGGTGACTGGGTGGCTTGTAGATTAGGCCCGTGGCCTTTCACCTCTTCCTGCCCTTGCCTGCTGGTTCTCCCAGCTGTGCTGATTAGAAGCTGGAGAAATTAAGGTCCCCTGTGGTCCCCCATGCCCAACAGTCTGGAGGAGGTGGGGGAGGAAAAGGAGATCCAGCTGAGAGGCTAAGCCTGCCCAGCCTGGGGCCCATGGAGACAGGGCAGACACTGAGCAGAAAGAAAAGGGGCTTTCTGTACGCGTGCATGGTGTGGCCATGGTTGCTGAGGTGCAGGGCCTACAGGCACCATCCCTGGAGCCACAGAAGCTCAGTTCTCCTTTAGCCAAGCAGAGCAGAGGAGGGGTCACTCATGGGGCTGCTAGGGTTGAGGTGTCTGGGAGTAGCTCCTGTGGCAGCCCCAAGAAGTGGTCTTATAGCCCTGATTATTATGGGGTAAGCAAGAGTAGCTCCCTATCTGAAAACAGGGCTGAGCCATCTCCAGGGGTTTGAATCGCCTTGTGGAAATGAGCCAGAGACCATCTGCCAGAGAGCAACAGGAAAGGCTCTACCAGAAGTCAGGTCCTGGGGCTGGAGGGATCTCGTGGTCCTCACTCCCTGGCTTCCTTCTGCCTGGGGGAAGGAGGAGGGGGGTAATTACTCCAATCATTGTTAATGTTGTTGTCCCTTATGCTTTTATGTGTCTTAATGGTTTTTATATGCTAATAGACACTATTTATCAATGGCCTACTGTGTGCCAGACAAGGAAATAGGTGTTCTGCATCTCTGATTAGGCCTAAGAGGTAGAGAGCACTAGACTCATATTATAGGTGAGGAAATACGTGCTCAGGGGGATTAAATACCTTGACTGAGATCACAGAGTAAGATGGGCAGAACAAGGGTTTGAACTAACCCCCTTGTCTTCTGCTGGCCTCAAGTGACAAAGTGGCCCCTGATGGGGCCCTCCTTGATAGGGACACAGGAGCAAAGTGAGCACTAGCATGCAAAGAAGTACAGGGCTCTCTCAGAGGGTGTCGAATGGGGAAGGTTGGGGGGAGTGAGTTGTGGCCCCCCATACTCCCGTAAGCCACAGGCGACTATTAAAGGGAGTTCTGCAAGGGGTGGGTGATGACATGAGGAAATCTGGGGAAATGGTGTGTGTGGGGGGGGGGGGAGAAGGGCCTGTGCTGCTGGTGGACTGTGGGCAGGGGATGGTGAGTAACATAGCAAGCTGCCCTCTGATCACTGTTCTCAGAGGTCCCGGATTTATTTTCACCCTGCATCTGTTTCCATCTTTTCTTTCTGATTTCACTAATTGGCGTGCAGCTATACTCAATTTTAAAATGGTTGAAGGGTTGCTGGCTTGGGAGAATTTGTTCAAGGCAGGTAACTTCGCCCGTGGCCACTCCTTTCCCCTCTCCATTTCTGCCCTAGGGCCCAAGACAGTGGCCACCTCTCAGCTGCTGGGAAAGCTCTCCTGGCTCTGTTCCGTGTGTCCAGGGTGGCCCTGTTGCTCACGTTTGTGTTCCTTCCAAGTAAGATGATTCATTAAGCCTCTGGTGGATTTCATCTTTATTCCTTGATAAGGGCTTTCAAAGAAGCGTGGCCAGCCAAAGAAAAACTCCTCTGACTGAGCCACACTCTCATTTTGGCCTTACGAATTTGGTCCTCAAATTCTCAGCAGGGAATGTGCAGGAGAGACCTGGGGCCTGCTCCCTTCCTGAACTGCACACTGCGTGGGAGGAAAGTGAGCAGGCTGACCTTGACTCTGGTCCGTCAAAGGGGTAGCAAGGGAGCATGGGGACAGCACTGCCAGCTCCAGAGGTCTCAGCAGGCCCTGCAGGCCCCATGGCCAAGAAACAGAGGTTCCTTCTTTCCACTGGGACCTATAGAGCAGACTGTGGTAAACAGACCAATCCCAGACCCAGAGAGTCACCTGCCCCAGGACAATCCTTGGCTGTCATTTCTATTCCAAGTGACTGGAGAAGAACCTTGTCACTCCTGGCTTCAGGTCTCCACAGAGGCCATGTGGCTGCTGGAATGCACCTTGAAGGAGACTCAACATACTACAGCGCCCCCCAGATTGGCTCCATGATGCCCCTCTCTGAGTCTTCAGATGGAAGACATTTGTGGGACACAGTTTCAGTCAGCTTTTCGCTGCTGCGACTGAAGGACCCAACCAAAACAACTGTAGCAGAGGAAAGTTTATTGAAGGGCTCACAGTTTCAGGGATCTTAGTCTATAGAAGGCTGGCTCCATTCCTCTGGGCTCAAGGTGAGGCTGAACATCATGGTAGGAGAGTGTGGTGGAGGGAAGCAGCTCACATAGTGATCAGGAAGCAAAGAGTCTCCACCCCTCAGATACAGAATATATACCCCAAAGCCACACCCCCAGTGAGTCACTTCCTCCAGCCACACCTCACCTGCCTCCAGTTACCACTCAGTTAATCCCACCAGGGATTAATTTGCTGATTAGGTTAAGGCTGTAGCCCATCTTTTCTCCTCTGAACCTTCTTGCATTGTCTCACACGTGAGCTTTTGGGGGACTCCTCACATCCAAACCATAACAGACACTTACCATGTTACCAGAGTTGCAAACAACCCCAATTGTCCCTATTTTACAAATGAGGCAACTGTTGCTCAGAGAGGTGACATGATTTGACCACGGTTAATAACTGGTAAAGGAACGAGCTAGAAATGAATCTGGAACTTTTGGCTCAAGATTCTCTTACGCGCAAAGACAGCCAGTGACCTGCGTATCCTGACCACAAGGTCATGGCCTGGTGGCTGCTCTTGAGAAAACAGATGGGGCTCAGGGACTACAGGAGCAAATCTCAGACTTTGAGATCTGTTGGGAGCATGAGGAGCCAGGAAGAGGATTCTACCCAGAGGGTAAGTGGGCCAGCGACTGAAAGCCCCGGCTGCAGAGGTCCATGTCTCCAGGCCCAAGAGACAGGATTGAACTCATGTTTAACAGAACAGGAGTCTGAATACCGGGTGCTACATGAGAGAGACCAGGTATGGTGGTGAGTCCTGTATCTGTTAGGACACTTTTGACAGGAAATAATAGAAAAATATAACAATGGTTTAATCAAATAAGGGTTTATTTTTCCCATATAAGAAGATAGAGGTATGTGGTTAGTGGTGTCGATTCAGCTACTCCAGGGATGCCATCAAGGACTCAGTTTCCTTCTGTCTTTTCTTCCTGTCCTCCTTATGCGTGTGTTGGCTTTTTATCCTTCTATTCATCCAACTTTATAGACTTAATGTGGCTGCTGCAGCTCCAGGCATTATATCTACATTCAGGGCAGGAAGGAGAGAAGACATTTTCCCCTTTAATCAAGAAACCAAAAACCGTCAACTTCCCAGGTGAAAAATTTAATAAATTTGTTAAAAAGGAAGGAAGAATGGATGGAAGGAAGGGAATTCCTTCTAGATCCCAGAATGGAATCACATTGATTCTTTTAGATGCAAAAGAAGCTGAGAAAGAGATTATCTGTCTTTTACCTTCTGCAGTGGGAGAATAACAACAAAGGAAATTGAGATTCTTAGTTTGTCAACCAATAGAAACTGCCATACAATTCTACATCCTGGTCACATCACGGCATTGATGGGATAAACTGCAGAAATCTGTCCTGGTCAATGCACCTTTATGCACGCTTTTTCCTGGACTTGGGACCCCCCATCCAATTCCTAGCCTCTCATATTTGCCTAACAAAGCCCTCAGTGTATTCTAGAACTACACTTTAAGAAGCGATTTGGCAACATGATTCAAGGGCCATAAAAGTGTAAATAAATTTTAACCCAGTATTTCCACTTCTGAGAATTTATTTGTTCCAAGGAAATAACCCAAAAGGAGGATGAAAAAATAAATTAATTAAAAAAACCCCTACAGGCTCAAAGATGTTCGCTGCAGCATTAGTAATAAGAAACAACCCAAACAACAAACAACAGGGAAATGGTTGCTTATGTCATAGGTCATATAGTCTTCCATTCACTGGATGACATAATGCACAACCATTAAAAGTTGACTATCATTATTATTATTAGTATTTTTCAGTACCAGAGATTGAGCCCAGGGACTCTACCAGTGAGCTACATCCCCAGCCCTTTTTAGTATTTATTTTGAAACCAAGTCATATTAAGTCACCCAGGCTGGCCTCAAACTCAAGATCCTCCTGCCTCAGCTTCCCGAGAAGCTGTGATTACAGGCATGCACCACTGCGTTCAACATGAAAATCGGCCATTATGACACTTAGTAATATCAAAAAGGATCATGATATAACATTATATATTTTTTAAATGTTCAAACGCATTATTTGCATTACATACTTAAATGACATGGGCATTGTAGACAAAGAATTGAAGGAAATTCACAGAAATTGTTGGGTTAGGCTAATGGAATTATGGGTGATGTTATTTTCTTTGTTATTCAAAAATGGTGGTTTTTAACATAAACAGGAAGACGAGTTAGAATAATAATGATCCATCTTTCAACTCCAGATTAAATGCCACCACCTCTAGGAAGACCTCCTTGCTTTTTCCAACCAAATCTTTTGTGAAGCTCGTATTTTACTGAATCATGTGTTCTCCTGGGGCTATAACCATGCTTGATTCCCATTTTTTCCTGACCCATGATAAGCACCAGAATTCAAGATGGTAAATGGCACAGGTCAAGAACTCAGACTAAGAGCTTAATATAGTGGAGATGACCGGGGGTCAGGGACATGTGCCGTCAGGAAACAGGCATGGAATCTAAACAACTGGCCCAGGGCAGTGGCAATGAGCAGGGCTTGGAAACTAGGGCCATAAGTCTCTGGACAATGAGTCACAGTTGGTTTTTCTAGAAATTTTAATTGTATTCTCACCTAAGTAATGCATGTATACATTCTCATGCAAAAAAATTAAATAATTCAGATAAAGACCCCCCAGCTCCCACACGATTCCCCTCCCCTCCCTTGGGATTGTCAGTTTAGTATATACACTTCCAGAATATTTTTGAAGTGTGCATCTATGTTTATGTAAACACAGTTCTGAAGCATGCATTCATGTTTATATACACAGAGCCATATTGTTTTAGGACTTGCTTTTGTCTTGTAAAGAGACCTTTTCATTTCAGGATGTAGAGGGCTGCCTCATTTGTTTAGATCCCAGAAAACCATTACCAGGATACACACTCAAAGATGTTTTAGCCCTTTCTCTACCAATGAGCATTTTCACTGTTTCTAATTGTTCCCATTTCCACCACCAGCATGCCCCCCTGCCCCCACCCCCATACATTTGGAGCATTTCTCCAGGCAGGGACTTGGAATTGCTCCCGTGAAGGGTTTGGGCATTTTATATTTTAATAAGCATTGCCAGATTGTGCTCTACAAATACCGCAAGGATTTCCAGTCTTACCACCAGCAATGAAGGTGTTCATTATCCTTAGATTCTTCCCAACACTGGCTATAATAAATCTTTTTTTAAAATTTTGCACATCTAATAGGTATAAAATGTTAACTCAGTGTTGTTTGAATTTACTTTTTATTTTTGGGGGATCTGGGGATTGAACCCAGGGGTGCTTAACCACTGAGCAACATTCCCAGCCCTTTTTTTGTTTTATTTAGAGCAGGATCTCAATGAGTTGCTCAGGGCCTCCTTAAGTTGCTGAGGCTGACTTTCAACTCAAGATCCTCCTGCCTCAGCCTCTTGAGCTTTTGGGATTAGAGGTGTGCACCACCATGCCTGGCTTCATTTCTTTGATTACTAGTGAGGCTGGGCATGTTTTCATGTGCTTATTGGTTATTTGCTATTCCTCCTAGGTGAACCATCAGTTCCTATACCTCATTTTTTTCTTTTAGATTTTTTATATCTTACTTGTTATTTGTAGGAATTCATTATAGATCCTGAACATTAATCCTTTTCTGTTGCCTACGTTGTAGAGACCTTATTTCAGTCTGTCACTCGTCTTTTAATAGTATTTATGGTGTCTTTTGTCATATAGCAGTATTAAATTTAGACATAATCAAATCTTTTCCTGTATGGTTTCTGTGTTTTATGTCTTGCTAAAGAAAGTCTTTCCTACCCCAAGGTTACAAACAAATTCTCCTATATTTTCTTTTAATAGTTTTATAGCTTTGTTTTTTACATTTTGCTCTCTAATCCATCTGGAATTTATTTTAGTGAATGGTGTGAAGCAGGAATCTAACTTTATGTCTTTTTCCACAAAGATAGCCAATTGTGGCTACAGTATTTATTGAAAGGTCATCTTTCCCTATTGCTTTCCCCCCAGCTTTATTGAGGTATAATTGACAAATTAAAATTCTATATATTTAAGGTACACAATGTGATGATTTGATATACATTACATTGTAAAATGATTACTACAATCAAGTTAATTAGTACATTCATCATCTCACATAGTTACCTCTGTGTGTGTGTGTGTGTTGAGAACACCTAAAGTCCACTCTCTCACTGGGTGCAGAGGCACACACTTGTAATCCCAGTGACTGGGGAGGCTGAGGCATGAGGATCGCAAATTAAAGACCAGCCTCAGCTACTTAGTGAGGCCCTAATCAACTTAGTAAGATCCTATCTCATAATAAAAAAAAAGATAAAGAACTGTGGGATGTAGCTCAGTTGTAAAGCACCCGTGCATTCAATCCCCAGTACCAGAAAAAAAATTCTACTCTGTTAGCAAATGGCAAATATATATCCAGTATTGTTAATTATAGCCACCACGCTGTAAATCTCCAGAATCTATTCATCTTATAATTGGAATTTTGTCCTATTACCTTTAGATGCTAGTTTATCATATACTGAATTCCTTTATATACAAGAAAACTTCTTGTTCCCCAGTACTGGGGATTGGACCCAGAAACTCTAGCACTGAGCCGCTGAGTTACATCCCAGCCCTTTTTATCTCTTATTTTGAGTCAGCATCTCACTTTGTTTCCCCGGTTAGTCTCAAACTTGCCATCCTCCTGTCTTGGGTGTTCCCTCCCCAATAGCTGGGATTGCAGGTGTGCTCTGTGGTGCCCAGGAGAGAGCCCTTTTTATAACATTCAAGTCTGTGCCATTCATTCTCCAGCACTAATTTTCATTAGTACTAATTTCTATTAATACTGCCTGGTACTGTTTTGATGTCTGATAGGGCACATCTGTCCTGATTGTACTTTTTAAATATTTCTTGGCTATTCTGACAGTTGTTTTTCCTTTTTAATTTTTTTTTGGGGGGGGGGCAGTACCAAGGATTGAACCCAGGGGCACTCAGCCACTGAGCCACATCCCCAGCCCTATTTTGTATTTTATTTAGAGACAGGGTCTCACTGAGCTGCTTAGCACCTTGTCATTGCCGAGGCTGGCTTTGAACTCGCCATCCTCCTGTCTCAACCTCCTGCGCCTCTGGGATTACAGGCGTGCACCACTGCGCCCAGCTGACAGTTTATTTTTCCTGATTAGTTTTAGAAGTGGCTTATTAAATTTCACCCCAAAACAAGCCCATGTTGTGACTGGGTTGGCGTTACACTGTTTGTAGGAATCGTTGGATAAAACTGACTCTTCACAGTCTCAGGGGCTCTCACCCAAGAGCTCCCTGCGCACTCGGGTCTGACTTACATCTCAGCTTAAAGCTGAGCCAGCTCCAGTACTCACTAGCTCTGGGACCTGGGTGGGCCTCGACTTCTCTGAACCTTGGCGCCATCATCTCTGATATCAGATGAAATGGAACAAGTGCAGAAAGCACCGGACAGTGAGCTTCCAGAAGACCTCCTTTAACTGTAGATTCAAGACAGTGAGTGCTTTGAGCAGTGTGGGAACATAGTGCTTTTATAGAGAGACTCAAGGGTAGGTGCGGGGAGAAAGGTCAGGAACTACCCCACCAGTCACTGTGTTAGTTACCTCACATGCATTACCTTACATGTGCTTGTCCTCAGAACAAGCCTGTGAGGTAGACACTATCATCTTCATTTTATAGCTGAGAAAAATGAGACCCAGTGACCTGCCTGGACTCGGTCCAAGTCTCCCAGAAGCTGCCACTCACAACCTCCATCCTGCCTAGCGTGGAAGTGGATGAGAATCTCTCCCGATGAAGAAGCCCCAGCTGCTGAACCATCCACTGCTCCCCTGAGTCTACGGAGCCTCAGCCCAAGTACCTGGATAAGCATGTGGCTCTGAGCACAGTGTCTAACACGTATTAGAAGCTTGTTGCACTGAGTGGGGCCTAAGTCCAAATGCTCCAGACAATGCAGTGATTGCTAGACGAGTCCAAAGGAAGAAAGGGCCTCTGTGGACTGGAGAGATCAGGGAAGACTTCCATGAGTAGGTGAGACTGGAATTTGGCCTGAGAGTTGGAGAGAATTGAGACAAATAGAAGCAGAGAAGAGAGCATTCCAGAATCAGCGCTAATATGGGCAAGGGTGAGCCCAATGGGCTTCACAGATGGTGAGATGGAGCCAAGAAAGGCATTTCCCAATGGCTGAGGGCTTGGCTGGACTGACTGCTGTCTTGCAGGCTGGAGTGAGGCTAGGAGGCTGAGAGGTCATGAACCTGGGATTGTCTAGGCCTGTCTAGCTGCCCACAGTATCCTAAGGTTTAGCTTCACTTTCCAGCCCTTGCAGCCGGTTGCCAAGACACCAAAACACACAGACCAACTGTGGGAAGTCAACAGGAAGGGGCAGGAAGGGGCTGCTTTCCTATGCCCTTTGCCTGCCCCATACCGCATCCTGACCCTGTGTCTCTCCACCCTGCCTCTGTCTCCCCATTCGGTGCATCCATGTTTGTGGGCACTTGGGCCTGAGCGCTGTGCCCACAGGTATGTTCCTCAGCCTCTCTGAACCTCAGGATATATAGGTTTCCAGGTGTGCACATATTCCCCCAGTCAGAGGGTGGTCTGTCTGGCTCCCACTGGCGATAGGAACAGTCTCAAAGCATGGACATTGTTACTCCCACACCAGAGGTAGAGGAGAAACCACCCAGTCCATGCCAGGTGCTTTATATACAGGTTACCAGGTTGACTTGGGGATTTAAAAAACCAAAGCACATTAGTTCAGGTCCTCTAAGAAGCCAGCCCCCAAGACAGGATTAGATTTGCAAGAGATTTATTGGGGAAAACATCTGTGAAGGGAAAAGGGAAGGGAGCCAGAGGAGGAGGGAACTGTTGGACCTCAGTGTGAGTCTGACCGCTGGGAGGAAGAGGGAAGGAAGAAGTGTTGGGTGGTCAGAGCCTCAGACTCAGCCAATAGGGAGTCCTGCAGCTACAGTTGTAGGAGGAGGAGACTGATCTCACCAGCAGGGTCCTGCCTCAGTGTCCCTGCTGTGCTCAATGCGTGGTGAGATGCAGCCGTAGGAAGCGAGGCCACAGCAGCTGGGCCTCATTGGTTACTCCCCGCAGGAGGAGACCCAAGAGTGCATGTTCACAGCTGCCACCCAAAGCAATAGGGCACTGCCACCTGCTTCAAATGGCATTATTAAAGCCCCAGGGAGGCCAGGTGTTGAAGTGTAAAGATGGTGAGTTTGGGAAGACCTGGCTAAGGGCTCTTCTGTTATTAACTGTGTGGTCTTGACCAGGGTTGTTACTAAACCGACTTTCAATTTTTCTACAAAATTTTTCTACAATACCTCTTCTGTGGGTTGCTAAGAAGATAGTCTAGGATCTGAATCTTCCTCTCCCTAGCTCCAATGAGTGAGACAGCAGATGGACCTGAGGACCAAGAGCCTGAAGAGGAAGACCTTCCCTCTTTGATAAGAGAAGGTCAAGAGGTCAGAGGACTGAGGGGTAAGGATGGAAGGGGAAGCTCCCTGAGGCCCACTGGAGATGGGCATGGTAAGGTCTCTAGAAGGAAAACTGCAGATTGCTCTGCGCACCATCGTCTGGATATTCTGTGACTTGCAATCTCATAAAAATGCACAGATTACATAATTACCTCAAAATTAAAAGCTTACTCACAAAATTTATCAGTTAAGAATGCCTTAGGGCTAGGCACGGCAATTACAGGTGCATACCTGTAATCCCAGCAGCTCTGGAGGCTGATGCAGGAGGATTGCAAGTTCAAAGCCAGCCTCAGCAACTTAGGGAGGCCCCTAAGCAACTCAGCAAGACCCTATCTCTAAAAAAATAAAAGGGGGGCTGGGGATGTGGCTCAATGGTTAAGCCCCTCTGGGTTCAATCCCCAGTTCCAAAAAAAAAACTTCAGCAGCCAATGTCAGAAAATCCAACCAATTGTTCCTTAAGCAAAGTCATTTAATTGCCTCGTATAAGAGGAAGTTGGAAGGTGGTATTCTCACTAGTATCAGCACACTGGATCGCAATCTCTGTACTTTTCTTTGCCTTTGTCTCACAGTTACTAGTGGCTGCTACAACTTCAAACATTACATCCTCACACAACAGTGTCCCAAACAAGAGGAAAGGGGAAGACATGAGAGGAAGCACTTGCCATTCATTTCTTCTTTTCAGGGATAAAAGAAGCTCCTTTCAAATGCTCTCCTTCTGTCTTCTTAGCCAGTACTAGACCACTCCTCAACCAATCACTAGCAAAGATATCTCCAAGCACACGGCTGCTTGAACAAAGAAGATGACAAGGAATGGCTTCCCCAGGAAGAATTTCTGGAAACAGAACAAATGTTTGGCTCCCTCTGAGCATAGCTAAGGGGTTACAGCAGTACATAGCATATAGGCTGCAATGATAACTAACGTGCAAGATGTGGGAGGCATCCTGAGAAAGGAACCCATGCCATCGATAAAGGGCAGGATTCAGGGGTGACTAGAATTGTGGATACAGTCTTTTATAGTAAAGCTGATAGACTCTTTGTCCTGGGGGTGGGAAGAGGTCAGAGGCAGACTCACAGAATCTGTGTCTGAGTAGAGTACTGCCAGATGAGTAGGAGTTCACCAGGCAAACCCGCCTGGAGAGGAGAGGGTGCAGCCACAGGACTCAACCTATGAGAGGCTCTGTTTGCACAGGTGAACAAACGCTTCAGTATTCCTAAAGGTTAAAGCTGACATGTGGGCGGTGTTATGGTTTGGATCTGGAATGTCCCCCAAAGGCTCATGAGTAGAAGGTGTGGTCACTCATGGTTGGGTCAAGAGGACTCTGACCTCATCAATGGATTCATCCATTGATAAGTTCATAATTTGAATGGACTATTGGGAGGAAGTAGAAAATGCAGGAGGTGGGACCTAGTTGAAGAGAATAAGTCCTTGGGGACATGTCCTTGGGGACTATATCTTGTCCCTGGCCCTTTCACCTGCCCCCACCCCCACCTCTGCTTCCTCGATGCCATGAGATAAGCAGCTTCCCCCTGCCATACCTTTCCTCCTTGGGCCCAAAGCGAGGGAGCCAGCTGACCATGGTCTGAAACCTCTGAAACGATGAGCCAAAATAAACCTTTTCTCCCTTAAGTTGAAATTTTCTCAGGTATTTTGTCACAGGGACAGAAAACTAACTAACACAGACAGTATTTGAAATGAGGCCAAATCACTCAGAGGCCTGGAATTTCGATGATTGGGTGGGCGGAGGGGGTGCAATGAAAAGTTTTCGCAGGAGACTGGCTTAAATACATACTCACTTTTAAATAATTCTGCTGACAACATCGAGGAATCTCAAGAACATTTTGCCGAGCAAAAGAATGCAAACTGTACGATTTTGTTTATGAAAAGTTCTATAGAAAAGGCAAAAACTAACGTATGGAAAAAACTGGAGGAAAGATTGCCCATGGGAAAGGGGTCTGATCGAAAAGGGTCATGGAGAATGCTAAGCATGATGGAAATTTTCTGTATCTTCTCGGGAGTGGTGGTCATGTAGATATAGTGTATTTATTAAAATTCATCAAATTGTACATTTAAAATATGTGCATTTTATTGTATGCAAATTATACCTAAATTTTTACGGAAGTATTGTGGTGGGCAGATTGTGTGAGAAAAAGGTAGAAACATTGCAAAGGCGAAAGGCAGGATCTAGGAAGAAGAGCCCAAGGTTGAAGGGAGGCTGGGTGGGCATGGAGGGAGAAGGGGCTGGAGGAAAGCGCTGGGATAATCCAGAAAGAAGCTCTTTCAGGGATTGGATTTGGGGTGGGGAGGGAAAGGAGACTCCACATGACTTCCAGTTGCTGGTTGAATGATTGGTACCAGCCACAGAGACAGCGACCCCAGGAGGAATTGTGGATACAGTCAGGGGAAGGGAAAATGAGCTCAGATGTGGAAACACTGAGTTTCTGATGCAGACGCTCTTTGGGCTATTGAACTTGTGGCTCTAGATTTCAGGAAAGAAAGGTGGGCCAGAGAGAGTTTGGCCATCAGATGTATGGAGCTAGAGGGGTCATCCAAAGGGAACAAACGGAGCGTGAAGAGGTGGAAAGACAGGAAAGGAGGCGCCAAGGAGAGAGCCCTGGGGAATGAATACCAACATCCAAGTGCTGCAAGAAAAGGTTCCAGTCCTGGAAACTAAAAAGAAAAGGTGAAATATAGGAGGAGTGCTAATCTAGAGGATGTGATCACAGAGACTGGAGGAAGGAGCGAGGTCAGGAAGGGGGGCCATCTAATTGTTAAATGCTTCAAAAATGTCAAATAAGAGGAGGCCCGGGAGGCATGTGGATAGATCCTACACCCACACATGTGAGTGGAAGAGACTGCATTCAAATTCCTGTCCCCTGACCCTAGGACCAGTGCACTTGCTACAGTCCTCAAGACACTGAGCTCCAAAGGAACAAGGAAGAAGCAAAAGAGGAATCTACTGTGGACCTTCCTCATTTTTGTTCATTCAGTTCCTTCTCAAGCTTCCAGGTTTGAGTGTTAATTACGCAGTGGAATATTACATAGTTATTTAAAATTATGGGGTAGACCTGTAGGTGCTTCTGAAAGATACCCATATGTTATCAACTACCTATTTGGTTAAAAGAAATTTTATACATCTGGGAAGAGATATATGAAAATGTCAACAAGATTAACTGAATGATGGGATTACGCATGGTTTTTTAAGACTGTTTTTTAACATTTTTGCTAATCTGTATTGTCTAGCTTTTCTAGACAAAAATCTAATCTATAATATAGAAGATATTTAGCTGGATCCTGCAGTAGAAGAGATCAGCCCTGCATCAGGGGAGCCTGGAAAGGATTTGTGGAGTGTTCCTACTGTCCTAGCCATTAGGAAAGAAAAGGGAAGGGATGATCCTGGGCATCCTCTCAGGGTTGACCAGGTCAATGGAGAAAGCCTTCCCATAAGAGGCAATTTTGGAGATGAGAGCAGATAACCCTGGGAGCATAGAGACCTTGACAGGGCCATCTTGACATGATCTGTGCAGACCAATGGAGGGTTGGGAAGACCGTGAGCTTTCACAGCCTACAGAGGCTCTGTTTGCCCCATGTGGCCAGTCCCAGATGGCCCTCTCTGCCATGGCACATCCTGTCTGTCTGGAATGACCTTTTACCTCCCCCTTCTTACAAACACATTCCTAACTTAAAAAGACCCAGCTTGAATTTGGCTTCATGGAGCAGCCTCTTCCAGCACAAAGGTGGAGTGCTTCACCAACATGCCTGTCTTCATGCCTTGCACTCACCACCTTCTAAGGAATTAACCTGACATCAGGTCTGTGTAACTTGCTAGTTGGAGCAATCCTCCAGGCCATTAACAATCTGACTTTCTAGAAAGCTCAACCACCCTATGAGCCCAGAGCTGGCAGGGCCCCAGGCAAAAACAGGAGTTCTGGAGGGAATAGGGAATTCTGAGAATGAGCAATGGGACCATGAATGGAGATATGCCTTCAGCCTAACATTCCCCATAATTATTCCCCCCACATTCTGGGCACCAGGCACCAAATGCAGAGGCTGGTCTCCTCCCCAGTGGTTACTGAGCCTGAGTCCTGGGGAGTGCTGACTAGGTGTGATACACACAGGAAAGGCACTGGAGAATGCAAGGGGGCACGGAGAAAAGCCACCACCACCTACAAGAAGGAAAGAAAAGCAGGGATTTGAATGAGATTCAAATATGGTGCTTGATGAATGTCTTGCACACCAGGCTCTGGGAACCAAGATGAAAAGCACAAACACTGAGTTGGAGAAGTACAGGCACTCTCCAAGGAGAACTGGGCATTTCCACATCAGGCAACCAAACTCGGAAAGAATGAAACTCTCTTGATGAATAAAGCAGCTAAAAGGAACCTGGAGATTCCTTGTTAGTTATGCAGAGAGCTTCCCAGAGAACTCAAATGATAATGGGCATGCCAGAGAGAGTGGAAATAGGCCAGGTTACGAAGGAGGGGTACATACAAAGAAATAACAAAAGGCTGTGGAGATAAAATCAGGAGTCATTCAGAAAAAGAAATGAGATATAACTTGCACAGGCAGCAAAAGAATGAGAAAAACATTTTCTGACTCTAACAGGCCCAAGAAAGGGGTTAAGGAGATTGTTGGCTGGTTTCTAGCTGGGGAGAAGGTCTATAAAGCAATGACACTAAAAAGCAGAGGCTTTTAATTTTTTCTTAGCCTAAAAAGGTCAGCTGTGATCTGAAAACTGAAAGAGGCACCATGTGGAATCATGAGAGGGCAGCAAGCCAAGAGGATAAGGAAAGAACTGCGTGTGCGCATCCACAGGCCCTGACGACTTACATGCTGAGGTACTTAAGGAATTGGCCCAAGCTGGAGTCAAATCACTAGCTCTCACTCTGAGGGGATTTATGGACAACTGGTGAGGGACCTAGAGACAAGAGAAAGACCCAGGCAGCCTGTCCCTGCCTCTCTTTAAACCCAGGAGAAAGCAGATGCCTCTGGAAGTGCTGGGCCTATCAACTGAGCTGCTATAATAGAAAACTACTGGGACACGTCGTCAAAAAATCAATCTGCAAACACTAGGTCATAAGGAATTAGGTAATAACCAGCACTGCCTTCCAAAGAACACATTCTGTCAGGGTAATCCAATTTCCTTCTAGGACAGAATGATGGGCCTGGTAAATCAGGAACGGCAAGAGACATATAATCTTCCTTAACTTAAAGAGCAAGGCATTTAATTTCATCTTCCTTGAGAAGTCCCAAAGGAAAAAACTAGGGAAATGGAGTCCACACTTAGCCTTTCTGGGGTTGGGCAAATGAAAAGAGGTTAAAGGGTTGACCCAAATAGCAGTCTTTAGAGAAGGCTGCAAAGTGGAAAAGAGTGAATTTTACACCTGAAGAAACCTAGACCTCCTGTGGTCAAGTGGCCAAAACTAGAACCCAGATCTCTGAGACCTCAGCACATCGGCCCTCATGGTGCCAGGGCTAGAAAGGCCCATTATGACAGAGGTCACTCTGTTTAGTATCTCCCAAACTTGTGTAGTAAAAGACCTTTTAGAAGAGAAGCAATTCTCACAGGTCCCATCTGTGAACTTCCAGAAGTTAAGAGACCTGTAGCTGAGCGGTGCTAACTTAAGGATCTAAAGTTCTAGTCTATGAAACTGTTTAACTTCAAAGAGTTTTGTCTTTATAACTGCTCAAATATTTTGATATTATTGAAATTTCAATCCAAATTTAAAACATATTCCAAGAACTTAGGAACTCTGAAAGGCGATGGCCTCACAGGAGAAAAACTGTCCCAGATGACAAATCAACTCACAGCCTGGTACGAATGACTCTGATGTACCTTTGCCAAAGTGTTGCCAGGTTCAAGGACAATTTGTGCTTTTACACTTACTCTTGGAAAGGGCAGTGCTTAAGCTAATGGATAGCCCCATAATGGGAAATGACAGTCCTCCTTGGGTCAACCAGGATGCTGACCAGAGCCCTTCAAAAGAAGCTCTGTCCAGGATATCTGTCCACGTTTTACTTAAGCCAGACGTGCATATATAGGCAGTAAGGTGGGTGGGGGAGCAGAGAAGGGTGTGGGATGTGGAGAAGGGTTCTTGTTCTAGTTATAGGTAAGGGAGCCACCTCTCAAACTGCTTCCCAATTGGTCTTTTAAGAGTTACCATTCTGTGGCATGTGACTGCTCCTCTCCTTCTGTTGGGGAAGACCCTGTGGTGACGTGGCAGGGCCTTTGGTTCAAATGGATATGAGTGCAAAGTCTAGCTCAACATCTTTCTGTCTGGGTGGCCGTAGGGCTCAAATTAGGATCCCAGCCTGGCCACTTCCTAGCTATGTGACCTTGGGTGAGCCACATAAGCCCATGCCTTCATGCCCTTGTCTATAAAACAGGGATCATCATTGCACTTAGCTTATAGAATTGTTGTGAGGATAAGATTACTCAATAAATTAAAACAGAAGTGCCTTATACAGAAAGCTCTCAAAACTATCAGCTATGCCATTATTACTGATGGCTGGAACAGAGGAGTATATGGGATGAGGTGTACGGCCACTGCCTTCTGTCCACACCCAATCCCACCACCTTTGCCAAGCTCTGTGTAGAGATCTATTCTCTTCCCTTCATTCCTCTCCTCACACTGTGGACCTCCCAGTTTTCATTTAGCACCCAGAGCCAGACTTCCCTGGTTCATTTAAGGAAGCTGAACTCCTTCCTGTGCCCCAAACCTCCTATCTTCTGTTCTGTGCAGCTTGTTGTCTGTGGGGAGCCAGGCTTCACCCAATAAGTAGCTGACTGCCAGCTGTGAGACCATAGTTAGCCAGACATTGTCTAGAGCATAAGATCTGCCCTAGAGCATAAGCGGAAAGTTCTTCCTCAGAGCTGCCCTAAATCCCTGCCAGTCACTGTTATGCTCTTCTTCAATTCTTCACAAACAATGCTTTTTTTTTTTTTTAGCTTGATGGGTCTTTGGCTGAGCTGCAGGGACTCAAGAAAATATAAATAAAACCAAAGTGAAAAGCTCACTTGATTGGCAACACACACAAACATATATATTACGTATAAATATGTTTATATGTAATATATACACATATATGTATTTTTTTCAGTGGCAAGAAATGGGCATTTATAGTTTGGTAGAGAGAATGTAAATTGATATAGCTCTTTGGAGAGAAATCTAGATCTACAAGAATTTAAAACAAGCATATCCTTGATTCTGACGCCATTTGTAGGGATCTATCTTCTAGAAATACTTCCTGTCTGTATAAGGATATTCTTGGAAGGATATTCACTAAGCAGTGTTTGTGTCCAGTAATAAGGATTAAGATAAATAATGATAATAATAAGGAATAGATAAATAATAAATAAATAATAGATAAATCCAGATAAAAATAGATTAAATAATAGATAAATAATAAATGGATATCTAAGCAAAGCAGCACCACACAACTTTGCACAAGAGACCTGCATATATAATCATGGAAATATTAAGAGAGAAACAGCATGTTGCAGCACAAAATATTCGTTTTGATATCTCAGGTGGGTGGAGGCTTCTGGTCAAGTTCAGGCTGCCTAAGGGCAGGCTGAGCTGAGTTAAAAACCCAGTCCCATCCTTCCATCTAGATAGGTCATTGCTCCAGAATGGACACACCTGAGGGAGCAAGGAAAGTGGAGTTCCCAGGATCAGGACCCTTGCCCAGTGAAGCTCCACAGAAGCAGCCTTACTATGTACACAGACCAGGTTCACACCACACCCTCAACTCTTCATCACCAGCTGAGTGACCACAAGGTTCTTCACCACTTGGAGATTCAGTTTCTCCATCCATAAAATGGGATTAGTAATACTTACCACACTGCAATGGTAGAAATTCAATGAGTCAATGTACAGAAAGGCATAAGTAGCAAACGCCAACCCTTTGCCATCCCTTCAAAAGGTTCTTAAAGATTGCTTTCAAATTCCTGTAATCCAACCTCAGCTGCATCAACGCTCAGCAGAGCTTCCCTCCTCCATACCCTACTCCTCCTGATTCTCCATGGAGGATTCTTCCAGCTTCACTTATTCCCCACTCCATGAACAACGCTGAGGCCTCCTCCAACACTGACTTAAGGCCAATCAAGAGTGTCCCTTCTAGGTCACAGTGTCCCAGTTTCCCCCTCTTCTCCTCCTTCTCCTACCCACTATCCAACCTGCGTCCTTCTATTCCTTCCCACTTGTGTGCTGGCTCCCAGCCCCTCAGACTTCTTCCTGTAGTGACCCCATCACTCATCTCTCCTTTCTTTCCTTGGCATCTTCAACCAATCCCTCCCCCTCCCCAAACCTCTGACTAAGCTAGGTGGGTCCCATCATAAAATGCGCACTGCTCTACTTCGCCCCCATACCATCTCCCAACTGCTTCGACGCCCAATCACCCCTCCTGAACCTCAATCTGACCACAAGCCCTTGGGACCGGTGCTCCTGACTCAGACACTGCGTCCTGTCCCGCGGGACTCTGCCCTGTGACACACCTCCCGCCGTCTCAAACCTTATCTATCCTCCAGAGCAACCTGAGGGCTGGGACTGCCATCTTTTGCTGACAGTGCCTGGGCGTGGAAAGAAACTTAACCCGTGTTCTCTCTTTCAGAGGAGGAAACTAAAGCTCCAAACGTCCACATGTAACTTCCCCATGGCCACACTACAGGCGAGTAGTAGAACGCGGGTTGTCTTTTTTTTTTTTAAATCAGTGATTCAAGTGCTTCGGGAAGTTTCCGGCTTTCCGGGACACCCTTTCTCAGTCTTGGTGCGTATTAGCACCCAGCCAGGTGCATATTAGCAAAATACATCCCTGATTAGTATCCATTAGTATCCGCCTCGGTGGGTCACACATACCCAGCCGCCTGGGTCCCAGCTTTTAGTCCTAGTCTCTCCGGGCCCAGGAACCTTTAGTACCTGCAGGGAAAGGGCGGGAAGGTTCACCCAGGCCAGGCCCAGCCCGGGTCGCCCACGTCTCCCCTGGGCCCAGCTGCCTGCGCTCGCGGCGCGCGCCGCCGAATCGTGAGACGGTTTGATTGACCTTGGCAAGAGGCAGCAAAGCTCTCCGAGGCCGAGGCCCCTCGCGGCCGCCCCGGCGCCGGGGCTCCAGTTTCTGCTGCCACCTTCTCGGTTTCTCGCCCAGCCAAGGGCCCGGGGGAGGGGTGCTGGGACGAGCGCAGTACGACCCCTGCAGCCGCGCTGGGCTGCCGGCGACGAGATCTGCTGAGGCTGTCTTCCTGCAAATTAAGCCTCCGCGGGCCTCTCCATCCGGTGCCGCCCGGATCGCGGGGAGTGGGTCCTGGGGGGCGCCAGAAAGTGCGGGCGCCGCAGTGGTGAGGCCCACCTCTGCTCCCCTGGCCCCTCCGGCCCGCACGGACTAGCAGCAGGGCTCGGGGGTCGGAGGGTGGCGGCGGCTGTGCCCTCGGCTGCCCAGGGCCAGCTACCAAAGGTTTCCAATCGCTCTCTTCCATCCCTTACCGAGGGAAGAAACTCCCCGTGTTCTGGAGGCGAGACCCTGGGTTCTAGCTGTGTTTCTGTCTCGTGATTGCGTGGTCCTGGGACAGCTCGGTTCTCCCGAGTGTACAATGGGGCAATAGCACCCTTTTCATTTAGCTCTCCTGAGGATCCAACAAGCATCCGCTAGAGTCTAAGAGGGTCTTTCCTAGCAGCATTAACTAAGAGCTTCAGGAATTCGGGGACACTTGCTTATAAACGTTGCCGATGTCTGTGTTTTTCTGTAAAAGGGGTCTGAAATCTTCATCCTTCGTTAGAGCCTATGACAACTTCAGTATATTTGGAAGAGCCAGAGGTAGAATTTTGGAAAAATCATAAACTCCAAGATTTTTCTCTAGGAAACAAAAAGCAAATACCTTAATAAAAGAACATTTTCCACTGCCTACCATTTTTACCAATAATATGTTTTGTAATCGTTTAATAACAATTATTATACCCATTTTGTACATGAGGGAAATGAGGTCCAAGTTAAGTGACTTCCTCAAGATTACAGACTTATCTAAAGAATGGAGTTAGTAGCTGAACCCTTCTCCTTTCATTCCAAGTCCTGTGCTCTTCTTGCAACCCTGCACTGCCTTTGGACATGACTGTTTTGTGCTATTAATAGCTTCTGCACTTATCACTTTTTTTCCTTAGTATTGGTGATTTTTTTTTCCGGTCTCCAGCCTGTTTTAACTGTTCTGAGAAAGACAAAAATGGAAAAAAAAGTGTATCAGCCTCTATGTATGTATACTGTGTCAGAATGCACTCTACTGTCATGTATATCTAAAATGAACCCATTTTTAAAATTGGGGGGGGAGTATATCTGCCCTTGTGCCTGGGTTCAAAACAGGCAGGTGTAGGGGGAGTGGGAAGGGGATGTGGCAAGGAAAGAACCTCCCGGAAAGATGCCAAAAGCTGGTGTGGCAGGGTATCCTAGGGAAGCCCTGGGACCCCTTCTGCCTCTAACCACGGGCAGCCTTAAACACAGCCCTTAAACTCAGCTCCCCAAAGCATCCCACACTTGTGACCCCCAAGTTTCTAAGTCACTGTCCTACCTAGCTCAGGGGTGGGCAGGATGCCTGGCCCACAGATGGCTCAGCATTAGGCCTGCTCCCCTGGAGGTATCTGCCTGGAAGCCAGGACAGAACACACCTCTGCGGGGACAGACAGAGAGGCATTCAGAGGACAGGCAGGGAGAGACAAAGGTGGGGAGGAAGTACTAGAATGAGAGGGAGAGACAGGAACCCAGAGGGGGGAACAAGAGGGCTATTCAGAGAGCCAGAAATTGAGGGGAGGCCGCTGGGGAAGAGAGAAAAGACGGAAAGAGGGAGAAAAGAGACAGGCAGGCTGGGCAAGGGGTAAGAAAGGGAGGAGATAGAGCTGATGGGGACAGAGTGGAAGCCCAGGAGGATGAGCAGAACTGGCAGACGGGAGAGAATGGAGGGAAGCAGAAGAAAGGGAGGGGGGAGGCCACAGTTGGAGGGGAAGGAGAGAAGATAGGGGAGGAAGGGGAAGGAGGAGAGCTGGAAGAGAGTGAGCAGAGACCAGGAGGGTGAGAAGCTGAAGGGTGGGACCCTGTACTAAGCCTTTTCTTTCTCTTTTTTTGGGGGGTGGGCGGCGGATCTCCGCCGAGATAACCCAGCCAAGCCCCTGCCCCCTGCCCCAGCGAGGGGCCGCAGCTGTATAAATACCGGGGGTGGGGGAGCCGGGCTGCTGCCCAGGGGTCAGCGACACCGGAGAAGGCTTTGCTGTCATTAGCTAATTGAGCCCCAGATGTTAAGAAAAGGTTACGTCCTCCTCCGGAGAGTTTTTCTTTTAAAACACTTTACACAGATTCCTCGGCCAAAATGTCCAGGAGGCGCCCGCCCCCATCCCTCGCCTCCCACCCCCAGCCCCCCGAGTTCCCCGAAGCGGCCAGCCGCGTCGGCTGCCCCCGTAATCCAAGTGGCCTGCCCGGAGGCGCGTCGGCCCGAGCGGCGGAGACCACCGGCGGCGGAGCCAGCCCCCCAGCCCGGGCCGCCGACTGGGAGGTCAGCCCGGAGGGAGGGAGGCAGGGAGCGGGGGACCCCGGGGAGCGGGGCTCTCAGGCTCTTAATCCCCCTGAAGGTTGCAGATCAAAGGCGCTTGTACGAGGCAAAGGCGGTGCAGATGGGGGCGGGGCCGGCTGGGCCGCAGCCTTCCCAGCTCCGTGCGCTGGGGCTCCCCTGGCCAAGGACCCCAGACTGCCAATCCCAGGGGAGCTGGCTCTGGCTGCGCCGCGGGTCTCTCTCGCCCCGCCCGGGAAAAGTCGCCGAAGCGCCCCCACAGGACCTTGGTGGAACTTCTCCCTCCCCGGGGCTGGGGTAGAGTGTGCGTTCCTACCTCCCCAGAGAACAAAACTCTGCACGCCACGCACTTGTCATGTATTCTTTTTTTAAATCCCCATAGCAATCCAACGGGTTTTTAAAAAATCGCTATTATTATTAGTTCATAAATAGCTATTAAGAGGCTAGCCCAGGGACACATCCCTAGGAAGGGGCAGAGCTGGAGTTCCTCTGGGTTCAAGTGCCCCGCCCTTTCCACCGCCTACTCCTCCCACACCTCTACCCTTCTGTCTTCTCGCGCATCCTCTTCTTCTGTCCACCCATCCTCCCTCAGTGCCACAATAATGGAGCCACCCACCTGTGGCCCTGGCAAGTGGGGTGGGGTGGGGGAATAGCCTGGTGCCAAGGGTGTGGCTAATGTGGCAACAGCTACAGGCTAAATGTAAGGGATGGGGCTGGGCAAGCATGTGCCTGGGTTGAATCTGAGCTGAAAGAATGTTCACGTCCCCCCTCCTCAGAGGTGGGGCTGCCTGCCCAGAATAGAACCAAGCAAGTCGAAGCTGGAAGGGGCCTTCAAGATTATGGGAGCCAGCCCTGTTCTGTGACAGATGTGGAAGCTGAGACCCAGAGAGGGAGTACTGGCCCAAATCACACAGCTAGTGGGTGAGAGAAGAGAGAGCAGGAATGAGAGCCCAGGCAGTCACCGCACACCTGATCGTGTTTAACTCTTCAGCAAGGTGGGGATTATCGCTCCTTTGTAGAGATAAGAAATGGGGGACTTGGAAAAACTAAGTGGGCCCCAGGTTCCTGTGCTGAAAAGTGGTAGGGCCGGTTTTGAACTCAGATCTTTTTTAACGCCAAGAAACTTCCCTTCTACAGTTCCATAATATATGGCTAAGGAGTGGAGATTGAGGTGTAGGTAGTGCCATGTACTCAGTAGCACTAGAGACAGGGGAGGAGATGCCAGCTGAGAAATATCCCATCTTGAAGCTTCAGGAATCAGATCCTCCCTTCACAACCTCCCTGAAATGGCCCAAATACTGAAGTCCTTCCAGAATTCCCTTTTGAGCAGAGCACGTTGGCATATACCTATAATCCTAGTGACTCAGGAGGATCGCAATTTGAGGCAAGCCTCAGCAATTTAGCAAGACCCTTTCTCAAAAAATACGACTACTCCCAGTGGCTTGGGAGACTGAGACAGGGAGATCGCGAGTTCAAAGCCAACCTCAGCAAAAGTGAGGTGCCAAGAAACTCAGTGAGACCCTGTCTCTAAATAAAATACAAAATAGGGCTGGGGATGTGGCTCAGTGTTAAGTGCCCCTGAGTTCAATCCCTGGTACCCCCCCCCATGCTACTACTACTAATAACAATAATAATGTAGGGCTGGGGATGTAGCTCAGTGGCAAATCATCCCTGGGTTCAATCCTTTGTATTGCACTAAACAGATTCCCTTTTGAGAGTCTGGGTTGTGGAAGTTGGCTGGTAGCCCTTCCAGGATGTGAGGGTCTGGAGAGGTGAGAGAGACCTGAATCAGCAGGCTCCCTCAGATTTCCTACCTGCAAGAGACAGCAGTTCAGCTCCCAGCAGGGGAAGGGGTCCTAATGCTTGACTGCTGCATCCCAAAATCACACCTGGCTTCTCTGGAGACTCAGAAGGCGCATTCTCTCTGCCCTATTGAATGCGCCCTTTCAGCCCAGCTCCATACAGACTCTAGACCTTCATCCTGAAGCTCCTCTTTCCCAGCCTCCTTCCTTAGTCCAGCCTCACCTCTTCTTAACTTCCTACTAACTCCATTTCACTCATTCATTAATAAATACATTCACCAAAATGTATCAGGTACCTGTTACTATGTGTCAGTGCTCTGGGACCACTGGGACCCAGCAGAAAGCAGACTGCCCAAGCCAGGCATGGCAGTACATCCCTGTAATCCCAGTGACTTGGGAGGCTGAGACAGGAGAATAGCGAATCCAAGGGCAGCCTCGGTGACTTAGTGAGAACCTCAGCAACTTAGTGAGACCCTGTCTCAAAATAAAAAATAATAAAAAAGGGCTGGGGACATGACTCAGTGGGTAAGTAGTGGTTAAGTGCCCCTGAATTCAATCCCTGGTACAAAAAAAAAAAAAAAAAAAAAAAAAAAGCAAGCAAGCAGATTGCCCTTTTGGAGCTTGTCTGGGGAAATGGAGAATTAACCAACAAGATATGTAAATAAACTTATAATTACACACTGGTAGTATTATAAAGGATTTCCAGTGCTCTGTCAAGCTATGATAGTAAAATGCTGTATGTATGGGATGATTATTGAGACTTCAGAAGACAAAACTTATTAATACTAATAATTTCCCCAACAGTAGGGCTTGATGGTCCCCTCCGTTGTCATCATGCCCACACGCTGCCTGCAATGTGGGTTCCCAAACCTTCCCTTAAAGGGGAACCACCCAGTCTGTCTTGAATAGTCCAGCTCATCTTGGTGAAATAGGGGGGATCAGATGGTGGCTCCATAACAACAGTCCCCTCCACCACTCAGCATGGAGTGGGGACTGGCCTGGTCCAGAGCGGGTGAGGAGGCTGGGGAAGAGGGTGTTCGCCCAGGTAGCCGGTGGGGCTGAGGCTTGAGACTGGAAACACTTGGGAGCCAGGGCCAGGGGAGTCGCAGTGTGCCCAGGTAATGGATGTTTGAGCCTCTGGCGTTGTCACTCCAGGGAGAAATCATGCCGTCTCCTGCCTTCACAGGTCCTCCCATACTCAATCACACGGACACACATGCTGTCCCTCACCCTTTAGGGAAGGGCTGGACCAACCCCTGAACACAGTAAGAGCCCGCCAGTCTGGCCCTGCCAAGTATGGGGCGCAGACCTTGAGGTCAGAGAGCCTTAAGTTGGAGTCCGACTTCAGCCCCACCTCAGGCAAGGATCTCGGTATCCCTGAGCCTCCCTGTCCCTCTCTGCTCTTTGAGATCCTGTTAGCCAGCCATTGCCATGCATGGCAGTGAGGACCTGATGAACTCACAGAGGGAAAGCACTGGATACAGTACCTGGCCCATGGCTTGCCATTAATAAGCCACGGCTGTCACTCTGATTGTATAACACGATAATTAATATATAATGGTAATAAAAGAAACCTCACTCGTGCCCTCTGGGCTCCCACCTGGTTCCTGGAGCCTCTCTGGAAGGTCACTGCCACAGTCAATCTCCCCTGAGAGGGAGTTTCACAGGTCTGTGAAAATTGCCTGGGTTGCCCTCAAACCTCTTGAGGTCAAGACAGGAGTCTGGGAGACCCCCCATGTACTCTGCTGGGGAGAGGGACAATGTCTCCTGGCTTTGAACCCTAGGCCATCTGAGCATATGGCTGATGTCTGTCCCATCATATTGGACAGGGCCTGATCCAACTCTATAGTTTGCACAGGCTGGAGGTCTGGCTAAAGAGGTCTTGCCTTGCTGAGCCTTCCCAGCCAGAGTGGCAAAGTCACAGCCATCGCCATGGCGGCAAGCTCAGCTGCTGCAGGGCACAGAGCACACCTGGAACCCATTAGGCCGGGCCAGGAGCTTGTTCCCTCTTGGCATAAATAGAGTGAGTGGAGGGTTTGTTTTGACTACTTTAGATTGTGTAGATTTTAGGGCCTGAGAATTGGAAGCCCCCAATGTGCTGATGGACTAACAGACCAAGAGACAGAGGGCTGAGGCAGCAGGAAGAGCTGTCTTATTTCTAGTTCCTTGGCACCTTCTGTGCCTAGCTGGGCCTCTGATAATGATCATCACAGCCATTCGTCATGGAGTGCAACAGGCATGATGCTTATACATGCCCTATCTTCTCCTCAAACCCGAGGGACAGAGTCACTGACTTCCAGATGAGGAGGGGCAGTGACTTGCCCAAGGTCATTTGGTTTGTAAGTGGCAGGTCTGGATTTCATATCAGGCCTGTCTGACGCCAAGGCCAGTCAGGATCTTTCCAGGGACCACCAAAGCTGCAGGAGGAGTGGGGAGGGGAGGGAGCTCTAGGTGACTTTCAGGAACACAGGGCACACAGAGCTGCAGTTGCTCAGACCCTAACCCTGGCCCAGAGGAAGGGAGTCAGAACGTGTGCACTGGGCGCCTCTTAAGCCACCAGCTCCTGACCTCAACTGCCCCAGGCAGTTGTGGCCCCCAGGTCAGGGTCAGGTTGACCTTGTGGGGAGGGAGAGCTTGTGGGCCTGGGGCTGCTGCCAAGGCCTCATGAAATGAAAGGGAACCTTGTCCCATCCCACACAGGGCTCATTCTCTGAGCACTCTCAAGCCAGCCCAGCCCCAGTAGACCAAGGCCTGATCCCTCTGTGCCAGCTATTCATAGACTCAAGGAAGAGCATCTGCCACCAGGGGCAGGGCTTTTAGAAGTCCCCAAGCCCAGCCCCTAAAGTTCACAGTTGTAGAAACTGAGGACCAAGGAGGAGAGGAACTCTTAAGGCCACACAGTGAGTTAATGTCAGAGTAGAGACTCAAACCCTGTCCTTTGCTTGCCGGGCCTAAGCCTTTTTACCCAGGCTCCTGAGCCTCCCCTGAAACAGTCAGCCCTGCCCACCTCCCTCCCTCGTAGAGACATCCACAGCTGTGCTCCCTGACCCCCTCTACTCCCCCAGCAGACCCAGAAATAAATGCTTGTTGGATATTGTCTACTTTGAACTTTACAATCATCTCAGCTGTCCAACCCAGAGAGGACTGCTTTAGCAGGTAGTGAGCACCCCCCATCCCCAAGAGAGGTCAAGCAGAGTCTAGATGCCTGCCTGTCACAGAGATTGCAGAGGGGCTTTCGCCTGTGGGTGGGAAGTGGGCACCCTGCTGTCTGAGACATTCCCAGCTGACAAGGCTATTTGTCCCCTGGCACTGGGCAACCTAAGTCAAGGTAGCAAGCAGAAGGCCCAGAGGGCAAAGTGCCATCACAGCATGCCTGTACTGACCCTCTCCCTGAGGGGCTGCCATCTGTGGACAAGACAAATATAGAAAGTTACTGTTTGGAAAACCATCCACCATCCTCTCTCCTCTCACATGCCCTTCACCCCCAAAAACCTATACCTTCAAACCCCAGCAGTTCTGTCCTGCACAAGGGCCACCCAGCAAGGTCCAGGTTCATAGTCCTCTGATTCAGTTGTCACCTACATTCTGGGGCACAGACCCTTGTGATTGCATTTGGACAGGAAATCCTTGAGGTAGGCAAGGCTTCCTAGGAAAGAGCCTATTTGAGGTTTCAAAGAAAATCAGACCAGCCCCCTCCAGATTCTCCTGGGCTGATCCTAGACATGGTCCAGCTCAGGCGATTTCTTCAGACTCAAAGACTAGGGATCTGGATTGGCTTGGGCCAATGCCCCCTCACCCCAAATCACTCACACATAAACCCTAGGGATTTCCCACCAAGAAAGAATCCTGAGATCTGGAGAAGATGAATCTATTGTGAGGAGGGAAGCTTAGGGCAGGAGATGGGCTGGACAAAGCCATTTTCCTAGAAACTACGAATATAATGAAGTTGCAAAAAACATTATTATCCAGGAAATAAACATGCTGCTGCTCTTCAGCATCCTCTCAGGAAAACAACATATATCTCAAAAGTGGGCCCTTTTTTGCCAGGCGAGGTGTCTCACGCCTGTAATCCCAACGGCTTGGGAGGCTGAGGCAATGGCAAGGTGCTAAGCAACTCAATGAGATCATGTAAATAAAATATAAAATAGGGCTGGGGATGTGGTTCAGTGGCCAGATGTCCTTGAATTCAATCCCCAGTATCCTTCCCCCCAAAGCAGGCCCTTCTTCCTGATGGAATAGCTCAGTGTGCCCTAGAGGGGGTCTATCTGGTGGGAAGTAGGTGAGGCATGGGCTTCATCAGGAGGACACAGGAGAGCAGTGCAAGGTGGTGCAGGGTCAACAGCTACAAGAATTTGGATGGGATGGAGTGAGGGACAGGAGTGGGAACTAGAGAGAAGGATCTACGGTAGAAGCACCAAAAAAAATGACCAAGCTGGACCCTTGCAGGAACAAGGCCCATGGCTGGCAAGACTCATGCTAGGACAACAGCCGCCGCTAGTGTTCAAGTGCATATCATTGGCCTGTCTGCGCCAGCTGCATCTACCTCCACAGTCCAGACCTTGGTAGTGGTCAGCAAAGCTCCAACCAAAGTTCATGTGTCTGAGTGGGACAGTGGCCAAGTGGGTCAACAGTGCAGAGAGACATGAGCTATGGCAGGAGGGACGTGTGGGAGGAGGAGAAGCACAGCCTTCTCCAGAGTCGTGGAAACACTGAGGGAGTAGGCTGTGAGGGTGTACCATGTCACTGACTTGGGAGCAGAAGTCACTCCATTTGTATTAATACTTGAGTGTTAAAGGAAAGAGGTGACCCTTGGGAGACTGAGAACACCCCAGAAGTGGACACAGCAAAAACCACAGTCTTCTACTAAGAATGAGTGGCCCTGGGCACTTTGCATATAATATACACTGGCATGATAGCCCTAGCAGGGAGGCAGTAGACACCCATTGTACAGATACAAACTCAGGATCTGAGAGGGTATGTGACCCATCCAAAGCCATAGTTATTAAATGTGGGAGCCTTGACTCTTAACTGCTATCCCATCAGCTCCGGAGCAAAGTTTCCTTGGCCAGGCACTGAGAAGGGTCTCAGTTAGTGTCAGAGGACAGGAGCATGAGATCAGGCCTCTGTAAGCATTCTCCAGCTTGGTCACCTCCATGGCACACTCTCTCACTTCTGAGGAGACTGAGGCCTGAAGAGGTGAAATAACTACTCTGAAGTCACACAGTTCCTTGGCAGTTGAGCCAGGCCAGAATTCAGGGCAATAAAACTGTTCTGAATTGCAGAGTGGTGGGGCCCCTCCCCATCAATCTGTCACAGTCACCCCAGTTCCTCTGGTAGTTGTGAAGTTGTTTTCTCAGACCCTCCCCCACCCCACACACCTGTTGTTTTGGGGGGCTGGAAGCAGAGTCCTCTGAGCAGGATGCTGGCCCTTGGTCCTCCCCCACAGCCCATGATGGTCGGTTCCCCCTCCCCTGCTCTGGCCCCCAAGGGACCCCCGGTCTCTGGTTTTCGTCAGGCCTGAGACGCTGGTGGGATTGATTTATGAGAGTAGCCCTCCCCACAGCTTGCCCTGAGCCCTGGGTCCTCCTCCCCCTTTCCTCCTCTTCCTCCCCAACTCCTCCCCTGCCTGACTGCCTGCTCAGTTTTCCACAGAGTCAGGATTTCCCTGGGGCTGGGGGGCTCCAAGCCAAGAACAACACAGGACCGGTTCCCCTGCCTCTCCTGTCCCTCTCCAGCTCACTCACCCGCCCCAACAGCCCCCCCTCAGTTAAGAGGAGGGGTTGAGAGGAGATGTCCAGCCCGATCCCCCCAAAAGTCCAGAAGCAAGGTTCCTCCCACCAGGAGCCCAGCCGACCACCCCTCATTCCCTGAGCTGGGCCTTCATCCAGGGCTCTGCTGGGAGGTATGCAGAGGACTTGGGAAGTCCACTCTGGGGTCAGGGGAGGACAGAGAATCCTGAGAGCTCACTGATGTGGGTGGGGGACACTGAGAGTAGTGACCAAGAGTGAGATCCACTTTCTGAGGGGGTGGGTCAGAGAAGCCCCTGGAGATCCATAGGGAAGGGAAAGAAGAGAGGATTCCAGAAGCCTATACTAGGGTGGGAACTATAGAGACCCTCACACTGGAGGTAGTGGGGAGAAGTTCTCCTCGGGATGGTTAATGGGCTCAGGGAAGAGTGAGGAAGAGGTCCCATTCCATCTCTGTCCCCTCTCCTTGGCAGGGACAGGAAGTAGGAATGCTCACGTAGAACAAAGGCAGATCCCTACTCGATGGAGGAGTATTTGAGGAGCAGTTGCCAGACAGACCCTTGGGCTGGGATCAGAGGAGGGGGTGGTTCAGGCTGGACAAGGTCCATCAGGGCTTCAGTCTGAGTTTTACTTTGACCCAGCTGTGAGACTTAGTTTTGGCCTTTGAGTCTAGAAGAGAAGGAATGGGGCTGGGGTGGCCCAGGAACACCACTTCCTTCCTGAGAAGAGGCCCAAACATCCAGACCACTATGGGCAAACGGACATCACTTCTCCCTAAAGGACAGCACTTCTCCCTAGAAAGAGCTCCCTGAGGCTCCGGGGCAGCCAGCTCCACAGGAAGCTCACACCAAAGGAATAGCCTTCTGTCCTGTGCCTCCCCGCCTCTGGGTCTGCCCCCAGCTGCCTCCCCGCCCCTCATCACACAGGCCTTCATCCCTCTCAGGCATGAACCCGAGTGACCCCTCCAAGGTTGCCTCTCACACAGCAGCTCCTTTGATGGGATCTAAAGGCCTGGGTTTTCCTCCATGTTGCTCCTGCCTGGGCCCTGCAGTGAATCCCGCATGGCTTACCCCTCCCCCATTTCTGATCTATGTCTGTCCCCAGTTCTGACTGGAGAGGAGAGACATTCTCTAGACGGTCCTGGGCAGCTTTGCCCTGTTGGAGGCCCGCAGACACCTTCCCAGTTAGGTCAAGAGATGAGAAGCCATTATTTAAGGCATATCCAGAAACCTCAGAGAGTGACTCCTCCCCTTCTACCTCTCCAGCCAAGTTCATCCTTGGACCCTTGGCTTAGCCCAGAGCCTGAGACTTAGAAGGGAAATTTGAATGAATTCTTGGTAAGATGGAGATCTTTCAGGGACAGACATAGAGCAAGAATAGGACAAGGACAAAGATGTGACAGGGTCACAGCCCTAGAAGGTGTCAGTGTTAAACTAGGTCCCTTCCCCCCAGAACAGGCCAGATGGGTGGCTCTGGCACCTGGCATCTCCCTCCTCATTTATGGCAAGCAGCCTACAGGGTGGCTAGAAAGGGGAACAGGGATGGTTGTCCCTTTTACCCATCAACAGCCCAAGCCTGGGCTCCTTGGGGGGGGGGGAGGCCCACATTGGAGTCCTGTCAACCCCTCCCCCGATCAGCCAGGGCTCAACCTCCTCCACTCCCCTGTACACCAGCCCCAGGCCAAATCTGGCCAATTTGTTCTGAGACAGGGTTCTGGTTTCATAGCCTCATTTGAATGATTTCCAACCAGAATTCCTGCCTCCTCCTCTGTGCAGCTCTGCCCTCCCCTCCCCCCAGCCTCCCTCCTGTCTTGGCCAAAGCTGGTGTGGAAGGAAAAGGAGTAACCCCCACACACAACTGAAATGACACCGGCTGCCCCCTTCTTCCCCTGGGCACTTCAGGCCTCCACACTGCTCTCCTCAGGCAGCCCCCAAAGAGGTCCCTTGAGCTGGCCTCTGAGCTCTGTCTGAGAATGTGGAAGCTTGGGCTCTGCTAGCTGTCCCCTCTTTTTGCCTCAGTCACACTACCTGTGCCAGCAGCAGATGATGTTCTAGAGCTGAGCCCAGCTCAGAGCTGTGTCCACAGTACAGCTTAGCTGACAAAACAGAGCTGATCTTACTGGAAGTCATTCTGTTAACACATTCTCTATCCCCCAGGAGGCAAAAAAAAAAAAAAGCTCTTTCAGATACCTTAGGAAGGGGATCAAGAGGAAGCTGCCCTTAGGCACAGCCAGACTTGTGAAAAAAAATTACAGGCAGCCCCCAGGGCACAGTTTCATGCTTCCTAACACTTCTTAGGACAGACAGACCTAGCAGAATTCCCCATTCCCCCACCTCTTTCCGGATACCACATCTTGACCCAGAGTCAGACCCCCACAGGGTAGGAGGTGTCTCTTCTCCAGGCCCTTTGCCCAAAAGGCAAAAAAAAAAAAAAGTCTCCCTTTGTTTACAAAAGAAGAGCAGGAAGCCTAGAGATATTTAGCAAATTGTCTAAGATCACACAGCCTGATAAAAGCAGGGACCACGAACCTGTGTGCCCACGGCAGGACTGGGTTAGTGAGGAGGGCACTCCTCAGCCCAGGAGGCCTGGCCCTCCTCCCTCCTAGGGGCTGCTGAGCAACCATCTGCGAAAACCTCCCCTGGGAGGTGATCCCAGAGACGGGCCAACAATCTGTTCTACTGTTCAGGTGTGTCATTTCCTGAGCCCTCAGGTGGGGGCTGGGTGGGTATGGCCCTGTTGGCCTGTTTCAGCATCTTCCTTTCGCACATGCAGAGCTGCGGCTGCTGGCCCAGAGCTACACGTGGGGCAGGAGCCCTGGGGCTGAATCAAGCCCAACAGTACCCCAGTCTTCCCCAGGTGGTGTGGACTTCTTTCCTTCTCTTGCAGGCCCTTGTGGGGTCCCTGTCTTTAAGACACCCTCCCTAAGTGACTACTCTAGCTAGGATCAGACACCCTAGGTTCAAATCCATTTCTATTCTTATCAGAAATGTGATCTTACCCAAGTTACTTCTCTGAACTTCATTTTCCTTATCCGTAAAATGGGATAATAAAGCCATCCTTGCAGGGTTGCTAGGGGGACGACCCTATCTAAGAAGTCCAGTGTAAGAGGCGGTCATTCACTTCATCTAGTTCAAGGCCAGTACAAGCCCAGTTGAAGAGAAGAAAGTGCCCCCAGCTGAATCAAAAGTCCAGCTATTCAATACTGCAGATATCTGAGACTCAAGGCAAGCTTCCCCACCTCTGTTCCTGTAACTGAAAACATGTCAACATGGTGGAGATAAAATTGGACAAGAGAGGTGAAAGCAAACATCAGGGGAGAAAAAAGGTACAAATCCCAGCTTCTAGTTTCCTTTAGTCCGAGTGGGTCTAGCTGCGGGGGAAGCCAGTTCCTGAGAGGAGGAGGAGCCCTCTCCTTTCGTCTTCTTTCCTCTTAGGGCCATTCTGGGGTCTTCATGACTCATTCCCCACAACAAGCAGCTCCTTTTTGTTTAGCACAGAGCTGGGTGCCCTGCCTACTGGCGCCTGGCCCAGAGAGGGAGGGTCAGTTGGCTAGGGGGAGGGCTCCAAAGCTAGCTCCCACCCCATCTGCACCCTGATGCTACTTCCTCCTGCTCAGGTCTTGGGAAATCTCCAAGGACCTGAACCTGTGGGGACAGGAAGCAGGAGGGAGCTTCTCAAGAAGGGTTCCACAAGGCTGTGTTGGTGCCCAGAGGCTGTAGAGGCTCTACACCCATGATGTCATCAGCCACCCCACCAAACCCACACTTCTTTCTACACAGACACAGAGCAGAGTTTCCTTACTTTATTCTCCCCCAATGAAATCTACATATTTTATTATTTCTAGAAAGCATTTATGTTTTCTTTGCATCTTCTTGTTTCATTCTCTCAGTGACCATGAAGGTAGTTATTATTAGTTCATTTTACAGGTGAGGAAAGTCAGAAAGGCTGAGTGAATTGCCAAGGTCACATAGCCCCTGCGTAGCAGCTGAACTAAGGACCTGCAATGGGATTGATCAGACTCAGGGCTGGGGGTTGTCACTACCTCTATTCCAGGTTTCTAACTCAGCAAGGCCTCATTTCTATCAGCCTGTCTGAATGCTACTTCCTGAAACCCCCATCTGTATGGGAATAGATACAGCTTTCCTGCCAGCCCAACAAAATACCCTTCCTTGACTTACCACTGTGCTCCTACCTCTTTCTGGGGTGCCTATTAGTTTTCCACTCCAATTCTGGCATCTGCTTAGGTCCTGAGGGTCCAGGATTAGGACTATCAAAGGGACTACAACAAGGGACAGGGGCAGGAGCCCCCAAAATCACCGCTTGCTTTTTTTCTAGACTGGTTGTTTGAAAGTATTTTTCTTGTACATCAAGGCAGAAGAGCAAGAAAGGAATCAGAATGGCCAGAAACCATCCTAGGATATCTCTGTACAGGAGGAATAAGGACAAAGCTTTGATGCCTGGCTATGGGAGGGGCTAGGAGAGGGCAGGGCAGTCTATGGAACAATGTGGAAGAAATGTCTAAGAAAACGCATAGAAATACCTAGGGAAAGGGCAGGGACTCTAATTTGTGACTTTTCTTATTTTTTTATGGATCTAAATATAGAAATCCATTCCTTAATTCATCCAAGGACCTCAATATCCATTCATCCATTCATCCACATATCCACTCATCCATCCACTTACTTATCCATTCATCCATCTAATCATTCATTCATCTAGTCATCCTGCCATCTAATCACCCAATTATCTATCCATTCATTCATCCTTTTATTCATATACCCATTGTCTATCCATCCACCATCCTACCATTCAGCCATCTTTCCATCCATTCATCTATCCAGGTACCCACTCATTCATTCATTTGTCCACTTGTTCATTTATCTATCTTCTCATTTATGCTTGTGTAGTCATTCGTCTTTCCATTCCTTCATCCATCCTTCTATTCTCCATCCATTCATCTATTCTTCTATTTATTCGTGTATCCCTCCCTCCTTCCCTTCATTCATCCATCCCATGGAATCCACCCATGAAATACCTCATCCCTACACCTGCTTGCTTATATTTTCATTCATCCTACCACTCATCCATCCACCCATTCATTTACTTATCTCTTTTCTATTCATTCACCTACATGTCATCCATTCATCCCACCATTCATATACTATCTCCTCACATCCATCAACTTATTCATCTATTAGCTCATTTATATTAAGTGAAATCCTGAAGTTCTTAGCACAGTGTCTGGCACTTTAAGTATTCAATGATGATAATTGTAGTTCTTATGGCAAGATTTCATGTGAGAAGGAGAATCATGTGGGAGTACAAAGCATCAGCTCTGGAGCTAGACTACCTGGATTCAGATATTGGCTCTGCCATTTGCTAGTTCTGTGACTTGAACAAATTACTTAACTTCTCTTAGCTGAACTTTCCTATCTGTAAAATGGAAGTAGTAAGACTACCGACCTCACAAGTTGTTCTGAAGGGTAGATGAACCACTACATGCAAACATTTAGAATGATGCCTGGCACCTAGTAAGCACCCAACACCTTATTATTATCATCCATCCCTCCATCCGACAGCCATTTATAAGCTCCTGTCTTCAGATCCTAGCACATTTTCCTGGGGAAGAGGGCTTATAAAGACATGGGACCTCCTTCAAGAAGTGTCCATCAAGACAGAGGAGACATACAGGAACATTTACCATAGAGAGGTGTAAATAATGCCTGTAGGGATGATCAGGAGGCATTAGGCCTACCTCAGCCTCTAGCTACTCTTCTCTCTGCAACTCTCCTGAGCAATCCTGCCCACTGTTTGAATTTCTTCCCTGGCCCCCATACTATGCCTGCTGTCCCCAACTTGGACACCATGCCTGAGCTCCAGATCCACATATGCTTCTTGGGCATCTCTCCTTGGCAGCTTCAGACTGGACTCATTGTTCCTCTTCACACATACTCTTCCTTCTAGACTTTCTGTGTCCACAAATGGTGTCAAAGTACACCCAAGTGCCATTCCCCAGGCTTAGACATCTATCATCTCTCTCCTCCTACACTTCTGTCACTCAGCAGGAGTTGCTCCTTACCTTTGCAAGTGTCACACATGTCACCTCTGAAGCACCTCCTCCTCACCCCACCTTATTACCCTTTACCAAGGCTGTGGCATCTCCCTCTGCCTTCCTGCCACCATCTCTACATCTGCTGTCGCATCACACTCCGCTTCCCAAAACACTGTTCTTAGGATGCCACTCTCCTCAAAATCCATCAGTAACACCTGGAATATTCCTACACCACCCTGTTGCTTGTCCTTTTCCTCCACTGGCTGGGTGAGGTAGTGCATGCCTATAATCCCAGTGGCAGGAAGATTGTGAGTTCAAAGCCAGCCTTAGCAACTTAGCGAGTCCCCAAGCAACTCAGGGAGATCTTGTCTCTAAATAAAATATTAAAAGGGCCTGGGGATGTGGCTCAGTGATAAAGCACCCCTGGGTTCAATCCCCATTCCAAAAAAAGAAAAAAAAGTAAGTAGAGGGGGCCCATCAGGGTTGCAGGGTTGTATACACCTGTGATCCAAGCAACTCAGAAAGCTGAGGCAGGAGATCACAAGTTCAAGGCCAGACTCAGTAATTTAGTGAGACCCTCAGCAACTGAGCAAGACCCTGCCTCAAAATTTTAAAAAATAAACTAAAAAGGGCTGGGGATGTAGCTCAGTAGTAAAGCACCACTGGGTTCAACTCTCAGTAGCTGCCACCCCATCCCCAGCCCTGCCAAAAAATAAAAATAAAAATGGTAAATGAAGAGGATGTTTGGAGAGCAGTGGCTGGGGGTGGTGCTGGGGTGGCTGTCAGGGAAGGAGTGGTAAGGTGTGTGGGAAGTGGTGATTTGGGGAAAGCCAGCTCCAGTACCCCCCACATTCCCACTGACATGCCCTTTCTTGGTCCCCTTGGTCAAGGACCACCTCTCTTATCTGCCCCAAATTCATCCCCCACCCCCAAGGGAGAAGGGTTCAGGAAGAGCTGTATCCTGCCTCTCTCTTTCTTTGTCAGGCCAGGGCAAAGTAGAAAAGGGGGTCTTCCTCAGCCCCCAGCAGTCAGGGGTAGGGCAGCCACCTCTGAACTGATGTCACAGCATGCTTCCAAACAGATCCTGAGTCTGTTTTCATTCCTGCTTCATGAGATGGGAATAATTAATGAGAAACAGAGAAAGGCAGGGAAGGGAAGTGGAGGGTGAGAGCCTGACTGCCCTGGGCACCCATTCCCAAGTCAGAATCTTGTGCAGTTCCTGAGCTACACTCCTGACAAGTGCCTTTAGCACCTGCCTTCCCAGCTCCTCTCCCCTCTCTCGCCTCCCCTCCTCTTCTCTTCTCTTCTTTCTCTCTCTTCTCTTCTCTTCTCTCTCTCTCTCTCTCTCTCTCTCTCTCTCTCCTTTTTGAAAGAGGAAAGCTGAGGCAGCCCTTGAACATGTGTGCAGAGCCCACTCCTGCAGGTGGGCATCATTCTGAAGTGGCCTAGGAAGGAAGAGCCTGGGTGTGCCATTCTGATGTAGCACTTCTGGGTTCCCCTGAACCCCATTCCAGGTTATCTTGATATAGTGGGAAGGACACAGAGCTGTGGCTAGGTAAGGCTGAATTTGAATTTGAGTTTTGCCAGAAGCTGCTTCTTTAACCTTAGCAAGGCATTTATCCTCTGAGTGCTTCTACAGGAAGGGGAATTCAAAGCATCATGTACTCAGAAACCCTATGGACAAATGTGCCATGAAGCAGGGACGAAGAAGACAGGGTGCTATCAAAGCAGTAACATAGAGATTGCCCAAAGAACTCTCTGGAATTGAAGAACTGCTAGAACTAGATGACCAAGACTGGTGCTCAGGGATATAAGACATGCTGGGGATGAATTACAGGGAAGGGCCATGTTCCTTCCTTATCCTTATGGTATGTGGACACCTTGCCTGCCCTGCTCTCCTGTTCCCTGGGCCTTATGCATATTACTCTTGCTCCTCTTTTGCTAACTCTAACATAAACTCCAAGGCTTAATCCAAGAGCCACCTTCTCAGGCAGCTTTAATTGACAGTATTCCCAACCTAAGTTCTTACCTTATAGCACCTGTATTAGTTTTTATAATCCATGTCCCATCTGAGCTGTGCACCTCATACACCTCCAGGTGTGTGGTGTAGCCGGCTCATCCCCTTGTCTTCAGATCCTTACACTGGAGCTGGTTTTCAGACGGGCCCAATGAAGATGTGTTGAATAAATGAATGAGTGAGGGAGTGAAGGAAGCTATGCGCAGGGTCCGACACCAAAAGGGGTCTTGATAGTAATGGGGGCCTCAGCTCCCTCTGCTGGGCATCAGATAACTGGTTACAGAGCCCCCATCCCTATTCAAGACTAGTTCATGTCCCACAGGACTCAACTTTTTAGCTGTAGCATTTACTTTGACTTGTAATTATATTTAAGTCATTGTATAATGATTTGAATCACATCCCTGTCCCCTGTTAGACTTTAAGCTCTTGTAAGCATCAGCTCATCTTGCTCATCACAGTATTCCTAGTGCCCAGGACAGTGTCTAGCACATAGTAGAAGTCTGGTAAATATCTCTTCAGAGATGAGTGAATATTCCTTCAGCAACTTGCCCTTAATGAGCTTGAGAATTCTCATTGCCTTCAAACCACCCAGACCCCAGCAGCCCTATCCTAGGAATTGGGCTAAGCCGGCATCAAAATGTCCAGCATCCCCATGGGGGGGACATATTTCTTTGCTCTTTTTGTTTCCTCCCCCTCTTCCCTTTCAGAGGGAGCCCCTGACCTCTCCCTTTCAGAGGCCTGAATGGGGTTGGTAGATTCCTCTGAGTGCCTTGGTTTATTTGGTTCCTAATACATGCCAAGCTCTTCAGCATTTTCCTATCTGTTTCTATATTTTGTTTAAAGTTCATGCTAATAAAAAAATAGCTGACATTTTTAAGCACTGACTACCATCTGGGCATATGCTTTACATGTATTAACTGATTTAACACTGGTAACAGTGTCATGAGATAGAAATGATTACTATACCTTTTTATAGATGAAGGCACTGAGACAGAGGGGTCAACCTGCAAGGTCATAGATTAGAAAGAATAGAGCTGGGCTTTGAACCCAGGTCTGTCTGTGCTCTAAATCTGCAAACCTTCCTACAGCATTACCCCAGCTGCCCCAGATCTCCCTGGTTCTAATCCAGGGTCTGGCTACCCAGGTTTAGATCTCAGGTGGAGTGAGGGAAGGGCGGCAGAGGAGCAGCTCCCCCTTAACACCCTCCTCTCACCCACTGGCTTCCCTTTTTAAGCATTAACTTAGGAGATTTAATTTTCTGCCCCCAGAGCATGTAATTAACCAAGACTAGACAGACAAAAAAACCTCATTCCCTTTCACCCTTATCTGCTGTCAGGAAAGCCAGACCTTTCTGGGGTGCTCTGCTCTCTTTCTTCTTCCTGGGTTATAGAGTTAGGAGATGGCTTTTCTCCTTCCTTCTTTGCATCCTTTCTCCCATCTTTTCTCTGTCACAGGAAATTCTCAGGATACATGGATTGGGAGGTGGGACGGAGGGGGTGATGGAGTGATTGAGGACAGTGAGCCTGAGTAAGAGAGGTGGTCCTGGGCTCGTTGATTAAGTGTATGTGCCCCTGGCTGCTGATTCCGGGTAAGTGGCAGGAGAGGGGTGCGCATGAAAGGGCAGACGACTGCACACACGAAGGAGATACATGGCGTGCCTACAGGACACAAATCCACAGAGCACCTATACACCCTGGGGTCTGGGCTCAAGATGTCCCTCGAGATCTTCAGCCTGGGGAGCACGAACCAGACTTCTCCCTCCTGGGCACCCTCCTCAGATGACGCTCAACGACCACGATCGCGCCCTCCCTGCGGACCCAGTAGGGGGCGATGTCACACCTCTGCCCGTAGAGACCCTCACCCCAGCATCTCCGCGCTTGGCACCCAGATTCTCGCTATATGGTCCGAGTAATGAGATAGGACGGTGATGGAGTCACTCTAGGAGAATGGGCCACGGATCCTTCACCTAGCCCTGAGTCTCAGGAGTGGGATTGGATAGGAGCAGGAGCTGGGCGCACCCTCTCCCCTTTATCTGAGTCCTTAGCTGGAAATGCACAGCGGGGTGTGCCGGACGCCATTCAGCTCCTTGTCCCCTCCCCAGGCAGCCGCAAACACCTCGAGCTGTTGACAGCTCCGGCGCCTGGGCCCAAGGGCGACCTCCGGCCCTGCATGTCCCCTACTGGGAGAAGGAGGAGGCCTCCGCGGAAGGGTTCCTGCCCATCCCCCCTCCCGGAGCCTGGGGGATGCCGAGCCACTGGGCTCCTCCCCCGGGCCGGCCACTGCCTCGCAGCGCTGGGCTCCGTGGGGGGAATGCTAAGGAGGCGGCGGCGAGAGCGCGCGGCAGGGTTGCCTAGGGGCGGGGGCGGCCGGGCAAGCCCTCGCCACCAGTCACCCGGCTGACGCGTCTCCCGTGGCAGGACAGAACCCGCAACGTCGCGACGCCGCGAGGCCTCATTGGCTTGGTCTCTTGCACCCGAAAGGGCGATCGTGTGTTTCGAGGTTTAGGGCTCCGCCACCCTAATTAGAATCTCCCCAGGAAGCTCTGTCTGGAAGCGACCGGGGAGATGGGCGGGGCCGCCACAGTGAACCTCCCGCCTAAGTGGCACAGCGTGTGTCTATGCCTCTAAGACTACCACGTCCCGCCCAGCGACACTCCAATTTAGGATATGCAGGTATCTCGGAAACCTAAACCTTTCCACGCCCACCAAGACATACAGTCCAAGGGCTCCTCCCGACACCGAGATGACTGCAGCTGCCTCCCCTTCTTTTGTTAGTTGGTCCAAGGGGCCGGTGGCCGCCCCCACGCTTTCTCCTTTTGGCTTCCCGAGACTGTTTTCCTAACCCTCTTCCTGGCTTCTGTTATTTATCCCTGAACCTTTCAAGTGAGCAGGCAGCCTCGGTGGGAATCCCAGCCTCCGCCTCACTTACTGGCTCAGGACTTCTGACAAGTTACTTAACCTCTCCCTTTCCTCTTCTGTAAAAAGGAGACAAAAATACTTCCTTCCCAGGCTGGATCGTTGTGAGATTAAACAAGATCCGGGTATAATTGGGGCATTTAGCCCTGTGCCTGGGCATAGTCAGTGCTCCATGAAGAATAGCCAGGTTTCTTGTTTTCCACCTGTGAATGTCAGTGGCTCACTCCCCTTTGTTCTTGGCCAGTGACCCTGGGAATTGATCAACACACCCCCCTTCTGGCCACTCCTTCAGCCACAATGGGTGTGAGAGGAATCTGTAAAACACCATCTAGACTTAGGTGTCTGCCCCACCCAAGGAAGGCCGGGGCCTTAGAAGGTGCAGCTCTGGAGGAGTTTGCCCTCCAGGCCTCTGCACCACTTCTGAGAAGTCAGCTAGATGATCAAAACAATGAGGCAAAAGAAACTGGGCTTGGAAAGGCCTGGATCTGGTCTCCCCAAGACTGGGGGAATGGTGAAGGGATTAGAAGCCAGGGATTTGGAACTGGAGGGAATTAAGGAATCTTGCTTTGGGAGAAGGAATGAAAAGGGGCAAGAGAATCATCTTATTGCCTTTATTCCGCTGTTGGCCCAGTTGGCCCCCCTGCGGGGCACACGGCCAAGCTTTGCACACTCATCCATATTCTCTGTGCAGGCCAGTGCGTGCACACACACACACACACACACACACACATCCCATCTCTGGCTCTGAGAGTCAGTCTCTGGGGGGCAAGGGGCTGATCCTCTGCCTGCCCCTGCCTGCCCTTTTATGACAGCACCAAGGGCGGGGGTGGGGGCAGGGCCCTCAGCCCCCAGAACAAGTCCCTGTGCAAACTGGAGGTGCCAGCTGGCTTTAGGATGGGTGTCACATTTCCCCATTCCTGGAGTCCCTTCCTCCAGTTCCTGAGGGAGGGACTATTCTCTGCCTACCTGGGGGGCCAGACCCTGCCAGGGCTGGGCCCTGTGGAACCCAGTCTTACCCCCCCACCTGACCCTGCCAGGACCTCCAGCCTGAAGAATAGCCAAGTCTGAGGTTGTGGGGATCCCCCACTGGAGAGCAGGAAGGCCTGGGCCCAGAGGCATCTGGGGAGGGGTCATCACCCCCTCTCCTAATCCATCTTCAATATGAAGAGGTTTGGGGCACACTTCCTGGGGAGGGAGCACAGGCCTGGAGAAGTCCTAGCTTGGGCCTTCCCCAAACTTCCATCTTCTGGGCCACAGCCTAAGGCCAGGCATCCAAAAGTCCAAAAGTCCAGCTGACCAGTTGGAGTCCCTGCGCAGTCCTGGGGGGGGGCACCCCCAGTAGGAGCTGGGTGTCAGACCTGCACAGGCAGTGTCTGGTTCATCTGCAGCCGCATGTCCTGAATACTGCTGAGAATCTTCTTCTGGTGGCCAGCCAGGGTGACCCCAATCCGGAGCAGATCTCTGCAGATGGAGTATGGGCAAGGTCAGTCCCTTCCCTCTTGCCTGCCACCCTGGGCCCAACCCAGAGCCCTCTGCCTTGCCCCTCCAAATCAGAGGTGCACTTACTCTGCAGTCATCTGGGCCACCAGGTCAAAGGATGCAAACCCCGCACTGACGAAGCTCTCCTTGTAGCGCCCCATCTTGATGGCATCCAACCAGTCACCGACTGTTGTGAAGGTTGTGTAATCTGGGACTGTGCGGTCCAGGAGGGGCTGTGACATGCTGTGGGAGAAGAGAGTGACCTGGTGAGTCCTGAGAGCAGGAGATGCAAGGATAGGACACCTGGCTTGAGGAGAGTGGAGGTACTGACCCAGACTGGGCACTGGCGATGACCTTGAGGCTGGCAGCATTGCGAATGAGTTTGTCCAGGGTGTTGACGATCTGGGAGAATTTGGGCCTGAGGTTCCGGTCCCGCACCCAGCAGTCCAGCATAAGCTGGTGCAGTGCTGTGGGGCAGTCCATGGGTGGTGGCAGCCGATAATCCTGCTCCACAGCATTGATGACCTGGGCCAAGGGCAGGGAAACCCAGAGTAAGCCACCACTCCACTCCCCAGTCAGCTCCCACCCATCTGACCACTCTGGCTTGTCCCCCACTCACATCCTGGTTGCTCATGTCCCAGTAGGGTCGTTCTCCATAGCTCATGACCTCCCACATGACAATTCCGTAGCTCCAGACATCACTAGCAGAAGTGAACTTCCGATAGGCTATTGCCTCTGGGGCAGTCCAGCGGATGGGGATCTTCCCGCCCTGGTGAGGGGGGCACACGCCCTTCACCCTGTGACTCGAGGCTGCCCCCCAGCCTTGAGCCCTTGCCTGGTTGACCCCACCCCCAGATTCCCTCCCAGCTGCTTCCTGTACCAGGGAGCTGGTGTAGGTGGGATCAGAAGGGTCATCCTCCAGGAAGCGAGAGAGGCCAAAGTCTGAGACTTTGCAGACCAGGTTGCTGTTGACAAGGATGTTGCGGGCAGCCAGGTCTCGGTGCACGTAGTTCATCTCAGACAGATACTTCATGCCAGCAGCAATGCCCCGCAACATGCCTACCAGCTGGATGACTGTGAACTGTCCATCGTTGAGCTGGGGACAACAAGCAGGCTCAGTGGGCCTGTGGTTCTCTCCTGGCCCATGGCCGGCCTGCCTGGTCACCTGCCCTCTCTAAGTCCTCAGAGATCATACTTCATCTAACCTGCACACATGTCCAGAATGTACTGACTGTACATAGTACTGAGCAGCTTGATACAAGATGTATCAAGCATCTTGTACACAATAACTCATTTAATCCTCATGAGGACCCAGAAGCTTTTACCCTTCCCATTTTATAACCAAGGCAACTGAGAGGCAGAAAGATCGAGTAACTTGTCTCAGGTCACACAAGCAGTCAAGGGCAGAGTCAGGATATGACCTCCAATTGTTCTGGCTTGGAAGGCCTGGCTATTTCCCTACACCATGCCACCTCAATAAATTTTTGTAGACTTTGAATAGGGTCTCTCTGACTTGTGGGAGGTGGCAGTTGGCCTGATCTAGTTCTCTGGAGGGGTAAAGGAGAGGGGCTGGGGTTGGCTCTTACCCGGAGGAAGGAGTCCAGTGCACAGTTCTCCATGAACTCAGTGAGGATCATGACAGGCCGACTTTTGGTGACTACACCCTCCAGCCGGATTATGTTGGGATGGTCGAACTGGCCCATGATAGAGGCCTCACTTAGGAAGTCCCGCCGCTGCCTCTCAGTGTAGCCCACCTTCAGTGTCTTGATGGCCACAAACACCTCCCGGCGGCCAGGCTGTTTCAGCCGACCCCGGCACACTTCCCCAAACTCCCCTGCAAGACACAGGGTGCAGGCCATAAGCTACTTCTGGAATCATCCCAGGAATGACCCAGCCTCTTCAGTCTCTCATCTACACTCCGCCTCAGAGAACTCACCAGCTCCAATCACCTCTTCGATTTTGACGCAGGACACATCAATCTCTTTGGCAAACTCCCGCACAGCCTCATTGGGGTCTTCGTAGGTAAAAGGGTCAATATAAACCTTCATTCCAGGAGCAACTGGAGGGGGAAGAGGGGGGTGTGAGAGAGTGGCAGAGCTTCAGGCCAAGTATGGGGAGGGAACTGCTCAATCCTCAACCTCAGGTCCAGAGACCCTGCCCAGACTATGAGCCTCAAGGGAGCATGCGCCACAACCTCCCTACTGAGCTCCCTCCCCATTCCCAGCTGATGCCCTGACCCCCCCCCCCCCAGACAAGAGAACACTTAGGGACCACAAGAGCCGTACACCCAGGATTCTTCTCCTAGTCGCCTCCTCCCTCATCTCTCATCATGTCCAAACCTCTCTCAGATTCAGCCCTCCCCAGGTTCCCACTGCCCTGACCTTGTCCAGCCTTCAACACTCAGACTATTGCAATAGCCTCCCAGCTGGGCTCTCTGCCTTTGGACTTTTCCCACCAAGCTACCTGGCATCTTCCTGAAACAATACCTCCATTGTCTTCCTCCACAGCTTAAGAGCCTTCCCAATTACCTGTGGTGGAGTCAAGCCCAAACTCTGCCTGCCTTTCACGACCCTCCAAGGGCTGGCCTCACTCTCCAGCCTGGCTTCCAGCAGCTGTCAAGCAGCCTTCTCACTGCTCCCAGGCAGCCTCCCCACACCCTCCCACTTCCTTCCAGAGGCTCCTCCAGCTAGGAATGTTCTCCCCACCTCTCCAACGCTTTTCACTCCACCACCTCCTCCAGGAAGCCTTCCTCCTCTCTGAACTCTTACTGCCCTTGACCACAGGAACAACCAACTTAACACTTAATTGTTCTCTAATTGTTTCCTCTGCACACACACAGCACCTCCTTTTCCCCATAGAATGAACTAACTGCCTTTGGTGTAGGGGTTAGATCTCTCTCAACCTTGGGACTAGCAAGTGTGAGAGAGGGATGCTCGGGGTACCTGGAAATGAGGTAGGGGTCAGGAAATGGCACCCAATTATAAGCAATGAAGTCACAAGCAGGGAAGAGCAAGCCCTGTGGGGGCTGAGAGAGCTCAAGGAGGTAGGGATGCGGCACTCACTGTATTGCTGCAGCTTCTCCGTGTATTCCGCATCAGAGCTGTGCCGCTGCTTCCTGGAGGGACAGGGTAGAGGCAGGCCTGAGACAAGTCCCATAGCTCCCTTTGTTCAGGGGACTCTCTAACAGGGAAGAGTGCACCAGAGAGGACCCTGTGCCTGGTCCCATGGTTGGTAGTAACAGCCACCTCTGGGTCTCTGGACAGGGACTCAGAGCTCAATCCCTGGGGGCGGGGGAATAGGACAGGAGAATGGCATGGGATGGACTGGGACAGGTCTTTCTGGGAGAGAACCTGAGCCCAGGAAGGCTGTGGCTCTGGACTGGAGGGAGGTGGTGGTCATTCTATGTGGCAGGAGGGCTCTAAAGTGCTCACGGGAAGCTCTAGTCAACCTGTGGGAACAAACACGGGTCTGGGAGTACCTGAGGCAAACAATAGCGATGACCACAACGGCCACCACGAAGACAAGCCCGGCAGTAGCGGAGCCCACAATGAGGGGAATCTGCTCCTGGAGATGCTGGGCACCAGAGCCTGGAGACCAAGGAGGGGCAAATGAGTGGAGGGCAGGAAAGGACAGGCCAAAGCAGGGACAGGCACAGGGGGCAAGGTACCTCTTTCACTCGTGGTCTCAAACTCAGCCGGGCGGCTGTACTGCCCATAGCCAGCTACAGTACGGGCACGGACCTGGACCACGTAGCGCGCGTCAGGCCGCAGTCCATCCAGCTGCACGGAGTTTTTCTGGCTGGTCACTGTGGAGGCGATGCCTTCACTCTGCAATGCAGAAGGAAGAAGGCAATCTCAGGTGGGTCCTGAGGCCAACTGGTCTGTCCTCACCCAGGTCACCATGTGATTCCCTCAGTACTTGAGGTTTTGCTCCCAAGGGCCCCTGCACTATCTGGGGGGTACACTTCTTGGCTCAGTTAAGCCCAAGGCCACCTCCTGCCCATGGAGGCCCTGACCTACAAAATACTTCATTTCCTGCCCATGGAGGCCCTGACCTTCTCGAAGTACTTCATCTCATAGTCCAGGATGACTCCATTGGGCCGCTCCGGAGGGGCCCAGGACAGGGTCAGGCTGCTCCCTGAGCTGCTGTGCAGGCGTAGCGTAGGCACCTCCGATGGAGCTAGGGAATAGCAGGCGCTCACCCTGGGTTCCTTGGGTCCTGACATCCCTCAGGATGCAGTTCCCGTGGAACCCCTAGAGGCCCCTTGGCAGATCCTGGGCAACCACAGTTCTATCTAATGGAAGTTGACCCAGGCCACCCTCCTGTGTTCCCTCCTCACCAGCTTGGTTGGTGGTGATATTCACAGCTGCGAATCGGGGTGGCAGAGGGCTCTTGCCAGAGACACCGTTGACCGCCTGCACCTCAAAGGTATAGCGTGTGTGGGCCAGCAGATGGCTAATGTGGACCCGGCGCTCTGTCAGGCCCAGCTGCCGAGGCACAAACTCCACGTTGTCATCACAGCGTGAGCAGGTTGAGGGTCCCCCGACCCCGGGACCCCCACGGCACTTTTTGCAGATGACATTATACAAGAGGTCATCCCGGCCACCAAGGTCCCGGGGCTCACTCCACTCAAGGATCAGTGAGGTCTCGTTCACATTGGAGATCACACCCCTGGGTGGAGATGGCACCGCTAGAAGGACAAGTAGAGAAAGCACTAAGCAGGGGACCCTAGGTGTATCCTTCAGCCCAATGTCCCTAGACATTTGTCCTGCCTCTGCTTTATAATCAGAATATTCTTCCTACAATTCTTCCCTGGGCAGACTCCTGTTCATCCTTCAAGACTCCACACGCAATGTCACCTCCTCGTGGAAGCCTTCCTTGATTCATCTACTCCCCATCTGTGTACTCCCATAACACAATTGCCGGGCCACTTTCTGGCCCAGCTCTTATACATATGGTCATTACCTATTTTTACATCTGTTTCTCTCACCCAGTTCTGAGTTCCTCTATGAGTTCATTTACTCTCCCACGTCCCCCATACCCAGCACAATGCTCAGCACCCCCAAAGCCAGAGGAAGGATAAAGCTGGATACCAGCCTGCACTAGGGTATGAGGTTAGAATTGGGCTGAGAGAGAAGCAGTCCTACAACAGGAAGGGTCAAGGGACTAGTGCACTCCCGCCCGGCTAGGAGCTAGAGGGTGCTTGTGAAATGGTGGTGACAGGGATGAGCCAGCAGATTTCCTAGCTTTGCCATCTTGCATCATCTAGCCTCTGAGCCTTGGTTTTCCCATCTGGAAGATGGGGCTATTGGCAGTGACCATTCAGGCCCTCCTAGGCAGGACCCTGGATGGAAGGCCTACAGAGGGAGAGCCAGGACCTGCGTCAACTCACTGGTACAGGCGCTGTCTGCGGAGTCCGAGTCAGCACGGTAGAAGTTATTGTGGCAAGTGCAGATGCTGGCAGCTGAGGAGGTGGTGCGGCTGTTGGCGGGGCAGGGGAGGCAGGGCCCCTCTCCTTGCTTTGCCTTGTAACTCCCAGAGGGACAGGCTGTGGGTGAAAGGATGGTCACCTCCCTTGCTTGAAGACACCAAGCCTCCCCACATGCGTGAGAACCTGGCCCTTGCCCAGCCCAGGTATTGGCCCCTCCACCTCCTAGACTGTGGGGGCGATGCTGGGATTGCCTGGCTCCTGCTCAGCTACAAAAGGCCCTTTGGACCATGGAAACCCCATGTCAGCGGATTCCTCCCCGCCCCTGCCCCCCTCACCCCCACCTCAGGGCCTCATGAAGACGTCAGCCCCATCACCTGGACAGCCTGGGCTTGTCGAGGCAAGGCAGAGAGAGCGGAGGAAGAGGAGGTGGATGGGAAGAGACCACCAGCGGACTCTGTCACCCTGTACTCTGCTGAGATGCCCCCCCAAGCTCTGGAAAATTCACTCCTGAGGACCCTCAAGGCCACCCTTCCCACTGTCAGGAAGTAGGTAGGGCCTCTTCTGTAGAGGCTGCCCAGTCTGACCTCTGCCCCACCCTCCAGAGGCAGGGGATCAACTCCTTTCTGCCCCTGACAGGGATGGGGGCTGAGGAGGGGTGAGGAAAGGAGGGGGGAAAAAAGCAGGCAGGAAGGCTGGGGTCACCTGGAGTTCAGAGGCCTCCACAAGGGGACTAATCCCAAAGTGAACCCACAGCCTGAACATCCCTTCCCCCTGTCTCTTCTCCTGCCATTTATACTTGGTCCCCTGGACATGAGTGCTGTAGAGTTCTGATATCTGGGATTACTATATGAGTTATTATTCAGATTGGAATATTTTCAGTGAAAGGGGGCACTAGGAATAATTATGTTAGTGTGATGGACATGATCCAAGCTAAATGGACACACTAAGGTGCACCATCAGCCTATCTACATGATGACCTCTGGCAGGGGGTCTGCTACATAATGCTAGGGGCTGTGCCCTCCTCTGGGGCTTAATCTCCCCTCACGAAGGTGATATTCCATCCCAGCTCTTTGAGCCAGTGGGGGAGGGGGCAGAGGCCAGGCTAGCCTGGTTGCTATGGGAACCAGCGTGCATTTCCTGCCAGGGACCTGCAGAGTGTTAGCCCCTCTTCAGGCTGTCAGGCTCATCACCCCCACCCCCTTTTTCCACTTTGGAAGAGGAAGTCTCGGGCAGGTTCCCATAGAGTCGTGGAGAGGGGCCCAGAGGACAACCCCAACCAGGGCCTCATGACCAGGTCCACACACCCAGCCCTGTCACACCAAGGGCGATGGCAAGAGCCATCTCCCACACCTCCATGCAATGACTGCAAGCCCCAGGGAAGAGGGTTGGGCAGAGGGAATGGAGGACAAGGCCTTTGGGCACCTTGTCCTGCATGCAACAGTCCTGGAAGGGTCGTCAGGGCCAGCACCCATATTCCTGAGCTGTGAGGCCTACAGTACAGACTGCTCTGAGACTTGACTTCCTCATTGGTGAAGGAGGAGATAATGGGAATCCACCTTATGAGGTTGTGGTGAGGGTCAATGAGGGCTCTGCGTGAACAAGTTTTATAACTGGGAAGCCTAGTACGTTGTAAGGTCTGTGAGGCTTGGCTAGCCTCCTAACCTCCTTGTGCATAAAATAAGGAGTGAACAATCCCTGTCTTCCAAGCATCCCTGTGCTCCTGAGGCCAGTGAAATGGTGTCTGTGCTTATCACTCATTCACCCCTCACCACAACCCTAGGAATCCTCAGGGCCAAGGAGTCCTCATGCCCCTGTTTTGCACAAGGAAACCAAAGTTCAAAGAGTTAAATACCTTGCCCAAGGTCACATAGGTGGAAAATGACAGAGTCAGGACTCAGGGCTTGAGGGGCTGAGCTCCTGGATATTGTGCCATATACACCACCTCTTAAGGAGATGAGCCATAAGAAAAGACGGTCAAGCACAAGGTGCCCACAGCCCTTCTCCTCTCAGCTCTGAAGCCCATCTAGAATTTCCAGGGTGAATCTACATTGAGGTTAGGACAAAGCAGGCACCTCTGCCAGTCTCCCAAGTCTCTGCCCAGGTTCTCCAAATGCCTGCTTGTCAAGGATCCATGTCTCTCTCTTCCTCTAATTTCATTCTCTCTTTTTTCCCCCACAGTGCTGGGTATCAAACCCAGGGCCTCATGCATGCTAGGTAAGTGCTCTGCCACTGAGCTACATCCCCAGTCCTCCTTTTTTCTCTTCTTGTTCTCCTCTCTCCTTGCACCACTTTCTCTACATCTGATACCCACTCTTTCCTTTCCTCTCTCCACCTCACACAAGAGGCCAGGCCTTCTAGTCAGATAGGAAGACTGGCTAGGAAGTATGGCTGTGGCCAAGCCCTCCCTGCCCCTCCTCCCCCGGGCCAGCCCCCACTCACGGCGGCACTGGGACTCCTTGGCAGCTGGCTCATGGCCAGTGGCACAGGTGCAGGCGCCCACAGGCACCATCCACTCCCCATCGCCATTGCAGTAGAGCTTGAGGGGCACCGACACCTCCACAGCATTAGGGATGCAGGTGCCAGGAGCAATGACCAGCGAGGTGGGCTCGGCCCCAGTGAGGGTCTCAGGGAAGAGTGCGAAGCCTGCAGTGGTGGATGCACACTTCTTGTAGAAGGCGCGCACGGAGATGAGCGACATGCAGGCACCCTGGTCCTGGAAGGCCAAGTAGAAGCCGGCCTTGGAAAGCGGCCCAAAGCTGCGCACCTTGGTGTTGACCCGACCCGCATCGAGCCGTGAGAAACTCTCATCCGGTGCAATGGTGTCCACTTTCACATAAGGGTTCTCCATCCAGAACGGGGAGGAGGCTGAAGCCACATCACTGTCAGCCTCATAATAGAAGAGGTTGAAGGTCTCCTTGCAGGAGCCAGGGATGTTAGGGATGCTGTTGCAGTCACGCACAGTGAACTTAAGCTCCACGTAGACCCGCTGCACGTCCCGCCTCCAGATGAATCCCGTGCGAAGCCAATTGTTCTGGCTCGACTCACGCACGTTGCACACCTGATAGGTGCGGATGGGGTTCATGGCCTCGTCATAGCCACTCACCTCCTCCCACTGGGCACAGACCAAATGAAAAAGACAGAGTGAGCACCAACATTTTCCAGATGCTTACCACATACCCAAATCTGCTACCTTGACTTCACAAAGATGCTTCCATGTGAGTGGCTGAGCACAAATTATGAGTTCAAATCCATCTTTTTGCTCGCTATATGACTAAGTCACTTCATCTCCCTGTTCCTTGTTTTCCCCATTTGCAACATGGGAACAACTAAAATGTGTATGGAATAAATGTTTTTAACTGAATCAAGTATCTAGTAGAAAGCTGAGAACTGGTAAGTACCACATGAATATTAGCTATAATATTTATTATCTTTAGGCCTCAGTTTCATCACCTATAAAATGGGGTTGATTGGAATTAAATGAGGCTATGAGGAATTAAACCACCTAAGACATGAAACGGGCTTGTTAACAGTGCCTGACAGAGGAAGCATTCAATGGATCCTGGCTGTGGCTACTACCAACACATTTAATCTTCACAAGAACTCCATGAGGAGGAACATCTGTTGTCCTCACTATAGAGACAAGGAAGTCAAGGCTCATGGGACAGAGAGATTTGCTCAAGCCACAGTTGGGCTGGTGACTCCTGGGCCTACAGTGCCATCGTACCCCAGGGGTCCAGGGCTTAGCCCAGCCATGAAGGCCTCCAGGAAGTTAATTAGGATATTGTAGACCTACTTAACAGGGAAGAAATTTAACAGTGAAGAAATGGAGGCCCAGAAAAGTCAACTGCCTTGCTCACGAGTCACACAGCAAGTTGGAGATCTGAAATCAAAGTCTCCTGATCCCTAAGCCATCCATCAGTCTTTCCAGGGACCCAGGAAGGAGGGAAATGATCAGGAAAGGCTGCCAGGTGGGGGAGGGGAAGGCATAAGGAACAGGTTGAAGACTGGCTGAGGGGCAATGGGACAAAGACAGTGCATGGGGGAGGGCACAGGCAGGCAAAAGAGGAGAGATGCAACCACAGAGAAGGCCCAGAAGGTGACAAATGAGGAGGATGGGGATGCCACAGAAGGTGATGGTGACAGATGAGGGCAGAGGCAGCCCCTCTCCAGATCCTGGAAGGGGACATGGATGCTGGGTGGGGGAGGGCAGTGGCCTCATTAGGCAACAAACACTAAAGGGAGATGGGGAAGTCCTACCCCACTTTCTGGATGAGATGTCCATGCCAACTCAGACGTCACCCATTTTGTGTCCATGAGGGTCTCTGGGAAAACAATAGAAGAAAAAGGTCAGGGTCTGATCTCAGGATGGGGAGGAAGATAAAATCACCCAGAAACAGACCAATTCCCATCAGGTACCACTCTCCAAATCCCCCGAGTCTCCAGCTCCCTGACTCTAGAGGAGACCCTGCCATGAAATGTCACAGCCCCAAAGATGTCAGGTCCAGCAGGCTGGGGGTGGCTGTCTGCAGCTGACCCCAGGCCTGGGTTAATGAGGCAGGAGCAGAGGCCGTTCACACACCTACGGGCTCCGCTAATCTCCACACAAAGGGGCCGACAGGGCCTTTATCCTGGAACAAAAGGCTGTGTGCTTCAGACTCTGGGCCCCGGCCTCCCCTGACTCCATTCCCAATACAAAGGCTCAGCCCCACACACTGCCTGGGGAAGAGGAGGGCAGGGACAGGCCAGAGCCAGCGCCCACCCAGCCACCTACTGGAATGGGGCAAGAATGCTCTTCCAGAGTGGGTGGGGACTACCAAGGCCCAGAACCAGCTCCTAGTAAATGCTGCTTGCAGTCCTTGGCAGAAAGCACTGCCACTCTGTCTCTTCTGTAGAAAACTGATGCCTAGATAAAATACATGTATCGCTTATGGTAAAACTGCTAGGGCTTGGCGCAAGGGGTTGGAGGGTAGCTCAAATTCAGATCTAGCTGACTCTATAACTAATCCCTTGTACTCAGACTGCAGTATGCCTCTCTGTAAAGGAGGGACAAGAGAAGTCAACTCAGGAGTTACCTCCTCCAGGAAGCCCTCCTTGACCTCTGCGTCAGTGTCAGACACCCTCCTCTGTGCAGGGGCCAAGGGCTTGGCTGCATTGCCTATCCTGTATTCTGAGCTGTGGATTTTAGTCTGTTTCCCCTTGCTCAGTCACAGAGGAGCCTATTAATGTCTCTGACATAAACTTGCTCCCCTAGGAAGCTGGCTCTGGGCTCTTGGCTGGAAAAGCTCTATTCAAGTTGTTTAGAGCCTTGCTAAGTAGCTGAGGCTGTTCTTGAACTTGTGAAGTAGCTCAACGGTAAAGCCTCCTGGGGTTCAATCCCCAGCACCAAAACAATAAAAAGAAAGAATGAATGAATGAAAAGAAAAAAAATGTTGAGTCTCTGAAAGACAATGGGATCCCAAGATCAGACCTAGAGGATAGAAAGGGAGGGAAGAGGTGTCAACTCCTTTCCTAGAGCCTAGGAGACAGGGCAGCTGATAGTTCTCCCCTCAACCCCGGGCTGGAATGGGGCAGGGCCACCCTAGAACTTCTCGAGGCTGCTACACTAACTGTAAGGTGCTTGAGGATCCCTGCAAGGAGAGACTCAAACCTCGCAGGGTCTCGCTGAGGATGGTGGACAGGGCATCCGTGGCCCTAACCCCCTGTGGGAGGCATAGGGGCAGTGGGCAGCAGTCACTCACTGCAGTTAGTGAGGTTCCCTGGAGGTCTGGGCTGCAGGATGAGCTATCCCAGCCTCCTTGACGGTGGCCTGACAGGCCCCTCTGGCAGACAGACAGACAGACAGACACAGACATTCAGCAGGGGAGTCCTCTAAAGAAGCAGAGATGGGCAGAAGTAGGGGCTCGGAGACAGGCAGGCTGAGCAGGGGCCCAGCTGGGACGCAGGGTGGGCAGCCCGAGCTGGAGGGATGTGCAGAGCCGGCTGTCTGCCGGGATGGCCGGCGGCGGACTACAAAAGACAGTGAGATGGAGAGACAAGGAGGCCCAAGGAGACAGAGACAGAGAGGGAGGTTGCCAAGTGGCCTCTTCCCCAGCCGGCAGCCGGGAGTATTCCTGTCCCTGGGAGCAGCCGAGCCAAGCGCACCCCCTCCCCCAAGTCAGCAAGCCAGCCAGTCCGCCTGCTTGTCTGCCCGCTGCTGCTGCCCGCCCGCCCGCCGGAGCAGGCAAGGGCTCCCACCGCTCCCGCGAGCTGCCTCCCTCCTCCCTCTCCCTCACTTCCTTCTGCTCAGCCTGTGCCAAACCCATCTGGAACTGTTTAAACCCAAATATTCAGCCCCCTCCCCCCTCCAGCCAGATTCCTCCACAGTTTAAAACAAGCCCTGCGCTGGCTCTGGGAGGAGGGAGGGGAGGGAGGGACGTGGGGAGGTGGCGCGGGAGGGAGGGGGCGAGGAGGCTCTTCATTTCTGTTTAATTTCTGGGGAGCGAGGGAGGGAGGGAGGGGATCGGCCCTTGGCCATCGCGCAGCCTTGGCCATCGCTCAATCTCGGCACATTTTTCCCATTAATGAGGAGAGGACTTGGATTTCGAGTCCTGTGTGCCTGAGGAAGGGCTCCGGTCACCCTGGTGGGGAGAGGGTGGGCTGCTCTCTGTTTCCCCACTTCTGGGGGGGAGGTGAGGGCTTGATCTCTCCAGCCTGACCAAGATCAGGAGGGAAGGCAAGGACCTCACAGACCCTGCCTGTGTCACAGCCTCCAAAGGGCTTGAGGGGACGGTATGGGGGTGTCACAGAACCCATCTGACTGTGGCACAGGGAGGGAGAGACCTCTTCTCTGCTGCATGTGTGATGTATGCATGTGTAGTGTATGCATGTGTATATGAGCGCATATGTGCACATGCTGGGACAGGGGCTGAGGCCCAGGGGCAGAGGGCAAATGAGGAATAAGTGAGCAACCTTCAAACTCTCCCAGCTACCTGCTGCACCCCACCAGGTGGCTGCAAAGGGAGATGAGAGAGGAGGGCCACCCCAGACACAAGGCTCACACTACCCCAAAAAGTCACCAGGGATGTGGACACCAGGACAAGGGTCTTTCTGGAACTGGGGCTTTGATGCTCAGGAGCAAACCACAGGCGTGAAGAGCAGCTACGTGGCAGCAGCTGTGTGGCTCTCACCTGTGCACACAGTTGCACACACAGCACACAGTTTGCAGTGGCTGGGCTTATTCTTCACCACTGGGGCTAAAGAGTGACAAGTCAACACATATGGTGGACAAAAACACACAAAGCCACAGCCACCCGCAAACACACACACAGCTCTACAGTCTGTCTTTTTCAGACACACAGATGCATATGGTACAAACAGATTAGTCTTCCTTAGACAGTCATCTACAGAGAAGCTTTCTCACACAGAGATCTGGCTTGCCTCAGGCAGACCTGTTCTCACAGCCTTCCTAGGGAAATGCACACCCAACCCAACAGTGCCTCTTCCTTACACACCCAGTTGCACACTATCACCAGCCACGAGGCAGAGAGTCCTGAGTGTAAAGTGCAAACACAAAGGCCAGTTTCCCCATACAGACTTGGTGACATGCTCTTACACAGTTACTTGAAAACTACAATTAGATGCCAGGAGCACTGGAACATGCCACAACTCCCCAAAGGAGTATGGAGACACGGGTTTAAGTATCAAAAGTTTGAGTTGGTGTAAAGCCTGAGATGAATCTCCATGCACAAACCACACACACACACACACACACACACACACACACACCAAGCATGTTCTTTATCTGGAATGTCTGCAGTGGGGTGGAGGAAGAGTTGAGAGAGGGCAGTGCCCCTCATCCAGGTCCCAACTCTGTGACATCTCTTGGTCAGGCAGGCCACTCTTGTAGTGCAGAGGTACTGGGGCAGCCTTGGCCACTGGCACTGGGAAGGAGCAAGCCCCAGCCCTGCTTCCTGTTGTCCTGGCTCAGTCAGGAGCTGCCAGTCAGGTCATGGGGCTGGGGGTGGGGCAGGGGCATGAAGATGATTTTGGGTGTGACTGGGTGCGGCCTCCCCAGTATAGCCTCTGCCCAAGCAGCAGGCCACTTCCCTGCCAGCACAATGGTACTGTCTTGAGGACTCCGGAGACCTCGGAGAGGGGGTAGCACCATGAAGAGATTTTGCCTCAGGAGCTCTTGCACATACAAGTCAAGGACCTGGTATAAGGAGGGCATTTTAGGTACACAGGCCTGCCTCTGAGGACCTTGTTGGGCCACCTTGGTGCAAGGGCACCAGCTGTGATCCTGCCACATACCTTGGTGAAGGGTCAGGGCCACATAACTTTATGGAGCTACCAGACCCCACTGTACCTCCAGGCCCCAAGTCACTCAGAGTACCTCACCCTGGAACAGGAGTGCCACTGAGACCCAGGGAACAAAGAAAAAAAAAAAAAAGTGGAGACGGAGGCAAGACGCCTCCAGCCTAACCTCCAGACCAGGGACTCTGAGGTAGCAGAAAAGGTCATGTTCCAGGGCTGGGCTAGCAGAGTGCGCAGGGACAGGACAGAGGGGCAGGGTCTGAACAAGAAGGAGCAACCAGGAGCCAATGAAGAGAAGGAAAAAACTCCAAGCCACCCCTGAGGGTCCCCTCTTCCCACACCACCACGTGGAGTCCCTACCTCAGCCACCAAGCAGAAGGCTCTGGTTCCCAGTTTTCTATCATGCCCCCCACCCCTCTTATGTCACCATGTGTATGTGCTTATAGTTGTAGGAGCCTGAACACTCAGGGTGGACAGCCTGAGAGGAAAAGGGTCTTGGGAGGACCCGGCTATAGGACCTGGAGCACATGTATGTTGTGAAGGAGCCTAATTCACCCAGGGCCACCTTTACTTCCTCTGCCACAGTCCCTTGGCCCCCATGTCTGGGACAGCGGGGAAGGGAGCATCACAGAACAGAGAACACACTTTGTCTTTCATTCTTCCTCTCAGATTATGGGGATTTATAATTAAATAAGCCTGAGAGGGAGGAGAAGGGAGAAGCAGCCCAGGAAAGCCCAAATGCCTCAGTGCTCATCCAGGCACGGACCCCATTGCTGGCCCTGCCAGTCAAAATGGATGGACAGCTAGTCCTCCCATGAGCTCTCTCAGCCCTCACTGCAATGCTGGTCACAGTGGGCCTGGTCAGGGGCAGGGGGTTGAAGGCCATGGGAAAGCTGGCCCCAGGGTAGCCCTTGGGCCAGGGGCCTCTCCCGCCCCATCAGGTGCCCAGCTGTACCTGCCCGCCCCCCACTGCCCAATCCCGACAAACCAGTTTGACTCAGCACGACAGGCAGGGCTACAATTTTCAAACTATGCAGGCCTGGTGATTCAGCCTCTTCGTGCTGTTTAATTAGTGGAAGGCCAGTGGCGGAGGCCTTGCCCACAGCAGCCTCGGCTTCAGCTCACAGCCACTGAGGCCGGAGAGGCGACAGGAGCAGCAGCCCTGGCTAAAGGGAGAGCAGCAACAAGCAAACTGGTTCCCCCAAATACCTGCTGCTGGCCCTCCACACAGCTCTGAGGCTCCAGTTCCTGACAAATAGTAATAGGGTGGTGTGGGGGGAACAACGAAATGTGACTCAAAAAAGCGACCAAATCACAAAAATGCTGGGCTGTTGTCCCTTCTCAGTTTCTTGTTCTCAGTGGTCACTCCAGCAAGAATGAAAGAGGTAGAAAAGCACAGTGCCTTTTCCCCTTGGGGACAGGTTCCACTGCAGTGACTACTCTGCTAGCTGGGCTTGGCTGGAGAGGAAGGTGCTGGCCCCACCTCTTACAATCTGGTAACTGTTTCTCTTTTCACAAAAGGGTATGTTCCCAGCTGGGACCTAACCATCCCTTCTCAGGTGTAAGGGCCCTGTGGCTCAGACACCATTCCCCAGGCCCCATTCATGGTCCCAGAGGGGAGAATGATATTGGCTTCAGAACTGGGGATCATTACTTAAAAGGAGACCAAGCGACAAGGTGGCTTTGTGTCCCTGTGTCTGTGGGTAAACCCCACGGCAATTTGTGTGTGGGGGGGAGGGGTAATCAGAGGGCAAGGGGAGCTGTGATTCTTCAACTAGGGAGAACAAGGAAAAAACTCAGCCCCATCTGCATGGAAAACTGAGATCCTTGGATGTAGAGTCTTGGTGAACCCCAAGTGTGTAGGGGAGAAAGAGGAATCAGGTGTCAGACAACTTTGACTAGTGGGTACATGAGGGGCAGCACCTGTAGCTCAGGGACCCCAGGCCTAAATATAAGACCCAAGTCACAGAGAAACGAAAGGCCAAGGGCAAACCAGATCCTGACAAAGCCAAATGGAACACTGGATGGAGGGAGCTGGATCCCTCTCCTGTAAAGTTTGGGGGTGAGGCGCTTAAGAGATCTTTAGTGCTAAGGGACCTACATACCTTCAGAGCTCTGCCCACTGGACACAGCCCAGGAGCTGGAAGTCTACCCATTCCACACTCCATGACCCAGAAGAAGGGCGGGGTACAGACAAGAGACCACCAAACCATCTCTCTTCCCATCCCTTCCCTTCTTGGAGCTTCAGGAAAATAAGCTCACCCCATCCTTCCAGACCAGCCTTCCCTTAGTCATTTCTTCCTCCAATCCCTTCCCAACCTCCCTAGGGTAATAATAGCAACAATAATAATAACAACAGCTAATCCTTGAATAACAATGAGGATGTGCTAAATGCTTTACACATAGAAACCATTCAATCCTCACAACAACTCTGTGAGGTTGGTACCATTATCATCTCATAGTGAGGGAGGACCTAAGGCTCCGTAGGTCCAAGGTCTGGTCCTGGCTGTAGGGGTCAGCACACTGCACCTCTTTTTCTCCCACACACAAATTAAAGACTACAGGGTCTGAGGTGTTCAAAAGTGAGGGCCATGGTGGAAGCCACACTGTAGGCACTGCTACTTTCTAGGGGCACCCTACGGGAATCTGGTCTCAGCCTGGGGCTAGCCCTGACTCCCACTTTACTGTTTCAGCAAGCAAATGATCCTACTGCCCTCTCCTCCTGGGCTGTTACAGCTGATATCTCTAGTTTAGTCCACCAGCTCCATGGCCTAGGAGGCTTGGACACCAGCTTCTGGCTAAGGCCTGCCTGTGGGGACGGATCTAGGAGATTATGAGGAATGGAAAGGAGGAAGAAAGGGATAGGAAGAGGGATGCAGTGAGGGAGGAAGGGGTGAGCCCTCCCAGGTAGCCCTTGCTCACGAGACCCAAACCACACCCCCACTCCAAGCTAGCACCCACCACACCCCACAAGGGTCATGGACCTGACACACACAGCTCCATAAGTGCATGTCTGAGTGTGTCAATGTCACCTCTTCTGGACTAAGACAGACAAAAACCTGGGAACTCAAGCAGGCTCCCTGGCTCACACCCTTAAGGCAATCAACAACAAAGCCCCACACTGGTTTCTCACGCCTGCGATCCTATCACACACATGTGGGTGAGTGTGCGCCAGTGTGGGCGAGACCTCAGTGTGCCTGTCTGAATTTGCATGTGTCCACCCGTGTGAATCTATCTGTCAGCACAGTGGGCTCAGAGATAAAAGGGGGTGGGAGATTATAGGAACATTTTTCCCCTGGAGAAATTCGAAAGCATCAGAAGCAGATGCCTTCTCTCAAACTGTGTTAAAGATTTTTCCTTCCAACCTTTGAGTTTACCTATTGTGAACACAGAAAGAACCAAGTTACACAAAATTCATGGTTTTTGTTCCTAAACTAAGAAAGTGACTAGATACAAATGCCAAACACTACTGTCTATATTCCAATTTCTTCCAAATTTCTGGGGGTGTCTCTCTCTATATATATTAAGGAAGGCTCCACCCTTCATTTTATAACTACACATTATTTTGGAAAAGGGGGTATTAAATGTGTGCATCTCTATTGTCTGTGATCTGCATTGGTGCCTCTGGCCCTGGGAGGCTGGTGTCAAGTGGCATGCGTGTGAGCTCGCCTGCCAAGGCCAACTACACTCGGGCTGTTCATCCAAGTACAATTATTTGGAAGTTGGAGCTACCCCCTCAGCGGCAGTCTTGGCAGATTTCACAGAACCCACGGAGAAGCCTGGCCTTTTCCCATCGGCTAATGAGTAGCGCACCCAGCGTCGGTGCTACAGGGGCAGAGCCCCGCTGCTTCAGGGGTTCAATGAAATCCAAGCAAGCTCTCAAAGGGTCCTGCCAGGAGGGATAGCCTTAGAGAAGGATGAGGGATAGCCTTAGAGAAGGATGCAACGCCCGTGCACACAGCACCTCATACGTAGTTGGAGCTCGGTAAACCATAAACAATAACAGGCCCCCGCCTCTCCACCCCCGCAGCCATCCCCTGACAAAGCGGGGTGCACACGCACTCACACTCTCACAGTTAACTCCAGCGGGTTCCTAACCGGTGCCACCTCCCCCCCAACCTGGGGAGTCCCGCTTCGCCCCCACCCTCCACAGATCCGCAGCCCCCGCCTCGTCTGATGGGTCGCCCACTCTTCCTCGCCGCTGGGAGGTGCTTGGGCCCTGTTTCCCTGTGGTGAGTGAGGGGTACTCCCACAAAAGCTCACGGCGAGACCATCACTTTCGGGGACGCTCATCCCGAGTTCCGCTGCTCGCAATCCCCCAACCCGCAGACGGTCGGCAGCGGAGTCAGCTCCAACCTCCGAGGCGGCTCTGGGGGCGTCCTCTCCACCCAGCCTTCAGCCCCGGGGCGGGCGCAGGCGGCAAAGCCTCCTCCGACGTGCGCTCAGCGCTTAGGGACCCACACCGCGCGACCTACCGGGCCAGAGATCTGGCGACCCCCGGCACCTTATCCCGGGCGCGCCCCCCGACGCCGCTCACCTTCCAGAGCGCGGCAGCCGGCGGGGAGTAGCAGCAGCGGCAGCAGTAGCAGCTGAGGGAGCAGCAGCAGGAGCCCCGGCGGCGACGGCTGCGGCGGCGGGCGGGCTCGGGCCATGGCCGGGGCGACTCCGGGAGCCGAGCCGGGCCGCGCCGGGCCGGGCCGTGCCGGCGGGGCTGCGTGCACCCGAGAGAGGGTCCGCTTGGCAGGCTCCTGGGTAGGCTGGCTTACGGTCCCAGGAGACCCGGGTAAAAAGGGGTGCAATCCAGGCGGGCGGCTCTGGGACCGAGGCGGCGCCCCGAGCCCGGCGATCTTGAGGGATGCGGGCAGGTTGGTCCCGCGGGAATCCGGACCGACCGGTCCAGGAGGATCCGGGGCGCAGGATGGCTGGATGCCGAGGACTCCGGGAGGCAGGAGGGAGCAGGTGGTCGTGGTTCGAGGTGCACAGTAATCCGGCAGTCCGCCGGGGGCCCGACTCAGATCCGGGTCTCCGGGTGCGCTCTCCGTCCGGGGTCCGAGCTGGGTTCTTGCTGCGCCGCTCACGTACTCACTTCTGCTGTCCCCAGCTCTGGCGCGGCCGCTCTGGGCGAGAGGGGCGGGACCGCCCGCCTGCCCGTCAACGCCGCAGCCCCTCCCCCAGAGACCTGCCGCCCACTCACAGACCGCCCGGCCCGCTGGTTCGGCCTTGGAGCGCTCAGCTGGAGTTCAGTTGGCGGCACCTCCATCAGGCCCACCCTCGGGGGTCTCGGAGGCCTGGCGTAGGCGGAGCCAAGGAAAAGATGAATTAGATGGGGCGGAGCGATGTTGTCCATCAGAGGAAGAACCCTGCCCCGTGTCTCCCATTGGCGATTAGTAACCAACTTGAGTCGGAGGAGGCGCGGAGCAGATAGAATGAGCTGGGGGCGCCCCCCTGTGGCCTGCTGTGCCGTCTTTCTCCAGGCACGTTTAAACCCCAGACTCGGCCACCAGCGGGGGGTCGTTCTCAGCAGCAGATCCGTGACCAGGGTCTTCTAGATGGTTTATTCATTCATTCGGCTGTGCATTTAATCGTTCATTCAAAAATACTTTTAAGCATTCACAATGTGTTAAAGACCGGTCACTGACGGTGCTACCGCAATGGGTAAGACAGGTTTGTGTTATACTAGAGCCAGCTGAATGGTGGAGGCAGATACCAAGTCATCACAGTAGAGCTTAAGGAGCATTACTGTAAAGGAAGAAGTTTCCCGGAGCACAAGTAAGGGGCAAGACTAATGTCTGGTCCTGAGGAAATGACATTTAAGTGGAAATATGGAAGATGAGTAGTAAATGAAGGATGTGTGTTGGGGGGTAGGGATGCTGTCTCAGGCAGAGAAAATGCACTTTGTGTGATGACTTGGAGGCAAGAAATACTGGAGGAATCAGAAAGAAATTTAGGTAGCTTGGGTATACAGCCAAGATGGAAATGAGGCTGGGAACCAGCTGTGGGGTGGGGGGTGCCTGGGAATCTGTTTTTTTTTTTTTTTTTTTTGGACTCATAAGACCTTCCTGAGAGCTAGGATTTGAAGCAGGGGCATTACCTTACCAGATGAAATGACTGCTTTGGGGAGTTTGGGCAGAGGGAAAGGTGGAATCTCAGAGGACAGTGAGGAGGCTCTACAGAGATAAGGGGAGGAAGATAGTGGCTTGGACTAGGGTAGTGGCTGTGAGGAAGAACAAAAGAGCAGATTTAACATGTATTTAGGAATTACACTTTAATCCCAGATATTCAGGGAGGCTGAGGCAGGAGAATCACTATCACTATCACAAGTCTCAGCAACTTATCAAGACCCTGTTGCAAAAAATATAAAATAAAAAGGGCTGGGGATATAGCTCAATGATAGAGCACTGCTGGATTCAGTCCACAGCACTCTCCTCCAATAAAAAGGTATCAAGGATGTAGAGTTTGCAGTAATTTGTGATTCAGTGGCAGAGAGTGATGAAGTAGATGAATAGATGGAAACATCAAAGAGAATGCACAGGTTTCTGGTTTGCGCAAATGGACTTCTGCCCAGTTCATTCCACAAACATTTACAAAGTGTAATAAACACTCTGAAACAATAGCTCACACTTCTTCAGAGGTAGGTGTTATCATAGCCTTATTTTACAGAAAAACTGACATCTAGAAAGGCTTAGTGGCTTCCCCAACTCACACAGGTAAAAAGAGGCAGAGGTAGGATTTCAACCCAGGTTGTAGCTTTTATTTTATTTTTTTGGTACCAGGAATTGAACCCAGGAGTACTTAATCATTGAGCCACATCTCCAGCCCTTTTTTATTTAGAGACAGAGTGTCATTGAGTTGCTTAGGGCCTCGCTAAGTTGCTGAGACTGGCTTTGAACTTGTGATCCTCCTGTCTCAGCCTCCAGAGCCACTGGTATTACAGGCATGTGCCACCACATTGGGCATTAGTACTGTATAGCTTTTAGACATATACCTTCTACTTTATGGGAGACCTTAAGGAGCACCCAGGTGCTTGTTAAAAACTCAGAATCCTGAGCTATCCTACCCCACCTTGCATGATGGAACTCAGAACTCTGGGGTGGGATCCATAGTTCTGCAATTTAATAAGCAGTCGATTCTGAGGCACACTAAGTTCTAGAGTCACTATCACCATACAGCCTTTCAGTGTCCTAACTGGAAAAACATCTCCACCATCCCTCAGAATTCCTGGGCTCAGACAGATTCTAGATGGCCTCTGAAGCCAGATGGACACACTTAGTCCTCTGACCATGAAGTACCTTGGGACTCCAGTCCTGCAAAACTCTAGTAGGAGTGGATGAGTAGGTGGATGAAGTCATGAATCCAGTGCTTAAGGGCATTGCTCTGAGAGAGGTCAGTTCTCTTGGCCAGAAACAGAGGCATGTGTAGGTGCATGGGACTGGGGTGGAGGAGTGCCATAATACAGAGGCCCTGATTCCACCTCCACAGCTCAGGCATTTCTACTTCACAGACCTGTTCTTAAGCCCTAGAGGCTTCCAGAAACATCACTCAAGGCTCTAGACCACAGAAAGGATCTTGGAGGTCATCATATTCAACTCTCAATTATAAAGCTGTTAATCTTGAGGCCCCTTGCCCTATCATCCTCTCTGCCCTGGAGTGCTGGTTGGGGTTGAGCAGGGTGATATTTCAGCAGGTGGCCTGGCAGCAACACCTCTCAGCTCAAGCCCTACTGGTTGCAAGGCGGATCCATCAGGCCGACACTCCTGTTTGCTCAGCATCTGTGCCAGGCTAAGCCTCACCCTGGACAAATACAGCCAGCCAGGCGGCAGGCACCAAGCTCCTTTGTTCTTGGGTCTGATAGCAGAGGCAGTAGGGCCTGCAGGTAACGGAGGGCCTGTCCCCACCGGATGTTGGCACCATGGTTCCCACGGGAATGCTTCCTGATCAAGAGGCCAACAGAGGGGAGAGCACTTGGATGCTGGCTACAACAGCCCCATATAAAAAGGTGACCACCTGGAACAAGTGGGGATGGGAAGGGAGCAGATAGAAGGACAGGGCTCTGTTTCTCTGGGGCTAGGTGGGCAAAGGTCTTAATCCTCTTACCTTGAGAAGTTTCCAAGGAACCAGACGACAGGCTCTGACCTTGGAATTTGGAATGAAGGAGAAACATCCAGGCTGAGGTCAAGGTGACTTTCTCTCTCTAAACCTCTGAGTTTCATCTTTTGCCCATTTGCGTGGAGGAGGACTCTTGATGCAGAAGCAAGAGGTTAGGCTTTGGCATCAAAGGGACCTGAGTCCAAACTGGGCCCAGCCATTCAAGAGCTGTGGGAATCTATAATAAGAGGCTGAACTTTCTGAGACCAAGTATCTCCATGAATGAAAGTGGGATGATAAACACACCTCCCTGGCAGGGCTGTTGTAATGCTCTGGCCCTGGAGCCAGGAGCACTGCAGGGGTCTAATAAATGATCCCTATGATAATTAATACCCAGTCCCCAGATCTACTCTGCCAGCACTGTCAGTTTGGGGACAACTAGAGGAATGTGTATGAATTGAATTAGAGCTTGATGGTCCTGTGGCTGTGACCAACTCCAGACTCTTTTAAAAACAGAAGTATCTGCCCTAGTTCAAGGGTTGGGATGGTTGCAAAAAGGACAAAAGTGGAGGAAGAGAGTTTGGGGGGTCTGGGGATATAGCTCAGTTGGCAGAGTGCTTGCCTCACATGCATAAGGCCCTGGGTCCAATTCCCAGCACCGAGAGAGAGAGAGAGAGAGAGAGAGAGAGAGAGAGAGAATGTGTGTGTGTATGTGTTTGGGATCAGAAAGAGATAGTGGGATTGGTTTGATGAGTGCTTTGGGGGCTTCTGTCGAGGACCAGGGTAGAGGCAAAGAGATCAGAGAAGAAGTCCAGGTAAGAGGTGATGTTGACATGGCTGGGGTTGTAACAATGGTCTGAGCAATAGGGTGGGTATAGCCTCATGTATGGAGAAGGGAAGGGAAAAATTTAGTTAGGGGCAGAGGAATGGGGGTGACAAGGTGAAGCAAATGGAGATGGAGGGTTTTGTTCTGGACTAGCTAAATTTGGGAAGTCTATCAAACACTCACATAGGCATACTCCCACTTCCTCCACTGACCCCCCTCCCCAGCTCTCCTAATCTGCCTCAGCTCTGCTCTGTCTGACCCTTTATGGTCCCACCTCAGAGTTCTGCACTGCCAATTTCCTCTCCCAGCCCTTCCTAAGGATGCTTCCTTCTTGGTACTTAGGTATCAGCTTAAATGTCATCTCCCTGACCACCTTGATCATCTCCCTCTTCCCCACACCAACACTGTCTCTCCTATTGTACTAGAAGTACTATCCTTATACTACTTAGCACTAGCTGAGATTATGTTGTTTAGCTATTTGTTTACATGTATATTATTTATCTCGCCTTCTAGAATGCAAGCTTTCTGAGGGTAGGGGCTTTTCTTATTTACCATTGAACCCCCAACATAAGGACCAGTGCCTTGCATGAAGTAAGATCTCAATAAAGACTTACTAAATGAATCAATAGCTGGCAAATATATGGTATGTGCAGCTACTTCGTATTCCCAAACCTGTGACAGACATTGCTAATCAATCATGGACTCTTTCCTCTAAGTGACACTCCACAAAGCCCTTGTCAATCTATTAGAGTTGGCACATGAAGGTAAATTCTCTCATCATCTTCATAGTGGAGTGAATAATGCTCTCCTGCTTGTTACTTGTGTGGCCTTATGTGAGTTTTTTTTAAAGCTCTTTGGACCTCAGATTACTCATCTGATGTCTCACACAAGATGTAGAAGTGATCTTTTCACCCCTCTATTATGTCTGGGTCCCCAGTCTAGGACCCTGATGCCACTGTGCAGATGTGAACAATCTCCCATTCAGGAGGCTCAGCTCCCATCTTTCTTTTGAGTCACAACCACTCCCAAACTGTTCCTTCCTTTTTTTCCTGTTTTATTCCCAGTCCCAGAAGGAAAGGCTAGAACTGACACTTGATATCTGGTACAAAATATCTCCTCATTTTGAGATGAAGAAACTGACCTCAAAGAAAGAAAGTCAATGAAGCCAGAAACCCAATATAGACCCATTGTCCACACCCAATGCTAACTCAGCGGCAGCCATCCCTCTCCCCAGCACTGTAGGGCACGATTATGGGGAGACCGGCTGCAGCTTCCCTATACCTAGGCATATTCCCAAACCCCAGGAGGCAAGCAGCTTGGCTTCTGTTCAGGCCCTGGTCATTTGATGGGAGAAGGATGCTGTGGATTCCTGCCTCTTTCTCCCACTTCAAGCCATCCATGCAAAGGAGGTGAGAAAGGTATGGGCCTCTTCCTCCACAGTTGCTTTCAGAAATTGTCCTGGGTCATTCAGGCCAGAGTGAGACTCTTAGCTGTTCCAAAGCCAATTAATGCCCTGTTGGCAGCTTCTTGCCTTTTTTTTTTTTTCTTTCGATTAAACGTGGATCATCCCCTCCACCCTCTTGAAGCTATTCTGCAGCTGGCACCCTCTCTGACAAGAGCTCAGCTTGGGCTTCCCTTGAGGAAGGGTAGGGGAGGAAATGGATGGGTATTGACTAAACCCCTCTGTGATCTTAGATGGAGGTGCTTTAAACAGATCCCAGAGAGGAAAACGCTTCAGTTGCCTTTGAGCCTGCCTGGGCAGCGCTCTTGTTTGCAGACTGTCTCTTCTTGTAGAGGAGCCCAACGCCTTTTTCTAGTAGCTATTTGAGGAAACACTAATGTTTGCAGGAACAGAGAGCCAGGGCCCTGCTCAGGAGGACAGGGAAGACCCGGAGGGATCCAAAAGTGCTAATTAAGGACCAATACCCATAGCCATTTGGGGAAAGTTAAGAAACAGAAAAGAATTGAGCTTTCATGTTTAATTAGGAAGGAGGGAATAAAAGGGACCAGGGGAAATTTTTAGAAGGACAGATTTAACTTGACATTTAACATTTCAACCCATTTATTGAATAGTTATCATATGTCGGGTATAACTAAGCAGAAGTATACCTGTGAGCCAGTAGATAAGGCCTTTATCCTCAGGGAGATCACAGTCACAGGAGAGTATTAAACATTACAGGACAAGCACAGGGTGCCACAGGAGCACAGGCACAGACAGGGCACCCTACCCAACTGTCAAAGACAGCCCCAGGAGAAGGACCATGGGAAGCTTCCCCGGGTCGTTGGCACTATAGTGAGACCAGGCTGAGGCCTGGAGAATCAGAGGAGTTGGCCAGGAAAGAATAACAGAGAGGAGAGGAGAGAAGCAGGGGTCTCTCTCCTAGAAACACTGGAATCACCTAGGGAGGTTTTAAAAGGAAGGATATCACCTCCAGAGATTCTGGCCGGGGGCAGGGGCTGGCACACTGGTACATTTTGAAAGTTTCCAAGTGGTTCTGGTGTGGAGGGAAGGGAATGGAAGAAAGGAGAACTACTAGATTATAAAATATGTATTAGGGGTAGCGGGGGTGGGGGGTGGGAGGCAGTTCAGGAGGAGCTGGTGGAGTCAGCAGTAGAAGGCTGATGGTGGTCATCTTGTGGAGGGCTTTATCTTGTGTGGTAAGGAGACCTAGAGTTCAGCCTGAGGGACACTAGAAGTCCCTGATGAGTTGTCACTCAGTCTCATGGACTTACAAAACAATGCCTTGTAGGAAAATCTTAGTCAATACTTCCTCTCCCTCTCTGCCTTCGCTGCTGCTGTAGAAGGAGTCCTAAAGAGGTTCATTTGGGACCACCAAGGTCAATGCGACCTTCAAGGGCTCCTGGCCCAGTTTCTCACTTTTCCCTGCAGAGTTCCAGGCCTTTGCCAGGCTCCACCCCATGCCTCTGGGTAGTACAGACCCTGTGGACCTACCTCAGGCAGGGAGCCGTCATCCATAGTGACAGACCCTGGTCCCCTTTTCCCCTTTTGTCCCCAGTTGCCAACACCTACCCAGATTCTTATCTGGTTACTTTCATCCTGGGCTTCTTTTCCAGCACAGCCAGAAATGGCATGGGATCTGCCCCACCTGCCAGCGTGCTCAGTACACATGAAACCATTTCTTCTCCCTGTTTTCTGAAACTACCACTCTGGGGCCAGACCAAACAGCTTTTTCCTTCTCAGCATGCATCTTGCTGGGGCTGTCTGGTTCCTGTGGCTCCTCACTGAATGAGCCCCACATTTTAGCCACTAGCAGGAAGGAGAATGGTGGTATGGGAGAGGAGAGAAGCTTCAGAGATGGATGGGTGGGAAACCTAAGAGAGTGCCTAGCACATTGTAGGTCTTCAGTAGATGGTAGCAACATTTACTATTATTGATTAATATTGATTCTTATTACTTGTGTCAAGCACCAAATTACAGTATTTCTTTGGGCTTTAGTGTTCCCTTTTGTAAAATGTGGAGACGATGTGCCATGTAGCTTATAGGGGCACCATGAAGACCAGCATGCAGGCATTTGGAGAGATGTTTTATTGGATCTAAAAACTACTAATGGCTCAAGAAAATGCTGAATACCCAACAGACCATCAGACCTTCTGACTTCTGCCTGTGCAGGTGACAAAGGCCAACACCACTGTTTGGCTTGCAGATTGTCAGAAGAATCTTTCAGAATGCGTCAGGATAAAGTCTAGGAGCTGTTGAGAAGCAGCCCATCCTCTCCATGCAGCATGGGAACTATATACACAGGAGCAAAGCCCTGGATTTGCACCGAATTTGAACTAAGAAAAGATCCTTCCAGGGACAAATCCTCCTTGATGGGCATGGCTGTAGGGTAGAAGCCAGCTCTGGTTTGTGCCTTTTCCCCTCCTTGTTTCCTTAATTTTCTGAGCAGGAGTTACATGGGGTGAAAGGCCTATTAGATGGGATTTGAGCAGAAGGTCCAGGAATGACCAAATCTTGGTTTCTAGTCATCCCTTTTTCCCATAAAGTTCCCAAAGCTATGAAGGTAAAAATAAGCAAGAAACAAAAGTGCCAGTTATTATGTGCTTGGGTGAATCAGGGATCCCCAGGGCAGGCTGCTGCTGGAGCTGAGTGGGCACCTACTTCAGCCTCCCATCCCAGACCCAGGCCTCACCAGGGCTGTGGGCTCAAGTTAGGACCCCTGCCAAGTGCCCTGGAACTCTGACAAGGCAGGAGAGAGAAGATGTCAGTCAGTAAGAAAGCCCAGGTTGTCTTCTAACTTGGTGGCACTGATGAAGGAAGCAAAAGAAGAGCTCTAGTGATGTGGGTGAGTTTTAATACACTGTGCCTCTGTCCCTGTGTGTGTCTTGGAAATTGACCAAGTAAATTGGCATCCCTAGAAAAGGTGGGGCAAAGGCAGGGGCTGGGATGGGGAGGTTCTCTACCTCCTACAGGGACACAATAAGCAAGGTAGGCATGGTTTCCACCTTCCTGGAGCTTCCGATCTAGCAGGAAAAATCATTACTGGCAAGATCAAGATATTAGAATGTAATAAGTGCTGTGCAGAAAAACCATGGGATGTTACCAAGGTGCCCGTGGGGGGCTATGCTGAGGAAGTGTTCTGGACACTGAAATAACAGGAAGGACTTCTACAGGTAAGGCGAGATGGGGAGAATGGACCAGGCAGGAAGAAAAGACAAAGTCACACTGATGCACAGTTTTGATGCATGATCCCTAATGTCTTCTCAAAAAAATTGCTAAGGCCAGAAAGTGTTCTGATCTCACCTGTCCCTAAATGCTGGGATCCCCAGGTTTGGTCCACAGGCCCACTTTGCAAGTCTTACACTACATAGTGCCCGGGGAGGATACCAGCAGCACCCAGGGCTTCTTCCTGTGCTCCAGATGTTGTATATACACAGATTCCTGGGCCTCTCCATCTGGATATCCTTCAGGCACCTCATTGTCCAAATTACACACATCTACACCCCACCCGAATCCTACTCCCTCCTCCTGAATTCTACATCGCAGCAAACAACACTTCCAGCCACCAGTGCCCCAAACAGATGCATATGGAGACCCACTTCTTCCTTCATGCGTCCTATTAGCCCTCAACCGTGGTAGAGTTTCAGCTCCATAACATTTCTTTTCCTGCTCCCTTGACATCTAGTCATCCATATCCTTGTAAGAGCTTAGCCACTGCCTTGGTACAGGTCAGTCCTTCCTCTCTTTCTTTTTAGACTGTAGTTCCCTTCTAACTGCTCCTCAAACTCTTAGCCACTGTGTTATTCTGTTAAGTGACTATTTGTAATCCAATGAGGTGTCCCTATCAGCCAGCTACCCCAGGTTAGGTAGGCGGCAAATATGGTGATTAAGAATGTGGTCTCTACAATCACACAGGTCAGGCCTACATTCTGTCACTATCAGTATGACCTTGAGCAAGTCATGCAACCTTTCTAAGCCTGGGTTTCCTTGCCTAGAAAATGGAGATAATAAGAGCTCCAAGTGCTATTAGCTAATAGGTAGCATGGGCTGCTATTGTTTTCTGCCCCCAATAGACTTCCCTCCTCTCACCCTTTCTCTGGGTGACCCACCCCTCCTCAACTCCACATGGTGGGGTTGCCAGTCATAATCTGACCCCCAATCCCCGGGCTGCGGGGAAGGCTGATGGGCGCAGGTCCCAAGCTAGGCCCGTCAGAACCTTTTGTTTCATTTGAATATGGGAACAGCCGGTCATTGTACCTCACCCCACAGCCACAGGGGCCATCAAGGGTCCATGTTGCTGTCTTCATTTCCAGAGTTGAACTGCTGTTGGCTGGGGGTTGGTCAGCTTTCCCAAACATGAAGGAAGTCCATCTACAGTAACAGAAAATGAAACAGAGAAGTAATGCCAAAGGCAAAAGCACTGATGGTGCCCCTGGACTTCCTCTACCCAGTCGGCTTCTGGGACTGATCCCCTCTAGCAGAAGGGTTGATTCATTTCTTCATTTAACAAACTTTTTTTTTCTTTTTTTAGTTGTAGTTGGACACAATGCCTTTATTTTACTCATTTTATTTTTATATGGTGCTGAGGATCAAACCCAGGGCCTTGCATGTGCTAAGCAAGTGCTCTACCGCTGAGCCACAACCCCAGCCCCCTTAACAAACTTTTATTGAGCTCCTAGAATGTAAAGAAGGAATATGGAAAATAGTAAGGTTGCTGTCCCTGGGAGAATAATTGTGCTCTGACATGTGTGTGTATGTGTGTGTGTTTCTCTTTCTCTTTCTCTCTCTCTAAGTGGATAATGCAGGAGACACAAAAGGAAGAGGTACCACAATCATCCCAGACAACATCAGGAAGAGGGCAGCTCACCAAAGACTTCCTGCAGGTGGTAACTCCCAGAGGAGTCTTGAAACTCCCCTGTCAGGAGTAATCCTCAATGGATCTGCCCTTCAAAGTAAAAGCCTCAGTTTCCAAGTTTGCTTAGCTGGAAATATTTTGCAGATTTATTCCTAAAGGATAAGCCCTTGTCACATAATAAGCCTGAAGGCCTTCTACCACTGAATGCCTTCACTCAGGGATGGCACCATGCTGGAAGGGAACCTCTAAATGCGGATGCCTGAGTCGTCTCCCTCACAGGTCTCCCGTTGTGTCCTGTCATTTCCTCCGGAAGTTTTGATGTTGGAAGGTTGCCCTGACCTACCTCTTCAGGTTGATCAAATGGTCCAATTGTCTACGAAGAAGCCCAGACTGCCCCGAAGGAATGGATGGGAAAGGGGGGGCTGTCTAGAAAGGAACGTGCCAGAGGGAGTCCAGCCACCACACCAGGTTGGCTGGAGCCAGTATCCCACAAAGGATCCCTTTGTTGTTGGAGGAGGTGTCACAAGAGGTTGGCCACAACTCATGAAGCGCATCCAGGAACAGTTCTCCTGAAAGCACTGGCAGGGAGCTCGGTCTGGTGGCCTGGAACGGATTCTGAGCTAGAGGAGGTTGGGAGGGGGGAGCACACCCTCTCCCTGCTGTCTGGCACCACCTGTTCTTGAAGCTGGCTATCCCAGGTGTAGTGACCAAGAAGCATGGCAGGGACTCCACAGTGACGGAGCCGGCTGCTCTCAGGGAAAGGGCTTCTGGGCTGTGGTCCACTCTTTCCCTGAAAGGTCCTGAGAGCTGCCACTTCCATCTTGAACCCTACCCCTCTTCTCCTGGATGGTCATATATATAAACTTTCAAACCTGTGTTGCTTCAAAGAGTTGAAGGAGGTGATAACACACTGGGTCAACTGGCACCAACTGTGACCACCCCAAGCAGACCTAGGAGTTTGGGCTCCCTACTTATTTCCTCAAAAGGTCAAGACAACAGGACGATGCCTTGAAGCAGATTGGTGGTGGGGATGGCCAACAAGCCTTTCCAAATTCCTCTCGTGCTTCCTGTCTTCCATTCCCTGTTTCATAGCAAGATGCTCTGAATTAATAATGGCACAGCTTGCCTTCGCGACCCCCATCCAGACTTTGCTGAGGACTTAATTGCCCAGAACACAGTCTAAATATGGCACCCTGTGCAACTATTCTTCCCTTTGTTGTTGTTATTGTTGGTAGTCTTCCATTTTTTTCTTTTGTTTTATCACAAATGGCTATGATGCACTGCATAAAGAACATGGGCTTGTCCAAGGTATTAAAAATAATAATTTCCATTTAAAAATGAAAAAGGGGGGCTGGGGTTGTGGCTCAGCAGTACAGCGTGCACCTTCCATGTGTGAGGCACTGGGTTTGATCCTCAGCACCATATACAAATAAATAAAGGTATTGTGTCTATCTACAACTAAAAATATTTTAAAAAATAAAAAAGGGGGGCTGGGGTTGTGGCTCAGTGGTAGAGTGCTTGCCTAATGCATGTGAGGCCCTGGGTTCGATCCTCAGCACCATATAAAAATAAATAAATAAAACAAAGGTATAAAGAAATAATAATTTCCATTAAAAAAAAGACTATGGGCTTGTACACCTCAAATCTGGCTGTAACAAGTGTGGGTGAAGGCACAGAGCAGCAGAAACTCTGGCATGCTGCCAACATAGGGAAAACTGCACAACAGATCTGAACAGCATAAGGCCTATAGTCCAGTAATGTCACTCCTGGAAGTACACCCTCATGAAACTCACACAGGTATAGAAGGGACACAGGAACAAAACTGTAGCCACATTATTTGTCAGAGCAAAAAAATTGGGAGAAGCCAGGTGTGGTGGTGCATGCCTGTAATCCCAGCAATTTGGGAGGCTGAGGCAGGAGGATTGGAAGTTGGAGGCCAGTCTCAGCAACTCAGTGAGGCCCTGTCTCAAAATAAAAATTAGGAAGAGCTGGGAATGGAGCTCACTGGTAAAACTGAACTCCAGGGTTCAATCCCCAATACCAAACAACAAATAAAACAAAACAACATAACAAGCAAGAAACTGAGAGCAATTTGAAGGTCCATCTAGATAATTGTGGCTTTTAAAAATTGGTGACAATACATAAATCAGAGATATATGGATCAACTTAGATACTGTCAAAAACGATTTTAAGAGAGAAGAGTAAGTTGCAGGAGGAAGATTCCTTTGCTATGATGCTGTCAATAAAAGTTCAAAATATATAATAGGATATGACAGAGACATATAAGCATGCATGAAATGAAAAGCACCAAATTCAGGGCAGTGATTGAACGGAAGAGAGGTGAATTAGGAAGATCAACAAGAGGAATACAGAGATTTCAACTGCTGGTAATATTTATTTCTTAAGTTGAGGAGTGGGAACACCAAACTCACCCCAGGCTTTTTCATGAGATAGGTTTTGCCTTCTAACACCAGTCTAGTACTTAGCCTCAGATAGCCCTAAACATGTTATTTGACCATTTTCTTCTCCATCAAGTGTGTTCTCATAATGCCCACCTCCTAGAGTGGCTGTGAAACTTTAGAATCTTTGGTAAGGGTTTATTTCATCCCCACATAGTGTGATCTTGGATCCTTCTGCAACAGACTCTGGTAGCAGGTGCTCCAGAAATGAAAACAGGATGGGGGCGGGGGTGCCGGGAAGGTGGCCATGACTGCCCTAGAGGCCCAGGCTGGACTGGTGGGATGTAGTAAAGACAGCACCCCCTACCACCACTCTAGTGTTCTCTGACCAGGTACACTGCTCAAGATTTATCTCCTTCTCTCCCTACCTCTCCTTTTTCTTCTCTTGTTTCTGCTGTTTTCTCATAGGACAAGACAGATAGATACCATGGTCACACAGCTATCAAGTAGCAAAATTGGGATTCTAATACAGGGATCTCAGCACTGACACACTTCCCAGCTGGGTGAGATGGCAGCCTGTAATCCTGGTTTGAAGAGGCTGAGACAGGAGGATCCTAAATTCCAGGCCTATCTTGGCAACTTAGTAACACTCTGTCCAAATAACAAATGAAAGGGTTGGGGAGAGAGCTCAGTGGTGGAGCACTTGCCTAGTATGTGCAAGGTCCTGGGTTCCATTCTCAGTATCACACACACACACACACATACACACAAAATGATGACATACTTTTTAACTAGACCAGGGGTCCACAACCTTAGTCACCTTAAAACCACCACCTGAGCATCTTTAAAGATACCAAAGCCTGGACTTCACCCTGGAATTTCTGGATACAATGCCACATGGGTGGAGTAGTTGTCAAAGCTTCCCGTGCTGTGGGGATGCCCAGCCAGGGATGAGCAGGGGTGAGGTCTCCCTCACTCTTGTCCCTGTTGTTTTTCAGGTTATTACCCTTTTATCTCATTCCTGATTTGTTGGATTAATCAGGTTTTGTTTCTTTTCTCCTGTTATTTCCCTTTCTCTTTCCCAAGAAAACACAGAAGTATTTGACATACAAACATTCATTTCTTCTTTCCTTTTCTACATGGAGAATGAGGATATCTATTGAAGCATTTCTGCCTGAGGAGAAGAGAAAAAGAAGGATGATAAAACCCAGAGGTCTCTGTTCTCCCAACATCAACACCCCTCAGACGGACCCCTTCTGCCTAACACAGTCTCAGAAACTACTGAGTCTCTCTCTCTGCAAGGCACAGGGGTGACCAAAAGTTAAGGAAGACCAAACCTGGCTGGATTCCCAGGGCCCATTTCTGTCTGACCCTTAACTAAGGGCCCCCAGTAACAGAAAACCTTGAGAAGTTCAAAATAAATCCACTAGAGGGCACTGCAGCACTGCCCTGAAAAGACCATATCTTGGCGGCTTTTTTTTCCCCATTCAATTAGCAAAAGTATTCCCGTGCTAAGCACCGTTTAGACCAAAGCTCTGGGCAAGATGCTGAAGTACAAAGATCAGGGCACAGATGCTACCCACTGTAGAGTAGGAGGAGGACTCAGAACCCACACAGGTGGGTAAGGTGATGCCTAGGTAGGGTTAGTGTGTGTCTTTTTCCTGCTTCAGGGGACATATGTATAGGTCACACATACACACACACACACATATACACATATGTATGTATTATATACATATACACTGCATAAATAACACACATACATGCACACATCATAGGAATAACATGCACAAGCCACACAAACCACATGCACACACTCTGCAGTCTGGGACTTCCAGCACCTGGGAGGAGCCGGCCATGGGCCATACCAGCAGTTGCAAGGGAGGTAGGTTAGAGAGGAGGTAGGCAGAGGAGAATGTGGGGCTAAGCAGCGGTGAGTTTACAACTTGAGAGAACAACCCTCACGGCCCCCAGACAATCCACACATCATTAGAGTCACTGTAAAAGAACCCCGTTAAAAACGCACACATGTTAACCACATGCCGCTCAAGGACTGCACGCACTCATAGATTCCTACTAACATATAGCCCAGATTTACTGAGTGCTGAGGTTGGGATGGGGGATCGTCTGTCAGAAGGTCACAGGGAGAAGAATGATAGCACCATTTAAGCAGTGCTGATCATGTGCTGATACTGCACTGGGGCCTTCAAGGGCTTTTTCTCTTAATAATTGCAGCGCCACTGTGCTGTGAGTTAAGACACTGTCTCCCTTTTCAGAGGAGGACATGTAGACTCAGAGAAGGGAAGTGGTTTGGCCAGGATCACATAGCTATTAGGAAGAGGGGTTGGAATTCTGAACCTGTCCTGAGTGAACTCACTGTTAGTTAGGGAGATGTATAAATAAAAGATCCAAAATGACACATGGGATCCAGCAAATATCAATTTCATTTTCTTTCTTCTGTTCTTTCTTTTTTCCTTCCTTCCTTCCTGCATTCCTTCCTTCCATTCTTTCTTTCTTTGTTTTTCTTTCTAGAATTTAATATGTTTAATTTGCATTCAAAAGAGCTTTTTCTGAGAAGGAAGGGGAAGCCCTGTTCATGTTGCCCTCCCTTCATGTCTCCAAGTAACCCTGTATCACCAGAGATGCAAGCATCCCTGTCACCTGAGCCACGTGACCCAGCAGACATTAGGGTGTGAAGGTATCAATGGTTGGAAAAAATGTCTGTGGAGTTTGTGGAAGACGTCTGTGGAAATTTACAAACTTGCATGGAGGCACCAATTAACTATGCAGCCAGAATTTCACACTGGGAGCTGGTCCTTGTGGGACCCACCAGGCTGTAAGATCGAGCCAGCTTGGCAGCTCAGTGTAGGGTGGGAATGGCACAGTCAGAGCTGAACATGAGTGGATCAGAAGGCAAGCAGCATGGCCCCCAGATCAGGCTTTCCTGTGCCCCTCGCTCAGCTTATGCCATGGCTGCTTGGGTTTCTGTCCAGCCAGCTGGAGGAGGAAGAAACAACCTGAGCAGGGCTTGCAGATGCTTCACTTCATATCTACCTGTGAACTGAAAATGAGGGCACCTGTGCTATGGCCTTGCTTGGAGTGGCCTTGAAAACCCAAGGAGAAAATTCTTCAATAAATAGAGTTTCAGAAGAACTAATCATCCCCTTCATGTGGAAGGAGAAGTGGTCCTGAAGTTAAAGTATATGCCAACTCAAGGGAAGTACCTGGGGAAGAGGATGTGGATAGATACTTGAGAGTTGGTCAAAGTGTGAAGACCTTCCTATCACATGTTAACACCCACCAGGAGCATCCAGTATAGAAGAGGTGCTGAATGACCCATGGCCAATGGCCTGGTCAACTGACATCAGCCAGCCTTTGTTATTGGACATCACAGTGCGGGCATGATTGCTTCATGGCTGCAGTGCACAACACAGGCTCCACACAGACCCACCACCAAGTCCCATTTAGGTCTATCCCTGAATCGCCTGCCAGCCAAGGATGCAAAGGAAATTAGGGAGCCTGGAAGAGTGGCCACCAGGAGGCGCAGGCTGAACAGGTGCACCCGGCAGTGGTGGCAAGGTCCTACCTATGGAGACACTGCAGAATGGGGAGTTTCTTCTCTTCTCCTAGTTACAGGGGGAATAACTAGGAAACTCCAGAAATGGCAGAGGTGGGTGGAATGGAGCAAGTTGACTTCCACCCAGGACAGCTGAGTGAGGAAGGCCCTTTGTATATCCAAGAGTGGGCCAAGGACTTTGGCTATTGCTGAATTGAGGAGGTAGAGGGTTATTTTCCTCTGTTTAAGAATACTTTATATTGTAGGAGGGAGTGAAGGTTTTTAAAGCACCCTCAGGCAGACTGTTTTGTAGTCAAGCCCCAAAACAATCTTGAGAAGTGGTCATTACTACCTTTGTCTCATGGAGAGCTGGGCTGAGACTTCAGATCATTTGTCTCAGGTCACACAGCCAGCCGGAGGGGCTGGACCTGAACTCAGGACCCTCCAAGTTGAAAGACTTGGGTTCAGACTCAATCTCCACACAGTTGGGTTTGTGGTCCTGAGAAAGAGCCTTGGGCTTTCTCTGTGATTCAGTTTCCATCAAAGTGGGGGACAATGAGGTAAGCTTAGTCATCTCTTTTGAAGCTTTGATAAAGCACCTACACCTGCATAGCTGGTGGCACCCTAGAACTGCACACACCAGGCCCGCCCCCACCAGAGTCCCTTGTTAAACATTCATAGCACACCACTGCACACAGGCAGAGATGGCAATTTCAGCCCTTGCCTCCAGTGCCTCTGAAATGTTTTACTTATTTTTTTAAACAAGAAAAAGTTATATAGTATACAAAATTTTTTTTAAAAAAATGTCCCTCCCTCCCTTGTCCTTTTTAGCCATTATCTCTCCTGCATGGCCACGGCTATTACCAGTTCCCCATGGTGGTAACACATTTCTAACAGAGGTGCTCTCCTGGGCCAGGTGGGTCCCCTATGCAGACCATAAGTCTTCCCAGAATGTTCCACATTCAGACCCACCTAATGTTATAGACTTGCTACTGCCAGACTCACACAACTGGCTCTTTTTATTCTAAAAATTTTAAAAACAAAATAATTTAAAAAAAAAAAACCCTGTTAAGTAACATCAAGACACTGATAGGCTAAGGTCACCTAACAAAACAGTGACACCCCCTAGGTGTGACTCCAGGTCTTGTAACTCCTTCACCTGAGACTTTGCCCTTGTAATCCCAGCATACCCTCCCCCCCCTGCCCCAAGCAGCCCTGGTGTGGTTCAGAGTCACTGAAGCACCTGGTTCATCATCATCACGTTCAGGTTGCCTGTAATCAATGTCTACTTTGTATGTCTTTCTTTATGAGGAAACTCATGCGCAAAGAGGGCAGCCTATGTGATGTCTTCTACTGGCCAACCAGCGTTCCAGCCAGGGCTGGCCCCAGGAGCTAATGTCCCAGTGGGCCTGACTGGGCCACATCGACTTTGTTTCACGATATCTTCTTCAGAGATGGGTAGACAGGGCTCCAGTGGCTGGAACCAAGTCACCCTTCTATAGTATCCCACTGCACAGTCCCTTCAACCCTGTTTTTCCTGGAATCTCCTCCTCCACCCTGGGTGGGCTCCACTCATTATCCAGGTGGGGATACCAGAGACCACAGGGCCCCAAATGTAGGACATTACCCTGAAAGCAAGGTCTCATGGAGTGTCTGTCTGTCCTCAGCTCCATGACTTGCTCATAGGAGCACCAGAAAGATGACAGCTCCTTAATCCTGGAACCTGCCTTCCCCTCGCCCCCTGCAAGTGGGAGCTCAGCCTCAGCCTCACCCAAGACTGAAAGATTGTCACCACATGAGCAAAGAGCCTAGTAACATGCCTATGCTCCCACGAGGAACCGGTCCTGTGCTCCTCAGGACAGGATTGTGCTCTGGGGAGGAAGTGGGCATTTGAACAGGTGGAACCTGTTGGAAGTCAGCTTGTCCTTTCTGAGAGGTTCAAGAAGGTTCCGTGGGTTGTGACTTGAATGACAGCTACAGAATGAGGCAGGCAGGGAAGGCCAGCCTGGGAAGAGGCCCGAGGGAGGAGGGAAAGAAAGAAGAAAAAGAAGGAGGGAGGGATGCCTGGACACCTGGTGGGAGGACTTTTAAATAGGCAAGGACCAAGTGACAGAGCATGGAAACTGGACAATAGACTTCCGGGGGCCTCCCCTTTTCAAAAGGTCATCAATCAATCCACCAATCAATCAAACATCCCTCCCAGGGATGCTTTCTTTTTAAGAAAAGCTAAATTCTCACCACACCAGTTAACTCTCTAAGCTATTCTTTTATTTTAACCTGAGAAACAAAGAGAATTTCAGGACTGTGGAATCAACTACCTGAGTGAATGAATCGCAGCACTGTCAAAGCATCCAGAAGATATAAATGGCATTGTGGGAGCTGGTTTGTTGGGTGTGGTTTTCTGCTGTTAGAAGAAATGCATCCTTGTTTAACTTCCCCAAGCTTGTTTCCTCAATTATACAACAGGGACCTGAACGCTCTCTACCCTGGTGGTTTGCTGCAAGGATTCACAGGAAGTCTGTAAAGTGCTGATCATAGTGCCTGATGTGCAGTAAGCACTCGATAAATGTGAGCTGTGATTTTGTAACAGCCAAATCACTTCAAAAGCTGAGGCCCAATTAGTCAGCTTGCAGTTTGGTCCCTTCCTGCATCTTGGCTTTAATGGCCGCTAATTGCTCAGAAGCTAAATTTTCACTTACTGAAGCATTTATCATATGCTCTCTTTGACAGCAAGCTTGCTTCCTAAGGAAAAAAAAAAAAGTGATTCAGTTTATAAAATTTCTATTTTTGTCCAACTGTTTTTAGAACTATCTTTCTCCATCAGCTAAGGAATTGGACCAGATAAGCTGTGAGATCCTTTTCTGATAAAAGAAATTCTGTTTCTCTGTTACATAAGATGAGGAACTCATGTTGACTACTCAAGGATCTTCAGGGCTCAGACATCAACAAAAGCAGATTAATATTTTATACAGAATAATTTGCAAACTGGGAGAGCTGAACCAAAACATTTAACATCCAGTGATGAATTTCTTGTCAATAATGAGGTCATTTGTATGCAATACATAATTCAGAGAGGAAACAAATTCTTTTCAGCATCATTTAGCTGAATTAATCTTAGAGAACCAATCCATAATACTGAAGGGAGGAATTTAAGATGTTCAGGAATGCATATTTGCAATCGATATATAATTCAATATGAAATTGACTAAATATGACAATATGAAAATAACTACATAAAACTTGGTTTATTCAAACATTCAGAATATCATTCAAACATTACATGGTTGCAATAGGATAGTTGTTACAACCACCTGCTCTGGAATTAGGCTGCCTGGGTACAAGTTCAGCCCCCACCTCTTAACAACAGTATGCCTTGAACAATTTATTTCTCTATGCCCAAGTTTCCCCACTTGAAAAATGGGGATTAAACTGTTAGCCACCTCTAAGAATTTTTGAAGATTAAATTTAAAGTTGCAGATGAAAATACATGATAGTTTATATGATTGCAATAATTTACAGTTGGCCCTTCTTATTAGTGGGTTCCAGCATTTGTGGATTCAACCAACTTCAGGTAAAAAAATATTTGGGCAGCCCAGGAGGCTATATATGCTTATAATCCCAGCTTCTTGGGAGGCTGAGGCAGGAGGATTCCAACTGCACAACAACTGAACGAGAACCTGTCTCAAATAAGATCAGTCCAAATATGACTGCAACACTCTCTTATCCACCAGCTCTTCTGCAATGTGATTTTTTTTTTTTTTTTTTTTTTTTTTTTTTTTTTTTTGCCACACTGTTCATTTTCCTAATGTTTGATGGAATTCAATGATGAGACTATCAGGGGCTGGCCTGTTCTTTGTGAGGAGTTTTTAAAAATATTACAAATTAAATTTATTTAATGGGTATAGGATGTTCAAATTTTCTATTTCTTCTTGAATCAGGTTTGATAACTTGTCTTCCTGGAATTTGTTCTTTCATCTAAATTGTTGATTTATCAGCATGAAATTGTTCATAATTGTTCTTTTTCATTCCTTCCAGGTCCAAGGGTCCATATTGGCTTCCTTCTTTTGTTCCTGATGTTAGTAACTTGTGTGTTCTCTCTCTCCCTTCCTCCCTCCCTCCCTCTCTCTGTGTCTCGTTTCAGTTGATCAGTCATTTCTTTTAATCTTTTCAATTTTTCTTATTACTTGACGTTTTATCCATTTTATCGATCTTAACCTTTATCTTTATTCTCTCTGGACTCTTAATGTGAAAATTTAGATCATGGATTTTAAACACTTCTTTTCTGATATAAACATCTAAACCTATAAACCTATAAACTTTCCTCTAAGTCCTGCCCAAATACATCTCACAAATTTGGCTGTTTTCCATTATTCAGCTTATTTTTTATTTCCTCTTGTGATTTTTTTATTTGATTCATTATTTATTTAGAAATCACTTGCGTATTTTCAAATATTTGGAAATTTTCTAACTATCTTATATAATTAATTTCTAATTTAATTTTCTTGTACTCAGAGAACATTCTCTATACAACTGCAGTCTTCTAAGATGTTGAGATGGATATTCCAGAGAGTGGTCTAATCCTTGGACAAGCCATGTGCAGTTGTTGGGTATCAAGTTCTGGAAATGCCAATTAGGTCATGTAAGTTGGTAATGTTGTTCAAATCTATAATAGTTCTGATTTTTTTTTGGTCTAGTTAGTCTATCAATTACCAAGAGAACAATATTAAAATCTCCAACTAAAATTATGGATTTGCCAATTTCTCCTTTCAGTTCTGTCAATTTTTGCTTCATGTATTTTAGAGTTCTGTTATTTGGTGCATACATATTTGTTATGTCTTTGTCTTCCTGATGAATTGACCTTAGTGCTACAATTATAATAAATGCTACTTTGATATTATTGTAGGCAAGCTAGTTTTTTTAAATGATTTTTATGTTTAAGGTGTATGTGATACATCTTTTCCTTCCTTTTAAATTCAACCTGTGTCTAGTTCCTTAAAGTTCATCCTTAGTGTGCTGTAGCTAGCACACAGCTGACTCCTGATTTTTTAATATTAAGACTAATAATCTCTGCCTTTTAATTGAAAAATGTAGTTGTATGCATTTTTAATATTTTGTATGGTATGGTAAAGTTTAAATTTACCCTCTTGTTATGTGTTTTCTGGGTTTTGTTGCTTTATTCCTTTTCTTACTGCCTTTTTAAAATTAATTAGACATTTTTTAATTTTTCCTTTTTTCTATTCTTAGTATAATTATTGGGGATTACAATATGTATCCATAAATGATCAGTCTACTATAAAGTAGGAAATGTAGGAAACTTACAATAGTATAATTCAATTTATCTCCATATCCTTGCTATCTTGTCATAGATTTTACTTTTACATATTTTATAATCCCCACAGTTCAGTGTTATACTTTTCCTTTAAACAGTCTGATACTGCTTTAAAAATTAGTATAAGAAAGCCGGGTACTGGGCATATACCTGTAGTCAGGGACTCAGGAGGCTGAGGCAAGAGGATCACAAGTTCAAAGCCAGACTCAGCAACTTGGTGAGGCCCTAAGCAACTCAAAGAGACCCAGTCTCTAAATAGAAAATAAAAAGGGGTGGAGATGTGGCTCAGTGGTAAAGCATCCCTGGGTTCAATCCCTGGTATGTATAAATAAATAAATATTAGTATTTAAAAAAAGGTAGCCTTTTCTATTTATCCACATTTCACTTAACTATATCCTCCAAGCTCATCCATGTTTCCATAGCTTACAGAATTTCATGTTTCATTTTGTTTTGTTTTTATGATTGGATAATAGTCCAGTTTGTGCATGTACCATATTTTGGTTATGGTTCATCTCTTGATTGACACTTTGTTTCATTCCATATCTTGGCTATTATAATTAGTGCTGTACTGCAGTTTTGTTTGCAATGAATTCTCTCAGTTGTCATTTTTTAAAAAAAAATGTCTTTATTTTATCCTCATCTTTGAGGAATATTGTCAAAGAATATAAAGTTATGAGTTGTTGATTTTTTCTTCCAGCAACTTAAAGATGTTATTCCAGGACTGGGGTGTAGCTCAGAGGTAAAGCTCTTGCGCAGCATGCATGAGACCTAGATTTGATCCCCAGCACTACCAAAAAAGAAAAGATATCATGTCATTCTATGTCTCTGGCCTCCTTTGTTTTTCATGAGAAGTCAGCCATCATTCATATCTTTGTTCATACATGATATATCTTTTATATGGCTACCTAAAGATTTTTATATTTGTTCCTTTGACAATAACAAGGTTAGATATGGCTTTCTTTTTATTCACCTTGCTTGGGTTTGTAGGTTGATGTTGTCACTAAATTTTGGAAAAGTTTGATCATTATTTCTCAATATACTTTTTTCCTGCACCATTTTATCTTCTCTTTCCTTTTTGAGATCTCTGCTTTAAATATATTAATCATGGAGAATAGATTTTTTGTGGACAGCTAACAATTGCAGCCATGACATTCTAACCAGGAGGAAAGAAAACAAAGAGAAAGAGAGGCACACTGCTTTGCTTTTGCTCTTATTCTTTTGGCCAGTACCCTGGACAGCTGTGTTTCCAAATAAAATTCTCTCACTAGAAAAAGAAGGGGGAAGAGACTTCTGATTACAGTTCTTATGGAGTAACTGATACCAGATTCCTTCCACCATCACCATAAACAACTATAAAACCAGACAAAATATATGAGGTAACTGTTCTCAGGCGTTGAACAACAGGCAGTACTGGACTGTGACCCTTGAGAGAGAGAGAGAGAGAGAGAGAGAGAGAGAGAGAGAGGAGGAGGAGAGGAAACATGAGTTGAGTTCCACATAGGGCCTGGCGGTCTTCCTAGGAGCTGGAGCGCACACACAGCATAGCATTCTTGCAAAGTGGAAGAGGCAGGAATTAGAGTCAGGAGACACAGCTGGCTGGAATTTTCAGGGCAATGTAACAGAAGAAGCTGAATGAACACAAGGGACTGAAGTGTGCATTGGGATTCTCCAGCAGCCCTTGCCTGGGAGCTTGGCTGGGCTCGGGCGCGGGGGGGGGGGGGGGGGGGGGGGGGGGCACCATGGGGCCAAGGCCAAGGGGAAGTCTGCTGTGGGGCTGAGCACTGAAGGGGAAAACCCAAGGTTGCCCAGCATTGGAAGAAGTAGGAGTTCCTGCCAATCCAGAGTTAGGAGCAAGGACCTACGACTAAGGTTAAAACCAAAGCAGACCAAGCCTGAGGACTAATAAGACCCACTGGTAATCTACTTGCTTGCCTTGCCACGACTAAAGGCGCAGAGTCAAAGCCAATAAATTAAAAAACAGAATTTTCCAGAGTGAAAGCTATCACTAGAGAAGAGCTGTGATTATGGCTGCTTGCGCACAGTACTGACAGGAAACAAATGGAGTAGAAGCCAAAGGACTCTTGGGGGAATTTTCATTATCAAAGACACCACAAATGTGGCCTGCAGACACTAGGAAGTATTTTGACACCTAAAGTAACACCTAGATTCCCAAAATGCAGCAGAGGAAATAGGTTGTGAAATCTGCACACCTACTCCCCCACCTCATCCCTCCAGATCCCCAGAAGAACATACCAGATACAGGGCAGGTACCTGGTGAGGCTTTTCTTTCCAGAATCCCAGACAGAATGAGGTTAGAAGCCTTGCTTCTGCTTCTGTGATTTCCTTCAGTCTACCTGTCTAGAACTTTAGGGCTGTCTGGACTCACCTCTCACCACAGCTTCTCCTTCCTCCATCTCCCTCCTCCTCCCTCAAACCTCCCTTCATCCTGATAATACATTTCCATGTGTATTTTTCTGATCAAGTTCACCACGGTCAAGGTTTGATTTATTAGAGGAAGAGCTTCAAGATGAAATTATTTCTTTTCTTTTCTCCACAACAACTGGCTTTTGAAACTCTCATCTAGCTGACGGGGTTAAGGAAGTCAGGGTTCAAACAGTCTCTCCAGGGCCTCTGTGTCCCAGGCAGTACCTGCAGGTCTTTCCCTGAGCAACTAGAGAAGTGAAAAGAGTGATTTACATGGGGAATAAAAATATATCAGTTTAATATTGTTCCTCTTGCATATTTTATCTCAGTTTTTCACTTGAATTTTTACTTTGTTTATGGTTTCTTTCAAGGACAAGGATTTAAAAAAAATATTTATGATGTTGAATCTGTCATCTTCTCCTTAATGGCTTCTGGGTTTGGTGCCCCACATAGGAAATCTTTCTGTACCCTAAGACTGAACATAACTTTTAATGGCTGCAAAATAAGACATTGTGCAAAAATGCAAATGTGTCCTAATTTATTTACAGACGACTATTTAGGGTGTTTCTGTCATTTAAGTCATCATAAATAATGCAGTAAACATTGTTGTAAACACATTTTTTTCTTCTGCAATTTAATCTATTTCTTTAGAATAGATTCTTAGGAGGTCCATAGGCTGTTTTCACTGTTCCAAAAGCCTCAAGAATGATTAAATATTTACCTCTTATAAAGAGGTAATCTACACTAAAAGGTCAAGTTTCTTTTCTTCTGCGCAGAATTACAGCTGCTCAGCGTGGTTTTATTTATATTTCAGGTTGATTAGGAGCTCTGATAGTTACAAATGACTTTGATTAATTAAAAGCCAGAAAACCAATTACTAGTTAACGAATGAAATTTATTTGATATACTGTCTTTTGAAAGACAAAGGAAAGGTTAATAAAGTGTGCCTCATTTTATAGAGGATAAGGCGGGAGTTGAGGGAAAATCACCTCAAGGACACCCAGGTAATTTCCAGCAATCAGGTTCGAGATTTTTTTCTTTTTCTTTTGTACTGGGGGTTGAAACCAGGGATGCTGAGCTCTATCCCCAGGCCTTTCTGTTTTTTGTTTGTTTGTTTGTTTGTTGTTGTTGTTGTTTTGTTTTGTTGAGACAGGATCTCACCAATTGTCCAGGATAACCTCAAACTTGTGATCCTCCTACCTCAGCCTCCAGAGTTGCTGGGAGGTGTTCACCACTTCGCCCAGTTTGATTTTGTATTCACATTATCAGCCCTTCTTTTAGATGATAAAGACAGCATCACCACCATCACCCTCATCATTACCACCACCTCTTCTATGTACCTATCTCTGTGCTGAGTAAACCCGCATCCCTCTCCTTCCTGAAGTCTAAATTGAACTGTGGATTTTCAACACTGAAGTTCACACCCAAGGGCCATTGTTCCACTAAAACTGGAAGGTGGGCTGCTCAATCTGATTCTAGCATCCTTGTGAGATGCAGTACCACAGCGGTTAAGAAATTAGGTTCTAAACTTGAAATTGAATCCCCATTTGACCCAGTTATCCCATGCCTCAGCATATACCCAAAGGACTTAAAATCAGCATACTATGATGACGCAGCCACATCAATGTTTATAGCAGCTCAATTCACAATAGCAAAGTTATGGAATCAACAGATGAATGGATAAAGAAAGTGTGAGACACACACACACACACACACACACACACACACACACACTGGAATATTACTCAGCCATAAAGAAAAATAAAATTATGGCATTTGCTGGTAAATGGATGGAACTGGAGACTATCGTGCTAAGTGAAATAAGCCAGTTTCCAAAAACCAAAGGCCAAATGTTCTCTCTGGTATGTGGATGCTGACTCACAATAAGGGAAGAATGGAAGTACTTTGGATTAGACAAAGGTGAATTAAGGAAAGTGGGGATGCAAATAAGAAAGACAGTGGAATGAATTGGACATAACTTTCCTATGTTCATATATGAATACACCACCAGTGAAACTCCACATCATGTTCAACCACAAGAAGGGGATCCTAATTAGAAAAAGTCATACTCCATGTATGTGTAATATATCAAAATACACTCTACTGTCATGTATATCTAAAAAGAACTAACAAAATTTTTTTTAAAAAGAAATTAGATTCTATGGGCTGGGAGTATAGCTCAGTGGTAGAGCACACGTAAAGCCCTGGGTTCAATCCCCACCACCTCAAAAAGTAAAAATCATATCAAATTAAGTTAAAATTTTTTAAAAAAGAAAAGAAACGAAACTAGGCTCTTGAGTCAAATATTGTGGGTTAAAAAAAATCCAATGATCTGTCTCTTAGTAGTTGTTGGTCTTAGTCAAATTTATTTGACTTTCTGAGATTTAGCTTCTTCTGGAGATAATGAGAGTACTTGCCTCAGAGTATCAGATGAGGCAGTTAATAAGAAAGCATGAACTACAGCACAACAAATCATTAGTGTTCTGTGTAACACTAAGGTCTCTAGGCTCCAGATGCCCACATAATACAAAGAGTAGACATAATAACCACAGAGAAAATTTTGCCTCACACTTTAATTTAAACACACTCCTAGAGTTTGCCTTAACCAAATGTACCTGGATCGCACTTTGTCCTGCATGTACAAGTTCACTCAGTTGATTCCACATTTACTGAAGGTCATTGCTAAGCTCCAGCAGGGACAAAGGTGAGTCCCCAAACCAGCCCCATTCTGTTCCCCAGGCACTCTGTAAGCAGATGGTCTGGGAGCACAGAGTGGGGATGTAGGGGTGCGTTTTAGGGATATCTGGAAATTTCTACTGATTTCCCTGACTACAACAAATACTATCTATGGTTTCAAGAGAATCTTTTTTCTTATGATAGGAATATATAGCCTCTCTGGTAACTAAAAAGGAAGAAAAAAAAGAATTTAGAGATCCTCAGCGACTTAGTGAGATCCTGTCTCAGTAAAAAATTTAAAAGGGCTGGGGATGTAGTTCAGTGGTAAAGTATCCCTGGGTTCAATCCCCAATACTATATATATATATATATATATATATATATATATATACACTCAGAAAATAGAGATTAAAAACTAGAGAATTTTAAAGCTCACTTTCAATCCCAACTCCTAGAGAGAAATGCAACTGGTGTGGTTTTTCATTCCTTTTCTTGTGTATGTGTATGTCTGTGCAAGATACAAATGTTTTAGAAAAGCCAAATGGGGTTCATCCCACACATTCTAATTTTCCACTTGACCAATAAGCTAAGTATATCTATGCAGGATGCAGGGCTCCTTACACTCCTGGTCTTCCAAGTGTCGTCCTAAGCCCAAGCCCAGGTTTGTGAGCTTGATTCTTAGAAGGGAAGGTAGGGAAATGGGGGGAGGGGGGCGGAAATAAGCCTGCTTTTCAGGCTGGAATTCAAACCTACATTTTCATAAACTCCTCTGAGAATTTATATGCCCCATACAGTTTGGGGAACATTGCTTTGACGACCAGATAGTGTCCCATAACATGGTCAGACCCTCATTTATCTATTTCATTTCTCACTAGTGGGATCCCTCCTGTCGCCAGAAGTCGGTCACTCTAGGATTTGGTGGTTCTGCAGACCCTCCTTCCAGCAGGGTGCTCTTCCCTCTCCCTTTCCCATTTCCCAGATGACCTCTTGGCCCCATCAGGGCCCACTCCTAGGAGACTGAGGACTTCAGGGCAAGCGCAGTCCTCACCTTTCCCCACCCAGACCCAGGCCTGGCGCTGCACACTTCCCAGCTCCGGTGCCTCGCCTTTCAGAGGTCTCAGGCAAACGTCCGCGCCCCCAGACGGCAATGCAAAGGTCCGTGACCCTGCCCGCGCCCCGGGGCTCCTCTCAACCTCGAGGCAACCCCTGAAATTCCTTCCACCCCACTATCCTTCTCTGGGATTCCCTCTGATTCCTGCAACCCCCGGCCCCACCCAACGTCCCGCTGATGGCTCTCCTGGTCTTCTCCAGCCTGTCCCCTGGAGCCCTCCCAGACTCCGGTGGAGAGACCTCCTTTCAGCCCCTACCCCTCTTCCCCTCTCATTCCCCCATCCTTCTTCCAGAAACAGCCTCCCACTTCTCACCCACCCATTTACTCCTCCCTTTTCAACTTCCTCAATTCCCACCTCCCCCCCAAATTCCAGTCCTTTCCGTGGGAAAGTCAAAGCGGCTCTGCTCCCGCCCCGGCTGTGTGTGGCCCGGGGAGGGGTGGGCGCACTCCCCAGCCTGGAGCGGGTGAATGGGTCCTGTGTGCCCGCTCTGTGGGCGGGACGTCGATGGCCAGTGTGTCACTGGGTGAAAAGGCACCTAAGGACGCCTGTGAGGCTGCCCTGACGTGCAAAGTCTGACCCCGCGACCTCGTCCTGCTTCTGTCAGGGCTGGGGCTCCAGATCTGAGCGCGTGGGAGGAGCAGGGTGGGCGATCCGCCCCAGAGAATCAAAGGCCAGACCTGAGGGACACCTGCCCGAGCTGCCAGCTCAGTGTCACGCAGCTACCATAGGACAGTGGGTCCCGCCTCCCCCTCAGCAGTAAAGCAGTTCTTCCTTTAAAGATTTTGATATGCATTTGTGGGAAATCTTCCTTTAAACGCCACAAGTAAACTCCCATCTTTGGGAGGGTGAAAATAGTTAAGGTTTTTTTTTTTTTTTTTAATAGTGTTGATAAAGCTGCTGTGGAAATGGAGTCACCCGTGCCTATGGAGGACCTGTAGGAATGGATCCGACTCGAGGCAAAGTGTGATAATACAAAATAAAAGTCTTTGAATGCCTATACCATTTGATACTGAAATTCTCTTTGTAGAAATGTAGCAAGAAGAATAATCCTAAATATTCCCCAAAGATTTTTGTATAAAGATATTCTTTGTGCCGAAAAATAAGGAACGGTTTATTTAAAATTGGGATCGACTTGGGCAGGGATATGTGTATCACTGTTCATACACAAGTTGGGATATGATTCTGCCATTAAGAACATCTGATAATATGTGGAAACATTTTTATGAAGTGAAAGAAATAGAATATAAGTTTGTACAAATGGGATATTCACAGGTATATAAGATAAGCATAAAACACAGAATGGAAGAAAATAAACCAAACATCAGTGGGTGATTTTCCTCTGTGTGTGTGTGTGTGTGTGTGTGTGCACAGGCGCTAGGGATTGACCCTAGTTCCTCTCAAATGCTAGGCAACTAACTCTACCACTGAGTATAGTATCCCCAGCTTTCCCCTTTAAAAAATTTTATGAACTATTTTAATATACACCAATTTATAAAGAAATTTACCCATCAATAAGCACTAGAGTGCAGAGGCATTATTCCTGTTTACACTTTTCCATTCTGAATTCTATTTTTAAAAAAATCTTCTCAAAAGTGAAAGATATGATGTATAATTTCAACCTGCATTTCATGAATTAAGAGCCTGATTACTTTCTTTTTTTACTTTGATCAGTTATTATAGTTTTTTTTTCCTGAAATATCTGCTATGGCCTTTGTTCAATATTACTGGAGGCATATGTACTCATGCTGATGTATATTACATATTTGTAAGTTTTTTATTATGTTAAATAAGTATACTTTTACACATTTGTAAGTTTCTATTATGTTAAATAAATATACTTTTCTGTGTGTTAGGCAGAAAAAAATAAGCACTAAAAATGCAACCTCCTCCCTGCTGTAACTCCTGGGGGACCCTCCTTACTTCCTACCCTTACTTTCTGAGGTAGCCTGTTTTGATTATATATATATATATATATATATATATATATATATATATATATATATATATCCCTAACCCTAATATAGTAGTATTTTAAATAGTTCAAATTTCACATACATGGAGAAGTTATATGCATACTCCCGTGATTTGCTTATCTTGATCAATGTGATGCTTTGGGGATTTATCCATGTTGCTAAATCCAGCTCTGGTTCATTCAGTAAATGAGTCAATATAAAGAACTTAGTATCTGTCACCTGGCGCTACATGTTTGCTTATTTTTTTTTAATAAATAAAAATTCATTTTCACTGCAGAGTAGTAGAATGTTGTGGTAATATTATATTAAATGTATTTATCCTGGGCTGGGGTTGTGGCTCAGTGGTAGAGCACTCGCCTAGCATGCGTGAGGCACCGGGTTCGATCCTCAGGACCACATAAAAATAAATAAATAAATAAAGGTATTGTGTCCAACTACAATTAAAAAAATTTTAAAAACAAATGTGTTTATCCTTTCTCCTGCTGATGAAAATTTGTGATGTTTCCATTTTGTGCTTATTATAAATACCACCAAGAACACTTTAGTTCGTATCTCCCTATGCATGTGAGTTTCTCTACAGTAGACAGCAAAGGCCTGCCTTGCTTCAATGCTACAAGTTACTTCCCTGTTGTTTTCCAAAATGATCATACCTAGCAGATAAGTTATCCTGCTCCCAACATCCAACTGAGTACCTGTGCTTCTCAGATTTGTTACTTATTTTCCAGTTTAATGAGTGTGTAGTGTTATTTCTTTATGGTTTCAATTTGCATTTTCCTGATTGCTAAAGGGTTAAAGATTGGGCATCTGTTCATATATTTATTGGTCATTTGTATTTTTCATTCTGCAAACTTCTGTCCAAAACCCTTTCATAGTTTTCTATTGTTTATTGTCATTTTCTTGTTGATTTTCAAAAAATCTTTACATATTTTGGATGCTGATCCTTTGTCATATGGATGTGTTGCAAACAGTGTCTTTTGGTGGAGGGAGGGTGCCAAGGATTGAACTCAGGGGCACCCAACCACTGAGCCACATCTCCAGCCTTATTTTGTATTTTATTTGGAGACAGAGTCTTACTGATTTGCCTAGCACCTCACCATTTGTTGCTGAAACTTGCTTTGAACTTGCAATCCTCCTGCCTCAACCTCCAGAGCAGCTGGGATTACAGATGTGTGCCACTGTGCCCAACTTGAATTTGATTCTTTGTGGAGTGTGATAGAAAGATTATCTTTTCCACATGGACAATTGCTGAGCCCCTTATGGCTTAGCCCATCCTTTCCCAGTCATCTGCGATGCTGGTTTTGGCATAAGTTTCTTAACATGTGTTGGTCTGTTTCCGTGTCCTCTATTTTGTTCCATTTTTCTGTCTTGAGCAATCCTGTACTCTCTTAATTCTGCAATTTGATATCAGTCTGATGAGCATATACTCCCACATTTTTCATCATCTTGACTATTTGGGGCCCTTTCTTTTTCTTTTTTTCCATACTGGGGATGGAACCCAGGGCTGCACGTGTACTAGGCCAGTGCTTTACCATTGAGCTACATCCCCAGCCCCACTTTTTGTACCCATTTTAGAAGTAGCTTGTCAGGTCTACAAAAATCTTTGCTAGGATTTCAACAATCACTTCATAGATTAATTTTGGAAAGTGGACATCCTTATGATATTGAACCTTTCTATGGAGACATAATCTCCATTTATTTAGGTCTTCTTCAAAATTCTTCTATGAATCTTTACATGTTTTCCATATAGATCTAACACCTTTTGTTAGATTTGCTCCTGGATACTTTATTTCCACAGCTCTACAAAACCTCAGCAGTCTCTAGGATTCATAATTTTTTAAAAGCCTTCATATATTGTGGATTGTTTTTAACATTTGAGAATTTAAATCATCATCCAGACTGGGGTCTGGGGAGATGGTCTACTCTATAGCCAGTTTTCTCTGGCTTGATAAAACTGCTAAAGTCTTTAGAGAAAGAATGGAGGCAGGAGAATTTTTAAAAATACACTTAAAGCTTTAAAGAAAAAGCGTGGGGGTGGTTATTAAAAATCAAAAAGTATAAAGGCTAAATAAGGCAGTGAAACTCAGCAGCCCACCTGCCCACATCAGGTTCTCAGCACCTCCTGCCACTCCTGGTAGGTTTCTCCCCAAACATCTGCAGCTCACAGGTTCTTGTGAGCCTTCTAGAATTACTGTAGTCTCTCACAATTAAGTATATGATTAGACTTTCTCCAAATCTATCATATTTAAGTAAACTTAAATATGATTGTTCCTCAAAAGTCAATAACTACAACTATGATCCCTCAAACTATTTCTATAACAAATAAACATCAGGAAGGGACACTCACTTTAATTGTTATTATTCCACATTATTTTAAATGTTCAGTTACTTTAACAACAGAAAAAAAACTCTATTTGCAGATGATATAAATGTAAACTGAGAAGAACCCCCCCAAAAGCATTCTTCTGGAAAAGAAATTAAAAACCAAACAGATACACAAGATATTTACAGACTGTAGTAAGTACTCTGCTGGAAATAAAGTAGTGATAAAGGGTATGAAAGGCTGGGCATGGTGGTGTACTCTAATACCAGCGGCTCAGGAGGCTGAGGCAGGAGGATCACGAGTTCAAAGCCAGCCTCAACAACTTAGACCTTGTCACTAAATAAAAAATGAAAAGGGCTTGGGATGTCGCTCAATGGTTGATCACCCTTGGGTTCAAATTCTGGATACCAAAATAAATAAATAAATAAAGGAGTGTTGAGGCAAAGGGCCTGACTCTAGCCAGGGTCTGGAAATAAGACCCTGACAATGAGAAAGAAGAGCCACATTGGGAATGGCATTCCAGCCACAGGGAACAGCATGTGCATGTGTGGGTTTGAGACAGTCAGAAGACTACATTGGCAGTGGGTAGGAGGGAGGCAGGAGGTAAGGTGGGAGTGGGAGCTGTGGGCCAGAGTAAGAAGGCAGTATTTTATTCTGTGTGCCAGAGGAAGCAACTGAAGGACATAAGGCAGATTTATGTTTTAAAAATATGATTTATGTTTTGTTTTCTCAGTACTGAGGATTGAATTTAGGGTAGGCACATGCTACACACTTGCTTTACCAGGAGCTACACCCAGTCTTGATGTATGTTTTTTTTTTTTTTGTTGTTGTTGTTGTTGTTTTTAAATATTTATTTTTTAGTGGTAGACACAATACCTTTATTTGTATGTGGTACTGAGGATCGAACCCAGGGCTTTGTGCTTGCTAGATGAGCACACTACCGCTGAGCCACAACGCCAGCCCCTTGATGTATGTTTTTAAAAAAGCATTTTGCCTGTTTTGTAGAGAAGGCAAGGAAGGGATATCACCTATATAATCCCAGCGACTCAGGAGGCTGAGTCAGAAGGATTGAAAATTCAAGGCCAGCCTCAACAATTTAGCAAGACCCTGTGTCAAAACTAAAAGTAGAAAGGGCTGGAGATGGAGCTCAGTGGTAGAGTGCCCTGGATTCAATTCCCAGTACTAAAAACAAACAATAACAGGAGTTTCGCCAACAAGAAGATGAGGGATGGGAAAGAGATGCCTTTTGGAGTTGGAACCCAAGTGGATGGATATGGGGATGTTACCTCTTCTTGGTATTTCTTTACTTACCTCTTTATTTTCAAACTTTAAATGTCATTTTGTTTTAGTTATGTGTCTTACAAACAGAAAATAAGTAAGTTGTTATAGGGTTTATTTTTCACTATCATTTTTTTAAGTGGAAATATTTAATCCATCCACACTAATTTCTCTCTCCCTTTCTCTCTCTCTCTCTCTCTCTCAAAAGAGCCTTGTGCATGCTAGGCAGGCGCTCTACCACTGAGTTACACCCCCAGCCTACGATATGTGTTTTCTTATCATATATATATTGTATATATATATATATATATATATATATATATATATATATAATGATCATATATATATAATGTATACATATAATGATCATATATATATATGTAGAGAGATATATATATATATATATATATGAGAGAGAGAGAGAGAGAGAGAGAGAGATAGATTTTCCTTGCCTTTTTCTTTTGCTCCATCTTTCTCCTTGTCTTTTATTCTTCATTTTTGAAGAACTGGGCTGAGTTTTCCTCTTTTTAAAGTTCTAACAATTTTGCAGTTTATAACATTGTACGACAGTCTTGTAACTGTCCAGGATCTTAAGACTTATTTTAAGTATTAACCCTCTGTTCCTCTCCCCCACCATGCTCACCCCGACCCCCACCATCTTTCCTTAGTTTTCTTCTGAATCTTTGCGGTGGTCCCAATCAATTTTAGAAGTACAAGTTTCCGGATGAACGAACGAAGTCGCCTGGTTCATTTATGCTCTCTTCTCCATTCTTTTCCCTTAAGGAGAAGTGGTGTCATTTCTAACCTGAAAGGAATGGAGGACGGAGGGAAGGATGGGGCAGGAGAGACTTTCGCGCCCCCCGCAGGCTGAGGACTGACTCAGACCTGGCTCCTCCGGGCTGCACCAGCTTCACGGTCCCCACACTCTCAGGGCTCCAGTAAGCGGGTGCTTCCTGCACCGCAGAGGGGGAGCAAAACACTGTTCAGGCTCCAGGGATTTAATCCCTCCTCCCAAATCCAAGCAACAGGACCTCGTGGTACTTCAAACCTCTCCCGCTAGAGGGCACTGGTGCGCTTCCCAGAAGAGCCTCTCCCGGGTGGGTTCGGGCTCTCCGCCTACTGGATTCCACCTTCCCGTAGACAGGTTCTGCGCAACGGGGCTGCAAGCGAAGGAGGCCTGGGACTGCCCTTCAGGAGCTCGCAGACCCTGTAGCCGAGCCAGGGTGGAAGAAACAGAGGATTCTCTTCACTGCTTGACTCTTCCCCAACATGCAATCCACACATCACCAGAGCGTCTGGAGGAGGCCAGAGCTGCAGGATCCCTGAAGGATCCAGCACAGAGTGCGCAGGAGTGTATAAATTGAGACCCCAAAAGCCCTACACCACGGCCCCAAAGCCGTTTTCCCAGTGCTGCTACGATGCTGACCACCCACCCCAAATAACTCCATTATTTAGAGAACCTTTGTCAAATGCACATGTGTTAACCACATGTTACCAAGGACATCTCAGTAACCCTCTGAGAACTGCAGTCAGGTGGCATTGGGATAGAGAGCACTTTGGGCTGTAGGTCATTGGGGATATATAGTTTGTCATTACCTCAAAAACTACAATAATTGTCCTTGTTCTTCACTTATTCCCTGCCAGGCACTGCGCCAGGAGATTTGTCTGATTATCTCTTTTATATAAAACAGCGTCCTGAGATCATTTGGATAAGTGATGTCTGCTGGGTGTCATCCATGCTGTAAAATTACCACTTTTCCCGTAGTAAAATTAATAAATATTTGGGGGAGAGAATCTTTGAGGCTGTGAAATAATCTATTTATCCTCAAACTTCTCCCCATTTCTCAGTGTCCTTGGTATGTCTCTGGGGCACAGCTTCCTCTTCTAATTGATAATTTGAGTGCTTGGTTCACTGTCCTCCTGTCACCCCAGTCTGTCATCTGCCTGCAGCCCTGTATTAACACTCCTCACCCCACTGTCTGTTCAAGGCCTTTCACTCCGCACATGTCCTTGTGCGTGCATGATTTCCAATTTGCTGAACTCTTCCTCTTTCTCTTTCTCGTGGTAGGTTCTTTGGTAGCTACTTCTCTGATGAATTCCTGTGTCCATCAAACCCTGCAAATAGCATCTCTTATGATTTTCCTGGGAATTACCTAGCCTCAGTTCTGAATTACTTTAACTTCCAAATCCTTGCTTTATAGCCTCCAAATAACTCTACCTTCACAGTCATCCTCTCCCCCTTCCCTCCAATCTCAGACAAAGAAGAAGGTCCCTTTGCCAGGCCAACTTGAGCTGTGGAAGCCTGGTAGAATAGGAAGAGCCCAGGAAGGCTCTGGAGCAAGGCAGACCTGGTTTGGATCCAAGTACCACTACTTACTAGTTACAGTCTCCATTGTTTGTTTTTTTGTTTGTTTTTTCCTTTAACTTTTCTGAGCACTAATTAACATGTTAGAGATATTTAAATATAAATATTCATTGTTAAGGATTTTAAGAATTAGTAGATGGGTGGTGAATTTCTGAAACGACTCTGACATGTAATGCTCAGTAAATGATAGTTTAATTATTCATGGCATTGATCCCTGTGCCCTGTAAAAACTGCTCTATACATGATTCCTCTTCTCTCCTCTGTTTTGAACCTCTCCCCTCTGAACTGGTTTTCTTCTTTCAGCTTTTCAACAGGGTCACATCCTTCCTGTCTTCAAAAACAAGCAAAACCCTAAACCCCAAACTTCTGGGTGAAGAAACCCACCAGCTCCCAGGAGCACATTCAGACCTTATCATGAGAAGAAAGTGCTTCAGGAAGGGAGCCTGGCTTACCCCAGGCCCGGCTCCTGGAGATTCCTATTTCTGGCAGGAATCTTTGCTTTGCTTTCTTAAATCAATAGATTGGCTTATTTCATCAACTCTGGAAAATTCTCATCCATTATCTCTTCAAATATTGCCTCTACTCCATTCTGTCTCCTTTTTTTCTGGAAACCTAATTAAATACACTTTGGATTTTCTCCCTGTATCTCCTATCTCATTTATCTTCTCATCTGTGTTTTCCATTTTTATGCCTCTCTGGGCTCCATTCTGTATGTGTTTTTCTGATTTATCTTCCTTTCCACTGATTATTTATTATTAACTCTTCTGATGAGCTCTTAATTTGGTTATTGTATTTTTCTCAATACTATGATATCTGTTTTTTTATTTTTATTTTTTTCATACTAGAGATTGGACCCAGGGGTGCTTAACCATTGGGTCCCCAGCCCTTTATAATATTTTATCTAGAGACAGGGTCTTGTTGAGTTGCTTAGGGCCTTGCTAAGTTCTGAGGCTGGCTTTGAACTTGTGATTCTCCTGCCTCAGTCTCCTGAGCCACTGGGTTTACAGGTGTGTGCCACCACACCTGGATAACTGGTTCTTTTTTAAATTGCCAATGTTGGGTTGGGGTTGTGGCTCAGAGGTAAAGCGCTTGCCTCACACATGTAAGACACTGGGTTCAATCCTCAGCACCACATAAAAATCTTCAAGTAAAATAAAGGTATTGTGTCCATCTACAACTAAAAAATATTTTAATAAATAAATAAATTGCCAATGTTGTTTTCAAAATTTCTGTGTCCTTACTTAGAACTTTAAATTTGCCTTTTTTCTCCATGGGCATGGTAAGCATTGTTTCATTACAGATTGTATCTAGTAATTCCAATATCAGTGACCCCAGTGGTTATATTTCTGTGGTATGTTTCTGTTGATTCTGCCTCAGGGTGTTTTGTCTCATGGGCCTTGCATGCCTGTGAGCTTTCCAGGCATTCTATTTGAAAGAATTATCTTTAAAACTAATTTGAGAGCTAGAATTTCTTCTCGAGAGGATTTTCCCTTTCCCAAACCCAAGGGCACTCGCAGGCCAGGAACAGGCTTGAGAATATTCTATATATAACTTCCAAGTCAGTGCCCACCCTTGTTTCCAGATGCCTCCCTTTGGGGTCCCTGTCCAAAGCAGAGGGTAGGCTTGGGCTTATACTAAGTTTCCACTTTTGTGGACGTGAATGCTCCGTCCCTCCTGCTCTAGGGGTCTCCCAAAGCACTGCTCACCTCACATGGTTCTGGGGGTGGGCAGACAGTCCTCAGGACCATGGGTAAAAGTGTCAGTGGGTGGGGCAGTGTGATTCTTGTGCATCTCCAGGACACTATGGAACGCACCTAAGGAACTTGGCCTACTAGCTGCCTTCTCCCAGTGGATGGACCGGTAGGGAGCAGAGAATCATCAGTCTGGGTTCTCACCCTCTCTATTAGTTCTTCTTTTTCTCACCCCCCTCCTTTTCTTCTGATTAGGCTTTCAACATTATTAAGAAGAAGGTTGGCAAAGCCGAATGTTTTCTCTGATATGTGGATGTTAATTCACAATAAAGGCGTGGGGAGAATAGAGGTACTTAGGAAGAGGGGAATGAAGGTGGGGAGAGGGTGTAGGGGTAGTAATGATAGTAGACTGAATCAGATATTCTCACACTATGTGCATATATGATTACACAACCGGTGTAACTCTACATCATGTACAACCAGAAGAATGAGAAGTTATACTCCATTTATGTAGGATGTGTCAAATGCATTCTACTGTCATGTATAACTAATTAGAACAAATAAAAAAAATTAAAAATGAATAAGCTAAAAAAATGTAAAAGAAGATGGTTTGATGTCTCTTCTAACATTTGTAGTCGTCTTTAGAAGGACAGTGATTTATCCCAGAGTTTTCCATTTCTGAAAGCAAGTAACAGCAACTGGTGCCTTTTATTATTTCTTTCCTGAAAGAACATCAATCCTTCCTTTTACTCACAGTGAGCTTCACAGGGGTCTACCGAGGACATTACAATGCAGAGAGTGATTTAGAACCAGCCACCAGATATGGCCTGGCCTCTACCTGGGCCCAGGTTGGAGGCCATCTTCCTGTGTACCTGATTGTCTGCCCACATAAGAGGCATCTCTAATATGAGTGCTGGACTTCCCGTGTGGTGCCCCTGATACAGACTTGATCCCAAGGTCTTTATAGGAGGGTTCTTCTATGAGTGGATCTTTCCAGACAAGCCACCTGGGAGAGAGGCCCATTTTCTCTGATTCTCCTAACTGTGCAGGGTCTTCTCTGCCTTTTCTCAGTGGAGCCCACACCACACTCCACCTGATATAGTTGAGGTTTTACACGCATGTCGTATCTTCCCTTTTATTGTTGTGGTAGTTTTTGTTTCATTCATTTTGTTTGCCTAGGTTAAAGATGTTCAGATTATTCTTGGTTCTCTGTCCCTGACAGATTTCATCCTTGGCCTATACAAAGCTGTTTCCTTATTTTGTTGATTTGATTATTCTCCTTGATCCCCCGTCCCTCCTCACACAAGTAACTATTTTGTTATGTTTATGGGCATCTTGACTTGCCGATGTTTAAAGTGTGCATTGTGGATTTATGTGCATTTATTTAAAATGTTATGTGAAAGGTACTGTGTAATACACCTTGTTCTGTTTCTTCTTCTCTCTGGTTTTAACATCCAACCACATGGCTGTGTGACACCTGATTCAAAATGCCTATGACCGCACAACACCCTGTCAAGTGTCCCCGCTACATTTTACCAATCTACTCTCCCGGCATTGGACACTCTATGCTCCTACAGAATTGTGCTGTGATTAACATCTTTGTATTCATTTCCTTATGGATCTGTGTGGAATTTTCCTAGGAAACATATCCAGGAGCAGGATTGCTAGGTGAGAAAGTACACACATATAGGACTCAGTTCAACCAAGTAAAATCAGGCTCCATCCAAAATGGCCATGGCTATGCACACTCCCCTCAGGAATGCATGATTGAAGTCAGTCTTATCAAATCCTTTCAACTTAGCGTTATCTGGCTTTCTAGTGGTTGTTTAATGAGTTCAAAATTATATTTCATGGAGGGGTTAATTTGCATTCTCAGATTATCAGTGATTTTGATCATCCTATCACATGCTTATTAGCTTCTTGGGCTTCTCAGCTAGTGTCTCCCTATTCAAATCCTTTGCCCATTTTTCTATGCAGGTTGCTGGGATTTTTTTTCTTGAGCTGTAAGAATTGTTTGTATAGTCTAGAATTTTTAAAAAAATATCTTGCCAGGTTTAGATATTGCAATATCCTCTTTTATGGGGGTGGGGGCACCAGGAATTGAACTCAGGGGCACTTGACCACTGAGCCATATCCACAGCCCTATTTTGTATTTTATTTAGAGTCAGAGTTTCACTGAGTTGCTTAATGCCTTGCTTTTGCTGAGTCTGGCTTTGAACTTGTGATCCTCCTGCCTCAGCCTCCTGAGGGGCTGGGATGACAGGTGTATGCCACCACATCTGGCCAATCTCACTGCTGCCAATCAGCTTTTCCATAATGTCCTTTATAGAACAAAAATTCTTCATTTTATGTAATCAAATTCATTAAATTATTTTCCCATATGATTTGAACTTTTGAAACTTGAAAGAAGTTCATTCATATCCCTGGGATATAATATGTTTTCCTTCTCTGTCTTCTGCTAACTGTATGGTTTGTGTCTTTCATGTATAGCTTTTAACTTCATCTAGAGTCCACTGATATAAGTAGTGTTGGGCACAGATCCAGTTTAATGTTCCTACTGAGCATCTACTGAGCAATCCATCCTCTCCCTCAGATCTGGGAGTGTCATTTCTGTCCTATTTAGTCCCCATAGCTAGGCAGGCAGGGTGGGAGGAAAAAAAACAACTACAGCTTTAAGAGGCGAGAGCACCTTCAGCTCTGTGTCCCACACAGCACCCGCCCCACCCCACATGCCTTTCTCACTTACAGGGTCAGGCTGGGCCAAAGCCATTCCCCAAAGAAAAACCTGGTGGTGATGCAAGGCTCCTGTGCCAGTGAGAAACTGATGTGACTCCATTTTTGAAAAATAAATAAATAAACAAAGATGTTGTGTCCGCCGAGAACTGAAAAATAAATATAAAAAAAAAAAAAACTCTCTCTCTTTAAAAAAATAAATAAATAAATAACAGCAGCTTCCACCTCAAGGCCTGTCCTAAGGAAGGGGGCATGACCCTTGTCCTTGGAAAAACCCACAGAGCACTCCTAAGCACGTACGTACCCACCCTGCTGAGTTGTTTGTCTGTAAATAACAGGAGAGATCTGTGGCTCCAGGTGTCCCCGACTCAGTTAGGCTAGGTGACCACCCATAGCAACCCCCTAGAAACCTCCAATCAGCATGAGACAGGGAAAATACCTGGGTTGCCAGATGACCCCCAGTAGTTTATGGTGGTTGATAACATGTTGGGAAACCATGTAGTTTAGCATGTATACCCCTCGTGGCTTAAACCAATCAGTTCAAAGGAATCCCACTTTTGTACTAACCAATCACCCCTACCCAACTTGTTCCCGCCAGTGAATGTGCTAATCAACGTTAAGAGTTGTTGTTTGATTTTCCCACGGTATGGAATGATTTGCTGTGTGATGTTGTGACGCATAGAGTATCCCCCCAAAACCTATAAAATCTCACTGAACAAAGGACCGGGACTCACTCCCTGGGACAGGTGCATCGGTGAGTCCAGGCTCGAGCTTTCAATAAAGACCCTTGTGTGATTGCATCGATTCGGCTCCTGGAGGTCTATTGGGGTCCCACGAATCTGGCATTACACCAGCCCCCATGGGCTGTATGGCCAGAGCTCAGGAGAACCTGGTCCTAGCTTTAAGGAGATTCAGAAAAACCTCTGAGCTAAAGGACTCCAGAGAGGCCACAGAGGGCTAAGGCAGCCATATTGGATCAATTCCAAGTTCAGGAGCAAAAGAATAGAAGAAAAAAGTTTGTTCACTGGAAACTACCAAGAATACAAACAATAAATGCTGGTGAGGATGGGGAGAAAAAGGAACACTTTTACACTGTTGATGAGATTACAAATTAGAACAACCACTCTGGAAATCAACATGGAGCTTTCTCAAAAGGCATGGAACCACATATGCCCCAGCTATTTATCCTAAAGAATTAGTCATCATACCATACTGATACATGCACACCCATGTTGACAGCAACACAATTCACAATAGCCAAACCGTGGAACCAATGTAGGTATCCATCAACAGATGAATGGATAAAGAAAATGTGGTATGTGTACACAATGGAGTTTTATTCAGCCATAAAGGAAAACAAAATTATGGCATTTGCAGGAAAATGGATAGAACTAGAGAAAATTATGTTAAGCAATATAAGCCAAACTCAAAGGTCAAGGGTCATATGTTTTCTCTCATATGTGGAAGCTAGAGGGGAAAAAGGAAAAGAAAGGTGTGTGAGGGGAAAATCTCATGAACATCAAAAGGAGATGAGTAGAGGAAAAGGACCAGGTGGTGGGAAAAGAAGAGGGAGGGGGGAAGTGTTGAGAAGTGATATTGGCCAAATTCTATTGTTCTATTGTGTGCATGTACAAATATGTAACAACAAATTCATCATTATGTACAGCTATAGTGCATAAATAAAAAATATGGAAAGAAAAGGTTTGCAGGAACTAAAAAATAAGAAGATTCCTTATCATGCTGACCACTAACCTAACTTCTAACACCTTTAGAAGATTAGATTAATTTTTGCCAATTTGCGACCTTAATAAAAATAGATTCATATAATATTACTGAAGGACTATTTTTTCACTTAAAACAATTTTAATTGGCACATAATAATTATATATTTATAGGATACAATGTGATATTTCAATACATACATACAATATGTAATGATCATGTGTGAGTGTTAGAGTCTGTAAACAAGTCTGGATGGTGCCTGGCAAAATGCCAGAGGGAGTGGTTTGTGAAGTAACGCCAGTGAGCCATTAAGTGTGGAGATTCCTTATTGGTTGACTGATGTATCTAGTTTATGCTAATTAAGATAAGCTGTGTGGAATGCATAAATACCTCTGTTGTCCTACAATAAATGGCTCCTACTCCTGCTGCATCAACGTACACAAGTTGCTGGTCACCGCCCCCCCCCCCCCCCCCCGCCCGCCCCTCACTGCGACATGTGAGGTTTTTGTTACTCTGTGACAAAACACCTGAGTTAAATGTTGTAAAGAGGAAAGATTGATTTTGGCTCATGGTTATAAAAGATTCAGTCCATGGTCAGTTGGCTTCCTTGTTTTGGGGCCTGCAGCAAAGCAGAGCATTATGGCAGAGACAATGTAGTGGAGCAAAGCTGCTCACTCCGGATGGATGGGAAGGAGAAAGAGAAGAGAGGAGAGGAGACGGGAGGGAAGGGGAGGGGAGGAGGAGGAGGAGATAGTTCCAATGTTCCCTTCAAGGTTATGCTCCCAACTGTGGAACTTTCTTCCACTAGTTCCCACCTCCAAAAAATTCCACCACCTCCCAGTAGTGCCATTATCTGAGGACAAAGCCTTCAACACATGAGCCTCTGGGGGACATTTAAGATCCAAACAGATAAGATGAGGACAATTAACATATCTGTCATCTCAAACATTTATCACTTCTTTTGTATTTGAAACATTCAAAATCCTCTCTATTAGCTACTTGGATATATACAATCAATTATTTTTTTATCAGTTAACCCTACCGTGATATAGAACATAAGAAGTCATCCTTCCTATCCAGATGCACTCCTGTCCCCATTAACCTTTCTCTTTTCCATCCCTCCTCCCCCAAACTCTTCCCAGGCTCTGGTTACCACTATTCTACTCTCTACCTCTATAAGAAAATTTCGTGGATTCCACATGCAATACTTGTCTTTCTGTGCCTGGCTTATTTCACTAGTGAAATGTCCTCCAGTTTCATTTATGTTACTATAAATAACAGGATTCATTTTTTCCTAGACTGAATAATATTTCATTGTGTGTATATTCCATATTTTCTTTATCCATTCATTGATGGACATCTTCTAGGTTGCTTCAATTTGGCTATTAAGAATAGTACTCTAATAAACATACGTGTGCAGATGTTGTTTCAAAACACAGATTGTATTTCCTTTGGATACATACCCAGTAGTGGAATTGCTGAATCCTATGATAATTCTATTTTTAGTCCTTTGAGGATTCTTTCTAATGTACATCTGCACCAATAGTGAATGGGAGTTCCCCTTTTGTCATGGTCCTCATGACTAAAACACTCAGGGTCACTCCAGGTAAGCTGGGCTGCACGAAATAATCACACAAGAGACAAAGATACCTTTTTCTTTGGGTCCTGTGCCAGATCCTCTGACCTTAGAGATCCATGGAAAGAGAGAAAGAGCATTGTATATTTATATATGTAAATATATATATATATATATATATATATATATATATATATATATATATAAATCTCTGTTCAGATCATTTGCCCATTTTTAAATTGGATTATTAGGCCTTTTGCTGTTGAGTTGCTTGAGTTCCTTATCTACAAATATCTTGTAAATATTTCTTCCCATTCTGTAGGCTGTCTCTTAACTCTGTTGATTGTTTCCTTTGCTGTGCAGAAGATTTTCAGTTTGATATAATCCAATTTGTCAATTTTTACTTTTGTTGTCTATGCTTTTGAGGTCACATAATTTTTTTTTTTTTACTAAACCAGTGCCTTTTTCTTATAGTAATTTCTTAGTTTTGGGTTTTACATTTAAGTCTTCCATTCATTTGGGGTTGATTTTTGTACATGTTGAGTGATAGGGGTCTAGTTCCTTTCTTCTGCATAAGGCTATTCAGTTTCCACCACACTATTTAATAAAGAGAATGGTCTTTCTCCAGTGTACATTCCTGGTGCCTTTGTAAAACAATCAGTCGGCTGTAATACATGAATTTATTTCTGGGTTCTCTATTCTGTTCTAATAGTCTATGTGTCTGTTTTTTATATTGGCATCATGCTGTTTTATTCACTATAGATTTGTAATATGTTTTGAAGTCAGATAGTGTGATGCCTCCAGCTCTGCTCTTTTTGTTCAAGATAGCTTTGGCTTTTAGGAGTCTTTTGTGTTTCCATATGAATTTCACAAATGTTTCTCCATGAAAAATGCTACTAATATTTTGATGGGGATTGCACTGAATCTTTAGATCACTTTGGGTAATATAGATATTTTAACAAATTAATTTTCTAATCCATGAACATGGATTGCCCTTCAATTTGTGTGTGTGAGAGTGTCCTCTTCAATTTCTTCTTATCATTGTTTTACAGTTTTTATTATAGAGATCTTTCAACTCCTTGGTTAAATTTATTCCTAGGTTTTTATTTTTGTTTTTGTTTTTAGTTCTTATAAATGGATTGCTTTCTTGATTTTTTTTAGCTAATTCATCATTGGTGTATAGAATATTTACTAATTTTTTATGTTGAGCTTGTATCCTGTGACTTTAATGAATCAATCTATTATTAAACTTTTTTTTTTTTTTTGCTGAAGTATTTTTTTAGTACCTGGGATGCTTAACCACTGAGCCACATCCCCACTCTTTCTATCTTTTATTGTGAGACAGGATCTCACTAAGTTTCCTATGGCCTCATTAAGTTACTGAAGCTGGCCTCAAACTTTCAATCCTCCTTCCCCAGCCTCTTGAGTGACTGGGATTGCAGGTGTGCACCACTGCACTTGGCTAGGCTTTTCTATACCTAAGATTATGTCATTTGCAAACAAGAATAGTTTAACTACCTTTAACTATCTTCTTTACTGTTTAGATGCTTTTTTTTTTTTTTTTTTGGTACCAGGGATTGAACTCAGGGGCACTCGACCACTGATACACGCTCTCAGCCTCATTTTGTATTTTATTTAGAGACAGGGTCTCACTTATTTGCTTAGTGTTTCGCTTTTGCTTAGGCCGGCTCTGAATTCACGATCCTTCTGCCTCAGCCCCCCAAGCTGCTGGGATTACAGGCATGCGCCACTGTGTCCGATCTTTTTTTTTTTTTTTTCCCCTCTTTCTCTTGCCTAATTCTCTGGCTAACACTTCCTGAAGGTTTTAAAAACAGAAATATCTAATACTCAATCTAATAATCAATTGAGAGTTCTGTTTCTGAATGATGTAAGACCTAATCAACATCCTCACTCATGCAATAAGCCTGCCGTGTGAACAACTGCCTTTTGTAAGTGATGTGGTTTTGTTTTCTGGATGGTAAAGTCCCAATCAGAGGAAAGAGGCTGAGTCACCTCTCTGTTCAGTGCTAAAGTGGGTTACAAGGCAGCTGCTGTGAGGTTTGTTTGCCTGAGCAGACTCAGACTGGGCCAGGTGGAGGGGACGCCCAGGCTGTGGAATGTTCAGAAACCCTGGACAGAGCACTGGACTTCCTCTAGAGTGAGGGACCAGCGCTGAGTGAGTCAACAATATATACTTTCAAAAATATAGAATGACCTCCACTAACATCTGGATTACAAACTAGATAAGCATGTCATTTTATTAAGAAGATGAAAGAACTAGTCATCCCTGTGGACATGTGGTCATCCCTATTTGACATTAACTGCCTGGTTATTATTCCTGTGTGATTTATACCTGCATGAGTCAGATTAGGGAGTGAATCAAACAAAGCCTGCCCACGTCTGGAAAACAAGAAAGGAGGAAAGAGGTTTTAGCCACAGATATCAGCAGGGAACAAAAAATAAAACCCTTTCTGATAGATTGCCATTCGGCCACCTATTCCAAAATGTTGTTACTAGATGCAGAAGCGATACAAGAGGACAGGGAGGTTTTTGGGACCAGTCAAGGGCAGGAGTCAGACCACACGTTAAAGAAAAAGTGGATTTCTTTAATCCCCAGTAGCAGGAAAAGTTGAAACCAGTACATCACCCAGCTGGGCCTCCCAGGAGAGTAGGGAGTCAACTCCAGAAAGAGGGCAGGACCCACCCTTCCAAGTGACCTCAGATAGTATAAAGTGGTTTTCAGAGATTCTATTTTTCACTTTTACTTTGTGGTAAAATATATATACATAACACAAAATGTATCGATTTATCCATTTTTAGGTACATAGTTTAGTGGCATTCAGGACATTCACCTCCATCCCTGTCCAGGACTCTTTACCTTCCTGAACTGAAACTCTCTACCCATTAAGCAATAATTCCCCACCCTCCTCTCAAGCCCCTAGAAACCGTCCTTCTATTTTCTACCTCTGAATTAGACTGGTCGAAGTAACTCATACCAATGGAATCTTTCAGTATTTGTCCTTTTCTGTGTTCCTAGGGAGTTTTAAGAATAGGCATAACCCAAGTCCAAGCATAGGGCAATTAAACTCAGACATTGGAGTGGGGGAGGGGAGAAGCCCAAGCAGAGGTGCTATTTTTAAAACTCCCCATCATTCCTGTGGGCAGCCTTGAGGATAACTGGCTCAGAAGGTCTGAATCCGGTTTATTTTCAGGAATCCCTGCCCCAGAACCAACACACCTCAGCACCTGCTGGCTGAGGCCCGGGATTCCTTTATCTGTGAGAAAAATTCAGGATTTTCCTTCTTCAACTGGAGTTGAGAGACTTAAAATGACAGAGTGAGATATCACTGAAACTCATCCGCTAGAGATTTATCTATCAGTCAACAAGTATAAGTGATTATTATCCAACACCAGCTCCTTTGGAAAGCCAGAGGATTCAGGGTAGTGGATGATGAGCCAATGGCGATCTGTGAGCTGGGGAGAGACAGACATGCTAGACACCCAGAGCTACGTTTTGGAGTGGTTGATAAAGGTGAGTCCTGCTTACCTTTAATTATTGTGTGGACAAAATAGGAATCCGGAGGAATTTAATACCAGCACATCTGTGCGCTCGCCTCATCTGGAACATGGCCACTTGGACATATGGTTCCCATCAACTGTATTTTTGCATGATTCTTGAATCCCCTCCCCCCCCTTTTTATTTAACTGCACTGACTTCATTACAAAGGAACTCCACTTACATGGGTTCTAATTGAGGCATGACCAGTGCCTTGCTGGAGGAAGAGTTCCTTCTGTTCCTTGTCACTGCAGAACTAGCAATACATAGAAATGATTAGACAGACAGAAAGAAAGAGAAAAACGGAATGACAGGAAGCCTCCCCACCAAATCATGATATTCCTTTACCATGTGGAAGAAGGGAGGTGTGGGAGGAGGACTAGAAAGATTTGAAGGTTTAATTTATCTATTTTGTTTTAAACCCTGGAAGCCAGCAGGACAAATGATAATACTTGTTCATTCTGGGTTGGCATTTTCTTATGTCATAGGACTTGTCTTGTGTTTTTGGGTGCCTTTCAAAGTTGTCAATATTACACATATATGTCCATAAATAATTACACAAGTATACATGTATAAACTTTGGTGCTGAAAAGAGCTCTTATGAAGTGTTTCGTGTTAATAAGTTTATCTAAAATAAAATAAAATCAGAGTAGAATATTTGAAAAACAAAAATAGAGACACAAATTAATAAAACTACCATCTAAAAATTGCCACATCTTGATGCCTGCACATCAGAGGCTTTCCCCAGGCATCAAATAATTGCATAATTGATTTCAAGTTTTCAGATAGATTCTGATTGCAAAGATAATACTGTTCATTGTAACATGTGAAAAAGATCAGGATGTCCTCACATGGGGAAGTGAGCTTGGTGTCTCATCTTCTAATCCCATCATGGGACCATACTCTTGTGACCTTACCTAAATCTAATTACCTCCTGAAGTCCTCACTTTCCAAATGCTAATGGGAGATAGAACTCTGGCATAAGAATCGAGGGGAGAGGGAACAAACATTCAGTTCATAATACTCTACCTTTTACCCCTCACAGTTCCAAATTTTAGACATTTGCAGCAGCATCTCATTTCATAGTACCAAAATGCTCTTAGTCATCTTGGGCTGCTATAAAAAAATAATGTAGACATAGACTGGGTGTTAATTTCCCATAGTTCTAAACGCCACAAGTCCAAGATCAGGTTGCCAACATGTCAGGTTCTGGTGAGGTGCCTCTTCCAAGTTATAGATGGCCACCTTCTTTCCATGTGCTTACAGGGCCTTTCTCAGTGCATGCTCACAGACAGTCTCTCACTTCCTCCTCCTATAAGAACACTAACTGCATCCTGAGAGTCCCCTTTTCATAATCTCATCTAAGCCTTTTGCTTCCCAGAGGACCCTACCTCTAAATACCATCACATTTGGGATTAGACTGTCAACACAGGAATTTTGGGGTGTCGTGAACATTTAGTCCATAACAGGTATCATGCTGATTTTATTTATTACCTTACCCGTCAGATTTAATCTCAAATTTCATCTTTTTTGACATTTATTGTTTTTTCTTGGTATAACTAGGTATTTTACATCCTTTGCCGTTTTTTAACTGAGGTGTTTATTTTTAACTTTTTTACTTCTAAGAGCTCTCTATTTTGTACGGAAATGAATAGTTTGCTACATATGGGATAAAATTTGACAGTTTGCTTTTCTTTTAAAATCTATTTTTTAACTAATTTTAATAAATAAATGTAATGTTTAATTTTCATTAATAAAAAAATAAACATTTTAAAGATGTAATTAATTATTTTACTTCTTTATGTTTCTTGCTTTGGTATCATTCACAGAAATGCTTCTTTGGGTTCATAGGAATTTAGCAAGGAATGCCACTAATAACAAAAGTGAAATCATTAATCATCACCACCATTTATTGAGTATTTACTATGATTCAGACATTTCACATATATTATCCTATTTAATCTTCACAGCAAACCTGTGAAGTAATTATAATTTCCACTCTGGAAAATTCCACGGAAACCAAGGCTCAAGAAGACAAAGTAACTTGCCCATAGTCACGTAACCTGCAGGTGTTGGAGCTGGATTTCAGAAACTCCGCTATGAACAAACTCTATTTCATAAGGCAGTGGACCTGGATCAACACCCCAATTCCACCATGCCAGCTGCTAGATGAACCACCCTGTGCATGTCCTGTCACCTCTCTTCATTTCACCCATAAAGTCTGTTGAACAATACCTCCCTCACAGAGTTGTTGAGGAATTTAAATGAAATAAAATTATGTAATATGCCTGGGACCAAAAGACAGTCCACCTGAGAGAGTCAGCCTACCAGGCCTCTTTGCCAGAGCCCCTTGCTTCTCGCTCTCTCCTCCCTGGGGGGCTCAAGCACCAGAGCACTGGGACCAGCAAGGGAAGGGGCAAAGTGGCATGGGGAAGCAGATGGCCTCAGGGAGGTGCAGAGGTTGAAACCCTAGACCCAGCAGATCTCAGTAAGGAGCACAGTGCGATGGCTGAAGTGTCACAGCCCACAAAGGCCACACCCTGGGAGTGGTGTAGGTGACACAGTGAGAATATTCCTTCTGTGTGTGGGAGGCAGAGCAGGGCTCCTGGGGTGCTGTCTCTTTCTCTGTGTGGCTCAGAGGCTTGTGAGAACAGCTGGTGACAGTGCAGCTCATGTGCAGCTGCTCTCCTGTCAGTCTGCCTCTACATACTCACTGACGCCATGGGAACCATTGAGGGGCACCTGCTGGCTGCAGCATTCTTCCTCTTCTACGCACTCTACTATTCAGTGCTAGTGTCCCTGGCTCTGCTACGGGGACAGAGGGTCCTCAAGCCACCTCTTCCCCCAAGGGAAAAACAAGGACACAGGCTGCGGCAGCGGGTACTACTGGAAGGAATGGTGAAGGTGGTGATTACTCTCACTGGCATCTTAACTGAGTTCTTCTACCCACCAGGGATAAACCGGATGAAGATGGTGGACTGGGAGGACCCCCAGCGGCCATTCATGTTCACGGACGCCTGGCACCACATTACCATGTACTTGTTCTTCATGCTCAGTGGCGTGGTGGACATTGTCAGCCAGCTGTGTCTGGCTCAGCAGAGCAGGAAGCTGGAGCGAGCCGCTGAGGCCGTGGCCTTCTATGTGCTGGTGCTGCTGATGATAGCCCACCTTGAGAATAAGAGCACCCTGGAGATCCGGGTGCACGTTCTGTTCCTGGTGCCCACCTTCCTGGTAGCCCTGGTGCTCAACATCGAGGTCTGGGTCCCTGACCAGCCTCCGCTCTGGGTGCTCAAGACCTGGATGGGAATGGTGCTCAGCACTTGGATGCTGCAGTTATCTGTGGTGATGTACAGTCCTCCTTCTGGACAACCCTGGAAGGCAGACAACCCCAAGGACATGACTTTCCTTTCCATCTTCTTCTGCTGGCACCTGGGCTTAGGGGCTGCTCTGCTGGCTGCCATCTATGGTCTCTGCAGCCTCTGGCATCACCACTGCTCCTCCCGGACAGCGACCCTGGATCCCAGTTACCAGCCGTGCCCCACAGAATCCAATGGTGGAGAGCTAGACAAGCTCAGAGCAGAGGCCATGCTGTAGGATGCAGGTATCTAGGTACTGAAACTGTCTTTCTCCCATGCATATTGTAATGAGAACTTCAAGGGAGGCCACTGCATGGATAGCACAGAAATGTCCTGGAATCTAAAGTATGGCTTTCCATCCCAGGGGCCATCTTCCTTGTTCTGAAATAAACCTTTCAGCCCCAAGAATGGCTTCTTACCTATCATTCTGTTCTCCCCAGGTGAGTCCCTTGGCTGTTCCATTATTCATATGGTTCCTGGCCATGCACACCTATGAAGTGTGAACGAGCAGTAGTGCTTCTCTCTAATAGCTTTTGGGATTCAAGGGGAGGATGTGAAGTGAGGAAATAGGAAACAGGTGAAGGAGGGTGAGTGGGGGTCTGGGGAGGATTGAGGCGTGTGCCTATTGCAGAAGTGTTTCAGTGGATGAAAGACAGAGGGGTCTGTTTCTGCACAATGGTGAGATGTTTTCTTCCTTTCTCTATTTTTTTTTAATTCACATTAAATGTAGCAGGATAAATAACTTGTATGTCTTTTTTTTTTTTTAACTTAAACTAAATGAGGCTACTTCTGTCTCCTGAGAGAGTAAGGGATGAGAGGTCAGTGGCAAGGAGGAAGCGGAGATGATCAAATTAGCACAGTCTCAAGTGGTGAGGGGAAAAAAAGGTCAAGGAGGAATTCCCAAAGGTGGTTATAAAAAATTAGGATGATTTAAATGTAATTTTTTTAAAGTTTTTTTTTCTTTTTGCTGTGATGTAAAACAACTTTATTATTCCAACTCCTTCAGTAAAGTCTCTTACACATATTATGCCTTGTGTGAATGATTTTGGGGAGAAACCAGAGAAAAGGCCCAGATCTGAACTGGGGGGAACCGAGGGGGAAGGACTGCCATGAAACAGTGTCACCGATCTCCTTGTTCTGAAGATGCAAGAACTCAGAGCTCAGAGAGAACCTGCAGATGTCTGCACCCTGGGATTTCTAGAAAAATTTAGCCCGTCGTTGGAACTCTCCTGGAATGAGACACAAGTAAATCCACATATTTGGTGAAATATCTGAAAGAAAACAATCTGCTTCTAATAATATGAGTCAGCTTAGGTGAGACAGAGACACAGTGTGTCGCGTCCCTCATGACTAAAGCACTCAGGGTCACTCCAGGTGAATTGGGCTGCACAAAATAATCACGCAAGAGTCAGAGATACCTTTTTCTCTGGGTCCTGTGATGGCTCCTCTGACCTTAAGGGTCCATGGAAAGAGAGAGAGAGCGAGCACGTGCTGAACCCTTTTATTGGGGAGAAGCCATTCAAATAAGGCAAGGGGTCAGGTCTCAGGGGATTGAGTCTAGCTTCGTGATGTCTGCTGTCAGCAGGCTGACTGACATCTAGGAAGGCCACATCCAAGGGCAGAGTAAGAGAAGGGGACATACAAAGGGAGTTTCTATGGAACATTCTATCCCAAACAGGGCAAAGGGGTAGGATTACAAAGGAAAAGGTAAGTGTAGCTTCTGAAGACACGCCCTCAACTTCCTGGGCTGAGACAACACTCAGGTGACCACGAAATGTAGTGATGGGTCAGAGCCTAATGCTTCAGGAGGGAAGGCATGGGTCTTCAGAGTGGCTCCCCACAACACAGTATTTGGAAGTCTGAATAAAGGGATGTGAAGAAGGGAGGAGATGCTGGCCAGAGATGTGAAGAAAGAGTCATAGAGAAAATGCCCACCATGAAGCTGCTGCAGTCACACCTCTCCCCATGCAGCCAGAAGTGGTGCCCTTGAAGAATGGAGAGCTTCAAGAAGCAGAAGAAGAGGCAGGCTGCACACTGTCCTTGGAAAATACCACTGGACACCCTCTAAAGAAACAGCACCCTGGGCTGGGGTTGTGGCTCAGCGGTAGAGCACTTGCCTAGCATGTGCAAGGCTCCGGGCTTGATCCTCAGCCCCCCACATAAAAATAAAGATGCTGTGTCCAACTACAACTAAAAAATAAATATTAAAAAAAAGAAAAGAAAAGAAACAGCGTTCAAGGGCATAGACCACAGTCCCTGGAGACTTGGTCAAGGGTTAATTTTGGAGAAGGGAAGCAAGGGACAGGAAAGAGGAAGGCCAAGTTTCAACAGCCCACACTGGCAAGGCTTGGGCAGGGAGACTGGATTTTATTTTATTTATTTTTTTTTAGGGTGCATGAATCACTTTTATTTATATATATTTACAATGCAGATTGAGATTAAAACCAAAAAATACCACTTAAACTGGCACAATGATTAAAATAGGGATAAATTTGATAAAATAAGGGAGTTACTCAAGCACCCAAAACTGCAAAATGTTGTTAAAAAAATCTTTAAAAATGAAATAAGTGGAGGTACATTCTTTGTTCATTGGTCAGAAGGCCCAGCATTGTTAAGATGCCAGTTCTCCATAAACTGAACAATATATTCAAAGCAATCCTTACATAAAAATTATTTCATAAAATTTGACACACTGATTCTAAATTCATATGGAAATGAAAAGTATCTGAATAACAACAACAGCAAAAAGCCTTTGAAAAAGAAGTAGAAAAGTTTACAAATCTACAGTGTATTATTCTGTTATCACACTGCATCATAGACCGAGCAACTTAAAAACAACAGAAATTTACTTCTCAACGTTAATGGAGGCTGGAAGTCGGAGATGGGGTGTGATCTTGGTCAGTTCTGTTTATGGCCCTCTTCCATGTTATAGATTGTTGATGTTCTGTTATAGCCTTAGAGAGCACAAAGAGTGCAAGGTAGCTGTTCGGCCTCTTCTTATGAGAGGACTGATCCATTTGAAGGCTCCATCTTCGGGTCTGTATCATTTTCCAAGGGCCCATCTTGTTACTATAACATTGGAGATTAGATTTCAATATATGAATTTCTGGGGGGAGACACAATCTATAGCATATAGTAATCATAACAACATGTTATTGATGTAAATATAGAAAAATAAATCAATGGAACATGAAGAAGTCCAGAAGTAGATCTCCACTGTATATGAACAATTGATTTTTGGTAAAAATATGATCAAGTGTAGCTGAGGGGCGGTGCTTGCACGTCAGGGCATACCTTCATCATGCAGCCTGGGATTTGTCAAGTCTGCCTTTGCCTTCACTTTCTAGTACTGCAGAGCCACGAGGGCCTCCAGAGATGAGAGCCTGGGCCTCCTTGAGACTGGATTTTAGAGAAAGGAAAATGTGTCTTCCTGAAGCAGGAACCAAGCCAGCCCCAACCTCCCTCCTCAGGGAGTCAGGCACCAACTCAGGGAGAGGCCAGCACCCTTCTTTCTGACTCACCCCAAAAAGCCCAGAAGCAGAACCAGATTAACTTGAGACTTAGGAAACTTAAGCTTCAAGTCCTCTCAGTTTACACGTCCTATTAAAAGCCCTGGGAAGGTCTTCACATGATCACACATCACTGAAGATTTGCAAAAGTGAGATTGTTTGGTATTCTTTTTCCTAAAGATAGTTCTCCAAATTTGTATTAGCTTTAGGCTCCACTAAACCTGGCTCTGTCACTTCTAGAGACTTGATGCAGATTTACTTTCAAGGTGCCTCACCTGCCAGTAGAACATTCTTGAGTTGGTTGGTTGTTTGGTTTGTTAAGGTTCTTCGTTCTTCAACTTGGGAAGAAGAAGCTTAAAATGTTAATGACATCACACACTGGCTGAAAATCACCTTCAGTCAAGAAATGTCAATGGAGGAGGGCTGAGGATGTAACTCAGAAGTAGAGCACTTGGCTAGCACACACGGAAGCCCTGGGATCCATCACAAAACAAAAAATTGTTAAGTGAGTGTTACTAGACCCTAGGAATTAGAGGCTCAAAAGACCCGTGGTTAGGGGAGGAGGTGGGAATGAGTTACACTGGCTGGTCCTAGTCACTTTCTTTGTCCTGGGCACAGGGGTTGTTGTCTGCACATCTGGTCCTTGCTTAGTTTATTAATCAGTGTTCCCCAAAGAAAATAGGATGGATAGATACAGACCTACAGACAGATGACAGACAGACAGATGATAGATAGACACTTTAAAGAATTGGCTCATGACATTGCAAGGTACCAGCAAGACCAAAATCTGCAGGGAAGACCTGTTGGCCAAGACCCAGGGAAAAGTTAATGTTGCAGTCTTGAGTCTGAAGGCAGCCTGGAAACAGAACTTTTTTTGTCAGGGAACATCAGTCAAGATCTTCAATTGGATTAGGGGGGAGATGTGGGGTCGGGAAGAATGGAAGTACTTTGGATTAGACAAAGAGGAATGAAGGGAAGGAAGTGCAGAATGGGACATCACTTTCATATGTTCATGTATGATTACATGACCAGTGTAACTCCACATCATGTATAACCACAAGAATGGGATCCTAACTAGAATAAGTTATACTCCAAGTATGTAAAATACATTCTATTGTCATGTATATTTAAAAGAATTTTTAATTAAAAAATTTTTTAAAAGATCTTCAATTGGTTGCAGGAGGCTTATGAATATTATAGAGGGTGATCTTCTTACTCAAAGTCCACTAATTTAAATGTTAATCACATATTTTAAAAATACCTTCACAGCAACATCTAAACTGATGTGTGACCAAAGAACTGGGAAGCACAGCCCTAGCAGAGTTGACAAAAAATTAACCACCATACCCTGCATATCAGCACATGGCCACTTAGATGTGATTTATATCAACTGTGTTTATTATAATTTTTGGAGACTTTCCAAAACAATAAACTCCAACTACATATTCCTAGCTGGTCATCTCCCTTTCCACCACCACATTCTCTCTAGTGGGAGAGAGGTATGGGTGTGCAGATAAGTGGCAATTATTTTTAAAGATTAAGAAATCAACGTTTAGAGGGTTTTAAAAGGTTTTATTAATGTTTTACATTTTACACATCTTAGAAAATATTGAAAAGTATTTTGAAATCTACCTTGTGCTCCCATCCCCAACCCTTACTATCTGGGAGAGCCAAAGGGTGGGAAGTTATTTCAGTCACAGGGTGGATGTTAGGATTTACAACAAAGGTGAGGCCTTTCCTAATGGTGAGGAGCCCAGGATATGCTTGGTGACTAAACAGTGAACAGTCAAGAGGTTTAGAGGTGAAGATCCTAAAGATGAAGAAATCAAGAACTGGGAGACTAGTGTGTGGGAAGGAGTTGTAAAGGGACAATGACATGCCAGGAAGATGGCAACCTTAGACCAAAGGAGAATCCCTGTTTTTAGGGGAGATCATAATGCATCAAGGACTTTCAGAAGAAAGGAATCATGGATAGCATGACTTTCCAAAGAGGAATTGATCAGGGTTAAGCAGAGATGGTAACATTATTCAAAGAAAAAAACGGAGACCAGTTAATTAGCAAAATTTACTCAAGCAAGAAAAAAGGGTTCTAGAACCAGGAAGCATTCCAGACCAAAGATGATTCACAATGCAACCTGGAACCATATACAGGTTATATTTATAGCTAGAGAAAAAGAGTTGACATACCAAAACAACCTAATTGGTTGCAGTTGGCAATTACCTTTTATGGTCATGTTTTGGCAGTATTCAACCTCTGATTGGCTGTTAAATTTAAGTACTATGATTGGTTAAGACTCAGTTACTTGGTTACAAGGGTATATGCTTAGGTTAAGTTACAATTTTTTAACATCAAGTAAGTCGCAGATCATTACAAAGGGAAGCCACTGTTAAGCCAAACTTACTTGTTCAAGTGCAAATTTGTTTTAGTTAATTAATATTCATCTCTCAGAGGTATCAAGAGAAATAAATGAAGCACTGTGTATACAACACTTGATAGAGAGTATGATGTATAGTAGATGCTCCATAAGTATTAGTTCAGAGACTGAATACACAGACAAATAATGACCAAACCCTAACATAAAAATAGAATTCTTACCCATAATCTGCAACAACCAGCCCAGAAAACCAACTCCTTATCAATCATAGCCAGCCCAGAAGCAAGCCTGCCACCTAAAACTTATACAAGTCATAGACTTATAGAAAGTCACCTAGCCATCTCTAGCAACAAGTTTAGGAAACCAAACAATAACCCCCACAATTGGTTCCAAACAGTGAGGACTTAATTAATAATAACTAACAGTTTTCTTAATCTTTGCACCATTTCCAACTTAGGACCAACCAAAGGAAGTCAAATAGGCACCCTAACCAACCCTATAGGAGGCTCTTTTCTAGTTAACCTGCCTATAGCTTCCTCATGCCAATGGGTTGCAATCAGGGTGCCTGAAGCCTTCCCTTTTTCCTACTCCTCTGCCCACCTTCTAGTCTGCCAAAATGCATGCTTTTTTGATGGTGGCTGACTCCCTTGTTGCAGCAAACTTCACATAAATAACTTTTGCTTATTCTCATTTGGCTGGTCTTTTTTCTAATTTAATGAATTCTTACATTAATTCACCCAAGGAGTTACTCAATATTTATTATCTATTACATGTCAGACCGCACAGAGTATTGCCCTAAGAATAATGAATTTGAGACAGAGCAGGGAGGGCCCTGATTTCCCCCACCAAGGTTTCCTCCTTGACACAAGATGACTTCAAAAAATTTTTTCCACCAATGACCAGGTTTAGGAGCTGCTGATGCCTCACCAAATATTTCCCACAACCCTGAACACACAATATTTGACTGAAATATTACCTTCCTAGGGCAGTGGTAGTAAGAACTTTTTACCAGCTGAATGCAGACTGACCCAATGCATGTAATCATGTTGCTTTATCAGGTGCAGATCCCAAAGCTGAGGACAAAAAAACTTGACAAAACATCTGCAGAAATCCTGGGATCATGTACCACATCTGACTGTGCACCTGGGCAAGCCTACTTTTTGTCTATATAAACTTGACTCCTTGCATTCTTAGGGAAGCCAGCCTGGGAACCCAATCCCATGTGCTATCTCCCTGCTGCTCAAACATAAGTCTCAATAAAGCCTCATTCAGTTGGTATTGCCTCATTGCGATCTCTGTCTTAAATTGAGCAAAAGAACCCAAGACTGAGCTGGTAATACTGAGAGCTGGTAATACTGAGCTGTTAATGAAGTGACCCAGATACCAGCATCCCTGCCTTCAACTCATTACAGTTCAGAGGGAGGAGAAAGACCATTCCTCATTACAGTCTTCCAAGGGCTGTAATGAGGGGCATCAAAGCCTGACAAGGGAATCAGGAAAAGCTCCCTTAAAAAGGGATATCTCCACAGGGACCATAAGAATGAACATGGAGCAGGCACAGTGGCACATACCTGTAATCCCAGCAGCTCTGGAGGCTCAGGCAGGAGGATCATGAGTTCAAAGCCAGCCTCAGAAAAAGCAAGGTGCTAAGCTAACTCAGTGAGACCCTGTCTCTAAATAAAATACAAAATAGGGCTGGAGATGTGGCTCAGTGGTCAAATGCCCTCGAGTTCAGTCTCTGATACCCCCACCCCCCCCCAAAAAAAAAGAAAGAAAGAAAAATGAGCATGGCCAGAGGAAGAGGAATGGAAAAATATTTGGGCAACAGGAAAGGACCATGGGGAAACCCCCAGGCCAGAGAGAACATACAGTTTCAAAGAAGCAAAACAAAGTCAAATGATCAGACCTTGGTGTTTGATAGTAACCATGAAGATAGGCAGGCAGACCAGGGTTAGTGTCCTTCTAGGCAATTTAAGGAATTTGGCATTTGTCCTGAAGCACTGATCACATATCCATTTTAGAATATAGCTACATGTGGAGTGAGGCCTGGGGGAGCACAAACCTGGAAGCAGGAGCTTATAGGTGATGGTGGCAAGATAAGAGGAAACAAGAAAAGTATGGGGATTAGAGAGCTGATTTCAATGGGTCCTGATGAGACCCTTCGCTGAAGTTCTATAGAGGAAGCAGCCAAAGTTTGGGCAACTGAGAAGAAAGGAGATCATGAAAACCAGATAGGAAGATAAAGGAGAAGAGATGAATTCTGGGTGGAGATAACAATATTTGAGGTGTCCCCAAAACAACTAGTTGCACAAGTCTGGAATTCAAGAGAAGGGCATGGGTAGAGAGGGAGGTCCAGGGGTCACAAGCAAGTGCACAGCCATTAAAACCATGAAGGTGGGTGCAGTCCTGCAGGAGAGGGTGCAAAGTTGGCCCAGAACAAAACTCTAGGAGGCACCACGTCTGAGTGGGAAAAGGAAGAGCAGCACTTAGAAGGCAGACCAAGAAAGAGCAGACAGGGAAGAGGAAGGAAAGTCAGGGGCATGCTCTAACACAGAAACCAAATACTGGATTGCTCTCAAAAAAGAGAGTAGCCAACAAAGCCTCCTTTCTTATTCTCCAGTATTCTTTTCTCCTTTCTTACTCTCCATTTCCCCCCTTCACTTCCCTGAGAAAGATATCCCTGGGACTTTGGGAAGGAAAGGCTCTCAAGACCAAGTGGAACTGGTCTGGCATTGCCCCATAGTGTTGCCCAAGCTGCTTCCTGGGCCCCTGCATTCCTGAAGTCTTAGAATAGACTGGAGGATGGAAAACAAAAATGAAAAGTGGAAGTACTTCCCCCTAAGACATACCCAGCTAAGGATTTTACCAGTATCTTGATAAGGTGGGATTAGACATTAATTCCTGGACCACATCAACCATTATTTTTTATCTGATGACTGCACATTATATTGTTAGCAATTTAGTCCATCAGCCCTGGCAACTGAGTGCCTTATCATATACCAGATGGAAAATGGAAATCAAACCTCCTCTCTCCTCCTGAGCTGTTAAAGAATACAAAAGGAACCACAGGAAGAATAACGATCCATATTTCATGGTCCCCCACCCCTCAGAGCCTCACCCTGGCATCTGTCCGAATTCCCACAGGTGTCTCTCGCCCAGCCCTTCTCTTCTCTACCCCTCCCCTGCTACTTAATGTTGTGGGCAGCCTTCAGGCTTCCACAGGAGTTCAGAGATGGCTCCTCCCGTTCCTTGTGGCTGAAGGTGTTTTTGGTAAGCCGCGTTTTTTCCCTCCTCTTGCAATTCTTTCATAACACCTAACGCCCTTGCTGCACAGGACACCCAACCCCGCCTTCCTGGAAACAGTCCCTTAACCTCACTCTTGAAACTTCTTCAAGGACGCAGAACCCAAGAACATCTCTGAGATGCAATGCGCTTTGTTGCAACAACCTCACAGTCTTGCAAATCAACCTGTCCTTAATTAATGTCCTGGGACAGGCTCTGGAGGTGTGGGGAGTGGGAGGGACACTTGATTTTTCATTTCACCCCCTACTCTTGATTGTTCTATCATCTAAAAAGAAAGGATACCGGTAATGCGCTTGTTTTTGTTTTTTCAAATTTGTAATCAAAGCATGAAGTTGGAAAGAACTCAGTTCTGCCAGACTGACCTATGTCCTTACACTCCTCCTCTGCCACCTTTCTGTTAAAAAGGGGCTTCTAGGGCTGGGGTTGTGGCTCAGTGGTAGAGCGCTTGCTTCACACGTATGAGGCACTGGGTTCAATCCTCAGAACCACATAAAAAGGAATAAATAAAATAAAGTTGTGTCCATCTACAACTAAAAATATAAAAGGGGGGTAGGCTTCTGGCGCCCCCTCCCGCGAGGCGGTGAGCTCCTACGCAAGCCCAGGAGGGGGTTTCAGGGATGCGGTGGCGCAGAGCCCTTGAAGAGGGAGCTCAAGTTGGTTGGAGCTCGGGGCCAAGGAAGGAGCATTTACCACTTTCGCAGTTCTGAACGCGCTACATCTCCATTCCTGCCCGGGGCGCAAGGAGTACTCGCCTGTTCTGCTGCCCCGGCTGTCCTTAGCACCTGGCCACCTTGGTGCTGAGTCCGAGAGTGCAGAAGTCTGCGTTCTGCGTTCTGTGTTCTGCGGTGGGGCCCCAGCAGGTAATTCCTTCTTCCACAGTGGCCTGGTCATTTGGGCTCGGAGGATCCCATGTCCCATGTGGAGGAAGGAGGATAGATGAAGGAATGTCAATCGATAGATTTTTTTTTTTAAGTCTATAATGCTGCAACAAATTTATTTTCTTCTGGGGTCTTGGGAGGCATCAGAGAACAATAAAAAGTTCCCAGCCTGCCAGAACCTGAGGCAGGGAAATAGTTGGATAGAAAATAAACAGCGAACTTATTAAATCATATACTGATTTTTAGCTCTAGTGATCAAAACGATCTCCTCCCACACACTATTAAAAGCAAAAGTTCTTCTACAAACTGCCCTCCCACATGCCCCACTGGAAGGTACGCAGGAGTGGCAAACAATGCCTACACAAGCCGCTGAACTTTTTTTCATTCATAAAACATCATTTATCTTAATCATTGGGGCTCCTGAGAATTCCCTAAATACCCTTTCCCTCTTCTGCTGCTAAGTTTTGAAGAGTAAGAAAGGGTGGCAATTTCATTCCACATAAAAACACTTTTGTCTACTTATTTAATTTAACAGTCAGTTCTGGCAGGATGGTTGAGAGACCAGATGTGCTGACAGAAAGAAAGCACACATCTGAAAAGCAAATGATGGGGATACATGAGTGTCCTAAATGGAAATAACAAAACTTAATGTCCAAATAACAGTGCCCAATATGACAAAAGGGATCAAGGCCAGAGGACAAGATCAATTTGCAGGAGGCCCTTGCCAGTCATTTTTCTTAAGCTGTAAAGTAGAATAGTTCGCTATGTATTTAGTTTGGAGCAGTTTTGTGAGTGGGAATGGCACTAACTAATCATTTAGGTGATATCTCCATGCACAGCCTACATTTGCCTGTGAACTTCACATGTGAACACAGCAACACACCACAATGTACTCATAGGTGAAGTTATTATCAGAAAGTTTTTATCAATGATCCTACTAAACTCAATACTCCCTTTTTTATAAGAAAGGCTCTGTGAGGCCCATTTATTATCTCGAAATGAAATTCATAGATAATATAATCTACCTACATACATAAATGAAAAAAACATCACTCTTCTCTGACTCATAGCCAAAGACCCTCAGGAACACACGCGTAACTGCACAAGTTCACTATACATTGCAAGGAAAGAGAATGCACACCGTGGGGAAAATGCAGAGCATCTCTGTAGAAGGTCTAATCACAGGACTTAGGTTTTTTTTATTAAGGAACTCTGAAAAGGTTCATGGAAGCAGTGCTTCATGGATTGGACTGTGGGAGTAGTTCTATGCTTGGGTACTGGGATGCATTTTATCTAGAAGAATGGAAGTTTAGAGAGAGGCTGAAGTGACAATTGTAAAAAAGTAGCAGTTATTCCTATGAGCCAGAACAGGAGAACATGGCCATCTCTGTGGTATGGAGAATGCACGTTTTGTCTATGTTCAGACATCCTTGGAGAGTGTTCTTGTGCTTCCCTAGAGCCACCCTAGCACAGAGTAGCCTTATCTGATATTGGCGTTTTATGAACTGGTTTACGTGCAACAGGAGAACATCATAGCCTTGCTATCAGGCCAGCTCCCAGGTCAGAGACTGTTGCCTTTCATATCCTAATTGTAATAAAAAAAGAAATAAAATGAATGATAATAAAATAATATGTATTTCTTCTTGTAAATCACCTCACACAACTTTACTAGAATAGTTAAATGGTTATGTGAATCAGTTTGGATTTGTGTGTGTGTGTCTGGTGCTGGGATTGAACCCATGGATGCTTTACCACTGAACCATGTCCCCAGCCTGTTTAATTTTTAAATTTCAAGTCAGGGTCTTTTGCCAAGTTGCTGAGGCTGCCCTCAGACTTGTAATCCTCCCGCCTCAGTCTTCCAAGTAGATGAGATCCAGTTTGGATTTGAAAGTGATAATATTGGAAGTGTCTTCTTAGAAAAATACAGAAGAATGAAAGATAGCACCTATGGATAAGATCGAAATTAAAAGTAGTGTTATGATACATAATAACCTACTGGGCTCACTATTATATGATAAGAAGAAATAGAAACAGGAATAACATGCTAAGCAAATTACAGACTATCAAAGAGGAAAGAAAATTAAGAGAGTAATATTCTCAGAATAGCGTTGATAAGACTAGTGTCCAAAAAAATTCCCTCTGTGTGACACAGAACAAAGTGATGATGAAATACCCCAGAAATCGTATTTCCTGTCTCAAAATATTAATGTTCATTCAAGGTATGCATTCTGGTTCTTAGGCCTTGAAGATCATATTCAGTAAACCTCCAAGATAACATATTCTAATACAATAAGATTCACTTTGGTCCCTTGACCCACATTAGTTCTCAAATCTGAACCTCAAAGTGAGGTGTGATAATATTTATCCTACAGGAAAGTGTTCAGATTACAGATAATGCTTGGAACATGTCTGGCTTATGGTGCTTTAAAGACTGGACATTGCTGGGCATGATGGTGCATGCCTGTAATCCTAGCAGCTTGGGAGGCTGAAGCAGGAAGAAGGAGAGTTCAAAGCCAGCCTCAGCAAAAGCAAGGTGCTAAGCAACTCAGTGAGACCTGTTTCTAAAAGAAATACAAAATAGGACTGAGAATATGGCTCAGTGGTTGAGTGTCCCTGAATTCAATCCCCAGTACCCAAACAAACAAAGAAAACAAAACGGCTGACCAATGTCTGGTGTTTTTCTTTGTGTGTGTGTGTGTGTGTGTGTGTGTGTGTGTGTGTGTTGTGCATGGATGGAGAGAGAGGGTGGGTGCCTATGTGGGTCTCCCAGTTTGCTAGGAAGGTGCTTGATTAAATACACAGTGTATTTGCAGAAAAATCCCAGGCAGTGCTATTGTAGGTATCAGTCAGTGCAGGACAGGTACTGAGAGCAAAATGGGGGACAAAGAGAACAGGCTTGACAGTAACTCAACTGGGACTGGCTCATTTGGATATATCAATAGTTATGTACAATATATTTCAACATTTTTACCTTTGTGCCTTTTAATTTTAATAGGACAGACTTCCTAGAAAAGTTTTTTTTAAATTAATAACACAAAAATGCAACTGAACAGTTGACATGCTTGCCTTTTAAAAAAAATTGTTTATTTTAACTAGGTATATATGACAGCAGAATGCATTTTGATTCATTGTACACAATTGCAGCACAACTTTCCTTTCTCTGATTGTATACAATGTAGCGTCACACCATAGGTGCAGTCATACCTGTACCTAGGGTAATAATGGTCATCACATTCTACTATCTTTCCTTCCCCCGTTCCCTCTCCTTCCCTCCCATCCCTTTGCCCAATCAGTGTTCCTCAATTTTTCCCATGCCCTCCCCCATTATGGATCAGCATCCACTTATCAGAGAGAATAATCGGATTTTGGATTTTGGGGATTGGCTTACTTTGCTTAGCATGATATTCTCCAACTCCATCCATTTACCTGCAAATGCCATAATTTTACTCTCTTTTAATGCTGAGTAATATTCTATTGTGTGTGTGTGTGTGTGTGTGTGTGTATCATAGTTTATTTTCCCATTCATCAATTGAAGGGCATCTAGGTTGCTTCCACAGTTTAGCTATTGTGAATTGAGCTGTTATAAACATTGATGTAGCTGCATTACTATAGTATGCTGATATTTTTATAACTTTTTTTTATTTATTTTTATGTGGTGCTGAGGATCGAACCCAGGGCCTTGCACATGTGAGGTGAGCGCTCTACCGCTGAGCCATAACCCCAGCCCCTAGTATGCTGATTTTAAGTCTTTTGGATATAGACTGAGGAGTGAGATAACTGGGTCAAATGGTGGTTCCATTCCAAGTTTTCTAAGGAATCTCCATACTGCTTTCCGTATTGGTTGCACCAATTTGCAGTCCCTCCAGCAATGTATGAGTGTACCTTTTCCCCCACATCCTCACCAACACTTATTGTTGTTTGAATCCACCCCATTTGTCAATTCTTGGTTTTATTTCTTGCACTTGGTTTTATGCTTGCCTTTTGAACGCTATTTATTTCACGGTTAATAATGATAAATAAACTTTATCATTTGTTTCATCAGGTGGGGGGAGACTAGAGGCTAGCTTCGAAGAAGAAACTGTAAAATAGGAGAATGAAAGAGGGCTTTGAGGAGTTAGGCCCTTAAAGGTGAATCACCTGGGACTGTACCAGAGATAACAGTGAAAATGCTAAATCATAGCAAAGTATCCAAAATAAATAAAATAATGCACAATTTCCACAAAATGCTTTCCTTTGCATTGTGCTAAACATCTGGTGCTAATTTTTTAATGTCTACAAACTCATGTTGCCAACAAATATTAGTTGAGACTCAATCTGTGACACAGACAATATAATAACATTAGAAAATGGAATTATTGTTTCTATGAAATAAGTTTCTAAGGTTTTGAAGTCTGTCAACGCCTTTGTGTACATTGTCAGTAGTTTTGAAAATAAATTTCCACTGTGGCTTTTTTCATTTCTTAACCTTATCCATAAAGGCAGGAAAGCTTCCTTCTCCCACCAGGGGCTCTCATCCATTAGTAATGAAGAGTCGCTCCACGGATCTTATTACACAGCTAACATTCAACAGCTTTCACCATCTCATCAATTTTTCCCAGAACAGTACCATCAGAATTCAATGGAAGAAAAAATGTTTCTGATCATCCTAATAGACATTTTTTAAAATCCTAAGATTTTTTTTCCTGATCATCCTAATAACCTATCATTCCCTGCAAATTGAGGCGTTTTTTTTTTTTTTTCTACAGTATTAGGCTGCTTAAGATAGTCTGCAATCATTTATATCATTCTGAAAGAAATTAACAACTATACCTTCTACTCAGAATAGTTTTTGGTTTTGTTTTTAACAATCACTCACAATTCTAGTTTCCAAACTTCTCTTTAAATCTCAGAAGTCTATGGTATGCTGTCAACTTTACAAACACATTTCTTTGTAAAACTTTCCCTTCATCTTGATGGGGTCACTGTTTATTAAATAAGTCCACAGTGGACATATGGACAGTTGGTTTTTTTGTTGATTTTTAAAAAATGACAGCAGAATGCATTACAATTCTTATTACACATATATACCACAATTTTTCATATCTCTGTTTGTATATAAAGTATGTCAACACCCAATTCGTGTCTTCATACATGTGCTTTGGATAATGATGTCTATCACATTCCACCATCTTTACTAATCCCCTGCTCCCTCCCTTTCCCTCCCTCCCCTCTTACCTAACTATAATTCATCTATTCCTCCCATGCTCCCCCTCCCTATCCCAATATGAGTCAGCCTCCTTGTATCAGAGAAAACATTCAGCATTTGTTTTTTTTGAGATTGGCTAACTTCACTTAGCATTATCTTCTCCAACACCATCCATTTACCTGCAAATTCCATGATTTTATTCTCTTATTGCTGAGTAAAATTCCATTGTGTATATATGCCACATTTTTTTTATCCATTCATCCACTGAAGGGCATTTAGGTTGGCTCCCCAGTTTAGATATTGTGAATTGTGCTGCTATAAACATTGATGTGGCTGTGTCCCTGTAATATGCTGTTTTTAAGTCCTTTGGGTCTAGACTGAGGAGAGGGATAGCTGGGTCAAATGATGGTTCCATTCCCAGATTTCCAAGGAATCTCCATACTGCTTTCCATATTGGCTGCACCAATTTGCAGTCCTACCAGCAATGTATGAGTATACCTTTTCCCCCACATCCTCGCCAACACTTATTGTTGTTTGTCTTCATAATAGCTGCCATTCTGACTGGAGTGAAATGATATCTTAGAGTGGTTTTGATTTGCATTTCTCTAACTGCTAGAGATGATGAACATTTTTTCATATATTTGTTGATTGATTGTATATCCTCTTCTGAGAAGTGTCTGTTCGGGTCCTTGGCCCATTTATTGATTGGGTTATTTGGTTTTTGTTGTTGTTGTTGTTGTTGTTGTTTTTGGTGCTTAGCTTTTTGAGTTCTTTATATACCCTAGAGATTAGTGCTCTATCTGATGTGTGAGGGGTAAAAATTTGTTCCCAGGATGTAGGCTCTCTGTTCACTTCACAGATTGTTTCTTTTGCTGAGAAGAAATTTTTAGTTTGATCCCATCCCATTTATTGATTCTTGGTTTTAATTCTTGCTCTACAGGAGTCTATTAAAGAAGTTGGGGCCTAATCCCACATGATGAAGATTAGGGCCAACTTTTTCTTCTATTAGAGGCAGAGTCTCTTGTTTAATTCCTAGGTCCTTGATCCATTTTGAGTTAAGTTTTGTGCATGGTGAGAGATAAGGGTTTAATTTCATTTTGTTGCATATGGATTTCCAGTTTTCCCAGCACCATTTGTTGAAGATGCTATCTTTTCTCCAGTGCATGTTTTTAGCACCTTTGTCTAATATAAGATAATTGTAATTTTGTGGGTTAGTCTCTATGTCCTTTATTCTGTACCATTGGTCTATCAGTCTTTTTTTGGTGCCAATACCATGCTATTTTTGTTACTATTGCTCTTTAGTGTAGTTTAAGGTCTGGTACAGCAATGCCACCTGCTCTTCTCTTCCTGCTAAGGATTGCTTTAGCTTTTCTTATTTTTCCCAGATGAATTTCATAATTGCTTTTTCTGTTTCTATGAGGAATGCCATTGGGATTTTGATTGGAATTGCATTAAAGCTTGGACAGTTGTTTTTATGTGAGCAGATATAAAACCAGTTTTTTTTTTAATGTTTTCAGTTTATTTATTTGTTTATTCATTTTGGTACCAGGAATTGAACTCAGGGGCACTCAACCACTGAGTCACATCCCCAACCCTTTCTGTATTTCATTTTGAGACAGGGTCTCACACTGAGTTGCTAAGGCTGGCTTTGAACTGGCAATCCTCCTGCCTCAGCCTCCAGAGCCATTGGGATTACAGGTAAAACCAAGTTTTTAACAGTCAACTGAATGTTGTTCACCCTTCTCCTCTATATTTGACATTTTGTCATAGAGTTATCCTAAAGGAGACAGTTTCAATCTACACAGATTGAACCAACAGGATTGTCATCGGTGGTTTTTCAAAATGGTGATCTCTCAGTCAAGTTCCAACTAAAACAACACGATCTTTCCTTTATATAGGTAGTTGTTTCTTCCTAAGAAATTTGGTACATACCAAACCTTGCAAATAAAACTAGTAAGAAAACAAACAAAAACCTTTGTATATTTTTGTACAGTGGAATTAGTCCGAGGCTCAAATAATTATAAGTGGATTTTTCACCTACTAAATACTGGATTCATTTAGATTTTAAAATCTGATTATCATAAATAGGCTTGTCACTATATTTACAAGTCCTGAAGGACACAGGAGGAATCTCTGTTATGCCAGTCTGGCCCTACTAAATGCCAGCAGTAGCCCATATTCATTATGACCAAACTGAAAGAGGCATACAAATTTCCAAAATATCCCTGGAAACATTGTCACCCTGTAGAGAACCATTAATTTTTATGAGGATGCAGTCACACATCTGTGGTTTACAATATGAGCTATATCTTATTTACATAAAAATATAAAGTAATGCAAACATGAGCAGAGCTGTTTTAAGACCTTTATGAGACTTGGGTTTGTTCCTTTCCTCCTCCTCCCTCCTCTGCTCCTTCTCCTCTTCCTCCTCTTTTTCCTCCTCCTCCTTCTTTTCTCTTTTTCCCCTTCTCCTTCCTTTTTTTTTTTTTTGCTTTATTAAGGATTGGATAACCCAAGGGGGCACTCTGCCACTGAGCTTGCCCCCATTCCTTTTTATTTTTTTTATTTATTTTTTAATTTATTTTTTTTATTGGTTGTTCAAAACATTATAAAGCTATTGACATATCATATTTCATACAATAGATTCAAGTTGGTTATGAACTCCCAATTTTACCCCAAATACAGATTGCAGAATCACATCGGTTACACATCCACATTTTTACATAATGCCCTATTAGTAACTGTTGTATTCTGCTACCTTTACTATCCTCTACTATCCCCCCTTATTTTTTTATTTTGAAACAGGGTCTCACTAAGTTTCCAAGGCTAGCCTCAAACTTGTGATCCTCTTTCCTCAGCCTTCTGATTTGCTGAGATTACAGGCATGTGCCAACACATCCAACTTCCAGAGGCCCTACTATAGTTAATATCAAGCATATTAGAATGCACCCCCATTGTATAGTAAATATAATAATAACCAGACTTGTTATGTGCCAGATAGTAAGTTTTTTACAATAACCCTTTGAAATAGGCACTATTACTATTCCCATTTTACAGATGAGGAAGCAGGAATGGAAAGATTTAATGAGTTGCACAAAACCACTCAACTAGTAAGTGGCAGAGACCAAATACAAAGCTTAGGTACTCTGATGCTAACATGCTATGACCTATATAATTCTTATAGAGTTTCAATTTGAAAATAATTAAGATACTATCTATGAGTTAGTTGAATTGCAGATGACTTAACCTTTACAAATCTCAGTTGTAGAGTTTTCATTTTGTTTTTTTGAGCCAATCATCTAATTCAAAGTCTCAAACATTATCAGAAGGCCCTTGGAAGGCACTCAAGCCCCGTACCAGGCCTGCACTATTACCTAGGAGGATGTTGCCTGGGATTCTCCCCATCATGATCATATGCTTTCAATCCAGCACCTTCATGCAACCCAGCAGACCCAGACAGACACTCACCCTACCTCTCCAGCTGTTTGTGCAGATCGAACTAAAAAGAATATCCAGTTTGTAAAGTAACACAATCCGTGCAACATCATCTATAATTTTAACACCTACCTTATTATCTCAATTTAAAGGAGGAAACTGATGTCTGGTGATGAAATGATTGCCCAGTGTTTCATGCCTACGAAATGACAGAGTTGAAAATTGAATCCTGGTCTCTATGGCTCCAAAGTCTCTGTCCCCTCGTAGGCTCAGGTCTGCCTTCTTGGGTCTTCCCTTTTGCCCAACACTCCCTTCCCAGCAATGGAACCTCAGCAAATTTCCACTTGTCTTGTCAACCAGTTCCCATCCAGATACTGGTCCTTCCCCTACAACCTCCACCATCCCATTCCAGGTCCAGAGAAAGCCCTCAGGCTCTTGCTGGAGCATAGTCAACTTCAGGGACTGGGGGACTCCTGAGGAAGCAGGAAAATTTTCTCAGTGCCAGGCCCTTATCAGCTCTTCTTTGCCTAGGCACCAAAATCACCATCATTTCTCCTAACCATGCCTTCTTCTAAGAGATGCTTTCTCCCATAACCCTGGGACCATGACTAGATGAAGCTGCTTCTCATCCTCATTGCCTACACCCCAATGGATCCAAGGCATGGGGATGGATGTTACCATTGGTTCCCTCTCTTGAGACTGAGAGAGACTCAGTGAAGCCTGTCACCTAGGCATCTCAGAGAATGGGGTTGAAACAGCCACATTTTGTTGGGTGTGTGGTAAAGTAGAAAACACTAAGAAAAGGAAGGGAGTGGAGATCTGGGCAGGAGGAGGAGGAGCGGAAGGGGAAGGAGAGGGGAGAAAGAGAAGGAGGAAGAGGAGAGAGAGAGAGAGAGAGAGAGAGAGAGAGAGAGAGAGAGAGAGAGAGAGAATATTGTACAATAAACAAGAGAAAGAAACTTGGTGCCTGCCTTTCCAGTCCCCAAATGCTTCCTAACCTTAGGTTCCATGCAGTCTGCCAATAGTCCTTCAGTAATTCATGGCAAACTTCCCTGCATCACCTGCGGAGCCCACTGCAGCTGTAGGTGCTGAGGCCCTGGGCAGGGGCCAAAGGACCAGCTCATTAGTCCCAGCTGTCCCCCTCTCCATTCCACCCACCTGGTGGGTCTTGACACTAAAGTAAACTCACTCTGCCAATTCCAAACTCATCAGTGGCACAGAATGTCTCAAGGCCTGCCCAGCCCCACCTACCCCATGGTTCAGAGATGTCACTATTCACCTGAGGTTCCTGGGCCCATACGAGGAAGTATCACACAGCCAGGAAAGTGATGGTACCTAATGGCCTGGAAATAAATTTACAAATCTACATGGCGGACAGTAGCTATGTAGATGTGCTTATAACCAGGCACATGTTCACTGGACACAGTCTAGGAAGCATCATTGGGGATTTTTGTTTGGCTTTGGTTTTTGTTTTTGTTTAAACACTGTTATAATCTAACACACCCTATAATGTGGGTGGCTCTCACAAACACCATGATGAACAAAAGCAATCAGACATCAAAGAGTTAATATATCAGAACTACCTACATGTGGAAATAAAAAAATGAGTAAAATAATCTATGATGCTGGGAGTCAGAATAGCAGGAACCCCTGGGCTGATGGGGAGGGGAGGGGACAGGGCTTCGGGGGTGCTAGAAATGTGCTCTTGGTCTGGGGGTTGATCACATGGGTTGCTTCACATGCAAAAAGTTGTCAGGCTGTACCCTTTATATCAGTGGAACTTATTGCATGTTACATTAGACCTCCATTTAAAAAAAAATGCTAGGGTTCTTCCCTTCCCCAAGAATATTCCCTGGATGAGAATACTTTTCAACTTGCTGACCTCCAGTCTTTCTGAATCCCTGGATACCTTTGCTTCCTTCCTGGGCCTGGAGATTTTCCCTTCTGGAAGCTTGGTTTGGAGCTGAGAGGTACTGTTATAGTCTAGATCTGGGGTGTCCCCTAAAGTCTCTTGTGTTCAAGGCTTAGTTGCCAGCCCGTGGCTTTATTGGGAGGTGGTAGAAACATCAGGAAGTGGGGTGTAGTGGAAGGAAGTTACATAATTGGGAGCATGCCCTTAAAGGGAACATGGGGACCCTGGCCCCTCCCTCTCTCTCTTTGCTTCCTGGCACCATGTACTCTGCCACATGCTCCCCACAGTGAAATATTGCCTCAACACCAGCCCAGAGGCAATAGGGACAAGTGACCATGGACTGAAACCTCTGAAACCATGATTCAAAATAAAACTTTCCTCCTTTTAAGTTATTTTTCTCTGGTATTTTGTTATAGCAGTAGAAAGCTAACAAACACAGCTTCCAAATAGGATTAAAGTACTCTTAATTAAGAGACTCCAAGTACTGTGTTCAATATGCTAGAGACCATATTGCCTCTCGGTTCTGTGGTAATGAAGCTGGACCCGAAAACATCCCTTCCTCTACCAGCTGGTCCAGTGCTGTTTTCTCAGCAGAAGACTACAGGATTTACTGATCGTATCTACAAGATTTATTGATCTTATCACATTTTTTCACACCTCAAAACAAACTGCCTAATAAAACGTTGGCAAGGCTATTAAAGTTTCATTAATACACCAACTTAGGGACCATACCCTGTGGAACTGGGGCACATCCTCCAACGGGGACAAATGCACTAGCCAAGGGATGATTTCCTCAGTATTTGGACCACCTGGGAAGCAAGAGCTATCATGCCCGATGACTCACACTTTGAATTTTCTGAACCTGCAACCTTTTTCTCTCTTCTGTTAGAAAACATGGCACCTGCAGGTGGGAGGAAGAGAATACTTCTACCAGATAACACTACTAGACTTGAAGCTACAGCTCCTATCTGAACCCTTGGGAATCCTGCACCACCGGGCCAACCAGCAAAGATTTCTGGCAGAGGATGGTATTTCACTCTGATTGACATAAAGAGATTAGATTAGTTACTTCTGTGTCATGGGATTGGAAAGATTATGACTGAAACTCAAAGCTTCCATGCCTTATAATAACAGTGAACAGGCAATTAGAGCAACCACTGCCCAAGAAGGGCAGCTAAACCTCTGAGTCTGAGGGAAAAAAGGACTACATCTCTCCACCAGGCAACAAACCCAAAGCAACCAAAGTGCTGGCTGATAGAAAGAGGGAAATCTATAATGGTGTTAAGAGATGATAAATACTGCTTTCAGCTTTGGGGCAAATTGCACTGATAGGGATCATAGATTATTATATTAATAGTCTTGTACTAAGTTCTTGCAGAGATTATAGCTCCTCACCATTTGGCTGGGAACTCTGTGGTGGGTTGGACTTGACAGAGGGAAAGAATAACTCTGAATCATACAAGAAGTAGGCTGTTTTGGACTCCTCTCATGACCACTTCTCTTGGCCACACTTCTTTTTCCCAAGTCATTGCTTTGACAACCATTTTTGACAACCATTTTGCAATCAACCAATTGTTGCCTGTACAATCTAATCGTGCTTTGCCTTGGGCCCAGTAACACATACTTCTAGTTCTATCCCTGATACTCTTTTGCATTTATATATGTGCATGCCAAAATATAGGAAGGTTACAAAATTATTGATTATAGTGATACATGCATACTCACGTTTATCAGAGCACAATTCACAATATCTAAGTTATGGAATCAGCCTAGGTGTCTGTCAACAGATGAATGGACAGAGAAAATATGGTGTATATATACATATAAAATCTAGTTTTATTCAACCTTAAAAAATGAAATTTTATGTCATTTGCATGAAAATGGATGAAACCGGAAAGTATCATAATTGGAAATAAGCCAGATTCAGAAAGATAAGCTTCACAAGTTTCTCTCATATGTAGGAGCTAGAAGAAGGAGAAAATGGGAGGATGTCATGAATGTAAAAGGGAGACTCTTAAAGTAGAGGAAAGGGATCAGAGGATGGATGGTAGGAGGAGAGATATTGGGAGATTAATTTGATCAAGCTATGCTATAAGCATGTATGATTATACCACAATAAAGCCCATCACTCTGTATAATTGGTGTTCACCAATAAAATTACAGGGAGGTTTAAAGCTCATGGAGCTATTCTTCAAGTCTAAGGCTTAGACCAATGGAGTTAGAAGCCAATGTATAGCCTTCCTTTTTCATTCCTCAAGCAGACATCTTTAAGATACATTTGATGAGGTTTATTGCAAAGTCCTCTAGTCTGAACACCAGTCACTCATAGCAACAGCCAACTCACTTTTCTTCCTGCTTTGCTCTATTTTTCTTTACTTTTGATCCCAAGGATAATATTCTTAAGTAAACTGCCCACAGAAAGCTTTTATTTCAGATTTTGCTTTTGGAGAAATTCAGGCTAATATGCACGGCCAGATGATGCCTAGAATATCAAAGATAGCCATCCACTCTTCTTTTGGAGTTTCAGAGCAATTCACTGGCATTTGTATTTTGGAGTATTAGCCCGTAAATCCAACAATTGCTCTGGTTTCTTTCTAGAGCATGGATCTTTGCTAAAGCCATACACAGATTTTCCTGCAAGGAAAGGGAAGGTATTAGGACAGCAGGAAATAGGGGAGAAATGGGGGCGGGGAGATAAGACTTTCAGGATGATAGAGATTTTGATCCACAAACTTAGAAAAAGATTCTGGTTCTAGGATGTTATCTGCTTCTGGGGGAAAACTTTCTGGTCAGTTTTACTTTAAGATTTCCAACAGGTATATAGTTTCAGGAGCTTAGAAGAACCCTTCTGAGTTGGGATGTATATCAAAGAGTCAAAATCCTGAAATTTTGCTACAAAGAAAAACTTGGTATTCTCCCTTCCAATGGAGTTCAAAGGTAGACTTTCTCTGGCATTGTTTTTTAAAAAAAATCACCAAAATCCCAATATCTGGGTTCTTGATCATGACAGGTCATCAATTGGTGGGTCACAAACGGCTTTCATAACCTAGTGAAAACCCACTTTGGCATAATTCATTAAAGCCTTACACTCTTGAGTCATTCAAGAGTTTGTAAGAATTGGAAGACACATACAGGTTCTATTATTAAGTGATAAACTTTCCAATAACCATTTTATAAGGGGTTAATCTATGTTTTGCAGTGAGAGTAGATCTGATTGTCATCAACTGGTGATACCTTGACCAAGAGGATCCAATCTATTTGATTAGCTTGCTTCATACCATTGTGTTTGTAATACTTAACTCTTTTATGATGTGGCCAATGAAATGAATACCTCTATCACTGGAGATTTTCCATAAATACACCATAAGGAAAACATTTTCTAACAATCTTTTAGCTACTGTTATAGCATCAGCATTCCTGCATGGGAAAGTTTCTGAATAACCAGAAAATATGCATTAAAGGTGGTAATTGAGGCTGGGTCTGCTGCGTGGAGGGGCTGAGTACCGGACCTGGGAGAGATCTCATGTGAACCTGGACTTAATTCTGAACTGGATCCCAGGCTTGTTGCAGAGTGGTCAGCATGCTACACTTCCTGGTACCCCAGCTGCTTTGCCTCCAGGGCAGAATTGCCTCGTACTCCTTAGCAGCAGCCCTCTCAAGCCCAATCTTGAGCCCAGACATCCGCTGCAGCCACAACAAGTGGCAAGACGCAGTCAGCAAGAAGACCTTCCACGGTCAACCCCACCACAGATGAGGTCATTGAGCATGTGGCTGCTGTGGACAGGGCGGTGAAAGCGGCCCATGAGGCTTTTCGTCTGGGATCCCTGGGGTGCCGAATGGATGCCTGTGAGCCAGGCTGGCTGTTGAACCACTGGCTGACCTAGTGGAGAGGGATTGTGTCCACTTGGCCTGACTGGAGACCTTGGACAATGGGAAACCTTTCCAAGAGTCTTATGCCTTGGACCCGAATGAGGTCATCAAGGTGCACTGCTGCTTTGCTGGCTGGGCTGACAAGTGGCATGGCAAGATCATCCCCATGGATGGTGAGCATCTCTGCTTCTTGCAGCATAAGCCTGTGGGTGTCTGTGGCCAAATTGTACCATGGAACTTTGCCTTGGTCATGCAGGGCTGGAAGCTCACCTTGGCACTTGCCACAGGCAACAATGTGGTTATGAAGGTTGCAGAGCAGACCCCCCTTTCTGCCTTGTACTTGGCCTCCCCCATGAAGGAGGTGGGCTATGACCCAACAGCAGGAGCGGCCATTGCCCAGCATATGGATATTGACAAAGACACCTTCACTGGCTCCATGAAGGTGGGTCACCTGATCCAGAAGGCTGCTGGCAATTCCAACCTCAAGAGAGTCATCCTAGAGATGGGTGGGAAAAGCCCCAGCATTTGTTGGCTGATGCTGCCATGGCTCATGCTGTGGACCAATGTCACGAAGCCCTCTTCTTCAACACAGGCCAGTGCTGCTGCGCTGGTTCCTGGGCCTTTGTCAAAGAATCCATATATGATGAGTTTCTTGAGAGAGGAAAGTTGGGAACCCCTTTGAGCTGGACACTCTGTAGGGGCCCCCGGTGGACAAGGAACAGTTTGAACAAAGCCTGGGCTACAACCTGCTTAGCCATAAGAAGAGGGAAAAACTTCTTTGCAGTAGGGAGACTTTTGGGGAGCGTGGTTTCTTCATCAAGCCTACTGTCTTTGGTGGCATGCAGGATGTCATGAGGATTGCCAAGGAGGAGATCTTCAGGTGCATGCAGCCCCTGTTCAAGTTCAAGAAGATCAAAGACGTGACCGAGAGGGCCAATACCACTAGGTACAGCCTGGCTGCTGCCATGTTCACCAGAGGCCTGGACAAAGCCATGCATTTTACCCAGGCACTCCAGGCCAGGACAATGTGGGAGAACACCTACAACATCGCCACTCACCTACTGTCAGGAGCCATCTGTGAAATGTGTATGGACCAGATCTGTATGGAAGCCATTGAGTGGGGAAGTCTGGTATCTAGGAACTCACAGCAGCACTCCTGTTTGTGAGAAGACCCAAATACATGTGAACTCCCATCCAGCTCTGCCAAAGGTCCCCGCACAATGCCAGAGACAGGGTAACCTGCTGCAGCCACATAGACACACAGCTTCTCACAGATATCAATCAACCTGTTGACTGCAAGATATCAGGAAGCAAGACTCCACCCACTGAAACTTTATCCTGCCTTTGATGTACTACCTTAAATAAAAAACCAGAGCCATTTTTTAGCTGTTCTGTTCAAGCTCCTATGTGGACTGGAAGAAGCCGTTTGGAGGCTTTGAAGAATCTGGCAACAGGAAGAAGCTGGGGGAGGATGGGCTTAAAGCCTACAAGGAGGTGAAGACTATCACCATCAAGGTTCCTCAGAAAAACTCATGAAAATGGCCACCATGCAGACCCAGCCCAGCAATTCCACAGAGGACTAGACCAAGTGCATGCCAATTCTGGGGAGGGGCGGGGCATGGATTCTATTTGTTTGTTCCAACAAATAAAACAACTAAATCAGAGCTGTACATTTAAAGCTGGGAAGGGGCTGGGTCTACAGTCCTTTCCTGTGCTCCTCAGCCCCTGTGTGCTCTTGATGGCTCAGTTACTTCCATGAAAACTTAGTCTCTGGAAGGCTATTGAAACTACTCATTGGGCAGACAGTCACTTTTGGTCCTTTCTGCTGATCTAGGGACTTTCCAGTAGATAAATCAGTGGCTTTGAGAATGGTCTCATCTCAGAGTGTTAGAAGACATTAGAAGTTTTGAACTAGGAGAACACAAAATCTTGGCCCTGTTTTTCACTGACAACTTAAAAATCAGGGCTTTTTCTTTTCTAAGTTCCAGCTGTTGGCTGGTTTGCTTACCCTTCATTTACTACTGATTTTCCTTCATTTGAGGAAAAAGGTAGGTGAGGAATGCATTTATAGAAGTACATGTGATTATATAATTACATCTTTAAACTAAACTTGAACACCCCCAATGCACATTATCCACTGATGAGTGGATAAACAAAAGGTTTCCATGAACTATTCCTTTCATTATTCTCCAAACAAAGGAATGAGTTCCAGGTACAGTGACACACTCCGGTAATCCCAGCTACTCTGGAGACTGAGGCAGAAGGATTGAAAGTTCAAGGCCAGCCTGGGCAACTCAGTGAGACCTTGCTTCAAAATAAAACATTAAAAAGGCTGGGGATATAGCTCAGTAGTAGAACACTTGCCTATCATATGCAAGGCCCTGGATTCAATCCCTGATATCACACACACACACACACAAAAAAAAAAAAAAAAAAAGAATGAATTTCTGACACATGCTATAATATAAGTGAACCTTGAAGGCATCATGCTAAGTAAAGCCAGACATGTTGTATGATTCCATTTATATAAAATGTCCAGACTAGGCAAATCTATAGAGATAGAAAGTAGATTAGTGATTGGCAAGGGTTGGGGGAGGAGGGTTGGGGACTAACTGCTTGTGGATATGGGATCTCTTTCTGGGAGGTGTTGAAAATGTTCTGGAATTAGGAAGTGGTAATAATTGCAGAACTTTGAACATGTACTGAAAACAACTTAATTGTACACTTTAATTATGGTAGTATTAATTCCATTTCAAAATTAAAATAAACCCATACATTCTATTTGGGGAAAAAATGGTGATAATTGAATGAATCCATCTGTAAATGTTAAAGTGATCCAGCAGGTCCCAGAAATGTCTGGCCTGAGTTTTTATTGTCTTACTAGAATTATGGATTCAATGAACCAAACATTGGTTATGAACAATTTTTTAAAACAGTCAGCTCATCGATTTTTTTTCACATTTTGGATCATTTTATCTCTTCAATGACTTATTATAGAAAATAAGACTTTTAATATGGGAGTTTTAAGGGCTCAGGAAGGATCAGGTGGCCATCCCGGTGATCCATGAGTACATGATTGATACTGGATTTACATCATCTTAACTACCAATTTTGTTTAACAACTCAGGTCTGTAGCATTGTTTATTCAATAGGTTATCATAGGTAATTTGATCAATCTTAATAGAATTCATTCAAATTGTATACCTTAATTTCAGTACTGGCTCATTTAGCATGAAAACCCACCAAGTCATTTCCTTGATATTTAATTGATTCTTGTTCTACTTAATGTTGGGTTGGCAGTTTCATGACCCCATTAGTTTCTTCGTTAGAGTTTTGGGAATTCTGACCCAGTCTGATGATATGATCTTAAAGTTCAGAAACCCGAATTTGTCAGTCTTTGTCATGAATCATCTCAGAGACAAAACATTTTAGGTTTAGAGATGATCAGGAAAGTATCAGAATACACAATTAACTGTCCATGATGACAAGTCTTAAACTGGCTATCTTTAAAGATCTGATGAGAGTTCATTACAATAATGGTGCAATTGACCAGGGAATTCTATTGTTTCTGGATCATACAACAGTTTGTTAACTAGGATTATGACTATTACATTATACCAGGAATATTACATTTCTATGGCATCAGAAGCAGCAGCTCAAGTTTTTAATCCCAGTGGCTCAGGAGACTGAAGCAGGAAGCTCACTAGTTCAAAGTCAGCCTCAGCAACTATGAATTTCATACAATTTCTAAAATACATATTTAACAACACAACCATACAAATATAACTCAAAGAAGGTTTAGCATAGCTTATTATTTTACAGTATTTCCGTTTCCTATATCATTTCCATAAATAATATATCAAATAAGTCCAATTTATTTAATATATCTCTTTTTATAGGAGAGGTATCCTTTTGAGAAATCTATAATTTCATCAGGAAAATTCAAAAGTTAATTGGAGATCATGAAAAGGATTTGATTTAAACTTTGATATGGGGAAGTTCATAAAAAAATGTCACAGATTTAAAACATTTCATCAAAAAAGGAAGAAAGATCACTGTATATAATAGTCATTCATTTGACCAAAGTGAAAATTTAAAAACTTCAAAGGTAAATACAAAAAGTTTCATAGATTTAGAAAAACCTTACCTTTTTTAATAGAGAGGACTTAGTTTTCTTATGTGATGAAAAACCTAATTTAAAAAAACTACATGAAGCACAGGAAATTATCTTGGTAAAACACAGAATCTTTGTTTCCTAGGCAAATTACATAAAAGGTAAAGAAAAAGCTTTCACAATTCCCTCTTAAGACATTTTAAGAAAATCCTTAAAAGAGAAGACCAAACTCTAATTGTACATTAGATTTTTGATATTAAGGCTCATTTATTAGGAAAACTTATAATTTCCTTCTAATCTTAGCCAGCCTGATCATACATAAACTTCCTTTCACAAGATTCATCTTCCATGAATCTTCTCTATTATTCACTTGGTTTTTGTCCTACATTTGTTCTCTCCTCATTTTGGAAAAACCGTCCATTATATTTCAGGGCAAATATACTTTTTTTTTCTTTTGACAAAACACAGACTCCTAATTCCTTATAGCTTTTGCTTACTGGAAGCACATCTTACCTTCCTTATTTTTGCACATAGAATTGTTTCCCTTATAATTTCTAGTAATCTTAGTTACATATGCTAATTAGAATTCTAAACCCTTGGTGACCTTAATTTCCAATGAACAATAGGAAGCAAGCAACTCTAAACAGTCACACCAGCAATCTATAAACTGCAAATCTGACAAATTGTACTACAGGGACACAGCCACATCAATGTTTATAGCAGCACAATTCACAATAGCTAAACAGTGTAGCCAACCTAGATGCCCTTCAGTAGATGAATGGATAAAGAAAATGTGGCACATATACACAATGGAATATTCTTCAGCATTAAAAGAGAATAAAATCATGGTATTTGCAGATAAACTGATGGAGTTGGAGAATTTAATGCTAGATGAAGTTAGCCAATCTCAAAAAACCAAATGCCGAATGTTTTCTCTGATTTAAGGATGCTGATTCATAATGTGGTGGTGGGAGGGGCATGGGAGAATTAGATGAACTATAGATAGGGCAAAGGGGAGGGAGGCTTCTAGAAATTATGATTCATAGTGTGGCCCAGAACATATTAACTAAAAGGTCCAAATAGCTTTAGTATCTTGGTAATAAGAAATTATAAAGGACACAAAATTACTCTACCTTCTCATGGGTTTGTTTGTTCTATTTGGTTGGTTGGTTTGTTGTTTTGGCTAAGACTGAGAACTCTGGCTTAACTTGGCATTCTTTTTCTTTCTTTCTTTCTTTTATTTTTAGTTGTAGATGAACATAATATCTTTATTTTACTTATTTATTTTTAATGTGACACTGAGGATTGAACTCAGTGCCTCATATATACTACCACTGAGCTACAACCCCAGCCCCTGTGACTTGGCATTCTTTTTTTTTTTAATTTGTTATATATGACAACAGAATGCATCACAATTCATATTACACATAATTTTTCATATCTCTGGTTGTACACAAAGTAGAGTCACACCACTTGTGTTTTCATACATGTACTTAGGGTAATGATGTCCACCATCTTTCCTACCCCATGCCCCCTCCCTTCACCTCCCTCCCCTTTGCTCTATCTAGAGTTCATCTAATTTTCCCATGCCCCCCACCACCACCACATTATGAATTAGCATCCTTAAATCAGAGAAAACATTCGGCTTTTGGTTTTTTGAGATTGGCTAATTTCACCTAGCATTAAATTCTACTCTTTTAATGTTGAAGAATATTCCATTGTGTATACATACCACATTTTCTTTATCCATTCGTCTACTGACAGACATCTAGGTTGGCTCCAAATTTGAGCTATTGTGAATTATGCTGCTATAAACATTGATGTGGCTGTGTCCCTGGAGTATGCTGTTTTTAAGTCCTTTGGATATAGACCAAGGAGTGGGATAGCTGGTTATGGTAGTTCCCAATTTTCCAAGGATTCTCCATACTGTTTTCCATATTGGCTGCACCAATTTGCAATCCCACCAGGGATGTATGAGTGTGCCTTTTTCCTCACATCCTCACCAACCCTTATTGTTGTTTGTATTCTTATTAGCTGCCATTCTGACTGGAGTGAGATGAAATCTTAGAGTAGTTTTGATTTGCATTTCTCTAATCCCTACAGAGGTTGAACACTTTTTCATATATTTGTTGATTTGATTGTATATCTTCTTCTGAGAAGTGTCTGTTCAGTTCCTTGGCCCATGTATTGATAGGATTATTTGGCGTTTGTGTGTGTGTGTGTGTGTGTGTGTGTGTGTGTTAGGATTTTTGAGTTCTTTATAAATCCTAGAGATTAATGCTATATCTGATGTGCGTGTGGTAAAAATGTGTTCCCAAATTGTAGGCTCTCTATTCACCTCACAGATTGTTTATTTTGTTGAGAAGAAGGTTTTTAGTTTGAATCCATCCCATTTATTAATTCTAGGTTTTAATTCTTATACTATAGGAGTCTTATTAAGGAAGTTAGAGCCTAATCCAACATGATGGAGATTTGGGCCTACTTTTTCTTCTAATAGACGCAGTGTCTCAGGTTTAATTCCTAGGTCCTTGATCCACTTTGAATTGAGTTTTGTGCATGGTAAAGATAGGGGTTTAATCTCATTTTGTTGCATATGGATTTCCAGTTTTCCCAGCACCATTTGTTGAAGAAGCTATCTTTTCTCTAATGTATGTTTTTGACGCCTTTGTCTAATATAAGATAACTGTAATTATGTGGGTTAGTCTGTGTTGTAATTTAGCATTCTTCATGATAAGAATGTCAAAACTTTTTGGTATGGAAGTTCATCTTTTATGGGAGAATTTTGTTGTACATCTATTTAACTCATTTATTTTTAAAAATATGCTTGGATTGCTTATAAGATGTAACATTAAATAGTTTGCTATTATCTTGTTATTTTTCTTGCTGACACATTTTGTAAGACAGAGATAACATGAGCTTATTTTACCAGTAAACACAGGTAAGAAAAGTCATGCATCTATATTTTAATTTCATGTTGAAAACTCTGAGGACATTATTGTTTTAATAAAGTAAAGAGTATTCTTAAGTGTTAGTCAGCGTTTCATTACTGTGACCAAAATACCTGACAAGAACAACTTGGAGGAGGAGATTTTATTTTGGCTCATGGTTTCAGAAGTTTTGGTCTATGGCCAGCTCCATTGCTCTGGGCTTCAGGTGAGGCAGAACAGCATAGTAGAAAGGTATGATGGAAGAAAGCTGCTCACCTCATGAGAGCCAGGAAACAGAGTGAGTGAGGCACAGGGACAAAATATAAACCCCAAAGACATGCCCCCAGTGACCCATGTCCTCCAGCCATGCCCCATCTGCCTTTGATTATCACTCAGTACACTAGTCCTTCCAAATTATTATTCCATCAAATGGATTAATTCACTGATTAGGTAACAGCTCTCATAATCTAAAAACTTCACTTCCTTCATTAACACAGGAGTTTTGGGGGGAATGCCTCTTATCCAAACCATAACATTCCATACTGGCCCTCAAAAGTTCTTGCCTGTCTCACGATGCAAAGTGTCTTTAGTCCATCTCCAAGAGTCCCCATAATCTTAACAGTTCCAGCACTATCCAAAAACCCAAATTGAAGTCTTCTCTGAGACTCAAAGCCAAACTCTTGACTGTGATCCCCTGTAAAGAACAGAAACAAGTTATATATATATCCAATATATCAAAGCACAGAATACATATTTCCATTCCAAAAGGGAGAGATAGGGGCATAGAGAGAAGAGATGGGCTGGGCACAGTGGCACACGCCTATAATCCCAGTGGGCTTGGGTGGCTGAGGCAGGAAGCTGGAGAGTTTGAAGCCAGCTACAGCCACTTAGTGAGATCCTGTCTCAAAATTAAAATTATTTTTAAAAGCTGGGGATGTGGCTCAGTGGCTAAATGCCCCTGGGTTCAATCCCTGGTACTCCCACACACAAACAAACAAAAAAAAAAGGAAAGAAAGAAGGAAGGAAGAAAGGAAGGGGGAGGGGGGACCAAAGCAAGACCAAACTCCAGGTGGGTAAACAAGTCCCATAACTTCATGTCTGGAATTTGAGGCTTGTGGCAGTGAGATGTGAATTCCAAAGGGCTTGGGCATCCCTGCACCTATGGCCTTACTAGTTGCAGCCCGTGGCCTCTCTCTTAGGCTGGCTCTGTCCACTCCTCATCACTGGCATCTCTTAATCCCAGATTTGCACTGTAGCTTTAGTTTCCTTCTCACAATTTCATTCATCACCCACTCAGGGGCTGCCCACAGGGATTACAACCTCGCTACACTCTGCTACACAATGCCAAGGTCTGCTGCCAGCTCAAGCAATAGCTGAGCCCTGTAGGACCTTGGCTACAGTGGCTTCTGAGTGCCTGGATGAAACAAATCCTAGGGAAACAGCTTTCTAGGCATCCCTATGCAAGCAGGGAGACCCAAGGTCTACTAAATGAGTTTTCACTTCTACTTCCACTCCACTTTCTATAGATCCAAATCATAATGTCTTATTTACCAAAGTTTACCCAAGTCATATGAACTTGAAAAGCATTTGGGTTAGTTCTCATTTTCCTGAAAGAATACTTCATTTATATAATTACTTCTTAAAGACAATTAATTAAATAAAGCTCTTTCACAATTTAATTTGATGATATTATAAGAAGATGGAAAAATACCACATACACCATGTGCAAAGACATACATAAACATATAGACAGAAACAGACCTTGTAGCTTTCATTCTAAAATTTTAGCTATATTCTGGGTATAATAATACAACTTCAATAATTTGTTAAAGAAATCAAAATTGCTTTTCCATCCAATGGAACAATATTTCCTGTTCAGATGGCTAATGTTTTTTTACTAATATTTATGAAGAAGACTTTTAAGATTTTTTCACTTGTCTTCTATAAGAAACCCCTTTAAGAGACGATCTTTGGCCCATTTAATCTTTTGATGCCTCTACATACCAATTAAAGAATCTATTCCATTGCTTTTGAAGTATTTTGGATCCTTTCTTTTCTAATGTATTTCACAAGTGAACAATTTTATCTAGGTTAAAAAATTCCCACAGCAACCACTATAATTCTGAATAATCCTTAGTAAGGTTAACCCATTTTTTCAAAAATACATGGATTCTGGGTTCATAATTTTTGTTCATAAAGTTTCTTGGTATCTTACAAAGTGAAATTCCAGACTCCTTAGATTTGGAGGAACTCTTTTTGTTTGTTTGTTTGTTTGTTTGTTTTGTTTTGGTACCAGGGATTGAACCCAGAGGTGCTTAACCACTGAGCCACATCCCTAGTCCTTTTTGTTTTTTATTTTGAGAGAAGTTCTCACTAAGTCACTTAGAGCCTTGCTGGCTCACAGTCCTCTGCCTCAGCCTCCTGAGCCATTTGGATAACAGGTGTGCACTCCATGCCCAGCTTGGAAGAGCTGATTTTTAAAGGTCCATACCTGAGGCTTATAAATGGATCCAATCCAGTTAATTATCAGATTCAACAAAAATTACTTAAAAAAAAAGTTGGACAGGTTAAAACATAACTCTGGAGAATTCAAATATGAGAGAAAACTCACCCATAATCCCAGTTTCTGTGGGAGATCAGTGGACACATGCACCCTGGCAAATACCTTCACTCAATCACTCAGTGCTCCTGACGATCACTCAAGGTTTAATTTAGATCCTACTTCTGATACTAATCTCTTAAAAGAGAAACATCAGACAAATTAAGCCTAGTAGAATTTATTTGCACAAAGAAGTAATCATGAATCAAGCAGCACCCAGAACCAGTAAAGGTTCACAAAGATCTACCCAGCAATGTGGGCAGAAAACAGAAGTGACACATAGAAACAGCCTGATTGGTTACAGCTTCTTCTTTGCCTTGTTTGGATATGCTGAGCAGTTTGCAGTCTGTGACTGGCTGAAAGTTCACTGCAGTGATTAGACAAGTTTTGATGGTTACAAGATCCACTCTCTGTTAGGTTGCCATTTGATTAGAAGTTAAGTCAGGTTATAGTATACTACATATGAAAGTAGCTTTAGGCCAAATTTAATTTAACAGTCACCAGCTAGCATTCTCCACTTCATCAGGGAAGTGTGGTGACCAATTTGACTGATACCCCTCCAAAGAAGTAAAAATAATTAGAGTTTTGATGCTTAAAAGGGTAAAGAGGAAAGCCACCCCTATCCTAAGATAGGATTTCTTGGCTATGACAATCATGGTAAAGAGAAAAGAGAGTTCCATGGGACAGAGAACTAGAATGTGACCACACTTAGCAAATGGTAAGGAAAGGATGAGCCATTAAGGAGAAAAACAAGTTTGGAAAGGGAGAGAGTGAGCAAAACCAGGAGGTAAGCTCACTATGCACAGAACTAATATGGCTCTTGGTAAACTGTCACTTTGGCTATCAGCATGATCAATATGAGCATCCTGACTTGCCTAACCCACCCTGTCTTGACTCAGGATCTCTGTTTTCTTTTCTGTCTCCAAAGAAGCTGTGTTTCTTTTTGCCTACATTCATTCCTCCCCTGTGCTCTAGATCTTCAGTTTTAAGAACTTGCTTCGAATATCTGCTTTCCCTACTCTCCTCATTTTCATGGAGCATTTCTTCCTGTTTGAATTTCAATTCATGTTCCCTAACCACGAATCTTCGAGAGAACAGTTCACACACCTTGTCTCCACATCCTCACCACCACCTTTAGCCCATCCCAGCCTAGCCTTATCCTTACGTGAAGATTGTTCAAAGATGACCCTTGGCTCCCAGCTGCCAGCCTAATGGCTCACTGCCTGCCTTGGTCCTACTTGACTCTCTGCACTATTTGTCACCATTGACCACTCCCTTATTCTAAAAACTCATTCCTCCCTGTATCTTCTGAATCCTTACCCCTCATTTCTTCCCTCCTTATCACTAACTCTTCTGGTTTCTCCTGCCCTAGAAACGGGAATTCTCCCAACAGGGCTGTCTTTGCTTTCCTCTCAGTGTACACAGTCTCTCCAGACAATCCTTTCCACTCGCATTGCTTCACCTTTTCATTTTATATTTTACAGATCTCCAACTTTGCTTCCATATGTATACCACATTTTCAACAGCTGTCTATGCATTTCCACACAGAAAAATCAAACATTGAAAACTCAAGTAGTTCTCAGCAGAGAACGGCCAATCATTTTTCTATATGAGAGTCGTGAATTATGCATATTTGAGGTATTTGATATTGTTACTATAATGATAAGAAAATGGAGCAAGTCTATTTTCTTGCTAAAACACACACACACACACACACTCACTCACACACACACACACACACCTGCTGAGTGACAGGAGTTGGCTGGAACCCAACATCCTGGATCCTCAGTACCTGATTCACTCGTGACCATTGTGTACATTCCTGCTTACCAATAACAAAAGCCAACAATCTCAGTTATGCATCCCAGGTTTCTGCTCTCAGATTCTATCTCTAGCTCACTTCCTCTACTTCCCAAAGTCCAGCAATGTTTTAATGCCACAAGGATACAAGTTCCCTTGCCTCAATCACTTTTTCCTAGTCCTTCAATCTCTCTCTCTTCCTTGCCAGATTTATGTTTCTCAGCCAATTAATGCAATTGCTTTGTTTATCCCAATCTTAATTCCTTTGCCCTCGTCTACCATACTTCATAGTAGTCTCTTAGCCAAACCTCAAATCAGGTTAAATCCAAACCTTAGATATTTCACATCTGTCCTCAAGCACCTGAATCTGGCTGGAGAAAAAGGCACAAAATTGCTCAATGTTTTCATTCTAAATTCATGACCATGAATCTCAAGCATACCATAAATACAGTGGGCAGCTGAACACCCTAAACCTTTCTCTCTTCCTATAGTCCTAGAGGGCTATTTATCATCTATTTTCTCCTTGACCCTCCAACACCTTTCCTACCATGACTATTACTTGTAATGCTGCTTCCTACTTTACTGAGGAAATGCAATCCATCAAAAGAGAGCAATCCAGAGCTCCCATCCCCAACCACATGGTCTGCTCTGAAGGCATCTGCCCTGAATATTCTGTCCCCTCCTTTGACTACAGATTAATCATCTCTGCTCTGATCTAAAGCCAGCCCCCACTGCACAAGCACATCTGTCCAGTGATTCTACCTCCTCTCTCTTACATCACTAAGTTTTCCCCTCTACTGAATCCTTCTCTACTGAGTCTTTCACTCGGGCATATAATCATATTATTAGTTCTCTAATCTACAAAAGGAAAAAAGAAATCACTTTCTTGATCCTCCCTTTCCCTCTAGCTACCATCACATTTATCTGCTTCCTATCATAGAAAACTATTTGAAAGTATGGCTTGTGCTCTCTTGGTCAATTCCTCTCCTCTAATTCTCTATTGAATCCACTTCAATCAGGCCTTTGCTCCCACCACAACACTAAAATATTTCTGGAAAAGGCCACCAGCGACTTCCATGATGCAAAATCCATCAATTCTCAGTTCTCATCTTACTGGACCTATCAACATACCTGACACCGCTGACCATGGTCCTTCTGGAAACATGCTCTACCAATCCACCGCCCTCTTCCGATGCCACTGGTTGTTCCTCCTCAGCCTCCTTTGCTGGTTCTTCATCTTCTACTTCTTCACCTGGGAGCACTCCTGGGTTCTCTTCACATCTCTGTACACTAACTCTTTGGCAATTGCATCCAATGTTATGGCTCCAAATACCTTTATATTTGAACAATTCTACATTTGTATCTCCAATCTTAAACTCTTCCTTGACTCCAAATTTGTATTTCAGTTGTTCCCGCGCCCCCCCAAAAAAATTCCTGATTTTACCCACCCAAATCTGCCTAACCTATAATTTTCAAATAATGACAATTCTATTTTTCCATACTCAGACCAAAAACTTTGGACCTTGATGCTTTTTTTTTAATCCCCCAAATCCAATCCATTAGAATACCCTGTTTTTGTTCTGCATTCAAAATATATTCAGAATCTTATCGCCTCCATTAGTACTGTCCTGATCCAAGCCACTCTAATTCCTCACTGTGTTAGGAACAGTTACCTATCTTTCTGCTTTCACCCTTGCCTCTTCCAAATCCATTCTCCACTCATCAGCCAGAGGGTTCCCCTCCAAACACAAGTCAAATAAATCATTTCTCTGCTTAAAATCTTCCAATAGTTCCTCACATCAGAGTAAAAACTACAGTCAGGTGTTAAGGATAACAGATGCCCTGGCTTCCAGGGCTTTGAGGAAACTCCAGATGTGGGGCCTCGTGCCAGGTGTCTTCAATTTTAGATTGCTGGAGCATTTTTTTAATATTTATTTTTTAGGTGTAGATGGACACAACACAATGCCTTCATTTTTTTATGTGGTGCTGAGGATCAAACCCAGGTCCGCCCGTGCAAGGGGAGCACTCTACCGCTGAGCCACAATCCCAGCCCCTGCTGGAGCATTTTCCCCCTAAGGGTTGCAGCTCCCTGTTAAGTCTGCTGTGGCTGACCCACAAAGAAAGGCAGATACAGATTTTTATAGAAATTATGATTTGATTTCAGGTAAGATTTTAAGGAGATTTTTTTAAAAGGCTGGTATTCTACAGAATGCAAAGTAATTTGGAATGTAAAGAATTTCTTTGGATTGAGTTCCATGGAATGTGGTCACAGACTTTTGTTCCTAAACTATAAAACCTGAGTATATGGGTTAAGGAATAGTTTCTTTGGGTAAATTCGTAACCAACAACCAAACAAACCAAACAACCAAAGTCACTTTGGTGGCCTGCAAGGCCTCCCGTTGCCTCTGATCTCACCTCTTATTATTCCCACTCTAATTCCTTCCATTTTTTTCAGCCACTTTGACCTCCTCGAAGTTTCTCAAACATTTTAAATTTTCTCCTGCCTCAGGACTTTTGCACAGGAATGTCCTCTCTCTTACTTCACTGTTTTCCCTCTACTGAGTCTTTCACACATGCATATGATCATATTATTAGTTCTCTTATCTACAAAAAGAAAAAAAAACACTTTCTTGACCCTCCCTTTTTCCCTTGTGGCTCACTCCCTCATCTCCTTCAAACATTAACTCTAAAGACCTCAATGAGGCCTTCCCTGACCAGTCCACATAAAGTTGCAAGTCTCTTCCCCACAACATTGCCAATTTCCATTATCCTCCTCTATTATTTTATAATATTTACCAGCTTCTAATAAGCTATAATTTGTTATTATGTTTCTTGCCTGGTCCCTCACTGGAACACAGGCTTCCATGAGAGCAGGGTTTTCTTTGCTTTGTTGGTGTGTGACTAGTGCATGAAACAAGGCCTGGCAAGTGGTAGACTTGAATAAATATTCATACACTGAATGAAGAAGATAGATGGGTCTTGAGCATTTATTGGTCGCTGGATGTTTAAATCAACCTGGAATCTATGAGCTACCATAGGGAGCTGAGGGTTTGAAATGCTTCCCAGCTGGCATAATAGCATCCTTTAGAAGCCCTCTAGGGAGTATGTCTTTATCCACAACAATTGCCAATTCATTACCACATATAAAGTACCATCTATATTGATTTTGTCCTCACAATCTTGTGAAGTAGGTATTATTTCTATCATATTTTATACATGAAGAGACTAGGATATAGAAGCAATAAATAACTTCAGAAAGGTAACAGCTAATCAATGGCAGAACAGAGATTTAAATCCTAGCCTAATAGAGTTGCGTGTCCTATGCTTACATCTTTCGTACACTGCTCAAACTTTAGAAATTGGGGAGATAATTTTCTACTATTTGGATCAGGGGGAGGGGATCCAAGGGTGCACAAAGGTGGAGAAGCCCCAGAAATATGGTGCATACCCCAGAACCAGCATGGGAGATAATACCTAGACATCCTATCAAAAGAGAAGCAGGCAAGAATCTGTGCTTCATGTGAGTAGGGTGTGGCCATTGCATTCAGCTAGTGAACATGCTTTAGACATGTCCCAATATCCAGAGAGAGATGGGTCAGGGACAAAGTAGGACAAGGTCCAGAGACCATGAGGTCAATGGAGAATAAGAAGCAAAGTTGTACTTGTTGGGGGACATATTTTTGTCAGGTAATGTACAAAAATTTTACATTTATTAACACATCGGAGCCTCTCAGTCAGATAGGCACCATCGGGGCACTGTATCCCCACTTAGATTCAGAGAGAGAAAATGGTCTGCCCAAGGTCACACAAGTGATCTCCGCTACACTCACACTAGGCCATATCCGTGAGAACAGTGCTCACTGACCTGAAACCCAAAGGCAGGATTCTTGGGACCACGAGGCGTGTGTTTTCCTCCATTAAGAATCCAGGTTCCGTGGAGCTGATGACAATCAGTGACGCCATTGCTACAGGAGAGTTCTGGCCTTAGCTCCAGAGAAAGGCCATGGACCCAGGCTCCTGCCACTCAACACAGGGGCCCAGAAGGGTGGACTCATGCTCTAGCATCCAAGCCAAACACTGAGGATGGGGCTCAGCTCAGCCAAGACTGTGACTGCAGGACAAGGAGTGTGTGTTGGGGTCCAGTCGTGCCTTTCTTTTTTTCTTTTCTCTTTTTGCATTTTCTTGGGGTGTTTGGAGTCCCTTTTCTTAATGATTCTGTGAGTTTATGACTAAAGCGTGCCAGGGTTTTAATAGGTGTTTAATTAAGAGGAGTGAGAGAAGCCAGAACCACATATACAAGGGAGCTGACTTTTTCTGATGGGATGGAGGGTGGACAGGAAGCCCATAAGGAATTGGTTAAATAAACTATGGTGCTTCTCAGGACTGTTGAAAGCAGCCTCAGACACCATATTTAATGACAGGGAGAGATGTTCACTGTGACACAAAACAATGTTTTTGTTACATCTAAGATATTTTCAACAGTACGTAGAATGTGAAACTACAGACCCAGGGGCAGAAGTGGGGTCTCAGCAATAGCCCGCAGGGGCAGAGGCCTGCTGTGGACTCAGGCAGATCTCCCAGCTCTCAGGCACAACCACACCAGCCTGCTGTCCAGCCCAAGAGCTGCAGTTAAGGTCAGATCCAGCTCCTGCCACCTCAACTATCTGCCACCTTCTTTCTTTTTCTAATGAGAATGATTTTATTTTAACCACTCAAAAGTCCAAGAGGAGAAATTTCCAATTAAAGATGTCAGATTTACCATCTCTGTTTATCTCTATTTCCTTCCATTTCCTCACTAAAATTAAAGTGTAAGAATGAAAATTGATAAACTACAGCCACAAAAGAATGAGAGAAATGATAGCTTAAGTTACAGGGTGAAGAAGCTACGGGTTAGTACACGGGCACAGAAGTTTAAAAAAAAAATACAGAAAGGAAATTTTAACCCTATGGAGCATCAGGGAGACAGGTCTCTAAGAAACCAGGTATAGGACAGTCGAGAGAGATACACAGGGTCGAAAACAGGGTAGCTAATTGAAAGTGTATGCAGAGTAAAAATTATTCTATTCTCCCCTCCCTCCACTTCCAGTGTGGGAAAAAACAGGCATTGATTCTCCAGGGAGGATCATGTAGATCTCTACTCTGGAGCAATGAGTGGGTCTCCCACAGATTAGCCAGTTCCTGCACCACCACTGGTAAAAAAGCCCAGTCCCCACCTCCCACCCCCACACACAGGGCTCCTAATAGCTGTCGGTACCACACTCTCAAATATAGAAATTTGAGTAAACCATCCAAAATAAATAAAACCAATATTTTTTAAAATACTCTATTGGATTCTCCTGGGAAAAATGATAGCTATCTACATCCAGATCTTTTATATAAGCTATAGAACCCATAAGAATTAAAAAGGAGAACAAATTAAATCACATATAATCCATATCTACATCATAACAATAGGTGTACCACTTTAACTTATATGTAAGAGAGGATATCGAACCTAAGATATCAGCAAAGCTGGTTCCAGAACCCATTCAGAGCATGGAAAAGGGGAGAGGGCCATGGGGTCCCAGCAGTAGAAAACTTGAATAAAAGCCCCCCTCCAGAAAGAGAGGGTCTCATCATGAGTAGAAAAATATTGAGATAGACCTGCAATCTGAGGGGTCAGAGCACCAGCTGCTGGGTGACCCAATCTTGGAACGATACCACTCCTGGGGAGAGGGATGCATGGCTTGAGGGTGAGATGTAAAGAAAAGTAGGGAACAGAGTGGTGGCAGAAGGAGTCCTAAAACAACAAAAGAGAGTCGAAATCAGGAGCCACCAACCTCTTTCTCACACAAGCACAACAGATTTATTTATATTCATTAAAGACTTAACGTCACTGTGCCAGGAGAATGGCACATTCTCATACTAAGAATCACAGTGAGCCACTCCAAGACACACTCCCTCCCACAAAGAAGCACCTGTCATTGAGGGCCCAGGAAAATTAAATAGGCTTTAAAATAAACAAAAATAACAGGGAGAGCTTATACAAAGTCACTATAAAAGAAAATAGAAACTAAGAGTGCAGTATCTTCAACTGATGAATTTACTTTCCTCTAAAACAAAGAAAATTTTGACACAGTATCTAACATGAATTAAATATTACTAAACAGACCTTTGAAGATACAAAAGTACACAAAATTCAAAACATCAGGATGAAATGGACAAAAAAACAAAAACCTTATGTGCGGTGAGTTAATCAAACTCTGGAAAGAAGTAGAAGAAAAATAATTTAAGCCATATTAGAAATAAAGGCTAAATTACAAAATGCCTAAAGGTGAATAAATTCAACTTTAACTAAAAGTATAATAAGGGACATATCCAAGAATACAAAAGCAAAAAGGTAGAAATGACCAGAGAAAAAGGCCATAGGTATTTAAAAAAAATAGGCAGCCCTGCCCCTCAAAACCCACCAAATATATATATATATATATATAATTAGAGTTGCTTAAAAAGTAAAACCAAATAATGGAACAAAGCTAATATTTAAAACTATAACCCAATAACAATTGTATTGATTATCATAAAACTGTACATTACTTATCAAAACTCACCAAAATGTACACAAGATTGGTGAAGTTTACTATATAAATTATATCACTATAAAGCTGGTTAAAAAAAGTGTTTAAACACAAAAATTGTAATCTGAGAAAACTTTCTAGAAATAAAATAGGCCTAAATCCAGATGTTGAATGTACTTATGCACATAGAAAAATTGACCAGCATGGATACCTCTGAAATATATATCTTAGTAGGACTATTATAAAGGTTTTTTAAAAATCCCAAAATTTGCCAGGAGTGGTAGCACATGCCTGTAATCCCAACAGTTTAGGAGGCTGACACAGAAGTTCAAAGTTTGTGAGTTCAAAGCCAGCCTCAGCAACTTAGCAAGGTCCTAAGCAACTTAGCAAGACCCTGTCTCAAACAGAAAATAAAAGGGCTGGGGATGTGGCTCAGTTGTTAAGCACCCCTGGGTTCAATCTCTGGTACCAAAAAAAAAAAAAAATTTTTTCAAAAATTTTAAACCACATATAAAGTCAATTAAATCATCAACTTAAGTGATATTCTCTAGCGCAAAACTAAAAGAATAGTGAAAGAAAGCACAACTGTCTAATTAATAGAAGGAATATGGAATTACAAAAATATTTTATTACTCTAAAAGAAATAAAGGAAGGAAGAAAAAATAGAACATACAACAGATGAATTGCACAAAATACAAAAGGTTAGGGGGTAGTTATAAATCCAACCCCACCTGGAATAACATTAAATGTAAATGGACTAAATATTGCAAATCAAAGACTAATATTGTCAAATTGGCTTCAAAAATGATGTTTGTGGCCAAGCAAGGTGGTGCACGCCTGTAATCCCAATGGCTCCGTAGGTTAAGGCAGGAGGATCACGAGTTCAAAGCTTAGCCTCAGCAAAAGCAAGACACTAAGCAACTCAGTGAGACCCTATCTCTAAATAAAATACAAGGGTTGGGGTTGTGGCTCAGAGGTAGAGTGCTTACCTAGCATGTGTGAGACACTGTGTTCGATTCTTAGCATCACATATAAATAAACAAAATAAAGGTTCATTGACAACTGAAAAATTATTTTAAATCAATAAGTAAAATACAAAATAGGGCTGGGGATGTGGCTCAGTGATCAAGTGCTCCTGAGTTCAATCCCCAGAATGAAAAAAAAAAAAAATCTGCTTGTGAGACACATTAAATATAAGGACACAGATGGTCAAATATAAAAGGATAAAAAGATGATCAGTTAAAAAAAAAAAGATGATCGGTTATGGCTCGATGCCCTGTGGATACAGAGGGATGCCTGTGCTTCATCAACATTTCCTTTAAGTATAAAGTTGTCCTATGTATTCACAGATTATTAGCACACCCTAAATGCTTAACATCAATAATATCTTCTAAGATACAGTTAATATTTAAAATATTCATTTGTGCCCAAATTTACTTTATTAGCACTCTCTTTGAATACAGGATACAATCAATAGTTACACACTATGGTTATTTACTGTACAAATTTCAAAAGATTTAAATAATTCAGAGTATGTTTTCTAACTATAGTGGAATTAAGCTAAAAATATCAATAGCAAAAAGATAACTAGAATATTTTCAGTTTCCTGGAAATCAAACAATATACTTCTAAATAACCCATGAGTCAAAGAAGAAATATATCAAAAATTATAAAATATTTTATCTGAATGATAATGAAGGTATAACATACCAGAACAAATATAACACAATTAAAACATTTAGAGGTTAATGTAAAGCCTAGGTTGCATATATTAGGAAAGAATAAGGGCTGAAAACCAGTAATCAAAGTTTCCAACTCAAACACTAGTAAAATAACAGCTAAATGAGAGAAGATGGAAAATAAAAATAAAAGCAAAAATCAATGAAATAGTAAAAGAAAAAAATCAACAAAGCCATGTGTTCAACAACAACAAAAAAAATTAATAAATTCCTAGTAACACTGATCAAGAAAAAGACACATATACACAAAATACCAATTTCAGCAATAAGAAAAGAGAAAGAGAATTCACTACAGATCCCATAAACTTTAAGAGATAAAGAGGATATTATAAACAGCTTTACACCAAAATAGTTTGCAGCTTGAATATACTGGACAACTTCCTGAGACTATTCACCAAAGCCAGTGGAAGAAATAGAAAATTCAAAAATGTATTAACTTAATGAAAAAGTGTATTTGGCTTTGAGTTTTTCCACTAGTTCTGTACATAACAGAGTAGTTAGTACTAGACTAGCCCTGCTGCTATAAATAATATAAACCTAGTCAAAATATATAAAGAAACTTTTTTCAGATATTGGACAAGAGCTAGTACAAGAACTATGACACCTGAGAAGAGAACCCTATGTGAGTGCCATTATCATCTGGTCGCTTTCTAGACCACGGTACAGAGAGATGGAGCTCAAGCAGAGCACAACAAACTCACTGAATGGAGAAAGCAGAGACCAGATGTTTTAGGGTTGCTGAGAGAGCTAAAATCTGTGGGGCAGAGAACTGACAAAGAGAGTTACACAGAGAAAGAGTTCCAGAAATCTACAAAGCAGTCCACTTAAGTCTTTGACTAAATTCTCAGTTGAGAATGGAGAGATGAAGTCTGATGTGGTGCACACCAAGGATCCCACCACTCAGGAGGCCAAGACAGGAGGATCACAAGTTTGAGGCTAGCCTGGGCAACTTAGGGAGATGCTTTCTTAAAATAAAAAGAACTGGGGATGTATGACTCTGAGTTCAAATCCTAGTACCAAAAAATAAATAAATAGATGAAGCTACAAAGCATGATAGAAAATATAGAGAATAGTACTGGGGAGCTGTGAGCTGCAGAGATTCCAGAATTCTCACAGTACCAGTTCCAAATAGCCAGGGTGGCCAAACAATGTGGAATTAAGATGAGATCTCAGAAGGGCCTCATTTTAGGAATAGAGCTATTCTTTCCAAAGATTATTCCTAATAAAAATAAGGAATAATGTAGGCTACTCCTACCAATGCATAAAACAATCCTATCTTCTAGGAAACAAATCAAGCTGATTCAAAGTAAATTGATTCTGGCTAAAAAAACAAACCTAAATAACTTTTAAAGGAAAACAAATTCCCCAAAACAGCATCTACAATGTACCACATACAAGCAAAAATCATTAAACAAATGAAATAGCACCAATATGTAACTCAGGGGGCGGGGGCATAGTTAAGAAAAACAAACCCCGACATGATGCTAAGTTGAGGAAAACTAACCCAGAGATGTTAGAATTAACGATACAGGACTTCAAACAACCATTATAAATACACTTAAGGACTTACAGAGAAAAGCTGAGCATATTGAATGAATGAATGGGGACACTGAATAGATAAATGGAAATTATGAAAAAAGGACCAAATGATAATTCTTGAATTGAAAAAGACAACACCAAAGTCAAAATTTTTAAGGAAAGAATTTAAGGAAAGTTTGGACACTGCGGGGGAAGAAGAAAATCACTGTCAAGGCCAGACAAGAGAGCTATCCAAAGCAAATCACAGGAAGGAAAAAAAAAGGATTGCAAAAATGAACAGAGCCTAAGGAACTTGCACAGCAATATTGGGCAGTCTGACACAGGGGTAATTCACAGTCCCAGCAGGAACAGTGAGATACGGTGGCAGGAAAAAATGCATTTGAAGAAATAATGGCTAAAGGATTTTCAAATAGAACAAAAAAATCACCCCACAGATCAACAAAGTTCAAATGCTCAAAACCACAGATAAAGAGAAAAATCTAAAAACAGACAAATGTGAAACACTGAATAAAAATATTTTAAAGGAAACAATGACAAGACACTAACTTCTCATCATAAATACCACAAACCAGAAAACAATGGAAAAACTTCTTCAAAAGAACCAAAGGAAGGGAGGGGAGACTGCCAACCTACAACTGTCATCTATTATCCTGTGAAAGTACTCTCCCAAAATACAGGAAACTACTAAAAAGAACCAGAGGTCCCTGGAGAAATGGCTGGTTAAGTGAGCAGGGCATGAAAAGTTCAAGTTGAACTTAGAACATCATGGAGAACCAGACAGCGCTGATAAATATAGAAAGAGTGGTTAAATTTGAAAAATCACCATTTTACAACCAGCAATGGTAAGGTCTGATTGAAGAAAATGGGTGATAAGTCTATGGTAGAAAGCTTGACAGGGAGCCATAATATTCCCATAGCCTTAAAACTTCTCCCAAAGGTGATGTGTTAGTTGCAAGACAAAAAATGAGTAGACAAAGCAACAACTTGACTGGCAGTCAGAATCAACATTCCTAGGGAAGGGATGGGGGACAACCTGTCTCTGAATGTGATGCCCTCAAAAGGACCCAGCATTACTCATAAAATATTACTGCTGAGAGTGACAAGCTGAATCTAATCATGAAGAGATATCTGCTGTGTGATGGAATGGGATCCTAGGTACACAAGATTACCTAGGGAGTGTTCTTGAAAAAAATGTTGAAGCTGTTTCACACAGTCAGATAAATCCAGAGTGGAGAACTTTTCTTTTTCTTTTTAATTTTATTTTTATTGATTTTTTAAAATAAATGGCAGTGGAATGCATTACAATTCATGTTAAACATATAGAGCACAATTTTTCATATCTCTAGTTGAATATAAAGTATATTCACACCAATTCGTGTCTTCATACATGTACTTTGGATAATGATGTCCATCTCATTCCAACATCATTCCTAACCCCCTCCCCCTCCTTACCCCTCCCACCCCTCTGCTCTATCTAGAGTTCATCTATTCCTTCCATGCTCCCCCTCCCTACCCCACTATGAATCAGTCTCCTTATATCAGAGAAAACATTTGACATTTGTTTTTTGGGGATTGGCTAACTTCAATTAGCATTATCTTCTCCAACTCCATCAATTCACCTGCAAATGCCTTGATTTTATTCTCTTTTATTGCTGAGTAATATTCCATTGTGTATATATGCCACATTTTTTTATCCATTCATCTACTGAAGGGCATCTAGGTTGTTTCCACAGTTTAGTTACTGTGAATTGCTGCTATAAACATTGATGTGGCTGTGTCCCTGTAGTATGCTATTTTTAAGTCTTTGGGGTATAGACTAAGGAAAAGGATAGCTGGGTCAAATGATGGTTCTATTCCCAGTTTTCCAAGAAATCTCCATATTGCTTTCTATATTAGCTGCACCAATTTGCAGTCCCACCAGCAATGTACCTTTTTCCCCACATCCTCGCCAACACTTATTGTTGTTTGTCTTCATAATAGCTGCCATTCTGACTCGAGTGAGATGAAATCTCAAGAGTACATTTGATTTGCATTTCCCTAACTGCTAGAGATGATGAACATTTTTTCATATATTTGTTGATTGATTGTATATCTTCTTCTGATAAGTGTCTGTTCAGGTCCTTGGCCCATTTATTGATTGGGCTATTTGGTTTTTTGTGTTTAGCTTTTCAAGTTCTTTATATACTCTAGAAATTAGTGCTCTATCTAATGTGTGAGGGGTAAAAATTTGCTCCCAAGGTGTAGGCTCTCTATTCCACCTCATGATTGTTTCTTTTGCTGAGAAGAAACTTTTTAGTTTTATTCCATCACATTTATTGATTCTTGGTTTTAATTCTTGTGCTATAGGAGTCTTATTAAAGAAGTTGGGGTCTAATCCAACAAGCTGAAGATTAGGGCCTACTTTTTCTTCTATTAAGAGACAGAGTCTCTGGTTTAATTCCTAGGTCTTGATTCACTTTGAGTTGAGTTTGTGCAAGGTGAGAGATATGGGTTTAATTTCATTTTGTTGCATATGAATTTCCAGTTTTCCCAGCAACATTTGTTGAAGAGGCTATCTTTTCTCCAATGTATGTTTTTGGCGCCTTTGTCTAATATAAGACAATTGCAATTTTGTGGGTTAGTCTCTGTGTCCTCTATTCTGTACAATGGGTCTACCAGTCTATTTTGGTGCCAATACCATGCTGTTTTTGTTACTATTGCTCTGTAGTATAGTTTAAGGTCTGGTATTGTGATGCCATCTCCTCCACTCTTCCTGCTAAGGATTACTTTAGCTATTTTGGGTCTCTTATTTTTCCAGATTAATTTCATGATTGCTTTTTCTATTTCTATGAGGAATGCCATTGAGATTTTGATTGGAATTGTATTAAATCCATATAGTGCTTTTGGTAGTATGGTCATTTTGGTAATATTAATTCTGCCTATCCAAGAGCAAGGTAGATCTTTCCATCTTCTAAGGTCTTCTTGGATTTCTTTCTTTAGGGTTCTGTATTTTTTTATTGTATAGATCTTTCACCTCTTTTGTTAAGTTGATTTCCAAGTTTTTTTTTTTTTTGAGGATATTGTAAATGGAGTAGTTTTTCTCATTTCCCTTTCAGAGGATTTGTCATTGATATACAGAAATGCCTTTGAATTATGGGTGTTGATTTTATATCCTGCTACTTTGCTGAATTCATTTACTAGTTCTATAAGTTTTCTGGTGAAACTTTTTGGGGTTCTAGGTATAGTATCATATCATCAGCAAATAGTGCCAATTTGAATTCTTCTTTTCCTTATGTGTATCCCTTTAATTTATTTCATCTGTCTGATTGCTCTGGCCAGTGTTTCAAGAACTATGTTAAATAAAAGTGGTGAAAGAGGGCATTCCTGTCTTGTTCCAGTTTTTAGAGGGAATGCCTTCAATTTTTCTCCATTTAGAATGATGTTGGCCTGGAGCTTAGTGTAGATACCCTTTACAGTTTTGAGATATGTTCCTGTTCTCCCTAATTTTTCTGGTGTTTTGAACATAAAGGGATGCTTTATTTTGTCAAATGCTTTTTATGCATCTATTAAGATGATTATATATGATTCTTATCTTTGAGTCTATTGACATGATGAATTACATTTATTGATTTCTGTATGTTGAACCAACCTTGCATAAGTAGGATGAATCCCAGTTGATCGTGGTGCTCTATCTTTTTGATATGTTTTTGTATTCAATTTGCCAGAATTTTATTGAGAATTTTTGCATCTATGTTCATTAGAGATATTGGTTTGAAGTTTTCTTTCTTTGATGTGTCTTTGCCTGGTTTTGGAATCAAGAGTGGAGAACTTCTCACATACAATTGGCCTGAGCTCTTCAAAGAGGCCACACTGAAAACCACCAAAATATCAGTAAGGGGTGTGTCAGCAGAGGTGGGGTGGGTACAGTTCTAGGTTCAAAGAGAGTAAAGAAACCCAATATCTGTAATTAATTAGTGAGTCTTGATTGAATCTTGGATTCAATACTTAGGATACCTAATACATTGACAATGGTATGTTATTGTACTATATTGCTTAGGGAATAATGACCAAAAAAATCTGTACATGTTTAATACATATTCAGTATTTTTCTAATTTTTTCTGGGTGGTTGAATGTGCAGATATAGAACTTGAGAATACAGGACTGACTATATTTAGAAGTAAAATATCATGGTCTATAGTAACTTTCAAATGATTAAAAAAAAAACTGGAAAGGGACTTGGGGGGGGAGAAAGCAAATATAGCAAAATATTAATTAATGATGCTTTGGAAAAGGATGTATGAATAGGAAAACTGACCTTAGGGGGGAAAAAACAAGAACTCAGAGAATAAGAGAAAACTTAAAAATTTACATATAGTATCTTCAGGGAAATTTGAGAAGGAATTACAAACATAAAAAGAGAGCAGAATGCTCTAAAACAAGAAAATTTAGTAATTACAATAAAGCTCTTGGAAATTAAAAATATCATCCTGAAAAACAATTTCAATAGAAATGTTTGTAGATTTAAAAATAGGCTTAAAAAGCAACAAAACAAAAAATGTGAGAGGAAAGGTAAAAGCTATTGAGGACTCTAATCTGACTAGCTGTAGTACTAGAAATGGGAACAGAAACCATGGGGGAGATTTTATTTTCAAACTATAGAACAAAAAATTTCCTACAGCTGAAGAACATTAGACTTCATCCAAGAACCCAGAACAATAAATGGAAAATAATTCCACCAAGGTATATCTGCTTCATTATAACCCAAATTCAACATGCTGAGGACACAGAAATGGTTAAAGATTCTAGAGAAATAAACTAACACACAAACATGTTACTTGCAAAGGAACAAGAGTCAAGCAGGGGTCTCACTAATTTTTCCAGGGCCAGTTAGAGGATAGGAGACCCTGCAGCAGTGTTTCTCCTCAGAGGGACGCATGGGCACTGGGAAGCTGGGCTGCCGCAGTCTGGCTGGGCACAAATGCCACAGTCTGGCTGGGCACACAATCACGAGCCACCACACAGCTTGTAGATTCAAACAGCAACTCTTTATTCCCGAACTCACACCAGCCGTCTACAATCACGTTCGGGGGAAATCCACGTTCTCTGCCCAAATCCACGTTCTCTGCCCAAATCCACCTCCACTAGGCTTCTGTCTCCCAAAAAATACTGTCTGAATCCCGTGAGAACTCAAGAGGAACTCAGGCAGCAGGATACGCCCTATTCCCAGCAGGAATAATCTTAAACCTGGAACGCCCTAAACCCGATTATCCTAAACCGGGAACACCCTAATCCGCCCTGGTCCTTGAGCAAGGTCACCTACATGCAATGTCACTGCAAAATGTCCTATTTCCACGAGTCCTTCCACTAAGCAACATGGGGTACGCTGGCAAGGAAATTGTCATACCTACTTGGCTAATGGCTCCCAGCACTGGGCCTTCTCCTGGAAGGCCCTTGTGCCTTACCCAATATTACAGATAATTGCACATCTTTCTTTTTCACAAGAGTGTCATTTACTGAAACCAGGAGCACCAATTTATTCACCTCAATACTGGCCTCTCTTCATGAGTTCCAAAGTCTTGTGAGGAATAGACACTAGAAGTTCTTTTAAATAAACTATAGTCAGTCTCTGCCTCTCCTTCTCTGTCCCATCATTTCTTTCTCTCCCATTTTCTGACCCGTCTTAATCATTTATTCAATCATTCTAGAAACGCTAAGTGAGAACCTCAGTATGCTGGGCCACAAGGTATCAAATGGACAAAGACCAGACCTGGATTCCAGGAGCTCACACCTGTGACAAGGGAGACTGTGGGCTATGGCTTTCCAAGAGCAGGTGGCCTCCCCCTCCAAACTTACAGCACAGAGCCCGGGAGAACCCGCAAGTAGTTTAATTCTCCTAGTCTTAATTCTGAGTTGAAGATTTTAAGTTTGAATTAGATTGTATATGTTTCTAGTTTTAACATATAGCTAGTTTTCACTTATGAAGATTCTTTAGGACGAGTGGCTCCCAAGGGAACAAAAGTTTGCTCTTTAATACCCATAGAATTACATCCTCCAGACACTGTGTCCTCCTTTTCCTGTGAGTTCCTCTTTGAAAGGGGAAGCCACAGGATGCAGATGCAGCCTCACCAGCCATCAGCCCTTTCTCCTCAGACCAGAGCTGCCCAGGAGGAACACCACAGGGAGTGGCCCAAGTGTCACTGAAGGGGGCTGGGAGGGTGAGCCTTCTCTGTGGACACTTCCAGGACAGTGCCTCCCCCGATGGCTGGCTACAAGAGGAAGCTGTGGTGGCCTCAGCCCAGCATATGGACAAGAAGGTAAGGTTTTCTGCACACACACACACACACACACACACCAGTAGAACTTGGATCCTTTGGGCGTCAGAACTTTGATAAAGAAGATTAAGCCTCAGAACCCCTCACCTGCACATACCCCTTCTAGGTGAAGGAGAGGCCTTGGCAAAATGTTTAGATGAAGATATATATTGCAAAATGTGCAAAAATACTTCTTAGGTATTTACTTTTTCTGATGAGGGTCCTACAATCCCACAAAACCTATGTCTGACCTTTAAGTCACATAGGGGCCCCTCAGTTCAGAGCTTGCTGAATGGTTCTTTAACTCAAGCATCCAGTTCCCATCCCTATTCCAACCCCACTGAATGCCACGCAGAACACTTTAGGAGAGCAGTGTGTGCAAGGATCAGGAACAGGGATTCAGGAGTCAAACAAATTTAAGTTGACATCCCACCTCTGTCACTCATTAGCTGTGTGTCCCTAGGCCTCTCTTTCCTCATTTGTGAAATAGAGATGATGATGATGGTACATACACTGTGATGCTGGGAGAATAGAATTAAATGGTGCTCAGTAAATTTTCAGTTTGGTGGCTGGCCTGCAGGGGGTGCTCCAGGAACAGTAGCTAAGGGACCTCTAGAAATAGAGAACATAAATTGTGTGTGTGTGGGGGGGGGAATATATGTGTGTGTGTGTGTGTGTGTGTGTGTGTGTGTGTGTGTCCCTAACTTAAATTCAACTTTATGTTTAGGGCAACTGTTTGAGTGTGTACCCTAAAAGTTCATGTGTTGAAACCTAAAGTTCTCATTGTAGCAGTTTGGGGGGGTGAGGCCTATTGGGAGGTGTCTGGTCACAGGAGTGGAGCCCTCATTAAAGGGTTAACACCTTTCTAATGGGAATAAGTGGCTATGGTAGGAGTTCAGTCCCTCTTTTCTCTCTGCATGTGTCTTCTCTTCCCGTCCCACTTCTGCTACATTATAAAGCTGCACAAGGCCCTCTCCAGTTGTGGTCGCCAATCTTGGACTTCCCAACCTCCAGAACCATGAACCTAAGTAAACTTCTTTCCTTTATAAGTTTCCCAGTCTCCAGTATTCTGTAATAGCAACAGAAAACCAAGATGATCAGGTTTTTTCAGCCTACAAATATGGCAGTTTCACCTGATTCCCCCAATAGAACAAAAGTCAAAAACATACAATGGACAGCTGGAGTGCAGGTTATTCATAGCGACCCTAGTTCCTTTCATTGGGAAATTGTGACTCTGTGCTTTGCTGGGGAGGCTGTTTTATTTCTTGCTCTCTCCCCTCCCCTGAAGCCCCTCTCTGTGGCCACAAAGGTCTATGATAAAATGGCCCCTCCCCATTCCCTCTGTAGCAGTTTCAGCAACTGCAGCCCCCTCCAGAACCAGGGAGGCCGCTTCTTCCCCCAGCAGTCTGTGAAACTGCTGTCATCTCCCCTGAGCTCCATCTGCTCTCCAGAATGTAGCTCCTGTTTGTTGGTGCTGGGTTCCATGATCCCTCGCAGTCCTTGAAACCTAATCTAGAAGTCTCTCTTCTTCATTAAGCCCTGGGGAAAGTGGAGGAGGATCTGGTGGGGAAAGAGCTGGGCCCAGGTAGAGTGCATACTGCAGGGTCCCCACTGCAGAGTCCTGGAGTTGTGCCTGAGAATCACAAACTCACAAACATAGACTGGCTGCCAGTGCCTGGGTTTCTCCTGTTTAACTCTCTCCTACCCAGGGGCCTGCAGGCTGAACTAGGTACTTAGTGGGTCACCTGGCCAATCACAAACAGGTATGAGTCACCTGCTGTCAAGACAGGTGTCCTCAGAGATCAGGGGCAGTATGCCTTGCAGACTGTGCTGGTAGAGTTCTCCAAGGAGCAGGGGCAGACAGAATAGGGGAGGAAGATGTTTGGGGGCAGGGAGTTGTGAGACCACAAGGCGGAGGTGGCAAAGCTTCTGCTCACCCCATTTCTGGAACACAGATATCCAAGTTTTCCTGCTAGAGACGTCCCTGGTTGAGAGAAACAGCCAGGCCTTACACATACCATTGTCATGCCCAGTCACTGGCTGGGGCCACCCTGCAAGAATACAACCCCAGCTCCTATGCTGATGCCAACCTCAAACAACCACCTCGATGCCTAGGCTGTCACTCACCACACTCCCTGAGACAGGGCAGCAGTCATTTCTTGAAGAACTGAGGGCTGCAGCTCTGTGTCTACCACAGTCTCACCCTTTACACACATTTGAGGAGCAGCTTCCCCATGTCTCTGGGGGCTTCTCTAGAAGACAGAAATTAAAGCGCATGAAGTGTAGACCTCATTCACTCCAGTGGGTCTTGGAGCCACAACTGGGACTCACCATCTACCTGTTCTATGTTTTCATTCTATACTACCCTTGTGCCAGGTGTGGTAGCGCATGCCTATAATTCCAGCAACCTCCTTGGTTCAGTAAGGAAGATAGCAAGCCTCTGCAACTTAGCAAGACCTTGTCTCAAAAAAAAATAATAAAATAAAAATAAAAAAGGGTTGGGAATATGGCTCAGTGGTTAAGCACCCCTGGGTTCAATCCCTGATACAAAAAAAAAAAAAAAAAAAAAGCTCTAAACTACCCAGAGATACCATCTGCTGGACTCAGAGGTTGTCCATTTAGGTGACTCAAGCTCTCATTCTTGAGGCATCTGAGCCCCTCGCAAAAAGGAAGATGCACTGCTGATCCTTTCAGAGAAAAAACTTGCTGTGAGGAATGTGGTCAAGAGACAGTCTCCACCTTTTTTTCTTCACCATGACCCACCCAATTTTGCAGTGAAGGTCACTCCATTCTTGAAGAAGTCCCAGCCAGTTGTACCAACAACATAGAGGTACAAGTCCAGTCTCTGCTCTGTGGCCACCACATTTGACCAGCAGAGATGTTGTCATATATACATTGCCATCTGATCCTTCCCCTGATCAATCCTGCTTTCCCCTTTTCCATTTGCAGGTGTCACTCCTCCATGAAAAAACGTCACACCCACTCTGTCTCACAGCTCCTGGCTGGAGTACCCAGCTGCAGCACTCAGTACCAGGAGTGCAAGACAGCATCCCAAGTGGAAGAGGCCCCACAGGGACATAACAACTCAGCCAGTTAAGGCCAGCCAGCCTTCATCAGTGGCTACCCTTGTGCCAGCACAATGGGCGGATGAACAAAGTGGCCATGGTGACAGAGACCGAGGCTCGATATGGATTCACACTCACCAAGGACAGTTTAGCTATTGTGGCCCTGAGGCCCAATCTGTGTGCACAGAGTCCAAATCTTCGCCTGCACTGGCACTATTCTCTGAGGAGGCCAAACAACGGTCAGTTAGTTACATTGGGCCCCTCTGTCCTAAAAGGTCAGCAGTGCATGCTCACAGGAATAGACAGCTCTTCTAGGTATGCGTTTGGCTTTCTTAGCCCTAAGGCCTCAGCCAGCACTGCTACCCAGAGGCTATGGAATGCCTAATTCACAGGCAATCTCATCCAGCATAGCATCTGTTGTACAAATGGGCCTGGGATTTGTTTTAATCAGGTATGGTTATGATTGTTGCAGAGGCTTGCTATGATTCCACAGGAGTGGAAATGATTGTCATGAAGAAAAAGGCTGTGCTCACAGATCCCTCTGAAACAGAATGCCTAGCACACCACTCAGGACACATGGGGAAGGACCAGGGTTGATCAGGGAGCAAAAAAAGAGTGAAGGCAGAGGATGGCCCAGAGTCTTTATTAGGGTATATGTTGACTAGATCTTATAGCCTCTTTGGGGTATAGTCCCTTTCTTTTTTTACTGGACCAGCATATCCCCAGTAAAAATATGCAAGGATGTGGATTGTGAAGTCTAGCAGCCAGGACAGAAGGTGTTGTCTTGTGGGGAAAGACCTCTGCATTATCTTTCCACGTGAGAGTGAGCTCTCGGATGTAGAGTGGGCCCTCGGCAGGCTCTCGGGGTCAGAGAAGTTCGGGGCTTTAGGAGCATCTACCTGAAGATAATTGCTAGTATTAGTATCTACCTCATAATTGTTAGTATCTAAACTGAGCTTTTCTTTGGAGTGAGGCTCTCCAGGGTCTTAGGTTAATTATCTCGGGCATTTTGTTATAGCAATGTGAAGCTGACTAATACAGGGTGCCAGTGACTGTCAGATCCTCCTGCAGTGAGATGCAAGCACCTGATATTCCTACACTCCATCCTTGGCCCCTGTCTCAATTCCTGCATTTCAGTTTTGCTTTCTTGCTCCTTCCCTGTACAATCTCTTACCCTACTCTGAGCAAGCCACTTCCTGGGACAGACCTTGTCTTTGGGCAAAGCAGAGACTGTACAGAGCAAAGGCTGCCCATTGAGAAGTCCAGCCACTGGGAGAAATGGAAAGGCCCTTATAACACTGCCTTGTTCAGGTGTGGGAGAGGCTGAATGGACAACTTACCATGTGTCTATAGCTGGACAGTGAGTCCTCTCCCTATTAAATGTCCTTCCATATAGATGATGACAAACCTATGCAAAGTATAACTGAACTATAAAAGTTATTTCCCTGGATAATAAACTGGTGTTGGATAGAAGTTTACCAAGAAGAAAAGGTGGGAGGAGAATTTGCAGGCAGAGAACATTAAATACCCAGGCAATGAGTATATTCTAGAAAAATACAAAGAATCCAGTTGAAATGAAACATAAACATTAGTGAGTAGGGGAATATTAGCCTTGTCTACCTTGTCACAGAAATTCCGATTGCAGCCTGCAGCTGACAAAGGGTATTTGAAGAATGTTCAACATAGAAATATTATAATCACAAATAAATACAAGAAAGACTTCTCTGACAGCTGTGTGGGAAGGAAAACCGGGAGGCAGAGAGGTGAGGGGTATCAGGAAGATGCTGCCATGGCTCAGGAAAGAACCAAGGTGGGGTAAAGTCCAAATAGCTCTGCAGGAGGTAGAACTGCTGGACACAGTGATCTATTGACTGTGATGGGTAAAAGAAGAGAGAAGCCTGGGTAGTGCCCTGGTTTCTGGCTTGAGCATCAGGTTAGCTATTGTCCTAATCCCAAAAGACATGACATATATGCCTTCTCCCTCCAATCTCGTCTTCACTTTGACCTGTGGTCTTCTCTTTCCACCCTAGGTCCCTTACACCATTAGACAATCCTCACACCCCTGTCCTCCTGATGCTCATGCCTAGAAAAAGACAGAGAAATAGAATCGCCAACAAAGAGTGCCAGACGTCACCCTGGGAACTGCTCAAGTGTTATAACCCCTGCCCAGGCCATCTCTCAGCTCTGAGCTTTGGGGTCCTCAGTCCTCTATGAAAGAAGCCCTCACCAAACTGTTCCAACTTGTCTGTTTGGCTTCCCCCTCCACCCACCATTCCTCTTGTACATTCTTCTCTTGTGATTTCCCCCCCCCCCAGGTCCCCCACTTGCAATATCTAAACCTTCAAAGCCCAGTCCAAATACCACTTCTCTTGAGATCTCCCCTAACTCCTTCAGCTGGGAGTCTATCCCTCTTTGATCTCTATGGGCCTTGTTTGCTGTCCCTTTCATCCCTGCTCTGTATTGTGGGGCTTCTTTGTGTTTGTGGGTCTACTTTACTAGCTGTCAAGAACCCAAAGACAATGTCTGTCCCAGGAAGGCCTTGCTTATAGTGGAGATAAGAGATTGTATAGAGAAGGAGCAAGAAAGTGAAGCCAAGACCCAGTGACTGGGACAGGGGCCAAGGACACGGAGCAGGAAGACTCTGTGTACCAGGTGCTTGCATCTCAGTGCAGGAGGATCTGACAGTCAGTGGCACCCTGCATTAGTCAGCTTCACATTACCATAACAAAATCCGGAGATCATTAACCTATAAAGAGAAAGGATTTATTTTGGCTCACAAGTTCTGTAAGTTCTAGTTTAAGACTGGATGACCCATTGCTTTGGGCCTCTGGCAAAGGAGGCACATCATACCAGGAATGTGTGGCGGAAAAAAACAACTTGCATCACAAACCAAGAAGGAAAGAGGAAGAGATTGGAGCCTAATAGTCCTCTTCAAGGGCAATGACCTAAGGACCTCCCATAAGGCCCTATCTCCTAATATAGTGACACCCCCTTTCTCCACGGAAAACTCTTAACTGGGCTTCTCCAGAAATCTTCACCATGGCTGATTTTAGGACTGTCAGCAAAAGAGTCTCTGCAAAAGAGTTCAATGTAGATAAACTTTCTATTTTCGTGTTGCCCTGTTTTACTTGGCCACTGGCCAGGAAGAAATCAGCACTCCAGGTGCTGGGCACCCTGTTACTAGTTTTTCACAAACATGTATCCAGCATAGTAGTTTGTAGAAATGTGTAAATAAAGCCTCTGGCCTTGAGCTGGGCTTCACAGAGATGTCTACATTCCTAAGATAAGAGAAGTTACCAATTGGGCTCCGTGATAACAGATGGCAGGAGGAGGAAAGAAAGGGGAGAAGACGCTCTCCCCTTCTCAGGTGTTGCCCAGAATAGTGAAAGAAAAAAACTGCTTTTATGTGAACTTCTACAGACTGTGAACTTCTGAGCCTCTCACCTTACATGCTGGGTATAAAAATCTGAAATTACCTGAACTCGGGGGAGACTGATTGATTACAGCAAAAACTGTGCCCTCTGAACCTGGCTGCAGCCAAATAAAACCATTTCCTGCTATCTTGGGTGCCTTGCCTCATCTGTCCCTACAACACTAAAATATCCATGTCCCAATAGCAACATCCTGGAGACCAAGCCCTTAACAACAGGGCCTTTGGGGAACATATATCCAAACATTAGCACCTCCTTACCACTGCTGCCTACACAAAAGTGTCCCCAGACCCATGCAGATCTCATGAGTATTGGCATCTAAACTAGGCTGCTTTGGGGGATGAAGCTCTCCAGGATCTCAAAAGACTCTATTTCCTCTGCTGGGTTCCGAGCCAGTTTATTGTCTCTCTCTCTCATGATTAGTAACAACAACTGCACACCAAGCAGGCAGAACAAGCCTTACCCTTACCGTGCAGGTCTGATGAAATCCTCCCAGCTGCCTACACGCTGACCCCCACTGCGCCCAATCTGGACTGTGTGACGTTTTATGGGGCAAGAATCCCAAAGAATGTGCCTGAGTGTCTCCCCAAGGAGTCTACCGAAGTTGAATTCACAACCTCTGGGGGTTTGCCAGGCTCCAGGACATCCCTGCACCAGAAGACACCAGATGTTCAGGCATAGTGCAAGTTCACTTCTAAAATAGGTTCAGGAATTTTTCAGCAGAGAAAAAAGAGAACAGACTATGATTGAAACACAGTTACCACATTTGTGGCTATGTTCTTATAGATGGGGAAAGATGCAGAAATTCACAGATGAAAACTTTGCCTAGGATTAGGAGAGACAGCCTGGGTGAGGTCTCTATTGACCAGTGAATGACCTTGGGCTGGTTACTGCCTTCTGCTTCCTTTTCTGGGGAAAGGTTCATGTGAATTGTTGTGAAGAATTCAATGAGTTCGCATATATGCTAAATGCTGAGAGCAGGATCTTGGAACATAGTAAGTGGTATAATTATTTGTGCTTTTCTTAATTTTTTAGGATGATTAGAATTGCAGCAACATGTATGTGTGCTGATAAATTTAATTAAAGGCCCAGAAAGGTTTTAAGTACTTTTATTGTCAGATGGAAAGTGTGAGATAGCTACATTAATTTCACCTTGATGCAAACCATGAACAATTAAGCTGGAATTGAGAAAGTTGGCACTAAAGGTAATCGAGTACCCTGGATATATGTGACCCTTGCAATCTTGCTCATAATAATAGGATTTTCTATTGAGAACAGAAAATTATATATTTTGTAATTTTAATGAAAAGCCATTTGCAATTTAAATGAAAACTATATTTGATAGGTCATGAATTTTGAGAAATTAAATGAGTTCAGGAGGAAGAAGAATAAAAAATTGCATATATAGTATGAATCCAACTACAGAATGTTGAATCTTCTATATCTATAAAATAAAATAGTTTCTGAAAGGTAGGAGATATGCTCAGATATATCTGGAGGCATCTGACATCTCTTCTATAAAAGGATCTATTTAACATGAAGGCTAATGAGACTTGAGATGATTAATTTATATGGTCATGGTGTGCCCAGATAGATGTTAAAAATGATCTCTGGGCATATCTGTGCGGGTGCTTGAGGATGATACTGGCATTTGAGTTGGTGGACTGAGTAAACTAGATTGTTCTTCCTGACATGGGTGGGCACCATCCACTCTGCCCAGGACCCAATTAAAACAAAAAAGTGAAGAAAGAATTTTCTCTCAGCTTGACTATTTGAGCTGGATGTTGTCTTCTTTTGCCCTCATATGGAACTTACAACATCATCTTTCTGTTTTTTTTATATATATATATATATATTTTTTTTTTTTTAATTTATTTTATTTTTAGTTGTCAATGAAACTTTATTTATTTATATGTGGTACTGAGAATCAAATCCAGTGCCTCACACATGCTAGGCAAGTGCTTTACCTCTGAGCTACAACTCCAGCCCTCTTTCTGTTCTTTTCTGTTCTTAGACCTTTAGAATCAGACTGAAACCACCAGCTTTCCTGAGTCCCCAGCTTGCAGGTGGCAGATAATGAGACTTCTCAGTATATTTAATTTGCCTCCTGTTAATTCTTCTCCTCTGAAGAATGCTGACTAATAAAGATTTTCATACTGAGAATGATTCTAAAGGACCAGAAAAGGAAAGTTTCCTGTATGGGTTCTGGAGTTTGAGGAACTAGATCTCTAACCTGATTACATATTTAAAGACACTGATGACTCTATTTCCAATATTCAAGAGAACAGTAGTAGTACATGGCATGATATAACAATGGAAATAGGCAAAATATCTCCTCTATAGACTCCTAACCAACCATTTCCAAGAAGCAAGGGGTTGTGAAACCATATATGTGCTACTTTTAAACACTTTCGCAAAACTAATGAATATGAGATTAGCTATTTGCTCCTGATGTCTCTGAGAAGGGGGGTGAAAGAAAAGAATGAGCTCAAGAATTCAAATACCTAGCTCTAGAGCTACATACATACCTAAGAGCTTTTTCATGTGCCCTGAAGGAGATCTTTATCTCTTGTAGTTCCAGGCCAAAAACTAAACCGAGAATTTCATCCCATAACTAGCAGAGTTACAACACTAGTTGAACTCCTAACCTCACAGGGTATCTACTTTTAAAATTAAAGCATTGATTGGAAAAGAAGTTGATGATGTAAGTTGAGATGATAAAGTGTGAGAGAACTAATGAGGCTGTGGACATCGATTCCCTAAATTTAATGAGTCTTCTCTGACATTGGAAAAGGCCCGCTTATCTCCATTTAAGGAGATAAACCCTGCATTGCCTAAGGATATGCATGGCCCTCCTGAGACAGTTGTCATGCTGATTCTCCTCAGGATCCACCCCTAGGATCCCTCTCTACTTCTAGATCTACAACTAGACTGGGGTAAAGATAAGGTACAAAGTTACCCCAAGAGGAAATGTGCTATAGCCCAAAAGAACTACTTGAGTTTTTTAATTTTACACTGGGGAACACATATGAGAATGGATATTGAGAATGTGAAATAAGGGCTGGGGAATATAGCTCAGTCGGTAGAGTGCTTACCTCACATGCACAAGGCCCTGGGTTCAATCCCCAGCACCCCCCCCCCCCCGCCAATGCCAATTAAAAAAAAAGAATATAGATAATAGTGAAAGATACATAAAGTTGGATCAGAGCAAATATATTTATATGGGCACACTAAGATGATTCTGCCTTTAATGTTGTGACATAGGGAGTTAGAGAAGGCTCCAACAGTTTGGTCAGCTGACTCATGGATCAAAGGTGGCCCACAGTGAGCTAACTGGAAATGCTGGATAGGACTTGGTTTAATGGAGAAGATGGGATTTAAAAGGCTCAGGGAGATTGAAATGTTAGAGGGGATTTGTCATTTAAGACTTACCCCCACTTGTAGAGTCCGTAAGACATACATTTCACCAACACTGTGAGATATTTGTGAGGGGAGCTGTAAAGAACTCTGCAATTGCTCTTCTCTGTAGAGTGGACCTTGCTGCACTCACTGAATTGGGAAACATAAGTGTAATGGAAGCAATTGAATCTCAGAGTGACAGGAGCCAAGTGGTGGCACTCAACTGCCAATGTCAAGATGGGTCTGGCTACAATATTGGACAGCAGTCAAGACAATTATCAGAATAGTGTGATTCATGCAGAACTATGGTATTGGCTAGTTGATCCTAGTGTCCCTAGGAATAAAATAGATAAGAAGCTTACTAAATTGTTTTGTCTGTATATGAAGAGAATTCTATTTACTGAGAACTTCCTTTGTGACAAGTATTTCATGCTTTCTTTTAGTGTGTGAGCTCAATGGAGAAATGAGAGCTCAAAACTGAGGAAGGGAGCAAACTAGTATCAGAAGTATCACCCTCACCTGGAGCTCTGCCTTGTCAGCCACCTGAAAACAGACCTGGGCCCACTTGACCCCTGTGTCTGACCCACATTTGGCAACAGAGACATGTGAACTGGGACTGTTCTGAGAGTTCAGAGGTGACATGCTCCTTGTGGCAACAGTCACTCACAATTCCGATTCTACTTCTGAGCAGACAGTTGGTGACAGCATGCCACTATCCTGGACATCTGCTTCCCAGGCTGGTCACTTACTACTCTACTATAAAGTGATGGTGTTCTGAACCCTCCGTTGGGGTCAAACAGCTCCTCTTCCTCCCACTTACCTCAAGGGATAAGTGAGGCCAGGAGCGTTGGTAACAGGTACATGTGGAAGAAATGGTGAAGGCTGGGACTTCTTGTCTCCATCTTTGTGGAGTTCTTCTTCCTACCTGGGTTCAACCATTTTTCCCTTATAAACTTGGAAGACTGTTGGTGGCCTTTCTAGAACCACAATTTAAGGCAGCATGCCATCATGTTGGGGCTTTTCCTACTTAGTGACCTGGTGGAGCTCAGGAGCTAGACATGGCTGACCCAGAAGAGCAGGAAACAGGAGTGAGTGGTCACAGCCTTGGCCTCGTTTGTGATGCTGCTCCAAACGGTGGCCCCATGGAACACAGAAGGCCTTGGAGACCTGCGTGCATAACCTGCTGTTGCTCCCTGTCTTCCCATTGGCTCTGGTGTTTACCCTCGAGGTCTGTGTCCCTGACTAGCCCCACTCTAGGTGTTCAAGGTCTGGATAGTGTTCATGTTTGGCTACTGGATGTTGCAGGTGACCTTGGTATTATATATGCCACTCTCTGGACAACCCTGATGGGTAGACACCCTGTGGACCTGGCCTTCCTCACCATCTTCTTCTGCTGGACCTGGGCTTAGAGGCTGCTGTTCAGGCTGCTGCCTATGGCCTCTGTAGCCTCTGGAACTGTCACTAGTCTTTCTGAATAAAATTCTCAAGGGCCAGGGGTACCAACTGTTCCCTGGGAGTCCCAGCCATAAAAAGCTCAAGAAGTTCAGGGCAGAGGCCATGCACAGGACAGAAATACCTATCTAATCTAAAGACTATCCTTCTGTTCACAGCTATACTGTCCTGACCTTGTAATGAGCTTTGTGAGAATGGGCACTAGAAGAGTGACACTACAGAGCCCTGGGATCAGCAGTGTGGCTGTGCATCTCTGGAGCTATATTCCTCATCCCCTACGAGCTCTGAGGATGGCTTTCCATGCTGTCGCCCTATCAGCCTTTCCATTTTTCTGGTTTCCAGGCCTCTCTGAGGGGAATCCAAGCCCTCTCACCTGGTCACTTTAGCATTCTGGAAGAGGACACTGAAATAAGTGGGAAGAGCTGACCCTGAATTGGTTAGATAGGCAAGTTGTTGCAGCATTATTCCATTCTGGTATCAGGTAGGAAAAGTTTCCCTTCCATATTGTTTCTTTTGAAAAGTAAACTGGCTACTCCCAAAATTTGAGGTAATGCTATTTCTTAGAGGTAAGCCAGTAATAAAAATAAAATGAAGAAAGATGAACCTGTCAGGAGTGGGGAGGAAGGGAGGCCATGGAATGAAATATGGTGGGAACCCAGAGGTAGATGAGTGTAGTGTTCCACGACTTAACACTCAAGGTCACTCCAGGTGAACCGGGCTGCATGAGATAATCACACAAGAGACAGAGATACCTTTTTCTCTGGGTCCTGTGCCAGCTCCTCTGTTCTTAGGGATCAGTGGAGAGAGAGAGAGAGAGAGAGAGAGAGAGAGAGAGAGAGAGAGAGAGAATGAGAATGTGCTGCACCCTCTTTTTGGGGGAAAGCCATTCAAATGAGCAAGGGGTCAGGTTTCAGAGGGTTGAGTCTAGCTTAGCGATGTCTGCTGATTGACTGACATCTAGGAAGGCCACACCCAAAGGCAGAGCAAGAGAAGGTAACACACAAAGGGAGTTTCCATGGAATATTCCATCCCAAACAGGGCAAAGGAGCAGGATTACAAAAGACTAGGTGAGTATAGTTCAACCTCAGGGGTGACAACTACATCTGAAGACACGCCTTCTACTTCTGGAGCTGGAACAATGTCCAAGTCACCTTGAAATGTAGTGATTGGTCAGAGCCTCTTGCTTCAGGACTGGAAGGCGTGGGTCATTCAGAGTGGCTCCCCACAGTTAAAGTTGTTGATAATGCCATGGACCAGAGGCAGACACATGACTCTACAAATAGGTAAATAGAACAATCAAGGACCAACGATGAGAGTATGTCACAAATGAGGGTCATCATTTTTCAACTTCTGCACATCCAAGATCCATTTAAAGCAAAGAAGACTGAGAGCAGACACAAGGCTAGGTCTTTTGGGTAGGAAAGGCTGCAGGCGGTTGTGCTAAGGCTGGCATGTGTCCTGTGGTCCTGCGAGAGGTAGCGTCTGCAATGATGGCCCACATTTGCTCTCTTATTATTGTGAGGATTTCCAATGCCTTCATTTTTTTTTTCAACTTTTGGGGGTTTTTTCAAGGTAAATTGCTTAAAATATGAAAGTGACTTTATCTACTTCGGTCCTGGGAGAGGTGGGAAGAGGTGGCTTCACCTTGTCTAGGGAAAGGGAGGGAAACAAGACACCTAGCAGAGGCCTGAGCCTGGGGAGAGGGAACAGGGAGAGTTTCCAGCCTACTTAGAAGCAGAGATGTCTAATAACTTCGTGCTAAAATTGACTGCCCAGCTGCAATGTGAAAACATCCAACCTTTTCACTAAAGTCCACTTCTCAAATAAACATTGTGTGTGAATGATTCTGAGGGAAAACCAAAAAGAGGCCATCCTAGAGTCAGTGGGAGCAGAAGGGGAAGAATCACTATGAAATGGGGATGTAAATCTTAGTGGTACCCAAGTTGCAGGAACTTGGAGTTTGCCAGTTCCCAGAGATCACAGAAATTTCCAGAAGGCCTTTGGACTTCATCAAAATGAAGAGGGGGACACAACTAACACACAAAGGAGATGAAAGGAAATAGAGCTAAAGAAAACTTTGGACAGTTCTCAACTTACAATGCTTCAACAGAGGATTCTTCAACTTTATGATGGTGTGACAGTCAGACAGAGTCAGTAGAAACCATACTTGGGGGACTGGGGTTGTGGCTCAGTGGTAGAGCACTTGCCTCACATCTGTGAGGCACTGGGTTCAATTCTCAGCACTGCATATAAATAAATGAATAAAATAAAGGTCCATCAATAGCTAAATATACATATATACACACACAGACACGGACACACACACACACACACACACACACACACACATCTATTAAAAAAAAAAAAGAAAGAAAGAAAGAAAGAAACCATACTTGGAATTCTGAATTTGGATCTTTTCCTGGGCTGGTGACATGCAGTGCCACACTCTCTCATGAGTAGCAGCAGCAAGCCACAGCTTCAGTCAGCCACACAATCACAGGGAGAAAATAACCAGTGCTCTACAGTGGATAATAATGTTGCTAAGCTATCAGGTTCAGCAGGTTAAACATATTAAATGCATTTTTTTTTGGTACTGGGGATTGAACTCAGGGACACTTGACCACTGAGCCACATCCCCAGCCCTATTTTGTATTTTATTTAAAGACAGGGTCTCACTGAGTTGCTTAGCACCTCGCTTTTTTTTTTTTTTTTTTTTTTTTTAGAGAGAGATAATTTTTTAATATTTATTTTTTTCAGTTTTTGGCGGACACAACAACCTTGTTTGTATGTGGTGCTGAGGATCGAACCCGGGCCGCACGCATGCCAGGCGAGCGCGCTACCGCTTGAGCCACATCCCCAGCCCTAGCACCTCGCTTTTGCTGAGGCTGGCTTGGAACTCGCAATGCTCCTGCCTCAGCCTCCCTAGCAGCTGGGATTACAGGCCTGCACCACCATGCCCGGCTTAAATGCATTTTTGACTTAAGACATTTTCAATTTATGATGGTTTTATTGAAGCATAACCCCCATTACAAGTTGAGGAGCATCTGTAAATAGAAATATGTGTCCCTTGGTGCAGTTGGGAGGCCACCGCTTCTACTGATGTGAGCCTGCTTGTGTGAAAAGAAACAACACAATGTTTGGAAGTCTGGAGAGGCAGAAAGAAAGGAGGTGCTGATGGTAGGCACAGAGAAAGGGTCACTAAGTAAACCCCCCACTCAGTGAAGTTGTTACAATCTGAGAGAGTCTGTGATCAGAAACGCTGTTATCAGAGATCAGAAAGCTTCACAAAGGACCGAGATGTGTACCAGGATGGCAGACAACATAAGCCAAGGTTTGAAGATAACCCTGAGTGTCACTTAAAGAGGTAGTATTCCCAGGCATAGAAAATACACTGTGTGGACAATGGTTTACCTAGACAAAGGGAGGAGGGAAGGAACAGGGAGCAAGCAAAGGCTTAGTGGACTCACCCTGGAGGAGCAGGCTCCAAAGGGTGGAGAACAAGATGCCTCAATAACTGAATCCAGACCAGCCCCAGCTTGTCCTCCCAAGGAGCAAGGGCCAAGCCTGGTACCCTCCCTCTGATGCCCACCCTCACGAGGATCTGGAAGTCTAAATCAGAGAGGCTTTCAGGAAGCCTGTTGGCAAACATATCTTCTACCTCCTGACCCAAAACCAAAAGATGGACAGTCAGGCAAGAGGGAGAGACAGAGAGCACATGGGCTCCCCAGCCTGCCTTCTGGGGCTGCAGATTTACACAGGTCCATCCTGTTTACCTATGAGGACTGCAGACGAATAGTAGCTCTGTACGAGGAATCTTTCTCCTACACATCTGTCCTCTCACCCAGCTCAACAGTGACCTGCCAGCAGTTTCTTGTGTATTTTTGAGACTTAAAAGAATGCTCACTACATTACAAAAGAAGTTCATTCACAATTGCTACAACTGAGATATCTCTCCATTATGTCGTTTCTGTTTTTTCTTCTGATCTGTAAGCAATAACAGTTCATTGCATGAATAGCTCAGAAATGTGTTACGAGTAAAACTGAAATTAGTAACAAGCAGAAAATTCATTCATTCAAAAAAACATACATTGAGCTGGGCCTTCTCACTGCCAGGCCTGCTCCAGGCTGGGAATAAACAAAGCAGAGCCCTTGTTCCTATGCTAGTGACATGCTAGTGGTAGACAAAGAAAGACAAGGGACAATTCAATAAGCACAAATTATAACAGGTTGTGAACAATATCGTGAAGAAGAATAAAGAGGGCAAGAAGGACAGGGAGACTCTGGGGAGTGTGTTATTTCATATTTGAAGGCTCAGGTGATATTCCAGAAAGTAGCACAGTAAACTTTTAACTACGCATCCACATTTTTATTATCAATTGCAAGTTTTCAGATATAACTTTTTTTTTTCAGTGCTGGGGATCAAACCCAGGACCTCATGCCTGCTAGACAAGCACTCTACCACTAAGCTACACCCCTAACTCAGAATACTTTGCAAAAAGGATAAATGTGTTTGTCTTAGAAAAGTAACCCTGTTCCTTCTTGTAGAAAACCTGGAACTTGATAGAAAATGTAGCAAGGAAGAGTACTGTCCCATGGTAGTATTTCCAAAGGAGACACTTCTAGGTGTGCTGACGCATTTCCCTCCTATGCTGATTGCTAAACTCCAAATAGTATTTACACTATCCGATCCTGTTTTTCTTCTCTTAACCCTCTAAAACATCATCCTATGCTGGCCAGAATTGTGAGAGAGAAAGTGTCAGAGGACACAGTTCGCCTTCTACCTATGAAAAAGGCCTTCACAGAAGTCCAGGAAGGCAGACTGCTCCTCTGTCTGGCTGTCTGGGTGCCACCCAGTCTAGAAAGACCCTGAGTCTCCATCTCACCTGTCACCAAGAGAGATGGAGACAAAAGATGAGTCCCAGATGCCCAGAATCAAGCCTCAGGCAGATGGGCCTCCTTGTGTCACACCCAAGAGAAGCTGAAGCAGCCACCTGGGTATGGGGAGTGTTTGTTTCAGAGGTAGAAGGGAGGGAGGTACAAGCCCCGGGGAAGCCAGGTAGGAACCCAAGAAAAAGGAGACATTGGCAGCAGGAATGTCTGTCCCCAAAGCCACAACTAATAGCCCCTCTATCTCAGAGTCTGAGGCATCCCCAGATGCCCCCCTAAAATTCCTACACAAGAGATGTCACTATCTTAGGAAGATCAGAAGGTCCTGACCCTCCTGCCCCAGGAAGCAAATACAGAAGACACAGGCCACTATTCTTCTGTCTCTCAACCCAGCGTCTCTGCCCACCCCTCTGCCTTTCCCTCTGGGGCTGTGTCTCTTCCTTTTTGCTTCTTGGCCTCCTTAGAGCATCATTCTAGTCCTATAACCACTCACCCCCATTCCCAATTCTACTCAGTCAGATCATTAGAGAGTTTTATATACCAGATATTGCTCTTCAAAATTCTTCCAGCATGTCTATTATACCATAAGAAGGATTTGGTTATCTGTGAAAGGTGGGTATGGCTGGTCAAAAATGTCAAGCGCCCTCTCAGGAGCTGTGCTCCTTCCTGTCTGGAATATATGCACAAAGATCCAAATTCTCTGGTACTTTGAGCAATCTTTGCACATGCTCCCACAAATTCTTGCTATTTGCCAGCTATGTGTCAGTAAGTAAATTACTTACCCTTTGCAAGCCCTGGTTTTCTCATCTAAAAATAAAAAGGAATTATAATATGCATCCCTTAGAGTGATAGAGAGCCACGCTCTACATAAAGTGCCCATTGCATAGTAAACCCTTAATAAACTATAGCCATCGTTATCCATACTATTTTATGACTAAGAAAATTCTGAGGTGACCAATGTAAGCAATTTTTGCCTGCCTTGAAAAGTTTTCAGCCCAAGACAGAGGTCACGTACTCAGATGCCTTCAGGCCATCAAGTACTAGAGATGAGAAAAGCAGGCAGTGGTTGGAATTAGGCTAACTGGAGACTCAGGCCACCTGATCTCTGGCAGGAATGCAGACCTTCAGTTCAATCTGATATTTCCCTCCCAAGGGAAGACATAAATCTAGATTTTAATATGAAATGACTAGATTTTTACAAGCATGGCACTGAGTCTTTAAAAAAAAAAAAAAAACAGTGCAGGGGCTGGGGTTGTGGCTTGGGTTAGAGCTCTTGCCTAGCATGTATGAGTCCCTGGGTTCGATCCTCAGCATCGTATAAAAATAAATAAAATAAAGGTATTGTGTCCATCTACAACTAAATTTTTTTTTTTAAATGCAGACAAAATCAGCATGAAGAGCTTTGCAGAGAGTGGAAGGTGGGTGCTGCAGGGCACCAACGGATAGAAGAATGACATTTCATGGAAAGTGGTGAGGGTCTTCATGAGGGAAGAACAAGGGTGTAGGGTCACAGCAGGGTTTGGAGTTTAGTGTCTAAGGAGATGGAAGTGAGCCAACAGCTGGACAGGAGGGGGCTGGGGAAGCCAACATGGGGCTGGGGCTGGCCCAGGACATGGAAAGGGCCTGAGCTGGTAGGGAAAACCGTGAGACATGAGCCAAAATCTTCAAGAGGCAAGGAGGTGACCCAACAGCAGCTATGGGAGACTGACAGGTAGGAACTGCTGAGGGGTCAGGAGCTCACCATCCTGTGTGGAATGATCGTGCACCAGGCTTAGCACTATACCCGGTATGTGTAGATACTCAATAAATATCAGTGCACGTACTTTATTGATTTCCGCAATAAATACAAACTGGGAACATACTGTAAGCCAGATACTAGGGGGAGAAAGATCTCAGGGTTCCTTCACACAGAGCTGAGAGGCCCGTGGAAAACCAAGCAAATCAACCAGCACTTGCAGTGTGGCCCAGGGAGGATTATGGTGGCCATACTCTGAGAAGCCAGACCTGGAGCAGGGAGAGCTTTCTGGAATTCAACAAGGAAACAGAGCATGGTGGGCAGTGGTCCAATCAGGGGGGAAAGGCTCTGTGGAAGCCAGAGCATAACGAGTCAGAGAGCACAACTGAGGAGCTGAAAGAAAGGGATGAAACCGGCTCTCAGCAGAAGGGGTAGTATGTAGGGTCTTCCAAGAGGGAGGACTCCACCAGGGACCAGGGGATCCTCAAAAGGTTCTAAACACCCATCCTAACCAAGACTTAGATCATCTTACTGTGCATCAAACATTTTTCAGAGAACTTTATAAAATTACAAGCATGTTTTATTCATTTACTCTTCCTACAAGCCTCATGAAGTAGGTCCACAATCCCTACCCTCAATTCCACCATGCAAAACTCTGCAAACCTAAAGATTTTTATAACTTATTTGGCAGCAGAATTTGAGCTGAACTGACATGAGGCTATTTCTATCTTTGTTTACCCCCACATAATGTGAATATTCATGCTTCACTTCAGAAATACTGTTTGATTACAGGATATTGCCTCAGATCTCACTGGGGATGTCAAGAAATTTATGACACATGCAAAGTACTGCCTTTTTTGAAATCCGAAATTTCTGAATTCTAAAACATATGTGATCCCAAGGGGTTTTAATAAGAGATTGTAAAATTATTATTATTATTCTCCCCATTTTACAGATGAGGAAACCTAGAATAAGTAATTTTCCCAAGATTGCTTAGGTGGAAAGTGAAAATGCTGAAACATGAACCCAGAGAGTCTTGCCTCAGAGTCCACGCTACAGGGGTCTAAGCCATTCTCCACTTTAGAAAGACGTCTATAGTTACTGTTAGGACCATAAAAAAATAAAAAATAAATAAAAATTTTAAAAACTAGGTATCAGAAAGCCAAGGTAGTTGACCTTAGCATGATAGTAGGGAGGGATTGGAGATTCAAGAGATATTTTTAAAAAGAAAATCAATACAGTTTGTAGCTGTGAATTGGTCAGGAGGAGTTGGGGGTCCCAGGATGATAGGTCAAGGAGGACACCCAGGATTTCTGGATTCAGCTCTGGGGAGGCCAAGTAATAGGCCAGTTTGCGATAAGAAAAACAAAGAAGAGTGGGACTGTGGAAGAAGATAACAAAGTCAGAATTGCTATCTGACTGTTTAAGTTTAGATGTCAAGTAGATAAGTGGATATACATAGCTGGTGCTTGTGAAAGAGGCCCAGGACCGAGATAAAGAGGGGAATTGCTAGATATCAGCAGTCATTAAGACAGGATCATGTGTTAAGAGTGCTAAGAACCACCAATAAATACTAAGGGTAAAGAATTAGAAGATAATGCAAGAGACTAAGAGAGTAGCCAGGCATGTAGGAAGCCAAGGAAAGAAGCGCTCTCGGAAAAACAGGAAAGGTCACCTACCCTCTCCTCCAGGTGACAGGTAGACTCAGGACCTTTGAGAATGGGGAGGGTGTCTTTCTCCAGAGACAAGAAGGAACTGAGCCACCTTCCCTAGTCCTAGCATGGCCAAAATCAGAGCCCAAGGCCAAGAATCAAGAACTGTGGGTGCCCCGAGGAACAGCAAGGATAGACCATGGAGCTAAGCCTGTGCCCCTCTAAAAATAGCTTTTAAGAGCTCAAGCTGGGCCACAGTGAGAAGTGGGTTGAAATCCTAGCTCTGCCATTTACTATCTGGGTACCCAATGGCAACCTAACACCTCTGGGCTTCAATTTCTTCATTTGACAATTGTAATAATGTCTATCTCAAGTTTGTTGTAGGCACTAACTACCTACTGCCAGATTTTTTTTTTTCCTATTGCTGTAACTGAATACCACCTACTGGGTAACGAATAAAGGATAGAAGTTTTTTAGCTCACAGTTCTGGAGGTTGAAAAGTTCAAGAATGGGGTTCTGGTGTCTGCTCAGCATCTGGTGAGGACCTTCTTACTGCATTATAACATGGCACGGATATCACATAGTACTTGTGGCTGGCTCAGGTCTCTTTCCTCTCTTAAAGTCATGATATCATCACAGGGACACACCCTCATGACCTCATCTAATCCAACTACCTCCAAATGCTATTACCACATGATTTTTTTTGGTGGGGGGAGGACTCTCCAATGCATAAACTTTGGGGAAACATATCCAAACCATAGCACCTACAGAGAAATCAATTTCATAACTGAATTTATAGTGAGGGCTCAAAAATTTGTCTTAGCTATTATTTTTACTATGAATCATAATTATTATTTACCAATGTGGAGAAGGATAGGTGGTGAGGTCTTTTCAGGAAGAAAGGACCATTAGCCAAGGCTTGAACAAGGTGTGTTCAGAGAACAATGACCTATCTAGGGGGCTGGAGAGTATGTGGGTGGGATTGTGGAGCTTGGAGGATGAGGCTCAGCAATCTCCCTACTCTGTCTCCATCTCACATTTTCTGCGATTCCCACCACCTAACCATGTACTCTCTGTAGAAATTACTAGTCCTCACCTTCCACAGTGTGGGAATTGCCTCTCTAACCTCCCTTCCTCCTACAGCTGATGGAACAGAGGCAGGCCCTTGTCACCTATCTGGAAAGAACAAATCTCCTAACTGGTCTTCCCTCCGGCACAGGCCCTGGGGCCATCTCTGAAGAATGTCAATGCCGTCAGGTTGCTCCCTGCTTGCAACCACACTGCCCATCACTGTAGAACAGAGCACACTTCCAAATCCCTTCATAGGCTTTATTTCCCCTCTGTCTCACCTCCTCCTTTATTCCCACAAACTCATACTCTGTTCTAGAGTTTAGAGGGCATAATCATCTGCCTTTACCCAAATGAACCATAAACCTGTTTCTGGGCCTTTGCACATGCTGGTTCTCCTGCCCAAAATGCTGTTCCCCATTTTTTCCCTTAGACCTAGCCCCCTTGCCTCTCAGTGGCTCCAGGGCAGCCCTTGGTCCAGGAATGGACCACTCAGTGGTCCATCTCAACAAAACCTGCACCATTTGTTCCAAGGGTGCCTCATCACTGCAATGTCAGGTGCTCATCTTTACTCCTTCAACTCCCACGACAAGGGAGTTGATAAGGCTTGATTGCAATGTGTGGAGTGATAGAGACAGGAAAGAAAGGGCCAGAGCATGGGGAGCCTTAACACATGGGGGTTAGGTTATGGGGAAACTGCCAGAGATTTAGAAGCCAAGAAATGTCATCCTGGGGTGTTTGAGGGAGATGATCATGGTGGAAGAGAAGACAGAATGGATGTGCCCAGAAAGGTGGGAATTCTCCACCTCCAGAGAAAAGCAGGGGATAGGAAACCAGTGGCCACCTGCTAGAAGATCAGATTGTTATGATGGGAGAGAATGGTTGACCTCTGCTGTCCCTTTAGCAATGATCCACTGAGAATGTCCACTCTAGTCAAAGCCAAGCCCTGCAGGTAATAAGGGATTGGGAGAGTAATACTGTCAAACTGGGAAAAGGAAGAGAAGCTGGGGGATTCCTGTGTGCTCAGACATGGCTGCCCAGGGAGAAGTCCTACGGCCAGCCCTGTGCCAACACAGAGCATTGTGTCATTGGCAAAGGGAAATGCAACAAGGGGCTTTTCACTTCTGGGTGAAGGTCCTAACGAGAGCTGGGCATGCCTCCACCCCAGGCAGTTGAACAGGGTGGGAGAGATGGTCATTTTTACCTAACCCTCCTAGAGTCCCCACACCCACCAAGACCTTCAGTCCACTCCTGCGGTGACTCCCAGGACTCGAGGACCTTCACCATCAACTCCCTTCTCTCCCAAAATCTCCCCATACATTCCCCTGGCTCTCTCAGAGGAAGCAAAATCTGACTCACCCCAGGACTCATGAAGGTGATTTCAGCCGCTTGTACAAATCTCAACCCACATCACCTCAAACAATGAGATCTAGTGGCTTGTGTAACCTAAAGTCCAGGGCAGGGAGGACTTCTGCAGGATTTGACCAACAGGTTCCCACTAGGTTTTCCAGCATTTCTCTTGACATGCATAGCAGACCTTACCACCCACATGTTAAATAAGAGGAGGAGGAGGAGAAGGAGGTAGGAAGAGAAGGAGGGAGGAGGAAGGAAAAAGTAAGAAGGAGGAAGATGAAAAATGGAGAAGGAGAAGGAGAGGAAGAAGAAGAGGAGGGAGGAAGACCACTCCTCATTTCCCAGCATTGCACAAATCTGTCCAATAGTGTCAGCGAGCACTGGATCCACATGTCCTTTTGTCCTAGATGCACCTATCCTTTCCCCCTCCTTAGTTTGTCAGATTCTCTAAAGAATCCATGACCCAGAAGAAGTTAGGAATCACTGCCCAGCAGAAAAGAAAATTAGTTCATAATAATTATCCTTAATTCCAAATGTTTAATAAATGTTCAAATTCTATTTACAATTTCAAGAATCTGAATGCAGCATAAGGTTCATTCCGACTCCTGTGTCCCATAGGGAACGGAAGCATTCCTAGAGCACACAGGAGGCAAAAGAGAGGGCACTGTAACCCGGGAACAGAAAAATTAGAGCTGAACACACAGTCAAGCAAATGTATTTCTCTTTGGCCCATCTAGCTTCAGATGTGACCAGAGTCAGAAAGGGAAAGATAAAAGATAGATGCCAGAGGTCATCTATTATTTCTGTACATAACTATTTTTAACCATTTCTTCTTAGGACACTTGTATGGGCAGAATAATTCTCAACTCAGGGCTTTTGTTATGTTCATGAAATCCTGAATTAAAAGAACTCCACTCAAAGTGCATATGATCAGCTCAATGAGATGCCACTGTGCACCTAGAGCATCTTAAAGAAACCAACTGTACCCAATATTTTGTGAAGACTTGGAGTATCTGGAACCCTTTTACATGGCTGGTGAGAATGTAAAATGAAACAATCACCTTGGGAAATAGCTTGATTGTTTCTTAAAATGTTAAAACATGTATCACAGGATCTAGCCATTCCACTGAGAGGTATTTACCCAAGAGAAATGAGAGGATATGTCCATACAGTAATTTGTACACAGATGTTCATCACAGATTTAATTATAATGTCAAAAACTGAAAATAATTCAAAATATCTATCAACAGATGAAAGGATACACAAATTGTAGCATATCCATATAATGAAATTCTATTCTGAAATGAAAAGGAATGAACTATTGATACACACATCCTAAGTAAATCTCAAAATAATAATGTTGAGGAAAATAAGAAAAGGTAAAAAGAGTACATACTGCATGCATTCATTTAGTAAAATAAAATTTTAGAAAATGCAAGCTTCCCTATAGAGACACAAAGTAGATCCATTATTGCCTAGGAATAGGGGTAGGTGAGAGAAAAATTGCTGAAGGCACAAGGAAACTCTTCAATATAATGGACATATTAATTATTTTTATAGTGTGATGGTATATACATAGGTCAAAACTTATCAAATTGTACCCTTTAAATGTGAAGTTTATTGTATATCAATATATCTTAATAAATCTGTTTAGAAAAAAAGAACAACAAATGCCCACTATACTCACCCCCTTCTCATACCCTGTCTTGCCTTCATTTCCATAATCTACCTATATGACAATAATAGATAAAAGTGTCAGGACCCAACTAAACAGAATCCAGTCACAGGGTTAATACACCCCTTAGTTCCACTCATGGTGCCAAACTGTTAACCCTATTGCTTTTGACCATATGCCAACATGGCATATCCCTGAGAGACTAATCCCTGAGTCTCTCACAGAAAACTCGGATTTTTCTGCTAGTGTAGGCAGTTGTGGTTTCCAGAGCTTGGTGGCTCTCCAGAGTAAGGAAAGAAGAATTTTTTTCTGGGGAGGATGGCCAAGCTCCAAGCAGCAGCATACATCTGTTCCAAGTTCAGAAGTTGTTTCTATACATTTTATTACTTTCTCTAGGGGGAAAAAATGTGATACCAGTAGGCGCCATGGTGTGCACTTGTAATCCCAGCAGATGGGGAGGCTAAGGCAGGAGGATAAGGCCAGCATCAGCAACTTAGCAAGGCCCTAAGCAACTTAGTGAGATCCTGTCTGTAAATAAAATATAAAAAAGGGCTGGAGATGTGGCTCAGTGGTTAAGTGCCCTGGGTTCAATCCCCAGCACCAAAAAAATAAATAAATAAAAGTAAAAGGTAAAAAAATATATAAATAAAAATAAAAATAAAAGATTCCTTGCCTTAAAAAAAAAAAAAAGTGACACGGCACATTTCTTGTGTCATTCAATGAAAAAATGTTGCTTATTTGTGAAAAGAAAACTAAAAAGCAAACAAAGATGGCTTCTAAACAAAGATGGGTTTATAACAGGGAATTTCACCTATTACAAGTATTTCTAATACAACTCTTGCTATATACATTAAAATACGAATAATAATTGTGTCTGTTAATCCATCTGTTTCTTATGAAAAGAGGGGAAGCTCCTTACATGTGGGTGTCAGGAAGCCTCAGTCAATGGGGGAATTTTTCAAGGGCTGATGGGGACTCCCTCCTGGCTGGTGTCTCCCAACTCTCCCCTTCACTACTACTTTCACTACTAGACTAAAAGGACACTCATTGCCTGCCTCAGCTCTCTCAACTCACCCCTAATTAATGCCCATCTGGCTTCAGCTTCACCCCTCCAGCAAGGGAGTTCTCAAAAGCCACAGCTGCCTCAGGCATTGCCCCCTGACCTTCTCTCAGGCCTGATCTTTCACCTCTCTGTAGTCTTTACCCTTCCTCTCCTCTTCCCTTTTCTGAGCCTCTGGCCACCTCCAATTACTCCTCCCCATTGATTCCTCATTTTATAGTTTCCTAAATTCTTTCCTCTATGTACAGACTCTGAATATCTTTATGCCCCCCATGCTTCAAGTTTTCATTTATTATTCAAATGACTCCAAAATCTATATATCTAGCCCTAAGCTCTCTGCAAGCTTGAGATTCACAGATGGTGGACTATAAATAAGATAAATCCCCAACAAAGGAAAGAAAAAAGATTTTTTTAAATCTGCAACTCAAAATCATGAAGGGTTTCCTTGGTGGGACAGAAACCATGGAGAATTTTCTAAGGTTAAAATGCTGAAGCAATGAAGATAGGGCTGGACTTAAGGAAAAAAGCAAAGTCCAAACTGTGGATGGGACAGCCCTAAACCCAGAGTAGGGAGGACCTGAGAGCTAGAGGGACCCAGGCAGCCCAAAGGCAGAACTACCAAGAAGAGCTACCAGGCTGGGCACACTAGCAGCCGGGAAGGCTGAGGCAGGAGGATCACAAGTTCAAAACCAACCTTAGCAACTTAGCAAAGCCCTAGGCAACTGAGAGAGACCTTGTCTCAAAATAAAAAATAAAAAGGCTGAGGATGTGACTCTGTGGTTAAGCATCCCTGGGTTCCACCTCTAGTGCCAAAAACAAATAAATAACAACAAAATGCCATGTGTTTTATCTCTATAAACCAATCCCTGCCCACGTAAACACAAAATCCATATACATAGATAAGCCAGTCAGAGGCACTAGGTGTGGTCCTGCAGGTTGCACAGTGGGTGTGGGCTTGGGTCAGAGAGACAAGGCAGTGCTCCATGCATACCAGAAACTGGAGCTCCCATGTCCACAAGATTAGCTTCTGCCATGCCCTGTCCCAAGCTGCCCTCCCTGACCTGTCCCTGCTCCTTCCCATCCCACTCTATTTCCAAGCAAGCAGCACAAGCAGAAACTAAAAAGTCTAATGTAGCCTCTCAGTTACAACCATGAGCACAGTCAACATTCAGCAAGCATTTGAGTAAAGCCAACGTCACGAAAGAAATAGAACAACAATAAAAGTACTTACGGAGGAAAAGTGTAGTCATAGCAAGACTTATGTAAAATCTAAACCCTCAAAGGAATAAGGGAAGGTCTATAATATCCAAGAAACAATAATCGTCAGGCTGTAATAGAAAAAGAATCAATGAGAGATCTCAAACATAAAACACACACACACACACACACAATTAGCCAGCTGTGATGGTGCACACCTGTAATCCCACCAGCTCAGGAGGCTGAGACAGGAGGATTGCGAGTTCAAAGCCAGCCTCCCAAAGCCAGCTAAGCAATTCAGTGAGACCCTGTCTCTAAGTAAAATACAAAATAGGGCTGAAGATGTGACTCTGTGGTCGAGTGCCTGGTACCTCCCACCAAAAAAACATAACAAAACCACAGTTACAGAAGAAAAAAAAAAGCAGACAAGCTGATAACAAAATAATTACATTTTATAAGAGTTACTGAGCTCAGAAAGGAGTGAAAATATATGTTCAAAAGTACCCAAAGGAAAAAAAAAATGACTGCCAACCAAGAAGTCTATACCAGGCAAAATTGCCCTTGAAAAATGAGAGATACTTTCTCAAACAAACAGAAACAAAAAGAGTCCATTACCACAAGACCTGCCTTAGAAGAAATCCTCAGGGAGTTCTTTAAAAATGAAAGAATGCTGAACAGTAACACAATAGCATAAGAAAGTATGAAACTCCTTAGTAAAGAGAAATACATAGACACATAATATTGCTACTATAATGATTTTGGACAAATCACTTTTAATTCTAGCATAAAAAATCAAAACACAAAAGCATTAAAAAATAACTAGAACAAAAAAAATATGTGAAAAGCTATCCAGTATGAATAGATGCAAATTGTGACAATAATAATATAAAGTGCAGTGGAGGAAGCTAATGAACTTTTCTGTGCAGTTGAAGTTTTTATCAACTTAAAATGGACTATTATAACTATTAGATATTTTATGTGAGCCGGAAAGAAACTACAAGGAAAAAAAAACCTAGAAATTTCACAAAAGAAAGTGAATAGTATCAAAGCATATCAATGTAAAAAATCAGCAAAACACAAAGAAAGACTATAAAAGAGGAAAAGTTAGAAAAACTAGAACCAAAAAACAGAAAAATGGCAATAGCAAAATCCATTCTTATTAATAATTTAAATGTAAGTATATTAAACTTAAATATATGATATATATAATACACCAATAACTTTAAATATAAATAAATTAAACTTATCAATCCAAAGATAGACTGGCTGAAATGGATTAAAAAATAACTATATTCCATATACCGGGAACTTGACTTGAATTTAAGGATACACATGGTCTGAAAGTAAACAGATAAAAAAATATATTCCAGGCAAAACCAAAAGGCAGCAGGTGATTATACTTGTTTTAGACAAAACTGTCACAAAATATTTTAGATTTTTTATTATAATAAAAGGATCATTACACCAGGAACATATAACAATTATAAATACAGATGTACCCAACATGAAAACACCTAAATACATAAAGCAAACACTGATCAAATTAGTGAGAAAAATAGACAACAATATGATGACATTAGAAAACTTCAATACCCCACATCCAAAAATGGATAGAACATTTAGCTATAGATCAATAATGAAGAGACTTAAATAAAAACCACAGGCCAAATGGATCAAACAGCATATAGAACATTCTACACAAAAACAGCAGAGTGAACATTTTTCTAAGATCTTTCTCCAAAATGGGTCATATGTTAGGTCTTAACAAATTTAGGAAGACTGAAATTGTACCAAGTCTCATTTCTGACCACAGTAGAATGGAACTAGAAATCAACAGAAGAAGAAAAACTGGAAAATTCACAAATATGTGGAAATTAAACAACACACTCTTGAACCACTATTGGCTCCAAGAAGAAATCACAAAAGAAACTAGAAAATAGCTTTAGACAAAAATAAAAATACAACATACCAAAACTTATGGAAAGCAACACAAGCATTCCTACGAGGGAAGTTTATACTGAGAATTGCCTACATCTTAAAAATCTCAAATACTTCACCTGACTTTGAACCTCACACAATTCGATAAAGAACAATAAACTAAGCCCAAAGTTAGAAGAAGGAAGTAACAAAGATGAAAGCAGAAATAAACAAAATAGAAAAACAATGGAAAAATCAATAAAACTGAGAGTTGACTTTTTGAAAAGATAAAAAAAATTAGCAAATCTACAGCTAGACAAACTCAGGAAAAAGATAAGACTTAAACAAATAAAATCAGAAATAAAGAAGAAACATTACAACTGACACCACAGATGTAAGAGGGATCTTAACAGACTACTATAAACAATTTACATCAACAAACTGAATAACTTAGAGGAATGGATAGATTTCTAGAAACTTATTTCCTACCAAGACTTAATCATGAATAAATAACACGTCTGAACAACCTGTAACTAGTAGGCAGATTGAGTTAGAAATCAAAAACCTTCCACTAGGTTTGGTGGCACACGCTTATAATCCTAGCTACTTGGGTGGCTGATACAAGAGATCACAAGTTAAAGATGAGACTAGGCAATTTAGCAAGACCCTGTCTCAAACAAAATTTTTTAAAATGCCTAGAGATGTAACTCAGAGTGTCTCTGTGTTCAATCCTCAGTACCATAAAAAAAAAAGAAAAAGAAAAAAATTTAAAGATAAGGGAAAGAAAAAAAAATTCAACAAAGAAAAACCCAGGATCAGATGGCTTCAATGGTGAATTTATTTTTCTTTTTGAGACAAACTGGCTGGTCATAAACTCCTGGGCTCAAGCAATTCTCCTGCCTCAGCCTCCCAAGTGCTAGGGCTACAGGTATATATCAATAACCATGCCCAAAAAGTGGACTTTTAAGAACCTGGGTTTTATAAGCAATATTTTTTTTAGTGTTAGGGATTGAACCCAGGATCCTTGTACGAGCTAGACCAATGCTATACCACTGAGCTACATCCCCAGCCCTAATTCTAACAAATATTAAAGAATTAATGGCACTCCTTCACAAGCTCTTCCCCCAAAACTGAAGAGGAAACCCTTTCTAACTCATTCTATGATGTTGGTATTACCCTGATACTGAAGCCAAAGACACTACAAGAAAAAGAAAATTACATTACAATATCCCTTCTGAACATTCATGCATAAATTCTTAACAAAATTACTAAATGAAAATTAATAGTATACTAAAAATATCACACATCATGACCAAGTGGGATGCAAGGATGGTTCAACATGTGAAAATTAAAATTAATATGCTACACCATTATCAGAAAAAGGGTCGGGAAAAACAACATACCATCTCAATTGATGCAAAAAAATTGACAAACTTCAATGCTTTTTCATGATAAAAACTCTCAACAGGGATGGGGATGTATGTTACATTTATAATAGAACACTGCCTAGCATGCTTGAGGCCCTAGATTTGATCCTGTCTCCTTCCAAAAAAAAAATCACTGGCTGGGGATATAGCTCAATTGGTAGAGTACTTGACTTGCATTCACAGGACCAGGGTTTGATCCCCAGCACACACTCAAAAAGTTACTTAGCAAATTAGAAAGAGATTTCAACTACCTCAACATAATAAAAATCATATATGAAAAATCCATAATAAACATCATATTCGATGTTGAAAGATTGAAAGGTTTTTTTCCCTAAGATCAGGAATAAGGAAAAGATGCCTACTTTTACCATTTCTATTCAATATAGTACTAAAATTTCTAGCCAAGAAAATGAAATAAAAAGCATCCAAAAAGGAAAGGAAAAAATAAAGTCATACCTGTTTGCAGACAATACCATCTTACAGAGAGACAAATAATAACTATATGATATGGTAGATACCTTTATTAGCTTGATTTAATGATTCCATAATGTATATGTGTGTCAAAATATCATATTGTACTCCATAAATATATAAAATTATTATTTTTCAGTTAAAAATTTTGGAGTAGAAATCCTAACGATTCCATTTAAAAATGGCTAGAACTACATATAAATTCAGTACAGTTTCAGGATTTAAAAAAATCAACATAAAAAAAGAGTAAAACACGTAGAAATAAACTTAGCTAAGGAATAAAAGACTTGTTTGCTGAAAACTATAAAACATTGATTAAAGAAATTAAATGATAAAAACAAACAGAAAGACATCCCACATTCATGGATTGAAAGAGGTCATATTGTTAAAAATGTCCATTCATCTAAGGGTGATTACAAGTTCAATGCAATTCCTAAAAATACCCCAATGGCATTTTTTACACAGTTAGAATAACTTCTGAAGTTCATGTGAAACCACAAAAGACCATGAATAGCCAAATAAATCAAGAAAGAAGAACAAAGCTAGAGGAATCACACCCTGGCTTCAAAATACATTGCAAAGCTACAATGATCAAATTAGTATGGTGCTGGCATAAAGACATATAAACCAGTGAAATAAAACAGAGTTCCCATAAATTAATCCAACCATATACACTCAACTAATCTTGGACAAGAGTGCCAAGATTATACAGCGAAAAAGGATAATCTCCTCAACAGATGATTTTGGGAAAACAGAATATCCATATACAAAATAATTAAATTGAGCCCTTATACCATATTCAAAAATCAACTCCAAGTATAATAAAGACTTAAATTCGAGACCTGAGACTGGAACTCTTGGGGGAAAAAAAGGGAAAGGCAATATGGGAATTGGGGATTCTACTGTGCCACCACTTCCTATAAAACACACCATGAATATTGAAGCTTGGCATGAAAAGGGGTCAGTGGTAAAGGCTCCACCAACCCCAAATCCAACAGCCTCAGCCATTAATTCAATTGCTAACATTGGTGCAATGCCAGCTGCCTCAGTCACCACAACCACAGCAACAACAAGGACCTCAGCCACAGGCCCAGCCACACCAAATGCAGCCCCAGCCACAGAAGCTGCACAGTCTCTGGGAAGCATCTTGGAACAGGGGAGCAGGCTCCAGCAAGAACAATGGAATGGGCCATGAAAACTTTGGTTTAGGGGTTATACCTGTCAGCGCTTCACCTTCTAGCACAGAAGCACATTCAGTGCTGGAAAAGCTAAAGGTCTTAAACAACTACAATCCCCAAGACTTTGACTGGACTCTGAAGGATGGACATGTGTTTATCATTGAAAGCTACTCTAGGATGACATACATCATTCCCTCAAGTACTCTATCTGGTGTAGTCCTGAGCATGGTAATAAGCATTTAGATGCAGGTCACCATTCCCTGAATGGGAAAGGCCCACTCCATCTACTCTTTAGTGTGAATGGCCAGGGATATTTTTGTGCAGTGGCTGAAGTGAAGTCCCTTATGGACTATAATGCATATACTAGTGTGTGGTCTCAGAATAAAAGGATGGGCAAATTTGAAGTTAACTGGATCTTTGTCAAAGATGTTCCCGTTAATCAATTAAGACCCATTCACTTCAAGAACAATGACAACGAACCAGTAACCAATTCAAGGGACACTTAAGAGGTACCCCTAGGGTACCCCTAAGCTTAATTGCTACTTTCAAGCATACCCGCTCAATCTTTGATGGCTTTTTGCACATTATGAATTAAGATGAGGAGGAAGCCAGGAGCGGTGGCACACACTTGTAATCCCAGCGGTTTAGGAGGCTGAGGCAGGAGGATCATGAGTTCAAAGCCAGCCTCAGTCACAGTGAGGCACTAAGCAACTCAGTGAGACCCTGTCTCTAAATAAATACAAAGTAGGGCTAGGGATGTGGCTCATGTAGTCAAGTGCCCCTGAGTTCAATCCCCAGTACCAAAAAAAGAAAAAAAGAAGAGAAGGAACCCTGTGCTTCTCCTTTGCTGGAAAAGCAACAAATCTTCTTTTTCCTTTTTCTAAAAAAAAGGAAAAGGAGGAAGCCATGTGTAGGGAGAGAAACAAGCAAACAATAACTGTGTAGAGATGTCCTATTAAAATTACAACACTAACGATATAGACTGAAAATGCCTAATAAGTCAAAGAAGACTTTATTAAAGCTTTTTTTCCTGCTTAAGGTGACATCTTTAAATACTTTAACACAAAATTGACTCTTCTTATAATGGTTTTCATCAGCAAACTTATGCTTTCACCAAATACGCTGGAGAACTGTCGCTTCATCAAAAACTAACTGTCCTGCAGCTTCTACCAGTGTCTCCCGTCTTTTGTAATTATGCATCCTCGCTAAGGCGCAGAAGACTAAATGAATGAAAGCCTTCATTAACTCTTTGAATTTGTTAAATCCTAACAGTTAACCATCAGAAGTAGTTCAAGACGTAAGAGTCGCAGTGCTTCAACTTTTTCTTTGTTGTAGTTTTTAAATTGTCTATTTTTAACCCTCTAAAATCTGGAACAAGACAGGGATGCCCTCTCTCACCACTTCTGTTCAACATAGTTCTCAAAACATTGGCCAGAGCACTTAGACAGACGAAAGAAATTAAAGGCATAAAAATAGGAAAAGAAGAACTTAAATTATCACTATTTGCAGGTGACATGATTCTATACCTAGCAGACCCAAAAGGGTCTACAAAGAAACTATTAGAGCTAATAAATGAATTCAACAAAGTGGCAGGATATAAAATCAACACACATAAATCAAAGGCATTCCTGTATATCAGCAACAAATCCTCTGAAATGGAAATGAGGACAACCACTCCATTCACAATATCTTCAAAAAAAATAAAATACTTGGGAATCAACCTAACAAAAGAGGTGAAAGACTTATACAATGAAAACTACAGAACCCTAAAGAGAGAAATAGAAGAAGATCTTAGAAGATGGAAAAATATACCCTGTTCATGGATAGGCAGAACTAACATCATCAAATATTACCAAAAGTTCTCTATAGGTTTAATGCAATGCCAATCAAAATCCCAATGGCATTTCTTGTAGAACTAGAGAAAGCAATCATGAAATTCATGTGGAAAAATAAAAGACCCAGAATAGCAAAAACAATGCTAAGCAGGAAGTGTGAATCAGGTGGTATAGCGATACCAGACTTCAAACTATACTACAGAGCAATAGTAACAAAAACAGCATGGTACTGGTACCAAAACAGGCGGGTGGACCAATGGTACAGAATAGAGGACACAGAAACCAATCCACAAAACTACAACTATCTTATATTTGATAAAGGGGCTAAAAGCATGCAATGGAGAAGGATAGCATCTTCAACAAATGGTGCTGGGAAAACTGGAAATCCATATGCAACAAAGGACCAGGGTTTGAATCCCTTTCTCTTGCCATGCACAAAAGTTAACTCAAAATGGATCAAGGAGCTTGATATCAAATCAGAGACACGCCGTCTGATAGAAGAAAAAGTTGGCTACGATCTACATACTGTGGGGTCGGGCTCCAAATTCCTCAATAGGACACCCATAGCACAAGAGTTAATAACTAGAATCAACAAATGGGACTTACTCAAACTAAAAAGTTTTTTCTCAGCAAAAGAAACAATAAGAGAGGTAAATAGGGAGCCTACATCCTGGGAACAAATCTTTACTCCTCACACTTCAGATAGAGCCCTAATATCCAGAGTATACAAAGAACTCAAAAAATTAGACAATAAGATAACAAATAACCCAATCAACAAATGGGCCAAGGACCTGAACAGACACTTCTCAGAGGAGGACATACAATCAATCAACAAGTACATGAAAAAATGCTCACCATCTCTAGCAGTCAGAGAAATGCAAATCAAAACCACCCTAAGATACCATCTCACTCCAGTAAGATTGGCAGCCATTATGAAGTCAAACAACAACAAGTGCTGGCGAGGATGTGGGGAAAAGGGTACACTTGTACATTGCTGGTGGGACTGCAAATTGGTGCAGCCAATTTGGAAAGCAGTATGGAGATTTCTTGGAAAGCTGGGAATGGAACCACCATTTGACCCAGCTATTCCCCTTCTCGGTCTATTCCCTAAAGACCTAAAAAGAGCATGCTACAGGGACACTGCTACATCGATGTTCATAGCAGCACAATTCACAATAGCAAGACTGTGGAACCAACCTAGATGCCCTTCAATAGACGAATGGATTAAAAAAAATGTGGCATTTATACACAATGGAGTATTACTCTGCATTAAAAAATGACAAAATCATAGAATTTGCAGGGAAATGGATGGCATTAGAGCAGATTATGCTAAGTGAAGCTAGCCAATCCCTAAAAAACAAATGCCAAATGTCTTCTTTGATATAAGGAGAGTAACTAAGAACAGAGTAGGGACGAAGAGCATGAGAAGAAGATTAACATTAAACAGGGATAAGAGGTGGGAGGGAAAGGGAGAGAGAAGGGAAATTGCATGGAAATGGAAGGAGACCCTCAGGGTTATACAAAATTACATACAAGAGGAAGTGAGGGGAAAGGGAAAAAAAATACAAGGGGGAGAAATGAATGACAGTAGAGGGGGTAGAGAGAGAAGAGGGGAGGGGAGGGGAGGGGAGGGGGGATAGTAGAGGATAGGAAAGGCAGCAGAATACAACAGACACAAGTATGGCAATATGTAAATCAATGGATGTGTAACTGATGTGATTCTGCAATCTGTATACGGGGTAAAAATGGGAGTTCATAACCCACTTGAATCAAAGTGTGAAATATGATATATCAAGAAACATGTAATGTTTTGAACAACCAACAATAAAAATTTTTAAAAAAAGAAAACAAATATGAACAATTTAAAAAAAGAACTATGTAATGTTTTTGAACAACCAACAATAAAAATAAAAGAAAAAAAATTATCCTAAGGAAAAAAAATTGTCTATTTTTAGCTATTCAACAGATTAAAAGCAAAATTACCATGTTATATTAAGTCCTGGAGTTCAAGCCTAAATGTTTACGTGAAAAAATTATTGTAGTAAACTGTTTTTTAGAGTGTTACAGTTATACACAGCATATGGGTTCATTTTGACAAAATCATACATGCATGGAATTTGATTTCAATCACCATGCCCCGCCTTTTTCTCTTCTCTCCTCCCTCTCCCTATTCTCCTTCCTCTACTGATCTTTCTTTCCCTTATTTAGTTATTTTTGATTGGTAATTTCTACATATACATAAAGGTGAAATTCCCTGTGGTATATTTATATATGCATAAAAATAATGAATGCTTCACAAATTTGCATGTCATTCTTACACAGGGGCCTGCTAATCTTCTCTGTATCTTTTCAATTTTGGTATATGTGCTGGTGAAGCACACACTGTAGTAAATTTTTAATATGGCAAAGCAACTTTACACTCTGTTTTAGCCAAATGAAATATAATATGAAATAATGCTAAGTGAAGTTAGGCAATCCCAAAAAACCAAATGCCGAATATTCTCTTTGATATAAGGAGGCTGATTCTTAGTGGAATAGGGAGCAGAAGCAAGGGAGGAATAGACGAACTCTAGATAGGGCAGAGGGGTTGGAGGGGAAGGGAGTGGGCAGGGGTTATTAATGATGTTGGAATGTGATGGACATCATTATCCAAAGTACAGGTATGAAGACATAAATTGATGTGAATATACTATGTATACAACCAGAGATATGCAAAATTGAGCTCTATATGTGTAATAAGAGTTGTAATACATTCTGCTGTCATATATAAATTTAAAAACTTTTTTTAAAAAAGAAATATAATCTGAAATTATATTAGAAAATTTCCCTTATCTTCAAACTCTTTGGTGTAACAGAGTATTACATGCAGTTGGGTGGATTTCACTAGTTAATGCACACTCTTTCCCTCCTCCCCCCAAATGTATGTATACTGAGAAATTTGCCTTTGAGAAATTATTCTATTTGCTACCACTTAATGAATCTCAAAATTTTGAGTAAATCTACCTCAGTCTAATCATTTTCTTAAGACCTTTATAACTAATTTAAAACCCTTAATTCCTATTTCTGGGTGCTTGGGAGCCTGATGGCTATCATAAAGTAAAAATTTATTATTCTAAGTATTCACTAGCTAAGTAAACACAGTTCTTGTTTAGCTAGCACATACTGTTCTTCAAATCTCTTCTGCTTTTGCAGTTTCCTGGCATCCTTAAAATACTTTGAGAATGTGGCCATGATCCATGAATTAAGTCAGTATCTAAGTGAATGTGTTGATATTTTACTGACCAAAGTGGAAATACAGCATATATATGGGTATTCTTATTTGTTTTTATTTATTGTCTTATTTTTATTTTTATGTGGTGTCTGGGATCAAACCCAATGCCTCACGCATGCTAGGCAAGCACTCTACCACTGAGCCACAACCCCAGCCCCAATCTGGGTATTCTTTTTTTTTTAATTTATTTTTTAGTTGTAGGTGGACACAATACTTTTACTTTATTTTTATGTAGTGCTGAGGATTGAACCCAGTGCCTCATGCATGCGAGACAGGCAATCAACCTCTGAGCCACAACCCCAACCCCAAAGCTATCTTTGTAACATCTTTTTTCTTCATTAATTACACTTCAATTAAATTTGCATCTTGAAACAAATTTATTTTGTATAATTGAACGTGTTGAGCATCTATATTAACAGATTTGATGGCCTAATATTATGAAAATAATGTCATTCCCCTTAGATTACTGTTCCAAAGGAAGAAAATTATGTAGAATGATACATTAAAGGTAAACATAGCAATACAGTAGATTTGAATCCCTAGATGATTTATATTACTCCATTTCTGTGTCACGTGTTTAGAAATGTTTTCATTTACTATGATCTTTGGTCACTTCAATTTGAAAACCTATTTTTCTTTAAGGCTTTCATTTATTTAATTTTTTTATACAATGTTTTCCTTTTTCTGCATTTTTATTGGTGCATTAGAATTGTACATAATCATGGGATTTGTTGTTTCATATTTGTACATGTTCATAATGTAACAATATGATTTGTCCAGTATCACTCCCCAGTATTTCCTCTTTTCCTCTGGGTACAGTGTTTTCTGAAAATATGCAATTACTGTATTTTTTTCACTTGAATACAATATTTGTAGGTAACTGTAGCTACTTCATAATTCTTGGGTAATTCCAGGACAGTTATATCAATGTTTACTGAAGGAACATCAAAATATTAATGCTATATTATAAAATAAAGACAAAGCAAGTTTTACCTATTTTACCTTTTTGAGACTAAGCTATGAAATCTTGTAACTAGTCTCTTAAATATTAACAATAAAAATTGGCATTTAGTTATAGTGAACATAGTGGTGTTCTATGTCTCTTAAGATTATATGGGTAGGACATGCCAAAGGTGATTGTTATCACTCTGGAGGTTATTAGAGAAAATCATAAAAGAACAACCTTTTAAGAAGGATTTGAGTCCTCTCCCTGACGTTTTCTTTTTCTTGGAGCCTTATTAGCAACTCTGGATATTTTTTTAAAACTAGTTACGTCATAAATGGATTCAAACTTATTTAATTTGCATTATGTTTCTATGTGAGAAATGTCATGGAAACACCCTGCATGCAGTCTGGTTGCAATAGATTCAGGCTTGTCAAGGGTAGTCTGGAGTCTATATATGGTGAGGACTACATCCCAGAGCCTTTAGCCTGGATTCCTACTCTTAAATGAAAGGGGTGCAATCCTTTGGAGGAAAAAAAAAAAAAAAACTTTTCAATTGGAAATTTTGTGGTTTTCTCATTAAAATTTTCCCAAAACACCAACTTTCTCTTCCATCTTGATCTGTCAGGTCAGTGTATTGGAAGTTATTTTTTTTTTTTCTCTAAATAAAATTATTACGGGTTGTCTCAAGAGCACAACCAGCTGAAGGTTTCTTCATTGCCAGGACCAGAAAGGAGAGAACGTGGGCTCTACAAGAGGAGACACATACTCAACTGTTTGAATAATCATAAATTAAAGGCATTATTTGCCCAGTAAATTTCTCATTTAATATTTTTCAAAGTTCTGGTTTAAATGGTTTATTAAAGTTACATGTGAGGATTTTATTTCAAAAGGTATTGTAGTTTGTATACTTAAGAGTAAGAGGGAAGCCAGGAGCAGTAGTGTGGCACACATCTGTAATCCCAGCAATTTAGGAGGCTGAGACAGGAGGATTGCAAGTTCAAGACCAGCCTCAGCAACTTTGTGAGACCCTAAGCACGGTTCTCAAAATAAAAAACGATGGAGAGGTGACCCAGTGGAAAACACCCCTGGGTTAAATCTCCAGTATCCCTCCTCCCAAAAAAAGAAAAAAAGAAACCCAACATTTTTTTAACTTTTAGTATTTAACTTCTCATTTTAACTTAAGAGATGTTTCTAATCAAAAAAGCTATACTATTTTTAAATACCACAAATGGGGGTTAAACTGATGTTAAAACAGTTTGCAATTAAAAAGAGAATCAGCTTAATTTCATTTAATCATCTCAAGTGCATTCTGCATCCTTTAAAATTAAGTTTGAGAATTTAAGAGAATGGTGTTTTCATTAAGTTTTGCATATCTTTTGTTATGCCATGTCAATTCTCTTTTTCTTATGATTAAATGAAAGTTAGGATAAAATGATTATTTAGTTTATTTACATTCACTTGTAGCAATTACATGAGAATTTGAATGTTTGGGGGTATGGGTTTGTTCATTCCTGTGAATGATGTACAGTGGGGTGATATTTTCTATTGAGTTACCCAAACTCACCATTTGGTCCTATTTAATCTTTGAGGGTTTCAATAAAAATTGTTTACTTAAAAAAAATCTAGGAGATATCACCTCACACCTATCAGGATGGCCATTACCAAAATGAAATACAAGTGTTGATAAGTATGTGGAAAAATTGAACCCCTGCACACTGCTAGTGGTACAGCCACTATGGAACAATATGGACGTTTCTCAAAAAAAAAAAAAATTAGAATTACCATAAGATCAGACATTTCCACTTCAGAGCATTTATCCAAAAGAATTAAAATCAGGATTTCAAAGAGATACCAGCACTCCTATATTTCCTGTAGCAAAAGTCACAATAGCCAAGATGAAGAAACAAGTGAAACATCCATCTACCAATGAATAAAGAAAAATGTGATCACACACACACACTCACACACACACACACACACAGTGAAATACTATTCAGCCTTTAAAAAAAAAAAAGAAAGAAAATTCTACCAGGTGCAATTACACATGCCTGTAATCCCTGTGGCTTGGGAAGCTGAGGCAGGAGGATCACAATTTCAAAGCCAGCCTCAGCAACTTAGCAAGACCCTGTCTCAAAATTAAAAAAAAAAAAAATATTTGTTTAAAAAATGGGCTGGGTATAGAACTCAGTGGTTGAGCAGTCCTGGGTCAATGCCCAGCACTAAAACTAAAAAAATACACAAAAAGAAGGAAATTCTGCAATATGTGACAATATGGATGAAACCTGAGGATATTAACCAAGTGAAATAATCAGTCACAGAAAGTCAAATATTTCACAGTCCACTCACAGTCCAAGGAATCAAAAATAGTCAGATCCATGGAATCAAAGAGTGGCATGGAGGTTGCCAAGGACTAGGAGGAATACTAATCAGTGGAAAGAAAGCCAGATGAGTAAATTCTAGAGATCTGCTGTATAACCCTGTATCTATAGTCAACATGGAGTATTGTACACTTAAAATTTTGTTGAGGGTAAATCCCGTATTAAGTGTTCTAATGACAATCTGTTTTTATTTTATTTATTTATTTATTTATTTATTTATTTTGCCATACTGAGATGGAATCCAGGGCCTCGCTCATGGTAGGGAAGCACTCTACCACTGAGCTACATCCCCAGCTCCACATGAAAGTTCTTAATGTTTATATAGTCAAACTTAGCAATCTGATGGGAGAATATATATATATTTTTTTTAAAGAATAGATGAGTATTCCTCAAACCCCCCAAAAATGTGAGTCCTTAGAATTAAAAGGATACCCTAGCTAGGCTTGATGGTTCATGCCTGTAATCCCAGCAACTCAGGAGGCTCAGGCAAAAAAGAGCCAAATTTCGAGGCCAATCTCAGCAAATGAGCAAGACCCTGTCTCAAAACAAAAAATAAAAGGGGCCGGGAACATGGCTCAGTGGTTAAGTGCCCTGGGTCAAATCCCAGCACCTTCCCCCCAAAAAGGATATGCTGAGTGCTAAATAGGATGAATATAATAAATGCTCATTTGGACACATTGTACTGAAATTTCAAAAAATAATGGAGAATTTTAGGTGTTTGGGGGGCAGGGATTGTGGGAAGATGGATTTGTTGTTTGTGCTTGCTTTTGCAGTGAGAAGGTAAGAGAGAGGAAGCTGGGAGAAACTGTCAAGGAAGTGGTGGGGGGGGGGGGTCTTGAGCAGTCATTCACAGCTACTTCAGGATCCTTGAGACTTTCCTGCAAATGGAATTCTGGAGACCTATTAGAGAGCTAGGATGGAAGGATTTTTTGTTATTGTTGTGTTCTTTTACTCTAACACAATAACTAGCAATTTAGAGTTTACAACTCAGTTCTGTCTTAGTCCATTTTGTGCTTTTATATCAAAATTCCCGAGACTCGGTAATTTTAATGAATTTATATAGAAATTTATTTGGCTCGAGGTTCTGAAGGCTTAGCAGTCAGAGATCAAGGCACTGATCTGGCGAGAGCCTTCTTTCTGTGTCATAATGCCGTGGAAGGCATCACGTGGTGACAGCATGGAGTGGTGAACAGGGGTATCAGGAACACTATCCCTCCATAACGATCCCACTCCCAAAGTAACGGCATTAATCCATTTATGAGGGCAGACCCCTTGTGACCTGATCATCTCTTCAAGGTCCACCTCTCAACACTGTTGTATTAGTGACTAAGTTTTGAACACATGACCTTGGGGAATGCATAAGCCAACACAGTCATTCACATAGTAGGATGAACTATCTGAAACTGCTTTATTTTTATTTATATTTATTTATTTGCTGAACTGGTTATTCAACCCAGAGTCTTGCACATGCTGGGGAAGTGCACTACCATTGAGCTAAACCCCTAAACCTCATTTTTCCCATATTTTCCTTATTGGTGCATTATAATAGTACATAAGGGTAGGATTCATTGTTACATGCTCCTACATGAGTACTCTATAACAATATAATTTGACCAGTATCATTCCCCAGTATTTCCCTTTTCCCATTCTCCTCCTTCCCCAGTCCCTCTCCTCTATTCTGCTGATTTCTCTTCAGTTTTCAAAAGATTCCTCACCACCATCACCACCATTATTTTCCTTTTTCCTCTCCAGCTTCCACATATAAGAGAAAACACAGAGACATGCTTTCTGGTTTGACTTATTTCTCTTAGTATAATGTTCTCAAGTTCCATTCATTTTACTGAAAATGACAATTTCATTCTTTTTATGACTGAATAAAACATCTATATATGTATATATATGCGTGTTTGTGTATCACTTTTTCTTTATCCATTCACCGATTGATGGCACCATAGTTTGACTATTATGAAGTGTGCTGCTATAAATATGAGTATGCATGTATCACCGTAATACAGTGACTCTAATTTTTAGGATAAATACCAAGGAGTAGTATAGCTGGGTCATGTGTTGGTTCCATTCCTAGCCTTTTGAGGAACCTCCTTACTGATTTCCATGGGGGTTGTACTAATTTACAATCCCACCAACAATGTAAAATTGTTCTTTTATTTCCATATCCTCTCCAGCATTTATTTTTGTGTATTTTTGTAGCATTAAAAAAAAATAGCTAAATGTTGGCCATGTCCTAGAGTTCTACCCAATGGGTAATTTCAGTACATATTCTTAGCGACATGAAATACACATTATTATTATCAATTCATTGTAAAGAGGAACAAGTAGTGGGATAGTGAACCTAAGTCTGTCAATGGGGGCCATACAACTGCAAATGGCAGAAGCCAGGCGGCGAAACTTCATCTCCTGGCTTGATTCTTTGGGAAGCACCACCTCTGTCTGAAACCCAGAAAAACACATCCTCTTTTCCTCAGGAAGACAGGGCCTTTCATGGAGGAAGTTTGATTTCTAGAAAGATTGGCTCAAGATAATCAGAGGGGTCAGGGTGCTGTGGGTGCACACCCTTTATCCCAGCAGCTGGGGAGGCTGAGGCAGGAGCATCATGAGATCAAAGCCAGCCTCAGCAATTTAGTGGGGCACTGAACAACTCAAGTGAGGCCCTGTCTCTCAATAAAATACGAAGTAGGGCTGGAGTTGTGGCTCAGTGGTTGAGTGCCCCAGAGTTCAGTCCCTCGTACCTGCCCCACCCCCCAAAAAAAGATAATCAGAAGGAAGAAATGGCTTTGACTAAGAGAACTTCACCTTGACATTCAGACAGACAACATGCTTAAGGTGTAACACCTGAACTGGAGAAAAGTGTGTCAGGATAAGCAGACTACAAAACTGAGATCCTCAGGTGTGTGAGGAAGAGAAAGAGCTATTGTGCGTGTTCCAGCTCTGGGCCCTGTGCTCAGAGCCTTAAGCAACCAGGGTACTGTTTTCTCTACACCATCAGTGCACAGAGAGGGGAGCCTCCTGGGCCTGCATGACAATTCCAGCAGGCCTCAAAATTTTCTGCTCAAGCTTAGAAGAGTCTGTAAACGCTGTTAGTTAAAAATTCAGTTTCACTTTAGAAGTTAGAATGTTAATGCAAAGTATTCATTTACTTTTACCTGAAAATCTTTTCTCTTCCCCCAGTTTGAGGTTAACCAGCTAGAAACCTCCAGTGGGTAACATGGAGAGGGGTTGGCATCTTCTCTCTTTTCCTACCCTACCTGCCCCAGCCAGCTACCACAGCTGAGACTCTGGCCACTCTGGGGAAGTGAGTTGGGGAAGAGGTAGCAACAGCTATAAGCTGGGTTTGGGGCTTTCTAGCTGGGCAGATATTGAATTCTGCCTCTTTTTCATGGAGTTGCTTTCATGCCTCCTCCACAGGTTCCTGACTCAGCTTTCTCCCAGAGTTCTCTGCAACCATGGATGGATCTCAAGTGCAGTGAGATAGTCACCTGAGACTTCGTACAGCCCTGAGCATTCGTCTCCCACGTCTTCCCACTGGAGTTCTTCTGCACAGGAGTCTGCTATGGTTTGATATGTCCCCCAAAAACTCATGTGTTGGAAACTTAATCCCCAATTCATATGTTAATGGTATTTGGAGGAGGTAGAAACTTTAGTAGGTGATTAGGATTAGGTGAAGTCTTGAGGTTAGGCCCCCACGATGACATTAGTATTTAAATAAGAGGAAGAAAGGACCTGAGCCAGCAACTTGCTTTGCATCTGTGATGTCCTTTATCATGTCTTGATAGCAAGAAGGCCCTCACCAGATGCTGAGCAAATATTGGTGCCATGATCTTGGACCTCCTAGTCTCCAGAATATAAACAAAATAAACTCTGTTCTTTATAAATTACCCAGTTCTGAGTATTTTGCTATAGTAACAGAAACATGGACTAAAAGTCCTTGCAGGCCCTCTCTATTGTGGGGCCTACAATTGTCCAGAGGAAACTCTTACGCTTCCCTTATCCTGAAAAACTCTGGGAATGCAGGCTGGTCCCAATAAGGTGGCAGAAGTCCTACCACAGCAACTAATAAGCTCTCCTTTTACCTTCCAGTTTTCCCAAGTGGTACCAGACCCAAGGCACCACCCCCCAGCTGTGGGTCACACATTAGACTCTTGGAGAAACCGGCCCACGGACACTCACCCCCACCAAGTTGGAGGTGAGGGAGCAGGGGCCAGTCCTGACCCCAAGATAAAACTCACAATAACGCTTTCTTCAAGGACATCTTCCTTACAAAATCCTCTCCTCTCCTTTCTACTTTTTCAGAGTCTCAGAATGAGCAATAGGTTTCAAAAGTCTTGGAACAGATTCTTGGCATTTCTTTAGGAAATCATAAGGCAAGTTGGCATCTCGCTTTGAATTTTCAGATCCATGACACATATTGGCACTTGGTGGAAATTTTAGTTTTAAGGTCCTGTTATACTTATTTGCATTGACATTTTCCATCTTCCTGAGCAGAGATTTTTTTTTTTCATTTTAAAGATAGCGAAACTGATCTAAGAGAAATAAGGCCAGTGTCAACCAATCAGAGATGGATCAGGTCTTCAACCAGGTCTGCTTGGCTTCTTCTGGGAGGTGCATGCACACTGGGCCAGACCCCAAGTGAAGACTCTGGGGACATGTAAGGAAGTATTTCCTTCATTTAGGGACTTCCACAAAAGAATCTGTGCTACTTTAGACCTGATTTACATCTGTGGCCACATTCTGCCCACATCTTCATAGAACACATTCCTGTGGAGATTGGACCTAGTTTCGGAGAAAGGACTGGGAGAATTGGGGTTGTGAGAGACACTGAAAATTCTACTGACCTGGCAGCAGCCCTAGCTTTTCAGACTTTCAACTTGAAGAAGTGAGCCAGGTAGACATATTCACCTGGTCTGTCATCCAAGCCAGACACGTTAGAACGTGGCTCAGCTCAGCCAAGACCATCGCTCCTGGAATACAGGGATTGCTGTGCTGGGACCCCAGCCAGGCCTTTGGCTTGCTGTTTTCTCATGTGTTTGGTCCAACACATGAGGAAAGGTTCAGGCTCAGGGCTGGGCTCCATGAATTCCTATGGCTCCTGGGATTGTACTCCTTCAAACGACTTTCCAACTTATCCTCAGGCTGACCCAAATGTGTTGAGTCAGAACAAACTCATTTCCATCTCTCCTTCATGCTCTGTCAAGGATTCAATGGCTGGTCTTGTACACCCACCAAATACAAAGGGACTCCTCACACCCCACACCATTTCCCCAACTCACCTGCTGAGCCTTCCCCTCAGGGATGCCAGGAGACCCTGCCCCAAATTCCAGTGAGAGCTATGAGGCCAGAATGTGGTTTTGGCCTTTCCTCAGTGAAGAAGAGAAACACACATGCACACTCGAACTCATACACCATCACACATTTCTTTAATCTAAGAAGATCTACCTTGCAACAAAAACACAAACACAATTTTAAGTATTGTTATGTTTTGGGTTTTGTTTTTACGTGCAATTGGCTTGTAATAGGTACATTGTCATGCGACTAGGGATTGAGCTAAATTCATACTTAGATCTGAAATATTTTTCCAAGTAAGCAATCTGCAGAGATGCACCTCTGCCCCCACTGCAAAGATCATCTTTCAGCATGTTGTGCAGGATGGCCTGGCTTCCTCCCAACACAGCACCTCAAACCTCTGTACTCCAGATGAGAGGCTCTGCAGGACTCACACAACAAAAGACCACAGGGAGGCTTCTCAGGACAAGGGAGAGGGTCAAACAGCCCTCATCTATGCACTGGGAACAATTCTAGTTGTCATCCAAATTACAGGGTTTGAACTCCACTGGGTTTGTTTGTTTTGACTCTTATCCTTTCCATCAGAAGGAAGCACTCACCCTGTTATGTATGTAGGCTTGTATATCTATGCTTAGGAGCAGTTCTGGAAGGAAACACAGCAAAACGTTAAGAGTAGTTGTGGCAAGGGCTTGGAATTTAAATATTTCATTTTCTTTATTTCTTTTTTCTTTTTTTTTTTCTTTTTTTGTGGTGCTGGGGATTGAACCCAGGGCTATGTGCATGCAAGGCAAGTACTCTACCAACTGAGCTTTTCCCCCAGCCCGCTCATTTTCTTTTATTGTTACCTGTGCTTTTTATGATAAAGATGCTGTTTCTCTACCTCATCAAAGAAATCAAAGCCATTGGCCTGGACTGCCACAAATTCCTGCTGCCTTCTCCCTTCCCTCTCCTAGCCCACACCATCTTTGTGCCCATATCTGTCCTTGTCTCCCAAATCAGAGACCAAGGCAATCTGTGTTCCTACTGCCTCTTGCTGTGTTCTTACTATAACTAACATGTAAAGCTGAATTTTTTTAAAAAGCTCAAAAATGATGATAATTATTATTTCACTTTGCAGTAACTCGGTTTCCTCATCTCTAAAATGAGGTCATCATAGAACTTACTTTTAGGATCATTGTAAGGATAAAATGAGTTAAATTTATGTTAAATACATAACAGTGTACCTGGTCAATAGCAGGCACTTTATAAATGCTTGCTAGTATCAGTATTAGTAGCACTCATTATTAATCCTGGTATTTATATTAGCACATTTTTCATTTCCTCAAAACCTTGATTCATCAATTATCTCCTCCTCCCACACTTTAGTCTTTTCCCAGATTCCCTCTCTCAGTTTATTAAGTCAACTCTGCACCCCTAGATTCGTTCATGATCTCATCACCTGTCTCTCTACACTGTACAAATCCAGGCATCTGAAAAAGTAGGTTTCAAGACATTCTGGCCCATTGGCTCACAGCTCACTGTTGCTCACGATGCAGAGTAATCGTTTCCCTCTCACCTCTCCAAAGAAACTTCTAGCAAAGACCACAAATGACCTTCTCTTGCCAACTTCAAAGGACACATTTCAGTTTTTATGTTTCTGAACCTTTCTGTTTTATGTAACCTAATGACTCCCTTTCTTTCTTTTTTTATTTGTTATTTGTTCTTTTTAGTTATACATGAGAGTGTATTTTGACACACCGTACATACATGTAGTATAACTTCCCATTCTTGTGGTTTTACATGGTGTGGAGTCTCACTGGTCGTGCATTCATATATGAACACGGGAAAGTTATGTCTGATCCATTCTACTGTCTTTCCCATTCCCATCCCTCCTCTATTCCCCACAACTTCCCCCTGTCTAATCCGGTGAACCTCCACACCTCCCTCCCCTCCTGATTTCCTCTCTTTCTTAGAACTTTCTTTCCTTGCCTCTCCTGTTCTTCTCTTACTTCTCTCGACTCCTGTCAGCAGCCTCCTTACCTGGGCTCTTTCCTCTGCTCAGTTTCTAAATATTAGTGCTCCCCAAGGGCCCACCTGCAGCTCTAGCCCTGGCCCCTTGCCTAAGCTCCAGACCCACATGTCCAGCACAAGCTGTGTGTTTACACCTGGAGACACAGACTAAGATCAGTCTGATTATCCTCCTTGACCCAGGTGGTCACTCCACCATCACTTTCCCCCAAGTAAGAGGCTCAGGAAACAATCTGGACATCTCCCTCTAATCATGCCTTACTTCCAGCTGAGCTAATTTCTCTACTTTTTCTCAAACCCACCTACTTCTTTCCCTGTCAGTGCCAGTCCACGTCAGTGAAGCAGTCAAAGCATTTTCTCAAACTCTCTACCCATCCTCCTTTCCTTCCCCCTTTCGCTTTCTTTTTCTCTTTGAGTTTAATCAGTCAACAGACACAAGTTGACCCTCTACAGTATGCCAGCCCTAGGAGTATAAAGAGGGGGAAAGAAAGATAATGCCCTAAAATCAGGGAGCTCACAATGTTGTCACAGAGGGATAAAACTCCAGCTCCGTGCAATATGCTCATACGAGGAGTTCAAAAGCCAGTTTCTCTGAACTAACAGTTACATAAGTGTGGATTAGTATTATTTTGCTATCATATTTCAAACAAAGAAGTAAAGACACTGTCAAGCAAGCATTCAAATCCCAGCTCTGTGAAATGGAATTCTTACATTTATCTCTCTCCTGTATGTTTATACTGTATTTAAAATATATACATATTTATATACATATATATCACACATAATGTACACATGCATGTATGTAACTATGTGTCTGTTACATGTCTTCAAACTTCAGGCAAAATGTACCATACTTCATGCCATTTTTTTATTTTTATTTTTTAATTTTGTGTTACTCTTTTTTTAATAACTTTATTTTATTTATTTATTTATTTATTTTTATATGGTGCTGAGGATCAAACCCAGGGCCTTGCACGTGCGAGGCAAGCGCTCTACCGCTGAGCCATAACCCCAGCCCCACTCCATGCCAGTTTTACAGAGTGATTTTTTTTTTTTGCTCCACATTAGTTTTTTGAAATTTATCCAGATAGCATTTTCGCTGCTCTGTAGTATTCTACATAAACACTCTGCAGTATTTATTCATTCTCCTGTTGATGGACACATGGATGATTTCCAGCTTTTCCCCAATATGAGCAATGTTATAATGAATTCTAGAAGTCAGTTGCAGAACTGCAAGACCTGCACATCTGAAGGCTTTTAGACATTGCCAAATTGCCCTTCAAGATGACTGTACTGATTTACACGGCCCCCCAGCAGCCTATGAGAGCTTCTGTTTATTCTTTTTATCTACTCTACATCTAAACACTTGATAGTAGCCCTTCTTAATTGCTGCTAGTCTGAGGGATGTGAGATGGTATCTTAGTTAGAATTTTCACTTCCTGAATTATTAACAGAGTTGCCATTTGGATTTCCTTTTCTCTGAATTGATTTACTCTTTATGTATTTTTCTGTTGCATTATTTATTGCTTTCCTATTTTATTTACAGGATCTCTTTACAAATCATAGATACTAACTTTTGTCAGTTCTCTGAGTGGCAAATTTCTTGCCCTAGTCTGAGTCTTCAGTTTTTTGTTTTTTGTTTTTTTAACATGTCTTTTTGAATGGAAATTGTCCAATTAAAGCAGGTAAAATGTTACTCATTCCCTTTATGATTTATTTTTGCATCCTTTTTAAGAAATCATTATCTGTCCAAATGTCATACAGATTTGTCTAATGTCTTCTAAAAGTTTCAAAGATTGATTCTTAGATTATTTATTTTGGGATATGGAAGTAGGAACCTAATTTTATGTTTTTCCATGTGGATAACCAATTTTCCAAGCATCATTTATTTTTAAAAGTAATTTTTTCTCCCACTGATTTGAAATCCCAGCTGTTTGTATATCTTTTCCATATGTGCGTGGGTCTCTTCCTGGGCTCTCTGTTCTGCATCACCACCCCACTCTCTAATTACTATTCCTTTATAATACCACTAAGTCTTGTTATTTTGTAGATTAAGTCTTCCTTCCACCCTACTGCCTTGTGTTCTTTTCCAAAATTATCCAGCTCTTCATCTTCCATGTGAATTTTAAGATTAGCTCATCAAGTTCCTCCCCCATCCCCCCTTAAAAAAAAAAACTTCCCTGGAATTTTTATTTCAATTTAATTAAATTTATGTATTATATGGGAAAATTGACATATTTGGGATATCAGCTTTTCTGATCCACAAACACATATGTCTCTTCATTTATTTTCAGTTCTTTTCATTCTTTCCACAATGCTTTGTAATTTCATCCATTAAAAATTCAGATCTTCTGTTAGATTAATCACTGGGACCAGACATGGTGGTGCACGCCTATAATACCAGCTGCTAGGGAGGCTTCAGCAGGAGGATGACGAGTTCAAAGCCAGACTCAACAAAAGCGAGCTGCTAAGCAACTCATGGAGACTCTGCCTCTAAATAAAATACAAAATAGGGCTGGGGGTGTGGTTCAGTCAAGTGCCCCTGAGTTCAATCCCTGGTACCAACACCCCCCCAAAAAAAGATGAATCACTGAGTAACTCATATTTTGTCATATCATTATGAATGGGATATTTGTTTCTTTCTTTATTTCGTTTTCTAATTGTTCATCATTGATGAGAAGAAAGAGTAGGGATTTTTCTGTTGACCTCGTGTCCAGAAATATTGCTGAATTCATTGAATATATCTAGTATTTCATTTATAAATTCTTTGGAATTGTATAGAAAATGATAGTCTGCCAAAATAACACTTCCTTTCCAATACTTATGCCTCTTTTTCCCCCTTATATTACTGCATAGGTTAGTTTCTCCAAAGTGGAAAAGAAATTAAGAGAACAGGTAGCCTTGTCTTATTCCTGAGTTTAAAAGAAAGCTTCTAGGGGCTGGGGTTGTGGCTCAGCAGTAGAGTGCTCACCTAGCATGTGCAAGGCCCTGGGTTCGATCCTCAGCACCACATAAAAATAAATAAATAAGATAAAGTTATTGTGTCCAACTACAACTAAAAATATTTTTTTTAAAAAAAGAATGCTCTCTCTTCCTGCGGACCCTTAAGGTCAGAGGAGCTGTCACAGCGACCCCAAAGGAAAAGAGAAATTGGGACAATTATCAGGTCATTAGGATGCTGCCCTAGTGAAGGAGAGCTGCATGATCTGCTTGCAGAGGTAGAAGAAGAAGAACCCACTGGATATATTCGATATGAAAAATTTCTTCCAGTGATGACCAAAGTACTTCTAGAAAGAAGATATAGACCAATTCCAGAAGATGTCCTTCTTCGAGCTTTTGAGGTTTTAGATTCTGCTAAACATGGGTTTCTTACTAAGGAAGAACTCATCAAATATATGACTGAAGAAGGGACTCACCAACAGGCTGGCCTCAAACTTGCAATTGTCTTGCCTCAGACTTCTGAGTAGCTGGGATCATAGGTGTGCCCTGCTCACCTGGATGATCATAATAATGTTAAATTAAACATGTCCAGACTTATGGAATGACATACTACTAATTACTTAAAAGCTAATCTTAAAACAGTTTAACATTAAAATAGATTATTGTTAATTTTCTATAATAAATATGTTACCTGTTAATTAACTAAACTGAGAAAATTAATAATAACTATAATGAGCCAAGGTTTGGCATATAAAGATCTTGAGAGAGGGCAGAATGACCACAAATTGAAAATGAGTATCAGTGTGATGAAGGCTTCTTTTTAAAGAACAATAAACGAGAGCCGCCCCCTCCCCCTGCGCCGGCAAGGTAGAGGGAACTGTGACCACCCACAGAGCAGGCCCAGCGGCCTGCTGAGGGGCAGAGCCGCCCCCCACCCCCCGCGCCTGCCAGGTAGGCTGAACTGTGACCACCGACAGAAAAGGCCCAGTGGCCCGCGGAGGGGCAGAGCTTCCAATCACTCCTGCAAGGTAGGCGGGCCAGCGACCCACCGGCAGAAGAGGAGCAGCGGCCTTCTGAGAGGCAAAGCCGCCCCCTCCCCCCGTGCCTGCAAGGTAGACGGAACTGTGACGACCATCATAACAGGCCAGACCTGCAACCAACAGACAGAACAGGCCCAGTGGCCTGAGGAAGGGTAGAGCCGCCCCCCCCCCCCGCGCCTTCAAGGTAGGCGGACCTGCGACCCACTGGCAGAACAGCCCCAGAGGCCTGCAGAGGGGCAGTGCCGCTGCCTGCGCCTGCAAAGTAGGCAGAACTGCGACCACCGACAGAACAAGCCTAGCGACCCGCAGAGGGACAGAGCTGCCGCCCGCGCCTGCAAGGTAGGCGGACCTGCTACCGACCGGCAGAGCAGGCCCAGCGGCCTGCCGGCGTGGTAGGCACATTGCCCCAATTGGAGGAGGGGCAGAGCCGCCGCCCGCGCCTGCGAGGGAGACTTTGCAACTATACAAGACCAATATAAATATATAGGGGGAAAATTCAATAGCACAACAGTTTCACCAAGTAGAAAGGAACACGAACAGTATGAAGAGACAAGGAAAGAAAGGACCACAATCAATGCAGGTCAACTCAACGTTAGAAGAGGTAATAGCTGCAGCAGATGGAATGTCAGATAAAGAATTCAGGATATACATGCTTCAGATGATCTGGAGTCTCAAGGAAGACATCAGACAGCAAAATCAGACAATGAAAGATCACTTCAACAATGAATTACATAAACAAATCCAAGAAGCAAAAGATCAACTATACAGGGAGATAGAGGTTATAAGAAACAAACAGAAATCCTAGAAATGCAGGAAGCAATAAACCAACTTAAAAACTCAATTGAGAATACTACCAGCAGAGTAGAACACTTAGAAGATAGAACATCAGACAATGAAGATAAAGTATTTCAACTTGAAAAGAACATAGACAGCTCAGCAAGACTGTTAAGAAACCATGAGCAGAACATCCAAGAAATATGGGATAACATCAAGAGACCAAATTTAAGAGTCATTGGGATACAGGAAGGGACAGAGTTTCAAACCAAAGGAATGAGCAATCTATTCAATGAAATAATACGAGAAAACTTCCCAGACTTGAAGAATGAGACAGAATCCCAAACCTAGAAGCCTACAGGACGCCAAATGTGCAAAATCATAAGAGACCCACACCTAGACACATTATAATGAAGATGCCCAACATACAGAATAAGGAGAGAATTTTAAAAGCTACAAGAGAAAGGAAGCAGATCACATTTAGGGGTAAGCCAATCAGGATAACAGCTGATCTTTCAACACAGACTCTGAAAGCTAGAAGATCCTGGAATAACATATTTCAAACACTGAAAGAAAATGGGTTCCAACCAAGAATTGTGTTTCCAGCGAAATTAAGCTTCAGGATGGAAGATGAAATTAAAACCTTCCACAATAAACAAAAGTTAAAAGAATTTGCAGCTAGAAAACCATCTCTTCAAAACATCCTTGGCAAAACATTACAGGAAGAGGAAATGGAAAATAACAATGAAAACCAACAGTGGGAGGTAGGACAGTAAATGGGGGAAAAATAATCAAAGAGGAAAACAAACCATGTTTAGTAACATAAATAAACAAATATGGCTGGAAGAACAACCCATATCTCAATAATAACCCTAAATGTTAATGGCTTAAACTCACCAATCAAGAGACACAGGCTAGTAGAATGGATCACAAAACAAGACCCAACAATATGCTGCCTACAGGAGACGCATTTGATAGGAAAAGACATACATAGGCTGAAGGTGAAAGGTTGGGAAAAATCATATCACTCATATGGACTTCGGAAACAAGCAGGAGTGTCCATACTCATATCAAATAAAATAGATTTCAAGCCAAAGTTAATCAAAAGGGATAAAGAGGGACACTACATACTGCTTAAGGGAACCATACACCAACAAGACATAACAATCATAAATATATATGCCCCAAACAATGGTGCAGCTATGTTCATCAAACAAACTCTTCTCAAGTTCAAGAGTCTAATAGACCACCATACAATAATCATGGGAGACTTCAACACACCTCTCTCGCCACTGGACAGATCTTCCAAACAAAAGTTGAATAAGGAAACTATAGAACTCAATAACACAATTAATAACCTAGACTTAATTGACATATATAGAATATACCACCCAACATCAAGCAGTTACACTTTTTTCTCAGCAGCACATGGATCCTTCTCAAAAATAGATCATATATTATGTCACAGGGAAACTCTTAGACAATATAAAGGAGTAGAGATAATACCATGCATCCTATCTGATCATAATGGAATGGAACTGAAAATCAATGATAAAAGAAGGAAGGAAAAAGAATACATCACTTGGAGAATGAACAATAGGTTACTGAATGATCAATGGGTTATAGAAGACATCAAGGAGGAAATTAAAAAATTCTTAGAGATTAATGAAAACACAGACACAACATATCGGAATCTATGGGACACATTGAAAGCAGTTCTAAGAGGAAAATTCATTGCTTGGAGTTCATTCCTTAAAAAAAGAAAAAACCAACAAATAAATGATCTCATACTTCATCTCAAAATCCTAGAAAAAGAAGAGCAAAACAACAGCAAAAGAAGTAGAAGGCAAGAAATAATTAAAATCAGAGCTGAAATTAATGAAATCGAAACAAAAGAAACAATTGAAAAAATTGACAAAACTAAAAGTTGGTTCTTTGAAAAAATAAACAAAATCGACAGACCCTTAGCCATGCTAGTGAAGAGAAGAAGAGAGAGAACTCAAATTACTAGCATACGGGATGAAAAAGGCAATATCACAACAGACACTTCAGATATACAGAAGATAATCAAAAATTATTTTGAATCCTTATACTCCAATAAATTAGAAGATAGTGAAGGCATAGATAAATTTCTGAAGTCATATGATCTGCCCAGATTGAGTCAGGAGGATATAGACAACCTAAACAGACCAATATCAATTGAGGAAATAGAAGAAACCATCAAAAGACTACCAACTAAGAAAAGCCCAGGACCGGATGGGTATACAACAGAGTTTTACAAAACCTTTAAAGAGGAACTAATACCAATACTTTTCAAGCTACTTCAGGAAATAGAAAAAGAGGGAGAACTTCCAAATTCATTCTATGAGGCCAACATCACCCTGATACCTAAACCAGACAAAGACACTTCAAAGAAAGAAAACTACAGACCAATATCTCTAATGAACCTAGATGCAAAAATCCTCAATAAAATTCTGGCGAATCGGATACAAAAACATATCAAAAAAATTGTGCACCATGATCAAGTAGGATTCATCCCTGGGATGCAAGGCTGGTACAATATACGGAAATCAATAAATGTTATTTGCTAAGAGCCAAGTATATGATGCATGGCATTTTTAGTCTAAAGGTGACGCCAGCTAGCCATTGAGATGATATGATTATGTTAAGATTTGCATTCATATGGATATTGGACTCCTGCTGTTCACCTAGGCCGGCTCCGGGACTCCTGGAGAGTTCCCATTGGTTGGGGAAGTACAGTAGGAGGGAGTTCCGGGGGAGGAGCTCTCTCTGCGGGTCCGGGAGGAGGCTGCGTGGGTGGAAAAAATCTTCCCGGGCGGTACCGGACATTGGCGGCAGTTTCAAAAAATAAACTTTGTTCCTGCTTGAGTGGCTCGTGATTTTGTGCCCAGCCAGACTGCGGCAACTGGCGGCCCGCACGGGGAACGCCTGAAGCTTGGAGGTGAGTAAAATTGCTCGCCCCTGAGGGAAGGCAACAAAATGGGTGACCATTTCAAAAAACAATGTGTTCTCGTTTTGATTTATCTTGTTTTTGTTTCAAGCTGCCTATCCCTAGAATTTTCTCAGGCAAACTGGGAAAATTGGTTGGCTCAAGGTTTGAAGTTATTCGGCCCTGAGAAAGAGAAAATTGATACAACTATTCTTTGTTCGGTTTTTGTTTCATTCTGTTTCGGTTTTGTTTTATGCAATCTTATTGGGTTGCGTTACCTTTATAGTAGATTAGAAACTAGTAAAAAACAAACCGAAAGACTGTTAAGTAAATTGTTAGAGGTCCAGACTATGGTAGAAAACATGTTAGGTCAAGCGAAAGAGAAGGTCTCTCAAGCTAGTCAGACAGAGGAAGATTTGAAGAAAGAAAGCTTAGAGGAAAAACAACCATCAGGCGGGGAATTACAACAGGAGGCTGCTACTAACCCCGTTCTATCACCAGAGGGCGTAATTCAACCAACAGCTCCATCTACAGCTGAGCGGCCCTCAACTCCCGTAGTTGATGGACGGAATCCTGAGGCAGGACCCCAAAGATTAGCATGCCCTGTACTTGAGCAGGCAGGAGGGCAACGAATTCACCGTGCTTTAGATTTCAAAACAGTGAAGCAATTAAAGGAGGCTGTAACAACCTACGGGCCGCAAGCACCCTTCACTGTGAGCATGGTCGAATCCATTACCAACTTAGACATGACGCCAGCAGATTGGGCTAACATGTGTCGATCTGTGCTAAATGGAGGACAATATTTGTTATGGAAGGTTGCCAATGAGGAATTTTGCATGGAGACAGCTAGGCGAAATGCAACAGCCGGTTACCCTCAAAGAAATCTAGAGATGTTATTAGGAAAAGGACCTTATGAGGGTCAACGGCAACAAATTGAATATGATCCTGGCGTATACACACAAATTGCTGCAGACGCAGTTAGGGCATGGAAAACTTTACAGGGGCATGGAGATTTACAAGGACAATTATCTAAGGTAATACAAGGAGCTAATGAACCTTACGCTGAATTTGTAGATAGGCTTATTCAGACAGCATCTAGAGTATTTGGAGATACAGAACAGGCAATGCCATTTATAAAACAACTGGCTTATGACCAAGCAAATCGTTGCTGCAGAGAGGTCATCAGACCATGGAAACATGAAGATTTAAACACATATATTAAATTATGTAGAGACATTAATGAACAAGGGCAAGTCTTAGCAGCAGTACAACAGGCTTTAGATGCCAGGCCAAAAACATGCTATAATTGTGATCAAACAGGACATTTTAAAAGGAGTTGCCCCATAGGAGGAGGGTTTAACAAGGCTAGGTATCAAAGGAATAGAATACCGGGTATTTGCCCACGATGCCGTAGAGGGAAACATTGGGCTAATGAATGCCGTTCTCAAACCACCATAGAAGGTATTCCGTTATCAAAAAACAGACAAGGACCAAGTGTTTACCCACGATATCGTGGAGAAAGACATCAGGCTCCATTGCCAAAAAACGGACTGGAGGGCCCAATGCTCCGGGGCCCAAAACCACAAATATACGGGGCAGTGGAGGAACCCAGCAACACCATCAAGGTAGTGCCCAGGACGCATTATCCATTAAATCCCTCATCAGACAAACTAGAGGGAGCGCAGGGTTGGACATCTGCGCCTCTGCCAGAGCAGTACTAACTCCAGAGATGGGAGTTCAAATAATTCCCACAGGAGTAAAAGGACCTCTTCCCCAAGGAACAGTAGGCTTATTATTGGGACGCAGTTCTTCAACACTAAAAGGACTTATGATAAGTCCTGGGGTAATTGATCCCGATTATGAAGGTGAAATAAAAATTATAGCTAGTTCTCCAAGAGGTATATCAGTAATTTCACCAGGAGATAGAATAGCACAGTTATTAATAATACCCAGCCTACATGATAAATTTTCCAGTCGTACTGTAGAAAGAGGTTCCAGGGGATTAGGCTCCACAGGTGTAGATTGGGCTATGCTGTCTTTAAATCTAGATTCTCGCCCAATGCTAAAACTAAATATTCAAGGACATGACTTTAATGGGCTACTTGATACAGGTGCAGACCTTAGCATAATATCTCGTCAAGAATGGCCAAAACACTGGCCATTACAACAAGCCACTCAAACGCTTCGAGGCCTAGGAGTGGCAACTAATCCCCATAGAAGTGCAATGGTATTAGATTGGAAGGATCCTGAAGGATGTGAAGGAACTATACAGCCCTATGTATTGGATCATCTTCCTATAAATTTATGGGGACGAGATGTCCTAGATCAATTAGGTTTGACATTAACAAATAACATCAATCCTAATGCGCCCACTACTAGAGCTAGACAAGGCTTTAGGAAAGAAGAAAGATTAAGAGAACAAGAACAAGGTATGACAGCACCAATTCAAATAGATCAAAAAACAAATAGACATGGATTGGGTTTTCAGAAAGGGCCACTGAGACAATCAAAATTACTTGGAAATCAAAAAGACCAGTGTGGGTTCCTCAGTGGCCCCTGACTAAAGAAAAGATACAAATAGCCCATGACCTGGTCAAACAACAATTAGCGGAGGGACATATACAACCTTCCGTATCTCCCCATAATACTCCCATTTTTGTCATTAAAAAGAAATCTGGTAAATGGAGATTGTTACAAGATTTAAGAGCCATTAATAATGAGATGGTTATTATGGGACCTGCTCAATCAGGGATTCCCCAATTGTCTGCTTTACCAAAAACCTGGTTTGTTTTAGCTATAGATATTAAAGATTGTTTTTTTTCAATTCCAATTCATCCCGAGGATAGTCCACATTTTGCATTTACTATCCCTGCACTAAATCATGAAGGTCCTGATCAGAGATATGAATGGAAAGTACTCCCTCAAGGGATGGCTAATAGTCCAACTATGTGTCAAATTTATGTTAACAAAGCAATCCAGCCACTTAGAAATCAAAATCCTGAACTACAAATATTTCACTATATGGATGATGTGTTATTGGCACATAAAGATAAAAACACATTGCTAGAATGTTATGCCACACTTACAAATTTATTAAAAAATTATAATCTAGAGATAGCAATAGATAAAGTACAATTAAATCTTCCAATTAATTATTTAGGGGTTTTATTATCCTCAACCATGGTCCGTCCACCCAAAATTCAAATACGAGTAGATCAACTCAAATCACTTAACGACTTTCAAAAGTTATTAGGAGACATAAATTGGATAAGGCCTTATCTAGGCATACCAACAGGAGAGTTGGGACCTTTATTTGATATTCTAAAAGGTCCATCAGATCCAAATTCACCCCGCATGTTGACGCCTGAAGCAAGAAAGGCATTAAAAATCATTGAAACATATATGGAAAATATGCATTTGGATAGAATTGATATAAGTTTGCCTTTATTATTTATTGTACTGCCAACAAAAAATATTCCTACAGGAGTATTCTGGCAAGAAGGTCCATTATTGTGGATACATTTATCTTATTCTCCTAACACTATTCTTACTAGGTATCCTGAGGCTGTAGGACAATTAATACTCAAAGGAATAAAAGCAGCCAAGGGAGTGTTTGGGATTTCTCCCAATAAAATTATTACTCCATATACTATAGATCAAATTGATGAGTTAGCTAATGAGTTAAATACTTGGGCAATAATCATGTGTAAATCTAATGTTTCATTTGATAATCACTTACCGTCTAATCCTTTGTTGTCTTTTTGGTCTAAACATCCTGTAGTTTTTCCAAAGATGACAAAAAAAACCCCTATCATGAATGCTCCAAATATATTCACTGATGGGTCAAATAATGGTACAGCAGCAGTAGTTACCCCTGATCAAACTTTTACATTTTTAGTACCCAAACAATCAGCTCAAAAGGTAGAGCTTAATGCAGTATTACAAGCTTTTGTGATGTTTAAAGATTCTGTATTTAATTTATTTTCCGATAGTCAGTATATAGTTAATGCTATAGTATCCCTTGAAGATGCTGGTAGGATTTCTCCTTCCTCTACTGTTTTCTCTTTGCTTTCCACTATACAAAGTCTAATCTGGGACAGAAAAGATCCATTCTTTATAGGACATATCAGGGCACATACAGGATTGCCTGGAGCCCTTAGTTTGGGCAATGATTTAGCAGATAAAACTACACATGACATACATATTTTCTCTACACTAGAAGAAGCTACAAATTTTCATAAAAAGTTCCATGTCAATGCTAATACTTTATAAAAGCGTTTTAAAATAACTAAGGAACAAGCTAGACAAATAATAAAACAATGTCAAAATTGTGTGACCTTTTTACCACAAGTTAATCTTGGAGTCAATCCTCTAGGATTGATACCTAACCATATTTGGCAGATGGACGTCACACACTTGCCAGAATTTGGAAAATTCATTATTGCCAGAATTCCTATCTTCATCCCAGTGCCGGTGAAGACAAAGATAAAACCAGTCTACAGCTTCTGCAATAGCCATCACTGAACTGCTTGCAGAACTTGCCTGGACTATGTATCACTTGTATGCATTGTGAACTCACCTGTATGCATTGTGAACTATCTGTTGGTGCAGCGACTTGTGGTAGTGTTGGGGTATTTTTGCTGATGATGTCATCAGTGGTACAATTTTTCCAAAAGGAGCCGTCAATTGGCTTGGTGTATCTTCCTCCCTTCTGCTTGTCATGGTCGTTCAGCTAAAATTTGGGGGCCAACAGAGGTGAGGCAAAGAACCTCACCCCCCGCTCCCCGCTGGTACAAAGACCTATCCACAGGTGTGGCTGTATACTGGACCGGTAGTCAGTGACAGGTAAGATCCAATTACAATGGTACCAACCTAAGACAGGAGGCTGACGCTTTGAGGTCAGCTCATCCAATAACGGGTAAGGACCATATGTACTATTGGACAACCTAAGGCAGGCACGGTCCCTAAGCCACATGCTTGTTGTTTAAACAGAGAGGGGGAGATGTTGAGAGCCACAGCCGAAGGGGCCCCCGGCAAACTTTCAGACTGCAAGCTGATGATTGGCTCACAGCGGCCCCAGCAACTTCTAGCTGATTGGCTCCTCTGCAGTGATGCTCATTGAGCTGTTTCCCCGCCCTTTCAGACTACGGAGCTGCTCATTGGGGGACTTTTTTTGGCTCCGCCCACGCGACCCAGCCAATCGGCCTCAAGAGCAGGAGGAGTGGGGGAGGTTGAGAGGCTTGTGGGAAGCCAGTGGTGGCAGTTGGGCTCTGAGGGGTTTTCCTGAGGAGCTGTTTTGTTTGGCGTGTGTGGTTCTAAAAATAAAGTTTGTTTCTTTTGACAAGTGGCTCCTGAATTGTGCCCAGCCAGACTGTGGCACCCTACCACTGAGCTAAATCCTCAGATCTCTCCTTTAATTTTTTAATATGATAAGTCATATTAGTACATTTTCCTAAGTTCAATATTTTTACATTCTGGGATAAACTCTAATCACAGACTACTTAATTCAATTTGCTAGTATTTTATTTATGGATTCTGTATCTAACTTCATAAGTGAGTGCAGCAGTTTTCTATTGTTGCATAATTATCCCAAAGTAGTGGATTAGAACAATAATAAATATTTATCATCTCTCCTTTTCTGGGGGTCAGGAATATGAGAGCAACTTAGCTGCCTGGTTCTGTCTTGAGGTGTCTCATGAGGTTGCAGCCAAGTTGTTAGCCACTATTGCAGTCACCTGAAGACCCGATTATGGCTGGAGGATCCAATTCTGAAATGACACGCTCATATGACTGACAAATTGGTGCTGGCTGTTGGCAAAAGGCGGTTTCTCACCTGTGGACCTCTCTATAGGGATGTTGGAATGTGTTCATGACATGACATGGCAGCTGGCTTCCTGCAGAGCAAGAAATCCAAAAGGGTAAGACAGAAATGGCAATGTCTTTTATCAATTAGCCTCCAAAGGCATACTCTCACTTCTGCCATATCCTAATGAACACTAAAACCAGCCATGAATCAAGGGTCTGACATTCCGGAGGTAAGGCTCATTGGGAGCTATCGTGGATGCAGCTACAAAAGTGAGATTGGTTTATAGTTTTCTTTTCTTGAATGAACCTAGTATGATTACTATCAGGAACATATAAACCTCAAAAATAAATTTTCCTGCTCCTCAATTCTCTGAAAGAGTTCCTTGAAATTTCAGTAAAAATCTTCCTCTAAAACCTGTTTTTGGTTTTTTTGCTGTTGTTTTTGAAGGAGGGGATGTTTGACTGATTACACAATTATTATTAGTTAATGTAAATTTTCTATGTCTTCTTGGTCAAGTTTGATGATTTATATCTTCTAGAAAAGTATGCATTTCCTATATATTTTTAATTTCATTAATATGAAGTTGTCTATCATTCTTCATTATTTTTAAAATTTTCTACTACATTACTAGTTATTCCTATTTTTTATTTCTAATATTGCTTCTCAGTAACTTTTCCCCTTTTTTTCCTGGATGAGTTTCATTCATCACATGTTTTGTGAAGTGTTTCTTTTTTTTATTTTTAATGAATCATCTCTTAATTTTCTTTCTTTTGTTTTCTATTTCACTACCTTTCATATTTTACTAATATCCTCCCTCTACTTTCCTTAGGTTTACTTTAGTCTCTTGTATTGAATAAATAATTAATTTTAACTTTTTCTTGTTTAAAATTAGAATTGCTTTGTTTCATTGAACAGGTTTTAATATGGTAGTTTTGTTGTTATTTATTTTTAAACATTAGGTGATTTCCATTGATATCATCTTTAACTCATTTATTTAGGAGCAAATCCAAACAGGTCTATATGTATAGGGGATTTAATGTCATTTTTATTAAAAACTTCTAATTTGCTTGTTTTGTGTTAGAGGATATCATTTACATGATATTGACTAACATCCTCTTTTACCTGTTCTATAGTTAATATTTATAATTAATCATTCAGTGCATACTTTAAAATAAATATATGTTTGGGGCTGGGGCTATAGCTCAGTGGCAGAGTGCTTTGCCTAGCATGTGTGAGGCAGTGGGTTCAATACTTAGCACCACATAAAATAAAACAAATAAAATAAAGGAATTCTGTCCATCTACAACTACAAAAAATTTTTTTAATTAATAAATATGTTTGGAATATAGTGAGCATATTAAACTAAGCTTTACAATACTGTGGTAAAATAGATATATAAAATATAAAACAGATATATATCTGTTGTTATTTTGTTTTGTTTTAGTACTGGGGATTGAACCCAAAGGTGCTTAACCATTGAGCCACATCCCCAGCCCTATTTTATATTTTATGTAGAGACAGGGTCTTGCTGAGTTGCTTAGGGCCTTGCTAAATTGCTGAGGCTGGCTTTGAACCTGTGATCTTCCTGCCTCAGCCTCCCAAGCCTCTGAGATTAAAGGAGTGTGCCATGGTGCCCAGCGATATACTTATTATATTTTTACCTACTAAATATGTTGGTGTCAAAAATGTATTAAAATCTCCTGGTATAAAATTTCTTTATTTTCCTTTGTAATTCTACTAGTTTTGTTTGGTAGGAGCAGAGAGGTTCATGATTATCATATCTGCTTAGTGAACTGCTCTTTTTATTACTATTTAAGATCTTTTATTCCTTCACTATTAATATTCTTTGTCCTGATTTTGTATGATATTAACATTGTCATATGAACTTGCTTTTGAATACTATTTGCACCTTACATTTTTGTCCACCAGACCATCCTCAGCCTTTGTGTTTGGTTTTGTTCTAAGCGTGTGTCTTATAAGCAGCATATGAATTAGCTCGTGTCCTATTATCCATTTTGGTCATCTCTGCATTTAACTGGTCAATTTGATCTACTCATATAAATAATATTTACTTATTTTTTACTTATTAGTAACATTTTATTTTGTTTTTGTTTCATAGCCTTTTTCCTTCTTTCATTTTGCAAAATATTTGCTGTTTTCTAGGAGAACTTAAACTTTTTTCTAAATTGTATTATTTTTCCTCTGTTGGTTTAGAAGCTAAATATTGTATTTTGATTCTTCACCTTGTCATTAATTCTTAACTCTTGAATATAATTGTAGTTTAATCTAAAAAATGTAAAGTTCATCCATTTCTCCTTTTTTTCTTACATAACAAGGTCATTATAACTCTTCACTTAAACAATCCTTAATCTTTTGTCATCTAATACATTGCTGCCCTACAGAAATAAAACATGATCCACATAGGTGATTTATATTTTCTGGTAGTCACAATTTAAGAAGTAGGAAAAAAAAGTGAAGTTAATGTTAATAATATATTTTTAATTCAAAATAGCTAAAATATTATCATTTTGACACATATTCAAAATTTTAAAATACAAATAAGATATTTTACACTCTAACTCATATTAAGTCTCAGAAATCCATTGTGCATCACAATGAAGTATAAAATACATCTCATCTTCAACTAACCACATTTTGATTGCTCAATGACCATCTGTGGCTAGTAGCTATTGAACAGTGATGATCTAGAGTTTTAGTTTCACTTATTATTTAGAAAAAAAAAATAGTTGTAGATTTCATTACCCCAACTCCCTCCCAAATCTCCACTTTAGAACTGTCTGAAATGATTTAAGCATGACACTTCAAAAGAATGGGAGACAAAAGGACACCCACAAATTCTGGAAACTGAAAAGCAGATGGAATAAAAAAAAATAAGTGACTCAATATACCAGAAAAAACTCACCCCTAAGCCAACCATCCAGGAAATGCAGGAGCAAACTAATAGAGGGTGCACAGTCCTGAGAAGTCACGGAAACTGAGGGTACCAGAATAGCAATGTGGGTGGGATTAACACAGGATGACTGAGTTGAATCTGAATGAGAAGAACTATCCCCACTTGGAAGACTGAACCCTGGGGAAAAGACCTACATATTGACATTTGTGGATCCCTAGGAAAAGAGTGTAGCCAGAGGAGCTTACAGAGAAATTGACCTAAGACAAAGCCCAGCCTCATACTTCAGGCAGCTCCTCAGGGCTTTATCCTGAACACCAACAAGCAAGGATGTCCTAATCTGCTCAGGCAGCTGTAACAAAGACCATAAACTACAGAATTTATTCCTCACAGTTCTGAAAGCTGAAAAGTCCAAGATCAAGACAGATTCAACATCTGGTGAGAGTCCACTTTCTGGCTCATAGACAACATCTCGCTGTATCCTCACATGGTGAAAGAAGTAAGGGCTCTCTCTTGGGCCTTTTTTTTTTGTACCAGGGATTGAACTCAATGGCACTCAACCAACGAGTCACATCCCCAGCTCTTTTTGTATTTCATTTAAAGACAGGGTCTCACTGAGTTGCTTAGGGCCTTACTAAGTTGCTGAGGCTGGCTTTGAACTCGAAATCCTCCTTCCTCAGTCTCCTGAGCCTCTGGGATTACAGGCATGTGCCACAGCACCCGGCTTTTGGGCCTCTTTTATAAAAGCACTAATCTCATATATGAGGTGCAACTCCCATGACCAAATGGCTTCATAAGGACCCCACCTCCTAATACCATCCCCTTGGGTTTGAGGATTTCAACATATAAATTTTAGGGAGAGGGAGATATTTAGACTATAGCAAAGGATTACCAGACATCTGAGCATTCCATGTAAAAAGAGACAAAATGAACAAAACAGAAAGGGAGTTCTGAGGAAATTAAGACAATTGGGAAAAGAAAGAAGTAACTATCTTTTAAAATCTATAATTAATATCCTTAGATACATAAGCAGAGATAGGTAGATAATAAAATGCAGGAGAATAAATTAAAAAAAAAAAAAACTTAAATGAAAGCCTGGAAATAAAAGTCAAGGAATCTCCCTAGAGATAGAAAGAGAGGTTGAAAACAGGAAAGAAAAGATAAGACCTTTAGATGATTGATCCAGAAAGTCTAATATCCAAAGAAAAAGAAATTTAACAAGAGGAAATGGCAGGGGGAAAGTACCAAAGAAATAATTCAAGAAAACTTCTTAGAAGAAAGAACATGACTTTCTAGATTAAAAGGGTCTCCACATTCCCAGGACAATGAATTTCAAAAAACTCCTACAAAGGCTTAATATAATATCACAACAACAGGGATAAAAGAAAGAGCTCAGGGATGGGTCTGTGGCTCAGTGGCACAGTGCTTGCCTGGCATGTGTGAGGCACTGGGTTCAATCCTCAGCACCACATGTAAATAAATAAAAAATAAAGGTACATCAACAACTAAAAAATATTTTTAAAAAAAGAAAAAGAAAGAAAGAAAAAGAAAGTGAATGCTCAAAAGTTTTCCAGGAGGAAAAAAAAGAAAGAAAGAAATTCCATATTTGGAATCTGGAATCAAAATAGCTGTGGGCCTCTAAATAGTAACACCAGAAGATAAAAGATAACAAAAGGACAGTATCCTCAAATTCTGAGAGAGAATTACTTCCAACCCAGAGTACAGCCAAAGCATAATGCAAGTATAATTGTACCTTAGACATTTTCAAAGACGAATGGTTTCCAAAAAATGTACCTAGAATACACTTGTGTTAAAAAGAAGACAGATGACTAAAGGCACATCTTTGACATAATGCCTATGTAGAAAATGTTATTTTAATGCAATTTTACACGATAAAACCTTCCAGTTTGAAGGGCTTATGTATTTGTTTCCCCAAAAAAGCGCGGAAGGACAAAAAAAGGTCTTATGCACCCTGCTCAGGAAACCGCTGGAGAATATACTGCATGAAACAAAGGAATAAGCAAAGAGGAAGACACAGGACACAAAAGGTCAGCAAGGGGATCCCCAGGTGACAGAGAATGCCCTCCCAAAAACACAGCTGTACAGAAGGTCTAAGGAGCAGCAAGCTCCTAGGAGATAGAATGTCCCCAAGAAAAAGATGAAATTAATAGAATACCTGATAAGTTCAGACATACTTAGAGGAGACAAATTACTCACAGGAAGAGAAATCCAAACAAACAAAATAGTAAACCATTACTATCAGGAGGGAGTAGGGTGGGAGGACAAGAAAGTAAATGTCATCATGGTGAATACCGATAGAAGCACTCAACAGCAAAATAGTCGGCTATAACTACCTTGAAGGCGAGAAGAATTTAGGAGGGAAGAAAATAATATTATCTACCACAAAAGGAAGTAAATATGTAATACCTAAAATTAAAACTAAAAAGAGAAACAAGATAGATAGAAATATAAAGGCCCATTATAAAAGCAACAACAAAAAATAGCAGCTAAAAGGAAAAGTGTTGAAAGTATTTGCCTTTGGGTATTGGGCACTGGGGTGGGGTAAAATGGCTATATTATCTCTGATGCAACAAATCACTCCACAAACTTATCAGCTTAACAGAACAACAAACGCTTGTTATCTCACAGTCTCTGTGAGTCAGGAATTTGGGAGCAGTTTAGCTGGAGGATCTGACTCAGAACCTTCCTGGGTTACTGTCAAGATCCTGGTGAGGGCTGTAATCTACCGAAGTCTTTTTTTTTTTTTTTTTTTTTTTTTAGACATACATGACAGAGTATATTTTGACATATTATACATACATGGAGTTTATCATACTATAATTAGGATGAATTCTTAACTGAAACTAGAGAATCCACTTCCAAAGAGGTTTACTACCAAGCCTGGCAATTTGTGCTAGCTAATGGCACCAAGAGGCCTCAATTCCTTGCCACATGGATCCCTCTTTAGGGCAGCCTGAGTACCCTCACCACAAGGCCATTGTCTTCTTCTAGAGTGAGTGACCCCAGAGAAAACCTTGCAGAAACTGCAATGCCTTTTATCCCTTAACCTCAGATGCCACATACCATTATCTTCTGCAGCATTGTACTGGTTATGCAGATCAGCTCTATTTGATATGGGAGGGTATCACACAGAGGGCATGAGTTCTAGGAGTTGAAGGTCATTGGGGGGGGCACAGCAAGCTGGCTACCACATTAACCTTGTAGAACTATTTGACTTTTTAAGATATGAGTATGTATACCTTTAGTAAAACCAAGGATTTTAGGGCTGGGTGTGTAGCTCAATGGCAGAGCATTAGCTTAGCATGTAAGAGGTCCTGGATTTGATTTCCCACCATGACAAAAAATAAGAGAGAATTTTAAAAAGAGTTTTGTCACATATACATAATGGAGTTTTATTCAGCCATAAAGAAGAATGAAATTATGTCATTTGCAGGAAAATGAATGAAACTTGAGAACATATGTTAAGTGAAATAAATTAAATTCAGAAAGAAAAGAGTTGTATATTTTCTCTCCTGTGTAGAAATTGGAGGAAAAGAAAGGTGGGGCGGGGGGAGATCTCATGAAAATCAAAGGGGGATCAGTACAGTAAAAGAAGGGGGGAGATAGGAGAGAAGTCCTGGGAAATTATATTGACCAAATTATATTGTGTGCTTGTACAAATATATAACAATGAATCCCATCATTATTTGCAACTATAATGCACCAATAAGAATATGAAGAAAAAAAGAGTTTTTGGTAATAGTCAATGCTTATTTAGATTATCAACATTTTACCAATTTCTATTCTTAACATTGTATTTTGTATGATTTTTTTGTTTGTTCATTTCTCTTCTTGATGTACTATAATAATCTATAATAATTCTTTCAATGAGAGTCTCTATAGGCATATTTTGTATGAGATGCTCTTTTTATCTTATATTTTGACTAAGTTAGCTGGGTATAAAAGTGTAGTAGGCACTTTGAAGATACTATTCCATCATCCCTAGCCTCACTCTTTAATGAAGCCAGAAACTACTTTTGAAGTAATCTGTGGGGTTTTTAGTTCTATTATAAAGTGTTTGGCGTTCTGCAATTTCCCCAAGGAAGTTTCTCAGCTACCTCCATTCATTCCCTTCCTCAAAAACTCCTACTGAACATTGTCCTTACTACAAACTGTCACTCATGTCTCATAACTGATGTTATGTATTTGAATTTCTGTCTCTGTATATCATATTATAGTTAAGTTGTACTTTCTAACAGTTATATTTTCTTCAGTAAGTTATATTTTCTAACTCACTAATCCTTTGTTTCTGGTCTACAATATATTCTATCTACTCTATTGTTATTTTTATTATTATTTTGAGTTACCAAACTTTTGTTTCTAAGAGTTCTACATGATTGTTTTCATATCAATTTGTTCTCCTTTCATTTCTATCTGCTTTCATTCAGTTTTTATTAATTTCCAATGAATATTAAGTCTTCATTTGCCTTTTTGAGCACCTTAAACATGATTTATAGTCTTATGAGACTTTCATAAAATTAATTTAATCTGAAGTGAATTTATATTCCAAATGTTAATTTTTTTACCTTTTTTTTACCACAATGTATTTTTCATTTATTTTGATTTACAACTTCACAATGAGTTGAGGACTTTTTTTAAAAAAAACTTATTTTTACATCTGTTTTTTACTCTGTCCAAATGTCCTGAGCCCAGGCCCAATAGAGAATCAGGTCTGTCACAGCATTTCAGGGCTCCCTAAAGATATCATTGATTCAGGCACGTAGCCAGAGGGTGGCCTGGCTCAGCTTGTAGTCAAGAAAGCATCTTCATCTTCCTGCATCTCCAGCCCCAGGCTGTCTGTGGACAGGTGGCTTCCTCCCCCACCATCCCACCACCACAACCACCTCCTTTCATAAGCAGAAGCAGCCTTACCCCACCCTGGCTTCAAGGATTCTGGTTCTTCTCCGCTGTCTTGCCTGGAGCTAATTAGCTGCAGTTACCAAGAGCTATGCTGCTGACAGCTACTGCTGTTCTAGATTCGAAGCCAGCAGGCCTGAGCCCCACTCACCACTTTACATTTCTGGGCTGCTTCTAGTATGCAGAAATGTCCCTTTTGGTCTGGGCCCAGCTATGTTCTTTTGTTTATCATTTTTTGTATTTTGTTTAGTTTGCTGTGTGTTTGGAACAGAGAGGGGAGCCACAGCATGAACTCACTATGCCAGCTGACTGGAAGTCAAGGACTGAATTGGATGGCTGTTATACCAGTAGGGAAGTCTCAGGCTTCTTTTACTATTTGTAAAAGAGGAGAGATCATTTTATAAAACTTCAGTGGGCTTTAGCACAGAAATACTAGGTGAGGGCAGGTGGCTCCTGATAGAACATGCTTCCTCTGGAGATAATGGAGGTAGAGTTTGTGTGTGTGTGTGTGTGTGTGTGTGTGTGTGTGTGTGTGAGAGAGAGAGAGAGAGAGGGAGACAGAGAGAGAAACACACACACACACACACACACACACACACACACACACAGAGAGTGAATTCCTCCTTGAAAGGAGAGGTCACAGGATGCAGCAGAGCTGACCCTGAGGATAACAGCAGGAGTGGCCCAGGGACTGCTTGCCATTGAAGGGGACTGGGAAGGTGCTCCTCCTCTGCAGACAGTTCCCAGGGGAGCACCTCCCCCTGGTGGTCACAAGAGGAAGCTGCAGTGTCCTCTGTCCAGGAAATGACCAACAAGGAGTTAAGGTTTTGCTTGCTGGTGCCCACACACACACACACATACTCCAGTGGATGTGGGACCTGTGGAAATGGCAAAGGCTGCCTGAAGGTCCTACTTACAAGAAGCTTGGGGTGAAATTCTCTCTCCTGCCTCTCTTGCTGTGCCAGAAGAGTCTACACGACTAGGGCCTGTTATTCAAAGGCAGATATTCCTGCCCGGCCCTTCTAAGCTGAAGAACATTGACTGTAGAGCTCTTTGGTCCAGTGAGTTTTCTGAGCTCCTTGTAAGTAGGACCTTCAGACAGCCTTTGCCATTTCCACAGGTCCCACATCCACTGGAGTATGTGTGTGTGTCCAAACTCCACTTGAGGTCACAAGAGGACTGTGGGAAGGAAGTCTGGGGTACAGAACTCAGGTTTGGAGCTGATAGATCTGAGACTGAATCCACCCTCTGTCGCTTATTACCAGCGTATCTCTGGGCAAGTTGTTTAAAATCTCTGTGCCTCTGGTCTTCATCTTTAAAATAAGGATAATAACTGCACATACCTTAATGGGTAGAACCAGATAGAGCCAGATACACAGATAAGTCAAGTCCTCTACATTGCCTGTTTGAATTATTTGGGACTCTTTAAAAATGTGTGTGTGTGTGTGTGTGTGTGTGTGGTTGGACACAATATCTTTATTTAATTTATTTATTTTTATGTGGTACTGAGGATCGAACCCAGGGCCCCGCACATGCTAGATGAGCGCTCTCCCGCTGAGCCACAACCCCAGCCCTGTTTGGGGCTCTTATGACCCCTTCTTAGCCCCTCTTAGAACCTGAAGGCTTCTGCCAGCCACCCCTTGGTGATGGGCAGCAGAGATGGGAGGATTTTTTGAGGAAGAGCCAGGCCCAGATGAAGTGTACACTGCAAGAGCACCACATGGGAGCCAAAGTCCTCAGGCCTTAAAGTCCCTGAGAATCACAAACTCACAAACATACCCTCTGACTGCTGGTGCCTGGGCTTCTCTGTTTAACTCATTCCCACCCATGCCCCTTATTCTAGAGAACACAGACAGATTTCTGGAGTCTATACTAGAGGCACAACCCAAGCAAGGCTTAAGTGTACTTTCAGCTGGCCTGTCAGTCATACTAAAGTTATTAGACACCTGCTCTGTGTTTCTCCTTGGGGAGAAAGGACACATCTCTGCTCTCAGGGCAATCACAGAACAGTGGGGAGACTGACTGCAGACCCTCATGGCATGACTCCATGAGTCTGTGCAGACTTCAGAGGAGCACAGATCAGGGTCAGCCAGGGATAGTCAGGCCCCGCTTTCCAGGAGAGGGGCTGCTGGCTGGGCCCCTGAAACTTCATCAGTTCATTCAATATACTTTTCTTCTTCACCCACCACTTTCTCTCCAGCTTCTGCTCTCTGCACTAGGGACTCCCTTACAAAAAAGGGAAGCCATCCCTGCCATCCAGGTCTTGGTGGGCACTCACGGTGAGACTAAGGTGCTCTCCTGTTGAACATAAACAACTTCACAGGACATCAATCTCAGACAAGACCCCTCTGTGGCTGCGCTGGATCTAGACAAAAACACGCTTAAACCCTCTGTGTCCTTTGTGACACCCTCTTACTAAGAAGACCACAGTGCCTCAGGCTGCACGTTCCCCTTCATTGCAACAAGCAATAAACCCAATGTGCTCCGCTACAGGTGGGTTCCTGATGGTCTCTGGGTGGAGGATATGGATGATGGCCTAGAAGTGGGAGTCTGAATAAAATGAGAAGCAAGTCATGTGGACATTTGAGGGAAGAACATTCCAGGCAGACAGGACAAGGGTGCAAAGGCTCCAGAGAGGGAATTATGACTGGCATGTTTGAAAAACAATAAGCAGGCCAACCTAGATGCAGCAGAAGAGGCAGAGCTGGTATTCCAGACAGAGGGGACACACTGTGAAAACCTCATGGAAAAAAAGCCATTGCTGGAAAGTCTGAGTAGTGCTGTATGGTTGAAATAGAAAGCCAACGTGATTTGTCCCAGGAAGCAGAAAGTATATACAGCAAGCACGCAAGAATAAGAACCTCTGCCTTTCCTCGGAGGTTGTGAGCAAACTCACCATGGGTCCTCATGCTCTGTTGGAGCCACCTCTGAGGGCATTTTTCTTTGCTATGGTAACAGAGGAAGAAGATCAATACATCCTCTTTTGGAGTAAGGTCTCCTGGAAGGAATTCTACTTGCCCATGACAATTCCTTCATTTATCATTAAGGAAGAAGAGAGAACAGATGCCAAGCCCTCTGCCTTTTGGATGATTCTGTCAGCCCACTCTATGGTTGTACATGTCCCTAATCCATCTCGGGAAAAGCCCATCCCTGTGGTTTAGGTCTAGAAGGATAACCCAGGATGAGGACAAGCATTTGTGTGGTCCAAGGTGATTCAGAGAGAGTGAATAAATTCATCACCAGCTGCAATTCATGCCCCGGAAAGAATACAAAAAAGAGTCTGCCTTTTAGTTGCTGGCAACATAAACTGGAAATTCCCTGCAGCAGCTCAAGCTGTCGACTGCAGGTGTGAACACCACACACACACACACACACACACACACACACAGCCCCCCTCCCCACCATCACTGAGCCTCAGTTCCAATCTCAGTCCTGTCAGGGCTCCTGAGACCAAGCAATTCAAGTTTCCCAGTAAGAAAGGGCTAAAAGCAATACAGGCTATAGCTAAGAATTATTTTCAAATTGGCATTTAATAGAGAACAAAAGCAAACTTTTGACTCTTTCTATCTCTAGATGTCCTGAAATTTCTGGCCCATTAAAATTAATAAAATCAAGTAGTCTTGTCCGTGAGGGTAGTAAACCTTGATTTGGGGCAGAACCTAAAAATGTCACACACTAGACTTCTATCTTGCACCCTGCTGACAGTATGAGTCACAGGAATATTTTGCACAGGATGGGGACATGGAGAGGTTTAAATGCTAGAAAGATCATTCTGGTAGCTAACAATGGTGGATTAGGGACAGGCATTCATCCCTGTTCCTCCTGAAGTCTTTTTTTTTTTTAAGATACAAAATTCTACAAGGTAAAAGGACAGAGGTGGCACCAATAACAACAATTTGGATGCGGGAAGGCAGCTAGACAAATGGCAACCAGTGTATCAGAACCAAGAAAGCCCGATCCCGAACCAAAGAGGGAGTGAGGAACAAATTCTATTTATACCCCAGAACAGACAAATGGTTCAGGAATGCTGGCACCAGGCACCTTGGAAAGGGGGCAGGAAGAGCCTGGTGAAGACGGAGACAAAAACAAGAAGATTAAAGATTGATTTCCACACCCTATCCACTCACTCTCTCATTCTGCCAGAGACTAGGGATGTTTTTCTTCTTCTAAAAGGATAAAGTTAAGGGTCTCTGAACTAGCACACCAGGCCAATTAAGGGCACACTCGGAAAATGAGATCAAACGGGGTTTTGAACACAAAGACATGCCCCATCCCCAGCCTCATCACCTGTCTTTTCTGCAACACTGGCAGTCAGGTTAGGCTGGTTCTTGACACCCATCCAGGACACCAGAAGAGCCATCTGAAGGACTGTGACCAGCCCAAGGAGAAAGTCTTACAGATTCTGAAGTCTACACTTCGTATCAAGCAGCCTGGCCTAGATCAACCAGCGACAAAGCTTGAAACAAAGCACACTCCTCCAATACATGCACACGTGATGTGCATACACGGTATGCACACACACTGAAAAGCTGTCACCCCTAAGAAGCAGAAAATGCAGGGAAAGAAAGATGGTGAGGAAGGTGGGCATACGGTATTGTTTAGAGCCAAAAGTCTTCTTGAGTTATTTGACTCTTTAATCTAGATACACATAAAGCCGTCATAAAAATAAATGCTGAACCAGGCGTGATGGTGCACCTGTAATCCCAGTGGCTCAGGAGGCTGAAGTAGGAGGATTGTGAGTTCAAAGCCAGCCTCAGCAACTTAGTGAAACACTTAGCAACTCAAAACAAGACCCTGTCTCTAAATTAAATATTTTAAAAGGCTATAGATGTGGCTCAGTGGTTAAGCACCCTTGGGTTCAATCCTCAATACCCGGGGTGGGGTAGGGGGGAGTCCAAATTAGAGAAAACTAGAGGAGCAAGGTAGAGGGACAAAGAGAGAGCAGAGAAAGAGTGGGGAGGAAACTATTGCAATGTCCAGGAGAGAAATGAGACACCCCCTGAGGCAGGGGCAGTAGGATGAAGAGGAAAGTTGGACTAGCTCTGTGATGGTTAACTGTGTGTGTGTAGAGCTCACTGGGCTAAGGGATGCCCAAATGGCTGATAAAACATTATTTCTAAGTGTGTCTGTGAGAATGTTTCCAGAATACATTAGCAGTTGATTCAGTAGACTGAGTAAAGAAGATCCACCTTCACCAATGTAAGTGGACGTCATCTAATCCTTTGAGAGCCCAAATAGATCAAAAAGGTGGAAAAAAGGCAAATTCTCTCTCTTGAGCGAGGTTAATTCTTGCCCTCAGACATTGGAAATCCTGGTTCTCAGGCCTTTGGACTTAGACTTAGTTACACTATTGGCTTTCCTGTGTTTCCAGCTTGCAGATAGCAGAAGGTAGGATTTCTTGGTCTCCATAATCATGTGAGACAATTCCCATAATAAGCCAACTTCCACAAAAACAGACAATACATATGTGTATATGCATATATATGTGTGTGTGTGTGTGTGTGTGTGTGTGTGTGTGTGTGTGTGTCTGGAGAACCCTAATCATTCAAGCTGGCTGAAATGGTGACTAACCGGGGGGACAAAGGCGAGGAGCAGGAAAAGCCCAGGACATGCCCTTGTTTATGGATCAGGTATCTAGTAGGCCTTTCCCTATCAATTTCTTCTTCCACCTAATTGGTGACTTTTTCCTCCCCAACTATAGGTCTCTTCTTCCATCACACATGCCTTGTCCCCCAGGAGTCCTGATGCAGAGGGCCAGGTAGCTGCAAACAGGGTGCAGAGCCTTGGGTCCCAAGTGACCATTCTCTCTACATGACAGATGAGGTTTCTTACAAAGGTGAGGGGTAGGAGCTTGTGAGGGGTTGGATCTCAAACACTACCCAAGGCAAAATCACGCCCTTGGTATTCAGGCCCTGGGTCAATATATGTTGTGGAGCCCCTGTCAAAATAAACAATGTGATTTTATAATATATTACAAAAAGTTATGGATCCACATGAACTACACTGATGATTAAAGAGATACTTACATATTTGTTTATTGCCTAGTCAGTGTAACTGAATATGTATTCCATGATGTACAGGCACCAGCTCTCCTGTTCAGCCCAGGACCCATCTCTTCATGTTATTATGATCAATTGGTTATTCTTCCCTAACTTCATAAGTCTCCAATAGCAAGTCACACAATGGCTCTTCAGAACCTGATTATATTGAAACAATATAGACCTTCTTGCCCCTGCAATTCTCTGATACTATTTATTTCATGCTGGTTCTACCATTACTCATGACACTGCATCATCCATAGCACAGTCATGAGTACTGGTTTCCAGGAACTTTCTCTGAGGTTGTGACAGTCCTTTCTTGATAATGATCACAAATGCAACCCAGAGTAAGAAAACAAATATGAGTCATTATTTGGTTTCAGATTATGTTAAGCTTATCATTGAGAATGTTACAGCATAAACATAGAAGAGCACATTACTCTAGAACTCTTTAGGACATAGTCACTGAAACACCAGAATGTGATCTCTTTCGCTGTTGACCATACCCCAGCTTTGTACACAATATCAGCAGAAATATCCAGAGACACATACATATATACATGCACACATACATATGTATTGTCTAGTTTTGTGGAAGTTGGCTTATTATGGGAATTGTCTCACATGATTATGGAGACTAAATATATTGGCCAGGGGGCCCAGGGACAGTAAGAAGAACAGACTCATTTATACTCCAGGCAAGTGAGGACATTCATGGTGAACATCCTTTGGTGTTGTGGAGCTGGTGCTAAGAGGCCTGAGAGGAAATAGCTGGACCATCTTCAGAGGCCTGCCTGACACATGGTATGGAGACTACAGAGAGGTTTGGCAGACTGCCCAGCACCACTGACAGGAAGGGAAGGCCTCAGAGTACACTTGCTTTCACCTGCACTGGTCTTAGAAGCTGTAGTCCTAAGGCAACATGGTGTTGGAGCACCAACGGGTGAGAACTGACATGTGGCCATTCACACAGCCAAGCCTAAGAGTCGGTGGTGGACCATCTGTAGCCCAAGCCTTGAACTTGCCCTTTGCTTGACTAACCAGAGTAACACAAACTCATGTGATCCCACATAATAAATACCATGTTCAACAGTGGGAGCAATCCACTCCCCAGGCCGCCCTCCTAGAGGGGGTGCCCATGCACAGACTCCGGGACCACACCATAGGTCTGACTTCCAGAGCTCTTCCAGGAAGCTGGTTTACCCCACACCTGGAGCAGAGGGTCAGAGAACACGACAAAGCAGCATAGTAGGGAGTTGGTTTCATGTCAGTCCTGATCCTGACTCAGAGGTGTGCTTGGAGGGTAGTTCTGGCTGGTATTTATCATTAAAGAAATTTCTGAGAAATGGGCTTCTGGAGACCATGACCCCCACTCACCCAGTCTAGGCTAGTACTGCCATCCCAACCCATCCCTGACAGTCAATGAGGGTTTAGACCATTCAAAGGAAGACCCTGCAAAGCACTGGGCTTTCTGGGGCCTGGTCCGGGGCAGAGACCTGCTTACAGACATCTAAAGGTGGTACTAGCTCATGGACACAGTTTACTTCCCATCCATCCTCTCTACCCTGAGCTTTAGGGTCCTCTGTGCAGATATGCATGACATTCAAGACCCTCCCCAGCCTGCCCAGTTCTGCCTGTCCAGCCTTATCTTTCCACCCCAAATTTCTTCTTCAACCTTATTAAATCCACACTCTCCTCTACTTCCCACCCTAGAGCCCTGGGTCCTTCCCTCCACTTGCAATGTCTAAAACTTAGCGAGGCTCCACAAATCAGCTCAGAAGCCACTTCCTCAATGAGGTCCGCCCTTATTTTCCCAGTTAGAAGTGTGCCTCCCTCCCTGGCCTCCACTTGTCCCACATGTCCTCATACTCAGCTTGGTGCCACTAGGATTCTATGCACAGTATCTTTTACTAGATAATAAGAACCTAAAATGCAACGTCTGTATTGGGTAGGACCTTGACTAGTGTGAAGTGAGGGGGTGAGGGGTGAGGGGTGAGGGGAACTCCAGGAACAGCAGAAAAGTACAGAGGAGATAGGAAGCAGGGTCCCAGAGTGAAAGACAGGTCCCGGTGTCTTCAGAGTAAGAGAAAAACCAAGGTATTTGGTGGAACTTACACTACTGCTGTCCACACAAAAATACATTGTAAGCCCTAGGAAATAGCCCTAGAGTATATGCCTGTCTGCTGATTCACAGCAGTTCTCTCTGGATCTCAATCTGGATCTCTCTCTCTCTCTCCCTCTCCCTCTCCCTCTCTCCCCTTCGTGTCCCACCTACATACCTACAGTACCCCCTCCCCAGAGGTCCAGAGGTCTCTAGCAGTCACCATCTCTGCTGTGGGACTCCACTCTCTGACCAAATCCCACCTCCAGGGATTTGGACTCAAACACAGCCAGGAACTGAGTGTCTACCAACTGTCAGGCTGTGGGCCCACATTCTGCACTTGGAAAAGCAGCAAAGACCTGCATCCAAAAGAGGGAATTCTAGCAGATGAGGCAAAAAGAAGTGATATTGGTCAGGGCTTATTCAGAAACAAGTGATAGAAACTCAGATTAAAGCAGTTTGAGCCAAAAGAGACCAGTTGGACTCACCAACTGCTAAGAGTGGTACTGCCTCACGCCCAGCTGTCCTTGGGCCACACAGCTTTTTCCCTCTCTCCACTTCTTGATTCTACTTGGATTTAGTTCTTTCCCCATAATAAGTATAAAGACCTTTAGAAGTGCCAGGCTTCATCTCCTCCAGCTTAATATTAACCCCAGGGAAATGAAAACTGCCCTTAAGTCCATGGATCTGTCACAGAAAAGTCTCTGGCTGAAACTGCCTAGACCACACTCCCACCTTGAGTTAATAAGTGGGTCAAAGAATGCTGTATGTTGGGCTGAGGTTGTGGCTCAGAGGTAGAGCACTTGCCTAGCATGTGTGAGGCACTGGGTTCGACTCTCAGCACCACATACAAATAAATGAATAAAATAAAGGTCCATCAGTAACTAAAAAAAATATATATTTTAAAAATTAAAAAAGAATGTTGTATGTTGTATGTCTGGTAGTGGTAGGAACAGAAACTCTGTGATTGACAGTCCCCAGTGCCACATGGACAGAGAGAGAAGTCCCCAGGTACTAGAAGAAGCAGGTGGAGCTGGGAAAGCATGACAGGCAGTCCCCAGGTACCTCTGCCTCAGTTCTGTTCAGAACAGAGACAGCAAGGCCAGCTCCAGACAGCTTCCTCCCTCCTGGCTCCAGCCTCCTGTTCAACAAATCCCTTCTGTGCTCCAAATAAGTTTTCCTTTTTGGCTAATCTTACTGGGGATGGGTTATTTGTGACCAAAAGAATAAGACAACCATAATCATGCATACCAATAACAGCACAGTTACAACAAGACCGTAATAGTAGTTATTTCTGGTTGTTAAGATTTAAGTGATTTTAGTTACCTTTGTTATATGCTTTTATATCTTTCTCCCAGATTATATTTATTTGACTTTTATTACGCACATACTAAATATTTGATAGAGCAAAAATTGTGAAGAAAAACTAGTTTTTTGGCAAGAATCCAGCACTCAGAGATCATGATTATTAACATTTTGACTTCCTACCTCACACACACATACCTACATACACAGTGTGGCCTTTGGAATTGAGTGACACCACCTTGTAGAACCCTTACACCAATTACAACATTTTGTTATAAAATGTTTGGAAACATTAAAAAATGTTTTTTACTCATGGGGAAGGAAAAAAAAAAGCTTGAACCCTAATCCCCCTAATCCTATTTGAGATTCACAGGGACAGACAGTAACAACTCATTATCGTGTGGGTGTGGTGATGAAGATCCGAGAGGTTCAGTGAAGGCTCAGACCACAAGCCTCGTCTGGAGCCCCAAGAAAGAAATCACAGTGAGTGAGGAAGTGGGCCTAACTCAGCAGCATGGTGTAAAGGTCAGGGCCAACAGAGAGATCAAGGTGTCCTTGATCAAGGTGAGGGTGCTCCTGAAAACTCCAAATTCCTCTCCTTCCCAGAATGCAAAGCTCTGAAGTTAAAGGGGCAGGAGGGGCAGGAGGGGCAGGAGGAGCAGGATAGTGGGAGATACCTACCTGGCTATACAACTTTAGAAAATTACTTTACTGCTATGCTTCTTGTTTTCCTCATCTACAAAATAGGAAAGGGATGTCAATGCTAACCATCCCTTGTGGCTGTTTTGAGGACCATGGGTTATGCTACGCTCTTGTCCTAGTGATGGGTTCATGACAAATATTGAATAAATAGTCATGATGGTGATGATGAAGGAGAAAGAGGCATGCCTCATCCTGAAGGCTGCAGGGTAGGGAGAACCACTGCTAAGAACCCAAGGGGCTGGGGTTGTCGCCAGTGATAGGGTGCTTGCCTAGCAGGTGTGAGACCCTGAGTTCTGTCCCCAGCACTACTTAAAACTAAGTAAACAAAATAAATGTATTGTGTCCATCTACAATTAAAAATATTTTAAAAAGAAGAACAGTGACTCAAGTGACTCTGTTATGGAACACTTACATACACTTCTCCCTAGAAAAGCTAAACCAAAATAGGATTGTGAGCTCCAAAAATCAGGGAATAGGTGACAAGGAGCTCTAGGTATGGACAAAAGAGGGAGCATTGTCTCATGATCTAGGGCCTAAGGATGAGGACAGGACATCATTTCTGCATGAACAGGCAGCACCAAGTGTCTGGCTGACAGATGCTTGGCCACAGGAAGTAACCAAAGACTGATGATCAGAGACAGCCTACAAACAGCAGGGAGAGAGGCCTATGGAAGGGAGTTGAGGATCTCTAAATTAGGGGTGAGAACCCCCTTTCCTATCTCTATCCTCATCCTTGGCCCCAGGACACCTAGAGAAACACAATAAGGGAAAGGCTTTGACTTATTTTTGGCAGTAGGTAGTAAGGAACCCAGCACACTCCAAGGACCAACAAGTAACCTTGACCTAACTGCAGTGAGTAGAGGGTAGGGGTCTTCTGGGAGAGATTCCCGAGATTCTGATATCACTGCAGAATGATCTTTCTTTTCCTGGGCACAGATAACCGATTACGACCATAGCTCTTAAGCAAGGTCTGCCAAGGTCATTGCCCCTTTCCCAGGCTGGCTGCTCTGGGTGCTGGAGGTCACATCTCCTGACCATTCCCCTAAGACCCACTTTTCTCCTCTTCTCTCACCTGCATCAGAATCCCCCAGGGAAATTCTTAAAACTGTTGGTGCCAGGACCCCATCCCAAGCAATTATGATTTAGGAGCAGGTATAAGTGTCTTGTCAATCTCCAAGCCAGAACTGCTCCTTGGCATAATCTGCGCCTTGCAGAATCTTCCAAAGGCCTACCATGAAATAGCTATGATTTGTAGAGAACACCGTGCATAGGATGAGGCCCCATGAATCTCTCCTCAAGGGGGCCTGAATTCTGGGTCTGTGGACCTTGGATGGGCTGGACTCTCCCTTAAAGCTGAAATGTTCCCTCAGGTCCAGGTCCTATGAGTCAGACCTGCACCCACACCATTACTCAGCCTTACTAACAATGTCTTTGCACACCTTCCCTAATCTTCTAAGCCTGTTTCCTCTTCTATAAAGTAGGAATCATAGTACCTACTCCAGGACATTGTGGATGAAATTAAGAATGCAAGTCACAGCCACGTATGTATGTATAACATGCAAAATACATTCTACTGTCATGTGTAACTAAAAAGAATAAATTTTAAAAAAATTTAAAGAAATTATTTTAAAAAATGCATGTCACAGAAAAAAGAGGCTTTAGCCCACGTACCTAGGTGGTTCATTCTCAGAAACTTATTCTCATAAATTTATGTTTATATTTAGAAGTACATTCGGTGTCTCCAATATGTACCAAGAGTTTTAAGAATTTCCCTGGAGGATTCTGATGATGCAGGTGAGGGAAGAGGACAAAAGCAGGTCTTAGGGGTGTGGTGAGGAGATGTGAAATACAGAGCACCTCTATGGCATATTCCTGTCAAAAACTTGAACTAGAATCCAATCAAGATTTTGTTTAACTTTCAGATTACAGAAAATATGGGGAATGAAGGGACAAATTAAATGGCACTACAAGCAGTGACTATGAATCATTCTCTAGAGACAAATAATCCAGATTCCCCAATAGATTATTGGCATGAAATAAAGAGAAAGAGGAACTATAACAGAATGAAACAATTTCAGAAACAAGAACAAAAGATGCAGTTTGACAGCCAAAGTCACTTAGAGAGGAATTCCAAAGCTAAGCGTAGAAACACAATTTCCATTCTAGAGATACACCCAAAGAATCAAAAACAGAGACTCAAACACTTGTACACCAATGTTCAGTGCAGCATTATTCATAATATCCAAAAGGTAAAAACCACCCAAGTGGCCATCAATAGATGAATGGAAGAAATGTGGCATATACATAGAATGGAATACTATTTAGCCTTATAAAGTAATGAAATTCAGATGCACATGCTACTACATGGATAAAACTTGAAAATATTATGCTAAGTGAAATAAGCTCAACATAAAAGACAAATATTATGGGACTGGGATTGTGACTCAGTGGTAGAGTGCTTGCCTAGCATGTGGGAGACCCAGCGTTAGATACTCAGCACCATGTAAAAAAATAAAATAAAATAAATAAGCAAATAAAATGTTATTTTTTAAAAAATTTAAAAAGACAAACATTATATGATTCTATTTATATAAGGTAACTAGAGTATAGAAGAAGTAAATTTATAGAGACAGCAAGTAGAATAGATGTTACCAGGGATTTAGGATTGGGTGGAATAAGGTGTTATCATTTATTTTGTTTTATTTTTTTAATATCTGAGGATCCAACCAAGGAACTAGAGCATGCTAGGCAAGTGTTCTACCCTGAGCCACACCCCCACCCAGGAAGTTAATGTTTGATAATAATTTCTGTTTGGGATGATGAAAAAGTTCTGAAATTGGGTGGTGGTGATGAATACAACATTGTGAATATGCTTAATGCCATTGAATTATATACCTAAATATGGTTAAAAAGGTACATTTTAAATTTTTATTTAAGCTTATTTTTTTTGTTTATTTGTTTGTTTTTAGTATTGGGGAATGACTCCAGAGGGGCTTAACCACTGTGTCACATCCCCAGCCTTTTTTATTTATTTTTTTTGCCTTGAGACAGTGTCTCACTAAGTTGCTGAGACTAGCTTTGAACTTGCAATCCTCCTGCCTCAGCCTCCTAAATTGCTAGGATTATAGGCATGCACCACCGAGCCCATTTTAATTTTATGGATGTATATATTTAATTTTATGCGTATATATTTTATCACAAAAAAATGAGTCCCATTTTTTATTCATCTCTTGAACGATATTAAGGAACACCCTTCAACACAGTCCACAGAAATGTTAGAATCTCTTTGCTCTCGTATCGACTTCTCTCTCAGCCCACATAGACTTCTGCACACAGCTCCAAGGCCCCCCACCTCTAGCACTAGAGCCCCCACCCTGCACCTGCCTCTGTTGTCATTTGGTCATGTAGATTCACTTAGCCTCACTCCCAGAAAGAAAATGCTTCCTCTCTGAAGTTAGAAAGGAGGCTGAGGATTAGACTGGCTACAGAGGATTCTCTTTGGCAGGCTGCCAAAGGTAGAAAGGTTGTGGTCATACCCTCAGTGGTAATTCTTATCCCATCACATAATGGAAGCCCGAGTCTTCATTCCCTCCACCCCAGAATGACCTCACCCTTTCATGGGCATGCAGAATACTTCACACCTCCGTAACAATCCTCACACCCATTATCAGACCCAATTACAGTGATGTTATTGAGTGTCAACTATATGCCAGGCACATTACAGACATTTCTACAGTCCATATAGCAATCATGCAGGCAACCATTATCATCACCATTTTGTAGGACACTGAGGTTCAGATACGGCAAAAGACTAGCCCAAAATCACAAAGCCAACAAATTTTGGTCCTTGGATTCAAACCACTCCACTCAACTGCTGCCAGTTCAAGACTTGCCATATTTCTGGGAAGTATTCACAAGGAAGTAAACTGAGGTGATACATGGTGGTCATGGGACCAAAAGGGTCACTAGTAAAGCAAGATTTTCTTTTTCTTCAGGAGGCTCCCCTACCTGAAAATGCCTCCCTTCTCATCACAACCCAGGGACGTGCAACCACTGACCTATATCCCCAGCCCTTTTTATTTTTTATTTTTTTTATTTTGAGACAGGGTCTTGCTAAATTGCCAAGGCTGGCCTTGAATTTGTGATCCTCCTGCCTCAGCCTCCTGAGTCGCTGGGATTCCAAAGAGACCCAGTGCTCTTGGCCTCAGCTGTGTTTTCTTGGCAACCGACATGAAGACACACATTGCAAAATATTAAGGTAACCACAGCTATGTGGGGAGAGAGCGCGTCCAGCTTCAGGGCGGCTTTTGGCTGATTTCAGGGCAGCCCCTCCTCCCCAAGAGTGGCATCTCACACTCCCTCTGGCTGCAGCCATCTCCTGGAAAACCAACACTTGCCTGCTGCCTGATGGCTCCCCGCTGCTCCCGACTGTAGGTTTTTTGTGTTTTTTTTTGGAGGCGTCCAAACTCATTTCTCCATCTGAGGTGCTGTTGCCAAGAGTTTGCTCTGCCATCAAGCCAGTGCCAAGGGTGGTCTACCCACCAAGATGGCGCAGCTGCCTGCCTCTGGCTTCATCCAGACCAGCAAAAACTGCAGCAGCATTGTCTCTTGTAGTGGTTTTTGGGTTGTTGTTTGTTGGTTGGTTTCAGGTGTTGGAATGGAACCCAGGGCCTTGTGCATGCCAGGCAGGCATTCTCTCTCTTAAAACTCCAACAACTCCTGGCAAAAGCCTATGATATTCGTGATAATAAGGCAGAGCAAGGAAAAGAGAGCTGTAAACGCTAAACAATAACTCAAAAAGCACACAGAAAGAAAACATCCCCCCAAAAAAAATTCTCCACAAAGAATTTTTCTTGGTTTGTTTTGCTTCATTTTATTATTCATTTGATTTTTTTTAACTGAATTTTCTACTTTGAGCGAACTTTTTTTTTCTAATTTTGAGACTAATTCACTAAAAATATCATCTAAAATTTTAAAATAAATCTTGGTATATTAATGTAAGGAGGTAGGGATGGGGGAGAAGCACAGGATAAATCAAAGGTAAATGAGGTTGGATCGTTTTGGGTTAGAGTTTTAATTTTATTAGAGTTTTAAAATGTCTTTCATTTTATATGGGTCTGTACATATAAAATGTACAGAATCATTATATTTATGATCAGATAAAAATAAAACACTATTTCTTTTATACCTATTAGGAAGTCCCCTTGCCTATCTCTGGAATAAGGGGGAAAGGGAGCTACTTCTGAAGGTTTTCCTGATGCCACTGTCAGTGGTACCTCGATTGGAACCGCTAAGAAAAAAGTTCCTTCGTAATGACATCAGCTTGCTTTAAAAAAAAAAAAAGGTCTCCAAAACTCATGAAAAACACAGTTGATGTGAATCATATGTCTGAGTGGCAGAGTTCCCGCTAAGTTGGGCAAGTGCACAGATGTGCAGGACAGAAATTCCTCTCCACACAGTGACTATTCCCCTTGGAACTGTTGAAGGTAAATAGGCTGGCTCTTGTCCCTTCCTGGAAACATAGCTGTGAAGTCCCCATTTCCCTACCTCTTCTCGCTCCTCAGTCATTTAACCCTCCCCCTTGTCAAAAAGTAACAGGATCTGACAATAATCACTTGCACTTGTTGACTGACAGATTGTACTTTAGCAAATAACCTAGTATCTAACCGGTCATTAGCATTTTAAGACTCCCATCTTCCTGTTTCACAAGGGGGAAAAAAAAAAAAAAACTCTACTAAAAAATCCCAGGCATCAGCCAGCAGGTGCAGTAATGCTTTTGCCAAAAGGACAGGGGGTGGGTCCTGATAGTAAATCTGACTTAGATTTCCGGGGACCTGGGGTGGGAGGGGCTTAGGAGGAGGGTTGCTGGGCCTCTCCTCAGGGGGGCTCCTACTTTTCCTGGAGAACCAATGGGCTGGGCTGGTTCCAGCTGCAGAGTTGCGGGGCGGGGAATGAAGCATCTTTTGTCCCCACATCTGGGGTCTGCCCTTCCAAGATGTCTACCAGGTATTTCCCCTCACCCTCTTTCCTTTGCTCCACTTTTTTTCCCACATGAACCCCTTTCCTCAGGAAAGGAACTTTCCAGGAACTTCTAATATAGTGCTTCCGTAGGTAACCTTCAGTGAAATTTTCAAACTGCAGTCTACCTTGTCTGTCAACCAGCATAACTCTTTATGCTTCTTGTGACATTTTGGCCTCTAATTTTTTTGTTTTGTTTTGATTTTTCTTGCAGTACTTGGGGATTGAACCCAGGGGCATTCTACCATTGCACCACACCTCAAGCCTTTTTAGTTCCTTAATTTTGAGATAAGTTCTCACTAATTTGCTTAGGCCCTCCCTAAATTGCTGAAGCCAGCCTCAAACTTGGGATCCTCCTGCCTCAGCCTCCTGAGTCACTGGGATTACACATGGGTGCCACCACACACAGCTTGGCCTCTAACATTTCTGACCACAAAATATGTGCTCAAGTTACAACTCTTCCTTAGTAGAGATTGTGAGATAAGTCCCTTTCCTAGTTCTGTATAAATCCTCCTCCCTTCTTTCTCCTTCTCCTAACTTCCAAATGTCTAGGTGAGTTGTATCTTATGAGCAAACTCATACAAGCAGATTGACACATTAATGTATGTGACCTAACTGTACCTGGTAATAGCTATTTCTTTAACTCTTCCTCTGTTTATATTTCATCTTTATATAGTATATAATTTAAAAGTTAGATGAGGCACAATTCCTTTAGATTTGCATACGATTGAGTAAGACTTCCTGCTCAATTATGAATACCCCAAGGGGCCGATTTTCTCAGCGTTCTCTCTGACTCTGAGCTCTGATACCTACTAATCTATTGATTTCACATGAACCTCATAATTATGGCAGGTGTCTTCCCTTCATCTCTCCTGACAAGGAACTTAGCCACATTTGTAATTTAAATAAAATCATTGCCTATTCCCATGGTTCATTCCCTCTCCTTCAAGTCTTTATTTAAATCTCACCTCACTGGAGTTTCTCATCCAGCTCCCTTTACCCTGAAGAACCCAGTTCCCCTTCTCCAGCTGTGTCTTCCAAAGCACCATCTTCTTTACATTTTGTGTATTTATTTCTATAACTTATTTATTATATTTACTGCTGTCATTTGGATGTGAATAATCCCTCAAAGGCCCATAGGTTGAAGATTTGGTCCCCAGTCTGTGGCTCTATTGGGAAGTGCTGGAATCTTCAGAAGTTGGGGCCTAGTGACAGAAAGTTAGGTCATCAGAGGTATATGCCCTTGAAGGGGATATTGGGACCCCAATCCCTCCGCTTCTCTCTCTTTGCTCCCCAGTCACCATGAGGTGAACAGTCCTCCCCCACTGTGGACTCCCAGCGCCACATATTGTGCTACCACAGGCCCAAAGCAACAGGGCCAATGACCATGCACCAAAACCTCTGACATTGTCAGCCCAAAGAAACCTTTCATCCTTTTAACTTGATTACCTTGGGTACTTTGTTACAGTTACAGAAAGCTAAGACATTTATTGACAGTCTTCTCCCACTAAATCATAAATCCCACATGGACAGAACTTTTTGTCTGTTTGATTCACTGCTGACTCCCCAGCACCTAGGACAGTGCCTGGCCCAAAGAAGATACTCAATACATCTTAGTTGAGTGAATAAACTTAGGTGAAATCTTGATGATATGGCAAATTTTGCTGAAAGTTTGAGTGAGGAACTGTCTACAGCCCTGCTATTCATACGGATCCCTGGTCCAGCAACAGCAGCAGCAGCAGCCTCTGGGAATTTGACAGCAATGTAGAATCTCAGGCCCACCCCAGACCTTCAGAATCAGCATTTGCATTTTAACAAATTCCCAGATGATTCAAGTGCACAATAAGGTTTGCAAAGCTGGGAGCTCCAGGTCTATATCACAGTGACGTGTAAAACTTTGACACCCCAGTTCTCAAAGGCTTTCCTTGTATGTAAAAAAAAAAAAAAAAAAATAGCAGTAATGAGTCTCTCCAAGGGATGGACCTAGATGCCTGGGATGGAGTGGGAGGAAAAGACTATGCCCTACATATTATTTTGTGCTTTTGGCATGCAATTATTACCTGTTATTAATTTACAAGATAAACAGTGCCTAGTAAAATCCCTTCAGCCACTTTTCCATGGAATGTGTCTTCCTGGCCGCCTTTCTCTGCAGCCTCCTGTCTCGCTGCTTCTTAGCCCCTACCCCAACTCTCCCCTCACTATAAAGACTGTCTCTACTGCTGCAATACAAAAAGCAGAAGAAAAACAACAGATGTTTTGTGTTTTAAAGAGCTAGTTCTTTACTTTTATAATAGTCTTATTAGAGAGAATGTCCCGGTCTCCCTCACTTTCCCTCAAAACCAGAGCTTCTCAGGACCCAGACTTCCATGTTCAAAGCCCCAGGGTCACCAGGAATGTGGGCAGCAGCAGCAGCAGGCTGCATATGTCATCTCCAGGGTGTTCTTGCCATGCATGTGGAAAGTCACAGCCATGGCCACCTGCTCCAGTTTCATGTGCTTCTTTGCCAGCCACGTCAGATTCATGAGGTCCACCAGCTGGCTAGGCTGAAAGAACATGTACTTGGCGGGTTGTCTTCCCCAAACCTAGGCAGCAGTCTTTCTGCCCCTGAATGGAGAAAGACCAGTGCATTGCTCATCAAGCTGTTCCTCTTCAACTGGCACCTGCTACCTCCACGGGTACCGTGCCAGTCCCACCACACACGAGAGAGCGAGTCTCTGTCCCAGAGACCAGGGACCTCAGCAGGATGCAGGAGTTTCCAAAAGAAGAAATCTCACAAAAAGACAGTGGCTCTGCCATGAGCCAGACCCACAAAGGAAAAAAGACAAGAAGAAACTGGGAATGACACCTCCCAAAGAGTAGGGCCCCTGGCTGCCAGGAGACATTTCCTCTGGAGGACCTCTGTTGCTGCATGCACATAGAACAAACTCCAAGCCCACTCTACACCCATCGGTGGAGGAGCTGGGACCCCACTGGTGGCCTCTAGTCAGTTTGCTGAAAATCAAATCACTGAATGTCAATTTGCCAGATTCTCTGAGCTGTTGAGGATTTTTTTTTTCTCTTTTTGTGCCTCCCTAGACATTTTCCATGCCAAAGGACAGATACCCACACGTGTGTTCCACTGCTGTCCCTATTTGTACATGTACTCCAGCTCCAGCTGCTGCCACAAGAATACCCCAAAGTGGGACATCACAGCCACTTCACAGTGAGGACCCAAGCACTGCAGGGGCAAGACCCAGAATGGGAGTGGATCTGGGCAACTAAATGTTTTAACTAACTACACCTCAGAAAACTACTCAGTGGGTTTTTTTTTTTTTAATTTGTTACCTGGAGTTGGGGTACCAAGTGAATTATTCTTTCTTCATCTATTTTCATATTACCACAATTATTCACAAAATTTACTTTTATGAGGAGCAAAAACAATTCTGACAGCTCTCTTTATACATGAAACCAGTGTCAAAGCCAAACACCGGGGCTGAGGCTGGAGATCAGTGGCAGAGCACTTTGCCTAGTGAGGCACTGGGTTGGGATCCTTCGCACCACGTAAGAGAAAACAAAGTAAGGGCATTCTGTCTACCTACAACGTTTAAGGCTGGGAATGTGGCTCAGTGGTTAAGCATCCTTGGGTTCAATCCCCAATACCAAAATAATAATAATAATAATTATTATTATTATTATTATTATTATTATTTTAAAGCCAAATAATGGTACAGAGGCGGTTTCATTCTCAGAGGACTAAAATCACTCCAGAATGCCCAAGAAGCCCTCTCTTTTTGTCATTTGTAACAATGGTATGACCCTGACCACATACGTAGACACTACATGCATAGACTCTCCATGCATTTCATACATAAATGTCTTCTTCACACATCTCTGACTACCTTAAAATGTGACAAGCTAAAATATGTCTCTCCCAGCATGCTCAGTGAAATCATTCCTTGCCCCAATTCTGTGAAAACTCTCCTGTCACTTTTGTTATGTCAGAGTGTCACTTTTGCTTTTTCTATTTTCCATTATTCTTATAAAAGACAAAGGGGTGAAATGCCAAAACAAAACAAAATACTGTCGTTCTGAAAAATTTTTTGAAAGCAACCCACTGGTCTTTGGAATGCAATCTTTGCTAATAGTTGAACATCTCTCATGAAAATGGGGCTCCTGGATCCCCAGTCCCAGTAGATGCCCGGGTACTCCCTCATTTCTCCCTCTTCCTGGAGGCATTTTCAGAAGTCTATAATCACAGTTTGAAAACTACCTTTCATAAGTCACTGTCATAAATTATTCAAACACACAGACACTGCTCTGGTGACTTGGCCAAAAATGAGCTGACGTCTGCCAGCAGCCCCATGAGGCTATAGCTCTAAGCTAATGACTATCCATCACCTGACAGCTCAAACCTGGATTTTGCATATAAAATAATGAATAAAGGATGTCACTGGGAATTCATAAAAGGTGGTTCCACCAGTAGAACATGTCAAAGAAGAAGACTAAACATGAAAAATTTCTTTTTGAAAAATAGATGTATCAGAACTATCCCATTCATCCAGTCACTTAGAGCATCTATGTATGACCTCTGCCTTTCTGCTGGAGAAGGCCGGTCAAACCCTCTACAATGCAGAAGACTTCATTGTTCCCAGCATTAGATACCAAATTTTAAACCCTACCAGTTACTATTTTGAGACCCTAAAATGTTCTAACCAGGAAAACTGACCCTCCTTAGGTTGTTTTAGAGTATGGTTTGGTTTCTTTAAAAAGGACTCTCTCATTATGTGCAGTTAGTTGTCTAAAGAGAAATGAATGGGGCGCCTCTTTTTTTTTTTTAATTTAAGACAGGGTCTCACTAAGCCTTTTTTTTTTTTTTTAAGAGAGAGAGAGAGAGAATTTTTTAATATTTATTTTTTAGTTTTCGGCGGACACAACATCTTTGTTTGTATGTAGTGCTGAGGATCGAACCCGGGCTGCACGCATGCCAGGCGAGTGCACTACCGCTTGAGCCACATCCCCAGCCCCTGGGCGCCCCTCTTGAGGTATCTGCACACCAGGACTCCAAGGGGCCTGACATCAAGTCCATCACAAAATGCAAAGGACTGGAATTCCTGAGTCACTACACAACCTCCTTGGGGCTTGGGCAGGGCCTGGGACTAGCCAGCTTTGTTGGAGTGCAGGGTAGGATGGGAAAGGTGTTTCAAAGACTTGTCTGAAAAGGATTCTACTCTGCCTGATCCATCAGCTGTTCATTCATTCGCTCAGCTGACATCTAGAGGCCTGCTTTAAATCCCTGCTAAGTGCCTGCAATTCAGGATCCAGAGGATGAGATTCTGCCTCATGGAGCCCACTGATCCACCCTGTGGGTGACCCAACTCAGCGATGCCTTCAAGAAAGACAAGACTGTCAGCATCCATTTTCAGACCAAATCCTCCACCATACCATGGCTGGTGCTGTGCTTAGTTCTCTGAATTTAACCCCATGCTGAAACCTGCTGCTCTTTCACCCCTACCTGGCCCTCATAATCCTCCTACTATGACAGGTCAAGGCCTAAGTTCAGTTATCTCTGTCCTTATCATCCCTTCATCCTCAGCTTAGCTCTTCCACAAACATCATGCCAGATATAATGGAAGCCCGATGCCACTCTCCTCCTCATATTTCTCCCTTACCCAGAGCAACTCCAAAAAATCCCACTACAGCTAGAGTATGTGCCAGACACTGAGCTATACAAGCACTTGTTCTCATGGTATCCTGTGGGGAGGTATCTGCTTTACAGAAAGGAAAAGGGTTTGTGGACGTGAAATAATTCATCTAGTTAACAGCAGAACTGGAACTTGAAGTTTTGATGGGCTAAGACAGTAACTGCTTATCCACATATGACATGTCTGACACTAAATAAAAGGCTATCATCTCCCTCTCGCTCTGCTCTACCAGATCGTAAAATCCCAGATTTAACCCTATACGAAACAGATCTGCAGGTACACACATGTTAGATTTTTTGTTCTGATATGCTTATGTCCCTAGAGCCTGTGGAGCCTGTAGGAATAAGGGGTAAGGGGAGAAAGGTGGAAAAGGACAGGGGTGTTTTGTGCTGCACATCACATCACTTGATCTCAAAATAAACTCAGCCAAAAACCGGACTGGAGTGGATCCCAATCTACTTAGATCTGGACTTGCCCCAGAGTGGGTTCAGAACACAGTTCATTTTCAGGAAAGAAAAACATAAAAGTGTGTTTCTTGCTTTAGACAAGGAGAGTAAAGGTGAGTGACATTTTTCTCTCTTTGGAGCAACATCAAAATGGAGTCAGCAAAAACCAGCCATGGGTGACTAAACTTGAGTCTAAATCTTGCTTCAGGTTGCCTGGGCTCTGGAGGTTCCAGTGTATCTCAAGGATCATCTCAAGTCCCTCTGCAGAATCCAGGCATGACAGCCAACCACTACACCATCCTGTGCCCTCCCCAGTACTCCTCCAGTTCCAGAGGGTCAGAAGAAAGGCCTTGGAGCCAGAGATCCTACTTGCCTCCTACTCTCAGACTCTTCTCCACTGGGGCCCACTCAGGTCCCTGGCTACAAAGAATCCACCACAAGCCCAAAGACTGAAAAAAAAATGTTTTAATAAATACAAAAATCTCCAATAATGACTCTGCTCAGCTCAGGGGCAGCAGGAGTGGAGTGGGGGGACCCTTAGTGCTGAGTGAGGATAAATTAAAAATCCCAACAAGCCAGTGACATTATATACAGAAGGAAGGGGGTAGGCTTCTAGGCCAGAGGCCAGACAGTAACAAGGCAGGAGTTGGAGTGGATATGGCCTTGGTCTGCCCAGCTGCCTCTCCCCCTTGTGGAGCTGTGATTCCCAGAGGTAGTGGGGGAAGGAGAAGAGGCAGAACCGAGGAGCCAAAGGCACTGGGCTTCCCTATAGGAGAATGCAGGGTCCTCAGCACCACCCTTCCCCCAGCTCAGGCCCCATCCTCTTGGTCATATGGCCTTGGGGCTGCTCCCTAGGAGCCTTCAGCTTCTTTCTCAAGCTCTGGAACACTCCTGGTCTCTGGGGCTGCTGCAGACAGAAGTAGGTAGATGTTGGAGGAGGAGAGTGGGAACAGAGTGACATGGAGAAAGTTATATAGGGGCCAAGCAGAGTATCTCTGCTCTGGGCCTAGAAACGCCAGAATTTTCCAAGCAAGTCCATGCATACCAACTGTTTGCCCCAAAGTGTAGTTGCTTAATTCCTCTGAGCTTCAGAAATCTCATTTAAATAGAAATTGTAATAAATAACAGCCCACACCCCAAGACCACTCTATGAAGGTAGGCTAGGAAGGCACCTGTGATGCAGACTGCGTGGCTCTGACATCACAGGGGCTTTCTTCCCTCCCTGGGCTCCCTGCAGCCAGCCCATAGCTGCTGCCCTGGCCACCCTCACTTACGCCGCCGGGGTGTGCAATGGGAGCAGCATCGACTCTCCTTCCCTGAACTGCAGGATAATGACAGTGAACAGTCATCGCGCTCACAGTGGGGCACCCCTGCCTGGTGTAGGACAGAGCAGTTGCTGAGGGTCACCAGGGCCCACCTCCAGGAGTCTGCCCTCCCTGGAAAGCTATCCCCCCCACCAGGCCCCCATTACCCACTTCACACAGGCTCCCACTTACCCCACACCTGCAGGTGATACAGCTCATCTCCCCAAAGGGGGGCACAGATGGGTGCCAGCTCTGGCTCTCTGGAAACCACTGTCCCGCAAAACGGCAGCCCCGGGGCCCGTCAGCCTGCATGGGATCCCCCAGCTGGGGGTGGGCCCCTGGCCCCACTGTTGGCAGAAAGAGGCAACAAGATTTTATTCCTCTTTGAATTCCCAACACCTAGCAGTTTCTGGCACTTAGTAGTTGATGGATAGATGGACAGACAGGGCAAGAACTGAAGCCCATCACACCCCAGTAGCACATGCACATTCTTCCCACTGCATTTAGATCTCTGCTCCATGCCAGACACAGTCAGTGCTGAAGTAGCTGAGAAGCCCCTTCCCCTCACCTTCATCATGCCCCTCCTCACCCAGGTCAAGGCCTGCCCCAGTCCTAAAAGTGAGGCCTCAGTGCCCAAATCCCTCACCTGGACACTGTTTGCAGCAGTCAGTGGGGTTGGCGCGGATGGGCTGGGCACATGCCAGCCGGGGACACTGCACCTTCTCACAGTGAACCTCTCCAGTGCCCCCCTGTAGAGATCCATTGAGTGAAGGGTCAGGAAGAAGGGAGGACACATAAACCTCCCTCTCCTTTTACCACTTCAAATAAAACACATATGTGGCCTTTTATTCAGAGGCCTGGGCTTGCTTTATATTCCTAGGCTCAGATCCTCATCATTGCGCCCTGCAAAGTAGGTACCATATTTGCTTACAGGAGAGGAAAGGGTGAAGCTCAGGGAGGTTCAGAAAATGCCCAGGGTCACGTGGAGCCAGTCAGGGAGCAGAGGCAGAATTCACACCCAGGTCAGCCATTTCCCTTCTGCTACAGGAAGCTGGAAGCCAGCTCTCAAAGCCCAAGGGATTTTTCTCATGGTGTTTTCATCCTTGAACCTTCCTCACCAAGGACGGCAGCCCCCTCCCCATCTCTGCAGACCCCGCTGGGTTATGGCACCAGAGAAGATTGGGCAGCCATACCTTGCAGGTGCAGACAGCACACTTAATTAAGCCAAAGGGGGGCACGACGGGGTGCCACCGGGTACCCGCTGCCCGCCAGCTCCGGTCACCATCAAAATAGCAGCCTGGTGGGGGACAGTGCCCAGCTGTCATTAGTACTGAGCTCATCAGCTGGGCCCACAACCAAGGCTTGAGCTTCAGGGCAGCCCCACACTAGCTAACCCAAGGGCCTACTGGGTGACTGGTAACACTAATGAGGTCTGTCGGGTGTCACTTGGAATCTGTACCCTTCACCCCCACACACGTAGATTCTCTCCCTCCTTTCCCCCTTCTGGTCCAACCCAAGGCTCCTCTGGATGCTCCAACCCTGCAGGCACTCTTCCAGCTCACCCTCTCCCGGGTCCCTGCTCCTTGGCAGCCCTGGCAGGTCTCTAGCATCTTGTTTTTCTGTGGAGCCAAAGAAATGGTGAGGCAGAGGATGACCATCCCTCCCTAAAGGAAGCAACCCCAAGGGCGGCCCCTGCACTACCTCTGCTCCCCTGCAGGGAACTCACCCGGGCACACGGGGCAGCACTGGTCAGGTGCCTGCACCGGCTGTGGACAGCTGGGGGGTGGACATACCACCGGATCACAGATCACCGTTCGTCTCTGCAGAGACAAGGGGAGCATTGACGGGGTGCTGAACTCCTAGCCCCAGACCCCGGGCTCCAACTGCGCCCTTTCAGGGCCTCCTACCTGGCAGGTGCAGAGGGAGCAGAGAGGATCGTAGTTGGGCGCCCAGCGAGCCCCGTGCGGGCGCTGTTGCCCCTCGAAGAAGCACGTGTTGGGGTCTCGGGGCCGCCCAGGGCCTCCAGGTTTGACCGGCGCTGGGGCTTCTGGGCCGGGGACCGCCTGCACAGGCAGCGCCGCAGCCTCTGCAACCGAAACGCCAGGAGCCCCCGCCCCCTCGGCCCCGGCAGCAGCCAGGCGCAGGCCGCCCACCTCGCATTGGTTACGGACGTGCACCTGGGAGGAGAGGCCAACTGAGACAGCATCTAGGCCCCCGCTCCAGTCTCCACCTTCGCTGGTCCGCCCCTCAGCACCAGGGCGCCAGGAGGAGGCTATTAGCCTCAGCAATCATCCCAGCTGCAGCGACAGGACGGTGCTCTGCCACCCTCCTTCGGGGGATTTGTGTGGCTTCATCCTCTCCACCAGCCACACTTTGATACTATCCCCTTCACCCCACCCACTGGGGGCTCAGAGAAAGCACAGGAACACAGGGCCAGCCCCACTACACCATCCCCAATGCCCACAATGCCCACCAACCTGCCCTCGCAGCTCCCCTCTGGGGCTACCCTTAGTGGTGATCAACAGGGAGGCGGTGCCCTGTGCCAGGTGCCGCAGCAGCTCGGGCTCCAGGTCCTTCACCACACCCTGGGCCTACAGGGAGACAGAATGAGGGATGGGTACAAGGCACTTTAGGGCTGAGCCTACTACTGCCTCTCAATTTGCAGATGAAGAAACTGAGACCCAGACGGCAATGGTGCAGAACTTGGAAACCAGGTCTCTCTGACTCCAAGTGCACAGCAGCCCAAACTACTTCAGTGGCTTGGCCATCCCACTACCCCTCTGGAGTCCCAGGATATTACATACTACACAAGGGATGTCCTCAGAAAGGAGAATGCATAATAAAAGGCTGAGTCAGATTCACATCAAGACCTGCCTAACTCCTAAGCCCATACCCATCTATAATACCAGGCTGTCTGCTTTCTGCTTTCCCAACCACAGGTCCACACATCCCTTCAAGCTAAAAAGCAAGATTTCCCAGGCTAGGGATATGGCTCAGTTGGTAGAGTGCTTGCCTCACATGCACAAGGCCCTGGGTTTGATCCCCAGCAACACACACACACACACACACACACACACACACACACAAAGGCAAGATTTCCCAAGCTGTCTCCCACCATCGTGTCCTCACCTCTGAGCCGTAGAATCCCTTCAGCAGCCGCCGGGGCCCTGGAATTCCAGGAGGCCCAAGGAGGTGGGCAGTGACAGTGCCCTGTTCTGAGCCACCAAGCCCAGCCAGCAGCACTTCATAGTGCAGGTGACAGTGTGTATCCAGGGAAAGCCAGGCATGCCCGGCTGCCTGGCTCTGCACAGGAGGCAGTACCAGGGCTCCCGCCAGGGGCACAGGCAATGCTGGGTCCAGAGAAGAGTAGATGAGAAGGTGTCCTAGAGCAACCTCTTACTCCCAGTATTCCCATCTCCCCCAACATAGACTCTGCAAGCTGAAAGGCACCATCAATGGGTCCAGGCCTGGGAGCAGCAAGTTTTAGACTCCTACACCATCGCAACAGGGAGAGAGTCTGCCAGTAGGACCCCCCCATCCCCTGACATTCCCACCTTCTCCAGATGTCAATCTGAATCTCAGGCAGAGAAAGACACTCCCTAGGCTCTGGCCCTCTGGCACCATCCCTCACGTGTGTTAGTCACAAGTCCAAGAATACAGAAAGGCGAGCAAACCCTGGAACACTCACTATCATGGCGGGCACTGTGCCCACTGTAAGGCAGGGTGGCCACATGCCCCCGCAGCTCTCCATCTGGGAAGTCCTTGGTGCCCACATTCAGGAACAGCTCATTCTGTAGCAGCATATGAGTGCCTCGGGCACCCAGCCCAGGGCAGACACCCACAGCCTGGGGGGCAAGAAAGGATGAGCCCCCTCAGCTTTCATACAAGCCCAGAGGCTGAGGCCTTTCCATGTTTTGTGCCCCGACTACAACAAGATGTATTTCTACACACCAGTAACACTGGATAAGAACTTTGCAAGCCCAGTTTCAAGTCTCTCCTCTGTTATTTCTTAACTATGTGTAACAACCTTGAAGAGTTACTTAACATTTCCAAGCCTTCAATTCCTCATCTACAAATGGGTACTGTAAACATAAAATATATATATAAATAAGATAACCAGTACAGTAGCCGGCAGTAGAAATGTCCAATAGTAGCAACCATATTATCATAGTTATTATACAGTGTATTGCACAGTAATTCTTAACTACTTCAATTTGATTTGACTGTGAGCTTTCTGAAGACAAGGACCACATCTGATTTTCTTTCCTTTTTTTTTTTTAGTACCAAGTTAAGCACCTGGTGCTTAACTACTGAGCCACATCCCCAGCCCTTTTTAATTTTTATTTTGAGACAGGTTCTCGCTAAGTTGCTTAGGCCTCATTAAGTTGCTTAAGGCCTTGCTAAGTTGCTGAGGCTGGCCTTCAACTAGATAGAGATCTTCCTGTCCCCTGAGTCACTGGGATTACAGGTGTGCACCACCAATCCCAGCCCCCACACCTTATATTCTTTGTACTCTAGACCCTAGCCTGGGGATCACTAAAAATATGTTAAATGAATCAATGAATCAATGAGAGAGTCTGTGAGTAAGTGAAGGATACTGAATATCCCTGCACATCCACCAGGCATCCCACTGGTGACCCTGGCACTATGGCTCTGCCTGGTGCCTCACCATGTGTCCTCCCAGCTGGAATCCAGCCATGTGGCACAAGACAGTGCGCTGATTCCTCCGCTGAGGCTTGGTCTCCAGTGTCATGGCCACCACCTCACTTCCTGTACCTACCACTTGCACCTGGTGGGCAGGGTGGGGGAAGGCAAATTGAATAGGCAGCAAAGGCCTGAGGCTTGAACAATTACAAGAATCCCTCCAGCAGCTGCCAAAGGAGGATGGTGACAGCCCTTACCACCTCCTGTAGTCCCTGACTCTTACCTGGTAGATCAGGGAGCCATTTCCTAGCAGTGTGAGGCTGGCTGAACCGGCAGCACCTGTCTGGACTGGGATTAGGGCATCAGCCCCACAAAGGACACTCTGCAGAACTGTAGAGGGGCAAGACAGGCTTGCTACATGGCCACTCATAGCTTGAGTCCCCAGGAGTCTCCCCCATCCACCCTGGCCTCTTCCCTGGCACTTGTTTGTGCCTCTTGGATGGATGTACCTCAGGTGCCAGGCCCCACCCTGCCTCACCATCGCAGCTCTGCCTGGCAGCAATGCGTCCACTGATGCGCATTTCTGGCCCACCTGCCCTCTCCAGGGCCATCTGCAGTTCCCCCAACACCAGCCAGTCCATCTCCTGGGCTGTCAGATTGGGCAGCACCTCAGCAAAACCTGGCTCCTGGGAACAGACCAGGGTATGATGGGCACTAGCAAGAGACCAGGGCAGGTGGCAACAAGAATCAGAGCCTCCCCTCCCTCACCTGGGCTGAGGCATTGGCCTGGAGCTCCCGCAGTAGCTGACCCTGATGTAGAATCTGGAGCCTCAAGGGAACCTGGGTTGCTCCTGTAATGGGCATACATGTGGACATTTCTAAGAGATAGGTACCCTCTCTGCCCTCTCTCACACTTTCCCCACCACACTTACCCACACTCTTGGATTCCAGCAGGCCCCGGAAGAGCAGCAAAAAATGCAAGGAGTCCTCTGTATCACTGAGGGTGAGCAGGGTGATACCCCCCACACCCTGCTGTTGTAAGCCTTCTAGAGTCAGGATGGCACTGAAGGTCTCTGAGGGAGGGAGGATGGTGACAGCCCATCAGAAAATCCCCTTCTCAGCCCACCCTGAGAATATAAAGAGTTTTCTTCATATTCAGCAGCTGCATGTTCCCCTTACCTGCAGCTAGGGCCCGATGCCGAATGAGAGGCCCCCAGACCTCCCCTGAAGGGTGAGTAGGTGTCACAAGGGCCACATGCAGCTGTTCTGCCCTAAGGAGCCTCAAAGACAACCTAGGCACTGCCCGCCACACCCCACAGACCTGTAACAGAGAAACAAGAAGGCCCACACTCAGACAGTATGCCGGACAGGCCAGCTAAGAGGCCCAGGCCTGATGAGGAAGGAATATGGAAGGGAGCCCCCAGGCCCTCCTAGGAAGCTTAAGAAGGTGCCCAGGAGCCAGATGCTTGGGTTCAAATCCTGGCTCCACCACTTACTAGCTGTGTGACCTTGAACAAATCACATTCTGCTACTGAGCCTCAGTTCCCTCATCTGTAAAATGGGCATCATAATGTCAGTGCCTTCCTCCCACTGGGTTGTTCTGAGGACCAAAGGAGGCAATGCAGAGCATGCTCTCAGCACAGTGCCCAGACTGGATAAGCGCTCATAAATGGCATCATCTCACCAGGCCATCTTGGGTGGGGGATGCAGGGTGTTCAAAGAGGATGCTGCCGGTGGAATCTGAGAAGCGGACCCTGCTGGGACGATCCAGCCTGGAAATGAAAAGTCCAGTAAGGCTGGATGGGGAGCCTGGGCCAAAAGCAGCGCGCGCGCGCGCGCGCGCGCGCACACACACACACACACACACACACACACCCAGCTTTCTCAGTTCTTCTTCCCCTCCCCCAGCTGACCCGCTCCTCCCTTCTTCCCCTTTCTCACCTCCGGTAGGAGATGGAGAAGCGTAGGCTGGAGCGTAGCAATGAGACTCGGGCACGTGCCACTGCCTGCGACCTCGGCCCAGTCAGCAGCGCCACGAAGTCTGCCAAGGGAGGAAGACGTTATGAACACTGTCAACCATCGCTGACCGCCGCCCCCAGGACTACCCCTAACACACCCATCCCCTCTTACCGGTGTGGCCTTCTGCGCGTGCCCTCTCCTCAGCACCCGGCTCCCCGCGATCACTGTAACTGCGATGCTCCGGATCCCTGGGATATTCGAAGGACAGGCCCGGCCGCTGCTGTTCCGAATTGCTGCGCTCTGTGCCAGGGGTAAGAAACACGGGCTACAGCAGGCCACCGCAACCCAAGTAGCCCAGGACCTAGTATTGCACCCTGTTGCCCTCCCCTTACAGCAGAGCTGCTCTTACCCTGGGGGCAGGTCTGGCAACAGTGTCCTGGTAGCTGGCGCGGCTGCCCACAGGCCAGCGTTGGGCACTCAGGTTTGATGTTTTTGCAGCTGACCCTGCCAGGGCCCCTCCCACGGCGACCCCACTGTGGCTGATCTCAGAGAACAGGGAAAAATCAAGTGAGTGCAAGATGTCAGACCGTTAGACTTCAGGGCAAAGAGGGAGAGTCTAGGGACCAGTGCAAAGTCCACCGGCAGAGTCCGAAAGCTCTGGCATTTACAGGTGGAAAGACCCTAGACAAGTGGCTTAACTTCTTTGGGCCTTAGGGTCCCCCTCTAGAAAATGGGGATAATAGGGTTATCTATCTAGCAAAGTTGTAATGGTAGTTGAGAGAGAGAGAGAGAGAGAGAGAGAGAGAGAGAGAGAGAGAGAGAGACACGGAAGGCACAGAGTGAGCGATCAATAGTAGTCAACACCTGAGACTTAAAGGGGGCGATCCCAGCTTCCTTCGCCAGAAAACTCATCCCAAGTATCTGTGGACCAGTCTCTTCCTCCTGAGCAACTAGAGTGCAGTCCGACGTCTCAGAACCCCAGAGGTCCCCGACCCTCAAGAGCCCGAGTGGCGGCAATAGGGTTCACTCACCGCCTCACAGGCGCACAGAACGCAGCGCATCACCCCAAAGGGCTCCCCCAGGTCCGGGTGCCACGTCTCGTCCAAGGCATAGACCTTCCCGCCGAAGGAACAGCCTGCGGGGACGGGCTTGGCTAGCGGCCGCTGTCCCGCTCCTGCAGTATGCCCGCCTTGGGGGCTGCCCGCCCGGCCCTGGGTCCCCTGGCACAACGCGCCTGGCGGCTCCAGCCCGCCCGCTGCGCGGAGCCACCTGCGCCCGGGGTCCCCTCCCGGAGGGTGCGAACTTGCCCAAAGCTGGACTCACCGCCCGCGCCTCCCCCCCTCCCCCCGGCGCCCACCTACCTGCCGCTCCCCGAACGGGCAGCGGCTCTTTCTCAGAACGAATGGGCAGCGCGGGAGGCTCCGGGCCGGCGCCGCGGGCCGGCCGGGAGCCGAGCAACAGCAGCCCGAGGAGCAGCAGAGGGGCCGGCGGGGCCGGGAGGCTCGGCATGACGCGAACGGGACAGCTGGGGAGGCGGGCGGGAGGAGGGAGCAGGACGGGAGGAGGGAAGAGGGCCGGGTCGGGGGCGGTCCGGCGGGAGGGGGCCGGGGCCAGGGCCGGGGCAGTACGGCAAGGGGCTCTTCGGGCTGCCGCAGAGTCGGCGCCGGGCCGGGTGGGGCGGGAGGAGCGGCCGGGAGGAGCGCGGGCGGGCGGGCGCTGACCCGGGCCGTACTCGGCTCTAGTGCCCCGGGCGCCGGCTCTGGCCCGTTTTATGCCCGGCGCCCGACGCCCCGGCCGGGGGCCTCCTCCTCAGCAAACGGGGCGGCGGGGCGGCGGCGGCGGCTCGGCGAGGGGCCGGGCTGAGCCCGGGGGGTCCGGCCCAGCGGCAGCGGCCCGGATCGCGAGTGGGGGAGGGGAGGGAGGGGCTGGGACGGGGCAGGGGAGGGAGGGAGGGGCTGGAGGGAAAGGGGGAGCGAGGGGGTAGGGGGAGGGGAGGGACCAGGGGGCGCGAAGAGGGGAGGAGAGGCGGGCCTGGAGCCCCCAGCTGCCGGCGGCCACAGAACGACCGGGAGATGGGTGTCCAGCCCAGGACCAGATTCTCAGGGCCAGGGAGGGGCCATGGCTGGGCCTAAGGCCTGGACGGGTCACTGGGCAAGGACCTTCCGGCTTGAAGGATGAAGACTTGCCTTTAAGGATGACAACTGATCTCTTCTTGACTCTAGGCCCTACTTCTCCCTCTGAGGTCTGTCCTCATTCTAGAGGTTCCCAGGACAGAGACTTATGCAGTAACAGGCAGTGTTACCCCTTGGGTAGAGTGTCATTGTTTCCCACTGTAACCTGTCCTCAAGCCCATTCAACCATCACCCTCTTGCTTTCTCAACCTCTTCCTTCACCCAAGGGACTCTCTTCCTCTCTAGCCCACCCCCAATCTCCTTTGTCTTGGTTTTCTGGTCATGTCTCCCTATCCCCTCCCACCCCCACATCCCCACCATCCTCCCAGCTATCCCAGCACCCTCCTTCCTAATCTTGGGAGGCATCTCGTCTGGCTGAACTGGAGAATTCCGGGATCTAGGCCATACTCTAGCAGACAGCCCCATCCTTGGGAAGAGGAACAAGAGAGAGCCTGAGGAAGAACTAGGGGTAGGGGGTGGGAACAAAGTCAAGCCAAGAGGCCCCTGAGGAAAGAGACTGTAGGGAGACTGGAACTGAGAGGAAAGCAAAGTAGTTAGAGCCAGGGCCAAAGGAAAGAGGGGGGTGGCAGCAGGGAGGTATTTGCGGGGGAGGCTCAACAGCTGTCTTTCCTAAGACAGGGACACATGGGCCTGGTTATTTCTCTTGTCACATGTGGAGTGGTAAGAGATGGAAGAGGGCAAAAGACAGGGCAAGCTCAGCACATGGACACAGAGGTAAGTGGGTTTAGTTGTCCAAGCCCTTGGGCCCCAGCAGAAGAGCACCTGGACCCAGGCTTAACCCAGTACACGCCCCTCACCCTCCAGTCCCTTCAAACTGTCCACACCCTTTCTCTATACCATGACCCCTAATAAGATCTTTCTTCAATATAGGCAATGCCCAGATTCCATTTGGGAAAGGGGAATTACAAGATGAGACTCCATAGGGAGTTGTAGGAGAAACCTGGATTTTGACAGCTGGTATGGTGTTCAGAGAGAAGAAATTTGAATAGCTAAGAACTGAAAACCTCATCAATCTGAAGCAAGACTTCCATGCCTTTTCCCTCTGGACAAACATGTCCTGCCAGCTATCTCCTGGACAAAACCTCTATTCCTTTCCCATCTCTCTCCCAGCCAGCTCCCAGGTTTCCATCTTCTAGGAAAAGATGGATCCCCCTATGCAAATCCTCCCTGTGGTGTGTGGGGGTGGAGGAACTGGGCTCCATTAGTGGACCATGGTCCAGGCAGGGGCTCCAGGTCCAGCTTGGATAGGAGAAGGCGTCACTTCCGGGGCCTTCGCCAGTGTCTGGTGGCTCTCTGCTCTCTGATTGGGCAAAAGTGGCCGGTCAAGCCTGTGACCCCACTGCAGTGGAGGGGCTGTGCCCCAACGCCACATGTCTTTCTACTCATCTGCTCCCCAGAGTGCTGCCTGCTGTGCACCTGGGTCCTTAAGCCCTTCTCTACCCGGTGAGTGGCAAACAGGGTTTGGGGTTAAGTGAGGGTATGAAAGACAGGAAAGAAGAATTGGGCTCTAAGCTGGGGGAGGGGCAAGCAAACTGGAACCTACAGGCACTGACCTTTGTCGAGAAGAGTGGAGCCTTCCCAGAATGGGAGGAGCAGGACAGGGCAGGGGTAGGGGGTGGGGTGCTGGTTTCTGAAGGACTGATCACAGACTTAGTGGAATAAAGCACAGGCCTCCCATGATCTAGGGAAAGGGGACACAGGCCCAGGGAGAAAATAAGAAAGGAGGTACATGTAGGGTTAGAAAACACAGCACTAAAATAGACACGGTCCAATCCCCAGTCTTACCGGCTCATTTTTTGTTAGCTAAAAGTTCTGAATCCTGGGACTGGGGAAGCTGGGTCAGGCAAGCCAGGGCACAAGGAGAACATAAAGGGAGGAGGGCTCATGCATGTTGACAGACCTACAGGAAATCCCAATATTGAATCAGGTGCAGGCCTCTTTGCACAACTTGTGAAGGGAGGAGGAAACCATGTGGGGGGTCTTGTGAAGGAATCATAAGGGGTCTGCAGAGGGGGAAGGGAAGCAGGTGTAGCCATGAGACAGATAACTTGGCCAGTCAGCGTCTAAAGTAAGGTAAGCCATGTAAGGTGGGCATCACCTAAGCTGGTGCTCATTCCTGGGCCACTTGCCTCAGAAAGGAAATCCCAGGACTATTAGTTCATCTCTTTAACTTGGATAACAGGATATATCAGAACTTGGAATGCAAAGAAAAACTCCAGGAGACTATATGGGTAGGGTAAATAGAGAAAGAATGAGAGGTCAATGACTATGGTACCCCCTTTTAATCCATGTCCTCCTGTGGTCCCAGTTATATTTCTGCCCAACACGGAAGTCACACTGCAACACATCGTGCATATTTTCAACTTCCTGATCCTTGCTCTGGATCCTGTTTTCCACTCTTCAGGCTCCCTTCTCTAATCCAATCCCAGATTTCTTCCAACCTAACCACCAAGGTTACTCAGAATTTGAGGCCAATAAAGGTGTGTGTGTGTGTGTGTATGCACACAAGAGTGCATATCATGTTCTGCTGCCCTCAGCGTGTATGTGGGTGGGGGGACCAAACCAGTACCAGAGTCACTGAGGAGCCCTGACAAAGTCAGGAGACACCATATGCTGTGATCACAAGAAAACCTGGGAGCCATCAGAACTTTAGTAGCTCAGAGTCGGTCAGCAGCTCAAGCTCTCCCAGCATCTGTTCCCCCTGCCAGGCAGTCTTTTCCTTGAAACTTGATAAAATATTCACCACTTTTGTAACTTTCAGGATAGTTTCCAGACTGTCTTCCTCGGCCCACCTGTGCCCCACCCCACTCTGCCCAGAAGTGCAAAGAGCCCAAGCCGCCTCCATGGCCCCAGGAAGGATTCAGGGGAAAGGCCCCATACAGGGAGCCACTCCAGCTAGACACCCCAGCCAGAATGGAGCTGACTGGTAAGATCACACTTGAGGGGCTAGGCCCAGGCTGGAGCATGGCAGGGAGAGAGAATAAATAGGCATGCTGCAGGGGTGGGGAATTAGGGAACCCAGTCTCCCAGGAATAAGGTATGTCCAAGTAGAAGATTCCCTGGATTTCAGGTCTGGGTCCTAAATGGGATTTCCTGGACCATCACCCAACAATGATTTCTTCCTTATCCACCCCGTTCAACCTCACTTCTCCTCATCTAAGAATTGCTCCTTGTGGTCATGCTTCTCCTTACTGCAAGACTAACTCTGTCCAGCCCGGCTCCTCCTGCCTGTGACCCCCGACTCCTAAATAAACTGCTTCGTGACTCCCACGTCCTTCACAGCAGACTGGTGAGAATTCCCAAGCACTAGCTTCTCTATTCACTTAACTGGTAAGGTACCCTCAACCCCATAACTTCCTCTCACTCCCGGACCAATAACTATTCTTCCAACATTGCCTTTGGCCTACTGATCACCACTCCCTGTCAAGAATTGTGATTTGCACTAGAGCCTCTTTTAGAAGCTCTGGACTGAACATAGTGCTCATGGAAGGCTAGCCCAGTCACTGGGCCACCATACCCTCTCTATTTCATCTCTCTTCTCCCCCACACATTTTTTTTTTCCAACAGAGCCAGTGCCCAGACATCAATCCTTTGTCCACCCCTGTCCTGCTACCTGCTGTGGATTTTAGCTTGGGAGAATGGAAAACCCAGACGGTAAGAAAGTTATCCCTGGGATGTCTGGGCTGGGGGCATGGCTCAGTGGTAGAGTACTTGCCTAGCATATGTGACCCTGGCTATGATTACCAGCAAAACACACACACACACACACACACACACACACACACACACGGAACTCCATCCCTTACTTTGGCTCCCCAAATTCCTGTCATCATCAGCTCCCTACTGCTTCCCATGGATCCTCCATTATTCTTTTTTTTTTTTTTTTTTGTGGTGCTGGGGATTGAACCCAGGACCTTGTGCATGCGAGGCAAGCACCCTACCAACTGAGCTATATCCTCAGCCCGTCCTTCATAATTCTTAGGGTCACTAAAAATAATCTCATCTTCAGCTTGGCCACCCTAACCCAATATACATTCATCTATGTGTATCCTGTGGACAAGATGATGGATTTCCGGCCCAATATGTCAAATAGATTCAAAGTTAAACATCATGAAAAGCTGGAGAGAGGGCTGGGGATATAGTTCAGTTGGTAGAGTGCTTGCCTTGAATGCACAAGGCCCTGGTTTCAATCCCCAGCACCATACATACACACACAAAAAATCTGGATAGAAGTCTATCATGATCATGCCTTTAAGACTGTTCAATCTTCTTAAGTTGGCACAGAGAAGTAAGATTAATCTGTATCCACAGATGACACGATGCTGGGAAGCACCACTAACTGAAGTCAGAATCAAGATTCCAATCACTAAAAACTTACATCACAAACAAGATGAAATTTAATAGACACGTGTGTAATTCTATGTGTAAAATGAATAAAGTCCTATTCCAGCTTAAGACCCTGAAGCCCTGCTTCCCTCATTTAAGCTTCTGGCCCTAGCACTTCCTATGAAAAAGATTTGGAAGTGTTAAAAAAAAAAAAAAACCTTAGCAAGTAATGGCACTATTAAAGCAACTATTTATTTATTTGTTTGTTTGTTTATTTATTTATTTATTCCTTTTTGCAGAGCTAGGCATTGAACCCAGGGCCTTGTGCATGCTAGGCCAGCACTCTACCACTGAGTTACAACCCCAAATCAAAAGCAATTGGTTTTAAAGCTAGCAATTCTAGACTGCTTTAGATGTTTAGTAACCATATTATGGAAATATTCTTAGAACTCTATTTTGAGTGGATTGCACTTAAAAGCACTAGTCTGAGTACTGAACATCCCCTTCAGGACACATGCTAATTTATTAAAAGGGACCATATTAAACTGTCCAGAAAGAAAAACCTGCATAGTGAGAGCCTAGAAAAAAATGTTATGTGAGACATGGTTAAAAAAACAAAGACACAAACCTGTCTGATTAGCTTGAAGAAAAGTAGTAGTCTTATGGTACAGCAAGAAATGTTCCCACTTATGACTCAGGAAACCTACTTGGGATGCAGGACTCATTGGCAGGTCAACTCTTCTACCCCCAAGATCTCTAGAGTCCCCCTCCTTTCCTCAGGTCTGCTCGGATCACTGGGTCAGAGGAGAAGGACAGTTGGTCCCTATGGATCACCTATAGTTCAAGCTCTGCCATTTATTAAGTCCCTTCCCTTCCATTATTTTGGAGCCTCAATTCTTCATTTAGTTTAAAAATGCTATGGTCCTAATATTTTGTAGCAAAAAGAGTAGACTTACGGCACTAGTTTTCAAGAGCTAAAAGTTATAACAGTGCAGAACTTTCTGACTGAAAGTTGGTGTAAGACCAGGCAGGGTTGGCGGACAGTGGAGTTATTGAAGCAGAGGCCGATGACCAATTGTCGGGAGACTGTGAAAGAATTCCTGTGCTGGGTGGGACCCTGGTCCTGTCCAATTCTCAGCTCCTATGATTCATTCTGCTGGCTACTCCTACAGGCTCCCCACCCGCTATTAGCATGCCCTTTGAAGCAGTCCGCTTCTTTCTTCCATCTCTTTCCCAGGAGCAGACCAAGGCACAGGACATTCTGGGAGCAGTGACCCTTCTACTGGAGGGAGTGATGGCAGCACGGGGACAGTTGGGTCCCACCTGCCTCTCAGCTCTCCTGGGACAGCTTTCTGGACAGGTCCGACTCCTCCTTGGTGCCCTGCAGGGCCTCCTTGGAACCCAGGTAAATCCCAAGCTGAGGAATCCAAAGAAATTGTCCTCTGACTCAGTCTCCCTAAACGACCTGGAGGAAGAATGGGGATTCAAGGGATCTGAAGGGTAGAACTGGTCTGCCAAGGAGTGTTCCTTCCTAGTCATAAAGCCTGGGTGCAGACACCCTATCTGTCCTACATAGTCAAGGGAGACCTGATATCTTAGGCCTGCTCTCTGACTTCAGGCCCATCCTCTGCCCTCAGCTTCCTCCACAGGGCAGGACCACAGCTCACAAGGATCCCAATGCCATCTTCCTGAGCTTCCAACAACTGCTCCGAGGAAAGGTGCGTTTTCTTCTGGTTGTAGGAGGACCTGCCCTCTGTGTCAGGCGGTCCCTGCCCACCACAGCTCTCCCAAGCAGTACTTCTCTATTCCTCACACTGAACAAGCTCCCAAACAGGACTTCTGGATTGTTGGAGGCGAACTTCAGTGTCTCAGCCAGAACTACTGGCTCTGGACTTCTGAGCAAGCTGCGGGGATTCAGAGCCAAGATTCCTGCTCTGCTGAATCAAACCACCAGGTCCCCAGACCAAATCACTGGATACCTGAACAGGACACACAGACCTTTGAATGGAACTCATGGACTCTTTCCTGGAGCCTCACCGGGGACCCTAGAAGCCCCAGACATTCCATTAGGAACTTTGGGCACAGGCTCCCTGTCACACAACCTCCAGACTGGATCTTCTTCTTCCCCAACCCATCCTCCTACTGATCAGTACACACTCTTCTCCCCTTTACCCACCTTGCCCACCCCCATGGTCCAGTTCCACCCCCTGCCTCCTGACCCTTCTGCCAACCCTACTAACCCTCTTCTAACCAGAGCCCATCCTAACTCTCCAAATCTGTCTCAGGAAGGGTAAGGAATGCTGACACTGACAACATTTGCAGTGTCTCTCATGTGCAGTTCCCTTCCCTGGAGAAGGAAGACAACTGCAGCTATACCAGACATCCTGTTTCCACCTGAAAGCCAATACCCTGGTAAAGGTGAATACACAGGAAAGAAAAAGGGACTGTTTTTTTTTCACTGTACATTATAAAACTTCAAAAGTTATTTTTTTAAGCTATCAACAATATTCATCAGAGCAGCTAGTTATCTTTGGTCTATTTTCTGCATAAATTTAAAAATCACTAATTCTCTATATGCTTTTTATTCATATAATAATTCTGCAAAGGCCTGTTCTGGTCTCACCTTTGAACAGAGATAGAGACTATCTTTGTGTCAGAAAACAGAAAGGGTAGTTTCCTTCGCTTCAAGTTTAAGGCCCTCCAGTGCCCCGTTCCCTTTACTGTCGTTCTCTGTGGGACTGTTTGGTCCTCTATTCTTAAGAGATTCTTACTTTTGATAAATGAGTAACAGGTGTCTCTCAGAAACACTGTCCCTATAAAATTGACAAAACTAAGGCTGTAAAAGAATAAATGAGAGCACCCAAAAGCTAACTAAAAAGCAAAGGAAAGATGTTCTTCACAGGGGGTACCCCCCCACACACACAACCCCACCTCCCAAGAAAGCTAACACTCACCCCCGCCCCAGGTAAGGCTATGTAGACAGTTCAGTAAAGACAAGACCTGAATGTGACAGCTGAGCAAATAGCTAGCCCTTCAGCAGCTCAGCAGGAGGCTTTGCCAGGCCTGGGCTCTTGCCTCCCTCCTGTGGAGGTCAGGGGGAAGTGCAGGAAGTGGCATGAGCTCCTTAAGCTGGAAGAGCAGGACAAACAAGAACAAGTTGAAGGCTCCCTTCTCAAACCCTACAAGTGCATCTAAAGAGCAGCCCAGTGTGATTACCATAAACCCAACTATGGGATCCCTAAAAAGAAGGTGGGGTTGCAGGGCACAGGTAGCACACACCTGTAATCAAATTACTCAGGAGGCCAAAGCAGGAGGATCACAGTTCAAAGTCAGCCTCAACAATTTAGCAAGAACCTGTCCCTGCTTCCCCCAACACCCCAAAAAAGGGCAGGGGATGTGGCTCAGTGGTAGAATTCTCCTGGTTCAATCTCCTGTACCACAGGGAAAGGTGGGGGGTGGGTGGACTTCAGAGGCTTTGCAAATAAGTCTTGCTGTCTTGGTGCTCAGGAAGGGGAGGTTTACCTTGTGTACAAAGATCAACTTACTACATTCTGAGGTTCCTGTAGGAAAACTAGTAGGAACTTTTCCCTCTCTCCCACCTCAAAGAAAAGGAAAGTCTACCAGGAACTCAGGATTCCAAACACTGTCACAGATACCTGAGAATCCCCAAAGGCATTCCAAAACACTAGGGTGAAAGTCAGGAATCATATATATGTTCCTTTTTCTTTCTTTCTTTTTTTTTTTTTTTTTTCCTTTAAAGACAGCGTTTGATTAATTGCTGAGGCTGACCTTGAACTTGAGATCCTCCTCCCTCAACCTCAGGAGTCCCTGGGATTATAGGCATGCAGTACCACATCCATCTTATATTCCCTTTTTTAATGCTCATACAATTCAGTAAAATGTATATTACCACCTACATTTTAAGGATGAGGAAACTAAGGCTCAGAGAAGCCAGGTAAATTACCAATGGTCACAGAGACTGTTAGCAGGAATAGAAACAGCCCTAGTCTGATTGACTCTAAATCCCAGAGTCTCCTCAGTATGGTACGCTGTCCAATATAATCATTCAGTAGTTCTATTTACTGGGAAAGATTTCCAAACCCTTATGGAGTAAATACATCAGCTATTAATGAGGTACTTTACCACTGAGCTACATCCCCAGTCCTTTTCTTTTTGAGACAGGGTCTCAATAAGTTGCTGAGGCTGGCCTTGAATTAGTGATATCCTGCCTCAGCTTCCTAAGTCACTGAGAATTATATCCTAGCTACATCCTCAGCTCTTATTAACAAATCTAAGTGGAAAACCTAAGCTCTTGCGGGGGTGACCAGTTTAGATCTCCAAGTATCTTTCTTTCCTGGGCAGAAGAGTTAACATGGAGAAGGAATTAACAAATGCACAAAGCTGGGATGCTGCTTAGTAGTAATGTGTTTGCCTAGCATGGTCAAGGCCCTGAGTTCCATCTCCAGCACAGCAAAAAACAAAAAGTGCATCTCCAGCACAGCAAAAAACAAAAAGTGCACACAGCTCAAATATATTGTCCAAATCTCAGGTGCCATCAGTTCTGCATGAGAAAGAATTAGTTCAACCATACTACAAATTTTCAGGGTGCAGTTAATGAAATGGTTAGTGGAAATTATAATTTACTTAAATATCAAAACAAAGCATGTTAAATTTAATGATCAAAAATATATATAATGATCAAATGAAACTTTATGGCATTTGAAAAAGCCAGAACCCAGGATAAGATATGCCAAAGGGACCAAAGAATTATGGATTCTCAGACCACTCATAGGAGAGATAAGGATGGCAAAAATGTAAATATAGCCAGAAAGTTCCAGGCATCTAATATTCGCGTTTGACTTACTCTAGTGCAGGCAAAAAAGAAAGCTCATAGTTTTCTCCAGTGTGAATGAATTTGCACCTATTAAGAATCTATCCTAGCCAGGCACAGTGGTATACACCTATAATCCCAGCAGCTGGGAAGGCTGAGGCAGGCAGATAGCAAGTTCAAAGCCAGCCTCAGCAACTTAGTGAGGCCCTAAGCAACTTAACATAGACCCTGTCTCAAAATAAAATGTAAAAAAAGGCTATTGATGTGGCTCAGTGGTTAAGCACACCCAGGTTCAATCTCCAGTACAAAAAATAAAAATAAAAATAAATCTATCCTAGATTGTCTAGCATGTGTGACATCCTGGATTTAATCTCAGCACCATAAAAGGTAACTAATCTAACGTGGAGCAGCAGGTGTAGCACTTCATACATGCTTGGCATATATGAAGCCCCTGAAGTCAACCCCCAGAACCAAAAGAAAAGACTTCCAAATCACTCCTTCTGGCTGATTCCATCCCTTCTTCTCTCTGTCTGTCTGTCTCCGTCTCTCTCTCTCTCTCACACACACACACACACACTTTAAAACCATAATGCTCTTATCCCCGTTTTACTTTACACTAGTTCTCTTTCTTTTGCTACCCCAGGACAGTTTATATCCTATGATTCCCAGTAGTTAGGTTCTCCCTCTCTAACCTAAATCCATCCTTTTCCAACCCTTCATTCAAGAAAATCTGACCCCATGGAAAGGTTCTAAGATTCCATAAAAATACACCCCAACCCCTAAGGCATCTGCTACTTCCTTCCCCATACCACCAATGGTAAAATAACAACAAAAAACACCTTCTCTCCTCACTGCTGAGGTCATTCACTTCAACCCATTTCCCTAAATACTATTTCTAATGCCTCATGTAGAGACCTGAAAATGATGGGAAAGCAAACACCCCAGGCATACCAGCAGGGGACCGGCTCCTATGGCAAAACCAGGATATCAAAAGACAATTGCTTAATACCCAATCTTTCTGAATTATTACCCTGAATTTCCCAGGGGAAAAGAGTCCCATATGCTTTCTCAGGTCCTCTAATGCCTGGTTGTAGAGCCAGTTCACAGCTGGAGCCCTTGTCATCACCACCATTTCCTTAACTTTTTTCTTCTTCCACTTATAAGTTAGTGAGTGCAGTCAGGCTGCTGTGTTGTCCTGGGCACTGAACTGCCAACCTCTTGGTATTACTGTCCTGTCCACTGCACTGGTCTGTGTAGCAGCTCCCTGTTCAGTGTCACTCATAAGAATCATTACCACTTACCCTCCCTCCTGGGTCACCACTGGAACATGGAGCAGAGAACCAAGTCCACCTGCTTCTATAGCCAAGTCCTCTCTTCCTCCTCTCATTAGTCACACCCCAAATCCATGTCAAAAAGTCTCCACCCAAAGCTTCCATTAAAAAAAAGAACTTTTCCAGGCTATGCAAGTAACTCATTCAAATTAATGTGAACTGACTTCCTGGAGACTGAGTGTTGGAAGGACATGAGCATGGCACCTTGCCAATTCAAAATTCTATGCCAAATGGGTGGTATCTTCCGGGCATGGGATATTACTCTCAGGAGCCAAAGCACAACCCTCCCTCCAGATAGAAAATCACACCAGAGGATATATGCTAGAATAGTCAGTCAGCCAGGAGACGGAGATGACCCTAAACCCAAAAACCAAAAGGCTGAGATTGGGACAGCCCTAGGTTGATACATGGTCATCTGGCTGTGGGACAGAAATATACTACAGACAAATTGGAAAAAACAATTTTAAAGAAAATGGAAATGGGGCTGGAGTTGTGGCCCAACAGTTGAGCACTTGCCTGACATGTGTGAAGCACTGGGTTCAATCCTCAGCACCACATAAAAATAAATGAACAAAATAAAGGTATTTGTTCATCTACAACTAAAAGAAAAACAATTTTTTTAAAATGAAAATGTGTTAAAGAAGGGGGAGGAGAGTCTTAAAAAGTAAAGTTTAATTAAAAAGTCATATATACACAAAATAACTCCTGATTCACTTCAAGCTTTCCCATTGGGTCTTTCACAGGCAAGCCAGTTTCCCATTGAGTTCAGACTAGCTAAAGATGCACCAACAGTGGGCAGAAAACCAGTTCCTCCTTAACAGGTGAACAACAACAACTTCTACTCAGGTTTGAACAATGTCCACAACCTGAGTGACCAAGAGCAGGCTGGCATCCTTTGAGGTTCAGAAGGCCAATTTCTTCATCAGCAGATAAACTCTGGAATCCACCTCAAATCCATGCAGGTTGTTGGCGTCACCCTGCAGCCTCATGAGCAGGCCCCCGTAGGACACATAGGCAGAGCTGAAATAGAAGGATCCCCATCCCATGAGTCTGAGCTCCATCCCAGCATACAAAAAAAAAAAATAGTGTTCTGTCATTAAGGAACCAAAAATTCAGACAAAGAAAAATGCACAGATACATGCAAAGCACTGTTGTTTATACTAGCAAAGGAGGAAAACACCAACATGCACAAAATTAGGGGAATGGCCAAATGAATTAAGATGAAACCAGAATGTTATACAGCCATTGAAAGTGTTTAGGAAAAGCTTTACACTAACATGGGGAAACATGGTGTACATATGTTAAACAAAAAGAGAAGAAAACATTAGAATAAACAACATGATCTCAAAGAAAAAAATAGACTTAAAAAAAAAAAAAAGACCATTCAAAAATGTTTATGTAAAAGGTTCCTCCTGGGTATAAAATTATAGGTAACTTTTCCCCCTTTACATTACTTCTCTGCTTCAAATAGCTTACAAAGAACACATATTGTTTTAATACAATTTTAAAGAAAAAAATAAGCAGGGAAACCAAAGAATCAGGGATTGGGTTACAAAGTACCAAAGCACACACGCACAAATAAACAACAACAAAAAAGTCTAGCAGTTTAATCCTTAATACTGCATGTTGTTCCTGGGGAAGCCACTCTTCTTGGCACTTCACACAGCAGGATTAAGTTTTGGAACCACTGGGCCTTGAGATCCTGACAAAGGGCAAAGTGGGCAGCCAATACTTCAGACTGGAAACTGTACCAGGAACAGCTATACTTAGGTTCTAAGTAAGTTTGAGGCGTTTGAGGAGAAGGGCCCAACACAGGAAGCAAGAGCATGGCCCAACTTCTTAGCCAGGGAGGAAGGAAAAGGATTCTCACCAGACTGCGGAACTTACAGGCGTGTTGCTGCTTCAGTAGACGTTTCATCCCCCTCAATCCTGTACACCTTCCCATACATTACATACTCAAACTGGTCAGCCCTGCAGAACAATAGTGACAAAGTTATTCTTCATAATAATTACAAACAATCCTTTTCAGCTGGGCACAGTGGCACACACCTGCAATCCCATGGCTCGGGAGGCTGAGGTAGGAGGATCTCAAGACAGCCACAACAACTTAGTGAGGCCCTAAGCAATTTAGCGAGACCCTGTCTCAAAATAAAACATAAAAAGGGGCCAGGGATGTGGCTCAGTGGAAAACATCCCTGAATTCAATCCCAGGTACCAAAAAAAAAAAAAAAAAAATCCTTTTAAAATGGTAACTAATAGCCAGGTATAATGGCTACACCTGTAATCCTAGCTAACTGGGAGTCAGAGACAGGAGGATCACTTGAACCTCAGAAGCATGAGGCCAGCCTGGAGAACATAGTGAGACATCATCACAAAAACATTAAAAATAAGAATAAAATGGTAACTGGTAATTAAGTGCCAGCATTATAACAAGAGCCACCTTAGAAATATGATGTCATTTAGTCCTTCCCCACCATAATCCTTTGAACCAAGTATGACATCTGTATTTTACTGATGAGGAAACTAAGAATAAAAGAGATTAGGGTATTCAACAAATAAGTACTAAAGCTAAGAACTAAACTCAGTGGTGCTCCAATGCCTCTCTATCACACCAAACTCCTCCCACATAGCCTAGGTCACTCAATGGTCATTTCCTCCATCTTCAAAAAGCTACACCTCACAAGCATGATATCCATGGTATCACTGCTCTCAGTAAACACCTGGTTGTTTGAATTCTTTTTTTTTTTGGTACTAGGTATTGAACCCAGGGGCGCTTAGCCACTGAGCCACATCCCCCAGCTTTTTTGCTTTTTTATTTTAAGACAGGGTCCCACTAAGTTATTTAGGGGCTAAGTTGCTGAGACTGGCTTTGAACATGCAATTCTCCTGCATCTGCCTCCTGAGCAGCTGAGATTATTGGCGTGAGCCACCACACCCAGATAGTTGTTTGAATTTTTTTTTTTTTAATATTTGGTTTTTAGTTGTAGTTGGACACAATACCTTTATTTTTATTTATTTATTTTTATGTGGTGCTGAAGATCAAACCCAGGGCCTCGCACGTGCTAGGCAAACGCTCTTCACTGAGCCACAACCCCAGCCCTGGTTGTTTGAATTCTTAAGTGTAGCACTTTCCTTAAGGTTACTCAGATTCTGCTGACAATCATTTATTCCAGGGACTAAATAAAGGTCTTTCTAAATCAGACACAATAGCACATACCTGTAATCCCAGCTACTCAGGGGAGCTGAGACAGAAGGTTTGCAAGTTTGAAACCAGCCTGGGCAACTCAGCAAGATCCTGTCTCAAAATAAACTAAAAAAGGCTAGTGATGGAGCTCAGTGATAGAGTACTTGCCTACCAGGTATGAGGCCAAGGTCCAGTTCAACCCCCACTTGCAGAGGTGGTTCTATACCACTTAGTCCTCAGGGCATATTTCAATATTTAAAGTGCTCCCTTCTCTACTCCCTCACCTGGAAGGCCTGTCATCTGTGGGGTTGTATTCACCATCATCCAGGGTACCATCTTCATACAAGGTACTAGCTATAACCAATCGGAACTTGTCACCTAGAAATAAATGCAATATCTGAGGATGAAGAATAGATGAAATTAAGAAGAAGGGGAAAAAACTCTTGCTATTGTGTGTGTTCAATACTTACCCAAGTCTACAGGGTAAATTTGAATGTTTACATCTAAAATGAGGTCCATCTTGAAAGATTCACTCTCACAATGCAGTCGAGATACTGGGGAAAAACAAAGTAAGTGACAGGCATACTTTATCAAGCCCAGGGCAGAACATACAGATCCCAGTTTGGTGGTTAACTGCAAAAGAATTTTAATGTAACCTGGTATACATCCATTAACCTCTCCACTGCATTCAAGGAAGTGCAGGTTCAATCAGAACCTGTGCAAGAAGAAAAAGGGCAAAAACTATGGCAATAGAACAGAAACCCCAGAAAGAATCAAAGATCCTCTGGCAGCAAATATCTAGGCTCTAGGCCCCCTGAATGATTGAGAACATGACTCTGGGCAAGTTCTTACTTATCCAAAGGTTTTCTCTTTCTGTGCTATACATTATGCTGAGAGGATTAACAGGATGAATAAGAACTTGATAAACATCTCAGTCTGTAGGCAAATAAAGTATCACCAAGGAGAAAAAATTGTCGATGGATTGCAGAATAAAGAGTTGTATGCCAAGCAATTAGCTCTAACTCAGAGAGGACTTCACAAACAGCTAAAGATTCTGGGGCCAATATAAGAATACAAGTTAGGAAGTCAAATAACTCACTCTGTGGTCTTGGGTGGGTTACTTAACCTGTCAGAACAAAATGCAAAAACACCTCCTACTTCATGGGGGCTTTTGAGAATGAACAAGCCAAAGTGTGTGAGAGGGGAGCACAGTATAATCTCTAACACAGAGAGTAGGTCGCGATTATAAAGATGCCCAGGAGTTTGTCAGCATCATGGCTGAAAGCCACCCAGGCAGCAGGCACTGACTGCGTGGGTGAAGCCTGGGAAAGCTCAGAGTCTCAAGTTTCTCATTCATAAAATGTTTCCTGAGGGACAACGCTTCATCAGAATCCGTCGCTAGAGGCTGGCCACGTGAGCAGGGTGGAGAGGGGGCCCAGGGGCGTGGCAATGAGACAGGCCTCTTTTTTTGTACCGCTCCTGCGTACCTTAACTTACCTCGGTCAAACTTTTTACCCTCCGGGTCAATGTCTTTCACATCGAATATATCCTCAAACAGGATGCCCGCCATCGTGAGGGGGCCAAGAAACCAGAAGAAGTGCTGACCACGCAGCCACGACTGGGGGTTCGCGCACCCCCTCGCGTGGAGAAAAGGAGACAGGAAAAAGGTTCAGGCTGAAGAGCTCCACGGGGACAGAATGACGCATGCGCACCGACTTGCAGTAAGGCAGCCACTTCCGCCGAGTCCCTCTCGGGGCTTCTACACTTCCGCCCGGAAAGATTGCTGTGAGAGGCTTGGACGTTGAGGGCGTGTCTCTAAGTTCAGGTGACACGCCCAGGGCGGAGACACAAATAGGTCCCACCTCCGCGGAGGTGGCGCGGGTTCTAGAGCTCCGCTACTGCTCTACTGCGCCCTCTTCAGAGTCCGGGACCCGAAGACTGGAATGCGTGGGGGCCTAACCCAGGCAAGGACCTTGATCCTTGGCCCAGAGAAGCCCGGCCCTAACCCTGCCCTGCTGGTCCGCAAGCCCGCCCGGGCACAGTCCGCACCGGGGGCGGGTGGAACAGAACCCCGCCCCCAGAAAAGCTGGCCGGGCAGGGCATAGTGCCCAGCCCCTCCAGCTGGCACCAAGGCCCCCGGGGCTGGCCCGAGCCAGCTCGGCCCTGCTGGACGTCACCCTACCGGGTCCGTCCGGTTTGGGAATTTGCCTTGATGTCACTATGGAGAAAAGAAAAGTCTGCACTGTCCCCTCCCCTGGTGCTGCACCCTCCCCATCACTGCCCTCTTTCCCTGGGTCCTGCTCTCCTGCCACCACCTCCCCTTAGGTCTGACATTAATCCCCTCACACTGCGCTCCCCAAAAGCATTGCCCTTTCAACTTTGGTACTGCCTTTCCCCCACCACTGCCCTCTCCTGCACACATACCCCTTAGTCTTGGCATTGTCCCCCTATTGGAGAGAAGAGGTCTTCTCTCAAACTGCCCCTTCTTCCTGGTTGCCTCCTCTCTCATACTGCCTCTTCACTGGGCACCGACCCCTCCCCTAGAGCACTGCCGCTGTCCCCTAAATGCCCCTCATCCTGGGACTGCGCCCTCCTACAAACTGTTTCTGGGGCCCGCGCTCTCCCGTGGCTCTAGCTCTAACAATGCCTATCCACCCTGTGCTCACTCCACCCTGTTCTATCCTTCCAAGGACCCCGATAGAGAATGCGGAGCCCCAGCAGGCCGTTCCCCTAACACGGCGAGACGTCAGCAGCTACTCGGGTTTCTGGTTGGGCCCTGCCAGGGAGAAGCGACCTCTGCTCCCCCACACCCGCCTCCCAGGAGTGGCCTCCCCAGCACCTACAACTCCCTTCCCTCAGGCCTCACCTCTTCCCGTACCCTCTCCACCCCCCCACACCCCGCAGGCCTGGCAGCTCCAGGTGCACCTCCTTGAGGGAGCCCCGAGGAAAGAAAGAAGAAAGGGAGGGAATGAGGAAGGCGGCCTAGAATTCCCCTCTGACTCGCTCCCAGTTGCTTTTCACCCTGGATGGGGCAGAGGGGACTACCCGGACTCTCCTGAACCACCTGTTCCTCTCTAGGAGCAGAGAAGGGGCTGCTCCTAACGGATCGAGTCTCAGGAGCCCAATTTAGACGGTTTTGGAGCCCCAAGCCCCAAGCCCTACTGAACCCCAACGTCTCCAAGTCCTCCTGCCCCGCCCAGAGAGCTGTGGACCAGGCCCATCCCTTCCACGTGCCAGCGGACCCGCCCTCGCCCCAGCCGTGGGTGCCCCAGTCAGTCCCCAGCCTCCAAGGGAGGGGGCGCGTGCTCTCACGCAAAGCGCCCCCTGCCGCCTCTTTCGAGCCTGAGAGGCGGCTCCATCGCAGACCCCAGGCGGGATGGGCCGGCCCCTCCGGATGGGCCGGCGGGCGGAGCGGCGCAGAGGGCACCGCCCTCGGCCCGCCCGCCGAGGAGGGGACGAGAGCGGGAGGCTGCGCCTGCGGCGCCCGCCCGGGACCCGCCACACTCTGCACTCGGCCGCTCGGGCTGCGGGGACCGGACGGGTGCCTGCTCGGGCTTTGCGGGCTGGGAGCAGAGACCAGGCCGGAGCCCGAGCGGCAGAGGGAAGCCAGAGGGCAGTACACGGAGATGGCGGCCGTGGCGGCCGCGGCGGCCGAGGAGGGGATGGAGCCGCGAGCGCTGCAGTACGAGCAGACCCTGGTAAGTGAAGCCGAGACGAGCTCGAAGGGTTGCACTTAGGCACAGCTGTTCCAGATTACCCTAGGGAGCGCAAGGGTTGGGGGCCTACCCAACCTCCGCCTCAGTCCTCTGAGCTGGGGAAACTGAGGCTGAGGAGTCCGAGAGGCTGCAGCGCCAAAAGGTTGGAAAGCTGCTTGCTGGCTTCTGGCTGAGCCTGGGGGCCTGCAGAGGACAATGACACCAAGTGTTTATCTGCGGTGTGCTTCCCTTTACCCCCACTCCAACGCACTCGTTTTCTTTGCCCCTTTCCTCACCGTTTGAGCCCAAGTCTCAGCGCGCTAATACCCCTCCCCAGTACCATCCACACCCTTGAACTTTCTCCACACCCCTTCTGTCTCCACCATCCAAGACATTCCCTGTGCCCCTACAATGTACATGAATGACATTCTGCTAGGCATAGAATCTAGAGTGTGTAGACAGGTGATCAGACCCAAACCTCTGCCTTTGTGGGCTCAAAACCAGCATTGGCAGGAACCTCTCAGTCGATCCTGGCTAGGGGAAATGGCCTGCCACCTTGGAGGATAGGAGCTTTAGGGAGGATGGGTGAAACAGATATGAGTGTGGGAATTGGGACCTCTGTCCATTCTGACCCCTCTGTCCATACAGCCCCCACCCAACCCTGGGTGTTCCTTGACCTCATTTTCTACTGAGGAGGGGTCCTGGGTTTTCAGCTGATTCAACCTTTACTTAGTATTTGAGAAGCCATTTGACCCTTTTTTATATCACTTGAGTGGAAGACCTAAGCCCTAGGTAAAGGAATAGCCCATGGCTCCTTTTTATCAGCTTGGGCTGGAATTTGCCCAGGAGGGTGGCAGGGAGGTAACCTCTCCAGGTGAAGAGGGCCTGGGCTGTAACTGAGTCTGGGAGGTGCCCAATTACAAAAGAGAGAGAGAAAGGGAGACTGGATGAAACAGGATGACCAGGGGAGGTGGTAGGTATGGGAGCAGAGCAAAGGGAGCAGAACAAGCCCTTGGGACAGGGTGAGAGATATCTGTAGTCTACAGAGGCCAAAGAGGGGGCACTGATCATGGAGCCAGGCACCTGACCTCCCAAATGGTGTCTCTGTTGCACCAGCCACATCTCCTTCCCTTGTGGCTCTATCTCAGGAATGAGCTCTCAGGGTCAAGCTCTCTCCCGGCATTCTGTGCTCCAGCCTCTCCCCCTTGTCCTTCCTACCCTTTTGTCTGTCTCTCACCTCCCCCCTCCTACACTGTATCTCTATATTCTACCCTCTTTTCCTCCTCCCTGCTTCTTTCCCCCCTCATCTCTCCTGTGTTTTCTCTGGCCTCTCTCTAGTTCTCCTCTCTGAGCTTCTCCCTTTTCTCACTATCTCTCACTCTCTGTCTGTGTCTCTATCTGTCCCTCCCTCTCCCCCCTCCAACCCCAGCCCCAACAGGAGCCCTTTGTGTCCTGAAGCTCTGCGGGTGGCAGCCGGAATCTACTCCTCCCCACCCCCCAACACACGCCCAGCTTGGCAGGTCTAGCCATAGCTCGGCTACTCTTCCGTCCCATCACCCAGCATCCACAGTCACAGCTTTGCCATCCGCAGCCTCTGCTGTCCCCGACCTGCTACTGGACTCTGGGCAGCTCTAGAGTGGGGCTGAGGCCACCAAGCACTCTCCACCCTCATGGAGAAGCTTTCCATTCCCAGCTGGGCGGGTTGGCTAGTCGGGGGGTGGAGAATGGGGACAAGGGGATTAGGGTGGGTGGGAGGGGTGCAGCTGATTTGGTAACAGGCCAGAGGCCCAGCAGGAACGTGATAAGGATTGGGGCCGCGCCTGCTTCTAGGCCCTACTCAGCCGCCCTCAGCTCTGCCAGGCTCTTATTGTTGCCCATATGCCCTTGACCATCCCTTATTCTCTGACCTTCCTTCCTCCCACTTTCAGACTGTGCCTTAGGCTTTTCCATCTTTTCCCTCTTCTGGAGCCTTCCCTCCCACTCCTCTTCAGTGCTCCCACCTCTGGCCCGTGAGAAGAGGACCAATTATTCTGCCACCCCCAGATCTGTGTCCCTGTACCTTGGCTGTCCCTGTCACTGTAGCCAGGGCAGCCCCCACACTCAGCAATGTACATTGTTCCCACACGCCAAGCCAGAGTGGGAACTGTGGGTTCAAGGGGGCTATATAATATGGAGGCTGGGAGAAGGGGAGTCAAGGCCCCAGGCGCCCTCCCTGTATCCCCACTGAGCCCATGCACACTAATGCCCCATCTTCCCCATTGCTCCAGATGTATGGCCGGTATACTCAGGAACTCGGGGCCTTTGCCAAAGAGGAAGCTGCTCGGATTCGCCTGGGAGGCCCTGAGCCCTGGAAGGGGCCCCCTTCTCCTCGGGCTCCCCCAGAGCTCTTGGAATATGGACAGAGCCGATGTGCCAGATGCCGCAGTGAGACCTGGGTTGGGGCAGGGGACCTGGTGGGGTTGTGATGTGCTGAAGGGGGAAGAAGCCATTGGAGCTACCAGTGGAGGAAGGGGAGAAGCAGTAACCAGGAGAGGAGTACTTTGGTGCCAGACTCCCTGTTGATCTTACCTTCCCTGCTCCCAGTCTGTTCAGTACGCTGCCACAAGTTCCTAGTATCCAGGGTTGGTGAAGACTGGATCTTCCTGGTCCTCCTGGGGCTCCTCATGGCACTGGTCAGCTGGGCCATGGATTATGCCATTGCTGTTTGTCTACAGGGTGAGAGCAAAGGCTGGCAGTGGGAGGACTGGGGAAAACCAACCTACTTCCAATGGGCAAAAGTTGTTGAGGCTTCTTGGCCACTGATCACTTTCCCTATACAGTCTAACTGCCTTCGGGCACAATACTGCCACTCCCATAGGTCATAACTTGGTGGTGGTTTTTTGTTGTTGTCTTGATTTGGTTTGGTTTGGTATGGGGGATTGAACCCAGGGCCCTTAACCACTGAGCCACTTCTCCAGCCCTTTTTATAAATACTTTATTTAGAGCAGGGTCTCGTTAAGTTGCTGAGGCTGACTTTGAACTTGCGACTCTCCTGCCTCAGCCTTCTAAGCCACTGGGATTATAGGTGTGTGCCACCACACACGGCAAACTTCTTGCCTCTTTCCAACTGACCCTTTTACCTACAGTGGGCTTTGTCCTAGTCTATGCCCTAGGGCCCCTTTCCTTCCATCTGTACCCAGGCTCTGTGCAATATTCCCTGGGAAAACATCATATTAGTGTGTCCCAGTGGCCAGGAGCAGGTGTGTGCATTGGGGTCCAGCAGCATGTCCTCTTTCCACAGCCCAGCAGTGGATGTCTCGGGGCTTAAACACCAGCATCTTACTTCAGTACCTGGCCTGGGTTACCTACCCTGTCGTTCTCATCACTTTCTCAGCTGGATTCACACAGATCCTGGCCCCTCAGGCTGTTGGTATGATAGGAGAGAGGAGAGGGCAGAGGTCAGGCCTCCTGAAGTGTGAACATCAAGTGACTTTTATGGGCATGAACCCCCTCCAGGGTCTGGCATCCCCGAGATGAAGACCATCTTGCGGGGAGTGGTGCTGAAAGAATACCTCACTCTCAAGACCTTTGTGGCTAAGGTCATTGGGCTGACCTGTGCCTTGGGCAGTGGAATGCCCCTTGGCAAAGAGGTAATTGCAGGTTGGGAAATGGAGTCCTTCCCAGTGGAGAAAGAGACCAGGCCAAGATCAGGGCAGGGCCCCTCCCCACTCATCACAGGCCCTCACCCTGCAGGGCCCTTTTGTGCATATTGCGAGCATGTGTGCTGCCCTTCTCAGCAAGTTCCTTTCTCTCTTTGGGGGTATCTACGAGGTAAGGGGATCCCTGGGGAAAAAGGGGGGTGGGTAGGTGCTGAGCCCAGGCTAATGCCCCCTTGCACCACTCTTGCCAGAATGAATCTCGGAACACGGAGATGCTGGCTGCTGCCTGTGCTGTGGGCGTGGGCTGCTGCTTTGCAGCACCTATTGGAGGTAGGTAGGACTCCTCCATGAGCACAGCAACCCAACCCTGCCTTGGCCTCTCCTCCTCTGCCCCTCTCCTCTGGGTCTGAGTCCTTAGACCACGCCCAGCCCCAAGTAATGCTCTCGCCTTCCCCTGGCAGGTGTCCTGTTCAGTATCGAGGTCACCTCCACCTTCTTCGCTGTGCGAAACTACTGGCGGGGCTTTTTTGCTGCAACCTTCAGTGCCTTCATCTTCCGGGTCTTGGCAGTCTGGAACCGTGATGAAGGTGGGCGGCACCTGGGGGATGAGGGAGCCCAAGATGATTTAGGTGGGGGATCGCTGAAGCTAGACCTGCCTCCCTGCTACTCCTTCAGAGACCATTACTGCACTCTTCAAAACCCGGTTCCGGCTCGACTTCCCCTTTGACCTGCAGGAGTTGCCAGCCTTTGCTGTCATTGGGTGAGGAACTGAGGGGTGGGAGGTGGGGGCGGACAGGAGGGAGGCTTCCACAAGAAGACCCTCTTCAACACTAGTGCTTCTTCCCTCTCTAGCATTGCTAGTGGCTTTGGGGGAGCCCTCTTTGTCTACCTGAACCGGAAGATTGTCCAGGTGATGCGGAAGCAGAAAACCATCAATCGCTTCCTCATGAGGAAGTGAGTTGACCATAGACTTCTCCAGGAAGCTTTGGGTTGTATGAGGGCCAGACACGGGGCAGGGGGACAATGAGGAATGGTACAGTGAGGAAGAGAGAGTGGCCTAGGCACTGCACTGAGAAATGAGCCAATCGTGTTTCCAGGCTGACTAAACATTCTGACGTTCATATGAATTACTGGAAAGTTGAAATTTTAGTAGTGACAAAGGATATTTGGGATCCAAGACTGAAGCTTTCTTTCGTCCTGTGGCCTGGCCTAGATGGCAGTGTTCCCTGGAGAGTGTTTGTTTGCCTTGGTTTACCCCCTGTGACCCATGGGAATGGATGAGATTTTTTATCTCTGGAACACAGCTCTCAGTTGTGACCCTGATGATTAGGAGTGGAGAGGCCTGAGAAGTGACTTTTGTTGAAATTACGTCCTTAAGGGAGAGGGCAGCCAACTGAACCTGCTCCCTACAGCACCTTTGGTCCACTTCATGAGTGACCCCAGCTTCCTCTACACTAACCTTCACCCCAAGTCGCCACAGAGAGACAGAAGCAGAAATGTCTCTATACCCTCACACAATGTGCCCTTCAGTTGGGCCTTCTGCGGGTGGAGGGCAGAGTCACCGCTCAGAGGTGTCCAAAAAAGCATTAGGGATGGATTTTCTGCTGCTGCTACTCATAAGAGCCAATACTCTGCTCTGACCTCAGCCCTGAGGTATGTGAGGGCACTCAGCTCATTGCCGTCCCTAGGAGGTCACACTCCCCATGCCTGATGCTGTGAAACCTATATCTCTAGACGCCTGCTCTTCCCGGCTCTGGTGACCCTGCTCATCTCCACTCTGACCTTCCCCCCTGGCTTTGGGCAGTTCATGGCTGGACAGGTAACCCCAGGCAAAACTGACACGTGCACTCCTCCCTCAGACACATTACTTCTAAAGTAACAGCCCAGCAAGACTCTGGGATCCCTGTTCTTGTGGGTTCCTTTGGCTCTTTCCCAGCAGCTTGTCTGTTCCCTAGCCTGAGGCACCCTGTTTACCTTAGCTTTCACAGAAGGAGACATTGGTCACCTTGTTTGACAACCGGACATGGGTCCGCCAGGGCCTAGTAGAGGAGCTAGAGCCATCCAGCACCTCACAGGCCTGGAGCCCACCCCGTGCCAACGTCTTCCTCACTCTGGTCATCTTCATTCTGATGAAGGTGGGGCTTCCTACATATACATATCGCTAACGTTACATAGGCTTACAGGGTGTGGGCGCTGTCCCAAGCACTTGCTTTGTGTTAACTCCTTTAAGTTTCATAGCAAACTTATAAGAAAAGTGCTCTTGTCCCTGTTTTAAAGACACGGAGTTGAAGCACAAAGAGGTTAAGTAATTGGCCCACAGTCACACAGTTATTCAGTGTGTAAGGATTTGAACCCAAGCCATATGGTTCCAGAGTCCTTTCCCTTCCTTTCACCTCCTGGGATTCTGGGATACCTGGGGAGATCATTCCCACTGATAAGCAAGACAGGCTTCCCTGGGGGGCACCTCTGCTTGTTTGAACTGCCTCTTGTCTGCAGTTCTGGATGTCTGCACTGGCCACAACCATCCCTGTGCCTTGTGGGGCCTTCATGCCTGTCTTTGTCATCGGTGAGTTTGCAACTGCCTGTCCTCCCGGCCTGCACCCTCCCCATACTCTGGCAATCCCTGGCCATCCTCTCTCTGCCCAGGAGTGGGTTTTAGTCCAGCCCCTTGCCCAGACCCCCAACCCTGCAGGGATGCCCCCTGCACTGAATGACCCACCGGCCCCTCCCCCACCCTCTGACCCTTTCTCTTCCTAGTGCCCCTGCCCTCCCCCTCCACTACCTTTTTCTCTTCCCACCCCACTCCCTGAAGGAGCAGCATTTGGACGTCTGGTGGGTGAAAGCATGGCTGCCTGGTTCCCAGATGGGATTCACACAGACAGCAGTACCTACCGGATTGTGCCTGGGGGCTATGCAGTGGTTGGTGAGTGCTGTAGGTCTCTTGCTTTGCAGTGCTGGAGATCAAACCCAGGGTCTTGCATGCTAGGCAAACACGCCCCCAGCAGTGTAACCCCTGACCCTCACTGTCCGAGTCTGCCTTGGAAGACCACTGCCCCAGCCACAGAGTCTGAGTCTTTGGTGCCCCCTGCTGGCAGATGAAGAGGTCCAGTCCTTAGGGACGGCCCTGAGGGACCACCATAGGCCCTGCCCAGGGAAGGGAGGGTCTTCTGGGGCCTGGGAATCCTGAGACTGAGAATGGCTCTCCCCAGGGGCGGCTGCACTGGCAGGAGCAGTGACACACACAGTATCCACAGCCGTGATTGTGTTTGAGCTCACGGGCCAGATCGCCCACATCCTGCCTGTCATGATTGCCGTCATCCTGGCCAATGCTGTTGCCCAGAGCCTACAGCCCTCACTCTATGACAGCATCATCAGGATCAAGAAACTGCCCTACCTGCCTGAGCTGGGCTGGGGCCGCCACCAGTATGGAGGACAGGGTGCAAAGGGTGTGGGTGAGGGGCAGAAGGCTTCCTAGGAGCCCTCTCACCCACCTCCAGCAAGGCCTTAAGCTGGGGGACTGGCCATCTTGCTCCTTCCCTCCCTTCAGGCTGCCTTCTCCCTGGGGTTCCCTGTAGGTTGCCCCAGCTGACCAAAAAGAAGGGTGAGGCCAGGCACAGTGGCACACATCTATAATCCCAGTGACTCAGGAGGCTGAGAGAGGAAAATCACAAGTTCAAGACCAGCCTTAGCAGCTTAGCAAGGCTTTAAGCAACTTAGTGACCCCCTGTCTCAAAAAGTAAAAAGGGCTGGGGATGTAGCTCAGTGGTAGAGTGCCCCTGGGTTAAATCCCCAGTACAAAAAATAGTGGTGGGTAGGTACACTTCTGGACACTTGACCCTTTGTCCCTTGTCCTCTGGGGCTCTGGGGCCTTCCCTGTGACACTGGGGTGGTAGTGCTCTGGGCTATTCTCCTTATGCTGATGACAAACTGAGTACCCCACTCTGCCCCTAGGCAGTACCGGGTGCGAGTGGAGGACATCATGGTGCGGGATGTTCCCCACGTGGCCCTCAGCTGCACCTTCCGGGATCTGCGGTTGGCACTGCACAGGACCAAGGGTCGCATGTTGGCCCTAGTGGAGTCCCCTGGTGAGGCTAGGAGGGTTCCCAGGTGCTGTGAGCACCTCCCAGGGTTGTAGCTCAGGGATGGGCAGGGAGCTCAGGACTAGTCTCCTTGGTTCCAAAGGGAATGGATTAGCACTTGCCAGGCAGGGGTTTCCCTGTGGTGTGTATCCTATATCCAAGGCCCCACTATGGGTGTGAGAGAAGGTCCAAGGGGTGGGAGGGTCACCCCCCCAGCAACTGAGTCTTCCCATTTGCTCTATCCAGAGTCCATGATCCTGCTGGGGTCCATTGAGCGCTCACAGGTGGTGGCCCTACTGGCAGCTCAACTGAGCCCCACCCGCCGGCGACAGTACATGCAGGAACGTAGAAAGGCCCAGGCATCTCCACCTTCTGATCAGGAGAGTCCTCCTAGCCCAGGGACGTCTGTCCGCTTCCAGGTGAGGGGAAAAGCCCCACAGCCACACACACTTCCAAAATATTATTGTATAGACGGATGGGGAAGATGATTTAGAGGGTGGTCTGGAGCCACAGCCTCTCCAGCCCTTTCCTGCCTATGCAGGTGAACACAGATGACTCAGGCTTCCCTGCCTCCCGTGGGGAGACTCACAAGCCCCTGAAGCCTGCTTTAAAGAGGGGACCCAGCAATGCCACCAACCTCAGGGAGAGTCCTACAGGTGAGCTCATCTCTCCTCCATCCCATACACAGCCTGAACTAGGCCACTGAGATCCATAGGATTCCTGCTCACCCTATCAGCTAAAAGAGACCCCCCCAGATGGGCCAGGGGTAGAAATGAGACACCTCTCTCTTGCTTTCTCTACCTCTTCTGGTCCTCTTCCCCCAAGATGACATTTCCCCTGGGGCCTTGTGTTTGGGAACACAGGCAATGTGGAGTCAGCAGGCATTGCCCTCAGGAGCCTTTTCTGTGGCAGTCCACCTCCTGAGGCGGCTTCAGAGGTGAGTGGTTGGAGCCGCCCCTCCTGGTTTACTTTATCCCCAGTTCCCTCTATGGCTGAGACCCCCCTCTCCATTAACCAGTCAGTGCCTGCCCCATTCTACCTGCCCTCTGCCCTCCCAGCTGTCAGCTCTGATCCTGCAGGGTGCCCTTCCCACTGAGCTCTACCACACCCTTCACCTCCCCTCTCCATATAACCTCAACACCTTTCCTCTCTGGTTTGGCTCTGACAAAGTTGGAGAAGCCAGAATCCTGTGACAAGCGCAAGCTGAAGCGGGTCCGAATCTCCCTGGCGGTATGTTCAGCCTCTCTTCCTGCAGCTCAGGAGCACTGGGCAGGGAGGTTTGAAAGTCTAGGCTGGGTAAACCTCCCAGAACTGGAGTTCCACTCACCTCCCTCCCTCCTTTCTAGAGTGACTCGGACCTGGAAGGCGAGATGAGCCCTGAGGAGGTAAGGCGCCACTGGACTCTGGACCCTGTTTCTTCCTGGGTGTGTTCGGTCTTTCTGATGGGAAAGACCATGGGGTAGAATAAAGGGCAAGTCGACCTTTAGGAAGGTGAGAGCAGCTTTTGACACCTTCTCCCTAACCTTCAGTCTCTTCCTCTCAGATTCTGGAGTGGGAAGAACAACAACTAGATGAACCTGTCAACTTCAGTGACTGCAAAATTGATCCTGCCCCCTTCCAGCTGGTGGAGCGCACCTCTTTGCACAAGGTAGGGCCAGTGGCCTGGTGTGGAACAGGATAGGGATCTGGGTCTGCCCCCACCACCACCCGCCCCACACACATCAACAAGTTTAGAGTCAGGCCAGTGGGAAAGGAAGGAGGCGAGAGAGTAGACTCTGTTGAGATGTTTTTCAGATATGTTACTGTGGGCAATGGGAGGCTGGAAGCCAAGGCCCCTTAGCCTTGCCCTTGCTCCATAGTGGAGCCAGGCATCATTTTTCCTCTGCTTAGCCTCACCCCCAGGAATATTGGAGCAAAGCAGCAACAAAGACAGAGCTTGAGCTGGTTGTAAGCCAAAAGGCCAGGCCAGGGTCAGAGCTAGGCAGGAGGCTGCCAGAGCCCAACAAGGCTGATACACCCACACTGAAAAGATCGGGTGAGAAACAGGCAGGATAAGAAAATCTAATAAACAAGCTAACAAATAGCCAAGTAGGGGTGGAGAGACTGCAGAAAAGAAATAAACAAAGATGAGAAACACTCAGTGGGGGGTTTGGAATGTCAGACCCCAGAAAGTCTAGTTTAATATGGGCCAAAGGAAAACTAGTAGAGACTCAGGAAAATAGCTCAGCAGAAAGTCAACACCACTGCAGAATTGGGGAGATTCAGTACAGATAGGTGAATAGGGGGTGAGGCAGACACCTGAGGAAGGTGGGGGCCTTCTGGGGAGTATGGCTTCAGGGCTCCCAAGAGGTAGCTGGTGCCAATGGGCACCTATAGGCTTCTAAGTGAAGGCAGGGAGTGCAGACACACCCCACAAAAGCTAAATCTTTGACAGACTTAATGTACAAACCTCTGTTGGAAGATGTGGGTTGAGGGGACAGGCTTCAGGTAAAACTCCCAAGGCCCAATGCTTGGGTGGGTGGCTGGCTTAGGCACAAGAGTCAGCGTTGCATGCTACAAGCAGAGGTGGAGGCAGGAAGGACAGGGGACAAAAGAGAAACAAAAAAGCAAACAGCAATAAAGGAACTTGGCAGCATTTAGATAAAGACCTCAGATTAAAGTGAATGGGGAATTGCAATACAGTTGCAAGAAAAAGAGGAGATAGGCTTAAAGATAATATATTAGGCTTTTATTTAAAGCCTTTGTCCCTAAAACTGCTAAAGCTTTTCCACAATGATTAATCATCTTAATCTTCAGACATCCACAATAATGATGATGATATTTTTGAGTGTTGCTATATGCCAGACATTGTGCTAAGGTCATCACATGTGTAATCTAATCCTCACAACTACACTATAAGATAGATATGGTGATATTCCAGTTTTTATAGAACAAATTGAGATTCTGGGAGGTAAGCACAGCTAGTTAGGAGTGGAACTAGAACCTGGAATACAAGATGGTCTGACTCAAAAAGCCTGTGGCTGGGCTGGAGTTGTGGCCCAGCAGTAGTGAACTTGCCTAGCATGTGTGAGGCACTGGGTTTGATTCTCAGCACTGTATTAAATAGATGAATAAAATAAGGTCCATCAATGACAACTGAAAAAATATTTTTAAAAATAAAAATAAAAGGTCTGTCGTCTAAGCCATTCTAGTACATAGGAAAACTGAGGCCCATGACGAGGAGGTCATTGCCTAAGTCAGTTTAGCAGAGTCAGGCCAGAACTCAGAGCTCTTGGTCCTGCTCCCAGGATTCTTTCAGAAGACCACATTGTCTCTTCCTGTCAGTTCATTGTTCTCAAGCCCAAGAAAGTTGGACCCTCCAATGGGCTCCCTGATGTCTAATTAAATTAAAAGGGACAAAGCAGATGTTTGTTACAAACGTAAAAATCAGAGGAAGAAAAGCCTTTAAAAGGAACCAATCAACAAAAATAAAAAGAACTAGATGATAAGGACATAAAAGATTAGAATTCAAAATGTCTCTGCAGGCCCGAGGAATCAGTAAGTAGTAGCCCAGTCAAGTTCAGAAGAAAACATTCCAAGAGGAGAGAGAATACTTTGGAGACTGTTCAAGAACCTGTGTTGTTGATCATGTGCCAGCCAGGTACCTCATTCATTCAGGGGTCACCTACAGAGAAACAGCGGGAGTTGTGAGGGCCAGACCAGTGCTCACTGCCACGTGTGAGTTAGCTGTGCAACTTTAGCAAATTTCTTAGCCTCTCTGCGCTTCACTTTACTTATCTGTAAAGTGGGGGACCTGCCTCATTTGGCTTTCTGAAGATTAAAGGAGATAAGACCCTGGAAGCACTTAAAACGGTGCCTCACACAGAGTATTTAAAACGTGTTAGGAATTACTACTGCTACTTATACTGAAGAATGAACAGTGGGAGATTTTTAAAGATGGTACAATGAGAGGTCTGAAGTGTGGAAGAAATGAATATTTTCAGAAAAGAGTCGAGTGATTATGTGAGTCTGGAAGCTAAAATGCACCATGGAATCGGCCAGTAAGACAAGCTGGGGATGGCTTGGGAAGGATCTCATGGACCATTCTAGGAAGCTAAGCACTGAGCAAGTCTAAGAAAACAGGACAGCAGAGCCAAGCCAGAGAAAAAACCCATTCTACGATTGTGGCCCTAGTCCTGGTGAAGATAGCGAGGCTAATAGCTGGGGAGAATAGCGAGGATGTTTAGGAAGTAGATTGGTGAGGCTTGGTCACTGTCACAGACAAGTGATTTACAAACCTAAAAAGCATATTGCCTGCCAGAGCCCACTCTGATTAGGAAAATCCAAGGGAACTATTTAATAGGCTTCTTGGGAGAAGATGAGAGGGATTATTTGACCATAAGGCGACAAGGCTAAGGGATTATTAAAACAAGAAACCCTATAATAAAGATGTTTCCCACTGGAGTCATACAAGGAAATTAAGGCTGACTTGTAGCATGTAGGATTCAAGTTAGATATGAGGAAGGACTTGCTAACAACATGACTATTTTGTAGATACTTAAGGGACACAGAAGAGCTTTTTCCAAAACTGAACTTCTTGCCTCTTTTTATAAATACTGTCATGCCTTAGATGGAAAAAGGAAAGTTCTAGAAATCCCTTTCTATAGAATTTCAGGGTATAAGAAAACAATTAAAAGGTGTTAAGACAATTTAAGTGAGTTCTAAGTAATTGGTACTCAAGAAGCAGGGTTATTACTGCCCATCTTGAATCAACCATTAAGCCAAGAGGCTTACAATTAAACTCAGAACAGTGAGATAATTGATAGGCCGAAATTCCAGGAACTGCTGAGTCAGGAGAGCTGTTTTCAAGATATTTGGCCCAAGAAAATCCACTTACAGCACAAGGGGGACTGACTGACAATTTCTGAATTCTTTTTTATGGTCCTAGGGATTGAACCCAGAGGCACTCAGCCTCTGAGCCACATCCCCAGCCCCTTTTCGTATTTTATTTAGAGATAGGGTCTTGCTAGGTTGCTTAGGGCCTAAGTTGCTGAGGCTGGCTTTGAACTCACGATCCTCCTGTCTCAGTCTCCCAAGATGCTGGGATTACAGTCGAGTGCCACTACACTCAGCCCAATTTCTGAATTACTGGGGATCACATTTGAAAACTTGGGAGAAGGCCCAAAGCAAAACAAACATAGGGACATGAGGGTGACCTCATCAATTAAAATGATATAAGGGATTTCAGCCATCAAGTTTCTGAAGCCTACAGGCACAGAAACATTCTATTTTCCTTCCAGTAGACCTGTCCCCTTCTTCCCATTATCTGGGATACCCCCACAGACCCTGTCCTGGGTCCCTTTGGCCTGTGATTTCAGAACTGCCCCTTCCAACATCAAATCCAATGTATTTTCTCTCCACCCTGCAGACTCACACCATCTTCTCACTACTGGGAGTGGACCATGCTTATGTTACCAGTATTGGCAGACTCATTGGAATTGTTACCCTAAAGGAGGTGAGATAGTAGTAACCCACAAAGCCACATCCCCTTCCAATGACATGGAAGCTTATGTTTACTTCCCCATAGGAGTGCTGGGGAGGGGCCTGAGCAGAAAGCTCCAAGTCCAGACAGCTGACAACTCTCATTTTCCAGCTTCGGAAGGCCATCGAGGGCTCTGTCACAGCACAGGGTGTGAAAGTCCGACCACCCCTTGCCAGCTTCCGAGACAGTGCCACCAGCAGCAGTGACACAGAGACCACTGAGGTGCATGCACTCTGGGGGCCCCGCTCCCGCCACGGCCTTCCCCGGGAAGGCAGCCCTTCTGACAGCGACGACAAGTGCCAGTGAACCCTTCTGTGGGTGGCCCAGGATGGTGGTAGCCATATCCCTTTTGCCTTGGGAAAGCAGGAGGCAGCTGGAGCTCCAGTCCCCTGTCCAGACCTGGGATGCTAGCTTCTCCCAGTGTATCCTACCTGGAATCCCACCCAGCACCCACCTGCAGGAAGATTTCCAAGTGCAGGAAGATTGGCACCACCCTGGCAGGATGGGTCACTTGACCCCTGCTCCCCTTTGAAGGGAAAAAAGGTAGAACTAAGATGGGTTTATACTGGAACCTCCAATGACCAGATGTATATAGAGATTTACAAAGATTTTTATATTAATTTAATAAAACAAATTCTTAAATAGAACAAAATAAACACCTAATGAGCCACTTATATATAGAATGTTTGTGCCCATTGGCTCTTGTTCTTACCTTGGGTCCTCTTACCTGCCAAAGCCTATAAGGCTCTTAATTCTGCAGTCACCTACCCTCCCCACAGCCATAAAAGTCTGGACTCCAGTGTCCTTGGAATACAGGATCTGCCAAAGATCTCCATGCTGGGTCATCAACACCCTGGCTGGGGCAGGGTCCCTGGTACTGTAACTGTGGCCTTTCACTCAGCCAAGAAAGGCACTACCCTTGCCTCCCCTAGGAGAGGCACTCCCTCATGACCATCAGGCATCAGCTGACATATTCCTGGCACCCCTGTGGCCCCCTTGTGGCCCTCTCTGGAAGAACATCGAAGTCACAGCTTTAACAACCAGAGCAACCCTTTCTTCCAGCTCCACCCTCAAGAGAACTCCAAGTGCCCACACATCCTTGGAAGGCTGGGAAAGGGCCCAGGCCTCATGGGAAGGAGGGGCAGGAAAAGGGTACATGCTTCCATTGTTCCAGTGCCTCCCAGAGAAGATCCGACTGAAAAAACAGACCAGAAACCCTCTGTCTTTAGGGAAAAAGAAGAAGATTTAGAGACAATGGAGAGGTGAAGCACAGCACGTGCCCAGCTGGGCAAGGGGTCCTTAGGGGGTGGCTCAATCCACAGGAGCCAGCCCCCCAGGTGGAGGTGATTCTATCAAGCACTGCACATGGACTCGGAGGTGAGGAGAGAAGCAGAGAGAGGCATGGGGAGGGCAGAGGAGGTGGCCAGGCTCCCTCCCAGTCCATCCCACAGCCCAGAAAAACCCCCTCAGGGGTTCACATCATCCGAGGAGAAAATGTGGCATTTTGGATTTGAGAACATGAACATCACTGTCTGCCACAGCTGTAGCCATGCCCCAGGGGCCCCGGGCAACCCCCGGCAAACCCCAGGAGTGGGGGCAGGACATGCGCCCCCAGCCCGGCCCCTGGCTCCTCTCCAAACACTTTCATGCAAAACACACAACGGACAAGTGAGGACTCCCAGTAGCCCTCTAGGCTGAGGAGCTTGCTGAGAGCCTTGAACCCAACACTTGGGCATGGAGGCTCTGCCCCCAGCAGCAGCCAGGGGACACATGCCACCACCAGGCATGATTTGAGTCACTGTTCCTCTGGCTCTGCCTCATCCTCATCTAAGGACACCACCCCAGAAGAGGCCATGTCAGAGGCTTGTCGCTGCCGTTCCCAGCTGCCCACTGGTAGTGGGCAAAGCGGCTGGCAGTCCTTGCAAGGGTCTGGCTCCTCTTCGGCAGGGGAAAGGCAGGACTCCGTGAGGGGCGAGTTGTAGAGCGAGTCCTGGGCCTCCAACGGGCCCAGGCTGTGAAAGGCACTTTCCCGGCTGGGGGGCAGTTTGGCGAGGAGCAGCTCATCACCCAGCAGCTGGGAGGTCAGGCGGGCTGGGGAGCCCAGCAACCCATCCTCCAGGCTGCACAGACTAGAGCACAGGGTGTCTGGGGACACGGTCTGCGAGCAGTCGCTCTCAGGCTCCACAGAGCCCTGGCGCACAGGCCGGGAGAATCTTCGGCCGGTGAAGAGATCCTGGAAGTGGGGCCCCAGAGGCAACTGCCCGGCCATGTCTGCGAGGGGGAAAGAAAAGAAGACAGGTCTGCTGGCCCCATTTCAGTTGCCCAACCTGGAAGCCACATTCCCCTGCCCCACTCCATCCTTGCTATGGGGTTGGGGCTGGGGAGTAGACACAATCTTTCAATGCCTTAAAGTTCTCTTCATGGTGAATTAGGGATTCTAATAACACCTACCTTGTGGGGTTGTTGAGAGAACAAGAGTCAGGCACACAGGAAGCAAATAATAAATGTACAGCCACCACATGCAGGTTGTTCACTGCACAAGGCAGTGAATGTGGGCTGAATTCCAGCTCACTGAGCGATATGCCCTGGCCTGAAGCTGTGCCCACCAGAGAAAGGGGTGCCTTTTTAAAATTTGCTCAAAGATTCCACATGGGGTAGTAACAGCCTCAGACAAATGTTAGTTATTATCTCAGGGGTCAAAGAAGGCCTGGAATACAATCAAAGGAAAATGCTTGTGGATTGGGGTTCCATCTTGGCCTGGGCATCCAAATCAGTCCCCCTTTTACTGTAGCAACAATCACTGGGTCTGCTCGGATATAGAGGGTGCCATGGAGAATTATTACCTAGCTGGAGGGGTGGGGGCTGAGAGGGTGATCTTCAAAGGCTTAGGGGTTGGGGGCAGGGTCCTGTAAGGCTTGAGCCCAGAAGCTGTAGAGAAAGTCAGCCATGAACTCCAGGGAAACAAGATGAAAGGAGAGCTAAGCACAGCTGTGCAGCCCTGCAGGGTCCCCTCCACAGGCACTGGCCCCGAGAAAGACCCACAAGCTGGAATGCAAGGATGCTGAGCCAGAGCCAGCACAGCCCTGTGGGAGTCCAGGCCCAGCATGCCTTCCTGTTTGCCTGGGGCCAGTGCCCTGTGAGGTGCTGCACTGCGGCTCATCTGTCCTGCCACAGCCAGCCAGAAGGCTGCCTGAGAGGAAAAGGCCAGGGCACCACAGACCCTCCTGGAGACATGTCTGCACTTGAGTTGTCCAGAGGTCTCTGGGCTTTTTTTTTTTTTTTTTTTTTAAGGACAGTGAGGCCCAACTGCACACAAGGGCAGAGAAGGCTCAGCACCTCTAGGAAAGGAACCACTCTATTTCCAACTACTGATATCCCAATGCATGAGTATGGCTAGCCCTCCTGCCCCTGGGGTGTCAAGGTCTGCCTGAACAGTCTGTCCCTCTCCCCTCCCCTTCCAAAGGCTCTGAGTGAACCACAAGGCCTATCAGGCAAGTCCACCCCAGCACACAGGATCAGCACAGAATGCCCCTCACCTGTGTCAGTTCCTCCAGCAAAGTCCTCGTCATAGGAGTCGTCAGTGGAGTCGTCACCATCCACTGAAGACCATGCCCGGAGCTTGGCTTCTGCGATAGCAAACTGCTCTGCCACTCCTATCAGGAGGATACAGAATCCATTAACAGGAGCTCAGCTAAGACCAGGGATCAATTTGCAGATGGGAGAGCAGAGATGGGTATGAAAAGACTTCAACCCCCCTGCCAGACCCAAGATCAGAAGCAGCAGTATAGGACTGACTCCTTATGCCACCCACCTGCTGCAAAGCGAGCCTCTTGTTCACCCTCACTGAGGTCTGAATAGGAGGAAAAGGCTGATTCCAGGGCAGCAGGTGAGTCACTTGGCTTACTCCAGCCCTTCCACTCAATGAGGTGAGCCACCCGGCCCTGGGCCATGGCTGTAGGCTTGGTCACGTGATCCTTCACCACCTGGGAAATGCCTGGGGGTGGGAGAAGGAGAGAGAAGCCTCTTAAGGATCATGGTTCAAGAAACACCTGGAAGGGAAGTGGAAGGTAGTGGTAGTAAGGATCCAAATGCATGTGGGTAGGAGGAAGGGCTGGGATTCTTTAGGAAAAGGAGGATCCCAGACAAGGCCCAAAGGAAAGACTTCCAAAAGATATGTGTGAAAGGGAGGAGAAAGGACAAAATGGGCAGAGGCTATGGGAGGTGGGTGCATACCATGCAGGGAGGATCTGGCCAGCGCAGCAATCTCCTGGATGGTTAGGGCTCTCCGGGACTTGGGCAGCATCGCGATTGTGTCTCCAACATTCACCTTGAGGGGCACCATCAGAAGGTCAGTACCCTCTGACAGCACTGATCTTCACCCCAATATATCCATACCCTACCCAAGGTATCAGGGTGACATGGGAACTGGGAAGAATGCCAGAGCAGCACATATGGCCCAGTGGTGCTGGGAAACTTAAAACTAGGACCAGTGAACTGCACTCCCAGGGAGCAATGTAGCATCAGGCAGGCACAAGGGAACAGAAGTATAGCTAACCTCCACCTTCCCGGCTACCAGAGGAAAAACAGGCAGGTCAGGAAGTGAAGAGCCCTGAAGTGGGGGCTCTGGGGAGAGGAAAGATGAGGAAGGCAGAAGGTTATAATATCAGAGACTTCCTTAATTTCCTCTCCCCTTTGCTCCTTCCTCCTCTCTTTTCAGATCTACATTCCAGCTATTCCTAGACCATCTACCAGAGCCACAAACTCAGCATGACCAAATTTAACCAACACCTTCTCCCAACATTCGGCTCTGCTTCCTGTCTCCCTTATTTTGTATCACCCCACCATTTTCTCATTCAGCCTGATGTCAAACCTCAACATTAGTCTCGGCTCTTCCCTAAGCTCTTTGCCTGCCCACATCTGTTAAAACCTCATGATTCTACCTCCAAACTGCCTTTACTACCACTCTCGTCCTTTCTGCTCCCACTGCCCTTCCTCAAGCCCTCAAAGATCCCTGCTCAGATTAGCACAAGCTGGGGTTCCCCAACCTCCTCATACTCTTATCTTCTCAGCCCAGGATGTTATGTGTGAGTATTCTCTTTCCCTCCCTCTCTTCCTATGGCTGGTTGGCTCCTTTGAACATCCTTCCAGTGTTGGCTGAAATATCACCCCCTCAGAAGAACCCTCCTGGCCACCCTGCCAGTCTGTCCTCCCTATGTAGTCTCCAAGAAATCACTATCTTCTATCAATCATAATATGTAATTATGGTCTATTTCGTGTGTTTCCTTTTCTTGTTGGTCTCTCTCAATGGTCTTTACCTCCTTGAAGAATTCTGTCTGTTGTGGTCACTGATGCACCCCAGTATTTTAGTACAGTGCCTAATAAAGTGTAATCTCTCTCTCAAAATACATTGGCTGAATAACGAGAGACATGCTATTAAATGTAAGCAAATAATTTTCCTGGAGTGCAGCTGGTCACAGCATATCTCTATTAAATTTTATAAAAGTTAAAATCTTTTCAGTGACATCAGTGTAGGCTTCATACCCAGGCTCTGTGAGGCCCTTGCCTCCTTTCAGACCTCCTTGGAATTCACCACTGGTTCCCTCTGTCCAATACAACCCCACTATGCCTTCCCTGTCAGTAAACAGCCTGCAGGCCTGCAGGAAAAGGAACCCAGCTTTCTTCTGGGCCAGAAAGCCTTTCTTGACTGACAGAATGCTTCCTACCATGTAAGGTCTGCCTCAAGTGCCACTTCCTAGTGGTGCTTTCAGCCCAGACTGACTGACTTTTCTTTGACACCCTTCCCCCAGCATTGCCCTTGTATGGCTCCTCGGGGAGCCCTGAATGGCAAGGCCTGATTCTGACCCATCTGAGTTCCTACTTCTACTCTGCACCTGGCTCAGTGCTCCTTAGCAAACCCAACAAATGTTTTCCTCAATGAATGGAGGCACACCCCAGCTTCCCAGCGTTGCCTTGCTCTCCTCTACTATATTCCCACCCTGCACGAAAGCAGCCTCCACCTGCCCCTCAAGCCCACCCTCTGCCCCTCCCCTTCAGTACCTGGCTGACAGGGCCCCCAGGGTGGCGCCGTTAGCCTTCGGGCAGGCCTAAGGGGAGGAGCACTTACGGGGTGTTTCCAGGCTCGCTCTCCCTCCCTCCTCTCGCTCCCCCTAGGCGCCGCCGCCATCCGTGCCCAGCGCTCCGCGCAGCTGCGGCCCAGGCCCAGAGAAAAGGTGTATGTCTCCCTGGCAACCCATCACCATGCAACAGGGTCTCCCGGGATACGGCCCGGGATGCGCTGACGTCAGCGCCGAAGGCGCGAGCAAGCCCGCCCGCTGGCACAGAGCCGAGCCGAGCAGACCCGCGCGGGGGCGGCCTTGCTGCCCGTCGGCCGGATAGCGCCTCCGCTTGCAGGAAAAGGGGGCCCGAAGCAGGCTGGCGAGGCGGGGGTGGGGGAACACAGATCCCCTGGATGTAAATGCGGTCCCTGCCCCCCAACACACCGACACCAGGGCCAAGCACCTCTGGCAAGTCCTGGCTGTCCACCGAGGAAGGACGAGAGGACCGGCTCCAGCCTCGGAGGGTCCGAGCAGATCCCAAAGAGGATAGAGAAATGCCACGAGGAAGTTCAATCCACTCGACAGCCCACGCGGGGTCCGAGGACACTGAGGAGATGGGGAAAGACTATTCAGCTGGGCCCCCACTTCTGCCAAGATCACGATTTTCATCCAGTCTTGCCATATCATTTCTTGGCATCCCCTCCCCCACTAACCAGAACATCAGCCACCACCTGGGTCTCCTCAACTCCGAAAACCCCTATCCCACTGCTCGGTCTCTAGGGTTCCTTTGTGGCAGCCCACTGGCCACCCTCCTCCTCTACAAATATTTTGCCATCAAAACTCAGCGGTGAAACCCAAACATGGATAATTTCTAAATCTTCTTCCAGTTTCTCAGCCTAACCATTCCTCTTGGAAAGCACACTGAATTCTCCCACCATCACTGTCCCCCTCCCCACCACTACCCAGACCCTTTGCAGGCTGGCTGCGCTTCCTTCTCTCCTCCACTGCCTTCGTTCTTTCCCCTCACCGGCCTTATCTGGTCAGCAGCTCTTTACATGTTTTTTTCCCCCCTGATTTCTGCCCCATCCTAAAGCCTTTTCCTAATTCTCTGTTCTTGCTTCAGCCTGGTTCCCAACATCTAAGCCAGAGTAATTTTCCTCTTGCCATCTGAGCACCTAACTCCTCAGCTTCTTATCACCTCCCAGATCACATCAAGGGTCTCCAGTCTCACCTCTTCGACTTGTCTGACAAGTCCATCGTCCTCCAGGCCCTTCACGCTGCCACAGAAACATTTTGCCCAGCACAGAAATCATAGGCATGCTGGCTGTGTTGATGCGGAGAACCAAAAGCCCAGAACTGCTCCAGGCTCAGCTCCCAGTTCTATTCCTGTTTTGGCTCCGGATGCTGAGCCAGTCCCCTCCCCACTTGGAACTTGTGCCTAGTCACATAAGGAGAACACTCCTGCCTCATGGCTTTGAGGAGGTGGGTGTGCCAGGGGCCTAGCCAAGCTCTCTGGGGCTTGGGGAACTAAGGCCCATCCCCTAGACAGTGCCAACAGGCCATGTACATCACAACTGACCTTTAGCTGGAGCAGCCGTCTCTGTCCCTGAGCCTCAGCCAGCTGGTGGTCCCCAGAAATGCTACCAACCAGAAGGAAGACAGGTTACAGGCCATCCCTGGCCCCCAGCTGGTACCCAATCAGGGTTCTCAAGGCCAGTCCTGAGGTCAGCCAAACTCTCCCCTGACTACAGGAGGGGATGATTTCCTGAACTTCAAGCAGGCCAGAGGGATCAGAGCAGCCTGCTGCTTCTCAGCTTCAAAAGCCATGAGGTTTATTTAGGACTACAAATCCCAGAATCCCTCCAGGAAAGTACAAATCTCAGCCAGAGTTTAGCTCTGAAGAATCTCAAGTACCAACCATACTAAGGCCTGTGTGACTGACCACCTGCCCTAAAAGCCCAGAACCCATTCCAAATCCAGCCCTTAACATCACAAGTCCCTGCCTGGCCTTAGCTTTGGTGAATTCCATGACACTGAAGTAAAGTAACCTGGCAGACCTTAGATGCATAGGACTAAGGCCAGGCCCCTGAATGCATAGCCATCCATGGAAACTAAGGCCCAAGCAGGGGTCAACAGTTGTGAGAAGAAAGCCTTGATGACCTCCCTCTGAGCTCCCCTTCCTCCACAGTGTAAGAGTGACTTGTTTTTGTTTTTAGTGGTGGTGCAGAAATGAAATTAAAAGTTGTAAGAGGTGAGAGGTGATCAGGTGCTCACAGGTGCCCTACATGGGGCCTTAGACCCCTTGATCAATCAGCTGACTCTGAAGGGTGAGCAAGTGTTAGGCCAAAACTCTGTGATGAGGTGCTTGGCCCGCGTTTGCAAGGCTGCCTCCTTAAAAGAATAACGACCTAGCTGGGAAAGGCAGGGCCACTCCCAAGACAGTGAGAGGAGAGGTGTAGGCAAAGGGGAGTGTGTGGGCACGCAAGGCCAGTCGCCAGGGGCGGTAGAGGCGGGGACCTCAGCTGCCCCAGTCCATCCCAAAGCTGTGCGCCTCTGGCCACCCTCAGGAGTGGGGGGAATACAGGACGGCGGCGAGACCATGGTCTGCCTAGCAAAGCCAAGAAGCAGACAGGCCACCGGAGCGAACCGGACTCTGGCTAGCCCCCTCCTCGCTCATTCCATTTTCCTCCTCTGGCCTGGCCCGCCTCCCCGGTGCAGGCTCCTCCTTCTGCCGCCAGCCCCCTCCTCAAGGCCCACACCCACCCGCGGCCCGCGCATCGGGCGGCCGCAGCCCGACTCCCCAACGGTGCCCGACCTCCGCCTCTTACCCTGACCCGCCGGGCTCCGGGAGCCGATACAGCCCATGGCCGGGCACCCAAGCACGCTAGCCCGTGCTCGGGGCCCGGGCCATCGCCTCGCAAAGGGTACGGCCGCTGCCACCACCAGGGAGGGGACAGCCCGTGAGGGGAGGGGGTGGGAGCCGCGCGTCCGTCGCCGCTCCCGGGAGAGGGAACCGGGCCGGTGACGTAAACATAGGGGCGTGACCGCCCGCGTCTCCACCTAGAGCGGGCGGGACAAAGCTGACGTCACAGCCGCGCTGAGGGAGCTTAGGGCCGAGTTCGGAAACCGCTGGTCCTGTACTCGCCAGCCTCTGTCAAGCCACCTTGAAGGCAGGGGAGGTGCTCTCTGGGCAGTGCTGCCACACTACTCGAGGGCAGAAAATCTTGCTCACCCAGTCCCCTCAGTAAAAGAGGACATCCTTAAGTCAGAAGGGCTTCTCTGCCATCTGACAAAACCCAGAGACTTCTTGGCACACAGGGGAATGGATCACATTCAGGTAAGAGCAATAGTCCGGCAACTATCTTCTAATAAGTACTCCACAGGTACCAGACTTCCCTCTCCTCTCATAACCAAGAGTGAACTCCTCACATCCACACCAAGATCCTAAACCCTCCGGAAGGCAGTGGCTTCTCAGATGCCCAAAATCATGGGTCAGGAGAGGTGCCAGGTTATAGGAACAATGCTACAGTGCCAGCTCTGGAAAGAAAGATGCCCACCTATCCATACCCCTTCTCCAAAGGGAGCAGGCCATAAAGCAGAGGCAGTGAGCTTAATTGAATTCATGTTTAATAATTACAGGCACCGTGCCCCCCCCTTCCCCCTGCCCAGGCAGCAGCAGGGGTGGTGCAGGGGCTGGGGCATATGCCCCCAGCAGCGAGGACGGCAGTCCCAAGAGTGATTTTCAGAAAATAAAAAAGGACCCCAGGGGCAGGCGGTGGTGCCCTCCCCCCAAGACACACCAAATTTCAAGACTTTATATATAATATATCTCTGTGCCCCAGGGGGAAAGGGACACCTGGCAGCATCCTGGAGGGGGGCCCCAGGCAGCCCCAAGCCATCCTGCCTCTTCAGCCACTTTATTAGCTCAGACACATCGCACTACAGGCACCCACTGCCACCACCGCCGCCGCTGCTGCCGCCCCCCTGCAGTCCAGGCGGCTGGCCGGGCCATCCACGTGTCCATGGGGCTCCAAGTCCCCAGCCCCACCCGCCCTCAGTTGTGGTCGGACTCCTCCTCCTCGGCCTCACGAAGCCAATTGAAGAAAGCTGTGACAGATTTAAGGGCCACTCCCTTGCCCTGCTGCTCAGCGGGATCCTTGCTGCTCTCCCAGCTGTAGAAGGCGTCCTCCTTCACCACATCCTCATCATACAGGGCATCAAAGAACATCCGAAGCAGGTCTGCAAGCCATCAAGCAGCAGTTAGAAGTGACTAGCCACAGCCATGCTACCCTGTCCCTAGGGATTTCTATGTTAAACAAGGCCCTGACCTACCACCCTGACATTTGTGTCTTGAGCATTCCAGAGTGACTAGGCCTGACAGGATGCTAATCTCATGATCTAAGAGACCGATGCGCAGAAATGAGTCAGCCATCGAAAAAAGCTTTACAAACTTGCCCAGCCTCACCTTGGCAGCTTCAAAGGTCTCTACTTGTGATATATTTAATGTGGAAAACTACATGCAGAATTGGTACTCCTGGATTTAGGGACTCACAAGTCTATCACTAAGGTTAAGGGTATAACCTGGAACATCCACCAGTCCCCCCCAAAGATCTTGACCTTCAATCCCCATTTCCTCTTCCTTCCCATACATCTCCTGAACCCTCTCCAACCTTTACACTTTTGAGGAGTGCTATCTCCCTTTGTCACTTTCCTAGTAAATCTCTGATTCAAGTACCCCCACAATGCTTTAACCCATTCTCCAGCACTGGCCACTTCAGGGCTTCCTTAAGCACTTTCCACATGACACTGCCTATCTTTCCAAACCAAAGGACACTCCTAAAAAACAGGAGGACAGAGTAAGTGAAGTACAGGATCTCAAGTCTAGACTTGAGAAAATCCTAAGAAATCCACAAACTTCTTGTGGACACAAACTCCTCCCACCCCTGTGCTTCAAATTCCATGCACACTCCCTCCCAGAGGATCCCATTTAATCAAAACTATTCACTCTGCCCTCTATATTCAGAAGCCAAAGTTTCTCCCAGGTACACAAAGGGCCCCCCTTAGAACCACTAATTCATAGCTCAATGTAAGATTCTATCTATACTTGCTGTCTCCTTTCCCATCTCAGTCAGTATTTCAGTCCTTTCCAATCCAGAGCCTGCTTCCTGCGCCACCAAATACTGTTTTTGCCAGGGTGACAATGTTTTTACTTTTCAGAAATTCTTTCAAGTCTGCTCTTACTGAACTCTCTGAAACATGGTAGCATTGTCTTCTACTTCCCTATCCAAAATTCTCTTTGTCCAAAGGTCATTGCCCTCCTTTAGTCCCGGCCCGTTGTCATCCCCAGTATTTCATCCCAATCCCATTGGGCAATCCTACATCTTCTTGTGACTTACACAGGTACTTATTACTCTATGCTAGCACCTCACAGATGTGCTTCCTAACCTGGCTACATTCTCCCAGATGGATCCAAATTCCCATCTACCTACCTACCATCTCTGAGCCCTGACCCCGGAATACCATGAACTCAACTTGACCCAATGTTTCTCACCCCTGACCCAGAACACCATGAACTCAACTTGACCCAATGTTTCTCACTCCAGTGGCAGATGGCATCACATTATCACCTGCCCTACTCAAACTACTATGAGAACCACTTTTGACTTCCAATCAGTTATGTCCCCCACCCCAGGCCTGTGACTAAAAGCTGTCAACTCCATTTCCTAAGTATCTCTTGAATCTGCTCACCCTTTCCCCCACTATCCACTATCACCAGGAAGATGGAACCATGAATGTCAACCTCCTACACTCTCTTCCCACTCCAAACCATTATTTCCCAGTATAGCCAATGATATAAAAAATAAAAATTTTTTCTCCCTTGCTTCAGGCCCTTTGGGCCTTACCTGGCCCTTAGGTAAAATCCCAAAGACCTTGCCATTCACACAGCCCTGCAGGACCCGTCCCTGTCCATCTCTCCAGCCCCTCCTGCCTCATACCAATTGGTCACTGTGCTCTCCTGCACTGGCCTTCCCTTCAGCAGCTCCTCTGTCTCATGTCACATTCCTTCTACTTGAGAATCTATATACACAGTGCCTTTGGTTACAAGGGTCCTCCCTCCATCTGTCTCTTAGCTAATTCCCACTTACCATCCCTCAGACCCCTCTTTCAATAACTTATACTTGTTACTGACTCCACACCACCACGGGAACTATGCTAAACTTCCTATGATTACCCCAATGCCCTGACACATATCTATTGGCAGAATGCACAATCTCAGACTTGTTAACCTAAGCCTCAGTTTCCTTATGTGGAAAATGGGGATAATACCATCTACCCTAAATAACAGTTGTGATGATGAAAAGGAGGCAAGGTTAAGCAAAGCATTTCAGACTTGTGTCAGGCAGAGTGGGACAAAAGATGCTATCATTTATCATCTCTGCACTATTAGCATCTAACAGCTAGGCATAAAGCAAGTAATCAATTAACTTTCAAGGCTGAGACTAAACCCAATTTGTAGGCAAGGAAAAACTATGCAGGGGAAAGTAATCAAACCATCAGGGCATTTTGCTCTCCACTTAATTACCCACCTTTCTTGGTTTGAGTCCCTTCCACAACTACCCCCTGCTATGTGGCAATCCCTCCACCCCACCTCTGTCCCTGCAGCCTGGCTCTTACTGGCGGGCTGCTCTAAGGTCACTACAAGGGCTTGGAGGGCATAGAGCGCTTGCAGCTCCTTCTGCTCATCACATAGGTATTTCTGTAGCAGTCTTGCTCGTGCTTTCAGCACTGCAACATCCACTCGGAGAGGAGTCTCAACTATAGGGAAGAAGAAGGGATAAGTGGAACAATGTAGCCTTAAGAGTGGTTCAGCCCCAGGAGGCCAGACTGAAATCCTTTTCCCTCCCTTTTGTCCACGAGGCCCACCCTTTTCCCTGCCATTTCTTACAGATAATTGAAGAATAGCAGACAGTTTTCATAAGGGCTCGAACTAATGTGTTGGATGCTATCTGTTGCTCACTCAGGTTGGCCTGTGCAGGAAAAACAAATGGCCCATAAGTTCTGACTTGTTGCCCCTCAGTCTCCATGCTTGCCATCCTCCACCTCACCACAAGAAATGCCTTTCTTCTATCCCTCCCCCAATATCCCGGAGAAACATACGTCTATCCAGTCGAACACCCGCTGGTTACTGCTACCCTCCTTCAGCAGCTTCTCCAGCTGCCTGCTCAGCTCCTCGAAGGGGAGTGCCCTCTGGCCAGGGCTTTCTGACTCCTCTCCTAGGGTATACTCCACCTTCTGCAACCAAATATGGCCAGTCAAGAGGTCAGATGAGGGAAGAAGATGACTAGCTAGATTCAAATGCTAAAATTAATGTTTTAACAGCCCCAAACCTGTTCAGCTACAAATGCACCAACGTCCTGGCCTTCGGGTAGAAATTCTTTCCAGCTGAGTCCAGCCTCTCGCCAAAGCATCCCTATCTTTTTGGGACCCTGGAAAACATAAGAACAACTAAGCATCCTTGTATCTCTCCAAAGATCCAACAGCTCCAAAACAGACATCCAACAAATATTCACTGAAAGCCCACTAGGTATCTACTAGGAGCTAAGGATGCCACAAAGGTAACACTTAGGCAGAGCCCTTCCATGCCTTCAGTCTAGTGCAGAGCACAGCTGTCAGTCAAATATGCAAGTTACATTAAAAAAAAAAAAAAAAAAAAAAAAAACCAACCTCATGCATCATTACAGTGTTATGATGCTAGGGTGGGGGAAATGATTTAAGCCCCTAGGAAAAAACATCAACCAGCTTTTGCAGGATTCTCAAGTTACTGAATCTTAAAAATCCAAATGCCTCACTCTAGTGTCTTCCATTCTTACCTACATTTCTTTTTTTTGATACAGCTTGTCATTATCCCAGGTAACAAATGTGTGCTTACAGAAAGATAACTTGTAACACAAGTATGCCTACTTGTTTCCTAAATTCAGAAAATGTTAGAAGTCCTCACAAAATGAACAATCTGAGTCCTTTTCAATCTAGTCTCACTCCTCCAGTTTCCAGGTAGCTGAACTCCTCTGCAATTGCGTATCCCAGCTTCTCACTACCACTAAGTAACACACCCAACTTGCCTTTCTCCATCTTTTCGCCTTTATATTCGTCAGTCACCAATTAACTTTCAAAAGCAGCTTCAGCGCCTTTCAAAGAAAACCTTCTGTCGTGAACACTGGCAAATACTTAGCAACCTCACAATACTTAAGATACTCCTTTTTCAACTACTGTTTCACTCTCCACCATACACTGTGGCTTTTAATAAGCTGTCATTTCTTACCTTTTCTCTACCAACTAGTGTTTCTAACTGCATTTCACTCATTGCTGTATCCGCAGTGTTCACTAGGTTGTAAATATTCAAAAGAATGCTTGTTGAATGAATGAATCAATCAACAACAGTGTAGAATCTTACACTGCTATTTTCTTTGGCCTTCTCCAGAACTCATGATAGAAACTATATGAAGGAGAATGCCCACCTCAACATTTCCTCTCTCAGATACCAACATGGTCCTGCCATCACCAAAACTCTAGCCCAAGAAAGGACCATGTGGATTCACAGCCACAGGGAGTAGCAAAAACCATACAGAAATCATGCATACCACCCAGTAAGAGGCCCACTCACCATGCTTTTGCATAGAAGGCCCAGGATCTCTATCAACAGAGAAGTAGCTTTGCCTAAAGGTCTCAGAGGCTTTGTAATCTCCCTATAAAAAGAGAAAACCCCAGTGATGACAGCTTCTATGGCCTTCTCACCACCACTCCATCCCTCTCCAAATATAGCCATCCAATCTATCACAGCTCCCTCCCTTCTGTCTTTCCTACAGTCTCTACCTTCCCTGAATTCCAAGGGGGGAACTTACCTGAACAGCTCTCCCATAGGTATCCCTCCGTCCTGCAGAATGGGTGTTACCAATTCTGCCAGGTAAAGCCACACATGGGGGATGTCAATTTCCATGTCCTCAGCCAATTCCAGGATTTCATACAGCCTGCAAAGGGAATTCAAAGTCAGGCTATCCTGGATAAGATAGCCCAGACCCCCACTCTGCTTCTGGGTTAACATGGCATGACATAAGTATCAACTTATGGTACCCTCCAGGAACATTTTCTAAGAGAGTTTATCTCAAGCCAAGGTCACCTTCTTGTCCTTGGATGCCTCACCAACCTCAAAGCAATGTTGACCAAGATAGTTGAACCTACATTGTTTTGAGACAGGGTCTTACTATGTTGCCCAGACTGGCCTTGAACTTGCATCTCCCACCTCAAACTCCAGAGGAGCTGGGATTATTGGCATGTACCACCATGCCCAAATGGGCCTATACCCTTAAACACAAAGTTCCAGGGGTCCCAACAAAGGGAAAAGAATTTATGTGTACATGAAATATGGGAGGCCCACAGAAGTTGGTCATACCCTTGGTAGTACTGGGCAGTAGAAAGGTGCCCAGCGCAGAGCAGCTGGTGCAGCAGCCGCCCCATATGCTCACGAGCAATGGTGCTGCGCTCCAGCGTAGACTCAATGCCATGCCGCACAAAGATAAACAGCAGAGAGGGTGAGGCCAGCTCCTGCACACACTGCACTGCCTCCTAAGGGGCACAGGGAGAAAGCAGTCAAGCCTGGTCCAAACCCTGCACCCCCATATGCTCCCACCCTACCCACTTGGCAATAGCTCAAGCCCACCCCCCACTGCTGACCTTCATGTCATTGAGATGGAGATATTCCTCGATGATGGCCTTAGATTTCTTTTCCAGCTCCTCCTCTGAAAGTGAGGCCTTCGGGGGGCTCACCGGGGGTAGGGTGGCTTCCCGCTTCACTGAAGGGTGGGGGGAGAACACAGATCCCAGATTCTTTAGTTCTAGTCTTCTTAGCAAACAGGGCCTGGACTTCCTGAGAGATAGGGACCAGCTAGTCCCACACTAGCCAACACCCTTTCTTCTCCATTCTCCCAGCCCCTCACCAGCATCTCGCCCACGGTCCCGATCCTCTGTGAGGCTAGCTGCCTTGCGTAGTCCCTCAGGCTGGGAGGGCCGCTCTCTACTCCGCTCCTCCACTTCTTTGCTGAAACTTCTCTTAGTGGCAGGTGTCCGTGCTCGATCAAGTCGGTCCCCACGTTCACCTCCTCGTTCACTCCGCTCTAGTCTGTCTCCCCGGTCCCCAGTTTTCTCACCTCGTTCCCGACTCAAGCTACTCCTAGAAGAAAGATAGGCACATTGTCTCTTACCTATACTGCCAGGAACTCACTCATGTAATTACCCAACATGCTGAGCAACTGCTGGGCCTCTTTGATGGCCTCAGGAATGTGCCTTAAACTTAACCAAGGGCTTGGAGCATTACAGGTGAGAAACTCCCAGGTCGGGGAAAACAAGAAAAACCCACTCATAGTATTCTCAATGTCAAGAACAAAGACCTCTAGAAAATCTCACCTCTGCACCACACGTCTGTTATCTGTGCTCTCTGTGGGTACTGCTTGTTGAAGGGCTGAGAAGCGATTCAATGTACTAGTAGCTGGGCGAGCAACTTCTGAAGCTGGGGAGGCAGAAAACCTGGATTAAGATCTCCACTTTCTTGCATTTTTTCTCCAACTTGCCAGTTTAGAACACTCAAGTCCAGGCTGAGAAAGCAATTAAACATCTAGCACCACCTATATGCCTCCTGCATACCTAACCACTCATATAGGTATAGGTAAGGCTTTGCCATTAAGAGAGCTTAGATTAATAACCACTCAGCTCCTTATAGTGGCCTTCCATACCTGCATCTGAGGGCTTGGCTCCTGAGCCCCCACTGCTGCCCTTGCCCCAGCTCAGTCGCCCTCCAGGTGCAAAGAGCTGGTTGTTGGAATCAATGGAGCCAGGCTGCAGAAGAAAAGGGAGTAGAGAATCTTGGGTCTGACCTGACCAAAGTTCTTGGCCAGTACCACCACACACAGCCACACCAGTAGTGAATACCCCAGATCAGGGGTCAGGCAAACTTTCTGTAAAAGGCCAGAAAGCAAAAAATTTACTTATATTATTTGGGGCTTTGTAAGTCAGAGTCTCTATTGCAACTACTCAATTCTGCCACTATAGCATGAAAGCAGTCCTGGATGACATTTAAAAGGAATGAATGCGGCTATATTCCAGCAAAACTTGTGTGTGTGTATATATACACATTATACATGCATCAGGAAATGGAGATTGAACCCAGGGACACTCTACCTGAGCTACACCTCCAGCCCTTTTTTTCATTTTTTTTTTTCTTTTAAGATGGGGTCTTGCTAAACTGCAGAGGTTGGCCTTGATCTTGAGATCCTCCTGCCTCAACCTCCCAAGCAGTTGGGATTACAGGAGTGCACCACCATTCCCAGCACAATTAAACTATAGACACTGAAATTAAAATTTTATGTAATTCCTGTCATGAAATACTACTTATTTTTTAAATTTTTCTCAACAATTTAAAAACATAAAAACTATTCTTGTCTCATGGGATATACAGAAGCAGGTAATGGACCAGATTTGGCATGTGTTAACAGTTTACCCAGACCAATGTGAATAAATCCCTAGGAGTTAGTAGTTCTGTCTTTAACAATCTAAACAGAGTCTAAAAACTCAGCAGCTACCTCTCCCATCATACAAAGATCCAAACCTGAGCTTGATGCTTGCCTGATCCCTCTTTACCCTCCACCCCACGAGCACATACCCATACCTTTGTGATCTTGGTGAGTCGTGAAGTGTCAATGGGGCGGCTGCCTTTGCTGATAGGAACTGTGTTCCAGCCACCATCATCCACAAGTGGAAGGCCACGGCCTGGGACAAAAAGGGGGACATACTGGAATAATGAATAAATCCTAGTAGCCCCTTCCCCTTGGGCCACCTTAAGTCTCCCTTCCTCAGATCCTCAGTTCCATCATGGGGTCTCAGTGGCCCAGACACGTGGCACTAACAAGAAGTCATCAGCGGAAAGAATAACCCCTAAGTCCCTTCCTGCCCACTCCTTCGTCCTAGCCTCCAACTCACTAATGGGTGGGCCTGGAGGGCCACCCCGACGCTTGTCGCTGCCCTTGGCCATGAGCTGCTGCACTTTGATGTGTTCCCGATGCTCTTCCATCTCAGCCTCCTTATGGATCTGGTCAATTGTCTTAGGACCCTGATCCCCTCGGCGAGGCACCCAGTTACTCTGTGAAGAGGAAGCCAGTTGTAATTTTATTAGGAAGGGCCAGATGGTAGTATTAAGAACTGGGAGTAGCAGACTGGTGGTAGCAAGGAGGGAATGCTCATACCTGTCGCAGATCTAGCACATCCTGTAGCATGAAGCGGATGCGAGATGATGTCTTCTTTTCTTTAATGATTTTTTCCATCTGGTTGAAATATTGATCCATTCGGGGCTAGGAAGAAGCAAAGAGATCAGGTCAGAAACTTGTAATAAATACCTCCCCTTCCAATGCTGTGGCTCAGCAGCACAGACCCACCAGACTAACAAGAATGTCATCAGTGGACTGGGCCGCACATGCTTCAGCCTTCCACTTTCACACTGAAGTGCCCCTACCTTGGCTTTTGCAAAGTCCAGGTCTTTGCCAATGGTGGTAAGCAAACGACAGAGGCATTCCAGGGACTCTTCATCATGGTTCTTGAGTAGTTTGACCACACAATCATGCATTATAGCCTCTGTTAACATCTTCAGCTTGAACAACTCCCCAATAAACTTTATATTCCCTAAAGAGCGCCGCCGGGCTATGTCCCGAGCCTCTTCCAACTCTTCCTTCAGGCGTCCCCGTTCCTCTGCCTGCCAGTCACAGCACAGGAATCCATTTCAAAAAGATACCAATTGGCTAAAACTCTTCTCTACTAATATGCATATCCAATAGAGGCAGAGATCCACCTACCAAGGATGTCATTAACCCCCCCCTTCCTTATCCCCACCCAAATTCTACAACCTACTAGTACCTGGAGGGTAGTAATTAATTTAAAAGTAGGTTTTCTCACCGTAGCAGCTTCATCCATCTCTTTTTGTTTTTTTTCAAACACTTCGTCATCATCTTTGTCTTTCTCAAATTCTTTCTGACATCGATTTAACAGCAGTTTTCGGAAGTTCACAGTTACCGTTGGCTTTTCTGTAGTGGGCACTTTCAGCTGTTATGTCAAAGAGAATGTCACACTCAGACCTGTCCAGGGCAAGGAAGGTCAAGAGTCGTCTTCTTCTTAATATATTTTTTTTGATTGTAATTGGATATAATACCTTTATTTTATTTATTTTTACGTAGTGCTGAGGATCAAACCCGCGAGCAATGTACCACTTAGACAAAACCCCAGCCCCAAGACCAAGAGTCTTTAACCACCTAAGACCTCTGACCCTGACTCTGCCCCTTCCTGGCTGCCATCAACAGCACAAACAAGAGGGGAACCCAGAAGCTAGACTCTAGAAGCCTTGATAAGAAGTTAGAAGATGATGAGATTTAGAAAGCAGTGGAAACTAACCGCCATGAGGCAACGGCACATGTTGGCATAGGCCACAGAGAAGTTGGGCTCTGAAATGGCCTTCTCAAAGATAAGGTCAATGACCCCTTTGAGGCGTTCCTCCGTGTCAATGGCCAGCTGTGTCACCTGCTTCATAAGCTGTTGGAACATCTGGGGTGTCAGCTTATTCAGGATGGAGCGTACCCTGCGGAACAGGTCCTGTAGGGAAGAGGGGACAGAGAAGTCACAGAATCCAGTGAAGTTTTGAGACAAAGGCTGCTGGGAAGGACATGAGAGGATGGGGGGGACAGAGTTAGGTACTAGTGGTCAGTATGAGAACAAAGTGGGCTCAGATCTCTCAGAGCAGGAATAGAGACCCACAGCAGGACTTGCCAGTACCTGGGTTTTGCTGCCATCAGCATCTTCTTCACCGCGATCCTTATCAGCCGCTGTCCGCTTGCTGCTGGGTTTCCAGGCCTTCTCTGCTTTGTTCAGTTTTATATCTTCAGTCATCAACACGGTGGCAATGATTTTGCGTGGTTCCTTTCGGGGACCCTGCTGAGAACGCCTGGGCCCCAGACCAGCCTGCTAAGCAAGGGATTAGGACAAGTGAAGATACAAAGTTCAGAAGCACAACACATGACCCCGATACCACACATCTCCAGGGCAGACTTCTCCCCATCCCGCAACAAAACACACCTGAGACCCTGACACCTTGCCCATCTGCCTCTTTAGATAGCCCCACTCACCGGCCCTCGGGGCAGCTCCCCACCTGGCCCACCCCTTGGGGGCCCACGATTGCTAAGGGCTGGTCGGCCAAAGTTGGCAAAGGATGGAGTGAAGTCTGGACCACAATTTATGCCAGGTAGCCTAGAGGGATCCAGCGACCGCAGTGGTGTTTTATTGGCCTGCGAAGAAGATAAAGAAGGTCTCAAAAGCAGCCGGAGATTAATGACTATTCTTTCTGAGCCTCAGGCTCCTCTTCAGTTCATCTCAAACTTACCCTCCTCCCCATCAAACCACCAACCTTGTCAAGCACCACATCAGTAATATGGGGCAATCCCTCCGGCTTCTGCATACTGGCAAAGATGAATTGAAAGCCAAGCAGGAACTCACGGTCATAGCGCTTTTTCTCCTCAAGATTCAGAGGCTTCCACTGATCTGCAACAGAAGATGCATCAGTCATATTTCTGTCTCCTATGGCCCTGACACGAACAATCAGTCATTCTCAACACTTCCTTCAGCATACCTGATCTGTATTCATATTTCTGTTCCCCAGGTTGGATGTTCTCAGCATTGTGGATTTTGTCCTCTTTTGAGTCCCAAGTCTCATCTGTTTCCTCAGGTCGTGGGGGCACACTGCTACCCTCAGACTCTGGACCTGGATTATTGCCTACGGGAGGCTGATTCTCCACCTCTGGTACTGCTGGGTTTACCTGTAACCATACAACACCCAGTTTGGGTTGCAAAATAACCACTGTTTCATACCCAAACTCTATCCTCTCCCTTCCCCTATTAGCTGCTTTCCTTACCTCTTTGAAGGCATCCAGAAGGTCTCCCACAGCCTCCTTCTTATTGAGCTCCTTAATTTTCCGTCTCCTCTTTGGCACGGATACTGCCACTTTAAAAAAAAAGAAGTGGGAATAACTTAAAGAGTACCCCAAACCCATGGAAAAAATACAAAGTAATCACAGTACAATCCTTTCTCTTCCCAACCCACCCACTCTAGGCTCACAAGTTTTAAAAGTTCTTATTCTAGCTTTTAGGTTGGTTCAGTCACAGGGCTTCCATAACCCAGAGAAGCTGCCCAAATGGGAGGTCATCAATGAAGAGAAGAGCTCCACCCTGCAGCTTGCCCCACCTCCACCATCCAGCCAACACCTTACCTTGAGTGGCTGCTGGCGCCTCCAAATTCTGGGACAAGTGGGCTGGGACAGGGGCACTCTCTGGAGGGAGGAGTTCCTCTCCTCCCTTCTCATTCTCAGCTTCTCCTACTTCTTCTTCTTCTTCCTCTTCTTCTTCCTCCATTCCCTCCTCCTGAGCAGAGGAAATAGCTGGAGGAGCCGAAGCTGGAGAAGCTGGAGCAGCACAGAGGATGGTGGGGGAAGCCACTGATACGGTAACCTCCTTGGCCTGCTCTTCTGGTTCACTAACTGGGCTTAAGTCCACAGCTGGTGGTGAGGGAGCTCCATTGAGCAGTTCCTCAGGTTGGGCAGTTGGAGCAACAAGCACAGGAGATTCGGAAGGGCAAGCCGGAAGAGGGGGAGGAACAAGCTCGGGACTTGATTCCACCTCTGGTTCCAGATCCTCAGATGGGACCATGCCATTAGGCTCATGAATTTCCAACTTGTGAGATGCCAGGGGAGTGGGAACCTGGAGAGGACTGGAAGCGAACTCAGATTCTGGAACTGGTTTGCTAAGTGTCACTTCTACTTCCAGTATAGGTTCAGCAAGAGGAGTGGGTTCTGGAGAGAGGCAGTATGGCTCCCCAGTTTCACGGGAGATAGGGGTAGATTCTTCTACAGACATTTGTATCATCCCCGTTGTCATAGTGTCCCCAGAAATAGAAAGGACTCCGAGATTAGGCTCAGACCCCGGTTCCAAGATTGGGGGGGGTGATGGGGTTGGAGAAGGTGATGAAGGCTGGGATTCTGAAGGGCTGTGCTCTGGGCCAGGCAGACCTGACCGGCCCCCAATGATTGCTCCCTGCGACCGGTCATCTGCACCACAGGAAGGAAGAATGAGTATCTGAAGCCAAGTCCTTCACTGTTATTACTCCTCCAACCCAGAACACTCCTAATTGAACATTTCCATCCCACCCTTCAAACTTCACATTGAAATTATTTCCCCTTCTCATCTAAAATACCACCCACCCTTCAATCTACTACCCAAAACCTCATTCTTCTGTAGTACCCAGTTCAAGTCAATCCACCTTCCTGGAATTTCCAATGGCCACACACTATTTCCCATAAAAGCTCCTTCCCACTGGCTTTCTTACCTGGCCGGACAATGACAGCAACCTGGGGCGTCTCCCCATTAGCTTGAGGCTCCTGACCACCTCCCGCCGTCTGCAGGACACAAAGGGTTACCAAGTTTGCACTGAACAATCCCACAACCCTTCTTTACTAGGCCATTTCTACTTTAACGCTGCCTAGAAATTCAGGAAAGCAGGGAAACAAAACCCTTCAGGAAATACACAAGGTACTTAGGAGCTCAAGATAGAAAAGTCATTCCAGTCAAGCTATCACTCAAAAAAGGAGGCAGTACCTGGGGAGGGGTGGGTGTGGAGGCAGTGCGGGCCCCTGACATGATCTCCTCAGTGATATCCTTCCCTCCTTGGTTTGGATCTCGAATTCGAATCTGAGGAAGAGAAAGCTATGGAATGACCGGGAAGCAGGAGGAGCCCACCTCTCCACCCTGCCCCACTCCTAAGACTCTGGGCCAACCCCCCACCCCCTACTTGGCAGTAGGTGGGTGGGTGCCAGAAACCCCATAAGTTCTACTGTCAACCCATCCAACTGCTCTTGCAGTCCCTGCCCTAGCCCCCACCCCTAAGAGACCCTTGACCTCACAGAGCAGCCCTGTACATCACAATGCCCCTCCCTCCCTCACCTCTGCCCTGGCCTGCAGTCCCCAAGTCAGTGGCTGCACACCCTGGGGCCCAGGACCCCCATCTAGCACCCAGCTGGCTCACTTGTGGCTAGTCGGCCTGATCTCTGGGGGCAGGGCCCAGATCCAGTGGGTGGAGCCAGGGTGACTCAGCGGCTTCCCCAGCCCTGGCACCCTATTCTGGGCACCACGCCCAGGGCTTGAGGACTGAGCAGAGGCGGAGGCCTCCAGAGCTTCCAGGACTAGGGGGTGGTGGGGGGGTGGGGCCACAGAAAACAAACCATTTCCAAGACAAGCTATCAGAAACCCAAAACCAAGCATAGTTCTTATGAACCCCCTACCAGAGCCCAAGTCTCATGGGAATTTCCCTGCTACCCACTTCAGTCTTCCCATGAGTTGAGTCTACACCAAGGTACCTTAGTACCTTACAAAGAACCTGAGCATTCTGTGACCCCCCCCCCCCACTCTCTCTGCATACCATCAGTTGAAGACCTTTCTCTCTGTCCCAGAGCCCCCTGCCTGCAGCTACTCACCGTTTTACGCTCCCTCTTTGGAGCAATCTGGGGTGGCTGGTTCATCAAAACTGGGGCGGGGGCCACGCCAGCAGGAAACTGCTGCACACCTTGGGCTGGGTAGTAGGCGCCAGCTTGGGAGAGGGGGACAGAAAGAAAGAATGGTGGCGGCGTCAAGGCCCAACTATATACTAATGCCTGCTTGAAGACTTCCCACCTCCAGAACCTCTCATCACCCAAGCCAGCCCCTTGCCCTGTCCCGCCCTCCTCCCCCAGGGAATTAAGTGTCTGTCAAAGCTGGGGAACCAGTCTGAACCGCGTTTACAAGAATTCCTGATACTGACACATACATGCAAACACACGCGCACGCGCGCTGAGCGCACACACACCCACCCCTTGTAGGCAGACACTCCTTCCCCACCACACACCAGCTACCTGGAAGTCTCTATTCTATTCCACAAGGGACTCCATGTAAGCACTCTAGCCCCAGCAATTCGCACACATGTACTGTGAAGCTGAAAAAGAATCAGCTCTTTGGCTGGGAATGAGAAATAAGAGATTTGCTAACTCTGTGTTCAACTCAACCTAAGTCCAGTTCTAGCATCCTGCCCCTTTGCAGGGGGAAAGAAAACAAACACACAAAAAACAGTATGAACTGGGTTCAGGATAAAGACAAGTTAATTCCTCAAAGCAATGGTCTCCAAAATGAGATGTACCTGTAATCTCATCCATAATTTCCACTTTTTTTCAACGACTGACACAGTGTTACTTAAATTAGCCATACGTATACACAAACACAAGTATACATGCATTAAAGATACATACTCAAAATTTTTCCTGGTAGAAAAAAATTTTAGAAACCACTGGCATAAAAAACAGACTAATCCCTTCCTAGAACATAAATAAAACACATCTACAAAAACCTCCCCAAATCATACTATATGCCAACCCCTGACCACAGAAAGAGTATCACAAGGAAAGTCCACTAACAGGTTCTGGAGCTGGAACCAAACCCTACTTTTTTTTTAAATTTCTTTTTGTAGTTGTAGATGGACAGAATGCCTTTCTTTTTCTTTTTAATGTCATGCTGAGGATCGAACCCAGTGCCTCACACATGCTAGGCAAGCACTCTGCTGCTGAGCTACAGGCCCAGCCCCCAAACCCTACATTTCTTGACATGGAGACTTCAATTCTGTTGGAAGAGGATCAAATCTCCCCTCACCCACCAACACCAGTTAAATATTGAGCATCAATCCCTACCACCTATTAGCCCTATTATATTTAGACCAATAGCCACGCCTAGGAAGGGTCTTATGCTTTAGAAAGCAATAAATCAATTTGGATGCTTTCTAAGACATTCTCACCTGACTCCTTCCCCCGCTTACCGTAAGTCCCAAACTCAGTGGGGCTTGCACCGGGATAGAAGCCTGGAGCTCCTGGCTGCACAGGGTACTGCTGTGTCGGGACAACATATGTGGAACGCCCCTAGTGGGGGATGGGGAGGAAGAGGGAAGAGGAGTTGAGGGGAGCTTACCAGCACCATATCAGACTAAAATGACAAAGTAAAACAAGCAGTTCCACCCCTGGAGAAGAGATGGGACTAGAGGGTCAGGGTGGGAGTAGTAAGGATTGGGGTACAAGGTCTGTGGCTTACAGACACCAAACTTCCAGCCTCACCTGTCCAGGGATGTAGTAGGCCCCCTGGGAGGCTGAGTAGGAGATCTGGGAAGGGATCATCATTACTTGGGATCCAGCGGGGTAAACATGGGCAGCTGGGCCAGGGCGGGCGGGGGCTGCACTCTGCACTCGGGTGGCTGCACTGCTTGGGGGCTGGGCCCGGCTAGGGTAGAAGTGCTGTCAGGAGGGAAGAAAGCAGTTAGCATCAGGAAGGGGAGGAACTTGAACAGCAAAATTAGCACTCTACAATGTCTCTGTATTCTGGAGAGAAGTACTGTGGGCTTCAGAGCATGGAGACCAATCCTTCCAAAACCCACTTGATCAGCTAAGGGTTAAGTGGCCTCTTGTACTCACTCATACCCTCCAAATTCAGATGAACACCTTGCATCCATGTGTATATTTAATTACTCACTGCCATGCATACTCATGTCACCTCCAGACTACCCCTCTGCAGAGGATTCCTAACAAACAGATGCATCATGCCTAAAGTAAGGCCCTTTCAGGCAACACACTCCCCAGCATGCACTGTTCCACCTAAGGCACTGAGCAGCTAACTGCTAACATGCAAGTCTCCCAGTTTCCAGATACTCATTCTTCAATATTTAGCCCCTACATGCATAACTCAGCTCAAACTCAAGACCTAAACAGCAAATAAGTCCCCACCCTAAAGACCCCCAATCTGTGTCTAGCCCCTGACTAGATAGAGGGCAGGGTTGAGATCAGGAGACAGTCCAGGATTAGGAAAGGGGTATTACCTGCAGAGACCTGAATCCTCCCTGAGAGCACATGGGGATAGGAAAGAAGAGAATTATCCCCAAGGTGATGGGGGCAAAATGAAGGAGGTAGGAAAGAATCCTACTTAGTGAGGAAGAACTTGGGGAAGAGATAAAGGCAATAACTAGCTGGAATGTTTTTCTCAACACAGTCCAAAGAAAAATAGGAAAGGGGAACAGAGCAATAGCAACCTCCCAGGAAAAGGAAATAGGAAAGCAAGAGTTGGCAGCAGGGCCCATAGCACTGTCCCCAATCTCACGCATAAGGACCCCAATAATGCCACCCTCACCAACTACATACTTCCTCAAGGGACCAGTCACCAAAATCAATAGCACAAAGTGCAGAGCCAGATGAAAGAACACAAAGCAACTGTCAGGAAGTTGGGGCCAGGTACACAGCTTCCAGTTTCCATCCTAGGCCCAAATTTGCAGAAGCTTTCCAGTTTCCACCCAGGCCCCCTACTCCCCTCCCAAAGCCCCTCACCTGGCGGGGCTGAGAAGGCGTGTTCATTTGTGTTGCTTGTGGCGTACTGAACACCACCGGTGCTGTCTGCCCCGGGGGAAACGCTGGCTGAAGGGGGGAGACCAGAGTTCAGCAAGAGGGGAAGCCCGGTTGGGGCTGAAACCCAAGCTGGTGAAATAAGGGGAGCAGATCTGCGGCAAGAGCCTCAGCAGTCTACATACCCCCTCCCTGTGACAGCCCCCAGAGACAGCCATGGGCCCTGTCTCAGTTTGGCAGCAGGCAGCTGCACTTTGCCCTGACACAGATGGGGCTGGGAAAATCCAGAGGTTGAAACCTGCTCCTGTCGGACTGCCTGGTCTCCCCCACCCCCATCCCAGTCCTGCTAATTCCTCCCTAATTACCTGTGGGAGTCCAGGGGATGGGGTGGGTGGGGGGCCTGTGGGCTGTGGAGCTTTGTTCATTTCATTTGGTGCCACATCAGGGTCCCCCCAGCACCTGTTAGGAAAGAGTGGAGCTTGGAAAAGGGAAGAGACCCAAGCATAAAGCAAACTGAGTGGGAGGGATAAGGGTTGAAGCAAGGGCTGGGTTCAACACGGAGCCCAGGAGGTGCCAAGGGAGTGAAGGAGCAGAAAAGATTCAGCCTGTGTCCCCACCAACATGTTGTCAAACACGCATCACATCCAACCCCACACCCGGGCCCTGCTGAAACAGCCCCCACACTCACCCCCTCGGTAAAGAATAAGTCCACGGTGCGGCCTACAGGTTCTGGGCATCCGAGGGCCTGGGGTTGGGAGGTGAGGGGTATCAACCTGGCTCCGCGGGGCCCAAGACCAACCAGACCGGAAATTCCAGGTCTCGCTGGCACCAGGCTCCCGGATCACAAATGGAGCAGGCAGCTTCGGCCGTGGTGTCCCCACCCCCCACCACCCGGGGACACACAAGGTATCCCTGCCGCGGAGGCACCCGCGCGGAGCCAGAGGCGAAGCCTGCCGCCGCCCAGGAGTGTAGGCCAGGAAGGGCGGGAGTCAGGCCCTAAAAGGCCAGGCGGGCGGCGGCCACAGAGAAGCCGGTTTCAGGAAAGTGAGGGTCGGCCTGGAAGGGCGGGCGGGGCTGGGGGCTCCTCCCTGCCCGCCGCCGCCGCCTCCCTCCCCTGCGCCCTCCTTGCGCAGCGCCGGCCAGTGCCAAAGAACAACGTGTCACTTCCCGGCGGCCGGGCCGCGAAGGGGGGAGGGGGCGACAGGCCGGGAGCCGCCGTGCCTGTGCCCGCAGGCTGCCGGGCCTCCTCGGGTCGGGTGGAGATGGCATATCGCTTCCAGCGAGCCGGGCGCCCTCCCAGCCCGCAGGGCCCGCACGGTTCGGCCCCGCGCTCCCCCACCCCCACTCGCAGCCAGGCCGGGCCAGGCCGGGCACACGTGGGCCGGGGATCGGGCCCCGGGGGGCCGGGGCCCGGGTTTGGGCCTTGGGGCCAGGGCGCCGGGGCGGCGGCGCAGGGTGGCCGGTCCCGGCCCGGATGGCGGCGGATGCGGGGGGAGGGGGTGGGGGGGCCGGGTCGAGCCCGGACATGGCGGCTTTACCTTCAGTCTCCTTCAGTCCGCGCGGCCGAGCCCCACGCAGCCGCACAGACGTAGTCCACAACCATTTCCGGCTCCCCGCACAGATCCCGCTCGGCGGCCACCGCTTCTCCGCAGGCGCAGCCGGCGCCCCCACGTGACCGGCGCCGAGGGCGGAGCCGCGCCGGGCGCCCAGCGCCGGGGAGCACATGGGATTTGCCCCGCCCCGTCACGTGACAGATACTACCCGCCCCCGTGTCCCCTTCCGAACTCTGGAACTCCCAGACCGACCCCTTTCTCTGGCTGTTTGGCGGTTCTTTAGTTCATTCATACTTTGCGCAAGCATTTATTTAGTGCATACTAAGTGCTCGGCGAGGTGCCAACCCGAAGTTGAGAATACTAAAATTAAACTTGGTGCTGGGTAAATAAATTATGGTACAATACTTATTATGCAGCCTTTTAAAATAGTGTACATTAGATCATTGAAAGGCTTCACAAAAGAAATTAAATGTTACCCTAGAAGAATTGAAACATTCTAACTAAAGAAGTAACTTGAGTAGCCTCGTTGTTTACAAAAATCAGCCACTCCTACGGAGGGGCAGAAGTCAGTCATGAAAAATTCAAAATAAGGACAGAAGCAGCAACTGCGAGACCTTTGCCAGGCAGCCAAATCTTGGAGGTCAGAAGGGACAGTCCTAGAGTGGAAAACGGTACTGGGAGTCAGCTTTCTTGGGTTTTAATTCAAGCTCCATTACTTATTACCTAGCTGCATGCCTATTGCCTACTTACTATCTGTTGTAAAATGGAAAGATTTGAAACTAATCTGGCTCCTGTCCTAAACCTTTTAACCACTGTGCTTTTTCTCACAATGGTAACATCCATTGGATTGTGAGGATTAAAGGAGTTGTGATTTCATGTGAAAGTGCTTAAAACAGCGCTTTGGTAGTTAGTTAGCAAAGGGTATCCTTCCCACCATTTTCAGCACCAATGGTGAACTGGTCACTTATAATATAAGTGAGCTGTGTGATCTACAAAAAAATAGTCTATTATTCTTTCCACTGTATATGAAGGGCACCTAGACCTTACTCTAATGCCCACTTTTTTTTCTCTACTTTTTTTCCTAAGCAAACTGTTAAATAAAAATCAATTACTGTGTACCCAATAAATGACATGTGTGGCATGACACCTCACGTCCCTCAATCCATTGCTAAATCAGAAACCACTTCCTTGAACTCATCAGAACAAGGTACTAAGGCAGCTTTACCTAATCACCCCTACAGGCATCTCAGATTGCAAATGGCCAGATAAGAATTTCTCAAAGGTCCCTACATGAAAATCCCCCTCCCCCGCTTCAATGTTTTTGCTGTTTCTTGCAATGAATAGTGCCCTACATGAGTCATACTACATTCCTTCCCATTCAATGTATTGTATCTAATCAGACCCCAGGTCCTGTGGACCAAAATCAAATCCTATCGATTTTATTTTTTTAAAAAACTTTCTTAGGGCTGGGATTGTGGCTCAGTGGTAGAGTGTTTGCCTACCATGTGTGAGTTAGTGGGTTCGATCCTCAGCACCACATAAAAAAATAGTTATTATGTCCAACTACAACTAAAAAATCTTGGGGCTGGGGATGTGGCTCAAGCCATAGTGCGCTTGCCTGGCATGTGCGGGGTGCTGGGTTTGATCCTCAGCATCACATAGAAATAAAGATGTTGTGTCCACCAAAAACTAAAAACTAAATATAAAAAATATCTTAAAAAAAAAAAAAAAAACTTTCTTCTCCCCTTTTCCATCTCCCACTTTTACTGCTCTATTTTATTCATTCATTCATTCGGTTGTCTGATCTCCACAGCTCCAGAGTGAGCTTCTTCCCCCAGAGAGTAGATCATGTAGATCACTTGCCTGCTCTTACTCAGTGGTCTCTATTTAAAAGATACTCTTGAATTCTTTTAACAAAGCTCTTTCAAACCTGGCTTGATCCAGGTCTCAGAAGAATCTCCTTCCACACTTCCCCCACCCGCCAGACCCTATCTATATACTTAGTCAAACCAAATTATCCATGATTTCTGAAAATAGCTTTTCCTCCCTCCTTGAATTTCTACTCCCTAAGCCATATCTAACCTTTTTTATTCCTCTGTACAAATTCATCTTTCTCCAAATCTATTTTCTCAAATAACTTTCCCCTGACTAAACCAGGCACTTGGGCCCTATTTTAATGATCTCAGGGAAACTTGTTCACATTTCAGTAGAGTATTGATCATAAGACATCACAATTGTTTTCATGTTTTTCCCCCATTATAAGTTTTTTGAAGGTAGGCTTTTTTCCCCCACTAGCTTTGCATTCCCACAAACATCTAATGTCCAATGCAGAGTAAAGCCCTACAGATATGTTACTGAATAAATGACTGAATGTGAAAGTTTAAGAGCCAAAACAGGAGTCACATTAAAGAGGGACAACAGGCCTGATGATGCCCAATGTTTCAACTATTTCTTAGTACTGGGGATCGAACCCAACAGTGCTTTTACCATTGACCTATATCCTGGTGGGGTTTTTGTTGTTGTTGTTTAAATTTTGAGAGAGGGTCTCACTAAGTTGCTGAGGCTGGCCTCAAACTCACAATCCTCCTGCCTCAGCCTCCTGAGTCACTGGGATTACAGGCGAGCACCACTGTGCCCAGTACTTCAACCATTTTACAGGCTTCCAAGCAAAAGCAAGACATGGAGACATTCAATCAAAGTTGTTGCTGCTTCTCCGGGTAAGGCCTTGAGTTAAAATGAGTCTCTCAAGTCTCCAATACAGACAGATTAATATAGTGAAAAAGTGCATGGGCTTTAGAGTCAAATGGACTTAAGATTCCAGTCCTGGTCTCTATCACTTATATGACTTATAAACTTCTCCAAACTTCCCTTCTCAATAACATGGAGATATAACTACCTAAAAATTGTTATGAAGTCTCAGTAGCATGAAGAATAGTTATTCTTTTAATATTTATAAAAAAACCTATTTAGTACTAGCTACTGTTGGAAGATTAAATTTACAGTATTGGATAAAATGTTAGCTATGATTATCTTACAGGACATGATCCCCTCCATACACCCTGCATCTCCAGAGATTCAAGCCCTAAGCAGGGGTATAGCAATATTGTACCAGCCCCACTAGAAAGAAGCATGGCAGATCAAGGATGATTATGTTCCAGAAAGGAGGCCACTCCTCTTTCCCATTTCTATACTAAGAGGAAGATCAGGGTCAGGCTTTTTATCTAGTTTATACAAGGACAGCAAAAAGTAGATGTTAATATGATCAAATCCTATGAGAGTGAAAGAGGGTAGGTCACAGAGATAAAGATGTCCCTCTCAGCAGCACAAGTAATTAAAGAGAAGAACTGTTCATTCTCGGGCATCCTTAGGCCCAAGTTATGAGATAATGGGCTTGGGTGTGATAGGGTGGGGAACACAGGATCAACAAGTTCCTTAGAAATTCCTAAAAGTTTGTGTAAAGTTAGGTAGGTGGCACACGCCTGTAATCCCAGCAACTTGGAAGGCCAAGACAAAAGGATCGCAAGTTCAAGGCCAACCTCAGCAATTTAGCAGGGCCCAAAGCAACTTCCCCGTGAAACTCAGTTTCAAAATAAAAAACAGTAAGGGCTGGGGATACGGCTCAGTGATAAACCACCAAGGATTATATCTCCAATATCAAAAAAAAAAAAAAAAAAGTTAATGTAAAAAACTTTTACATGTGTAATTCCTATAAAGAAGACTCATTATATTTATCAGCTTTTCAAGGGTTCTAAAAAAATAAAAACAGAAGATGATCAAGAAGGTGTGGGGAAAAAGAGGAGCTTAGTTCCTTTGATTCAGGACAGCCTCCCTACTACTCTAGGCTCAGGGTTGCTCCAAACAATGCTCTCTCATATCAATTTCACACTCTAGTCTAACCCTGGGCCATGATACCCCAGAAAATAGACAGAGACCTTGGGGATAAAGGTCTTTATTGAACAAATTATCTCACTCAGTAACAAAAGAATAGGAGGTAACAATTCCCCCAACGGTCTGGAGCAGTGTCCACCCCTGGTGGCCACTTAGAGGTCATAGTTGGGGTTCTTCCGAAGGATAACAAAACCTTCCAGAATGGGGGTAACAGGAAGAAACTCCTCAGTGGCCAATTCTGCCCGTTCCCCATGTGCCAACAACACTGGGGTTGTGTGTGTCTGGAACCCTGTGATGGTCTTAGGCTTGCCAGCCTGGCCCACCACATCCACTGCCTGTGGGATGAGAAAACTAAAATGAAGGGATTGCCAATGGGAGAGAAGCAACACCCCAATCCCCACACCAGTTTCAGAGAAGCAAGATTATATGTGCATTCTCCAAGTCCTAGAGTACAGACTGAGCCCTCCCCTCAACCCCTCACCTGGCCCACACGAACAGACACCGGCAATGGCCGCAGCTCCTCATCGAAGGTAACCAGCATTCGGGGCTGCATTGCAGCCACCAGCCCATACAATACATAGTGCGATTTGCCTAGAATGACTGAGGGAAGCACACAGGAAAAACTGTTATAGACAACAAAGTAAACCTGACCTGAACCTTGGTATCCCACTCCAGCCTTGACCCTTTAAGCCATCTTCAGCTGAACCCACACTGTCCTCATATACCTTACTACTAACCCAAGATGCCCTTCCTCCCTTTATCCATAGCCTCAGACTTGAGAATCACTTTTCCTAGTCATTTAGCAACAGACCCTGGGCTAATCAAACCTTTTTAGGCCAGATCAAAAATATGGGAGAAAAGGTTTTATGAGAGCCATTACAGGCCCAAAGAACCTAGAATACTACAGAGTTAACTTAGGGTCTTGATCCTAAATTGCCAAGGTGGCCCTGGAAGAGGTAGAAACAGAGTGTCACATGCCACAATATGATATTTCTGACAGGAACTCACTGTTGCGAACATCCAGGAAAGAGACAAGCACAGTGAGTAGACCAGCCACTGCCACTTGACTCATAAGCTGCCGATCACTGTGATAAGGGCAAAGGGTAAGCGTGCCCTTCCCTAAATGTGTCAGGCCCTACAAAAAAAAAAAAAAAAAAAGCAGTAGAGGAGACATCACCTAACCTGGTCAAGTTGCTCACATCTTCCCTCCCAGCCCATACTCCACCACAGATACTTCCCTTGGCACACTTCAAGGAGAACAGTTCTATTTTTTGTTTTGTTTTGTTTTTTACCTGTGCCAAGCGCACCATGAAGAGATTGTTGGGGTCCTTAGCATGATATTGGGCTAACTGGCGCAGCATCGCAGCCAGCCGGGCATTATTGGTACCTGGAAATGTTAACAATGATAGAGTCTAAAGAATATCGAATCTTCTCCCAATCTGCTTACCATCATTTTCTGCCTTGTACTCACCACTGCCCACCATGCCCATAGCAAAGATGGAATTGTAGGAAACTTCTGGATCAGCATCATGAGAGAATTTGCTTAGAGTATCTAGAATGTTGAGTCGTGGATTCGAAACAGAGATTAGGGCCAGTGCTAAAGGTACAGCTCGCCGGAGTGTAGGCTCCCCATATCTCAGCTGGTGTTAAAGAAAACAATGACAGAAATGAGGGAAAATCAATTATAGGAATGGGCTGATGAGTAAAAAGAAGACTTCACTTCTGTAGAAAGGGCACCACAAAAAGATCATTTCTCTACCTAGAAAATCCCTCAAGAGTCTCCTCTAGTCATCATAATTAGTAATATTCTAGGGGTGGAGGTATAGCTGAGTAGTAGAGCAACTGCCCTGATTGCACAAGACCCTGGGGGTTCAATCCCAGCACCACAAAAAAAAAAAAAAAAAATCTTCTCTGTCTTTACTCACCAAATGGCCAAAGGTTCGTAGTGCCATCTCTGCACCAATCTCCTCTCCCATAGCAATAAGGGCAATACCCAGAACAGCTACTCCCTGTAATTGAAGAAACAGCAGAATCCACTAAGCTCCAGGAAAGAAAGAAAAAATAATAATAATCCTTGACTTCCTTGACTCAAAAAGACCCATCTGAGAAGAAAAGTCAAAACACCCTTGCCCCTCATGGACAGAACCCAGTCTCTTGCTATTTCAAAACATGGTAATACCCAAACACACTCTAAAACAAAGCCAAAGCTGTTCTCCTACATGCTCATCTTTTCTCAAAGCCTCCCTCTGAGAGTGCCCAGCTGCCCTCCTAACCTGATGTGCTCCCATATCAGCAGGGGCTTCCTTCTTGTCCTTGTCTTTCTTTTCCTTCTTGTCTTTGTCTTCCTCTTTTTCCTTGGAGTCAAAGTGTTCACTACAAATGTGAAGCAGCTGCTGCACCTTCAGCACATTCCCAGAGCCTGTGGTAGGGTGAGAAGAGAGAAATGAGAAGGCATCAAGGAAAAACTTACTTTGTAAATGGGAGAAGCCTAACAAAACTAAAGCATATCAAAATGAACAACAAAGGAGAAACAATGTGGGGGAGGGATCATAAGACAGGGTATCAAAGACGCTGACCTGCATAGGCACATACATCTACCAGTGTGTTGGCAAAACTGCGGAATGGTTCTGACACAACCTCCAAAGCAGCAAGGATCGCCTCAATGGCCTCACCCTTCCCTACAGGAAAAATCAAGGGGTCAGAGAACACTTGCTTCCATCCAGCTTAGTCTGACATATTTACTGTCAGCCCTCTGACTAAACAGATGTCCCCTCACCCAGGTGATTGAGGCCCAGGCCAAGAGGAAGCCAACGGGCATAAGTATCCTTGAGCTCAGTTTCCGACTTCTCCATGATGGTCTGAAGAATAGTGGAAGTGACATCTCCATTGCAGGATCCCACTGCTATCATTCCACAAGCTAAAGCTGTCACTCCTGCCACCTAGAAATAAGAAAGCCAATATTACACATAGTAAGCTTTTAAAATACTTATCTGTCTTGATTCAAGATATCTGACTCCCACAGTCCATTGTAAGACATCCTCCCTAACCAGACCAAATAATAACTGGTGTCTGATACGTCCAAAAAACAAGAGCTGCGACTCTTCACTGAGTACTTACTACATGCTTGCTGCTGTACCAACTGCTTTGCAGTTTTTTGGGGTTTTTTTTTTGACATTTAATCCTCACAATGACTCCATAAACAGGTCGTTATTCCCTCTTTCACTGATGAAAAAAATGAGGTCTAAAGAGTTTGACTTATGAGTCCACGATCATACTGCTTCTAAGCAGAGATGGCACAATTTGAACTCATGTCTTTTTAACTCTAAAACCTCTACTTTTAGCCATCATACTGTATTTACACATCACTAAAACAACTGTACTGATAAGAAAATTTAAGGTTGGCCAATGACTAAAACACTGAAGAGAATCACTGCTTCAGTTAAGATCTGGAAGGTCCCTCAAAGGCCCATGTATTAAAGGCTTGGTCCCCAAGGTGGCGCTATTGGCAAGTGGTAGAAACTAATAGGCAGGATCTAATGGAAGGTCTTTAGGTCACTGAAGAGTGCTGTGAAAGGGACTGTGGGACCCTGGGCTCTTCCTTTCCCTCTGTCTGTGCCCCATGACTTGTGGTGAGGTGAACAATTCTGTTCAGCTACATGCTCCTACCATGATATGCTACTTCACCAAAAGCAATGGGTCTGCTCAATCACGGACTGCAACTCCAAAACTATGAGCCAAGTTTTTCCATTTATAAATTGACTATCTCAGATATCTTGTTATAACAGAAAACTGACTGATACAATCATCACCCTAAACTGCATTAAGCTACTCCATCCTCCAGCCTTAAGGATCCCCAAGGGCTAGAACTCAATACCAAAATGTTAACTCTTTAGCTTCAGCTGGGCTTGAAATCCCAGTTCTAAGGGATTTCACTGAGGTTGACCACCCCCACAACATGTGCAAGCTCATATATGAACACACACACATATACCTCTTTTTCAGTAGTTATCAGAGAGAGTAATCAGAGTACCCTTCCTAGCTACTATAAAAGACCAACAGCCTCTACTCACCTCCATGCTGGACTTGGAATCTCCCATCACAGGAAGCAGCAATGTTAGAACATCTTCACGATTTGAGCCAGCATAGGCCAAGCCTAGCCTGCAAAGCCAGGGAGAGGCAATCCCCAACATGTATCCAAGGACAAGACAATAAAGAACCAGAGAGGACTGGTCATTCGTTCACCATGTCAACAAACATCCACACTGGGCTAGGGATGTAGCTCAGTGGAAGAGTGCCGACTTAGTGTGAGGCCCTGGGTTAGATCCCCATCCCCAGAACCACCACCAGCACCTCCCTCAACAAAAGCAAAACAAAACCACCAAGAGCCAAATATTCAGTGACATGGTGGCAATCCTTGGCAATACAAAGGTGAAATGGGCCCAGTTCCTGTCCCAGTTGAACGCTACCAGATGTGAGAATTCTCACCCAAAGATGGAACCAAGTCTCATGGTGTTACTGTTGTGGAGAACATAGTCTGAAAGCAATGCCAGGGCAGGGTCACACTCATTCCGGACCCCTGAGTTCACAATTCCACAGGCCAGGAGAGCTCCTGACTGCAAAGCACAAACAGATTCTTTACTCAGCTACTCTATCTTCTTCACCAAAAAACACGCAACGTAGGCCTCAGTGTAGCACCTGATTTAACTGGGAATAAAAAACTGGAAGACACTAGAACATAATAAGGAGAAGTCCCCAGTGAGCAGGCTATGCCCAGACCAACCTTAATGTAATCCTCAGATGAGTACAGGTACTTGTCAATCTGGGTGAGGCCACCATCCACATCCCACAGCAGAATCATACCAAGGGATGCAGCTGCACTCAACATTCCTGTACCAAGGAAGAATCAAGCAGCCTTAAAAGGATCCTGCCCTTAGGAAACTATTATAAAGGGCTCCCCAAGGAACTATACTGTGAATCCCTTATCAAGTAACATGACTCTAGCAGGACAAAAAGAGTGACCAAAACAACACACATATAAAAGTAGTAACAGAATTATACCATGGTCTTTGTTCTTGTAAAGCCATTTATTGCCATCATCAGTCAGCAGTTTGTCCTGGCCAAAAGCTGCATTCACAAAGCCATTTACAAAAGAAGAGGCCAGGTTCATGCGGGCAGAGTCCACCTGAGAGCCACTGCCCCCAAACCCTGCACAGGAAAGAAAGGAAAGGTTTAGAGTAGGGGAAAAAAAAAAAAAAAGGACATAGCATAGCAACCTGTCTTTGGTTCTAAGCTGGCCCCTTAGGATCTTCTAACTATGCCCTAGACAGCAACCTAGAAAAAAGATTCATGGAAGTCCAAGCCCTTGATAAGCAGATTAGCCAAGCCATCACTCCCAATACTAGGGGAACCATTAACAATCTTCTAATCCCCACACAGAGAGAGCTACTCACTGTTATTCTCTAGGTGGGTTTTATAGATGTCATCAGGCACCTTGGGCTCCATGATGTCCAGCTGAAGATAAAGAAGCTAAAGAGTCACAACTGCTTCCCTCAGTTGTCCTCTTTGTTATCCCACTGAATGGCAACTCAAACCAGAGAAAGCCAAGTCAGAGGGATAGTCAGGGAGATCAAATGGCAGAGACAGAATTACAACCAAAAAGCCTGAATGAGAAAGGGCAAAGAGTCTCACCTCCCGAGCTAAGGCCAAGAAGTTGCTGTTGAGCTGTACATTGGACATGATCTCTGTCAGGTCTTCATACTCCTCTACATCTTCACTCAGTTCCAGGAATACCCCATGTCGTCCTAACATGAATGCCATTTGCTTCTGTACCACCCTGTGGTAGACAGCCATCATTACTGCTCACTATCATTCCTTAAGGGTACAGGAAAGCCCCTTATCCTTAACCAGAACTACAAGTCCCAGCTCCTTGTGCAAACGTCCCTTGCATAAGCTTATGTCTTCCTGTGCCAATTTCTTTTCTACATACACATCCTTGCAGGAGGTAAAGATGTCTTCTACCAACTCCATGTCATTGAGCATCAGTGCCAATCTGAGGGCTTCAGGGAAACGGCTAAACTTTCGGAACACACCCAAGGCACAACGCAGTAGGGCAGAGTTCTCGGGCTCTGGCACATAATTCACGCAACTACAAAGTTTAAAAATAATAAAATTCAGAAAGTCTCAGACATTCATTTATCCCATTTATTTCACTTACCCCAAAATAAAGACCAAATGCCTACTATACACCAAGCACTATGCTAGATGCTGGAGACTACTGAAGAGACACCAAATCTCTGTTCTCAAGAAATTCATGAACATTATCAAACTAACTACAGCCTAATGCGACCCTTGAGGTATATGGTTTAGGAAAAAAAACGGGCACAACCAAGAAAGAAATGCTAGGAAGGGCACACTTGCCACCCATCTCTACCATGCTCTCTTACCTGGTGAGATAGAGGCAGACCTTTGCATATGCATTCTCATCGATGTCCTTCTCCAGCATATCCACCTGCTCAATTTCCATGAGCAGGTCACAGGCCTCATGCTCTGCATTGTGGGCCATGTTGTACGGAACAATCTCCTTCACCAGGGTAAGCAGTGGTTCCCGCTGTACTTTCTCTGCATCATCCAGCTCCTGCCACTCCTTAGCCACTTCTCCTGCCAAATGCCTATGTATAAGGCATAGAACATTAAGGGAGCACAGTTTTAAGGAAAACAGTTCCCTGTGGGTCAAGGAATTTAGTGCCCAGGAAATTCAATGTGCACATAGTCTAAAATACATATCTTAAAGCAGAACTTTGAATTATGCCTGAGTCCCATTCAGATTCCCAAGAGGTCTTGTTGTTGTTGTTTTGCGGTGCTGAGAATTGAACCTAGGCCTTGTGCATGCAAGGCAAGCACTCTACCAACTAAGCTATTTCCCCAGCTCCAGGGTCTTACCTGACATACTCATGACCCCATGATGCCAGTTCCTCCTGGGAGCCCACCAGCCGATACTTGAGGCATTCACGCTCCCCACTCATGGTCATGGCCAAAACAGAGATGATGTCAGCAGCAAAACGCTATAAAGAAACCAGAAATTTGAAGTCAAATTCAACAGTCAAAGGTAAGGGCAGTGTAATATTATGGAATCAAGATTACTGCTACTGTCCTCAAAATTAACCATTAACTACATCCTAGTTTCTGTACTAAAAATTTTCACCTTATCTAAGCTAACCCTCATAACCTAAGGCTGGTGTTGCTATCTCCCTCTTAAACCAACAGAGCTGAAGGGTAATAAGCGAGAGAGAAAAAGCAAAGAAAAAAACTCTAAATTTTATGTATTATATATTTAAAGATATGGGATTTAGCTGGGCATGGTAGTGCACATCTGTAATCTGGATTTCAGGTTTGAGGTCAGTCTCAGCAACTTAGTGAGACCCTGTCTCAAAATAAAAAATAAAAAGGGGTCGGGATGTAGCTCAGAGAGAGTGTTCCTACTGCACTGCAAAGAGGCAGGGAGGGCAGAGGTAGGCATCTTGTTATATTGCCCAGGTTGGCCCTGAATTCTTAGACTCAACAGATTCTCCTGCCTCAGCCTCCTAAGAAACTGGGACTATAGGCATGCTACCACACTCAGTTTAAATTTTACTTTAATTGTAGGAATAAGCTATTAAAAGGTTTTATGCAAAAACTCACAATCTAGAAAAACAAAATCACTATAGCTACTATATGAAAGATTACATAAGTGGTCACAGGCAAAAGCAAAAAGGTCAGTCAGGATGCTGACTGAAGAAGGTGAGAAATGAAGATTTCTAGATTAGGGTATACCAAGAGACAGAACTGAGGGTATATTTTAGAGAAAAATGCATGCACATGGGACAAAAAAAAAAAACAGTTAAATGTAAATTAGAAATAGATTATGCTAAAAAAATCCCAAGGTCCAACATAAATGACAGATACATTTTCTGAGGAGTTGATCCTCCTTTTAGTTCTTTTGCAAGGTATTTTCACTGCAATGGACTTCAACTCAATTAGGTCTTATGTCTGCCAGGTTTCCAATGAACTAGCCTTCCACCAGCTTCTGAAATAGTTTTACCTTATTCTCCCCAGGGGCCATATTCTCATAGATTTCCTTCAGTTTGCCATAGTGTGGACGCAGAAATTTAAGAGGCTTGGGCACTGAAGTCATGGAAGTTGTAGAAGAACGAATCTGCCTTCTCAGTTCCTCTAGGGCTGGCCGATACAGGGATGTGTCCTTCTCCTGATCAAGGAGATGTAAGGACTGAGACAAAAGGAGTCACGACTCTTCCAAGTCAACAAAGAGACATTTCACCAAAATTTCCCCCAAGGAGTAACTATGTTTTATTTATCTGTGATTCCCCAACTCCCCACCAGGCACAAAATCAAAATGACCCAGTTAAAATATTCTTTGTAATTCTCCTCCTTCACATCATTATCATTACACTGACCCTAAAATACAGTTCATTTCACACAGGAGTTGTTGCCTCAAAGTGGAATAAAACAAACAAGTTGGGGAAAATGCAGGTATTTACCCGCTCACGTTAACATCATGACTCACCCCCAGTCGTTCCACGAGCATCTCCAGCTCATCCTGAAGTTGTTTGTCCTCCTCAGACTGGAGAGTTGAGGGAAGAAGCTCATCAAGAGAAGGAATCTCAATCACATCCTCCTCCCATCCACCTTGGGACAGGTGCAGAGTGCGCCTGCCTCCTTAGGAGGGGCCAGATGGGCAAGGAAGGGGAATGAGAATGGGGAGCCCTGTTGGGAAGGCAGTTTCTGAGCCAGGTTCTGCTTGAATGCCGTTCTAGGAAAAGCGAATGACAATGACCCGTCCGAGCCCACCTCATGAAACGTTGGTGAGGATTGGTGGGGTCGGCGTAAGTGACAGCGCGGAATGGCGAATGGGGGACAGAGAGGCAAGGTGCTGGGAACCCGGGGGGTCGCCCCATCCGCCCTCTCCTGGGCAATGGTGGGGCCGTTGGAAGTCGGGCCCGAGGCCTGCGGGGCCGCCGTGACTCAGCCCACGGCCTCCTCTGCCGGCTCCCGGTGCCGCGCCTCACCAGCTCCTGCTCTTTGTCTTTGTCCCCGGCATCCCGCCGCTCCTTGCCGCTTGACTTTTCGTCCGCGCTGCCGGGGGCCGTCGCAGGGGGCTGCTGGGGCTGCACCGGCGCCTTATCTCTACCACCTTCCTCCATCTCCACCGCCACTGCCGGCCCGCTGCGCGCGCACCGTCTTACACTGCCCCTTTTCCCAGACGGCCTCGCGCGCTTCGTCCCCGGCGCTCCTCCTCCTTCAGACCGGAAACGTCTGAGCGAGTCCGGGCGCGCGTCCCCCTCTGTCACGGCCTGGAAGCCCGGCCCCCGGTCCCCGCCCTCGGAGGCAGGAAGGGAACTACCACTCCCAGCCTCCTCCGCGCCACAGGCACCGCCCCGGAGCGGTGTGGGCTTTGGGTGAGCTCCGAGTGGTAGGAGGGGAGGAGGCTTCGAGCCGAGACGTTTTCCTCGACCGTGGATTTCCTAACTGTGAATATAGCCCACAGAGACACCCCATGGGATGGTGCGACAAACACACAAGTCTCTTGAGATCCAGGACGCTTCACTGTAGTCTGTGTGATCTAACCCCTCACCATTGAGAAATAGTTAATTAACTTCAACATCCCCCTACCACCACCCTCGTGAGATGTGCTATTATCCCAAATCTTTGGTGGAGCCAAAGGGAATCGATAAATTAAGTCCTATGCTCCAGTGCGAAGTTCTGGAGCTAAAAGCAGAATAAGACCAAACTCTACCCTCAGCCTGTCTTTTGGTCTTCCTTGCCCTGTTAGAAGGGGTTGTGACTGATGTATTTCATGTCAGGGCTTTTTGCTTGTTTGTTTCTTCTCCCCCCCACCCCCATGCTGAGGATTTGAACCTGAGTCTTTTAGTTTGCCAAGCCCTTAACTCTTTCAGGCAAACACCTCCTTGGGCATGGTGTGTGTGTGTGTGTGTGTGTGTGTGTGTGTGTGTAGAAGATGAGAGAGAAGGAGGTAACACTCAAGAATTCATAAAGTGTTTGTTAAAAAAAAAATCTAGCCATGTGTGGTGTCTCATGCCTGTAATCCCAGAGACTCTGGAGTCTGAAGTAGGAGGATGGCAAGTTCAAGGCCAGCCTTGGAAATTTAGCAATGCCCTAAGCAACTTAGCAAGATTCTAAGCAACCTAGCAAGGCCTTGAGCAACTTAGGGAGACCCTGTATTAAAATAAAAAATAAAAAGGGCTGGAGATGTGGCTCAATGATTAAGCACTCCTGGGTTGACCTAGTACCACCACCACCAGATGTAGATATAAAATTCTGAAGCCCACCAGGCCTGGTGGAGTTTTCCTGTAATCCCAGTGATTCAGGAGGCTGAGTCAGTAGGATCACAAGTTAAAGGCCAACCTCAATAACTTAGTGAAGCCCTAAGTAAACTTAGTGAGACCCTGTCTCAAAATAAAGAATGAGAAGGGCTGGAGATGTAACCCAGTGGTAAAGTGCTTCTGGGTTCAATCCCCAGTACTCCCACTCCCCCCCCCCCAACACACCAAATTTTTTTGAAGCTCATTTTAAATATGTCACTCTTTTCCTCTCAGTGCTTGGATTCTAGAGCTAACCTTTTTTATTTCCATTTCCATTGCCAGTGACTCCCAAGCCTGGTCTGTGGACAGAAGTTGAACCGCCCATAGTGTTCCTATTCTTTCTCTGCCTTCCAGATGTCCATACATTTTCATGCTTTCTTCAGACATCTGAAGAGGGATTTCTTCTAAATTTCTTTTTTCCCCCATGACTTTCTTCTATCAGCCCTTGGAATTTTGTTGTGTGTACCAATCACAACGCAACCAGAACCCTGCAGGAGATGATGTGGATGTTGTAGCATCAAGCACAGCCTGTTAATCAGCTGGTTATTCCTGGTAAAGAGATGTGAAGAGTTGAGCTTTTTCAACATTTTGTAGGTTTAAAATGTTTTAAAATAAAAATTGGGAGGATAGGAGAATGCAAACTTATAGACAAGACAAAATTGGTGTTTAAAACTGAATTCTGCAATTTACCAGCTGTAAGACTTGGGGAAGCTACCTAACCTCTCAGCATGGTTTCTGCCTGTGTAAAATGTGAGTATTAAAATATTTCCCTTGCAAATTTCTTTGCGAATGAAATGAGAAAATATATAAAGTGATTAAAAATGACTGATTAGATGCCTGGCAACTAGAAAGGAGGCAGTTATCTTATTTTCCAAATACCTTAAATCTGCTGCAGTGAATATGTGTATTCCCCTTATCACCTCAAGCACTCAAGCTTCCAAACATCTCTAGCCAAATGCGAATATCTGGCAGGTTTTTATTAAAGCCCCTTGATAACATTGATGTCCTGCCTCAAGCTTCATTTCAGCCAAACTGCTCTCCCAGAAGTATTCCTTCCTATCGTTTTGCAAAGCTGTCAGCTTCATGGCCAAACTGCAGTCCCATCAGAGGCCAACTCATTTACCTGCCCCTTCTTACCTCCTTCCTTAAAACTGCACCCATAATCCTGCCAAACTGCCCCCTAAACATGAACTGAGCTCTGTTTATCTGAGAACCATTCAACCTCAAACCATCATTTATACACCAGAAGTGCACCTAGAAGTTTATAACATTGCACTGTTTCCACTAGGTTGCCACTTTCTCTGTGTGATATCAAATAGCCAGATTGCTTTGCGGCCCTTCTTCCTGTTAACTCTCAAAACTGACAGCACATGTTAAAATTTCCTCTTTCCATGCCTACTATTCCTACTACCCTTCTCCAGACTCTCATTCTCCATTATGTCTCTCATTTACTCCCTTATGATCATTCTAAACATTTCATATTTCTGAACATGTCCTGCCCCTTCAAGCTGATTAGCTTTTCATATTGCTATTCCTTCTGTATGGAATGCTCTTTACTGTTTTCAGCTAGTAGACTCTTTGGTCCTCTGAGCTCCAGCCCAATGTTACCTGTCTAGGATTCTTTTCCTACCCTACCTTTCAGGTTATTTATTTCTTCCCTGTGCTCCCACCGTGGGTGGCACATACTTCTCCCTCCCTCTGCTCTGACCTCCTAGAGGAAAAGGAATTAACTGTCTTATTCATCTTCATACCCTTTGAACCCAACCAAATGCTTGGCTTGTGGAAGTTCCTTACAGATATTTGCCAAAGGAATGAATGAAAGAATGTGCATTCATCTTCGGGTCATCTTTTATGTATAATAATGACTCTTCAGGGCTCTCTTTGGAGCCCAGAACTGGGAATTGGAAAACTGTTAGGATTCTCCATTTATGAACCATGATAGGCCTGCTGAAATTGTGTTTATATTTATTTTTATGCCTTCTCCTCCAGCCTGACATTTCTAGAGTGCTACCAGGGGTACAATCTTATTTCTTGACATGTTACCTTATTGAGGATGGGAATTAGACTTTCCAATGGGACAATGTAGGAAATGGCCCAACACTTTACCAATAATTGCCATCATGTGTCTATCCAGGAGCACAATCCTTTATTTCCCCTTCTGGCTTAGTACACCAGAAAATATAATAGATGCATAGTCATCAACCTGACAGGGCTATTGACCGTAAAGATTACATCCATCATCTGATGTTCACTCACCTTGCCTCTGGAAAAAAGCACCCGCAGAGCACTCAGCAAACATGCTACCTGGCTTAACTTCAGCTCAATGTGTGCTTCAATTTCCTGCAGCTACGTGACTGTCACACATGCCTGGCCTAGGGAGCTGTTTGCATGGAAATGCATCTGCTACTAAGAAGCATTATGGATTTGTCCAGAAAATAGATGTGTTTGAATCTAAACTGCCGTGACTTAGAAGACCAACTGGTGGAAATTAAGAGCATCAGTTCTAAACCTGACTTGAATGAAATCTGTCTTATCTGACATTGGCAGTAATGTAATATTTTTCCTTAGCTTCCCCACTTATAAAATAGAGACAACAATAAGGCCTCCTGATAAATTGTTGTGGGTATTTAACAAGATAATATTTTATTTTATTAGTAGTAGTAGTAGTAATAGTAGTACCAGGGCACTACTTAACCACCGAGCCAACTTTTTTATATTTTATGAGCGACAGGGTCTTGCTGAATTGCTTAGAGCCTTGCTGAGTTGCTGAGGCTGGTTTTGAACTCATAATCCTCCTACCTCAGCCTCCTGAGTTTCTGGAATTACAGGTGTGCACCGTGCCCAGCAGATGATATTTTTAAAAGTGCTTAGCACAAACCGAAGAAAAATAGAGACTCAGTAGATGAAAGCTGGTAATTATTATTGTTACTTGTCACTTTGACATTTTTGCAAATATGAAATGCCATACTGACCAGCTGCTCAGGATCCTAAGCTGGCCTCTGAAATTAGATGTCAGGAAGGGCAAGGGTTTATCTAGACAAATCTTTCTCTTCAGTCATTATGCTCTCTGACATTCTGTCTGATCCACTGTGTAACACCTAAACCTCACAAGTCATTGATTAATATCTCTTTGGGTTTTTGTGATTTGCTAAGACCATGAATTCACTTCTGAAAGTATCAAAACTAAAATGGGCCTCAGAGATCATCTCATCCAACCCACTTATTTTACAGACTGCTGAGATACTGAGACTTGAGTCTCCAGACTGACAGCTCTCCTTTTTCCAATACACCTTGCCACCTACCCTGAAGTTGTGCTCTTAGAGGCTCAAGCCATGCTTTTCCCTGGTAGTGGAATAGCAGAGGGCAATTTATTCTTTTCTGAAAGCAAATATTTCCTTCCCTTCGTGAGTAGCCAGTACTTCTAGGTAACATGAAATGGCCCCATATACAGCTCTTCATAGGGACAGTCTGATGCCCTGAAGAACTGGTGCAGGATACAAACTGTGGGATCCATACAAATGACATCACCAAGGGATCAGATACCCCAGCAGCAATCACTGATAAGCCCTTATTATTTCCCTTACAAACTGACAAATGCACCCCTTCTTATACTTTGAGGAGCACTTGGTTTTAGAGAGAAGTGAGATTGGACTTTATTGTTTTGCTATAGTTTTCACTTCATGGATGAAGAAACTGAGACTCACAGAGGTTAGGGAATAGGCCCTGGCTCATTCAATTGTCAGAGTCTCAATTTCAATCCTGTTCTCTTTAACTTCAGTGAAGTGGCTAGGGTTAGATCTATAAAATGGAAACTTAAGCACTGAATGAATATAGTTGCTATAAGGATTAGGTGAAGGTAAAAGTGACACAAGAGTCCCATAAGGGAAGAAACCATCTTATTCATGTTTGCATCCCCAGTGCCTGACACATTGTTGGTGATCAATATATTTTTAAAAATAAATCTATGAATGTATAAATTAATAAATGGATGGATGAATAAAGAAATGAGCCACCTAGCACAGGTGCCTGGAACACAAGAGGTGTTAGATAAATATTTCCTTTCCCCTCCCTCACTCTGGAAGGTTAAGGCCGTATTTGCAGTCTCTATGCCTGGCACTTGGTAGGCCTTAATGAGTGTGGGTTGGTGGAATGACTTACTCTCAGGAGCTCTGAGCCCTTGAGGCTGTGAGGAAATGCTTGTCTTCTTAGCCACAAGCAGATGCTGGTGTGTTGAATTCCAGGGAATGGTACATTCTCTTGGCCAGGGCTTTCCTCCTCTGCAAGGTAAGGGCCACCCATCTTCCAGGCTGACCTGATCCAGATGTTACTGAGTGTCAGGCCAGCTTCAAATACCAGCAGAAAGAAGTTGCAAATCTTTCCAGCTATCGAGCAGAAGATGTGCTCTGCCTGGCCAGACTCAACTGCATTCATTCCATTTCTCCACCCCACCTCTCTTTCTCTGTCTTCTCAGGGCTTCTAATCTTAGCCCCTTGTCTCTGGAGAGTTAGTAAAATGAGTTTCTTGAAGAATGCCTGGGATATAGCAGTTGCTCAATAAATACTGGTGGAATGAATAAATGAAAACAAGACTTAAGGAAGAGACAGGCTGACTGATGTGGTCTATTTATTGGCACAGGGTCCTACAGGGCCAACACCATACCCTCCCCACCCTCTTCCCTGTAAAAATAAACTCTGTCCTTCCCTCTCCCTGTTCTGTCTTGCTTTCCTGTTTTGTCCAGGGAGAATCAGTCACCCTATAAAACTTGCTCCCTAAAACACAGGAATTGGCACTGCTACACATGAACACTTCCCCTCTCAGCCGGGAAAATGAGGCAGCAGGGAGGCTTCTAAAGGCCCTCGGCTTCCACTAAGAAGAGAGCATAGTAGATCTCTCGGTGAGGGTGGGCAGCAGTACAGGGAGCAGCAGCACAAGGAGCACGGGGTGGGGGTGGCCTCTGAGGGCAGATTGGAAGGGAGCTGAGCCCACTTCCATCTGGGCACTGAGTAAGCCTGGAGAGAAGCCTGGGAGGCACAGCCGCAGGCCCTGTGGATCACAATAGGGCAAACACAGCAGGCCCCATAGCCCCCAAGCTGAATAAGCTTGGAGCCAAAGACTCATATCTATGGGAACTGGATTCTCTGCCTAGACCTCCTCAAGGCAGGGTGACACAGAAGAATGTCACAGTGAATGGTGGGGGCTCTGCTGGAGGAAAGGGCACCCCCAAAGCAGAGGCACGATGTGGTGGTCAAGGGGGGACTAGACTTATGTCACCTGTGGGGTGGAGGGGCTGGACCCAGCCCAGCTTGCATTTGCTTTCTCCTAACCTGGGAGCCCCAGGCCTTGGCAATGGCCAGCCATCTTTTTCCCCAACCCAGGTCTACCACACCTCACACAGCTGCCCTGGGTTCATGGAGGAACCGACAGGGCAGCCGAAGTGCCGCAGGAAGTCACGGGAGTTGGAGAGAGTGCCCAGCACGCGGAAGCGGGCAGGGCTATGGGGGTCGGTCACCAGCCCCTCGTGAGAGCTCTCTGGTGTGCGGACTGAGCACCACACCTGCGGGCCAGGACAGACACGGGGACATATGGTGTCTAGTTTGGGGCTAGGCCATATCCTTGGCCACAGCAGAACCATCTCAGGGCAAAACCATCATTGCCCCAGTCCCTTAGTTCAGGAGGACTCAGGAACACTGCCGGGGTCTCCATCAACATCTCAATTCCAAGGGAGGGGAATGTACCCCCACTCCTCCCCCAATTCCTTGAAGCTCTTCTAAAGCTGCCCTGGACATTGGGTTGCCCAGTGTGGACACGGCCCAGTGGAATTGGGGAAACAAAGCCCCTCAAGGCTGGCCACTGTGATGCAAAGTACCTGGGGGAGGCCCCACCTGAATCCTCCCACTGCTACTTACTTTATTCCTGGATAGCCCTGAACAAGCTACTTTGTATCCCCAGATTTCAATCTTCTTCTTCATACCTACCCCACAGGAACATCAAGAGGATGGATGCCTACTCCCATCTCTTACCCCCTCAAGCAAGGCAGCCCTGCTCTTAAGATCTGCAAAATCCTATCCAAGACTTTCCCTCCTCAGGTTGTTTTTGTAGGCTCTGGGCATAAGGCCTTCCCAACCCACCTCCCAAAGCTCAACTTCGGCCCTATTTGTCAGTCCCTTTTCTGCATGCCCCCCATTTCTTCTAATGACATTCTCTGCAGGAGATCAAGAGAGGGGCAACCCCAGGTCTCCCGGGGGGCAGTACCTGGGCAAATCCCACAAAGAAGAGCTGGTGATTGGTGAGCCCCACGGCTGGCAGCTGCTGCTCCTCCCCATGCTTCCTGAGCCATGCTTTGTAAGCCTGGGGGAAAGAGTGGGCAGCAAGTCCACCTGGGCCTGCTGCTTCCTTCAGCACCCTTCCACCTAGGCCCACAGGCCTCGGCCACGGGAGGCCCACCAGGCTACTCACATTGTAGGCAGCCTTAAGCCCCCCATTGTCAGCGATGTTCTCCCCCAGTGTCTGGCGGCCATTGAGCCTCTCCCCATTGACTTGGTACTGGTTATACTGTTCCTCCATGCAGGCCGTGTGATTGCGGAAGGCTGCCAGTGACTCATTCTGCCACCAGGGTCGCAGATTCCCTTCCTTGTCATACTCACGACCTGAGGAGAACTCACCTTTGCACCCCACAGGATGATAGCTCACCCCTTGAGAACAGAAACACCCCTGCCATCCCTGATCCACAGATTCCAGGGCCCCTAGGACCTGCCCCCCAAATTCCAAGGTCTTTCAGGAGCCACTAGGAATTCTATGGGACAATTCCCCAGGTCCCTACCTTGGTCATCAAAAGCATGTGTCAACTCATGACCCATGACGACGCCAATACCTCCAAAGTTCAGGGCCCTGGTAGATGAGGAATGCTGAGTGAGGACATTATAGGGGACTTGTGAATCCCCTTCTCTAGTTCTGCTCCAAGCTCACATGCAGGCCCAGGTCCCAGCACCCAGCCCCTTCTGCTTCAGATATACTTGGGGTGGTTGCGGGCATAGAAGGGGGCCTGCAGGATGCCAGCAGGGAAGACAATTTCATTCTTGGTTGGAAGGTAATAAGCATTCACCGTCTGAGGGGTCATACTCCACCTAGAGGGGAAAGGGAGAGGCTGAGGCTCTCTACTCTCAAAATGCCCACCCCCAAGTCCAGCAGCCCTGCCCTACTTTCCGCAAGAGCCATGTGCCACCCCTTGTTTCCCACCTCCCCTGATGTCCCCAGTGTCTGTGGCCTCCCATTCTCACTGGTCTCGGCTGGGAGGCTTGCGGAGCTGGTCAGCCATCACCTTAGCAGAGAAGTTGTACAAATTCAACATGTTTTGGAAGAAAGAATCTTCAGAGACTTCATACTATTGGCATGGCGGGAGGTGGAAAGGGAGAACATAAAGAAGATAAGAGTCCCAGATTGACTACTCATTAGCCTGTCTCCAAGCTTCAGTTTCCTCAACTGTAAAATGGGAGTAAAAGATTGGGGATATAGTTCAGTGGTAGAGTACTAGTTTAGTATGCATAAGGCTCCGGGTTCCATAAAAAAAAAGGAGTAAAATACCTGGTAAATAATTGCCAATATATAAAAAACAACTTATTGCCAGGCATCATGGCATATGCAACTTGGGAGGCTGAGACAGGTAGACTGGAAGTTCAAGACTAGCTTCAGCTATTTAAGGAGAATCTGGCTCAAAATAAAAAAATTAAAAGAATTGGGGATGGACTTGTGCTGCTGGTGCTGTTATGTTTTTTACATACTTCCTAATTTTGTTCTCACAACAACCCTGTGAAGTATTAGTAGGACCCTCATTTTGCAAATGAAGACACTAAGGACCACAAAGGTCTTGTCCAAGGTTATATAGTTAGTTATGGGTAGAAACATGATTCGACTCAGTCTTGATCCAAATCCCTACTCACTCACTAATATTTACTATCATCTGGCCTGCAGCCTGGCACAGAGCCTACACTTAAGCAATGTGGGTTGCCTGTATCCTTTGAAAGAAACCAACAAGCACCTCCTTTCCTTCCAGTGCTTGAGTCCCAGTTACTGAGGCTGCGGGTCAGTACTCTGAGCACGGGTACTCACCCCATCATAAACATCATCCAGCTCTTTGGGCTCCAGGATAAAGTCCGGGAAACCAATCATATCATAGATGGCGTCTGCCTGAAGAGAACAGGTTAAAGGGTTCCCTTCCCAGGTCCCAGTAAAATTGTATCCTCCATTCCTTCCTCAAGATGGCGCTCCAACTCTAGACATTACTCACTTTCTCCTTGGCTGCCTGACGGGTCTTCTCATCCATCCAAACCAGCTGTCCCAGAGCCTCCTCAAAAGCAGAACGAATTTCACTGATCATCCCCTCTGCCTGGGAAACAGAGACACAAGTTAGTCTCCCATCCACACTTAATGTATCCCTGCTCACCTATTTGCCCTACAGCCCCAACCCCATCCCCAGGTGAGCCATGGGAATGTTCACCTAAAGTTTAGCATCTGGGAAGGATGAGAAGGAAGGATCATTTATGAAGGTACTGGCATTAAGGATGGCTTTCTTTTTCTAATTAATTCAAAAATTTTTAAATGTTAACAAGCCAATTAAATAAATTAATAATATAATTTAATCTAGCACATTGTTTTTATCAGATTCTGAAAGAAAGGAATTAATGGAAACTCTGGGAAGTTGAGAAGAGTTGAAAAGAAAACACAGTGTTTATAATCCAATCACTCTGAGATAACTTCTTTTAACATTTTGATGTGTATTTCTAGTGTTTTCCTCTGTCCAGATATAAATATAAAATATGGAGTATGTTGTATGACATATGTTTTTTGCAGCTTATTTTTTCACTTAAAAGTACATCTTGAATTTAAAGTTGCATCATAATCTAATCTGTTCTAACCAATTTATTTTTCCTATGGTTGGTCATTTAAGCTGTTTTCATTCCCTCTATTATAAACAACACTGTCATAAACATCCTCGTGGATAATACTTTAAGCACACCCATTAATTCTACCTAACAAGAAAATATTACCTTTTTCTAATTATATAGATAATATAAACTCATTATAAATTTTTTTGAAAATAAAGAAACCCTTAAAGAACAACAATAAAAAAAATCTTTATGTTTCCTCTGTCCAAAGTAACCACTATTCATTTAAGAACTTCCTTCCAGTTTTTTAATATATACTCATATAATGGTGAATTTTAAGGTAGGGTCAAGAAGCCTGAAGACTCACAATTTCCTTGCTTTGTCGGTCAAATGTGGCCTTCACAAAGAGGGATCCCAAAGCAAAGCCAAGGGCATCATCCGTGTTGGAGATGCAGGTCTGCCATCGTGGTGTGCAGGACTGTAAATGAACAAGAGGGCCTTTCTGTCTCTGAAGCTAGCCCTTCTCAGCTCTGGACAACAAAGGCCTGGATTTTGGGTGCCATTTCTCCCCCAGACTCCAAGGGATATAAAGGCAATATCTCAAATTGTGCCAACACCAGGAATGAAGCTTCAGTAGGAACACATGGCTACCCACTCTGTTCTCGGCACTATTGTCTCTTGCCTGAAGATTGCAGTTGTCTCCTGACTAGACACTGGTTTCATTCTCATCCCCCTCCCCCATCATTCTCCTCCATCATCCATTTGGACATCAGAAAGATCATCTAATATATAACAACTCTAGTGCTGATCTCCTGCAGTTACTCCCGTGGTCTTCCATGAAAGAATCAAGGCAAAACATCTTAACACAAGAGCCAGGTCCCTTCATGGATGCCCCATGCACACCTCACCAAGCTCATCCTCTCTATTGTCTAGTTCTCAAGCTCCTATCAGAACCAAACTCTTCCTTTCCTCTGGGGATTTTCACATGCTATTCCTTCTGGCTCGAATGCCCTTCTTCCCTAATTTCTTGGTGAACCCTTTCTTCTCAGGGAAACCTTTCCTTATGCCTCTCCCTTTGTTCCCACCTCTATCCTATATCACAAAGAAAGTCTTTCACTCAGTGTGAGCTCTTATCCCCCCCCAAATACATGTATTTGTTTATAAGTCCAACCCCCACCCACAAAAGGGAATTGTAAAATGAAGGGACAGCATTTATTTGCCTTCCCCATCCATCATCAAAGTTACAATGTCTGTACATATCATGTACTTAGGACATTAACTCAATTAATCCTCATAACAACCCTGAAAGTTATTCCTGCTTTACAGACTAGGAGATAGAGAATCAAGGAAGCTGGGTGACATGCCCAAAGTACCACAGGCTAAAAAATGGAGGAGTTGGAATTAGAACCCAGGTCAGCTTGATTCTAAATTTTGTGCTCCACACTCTACACCATGAGGCAACTGGTGCCTGATGCACTGTGAGTGTGCAGCATCAGCTGGGATGGGTCAGAAGGTGGGGGCAGAGTCAGAGAGCCCACCTTCTTGGTGCCATAGAGGGTCTCCAGCAGCTTTTCTTGTGCAGACTCAAAGCGCCGATCTAGGCTCGAGGTCGTCTTTTGCACCAGGTTCCAGATCAGGTAATTGTTCAGGACACTGGCATTCATACCAGGAAATAAGGGGAAGTGGAGTACCTTTTTCCTTTCCCACCAGCCAATCCCCAAGAACATGCAGGCAGCAGGAGTCCTGAGAAGCACATGTTGAAGCTGTCCTAGAGTCCCTCTCTCACCCTGAGACCACATACCTGCCTGCAGAGGTCAGCTCCAAGCTGACTTGGGAATGGAGGTCACAAATGGGCAACCTGAAACCCTGGTCTGGAGGAAGAACCTACAGACATTCTCATGACTGGAATGACCCAGGTCCTTACTCATCAAATGCTGCTTTGTGTGGTTGTATGCATCCACTGGGTCTAGTCCCTACTATCTCCACAGAGCCCCGAGTCCCACCCCCTGCACCTTGGGCTCCCTCCCACCTTGGTTCGGTGCGGTTGATGAGTTCTGACACCTGCTGCAAATAATCCGTCCCATACACCACCACAGGCTCAGAGTCACCCAACTCCAATGGTGACAGCAAGAAAGACAGGAACTCAAGCCAGTCCATGGAGGGCGCCAGAGCCTGAGAGCAAAAAAATTCTCAGGCTTGGTTGACTGCCTGCTGATGCTTCCAGTGGACCCCTCCCCCACTGATACATTGTAGCCTGGGAGGCCTTCCCATTGCCATGGCAACAGCTACTGGCTGCTTAGTGACTTCCTCCCTCCCTTTTCCAGGCCTGAGAACCACTCAGTCTGGGAGCTCAACCACTTACTATACAAGGAAATGTGTGATATTCAGCTGGAGCACAGATAGTCAAATATTTTCATAACTGTTGATACAATACCACTCCCCTGACACCTCCCACACACCTGGCCTCTACTCCAGAACCTCCCCTTTCCTAGCCTTCCCATAATTCACCACCAAAAGGACTGCTGCCTGACACAGAAGGAGCCTATGGGAGACACTTCCATATCCATTCTGATTGTTGTGTGAACATCTCATCCAAGTTGTTATAAATTTTTAACACAATCTCTCCATTCATTCACAAGAAAGAGACAAATGGATGATCCTGTGAGAGGTGGCTTAAAATGGTCACCATTTGTCTTTGCAGGATAGGAACAGTGCAGCTGGGAAGCTCAGAAAAGAGAGGAAATGAAGAAAGGACCAGATGCCTCAAGGAAAATGGCATGAAGGAAAGCTAGGTGCTCTGTACCAGGGACCGGCCCATCCCAGATGTCTCTAGTCCTCTGCCTATCCCACCTGCAGCTCTGAGATGCTCATCTTGTGATAGATCTTCTCCTCATCCCGCCGCTGGTCCTGGGGTACTGTGATGTTGGCCAGTTGTGTCTCCAGCTCCAGCACCTGCCTCATTTGTTCCCGGGTGGAAGTTGGCTGTCCACCAAGTAGCATCCCCAGCTCCTCCATGTAGTCCAGGTAGGCTGTGAGCACCTGTGAAGCACCAAGACATCCTCAGAGTCAGCAAGCGCTGGCTCAGGCGGCAAGGATCTGTCCTGGCTCCACCTCTGCCCACTCTCTCTTCTGCTCAACTCATTCTTAGGGAAGCCATCCTGGCTGACCCTGTTTCATTTCCAACACAGCCCTGACCACTGTCTGCTCTATCTTGATTATTTATTTGTGCACTTGTCAACTACTTTCCCCAAGGAGAACTCTGTTCAAGTTTCAGCAGCTGTTTACCCCTGTATCCCAAAGGCCTCAAACAGGACCAACCAAACACAGAATTGGTGCTCTGCAAATATTTGTCCAGTGGATGGTCTGGACAAATCTGCTTTGCCTTCTCATTTCCTAAAGCTCTTCTAGTCGTCCTAGCCCATCAGTGGCTGTGGGTCTTCACTGAATAGCTGACTGGACCCTACTGAAAATCTGGCCCCCTGTAGCCTTCAAATTATTCCTCTCTTTCATCCTACCATGCCTCACACTTGCTGTTTTTTCCAATCCCCCCTGATCTCCAAGGGAGAGAAAAGCACAGAAAATAAATCCTTAGTGATTCTATATACACACATCAGACTGCTAGGGGCTTTGCATATAATATATATTCCCCCACGCTCCCACAGCAACTTCATAAAGTGAGTACTAACCCATTTTACACAGAGCAGAGGGAATAAGTTTGGTAAGGTGACATGACTTGATTCCTATCTCAAATTACTCCATAAAAGAATCAGAATGTGCCATGGCCTGAGCACTACATGGGTCCAGCACAAACTTATGTTGCTGGCATACAAGCTCTGTGAGAGTGGGGACTGTTTGCTTTGTTCACCACCATGGCACAGTGTCTGCCACATAGTAGATGCTCAAAATGTATTTGTTGAAGAAAGGGATGAAAATATACAAACAGAACTCAGTACTGTTTGGCACCAATCCCTGTGGCTTTCTTCCCAGAGACCACTCCCAGCCCTATCCTGGACTCCCTTAATGGACAAAGAAAGGCCATCTCCTTTTCTATTTTACTGAAAAGGTTTTCAATCCCTTAATATTCACAATGTCTGTACTACAAAATGTCTCTTTTTCTCACTCTCCTTTTTCTTGCTGCTGGTGCTAGAGGAAGAGAGAGGAGTGCCAAAACCCAATCATCCCGGATCCTAACTGGGATGGTCAGCTCAACCAAATTACAGCTCCAGCTCCTTACCTGTGGCTGAAGACTTACTTTGGAGACTTCCCTAAAGCCTTTATACTCCTACATTTTTTTTTTTACTCCATCTTAACCTTTTGTGCTGCACCCTCCTCTAGACCTTGGCAGGAAGCTTCTGCCCAAGGCAACCAGTGACACACTGAGAATCAAACCCAAGGCTTTCCCTCACTCCATCAGACATGCTGAATGATGTGGTTCACTCCTGCATTCTCCAAGTTCTCTCCTCACAACTTAGATGATGCTAAAAACACACATCTATTCACATCATTTATTTTGCAATAAATCCTAAACTTGACCAACAATATTCATACATAAAACTGGTCTATATCCCTGTCCAGAAGGACTTAGCCACTCTCCCCTCCCGGTCCCTCTCTCCTTGAGTATATCAACAGGCCATCTGCCTTCCTGCCTCAGAGCCTTCACCTAAGCTGCTCCCTCTACAGAACCTCTCTACTCACTGGGGTCCACCCTCACCCCAGCACTAGGCTGGTTCCTGGTCCTGCTCACACTGGGAACCATGCTTCTCCTCTATTTCAGTCCCAACAACTGGGAACAGGACACTGTGTAACCAGCTACTTCATGTCTTCTCTTCCATTCAGAGGGCCATGGTGATGTCCTGTTCACCAATGCTTAGAGGAGAATCTGGCCCAGGAATGCTCAGGAAATGTTTGTGAAGGACAGTGTGATAAAGGGCTCTCCAGGTCGTCCTTCCCCACAGCAGTCTCTTTTGCTGATGCTCCTTCTTCTCACTGCACTTAAAACACTAGGATTTCCTCCTTTCCCATGTCCAGTCTTTTCCTTTCTCTTACTTTCCCTAAATCTTTGTGTAGTTCTCAAAGAAGATGCCCCTCAAGCCTCACATTTCCTTCATACTGTCGTATCTCTGGGATTCCACTTGACTTTCACAGCTGCTACAGACCTCTCACAGACAAGGCATCCAGGCCCCTTGTACTCAGACATCTAAAAGGAGAGGCTCTCACCCACTGAGTGTCTACTACAGCAGGAGCAGAAGCTTGCACTCCCACACCCCACGCCCCACATGAGTTAGAGGCTCTGGTTCCCCTACTTACAGAAGAGAAAATAACCTTAGCAAGATCAACCTTCTTGCACTAAGCAGCAAAGACGAGATTAAAATCCAGGTCTGACTCCAAAATCTCTCTGATGACATCACATTGTCTCCTTTTCCCCAGTGTACCCAAAGCTGGTTTCTCCTGATTCCCTAAGGACCCCTCCATTTCACCATCACCATCCTAACATTCCCTCTGCACTCTCTCACTTGGGCCCTTACTGACTCACAGCCTGGAATTCAGAGCAGAGACTCTTACCTCCTCTCCAGGCTCCCTGTCTTGCATCTACTTTTCACACCCTAGCCAAATTGTTTTCCCAGAGAGTGCTCACTGCATCACTTCCTCCCTGCTCTGGAGCATACAATGGCTTTCTGGGGGCTATAGAATAACTCCTTAGTGAAACATTCACAATCCCCTCCATAACTAGTTCCTGACCACCTTTCCAACCTCTCTTCTACTTAGATCACCACACCTTACCAAACTAGACTCATTCCCATGATCTGAACACACCTTGTCTTTCCTTCTTCAACACTTTTGTTTAACTTGTTTTTCTCTACCCAGTATGCTTTCATATGCTTCTACATGTTCTACAGGGTCTGGCTCAAATATAGTCTCTTCAGGAAACCTCTGGACACCCAAGTCTCTCCTGAGTCCCAGAGATCCTCTTTTGAGCCCTTTTCTTAGCTATCTAGGTACACCAACAGTGCAAATTTCCAGTGATAATGGCTCTGCAACTTACATCTCAGAATTCCCCCACTGTACCTGGCACACAGTATGTGCTTATAAAATGTTTTCCTGGAGCTGAGGGTATAGCTCCATGGTATAGCCCTGTCTAGCACTCACAGACCCTTGGTTTGATTCCTAGAATCACAAAGAAAAGAAAGGAAAAGAAAAGCAATGCTTTTCTGGAAAAACAAAATGAAGGAAGGAAGAAAAGGAAGGAAGGGCAGTCAGCTCACTAGGTGACAGAATGGGCTCACCTTCCCCACTCTGACCCTGGACAAACAGAAAAGTATTCAGGGATCAGTCCAGCTCAGCAAGGGGTGAGGATGGGGGTTCTGAGGATGTTCCTTACTTTCTCATTGGCGGTTCTGTTTAAGTAGTAATCTCGAGAGGGCAGAAAGAGCCCAGACTGGTCCACCTGCAACAGCAAGGAAAGAAGGTGAGTCCCTATCACACCTGGAACCTGGACTCCTGTGCAGGGTACACCTGCCTGTCACCAGGTAGAGGAATCTGGGCTCAGCAAAGAGTCTCTCCCCACCCTTTCTCAGTCCAGCACCTGGATGACATTGCTGTTGGAACTCTTGGAGTCGGCACTGATGTAGACGGTGAAGAACGGGGTGGCCCTGTAGGTCCCTGCTACTGCCTTTAGCACCTCCATGAAGTTGTCCTGGTCCCAGGGCCCCGTAATGTTCCAACCACCGATCTGAGTAGAGATCATAAGTGGAACCTCTAGCACAGGTACCCCAAAGCTTTCTTTGAGCACATTCTCTTCCAAGGCCCTCTTGCTCCCCCTGCCCACAGTCCATTCAATAGCCCTGCCTTGTCAATGAGGTCTCTTAGTGGCTGGGCTCCCAACTCCTCAATGCGCTCCACCTGTAGGCAGGACAGGTAGAAGCGCTGTGTCTTCCGCTCAGCTTCGCTGCTGGAGTTGAAGGTGGTGTTCTCTGAGGGGTGAAGACAGAGTCCAGGTGCCAATTAGGTTAACTGGTGAGGGGGAGTCCCTGGCCCTTGATTGTGTTTCTCCTTGCCCTACCAATGAGAGTCTTCCTAATGTGGACCTAATAAGACTGTCTGAAACAGCAAATGTGGGTGCCTTCCTCTCCCCTGTTCGTGGAGACCCTCAAAGATATCCAAACACTACAGGGTCCCTGGTGTCTACCACATCTTGAAAAAATGCAGGAAGGAGCCCTTTTATTATACTCAATGTTTTGCCTCCCTCTAACCTGTCTCCACCTCTCTGGAGCCCCCTACTTTCGGCACATTCTACCTCACAGAGCAATCTACTTCTTCACATGTGGACATCAATTGAGTATCTACTAAGTGCCAGGCCCTGGGCTGGACACCCCTAAAAATATACTTGGCACATCAATTCACTGACAGCTCCACTCACCAAGCAGGTGCTTCAGTATGGCCTGGTTCTGGTCCCAGAGGCTATTGAAGGTGTTCCAGCGAGAACGCCCATCTGGCAGAGGGTTCCTCCGAATCCAGCCCCCACAGGAGAACTGGTAAAAGTCTTCACAGGGACTCACCCCACGGTCTAGGGACTCCAAGATTTTTCCAGCCACTCGAATGCAGGCCTCTGTGAGGCAGGTACTGTGGGATGGGTCTGTGGCAGGAGACATAGTTTGAGAGTAGGAGACTTTCAGATAATCTGGGAGAGGCAAACTCTTTCCAAGGGCCATGATCATAGGAAGGATGGGAAGGCTGCCTCCAAACAGAGGAAATCTTAGAGGCCCTTCAGCCTTCAGATCCCTCACAACTATGAGGGCTGGTGACAGGTGTGGGCCCACGTACCTCTGTGGTACTGGACCCCCAGGACCACCAAGCAGCCCAGAAGCAGTGCAGCCAGCAGTAAAGAGACACCTGCCAAGATCAGCTCCAACTGGGTGTGCAAGCCTAAAAGTTGTCTTGTCCCCTTCCGGAATCCCACCTGGGGAACACAGGGGGACAGAGAGGGAATGAAAGGCAGGGCAGGGATCCAAGATTACAGAAGTACTCCCAGAGAGTGAAGTCACAAGCAATTCCGGAACCATGAAGCAAAAACACTAAGGGGTTGAACATTGGGCCCAGGGGCAATGAGGCAGGCCGAGTGGAGCACTGAGCCTGTTTTGTGCAACGTCATGGCTTAGAATCACCTCACCATAGTCCTAACGCAGAGGCCAGAGATGGAGCGGAGATGGGGGCAGGTGACCCTCCAGAACAGCCCAGAGCTCCTGGGTGTGCCAGGCGTCATGCCAGAGCTGGGGCCTGGTGAGAAAGGGGGAACCCCCTTGCCCACCTCCACGGCGTCTGGGGAGGCCCCGCCCTCTACGGGGGTCTCCGGTGCGTCTTCATCCCGAAGAGTGGCCCGTTTGTACTCCACCATCTGCCAGACAGTCCGGGGGTGCCAACGAGGTCAGGCAGGCAGAGAGAGCTGATGCCCATGTCCCTGGCCCAGCACCCGTCGCCCAGCGTACCCCTTCCCTCCTGCAGTGAGGGCCCTTTCCCACCACCCGGGCTCTTGGGCCTGGGGTCCCCTTTGACACTGTCCCCCACCCCAACCCCCACACGAGGCCTCATCTCGGCCAGCCAGAGCCTCTTGCCCGACGCCGCCTGCTTCCTCGCGGCGGACCCCGCTGCCTCGTCCCTTCCTCCACCCGGGTCCTCTGCCTTGGAACCCCAGGCCCCCACTCACGTTGCCGCCGCTGCCCAGCTCCTGAAGCGCGACGTTCATGGTGAGTTGGGCCGGGCAGCGCTTTAGGGCTCGGGGCCTCTGACCCTCTCCCGGGCCGCGGCCCAGGACCCGCGCCTAGTCCCGCTACCGACCGCCATCACGGCCGCTGCCGCAGCCCCTCGCATAGTCGCGGCGGCCCCCGCCTGCCCGAGTCCCCCCTTCCCCGCGGCGCCGCGCCCGGGGGTGGGGAGCGAAGGGGAGGGGCGGAGCGCGCCAGCGGCTCCCAGCCAGCCACCCGGAGCCCGGCGCTTGAGCCCCGCGCTTGGCCCGCGCTGTGCTCCAGCCTCTCTGGAGAAGACCTCCTCCGTTCCCCTCTCTCTTTATAATCATACCACCTCTCAGGAGCGTCTTCCTGCAAACCATCCATAATTTACTTTCCTTTTACCCAGGCCCAATCCCCGTTAATATTCCATGGTCCAGTTCTCCAAGTTTCAGGCCTTTAAGCACCTTGGAGAAATCATGCCCTCCTGAAGAAGACCTTTCCCCAATAGTCTGAACAGCTTGTGCAAAGCACACAAGCAGTTGGCTCCTATGCAGGTGTCCACAGGATGTTTACACAGAGCACAGACCCCAAGTACACAGGCAGGCACAGAGCCCAACACCCAGTCCCCCCCCACACACACACACACACCGAAATTGGCAGAATGCTCACACACTACATACTCACATGCAGGAGGCACCCAGAGTCAAAGTACACTGTTGTTGGGTACACAGGATACGCGTGCAGTCAAGTTGCAAGGGCAGCATGCACTCCACACGCAGCCCCCACTGACTCCATTCTTACATGTTGCTTCAAGACTGCACTTTTACTCTCCAAGATAATTGCTGTCATCAGATCATCTCATAAAGGGAGGGTTACAGATGGTGACAAATTGGCAGGGAAAAAAACAGCCATGCACAGATATTTAAAGAAAAGACGTGCTAACACTTCTAACTTGGGGAAAGCAAAGGATTTTATTTGGGAGGTTTACAAGGAAAAAAAAAAACCAAGCAATATTTAACTGAAGCGCAATAGTGTGGCATCCATGCATTTGCCATCTGCCTTCCATATTGTCATTCCTTAATCAGGCCTGGTGTTGCCACAGTCTGCTGTACTGAAGACTGCTTAGTGTTTTTTACAGTTGGGGGCAGGGAGAGGAAGAGAGACAGACATTTTCCTCTCACCAGCCTCCTTCACCAAAAGACTACAAGAATTTGACCTGAGCTGGCTTGAAGTGGTTGCAAATACATAATCCGTTTCCTGACTCCCACCTCAGTTCCCAGACATCTTGCTGCAAGTGGTTCTAGCAATGGAATATTGTTGTGACTGAGAAAGGGAGTATGATGAATGGATTTGGCTGAGAAGTGTTGCATTGCTTTCTTAGTCATTTTTCCACCCCAAGTTGCATATTCTCAAACAGGAGACAGTACAGTGTCAGAGAATGAAAGATTCAGACTCAGTTTCCCCATCTGTAAAATAGAAGAAAGAATAGTACCTACTTCAAAGGGTGGTTCTGAGTATTAAATGAAATGGTATTTGTAAAGTACTTTGGATGGTGCCTGGAATTTGGATGGTACTCTTTATGTAAAGAGTACTTGTTATGTCAGTACTATTTCATTTTAATTATTATTATCACTCACGCACCATAGCTACAAATGGGAATTGTAAGACTAGAAGAAGCCTGTTCTAATTCCCAGATAGCAGAATAAGCAGATATTTACTAGGTTAGTCAGGGTTCCCTTTCACTTCTTTGCAAAACTGGAGACTGAAGCAGCAGATCTTTAAAAAATGACACACCACTTTCCTCTTCCTCCTCCCCTCCCCAAAGTTACATGGAGAAAAACAGGGCATCAAGGTCATTCCTTCTCCCGGGGAATTCCACCATGGTGTGTGGTCATGTGAGTACAATCAAAGCTACTGCAGAAGAACCACCTGTCAACAGGATGATCAGAATTAGTCTTATGACCACTGCAACACCATATTGTAATTGACAAAGTTTATGCAATACTTTGCTATCTGGCAACCACTATTCTAGGTGCTTTATATCTATGTGTTCATTTACCCCAATTATATTTATGAAGCCATTCTACAGATCAGGAAACTGAGGCATAGAGATGCTGAGAGCCACAGCTAGTAGGTGGCAGAGCTTGGATTCAAACCCAGGGGTTCTGACTCCTTTCTGGAAAATAATTTGGCAATAGGAATCCAAAGTAGGCTAAGTATCCTCCTACCATTAGTTGCTAGTCTTTTCTACATCTCCTCTAGAAAGAGTAAGTGGAAACATTAGTTTTCAAGCCAAGCAGATTTGGACTCAAATCTGGAATATCTTTATCAAGTTCTGACGTTTAGTTTTTCTTATCTGTATCATGAGAACAATTAAATGCAAGCACATATGAAAGAGTCTGATACCTATGTTTACAGTGTTCTCAGATTCACAAGGCTTTCCTTAATAGCATTTCTTTTCATACATCTTGTAACCATAATCATTTATAAGGCCCGTAACTATTCCTGATTACATATTAAATAACCTATTATAAAAGGTTTGAAGGTGGTTTTATTCTATAAGTCTGTTATTTCTTCTGTATGTATTTATTTTTAGAGAGAGAGAGAGAGAAAGAAAGAAAGAAAGAAAGAATTTTAATATTTATTTTTTAGTTTTTGGCGGACACAACATCTTTGTATGTGATGCTGAGGATCGAACCCAGGCCGCACACATGCCAGGCGAGCGTGCTACCGCTTGAGCCACATCCCCAGCCCTTTCCTCTGTATTTATAACTTTTGACTTTTTTCTTATAGTCTTCCATTTTTTCTCTTTTCTGCTCTTTTTCTTTTCTTTTCTTTTTTTTTTTTTTTTTTTTGTGCTTGGGATTGAACCCAGGGCCTCATGCTTTTCAGGCAAGCACTCTGTCACTGAGCCACATCCCCAGCCCTTCTGCTCTTTTTCCTCCGACATATTTTTCCCCTTTCTTTCCCTAAACTGACTATGAACTGAGAGAGAATGGACAATTCACTCTTAACTTTACAAGCACAATGCAGTCACAATGATAACAAGAAACATTAGTGTTTAGTATTGACAAAGATGGGAAATATGGGTATTCTCATTTATTGCTAGTAGTTTATAAATTGATACAACATTTTTGGCACTTTGAATCAAAAGATATAAAAGTGTTCACACTGACCCAGAAAGTCATGCTTCTAGGGAACTGTTATCTAAAGAATGTTTGTATCACTGGGTATAATAGCACACACCTAGTATCCCAGCTACTCAGGAGGCTGATACAGGAGGATCTAGGTTCAAGACTAGCCTGGGCAACCCATTTCAAAATAAAATAAAAGTGCAATGGCACATGCCTATAATCCCAGCAAAGTGGGAGACTGAAGCAGGAGGATTGCAGGTTTGAGGCCATCTCAGCAATTTAGCAAGGCCCTAAGCAACTTAGCAAGACCCTGTGTCCAAATAAAAAATAACAGGGTTGGGATGTGGCTCAGTGGTTAAGCACCCCTGGGTTCAATCCCTCCTACCAAAAACCAAACAACAAAAAATACATTGCCAGTGTATCTCAGTAGCAGTGTCCAGTACTGGGGGAGAAAAAACATATTTGCATTAATTAGCTTTTGCTGTGTAACAAAGGATCCCAAATGTAGCAGATTGAAATAACAAACATTTATTACCTTTTTATTCTGTGGAGTGATTGCTATGATTGGGTGATTTTCAGGGCTGGACCAGCTCAGTAGGAGCTGATGGTCTGGGATGACTTAAAATGGTCTCATTAACATGTTTGGGCTTTAGCTGGGATGACTAAATCCCATCTCTCTATAGTTTTTCCTCTTCTAATAAGCTAACTATAACTTCTTCAGAGAGTGGTCTCAGGATTCTCAGCATCAAAAAAGGAGGCATGCCTTGATATATAGGCATCTTTCAGGCCTCTGCTCCATCATACTTGCTAACATCCCCACTGGGCAAAGCAAATCAAATGGTCTAGCCCAGATTCAGATATAGACTCACTTCTTGATTGGATGAGCAACAAAATATCATGGTCATGCTTTTAAAACATTGGTTCATCGTAGCACTATTTATAATATAAAAGAAAAAAGGGGGGTGTCAATGTCCAAGAGAAGAGGGCTTCTTGAATAAATCAAACACCCACACAATGGGACATTTGCAAATGATAGAAAAGGAGTTAATGCTATGGGGAAATATACTCTACATATAGGTTTAGGTGGGAGAGAAAAAGGGTTACAAAATCTCAATTTTGTGAAGCTACACACACACACACACACACATTAATTACAGGTGTTTGCCACTGCACCTGCTCCAGTGTCATTCTTAAAGGTAATCATTATCATTAGCAGTTTGGTATCCTATCATATCTTTCTCTTTTTTAAAAAATAATATTTTCACTTGTAGATGGACAAAATACCTTTATTTTATTTGTTTATTTTTATGTGGTGTTGAGAATCCAACCCAGTGCCTCACATATTAGGCAAGCCTTCCACTGCTGAGCTACAACCCCAGCTTCAGATCTTTCTTTTACGCATTTACATACTTAAACATCGTGTGTGTGTGTGTGTGTGTGTGTGTGTGTACATTTTCCCCTCACATATGAAATTATATTTTTCATGTGTTATTCGGTGACATTTTGATAAGCCTTGGAGATCTTACATGTCTGTTTACACAGATCTGCCTCATTCTTTTTTTGTGTGTGTAATTTATCAGCATCTTTTAAATAGAATAAGTCCTGGAAATACCCTGATGGTAAAGGCTTCCTTTGAGTGGATAGGGTAGGGGCAAAGGGCCTTATCAGAGCATTTAAGAAGGAGAAATCTTCTTAAAAAAAAAAAAAAAGATTACCCCAAAATATTTGTAACAGCTTGTATTTATTTCCAAAGTCTGGTGTAACAAAGTACCACAAACTGGTTGGCTCAAAACAACAGAAATATTCTTTCATAGTTTTGGAGGCTAGAAGTTCAAAATTAAGGTTTTGGGAGGGCCATCCTCCCTCAGAAAGATCTAGGGAAGAAACTTTTGTGGCTCCTTCAGTTCCTGGTAGCTTCCACTCCTATTTCTCTGCCTCCTTCATTTGGTCTTTTTCTCCTGTGTGTTTCTGTGTGCCTGTCCTCTTCTTACAAAGACATCAATGATTGGGTTTTGGGCCCACACTAATTCATTTTGTCCTCATTTTAATTTTGTTACTTGTATTTGTAAGTATTTTATTTCCAAATAAGGTCACAATCTAGATATTGGGTGGACATGAATTGAGGTGTATGTGAAAAGGGTTCTATTCAACTCACTATATGTCTGTACAGCTTCCACTTGAATAAAAATGTTGATAATTGCCAAAACACATATTATTTTGTTTGGAACCTATGGAGTAAGTACACTAGGTTTTGGGGGACATTCAAGTGAGAAACAATGTGCCATTACACATCTCCAAATTTTATTTCATTTTAACTGAAAATATATTTTCTTCTCATGAGCAAGGATGCAAACATCAGAATTTTAAGTATAGGATCAAAGTTTAAAGAACTCCTCCACATTTTTATAATATAGCTGAATCTTATTTATACACAGTATTGCAATATCTTTACAATTTTCCCTTAAGGCTTTTGCTTTAAGCATGATCCAGCATACATAGGAAGGACAAGAATATAATTTAAACAAATGAATTCGGGCTTACATTGTTAATCCCCGCTTTCCCTCATTCTGTAGGGAGAAACGAATTGTTTAAATTCCCCACACAAAGCTGTTATCTTTGCCTGAACAAGAACCCTCATGGCCCCTTCTTTAGCACCTCAGGTGAGGGGTTACTCATTACCTACTGAGACAACATACAGTCTATCTTTGTAATTTGACTGGAATGAGTAGAAAGGGCCTCCGCCTGGGGTGTGGAGTGAACGTACAAAGTGATTATTACCTTCATCAGCGCTGTCGTCACTTTCGCCGAATGTGAGACACCCCCTCCGCTCCAAGGCCTGTGATTGCGCCAGAGCCTTTGCGCTCTAGCAAGCAGGTGACGTTGCCGCTGACGGCCAGCTAGGGCGGGGGTGGGGGTTGCCAGAGGTAAGTGGGAAAGAGCTTGTTCCGGTCCAAACCGCTAGAACTCTCCCGTGGTCCCGGCAACCAGGGCTAGGGGCGCCCTCAGTCCCTCCCTCCCTCCCTCGCGACCCATACTAGCAAGCGCCAAGTCCTCAGGCGCTCCGTGCTTCCCCGCGTCACCCGCAGCCCAGGCACCCCCACGACGCTGCCATTCATTCCTCCTACACTGCAAACGCGCGGGAGCCTCCTGGGCTGGAAGAACCAAAAGGCGCAGCGGGCTCTACGAGTCCCGATTTCGGCCGGGAGTCCGCTTTGGTGCGCGATATGACCTTGGATTTACTTAGACTCCTCCTAGCAGAGACTGAAATAGACTAAGGAGACAGAGACACCGTACAGCAAAGGTTACAGAGGCCAAACATGGAAACAGATTCAGAAAAGCAAAGATCCTAACACAGAGATATACAGGGAGACACGTAGAGATACACTGACATACAGAGACAGACATAGAAAGGCAATCGGAGATGAACAGACCCTGAAGAACCGCAAGAGACCCGCAGAGCAACTAGGATAAGAGAGCGCGCCAACCACGAGGGCACCACCCACAGGCCTGAGCTCTTCCCGCGCTCCTGTGGATTTGTGTCTTTTCCACTCTCCACCCGTACCCAGAGCTTCCTGCCGCCGCGGTTCTGATGTCCGCTCTTTGGGTTGATTGCCTTGCTGCTGTTTTCAGGCCCCAAAGGGCCGCGCCAGCTTTTGCACCCCTGCTCAGTCTCCTTTGCACCGCCTTCTGAGCTTTGGTGTCGGACCCTCCCCCTTTCTCTCTAAGTACCAGGCTCGCTCCCAATTTCTCTCTGGTCCCGCCCCTCCCCGCCAGCTCTTCCCAGCGTTGGTCTGTACAGTTCTTCCAGACCCACTGCGGGCCATTCCCCGCCACTGTGCGGGAACCTCCCACTGCTGCTCCTTCCTTTCGGGGGATAGCTGGGCGCGCTTCGGCCCCTCGGCCCCGCCTCTTTCTCCTGGCCGGTGCCCGCCCCGCCTCCACCGCGCCCCGCCCGCCGTTCTCTGCCGCAGTCGGGCGCTCATCGTCATTCCGCTCTCGCCGCCGCCGCCACCCCCGCCCCCCCGCTCACTGCCCCCGCCCCCGCCCGGTCCCCGCCGCCGCCGCCGCCGCCGCCGCCTGCCCAGCGGCCCGGGAGGCGGAGGCGCGGGGGAGGAGGCCCCGCTTGGCTCCGCAGTCCCGGATGCTGCATGACTTCATCCTTCCGCCGGCTCCCCTACTGAGCTAGGGCCGGTCCGGCAGCTAGCCCGCCGCCCGCGCCCCGCTGCAGTCCCGCGCCCGCCCCGCGCCCGCCATGTCCGAGATCCTACCCTACAGCGAGGACAAGATGGGCCGCTTCGGCGCAGACCCCGAGGGCTCCGACCTCTCCTTCAGCTGCCGCCTGCAGGACACCAACTCCTTCTTCGCGGGCAACCAGGCCAAGCGACCCCCCAAGCTGGGCCAGATCGGCCGAGCCAAGCGAGGTACGCGGCCCCGGCTCGGAGTCGCCGCCTGACCCAGAAACCCTCCGCTGGGCGCCCCCCGGCTGCCGTTCCCCGCTGAGTAGCCGCAGCTCCTGCCGCAGACCAGCGCAGCCAGCCGCTCTTCGGCCCGGGTTGTGGGGGGAGGGTCCCTGCTGCAGTGTTGTCCCCCTCTTCTCCTCTCCCGGGAACACAGTGCCCCGGATTCGATCGGTGCTCGCCACCTCTGGAAGCAGAGCCCTGGCACCTGGGCGAGGGGGAGGGGCCGGTCCCGGCATTTGGGGCTGCTTGGAAGTGGGAACAGAATGGTGGGCAAATTCTTTGGGATCAAATGCTCAGTCGGTGGATGCTACGAAGAACCTTCAGGTCCAGAGGGTCGTCCGACTGGAGGGCAGAAAGGCCAGGGGTTCTGTTGTCCTGGTTGTTTGCATGGGGAGGGGGACTTTGTTGGTCCCAGGATCGGAAGAGGGGTTCAAGTAGCAAGAGGTTTAGGTGAGGGAGAGGGTCGGATTAGCTGCATGTTCCGTTTGAGCCCCATTTGAGAAAGGGGTTCTGTTGAAATGAGGGTTGACGAGGGAGGTTCTATGAGCTAGAGATATCTCTGGTCAGCTCAGATTAAGGAAGGCTCAGGTGGCGGGAGGGTTCGCACTGGGAGGCACAATTGCCAGAGCTTTTGGAAGAGGGGCGTTCCAACATAGGGAGGGAAGGGGGTCTGTGGGAGCGAGGCTTGGTAGCCTGGAGGGAGGCAGGAATGTTTGGATGGGGAAGGCTCGGTGGCACCGGGTTCCGAGGGGGCGTCGCTGGGCCGGGGGGCAGTAGCTACGCGGGGCGCGAGGACGCGGGGCCCATTCTCGCCGCCGCCCCCCGAGGCCGCGCGGCTGACGCGCTTTCTCCCTGCGCAGTGGTGATCGAGGATGACCGGATAGACGACGTGCTGAAGGGGATGGGGGAGAAGCCGCCGTCCGGAGTGTAGACGCGGTGGCTCCGGCGGCGAGCTCCGGGCCCAGCCCCGCAGCGGCCAGGAGCGCGGGCCGGCGATGCGGCTGCCGGCGCCCCCCGCCCCGGCCCAGGAGCCCGCGGGCGGGGGCTGCAGGTCTGCGCCGCCGCTGGGTCAGTGTCTCTGCCGCCGCTGCCAGGCACTCCGGAGCTGTCCGCTTCAGCACCACAGCGGCGGTGGTAGCGGCGGCGCGGACCGGCCCGGAGCCCGCCGCTGCGCTCATGCACTTTAGAACCTCGGGCCGCAGCCCCACCCCGCACACCGGAACGGACACAGAGACCCGCGGCCCCCATTCCCCGGCCCGCCCCCTCCCGCACGGCTCCCCTGCCCCGCCCCCCTCCGGCCAGTTTGGTCTGCAGACCGGGTGGCTGCCGGTGTTGGACCGCGCGTGGCCAGGGATGTTTGGCTGCGTATTTGCATGAGCTTCCCACCCACCTGAGCCCAGCCCTCTGGGCAGTTCCTAATCCTCACCCCAGTCTGGCGTGACCCCAGCCTCTTTCTAAGGAACTTCCTCAGCACATTTGTATTTTTATATCCGATTCTTTGTTTACTGGCTCCGCTCATGGTTCGTGCCCTCCCCCCATAGCCTCCGCCATGCTCTTCTGCGCCTGGCAGATAGGACGGGTGTTGAGGCTGGGTTGGGACAAGCCCCCAACATGGTAACCAATCATATGGTCAGTCTGCCAAAGCCTCACTCCAGGAGGTTCTCAGGCAGACCCCTTTCCCCCAAGGTATCACCTTGTAAGGGCCCAGATCTGATTTTACCTTGGATCCTTTCGTTCTACCCCTGGGAACCCAAATGGGACTGCTCTGCACCTCTGGATGACACCTGTGGACCTGGAGATGTCCTCAACCCAGGGGTGTCCTTTGTAAAATGTTCCTCCATCCTCACTGTATCAGGAGTGTGTGAATAAACACAGACCTCCCTGTGTGCGTGTGTGGCCACTGCTTCAGTCTGCTCAGGAGCGGGGCCAAAATGGGAGGGAGGCAAATACTTGGTAATCTCAAGTGCAAAGTTGCTGGTAGGGGAGGGTTGCCAAGGGAATACAGGCAGGCCAGCCTGAGCTGGGAACATGGTTACCATGTGGTCTCCTTAGGTACATGAACAGTCTAAGCAGGACAGGTAAGCAGTGTTGGGGCTGGAGCTGGGGTCGGAAGCATAAAGCAATCTATATTCAAAGTCTGCTATCTCCTGTACACAAATGCAAGTTGGAAGGGGGCCCCTTAGGCCAGCTGTTGTACAGAAGGGCTGTTAAAATTTACCCCAGGGGATGAATTACTGGTGGTCCGGTATGGTGGAGAAGTTTATGGGGAACGAAGTAGAGTTCAAAGGAACATAAGAAGGAAGCCAGAAATCTAGGATCTGGGGACCTAGTTGGAGCAGGGCTGAATTGGCTCACATGGGCTTGTTCTCACAACCTCTCTCTTGCACATGAGACCTCTGGAATGTGAGCACCTTTGAAACAACCCCAATCCTGAGTGAGGAATTCCTGAGAAGCCCAGGGAGAGCTGGAGGACAATGCCTCTGGCCTCACAGCTGAATGGCATTGAGAAAGTCTTCATGATCTGAGTCTTGGAAGAAGCAGGGTGAGGTGGGAGGGCTGGGAGGTGACAGGATCTGGGCTCCTAGGGCCAGCTGGGCCACACTGAGCTCCCCACCCTTGTGCATGAGGTAGAAGTGGTAGTGGAAACCGCTGCCGTAGGTTGCATGCCTCAAGGACCAGCCATATCGGGCTTGGGCATAGTGTCTGGTACGAAAGTGGGGGGCTGCAGAGGTCATTGAGATGAACCGGCCCCCAGGGACCAGCACCCGGCTCACCTGCAAGGCAGACAGAGAAGCCATCGGTGATGAGTCATCTCCAGGTTCTCAAAGGTCAGTACTGCCCCAGTCAAACCTCAGGTATTACCCTCCATCCAGTAGCTCAAACTTTCCATGGCAAAGAGTAAGCCACATTCTCTGCTCCTCGCCATTTCATGAAAGCAGGGCTGCGATCTAAATAGGAGCATGCGAGTTCAGGAGGCATGGCTTTCCTATCAGCTGTTCTCCTTCTCAGTCTGTATCACCTGTCTGGAATTTGCCTGTTACCTTACCCCTGATGCAACCTAGTAGCCAAACATTGGCCTTTGTAAGCTTAATCACTCCAGCCCCTTCTAATCTTGATCCAGCTTAACACTCCCATTCTTTAGAGAACTATACTTCTGAGGGTGATCCACCATCTGCTCCAAACCAGACCTCTAGCTTTTGAGTTCTTTCCATCCCCTCATCCCCACCCCTTAATCTGCCCTTCTCTCTTGCTGATTCCTCACCTCACTGAGCACCTGGTCCACAATGTGGATACCTTCAGATGATATGGTCCAGGGATCCTGTTCCCCAGCCAGCAGGGCATCCAGTGTGCCCTTCTCAAGCACCACATCAAAGGAGCCACTAGGGAAGGCAAGCATCCGCACATCCATGGTCTCCCAACGCAGCCTGGGTATATGGGCATAGCGAGCCTGCATGGCAGCCACCACTACTGATGAGTAATCCACACTGGTCACATCGGGAAAGCCTCCAAGGAACAGCTCGTAGCTCAGAGCACTATTCCCGCAACCTGGTGTGGGATGGAGTGGGTGGCAAAAGAGCTAGGTTAGTTTTGGTTCTCACCTTCCCTGTTATTCATCGTGGCCCCACATTTTCTCTCAGTCCAAATCTTCTAGTACTAAAGGAAAGGCAGAAGTGTTCAGAAAACACAAGCTTTGGAATCACGCAGACCTCAGCATAAACCCTGGCTCTATCATTCCTGACTGTGTGAACTAGGGCAAGTTGTTTCAATACCAATAACTTGGATTTCTTATTCAGAAAAATGACGATAACAGTCAATAGGCTACAGAAAGGATGCAACACACTAATTTAAGAACTAAAACATCTGTTGAATAGCTGAAGGAGGTCCATGCTTAGGAATTCAAGGGTCTGGATTCTGATATCCCTAACCAAACAGCCATGGAAAAAATCATTTGACTTGTTGAATTTCAGTTTCCTCAAACTCAGGATGGTAATAATACTGGCATTATTAGGACTGTAATCTCATTATTATTCTAATCCCTAACCTTTTAGAGGATCTTGGAAGATATCTACCCTGGGAAGGTTTCGTGATAGGAGTTATTATCTTACTTTGATTTCCATGGCAGAATTGGTAAGTGAAGGGTAAACTAGGTGGGGACACACAGCAGGGTTGATCTCTTATAATTTTTAATGTACATATTTTTTTAAAAAAAAATTTAGCTGTAGATGGACACAATAGCTTTATTTTATTTATTTATTTTTTTAATGTGGTGCTGAGAATCAAACCCAGTGCCTCACACATGCCAGGCAAGCACTCTACCACTGAGCCACAACCCCAGCCCCTCATGTACATATTGAATACTACATATTGGTCTCTGTTGATGAATAAGAGTGCCTTCCTTCAAGAAACTCATGCTCTGGTGGAAAGGAAAAACATGGAAGCAGGCAACTGTCACATAATACAATAAGTATTTCAATAGGGACAGGCTGTGGGAGCACAAAGAAACCCTGATCTCACCCCAGGTGGATTAGCCAACAATTTCAGGGCAGCTAACAAGCAGTATCTTGGGGGGGGGGGGGGGGGAAGAATCACAACACTGATGGGAAATGCTTAGAATGCAATCTCAAAGAGGAACGGTTAGAGAAGGGTAGAGCTTAGAGTAGATGTGGATCTATATCACAGTGGACATGACTACTTTAAAATATCCAGTGGTCTCTGCCAGGCCATCCTGTGGCCAGTCTCAGGCTGAGAATGGGACAGGATGACAGCTCTTGGCAGTCCCATGTAGGGGATGTTAGATCTTAGAATTAGTCTCATTTTAACCCTCATTTGGTTCCCTAAGAGGATCACAGGATCAATTGTTGAGATATCCCTAATCTAGCAGAGCTTGGCACCTAGACAGAGCATCCAGAAGCAGCTCACCAGTCCTCAGCAGTCCCTTCCCATGCTCCTCCTCAGGCCCTGGGGCTCAAGGAGAGTACTATCTTGCCTGGTAAAGCCTAACGCATGCTTCCCCATGTTGGACCTGCAAGCACTGGATGGCATCTTTTAAGAAAACTTTCACACTTACAAAGCAGTGATTTCTGCCTCAGTGATTTGGGTCCACAACTAAGAAAGGGATTGGAAAGAACACTGCCTCCTAAATGGTGCCTTAGGGAAGCAAAGCCCTGGAGAACTGACCCAAATCCAAGAACACATCATATGTGGATCCAAAGCTATGAGGATGCTAACCCAACACTAAGAGTCTGAGATGTAATCCTGAATGCCAATTCATTAATAAAAAATAGCCATCGTTGGAACTGGACAGTTGAATTCTTTGGTCAGTCCCTTCTCTCTATAGGAAACTAGAAGCCAAATTATGATCAGAAGATTCCTAAAGGATATGGAACCAAGCAAAGATGGAAAATCTGAGAAGTATACTGACAGTAAAGCAGAGACAGCCATCCATATGCATTCACCTGCCATGAGAACAGTCTACTTATAGGGATCAGACACACAAGACTTCAGTCGGGATCTCTGAACATTCATGGATAAACTGTCTCTGACTTTCATTTTCAATAATAATGAAGGCTAGGGGTATAGCTCAGTGGTAGAGTGCTTTCCTAGCACGCACGAGGCCCTGAGTTTGGTCCTCAACATGTGTGGGTATGTGTGCGTATGTACACATGCACAAACACATATGCACACACACAAGCATGGTTCAATAATAACAATGATCATTAGCCAGTAACTGAAATTGAAAACCAGGTAGTATTGTGCTAACCATTTCATAAGAATTATCTGTTTATTTTCACAATAGATCCATATAGAAGACACTATTATATTAACATTCCCATTTTCTAGATGGGGAAATTGAGAAACGTGGATAAGAAACATACCCCAAGACTACAGTCAGATGTAGAGTCCTAATTTGGACCCAGACCTGCCTCACTCCAGAGCCAGAGCTCTTAAATCACAATGCTCAACTACCTTCCAAGTTCTGAGAGGCCCACTCACCTTCAGTAGTGACATTTCAACTTTATCAATAAGACCATTAAGCTATAATTTACAATGTAGTCACTGGACCAGTTTCAACAGAATGCTAGATGTCTCTCACCCATCTGTGTGGTGCAGCAGCAGAACTAGAAGCTCTGGAGTCAGAGTGTACCCTACTTCACCTTGCTGCATGATAGTGGTAGACACTGTCAATACTCTGACCAGATCTCCTCGAAGTCCTTTAAGCAATTTTTCTATGTCCCTAGGTTGTGGTATATGTTTGCATTGAAGTTTGCATCTGTGATTCTTCAGGCTGAAATTACACTTAGGGAAACTTTGTCTGACATCACAATTTTGCTTGGCTTCTTCCCTTTTGTTACCCCAATTTCTCACCAATATCTTCTGGGAGCTCTTATCTAACAAATGACTTGGACATGATTCTCATCTCAGGATGAGAAATTGCTCCTGAGAAACCCATAGCAATGACCCATAGCAGTGGTTGCCAAATCCAACTCACCACCTCCTTTTGTAAATAAAGTTTTATTAGAGCATGGCTATTCCTATGTATGTGTTTGTACAGTACAATAGCAAAACTGAGTAGCTGTAACAGAGACTGCAAAGTTTAAAATATTTACCATCCAGCCATGTTCTGAATAAGACTCTTAATACTTTAACTTACCTTTAGGGAACGATTAAATAAGTCAGAAAGGACCCAGCATGTTCCATGGCATCTACCAGATACCTTATGTTTGTTAAGGTGGCATGTAACATATGGTACACCCCATGTCGAGGGTCCTATTGTTAAATCTTTGGACATCCTTTCTGAAAACTCTTCGCTTTTGATTTTTAGACTTTTCACCCCTCTTATCCAGAAAAGGCTACCTCTCAGTCAAGCAGATTTTAAGGCAGAGTTACTCTGCCAACCGCCAGCATAAGAATCAGCTGTGGGGCTTCTTGAAAATAGATTCCTCAGCTTGGGAGGCAGAGGCAAGAGAATCATGAGTTCAAAGCCAGCATCAGCAACATAGTGAGGCACTAAGCAACTCAGTGAGACCCTGTCTCTAAATAAATATAAAAAGGGCTGGGGATGTGGCTCAGTGGTTAAGCATCCCTGGGTTCAATCCCTGGTAAGAAAAGAAAAGAAAAGGGAAGGGGAGGGGAGGGGAGGGGAGGGGAGGGGAGGGGAGGGGAAAATAAATAGATTCCTAGAACCCATCCCTGGAATTAGAATCTCACGGTGGGGGTCCAGCTTTCCAGATTATTTTGATGCACACTACATCTTTAAAAAATAGCTCTATGGTAAATCTATACATAAATCATTTAGTTTACAATCACAAAATTCATGAACATTTACCTCTGGGGGAAGGGGTTTGGGGAGGAATTACACAGAAAACCTTAAATATACATGAGGCTTATTGCCAGGCCTTGCTCTTTCACATTCATTCAATCACCTTAGAAAATCAATATTTAAGTACTCATTTTTTAGAGGCTGGGAAAATGTAGGTACAGAAATTTAAGTACTTTGATGATAACACACAGCCAGAATTAGATGAGCCAAAATTCCAAACATGATTAGCAACTTCCACGGTCCAAGTTCTTTTTTTGTAGTGGGAGGGAACTCAGGGGCACTTTACTATGGAGTACATCTCTAACCCTTTTTATTTTTATTTTGAGACAGGAACTTGCTAAATTGCTGAGATTCTCACTAAATTGCAGAGGCTGGCACCAAACTTGCAATCCTTCTGCCTCAGCCTCCGGATTCACTGGGATCACACTGCACCTGACCAGAACCCAAATTCCTCACCACTAGGTTATACTTCTTTCTAGTCCTACGTGCACACACACGCATCAGATTTATTATTCATATCTTACATATATATGGTATTACAGGTATCAAATATTTCACTTACAGACAAAGACTTTGACGCTGAAAAATAAAAACTATAATTGGTAGGAAAACCTTTGCTCATTCAAGCTTCACTATGTGCCTCCAAGGCTGACAGAGGAAGAGAACTCCTAGTGGGGCAACTGGACCTCTCAGAGCCCTCCCTACTTTGCATCCCAGCACCTCTTTTCCACAGGAAATCACACCAATCTCGGCCGCAATCTCCACTTCGATCTCAGAGGGCGCTGTTTTTACCTTCACTTCACACTAAGCATAGGACAAAGTTTCAGTCAGGGTTTGGAGAGTGCTAACTCCCTCTAGGTATCAATGGCTCCTGGTGCCAACTGGCGCAAAAAGAAAAGCGCTAAGCAAAGTGCTCGAGATGCCTGCATTTGTATTATCTCGTATGAAATCCTAGTCCCATTTCTAAAATTGAAACTGACGCTCACAACGGATTCATCACTTGTCCTAAGTTATACTGCCAATTTGTATTGGGACTTGAACTAGGTCCTCTGCCTTCTCCTGGGCCAGAGGTTACTTCCCAAGAGTCCGGAACAGGGTCCAGGATCACTCCTGTTTGCCCTGGCTAACTACAGCTGGATTCGGAGGTACTGGATCTTAGCTTCCCACTGGGGTCCACTGAGAGGGGCAAAGAGACAAGGAGAAAGTGGATGAGGTCAGATCAGGCCTGACGCAGCCTGATCTCCTGGCCGGGACAGCTCTGGGGATACCCACCTAGCACGAGGATACGGTCCTCCGGCCGCAGCTCAGGCTCTAGGAGGGAACGGAAGGAGGAGAAGTCCCCGAACCACTCGTAGGGCGCAGAGTCCGCCGCGCCTTGGTAGCGCTGGTCCCAGTACTGGACCTCGCAGTACTCGAAGTTCTGCTCGGGTAACTCCGGCCCGGGCGCCGGGGACCCGGGAGAGGCCATGCTCTAGGCACTCTCCAGGACCCGACCTACGCAGCCAATCCGGAGGGTGGGATGTGGTGGGCGGGGCCCTTGTGTCTCCGCCCACCACCTGCAGTTGCTCAACACAAACACGTGGAACTTCCGTCTTCTGCTAAGCGCTCTTTGAAGAATCGTCCGGCTGGGAACACTGAATAATCGTCTACTTTTGCAGTCCTCCGGCTGTACTGCTTAGTCGCCTTCGCGGGCCACACTTATAGCGCCAGACTTCTCAGGCTCACCACTGCCCTCTTATGTTTCAGTTTGAACGGCTCCTTCCATTAGTAACTGAAAACAAACTGAAAATTCACTTCTTCCCAAGCAGTTTTTGAGCACCTAGAAGGCTCAGAAGGGAAGCGGGAGGAGTGCAGACCGACTTTGGCCTCCAGCATGAACACAAGTATTCCCAGCATAGGGGAAGTGGAATGCTTGGCTTGCGAGGAACAGAACTGTTGTTTTCCGGAGCAGACATTCGTTCTGTATTAGCGCCATGTGTGCCCAGAACTGGGTATATACTGAGGAGTAAAACTTTGTTCCTGCTATTTCGAGGTGTGTATTCCGCCGGAGGAGACAGATACGAAAGAAATAAATTTTAGTGTAGTAAAGTATTCTGGCTACTTGGATCAGCGCTAAGTTTGGTGTTCCGGAGAAGAGGAACGGAACTGAAGTGTCGAAGGGTTGGATTTCCGGGGTGGTGGACCAATTAGAGCGGCGCACCGTCAACATGGCGGCTGGGCTGCGGAAACGCAGCCGGGCGGGTTCCGCGGCCCAGCCGGCGGGAGTCTGCGGACAATGGCTACAACGCGCCTGGCAAGAACGGCGCTTATTGCTTTGGGAGCCGCGCTACACGCTGCGGGTGGCCTCCTGCCTCTGCCTGGCAGAGGTGGGCATCACCTTCTGGGTCATTCACAGGGTAGCATGTGAGTGCGCCGAAATGGAGGGGGGGAGGGAGGGAGACCCGAACCCCTACCCTAAAGTGGGTCCTAGACCTGGACTCAAAAGTAACCTCTATAGCCACTCATTCATCATCTGTAGAGTCATATCCTTTATCGGAGCCCCAAATCTGCTCCACAGGCAGGGCGACCTTAATTCTGCTCCCGTGACTAGGGGCAACCCTAAAGGTTGGCCTTCTACCCTGATCATACAGCCTGCCAGGCTAAGAAAAAAAAGCAGCCTGGAAGTCAGTTCTGGGTCAGAGTTAGTATGATGCTACTGCTGCTTGTCTTGTGACTTGGACACGTCACTTCCCTTCCCGGATCTTGACGTTATCAACCATTTAAATTCTGAGGTCTTCGAAGTCCCTTCTCTACGATGGCATTTTGTGACCACTTGAATCTGTTAGGCATTATTAGTTGTTCTTTCCAGGCTGAATCTAGACTCTGGGCTTGAGGCACCTCTGTTTCTTGTTAAGGACTTTTTCATTGAGAACATATTGAGTGCTTGTCCTATGTCTAACATTATGTTTTCTTCTCTTTTTTTTAATTACCTAACATTATGTTATGTGCCACAAGTACAGTGGTGAATAAGAGAGATGTATTTATGACTTGGGCATATGGTTTGAACTAAGATGTTAGTAGGCAATTATAATGTATCATATTCATCTTGATAGGAGTAATACAGAGTGTTATAAGAATTTAGGAGGGTTCAAGCCGGGGGGCACTTGCCTGTAATCCCAGTGGCTCAGCAGCTGAGGCAGGAGGATTGCAAGTTCAAAGCCAGCCTCAGCAACTTAGGGAGACCCTGTATCAAAATAAAATAATTTTTTTTTAAAGGGCTGGGAATGTGGCTCAGTGGTTAAGCACCTCTGGGTTCAATCTCTGATGGTGGGTGGGGAAGGGCTGCAGTGACTTAGGAGGGCCAGACACCAGGAGTAAGGGAAAGTTTCATAGAGCCCCTCTTGAAAGGTATGTAAGAACTAGCCAGATAAGGAAAGAATAAGGAAGGAAGGGGATGGCAGAGAGGATCTTGTACCAAAAACCTCCAGTCAAAACAGAGAATGATTCCTTTGAAGAATGTATTTTTTTAGAGCTGCAGTGTCGAAACTGATTTGAATGGTAATGAGAGAGCAGATTGTACAAGTCGAGATCAGATCATAAAGAAATTTAACAGTGTTGTAAGGAGACAGCATGGTGGTTAAAAACTTGGGGCCCCCAACTCTATCCTTTCTAATTCTTAAGTTAGTTGTTTAGGGCTGGGGATGTGGCTCAAGCGGTAGCGCGCTCGCCTGCCATGCGTGCGGCCTGGGTTCGATCCTCAGCACCACATACAAATAAAGATGTTGTGTCTGCCGAAAATTAAAAAATAAAAAAAAAAGTTAGTTGTTTAACCTAATTAACTTTTAGATTCCTTTTCTAAAAAATGGGAATAATAGAGATCGATCTTTATCTTTAGAGCCTTGGGAAATCACTGAAGGGTTTTTAAGTAGAGAGACCTCATAATGATTTTTATTTCAAGAAAACTGTTTTGTGCAGGGTAGAATATGCATTGTAGTGGAGTGAAAGTAGAAACCAGGAGCCTAATTAGGATACTATTGTGTTGTTGAGGCTACAGGTTATGTTAGACCCAAAATTGACTATGTAGTATCAGAGAAAGATGAACTACTAGAGATCTTTAGGATGAAAAAACAGAATTTGTTGACCAAGGGTTAGAATGAAGGAGGAAAATGTATCAAAGATGTATTCCAGCTTCATGACCTGGGCAGGTAGGAGGTTGGTTGTTCTATTAATGAAACCCAAGAAAGAGAGCAGATTTGGAGTGGGAGGAAAGATCATGAGTTCAATTATAGACACATAGTTTGAGATGCTTGAGTTCACCCAGCGAGTAGGCAGTTAGATAAGGAGTGGAGATGGAAGTCCTGGGAATGAGCTGGAACTCTGCTTTGATGTTCTGGAGGCCTGGTGGTATGGGGCAGGCAAATTCTGGATTCAAAATTAACCAAACCATCTTATCCTCTTCCAGACACAGAGATTGACTGGAAGGCCTACATGGCCCAGGTGGAAGGCGTCATCAATGGCACATATGACTATACACAACTACAGGGTGACACTGGACCTCTTGTGTGAGTTATTATAGGAGGTTGAGGGAGAATGTGAAGGGCTAGCTGGGTATCAGGCTGATTAGCCTGACCTAGTCTCACATTCCCCTTCATCTTCCAGCTACCCAGCTGGCTTCGTGTACATCTTTATGGGACTATACTATGCCACTGGCCAGGGCACTGACATCCACATGGCACAGAATATCTTTGCTGTGCTTTACCTGGTGACTTTGCTACTCGTTTTCTTAATCTACCACCAGACTTGTAAGGTGAGTCCATGCTAGAATCAGAGGGCCCCAACCTGGGATGGTGGGTTATGGGGATGGCTCAGATTGGGGGAATTGACCTTATTCCCCACCGTGCCCATCCCTCAGGTACCTCCCTTCGTCTTTTTCTTCATGTGCTGCGCTTCTTACCGGGTCCACTCCATCTTCGTGCTGCGGCTCTTCAATGACCCAGTGGCCATGGCGCTGCTTTTCCTCAGTATCAACCTCTTCCTGGCCCAGCGCTGGGGCTGGGGCTGCTGCTGTTTCAGGTTGACGCCCCTCCACTCATGCCTCTTCTCTCACTTTCTGCATTTCCAACTCTTTCTCTCCAATTTTCTGTAGCAGAGGGAATAAGGGAGTGAACAGATAATGTAGGTCACTCAGGGCTCCACAAGCAAGTCTAGAAAGCCTCTGTCTTCCATGTCCCTTCCCACGTATAGCCCTCTTCCCCTCTTTCTCTTCATCCAGTGTTGGGGTTGGTCCTTGAACTTCTAAATACATCAGTATGTGCTCATTCAGTTTGGGCAGAGGGACTACATACCTGTCCCCTTCCTCCAGCCTCCTCCCAAACTACCTAACCCTCCCTCAGCAGTTCTGAGTGAGGACCTCATCCTGAAGCTTGCTGGTAGGAGGCCAGGAATTGCTGTGATGATGGTGGTACATCTTCAGGCAGGATAAAGAGTTTGGAACTGATCTTCACCCTTCCTCTCCCCTGCCCACTTCAGCCTGGCGGTCTCCGTGAAGATGAATGTGCTACTCTTCGCCCCTGGTTTACTGTTCCTTCTCCTTACGCAGTTTGGTTTCCGTGGTGCCCTCCCCAAGCTGGGCATCTGTGCTGTCCTTCAGGTATCCCTTCTTCACTCTTCCCCTTATGGATGAGGAGACCATTAATCTGACCTTCTTCTGTTACTTGAGACTTTCTCAAACTGAGAGACAGGGTTTGGGAGTTGATTCTGAGATGGGCAGCTTTAGTTTCCTTAACTCTAAAATAAGACTGTTGAAGTAGTTGGCCTCTGAGAGGCTTTCCAGTTCTGTCTACTTGTGAGTTGGTTAATCCTAACCTACTTGGGGAGATGTTAAACTCATGGGGATGAGTCTTAAAGCATCAGGTTAGGATTATTTCCTGTTATTACCTGCAAAGAAGCTCAGATCAGAGCCTCTTTGGTGCCAGGCTCTGATCTGAGGTAGTTGTGGAGGATGGATTTTTTACTATTCCTGATAGAAATTAGGGAACCTCTGAGACCTCCATCCACTCCCACACCCCTCATTGATTATCATGGAGGCTGGGGTAAGCCTTGGCAGCTCTTCTGACATCACACTCATTCTCAGGTGGTGCTGGGGCTCCCTTTCCTGCTGGAGAACCCTATTGGCTATCTATCCCGCTCCTTTGATCTTGGCCGCCAGTTTCTCTTCCGCTGGACAGTAAACTGGCGCTTCCTCCCTGAGGCCCTATTCCTGCATAGAGCTTTCCACCTGGCCCTGTTGGCTGCCCACCTCACCCTGCTCTTGCTATTTGCCCTCTGCAGATGGCACAGGTAAGAAATAGGCAGTGCGATGGACAGGGTTGGGGGAAAGCCCTGAGCTTTAGGAGCTACTTGGGGAGATGTTAAACTCATGGGGATGAGTCTAGAGTTTGGCCCACGATGGAAGCTTGATAAATGTCTGAATGACTTCTCCCCAGGACTGGGGAAAGTATCCTGTCGCTGCTGAAGGATCCCTGCAAAAGGAAGGTTCCACCCCAGCCCCTCACACCCAATCATATCCTTTAAATAATGGAAAGGTAAGTCTTGTACTCTTCAGGTGCAAGGTGGGGTCTCAGGTCTATTGACCTCAGATGGCTGATAACCTGGGGGAGTGAAGGGGAACCCATTCATAAAGCTCCTCTTCTGTACCAAACACTGTGCTGAGCACTTTACGTATCAAAGCTTAGTTTATTCTTTTGTTTTGTTTTGTTTCTGGGTACCAGGGATTGAACCCAGGGCCACTTTACCACTGAGCCACATCTCCAGCCCTTTTTTATATTTTATTTAGATGCAGGGTCTCATTGAGTTACCTAGAGCCTCAACTAAGTTGCTGAGATTGACTTTGAACTCATGATCCTCCTGTCTCAGCCTCCTGATCAGCTGGGATTACAAACATGTGCCACTGCACCTGACAGTTAATTCTTAATTCTAAATATTGAGCTTCTGTGATAGTGTACACACTCCCTGCCTGGTATCCTAAGATGTATATACATTCAAACATTTGAAGCTCACAAGAGATAAGGAGACACTCTTATTATCTTCATTTTCTAAAAAGCAAAATAAAGGCTTTAAGAGGTTAAGGTTAAGTAGCATCACATAGCTAGTGAGAGATTCAAACTCACTAGGCTTTATGGTCCTAGGTATTACCATCTCCCTGTTAGATTAAGGAACAGATCCAGAGAAGTTGAGAAATTTGCCCAGGGTATGCATCTAGGAATGGCAGAACCAGGGGGCTTTCTGACCCCAAAACTTTTGCCCTGTTGGGGACACGCCCGCCCCCCCCCCCAACTCCTATACCTTCTATTCCTGCCCTTGGCCTTGACCATCACATACAGATTGTTTCTACCCTCTTCACCTCCAACTTCATTGGTATCTGCTTCAGCCGCTCTCTCCACTACCAATTCTATGTCTGGTATTTCCACACACTGCCCTACCTCCTGTGGGCCATGCCTGCACACTGGCTCACACACCTGCTCAGGTACTGGCTGGGACAGCCTGGGGGAGTGGGAAGGGCTAGGGGATGTGTCTAGGGCATGAGAAGTCAAAGGACTGTTGGTCTTGAAACTGGACCAAACCTGGGGCCTGTTTCTGATCTCTAGGTTGCTGGTGCTGGGGCTCATCGAGCTCTCCTGGAATACATACCCATCTACATCCTGCAGCTCTGCTGCCCTGCACATATGCCATGCTGTCATCCTGCTGCAGCTCTGGCTGGGCCCACAGCCTTTCCCCAAGAACATCCAGCACATCAAGAAAGCCCATTGAAATCTACCCCTTTCCTTCCAGTCCACTCTCAGGACCCTGGGTGGAATGGACTCTGTGCCCTTTCAAATAAACCTTTCCAAGTCGACTTCTGTGCAGCCTACATGGAGATAGGAGTAGCTGGTTCCTGGACCAGGCTGTGAGGGGTATGTACCCAGCAGATAAAGAGCTTACTCAGGCAGTCCTAAGAGGCACTTTATTGCATAGGATTTGGGGACTGTGGCTCTCTCTCCTTCCCCTGTGCTACACAGAGGAAGGGGCACAGGGTGGGAGGAGGAGAGAGCACTGGCAGGCACTTTTTGTGAGGGTAAGAGGATTTCTAGGGAGGGAATGAGACGCAGTGGAGGACAGGCTGACACCAGCCTACCTCTTCCCAGCACCGAACAGCCGGCCTGGGCGGCAGTGAATTGAGTATGTTGGGGACACCAGTCCCAGTGAAGGGCGGCCCTCACACATTTGCTGGGCTGTAGCACAGCAGGTGCAGCTGCAGGTTCTGGTCCCAGTGGCGTAGCAGCAGGAAGAGTCCCCTGGCTGCAGCCTTGAGGGCGGCCAGGTCAAGACCATCAGGCAGGTGCTGGGCCCGCAGCCAGCAATCTGCCTTGGCTGCTGTCAGTTCCCATTCACTGAAGGCAGCCGCGCAGCGGTGCTCCAGCCACGCAAGTGCCACAGCTGTGGCCCAGGTGCGATCCCGAAGGTCTGAGCCTCCTATCCCTTCCGCCCCTTCCGAAGCCTCGGTATCTGAACCCCGCCCACTGTCTGCCTGGCCTGGACCCTCTGAGCCTGAGCTGGGGGACGGGCTACAAGAGGCTGTGGCACTGTCACCCTGGCCAACACTAGGGCCCAGAAGTGCCCAGGGAGATGAGGCAGAGGTGGGGCTGAGGCTGGCACGGTGTGCAGCAAAGGGTGAAGCACGACACAGGCGCTCCTGGGGAATATGCACAGCAGCACAGAAGGGTGCATCCAGACGGAAGGAGCCTGGTGCTTCTTGTAGCCGCACCTGAGGAGAGAGGAGGTGGGGGGAGAAGTGAGCTGAGACATCACTCTAACTCTGGTGACACTGCCCTCCACCTCCCGAGTCCTCACCAAGGGCAGGTAGTCGTGGTCGCTGCCTCCACTGTTGCCTCCATTGGCCTGGCCAGCCTTGGGACTACAGAGTCTCCGTCGGCGGCCCAGACTGAGCCTCGAGGAAGGCTGGTAGGGCAGGTGGTAAGGACCTCCAGTGGGAGTTGTTGGCTCCCCCAAAGCTGACTTGGAGTTGTCATTTCGTTCCAGGTCCCAGGTGCCTACCAGAGAGCCTCCCTGAATTCTTGTGGTGGGGCCAGCCAGTGTCAACTGGTAGTCCCTCAGCCTTGAGCTACCCTTTCCCCACATTTGGGTTATACCTTTAGGGTGAGCTGCAGTGGGCAGAGAAGTTGCATCTAGATGGCCCTGAGAGACATAAGTGCCTGGGGGTTCAGCCGATTCTGCAGGGGCATAGGAGACAGGAGTCAGGTTTGTCTGCACAGGTAGTTAGGCGAGAACTGTACCTAAGAGATCACCAAGGGAGGACTCCTACCTGAGCTCCGCACCTGCAGGACTCCGGGCAGGACCTCCCTAGTAGTAGCATCCACAGCTACTGGGCAGGTGAAGCAGGAGGGAGCACAGCTGACCTTGCTTGTCTGAAGGGCTCGAAGCCAGGACCTCCGGGCGTGGCCTGGAATCCAAGGAGCAGCATGCTGAATTCCCACCCTCTACAGAGGGCTACATAGAAAAAACCATGTTCCCCATATCTTCTCCCTCTGTCTACTTTTAAACAGAGTAGTAAAGTGCCCTTCTCAGGCCTAGAACCAGCTATGACAAGCAGAGCTAGGAACCCCTAGCTGCCCAGAAACTCAACAGTCTAGACACCACCAAAGGAACATTGCCTTTACTCTTTCCTCCACTCATTTCGCAGTGTCCAAAAGAACTTTTCTGAGGGAATGGAAATTTTCTGTCTGCACTATCCAATATGGTAGCCACTCGTCACATGTGACTTCCAAGCACTTCAAGTGTGGCTGGTGCAATCAAGGAACTAGAATTTTAACTAATTGTAATAGTCATTTTCAGAATGACAAAGATTTGTTTTTGTGTTGCAGGCACTGATAATTATTACAAAGTCATATTTTCCTCTGTATTGGCAGCTAGGAAGCTTATCAGGCTTGGGTCCCATGCTTTTATGGATATATAACTTCATGGTATACATTGTTAATATAACCTAATTCTTGGCTCCCTTTATTTTCATTTTTTCCCATTGTCCTGCTTGATTTCTAATCTCAAGCCACCTGAATCCTTTATGAGCAAAGTGAGGAAAAGAGTGATCTAACAGACATACCTCTGCTGCTTTCTGTCCCATGCCCTTGGGCTCCAACTGGGCCACTAGCAACTCACCCTGGTCAGCTGTGGTCTCAGCTCCTCGGAGCGCTAGCTGTTCATTGTCTCGGACCACTGAGGCTGCTGTCAGTCGGTGAAGTGCTTGGTCCCAAGCAGCTTCTCTTACAGCAGTTGATGGAGGCTTTGAGGCATCCCCAGGTCCCCACAGTGTCTCCAGCCCAACACCCACCTCCCAGCACATTGGTTGCTCCCCATACAGGCCCCGGATCACCACATGGCAACGTGGAGCCTGGGGAGGCACTGGTACTGCTGGAGGGGTTGGTTCCCTATTTGGGGGCACAGCTGTGAACAAGAAGGGTGGTTCCATCAACATGTCCCAGTCCATGGGGGCTGGGGAGAGCAGGTTTCCTAGGGAGAAAAGATGGCAGGGACATTGGCAGTGTAGTGCCCTGGGCTCCATGTCCCCAAGCCTCCTTTTTTTTTTTTAAATTTTTATTTTTTATAATATTTATTTTTTAGTTTTTTTCAGCGGACACAACATCTTTGTATGTGGTGCTGAGGATCGAACCCGGGCCGCAGGCATGCCAGACGAGCGGGCTACCACTTGAGCCACATCCCCAGCCCTCCCCAAGCCTCCTTGATATTAGAGAACCCAGCTCCATTTCCAGCCCTTACCTGAATCGTCCAGGCCCTGCCCAAGCTGTTGGCCTGACTCAGGGCCTGGCACATCTGGTACTGCACCCAGAGAAGGTTGCCGGGGTCGGCAAGGGACTGGGTTTGCCCGGCCTGGTGGAGATGAGAGACTTCTGCCAGCCAGAGCTGCTCTATGCCTACGGCCCAGTACCTCAGCACTCAGGGCTCCTGGCTGCATGAGAGATGTGGGGCCACTGGTCAGGGGCTGCAGAATCCCCAGCCTTCAAAAATACATGGTGGGCTACATGCCCCTTGTCATCTCACTCTACTCCCTATTGCCCACTTCAGGTTGTTGCTTATCTGTTTTTGTTTATGTCCCCTTCTTTGCCTAGTTAACTTCTTCTACTTATTCCAGACATGGCTTTTACTTTCCTGACTCCCTCTGACAGAATTAGCCATCCTGATTTGGAGCCCCTATATTCATCACTGATTATTGCATGGTATCGTCATTATAAATTTAGCCATTTATCTATCTAGACTTGATAAACATTGCATAATGTCTGGCACACAACAGGTGGTAAATAAATGCTGGATACATGATGGTTGAATGTGGGCTGGATCTCACCTTGAATGGAGACTGTGGTGGTGCAGGCAGGGGGCAGGAACGGGAGCCTGTAGATTCTCCCCAGGCCAGGCTGCGGCAGCCCTGCTGAGAGGGAGGATCCAAGGGAAAATAGCCCTCGGGGGAGCCAGGGCCCTGGGAGCCAGGAGACTCACTGCTGCCTGTGGAACCCGGGCCTGGCTCAGGGCTGGCAGAGCAGTGGGTAAGCACATACTGTTCCCGGATGTATGAAGACTGGAAGATGCGGCGCCATATGGCTGTGTCATTGGACGGATTGGGTCCAGGATCTGTGACTGGGTCTGTCAGAGCATCAGTACCTGCTGGAGGCAGGAGAATGGGCCCTAGCCCTGACCTTTCCCATTGTCCTCTCTTACACAGCCATACACATACACTAGAGTACTCACTCTGATCTGAGTCCCCAGCAGCCCATGGACTGGACAGCTCTGCTGACACAGTGCGTGTTTCCAGTGGCTCTGAGGTGCCAGTGGGCTCAGTGCCAGGGCTGGCAACAGATGGTGCCTCCTCTGGGGATGGGAACACAGAACCACCCAAGCTCTGCCAGCCAGGATCTTGGCCCTATGGAGAATAGCATTGAGGAAAAAAATTGATTGTAGCTATATACTATCTCTTTCCAAGTGGGATTTTAAGATGGTTCACAGCAAGAAATAAAAACCCAGTACTAAGGAAGAAGGAAACATGTTAACCATAAGGATTAATAGAGCTGCTGTGGAGTTGAACTTCAGGTTTGTCTTGAGCTTCCTGGCAGCCAGGCAAAAAAGCAAACTGTAGTTGGGCATAGAAGCACACACCTGTAATTCCAGTGACTTGGGAGGTTGAGACAGAAAGATTTCAAGTTCAGAGCAAGCTTCAGCAACCTAGTGAAGCCCTAAGCAACTTAGCAAACCCTGTCTCAAAAAAATAAAAAAGGGTTGGGGATGTGGTTCAGTGGTTAAGTACCCCTGAGGGTTCAGTTCTGGTACAACAACAAAAACCATTATATAACTCTCAGTCAAAAAAGGAGGAAGCATGTTTAGTTCTAAAGAAAGAGACAGGTGTTTTTTTTTTTTTTTTTTTTTGGTAAAAAAAAAAAAAAAGAACCTACTTTTCCTCACATTCCTATTATGTTTTAAGTATCATGCTAAGGGCATTGTACCTATGAAAAACTTAACTTACATAGGACGAAATGGGCACAAAGAAGTTAAGTGACTTGCCCAAATCAAGTGGCTAGCCAGTGGCAGAGCTGGGATTTGAGATTGCACCTACACTAAGCTCATCTGTCACTGAGTGTTTAGATGTGGGTTTTATTTTATTTTTGTGGTGCTCGGCATCAAACCCAGGACCTCATGCATGCTAGGCAAGCACTCTGTCACTGAGCTACATCCCAGCTCCCAAATGGTGCTTTCTGTAAGGCACTGTTTGAAGTAATGAGCAAGTTTTAACATAAACCTCACAGCAAATGCTGGAGTTTTGGGGCTGGGAATGTGGCTCAAGCGGTAGCGCGCTTGCCTGTCATGCGTGCAGCCCGGGTTCGATCCTCAGCACCACATACAAACAAAGATGTTGTGTCCGCCAAGAACTAAAAAAATAAATAAATATTAAAAATTTTTAAAAAATGCTGGAGTTTTTTGGTGGCTATGTGTTTCAATGACTTCTGGTGAAAACTAAGGGCAACATTTTATAAGGCAGTGGAAGACCTCATGAGGGGGGCAAGATGTAGTTACCTTGGAGATCCCAATGTGATCTCTTTGGGGCCCTAGGGAACAGTAGGGGAGCTTGGCAGAGAGAGAGATAGGAAAAGGAATAAGGAATTTGAAGAGATGCAGGGACTTCAGCCACCCAGGTCTATCTATCACACCTAGCCCAGGCCTACCCCTGGAGGGTGGGGCCGGAAGCCATCCACCCTGAAGAGTGAGCAGTAACCAAGCAGCTGGTCCCCAGGGTAGAGTGCTGGGATTTCCCTGGGAGTCAGGAGAGCCTCCACGGCATCAGGCACAAACCAGTCCACAGAAATGTCACTCAAAGCAGGCTCCAGTGCCTTCCGCAGAGCCTGCACCAGCTGTGGCGAGGGACCAGAGGGAGGAAATCAGAAAGGAGTGTCACATACAGACAGTTCAGGCAGGCTGCCTTTCCCCAGCTGCCCTTTGTCTAACTCTGGGCTGATGGAGAACAGAGTTAGTCTGGGGTCAGGAGAAGTAATGGGGTAGAAGCAAGCAAGGGAACTGAGAGCTTAGTCCTGGGGGCTTGATCTTTCTCCTGGCCTGAGCTTTGCCACATGGATGAATCAAGACTTCATGAGGATAAGGCTCAGACGCAAAACAAAACTGAGTAAGATTTGGGGGATAGTCAGATGCTGTATCCGCATATCTTTCGTCTTCCACAGCATCCCACAGCAGTACCAACAGTTCTTCTCCTGGCTGGTATCTCCTCAAGGAGAGGAAGGTTTAGAGTAGGGAGAAGTCCTAGTGAGGGTACCAAGAGACCCCATGGCCTGACTAGGTTCTATTTCAGATTTGATGTATAATTTGGGAGAATTTCTAAAAATATAGAATAGGATCCAGGCTCAGACTCACCGTGGGCTGCAGCCTCTCTCCAGGCCTCAGGAAGTAGGCCTGGCCTCTGCTGAGGGCAGACAGACCCTGGAGCAGCTGGTGGCAATCAGGCCCCAGCCCAAAGGAGAAGCACCTGACAGGGAAGGGGAGCAGCTATGACCTTCAGGAGCTTTTGGGGGAGAGGGATCAATCTTAGGCACCTGGCTCTGCCCACTCCATACCTGGCTGCCCCTCTGTGCCACCTCATGAGCTCCAGGGTTTGGTGAGTAGTGACAGCCATGGGCGAGGCAGCAGTGAGCAGGAACAGCTGGCGAGGATGGGCCTTCTGCTGGGGCTGCCCCAAGGCCCAGTCCAGTGCAGCCAGTATATCTGGGGGACCACTCCCAGCCTGCAGGGTCTCAATGCTCTCACAGATCAGCTGCACAGTGTCCTGGAGGGAGAAGGCAAGTCTGGGCTGGGTTGGCCTGAAACATCTCTGTAAGGGCCCCAAATCCCTGGACCACACTCACATCGCTGCAAGACCGGCTCTCTGGGAAGAGTGGCTGCACCGAAGTCCCAAACATGGCCAGGTTGACAAGTGTCTGAGTTGGGAGGGACTTCACAGCCAAAACAATAGCATCCTGGAGAAGGCCAGAGAGGGCAGCATGAGGCAGGTCCTATAGGCACTGGCAGAGAACAAGGAACTCCAAAATGCTTGCCTTCTCCAGGCCATGATTAAAATGAGGTCTGGATGAAGTCACCTAGGAGAGGCCTGAGTGTGTGAGACTGTGGGGCCTTGGGAGTGTGAGGCAGCCTCTGAATGTATGTGAGACACATTTATATATGGGACTCTGCAGGCATGTGTGAAACCTGGGTCTCTATGATCAGGTCGCAATGTGACTGTACAGGAGAGAAGCTCTTCAAATCCAGAAGAGACAAATATTTGTATAAGAGAAAGAGAGACTGGGGCCGGGGAGGAGGACAGTTGGGAAAGGATCACTCTCTAAGGGATCTATCTCTAAGGAGTTTCTGTCAGGTTCTTTTCTGAAGTTGATGTTTTAAGCAACAAGGCAACTCCCAGCATTGAGAGCCTGCCTCCAGCCCACCTCAGACTGCTGCCCCACCCAAGCCCAGGGCTGCTGCACAATCCCCACAAGCCTTGTGTGCTGCGCTGCTGCCATCCAACAGAAAGAGAAGCTCCCTGGTAGCTGTGCCCAGGTGTCCAGGCCTGGAGCTCAGATCCGGGCAGAAACTCAGTACCAGCACAGGGTTCAGCAAGATGTCCTTGTGGAAACGTCGCTGCAGGAACCACACCTAAGCGCAGGAGCCCCAAATCAAACTGGGCCAGGTTTTAGTGCAGATCTATCCAAGGTAGGCAGTGGGACTTGGCCCTGTTTCTATCTGATTCACTTAGAGAGGGTGCCTTTTTGTAGTGATCTGAATAAAGTCAGGGGAAAAGGCAGGTGGCTGAACTATGCCTATGTCAGACGTGGCCTCCATCCTCTGAGACATATCCTAGAGAGACTTACGTGGGTCCTCCTGTGATGATACTCATCTGTCCCATAGTGGGCTGGACTGAGACAAAAAGAGGCCCCACCCTTCCCGAGGTGCAACTGCTTGCCTGCTCGTCATGCATATGTGCAGTTAGCGTGAAGGCCAGAAGCCATACCTGCCGGTCCCCATCACTGTCCCTTCGCTGCAGCCTCTGGAAATCCCTGCGGGCCCTCACCTGGGCCTCATATTCTGATGCACTCAGGCTGCCAGCCTCCAGTATCAAGTGTGGTTGATGGGGCTCTGAGAAGAAGGGATATAACTCTGTCAGGAAAGTCCCTGCCCGTGGTCCTCTTGTCTTAAGAGGACCCTGCAGGTCCAGCCTCCCTGCACCACCCTCACTGAGATGATTCAGTCCATCTGCCTGGGGCCCAGAAATTTATACTTGAAAACTGCTTAGGTTATTCCTAAGGAGGTCAGGGCTGGCCCACTGTGGGTCTGTGTCTCTCACCACTGGGGTATAGCAGGATCTCCAAGGGCCGGTCACATAGGTGACCCTCTGCCAGTGTGACACAGATGGTGGCTGCAGAGCTGGCATGAGGGGGGGCATCTGCCCGCAGGGCATGAGAGGGGCTGTCCAGGCCTGAGGGACAGAAAGGCAGGGAGGAATGATGACCATCTCACCCCAAACCAGTGTTAAGGTCACAGATATCTCCTTCTCTGATGATAGTTGCTGTGGGCTGGGACTATGGCTGGTCCAGTTCAGCTCTTGGAATCTGATCTATAGGGTCTGATGGACAAGGGAGAATCTATTTCCATGGGCTGGGACATGTGTTCTCAGGTCTGTTCCCAGCTAATGAAAGGATTATACACCAGCCAATTAGCATTGTTCTCCATCTCTTGCACAAAGAAAATCTACTTCAGCACTGAGACTGGTCCCATAGTAAATCTCTCTCTTGCCATTGGTGAGTGGAGTTGGATATAAATAAACTACATTGATAAAACTAGGTTGGGTAGAAGTGGCCAGGGGATGCGCTACCGTCAGACTGAAGGTTCCTAAGGCTTAGGTCCCTGTCTTCTTTTTGTCCTCTGTTCCTCCCATCCCTAAGCCTTGAATTATTTCCTAGTCTGCTACAGGGGGATGGATGGGTCAGGCCAGGTCAGATGCACCCACCTGCCAGCAGGCATGGCCCAGTCACCAGCATCTCGAAGGAGAAAGTATATGGGGCAGGACAGCGGGCAGGGCCTGAAAACACGTCTGGAGGGGCAGGTGGCTCCTCCCAGGCCAGCCCTTCCTCCTCAGGGCTGCCTGCCCCGAAGCAGCTCGTGGGGCTGGAAGGGAGCATGAGGAGGGTCACTGGGCCACCATGTAGGCCCCTAGCCCCTCTGACTGATTGCCCCCACCCTTCTTCACCCTATCCATCTCCCGGGGCATCGTGTTGAGACCCCTCACCCGCACTAGACCCAGAGAAGCCGAGGGAGGGACGAAGAGAATCACCATAGGCCCAACCTGTCGTCACAGAGCCCCGGAGGCCTGGGGGGCCCTGGTGGGCCTGGTGGGGCCAGCGGGGTGAGCACAGTGGGCAGAGCCACACGCAGTACCCCATCAGGCCTGGAGGGCAGCTCCCGGCTGCTGCACAGGGTCACTGTCATGGTGCCAGCTGCAGCGATAAGGCCCGTGGGCAGCACCAACGTGGACCGGGCCTGGGCCAGATCCAAGACAAGATGACCTATGATGAGTGAGAAAAGGGATCAGAGGGGGCTGGAAGCGAAGGGAATGGGAGAAAATAGAGGTGGGATCGGCAATGAGTCAGGGAGTCTGGGCAAAGTGGACTTTGTACAGTTGACAGGAGATTGTGTTAATGCGTTAGTGATGCAGGATGGACACGTGAGATGAACAGTGATAGCAGAGGCAGTTTGGGCATGGAGGGATCTAGCTGTCATCATGCAAGGGAGCAATGACCTCACTGCTAAAGGAGGACTGATGAGAAGGAGGGATATCCATTCTCAAGGTCCTGGGGGAACTATACCATCTGCCTCTCTTGCCCTGCCTGCTCCTTCCCATTCAGCCTTTGGATACCATCTTTCTAAAGGACTCTCCCTTGTGGACCAACACTTTCCTTACATCTAGGACCCACAAATCCCCTGCTAATGAACCATCAGGGACTCCTCATGCCCATTAAAATAATTCCAGACTTTTCCCCCCAGAGAGGAGCTTAAAGACAGCAATCTGCTTGGAATCAGACTAGAGGAAATAAACCGCATTTGCATGCTGAGCACATGTTTTATTTAGATGGTAGGTTCATTTGAGGACTGTTGGGGTAGTCACCACTGCTGCTGGACGCTTATACCACCTACACAGTCTGCCCCCGTCCACCTTTATAGCCCTACTTTACTTCACTTCCCCACAATAATAAATATTCATTCTTTTGAGAAACACTTGCTGAATAAGTGAAGAAAAAGAGACCTAATACAGTGGAGAGAGTACAGCATTTGGGTTTGGAGTCTCAGTCTGTGATTTCTAATTGTGTCCTCTAACAACCATCTTAGGAGCCTCAGTGTTTTCATCCATAAAATGGGGGTCATAATAACTATCTCTCGAAGACTGTGGTGAGGAATAAATGAGATAATGTATGCAAAGCACCCAACATACAAGTAAGTAGCCATTGCTACCATTTTCATCACCCATAAAAGGGGGACAGGAACAATGTACATTTTACATACCTCTCCCAGATTCGAATAAGGTGATACTAGTGCCTGGGCTTTGTAAACTGTAAATCACTACAAACCTGAGGCATCGTATCACCATTCCCTGTATAACCTACTTACAAACCTTTGTTTATACCATTGCCTCTACTCTCCACTCCACCAAGCCCTAACCTTCTTTCAGTCAAATGCTGGCTCTTCTTCCTTCTGGAACATTCCTGGGGCCTGAACCCAGAACTCACTCTTGCCTTTAACTATCTGCAGGGCTTATGCCAACTCTGAACACCACTGGATTCTCTCTTCTTATCTAGATGGTGAATCCCATGGGCAGGGTCAAATGAATATATGAATGAACAAAGGAAAGAATGACATGCAAACCACAGAACCTAGCCTGGAGCTGGACTCCCATCTCCTCCCATAGAACTCACTGAGCCCCTTTATGCCAGGTTCTGTGTGATATACTGGGACTCGGAGATGGCCAAAACACAGTCCTAAACTCAGGAGATAATTCTTCAAAGGGGGAGACAAGACATGCAAGCCTGTGACAATTACTCCCCCTAATAAGTGCTATAATGAGGTGGGAGGAAGGGAGGAAGACTGGGGGGGAAGGGAAGAGTGCAATTAATTATTTGTGAAGTAAGGGCAGGTTTCCTCAAGAGTGACGACTGAGTGGATCTTAAAGGACAAGTACAAATGTGCTCATTAGAAGATGGGAAGATAGAACAGTGAGGTGTAAAAGAGCTTGTCAGTAAGGCCAGTGCCTGTGGTACCTAGTATAGGAGCGCGGCAAGAGGAACAGAATGTAGTGAATGAGGATCTAGGCTACTGGGCAGAGAAGTTTGCACTTGATCTAGGAGCTGACTGGTTTACACCGCCCTGGCACAGAAGGTGTGTAATCTAAAAGATGAGCGGCTGTGGGGGTCAACTGGGGGCGGGTCTGCTTCTTCTGCCACACCCTGGAGAGCCTATGGCCACCTGGGTAGTAAGGACGTGGGGTGTCTCAGCCAGCTTTGTGCCGCCTGTTGTGTCTGTCTCCCAGGTCTGGGCCACATTCCCAGAGCACTTGGAGCAGATCAGGTGCCCAGTCCACGACTGTTGGATAAAGGGATGAATCAATGAATGAAAAAACAACAAAAAAGCGCCTGGAGGAAGGTGGGGGAGGGGCGGGAGACTGAGCGAGAGCAGGAACCTGAGCTTCCTCTGGTGTTCAGGAGTTCGGGCTGCAGGCGCCCGGGACTCACCCTGCGCGCAGCGGCGGGGCGTGGAGGTCCCCAACCCTGGGCCCAGCGCGCGGCAGCAGGCAGCCTGCAAACGGCGCCGGCTCTGCAGCTGGAAGGAGACGCGCCGTCCGGCCGCCTCGGCCTCGAAGCCTGATACTACTTCGGCCTCCGCCAGCGGGTACACGAACACGCCTGCCGGGAGGGGAGGGCAGGAGGCGGCGTCGGACCCCGCCCAGCACCCACTCCCACCTCCCCGCGCCCGCGCCCGGCCTCACCGTCCACTGGCTGCGGCTGCGGGTTGTGGTAGGTGAGCCGAGCCCGCAGGCTGAGGCAGGGTCCGTTGGCGCAGGCCCGGACCCAGGAGTCGGTGAGGGGTAGCGGCGTCCAGCTGGAGGGGCAGTAGAGGCCGGGCATGGTGCCCACCGGTCGGCCCTGAGAGAGCGGGGTATCGTGAAGCCGGTGTGCAGCGCAAGTCCCGTGTGCCGCGCCCGGAGCTCCTGAAAGCCAGTCTCCAGAGCTGAACTCAGGCACTAGGACGCGTGCCTGCAAGGGGCACAAGGCTGAGCCGCGCGGCTTTTCCCGGGCTGACAGGTGGCCGGGAAGATAAGAAAGGGAGGTGCAGGGATGGCGACCTGGACAGCTTTGCCCGTTACCTGGGAAGTCGGGCGGAGCGCAGCTCGGGGCAGCACGGGGTCCCGGGGAGCGGAGGGTTAATGATTAACCGGCACTCCCGGCGCCCTACAGTCCCGCCGCTGGCTCCTCTGGGGGTGGGGGTAGGGGGTTGTCACAGCTGTTCCATCATCCGCTGGGGCCTCACTACCGCCCCCGTACCTGCGGGCCCCCCGGGGCTCCCCGTAGCTGCCAGCTGTCGGAAGTGGCGCGGGGTGGAGATGGAAGATGTTCGGGGTGGGGATCAAAGGTTTAAAGGGCCAGCATCCTCCCGGGTGCCCCCAGCCCAGCAAAGGACAGGAGAGGATGGGGAGTCGAAAAGGCTGCAGTCTCTCCTGTACCTTATCTGCAGCGAAGGGCTGCAGACCTGAATGGAGGGTTTGGGGTAAAAAGAATGAGACAGGGAAGCGAAAAGAAGGGGTCTTTTGGGAGGCCAGACCGAGAAAGGCGTCGGAGCAGGGGGAGTCTGTGCGATCCATCCAGTGCACCTCTCCCCACCCTGGCAGAGCTGATCTGGGAGTGGGGAGCTGCTGCAGTCGCCGCGTTTTCCACAGAGGATGCTGGGGGCTGAGACTTAGGATCGGTCCCCCTCCCTACGGGCAGTCCCAATCTCACCGTGGCTCCTCCGCGGAGTTCTGGGCGTCGCGATCCGAAAAGGGTGGGTTGTGCAGCCTCTGAGTTCAGGTTCGCAGTGAGTTCCGGCACCTTCGGAAAGCCGGCTCCGGACTCCGGCGGCGGTCGCTGTGATCCTAGCTGGGGCGCGGGCAGTGCTGGTGGTGGTCCCGCCCCCGCTCCCAGAGGCCGCCCCACTCGCCCGCCTCGGCCCCGCCCGCCGCTGCGACTGGGCCTCGCTCCCCCTCCTGCGGGCGCGGTACTGCCTCAGCTCCAGCCCCGGCGGCGGGAGCCAGGCAATGCACCGCAGTGCGGGGCCCGCGTACCCGCTGCCGCACAGCCCCCATCAGTGAGGGACCGAGGCCTCAGAGGCCCCACCCCTTCAATCCTTGGGGAAGTGAGGCAGCCTGCGAGCGCTGCAGAGCCGCTCAGTCTGCAGCCCCCACCCCTGTAGCGACCCCAGCCATCCCATTATCACCCTACCCTGCCCACCCACACCCCGCCCTGAGTAGGCTTCCCATCACTGCAGTGACCCTCCCTTCTCACTGCAGTGAACCCCAGCGCCCCATCACCGTAGGACTCTTCCCCCCTAAAGCCACCCCTTTCTTCTGCAAAATGCTCTTTAATTATTGCAGAAATCCTCCCCCATCTCTGCAGGTACCTTTAGCAGTTGTGGTCACTTCAGTGACCACTCACCCCAAGCGACGCTCCCCCATCACTGCAGCGACTTCCCCGCACCAGGAAGCAGCCAGCCTTGCCATCACTGCAGCGCCATCCTCCTACTCTTGCTGGGGGTGGGGAGGATGTGCAGGATGATTCCCTTAGGCTATAACCCCCGGGTTTCTGACGTTACCTGGGGCCTTGAGAATGAAGCCTTTCAGCCTTATGGCTGCAGACTGTCCATGTCACAGAAGTGACCCCCGTCCCCACACACCCATTCCTGCAGCGCCTCAGGAGAAAACATCTCTGCTTCTAAAAGAGGTCCCTTGTTATTGACAGAATTTTCATGTGGTTGACACTGTTCCCCTGCAGATTAGGAAAGTCTGTAAAACTTCTTCCAGGAAGTGAGGGTGTTTAAGGGTCACACATGCAAGCATTCTTACAGATGCCCCACTCGTTCTGCAAAGAGAGCTTGAGGAGAGCTGGGTGTGGGGCAGCCACTGGGGAGCAGGCTTTCAAGACAGGCTCAGGGTTCTCACCCCCCACCCCTTAACTCCATCCTTTTAATTCCAATCACACTGGCCCCCAGGGGATATCCTGCCTCCTGGAGCACCTGAGCCCTTAACCCCAACCCTCTGCCTTGCTTAAACCACTTAGCATAATAGAGATGGCTTGGCCTTTCCCAGAAACTTCAGGGTGGAAATGCACAAGGACAATATAGAAAGCACAGACACTGTCACAACAGTGTAGTCCACAGGACACTCCAGCTGGGTCCCAGCTCTGTTTCTTCCATACTGTCTGAGCCACTAACCTCTATTCTCCTTTCTCTGCTGAATCCACCCCAGTCTCAACACTAGGGAGAATTAGTGGATGAGCTGGGTGGTCCCTTCAGGGTGATACAGGCTCCCAGGCAATACTAGCCTTGCTCTTGAGAGCCCCATGGAGACCCAGGCAGTGCCCACCTTCCCCAAGGACTTTATGTTCTGTTCCTTCAGCAAATGAATCAGAGCCATGTGTGGCCCTCAGGCCAAGTATGCAGGAAGCTGTCACCTGGGAGACTTGTACACATAGAAATGGAAGAAGATGCCCTTGTCTTTGGTCCTGAGGAGAACTTGAATATAAGACAGTCTTCCAGGAAGATGGTGTCCTTATGGGAGATCACACACACATGGGCAGAAGCCATACTGTGCTGGAAGCAAAATTGGCCCTGAGATCCTGTTGGGAAAGCTGTCTTAGCTGAGGCAAACCAAGGCAGAGACAAGACAGCCGCTCCACAAGACACCTAGACCATGTTGCAGGGTGGGGCAGGCCAGTGCAGGCTTCTTGGCACCACTGGGTAGGGACACCAAAAAGGGATTCTGAGGTCCAGCTAGAAGGCACTTTGGTGGTGGGGTGTCAAAATGGTAGCTGAAGGTAAGAGAGGACAGCACAGCCACAGAGGGTTCAGGCGCTTGGTTCCAGGAGTTGGAGGAGATATGATGTAGTTAAGGGATGCCTGGGGCTAGTGTGAGCTGCTGAGTGCTAGGCAGAGGAGAGGGGTTGAGGCTAAATAACTGAAAAAACTCAGCCTCTGCCTTAAAGAAGTTTACACCGAGTTGGGTGACCTAGGCGCTATGGTGCAAGCCTATAATCCCACAGTTTGGAAGTCTGAGGTAGGAGGATCGTAAGTTCAAGGCCAGCCTTAGCAATTTATTGAGGCCCTAAGCAACTTAGCAAGATCCTGTCTCAAAAAATGGAAAGGGCTGGGGTTGTGGCTCAGTGGTTAAGTAGTTAAGTGTCCCTGGATTCAATTCCCAAGACCAAAAAAAGAGGGGGGGGGGGTCAGGTTAACATACACACACAGCCAATGTAGACTAAGATAAGCGCTGCATTACAAAGGAATAATGGGTGTTATAAAAGCTTTTAACAAACAGCAGCCTTATATAAGAGGGACACTTGCTGGGAGAAAGTATTTAAGTTGAGTCCTAAATGGGAATTAGGTCGTGAAGGGGAAGGTGTTTCTTCAGAGGGATCAACCTGGAAACTGTGAGAGATCCAGAGGGGGTGAAAAATACAAGTAGATATGTGTTTTCTTGTCTTAGTCAACATTTTGGAGTGCTTAGCATCAGCTGGCTGTGTAGATTAGTGGTAGAATAAGTGTTTAGCACATGCAAGGCCCTGGGTTCACTCCCCAGCACCAAAATCAGTATCACCACCACCATCATCGTCAAAGCAGCCCTAAAAGATAGATACTACTATTATCTTATAGATGAAAAGATAGATATTACTATTATCTTACACTTTTCTTCGCAGCACCCAGAGAATAGAAGCTCAGAGAATTAAGTAATTTGCTCACAAGCTGTGGTAGAGCTAAGCCGCGTGGCCTTCTATAATCCAAGCTTCTTAGGATGCTGATGCAGGAGGATCACAAGTTGGAGGTCAGCCTGGGCAACTTAGGGAGACTCGGTCTCAAAAAAATAAAAAAAGAGGGCTGGAGATATAGCTCAGTGGCAGGGGCCCATCAAGCTCAATCCTTAGTACCACAGACAAACAGAAAGTGGTAGAACCAAGATGTTGAACTCAGACCGTCTGGCCAGAAACTTTGTTTTTATTATTATTTTGCACTGCAGATTGAACCCAATGGTGCTTTACCACTGAGCTCTATCCCCAGCTTTTTTTATTTTGAGACAGGGTCTTGCTCAATTGCTGAGGGTGTCCTTAATTTGCTGAGGCCTCAAATTAGCAATCCTTCTGCCTCAGCTTCCCAAGTCTCAAGGATTATAGCATGTGACAATTCACCCTGCTAGAAACCTTGCTTTGAATTACTACTATAGATAATGTGGCTTTCTTTTAAAATTTTTGTATATTTATTCATTTACTGAAGATGAGGTTATGCTATGTTGCTCCCTCTGGCTTTGAATTCCTGGGCTCAAGCGATTGTCCCACCACAATCCCATTTCCCCACCTCAGTAGCTGGAACTGTAGATACATAACCCCATGCCCCGCTTTCTTTTTTCATTCTCTCCTGACCCCCTGCACTGGGAATTTTGTTATTGGTTCTTTTTAGTTATATATGACAGTAGATACATTTTTATATAATTATATACACATGGAATATATCTAGTTTGAGTCCCATTCTTATGGTCGTACATGATGGTGGTATTCACTATGTCAGATTCATTCCACTGTCTTTTTTTTTTTTTTCCTGTCCCCCCACCTTCTCTCCATTCCTCATTGTCTAATCTATTTCACTTATATTCCTTCCCTCAAACCACCCCCTACATTATTGTGGGTTAGTGTCTACCTATTAAAGAAAGCATTCAAACTTTGGTTTTGTGGGACTGGCTTACTTCACTTAGCATGATAGTTTCCAGATCCATCCATTTGCTGGCAAATGTCATAAAGTCATTCTTCTTTATGGCTGAGTAATATTCCATTTTATATATATATATATATATATATATATATATATATATATATATATATATATATATATGGCATTTTCTTTATCCACTCATCTATTGAAGGGCACCTAGGTTGGTTCCATAGCTTAGCTATAGTGAATTGAGCTGCTAGTAATACTGATGTGGCTGCATTACTATAGTATGCTGATTTTAACTCCTTTGGATATATACCAAGGAGTAGGATAACTTTGATAGTAGGGTCAAATGGTGGTTCCATTCCAAGTTTTCTGAGGAATCTCCATACTGCTTTCCAGAATGGTTGCACCAATTTGCAGTCCCACCAGCAAATGCCAACATTTATTATTTGTATTATTTTTTTTTAAACAATCCAGAAACATTATCCATGAATTTATTATCCCAGATGACCAAGCATTTTGATAATTATTATTTTCTAGAAATCCTAGGGGAAGACCAAAAGAAAAATTTACATATATTCACGTAAGGAATTTTATGTGCTGTGCAAAGACAGGGCCATGTGGCTCCCCAGAAGGTTCTGGGCCCCATTTAGACTGTCCATTTTACAATTCTAGTTCCACAGACAAACAAAAAGTGGTAGAACCAAGATGTTGAACTCAGACATTAAAAGAGCTCCAAAGGCCTGTGATCACAGGCACTGAAGAGAGTCACAGGCCTTCCTGCTCCAGTTAGACCCTTGATGGTTGAGTGTGTGGGAGCTGCTGAGGCTTGCTTCCTGGGTCTGGTGGAGGTCCTGCTACAGGACCTGCAGCAACTAGCGTAGGAGTGAAAGGTTGCTGTCTCTTCAAGGCAGAGTAGGGCAGGAGGCCGTTCCCTTTTTATTGGATCACTGCCATCCTGGCCCCATCCTGTTCACTGCTGTTTGGCATCTGAAGCTTTCTTGTGTAGCTCCCATTCTGAACTTGGAACCAAGGGGCCAGTACTTGAAACAGTTTTGGGATCAAGTCCTTTTCCATGAGCCAGAAATCAACCATGCGCATAGCTCATTTGTTTGTGTCTCCCAGCTTTCCATAGAGCTTCTCAGGGTAGCCCCTCATCCCGTCCACACACGCCCATGGTACCTTGATTCGTTCGTGTCACACTAGTCCAATGAGCAATTTCCACAAAAGGTAGATGCCGGGACTTCAGGCCAAGGCCTAGTAGGTGAAATACCTGTTATTTGTTCTTGATAATTGCCATTCTGACTGGAGTGAGATGGAATCTCAGTGTCATTTTAATTCACATTTCTCTAATTGCTAGAGATGTTGAACTGCACTAGGAATTGAACCCAGGGGTGCCCCAACTCAGACTCCCCAATAGATAGGATTACAGGCATGTACCACCATACCTGGCCAAACTATTTTTTAATTAACAAATAAATACCTCATAGTTCTTGCATATAACATGTTGTTTTGAAATATGTGTACATTGTGGGGTGGCTAGACAGTGTGGCTTTCTCTTTCATTTATTTACCTATTTATTTATTTATTTATTGGTGCTGAAGATTGAACCAAGTGCCTTGAGTACATTAAGTACATGTTTTACCATTGAGCTACATCCCCAGCCCCAATATGACTTTGTTTCTTTCTTCTCATTATTATTCTTCGCAGCACTGGGGATTGAATCCAGGGCCTCTCCATCAAATCAGTACCCCAGAGGTCCAAGGAGTGGGTGGTTGAAGCTGGGCTCATTCTCTCCAGTTGAGCAGGTAGGAGGCCAAGGAGTGGCTTCCTTGCATTGGATAGGGCCTGGCACACAGTAGGTGCCCAGTACATTTTGGCTAAGTGATGGTGCGAGGAAACCCAAGATTGTACCAGTTTTCTAATCTCCCTATGGAGCAGAGAGCAGGGCTACTGAGGTCCCCTGTTCAGAGCATCCACTTACCTACCTCAGCCACTCCCAAGTTTGTCTGTGGGCTGCTGCGTTTCCTCGGATCTGGTGTTAGAGGGACGATTCCAACTTGTCCCTCAGGACAACACTGCCCAGGTGTGGGGGCTGGAACTTCGCAATGACTTTTCCAAGGGTGGTGGTGATGCAGGGAGTGGGGCCATAATCCTAAGGGAAACAGCCTTAGAAAATGACAGTGGGGACTAGGGATGTAACTCAGTGGTAGAATGTTACAGGCCCTGAGTTCAATCCCCAGTAACTCCTAAAAGGAAACAGAAGAGAAAATGACAGTAAGATGGGTCACCTTGTTGTAAAGCACAGCCTCTTTGTCTTCTGCTCATGGGTTTCATCCCTGTCTTTGAGAATGAGGTCTTGTTTCCCTCAACTTCAGAAGTAGATATACACTCAGAGCTGAGCTCAGAAAAAGTTAGGCCTAGAGAAACAGAAGGGTTTTGCTTCTTGCATATCTAAAGCTCGATTTCCACAATCCCAGCCCCTGTCTGAAGCCCAGATTGGAAGCTGGCTTCATTCAATCCTTCGTCACTCCATACACACTTCTTGGAGCATATTATGTGCTAAAGTTCAAGCTACAGCAGGAAACAAGACAGTGATGGGGCTTTTCTCTTCATGGAAGACATCAAACAGTCAGACAATGACCTCTTTAAACTTCTTATTTGGAAATGACTTCAAAATTTATTCATTTCAAAAGTTACTTGGAAAAAATTTCAAAACAAAAGTTGCAAGAATAGCATTTTTTTTTTCTGAACCATTTGAAAACAGATTGTACATATCGTGTCTCTTTACCCCTAAACACTCCAGTTAAGAACAGGGACACACTCTTATATAACCATACAATAATTGTCAAATTCAGAAAACATAATATTGAAACAATACTATTATCTAAATCATGGTCAATATTTCAGTTTCACTAATGTTTGCAAAAATGTTTTTCATAGCTCTCCCCACTCCCATCCAATCCAGGATCACACATCGCATTTAGTTAATAGTTCTCTTTAAAGTCTTCTGTTGAAAATGGTTTCTCATTCTTTTTGTCTTTCCTGATTTTATTTTTATATTTTATTTTTTTTGCACAGTTTTGGGGATTGAAGTCAGGGGGGCTTCATGCATGCTAAGCAAGTGCTCTGCCGCCAAGCTAGACCTTCTGTCCCAGAGTTTTCCTCCTGATTGGAAGTCTAAGGTTTTTCTTTTCTTCTCTCTCTCTCTCTCTCTCTCTCTCTCTCTCTCTCACCCCCCCCCTCTCCCCTCTCCAGAGAGGGGGGGGGAGGGGGGGGAGAGAGAGAGAGAGGACTTTGGACCTCCAGGGCCCTCTTCTGTGTACTGGCTTGATGGTGAAGCCATTAATATATATATAAACATAGGAAATATATATGTATGTACATATATGTATATATGTATATATATATAACAGCTATTAAAAAAGAAGAGAAAAGAAAAGAAATACATGAATATATATATGAATATATATATATGAATATATATATGAATATATATATATGAATATATATATGAATATATATATGAATATATATATGTTAGAGTCTGTAAACAAGTCAAAATAACACCTGGCATTTTGCCAGGGGAATGTTAAAGTTCGTAAACAAGTCTGGATGGTGCCTGGCAAAATGCCAGAGGGAGTGGTTTGAGAAGTAACAAAAGCGAGCCATTAAGTGTGGAGATTCCTTATTGGTTGACTGATGTATCTAGTTTATGCTAATTAGATAAGCTGTGTGGAATGTATAAATACTGCTCCTGTCCTGCAATAAATGGCTTCCACTCCTGCTGTATCAATCTACACAAGTTATTCGTCACCCCCCCTGATTATTTTGCTGCAGCCAGACTGCGGCATATATATACTTCCTTTGTCACCCAGGCAGGCTCAGAACTCATGGGCTCAAGTGATCCTTCTGCCCCAGCCTCCCAAGTGGCTAGGTCTATAGGCACACACCACTGCAACCAGCCAAATACTGTTTTTTTTTTTTTTTTTTTTTTTAAGAGTATTAGCCAGTTACTTTACAGAATGTCCCTTTGTTTAGGTTTGTTTGCTGTTTCTTCATGATTAGAATCAGGATATAAACTTTTGGCAGGAATACTACATAAATGATAAATTATTCTGACTAGACCACCTTGGTATGGTTTGTGTTAGAAAATATGATATAACTTTGAATATCTGATTAAGATGCTAACTTAGTGTTCTCCAGACAGAAAGAGAGAAAGAGAAAGGGGGGAGAGGGAGAGAGAGAGCACACTCGTGTGTGTAAATGTGTGTGTAAAATAAGGAATTAGCTCATGCTATTATGGAAATTCATAAGTCCAGATCTGCAGTGTAGTGTGACAGGCTTAGGACCCAGGAGATGGTGGCACACACCTGTAGCATTTGAGTCCAGCCTGGGCAACAGTAAGAAAGGAAGCAAGGAAGGAAAGGAGGGAAGGAGGGAAGGAGGAAAGAAGGAAAGAAAAGGACCCAAGAGAGCCAAAGGTATAGAAGAAATCAAAAGGCAGTCAGTCTACTGGAGAATTCCCTCCTTTGGGAGGAGGTCGAATTTTTTTTTCCATTCAGGCTTTCAACTGATTGGATGAGGCCCACCTACATTGTAGAGAGCAATCTGTTTACTCAAAATTCACTGATTTAAATGTTAATCTCCTCCAAAACCACTCTCTAAGTTGACACATAAAATTAACCATCATGGGTGGTATCTGCCAGATTTCTCCACTGTAGTCTACTACTATTTTTCTTTTTGTAATTAATTAAGTCCTTGGTAGAGAGATAGTTTGATTCTATGTAACTTTCATGATATTCACCAAAATTTCAGCCACAACTTTCATCATCCATTAATGACATGTTTTTTTTCTGTTTTATTGAGGTATAATTTATATATGATAAAAGTCACCATTTTTATTGTGGCAACATACACATAATGTACAATTTGTCATTAATGATATCAAGAACTTTTCCAATGTTGTGCAATCATCACCATGATCTAGTTCCATTTAATTTATAAATTTTTAATTTTTAATTTTTTTTTGCGATACTTGGGATTGAACCTAGAGGCATTCTACTTCAGCCCTTTTAATTATTTTATTTTTAAATCATCATCATCATTTTGGGTATTAAGGATTAAAGCCAGGCATGTTTTACCAAGGAGTATATCCCCAGTCCTTTTTTTTTTTTTAATAGCATGTGCAAAAATTTATTTAACAGAATGATGAAGAAGGGACAGTAAAAAGTTTCAACCAGTTAAAATGGAAATGCGAGATGAGCGCATATATATATGCAAACAGGAATGCTGAAACAAATATATAAATACATGTGAAACTAGCCAATATCCCAGTTCATTTTATTTTGATTTTTGCACAGGTTCTCCCTAAGTTGCTGAGGCTAGTTCTAAACTTTGTATCTCCTGCCTCCTTCCTGGGTCACTGGAATTATAAGCATGGACCACTACATCTGGCTCCAGAACCTTTTTTTTTTTATTATTAATGAGAAGCCCTGTACCCACGAAGCAGTTATTCCCCATTCCCCACTCCTCCCAGTTCTTAAAAAACATTAATATGCCGTCTCTAAATTTGCCTGCTCTACATGTTTCATACAAATGAAATCATACAGTAGTTGGCCTTCAGGTGCCGGCTTCTTTCATTTAGCATAGTGTTTTCAAGGCTCATTCATGATGTAATATGATATACTACTTTATTCCTTTTATGGGTGAGTAATAGTCCCTTGAATGGATATACCACATTTGTTTATACATTCATCTGTTGAAGGACATATAAGTTGTTCCCATCTTTTGGAAAAGTGAATAGTGTTACAATGAACATTTAGGTACAAGATTTTGTTTGAACATCTTCCCCTCCCCTTTCACTCTGCCCCTCTCCCTCCTCCTTGCTAGGTCAAATCCAAAGCCTCATGCATGCTAGGCAAGTGCTCTACCATATGTCATGCCCCCAGCCCACCTATGTATTTTCTTTTTTTATATATTTATTTTTTAGTTGTAGTTGGACAGAATACCTTTATTTTGCTTATTTATTTTTATGTGGTCTGAGGATCAAACCCAGGGTCCTGCATGTCCGAAGCGAGCACTCTACCGCTGAGCTGCAACCCCAGCCCCCCACCTATGTATTTTCAATTCTTTTGGGTATACACCCAGAAATGGAATTTCTAGGTCATATGGTAATTCTGTGTTGAACCTATTGAAGTTTTCCACACCAGCTGAACAATTTGACATTTCCATCAGCAATGTTAAGGGTTATAGTTTCTCTATATCTTCACCATCACAAATCAAAATAACTTACCACATTTCCCTTTTATGAATCTTGCTTTTAGTGTCATTCTAAGACCTCTTAACCAAACCATGGGTCTCAAAAGATTTTCTTCTGTGTCAGCTTCTAAGAGTTATATCGTTTTACATTTATTTATTTATTTATTTTAAAAACAGTTCACATATTTACTGGCAGACCAACCCAAACCAGTACTACAGCACCTTCACAGCTAAAGAAAGATTGCATTCCTAGTTAAATATTCCCAACTCCCCGATTGATCCGGTGGTGACATTTTCAGCTTGATGGGACAAGATGATCATAACCTCGAGACAACATGAATATGGGTGCCATTTCAGGTGTAATTCCTGGCAGACCCAGCTGGGTTCTTCTCCAGGATCTACTCTTGGAGTGTCTCCTCCTTCGTTCAAATCCACTGGGGAACGGGACAATTTTGCTTTTGTTCATTGGCCAGGAATCGCTTGATCCTCAAAATCTTGTGAGAAGACATGGCGAGGAACAGAGTCAAGTGCACATGCAGCTATGGCAAGAAAAGGCCAAGAGGGGGATGAGGGCATTTAGAAGGTGCCACAGACAGGTGGAGCTTCTAGAGTTTATATTTAAATCTCTGATTCACTGGAAATAATTTGTATAAGGTATGAGGTTTAGACCAAGGTTGTTGTTTTGGGTTTTTTTCTTTTTTTGGGGGGGGGGGTCTTTGCCTATGAGTATACAATAACTCCAAAATCTTTTGTTGAAAATACTCTTTTGCTCCATTGAGTTGCTTCTGCATCTTTGTCAAAAAATCAGTTGACTTTACTTATGTGGAGCTATTTTTTTAGTTCTCTATTCTGCTCATCAGTCTATATGTGTATCTTTCTGGCAACACCATACAGGATTGTTTATTTTTACCATACAGTCTTGATTATTGTAGAGATATAATAAGTCATGAAATTTTATGGACTGATTCCTCCCATTTTATTCTTATTTTTCAAAATAGTTATAGTAGTTTTAGTTCCTTTGCCTTTCATATAGATTTTAAAATACTCTTGTCTATATCTACAGAAAGTCTTGTTGAGATATTGATAAAGATTACATTTAACCTATATGTCAATTGAGGAGAACTGACGTGTATGTGTGTGTGTATGTGTGTGTGTGTGTGTACTGATGATTGAACCCAGGGGTGCTGGACTACTGAGCTAGATCCCCAGCCCTTCTAATTTTTTTAAAAATATCTTTATTTTATTCATTTATTTTTATGTGGTGCTGAGGATCAAATCCAGTGCCTCACACGTTCTAGGCAAATGCTCTACCAGTGAGCCACAACCCCAGCCCAGCCCTTCTAATTTTTTATTTTGAGATGAGCGTTTGCTAAGTTGCTGAGGCTGGCCTCAAACTTGTGATTCTCTTGCCAAAGCCTCCGAGTTCTGGAAATACAGGTTTGTGCCACCACTCCCACTGAATATCGACATCTTTATCACACTGCTGTTGTCTGAGGCAAGGTCTTGCTATGTTGCCCAGGCTGGTCTTGAACTTGGGAGCTGAAGCTGTCTTTCCACCTTCAACCTCCTGAGTAGCTAGAACAACAGGCATGTGCCACTGCACCCTGTCTACTATGTTGAATCTCCCCAATCCATAAGCACCAGTGTGTTTCTCCATTTACTTAGATCTACTTTATTTGTTCATTTTTTTTTGGGGGGGGGGGCGGGGAGTTGTTTTGTTTTTGATACTGGGGATTGAACCCAAAGGTGCTTAACCACTGAACCATATCCCCAGCCCTTTTAAATTTTTATTTAGAGGCAGGGTCTCTCTAGGTTGTTTATAGCCTTGCTAAGTTGCTGAGGCTGGCTTTGAACCTGTGATCCTCCTGCCTCAGCCTCCAGAGTTGCTGGGATTACAGGCGTACGCCACTGCACCCAGCTTATTTATTCACTTTTAATTTGGATTTTAAAATTTTGATAATGCTGCAAGAAAGTTCATATTCCAATGCAATTATCATGGAAGAGAACTTGACCTCAACTTGGGGGAAGGATCAGGGATAGCTGTTCAGAACATGTCACTTTAAAATTGAGATTTGAAGGATGAATAAGAATTAACTAGTTGTCAGACACGATGGCACACACCTATAATTCCAGAGGCTCGGGAGGCTGAGGCAGGAGGATGGAAAGTTCATAAGCCAGCCTTAGCAACTTAGTGAGGTCCTAGGCAATTAAGTGAGACCCTATCTAAAAAAAAAAAAAAAAAAAAAAGAGCTGGGGATGTATCTCAGTGATTAAGCACCCCTGGGTTCAATTAGCTAGGCAAAGTAGATGGGGAGAAATTTGCAAGCAGAAGGCATAGTGTTTTCAGAGGCCATGAGTAGACAGAAAGCATGAAGCTTTACAGGAAACAAATTAAAGTTCCTATAGTTAGAGATCTGAAAGCAAGGGAAGAGTGAGGTCAGCTGATCTGGAAAGGTCAACAGTTGCTTGTCTATTCAGGCCTTTAGAGCCTTGTCAAGGATCCTCAGCTTTACTTGAAAACTAGAAAATAGAAAGCCATTAGAGATATTTAAACTAGGGAATATGATTATACATACTTCATTCCAATTTAATGAGTTATTCTCTTTCACAAGTTCATATGTATATAATATATCATATGTATAAAATACATATATGTAATACAATATGATAAATATGTAATAAAATGAGTACACATTCAGGATAGAAAATCGTAAAGGATATTCAATGAAAAATTTAAAAATTCCCCTCCCTTTTCTTCCTCTGTTCCAGTCCTAGAAGTAATCAATGTGGTCACTATGTCTTATGCATCTTACCACTGTACAGCAGCGAAGCCAGCCTACAGAAATAAATGCTCAAGTGTGTAAGAGAATATAGTCAAGGATACAAACCTGTTTTAAGGGCCAGGGAGACAATGTGATTGTGGGACCTCTTGTATGAAAACTAAAATTAAAGAACATGATAGATGGGATTAATAAAAAGCTAGAAATATCTGAAGAACAAATTAATGAGTTAGTAAATCAGATTGAGGAATTCTTTCAGAAAACAATATGGAAGGATACTGACAAAAATACAAGTTCACAGATATGAAAGCTAGACGTAGATGTCTGAACATTCAGATAATAGGAATATCCAAGAGAGATAAATTAAAAGGAGAGAGGGAATACTAGAAATAAATTTCTCAGAACAAAATAAAAACAAATAACTTCAGATTGAAAAGACGCTTAGAGGCTCAAATAGAAGAGAATAAAGAAAAACCAAAACATATAAATTCTAAAGGAAATCTAAGAACAATATAGGTAAGAGAAAAATTCAAAAATGTTTGGAGAAACATTTGAAAAAATTGTAGAATGGCTACAATGGAATAAGGATCAATTCACATAAGTAAAGCAATACTTTTAAGTATTTTAAGTAATACTAGTGGCAAGAAAAAGCATAAAAATACTTTCAAGGTTTAGTTGAAGGAAATAATATGTAAACAAGAATTTTATATCTAGCCAAATTATCATTCAAATATGAAGACAAAATAAAGATCTGTCATATAGAGATGCACATGAAAATATTCTTGGAAAAGTATTCAGATACAAAGAGATATAAATCCAGGAGCTGTTGCAAAATATATGGGAACTATCTTACTTTACTCTTTGTTAAAATTTATTGTTGTCTTAAAGAGAGAGAGAGCGAGAGAGAGCAAGAGAGAGAGAGAGAGAGAGAGAGAGAGGGAGAGAGAGCGCTGGGCTGGTGGTGCAAACCTTTAATCCCAGCAAGACTAGGGAATGTAGCTTAGTGATAAATGCCCCTGGTTCAATCCCCAGTTAAAAACAAACAAACAAACAAACAAACAAAAACAGGTCAAGGATCAGAAACATGTATAAAGTAAAGAGTTGGACTCTGCTGGTTCCAGTGGCACATGCCTGTAATCCCAGCAATTTGGGAAGCTTAGGCAGGAGGATGGAAGTTCAAGGCTAGTCTCAGCAACTTAGTGAGGCCCTAAGCATCTTAGTAAGTCCCTGTCTCAAAATAAAAAGAAAATGTAAAAATGCATTCTACTGTAAAATAAATAAACAAATAAACAAACAAACAAACAAATAAATAAGAAAGAGCTGGACTTGTGGCCCATGCCTATAATCCCAATGATTCAGGAGGTTGAGGCAGAAGGATCAAAAGTTTGAGGCCAGCCCCAGTAACTTAGACCCTGTGTTAAAATTAAAAAGTAAAAAAGAGCTGGAGATGTAGCTCAGTGATAGAGTACTCTGAATTCAATGCCCATTTGTTATTAATTTTTAGTTGTAATGCTTTATGATTAAGAAACACAGTCTATAAGCTACTGATTTGTTGGAATGAATTGGTCTTCTTTGTGATCTAATATGTGGTGTATTACACACATACACACAGAAAGAGAAATAGAAAGAAAGAAAATCAATCAATAAATCAGTAGGGAAAAGTAAACATGCATATAGGTCTGAAGACCATCACCAAACCAAAAATATAAGGCTTTTAAAACTCTATGGAAATAAGGAAATGGGAGGGGAAAAAAAAAACAATATGAAACCCAGTAAATGGAAAAGAACACAAGAAGGGAGAATTAAGTCATAAAATAACAGGAAATATATAATTATAAATGGGTTAAACATTAAAAGAGATTCTCTGTATGGGGCTGGGGTTGTGACTCAGTGATAGAGAGCTTGCCTAGCATGTGTGAGGCACTGGGTTTGATTCTTAGCATCACATACAAATAAATAAAGGTAAAAAAATAAAGAAAGGCATTTATTTAAGAAGAGAGAGAGAGAGAGAGAGAGAGAGAGAGAGAGAGAGAGATTGATTCTCTAGTGGCACATGCAGATAATCCCAGCTACTTGAGAGGCTGAGGCTGGAGGATCATGAGCTGGAGCCCATCCTGGGCAATTTAGAGATACCATGCCAGGGCTGGGGATGTGGCTCAAGCAGTAGCGTGCTCACCTGGCATGCGTGCGGCCCGGGTTCGATCCTCAGTACCACATACCAACAAAGATGTTATGTCTGCCAATAACTAAAAAATAAATAATAAAAAAAATTCTCTAGAGATACCATGCCTCCAAAGACTTTCCAAAACAAAAGGATCTCTAATAAAGAACAAAATTCAGATGTTACCTTTAAGAAGCAAATATAAAAGTTGAAAATGATAGGGAAAGGTATAGGAATAGCTGGGGCAGTGTGCACACCTGCCCAGCCACTTGGGAGGCTGAGGCAGGAGGATTACAAGCTTGAGGCCAGCCTGGGCAACTTTTATTTTGTGTGTCTCAAAATAAAAGAAATAGAAAGGGTTTGGGATGCAGCTTAATGGTAGAGCATTCCTGGGTTGAATTCACAGTACCAGTAAAAGAAAAAGAAAGATATATAAGAGGAAAATATAACCTAAGGAAAGCTTAAGTAGCAATGTTAGTATCTGACCAAGTAAAATGTAAAGAAAAAAATTGTATGTGTGTGAGTATTAAGACACAAAGAAGGATATATATGTATACACACATACCTACATATTAATACATACTATATATATATATATATATATATATATATATATATATATATATATATATGTGTGTGTGTGTGTGTGTGGGGAAGGGAGGGAGGAACAAAGGACATTTTGTATTTATACTTACAAAAAGAACAATAGAAACATAGGATCTATCTGTCACAAACATGAATCTATTGCCACAGTATCAAAATATATCAAACAATTGCTAGTTGGTCAGGAAGAACTAAATATGACAACAAATACAGTTAGAGATATTTTAGCACACTATCCTTGTAAACTGATAGATTAAAAAATAAAATGAGTCCCAGCAACTTGGGAGGCTGAGGCAGAAGGATTGCAAGTTCGAGGCCAGCCTCGCAATTTAGGGAGACCCTGACTCAAAATAAAAAATAAAAGGGCTGGGGATGTAGTTCAGTGGTAAAGTGCTTGCTTAGCATTCAGAAGGCTGTGGGTTTAACCCCAGCACGTATGCATGTGTGTGTGTGTGCGCGCGTGCACACACACACACACACAAACACGCACAGAGTAAAAACATGAGAAATGTAAAATACCCAAAATATACAATAAGTTTAGATACACTTATTTCTTATACAACTGATATCATGCTTACTATGCACAGTTCTAACTTGCAAATATTAACTTTTTGAATCCATAATAACTCTAAAAGGCAGATACTATTATATTTCTCATTTATTAAAGAAGGTGAGGCATGGCAGTTCACTATAGCTTGCCTGAATTCACACTGCTGTTAACCTTAGACCAGGGTTTGAAACTCAGCAAGGTGATTTCAAAGACTGTGCTCAGAATCACTGTGCTAAACTTCAGTTCACAAACAGGAAACACTATTTTCTCATCTACTCAAAAGATGTAAAAAATACACCACATATTAGATCACAAAGAAGACCAATTCATTCCAACAAATCAGTAGCTTATAGACTGAGTTTCTTAATCATAATGCATTACAACTAAAAATTAATAACAAAAAGAAAACTTTAAAAATATAGTAATAAATAGCCACTACATACCTTTTAGACTAGCAAAAATCCAGAAAACTGACAATACCAATTGCTAACAAGGATGTTAAGCAACAGGAACATCTTGTTCATTGCTGGTGGGAATGTTAAATGGTATAACCATTTTGGAAGAGAGTTTGGCAGATTCTTAAAAAGCTAACTATAGTTTTACTTCATAATTCAGTGATTACACTTCTAGATATTTACCCAACTGATTAGAAAACTTATGTCCACACACACAAAAAGCACATAAATGTTCATAGCACTTTATTTTTTATTTGTGACCACTAAATACTGGAAGCAACAAAGATGTTTTCTTTTGTTTTTATAGTACTGGGAATCAAATTTGCACATGCTATGCAAGTGCTCTAACACAGAGCTACACTCAGGTCCCAGGTGAGTGCTACATCCATATAACAAAATACTATTCAGCAATATAAAAGAATAAGCTATCAAACCACACAAATACATGGATGATTTTAAATGCATATTGCTAAGTGAAAGAAATTAGTCTGAAAAGGCTACATAGTGTATGATTTCATTTATAGGACATCATGGAACAAGCAAAACTATAAAGATGATAAACAAAATTATTGGGTATGAGGGGAAGGTGCGGTGAGGGTTGAATGGTGAAACATAGGGGATTGGGGAAGACACTGAAGTTATTCTGCATGATAATGTGACAGATAATATATGACCCTATGCATCTGTCAAACCCATCAATCCTTCCAGCACAAAAGTGAACAGTTATGTATATACAATTTAAAAAACCATTCAAGAGAATGAGAGATCTTAGGATGTAATGCAGAATGTGGCAAAAGACTCTAGCTGTATTGCATATGTATGAAATGAAGTTATTGGAGAGTGGAGAATGGTGCTGACCTGAGTTACTCTGGAAATACATAGAGTCTGTAAGACTAAAGGTAGGGCTGGGGTTGTGGCTCAGCGGTAGAACGCTTGCCTAGCATGCACAAGGCCCTGGGTTCGATACACAACATAAAAATAAATAAATAAACAAAATAAAGGTATTGTGTCTAACCAAAAAATAAATATTTTTTTAAAAAAAGACTAAAGGTCAAAGAACTCTAGTGGACAAAGTGTTTCCCATGGGGAAATGGGTTAACATACATTCATGTATGCTGGATTTGAACAATTAAATAAAGGAATAGTGCATGGTGGGAGTCAGGTTTATTTCCTTCCTTCCTCCCTCCCTCCCTTCCTTCCTGCCTCTGTCCCCGGTCCCCTTTTTCTATGTTGGGGATTGAACCCAGGGTACCTTACCACTGAGCTACACACCTCCAGCCCTTCTTATCATCATCATTGTTGAATCATTATCATTTATTTAGACAGGGTCTTGCTAAATTGCCCTGGCTGGCCTCAAATTTGCACCTGCCTCAGCCTCCTGAGGCACTGGGATTACAAGTATATGCCACCATGACAAGTGAACCAGGTGTCTTAATGTTGGAATCGGGGGACTCCCATTATAGATGAGCAAGGAGAGAAGGTTAGAATGATCCATGAGTCATGGATTGGAGTTGGAACTCATGAGTAGCTTACTATAGAGACAGGTGGGAAATATTTATAGATACATGTTTATATACTTAAAATTATAATTAGACAGTGAGTCATCTCAAAATACCAATAAAATCAACAAGCTATTGTTACTTGTCAGAGAATTCATCACGGTAGCCTGATACAAGATTAATCTACAGGCCTGGGGCCTGCTTGCCTAGCACATGTGAGGCACTGAATTCAGTCCTCAGCACCACATAAAAAGAAAATAAAGGTATTATGTCTATCTACTATAATTTAAAAAAAAAAAAAAAAGATCAATCTAGGGGCTGGGGATGTGGCTCAAGCAGTAGTGCACTCGCTTGGCATGCCTGTGGCCCGGGTTCGATCCTCAGCACCACATACAAACAAAGATGTTGTGTCCGCCGAAAACTAAGAGAAAATACATATTAAAAAAAAATTCTCTCCCTCTCTCTCTTAAAAAAAAAAAAAGATCAATCTACAAAAACCAATAACATAGCACTTATAATCAACCAGAAAACGCAATAAAAGGGAGGTCATTCACAATATGACATAACCATAAAAAATCAGATAGTTTACTTAAGAATATATAAGAAAACACTAAAACCCAAAAGTTCATAGAAGTGATCCTAATGAAGTAGAAAGAAACTCTAGTGTCTTGGATGGAATGGTTTAATAACAAATGATGTTAGTTTTTCCCACTTAAATGTATACAGTGAAAGCAATCCTAATTCAAGTTCGTGAAGAATTTCTGAGAAATGTAAAAAACTTACTCCAGTATTTATATGGAGAAATAAATTTCAAAAGAGAACAAAGTCAATATGTTATAAGCAGAGTCAATCTTTCCCTATCAGATGTCAAGATATATTCCAAGGCTACAATAATCAAAACAGCATGGTAGCCAGGTGTGGTGGCACACTCCTGTAATCCCAGCTGCTAGGGAGGCTGAGGTAGGAGGGTGGAGAGTTCAAAGCCAGCCTCAGTTAGTGAGGTACTCAGAAACTTAGTGGAAATCCTATTTCAAATAAAAAATACAAAAAGGGCTGGCTTGCTCAGTGGTTAAGCACCCTGGGTTCAATCTTACTAACAAACAAACAAACAAAAAACACAGCATGGTACTGGTATAAGAGCAAAGAGACTAATACAGGACTGACACATGTATAGTATAATATAATATGTAATATAAATGAGAACATGTAATATGTAATAAATGTGGCACTACCATCACTGAGGAAATGATAGGTTGTTTAGTAGATAATGTAAGAAAAACTGGCTTATTATATGGAGCAAGATGAGAACCATGTCCCTATACAATGACATTTATAAAGGTAAATTACAGATGTATTAAAGACCTAAGTAAGAAAATATTACTACACAATTAATTTTTTAAAAAGTTGCAGGAGGCTGGGGATGTAGCCTAATGGTAGGGTGCTTGTCTAGATGTGTGGGTCCCTGGGCTGGATCCCCATCATGGAAAAAAAAAAAAAAAACAGAAAATCAGCTACCTAGGAGTGGGAAAGGATCAAAACATCAAAAGAACAGATTATTGTTGCAAAACCTTGATGATTTTGATTGCATAGGAATTAAGTATTTCTTGTCCACGGGATATTTATTAATTACAAAGGGCAAAATAATAATTTCTAGCATAGGACCCTGACAGACACCACCTTAACCAAATAATCAAAGTTAACATCACCAGTAATGGGACAAATTGACATCACATGCTTCCTGATAAGATGCACTGAGAAGGCACAGCATCACTTTTGTGTTGTTCCTGCCAAAAATGCACAGTCTGAATCTAATCATGGGGAAACACCAGCCTAATCCAAATGAACAAATGTCCAGTACTTTTCCAAAATGTCAAGGTTACGAAAGATAAGAAAAGACTGAAGAATTGTTCCAAACAAAGGAGGCTAAAGAGACACAACTTTATTTTTTATTTTTATTTTTTTTAGTTGTAAATGGACACAACACCTTTATTTTTATTTATTTATTTTTATGTGGTACTGAGGATCGAACCCAGTGCCTCACACATGCCAGGCAAGTGCTCTACCAATGAGCCACAACCTCAGCCCAAGACACAACTTTAAATGTGACGTGGAACCCTGGATTGGATCCTGTCCCCCTCCCTAATTATTCCCTTTTCTATTTTATAGAAATTAGTGGTACAATTGGTCAAATTTGAATAAACTCTATAGATTAGGTACTAGCAGTGTATCTGTGTATATATCTTGAGCTTGATAACTGCATTGTGGTTATTTAGGGTGAGTTCTTATTATTAGAAAATAACACATTGGAGTATTTAGAAATAAAGGAAGGTTTTGTCTACAACTTACTCTTAAATAGTTTAGGCAATACACACACACACACACAGAAGATAAAAACAAATGTGACTTTCTGGGAATCTGGCTGAGGGAAGAGCAGAATTCGTTGTCACAGTATTTCTCCAAGTCTAAAATTATTTCAAAATAAAATGTTACAAAAATTAAGGATTTCTGTTTAGTGAAGGACATTACGAACAAAGTTAACAGCTGGCACAATGAGAGATGAGATCACCATACATGTGAAGTTCCCACTTCATGTTTCAGATGATTATTGATGAAAGTTTGGAAAGGTACATACAAAACTGGCAACAATGGTTTCCTTAGGGAGGGGACTAGAATTGGGAGGGACAGGTGAATATTAGCTTTATTTGAATGCATTCTTCAGCTTGTTACAACACTCCTGTATTTTTTTTTATATTTTAAAAATTTAAACAATCTCAATACAAAAAAATTGAAGTACAGAAGAAAGCTTTTTTTTTTTTTGTACCGGGGATTAAACTCAACCACTGAGCCACATCCCCAGCCCTATTTTGTATTTCATTTAAAGACAGGGTCTCACTGAGTAGCTTAGTGCTTCACTGTTGCTGAGGCTGGCTTTGAACTCACAATCCTCCTACCTCAGTCTCTAAGCAGCTGGGATTACAGGTGTGTGCCACCGCACCCAGCACAAAGCATTTTTTTTTTAAGGGTTTTTTGTAGTTGTAAATGGACAGAATGCCTTTACTTGTTTCTTTTTCTGTGGTGCTGAGGATCGAACCCAGTGCCTCTGACTAGGCAAGTGCTCTGCCACTGAGCTACAGCCCCAACCAACAAAGCACTTTTTTATCCATGAACCATTTATTTATTTATTTATATTTATTTTTTAGTTGTAAGTGGACACAATACCTTTATTTTATTTTTACGTGGTGCTGAGGATCAAACCCAGTGCCTCACGCATGGTAGGTGAGCATTCTACCTCTGAGCCATAACCCCAGCCTGCCATGAACTATTTATAAGAAAGTAGCCAATTTGATGCTCCATTACTCCTTTTGTGGGGTGGAGGGAGATACTGGAGATTGAACCCAGGGACACTTAACCACTGAACCACATCCCCAGCCCTTTTTGTCTTTTATTTTGAGACAGAATCTCACTAAATTGCTTAGGGCCTTGCTAAATTGCTGAGGTTGACCTTGAAGTTTCCATCCTCCTGCCTTAACTCCTCAAGTCACTGGGATTATAGGCATGAGCCACCATGCCCAAAACTATCACTCTTGAATATCCCAGTACGTATTACCTACAAACAAGACATTCTCATGCATAACCACAGCAGAACCACCCAAATCAGGACATTAATAATGATTCATCTCTATGGTTTGATCCTCAAACCCTGCTCCAACTTGCCTAGTGTCTCAATAATGTCTTTTAAATATATGCAGTGTAGATTACACAGTGCCTTTTGTTATCTCTTTAGTCTCTTTTTCAGTCTGGAACATTTCTTAACTTTTGTGACCTTGATATTTTGAAAGGGTGCAGAGCATTTGTAGAATAATCCTTAACTGGAGCCTGTCTGATGCTTCCTCACGATTAGATTCCAGTTATGTATCTTTGACAGGAATATTGTGGAAGCGATGCTGTATTTTGATGGTATCCTATCAGGTGGCGCAAGACATTGATTTGTCCCTTTACTGATGTTGTTCATTCTGATTACTTGATTAAGATAGTGTCTGCCAAGCCTTTCTACTCTAAAGTAACTATAATTAATAAATGTTTGGGGGGCTGGGATTGTGGCTCAGCAGTAGAGTGCTCGCCTAGCACGTGGGAGGCCCTGGGTTTGATCCTCAGCACCAAATAAAAATAAATAAATAAAATAAAGATTAAATAAATAAATAAGTAAATGTTTGGGTGGAAATACTTTGAAAATATGTAAGTGTCTTATTTCTTAGCAAACTTTCAACATATTTATGTATTGATAAACATCAGTATGGACTCATGATTTTTTATTTTATTCAGGGACTGTCATCTATTCCAACCTTTCCCCATGCAGATGCTTAAATGATCCCTCATTTGTACACTGAGAGCACTACAAGCTGATTTTTGTATTCATTCTATGCGTCTCCATCATTCTTGCAGTATTTCTGTTTTATAGTATACAATTTCTAGTCTCATCTTGCAATTTCTCTCCCTCAGACCTAGAATCAATCCTTTTGGAGAATGGTGTGTGTTTATTTGTTTATTGGTACTGGGGATTGAACCCAGAGGGCCTTTCACCACTGAGCTACAGGCCTAGACCTTTTTATTTTTGGTTTTAATTTTGAGACAGGGTCTCACTAAGTTTGCTGAGGTTGGCTTTGAATTTGAGATCTTCCTGCCTCAGCCTCCCAAGTTGCTGGGATTATAGTCACCCCCATCTCCCCAACCCTTTTTATTTTGAGACAGTCACACTAAGCCGCTTAGGTTCTTGCTAAATGGCCGAGGCTGGCCTTGAACTTGCAATCCTTCTACCTCAGGCTTCCTAGTCACTGGGATTACAGTCATGTGCCACCATGCCTGGCTCTGTGTGTGTGTGTGTGTGTGTGTGTGTGTGTGTGTGTTTCTGGAGATTAAACCCAGGGCTTTATTTCCTGCTAGACAAATGCCATACCCCTAGTTCATGAGAATAGTATTTAGAAACACAGGTTTGGGCACTGGGTCTGTTCATTATGATTGGCAGGAGACTGGGTGCCACTTCTCTCTTTTTTTTTTAAAGAGAGAGAATTTTATTTTATTTTATTTTTTAGTTTTCGGCAGACACAACATCTTTGTTTGTATGTGGTGCTGAGGATCCAACCTGGGGCGCACAAATGCCAGGCGAGCGTGCTACTGCTTGAGCCACATCCCCAGCCCGTGGTTACCACTTCTCTACAGTTCTCTCAATGTACAGAGCTGGGAGACAGCTATATACTTACTTAAATCCCCCCACCCCACCCTACCACACATGATGGAACCAGAGTCACGCTATTGAACCCAGGGCCTCCTTCATGTATCACCACACCTAAATTTTTAAAAATCTAAGAGTGCCTGCCCAGCATGCATGAGACAGCCCTGGGTTTAATCCACAGCACAGGTAAACAAAACAAAACAAAAACAACAAAAAAATCTCAACAGAAAGCCTTACCTGAAATTGGATAGTAGCAGTAGGAATACACAATTAATACTTTCACCAGCAACCAGAGAAGTCAAGACAGAGAGACAGACAGTGATGGTGGCAGAGGAGGGAGTGTGGGGGGAGAAAGAGGAGGCCAACACCAGCAGTGGTTGAGGTCTTTCTTCGAAAGGAGCTGCACCAGCTGTACTGACAGAAGGAACCACACACATCACCAAACTAATTGTGCAAAAGACTCCTGCGAACTTGCTGAGATACAAACCTTAAGGCTAGAGAAGGGTACCTATGGAGATTTAAGAATAACCCTGCCAGGTACCGTGGCTTACAACTCATGTGTAGAGGAAGCTCCATTCAAGGCAGAACGTGACTAGTTTTCCAAGGGAGGTGGAGGCAAAGTGCCATGGGAGCCTAGAGAAGGCGGGGATTATTTCAGAAGGAAAGAGGTTCCATTAAAAAAAAATGGAGGATGGGGACTAGGCATGGAGGTGCACTCCTGAAATCTCACCGACTCAGGAGGGTGAGGCAGGAGGATCACAAGTTCAAGGTCACCTGAGCAACTTAGCAAGACCCTATCTCAAAATAAAAAAAGGTCTGGAATGTAGTTCAGTGGCAGAGCACCCCCAAGTACCAAAAAGGGGAGAGGGTGACTCCATTGCTGCTCCCCTATTGCTTTATCAGGAATTGCCCTAATGTCAGCTTACTTTCCTGATACTGTTTGCCTTGAAAGCTCACCTGTCCTTTGAGTAATTTTGCTTTTTCTATGGTACTTAATGCATTTTGCTGCATAAAACTTATTGATATTTTCATGTGCATGAGAATGTTGAGTGCAGATAATTTAGAGGCTTTAAAAATCATATTTATTTTAAATAGATAGGGTCTCAATATGTCACCCAGGCTGGCCCTGGACTCCTGGGATCAAATGATCTTCCTACTTCAGCCTCCTGGGTAGCTGGGACTACAGGTGCCACCACCATGCCCAGCTACAGAGGATTTTTTATGGAGTGGTTGCAGCCTTGATACCTCCCCTCGGATTCTGTAAGACTTTCTTTTTTCTTTTTCTTCTCCTGAAAGTCTTTCACAAAAGATATTCCAGTAAAAATCAATACAAATTTAGGTTCTGATAATAAGAAAGCAAGCACCCTTTATTTTGCACCTACTGTATGCAAAGCTCCTCACTAGTGCTTTACATACATTGCGCCACTTAATCCTTAGAGCTCCTTGGTGTAAATGAATTCCCGGATTACTCATTGAAAACTCAGTGATTAAGCAAGCCTTGGGGGGGTGTGTGGAATTGAATTTGGTTCTAGATTTCCAGAATACATGCTCTGTCTCATCACCATCCTTCTTTGTGTGGGTGGTCCCTTACTAGTTCTTCCTTTTATAAGTGTTACTGTTTAATATTCCTCAAAGAGAGGGTGGTCATGCATAATGAGAAAGTTTTTTTCTTTCATATTAGTGTGTATGAATTAAACATAATAATGGGTTTCATGGTGGCATTTCATACATTCATATAACATACTTTGTTACTTTCCACCCTCCCAAATGCCTTTTTAATACTGTAATTTTCAGCACTATGGTGCTGGATGGAGGAATAATTTTCACTCTTTTCCTCCCATTCATTTAGCAGTCAGTCTTTTTAAAAAATACTTTTTAGTTGTACCCAATACCTTTATTTTATTTTATTTTATTTTATTTTTTTTTTTTATTGTTGGCTGTTCAAAACATTACATAGTTCTTGATATATCATATTTCACAATTTGATTCAAGTGGGTTATGAGCTCCCATTTTTACCCCATATACAGATTGCAGAATCACATCAGTTACACATCCATTGATTTACATATTGCCATACTAGTGTCTGTTGTATTCTGCTGTCTTTCCTATCCTCTACTATCCCCCCTCCCCTCCCCTCCCCTCCCCTCCCCTCCCCTCCCCTCCCCTCCCCTCCCCTCTTCTCTCTCTGCCCCCTTTACTGACATTCGTTTGTCCCCCTTGTATTATTTTTCCCCTTCCCCTCACTTCCTCTTGTATGTACTTTTGTATACCTCTGAGGGTCTCCTTCCATTTCCATGCATTTTCCCTTCTCTCTCCCTTTCCCTCCCACCTCTCATCCCTGTTTAATGTTAATCTTCTTCTCATGCTCTTCGACCCTACTCTGTTCTTAGCTACTCTCCTTATATCAAAGAAGACATTTGACATTTGTTTTTTAGGGATTGGCTAGCTTCACTTAGCATAATCTGCTCTAATGCCATCCATTTCCCTGTAAATTCTATGATTTTGTCATTTTTTAATGCAGAGTAATACTCCATTGTGTATAAATGCCACATTTTTTTTATCCATTCATCCATTGAAGGGCATCTAGGTTGGTTCCACAGTCTAGCTATTGTGAATTGTGCTGCTATGAACATCGATGTAGCAGTGTCCCTGTAGTATGCTCTTTTTAGGTCTTTAGGGAATAGACCGAGAAGGGGAATAGCTGGGTCAAATGGTGGCTCCATTCCCAGCTTTCCAAGAAATCTCCATACTGCTTTCCAAATTGGCTGCACCAATTTGCAGTCCCACCAGCAATGTACAAGTGTACCCTTTTCCCCACATCCTCGCCAGCACTTGTTGTTGTTTGACTTCATAATGGCTGCCAATCTAACTGGAGTGAGATGGTATCTTAGGGTGGTTTTGATTTGCATTTCTCTGACTGCTAGAGATGGTGAGCATTTTTTCATGTACTTGTTGATTGACTGTATGTCCTCCTCTGAGAAGTGTCTGTTCAGGTCCTTGGCCCATTTGTTGATTGGGTTGTTTGTTCTCTTATTGTCTAATTTTTTGAGCTCTTTGTATACTCTGGATATTAGGGCTCTATCTGAAGTGTGAGGAGTAAAGATTTGTTCCCAGGTTGTAGGCTCTCTATTTACCTCTCTTATTGTATCTTTTGCTGAGAAAAAACTTTTTAGTTTGAGTAAGTCCCATTTGTTGATTCTAGTTATTAACTTTTGTGCTATGGGTGTCCTATTGAGGAATTTGGAGCCCGACCCCACCGACTGTAGATCGTAGCCAACTTTTTCTTCTATCAGACGGCGCGTCTCTGATTTGATATCAAGCTCCTTGATCCATTTTGAATTAACTTTTGTGCATGGCGAGAGAAAGGGATTCAGTTTCATTTTGTTGCATATGGATTTCCAGTTTTCCCAGCACCATTTGTTGAAGATGCTATCCTTCCTCCATTGCATGCTTTTAGACCCTTTATCAAATATAAGATAGTTGTAGTTTTGTGGATTGGTTTCTGTGTCCTCTATTCTGTACCATTGGTCCACCCGCCTGTTTTGGTACCAGTACCATGCTGTTTTTGTTACTATTGCTCTGTAATATAGTTTGAAGTCTGGTATCGCTATACCGCCTGATTCACACTTCCTGCTTAGCATTGTTTTTGCTATTCTGGGTCTTTTATTTTTCCATATGAATTTCATGATTGCTTTCTCTATTTCTACAAGAAATGCCGTTGGGATTTTGATTGGCATTGCATTAAACCTATAGAGAACTTTTGGTAATATCGCCATTTTGATGATGTTAGTTCTGCCTATCCATGAACAGGGTATATTTTTCCATCTTCTAAGATCTTCTTCTATTTCTCTCTTTAGGGTTCTGTAGTTTTCATTGTATAAGTCTTTCACCTCTTTTGTTAGGTTGATTCCTAAGTATTTTATTTTTTTTGAAGATATTGTGAATGGAGTGGTTGTCCTCATTTCCATTTCAGAGGATTTGTCGCTGATATACAGGAATGCCTTTGATTTATGCGTGTTGATTTTATATCCTGCCACTTTGCTGAATTCATTTATTAGCTCTAATAGTTTCTTTGTAGACCCTTTTGGGTCTGCTAGGTATAGAATCATGTCATCTGCAAATAGTGATAATTTAAGTTCTTCTTTTCCTATTTTGATGCCTTTAATTTCTTTCGTCTGTCTAATTGCTCTGGCCAGTGTTTCGAGAACTATGTTGAACAGAAGTGGTGAGAGAGGGCATCCCTGTCTTGTTCCAGATTTTAGAGGGAATGCCTTCAATTTTTCTCCATTCAGAATGATGCTAGCCTGAGGCTTAGCATAGATTGCTTTTACAATATTGAGGTATGTTCCTGTTATCCCTAGTTTTTCTAGAGTTTTGAACATAAAGGGATGCTGTACTTTGTCGAATGCTTTTTCCGCATCTATCGAGATGATCATATGGTTCTTATTTTTAAGTCTATTGATGTGGTGAATAACATTTATTGATTTCCTTATATTGAACCAGCCTTGCATCCCAGGGATGAATCCTACTTGATCATGGTGCACAATTTTTTTGATGTGCCTTTGTATCCGAGTGGCCAGAATTTTATTGAGGATTTTTGCATCTAGGTTCATTAGAGATATTGGTCTGTAGTTTTCTTTCTTTGAAGTGTCTTTGTCTGGTTTAGGTATCAGGGTGATGTTGGCCTCGTAGAATGAATTTGGAAGTTCTCCCTCTTTTTCTATTTCCCGAAGTAGCTTGAAAAGTATTGGTATTAGTTCCTCTTTAAAGGTTTTGTAAAACTCTGCTGTATACCCATCCGGTCCTGGGCTTTTCTTAGTTGGTAGTCTTTTGATGGTTTCTTCTATTTCCTCAATTGATATTGGTCTGTTTAGGTTGTCTATATCCTCCTGACTCAATCTGGGCAGATCATATGACTTAAGAAATTTATCTATGCCTTCACTATCTTCTAATTTATTGGAGTATAAGGATTCAAAATAATTTTTGATTATCTTCTGTATTTCTGAAGTGTCTGTTGTGATATTGCCTCTTTCATCCCGTATGTTAGTGATTTGAGTTCTCTCTCTTCTTCTCTTCGCTAGCATGGCTAAGGGTCTGTCGATTTTGTTTATTTTTTCAAAGAACCAACTTTTAGTTTTGTCAATTTTTTCAATTGTTTCTTTTGTTTCGATTTCATTGATTTCAGCTCTGATTTTAATTATTTCTTGCCTTCTACTTCTTTTGCTGTTGTTTTGCTCTTCTTTTTCTAGGATTTTGAGATGAAGTATGAGATCATTTATTTGTTGGTTTTTTCTTTTTTTAAGGAATGAACTCCAAGCAATGAATTTTCCTCTTAGAACTGCTTTCAATGTGTCCCATAGATTCCGATATGTTGTGTCTGTGTTTTCATTAATCTCTAAGAATTTTTTAATTTCCTCCTTGATGTCTTCTATAACCCATTGATCATTCAGTAACCTATTGTTCATTCTCCAAGTGATGTATTCTTTTTCCTTCCTTCTTTTATCGTTGATTTTCAGTTCCATTCCATTATGATCAGATAGGATGCATGGTATTATCTCTACTCCTTTATATTGTCTAAGAGTTTCCCTGTGACATAATATATGATCTATTTTTGAGAAGGATCCATGTGCTGCTGAGAAAAAAGTGTAACTGCTTGATGTTGGGTGGTATATTCTATATATGTCAATTAAGTCTAGGTTATTAATTGTGTTATTGAGTTCTATAGTTTCCTTATTCAACTTTTGTTTGGAAGATCTGTCCAGTGGCGAGAGAGGTGTGTTGAAGTCTCCCATGATTATTGTATGGTGGTCTATTAGACTCTTGAACTTGAGAAGAGTTTGTTTGATGAACATAGCTGCACCATTGTTTGGGGCATATATATTTATGATTGTTATGTCTTGTTGGTGTATGGTTCCCTTGAGCAGTATGTAGTGTCCCTCTTTATCCCTTTTGATTAACTTTGGCTTAAAATCTATTTTATTTGATATGAGTATGGATACTCCTGCTTGTTTCCGAAGTCCATATGAGTGATATGATTTTTCCCAACCTTTCACCTTCAGCCTATGTATGTCTTTTCCTATCAAATGCGTCTCCTGTAGGCAGCATATTGTTGGGTCTTGTTTTGTGATCCATTCTACTAGCCTGTGTCTCTTGATTGGTGAGTTTAAGCCATTAACATTTAGGGTTATTATTGAGATATGGGTTGTTCTTCCAGCCATATTTGTTTATTTATGTTACTAAACATGGTTTGTTTTCCACTTTGATTATTTTCCCCCCTTTAGTGTCCTACCTCCCACTGTTGGTTTTCATTGTTATTTTCCATTTCCTCTTCCTGTAATGTTTTGCCAAGGATGTTTTGAAGAGATGGTTTTCTAGCTGCAAATTCTTTTAACTTTTGTTTATCGTGGAAGGTTTTAATTTCATCTTCCATCCTGAAGCTTAATTTCGCTGGAAACACAATTCTTGGTTGGAACCCATTTTCTTTCAGTGTTTGAAATATGTTATTCCAGGATCTTCTAGCTTTCAGAGTCTGTGTTGAAAGATCAGCTGTTATCCTGATTGGCTTACCCCTAAATGTGATCTGCTTCCTTTCTCTTGTAGCTTTTAAAATTCTCTCCTTGTTCTGTATGTTGGGCATCTTCATTATAATGTGTCTAGGTGTGGGTCTCTTATGATTTTGCACATTCGGCGTCCTGTAGGCTTCTAGGATTTGGGGTTCTGTCTCATTCTTCAAGTCTGGGAAGTTTTCTTGAATTATTTCATTGAATAGATTGCTCATTCCTTTGGTTTGAAACTCTGTTCCTTCCTGTATCCCAATGACTCTTAAATTTGGTCTCTTGATGTTATCCCATATTTCTTGGATGTTCTGCTCATGGTTTCTTAACAGTCTTGCTGAGCTGTCTATGTTTTTTTCAAGTTGAAATACTTTATCTTCATTGTCTGATGTTCTGTCTTCTAAGTGTTCTACTCTGCTGGTAGTATTCTCAATTGAGTTTTTAAGTTGGCTTATTGCTTCCTGCATTTCTAGGATTTCTGTTTGTTTGTTTTTTATAACCTCTATTTCCCTGTATAGTTGATCTTTTGCTTCTTGGATTTGTTTATGTAATTCATTGTTGAAGTGATCTTTCATTGTCTGATTTTGCTGTCTGATGTCTTCCTTGAGACTCCAGATCATCTGAAGCATGTATATCCTGAATTCTTTATCTGACATTCCATCAGCTGCAGCTATTACCTCTTCTAAAGTTGAGTTGACCTGCAATGCTTGTGGTCCTTTCTTTCCTTGTCTCTTCATACTGTTCGCGTTCCTTTCTTCTTGGTGGAACTGTTGTGCTATTGAATTTTCCCCCTATATATTTATATTGGTCTTGTATAGTTGCAAAGTCTCCCTCGCAGGCACGGGCGGCGGCTCTGCCCCTCCGCCAATTGGGGCAATGTGCCTACCACGCCGGCAGGCCGCTGGGCCTGCTCTGCCAGTCGGTAGCAGGTCCGCCGTCCTTGCAGGCGCGGGCGGCGGCTCTGTCCCTCTGCGGGCCGCTAGGCTTGTTCTGTCGGTGGTCGCCGTTCTGCCTACTTTGCAGGCGCAGGCAGCGGCACTGCCCCTCTGCAGGCCTCTGGGGCTGTACTGCCAGTGGGTCGCAGGTCCGCCTACTTTGCAGGCGTGGGGGGGGGCGGCTCTACCCTTCCTCAGGCCACTGGGCCTGTTCTGTCTCTCGGTTGCAGGTCTGACCTGTTCTGATGGTGGTCTCAGTTCCGATTACCTTGCAGGCGCGGGGGGGAGGGGGCGGCTCTGCCTCTCAGCAGGCCGCTGCTCCTCTTCTGCCGGTGGGTCGCAGGCCCGCCTACCTTGCAGGAGTGATTGGAAGCTCTGTCCCGCCGCGGGCCACTGGGCCTTTTCTGTCGGTGGTCACCCTTCCCCTACCTGGCAGGCGAGGGGGGTGGGGGGCGGCTCTGCCCCTCAGCAGGCCGCTGGGCCTGCTCTGTCTTTGGTCCCAGTTCCCTCTACTATGCCGGCGCAGGGGGAGGGGGCGGCTCAGCCTCTCAGCAGGCGGCTGCTCCTCTTCTGCCGGTGGGTCGCAGGCCCGCCTACCTTGCAGGAGTGATTGGAAGCTCTGTCCCGCCGCGGGCCACTGGGCCTTTTCTGTCTGTGGTCACCCTTCCCCTACCTGGCAGGCGAGGGGGGTGGGGGGCGGCTCTGCCCCTCAGCAGGCCGCTGGGCCCGCTCTGTGTTTGGTCCCAGTTCCCTCTACTATGCCGGCGCAGGGGGAGGGGGCGGCTCAGCCTCTCAGCAGGCGGCTGCTCCTCTTCTGCCAGTGGGTCGCAGGCCCGCCTACCTTGCAGGAGTGATTGGAAGCTCTGTCCCGCCGCGGGCCACTGGGCCTTTTCTGTCGGTGGTCACCCTTCCCCTACCTGGCAGGCGAGGGGGGTGGGGGGCGGCTCTGCCCCTCAGCAGGCCGCTGGGCCTGCTCTGTGATTGGTCCCAGTTCCGTCTACTATGCCAGCGCAGGGGGAGGGGGCGGCTCAGCCTCTCAGCAGGCGGCTGCTCCTCTTCTGCCAGTGGGTCGCAGGCCCGCCTACCTTGCAGGAGTGATTGGAAGCTCTGTCCCGCCCTGGGCCACTGGGCCTTTTCTGTCGGTGGTCACCCTTCCCCTACCTGGCAGGCGAGGGGGGTGGGGGGCGGCTCTGCCCCTCAGCAGGCTGCTGGGCCTGCTCTGTGTTTGGTCCCAGTTCTCTCTACTATGCCGGCGCAGGGGGAGGGGGCGGCTCAGCCTCTCAGCAGGCGACTGCTCCTCTTCTGCCGGTGGGTCGCAGGCCCGCCTACCTTGCAGGAGTGATTGGAAGCTCTGTCCCGCCCTGGGCCACTGGGCCTTTTCTGTCGGTGGTCACCCTTCCCCTACCTGGCAGGCGAGGGGGGTGGGGGGCGGCTCTGCCCCTCAGCAGGCCGCTGGGCCTGCTCTGTCTTTGGTCCCAGTTCCCTCTACTATCCCTTTATTTTATTTTTATGTGGTGCTGAGGATCGAACCCAGAGCCTCGCACATGCTAGGTGGGCGCTCTACAGCTGAGCCACAACCCCAGCCCTCATTTATCAGTTTGTTTTTTTTTTAAGTTCACCATGACCAAGTGAAATTTATTAAAGGAATGTAGTAATGTCAGTTTGTGATTAGGAAACTCAATATAAAACATTATACTAGCAGGTACTTATTGTACAGACCATATACGGCAGGTACACACTAAGCAGTGCGAAGGCAGTCATATAATAAGTCACATGGTTCCTGCTCTCAGGATGCAAGGTCTATTGTGGGGCACAAGTCAGAAAAAAAGCTGACTCCAGAACAACATGCCAGGAGCTATGATAAGGAATGTGCCCATCGTACCAGGAGCACAGAAGGATGTCATCCTCAGTTGGGGGATATGGGGAAAATTTTCTGAGTTTTTCTAGCATATGTGGAGCTGGCAGGGCAGAGAAGCATTGAGGAGCACTGAAAGTGCAAGAGCTTCAGTCAGCCGGGCTAGAAGAGCAGGATTGGGGTGTTAGGGTCTATAAACAAGTCAAGATGGCGCCTGGCATTTTGCCAGAGGGAGTGGTTTGTGAAGTAACGCCAGCAAGCCATTAAGTGTGGAGATTCCTTATTGGTTGACTGCTGTATCTAGTTTATGTTAATTAAGATAAGCTGTGTGTAATGTATATATACCCCTCCTGTCCTACAATAAACGGCTCCCACTCCTGCTGAATCGATGTACACTAGTTGCTCATCACCCGCCCTGGTTATTTTGCTGCAGCCGGACTGAGACATTGGGGTGCGTGGTAGTGACTGGGCTGTACCTGGCACTCCACTGTGCTCCTGTACATTTGCCCCTCAGCTTGTTTCTGTCTCTCCCTCTGGTGATGGCACAGACCCCTGTGGACAATAACAGTGTCTGAGCAAATGCTGTTCTCAGGCCCAGGCACAGGGGTTGGCACATGTGGCACAAGGAAGGAACAGCAAATAGGATGTCGGGGGCTATGGCCGGGCGTGCGGAAATTATTCAGTGAAACACTCATTTGAGAGGGCATCTCTCCATGCTTCCTCTCTAGACAGCACTATATCATAATATCAAACAAATAAGGCAGAGGACAGAGGAGTGTCATATTCATTTTATAGAGTAGAAGGTAAAGTCTCAAGCATGGAAATGTTAGATCAGATGGAATGCTCTTTCTTAGTCGCCCAAACATCCTGGACCAACCCTTCCCATTTCAGATCATGAGCATACCAGTAAGGTGTAGAGTCCTAGCATGCCTCTGCTCAGATAGTTCCGGAGGAAGCAGCCAGCATTCAGAGAAGCGGCCTGTGTCAAGTAGAAGCACCCAGTCTTAAATCTCCGGGCGCAATGACACACCCGTCTGGGAGCTGAGGAGGCAGGAAGATATGCCTCGAGATACCACTGAAGAGCATCCAAACTATATGAAAGAGCTTTTTCCCCCTTGGGGTTTGTAATAGAATAAGGTGGGTTAACAAATATGATTAGGCAGGGTTGATCAGAAACTTTGTGGATTAGGACCATAAGAAATCATGGGGAAAAATAACCATTTAACAAATTGGGTTTATTTAATAAAATCTTTTGAAAAGTGTTGGTATTCTCCAGGCAGGCAGCTCAGATGTGGTCTCCAGGGGCCCAGTGTCTGCCGAAGTCACCAGGCAGAGAACAGATGCTCATCCCCTTAGGTTTGCAACGTGTGTCCACATAGTCAAAGTGTCTCACTGTGCTGAAGTGAGTGAGCTTGGGCTTTGGGCTCCATGTGACTCAGTTCTAGCCCCAGTTCAGAATCTCACTAGATAGGTGAACCTAGGCCAGTATTTAACTTGACTGGGTCTCCATTTTCTCATTTATAAACTTGTGATAACACATATCTCATTGATTTTTTGTAAAAACTGAATAATTCACTGGGCGTGGTGGTGCACACCTGTAATTCCAGTGGCTTGGGAGACGGAGGAAGGAGGATCTTGAGTTCAAAGCCAGCCTCAGCAATTTAGCAAGGCCCTACACAACTCAGTGAGACCCCTGTCTCTAAATAATAATACAAAAAAGGGCCATGGGTGTGGCTCAGTGGTTAAGCTTTCCTGGGTTCAATTCCTGGTACAAAACAAACAAACATTATTGAGTAGTTCATATAAAATGCTAAGAACCATGACAGGTATATAGTACTCAGCAAATTATTAGTGGATCATGCTAAGGGGCTCTGTCTCACACAGGTGAAACTTAGAAGAGACTGATCTATAAACCAGATGTGTTAATTAATTTATCATTAGAAATGCAGCTGCGAGGGGGCTGGGGTTGTGGCTCAGTGGTAGAGTGTTTGCCTAGCACATGTGAGGCCCTGGATCTGATCCTCAGCACCACATAAAAATAAATAAAATAAAGGTATTGTGTTCAACTACAACTAAAAATATTTTTTTTAAATGCAGCTGTCAGGTGGCCTGAAAAATCCATCTTTGCTGGTCAGCACATCCTCTTTTGGTGAGAAAACTGACACAAGGAGGCCCATCACAAGTGGAAGAAGGAAGATGAAAGTCGAATGGAGTATGGGAGTCGATGGAGCTCAGGAGACTATGGTGCCAAGCTCTGAAAGCTTAAGGCATCCAGTGCTTTGAAGGGCAAGACATTCAACAGGGACAAATCTCCAGATAGAGCCTGCATCTTCCCAGAGCTGGGAACCCAGTGAGCGATGCTTGCTCTCGCGCCCCCCATCTCCACTGCAGGGTTCAGCAATCTTGCTTCCAATCATAGTTCATGGATTCTTCCAAACACTGTGTTCTACCATGACTGTGGGTGGTCTTAAACATTTCCTCAGTCCTCTGACTCTCTCTCTCTCTCTCTCTCTCACACACACCCACACACAATCACCACCACCAAACCAAAATTCACAATCTTTTGAATCACTTCTACATCTCAGCCATTTTTTGCTGATTCATACTAGTTTCACTCTAACATAAATCTACTTCCAAGTTCTGGATATGCCACGCCTACGTTCTGACTGCAAGACTCACAGGTAGGGAGAGTAAGAGATCTTGGGTGAGGAAAAGGTTCAGAAGGACTATGCCCAAGGGTCCCTAGCTGTCAAGAGAAACTTGGACTCCTACACTGATGACAGTCACCAACATGAAACAAAGTCCTGAGTGATGGAATACATTGGAGTGTAGGACATCCAGAAAGAATCAGAGAAGTGTGTGAGTGTGTGTGTAGAACAATCAGAAGAGAATGTCTTTGCAGTGAAAAAGAATTTAAGGGGTCCCTTCTGGGCTCAGTGACACACAGGAGGAGGTGTGGATGCCTGTTCATTTTGAATGAGACAGTATGACTAAATATAGAGATTCTCAATTACATATTATAAATATTATCTCACTAAAAATCAATACAGCAGTGAGGATCACAGTAATACTAACACTCATCATAATAGCTAACACTTGTTGAACACTAGAAACCATAATGAGAATTTAGTTTATTTATTTATTTATTTATTTTGTGGTGATGGGGATTGAACCAAGGGCCTTAGTGCATGCAAGGCAAGCACTCTACCAACTGAGCTATATCCCCAGTCCATAGAATTTGGTTTATATTATCTTGCAGTCATCACAACTCTCCAATGTAAGAAATAATTTTTTCCCTAGTACTGGGGCTTGAACCCAGAGGTACTATCCACCAAGCGACATTCCCAACCCTTTATTATTATTTTTAATTTATTTTTTAGGTGTAGATGGACACAACACAATGCCTTTATTTTTATGTGGTGCTGAGGATCGAACCCGGGTCCTGCCCGTGCTAGGTGAGCACTCTACTGCTGAGCCACGATCCCAGCCCCCCTTTTTTTATTTTTTATTCTGAGACAGGGTTTCACTAAGTTTCTGAGGCTAGCTTTGAACTTGCAATCCTCCTGCCTCAGCCTCCCAAGTTGCTAAGATTACAGGTGTGCACCACCATGCCTGGCTCCTTTTTAGTTTTTGAGACAGGGTCTCACTAAGTTTCCCAAGCTGGTCTCAAACTTGCAATCCTCCTGTTTCAGCCTCATAAAAGCCATAGTGTGAGTTGACAAATACTTATTCTAATTTAGGGCTTCAAAGGTCTCTTAATGTACAGTGGAAATCACTTCCAAATTACCCACTGATTCAGCATAAAGAAAACAGAAGCCTAGACTTATCAACAGGGCACCATCTATACATACTAGAATGAGCATAAATTGCAGGATTTTTGCCTCACCCCATGCAACTCAGGAGGTGCTAGTAGGCTTTCTGGTGCCAGGCTCAGCAAATATGAAGGGCTGTGGGGTGGCCTTCCTGAGGTCATCTTAAGGATGGTTTGGAGTGTTTATGGGCATAAATGTGAGTTTGTTTATCACTAGGAGGCCCTAAGTTGCTGCTCTGCCACTCCATGACACCTCTTAGATCCTTGGGATTTCACAGCTTTCATAAATTCTTATTCACTTTATATAGGACTTTGTCTCATTCAAACCTTCCAAATAACCAAAGAAGTTGAGTGTGGCGCCCTGTAATCCTAGCAACTGTGGGACTGAGGCAGGAGGATCCCAAATTCAAGGCCACCATCTACAACTTGATCAGATAGTCTTGAAGTGAAAAAGGACTGAGGATGTAGCTCAGGGGTAAAGTGTCTCTGGGTTTTATTCCTAGTACTGCAAAAACAAACTACTACCCAAAGCAGCAGGCAAGATATCCTAGTGAGGCTCACTTTATGAATATGGATGATTTATTCAGGAGATGTTGACTTACTCAAGACCATCAGTGGTAGAGCTGAGCCAATCCCATGTCATGACTTTTCCACTACACCACAAACTCTGGATCATTTTTTCTCTAAGCACCTCCTATGTGTAAGCCATTCTGCCAAGGAATCCCCCTCACTAACTTGCTCTCCCGAGGAAAGCTTGACCAAGCCCCCTACCCAGATAATTAATGACGAGGCTTAAGAGGTGACATTAATAAGCGAAATTCAGCACATCATGTCACACCAAGAGCAACATCGTAGCCCAGTGTGGAAGTTAAGAGCTGTGCTCTTGAATCTCAGTCCTGCCACCATGTCAACTCCTTCATTTATAAAATGGGATTAGTAATTGTGCCAGTTCATAAGGTTGTAAGGATTGAGTTAATACAGGGAAAGCACTTCAATCGTGCCTACTGCCCAAGAGCCTTGAAACATTTCACTGTTATTATCTGAAAGTTCCTTAGCATGTCCTCAAAAGAAAACAAGGGGAAGGTTAAAAAAAATTTTTTTTGAAAGATCCCTTTAGTCAGGCATAGTAGCACATGCCTGTCATCCCAGCAGCTGGGAGATTGAGGCAGGAGGATCAAAAGTTCAAAGCCAGACCGGGCTCAGTGGCACACACCTGTAATCCCAGTGGCTTAGGAGGCTGAGGCAGGAGGATCATGAGTTCAAAGCCAGCCTCAGCAATGGTGAGGTGCTAAGCAACACAGCGAGACACTGTCTCTAAATAAAATACAAAATAGGGCTGGGGATATGGCTCAGTGGTTAAGTGCCCTGGAGTTCAACCCCTGTTACCCCACCCCCCAAAAAGTTCAAAGCCAGCCTCAGCAAGATAGCAAGGCCCTAAAAAACTTAGCAAGACCCTGCCTCAAAATTATAAACTAAAAAGGGTATAGCTCAATGCTAAAATGCTCCTGGGGTTCAGACCCCAGTACCAAAAAAACAAAAAAAACCTTTTTGACTTAGTGTTCCAATGCTTCCATCTCATTTCATTGTAAAGATTTTGGCTAGAGAAACTACCCTCTATAGTTTGGGTAAAGTTAAAAAAGTTTACCCAAACATGCTGCATCTCATCTCACCTCCTTTGTCGTGACCCCCACCACCATTAACACTGAATTCTGGTAATGGGTGCCTTGTCTGTACTTTCTCCTTCAGTGTCATCATCTACCTCAAATTTTCCTCAAGTATTAATTTGTCAAATAAAATATTTTTACTAAGCACCTATTATGCTCTAGGCACTGTAGTAGATGCTATGATGAGCTGCCAAGACCCCTTCTCGGGAATGAAATACTGTTGCCCTCACTGCTGAAAGTACTAACAGCAGAAAGTCTTCAGCCGTCAGTCCCTTGCAGGTATTGCCTCAGCTGAGGAAAACCTCTCCCAAGGTCATGCCTCCTGGTAGCAGCCAACATCCAAAGGCTGACAGCCTTAGCTGAAGGGAGATTTGGCCCACTGCCCCAACTCAGGACAACTCTGCAGGGCTATCCCAGTTCCAGAATGTGGGGCTGACCCAGGTTCTCCTTGGGCCTGGATTGCTGCTCAAGTTCTCTCTCTCTGCTTGATTCTATTTCCAGGCCCTCCCTTCCATCCCTATACACTGCATGCAGATATCTTCAATATACTCCCAGGAAACCCAGTCTGCAACAGGCACAAAAGATGTGAAGAATGAGTAAGCCACAGTCTGGCCCTCTAGGATGTCAAGGCAAAGCAGAAACTGTATCTTAATAACAGCCTGCAGCTCATAATGGGGGAAGCAAAAAAAAAGCAATGGAAGCTTAGTTGGAGGAGGGTGGAATTGAGGGCAGTTCATCACTCCAGGTTCAGGGACTTCTAGAAACCCTTCACTCAGGCTGTGAAAGCATTCCACAGCCTGGGGCCACCCTGCTAAGACTTCTTACAGTCTCTGACATCCAGTCTCCACGCTCCAGCCTGATGCACAGCCAGGCTGTGATGCTAAACTTAGCTTAATGATGGGTCTGTCCAACAAATCTCAAGACAGTAACACCACACAGAAGAAAATAAGTCTCTAACTGGCATCTGAATACCTCATAGACTGGACTGAAGGCCCCATAGCCACCCATCAGGGATAAGCCAGGTTGTCAGAGAGGTATTGGTGAGTATGGTCTGGCCAGCAGAGGTAGGGAGGCCAGAATTTCAAAGAAGATCCTGTAGACTGAGGCCTTTTACCCTGACCAGCTCCTGATTGACTAAGGGTATGATGTTGGCAGAGCAGCTCCAGGGTCAGCAGTTGTGGAAAGACTGCTTCCCAACTGGCTGGCATCACCAGGGAAGGGGGTGGCTGCCATGATCCAGTCTGGAGTGATCCAGGGCATCTTCCTTCCGTCGGATTCCTCTTTGTCCACTGTTTTCTGCAATGGAGCTGGCTGACACTGCCATTTTTCCATCCCTCAAGACAACTCTCCTCTCATTTTCAAAAACTAGTTTTTCTCAACACTGTAATTCATTCATGCCACCTTCCTGAAGGCTGGCACTGCATACATACAGGCTCTTCATGTCTCCTTCATGGATTTGGTAATGTGGAAGCCAAGCTGGAGGCCATCCAGCACTGTCTCCTACCCTAGAAAGCCATTTTCTGATGGGGCCACACAGCCCTCTTGAGTGCGGGTACAATCATGAGGCAGCCTCAACGACTACAGTTTGTCTTCCTGTCAGCCCACTGGCCTAGCTCTAGAGGAGAAACTTACAGAAAAGTTTACATCTTTTCCCATAAAATAGTCCTTCAAATCAGACTGGTCAGACATGTGCTGGGAGCCATTAGCCAAGTAGGTATGACAATTTCCTTGCCAGCGTACCCCATGTTGCAGTGACATTGAATGTAGGTGACCTTGCTCAAGGACCAGGGCGGATTAGGGTGTTCCCGGTTTAGGATAATCGGGTTTAGGGCGTTCCCAGTTTAGGTTCCAGGTTTAAGATTATTCCTGCTGGGAATAGGGCGTATCCTGCTGCCTGAGTTCCCCTTGAGTTCTCATGGGATTCAGACAGTATTTTTTGGGAGACAGAAGCCCAGTGAGAGTGGATTTGGGCAGAGAATGTGGATTTCCCCAGAACATGATTGTAGACGGCTGGTGTGAGTTCGACATGAGCCACTTTCTAAATGCCTGTGTATTGTGCTTGGTGGCAAATCCTTACAACAGCAGGTGGGTAGCACATACCTGAAATACCAACAAGTTGGGAGGCTGAGACAGGAGGATTCCAAGCTTGAGGCCAACCTCAGCAACTTAGTGATGAGACCCTGTCTCAAAATAAAAAGGGCAAGGGACGAAGCTCGGTGGTAAAGCACCCAGTACCAAACAACAAAAACCTGAGTAGATGTTAAGGGATTTGTTTGGCTACCCAGCTTCTATTGTTGGCCTGTTTGTTTAGCAATAAACAAAGTAGTAGATGCTATGTAGTAGATGCTATGATGAGCTGCCAAGATCCCTTCTCGGGATCTTGGCAGCTCATCATAATAATAAAAAGTGAGCTATAAAAAAGTGAGCAGGGCTGGGGATGTGGCTCAAGCGGTAGGATGCTCACCTGGCATGTGTGCGGCCTGGGTTCGATCCTCAGCACCACATACAAAGATGTTGTGTGCGCCAAAAAACTAAAAAATATTAAAAAATTCTCTCTCTTAAAAAAAAATTGAAAAAAAAGTGAGCTTTACCTTTATATTCAATTCCAGCTCCAGTGATCTGGTGTGCAAAAACAGACTATGTCACACAAGCTCCCAATTGTATTTACCAGGTCCCTAAAGTACTTGGAAGAACTCCTATGGAGGTTCATAAGCTGGGGGAGGCTCTGGGGCTGAAAGTCTGGCAGACATGTCCTCCAGATGGCTCCCCGACTCATCCATCTGCAGGTCTGAAGTCGGAAGAGAATTTGGGGGGCTGTTACAAAGTTCTCAGGAGTGCTGAGAGTACACATGGCTAGAGACATAGCTGGAGGAACACCTCAACTTCCAGGAGAGGGAAGCTGAGGGGTGGACAGCTCAGCAGCCCTTCTGTCAGCTCCCTCAGTCTGTGTCTGCTCTGTGGCTCAATAGAGCCTTCCTGCCTTTATTTAAATAAATTTAAAAAAAAAAAAAAGCCTTTATTTATTTCTATGTGGTGCTGAGGATGGAACCTAGTGCCTCACACCTCCAAGGCAAGCTCTCTACCAATGAGCCACACCCCAGCCCATCTGCCTTTATTTATTAACTCCCAAAAGGTTTCTCTCCCCTAGCTATACCTCAAAACTCTCAGTAGCTTGAAGTTTCCTTGGTTGAACTTTGTGACTACAATTTCCACAAGGCTAGCCAGTTCCATCTGCTCACTGTTTTCTTCTGCTGTCATTAAGTAACGTCTTCATTTTAATGTCTTCTGCTTACCAATTACACACAGCAGCTAAATTCTTCAACAACATTTACAAATCATAAGACCGTAATTAAACACACACACACACCTGCTTTTGAGATGTGTCTCTGTTATCCAGGCTGAACCCAAGTTCCTGTGTGCTGAACTCAAGCAACCCTTTTATCTCGGCCTCCCAAGAAGATGGCACTCCAGACAGCAGGGTGCTGCACTGGCTTTCCCTCTCAAAGAATGGTTAATTTGAAAATGAAGTGTCCTAGTTTTTCCCATTAGATTCTGTTCTCAATTCCCTACTTCTCAGGTCTCTCCTATATGATTAAAAGAAAAATGAAAACACTGATGCAAAATGGAGACAAAGATAGGCCAGAGAATCCTGGAGAAAGCAGGCCAGATTTCAGAATCCATCTGACTCCTAAGCAGCAGGGGCTAAGACAGAGGAGTCCAAGATCCCTTCAGCTGAGGCTGAGCCCAGGCCAGGGTATAAACACCACATGATACCAATACACTGCTCTTCATTCCACCACTCAGCCTACCCCCAGGTCAGGCAGATGACCTTAATGCCACACAAGACTCAATGTCTCTTCTGAGGGACACAATTGGCACTACTGTTATTTCCTCTGTGTGACTGATACCAGTGTCACAGAAAAAGACCAGAGTGCCCACACCCTCAATAATATGTAACCATTGCAGCCCTGAGAGGGAGCAGTAGAGATGAGGCAAAGGAGATGCAGGGGATAATTTAATTTACATAGCAGCCACTTGGGGCCCAGTCAATCTGGGGCAGTGGGGGTAAACAACCCTAGAGGGTAGCCCCACCCCCTTCTGCTGGGATATAGTCCTCACAGACCCTTGGATGGGGCTCTCCACATTGTATAGAGAATGCTCCAGTCAAAAGGAAGAGATCTTGGAATAAGGCTGTCCCCAGGTAGGGGGAAGTCTGTGGCCTGGACGTGATTGCTTAAATGGTGGCCCAGGGATCTTCAAAACCAGTCCAGGTCCTGGGCATAGTCCTTAGCCTGGTGGCCCTAGAGAAAGCCCTCACGGCGAAATTGTTCCTGAAGGAGGGCTCGGTACTGGTCAAATCCCCCCTCAACCCGGGTGACGCCGCCTCCTTCACACACCCACAACTCTCGGCACACAAGCCGGATGAAGCGCTCATCATGGGACACCAGAATCACACCACCCTGAAAAACAGGACAGCAAGAGGTGCTCAGGGGGAAAGCAAACTGACAAGTAGGGAGTGGTGGTAAGGGTGAAAGCATACTCACCCTGAAATTGTTGAGAGCTCGACCCAGAGCCTCAATTGTCTCCATGTCCAGATGGTTTGTGGGTTCATCCAGAATGTAGAAGTTGGGACTGGAAGGCAGAACCCAGGAAGGTGGATAGTTATGTGATGAAGGGGATGGTGGGAGAAAATGCATCCCTCTGATACAAAGATGAGAGAATCATTTTCTATGGGCAAAAAGGGAAATGGAAAGGGCAAAAACGCTAGAAAATCAGGGCTCACCAGGGCATGGTCATCTGAGCAAAGGCCACCCGGCTCTTCTGGCCCCCTGACAAGCTTGCAACAGGGCGCATTGCCAGTTCTCCAGAGATGCCATACCGGCCCAGCTGGTGACGATATTCCTCCTCAGGTCGTCCTGGAAATGTCCCCTCTCATCAGGTAGGCTCCTGACCCAACTTTGTCCTAAATGCCCATTGCCTCTATATGCCCGTGTCTTATGCCTAGTCTTGAGCATGGCTGCTCTATACCAACCCCTAGCCGCAGAGGTCAGCCTGAGCCCTCTTGCCTCAATTCAGATCCCTAACACACCAGGAAACTTGCGTGCCAACAGCTCCACAGCACTGACATTCAGGTCCAGCTGCTCCACGTGGTGCTGGCTGAAATAGCCAATCTTCAGATTCCTGCAGACAGAAATGAAGATGCAAGGCAATGACTATGAAAAAGTGTATGTGGCTAACCTCCAGGACATATAAAGAACTCAAAGAAATACCACCCAAAAACCAAATAATCCAATCAATAAATAGGCTAAGGAAATGAGCAGACACTTCACAGAATATATAACTGATCAACAAACTTATGAAAAAATGTTCAACATCTCTAGCAATTAGAGAAATGCAAATTAAAACCACTCTAAGATTTTATCTCACTCCAGTCAGAATGGCAATTATCAAGAATTCAAGCAACAATAATTGCTGGTGAGGATGTGGGGAAAAAAGGTACACTGATTCATTGCTGGTGGGATTGCAAAATGCTACAACCACTTTGAAAAGCAGTGTGGAGATTCCTTAGAAAATCTGGAATGGAACCACCATTTGACCCAGTTAAATTCCTCGGTTTATACCCAAAGATCTTAAAATCAGCATGCTACTGTCATGCAGCCACTTCAAGTTTGTAGAAACTCAATTCACAATAGCTAAACTGTGAAAACAGCCTAGATGCCTTTCAATAGATGAATGGATAAAGAAACTGTGGAATATACACACAATGGAATATTACTCAGCCTTAAAAAAGAATGCAATCATGGTATTTACAGGTAAATGGATGGAGCTGGAGAATAACATAGTAAGCAAAGTGAGCCCATCTCCCAAAACCAAAGGCTGACAGGTGGATGCTGATCCATAATGGGGGTGGGGGGAGGAAAGAATGAAGAAACATTGGATTGAGCAAAGGGGAGGAGAGGAGGGGAGGGTATGTGTGGCGGGGTGGGGGGCGGAGAAGATGGTGGAATGAGATGGACATAATTACCCCTATGTATGGGTATGATTGCACAAATGGTGTGACTACATCATGTACAACCAGAGAAATGAAAAATTGTGCTCCATTTGTGTAAAAAAGCAGAATTTAAAAAAAAAAAAAAAAAAGAAAATAAATTTGTGAAATTCCATTGCTACAACGAGAACATTCAAACAATATACTCTTAGTATGGGAAATTGCAGACAAGTATTTTGTAATATATGTTAAAATGTTTTAAGAGAAACTGATATAATGTATTATCTGTACAAAATATGTGTTGATTTAAAAAACATTTTCTATAATTTTATGTTTCCAGTACAGTTCTAGCTTCTGGCTTATTTTTTGTCTTCCTTTTTGCCAGATTTAATCCTTATGATTGGTCCCGTCCCCCTCCCCCCTGATTTTTTTAATTGGTGCATCATAGTTGTACATAATGATGGAATTTATTGTTCCATATTGATACATGCACACAACATCACAATATAATTTGGATTATTCCCTATTACTTTCCCCCTCCCTTCTCTCCTTCCACCACCTCGTCTTTCCTCTACTGATCTCCCTTTGATTTTCATGAGATCCTCACCTCCTACTACTTTTTCTTTTTAAAAAATTTTAACTCCTAAAACACTCCTTATGCATTTTAACCAATGCTTGATCCTTTCTTCTTTTACTCTATAAAACTTTATGGATATTTGTAGTCATATACTACCTTTATTGTGATGACAATATAATTCTACTAATAAGAGAGGTCTTAAAATGTATTATATTCCTTTGGCAACTGTAAGTACTTATTGTCTATTATCCCCCCCTCCAGAAAAAAAGAAGTGTAAGCAGTGTGAGTGTATACGAATGCGTACACGTGGTTAGTGATGGTACCTTACCTATGAGCATGTCTGATGCCTCGAACAGGTGCCAAGTCCCCCATAAGTAGCTTCAGCATGGTAGACTTTCCAGCCCCATTCTCCCCAACCTGTAAGTAGCATAGGAATGTTAAAGAGCGCACATGAAGGAACACAGAAAGGAAGGAGATGAGAAGGGGTCCTAGGTTGTGCCTTCCAATATCCCCCCAAATTTCTTTCTTTTTTGCAGGGATAGGCAAGTACTCTACCATTGAGCGACATCCCCAGTCCCATAAACAAAAAACTATTTCTCTAAAAAACTAAAACCAATACTTGAGTACTTACTAAGTGCTAGGATTTAATCTTTCCAATAACCAAATGAGGTAGATGCTACCAGCCCCCCTTTTATTTTTGTATGGTACCAGGGATTAAACCAAGGGGCATTATACATGAGCTACATTCCCAGGGACAGAGACTTGCTAAGTTACAAGCTGGGCAACTTGAGATCCCCTGCCTTGTTCTCCTGACTCTCTGAGATTACAGGAGTACACCATTGTGCCTAGTTTGTTAGGCACCCCCCACCTCCCACTTTTTTTTGGTACCAGGGATTAAATTTAGGGACACTCAACTACTGAGCCACATCCCCAGTCCTATTTTGTATTTTATTTAGAGACAGGGTGTCTCACTGATTTGCTTAGCGCCTTGCTTTTGCTGAGGCTGGCTTTGAACTCACGATCCTCCTCCCGAGCCTCTGGGATTACAGGCATGCACCACCGCGCCCGGCTTGTTATCTCCCTTTTAAGGAAGAAGACATTGCTTGGTAACCAAGCTAGGGAATGGTATGGTCAGTCAGGATTGGAAATTTGATTCTGAAACCCATGTTCTTGCTAAAATATCCCATGGTTAACTTAGAACTGAGACAGAAAAAGTACTGCTCTGAGTATTCAGAAAACACCACATGCCAGGCTTCTAAGCTCTGTGGGTAGCTATATGAGGCTAGAATATGAGTACTGCAATGTCCTTTGCCTAGACCCAACTCCTATGCCTGTGCACCTCCTTCTATGGCCTCAGGATGGCCCAACCCGCACTTTCTGTGGTGCAAGAGTTGCAGCTCAGGGAATAGACAAATAGTAACCATACCACACATATGCGGGACTCAAGATCAGCTGAGACAGACAGACGACTGAAGATGATGTGCTTAGGATCATAGTAGAAATCCACCTCATCTAGCTGCAGAATTGGCGGTGAGAACTTCTCAAACCCATCAGGGAATCTGTAGGAGGTGTGGGTGTGGAGCATTGGGTAGCCAGAAATAAGGGCTTCCCCACCAGCACCCCCAGTTTAGCACTCACTTCATCACAACCTCGGATTCTTTGTCCACAGGCTTCAGCTCAGGTCTGAGGAGAGAGAGAAAATGGACTAAATTATGATTTTAAGAAGTAACTTTATTATGGCTCGGGGTATGGCTCAGTGGTAAAGCTCTTGCCTATCATGTGCAAGGCCCTGTGTTCAATCCTCAGTATCCAAGCAAAAATAAATAAATAAATAAATAAATAAAAACTTAAAAAATAACCTTGTTCCTCTTGCACAAGTAATATAAGCTCAGAGAAAACTTAGGAAAATATTGTAATCCCCAACCCAGTTGATATTATTTTAGAATACATTTTTCTAGTTCACTATCTGCTGAAAAAGATTCACCCTTTTTTTTAGCTTTTTTAAAAAATTACCTTATTTATTTTTGCAGTGCTGGGGACAGAACCCAGGACCTCACACATGCTAGGCAGGTTTTCTACCACTGAGCTATATCCTCACCCCCTTTTTGGAAGTAGTTTCCTCCCATATGTGGTACTGCGGATTGAACACAGGGCCTCCACACATGTAGGCAAGCACTCTACCACTGAGTCACATCCCTAGCCCCTATTTTTTTGTAGGTTTTTTTTTTTTTTTTAATTCCTGGTTAATATATTATGATATGTGTTTAAATGTCACAAAGTTCTAAACTTTTATGAACTTAATCTTCCTCCCAGAACTTCTAGAAAGGCTACTTGAGATTAAAATCGCAAATTACAATATCATTAGTCATTAAGGAAATGCACGTCTAAACCACTTCACACTCACCAAGATGGCTAAAACTGAAGAGTTAAGAATAAATGTTGACAAAGATGTAGAGAAACTTCAATTCTCATACATTGCTGGCAGGAATGTAACAGTGTATGTCCTTTAAAAATGATGTGGCAGATCTTCAAAAAGTTAAACATGAAATCACCAAGTAAACCAGCAAATCCACTCCTAGCTATTTGCCCAAGTGAAATGAAAACATGTTCACACAAAAAGATTGTACACAAATGTTCATGGCAGCATTATTTGTAAAAATCAAAATAGGAACAACCCAAATGTTCATGACCAGATGAATCCATAAACAAAATATGGTATATTCACAACAGAATATAATTCAGCCATTAAAAAAAATGTACTGATGCATGCTACAACATGGATGAACCTGGAAAACATTCTAGGTGAAAGAAGCTAGATACCAAAGGTCACGTACTGTACGATTTTTTTTTTTTTTTTAATACAAAACATCTAGAATAAGCAAATATGTAAAGACAGATTGTAGATTAGTGGTTGCATAGAAAAAGGCAAAATCAACCCTTTAAGAGCAGTGTAAAATATTTTCTGCTTTCCTGCAGGGAATGAAGTCAAAGTTGCCTGCCAGCCAAAGAAGACCTGGAACAGGAGGGCAAAGATAGCCTGCAAAATGAGGGAAGAAATGAAGAAAACAGGGTCTGGCCAAGGACATTGTACTCACAACTTCTCCAGCATCTTGAGTTTACTCTGCACTTGAGAGGCCCTATTGGCATTGTAGCGAAACCGGTCAATGAAAACCTGCAGGGGGAGGGCAAGGATTGGTCAAACTCCCTTGCTACCCACAACTGATACCATGGGATGGGACTCAAAGCCCTGTGTGCCCCACACCTGGATGTGCTGGCGATACTGCTGCTGTGCCTCATATTCACGCTGCTGATTAAGCAGCCGCTCCTGCTTGCTCTTGATGAAGGTCTCAAAGTCTCCCCGATAACCATCTAGCCGCTGACTGTGCAGGTGGATGATGTCTGTGGCAATGGCATTCAGGAAGTTTCGGTCGTGAGAGACGACTAGGATTGTGGAGGGCCATGTCTGAGGAGTCACAGGACAGCAGGCCCAGTTTGGGAGGGTAAACAGATCCCAGGCTCCCAAGTGTCTTAGAGGCAGACTTTCCCCAAACCCACTAAAGAGCCTTTCCCCAAATTCACCTGTAGATAATTCTCCAGCCACAGAATGGCTCTTACATCCAGCATGTTTGTGGGTTCTGTAGAAGAAGTAGGGGGCACACACTTGTGATTAAAGGGCTGTAGAACTAGGAAAAAAAGATGTTATTACCTGCCCCACCTTGAAGCCAGGGTGACCCATTTTAAACTCACCATCTAATAGCAGAAGATCTGGCCTATGAAAAAGAATACATGGCATGAGGTTTTAGGTCAGTGACTCATTGTCATGTCCTAAGACCCATCCTCCCTAGGCTCACACATGGTTTCAGAAGACTCACCTAGCAAACAGGGCCCGGGCCAGGGCCAGTCTCATCCTCCAGCCACCTGAGAACTCCCTAAACAGAGACACATTAGTGGTATTAATCAGAGTCAACAATGTTGAGAACCAAGAATGGCAAGCATCACTCACCGGGTGGGCTGCTGCTGCATTTTAGGAGTAAAGCCAAGTCCAGCAAGAATGACTGATGCCCTAGGAATGAAGAAATTAAAAAAACCCAGTTGGAACACTTCACAGGAGGGAAAGGTAAAATATAATGTGCTATTTAAAATAAGAAAGCCCAAGAATATTTTAAAAGAAGTAGGACACAGGTAATGTGTGCAAGCTAGTTAAGATTGGAAAAAAAAAAAAAAAAAAGGTAAAATATAATGAGGAGGAGGAATTTCAAACCTGGCAGGTGCCTTGTCAGCCTCAATCTCTTCCAATTTGGCATAGATTTCAGCCAGCTGTGCAGCTTCTGGACCCTCTGCCCTGGAAAAGAGAAAGAGCAACCAGCCTAAGTTGAGGCAGTCTAGGAAGATGCCCTGCACCCTATATAGTTTGAAAACAGGCTACTTGTTGCTTTGTTGCCAGAACAGGAATAGAACACAGGAAGACTTGCCCAAAGTATTGAGTCAATGGGTGCTGAAAGAATGAGGGCTTCAGAGTCCCACAATGCCATATTCTAAGCTCTGCTAAGCAAGAAGGATGAACATGCAAATCAAGGACTGGGACAGCATGGCAGGCACTCTGAAAAACAGCTTCTGCTAGGTCTTCCCTAACTCTCACCTGCCAGCAGCAATCTGGGCACTGAGCTTACGCTCCCGCTGTAGCAGGTCCTCTCGCACACTATCACTCTCCAGCACACTCTGAAGGGCAGGGGTGTCATCTCCAGCAACCTCCTGCTCTACATGTAGCAGGGAAATGTGGGCTGGGACCCGCAGGCTCCGGGTGGCCAGCATCTTCAGCAGTGTTGTCTTCCCTAACCCATTCCGTCCCACCAGTCCATATCGGCGGCCCCATGCCAGGTTCACATCTGCCCCAGCCAGGAGTACCCTGCAAGAGTGGAAGAAAGGAGATTAAGGGTGTTTTAAAAACAGGCACATAGCAAATAGAGCAGAATCCTAACATTGTTTTTAGGCCCATTTCATCTCTCCAAATTCTCCCTACATTGGAAAAAGAAAAAGAATGCCACCCCATATTGCCATTCTCTCACCTATCTCCAAAAGACACATCAAAGTTCTCAATTCGCACATCATAGGACTTGTTCTTGCCAGATGATTCCAATCGACTCTCCTTTCTGCTGCCCGCCTGGCTGGCTGATGCCTCTTCTAAGACTCTTTAAAATAGATAAGTATATAGCTTTCAGTGCTCCCAACCACCCTTCTGTCACAATAGACTGCTCTGCTCTCCTTCTGAGCCCTTCTTCCTAAACTCACAGTGGGTTGCTGGTCTTCAGGGTGTCCTTCTCTGAGCGCTTCTCCTGCTTTGCCTTCAGTCGGGCCTCGGCCTTTTCTAGCTTCTTCGCATTCACTGTCTAAGTGAATTCCAAACACAACCATTTCACCCTAAGGTGTAGGCTCAGAAAGAGATGTTCTCTCAGAAGAGAGAACATCTCAAGTAAACCCTCACAAATTACTCATGTTGAACAGACTCAAAAGTTCACAGAAAGACACAATTAGAAATCCACCCCCCCCAAATCATGTAGGTATGATATATCAAAATATTAAACTGTCATGTATAACTAAAAAAGAATTTTTAAAAATCTCCCCAAAGACACTGACATTTGGATAGCCAACTCCCATACCCACCACGGACACAGCTCCCTCCCTATCACTTCCTCCTCACCGAGGACTGTTCCCTCTTTAGCAGTCCTGGAAGTTTGGTGTCACAGTCTGTAAGTGAGAAGAAAAAGCAGTCACCTTCTCCCTGAGGGAAGGAAAACTAACATTTTGAGTGATCAACAAGAACCTGGTATGGACACACATTTTTAAGAAAGTATTACAACCCTGGAGATGGACAGCTATGATTTTCTCCGAACTAAAACCCCCCACAAATCTCACATATAAGGATATAGGCACTGGGGCACATAAACAACTCTTTTACTATTGATCAATAAGCTGCAAAACTGGGGAAATGACATCAAATTTGTCCAGCTCCAAGACCCATATACTTCCTACCATACCTAACAGCTGGGAGAACCCTCCAGTCTTATTCCCATCATCACAGGCTCTTTTGCTCTCATAAACATGTCAACTAGCTCCTACAACTCTTGCCCTGTGAAAAAGAGAGGAAGGAGTCCTCCAAGCTGTAGGGCACAGGTGGCTGGGGGTGGAAGCTGCATAAAGGACAGAGGGAGGCTAGTTCAATCTCCCCTCACTCTCACCATAGTTCTCCGTTATCTTTGACAACTGGATAGGGGCGTCCAGTAGCACCTGGCTACTTCCCTGGCTCTGTGGCTCAGCCCTAGGGATAGGGATAAAAAGCGCAGTTAGGAGTTGAGGGAAAAGCTCTACGGCCATGAGACCTCCCCCCAATTCTTGTCTCTGAACCGTTAGCCTCCCTTCGCCCCCATCGACCCCTATTCCTTGGCACATACAGGCGCAGAGTGTTGTACATGCGTTGGCACACAGCCCTGATGCCCGCGTCATCCTTGCTGTCCCCGGAAACCTCTTGCAATAGTTCTCCCACAGCTTCTACCAAGTCATCCACAGACTCGAAATCCGCGCTGCCGCTGTGCAAAACGCCTGGACGAAAAGTGGCAGGACCAGGTAGATAGCGGTCGGGTGGACATACAGTATCAGGGCTTGAATCGCGACCCCAGTCCGCGCTCCAGACCCAACCGCCCCTCGGGACAAGAGGTCACTCAAGAGGAGAGGCCTGGTAGCGGTCTCCAACACTGCCATCCCTTACTCTTCCCCCGCGACCTCCAATTCGGCCTTATCAGCCAGATGATTCGGTTTGGCTCACCAGTCACGTAGTCGAAGACCTGTCCGTCAATTTCTGGGAACTCGCTCCGCAGGATTTCGGCACAAGTCGCCATGTTCCAGTCGGAATCCCGACCGCGCAGTCGCCGAGAGACCTCTGTCTAGGCCCGCCCCCTACCCTTCCCCCGAAATCTCGCTCCTCCTCCCACAGCGCATGCGTAGCAGTGACGTAAGAAACGAGCCGAGGGCGCGGAATCTGCCGGGCGGGGAGAACAGGGCTGGCAGAACCGCGCGCAAGCGCCGCTCCCAGTTTAGATGAGCTTCTCCTTCTGCGCCTGCGCGAAGCCTACTGTTGCAAGATTAGCCATGTGTACAGTTCTCGCAGCCTTTTGGGAGGTGGCGATCCAGAAGCGAGGGGTGGGGCAAGGGCCCTCAAGGTTTATCAGGGCGCAAAGCATGAATGGTCTTGTGGATGGGAGTCTTCCAATAGGATGAAGATTGATAAAACATCGTTTTCTGCTAGGTTTTTAAGCGTTCTTCGAATTGCTTATACAGTTGTATGTCCAGGCAGGTCCACTTTGGAACCCTCTGAGAGCTTTGCTGACTCATGCCCGCCCTGCCCTCTCAAGAAGCCCCAGGCTGTCTTCTGCGTCCGCTGGTTTTGTTCCAGTCTGGCTGTTCAGGTCAGCCAGGTGCCTTACCCCCGCGCGGCACGACCCGCCCTCCCTGTTTTACACTTCTTGACAGTGTAGTCGACCCTTGCAAATTATGCCAGTTCTTTCACCACCCCAGGGCACAACCTCATACAACCCCAAAGGAAAAGAAAACCAGATAGACACCACAGACGGTAGAAGTTCATGGTATTTATTCCCTACCTACACCCACAGCAGGCTTTCCTGCACCATGAATCTCAGTGTCAGTAGAAGGATATTTCTCTTCATAGATTCCTCAGGTAGAAGTTAGGATTCTGTCCTTACATGACGCTACTGTTTGATATTTTAGATAAATATTCTTCCAACTTGGGGCTCTAAAATTGGCACCTAAAATTACTCTTTATCCATTTATCGTTTTGATTAAGTATGGCCACAATGAGGAAACATTCCTGATATTTAAAGGTTTAAACTACGGTTCCTCTCCTTTTAATCACCATTTTACAGGAAATACAAGGAGGAATAAAGTGACCCTGGGGGATACAACAGGTAACTTCTAACGGGAAACTACAGAACTCCAGGTCCTCAACAAAAGTGAGAGCTGAGGGGAAATGTATGGATTTTAAGACAAGATGCATGAACCAACCACAACTGATCCTAACTGGACCCAGATACAAGTTATGGAAAATTTTGTAGGATATCTGGGTTAAGTGAACATATACTGGATATATCAAGGAACTGACCATGAGTTGATCATTGCTGAAGCTGGGTGAGGGGACATGGGGGTTCATTACATTATTCTATTTGTTTTAAATTTTCTGTTAATAGATTCGAAGTTTTAAAAAAAATTAAACAAGAGAAAACTAGAAAGGGCAAATCTGCTCTTTTACCTGCCCCAGCATGCTGGCAAGATATGGGACATTCCCTGAAGGACTAGCTCACCACATTTTTCTTTGCAGGGGTGGAGGTATCCAGAGGAATTTTCTAAAAGACATGGAGAAAATAAAATCTTTCCTTTCCTAACCCACCAAGATTCAGAAAGCTTGGCTAAATAGAAAAAGGATGGAATAAGAGGTCAGTTTCTCAGGATGGCTACAAGACCAAATGAATCTACTACTCTTGGGGAACTGGGGGTCAGGAGCTTACTCTTGAGCCCTTTGCTTCTTAGAGAAGCCAGGAGACATGGACCAACACCAAATAAGATAAGGGCTTGGAAGGCCTGCAGGGGACTCATAATTGTAACAAGGAAAGAACCTTGAGAGTATTCAGAATAGAAAATTCTACTCAAAACAGGCAGAATAAGAAAATATGGGGCTGGGGTTGTGGCTCAGTGGTAGAGCAACTGCCTAGCATGCATGAGGCACTAGGTTTGATCCTTGGCACCACATAAAAATAAAATAAAAAGGTTATTGACTCCACGTACAACTAAAAAACAAATATTAAAAAAAAAAAACATGTGGGAAGTCCTACCAGTTCCCCTCCCCCTGTAGCTTTCACATCAACACTTAGCCAACAACTCCGCTCTACAGAGTTTATTGGGTTTATAACTGGACGAAGTCACACTTGTACAAAATGAAGCTCACACTATCCCAAAGCAGAACAGGGATTGAGGATTAGGGATCCGTTACTGGCCTTTGGGGGAGCTCTGAGGTGAGGGGCAGCCAACCCTCCCACTCCAGAGGTGTGGCCACGGGGGTGGGGAGGAAGGGGACCCACCTGGCTTTGGTCACAGAACTCAGCCTGGCACTAGGCCAGGACACACAGATGAATTAGGAAGAGCAGGAGTCCCAGAAACCACCCTGCCCAGGGAGCCCAGGGACTGCTCCACCAGTCCCACTTGCAATGCAGTTGGTTCAGACCTAGACTCAGGGGCTGGTGCAAAGGGAAGGCAGCAAAGCAGAAGGGAGGAGACACTGATGTGTGGTGGCTGGGGGCGCCTGGACCTGCAGAAGAGGGTGGGTAGGAAGGTGGGCTAGCTGCCACTGGACAGCTAGCAGCGGGTTTCATAAATGCCGCTGCGGCCAATGTACCGCACCCATTTGATGACATCATGGTCGCTGTAGTTCAGCTTCGGTTCAAACACCTTCAAGTAGCGCACCTTGAGGCCAGAGGGCGCAAATGGCACCTGGGCAGGGAATAGTTCCAGTTAGGACTGTGGTCTTCCTCTCACAGCATTTCTCTGAAAAGTTCAGTAGCTATGCCCTACCTCATTTCTACTATAGATGTTTGAATGGCGGGGGTCCTGAAAGAAGATAGGGGTGGTGGGGAGCCCTCTAAGTAACATTACTAAAGAAGAGAGAATATCCAAGAGTAACCAGCAATAATTTTGGGTGTTGAGTCAAGTGCTACCTGAGATAACTTGAATCAATTCCTTTAATTAGGAGGAGGCAGCAGCAGCCAGAGAACTGCATTAGAACATACTTATCCTGCTCAATATTATGTACTTGAAAAGTAAGGTGGAGAAAATTATATGTCTAACACATGCAAAGTCTGCTCATTGTCCTGTCTGTAAGAAAACTTGCTGCCTTACTTGAATTCACATTTTTTTAAAAAAAATTTAATTTAAACCCAGGGGGGACTGACCACTGAGATATATATATCCAGTTTTTTTTACTTTTTAATTTTCAAACAGTGTGTTTAAGTTGCTGAGGATGGCTTTGAACTTGGGAATCCTTCTGCCCTCAGCCTTCTGAATCACTGTGGTGCAGGTACCACAGCATCTACTTCTTACCTGGCATTTAAACAATTGAAACTTTTTCAAAGAACTGTTTCGCAACACACTAAGAGAAATCAAAATATTTTTCTCAGGGGCTGGGATTGTAGTTCAGTGGTAAAATGCTAGCCTAGCATGTGTGAGGCACTGAGTTCAATCCTCAGCACCACATAAAAATAAAGGTATTATGTCCATCTACAATTAAAAAATAATAATTTTTTTTTTCTCAGTGTGAATAGCAATTTCTACTAAGATTTTTAAAGGGAGAAGAAATGGTCTATGAGTTAAAGTCACTTCTTCCCTCTAGGTCTGTTTTCTCATCCCTAAGGTACAGAGGTTGATCTGAATGATCTTTCTTATCTTTCCCAGCATATCCTGCCATGGTGCTAGGCCCCTTCTCTGCCATACCTCAAAGTTCATGGAAATAGGGGGTCGAGCCCATTTCTTCTTGTCGTTGGTGGGCAGAAGCTCAATCTCTGCACTGATCTGCGATTCCTTCATGCCTGCCATGCGCTTGATCCTGGGAACAAAGGAGCAATGGGTAGCAAGTGCCCGTGATAGCTTGGAGGCGTTTCAAAGGGGGATTGCCATTTCAAACTGGGTGAGAACCAGGAGCTTATGGGAGGTGCCAGGACAAGGAAAAGTAATCAGGACCCTGAAAACCACTTGCTGTGGAACCTTGGGTATGTTATTCCTTTAGCACTCCAGGTTGCACTTTCTGCTTAGATGGGCAAATTATCCCTTGCCCTGTCTGTCTGCTTTACAGACATATTACTAGGACAACTGAGAAATGCTAAAGCCTTTTGGAAAAAGAAATGTAAAAAGAACCCAAGTGCAGGCAGGCACACACAAGCCGAAGAGCTGACAGCACAAGCAGAGGCTCCCAGAGAAAAAGGCACCATTTTTCTTCCCGCTCCACAACCCACAATGGATAGGACAAAAGGTGAAACTTAAGAAGGTACATTATAGCATCTAGAGAGCAGCTGTGTCTTCCTGAAGGAAACACTCACTTCCACACAATGGCGTTCTCACTGGCCTTGTACTTGGCCTTCCCCTTCATGCAGATCACCTGCACCCCACTCGTGTTCAGGGGGGTTGGAATCCTCACCTAGAAGTGACACACCCGTCAAGCTCTGTCAAGCCCTGACATATACTACCTTTATTTCTGGAGACAAATTCTTCCTCCTCCCCAAGCCCCTTGTCTTCACCTCAATCTTCTGGGCCAGCAGTGACGGCTTAAAGTTGGACTTGATGACCACCTTGACCTCCAATTTTGTGCGTCCTACTTCCCGCACAAGGGGGATCACCCGGAAAGGAAGGATGATGTCCTTGGTGGTACGATACCTTTGGGGTTGGAAAGTGAGGTTGGCAATGAAAGCCTGTTCCACTCCTTCCCCCACCTCCAGCCAGCAATACCCGCTGCCTCCTCACTGCCCAATGGCACCTCATGAGCTCAAATTCTCCATCTGGTGGAATGAAGCTGATGCTGCGTTCAGAGTCAAACTTGCTGAGTCGCACACACTGGTGGAAGGTACAGTCATCAATGGCAATTGATTGCTTTCCGCTGCAAGCAGAAGAGCTCTCATTAGTATAGGAGGAGTGGCAGGTGTCAGGCCGGGCAATCTTACTACTCCAGACTGACACCACAGTCTCAGGACACAGTTTTCTGACTCAGGGGTCCCTGTCCCAGAGTTTGGGAAGAGAGGGAGCTTTGCAAACTCATCATCTCTTTAGAGGCCTGTTGCTTGGGACATGGGTGTTTCTGGCACACTGGGCAACAGCTGTCAGTATGCATCAATGAGACCTTGGTCCTAGGGGCCAAACAAGGAGTCTGTTCTCTAAGGAGAGTAGGCTAATGGCAACCCCTCATTTCTTATTGCTGATGTCAAGAGCTATCAGCTAAACATACACTTAAGAGAGTTTGCAATTATAGCATAAATGAAATCCAGAAGGACGTTGGTCCACCAAGCCCCAGTGAACCCTTCAAAGCCCACTGCCCTTTCCCTCCTGTTTCCCTGACTCAGGCACCTCTTGCTTGTTTCATCGGCTGTGCCTTTGCCCTGTTTTTCAATGACAATCTTGTCATTCATCCCAAACTTGCATTCAGGCATGCCACTCAGGTAGCTCTTCATTACCACCCGGCCTGATACATGGGCACTCAGCACCTGCCCTGGTGAAAGAACAGATAAACGGGAACAGCTGAGTCAAGCAGGCAAGCTCAGAGATCCTGCCCTGGCCTCCCTCTGGCTTCATCATGAGAGGGCCCTCACCCTGTGGGGACATGAGCAGGTTCACACTCTCTAGAACATCCAGGAAGAGTTCGTTCCGCCGATACTTGATGCCCTCCCGCCGCCAGCCGATCTGCCCAGTCACCTGGCTGGTGATCTGGGACTGCTCTTCTTTTGTCTACATAGAGGTAAAGACAAACAGCAATGGCTTTGCTCCTCTCCCTTTTCAATCATTCTATGTCTTCCCACTTCACCCTCACCCCACCTCCCTTCTTGGCCTCTCCCTGTAACCCATTCTTTCCCACAGGTCCCCATGGGGCAGGGCCTAGAGAAAACAGAGTAAAGCCCAAGGGCAGAAGCCAAGGGAGCAACTTACCTGATGCTGGAGGACACGGGGCCAAAAAAGGTTCCCACAGGAAGCCATAGGGGAGGCAGAAAAGGAGAGAAGGCTATGAGGTTTGGATCCTATAGGAGGGCCCAAGTGCTCTTCTCCTGAAGAATACTAGGCCTCCAGAGCAAAACCTCACCCCCCTGTCCCCAGCCCAAAGGAAACTGCTTGATCTGTATTCTTGGTAAGAGATGCTGAATCGGCTGCCCCTGGGGTGGAAGGACCACACAAGGCAAAAACAGGCTTGCTGTCATTGCAAGAGGCTCAGGGCAGGACTTCCTGTCAAGGGCGGGCTCATGAGTCAGCTTGGACAAGGCTAGGCCAGCTGGGCAGAAGGGAGGTTGGGCTCCACCCGGCCTATGGTCTGTACAATGCAAGTACCTGACTCTTGATGCCCTGCTGTGTGATGAAGGTTTTCAGTGCGCCTGTCTCTGAGTTCTGTGGGTAGCCAAAGTCCAGAATCTCTGCAAAAGGAAGGGAATTATTAGCCCCTGGACAAACCTATAGTCACTTTCATTCAAGTTTCCTGACCTGGGCATGTCTGGTTAGCACAGCTCCCTAAGACTATGTGGAATCATTGCACAAAGTATTCTACCTTTGTAGCATTTACTCTGTGATTTGTAATTCATAAAAAAATCAAATAAGGGGCTGGGGATGTGACTCAAGCGGTAGCGCGTTCACCTGGCATGCACGGGTTGCTGGGTTCAATCCTCAGCACCACATAAAAATAAAAATAAAGATGTTGTGTGTCCACAGAAAACTAAAAAAAAAAATCAAATAAGGGCTGGGACTGTGGCTCAGGGGTAGAGCACTCGCCTAGCATGGGTGGGACCCGAGTTCAATCCTCAGCACCACATAAAAATAAAGGCATTGTGTTGTGTCCATCTACACCTAAAAAATAAATATTAAAATAAAATAAGCTGGGCACAGTAGTGCATGTCTGTATTCCCAAAACAAACAAACAAACAAACAAACAAAAACAAAATTGTTCTTGATGTTTTCCTCACTGATCTTGCCAAAGTTCGTGACCATTACTTCACACATCTTAACTCAGGAGACTGAGACAGGAGGATCATAAGTTCAAGGCCAGCCTCAGTAACTTGTCAAAAAAGAACCTGTCAAAAAATAAAAAGGGCTGGGAGGAGGGCTGAGGATGTGGCTCAAGCAGTAGCGCGCTTGCCTGGCATGCGCGGGGCGTTGGGTTGGATCCTCAGCACCACATAAAAATAAAATAAAGATACTGTGTCTACCGAAAACTAAAAATAAATATTAAAAAATTCTCTCTCTTAAAAAAAAAAAAAAAAAAAAGGGCTGGGAGGAAGTACTGAGGATGTAGCTTAGTGATAAAGCACTTGCCCAGCATATACCAGGCCCTGTTCAATACCCAGTCCAGTAATATAAACAAACAAACAAATGAACTAGGGGTATAGCTTAGTAATAGAGTGCTCCTCAGTTCAACTCCCAGTATCACCAGAAAAAAAATAAAATTAATAAAACCCAAAAATGTTTATTTTTTTCAAACAGAGAAGACAGAAAAAAGTCACATGGTCAGTGGGTCAGAGGTGAAAAAACTCTGTACCCCCTTTTTTTTCTAGAAAACAGATGCTGAGAAGGTGGAAAAACTAACCACCATACCCTACAGGTGAACAAGGAAACAAAGGGCACTCCATGAGGCTTGTAAAATCTCATCCTCCCACATGCTCCGAAGTAGCTGTTGAGATGGAAAGCCACGACAAGAATGAATGAACTAAGGCTCAAGTCACAAAGAAGAGAGGATGAATTTTGGAGGCTCAGCCACCAAACCTGAGTCAGGCTCTTTAGTCCTATGAAAACCAAAACTTCCCTGCCCCCACCTGCTGGCCTATTTCTGTGTTCTACTTCAGAGCAGTCTTTAAGTCTGGATTTGAACTGGCTTCTCAAGGATAGAGAGATCCTAGCCTGAGAGATCAGGTATGCAGGAAACAAAGTTCAGAGTACACTTGGACTTCAGATCTGCTCCAGTCTCTAGGTCATACCCAATTAGGTTCATTCCCACAAGGCCCACCACTCCCCCATCCTTACCATCCAGCAGCTCATATATGAGCACAAAATTGTTCTTGATGTTTTCCTCACTGATCTTGCCAAAGTAAGCGGCCATTACGTCACACATCTTATAGAGGAATTCAAAGACCATGGCAGCGTTGACATTTTGCTTGGTGACAGCTGCCAGCCAGATGTTGGACCGCTTAACATGGAAGAAGCTGGTGCGAGCGATGTTGGTGACAGGGCTGCGTACCTGCTGCCGTGCATGGATAACATTGACTCGAAAGGCATCCACTGCATTTCTCCTAAGGGAAAAGGGTGCACAGAGCCTGCTCAGCACCTGGGAAAACCCCACCCCATGGGGGTCAACCACAGCTGTTAAAAGCCCCACCCTCCACACTGCTGAAATATGACATGTATTCTAAAGCCAAGGTCTAAATCATTAGGGTGGTTCCCTTCTTATGGCTCCCAGTGGGGCCAGAAGGAGGGTCTGGATTAGGCTAGTATCTGATAGCCATGAGAAAGAGGGAAGTCAAGTGGCAATGGCAGAAAGACAGATGTAATATCAATAAAGTGAGGTTCCTCAAGTTTAGAGAAGTATGTTTCTAACTCCCAGGCCTGGCCCCAATTTCCCACCTATACTTAGCTACCACCTCTCTAGCACCTTCCCAGTAAGCTCCATGCCCAGGAGAGAAAAGACCCTGTTTCATTTCCACTAGTGAGCCCACTGATGGAGAATCCTCCAGGAAGTTGGACCAGTTTGACTTCAGAGAAGGCTCTAATCTACTGGGTAAGAAGTATCAAGGAGTAATGAAGCTATGCCACTCATTCTTGTCCAGTATACAATTCCAGAGCAAGTTTAACTTGCTGTATGAATAAAAAATGATGAAGGAAAAAAAATGATGGGGGGTTAGGGCCCCCCACCCACCTGTACCTGGGCAGCAGCTTGATACGCCGCTTACCTATTGCTACGGCAGCCAATGAGATGGGATGAGAGAAATGACGCCAGCAAGAAGAGGAGAGTGACAGCAACGAGAGAGAGGGTTAGACACATGACACACCAGGGAGGGCAGCACACACCATGAGGTAGAAGCAGACAAGACAAGCAAGGGTAAAGAGCATAGCAAGGCATGCAAGGTGGCATGTAACCTGGCCTTGACTTAATCGTGTAGCTCAGCCATGCCACCAAACCAACAGAGAGCCACAAAGGCCAGGCCAAGCAAGCCCATCAACTAGGGAGCCAAGAAGCTGGGGTACTGCAATAGGCCCATGCTGTGACTATATATCTCAAGCTCTTTGAGGAAGAAAAACAGGTAGCAGGAACCAGAAGAGCCCAATCTCATTAGAGCTGCTGAGGCTATGTAGTTCTCAGTCAGAAAGATGACATGCAGGGTGGGGCAGAATGAGAAATAAGGCTGTGGCTCCTTCTTAAGGTCTGAGGGAAACAGAACATGGCACTGTCCTAGGAGCATGGCCTCCCTGTCCCTTCTTCAGTGACCCAGAGCGCGCCTTGAGCATGCTTACAACCTCTCCCAGGAATGACCCAGAGGAAGTGAAAACAGCTGAGTCAGCAGCTCAATTCCTCCTGAGAAAGGGAGTGGGAAAGGATTGCCTGGAGAGACTTTTAAGAGAATCCAATGAAGGCTCTCAATGTGAAAAGGGCTTTAAGAGCAAGATTTAGATTAGCACCTCGAGCCTGGCACTAACTCCATTCACTGGAGACATCTCCCTATTCCTGAAAGGAGGAATTGACCTGTCTAGGTAAAAACACTTATCTCCAGCAACCAGAACTGTAACTAAGGAACAATGGGAGCAGGAAGGGCAGGAGTTCCTTAAAGATGTAGGGCCCCCTTCATTCCACTGGTCTTGCCTAGCATCCAGAAAACAGGCTGCTAGGCCAATACCACCAGACCTAATAGGAACCAGGCTATATCAGATGAGCTTCCAGGATGCAGCAAGGGGTGGGGGTGGGGGCCCAAGTCAAACCTGTTGGGATAAGACCTGGTCCTGCATGCTGGGGCTGAGAGGGTGGGGTAGGGGGGACATAACTGGCTTAGCCAGGGGACTCACCCGATGTCATCTCGGTAGACCCGGGAGATGAGCACCTCCCCCTTGTGATTATAGATGAATAAGCCTCCAATCATGGCGGCAGCTCAGTCTCCTCGGCCCATCGCTCTGAGAACTGACCTAAGGACAGGTGGGGGTGGGGTAAGAGAAGTCTTCAGAACCCTTGCAAATGTCCCCTGTGGGGCTGAACAGGTCACTGGCTTTTTCCCTGACTCAACCCTTTACTAAGTGACCCTGCAGCCCTCCCAGGCAAGCCCCTCCCCTCAGCTAAGCTCCAGTTCCTGTTTATTCCACACAGGATGGAAGAAACAGACAAGGGCTCAGGATTCTAAGGCCATCTTGACCCTCCCTTTTCTGGAGTCACCCCCATCCTCTATTCACAGCGCTGAGCTCACCCCCACCCTCTCTCCACAGCGCTGAGCTCAGCAAGGATCCTTTTCAGCCCCCTTCTGTGCAGACTCAGGCTCCAGCCAGTGAGTCACCGAGAAGGCCTGCCTGCGGCTGCAGGAATGGCGGTAGGAATTACTCCAGCTGGCTCAGGCCTGGTGCCCCCAGGCACAACCTTTAGAGCACCAAGTCTCTCAGACTCCATTACCCTACTAAGAAGGCAGCAGAGCCTGAACCTCCAGAAGTCTACACATTCCAGGAAAGGGTGTGGGTGTGGGGGTGGGGAAAGAAGGGAGGCCTTAGGCTCTGATGAGAACCAGGAGTGTGACCAAAGCAGGCACATCTCTCCAGGCAGTCAGATAAGCAGGCAAAGAAGCAGAGGGAAAAGGTCCCAGCACTAGCAAACCACCTTCAGTGACCCAGGCTGCTTATTACAGTGCCCAGAACCATCCTCCCTGCTTTGGGAAAAGTTCCTGAGTTCAATAAAAATGAGGGTGTGTGTGTGTGTGTGTGTGTGTATATGCAGATTCATAAAATTGATCCTTCTAGCTGAAGTTGTGATTCTAAACCTACCAAGTAACTCACTTTTGGCTGAGTGCTTATAAGCAAGGGGCAGGATATCAGAATTATTATACAAATATATATATATATACACAAACTATTTGGGTCAAACTAATTTAGACTGAGAAAAGGGGTTAATTTGGTTCTAGATTTCCTGGATTAGCCCTGGTATTAATTTCACATGGGGAAGCTTAGCAGACTTTTCTAAAACTGGAAAATAAAGCCTTTTACTGTGGCTGTCACCATCACCCAGACTAGTGAGAAATCTCTCAAGTGATGAAAACATTTCCATCCCTGAGTCCTAAAGAAGGTGAGAGAGGAAATGCAAAATGCAGGTAAAGCCCTGGGCAAAGAACCAAGTCTAAAGGTATCAAGTGGTAGGAAGTTCTGGGCACTGGAGAACTAGAGGTGGGGCTCTGGACAGGAACATAATATTGAGTTAAGAGACCCGTCAGCAGTATACTCAGGTGAATCCCACAGTTGCAAACAGAGCTGATGGGGCCCCTAAGGAAAAGAGACTGCTGTATGGCAAAGGTCAGGGCTTTGAAGAGGAAAAAACAGCAAGGAGAAGTTGACAGTGGCAAATACGGGAAAACTGGAGAGATGGGCCCACTTGAGCTTTAGGAACAGAAACACGAGCGGATGGTGGGCTTTTCGCTAGGGAAAAAGACATCGTGGGAAGAGATGGTGCCACGGGGTGCGGGGGCTGTCACAAGCCTGAGGAAAAAGAGCCGCGGGGTGTCACTGTGTGAGACCTGTCACCGTCCAAAGAGGCATTACAAAGAGGTGTCACTGTCTTGGGAGATGGAGGAATTGTCCCTGCGCCGAGGGCAGGTGTACGCTTTTTCTTTTCTTTTTTTTTTTTTTTTGGGGGGGGGGGGGTCACCATCCTACTCAGGGGGCGCCGCGCGGCGTCCCTGCTCTGGGAGGATTCCGGTCCGTCTCCCTTTCACTAGAGGCGCCCGATGGATCAGGAGGAGGGCGCCGCTCCCCGCCAGTCCTGCAACCGCACCCCAAGCACCCCCGCCCCGCCGTCAGCTCCCTCCCGGGTCTGAAGGCTGAGGCCACTCCCGGGTATGGGCAGCTTTTCACTTAGCGCAGTGCAGGGAAGGGCAAGGCTGAGCAGCGGGACAGGCAACCCGCGGAATTCTCCCCACCCCGTAAGGCCAAATCCCCAGCTCACCTGGCGTCTGCGGCCCCCCGCTCCGCCGACCCAGCCACTCTCCGGATCCCAAGATGTCCGCCCGCCCCCCTGCTCGCCTGCCCGCTGCCTCGGCTTTCACCGCAGTGCTGCGGCCCCGCCCCAGCCGCAGCTGCGCCTGCGTGCCCGCCTCCCGCGCAGACTACAAATCCCGTCAGGCCCCTCGGCCTTCTCGCGGACAGCTCCGAGCGCCCCAGGCTAGGAAAACTACAACTACCGACTGCCTTCGAGAGAACGCCCCCGCCTTCGGGGATTAGGCGGGCCCTACCCAGAATACACAGTCCAACACACGGCGCTCCTCCCACTCTATTTTCTTACTGAGCATCCCGGGAAGTGTAGTCTTTGCAGTTTCTAGTGTTCCTATTTTGATATTTCCGGAGAGCTTCAGAGGATTAGTACCGTTTTTTGAAGCTTGTCTGTTAATTTCGAATTGCTGTAGGGTCCTTTCTGTTTCCAGAGTCCAAGGACTGTCTTCACTTTACACACAAACGCAAAACTCGACAGAAGTGTCAGTGCTGAATTTACTGCTTTTTAATACCACCTGTGATTCTCCCATACTTTTCTCTTACTTGTTCCAGTTATAGAGCCTTTTCCTGGGGATCAAAACTCAAAGAAGGGGAACGGGAGAGAGGAGGCAAATTTTGGAAGAAACTAGCGAAAACTTTAATGTGTCAGTGCCCTCCTCAGCTATGCCTGTGTGTGTACCTTCTAGTGTCAGGCAACTCATATATATATATATATATATATATATATATATATTTATTTATTTATTTTAGTTGGACACAATACATTTATTTTTCTTTATTTTTATGTGGTGCTGAGGATGGAACCCAGGGCCTTGCACATGCAAGGCGAACGCTCTACCGCTGAGCCATAACCTCAGCCCCAGGCAACTGGGGCTTAAAAAAATCGCAGGTAACTTGTACTTAGTTGGACATGGGATTCAAAATTCCCTGATGAACAGAATTAATCTTCACATCTGACCTGAGAGAAGACAGTCAACCATGGAATCTGAAATACATGCCTGGATCTGAAGAAAATCTGTTTGCCTTTCTCTCTCTCCCCTATCTGAATTATAATTCCCACCCCCCCCATGATAGCTTTTCTTCACTTTTAAGGACCCAGCTTCTTTCATGGGCTTTAGTGGTAGTGGGCGGGGGCAGTTCTAAATCAGGGTGGGGGTGTTGGGTGCTTCTGGATGTTATAAGATGGATTTCTGACCACTTTGCTATAAATGTCATAACTCAGTAATACAGCTTGGGAAGCACAGAAGTGGTGAAAAAACACTCCCTTTGGAAATATCCCTGATGGCTGGGGGCTTCTAGGATGTTTTGAATGATGAACTTAATGGCCTTGTCCTGAGCACACACTGGGCACAGTTCCTGCAGCAAATAGGCCATACATGGCTGCAACCCTTTTTGGCATGACCATTCTTCTTTTTTTTTTTTTTTTTTGTCATCTTGGAATTGAGGACCAGAGATAGCTCTTCTGTTTTGGTAGACAGAGACAGCCTACTGCCTTCTCTAGGCAGGCTTGAAACTGTCATGGCAGGAAGGAAGGGCAAAAAGGAAAAAGGGGCAAAACTGATTGTGAACCTTACTGTCCCTAGCAGCCTTCTGCCAGAGGTCAGGATTTAGCGGAATGAAGATCTGGCCTCTCTCAAACTGTGGTTACATCCTGATTCCATTAAGTGACAGAAAGCAGGCATTTCTAATCCTTTAACCAGCAGCATTCAAGGCTTCACTTCTACACTTCTACCTCTGCCAGAATTTTATCTTCCAAACATACTGTAAATACCTGCCAATTTTGAGTAAATAATAATGATCATGATAATAATAATAATGGTTACCATTTATTGAGCACCTACTCTATCATGTGCCAGGCACTGTGCTAGGCACTTTTCGTACAATATCTAATTTAAATCCTCACAACAACCCTGTGAGGTAGGTATTATTATCATCATTTTACATACGAGAGAACTGAGGCTCAGAGAGGTTAAATAACTCTCCTATTACGCAACCAAAAGGAAATAGAGCTGGAATTCAAACCCAGAACAATATGACTCCAAATCCCAGGCTCTGGTAAATTAGAGGTAAAGGGGAACGAAAGGGCCAAATTCAGAAAGATTGTTGGAGTGAAAAAGATGTGATATGCTGACTGGTAAGATACAAGAAAGAATTTAAGCCTGTAAATGTTTCTGACTGGTGTGCCTGTGTAGTTGTGATGGTCACCAGGACAGGAATTCAGAAGGAACACACTTGGTTGGGGACATGACTTGAGTCCATATAGACATGTCCGTGGTGATGTTCAGTGGTTAATAAAAATACAGATCTGAAGATTGAGGGAATTTGGGGTTATATATTTGGGAATCACCAGCATATCAGCAGCAATTGAGGACATCAGGATTGATGACACCATTTTGGGAAAAAATACAGAAGAAAGAGAAGTGGACCAAAGAAGAAACAATGTAAGAATTGACACTGAAGGTATAGTATAGTGGAGGTGTTCTCAACAAAGCAAGACGAGGCAGAGTTAGAGGAGTACAGGAGATGGCCCTGTAGTGGTGGCTAGAAGAAGCCACAGCCTGGTTGGGAGTAAACTCGAAGCTTCCAGAAGGCAAGGAAGATTGAGTCACGTGTCCAACACAGCACTTTGTTCACTAAAACCCCAGAAGTATTTGTTGTATGAAAGAATGTCAAAATGCCCCTACTTTGGTTTGCCCTAAAACCTGGGCTAAGGATTTCATATTACTCTTGACACCCTGTCCCTAAAAATATGGGAGCCTGGGCAAGTCAGGAGAATTTAAAGCAGAGGCTAGAAGAGAAAGTTGTGATTTGTTTAAAGTGGAGAATAAGGTTAAAAAAAAAAAAAAAAAAACTGGAACTCTGTTTGAAAGTCCTGGAAGCCCTCTTGCCCAACTCCCAACTGACCTATGGGTTCCTGTCCTTGTTCTGGAGTGTCACGGTGTGTGCAAACTGGAAGTGGGTATGTATGTGTGTGTGTGTGTGTGTGTGTGTGTGTGTGTTGGGGTATGTGTGAGATGGCCTGTCAGTTACCTGGAGAGTTCTCTATTGAGCCCAGCCTGAGATTCAGCTTATAGGCTTATCCAGGTAGGAAAATGTTGGGGATATGTGGCTTGAGGGCTATGAGGAAGGGGAGAGGAAAGTCAGGGGACCAGCCCCACTATCTAGGAAAGGACTTGGAGAGAGGGTCCAGCCCTCTGGGCAGGGTCCAGCCCTGAGGCTTAAGTGAACTTGCATAGGCACCTGTGTGTATTTGTATATGTGTGTGTGTGTGTGTGTGTGTGTGTGTGAGAGAGACAGAGAGAGGGTGGGTAGGGGAGAGATATAGAGGGGAAGAATATTCTATGGAAAAGAGAACAGAGACCTTGTGCATGGGTAAGGCTGAGGCCCTTCCCAGAAGCCTAGCAATACTGAAGTGTGGGTGTAGGGGCTGGACATCCTTGGGAAGCCCCGAGGGGCTCCTGAAGCAGGGTTCCTGGTCTCCTCGGAGGCTGGGCCTCCCCTTGCTGGGGGGTTCACAGAAAGTCAAACAGCCCGAAATTCTTGGCTGCTCCAGGCCAAGGGAAAATTGGGGGAGGAAAAAAGAAAGAAAAGAAATGTTTCAGCCGGGAGGTGAGATGAGCCTGCCAGTTAGTAGGGTTAGGGTCTGATGGAACCAGCACATGGGTCAGGCATAGGAGCAAGGGATCCAGCAGAGATGCTCTCTGGAAGCCACTAGCTGCTTGGGCACCTGAGGGGGCCTTCTGGCTTCTGATTAGGAATGGGTACAGGCAGGGGTAAACAGCATGAATAGCTACTGAAGGGTGACTATAGCTCAGGTGCAGGACTGAGGCAGCAGGCAGGGGAGAGTTAGGTAGGGCAGATGAAGTAACTTTTTTGGTGTCAGTACTATGGGGCAAAATCAAGAGATTTGCACACATGCTTGAGAGGGTGGACTTAACACCAGGATGGTGTAGCTGAATGAATGAAGGGGGAACAAAGGGAGAAAGGGGTACCCCCCCCCCCCCAAGGACACCACTGGGGTCAGCTCCTAAAGTGTGTGAGGATGGGGCAGAGGGAAGTAAGCACCAGCAAGTGAGGACTCGGGGACATGAAGGATCCTGGGAAGTCCCCCTAAGGTTAGTGAGCAGAGGGAACAAGCTAGGCCAGAGCCGGGTTAGGGAATGCAGAGCTGACTGGTAGATACACCCTGCCCTGGCTGCGCCGAGCGAGTAGTTAGCTAGCGCGCCTGGATTTAGTTGCATTTATTTCCCTTTCAGGTACCAGACGAAGTAAAAAAGACGGACGGACAGTTGGAGAGAGGGACCGGGTGCGGGGTGGGATGGCAGTGGGGGAGAGGTCCTGCTCACATCACATCCACAAAGAACTCACTGGGGTTTCCCATGGCCATGCGGAAGGACTGTCTGCTGGCGGTCAGTTCTGGGGGCACAGAGGCCAGGTCGCGGCCAGGAGGGGCTCCTGGGGGCCCCATGGCTGCAGGCGGCGGGGGCATCATCAGCATTGGGGGGCCGTAGAGAGGGGGCACTCCTGGAGGGCCATAGCTTGGGTGCGTGTGGTGGCTGCGCAGGCTGCTGGCCAGTGAATGGTGGCTGCGGTGGCTATGCTCACTGGCCGCGGGCCCTGAGCGCTCACTGGGTGCCCGCTCTCGTGGCCCCCGCAGGCTGCTGCGTGTCGTGTGGTCCGACTCACTGCCGCTGCCGCCGGACTTGGAATCTCCAGCCTTTGGGTCCTTCTCCTTCCGACGATCGCTGCCACTACGGTTTGAGCCACTGCTCCGACTGCCTGTGGAGGATAAGCAGGGCCGGGGTGGGGAGCACTCAGAGCTGACACCCTGGACTCACCTGTAGCTCCCTCCATGGTTCCCTCCGCCGTAATTACCTTCACTGTGTTGACTGCTGGCGCTGCCCCCACCATAGCTGTAGCCTAGCTCCGGGAAGCCTGGGTGGGGGTTGTAGGGGTGTGGGGGTGGTGGGTACTGGTAAGGGAAAGCCATAGGCCAAGGGGCAGCCCCCGGGTGTGGCAAAGGGGCCAGCGTATCTTGGTCAGAGGCACCGCTGGAACCGTCGTGGTCGTGGAGGGACAGGTTGGCCATGTCTGTGGAGGAAAGGCTGGGTAAGCCGAGTCTATTCCCTGTCCCCTGGACTCCTTGATCAGGAGAGGGGTTCCTGGCCTAGGTCAGGTGGTAGGCAACACTGGTAGTTTCTGGTCAGAATGAGAGTAGGTATGGCACAAGCCAGAGAGCTCACCCTTTCTGCACAACTTCTGGCCACTACCTCTACAGCCCCGGAGACCCTCCTCAGGAAACCCAAGTCATCATTTAAGATTCTGGGTCAATCCCAATATCCAACTCCCAGAACCTGGGAGGACCCTTCAAAATTTGTAGTGCTCTCTCCTTCCTTGTCAGTGGACTGAAAGAAGGGATAAGACTGCTATTCAGCCTTTTTCTCTTTTGTTCACTTAGAGGGTCCTAGGTCAGGGAATGTGAAAGACATTCTGTAGGTACTGCACACCTATGCTTCATTAAGCATACCACACAGCACTCCATCTCCCTCAAAGACTGCCACGACCCATACAGGAGTTCTTCACTTTTCCAGAAAAGGAAAGTCAATCCAGAGAAGTTAAAAGAGCAGCCTGAGGTCAACCTAAACTATAGGCAGAACAGAAACTAAGAGTTGCTTGCTTTCTCTTTACCTCTCCAGATGAAGTCATTAGTTAGAAACAGGGGACAGTTTGGGGAAATGGTAGTGAAATTTTACCCTGTCCATATATATATGAAGCCCAGAACATGGGGCCTTTTAGAGGCCCCTTATAGAAGACCCTTGCCTTTATCACATTTTCCTGGTACTGCTGGGGTGTGGCTGGACATAAGGTGGGAAGGGCCAGACAGAACAACATGGGTACCTCTGGCCTGGCACCAACTCATTCTATCATCACTTATTTCATGACTCTGGCTTCCTGGGAGAAACTGTGTGTTCCTTAAGAGCAAGGCTGCCTGTGTCAATGCTAGAACTACCTTAAAGTGAGCATAATGGGATACCCCTTGTTCACACACCACCTCTACAAGTTCTACAGCTCTGAGAGAACTGTAATTGCCCTCTAGGGCAATTACATTTGTATGTGGCTCATACAAATGAGCTCTTCCTCCAAGCCCTCAGGTGAGTCAGCCCAGCCCTGCAAGGAAAAATCAGGAAGAGGGGCTCTGAGGTGGCCTGTAGAACCTGCCAGCCAAGCTATCAATCCGTCAAATGGACAGCAGCAGTATGAGGCAGGGTAGAGGGAAGCAGTAATCTTTCTTTGCTCACTTCCAAAGAGCTGGTGATGACTTTATCCTGCATGCTATTATCCTGGGAAGTAACTGTGTGCTCTTGGGGAGAAACTGAGGCCCCCACACTGCTACACTCTCAGCTTTGGCCAAATGAGAAGGAAAAGGCTCTTCTATCAGCATCACCCTGAGTTGGGCCTTGGGTGGCCTCGGGCCCTGGGTGGAAGATCCGGGTAGGCCTAGGGAAGAAACAATGTTTTGAGCAAAGGCCATAGCTGCCTTGGAAGCTTTAGGTGTCCCTGGAGGTTGAAGGTCAGGGATTAGTTCTGCTAATGATGAAAATAATAACCACATTTCAATGAATCTAAGAAGCTATTGATTACAAGATGTACTCCAATTTCAGATATTGAAATATGAAAAAAGAGTGCATTTTGGAATCAATTAAATATATAAACACGGATCCCCTTTTATAGAATATTTACCATGAGCCATACACTACACTAAGAGCATACATCTTATTCTCAAAAAAAAAAAAAAAAAAAAAAAAAAATTCCTATGAGATCTCCATCTTATAGAATCTTACAGATACACTAAGAGGCTAGATCACTTACTCTTACCTCACACAGTAAGGATGAAGCTAGGATTTGAACATAGAACTGCCAAATTCCAAAATCTTATGCATCTATCACTACTCCCTGGGGCCATACTTGAATTGCTAAGGGCTAGGGATCCTACTCTCCTCCCACAGACTGTGTTCTGAAGGATCAGTCATTCTAACATTCTAGTGACTAGAACCTAACCTGAAGCATTTTTTTTTAAGCTGTAGATGGACACAGTATTTTTATTTATTTTTATGTGGTGCTGAGGATCAAACCCAGTGCCTCACACATACTAGTCAAGTGTTCTACCACTGAGCTACAACTACAGCCCTAACTTGAAGCATTTTAAGAGTTAGCTTTAGATACCTATTGGCACTATTGGGCAGAGGTGGCTGCTGGGGGTGGACCTCAGCTCCCAGCCCTGAGCAGTGCTATCCTGTTCTAAGAACTCCTTACCCTAAGGATTATCCACAGGCTAAAGAGAAAGGAGGTTCCTTGTAGACCTCTACTACTTAAGAACTTTCACTGTTTTTGTGCCCTCTCAGGATCAAGTCAAAACTCCTTGGTATGGCTTACAGAATCCTCTGCCATCTGGTCTCGACAGCTTCTCCAGCTTCATCCTATAGCACAGCCTGCCTTCAGGGGTCTGAGGCAGATCCTACCCTAGTCAGTTCCAGATCCTCCTTGGTTCAGAGACCAAGGGCAGGTACTCTGTTTAGCATCACTGAGAAAATGTTTCTGAAGTACCACACACCTAGGGCAGCCCAGGTAGTGAGAAGAAACTGGATCTGAGGCTTAACACCTATGCTACTAGTTGTGAGACCTGGGGCAGACTATTTCACACTGAGAAATCTGTTTCCTCATCTGAGAACATGGATAGTAATCCTCCTTGCTTCTGGGGGAATTATGAGGATCCAGCAAGAGAGTGAGATAATACTTTTAGAAACTACCAACACTGTCAGGCACAGAACAGGCACTTAGAGCATGCCAGGCCCAAGAAGAGATGTGGGGCAGGTGAAGAGATTAGATAGGACTGTTTCCACCACAGAATTCTCAGGCCTTGAATCAGGCCCCATCTCTGCTGAGCCCCATCTATGTTCCCTGGAGTCTGCTGCCATATCCCTGGGCACTCCCCATTCCCAACCAGGAGGCAGGGCAAGAAGGTCAGTGAAACACGTACTGCCGCAGAGGTCTCCGAAGATGTAGTAGCACTGCTCAGAGAAGGTGATCTTGTTGACAGTGTGGCGGATGAAGCCAGCTTTCAGCAGGTTGCTGGCATACTTTCGGGCCTCCCTCCGGTCAGTGAAGCCTTCGACATTGTGGTATAGCCAGTCTACCACATCTGAGCCTGAGGATAAGGCTGCCAGTTGATTGGGAGGCCCATCTGATTTGGGTTCAGCTGGCCTCATAGAAGCTATGAGGCTGGGGCTGGTTCCAGCTCAAAGGAGTGGCCCAAAGGAGTTACTGAGTCCCCCACCCCTGGCCTGCCCTGTCTGTTCATTCCCTACCCAATCCTTCATCCCTCCATGGGGCTTTCTCACCGATAAAAGCATTAGGAATGGTAATCTTGAGCCACATGCGATCTCGGACCTCCAACCCTGATTCAGGGGAGGCCATGGCTTTTACGATGGCGGCCATGTCACTGTGGATGGACAGATGGAAGTCGTCTAGGCCTGGAGATGGGAGGCAGAATGGTGAGGCAGAAAGCGGCTTTGGAGTTAGGTAAATAAGAATTTGCATTCCGGCTATACCAAACAATAATTACAGATCAATGCTGGACAAATTACTGATTTCTTGGACACTCAGTTTTCTCTTCCATAAAAATGGGGATTTTAATATCTATTTACAAGGATATTTGAGTTCAGTTACATAAATGAAGGTACTTAGCACAATGCCTACATGTATAATAATAAAAATGGCACCCATTTAGTAAGCCATAATGCTTACTTTATGCCACATACCAATGGTGCTTCACTTATAGCTTCTTATTGAGCCCATAGGAACCTGGTAAAGTATATATTAATAGTCCCATTTTACAAGAGGAAACTGAGGCTCCCTGGGTTCAATGCAGGTTCAGAAGCAAATAATATTTAGTGAAGATCCATAAAGTGCCCACTGGGAGAAATCACAGTGTGAGGTAACTGGAATGAGTGGCATCCCCTCTCTGGTTCTTGCGGGTGCTTACGTTGCCCCTCATCAGTCCTCCCACTTGGCTCTGTCTGCTGCCCAGAGAACAGGGTTAGACACTCACGCTCTGTGTCAGGGATGGAGCTGGTGATGGAGGAGCTGGTGGAGGTGATTGTGCTCAGGGAGGGGCTCATGCCATAGGCAGGGAAGGTGCCCGTCATGGCTGCAGTGTGAGAGACCCAGGCCGCAGGGTCAATGGGCCGGATGGGCTCACCTGCAGGGAGGATGAGGAGTCACAGGCTGCTCACCCTGACCACTTCTGGGCCCAACAGGCAGGTGTGGGGGTTCAGGGAAACACAGCAGAAATGAGGGAAAGGGCTCACAGATATCAGCTTTAAGAATGAGTTCCCCCTACATCTACTCACTCCTGGGTAATGTGAAGCAACCACGTGGACTTGGGTCCCAGCACTTGGCTACAGTCAGGGTAATGGGCCTGAAAACAAAGATTGAGGGTAGAATGTGTGGAGGCCAGACAAAGCCTCTTGCATGATAACCAGAAATGTCTACCCCATCCTCCCCAGTGCTCTATTCCATTCATACCCTGGTTTGTGCACAATTTCCCGTAGTACCCGAACTGCATCGTCATTACTCATGTTCTCAAAGTTGATCTCATTTACCTAAGAAAGAGGACCAGGAGTTGGGTAATAGACTATGCAGGGGAGAGAGGCAGGGGAGCTGAGTTTGTGGGTCAGGAAGTCTTCCTCCAGAGGGCAGGGACTCCTCCCAACCTTCTATCCACACCACCACCACCCAGGGTGGGCAATGATACCTGTAACAGCATATCTCCTGGTTCGATGCGTCCATCAGCAGCCACAGCCCCACCTTTCATGATAGAGCCAATGTAGATGCCTCCGTCACCACGCTCATTGCTTTGGCCCACAATGGAGATGCCCAAGAAGTTATACTTCTCTACAGGAAGTAATTTAACAGCTTGATAAGGGCAAGAGTCCTATCCAAATTACCAACACCTTATTAGAACAGGGTGGAAAGGGACAAAAACTGACATGTACTAAGCCCAAATCAGGCACTGTATATATAGTGCACTTACCCATGATTTCATTCAATCTTTGCTGGCTGTGGTGCAGAGACTCTTTGTCTCACTTTACAGATCACGCAAGTGAAGTTTAGTGAATTTAAGTGACTTTTCTAAGCCAATAATTGGCAGAATTCAAACTCAGATTTCTAAGTTCTCAAATTGGGTTCTTTTCACTACATCCAGCTATCTCCTTTATACAGTCTATTGGAACCAGGTGTGGTGGTACACAGCTGTAATCCCTAGCTACTTGGAAGGCTGAGGCAGGAGAATCTCAAGTTCAAGACCAGCCTCAGCAATTCAGTGAGACCTGGGGATATAGCTCAGTGGTAGAGCACTTGCCTGGCATACATCAGGGTTCATTTCCCAAGACCACAACCAAAAGCAGGGGGAAAAACCAAAGAATACCTAGGGCAGAAACTAGAGAGCAAGGATGCAATGACTAAAGATGGCAAGGGGCAGGAAACCCAGAAACCACTTGCTCCAAGAAGGCTTCCCTGGTGCCATTTCTACTTCCACAGCTCTCTGTGCTTATATCTGTCATAGCTCTGACCATGAAGTACTGAAGTGATCTGTGTAAGTTTCAGCTAATGTTTATTCAAGAGAACTCTTTGAGGGTAAAGTTCAAATCTTGTGTCTCCCAGAACCCCTCATACCTGCCCAGTGTCTGGCATACAGTAGGTGCTCAAGAGTATTGTTTCCCCAGACTCACCCATGTTGAGAGTAACTGTGATGATGTTGAGAGACATGGTAGAGTCTGTGATGCTGCTGAAGGATGAGGACTGGAAGAGACAGAGGCCCTGAGCTGCAGGTGGGGGTGGCAGGAACTCATTGTTCCTACCTGGTTCCTCCTCAGCACTACTCCCCTCACCCTCTATGGTTCTAGATGCTGAACCAAAGGGAAGGGTTCTGAGGAAGAACAAGCTGAGCCTGCCTGGAAAGGGCTCACAATCTGCCCCCACCCATCCTGAGCATCCCAGGCCCCATACCCGCTCAATCCGTGAGACCTTCTGCTTCCGCCGCCGCCGCTTGTGTCTTCTCATCAGGCGTGAGGCACTGCTCTGTTCTGTGGAGCTGCTGAACCTGTGGGGCCCACAGTCGTTCCCCACCAGGCTGGCCCAGCCCTGCTCTACAAGAGGCACTGCAGGGCCCAGGTGCCCAACACAAAGCCCACATCCCTCCCAGGAGCCAGTATCCTCAGGGTTTAGGGCTCCTTGGGGTCACCTGCCCCACAGTACCCATGAAACTAAAGCCCCACCTGCTGGTAGAATCCTCCTCATCTGAATCAAAGAAGCTGGTGGTCTCCAGCTCACTGCTCATAAGGGTGGACGAGCTATCATAACCACCAGGCTCTCGCCGCCGCTCCCCCTTTGCAGTTCCATTTAGCCGGGTTGCTGCAGGAGATGGAGGCAGCTGCGTTCACACTATGCTTAGTTCAGGGGAAAAGAGGGGAGAGGCGCAGGCCAGAGGCTACTCTGGGGCCAGGCATAGCCAGAGCTCAGGAAACAGGGCAGAGAGGTGGGACTGGAAAGATGTGGAAAAGGAGTAGGGGTGGGGAAGGCAATCCTATTTGGGAAGACACACCATGCTCTGGGCCATCCCTCCGACGTGGCCGCTCCCGCTGGGCAGATACCAAGGAGTCTGTCTCTGTGTCATTGTCCAGGTTCTCCTGGCTGCCCCCACCAGCATGAGGGCTGCAGGGAAGAGAGGACTTGGTAGAGGAGGGGGCAGGCTGGGGGTTCCCTCCCCCAGCCCTGGGCTGAGCTGATGCAGTCCTCTCCCATGGGCCCTCCCCACTCTCGGCTCGTACTCACTGGAAGGATGGGGGTCGGGAGTCCCCGATTCCTCCCGTGCGCTCCATAGGTGGTGGCAGCTCTGATGGGTTATCAGCACAGAAGGGGGCTGGCTCTGGGTGTGAGCCCTCAGCTGACACCAGCTGATGGGGAGACATTGAGTGAGATCTATGTGACAGGGGGCACCAGGGAGATGGGGATGGGGAGTTGGCTTCTGGCAGGGCATGAAGGCCTGGGAGAATGAAGCAGGGAGAAGAGACAGGACTGTGCAAGGGCAGCTGAGGTGAGGAGTGGCCCCAGAACCAAGTTGAGGGGGCTCTTGGAGGCATGGGTTGCTCAAGTGGAGTGAGGGATGGAGAAAAGGGTCGGTGGTCCCAGGCAGTGGTCGCCAGGTAACAGCAGGTATCTTACTGGCATAGGAGATATTTTTATCTCCACATGTGTTTCTGTCTCTTCCCTTCATCCCTTCCCACCACTCCCACTTTTCATTAAAGTTGATAAAGCTGGGGTGAGAAATAGTTCAGTTAGAAAACTAAAGGAAAATTCAGATACTGAAGCATAAAACTCCCAGCTACGATCTCAGTGATGCCTTCCCTCCCTCAACCCAGCACAGGCATGCAGGCGGATAGAAACTGAGGCCTCCTTACCCAGGACACCACCCGGCCATTGAAGCAGGGTAGCTTAGCATTGTCATCTGAGATCTCCTCCTTCACAACTCTGCAGGGAAAGAGGGATGTCAGAGAGAACTTTCTGGCATGTACATGGAAGGTCCTCGCAATCCCAGTTGTACTCCATCCTAAACCGTGATTTAAGCTACCAGCACAAGACTGTTCAAATGGGAATAAGGGAGGTGACCCAGGGACATCTCTTTAGCACCACCAGGAAGACACCAGCTCTGCTGGGCCAGCTATCTTTCTGGGGCATCCTCTAAGTCATTAGAGGTCATACCATTTCCTATAACCCCCAAAGTGCTTTACCCAACCCCAATATGGCTTCCCTGGGCTAGACTTTCTCTTTTCCTCAGAGTCCCAAATTGGGAAAAAGGACACAATTATTGTGCTGGTGTTGTGGCTCAGTGGTAGAGCGCTCGCCTAGTATGTGTGAGGCCCTGGGTTCACTCCTCAGCACCACATAAAAATAAATAAATATAGGTATTGTGTCCATCTTCAACTAAAAAATATTTTTTAAAAAATGACAAAATTGGGGGCTGGGGATATGGCTCAGTTGGTAGAGTGCTTGCCTTGCATGCACAAGGCCCTGGGTTCAATCCCCAGCACCACAGGTGGTAGTGCGCACAGTGGTAGTGCGCTTGCTAAATATGTGTGATGCCAAATATGCATGAGGCACTGGCTTGGATCCCCATCAACACATTAAAAAATATACATAAATAAAGTAAAGGTATTGTGACCACTACAACCAAATAAAAAATATTAAATTAAATTAAACAAACAAACAAACAAAAAAAGATACAATTATTACTGATCTTCCCTTTACAACTTGGAATCCTGACATTGTTCTAGGAGGTATGGACAAGGAGATTAGGAAATTAAGAAATAAGGGGAGAAGGTGTTTACTAAACATCTTCTATATACCATCAAGATAACTAATAGTAACAACTGCTCTCATTTATTAAGCAAGCATAATAGGCTGAGCATTTTGCTAGGTGCTTTACTTATATCATTTCATCTAATACTGCGATGCTATGAGGTTGGGGCAGATGGGAAACCAGGTTCAATATGTTCAGTAATTCACCTAAACTTACTCTACTAGTACACTAAGAGCTCACATTTGAACCCTGGTCAGTCTGACTCTAAAGTCTCTATTCTTACCTATTATACCAGCTTCTATCTCTATATTTAGAACATACAATCTTCACATCAGTCTCCTATGTAGACAATATGATCCATATTTCATGAATAAGGAAACTGACAGACATTCAGTATCTTATCCAGGGTCATGAAGCTCATGGATGTTAGAGCTAGAATTCAATCACAGGCTCATTTGATACTAAACCTACACTCTTCCCACTGTACTCTTTCCTGTGCAATGATACATTTATACATTCTTTCCTGTGCAATGATAAAGGTAGCATGGGTTTATGAGGAGGTAGGTGGTGAGGGGATACTGATATGGGGCATGCAGGGTATGGGATGTGGTCATGGCTTGTAGTTTGGTTTGAGGAACGTGGTGAGGTAAGAAGTCAAACACTGGCTAGGTTTGGGGCAGGGAAGAGAATGGAAAAGTTTGAGGACTGTCAAGACTATCAAACACATGGTACATTTGAGCAGAGAGGGATGACAGCGAGGGAGGAGGCTGGGAAGACCACTCCTCCCTCATTCTTAGAGCAGCTTCTGCCTAGAGTCAGGAACGTGCTTGGCTCCTTACGATGCTCACATTCTTGGACTCAAAGCCAAATTCCCAGGCCAAGCCTGCCCTCTTCCCTCCCATCCAGCTCTGGCTCCCCACCATTTCCAACCCCACAGCGACCCTAAAAGAACAGCCCAAATCATCTTGCTCGGGTTCGTGATGGCAGAGAGCCTAGAGACAAAATAGGCTGGAAAGAAGTGACAGAGAGGTAACCAATCTGGCCAGAGGATACCCCAAGCAGACTCAAATGAGAGCCAAAGCTGAAAGGAAAAGGGGGTGCATGTGCATGGACTGTATGTCCTACTTTGGAGAGGGTCTCCCTGTGTGGGAAACTGCTGCTGAGTCTCCCCGACCTCCCCTAGCAGGCCCCACCACTCTGCTCCACACTACAGATGTTTCCTCTCTTTCTGGGGGTCACCGACAGGTCGCCAAGGCTCTGCTGACTCACAATGATCAGCTGATCCTCAGCAGCCTTGAGGGACCTCAGACAGCCTGTACTCTTCTACCATAGAGCTGAATGGCTCAGGGTTCCATAGCACTCATGTACCCGCGCCCCACAGTCTCATTCTTTAATACCTGTCTCCCATCCCCCCATGGAGTCAGATAAATATACATTCAAATTCCCTCCCATTATTAGCCCTCCCATCCTAACTTTTCCAAGGCTTTGACTTGTCCTAGTAAGTGGGATTCTTAAATGCATGGTCAGGCATATAATAAAACAGTTACGAACTCTACCAACTTTTGGTGAGATTCACACTCTCTTTCTAACTAGGTGTAAGTTTCTAAAAGCAGGGACCAAACAAATCTTCTCATCATTCATCGTTCATCCAAATAAAAAGCTTTTGCTGAGCCAGATGCAGTGGTGCATGCCTGTAACCCCAGCTACTCAGAAGGCTGAGGCAGGAGAATCACAAGTGCAGGCCCATGATTGGCAACTTAGCAAGTCCCTGTCTCAAAATAAAAAAAATTAAAAAGGGGTGGGAATGTTGTTCAGTGGTACAGCACCCCTGGGTTCCATCCTAGTATCACACGCACACTCAAGCTTTATCAAGAGCCCATGGGCTTTAGGTCCCGTGATACTACAGGACTGTATGAAGCACCAGGCCTGGAGCCTGCCTTAGACTCTGAGAGGTTACAATCCAGTGGGTAGATTTGGTAAGCATATTGCAAGAGGGGAGAAGTTAGAGCCTCAAAGCAACAGGTGTGTCTACTGGATAGACATCTGCTGAGTTTTACTTAGGTGTCAGAAACGGGCTAGGAACTGGGTGGAGATGTAAGGATGAGGGATTTGAACCTAGAGAAGACAGGGGAAGAGTGTCCCAGGCAGAAGGTCCTGAGACAGAGCAGTCGTGATATGGAGAGGAAGCAACACAGTTTCCTAACTTACTATGGTACCCCCTCCCACAGCTCAAGGTCAGATTAGCAGCAGGGACCCCATTCTTTATCTACCATCTCCTTAGTGCTAAAAATGTTTATCCTTCTTCCATTACTCCACATAAGAGGGCTGGGCCTACCCTGGGTTTGACAAACACTTGTGGCGGTCAGATGGGTCTTGGAGTGGTCCTCAGATCTCACATCCTAACCTCAGAGGGTAAGCCTGGAGTGGAGAGACTGTTGGTAGGACAGCAGTCTTTCTCTTCTAATGCTCTTTCCCTCCTGTCAACAGAGGTCCCTAGTGTGGGCTCAATAAGTGGTAGCCCTATCCACCTCCCCAGTTTGCCAAATCCACCATCTCCCAGAAAAGGAGCATCTGTAAAATGGTGATAACAATCATACCTACAAAAAAAAAAAAAAACAAACACCCTGTTTGACTAAGGTTTTAGACTTTGGAGCCAGATTACTGATGTCAGCCAAGCTCTGTCACTTACTAGCTGTGTGACCTTGGGCAAGTTACTTAAGCATTCTGTGCTCTAATTTCCTCACTTGTACCACCTATTTCATAGGGGTTTGTACCACTATTTCATAGGGCTATCATGAAGATTCTGTGAGTAAAGATTTGCAAAGCATTTAGATCAGTGTCTGGCACAGTGTAAGCACCATTTAAAAAAGTTTGTAAAATAAACACACTGTATATACACTCCTTGGCTAGTTTTCTGTGACCAGATAGCCCTACCAGGTCTCCTACTCATTTACCCTTCTGGGGCTAAAATTGTTTAATCCATCAATGTCCTATTTTTCTACCACTGAGCTACATGTCCAGTTCATTTTCTTTTTTATTTTGAGATAGGGTCTTGTTAACTCAGGCTGGCCTCAAACTTGCAATCCTCCTGCCTCAGCCTCCCCAGTTGCTGGGATTAGAGGCATGCACCACAATGCCCAGTTTCTCCACTTTATTTTTAGCATTATTCTCAATCCTGTTAAAACAGTCAACTCTAATATCCTTTAAGGTTAAAACAGTCAACTCTAATATCCTTCAAGTACCATTGATGTATGCAAGATAACTTCAGGGGGTACATGATAAATATTGCTTAGATCAATGTTTACTTATAACAAAATTTAGAAAGAAATATAAACAGAAAATGAGATCTGTGGTTGATTTTGTATTATTAGTGGGTCAAGCTTAGAAAAAAAAAGAGAGGGTTAACAGTAAATTTGAAGAACAATATTAAATAAACCGTAAGAGGATGTAATGAGTGCCCTCTAATAACTGCAGCTAGGTCTGGCTTAACAGAAGCCATGGGAGAGTGGGAGGCAGCACAGAATGGTCTGCTTAGAAGGCAGGGACAAGATGGGGGATGTTGATACAGACCTATTTCAATTTTCTTCAAGGCATTTGGTCCCAACATAGAGGGCTCTGAATGACTTTCTCCCATCCTATACCCCAAGGCAGCATCAGTCCTTTCGGACCCTATTTTTTCCTGCCTGCCAAGCTGAAGTACCCACCTCCTGATCTCCAAAGCTTCCCGACTGATTCTCTTTACAGTCTTCCAATCAGGCATGTCTGCCTCAGACTGAAACCAGACAATCATCACCACACTAGGAGCCCCCACTCCAGGATAGGAAGAACAACAGAACCAAGAATAGAAAGAAACTACCTAGTATACTCCCCACTGTACAAAGCACTTTCACACACACGATTTCATGGGTTCATCCAATTCTGAGTTCCAGGAGAGAAGGGGACAACAAACATGCCAGGCAGCAGACAGAAGGAGCTTTACTCCCTGATGCCAGGAGGGCTTGGGTCTGGGGAGAAGAGCCAGGCTGAAGAACACTGGGGAGAAGAATATCTCCCCTGACTCAGCTCTGAGGCCTCAGCTGCAAAGAGCAATGCGGGCCTCAGGCTAGGGCTGGAGAGGCAGCCTTCAGGCCTGGAGGACCAAGGAGGCCTTCCCAGTGGCCTCCAGGCCCAGCGCCCAGTTAGTGCAGGGCAGGCTAGTGTGGGGGCCTCCCCCTCCCCCAGTCCCCTGGGAGTTGGAGGGGGGGGGATCAGCCAGGCTCCCCCGCCCAGGCCAGCTGCTACAGAACCTTCCGGCTGCAACATTCCAACCCCTCTTAAAGGGGCAGTGGCTGCTTCCAAACTCTGCCTGTCCAAAGCCCTGTAGCTGGGCAGAGGGGAAGACCCCCACCAGCGAGGGGTACATGGAGAGTGCCAAGAGGCTCTTCCTGGCGTTCCCACCCAGGCTCTAAGGCCCTTTCCAATGTCTCTCCCTGAGCCACCATCTGGAGGAAAAATTGGGAAGGAAGATCACCACCTGGATTAGTGAGGTCTCTTTCTCGGGGCAGGCACTCTGCTCAGCCCACATCATCCCCATCAGCCCACATCATCCCCATCAGCCCACATGGGCGGTAAATAAACATAAGGTCTGCAGGCCCTAGCTTCCAGCCTGGCGGAGCACCATCAACTCCCCTTTTCCCCAGTTCCCACAGCATAGCCCTTGGATGCGGGATACTCCAAATATGGCTCTGGGTTGTGGAGCTGAAAAGATAGGGAAGGCAAGCCGGGGCCAAATACCCCCAAAACTATGTTAAAAAGGAGGCTCCCTGGAAGGAGGAGGGTTGAAGACTCTGGAACTGGGTGGAGGGGGGGTGTGTCTGTCTATGTGGGCCACTGGCCTCTAGGGAGGTGAGGGGGCTTGACTGGCAGGAACTAAATTGCTTTGGGGGCCTCGGACGACGCTCCCCACACCCGAGAGGAGAATTAAGAGTCTCTAAAGGACTGGAACTCCAACCCCCCAAAAGCAGAGAGGAGCTCCAATGGATCGAGTCGCCTCTTTGCAGCGAGTGGGGATAGAAGTCAACATAGCCAGGGAAGTCCAAACTGGCCGCGTCGGCCCCTGGAAGCCGAGCGCGGGGGCTCCCCGGAGGCCAGGCCGGGGCCGTCCTCACCCGAAATCATCGTCCATAGACTTGAAGAAGAACTTGTAGCTGGGTCGCTGCAGAACGCCCTTAAAGTCCGCCAAGGTGACGCGCTCGGCGGGCAGGGGCAGCTTCACCAGGTACGGCGTCTCCTGCCCGTCCAGGTGGTAGATGATCTTGGTCTCGCCCATGGCTCCGGCCTCGGGCCGGGTGGCCCGCGCGCGGCCTGCTAGGGCGGCCGGGCCGGGCCTCTCGGGCGGCGGCGGCGCTCGGCGCGGCCCAGCGGCTCAGCCCCGCTCGGCGGCCGGCCGCGGCGCCAGCTCCCTTGTTCTCCGGCCTCTCCCGGGTCCCAGCGCCGCCTGCCGCCGCTGCTTCCGCTCTCCACTCTCCCGGCTCGGCTGGCCACAGCGATTCTTCCGGTGGCCGTGGCCCTCCCGGCTCTGGGCTGCGGCCGGGCCCGCTCCCCTCCCCCGGCCCGGGCCCCGCCCCGGCGCGGCCCCGCCTCTGGCCGCCGCGGAGCCGCGCTGGCCTCGCTGCTGATGGCCGGGCCTGGGCCGGGCCTGCGGACTCCCCGCCCACCCTTCGGGCGGCGGCGCTTGCCTCTGGCGCTCGGGTCCCAGGCCCTCACAGATGGAAGGGGAGGTCTTTGCTGGATGACTCTGTTCCCGGACCTTTCAAGGTCCTTATTCTAGACCCAAAGGGGATTGGTGGCTTTCCTGTATCCCTGGAGGATTGGAATGCAGGAGTCGCTTTGGTCCCCAGAGACGGTCTGGGGGAGGAGGGTGAATCTGAAGATCAGACTGTGGATATCTGGAGGAGAGTGGCCTCAACAAGCCCTTTAGGATCTGCTAGAAGCACAGCTGCTGTCATTGAGGTTTACTTAACTGAGCTCCCTGAGGACAGGACAGGATCAAGTTCTGGTTTATCCTTCTAACCTCAATGCCTAGATGCAAGGTCGGTTCCCAACAGATGCCCTCATCCCTTGGTTTTTTAATTCATTAAATAAATATCGAGTGCCCATTACACTGCAAGGTATGCTGCACGTGAAGGCAGTAGCAAGACAGACAAGTCTGCCCTTAGGACCTTCACGCCACTGGAAGCTCACAGGCTTATTAACTTATTTAACTTCTTACAAATGCTAAGAAAAAGATAAAACGAAGTGATGGGATAGTGACAGGAGAAAGAGGATTCTGGGTGACCAGAGAAGACCTCTTCCATCTGAGTTAATAATGAGAGAGCAGCTATGAGATCTGGGGGAAGAATATTTCAGAGAGCACAGTTAAGTGTAAAGGCTCAAAAAAGGAATAAGATTGCCACGTGTGAAGAACAAGGCAGCCATTGTGACTGGAAGGACAGTTGTACCAGGCTAGAACGGTAGATATGAATCTGATCACATAGGGAATTTTACAGTAACTGGTGTGGGGTCTGCTCACTCCATTCTGTACATAGTGGCCAAATTAGCTTAAAGTATCTTTCCAATAACTTTTCTGCTCAGAAACCTCTTTAACTTTCCTCAGATGCATTTCAAATGTCCTCAGCATGATATTTAAAGTCCTTCATAATCTAAGTTCCACCTACCTTTTAGTCTTTGTCCATATCCTGGCCAAACTTTTGACTGCAGGCAAATGAATATTCTTGCTAGCTGCTGTACAGACCTTGTATATTTTCATTTCTTTCTCTTTACTTTTAATTTTTTAATCAAAGTAACATGTGCATAACCAAATAGTGTAAAACGTTTTTATTATTTTTTTAGTTGTTGATGGATTTTTATTTTATTCATTAATATGTGGTGCTGAGAATCGAACCCAGTGCCTCACACATGCTAGGCAAGTGCTCTACCACTGAGCCACGACCCCAGCCCCAAATAGTGTTAAACTTTTAACAAAGCAAAAGTCTTTTTAATTTTCCTCCTCATTCACCTCCTTTTACCCTCTTAAATTGCTGAAATCACTTTTCGATTCAGTGGATATAGTACTTGGTATTGAATTATTTTGACTGAGTAAATGTACACTGCTAACCTGTGTGTCACATGACTTTGTTTCCTTTGACTTTTTGTTTTTCCTGGTATTAATCATTGCTTTGCCTTCCCCCCCAGATGACTATGCCTTTTATATATTGTACCTATCACTAATTCTTCCCACATAATCTGTTTCTCAATACACATTTTGTTCCTCACACAGACACACTATAAGGCTTCCATCAATTCCATTTTTTCCCCTTGAAGCCTTTCTTTCTTTTGCTGTGGACTGTACTGCTGGCTGTTTTGCCTGTACACAGCTGCCATTCCTGGACTTCTCTGCATCCTCACAATTCTCTTTACCTCTTGTGTTGGACTCCTGTTTTACTGCATTTCAGTAAAGCAATCTTCTGGTAGCTTCCTTTGAAAGGAAGCATGGGAAATAGAAAACTTTTGAGAACTTGCATATCTAAAAATGATTAGGTCGAAAATAATCTTCCTTCAGAATTTTGAAGGCAAAACTATTTTGACATATTCTCATTGTCTTCTAGTTTCAGTACTGATTTCATTTTCTTCAGGCCTCTTAATTCTTATTTTTATTCTCTCTGGAAACCTTTAGAAGTTCCTTTTCCCCTGGAGTCCTGAAATTTCATTGTGATATGCTTTGGTGAAAATCTTGTTTTGAATTAGGGCCTTGAATTCCAGGGCTCAAGTGATACTCATGATTCAGCCTCCTGGATAGCTGGGGCTGCAGGTGCATCACTGTGACTGATCTTTTTTCATTCACTGTGCTAGGTATTTGGTGGACTCTTTCCATCTAGAAATTTAATAATGAATTCTTGAATTAATAACATTATCACTACCAATCTTTTCTATTCTTTCTGTAACTCCTGTTAGATGTTGGACCTTCTGGATTAACCATTTTTCTTAACCTTTTCTCCTTTATTACCATTTCATTTTTAAATGATTCCACCTTTTTGCAAAATTTTCTTAACATTATTTATAACCCTTCCAAACATTAGCCATCCATTATATTGGATTTTACTTATCCAATATGTCAATATATCCTTAAACATGTATGTTTTTATTGGATAGGTAAAATATTCACAATTTGAAATCCAAACATATCTAAGGATGGAAATGTAATGAAGTATCTCCTTCGAATTTGGTTCTCTAGTTCTCCAACTCTGAACAGGACACAACTTGTTTATTTTTACAGTTCTAAAACTCTTATTCTCCAGTTCTTCCTTTTAACAGCACTTCCTTTGTAGACACAGTATCTTCCTTGAGTTTTTATAATTGTATAATTGTAGCTTTTCCCTCTCTGAAGTTTCAAAAGTATCCAACTTTGCCATTTTTTTCTTGGTTTCAAAATTTCTATTTGCTGGTTTTGGTCTCTTTCATTTTTTAAGCTTTCTCAAATATTTGATGGACCTTGGCTTGAATTCTATTCACACTTAAGGGTGAGATGCTGAAAATCTGACTGGAAGCTCAACATAAATGACCTATTAACTGATGGGTTTTAATGTGGGGTTTTGATAAAACAGGGAGTTTTTTTTTTTTTCTGTCAAGGAAACAACAAAAAAAAGTCAGTATTCAGTTTTTTTCTCTTCACGTTCAATCTAATAATTCACCTCCATCCCCACCATGCCTACTACTAAGATCTGAGGCTCTGATGGTTCTCTCCAATGTCTTGAAATTTCACAGGACTCTTCATTCATTATACAGGGCACTTGGGGGCCCTGTTTGCCTGGAAATTCATGGTCTTCTTAAGTATTTCTCTTTTCCTTCCTATCATTTCTCCAGAAGTTGAATATCTCATTTCTTGCAAAGAAAATCAGCTGGATGAATCCAATGAAGTGAGGATAGGGGTTAAATTTTTCTTATACAGATCTTTGTATAACCTCCCTTTTTGGGATTATGAAGGGCACGCTGGCTTGCTTCTTAACAACCATTCCAGCAGGTAGAATCAAACTCATTGTGTTCTGCTAAGTTACCTTTCACTCTTTGATTTTTCAAAATATTGGTGTTTCTTATTCATTGTCATCTCCTGTTTTTCATATCACTGAATCAAGTGCCTTGTTTTCTTGGGGGGAGGATCGGAGATACGGGGGATTGAACTCAGGGGCACTTAGCGACTGAACCACATCCCCAGACCTAATTTTTTAAAAATAGTTTTTAGACCTTGATGGGCCTTTATTTTGTTCATTTATTTATATGCAGTGCTGAGAATTGAACCCAGTGTCTCACACTTGCTAGGCAAGTGCCCTACCACTGAGCTACAGCCCCAGCTCTGCCCCCAGCCCTATTTTGTATTTTATTTAGAGACAGTGTCTCACTGAGTTGCTTAGTGCCTTGTTAAATTGCTGAAGCTGGCTTTGAACTTGCAATCCTCCTGCCTCAGCCTACAAAGCTGCTGGGATTACAAGTGGTGACACCGTGCCTGGCTCAAGTGCCTTTTTAAAAGAATTTTTAAAATTAAAAATTAAATTATTGCAAGTGAACCCAGGGACTTTTACCACTGAGTTACATCTTCAGCTTTTTAAATTTTTTTAGACAGCCTCACAAAGTTTGCCTAAAATGGCCTTGAACTTGTGACCATACTGTTTTAGCCCCCTGAGTAGCTGGGATTACAGGCATGTGCCACTGTGCCTGGAAAAAGAATTCCTTTACTAACATTTGAAAGAGATTGTTGGGAGGAAGCAAAAGATATTATTTAATTTTCATTTTGCTTTACTTTGAATGTGCCTTTCTAACCTTTTCTATTTGTTAGGCCAATCTCAGCATCACAAGTTGGTAGTTTTCCCTAAATATCCCAATTAGAAGACATCTCTCCTTTGTAAAAAAGTTTTATAGATCACTTCTGACTTCCATCATCAATCTGGTACAGATCAGAGATACCTTACAGTTACCTGTATTTAAGTGTCTTAGGTCCAGGTAATAACCTTCATATGCTGTCTAGGTACTAGATTCTGTACCTGATAAGACTGAAACAGAGATTTACTAAGAAAAAATTAAATCATTGCTTGGACAGTCTATTTTTTCCTCTTCGGAAATGTCTTTACCCCAAGGAGAATTCACTATCTTCTTTCTGAGCTTTTTCCTTTCCACTTCACTGAAATGAAGAAAGGCACTCATTTTATCTATGACTTCCATGCCAGGGGGTCCCTTGTTACCAGTGACATTTGCCACACTAAGTATCAATAGAGGAAAGCACTAACTCACTCTATATGAAGGCAACAAAGAGTTCACAAAGGAACTGGGCAAGGTGGCTTAAACCTGTAATCCTAGCCATTTGGGAGGCTGAGGCAGCAGGATCACTGAGTTCAAGGTCAGCCTAGAAAACTTAATGAGGGCCTGTCTCAAAATAAAAAAAGGGCTGGGGATATACCTCAGTGGCAGAGTGCTTGCCTACCATGCACAAGTCCCTGGGTTCAATCCCCAGCACACATACAAAAAAAAAAAAAAAAAAAGAAAGAAAGAAACAAATAAGAAAGACCTCACAAAGGAGAGAGAGGGCATGTCTCACTGCTGAGGTTAAAAAAATATAGTAAAATGACAAATTCCAGCTCTAGGGTTCAATATCAAATCCTGGCTCTATCAATAACAACTCATAGGACCTCTCTGAGTACCTCTCTGGGTTCCCCTTCTGAAAATGAAGCAAGATCTACTTCACAGGGCTGACATGAGGGTTAAATGAAATGACACATAAAGAATATTTAGTAAATGCCTGTCACACATTAAAGTCTCTCAGAAATAGGGGAAAGCACATTTCACAGGACTTTCCTTCATTCTTAGGGTGTTCATTACTGGCTTTGGGTTTTATTTGCTTCTGGAGGCAGTTTCCCTATCACTGAGAGATAAGATACTGGGGCAGAAAGAGTTTTCGTTTATGAGGTTCAAGTTCGTAACTTTACCTGGAATTCATGAGACACTGAGCAGATTTTCTTATCTTTAAGACAAAGAGTGGTCCAACTTCCCTGATATGACTAGTACTGGGTCAAATGGAAAAGACATGTGAGAGGGACTGGCAAGAGGTAATGGGCTTTACATATATGCCTGGCTTAATATGGACCAGAACTGGTAAGAAAATCAGCTCAGGCACACCACTCCAGAACCACAAAATGGTCCACATAAGCTGGATAAGCTCAGTCCTCTACTACCCAAGAGCCAAGGGAATGGTTAATTAGTAAGACATAGTACCACCTAGTGGCCACAATACCCCTCTTCTCCCTTCCCCCAGGTGTAGGGAAAGGCTGATCATGTAAATCAATGGCTGATTGGTCAGATCTGGAGAGAAAACAAATACACCTTTCTTTTTTAATATTAACAAATACAAGCAGCAGAAAGGAGCAGCTGCTCTCTGCTGTTCCCTGAGGGAAAGCCAGAGCAAAAAGCTGTTCCTCTGGCCTTCCTCCAACTGTAGGGCCTGCCTAGCTCCTCCCAAGGCAGAGACTTTGTTTCAGCCCAACTTCCCTCATTCCAACTCTCCAATCAGGATGAGAGGCACATGGTTGCTGGCGATGGGAAGAATACTATAGTTCAGCCTCTGCTCCTTTAATTCTCAGCCTGGAGTAGGTCCTCTCATCCTTCTGCAGGTAGCTCCTCACTTGTCCTGATCCAGGAGTCAGGAGGGCAATCAATCATACCACAAGAGTGGGCAGTGTAACTTCAGTCATCTTCAGATGACTCTTCTTCTGCCTCTTTCAGCCACTGGATGAACCTCTGCAGCTGTAAGGAAGCAGAAGGAAGAGTTACTGGGGGACAGCCAAGTGCCCTCTCACTTCTCTTGGTGGATAAACAGCTCCTAACAGCCAGAGTCTCTGGACACTAAGGCCAAAGACCTGGGAACCACCTTGGCCAGAGGAGGGAAGACTGACTCACCTGCTGATTCCTGCGCAACTGTCGGCCCTTGTCAGTTACGTCCTTTTTGCTGAACCAGGTCAGGATTGTTTCCTCAGCCAGGATCTCCAGCTGGTAGAAAGCCATCAGTACCTGCAGAAGGCCAGCAAAAGGGATCTCAGGGGCTTTGCAGGGTCCAGCATGATAAAGTGGGTAACAGAGGGAGAGGAGGCATAATCTTAACAGCTCTACCTTCTACACACTGAGCAGCCTCCTCTAAACAAATAAAGAGTTGAACTGTTCGCTCTGATGCTGGGGCAGGATAAGTTCTGAAACTATTGTTGGACAGTGCTCTGCACATTCCCAGGTTAACCCCCCAATAGTTGCCTTACTAGAATTAGCCTGTCGTTAAGCAGTACTGATGTAGCAATGAGCTGGATACTAGGGACAAAGTCCATGTTGGTCACCAAGGTCTCTTTCAAAGCAGATAGAGAAGCATGGAGCTCTAGGTGGTATTCACCTTGGCCATGGAAGTACCAAGAGCTTCATGCTCTAGGAAGAAGTCTTCGATGGCTGCCAACACTTCCAAATGGTCAGCTGCGCGCTTTATGTAGTTCCTAAAAACAGGGCTCCAAGCCTTGAGTAGCTATGAAAGAAAGAAAGGAAATACAATATATTTTTGAGAATGCACCTATACTTTAAAAGCAATGACAATCAATATTGATACATGTTTTTTTTAATGACACAAAAGGGCAAGAGGAAAATGATAGAGGTCCTGTGGAAGCATGTCAGAGGGACTTGGGAGTTGTTGGCAGCCAGAGGGAAAAGAATAGATTTCCCAGGAAAAGTGAAAGGGGGTCAGATGCTAAAGGCTGCCTCAAAATACCTATTCCCAGCCTACAGGTTGATCTTGTTCTGGCTAAATAATTTTCACAGTCTGAAAGTTCAAGTCTATTATTATTTTGATCATTGGTTTTCATTCATTTGTTTTCTGAGATGGGGTTTTGCTATGTTGCCCAGGCTTGCCGCAAACTCTTGGGTTCAAATGATCCTCCTGCCTCAGCTTCCTAAGTACCTGGGAGTTCAGATACACACCAGTATGCTGGCTTCCAGGTCTATTTCTGAGTATCCTTTTGGGGACCTATTAGGATCTGAGTCCTCGAGTCTCAAAGGCCAGCATTAAACCCAATCTGATTACTTTGGACAGCCAAAGCTGCTCAAGAACCCAACCAGTTTCCAAAGGCAAGGAAAAAGAAAGGAGCCAGAAGTAGCATGTACCCCACAAGACCATCTACTCTTGACTTCCTTTAAAGTCAAGCACAGTGAGGATGAGTGCCTCCACCTAATCCCTATACCCAGCCCCAAGCTTTGCTCACAGGAAGCAGCAGGGCACAGTAGCGGTTTGGGTCAAGCGGGGTATCCATCTGCTGCAGGGGGAGCTCCAGGACCACATGGCTCAACACCTCCATTACCTCCTTCAGGCTTATGTTGTAGGCATACCTGTGGGGAGACTGGTGTGACAACAGGGCCTTCACTGGCCCTTTCAGCATGCTGCAGGACAGCAAACTAGAGGACAGAAAGTCAGAACATGGAAGGGGAAGGTTTTGGGAGGGGAGGTCATAATGAAGCTAAAACTTAATGCTTTCCTTGCTCCAAATACTACCATCCTTCTCCACTTGGGACAGTGAGAGAAAAGGTTCCTATTTGGGAAAGAAACACTTCGGAGAAGCTCTACCTGCCCTGAATTTCCCAGGGTATAAAAGAAAAGGGATGGGCTCCTCTTACTTGAGAGAGTTGATCTCCAGGACTAGATTGTCACAAGAAATGTTCTCTTCTTTGCCTCGCTGTAATGTTCCCAGGACTTCATTCTGGAACACTAAAAAAGAAAAAGTTCACAGGCCAACATTATTCCAGATGCTTTGCTTTAAGTCTCCTACTCTTGATTTTATACTAAATTGTTTCTGGGAGGAATGAGCCTTAAGCTAGCTGATGTAGGTAAAGAATAGCCTCTGCTCCCCTGGTCACTCACCTTTGATGTCATCCAGCTGAGGGGAGCCTGCCCGACTGTCCAGCTCCTCAGAATCCATACTTCGCTCACTTTCAGTTTCACTCTCTTCGTCTATGTTGATCTTGAGCCCTTAGAACACAGAAAGGGTGGAAAAAAAGAAAAATAAGAAAAGAGCCATTGTCAGAGAGCAATATATCTCTCCTATCAGCATGAAAAGAGGAATGAAAAGTAATCTGACTCTGAAGTAGTCATTCTCCTTCAAAATATTGACTTAGAAGCAGGAAGGCAGGTGTAAGGCCTTGTTTACCCCACAGATTCTGCCTTAGTTCCTCCTCTTCCTCCACATCCATGTCTGCAGCTTTCCAGAGGTAGCCCTGGCCTGCAACTCCTACTTCTGCTGGATTGTAACCTGAAAAAGGCATTGATGTTTAGAGAAGGCCCAACAGAAGTATCATCCCTCCCAAAGGAACAGTGGCTTTTCTACAGGGCAGAGAGGTACACAGATGCCCCACACCTTTCAGCTTCACTTTCTCCTTTTCTTGGTCAGCCCCGGAATCATCACTGAACTGGCCATCATCCTCATCTTCTTCTGCATCTGGAGGGTGCAAAGAGATCACCGAGCCCTCAGGTAGCGTGATATCTGGACCCACTACCACCTAGGGGAGAAGAAAGGAATAGGTAGCACAGATCCATCAGTGTGTTAGGAGGGACCTTTTTATTTTTATTTTATTTTCTAGACTAAGTGGAAAGTAAATGAAACCAGTGGATTTAAACTCTCAATTCAGGTTGAATTTTGGTAGAAAAAAGGTTTCTTTTGGCTTGGTATGACTACCACTCAATTCAGGGCTTGTGAACAGTATGGAGCAGATCTCACCTGGGAAGTGAGGACACAACGTGGCTTCAGAATAACTCGTTCCTTGACCTCAGCTTTGTCACAGAGCAGAGACTGATGTATCTGTGCTCCATCAGCTACTCGAACACCCCGCCATAGGTAGGCCTGGTCCAACACCACGTTATCACCTGACTCAGGATAGAAAGGACTCCTGGTTACTCAGGGCTTCACCTCTAGGCCAGAGCCTTTCATGGAGGACAAGGCTTACTGACACTAGCCCAGTTCCCACATAGTTCTAATGTCTCATACCAACGAAGCAGAAATATCCAGTCACTCTCTAGGCTCAACCCTGAGAACAGAACATTGCTCTGCCTGACCATTCTCTACCAAGTTCACAACTACTAAAGACTATATACAGGGCTTAAGAACTGGGAAACCTTCCAGATTTCTGGGAACAAACTCAAGACTTTTATTAGAATCATATCCATCTCTACAAATAGAATCAAATTAGTCTGCCTCCTCTTTACATTTTAGAATTTGAACCTTACTTTGTTCTTTAAAGGGGCAGTATCATTAGAAGCATCACTTTCCTACAGCCACAATGAGTTACCAAGAGGCTAACCAGTTAATTATGAGAGGGTAAAAAGAACTCTGGGTTTACAACCAGAATACCCAGAATTCAAGGATAGTGCTGCCTCTTATTAGCTATGACCTTGGGCAAGACAACTTCTTAGAGCCTGTTTATAAATTAGGATAAATAATACCTACCTCAAGGTTTTTGTGAGGATTGAATAAGCTCAGATATATAAATAGTAATACACTAAATAGAGGTTATTACTGCATGTTAATTATCCACTTGGTCCTGAATGTGACTATAGGGTGCTCTGGAATGTGAAGAGTCATCCAATAATAGGCTCACAGGTTACAGTTTAAAGTATCAGTTGTCAAATCCTCATTCCTTTTTTTCTTAAGCTAGCCTCTCTAGTCCCTTGTTCCCAAGGACTAAAACCCATGGGTCCATCCTTGCTTCTGAAAACACAAGGTCCCCAGGTTCCTATTCCTAGGATGGTTGGTTTGATTCCCCACCTGTGCTCACCAATGTGGCAGTCGGGGCCAATGACACTGTTGGTGATAGAGCAATTGCTGCCAACGACAGTGCCAGAACCCAGAAGCACATTTTCCTCCAGGATGCTGCCATGGCCCAGGCTGACCTCAGGCCCTCGGTAGATGTTGTGTCGGGAATGAGTGCAGCTGTGTGTGGTGCTGTCAGTGAAGTTGGCTTCTGGAGTAAGAGGGTAGACCCATCGCCGGATGACATCAGCACAGACAGCTGAGTACATGTGTAGGTTAGAGACCCGGGCACCATATTCTCTAGTTGTTACGTGCATGTGGATCTGGTTCCCTAGGATCTAAATGGGAAGGAAGTTGAGGTCAGCTAAGCAAGCAAGACAGGAAGAACATCCCCAAGTATAATATCTTCCTAAATATCCTCAGTTCCCCCTTCCTCTCTGTAACAGCCAAACAGCCCGAGAGTTTTATTTGTGGTCTGTTTTCCCCAGCTTCCCAGCTATTTTCCTTGCTCCTAAGCCTCAATAAAACACAAAAGTTACCAAAGTGGGATAAAATCCAAGCTCTTTCCTACCCTCCTAAAGAGGCTTTGGAAGACTTTTCTCACCTCTTCATTCACTAACAGGCCTCGTACAAAATCATCTCGAGTTTGGTAGTCAAAATTGTCTGTGAAGAGTTGAGCCACCTGAAGAGGAAGCAGGGCGGGCTAAGGTTAGGTGCTATTCTCTGGAAGCAAATACCAGCCACCAGAGACCTATCAAACCTATTTTGGACATGGACCAGAATCCCAAAGAGGCTCTCAATACACTGGGGAAAAGATGACATCATCTTTTGGCTTTACAACAGATAAGAAAAAGAGAGAGAAAAAATATCCCCTATCCTTCTGAGGAGACAAAAGACCCTCAGAATTCTACTCTTCAAATGTGTAACTCTGGCTCTGACAGCTCACCTGAGGAGAGCAGATGCTGATATGACAATCCAGTAAATCATATCGAATCTCTACTCCATCTCCACTGCCCTGGAACAGGCTCTGAGGGGAGAAGTGATATGACCTTTAACCTGTTTCTCCTGCTGAAGCCAGTCACTTTCCCATCTTGGGGACCCCAGATACCCACACACCAGAGGAAATGAAAAACGCCGGAGGCCCTGGGTCTTCTGGAAATGCAGAATTCGGTTTGTGGCACTATCCACAGCCACCACCACATTGTCCTCATGGCAACGAGTCGGGTGGCTAGGAGAAGATTCCTTGAAGATCATTGTCATCACAGATACATTTTTTTCTAGCTTCCGCCTCAACCTATAAAGGATAGGACGGAGAGAGCTGCAAAAGAGCAATCCTAGAATTCTGTTGTCCCCTAACCCTTGTCCCTGCCACTTTCCCTTCCTGACCTATGTTCCTCCAGGGCTCTGGTAATATTGATGTTTGAGATGACATCTCCATACACCAGAAGAAAGTCAGAGCGCACCAAGGCCTTGGCATCAACATCACGCAGGACATCTCCCAATGATCGATATAGTTCTGATGTAATTATTCGAACCACATTGAGGGATGTGGGGCGGCACCACTTGGATTTCCTACAGGGAAGCGAACGAGTAAATCAACCATAAACATCACATGGACCTTCCCAACCCCTTCCTCAATTAAACATTCACCCTCATTCTCTCTGGCTTTTTTGGGTTTCTGCCAGCGTCCTCAACTTCAAAGAGATTTATGTACTGTAATTAATGCTTTCAGCATCCTGTGCCACCAGTTTTATTTTATGGGTTAGAGAAACGTGGTTATTTCTTCTCTATACCTTGAACCCTATCCCCAAACATAGATTTGAACTTAAAATCCTATTGAAACCTAGGGTATAAAAGTCCTATGAAAACATACTTGTCACGTCACCTTTACTCTTCGAAGTCCATACAAAATTTAGGAACTGTCTGATGGTGACCATGCTAATGCCCTTTATTTGCTAAGCTTCCATAAATTCTGAGAGCCACTCTTTTCCAAGAAGATTTCAAGTAGCTGAGATTACAGGTGTCTGTCACCACACCCAGTTCAATGAACATGGTAAGGGCTTATTACATGCCTGGCACTAAGCTAGGCAGTAGGGATACAAAGATGAAGGAGAACTCATTCTTGTCTTTGAGGATCAGAACAGATGATATATAGACACTCAGTGGAAAACAAAGATTCTATTTTAATAATTTACATACTACAGCCATTAAAAAAAAAAAAACCCACTGAGACCAAATTTTGTAAGTGAGATTCAGAGAAACCCAAGCCCAAGTGTCATTAATTTTTTTTCTTTCTTTATGAGATGAGGATCTCACTATATTGCCCAGGATGCCTTCAACTCCTGGGCTCAAGCAATCCTCCTGTCTCAGCCTCCTGAGTAGCTGGAACTAGGGGAACTCGTTGGCCCAAGTGTTATTCTTATTTTTGTCACAGGAACCTCAAAATGGACAGACACAGGGCTGGGGATGTGGCTCAAGCGGTAGCGCGCTCGCCTGGCATGCGTGCGGCCCGGGTTCGACCCTCAGCACCACATACTAACAAAGATGTTGTGTCTGCCGGAAAAATAAAATAAATAAATATTAAAAAAAAAAAAAAAAATGGACAGACACAGAGCTTAGCTGCTCACCTCATGATAAGTATAGAAAATGACCTTAGACCTTACAATAGGATCTAAAAAGACACTTTTTTTAACCCCTTCGTTTCCCCTTACTTATATCCATCCTGAAAAAACTGGATAGAAATGGTGAAGCATAGAAAGCAAAATTACAGGGCCTTACAGTAAATGTTCTTTGATTTGAGCAGCCTTCCAGCAGCAAAAGACAAAGGTTTCCTGTACACCTGTGGCAGTCAGGAATTCCAGAGTGTAGTCAATTAATGCCACATTAGCCAGGGGCAAGAGGACCTGCAGGGCAGGATATGAAAAATATTTGAAGTCTTTTTTTATGGGCCCTTTAGGTACCCCATAACAATAATTTTCACTCCTCTACCAGTGTTCCCAAACACTGTAGTTTTGCCTTATCTTTCCAGTTCAAGAATAAACAGGATCCCACCTTTGATGTTCATAGCATGCTCTAAGCTTCAAATTCTGAGTTGTTGCAATTTGGACATGGTAAGCATGGAATCTAGAGAGCTGCTGGGTCTTTTGGCAAAGGACAATACTGGAAATCAATCACATCACCAGAACTCTAACCACTGCTAAGGTCTTCTTCCCCATAAAATTTTATTGAGTCCTAAGAGTCATGGACTAGCCACCCCCATCATTTGTTACAAATGAACAACCATTAATCTTTTGCGGGGTAGTTAGGGAAGATTTCCCCAAAACTCAGTGCAGTTCCTTCTTAACCTGATGATCCCAGGACTAGCTCAGTCCAATTTCTCATTGTCTCGAGAATTCAGGGACTGATGATAACTAACCCCTAAAATCATTCTGTCCTCCTTTTGACAGATGGAGGTTGTCATTAAAAGCTGGAAGGTAAAAAAAATACACTAACCCGAGATCCTGCCTGCTCTTTCTTAGGCACACCATCGCCTTTTTGGAGGCAAAGGAAGGTACTATCCCTTTTGTATTACTGCAAAGTTAAAAGGCAAAGCAGCCTCCACCTTGGGCCACTGCATCGCTGTGTGCAGGCTTCCCTCAAACAATGTTTCTATATTTATTCCTCGTCATTCCTCCCAAACCTGGGAGGACGGCCCTGAGTGCCCTACATCTGCCAGTCACTCACTTGGTCAGGCAGTCACCGAGCTTTAGACATCTGCCTTCCTCTAAACAGATCAACCCAATTTTTAGGAAAATTGGGAAGAACACAAGACCTTCCAGGGCATGCTTCAATAGCCAGTCGAAAGGTTAACTTGCTCCAGCCCCATCACCTCCCGGTCCGCTGGCTGCTCACGTGCCGGCGCTTACCCGAGGCTGGTCCTTGGAGATAGGGAAGAAGCGGCGATCGAAGCTATCGGCCACCAGAACCGCTTGTAGGGGCGGCGGCGGTTCTTCCTCGGTCGCTCTGGCTCCCCCGCCGCCGCCTCCTGGCCCGCCGCCGCCGCGCTTGTTAGCTCGACCGGCAGGAGCACCGGGGGCCGCCACCACTGCGGCCGCCATGTTCTTCCTTCACAGCCAACACTTCCGCAGGGAAGGTGACACCACACGCAGTAGGGGACAAAAAGGATCCGCACTGGAAACGCGAAGGACTAACGAAGAGTGGGAGGAGACGCAGAGGGAGGAGTGCGCATGCGTCTGATGTAAGCACCCTCGGGAGGTCTGAAGCTGGGGGCGTGACGTCCAGAGCCGCGGTCTGGGGCTGTGGGAACGCTGCCGGGTGGGATCGCGCAGACGTCAGACTCTGTCTGCAAGTGTCGTAGGCCTTTGTTCGTGCGCGTGCTAGCTGGAGTTCTTGCATCGCGATGGGACTTGTGGTCGCCACGAAGGAGCCAGACCCACGTGGAATTTGTAGTGGTCCAGCAGTTTCCCTGCCCGAGCATGTTAAAAATTGTAGTCCTCGCCGGGCGTGGTGGCGCCCGCCTGTAATCCCAGCGACTGAGGCAGGAGGATCGCAAGTTCTAGGCCAGCCTCGCAATGTAGCTAGAACCTGTCTCAAAAATAAAAGGGACTGGTTGGGGATGTAGCTTAGTGGTAAGGCGCCCTGGGTTCAATCATGTGGGTTTGTGTGTGTAATGCAGTCATTCTAGTCGCCTAATGGGATGTTGGGCAGCTGAAACCGAGTCCGACTTTCCCCACCCCTGGCAGGAAACTCACGGTGTAGGAGGGAGGGTGGTTAGTCTTACACACCCTGATTGTGGGCCAGGTGTGGTGCAAGTGTTAGCTCATTTACAATTAATGTAATATAAAATGTCTCTTCAAGACGTCTTGTTCTTTGGTTCAACAAACATTCTTTCGTCGGTCGCCGTGACACACGCCAGTAATACCAGAGGCTGAGGCAGGAGGATCGCAAATTCAAAGTCAGTTTTAGCAACTTAGCGAGATCCTGTCTCAAAAGGAAAAAATAAAAAGGGACTGGTAGCTATGGCTCAGTGGTTAAGCGCTCTTGGGTTCAATCCCTGGAAACAAACAAAAACTTGCTTGCTTTTTCCCCCCCCCCCCCCCCCCCCCAGTGCTGGAAGTCCAATCCAGGACAACAAACATTTCTCAAACTCTTAGACTGGCTAGTAAGTGGAAGAACTGGTTCTGGAACTCAATAAGTCTGACTTCATAGTTACATGATCTTTTTGACAAGTTAGGTGGGGTTAACAAAGACTACCTTCCTTCATTCATTCAACCCATCAGACTACTCTCTGGCTGAAGCAGAGCGAAAACAGGGGTGGATGCAAGAACAACAGTAGGTTGAAGCAACAAGCTTCCCAGGCGCCATGCTGAAGGACAGCTGCACGTTTTAGGGAAAGAAGAGGTGGCTGTAGCAAGTAAATGAAGCGCGCTGTTGGGGAAGCCGGGGAGGCAAGGTCAGCAGCCTAGGTGTCATTTCGCAGCAAAGAATTTTCCAGCAAGACACCGCCTGTCCTTTCTGCATGGACACTGCCGGAAATCCACAGCTTAGAAACTTCTACTAGGTTTCTGTACAAGTTACTCCCTCCCACCTCCTCTTTGCGCTTGTGGTTTGACTGAGATTTATTTCCATGTTGCCATTCCGACTTGACTCTCAGTATTCAGGTGCCCTCCTTGTGGGACCCAGGAGTCTGTCATTTCTTCCATTGTTAATGAATGAAAACCATTTGATTTTGGAAAATTTTGCCTGGAGACAGAAAAGTAGATGGTAATTCAGTAAAAGTTTTCAATTAAATGAAATGTACGTTGTAAAGAACTGTTGGGCTGCCCTACAAATTCACAGGCAGCATAAGAGAGAAAAATTAAATAGGATTAGTGATTTGAGTGCTTGTAGGGACATGCTGACACAAAGATGCGGGTGGGTGTTCAGGGGATGGAAAGTAGATCCAATGGTGGACGTTTTAAATGGCTTCCACGATTTTGGAAAGTTGTGAGTCCCCTGCTAAGACATGAGTGGGAGCAGTAAATAATTCAGGTCTTACGAATCAGCTAGATGGATTTCATTTTAAAAGATGAGTCTGGAGGAGGCTCATGTTAGACCACGACGCAAGAAAAGACCACTGACTCCAATTAAAATCAAATTAAAGCAAGCTTATTATTTCGACCGGCCGGGCTGCCTTGCCCATCAAAATCGTGGGAGCCAAGGACAGCCGCGAGGCTTCTTTGTGGACCAGTTTTATAGCCCAAAAAGTTACACAAAGGGGGGTTACAGATAACAACACTCTGAGGAGCATAACACAAGTTTACATTTTTGCTGGCCCCGGCATCAGAATTTATGGAGATCTTAGAGACTCAGAGAGGGTTGTTATCCGGCCAGGGAAGGCCAGAATTTATGAGGCATCACTAAGGTTTAGGAAAGGGTTGTTATATGGTCAGGGAAAACCGGACATGGGTGAGTTCAGGGCACGGGCAGGCATTCCAATCAGCTTTACAACCTCAACTAATGGCCAGGCCATACAGACATCCTGATATATTTACAGAAAACAGAAATGAATCCTTCATAACTTGTGACAAGCTGGCTTCTGATCTAATGAGATAACTAGGCTAGGTATATCACTCACTCTCAACCTGTAATTAATTTTTTGTTTCAAAACTTACTTGAAAGCTATGGAAGACCACACATACATAATCATAAATAAATTACAGAAAGAAGTAAAAATCCCTTCCCTTCTCTCACCTTACCCAACCCCAGGAGTTATAGCCATACCAGAGGGGCCCAGCTTCCCATGATTCAAATTGTGATTTTTTGTTTGTTTGTTTGTTTGTACTGAAGAGTAAGCTCAGAGGCAATTTACCACTGTGCCACAGCCCCAGTCCTTTTTAAAAAAATTATCATTTTTTGTTTTGAGACCGGGTCTTTTTAGTTGCTGAGGGCCCTGCTAAATTGCTGAGGCTGAACTTGAACTTGCAATCCTCCTGCCTCAGCCTCCTGAGCTGCTGGTATTATAGGTAGGTGCACAGCCAAGAGCCTGGCTTGGTTTGTGAATTTTAAATCTAGGATGGTGCACAAGTGATGTGCATTTAGCAGAACCTATACTTTGAATTTTGAATTTTGATATCTTCCCAGGCTTTCAAAAATGTGTTTTATTCTCTAACAATTCTGGGTAGTGGTAGGGAGCTGCCCCTGGCAGTCAGCCACTACATCACAAAGATAAACAATTGATACTCTATAGTTCTCTGTTGTCGGTGCTTTTGGGATACAGATATTAAATAAATTACATGAGATTTTTCAGTACTTTTATTATAAAATAATCTATTGGACGATTTTACCCAACTGTAGACTAATGGAGCATGTTTAAGGTAAACTAGGGTAATCTATGATATTCCCTAAGTTAGGTATATTAAGTGGATTTTTTACTTACTAGGTTATTAATTTATGATGGATTTATCAGGATGTAACCCCATTTTAGGTTGAGGAACATCTGTATTAATAACTTGGTAGATATTTTTTTTTCATTTCCCTAAGGTTATATATATATATATATATATAATTTTTTGTTTCAAAACTTACTTGAAAGGTATGGAAAACCACACATACACAATCATAAACAAATTATAGAAAGAAGTAAAAATCTCTTCCCTTCTCTCACCTTACCTAACCTCAGGAGTTATAGCCATACCAGAGGGGCCCATTATATAGATAGATAGATAGATATATGCTCCTACATTCATTCAAACAAATATGTATACCTACACCTATTCGAACTTAGAGTTATGTTTAGAGAAAGTATACCATATGATTCTATGCTGGTACTTCAAAGCCACCCTCCCTGGGTTCTATTCCAGGGCCTAGTCATATCCTAACTGGTTAACCTTGGGCAGATTACTTTACCTCCCCATTGTTTGCTTTCATCTTTAAAATGGAATAATGATAGTATTCACCTCATAAGGTTGTTGCAAAAATTAAATGAGATATTGTATTAAAAGTCCTGAGAGCACCGTTGGGTGTGTGGTTAATTAATATGATGATATATTTGTCTGCAACTTGATATTTATTTAATATATGATGGAAGTAGACAACCTTAGCTATTTTCAATTAATCCATAATATTCCATACTATGGCTAGACCATTATTTGTTCAACTATTTCTTAATTGTTAAACATTCAGAGTTTTGACATTTTTGTGATTACAAATAATATAACAAGTATCATCCTATATGTATCTTTACCAACTTGCATTTATTTCTAGAATTCATTCTTGGAGTACAAATTGGATACAATTCCTGGGACAGGTGACTGACTGGGAAGCCTCTTGTGGCACTGATGGAGCCCCTTGGAGTTATGGTTTTATTGTTCTCCATATTGATTGGCATGAACATGCGAGGCTCAGCAGTGCATGGGCCTGCCCCTGTTTCCCCATGGCCTCACCAGTAGAGTACTTGGTCAACAATTTGGACTTTGTGCCAATCAATAAGGGGTGGGGGGGAGAGTGTAACTTAAATGTGCATTTCTCTTATTTTGAGTGAGATGAAAAGAAAATGTCTTTTTTTTAAATTTAGGGCTGGGGATGTGGCTCAAGTGGTAGTGTACTCGCCTAGCATGCGTGAGGCACTGGGTTCGATTCTCAGCACCACATAAATGTAAAGATATTGTGTCCACCTAAAAAAACTAAGAAATAAGTGTTTAAAAAATTTTACTTTTTTTTTAGATATACATGACAGTAGAATGTATTTTGACACAGTATACATATATGGAATATAACTTCCCATTCTTGTGATTGTACATGATGTGGAGTTTCACTGGTCATGTATTCATGTATGAACATAGGAAAGTTATGTCTGATTCATTCTACTGTCTTTCCTATTCCCATCTCCCCGCCCTTCCCTTTATTAGCCTTTGTCTCATCCAGTGAACTTCTATCCCCCCCCATCCCTACTTATTGTGAGTTAGCATCCATATATCAGAGAGAACATTTGGCCTTGGTTTTGGAGATTGACTTATTTCACCTATAATGATAGTCTCTAGTTCCATCCATTTACCTGCAAATTCCATCATTTCATTCTTCTTTATGGCTGAGTAATATTCCATTGTGTATATGTACCACATTTTCTTTATCCATTCATCTGTTGAAGTGCACCTAGGTTGGTTCCATAGCTTAAGCTATTGTGAATTGAGCTGCTATAAACATTGATGTGACCATGTCACTATAGTATGCTGATTTTAAGTTCTTTGGGTATATGCTGAGGAGTGGGATAACTGGATCCAATGATGGGAAGTTCCGTTCCAAGGTTTCTGAGGAATCTCCATATTGCTTTCCAGAGTGTTTGCACCAATTTGCATCCCACCAGCAATGTACGAGTGTACCTTTACCCTCACATCCTCGCCAACCTTTATTGTTACTTATATTCTTTTTTAAAAATAATTTTTAGTTGTAGATGGACATAATGACTTCATTTTATTTATTTATTTTTATGCAGTGCTGAGGATCACACCTAGTGCCTCACATGTGTTAGGCAAGCGCTCTACCACTGATCTACAACCCCACCCCCACTTGTGTTCTTGATAATTGCCATTCTGACTGGAATGAGATGAAATCGCTATGTAGTTTTAATTTGCATTTCTCTAATTGTTAGAGATGTTGAACATTTTTTCATGTTTGTTGATTGATCGTATTTCTTCTTCTGTGAAGTGTCTATTCAGTTCTTTTGCCCATTTTTTGATTTTATTTTGGTGTTAGAAAACATCTTTTCATATGTTAAAGGACTTATTTGTATTTGGGGGTTCAACTTTGAGTTCTGGTTCTTTTTGTAAATTAATATACAGATGCTCCTTGATTGATGATGGTGTTATACTCTATTAGACCCATCAAGATTAATAACACAGTAAGTCAGATATATACTTATATCCCTAATCTACTGGCCATCTTAACTTAACCTATTCTACTTTACACGTGCTCAGAGCACTTATATTAATCTACAGTTGAGCAAAATTGTCTTAACACAAAGCATTGTTAATAGTAAGATGTTGAATATCTCATATACATATACAGATAGGCATTTTTTAGACAAGATGGGATATGAAAACCCAAAATTCAATATTCAAAAATGCTGGCACCACAGTACAATGTACAGTATCTGTTGTTTACTTTTGTATGCCAGTGGCTGACTGGGAACTGCAGCTTCCTATCACTACCCAGCATTACAGGAAAGAAAACATGGTACTGCATATCCCTACCCTGGGAGAAGATCAAAACACAAAGCATGGTTTCTACTGAGTGTGTATCACTTTTATACCATCATAAATTAAACAACAACAGCAACCAAGAAAAAAATGCATAAGTCAAGCCATTACAGATGGTGACCATCTGTATCTGCATTTAGATTTCAAAATGAATCTTGAATTTTAATCAGTCTAGAGTATAAGCTCTGTGACAATCAGGGCTATTTGTTTTTATTGTTTTTTATTATATTGATTCTACTGTATCCCAGGTATTTTGAAGAGTAAGGCATATGGCATATGCTTAATACATATCTGGGGAATGAATGAATGATTGTTGCTAGTCAGTAACTGAGTCTGATCAAGTTTAGACAAACAGAAGTAACTTTGGGCTCTTTAAAAACTGAGTCTCTGTTTTAAAATATATGATTAAAGAATATGTAACATGAAAGTTATCTCTTAACCATTTACAGTGTACAGCTCAGTAGTGTTGATTACATTCATATCCATCACTGCCATCTATCCATGGAACTCCTCATCTGGCAAAATTGAAACTCTGTAGACATTAAGCACTATATACCTATTCCCTCCTTTCCCCAGCTCTTAGCAACCACCATTCTACTTTCTATGAGTCTGACTACTCTATGTACCTCATGTAAGTGGAATCACACAATTTTGTACTTTTGAAACTGGTTGATTTCACTTAGCACCATGTCTTCAAGGTATATCTATGTTATAGCATGTTTAATAAGTTCCTTCCTTTTAAAGGATGAATCATACTCCATTTGTCTGTCAGTGGACACTTGGGTCACTTCTACCTTTCAGTAGAAGTGTACAAATATTTGTTTAAAATCCCTTCTTTTACTTACTTTGGTGTATGCTCCAAATAAGTAGAATTGCTGTATCACCTGGTAATTTCATATATATTTATTTTATTATATGTTTACTTATTTATTTGTGTTGTACCAGTGATTGAACCCAGGGGCACTTAACCACTAAGCCATATCACCAGCCTTTTTAATATTTTATTTTGAGACAGGGTCTTACTAAGTTGCTTAGGGCCTCACTAAATTGCTGAGGCTGACTTTGAATTTTCAATCCTCCTGCCTCAGCCTCCCGAGCAGGGGATTATAGGTCTGCGCCCCTGCACCCAAACCCATGTTTAAATATTTTGAAAAACTGTGAGCTGCAGCTTTTGTGTGTGTGTGTGTGTGTGTGTGTGTGTGTGTATGTGTCAGAAAACATCTTTTTATATGTTAAAGGCCTTATTTGAATTTTTGGGTTCAACTGTGAGTTCTGGTTCTTTTTATAAATTAATATACAGGTGCATTTTTTTTACAGCACCTGCAATGTTTTCTATTTCCCATCAGCAATGCACAAGAGTCCCTATTTCTTCATATCCTTACCAACACTCTTCTTTTTAAAAAGATATAATAGGGGTTGGGGTTGTGGCTCAGTGGTAGAGCGCTTGCCTAGCATGTGTGAGGCACTGGGTTCGATTCTCAGCATCACATACAAATAAATAAAATCAAGGTCCATCAACAACTAATATATATATATATATATATATATATATATATATATTTAAAAAGATATAATAGCCCTCTTAGTGGGTGTGAGGTGGTCTCATTGTGGTGTTGTTTTGTAATTATCTAATGACAAATGATGTTGAGCATCTTTTCATGTGCTTATTCGTATATCTTCTTTGGCGGGCTGGGAATATAGCCCAGTTGGTAGAGTGCTTGCCTTGCATGCACAAGGCCCTGGGTTCAATCCCCAGCACCACAAAAAACAAAACAAAATCATATATCTTCTTTGGAGAAATATATGTTCCAGTCCCTTGGTAATGTTTTAATTGGGTTGTTTGGTTGAGTTGTAGGAATTCTTTGTACCTTCTGGACATCAATCCCTTATCAGATATATGATTGCAAATCTATGGGCTATCTTTTTTGATTCTGTTGATAGACAAACATTCTTCATTTCAATGGAAGGCTAACTGATCTATTTTTTTTTCCTTTGTTGCCTGTGCTTTTATTGTCACATTTAAGAAAGCATTGCCAAATCCAATGTCATGAAGTTTTTCCTCTATATTTTCTTCTAAGTTTTTTTTTCTCCCCAGATTCTACCTATAAATGTCAAAATAGTGGTAGGTTATGTGCCCCCCCCCCCATCAAGGTACCCTTGATACATATACAGGAACTGGCAGCCCCGCCCCCTAGGTAATTTTTGGGTCTGGAATAGTTCTGAAAGTCAAGAGATCTAAATATGTTATGGAGTAGCTGAATTGTTACCCCTATCTCCTAGCTTTCTTTTTTTGTACCAGGGTTTGAACACAGGGGTGCTTAGCCACTGAGTCACATCCTCAGCCCTTTTTGACATTTTTTATTTTGAGACAGGGTCTCACTAAGTTGCTCAGGACCTCACTAAGTTGTTGAGGTTGGCCTTGAATTTGTGATACTCCTGCCTCAGCCTCCTGAGCCTCTGGGATTACAGGCCTGCACCACCACACACGGTCTATTTCCTAGCTTTCTATAAAATAAGAGAGCGAGAAAAAAAAAAAAAAAAAGTCCGAGTTCTTCAAAAAATACACTAGGCTCCAGAGAAATAACAATGTTTTGTTTTCTATGATGAGGCTTGAGGGGAAAAAAATAAACCTTTAAATATTCTCCATCAGTTGAAATGGGTCGGGTTTTTGCCGAAAGGAATTTAAAAACTTAAGGAAAGAGGAAGGAGAAGAAAGCCATCAACATATAATACACTACTTTGGGCACAGGTGAAATGCTGGACAGGGGTTTTGGCATTAGGCAACACTGCCCCCTAGAGGTTGTCTCTGTGCTATGCACCACCCTCCTCACCAATTGTCATAGACAATTGAGGTACTTTTAAATCTGGAGCATTTAGGGACTTTGAAGTGGGAACCAGCCATATGCGTGATGTACATGGAGGCTAGAGGCTCTGTGAGAAATAATTTTTCATGGCTGCCCTGAGATCTAGACATGTGTATATTTGAAGAGAGGTCGAGCTTCTTGGATGGGACTGGACTTCAGAATGACAACAGGGCTCCTGAAACCTCATTACCCAGAAGAAAAAGAATGGCCCAGTAAGTCAGCCTAAGCATCAGGGTCTCAAGTCCAGAGGGAGCAGGGATTGCAGGCAGTGTGAAGCTGTTTTTCCTTTATTGCGTGTGCTTTTATTGTCATATCTAAGAAAGCATTGCCAAATCCAGTGTCATAAAAATTTTTGTCTATATTTTCTTCTAAGTTTTTTGTTCTCCCCAGATTCTACCTATAGGTGTCAAAATAGTGGTAGGTTATATGCCCCCCCCAGGGAACCCTTGATACATATACAGGAACTGGCTTTTTTAAAAATTTAATTTTATTTTTGTACAAGGGATTGAACTCAGGAGTGCTTAACCACTGAGCCACATCTCCACTGCTTTTTATATTTTATTTATTTATATTTTGTTTAGAGACAGGCTCTTGCTAAGTTGCTTAGGGCCTCCCTAAGTTGCTGAGGCCAGCTTTGAACTTGTGATCCTTCCACGTCAGTCTCCTGAGTAGCTGGGATTACAGGCATGCCCCACCATGCCCTGCCCGGACTACTTTTTATCTAGTCTCCCCCGAGGGGAAGGCTGTGGTATGAAGGAAGAGAAATGGATAGATGATCAACTATTCCTGTTTTCCCAGAACTGTACAGTTTCAGCACTGACAATCCTGTGTTCTAGATTGAGGGTAACCCCTCAGTCCCTGGCACACTGAAATGGTTGGTCACCGTATAGATGGATCACTAAGTGCCAAGAATTCTGCTGTGGGAACTCCCTCCTCAAGAGTCAACAAGGAGAAATAGCCTGATTTTCCCAATGCCTGGAGAGAAAGGAGACCCTAAGTCTGGTGGAGCCTCAAATTAGCAACACTGTTGCTGACTGCAAAACACCAAAGACAAAATACATGTTCCATAAAAGGGAATAAAAAATAGATTGACTGTGCTAGAACAACAAAGGAAGCCAGAATACAATGATGCAACATCTTCAAAATATTTGTTGTTTTACAATACTTTGCATGCTGGGCAAGTCCTTACTGAGCCTAGAGGAACTTCTAAAATTATACTGTCCCATGTGGTAGCTTTAAGCCCCTATAGCTAGTTACATTTAAATTATATGAAATTAAAAATTTCACAGTGCAATCACATTTGTCACATTCCAAATTCTCAGTAGCCACATGTGGCCAGTGGCCACTATATTGGACAATGCAGATAGAGAATATTTCCACCATTGCAGAAAGTGTTAAAAGATATACCTGAAGTGGAAGGAGAAAATTCCAGAACAAGGGTCTGAAATACAAGTGGAAAGTCTAGTAAAGAAAACACTAAATGTGTGAGTAAATCTAAAATACAGCTAATGATATAAAATAATATTAATGTCTCAATTGTAAAGTTATAAGAATAAAGTGAAAAATTTCTTATACATAGAAATCAGCAAATAGGTTACAGATAAAATATTCTATCTAAAATATTTACTATTCTCCTAAAGACTGGACCAAGAAATAAAATTTAGCAATATACTGTATTCAAGTGACATACTTAAAAGGATGCATCTTAAATAAGGCTTCAAATCATATTAAGTAAAAAGTGACAACAATAAGAAACAATTGACAAGTTCACATCATCGCAAAGCATTTTAAATATATTTCTCTCAGTATTTGGTAGATCAAGCAGATACATGAGTGAGGACACAGAAGACTTGAACATCACATTCATCTTAATCAAATGGATTTAAATAGAATTCCATTAATTGGATAATATGCTTTTCCCTTAATGTCAACAACTTACATGACCATAGTACAATCATGAAAGCCTGGAAGCTAAAAATTGGTACAATATTATTTAGTAAACTACAGACTTTCTTGGAATTCCAACAATTTCCCTCTTAATATCACTTATCTGTTTCATGATTAGATCATGATTCCATATCACCTTCAGGGTTTTTTTTTTAATTTTGATGGGATTTTATTTTTATTTATTTATATGTGGTGCTAAGGATCAAACCCAATGCCTCAACAATGCTAGACAAGCGCTCTATCACTGAGCCACAACCCCAGCCCCTCACATTCAGTTTTTACCTCTCCTTAATCTCCAATCCAAGCAGTGTTTTCCAGATACAATTTACATGCAACATAATTTTATTGTTTATAATTCAGGGTGGTTTTTTTTGTATATTTACAGAGATGAGCAAATGTTACTATAATATAGTTTTAGTATTTTCTTTTTTTTGTACCAGGGAATGAGGTGCTAAACCACTGAGCTACATCCCAAGCCCTTTTCAATATTTTATTTAGAGACAGGGTCTTGCTAAGTTGTTGAGGCTGGCTTTGAACTTGCAATCCTCCTGCCTCAGCCTCCCAAGTGGCTGGGATTACAGGTGTGCACCACTGTGCCTGGCTTTAGTACATTTTTATTTATTCCCAAAGACAGCTTGTCTCTCTCAGACTGGTGTAAAGACAGAACTTCACATTCCTCCAAGAAATCCAGAGGCAGAAGCTGTGAACTTGAGGAAGAGCTGCCCCTCACTGCTCTTCCTCTGCTGTGGTTGTCTGGAGACTGATGTTGGGGGCTGAGGGGAGCTGCACTCATGTGCTCAGTTATTTCTAGTTCCTGCAGATGGGAGAGATTGTTTCTTTGTTCTGGATTGACCTGGGAATTGAGAAATGCCTTCCTGTGCTGCAGCAGGAAGAAAATGTTTGATCACTGGTTGTTAAAAGGAGACTATTCTAGGCTCTCCACAGTTTAGATGGTTTGCTCTTCACAAGAATCTCACACACATGAACTTTATAGGTGCTGAGGGGACACAAAATCAATAATCAGGCAAAAATCCTAACAATTTATTTAAGGGAGGCTCAGAACAACTGTTTGGCCAGGGTTTTCCAAAGAAATAATATGCACACAGAGTTTTTTTTTTTTTAATTGCTATTTATTTGGAAATTATGTTTGAAAGTGGTGTTTAGAGCTATACAATTTCCAGGTCAACATGGGCTACTCTGTTGTAGATTTGTATCATGTCATTTAGCTAAGCTGAAACTGCATTGCCTGCAACTGCCATCCCTGCAGAGTTCCAGGTTAGTATGTATCTCAAGAACATTGATTAAGATTTGGGATTTTCTTACTCAGAAGGTTGGAGCAGAGAGAGAAACATTTATTTTAAGAAACTGGGTCGGTCACCTGATGATGGGGACTAAGTCTATAGAACAGGCTAAGACTTGGCAGGCTGGAATTCAGGAGATAACTGATATTATGGTCTTGAGTGGGAAATTTGCAGGGTAGGCCAGCAGGCTGGAAACAAGGAGGGTTTCTATGTTGCAGTTTTGAGGCAGAATTCCTTCATCTTCAGAAAACAGCAGTTTGCTCTGAAGGACTTCAACTGATTGAATGAGGCCCACCCACATTATGGAGAGTAACCTGTTTTACTTAAACTCTGCTAATTGTGTTAACTTTCCATTTTTGTGGTTGCACATGATATGAAGTTACATCTGGTCATGTATTCATATATGAACATAGGAAAGTCATGTCTGACTCATTGTATTATATTTCCTATTCCCATCCCTCTTCCTTCCCTTCATTCCCTTTTGTCTAATCCAGTGAACTTCTATTCCCCCAACCCCCACTTATTGTAAGTTAGCATCCACATATCAGAGAGAATTTGGCTTCGGTTTTGGGGATTCGCTTATTTCACTTAGCATGATAGTCTCCAGTTCCATCCATTTACCTGCAAATTCCATCATTTCATTCTTCTTTATGGCTGAGTAACATACCACATTTTCTTTATCCATTCCTCTGTTGAAGGGCACCTAGGTTGGTTCAATAGCTTAGCTATTGTGAATTGAGCTGCTATAAACATTGATGTGGCTGTGTCACTATAGTATGCTGATTTTAAGTTCTTTGGGTATATGCTGAGGAGTGGGATAACTGGGTCCAATGGTGGGCTATTCCATTTCAAGGTTTCTGAGGAATCTCCATACTGCTTTCCAGAATGTTTACACCAGTTTGCAGTCCCACCAGCAATGTATTAGTGTACCTTTTCCCCCACATCCTCGCCAACATTTATTGTTACTTGTATTCTTGATAATTGCCATTCTGACTGGAGTGAGATGAAATTTCACTGTAGTTTTAATGTACATTTCTCTAAGTGCTTGAGATGTTGAATATTTTTTCATATATTTGTTGACCAATCATATTGATTCTTCTGTTAAGTGTCTGTTCGGTTACTTTGCCCATTTATTGATTGGGTTATTTGGGTTTTTGGGGGAGTGCTAAATTTTTTTTTTAGTTCTGTGTATATCCTGGAGGTTAATGCTTTATCTGAGATGCAGGTGGCAAAGATTTTCTCCCATTCCCATAGTCTCTCTTCACATTCTTGATTGTTTCCTTTGCTGTGAAGAATTTTTTTAGTTTTATATCATCTCATTTATTGATTTTACTTCTTGAACTTTAAGACTCTTGTTGAGGAATTCAGTCTCTAAGCTGACATGATGGAGAGGTGAGCCTACTTTTTCTTCTAGTAGTCACATGGTCTCTGGTCTTATGCGTAGGTCTTTGATCCACTTTGAGTTGAATTTTGTACAGGGTGAGAGATAGGGATCATATTTCATTTTGCTACATATGAATTTCTAGTTTTCTCTGGATCATTTGTTAAAGAGGGTATCTTCTCTCCAATGTATGTTTATAGTGCCTTTGTCTAGTATGAGACTGAGAAACTGATGTGACTCCATTTTTGAAAATAAATAAATAACAGCAGCTTCTACCTCAAGGCCTGTCCTAAGGAAGGGGGTGTGACCCTTGTCCTTGGAAAAACCCACAGAGCCTTCCTAGGCACATACCCACCCTGCTGAGTTGTTTGTCTGCAAATAACAGGAGAACTCTGTGGCGCCAGGCGTCCCTGACTCAGGCTAGGTGAGGACCCATAGCAACCCCCTAGCAACCACCAATCAGCATGAGACAGGGAAAATACCTGGGATGCCAGATGACCCCACAGTAGTTTATGGTGGTTGATAACATGTTGGGAAACCATGTAGTTTAGCACGTACACTCCTCGTGGCTTAAACCAATCAGTTCAAATGAATTCCCCTCTTGAACTAACCAATCACCCCTACGCAACTTGTTCCTGCCAGTGAATGTGCTAATCAATGTTGTTGTTTGATTTTTCCGTGGTATAGAATGATTTGCTGTATGATATTGTGACACATATAGTATCCCCCCAAAACCTATAAATCCTCACTGAACAAAGGACCGGGACTCACTCCCTGGGACCACTGCATCGGAAACTGTTGTGAGTCCAGGCTCGAGCTTGCAATAAAGACTCTTGTGTGATTGCATCGGATTCGGATCCTGGAGGTCTATTGGGGTCCCACAAATCTGGCATTACAAGATCACTGTATTTACATCGGTTTGTAAAGACCCTTATTTTTACTTTTATTTATTTATTTATTTTGGTACTGGGGATTGAACTCAGGGGCACTTAACCACTGAGCCACAGTCTCGTTGTTGCTGAGGCTGGCTTTGAACTCGTGACCCTCCTGCCTCAGGCGCCTGAGCTGCTGTGATTACAGGTGTGGGCTGCTGTGCCCAGCAAGACCCATACTTTTTTTTTTTTTAATATTTTTTAGTTGTAGTTGGACACAATACCTTTATTTTATTTATTTGCCTTTATGTGGTTCTGAGGATCGAACCCAGTGCCTTACGCGTGTTAGGCAAGCGCATTACTGCTAAGCCACGGCCCCAGCCCCAAGACCCTTATTTTTAAAAAATTTTTATTTATTTTTAGTTGTAGTTGGACACAATACCTTTGTTTTATTTACTTATTTTTATGTGGTGCTGAGGATCGAACCCAGGGCCTCGCACGTGCTGCTAGGCGAGTGCTCTACTGCTGAGCCACAACTCCAGCCTCAAGACCCTTATTTTTAATTAAAGCATTCAATATATGAACTGAGAGTAGAATTGGTCACTACTGAGAATAGAATTGGTGTCTGAAAGATTAGTCATAACACAAAGCCAAACCATTAAGAAGCAAAAACATGAAGAAAAAGATTTGGGGATGTAGCCTGGGTTCAATGAAAAAAAAAAAAAAAAGAATCCATGAGACCTAACCTATGAAGAGCAGAAATTCCAGAACAGAAAAAGAACAAAAGAAGAGAGTGTTAAGTAAATCCTAGAAAAAAAATTCCCTAAGCAGAAGAAACACTTGAATATCCATATTGAAAGGGGCCACCAAGACTAGGTAGGATTCATGGAGAGGCATTCACATGTAGAAACAGTCTAGTGAAATTTCTAATTTCCAGGATAAATAAAAATTCTTATAAACATGTCCTTTCACAGGGGAGAGAATCAGAATAGCTCTGATTTCTCATCTAAGATGTTGGAAACTAGAATAATAGATGTAGATAATGAGAGTGGGGTGGGCTGTGATTCTATACCCATACCATCTCTACCTAGCGATAGCACGTGCAAGGAGCTGGGTTTGATCCTCAGCACCACATAAAAATAAACAAATAAAATAAAGGTTGAAAAAAAAAAGAGAGAAAGCATTATCTACTACACAAAAGACAGTTTTAGGGATTCAGAGCATATACCCAGTACTCTGATTGAGGAAAATACTTGAGAAATGTGTTAACCAGGAGGCAGTAAAAACGACAAAGTTTACTAGATTGGAGAAGGGAAAGAGGAGAGAATAGAGAAACTGGATCTTTGTATCATAAAGAGTCTCTCTCTCTCTCCTTCTCTTTATCCTCTTGTTGGCTATCATGAACCCAGCAATTTCCCTCTGCCACACCCTTCTGTCATGATGTTCCCCCTCATCTTGGGCCCAGAGCTGTGGAGTTGTCCAACCGAACCTCTGAAACCATTTCTTATTGGGATGACCCATCAATACCCCAAGATCCTGAAGAAACTGTTCTTCATATCGTCATTTTACATTCTTCAATTATTTCTGAAGTCATAAATAGTTGTCATGGTAAAATTTCCTGGATAAACTCTGAAGAAGAATTTGGTGGGCTGACTCCAATATGGCCACTGAATCGGAAAGCCAGTGATGAAAAATGTGGAACTATAATTTACTGATGTAAAACTCATTTGGGTCTGGGGAAGGTTAACCATCTTGAGAAAGTGCTTGAAGATAGCAATTTCCTCATTGCACCATGAATTGAAGATTCCATGGAAAGGATACAGTATGTAGTTCAAATCATACATAACATTCCTACTTTTCTGAATCAATCTATACCTTCCCTGTCATTTAAATTCTCCTGCAGGCACACTTGTAATCCCAATAACTGGGGAGGCTGAGACCGAAGGATTGTGAGTTTGAGGACAGACCCAACAACTTAGTGAGATCCTCAAAAATTTAGCAAGACTCTATATCAAAATAAAAAATTAGAAGGTTGGGGATATAATTCAGTGGCAAAGCACCCTGGGTTCAATCCCAAGGATAAAAAAAATTATCTTGCAATGTCCACAATAATGAGGCGTTCCACATCTCCATATATTATATGCATACTTGTGGATGAAACTCTAGTCATGAGAGAGTTATCCCTTGATCCATAAAATTTCTCAGTGGCATTGAACTTTTCAGTAAAGGCCATGCAGATGCCTTTCTTTACCATCTCTGCTTTCCAATCCTGAAGAAACTGTTCTTCTTCTTATCATCAGATATAAAGAATGTGACCCAGATTCAGCCACAATGAGATCATCCCGTGGTCCAGAGAACAGTCCTTGCCGGTCACTTGAAAAGAATGATGGAAAATTGTCTTTATCATTTACATAGGATTAAAAGGACTATATGTGACCTGAGTAAGAAAAATATCATGATTCTTTTATTTATTTTTAACAGGGGAATTTTTCGTACCTTTGTTTTATTTATTTATTTTTTTGTGTTGCTGAGGATCGAACCCAGTGCCTCACACATGCTTGGAGAGAACTCTACCACTGAGCCACAACCCTAGCCCTGTGATTCTTAGTATAGTGGGACAAGGGGTTGTCCTCTGGGGAGGGGATGAGAGGGTTAGTTAACAAAATACTATTGCATGAAGAGAAGACTGCTGTAGAGAATATCCAGTTCTCTTATACAGAAGCATACAGAAGACCAAGGTTAGCCTGACAAAATGGAGCATGCCTATAATCCCAGCTACTTGGGAGGTTGAGGCAGAAGGATTGGAAGATCAAGTCTAGCCTGAGCAACTTAGTAAGATTTTATCTCAAAATTAAAAAATTAAAATGGGCTGAAGATGTAGTTCAATGGTAGAACATCCATGTGTTTAATCTTTAGTATCACACACACACAAAAAAATAAAAACAAAAACAAACAAACACACAAAAAACAGGACCACATTCATTCCCCAAACCAAAGTGTCAAAACAAGTAAGTAAGACTCGCATGTACTCTTCATCTCCTGCAGTGGGAACTGAAGAAGTCATGAACTTTTGGGGAGGTACATCACCAAGATAGTGGTGCTTCCTTCTTCCTCTTCTGTAGTGACCTGTGGTGCACAGTTTTACTCCCCAGCAACCAAAGTCAGATATAAATACTCAGATAAACGTTTGCAGTCTGGATCTCCTCACATTTTACACTTAATTCATCACTGCAGTGTAACCTAAAATGTTTTGAAGGATATATTCACTTACCTTCCCTGATTTTCTGGAATTTTTTTTTTTAGTATTTATTGTTTTAGTTTTCGGTGGACACAACATCTTTATTTGTATGTGGTGCTGAGGATCAACCTCAGCACTGGGCGCGTGCCAGGTGAGCGCTACCGCTTGAGCCACATCCCTAGACCGGGAAAAAATTTTCCATAATATAAAAAGAGTTAAATCTATGGCATAAATGGGAAAATGACTTAAACACAAGGATTCTTGAAAATGAAATCATAATGTAAGAAAAAAAAAAAAAAAACAATACCCTAGTACTAAAAGTTTAAACTCTATTTATAGATCCTGAGTGTTGAAATGAAGGTAGGGAAAGCAAATTAGGAAGCAAATGTTTTTAAAACTCTCTTTTAGTTTTCACTTTGTTGGGGTTGGGAAGAATGGGCAAATAAAACATTTTAGTGGGAAAACAGAATTAAAATTTAGTTTTGATATATTAATGAAAAAATAGAGTCCTAATTTTATCTGTTAGGAAGATAATCATAAGCAGAAATTTAAGAGATTCTGTAGAACTTCAAATTTATAGCAGGAAAAATATGAACCGAAACTAAACCAGAAAAAGGGGGGAAAATAGAGAAAACAGCACCAAGGAATATATATGGTAAACATAAAGTACATGGAAAATATGAAATCAAGGGCACCATTTTTTATATCTATTTTCTAGCTGTAGTTGGACACAATACCTTTATTTTATTTATTTTTACGTGATACTGAGGATCGAACCCAGGGCCTCCTCGCACATGCTAGGCGTGTGCTCTACCGCTGAGCCACAACCTTAGTCCCCTCAAGTGCACCATTTTTTTTTTTCTGCATGTGAATAGGATGAACTCATTTATTAAAAGAAGGTATTGAATTGGATAAAAACTAGACTAGTGCTGTTTGCCAAAAATGCACCTAAAATAAAGAGGCAAGGCAAGGTGGAAAATAAAGAAACTGGAAGATACGCGAGAAAATAACAGTGGTTGTTTGTAGCAAGGGGCTGGGAACAAAGTTAGAAAAGAGACTTGTGTTTCACTCTATGTCATATTATGTCTTTTGATGTTGTACCTCGTGTATTTATTACCTTTCCAAAAATTAATCAAGAATTAATAAGAGAGGCCTGGCATGGTGGTGCATGCGTGTAATCTCAGTGGCTCAGGAAGTTGAGGCAGGAGGATCACGATTTCAAAGCCAGCTTCAACAATTTAGCAAGGCCCTAAGCAACTAAGTGAGATTCTGTCTCTAAATAAAATACAAAAAACGGTCTGGGTTCCATCCCTGATTAAAAAAAATAATAATAATAAAAGAGATGTGCAAAAATATGCTGGTCAAAAGCAAAGATTTGCAACATTGCTATGAATCAAATGGAAATCATGTGCAAAACACATTGAACAGAACAAATTGTGACATTATCTAAGGATAAAATCAGATATGATTCAAAAAGATACAACAACCACACATTTTTATGCAGCATTAACAGTCAATTACATAAAAGAAAAACTGCAATTACCCAGAGAACTTGAATAAAATAACTTCAAATCTTTATCAGACCAAGTAGACAAAAGTAAGCTTTGATATAAGAGGATTTGAATAATGCAACCAATAATCTCTGTTTAATAGATGTACATATAAACAGAGAATATATATACTTTTTTTCCCTTTTTCGTAGCGCTGGGGATTGGACCCATACATGCCAGGCAAGTGCTTTAGCACTAAGCTACACCTCTAGCTTGAGAACATATGCATTTGTTTATTTGTTTGTTTGTACCAGGGATTGAACCCAAAGGCACTCAACCACTGAGCTACATCCCCAGCCCTATTTTTTATTTTGAGAAAGGGTCTCACTAAGTTGCTTAGGGCCCCACTAAGTTGCTGAGTGTGGCTTTGAATTTGTGATCCTCCTGCCTCTGCCTCCCTAGTCTCTGAGATTACAGGCATGCCACCATATGCTGGCAGGACATATGCTTTTAAAATGTCCGGAAACAGTTACAAAATCAATCATGCTTTCATCCAGAAAGAAAGCTTTATAAATTTAAAAAAAAAATTAAATGTAAAGTTCATGTTCTCGCCCAGCACAGTGGCACATGCCTGTAATCCCAGCGGCTGGGGAGGTGGAGGCAGGAGGATCACAAGTTCAAGGCCAGCTTCAGCAATTTAGCATGGCGCTAAGCAACTGAGACCCTGTCTCCAAATAAAATAGGGCTGGGATGTGGCTCAGTGGTCGAGTGCCCCTGAGTTCAATCCCCAGTACCCCACCCCTAGCCTTTAGATCAAAGAGGAAATGGAAATAAAAATAAAAATTATGATTTATCTACAAAGTAATGAAAGGAGAACAACTTATCATAAAGCCTCTGGAATAGAGCTAAAGCTGATCTCAGAGGAAAATTTATAGAAAGAATGAGAATGTTTTGAAAATTCAACTAGGAAAATAAGAAAAGGAATCAAATGAAAGAGAAGAAATTAGGAGAGTATTTTTTTTTAAAGAGAGAGAGAGAGAGAGAGAGAGAATTTTTTTTTTAATATTTATTTTTTAGTTTTTGGCGGACGCAACATCTTTGTTTGTATGTGGTGCTGAGGATCAAACCCGGGCCATACGCATGCCAAGTGAGCATGCTACTGCTTGAGCCACATCCTCAGCCCTAGGAGAGTATTAAGATGAAATTAGTACAAGATAAGGAAAAAAGTAAATTGAAAGAATCTACTAATAGGAAAACATGTCTTTGAAAATACCTTAGAGAATGAAAACTTCTCCAACAGAAAAACTGACACAGTGGACTTGAGGTGAAAGCGTCACCATTAATGACATTAAAGCTTTATCACAGGCAGAGGGATGCACAGGTGATATTTTGGGACTATCAGTCTTGCATAATTAAGTTCCTACCCTATAACATGACAAAGAGCCAGAGATCTCTGCAAATTGATTTATTAAGGCAAATTAGTGGGTAGAGTGGGGTAGAACCTGCTGTATTCAGAAGACCTAAGGGATCTAGAACCATGCAGTAGGACTGAGGGAAGCCCACAAATATGCAGGAATAAGGGAAAATGTCTGGGATGAGATATAACAAGCAGCAGGGCTAGGTTAGGACAGGTGGAATTGTTAATCTTTGGGGACGTGACAGTTGGTGCTCAAAAAGGGGAAAAGATGAGGCTGGCCCTAGGAGGCCAGAAGCAGCTCTGGGTTGGGATCTACAGGAACAGAGAGACATGATGTCTAGGTGTTCCAGAGGGCAATGACCGTGACGACGGAGGAGGCCATAAAGAGCAGGTAGAGATGGAAGAGCAGGGTGTCCATCAGATAGATGGCTGAATTCCACCCACAGTGCTGCTTCTGGGCCTCCAGTTCCTGCCAGGCTCTTGCTGATTCAGGGCACCCAGTTAGCTCCACCTCCCTGGTACCTGACACCTTCTCCACCAAGTCTCCTGGCTCCTTCACCCCTGTGGGGAGTGCAGGGCTCACCTGTGGAATGCAGGGCTCACCTGGGAAGGGAGGGAGACAGGAGAGGAGGTAGGCGAAGAGAAGTGGAGGAACAGGAAGAGAAAGTGGGCAGTGCTGGCTTCCTCACCAGGCAGGTGGGTGGGCCTGAGGTCCAGACCCTTCTTCTCCTTCTGGGCCCCAGGGGGGCAGCACCTCCTTGGGCTGGTGCAGTGCCTCAGCAGGGAGTGGAGCCAGGCATGGGTGGGGGCTGGGTGGAGGTGAGGTGCAGGAGATAGGTGATGAAGATGGTCTCTAGCAGACTGCACCATCAGGGACAGTCACAGGGCAAAGAAAATTATACTAAACCTGGAGAGATTAATTTCTTTTCTCCTCCTCCTCCTCTTCCTCCTCCTCCTCCTCCTCCTTCACCAGGGAGGGATTGAACCCAAGGGCGCTTAACCTGAGTCCTTTTTATATTTTATTTAGAGACAGGGTCTCACTAAGTTGCTTAGGGCCTTGCTAAATTGCTGAGGCTGACTTTGAACTTGTGATTCTCTTGCCTTAGCCTCCCAAGCCACCGGACCAGAACAACTTTTTTTTTTTTTTTTGACATAGGGTCTGGCTAAGTTACTGAGGCTAACTTTGAACTTTCAATTCTCCTATCTCAGGTGTCCAGCCTCAGCAACCCAAGCCCTTGGATTATAGGCATGTGCCACCACAACTGGCTTCTTCAGCTTCATTTCTAAACTTTCTTTAAGCCTCTTTCCCAAAAAACAGTGTTTCCTCAGAAGCCTCCCTCCCCACTTAAGTGGAGCAGTGGCTGATTCTTCTGGCCCTTCCCTGTCCCCTGCTGCCATTGCTTCTATGCAAAGTGGAAGGGGCCATACTGATGAAGGCCGTGTCACTGACCGAGCAGGAAGACCTTGTAGCCCAGCAGAAGGGTCATCTTGAATGGGGCACGATTCTGGTTTTTTGCTGGCAGGTAGAAACTGAGGGCCTCAATGGCCATCAGAAAGCCACTGGGCACCAGGAGGTTTGTCACATAGAGCCTGGGTCTGCATCTGATGGCCACCTGGTGGGGAAGAGAGGGAGTGAAGTAAATATGGGATTTGGGAGAAATCTCAAATCTAGGAATAGATAGCTGTTTGCTTCTGTGAATTGCAGTGACAGTTTCGGTCTGTCTTCTTCATGGTCTGATAGGGCCCTGGGATCAGCAGCCATATGGAGTGCAGCCTCACAATCCAGTATAGAACCTGCCAACAGAGGGTGAGCACAGCCATAAGCCTTCAGAGAGTTAGGCTGGGAATCCAGGAGAAAGGTTTTGGCCTCCTTCAAGACACAAGTGTCAAGATTGAAAGACCCTGAAACTTGGAGTAATACCCATGTGGTGCAGACTCTAGGCAAAGGGAGAAGCAAACAGGGAAGGAAAAAGCAAACTCACATAGAACACAATCTGATCATACAGCTTGGCACCCTCGGTTATCTCTGGAGCAGTCTTTTTTTATATACGTATTTTTAAAATTGTAGGTGGACACAATGCCTTTATTTTATTTATTTATTCTTATGTGGTATGGAGGATCAAACCCAGGGCCTCGCACGTGCTAGACGAGCGCTCTTCCGCTGAGCCACATCCCCAGCCACTGGAGCAGTCTTTTTGATGCTCAGGAGCTACCATTCTCCGTGCACCTGAACAATATCTTGGAACTTGTCTATTCTTTCCCACACTTTTTTCTCCACACCCAGCAACATGTTATCCACTGAAAGGGAGAACCATCCAAATAATTTCCAAGGATATGGTTTCCTGGAGGATAAACTGCCTTTGCTTTCCCACCTTTTTTTTTAAAAAGTTTTTTTTTTTAAAGATGAACACAATATCTTTATTTTATTTTATTTATTTATTTATTTATTTTTATGTGGTGCTGAGGATCAAACCCGGTACCTTACAAGTGCGAGTTGAGCGCTCTACCACTGAGCTATAATCCCAGCCCCTTTCCCACCCTTTTGTTCAACGAATAGTTTTGAGGGCCTACCATATATCAGGAACTTTTCTAGGTGCTAGGGATGGTAATGAACAAGATAGAGCTTGGTGGATGCCAGGCACCATCTTTGTGGTGACCAGCTCTCCTTTCCATGCTGGTCATATTGAAATATTTATGGAAAATATTTCAACATCCGTAAGATTTATTTATTTATTTATTGGTACTGGGGATTGAACCCAGGGTGCTTAACCACCAAGCCACATCCCCAGCCCTTTTTTAATATTTTGTTTAGAGACAGTGTCTCACTGAGTTGCCTAGGCCCTTGCTAAGTTGCTGAGGCTGATCCTGAACTTGAGATTCTCCTGCCTCAGACTCCTGAGCCACTGGGATTACAGATTCTTGGCTGCCATACTGATCTCCCCGATGCTCTCACAGTCCTCTGGGATTCAGCTGATAGATGGGTTATCCCAGACGTAGACCCAGGTGGAAGAGAGGTGAGAGCTCAATATGCATTGGGATTATTTTCTCCTGACCTTTGCTTTATTGTTTCAAAAAGCCATGCAATATTTCAATCCAATAGAAAAGTTTAAACAAATAATGTAATGAACATCTATGCATTGAGATTTCCAAATTTATGGAGTCTTAATATTTTGCTAAATTGCCCTCTTTCCCTAAGAAATCAAAATTTCAGATAAAATTGGATCTCCTTGTGTTTACTTCTTCATTAAATTTCAGCCTTCTGCTCTCCCATTTGAGTGGAAAATTATTGGTGCTCAGGGACATCCTCTCCTTTCTGCAGTAGGAATGAAATTCAGAGTTGAATTCAGTAACTTAGCCTCTGAGCTGGAATTTTCTTAGAGTTAGATAAGGGAAGTGGTGGATATTAAATGAAATTGAGTGTATGGAAGGATTTTGTAAACTGTAATGTTGTTCAGAAGCTTTTATGTATTAGTACCTAGCAAGGTCTTAAGTGTCTTCCACACCCCTTTCACTGGTCTCTCTTGTAAGGAAACATTGCATAGGACTTTGAGTTCTTTGACGCCAAGAACTTGGTGGATGCCAGGCACCATCTTTGTGATGACTAGCTCTCCTTTCCATGCTGGTCATCTCTTCTGGAAAATGTTTTCAAGAATTGTCCAAGGGCTGGGGATATAACTCAGTTGGTATAGTGCTTGCACAAGACCCTGGGTTCAATCCCCAGCACCATTAAAAAAAAAAAAAAAAGAAAGAAAAGAAAACAGAAAGAAAGAAAGGCATGCCTATATTCCCATTGGCTCAGGAGGGTGAGGCAGGAGGATTGCAAGTTCAAAGCCAGCCTCGACAACTTACAAGGCACTAAGCAACACAGTGAGACCTTATCTCTAAATAAAATACAAAATGGGGCTGGGGATGTGGCTCAATAGTTGAGTGCCTCTGAGTTCAATCCCCAGTACCAAAAAAAAAAAAAAAAAAAAAAGATTCGTCCAACTCAGGGTGGTCTTGTTTAGTCTCAGGGCACTTCCAATGTTAGTGGCTATGGTTTGTGGAAACACAGTCAAGACAAGGAGCTCTATGCATATTAACTGAAAGTTTGTATAAGATCAGTGCCTCTTGAACTTCACCATCCATAGAAAACACCTAGGGATCATGTTGAAATGCAGATTTTAGTTCCTAGGTAGGGTGACTAACTCCTCCTGGTTTGTCTAGAATTTTCTTGTTTTTAGTATTGCAAGTCCCCATGTTCTGAGAACGCCTCAGTTTTGGGCAGGATGGGACAGTCGGTCATCCTAGGTGGAGCCCCAGATCAAGCGCATTTCTTTTTCATTGTGGTATTGGGGATCCAACTCAGGGCCTTGCACAATCTGAGCCCACGCTCTATCACCAGGCCTCCAGGGCATTTCTAATAAACTTCCAGATGGTGAATCTTAGCTGGTGACATGGGTGTGGGAACTTTGAGAGCAAGGTTTGGTGGTTGTTACTATGTTTTCTATGCTCCCTTCTTCCCTACAATCCGGCTTTTCAAGTTGGAAACTTAATTCTTTTACTTTTATTTTCCACACTCCCACTTCGTTTTCTAATCAATTCACTCAAAATATAAAATTTGCACTTGAGTTATGCTTTCATTATATTCATAGATTTTCCTATATTGTGCTCTTCATTTCTAATTAGTTCATAATTTCTATTTAATTGTTTTATTTTCTCTTTAGCCCCAAATATTTGGTTGTAAATTCTCTGTCAAAGGAACCACTTAGCTAGAGCCAGTCCAGCCCCAAATATTTGGAAGTTTAATTTTAAAATCCCAAGAAGTAAGGTTTTCTTGGTGTGTGTGTGGGGTCCTTTTGTACTTATTTACTATTTTTTTTTGTTGCTGTTGTCAGAGAATACAATCTAGACAATTTCTGCTTTTTCAATTTTGTTAGGATATTCCTTGTGGCCAGAAGTGTAGTCAATTTTGGGGAATAGTCTTTTATGTGTCAGAAAAGCCTATGCATGTTCACTGGCACAAAGTTTGATAATGTTTATTAGATTTATATATATATATATATATATATATATATATATATATATATATATATGTGTGTGTGTGTGTGTGTGTGTGTGTGTATGTGTGTGTGTGTGTGTGTGTGTGTATGTGTGTGTGTGTGTGTGTGTGCGTGTGCGTGCATGTTTTCTTTTTGCAATATTGGCAATTCAACCCAGGGTCTCCAATTCTACCACTGGCGACACCCCCAGACCTTCTGATTTTATTTTGAGACAGGGTCTCACTCACTTGCACAGGCTGGCCTGGAACTTGTGATACCCTCCCTCTGCTTCCTTAGTAGCTAGGATTATAGGTGTGAGCCACCATGCCTGGTTCAGATTAAGTTTATTAATCTTGTTCTTAAAAGTCACTGTATCTTTATTCTTTTTCTGTCTGAGTTGTTATTTTTTTTAAGCCCCTGTTGAGATGAGGCTAGGGCCTCCTACATGCTGGGCAATTGCTCTACCACTGAGCTATTTCCCCTAGTCCTCTATTTGATTTTCAAAAGCAGTGTGTTGAAGCTTCTCATCATTGTTGCAGATTTTTCGATTTCTCCTTCCTATGTGGGTTGGGTACATAAAAAGGTCATAATTATATCTTTGTTTAAAATCTTTCCCAGCTATAGGGAAGAGAGAGAATAATGTGCAGGTCATACCATTTCCAGCCACAGGAAAGATGACATGAGCTATCGCTGTTCGTCCTGCCAAAAGAATTTCCTGTTTCCAGCATGTTTGCCTGTAAAATTTCTGTTCATCACCACCCCCCCAACCACTCTCCATTTTTGTTTACCAACCTCCCAGGTATATAAACATGATGCTGTGATCAAAGCCAAAATTATGGATCAAGGACAAAGATTTGATCAAAAGAGATATATTGGGCTTTGGGCAGGAGAGTTTGTAGCAGGCAGGAGAGCGTGTTTGTGTGTGTATGTGTGTGTGTGTGTGTGTGTGTGTGTGTGTGTTACTGGAGCTTGGATGTAATTTTACCACCGAGTTACGTCCTTGGCTTTTTAAATTTTTTTATTTTGAGATGGGTATTCACTAAACTCCTGAGGCTGGCCTCAAACTTGCAATCCTCCCTCATCAGCCTCTTGATTTGTTGGAATTACAGATGTGTACCACCATGCCCAGCTATCTTTGAATAACTTGGGATGCTTAAAAATGCCTGGTTCTCTTTCTCATCTTCAAGATGTTGAACACTAAGGAGATTAAACCTGAAACCAAGAAGGTTTTTGCCATTGGTGATGTTAAAAAGGGCTGGGGTTGTGGCTCAGTGGTAGAGTGATTGCCTAGCATGTGTGAGGCACTGGGTTTGATTCTTAGCACCATATATAAATAAATAAATAAATAAACAAATAAATAAAATAAAGATTCATTAACAACTAAAAAAAAAAAACTGCCACTGAAACCCTGTCCTAATTTAAAAAATTGGCAGATACTCCCCAATCTGCTATGTATTCCAGAAAAGCCATGTATGAGAGGAAATACTCAGCTGCTAAATCCAAGGGTGAGAAGAAAAGGGAGAATGTTCTAGTTACTGTCTCAAAACTAGTTAGTGGTGGCAAGAATGGTGGTATCAATCTTCACAAAATTTCTAGATGTTATCCTCCTGAATGTGTGCTGTGAGAGTTGTTGACCCATGCCAAGATAACCTTCCAGTCAGCATTGGGTGTTAGATCATTCCTGGGACCATCTTGGTCATCCTCACAGGGTGCACAGAGGAAGAAGAGTGGTTTTCTTAAGGCAGCTGAGCAAGGGCTTGATGCAGTTTGATCCCCACTCCAGTTCCTCTGTGTAGAACATATCAAAAATTTGTCATCATTGCCTCTACAAAAATTGTTATCAGAATCATGAAAATCCCCAAACACTGCACTGATGCTGACTTCAGGAAGAAAGCTATAGAAGCCCAGGCACCAGGAATGTGAGGTCTTCCACACAAAGGAAGAGAAATACGAAATTTCCAAGCAGCTCAAGGTTGATCAGAAAGCTGTGGACTCACAAATTTTACCAAAAGCCAAAGTTATTCCTCAGCTACAGTGCCACATGCAATCTGTTTTTGCTTTAACAAATGGAATTTATCCTCACAAGTTGGTGTTCTAAATTTCTTACAAGAACTTAATTGAAGAGCAGATATGTTAAAAACAACAATGACAGGAAAACCAATCCTTGGGCTCCAGCCAATCAGAACCTCAGGGTGTGGATCCTGGACACTGGCATCTAACCAGAGTAGAAAACCCTAGGTGAGAAGAAAAGAAAGTCTCTTCTATGGGCTCTTATGCCCATGAGCTGGATAGAGCTTTTGAGATTCCCCATGAAGGGAATTGCCATGTAACAGTGGTGAAAGAAGCTACAATGTGGTTAGGAACTCTGGGGCTCACCTTAACAGTTGCTTGGAAAACTTTAGAATGCCAAGGAGGGTAGAGGGGTCAGCACTGACCACATCTCAGATGGCAGATATCCTGTAGGAGATGTTGACTCGGACAGGGACAGTGAAGTTGATGACTGGAAAACACTGAATTCAGAACAGTCTTACCACCCCATGCTGGCCACACTCTGAGCAGTTGATGGTGAAAGTACTGCCCCATCCTGTAATGGATGCCAAATATTTGAGAGGAGGGAAGAATTCTTGTGTTTCCTATGAGAGGAGGCCCAAGGTGGGGCAGGGAGCAGCCATGATAATAACCAGAGTTGACATGTACTCAGCACTGAATATGTCAGATGTATTCTGAACCCTTTAAAGAGATAACCTCATTTAATCCTCCCAAGGTTCTAGGAGATATCATTTTAAATAACTTTATAACATAATATTTGCTATTCACATATGTTAATGCTACATTTACCAGCAACGTGTGTTTGTGTGTGTGTGTGTGTGTGTGTGTGTGTGTGTGTTGGGGGATTACTAGAGGTTGAGCCAGGAGTGTTCTACCTCTGAGCTATATTCCCTGCTCTTTTAATTTTTCATTTTGAGACAGAGTCTTGCTAAGTTGCTGAGGTTGACCTCAAACTTATGATCCTCCTGCCTCAGCCTCCCCAATTGCTGGGATTATAGGTGTGGCCCACCATACCTAGTCAGCAATTGTTTTTGAAATATAGTTTTGATTTTTATTTTATTATAATTGTTTTAAAAATAATTAATTTTTTGGAGGCAGGGCCTTGCTATTGCCTAGGCTGGCCTCTAGTTTGTGGTCCTCTTGCCTCCTCCTGCCACGTAGATTGGATGACAGGTGTGTGCCACCATACCTAGCTTATTTTTAATTGATACATATTTATAGAGTACAGTGTGACATTTCAGTAGACATATACAACATGGAAGGATCTGATCAATGTGATAGCATATCACTCACCTCAGACACTTATCATTTTTTGTGTGTCAGGAACATTCAAAATCCTCTCTTCTGGCTATTATGAAACATATGATTAATTGTTGTTGACCATAATTTCCATATTGTGCTAGAGAACACTAGAAGTCATTCTTCCTATTCAACTGCACCCCTGTACCCACTAAGCATCCTTGCTGTTCCACCTATTCCATCCGTACTCCTCCCAGACTCTGGTAACCACTCTTCTACTCCCCACTTCTACGAGGTGGTAGATACTATGTTTATTCTCATATGATAAATGAATTAATACTAAAGTGCAAGAAGCAGTAACTTCCCAAGGTTAGACAGTAGTAAGGGGCAGCAGTTGAATTTGATCTGGTCCAGGTTTGTCTGTTGCTGTGCTATATGCTCCCTCGGGATGAGATGGGGAAGGGTGGGAGGGAGCACTGAGAGGGTTCCAGGTGCTGGGCACTTCCTGCCAAGGCTAAACAGAATAGGCTTGAGAGGCAAATGAAGGAAGCTAATGTGGTGAGCTGAGTTAGAGCATCAACCTACTTTCTTATACTTTATCTCTACGCTTTGCATGCCCCAATTTGTATGCGAACTGAGTCCCGAAGACAGTGACAGGCATCAGATAGGATTCCAACCTGGAGGCCTCAAAAAGAAACACATCTGTATTCTCCTGGACTGTCTCTCCCTTCCTTTTTCCCTACTTTGCTGCATAGCCCTATTATCAGCTTTCTAGTTTGAGGCTTTTTTAAAAAAATTTTTTTAAATTTTTTTTTAGTTTGAGGCTTTTGAGGTGTCACTTGCTCCCCTCTTCTGACTAATAAAGATTTTAATTTTCTACAGATGGAAATTGGTTGGAGGTGCAACAACTGGAGTGACAGAGATGGCATATCCATTCCCAGAGTCACAGTGTTCTCCATACAAATCCTTGAATCTTTATGGAAGCACTGAATATTCATTTTTTGATCCCTGCTCTCCAAGTGCCCAGAGGAGCTTTTATAATGTTTTCTACTTCCTGGACCAGGTGTACAGTTTGTTTATCTTCTTTGTACTGGCTTTTAAAGCCACCTCTGGTTCAGTCCTCTCCAGTGCCCACTTATCCAGAAGTTATGTGACCACCTTAGAGGGAGGGATGAATTTTATTGGCACCTATCAGATACCAAGCACCATGTTGCATACTCTTCTCTCTTCAAATGTTCCCCACTCTGAAAGGTAGGTTCTATGTTACTGATGAGAAAACTGGTTAAGCAATTCACCTGAGGTTACAAGGCTAGAAAAGCAAGGAACCAAGATTCAAACTCACATTTGTCTGTCTCCAAATCTCATGCTCTTTCCACTATGCCATTTTAATTTCCTGGAAGAGAAGCAGTCTACTTTCACCTTTGACCTGCTGCCCTCTGGCATCAACCTTACCTATAGCACTTTGATCTAGTAGGTGTGTAGGAAAGTGATGGCTAAAGTAGGTACTTTGCTACAGCGGGGTGGGTTTCATACCTACAGATGGAAAGAATTACACTGTGCACAGAAAGATGGATGAACACAGACAGTAAGTGGAAGAAAAGACAATTGTGGATGGTTCGTAGGAAGAAAAATAGAAGTGCTTACTCTGGTGTGGCACATATTGGGAAGTGGATTTTCTCTTTTGGAGAAGGAGATTCTATGGGGCATCATAGTAATACACTTATGAAATAACTGCCGCAGTCTGGCTGGGCACAGATGCCACAGTCTGGCTGGGCACACAATCACGAGCCACCACACAGCTTGTAGATTCAAACAGCAACTCTTTATTCCCGAACTCACACCAGCCATCTACAATCACGTTCTGGGGAAATCCACGTTCTCTGCCCAAATCCACGTTCTCTGCCCAAATCCACCTCCACTGGGCTTCTGTCTCCCAAAAAATACTGTCTGAATCCCGTGAGAACTCAAGGGGAACTCAGGCAGCAGGATACGCCCTATTCCCAGCAGGAATAATCTTAAACCTGGAACGCCCTAAACCCGATTATCCTAAACCAGGAACACCCTAATCCGCCCTGGTCCTTGAGCAAGGTCACCTACATGCAATGTCACTGCAACATGGGGTACACTGGCAAGGAAATTGTCATACCTACTTGGCTAATGGCTCCCAGCATCTCCCCCCTTCTGATTAATTAAACAACAAGCAATGTGGCTTAAGGACCGTGCCTGGTAGGTTGTCCAATTCAACATATGGTTCTTACCCGTCATTGGAAAACTGACCTTTAGGCGTCAGCCTCCTGTCTTAGGTTGATACCACTGCAATCGGATCATACCCGTCACTGACTACCGGTTCAGCATATAGCCATTGGCCCCCAAATTTTAGACCATCACTAGCAGAAGGGAGGAGGATACAGAAATGCCACGACACCAAGCCAATTGACGGCTCCTTGGGAAAAATTGCATCACTGGTGACACCATCAGCAAAGATATGCCAGCACTACCACAATTAACATGGGGTGCGCTGACAAGGAAATAAAAATTGCATCACTGGTGACACCATCAGCAAAGATATGCCAGCATTACCACAATTCGCTGCACCAAACGATAGTTACATAGTCCAGGCAAGTTCTGCAAGCAGTTCAAAGCGGAGGAATCTATCAATATGTCCATTTCCTCCCAAAATCCGTTTCCTCCCAAAGTAAGTTGACTCCTTGATTGAGCATTACTTGTTGAGTTATATTCATTGATGCATCAGTTTATACAGTTTACTGTGATAGCTATCATAGAAGCTGTAGTCTGGTTGTATCTTTGTCTTCACCGGCACTGGGATGAAGATAGGAATTCTGGCAATGATGCTAAAGAGACATTATCCTGAAAAGAATTATTAAATATAATGAAAAGGAAAGGTGAAAGTAAACAAACAGATCTGTTAACCTACTTTAAAAACAATCCTTAACAGCTGTTTACCTAATTTAAATTACTAAACAAACAGATCTGTTAACCACCTTTAAAAACAATCCTTAACAGCTGTTTACCTAATTTAAATTAAACCATTTAAATCACGTGAATAAAAAAAAAATAATAATTCGGATCCATTTTTTCATGAGCGCTCCTCATATAAGACATATGGACATACGCACATACAGACATACAACACAAAACACAAGAGTGCACACAAACGTACAACACATAAGAAAATAGTAAAGGCCTTGTAGCTTTACCTAGGTGAAATCTCCATTGCAATGTTTAAAAACTTCACAGTTAAAAAATAAAACTGATCAGAAAAACATTAACCTAGGTTTGTATGAGCTCAAAAAATAAAAATAGAACCTTATGATGTGGAAAAATGCAATAATAAAATAGCTATTGAAAAAAGCATCCTGGTTAATCACTGTCGCAGATGTAAGAATGGCCAAGCTGGAGTTCTGGATATCAGCTGTTATGGATTTGAGTCAAATCATCTTCTTTTCGATCTGTAGAAATTGTTTTAGTTAATCTCTCTGGAATCCAAATCGGCTGCTGTTCTCCCTGTGGAAAAACACAAACAGACCCCCGACTCCAGACAATCACTGGGTCAGGACCTTTCCATTGTCCTGTTAGAATATCTTTCCAAAGTACTTTAGGCTTATGTACATTTTTTGGATACATGTGTCTTTCTGCAGCACTAAGTCCTGATGAATCCAAATTTAAAAAGTTTAGAGTAAAAAGCGTTATTTTAAGTTTATCTTTGGGGGATATATACCCTCTTCCAATTCCCTCTTTTTGCTTTAATAAGTACGTTTAATAGTTTGATGAGCTCTTTCAACTATGCCTTGTTCCTGTGGATTGTATGGGATTCCTGTTATATGAGTAATACCAAATGATGAGCAAAATTGTTTAAAAGAGGTAGAGGTATAGCCAGGACCATTATCGGTTTTTAACTGTTTAGGAATGCCCACAGTGGCAAAATTTTGTAAGCAATGAGCTATAACATCTTTAGTTTTTTCTCCAGCATGAAGGGAGCCCATCAAAAATCCAGAAGAAGTATCAACTGTAACGTGTAAATATTTTAATTTTCCAAATTCTGGCAAGTGTGTGACGTCCATCTGCCAAATATGGTTAGGTATCAGTCCTCTAGGATTGACTCCAAGATTAACTTGTGGTAAAAATGTCACACAATTTTGACATTGTTTTATTATATGTCTGGCTTGTTCCTTAGTTATTTTAAAATGCTTTTGTAAAGTATTAGCATTAACATGAAACCTTTTATGAAAATTTGTAGCTTCTTCAAATGTAGAGAAAATATGTATGTCATGTGTAGTTTTATCTGCTAAATCATTGCCTAAACTAAGGGCTCCAGGCAATCCTGTATGTGCCCTAATATGTCCTATAAAGAATGGATCTTTTCTGTCCCAGATTAGACTTTGTATAGTGGAAAACAAAGAGAAAACAGTAGAAGAAGGGGAAATCCTACCAGCATCTTCAAGAGATACTATAGCATTAACTACATACTGACTATCAGAAAATAAATTAAATACAGAATCTTTAAACATCAAAAAAGCTTGTAAAACTGCATTAAGCTCTACCTTTTGAGCTGATTGTTTGGGTACTAAAAATGTAAAAGTTCGATCTGGGGTAACTACTGCTGCTGTACCATTATTAGACCCATCAGTGAATATATTTGGAGCATTCATGATAGGTGTTTTTCTTGTCATTTTAGGAAAAACTACAGGATGCTTAGACCAAAAAGACAACAAAGGATTAGATGGTAAATGATTATCAAATGTAACATTAGATTTACACATGATTATTGCCCAAGTATTTAACTCATTAGCTAACTCATCAATTTGATCCATAGTATATGGAGTAATAATTTTATTGGGAGAAATTCCAAACACTCCCTTCGCTGCTTTTATTCCTTTGAGTATTAATTGTCCTACAGCCTCAGGATACCTAGTAAGAATAGTGTTAGGAGAATAAGATAAATGTATCCACAATAATGGACCTTCTTGCCAAAATACTCCTGTAGGAATATTTTTTGTTGGTAGTACAATAAATAATCAAGGCAAACATATCAATTCTATCCAAATGTATATTTTCCATATATGTTTCAATAATTTTTAATGCCTTTCTTGCTTTAGGAGTTAACATGCGGGGTGAATTTGGATCTTATGGACCTTTTAGAATAAAGGTCCCAACTCTCCTGTTGGTATACCTAGATAAGGCCTTATCCAATTTATGTCTCCCAATAACTTTTGAAAGTCGTTAAGTGATTTGAGTTGATCTACTCGTATTTGAATTTTTGGTGGACGGACCATGGTTGAGGATAATAGAACTCCTAAATAATTAATTGGAAAATTTAATTGTACTTTATCTATTGCTATCTCTAGATTATAATTTTTTAATAAGTTTGTAAGTGTGGCATAACATTCCAGCAATATGTTTTTATCTTTATGTGCCAATAATACATCATCCATATAGTGAAATATTTGTAGTTCAGGATTTTGATTTCTAAGTGGCTGGATTGCTTTGTTAACATATATTTGACACATAGTTGGACTGTTAGCCATCCCTTGAGGGAGTACTTTCCATTCATATCTCTGATCAGGACCTTCATGATTTAATGCAGGGATAGTAAATGCAAAACGTGGACTATCCTCGGGATGAATTGGAATTGAAAAAAAAACAATCTTTAATATCTACAGCTAAAACATGCCAGATTTTTGGCAAAGCAGACAATTGAGGAATCCCTGATTGAGCAGGTCCCATAATAACCATCTCATTATTAATGGCTCTTAAATCTTGCAATAATCTCCATTTACCAGATTTCTTTTTGATGACAAAAATGGGAGTATTATGGGGAGATATGGAAGGTTGTATATGTCCTTCCGCTAATTGTTGTTTGACCAGATCATGGGCTACTTGTATCTTTTCTTTAGTCAGGGGCCACTGAGGAACCCACACTGGTCTTTCTGATTTCCAAGTAATTTTGATTGTCTCAGTGGCCCTTTCTGAAAATCCAACCCATGTCTGTCTGTTCCTTGATCTATTTGTATTGGTGCTGTTATACCTTGCCCTTGTTTTCCTAATCTTTTTTCTTTCCTAAAGCCTTGTCTAGCCCTAGTAGTGGGCGCATTAGGATTGATGTTATTTGTTAACGTCAAACCTAATTGATCTAGGACATCTCGTCCCCATAAATTTATAGGAAGATGATCCAATACATATGGCTGTATAGTTCCTTCACATCCTTCAGGATCCTTCCAATCTAATATCATAGAACTTCTATGGGGATTAGTCGCCACTCCTAGGCCTCGAAGCATTTGAGTGGCTTGTTGTAATGGCCAATGTTTTGGCCATTCTTGACAAGATATGATGCTAAGGTCAGCTCCTGTGTCCAGTAGCCCATTAAACTCATGACCTTGAATATTTAGTTTTAGCATTGGGCGAGAATCTAAATTTAAAGACAACATAGCCCAATCTACACCTGTGGAGCCTAATCCCCTGGAACCTCTTTCTATACTATGACTAGGAAATTTATTATGTAGGCTGGGTATTATTAACAACTGTGCTATTCTATCTCCAGGTGAAATTACTGATATACCTCTTGGAGAACTAGCTATAATTTTTATTTCACCTACATAATCGGGATCAATTACCCCAGGACTTATCATAAGTCCTTTTAATGTAGATGAACTACGTCCCAATAATAAGCCTACTGTTCCTTGGGGAAGAGGTCCTTTTACTCCTGTGGGAATGATTTGAACTCCCATCTCTGGAGTTAATACTGCTCTGGCAGAGGCGCAGATGTCCAACCCTGCGCTCCCTCGGGTTTGTCTGATGAGGGATTTAATGGACAATGTGTCCTGGGCACTACCCTGATGGTGTTGCTGGGTTCCTCCACTGCCCCGTAGATTTGTGGTTGTGGGCCCCGGGGCATTGGGCCCCCCTGTCCGTTTTTTGGCAATGGAGCCCGATGCCTTTCTCCACGATATCGTGGATAAATACCTGGTCTTTGTCCTTTTTTTGATAAGGGAGTACCCTCTATGGTGGTTTGAGAACGGCATTCATTAGCCCAATGTCTCCCTCTACGGCATCGTGGGCAAATACCCGGTATTCTATTCCTTTGATACCTACTTTTGTTAAACCCTCCTCCTATGGGGCAATTCCTTTTAAAATGTCCTGTTTGTTCACAATCATAGCATGTTTTTGGCCTGGCATCTAAAGCCTGTTGTACTGCAGCTGCCAAGACTTGCCCTTGTTCATTAATATCTCTACATAATTTAATATATGTGTTTAAATCTTCATGTCTCCATGGTCTAATAACCTCTCTGCAGCAACGATTTGCTTGGTCATAAGCCAGTTGTTTTATTAATGGCATTGCTTGTTCTGTATCCCCCAAAATTTTGGCAGCCGTTTGAATTAGCCTATCTACAAAGTCAGCGTAAGGTTCATTAGCTCTCTGTATTACCTTAGATAGCTGACCTTGTAAATCTCCATGTCCTTGTAAAGTCTTCCATGCCCTAACTGCGTCTGCAGCAATTTGTGCATATATAGCAGGATCATATTCAATTTGTTGCCATTGACCCTCATAAGGTCCTTTTCCTAACAACATATCTAGATTTCTTTGAGGGTAACCGGCTGCTGCATTTCGCCTAGCTGTCTCCGCCCAAAATTCCTCATTGGCAACCTTCCATAACAAATATTGTCCTCCATTTAGTACAGATTTACACATGCTAGCCCAATCTGCTGGCGTCATGTCCAAGTTAGTAATGAACTCGACCATGCTTACCGTGAAGGGAGCTTGGGGACCATAGGTTGTTACAGCCTCCTTTAACTGCTTCACTGTTTTAAAATCTAAAGCACGGTGAATTCGCTGCCCTCCTGCCTGTTCAAGTACAGAGCATGCTAATCTTTGAGGTCCTGTCTCAGGATCCCATTTATCAACTACGGGGTTTGAGGGCCACTCAGCTGTCTCCATCGGTGGGGCTGTTGGTTGAATTATGCCCTCTTGTGATAAAACGGAGTTAGTAACAGCCTCCTGTTGTGGCCTTTTTCCTAACAACCCCTTTTCCTTTAAATTTTCTTCCTCTGTCTGACTAGCTGGAGAGACCTTCTCTTTTGCTTGATCTAAAATGTCTTTCTCCATGGTCTGAACCTCTAACAATTTACTTAACATCTTTTCGGTTTGTTTTTTACTAATTTCTAATCTACTATAAAGATAACGCAACCCAATAAGATAACACAAAACAAAACTGAAACTGAATGAAACAAAAACGGAATAAAAAATCGTTGTATCAATTTTCTCTTCCTCAGGGCTGACAAACTTCAAACCTTTAGTCAACCATTTTTTCCAGTTTGCCTGAGAAATTTCTAGGGATAGGCAGCTTGAAACAAAAACGAGATAAATCAAAACAATAACACATTGTTTTTTGAATTGGTCACCCATTCTTTTGCTCTTCCTCAGGGGCGAGCAATTTCACTTACCTCCAAGCTTTAGACATTCCCTGTACGGGCCACCAAATGCCACAGTCTGGCTGGGCACAGATGCCACAGTCTGGCTGGGCACACAATCACGAGCCACCACACAGCTTGTAGATTCAAACAGCAACTCTTTATTCCCGAACTCACACCAGCCGTCTACAATCACGTTCTGGGGAAATCCACGTTCTCTGCCCAAATCCACGTTCTCTGCCCAAATCCACCTCCACTGGGCTTCTGTCTCCCAAAAAATACTGTCTGAATCCCGTGAGAACTCAAGGGGAACTCAGGCAGCAGGATACGCCCTATTCCCAGCAGGAATAATCTTAAACCTGGAACGCCCTAAACCCGATTATCCTAAACCGGGAACACCCTAATCCGCCCTGGTCCTTGAGCAAGGTCACCTACATGCAATGTCACTGCAACATGGGGTACACTGGCAAGGAAATTGTCATACCTACTTGGCTAATGGCTCCCAGCAAAATAACTATGCCTATTTTAGATAATCTCTAGGAGTTGGAAAACTGAAAGAAGTTTCTAGATGTTCCTATTGCAGAGGGTTCTTCTTCTTCCCCTATCATGGCCCCTTTCTTACCTTGAAGCAGAAGATTGAGAACAAGGCAGAAAGGAAATCTCTCCCTGGGGAACCAGTTTCCTTCTATCTTCTTTGTTTCTAAATTCTTCAATGAGCATGTACCAGGACTCAGGAATACCCAGATTAAAGGGTCATGGACCACACGCAGCACCCAACTTTGAATACTGATAGCATTGGTTGACCACTGACATTCATAACCTCCCTGGAAGGAGTGTTCTGGTCATCTTGTTTTTTCCTAGGCTTGAGGTTCAGTCTGCTTCTAGACTTTGTCTTAGTCTTGGGTATTTCACCACATTGTGTGTGGTTATAGACACTTTATACTGATTATGTTCAGACCTTGGTGTTCATCCCTCAGTCTGAGCATTCAATGCTGCAATTCTGGAACATTTCTAGCTATTTAAAACCATGTGCATTTGCTTTATTCTATTCTATATTCTCGTGTCCCACACCCCCTTTCTGTCCCCTTCTCTTTTTCCCCTAGGGTACTGGAGATTGAACGCAGAAGCACTCAACCACTGAGCCACGTCACCAGCTCTCTATGTATTTTATTTAGAGACAGGCTCTCCCTAAATTGCTTAGGGCCTCACTAAGTTGCTGAGGCTGGCTTTTTCACTATCCTCCTGCCTCAGACTCCTGAGCCACTGGGATTACAGGTATGCGCCATTGCACCCAGCTTTATTTGTTTTCTTTTGAGTGAGGGTCTTGTTGTCTAGGCTGGCCTCAAACTTGTGATCATCCTGCCTCAACCTGAGTAGCTGGACTTACAGGTGTGTGCCACTGTGCCTGGTTTATTCTTTCTCTTGTTAGACATATGTTGGAGTGGTTTCCCCTTCTTTTTTTTCTTTCCCAGGATTGGGGAGCAAACCCAGGGCCTTGCACATGTTAGGCAAGAACTCTACCATGCAGTTACATCCCCCATCCTTTTTATTTTTTCTGAAACTACGTCTCACTAAGTTGCCTGGGCTGATCTTGAATTTGTGATCCTCCTGTCTTGCCCTCCTAGTAGCTGGGATTACAGGTGTGCATCATAATACCCAGTGATTCTTTCTATCGCAAATGCCTTTTAATAGCTTATATTAGTTTTATTGCTGTTGTGTAACAAACTACAAGCTTAAGTGGCTTAAAGAAACACAACTTATTATTTTACAGTTCCATAGGCCAGAAATCTGAAATAGGTCTCATGGGACTGAAATAAAGTATCATCAGGGGTGTATTCTTTCTGGAGGCTCTAGGGAAAAATCCATTCCCTTGCTTTTTAAGATTTTAAATGTTGCCTGCATTTCTTGGTTCATTGTCTCATTTCTCCATCTTCAAAACTAGAAACATTGGCTGTCATTCTCACACTGTTGGTTCTCATTCTCTTCTCTCTTCCTCTTTCACCTATAAGAAATGTTCTTTGTGATTCCATTGATTCTACCTGGATAATTCAGAATAATCTCTCCATTTAAGAAAAAAAAATATTTATTTTTTTAGCTGTAGTTGGACACAATACCTTTATTTTTGTTTATTTTTATGTGGTGCTGAGGATTGAACCCAGGGCCTCACACGTGCTAGGTGAGCACTCTACCACTGAGCCACAACCCCAACCCTCATTTCTCCATTTTAAGGTCAGCTAATTAGACAACTTGATTCCATCTGCAACCTTAATTCCCCCTTTTCCATTTAACCTATTTGCAGGTTCCAGAGATTAGGGCATGAATATTTTGGGAGAGCCATATGCTTCCTACAATACCTCTCTTTCCTATTTTCTACCTTTTTACCTGTGTCCCTAATGATTTCCTCAGAGCTAGCATCTAGGTAACAAATTCTCTCCTCAACCATGTTTAAACTGCTCTCTAATATTTCTATGGAGTTCTAAATTTTGATAATTCCTATTTTTTTTTTCATTTCTAGAAGTTCTATGCCCGGCTAAAATATTAACATTTTAAAAATTGTGGTAAACTATTATTATGGTTTGGACATGAGGTGTCTCCCAAAAGCTCCTATGTTAGTGCAGGAATATTCTGAGGTAAAATGATTGAATTGTGAGAGCTATAACCTGGGGGGAGCCATTCTCACACGTGACTGGGCAACTCCTGGTTTGGGTCTGAGGTGCTCTGGCTAAACTGTGTCAGAGCTTTCCCGGCCCTCTCCTGGTGCGAGAGCCTGTCCGTGTGGGGGTGTGACTGACCACTGACCCTGGGGGCCAATCACTGACCCTGACCTTGGAGTGCGGCCCCCCTCAACCTTCATTGGATGGAATTCTCCCCTGAATTTCTTGTTCCCCAATAAAAGGCTACTCCCTGGCGTGCTCCCTCTCTCTCTCCTGCTAGCCCTGAGTAATCCTTGTTGCCCTACCGGGTGGTTCGTAGTGAGAGCCAAAGGGGGAGTCGTCTCGGACCTGGTCATAGAAAAAGGTAACTGAGTCTGTGTGTTTTATTTCGATCTCGCTAGCTAACTTTATGCCAAGAACCTCTTTAATGAAACCAGTGCACTGGTCGCATGGTGGAATAACCTAATCAGATAATCCTAGGTTGAATGAACTAAATGGGTGGTAACTGTAGGCAAGTGGGGCATGGCTGGAGGAGATGGTCATGAGGGTCATACTGTGGAAGGGTGCATCTTCCAGGAAGGGCTGCCCTTGCTCTGTCACTGCTTCCTGACCACCATGAATGAGCAACACATCTCCATCATGCCCTTCCACCATAATGTTCTGCCTCACCTTGTTATGGTTTAAATATGAGGTATCCCCCAAAATCTCATGTGTAAGACAATGCAGGAAAGCTTAGATGTGAAAGGATTGGGTTATGAGAACCTTAACACAGTCAGTGCATTAATCCCCTGATAGGCATTAACTGGGTAGTAACTTAGGTGGTAGGGTATGGCTGGAGGAGGTGGGTCATGGGAGCGTGCCTCCAGGGTATATATTTGTTCCTGGAGAGTGGAGCGCTCTGTCTCCCACCCCCCCCCCCTCCTTCCTGGCTTGATGTCCTGAGTAGCTTCCCTCCACCAGGAATAGAGCTGGCTATCTCTGGGCTGAGACCCTTGAAAACCATGAATGACAAACTTTTCCTCCTCTAATTGTTCTTGTGAGGTCTTTTGGTCCTAGCAGTGAAAAAGTTGACTAAAACATACATGATGGTTTATTCCTGTATTCTTTATTATTCTATTGGCCTACATATCTATTTTAATACCAGTGACACATTATTATGATTGTTGTGCCTTTGTAGTAAGTTTTGAAAACAGGAAGTGTGTAGTCTTTCAGCTTTGCATTTCTTTTTAAATATTTTGGGTCCTTTAAGATTCCATATGAATTTTAGGATGGGTTTTTCTATTTTGTGCAAAAAAGTATCATTGGGATTTGCATAAGGATTGCATTGAATCTATTGGTTGCTTCAGAAGTATTGGTATTGACTTTTTTTTTTTTCCCCCATGCTAAGGATTGAACCCAGTGGGAGTAGTGGATAGCCAGCTCAGGGACATATCAGTCTTCAGTCTGATTGAAAATAATGTCAGAAGATGTACCTGATAAAAATATTATTCTGAGAAAAAGGATGAGAATTTATAGCTTAAGTAATTTTGAGGTCATCTATTATAATCTTTAAACTAAGCAGAGACACCATCCCATTACTTAGCTATCCCATTTTATCACTCATTGATCTCTTTAATTATTTAAGTTTTTTAAGTCCAAATTTACATTCATGTAAATTACACAACTGGCTTAATTTCTGCCCAATAGAGAACAAAGAATTAGTTCAATTCTACCTTTTTTTAATGATGCCTTTCAACTAATTTTTTAAAAAAATATTTTAAAAATTTGTAGTTGGACACAATATCTTTATTTTATATCTTCATTTTTATGTGGTGCTGAGGATCAAACCCAGCACCTTACATGTGCTAAGTGAGTGCTCTACCACTGAGCCACAACCCCAGTCCCGCCTTTCAACTATTTTAAGACAATTATGTATAATGGAATAATGTTTAAAAATATGAAACCTACAATAGTTTCAACCCCCACAATTCCTTCCAAACACACATATACTCTATCTTCCTATGGCCCCATAAATTGGTTTTCTCTGTAACCCTTCTATTATAGATCTGGAGGAGGAAAAATTCTACACCCAAGAGAATTTGACTTATGGAAAATTTCTGCTTCAGGAGAAGGGGACTAAATCCTGTTCCTTCTGGCTTGAGAAATTCAGGACAAAGGACACACACAATTTGATTCTGCTGAAATCTGAGAGAGAGAGAGAGAGAGAGAGAGAGAGAGAGAGAGAGAGTTTTGCATATTGAGAAGGGTTAGATAGATCAGGAGGAAAGCTCTAAGCAGAATGGGGGATATGATCCACTACTCACTTGGGGCCCAAACTTTGTGATCTAAAACTGACATATGGAAACCTTTAGAGAGCAGAAACAGAGGTGAGAAGTGTTTAGACAGAGAAAGGAACTGAGTTAGCACTCTTGTGCCCCCCATAGTCCCCATGAGATGTGGAAGGTCACCCAGAGCCCTTCATGTCCTGTGTGGGAGGTGGATGAGGGCTGCACTTAGGGCCCATGGAACTGTGTGGGGCCAGTGAGAGATGAAGCAACACTCCAGTGGAGGCTGTGGAATGGACGGTCAAGGCCAAGGCCCTGAATGAGGCAGCAGGGATTGCTAAGGTGGAACCAATCCAGAGAGGGAGAACTGTCTTAGAGCCGAGAGAGTCAGACTGAGACTCTCCAGTGACTGACTTTAAGCAGTAGTGTCAGCAGAGTGCTGGGTGACTAGGAGACTAGGGATGTCCATAAAGACAAGAGAATTTAGAGGACTGAGTAGGACCTGCACATGCCAACCAGAGGCCCCTTCTCCACTGCCCCAAGTTTCCCCCTATACCACCTTGAGAACCCAATGAAAGCTAAAAACTTTCTCGAACACATTATACTAAAAAACGTGAAATTTCAGTCAATTTTCATGCTTACCCTCAATCGAGCCACACTCCCTTCATCATTTTGAAAATCCAGTGAAAGCTAAAAGACACTCTGAGTTTTGTCAAGTTTTGTAATTCTGTGTAATTCTTCTGTAACACACTTAATTCTATGTTTACTCTTCATCCTGTGGCTGAAATTTTATAATTTAAGCTATAAATTCTGTCTGTGTTTGGTTGTCTTTATGTCTGCAATTCAGAGGGGCCTTCATTTCTTGTTTGTAAAGGCAGAATACTGTCCACCTCTGGATGGCATTAATGACGTTGATTATAAAGTCTCTTCAGGGAGCTCTGTTCTGATGGGTTTACAGAAATAAATAAGCATTTAGGAAAACTGAGCATTCCTTAAAATTCCAGAGATAGGGAAATTGAATGTTGAATACTTTCACTGAGCTAGATTTAAAAAGTATTCATATGAAAATAACACAGAATTGTTTTAAGAATCCAAGTTCGCGTGATTTAGGCAAATTTTTGTCAAATGAGACTACTAAGTTTGGTTTAAAAAATGCTACTCTGATTTATCAGTGGTTAGTATAATGGAAGTTTACTATTTTTTTTTTCCTACTTGGACAGGTTCTTCCTAAACCTATAGATTTACTGATCAAATAAGTTAGCATTCTTAATTTTTAAGTTCATAAAAAATATAAATTTATGTTTAAATTGATTATTATGGCAATAATTATCACTTTATTTACTGAAATATTATTTCACAGTAATTTTATTTTGTGTATCAGATTAAAGATAATTTAGATAGCTTAAAACTTCAGATAGACACAAAACAGACTTAATGGATTTGTTGGATGTTTAGATCATGTCTAAATTGAAACACTGATTACTACACATAATTTCAAATTTACATATGTTTACTTCTTATTTATATGTACTGCTGAGAGGATGTGTCTTTGTGTTAGTGCATCTGTCAATTTTTCCCAGTAGACAGATTGCACTGTTAGGGTTGCACATGGCCCCTAGAAGGTTATGTTGTGATTTGTCAAAATGTTCATGTGTGACAGTGCACAATTGTCTACTTCCCAGTTTTCTCTGTGAAGTTAAAATTACACTGGTTAGAAGTTACAATTAGGGCTGGGAACATAGTTCAGCTGTAGAGCACTTGCCTAGAATGCACAAGCCCTGGGTTAGATTCCCCAGCAATGCAAAAATAAATAAATAAACCCAACAACAAAAACAATCCAGTTACAATTAATATATGTGAATAAAATTCTACCAAAGTATTGGTGGCAAAGAGGCACTTTACATGCAACATAATGAGATATATTTTTGTTCATTAAAGGAAGCAGGGAATACTTATATCCTACAATAAAATGACTCATTTTAGAATGAGAAAGAAAAAAGTGAAGGACAATAGAATGGAAAAATAAAGTTATAGAAAATTTATGAAAAAGGATTTTATTTACCTTTTAGGGTCTACAAATAAGTCTGAAATATTATGAAATGTGCTAAAATCTTAGCAAAGTTTTGCTCATTTTTGATAGGCTTTAGTTTACTGTTTATTGTATTCATTCACAGTATGAAGGGTTCTCTAGTTTTCTGTCATTTGCCTAGATGGTAAAGATTCTGTGTATTACCAGAATAGCTATCTATGGTTTATGTTGACTTTATTATCTTTCCTTATTTAAGAAGACAAAAGCTTCTCACTTAGGAAAGAGATAAGGTTCTTTACAATTACATTTCCTTCTATGTTTACTTTTTAAATGTCACTTTGACATGAATAGGCAAATATAGTACTGTTTCTCTGGGAGCCAAATCCTATCATCTCAAGTGCTTAGTGCAAATCTCCTGAAAACTTCAATTTTAAAAAATAAAGGTGTACTTGATATATAATAAAATGAACTCTTGTTAAGACTATAGTTCTGAGAGTTTTGGCAAATGTATATATTGTGTTATTGCTACCATAATCAAGAGATATGATCCTGGAAATTTCTCCCATGCTCCTCTCTTAGCAAAACTTATGATTTTTGTCTTTTCAAAATAAAATCCCAAACATAAAATAAAATAAACAAGTCTTAAATTATCTTTGAGATTTCCCAGAGAGCCCCTAGAAAAATCACAAAGAGAGGTATTAGAAAGAATTGCATCTAGTTTATATTTCACTATTGATAAGTTGAATGGGAAAAAACTGTCAAATCACAAGAGACATTAGCCTTCCTTAGACTAAATTTGTATGGGTAAGGTGTCTTGGGATTTTTGCCTAAGAATAGGAACTCTATACTGAGTGCAGGCTGGTATGAACATTTATCCTGACATGATGGCTATGTAAGTCTACTCCAGCCAGAATGTGAAAGATTCTCATTAACCACACAGGATGAAATGTCTTAAAGTTGGAAAAGAATGCTCAAAGGAGGTTTCTCAAAATTGGGGCAATCTCATCTGGTAGGACAGTGTTCTCTCTTTTGAGTACCATATGTCATTTTGAGGGGAAATGTTATAACTCACAAGTATGACTGGATGATCTATGAATTTCAAACTCCATGCACCTTCCTCAGTTTCCCCATCTCGTGGACATCTTGGATAGGGATATTGAGCTTGGCCTGTATTTTTCTTTTTCTAAGATCTTTTCTAGGTTTATTCTCTACCACTCAGAGCAAAAATGCCTGTTTTGTTATATAGTCCTTATATCTATAGGTTCAACCAACCATTCATCAAAAATATTCAGGGGAAAAATCCACTCCATTTATATCAAAAACATATAGACTTTTATTCTTGTCATAATTCTCTAAACAATACAGCATAATAACTATTTACATAGGATTTACATTGTAATGTAAATATTTTGCTATTTGTAAGTAGTGTGTTATATATTTGGATGTTAAAACCATTTACAAATAAATAAATTAATTAGTAAACAACAAAGTATCTTGGCTATTCTGTCTCTTGCCTTCCTATGAATTTTAGGATCAGCTCGTCAAATTCTGTAAAAGACAGTGGAATTGGGATAGGGATTATGGTGCATCACTAGATCCATTTGAGGAGTATTGTCATCTTTACAATGTTAAGTCATCCAATCCATGAACATGGGATATCTTCCCAATTATTTAGATATGCTTTAATTTCTTTCAACGTTTTGTAGTTTTCGGTATACAAGTCTTGAGTTTTTGTTTTTGTTTTTGGATAAACTTATTCCCCTGTACTCATTCTCTTTTGATGCTGTTGTGAATGAAATTGTTTTCTTAATTTCATTTTTTGTATTAGTCATTGTTACACTATTAGAAATACAAGTGATTTTTATATATTGGTCTCCCATATCCTGATATCTTGCCAAACTCACTTAGTTCTAATAGTTTCTTTGTGGGTTCCTTAAGATTTTCAGTATATATAAGATCATGTCATCCATATATAAAGTAATAGTTTTACTTCTTCCCAATGTATGCCTTGTACTTGTTTTCTTGCCTATTTGTCCTGATAAAACCTCTAACACAATGTTGAATAGAAGTGGCAATACTGGACATCCGTTTTTTTTCCCTGATTTTAGGAGGAAAATATTCATTCTTTTTTTTTTTTTGTAAGAGGTTTTTTAAAAAAATTTTTTAATATTTATTTTTTAGTTTTTGGTGGACACAACATCTTTATTTTATTTTTATGTGGTGCTGAGGATCGAACCAGCGCCCTGCTCATGCCAGGCAAACGGGCCACCGCTTGAGTCACATCCCCAGTCCCGGAAAACATTCATTCTTTCACCATTAAGTATGATGCTAGATTGGGCATGGTGGCACACACCTATAATTCCAATTACTTGGGAGGCTGAGGCAGGAGGATTGCAAGTTCAAGGCCAACTGCAGCAATTTAACAAGGTCCTAAGTAACTTAGTGATACCCTGTCTTAAAATAAAGAGGGGTGGGGATGTGATGCAGTAGATAAGCACTCCTAGGTTCAATCACCAGTACCAAAACAAAACAAAAACCCAACCAAAAAAACCCCCAAACCCCCAAAACCAAACAAAAACAAACAAACAAAAAATATGGTTGTTAACTGTGGGCTTTTTGTTGATGCCTTGTATCAGGTTGAGAAAGTTCATTTCCAGTGGGGCTGGGATTGTGGCTCAGTGGTGGAGTGCTTGCCTAGCACGTGCGAGGCCCTGGGGTTTGATCCTCAGCTCCACGTATAAATAAATAAATAAAATAAAGGTATTGTATCCAACTACAATCAAAAAATAAATATTTAAAAGAAAAAAAAAGAAAGTTCATTTCCATTGTTAGCTGGTTGATTATTTTTTTTTCATAAAAGACTGTTCAGTTTTGTCAGATACTTTTTTTTGCAACTCTATTAAAGTTATCTTTTTTTTTTTTTGTATTTTACTCTGACTTTTATATGTTATATTAACAGACTTTTAGAGCCTTCCTTTCCTGGGATCAATCTCACTTGGTCATAGTATATAATCCCTGTATACGTTGCTGGATTTTGCTTTCTGTTTTTGTTTTTGTGTTACTGGGGATTGAGCACAGGGAGGCTCTTCTACTGAGCTACATCCCCAGACCTTTTCTTTCTTTTCTTTTCCTTTTTTTTTTTTTTTTTTGGTGGTGCTGGGGATTGAACCCAGGACTTTATGCATGCTAGGCAAGCACTTTACCAACTGAGCTATATCCTCAGCCCCCTCCCCAGATCTTTTCATTTTTTAAATTTTGAGACAGGGTCTTGCTAAATTGCCCAGGCTGAGCTCCAACTTGTGATCTTTCTGTCTCCGTGTATTAAGTAGCTGGAATTATAGGTATATACCACCATGCCATAGGCTTTGTTAAGGACTTTTACCTTTATATTTACAAAAATATTGATCTGCAATTTTCTTTTCTGGTGTTTGTCTGCTTTTGGTGTTGGGGTAATACTGGATTCATATGAGTTAAGAAGTAGTCCCACCTCTCCTATTTTTTGGAAGAATTTGTGAAGGATTGGTGTTGACTCTTGTATGTATGTTTGGTAGAATTCACCAATGAAGCCTTCTGGACTTATTAATTTTGTTTCATGTGCCAAAGAAGTAATCAAATTTTCTTAAAAAATTTTTTTTTGGTTGGTGCTGGTAGGGCCCCAGGGCCCCATACATACTAGGCAAGTGTTCTACCACTGAACTACAAACCCTTAGCCCTTACCAATCAAATTTTCTTGTTAGTTGCATAATTCTTGTAATAACTCTTATTAAATATTTCACTTTTGAAAATTATCAATAAGAAATTCAAGCTTACCATAGCCAGTTAGTCTTTTGCATCTACAGATAGTTTTGGTTTTACTCTGATGCTTCCCTATATGTTCAATAATCAGGCCAGAGTATTTTGCCTTCAACAAAGTACTATCACAGAGCTCTGTGGAAAAGAACTATGTCAAGTACTTTTGGATGCAGGTTTCCAAAAGCATCATTTAAACAACTTTAAAACCACACTAGTGAACCAAGTCAAGAAGCTAGTGAGCTCCTGAGCTATCAAAATCCAGTGGAACAAAATCTGCTAACCCAAGATTTGGTGGAACAAGAATTAATTATACAGGACTGGAAGAACAGATGAAAGATAATTGCAGTATTTGTTTGGAATATTGTTGATATTATCATAAGGTTTTAATTTCCAAGTGCATAAGGAAGTTCTTTTCTTTCCCCATAAGCTCATAACAATTTAGTGGACTATGCTTTTTCAAACTGAAATGAAATGTTTGTAAATATTATTCTCCCTGTCTGACCCTTCCAGAATTCAGAGTCTCATAATGAATATTCTTATTTTCAGGACACTGTATTAACTGGCATAGATTCAAGGAGAATCTGTTCTCCTTTTTACCATGAAACATTGTTTTTGCAACCAAGACCTTGACTAGAATGTCATATTTGAGAAAGATGCTATTTTAATCAAATATGGCCAGACACTATTAAAGAACAAAGATTAATTTTATGGAGTCAATTATTATAATCCTTTCTTGGAAAATTAGCCCTTATAACTTATTTATAGGGTTCCCAGTTTTATAGGTGAGAAAAGAAATTAATTTCCTCACAGAACACAAAATTTTAGGATAATTTCATCTAAGTTTATGATTCCTGCAAATGAAACCAGGTGGAGAGGTTTTGGTGGGGTTTCCTACTCTGAAAAATCTTTAAAAAGTCCAATCTGAGATTACTCATGAAAACTTCCAAAAAGTGAAGCTTAACACCTTAACTCTTGTCACACCTAGGTAAATGATCAGATGAAACATGAAAAAATTCTGTCCTAAGAGAAATTTAATGGATTTCTGCCCTTGGAAAAAATTATGTTGCAAATAGAACAACAACAACAAAACGAAATTATTAGGAATTGCAAAGTATTTATAATTTCTGTTTGTTCCACTTGCAAATGCAGTCTTTACCCCATCTAAGTATATGCTCTATTGAATTTCCCTTTGAACTGGTTATAACATTTGTCTGATTCTCTTGTACCAGTGGTATGAGTAAAATCTTTGACATGTGATCATTTTTATATCTATAAGAGTCAATGGCTTTGCCTTTTCTGAAAATTATCTTTTAACTTAGCCATTAGTGTTATTTTCATCAGTCAATCTGAATTTCACCTTTCCAACTATCCAACTTCCCTGTATCCTTGCTTTATGAACATACCTGTTAGTCACAACTACAGCTTGGTGTGATGGAAAAAATGTATGCCCCTGTGACTTTTTTTTTTTTTTTTTTTTTTTTTTTTTGGTGCTGGGAATTAAACCCAGGGCCTTGTGCATGTGAGGCAAGCACTCTACAACTGAGCTATATCCCCAGCCCCGCCTGTGACATTTTAATTAATTAAGAATTCTAAAAAATTCTTTACTAAGAAAAAATACAGATTTAAAAACAGGAAACAAATAAGATTTTACAGAGCACATATTTTCTGTTATGGGAGAATAGATTGGAGGGCACAGCTTCTCGGTAGAAAGACCAGTGAAATGTTTCTTTCTTTCTTACTTTTAGTTGTAGACAAACACTATACCTTTATTTTATTTATTCATTTTTATGTGGTGTTGAGGATTGAACCCAGAGCCTCACACATGGGAGGCAGGTGCTCTACCACTGAGCTACCGAAACTTTTCTTTCTTAATTTAGGAATGCCTTGTTCCAAATCCCCTTAGAGAGTTCTTGGGTAGATCTCCCTCCAACATGCTCACTGCCTTCCTTTCTCCCTGGGTTGGATGCTACTGGAAAATAGAATGTTCACATCTATTTTGGCCTCATCAGTATAGCAAGAGACATCAGCAACTAGAGGCAACCTGCCTCCCAGCCACCCTCTCTGCAGGAATGGTGAGGTACAATTTTTCCACAGAGGTCAATTGGGGATTTTGAATTCATGAGTGGTTGAGCAGCCTTTGAAAATTCAAAATCAATGAGCTTTCTTCTCACTAGTATTCTGGTTTTTAAATGTATTTTTCTTTTAAACTCAACTATAGTTATTAGTTATCATATTATTCAATTTCTTACAGTCTCCTATTGTTTTAGAGTATCTGTCATTAAAACAAATATATATATATATATTTTTAATTTTAATTTTATTTTTTTTTTATTTTTTTTTTATTGTGGGTTGTTCAAAACATTACAAATTTCTTGACATATCACATTCCACACTTTGATTCAAGTGGGTTATGAACTCCCACCTTCACCCCATACACAGATTGCAGAATCACATCAGTTACACATCCATTGATTTACATATTGCCATACTAGTATCTGTTGTGCTCCGCTGCCTTTCCCATCCTCCACCCTCCCCCCTCCCCACCTCTCCCCTCCCCTCCCCTCCTCTCTCTCTACCCCCTCCACTGTATAACCCTGAGGGTCTCCTTCCATTACCATGCAATTTCTCTTCTCTCTCCCTTTCCCTCCCACCTCTCATCCCTGTTAAATGTTAATCTTCTTCTCCTGCTCTTCGTCCCTACTCTGATCTTAGTTACTCTCCTTATATCAAAGAAGACATTTGGCATTTGTTTTTTAGGGATTGGCTAGCTTCACTTAGCATAATCTGCTCTAATGCCATCCATTTCCCTGTAAATTCTATGATTTTGTCATTTTTTAATGCAGAGTAATACTCCATTGTGTATAAATGCCACATTTTTTTTTATCCATTCGTCTATTGAAGGGCATCTAGGTTGGTTCCACAGTCTTGCTATTGTGAACTGTGCTGCTATGAACATCGTCGTAGCAGTGTCCCTGTAGCATGCTCTTTTTAGGTCTTTAGGGAATAGACCAAGAAGGGGAATAGCTGGGTCAAATGGTGGCTCCATTCCCAGCTTTCCAAGAAATCTCCATACTGCTTTCCAAATTGGCTGCACCAATCTGCAGTCCCACCAGCAATGTACAAGTGTACCCTTTTCCCCACATCCTCGCCAGCACTTGTTGTTGTTTGACTTCATAATGGCTGCCAATCTTACTGGAGTGAGATGGTATCTTAGGGTGGTTTTGATTTGCATTTCTCTGACTGCTAGAGATGTTGAGCATTTTTTCATGTACTTGTTGATTGACTGTATGTCCTCCTCTGAGAAGTGTCTGTTCAGGTCCTTGGCCCATTTGTTGATTGGGTTGTTTGTTCTCTTATTGTCTAATTTTTTGAGTTCTTTGTATACTCTGGATATTAGGGCTCTATCTGAAGTGTGAGGAGTAAAGATTTGTTCCCAGGGTGTAGGCTCCCTATTTACCTCTCTTATTGTTTCTTTTGCTGAGAAAAAACTTTTTAGTTTGAGTAAGTCCCATTTGTTGATTCTAGTTATTAACTTTTGTGCTATGGGTGTCCTATTGAGGAATTTGGAGCCCAACCCCACCGAATGTAGATCGTAGCCAACTTTTTCTTCTATCAGACGGCGTGTCTCTGATTTGATATCAAGCTCCTTGATCCATTTTGAATTAACTTTTGTGCATGGCGAGAGAAAGGGATTCAGTTTCATTTTGTTGCATATGGATTTCCAGTTTTCCCAGCACCATTTGTTGAAGATGCTATCCTTCCTCCATTGCATGCTTTTAGCCCCTTTATCAAATATAAGATAGTTGTAGTTTTGTGGATTGGTTTCTGTGTCCTCTATTCTGTACCATTGGTCCACCCTCCTGTTTTGGTACCAGTACCATGCTGTTTTTGTTACTATTGCTCTGTAGTATAGTTTGAAGTCTGGTATCGCTATACCGCCTGATTCACACTTCCTGCTTAGCATTGTTTTTGCTATTCTGGGTCTTTTATTTTTCCATATGAATTTCATGATTGCTTTCTCTATTTCTACAAGAAATGCCGTTGGGATTTTGATTGGCATTGCATTAAACCTACAGAGAACTTTTGGTAATATCGCCATTTTGATGATGTTAGTTCTGCCTATCCATGAACAGGGTATATTTTTCCATCTTCTAAGATCTTCTTCTATTTCTCTCTTTAGGGTTCTGTAGTTTTCATTGTATAAGTCTTTCACCTCTTTTGTTAGGTTGATTCCCAAGTATTTTATTTTTTTTGAAGATATTTTGAATGGAGTGGTTGTCCTCATTTCCATTTCAGAGGATTTGTCGCTGATATACAGGAATGCCTTTGATTTATGCGTGTTGATTTTATATCCTGCCACTTTGCTGAATTCATTTATTAGCTCTAATAGTTTCTTTGTAGAGCCTTTTGGGTCTGCTAGGTATAGAATCATATCATCTGCAAATAGTGATAATTTAAGTTATTCTTTTCCTATTTTTATGCCTTTAATTTCTTTCGTCTGTCTAATTGCTCTGGCCAGTGTTTCGAGAACTATGTTGAACAGAAGTGGAGAGAGAGGGCATCCCTGTCTTGTTCCAGATTTTAGAGGGAACAAATATATTTTTTAATGAAAGTATTGAAATCTGTTTTCCTAATATATGTTGTCCATATTCTACTCTGCCCAGTTTTACATTGATTTTGGAGGACTGAAATCTACAGTGGGAGAAAGAAGAAGAGCAGCCCCTGAGATCTAGAACTGATCTGACACTCCATGGTCATTTTTTTGATCTCTGGTTGAACATAAAGGAATTTATAGAATTCTTTTTTTTTTTTTTTTTGGTTACTGGGGATTGAACTCAGGGGCACACAACCACTGAGCCACATCACCAGTACTATTTTGTATTTTATTTAAAGACAGGGTCTCACTGAGTTGCTTAGTGCTTTGCTGTTGCTGAGGCTGGCTATGAACTCGCGATCCTCCTGTCTCAGCCTCCCATGCCGCTGGGATTACAGACATGCATCACCGCATCTGGCTGAATTTATAGAATTCTAATCTCAGACATGATCATTTTAAGACCACAATAGAACAGATTAGACAAGACTGTTTCCTAGTTTTGTCTTAGCACAGATATAAACAGAATAACTATATCCACAAAATACCACCCTCCTTTTTTTTGATACCAGGATTGAACCCAGAGGTGCTTTACCACTGAACCACATCCCCAGCCCTTTTTATTTATTTGTTTTGAGACAGAGTCTTCCTGAGTTGCTAAGGCTGACCTCCAACTGGTCGCTGGGATTATAGGCATGTGCCACCCTGCCTGGTTCAAAATACCTCTCTCTTGCTAAATAAATAACTACTCCTTCTTTAGCTGATTATTTTCCACCCTTTTGACAACAGTTACAAATTACCACTTTCTTAGACTTTCCCAAAATCACCCCACCAAAACCCAAATCCTGTAAGAGGCTCTAAGACTCCCTTTCTGAGACTCCTTTTGGAGTCTCAGAACTCCAAAAGTTCTTAACTAGGGGTGTGTTCTTGGTGGTCTTTGGCAGAAAAGCATTGACAAATGAAATGGTCACATTGTCCATGTTCCTGTCACTGCCACAGAACCAAGTAATGCTTTTTTTCTTTGTTGGTCTAGAGTAAATTCAAAGAATTTGAGTATCCAGATATATATTGATAATGATGGATGTAACCCTTTAAATAAAAGAAGAATCTGGGAAACCATACTGATATAATGAATGGATGAAGCGCTAAAGGGTAAAGAAAACTCTATATTAGAATGTCAGTGAATAAGTATAGAAACAGGGATGGAATTAGAAAATAACAATTTTGTAAAGATCACAGAATGATTTATTCATGCCAGAACCATCATGATGAGGAATAGGATAATTATATAGTCCTCGAAGTATCTCTTCACAAAAATTACTTACTAATTAATTAATTCCTTTACAGTGGAGAAATCTGACAGACATCATTTTAAATAATTACAGTTAACAGAATAAGTGATAAATTATGCACTTTCTATATGCATTGAGAACTCAGCACCACTCCTAGGGTATTCCTACCCAAAATGAATAAATCACGAGTAAATAATAGACCGATCCAAATCAGTTGACAATATAACTACAAAATAATGAGCTTGCATTCTTAAAAAATACCCAGGTAATGAACCAAAGGAAAAGACTGAGGAACTGTTCCAGACTCAAGGAGGCTGAGGAGAGTGACCAGCTAAGTGCAGTGTGCATTCCTGGATTGGATCCTGGACCTACAAAAGAACTTTGAGACGGTTGGCAAAATTTGAATAGGGCTTATACAATTGATGGCAACCTGGATTGATAGCCATTTTCTGATTTTGATAGTTATACAGTAGTTTTATATGGGAGTGTCCTCCTTTTTAAGAAATACAGGCTGAAGTATTCAGAGTTCATGGGTCATCAATTCTGTAACTTATTGATCTAGAAATATTCACAATTGGGATATCTAGGTGAAGGGTACACAGGGCTCTTTGTATTTTTACAACTTTCTTGTAAATCACTTTAAAAAGGTAAAAGAGAGGGGTGGGGTTGTGGCTCAGTGGCAGAGCGCTTGCCTAGCACATGAGAGGGACTAGGTTGGATCCTCAGCACCACATAAAATAAATAAATCAAATAAAGTTATAAAAAGTAAAAGAGAAGAGAGAAGAAGGGAAGAAGAAGAGGAAGAAGGAAGGAGGAAGGAGGTGGGGAGAGGGAAGGAAGGAAGGAGGTTGGTTCTGCCTGCAATCCTTCTTTGAGCAGAACTGTATTGTCTTCCAGGAGAGGGCAGCAGATCTCTGCCCATGTAGTTGGAGCCTTTGATCATAATTTTAGTTATTTCCTTTTAATGTTCAAATGGTTATATTTTTACTTCTTCAATTTGAATCTAGCATCTTCTAGGCCAGTAGTGATTCATATAATGTGTCTATGTATTGTTATTAATATACAGATGCTTAGGTCTTAAGATTTACTGAATCTCTTGATATTCTTAATATGTTCCTCTTTTGTTTTGTTAGGTAGTACTTAGGATCAAACACAGGGCATCACACATGCTAGGCAAGTACTCTACAACTGAACTACATCCCTAGCCATTAAAAAAAAGAAATATATATATATTTCACTAAATTGCCTAGGCTGGGCTCAAGTTTGTGATCCTCTTGCCTCAGCCTCCTAAATAGCTGGTATTATACAGGTGTGCACCACCCCACCTGGCTTTCTTAATATGTTCTTATTATAAGCTTGAAATATTCATGATATATGATATGCCAGGATTATTGTATGTTATATCTTAATATTCTATCTCTGTAAAAGGAATGTTCATCCTAGTTTATAAATTAGATGTAATATTCATTGACTCCTTTGAAAATAGTTATTATGTCTATAATTATTTTGCCTAAAGTTGTTAAAATTAGTTTTATTGTTTTGTTTTCAATCTCATAGAAACAACCAAATTGTAAGATATAAAGAATTACATTCTTGGGGCTGGGGATGTAGCTCAAGCGATAGCACGCTCGCCAGGCATGCGTGCAGCCCGGGTTCGATCCTCAGCACCACATACAAACAAAGATGTTGTGTCCACCGAAAACTAAAAAATAAATATTAAAATTCTAAAAAAAAAAAAAGAATTACATTCTTGAGACTGCTGGGGCTCAGCGGTAGTGCACTTGCCTCGCATATGTGAGACACTGGGTTCGATTCTCCGTATCACATATAGATTCATAAATAAAATAAAGGTCTATAAGCAACTAAAAAAATTACATTCTTAAAATGAATTCTTATTGGATCTTTCACTTTTGAAAATCGTCAGTAAAGAGTTGTAAGCTAACCACAGTCATTTAAAGTCTTTTGTCATCTACAGATACTGTTACAGTTTGGATCTGGAATGTTCCCCAAAAGCTCATGTGTTAAAGGTTGGTCCCTATTGGGAGGCAGCGGAAATCTTAGGATGTGGGAGTTTTTAGTTGGGGGCACATCCTTGAAGGAAATATTGGGACCTCTGCCCCTTCCTCTCTCTTTTTGTCTTCTGGTTGCCGCGAGTTGTTCAGCTTTGCTCCATATTGCCCTCCCCACCATGATTTTCTGCCTTACCACAGGCCTAAAGGCAATGGAAGTGGCTGCCCATGCGCTAAAACCTCTGAAACTGTGAGCCAAAATAAATCTTTCCTCCTTTAAGTTGTTTTTCTCAGGTATTTTGTCACAGCGACAAAAAACTGACTAACAGATATTTTTTTGTTTCACTTTTATGCTTCATGAAAGCTCAACCATCAACTATAAGCCAGAGTGCTTTGTCTTCAAGCAATTATCTCAGAATCCTGTGGAAAAGGACCATGGATACTATGGGCATGATATTTGATGGTACCAGTTGAACAATTTTTAAGACTGTACTAATGAAGTGAACCAGAATTTCTAGAAGCCAGTGGGTTCAAAAGAATGCTAAGCCAAGATCCCAGGTAACAAGATTTCATTACACAGAACTGAATGAACTAAGGAGTATGATTACAGTTTTTGTTTGAAATATTGTTTTTGTTGTTATAATGCTCTATTTTCTGGATCTTTAAGGAAGCCTTTTCTTTCCTCTTAAGCTATCTATAACTCATAACAATTTAGCAATTATAATTCTGCTTTGTGTTTAAGACTCTACTTTTGAAAACTGAAATGAAACATTTGTAAATGATATCTTATTTTCCCTGCCTGACTTTTGCAGAATTTGGAAACTCTTATTGAATATTATTAATTTCGTGATAATGTAACTATTGTATTTTCATGACAAAGTAGTTGTTAGCATAGGTTCTAGTAGAATCTGTCCTCCCTTTTCACCAGAACATATTTGGAAACATTGGTTGTACAATAAAAGCCTTGATTGAAATTTTATATTTGAGAATGATGCTCATTGAATCAAATAAATTTTGTTCAGATACTTTTAAGAAACTAAGGTTGGCGTTATGGAGCCAGTGCTTACAAAGCTAATTTAAAGAAAACTGGCCTGGTACCTGGGCTTTTGTGTTCCCAATCTTACAGGGCAATTTCAAGCACACTCAGAAACCCTTTGCTAGTTTGGAGACCTCAAGATAATTCACCCAGATCTGGGGGTTCTGGAGTTGGAATCTATTGATAAATCATTTGCGTGGCTACCTAGCTTCAAGAGATTTTTAAAAGTTAAACTTGAAATTTTTAGAAAAGAAAAAAAAAGAAACTTTTAGGAAACTTTCAGGAAAGCCAACTATAGAGGGCCTAAAGGGGACTAGGGATGTAGCTCAGTGGTAAAGCACTTGCTAGCATGTAGGAGGCCCTGGGCTGGATATCTAGTACTATATTAAAAAAAAAAAAAAAAAAGCCTAAAGAGTTTATTACCACTCTTATTACAACCATGTAAATAATGAAGTCAAATGTTATGAGACCAGCCTTATTTTGTGATCAAGAATAATCTTCCTTCTTCCTTTGAGATTAGGAATGAGATTTTACAAAAAATAAAACTGTACTTCAATGAAAAATTATGCATTGACAATAACAACAGCTCTCACCTGTTGGATTCTAACCCTGCTTGCTGTCTTTGAGCTGTTTTGCTGCTCTTTTCAAATTGCAGGTAACTGATGGATATTATCAAAGGCAAAAATGAGCCAATTAAGAAAATTGATCAAGGCCCAGCATGGTGACGCATACTTATAATCCTAGAGGCTTGGGAGGCTGAGACAGGAGGATCTTGAGTTCAAAGCCAGCCCAGCAACTTAGCGAGGCCCTAAGCAACTTAGTGAGACCCTGTCTCTAAATAAAAAAGATTGATCACATTCAGGCTATCATGATAGGGAGAGCACTCAGATCAGAGTATCTGGGCAGGGTGGTTTTGACTCGGACTTTTGTAGGAAGGAGTATACCCATTATAGGTGGGATCATTTCCAGGAGGGACTGTGTTCCAATCAGAGGAAGTTGCAGTTAGGCAAACAGGAAATGTTTAGCTCTGTGTCCAGCTAGATTCAGGTTCAAATAGTTCTAATCTCAGCTAATAGTTCATACGTCAGAGTAAAGGGAGTTAAAGACTCTGTGTCTGGCCTTGTCACAGGACAAGGGAGTCATCTGTGAGCCTATGGGAGCCAGGAGAAAGAGTGAATAGCGAGTCTTATCTAAGTTATATGGGAAAGGATGCGTCTTTGCAGTAAGCCATTTCTCAGAGAAAAAGTTCAGGGAGGATTTTCTTAACCATCGCTGTTTCCTGGGAACACAGGATTCAGATAAATTTTCACATTGTTAACATGCAAACTCTATCTTGTCCTGTCGCACTCCAAATGACTCCTTCATACCACGCCATGAAAAAATCTGTTTTGCTCCTTTACACTTCTGAGCAGTTTCTCTTTAGTGGCACTCAACAAACCTTAAAAACATGTTCCACACATTTAATTGAAATTATTTAGCATATATATTTTCTTTTTCCTGCCAAGTTACAAGCTCTTCCAGGACAGAGCTTGTGTTAGATTCATCTTCAGGTCTCCACCAGGGCTTAGCCAAGGACATTTGTTCTTACCATCTATCACTTGGGCTCTATAAACACTAATTAAGTGCATACCTGAAGCCTAGCTCTAAAAAGGAGCTAAAAACAGTACAAGCTGTATAACCTTAGGCAAGTTACATAACTTCTGAGTCTCTTGCAAGACAGTCTCCACCTCCCAGGTGCTGCGAAATGATATATGGGAGCCAGCAGACAGAAGTTACTAGGAGCCCTGGCGTGGCCACCCAATCCAAATTCATAACCCCTTCCTGTCTCCCATTCTTCCTTTTGCTTTGTTTTCTCCTCCTTGGCACTTGGTACACACTGTATGTATCATTTTTTAATCCTCTTTTCTCCCCACTCTAGTGCTGGGGGATCCAAAGCAGGCTCTTAAGAATGCTAGGAAAGTACTCTGCCACTGAGCTACTCTCTAAGCAGCAACGCCCGCTTCCCCGCTTTTGAGACAGGGTCTTGCTAGTTTGCCCAGCCTGGCCCCAAACTCTTTTTTTTGTTGTTACCAGGGATTGAACCCAGGGACACTTAGCTACTGAGCCATATCTCCAGCTGTTTTTTATATTTTAAGACAGGATCTTGCTGAGTTGCTTAGGCCCTTGTTAAGTTGCTGAGACCGACTTTGAACTCGTAATCCTTCTGCCTCAGCCTCTCTAGCTGCTGGGATTACAGACATGCGCCACCATCCCCCATTGGCCACAAACTCTTGAGCTAAAGTGATCCTTCTGCCTCAGTTTTCCAAGTAGCTGGAACTACAGGTGGGTGACACCATGCTTGGCTCTGTTTTTATTTTCTTTCTCCTCCCTCCACCTCTAATGTGAGCTCCATGAGAGTAGAGGTTTTTTTTTTTTTTAATATTTATTTATTTATTTTTCGGTGGACACAACATCTTTGTTTGTATGTGGTGCTGAGGATCGAACCTGGGCCGCACGCATGCCAGGAGAGCGCGCTACCACTTGAGCCACATCCCCAGCCCCGAGAGTAGAGGTTTTGTTAATTTGGTTCACTGCTATATCCTCAGCACCAGAAGAGTACCTAGCACATAGTATGTGCTAGAATACCTAGCATATAGTATAAATACTTGAATGAGGATTAATCCTTTTCCTCTACATTAGTAGCATAAGTTTCTTTTCTGGTAAATATTTGTTGTAATTAATAATGCCTGTCTGTTCCAGTAGAAATGATATTTCTAATATAAACATGTATATGCTGAGTTCATTATACTTTGAAAATATGATCTCATTTCTAGGAGTGTTGACAGTGGCTCTATTTTAGTATAAGGGGCTGGAGAGGGAATCAGGAGATTCTGGGGACTGCATGCAGGTGGGAACAGAGAAGCAGTGTCCAACGTGGCCAGCTGAGGCCATGGGAAACTGAGAGTGATGTGATCTTGCACAATGAGAGTTCAGCTCCCAGGTGCTCCAGAGAATGGTCACTGTGATGATGGAGGAGGCCAGGAAAAGCAGTGTCCCCTTCATGTGGCTGGACTGCAACACGAGGCCAACTAGCTGGGTCTTTGTCAATCCTGCGCCCCCATTCAACCATGTCTGTTTGGGTCTTATCTAAAGTGAGAAGAGGACAAGACTGGGCAGAGTATGAAGAGAAGGTGGGCAGTTCTAGTCCCTCCTCAGGCAAATGAGTGGGAGCGAGACCCCCCCCTCACATACTCCTTCCCTTGTATCTTGGGGCACCTCCTGGGGCAGGTGCAGTGCAGCAACAGGGAGTGGAGCCACCCCCGCATGGGGTTGGGGGCGCTGCTGGAGGCCAGGTGCAGCAGACTCGCCATCATCTGGGTGTTAATCAAACTGTTGATGCTAAGAAGTCTCTGAATTCAAGGATTTAGTCTGTGGCCATACTACCCCGAACGCACCGGATCTCGTTTGAAATAAAGGGTTTATTGAGTTGTTACAGATGCTACCTGTTGGGTGTGTGGGAGACTCCCCGCTGTCTCCAGAGTCACGGAATCCCTTCCCTTTCCCCTTCCCCTCCTCTCTGAAGGGTGCCAAGCTGAAGGGCGCCAGATTCAAAGTTTTCTTGACCAATCCCCGCCAGACACAGTGTCCACTCGCCATTCCTGAGTCACCCTGCCCAATCAGCACACGCCACGTCACCTATGCAACCCTTCTTAAGCCAAAGCTTGCAAGCTTATGTTCTCTGCCCTCTTCCTCTTCTTTCTCTCCTCTCCCTGCTCTTTCTCTTTCTCTCTGCCCTCCTCCTCTTCTCTCTCTGCTCTCTACCTTTCCTTTTCTTCCCCCTCGGACAGCCCCCCAGTAACTCTCTGGTTGAATCTCTGTCTAGGGTGAGTCACTCGCCTTTCACTACCCAGAGGTGAAATGACCAGTCCCAGAAAAAAATTCTCCAAGCCACCAGCCTGATGGTCGGATAGCCATTGGGAAAATGCCCACTAAAGGGGCCAGGGTGTTCTGTAATGATATTTGGGGAAGAAAAAACATAAGTCATTTACATTGGCCCTTCACTGTCTGTTAATAGGAGGGACAGGACAGTGCAGGAAGGCAGAGTCCTGGGGTAGGAGGTTAGTCCACAAAGAGAAGTTTTTGTTGCTTCTTTGTTGGTTGGTTCTAAAAGCAGGATGGGACTTGACCTTGATGGGTAAATCTTCAGCACCCAGGCAGGGGATGTGGGGCAGGGTTTTTTTTTGTAAATTTAGCTTGAAGTTATACTTCTCTTACTTTTTTCCCTCCTCCATTCTCTGGCCTGCGATGTAAGTTAGGATATTTCATTCTTTTATAAAGGGACAGACACAGAGCAATGTAGGTGCCTAAGGTGGGGAGTGATGGCAGGTTCAGAGGTACCACTTGTTTTTTTTTTTTTTTTTTTTTTTGGTGTGTTGACGTGTCACAGTGTCATAGTTTTATTTTTATTTTGTCTTTGTCTCAGGCAGATGCCGTTTTTAAGATGCCCTCTCTCTTCTGTCTCTACTTCCTCCACACATCTGGTTAGTTCACTTGCCTTGTGAACTTGTCTTTTTAAATTCTTTTCACTCTCCAGCAGTGGGAGGAGCCACAGTGATAAAGGGGTTGCCACTGGTTGGGGAGTTTATTCATCCAGAGCAGGAAGACAAAGCTCAGCAGAAAGATCATCTTGAATGGGGGCACAGTTCTAATTTTCTACTAGCCGGTAGAAGCGGAGGGTTTCAATGGCCACTAGAGAGCCACTGGGCACCAGGAGGTTTTTCACCTGGAGGCTGGGCTTGTGTAATGCCAAATTCATGGGACCCCAGTAGACCCCAGGAGCCGAATCCCATGCAATTACACAAGAGTCTTTATTGCAAGCTCGAGCCTGGACTCACAACTGTTTCCGACACAGCGGTCCCAGGGAGTGAGTCCTGGTCCTTTGTTCAGTGAGATTTTATAGGTTTTGGAGGATATTCTATGTGTCACAACATCACATAGCAAATCATTTCACACCACGGGAAAGTCAAACAACAGCTCTTAACATTGATTAGCACATTCTCTGGTGGGAACAAGTTGGGTCGGGGTGATTGGTTAGTACAAGAAGGGGATTCCTTTGAACTGATTGGTTTAATCCGTGAGGGGTGTCCGTGATAAACTACATGGTTTCCTAACATGTTATTAACCATCATAAACTACTGGGGGGGGTCATCTGGTATCCCAAGTATTTTTCCTGTCTCATGCTGATTGGTGGTTGCTAGGGGGTTGCTATGGGTCTTCACCTAGCCTAACTGAGTCAGGGACACTGCAGCAGATCTCTCCTATTATTTGCAGACAAATAACTCAGCAGGGTGGGTATGTGCCTAGGAGTGCTCTGTGGGTTTCTCCAAGGACAAGGGTCACGCCCCCTTCCCTTGGACAGGCTTTGAGGTAGAAGCTGTTTTAAAAAAATGGAGTCACATCAGTTTCTCACCTGTACCTGATGGCCACCCGGAGAGGAGGAGCAAGTAGAGAATGGGGTGCCTTAGGACTGAAGGGACAGAGGGATGGCTTGAGCTTCTTCCTTCTTTGGTGTCCTTACCCCAACAGGGGCCTTTCCTGGGGCTGGATGAGAAACAGATTTCCTAGGACTAACAAGACTTCCCTGTACCTAGAAACCCTAGGTCAAAACTGGCAGTTTAGACATGGGAGAGGCTTTGGGGGACTTGGAAAAGAGGAAGGGTCAGAGTTATAGTCTTAGGGCAAAAAGTGGAAGCCCTGGCTCCTGGACTCAGAAAAGTGTGGGTGAGAGAGGTAGTAGTGAGGGGGACAGCCATGCCAGAATCTCTGGGATCACATAGGACATCATTGTTCAAACAAACAAGGCACATGGATCCCTTGCAGCCCATTAGTTCTCACTCTCATTGCTCTTGTATGTAAAGTATCTGTGTCTTGCACTTCCTTGTCCATGCCCAGCAACATATTATTCATTACAAGGAAGACAGATGCCATTTAACACACATCTGCTTAGCAGTGACCCTGTGCAGGGCTTACAGAGATGAATTAGAATCCTACCATAGCCACCTTATCCAGATTGCCCAATAAAATGACTTGCTTACTGTTTGGTTGCCTCTTTTCTATTCTGTGCTTTCTCAGAAAATCTTGACCCCTCTCTAAGTTCGACTCCCTCACCCCAGCCTCCACATATACCCCTTGTTATGGTTTGGATATGTGGTCCCCCAAAACTTGCATGTTAATGTGGGAATATTCAGAGGTAAGAGCTGTAACATCATCAGCCCCATCCTAGTTTGAATGGACTGACTAGGTGGTAACTGTAGTCAGGTGGGGCATGGCTGGAGGAGGTGGAGTGCTGGTGGTGTGCCCTGGAAGAGTTCATCTTCCCTGTGGCCCCTTCACCCTTCCTTCTGTCTCTGCTTCCTGACCCTGCCATAGGCTGAGCAGCTTTTCTTCACCATGCCCTTTGTCCATGATGCTTCACCTCACCTTGGGCCCAAAGAGACAGAATTGGCCAACCATGGACTGAACCTCTGAAACCATGAGACCAAATGAACTTTCCGGCCTCTGAGTTATTCTTGTCAGGTATTTTGGTTACAGAGACAAAAACCTAACTAACATACCTCATTCAGCATATATCCTACCCTCCCTTTTTATATAATTTTAAAAATGATGCCTATACATGCTTTGTGGCTGATGTCATTTACCCTATCCCTGAACCCCAACTCAAACTTACCTGTTTATGGGAGAGAACAAAGGTAAGGGTGTAGTTCTGCTGGTCAAAGGGGAAGTAGAAGATGTCCAGGCTACAGATGCTGGTCACCTGCATTGACTTGTTTTATATAATGTGACTATCATTTGTCACATACATAGAGAGGCCTTCTGGGGTCTGATCAAACTCCATGGTAAGTGGCAAAATGGGCAGGAGACTCATGCTCTGGTTTCACATCAGTTGAGTTTTTTCTCTTAAGGCAGGCTCATTGTGGTTACCCCATCATGTTCTCTGCTGCCCATTTCTAGGGAAGAAGTTAATCACCTGTGGTTTTGCTCCTTTCTGAAATAAGGGCTTAGTGGCCATCTGAAATGGGCTTGCCCTGCCGTGGCCTGGGCTTTTTCTTGCAGACTGGGCTTTCCTTCAAGCTTCTCCAAGGCTTGATTCTATGATGAATATAACTGGGAACCACAGGTGCTCAGTTGTCAAGGTGGGTTTATTGATGTTACTATGTTCCTCTGGGTCCTGGCTGATGAATGGGTTGTCCTAGACCCAGAGCACAGGGCACAGAGGGATGCATTATGGGAGAAACCTGGAGCTAGTTTAGGTCAGCATCTCCTGCCCTCCATCCCTTAAAATACATACACACCACACACACTAATTATTATTATTATTATTATTATTATTATTATTATTTAATTTTTTTTTAGTTGTAGATGACCAGAATGTGTTTATTTTATTTGTTTATTTTTATGTGGTGCTGGGGATCGAACTCAGTGCCTCATGCATGCTAGGCAAGCACTCTACCACTGAGCCACAACCCCAGCCCCACTAATTATTATTTTTATTTTAATGTATATTATTTTGGGAATACAATAAAACTTCATTCTAGAAAGGTATAGTATAAATGCAATGTTTTCCCTCCTCAATCCACCCCAGTTAAATTTCTATACCACATCAGTATCATTAATAGTTTCTTATGTATAATTCCAGAAAATGAAATTAATATATATCCCAGCACTAATTTTTGTTTACATGGAAAATAAAAATTAATGATGCATATGGTTATTGTGCTGTTCTTTGGACATCGTTACCCTTTTAAATTCTGATTTCTCTTCTCTCTCTGGCAATAATCATCTCTCCTTCTCCAGCTAATGTTACCGCTGTTGACCGGTGACGAGTCCTTGCTTCCCCAATGTTGAAGAATAACACCAAAGAAGCACGCCGAGGCAAGGTCAGAGTAGAAATTAGAAGTTTATTAAAGGACAGCAGAAAAGACTTCTCCCGGAGGAAGAAGGGGACCCAAGAGGTGGAATCCGTGGAAGGGATGTTGTCTCCCCTTTTTATAGTTCTTTCAGTGATGGAATGTAGGTGGGAAGGCCCGAGGGGTGGGACACAGGTGGGCCAAAGAAATAATCTGGTCAGGAAGGACTTCTGAGTCAGCACCTTTTTGCTGGTGGCTGTTCATTAACATTTCTTTGAGGTGGACTTTGGCCTAGGGCCTTTTGGGACTTCATTAACATTCCATGAGCTGTCCTGCGTTTCCTGGAATCATTGCCAGCATGGCCTCCATTTTAGATTTCACTCGGCATTAGACCCGATTTATCTAACTACACTGACTACCTAACTTTAAATCTGGCTTCATTAACAGAGCCTCATTGGGCTTTCACTTCTCACTCAAGGGAAATCTCAATCAAGCAGGATGCTGGATGCACTGGGGCACTAAAGCTCACTTAGGGGCTTCTCACTGTGTGCCTATTTCCCTGTATTTTCCATCTATGTCTCTCAAAGTTATTAGCAGCCCAGAATGCTATTTGTCACCAGCACTGGCCCCATTCTGGTTGGATTTATCTATTCCCTCAGGCACTGTCAATTTCAACAATGTGATTTTTGCAAGCAAAGCCAGGAAAAAAGGCAAGGAGAAAGAAAAAGAATGAAGCTGAATCTTCCATACCATATTTAACCATAGAAATGACGTCAGCAGTTGAAGCTGTGTCTCCTGACCAAAAAAAAAAAAAAAGAAAAGAAAGAAAGAAAAAAAAAAAAGCCCAGATCAGAACAAAACAACCCACTCCCTAAACTAAAATGAAGCAAAACCCATGCAGGATTGTGCCATGAAATCAGGACCTAGTCTACCTCCTGCTGTTGTTTCCTAAGTGGTCCCATGTGACAGTTGGGCTTTTCAATCACAAGTCACAAAAGAAAGACAGGTCAGAAAAATGTAGGTGAAAAAACAGTATGGGGGCCCCATTGACAATATATATTGTACAATATTTTCATAAGGGCTGGCCTCAAGGACAAATGTTCTCTGCAAAAGGTAACTGCAGTGTTCTTGTTCACGTCTTGGGTTGTGTTGGGTTAACAATGTAAAGAGATCTTGTTCCCTACTGGAAGTCTGTGGGTTAACAATGTAAAGAGATCTTGTTCCCTATTGGAAGTCTGTGGAAAGAATGTAGGAGTCTGAACTTACCCCTGCCAGAATAGCAGAGTGAAGAGATGCAGACATGAGTCAGGAAGCTGTAGTTGATGGCTGGAAGGCAGCTGGCACCCCAGTCTGGTCCAGTGTGAGCAATTGATGGTGAAAACATCAGTCTTTCCTGTAGAGGGCAGAGACCTGTGGGATGGGAACAGGAATTTTGTTTCCTAAGTGAGAGAGAGACCAGGAGTAGGGCCTGAGCGCCTCTCCCTTACAGTGAGAGAGGCTTATGATCCCTCCTCCTGGCGCCGAGCTTCCCCTCTGGTGGGGGGGGGGGGGTTGGGAGGATGGGCTGGGTTGGGAGGTAAATGTGAAGCCAGATTTAAAGTTAGGTAGTCAGTGTAGTTAGGTAAATCGGGTCTAATATTGAGTAAGATCTAAAATGGAGGCCATGTTGAGAATGAATTCCGGGAAATGTTGAACAACTCTTGGAATGTTAATGAAGTCCCGAGAAAAGCCCTAGGCCCAAAGCCCATCCCAAAGAAGTGTTAATGAACAGCCCCCAGCAAACATGAAGATAGCCCATCCCAAAGAAATGTTAATGAACACCCTCCAGCAAACTTGAAAGTGCTAACTCAGAAGTCCTTCCTGCCCAGATTACTTCTTTGGCCCACCTGTGTCCCACCCCTCGGGCCTTCCCACCTACATTCCATCATCGAAAACTATAAAATGGAGAGACAACCGCACTTCCACGGATTCTATCTCTTGGATCCCCTACTTCCTCCGGGAGAAGTCTTTTCTGCTGTCCTTTAATAAACTTCTGATTTATACTCTGATCTTGCCTCGGCGTGCTTCTCTGGTGTTACTTGTCACCGGTCAACAGCGCTAACAAATGGAAGCTGAAGTGGTGAGCTGAGAGGAGGCTCAGGCCTTTGTTCCTGTGTATTTTTTCTGACCATACTTTATTCTCTCCAGTTCTATTATGATTCTTCCTCATAGTCATTCTACTAAATTTCCCTAAAGTGTTTTTTTCTCAATTTTCCCTTTCAGGTTTATCTGTTTTCTGAAAGAAAAATTTGGAGAGAAGTAAACATGAATGTGATATAAAATGTGCAGAAACCTAAGGCTGTATTCAAGGTGAACTCTGTGTGTGTGTGTGTGTGTGTGTGTGTGTGTGTGTGTGTTTTACTGGGGTTTGAACCCAGGGCGATTGTTACAGAAATAACCTTCAATCCTACGGGAACTGTTGTCTACCACTGACCTACACCCCCAGCCCTTTAATTTTTTTTTTTTTTTTGAGGCAGAGTCTTACTGAGTTGCCCAGGCTGGCCTCATACTTATGATCCTTCTGCCCCAGCCTCCTGAGTAGCTGGGTTGGCACGTGTGTTCCACTGTGCCTGGCTCCAAGGTCAAGTTATTGACTACTGGCTATGTGCTGTATTTTGTACCATTCTCAAATTTAGTGACTTCCTTTGAGATCTGTGCGAGCCATTTTTATCATCACCATCTTTGAGAAGATCTTAAGGATTAGAATCTACCAGGTGGTGAATGGAACCTAAAATGAAATGGAAAAGCCCTTCTGTCCACCTCACTCACACCCAACCCCCCAAAACCTGTAGTAGGCTACTTTTGTAAAAAGTAGAAAGTCCTTTCCATACCTCTTCTATTATCTTTTCACACCAGTTGATTCCTAAAGTTTATCTACAAAGTAGGGAGAAACATATCCCAGGAGAAGTGAAGGTTCCCCTCCCCTTTCTCCACCATCATCTTCTCTACTGGGTCTTCCCAAGTGATATGGGAAAGGGCTTGATATCCATGAGACCCAAGCTACCCTGCTCATAGCTACTGCACCTTGGTAAAAAGAGACAGTAGAAAACTTGGACATTTTAAAGTTGTAGAATTGGAGAGGTGATAAAAACGAGGGATAGCAATTTAGCAGATGTCCATGCAGGCCAATGAGAGAGGGGGCTGCATGTATTGATCAGTGACATGGATTTTTTGTCTGCCTCCAAAAGGAAGCCACACCATAGATGCTGCAGAGAATTTTAACCTATCTGGTTTGGATGTTCTGCAATTCTGGAGAATGGGAGACTTTCTAGATGTTGTCAGAACAGCATTTCCATTTTCCTATGTTCTTACTCCATCTTACCTTGAAGCAGAATGCTGACAGCAGACAGAGGAGCAATACCCCCTCTGGAGCAGGCTGCCTCTTTCTATCCCTTTCTTCTGGACTGTCCTATGGGGACTCATCAGGAACCCTAAACTCTTGAGCTTACAGATCTCAGACTGCATCTTGGTTCCTGTTTTTGAACATTTCTTGGGTCAGTTGCTCATTTCCTAGTGAGAGGCAGTGGCCAGAGAGGTCACAGCAGAGTGTCCTATGCTGTCCCTGACCAGGTATGCCTTCTGGGTTCCAGGCAGGCAGGAATTGGGTCAATAATTTGGCAAGCTGTTTAGATCAGTGATTTTAAATCTATATTCCAAGTACTATAAAAGGAAATGGAGAATTTGGGGTGTGTGGCCATGAGGTCACTGATAACAGTCCTCATAACATCTTTGTGGCACTAACTCTGCCACAGAGTGCATGGACCACCAGGAAAGGAATGGATATGGCAGGGACACCTGCTAATTTTGGAAGGCAAGAATATGTAATTATTTTATTGCAGATCTGGAATTGTATACTTTGTCCAACTATGAACCTTATGGATTATTGTTAATAATAATTTAAGAGGCTTGATGGAGAAGTTAAGCTCAGTTTCCTTGTAGGAAGCAACTAACATCCCACAACTAGCCCCATAAGAGAGATCTGCAACATTCCTTGTTTGTATGGTTGCAACAGCCTCTTGATAAAGTGTCTTCTATCTAGTTTCTCCCCAGACAAACCCTTCATTATGCTACTCTTCTGAAACAGAATTCTCCTGCTTATTCTTACTCATCTAATTTCTCTAAAAGCTTTCAGCTCTGGGGCCATCATGGAGTGTAGATGAACACAGAATCAATTGATGAGCTTTTAAAAAAAATATCCAAGGGGTGTGTGTGTGTGTGTGTGTGTGTGCGCGCGCGCACGCGCGTGCATGCTTGAAAGTTTCCAAATGGTTCTGATTCACACTAACAACTGAAAACCTTCAGGCTGGCCTATTCTACAATATTATAGCCAGGGTATCGATACAGTAAAAACACAGAATATCGACATTAGCATCCCTAGTGTTACACTTTTAGAACCATACCTCTTCTCTTCCCACCCTTCAAACCCTGACAATCATTAATCTCTTCCATAATTTTGTCATTTCAAAAATGTTATATACTGGCCAAATTATAGTGTTACATTGTGTGCCTGGGGATGTGCTCAAGCGGTAACGTGCTCGCCTGGCACACACAGGGCGCTGGGTTCGATCCTCAGCACCACATAAAAAATAAAATAAAGATGTTGTGTCCACTGAAAACTAAAAAAAGTAAAATAAAATATTAAAAAATTCGAAAAAAAACAATATGTAATGACAAATCCCATCATGTACAACTATAATGCACCAGTAAAAAAAAAAAAATGTGGGTAAAAACGTTATATAACTCAAATTGTATAGTATATAACCTTTTGGGATGGGTTTTCTTTGCTCAGCATAATTCAGGTTGTTACATGTATTAATAATTATTACTTTTTATTGCTAAGAAGTGTTCCAGGACATGGAGAGACCACAGTTTGCTTAATCATTCACTTGTTGAGGGAGAGCCAAGTTGTTCATAGGTTAGCTATTGTTTGAGTCAGTGTTTCATTGCTGTGACCAAAATACCTGACAAGAACAACTTAAAGAGAAGGAAAAGTTATTTTTGGCTCACAGTTTCAGAGTTTCAGTCCATGGTTGGGAAGTGAAGCAGAACATTATGGCAGAAGGATGTGGTAGAGGAAAGCAGATCAGGACAAGACAACCAGGAGGGGCAGACAGAGAGGTGAGTGGGGGGAGGGAGGGCGGGAGAGAAAGAAACAGCGCTGCAATCATCAAACACAAAAGAAAAACCCCAAAGACATGTTCCTGGTGACCCACCTCCTCAGCCACACCCTGTCAGCCAACACACTGTTAATTCCAATCAGTGGAGGATCTAATCCTTTCACCTCTAAAAATTCTTGCATTGACTCACACAGGAGCTTTTGGTGGATTCCTCAAAACTAAACCATAACAGCTATTGTGTAGAAAGCAGCTACAAACACTGTGAACAGGTTTTGGGCAAACACAAGTCCTCTGGAATAAATGCCCAGAGTGCAATTGCTGCATTGTATATGTTCAGCTTGTTATGAAACTGTAACTCTTTCAGACAGGCTGGGCCACTTTACATTCCCACCAGCAATGTATGAGTGATGCAGTTTCTCTGCATTTGAGAAGCCTTGAACATTTGATAAGTAAGAATTTCCTCAAACATAGACATTAGAACTGAAAAGAAAAAGATTAAAAATTTAAAAAACATTTTATTAAGGGACACTAAATGTGAAAAGTCAAGTTACAAACTGAGAAAACATTTCTAAAACACATGGAATTGATTAAAAAAATAGAAAATATGCAAATTCTGCCTGTAAATCAATAAAAAAGAGAAACAATATATTAAAAAATGGACAAAAGTTATGAATTTGTATTTTATAGGAGAGGAAATACAAATAGCCAAAAACACCAACAGACTCATCTGTAATTATGGGAAAGCAAATTAAGTACCTTAAAGCCATATAAGATACCATTTAAAACCCAACAGATGGCAAAACTTAAGTCCTATAAAAGAAGTGTTGGTGGGATTGTAGAGCCCCAGGAACTCTTATACGTTGAGGATGGGAGTAAAACACTTTAAAGAAATTTGTAGTGATCTCCTAAAATGGAAGATGTACCTATTGCCTGATCCAGCAATGTTACTGTTGGGCAGAGACTCTGGCACTGTGGGAGGCCAACATAGCATGTGACCAGCGTTTGCTTCCCTTCCTGATGGGTGTGGCACGGTCGGTCACCCCGTGATCTTGTTGCTTAAGTGACCGTAGCCCCGATCTTGAGGGTAGAGAAAACGCAAATATGTCTTCATGCATGGGCATGCCTTCCTACTTTCCCAGGGATCAAGCTACGCTCACCTGTTCCTTTGTGATGTTACCCCTTGCCCTGTTTAGGATAGAATGTTCCATGGAAACGCCCTTTGTGTGTCCCCTTCTCTTATTCTGCCTTTGGGTGTGGCCTTCCTAGATGTCAGTCAACCTGCTGACAGCAGACATCATGAAGCTAGACTCAACCCCTAGAAACTTGACCCCTTGCCTCATTTGAATGGCTTCTCCTCAATAGAAGGGCTCTCTCTCTCTTTCTCTCTCTCTTTTTCATCAGACCCTTAAGGTCAGAGGAGGTGTCACAGCACCCCCAAAGAAAAAGGTATTTCTGTCTCTTGTGTGGTTATTTTGCACAACCTAGTTCCCCTGGAGTGACCCCTGAGTGTTTTAGTTGTGTGCAACGCAGCAGATGGTGTCCCTGGGTGGGCAGGTCTGAGTGTTTAAGTCACTGGGCACGCGACATGGCACTACTCCATTATTCCCTATAATGGCTATTAGTCAGATGTGGCAATGAAAAATTAAATTAATTAAAATTAAAAATTCAGTTCCTCAATTCCCAACAGTCACATTTCAAACACTCAGTAGCTACATATGATCAGTTACAACAGTATTGCAATTGTTGGGAAAACTTATAATGGCAGCAGCACCCCAGAGAAAAACCCCAGCATGGCGTCTAACGACCCTCTTTCTCCTCTTTGTTTCTTTCACTGGCGTGAAACATTCCCGTGGGTGCCAACGTTCAAACCCTGCTGGTGGGAAGCCTTAGCCCCAATTAGAATTAACTTCTTGGGCTCCGGAACTGACATATGGAAGATCTTGCCAATAAACAGGCGACCTGTTATCTACCTCAGCCCTGCGACCTCTCCTGAAACCTATATAAACACACAGCCTTTTGTAATAAAGCGGAAACCTCTTTGGTGATCTGTGTCGTGTGGTGCGGCGTCTTCCAGTCTTACAGTGGTGCCGGAAACCCGGGAGATGTTGTGCTCGACAAACCGAGCCCCGTCTCTGCCACCACCGTCACCAACAACACATTTCGCCCTTGTCTGTCTTTTTGGGCGTGGGCTCCCTGCACTCACCACTGATCGGGTCTAGGTAAGGTTCCCCATCCCCGGCTAGCCAACTCCCTTCAGGTTAGCAGCTGGAGACGGACTGTGATTGTCCGGCACTCTCCTGACGCCCAGTAGGGAGGAGGGAATGCACTCCACTAAGACCTTCACTGGTCGCAGTGGACCCTCTGGTGACCCACTTCCCTTTGGGGCATGAGGCTTCTAGGTTTACACGAGAGAGGCTCCCTGGTCTCTTCCTCCCCCCGCCAGAGCTGTGTTCAGCCCGGGGCTGAACTTCTGCTGGGGCTCTGTCTTTCCTTCCTTCACTTTCTCTCATTCCAGTGGAAAAATTTTCCTGACGTCAGGTGGCTCGCGGCCTGGACCTTACCGGGTCACACAGACTGCACTTCATCGGTGACGACTGAGCTGTGCCCTCTGTGCCTACTCGCAGTGGACTGGTCACTTCGGGGATGCCCACGTGATCCTCCATCTGCTCTAGGCTTCCAGGAAGCTCCTACGTCCCGGGTTAATTCTTTTTCTCCCTCTGCTGTCCCTTCCTCCACTCTCTAACTATGGGTGCCTCACCACTCAAGTGTCTCCTTAAGAATTTGGCTACTCTCTCTCTCCCCAGACCTCAAGCCCAAAATTCTTATCAGATTCTGTACCCAAGATTGGCCCACATATCTGCTAGATAATGACAATCATTGGCCTCCAGAAGGCTCGTTAGATCCAAATTTCCTCCGGGAACTTTTAACTATTGCCAGCACCTGAAAGGGTAGAAAGAGTTCCCAGGCCTCCCCGTCCTGCCTTCTACTCTCTGTTCCCAACCTTCCCCTCTGCGCCCTGCCTGCGCACTCCCCCCTCCTCTTCCTCCCGCCCGCGTCCCCTCCCTGCCACTGCCGCCGCTGCCTCCGCCTGTGGCCTTGTCTGCGCGCTTCTAGTCTGCCTGGCCACCAGACACGTGCGCTGGTGCTCCACCTTCCCGGTGCGGCGGGCGAAACGGGCCTGCAGTGCGCCCTCGGCGGCTTGGATCCCACCTCAGCCGGCGGGCGAGCCACCGTCCTTCACCTTCATTGCGCCACAGCAACTTTCACGCGAGCCCTGACTTGCGCGCCCCTCCCTTTGCCGCCCGGTTCCAATGGGCAGGCAGGATGGGTCCCACCTGGATGCAATGGGTGGGATCTCTGGATCCCTCCGAGCCTCTCCCCCTCCCCCCACTCTGCTCACTTCTTCTACTGATAAGCCCCCCCCCCCACTCACGCCTCTCTTCTCCTGTCAGTGCCTCACTGATCCCTCTTATCAGATAACTCACAATTCCTTTGTTCTGTCAGGGAAGTAGCTGGTGCTGAAGGGATAGTCCCAGTGCATGTCCCATAACTGAACCTAACTGGGACTGCATGCAAGCAGTTTCTAATAAGGTAGTTAACTTTGATAAACTGAAGGACATTACCCAGAACCCTGATGAAAATCCATCCTTATTTCTCAACCGCCTTACAGAGGCCCTAACCAAATACATTAAGCTAGATCTTGAGTCTCCCATCAGGGCTACAGTGTTAGCAACCCATTTCATTACTCAATCGGCTCATGATATTAGAAAAAAGCTCAAATGAGCTGAGGAGGACTATCAGACCCCTATCTGAGATCTGGTGAAAATGGCTTTTAAAGCAGGCTCCATTGCAGAAAAGAAGGTAACACCCCAAACTCAGGCCTTGACAGCAGCCCTGGGGCCTACATCTCCAGCAAAAGTTTCAGAGGGGAACCAGCATTCCTCTCCACCAGAGGCTTGCCTCAAATATGGATGCGAAGGTCACTGGGCATGCCAATGCCCAAACCCACGGCCTCCTTCCAGGCCATGCCCCACCTGTAAGCAGACAGGACATTGGAAGATTGACTGCACCTGGCTGGCCCTTCCTTGGTGCCTCTACGCAGGGGATATGACCAGTCAGGCAGTCCCCTCTCCTGAACTTTTGGTGTTTGCAGAAGACTGAAGAAGCCCAGATTCAAAGACCCCCTCAGCCCTCTCCGAGCCCAGCATAATGCTCCAGGCAGTGGGTAAGTCCATAACCTTCCTTGTGGACATGGGGGCTACCTATTATGTCTTGCCTGCCCATTCTAGGCCTCTGTTTCCTTCCCAGGTCTCAGTTATGGGGATTGATAACAAACCCTTCTCCCCAAACAGAACTATAAAGCTGGCCTGTGTCCTGGAGGGACACCCATGCACTCACTATTCTGGTCATTCCATCCTGTCAGTTCCTCTCCTAGGCAGAGATGTTCTCCAATTATTAGGAGCCACCCTCCAATTACACCCCAAGAATACTACCACCCATCTCCTTTAGCCTTTAACTCTTACCCTCTCTAATGACCTGACAGTACCTACTGTGCCATTGCCCCCTGATCCCTAGGTCTGAGACATCTCCATGCTGGTTATTGCCTCCCACCACAAGCCAGTCCACACCCAGCTGAAACACCAAACTAAACTTCCTTGTGTTCCCAATTTCCTATCTCCAAAACCCATAGGGAGGGATTTAAGCCCATTATACACCAGTTGCTGGCCCAGGGACTCCCAATCCTTACTGACTCCCCCTGTAATACTCCTATATTTCTGGCACGCAAACTCTCAGGAGCCTATCACTTAGTCCAGGAACTCCGCCTAATTAATGAGGCAGTTATTCCCATCCACTCGGTTTCCAGCCCTCATGCTTTTCTTTCTCATATCCCCCTTTGACCATTCACTTTACTGTCCTGGATCTTAAAGCTGGCTTCTTTACAGTGCCTCTGCATCCTGACTCTTATTACCTCTTTGCCTTCACATGGGAAGACCTTACATTCTTTAGGTTTCAACAGCTGACATGGACAGGCCTACCCCAAGGCTTCAGGGACAGTCCCTACCACTTTGGTCAGGCCTTGACACAGGATTTAACTGTTTGTAATTTGGGGATAGCACTCTCTTACAGTTGGATAGAAGCCTTCCCTACCTCCAGGAAAACTGCTGACACCATCGGAAACTGCTGACACTGTCACCTCCATCCTCATTGAGCAGATCATTCCTAGGTTCGAACTTCCTGCCTCCATCCAGTCAGACAATGGTCCAGCCTTCACTTCTCAGATTGTTTAACTAGTTTCCAAAGGCCTTAACAGCACTTGGAGGCTCCACATCCCCCACTGACCCCAATCCTCGGGTAAGGTTGAGAGGCCTAATGGCATTCTCAAGGATCATCACACTAAACTTGCTATTGAACGCAGACTGTCCTGGCCCAATCTTTTGCCATTGGCCCTCACCCAAATTCGGGCAACCCCTAGAGCCCCCTCAGGCCTTAGCCCCTTTGAGCTGTTCTATGGATGCCTTTCTTAATCAACTAAAACTTTCCTGTCACTCCACCTCTCCTTGTGTCCTACCTGCCCTATCTCATGCTTCTATACAAACTCCTAAGAGAACACGCAGACCGGTGTCTTCCTGCACTATCTGTTACTTCTGTTCCAGCACAATCAGGAATTAAATCGGACCCTCCTCAACTGGGTGATGCAGTTTTACTTCAAGAGCTACATTCTCAGTCGTTGAAACCTTGCCGGACAGGACCCCATACAGTCATATTTCCACCATGCTGGGGCCCACCAAACTCAAAGTTTCTCACCAACCCTCTCCTGTTACTAATCATTAATCTCTCTCAAGCTTCTATCCCAACCCACAGATGGCGCTTCTACATCCAAGCGACATGGCAACCGGATGGCACCATCCGCTCTCAGTCTATGGACCAAGGCGATTGGCCTTTCACTGACTGTAATCGGGCCCTTAATGTTACTGGATTCAACTGGGCCACCTCATCCCACTTATGTTCAGCAATGCTATGCTTCATAGCAGATCAAACTGAGGAATCCTGTTGAAGCATATCACCAGGAGGCCGCCCCACCTGCTGATGACAAGACTGCCCCAGAGGAACTTCAAGAGTCACCTCCTAGACCTCCCCTTTACTCCTGCTCTCCACATCCTAACTATCCTCTAAAGCTTCGCCTGTCTCGTGTAACCGCCCATACTCCACCATGATACTTGGAGATTCAAAGTCAGAGAGACATATGTCCAAGGCATATGTTACGAGACATATGTCCTCATTACACTCACCTCGTTTCTTCAGTCGATTGCGCCCCTATGGGATGTAATGCATTTATCTTCCTTCCCCTCTCCTCCCAGAATTCTGAACGTTTAAAAATAGCCACTAGGACTTACCTTTGCTTCTTATATGATCAGACAGAGGATTACTGCAAATGGTGGCCCGAAACCTATGGGGGATGCCCCTACTAACGTTCATAACCCACATGCATGCATCGGGGATTCCTGCATTGGAAATTTCAGATTGACCTTGGGGGGGGGCTATCACTGACCCTAACCATCCACACTGGACTTCTAGGGTAAATGTTTCCTTCTACTGTGACATATCCTCTCCCACCCCCTGTGGCTCCATCTCCATCTCCCGAGAGCTTCAATCCTCCCAGCCCTCAGTAGCTATAATCTCTACTGACATAAAGCATTCCGAACAGCAGTTGTTACACTCCATACAGGATCCATATGAGCCTAATGTCAGGAGTCCACCACAGTATTCATGGCTACGACTACTTACTGAAACTGTAACCTTCTTAAATCTAACCCTCCCCGCCATCACACCAACTGATTGCTACTTATGCGCCTCTCTGACTCGACCTTTGCTTGCAGTGGTTCCCTTGAACTTCTAGGCTTCTGACCTCTCAAATTTCTCCACTCCATCTGCTCGCCGTTCTCTCCGAACCCTTTCACCCGACGCTCCATTATGGGAGCCCAAGGAGTCTAACCATACTGTGATTCCCCGGCGCTACCTCCTGGGCTTGGGTGTCTCCCAGTCAAAGTTTTGCCACTCTAACATCACCTTTAACTTCACCCTCTATGCACCACCTGGCTCATTCTTCTGGTGTAATGGTTCTCTCATCACTATCTTATTCACCAACACCTCTACCCCATGTATACTGGTGACATTTGTCCCACTATTGACTCTCTATACCCCAGCTGAAGTGCAGGCCCTCTTGTCTCCCCCAGTGCAGAATAAGCGGGCTGCTTCCCTTCCAATACTGGTGGGTCTCTCACTGGCTGTATCTACGGCGGGAGCAGGAATTTCTGGTGGAGCTCTAGGACACTCCTTATGGGCTGTACAGGACTTAAGTTCTAAACTTGAACAAGTGCTCACTTCTACGGCAGAATCTCTAGCATCTTTACAAAGGCAGGTCACATCCTTGGCTCAAGTTACTCTTCAAAATCGACGAGCTATAGACTTACTCACAGCTGAAAAAGGTGGAACCTGTCTTTTCTTGAGGGAAGAATGCTGTTACTACATCAACGAATCAGGCCTTGTGGAAACTAATGTAGTCAAGCTCACCGACTTGGCTACCTCTTTGAAAAAATCCACCAAACCAAAACCCATTTGCCACCTTCTTTTTAGCCCACTTCCAATTGTGGTTGTTGCCTCTTTTAGGGCCCATATGTCTTCTTTTCCTGATGTGTCTGTTCCTGCCCTGTCTGCTTCACTTCCTACAGGGCCAATTACGGAGGATCTCTAACCAAATTTTCAACCAGCCTCTGCTTAGGTACTACCAGCCTCTGATGACCGATGAGCCCCCAACATCTTCAAGAGAACAGCTCACTCTGCTGAAGCTCACTACCAGGCATGATGGAATGCAACGGACATCGGACAGTGGGAGATAACGAACCCGGAGAACCTCTTAATCTGCCATCCTGGATTCTTGAGCCTTTATTTCCTTTTAAGCCTCCTCATGGCCCTTGGCCTCTTCTCTGTCAGTCCCCCAGCATGGAACTTCTGCCAAAAACTGACATTTGCTTTAATTTTTATCTTCATCCTGTTTTTGTTTGCTCTGATCTTCTTCAGGTGCTGGTGACGCCATGTCAAGGCAACGCTTCCAATATTTCCTAGAGTCTCTGTTACAGGACCAGTGGCTGATACCAACTATTTCCTCCATCTAGGACTGGTTTGATGCCATTGACGACTTGTGGTTTCCGGGAACTTTCATAGACTTCACCCCTATGGAAGTAGCTGTCTATAGCCACTGGGTTTTATTTCTGGTTTCCATGATATCCCCAGACCTGCCCCCCCCCAACATTCCTCCACTTCCCCTTCTAGGCCCTACGCTGTCCCTGCACAGCCGGAAGCAGCCAGATCTGACCAACGATGCCCCAATTCCTAAGAAAACAAAAAGGGAGGAATGTTGGGAAAACACATAACTGCAGCAGCACCCCAGAGAAAAACCCCAGCATGGCGTCTAACGACCCTCTTTCTCCTCTTTGTTTCTTTCACTGGCGCGAAACATTCCCACGGGCGCCAACGTTCAAACCCTGCTGGTGGGAAGCCTTAGCCCAGAATTAACTTCTTGGGCTCCAGAACTGACATATGGAAGAGCTTGCCAATAAACGGGCGACCTGTTATCTACCTCAGCCCTGCGACCTCTCCTTAGACCTATATAAACACACAGCCTTTTGTAATAAAGCAGAAACCTCTTTGGTGATCTGTGTCGTGTGGTGCGGCATCTTCCAGTCTTACAGCAATCATATGTAGCAATGGAATGGAATGAACTTCACTTTACCTATCAACCCAGTTAACTCTGAAAAGTACAATGTTGAATTATAAAATATGAGTTGCAACATAGATATAGTATACTATGTAAAATATGTTGTGTATTCTAAACAGATACACATTTTAGCCATGTATTGTTTAAACATGCACAAGTATACAGTGAAAAATTAAAAGGGGATAATAAATACTAAAATAAAAAGGGGATAATAAATACAAAATTCAGAATAGCTATTATCTACTTGAAGGAAAGGGACATGGGTATGGTTGGAAGGCCCTGACAGAAAACTTTAAAGGTTATATTCCAAGCTTGTAAAAATATATCAAAATGGTTTCGACCATCATGTATAACTAAAAAGAACAAATAAAGAGCTGGGGTTGTGGCTCAGTGGTAGAGCACTTGCCTAGCATATGCGAGGCCCTGGGTTTGATCCTCAGCACCACATGTAAATAAATAAAACAAAGGTATTGTGTCCAACTACAACTAAAACTAAATATTAAAAAAAAGAACAAATAAAAAAAGACTTTAAAGGCATTGGTAGGTCTAGGCGGGGAATACAGAGGACTTTCAATTTAATTTTATGTAAAACTCATACATTGTTAAAGTTTTTAAAATCATGGGCACGTTTTAAAAGCAGCTTCTCTTTATGGTACTAAGAATTAAACCCAGGGGTAAGTCCCTACTGAGCTCCATCCCAGTTCTTTTTCATTTTGAGACAGGGTCTTGCTAAATTGCTCAAGTTGACCTTGAACTTGCATTTCTCCTGCTTCATCCTCCAGAATCCCTGGGATTACAGGTGTGTGCCACCATGTCTGGCTAATAAAAACAGCTTTATTGAGGTATAATTGGCATAAAATAAACTAAAAATTTCAATTTGATAAGTTTGGACATATGTGTATATCTATGAAACCATCACCATCGTCAACATGATGAACATATTATATCCATCATCCAAAATGTTCTCTTTGTCCCCTTGTAATTCCTCCCTCCTGTCTTTTCCCACCCACTCTGTCCCCCAGGAAAATATGAATCTGTTTTCTGTTGTACTTTTTTTTAGAGAATTTTAATATTTATTTTTTTTAGTTTTCGGCGGACACAACATCTTTGTTTGTACGTGGTGCTGAGGATCGAACCTGGGCCGCAGGCATGGCAGGCGAGCACGCTATCGCTTGAGCCACATTCCCAGCCCTTCTGTTGTACATTACTTTTGCAGTACGTATTATTTTATGCATGCTTTCTTCTTTCCTTATATATTTAAAGCTGTACAATTTCTTGATTCAGAGGGTCACTAAGCTTGTCAAATTCTTTTATTCTCTGACAAAAGACATTTGTTTTAAAGGTAAGCATGGTACTATGTGTTAAGGGTCATAAGTAATACATGACTAAATAATTTAGCAGAAGAGATTAAAAAAATTTTTTTCCAGTATTTTCATTTTTCCTATGATCTTCAAAACACTTGCTGCCTTTGTATTTGGAGAGTGGTTGTGGTCTATAAATTTTCTAAATGTATGCTGTCTATTTGGAAGTCTGGTTATTGCTCCTCTACTGCAATTTAGTTATTTTCTTTTTTCCCAATACCAAAAATATTTACCATTTAAACTTTTATCTCTCACTGTGAAGTGTTTGTTTCACTTAACATGATACAACTATCCTGTGAACTGAAAACACATTAACTTCTTCTCCAGAATTTGGTTTTCTTTCTTTCTTTCTTTTTCTTTTTTTTTTTTTTTTTTTTTGTTACCAGTGATTGAACCCAGGGCACTTAATTACTGAGCCACATCTCCAGCCCTTTGTTTTTTTTTTTTTTTTGAGACAGGGACTTGCTATGTTGCTGAGGCTGGCCTTGAATTCACAGTCCTCCTGCCTCGGCCTCCCATGATACTGGATAGATTCTAATGTACTTTTTTTGTGGATCAGGGAATGTAGTTTTGGGAATGTTGATTTTCAGAATTTCAACATTTGGAATTTTGATCTTTGGGATTTTTATTTTCAGGATTTTAAACTTCAGGGATTTCAGCATTTAGGACTATGAAGTTTAGAATTGTGTGTTTCAGGATTATGATTGGCACTGTAGCTCCTTCAGTCTCAGGCCTTTGGACTTGGACTGAATTAAACCACTGGCTTTTTTAGGCTTTCCTGAATTACACCAAAGGATTTCTGTCCATCTTGCAGACAGTATATCACAGAACTTCTCTGCCTCCATAATCACATGAATTGCATCTACTCAAAATTCACATGTTGAAGCTCTGACCCTCAGTACCTTAAATTTTTGTATTTGGAAATTAGAACCTTTAAAGGGGTAACTAAGTAAAATGAGGTTGTTAAGGTGAACCCTAAGCTAACACATCTGGGGTAATTATAAGAAAGGGAGATCAAAGACACTGGATGAGTAAGTAGGCAGACAGAAGGACAACCATATGAAGTCACAGTGAGAAGGCACCTGTCTGTAAACCAAAGAAAGAGGCCTCAGGAGAGATTAAACAACTTGATCTTGGTTTTACAGACTACAGGATTGTGAGAAAATAAATGTTCATTGTTTAAGCCACCGAGTATATAGTATTTTGTTATGGCAGCCCTAGCAGACTAATATAATATCCATTCAATATACTTGCAGTATTTGTGGATTCATGTCTTTCATCAGTTATAGACCTCCTCAGTCATTGCCTCTTTAATATTTGCTCTTCCTCATTCTCTTTCCTATAGGAAACTACCATTAGACTTACATTTAATCTTGTGATTCCTACATCTTTTCCTCTGCTTAATACATTTTCCATCTCCCTTTTTCTCTCTGTTGTTTTGTGTGTAACGTCAATTCTCTTTAATCTGTGTCTAATTTGCTTTAATCCTTCCACACATATTATAGCCATGTCTGGCACAAACCACCTTTATACAGGACCCTCAAGAAGCTGCTCCTCAAGAGAGTTCAAGAAAAACTGTGTGAATGATAAGAAAACATAAACTGAAAGACAGGTGGGCTGTCTTCTCTACTGCCAAATGCTGCTGGACCCATAGACCTGTTGAAAAGAATCTAAGAATTTTTTCCTCTCATACTCATGGTTGGTAGAGGGAAAAGTAAGGCTTTTCCACTAACGTTGTGTTTTTCACTAAAGCTCCATTTCAGGCCTGTTCTCAGCTGTAGAATGGCAAGCACTGAGGTCTGGGGTTCTTTCTCTCAGCATGTTTGGGCTTAGGTTCTGGGCTTAGGTTCTAGATTGTTCTGGTAAGATGCATGAGCTAATGACAGAACAAACTGGCACGTTTTAAATTCCCTCCTACCAGAGCTGGGAGTTAACTGACCCACAACAGGCATCAGATGACCTGGAAAAGGAAGACAAATACCTGTGCTTTCAATGCATATTCTAAAAGGAGTTACTGACTTATTTTCAAAAGGTCATGTGATGGGGAGGGCAGGAGGGAATGGTCACGAGGGAACTTGAAGTTCCTCAACCTCATGACTTTTGTTTTAGCAGGAGACTCTCTAGATGAAGTCGAAAATCCACAATATTGAAAACAAATATTTAAATCCCTTCAAATAAATGTGAATTTAAATGCTTGCAATATTCTAGCATACCTGAAAAGCCCTTCCCACAGTCGATACTTTTTATATTTTAGTGTGTTCATTATATTTTAGTGTGTTCAACAGCAACATGCCTGTTAACATTTGTATGAAATCTACTCCAAAATCCACGTACTTGACATACCAGGAAGTTCTTACATTTGTCAAAGGTAGTTTTACTTAAGAGGCTATATTGTCTGTGTTCTCCTTTGTTATACTTATCACTCAATTCTATTAATTTACATGCATGATCATTTATCACATGGCTATACAAGTCTTCTGGATCATTCATTTCATGTTCACAGAACTGACACAAGTACTGTTCATCACAGCTGTGCTCCTGGAAATGCAGGTAGAGTTCACTGCTCGAGGAGAACTGCATGTCACACTGCTCACACCAATACAGATGATTGCTAAAGTGGGTGTCTGCAATGTGCTGCCTGAGGTTCTCAAAAATTACTGTCCTGTAAATCACAGTATTTATAAATGTAGGGATCTTCTTCATGTAGTTTGGCATGTTTGAGCAGAAACATGTTGGTAGAGAAGCTTTTTTTGCATATTCAACACACATTTGAATCGGTACGTTTATGCTTCAGAATCATCTGCTGTTTAAAATCAGAAAAATACTTACTATGAATTCAAAAAGTTCACATTTATAGGGGCCACTGCTATTAGCTTGCAGTAAAGGCCATTTCTGCTGGGCAGTCACATTCAAAGCTTGGCTCTTGTCAAGAATTTTACAAACTTATCTGGTGGTTCTTCATCAGTTTGGTTTTGGAGCTCTCAGAGGAATTGTTTTCTGTCTGTATGTCATAATCCTCAGAAATTGCATGCACTTCTACAGCAATGGGGACATCTTCAGCGGTGTGAACTTCTATAGGACTCTCCTCTTGATTTTTCTGGTTGATTGATTCATTTGAGTCACATTCTTCATCACAAATTTCTACATCAGCAGATTTTTCTGAAAAATGAAATAAGCCTATTATTATATTACTATTACTAAATAAGACCTATTAGATAGGTACAACTATACAAAAAGAAGTTTATGTTATGCACTGTTTTTCCACCAATCTATGCATAATATGCCAATGCAATTAATTTATTTCCCTGCTGGGAGCCATTAGCCAAGTAGGTATGACAATTTCCTTGCCAGCGTACCCCATGTTGCTTAGTGGAAGGACTCGTGGAAATAGGACATTTTGCAGTGACATTGCATGTAGGTGACCTTGCTCAAGGACCAGGGCGGATCCAAGTTTAGGGTGTTCCCGGTTTAGGATAATCGGGTTTAGGTTCCGGTTTAGGGCGTTCCAGGTTTAAGATTATTCCTTCTGGGAATAGGGCGTATCCTGCTGCCTGAGTTCCCCTTGAGTTCTCACGGGATTCAGACAGTATTTTTTGGGAGACAGAAGCCCAGTGGGAGTGATTTTGGGCAGAGAACGTGGATTTCCCCAGAACGTGATTGTAGACGGCTAGTGTGAGTTCGGAAATAAAGAGTTGCTGTTTGAATCTACAAGCTGTGTGGTGGCTCGTGATTGTGTGCCCAGCCAGACTGCGGCATTTGTGCCCAGCCAGACTGCGGCATTTCCCCAACCTGTAGAAAAATAAGTGTGGTCCAGAATTATATTGGGAACTAGTAGTTCTGATTTCTGTATCTGGCCTGATTCCATCTGCAAATTTTGGTAACTCATTTGATGTCTCAGTATCAGAATCATCATCTTTGTTGTTGAAATATTTTAAGTCTGGCTGTCTCATAGAATAGATACTATAGCAATGATCGGGGAAAATTCCATTGGCTGTATTTGTAAGTCTGCTTATTCCAGAGGAATATGAATAATGAGAAAGGTGTAAAGTCTTCTTTTTAGGATACCCACTCATATCTTTTCAATTTGTATAATTACTAATACCAAGTGGGGAAAAATAAATACTTGGAAGTTTTCATGATGATAAAAACTGCCAATCTCCTGGGGCCTCTCTGGCCCAACCAAGTGTAGCTTGAAAGTGGCAGTGGCTGAGGTGTTGGAACTTGAGCAGATGGAGACTCAAAGTATATTTTAAAGGCTACTTTTTTTTGGTGGAGGACCAGGGATTGAACTCAAGAGAACTTGACCACTGAGCCACATCCCCAGCCCTATCTTGTATTTTATTTAGAAACAGGGTCTCACTAAGTTGCTTAGTGCCTCGCTTTTGCTGAAGCTGGCTTTGAACTCATGATCCTCCTGCCTCAGCCTCCCAAGTTGCTGGGATTACAGGCATCCACCACCATACCCAGCAAGGGCTACTTATTTTGTATAGATTTCTACATCTGTGCTACAAATGTGGAAAAATCAACATAAAGGTATCCATTCTGAATTCTTAAGAGTGATAATATAGACTCATTTTCTTAAATATCAGATGCAGATGGGAGGTTTTCACAAGAGTTAATCAAAATATTAAGGAGAAATAATAGTGAAAAGAGTTGGAATAAGAAGTACAGGAAGATTAATGGAGGCAGGAGAGAAAAAATAGTGGTGAAGAGCTGACAGATAAGCCTGGTTTTCAGGAAAAGAAGCAGAGGGATGAGAAAAGAGGGGGATAGTGTGAAGCATGTACTGTCTGCCTGCAGAGGTTTTATATTTCCAGAAGGTGGAAGGAATTTGGACAATGATGAAACAAAAACATAGAGTAAGAATGGATAGAAATATGGAATGCCAAAGAATAAGTAGGGAGAAAATTTTCATGGAGAAAGTTTTCTCATACTAATTTAAATAATATGAAAAGAAACAATGAGATGTGAAAAGATTGTGAGGGCATCTCTGGACACTAGTGATGAAAGGAGGGAGTGGGAGTTAGTAGAAATGACAATCAAGAAGGTAGAAACATGCTTAAGCACGTGAGAAGGTTATGTCCAGGAGCAATTGTCTGGTTTTTACAGAGTTCATAAATCCTCAATGTATAGTCTTAACAGAGGTTAATAAGGGAGTAAAAGGAAATAAAGTTATCATCACAAGGGCTACCGTGTGTATGTGTGTGTGTGTTTAAATAAGAGAGACATCAAAACCCAGAAGTCCCCCCTCCCAAATTGTGAAACACTTCTAACATTCCTATTAACACATCTAGGCTAATGACAGCTTAAAATATTTTGCTTCATTGTCAGATCATGTTTTAGACCACAAGACTCACTTCAACCTAAGCTTACCCACAGAATGTTCTCTTGCAAAAGGCATTGTTAAAAGATAGTCTTGACACAGAAAACCGGAAGTCATATACATAACATGAAGAAAAATTGCAAGAGGAGCTGGATATGGTGGCATATTCCTGTAATCCCAGTGGCTCATGAGACTGAGGTAGGAGGATTGCAAATTCAAAGCCAGGCTTAGCAACTTAGTGAGGCTCTAAGCAGCTGAGTAAGACCCTATCTCAAAGGAAAATACAGACAGGGAATGTGGCTCAGTGGTTAAGTGTCTCTGTGCTTAAAGAAAAAGAAAAGAAAGATGACACATAGAGATGTGGAGAGCCATTCTCACACGTGACTGGGCGACTCCCGGTTTGGGTCTGAGGCGCTCTGACTAATCTGTGTCGGAGCTTTCCCGGCCCTCTCCTGAGGAGAGAACCCGTCCGTGTGGGGGTGTGACTGACCACTGATCCTGGGGGCCAATCACTGACCCTGACCTTGGAGTGCGGCCCTCCTCAACCTTCATTGGATGGAATTCTCCCCTGAATTTCTTGTTCCCCAGTAAAAGGTTACTCCCTGGCGTGCTCGCTCTCTCTCTCCTGCTAGCCCTGAGTTATCCTTGCTGCCTTACGGGTGGTTCGAGGTTGGAGCCAGAGAGGGGAGCCGTCTCGGACCTGGTCATAGAAAAAGGTAACTGAGTCTGTGTGTTTTATTTCGATCTCGCTAGCTAACTTTTATGCCAAGAACCTCATTAATGAAACCAGTGCGCTGGTCGCATGGTGGACAGAGATGTATAAACATGGAGATGGTAAGGAAAAGATATAAAGGTGACCTTGAGAAATTTAAAGCTGGGTTGTTGGCACATGCCTATAGTCCTGGCTACTTGGGAGACTGAGGCAACAGGATCACTTGAGCATAGGAGTTAGAAGACTTGTTTCTTAAAAGTGGATCAAGGACCTAGAAATTAAACCAGATACCCTGTGTCTAATAGAAGAAAAATATCAGATTAGGCCCCTACTTCCTTAATAAGATTCCCATAGTGCAAGAATTAAAATCAATAACTAGTAAATGGGGTGGGTTCAAACTAAAAAGCTTCTTCTTAGCAAAAGAAACAATCAGTGAGGTGAATAGAGAGCCTACATCTTGGGAGCAAATTTTTACCACTTGCACATCAGATAGATCACTAGGGTATATAAAGAACTCATAAAGCTAAACACCAAAAAGCCAAATAGCCCAATCAATAAATGGGCCAAGGAACTGAACAGACACTTGTCAGAAGGTGATATACAATTAGTCAACAAATATATAAAAAAATATTCAACACCTCTATCAATTAGAGAAATGCAAATCAAAACTACTCTAAGATTTCATCTCACTACAGTCAGAATGGGAGCTATTAAGAATACAAACAACAATAAGTACTGGCGAGGATGTGGAGAAAAAGGCACACTTATACATTGCTGGTGAAACTGCAAAATGGTGCAGCCAATATGGAAAACAGTATGGAGATTCCTTGGAAAACTGGGAATGGAACCACCTTTTGACCCAGCTAACCCACTCTTTCTATACCCAAAGGACTTAAAAACAGCACACTGTAGGGACACAGCCACATCAATGTTTGTAGCAGCACAATTCACAATAGCTAAACTGTGGAACCAACCTAGAAGCCATTCAGTAGATGAATGGATAAAGAAAATGTGGTGTATATACACAATGAAATATTACTCAGCAATAAAAGAGAATAAAATCATGGCATTTGCAGGTAAATTGATGGAGCTGGAGAATATAATGCTAAGTTAAGTTAGGCAATTCCAAAAAGCCAAATGCTAAATGTTTTCTCTGATATTAGGAGGCTGACTCATAGTGGAGTTGGGAGGGGAAGCATGGGAAGATTAGATGAACTCCAGATAGAGCAAAGGGGAGGGAGGGGAAGGTAGTGGGTAAAAAAGATGGTGGAATGAGAAGGATATCATTACCCTAAGTACATTTATATGAATGGTGTGAATACACTTTGTGTACAATCAGAGATATGAACTATTGTGCTCTATATGTGTAATATCAATTGTAATGCATTCTGCTGTCACATATAACAAATTAGAGTAAAAACTTTAAAAACAAAGAAGAAGAGTAAGAAGAAGGAGAAGAAGAAAAAATAAGAAATTCCTCAAAAACTTGGTAGCCACTCTTTATTTGAAGTTATTGGCAAAAACCAAAGATGAGTTTCTGAATTCTGAGTGAGAAATATGTTCCAAGGGGAAGGAAATATAAGGACTCTGATAATAGAAATGTCTTTGCCAAGATAAAAGTAATATCTCTAAGAACTCAATTAAGTAGACACACAAAGATGGGTTGCTGATTTTCTACATTAGGTATAAAAAATAGAGTAAAAACCAGGAAAGAATGAAGAGATCACAGCCAGAGATAGTAAAATGTGGATTTATAGTTAGCTGTCATTCATCACACATGCACTCATTCAACAGATCTGTATGATGCACCTGGGATGCGACAGGCATGGTGCTATGTCCTAAACCATAAATATGGATGAGACATTGCTCCTGTCCTTCAGGAAAACACAGTCTCTGAGGGGAGGCAGAAATATAAATAAATCCTTGAACTGTTTTCACCTGCTTGAAATATAACTCAGAAATTTGTCTTTGGTATTCTGTCCCTTTCCCTTTCAATCTCTGTCTCTCCTCAGGGCTGGCTCGAAGTTGGCTGTTATAATCCTCCTTAGGATGTTATCTGCTGATAAAGGTAGGTGTAAAGTACCATTAATAGAAAGCACATCTTCAAAAATTGTCTTTTGGGGGACTGGAGTTGTAGCTCAGTGGTAGAGCACCTGCCTCACATGTGTGAAGCACTGGGTTTTATCCTCAGCACCACATAAATAAATAAAATAAAGGCATGTGTTCAACTACAACTAAAAATAATTTTAAAAATTGTCGTTTTAGTCTTCTGATAGTAAAAGTAAAACATGTTCATTGAAAACAATTCAGAGAACACAGACAAGGATATAAATGAAAATAGCAATTCCTGCTAACCCATTGTCCAGGACAAAGTTTGCTAATGTTTTGGTGTCTAGTTATCTGTACATATTTCTTTGCTTATATATCATCTATCTATATATCTATGCATCTGTGTATCTATCTATAGATTTTTTGTTTTACAGAAATCATGTAAGCATATTATTGTGTTACTATATTCTGGACCTGATTCCATGGCCTTGACATAAATCTACACTCTTACTTCCATCATGTGGCTGAATGGCTGAACCTGAACTCTTCGGTTGGGATCCTTCTTGGTTCTTTTTAAGCATACATATTCAGAAGGTCCACTGTGTTTTTTTATTTTTATTTTTTTGTAGTTCTAGATGGACAGCATGCCTTTATTTTATTTGTTTCATTTTTATGTGGTGCTAAGGATCCAACCCAGTGCCTCACACATGCTAGGCAAGTGCTCTGCCACTGCTCAGTCCTCAGCCCTGGTCCACTGTGTTTGATGTTGTAAAATCAGAGGAACTTGTCAGAATAAAAACATGACACTGTATATTATTTATTTCAAAGAATGATTTCAGGAACGAGAGAGATAAAGTGAAAAACAAATGGTTGATGAAAGGAATATTTTTGCATTTGTAAATATTTTATTGCAAATTAAATAATATCTTGCAAATGATACTTGACATTTAAAAAAATTCTGACAGTGCTTGAAACACTTAAAAACAAATCAGATCACACCTGTTTAGAGTGATGTATCAAAGCTTTTAAGGAGAACTCTCTCCATCCCAGTGTTCATGGAATTATAGCAACTATATTAAGGAGCCAGTGTTTCCTGGAAATTGCTTATTGGGGTGATCAATCAAGGAAAGACGCCACTGATCTGGACTTTCATCAATGAAGAGTTAGAAGTTAGATGTAGCTCAGGAACACAAAAAGTGTGTGGAACAAAGTACCTTGCTTGTCATATGAGAAGACAGAAAATTGTCCAGGGCTGTTCTGAACTGGTTAGTAGTTCTGGATTGCAGTTTTTGGAATACAAAAAGGGACATTGAAGTCTCTGGGGATAAGTGGCTAGGGTTAGGACAGTAGCATATATCTGGCTGGTATTAAGACCAGGAGAAAGTTCAAACTGTGGATGTCTGCCCAGGTACTCTAGAGGACATTGACCATGATGATGGAGGAGGCCATGAAGGGCAGGTAGGGATAGAACAGCAGGATGTCCACCAGGTGGCTTAACTCTACCCACACTCCATCAGAACTGCTTCTGGGCCTTCAGTTCCTGCTGGGCTCTTGCTGATTCAGGGCACCCATTAGGCTCTGCCTTTCTGGTACCTGACACCTTCCCCACCAAGTCTACTGGTTTCTTCAGCCCTGTGGGGAGGGCAGAGACTCAGCTATGGAGTGAAAAGGTCACCTGGGCGGGAACAAAAATCAGAGGAGGTGGCAGGAGCATAGAAGTGGAGGAATAAGAAGAGAAAGTGGGCAGTGCTGGCTTCCTCAGTAGGCAGGTGAATGGGCCTGAGATCTAGGCCCTTTTTCCCCTTCTGGGGCCCAGGGGGCAGCACCTCCTTGGGCGGGTGCAGTGCCTCTGCAGGGAGTGGAGCTATCCAGTCATGGGTGGGGGCTGGGTGAAGGGCAGGTAAAGAAAGTAGGTGATGAAGATGGTCTCCAGCAGGCTGGCCACCAGACACAGGGCAAAGTAGACATCTGAGGGCAAAGAAAATCCTACTAAACCTGGGCAGATTCACTTCTAAACTTTCTTTAAGCCTCTTTCTCAAGTGCAGTGTTTCCTTAGAAGTCCCTCCCCAGCCTTAAGTGGAGCAGTGGCTGTCTGCTGGTCCCTCCCTGTCCCCTGTTGCCTTTGCTTCTCTGCAAAATGGGAGGGGCCATAATGATTAGGGGCAAGCCACTGATGGGGGAGTAAGCCATTCGTCATCATGAGCAGGGAGACTATTGTGGCCCAGCAGAAGGATCATTTTGACTGGGGCATGATTCTGATTTTCTCTTGGCAGGTAGAAACTGAGGGCATCAATGGCCACCAGAAAGCTGCTGGACACCAGGAGGTTTGTCACATAGAGCTTGGGTCTGCATCTGATGGCCACCTGGTGAGAGAATGGAGAATGTGGCGTATAAATTAATGCCAAGGGGCTCAACTTGTATATTGGACTATCTATCTAATCTTTGCCAGTGTAGGCTGGGTATGTGACAATCTCTTTAGGTAATGCATGTGTGTTTAATTGTGCCCTTCCATATAAATGCCTCCAATTTATTGTCTAATTTTCATTAGATAATACACAATGATTCTAGAATTTTAAGGGCAAATAGGGTCCCTGGGGCTATCACATAGTTGATTGCTTCTTGCTGAGTAGAAGTGTTTATAACAGGCCAGCTGTTCCTCCCCTCTGCAGGACAGCTAGAGTGTATTGGAGTCCAGGAGACCCTGGGGATCCTGCTTCAGGACAGTTAGGTAGAGGGTAGGGTAGGGGACAGGTGCTTCACCCTCTGGAGCTTCTTTTTACATCTAAAAAGTGTATTCAGCCCTGTGGGGAGGACAGAGTAACTGGGATCAGAGGTCAAGCTGGGAACATGATCTTGTCATACAAGTTGCTGCCAACAGACATCTCTGAAGTGGCATTGCTGCTCAGGAGCTCCCATTCTCCCTGGGTCCAAACAGTGTTTGTCCATGCCCAGAAGTGTGCTATCCACTGTAAAGGAAGGTGGTCACCTCAGTCCAGAGGTGTTCCTAAGCTTCCTGCCAACAAAATTCAATTCTTCCCCCACCCGCTGTCTCAACAAATTTTCCATTTAGTCCTTTTAAAGCAGGGCACTCTGGTTTTCTCTGAAGTGGGCAATAAGAGTAGCAATTCACATATGTGCACTGAAGCATTGATTTTTTTTTATTGTTGTTGAAAATCAGAGTGAGTCAAGATCATTACAAGAATATTCCGTATGACTCAAACATGAGTCAAGAGTTTTTGGAGTCATTTCTATTTTCCTTCTCAATTCTCCAGGTGTATGATGTTGTTTTAGTGGAATCAAACTTGAATAGCTCAACATTTTTATAATTACATGCATAGCCCATTATGATGATTAGTTTATCTAAATCTGTCACATGACACCTGGTGGCATTCAGCTACAGTAACTTGCTGGTTTAAATCTGTTAGCTATTAAAGTTAAAAGATTTGATCTAAAAATTATAGATATTTAGCAGCTCAAGGGCAAAATGAGTCTCATTTGGCAAAAGGGCTAAGATGTAAAATAGACTTCTTACACATCAGCATCACCTGGGGAGACATAAAAACTAAGGAAGCCTAGACTCTATGTATTAGTCAGTTCTTGTTTTTGTTTTTGTTTTAGGAGAAGATTGCTTTTTATTCTATACTCTTCTTTTAAAAAATTTATTCTAATTAGTTATACATGACAGTAGAATGCATTTTGCCACATTGTACACAAATGGAGCATAAGTTCTCATTCCTCTGGCTGTACATTGTGCTGAGTCACACCAGTAGTGTGTTAGTCAGTTTTGCATTGCTGTGACAAAATGCCTGAGAAAATCACCTTAAAGGGGAAAGACTTATTTTGGCTCATTGTTTCAGAGTTTTCAGTCCATCTAATTCAGAGGTTTCAATCCATAGACCTCATTGCTGTGGGCTTGTGATGAGGCAGAACATCATGGTGGGGAATACATGATAGAGAAAAACTGCTTACCTCATCATGGCCAGTAAAGAGGGAGGGGGGGGGTTTGTGGAGAGAGAGAGAGAGAGAGAGAGAGAGAGAGAGAGAGAGAGAGAGAGAATGTATAGGAGCCAAAGGCATGCCCCTAATGACTTACTTCCTCTAACTAGGGCCCACCTCCTAAATGTTGTACCATCTGCTACTATACATAGGCTGGCAACAAAGTCTTTAGCACCTGGCCTTTGGGATACATTTTAGATCCAAACCATAAGATTCCATCTGGAAGAGTTAAATTGGAATCTCTGAGGTGCAATTATGGATATTAAAGAGTTGCTGTAGGGCTGGGGTTGTGGCTCTGAGATAGAGCACTTGCCTAGTACATGTGAGGCACTGGGTTCAATTCTCAGCACCACTTAAACAAATAAATAAATAAATAAATAAATGTATTGTGTCCATCTACAACAATAAAAATATATTTTTTAAATACTGTAGTAGCCATAGTTCAGAAATTCTGGTCTAAAACCTCCCCTAACAATACCTTCCTCAAAGTATCTTCCCCTGAATCTCATATAGTTACAAAATGTATCACCCTTACCCATGTAGAAGAAAGATCTGAAGCGGAGGTAGAGTTCTGTTCTTCACAAGAACATGTCCAGGTTGCAGATGCTGGTTGTCCATTTTGGCTCACTATACTTTATTTGACTTTCATCAATGATATAGATGGTAAGACCTGAAGGTGTCTGATCCACATTCATGCTGTTTAGGAAAGAGAAGCAGAAGTGGTGGCTCCAAGTGCCTCACTTAGCTTTGCTATCCCTCCCTTTCCAGATCTTTTTTTTTCTTTCTTTTTTTTTTTTTTTCTGTACTCTTCTGGATATTTCTCTCATGTCACTCCTATCACCACTCCTCCTCATAGTGTTTTGTGAAGTCAATGGGTGAAGACAGTTCCCCTGCCTGAATATTTTTGTTGTACTCTGTCTTACACAAATCCTAGGCTGTGCTTTGTAGTTGGGGCTTCACACTGTTTTTTCCCAGCCCAGATATGCACAGTTCCTTGAGGAAATGTCTGGGAGCCACAGATTTTCAGTTGAGACAGTGAGTTTGTTGATACCAACAAAATTCTGATTGATGAAAGTCTGTCACATTGAGAAACTGATGTGACTCCATTTTTGAAAATAAATAAATAACAGCAGCTTCTACCTCAAGGCCTGTCCTAAGGAAGGGGGCATGACCCTTGTCCTTGGAAAAACCCACAGAGCACTCCTAGGCACATACCCACCCTGCTGAGTTGTTTGTCTGCAAATAACAGGAGAGATCTGTGGCGCCAGGTGTCCCTGACTCAGGCTAGGTGAAGACCCATAGCAACCCCCCTAGCAACCACCAATCAGCATGAGACAGGGAAAATACTGGGGATGCCAGATGACCCCCCAGTAGTTTATGGTGGTTGATAACATGTTGGGAAACCATGTAGTTTAGCAAGTACACCTCCATGGCTTAAACCAATCAGTTCAAAGGAATCCCCCTCTTGTACTAACCAATCACCCTTACCCAACTTGTTCCCACCAGCGAATGTGCTAATCAATGTTAAAGAGTTGTTGTTTGATTTTCCCGTGGTATGGAATGATTTGCTGTGTGATGTTGTGGCGCATAGAGTATCCCCCCAAAACCTATAAAATCTCATTGAACAAAGGACCGGGACTCACTCCCTGGGACCGATGCGTCGGAAACGGTTGTGAGTCCAGGCTCAAGCTTGCAATAAAGACTTTTGTGTGATTGCATCAAATTCGGCCTCTGGAAGGTCCCACGAATCTGGCATTACACCATATCTGCAGCAGTGCAGCAAGCAATGGAGCTTGTCCAGGCAGCTTCCCCTGCCCTTTTTATTCTTCTTTAAATCTGAGCCCCACTCCCATTTATGCCCCACTTATGTCATAGCTTATCTCCTCTTTATTTGTCATCAGCAAAGAACCTCTGACATTTTTTACCAGGCAGGTCTTGCCACTTGGATCCAGCTATGCACCAATATGGACTGTAACTCCTTGGTCATTTTTTTGAGTTGTCATTTATACCTTCTGCTTTAACAAATCCACCCACAAGAATGATGTCAGCAGCTGGGGGTATGCACCCTGATAAAGAAATTCCCATCCAAGATTGTCAGTGCAAAAAAGATTTGGCACGTGCCCAGCATTTACTAGTTTATTCGACAGCCATAGTTCTAGATACTGGACTGTCTTTCCTTACCCACTGTGTCTAGGGACAATTCAGATTTTAATTGACATACAGACCACTTTTCTGGAGCATTACAGAAAAAACAGGACTGGAGGACAATGTTTCCTGAAAAAAATATTTTCACATCATTGTTCTCCATGCCTTTTTTACCCCATAGGAAAACTGTCTAACTTGTACAAAATCCATTCTAGGCCAGTGTGGTGTTGGGTTTATAGGACAGAGGATATTTGTTCCCTGTTAGAAGCTATGGAAATGATGGCAGCACCAATTCCCATGACTTCCAGGATGGCAGACAGGGTGAAGAAATAATTTTTTTAACCTTTATTTTATTTATTTTTATTTGGTGCAGAGGATTGAACCCAGGGTCTCGCACGTGCTAGGCGAGCGCTCTACCGCTGAGCCACAACCCCAGGCCCTGAAGAAATATTGACAGGAGTGGGGATGCTGTGGCTGATGGCTGGATGGAAGGCCTTCTGATTAAATATAGCCTGGAAGGGAGACAAACCCACCCCATGCTGGGCCTGAGCAATTTATTGTGAGAGTCATCTCTTCCTGTAGTGATCAGAGACCCTGTTAGAGAGAGGGCTTTGGTTTCCAGGGCTGGAGCTTCTCTGCAGAGACAGAAATTAGTGGGGAGAAGTAGGGGAGTCCTCCTTTCAGTGTCAAGACTCTCCAAGGTCAAAGCCCTTCTTGGCAAGGTTGGTGAGGATGGCCTTCTCTGGTAGGCAAGTGGTGGAAGTTAATGTGGTGAGATGAGTTGGGAGTACTCAACTCTCATTTCCACTGTTTCCTTCTCATGCAAAGTCTGTCCAAATCTGTATGCAAACGTGGCCGTAGGGCAATGGCCACTTAGTGCACTTCAATGAATCCTTTAATGTAGGCATCACAAGCCTCTGGGTTCTGCCTAGCAGTAGCACCACTTAGCACTGCCATAAAACTTGTAGTCCAGCTCACTTAGAAATCTGCTTTAATGTATTCCTCTTCCTAACTCCCAGGGACTTTGTCTACCGAAGATAAGAACTGATTTGGATCCAGAGCATAAGAGCAATAAAAGACTGCACTTACTAGGTAGATATGGGAAACATGGTCAGTGTTTTGAATAGGTACTCACCTTATTTTAGTGTTAACCTTGGTGCTATGTGTTTACTTGCTCTTTTCAGATTTAGGGTCTCAGATATCTTGTGGGTTATTTCCAGCATCAGGAGCATTAAATGATAGCATTGAGCATATATCCTATGCCCTGTGGGGAGCCACGCATGAGCTGTATTAAGCATCCTCTCTCAGCCTTGAGCCAAGTGGGTGTTAGTCTGTCATTGCACACTGTCTGGGCTGTGTGAAACAGGTGGCCTCCACCTTCACTTGGCAAAGAAGACTGCTTTCTCAGAGCTCTGGACCTGGGCATTACCCACTGGGGCTAGGTCAGCCCACCTCTTGCCTTATTTGATAAAGAACATTCCATAGAAACTCCTTTGTTAATTTCCCTATAAATAAAGGGATTCCGAGTGCACACTCTTTCTTTCCAGTGTGGAAGCTGACCCTTAAAGTCTTAGAGCTGTCATGCTCTTGATTTGAAAAACTTATGTCTATGTTGTGTGCTTTTTGGCCACCTTCTTAGCTTAATGTTGCAGCCAGCTCTTTTAAACCCAGTTCATCTTGTCTGCGCACGTCGTGGTCAAGAACACCTAATCACAAAGTCAGGCCTATGCAGATATTGGCTCTTGACCATGACCAAAGAGCCATCTGGACATTTCCTGAGCAGGATCTTTGCTCCATTACCATCTTTGTGTAGTCTTTTTCTCTGCCTTTTTCTTTAGATCTTCATCTCTTTCCATAATGTTTAAGGAACATGCCCAGATTTGGAACAAATATCCCCTCATGGAAGTAAAGTATATACTCCTTTTACCTTAGATAGATCCCCACCCTCTCTCCATGTTTGTGTTTTAATTGATTCTTGAGGGCATGTTTAAAAATCAGTGGCAGCTCTTCTCATTGACACCACATCATGAGGAGAGGGGGAAGTGGTGGACAGAGCATCAGAAATCAATGAAAAGATGGAATTGGAGAGGTGGGGAAATGGGACAGTTTGGTAGATCCCTTTGCAGGAGGAATAGAGAAAGGTTGTGTTACCCATCAGTGACATGTCTTTCTATCTGTTGCCAAAAGGTAATCAGAAAACCAACATGATGGAAGGAATAGTTAACAGTTTTGAATGCCCTCCACGTACAGAGGAACAGTCTGGCTGTTCTTCTCTGCCCCTGCAAAAAGAAAGAGTGTCTTTCTCTGCCCCTGCTCAGGTATGCTTTCTGGGCTCCAGGTGGGCCCACAGCTGGGACAAGACTGGGGGGACAATATTTGGCAGCTCTGCAATGGAATCCACAACAAAATAATTTGTCTTAATGAGAAGTGTGGGTGTGGGAAATAAAACTTATATTCTTCCAGGACCAGGGAATCTGTAGATTTGTAAAGGTGGCAATGTTCAGTGATCTGGTTATGAATAGCAAAGTTTCTTAGAGCCTTTGAAGGCATTAGGGATTATTCCAGTTGCCAAATTGTAAAGCGTGTTTCCTGCTCTCATCTTTGATTGTCTATATTTTTTCAACATCCTCTAGTTAGAGTTCCTCTTTCCAGCCTTTCTTATTCATTCTTGCCAAACCAAGATTCTCCATGCAGTGTTCATGCTGTGCATTGATCACATGAGAACAGAAGTCATAAAAATAAGACAGCAAAGCTATTTTTAATATCTTTTTGTTGTCCATAATGTTATGTGTTATCATAACTACTAATATCATCTAATGTCAGTGTTATTGGCATGTGTCAATAGTATATCTTATGTCACATCTCTATTAAAAAATAATCAGACCAAATGACTGAATTGGAGCATTTTTATATTATATATCTTAGTTATACTTTCAGAAAGACTTGAAATTTTTTTTCCTGGCAAAAGGGAGAAGGGTCAGACCTAGAATACAAAAGAAACTTTGTTCAGAATGGAAGATCATGACAGCCCTAAATAGAAAGTGCTGAGAAAGGCAGGAATGACTTAGAGGCCCAAAGTAGGATAGTACAGGAGAGGACAGCAATGTGTTCCATTTGAGGTTTGCCATCTCTTCAGTCCCTCCACTGTACAGCCTCTGTAAGTAATTTCTCCCCTTCTTTGGGAACTTGGCCAGTCTCAGGCAGGGGTTGAAGGGAAAGGAAGAAGAGAAGGAAGAGAATAAACCTAGCTAGTGAGGTGAACAGAGCAAAAGGGAGGGAGAGAAGGACAAAGGGGAGTTGTTGGAAAACCTGTTCAAGTCATAGGGCTCCTTCGTGACTTGAAAGGGTTCACTCAGGAGGCAAGTTAGGATTTGGCAGCATAAGGAACTGGCAACAGGGGCAGCAGGGGCAGCCAGCCAGACTGTAGATGCTTTCCTAAGCTGGGAAGCCAGGCAGCCCTACACACAGTGTACCTTTAAGGCTACTCACACGTGGGCTTGGGACAGATCTGGAAGGCCAGGTATGTCAGTGGCCAACCCAGGAAGTAGGTGAAAGCAAATGAGTTCTTAAGACCGAGACAGCAGCAAACAAGACCCTAAGAACTTGGGTTTGGGGACTAGAATACAAGGCAGAGATTTGGGGGACCAAGTCCCTTGGGGAAATTGGCTAGCATTCAGGGTGGTTCTTCACTTCAAGAGAAGGGGCTGATTATGACTGGACAATCAGGCAGAAATTGAGCACAGAGTTGAAGGACTTCCAAGGGAGAAATGCAGGAGGTGTCCACAGTTAGGCTGGGCTGCCAGACCTTGGGTGCATGAAAGGAGGGTAAACTTTAAGTCCTCTGAGAGGGGCCTGAAGATAGTTGATGTATATCTTGCTTTCTTTTTTTATACTGAGGATTTACCCAGAGACACTTTACCACTGAGCTACTTTCCCCAGTCCTTTTTATTTTATTTTTTATTTTGAGATAGGTTGCTGAGGGTCTTGCTAAATTGCTGAGGCTGGCCTCAAGCTTCCGATCCTTGTTGAGATTGGCTGGAAAGCTGGAGTGACCCAGATCTATACGTTGCACTCAACAATAGATTCAGCAGACAGGAAATGAAGATGATGGAGGCAGGAGAAATAAAGCAGCAAGGCCAGGTCTTATACCCTACCTGATTTCAGCTCTGGAAACCTCAGGTGGTATCCCTGTTGCTGGTGACAGCTGACACACTGAACACTTATCTATATGCCAGGCATTGTGATAAGTGTCTTACCTACTTTATTGTATTTAATCTTCCAAATAATCATACACTACAAATATTGGGTAAGTGTGTGTAGAAAAAGGAAATAGAACCAATTAAATGGAGAAAATGCAATTTGGCTCTGTGTTTTCTGACCACATTTTAGAAGACAGTAAGCTTGAGGAAAATAAACATTTTGTCATTAACCAAAATAATTGGACACCTATAACTAACTATCATCTTCAAAAAAAAAAAAAAAAAAAAAACACCAAAACAAATGATGAATTTGAGATTACTTTCAAGTAAAACAAAAAATGACAGGGCTTAAAATCACCTAAGTTGCAGATTTTACAATGCTATGGCTTATAACAAGCTATAAGAATCAAATAGTTTTTCAAAGGAAACCATTGACAGAAGGCAAGGCAACCTGCAGAATGTGAGAAAATATTTGCAAATTGTATATCTGATAAGGAATTAATATCCAGTATATATAAGGAACTTCTATAAATCAATAGCAAAAAGCCCTCAAATAGCCCAATTTTAGAATGGGCAAAGGAATTGAACAGGCATTTCTCCAAGAAAAGACATATATAGATATAGAAAATGTTTCTCAGCATCAACTAATCATCAGGGAAGTGCAAATTAATACTACAATGAGATATTACCTCACATCTGTTCAGGTGGCTATCATCAACACAAAACAAAGAAAGATCATAGAGAATGTGAAGAAATTAGAATTCTTGTACACTGTTAGCGGAAATATAAAATGGTGCAACCACTCAGCAAAATAGTATGGCAGTTGCTCAGAAAATTAAAAATCAAATTACTTGATCTAGCAATCACTTCATTCAAATTACTGTGATCTAGCAATCACAGTAATCACTTCATTTCTGGATATATATATATATATATATATATATATATATATATATATAAATGAAATCAGGATCTCAAAGAGATATATGTACTCCCATGCTCATTGTAGTTCTAGAGTTCACTGTCCCTATTGTTGACAATACTGTATTGTCCAGAGGATAGATCTCATATTAAGTATTCTTATCACAATAAAATTTAAAAAATTAAAAATCACATAGGATTTTTTTTTGCATGAACATCAGGTAGCTTCTACTTTAGAATCCTTAGGGTGGGCAGGGTACCCACAGAACACGTTACTCTCCAACAAATAAGGAAGCACTTTGGAATGCTTGCTTAGGAGGCATGCTTGCTTAGACTAGCTCTTATTTGGAGTTCATCCCAGGACTTTGGAGTTCATCCCAGGACAGAGTTCTTTTATATCATGATCTGAACAGGCTCTACTGGGTGAATCTGCCTCCTTTTTACCAGTGGGTTCACAGAAGGGGGGGAAGTGGGTCAGCCCTATTTACACAGAGCTTTAGTAATTGGGGAATCATTTTCTAAGGCTATAAGGAGAAATTGACCCCTGCATTCTCTGGAATATCTTGGGGAGTTTCTAGGACTCCACATTTCACTCTTGGTCCATATCTCTCCTAAGGCAAACTATGGGTTTTTGTGGTAGCTCCAAAGCTCTTGGTGGGTTCAGAGTGTGGTTGCAGGGGGGGGTCAGGGACTTCCTCCACATTCTCTTCTTTTTCTGGGCACCACGGGGACTTCCACCTGGGGTTTATATATCTCTCAGATTCTTGGTTCCTCAGCTAGGACGTCTAGAAACAGAAGCTGTGAATCTGGGCTGTAACTGCCTCCCTGGGCAATTCTGGAACCAATTAGGATACCGTGAGCTTGGGGTTACCTAGAGCAGAGTTCTCAACACAGTACTGCTGACATGTTGAGCTGGACAATTCTTTATCCAAAGGGCTGTTCTATGCATTGTAAATGTTTAGCAGTGTCTCTGACCTACCAGATGCCAGTCACATCCCCCCACCCTAATCATATCCCTTAATAATATCTCTAGATATTGCCAAAGTTCCCCTAGGGGGTAAAATTGGCCACAGTTGAAAACAAATGATGAGTCCGGCAACTTGGGATCCTAGGAATTTAACACTTCTTAAAATCCCAAATGTTAATAGAGTGGTTACCACATCCTTTCTTCTCATTGCCTGTTCTGACTGGCAGGATAATTTCTGGCCTCTCTCCATGGAATGTTCAGTTTATACAGTGAGTAGCCATTTGAGACTCCTTTTCAGAATTCTTAGGATTGGCATCTGTGGTCCCGTTGGCTGGCTCTCTGGTGGATCATTAATGGGCAGGTTGAACAATAGAATTCTTAAGGCTTCAGGATACCAACATGAAGCATATTCGGCAGGGCCAAGAGCACAGACACTGGGTTTAGGAGCCCAGGTGAGGTATAGTGTTCAACTCAGAGGCAGGGCCCCAGCCTCCAGGTTTGACAGCAGGGTCTGTTTGAATAGGCTTCAGAACTTGCTATCCTCTGACATGAGGGCAAGTGTCATCTTCTATGAGTTTTGTAAAACCAGGCAGGGAGTGTGTTGGCCCAGCACACATAATTGGTTCTGGATGAGGGTTACCTTCAGTGTAAAGAGTCAGAGTCGGGGTATTCCAGGAAAGGTAGAGTCTGGGCATGGGAGCACTTGGACCTGCAGGGAGGGGCTAAGGGAAGACAGAGATGGTTTGAGTCTATGTTAAGGGCATGACTGGACTGGGTTCCAAAACCTTAAGGAACAGGTCTGGATTTGTTGGAGGATACCATCAAGTGTGAGTTGTTTCTAGAAACCTTTGTTTTCCTTGGCAGTCCCTATACCTTGTAGCAGCTCTGCCATAGCTATCCCCAAGTCACCTCAAAAATATTTCTTTCAGTCTTAGGTTGCCCATCCTCTAGGTGCCCCTTATTTGGAGCATTGTTAATCCTCCTTGGAGGGTAGAAAACCAAGGTGAAAAATCTCACTGGCAACTATGGTGCACTGTCCAAATCTAGTCACCTCTTCTGTGGTCTCGCTTCTAGTTTGGCATTTTCTAAATTATCATTCACAAGTGCATGCAGCCTGTGTGGTTTACTTGAAATACAAATCTGACAATGTTTTTCTTATACTTGAAAATTTTCACTGGCTCCCATTGTCTATAGTAGATATATTATGATTACTGGACTCGAGAATTTGCATTTCCATCAAGCTTCCAGGTCATGCTCCTGCTGCCTGTCTTGGGACCACATTTGGAGAACCATAGACCTAATAGGATGAAATCTAGCTCCTTAGCCTGGTATAAAAGTCACTTTCTGATAATTCCCACCTATCTCTTATCATTTTTTTTTTTTTTTTTGCCTTGGATTGTACATTCTAATTAGAGTTGTCCTTATCTTTCATGTGTATCAGAATTCCCACAAGTGCCCTAGCCCCACTCTTCTGGCCCTAAATCAGAATCCTAGCCCCAAGTCAGAATTGCAGGCAGTAGTTCTTTGGAATTTACATTTTAAACTAGATCTGTAGATGATTCTAATATAGTTGGGCCTTGGACCACACATGCAGAAACATCACAAACTATTCAGCTACCCAATCATGTAGTATGTGATTTGGGCAGGGGAGGGCGGGGGTTACTGGCGTTGGAACCCACTACATCCCCAGTCCTATCTTTTATTTTGAGACAGGGTCTCATTAAGTTGCCCAGGTTGATCTTGGACTTACAATTCTCCTGTCTCAACCTACTGAGTTGCTGGCATGAGCCACAGGGCCAGTCATGATTTTACTTCTTTATATTTTCCTCAATCTTAAAATATACCACCATTGTTCTCCTGACTTATTAATAATTTTGTAAAGAAAGATTCAGCTTGACTTAAGCACCCATTCTATGAAGGCTTTCTTTCACAGTCACATGTGTGCACATGCTCACACAAAAACACACACAGATGCAAACATACTCCTGTACTCTATCATGACCCTTAAATTGAAAACATCTCTATATGTACATCTCCCTCCAAAAGGTTCAGCTTTGTAAACTTTTGGAGGGCAGGAAACATCATCTTCAGACCTCTAACATATGGCATATAATAGTAGGCAGTAGAAATATTTTTTGAATACTTGTACCTTCAGTTCACATGGGGAGAGGGGACACCAATGCTTTAGGCAGATACAAAAAGGTGATTGGGAAACTCATGGGAGTCCTGATACCATATCAGAGAATTTTTAAATTTAACTTTATTTTTTTGCAGTCCAACCCTGGGAATCCAGGGTCTCATACATGCTAGACAAGTGCTCTACCACTCAGCTGCATCCCCAGCCCCATAACAGAGAAATTAACTACTTGTCCCATGGTGTTTGTGTCATAGAGTTTGTGTCATCTGCCTATACTTGTTAGGCACTTAAGGTATTCATATCCTCATGACTGCTTTGAGAGACCATTTTATTGTTAAGAAAACAAAGGAGCAGAAAGGTTTAAAAACATTTTGTTCAGAATCCAGATTCAAAGCCAGATTAATCTGATTATGTTATTCTTTTCTCATTTTTTTTTCATTAATCCATAGCTAGAGGGTCTCATGGACTGGGAAATTAGGCCCCTAGGTTTCCATCAGAGAAATCCCTGGGCTTAGACAGTGCTTAGAGCCAAAGGTGAACAGTGGAGACAGTACTGTTTGCTGCAGTTGTGCAAGTCACATTCACCAGCACCTGTCTCCTCAGTTTATTCCAAGATATCACACTGTGTGGTCCGCCTGCTGGCCCGATTCATCTGGGACTCTGGGAGATTAGGTTTGGGATAATGCTGTAATTTGGGAGTATAGAATTTGATGCAGAAGGAGTTGGTAAGTGAGGGTCTCCATTCTGCAGCCCAGATGGAGGGCTGTCATATACAGAGGCCACTGGCCAGGCGAGGGAACCAAGAGTACAGAGGGTAGCTGAAGAACCCCCAGTACAGGATGGGCCACTTAGCTGGGAGCAGGCTTCTGTGCTGCTCAGGAACAGGAGAGCAATAATCCTGGGACTCCTGAGAAGCATCTGAGAAACAAGTTCCATGGACAAGTCTTCGCCCGTGGCTGACGCCTTCACAGACTAGACTCTGACCCCAGGCTCTGTTGAATTGTGACAACCTGTACTTGTCACTTCATTTCTCCCTACTTAATTTTTCTCATCTAAAAACTGAGGGGGCTGAGCTAGAAAATCTGCAGTTCTTTATGTCTCTTGCCTCCCACCTAAAAGTCTATTTTGTACTTTAGGTCTCAGCCTGCATGAAAAATAGGTGCTCTCTAGTATTGCATATTTAGCTTTTTGGTTTCTATAAACCCAAAAATGATTTTTAAGGGTCTATTTCTCTCTCTCTCTCTCTCTCTCTCTCTCTCTCTCTCTCTCTCTCTCTCCCTCCCTCTCCATCTTCTCTCTCTCTCTTTCTCTCCCCATACTAGGTATTGAACCAAGACCTTATACATGCTAGGCAAGTACTCTATCACTGAGCTATATCCTCCAGCCCATAAATAATTTTTCAAAAGCAATATTTTAAACCTAACTTAACCTGTGTTATTAGCTCTACTTTAGGCAGATACAAGTGGCTTAACCTTATAAGTTTAAATTTCTTCATTAGTTCCAAGGTTACCCTATCAAGTGATGGAGTCAGATTAAAACCCAGGGCTGCCAATTTCCAGTGTCTCTCTACTGTACCTTTTCCCCTTACTGTGGTAAGAGAATTCGTAGAGACAACGAATGATCAAATAAGAGAGGATGTTTAAGGGAGAATCAGAAATTGGAGGTGAGAAAAAGAACATGCTTGAAACAGTCTATGACTTCACATCCTATGGACCTGAAGGAAGGGAGAGTGGGAGGCAAAGGTGGTCATGAGGTAAAGTATTCTAATGTCAGGCTAGTGTGGAACCAAAGGGAAATGTGGAAAACAGGAAGAAATACTGCTTATAATGGTTTAGGGAACAAGAAAGTGAACAAAAATAAGTGCAAAACCCACAGGACAGCACTATGCATGGATGGCCAAGGTGTTGGGCAGCTACTCGGCAGACAGGTCATCACAGGCCATCACCTGCAAGATGGCAGAGGACACAAATTGCCTCAAATTGTCATAAATTGCCTTGCAGAACCTTTCAGGGGTTTGCCTGATAACAAAAGGAGAGTTGTTAGCACAAAGTGTGCTGATCCTGATTCTCATGGGTGGAACAGAAAGGCAGCAACCATACCTATTAATTTTGTGGGAGAGCTCTAGTTTCAAAGGCTCTGTGAGATTTGGAGTTATGTGTTAAGAGCGCATGTTCAGATTTTGCTTTCAGAAAAAATCAAATCACTAAATTACATCATGTCTTCTCTTACCAAAAGGAAATATAGAATCTTAACCCATGTGTCAAAGAAGGTGAACTGCAGATTTTTCTATTCAAATAAAACTTAAAGCAACATTTTGGAAGGAAGGGTAAGAAAAGAAGTAAAGAAATATGTAAATGAAAATAGATGCAAGGCAAATGGTGTAAACTGATCTTAAATAATTTCAGAACCCCTCAAAAGTTGGATAGATGAGCCACTCTGCAAAGAGCCAAGTCTTAGTTTCTAGGGGAGATGGCCATCTCAGGACAAGGCATAGGAGTAGAAGATTCAAACATGTCTGGCAGCACAATATATGTCAACAGCAAAAAAAAGAGAAAACCTTGATAGAATACAGAGGGAAAATGCCCTGCCCAGATTAGATTTTGGAAAATATACACTCTCTAGAAAAGAATGGTGAAAGTGTATGTTAGTCCGTTTTCTGTTGCTATGACAGAACACATGAGACTGGATAATTTATAAAGAAAGAGGTTTATTAACTCCATTTCAGAAGTCCAAGAACATGGGACCAGTATCCATTTGGCTTCTAATGAGGGTCTCATGCTGCTTCAAAAGCAGGAGAAAAGCAAGTAAATGCAAAAGAAAGGAGGGAGTAAAGGAGGACCAATGCTTTATAACAATCTGTTCTCATGGGAACTACATTAATCATTCCATGAGAGCGATCCCTTGTGATCCATGCTGCATCTTACAGGCCCCATTATCTCTCAACATGGTTACACTGGGGGCCAAGCCTCAGTGTGAGTTTTGGTAGGGACAAACCACATCCAGATCACACAGTCTATGCACAATTATTACCTTTTTAAGATCTGAAACATTTCAAATTCCAGAACACATTTGACAATATGGGTATTTGAATCTATATTTCTTACTTCATAGTGTTATATAAGGATGAAATGTGCTAATTCACTGTGAGAGCAAGCTATGCCCTGCTCTGAGTTATTTTATGTTGTATGGAATAGCAGCTTTCAGGTAGTGCTCTGCGCTGAGTGACTCCATTTTATAAAGTGTCTGTTTGCCAAGAGCCACTCCAATCTGAGAACAAGTGCTATGGAAAAATGACCTGGTAACTCTACTGGGCAACTAGATAACCACCAGATGGGACATACAGAATTTATTGAAACTCCCAGTTGCTCAGCACCATCACAAGGTACAAACTGACAAATGAATCATGATAATAAAAAATGACTACAAACTTATCAAACTTATCAAATTCAATTAGCAGTCCATGGATTCATGGACATATCAAACCCGTATCAGAGGAACCAGTCCTGAGCTTGTGAGACACACCAGGCCATGGATGAGTTAACCCTCTCACCTGAAGCACATAAAAGGAGGGCCACCTAAGACCTGGCAGAGTATCACATACTGATCAGTCATCTTATCAGGCCACAAACCCTGACTCTGTCCTGGGCTTCAACTCAGCTCCTTATCCCTGCTCCTCCCAAATTCCTGTTGGCTGCATTTTTGATTTGAATAACTTCTGTGACCTGAATAGCTCTGCACCCTGAGTAAGTTCTTAGGTTGATTCATAATCTTATCAGACCACCTGCAGTGACTCTTTTGCTTTTGCATTTGCATCTTCTCTCTGCCTTTGCTCTTAATAAGGTTTCTTGAAACCCTTTATCACTGTTAACCCTTTCTTACCTTATTTAGTAAGATACATACATATATACATATACATATGTGTATATATATATATATATATATATATATATATATATATATATAAAGTATAACATGCAACTTGAGTGTTATAGATATTAAGATTGAAATGAATAAAAGAAACTGTGATTGCCCTTCCTAAGGCTACCAAGTGAACTGTAAATATTTGATGAATTAATGCTGATGAAAGTGATGTAGCATGTGGAGTTATTGTTAATAAATCCTGACCCTGTGGAAATACACAAATGTGTCTGATCTGCATTGATGGCATAACGCTCACTCATGACTTGTGAAGTGCATTTAGAAGAGAACCTGTTACATATCAGAACTTAATAAACACTGGTTATTGTTATTACTGAGTCCTTTCTGACAACCCACCTTGTAGTATGTGGTAAGTTGAGGAACTGCTGGAGTAATAACAGATGCAGTCATTTATTTAGTTGCATCAGGGCTCTGAGCCTAGGTTGTATATGTAGCAGGTTTTGGATGTGTTTTGTTTGTGTTTGGAGGACTGGTGATGGGGAGTATTTGGAAGGATTCTGAAAACTGAGCAGCCAAAGATCTTGGGGGGGGGGGGGATCCTAAAAGGAAAATGAAGGACATTGATTTAGTTTGAAGGTCATGAGAAAGGAGCAATTCAGAGCATTATAGGGTATTTCTGACTCAATACTTCCAATTCCTGCAGACTTCTGAGTCCCAACAGAAGGAGACTTCAAGGAAAGAGCAAGTCACAGCTGGTCCTGTTGACTCAGCATCCAGCTGGGAGCATCTGCAACCACAGGATGCAGCTTCCAGTGGCTTTGGCTCTGAGAGCAGAGGTTTCGAAGGGAACATGTGGGTAGGACCTTTGATAGCCTCTGGCAGCCCCATCAGCAACTCTTCAGGTAATCTTACTATTGCCACCTCCCTGGCAATCTTATTACTCTTCAAGCATCTACAGTGACAGAAGGGGCAGTAGACTACAAGGAATAGCAGTGGAGAGGAGATATATATATATATAATCGTTTTTTTTCCCAGTGCTGGAGGTTGAACTCAGGAGTGCTTTACCACTGAAATACATCCCCAGATTTTTAAATTTTTATTTATTTTTTATTTTTACTTTTTGGTACCAGGGATTGAACCCAGAGGTGCTTAACCACTGAGCAACATCTCCAGTTCTTTTTATTTTTTATATTGAGACAGGGTCTCACTAAGTTGCTTAGAGTCTCACTAGGTTACTGAGGCTGGCTTTGAACTTGTGATTCTCCTGCCTCAGTCCCCTGTGCTGCTGGGATTACAGGCATGTGTCACTATGCCTGGTGCTTTTTTTTTTTTAATTTTTGAGATAGGGTCTTGCTACATTGCCCAGGATGGCCTGCAACTGCCTCAGCCTCCCGAGTCACTAGAATTACAGGCCTGTGGCACTGCACCTGCCTGAGAAATAACGTTTAATGAGTAATGTTGTGACTCTTTTTTACTCCTGGACTATTCTGACCTAGAAAATATAGACTTCAAAAAGAAAGTAGTAGAAGTTGTTGGGCATGGCAGCATACACCCATAGCCCCACCTACCCAGGAGACTGAAATGCAAGGATGGCTTGAGCCCACAGGTTCGAGACCAGACTGAGCAATGTAGTGAGGCCCTGTCTTGGGGGGGAAAAAGGCAGGGGGCTGGGATATAGCTCAGTGTCAAAGCACCCTTGGGTTCAACTCCAATACCAAAAAGCAAAGTAAAACAACAAATGAAAGAAAGGGAAAGAAATAATTGCTAAAAAGATTATATTTGAGTTATAATTAAGTCACTCTCAAATCTCTTTTTTTCTGAACTTTGGGAGTCCAACAAATCATAGCACAGCTCTCCTATAGAATGATACATTGAGCTTCTGTATACCTGAGGCAGCTGGTGGGAGAGATGGGCCAACAAAGATTTTCAAAATTGTAGGGCCAGTGCTAGGAAAGGGAATTTTCCAGTTATGTATGGGGGCATTTATGTTTCTCCCAAGTAAATGCCACTTTCAAATGTGCTTCCCTAGGCTTAATGTTCTTTTCTTAGCATGAATAGAAAAGGTATATCAACTCAAATTGCAGCACAGACACTGAATGGTAATACAGGATTATGTTAACACTCAAAGTGCTTAATGATGAATGAGTCATATGCCAGGCTGTGACAAAAGGCCTCACTCTTTAAGCAAGAGAGGCCCTGTTCTGGCACATTATTAATTTCTGAAGCTGAAATCCAGAGTAAATGGATTTAAGAGGTTAATCTCTATTTTATTATAATTCCTTCTAATATATTTTAGCCCCTTCTTCTCCATGCCCCTACTTGGATACAATTTTTAAAAACACACAATAAAATTCTTGTTTTGATAATTGGAAGTTTATGCAAGAGGATTCTCAACTCTAAGTTTTTTGACTGTAATATAAAAAAAAAGGAAGAACTGACACCTTCTGCAAGGGGTTTTTTTTTGGGGGTGGGTGGGGGTGATTGCTTCAGGAAGTATTCTGGGAACCCAAATCCTGAGGATGTAAGATTGTAGGACTCATGGGAGGGCTGAGTGGAGCTGATAGCATGCAGGAGCTATTGAAGGGCATAGGAAAATATCCAGGTGGGTTCTTAAAATGCACAGAAGAATAGGGTTGAAAACCACATGGTTGCCATGCCAGTGAGGCTGAAATATGGATAGGCTTGAGAGCTTGGCTGGCTTTTGAAGACAAGAGAAGCTCCTGCCTGGGATTCATGGTGGGCATCAGCCTAGGTGTTCCAGAGGACATTGACTGTAGTGATGAGGGAGGCCATGAAGAGCAGGTAGAAGTAGAAGATCAGAAAAAGGTGGAAGAGCAGGGTGTCCACCAGGTGGCTGAACTTCACCCACAGTTCCACCAGGTGCTGCTTCTGGCCTTTCAGTTCCCACTGGGCTCTTGCTGATTCGGGGCTCCCATTTGGCTCTGCCCCTCTGGTATTTGATACCTTCCCCACCAAGTCTCCTGGCTCCTTCAGCCCTGTGGGGAGGACAGAAAGTCAGCCATGGAGTGCAAAGTTCACCTGGGCAGGAAGGGAGTCAGAGGAGGAAAAAGGAGTAGAGAAGTGAAGGAATGGGAAGAGAAAGTGGGCAGTGCTGGCTTCCTCACCAAGCAGGTGTGGGCCTGAAGTCCTGACCCTTCTTCCCCTTCTGGGTCCCACAGGGACAGCACCTCCTTGGGCTGATGCAGGGCCTCAGCCAGGAGTGGAGCCACCCAGGCATGGGTAGGGGCTGGTCAGGTACAGGTGATGAGGATGGGCTCCAGTAGGCTGGCCATCATCAGGGACAGACATGGTGTGAAGTAACATCTGAGGGCAATAAGTCATTCATCATGAAAAGAAATAAGCTGTAGCCCAAATCACACCCTTAGCCCCATTTTGTATTTTATTTAGAGACAGGGTCTCACTGAGTTGCTTAGTGCCTTGCTTTTGCTGAGGTTGGCTTTGAACTCGTGACCCTCCTGCCTCAGTCTCCTGAGCTGCCTGGCCAGAAAGGTCATCTTGAATGGGGCACAGTTCTGTTTTTCTGCCTTCAGGCAGAAGCTGAGGGCATCAGTAGCCACCAGAAAACCCCTGGGCATTATCACATAGAGCCTGGACTTGGCCATCTGATAGGGAGAAAAGGGAAGATCAAGTGAGGGGTGACTGGGAAGCTGCCAAGTCAGATAAGAACAACCGCTGGGATTTATCCCAGGCCCGACTATCTAGTGAGGAAACCTTACCTCATGTCTCTTTTGGTGTCCCCTCTCTCCATCCAAAGTCATCATAGGGTTTGATTTTGCCATGCTGCTTACCACCAAATGCATCTGTCTCCTTCTTGACCCAAGGTGTCAACTTTCTCCACTACCAATGTGTTCTCAGCAAGACTGTGGGAGCAGATGCTTTAGAATCACATGCATTTCGTCTTTTATTTCTGCTTGTTCCCACTGGTAGACTCTCAAGACCAGTGGGAGGAAAACTAGACAGTGGAGATACTGAGAGTTTTTCAGAATATAGAATCATAATATTCCTAAGACTGTGCTTATAACTCTTCCCACCATATTCTGTAAAACAATAAACATGAAGATTCCTGCCCTCCAAAACTGTTCTGATAGTCCTTAAGGGAAGGGAGGTTCACCCTACTTTAAATCACTGACACAGAGACTTTGTTTTTTCCTCAAGGGAAAAATTACTTAATGAATATTATCTGAAAATCAGGTATTATTCTAGCACTAGTGATATACCAGTAAAAAATGTGACAACCCCCACAGAGTTTACATTGTAATAGAGGACATAAGCTATAAATTATAGAAGACCACAACCAGGGCCCCTAAGCTCATGCAGAAAATGCATACTGGTTGGTGCCCACCGTTATCTGCATTGATCTTTGGTGGATCTCCAGAAGCATCCACTCCCCCTTATTCCAAATGAGATTCTGTGATGTGTTGGAAAGCACCCTGAACTTCTTCACCATGCCAGTTCCGTGTCCTCTATTGCAAAGGAGACCCAGACAACACAGCTCCACAAATGCTCCCAAGCTCCTTGCCTACATTGTTGGATTCCTCAACGCTCAGCTTCCAGACCCCTTTCAGAGATTCTTTCACTGTACCCTCTCCTCGCTCAAAGCCCCATTTCTGCCTCTCTACAGTCTACTTTAATGAGCCTCCCTTACTTGTGTAGATATCAGAGCCAAAGGTGAGTTGCAGTTCTGTTCATCAGAGGGGAAAGAGATGTCCAGGTGACAGATGCCAGCCTCCAGCATTGACCTTCTATATTTGATGCAATCTTCACTGTGAACATAAACCACAAGACCCGTAGATTTCTGATCCACGTCCAGGCTATATGTGAGACAGACAGGGAGGTGGATGTTGTGAAGTTCCCAGCAGACTTGACCTTTCTTTCTTAGGTCACCCCAATTCCTGGGCTCCATCCCCATTCATCTGACTTCTCCCTTCTATCACCAAAGTCTGAGGTTTATAAGCTATTTGGTTCAGATTCTGCTCTTTTCTAAGCTGAGGCTTCGAATAGCCACAACTGGTTACTGGTGCCCTTCTGTGGTTTCCTTCTTGTTTTTTTTTTTTTTTTTTTTTTTTTTCCAGATCTGACACTTACAGCTCCTCAATGAAGGTATCTGGAAGCCATGGTTTCTTAGAAGTTATGATGAGCTTCTTGATGATACCATATTCATCTGGGTTTCACCCACTGAATGGGTTGTACCAGATGAAGAGGAAACCCCAGCATGAGATAAACACGGGTACGACTGATTTTAGCCCGGCTCTTCCTCCTGCACTTACATTTCCTTTTACCATGATTTCTCACTCTCCCACTTCCTTCGCTGGTGACCACTTGCCATGATATCACTAGCAAGTCTTACTTGATTTCTTTGGCTCTGAATCCCCTGAGATGGATGCACTTAAGTATTGGCTCCCATGAGCTTGGTTTAATGTCACCTTCTTCCTGTGCTTCATCTCTTTTCTCTTAAACAAGCAAAATAATCAGCAACTTTCTGTGTTCATTATTGGTCTGTTCGAACTTATCTATGGTATTCTCAGTGCTATTGAATTAATCTGCAAAGCTGGACCTGGAATAGAAAAGGAGAGGTACCATAGTAAAATAAATAGGGAAGAAGTCCTATTTTAAAATTTAAAAATTGAAAAAACAGGGGCTGGGCCTGGGGCTCAGCATGCATGGGGCACTGGGTTCGATCCTCAGCACCACACAAATATAAAATAAAGATATTGTGTTCACTTATGACTAAAATATAAATATAAAAAAATTGAAAAAACAATTTTTATCCAGGATCATTAACTCCAAGAAGGCAGGTTTATTGCCACCATCTGCTCCTTATTCATTTTCAAGGCTGTATAATGCAGCAATTATGAGTTTTAATCAGAAACCACTGAAAACTGTACTTTAAACCAATCCAGGGTACATCCAGTGGAAAAAAAACCATTAGAAGGGTCCGTTGGGAATATGTTTCTGGTGGAATATTCCAAAAGGGAACAGACTTTGCCTGCAGTGATATTAGGGCAACATTCCCTGTCATGTCTCCTTACCCATACAATGAACCTCAAATTAAAAAAAAAACTTTTTAAAAATAATTTTCCCAAATTTGTATTGTAATAAAATACATATAACATAAAATTCACTGTTGTAACCATTTTTAAGTGCATGGTCCAGTAGCATTAAGTACATTCTTATTGTACAACCATCACCACCATCCATTGCCAAAACTCTTTCTGTCTTGCTTAACAGAAACTCTATACCCATTAAATAAGAACTCCCTATTCCTCCTCCCCCAGTCCCTGGAGACCACTATTATGCTTTCTGTCTCCATAATTTTGACAATTCTAAGTACCTCATGTGCATGGATTCATATAGTCTCTGTCTTTTTTGTAACTGTCTTATTTCACTCAGCTTAATGTCCTATTGAACATTAATATCCATGTTGCAGTGTGTCAGATTTCCTTCCTTTTTAGAGCTGAAAAATTTTCCATTGTACGTATATGCCACCTGTACATATATGTCTATCCACTTATCTGTCAATGGACACTTGGGTTGCTTCCATGTTTTAACTCTTGTAAATAATTCTGCTTTGAACACAAGTATATAAATATCTGTTTGAAACCCTGTGTTCATTTCTTTTGACTATATACCCAGAAGTGGGATTATTGAGTTATATGGTAATTTTATTTTCAACTTTTTGAAGAACCACCAAGTTTTTTCCTACAGCAGCTGCATCATTTTACAAACTTACCAACAGTGCACAAGGGTTCCAATCCTCCACATCCCCATCAACATTTATTTTCAGTGTTTCTTTTCCTTTAAATAGTAGCCATCTCATCTTAATGGGTATGAGGTTCTATCTCATTGTAGTTTTGATCTGTATTTCTGTAATGATTAGTGAAACCCAGAATCTTTACATATGCTTATTGGCTATTCATATACATTTGGTGAAATGTCTGTTCAAATCCTTTGCCCATTTTTGATTTTTTTTTTTTTTTGTGAGTCTCTAATTTTACAAAATCCAGAGTACCCACTGCTCACTACTAGACCACTGCAATGTCGGATCAGGACTTATCTCTTCTAGTATGACATCCCTATCATGTGGATGCCAAATGAAAAGCCTTTTGGTCAAACAAACACTTCTTGGAAGCCAGAAGGGCCCACCCCATGCTAGCCAAAGCCTGAGAAATTGTTGGTAAAAGTTTCACCTCTCCCTCTACAGAGCAGAGACCCTGGGAGAGGAATGCCAAGCCTGGGACCTGAGGAGTGTTACTGCAGAGAGAAAACAAGGGACACTGGGAGAAGTGTGAGCTCCACGTTCCTGGGCCAGGGAGAGTGAAAGGTGGTGAAAGTTGACAATGTGAGCTGAATCAGGGATTTGTCCCCAATTTTAATTTCTGTGTTCATGCAAAACTTGCTTAAATGTGTATGCAAAGTCAGCCCTGTCCACAACTTTACAGTGTCTGCTATGTCCTTAATTTCACAACAGTTTTTTTCCACCTTCACGGAATGTCCTTCTATTGCTTACCTCTGTCCTTGAGACATTTGGGTGATGTCCGTAACAAATTTTGCAATCACAGTTCTCCTCATTGAATTAATAAGGCATAGATGGTCATAAATTAATGATAAGGAAAGTAACCAGGTAGGTAGGTAGTAGGTATCTATAGGATCTTAAGGAACTCATGTTTTTAAAAAATTTAGTGAGTATATACTGTATCTCCATTATGTGCTGTGATTGTTTTCTTCTGAAACTCAGTAGTCTCCATCACTGAGATGATCATAAAGAGAGTTCATTGATATTCAATCTCATATCCCTTTTCTGTTAGAGTCTGTAAATAAGTCAGGATGGCACCTGGAAAATGTTAGAGTCTGTAAACAAGTCTGGATGGCGCCTGGCAAAATGCCAGAGGGAGTGGTTTGTGAGGTGGAGCCAGCGAGCCATTAAGTGTGGAGATTCCTTATTGGTTGACTGATGTATCTAGTTTATGCTAATTAGATAAGCTGTGTGGAATGTATAAATACTGCTCCTGTCCTGCAATAAACGGCTCCTACTCCTGCTGTATCAATCTACACAAGTTGTTCGTCACCGCCTCCCCCCCCCCCCCCCCCCCCCCCCCCCCCGTTATTTTGCTGCAGCCGGACTGCGGCACTTTTCTAGTACTTTTATGGTACATTATGTGCTAACATTTCAAGTCGAGTCCATTTTTATCTATCTCTGATGTTGTATTATTCCTCATTGCTCATTTTTTATAATATAAAAGAAAAATACCCAAGACTGGGAAAATTATACTGGAAAAAGTTTTTATTTTTCATGAAAGATTGTCTCATCCACCTCCATCTCCTTAGCATTTCCGCTGGCCCATTTCATTTGGCCTCAAGAGTGCTAAGAAAGATGATTTTTTCCCCTTAACATCAATTGATACTCAGAAACCATGAGGACAGATTATATGCCTGGAAGAGGAAAGACATGCGGAGGGGAGAAGAGCCACAGAAGCAAGTGGAGTGAAGCAACCACAGAAGTGCCAACTCTTAGGATCCTAGGAATGTACAAAGCTGTTAGCATCATGGTTTCCCATGTTTATCAAAATGAACATCCAGTTATTGAGTAGGAATAACAAAAAGTAGCCTAGCTATGTACTCTTTCCCAGTAGTTCTGTGTTTGCTTGGCTCTTGCTCTTATCCTATCTTATCTTGCAGTAGCAGCTGAAGGATGAGGCAGAAGAGGAATTCTTCTCCCTGGATGGAGCCAGCCTCTTTCCCTCTCCCTCCCTTTGGCTCTTCACTGTGATCTTGGTGATGATGCTAACCTTATGGTCATAAGCCACACCTTCAACTCTAGTTTTTAATAATACACACATCAGGGGGCATTAGTTGCTTTCTTTAACAAGCATACCTGGTGACAAGAGAATGTCTTGTAGGATAACCCACCCTTTACTCAAACTAGGTTTAAATAGAGTCTCCAAAAGTCACTGGAAGACAAATTTGGAGAGAAGGAAACAAAAATATGAGGTCACTGGAGCATTGCAAACCACCTCCCCATACTTTAAAATCACTCTGGCATATAATGCATCACCGAAAAGGCATGTACCATCTGCCACTGCTTTCAGGTGGCACAGGCAACTTTTTGACCCTGCTGCCATCTTTAAAAAAAAAAAGAGGCTACCCTTTTTTATAATCAACTTCAGTCTCTGAGGTTTTACATATGGCTTCAGTAGTATCAAATCCTAACACTTTTTAATGGGTCAGAAGCAATTTGGACCTAGGTTTACTGAATGAAGGGAATGATTAGGGGTGTGGGGGAGATGCAGAGGTACGCCACTGCTACAAGAAATTAAATGCTGTTTCCAAAAAATTATTTTTATTTCATGTTCAAATAAGGCTGAGAAATGCTGAATAATATAAACTAAATAGGATTTTAGAAATTCTGTTTTCTCAGAACATCAGGGATAGTATTCCATAGCTTGTTTTGAAGTAAACACTGTTTTAGGTAAACAATAAATTTAGAAGAAAAAAAAACTTGACAAAATCATTTCAGGTAGAATAGAGAATATAGAATGCAAGTAGTATGGTGTGAATAAATCAAGAAATTAAAAACATAAACTAGATAAGTTCTTTAAACTTGAAGTTTGATTAGAACTTTAAGAAGCTACAAGCAAGTAGAACATAAAATAGATATACAATTCAAACTGTCTCTAAATCTCCAAACAATATAATCTCAGACTGTCTCAAGAAGGAATTTTTTAAAGTTTTTTTCTTTTCTTTTCCTTTATATTAACGACTTTCCAACTGCAGGCTACATGTATCCACCTAGTTCTAATTTGGGGGATGAGGGTCTAAAAGAATGCTTTGGTATTGGTATTTTTCAAATATGCCCACAGAGTAACATTAGTAGCTGAAAGGTAATGCTGATTTTCTCTATTGGTGGTCTCTTCTAATCAATAAAGCATATAATTTATGATTTACACACATACACTTATCTTAAAACTATTTCAATCAAAAAAGTTCAATTATTGACACACATTTATCCTAATGGGTGTCAAAAATTAAACTATTTTGGTTGAAAAGTAAATGCAGCCTTTAAATTTTCTCAAGCTGATATTCAGGGTAAACAATGGTTATTATTACTAATGTAGACCACAGTTGTTTATCTCTTCTGATCAAAAGCCCCTTTTTATAGAAAAACACTTAAGAAGTTTTGAGGGGCTGGGGATGTGGCTCAAGCGGTAGTGCGCTCACCTGGCATGCGTGCTGCCCGGGTTCGATCCTCAGCACCACATACAAACAAAGATGTTGTGTCCACCGAGAACTAAAAAATAAATATTAAAAAATTCTCTCTCTCTCTCTCTCTCTCTCTCTCTCTCTCCCACTCTCTCTTAAAAAAAAAAAAAAAAGTTTTGAGGAATGACTGGGAAGTTTGCTCTATACTAAGTCTGCCTAAGAAGGCTTCTGGCCTAAGAAGGCTCTATCTAGGCTAGACTATTTGATTTGGCTGTGGTGTTTTGTGGGACCAGATCACAGAAGGACTTGTACCAAGCTAAAGTTTGGTTTGATCTATTGTCCGGTGTTTCCCCAAACTAGACTAAGGCTCAGACCTCTTTTAAGAGAAACAATTCTCTTAAATACCTGAGGCTGACTTAAGTCACTTTCATTACAATATTACTTAAATATGTACATTCATAAAACCGTGTACAAAGTGCTTATGCTTATACTCATATATCACTATAAAATTAAATTTGCAAATTGTATATCAAGACTACAAATAACATTAGTTTATTATAGTGGATAATGTTTTTTTTTTGCTAAAACAAGATCATTGCTGCCATCCCCTCCCCCCTTTTTTAGCAAGCAACTAGTGTTTGAACACCAGTCATTTTTTTTTTTTTTGAACACCAGTTATTTTGTGAGGGGGCAGTTTCCTCTTTTCTTGAAGTTTAGGGAATATTACCCCCCAAAATATGTCACAACCCAGACACATTTCAAGAAGGGTATATATTATTGTCAATATCATGTAAAGAAGTATAGTTTCTTAGACAGACCAAGACAGGGCTACAGTTTTTTGAAGCCAGGCACCAATGCTATATAGTACATATCCATTGTTTTTCAAAGAAACTATAATAAGTATATTTGAAGCATTTCAGGGACATCTTAGTAGTTTTAAAAAATTTTATACAAAGGTATCAGATTTGCAGCTGTTGGGTTCTACAGTATTTGAGGCATGGCTGGATTCTTTAGGAGGTGGGATCTCATTGCTACCTTAATTTTCATTTTCCTGATGATTAGTGATATTGGGTGTCTTCATATTTGAGAAGTTGCTCAGGTTTCTTTTTCTGTGAGCTGTTTTTCATAGCACTTTCCTTTTCTTATTGAGTTGTAGAAATTACTTGAATATTTTGTATTTTAAGTATCAGTTTTAATTTTGTGGTTTATCTTTCATTTTATGGCATCTTATACATGTTTTAATTTTAATATAGTAAGAAATTATCAACCTTCCCTTTATTTTTTAATCTCAAGTTTTCCCTTACTCCTAAGTTCATAAAGATGTTTCCTACTTTTTTCTAAAAGTTTTTAAGTTTTCTCACACCTGAGTCTTTGATCTACCCCAGATTTCTCTGTGCAGTATGAAGTAGTAAATTTTTCTTTTATATGGACAATTAACTCTTCCAGTGTTATTTGTTTAATGTCTTTATTTCCCCACAGATGTTGAAGGTTGTCTCTGTCACTGATCAAATTTACACATACGTGTCTGTTTCTAGGTTCTCTATTCTACTGCATTGGTCTATTAATTTATCTGTGTTCAAGAATACACTGTAATCCCAGCAGCTGGAGAGGCTGAGGCAGGAGGATTGTGAGTTGAAAGCCAGTCTCAGCAATGGCAAGGTGCTAAGCAACATAGTGAGACCCTGTCTCTAAATAGAATACAAAATAGATCTGGGGATGTGACTCAGTGATTGAGTGCCCCTGAGTTCAATCCCGGGTATCCATCCCCATCAAAACCAAACCAAACCAAAACAAACAATAAACCTACACTGGTGTCAGTAACTTCAGCTTTATGTTAGTGTCTTCACACTAGCTAATTAGTTGTTTGAAAAGGGACAAGTCACTTTATCTACTTTTAAAATCTCTTAAGTGGAAAATCATAATACCTACAAATAGGTTTAAGGAAAGTAAAAGCAAGAAAGTTGTTATGTGAAGCCCCAGAAAGAGTAAGGAGACACTTGGGGCTGGGGATGTGGCTCAAGCGGTGGCGCGCTCGCCTGGCATGCGTGCGACCCGGGTTCGATCCTCAGCACCACATACAAACAAAGATGTTGTGCCCGCCAATAACTAAAAAAAAAAAAAAAGAAATAAATATTAAAAAAAAAGAGTAAGGAGACACTCAATAGAGCAGTCTTTATATTATGATGATGCAGAAGGAACAGATAAAATAAAAAGGAAATGATCGGTCCCCCTGAGAGTCCCATTTCTATTTATTTATTTTTAAAAGGTGAGTTTGCATACCACTTCTAAGGCTCTTGCCACTTTTAAAGCTGTGATCTAGGCAGCACGTTATGTGATGGACAGTTGGGACAAAAGTGAGAAAGGTGGACTATGCAGAATGTAATAGGGTCGAATCAGGAGCCAGCAAATGTAAACTGGTAAGTGCCACAAGAGATAATAAGGTCTGTGGCTGGGGGATCCGGGAAGGCTCTTCTTCAAGCAGAAGCAAGCTACGATGACCTTCACAGTATTTTCTGGCACATGAAGGGCCAAGCATGGTTTGACAGCTCTGCCTATGAACATCAGGCTGCCTGCGAATGAAGCGCCACCGGCTACCCTACAGGATACCCATGGGGACACACGACCTCAAAGAAGATTCCAGGCAGGCTCCCAAAGATAAGGGAAGGATGGGGCAGTACCGGGAGCGCGGTGGAAAGAGGAGTAGCTCCCACCCCATCCCCGGTGTGTGCGGGGCTTCTGGGAAATGCAGTCCTTTGCTGCATGAGGAGCCAGGGGCTCCTGGAAGGGGGACTACAATTCCCTTCAGTCTTCCGAACGGCTTGTGCAGCGCGCTTGCGCGATGTGGCAGCCGATGCCGCTATAAAGGCTTGTTTTGCTCTGGTGCAGATGCTCCGGAGCGTGGTTGAGTGGCCAGCGCTCCTGTCTGGGAGCTGGGGTGCAGGTAGGTGACGGCTTCAGCCTTACCCCTACCGTGTCCTTTGATTGTCAGGAGGATCACCCTCTTGCCTTTCCTTGTGGTGCTGTGGGCTGTGATCGGGGTTCCAGCAGTTCGCGGGAAGCTGGAGACTTGAGATGCGGGGCCTGGCCTCCTTCTGTTCTCCCGCTGTCCTCTTCTTGTGTTGCGCCCTCAGGGGGCTTTCGATGGGGTCTTTGCGTCTGAAAGCAGGCAGGTAGGGTTGGAGTGAGTGGTCGGGTGCCGGCTCCATCCCCGGATGCGGCCACCAGGGGGTGCTGCGTTCCCGGGCGGTGGGTGTGGGTAGCAATCGCATTGCCTCGCCTAGCCTCGCCAGGCCCTTGCTGGCGGTGGGAACGCCCTAAGGCAGGGGCTCCTCCAGCGAAGCTGGCCTGAGAAAAGACTCTACCTCAAAGGTTGTGGGCGGGAGGCCTGGGCACCGGTCTCAAGCTGCTGACTGGAGATAGCGCTATCAGCCACCTCCGAAGTCGGTGATTCCCTTCGTTTTTGCAAACCGGTAAATGGAGGTACGTGACATAAGCACTAACAGCAAGCCCGTGGCAGAGCCGGGAATGGAGCCCATATCTCTTGACTGTCATCGGGTGCCCTTTTCACCTCTACCACACCGAGCTGTGCGTTGCTTTGTATTTACCACACAGGGTCATTTGGTTCGGCACAAACGTGGGAAGCTGGAGACAGGTAGGCGCAGGAACGATTGGGAAAGTTTCTGAAGGTTTTGAAGGAGGAGATGGATAGCTTATACAGTGGTCTTTAGCGTAAATGAAAGGCTGGAAGCTTGGAGGCACAAGTGGATTGCAGGGGGCGTGGTAAATATGTATCCTTTTAGCTTCAGGGTTTCCTTGTGCCAGCTTCAGGGCCTGGCGCACGGTCTCTGTGGTACTGGAAACTACTCAGGAATGTTGTGATAAGGCACTTGGAAACACCAGTCTGCCTGGTTACTGTTCTTGTAAACCTGCGCAGCTCCCCTCCCTCGTGCAGTTGTGTCTGTGTCGCTGTGCAGGGAGAGTGTCTACCCTTTTATCACTGGCGGGGAGACTTCTTGATATAAAAGGCAGCTAGCTGACCAACTGGCCACAACCCAGTTGGTCTAAGCACTTCGTTGAGTCTAAGCACTTCATTGGGGTTCCCCCACATTCATTATTATTGTTCTGCCCCTACCCAGCTCTGCCGCTACCTTAAAAATCCCCTTCTTTTCTTCTACCCTTTATAGCTGACAAGTTAGCTTTTGAAAGACTTTCCAACAACTTCAAGGGGGAACAGGAGGAAAAAAATATGTAAATAGTATATATTAAAAAAAAGTCTGATCTATCCTTAGCTGCTTCAGAGTAGGGTCTTGTTTCCCTCCTAAATCTATTTGGCTTCCTTTTGCTTAGCTGGCCTCCACGTGGAGTGCCCTGTCATATCCCCGAAATACAGAAGATGGTGTCCTCCCTATATTCAAGGCCAAGAGGCAGTAACTTTGTGCCTACTCAGAGCCTATCTACTGTCATGACTAGCCCTTTTTCCAGGAAATTTGAGAGATGGAGGTGTTAACGATAATGGAAACAGTTCCTCATACCTTTCATATTTAGAATAACTTGGTTCCTTAGAACAGGATAGGATAGGTCCCTCAGGGTAGTTCACTAAGGTCCTTATCTTACACCAGTCACAATAGATACAACAAAACAATAATTATTTCTATCATAACAGAAATCATTTCATCCCTGCCACTATCTACTCAAGAGTTCTGCTGATTCTGCTCTTCCTTTGAAATAAAGTAGTTGAAAGCATTTAGCTATCCTGGATTCTTAGGTTATTGAGCTGCTCTTAATATGGGATTTGGTATTGTGAATGAGTTGGTTATCTTGGCCAGCCCTTTTCAAGCTCCCTACCCTATCTCCCTTTCTGACTATTTAAAAAGTAGCACTAATCCTCTTCAGATAATCTGCTAGGGTAGGGAACCTTTGGAGGGGAAGGTTGGACTTCTGTGATCACGGTAACAAGAAGGGTTCCTCTGATCTGCAGCTACAGCTGGAGAGTGGGGACACTGGCAGATGCCAGGTCTGTTTATAGTTTAGCCTTAATGAGGTCTCAATGACGTGATTGCTGTGCTCTTGCTTAGTAAGCTGGTGTTCTTTATGGTGCACTTTGTCATTGGACAAGGTGATTTTTTTTTTAAGATAAATAACTTAGCAATATCAATTTAAGGTACTTGAATCCAGATTTTGAAAAGCAAGAAATCAAGTTTTCTTTGTGCTGGTAACCTGTCTCTGCTGAGTAGATTTAGTCCTCTTTAGGTAGAGGATTAGTAAGTGTTTTTCTCTTTTTTTCTGATACACTTAAAATGAGTTATAATTGTCAGAATTTTGTGCTGCTTGGAGGAGTTGTACTTCTAAGTCACAGGGAGAGCCCTGGATTTGTGCTACATTGTAATTTCTAGTGAGACTGCTGTGCAAGGTGTTTTCTCAGCTTCTATCTGGGAAGTTGCAAACCTTCAGAGTTGGGAGAATGTTTTAGAGAGGCTCTTTTGTGTTTATTTTTTAAAAAGTGACCAGAGTTGATAGAGGAGTATTGATTAGAGTTAACCAAGCAAGCAGTGGTTTAGAACGGAGATTCAGGTGGAAATTAGGTAAGAATGGGGAATTTATTGTTTTTAAATAACAACTTTACTGAGATTTAACTTATTATAAAATTCATCCTTTTAACGTATACAATTTAATGTTGTTGGAGATATATATGACATTTTTAGTACCCCAAGGGGAAATTTTATGTTTAAAATTTTATCCTATTATTTTGTATTTTAGCTGTGTAATTGCATGGAGCTTAAAAACAATATGAGCTAATCTATTAGCTAATTATAAAACTAAGGAGATAGGATTTATCATTGTAGGATAAGTGTTTATAAGTTTTTATTTAATAAAGTTTGGTAGAAGAAATTATATCTTTTAAAATTGTTGAGTTTATAATGTTTAGAACAAATAGATTTTTCCTAGAAAGTCTGAAAAAGAAAAAAAATTATCTAAATGTTCCATCTATTGCATTTGAATATAGTTGAAATGGGTGGATATTTCTTTAGTAGTGTGTTTATTATGTTTTTAAAAATTTTTCCCTTGGGGGTGGGAGAAGTTAATTTTCCTTGATTCTGTTATGCTGATTTTTTTTTGTTTAAAAAAATGAAATGATAGTTCTGAAATTTTGAAAAATCACTTTTATAGCTTAATACTTTTTATGGCTTTTTTTTTTTTTTTTTTTTTTTTGGTACTGGGGATTGAACTCAGGGGCACTCTCCCACTGAGCCACATCCCCAGCCCTATTTTTGTATTTTATTTAGAGACAGGGTCTCACTGAGTTGCAATCCTCTTGCCTCAGCCTCCGAGCAGTTGGGATTACAGGTGTGTGCCACCGTGCCCGGCTTTTTATAGGTTTAATACTTTTGCCCTTTTTTCCAAAGGTATTTTAAAACATGTTTAAACACAATGTAGGAAATATCTGTTCTTGTTGAATTTTTAATTTCAGAAATTCTGAGTGAAACCAAGAGTCTGTGAACCCTGGCACCTCCACTCAGCAAAGATGAAGGATATTGACATAGGAAAAGAGTACATCATCCCCAGTCCCGGCTATAGAAATGTCAGGGAGAGAAGCAGCACTTCTGGGCCGCACAGAGACCGTGAGGACTCCAAGTTCAAGAGAACTCGACCGGTCAGTGTTTCTTTTCCTAGGTGTCCCTTTTCCTTCTGCTTGTTGTATAATATTAGACCACACCTAATTTTTCTTTTTTTTTGTATGGTGCATAATTTAAACATCTATTTTTCTTTATTGGCTTTAGGTCATTGTTAAGAATTTATGTTTATGGTTACTTGGGGCAGGGAGTGTAGCTTGGTGTAGAGCAAGTACTTAGCCTGTAGGATGTCCTGGGCTCAATCTCTAAACTAACAACAAAAACAACACCCAAAAGCAAAAGCCAAAAAAACAAGAACTTATAATTACTTGTGAAGGAGTCGCTGGTTCGTAGTAAACACTTAATAAGTGGAAGGAGAGTGTCCTGCACGCTCTTATCTATTTCTTCCTTAGTGTTCTCTTTCATTTATTCCATTTTTGATGTCTTCTGAAGAACTTTAGCTTAAGAGAAGCTAACTTATAAGGGGGCAGGGGACAGAATGAATTTGAACCATTAATCTTTATTCATTGTAATTTGGGGATTTTTTTCTTTTACCTGTGTTTTGTGTTTAAAATATGGATCATTTGGAGAGATTTGCTGAGGGTGATTGGAATAATTCTAGATATTTGAAGGATAATCTGTAAGTCTTTCAGGTGAATTCATGAATGTAAAGAAGTCTTTAATAATTATCTCTTTCCTCCAATAGAAATAATGAAAATATATTTTAAACTGGAGGATATATGTATGTGTGTGTTTGTGTGTGTATATATATATATATATATATATATATATATATATATAGTCTGAGAAAAAGCATTATACCTTTTCTTGAATTGCTAAAGAAACTAATAGGTCAGAGTAGGGGTGACTAGGTTTAGGCAGTTGATGTTTATGTTCATGTATTTGTTATGTGAAAACCTAAGAAAGATTTGGACTTTGCAGTTGATGGTGGGTGTTGCATTAGCCTGACATTACTGTTCCTCTTTGGTGCATGAAAGCCTTTGCTTTCTTAATCAACATTGTCTCACTCATAGGTCTCTATCTCAGATACTTAATTATTATAGAATATGTTCCCATTAGGCTTATCTTTGGAAAAACAATTGCAATGTAATCAGTGTCAAATACTTCTTTGGTGCCTATTTTGTAACTTCTCTGGGTCCTTTGTCTAGACCTTATGTTAATTAAACATTTATTGAATATATTCTGACAACATCAGTGTGGCACATGAAATCACAAAGAAAACCTTGGAGTAGGGCTTTGGAGGGTGATTAGGTGGGAAGGCTTTTTAGGTAATAGAGTAAAGACCCAGAGGCACAGAAAAAGTACATGGCATGTTGAAACCTTGGATAAACTGCATCATTGTGCCTTAGTCGTTTATATATAAACTGGTGTCAACAGTGATATTTAGGGCAGGGGTTGTGGCTCAGTGAAGGAGCACTTGCCTAGCACATGTGAGGCACTGGGTTTGATCCTCAGCACCACATATAAATAAAATAAAGGTATTGTGTTCACCTAAAACTAAAAAAAAAAAAGTAAAAGAAAACAGTAATATTTAACTAATGGGATCATTGAGAATTAAGTGAAATAATATACACAAAATACTTAGGATTATGCCTGCCATGTCCAGTGATCAATAAATGTGAGCTCTTAGATCTAGTTGTCTAGAATGGAGGATGTGTAAAGGGGGTATAGGTCAAGAAAAACTGAGCATGCTGTGCTAAGGAATCTTTTACTGTGGACATTGCAGAACTATTGGAAATTAATGAGTTTTTTTTTAACTCTTATTTTGAGATAAGTGTAAATTCACATGCAGTTATAAAAAAAAATACAGAGTGATCTTTTATATTCTTTATCCTGTTTCCCCCCACCAAAGTAACATCTTGCATAATTTTAATATAGTATCTCAACAGGATAGTGATTGGCCTTGATCCAATCATTTGACTCCATTAAGTATAGTTTTACATGTAGTAGTTGGTTATGTATGCACATGCATTCTATGCAGTTTTTACCACAGTCAAAATACCAAAGTTCCATCACAAGCATCTCTCATGCTGCCTTTTATAACTACCTCACCCTACCCACTGGAAACCACTACTCTTTTTTTTTTTTTTTTTTTCTAAAAGCTTTAAAAAGTTAGTTTTAACCAACTATTTAATGTTTGAGAGAATTTCTAAAGATGCAAATAAAATTGTAATACAGTAAAAACTAACACTTATAGATCAGTAAGCTAAAAATATTCTCTGGCTCTAAAAAGTCTCCTAAAGTAGTTTAAAGATTTTTTTTCTCATTGAAATGGACATGATCAAATATTTATTTGAAATAACTATAAATTGTTTTAAATAAAATATAGAAACATAATAAAAGTTATTTCACTGAAAGAGGGTTTAGTGCCACTTGAACCCTTGTAAATATGCATCACTAACTAACAGTAGGATCAACCAGACTGAAATTAGAATTTAGCAATACTCTCACATTTTATCCAATTAGAATTTAGCAATACTCTCACATTTCCCTAATAACACAAACCCCAATATTTTAAAAACCCTATTAATATTAGTAGTATGAATGCTAGTAAAATGATCACCAACTTACAATGGTTTGACTTAATAATTTTCAGCTTACAACAGTATGAAAGCAGTACACATTCAGTAGAAACTGTACTGCAGATTTTGAATTTTGGTCTTTCTCAGACTAACAGTATATGGTCTGATAATCTCTTATGCTGGGCAGTGGCAGCAAGGTATAGTTTACTACCAGTCTCATAGTAACAAGGGAAAAACTAAGACTATAAATACTGTGTTGCTAAGCTAGGATGTACATGCAGTAGGTTAGGTGTATTCAATGCATTTCTTATTTAAAATATTTTCAACTCACAATGTGTTTATCAGGATATTTATCAGCAAGTCAAAGAGCATCTATTCAGGAAGTATTAGTTTTAATAGGTGTTTCACAGTGTGATTTAGATTAATTAAAAAAGGGAATTATAAATTATTATAGACTTCATTTTAAAATAATGTTATAATTATTGCAATATTGTCTATGCACACAATAAATATGATCAGGAGAATACAAAAAGCATAGGGGCTGGGCCCTTATTAAAGTCATACTCCTCTCTGGACCCTGGCAAATATCATGTGGGAAACCATGATATTTGTTGAGCAACAGCCAGGCTAGTGCATCTCTAAGGTTTCAGGAGTCCATATGAATTTTATTTTCATTACTCTTGCCCATTTTCTAAACTTTGAAATTTGAGTACTGTTTTCTTGAAATCACTACTTTTTTCTTTGGGAAACCACTACTCTTTTCTTCATTTCCATGATTTTGTCATTTTAAGAATGCTATATATTGGGGCTGGGATTGTGGCTCAGTGGTAGAGCGCTTGTCTAGCATGTGCAAGGTCCTGGGTTTGATCCTCAGCACCACATTAAAAAAATAAATAAATAAAATAAAGGTATTATTATGTCCAACTACTTCTAAAAAATAAATGTTTTTAAAAAAAGAATGCTATATAAATGGAATCATATAGTGTAACTTTTGTTTTGATGGGTACTGAGGATTGAACTCAGGTGCACTCAACCACTGAGCCACATCACATCCCCAGCCCTTTTTTGTATTCTATTTAGAGACAGGGTCTCACTGAGTTGCTTGGTGCCTCGCTTGGAACTCTAGATCCTCCTGCCTCAGCCTCCTGAGCCACTGGGGTCACAGGCAAGCACCACTGCGGCCGGCTTAGTGTAACCTTTTGAGATTGCTTTTTTCACTCAGCCTAATTCCGGTGATGACTATCTCTTGTAGTGGGCCTTAGTAGTTCTTTTGTTTTTAATGCTGGATAGTATTCTGTGTTATAGAAAAACCAATTTGTACACAATGGAGTATTACTCTGCATTAAAAAATGACAAAATCATAGAATTTACAGGGAAATGGATGGCATTAGAGCAGATTATGCTAAGTGAAGCTAGCCAATCCCTAAAAAACAAATGCCAAATGTCTTCTTTGATATAAGGAGAGTAACTAAGAACAGAGTAGGGTCGAAGAGCATGAGAAGAAGATTAACATTAAACAGGGATGAGAGGTGGGAGGGAAAGGGAGAGAGAAGGGAAAATGCATGGAAATGGAAGGAGACCCTCAGAGTTATACAAAAGTACATACAAGAGGAAGTGAGGGGAAGGGGAAAAATAATACAAGGGGGACAAACGAATGTCAGTAGAGGGGGCAGAGAGAGAAGAGGGGAGGGGAGGGGAGGGGAGGGGGGATAGTAGAGGATAGGAAAGACAGCAGAATACAACAGACACTAGTATGGCAATATGTAAATCAATGGATGTGTAACTGATGTGATTCTGCAATCTGTATATGGGGTAAAAATGGGAGCTCATAACCCACTTGAATCAAATTGTGAAATATGATATATCAAGAACTATGTAATGTTTTGAACAGCCAACAATAAAAAATTAAAAAAAAAGAAAAACCAATTTGTTTAACCAATTATCACTGAAGGACATTTGAGTTATTTCTGGTTTGTAACAATTATAAATAAAGGTACTTTAAACATTTGTGAGCTAGATTTTGTGTGAACATAAGCTTACATTTCTTAGATGACTGTCTAGGACTCTAAATTACTGGGTCATACGGGTAAGTGCATATTTATTTTTATAACAAACTGCAATATTCTTTCCCAGAGTAGCTGTATCATTTCACATTCACACCAGCAGTGATCCAGTTTTTCCGTATTCTTGCCAGTATTTGGAGTTATCATTATTTTGTTGTAGACATTCTGATTGGTATTTCTGATATCTCATTGTGGTTTTAATTTGCATTTCTCTAATGACTTCAGATTCTGAAATGAGAACAGATTTTTAAGACTAGATTTTATCTTACATTAGTCTTGAAACAGTGCAGAAAAACCTTATATTGGAGAGAGAGAGACAAAATACAGGAGCCATCAGGAGGCTGCTGTGTCAGTTCCTGTGAGAACGTCCAGGGATCTGTTTCAAAGTGTAAAAGTGAGGCTGGAGGAGGTGGAAGAGGTGAGGGGTATTTCTGGAAGGGGAAGGAGGCTTGGAGTGTCTGGGATTGGTGGTAAGGATTTAAAACTGTTAGTAAACATAGGGCAAGAGAAGGAGAAGATTTGGTAGAAAAGAATGAGTGGTTTTGTTTGCTTCTTGGTCTAAGATCCAAGTGAGTAATTTTGAACATGTGGAATTTGAAGTGCATCCTGGTAAAATTATCAGTAGGTAGAGCATGGACCAGAAGTAAAGTAAAGAAGAATTTTGGACTCATTAGTGTGCCCATGTGGATGAAGCCATGGATGTGGGCAAGCTTGCCCAGGGTGGCTTGTAGAGCAAGGAAAGGTGGAACACTGTGTAGCTAGGGTGTGGACCTGTGAAATTCCTGGGGACAGGAGCCTGTCCAGTTTGTTGAGGTTGAATTAACATTAGGATATGCAAGGGCAGCAGCAGATTCCCTCCACAGGTGGAAGAAGTGCAAATAGAGTCAACCATTGTGATAGCTGGCTTCCCCCTGTGACGAAACCTGATGTTGAGCAATAGCAAGGCTTGTGCATCTATAAGGTTTCAGGAGTCCATATGAATTTTATTTTCATTACTCTTGCCTATTTTCTAAACTTTTAAATTTTCTTGATTTTTATCATATCATTTACCCTCTGAACAGTTTTTACTTAAAATATTTCTTTTAGTCTACTTTCTCTTTTTTTCTTAGCCTTGACCTAAGCAATAAAATCAAACAAAAAAATAGGTTTATTCATCCTATTTTTGTATATACATTAAATGAGCTACTAAGTGTTTTTAGAAGTTCACATATCATCTAGAATCCTCTCAAATACCACCATCAAAAAACACAATTTCTCAGATACATTTATCTTGAGCTTGGCTCATATGTTAATAAATTTACTCACAGAAGGAACCAGCAAGATGATAAAAACTTTCTAGCTTGAAATTGTATAAAAGTGGATCATTCAAGTTGTTAGGAAGCAGGACACCTGCATAAGAATGTTGAGTTTTTTAAAAAAGTAAACAGCTAATTGGGCAGAGGTTGCAATTTCATGTCACATCATCATAACAATCATTTCTATAATAGTTGTTAGAGAGGTGATCTGGGACACGACCTCCCAGATGCTAGGTATGCCTGCTGTCAATCAGAAATTAAAAAACAAACAAACAAACAAAAAAACAGTACCTTTCAATAACAAAAGATAAGGACACATCTCATTTTCTGAATTGGAAAACAAGGTTTCTTTCACCATTTCGCCTTTGATAGGTCCAGTTAATTGGAAGCACGAAACTGTATCAAACAGATGTCAGAAGCAAAGGACCAAAGAAAAAGTTCTGATTTTAAATAGGTCAGTGCTGTAAACAAATATTCTGTGTACATAGTATGGTCATTTCTTAAGTATTGTGACCAAATCTTTCTTTTGGAATATTCTAGGAAAATTTTCTGATCAGTCATGTCTTTAAATATTTGTAGTTTCCTACATCTGCTTAGAGATAATTAGGACAAATTTGGATGCATTTGAACACCTACCCTTTCTTTAGGACTATAAAGTTAATTCTGTGGCACAACCAATCTTTTGCTTGGCTGATACCGTTTAACCCTGATTGTTAATAGTGGGGCCTTCTGTTGTTGTTAGTTCTTTGAACTAAGAACTAGCTTTGACCAGTATTCTTTCAACTTACTTAAAGATTTATATCTAGACCACTACTGAACACTGTTATGGTACCTGAGGTCTCATTTTTCAGGTATTAGCTCCCTTCCTTATAATTACATTCATATCTGCACATGTAGATCATATGACTCCATAAACCTATATACATATATAATTTTTTTTTGCGGGGGCGGGGGGCTCTTCCTAGTGGTACCAGGGATTGGACTCGGGGCCTTGCACATGCTAGGCAAATTTTGTACCCACTGACCTACATCTCCAGCCCTTTAAAAAAAATATTATTTTTCTTTGAGACAGGGTCTTGCTAAGTTGTCCAGGCTGTCCTGGAACTTGTGATCCTTCTGCTCCGGCTTCCTGAGTAGCTGGGATTATTGGCATATGTCATGGCCCTGATTTTTTTCCCCCTTTTTAAGGTGCAGTGTTGATCATTTTATATTTCAGCAAACATTTTTGCACTCTTCAGGATGTAGGCACTGTGCTTGTCCTTTAGTAGATGCTTAAACTCATAAACATGTACTTGGATTACTATAATTTGGGTGCTATGGAAATTGACAAAAAAGAGAAATGCTTCTCTCTTAGGGAAGACTAAGAGAGGAGCATTTGACTGGAGGCTTGATGAATAGGTAGCATTTGGAGATACCAAGAAAAAGCCAGGCAGAAGAAAGTGTTATGGGTAGGGACCAAGGCCCCTTTGGCATTAAGCATGAAGTATGTGGATCATAAATAGGGATAAGTCAGTGGGCTTCAGATTGTGATGTTCTTGAATAATAAGTAAAGGAATTTGGGATTTTGTTGCTTTAATATTTAGAAAAAAATAATATTTAAGCCAAAGCAAGACAAATCTAGAAACATTTTGATAATCTTTGATTGTGGTGGTCCTTTTTCCTAGTGCTCTCAGGCCAAAGCTAAAGATGACGTGTTTTTTACTGGCATGTCTAATCTAAAGATGGAGGAAGGATGAAGAATGAGTAGGAGTCAATGAAAGTTCATGTGCCATTATTACTGCATTATTTTTTCTCTTTACCCAGAAGTACTGTTGGTGGAATTTTCCTCCAAGTTAGAATATTCTGCATCTAGGAAAAGTAACAAAGCACAAGTGTTCAGAAAATCCAGGGATCTTCACTGAGCAATTTTAAAATTCTGTGTGGGGCTGATTCTTTAACCTTGCTTGGAGTTTTTATGATTAGTTATTTGAAATATTTTGGTGAACTGAAATTTTGTCTTAGGATAAAGGATTAAGGATGTGGGTCTAATCTTACCAAAAATAATTCTATATTAGGAAAGAAATGGGGGCTCACAATGGAAAATGTGCAATGTGTGTAAGATTAGAATAGAAAAAATATATCACCCTAACTCTTCTACTCACAGACACTGTTGTTTTCATAGAATAGTTTTGCCCAGTAACATTATACTTTTAGAGAATTTGACCCTGAAAGCTTTTCTTTATAGATTAAGGGTATATGAGGTTTTTTTAAAATGCCTTCGTATTGTCAGAGTCAAGAATATTACCTGTGTTTGTACTTGCTCTTAGGAAAGAGAGCAAGAAGAAGGAGATAGGTTCCCCCCCCCCCCCCCCTCTGGACTGGTGCTCAGTGACTTAGCAGATTTTCTGGATAGTGTTAAGATGAGTAAGAACACTCCCCCCCCCACCACCGTCCCTGCTCCCCCCTCCCTTTGCTTTTCCTCCCTATAGGCATCCATAGAGCTTTGTAAGGCTCAGTAGTCTATGGGTGCTGCTGGGTGCGATATGGTATCTGGCCTATGGCCAGCTGTTGGTCTCCAGTAGCAGCCCAGAGCTCTCTGGAGGAGATGACAACAGCGCTGCTATTGGTGCAGAGCCCAGGTGACTGTGCCACTGGGGACAACAGCTCCCCCTCGAAGGGACTCCTGAGGCTGGCCTGCTGCCTCGATCCTGAGCTCACACTGCCAACTGCAGCAAGATTGCTGCTGCCTTCCTAGGGAACACTGCCACAGGGAAATAAATACAGCCTACTGGCCAGAGTTGAAAGAGCTTTCTGTCAAAAGGGAAGAAAAGTGTTGAAACTGGCTTCCTGTTTTCAAAGCAGTTTTAAGTGCCCAAGTCTTTATTTTGTTAACTTGGAAGTTATAAATGGCCAATGAAAACTTTCAAGGAAACCTTGTTTCTATTTTTAGGTAACCTCTGCTAATGCTTTCTTTAGTGTCTTGGCATTTTCTGCACTCTCTTAATCAAAAATAAAAATATCAATGTCAAGAACAAGAAACAGGGTCTCCAAAAGTTTTTGCAATGGTTGAACCAGTCAACTTTCAAACTTACTAACATGAAGTTTATTTGATACGTTGACACTCACTAATGAGCAGAATTACCGTCCTTTTAGGGAGTTAACTATCTGTTAAATGTGTTTTAATTATTTAAGATTATTTTCTGAATTAGCTGTTCAAAGAATCAACTTAATTTTGTTAATCGATATCAGATGAAAACTTACATTTAACAAAGCCTGTTCATAGAGACAGAAAGGAAGATTGATTTATAAATGTGTGTACTTTAAGAGAGATGAGATTATAAAGGCTATCCTGATCAGCTCCCATTTTATCTCACTGGTTTGTGAGTAAGGCTCAGGAGAGGTTTGCTGGGCAGATTGGGCTAGACTGTGTGCTCCTCTCAGTGGTATTATTTCTGCAAAAAACAGAGCTCTCCGTTTCTCTTCATCATTAATTTCTGCGGCCTGCTCTCCTGGCCCAGTGTGTTGGAATGCTGAAAGGAGCATGGAACAGCCAGCCAATGCCGAAGTACTGACAACTGTACCTAACTTTGGACTTCAGGACATGTTTGTTTTTGAAAGCAAATATTGACATAAAGGATTCATTTGTTGAGCTATGTCATAGAAATAGACATATTCAGGTTTTTAGAGACAAACTTCACAGAATGGATTTCAATGAATGACTATAGTTGGTTGCCTTTTTAAGAATCTCATGAACTTTATAAACTTCTTTTTATTTTTAGTTGGCATTGAACGTTTATGCAGTTTTCTTGAATGTGGTATCTCATGGTAGAAAAAACAACTCAATTGTCCATGAGAGTCAGGAACTTTTGTGTTTCTTCCCATTGTGCTCTATAGTTCTAGCCTGCTCTACAGTATCATGGTCACATATGGAACCCCTGGTGCCTATATTAAGCTTTGACATTTAACACGCTGTATTAAGCATTGAAAGAAGTTTTATTTGCAAATTCTATTCAAGTTTTTTTTTTCCTTTAAGCTAAACCCTGAAAATCTGGTTGAAGGGATTTTGTCAAGTGCAACAGACCAGCATTCTCAAGTTCTGCTATCTAAAGCAATGGTTTTTAGGTCAGGCTGCATATTAAAATCCTTTAAAGAATTTTTTTTTAAATACTGATACACCCTATCCCGGACTTGTTAAATGAGTCTCTGGGGTAGAACATAGGTACTGGTATGATTTTAAAGTTCTTCAGTGATCCTAATGTGTAGCCAGTGCTGGGAACCTCCAGTCTAGATCTCCTGGAATAAAGGCTGTTTGTTTTATCCCCTCAACCAATGGTCTTCAAGTGTTTCCCCACCCCATGATTCATTTTCATTTTAATCCTTTGAAACGTTATCATGGTATTAACAAGGTTAATCTCCAACCCCAATGTAATAGGAACTTTGAATAAAGTTGCTTAGAATTAAGCTTATGAAACAACAGAAAGCCCTCAAATTCCTACTGATTATGGGGTAATGCAAGATTATGATCTGCAGAAAAATACCTGTTTACCATGGTGATGGTTTTAAGTTATATCCATTGGCTTCGTATATTTACCCTGTGAATTGTGTTACTATCTGGTCTTTGGAATGAGAGTTAACACAGCATAGCTATAAATGACTGAGATGATGCCCAAGTTAATTCATTTTTCCCAGCATGGCTCAGCTGCCAAGTGGTAGTGCTGAGATTAGCAGGTCCCCTGACTTTGAATAGTATGCTCTTCTTACTATATTCTGCATCTTCCTACCATGAAGGCTAGTTCTAGAATTTTGCTGACCCTCTTGTCTGAAGTGGCTGCTCTTTGGAAGTTTTCTTTTTTAAAAAACATTATTTTTTAGTTATAGTTGGACACAATATCTTTATTTTAATTATTTATTTTTATTGGTGCTGAGGATCTAACCCAGGGCCTCTCACATGCTAGGCGAGTGCTCTACTGCTGAGCCACAACCCCAGTCCCTCTTTGGAAGTTCTTAAGGGAAAAGCTTGAGATGATCAGGATCATGTTAACAACCCACTGGGAAGGAAGGGTGTGAGATTTAGGAGAAGTATCCTAGGGTGGGAAAGCCTGAAGTTAGCTACCCTTGGGAGGATATCAACTTTTAAATTTCTTTTTAAATTTAAAAGAAAATTTAAAGTTCTCATTTTTTAAAAAAGAGTTTTATTACCTTTCATTTTTTTAGGCCCTCAGAGGCCATCATTTTTTAATATATATCTTTATTTCTTTATTTTTATATGGTGCTGAGAATCGAACCCAGTGCCTCACTCATGCTAGGTGAGCGCGCTACCACTTGAGCCACATCCCCAGCCCTAAGTTCTCATTTTGAATTTAATTTTTAATATTCTGAATCTCTTGAGCACTGTATTTGGTGGTACGACAGTTCCTCTTAACCAAGTTTGTGTTTCTGAATGCTCTGAATGCTATAAAGGCAACCCATGGGCTGGGACATCTGCAGAAAGGCTTTTCTGGGGCTGGCAGGCTGTGTAAAAGGAAGTCGCTCATTGTGTTTTTAAGATCTTGTGAATTATTACGGAGAGGAGAGGAGGACTGTGCTACAGGAGCTGAGGCCTGTGGATTCTGATCATACCCTAGGAAAACTTTTATTTGAGGTGTGTGGAGATAGAAGTGCCGGCCCCTAATCCCCTCAGGAGCTGAAAATCGCCTCCTTGTAGCCCCTGGAAGCTGCCGTGTCTGCATTCAGGAACAACTTGGATGAGTCTTCAGCCTTAGGGCATAGGAAGGCTTCCCGGCTGTTGTGCTGCTGTCAGGAAGGGACTGGATTGTCCAGTCTGGGGAATGATTGCTGGCCCCTGGTGTCATGTCCCAGGGGCCTAAGTGCAGGGAAAACCACATGGTTGCCCTGTCAGCAAACATTCTGCTCTGGCATCCTAAAATAAGATGGACATAAACGGTGGCCATGTGGCATTACAGATACAAAGATGACATTAGTGTCCTCAGAGGAGAGGAAGTCTCTTGTGTAAGCAACTCTATTTGCTTGTGGATTGAATATTCCTTGTTCCCTCTCAGATGGGCATATATGTGCACATGTGATTCCCTGATCTTTGAGTCTTGGCACAGTCTGAACTTCATTGTCTCTTTTTAGCTCTGCAGTGTTTCCACTGCTTCCCTATCATCATCACCTTGGTAGGAAAAAAATGCTCAGTGTCTCATAGCCACATAGTGACAGGGAAGATACAGATGGCACTAGTATTTCATTCTGTGTTCTCAACTCCTGGATCAAGCAGCACTTACCCCCAGGAATGAATCACCTGCTGTGAAGCCTCTCTATATGGTTGGGCCATCTGGTCACCAAGAGCCCCACTGTTGTGCTCCTTTTAAGCTGTAAAGAAAACAGGTGCCCTCATCCAAGGAGAAGTTTTAGAAAGTCACTTCAGAAAAGGATTTAAAGCATCATAAAGTTTAAAAAAAAAACATAAAGTATTTTTCCCTAGATCAGCATATATCAAGAATATATTTAGCTGCCTAGAGCCACCTCACTACTCCTAACACTTTGGGGCCAGATAATTCTTTAGTGTAGGATTGTCCTGTGCATTATAGGATGTTCAGCACCAGCCCTGGTCCCTGTCTACTAGAGATGTTAGCACTCTTCCAGTAGTGACAGCCACAAGTGTCTCCATATGTCTCCTGGCAAGCAAAAACATCCTCATTTGAGAACTACTGACTACACTGCCCAATACAGTCAATACAGTAGGAACTAGGCACACATGGTTATTTGCATTTGAAATGTGGCCAGTCTGAGTTGAGTTGTGCTTTAAGTATAGAATACATACCATATTTCAAAAACAAATATAAAATTTATAAAATACCTCATTAATAATTGTATATTGAGTATGTTAAAAAGTAATGCCTTTTATATAGTGTTAAATATTATTAAATATATATTTTATTGCATTAAAATGTATTAGTAAAATTAATTATATCTTTTACTTTTAAATATGGCTACTAAAAATATTAAATTGCATTTTGTGGCTTATATTTGTGGCTTGCATTTATTTCTGTTGGACAGCACTTGAGCCAGTGTTCATGTACTATAGTTGAGCTATTATTCTTGTATTAGGCATTTAGATCCCTAAAAACAGTAAAGTTTAAATGATTTTTTTCCCTTTGGAAATTTTTCATTCATACAGTAAAATTATGCAGACACAGCATATGTAAAGTGTTACATGTTGCCAGTTTTTTCTCTTGAATATCTGCGATGCCATATTAAAAATTGGTTTGGTGTTCAGATAGTTTATGTTTCTCTCTTTTTCCTCTTTCCCATGTTGGATTTTATCTCCTTTTTAAAGATGTATAGTTGTAAATTAAAATTCAGTTTCTGTTTCTTTCTTTTTTTATTGGTGACATTGGTCTATTTGTTCTCTCCTGTATTCCTAGCATCTAGAACAGCACCTGAACATAGTCAGCTCTCAGTGAGTACATGCTGAATGAATGGACCAAGAAATATTATTCAGAGACTCGGGTTGTATCTCAGTGGTAGAACACTTGCTTAGCACATTCAAGGCCCTGAGTTCAATCCCTAGTGCTAACGAGGGGAGAAAAGAGAATTATTATTCAGTAAAAGCTCACCATTTTACATATATTATTGTATCAGTTACCTGGTCATTTTTTTTTTGTTTTGTTTTGTTCCCTTACTTCAGTAGTAATTTATGCAGAAAGTTTTCCTTTTTACATTTAAACCCATCCATTCTACCTTTGATAGGATTTTGACATTGGTGGGGGAATGGAGGCTTTTGCCCTCCCTTTCATAGCTAGTATACTGTTTAATTTTCTTTTCTCTCTCTCTCTCTCTCTCTTTTTTTTTTTTTTTTTTGAGACAGGGTTGCTGAGTTGCCCAGCAGGCTGGCCTTCCTCTGCCACCATGCTCAACTTTATTTTGTCATTTTTATGTACCTTTTTAGGGTTAATCCCAGATGGATTAATGTACTGTGTGAAACCTGGATCTCTTAATTCATCTGCAATCTGGTATTTATTTGTCCCAGCAGTACTCACTGACTCATGATTCTCAATCCTGCTGTATTATTTATGCTTTCACATAGGAAGCTCTTATAGCTTGAATATATTAAGTTTTTTCTCTTGGTTCATTTCCATTTCAGTCCATTCAACCTTAGAATGTTGATAACTTACTTTATAGAATTTTGACTCTGGTAGGATATATTTATTTTTGTCTTGAAACAGATACTTTTTTCTCTTGGCATGCTTGGCTACGTAAGCCTTTTTAGGGAGCCTAGAGAGGAGGAGAAGTTAGACATCCAGGCTTATAGATGTAAGTATTGAGACATCTGTGCAGTTTCTGGCAGGTTGGTATAAAGTTGCTTTTTAAAAATTTTTAAAAATATTTTTGAGTTGTTGATGGACCTTTATTTTATTTATTTGTATGTGGTGCTGAGAATCGAACCGAGTGCCTCATGCATGCTAGGCAAGTGAGCTACCACTGAGCCACAACCCCAGCCCCATAAAATTGCTTTTATTTTATGTTTAAATATAAGTCTGTAATGTGTCTGTCTTCTAGCATCTGCTCATCTTTGGTTTGAAAACAATTAGGAATGTGCCTTTTTGCAATAAAGTAAAATAGTTTTACATTCTAGTATTCTGACTGTGTAATTGAACTGACTTGGGAAACTACCATTTGCTTATAACGAGGATAGAGTCATAGTTTATTTATCTAGTACTTACCATGGAGAAGAGAGAGGAACTGTTTGTGAAGGTATATTGAGATCATCTTGTACAGTTAATGATTTATTTGCTTGCTTTTTCTTTGAAAGAAAACATGCAGAGTGATTCAAGGCAACTTGAGCCCGGGTTCAAACCCCTGCTCCTATATGTGCCTCTGTTTTCTCGGCTGTAAAGTAGGGATGATAGTTCCTACACTATAGGGTTGTTGTGAGGATTAGTGAGTTAATATTAGTAAATCATTTACAACAGTGTCTGCTATGTTGGTTCATTTTAAATTAATTTGTACACATTTTCTTGTCACTTTCAAGTAAACAGTTTGCCTTTATAGTAGACGCATGCTAGTCATGAGATTTAGCTATAAAATTGACCTAGCTTCCTATTTCTGGCCAGTATCCCAGGGTAGATGGAATAGAAGTAGCCTCAGGAGAGCAAAATAGAACTGAAAGTTCTGAAGGTAGTAGCACTTCTCTTTTGCAATAATACTAGACTACATATTCTAATATTCTATAATAAAATAAGTTGGGTCACATTGGTTAAGAATCTACTAGGAGCTATACTCTTTAATCTTATAATTCCACTGATGGAATATATACTATATAATCCAGAAAGAGAAAAATAAACTATAATTGTCTATTATACTATTAATAATAAGCAAAACAGAGACTCTAAATCAACGTGGAATGGGTAAGATCCTCAGTGGCATGTCATACAGCATTAAATGATAATTATGTTGCTTGTGAGGCAACCTAAAGGTATTTTAGTTGACATGTGACTAACAGGTGATAAACTCTACTGTGCCAGGGGCCAGGGATGCAGACAAGAGCAAGACAGCTTGCCTTCCAGGCACTCTCTTTGGACTCCCATCCTCTTGTGGTGCTGTAGGTTCCAGAAAAACTCAAGGAATTGCTGGTCCTGGTGGTACACACCTGTAATCCCAGTGGCTTGGGAGGCTGAGGCAGGAGGATTGCAAGTTCAAAGCCAGCCTCAGCAATTTAGGAGGCTGCCTCAAGAAAGGGCTGGGATGTGGCTTAGTGATAAAGTGTCCTTGGGTTCAATCCCTAATATCAAAACAAACACCCAAACTAGACTCAAAAGGGTGGGAGAAGTAAATTCCCTGACCTTGAGGGAGGGTGGTCAGGGAAGCTAAAGGAAAGAGGAAATAGCTGAGATAGGACCCAAGATTTATCAATGGATAAATTGTGGTAATATAGTTAATATGTATTAAATATTTATTAAATGCTCTTCCTTATCCTGTTAATTCCTCTCAATTTTGTGTGACAGGTGTATACACTGTGGTAAAACTGAGTAAACTGACGTTTAAAGTGGCCCCATAACATGGTGAAGACTGGTGGAAGAATTAGAATTCAAATCCATATCTGTCTTCTAAAATTTGTGTCTAAAATCTGTGCACTTTATTATGGCCTCCAACTATGGGAAAATTCTTCCTATGAAGATGTTAATACTTTAAAGCCATTAGAGAAAATGGTTTTGTTGGAGTAAGAATTCTATTTACTTGAGTTTTTGTTTTGTTTTGTTTTAATGTTAGCATTTGAGGTTTTTGTCACTAGCTACATGGACATCTGTTGTTTTGAGAGAGACCTGTCTCTGAAGGAGCTGGGTGCAGCTTTCCAAAGAGAAGATCCTGCATCAGCTCCTCATAGCATCAGAGATTTCATTTCCCTGACATAGGCAGTGAGAAAGGTCATGACAAGGTTGACAATTGGAAAGCTGTTTAGGAAGGAATAGCAGAAATGGGGTATGACTTGGAAAGTGTGTTGTATAGAGGGGCACATTTTTATTTTCTTAACTCAACAGTGTAGACTTCTCCACAACCTTACTGTGGGAATTCCTACTCCATATTTTGTTATTACATGAGATTTTTGAGGATTAGTGCCATTTTGATCACTTTTATGGGGACTAAACTTTATCAGGATAGGACAAGATTCACTGAGTAAAATCAACATATATAAGAGCCCTCAGTCTCTGTCACATTACAGGCATTTACTAATGTTGCCACAGTACCTACAATAAACCTGGGGAAATGAAGCCTCGATTGTCATTGAGTTCTTTCAAGAAGCCTTTGATTTTGGCTTCCTCCAGTATAGGACATAACTTAACACTCTGGAGGTTATTGTTATATATGGTCAAAGGAAGAAACCCCTTGCAATCAGAGGATTGTTTAATTAAATCCATTCACTTTCAGTTAATAGATTTTGATGAAAACTGTTACTAGGCATTTTAGATAAAGAAAATGAGATTAGCGTGCTATACAAAGAAGCATTTTCGGGCTGGGAATGTGGCTCAAGTGGTAGCGCGCTCGCCTGGCATGCGTGCGGCCCGGGTTCGATCCTCAGCACCACATACGAACAAAGATGTTGTGTCCGCCGAAAACTAAAAAAAAATAAATATTGAAATTCTCTCCCTCTCTTTAAAAAAAAGGGGGGGGGGCATTTTCACATTCTTTTTCCCACCATCCAGAACAGTCTTGTACATAGGAGATGCTCAGTAACTTATTTGTTGGAAGAATGAGTGAAAGAAGATTCTAGTTTCTTCTTCAACTAACATGCCATTCTCACGAAAGCATACTAATGGAGGGCATACCATGTTTTCCTTTTCTGATGTTTTTCGATGTGAAAAGATATTTATTAAACTCTCTTAATTCTTGAACTTGGTTCAACTGGAAAAGCAGAAGAACTAGAGTAGCTAAAACAATTTTGAAAAGGAAGAATAAAGTTAGAGTTGTCACACTTCACTATTTTAAGACTTACTTTATAGCTCCAGTAATTTAGTTGTATCAGTGGAGGGATAAACAAATAGTCCAGAATGGAAGAGAATCCAGAAGTAGACTCACACATGTATGGCCAACTTTTTGACATAGGTACAGAAGCAATTTAATGGAGAAATGAAGTGTTGGAACAATTGGACATCCATAAAAAATGAAGAAATAAACTTTAACCTGAGCCTTACACTTTATATAGAAATTAACTCAAAATGAATCATAGTTCTAAATGTACAATGTGAAACTATCAAACTTTTAGAAGAAAACATAGAAGATCTTAATGATCTGGGGTTGGATGAGGAGTTCGCAGACAAGACACAAAATGCACAATGTATAAAAGAAAAGAAAATCAATAAATTAGACTTCATCAAAATTATAAACTTTTGCTGTGAATGGCATTATTAAGAGGATAAAAACTTGCCATAAAATGGGGGAGGGATTGCAAATCTCATATTTGACAAAGAATTTAAATCCAGAATATATAAAGAACTTTATAAATTCAATACAAACAATCTATTTAAAAATGGTTAAAAGGGAGCTGGGATTGTGGCTCAGCGGTAGAGCACTAGCCTAGCATGCGTGGGGCCCTGGGTTTGATCCCCAGCACCACATAAAAATAAATGAATGAAATAAAGGTATTTTTTTAAAATAAATAAATAAATAAAGGTATTTTGTCCAACTACAATTTAAAAAATAAATATTTTTTAAAAAATGGTTAAAAGACTTGAACAGATATTTCACCAAAAAAGATGTGTTGGTGGAAAGTAAGTATAACACCATTCACCGTTAGAGTGAATAATAAGTTAACATTCTTCACCATTAGAGAAATGCAAATTAAAATTATGGGGAGATCCATCACATGCCTGCTAGAATGCCTAAAATAAAAAAAAATTATGCTAATACCAAGTGCTGGTGAGGATGTGGTGAAACTGGATCTGTCATACATTGCTAATAGGAATGTAAAATGATATGAAGTAATTATGATAACAACTAATGTTTGAATCACAAATAATGCAAACCTACCTCATATACTTCTCATGCTGTTCAAAGTTAAAACTCCATTCCATTACACATTTCAAGTGAGTGTATTTTCTGAGCTCAAATTATGGTTCCAAAGGTGCTTTTGGGACCTATCGAAGTACAAAGAAAATTACCATGTATCCTATCTATTGGGCTTGGCGTGTAGTTCAGTGGTAGAGTATGTGTTTACCATACACAGGCCCTGGATTTGATTCCCAGCACCATAGATGATAAGAAAGATCTGTGTATTTTGGAAATAGACAGTGGCAGTGGTTGTACAACATGGTGAATGTAATTAATGGCCCTGAGCTGTACAATTAAAAATGTCTAAAATGGCAAATTTTATGTTATATATATTTTGCCACAGTAAAAATTATCTATTTAACTCTCCATTTAGTAGTTTCTACTCAGCTTTCAAATGGAAGTGCTTAATCTTCAATACATTGATACAATGAAGGCAAATGTCAAGAGAAACACCTAATAGAATTCTGTAATGCCTTCTAAGAGACAAATATGATCAATTAGAATCACATTTAGATTGATTTCAGTATTTGGCAGAACCCATCTTTGTGAAGACATTTTAAAAATAAAATTGTACAACTTCATGACCAATCACCATTAAGAGATGAAGATTTGCAATTGATTTTGATGAAAGGGAGAACTATTTTAAGCTCCAGTTAAGTCAAATGCTACTTCCACCTAAAATAATTCCATTCTTCTGTATTACAAAAATTGTACTCTTATTTGAATTTTTGTCAATAAACATTTTGTGGGAATTTTTCTTCTCATAATATAAATACCTATATAATATCCTTGATTTATTTTTTTCTCTTGGTCCACAAGACCTAAAATATTCATTTTATGGCCTTTTACAGAAAATGTTTGTTGACCTCTAGCTTTATTTTTTTTTTAATTTTGTTGTTCTCAGATTTTTTTTCCACATTTTTTAGTGCATCATAGTTGTCTATAATGGTGGGGTTTGTTGTTACATATTTATCCATTTATGCAATATACCAATATAATTTGGCCAATTTCACTCCCCAGCACTTCTCCCCTTCTTTCTCTCCTCCCTGCCCGTCCCTTTCCTCTATTCTATTAGTCTCCTCTTGATTTTCATAAGATCCCTACCACTTTCTTTACCTTTTTCCTACTTCCACATATGAAAGAAAACATATGACTCTTGACCTTCTGAGTTTGTCTTATTTTGCTTAACATAATGGCCTTTAGTTCCATTCATTTTCCTGTAAATGGAAAATTTCATTTTTCTTTATGGCTGAATAAAACTCCATTGTGCATATATACCACAGTTTCTTTATCCATTCATCTGTTGTCGGACACTGAGGCTGGTTCCATAGTTTGATTTGCAATTTGACTTTTGTAAATTGTGCTGCTATAAACATCGGTATGCATGTATCACTAAAGATGATGACTTTAATTCTTTAGGATGAATATGAAGGACTGGCATCGTTTTGACCCCTACCTTTTAAAGCATTATTTTTAAAGCAATCAGAATTCCACTGTGTGCTCTGTTTTAGTTGCATCCCATAAATGTTGATGTATTGCAGTTTCTTACCATTTAGCTCAAAATATTTTCTAGTTTGCATTTGATATTTTCCTTAACTCATATGATTTAAAAGTGTATTGCATAATTTCTGAACATATGGAGAATTTCTTGTAATCTGCTTTGAGTTCTAACCGAATTCCAAAGTAGTCAGAGTACATACATTGTATGTTGTCAGTCTTTTGAAATTTGTTGAGGTTTGCTATATGGCAGTATATAGTCCATTTTGGCAGATACCCTGTGTGTACTTGAAGTAGTGGGATTCTTTCAACTGTCTCCTGAAGCTGTGGATATCCAAATCAGCCTGGTCCCTGTAACTTTTTGTACAGAGTCCTGGTTTCTACTCACTTATAGTAGGTGTGCTTGTATTTTTAGTGTATCTTTCTTGTTTCTTGGTCCAATTTTCCCCCCTTCCCTTGTGTTATATGCAGTTTAAAGGTAAGAAAAACCTTTGTTGTTATGTTTGAATCTTAGCAGGCTTCAATTAATTTTCCATATCATAGTCCCTAACCACTAAATTAAATGTTCACTTATACATAAGAACTTTTTATATGCTTTTTTTTTTGGTGGGGGGAGTTGACTCATTTGCCATGTTGTACAGTTATTCTCTAGAAACCTAGTCTACCTTGCCTTTGACAAAAGGAAATGATTGTGCTTCCCTGGGCTATGTACTTTCCTGCTACCAAACGGTTATCTTATCTAAAGATACTTAACTATGCTGTGAACTAAAGCTAAAACTATTCTATTTGATTAGCCCAGGCATACAGGTTACCCCTATGCACAAATTCTACCCTTCAGTTCTGTTAATATTTGCCTGTGTGTGTGTGTGTGTGTGTGTGTGTGTGTGTGTAAAAATAGAGATCCCAGGAGCCAGGCATATGATCCCAGTGTCTCAGGAACCTGAAGCAGGAGGACCACAATTTTGAGGCCAGCCGAGGCAACTTAGTGAGACCTTGGACAACTTAGCAAGACTTTGTCTCAAAATTTAAAAAATAAATATGGGATTGGGGATGTAACTCAGTGGTAGTGTCCCTGGGTTCAAAACCCAGTACCAAAAACAAATAAAGAAGAGACTCATTCATCTTTGTGTGAGGCCTGTTGTATTAGGTGCTATACCACTTAACTTTTTCTTGATTAGGGATCTGTTGTTTGTTGTTATGTCACAATAATTGCTGGAAATAATTGTGACAATGCTTCACTGCTCAGAGAGAAGAAAAAGAAAAAAGGAAATTAAGGAAAGGGAGGCTTGTGCCACAGTAAAGCATAAGTTTTCACCTGTAAATCTTGGTCCACCCTCTTCTGCCCCAAATGGACCTTTTATTAAGTTTAGTTTTTCAACACTTATAAGCTGTATAGTAAACTTTGTATTTCAATCCATGAGCTCTCCTGCGCTTGCTGCGGGAATGTGGGTATTGAGACTCCTTAGCTGGGCAGCCAGCTGAGAACCCATCATCTGCTCTCCCTGTTGCTGATAAGAGGGAAACAGGAGGCATGAGTATATTCTTGCTCTTTCTGTATGTTTAATTGGGGATGATTGTGGAGTTTTTGTCATAGAAAATGAACACTAGAATTGGAAGTTAGTAGTGAAGTGACTGACTTTCAATACCCATTGCAAAACAGAAGATGAAAGATTTTGGTGAACAAAATATATAAATTTTTAGTGTGTACAACACAAAGAGGGAACCTATAGACATTGGTTTATAATAATGTGTCAGGCTTGGCTTATCAGTTCTAACAAGCATACAGCCTAATGGAAAGGTGTTCATAATAGGATGAAGAGATGGAGAGGGGATAAGAGGTGTATATAGGAACGCTGGACTCTTTGCTCAGTTCTGTAAACCTAAAAGTGCTTCCTACCATCACCATCAACACAAGGGTCTGTTCACTTAACAATTTTAATAGTTGGTTTAATGTCCTTCATGGGTTCATATCACACAGTTAGTGTTTAACTGCCTCACCCTTGAAATTTCTCTTGGGACAAGTGATGTGCAGTTTGAGCTGATGTCAGGTGGATTTGCTGCTCTTGACTTTATCTCATGTTCATTAACTGCTCTTGTGTCTCTCCCTGTTGGGTGGAACAGCTGGAATGCCAAGATGCCTTGGAAACAGCAGCCCGAGCGGAGGGCCTTTCCCTGGATGTCTCTATGCATTCTCAGCTCAGAATTCTGGATGAGGAACATCCCAAGGGAAAGTACCATCATGGCTTGAATACTCTGAAGCCCATCCGGACCACTTCCAAGTAAGAGGCTCTGCTGGTTCATGACTTATCCGCAAGGCACCAAAATTATTTTTGAAAAAATAGGTTAGGATTAGGGCAGTTGGGGAGACCCTGTTTTTAATTAAGGGTTCTATTTACTGAATAGTGTATTTTAGGTAGTGACTGACTTCTCAGTGCATGTTGACAGTTTTGTGATTTGGGTTTCTCGCCATAGACACCAGCACCCAGTGGATAATGCTGGGCTCTTCTCCTGCATGACTTTTTCATGGCTTTCTCCTCTGGCCCGTGTGGCCCACAAGAAGGGGGAGCTCTTAATGGAGGATGTGTGGTCTTTGTCCAAGTTCGAGTCTTCAGATGTGAACTGCAGAAGGTAGGCATCTCTGGTGCACCCTCTTCTCCTACATACTGGGTGCTAGGGCCTGAGCTAGGAGGGTGGCTGCAGAATTGTGAAATCTACAGCTCTGTGTCCTTTAAGGAGCTGAGCTGTCCTGGGGAGGGTGGGTAACCCGGGGATGGCTCTCCCTTTGCTCTTCTGCTTTGTCTCCTATTTTAATCGAATCCTGTTTTAACCTCGGGCTTTCTTTCTCTCTCTCAGCCCCGCTTCTCTTCCTGAGTCTGCAGGGAGATTATGTCGCTGCCTTGTGACAGAATACATTTTTGTGGTAGCTGAATGTACCATTAAAATCTAGTTTGCAGCTTTGCATTTTACCACAGGATCCTTCAGAAAGGGTTGGGACCCTCAAGAAAGGAAATTCTTATGCACAAACAAATTTTATTCAGGGGTAGACCTTTTTGCAGGGGGTGGAAGGAAAGGGGTTTGCTCTCATCATTTTCTACATTTATCCAGAAAGAGTATTTTTTTCCAGAGGTGAAGACTATGTGCATAGTTTTAAAGAAGAGGCTTGTGTGTGCAGTGACAGGCTGGAGACCAAAGCATTGGCAGGAGGGAAGCTAGGGTGTGTCTCTTCCCCTGGGGAGGTTTGTAACAGAGGACATGTGCCCTTGTTAAGACTAGAGAGACTGTGGCAAGAAGAGCTGAATGAAGTTGGGCCAGACGCTGCCTCCCTGCGAAGGGTTGTGTGGATCTTCTGCCGCACCAGGCTCATCCTGTCCATCGTGTGCCTGATGATCACACAGCTGGCCGGCTTCAGTGGACCAGTAAGTTCTAACCATCTTTTTTGACCATCTCCAGGGGCCGGGCCACGGCCAGCTCTAACTCTCTCGTTCTGTTGCAGGGGTTGTGCTCACCTTTGGGCTAGTTAGCAGCTTTAGAGATGCCTCCAGACCTGTTGAAAGGGGACAGTGGATTTGGGAGGAATGGAGGTGTGTCATCAGCTAGGAGGATGGAGGGGCATGATTGTGAAGAGCTGGCTTGCTTTCCTGGGGTGGGGTAACACTGAACTGATCCTGGTTCTGCACAGGACAAGGCTTCTTGGTTGTATGTTGATATAAAGTGACAGTCTCGGTCTGGGCAGATGTGTCTTGGCAGTGCTGTGAGTGGGTGAGCGCAGTGTTGTGTGGCATAGGCTGGTGAGCCAGTGCTGGTGACATTCTGAGTGCTTGGAGGTGGAGTTATCATGTCTGACAGTCCTTTAACAAATGAACCCTGAGAAGTTGGAGGACTGTCGAGGTTTTTACAGTTTAACCTGGAGTCTGTTTCAAGTGTTGGTATATAGTGGAAACTGTGGCAAGTATTGGGGTAGCAGCCATGTTTTTTTCCTAGTCTGTTTGAACACAGAATAGGTAAGGGAGCTTTTGACAATCACAGTTTCCTGGGCGCCTGTTTCTTACACCTGCTGTGCTGCCTTACACTTGAGATTTTGATTAAATCTATTCTCTACATATTTGCCTTGAGGCATCGGAGCAGTAATACTGCTTATACTGTGCATTTTCCGTGTGTGGGTAAGCTGGAGGTTCATGGTTTTGGTAAGTATGTGCCTAAAATGCATGGTGATTAGGTAACACTAATTTACAGTTTTATTTTCATTTTGTTTTTTAAAATGTTTGATGTCTTTTTTTTAAAGTTTTGATCTCTTTTTCTGAAGCAGAGGACACTACTTTTCTGGTATTATGTTTCTATATTAATTGACCAACTAACACACTTTTATGTAAGTTTTAAATAAAAGGGACCATGTAATGAAAATGTTATGTTGTTACATTATTGACCAAAATGGCAAACATTTCCATAGAGCCAGCTTCCCCCAAGAAGAGCTTCTGTCATTGTTTCACTACAGGGCTGGTGGCTACTCTGATCCTTCATAGAATCTTTTCATCTGAGCAGCATAATACCTAGGCTTCCTTGATAAAGCTACAGTGGGTTTTCTTGATTCCACTCTCTTCTAAAAATGAACAAACAAACAAACAAAAAATTCCATGGATTGCTGGGATTTTAATTTTTTTCTTGGGGAAAAAAGTTACCTGTGCATGTTCAGCTTGGTGTCTTTAAGGTCACTCCCTCAAGCAATCTGTATATTCCTTAATCTCTTATTTATAATGTAGCACACTGGGATGCTAATCTCTAGGAAATTCTTTTAGATGCCAGGGAAAGCAGAGCACCTTCCTTTAACAGGAAAACTCAGCACGCTTCTCCTCTTGCCCTCTCAGAAAGAGCAGCTCAAGGCCAGTGTTCTCTCATGGGCTTCCGTCCTGGAACACCTGAGAAAGCAATGGACCCATCCATCATCTCATTGAGAAAAAGATTTAAAAGTCTAAACAATCTAGACTTTGTTTTTGGAGCTCCAGTTCTGATCCATTTCTTTCTAAATGGAAATTGAAGAACCAGGCTGGTTTTGAGATCAGTACTAGCAGTGAGCAGACCTCTGCTTGTGGGCTTCAGTCCTTTTGAGGAAGATGCATTTTAAATTTTTGCACATTTTCTAATCTGGCATGATTTTCTAACTGGCTTCATCTGTTCTTACAGAAATCTACACAAGAACAGACTCCCCAAATTCTCTAGCCCCTCACCCCCAAAAACAACATCATTATTTCTTGTTCTCCCTTAGGTCTCACTGAATTTTGGTAGCCATACACAGAACAAATGAAACACAATCAAGTTGTGTTTTTTTATGTGTGTGTGTTTTAAATTGCTGGCCAGCTCATACTAGATATGCGTGCATCAAGATGATCCAAGGTTCCTGATACCAGGGGACCAGCACTCTGTGCAGGGTGCTTAAGGATCACAGTAATGTTAACTGAGTGCCAGAATCCCTAGGGTATGAGGAACCATATCACTAAAGTTACAGAGATGCTTTCGGGCCTTCTTAAACCAAGGTAATTTTTTAAAAGACTTGGCCTGACCTAGGATCTGTGTGTAAAGAGTTAGCATCTGCCCATAGACCTGCAAGAGAAGGCTGCCTCCACAGCGCCCTCTCTTGGTGTTGCTAGCTCTGCCCCAGGGCCTGGGGGAAAGGACAGTGAAAAGCCTTTAGAGAGGTAAGTTCCCACCCCTCCAACCTCTCTCCAGCTGCAGCTCGCTTGGTGCTGTCAGGATCTGGACTTGGGGGGAGTCTCTCTGTAGTGGAACCAGTGACAGAAGCTGTTCTTTAGAATTTTCAGGATGGCTGTATTCTGCGGTCAGAATGAGAGAGTCAAGCTGGGCAGAGTCTCTCGCCAAGAGTTCAGGTAAGGTAATGTTTATTCACTGGGAATGCTTTCCACAGCCAGACAGCTATGCTGACAATCTCGAGTTTTCTCCCAGTTTGTTTAGATTTAAATGACAAATGTGTAACTTTTTAAAAACTGAATTTTGTTTGGATTTTTCATGAAAACCTTCTTTTCTTCCATATGAAATAGTTTGAAATGTCGTTGCTTTTTAAAAACCCTGTGTGTTGGAACCTCTTTAATCTGCTTGTTTCCTCTTTTCCCCCCTCTGCAAGTTTTACATAGTGTAAACATTTGTTGTCTTTTACCTTCCCTGTTCCTCCCCTCTGGGAGGTGCTGATGCTCTTACCCCGTGCTGAAAAATGGCACTCTAAAGGTATGGGAAGGAAAGAACCCCAAACAACAATCTGCTGTCCTTTCACGCCTTCCTTTGGAGACTGTTCCTTCAGTGCTGCAGAGTGTGAGAAAGTGCGTCACTGCACACCATCGTACTGAGTTGCTTCACGGAAGGAGAAGGGGCTTTGGCCCTGTGACTCAGTTCTGCATTTTGGATGCATACTGGAAAAGAAGCCAATCTTCTTGCTAGTAAATCAACAGCCCAGCTGTATGCAATGGGGACCCAAACACTGGATATAAACCTAAAAAAATCTGAGGGAGGGAGAGGAGGAATTCAATAGTTCTTAGAATCTGAAATCTTCTATTTGATCAGGTTATTTACTGGGACTCGATATAAATCTGATTGGTGGGGATCTCCTACAGCCTAGTGAATATCTGGTATTGAGTTACTTTCAGGAAAAATGAGAGACACACATTCACCCAGGGAGAGTCTGGGTTCTGAAATTCAGCGTTAGCTACCTCAGGACTATCATGTCTGGTCTCCATTTTTTTCTGTCGCTCAGTGCTGGCTCATAGGTGTGCTGACCTTTACTAAAGGAACCAGGGTAGATGGGTGGATGGGTTTTAAGTTAATTCTTTTTCTTCCTTTAGGGTGGGGGATTGGTTTGGCCTTCTTTTGTTGTAGTTTGTTTGGTTTTATTTTTTTGCCATGATCAATTTTAGCTACAAGGATTTGAAAAGACTCCGAAGGATGCCAGCAGTTTTTCCTCGAGGCTTAGAATTTTGTGTTCTATCCTGAGCAGAGGTAATTCCTCACGGCCTAGTGCACCAATTGCATTAGCCATTTCAAGCAGAGTACCTCTTTAGGGAATTTTTTTGTTTTGTTTTGTTTTTAAATTCTCTTTCCTTAGCAGCAAGGTCTTTATTTCTAGAGAATCTCCTCCATTGCAGAATCATTGCAACTTCAGGAGCCCTAACCAATTAAATGCTGTCAGCCTGATGTACTACTTCGGACTCTGGAAGCAGATATTGGTTCTGTTCTGTATTTCTACTGTGTGTAGTTGAAACAACAGTCGGAGGCCAGATGACCTGTTAGATGGCCAGCCCTGTGTAACTCAACTCTGTATGTTCTCACTGTATGTTACTGCAATGCTCCTGCTCTTGTACAGTGTTTGTGAGATGCTCTTTGAAGATGGTACCTTTATATTTTTTCATTTTCAATAAAAGCACATTACTTCCCATTTCCTGGTATTTAATACTGTCGCTGAATGTGCCTGTGTGAGTGTGTGCCCCGGCGTTGCAGGACCTCAGAGCTGGAGGTGGCACTCGGTGGTTCTTGGGGGCTGGCCGCCTTCCCTCCCTGCAGGTGGTGTTAGACATATGCTACCTGAGGTAACATATTTTTGTTTTTGGGAGGGAGTGGGGTGTGGGGGGGAGGGCCCATGGGAGGGTCTCTGGATTTTTGATAGTCTGCTTTGTTTGCTTTCTTCTGTACTATTAAACTGCTGATGTTTATTTTCAGGAATGTTTTGCAAATGCACTTCTCACTCTTCCCCAGTACAACTGTAGGTACACTGTTCCTTTTTATCAAATAAGCACGTTTGAAACAATACAAAGAAAGGTCTTAATTTCATTTAAAGAAATGTATCCATGTGTGGAGATACTGGCATAAGGTCAATATATACTTTTGAAGGACCATGTGTTTAGAATTAATTTCAGCTCATGGACAGGGTTTATGTTACATTAGAAAGAGTAATGGTTTTGACGGAGTCCTTAAGGAAAAAAGTCTCAAATTAGACCTGCCTCCCGCAAAATGCCCTGAGTAAATGACCGTAGGCAGGTTTCGGTAATATTCAGTCCTCCGAGATGGTTTTGCTTTGCACACAGATCACTGTGCCATGGATCAGCCTACTCTTTCTAACTTAACATAACCCTGTGGCATTGTGTGTGGGTGCCGTGGGGATGCTGACAGTGGTGTATGTTTCTCCCTGTAGGCCTTTATGGTGAAACACCTCTTGGAGTACACCCAGGCAACAGAGTCTAATCTTCAGTACAGCTTGCTGTTGGTCCTGGGCCTCCTTCTGACAGAAGTTGTGCGGTCCTGGTCGCTTGCACTGACTTGGGCATTGAATTACCGAACTGGTGTCCGCTTGCGGGGGGCCATCCTAACCATGGCATTTAAGAAGATCCTTAAGTTAAAGAACATTAAAGAGAAGTCCCTGGGCGAGGTGAGTGCACTTTCCCAGCTTGAGCTCCTTCTTTTCCCTGGGGCCCTGCTTTGTCCTTCATCTTCCTCCTGAAGTGAGTGACCCATGTCCTTGCAGGCTCCCCTCACTGCTCTTTGCATCTTGTAGCTCATCAATATTTGCTCCAACGACGGGCAGAGGATGTTCGAGGCAGCTGCTGTTGGCAGCTTGTTGGCTGGAGGACCCGTTGTTGCCATCTTGGGCATGATTTATAATGTCATCATTCTGGGACCAACAGGCTTCCTGGGATCAGCTGTTTTTATCCTCTTTTATCCAACAATGGTGAGTAAGCCTCCTCGCTGTATCTTGGCAGCTACTCCTTAGGAGACAAATTATTTCCATTGGATTATAGTAGGCATCACCCTGCATTTGGAATTTTCCTCAAAGCAGGTATCTGGTTTGGAAAAGTCTGGAGCTGTATAGTGCTCAGTCCATATAGACAGGATTTTGACTTGACAGGAAGCAAGGTGTCACTTGTATAAAGGCTCCCAGTGACATTGAAAAAGAGTCTGAATGAAAGTCAGCAGGTAGACCCTACCCCAGGTAACACAGGGTTGAATTACCCCATCTTCAGTTGATGCTCATTGATAGGGCGCTCCTGCTTCTGCTTGGGTAGCACTCGGTACCTATGAGCACTATGAGAATAAATAGTTATTTGTCCTCACTGCCATACAAAGAGATATGAATTGAATAATATTTGATTATAATTCAATAAATCACTTCTATTAAAAAAAAAAAAGCATAACTAACTACATGAAATCCAGTCTGTCCCAGAAAACAGGATTACTTGCTTCATTTAAAATGACCTTAAGCAGATCATGCAGTTCTTCAGTTTGAATGAGCTCTAACTTGGCATGGCATTGCTTGTCCTCTCAGATGTTCGTGTCACGGCTCACTGCATACTTCAGGAGAAAGTGTGTGGCCGCCACTGATGACCGTGTCCAGAAGATGAATGAAGTTCTCACCTACATTAAATTTATTAAAATGTATGCCTGGGTCAAAGCATTTTCTCAGAGCGTTCAAAGTGAGTTTAAAGATTTTCTTTGTGCATGGGGTAGAAGGATTTTGTATTCTTTGGGTCTGATCATTCACACTTTGCTTCCTGAGCACATTAGATGCTAGGACTTCTAATGTCTATGATCATAATGTCCTAGGACTTCTAATATCTATGATCATAATATCCTAGAACCTTGATGTTTAAAAGGGGTTTTAGAGATTTGAACCCATAACCTCATCCCACAGACAGGAAATTGAGACCTGGAGAAATTGTGATTTTTCTTAAGATAGCACAACTAGTTAGAATAATTTTGGTTCCAAAGCTCCTATATTCTCTCATCCTGCCCATGTTTTTCCAACTTGGCTGTGAGAATTTCACAGAAGATAATACTGAATGATGGCTAAGAGTTCCACTTTTGTCCCCTCTACACTGGTTGTGAATGTACCAAAGCTAGTTGTGGGACCCTGAGGTTTGGCTGGGTATCAGGGTGCCTGGCTCTGCCACTTACCAGGAGCTTGTTTTATTTTTTTAAATAATTGTTTATATTGAATCACAAGGTCCTCAGGGCCTGGCCCCATCCTGATCTGTAAATTCAGTGCAGGCATAAACATGTCAAATATGTAAGTGCCACAAAGCTGGGAGGGATCATGATCATTAATACAGATTGGGCATTTAGAACCATCTTAACAAAAGTTGGAATGATGGTTCTTAAAACTGGTGAAATTTAAGAAGAATATTTAAAGGCACTTTCAAGTTTAAAAAAAGACTACTTAGGTACATTTAACCTTAATATAAATAAAAACTGCATGAGCCTTTAATGGACATAATCTCATGTTGAGCTGACTGAATACAGTGATGTTTAACAGCTACTATAATTTTAGGTGGAATAGACATGCCCTGTTCAGATCAAGGCAGCTGGTGTAGTTTCATTAATTAAATCTTCAGAAACTTGTTTTCCAGCTCTGGACTCTACACTTTTTTCATGAGGGCTGTTAAGCTAAGCAACATCTAGAGGTGACTCTCTGAAGTACCCAGCAATGGATTAGGCTGCTTTGTAAAGTAGCAGTTTTGTTTCCACCAGAGTGGAACAAATGGCTTCTAAGTGGGCACGTCGATGGCAGGATGACCACTGATGGTCCCTGCAGGCTCTCATTCTGTCATTTTATGATCTTTCTGAGATTCCACTTATCCTTCAGTCCTCTATTTTGTATCATAATCTGTTTTTGTCAGTTTGAAGAGGATTCTCGCTTATTATGTTCGTGGTTAAGATGTATGGTCAATGTTAAAGCAATGAGTTGAGTGGATTTTTTTGTTTGTTTGTTTTGGTGTTGTTTTGTGGGAATCAAGTTTTATGACTTACAAAGTAGGTGTGAAGATACTGTGGGCAGTGGTAATACCTTTAGGGTCAGTGCATAGCTACAAAGAATCACTTTTGTGTTTAAAATAAATAACTTGCCATTGTGGGAGCCCTGGCGTGTGTGTGTGTGTGTGTGTGTGTGTGTGTGTGTGTGTGTTTTCTTGATGTTTTGGTATTGTGGATTGAACCCATGGGTGCTTTACCACTGAGCCACATCCCCAACTTGCTAAGTTGCTGAGGCTGGCCTCAAACTTGCAATTTTCTTGCTTCAGCCTCCGAGTTGCTGGGATTATAGGTGTGTCCACTGCACTGGGTTGATACCTTGCCATTTATTGCCCTACTTTCCACTCCATAGTTCTAGTGTTTTGTGATTGCTTTGTTAATAAGGTTATCTGTTTTGTAAATACTTAAGAAAATTACATTCTGCCTATAGAAATTGTATTTCACCCATCTTCCATTTTCTGACTGCTTTTTTTTTTCATGTGAAATTTATCTCATTGCCAACATACACCAGACATTTTAAGAAATCTAGTTCTTTTTAATTCTCCAGTGCTGTTGAACAGTCTTTCTATGATTCCTGAGGCAAAAAATAAGCAACAGCCAGGTAAGCAAACAAAACTGCCAGTTGTAGATACAATTAATATATTCATTTCTTATAAACCCAAGGGCTCACAAGAAAAAGATAGAAGATGATCCCTGTACTCATTTGTAGCAACTGCTTTCCATTAGATTCTTTTCAGTGACTTGATCCATTTCAAACTTCAGCTCAAATAGTAGAGTCAATAAGTCATTAGACTAATGTTTGCACCGTAGGTATTAAAGGGTCATTTATAAACCTGTTTGTGGGGCTGGGATTGTGGCTCAGTGGTAGAGTGCTTGCCTAGCATGGGCGGGACCCAGGTTCGATCCTCAGCACCACATAAAAATAAAGGCGTTGTGTTGTGTCCATCTACACCTAAAAAAATAATAATAATAAATATTAAAAAAATAAAAATAAAATCCTATTTGTGGGTGAGGACTGAGTCTTGTTTGGTTTTGGAGGAAAAAAATCCCAATGTTTCTTTTGACTTGGTTTAAAGGTGTCTTCTTTTTTATTCATAGAAATCCGAGAGGAGGAGCGTCGGATATTGGAAAAAGCTGGGTACTTTCAGAGCATCACTGTTGGTGTGGCTCCCATCGTGGTGGTGATTGCCAGTGTGGTGACGTTCTCTGTTCACATGACCCTGGGCTTCGATCTGACAGCAGCACAGGTCAGGGACCCCCCCCAGGGATGGGGAGCGTTATCGAGTGGGGAGCCAGCCCTTGCAGATAGTGTATAGGTTATTTTTAGTCAACCTAGGCTTGGGTTTCATTCTGAAGATACCAATCAACTTATGGTTCAGATTTACTGAAATTTTAACTGAAGGTCTCATGAAAACCTTATCTTTTAAAAAAATGTGACTCGTAGTAACATTTGACAGCCAAGCTGCAGCCTTCCTACCACCTGAAAGGAAGTCGGTGATGTCTTGTCATTGTAGTTGCCTCGCGTGATCATGCTCAGTTTCTCCTCCTTTCCCATTTTAAGGCTTTCACAGTGGTGACTGTCTTCAATTCCATGACTTTTGCTTTGAAAGTAACACCATTCTCAGTAAAGTCCCTCTCGGAAGCATCGGTTGCTGTTGACAGGTTTAAGGTAAGTGACTCCTTGCCCCTCCTCTGTGTCAGGAGCTGTCCCTGGCACAACTCCCTGCTGCCTGTGCTCTAGGGGGCCACACAGATTAACCACACTTGGTTTTGATTTTCTTTGAGCATTTTGGCAAGTTGTTAAGAAGGAGGCATGGAAGACACTGAATTAAGGGATAGACTTTTACCCTTCCTGGATGGCTTGGTCCTAGGCTCAGCATTCCCTCCAAAGCAAGACCCTTCCTCCTAGGCCTGACCTGGATTTATGTCATAACTCACTGGGCTTTTAAGTGATTTAAACCTAGAAGACCAGAATTGCCGTGACTGTCAGGTTTTCCTCCCCTTTATTGTTGCTACTGTCAGTTTGATTGGTTGATATACTAAGTCCTTTTTTGGTACTTTCTTTCTCCTGCCCTGTGATTGCCATTCATGATGCAGTGACATGGAACTAGTCATAAATCTAGATCATGTTGGGAAGTGCAGTTAAGTAAGTACCAGTTTTTTTCCTTGCAGGTGGTTAGTTGATCATACTTTGGCCGTGTTATTCTTTGTGCCATCAGAATAATAGAAATACATGATATAAGAGGAAGATATATTTGGGAGGGTAGAGGGAGATAGATATTTGAAAGTGGTTAACACTCATTTTAAAAAGTTAAAAAAAAAAAAAAAAGCAGCATCATGTGGACTGGAATTCCTTGACGGTGACACTCTTGTGCTCCTGCTCATCTTGGCCAGTGAGACCACTATAAAAGTGATTTTGGTTCATGAACACTTGAAGCTGAGGTGTTTTAGGGATGAATATCGCCCACCCACTTAGAGCTCAGTAGAAACAAATTTGGTTTTCCTGTTAAGACTAAAACATACCTTCCCAGGATGTATTTATTTATATTATCTACTTATTCATAGTTAATCAGGTGAATTTTGTTGGATCAAGAAAGCTAGTCCTCCAGAATGCACCCCCATCCCCATTTCCTTCCCCTTCCCCAGCCTGGCTGCTAGAAGGACAAGAGCCAGAGTCACATGAGAAGCAGAGTCACATGAGAAGAGTGGTCTGCAGCCGTCAGATGCTTCCTGCTTTGTGAACCCACAGTAGCCAGTCATGGAAGAAAGCAGATGTTTTGACCAGAAGTCTTCCCTCCCGTGTGTTTCTATATCTTTGTTAGTGGATGGATTTGGTTGGATTTTGGATGAAGAAACAGAATGTATAATATAGTCTTGTTCTCACCTTGTTTTGGGGGGGGGGTTCACTTCTCTTCACTTATTAGTGAGGACTTGGATTAGCAGGTGGCATTTCATCTCATAGTTCCTTCCTCTGTCCAGGAAGCATCAGAGTTAATAATAGCAAAATCACCCACAGCTCTCTTTTATGTCCTGTGAGACTTCAGTCCAATTCTATCCTCTGCCTCTTGGCAGGGTTTTTCCTTTCTTAAGGTAGATGCGTGGCCCAAGATAATGAGTATTTATTGCTTAATCCTTCCCCAACTCTAAGCTGTTTCTTTCTTATTATCTTCATGTGCTTATTAATTAGAATTATGTTCACTTCATTAGGGATTGGGGGGGGGGGAGGAGCTGTTTTTTAGGTGTAATTCACTAGAGGAAATCTGCTTCAATCCTGGGAGACCACCTAAGGCAGTCTTTTTTTTTTTTAATTTTTATAAAATTTTTTAGTTGTAGATGGACACAGTGCCTGTATTTTGTTTATTTTTATTTATATGTGGTGCTGAGGATCGAATCCAGTACCTCACACATGCTAGGCAAGCGCTCTATCACTGAGCCACCATCCCAGCCCTGAGGCAGTCTTTTGAAATGAGACTGTTCCTGGGATTATATCTCTCCCGTCATCTTCTAGGAAATGGATATGAGAATAACCAGGATGGGACTTGCCTGTTTGGTTTATTTTCTGCATATTGAAATTCAGTGATGGTGCTGCAGAAGTGCTTTCACCCTTTGCCTTCTTTTTTTTTTTTTTTTAATAATTTTTTTAGTTGTAGATGGTCACAATTTATTTGTTCATATTTATGTGATGCTGAGGATCAAACCCAGTGCCTCACACATGCGAGGCAAGCGCTCTACCACTGAGCCACAACCCCAGCCTTCACCCTCTGCCTTCTTATTTTGCATCGTCACCTTTCTCTTTTTAAACGGACTTAGGGATCTGATGGGTAAGCAAGTGTGGTATTTGCTCTATTTGATCTGCCTTGGAAGTGCATCCTGCACAAGAGCTCATTGCTTCCTGTTGAGTAGTGTGGATAAAGGATAGACAAAGGGATAAAATTTCTAGGAGAAATAACTTGTCGAAGGGCAGTTATTTGCTTGTCACTACTGTAGCGTGGTTACGTTTTATAAATAAAAATACAGGATGCCCAATTAAATACTGCATGGGATATACTTATACTGAAAATTGTTTATTATTTATCTGGAATCCAAATTTAACCGGGTGTCTTGTATTTTATCTGGTGTCTTGCATTTTATTTGTAACCCCTCTTCTGCTCAACTGATACATTCTGGTTTTTGTCTTTTGGGGAATGAAAGTAGTGTTTTGATGATCAGCATTTCATGGAAAAGTTGAGGTTTACAGATTGTGCACCTCTAAGATTCTGTTGTCATCCTGGCAAGTGCAAATCCAAGTAGATATAAATTCCAGAGTTGTAAGACCCCCATCTGCCTCACCCTGTCAGGGTAGGGCGACCTGAACTGAAATCCTCCTGGGGCAGGGCAGGGCTAATAATAAGGAAAAGTAGACGAAGAACTGTGCACATGATTAGGCACCAACATATTTCTTAGTAGTTCATTAAGGCCTAAACTCTCTTCATCCTCTTAATAACTCCAGGGGAGAGAATGATGGAAATTCTGTCAGCCTGTGGTTTTACTCAATGACAGTGATCAAAATATTTGTTATTTTTAGCTCAATTTCTCAGGAAGGCTCTGAACAAATGAAACCAAACAGCTGTTTTCAGAAAGTAGGGACTAAACCCAAGATTGATCAAGAGTGAATATTATCTAGGAAATTTAGAATTGTGATACTTCTAGGAAGACTGGGGATTAAAAATGAGTAAGAGGTGGTGATATAAGGGGGGAGGAGAGCAAGCTTAGAAGTTTAGGACCCAAGAGAATGAGAAAGGGAATATGTATTACATGTAATAGCACAAATTCTTAATTATTGGATTCCAAGTGCGGTGGCATTCTATAGAAATGACAGATTTAAGAAGATGGTCAGAAGAGGACTCAAGTCTTATGGGAAGGTCCCAGGCTGTGGTTTACTGTGGTGGTGTTTCTGGTTAATTTCAGAGACTCTTCCTACTTCAAGCATCCCATTTTCCTTCCCTTTAATTTAACTGAGGGTGTCTCTGGAAGCGGACTGGAGGAAAGGGGTCTTGTTCTCCTTCCAAGGGGTCTTTCTAGGGGAGATACCTTTTGCTCACATGTAGGCCTGTCTTTTGTTTTGTTGAATTCTCCCAAGTTCTAAGGCAGGGCTTAGAAGACATGAGGATTTCTTGACCAGAAGGAATACTCTACGGGAGACAGAACCTTAGACCCTCTATTCAGTTCATCCTCTCCCAACAGGTGTCAGGTTGCAGGTGAGGGAGGTGGGCAGGCTTTGTGATCTGCAGGAGTGTTCTGGAGGGAAAACAAGATGGTGAGGGTCTATATAGGGGATCAGAGTGCCTTTAGGGTGTCCTACCTGCTCCTGAGTTAGAACAAGGTGCTGCATAGCAGTTCATTGTCCTTTGGCCCATATTAGGCCGGCAGAAAAGAATGAGTAGCTTAGCTTAGTGCAGAGGGTTGGGTCAATGGACAAGGTCCCTGTACCTTCTGTGGTTGTCCCCATGCTCTTGAGACCCCCTTGGCGGGCCTGAGGCGAGGCTACACTAATGAGCTGCCTTTTGCCCTTCAGCTTCCTTCTACTGTATAGCCTGATGTGTTTTGCTACGTGAGTGTGCGCCCTAGGCTTGTCTCCCTGGTCTTGATCCAGTGTCTCATCTTTGCACCTCTCTCACAACTCCTATCAGAGTTTGTTTCTAATGGAAGAGGTTCACATGATAAAGAACAAACCAGCCAGTCCTCACATCAAGATAGAGATGAAAAATGCCACCTTGGCATGGGACTCCTCCCACTCCAGTATCCAGAACTCGCCCAAGCTGACCCCCAAAATGAAAAAAGACAAGAGGGCTGCCAAGGGCAAGAAAGAGAAGGTGAGGCAGCTGCAGCGCACTGAGCATCAGGCGGTGCTGGCAGAGCAGAAAGGCCACCTCCTCCTGGACAGTGACGAGCGGCCCAGTCCTGAAGAGGAAGAAGGCAAGCACATCCACCTGGGGAACCTCCGCCTGCAGAGGACGCTGTACAGCATCGACCTGGAAATTGAAGAGGTGAGCTGTCCGCCTGCACTCCCACCCCCTTCGCCCCCACACCCTGTCTGGCATGCCATCCCTTCTGATCTGGGAAGAAAAGGCAGGTGCAGTTCCTTTTAGCAAGGTACTCTGTGGCTATAGATGATTTTGAACCAAAAAGCAGATTGGACCAGCTGTAATTTCAAAGGGAATATTTAAGCATTTAACAACAGAGTTAATAACAACTGATCTCATGAGATGCTCATTTTATAAACAAGGAAATGAAGCATTCAAGTGGATTTTCCAAGATTTTGCCCTGAATCAGTTTCTGGCTATCGTTGCTGTATGTGAGCTGCAGTAATTATTTCTGGTGTTATAACTTCGTATGGGCTCCCTGTTCCCAGTAGGCTGTGTATTGCACAAGATCTGGCACAGGGTAGGTATTCTTGGTGCTTTTACCAATGGTTATATTGTAATCATTTATTTTAAAGGAAGTGAAGCATCATTTTGATATATGATGTCACAGTGCAGGTGGTATAGATCAGGCAGAAGTCTCAGAGAGGGGCTGGTGTAGGTTCAAAGCTTTTAAGATACAGACTGATTAGGAACCAGCACCATGTTTAAAGGGCCATAACATTCAGAGGACACAGTCATATGGATATTCATTTCTTCAACAGCCATTTTTTGAGTGCCACCTATATGCCAGGCAATGTTATAGGGCTGGGAATATAGCAGCAAAAACCCAGACAAAAATCCCTGCTCTCCTAGAGCATACATTCCAGTGGCACAGACAAACAATAAACAAGTCTAATATATCCTGTGTCAGATTGTGATAAGGGCTGTGAAAAATGAGGTGGAGAGTGCTGGGGCAGGGACAGTTGGGATTGCAGTTTTAGTGGGTTGCCAGAGAGAAGGTTTCTTTTATTTTTTTATTTTTAAAATTAATTTAATTGATGTATTATAATTACATGTAATAGTGGGATTCATTGTGACATATTTATACATGCACATATCATAATTTGATCAATTTCGTCCCCCATTTTTACCCCCTTTCTTTCCCTCTTCCCTTCCCTCAAGTCCCCTTCCTCTACTCTACTGGTGGGAAAGCCTCATTTAAGAAGTAGACTTTTTTTGAGGGGTGGGGGTACTGGGGATTGAACCCCACTGAACTACATCCCAACCTTTTTTATATTTATTTTGAGACACAATCTTGGTAAGTTGCTGAGGGTCTTACTAAGTTGCTTAAGTTGGCCTCAAACTTGTGATCCTCCTCCCTCAGCCTCCTGAGTCTGTGGGATTACAAAACAGGGAGGGGAAGGGACAGTGACACTTGCCAGATGTCTTCTCTGCACCAGGCACTTGCTTCTTTGTTGCTGTCATACTTAGTCACCAGAAAATTTGCGTTTTTCTCTGTGTAAGCCTACCTCGCCTGAGCAGAGCTTGAACTGTGACTTGATCTCTCATTACCACCAGGCAGTGATCTTTCAGACTTACAGACCATGTCAAACTGTTGTTTGCTCAACACGCTTTTATTACGTCCCAGACACTTGGTTTTATAGAGTAACTCCTTTCCTCGGGTGCTCAGAGTCCAGTGAGGGAGGCAGACACAGTGTTGGTTTAGGTAACAAGGGTCACATGATTAGCAGGTGCTGGTGGTTTTGGGATTCTAGTCCCCCCCTGCCCCTCCAGAGTCTGTGCTCCTTCCATACCACCCAATCTTCCTTCCTTCCTTGGGCCGTCTATCCTTGAAAACTTATAAAGTCATCTGTCTGTCCTTGACAACTTTCAGCACTACCTATTGGGAATTCATTTGCTTATCTGAGGATATAGTCAGCCCTCTGTATTCATGCATTCCAACAGGCTGCAGATAAAAAGTATTTATTTGGTGGAAAACAATCCATCTATATTGAACACGTGGACTTTTTTCCTTGTCCATTATTCCCTAAACAAAGCAGTATTACAACTATTTGCCTATATTAGGTAGTCTGTGTTATCTAGAGATGGTATAAAGCATACTAGAGGATGTGTGGAGGTTATATGCAAATACTGTGCTTTTTTAAACATCCATAGATTTTGGTATCCTCAGGAGTCCTTGAACCAGTCCTCATGGATCCTGAGTTAATCGCAGGCTTGGGTTTCCACTTTTATTTGAAATTGATGACGTAAATATTCCTCAGATTTTTGGAAATATCTTTCAGAAAAACATATGCAACAATGCACCTACTTTCCATTGACAATGTAAACCCTAGAGAAAAATCATAATTTACAAGAGCCCTACCTTCTCTTCTAAAAAACAAGAAAAACAAACAAAAAACATAGGTTACCAATAAAGTTGGAAAGAAGCTAGGATTTTCTAAAAGTGGAATACCATGATATATGTGGAATGTGTAGTCTTTTCAAAGGGCTTTTATCTCTGTTACCTCAGTGTATCCCCACATAATCCCTGTGAAGTAGGCTGCTAATGAGTGAGAAAACAGGTACACAATGTGTTGACTCATAAGGATGACAGCTACTGTGTTGATGAATTAAAGTTAATGCATTTTTCCTTAAAGAAGTTGCATGCCTTAGGATGAGTGGTTGGTGGTTTCTTAATGATCTTCCTCTTTCTGTGTGCTTTGTCCAGGGTAAATTGGTTGGAATCTGTGGCAGTGTGGGAAGTGGAAAAACGTCTCTCATTTCGGCCATTTTAGGACAGGTAAGATTTCTGTTATTGCCCTTGACATGTTCTGTTTCTTTCTTAGGACTCTACTTAGCAAACATCTCAGGAAAAATGAGTTCATTTGCTGAAGAGTCAGGAGAGGTGGAAACAAAGGAACCTTGGTCTGTGTCCTACCCTTCTCTTCCTCCCAACAGCCTATGTCTGGAAGGGCACAGTTGACACCTGATGAGTGACTAATCTGTGCCCTAGCTGGCATCATTTTTTCTCCGTGCCTTCTTTTATTCAGCATGTATTTATTGAATGCCATAGGTACGTCAGATAGCATGTTGCGAAGCGGGAAAGAGAGGAGCAAATGCCCACACTGTAGCAAAGAGTCAACCTGGGCTCCAGAGCCAGGGTGGTGCATGCCTGAACTCCCAACTATTCAGGGGCTGAGGCAGGAGGATCAAAGTTCGAGACCTGATAGGGCAACTTAAGTGAGACCATGTGTCAAAATAGAAGAAAAAGAGCTGGGGGTATAGCTCAATGGTAGAGCACCCCTGGGTTCTGTCCTTGGTACTATAAAAAACAAAGCAATACAAAAAAACTGGGCTGCCAGGATTTGATTGAGAATCATGGCAGCACTCAGTGTTCAGCCTAACCACCAAAGGAGTTGTTCCCTCAAGGAGTTCATGTCCAGTGGGAGGATAGGCCAGCCAGCTAGATACACAAGCACATCACAAGGCCATGAGTGAAGAGTACACAAGATGCCCAATGGACAGCTGTCAGCACTGAGAGAGGGGAACAAAAGGACAAGGACCCTCTGCTGAGACAAATTGTCTTTAGTGTTTTTAAACCTAATAATGAGAAGAATCCAAGGTGCCTGTGTGCTTTTAAACTTGAATTCATCTACAGGTTGAGGTGGGAATGAACACAGGACCATTCCTAGCTTTTGATAACGAGGTCTTCTGAATCGCACATTCTTATTGAGGACATGAGACAAATGGGAGTGGGGGAGGGTGTTTCTGTGGCCTCCAGGTTAGAAACTATTTCCTTGTCTGTTTGGTATCAGCTGTCACAATTGGTGACCTGTGGCTCTTCTGGAGGGCAGTGTTGCCCAAGGCAGTCCAAGGAGGCTATATTCTGCTTTAGGACACTCTCCAGTCCTTGGGCCCAGCTGAGGGTCTTTGTAAAAAGCTTCCCAGATGATTTCTGAAAATCAGCCAGATTTGAGTGCCAATGGTAAGGGACAGAGATGGGGGCACTGAAGCGAGTAGGAAAAGCTCCATTTCTAAGTTCTGCTCAACAGTCTAACAGTGCAGTGTTTGATGCACTTTTGGGGTGGACTGGACAGTGTTAGGTGGAAACTCAGGTGGGCTTGGCTCCTGGATCAAGTCCTGGAGGCCCTCTCCCTGCAGGGAGGCTGACGATGTTGGTCGGCCCTGCTTCTTTCAGGTTTAACTCTTCATTGACATTACTGCTGTGTGGGTGTCTGTGTAGCTGCAGCCAGGAGAAGTGGGTTCCTAAACACTTTGTCATGCACATCCCGAGTGTTTGCCTGTCTCTGGGTGGTTAGGTGTTATGGTCTGTGGCATACACCTGTGTATGTACACTGTGAGTGTGTGTTTGAGGTGTTTGAGAGGACAAGCTTAATGTGCAAGTACTACCTGTCTGGTTAATGAAACTTTACTTCAAAGCTATAGCATCTCTAACCCAAGACAGATGTCTACTGTAAGTCTCAAAAGGAGCCATGATAAAATTGGTAAATCAATTCATACCAGGCATCGTGACTGAAAACATTTCAGAGCATATGGCTCATTGTGCAGTCCCTTCACATTGGAGGGGAAGGTCCGTCGTCCTTACGTGGATGCTGTAAAATACGAGCTGATGTCTAACCTGGAATTTTTCCCCCTTTGGTCCTCATTTTACAGAAGCAGCAGATCTAGCCAATGTTCTGGATGAATTCTGTAGATGAGTTGGTTTGCCCTCCCCTTGAGGCAGACACTGGCTATAAATCCTTATAGCATCCCCTCCAGGGGATGTCAAGTGCAGTCCAAGGAGTTCCTGGAGTCCCTCCTGGCTTATTAAAACATAGTTAAAACAGTTTACAGATAGGAAGAGGCCCATGGCAATAGGCTGAGTGAAGTGTTTGCTCAGTCAAATTGTGGTTATACTGGGTTCCCATCTCACGTAAGCAAGGAGAACTTCAATTTTCTTTGCTGCTGGAACTCTTTAGAACAAATGTAAGGGTCCAGAAAGCATCCAAGAAAGTTGCCAAAACTTTAGATTCCATTGAGGAATGTATGGGGGTCTGTTGGCTTAGGGTGATGGTTTCGAGTTATGATGCCTTTGGATGGTGTCTGTCTCCCTAGATGACACTTCTAGAGGGCAGCATTGCCATCAGTGGAACCTTCGCTTATGTGGCCCAGCAGGCCTGGATCCTCAATGCCACTCTGAGAGACAACATCCTCTTTGGGAAGGAATTTGATGAAGAAAGGCAAGGAGTGTTTGGTTTCTGTCATGCTTTCCATCTTGGCCACGTGAGATGCAAGGCAGCCCTTCAGCAGGCTCTGCTCCAACCGTGTCCCTGACACTATGTCACTTTGTGTCCTTCAGATACAACTCAGTGCTGAACAGCTGCTGCCTGAGGCCTGACCTGGCCATTCTTCCCAACAGTGACCTGACTGAGGTACAGGCCTTCTGTATGGGATGTACACATTTAGCACATTTAGTAGGGGGGGCTCTCTCTAGGAGAGGTGGAGGGTCGGGCCAGAGCCCCCTCCTAGGATGCATCTTAAATGCTTGGGAGAAGAACCACAAGGGGAGTCTTGTTTTCATTGAGCCTTTCTGTTAAGAAAGCATTTATTCATTAGCAGAGGGATATTAACCCTGTTTTAAGTATCTAAGTTTTCCGTATGTCAATTTTAAACAAAATCCTATTGTTGACTTAATGTTTTTTACTCTATTCAGATGTTTTTAAAGCCACAAGTCAAGCATGTTTATATCAAACTTCTTCCTTGGAATTATTTTGCCAACCGCCTTATTTAGTCTATAGAGTCCTCTTCCATTAGAAAGAGACCTTAGAACAAATCCATTTTTCTTTGGTTCTCTGCACTGGAGCAGTTTCCAGGCATATCTCTGGAACTAGTTTTTGCTCTTCAGTGTTAAAACTTACATCCCTGAGCTGCCCTGGAGGCCTCGGGAACTGGCATTTTTATTCAGCTTTCTTCATTTAAATCGCTCAAGCCAGATGTGGCAAATGGTTTAGTTAGTTTAGAGTTCTCAACTCATGGTCTCCAGATCAGCAGCATCAGAATCACCTGGGAATTTGATAGAAATGTAAATTGTCAGCCCATACTCCAGACCTACTGAATCAGACATTGGCCATGGGGCCCAGCAGTCTGTTCTAACAAGCCCTCCAAGTAATTCTGATGCAAGTCAGGTTTGAAAACCTTTAAATTAATTGAATGTTTTTTTAAGGACAAGATTCCAAACAAGCTAATTACCATATGACAATCGATTTCCTTGTTTGTTCATATGGTAACATTTAGAAGATACATTGTATGCCAGTGACAGGTGCAGCACCTGCTTGACACTGGGGATATAAAGGATTAAGACAACCATCTGCATCCTCACAAAGCTTATAGTTAAGGACATGACATACCCAAAGATTTAGGCACAAAATAATCTGATGAAAGAGAGTAAAGAGGTTAAATGGCTCTGATCCCAGGGTGTGGGAGGGGGTTGTTCAGTGGCTCTGAGAGCTGCTAGGCAGCCAAGGGCAAAGGTTCTGCTTCATATGTCCTATTTGGGTGTTAAGATTCTATTAGGGCTGTTCATTTTTAAGCAGTGGTGAAGCATGATCAACTTCGTGTTTTGGAAAGATCTTTCTGCCGTGTGGAGAACGGATTGGAGGGGTGCCCAGGGGCAGTAGCAAGGCCAAGTATAGGACTAATTGGTACCAGATGATTCTGAGCCAACTGCCCCAGTTCCTGGAAGGATCATAGTGGCAGTTTATTCAGGCAGAGAATTCAAGAGAAGGTGCCAGCTTGAGAGGACAGGTGACTGTTGACTGTTGTGGCCACAAAGCACTGTTTCAGACTTGACCTGAGGGCTTTGCTGTGCTTCCGGGCCCTGTAGATCGGTGAACGAGGAGCCAACCTAAGTGGTGGACAGCGCCAGAGGATCAGCCTTGCCCGGGCATTGTACAGCGACAGGAGCATCTATATCCTAGATGACCCCCTCAGTGCCTTAGATGCCCATGTGGGCAACCACATCTTCAACAGTGCTATCCGGAAGCACCTCAAGTCCAAGACGGTTCTGTTTGTTACCCACCAGTTACAGGTATGGTGTGCTTTTCTCTAGGCTGCTCGCCTTGGCTTGGGAAATTAGACATGGGATGGTGGGAGGAACCTTTTTGGGGCACCTGGAGATTCCTGGAATTAAGAATTTTCATTTCCTTAGCAAATTACCTCCAGTCCCATCATACCATTGAAGCCCATTATACCAGCATCTCAGTTGGCCATGTGAGTCAGAGATCCTTGGAGCATATTAACTTTTGCATATGGGTCAGCAAGTGAAAGGGCTGAGAGATGTGACTGAAAATAGAGTTTGGGTATAAGTGAATGGGGAAAGCAGTGTGTCCAAAACTGTCTCCAGATATCACCAGATGTCCCGTGGTTGACCTAGGTCACTTCCAGTTGAGACCTGCTGAGCTGAGGTCTGGGTATTGATCTGTATTTGCACAAACATGAGCAATCCTCCTTGCTTTTGTCTGCAGTACCTCGTTGATTGTGATGAAGTGATTTTCATGAAAGAGGGCTGCATCACGGAAAGAGGCACCCATGAGGAGCTGATGAATTTAAGTGGGGATTACGCTACCATTTTTAATAACCTGTTGCTTGGAGAGACACCCCCAGTTGAGGTAAGGTTTGCGTGTGTCTCCTTTTTGTGCAGGGGAGTCATGGCTGCAGTGGGTACTTGGGAGAGCTTAGCTGAGAATCCATATCTATCTGATCCGCTGTGTGTTCCTGAGACCAGACTGCTGTGAGTTCCTTTACATACTGGATCTACTCTAGGAGAGCAGGGTGGGGAGTGGTGAGCTAGGCTTTCTGCTGCTGAGAACTTAAGAAGATGTGTGCTGTTGTGTGGTCATAGCTTAGCTTCCTAAACTCCATCAACCCTGATTGAAGCAGTGGGAAGTCCCCCCCCCCTTTTTTTTTAACAAGGTGAATAAGTTGCCAGGGAAAGTAAATTAAATGTGTACACTGGGAAACAGTCCAATGGTGTCTTGGTTGCTGACTTCCCACCTATCACTAATACCTACTGTTTGCCAGTTATTGGATTAGGCACTTTATAAATACCATTTTCTATTTAGTCATTTTATTGGCACTATGTGGTCAGATATTATTATCTCCCACTTGAGGAGGGAATTAAAGCTCAGAAAAGTGAAGCAGCCTGCTGATCAAGGGGGTTTTGACTCAGAAGTGCTGTTTGTACCCCTCCTCCTGTGCAACCCTCAGAGGTGGTGGCTTTGCACACCCTCCCTTGGATCCAAATTGGATGCAATCAAGGGCATGCTCAGAAGTGGCGAAGGAGACAATGTTTTCTTCTTGCCATGTGTTGTCTGGCCTGGTGACCTCAGGTGACTTAGGCTGGACTAAAAACTGCTTTCTTGGCTACCAGGATATTCTGATGTCAGAGTGGGACAAAAGCAGAAAGTTATTGGGACCTTTTCTGGGAGTCTTAGCTCAGTGTTTGGGTTTCACTTCTTTTGACTTCAGGTACAGCACAGCTGACTCTTCCTGATTGGTTTTTTAGGCTTCTGACGTAACTCACACCTCCGGGGTTCATCAGTAACTTCCATAGAGGCCCCTGATCCAGATTTACATATCTGATCTCTGTGATTCTTAGAGTACTCTGGACTCCTCAGGTCATTTCCTCATCACTATAGATATGGGGGGCAAAATATGAGGGAAAGAAGCAAACATGAAAATATCCAAGGAGTAAAAGAATACTGAGTCAGTGTGTGGTGGTGGAGGGAACATCCTTTCAGCATGTCTTAACTTTTTTGAGCTTTGGTTTCTTCATCTTAAAAATCTTCCTCCTAGCCAGAAGCATATGCCTATAATCCCCAAAGCTTGGGAGGCCAAGGCAGGAGGATTGCAAATTCAAAGCCAGCCTCAGCAACTTAGTGAGACCTGTCACCAAAAGAACTGGGGATGTAGCTCAGTAGTTCCTCCTAGAATTATTGCATTGATTAAATAATATGTAATGTTCTTCTTCTGGTAAGTGTTCAACAAATGTCAGTATCTTTTTAGACAAAGCATATATTCAGGCACTGCAGTAAATATAAAATTGGGGGCCCTAACTTGTATTTCAGATAGAGCTCTAAATTTTATATTTTTTAAGTTTTTTCACTGTCAACTTGAAGTTTAGTTTAAAAGCCTGCTGGGGACATGAGGCTGGCAATATGACATAGAGTAGAATACGGGGAACTAACTATATTAAGGGAATTTCCTAGATAATAATATGGTAGGAACTTGGCAAAGAAGGCATTAACCCATGAAGTCCCGAGTTTTAATTCTGCAAACATAGTAATTATTTCAGAATTACCATAAATGATATTTATTACATGATCTAAGTTTTTCAAGATGTTTCACATGTAGGACAAGGGGACAAAATGGGTTAAGTAGCTTCTGTTGTCTCAGGTTCAGTTTGATGAGTGTTTACTGAGTCCTGCCATGTCTTATTATGGGCACTTCTCAGTAGTAGGCCCTGTGAGGTATGAGCCTGTAAGAGATGGCCTCTGTCTCCGAGGGACTCATAGCATTCTGTGGAAGACCAGTGCTTGCGTGCTTTTACAGGCAGCTATGACACCAGGTCACATAGATAGTAGCAATGTTGATAACATGCTGAGGGAGAGAAGGGCAAGGATGAACTTTAGAGGAGTCAAAGTCACCTCACATTTTAATCCTTCTGAAATGGGACAACTGTGATGGAGATTGGGATGAGAGGAGGGGCATTCCAAGTGAGGGAACCAGCCTGGACAGGGGACAGAAATGGGAAATTATGATTTGGTTTCCTTAAAATCCAGTGTAGCTAGAGAGTAGGAGCATGGGAAGCAGTGAGATAGGAGAGGAACGGGGAGAACTGCCTCAGACCAGAACATGGAGGTCCTGCAAAGCAAGGCTGAGAGATTTGGGTTTCCCCTGCGGTAGCAGTAGGAAATGATCTGATCTGGGGATCTGATTCAGTGATGTGGTAACTCAGACTGAAGGAATAGAAATGAGCCCAGCTGTAATACTCTGGACACGTTAGAGAGGATAAGCATAGGATTAAAAAGTCTTCTTTTTGGAGTTCAGGTCTTGGATGACTTTGGAGAGAGAAAATGTCAGTAGGAACCCCAATCTCAAAGATTTAAGGAGTTGAGGAAGTATGAGATGAGTACAGGTGCCCTTGTAACAAGTCATGTATCTCTCTTCTTCTTAGTAGCTTGAGAAATGATTTGCTAATATGTATCTGGTGGACATTGATCTGGATGGCCATAACATGACTGGAGAATTTTTTTTTTTTAACCTATTAGATTAATTCAAAAAAGGAAACCAGTGGTTCACAGAAGAAATCACAAGACAAGGGTCCTAAAACAGGATCAGTAAAGAAGGAGAAAGCGGTGAAGCCAGAAGAAGGTAATGACCTTTTTGAGATTTTTTTTTTTTTTTTATATTTGTCATGAAAGTTTATCATGAGGGCTGAGGATATAGCTCAGTTGGTAGAGTGCTTTCCTCGCATGCACAAAGCTCTTGGTTCAATCCCCAGCACCACAAAAAAAAAAAAAAAAAAAAAAGGAGAGAGAAGAAAGTTTATCAGGAATAACTTCACATGGTAGTTCATGATGTTTGATAGCGTTGTGTGTTACATGGTCTTATATTTCTTGAATAACAAAATTTGTAGATAAGTTGGGAGACTGTGAGGCAACTTCTGTTTACCTAAACAGAAAAGGTGATTAGAAGGACCTTTGGTCCCATACCATCCCCTTATGCAGGGTAAGGTCAGGTATAGCAGTTACAGCTGAGTCATCCAGAGTGAGGACTACTTGAGTGCTGGGTGGAGGTATGCCTTTCCTTCCTGCCATTCACCTCTGCACTTTTAAAAGTCAGTCCTAACTGAAATAGAGGGGTCCCAGCTCTAAGAAGATTTATAGTTAGCAGTTTTTCCTACTTAACTTTCCCTATTCTTGGTCCTGGTTTTTAAACTTTTCTCTTAACAGCAGGTGCGGTGGCACATGCCTGTAATCCTAGCAGCTTAGGAGGCTGAGGCAGGAGGATCACAAGTTCAAAGCCAGCCTCAGCAACTTAGCAAGGCTCTAAGCAACTCAGTGAGACCCTGTCTCTAAATAAAATACAAAAAAGGGCTGGGTATGTGGCTCAGTGGTTAAGTGCCCCTGAGTTCAATCCCCAGTACCAAATAAATAAATTAATTAATAAGCTTTTCTCTTAGCAACTGAGGTAAATCTTGAGAATTAGAAAAGTTATTTTAAATCACATGACTATTTTCATTTTGTGAATTTTAAACTGCATATCAACTTCCAAATTTAAAAAGCAGTTGTATTTTAAAACTCTTTTCTTATAGAGTCACCTCCTAACCTGACCCTTTTGAATCCAGGGACCTCCCTGCTTGGGGCAATGGCAAACCCGCTGTCCTTGTCCTTAAAACTGCAGCAGACATTTGATGTTCGGAGTTGACATGTTGATTGATCACTCTCTGACTCTTTCTTTGAAAGGAACAAGCCTAAATTCTTCAATTCAGGCATGATTTAAAATCCTTTATTGACACACCCATAAAGCAAACAGCACAGAAAGCTGAGACATCTGTTAGTTCCTGCCATAAACCAGAATATCACTAGGGAGCATTTGTTCTCATCTACCCAGCCACCAGCCTGGCTACTCACAACTCTCTAAGTCCCAAGCCGTGGGTGGCCTATTTGAGATGACTAAACATATGGCCTTTCTCTGTATTCTCATATCAGCAGCAATCATCTAGCCACACCTGGGAGATGTCCGTGAACCTTTTCTCTCCAAGTCCGTCAGTCACCACATTCTACTGATTTACCTCCTGACACTCTATCCTCTTGGCCTCCACCATGATTTGGACCCTTACTATTTCCTTCCTAGAGTGTTACCGCTGCCTCCTTTTAAATCTGTGTTCCACATAGACAGCTGAGTCACCCAGTTGAAAGCAAGAGACCAAAGTTGGGTATGGTAGCACGCACCTATAGTCTCAGCACTCAGGAGGCTAAGCTGGAGGATCACTTGAGCCCAGGAATTCAACATCTGGGCAACATGGCAAGACTCCATCTCCAAGTAAATAAAATAAAATAAAATAAAAACAGACCAGTCAGCTTACTTGCCTGCATGAAGCCTTAGAGTAACTTCTCATTTTCAAAACAGTGTTTGTTTTTTTTTTCTTGGCACAGCACACAGAAAATGCTTGTTAAAAAAAAAAAGAAAGAAAAGAGAATAAAGAAAGAAAAAGAAAATGCTTTCCTCTCTAGGGGACACTGGGAGGCATAGAAGAGGAGGCTCACCACTGAGGCAGCTGGTCTCATAGTGTGGCCATCCCGGGTCCAACTAGCCCAGGAGGAATTAGGAGTCAAATCTCCACATACCTACAACCCATTCTCTCAAGATGGCCTGTCCACAGGAAAAGGCTCAGATGCCTTTATTCCCTGGCCAGAGCCTACTTAACCAGCCTCATCTTCTCTTACACTCTTAGGTGACCTTTGTTCTAGCTGTGCTGACTTGCCCTCTCTGTGCCTATGCTCATGTTATTTTCTTTGCTGAATCTCTCCCCACCTGGTTGATTCTGCTTTACTTTTCAAGAAGCAATACAGATGACACAGAAAGTCTTCCTTGTGCTTGCCTGCTAACCACCCACACCCCTCCCGGGATTAGGTACCCTCCCTGGATGTGCCCAAGCTGCCCTGCATACAGCCCAGTGGTCGCATTGTACACATTTTTATCATGTACTTATTTATCTGCCTGTTCTCCAGACTGTGATAAGATCCTCAGGCAGACCCTCAGTGATGGGGGCCTTGCTTCAAGCCTCTTCATTGGCCTGCTTTATAGTAGGTGATTAGTAAGTGTTAAACAGATGAATGAATCCTTCTGGTAAAGAGGAGATGATTCTAATGCAGAATCCTGTGAAACTGGGCTGTGTTTGATCCTACTGCCCTCTAGGTGACTTAGTTATGGGGGAGTAGCTCGTGTTAAAAGGAAATACCTTGGACAACTAAATTGAGTAGAGTTTATTTGTGCAAAACAAAAATGATTCACCAGTCAGGTGGGTCCCAGAACCAGAGCAGGTTCTGAAAATTCCCGCCAACAATGTGGTCTGACAGTAAGAAGTTCAAACAACTGTATTGGCTACAGCTCAACCAGTCAGTTGGTTACAGGTTAACTAATTATTTACAGCAAAAAGTTAATTGGCCACAGGTCCTCCTACAGCCCACCAAAGCTTAGTTATTGTTATTACTCTATGTTGGTTTGGTCTATTTGATCCAGTGCAGGTGTCTACTCCAAATCTGAGGCCTCTGAGAAAATGTAATTCACTCTCTTCCCAAGTTCATGTTTCTTTCTCACTTACCTAGGGCAGCTTGTGCAGCTGGAAGAGAAGGGGCAGGGTTCAGTGCCCTGGTCAGTGTATGGTGTCTACATCCAGGCTGCAGGGGGACCCTTGGCATTCCTGGTCATCATGGCCCTTTTCATGCTGAACGTGGGCAGCACTGCCTTCAGCACCTGGTGGCTGAGTTACTGGATCAAACAAGGAAGTGGGGTAAGGTTACTCATCAGCAGGAGATCCTGTGTCTAAGAATGTGACTATCTTTCCATAGCCCCTGGCTATTCTCAGGGAAACTTCTAGTTGTCATTTAAAAGAAGCAACAGAAACACAACATGGTACAGCATTAATATGTACAATTTTAGCCTGGCATGGTGGCACAGTCTATAATCCTAGCTACTCTGAGGCTGAGGCAAGAGATGCTAAGTTCCAGGTTAGCCTGGGAAACTTAGCAAAACTTTCTCACAAAACTCTCTAAAAGGTTAGGGAGGGCTGGGGTTGTGTCTCAGTGGTAGAGTGCTTGCCTAGCCTGTGAGGCACTGGGTTTGATTCTCAGCAACATTATCAATAAAGAAAGGTCCATCAATAACAAATAAAAATATTTTTTAAAAAAGGTTAGGGATATGGCTCAGTAGTAGAGCACTTGCCTCATGTGCAGGGCCCTGGGTTCAGTCCCCCACTATTATAAAAAAAAAAAAAAAGGGTGTGTGTGTATGTGTATATATACACACAATCTTTTTATTTTATATATCAATTTAAAATTTTTTAAAAAGCAGCAATTTTGATTTTCTAGGATGAAAAAGATGGGTTCCTAATGTAATCTCACAAGACATGAAAAAAACTGTTGACCAACCCGCAGAACACTGCCAGGCTGTCAGCTCTATCTTTAGAAAACAGAGGGAGTAGCAAAGCCTGCCTTGTGTTTGTGTGACCAAGTCCCAGGGTCATGCCCTCTACCCTCCCCTGAGCTGAGCATGACCTAAAGGGGGACACCTGGTAGGCTTTAGAGCCTTGCCTCATAGAGCCTTGCCTCCAAACAGAATACCACAGTAACTCGAGGGAACAGGAGCTCTGTGAGCGACAGCATGAAGGACAATCCCCACATGCAGTACTATGCCAGCATCTACGCCCTCTCCATGGCAGTCATGCTGATCCTGAAAGCCATTCGCGGAGTTGTCTTTGTCAAGGTATGCCATGGTGGGCAGCCTCTGCACCTCCTCTCCCTGGTGACTGTGTGGCCATGCTCCGGCATGGCATCTCTTGGGTTTGTTCTGAGTACAGCAGGATGACCCTAGCTGAAATGACCTGCATCCCAATGTCCTCAGCCTTTGCTCATTCATCACCTGTGCCACCTGACCATTTGCACTTCCATGCCTTTAGGAATGGATATCCTGCAAAATAGCACCCTGAGTCCCTAGGTCCTGATCATCCTGTGTCTGCTCTTCAGGGCACACTGCGAGCTTCCTCCCGGCTCCATGACGAGCTTTTCCGAAGAATTCTTCGGAGCCCTATGAAGTTTTTTGACACTACCCCCACGGGGAGGATTCTCAATCGGTTTTCCAAAGACATGGATGAAGGTATGTTCTCACTGCTTCTTTCTTTTATGCTCTAGAGCACAAACCAGAGCTCACTGTGCCTGTAGCCTTCCCAGATGATCCCCCAGATGTGCATCTCTATCCTGAGATGCTGGTATTTTCACCAGGAACCCTTCATCTAAGTTCTCATTCTGCTTTATCTGACCTAAGAGCAGGTTCAGAAGATTGAGTTAGCAGACAGACTTTGGACAGTGACATCTGAGATTCCAGGGTTCATGTTTACTTTGGGGTAATCCATTGATTCCTAGACACCTCTATTTTCTGTAAGGTTTTCTAGGTGTTGCATGGTCTGTACCTGCAGTAGAACTTCATGCTACCCATAGAAGAGTAGTGGTGCCTTCTGACCTTCACTAAGAGCTTGCTGTGCGAGAAGCAGAGTGCTGAAGTGTTATGTACCTTATCCTAATCTGCATAGTAGCCAGTGAGGTGGGCATTGTTCCTGCCATTGAATACATGAGAAGGCTGATCTCCAGAAAAGTTAAAGTAGCTTGCCTAGGGTCATAGAGCTGCCAGGTGACCAAGCTGGGAAATAAGCCCAGATCGTTTTTTACCCCAAACCTAGTGTTTTTAACTGCTGCATGATGACGGTCTCCACAACAGAAGTTTGTCTCAGGTGTCTATAGGCCAGTATAAAACCATGGCCAGAGGTAATGAATCAGAACCATCCCTGATAACTGAACTGGTGCATAACATGTTTCCACTTGTGTTACACACAGACACATACATATGTGCACACATGCACAATTGAAAAGCAGGGGAAACAAATCAGTGCTATCAATATGTCTAGGATTTCCATGAAAATACTTCAACTAAAAAGAAAAAAAAAAGGAGGGGTACGAATAGGGTGGGGAAACTGCCAAGAAGAATTGAAAAAAAATATTGATACCTATTAAAGGTTCTGTACAAATACTTCAACTTTTGTATATGTTTAAAAATTCCCATGATGAAAAATTTCTTAAATGTTAGCAGTAGTCCATTGATATTGGTAAGAATATAGATTATCTTTTTTTTTTTTTTTTCCAAAAAGCATATAGTACTTTGTAAAGGCAGGAAATGTTTCAAAGGACTAGGCAGGCCAGTGGAAAAAAAGCAGGGGTAGAAGATCACACCTAATTTTTCTAGTCTCAAGATAATTTAAAGCAACCAGGTTTCTAGCTTTTTCTTTGAAAGAGTTTTGAAAAGCAGCATCACAAACTTCAGATTTGGTCGAGCCTCATTTTTTCTTTTTTAAACGTTTAGCTCCATTTCTCTTATTTATGGGTCCCAAGAGTCTGACACTTGTTCCCTTGTGGTTTTCCCAGTCGACGTGCGTCTGCCATTCCAGGCTGAGATGTTCATCCAGAACGTTATCCTGGTGTTCTTCTGTGTCGGAATGATTGCAGGAGTTTTCCCGTGGTTTCTTGTGGCCGTGGGGCCCCTGGTTATCCTCTTTTCAGTTCTGCACATCGTCTCCAGGTAAATAGGAGGTGTTCGTGTCTGCCAGAGCAGGGAGGAGGCCAGAGTTGCTGGTCCACCCCTGTGACACCGAATCCATTCTCTTTTCAGGGTCCTGATCCGGGAGCTGAAGCGTCTGGACAATATCACGCAGTCACCTTTCCTCTCCCACATCACATCCAGCATACAGGGCCTTGCCACCATCCATGCCTACAATAAAGGACAAGAGTTTCTACACAGGTTAGTGCTGATGGGGGCTTTGAAGGGGGAGCCAGGATCCAAGCATTTAACAAGAGTCTAAGGGACCCTTCAAGGCCACAGCTGGGGATTGTAAAATTTTTTACTAAAGGTATTAGTGATTTTAATGGAACAATCTCTGATTAAAATTGAATTACTTGGGTGAGACTCCTTTGAGCAAATGAGAAGACAAAAGCAGATTTGGAGTCTCTAGGCTTTTGTTCCTAAAAAGCTGTATTTGGTAGTTTTGCTTTTTTTCTTTTTGAAATAGCAAAAGGGAGTCATTGATGTTACATTTGCATTTTATTTAGCCATCAAATGTTGTTTATGAAATTTATGTGCATAAGTAGTCATTCTGGAGATGTATATTAAGAGATTGGAGCAAATTTAATTGTCCTTCAATAGAAGGCTGGTGAACTAAGCTATAGTGTGCCCATACAGTGGATTATTCCGTGGTCCTTGGAAAGAATGAGGCAGCTCTGTGGGTACTGAGATAATATTGAAAGAGAAGGATCCAGGTGTATGTATGGTGTGCTGCCTTTTGAGAATGTATTTGCAACTTTTGTGCAACGTTTAGAATATCTCTGAAAGGATACACAAGAAACTATTGTTGTGTGCACTTAGGAAGTGGGTAGCTGGAGGATGGGTAGGAGAAAAATTGACTTATGGTAAACATTTTGTAAGCTTTAAACTCTCTATCTTGTATATATATTGCCTATTTGAAAAATGAAGTTTTTTAAAATTATAGTAGCAAGGTTAAAAATTTAATTTCAAAACATTAAATGCCTCAGAAAAATACTTCCTAACTTTTAAAAAAGTGGAATATACTGAATTTATATGTGTGTGTAGACATACACACAGTAAATTTAATTGAAAAAGTTCTGAGAGGAGGAAATGCAGCAAAATGTTAACTCTGTTTTTTAACTGGGTGATAACTGGAATTTACGTTTTTCTCTTTTTTGTTGCATTTTCTAAATTTTATCTGGAGAATATGTGTTTTATTGTAAGGGAGAAAAGCGATTTTTTTAAGACAAAGTACACGTGCCCAGCCAAACCCCCTGCTTGGGAGTTGCAGTAGTCCATGGTACCCTGAGCTCTCAGATGGGTCTGGTCTTTCCAGCCCTGCTGACTGGCGCAGCACTCCTCTGCAGGCAAAGTTATCTAAGTTCCTCTTGCTGTGGTTCGGCTCACTTCTACTTCTTAGCTCTGTGGCCTTGGAAAGCATGTGCCTTCTGCCCACTGGTAGTGTGTCAGCACACTCATGCAGCTTTCCCACGTTCACTCGGAGAGTCACTGGCCTTAGACTGTTTCTCCTACTTACCTTTATAACCTCTCTTTGAGAAAATAACCTTAACCTAAGATGTCTTTCTAAAGCTTAGCACAACCCTCTTTATGCTCTCCTCTCCTATGCTTTTCCTGGGCCATTCAGGTAGATATTTCTCCCTAATATATTTAATGTGGCACTTTTATTTTTTATTTTTTTGGTGGTACTGGGGAGAACCCAGGGTCTTGTACATGCTAGGCAAGCACTCTACCGACTGAGCTACATGTCCAGCCCCACTTTGTGTTGTTGTTGTTGTTGTTTTGGAGGAAACTAACATTAGAAAATTCCATGTCCTCCTATGCAGAAGGCCTAGAATAACCTGGCCCCCTGAAGTTTCCATGTCATTCTCTCAGAAACAGGAAGTATGTAATTATTTACCCTGCATTCTGTGATTCACTCAAGCTTTGATTCCATCCATGATCAGGCTTGTATGGTACTTTTTTAAAAAATATTTTTGTAGTTGTATATGGATACAATATCTTCATTTATTTATTTTTATATGGTGCTGAGGATCGAACCCAGTGCCTCACGCATGCAAGGCAAGTGACTACCACTGAGCTCTAACCCTAGCCCTTGCATGGTACTTTATCTGCTCACAGGTATCAAGAGCTACTGGATGACAACCAGGCTCCTTTCTTCTTGTTCACATGTGCAATGAGGTGGCTGGCTGTGCGACTAGACCTCATCAGCATTGCCCTGATCACCACCACTGGGTTGATGATAGTTCTCATGCACGGGCAGATTCCCCCAGCCTATGCGGGTCTTGCCATCTCTTATGCTGTCCAGGTCAGTATCTGGGTTGGGGGCATCAGCTTTGCAACTTCCTATGTTGGCACTGAAGAGACATGATTGGGGTGGGGATGGGGCCACACCCTAAGCCATTGTTTTACCACTAGACCCTCAGAGCATCTCCTGGTCTGGCCTGACAATAATAATCTGGACTTGGCTGGGACGTGTCAGAATGGGAGAGAGGGATAGAATTTATGAATAAAAGGATTTAACTACTTGCGCCCAGGTGTTCATTTTATTACTCCTTGTACTCTTGTGTACATTTGACATTTTTCCATACTGTAAAGAAAAAGTAAATAAGTAGCCAAAGGAACTCCAGAAAAATATGTCTTCATAGATACCCAAAGATGTCCGTCCAGACTCACTAGATGATTGGTTGGGGAAGAGAGCGTGCTATATCCACTGTGCTCAGAATCCCCAGTCTGTGATGCACAAGAGCTCTGTGTTCACTTTTTTCTCAGCCTTTTATCTTTTATCTTACTTCCCTGGGAGCTTTCTTACTAATGGCTCACAGGTTACAATTTCTGTTTGTTGTGACTACCACAAACAGTCTTAGATACAAGTCAGATACAGAAATCTTGTAGCTGCATGTGTGTTATCAGAAACATAAAGTTGACTAGAAGGCCTCAGGGTACAAGAACATAGTGCCAGCAGGACCCCAGTGCCACCTGCATTCACTGAGCAGCACAGTTGATGAGGGATGGTAGGCATGCTCTTAAATGTGAGAGAATAACAGGTCCCTGAACCAGCTGCTACCTGTGCTCAGGTAGTTCTTACAACTGAGTCACGGTCCTCTGGATAAAAGAAGTTCTCTCACATTACCAGGCACATATCTATAACAAATTCTCTGTTGGATTTTTGTTTTCCATTATCAGTTAACGGGACTGTTCCAGTTTACGGTCAGACTGGCATCCGAGACAGAAGCACGATTCACCTCAGTGGAAAGGATCAATCACTACATTAAGGTCAGACTGCTGCAGGCCTTTTGCTGTGGTCTGACCCCTCCCTTATTTCCACAGATGGTGTGCAAGCAGGAGATTTGTTTTCTCTGCTTCACCAGCATGCTTGGAATAGAGAATAAACTACCTTAAGAGCTTCTAAATGTATTGATAAATCATGTCCAGCAGAGAGCTTAGGTTCATTGGCTAATTCCCAAAATGTTCAGAATCTTCTTATTTCAGTTTAACAGACTGATGTAACATTTTCTTTGTACTGTTTGAAACCATGTATCATTGACATTTCTGGTCTAGTCCAGTCATTCTTGGCCAGGGATGGCCATCAGTATCCTCTGTTGAACTTTTGGCAAAGACTAACATGGGCCTCATCTGGAGATTCTGATGTCATGAGTCTGGAGTGGGACACAGGTTTCTGTGGTTTTAAAAGCTCTATAGATCATTCTAAACCACATTCACAGTTTAAGAAACAAGTAAATTTAGGCAACACTGAGAGTATCTAGTCTTTCCACCTTCCCCTAAGACCCCCTTCAATCTTGCCCTGAGGTGACATCTTGCTGATGCCCCAGTTGGAACTCTAAAAAGCAATTTTCTGTGGAAGGAAGCAGAGTCATGAGTAGTTAGGATTCTCAAATTTAACTCATTTCTCAAGAGTCACCTGATTTATGAATTTCCCTGAGACTATACCAGTATTTGTGTTATTGTTGACAGGAAAGAATACACTCTGAATTCCAAATAATTAAACTTAAAAACATAGTTTCAAAAAACCACCCTTGCAGTTGAGATCTGAGGGTTTGTAAACTGCACTTCCTATGGGAGATGATGTGCCTCCTCACTGATTTGTTTTGACAGTGAATTTCACTTGTTATCAGGTATTTCTTAAATTTCCAAATGAATATTCTCATAAAGAGAGCCAGACAACTCTCTAATGTATCTGGCGACAGCTGTTCTTTATGTTTTGAGCTTGCTGCTTTGCCCTGTGTTGTGGTCCATAGAGGACACATGTAGGCACATGTGGATATGGAGGGCTGAGTTAATATTGCTGGTAGGGACAGTCTCATGCTGGAGAGGACAAGATGATGGTCAGTAGTGGTGCACACTGGACCCATTTCTGATGACTGCTTTCCCACTGCCAGTCCCTAACCTGAATACCTCTCCCAACAGTCTTTCCAACTTGGAATTTTAGGCTTCCATTTCCACTGCCCCTGACCACTAGTCTTTGGCCCTGATTTCCTTATAAGGCTATGAGCCCCATATGAAATTGCCTGAAGAGTTTTGCCAGGTCATTGTGAAGTGTGGCTGTTGGTGACCAAATTACCCAGCTACACTTAAAGCTGGCATGGATTCCCAAGGTCATCTAACCTAGTCCCCACAATTTGCAGATGAGAACTCAAGACCTGGAAAGGAAAAGTAGCATGTCTAAGTCACACAGCTGTTAGTGGCAAAATTAGATTTGGAATCTGTCTCCTGGATTCACCAAGAGGTGTCAAAATATCAGAATCTGATCAGATATTCAGAAAATGTTGGTTTCCTTACTTTGGGATTAACTTAGGCTAGTGGTGTTCAAATGGTAGGATTCTATTTCAAGTGGGATCGTTTCAAAGAATTCTGATAAAACTGTTGTTGAAGAGGGGTGAAAGACTTTGTGACCCCCCCAGTTAGGTTCTCCCTTAGCCCCCAAAGGCAGTATTGTGGAGAATTCCTTAAGAGAGAACGCAGTTTGAAAACCAAGGCCATCTCCTGGCTGCTGCATGGTGGCCATTAGCACAGTAGCCAGGTCCTCTCTGCCTAGTTTAGTGTTGGTGAGCATTTACTGTCAAGGCGTTCTTTTGTAGCAGGGGGTCAGGGTGGTGGCTGCCTGTGTATGGCTGCTGTTGTTGTTCTGTTTTTATGTCTCTGTGACAAAGCTGCTCTCCAAATATCTGCAATCAGTCTGAACTGGCTACTTCTGTCTCCCTAGACTCTCTCCTTGGAAGCCCCTGCCAGAATAAAAAACAAAGCTCCTCCCCCTGACTGGCCCCAGGAGGGAGAAGTGACCTTTGAAAATGCAGAGATGAGGTACCGAGAAAATCTCCCCCTAGTCCTAAAGAAAGTGTCCTTCACCATCAAACCCAAGGAGAAGATTGGCATCGTGGGGCGGACAGGATCAGGTAAGGATCAAAAAGTCCTCTCCAGAGAAACATTTAAACATTTAAAGAAACATTTAATCATTTAAAGAACCTAGTTTTCAGTCATCATTTAATAACTTATTGAATATCGCTTTGATCACTGAAAACCGGATCCCTGTTGGATAAGCGATTAATTTCTCAGGCCTCCAAATCCAGCTTTCTAGGTTGGTTCTTTCTTTTTTCTTCATTTTATTGTTTTATGACATTTTGGGCTTTCTCCAATTGTCAAAGTCTATCTTCTCAGAACAGAACGCTGTGAACATGTAGCAAAGTACAAAAGCACCTGAGACTCACATACCCAGAGATAATACTGGTGACATCTTGGTGAATATCTTGGTTTTTTCCCCTACTAACACATATGTTTACAAGAAAATGAGGTCATTTTATACCATTTTATGAACTTCTTTTAAAACTATCACTATTTTCCCATGCTCCTTAATGATCACTCTGTAACGTAATGCACAGTTCTTTTTTATGGTGTACTATAATGTATATTTAACTAATCCCCAATCAATAGGGAATTGAGCCTATTGTCAATTTTTCAGCTGTGAATAGCACTGCAGTGCACAACCCTATTTTTATGAAGTCAGAGCATGTGAAGAATTTTAAGGACTGTGTGATATATTACTTGTATAGCCTCATATTTGTTGGAAGCTTGAACAACTCTAAATAAAGAATCTGTGTTCCTTGAAGACAGAAATTATTTTCTTGATCTGACGTCAATTGTGAAGAAATAGAGAAGCGGGCTTCATTTTAAATGTTTGACTTCACTCTATTCTTAGAAACGTGTTAGTACCTACCCTGTAGATTTCTAGGGTCATTTCCTTCCTTAGTGACATTTTCAAGAATGAGTCTTATCTTCTTTTACTAATGTGTCTGTCCTTGTATAAGAGGTTTCTTTGGTTCAATTATCATTAGTTTCTGGGTTCCATGCTTTCTTGGCATCAAAATCATTTGAGCACTTTTTCTTGCCATGAGAAAATAAAAAAATAAAAAGAGACCTTTTGTCTTTTCTGGCCAATTTACTTTAAAGAGCCTTCTTAGGAAAGAAAAAGGCATTACCTACTTTCTGTTGGAGGGAATTATTTCATGTCAAAACAAGACACTGCCTCCAGGTGTTTCAGACTAAAAAGAGAATCCTCAGCCAAGGACATGTCTGTCCCAAAGCTCTTGTTTGTCCTCCCATAATGTCTCCTCTGCTGTATTGACCCCAGGGGTACATGGCTCTCCTCAAAACTGACTCATGTCCTTCCCTGTGATTTCCCTTTAATACAGTAAGATAAACAAAAAATACTCAATAGGACGTCACTGAAAAGTAGGCAATGACAAAGAATAAACAAGAAAAATAGTAGTAAATAGTCTTGAGTTACTGTTTCAACTCCAATCCTAACATGTCTTCTTCCAAGGCCCAGAGGTGTGGCTCTGCCATGGTCACAGTCAGGGACACCACTGTAGGGGTTTGTTTCCCCTCCAGTCCAGATAGTCCAAATCCAGCACCTTTTGTTTAAGGAGGACAACTTGGCCATTTGTATGAGCCCTGTTCCCTCCTTCTTACATCTTAAAGCACTACCTCAGCCTGAGTGAGGTCTCCCTCCCCTTCTCATATCTGGGAAAGGGGCCAATAACCAAGTCCCCTGGTTCTGAATAGAGTCATTCATTTCTAGGAAGGGAACTGTCATGCTGTGTGGACCAGGTTTCCCAGCTGGTTTCTGGTAGTGCCTGTGAGGATTGTTGCTTTAGGAAGCATTAGGATGCTTGTTGTTCCTATTAGGTCATTGACAGGATTCTGCTCAGGAGACAAATCCCAACTGTAGGGATGTGGCTGCAGACATGGGGGTAAGGTAGGTGCTTTGTACCCTTGGTGACCACTGCAGAAACAGAGTCCTAGTGAGTCATTGAGGTTCTCATGAGGGGTCTTAGGAGGCAGGAGAAGGTTGTGAGGGTCAGGAAATGGGCCAAGGAAAAGTAGAGCCTGGGTTGAAACACCCTAGCTCTAGATCTAAACTACAGTTGAATTACAGAAAGCTTTGTGGGATTTTTTGGGGTGGTTGTTTTTTTGTTTTGTTTTGTTTTCATTTTTGGCATCATTTGGAGAGACTTTTCCATGGTTATTTGACTTAGTAATTTCAGTTCTAAGAATGTAACCCAAGGAAATTGACACATGGGAAAGTTTGAGCACTGAGATCTGTGCCACAACATTATTATAAAAAGTTTACATAAACTAACTGTCCAGCCTCAGAGAATACTAGATTAATTCATCATTGTGAATATGTTGGAACCACTCAAATTTTATCTGGTAAAGGTTGGGTGAGGGCTTGTTACACAAGAGTCAGTGAATGAAACAGGGATAATATTGTATCTCTGGGATGATCTCAACTCCAAGGAAGAAACTTAAAGGAACTGTGTCAGTTGCAAGTTTATGGGAAGTGGACATTGTCTTCCTATATTGCATAGCTTTTCAAATGCAGATCAATTAAAAATTTCTGCCAGTCTTTAGAATACTGACCTCATTATTTCATCCACAGACCTGCTTCTCTGCCACAGTTCCCTGTTTCAGGAGAGTCATCCACAGCCACACCTTTGCTCAAGCCAAAGCCTCCTTGCCTGGTGCATTTACCCCAGAACTTCTTCCTCTCCCCACTGCTCTGGCAGTGAGAAGCCTTGTCTTAGTTTCTTTCTCAGCCACAGTAAGGGGATGGAGAGAGGCAGGACCTCTTGTCCTCTGGTTTGCCCCCAGCCACTTGCTGTAGGACTGTGTTCCCCTCACTCTGCAGTCCACCCTTTGTGCCTGTTCCTGAGGGAGAACAGGCCTGTTTCCACTTGACTCTCATGAACCGGAACCCATCTTTCTCGTGCCTCAGGCTGCAGCTGTGGATTTAAATGACTGCCTTGTAGCTCGGGAGCATTAAATGCTTTCTTCTGTTCCCACTGTTATTTATTCATTATCTCAGTCAATCAGTCAAAAGAATGATTGACTAGGAAGAGAAAAAGATGATTTTGCCCTGGGGATAAACCAGTTTTGTCTTCCCAGAAGTTGCTAATAGAGCTACTTTTCTGCGTCTCTTCGATCACCAGGGAAGTCCTCTCTAGGGATGGCCCTTTTCCGTCTGGTGGAGTTATCTGGAGGCTGCATCAAGATTGATGGAGTGAGAATCAGTGATATTGGCCTTGCTGACCTCCGAAGCAAACTCTCCATCATTCCTCAAGAACCAGTGCTGTTCAGTGGCACTGTCAGGTGAGGACCTGGGCACCTGCATGCTTCCTGCCTCACTTAGAGGCTGGGTGGATATGTACACTGTGCCAGAGCTGGCACCTGGGACAAGATCCCGTGACCTCAGTCTAGTGCTTTCCCCTCCATGCTGTTCGTTCGTTCTTTCTTTCTTTCTTTCTTTCTTTCTTTCTTTCTTTCTTTCTTTCTTTCTTTCTTTCTTTCTTTCTCTCTTTCTTCATTTTTCTGTTACTAGAGATTGAACCCAGGAGCACTTAACCACTGAGCCATATCCCCAGCCCTTTTTATGTTTTGTTTTTGAGACAGGGTCTCACTAAGTTGCTTCAGGCTTAAGTTGCTAAGGCTGGCTTTGAATTTACGATGCTCCTGCCTCAGACTCTTATGCTACCTGGATTACAGGCATGCACCACCATGCTCAGCATATACTGTATACTTTCTGTTGCAGAGACAAGAGGCAACTCTGCTGCATGAACCACTTTAACGAAGTAGGGCAGGGAGGCCTTGCAATGGATGAGAGAGATTTGGGCCAGAGTTCTTCCCCATGAATAGATAAATTACCAATCCTAAACCTGTTTCCTCACTCCTAAAATAGGGATACTTTTGTTGTTGTAAATCGAATAAATTCATACAAACAATACAAGCCCAGAGCCTGGTCAATGACAGACAAGTCAATAAATGGTGGCTGCTACCATCAGTCTCAATACCATTGCCCTGCATCTGCCTCTCAGTCCAAAGTTACAACCCTAAGGATAGCTTTCAGGCATTATTACCCCTCAGATTTTTTTTTCATTTTCTAGTGTCTCCTTGCTCTGGACCCTTTCCTTCCCTTTTATTTATTTATTTTTATGCCAAAAATGGAACTCAGGGCCTCACACAGGCTAAACAGGCACTCCGCAACTGAGCTGCACCTTCAACCCACTTCCCCCATCTTTGGTACTTACTCTGGAATGATGTTTCTTTCTGAAATCTACCAGAATGCCAAAGATAAAGTTCCTCTTCTTAAAATAGTAATTTTATTAAGTTTATTAAAATAGTAATCAAGAAGAAAGTCATCTTTCCTTTTTGTTATCCTAACCTTTATCCTTCAGTTTCTGTCTCCTATGTGTGTGTCTAATAATTTGTGTCCATTTCAATTCAAACTGTCTCTTTTTGGAAATAAAAACAGTTTTGACGATATAGTTGCCCTAGATTGGACTTCTTTAAAATCATTCTGAAAGTAATTTTGCCATTCCTCTTTAATTTTTAGCAGCTTAAAAAAATTAGATACCAACTTAATTTTCAATAACAATAGTCAGTGTTCAGACTTGTCTTTAAAGCTAAGTGATTCCCTTCTTTAGAAATGGCATTTGAACTAATTTTTTTTTTAAGAAGGCTTGGTAGATACTTTGATTTGCTTAGACCACTGTACTAAAATACTGTAGGCTAGTACAATTTATTGTTCATAGTTCTAAGAACTCCAAGACTGCATCTGGTAAGGGCCCTCTTCCTGTCTTATTATATCCTCATGTGGCCTTTGCTTGGTGTATACATGCAGACAGAGCAGAGCAAGAAAGTTTTTGTGTTCCTTCCTCTTCTTAGAAGGGCACTAATCCTATCACAAGGACCCCATCTTCATGACCTCATCTAAACCTACTTACCTCCAGAAGACCCCATCTCCAAATACTGTCACATTGTTAGATAAGTTGGGGGGTATACAAACATCCAGTTTATATCAGTCAATAAACTGAACTTATGCCCATTTTCATGTAGAGTCAACACTCTGGGAGTGTTTATTTTAGCATTTCTCTCATTGAACTTGGACAGTGTGTTCTGGATCCTTTGATGATAATGAGTCATTCCCTTTGGATATTGAGGTAACAAGGTCATTTAAGCAATGTCAGAAGAGAATTAGAAATCATTGAAAGGTCAGGTTTAAACTTAAGACATTAGAACGTGTTGCCGAGTCTTCTGTTCCCATAAATCTTTCTATTTTTGGATACCATAGGAACACTTTGGAGGGAAAAATGGCCTTTTATTATTTGGCCCTAGACAAAAGCACTGTATTTTTTTTTATTGTTGTTTTTTCATCATCATTTGCAAGAGAATTAAGAAAGCATGCAAAACTTCAGACTGAACTTGAAAATGTTGCTACCAAAAAGCCTTAATTTTCTTTTTTCTTTTCTTTCTTCCTTTTTTTTTTTTTTTTTTTTTTGGTGCTAGAGATTGAACCCAAGGGTGCTTAAACATACTTAGCCCTTTTTAAATTTTTTTTTTTTTATTTTGAGATAGGTTCTTGATTAGTTGCTTAGGGCCTCCCTAAGTTGCTGAGGCTGGCCTTGAACTTGAGATCCTCCTGCTTTAGCTTCCCAAGTCGCTGGCACAAACCTGTGCCACCACATCCAACTAAAAAACCTTAACTTTAATAGCACTTTGTTTGGATTTGTGAATTGGGGGCTTCGAGAGTTTATGATTTAAAATTGACCATGGTGTGTACAACTCTGTTCGTGGAATGTGTGGGGGCGTTGTGTGCAACTTTAGGGGAATTGGGACCATTTGGTATCATATCCAGAGAGATGTTTGCAGCCTTGTAGACAAACTGGGGAGGTGGTGTTATTGCACTCACAGTGCTATTTGGGCAGGCAGCTCTGCAAACTCAGAAAATTTTGTAAACTTAATTTCTGCTGCTCTAGTTTTGGCTGGTTCAGTCAGTAGATAACTAAAAAGGTCGAATTTGAGAGCATCTATTCTCCTCCTTTTATCTACCCCTCATGCCCCCCTGGTTTCTTATAGATTCCCAAAGAATTTTCAGTTTGTCACATTCGTTTGCTTTTCTTAGTAGGAAGCCTGAAATGAGCTTCCCAAGCAAGGGCAGACTAGATCAGCTATTTCCTCATCTGCCTCCTAGAGGCTTTGAATCTGGAAATCTCATTTCCACCACCATTAACCAATATTGAGGGCAGGTGCATCTTGAGATACCAGCAAGCAATTAAAGCTTGAAAGGAGCTCTTAGAGGGAAAGCAAAATGAAAAACAAGATCAAGCAAACTCAGAAAGTCCTGAGGTCTAAATTCCTGAATTGGTCTGCATATGTATATAATCAAAATCATAGACCAGATGATTTGCAGCCACACCCCTCCTTAGATTTAACCAGAATCTCAGTCCATCCCCCATATCTGCATCCCAGTCCTCCCTCATGCTGGGCTTGGGTTCTCAGGCCTACGTTTCTGCTGCTGTTCCCTTCCTTGCCTTTTGCCCTGATATTTGTCTCCACGAGAAGAGGCCCCAAGTCGGGGCCTTAAGTGCTTTTCTAGCCTCACCCTCCCATGGCCTGGGCAGTGCTCTGCTTTCCTCCCCCTTTCCCAGAGGTCCCTGTGCCCAGCTCTGGCCTCTGCACTTTCACCCCAGCTAGTGTGCTTTCTGTCCTTTGGGCTGTTTGCTGCCTGGCTGGGCTGGTGGTTATTGCTCTGAAGTGAGACTGATTGTCCCCAGCTGTCACTCTAGTCTGTCCTGAGTCTTGTTCCCTTATAGTGATGGTGGCCTCCTCCTCTGGACAGTTCTACTCAGCATCCATCCATTCATTAGCAAGGTAGCTATGTTCTCATTTTTCCTATCCAGGTGCCTTCTGACCCATTTGATCTGTTCATTAAATTTTCTTAATCTAAGAAATATCTGTAGGTTTCAGCTCACAATCACAGCAAAAACAACTGGAACCATAACTGGCTCATTCCATTTTGGCTCATCCTGGGTGAGCATCTGGTACAGGAGCATCTGGGGCTTGAAATGGCTTAGAAGTTGCTCCAGATTGGCTAAAGCACAGTCTTACAATCTCAGGGCTTTTAGTTGTCTCTGAATTCTTCTCTGGCTTTAAGGAAGTTCCTTTTCCTCTTTTTGATAGTCTTGTTGAATTTGGGAACCCCTCTCCCCACTCCAAAAAAACAAACAAATAAACAACAACAACAAAAAAAAACTTGTAGTCTCTATATCAGAAAGTAACAGTCCACTAGATAGTATCTAACATTTGTTGAAAAGTCATTCTATACTGGGCACTGCTGCTGTAACAGTAACACAGCAAGAGTGATAGTGGCAGCTAAGCTTAGTGAGGACTCGGGATGAATTAGTTGTGCTAATTCATCAAATACTCAAAACTCCATGAGATAGGTACTATTATTATTCCTGTTTTATAGAGAGAAGAAATGAAACCCAGAGAAGTTAAGTAATTTACCTAAAGACAACTGAAAGTGGCAGAGCTAGAATTTGAACCTAGGCCAGCTGGCTGCCGTGTCTCACTGATGCCTCCTGAAGGATGTTTTGTGACACTGCTCATAATTACAACTTTGAGGGAGAGTCCATCCCGCTAAAAAACAGAGGCAAGCTTACCTCCCCAGGGGTCTTGACCTTCAGTGACCTTTTACCAGCATCTTCAAAGTCTCCTGGTCTACCTCTCCCACCTTGAGAAAAATTTCCACACAGCCTGCTGCTTTCTTTAGTCTTTATCATTTACTCTGCGTTCACTTCTTTCATCACCTAATTTTACCCTTAACAACCAACAGCCAGGATCAGCCCATGTTTCTGAATAACTGTTTTGAGCTTTCCTGAAGAGGTATGTGAGTTCCGGCACCTCCTGCTGAGGACCAAGTCTTCTCAGGAGCCCCCACCCCAGATGGTAGGACAGGGTGTTTAGTACCAGGTCTTCCACTGGATCTTTTACGTGGTCTCACACCCTGGGAGGTGTTCTTGTTCTTCATTTAACAGTGGCCAGTAGGCAGCTTAGAAGATGCTTAAAATGTAGAAAACCAAAGATGGAAATGCACTTTTGGCAACATCAGGACCCCAGGAGTTCAGATTATTAAAAATAAGCACCCTCGTGTTTAGGGTTCTTTTTTTTTTCTCCTGTCCATCTGCCCATCTGAATACTTCTGATGCACTGTATGCATAACTTTGCTTTCCTTGCTGTCTGTGGGTCAGACCAGGACCATCTGGCTTCTCTAAATGAGGGGGTGTTTTTTCTATTCCTGATTAGCTCCCTGATGAGAATGGTCTGGTCTGCCTTAATGTGCATATAGACCACCCACTGGTGCACGTAAGTATTCCTTATGTGGAACCTATGGATTAGTCCTCCGAGGTTCCTTCAGCTGCTGCGATGGGCCCAGGGTTTGGGGGTCAAGCCTGTCAATGTGTCTGCCAAGCTTTCACCCATTGAAAATCTGGTAGGCAGGCTGCTTAGTGAGCAGGCAGCTGTCCTCCTGTGTGCTATTTGTCTGATAAGAAGTATTTGATGAATTTAGTAGGTATGCTTCCTTCCTAGAATTTTATAACAAAGTTCAGTCAGCCGTTTGTATCCACAGGTTCCCCATCCATGAATTCAACCAACCTCAGATTGAAAATGCCCCCCCACCATTGTATCTATACTGAATTGTATACTTTTTTCTTGTCATTATTCCTTGAACAATATAATATGAAACTATTTATATGACATTTACATTGCATTAGGTATTATAAGTAGTCTAGAGATGATTTAAAGTATATGGGAGGATGTGTGCAGGTTATATGGAAATTCTGTGCCATTTTACATAAGGTGCTTGAGCATCCATGGATTCTGGTGTCATTGAGGGTCCTGAAGCTGATCCCCTATGGATACCAAAGAACAACTGTACCACAAACTAGGTGGATTAAAACAACAGAAATGTATGGTCTCAGAGTTCTGGAGGCCAGAAATCTGAAATCAAGGTATTTCAGGCCTCCCTCTGACACTCATAGGGGAGTCTCCTTCTTTGCCTCTTCTGGCTTCTGGCAGTTGGCTTATAGACGCGTCGCTTTGGTCTCTGCCTCCACTGTCAACATGATGTTCAGAAATGTCCAGTCCTGTTCCTATGGTATCATTTTGATTTCTTTGAGGTAGAAACAATCAGTACATTAAACATCAGTAATCCCCAAACTAGTAGTCTGTACCAAAAAAATCCCTTCCTTCTGAGTCACCCTTCTCCCTCTCTCCTTTCCACTCTGCCCTCCATTTTCTTTTCCTGATTAGGCCGGCTGTCATTGGGCTGCCTGCTCAGTGATAGGGCTCTCAGCTGGGTGCATTGAGAAAGACAGCAGGGGTTGCGGTGTGGATGAGTGGCAGAGTGTTTGCCTAGCATGCATTAGGCCCTGGGTTAGATCCCCAGTGCTGCAAAAAGAAAAGGCATTTTTCTATATCCTTCTAAGCTTATATATATCAAGAGATGTGTTTTTTAACACATTGACACAGGAAAAAATCTGAAAGGATATCTGCCACAATACTAACAGTGTTTGTTTCGAGGGGTATCATTAGAGGTGTTTAAAACATGCTCATTTTTGTTCTGTGTTTTGCATATCTGTATTTTTAAAAAATTTTCTCGGCTCGGGAAGCTGAAGCAGGAGGATGGTAAATTCAAAGCCAGCCTCAGCAATTTAGCAAGGCCCTAAGCAACTCATCAAGACCCTATTTCTAAATAAAATATTGAAAAGGGCTGGGGATGTGGCTCAGTGGTTCAGTACCCCTGGATTTAATCCCTAGTACCAAAAAAAGAAAAAAGAAAGAAAAAAAAACTTTCTATGACTAGTATTATTATTTTAATATTTTATTTTTTAGTTGGACACAATATCTTTATTTATTTATTTTTATGTGGTGCTGAGGATCGAACCCCGGGACTCGCATGTGCTAGGCGAGCGCTCTACCACTGAGCCACAACCCCAGCCCCTGACTAGCATTATTTACTAGTAAAAAGTTAAAGTTGAATCAAGTTTTATAGAGAAGAAAGGGAGGCCCAGTCTGTTCTCAAGACTTCTTTGTGGCTACTTGTGGAATGAGCCATCGTGACTTTCAGGGCTGGAATCCCCTGTTCTGTGTGTGCATGTTAAACTTTCACTACTGTCAATACTTGGAGTTTGATTGCTTAAACTCTGGCCTCTGAAAATTTCTTACTTCATTTCTCTCTAGATCAAATTTGGACCCCTTCAACCAGTACACTGAAGACCAGATCTGGGATGCCCTAGAAAGGACACACATGAAAGAATGTGTAAGTGAAGAGCCCAACATGAGCTGTGCTGGAATTGTAAGGGGAGAACACCCAGGGGTGCTGCCCTCACTCCCCAGCCTGCTCTGGCTCCCCCTGCCAGCAGCCACCTTTCCCCCCAAAGCCAGGATGTTGTGAAAGAGTGCTTTGGAGCAGAGCTTCCCAGGCATTTCAGATATATCCTAAGGGTTGGTTCCTCCTAGCCTCATTTCCCACACCACCTATGGTCATATTGCCTCATACTATCCATTGACTGTAAAGGTATTAATGACAACTCAGAATTTATTAATGCTTTTAAATTAATTTTCATTAATCATAACAGTGTAATACTTTTACAGCAACTATGTATATGTAAAAGTCATATAATTTACTGAGTCTGCAGAAAACATGTAGTATGCATGTGAATCACAGATCTCTTAGGGGAACTCAGCAGGCCCCTGCCAGGAGCCACATCCTGAAGATGGGTACCACTGGCCTGGAGTTGGGCTATAGTTTGCCCAAGCTGAGTCAGGCTCAGTATCCCCCTACCTCGATTCAAATAGATAAGCCCTGCTTTCGTCTTTCTCACTGGGCTTTCTCCAGCAGTTTCATTTGAAGAATATGTTCCACGGCTTATAAAAAGAAAAGTTTGGCAGCCACAGGCCTGCAGCCTTGGCCTTCAGGAGTGGACTTTTGTTTACTCCATTTCCTTTTATATGATCATAATTTCAGAACCAAAAATGAGGGCCCACAATCTGACAAGATTTGTGGGACATATAAATATTGGAATTTCTGAGATATTTTGATGGTGTGGAACTAACAGAATCCTATATTCAAAACGTAGGCTGTCATAGAAAACGTGGACTCTAGTACACGTGATCATATGTCCCTTCTTTCAGATGAGCCAAGTTGTGCCTAGTGATTCTTTGAGAAGTTTCAGAATCATTTCTTTTTGCCTCTGGAAGTTGAAAAGGTTGAATTTGGATTTTTACTCTTCCGATCTTTGCTTCCCCACCCCTAGATTGCTCAGCTACCTCTGAAACTTGAATCTGAAGTGATGGAGAACGGGGACAACTTCTCTGTGGGGGAGCGGCAGCTCTTGTGCATAGCACGGGCCCTGCTTCGTCACTGTAAGGTGAGAGCATAGTGAGGTGAGGCACTGGGCAGGTGGTGGGAACAAAGAGCAGCAAAGAAGAGCTGGAGTGGGGAGTGCAGCCTTGCTTACGGCCATGGGGTCCCAGGCTCCTATCTCCAAGCCCAGGAGCACTGTCCAAGAGCATGACTAGCGTTGCTTCTAAATTAGCCTTGACACAATTTAGTATATGGGTTTGGGGGGGTGTCTTTTATTGTGTTTTTGAACCTCCCTAAGCCTTCAATATCCAAGGGCAGCTGTTATTTCTGGCCAGGGAATAGTTATAGCCCTGTAGACTATAGACAGAAGATTGAATGGCTTCAGGAGACTTCCAGATCATCAAATGGAAACCCTCTTCATTTTACAAATAGGAAAAAGGAGGTTCAGAAAAGTTAAGGTGTACATCAAAAGCCACACAGCAAGTAGGATCAAATATTTAATTAACAGTATTATGTGTGTGTCCTGTTTGTGGAAATCAAGGCAAATATGGGTTATTTCAGTTCTAAGCCAAAACATATTTTTATACATGTGTATCTACTTAGAAAAAAACAATGTATAGCATAGAATTTAAATAATGAAATACATTTTAGTGAAACTGAGATTAACCAGAATGGAATTAAGGAATTAAGCATTCTGGATCCCTCTTTCTTCTCTGCTTTGCTGGCAGATTCTGATTTTAGATGAAGCCACAGCTGCCATGGACACGGAGACAGACTTACTGATTCAAGAGACCATCCGAGAAGCATTCGCAGACTGCACCATGCTGACGATTGCCCATCGCCTGCATACAGTTCTAGGCTCCGATAGGATTATGGTGCTGGCCCAGGGACAGGTACTAAGCCCTTCAGGGACTTCAGCTTGGCATGTAGCTTTTTCTGGGAGGAAAGCTGCCCTCTGCTAGTGATGGGCTGATTGCCATCTTCATGTGGTCCTAGGCATTTAGATAAGCAGCCATAGCAACACTATTCTGGTTGCCCTTGGGAAGGAAATAATCAAGAGATGGAATCAGGTGACTCCTACTGCACTTTCATTTTGTTTTAATAGTTCTTTTGTTGCTTGTAAGCAATGTCACTTTGAGGTAGGGCAGAGAGCACATGTACTTAGTGATTCATTCACCTATATAAGAACCACCTAAGGCATATTTGGCCAGCCACCTGTGTTTGCTTTTTGCAATAATATAGTGGTGCCAAACTTCCTACCCTGTTGCTCCAGACGTTCCCACAGTCTGGTTCTAGCTTAGCCTTCTTCGTTTCCCACCTTTCTTTGCAGGCATCATTGGCTGTAGACAATCTTCATCCTCTAAGCCTTGTCCCCTCTCTGTCCTCACTCTGGGAGCTCTACTACCTGCTTATAGCCTGCCTGTCCCTGAAGAAGGACAGGGCTCAAATGCAAAAGCTTTCATGAGACTCCCTAGTTGCCTCAGCCTTCTTAAACTTTATCTGTCCCTTTTTTGTAGTCCTTCTACTTCATCTGTAGTGATTCTGAGATGCTCTGTCTCCCTGGAGAGCTCCCTGTAAGCTCTCTGAAGGAGGGGTCCCACCTCCCCTTCCCTGGGTCCCCAGGAGCACTCTGTTCCACAGTTCTTCCCACAAGCAGTTGTCAACTAAATTCATGTTGGACAAATACCTCCTTTGTGTGCCCCAGGATAGAAATAAATTAATAATTTGGTAGAAATAGGCCATTCATAATGGCTTGTCTTCTGTTATTAATAATAATGGCACCACAACAGCCACTTTTATTAAAGGTTTATTGTGTGTCGTCACTGTGCTTAGAGCTTTACAAGTCATCTCACAATGTGACTCCATCATCACAGCAGCCAGAACCAGGCAGGAGTGCTAACTCTGCTTCACAGATGAGGTGGCGCGGGCTCAGGGGCCTCAGGAAGTGAACTCAGGCCCTGAAACCCAAGCCAGTGCTTTTAACCACCACACCTCACTACTGAGGGGGGGGGGGGGGGGGGCACATTGAGATAAGCATTCTGTAGGACCAATTCAGCCTTAGGGCTCAAAAACTAAGTTGAGAAAATGTAGGGATAGATGATTTTTTTCCTTTTCCTGAAATTATTTTAACATTAGTATTTTTTTGTGACTGTCCTTTACATGATCCTAAATGTTTAGATTCTTTTTAATATATTAGTTATGCAGCACTACTACTGTATTTGTAGGTATTAAATATATATATATATATATGGAACACCCATACCAACTGGTTGCTGTGTCTCACTCTTGAGATTGCTTGCCCCATTCTCCCTTGAATATGTATCTACTTTCCTAGATAAACCTCTTTGAAAAAAAGGATACTAATAAAAAATAAAATAAAACAAAGTAGAACACCTTCTAGGAATTTTTTGCAGGGGGAGGGTAATGAGGGATTGAATTTAGGGGCACTTAACCACTGAGCCACATCCCCAGCTCAGTTTGTATTTTATTTAAAGATAGGGTCTCACTGAGTTATTTATTAGAGCCTCAGTTTTGCTGAAACTGGCTTTGAACTCATGATCCTCCTATCTCATCCTCCAGAGCTGCGGGATTACAAGAGTGTGCCACCACACCTGGCTAAGAAATTCTTTTTTAAAGACACCAATCCAGGCCTGTTTGTTTCTAGGGATGACTCAATGTGTTTTGGAGTTGGAGAGTGATTGACTCTTTATGAGCACTCTGACCTTCTCTCCCCTTAATTTTTTTTCTTGTTAAATAATCCTTCTACTTCCTTCTACCCTGGTCAAGTCCCTGAGCCTGCATCCCCTCACCTGAAAAGCGAAGTTAACCTTTCTCTTTCTCAACTGTTGTGAGGGTTGATTACATGTTGAGAGATGGCACATAAAGCACTAAGCATAATGCTAACACATAATAAACTTTTTTTTATTGGTTGTTCAAAACATTACAAAGCTCTTGACATATCATATTTCATACATTAGATTCAAGTGGGTTATGAACTCCCATTTTTACCCCAAATACAGATTGCAGAATCACATCGGTTACACATCCACATTTTTACATAATACCATATTAGTAACTGTTGTATTCTGCTACCTTTCCTATCCTCTACTATCCCCCCTCCCCTCCCCTCCCATCTTCTCTCTCTACCCCATCTACTGTAATTCATTTCTCTCCTTGTTTTTTTTCCCCATTCTCCTCACAACCTCTTATATGTAATTTTGTATAACAATGAGGGTCTCCTTCCATTTCCATGCAATTTCCCTTTTCTCTCCCTTTCCCTCCTACCTCGTGTCTCTGTTTAATGTTAATCTTTTCCTCCTGCTCTTCCTCCCTGCTCTGTTCTTAGTTGCTGCCATTATATCAAAGAAGACATTTGGCATTTGTTTTTTAGGGATTGGCTAGCTTCACTTAGCATAATCTGCTCTAGTGCCATCCATTTCCCTGCAAATTCCATGATTTTGTCATTTTTTAGTGCTGCGTAGTACTCCATTGTGTATAAATGCCACATTTTTTTTATCCATTCATCTATTGAAGGGCATCTGGGTTGGTTCCACAGTCTAGCTATTGTGAATTGTGCTGCTATGAACATCGATGTGGCAGTATCCCTGTAGTATGCTCTTTTAAGGTCTTCAGGGAATAGTCCGAGAAGGGCAATAGCTGGGTCAAATGGTGGTTCCATTCCCAGCTTTCCCAGGAATCTCCATACTGCTTTCCAAATTGGCCGCACCAATTTGCAGTCCCACCAGCAATGTACAAGAGTACCCTTTTCCCCACATTCTCGCCAGCACTTGTTGTTGTTTGACTTCATAATGGCTGCCAATCTTACTGGAGTGAGATGGTATCTTAGGGTGGTTTTGATTTGCATTTCTCTGACTGCTAGAGATGTTGAGCATTTTTTCATGTACTAGTTGATTGATTGTATGTCCTCCTCTGAGAAGTGTCTGTTCAGGTCCTTGGCCCATTTGTTGATTGGGTTATTTGTTATCTTATTGTTTAATTTTTGAGTTCTTTGTATACTCTGGATATTAGGGCTCTATCTGAAGTGTGAGGAGTAAAAATTTGTTCCCATGATGTAGGCTCCCTATTTACCTCTCTTATTGTTTCTCTTGCTGAGAAAAAACTTTTTAGTTTAAGTAAGTCCCATTTGTTGATTCTTGTTTTTAACTCTTGTGCTATGGGTGTCCTATTAAGGAATTTGGAGCCCGACCCCACAATATGTAGATCGGAGCCAACTTTTTCTTCTATCAGACGCAGAGTCTCTGATTTGATATCAAGCTCCTTGATCCATTTTGAGTTAACTTTTGTACATGGCGAGAGGAGGGGATTCAGTTTCATTTTGTTGCATATGGATTTCCAGTTTTCCCAGCACCATTTGTTGAAGATGCTATCCTTCCTCCATTGCATGCTTTTAGCCCCTTTATCAAATATAAGATAGTTGTAACTTTGTGGATTAGTCTCTGTGTCCTCTATTCTGTACCATTGGTCCACCCGCCTGTTTTGGTACCAGTACCATGCTGTTTTTGTTACTATTGCTCTGTAATATAGTTTGAAATCTGGTATTGCTATACCACCTGATTCACACTTCCTGCTTAGAGTTGCTTTTGCTATTCTGGGTCTTTTATTTTTCCATATGAATTTCATGATTGCTTTCTCTATTTCTACAAGAAATGCCGTTGGGATTTTGATTGGCATTGCATTAAACCTATAGAGAACTTTTGGTAATATCTCCATTTTGATGATGTTAGTTCTGCCTATCCATGAACAGGGTATATTTTTCCATCTTCTAAGATCTTCTTCTATTTCTCTCTTTAGGGTTCTGTAGTTTTCATTGTATAAATATTTCACCTCTTTAGTTAGGTTGATTCCCAAGTATTTTTTTTTTTTTTTTGAGGATATTGTGAATGGGGTGTTTTCCCTCATTTCCGTTTCAGAAGTTTTGTCAATAAACTTTAAATAAAAGAAGTTATTGTGGGCTGGGAGCAGAGGCACACACCCATAATCCCAGTGACTCTGGAGGCTGAGTCAAGAGGATTGCAGGTTTTAGGTCAGTCTTGGCAATTCAGCAAAGCTTGAAGCAACTTGGTGAGGCCCTGTCTCAAAAAGCAGGTGGGGGTTGGGGACTCTGGGGATGTAGCTCAGTGGTAAAGCACTCCTGGGTTCAATCCATAGTACTCCCCACCAAAAAAAGTAGTCACTGTGGTACTATTATTATCAGTAATAGATTATAAGTTTCCCATGATATATGAGTTGTTCTTTCTGCAAGACATTAATTTTAGTAAAACCTAAAACACACAAAAAGGCAAAAACAAGATCACAAGTTATTTATCCCCACACCCCCAAGATAAGCACTGTGATACATCGAGTCTCCCCTGACAGCACTTTTCAAACATCACAAACTCCTACATGTGGGATGCTCTCTGCCTTACACACATGGTGGCTTCTGCCTAGAAGTCCATCTCCAGGATGGATGGTTGACAAGTCAATCCCTTCCTTTTTTTCTGCCAGTTAGGCATCCTGGGCTCTTCCTTTACCGTCTGTAGGGTTAGATTAGTTTACACAGCAAAATGGCATATGTCTGTGTGTCCTTGACTTGAGCCATGGTCATTCTCCTGAAGTGTTAGAACCTGTTGATCAATTCCTTCATTCCCAGGGCTGGAATAGGAATTTATACACAGAGAATCTAGAGGTCTCTCTCCCTGAACTTTTCTTTACTCCCTGGGTATTTGGGAAAATGGGTGCAGCAGGACTAGTTGTTTCCCCTGGCTTCATCCTATGGGGGGTTCTCGGGTGTGCCTCCCTTCCTTAGCAGTAGGTCCTGTGAATCACCCCGACTGTCCCACAGTCACATTCTGACACCATCTCCTCTTCTTGCAGGTGGTGGAGTTTGACACCCCATCAGTCCTTCTGTCCAATGACAGCTCCCGGTTCTACGCCATGTTTGCTGCTGCAGAGAACAAGGTGGCTGTCAAGGGCTAACTCCTCCCACTGACGAAGTCCTTTCTTCAGAGCATCGCCATTCCCTGCCTGGGGCGGGCCCCTCGTGTCCTCCTGCCGAAACCTTGCCTTTCCCGATTTTATCTTTCGCACAGCAGTTCAGGATCGGCTTGTGTGTTTCACTTTTAGGGAGAATCATATTTTGATTATTGTATTTATTCCATATTCATGTAAACAAAATTTAGTTTTTGTTCTTAATTGCACTCTAAAAGGTTCAGGGAACCGTTACTATAAATGTATCAGAGGCCTATAATGAAGCTTTATACGTGTAGCTATATCTATATATAATTCTGTATATAGCCTATATTTACAGTGAAAATGTAAGCTGTTTATTTTATATTAAAATAAGCACTGTGCTAATAACAGTGCATATTCCTTTCTATCATTTTTGTACAGTTTGCTGCACTAGAGATCTGGTTTTGCTATTAGACTGTAGGAAGGGTGGCATTTTGTTGTTCTCTAGCTGGATGTCTCACGGTGCTGGGCTCTCTGGGTGTCCCAAGGAAGACGTGTGGCAACAGCAGGCCCTCCGCGGCCCCCTCTGCTGACTTCCCGCAGCTACTCCAGGGACAGGACGGGGCTGCTGGAGGCCTGGCAGAGCGCCGTGAATTCTCAGGGCTCCTGCTTTCTGTCCTGGTGTCACTTACTGTTTCTGTCAGGAGAGCAGTGGGGCACAGCCCCAGACCCTTTTCCCTCCCTCCAGCAGGAATGAGAGTCGCAGGCACATTCCTCACGGGGTGGGGGGGGTCTCTTTCCTGCCTTCCTCTTTTTGCTATTGTTTCTAAACAGGAATCAGTCGGTTCACAGAGAGTCCCACTGCCTCAGGTTCCTAAAGCTGCCCACTGCACGGGGCTGTCCAGCTCCGAGACCTGTTGGCTCCCAGCCCCGGGGCCAACTGCTGCTTTTTTGGGGTGGTACTTTTCATTTGCCTGTTCCCACACCTCCACAGTTCAGTGACAGGGTTCAGGATCGTGTGGGTGTGTTTTCCTTCCTCACTGCAGCTGTCGCACAGTCTCCTCTCCAAAGTCTGCAACTTTCAGCAGCTCTTGCTAATCAGTGTCTCTCACTGGCGTAGAAGTTTTTTTTTTTTTTTTTTGTACTGTAAAGAGACCTACCTCAGGTTGCTGATTGCCGTGTGGTTCGGTGTGTTCCTGCAGACCCCTTTTGTGCTCTGGGGCCGGGTAGCTCAGGTGGGCGTGGTCGCTGCTGTCATCAGTTGTATGGTCCGTGTTGCATGTCGTGACCAACTAGACATTCTGTCGCCTTAGCATGTTTGCTGAACACCTTGTGGAAGCAAAAATCTGAAAAAGTGAATAAAATTATTTTGGATTTTGTAAAAAAAAAAAAAAAAAGAAAAGAAAAGAAAATCCTGGTGCATAAAATAGTTCTCTGGGAAGGGAGTAAGATGGCTTTGAATGACTTTGCAGCCTTGGATCTGAATGTCCAATGATGGAGTCACATCTGGGAAAGGCTGGTAGCAAAGCCGGTTACTTGCAAGGGACATGGGACCCATAATGCCTGAAGTTATTGCTGCTGGGCCTTGCTTCCTGCAGACTGGATTCCTGTATATGGTCACCAAATGAAGGCCCCGTGCTGCTGACAGGAGGGCAGGGAGTGGGGAAATGAGTGGTTGTAATGAGGTGGGTTGTCGTGGTGAAACGTGTTCTTAGCAACTCAAATAATATTATTGCCCTTTCTACCAAATCATTCAAATTAACCCACTAAGAATAAGTGCCTATGAAAAGACTAAAGTTTCTGACTATTTTCTGCTGTATGCAGACAAAAAAGCATTTCCAGTGATGGGCAGTCAAGTCTAGCCTTTTTTGCAAACTTCTATCTTGAAAATTCAGGGTCTTGATTCTAAAGTTAAAAATTCAGTCCCTCAAAAAATAAATTCAAAAATATCAATTCCTCAGTTGTCATGTGCCATGTGCCTAGCCATATGTGGCCTGTGACTACTGTCACACAGTGCAGATACAGAACATTTCCACTATTGCAACAGCTCTGCTGGGCAGCACTGGTCTGGACTGTAACTGCTTCTTCTCATCCTTGGATTTGTCTTCCAAGGAGAGTAATGGGCAGCAGAGCCAGCCCTTGTTATCTCCCCGCCCAAGCTTGCTGTTGCCCTTAACACTGTCCTCTCTTCTTCCCATTCATTCTGTTCTCTCTTATCTCTTGCTTCTCCTCCCACCTCTCAAACTGCATCTGCCCTCAAAAACAAAGTACTTCCCTGACTTCTGCCCACTCCCCTTTTTCTCCCTGCATGGTGTCTTTCACTCAGACAGTGCAGTGACAAACTTTCATTTGTGACCAGATCCTCCTGCCATCAGAGTGCCTCCATGGGGTGTCCCCAGGCACCAAAGACAGCATTCCTTGACTTTGTTGGTAGTGCCACTGAACTCCTGGTCTCTTGGGCAACTGTCCTGTCCTTCTCTCAAGAGGGTTTTTTTGTTTTGTTTTGTTTTGTTTTTGTATTACTGGGGAAGGACCTGGGACTTCACATGTGCTAGGTGCTCCACCACTGAGCTACATTCCCAGCCCCCTTCTCTCCAGATTCAGCCACTTCCAGGTCCTGTGCATCACCACCACCACCCTTTCTCTTTACCTCTGCCCTAACTAAGGCCCACCTCCCTTCCTTTTGATATTGTGGTTAGAGTCTTTCCTAACCAGCCTTTCTGCCTTAATTTCCCTTTCTGCACCATTGGATACTATTATCACAGACTAAAAATACAAATTGGTCAAAAAAATACAAAGGTACCCTCCAGGTACCTTTAGGCACAGATGCCTAGAAAATGGCTGTATCAATTACCTGCACTGTCAAGTGTGTCCATTCTAGCTCCAGCCCTCCTTCAGGCCATCTATTATCATACCTTTAAGTCTTCACTATTTTCTCAGCCTGGAATTCCTTGATCCTACCTCATCAAACAGCTATGATTTTTAAAAAAATCTCTCTCACACATAGACTATCTCTTCAAACCAGTTTCTCTAGGTTCTTAAAACACTTTGCTGACACATAGATTTTAAGAGTTATTTATTTTGCATATTTATGGTTATTTTCTTATGTTTCTTTCCATGAATATAAGCTTCTCAGAGGCAATAAATCAGCTTATTTTTGTATTCCTTATAATTCCTGGATTAAGTATTATGTTTTACATACATAGACTTAGTGGATGTCACACTATTAAGCTCACTCAAAGAGTGCCTGAGATGTGGATGCTTAGTGAATATTTATTATTATGAATCCATGCTGTAGACTTTCACTGTAATCATGACAAAAATAAGATTGATTGCTTCAAAGAGACAAAATTTTTTTTAAAAATCCCATTGAAGGATAGAGTCCTTTATATGGAATAAATTAGGAAAGCTGATAAATAAGAATGCCCAGCAACTGGGGGAATGCCTTCATGATGTGACACTCCCTTTCCTACCCCGATTCTGATTGACCACCTAGAAGCAGGGCATAGTATTGAAAGTGTTGAGCCACAGAGACACACAACAGCTAGTGTGATGGCTGTCTACACTGTTCTGTGCCATGTTTCTTTTAATAGAATTTTTTTCTGCTTATAAGTGATACATGCCCATTATACAAAATTTGGAAAATACAAAAAGGTGCAGTGAAGAAACAAGAGGTAACATCATCTGTAGCCCTGTTGTGGCTGGGTATATTTTCCAAAGATGACTCCCATAGTATCTCCCATGTCACATGCTATTCTGCAGTCTGACCTTGCCACTGTTCCACCAAGAACTGGGAGTCTGTTTCTCTACCTGTTACATCTGGGTGGGTCCTGAGACCACCTCAACCAACAGAATATGGTAGAGGTGATATTGTGCCAGCGCTGCACAAAGCCCTTGTGTGGCCCAGCAGCTCACACTTCCTGCCTGTTAGAAGCTAGCCACCATGTAACAGTGCAGCTCTCCTGAGACCGCATACTGTGAGACACACAAGCCACACACAGAACCCAGCTCTCTGGAGACTGATACCATGTGGAAAGTAAAGCCACAGAGTATGGAGATAACAGACAGTGTGAGTAAAGAAACCATTTTGAAAAAGGAATGTCATGTCCAGCCCTGACAGCTGATGCCACTTAGATCACAGATGGACCACCCTGCTGAGCCCTTCCCAAATCCCTGAGCAAAATAAACATTCTTTAAAGCCACTACATTTGGGGTAGTTGTACAACATTACTGAAGCTCCCATCACCAAGAACTAGCCAATGTTATATTGCTATATTCTTTACAGCTTTTTCTAGGCATGTATGTTTTGCTTTTTTTTATTATCAAAAATATGATGTATGCTTGTTATAAATCCAATAGTCTATAAATGTAGGAAATAGGAATATATCTTTTAAAATTTTTTTCTAATACTGTTGGTTGAATCTGGGGACAGTTTACCTCTTAGCTATGGTCCCCAGACCTTTATCTTTTTTCTATTTTTTTTCTTTTTTTTGGGGGGTGGGGCTGAGGGTTAGGGGATATTGGGGATGGAATTCAGGGTACTTTACCACTGAGCTACACCCCACCCCCAACACTTTTTATTTTTTGAGATAGGGTCTTGCTAAGTTGCTAAGGCTGGACTCAAACTTGTGATCCTCCTACCTTAGCCTCCCAAGTTGTTGGGATTACAGGTGTGCTTCACCATGCCCATGCAAAATACATCTTAATAGCATCCTACAAAGGAGATAAACTTGTTAACAATTTGATCTATATTTTTCCAGGCTTTTCTTCTGAGTACAAAAGCATTATTTCTAGACTGATTTTTAAAAACAAAATTGGGATAACTTACCGATCTAATTTGTATGATTTTGACATACTATAAACATTTTTCATGTCATTAAATATTTGTAAGAAAAATTTTAATTATAACATTTCCTTGTAGAGATCCATGTATTTGTTTCATTCAACAAGGATCTATTGAGTATCTAGTATATGACAGGCATTTTTCTAGGAACTGACAGTACAGTAGCGAATCCAACAAAATCATCCTACACCATGGAGTTTACATTCTGTTGGGAGAACTAGCAATAAGTAAGATACATGGCACATTGGATGATGATAGGGACAAGAAGAATAAGTAAAGCAGAGAAAGAGATGGGAAATGTCAGGGCTAGAGGATAAAATTTTAGAGGCTAGGCAGGAAAAGTCTAAGAAGGTACATAATTTACATGACCAGTCCACTTTTAATGGTTATTAAAGTTGTTTCAGCTTTTCATTTTTGAGTGTTTTCTTTTCAGTTTGATTTTTAAAAAATTTTTTTTTGTTAATAGAACTTTATTTTTGTTTATTTTTATGTGGTCCTGAGAATCGAACCCAGTGCCTCACACATGCTAGGCAAGTGCTCCACCACTGAGCTAAAACCCCAGCCCCCTCAGTTTGATTTTTAATGCAATTTCCATATCACCATTGTGTGCTTTCCCAGCCCATAACTGTCTCTTTGAGTCGAAAGAGTGGGCAGCAGCTATAACAACAGGTCCAAACTCTCAGCAGATCTGTGGAGGGATGGAGTAAGGGTTCCACTCGTGTGGCCATTCATAAACCCAGGCTCCCTCCATCTGGTCACTCTCCCAGCCTCTAAACCTGAAGTTCTCAGCTGGTTCCACCATGCTGGGTTGGTGGATCCAGGAAAAGCAAGCATGGAATATTGAGTGGAAAGCATTCATGGGCCAGGCCTGAAGGTGGTAGACTTCTCCTCCATCGCCTCTATTAGTTGCAACTCAGGAGTACCTGTGTGCTGTGCACCATCCAGGCATTTTCAACACAACCGTATTTAATTTTCTCAACCATTTTACAAGGTAGATATTATTAAACACATTTTGCTATTGAAGAAAGTTTGTTGCCTCAGGTTTCCTGTAGAGAGTGAATCACACGGAATTCAAGCCCAAACAGCCTAATTCCAGAGTTCAAGCTGTTCCTCTCACATCGCATGACCTTGGCTTCAGTTTCCTCAGAAATAAGTGCAGAGACCAGATGGTCTCTCAGGTTTCTTCCAGCTCTAATTCTGTGGCTAATGTGAATCAATCAATATGATCCAAAAAGCCTGGATCTTGCTAACCTCCTTTCCAAACAGCTCCAGAACTATGCCTAGTCCTTCTAGTTCCCCGTAGGGAGAAAAATGGTGCACACCTGGGAGGATCACTCCTTCCCTGCAATCTTCCCTGGCTCAGCATTTTCCTTAACTAAGGCAAGCTCCCTTCCACCTGATCATGTGGACTCCGCCGGCCCCTGCCTAAGTGAGAGGTGGTCTCCCACTGTCCCGACATAGTCATCTTCCTGAAGGGGAGCCCTGTCACCCAGTTGGAACTGGCCCAGTGTCTTCCAGATACAGCTGCAAGCACAAAGTAACTTGGGCAAAGACACTGGTCTGACCTGGAACAGTTGGTTCCCAGGACTGTGGACTGGGGACACGGGACACTGCTCTCATTTTTTTGTTTGTTCTTGATAGAGAATCTGATGGGCGGCAGTTCTGGGCTCATTCACCGTGAAAAGCAATGTGCTAGCCCCACCCCCAGGTGTCCTTTCCCAACTTCATCCCCTCAGGCCCATGAGGATGGCCTCCCTCTTGCCCTCCAGGAGTTTCAGCTACCCATTTCTCCTAACAGGCTTATGGGTTCAATTTCTGTTCCTCATGGCTTCCCTGATACCTGTTCTCTGGTCTCCTCCATATATTTTTTTTTCTTTTTCCCCAAAATATTTATTGAGCATCTATTAAAATGCCAGGTACTATGCTAGGCACTAAAACCCCCAAAACAGACACATGGAGCTTACAGTCCAAAGAAGGGAGTTTAGATAATTTATCTTTATCTCTGCCTCTTTTTCTCATCCCTTCCTCCTAAATGCCTTTCCCTCTTTTATGTAACTGAGCACTCAAGGTCTTTCACCCCTGGACTGATACCTGTGCTAGTTCCATTCCAAGTCCTTTGCACACCCTTTCCTCTTGCCTTGGGTTTTTACAGCACTCCCAACACCGCCGCCCCAGGTGGTAAAATCCAAAGGTCCAATACAAGGATAGCAACCGAGGGGCTGGTGTCAAAGTGGCCTCTGGGAAGCACCAGCCTGTGCAGACCAGTCTCCTTGACTGCTTCATGGGGCATGGCCACAGCATGGAAGGGATCAGCAGAAGGTTCTGCCCAGAACAGCCTCTGGGAACAGCAGCAGCACGGGCTGTGCTTCAGGTAAAATAAAATTATTGAGTATAACTGAGACATCATTATTCTGGTTTGATGAATAATTCCACTGCCCCTGAACCTCTTTGAAGGCAGAATGCATTGGGCTGTGGGTGTGTCTGTGTGCAAGTCAGGGCTTCAGGGCAGGGAGGTTTGTGGCTGCCCTTTGCCACGCCCTGCAAACCTAAGCCTCCATGAGCTCAGACTCCTTGGATCACAGCAAAGACAGGTGTGTCTTGTGCTGCTGTGTCCTTTTCTTCAAACCTGAGGTTGAAACTCCACTGGAACACCCAGAATAATTCCAGAAGTTTGTCAGAGGTCAACACACTTGGGACTGTTGAGCAGGCATATTTCCCACGGGAGTCACAGGTTTCTCTGTCTTCAAGAAAAAGCTTCAAATGCCATATATGAATTCTAGATGGCAAACCATTAGGAGTTACATCCTTGTTTCCCCACCACCTGGAGACTCAGAGTCTGTGTTCACAGTGTTCGGGAGGCATAGTCAAATGCGGATAGTTTTAAAAAAAAAAAATTGGGGGGGCATACCAAGGATTGAACTCGGGGCACTTAACCACTGAGCCACATCCCCAACCCTATTTTGTATTTGATTTAGAGATAGAGTCTCACTGAGTTGCTTAGCATCTTGCTTTTTCTAAGACTGGCTTTGAACTCACAATCCTCCTGTCTCAGCCTCCTGGACTGCTGGGATTACAGACATGTAATCCCACCATGTTTGCCACCATGCCTGGCAAACGGGGATACTTTTTTTTTAAATATTATTTTTTAGTTATAGATGGACACAATATATTTATTTTTTTATTTATTTTTGCATGGTGCTGAGGATCGAACCAGTGCTGTAAGGGTAAAAGAAATTGAAGTTAAAGCGTAAAAGTTAAAGAGTAAAAGACCGGGTGTTGTAAAGTTTCTAAGCTGCAAGGTCTGAGTTAAATTTCTGTAGCTGTTAAGACAATGCTTGGAACTGCCCAGTAATAAGGGCTCTGTGTGGTCGCACATAGGCATTGCAGGGCCTGGACCAATCAGTTTAAATGTAACCCCCTCCTTAGGAATGACCTATCACTCCAGCCTGACCTGTTCCCGCCAATGAATGAACCAATCATGTTTAGGAGTTGTTGTTCAATTTTCCCGCGCCTAATGATGATTTGTTCTGATGTATACAAAGCCCTCCGCCCTCCCCAAAAAGTGTACTTAAGCAGTGCTCAGCCCCTGCTCGGGGCTCTGGCTGCTTTCCCTTCTTGAGTGGGCACGGAGCCCCAGCATGCTGGTTCAATAAATCCCCCTTCTGCCAATTGCATGAGTGGTCACTTGGTGGTCTCTTTCTCTGACGTTTCCCGGGACCCTAATGCAAGTGCCTCATGCAAGGTAGGCAAGCGCTCTGCCTCTGAGCTACAACTCCAGCCCAATGGGATACTTCTGAGAGTGAAATTAGACATTAATAATAAAAAGTGCAAGCCAGGCCCAGGTCCTTCAGCACTGACCCCAGCTCTGGCTGCCTGAATGTGGTCTCTGAGCCTGCCCCTCCTTTGGTGAGGGATTTCTGGAACTCCAAACTGTTACTGTCTTTTGGAGACACCATGTAATATTCAGAGGGAGTCAGGCCAACCCATGTTTGTCCCCATCCCTCCTGTGCGGTGCTGGGAGACATTGTGTAAATTTAACAAAAACATAAGAAATAAAAAGCCTACTCTTTGTTCAGAGGTGTGGTGATAAGTTTGGGGTCTCTCCTGCCTCCGCTCTCCTTGTTTCTCCCATCTCCAGTGATCTCTGGGTCTCCACAGTGTTTCTGTCTCCCCTTCATGGTGGCAGGGTGGGGTTTGAGGGCCCATATGGTGAGGGGTGATCTGTTAAGGGAAGTGACCTCTGCTCTGGCTGAGGCTGTGAAACATACCCCTTATCCACTGTTTCTGCAAGAGTGTAGAAGGGGCTCTTCCCTTGGGCTGGGGTTGTGGCTCAGAGGTAGAGCGCTTGCCTACCATGCGTGAGGCACTGGGTTCGATCCTCAGCACCACATATAAATAAATAAAATAAAGGTAATGTGTCCATCACCTATAACTAAAAAACAAATATTTAAAAAAAAAAAGTATCCCCATTTGCCAGGCATGGTGGCACAGGCCTGATGGGATCTGCTGACAGAGATGGAGGAAAGGGGGGAATTTGTCAGCTCTGAGGAGTTTTCTGGGTGCAGCATCAGACAGGAGGCAGATAGCAGGCCTGGCAGCAGTCTGAGCCCTGGAAAGGAGGCCTCTGCAGCTGGATCAGAATCTCTGGAATCATCATGAGCTCTGGGCTCCTCACAGGTGTAATCTTCCTTTTGAGAGTGCTGGCCTGTGCCGGCTGGGAGGGAGCTGTGGAGAGAAAATTGAGACAGGAGTGGTCTCTCACACAAACGGCTTCACCCTTCTGAACTTTGCATCCTTCATCTATAAGGCAGAAGCAAAAACTTCCTTCGTGGGATTATAGAGAGAAGTAAGTTTGGAAATTCCATGTGACAATACCCTGTACAAGGAAGGGGCTCTGTCAAGGCATCTTAGTTGAATGGGGTTATTCTTAGAGAAACAGAGGTGTCATAACCTGAGCTGTCCTTAATTCAGAAACCATTGAGGCGTGATGAGGGATTACAAAAAACACACAAACGTTTAGAAAGAAAAGTGGAATCAGGTGGGAAACTGATCTCTGGTTGAGAACAGTGATCCAGAGTTGGCTCCATACATTTATTATGTAGGTTTTATCATCTACAGATTATTTGTGGGAAAGTTTCTGTAAACCCCTCAGGCTCAAAGGTCACACTACTGACAGGCATTATAGTTATCTTGCTATGCTCAGAATCCTCTATTCCTGGGAGCGATTGTGTGAGTTTCAAGGTTAAGACTGATAACTGACTGCATGAACGGTGTGGCTCTACATCATGTACAACTAGAGAAATAAAAAGTTGTGCTCCATTTGTGTAAAAAATAAAATTAAAAATTAAAAAAGATTGATAATTCTGAGCCTTTGCCCAGAGTTTCCTCAGGCTGGTGTTGCCATAGCAACTGGGCCATCTTAACCTGTACTTTTAAACAGGGGGTTCCCAGTATAAGCACACCACAACCACAAGGCAATCAGATAGCCTGATCCAAGTCACCATTCCCCACAGAGAGGGGCCTGAGTTTTGTCTATTCTTGGCTCAGAATATAAAGGAAACATGGGAACCCCATAGCCCAATAATACCTGGAATCATAAGAAGACCACCAAAGAGGCAGATGGTAACTCACAGCTGGCTACTCTAGAGTCAGCCATTCGATGCATGGGGTATTTCCTCTAAGAGGGAAATCTGTGGCTACTGCCACCATGTCACTGAGAAGGCCACACCTCAGTCAGACACTGAGGGCCTTGGTTAAGCAATGAGGGGGCTGGTCACTGAGACTTCTATGTCCCTGTCATGTGCCACTCCTGAAATCTGATTGCCCTATGGCCCATTGTGCCAGGACTGTCTGTGTCCCACCCTCAGCAGCCAGAACACTGTGACCATTGGACAAGGGAGCAGGGGGAGGAAGTTTATCAGAGGTCAATACACTTGGGACTGTTGAGCAGGCACATTTCCCACAAAGGTCACAGATTTCTCTGTCTTCAAGAGAAGGCCTCAAATTCCATATATGATTTGGGTGAGACTCTGAGAAATAAGCCTGCCCAAAATAACCAGATGAAAGCTAGAACCCAAAGGGAATATGGTCAATGGGTCATGGGAAGATGATAGGCCCATCTCTCTATCCCACCTCTATCTCAGAATCTCAGACATCATCCACACTGAAGCCCCCACTGAAACCAGCCCCACCCATCACAGCTACCCCCAAATGGCTAGCCTCAAATGCCAAAATTAACTGAATCCAGATGAACACTTAAAGGGGCTGGGGATGTGGCTAAAGCGGTAGCGTGCTCGCCAGATGAACACTTAAACTATGCACCAGGATATAGGGACGACGTTCCAGGTGAGAAAAGTCCTTAGCCTCAAGTAGCTCTCATTTCAGTAGGGACAGGAGGTGGCCAAATGAGCTTCTGGTCATGCATAAGAGGAGCATCCATGGAGGAACACTGCACACGATAGGACGGGGACTCATGAGCCACCAGATCCTTCCATCAGTGAGTCACATCACTCAATGGAAACTCACAGCAACCACTGACACTGTCAGAGAAACCCAAAGAAAGAGAGACATGGCATCTGCCCTTGAGCTGCCATGCTATAGAAAAGATGGGGTGGATACACAAGGTAGTTAGCAGAGGCAGGGACTGGACCTGGGACAAGACCAGGGGCACTGTGGGAGATGTGGGTGTGTTGGGAGGTGGAGGTTAGAGACTGGTAGAGTTGGCTAGGGAAGGTTTCAGAGACTTGTAATCTCAATGTTTTGAGGAGGGAGGAACACGACTTGTCAGAGAGAAGGCAACTTATAAAGGAAGAAGGCAGCAGTTAGTGGAAGCTGCAGCAGCAACACTACTGTGCAGTCCCTGCTGCATCCTCCCAGCTCACCTCCCAGCAGCCTGGGGAGCGGAGCTCTGCTCTCACCTCATCCAGGCCAGATGTCCCTGGAGCTGGACAGAGTTCACAGAGCAGGAGGCGCTGCAGTGAGGGGCTCCAGCTTCCTCCCAATCTCTGCCTGTTGACTTTTTAAAAGTTACAGTAAAACACTGTATACCTAACACATGATTTACCATTTTAAGCATTTTTAAGTGTACAGTTTGTGGCATTAAGTGCATTTACATTGTCACCACTGTCCTTTACCAGAGTTTTTTTGTCTTTCCAAACTGAAGCTCTGTGCCCCTTAAACATATCCCTTGACTCTGAGAGCTTCTGGTAGAAAGGGCTCCCTGCTGTGGTTAACTTTGTAGATCCCCTGCCCAAACATCTTTTTGTTTGTTTGTTTGTTTTGTTTTGTTTTTGGTACCAGGGATTGAACCAAGGGGTGCTCACTGAACCACATCCCCAACCCTTTTTATATTTTTAATTTAGACAAGGTCTTGGTAAGCTGCTTAGGGCCTCACTAAATTGCTGAGGCTGTCTTTGATTCTCCTGTCTCAGTCTCCTGAGTGCTGGAATTACAGTATGTGTGCCAGGCTACCCAAACACCTTTTCCAATAGTCTCTTGATTAAAGTATCATCAATTTACCAATTGGAGTGTGGTATCTTTCTGCTACTGGACCAGTATCACAGCTCTATAAGATAGTTGGTTATAATCATTGTGTCTTATCTCCATTGTAGAGGTTAAAAAATCTGTCTAAGGTCAACTAGTAAGGGCTAGATCTGGGTTTAGATTCCAGGAATCTGCTTCTAAGCTGAAACATAAGGGCTATCAAACTTAACCACTGATAAACATGGCCCAGGGCAGATGAAAAATCTGAGCTTACCAGAAGTTGGAACAGGTGGAGACTAGAAGGTTGGAGAGCCCTCAGGAGAGGCTGCTGTGTACCGGAGTGGGAGAGAGCAGGCACAGGAGCCCAGCTTTAATCATGTCCAGCCAGAAGAGAGTATCCCCAGAGGAGACTTCACCATTCCAGTGGACGCCCCTGTCCCCTACTCAGCTGAGCCATGTGGTCAGCTAAAACTGCTTGGGCAGAAGCTGAGAGGAGCTTCCCCAAGGTGAAGCTCCATGGGCCAGAGGTGAAGCCAATGCTGATGTATGAGTAAGGGTGTCCCAACTTGTCCCAGGCTGGAGCCCTGCGGCCCTGTTGAGCAGCATGGCTCAGGTGTGACAGGTGTGACCAAATGGATTTACTCCCTGGGAAAATACCCCTAGGGATTGCCTTCCTCCATCACACTGCCTGAGAGCACCAGCATAAAAGTCAGGGCAGGCAGTGGGGAGAGGAGGGTGGCCAGATCGGTTGCTGGAAGCCTTGGGAGGCAAAGGGGAGAAGAGGAGACACAGGCCCACAGAGATGTTCTCCCTGCTCAGTGGGCTGGCTTTTCTGGTTGGTTCCTTCTTGTTCCTGAAACTTGGTACTTTCTGCTGGGAAAGGAGTCACCTTCCTCCTGGCCCTTTCCCCATACCCCTGCTTGGAAACCTGTGGCAACTAAGCTTTCGACTGCACCCAGAGACACTGATCCAGGTAGGGAACTGGTCCCCAAGCTGGAGAAAGGGGTAGGCAGAGGAACCCCTCCTGTCCTCAGCCCAGGGACACTAGAGGTAGAAGAAAGAAGTTGGAATCAGACACATATGGGGGTGAATCCTGGTCCTGTTACTCATCAGCTCTGAGAACTTAAGCAAAAATGGAATGTAAAGACTTTGTACAGACTGTACTGAAGAGGATTCCAAGGGCAGTAGAAGTCTACTGCAAATGTGACATAAAGGGTGAGGGGAACTAGGACTGAATCTTACTCCAGGGGAGAGCACTGTTGTGGATTGAAGGCATTTTCTGAAAAGCCACTTGAAATAGGAACCAGGAGAAATGGGACTCCATGGGCACACTCCAGTACTCAAATGATCTCTGCAGAAAGACACCTTCCAGGGTAGATAGTTTCGGTGGTCAGAGGACTCCAGTTGTACTGAGTAGGGTATGGAATCTGGGCCGGAGCTGAATTTCTGTTGAGAGCTATGGTCGGTGGGAGACACTACCCTTCCCCATGGCAGTACTCAGCTCTCCTCTCAATCGGTGCTGCATAAGGATGTTTTCAGCATCTGGTTGAGGATGCCACATAATTGGGATCCCCAGGCTCCTCCTGCAGTAGAAAGAGCACTACACCAGTAATCGGAAGACCTGGTCCACATTCCTGGTCTTTTGGTCTGTCTTTTGGCCTTTGGTTTCTTACCTACCTCACATGCTTACACTGAAGGTGGACTCAAATAATACATGTGAAGTCCACCCAGGGCATCAAGCCCTCAAGAAATAGTAGCTGTTATTTGTATGATCTATAAAGTGGTAGAAGATGCCCACCTCTAGGACTGATGGGACATAAGTGCTGGTCACTGACTACTCTGTGTCCTGGGAGTCTGTGACCTGGGTTTGCCTGAGGAAGGGGGTGGGGTGCTCTGAGAAGGTTCACTTGACATGAGTGTTGGGAGTAAGAAGGTGGGAAATTCATGTGAAGAGGTAGGTCTCAGGAAATGGGGTTCACAGGCTTTGTCTACAGTCCTAGGTTGCCCTGTCTCTCTGCAGCTGGCTCAGACTCATGGCAACGTGTTCACAGTGTGGGTGGGCCCCACACCCGTTGTGGTGCTGAATGGCTTCCAGGCGGTGAAGGAAGCTTTGATCTCCAACTCAGAGCAGTTCTCAGGCAGGCCCCTCACCCCGCTCTTCCAGGACCTGTTTGGAGAAAGAGGTAAGATTGCCCCTCTTACTGGGAAGGGAAGGTGGCTGGATGGTCACTCAAAGTTAGGATTGACCCAGAACTGTGAACGGAAAGGGACCTACTAGGAGGACTTAGGTCTCCTCCAAACCTCCATGTGAGTGGAGGGCAGGGTGTGGAAGGAGCAGCACTGAGGATCAACAAGACCTGCATTCAAATCCATTTCAGCTCTTTGCTGGACTGGGTTCTTATCTGTTAGATGGAGATCATGAGTGCCCTCTCCTTCTGAGGATGCGGGGGAGACTAAGCAAGCCCAAATATCTGAGAAGGCCCATTGCAGCATCTGGCTCAGCAAATGACCGTGCCCTTTCCTTTTCTTTACCTCCTCTTCTGTGTCTTATGAGGACTCTTAAAGGCAAAATCAGTCTGGGGGACTAGGGGAAGCCATAGCGGGGCCCACCATCTGGTCAGAGTACCACCACAGAGCTGATCAGGAAGTTAGTTTTGGATCTGACTCTGGGTCTGGTGAGAGCCAGGTGATGTTGACCAGGGAGCAGGCTGGGAGGGGCTGGTGATTGTCCATCCCACCCCTTCCCCACCTTGGCTAGGAGTCATCTGCAGCAATGGGCACACATGGCGGCAACAGAGACGCTTCTGCCTGATGACGCTTCGTGGGTTGGGCCTAGGCAAGCCGGCGCTGGAGGCACAGCTTCAGGAAGAGGCAGCAGAGCTGGCTGAGGCCTTCCACAGAGAGAAGGGTAAGGATTGGGGAGGAGCTGGCTTATCCTAAACTCTGCATGCCCCCACACAGGTGCACATCCCTGCAGAGGAGGCTGAGCCTTGCCACATCTGTTTGCGTGTGCGCGCCCATGAAGCCCAGGAACATTAAAAATGATTTTGAACTGCATCAAAAGAAGGGAGTTTCTCCAAAGTGGATGGACAGAGGCCCAGTGGGAAGCCAGAAGCCCTCCTTCTCTATAGCTAGGGACATGTCCTCCATCAACACCCAAGACCTCTCACACCTCCAACATTTGCACACCCCTCAAGATGTGTCCTGACCCGCACCCCTTTCCTCACGGTAATAAGCCACTGCTCCACTTTCAGACCTGGCCAAAGTCCCCTGCCTTAAGAAGTCTTCCCTGAATCTCAGGCAAAGCTAGTCCTCTCCCACCCTCCCTTGTTCCCAGCTGTGACATGCCTGTCCTGCATTCTGTTGTCATTTAAACACTGTCTCTCATACTTCTCTCTGCAAATCCAGTGCATTTCACAGAGCCTGGCTCATAGAAAGTACTCAGGAAGCCCTGGGATGGGGAGTGACTGAGGAATGAGAATGGGTGACTGAAGAGGTAAATGAACGACTCTATTCAAAGGCTGGAAGAGTGCTCAGGGCAGCTCCTTTTGTGCTTCTTTGACCTGAGCTCTGCCTCTCTACTCTTAGGTAGACCCTTCAACCCTCAGGTCCCCATTGTCAGGTCCACAGCCAGAGTCATCGGGGTCCTGGTATTTGGCCACCGCTTCCTTTCGGAGGAGCCCATCTTCCAGGAACTCATTCAAGCCATCAACTTTGGCCTGGCCTTTGTCAGCACCACGTGGCGACGGGTAATTGACATTTGGGGGGCAGACGTGCAGGCCTTGGGATGGCTGGGGCCCAAGGCAGGCAGGGGCCTTGGCCAAGACCTTGTAGGGAGGGTGCCAAGCAGGCAGGAGTGGGGGCTGTGGGGCCTGATGCTGGTTCCTTAGGCAGTTTCTTCTCAGCAAGCTGAAGCTCATGGCACCAAACCTTTGTGTAGACTCTTAGCATGGATGTTGGGCAGGGTTAAGAGGCAGGTTATAGCCTCAGAAACGCAGCTTTTTAGACCTGCAGTGTCCTAGCTAAGCTTTGAACACAATCACGCTACCACTGCTCTTATTTCTGTTTAGATTATTCTGGGGTCTCCAGAGGAAAGGCAGCCCTGGGTCGCCTACGTCACCATAGACTTTGGAGTATACTTTGGAGCCCTCAGGACAGCTCTCAGCTGCCCTGAGCTGGGGCCTAAGCGGGCCCTGGGTGGGACTCTTTCCCCACAGCTCTATGACATGTTTCCCTGGGCCCTCCGCCACCTCCCAGGACCTCACCAGGAGATATTTAGGTACCAAGAAGCTCTGCAGGGCTTCATCTGCCATGAGATCATCAGGTGCAAGCTCAGGACACCTGAGGCTCCCAAGAACTTTATCAGCTGCTACCTGACCCAGATCACCAAGGTAAGCCTGGAAGAGCTGCAGAGAAAGCAAGGGGCTGTGTTTCTGGGCTGCTATGCCATGGTGTCAGTTCCTCATCATTGACCCAAGCACCCTGGAAGCTTACATTAAGAAGGCATTTCTCTCTATATTTTCCCATGCCAAGAACTGGCTTCTGCAGACAGGGGTGGGCTGCAAAACAGGACCTGGATGATATCAGGGCCATAACCCCAGGGCAGTCCCCCATCAAAAATCAGTGCAGTCTTGGGATTCAGACCCTCCTGATGGATCTGACCCTCAGTGAGTTTTGGTTGCAGAAGTCTTGGAACAAGTCAGGCCTTAAGGAGGGCAGGGCAGTACATGCCTGTAATAGCAGCTACTCAGGAGTTTGAGGTAAGTGGATTGCAAGTTCAAGGCCAGCCTCAGAAACTTAGCAAGGCCCTGTCTCAAAATAAAATAAAAAGGGCTAGGAATATGTCTCAGTGGTAGAGGCCTTTTGGTTCAACCCATAGTACCACTAAAAAAAAAAAAAAAGGTAGTGGGGAGACACCAGGAGACTGTTGGGGGAAACTCCAGACCCAGAGCTGCTCCCCTACTGCCCACCAGGCTATGGACGACCCTGTCTCCACATTCAACGAGGAGAACTTGATCCAGGTGGTGATCGACCTGTTTCTGGGAGGCATTGACACTACGGCCACCACCCTGCACTGGGCACTCATCTACATGGTCCAGCACAGGGCTGTCCAGGGTGAGAAGCTCTTGGCTATACCTGCTTGACTGCCCTGTGCCTGCCAATCCCACATGGGGTTTTTGGGCTGTGGGTATTGCCCCCATCACTTTGCCCTGTGGCCCCAGGAGTAGGTTCTGATGTCACCTCTGTGGTAAAGGGAGCACTGATAGCTTTGAGTCAAACGGGAGGGGCTTCAATGCCCAGGCTGCTGTGTGGCTTTGGGCAAGTCATTCCAGCTCTCAGAACCAGAGTAAATGGGGTGGCATGATTTCACTCATTCAGTAATGATCCAGCACCCGCCAAGTGCCAGGCCCTATGCTAATGTCCACCTGGAGATCATAGTTGTAGAGGAGCAAAAGTGGCTGCAGTTCTCTCAGGGACAAATTGGCTATGACCTAAGTTCAACTCCTGGCTCCAGTTTTGTCACTTTGGGCAAAAGGACCCGCTCTGTTGGAGCCTTAGTTTTCTCATGTGTAGAGACAACAGGGTTCCTGTGACACAAGGCTCTTTGTGTATAGAGTACCTGGCACATAGTAGGGGCTCAATTCTGGGTCTTTTCCTTTCCCATAAGTGCCCCTGTGGGTGCAAACCCTGCAAATTCCTATTTACAAGAAGTAGGCTCTGTCTCTGTGGGACCAGAGGCAGCAGGGTGGGGCAGTTTGATCCAGGGACCCTGAGCCTCAGTGGCTCTGGGTGGGGAAGACTGCATTGGGGTGGGATAAGGAGGCCAGGCCATCCTGGTCATGCTGAGCCACCCACAGAGAAGGTGCAGCAGGAGCTGGACACAGTGCTGGGCACTGCCCCAGTTGTCTGCTATGAAGACCGAGAGCGACTACCCTACACCCGTGCCGTCCTCCATGAGGTGCAGCGCCTCAGCAGTGTTGTGGCAGTGGGCGCTGTGCGCCAGTGCGTGACATCCACCAGGGTGCATGGTTACTACATATCCAAGGTAGGTGGCCCTGCATGGCCCCATGCCCACCCCAGTGCCTGCAGACAGCACTCTTCCTGCCCAGCACAGCCATCTGCTGTAGCTTCTACCAACCTGCCAGTTCTCTACCAGTTATCCATCAGTCAGTCATTTATTACCTATTTATGGCATTGGGATAGGGGGTTATAAAAGAATGCACACACGATGGATATTTTTAAAGTTTCCTATTGTTCAGGGATAACCCTTGCATGTTCCTCTTTGCAATCTTTGTTACATACATATATTTCACATAGCTGTGATTGTGCTGAATATATCACTCTGAATATTTCATTTCACTTAACACGTTTTTCAGATTCTTCTAAAACAGTGGTTCTCAAACCCCCAGATACATCAGAATCACTTGGAGGATCTGTTAAGACACATTGCTGGCTCTACCCCCAATGTCTGGATGGGTCCTGAGCATTTGCCTTTGCAACAGGTTCCCAGGTGGCGCTGTTGCTGTGGGTCCAGAGAACACACTTTGGAAATCACTGTTCTACAGCATTTAATGTCTGCACAGTGTTCCACTGAATACGTGTTCTTTGTTTTTGTTTGGTTTGGTGCTGGGGATTGATTCCAGGGGCATTTTACCACTGAGCTACATACCCAGTCCTTTTGTTTTTTATTTGGAGACACGGGTCTAACTAAGTTGCTGAGGCAACTTAAATGTGTGATCCTCCTGCCCCAGTTTCCTGAGTCACTGGAATTATAGGCATGTGTAATGGCGCCCAGCCAAATGGGTGATTTTGTGATTTTTTTGAGTTCTCATTGGTGAACATTTAGGCCATTTACAATTTATTGTGTGTTTTAAGCTTGGTCTGCATTTTGTATTATTTCCTTAGAATTGATTTCTAGCAGAAATGTCATTCTTGTTTCTTATTTCATGGCTAAAAGAGTAAGTGCCAAATAAGGAGAGATAGAGGAAAAGAGATATATGTAAATATTTAGGTCAGTACAGCTATTGCATATATACAGAAAACTTGTGTCTAAGTTTCCTTAGAGTCAAGGCAAAAAAAGGAAATCACAGTTATGCCTCTCATTGTGTAATGAAAGGAAGTGTGCCTATCAGGAAAGATTTATCTTATGACACTCCAAGAAGTTTTGATGATCATCATTCATAATAGCCTGTCAAGGGCCAGTGGAAAATATATTGGATAATACCTTAAGTAGGATTTTTTTTTTTTTAATGTGGAGATAGTCTTCAAAATGGCAGCTGCTTCTTGTCTCAACCTCTTTATTACTCAAAATATTTTTTATTGTCCAAAACTGATCAATTCTCTTAGAAGGGACACAGAAGTACATAGAAAATTCTTTTAAAGTTAAATTACTTTGCAAGTTAAAATGAAGGTGTTTTAGTCGTGAATGAGTAAAATTTTCATATAAAATTTTTACTCACCCCAGGTGTGGTGGTACACACCTGTAATTCCAGCAGCTCAGGAGGCTGAGACAGGAGGATCTCAAATTCAAAGCCAGCCTTAGCCATTTAACAAGGCCCTAAGCAACTTAGGAAGACCCTTTCTCAAAATAAAAAAATAAAAAGGGCTGAGGATGTAGGTCAGTGGTTAAGCACCCCTGGGTTCAATTCCTGGTATAAAACAAACAAACAACAACAACAACAAAAAAAAAAACCCAACTTTTACTCATTAAAGACTAACGATTTTACAACAAGCTTTTGTTCAGATATGTAGATGGGACTAATTACAGAATCAGACAGGATGGGGCTTCCTATTGCTTGGGATACATGTCTGAATTGTCTGTAACCAAGCAGGCATTTTCCCTTCAGAAATAATTTATATTGTATCACTTCATGTTCCATTAACACAATGAAGTCCAGAGTTGAAGCTATAAGAGACTACTGTTTCTCATATATTTGGAGCTCACTCTAATAAACTATTGGTTACAGTTTAAATGTATGCACAACTGGCGCAGTGGCACATGCCTGTAATCCAGCAACTCAGGAGGCTGAGACAGAAGGATTGCAAGTTTGAGGCCTGTCTCAGTGATTTAATGAGACCCTGGGCAACATAGCAAGATCCTGTCTAAAAATAAAAAATAAAAAGGGTTGGGGATGTAGCTCAGTGGTAAAGCATCCTGGAATTAAATCCCCAGTACCAAAAAATAAATAATAAAATAAATATAATAAAAAATACATGTATGCACAGATTTTAAAAAATCAGATAGTTAGAATGCAGGGGCTGCATTTGATCTTCCCACTTTTAAAAAGCTTTTTTTACTGGCAGGGAAATTTTAGCTTAGAAAGCCCAAGTAATAACCCCTAAACACATAGCTAGTATATGACTTAACTCAGTAATTGTCTTATGAATTCAAAGATTATGTTCTTTTCAACATGCACCCTGCTATTTGTGTTGCTCCAAAAATGTGCCTCTTGGTGAATAAACGAACTGATATGTTAAACAGATGTTTTACATCATCCATCTATTGATCAGCCTGGTTGGCTGATACTGAGCTGTTCTTGGCATTCATTGGCCACCAAGTTCATGGGTTTATCAAGTTTGAGGACAGGACAGTGGCATCCTGCTGCTGGCATAGCAGGAGGGCCTGGGCCCAGGTTTTCTAAAAACTATACCAAATTAGGTCAAGTTAAAAAAGAGAGGACCAGGGCTTAGATGTTCTATGCCATTTGAGATTAGAAGTTTCCTTATTAAGAACCAGCTCCTGCCAATTTGATTCTAGGAATTGCTCTGTAATAAAGACTCCAGGGGGCCATTAAAAACCTGGAATCGATATCGAGCTTTTACAACTTGAGGCAGGGATGTCTGCTGAAAGTGGAATCAAAGCTTGACGATAGATCATTAAATGTTACAGATACCTCTACACTGTTCTCATCCGCTGAGTGGTGGTGACAATAGCAGTGGTCCCTAACACAATGGTGCACTTCATGCCCATCTCTGCTCAGGCATTCTATTTGATTGTGAGCTTCAAACTGCCTCTTACTAGGGAGAAACTGGCATAGTGTCCCCAGGAAGCATCCAGCAGGAAGATAGTTCTATAAACTGGGGTAGGGGGGTTACATTTTGTGTGTGAATAGATGATACTCTGAACCTGTTCCATGAGCTCAGATCAGTCAGTTGCCTTGCAAGGAAGCCAGAATATTACCCAGAACAGGATATAAATAATTCTAGAAGGAATAGAGCATCTTCCCAAGAGCCCCTTCATCTAAAGGCAATTAGATGAAGAATTGTAGAAGAGGCTGGGGATGTAGCTCTGTAGTAGACTATGTGCTTATAATGTGCAAGACTCTGGGTTCAATTCCCAGCATCACACACAGACACACACACACATTTTTGCAATGCCAAGGGTTACTTAATCCCTGGTAAAGAAAACAGGGAGAAATTCTCAGGACTATAATGGGAAAATGTGTAGAACTCACAAAGGCAGCAGTGAGAAAACATGCTTCCCCAACTGTATGCTTAAAGCCACAGAGTGACCAGGTCTAGGTGTCCTATTGGTCCAGAAGGATAAGTCCTGGTACCTCCCTTAGTGTACAAACTTCAACAACAACAAAGAAAAGTGTCTTCTGAAGTATAATATGTCAAAATACACTATGCTGTCATGTATATCTAAAAAGAACAAATAAAATAAAAATAAGGAAACAAAAAAGAGAAGTGCCTTCAGGAAGTTTTACATCAGCTCAATTTCTGCTTTCTTCATTGGCTTCTGCTTTGGATGCAGGCTTCAATTTTTGCTGAGGTTTTATTACTTGGTTTTTGTTTTAAATTTCTAGAGTCTTGGAGTCAGTCTCCTAGACCTCACAGAGTAGCTGATTTGATTCTATGGTGTTGAGCCATGGGGTAGGAAGCCTTATGGAGAATTCTAGAACTGATTGTCCTAGGTTCTGGGACCATAACCAACACCACCCTGTACCACGCTGGCCTCCTTATGTCATCTCTGGTCATCTCAGGGCCCACATGGGAAGGAGCAGACCCCGCCTGCAATCTTTGACTCCTTCCTGTTCCCTCCCATCTGAGCAGTCTGATCCTGTTTCCAATCCATCAGTCACTTCTTTGTGACACAGTGAAGATTAGGATTATGGTGACAATGAGGGCAAGGGTTAGGGTGGGTCAGGATGAAGGTGAGGATGGGTCATACTCTCCCCCCCAACCCTAAAAACTCAAGCTTTACCTTTCTCAGTCATTTTTTTCTCTGTGATCCTGTCTTCTCTTTGTCATTCCTTTCTCTCCATCTCTTTTTCTGTGGGTCTCTCAAATGTGGGTTGCCAGTAACCCAGAAGGTGGAATGCTCAGGCCCCGCACTCCTGTGGGTCTGGAGGGAGGACTCCCTGAGAGCCCCCAGCCACTCCCACCTGCACACTGCTCGTCCTGAAGCTCACTTTGACCAGGTCAGGACTGGGTACTGGGTCCTCTGAGGCTCCCTGAGACATACCAGCTCCTTTCTACAGGGTACCATCATCTTGCCCAACCTGGCCTCCGTACTCTATGACCCTGAGTACTGGGAGACCCCGCGGCAATTCAACCCCAGCCACTTCCTGGACAAGGATGGAAACTTCGTGGTCAATGAAGCCTTCCTGCCATTTTCTGCGGGTACAAGGCACAGTGCTGGGTTCAGGGTGGTAGGTGTGATGATGATGGGACAGACATAAGCAGCTGCCACCCTCTGACCTTCTTCTCTGTTTCCAGGGCATCGAGTGTGCCCAGGAGACCAGTTAGCCCGAATGGAACTCTTCCTGATGTTTGCCACCCTCCTCAGGACCTTTCGGTTCCAACTACCGGATGGGAGCCAGGGACTCAGGCTGGAATACATCTTTGGGGGCACTCTGCAGCCCCAGCCGCAGGAAATCTGTGCAGTGCCCCGCCTGAGCAGCCCCAGCCCAGGTCCTAGGGAAGAGGGCCTGTAGTCAGCTGGGCGTTTGAAGGCCTGTCCCCCACAAAAATCTTCCTCAGTTTCTCTTGGCCCTTGCAAAGTTAGAAAATGGGAAGAATAGGGGTTCATCAAGCTCAGCTGCATGTAGTTCCCCCAACACAAGCTCTACAGGTCACAGTGGAGAGTGGACTTATCAAGGACTCTACAAAGGTAGCTCAATTTGGTTAGCTTAGTTCTTGGGTTAAGTTAGTTATGCTTCAGCAGGGAAGGATTTTGCAAGGTTAATTAAGGTTTGACATTAAGTCAGTTCAATCATGATATAAAATGGTTCATTTGTTTTTCAAAGTGGCAGCCAAGTAGTTTCAGAGGGAAAGGCTTTCAGGCAAAACTATAAATATAATAATGAATGCAAATGTTATGAATACCAGAGACTGATGAGCTGGGAAAAAAAAAGGGGGGGGGGGGAGAAAAAAAAAAAACCCAGCAGCCTATTTTCTGCCCTCTCCTGCCCTCTTCTGACCACTGGGAAGAAATGCAGGTCCCTGATGAACCAGGATAGGGAGAGAGCTCCCCTAATTCATCAGGCAAAACCAGCAGTCAACCTGTTTCCAGAAAATTCTTCACCAAGGACCCCCTCTGCTTGCACCACAAGGGTCTCCAAGCTTTGAAATATTATGCCTTCAGAAAAGATTTCTTTGTTAAAAGAGAATTATTTACATTAGGAAAATGCAGATTAAAACTAAAGTGGGCTGGGGATATAGCTCAGTTGGTAGACTACTTGCTGTGCATGCACAAGGCCCTGGGTTCAATCCCCAGCACCACACACACACACACACACAAAAAAAAAAAAAAAAAAAAAAAAAAACCCAAACCAAACAAACAAACAAACTAATAAACAAAAACCTAAAGTGAGATACCACTACATATCTGTTAGAATTGATAAAAACAAAACCCTGACAACCTCAGGAACTGGGAAAGATGTCCAGCAACTGTAACTCTCATACTCTGCTGGTTAGAATGTAAATTGATACAACTATGATGGAAAACAGTTTGGCAATTTCTTGTAAGAGCAAGCATTATGCTATACAATCCAGCCATCCCAGTCCTAGGTATTTGTTACCCCAAACAGGTGAAATATGTGTTCTCATAAATGAATATTATATGATTCCACTTCTATGATATTCTTGAGAAGGTAAAACTGGAGGAACAGAAAACAGTTAAATAGTTGCCAAGTTGCCAAGGTCTGGGGTAGGGTTGAATGTAGACAGACAGACACAGGGAACTTTCTAGGGGAATGGAAATATTCTGTCTCCATTGTGGTGATTGTTATATGACAAAATGTGTTTGTCAAAACTCATACAAGTATGGGGCGAGGCTGTAACTCAGTGGCAGAGCGCTTGCCTAGCAGCTTGCCTAGCATGTATGAGGCACTGGGTTCAATCCTCAGCACCACATAAAAACAAACAAACAAAACTCATGTGGGGGGGGGTTTTAGTTCCCTGTTCCCTCCTGACCTCTGGCTGCCCACACCCAGCCCTCCCTTGCAGGAGGACAATCAGACACGCCAGGGAGAACAGTAAAAGCAGGATCTAGTTTAATGAGAAAACACACACAGCTAATATAAAGTACAGGAACCAATCAGGGTAAAGGTCAGCAGGGTGGGGAGAATTTACATCTACACCCATCCCACAGGCAGTAATGGGAGACCCAAGCTGTCTGTGAGGGCAGAAGGGTTCTGAGCCTATCCTAGAGGTGGTCCGATTCTTCATCACAACCCACGGCAATGCCTTCTGGCTAATCGCTAGGTGCTCTCTTAGTCACATGTAGCCCCAGGACTGGGAAGCGGGTAGCAGCCAGCAAGTTAAGTTTCCTCTTTTCTGATGCAACATGTCCTACGTTACATCATGCCCTACAACCTCATACAACTGCACATTTAAAGTGCTATTGTGTATGTATTTTATCTCAATAAACCTGACTTGTAAAAAAAAGAAATGCTTTATATTTCTCTGTTGTATTATTTAAAGCAGGGGAAATGTGGCTCAGTGGTACAGCACTTGCCTGATATTCGCAAGGCCCTGGATTTGATCCATAATAATAATAATAATAATAATAATAATAATAATAATAATAATAATTTTAAAATAATAAAAGAGATGAATACAAATGAAGCAACATTTCCCACTAGTAGGCTATGGGTCATTATTGCTACACTGGAAGGACTCCTAACAGAAATAGGGAAATGTGATCTATTAATTCATGACTGACCTTTCTGTAGGTAAATATAGAAGTTATACTAGGCTTTTTGAAATTTTGAAACTTTCCAACAGACATTCTATTTTTGTGTGGAAACGTACACAAAGCCTGGGGAGTCCAGATTGGGACACATTGGACAAGTGGGGTCCCCAAAAGTAGTAGAAAGTTTGGGTTCTTATATGAGGACATTCCTGTCCTGATCTGGAAGCTGTTTGTGACCCAGGCAGGATCTGGGGCAGAGGTAACAAAACTGGGCCCTAATTCAACTGGTTCTAGCCATGCTCTGTCAGCCTCTCCCTATTAGAGACCCTGCCTGAAGCTTATAGCACCTTGAACACCCTTCACCCCCACCATCCAGCCTCCCTTCTTTGCTCCTTCCTGCCTCTATGTTATTCTATTGGAAGTTCAACTCCTTTGGAAGCTTTCCTCATATGGGTTTTGACTTTGGTTGAAGTTGTAGTTTTGCTCTCAATACCCAACTCCTAGCAGCTTGCCAAGCATGTGTGAGGCATTGAGTTCGATCCTTAGCACCACATAAAAACAAACAAACAAACAAAAAACCTCATACAACTGTACATTTAGAGTGCTCAGTTTCTTCCTATGTCAAATGGAGCTGTCCCTTAGAATTATTTTGAGTATGGGCTGAGGTTGTGGCTCAGTGGGAGAGCGCTTGCCTCACACATGTGAGGCACTGGGTTCGATCCTCTGCACCACATAAAAATGAATAAACAAAATAAAATTTTAAAAAAGAATCATTTTGAGTGACAGTACTCAGCATAGAGTCTGGAGTATGATTAATGTTGGTAGGATCCCTTTCTCCCATATAACACCCATAAGGCTCTATGCATCTTTGTTTATGACCATAAAATAATGTAATGATGATGAGAGGAGCCCTTCCCCTTGGATGAGTTTCCCTCTTGGTTTCCAAGTGATCTGTCACAATTTGAGTGCCATGTGTGCTGGTGAGAGAACTGGGTAGTCAATATATACAAAGTCATTTAATCATTGAAGTTATCTAGACTTATAGAAATGAGAGCCAGGATCTTGCCCATAAACAAAGAAAAAGTGTCAGAATATCAAAAAGCCTCAGTTTCCTCATCTGCAAAGTGGAATAATAATGATACCTCATTTACTTGATATTAAGACTGAATTAAATAATATACTGAATGCAAAATACCTAGCACAATACTTGATAATACTAAGTGCTCATTAAATGGCAATGAAAATCATAAGTACTCCTTGCCAGGATCAGTTAGATCCCTCTTCCACTAGATTCTTCCACTCATCTTCTCAGCTGAATGACCCCTGGATATCCCCTGAGGACATTGCTTCTCCTGCAGACTGAATGAAGGCTGCTCATTTTCCTGTGTCAGTTCAGGTTCTGGCAGGGAACAGCACCGTCATTCACTCAAATTGAGCAACAAGGAAGAGTTTAGTAACAGAAGACAGAAGCCAATACATGTGGCTTAAGGAGGAAAGGAGTGGGAGGAATAAGTGCTCTACTTCATTCTCTGAACTCCTATTCCTGCCTATAATTGGCAGAACCCATTTGGAAGCCAAAGTGCAAGAGAATCCATTGATGTGGCCCATAAAGCTTCATATGAGAGTGATCTGGAAGAGGAAGCAAAGAATATTTAGCACAACCCAGGACCACATCCATTTGGTTCTGGAGGTAGACGACATCCTCCTTGTGCCCTAATGAGTCTTCCAGAGTGATTACTTGTCACTTTTTATCAATTCAGTAGTTTTGGTGCTTTCCATCAGAATCAGATAAAGGTACAACTGCTAAGAAACAAGACTCTTTATATTGGGACTTCTTGCCGGAGCAGAAGGGAGACACAGCACTAACCAAGAGAGTGTCAATACGCTCTTTGGACAAAGAGATAGCTGGTATTATTCATGTAAAAGGATGGTGGTAGGAGTGGCCTAGAGTTTCAGAATTGGATTTAGGGGCATTTATGAAGGTGTTTTCTTTTCTTTGGTTTTCAGCCGGGAGGGAGGGGTAGTGTGCTAGATGTTGCATCTTTCATGTTGAAGCCTCGTCCTGCATAAACATCTTTGCCCTGTGATGAGTTGCTGTAACTGTTAAGAGAACATACAGATAGGGTATAGAAGAAAACACAAATTGTTTGAGTAACAAGGTAAGGGTACTGGGAAATTGCTATTTCAGTGACTGCTCAATATTTTTATCTTTATGTTGTTTATCCTGAGAGAGTAGAAAAAGGCACCTATGTTCTTTTAAATTTATTTCATTTGTTCTTTTTAGTTTTACATGACAGTAGAATGTATTTTTGAGATATCATATATAAATGAAGTGTAACTTCCCATTTTTGTGGTTGAACATGATATGGAGTTACACTGGTTATATAATCATATATAAACAAAAGAAAGTTATGTCTGATTCATTTCTATTGTCTTTCCCAATCCTATACCTGCTTTCTTCCCCTCAATCCCCACTGTCCAATCTAGTGAACTTCCCCTCTCCCCACTCATCATGAATCAGCATTTTATATCAAAGAGAACATTTGGCCTTTGTTTTTTTGGGGATTTGCTTATTTCACTTAGCATGATAGTCTCTAGCTCCATCCATTTACTACCAAATGCCATCATTTCATTCTTCTTTATGGCTGAGTAATATTCCATTATGTATATATACCACATTTTCTTTATCCATTCATCTATTGAAGGGCACCTAGGTTGGTTCATAGCTTAGCTATTGTGAATTGAGCTGCTACAAACATTGATGTGGCCGCCTCTTCTATAATATGCTGATTTGAGTCCTTTGAATATATACTGAGGAGTGAGATAACTGGGTCAAATTGTGGTTCCATTCTAAGTTTTCTGAAGAATCTTCATACTGCTTTCCAGAGTGGTTGCACCAATTTGCAGTCCTACCACCAATGTACGAGTGTACCTTTTCCCTCACATCCTTACCAACATTTATTGTTACTAGTTCTTGATAATAAGGCACATGCTTTTAAGAGCTAACAAATCATAAGTTAAGATGGGGGAGCAGGGAAAAAAACATACTCTTTTAATAGTTAACAGGCTATAAGTTAAGGTACCTAAAGTGCATTTGCCCTTTTTTGGGGGCTGGCTCATTTCCCCCTCCAAGTTTTCATTCTCTTAATCTTAAGGAGTGCTGCTTTTCATGGAGGGTCCTGACTATCTTACACTGAAAGCCTTGAGTACATATTTTTCCTCTATTAAGACTCTGTCTTTTATCTCTAACACCATTTAGCACTATTAGTTAGCACTAATGATGATCTCACCACTGCCTCTCCTTCAGTGAAACCTTAGGATTCCATTCTAAGTCCTGGTGACCCCAAATTCATGTGAATCAGTCAACATCTAACACTTAGTTTCTGGACTTCCTCACCTTCAGTGACTTCCAGTTTCTTTTGTCTTCAGTCATCAGTCCTATAGCCACACCCAAGTTCTTGACAGAACCTAGAGAAGGCCCCTCTCCACTGAAATTGAGAATCCACAGACCCTTGTCAAGAACTGTGAAGGGTCTGATATTATGTCCTCCCCGATACAGGATGATGGCCTGTTACAGTTTTAGTTGTGCTGGTGAAAAACAATAACAACAACAACAGCAAAACACAAAAGTCCTGGATCAGAGATTAAAGGTAATTTGTTATTCATACCAAAAGCATTAGAAAGATTATTCAAAAATTTCTGCTGGTTTTTTGAGTCCCAATCCCCACGAGCAATGCCCATGGGGCTAGATGACACCTGCAAACTCAGTGGGTGGAATTATAGGAAAGGAATGCTGAATTTAGGAACCAGAATATTTTATAATGAGTAGTACACATCCCTGTGCTCCATGATGTAATGCTCTTTTTCTTCCAATATTATACACAAACTTTCCCTTTGCTTTGGAGGAAAACATTATGTCTACCTTCTAAGGTTGTTAGCTGGTTTAGATTAAAAATTTAATATAAAATAGTAGATTCCTCAAGCTCACTGTTCTTCAGTCAGATGCAAATCCATAACATGTTAACATATATCTGGGCCACAGTATTATCAGGGTGGGACTTGAAAAGAACAAGGGGAACACAGGCAAAATCGAGGATTATGATGCTTGCTGTGTTGTGATGATAAAGTCTTTTGACTTTGACCCAGGAGTCTCCAGTCTTTGGCTGGCATCCAACCTTTTAGCTGGCAAATAAGGTAAAATCAAACCCTTGATACCTATGACATACCAAAAGTTAATTTATTTTGGTTTTTCAAACAAGTCATGCCCTAGGAGACATCACATATGTTATTCTCTCTGCCCAAAATGTTTCAGTCCTTCTCTTGTTGACCTCTGTGGGTTTCTCTGGGAAGCCTTTTTCTGCAGCCTCCCGTTCCCCATCACTTGACTGAGTTATATCCCCCTCTTCTGAATCTCACAGAGCCTTGTGTTTCTCTAATCATAGCACTTATCACAATGTATTGTAATTGTTTATTTACTTGTTCCTTTCTTCCCCAACACTGTAGGAACTTTGTGATGTTAAAGGTAGTATCTTCTAAATTATATTCCCAGATTTAGATATATTGTAGGTGCTAAGTAAGCATTTTCAGAATGAATGAGGTGTTATAGAAAATGCATAAAGCAGTATAAAAGTACAAAGAAAGAACACTGAAATCAGAATGGAGGTCTGGGAAAGGGCTCCAGAATCCATGACACTTGAGGCTGATCTGAAGGATGAGTTGGTTAGGTTGAAAAGCTTGCAAAGAGAAAGGTGTTCAGGCACTGAGAATGATATAAGAATGCACAGAAGTGGAAATAGTGCCTTTGAGAGACTACCAATGATTTAGTGTGGCTGCAACTAGGGTCAGAGTGATGGGGAGGCAGGAAATAAACCAGACTGAGGAGCAGGGAATCTGGATTTTCATTTCATCTCAAGCTTGGACTTTTGGTTAAAGATAAAAGGCACATCCTTCCACGTATATTGTGACAATATAACATTAAATAGTAAGAAATAATTGCCATTTAAGATAACTTGGGTTTGGTGGATTGGGGAATATAGCTAAGTGTTACAGTGCTTGCCTAGCACACGTGAGGTCCTGGGTTCAATCTCTAGTACTAAACAGGACAAATAATACAAATGAAAACTTGGTTTGCAATGTTGGTTCCGAGGTTCACCCCCCCCACACACACACACACTTTTTTTTTCCTTTTATGGTACTGGGGATTGAACCAAGAGGGGCTTTACCACTGAGCCATATCCCCAGCCCTTTTAAAAAAATTTTTGAGACAGGGTCTCGCTTAATTCCTGAGGCTGGCTTCAGCCTCCTGAGCCGCCGGGATTTCAGGTGTGCGCCACTATCAGGGACCAGTTTGGTAACTTGGGGCCAGTCACTTTGCTGAGCCGCTGAAGCAGTGATGAATGTATCTACTTCAAGAAGTGTTTTGTAAAGATTAAATGTGATAAAATGCCTGATACACGGCAATACTCAATAATGTTAGTTTTCCCTTTTATTTTCCTTCCAGGCCTCGTCTCCGTCTTCCTCATCCGCAGACGACGCACGCCAAGCCGCTCTTCGGGAGGTTCTGAGACCCCGGCTTAGCAGAGGAAGAACCACGCAGCACCAGTCAGGTACTGGTACTTCGGACCAGTCCCGCCTCCGCTGCGCCGCGTGGTGGCGCTCTAGGATGTTCTTCGGTGCTCTATGGTTCTTCCTTCGCCCCGGAAGTGGTTACGCGTCGGGGTTAGTAAGGTCGGGCCATGGTGGGACAGAGGTTGGGAAGATGGCGTGGCGAGGCTGGGCACATAGAGGCTGGGGCTGCGGCCAGGCGTGGGCTCCGCCGAGGGGTGGCCGCAGCTGCAATGAGCTCATTACCGCCCTGGCCCCGCCGCGGCTGCTCGGACGCAGGTAATGGCTTCTCCAGGCTTGTAGCTTCTGGGTCCCTGAACTGTGGCCGCGCATCCTCGGGGGCAGAGGCCATCCGGGGCGTTCATCCCTTTCTTACTTGCTTTCTCCCCCTCCTCTACTACTTTGGCCTTCGTTCAGTTCCTTGGTGTGCGTCGTGAGCTGCCCCGGCTTAATCCCCTGCTGAGTCCGGGCTTTCCACATTCCTATTGGGAGAGAAATGATGGGAAGAGGAGCTAACAGTTGAGGGCTAATTGCTGCCACACTTAATAATCCTGAGAGGAAAATATTGAACCTAGTTTTTAAGTTGTTTTTAACAAGCAGTTGTATAGTTGGTAGAACAGTAGAGCTGAGATTTTATATTCCATCAGTCGGGGTATTAAGCCTGTGTTTCACTACAGCCAATTACCTTCTTTAGCGTTTAGACGGCCAAGAGAGGACGGAGTCAGAGGAAAACATCACTGTGCCTCTTGCAAAGTCCTAAGAGACTTTTCTGCTGAATTGAGACAGCGAAGGAAAGCCACCTAACGTGCCCGAGTAGAAGCTGTGTGAAGAGTATGGTCTAACAGTAATTGCTGGTTTTGCATTAAGATAAATTCTAAATTGAGATGATAAATCCCTCAACAGTCCAAGAATCTAATGTATTGACTTTGAAATTTCATTCCAGTTTTTTTTTTTTTTTTTTTTTTTGGTACTGGGGATTGAACTCGGGAGCCACATCCCCAGCCCTATTTTGTATTTTATTTAGAGACAGTGTCTCACTGAGTTGCTTAGCACCTCGGGGTTGCTGAGGCTGGCTTTGAACTCTGTCCTCCCATGTGCCTGCCTCATCCAGATTTTTAATCCTCTTAATTTCTGACTTGGTTAGATGGTTGTCTCAAATCCACCTGATGGGAGCAAGGACCCTGAGTTGTTCATCAACTTCTGAGCTCACCAGTGGTAAATAACTAAAGCTTCTATACGTTGAAGCTATTGTGTAATCTTGAGCATCGCCTGGAGGGTTTACAGAGTTTGTCATTTCCCATTCTTCACCCTAAACCTATAAAATCAGAATCTGGAGAGGGATAGGAAGAATGGAAGAACTAGTATTAAGTACAAGCACTCCAGCTGAATTTTATTAGGCATTTGTGAAAAACTTTCATACAATGTATCTTAGCTTAATGATACTGTATCCTGGAGCTGAGGAGATCAGGTGGAGGTAGTGAGATTAAAAATAGTCCTGATACTATTTAATCTGATACTGTTTAACTCCCTTTTGAAATTCCATGGTTTGAGGGCTAAGAAAGAATGAAAGAATAAGAGGCTGAGCGAGAGCTGAGGCAGGATGACTAAAAGTTCAAAGTCAGCCTTAGCAATTTAGTGAGACCCTAAGCAATTTAATGAGACCCTGTCTCAAAATATTTAAAAAGGCCTGGGATTGTGGTTCAGTGGTTAAGTGCCCGAGCACCAAAAAAAAAAAAAAAAAAAAAAAAAAATCAGGAAAAGAAATGTTTAGGAAGAATTCTAACTTGATTAATGAGGAGCTTCCAATAAAAACTGGCTGTAAAGACCATTTGGAACAACAATGAGCAAGAAATGTGTGATGATGAAGATTAACACCTGATTTTTTTAAAAGCTTGCTACTTATGTGGAAAGTTTGAAAGTGACATTTTTGTGGTTGTATATAAAAATGTGCTTTACTTGAAAATGTGAGTAAGCCTGAAATAGTATTTGCTCCTTGTCTCTGGAAACAGGCACTTAAAGTTGGAATATGAATTACCTTCTATATAACCTTTATTAGGTCTGCTTTGAGTTCTTCTGGTTCTAAAATCAGTGTGCAGAATAATGATTCAGTCCATGTGACTGATGTAATGGGCCTGAAGAGGGGCCAGGCATTGTAGGTGGTGATACAAGAATCTACAAACTTATGCAGATCCAGGGTGCCCACCAAGAATGATTTCTACATTTTTAAAGGGTAAAACAAAAAAGTAAGATGTAACAGATTTCAGTCCAAAAAGACTAAAACATTTACTATCTAACCTTTTCATAAAAAAACTTCACGCTCTTCAGAAATTCTGTTATCAAGCTTCTGGCAGAACTTCTGAAAAACATTACTTAGGTTTGAAAATAGACCTGCATAATTTGCTGATTGTATGAAACTAAGGGAAGAAAAAAGTTGACTGTAGCACCTACGTAAGGATTAATTTTTTTTTTTTTTAGATTGAAGTGACAATCTTAAATATATTTAGGTAAGACACTTGGCAAATTAGTAAATCAGGTGTGTTAAATTACTTTCCCTGCTTAACCCATCATTATTTAAGGCTCTTTTTTCTCTTTCTTCACAACTGGGGATATAACTTATGGTAGAATGCTTGCTTACGTTTTCTTAAAACTGGTCTTTTGGTGGGGGTATTAGGGATTGAACCCATCCCTAGTACCCCCACCAAAAGATCAGTTTTAAGAAAATTTAGGATTTCTCCTCAGCCCAAATATATTTATTTTGTTTTAAATGGAATGAATTTGATCTGTGTGCTTAGATACATCTTGTCTATTTTCAATATTAGGCCTTTCCTACTTAGTTTTGTTCATATAGAATTTAGTAACAGATATTAGCACTGACCCATATGTATATTTATCAACTTCTGAGCTCACCAGTGGTAAATAATTAAAGCTTTATTATCACATTATCTTCATCTTCAAACTTGTAAAAACAATTCATAGTGAAACTATTATCTCACCAGTAAGCCAAATATATGGATATTTTTTATTATATGGATATTTTCAAATATATGGACTTTTTCTATTTAAAAGTTATGGGATCATATTAAGAACAGAACCATAACAATTGTGTGGCTACTAGAAACTCAAGAATCCAGAGCTCTGGTGGTAAAGTGCCCTGAGCTCAATCCCCATTTCAAAAAAGTAGGAACCGCTCTTACCTGGAGGATCAAATTCACCCTGCTGCAGGCCATAGTTTGTCAACCTCTAATTTAAAACCTCAGAAATGTATACTCTCAAATGTATCCTGCCCCAGAGACTAGTAAATTGGAATGTGAGTTTAATGAGATCCCCAGGTGATTTGTATGTAGACTAAAGTTTTCCCCAAGCCCTGGCAGCACATGAGAACTACCTGAAGACCTTGAGAAAAACCACTGAGGGCCTGGCCCCACTCCTAGAGGTTCCAGTTTAATTAATTCAAGCTGGGACCATGGTATGGCATTTTTAAAGAGAAATTCTAATGTGTGATTAACATTGAAAATTATTGCTTTAGACTAAATCTTCAGAATCTTAAATGCCACTACTGGTATGTGGATTAAAAAACATGGCTTTGGTATCTTGCAGCTCGCTTTATTCAGAGTAGGAGTTGATTTCCTTATTCCTTGAAGTTGGCCTTGTGACTTCCTTTGACCTGTAGTATGTGGCAGAAATATTACTAGGGGAGGCCTAAAGTCCAGAAGCTCAAGAGGCCTTGCAGCTTTTGCCCTTTTGGACATTCCCACTGCCATGGCAGACGCCCTTTCTAGACTACCAAATTCTGGGATTGTGCAGAGAGCGAGCTAGCTGACAACCAGCACTAAGGCTTCAGAATAAGGAGTGACACCTTCTTAGATTCCCCAGCTCCAGGCAAACAGTCTGATTATTGGCTGTTTGAGTGACCCAGGTGAGACCAGCAGAACTGCCCAGCTGAAGGCAGCTAACTGGCAGAATCATGAGAAATAATAAACTGTGGTCTTAAGTCAGTTTTAGAGTGGTTTGTTACGCAGTATTGAGGCAACTCGGAAAGGTGCCGCCAAATCAGGATCTGCTGACTAAAGAAAGATCTGTGCTGCTTCCACCATTATTTTTGGTAGCAAATACGATGCCTCAAATCTTTTTACTAAACTCAGTTTTGAATTCCAGTGAAATGCCAATGTGTCTCATTAGCATCTTATTTACATCTGAAACCCTCACTACAAGGGGACTTGGGGAATAGTTCTTGGCTTTCCACTGTGTACCTTTTGAATGCATCCTAGGCAATAGATTCAGTGAGCCAAGACATAGTATTGAATTTTATTCTGTATGTCCAAATGTAATTTTCTGTATCTACATACACACTTAATATATATATACTGTATCTGATAAGTTCTGAACTTAGCCCTGGGATCAGCTTGTTTAACACTCTTGTTAAGGTCCTCAACTCTGTGCTTGTTTCTAATGAGATTCACAAGGTAAATAGTGTAAGCAAAAGATCTGACTTTGCTTCTAGATTCCCACCCTAGTGTCTGTGTTTCTTTCCAAACATTGTGCTTCAAAATATTTTTTAATATTTATTTATTTATTTAGTTTTAGATGGACACAATATCTTTATTTTTATGTGGTGCTGAGGATCGAACCCAGTGCCTCACGCATGCCAGGCGAGCGCGCTACCACTTGAGCCGCATCCCAAGACCCTGTGCTTCAAAATTTTAAGTGAATGAGATGTGGAAGAAGTAATCTTTCACTAGATTTGGTTGATTAATTTAAGCTGTTGGCAATATAAAAGATTCATATACTTTGTATTTCTTGGTATAGTAAGAGAAATGAAAGGAACCACCAATACAACTTGTCTCTATAGTAAACATGTTCTGGTTACTTTGCCAGACCCTGTTTTGGTCCCCAGTGGCATTTTGTTTTGATTACTTCTTTGTTTACCAGATCTAAGTTACTTTGGAGTTTTTAAAAATATTTATTTATTTTTTTAGTTTTCAGTGGACACAACATCTTTATTTTATTTTTATGTGGTGCTGAAGATCGAACCCAGCGTCCTGCACATGCCAGGTGCATGCTACCGCTTGAGCCACATCCCCAGCCCCTGGAACATTTAATAGAAATCAAATCAATTGCAAAGACTTAACATCTACCATTTGAAATATCAGTTGGGATTTCATTTGGCTGAAAGTAAACTGATGGTTTGTTTAGACAAGTTATTTTAAGTATTATGAGATTATTGTAGTTAAGTGACTATTGTTGCTTGGTAGCTCAAAAAATGTCAAGGTTAATATCTAAATCCTTGGGTCTTTCTCTTGATGTTTAAGATAACTGCTCAGCTTAAGGCATTGTTCAAGGCAGAAAAAAGGGAGTGGTTGTGTTTGATAGAGACAGACATAAGTGATATGTCTTTATCAGGTAAGCAAAACCTTTCCAAGAGGTTCTTGAAAAATCCCTAAGTCTCAGTTAGCCAGAGTTTTGTGTGATTTGGCCACACCTAACTTCAGGAGAGGCTGAAAAATTGAAGATATTTATCTTTCCTGGTCACTACAGAAAAAGCAGGCAAGGAGAGAGGATTGGAAATAATTTGAATTTAGCCATTCAACAGTGTTTGCTAAAGGATATTCTTTCACAAGACTTTTAACAGGATTTCAAAAGCATTTAGATTTAGAGCAACATTAGCATTGTTTGAGTAAGTTCTTAACTTTCTATAATAGATTTATTTGAAAGAAATATCACTTATTTGAGAATAAATTCTGAATTATATAAACTTTCCAGTGAAATTACTTTATCACCACACTCCTTGCTACATGATTTCTGAGATGAACTGAGTGGGCTCAGTGTTGAGGAGAGAGGGTAGTCTACACATGTGATAGTATAGTGGACATACCATTTTTGAGTATAATTGCTTCCAAGATACCTCCACCTAGATATCCTACAAGCATATTTTTTTATGCTGAAAATATTTTGAGACATACTTTACATATTGTACAATATATAAGTATTAACTTTAGAGCCAGTGAAGTCTGATAAATATGTATACCTGTGCTACCATTCATCTAAATCAGGGCAAAGAACAATTTCCATCACCCTAGAAAGTTCTCTCACCCCTTTTTAGTAAAGTCACACCTACTCCAGGCAGCCATTCTGATTTTTAGTGCAACATGTTAATTAGTGTGCCTGTTTTTCAACTTCATATGCCTGTTTTTCAACTTCATATGTAAATCACAGACCAAAATATATTTTGTATATTTTATATTTTGAATATTCTTTTGTTTGACTTCTTTTGGTCATTTTTTTTTTTTTTTTTTTTTTTGGTGGGGTCAGGGACCAGGAATTGAATCCAGGGGCATTTAACAAAACACCCTGGAGTCACATCCCAGTCCTTTTTTTTTTTTTTTTTAATTTTTTGAGACAGAGTCTTGCTAAGTTGCTGAGGTTGGTTTTGAACTTGTGATCCTCCTACCTGGGCCTCCCTAGCTGCTGGGATTACTGTGCGGGGTTTGCTCATTGTTTTTGAGAGTTCTCCCTGAGATATGATCATCAGGTGAAGGTTTTCTTTTAGCCAAGTATAGTACTTAATTATATGAATCTATCACAGATTATTCAATTCCTTGTTCATAGAAATGTAAGTTCCAGTTTTTAGCAATAAAAAGCTCCATGACCTCAGCATCTTCTAGTCTTCTTTTGAAGCTGTTAGCTTTTCTTATCTTAGTAAATAGTCCGACTTTCCTTTCAGATAGTCAAAGTAAGACTAACAGACTGTGTGTGTGTGTGTGTGCGCGCGCACAAATGAGTATGCATAAGAGCCGACACTACTCCCTTTATCGCATCCAATACCTCATGCAAGTGAGGCAAGTGTTCTACCCAGAGCTACATTCCAGACCTAACTAACATTTTAACTCCTTTCTTCTAATGGATTATTACTAACTTGTTTATTAGGAGCTATGCTTGGTGGTAAAGATACAAGGACTACAACACTATAATCTAGTAGGATTAGAGGCAGTGATTGAGATAAACATTATAATCGATTTAGAACTCTGGAAGGGCACAGGAGAGATCCTTGAAGCCTGGGGGAGTTAAGGAAGACTTACTGGAGGAGGTCATATTCTGAAAGGCACAAAAAAGTTGGCTGGACAAAGTAGGTACTAGAATAAGGAAGTAGTGTTGTCATAGGCAGATGAAGGGAACAACAAAGAATTCAATATAATTCATATAATTAAGTACTACACAATATAATGGGAGTAAAAATGGTTTGGGATGGTAAAGAATTGCTGAGAGGAGGGCGAACATATAAAGGGATGTGCTGAAAAAGTATTTTGGGGTTTATTTTTTGTAAGTCATCACATATGAGTTGCAGTAGAGGGTATATTGTGGGGTTTAAAGCAGGGGAACATTATGTTTGTGGGTAATACAATGTGAAGGATGAATTTGGAGTGTGGAATATTAAAAGGGATATTAGCTAGGAAATGGTACAGTGTTCTAGACAGAAGTGATGGGCTAAGAAGTTGTATTGGAATTAGGGAAAGATTTTTAGTCCTGTGAGAGGCATTTGAGGAACTATTGAATGAAGAACAGTGATGTGAAGAAAGAACATGGGACATGTTAAAAAGTATGTAAGTTCAGTAAGCCATTGGTGTATTTTAGGCACAAAGTAAGGGACCAGACTAGGAATGAAAAGCATTTTTTTTGTTGACAGAGTTGGTTTTTAATTGGATATTAAGAGTAAAAGTGAATTCCAAATGACATATTTTAACCTCTGTGACTGATAGAACTGAGAGATAAGTCAGAAAATGGAACTGTTTGTAGAAGCGAGTGAGTTAGTTTCCATGTGAATATATTGGTTTTAAAGTAAGGGGAGCACTGTAAGAAGCTGGCCGGTTGGCCTGGCTTCCCTCCCCTGCCTATAGGGATGGGTGGGCTGGCAGGCTGCCCTGAAGAGGTGGGGAGGTGAGGTACTTCTGTGAAACTACTCTGTCCCAGACTGCAGACTGCATGTGGAAGAAAACTCTTGCATGCAATCCTTTTGGGTCCTTCTTCAGGTTCCTGTGGAATCAGGCCAGATGCCAGAATTGGGAGAATTGTAGGAAAGCTGACATGGAAGATAAAAACACCTGATTTGTTGAGAGCCACAGTTTAGTCGGAATGACGCCTGGCATTTTTGCCAGAGGGAATGGTTGAAAGGTGACCCTGCTCCGGGATTAGGGCGGATCCTGTTGCCTTGGTCACCCACTACTTTGGAGTTCCCGTGGGGTTCTGAGAGAATTGGCGTGGGGTTCTGAGAGAATTGGCGCACGGAGCCCGGTGGAGGGAGTGTGTTCCCAGAAAGTGTGTGTAGAGTGCCGGTGAGAGTTCAGGAATAAAGAGTTGCTGTTTGAACCTACAAGGCTTTGTGGCGGCTCAGTTATTTTGTGCCCAGCCAGACTGTGGCACTGATTAGCTAAGTAAAGTTTTCAATTATGTGCCAAAACACTTTGAGACTTCTGATTTATAGAACTATGCATTTTATAGAGGCATCAGAAAACTAAATGATTGGGTTATTTTCTTTCTCAAAATTAATTGAAGCATGAGGGTGGGGTGCCTCAGATGTACAAGGCCCTGGGTTCAATCCCCATCACCATATTATAAATTTAAAAAATTAATTAAAGCAGATACTTGGGAGAGTCCTTATAGGACAGTTTTTTTTTTTTTTTTTTTTTTTTTAGATAATGCAATACTAGCAATATTTGATCTAACCAGTCATTTGAGCAATTCACATAGTAGACACAGAAAACAATAAAAGAATTGAGTGATAAAACCAGGACACCAAAACAAAACAAAAAATGATGAAACTTGTGAACAAAGAACAAAAACATAAACAATAGCAATGCTCAGAACTCCAGTGCAGAAGAAAGGGGTGATAAGCAGGCTGAAGACATTTTGCCTTTAGTCCTTAAAGAGGTAAACAAAAGTCTGTATTTGAAATTTTGATTCTTATGAGAAAACAAAACATACTTCTAGATGGGCATAAGGCTGATGAAATCCCAGAAGGTCTCTTCACTCCTCATAACATTTAGCCACTGCAGGAGTGCCAAATAAATTGTAGCGAAGAGGTCCTGAGAAAGCACTTTGAGACTACTGTGATTAACACATTGTTATGTTCAAAAATAGCAGAAACACATGTTAAAGATCTGTAAGCAGCATTCGAGAAGAAACCCTCCGGGATTTTTTCCATTTTTTTCCATTATGAGGTGTGGATGTAGGAGGGGAAGAGCACCTTCCTGTGTTGGTAAGGTTTGTAGATAAATCTCATAAAATGAGAGGAATTTGTGGTCTTACTGCCTTAGGAAGTTAATGAAGAAATTTTGGCTGTGAAATTTCACACTATGATAACTGAGAAGTGGGGACTACATATGGAGTATTGTCATGGCCAGGCTTACATTGTTTCTAGCAAATTCTATTCCAAAATGAAAGTTGCTGCTTCAAGACTTTTCGAGAAATATCCCCAAGCTATCTACACACTCTGCTCTTCCTATACCTTAAACATGTGGTTTGTAAAATCTGTGCCCCTGGGGCTATCTATTGCATTGGGAATAATGAAGAAAAGTCTTTTTCCCATCCATAACTCTTTTAGAACTTGACAATGCAATTTCTGTTCTTTTTCAGAATAGTGAGGAAACTGGTAAAGAACTGAAGGAAATTTGCCATTCTCAGTGGACAGGCTGGTGTGATGTTTTTGAAATTTTTATTTATTTTTTGGGGGGCTACTGGAGATTAAGCCTAGGGGTGCCTAACCCTTTTATATATATATATATATTTAAATATATATATTTAAATATTTATTTTTTAGTTGTAATTGTATTTTAGAGATAGGGTCTCACTGAGTTGCTTAGGGCCTTACCAAGTTGCTGAGACTGGCTTTGGCATTGTGATTCTCCTTGCTCCAGCCTCCCAAGCCACTGAGATTATAGGTGTGTGCCACTGTGCCTGGCCCTTTTGCAATTTTAGTGGGCCTCGGGTAAGTGGGTTTTGTTTTTTTTTTTGGTAGTTGTAAATGGACAGAATGCCTTTATTTGTTTATTTTTATGTAGTGCTGAGGCTTGAACCCAGTACCTCACACTTGCTAGGCAAGCACTCTGCTACTGAGCTACAGCCCCAACCTGCAAATGTTTGTTTTATGTTTAGATGTTGTCTATGTAGTAACACAAATATTAGGTGGAATAACTGTATAGCTGGCTGAGCATCTGTACTCTGTTGTGCAGCAAGAGATTTTTATTTCATTGTTACCATTTGCTGTTTTAAAAAAACATTTTATCTTTTACAAGAGCCTTTGGGGAAAAATCTCCAGGGACAAACCTCTGATATATTCTTTGCTCCCAGCTTGAATACAATGCTACATTGACTCAGGAAGTCATGGAAAATATTGAACTTTATCATGAGTTTTGGTTTGAGGAAGCAACAAATTTGGCAACCAAACAATATTCAAATGAAACTCCCTGGGAAATTTTGTAGGTGTTGGCAGGGTAACTTGGAAACTTAACTAACCTCTGAAAGTTAGAAACTGTAATGTTCCAACAGTGGAGCACATCATTCAGGAACTTAAGGCACTCTTCTGAAAAGATATCTTTTATCTCTGGTACCTTCAGTCATGGGATAGCTTAAATTCAATACATCAGAGGAGCATCATACTTATGTATACAAAAATGACTTGCCTTATCCTGACATGCTCTTCAGCCAAACTTCACTGTTGAAGAATCAAATGGAAACACAGAGGGAAGATATAAAGCTTCCATCTACCATTTATGAGGCCCTCCATCTGCCTGATGTCATGTTTCTTCCTAGTACATATGCCTGCAATGAAGATTGAGAATGAGCACTATGAAAATGTACAAAAGCATCTCAAAACATACTTGAAGAACACTTTGACAGATCAAAGGTCAAGTAACTTGGCTTTGCTTATCATAAATTTTGATGTAAAATATGACCTGGATTCAATGGTAGACCATATCAAACATTTAAGAGCTTCCTATAGATAATTCAGAAACTATTGAAAATATTTAAGAGACTTTTAAAATGGACTTTCTCTTATATTTGGAAGAAAAGCTATATGGTATATGTAGGCCCCTTAATCACTGAATATCTTTGCCTACAAGCTTCCCCTGTTTTAAAAAATAAAAAACAAAACTCCTGATAGTCAAAAGTCAACACTAGGCTTCATTGTAACATTTCATAAGATGCATTTTCTCCTATATCTCCTCAAAATTTATTTCTTCAGTGCTGGGGTTGTGGCTCAGTGGTAGAGTACTTGTCTAGCACGTGTGAGGCACTAGGTTCGATTCTCAGCATTGTATATAAAATAAGATAAAGATCCATCAACAACTAAAAAATGTTTATTAAAAATTTATTCAGAACTGATAATACCTGATAACTAGATCCACGATGATAATAAATGTTATATCTAAAAGACTTAACTAAAACAATTCGAGAGTGCTACTTTTTTAGCAGATGTCATGCAGAAGTGAAGTACAGTACTTCCAATGCTGTCTTCTGGAGAACTTGTCTGAAGAACAGACAAGTCTTCAAAGCATGTGAGGTCAAACAGATGCCATGTATAAGGGGAAATTACCAATGGCTAATGTAGGTTTTGTTGATTGATGGAAGTACCCTTTGAAGTTGCTGTAGTTTGTATCTCTTCTATTCCAAAAAAGTTAAATGTTATGATTTTGATTTCTACCTGGGTTAGGAGTCCTGACAGTGGAGTGAGGATAAACTGAAGTGGTAATAATGCAGGCCAAGTAGAAGCTTGTATATGTTTGCTAGATCCCACTCTGTTTCTAATATGATATTTCCCTCCACAGGTTTAACTTCTTTATTCAGCAAAAATGTGGATTCAGAAAAGCTCCCAGGAAGGTTGAACCTCGAAGATCTGACACAGGATCAAGTGGTGAAGCATACAAGAGAAGTGCTTTGATCCCTCCAGTAGAAGAAACAGTCTTTTATCCTTCTCCCTATCCTATAAGGACTCTCATAAAACCTTTTTTTTTCACTGTTGGGGTAAGAGTTCATATCACTGGAAGTTTCTTACCTAGCTTGTTTCCAGTGTAATGTTCAAGTACTATCAATCTGGTTGGGTTCCTTTAGAGTAAGAACATATTGTGTGTGGGGAGGACGATATCAAAAGGATCTGGGTAGCTGGGCTCATGAATTCTGATTACAGAATGGATTTAATAATTGCTTTTTAAAATTTTTTTTTTTTAGTTATACATGGACACAATACCTTTGTTTTATTTACATATTTTTATATGATGCTGAGGATTGAACAGGGCCTCACATATGCTAGGCGAGCACTCTGCCACTGAGCCACAACCCCAGCCCCCTAATAATTGCTTTTAGGATCTGCCCCAGTCAGTAAGTTTTAGAGAAGAAATTTATGGGCCTTCCTATTTGGCACACCATTTCAAGAGATACAATGTGAATTTTTGAATTCATTTGGAGATTTGTTGCTGGAAACAGGCCTTAAGGTCTTACGAAGTTAACAAAATGGAAAACAATAAAATATTCTTGTCACCTGATAGTTTTTACTGTGCCAGATGTTCCTTCTATTGGTTTGTAAAAGCAAAGTATTGTCCTTGGAATTATATAGAGACCTATTTCCCTATTAGTTATTTTGTATTACATTTAATTTTATATAGTTTACAGGCTGTGCATTTGGATCAGCTGCTATTTGGCAATATGAATCACTGAAGTCCAGAGTCCAGAGTTATTTCGATGGTATAAAAGCTGATTGGTTGGATAGCATAAGACCACAAAAAGAAGGAGACCTCAGAAAGGAGGTAAATATAAACATTACTTTCTTTGTTATAGTTAACCACAATTTTTGAAGTCTGGTTATTTATGAAGTCTTTTTTAGATAATGGTTATATTCCATCCATAGATGTGAAGACAGTGTACTTCACATTCTTCTTTAAAGTCCTTTTACCACAGTAAGTATTATTAATGGGTTGTCTGTCTGGCAGTGTTGTACTTGATAGTGCTCCAAGAATTTTTTCCTTCTACCCACATGCATCAAATTCACCACAGATAGTTGTTAAAAATTAATGTATTGGGGCCTCATCCCAGGCCTACTACAGTATAAGGCCCATTATTTTACTTGTATCACCTTGCTGGATGACTTCAGAGTGTGTATCAAAATCAGAGGAGTTATTCAAAATATACATGCCTTAGGGGTAGAGCCACCAACTAACTGGATTTTGAAGAGCTTTCTAAGGTAAAATCCCCACTGTTGAGTGTTTCTGACTCTACTTAGTATGGGATACAACACAGAGGTACAACTATAGAACTTACAGAGATTTCTATTTATTTGGGGAAGGGAGTACCAGGAATTGAACTCAGAGGCACTTGACCACTGAGCCACATCCCCAGCCCTATTTTGTGAGACAGGGTTTCACTGAGTTGCTTAGTGCCTCCTCATTTCTGAGGCTGGTTCTGAACTTGCGATCATCCTGCCTCAGCCTCCCCAGCCGCTGAGATTATAGGTGTGCACCCCGCACCTGGTTTCCATTTATTTTTTAATATGCACATGGTGGCCCCTCTGTCCTCTGAATGATTTGTTTCTCTTTTTTTTTTTGGCAGTACTGATGAGTGAACACAGGGGCCCTTTACCACTGAGCTACATCCCCAGTCTTTTTAAATTTTGTTTTATTTTTTTTAATTTGAGACAATCTGATACTGGTTGATAAGAGCCTGAGAAGAAAAATCTTGGATTTTCTTTTTACTAATGACAGTTTGAGGTTTTCATATTTAGGGAGAAGGAATCATTCCTCTGTTTCCCCATAGGTACAAGAAACGTAATCCCTGTCTATTTCAGAGAGGCTTTATGGTAGAACAATGGTAATATTTGTAGGTGAAAACAATGACTAGCAGATTTTTATTCAGTATATTATTCAAGAGGATTGTAAAACAGACCTATTACATAACCCTGGATCCCTTCAAAAACTAGAGGTTTCTAGCATGTCTCTGTGCTGTGAAGTTTTAATGTCCAAGCGTACCTCAGTTGTTTTTTTTTTTAATATTAGTTGTTGATGGTCCTTTATTTATATGTGGTGCTGAGAATTGAACCCAGTGCCTCACACGTGCTAGGCAAGTGCTCTACCACTGAGCCACAACCCCAGCCCCCAAATATTTCTTTAAAATGGTGAAAAATAGGGACTGGGGTTGTGGCTGAGTGGTAGAGCACTTACCTAGCATGTGTGAGGCACTGGGTTCGATTCTCAGCACCACATTAAAAAAAAAAAAAAAAAAAATAATAATTTTTAAAAGGTATTAAAAAAAAAAAGATTCACTATGATGAAAACACTTCATGGGGAAAAAAGGTGAAAAATAGCATAAGCAATATATATATATAATCTTAGTCCAAAATAGATTTTTATAATAGCTAAATGATAGGTTGTGATACATAAAATTCATGCCCATTAAAGAAAACTGTTACAATACATGAATTTAAGATGGAAAATAAAAGTTTTAGACAGCCTGGGCAGCAAAGCAAGATTCTGGGACCCCATTCACACCACTGCCTGTGCAGTGAATAAGGTCTGGGAACTCATGCACAAATTTATTATAATTACAGAAATGGAATCACATACATACTGAACAGTAATTTTTTTTTATCCTGAGTTTTTTTCCATAACAAAATCTAGTTCAATTTTATAATTAGAATGTGTTTTCTTATTTTAAAACTTTAATCATGGAAAATTATAAACATATACAAAAGTAGAAAAGTATTACGTACCACCATTGTCCAACTTCAGTGGTTACTAACAGTGCCAATTTTGTTATACATCTATTTCCCTTTCATTTCCTCTCCCTCACTGCATTATTATTTTTTCATTTGTTTTGCAGTACTGGAGATTGAACACAGGGGAGTGCTGCTATTGAACTAACTTCTCAGCCCATTTTATTTTTTGTTTTGAGACAGGGTCTTGCTAGGTTTCCAAGAGGGCCCTCAAATTTGGAATCCTTCTGCCTTAAGCTCCTGAGTTGCTGGGAACACAGGCATGCACCACTGCCCCTGGCAAGTCTTAGGCATATTTCAACCATAAAAATTTCAGTGTATATCTTTAAAAATTTAGGATTCTCCTTATATCTTTTTCTGAACTTCAATGCCATTATTATATCTTTTAAGAAAAATAGCAATTTTGCTACAAAATATTCTCAGGATTTTATTTTTATCTTATTTATTTATTTATTTATTTATTTGAGACCAGATCTCAATATATGTTTCAGGCTGGCCCCAAGCTCTTGGTCTCAAGTATTCCTCTTTCCTCAGCGTGGTGCATACACCCTGCCTAAACAGATTTTTTTTTTTTTTTTTTTTCCTGATGGTACTAGGGATGGACCCAGGGGAGTTTACCACTGGTCTATATTCCCAGTTCTTTTTATTTAAAGACAGGATCTTACTAAGTTGCTGAGGGTCTCAGTAAATTGCTGAGACTGACTTTGAACTTGTGATCCTCCTGAGTCTCTGGAATTACAGGCATGTGTCACTAGAATTTTAAAACTGGCCTCAGCTGGAATTTTAAAACTCAATAGGCCCTTGGTGAATAATCACTCAGTGCCTGTCTATATCTGATAGTGTAGCTAGTTGCTTCACATTATTGATATTCGTCCTGGCAATGCTGCTTCATATCTATTATTGTCCCATGTATATATCAGGAAACCAAAGCTATGAAGTAAAATGTCTGGTCAGTGACTGTGTTGAGAATGTAATCTGACTAAAACACATGCTTTTTCCATTCTACTGCATTGTGATTATTTTGCAAATGAGTAATTCCTCTTTTTTTTTTTAACTTTGTTTTGTAGTAGTAAATGGACAACATGCCTTAATTAATTAATTTATTTATTTTGTAGTGTATGTCATCATTATATTTTATTTATTTTTATGTGGTGCTGAGTATCGAGCCCAGTGCCTCACACATGATAGGAAAGTGCTCTGCCACTGAGCTATAGCCCCAGCCTCAAGAATCCCTCTTTCATGCACAGGCATTTCCTTTCTGGATTTTCATTTTCCTAGCCTAAAAGTGTTTCACGTGCGGTGATATGCAATTTTCCTTTTGTTTTAGATTAACAAGTGGTGGAATAACCTAAGTGATGGCCAACGGACTGTGACAGGTTTGTGTTAGCTTACACGTTTTAGCCATTCAAGGGAAGAGAAATCAAATCAAAAGGTACAGTATGTCACAGGCAATGGCTTTCATACATGCTCACCAGTGGTTTAGAAGACATTCAGAGTCTGTACCTATAGGCTCAAGTAAGAGCACAAAAAAGTAGTTTGGCATAAGGGTTTTCATGACTTTCTGGATCACTTATTTTCGAATTTTGATCTAATATGATACTGACAAAATGATTAGTTTGTTATAGAATCTTTCCTTGTAGCATAGCTCATGAGTAATTATTACTTCCCCTATTAAATAAGTTAAAGTAGACATTGATAAAAGTACCTTCGATATATTGGGTGCTTTATGCATATTATCTCCTTATCTTGTAGGGTTGCTTACAGGGTAGTTGTCTCCATTTTTATAAAAAGGAAACCAACTTTCAGAGAAGGAACTGTTTGAAAGTCAAACTGTTAATAAATAGTAGGGCTGAGTTTCAGAATGCAGTGTCTCATTCTAAAGCCAAACACGCAATGCATGTCATTATGATTATTTAATTTTTCTTCTTTGTAAATTTTTATGGAAAGATCTAGCTCTTTAACATTTGTACAATATTTTTTAGTCCTATGTGACTAATTTGGGAAAGTGGATTTGTAAGTTATTTCAGAGGAGATAGGAAAAAAAAATATTGTAGAGAATAGCAAAATATTGCCTTTAGTCACTTATTAGTACCTACCTAAGTAGAGAAAGTATATTTATCTTCCTTTGTTCAGACTATTTTCTCTATCTGGAAGCCTTAATTTTTGCTTTCTCTTTTCCTGAACTCATTGCAGTTTTTGTCATTTTTAACACCTCCTGCCTTATACATGTAACAACCTTGAGAGAAATGTAAGGATCTTGAGGACAAGTGATTTGATTTTTCCATTTTGTTATAGCACTTAGCACATATATTACACTAGAGGCAATCAATTAAAATCTGTTTGAATGTTGAATGGTATCTTTGTTTTTTATTTTTTAAATTTTAATTTGTTATATATGACAGCAGAATGCATTACAATTCATATTACACATATAGAGCACAATTTTTTTTTTGAGAATTTTTTTAATATTTATTTTTTAGTTTTCAGTGGACACAACATCTTTATTTATTTTTATGTGGTGCTGAGGATTGAACCCAGCGCCCCATGCATGCCAGGCGAGCATGCTACAGCTTGAGCCATATCCCTAGCCCAAGAGCACAATTTTTTATATCTCTAGTTGTACACAAAGTAGAATCATACTATTTGTGTCTTCATACATAGGATAACGATGTCTATCTCATTCCACCGTCTTTCCTACCCCCAAGCCCCCTTCCTTCCCCTCCCTCCACTTTTCCCGTTTGCTCTATCTAGAGTTCATCTAATCCTCCCATGCCTCCCCTATCACATTATGAATCAGTAGCCTTAAATAAAAAAAAAAAAAAAACATTTGGCATTTGGTTTTTTGGGGATTGGCTTCCTTCACTTAGCATTATATTATCTAACTCCACCCATTTACCTGCAAATGCCATGATTTTATTCTCTTTTAATGCTGAATAATATTCCATTGTGTATATATACCATGTTTTCTTTATCCATTCATCTACTGAAGGGCATCTAGGTTGGTTCCAGTTTAGCTATTGTGAATTGTGCTACTACAAACATTGATGTGGCTATGTCCCTGCAGCATGATGTTTTTAAGTCCTTTGGGTATAGACCGAGGAGTGGGATAGCTGGGTCAAATGGTGGTTCCATTCCCAGTTTTCCATGGATTCTCCATGCTGCTTTTCCATATTGGCTGCACCACATTTGCAGTCCCACCAGCAGTGTATGAGTGTGACTTTTCCCCACATCCTCGCCAATACTTGTTCGTATTCTTAATAGCTGCCATTCTGACTGGAGATGAAATCTTTGCATTTCTCTGGTTGCTAGAGATGTTGAACATTTTTTCATATATTTGTTGATTGATTGTATATCACCTTCTGAGAAGTATCTGTTTCGGTCCTTGGCCCATTTATTGATTGGGTTATTTGGGTTTTGGTGTTAAGATTTTTGAGTTCTTTATATATCCTAGAGATTAGTGTTCTATCTGATGTGTGTGTGATAAAAATTTGTTCCCACGTTGTAGGCTCTCTGTTCACCTCTGATTGTTTCTTTTGCTGAGAAGAAGCTCTTTAGTTTGAATCCATTCCATTTATTGATTCTGGATTTTAATTCTTGCACTATATGAGTCTTATTAAGGAAATAGGGGCCTCTGACATGATGGAGAATTTGGGCCTACTTTTTCTTCTAATTGATGCAGTGTCTCTGGTTTAATTTCTAGATCCTTGATGCACTTTGAGTTTTGTGCATGGTGAGAGATAGGGGTTTAATTTCATTTTGTTGCATATGGATTTCCAATTTTCCCAGTACCATTTGTTGAAGAGGCTATCTTTTCTCCAATGTATGTTTTTGGTGCCTTTGTCTAATGTAAGATAATTGTAATTATGTGGGTTAGTCTCTGTGTCCTCTATTCTATACCATTGGTCTACCAGTCTATTTTGGTGCCAATACCGTGCTGTTTTTGTTACTATTGCTCTGTAGTAAGTTTAAGGTCTGGTATAGTGATGCCACCTGCTTCACTTTTCTTGTTAAGGATTGCTTTAACTATTCTGGGTCTCTTATTTTTTCAGATGAATTTCATGACTGCTTTTTCTATATGAGGAATGTCATTGGGATTTTGATTGGAATTACATTAAATCTAGATAGTGCTTTTGGTAGTATGGTCATTTTGGCAATATTAATTCTGCCTATTCAAGAACAAAGGAGATTTTTCCATCTTCTAAGTTCTTCTTTCTTTCTTTAGCATTCTGTAGTTTTTGTTGTGGAGGTTTTTCACCTCTTTTTGTTAAGTTGATTCCCAAGTATTTTATTTTATTTTTTTGAGGCTATTGTAAATGGGGTAGTTTCCTCGTTTCCGTTTCAGAGGATTTGTCACTGATATTCAGAAATGCCTTTGATTTATGGTTCTTGATTTTGTATCCTCCTACTTTGCTGAATTCATTTACTAGTTCTAGAAGTTTTCTGGTGGAATTTTTTGGGTCTTCTAGGTATAGAATCATATTGTCAGCAAATAGTGCTAATTTGAGTTCTTCTTTACCTATCTGTATCCCTTTAATTTCTTTCATCTAATTGCTCTGGCCAGTGTTTCAAGAACTATGTTAAATAGAAGTGGTAAAGAGGGCATCCCTGTCTTCCAGTTTTTAGATGGAATGCCTTTAGTTTTTCTCCATTTAGAGTGATATTGGCCTGGGGGTTAGCATAGATAGCTTTTACAATCTTGAGATATGTTTCTGTTATCCCTAGATTTTCTAGAGTTTTGAACATGAAGGGGTGGTGTATTTTGTCAAATGCTTTTTCTGCATCTATTGAGATGATCATGTGGTTCTTCTCTTTAGGTCTATTGATGTGATGGATTACATTTATTGATTTCTGTATGTTGAACCAACTTTGCATCCCTGGGATGAAGCTCACTTGATCGTGGTGTCTATCTTTTTGATATGTTTTTGTATTTGATTTGCCAGAATTTTATTGAGAATTTTTTCATCTATGTTCATTAGAGATGTTGGTTTGAAGTTTTCTTTCTTTGATGTGTCTTTGCCTGGTTTTGGAATCAGGGTAATATTGGCCTCAATGAGTTTGGAAGTGTACTCTCTTTATCTATTTCTTGAAATAAATTGAAGAGTATTGGTATTAGTTCTTCATTAAAGGTCTTGTGGAATTCGGCTGTGTATCCTGGGCTTTTCTTGGTTGGTAGGCTTCTGATGGTGTCTTCTCTTTTATCTTGAAATTGATCTGTTTAAATTGTATATATCATCCTGATTCAATTTGGGCAAATCATATGACTCTAGAAATTTGTTGATGCCTTCGATATTTTCTATTTTATTTCAAAATAATTTCTAATTATCTTCTGTATATCTTTAGGGTCTGTTGATATTTCCTTTTTTATCATGTATGTTAGTAATTTGAGTTTTCTCTCTCCTTCTCTTCATTAACATGGCTAAGGGTATGTCATTTTATTTATTTTTTCAAAGAACCAGCTTTTTGTTTTACCAATTTTTTCAGTTGTTTCTTTTGTTTCAATTTCATTGATTTCAGCTCTGATTTTAATTACTTCTTGTATTCTGCTTTTGGTGTTGATTTGTTCTTTTTCTAGGTCTTTGAGATATAATGTTAAGTCATGTATTTGTTGATTTTTTTCTTCTTTGAAGGAATGAACTCCATGCAATGAAGTTTCCTCTTAGTACTGCCTTCATAGTATCCCAGAGATTTCAATATGTTGTATCTGTGTTGTCATTTACCTCCAAGAATTTTTTGATCTCCTTGATGTCTTTTGCAACCCATTGTTCATTCAGTAACAAATTATTTAGTTTCCAGGTGTTGGAATAGCTTTTATTTTTTATTTTATCATTGATTCCATTATGATCTGATAGAATGCAGGGTAATATCTCTATTTGCTAAGAGTTGCTTTGTGGCATAATATATGGTCTGTTTTAGATGTGCTGCTGAAAAGAAAGTATATTTGCTTGTTGAAAGATAAAATATTCTATATGTCAGTTAAGTCTAAGTTGTTGATTGTACTATTGAGTTCTACAGTTTCTTTATTCAGCTTTTGTTTGGAAGATTTATCCAGTGGTGGGTGAAAGAGGTGTGTTAAAAGTCACCCAGAATTATTGTGTTGTGGTCTATTTGACTCTTGAACCTAAGAGGAGTTTGTTTGAACGTAAATGCTCCATTGTTGGGACATAGATATTTATAATTGTATGTCTTGTTGATGAATGGTTCCCTCAAGCAGTATGAAATATTCTTCTTTATCCCTTTTGATTAGCTTTGGCTTGAAGTCTATTTTATTTGATATGAAAACCCCTGCTTATTTCCGCAGTCCATGAGAGTGGTATGATTTTTCCCAACCTTTCACCTTCAGTCTGTGGATATCTTTTCCTGTGATATCTTGGAGGCAGCATATTCTTGGGTCTTTTTTTTTAAATCTAGTCTGCCAGTCTATGTCTTTTGATTGGTGAATTTAACATTAACATTAACATTCAGGGTTATTACTGAGACATGATTTGTATTCCCAGCCATTTTTGTTTATTTTTGGTATTTAACTTGACTTGGTTTCTCCTTTGATTAGTTTTTCCTTTAGTGTCATACCTCCCATTGCTGATTTTTATTGTTGTTTTTCAGCTTCTCTTCTTTGAATATTTTGCCGAGGATGCTCTGTAGTTCAAGCTTTCTAGTTGTAAATTCTATTAACTTTTGTTTATCATGGAAGGTTTTTATTTCATCATCTAAAGCTTAATTTTGCTGGATATAAGATTCTTGGTTGGCATCCGTTTTCTTTTATTTATTTATTTTTTAGTTGTAGTTGGACACAATGCCTTTGTTTTATTTATTTTTATGCGGTGCTGAAGATCGAACCCAGGGCCTCACTTGTTGTGCTAGGTGAGCACTCTACCTCTGAGCCACAACCCCAGCCCAGCATCCATTTTCTTTCAGGGTATGGTATATGTTGTTCCAGGATCTCCTGGTTTTGAGGGTCTGGGTTGTAAAATCTGTTGAGATACAAATTGGTTTAGGATCTCCTGGCTTTGAGGATCTGGGTTGTAAAATCTGAGAAAGGAATTGGTATCCCCTATTGCCACAGTCTGGCTGGGCACACAATCACGAGCCACCACACAGCTTGTAGATTCAAACAGCAACTCTTTATTCCCGAACTCACACCAGCCGTCTACAATCACGTTCTGGGGAAATCCACGTTCTCTGCCCAAATCCCACTCCACTGGGCTTCTATCTCCAAAATATACTGTCTGAATCCCGTGAGAACTCAAGGGGAACTCAGGCAGCAGGATACGCCCTATTCCCAGCAGGAATAATCTTAAACCTTAAACCTGGAACCTAAACCGGGAACGCCCTAATCCGCCTTGGTCCTTGAACAAGGTCACCTACATTCAATGTCACTGCAACATGGGGTACGCTGGCAAGGAAACTGTCATACCTACTTACTTGGCTAATGGCTCCCAGCATCTCCCCCCTTCTGATTAATTAAACAACAAGCAATGTGGCTTAAGGACCGTGCCTGGTAGGTTGTCCAATTCAACATATGGTTCTTACCCGTCATCGGAAAACTGACCTTTAGGCATCAGCCTCCTGTCTTAGGTTGATACCACTGCAATTGAATCATACCCGTCACTGACTACCGGTCCAGCATACAGCCATACTTGTGGATAGGTCTATGCACCAGTTGGGGGGTGAGGTTCTTTGCCTCACCTCTGTTGGCCCCCAAATTTGGCCTTGGTGCCAGTGGGGGAGTGAGGTTAATGTGGCTTATGGACCGTGCCTGGTAGGTTGTCCAATTCAACATATGGTTCTTACCTGTCATCGGAAAACTGACCTTTAGGCGTCAGCCTCCTGTCTTAGGTTGATACCACTGCAATTGGATCATACCCGTCACTGACTACCGGTCCAGCATAAGCCATTGGCCCCCAAATTTTAGACCATCACTAGCAGAAGGGAGGAGGATACAGAAATGCCACGACACCAAGCCAATTGACGGCTCCTTGGGAAAAAATTGCATCACTGGTGACACCATCAGCAAAGATATGTCAGCACTACCACAATTAACATGGGGTGCGCTGGCAAGGAAATAAAAATTGCATCACTAGTGACACCATCAGCAAAGATATGCCAGCATTACCACAATTCGCTGCACCAAACGATAGTTACATAGTCCAGGCAAGTTCTGCAAGCAGTTCAAAGCGGAGGAATCTATCAATATGTCCATTTCCTCCCAAAGTAAGTTGACTCTTTGATTGAGCATTACTTGTTGAGTTCTTCACCGGCACTGGGATGGAGATAGGAATTCTGGCAATGATGCTAAAGAGACATTATCCTGAAAAGAATTATTAAATATAATGAAAAGGAAAGGTGAAAGTAAACAAACAGATCTGTTAACCTACTTTAAAAACAATCCTTAACAGCCTTTTACCTAATTTAAACTAGTAAACAAACAGATCTGTTAACCACCTTTAAAAACAATCCTTAACAGCTGTTTACCTAATTTAAATTAAACCATTTAAATCACGTGAATAAAAATAATAATAATTCGGATCCATTTTTTCATGAGCGCTCCTCATATAAGAAATATGGACATACGCACATACAGACATACAACACAAAACACAAGAGTGTACACAAACGTACAACACATAAGAAAATAGTAAAGGCCTTGTAGCTTTACCTAGGTGAAATCTCCATTGCAATGTTTAAAAACTCCACAGTCAAAAAATAAAACTGATCAGAAAAACATTAACCTAGGTTTGTATGAGCTCAAAAAATAAAAATAGAACCTTATGATGTGGAAAAATGCAATAAAATAGCTATTGAAAAAAGCATCCTGGTTAATCACTGTCGCAGATGTAAGAATGGCCAAGCTGGAGTTCTGGATATCAGCTGTTATGGATTTGAGTCAAATCATCTTCTTTTCGATCTGTAGAGACTGTTTTAGTTAATCTCTCTGGAATCCAAATGGGCTGCTGTTCTCCCTGTGGAAAAACACAAACAGACCCCCGACTCCAGACAATCACTGGGTCAGGACCTTTCCATTGTCCTGTTAGAATATCTTTCCAAAGTACTTTAGGCTTATGTACATTTTTTGGATACATATGTCTTTCCGCAGCACTAAGTCCTGATGAATCCAAATTTAAAAAGTTTAGAGTAAAAAGCGTTATTTTAAGTTTATCTTTGGGGGATATATACCCCTTTCCAATTCCCTCTTTTTGCTTTAATATAGTTTGATGAGCTCTTTCAACTATGCCTTGTCCCTGTGGATTGTATGGGATTCCTGTTATATGAGTAATACCAAATGATGAGCAAAATTGTTTAAAAGAGGTAGAGGTATAGCCAGGACCATTATCGGTTTTTAACTGTTTAGGAACGCCCACAGTGGCAAAATTTTGTAAGCAATGAGCTATAACATCTTTAGTTTTTTCTCCGGCATGAAGGGAGCCCATCAAAAATCCGGAAGAAGTATCAACTGTAACGTGTAAATATTTTAATTTTCCAAATTCTGGCAAGTGTGTGACGTCCATCTGCCAAATATGGTTAGGTATCAGTCCTCTAGGATTGACTCCAAGATTAACTTGTGGTAAAAATGTCACACAATTTTGACATTGTTTTATTATATGTCTGGCTTGTTCCTTAGTTATTTTAAAACGCTTTTGTAAAGTATTAGCATTAACATGAAACCTTTTATGAAAATTTGTAGCTTCTTCAAATGTAGAGAAAATATGTATGTCATGTGTAGTTTTATCTGCTAAATCATTGCCTAAACTAAGGGCTCCAGGCAATCCTGTATGTGCCCTAATATGTCCTATAAAGAATGGATCTTTTCTGTCCCAGATTAGACTTTGTATAGTGGAAAACAAAGAGAAAACAGTAGAAGAAGGGGAAATCCTACCAGCATCTTCAAGAGATACTATAGCATTAACTACATACTGACTATCAGAAAATAAATTAAATACAGAATCTTTAAACATCAAAAAAGCTTGTAAAACTGCATTAAGCTCTACCTTTTGAGCTGATTGTTTCGGTACTAAAAATGTAAAAGTTTGATCAGGGGTAACTACTGCTGCTGTACCATTATTTGACCCATCAGTGAAAATATTTGGAGCATTCATGATAGGTGTTTTTCTTGTCATTTTAGGAAAAACTACAGGATGCTTAGACCAAAAAGACAACAAAGGATTAGATGGTAAATGATTATCAAATGTAACATTAGATTTACACATGATTATTGCCCAAGTATTTAACTCATTAGCTAACTCATCAATTTGATCCATAGTATATGGAGTAATAATTTTATTGGGAGAAATTCCAAACACTCCCTTCGCTGCTTTTATTCCTTTGAGTATTAATTGTCCTACAGCCTCAGGATACCTAGTAAGAATAGTGTTAGGAGAATAAGATAAATGTATCCATAATAATGGACCTTCTTGCCAAAATACTCCTGTAGGAATATTTTTTGTTGGTAGTACAATAAATAATAAAGGCAAACTTATATCAATTCTATCCAAATGCATATTTTCCATATATGTTTCAATAATTTTTAATGCCTTTCTTGCTTTAGGAGTTAACATGCGGGGTGAATTTGGATCTGATGGACCTTTTAGAATATCAAATAAAGGTCCCAATTCTCCTGTTGGTATACCTAGATAAGGCCTTATCCAATTTATGTCTCCCAATAACTTTTGAAAGTCGTTAAGTGATTTGAGTTGATCTACTCGTATTTGAATTTTTGGTGGACGGACCATGGTTGAGGATAATAGAACTCCTAAATAATTAATTGGAAAATTTAATTGTACTTTATCTATTGCTATCTCTAGATTATAATTTTTTAATAAGTTTGTAAGTGTGGCATAACATTCCAGCAATATGTTTTTATCTTTATGTGCCAATAATACATCATCCATATAGTGAAATATTTGTAGTTCAGGATTTTGATTTCTAAGTGGCTGGATTGCTTTGTTAACATATATTTGGCACATAGTTGGACTGTTAGCCATCCCTTGAGGGAGTACTTTCCATTCATATCTCTGATCAGGACCTTCATGATTTAATGCAGGGATAGTAAATGCAAAACGTGGACTATCCTCGGGATGAATTGGAATTGAAAAAAAGCAATCTTTAATATCTATAGCTAAAACATGCCAGGTTTTTGGCAAAGCAGACAATTGAGGAATCCCTGATTGAGCAGGTCCCACAATAACCATCTCATTATTAATGGCTCTTAAATCTTGCAATAATCTCCATTTACCAGACTTCTTTTTGATGACAAAAATGGGAGTATTATGGGGAGATATGGAAGGTTGTATATGTCCTTCCGCTAATTGTTGTTTGACCAGATCATGGGCTACTTGTGTCTTTTCTTTAGTAAGGGGCCACTGAGGAACCCACACTGGTCTTTCTGATTTCCAAGTAATTTTGATTGTCTCAGTGGCCCTTTCTGAAAATCCAACCCATGTCTGTCTGTTCCTTGATCTATTTGTACTGGTGCTGCTATACCTTGCCCTTGTTTTCCTAATCTTTTTTCTTTCCTAAAGCCTTGTCTAGCCCTAGTAGTGGGCGAATTAGGATTGATGTTATTAGTTAATGTCAAACCTAATTGATCTAGGACATCTCGTCCCCATAAATTTATAGGAAGATGATCCAATACATATGGCTGTATAGTTCCTTCACATCCTTCAGGATCCTTCCAATCTAATATCATAGAACTTCTATGGGGATTAGTCGCCACTCCTAGGCCTCGAAGCGTTTGAGTGGCTTGTTGTAATGGCCAATGTTTTGGCCATTCTTGACGAGAGATAATGCTAAGGTCAGCTCCTGTGTCCAGTAGCCCATTAAACTCATGACCTTGAATATTTAGTTTTAGCATTGGGCGAGAATCTAAATTTAAAGACAACATAGCCCAATCTACACCTGTGGAGCCTAATCCCCTGGAACCTCTTTCTACACTATGACTAGGAAATTTATTATGTAGGCTGGGTATTATTAACAACTGTGCTATTCTATCTCCAGGTGAAATTACTGATATACCTCTTGGAGAACTAGCTATAATTTTTATTTCACCTACATAATCGGGATCAATTACCCCAGGACTTATCATAAGTCCTTTTAATGTAGATGAACTACGTCCCAGTAATAAGCCTACTGTTCCTTGGGGAAGAGGTCCTTTTACTCCTGTGGGAATGATTTGAACTCCCATCTCTGGAGTTAATACTGCTCTGGCAGAGGCGCAGATGTCCAACCCTGCGCTCCCTCGGGTTTGTCTGATGAGGGATTTAATGGACAATGTGTCCTGGGCACTACCCTGATGGTGTTGCTGGGATCCTCCACTGCCCCGTATATTTGTGGTTGTGGGCCCCGGAGCATTGGGCCCCCCTGTCCGTTTTTTGGCAATGGAGCCTGATGCCTTTCTCCACGATATCTTGGATAAATACCTGGTCTTTGTCCGTTTTTTGATAAGGGAGTACCTTCTATGGTGGTTTGAGAACGGCATTCATTAGCCCAATGTCTCCCTCTACGGCATCGTGGGCAAATACCCGGTATTCTATTCCTTTGATACCTACTTTTGTTAAACCTTCCTCCTATGGGGCAATTCCTTTTAAAATGTCCTGTTTGTTCACAATCATAGCATGTTTTTGGCCTGGCATCTAAAGCCTGTTGTACTGCAGCTGCCAAGACTTGCCCTTGTTCATTAATATCTCTACATAATTTAATATATGTGTTTAAATCTTCATGTCTCCATGGTCTAATAACCTCTCTGCAGCAACGATTTGCTTGGTCATAAGCCAGTTGTTTTATTAATGGCATTGCTTGTTCTGTATCCCCAAAAATTTTGGCAGCCGTTTGAATTAGCCTATCTACAAAGTCAGCGTAAGGTTCATTAGCTCTCTGTATTACCTTAGATAGCTGACCTTGTAAATCTCCATGTCCTTGTAAAGTCTTCCATGCCCTAACTGCGTCTGCAGCAATTTGTGCATATATAGCAGGATCATATTCAATTTGTTGCCGTTGACCCTCATAAGGTCCTTTTCCTAACAACATATCTAGATTTCTTTGAGGGTAACCGGCTGCTGCATTTCGCCTAGCTGTCTCCGTGCAAAATTCCTCATTGGCAACCTTCCATAACAAATATTGTCCTCCATTTAGTACAGATTTACACATGCTAGCCCAATCTGCTGGCGTCATGTCCAAGTTAGTAATGGACTCGACCATGCTTACCGTGAAGGGAGCTTGGGGGCCATAGGTTGTTACAGCCTCCTTTAACTGCTTCACTGTTTTAAAATCTAATGCACGGTGAATTCGCTGCCCTCCAGCCTGTTCAAGTACAGGGCATGCTAATCTTTGAGGTCCTGTCTCAGGATCCCATTTATCAACTACGGGGTTTGAGGGCCACTCAGCTGTCTCCATCGGTGGGGCTGTTGGTTGAATTATGCCCTCTTGTGATAAAACGGAGTTAGTAACAGCCTCCTGTTGTGGCCTTTTTCCTAACAACCCCTTTTCCTTTAAATTTTCTTCCTCTGTCTGACTAGCTCGAGAGACCTTCTCTTTTGCTTGATCTAAAATGTCTTTCTCCATGGTCTGAACCTCTAACAATTTACTTAACATCTTTTCGGTTTGTTTTTTACTAATTTCTAATCTACTATAAAGATAACGCAACCCAATAAGATAGCACAAAACAAAGCCGAAACTGAATGAAACAAAAACGGAATAAAAAATCATTGTATCAATTTTCTCTTCCTCAGGGCCGACAAACTTCAAACCTTTAGTCAACCATTTTTTCCAGTTTGCCTGAGAAATTTCTAGGGATAGGCAGCTTGAAACAAAAACAAGATAAATCAAAACAATAACACATTGTTTTTTGAATTGGTCACCCATTCTTTCGCTCTTCCTCAGGGGCGAGCAATTTCACTTACCTCTAAACTTCAGAAGTTCCCCGTAGGGGCCACCAAATGCCACAGTCTGGCTGGGCACAAATGCCGCAGTCTGGCTGGGCACACAATCACGAGCCACCACACAGCTTGTAGATTCAAACAGCAACTCTTTATTCCCGAACTCACACCAGCCGTCTACAATCACGTTCTGGGGAAATCCACGTTCTCTGCCCAAATCCCACTCCACTGGGCTTCTATCTCCAAAATATACTGTCTGAATCCCGTGAGAACTCAAGGGGAACTCAGGCAGCAGGATACGCCCTATTCCCAGCAGGAATAATCTTAAACCTTAAACCTGGAACCTAAACCGGGAACGCCCTAATCCGCCTTGGTCCTTGAACAAGGTCACCTACATTCAATGTCACTGCAACATGGGGTACGCTGGCAAGGAAACTGTCATACCTACTTACTTGGCTAATGGCTCCCAGCACCCTATATGTTATCTGATCCTCTCTCTGGTGGCCTTTAAGATTCTGTCCTTATACTGTATGCTAGATATTTTCATTATAATGTCCCTTGGTGTAGATCTGTTGTGATTTTGTATATTTAGTGTCCTGTAAGCCTCTTGTATTTGATTTTCCAATTCATTCTTCATGTTTGGGAAATTTTCTGATATTATCTCATTGAAGAGATTGTGCATTCCTTTGGTTTGAATCTCTGTGCCTTCCTCTAGCCCAATAACTCTTAGATTTGCTCTTTTGATGCTATCCCATAATTCTTGGATATTCTGCTCATGGTTCCTTACCATGTTCACTATGTGGTCAACTTTATTTTGCAGATTGTATACTTTGTCTTCATTATCTGACGATCTCTCTTCCAGCTGATCTAGTCTATTGGTGATGCTTTCTATTGTTTTTTTCTTTTTAATATTTATTTTTTAGTTTTAGGTGGACACAATATCTTTATTTTACATTTATGTGGTGCTGAGGATCGAACCCAGTGCCTCATGCATGGTAGGCGAGCACTCTACCACTGAGCCACAATTCCAGCCCTCTATTGTTTTTTGTTTGGTTTATTGTTTCCTTTATTTCAAGGATTTCTGATTTTTTTTTTTTTCTCAGAATCTCTCTTTCTTGAAGTAATCTTTTGCTACTTGTATTTGCTTCCTTATCTGTTTGTTAGAGTGATCAATGGATGCCTGTAATTGTTCCTTTATCTGTTTATTGGTGTTGTCAGTAGTTGCCTGTATTTGTGCTCTTATCTCTTTGTTGGAGTGATCAATTTTTGCCTGTATTTGCTCATTTAGGTCATTCTTTAATTCACAGATCATTTTAATTATGAACATCATGAATTCCTTCTCTGACATTTCATCAACTGGACTGCCCATGGGTTCTGTTATTGTGTCCTAATTGGTTTGGGGCATTTTCCTCCCTTGTTTTTTCGTATTGTCTATGTGATTTTCTTTCTTGCAGTGTGGATGTGAGGTATTACAGTTTCTACCCTATAATCTTGTAGTATCTGTACAGATTATCTGTACCTCACCTTGGCGTTGGGCTTCCAGACCCTGCTGGTGTCCCAGATGGATGGTACTGCAACTATAGCAATAGCAGGAGATAACTCAAGATAGCAGTGGAAGTGCCCCAAGATGGATGCAACAGAGATGGGGCTGAAAGGGTGGGCCTTACACTGGCTTTGGGATGCCTACTCCAAGATGCAGCTGCTTCTAGGCTCTGTCTGTTGTTCCAAAGTAGAGGCTACTACATGGGGAAGGCTATGAGGATGGCTGCAGTATCTCAAATTAGATCTGGGCTCCCAGGTGGTGGTGGTGGTGATGGTGGTGGTGGGGGACCCAAGCTTACCCTGGGCCCTGGCTCCTGCTCACAGGTCAGCGAGTAGAGTCTGGGCCCTGCCTGAGCTCTGGCAGGTGTCTGCCGGTGATGGGATGGACTTGGGCCTACCTTGGGCCCCAGCTTCCGCGCAGGTCAGTGAGGCGGAGCTGGGCTGAGCCTGACTTCGGTGGGTGTATGCTGGTGGGCGGAGGCGGTCTTATTTTTATTTTTGATTGGATACATTTTGTAGTCCTGAAAGTTTCCTTCACTTTCAGAGCCTCGAGGCCACGTGACTTCTCTTAGCCAGAAGGTGAACGTCATCTGGTGGTTCATTCCAGCCGATTCGGATGATAGGATGGTGGGTCAGCATCCTCTTTTCTACTACAAGGGAGTGATCAGCGTCTTCAAGATGTCCTAGGACGCATCCCTTGAATGGCATTTTGAACCAATAGATTGAGATGTTTCAAAGTGTATTTCCATACCTTCACAGAGTATGGACTCCAGAGTGTCAATAGTTACTTCACAGAAATCTCTCTCTCTTCATATATTTGTTTGCAAGTTTTCTGGAAGTAACAGAATTTTCTTAGGATAACAAAATTTTGATTTCCTTCAGTATTTTCAAAGCATTTTACAATATCTTGAAATTAATACTTTGTATTCTTTGAGGGTACTTGTAAAGGTTTTCTGCCATTTCACATGAAGAAACATGGACTCAGGGCTGGGGATGTGGCTCAAGCGGTAGCGCGCTCACCTGGCATGTGTGCGGCCCGGGTTCGATCCTCAGCACCACATACAAACAAAGATGTTGTGTCCGCTGAAAACTAAAAAAAAAAGAAAAAGAAACATGGACTCAGAATTTAAAGTCTTTGTCATGCCAGTAAATAGTTTATTCAAAGAAGCCAATTGGGAGGTTTTTAAAAATCAGAGTTCTACCCTCTAGCCTTATGGTTTTTTTTTTTTTTTTTTTTTTTTTAAGCAGTTTGTCGTCAAGAATATAGTATAGTTGTGATAAAACTAGCAACTTGAGTATAAAGTACTTTGAATAATATAAATGTGAATGGTTCTGCTAAAGATATTGAATTAATATTAATACATTATTCAAGAGACATTTAAAAGATGAGGAAACAATTTGAGCTGTTTCACATTGCCTCATACTTCTCTAGTAGTAGTGTAGCTTTACAACATCTGTTAACTATAGACTACAATTCTCAAGGATAAACTGGTGCTTTAATAATATGTTGTCTCCATTAGAGGTGACAGTCCAGCTTTCCTTGCTTAGCTTTCTCAGTTGCTACTCAGACTGATCCTAAGTGAGGCTGACTCAGGTCATCACTGAGTAAGGAGTGATAGATTTACTCTGTTCAGTTTTTTTCCCTAGGATTATAGATGGTAATGTGCATGGTCTTCTTTTTGTATTTTTTAAAATGTTTTTTTAGTTGTAGATGAACACAATATCTTTTATTTATTTATTTTTATGTGGTACTGAGGATCAAACTCAGTGCCTCACACAAGGCAGGCACTCTACCACTGAGCTACAGCCCCAGCCCATTCTTCCGGTCATTTTTAAAGAACCAGAGTTCTTACCTAGAACTTTCAATATCTGAGACCAGAACTTTGCTCCATAGTATTTATCTCTAGACAGTTGGCAGCATGAAAGACCCAGTAGGTTATTAAAGATTTCTGTGATGACACCAAGCACTTCACATAAGGATTTCTTGCTGTCTGAATCTCTTGGGCTTCTGAATTTGGACAGCAAGAATTTGGGATCTAGTAGGTTCAGACAGCAAAGCATTTTGTCCAAATGTCTTTGGTTCCGGAGTTTTGATAGTAAGGCATGACTCAAATTTATCCTTTTTTTTTTAGTTCTAAATTTAGATAATTTATTCTGATAGTGAGGGATACTTGTAATTTATTTCATTGATAAAGTGGAGTCCATGGTGCAGTGAAAAACCTCCCTTGTATATCATGTTAGGTTTGGAGTCTTTAGTGTTCTATTTTGTCCTTGAGATTTCACTTTTTAAAGATGTGGTTTCAATTCTTTTTTATTTGGTTATAGGATTTTTTTCATGGTCTTGATTGTTATACAGAACTATGCCCCCAAACTTTGTATTAATTAGAAAGAAGATTTTGTAAGTTCTTTTGGTATTTTTAGGGTCAAGAGCACAAGGTAGCAGTTTTCAAAGTGAGACTTGTCTGTGCTTTTGTATTTCACTGGTTGCCTGTTCTGACCTGATCTGTAAGGTCCCCAGGCAGCCTCCAAGGAGAATATTTTGTCCAGCCTTTCTGGCTTTCAGGGTTGCCTTTGAGGGCCTTGCTAGGTTCCTGTTCTTTCAGCAGAATGCTGCCTTCACTATATTGGAATGCCCGAGAAAGATTCAGTTCAGGTATTGTTTTTGATCAAAGTGGGCACAATGAGGAGAATTCCATATTTTTTGTCAACTCCAAAGTTTAGTCACTGCTTGCCTTAAGGCCATCAGCCCCTCTGCCCCAGTCTCTGAAGTCTCTTTATTTTTTTCTTTGCTATGCTGTTTTCCATCAAATTATTGGGTTTTAGTTCAATTTTCTTTCTCCTTTTACCTTTTTAAGGTTTTTAAGTTCCCAGGCCAAAATCTCTTTCCCTGTTAATGAGATTGCTGGTGAGGTAGTGTTTTCCTTGATCTTCTAGTTCCTCTTAACTTTTTCATCAGTTACTATTTTTCTGTGATTCCTGGCTCCCTAGTCTTCAGACAAGTTATCTCTGGGAAAGAAAGGACACAACTAATGCTGAGTGCCTCCTATTGCTTCAACTACTATCCTAGGTGCTTTATGTGCTGTAAAGTGTTACGGTTATGAATCATCATAAGAACCTTGTTAAAAGTATCCTCATTTTTCAGGTAGACTAACTGAGGCTCAGATGGGTTAAATAACAATCTGAGTTCACAGACTTCTTAGAAGGGGGTGGATATGGGGGAGCTGGGGATATAGCTCAGTTGGTAGAGTGCTTGCCTTGCATGCACAAGGCCCTGGGTTCGATTCTCCAGCACCACCAAAAAAGAAAAGAAAACCTTTGTTCTTTCATCTTCTTAACCAGGAGTTTTAAAAGAATAAAATTTATTATTTAGGTGAAAAAAAAAAAAAAAAAAGAAGGGTGGATATGGGAATCAAACATACTTCATAATTCAAAAAATGTGCTTTTTATTACAACCTATCACTTTCTACTATAACAAATCACAGTTGTTATAATTACTACAGTTTTGCCCCATCCCAGGTATCTGGGTGCTGATTAAAAGCCCAAATTTCAATAGTGTTCAAAGTCAGCAAGCTGGTACCCAGGGGAGAAAGGGAGCCCTTCTTGACTTCCTGGGTTTGATTTGTCATTATAAGATAAATAGGTATACATAGTAACAGATGAAAACAGTGGGAAAGAATTTTTATGATGAGAAAAGTCTTTCTTTCATCCTGAACTTAAGTTCTGCAGTTTCCTTCTCATAATAATCACCACGTCATTAGTTGCTTTTGTATTCTCACAAAGCATGCTTTTGTATGTAAGCATTTATATCTATCTGAAGTTCAAAACATAAATTGTGATATATAATGCATCTTTTCTACTTTGATTTTTTTCACTTAATACTTTAAAGAACATTTCATATCAATACAAATAGATCTGTTGCATTCTTTTGTATATTTTATTGAAGATTAGTGTACATAGAGTTGTGTACAAATGTATTGAATTATAATTTTCACAAACTGAACATGTCCATAATAACCAGCATCCAAATCAAGAAATGGAAATTATACTCCAGCCTTATTCTTTTTTAATGTCATTGTAGCATTCCATATGGATGAATATTATTTAACATTTCTTTTATTAATGTTTACTTAGGTTGTTTTTAGTCTTTGCTTTTATAAGTAATACTACAGTGGATATTCTTATATTCGTATCCTTTGCAGCCTTGTGCAGGTGTATTTTTAGGATGAGTTACTGAAGATAGAATGCTGAGTCAAAAGTACTCAGTATATACATTCAAAATTTTGTATTGTTTTAAAAGAAGTTCTACGCCAATTTAAATGTCCAACAATGTATAGAGTATATATAGGTCAGATTAATTTCTTAAAGTTGCTCACAGGGATTGATTAGATATGTTCATCTACAGGGAGAATGCAGAGAAATGATAATCCCTTTTATGGTTAGCAGTATGGGGTCTTTGCCTCGCTGTGTGTGTGTGTGTGTGTGTGTGTGTGTGTGTGTGAGAGAGAGAGAGAGAGAGAGGGAATTTGTCCCATATTAGTTTCTGTTTTCCCATATTAGTTTTGAACTTTGTCTTCATCCCATTGGGAGGATGGAATATGGATAGTCCGAGTTTCCTCTTGATTCCAAGTAACTATGGGCCTTGACCTTATTCAATTAAATCAGTAATTGAGTTCTCTAGTTTTGTGGATGCTGCCTAGAAAGAGAAATTGTAGCCACTAAGTGAAGCTAACAGCTTGACTCCTGTACTTGCCTGATTCCTGTGAATTGGATTTAGAGGTTGCTTAAGCTCATTCTTCGGCTGCTATGGATATTCATACTTGTCACTTTCTGGATGGCAGATCTGGGTCAGTTAGCAGCCTCCTCAGGTTGCGGAGCTGTGGAGGGGTGAATTGGCTCACCCCAGAAACAGAAGGTATCCTGTGCTTAGCTATTGGACTTCAAGTGGGATAGTAAGTTTTTTTTTTTTTTTTTTTTTTTAGAAAAAGAAAAGAGGTTGCACTGCTTTCTCTGGGCCACAAGACTAGAGGTTGCTGAACCACGTGTTTCCCAGATCAGTGTGTCACTTTTTAAAAAATTGAAATATAACTCTTATATCTTTAATTCACCAACAAGTATGGTCTTTATTACAGTCACAGGTTGTATATCTATCTAATCCCAAAACATTTTCATTATCCCAAACATTTTCCTTATCCATTAGCAGTCATTCCTCATTCTCCTCAGCTCTAGGCAACCACTAATCTGTTTTTCTATGGATTTGCCTGTTCTGGACATTTCGTATAAACGGAATCACATAATATGTGGCTTAATTGTGAATTGGCTCAATTCAAGGCCACAAAGATTCATACCTATATTTTCTGCTAAGATCTTTACAATTTTCCCTCCTATATTTAGGTCTTTGATACATTTTGAGTTAGTTTGTATTTGCTGTAAGGTCGAAGTCCAGATTCAGTCTTTTATTTATGAATATCCACTTGTCTCATCAACATTTATTGAAAAAACTATACTTTCCCCATGAGTTACCTTTGAACATTAGTCAAAAACCAATTGGCCATGATTGTGTGGGTTTATTTCTGGTGTGTCGATTCTATTTCATTTTCTGTATGTCTGTCCTTACGCTAGTACCACACTGTCTTGATTACTGTTATGTTTGTGTTGTAAGTTTTTAAGCCAGTAATTGAGTCCTCTAACTTTGTTAATATGAAGTATTACGTTGATTGATTTTTTTCACATGTTGAAGCAGCTTTCCATTCCTGTGACAAATTCCATTTGATCATGATTTATATGTTGCTGGATTTGTTAACATTTCCTCTAGAATTTTAGTATAAATATTCATGAAGCAATGTTGATAGTTTTCTTGTGATATCTTTGGTTTTGATATCACTGTAATACTGGCTGCATAGAATGACTCAGGAGATGTTCTTTCCTCTTTTTTTTTTTAAGGAGGGTTTGAGAATGGTTGGTGTTAATTTCACCTTTTTTTTGGTATTCATCTGTTGTAAATTGAATAGTGTCTCCCCACACCTCCAAAAAGTCTTGTCCACCCAGAACCACAGAATGTTACCTTGTTTGAGATAAGGGCTTTGTAGGTATAGTTAGAATGAGATCATATTAGAGTGGACTCCAAAACTAATGACTCATGTCCTTAGAAGAGTGTAAAGACTTAAAAAAAAAAAAAAAAAATCCTTTGTGAAGAGATGGAGGCAAAGATCAGATTTTTGCGCCTATAAGCCAAGCAATGCTAAGAATTTTAGGAGCCACTAGAAGCTGAAAGAAAGAAAGAAAGGATTCTTCCCTAGAGCTTTCAGAAGGAAACATGACTGTTGACATCTTGTTACCTTGACTTCAGACTTTTGGTCTCCAGAAATATAAGAGAATAAATTTCTGTATGTTAAGCCACTGAGCTTGTGATAATTTGTCATAGCAGCCCTGGGAAACTCAATATAAATGAAGCCATTTAGTTCTGGCTTATTTTTTTGTGGTAAGTTTTGATTACTAATTCAAATTTTTTTTCTTGTTTTCTAGCTATTTAGATTTCATGTTTCTTTTTGAATCAATTTTAGTAGTTGTGTATTTCTGGGAATTTTTCAGTTTCATCTAATCTCATTTGTTGGTATACACTAATTCATAGTATTCTGTTAAAGTCTTGTATATGTGTATTGGGATTGAACTCAGGGCCTAATACATGCTAAGCACTCACTCTACCACTGAGCTACACACATCTCCAACCCATGTGATCCTTATTTCTATAAGGTCAATAGTAGGATTTTCCTTTCATTCTGGATTTTGGTTTTTTTTTTTTTTTTTTTTAACTACAGCTGAAAGCTTATTTTGTTTGTTAGGGTTTCAGAGAACCAACTTTTGGATTCATTGATTTTTCTGTTATTTTTCTATTCTTTATAATATCCTTTTCTCTAGTAACCAATTTTGTCTTCCTGTATTTTGTCGTTTTTTGCATGTGGGCCTTTAGATTCCAGGAATATGTTGGAGGTTTTTAAAGATCTTATGGAAATCTCATCCCTCTGCTTTTCATTTAAGATTTTTGGTCTCTTATTTGCCCTGAATGTTATTTACCACCTCAGGCAACCTTTAACTTAAATCATTTACATGTAATTATTTTTGATAAATGCCCTCTGGGAAAAGGAGGTTTGTACTTGGACAGTTCCATTCATTTTTAAAGTCAGACAGCCTTGAAAGTAGGGTCTTCCAGGAAATCAGCAGGCAGGTCAAATTATGATTATTCTTTGGGATTAAGGCTTGGAAAGAGCTCCAGCTTGGTCTCTCAGCTTCCTTTTGTGTTTGTTGGGCTGTACTGGGAATGTGGGTTTTCAAGGCTTTCTGTAGCTAAAAAGCCGGAGGTGGGACTAGGCAAATTGCTGCAAAGCTAGTTCTGAGAATCAGTCATTTTTTTTTTCTTAAATAAATGGCCCCTGGGTTTGCTGCAAGCCTTTGGTTAGTTTTCAGAGTTCTGAAATGTTGATTCTGACAGTTTTTTGCCACAATTTTTTATAACTTATGAAGGAGAGAATTTTTAGAAAAAATACTTGGCTGTTTTCACTGATATATATGATATAATTGAATACATCACTCTTGGTAAGGGTAGACTCTGGGACAGTAGCAACCTTCCTGAATCAGTCGTGCATAGCTTGTCCAAGAAGTTACTGAGTCAGGAGGAAGCAGATAATACTCCTTCTAAGCCGAGACATAGAGACTTTAAACTGTCCTGTTTCTCAAAATAGGATGAAGGGGAAGGAACCATTGCTCCCTGGGCATTTAATGCTATGCTCAGTAGCTTATTTCAGCCTTACTATAGTCTTCCTGCTGGGAATTGAACCCAGAGCCTTGTGCATGCTAGGCGAGTGAGTTACCACTGAACTATGGTCCTCACTACAGCCTTTATGAGGTAGGGTGTATTAGTTTCTTTTTACAGATGAGGGACTAAAGTGAAAGGGATGAAAATGCCACCAGTCAATAGATAGTAAATGGCATACCTAGGATTCAGACCTGCAAAGGCCATTCTCTTTCTACTGTATTTTCCATTTATTGCGTTGTCACTGTGTGACTGTTATATTTAATCATACTTTCTCATTTTATCATAATCTAACCTTTTAAGGTAGATTTTACTGTTCTCATCTTACAGAATAGGAAACAGCCTCAGAGGTTAGGCCCCTTGCCCAATTTATAGTGTAAGTAGGCCAGAGTTAGTTCTGCTGGATTCCCTAACTCTTAGCCAATGTGCCCTCAGTAGATCCTGCCTTAACCACACATCTCTGGTGCTTACCTGATTCTGGGAACCAGGCCATGTATTACCCACCTTGAGGACCCTTTGTCTGGTGTCAGAAGCCCTCTGGTGGCCAAGATTGAAATAAATAAATCACAATGGAAAGTGGAAAGGGTACTAGATTAGGAATTTTGGCTTGGCCACTGACTTTGGCTTTCAGGCAACTTGTATGTTTTAAAATCTCAATTTTCTCATCAATAATTGGTCAGAGAAAAAAAAATGCAACTAATTAAACTATAATGGACCACCAGTTGTAAGATACGTTCTGCTTTCAGATATTTACATGGTAAATGATGTCTTAAAATATATTAAAAATGGGGCTGGGGTTATAGCTCAGTTGGTAGAGTGTTTGCCTTGCATGCACAAGGCCCTGGGTTCAATCCCCAGCACCACCAAAAAAAAAAGAAAAGAAAAATGATATCTTCCTTTCTACCTAACTCAAGAGGGAGAACAGAAACCATAATACCAGGTGGTAACCCAGAGCCTCACAGAATGAGCAAGTGTGGAAGCCAACAGTGACTCCAAAATATAGCTGCTGGCAAGGACCCTAAAAAGAGTATCTTTTAAAGAAAATTTCTTATCAGAATGTTGCTGTAGTCCTTACCATTGAAGAAGCTGAAGTGCTACTTGCCTGTTGCCTAGAGATTAGAGGAATGAGCAGTGTTTAAGTCCTTTAACTAAATCAACAAGTAGATGATAGTATACTTTGTGCAAGGAGTGTGGCAATTTAAAAAATAAATGCATTTTTTAAAGTGTATAGTTTTCAAGAATAACTTGATTTTGACCCTAAGTATGACTAATTATTAATTTTATAGTTAAACCTACTCAATTTATTGATCTAACATTGTAAGTTCTTGCACAAAAAGTCAGCCAAGTTTCCATATGTAAATATTGCAAATAAGCAGTTGCAAAATTCTTCTAGATTATCCCTGAATTCTCTTTTTCTTTTTTTATCCCTGAATTTTTACCATAAGTTTAAGAAGTATGCCATCCCTATGGGAAAAGATGAGATGTTAGCTTTTCTACTCTTGGCCAGATAACCTAATTCTGTACATTACTTGTCTCTGAATTGTCCATTATCAAACAATAATTATAGATCTCATTATTTATTGAAAAAAGTAAACTGTTGTGAAGAAGTGAAATATGGATTTAGGTGAAGGAAGTTAGCTCCTAGAGCATTTGCAGTTTTTCAGGAATCTCTGACTTAACCAGGATACTTTATAGACATTGATTTCATTTGCTTTCCTTAGCTCACTGTATTCGGGTGAACTTTAGATCTGATTTTCTTTCCTCTTTATTTATTTTTGGTGCCAGGGATTGAACCTAGGGGCTCTTAACAACTGAGTCACATCCCTAACCCTTCTTATTTTTTGAGACAGGGTCTTGCCGAGTTGCTTAGGGCCTTGCTAACTTGCTGAGGCTGGCCTTGAACTTGTGATCCTCCTGCCTTGGCTTCCTGATTCGCTGGGATTACTGGCATGTGCCGTCACACCTGGCCTCTTTCCTCTTATTTTTAACCTCCTTAAATTGTATTTGTTTTGCAGGTATTATAGCTGCAAATGTCCTTGTATTCTGTTTGTGGAGAGTACCTTCTCTGCAGCGGACAATGATGAGATACTTCACATCCAATCCGGCCTCAAGTAAGTCTAACTTGTGATTTTGAGGTAGAGATAATATGAAATAAATATGCTTTGTTTATTGAAATCCTACAAAAAAAAAAATGAGATACTGTCAACGGTTATAAACAAAATCTGGAGGGTAGACTATCAGCTTCTAGAGCACAAAGACCTTGTCTCTTTCATTGCTGAATCCCAGGTGCTTAAAACATAGACAGTGAATATTTTTTAATGAATTAAGATCTATGATCACTGCAAGTTTATATCTAAAATTAAAATAATTTTCTCCTTCTATTTGTAACTTTTGCCTCCATTGAACTGAGAATTTTTATTGATTGCTTACTAAGTAGAAAAGAGATTAAGATAGCTTTTTATCACTTTGAAAAGTACTGTCTTAAACCATCTTATTAAGACTAACTGGGGCTGGGGATGTGGCTTAAGCGGTAGTGCGCTCGCCTGGCATGCGTGCGGCCCGGGTTCGATCCTCAGCACCACATACAAACAAAGATGTTGTGTCCGCCGATAATTAAAAAATAAAAAAAAAAAAAAAAAAAAAGACTAACTGGCTCTGTTTTTGCTTCCTGTGTTTATTTGATAATACTGAGAATTCTAAACTAGATAATTTTTACTGGCTTTGTGTTCTTCAATTACCAGACTGTGTTTTTTCTTTCTCTTGTAGAGGTCCTTTGTTCTCCAATGTTGTTGTCAACATTCAGTCATTTCTCCTTATTTCACATGGCAGCAAATATGTATGTTTTGTGGAGCTTTTCTTCCAGCATAGTGAATATTCTGGGTCAAGAGCAGTTCATGGCAGTGTACCTATCTGCAGGTAATGAATTTTAATCTCAGGACCTTTACATGTCATTTTTATCTTAACCAGGCCTTGATTTTTTTTTTTCCTTCCCAGCTCAGGCTAGGCTTTCCAGCTGTCTTAGTCATCTGAGTTTGTGTTAAATAATCTTAAGCAGGCTTACTTCCCCCATTGTGCTCAGTTTGCATAAAGCTTTATCAGAGTGATCCAATGTTATTGATTGCCAAGAGGAGTGAGTGTGTTTTTTTGCCAGACTATATGTAGGACAAAACTTCCTAGTTGTGGTTCTGGAGATGGCATCATTTCTAAAATATTTTAATTAGGAAATGGTAGCATGTGATTCCAGTTTACTCATTGCTGCTAAGTGGTTAATTGATCAACTTTTGCTCACCTGTTTGCAAAATTTATATAAGTAAAACATAAAAACTCATTTCTAAAGTCCCAACATTTAAAAATTTTATATCTGCCAATTGTGCTGTAGTGAAAAAAGCACTGAGTTTTGAGACAGAAGACCTAGGTTCAGAGCCCATTTCTGCTACCAGCTGTGTGATTTGGCAGAAATGACTATGCCTTTCTGGGGGTAATGATACTTATCTTTTCAAGACATGGCCTTGTAGAAAAGATTAAATAAAAGCATCTACTCATGATCCAAAGTGACTCCTAAATTAATATCAATTGAACACTCAGGTATATGTGTCCAGTCCATCAAAAGTAGAAGCTGATCATTTTTTCTCTTTTTTTTGGCCTCTAAGGTAGTATATAATTCTTTCCCCAAGTACTAGTTATGGGGGTAGTTGTTGTACAAAGGATGTTTCAGATGCCATTAATTCCTGTTCCATAGGAAGTTGTTTTTTAAAATGAGCCACACTGAACTCAACTGTCATTGAAGCAAAAGGAACCTAATGGATCATTTAGTTTAGTGTCCCACCAGAGATTCTGATTCAGCATGTCTGCCCAGGGGGTTCTGAGATAGTTGGTGAGTTTGAGAACTAGCCTCCTTTTCTTTAAATTATATATGAGGAAAATGGTAACTGAGAGGTAAAGTCAATGGCAAGTCATGATGTGGGTCAGATTTTTCTTTCCCTAAAACTGTTTGAAATTATTGGCAGATTAAGTATTCGTGCTGGCACCCTTGGAGTGATACATGTACAAACCTGACACTATTAATCTGTGGACGGTAGAGATAAAAAATAGAAGTCATTTTTAAACCTTACTTAAACTGTTGAACTATGACTTGTTTCTCAGGTGTTATTTCCAACTTTGTCAGTTATATGTGTAAAGTTGCCACAGGAAGATATGGACCTTCACTTGGTGCAGTAAGTATTTCTAATTTAAAAATTTCTAATTTTAAAATTAATTTTGAAATGTATACTTAACTATATTAATTTTGCAACTTTTTTTTTCACATGTTCTTCATCCTAATTAACCACATCCTACAGAACCAAAGAACAATTATCAAAACCAGGAAATCAACATTGAAAAATAATTTTGGTTGATCTACATGTAATTTACAACTTAAATATTTTTAAAATTTTAAGTTTCAGGTTAAAGCTTTTAACCATTGGTTATTTACATATACTTCGTGGAATAGAGTACATGGCAAGAATATTGTCAGAACAGTGAGGATCCAATCCTCATAAACCAGAGAGCCTCATCAGGCATTGGAGAATTTTTAACTAATTACAGATTTGAACTGGGTTCTATGTCCTCCTGGTTGAGTCAGTATTAGAGTGTTTGCTGGGTAGATGAGACTACGGAGCATTATGCTAGAGTCTAGAGAGAGAGCCAGTGAGCAAGATGATCATGGTTCCTGCCCTCAGGAACTTAAACCTTTTTTTAAGCATTAAGAATTTTTATTTTTTTAAACATGTTTTCTTTTGAGTTCAATGGCAGAATTCTAGGCATATGGAAATTTTTATGTGATGTATTTTTAAAGACTACACATTCACTTTGTATATTTAAATACTAAAAGCCAGGTGTGGTGGTAAGTGCCTATAATCCCAGTGGCTTGGGAAGCTAAGGCAGGAGGATTGCAAGTGCAAAGCCAGTTTTAGCAACTTAGTGAAGCCCTGTCTCAAAATACATAAAAAGGACTGGGGATGTGGCTTAGTGGTTAAGCACCTCTGAGTTCAATTCCTGGTACCAAAGAATAAATACATAAATACTAATGCATTTAAATGCATTCTAATAGAAGATTTCATATTTAAAGGAACTCTTTCTTAAAAAGACTGTTATGAGAAAAAATTCTTATGTAAAATAATCATTCCCTACTTTGTGTATATTTAATTTTCTTAAGAGGTCTATATCTATATTATTTACATGCATTATTTCTTAAGCTCTATACCCACCACCACCCTATTTTCTTCATGGAATATTTTTTTGTATAAAATTTGGTTCTGGTATAATTTATAAATTTTAATCATATTCTGTACCTTACTCAGCAGCTAAGCATCTTGTTATATGAAGACAATGAAGATCACTACTAGAATGAATCAGAAGTGGACTCGGATTTTAAGTTTAGTTGGAGAAAATATAATCACATCTAATAAATACTGAAAGGGATGAGAATTTTGAGGACTTTGTGGTTTCTGAGGATGGAGAGACTTAGTAGCTAGTAGGATCTGGGAGGGCATTTTGATGTGCCCTTAGACAGTTGTTATTCTTGTTTTATAAATAAGAAACTGAAATCTAGTTAGTAGATTATAGCAGCATGGTATCTGGAAGTAGAGTGTGTTGGAATCCTGGCTCTGCCGCTTACCTGTGATTTTTAGGACTTATTACTGAGCATCTCTGAGCCTGTTTCTCCACATAAAGTGGGAATAAAACCAGTTATTTTTATTTTGCTTAATTATTAAAATACCAGCTACTTCTGATTTGCAGTGCAAGTATGTTTAGAGTCTGTAGCACAGTAAGGAGCATATAGGGAGAAATGTGCAAAAAATAGTTCCTGTTCCTTCATTAAAATCCTATACAGCTGGGGTTGGGGTTGTGGCTCAGTGGTAGAATGCTTGACTAGCACTTAAGAGGCACTGGGTTTGATTCTCAGCACTATTTTTAAAAAATAAATAAATATATAATAAACTTTTTAAAAGTAGATGTATGGGGAGAGATATATCATTTTAAAAAAATCCTATAGAACATGCCAACCATAAAATTATTTATCCCCAAATACTTTTAATTCATCCTTGGTGATAATAAAAATTAAGTCAATAGGTACAATGGAGGTACAATGGCATTCTTGATGAGAAATCAGTAAGAAAATACTATTGACAGTTGTGTTTAAAATATTGGTCTTGGGCTGGGGCTGTAGCTCAGTGGCAGAATGCTTGCCTAGCATGTGTGAGGCACTGGGTTGGATCCTTAGCACAGCATTAAAAAAATAAATAAATACACACAGAGCAAATAAAGGCATGCTGTCTACTTAAAACTATAAAAATTTTTTTTAAAATAAAATATTGGTCTTAATGGTTTAGTCATAATTTTGTTAAAGACTATTAAAGTATATTTGTCAATTACCATATTGGCTACTAGGGGTCAAGGATACTGGTTAGTTTTGGTGTCAGCTGTGTATATTCTAAATCTCATCAAAAAATTAATTTCTTATTAGTTATTGGCATGAAGCTTATCTCCAATATTCTGCTTTTCAGAAGTTATTTTTTATATAGGTGGCTAAGAATTGAACCCAGTTCCTTACACATATTGAGGCAAGTGCTCTACCACTGAGCCACAACCCCAGCCCTAGAAGTTTTATTTTCTGTGAAATGTAACCCTCATCTCAAGGTAGCACAGAACATGTGTTATTTGTTGTAAGAAACAGCATTTATTAAAATATTTGTTAGAGAAAATAATTGTTCACTTGAAATTTATAAAGTTTATCATAGGCTAAATTTGGTCACTAAATGATAATCTGCTCACTGTGACTTCATTGATTTAACTGCTATTGACCTAACCTGTGCACAGTGGAATTCTTTTGTTTATTCATTACAAAGTTACAAGTAAAATGGTCACTAGAACAGATTCGTTTATAATTTCATTTTGATTTATCTGTAGTGCTTTCTGCAACTTTTTTTCTGGCTGTTCTATTTATTATACATCTTTTATCACAATTTGGTGCTAGTGTCATTTTATTAGGGTAAGTGGAGAAGCCTACCACCTTTCTTACATTTCTGTACCTCCTCAAATTACAATTGTTTTATATATTTCTTCTACAGTAATAATATCACTGTTAGAATTTTTGCTTCAAATATTAAACATAATTTAGAAAATTCAAAGGGAAAAAACAAATCTTTTGTATTAAGGCATATTACTGTTTCATTGTTTTTACTTTTTGTTTAGAGAACTTTTTTAGGAGGGGACTGAACCCAAGGGTTTTTAACCACTGAGTCACATCCCCAGCCCTTTTCTTTTTTACTTTGAGACAGGGTCTTGCCAAGTTGCTGAGGCTATCCTTGAATTTGTGATCCTCCTGCCTCAGCCTCCCTGAGCTGCTGAGATTGCAGATGTGCTCCACCATGCCTGGCTTGCTTTTTTTTTTCCTTTGATACTGGGGACTGAACCCAGGGCACTTTGTCACTGAGCTATATATCACCAGCTCTGTTGATTTTTCATTTTGAGACAAGTTCTCACTGAATTGCTTAGGATCTCCCTAAATTCCTGAGGCCGGCCTTGAACTTTCAGTCTTCCTGCTGTGGCCTCCCAAATTACTAGGATTACAGGCGTGCATCATGCCCAGCTTGATATTCTTTGCTGAGCATATTGTTGGATCTTTTTTTTAAAATCCAGTCTACTAGCCTATGTCTTTTGATTGGTGAGTTTAAGCCATTAATATTTAGGGTTACTATTGAGATATGATTTGTACTTCCTGCCATGTTTGTTTATTTTTGTTATTTAACTTGATTTGTTTTTCCTTTTTGATTAGTTTTTCTCCTTACTGTACTACTTCCCACTGTTGATTTTTGTTGTTGTTTTTCATTTCCTTTTCGTGTAATATTTTGCCCAAGATGCTTTGCAGAGCCAGTTTTCTAGCTGCAAATTCTTTTAACTTTTGTTTATCGTGGAAGGTTTTTATTTCATTGTCAGACCTGAAGCTTAGTTTTGCTGGATACCAGATTCTTGGTTGGAACCCATTATCTTTCAGCATCTGTGATGAAAAATCAGCCATTAACCTAAATGTAATCTGCCTCCTTTCTCTTGTAGCTTTTAAAATTATCTCCTTGTTCTGTGTGTTGGACATTTTCATTATAATGTGTCTTGGCAGGGTCTCTTGTGGTTTTGTACATTCGGTGTCCTGTAGGCTTCTAGGATTTGGATTTCTGTTTCATTCTTCATGTCTGGAACGTTTTCTAAAATCATTTCATTTAACAGATTGTTTATTCCTTTGGTTTGGACCTCTATACCTTCCTCTATCCCAATAACTCTTAAATTTGGTCTTTTTATGGTATCCCAGATTTCTTGGATGTTTTGCTCATGGTTTCTTATCAGCTTTTCTGAGTTGTTTAGGCTCTTTTCAAGATGATATATTTTGTCTTTGTTGTCTGATGTTCTGACTTCTAATTGGTCTACTCTACTGATGGTACTCTCATTTGAGTTTTTATTTGGTTTATAATTTTCTTCATTTCCAGGATTTCTGTTTGTTTTTTTTTTTTTTTTTTTTTTGTATAACCTCTATCTCCCTGTAGAGTTGATCTTTTGCTTCTTGGATTTGTTTATGTAATTCATTGTCAAAGTGAACTTTCATTGTCTGCATTTGCTGTATAATGTCTTCCTTAAGACTCCAGATCATCTGAACCATGTATATCCTGAAATCTTTATCTGACATTCCTTCTGCTGCAGATGTTACCTCTTCTAATGTTGACTTGTCCTGGATTGTTTGTGGTCCTTTCTTTTCTTGTCTTTTCATATTACTCACGTTTCTTTCCAGCTCTTTGTGACTGTTTTTGTTAATATTTTCCCCCTGTATATTTATATTGCTCTTATATAGTTCCCAAAATATCTCTTTTGTGGAGAAAACCAATGTTAACAGTTCCCAATATCAATAATACATCATCTATGAGCAAGTTTTCATTGTTATTACATTTATAGTTAGACTCTATGTCTACAGATGTTGGCTTCAATTATTATTTAGAATATAGTCTAAATAATAGACTATATTCATTCGTTTCATAAAAGGCATACCATTTCTGGTGGCATATAGAGAACCTGAAGGTCAGGCATAGGACATCATGTTAAGGGGGAAAGGAGTGAGGGTAGGGGATTACTCTAACTTAGCAACTTGCCACAGTCCGGCTGCAGCAAAATAACCGGGGGGGGGGGGGGGGGGGGGGTGTGACGAACAACTTGTGTACGTTGATACAGCAGGAGTGGGAGCCGTTTATTGTAGGACAGGAGCGGTATTTATACATTCCACACAGCTTATCTAATTAGCATAAACTAGATACAGCAGTCAACTAATCAGGAATCTCCACACTTAATGGCTCGCTTTTGTTACTTCTCAAACCACTCCCTCTGGCATTTTGCCAGGCACCATCCAAACTTGTTTACGAACTCTAACATTCCCCTGGCAAAATGCCAGGTGTTATTTTGACTTGTTTACAGACTCTTAACAGCAACTTTAGAGGAGAACTCTAATGAATAGACAGGGATAGTTTACGGAAGAATGTATAACTTCAAACTCCTTATCTGTATTAAAGAAAATTACGTATAAATAGTAAAAGATAGGAGGTTGAAAGTGCAATTCCTCTATATTATATTATTCTGGTGATTCAGTTCTTAAAGTCTAATTTCATGCAAAGTTCTTGGATTCACATAGTTGAGGTTGTGAGGACCAGAGGGGGAAGGGTAGAGGAGATTGGATGAGAAGAGCGAGAAAAGAAAAGAAAAGAAAGAAAGAAAAAGTCTCAGGACTCTGTTTTCTTTTCTTCCAGTAGATGGAGTTGTCTATTCCTAGCTTGAGTGTCTGTGTTCAGGGTGGTGGAGGTAGCCAGTGTGAAAGGGCTTGAGCTTCTACCTGGAGCCTCCCTACTCTTAGTCTCTGAGTTGGAAACCAGGTGCCTGTACAGTTGCTGTTCTGCGTTGATAGCTACACCCGCAAAAGTTTGTGAGAAAAATTTTGAGTTATCACCGCTGGGGGTGGGGGAGTTGGAACCGGGTACCTGATCAGCCACAGAATCGTGCTGGTAGCCACGCCCATTGATAGATTGCGAGGAAGGTTTTCCAAGATGGATTCCATCTGTTACCCACATAGGGTGTTTGGTGAGGTGGGGGGTGCTGGGGTAACCTTGTGCTGTGTCCAGAGCTCGATCTGGTGACCTGCAAGCAAAGTCTCTGTTCTGCGCCGCCTTCCATTTGCGCCGAGCCGAGTGAGGGCCAGGCCTTCCGTCTGCGCCAAGCCGAGCAAGCCACATATGAGTTTCTTTGGACAGAGTTATGGTCATTTTCTCTGGTTTGGCGAGCTTTTTAGAGAGGTTTGAGAAGTTCTTTTTTAGGCATTAATGAAATAATGCTTATGGTGTGTTTAACACTGTTCATTAAGTGCTAACACAGTGGTTTTTATACATTTTAGTAACCTGTAATGAAAGTTCAGGTTTTACCCAGTGATTACTATGAATGTGACAAACCTGAAGCCTCTCTGCTTGGTACAGTGCACATTAGCAACTGAAAGCTTTTAAGCTCTGTGCTCACCTACAGCTAAGCATATAAGCCTTTTGGAAAAAGTTTTGCTACTTCAGACATGTAGCCACTGTGTTCCAGAGGTTGTGTGCGGAGTTTGCTGTCCCTAACCAGCATTTTCCATTCTTTTGCAGTCAGGTGCGATCATGAGTGTGTTGGCAGCTGTCTGCACTAAGATCCCAGAGGGGAGGCTCGCCATCATCTTCCTCCCAATGTTCACATTCACAGCAGGGAATGTAAGTACCTGGATGAAGTTCTGAGGACATTAGTGTTATTTTTACAATGACTGAAGTCTTGCTCTTAAATTAGGAATGTCAATGCTGGAGGAATCAAAGTGTATCACTTCTGTTCTCTCTTGCCATCTTTTAGGCCCTAAAAGCCATTATTGCCATGGATACAGCTGGAATGATCCTGGGATGGAAATTTTTTGATCATGCAGCACATCTTGGGGGAGCTCTCTTTGGCATGTAAGTTGAGTGTAGCTGATGCTAAACTGCTTCCTCAGTTGCTTCCCTGTCCTCCCTGAGGAAGACAGAGTGAGGCAACTGAGCTATGTGATACAGGCAGGAGGATACTGTTGGGAGGGGAGAGATCCTCAGCATGGTTTGCTTTGGTCTAAATCAGTTTCACCAAGAGAGATGGGATTTGAGAATGTCAGCCCTGCCTCTGCCTTGATCATTGTAGAGTGACTATGTGCTTTTATTGGTCCCTTAAACTCAACTCCATTTCCTAACCTCTCGTCATTCCCAGCCCCTCTCATACTGCTCCCAGCCCCCAAGTCTTTGATGTTTCTATTTCCCACTCTTGGGCTTTCTTGCCCTCCTCCCTCTTCTGTGGGCGCCATCTCACCAGTGCTGCACAGACTCTGGGCTGGAAGAGCCTTTTTTTTTTTTTTTCCTGTAGTGATTGTGAGGGGGAGTGTTGTGTGTCTGCATAAAGGAAGCAAGCCAGCATGGACACTTACTGGGCATCATATGTAGGCACTGAGCTAGTCACTTTACATTGTACTTTATTGTTCCCGTTTTATTTATTTATTTATTTATAAACAAGAAGTTTATTTAAACAACAAGACACTTGACTTGAAGGGAAATCTAAACATTAAAATTCTCCAATCGAACAAGGTATGCAAGGATTTTTATGTTGTTCAGGTTTTTTTTGTTGTTGCTGTTAAAACAGTGAAAGAAAAAGAACTTATTGGAATATAAAAGATAAGGGCTGAATGAGCATGCCACTAATGGAGAAAGGGGATATTTTCACAGAACCAGTATTTTTCCCCATCCCATCTCCATTTGTTGTCAATCAAAACATATCATTGGCCATTTAGTTTAAAAAAAAATGCAGTATGCTTGTGCACATACACCAGTTACTTTATGTACAATAAAGGAATGGGGAAGGGGAAAATGAAAGAAAAAAGAAAACTATAGTGGTCAGAAGGTGGTGGAACCAAATTGCAGTTTTCTAATTGAGAATGTATTCTTGGTCTATAAGAACAGAGTTCTGGAGTAAAGTAGCAGGTTCCCTTTTTAGTAGACACCTCCTGTCTGCTGCTGGAATGCATCAATTGTATCTTCATCCTCCATTTCCAACTGTGCAGGTGTGTCTGTTTCATTAATTGGCTGCCCGTCAAATCGGAATCTGATCTGCTTCATCGACAAACCCTGTCGTTCACAATATGCTTTCATTAGTTTACTAAGTGGTTAATCTTAAACTGCACCACAGAACCATCCTGCCCTGCCACCTTCAAGTTAATATGATCGTTGTTCTCAGTCTTGACTCCTTCCTTGGGCTTTTCGTCGGCCATGTCGAGCACCAGAGTCTCCTCAGCTGCTGCTTCACAAAAGAGGTACCAGGTCCTCATGAGCACACAAGCAGCTCCAGGAGCAGCAGAAGAAGGAGGCGGCAGTGATGGACGAGGAAGAGGGCGTCTATTATTCCCATTTTACTAATGGGAAACTGAAGTACAAGAAGTGGTCTTCCTTAGGACAGAGAGCTCTGAAGTAGCAGAGCAGAATTTAAACCCAGATCTCCTTTGCTTTCCAGCCACATCACACCACATCTAGTACGCCTGGCATATGGTCAGAAAGTGTTTCCATTTGTGTTTCAACAATGGTGTTTTAGCATTTTTTGTTTATTTGCTTTTCTTTTTTGCCTAAAATGTAATAGTTCGGTAGCAACTATAAACTTCCTTTGGACTCCTGGAGCCTATCTGACTCTGGGAGTCCCTTCAGCACAGTTGTCTGATGGTGCCATCCCTGAATGGCCTGTCTTTTCTTGCAAATCAGTTGTCTTTTGCCCTTACTTCATTTTTGCTTTGTTTCATGACAATGGAAACTTCTTAAAATTTTTTTTAGAAAAATCTAAGTGACGCAGTTTTGCCAAGTAGGTGGTGGAACTAAATGCCATTATGCCATTTATAATTTTCAGTGATATTAAAGAATAGCATATGTGAGTTCTAGCTTTAACAGCAGCACAAATATAAATAGTAGAAGCTGACCTGCTATTACAGTATGAGAAACAAAAACATGAAAAGGGATTCTGTTTTATGAACTCAAAATTTACCTGGTGCTTTTTACATGTCTGTAAAGGGTCGTCTTTCCAGCAGGTTTTTATTCTTCCAAAATATAATTAGATGGCCTTTTTCCATTCTGAAAATAATTGGATCAAAGGCATTTTAAAGCCTAGGATCTGGAAGGCAGAGGAATCTCTTTGCTGTTTCTAATTTCAGCTTATTTTCACTTTCTAGATCTCAGTCATAACATCTTTAAAATGGATTCAGAAATGTGAAAATCTTTTTTTTTTTTTTTTTTAGTTAAATTGCCCTAATTTTTTGCTGTTCACTTGCACATTTCCTTGGTTTTGTGTCCCTGACCAGCTCTCAGTCTTTACATTGTACTATTGCAATAATGGCTAATAATTTATTGAATAGTTGTTGTGTGCATAAGCTGTGACTTTAAATCATGTAGAATTCTATGAGCTAAGGGCTAATTTAAGACTCTTAAAGTGGTGGGAGCTATTCCACTTTACATATTAAAAAAACCTTATAGAGGAGGTAACTTGACCAAAGATTCACAGCTCATAATTGCAGAGATGGAGTTTCAGACTACTAGACTGTTATGCTGCTGCAGCAAGAAAGGTTTAGTGATCTGGGGTCTGGGGGTGTAGCTCAGTGGTAGAGCACATGTTTAGAATGTGCATGGCCCTAGGTTTAATCCCCAACACAAAAAAGAAAATAGTTAAGTATTTTTCTAATTTGAGATTATCCAAATGACTAGTTAGTTACATTTGGTTTTTATGAATATAATCAGAACAGCGTACCTGTAAGATTAAAGTATTTGACTCTGCTTGAAATAAGCAGGCTCAAAAGATTTAATGGAGAATCCCTAAAAGGTTTTTGTTTCTTGCAAGAATCTTTAAAATTGCATTTTAGGGTGGTCCATTTTCTCTTGTTCTGAATTCACCGGAAATTTTTATATTACAAGAGAATTTTGTTACATGCCTATTAATTTGCATACCCTTTTAAATGCTTTTTTCATTCTTAAATATACAGATTATTTTTCAAAAATTTAATGTTGGGGACTGAGGTTGTGGCTCAGTGGCAGAGCACTTGCCTTGTACATGGAGGCGCTTGGGTTCGATCCTCAGTACCACATAAAAATGAATAAACAAAGTAGGGATGTGTGTCCATCTACAACTAAAAAAAAATTAATGTTAACAAAATAATGTAATTCTATAATCAGGTTTTAACTACATTCAGGGAATATTTTAAGATTCGGATACAAATCAAGACTTTTATAAGAAGAAAATGTTCAGAGCTGGTTGTGGGCTACTTGGTAGGGTAAGCAGGAGACTTCCAAGTTTGAGGCCAGCAAACTAAGACCCTATCTCAAAAAAAATAAATAAAAATGCTGGACACACTGATGCATGCCTCTTATCCCAGTAGCTAGGGAGACTGAGACAGGAGAATTGTGAGTTCAAAGCCAGCCTCAGCAACAGTGAGGTGCCAAGCAACTCAGTGAGACCCTGTTTCTAAATAAAGTAAAAAATAGGGCTGGGGATGTGATTCAGTGGTTGAGTGCCCCTGAGTTCAATTCCTGGTACTCCAAAAAATAATAATTGCCGGGTTTCTGTTCTCACGACTAAAAGGCTCAGGGGTCACTCCAGGAAAACTGGGCTAACTGGGCTGCACAAAATAACCACACAAGAGATACAAATACCTTTTTCTTTGGGGTCGCTGTGATGGCTCCTCTGACCTTAAGGGTCTGCAGGAAGAGAGTGAGAGAGAGCATGTGCTGACCCTTTTTATTGAGAAGCAGCTGTTCAAATGAGGCAAGGGGTCAGGTTTCAGGAGGCCGAGTCTATCTTCATGATGTCCATTGTCAGCAGGTTGACTGACATCTGGGTAGGCCACATCCAAGGGCACAGTAAGAGAAGGGGACACACACAAGACACTTCCATGGAAGATTCTATACTAAACAGGGCAAGGGGTTATATTACAAAGGAACAGGTGAGCATAGCTCCACCCTGGGGCTGTAGGAAGCCACGCCCATGCATGAGACACCATCCCTTGAACCCAAGAAGGGTGGGGAAAGCCCTGCCATATTTGTTTCTGAGCACCTCAGCACCCAGCCGGGGAGTCTGACTCAGTCATCTGCAAGGTTGGTCTCCCACAGATAATAGGGCTGGGGATTAGCTCAATGGTAGAGTGCCCCTGGGTTCAGTCCCCACTACTGAAAAACAAAGTTCAGGGCATTTAAAAAATGTTAAAAACATTAAATTGCTGTTCTGATAAGCTAAACAGTATCTGGGAGATGTGAAGCTCAACAAAACCTGATCTCTGCCTCAGGGAACTTTGCTCTGTTTGGGGAGCAAAAGGAGTTCAAGAGTTTAAGATGAAAGCTTTCCTTAATTCCCACCCCCATGTGCTCCAGGAAGTCTCCCTCTACTCCCAAGGGTGACAGGTGCCATCATGAGGCAATTCCACCATTTCTTAGATAGGAGCCTGGACTTAGAGTCAGTCTGACTTGGGGTCAGACCTCAGTTGACTGTGTAGAAGCTATTGGCACTTTGGACAAATTATTTTCTCTTGGACTTGGTTTGAGTCCATAATGAGAAATGGTATTTAACTTGCAGGGCAAAGGTAAATCAGAAGTAGTGGGTGTGGGGCTGGGGCTCAAGCGGTAGCGCGTTCGCCTGGCATGTGTGCGGCCTGGGTTTGATCCTCAGCTCCACATACAAAGATGTTGTGTCCGCCAAAAAACTAAAAAATAAATATTAAAATTCTCTTTCTCTCTTAAAAAAAAAAGTAGTGGGTGTGAAGTACTCGACACATTCCAGAGCATTCACCCCACACTACTATGACCTTTTTTATGCTCTGTATATTAAAGCTAAACCATTTATCTACAGCAAATAAATTAGCCATTTTCATAAGCTACATAGTGAAGCACAGTAGCATTTGATTTTTAAAAATGCTGGCTTGATTAAATCTGTATGTCATATTATTGGAATGTCAAACCTGGTTTTTCTCTTTTCCAGATGGTATATTACTTATGGTCATGAACTCATTTGGAAGAACAGGGAGCCTCTAGTGAAAATGTGGCATGAAATGAGGACTGATGGCCCCAAAAAAGGAGGTGGCTCTAAATAAAACTGGGGTTGGACATTACTGGTGCATCTGATCCGTGCTGCCTGGAAGCTCCAAGAGCGCATTGGCCCTGGAGGGACCACAGCTGTGCTCCTGCCTGGAAGACACCCAGCAGCTAGCCTCCCCAGCATTTTAAACTCTGTCCCCCAGTACTTGTCTCCTTAGAAAGTGAATTATGACAAGTTGTGAAATAAAGATTTATATCTCTAGTTTGTAAACAGGAGGGGTGGTCTCTTTGAGAGCATCAGTGCTGCTCTGGCATCTTTGTTTTGACATTGTTTGGCCAGTGAACCTGGTCAGGGGGCCCCTTGAAAGGGATGATAGAAACTTGATGGCCTTGGTTTTGGCCTTGACCTTCTGACATCTCTGCTTAGCACAGACTGACCTATCCCTTTCCTTGGTTGACAGAAGTTGAGAGCATCATCTCTCTGCCATAGTCTGAAATAACAGCTGCAGATACTTTCTAAATGTTCCCAAGAAAGGTGGAGTTTCCTGGCAGTGAGAGGCACATACATAAAGCTATTTTTAGGTTTTGCTTTCTAGGTTAAAATTGTAGCTAAATTAAGAGTAAAAGGAAGTGACTTGGATAAATTCAGACTTGAATCTGAGCCCAACTGCATCTTATGTTTGAAAAGGTACATTCTAATGGAAGTGTCTTCCTGAAATAGTTTCTGTCGTCATTTTGGCCTCACTGCAGTGGGGTTCACATTGCCTCATGGTGGAGAATCACATCGAGGAAATTCAATTTGAGGATTTTTCTTGAAAGCATTTACAGGAGAGGTTTTAGTTTTTTGGTAGCCTTAAAATGTTATACCAAATCTTGCTTTTGCTGGGGAGGAGGAGAAGCCCTGATGTTAGCCTTGCTTGGCTAATTTGCTCCAGTTTGTGCACAGCTGGGCTTTCTAAGCAGTGAGCTCAGAGAGCAGTGGGGGTCACACCCACCTCACCAGGTGGCTGAGAACTGCATGACAGCACATGCCTGGCACATAAATACTGTCCAGTACTTGGTAATTCTTAACTCTTCCACCAGCGTGGTTGGCTTCACTGTGAAGTACCCAGTTATTTTCAGTGGGCAGAGGATTATAAACTAGCATCCCGTCTAGATTTGTCTTAACCCAGCCCTCATTTTGCCAGTAAGGAAATGACTGGTGGAGGGTAGGGTGACTGACTGCTCTGCCATTTCTGAATCTGCTAATAACCCTATGACAAATGAGGCAAGATATTTTCCATAGTTGGGATGAGAGGCTGAGCTCACACAAAATTTTCATCGTCTGTTTAAAGGCAGATCAGGAAAAGAGGCAGTGAAGACCTCTCTCCTGTCCTTGCTGTGTCAGAGAAGTAGTGTTGAGAAGTCTCTGGAGCACTTACCTGTCTATAAAGTCCTTCAGCTGAGGAGCCTTTGAACAATGGAGGACCTTGTTCCCTGTGAATGAGTGGCCATAGGAGGCCCAGCCCCCTGCAGCCTGCCCAAGCTCTCCTCTTGGCCACTAGGGGGTTTAGCTTCCCCTCATCAAGGCTTTGCTGACCCTTGACCACACCTCCTTGGCCATACTCTCCCTGGGCCATGGGCCTGCCTCTAAAGTGTGGGGTTCCTCCAAGTGCACCCTGGCCATCCTGCCTCCCTCTGCTCACACTGCTACGGGAGTTTCTGCGGCTTCAGTTGTTTGTGTCAGGTCTGCTGAGCTCCTGGCCCTCTGGATAACTCTGATGTAGTGAATGTAAACTCAGTACCCACGGCTCAGCTCCTGTTGTCTATTGGGCCACAGCCTGGCCTGCTCAGCTGGCCAATGTAATGTCATGATGCTGTGACTTCCAACTAAGGCAGTGTTTGAGGCAATGAGACTCTGGCCAGTGCAGCAATGCAGTCATCTCAGAGGTGCAGACTGGACACCTTCCGAGTACAGTCTGGAGAAGGAGCTCCAGCTAATCAATGCTGTTTTGACAGTGTTTGGTCTGCAATGAATACTGAAGGCATGTATCAAATACTCAGCCTTTGAGTGTGTCCAAGGAGTTGTTCTGATACACTGTCCTACCTTAAATTGACCTTTACCCTGCAGAATTATCCCAATTTAGCTGTATGTTCAAACTATTTGCATGCACAGTAGGGAAAGGAACTATATAGCATAACTGGCCAAAGTTTTGTATCCCTGTCGCGAATGAGCATAGTAAAAGCAAAGAAGCTGGGGACTCTTGACTGATTCACGTGCTTTCTGGGAAGCACGCCCCCAAGTGTTCCCCACCATGACCTCACTGCTGCCCCTCCCGCTGCCCATTTAGACCCTGTAGTGCAGCCTTGTACAAGTACTGGGAGTGCCTTAGCTAGCTACCCGGGTCCACAAGACCGAATATAGACCCTCCTGGCCAATTTAACTGCCCAGCTGCGTGCGGGCTGAGTGACCCGCGAGGTAGCCATCTCGGCCCTCGACCTCGGCTCATCGGATTTATAAAACATTTGGGGAACTTGGGATTCAATTTTGAAATATTAAGTTAGACACAAGTAAATGACCGCAAGCGGTTTCAGGTGCCCCCTGGCGACGGTACAGTCTTTCTCTGGTCGCCGCTCTCTCCTAGCCGGCGCCCCAATCCAACCGTGCGCACTCTGGTGGAGGCCACGCTGGGCTGTCGCCGAGCCCTCTCACTCCCGGGACACCCACCCCCAGGCCGGGGGGCGGCGCTGCGGTAGCTTGGGGAGGGCTGCGGGGGCGGGGACGCCGGGCGGGGGCGGTGCGGCTGGGAGCGCCAGGAGCTGAGCGCCTGGACCAGGAACCAGGACCGGGGCCGGGGTTGGGCGGGCATGGCGTGGCCCTGCATCAGCCGCCTATGCTGTTTGGCGCGGCGCTGGAACCAGCTGGACCGCTCCGACGTGGCGGTGCCGCTGACCCTGCACGGCTACTCGGACCTGGAGAGCGAGGACCCGGGCCTGGGAGGCGCAGCCTCGCGCAGGGTCCTGACCCCCGCCGGCGGCCGGGACTCTGGCCGGGACGTGCCACTCACTCAGTACCAGCGCGACTTTGGTGTGTGGACCGCGCCTGCGGGAACTCGAGATGCGGCGCAGGGACGCGGTCCGGGGGCGGGCGGCCGCAGGAGCAAGTCCTCGGCGCCCGGCGCCAGGGGGGTCTACGTGCTGCCCATTGGCGATCCGGACACCGGTGCAGCAGCGACCACGTCGTACAGGTATCGGGCTGGGGTAGGGACACCCTCCAAATTCACACCCCGTGGTGGAAGGAAACACCCGGAGCCAGGAGGATGGGGGTGGGTGGGAGAGAGGAGGCTCCTGGATCCCACAAGACCTCGACAGCAGCTGGTGGCTAGAGGTCACCGCCTCGGTTCCCTGGCACTGCAGACGCCACCTTTGCTGCTCCCTTCCCTGCCCAGACCCAGAATGAATGATCACTTCCATCGACCAGAATCTCACCCCCTCACAGCTGGCTCCCCGCCCCCAGCAGCCAGGTCAGAAAGGCCGGCCGCCGAGGTGAAATCTGCTTCCTTTAACTTCAACCCGGTGGGCCTCCCCACAGCGGGGGTGTGCACAGGCCAAGTGGTCCGGTTCCCTCTGCGGGAGCATTGGCCGGTCCGAGAGTCCCTTAACATCCCAACTGCCCTTTCGCTGAGGACAAGTCTGCAGGTCCTTACCGTCTCCCTGCCCTGGACAACTTAGGACTTCATTCTTACTACAAAAATAATTCACACTCGCTCACAGTAGAAAAAATTGGAAATGACAGAAATTACCAAAGGGGAAAAAAAATCCATTAGCCCCTTCCCAAACCGAGGTTCTAATTCTTAATGTGCATTTCAGTGCATAGAAGCTGACACATTCCTTCATGGTTCCATTCTTACTGTACACATTTTCCCACCTACTTTGGATGTCTGGTCATGTTACTAGATGTTCTTCTACAACATGCATTTTAATAAATGTGCAGTGCATTATCCTATGGGTTCTATATCTATATATCCCAATATTATCTGCCTACTCCCTTATTAAATATTTAGGGTATCTCTGGTTATGGGGTTACTGGAAACACTACTATTCTGATGGTGCAGCTATTTCAATACTTTAAGAATTTTCCCTTCAGGTTTCCTGATGATGAGGTGGGAGTATAAAATACATGGAAACGTTTTGCCAGTAGTTAACAGCCCCTTAGTCCTAATATGGGGGATTGGCTAATTATGGCATTGCCATGGGACAGGATACCCAGAAGCCTGCGTGCAATGATAACCCAAGACCTTAAACGTGTCTAACAACAGGTTCCTTCATAGGTGTGCACTGTTCAAGGGATCTGATGGGGGCTGTGGTTGCAGGGTGGGTTTTGTGCTCACTGACACATGCTCAAGCTGAACTGCTGAAACTCAGGTACCCCTGTTGATGGCAAGTCAGACATCATGGCCATAGCTGGGTCTTGCACAGGTCTGACTACTGGCCAATGGGGAGGTGAGCTAGCTGGCAGGGCCAGAATGGTGAGAGGCCCTAGGGTGCAGCACCTTGCAGTGGTTGAGGCTCTAGAAACAAGAACAAGGAGTGGGGCCTGCTGGGGAGAGGGTTCCAGTGCAGGGGAGGAGTTCCTTTCCAATAAGCAGAACTGTCTGACAGTAAGCTGTTCCTTACTGGAGATGTTCGAGCAAAGTCTGGGCTGTTTGAAGCAGCTCCTCCCCCTAAACCACAGTTCTGTACTGCCTGTGGATTAGCTCCCCAAGCCCTTAGTTATCACTGTCCCCATTCCACAGATGAAGGACTGGTGCATAGTCACACAGCTCTGAAGGGCAGAAAAGAGAATAAACCAGTCTATCTTGCCTCAGACCAAATTTGTGACCCCCAGAGGTTATTATTACCTGTCTAGGCCACCGCCTCTGAATCAGTGTCCCAAAGCCAGCAGTGAAAAGAACTGACAATGGGATCAGGGACTCAGTGGCGCTCCCACTTTCTGCTGTATAAACTAGGCCTCTTGGACCCTCATATGGAGAGTGGGAACAGTAGGAGCAGACCCAGACCCCTGCTCCCCAATGAATTTGGCTCCCCCAGCACCACACCAGCTGGTCTCTGAAATGGTCCACCTTCCAGCTCTAGAACCTGGCTCCAGCAACTGCATCCTGCCTTCCATCTTGCAAGATGCACCTTATCTAAAAGCAAACTGCTAAAGAAATTTAGAAAACAAAGAAAATTAACAAATCCAGTGATTCTACAGGTATCACAGCAGATGTGTGGTCACTCCTAACCCAGAAGTGTTGAGCTGGTATCCACCTCTTGACTTGCCTGGCTGCTGATTTCCATGTGAGGACGGACCTGCTTTGTTTGCCTGGTCACGTGGGCAAACAAGGAGGTCTGATCCTCAGCCATTCTGGGACTCTTTACCCAACCAGCTCCTTTCAGAGCCTCTTCCTCAAAAATTCTCTCTGGGTTGTTCAGTGCCTTTGATCCTGCAAGAGGTGGCTGATGCAGGAACACGCCAGAAACACTGTCAGGCCTGGTACACAGTAGGCACAGCTAGGCTTGTAGTTTTCACTAATCTTCTTGGTCAGAGCCATCCATTTGTCTTCCTCTTCTCTTGGGCAGTCTCCCTAATTCCCTCTGATGTTTCTCTATCCTCTCTGTCACCCTCTCTGCCTGGGCTTCTCCTCTGAGCCCTTCCTTCTCTGAGACTCCTGTAGCCACCCCAGGGCAATGGACTCAGGTTGCCAGACCCAAGGCTCAGCATAAGAGGCAGTTGGGAACAGAAGGACATGCCCAGGGGAGGACCTGCTTCCCTAGGAGAAACAGGGCAGCAGATGGTTTGGACAGCTGGGCGTTAGAACCTGGCAGCTTCAGAAGCAAAGATTACTGACAGGCCCTGGCTGAGCTTACCTCCTGACACACCAAGGCTCCCTGAGTGCAGACCACCGACAGACACTGCTCTCCCTGCCCAGCCTGCCTGCCCTGGGAGCCCCAGCTGTGCCACTGCCCAGGAGAAAAGGCGCCTTTGTTGACTCAGGGCCTGAAGCCCAGCCAGGACTACGGGTGGAGCAAGAGCGGCCCCAGGCACATGAGGGGGTTGGTGCTGGCCAGCTGGACTCTTCTTACAGAATGTCCTTGGACCAGGTGCTCCCAACAGACACAAGGGACCTCGGCCTTCCTGAGCTCACCATCTAGCAGGGACACGGACAGAATTAAAAGGTCTCCTTTGCTCAGAGGGATAGGATGAAGTCTCACTCCCAGGACACGAAGCTGGGCTGTGCCAGCACTGTCATTTCCCTCCAAGGAGCTGACTTTGCCCACACAGACCACCCCTGCCCTCCCTGCAGCCTCACACTGGCTCACAGATTGGCTCCTCAATGCTCAGAGCCGTGCAAATGCCAGACCATCTAGTTTAAGGTGGTCATTCAGAATCATTCTTTGCATAAGCTGAAAAGACAGCTTATGTACACGGGATACTGAGTGTTACTTTTCTTTCTCAATCATAACCAGATATGGAGGACCTTCATTGTGTTGAGCATTGTCCAGGTTGGTACTTCCTGTGGACATAAGAGGTCACCACTGACCTGAGCAGGAGGTGACTGGCCTTCACTGGCTCTCAGCCTGTGGGACCCCTCTAAGTAGCCTGCCTGTTGGAGGGGCAGCTGCAGGAGGATTTCAGGGGCCCTGGAGGCTAAACACAGAGAGCGCCGAAGGCCCAGCGCACACCAGCTGCTGATGGAGCTCTACCCCGAGCCTGTCGCTCACCTGCATAAGTTTCTGCTGCTACTTTTAGGGAACAGGGTGAGCCCAAGTTTCCCAGTGGAGCACCCAGAGGTGAAGGGCAGAATGGGTGCCTGTCTTGGGTACCTACTTGCTCTGCCAGTTCTGCCCACCTAAGGGGGATAAAGGACCACCTGGGGCTAAAGCAGGATCCCAAAGTGGACAGGCCCTGACATTCCAAGCAGCACAGGGGAGTGGCCCAGTGGCTGAGCCTGTGTAAGGCTGTGACTCTATGCTCTGTTCCAGACAGGAATTTCAGGCTTGGACTGGAGTGAAACCCTCAAGACCCCCAAAAGCAAAACCAGCCAGAGTTATCACAACCCACACCTCCGGATGGGACGGCGGCACTGGGGCCAGCTTCCAGGTCAGGTGCTACGGGGGCCCTGGCCACAGAAGCCTTCCTTCCAGCGTGGGGATTAGGAGAGATTTTAGTGGATTTAAATGTTATGATCAGGGAGAGCAGTGCCCAGGAAGTTGTTACTGACAGAAAACTAAGGTAACTGTCGTTAGCCAGATGGGTACCCTTCCAGTGCTGGCTTCTCTGGTGAGCAGGGGGTCTCTCTGCCTCCTAAATCCCAACCTTAACTTCAACTACTAAGTACCAGTGACCTTCCTTCCAAATATGTAGCATTGGCCTGGGGGGCTGCTCAGTGTGGAGCACCTGCCTAGCCTGAGTAAGATGTTGGGTTCCATCTCCAGCAACCCAATATGTGGGCCTCCATATAAAATGCAAGAGAAAATGGAAGGGACGCGAGGATTGTTTCCTGATCCCACCCAAAAGAGGCTTCAGGGAGCAGAAAGGAAGGTTCACAGGCTGTGTCTAACCTGCTACTGCAGCGACACTGCTCACGGTTGGCAGCAGTCCCCTTTTGACCTTCAGGTAGTAGTTCCAACTCCTGGACAATGCGAGGAATTCTTTTCCTGGAGCCAGGGGTGGGAGGGAGTTGAGAAAAAGGCCCACTGATGTGGCCACATTTCATTTTTCAGGTCCCTGAAGTGAGGAAGAAGTTCACTCCTAACCCCTCAGCCATCTTTCAGGCGTCAGCTCCCCGAATTCTCAACGTGTGACTGCGTCAGCATGGAACTATGGCTGCTGGAATATTGCTGAGAAAGGAGCCTGGCTCTGTCCTCTGCTTTCAGGAGGAGTGTGACTGCCTGGGCTGCGGGCCTGGCGTGGAGCACAGGTGCAGATGGACCCGGCATCACCAACTCCTCAGCCTCCCACAAAGTGTGTGGGAGGCTTCACATCTGTTTTTAATTGTCATTTGGCCACTCTTCAGTTTTTAAATTTGAAGAACCTGAGGACCAATTCAATTGTGAACCCAGCTGTCCATGGGGCTGAGGAATATGGACGCAGCAGCTCCTTGGCCGAGCCAGTGATGTCCACTTTGGGTGGTTTTCCCAGGATGCATGAGAATTTTATTAATTTTATAACCTATAGTAATCCCAGGTGATATCCTTGGGTCTTTCTGCGGTGGCCCATGTTTCAGAACTCAGGTTCCCACCTGCATGTGATTCATGAGATGCTGAATAGCCAAAAGAGGTTTCCAGAAGAAAATAGTACCAATCACAGGGTTTTGATGTCAAAAACATAATTTCTTTATAGCCAAGGTGGCCTTCATGCTTCAACAAAACATCTTGGGGTGAGTGAAATATTTAAAGACTAACAATGACCATGCGGTAGTTTTCTACAGGCATAGCTCCCTATTGTGTTTCAATTTCCCCTAACAGGGATGACTAAACCGAACAGCTGCACACACTGAGCAGGAATTGGTGGCATTTGCCTCACATCATTAAGAACCTTAGAACATCATCTCTACGGGGGTCCCTGCCCTCAGGCCTACTCTGCACACTTAGTGACAGGAGGCTCATTATTGCTGCAGGGACAGCTGCTCCCATCTTTGAAAGGCTCTCCTGTCTTCATAAATTCTAGCCAGTGTGGCTGCATGGAACAAGCAGGGTCTCTTCTTTGCACAGCAGCCTTTCAAACACTTGAAGGGGTCTTGTATCCCTTCTTGAAAAATAGAGGCACAAGCTTGGGGCAGTTTTGGTAAGGAAATTTGAGCATTTCCTGTGGCTCTTCTTCCTCTTCAGCAGTGGCTCTGGTCTGCTGAATGGTAAGGCCCCAGGCGGTGGCACTGGTTTCAGATCACAGCAGGCTCAGAGGGGCCATTTCCAGTTCAGGCTGCCTGCCAGTGTCCCCTCAGAGGTGCTAGCTCTGGCAGGCAGGGCCCTCCCTCACTCCAGCTAAGGCAATGCTCCGATGACAGTCATTTTAAAGGGAGAACAAACCATATGCTTACACAAAGGGTTCTACTGCTTTAGACTTCACTGGTTTGCATGTTCTATGTTTCTGGGCGGAGGAGACTGCCTGCTGGGCATTCTGTGGGGGCCGAGCAGCTTAACTGTACAATCTGACTTTACTAAAATGCAAAAATGCACGCTTTCAATTTCTTATTTTTTTAAATTATAAACATGAGTCTCTCTTCACATATATTGTCCCATCTCTAAGTAATGACTTTAATGTGGCTCCTTCTAGTGTCCCTTGGAGGCTTATAAATGCTGAGCTCTTCTTACTGTGGGCTGCAGGTGATACTGGTGTTGGTGGCACACAGAACCCACTAGCCTCCCTGCTATGCTTCAATCCTTCCCACTGCCATTCTGGAATCCAGGGACATGGACCCATGATGCTAGTCTCAGGCTCAAACCCTGTTTCTTCATGACCAGCTGGGACTGGAGGGTGCTTCCATTTCTTCATGTGGACAGTTAGCTGCCACAACTTCCCCCGCGCTGGCTGGCCAAGAGCCCTCATGTTTGTGCACAGGGTGTGGGGGGTGGGGTGAGCTCCATATGGTAACACCAAGCACAGCTGCTGGAATAATTCTTTCCAACCTAAGCCCCCCTTCCCTGGGCACCTCTATTCCTGCCTGTAGCCATTAACACCCTGTGCCCCATGCTGCACCCTGCCTGAGGTCACACTGTGCACCTGGCAGTGCTCTTTCCATCCCAAAGCCAGCCTGGGAGGTCCATGATTCTTTGACTGTAAGGGACACATCAGCTCTGTTGCACCTTGGCTGGGAAAAAGCAGGCCTTCCTGCACCAGAGGAGCTTGAACTCTGCCAGGCCAACTGTATGCCAAGAACCTTCCTGCGATGCGCCGCCCCACGCAATGCCACACACATCCCATCTTCACAGCCTTCCCCAGGAGACTTCCCAGGTGCCTGAAGGAAGTCCCTCCCACTCACTCTAGGTCTGAGTAAATCCTCACATACCAAGTGCATGACCCAAGAATTGGCTGAGACAAGTCTCAGCTCTGTGCTTCCAACCCGTATCTATCTTATGCACACAGACAGTGCCCGGGGACAGGGAGAATGCATTATACTAGTAACAGGTTATTATCTCTAGGAGGGGAGTCATGGGGAACATTTTACACTTTATTATACTTGCTAAAATATAATTAAGCATTTTTGTATTCTGTACAGAAAGTTTTTAAAAATAAATGCAATTCAGTCTGTTCAGCTAATTTTAGCAACTGAAAGAGTGTTCAGCATTAATTATTCCATAACCAAGAGACCACTGTGGGAGGAGTCTCCGTCAGCTATAGAGTGCACTACAAGGTCCTTCCACATGTCCCGGAGTCTTGAAACTGTGAGATCAGTGCCCCACCTCTCTGTACTTCACGGAACAGAACTCCAGGACCTTAGGTGAAACCCTAACACTGCTTTTGAGAAATGCTAGACCCTACCAGGGGATGCCCTGCAGCCTACCCCAGGCAGATGAGCTGGGGTTGTAGCTCAGTGGTAGAGTACTTGCCTACTATGTGTGAGGCCCTGGGTTTAATTCCTAGTACCAAAACAAACAAAATAAAAGCAATCAGGCAGATGGAGGAACTTCCCCTAAAGCTGACTGTTGGCTTCACTCACAATGGGTTCCTTCAGTCAGTAGCAGGGAGTCCCCAGTTAAGCACTGCCTATGACATGGATCTGTGCTCTGCAGCTCCCGTCCAAACCCTGAGACAACTAACATTTGGGCCTGACCGTGCCCCATCCTTACTCCACCAGTCTACTCAACTTTTTTTTTGGTTCTGGGAATTGAACTCAGGGGCACTCTACCACTGAATCACATCCCCGGCCATATTTTGTATTTTATTTAGAGACAGGGTCTCACTGAGTTGCTTCACCATTGCTGAGGCTGGCTTTGAACTCTTGATCCTCCTGCCTCAGCCTCCCAAGTTATTGGAATTAGGCGTGAGCCACCATGTATGGCCTAGTCAACTTTCTTGACTTTGACCCTACACAAAGTCCACCCCCAGCAAGTGACCTCTCTGCACTGTGTCACAATGCCTCCTGCAGAAATTACCACCTTCAGAGACCTAAGCTCTCAGTTTTTTAGCTCAAGCATTTCTGTTTTAGCTCATGATGCAGACGGTAGGGCTGCAAAAGGAGTAACTTCTTTCAGAACCCAGCACACACCAATTTTACTTTGCCAGATAAACTGGTATGTTCCTGCACTGGACAACAGGAGCTGCCTGCCTCTCTACCTTGGCTTTCAGGAAACTCTGGAGCTCATCCATATAGTCCTCCTCCTCTGAGCCATCAGAAACAATTATGTCCATGGTCAAACATGTACCTTCCAATTTTTTTTTTAGACTATTATGTAAGTGTAATCCTTTATCTTGCATGGTTGCAAATTCTTCTTGGAAAGAAGTAGAAGAATACATTTTAAATACACAAATAAAAGGCTATACCTCCCCTCATTTCAGTTCTTTCTGACCTTTCCCAAGAAACAGCCTTGGTATAATACTTCCAACTCAGAAAAACCATCATAAATACTAAAAGATTTATTGTAGACATTTTTGTTATACAATGGTGTTACACATTATGATACAAATACATTTAACACACGAGACTATTAAATCATTTAATACTTCTTTTGCAAATAGAAATTTCCTTAGGCTTTCATATCTGTAATAAATGGATCTCTTCCCATCGGGAAGAGAACACACCCACAGGTCTCACTAGCAATCTACTTGCTGAATGCATCTGGGCCTAATGTACTCAACTACATTTTTAAAGGCATGCCCTTTGCCCTGCTGAGTGGATTTCCTTTTGCATTTGCAACTCTCAGATGCTGAATTTAGAAAGGCAGATTTTATTCAGCCACCACCCTGCTTTCTTTTCCTGACACAAATATCTGTGAGACCCATGAAAATATGAATTACATTGCTTGGATAAGTTTCTTTGACTCAGAGGTTTCAGATTTTCTTTGAATAGAGTAAGAGCAGGTTTCTAACTGAGAATTAAGTTCTTTCCTTTGCCCTCCACACAGACCGCGTTAGTAACCCTGGAGTGGATCCCTTCAGTGGGCTGGATACCTGGCAGTGGCCCTGCCACGCTTCCTTCTCCTGTCTGCTCTTCCTTCCCACTGAGGAGGATGGATACAAGTTGTATCCTTCCCTGATGGATACAAGTCACTCTCTCTGCTTCTGAGCACTGGCATCCCTGGATCTGGGCCTGAGCAGTTATTTTTCCAACTTTAAGGCACTCACAGGTATTTCTTTTGAACCCTTCTCTTCTTGGGGAAAATTCCTTGACCGAGAAGAACAGGACAATAGGTTCACCATTAGGACAACAATCCCAGCAGAACCTGTCCAGGGGCTGCTCCCTGGCCACTTGACATCTGAGCTCCTGTGTAGACCCCAGATCTGCCTGGCAAACATATGACAAATTGGTACACTCATGCCAGGGACCCAGGGTTGTGGATGTTGTCTACTGTAACACACTAAGAGATTCCCAGTCAAACCTTCTCTGGAACCCCGCTGGGACCCATCCATTCCTTGACATTGTGCTGCAGTGATGTTCCTGTGCTCCACAGTAAAGGATCCTGCCCAGTCTACAGTCCAGGCCTCTGTGGCTTCTGTAAGGCGCCACTTCTTCCTATAGCTGACTCATCTGGTCTATGAGTGCAGGCCCTCCTCACACCATGGCCAGGCAGGAACAGAAAACCACTCACTGAGAGTGAAACACAATCCCTTCTCAGGATGACCCCAGCTCATAGAGGGGGTAACCTCGGGCCTGCCAGACTTGTTTCCCTTCTCCTGGGGATCAGGCCCAAGGTGCCCCCAGGAACACAAAAGGAAGGGAGGGCCTGGTGCTCTCAGAGGCCTCCTGGAGCTGGTAGAGAGGGTGAGGAAACCCAAGGTGACAAAACACCCATCCAGCTCGGCTTCTCTCCAGATTCAGGGAACAGACTTCTGTCCTAAAAGGGCTCCACCTGGAACCCAATGCTCTGGTGTCACGTTCGGGCAGAGGCAATGGTTTGGTAGCCATGATATTTCAGGCACACAGAAAACAACCTCCTTTCCTGAACAGGAGAGTCGCCACAGTCGCGCACTTCAGCTCCATTTTCAAGTCCTGCTCTGCTAGCGGCAGCATCACTGTGCTCACTGATCCTCGTTTGAGACGCCCATGTGCTTGTTGGTGAGGAAGTCCAGGAAAGGAATGCTGCAAATGGCCTGGTGAATGTTGCTCACTGTAATTTCTTTGGGAATCCTGGTCAAAAACATCCAAAGGGTGTTATTACATGTAATTCTCCCAAGCATATCTAATGATAATCTACTTGATTAACTTACCCAGGACCAACCCCTGCACAGGCCCTATGGAAGGGGATAATGAGTGACAAGCTATAGCTCAAGGGTTAGGGAGAGCCAGGCACATTCTCTCTCTGACCCCCTTTCCACCCTGATGAACAATCTGGCCTGTCTCCAACCACAGTCCTACTCAGGCCTCAAATCACACCTCCCAATCACAGGAAGTAAATGGGCTTCAAGTTGGCTGAATGATTAGGAATAAACCCTATTAAGGACTGAGAAAAGAGAGAGGAAGTAAAATGAAGAGCAGAAGAGGATGACATGGTTGTCATTCAATCTTGGCAGACGAAAGGCTGAGTCAATGCCTTGTAGCGCTCTGGAGCCACATTCCCCATCTCTCAGGAAGACGGGAGAAGGAGTCATGCCAAACCAAGTGTGAGGTTAAATGTTCTTGCTCAGAACACTCAAGTCTCTGCATCTCCAGGGTCAGACCCTGGAGGTGAACTGGGCCTCAGAAGGCACATGTTTCGCTCCCAGGTTTCAAACAACGAGCATGAATGAAACTCTGTCTCCCTTTTTTTGCTCCCCTTAAAACGTCTATGCTCTCTGATGTATGATAATCCTAGGTCTTATATAATATTCTTCTGATTTATGACTCTTCATGTCCTCAGGCCCTTTGTTACAACACTATGAATTCACAACAGCCTTTGGTATAACATGATAAATAATATTCACTTCCTTAGAAAGGAAAGCAGGATGTGGCTCATCTATCATTCCCTCATAATCTTGGAAAAAAGCTATATTCAGTGACCCAAAGAAAAATAGTCAGCAGAGCAGAGAGATGAGACTGGGGGCTACACAGCCAGCAAGATTTGTGTCTGGATTTACGTTTATCATCTATTTGCTGTGAAGGCCAGGGAAGATTGCCTTCCAAAGCCTAGTTTTCCTAAAAGGGGAAGAATAGGCCTGCAGTAAAAAATAAATTAGGCAATAACCACCACCACAACAACATATAATGCTTGGCCCTAAGGTATGACACATATTGTCTTTAATTGCAAAGAGCTGTTAGTGTTCTACCCTGCAGAACAGAAAAGTGTCCTGGGTGGCTGTGGAGTAATGGCCAGGAGGGTACAGACTCTCTGGCAAGCTGAGCACAACCAAGAGGTTCTCTCAAAATGACAAGAGTAGACCCTTTAGTCTGTCTGGCTCTAAGAAAGTTCCAAGCACTGACAACCCTATCTCCTGCTGGGCTGACTTAAGTATTATTATGGTTTGGATATGAGGTGTACCCCAAAAGCTCCTGTGTTCATGCAAGGATGTTCAGAGGTGAAATGATTAGACATGTAAGAACTGTGATCTCATCAGTCCATTCTAGTTTGAAGGAACTGACTGGGCGGTAACTGTAGATGTGTGGGGCATGGCTGGAGGTGGGTCACTGGGGGCATGCCACTGGAAGGGTGCATCTTTCCTGTGTCCTCTTCCTCCACACCTTCACTCCTTCCCTCTCTCGGTCTCCCTCTCTGCTTCCTGACTCTAACATGAACCGAGCAGTTTTCCTCTGCTGGTCCTTCTGCCATGATGGGTTGCCTCACCTTGGGCCTAGAGCAAAGGGTTGACCATATGAACTGAGATCTGAAACAGAGCCCTGAATAAACTTTCCCTCCTCTAACTTGTTCTTGCCAGGTATATTAATCACAGTGAAAAAAGTTAACTAAAGCAACATCTTCGTGGGCAAAGAAATGGTTAGGAAATGTTTACATACTTCACATCACCAACCAGAGATACCTGTTGTGCGATGCTGTCTGGTATCCAACGGCCAGGGCCTGTCTCAAGATATCATTCACCAGCTGTTCTGTGGCCTGCAACAGAAGATGCTGTTATTCTCAAAATGGCCACCTGCCTTCTGACAAGAAGGGATGCATCTGACCCCACCCCTCACCCCAACTTTTGAAACAACTGTAATTAAAGATTAAAAAATCCTCAAGGAAAACTTAAAAGTCTGAGTAACAGACCATAAATGTAGAGTTCATGATTCTGAAAAATTATCAACTGGGATTGTTTTCATTAATCAGACATTATTTTTAAGGAAAATCAGTGAGGGCTGCTACTGAGGCATTTATTGTTGGAGGAGATCCATCAGGGAAGAGGATCAGGGTGGGTATGGAAATTGTGGCTTTTCCATCCTCTTGTCCAGGGACAGTTGTAGCTGTTTTTCTATGGTCCCATGCAGAAAAAAACCCCAAGGCTCTGTCTTTGCTATTTTCCAAACAATAAGAGCACTTACTCTCACCCCAGGAATCTTTCTTTTTGGTACCAGGGAGTGAATCCAGGGGTGCTTAACCACTGAGACATATCCCCTTTTTATATTTTATTTAGAGACAGGGTCTCACTAAGTTACTTAGGGCCTTGCTAAGTTGCTGAGGTTGGCTTTGAACTTGCAATCCTCCTGCTGCAGCCTTCCAAGACCCTGGAATTACAGGTGTGAGTCACCATGCCCAACTTTCACCCCAGAATACTTCTTAAGAAGTATCTGAAATGACACAAAAATATCTGTAGAGCTGGGGTGTAGCTCAGTGGCAGAGTACCTGCCTAGCTTGTGTGAGGCCCAGCACCACAACAAAAATAAAAACAAGGGCTGGGGATATAGCTCAGTTGGTTGAGTGCTTGCCTTGCATGCATAAGTTCCTGAGTTCAATCCCCAGCACCACAAAAATAAATAAATAAATTAAAAAAAAAAAAAAAAACCAAACCAACAAAAAAAACCTCCAGTCTGGAATAGACCATCCTGCCTGGTGGCCCCTCAGTGCCAGCAAGATCTGTATCTGGATTTACGTTTATCATCTATTTGCTGTGAAGGCCAGGGAAGATTGCCTTCCAAAGCCTAATTTTCTGTTTCTAAAAGGGGAAGAATAGGCCTGCAGTAAAAAATAAATTAGGCAATAACCACCACCACAACAACATATAATGCTTGGCCCTAAGGTATGACACATATTGTCTTTAATTGCAAAGAGCTGTTAGTGTTCTACCCTGCAGAACAGAAAAGTGCCCTGGGTGGCTGTGGGGTAATGGCTATACCCCAGCTCTACAGGCCACAGCTGCAGTTCTTGGTCTCTCTGCCACCAGCAAGCACCCACCTTTAAGATCATGTCTTCTATGACGGACGCATACACATTCTTGTGCAATGCCACAGGCTGCAGGGTGATCCCAATCTGGAAAAGCAGAAGAAAATAATTTGTTCCCATTTCTACATTAAAAATAGCATCTTTCCAAAAGCAGACTTTTCTAACACCCAGAGATGCCTGGCTGGAAGAAGGGTTCCACAAACATTCAGACAAAACTTAATCCTGTTTTTACTTCTAAATCTCTTTCATGGGGGAACATGGCTGGGATTTGTCATGAATTCTGAGTGGAAAGCCTAGAATTGACTCAATGGCCCTGTTTGCAAGAGGTAAAGATGTACTTGGAATCTGTACATCTTTACCTGGTCCCATTTTTCATCTTATCCTATAAGAGAGACAAACACTGTCTTTTACTTTGGGTCCTGAGCAGCTGACAGGCAACAGATGCTAAGAACTGCTAAGTTTCATCGGGTGGATAAACAGCTCTCATCTGTATCACAAGGGTAGTATGCATCATGTCTATACGACAGGCAGGCACTCGGGAGCTATAAAAACGTTAGTTAAAGATTACCCACTGAAGTATAACTGAAATCATGACATGCTTCATGAAGAAAAGGTGCTTGTCCTGAGGCAGGAGACTAAAGGAGAAGACAAGTAATAAGCTGTCTATATCTAGCCATCTTTACTTCAAGTCCCGTTCAACAAGCAACCTTTTCATGTGTAATTTTCTTGCCCAAGAACTCTGAGGTAGGAAGTGGGAAGTGCAGCAAGCATACTTGAGTTACTAGGCAGAAGTAGATCAGACATTTACATCGACATCACCAGGCAAGTCTGGGGTCTGAGTTTATGAGGCTGAACCTGCATATCTCATACCTGCTCTGTTATCTATCAACACCAGAGGCCACAGGCCCCTACCTTCTGTGTGACTTCACCAACAAATTCAGACCCTGGAGTTGGTGGCAGGTAGAATTTCATTTCTTCTTGTTTCTCTTCCTGCTCCTTTTTGATGTTTATCTTTAATGGCTCTGGGAGGTTGAGGATGTCCACCTCCTCCTCGTTCTCTGGTTCTCTCTTCTGAAACTGCTGCAGGTCCTCCAGTTTCCGGCAGAGGTTGTCAGCAGAGGAGAAAGATGACGGGCACTCTAAATGAGAGGTAATCAGTCTTATGACAGCTGTGGTGACAACAGTAAAGGGCTTTCAGTCTACATGGACCAACAGTTTGAGGAAGGCAGATAAGTCTCAAGGGAGCTGACCTTCTTTCCAGTTCTAAAGTTCCATAAATCTATCAAGATGAGAACTAGTATTTCATGAGGTGGATGAGAAGACAGGACCCATATAATTGCTATCTAAGACCAGAAAGTGCATAATTCTGACTTCTACCACCAAAAAACAAAACAAAACAAAAAAACAGGCCATCCCCAGACCCCTGAGTATTAAGGATTGAACTGTTTATCTTTTATTTATTTTAGCTGGGGGAAGTGGTACAGAAGGAGTGGTACCAGGAATTGAACCCAGAAGCACTTAACCACTGAACCACATCCCCAACCAGTTTTATATTTTATTTTGAGACAGAATCTTGTTAAGTTGCTGAGAGCTTTGCTAAGTTGCTGAGGCTGGGTTTGAACTTGTGATTCTCCTGCCTCAGCCTCCCAAGCTACTGGATGTACCACAACGCCCAGCTTTTCTTCACCTTTTAAATCTGGGAAATTCAGCAATGCACAGTGAAGAATATAAAAAACTACCCACATCTTCTCTGCTCAGAGAGCAGTACTGCTGATATTTAGTATGCACCATGCCCCCGCTTTTAATAAGCTTTTATAAAAAAGCCTAAGTGTGAAGACAGTAAAGTCAGTTCCAGGACACTTCTTTCACTTCATAGATGAGTAGGTGAGGTCCAAATGAGTATAAGGTGAGGTTATGGAACCCAGCAAGATGGTGGCAGGGCATTTGGCTCCTGGCCTTTTCTGTTTTATTGACTGGATTCTGACAAATCAGCAAGTCATGCACATGGAAAAAAAAAAAGAAAGCCTAGCACATGGAAAAACCTGTGCTTTCCCTAATGCACCAGTGAAACACTGTGGCAATCAATGCAGTGTCTGCCCACCAAAGAGTTTAGAGGCGGAGTCAGATAGCCCCTCATGGTGTCAAGTGCTTCAGAAGATCAAAGAAAGGAAAGGTCAACTTGCACAGGGTTCTCACAAAGTTTCCTTATGAGACTTATGCTAAGTCTTAAAGGGGTCACACCTCTGTGTTCCACATTCCCTCAGTCCCTCAAAATGCTCAAGACTCAAAATGCTCCTCCTCACTAGTTACCTTTTATGCCCCCCCCCCCACCATAATATAGCAGTTGTTTCTTTATTCTGTCATCTACATTATTATTCACCTCCTATTGGGTGGTGTAATTCCTAGGTAGGTGTGGAGATAAAATAACAGATAAGCCACAGGCCCCAAGGAAACAGGAAGACTTGTCAATGGGGGTTGAGGGTGGGGTCCTACAGTTCCTATTTGGAGGGAGGAGGTGGATTAGGAGACTTCAAAGAAGAGATGATACTGAGGTGGGGACTCCCCAACACAGCATGCCTGCCAGATGGCACAGCTGAACACTCTTGGCTAGCAGGCAACATTTGTCCAGGGGGCATGACAGGAGGCAGGCAAAGGCTGCTGCCATCTCTTAGCTGAAGGATGAAGCACTGAAGTTGGCCAGGGCCGAGGGTGGCAGAGCCCTGAGGCTGGCAGAGCCCTGAGGCTGGCAGAGCCCTTGGGAGAGGCTCACCTGGTTCGCTATCAATCTGGGTCAGCACATCCTCAATGGAGTCCCCATCGTTTCTCAGGCTCTCGGGATCTGGAGGGGTGTAGCCATGGCAGCGGCACCAGTGAGCGATGTGCTTGGTTTTAAGGGGAGTGAGGTGGTGAAATCTTGGATTCTTCTCCAGTATCTCCTGTAAGACTTTTCGCATTGTCATTGCTCTTTGCCACTTAAAAAAAAATTTTTGAAACATAATTAAATCCTTCAACTTAGTAGTTGTGTATTGAAATAAGTCATGCAATTAAAAATCACTGTACTAACTTCTAATATTAGAATCATTTTTGTCTAAGGAAAAAAATGGACTCTATAACTTTCTAGTCTAGGGGGCAAAAAAGGGAAAAGAACCTCCATTGGTTCCCTAATGCTTATAAAATAAAACAGAAACTCCAAGGATTGGCATGTAAAGCTTTTCACCCATTTCAACCTGAGTCCCCACGTCCTATCCCCAAACCAACCACACTGACCTTCCTCCACCACTTCCTAAACAGGTTTCTTTTTACTTATAGCCCCACTGTCTCTGTCACAGAGGCTGCCACATTTTAAGTACTCAAAAAATATTTGAATTCATTTTTATACTCTGATATTCATAAAAAACTTTTTAGAAATGTGAGAGATGTTTCCATACCAAGGCAGGACAAGAAAGCAGGCCTTTCAAAGGCAAGCTATATGTCTTTGAGGAATAAGATTTTTAACTGAGGAAAACAGTTTAACATCAAATATTTTAGCAAAATATGCTGCAAATTTTACCACTGTTCCATGACAGTCAGAAGGCATGGTGTCTTGCACAACTGGCCTTCAGTGGCTGCATATGAAGAGGCAGACAACAGCTTACCTCAGCGGCTCTTCTTTTCCCAATGTTCCAGCCATAATACTGCTCCACAGACTTGGCAGAGAAGCAGCTGGCATCTTCACCTAGAACGCACACACCCCGCAACTGAATAAAGCTGTTGTGATTCAGACCAACCCTCATTTGCTGGAGGCATGTCCCAGAGTTTCTTCAGGCCTTTTTACGGGACATACATTCCTAACTGGGCAAAGCTGAAGTGCAACACAACACAGAAGGGTTCTCCTGATGAGAGAAGGCCTCCTGTGTACTCAAAGTAACTCCTGCCCTGGGAAACTGACTTCTTGATACAGACAGGTAATCTACCACCATGAAGCTATTAAAATAAGTGCTAATTACACTCCCTTAGGAGCTCTGGCCTTGCTATCAACTCTGGCAACAAACCAAAGCTCTTCACAGTTTCAGTTTTGTTTTTATTTTTTGAGAGGGAGCCTTGCTAGGTTGCTCTGCCTGGTCTCAAACTCGGGGTCGCCTGCCCAGGCTCCTGAATAGTTAGGATTCCAGGTATGCACCACTGGGCCTCTTACCCATAAAATGGGAAAGCTGAGAAAGCTGATTTTCTAACTGCCTAATATTATTCATCTGTAACTAATTTTTTTTTAAAAGAGATTTTGAATTTTCTTCTGCTGGACCGAGAAACTGTTACTGAAAATTTATTTATTTATTTTAAAAAAGATTTTTTTAGTTACAGGTGGACACAATGTTTTTATTTTACATTATGTGGTGCTGAAGTTCAAACCCAGTGCCTCACGCATGCTAGGCGAGCACTTTACCTCTGAGCCACAACCCCAGCCCTGAAAATTTATTTTGAGCTATCTCAGAATGAACCCTCAAATGTCCCCAAACTTTAACTATGGCGGTGGGGGGGGGGTATAATTTCTTTGTCTATTCAGTTAGAGGAAAAAAATTGTAAGGTGGTCTGAACCAGCCTATCATTTTAAATCACACAAAATTAAGTGGCTGGAGGACACTTGGCTGTGTGCCTGCCCCCAGAGATGCTCAGGACGATCTCACCCCAGCAAACACCTACACAGCCATCAGAGATCTAGCCCTCAACCAGGACTAGTAAAAAGCTAATGCACAGTTAAATATTTTATAATTTACACTAAAAAATGTAAATAAATTTATTCTACAATGAAAATGGTTAAAGATTAGCTGGATGACTAGGACACTGTGAATTCTCAGATCCTGCAAAGCAGCCATTTCTAGCTAAAGCCTCTTAAGATAATAATTGCCATACAGTATTAACTTACCATACCAAGTGACTTAAGTGGACTCAATATCCCAAGCAGTTCACAACTTTTAAAAAATGCATTCATATACTCAGTACAAATGTCTTACTTTTTGCAGTAATTAATGGAATCTTCTTCACTACCGCTGTTAACAGTTGCTGGATAGTCTCCAAATGGTCTATCCTGAGGATAAAAGAAAATAATTGGATAAATACATATAGCAGTTTCTAACCACACACACATATAATTATATACACAATTTCTCTTTTACATACACAATTTCTCTTTTTAAAATTAAAACCATTATGTGGGTATATTTTTCTTTCTATAGATAGCCTTCTTCATAAAGGAAGAGTGTTCTATGCTTAGAAAGAAACTGTCAAGAATAAACAGATTTTAGTTACACAAATGTACACATTTTAAAACTAAATAGCAACATAATCTTTTTGCAAGGTGATCAGAAAAATTCTACCATACAAATGCAGGTCACAGGGTTACAAGGTGATGCCGCCATCTGTCATGTTAAAGTGGCTAAGCATCGATTGTCCTAGAAATTTGAGATACTCCAAAGTATGTGGTCAGAGTTAGGTTCCTGATGTCGGAATCAGAAAACCTCAGAACCTGGGTGCAGTGGCTCACGTCTGTAATCTCAGCTACTCTGGAGACTGAAGCAAGAGGATCACGAGTTTGAGGCCAGCCTCAGAAATTTAGTGAGACCCTCTTACAAAATTTAAAAATAAAATGAAAAAGGCTGGGGATATAGCTCAATGGTAGAGTGCCCCTGGCTTCTATCCCCAGTACCAAAACAAAACAAAAAACCAAGAAAGCCTCAAGCAGCACTTTTAGACCAAAGTGTGCACAGCTCATCAAGAAGCAGCTCTGTAAGAACAGGGTGTAGCCAGCTACAAAATGTGAACACACTGGAGTGATTTTAGCCTGAGAAACTTTGTCCATTTATCAGATAAGCACCTCTGGCAAGCTTGATGAAGGGAGTTCTGAAACCCTACCCGAGGCTTGCAGGCTGTAAATCAAGTGTATCACTGTATAAACGAAGGCTCTTCAGCTTGTGCAGGGGCTTAGCTCTGCGCACACATACTCAACTGTCACAGGCATGATTTTAAAAAAACATCATAAAAATACCCATTGCAGAACTCCTTTAGAAAATATTAGAATATTTACTTAATGACATAGTTTCCCAGTTCAGAACTTTCTTCCGTTTTCACTGCTGTCTGACCCTCCTGAGAGAGGCAGCTTGGCCCGGGAGTCTCTGGTTCAGTCTTCACTACAAGAACAACAAAGAGAGAGCTGTCGGGGTCAGGCAGTGCAGGGACACGTGCAGGCAGACAAAGCTCTTCCACTGGAGCTCAGTGAGGAAACTGCCCCTCCAGCTGCTGTGGGGACGCAGCCAGAAGACTGAGATGGCTTCTGTCACGGCAGGGCCAGCACACAAGGGAAGAACTGTTAGCTTGGGTCTTGGGGGAGCAGCTCCAGGCTCATGATATTTCATGATAAGATATTTCTTAAAGGGCCACAAACACTGTTAGGTAAGATCTCTCTCTCATAGTCACTTAAACACACCCACAACAATGAACAATGCCACATGAAAATATAGCTATTATTATTACTTTTCCAACATCATCTTTCCTGCTAAAGTTCATTAACTTTTGGCATTCTTGTAGAGTTCTGAGATACAAGGCAGAAAGCAAAAATCAGATCAATTGTGCTTGGAAACTTCCAAGCTAATCATATTAGGTTTTCAATATTACAGGTTGAGCATACTTAATTCAAAATCCAAAATTTTTTGAGTACCAATATGATGCCAAAGTAGAAAATCCCATACCACAAAACTGTTTCATGTATCAAATTATTTAAAATACTGTATAAGCTGGGTGTGGTAGTGCACCCCTGTAATCTCAGTGACTTGGGGGGCTAAGACAGGAGGATTGCAAGTTCAAAGCCAGCCTCAACAACTTCGCAGCCCTAAGCAACTTAGTGAGACCCTGTCTCAAAAAATAAATTAATTAATAAAAGGGTTGGGGATGTGGCTCAGTGGGCAAGCACTCCTGGGTTCAATCCTCAGTATCAAAACCAAACCAAACCAAACCAAAAAAACTGTATAAAATTACCTTCAGGCTATATGTATAAGGTATACATGAAACATAAATCAACTTCATGTTTAGACTTAGTCCCAAGGTATTTCTCATTTCATTATGTAAATACTGTATTCCAAAATCTGAAATCTGAAACACTTCTGGTCTCAAGAATTTTGGATACGGGATACCCAGATTGCACTAAATCTACTGATAGAAGACAGCAATGGCTCAGGAGCATGTGTCTTCCTTTCTTTCTACTGTCTAATTTGATTTGAAAAATCATGATTATACAGCTACTGCTTCTGTCCCAGCTGCCCTGCCTCCATTCTCTTTCCTTGACAACCCACTCTGAACATCAACATTAGGTAACTTTCCAAAAAAGACTTCAGTGTCATTAGCCCACTCAATATTCTTCAGTAATTCCCTTTAACAACAGGGATCTACAACTGAGATATACATCTCTTTTCTTCTTCACTGATGCATAGCAAGCATTCAATAAACAAACCCTGAGTTCAACACCATTTTAGCTATTACGAGTAGCAATGCATGCCTTTTGGTTGACATACGCATTCATTTCCTAGAAGTGGATTTGCTGGAACTGGAACATAGGATGGGTATTTAACTTTATTAGAAACTGCCAAACTGGTTTTTAAAGCAATTGTTTCAATTTAGAAACCACCAGCAGTGTATCCAAGTTCCAGCTGCTTTACATCCTTGCCAACACTTGATATTGTGAATCCTTTTATTTTGGAGATTCTGGTCTATTACTATGCTTTTATTTACTTTTCCTTGATGACTACTGAGGGTGAATACTTTTTCCTTATGAGCTATTTGGATGTCCTCTTCTGTGAAGCAACTGTCCATATTTTTTTTGCTCATTAAAAAAAAAATTAGTTTCAGCCGGGCGTGGTGGCACATGCCTATAATGATGAATAGGCATGGTTCTACTTACAAAAACAGGCAGTAGATCTCAGTTAGCCAACCCTGTGTTAGGTGAGTACTTGGTAAATTACAAATACATCTCTTTCTGAGATTCTCATGAGATCCTGGCATGTTTGAAAGCAGCCCAGAATGGTGGTAGACACATATTATTTCAAATTCTAACTTCACTGCTTTCTAGATTCAGGAAATATATACTTAATATCTCCAAACTTGCTTCCTCATCTGCAAAATAGGCATAGAGTGGGCAACAGCTATGTTGAAGTATTGGAATAAGAGCCTTCGAAGGCCATAAAGCAGCTAGAATGGTGCTTGGCACACTGCAGGCTCTGAACACAAGTAGCTGTCATTACTGGACACATTATACATGGCAAATGTGTTGCTGAAATTCATTTTATTGCTTTTTATTGTTGTTGTGACATTAGGGATTGAACCCAGGGATGCTTTTACACTGAGCTACATCCCCAGTCCTTTTTATTTTTTATTCTCAAGTCTCCATCCTTCTTGTCACTATACTGAGCAGCTGGGATTACTGGTGAAAACACAGTGCCTGGCTACTGCCTTATTCTTGTCGTCAGGAAAGTACCCCTGCAAGATCACCAGTCTTGTCCCTCCTTTACTATAACTGGCTCCCCAAATGAATCTCTTATTGGTCTACTTCCCCCCTCCAAAATCCTCTGAGTCCCTATCTCCACTGTTTCCTTAATCTGCACCCCCACTGACCTCTCCACAGGTAAAACGCTCTGAAGCATATGGAAAATAACATCCCCCAATAAAAGGGAAATGATGGCTCCCAGGGAGAAAAGGAGGACAGTGTGATGCAGGAGGGGAGGAGGGGAAGGCAAACAATTGGCCCCAATCTTCCATCCTTTCCCAATAATATGGAGTCCTGAAGGAAAAAGCAAACAAATGGGCTCTGGATTTTTATCAATGAGTTTTAAGCTTTTAGAACTGTTTCCTTGAATTGAGTTTCCAGCTTTTATAGCTGTTTTCCTGAGTTAGATTTTTAACCTGCACAACTAGTTTCCTGACTGCCAGCCAGTACATCCCAAGTCTCCAATGATTAATTCACCCCCATTGTAACCTATAAAACACAGACCCTTCTGTAACCAGTTGCCATTTTCTACCCTGAAAATGTGCCACGTGCCATTCCACCACTACTTAATAAAGACAGCTCGTTGATCTGTTTGAGGTCTACTCCCTTTTCAGTTATGTTGCTTACAAGCTCTACTATTTTTTTTTTTAATATTTATTTTTTAGTTTTCGGCGGACACAACATCTTTGTTTGTATGTGGTGCTGAGGATCGAACCCGGGCTGAACGCATGCCAGGCGAGCGCGCTACCGCTTGAGCCACATCCCCAACCCCTACAAGCTCTACTCTTTAAAGTCCAATTTATAATCCATGCCCCATACAAAGTCTTGTCCCCTCCACATCCCAACAACCCTGATTAGGCATTCTAGACTGCAATATTTCAGCAATCATTTTCCAGACCACTTATCTTTAATTTGTCAATCACTGCTTGCTGTTAACCACAGCTCTCTTCAACCTGATTATAAAGTCTTAGAGGACAGAAATGATGCTTTACAGATTTGTATTCACTCAATGTCAAGTCTACTAGATAAGTAGTCAGTAACTATTTGCCAAGTGACAGATGCTGAAAATTCAAAGAACCCAGACTGAAGTAATGTCATGCATAAAATTTCAGGACAAAACACCATGAGATCTTACATACCTTTTGTAACAGCTGCTGGAGCAGAGCTGGGGACAGCTGGAGTTGGGGCAGCTATAGGCAGAATGGTAGGCGATTTGCTGGTAGAAAATGATTGAACCACTAAAGGGCAAAAGGAGGGGGATATAACAGAGATGGAAATTATTTTTAATAAGGATGATCTAACTCCCATGTGGCAGCCCCATATTAGACTAATAGCACAGTCTCAGGACAATGGGAATGGTAAGGTCCTCATACAGTGATCCAACAAGTTGGGCTGTTTATTATTAGTACCAGGATAAATGAACTAAATCCTCAACTGGAAATTGTGGCTTGTCAGGAAACTAAAAAACAAAAAGCCAATTAGCCTAAATTCCCACAAATACTTACAACGTTCTCTCTTGACTCAACTTTAGAAATGGGCAGCTATTTAGAAGCCAGTGGATTGTTTGGGTTTTACTTTCAGCCCCAGAGTTAGTGCCCGTAGGCCAGGATGTGTCACAAATAATGGGCAGGCTATACAGGGCAAGCCATCACCAAATAGTAGAACCTTCCCCAAGGTGGACCTGTGTGACAAAACCAGGGGTGAGGTCATACCTTTATTCACAGGCATAAGTATGGTCTGCACACCTCCAGAGGTGTTTACGCTGAGTGGTTTAAGCTGGCTGGGAATCGTGAGGACAGCCTGCTGGGGATTGGACTGACTGGAGTGAATCTTTAACAATCCTAAAATAAGTTGGAAAATAAGGCCAAGCTCAAGATTAGATGCTTCCTTTAAGCCCCGTGCCCTTTCTGCCACTCATGTTTTCTCCCAAGAGAAGTTTCCAAGACATTCACCTTTCAGGAAATAAAGGGCTGGAAGCAAGCAACAAAGGAAGCTGCAGAATTCACAATCTCACTGATGTGACAATAATGATTTATTTTTAAAGTGTCCTTCCCCAATCACAGAGTAATACAGAAAATTTTGCAAATAAATGCAGGACTAATAGAAAGGATAAAAGGCCACCCAAAGTCCTACTGCAAAGATGTCTGGAATCAACATTTTAAGACATTTCCTTTCCATGTGTATTTTCTATGACCATTTATTTGCTTTGTATATAGCAATGATGCGTGCACAATGAACACAAATTTTGTATTTTGATGTAGAAAACTGTCATTCTCCTACTTAAAAACTTATTCTGGGGCTGGGGTTGTGGCTCAGAGGGAGCATGCATGAGGCACTGGGTTCCATCCTCAGCACCAGGGAGTAAAATAAAGACATTGTATCCACCTGTAACTAAAAAATAAATATTAAAAAAAAAAAAACAAACTTAATCTGGCTAAAGAACGTCTCCAAAATTAGCTTCAAATTATTTGAGGTCCATTTTAATCTGGTCCCTCTGTATCTGCATCTTCTTTCATGGTCCCTTCACACCTTTTTTGGGGGGGAGTGGGGCGGGTAATCATGGGGTGCTTAACCATTGAGTCATACCCCCAATCCTTTTTATTTTTTTTAATTTTTTTTTAAGTTGTAGATGGACACAATACCTTTATTTTATTTATTTATATGTGGTGCTGAGGATTGAACCCAGGGCCTCACACATGCTAGGCAAGTGCTCTACCACTGAGCCACCAGCCACCACCCAGCCCCTTTTTATTTTTTATTTTGCATTAGGGTCTTGCTGAGTTGCTTAGGGCCTTACTAAGTTGCTGAGGCTGGCTTTGAATTTGCAATCATCCTGCATCAGCTCCCGAATGGCTAGGATTACAGGAGTGTACCACCACGCCCAGTTATACTTTTTATTTTAGCGCCACTAAATTTATTCAGTAAAAGGAAAACGCACCCTTTGCACCTATACTTTAATCTGCCTGTATATCTTGATTTATATTTCCTATCTTTATGTAGCCTCTATTTTTCAAACATCAAATGTTCTCTATCATTTTAGAGAGGGTCATCCTCTTATTTATCATAAAGGTAATTTCCATAGCTGTCTTTGCATCACAAATTGCTCCAAGTGTTTCAGAAGGGGTGGGGCTGGGGGGTTGGAATAACAAAGAAGTTTTACTGGAAGAGCACAGCAGACACAAACATATGACAACATCTACTAAAAACAGCAATGGAGGCTATGGGTATGTTATGGCCTACAAGGACAGCAGCTGGTTTGAACTAAGGAAAAAAAATCCCTTAATTTTTTTTTTTGACCAGAGATTGAACCCAGGAGCACTTAACCACTGAGCCACAACCCCACCCCTACTCCTTTTTTTCAAAATTTTGAAACAGGGTCTCTTGCTAAATTGCCATGGCTGGCTTTGAACCTGTGGTCCTCCTGCCTCAGCCTTCTGAGCTGCTGGAATTGCAGGTGTGTGCCACCACACCTGACGGAAAGGAATCCTTTTAAATTCTTTCTAAAACAAGGCCTTCAATGAACAGAAAAATCTTCCTTTGAAACAGAGAAATGTTAAATCAGTTAAGTAGTAAGTACTTATTGAGATATGTACTCCCTTGGGGAGTACAATTATGGTCTGGTGTTTCTGTACTTTTAAAATTCTTATTTTTATCAAATTATTATGTGGTACACAGTTTAAAAGTTAAAAAAAAAAAAAAAAAAAGACACAAAGCCTTATAACTAAAACCTGTCACCCCTTGTTCCACCCCCTAATTCTCATCTAGTTCCAGTGGCATCCATTTTTTTTTTTTTTTTTTTTTTGTACAGGGGATTGAACTCAAGAGGCACTGAACCACATCCCCAGCCCTATTTTGTATTTATTTACAGACAGGGTCTCACTGAGTTGCTTAGCGCCTCACTTTTGCTGGCTCTGAACTCTCAATCCTCCTGCCTCAGCCTCTCAAGCAGCTGGGAGCATCCACTTTTAACCCTTTTGGTTCTTTCTTTTAATATGTACCTCAGCAATTTTAAAAGAATGTGTATGGTACAGGCTTTGATTCACTGATTTTTCATGTGACCCACCTGACTAATGAGGTTGGCCTTGAGGCACTTTCACTCACTCCTCCCCACACTCCAATACTACTCTTTGATTATCCAGATGAGTATACTCTGATATCATAATTCCATTTACTTCCTGATGTTAACAATTTCCTCCCTTATCATTTGAAAATTTAGTTTTCTTCTAACCCTTTCCCAAAGTCTTTCCATCTCCTTCCAGAGCGCCTTAAGCTACCCCTTAATAGAATTCTGCATATGTCAAACCCCCTCCACAGTCTACAGTTCCACTTCTCAGAAGAGAAGCCCTTCCAGGATCTCTGATCTGCTCCACTTTGGCCTGGTGCTTCCTAGAGCTGCCACACAGCTCTCAGTCATGTACTATCTCTGCACTATTACGCTTTACCTTTCTTCTAAACTGGATCTTCTATTTTCTCTCCTCTTTTTTGGTTTATATGTCTTCATTCTGCATATGTTTAAGTAACGTCTTTGGACAGTGTATAGAAAATACATTAGAAATTTTGTCAGAAAATAATTCTACCTTCACTCAAAAATGATCTGGCTGCCTAAAGAATTCTAGAATGAAAGTTATTTTCCCTAGAATTTTGAAAAGCAGTTAGATTCCAGAACTGCTATGGAACTTAATGAAAATATAATGCAATTCCTGAAATTTTTATTTCTTTTTCTTTCTTTTAAGAAGGACACAGTGGTGTAGGCCTGTAATGCCAGCAACTCGGGAGGCTGAGGCAAGAGGATCACAAATTCAAAGATAGCCACAGCAACTTAGTGAGGCCCTGTCTCAAAATAAAAAAGGTTTGGGAATGTGGTTCAATGGTTAAGTACTTCTAGGTTTGATCCTTGGAAAGTGTGTGTGTGTGTGTGTGTGTGTGCGCGCGCACACACACACACAAATTTTGCCCTACATAAAGAATTAAAAGATACATTTTTCTGGGGCCATTTAGTGCTGGCACAAAGGTATCATACATTTTGCCAAATCTCAAGCATATCTATCCAATATAATAACTAACTTCAAAAAATATGAGTTAGAGTTAGTGAAACTTATATATATATACTTTGTTCATAAGAGGAAATAAAAGTATGCTATTTTAAAATGAATTCCAGTCAAAATTGATAATTTATAAAAAAGAAATGGGTTCTTTAAGGAGAGCAAACTGTTAATTCTCCATAAATTACATTATGAAGACAGCTAAAATACCCAACAAAATTTCAGGTGGCTACAATTTTATCAAATCATTTATTTATTTATTTATATTTTATATTAAATCATTTAAAAATGATTATTCAGCGAGGTGTGGTGGCACACACCTGTAATCCCAGCTACTTAAGGTGAGGCAGGAGGATGGCAAGTTTTAGGCCATCCTTAGCAACTGAGTGAAACCCTATCTCAAAATAAAAAGTAAAAAGGCCTGGGGATGTGTCTCAGTGGTAGAGCATCCCTGGATGCAAACTCTGTACCACCAAAAAAAAAAAAAAAAAAAAAAAAAAAAAGTTTAATCTGTAAACTGAATAATTATTTTTAAATGATAAATTTAAGTCTTTTTTTTTTTTTTTTAAAGAGAGAGAATTTTTTTAATATTTATTTTTTAGTTTTCGGCGGACACAACATCTTTGTTTGTATGTGGTGCTGAGGATCGAACCTGGGCCGCACGCATGCCAGGCGAGCGCGCTACCGCTTGAGCCACATCCCCAGCCCCATAAATTTAAGTCTTGGACTTGAAAATTTATATATACATTTTAATATAAGAATAATTTATCTAAAAAGCAGCTATCTGTAAAATATTTCTGCCTTATATTTTAGTAACTTATTAAACAAAATATTAAGACTTTCCAAAAATATTCTAGCCCCAAGTGAAAAACTGAGAGAAATAACATCATGATACAACTGACCTGATACTGTGGCTTTCCCTGAGATGGGGTTTGGTGTGGACACCAGGGAGGTGGCACTGACGACAGTGGGAGCTGCAGCCTTGCAGGTTCCCACGGCGGCCTGGCTCACACACACTTGCGGCTGCCCAGTAGTTTTCATTACAGAACCAAGGGTAGAGGATGAGCCAGGGACTGCTCCTTCAGACTGCTTACCCACAGGGCCAGAAATGAAGAAATTAAGAAGAAAGCAGTGTGACTTACTTGGAGCAGTGACTGCCAGACAGCACACTCAGCAAATACGAACTATTAGTTGTTATTATTTATTAAATGTCATGCCATTAAAAAAAAAAGTATGGCTTCTCTAATTCAGTGATTTCTATGCTTTTAGATTTCATAGACCAGAAAAAAATGAGAGTGTGTCGTAGTGTTACATTAAAAAATAACTCACCATCTATTATTTCAACACCAGAAAAACAGAAAGAAATATTCTCAGAATGTAAAAATGAAATAAAATGGGCTTTATTAACAACTTAACTAGAGTTTTAAAATCTGTCACTTCATTCAAGACACATCTACTACATGGCAGGCATAGTATCAAATGTTAGAGCTTAGAGCTAAAAGCCACCAAGGAAGAGTGGTCACCAGAATGATAAGTGCCACTGCAGGCGTAGGTGCACGGCACACAACTGAGAGGGAAATCACTGCTTTTGACTAGGGATGCAAAAGGGAGGGTACTGGAGAATGTTTCAGGTAAGATACAGAGTACTTTAAAGGACCCTTCAATATTCAAGTCAAAGATGGGAGAGGAAGGAACGTTCTTGGCAGAAGAAAGCAGGTGGAAAGTCAGAAAGAACACGGTATGCTAAGGAGCTTGCAAAGCAGAGAAGTACAGGAGAAGCAGCAGCTGTGGAGTGTGAAGTCAGATCGTAAAAGTGCTTTGGAGTCCCAAGACAATTCATAGGAGAAATAAGTCTTTTCAACAAATGTTGCTGGGCCATGTGGATATTTACATATTAAAGAATGCAATTTGGTTTCCAACTCACACAACACATGACACCTCAAAATTAATCAGAATTAAATATAAAATAGAAGAAAAGTAAGCTTAAATTTTGTGACTTTGGATTAGGCAATGGTTTATTAAGACGTGACACCAAAAGAACAAGAAAAGAAAAATAGATCAATCAGATTTCATTAAAACTAAAAACTTTTGTGGTTCAAAGGATACCATTAAGAAAAAAAGTCAACTCAGGGTGGGAGACATTTTTTGCAAACATGTAAGACAGTTGAATCTAGACTACATGAAATATTCAACAATTTAATAACATAAAGACAAGCCAACTAAGAAATGGACAAATGACCTGATATTTCTCCAAAGCTAAATAAATGGCCCATAAGTTCATAAAAATATACTCTATATTACTACCTATCAAAGAATTTCAAATCAAAACCACAATGAGATACAACTTCACATCCATGAAGATGGTGATGATTTTTTTTTAAAAGGATAACAAGTATCAATAAGGATGTAGATATTGGAACTCTCATACATTGCTAGAATGACTATAAAATGGAACAGCTCTTGGGAAACAGTCTGCCAGGTCTTCAAAATGTTAAACACTACTTTTGATATGAGCCAGCAATTCCATTCCTAGACATACTGACTACAGAAATATTTGTTTATGCAAAAGCTGGTATATAAATGTTCACAGTAGCGTTATTCATAATTGTTAAAAAGCAGAAAACAACCCAGATGTCTGTCAACTGATGAATAGACAAAAATGTGGTATGTTCATAAAACTGAGAATTATTTAGCTACAGAATGGAATGGAGTATTGACACATGCTATAACATGATGAACCCTGAAAATGCTATGCTAAGCAAAAGAAGCCAGACACAGAAGGTCACATGTTGTATGGCTACATTCATATGAAATGTCCAAAATAGGACTATCCACAAAGAAAGAAGGGTTAGTGATTATGTAGGGATAGGGTACGGCCAGGGGAGTGACTGCTAATGGGTATTCGGTTTCTTTGAGGGACAATAAGAATGTTCTGGAATTAGATGATGATAAGTACAACCCAGTGAATATAATAAGAATCAATGAATTGCACACTATAAAAATGGGAAATTTTATAGTATGTGAATTATATCAATTTTTTTAAGAAAGAACAACATTATGACTGAAATTGATTTCCATGCATCTGTGAGTTTGTTGGGATGAACCCAACTACTATGTATAACTATAAAGCTCTAAAAAAAAAAAAAAAAAAAATTCCAATTTAAAAAAGGCACAATGCTATGCTCTTGGGAATCTATCTTCCTTATGTTCCTCCTTTTTCATGTTTCATGATTTTCTACTGCAATGCTAACTCACCTGTTGTGCAGGACCATTGGCTGAGAGGGTCACAGCAGGGGAAGTAGCAGTTGTGATAACTCCTCCTGCTACCCTCAGCATTGTGGTTCCAGGCTTTGAGAGTTGTGAAGTGGCTGGCACAGACTTCAAGGTGCTATCAGATATTTTCATTAGAGATGCCTGTCCCCCAGCTGCTGCCTGCAAAAACAAAAGGGACAGAGTAATAAGGTAACACTAAGAGACACAATTTATTGTTTATTTACATGTAAGAGCACATCCAAGGAAGTCTTGCTAATAGAGATTAGATGAAGTTTTTATGAACCTAAGAAGTCTAAATTTAATGACCTTTGACTTATAAATGCACTAATACAGAACAAGTAAATGGATTAGTTTACAAATTACCATGAAACTCAAACTCGGGGCCAGACTCAAATGAGTAAGTTCAGGGGCTCTAGGCTCTATACTGGCTTAGCATTTTAGTACTGGAGAACCACTCAGCAAATATCGTCTCAGTGGTCTAAGTCAAGGCTCAGTAAACTTTTTTTTTTTTGTAAAGGGAATAAATAAACATTTCTGGCTTTGTAGACTACAGAAATCTCTGTTGCAATTCCTCAATTCTACGATGACAACATGACACAAGTGTGGCTGTGTTTCAATAAAATGTTATTTACAAAAACAGAAAGTCTTGGGTGTAGTTTGCGGGCCCCTATCTATTACTTAGTGCCCAAATTTATGCCACTAATAAGCAGATACCATTTTTTTCAGTTTCTGAGAGCTTACTGCCTGCCGGAATGTTAGAAAAAACTTACATGTATCTTATGTCATTCATAAATTGTTATTCTCATTAAATAGATAGGGCTGATTTTAGTTCTGCCTTAGAGGAGATTAAGCTCAGTGACTTTATCAGGGTCATACAGCTAGCTAGTAATTGAAGAAGACCTGATTAGAATCCAGAAGTACTAGCCATAGCATAATTTGCAATGGAGTCTTATACAAATTAAAACCACAATAACATATCACTTCACGGTCACAAAAATGCTAAAATTAAAAATGACAATTCTGGGGTTGTGGCTCAGTGGTAGAGCACTTGCCTAGAATGTGTGAGGCACTGGGTTGGATTCTCAGCACATATATAAGTAGATAAATGAAATAAATGTCTACCAACTAAAAAAAAATATTAAAAAATAGTATCTTAAAAAAAAAGAAGAAAGACAATACTCTGTGTTGGTGAGGATATGGAGCAACTCTGATGTGATTTATGGGAGAATCAAATGGTACAACCACTCATAAACATACATTAGGCTATCTGAGTTATTCTTCTGCACAAAAAGACCTGTGTAAGAATGTTTATAGTAGTTTAATTCATAAGCCAAAAACTGGAAATAATCCATGTCTATCAAGAGTTATGAAACAAAATATATTCAAAAATTAAAAAATATAAACTACTAATACACACATCCATCTCCTTCCCTTAGACATCAGAGCCTGGTTCCTGATCCTTCAAACTCAGGGACGTATACCATCAGGCGCATGCCCCAACTCCAAAGAGCTCTCAGGCCTCTAGCCTCAGAATGAATTATACCACTAGCTTTCCTGGTTCTCCAGATTGCAGACCTGACATATCTGGGATTTGGTCTCCATAATCATGAGCCAATTTTTAGAATAAATCTCCATTTATATATCTATCTCTGTGTGTGCGCGCACGTGTGTGTATATATATCCCACTGAGATGAATCTCAAAAAATTATGTTGAGCAATAGATGCTAGACATAAAAAGAGCATATACTATGTAATTCCACTGATACGAAGTTCAAGAACACATAAAAACTGATGTCTGATGAGAGAAATAGAAAAGTGGTGATTAAAAATGTTTTAGAGTGAAATATTCTATATCTTGATTGGAACAGTGATTGCATCTATTTATTTATGTATATATTTCAAAACTCACTGAGCAGTACATTTATAATCTGTGCATTATTTTATATGATTATACTTTAATCATGACTGATGAGAGCTAAAACTAAAAAAGAATTTAAAACTTAAGTTTTTTTTTTTTTTTTTTAAGATATACATGGCAGTAGGGTGTATTTTGACATATCATACAAACATGGAATATAACTTATTCTAATTAGGATCCCATTCCTATGGTTGTACATAATGTGGTGAAACTTTGAATGTGGGCTGGGGTGCAGCTCAGTGGTAGAGCGCTTGCCTAGGCTATAAAAAGGTCCTGGGCTTGATCCTCAGTATCCCTTTCTCGCACACATACAAACATATACACGCATGCACACACACACACACACACACACACACACACACACACACAGAAGGAATAAAGAAACAAAGAAAAAGAAAAAAAGTTTGAATTTTCTTATACATGAAAATTGGGTTGCTTCCAATAGATCTGAGTTGCTTCCATAGATTTTAATATAAAGTACTATTGTGATGGTTAATTTTATATCAACTGAGTGAGTGGAAGGGATACCCAGATAGCTGGTAAACCATTAATTCCGGGTATTTTCAGAATAGATTAGCAGCAGAGATGTGCCCTCACCAATGTGGTTGGGTAACATCCAATCTATTGAGGGCCTAACAACAAAAGGTAGATCAAAGGCAAATTCTTACTCTCACTCTTTGAGCTGGGGCATCCATCTTCTGCTCTTAGATATCAGAGCTCCTGGTTCCTGGTCCTTCAAAATCAGGGGCATATATATCATGTGCATGCCCCAACTCCAACGAGCTCTCAGGCCTCTAGCCTCAGAATGAATTATACCACTAGTTTTCCTGTTTCTCCAGACTGCAGACCTGACATATCTGGGACTTGGTCTCCATAATCATGAGCCAATTTTTAGAATCTCCATTTATATATCTGTGTGTATATATATCCTATGGTTCTGTTTCTCTATGAAAGCTAATAAAATGTAATCTATAAATTACTTTTTAAAAAATATTTATTTATTTAAATTGTAGATGGACATAATATCTTTATTTATTTTTATAAATAAAGGTGAGCACTATATATTTTTAAATAAATATATAGGCGAGCACTCTACCTCTGAGCCATGACCCCAGCCCTTTTATTTCTTTTTGATGCAAGAATTTAGAATATATTTCAAAGTACTTCTAATTATTGTCATTGTGTTTTTTTTTTTTTTTTTAACTAATCAAGAAAATTAGGTACAATGAATGCTACTTTTGGGATATGCTAAGATTTTTTTGGTGACCAACTGCATAATCAACTTATTAATGTTCCAAAGGCATAAAAGATATATATATAGTGTTAGAAAGATACATAATTAAGCCTACCAACAATGAACTATGGTATGTGTATGATTTGATTGTATATGTGCAGGAAGCTTGGTCCCCAGTATGGCAATGTGAATGGGCTGGAACCTTTACATGGTAGGTATTATTGGAAGGTGAATAGGTCAGGGATTAATGCTGGTTTCATGGAGAGGGCTAATTCTCACAAAATCAAGTTGTTACAAAAGAGCAGGTCTGACCTCTGAATCCCTCTGGCTCCCTGTCTTGCCACGTAGACTCTTCTTACATGTGCTCCCACAAGCATGCCACCTACCATGTTATGATGATGATGCAGCCAAGGTGACTCTCAGCAGAGGCCAAAGAGATGTGGCCACCTAGTCATGGACTTTCAGTCTCCAAAACTGTGACCTAAATAAACTTCTTTCTTTACAAATTACTCAGCCTTGGATATTTTGATATAGTAACAGATAACAAACTAATATACTAATACAGTGTTATTCCAACTCAAATTCTTATCCAATTCTCAAATATATGCAAATAAAAACCATTTTATTAAGTTCTCTTCATATGGTAATATTTTTTGTACCCTGTGTAATCACTGCTACACAGTTCAATGCATAAATAATCATACCATTTCATTTTTATTGTGGATCTTTTTTGAATTTTTTAGGCACTGGAGATTTAACCCAGGGACACTTTGTCATTGAGCTACATCCCCAGTCCTTCTTATTTTATTTTTTATTTATTTTAAGACAGGGTCTCACTAAGTTGCTGAGGGCCTTGCTAAGTTGCTGAGGCTGGCCTCAAACTTAGAATACTCCTATCTTAGTCTGGTGTGCATCACCACACCCAGCTCATTGTGGATTTTAATTTTGATAACTAAAACTATTTTTCTGTTCCAGGTTGAGAATGGGGGATTGAACACAGACTACAATACTCCTCCCAGCATTAAATCCACAAAAAATGGTAGCAAAGACAAATAAAGTTTATTATATTGACTGCTCAAAAGCTTAGCTGAGGAACACAATAGTGGATAAGCAATTATGGAAAACAAAAGTCTACAGAAGAAACAAGAAGAAATAATATCTGAACAGATCTTTGTCTATTAAATAAATTGAAGCTTCAGTTAGTCAGACCAGACAGACATTACAAAGAAAACTACTGATCAATATATCCTTTGTAAAAAATTATAAACAAATTTCTTTTGTTAAAAAATATTTATTTTTTAGTTTTAGGTGGATACTATATCTTTATTTTATTTTTATATGATGCTGAGGATTAAACCCAGTGCTTCACAGGTGCTAGGCGGGCACTATACCACTTGAGCCACAACCCCAGCCCCATATAAACCAATTTCATCAAACTAAATACAACAATATGTTAACAAAGGATAATATATAAAAACCAAGTGAGGTTTATCCCAGGAATACAGGTAGGTTTAACATTAAAAAAAATGAAAATAAAAACAAATCAATGTAATTAACAAACTAAAGAAAAGACATATAACCATGCTCAACAAAGAAAGTGTCCATTAGCAAAAATCTAATATTTATTCCATTTTCTGAGAAATGCTGAAATATATAGTCATAGAAAATGCTGTTTTGGGATGAATGGTATGTATACAATCTATATTCTGTACTTTTGTCTGCAAAATCTGGTAAATTTTGGAGATTTAGTTATAAGATCTTCCTACAAATGATTATGATGTTCCTTACCCAGTTAAAATTTGGATGTTGTTCTTGGGTTTATACTAAACAATGCTGAAGAAACATACCCCAAACCCATCAGAGCACTTACTTACTATATTATACTGTGGCTAAATCATCTATTACACTATTCTAAATCTTTCATGAAATCTCTCCAGAGAAGTGATACAATTAAAGTATCAAAGAATCTTTGGTTCTTCTAAGGAAATATATATATTTTTTTCTTTCTCATAAGCAGTGATTTTATAATTCATCAAGGTTCTCATTTTACCTTTTCTGTCAAATTTACACCTCATATTATTAACTATATAGGATCCTACTGTTTGTATATCTGAATACCTCTTGGTCTTATTTTCTCATTCCAGCTATATTTTCCCAACCCTCAAGACTTATTTTTAATTTTCTATACTATTTTATTATTCATTTTCTCATGTAAACTTAACTTCTTATAGTTTGTGTAAAGAGAGAAGCTATAAAAAAGTAATTAAATGCCACAATCACCACATAATAGGAGTGTGTGCGGGTGCACGTTTACCTGTGTAAACAAAGTGGTTTTCTGTCCAGAGATAACTTTTAAGGTCTGCTGTCCCTGCGCAGAAGATGTGCTGACTCCCAGTGTTCCCTGGACCACTGACCCAGTAGTCAGTTGTTTTCCCGATGTCTGAGGTGATGGCTGGCCGACCAAAAATGTGCCCTAAGTTAGGGAGAGAAAAAGAATTAACCAGGAATTTGTTAAATTCAAATGGATAGCTCTAATCCTTTAAATCAAAAGAACCCAAGTGACAAGCTACAATGCTCTCCCCTTCATCCTTTGACTTAGTTAAAACAACTGAAAACTAAGTCAGCTCTAAGTATAACTAACATATAACTAAGAATAACTCCACTTCTTAAACTTTGCACAGTAGTTATACTGCTGGTTATTGGAAAGTTAAGTTCTGCAATCTAGGTGGATTTAATCAGATTGATAACTATTCATCCTTTTCAATAGGAATGTCTAGAACCAAAATACTATTATGTTTCTTAGAGGAGAATGAAGGATTTCCAGAACAAGGGTAAAGAAGGTGGAAACCTATTTCTCACTGAATCTGACCCTACTCAAAATACCACTACTTGATACTCCTCTCTGGTTGCACTCTTCTAAGAGCAAAATTTCAACTGTATGTTAATACTGTTTATTACTTCATGGATTTTGGAAGAAAATAAACAAAATGGCAAGCTTTCTTTGAGGCAGAAAGGTCTGGATTTAAATCCAAAGTCTACCATTAGCTTAGCAGGAAGGTCTTGTATAAATAACTTAAGTCTTTCTGAATCTATTTCCTCATCTTTCAAAAAAAGCCCCCCCAAAAATAGATTTATAATATGGGTAAAATGTAAGTGTTACTGGTCCCAGAGCACTAAAGGCAAAGGAACTTTAAAAATTAAAGGCACTTATCAGATAGCTAAATGGTTTAAAATATGAGGCACAAGTAACAGACCTGGGGAGTTTGCTTGAGGATGTAGGATGTGTAAGTCAGGTGCTGGGAGATCCCTCCAGGGCCAGTGGTGCCCTGGGATCCTCCTGTTCCTCCACTGCCACTGCCTCCAGCACTGCCACTGCTGCCTCCACCTCCACTTCCTCCTGCAGCGCCACTACCAGCAGCGGCTGACCCCGACTGGAGGTCTGCAAATACAATGAGTGATAGCCATATCATAAAGAGTCAAGCAACGGTTTAACAGGAAAAGAGCAGGTGAGTCCAGAGATGCTTCCCCTGTAGCATTCCTCCTGCTTTCCATACTTTTCTTTCCTCTGTATTACATCTACTCTGTGACAAGATTGAGGTGAACTTTCTAGAGTCTGAAGGTAAAATTAAAATCTACTTATAGGTATCTGTAATATGAAATTTTGATATCCAAAATGTTTTGAGCACCGTGACATTGAAAAAAATCCCCCCCCCCCAAAAAATCTGAAATACCTCTAGTCCCAAGCTTTGTTTTTGCAGTATTGGGGACTGAATCCAGGAGCGCTCTACCATTGAGCTACATTCCCAGCCCTTTTTTATTTTTCAGATAGGATTTCCCTTAAATTGCTGAGGCTGGCCTCAAATTTGCAATCCTCCTGCCTAGTCCCCCAAGTAGCTGAGATTACAGGTATGCACTGCAATGCTCGGATGGTCCCAAGCATTTTGGATGAGTAGTTTGTACATGTAGTTTGAATTTGAATGACAGCTGACTATATTTCAGCTCTAAGTATAATGAAGAACTTATCTTTGACAAGCATTTTGACTTAGTAACATTTTAATCAACCCCCCCCCCCATTTATAATGACTCTAGGACCCCCATTCTATTTTGCTTTTCAAATCCCACTTCAAAGCCTATGGGTTCGTTTTACTTCCATTTGTGTGAGATAATGTCTACAAGCTACCTAGATTATAAATATTTAAATATTTACTTAATAAATATTAGAGATCAGCTTCCTTCCCCACCTTAATTCTGGTGACTATTATAATTAGAACAGATTCCTTCCCAATGGTACATTTTGATCCTGAGGACATCAGAAAAATCTAAGTAGCTTTCTGGGTTTTTTTCTGGGATTTGCACTGTCCTTTTCTTACGTAGCTAACTTTCTGACATTCCCCTGCTTAGGTATCAGGAAAAACATCAGGGTGAGAGTGGCAATGACTCATTACAGAGAATAAACTACACACTGCACTTGCCAAAAATTTCCTCCTTTCCTTTCATCTGTCCTTCCTTCCTTCCATCCTTCCTTTTTTTTTTTTTTGTGCAGTCCTAGGGATTGAACCCAGGGGCACTCTTCTATATTCCCAGATCTTTCTATTTTTTATTTTGAGAGAGGTTCTCACTAAGTTGTCCAGGCTAGCCTGGTATTCACAATGCTCCTGTCTCTGCCTCGCGAGTCACTGGGATCACAGGGTGTGCCACCACATCCAGCTGGGTGGTTAACGAGTCTCACTGATGCACCATTCTACCTCTGATCAGAGGAAAATCATTCCTTTTACCCTTTCCTTTTCAACATGATCTAAACTGGTTTTCTCTAAAATTTTTTATAATTAGCTAATTTCCTTGGGGCCTTACAAATTTAGGGTGATTTCTCTTCCCATCTCCAAACTAGCAAATACAAGTACGTCTAAATAACAGCGAACAGAGATATTTAATACCAGTCCTGTTCCATTCCCTTTAAAGTGAAAAGCAGAAAGACCTTCCCCAGGATTCACCAGATGATTTTCAGATACCACTCCAAAAGGAACTCTCCACTACAGGTCAGTCAGACATCCCCACACAACCTCAACAATCAAATCCTACCCCATCGTGATCTGTCACTCATCCCAAACTGAATAGGGAAGCCCAAAATAACAGTGTCACCTCCTAAGACTATGATTATTGAAACAGCTTCTAGCTAAATTATGTGCACATTTTAAATCCATCTGGACAGAAGCTACCACCACACGACCAAAGAGAATCACAAAAATGCTCCCTGGAGCAGGTGAGAACTGTCCCTCAGCTAGATCTGAGGAATGACCAAATGATTCAATGATACTAACTAGCACTGTTGGTAGCTCGCAGGATGGCTCCTTGAGGGATCAGCAGCAGTTTTCCTTTCCCTGAAGGGTTCTTGCTGTTCGTGGTAAGGTACAGTTTAGTGCCTGGAGGCAAATTTGCCAGGTTGGCCAAATTAGTGGCTGGTAGCTGCAATGTTGCCATCACTAAAATGATTAAGAGAGAAAAGGTGGAAAAACAGTCCGATTATTAGATCTATCAGCAATACTCTAAAATCAAAATACAGAGTAATAAAGTACTTAATTTTAAAACACTAACAAACAGCAAACTGAAGTTTGTTTCCTAGATGCTTCAGATATTCTTAAATATCTTGCTAATTAAAAAATAATTAAGACACTAGTAGCACCTACCACAAACCAATTTATATTGTATATAAACAGGCTGATCAGTTGCTAGAACAGTTCTAGTTTACACCTATGTTCATTGTAATTATTTTTACTAATTCTGGATACTGAATCCAGGGCCTCACACATGCTAAGCATGCTCTACCACTGAGCTACACTCCCAAGCCTCTCATTGTAATTATTATTAATATAGTGACTTTTTACTATCAAAAATACTGTGATTTACATAATTAATGAAATACTCTATCTATGGATGAACACACATTTTCCTCCATTTGTTTAATGTTCCTTTAGTCAGTTTCTAGTAAGAGATGAATTTACTAATTTAAAACAAGACTTCCAGCCTCCCTTATTTTCCGAGAACTAATTCATCTTTTTAAAAGTCTGGTCTAAGTCAAAGAGCTCTATCTTACTCCTTAAATTTTACTTATCTATGCACAATGGCTATAAAACCTCTACAGGAGTCTTAAAAGGGATTGAGATATAAAATTTTCTGCAGTTACTTTAAATCAATAAAATCTCCATGATGCAATGTATAGAAACACATGGGTCAGTCATAGAGAAAGGATCAGCTTCCCCCAGCCTGCTGGAGTAGTTCTTATCCTCACTACCCTTGCTGTGAAGCTCCGGGATCCAGGAACCCTGGAAGCTGCCCCCAGATATTAGAGACCACAGCTAGCTCTGAAACCTTTCTATTATTAACAGAACTCAACAGTGCCATCTCAATTTCAGTCAGTGCCAGAAGTCACCCAGCATGGCATGGCAGTTCCTGATCTGATTTCCTCTTCCCTCCTAGCTCTTTGACCAAGTGGCCCTGGAATTCCTGCTGTGATCATAACCTTCCTCAACCTTTTTGTGGTAATTAAACATGTCAGCCTCTTTATCTAGGGGCTAGTCATCTTACCTTAACATGTGAAGACTAGGCCCCTGGAGGGGAGCCTTTGTACTCTGTAGTTGGGCTTTCAGACCATTACCACCCCTCACTCCTGAAAAAGCCTGTTTTTTTGAGGCTCACTGCAGGCTCACCCACTGTTGCTATCATTTACCAAACTCCCAGTCACTCCCTACACTAAAGACTAGAATTCTCAGTGAACACTAGGGATGACTTATTTATTCTCCGGCTTCTCATCTGCTTCATCTTCAACTCCAAAGGTCATTCCTTTCAATCTATCTCATGCATTCCCCCCAACCACTTGCTGGAGATTGAATCCCGGGCATTTGCACATGCTAGGCAAGTCATCTACCACTGACCTATATCCCCAGTCCTTTTTGAGAAAGGATCTTCCTAACTTGCCCAGGCTAACCTTGAACCTGTAATCCTCCTACCTCAGCCTTCTGAGTAGCTGGGATTAGAGACATGTGCCACCATGCTTAGCTCATGCATTTATTTTTAATGCCACAATGTGAACTCTGCTATCATTAGCAGTGCACCACCTATGAAATTACTATTTTGGATATGCATTACCTTCCAACCTCCCAATTGACTACAACAATTCTTTGGCCTCACCAAGACCTTAAAAATTAACAAACATCTAATGTCATATATATATGTTTTTTGCCCTCACAGAACTAACACATCAAAGGTTAACATGTGTTTGTGTTCAAACTTCTATTTGATAGATATCTATTAAGTTGGGTATCTCAAAATGTTGCTGGATATAATCGGACCAGGATTTTAAGACTGAAACATAACCCAAAGTGAGGATGAGGACAGATGAAAATTGTCCTTTAGACCTGAAAGTAGTATCAAGAAATAGCCTCTATTTTTATTCTTCTTCCATGTATATCATGCATATTATATATAAAAATATAAATAACAGATATAATAAAACTTAAAAGCAAACTACTTACAAACCTCTATATAAAAAGTTTCATTAAAAGGAACATTTTTATACACTTCTTATAGTCTCAACCTGACAGAATTTCCCAGTCAGAATCAAATAACAAATAAAATCACTAGCAATGGAAATTTTGGACAGCGATGCTGCTGAAAGAGACCCAATTAGGATCAGTTACCTGAGCCCTGGGATCCACTCTTCGGAGGGCCAGCGGCAGTGACCTGAGCCTTGGTTAAAGTCTGGACTGGCTGAGCAACAATGGTTCCTCCACCTCCACTCACAATTGCTTTGGCAACTCCTTGGGTCACAACTTGCTTTGGACCAACTGCTTTGGCGACAGAAGAGCTGGCCTTGGCTACAAGGATCTGGCCACCACTGATTGCCACAGCCTGCTTCACTGCTGAAGGTAAGGCAGACCCTACCGGCACCCCAACAACCTGTTCAAAACAGAGGAGAGTCCAGCAGTGCTTCTTCTCATAGCCCCTGCGAGAGCTCTGGGAACAGAGGAGCCACTCTGTTCTAGCAAAGAGCAAAGCAAAAGCCTGGATATGACACACAGAGTCTAATTCAGTCCTCCAGCAAGGCTGCTTGGACAGATATAAAACGACAACATTTCTTACATTTTGGATACTGTAATAATAAAAGCTTACAGGCTGTTATCCTAACCTCAACTACTTTCTAGAACTTCCTCTGACTATAAAATAATACGAGATTTTTAATAGAAAATCTAGGAAGTAAAAAGAAAAAGTTCTACACAACCAGAAATAGTCTCTTAATATCTTTAATATATATACTTCCAATTCCTCCTAATATATATTTTAAAAAACAGGATTGGGATCACACTATACATATAGTTTTATGTTTATTATCCAACATTTTCCATTATTATAAGGATTTTCCAATGTTATATTTCAAGAACATTTTTATATTGAGCAAAATAATAACATTTGAATAATATACGACAATCTATGTAAATATTTCATTACTATTAGAAATTCAGGTAATTTTAAAATTCACATTATGAAAATTATATAAATAAAGATTTTCATGTAGGAACCATAAACTCCACTAGATATTTTTAAAAATCATTTTTTTTCCAGTGGCCTCTTCTATATTATCCCCATCTGAAATAACCATTTCTTCTTTCCATCTCTAGAATTCCTAACAACACATGTCATTTGTTATATGGCCTCTTCCAACTGAGCTGTAAGAAGAGTTACCTCTTTCTCTCCCAGTGCTGGGATTAAACCCAGCGTCTCCTCCATGCTAGGCTCTACCACTCAATTACACTCCCAGCCCAGAAAAGTTATGTTTTTCTATGTCTCTTTCTAGTCTTTCTTCTCCTTAAAGTTACATTTGATTCAAAAGGAAAAGCTTAAGCAAAAATAATATTTAATTGATTTTTTTTAAAAAAGACCCTATGACCCAAATAATAAAGTTAAGAACTATCTGGTTTTCAAAGTAAAGTGAATTCTTTTAATTAAGAAAATATTACACAGGTAAACAAAGCAAACTGCAGGATGTTAAGTTAGAACAAACAATTTAATTGATGGCAAACTGAGTCAGTGTTTGCCATTCCCCAGCTCTGTATTTCATAAAAGAACTGATCAGAAACTAGATGAAAAGACTCATAAAGGTTATAAGAAATGCAAACAATCTTCCTTCTAAAGGCAAAAAAGATAGTAGATAGATAGTACTTTTCACCCATCAAACTGGTAGAGAAAAAGTAGTTCTTAAAAAGTCTTAATAACATCAAGAATTGCTAGAGAATATGATGAAATAGGAACTTTTTGTTCACTGATCACAGAAAGATAAATTTGTACAGCCATTCCAGAGAGACACTGGCTATCTACTAAAATTGAAAATTCGCATACCCTATGTAGGAAGAATTCTACTTTTAGGAATATAGAAACCTGAATATACAGAAATTTTAAACATGTGCTCAAGGAAACTTATACAGGATGTCCAAGGTAGTATTATTTGTAATTACAAAAAAACTATTGGCAACTTTAAGGTTTACAGCATATAAGAACATTCTTAATGCCTACAGACAGAGGAAGAGACAATGGAATATCTATCACACACAATTAAAAACGGATCAATGAGACCTACATAGGTCTGCATAAACAGACTTTAAATGATACATACTGAGTGAAAAGGCAATTGCAAAAACCCACAAGTATCTCTTATGAAATCTTCAAAATACAAACATCATGTTTTCCATGGCTATATATTTATGCAAGGAAAGTATGGACTAAAAGACTACATATCAATTTCATGATAGTATCATTTCTTGGAAGAACAAAGTGAACTTGACATCAATCATGTTCTATTTGGGAAAAAAAGATCTGAATATGAATATGCTAATTCAGAGGATATGCAAATGCTTATAGTACTTTGTATATTTTATTGAAATTTTAGATCCTCTTTAAAAAATAAGATTATTTAGGAGGTAGAATAAAAGTATATACCATATACAACTGATGAATGGGATGCTCTAATTAAGTAATTACTATATTACAATATAGTAATATGACATTATATAGTATATATTAATACATTATAATTGTATATACAGCATATTACTATAATTGTAATATATACTAATATATATTTGCCATGTGTCCGGATGATATGACTGACGTAAAGAAAATGATCCCCTAACCAACTAATTAAACCACAGTGTAGCAGAAGAAAGTGTATATAGGTTTCTGTAAGCAGAGAGACCTGGTTTCCTTGTTTAAGTCCATCAGCAGCTAGCTGGGTAAGTTATTTAACCACTTTGAGCTTTCACACTAGTCCTCTTATTTATAAAATATGGGTAATATTTGCCCCACAAAATCAGGAATGAGAATTAAGTACAAAATGCCCAGCTAACATGAGAGCTGCTGCTAACACGAACTCTTGCTATTAACAGATATGACACATTTAATCTAAGAACCTTATAAAATGATATCCCAAATTGGCCATAGGAGGGCAGTCTTGACTAACAGAGCTTATCCAATATGTGCACACCACTCATAAGATGACCCCTCACCCCGACACCATTTGTTCTGGAAAACTGAGAATGGGAAAGGCTGCATGATTTTGGGAAAAGTTCTATGCACAGCTGGTGATAGATACTACAAAGGAGAAAGGGTCCTTAAGCAGTACATCATAATCCCAAGCTAGTTCTTCAGTTTTTAACAAAACAACATTTTAGCCTAGAACCTAAACTTACCTACCACTCTCCTCTTCCCATTCCACAATACTTCTCTGGGTATTGCTAATTTCCTTCTAGCTTTACAAAACAACTAGAAGGAAATTACACCTTTGTTCTGTATTTGTTGTTATTCTATTTCTACCCTGTGAACATAACTTTGGCAAGTGAGAATTTAGCATTCTAAAGGGGAAAATTTGTCCAAGGTAATAATATTATTTGTAATTACCAAAAAAAAAAAAAAAAAAAAAAACTATTCGCAACTTTAAGGTCTATAGCACGTAAGAACATTCTTCTATATGTGATTTTTGCCTCTAGATATTCAAAACTACAGCCAACTGTGCTCAATAATAATTGTTACCATGGTATTGTACATAGGTACACATGACATTCATATCAGATGTTCTTTACTGAGCATGTGTTCTCTGCTAGGTCCTTTACATATGACGCTCTCTCATTTTCCTAAGCTCTGAAAGACAAGAGGTCTTTCACTAGATGAAGAAACCAGAGTTCACAGAGATTAACCACGTCACACAAGTAATGAGTAGTTACTAGTAATTTCAAAGCTCACGGTCTTTTTAGCACACCACACTGCTTTCTTCCCATGTGGAATTTACTTATTCCTCAGCTGTCACTTTTCATGTTGAAGGTAGCACTTCCCTTTTTTTCTTTTTTTAATTGTTTCTTTTCAGTTACACATGACAGTAGAGTCCATTTTGATATCATTGACAAGCAAGGAATATACCTTATTCTAATTAGGATCCCACTCTTGGTGAAATTCACAGTGGCATATTCATATGTGTGCATCGGTAAGTTATGTCACATTCATTCCACTGTCTTTCCTATTCCTATCCCACCACTGTTCCCTTCATTCCCCTTTCTGTAATCCACTGATCTTTTTTTCTTCCCACTCCCCATCCTGCCATTGTGGACTTAGTTTCATCTATCACAGAAAACATGGTAAGAAGAGTTTCTATTGTGCCAAAATGATATGGAAGAACAATGATGACATTTTCCACCCTCCTGTTTTCAGGCACAGTTTCAAGGAATGTACTTCAGCAATAACCAAGGATGGTATTACCTTGCAGACAGCTCATTATCTCCTAAATATCCTGGGTAAACAGTGGTGGCTTTTCTCATGCTCCCTTTCTTCTTTGCTATTCTTTCACTCTGCTGTGACACTTCTTCCCAGGTGCCCTTAAGCCTTACTCAGGGCATTTTAGCACAAATCTGTTTTTTCTTAGTCTTATGTTACCATTAGGTACATAGCCATGTGACAAGACAGAATGTCTGCTCAGCATTACTGGATGAATGGAATGGTCTGAAGTCAGCACACATGGATTTAAACCCCTGTCACTCACTAGCTGTACGCTCTTAGGAAGCTGCCATGCTTCTCAGTCATGATTTATTTCTGCATTTGTAAAATGAGGATGAAAATAGCCCAGCACGGTGGTGCACACCCATAATCCTAGTGACCTGGGAGGCTGATGCAAGAGGATTGAAAGTTTGAGGCTAGCCTCAGCAACTAAGTAAGAATCTGTCTCAAAATAAAAAATGAAAAAGACTGAGGATATGGGTCAGTGGTTAAGAGCCACACCCTATTCTAATCCCCAGCACCACCAGAAAAAAAAGAGCCACACCCTGGGTTCAATCCCTGGTACTCCTTCCCCTAAAAAAAGAGGGGGGTGAAAATACCCACCTTGCAGGGTATTTAAAGATTACAGGTAATATATAAATATGAGCCTGACACAAAAAGCATTCAATAGATATTATTTCTAATCAATGTAGGAAAATATGGAACTGAGGGCCATTTTACATTTCTCCTGATTCATTAATTCCACCATATCTCCACACAGTAAGGAATATTAACACTTTAAAGAACCAAGAAATCATCAAATAGATCAGTCTGGACATAGAGGTGTAATTAGAAACAAACCAGTGGTCCCATCTCAGATCTGAATAGGTAGAAAGCTGTGCATGTGAAGCCAGTCACCTCTGCTGCCAGAGAGAGGACACAGCTTTCCTTTGCCTCTTGGGCTATTCCTGGACCCTCTACAATACATGCTTCAACTTTCGTCATGGATACTAGTGGAGCAGATGGGATTATCATCAACTGACTTGCTTTGCAACTGGGCTGCTATTCAGATTCTTACGGGATCAGCAACCCTGTCAATCTGAATCTTTTTGGCATTTATTAATTATTTATACAATATTCACTTACATGTTGACCTCCCAATCTCTACCCAACACAAACCTTGGAGGGTTGAATCTTTGGTGACTGAGTAGTCCCTTCTCCAGCAGTAATGACTTGTTTTTGGGGCGACACAGCTATCATGTGACCCCCTTTCACAGTCACATACTGAGGAAGTGGCGACTGGCTCGAAGCTCCTGTTGTGGGCACATGAGGGGCTTCACCAGGTTCCTGTTTGATGATCACCTTGTAACAAACATGACAATGACACTGAATTAATATCCCATGGGAAAAAAAACTAGCATCTGAATAGATTCTGTTTGCAGGGATTAATGAATCAATGAAACTTGTTCTGGGTAGAAAGATTACTGAGAAGGGTAAAAAGACTGCTTAAATACAGTATACAAAAGCTACTAAAGGGACCAAAAGGCCAAGAGCAGTGGTACATGCATATAATCCTAGCTACTTGGGAGGTGGAGGCAGGAGGATCTCAAGTTTGAGGCCAGCCTGGTCTCAAAATGCTGTCTCAAAATAAAAAATAAAAAGGGCTGGGAGTATAGCTCAGCAGCACAGAAACTGCCTAGTACACTTGAGACCCTGAACTTGACCCTGTGCTTCCGTCATTTGTTTTAGAGATTAGTAGAAAAATAGCACTAAAGAGAAACAACCTAGTTTGTGCTCTCTGAATTCCCTATCTTGCTGGACTCCAAGGAAGTGGGTATCAGTAAATAAATAGAAACATGTACCAGAACTAAGATCTGGTTTCAGAGTTGAAACATACTAGAAAGTAACATGTTGTAGAGGTAGTCTCAATCAATTCTAACATGCCACAAAAAGAATTATGTAATAAGACCATACAGACTCAATACTCACTTTTGTGAAAGCTCCAAGTCCTCCAGTAATAGGTTTGGGGCTCTGAACCTTAGGGTGACTCCCAATTGGGCAAAGAGGTGGCATAGATGCGAATAAAGAATCCTCTTGCTGTGTGTATATAAATACATATTATGCAATCAAGTCAAAAAGAGTGATTTCAGAAATTCTAAGTCATCTACATTTAATACAAACTGTGATGCTCTGTAGCAACATAAACAATCAAAAGACAAGACAAAAACAAAAAAACAAAACCCCCAAACTCTTAGGGATTTTCCAAGCCTCTATTTCTATATTTTAATCTTGTTTTAAAAACCAAATGCAAAGAAAAGCTACAACTTAGCAAAGCTACTCAGATGTATCCTGCTGCTGCTGGGGAGACTCCTACGCTACACCTTCAGCTTGCATGCCTAGCGCCCGCCAGAGAATAAACTATTAAAGGACAGGCACTGCATTTTATTCTTTTCTATTTAGCCAATTCACTAAATAAATTAATGGTTGAAACAGGTAGTTGTTTTAATATATGTTCTCTTAACATAACTTCACTTGATTTGTGAAATTCATTCAATACTTAGAATACAAGGGAAATTTTTTCAGTAAGGACTTACTAAAAAAATGTGAAGAACTTAATTAGTATACGCAAAGACATCTTTACAATGTCGGCATTCAGAACTACTGTAGATGGTCTCTAATTCTCAAAGACAAAATGCCAATCTCAGAGGCAATTTGCCATATTTAGAATTTTAAGAAAAAGAAACAAAAGTTAAGAATATTTCTTGACTGTGTAATAAAAAGATCATCAACAAACATCAAAAATAAACTGACAAGAGTTAAGACCTTCAAGGAAATTAATATTGTTCAGATATTCATCTACATGCTACTTGCACACTGCACAGAACTTAGGGGAAACCAGCTTTGGGCCAGGAAACTATTCAAGATTATCATTACCATGTGTCTAAATATAAGAATTATGTTCAGCACACATCATATAAGAGACAACCTTCACATTCTCACGGTTTTTCAGATAGGAGTTGATACTCAAATGCTTCAGATTTAAGGGAGCCCTAACAGGGAAGCTGGGTAGTTTAACCACACAGTGGGGAAGTGTCTTTGCCAAATGGTGAGTGGATATTTAGCACTGTGATCTGAACAAGTCAGATCATTTGGAGTTCCAAAATTCTGAAGGACTATTCACTCTGAAGAGGAAGGGAAAAAACTTGTGGAGGTAAGAATTATTCTCAAATAACTAAAAAACTAACATGTACAAGACGAAATATTTCTATTTTTGGTAGTCCAAACATGAAAAAATGAAAGGTGTCAGACAAATATTTTTGTAAGAAAATAGTTTTTAAAAAGTCATCTCCAGGGGCTGGGGTTGTGGCTCAGTGGTAGAGTGCTCGCCTAGCACGCATGAGGTACTGGGTTCCATCCTCAGCACCACATAAATATAAAATGAAGATATGTGTCCACCTAAAACTAAAAAATAAATATTAAAAAAAAGTCATCTCCATCAAAACATAAATAAGTAAGGTCACCACCTCACCACACTGTTTTCAAATTGAAATGGGTAATTATTTGATAGAAATGTTCAGAAGCATTTTCTACACTAGGAAAAGACCAAGGTGAGGTAGTAGAGTCTGCAGTAGATGACCTTCAAAATAGTTATCAGCAAGAAGAGCCTAATTTGTGAAATCTGCATCATCAGCTGACACTCTTGCCAAGGCTGTGTACACTGTCTGTACAAACTAGCAAAGTGCAATGCATACGAGAGCTTTACCTTGACTGTAGATGTTACAAAACTACTTCCATGAATTTTAGGAACAGGGGAACCTGTTCCTTGGGAGACCTGAGAAGCTGTGGGGAGCTTGTTTGTAGGACTTCCTGTAAGCAGGGCAGATTTAAAAATGAAATACAAGGTAAAATTTACAAAAGTAATTTTAAACCATTTTCCACCACCCTCCTCTCTTTGCCATTACTTATTTTTCATTTTTAAGGGTTGAATACTTATAACCCTGAAACTTTTAAGGGAAAAAAAGACTTAAGAATTCAGAGACAAAGTTGACCACAAATTCAATCTACAAAGAAATAAGAAGTTAGTAAGTACGAAGAGAAGAAAAAGTAAAGTACACATTATATACTCTACTCCTTACATAAGAAGAGACACAACAACATAACGGTATTGGTCTTTTAACAAATGGGCCAGAATACAAAAATTCAAGTAATGTCAGCTTCTACAAAGTAGTTTCATTAGAGATTATACCTAGTGAAACTACTTTGTATAATGTCTTAGTCTACCCTAGAATGCTGCCTACATTAAACATTTTATGCTTTGCCTGTGCAACTGTCTGCAACTATGTGAGTCTGATGAAAGTAAGTCACATTATTAACAGTCAACAAGTTGAGACCTAAAATGGTATTCAATCACCTACTCCATTTCCAAAACTATCTCTAAAGATTTGTGGCTGATTCCCCAAACTAAGCATCCTGAAAATATATATATATTTAACATTCCTAAATATGTTCAAAAAGGTATTAGGTAAGCCCGGAAAGCAGTATTTTTTTTTTTTTAAAGTTCTGCAATTAAAAATCATTATGGTACTTATTTAGCTTTTCAAAAAACAAACAAAACCATATAATAATGTGCATTAAATCCAAAAGATTAAATTAAAAAAAAGCCTCATTACTTTATAATCATCCTTTTTTATCTCATTTCTCTTTTCCTGTTTCCCTACATCAGTGAAATTTACAGATAGGAACATGTGTATTTATAGAGGGTAAGTGAAGGGAATAAATAAAACAATGTTAGTAAAAGAACATCAAAAAAACTGAAAAGCACTATGCAGTCATATGCCATTGTGAAGACAAATATGGTGACTCCAAAGACTTGCTCTTCCTACTAGTATTCTCTTTTTATAACTACAGGTTTCAATTTTCCTCCCAAAGCAAAATGTGTCTTATTTGAAGATAAGTAAATATCAAGTTGCTTGGGAAGAAATGTGTATGGTACACAAAACTATCACTGTACTAAAAGTTTAACCTGGAAAAGTCTGGGGCATTTACTTGTATTCCCCCAAAAGAACAAGAATTTCATTTCTAAATGAAAAGAAAATCAATTATTTCTTTAAAGAAAATTAATGATGGCTCATTACTTTTCATTCCTAAAATGTACCTGTACAAAAAACAAATCTACCCTCAGAGACAGTACTGATGTTACTTTATATAGTCTTTTTTAATGGATGGAAATTTTATTTTCCTATCACTTGGCTATCAAGTCATGCTAGGATTTAGTCTTTAATAAAAGATCAAATCCTCTGGATTGCACAAATATTGGCCATATACACACCTGTACTAGGAGTAGAGGCTCCAATCACCTGCCCAGGCTTATCCATGATAACGTAAGGATTATTTATAACAGAGCTGGCAGGGCCTTGCTTCACATGGACTGGTGTGGAGGTTGGGGTTCGAGGCAATGGTGATGGACTTGGCGTTGATATTGGAGAACCTTTATTAATGAAAAAGAGGAGAAAAGCAAAGCACGTTTAGTCAGTCTAAGGTAACAAGTCAGGATGAAAAAACGGGACTGTATGCTTGTGGTGCTGAGCAGCAGCAGTGATAGTATAGCTGAGGTCAGGAAGTACTGTGATCCACTACATACCCTAATCTGCAAACCAGCAACATCAGCATTATTGGAGAACTCATTAAAAAAAGATTTCAAGGTCTATCCCAGGCCTACTGGATATAAATCTGCATTTTAACAAGATCTTCTGGAATGCACATTAAAGTTCAAAAAGCAATGCTTTATGTGACAGTGGAACTGGAACTGCAATTATCTCGGCATGAAGATTCTCTCAACGTCATAGGTGGGTGTTATACTCAAAACACTAAAATCAGAGAGAAAACTAGGAAGTAGTTTTCTAGGAACCTGCTGTTTTAATTCACAATTAATTTTTAAAAGAAAAATATGAAATTCACCTACTCCAGACAAAAATCTGTCAATACTATGTCAAAGCCACAATCCAGGAAGATTCATGTTCCCACAGAGCACTCTCAAAGGGTAGTCATGAACAAACATCCTCAACTGCCTTGTTGATCAAATTTGCCACCTGCAAATTTCTCTAAACTTCAAATCAACTTCTGTGTTCAGTCTATTCCAACTTGGAAGCAGCAGGTTCCAAATCCAAGCTGGAAGGTGAAATTTACCTTAAATCAATTCAAAGATTTTATCTATTTCAAAGATATGGACCATATTCTGCTTAGCTGTCCATGTATAGCAGTAGAGACTCCTGTTTTTCCTCTTTCATTTAAGCATTATATGCAAGTGCTCTCCCTGCTTAATGTTTCAATCACCCCTTTCATGGCTCTTTTTTTTGGGGGGGGGCAGTGAACCCAGGGATTGAACTCAGGGGCACTTGACATACTGAGCCACATCCCCAGCCCTATTTTATATTTTATTTAGAGACAGGGTTTCACTGAGTTGCTTAGTGCCTCTCCATTGCTGAGGCTGGCTTTGAACTCAGGATCCTTCTGCCTCAGCCTCCTGAGCCACTGGGATTACAGACACGCACCCCTCACATCCAGCTTTCCATGTCTTTTCTGAAGTGGTAGAGAGAAAGCCATAAAGTGTATTTCTACTAAAAGTTCATAACTTTTAACATAAATGTGAAACTTCCACAAGGCAAAAGACAATCAAAATTTAGTGAAAGGGAAGTCTCAGATACTATTGATAATAGGAATGAATAATTTGCTTGTGTGGTTATGGAGACAACAGAAGGTATCTCAATTCCAACACTTAAAGCTTAACCTCAAGCCAAAAGGCCTCTAAATTTTTTCTATTATTAATTACTTTGGTTTTCACTTAGAATCCCCAAACTCAATTTCTACCTTGATTTCAGCCAGGTTACTCTATCAAAATTTTACCTGTGCTAACTTTAGGAGACTAAAATTTGACCATTTTGAGTTTCATTTCTTCATCCCATTAAAGAATTCTCATATAAATAAGTTGTGTGTATGGTTATTTATTTAATTATTTTGCTTTGTGGCAGCTGTGCTAATCAATAGTGAGATAGGAAAAGAAACACAAATACTACTTAGAAGAACTTCACTCCAACCCTTCTACCATCCAGCCACCTTTACACACATCGTCTTCAACACATCTCCTGTATACCTGAGACAATCTTGCAGCTCATGGTGATGGGCTGGAAGGATTTTCCAGGTGACTCAGGATTAGGAACCTGACTTTGTGGCACAATTTTGCAGCTTGATGCTATTGGCTGGAAAGCTGAATTGCCATGAGAACAAAAGGTAATTTTCTGGGATGTCACTTTGGTGGGTGTTCTTTCCAATGAAGATGGCAAAGAATAAAATGTAGTGTGTCTCTCAGCTTCAGTGTTGGATGGGAATCCTGTTTGAAATTTAGCAGGCAAATAATAAGTCATCAATCATTTTGAAATAGCAAAACCTTACCACTGTGGCAAAGAATAAAAAAAAATCAGTATATTATTCATATATTTTAATACCTATTTATACAAATTACTGATGGTAAAATAAATATAATCAATTACCCATTTATACTTTTTTTGGTGGAAGGTATCATGCTTAGAATCCTATTTAGTTAAAATGCTTCTGTTATGAAATTAGAAATTGAGGGCTAGGGATGTGGCTCAAGCGGTAGCGCGCTTGCCTGGCATGCGTGTGGCCCGGGTTCGATCCTCAGCACCACATACAGACAAAAGATGTTGTGTCCACCGAAAACTTAAAAAAAAATAAATGTTAAAAAAAAAAAAAAAAGAGAGAGAGAGAGAAGCGCTCCTGGCGTCAAAAAAAAAAAAAAGAAATTAGAAATTGAGGCTGTGGTTGTGGCTCAGTGGCAGAGCACTTGCCTATAATGTGAGGCACTGGGTCCTCAGCACCACATAAAAATGAATAGAAAAATAAAGGTATTGTGTCCTTCTACAACAACAAAAAATTTAAAAAAAATAGAAATCATTAACTTTAAACCACATATAAAAGCAAAAGTTTGTTATGTTCTTGCATTTTTTAATATATGAAATTAAAAATTGTTTAAATTAGAAAAGAGGAAAAACTAAAAAAGAAACCATTCATTTAATCTAATGATGTCTGATCTCATTAATGCTCAGAAAGAGGATGCAATTAAACTCTAAAGAAAAAATAGGCCAACATTTTATAAAAGAATTAAAACATTAACATCACATTAAAATACAGGCTTAGAGATAAAACTAACACCCTTTAGAATAAATTGTACACCTTATATGGTTACATATGTGAACACTTAAAATATGGTAATTATGGGGCTGGGATTGTAGCTCAGTGGTAGAGCACTTGCCTCACACGAGTGAGGCCCTGGGTTCAATCCTCAGCACCACATAAAAATGAATAAATAAAAAATAAAGATACTGTGTCCATCTACAACTAAAGAAATATTTTTTAAAATATGGTATTTGTGTACTTACATATTTATTAAATAAAAATACCATGGATTTTTTTTGATGTTGGAACATTATTTTAACTAAGATTAAATATTTAATATTCAAGTATTCTGTTAAAACAATCAGAAGCTGAATCAGAGATTTTTAGCAAAGGATAAAAATCTAATTTTTTTGGTGACACCTGCTTTTTATGTCAGTAGCACTTTATGGGGGAAAAATGCTTCTGAGAGGAGCAGAAATTTTGATATTTCCTTGATAGAACTGTGTAATACTGGCAGCATGCCTATTTATGAAAATTTAATTTCCATATTCTCTTAAGTCACTGAAGGCAGAAGTTTTATACTGTGTTGTACAAATGAGAAAGAATGGCCCCAGAGAGACCCCATACAAGGAAGACTGCAGCATTACCTTTCTCCACAGAGGTATCGGTTACTGGCTCGAGGGACTGCTTTATTGGTGAAGAAGCTTTTACTGGGGCTGGAATGGTCAAAGGCAAAGATGGAGGGGCATCGGAGATGTCCGACTCGGAGGACTGGGGGTAAACGCAGTCTTCTCCAAGAGAATGCCGATGGAGTTCAACGTCCACTACCTACACAATTGGACAACACCCTTTAGAATAAATTGTACACCTTATATGCTTACATATGTGAACACTTAAAATATGATAAGTATGGGGCTGGGGTTGTAGCTCAGTGGTAGAGTGCTTGAGCTACCATTGGGCTGATGAATCCACCATTGGGGTCACAGAATACTCCAGTCCTGTCCTAGAACATGTGACAAACAACTTCTACTTGCACCTCAAAGTCAATTTCCATTTCAAGAACTGAAGAATTTATCTTAGAATGTAATGTAGTCTGGCTTCACAGAATACCTTCAGTGAAAAACCTTTCTATTTGCTGTTTCTACTCCTTAGAACCATACTTCCTCCAAATCTTTGCATGGTTTTCTCATCAGTAGATCTCAATCAAATGTCACCTTTTCAGAGAGATCTTCCACAACCACCTTAACATATGCAACTCTCTTGTCCCCCAGCTACTCTCTTCTTCAAAGTACTTATTTGGAACTGAAATTGTTATTTGCTTTGTGTTTACTGCCTACTCTCCTCATTCTCCAAATTACGAAGAATGTAACTCCCTAAGAGTAAAAAACTATCTTGTTCATTTTTGTATTGCCAACACCTGGACCAGTGCATAGGTTATAGTAGTTGCTCAATAAATGTCTCCTGCTAATAATATAGTCCGTTTCTCTAGATAAAGATTTGACTACTAATTTTGATTATAATAGTTACTGTGGATATTATATAATAAAAACAAAAATGGGGAAGAGGGTAGAGAAAAAAGAGATCTCACACTTCCTGATTTTAAAATTTATTACAAAGTTGTAGTAATCAAAACAGTATGTGCTGGCATACAGACAGACACACAGAACAACAGAATAGAACAAAACCTCACATGTATGACCAAATGATCTTCCACAAAGGTTCCAAGATCATTCAATAAGGGAAAGGACAAAGTCTTTCCAGAAAATAGTGCAAGAAAAGCTGGTTATTCACATGCAAATGTAGTACCTCACTTTCTCTCTATATAAATTAACCCCAAATAGATCAATGACCTAAAGACAAAAGCTAAGATAATAAAACTCTTAGAATAAAACAGGAAAAGCACCATGACACTGGATTTCACAATGGTTTCTTGGATGTGACACCAAAATCACAAGAAAAAAACCCAAGAAACAAACAACAAACAAAACACAACAAGTAAATGGGACATCAAACTAAAAACTTTTGTAGAGAAATGAATCACAGGATGGGCATCAATACTTGCAAATTGTGTGTTTGATAAGTGATTAATGTTCAGAATATATAAAGATAAAGAACTCCTACAGCTCAAAACAGCAAAAGCAATCTGGTAAAAAACAGGCAAAGGACTTGAGTAGACATTTCTCTAAAGAAAATAAAATGGCTAAATACTGTATTTCACCACATAATTGTCACATCCTGTTTTTTTCAATGTAAAAACTGGTTTATAACCTTACATTGTGCAATTGTTGCATGGAATTAATTTTGTTCTTCATGCTGCTTAAAATGTAAACAGAGCAGCAAGGCAGTCACCAGAGGCACAGGAATGCACATTTGTCTTCTTGCACACTGCCAGCCATGGGCCTGGGATTCTCAACGCACACTCACTGCCAGCATATTTTAAAAGTCCACTTGCATGGTTTGTTTAGAGAGCTGCAGTGCCAAAGGTAAACACACCTTACAGGTGGCACGAAAGACAGCTCATCAGATAACAAAACCAATGATAGAGGCACAGAATCTTCGGACAGAAGACTAAAATTTATACATCCATACTTGACAACACTACAGTAAATTTTCTCAAGTGTAATATTTCGTCTATAATGCACAAATCAATAAAAACTAATGTTTAACTTTTTTTTTTCAGACTGGAAAATGTTACTAAACTGATGTATATCTATTTGGACTGTTCAATTTTAAAGTATATTCACAAATGTTCCCTGCATCCTAATCTTGCATCAAATACAGTTTAACAATACATGATTTTAAGTAATAATGGCACAATTTTTTTTTTTAAGTTTCACATAATGGTTACACCACACTCGTGCTCTACCACTGAGCTACAACCCCAGCCCCTACACCATGCTCTTTTGAAAAAGAAAAAGAAAAAAAAAAAAAAAAAGCATAAAATATGTGATGATTATAAGGTAAGCCCATGAAAAAGATATTCAACATCACTAATCACTAGAGAAACACAGCTCAAAAACCACAAAATACCACTTCATGACCATTAGAAAAGCTACTAGAAACTAAAAATCAGAAAACAACAAGTATTGATAAAATATGGATAAAAACAAACTCCATACTTGCGGAGGAATATAAAACGATGCAGCTGCCATGGAAAATATAACACGGTGTTTCCTTAAAAACTAAAATAGCACTAGCAAATGATGCAGCAATTCCACATCTACATATATCCCCAAAAGAACTGAAAAGGGGGATTCATCAATTTTTCTTTGTTGGTACTGGGACTAAACACTGGGATGCTTTACAATTGAGCCACAATCCTAGTCCTTTTTAAAATATTATTTGTTTTTATTAGTGCATTATAGTTTTACAGAGTTGTGGGGTTCACTTTGACATATTCACAAATGCAAATATCAATCCTCATTTGTTCCATTTCAATCCCTAGTTCTACCCCCGCCCTTGGTTTTTATTTTGAGACAGGGTCTCCTTAAATTAAACTTGTAATCCTCCTGCTTCAGCCTCCAGAGTCGCTAGGATTACAGGCATGGGATACCATGCCCAGTGAAAAAAGGGATTCAGTTATCTGTACATCCATGTTCATAAGAACATTAGTTATGATAATCAAAAGACAGAAGCAACCCAAATGTCCATTGATGAATGACTGAATAAACAAAAGGTCATATATAAATATGATAGAATATTCAGCCTTAAAAAGGAAGGAAGTTTTGACACTTGCTACAACATAGATGAACACTGAGGACATCATGCTAAGTACAATAAAGGCAACCACAAAAGACAAGTACTAAATGATTCCATTTATAAAGTACCTGGAGTAGCCAAATTCACAAAATAGAATGTGTTGCTAGAGATGGGGAGAGGGAGGAAGGGGTAACTCTGCTCCACACACGTGGACTTAGCTGTTTGCAAGGTGGAAAGAGTTCAAGGGATGAGCTATAGTGATGGGTTCACAACAGTGAGAATGCATTAATGCCACCAGACCATACAATGAAAAATGGCTAAGATGGTAAATTTTATGAATTATTTAACTACAATTAAACAATTACAAAGAAAAGAAACACAAAGGGAGTGAGAGAAAAAAACTTTTTTCAGAAGGAAATCTAACACTCATTTCCCCCCTAATTAAAAATGAAGATCATCCCCAGCACCACCAAAAAAAAAAAAAAGGAAAGAAAGAAGACCATAAGAAAAATACCTACCGTCTCTGCTCCAAGTGTCTGCAGGCCAGTGTACGTTCTATCCAGCTATTGAAAGACAAAGGACAGAGTGTTCAATTTCACTGTGTTCACTTACAGACCTTAGGCTAATCACAGGATCCATGTTCTCATAATGTAAACAAGCACGTCATTGCTTCAATAAAAATCCTCAATTTTCTAGCAGAAATACTGGGTAAACACAAAAATAGTCACGGCCTTACAGTTATTATATTTTTAATGCAAGCCATTTACTTCTAAAAACCTATTCTAAACACAATCCTAAAATGGAGGAAGTTTCACACCAGAAGTTTACTGTGACATCATCTATAACCACAAACTAAAAACATAGATGTCCAATAAAAGGAATGCTTAAGTAAACACGGATATTCAACTTGTGAAGTATTATGTAGCTACTAAGATGAGTTCACAAAAGTTGTGTAAATACATTTTAAATGACAGGCTATAAAAATATACATATAATATGATGACACAATTACATATTTAAATGTATGGTTATTAAGCATTCTTGAAAAAAACTTTTCATTCTTGAAAATTTAGGCATGACAGGCAATGCTAACTATTTTAAATATATTAGCATCATGAAAGACTTATTTGGGGGCTGAGGATATAGTTCAGTGACAGACCATCTGCCGACCATGTATAAGGCTATGGGTTCAATCCCTAGTACCCGCCCCCTGCCCACACACAAATAGGTTGAAAGATTTATTTTTGAGGAGAGAAAGAAGGCATAAACTGAGGGAATGTTAATAACATAAACCAAAGTTTACATTTACATAGGAAGGGGTTTACTTTTACTTCTTTTTGTGTTCCAATTTATATCCTGACATCTTAAAAAAAAAAGAAATTTGTGACAGCTTATCCATATAAACATTGTACAGTAAGACTGACAGGAAAAACATGTTTATAAGTTGGGTAGAAAAAAAGGAAAAACTAGCAAAGCCAGGGAAGGTTAGTAAACACAAGGTTTTAAAGGCTGATAAGAGGTAGATGTTATGGGGCTGGGGTTGTGGCTCAGTGGTAGAACACTTGCCTTGCATATGTGCAGCACTGGGTTCGATTCTCAGTACTGCATATAAATAAATGAATAAAATAAAGGTCTGTGCTCATTTACAGACCTTAGGCTAATCACAAGATCCAAAAAAAAAAAAAAAAAGGAGGCAGATGTTAAGCCTGGCTGAGCTCCTCACAGCCGACACAGGGAAGGCAACTCAGTCAGTCAGTCATGAGATTTTAGTATCCAGAAGAAAAAAAAGCAACATAGGGTTGATTAAGACAGGTTCCACAGATGAGATCTGGAGTTTTAATATTTTAACCTTAGCCAAGAGTAGGACTGCTAAACAGGTATGGGCAATTTTAGGTGACATTCATTTTCTTATCCCCTAGAAAATGAAAATAACAGTTTATCTATAATCTGAACAGGCATGTTTCATTCTTAGGACCAGATTTTAAGAGGGACATTGATAAAAACAGAATTATTATCAAAACAGCAAAAGGAACTAGAAAACACAGCATACAAAAAATGTTACAGAAACAAGTTTTGCCTAGAGAAAAAAATGATTTATGGAGAGACATGAAGGCTATTACTGAAATTTTTAAGTTCTTATAAATCACAATGTTGTACAGTATTATTTTAAAATCAAGCTACAACAATAAGATCAAGGTTGTTTTGTTTTGCAAGAAGAACAGCAGTTTTAAGTAAATTATGAAAAAAAAATTCAAAATTTTATTTACTAAATAAATAAAACATTTATTTGGAAGTGCTGTGCTCCATGGTAATGCTGAAGAGAGGGTTAAGTGACTACCTGCTGAGGATGCAGGGAATTTCATATATTCTGCAAACTCTTAACACTTAAGAATAGTTAGTATTTAATTCAGTATTTACAGTATCAAATACACATAATTATGTACTCTGTAGAGTAAAATGCAGACATCGTTACGAGCTTAAATAGCCAGAAAAAGTTACACAGAAACTTGAAGAATGGAAAGAATTCAAACAAATGTTTGAGGAGGAGGAGAGGATAAGAAAAAAAGGTACAAGGAAAGAAAAGCCAAGGACTTTCTATGACACGAAAAGAGTGAGATGACTGGAGAATGCTCATGCAGAGGATTAATGCAAGATAATTTAGGGGAAGTATGTTGAATCAAAACAGGAAGAACCCTAAAAAGTAGGCGGGGAGTCTGAACTTGAACATCAAGAATTAAATTATGTTTTCCAAAAAAGGAATAGCATAATGGTTCTGCTGTTTTGGACAGACTGATCTGATGATGGTGTATAGAACGGACAGAGGGGAATGGAAATGAACAAAAGAAGGCAGAACACAGACTAGCAACAATGGGAATATAAGAAAGATTGTTTAGAAAGAATAATGGTCTTCAATTGAACAAATATTTAGAACAAAGAGGTAAGAATGAAAGATCTTTCATTCTAAGAACACAGAAAAAAACAGCGAAAATGCCGGGCGTGATAGCACACACGCCTGTCATCCCAGCAGCTCTGGAGGCTGGGGCAGGAGGATTGCGAGTTCAAAGCCAGCCTCAGCAAAAGCGAGGTGCTAAGCAACTCAGTGAGACCCTGTCTCTAAATAAAATACAAATTAGGGCTGGGATGTGGCTCAGTGGTCAAGTGCCCCTGAGTTCAATCCCTGGTACCTCCCCCAATCCCTGCCAAAAAAAAAACAAAACAAAAAAACAAACAGGGAAAATGACAACTCCACTAAAAATAAAGATCCTGTGGCCAAAATATAGGTATTTAAAAGCTTTGAGGTCAATGTACAACAAAAATAGTAAAAATTATGTTTTCTAGAAAAACTGGTTAAGAAGTACTTCACTGTCATTTTATACCACTGTGTCTCAAATAATTTTCTACAGGGAACTCTAGGTGATATGCACAATAAAATATGTGAGAACCATGTAAACAATTCCCTTTATTTTAGAGACTAAATAAATTATGTTGCCTAGAGCAACATAATGTGCTATGTACAGTGATTAAAATAAGTTGAAAGAAAGCAGAACTATTTTAGACTTTCTTCAAATAGAACAGTATTCTGTCCTTTTGAATGAAGTGCCTACACGCTGTTTAATTGGGTTCTGTTCTTCTCTGAGGTTATAAGGCAATCTAGTCTTACAGTAAGTAGAAAATAACTTAAAAGTCAAGTTAAGCAGTACCATGTATCACTAATGGAGAGAAAACTTTAGTATGCCTCAGGGTTTAAAGAGGTACATTTATAAAACAAAGGTAATGTAAAAGGAATTCTATAAATGTACTCAGCTTTATTGAGTTTAATTTTGGGAATTATAAGCCACAAAGTAGGGATGCTTTGGGAGAAGTAAAATGTTAGGATTATATCACATATAGAGAAAATGAACAGATGATATTTTCTACTATACATTACAAAGAGTGTCTAGGGGGAGCACTAAAACGGTCTGTCTTCCAACTATAAAAGCTAAATATGTTTATTATATAAAACTGCAAAAATGTTAAAACAAACAGGAAAACAGAAAAAAGTATAGGGGAAATTGCCCACCAATTCATTACTTCAATAACACCAATAGTTGGTATTTTGTTTTGTTTTTTCTACCTTTTAAAAATCATGGCTAACTTCATATACATAGTATTTTGTGCTCTGCTTTTCACTTACTATAATGGTAGTTTTTCTCTACAAACAGAAAACTCTTCATAAAATATAATTTATAATGGCTGCATAATAAATCATGTGAATACATCAATGAAGAATTTCTGATCATACAAACTAGATATTGCAACCCAGTACTTTACAATTGCCAAAATATGTTTGTTTCCCTTAATCCTTGTGAGATAAACAAGCAATGCATTATTTGTCTCATTTTATAGAAAAGCTAATATTTTTTAAAAAATTAAGATTTCAATTACTTAGTCTTAAGTAACACATCAATGGTAAGATTTGATAAAAATTCAAGTCTTCACATTATCTGAACAATTAGTTCATCTTTTCAAAGAAAATACATTGTGCTAGAAAGTAACTTGTCTCCACAACCTTCAGAGGACAAAGAAGTGCTGTAACAGTAAGCATAACATGCTCAAATGATTATCCTGCTTCCACTGTCCATGACCACCTCCCTCACTACCATATGAAATAGATGATGGGAAAAAAAATATCATTTCTGGGGAGCAATGCTTTGTCACAATACCTTCAGATTATGTATGATATCTATCCGCTTGTTCTGGCTGTCCTTAAAGTGAACTTGAACTCTGACAGGAAACTCACCCCAGCCTCTTCTGGTCAGATGAAAAGGAGGCTCTCTAGGGAAAAGCAGATATTTATACATTCACCCATGTTCATGCTCTCATCCTAGAGAGGAAGTTTTCTTATAATGGATAAGTCAGAAATTCACATCCTTCTTAGAATCACTTATGTTTCCTTATGTGAAGCTAAAGTTACATGCTGAATTTCACTAAAATACTAAGTTACAAAAATTCAAATCTACAATAAATATTCCATTTTTGAATGCTTAGAGTTAATAGGTCCAGACAGTAATCCAAAGTTATTTTCATAGACGAGGGACCAAAGTTAATTGATGAATGTTACACTATAGAGCCAGAACCTGTGATTGGCATATGACAGGCACAGGCTCTGAGGTTTGTGTTCCTACCCCAGGTCCCCAAAGGCAAAAATAAAATAAATCATGAAAATGCTCAATCCGAAAGTGAAAATTTATTTGAAACTGCTAAAAAGACTTGATCTTCCCCATACAATAGCTGTGATTTTAGTGGGTACAGGAGAATGTGTATGAATATTAATTGGACTGAAGAATTTATAGTCATAATGTAATTAATTAAGGGGGAAAAATGGAAATTAGCCAAGAGTTCTGGGATTCATCTAAAATCTCAGCTACTTGGAAGGCTGAGGCAGGAGAGTCAGAAATTCAAAGACAGCCTGAGCAACTTAACAAGACCCTGTCTCAAAATAAATGTAAAAAGGGCTAGTGGATATAGCTCAGGGGTATAATGTTTCCCTAGCACATATAAGTCCCTGTTTTCAATCCCCAAAACTGCTCAAAAAAAGGGTGTGTATAGAGGTGGGTTAATGGAACAAGACTGGCAAACTATTATTAATTGCAATGGGTACAAGTTCATTATACCCTCTACTTTTGTATATATGTGAAACTTTCCATAATAAAAAAATTTAAAAATTTAATTGAGATCTTTAAGTGTTCAAAACAATATGGCTTAAGTTAATTGGGAAGAGAGGAATACCTTTAAAATAAAAATGTTTATGAATCCCTGGCTTACAATTATTGTAATAAGATAAAATGCTGATCTTGCAGGGAACAGGCACTTTCAAAACTAAGAGAAAGGCTTTCTAGAAGTGGAGAGTCCAAGGATAAAGCCTGAGAGGACTCTTAACAGATCTGAATTAATAAGCACAAAGCCAGGAGGTACCAGAATGGTGAATTCTAGATATGACATTTGGAATCATCAAGAATAAATTTTTCCTCCACATTAAAGACCTTGAAAAACAGGAAAAATCTGAGTAGCAGTCTAAAAAGTGGACAAAACAATGCCCACGTTATAAAAGAGAGAAAAGAAAGTTAAAGAATTTAAAAAACGCAAAAGCAAAAGCAAAGTACATGCCCTGGATAGAAGAAGTCAGGTGAACACAAGATGAGGTCAGAGAAACAGCATGATGATGGTAGAGGAACAGGCTTCGGGTAAATGAGAAGGTAGACTTGAGGTAGCATAGAAAGGGATCCAAGGCCAAAGGTATGGCAAGGCCCATGGTGGACCTAATAATAATAATCAATGGAAATTCTATAAATGATAAATTTGGTAATTTAAATTCCAGTAAAGTTGAGAGGACAGTCTAAACTTATTTTGCAATATGTCTCATTATACTGTTTGCATGGTCAATTGCTCTCACAATGGAAATCAGGCATGTTCTTAATTTATGTATGCAGGCTAACCTTCAGTGAATAGACAGGAAGGACTGTGGCCAGGAAAGACACAGACAAATAGCACAATTCAAGAAAAAGGAACAATGGTTTTTACAGGAAATTCTTCTATAATCATATTTTGAGAAGCAAAAAAAGGAATCTAAGAACTACTAATAAAGAAAACATTATTAAGAAAATTCTATAATTTTAAAAATATGTTATTCCATACAAGAAAGAACTGCATACCCTGAACAGAATTATACATTTCTAGATTCCTAGTAGAAGGTTAAAAAAAAAAAAAAAAAAGAAAAGAAGAAAGGTTCTACTGGAAACAGAATGAAGTACAACTCCTTGTTCAATTTATTAATTCAAACGACCAATTTGAATTCAAATGTCTTTTAGTATCACTCCTAATGACCCAGAATTCACCACTTACCGAATTCCTTGTTCCGTTTTGGAATACCTATTATAAAAATATTTACTCTACCTCCTGTATGATAGTTCTAGATATGTCACTTAGAATCACAAAGAATAAATTTTTCATTCACATGAAAGATCTTCAAAAGAATTAAAACATCTCTGTGAGTCTTTTCTCTTCAGGATGACCACCTCTTTTCCTTAGAACAGCAACAGCAAATGTCCATAGTATTTCCTTGACCCACTCTATTCTAAGTCCTTTGCATCTATTAACTTACGTAATCTTTACAACCACGCTATGAGCTATCTCCTCTGAGACACAGTGAGGTTGCATAACTAACTTGCCCAGGTCACAGAGCAAATAAGTACTTGAACCAGGATTCAAACTCAAGCAATAGGCTGTAGGGACCATGCTTTTACCACTGTGGTAGTCTAGGTTCCCATGGTGACAGAACTCTATACTGCCCAGACCACTCACCTCCAGATGGACAATAATAGTATGGCTAGCTCTTTTCAGACTGGTATAGACAGCAAGTACCCCTGACTTCTAATAAGGCAGCTTAAAATTGCATTACTATGCTAGGTAATTTGTTTTTATCTTCTGGTTTTCAGAAAATCTGAAGTTATATGTGTGGCTCATAATATATTTCTATTGAACAGTGCTACTCTAAAGAGTTTCTACATTCGACCTACATAAAACAGACACAAACGTCTTAAAGACCCTCACTAAGATCTGCTCTGGGGGCCTGATCCGCTCTGGTCAGGCAGTTGTACTATGCTCAACTTTTCTAATGCAGGGACTATGTAGTCTTTATGTTTCCATAACAGGCCCTGAGTTTAGCACACATTTAGCAACTGTCTTATGACTAAAAGCAAAGTTAACATGCACAAGTTTTAGGAAGCTGGCTAAGAGTGGTTCATGACAACTGAAACAAATGAAAAAGATGCTTCTATAGGAGCACAATCTACCCATGTTCTTCCTATATAATGTGCTGGGATGAGAAGATACAGCATGCATGAGAAACACATTTGTATTCTGACCCAAAAGTAAGATTAACCCCAAGTTTCAAGCCAGGTGCAAAAGCCATGCATCAAATTAATTTTGACACCAGACCAAAAAAAAAAAAAAAAAAAAAAACAGCTTTGAAGTCTTAAAAGAACCCAGTTATAATTAAATCTAGGACATGTGTTAATAATAATAGCAAGAGTACAAATGATAGAAAAAAAAAATCAATAAACCACATGCTAAAACTATTTCTGATAGAGAAAAATAGTAGATAACTGCAATGGGAAATTATTAGATAATGCAAGGAAGGAGGAAAGCAAACCACATGGCTCTATAATGGAAGTGAGGATTTTTTAGGTAGAAGGGGTAAAGGTGATCTTGGAATCATAAACCTGACAAGTAAGACACCAATCCCATTTCCAGACCCAGCAGTACAATGTGTATGGGAGGGGAAAAAAATAGCCACCACTTAAAAAAGAGTTCTCAAGAGAGCCAGGTTTTGTTTAAAAATTAGGAGTAAAAGGAATGTTCTGGTCAGAGTACAGAATATAGGAGATTCCACTAATTATAAGCCACCAGCACTACCCCAGCGCATTCAGTGAAGGTGTATGTGGTATCATCATATACAGATGGAAGAATACATGACAAACAAATAATATGACAAGCAAATAAATGACAAGCAAGATTTCACAATAGTACACATATTATCATTCCATTTTTGTGAGGTAACCACAAACAACTAATAGTATATGCACAGGAAAAGTATCACTAGGGATTATTTTTGAGTGGGTGGGATCATCTCAACATTAAATATTTGTGTAACACCAGAATCCTGTATTTCTTTCTATTACACATAAAAAATAGTAACATTTTAATACACATCTGTATCCATATAAACAAATTAGCTACTATCAGCTGATGTAATTAGTATGGTAACAATCTGACATGGGGTGACAATGCCTGTTCAGTGAGACAGTCATCTGCAAAAGGAGAGAAACCACAGCTAAAACTACATTGTGACTAAAGAACCAACTCTGAGTATGTCACTAATAATACAAGAATTTCCAGAGAACGTTCTAAAGTTAAACCACATTTCTGTTCTTAGGCTAAAGAACTTAAATATGCTCACCTAACTTCCACAAGGTCATTTGGTTTATAGCTGGGATGAAGGAAGAACCAAACTTTCTTGACAAAATGATTAATGCTGGGTTCTCTACGAGACCCTCGAACATATACCATCCACTTATGGGTTGACTGGTCATTTTCTTCCCTTTTATCTGGAGGTATATACCTAGAGAAGAAAAAGAAAAAAGAAATCTGAATTTTTCTTTCCTTCAGAGACCTAATAACACAATTAACTGCTCTTTAAAACAAGATTAATATTCCAGCAATATTAAACAGCTATGTCAATTAGCCAAAGTCTTTGTAGTGAGTTATTTTATTTTTTCTTTAAACATTTCTTTGGTCTAAGAGCCATCCCTTTAAAGTTTGTTTTGTTTTCTGATTAGTAGTCTGAGATTTTAATATAAAACTTGTTTTTCCTATCAGGTGGGTACCTGAAGTGGAAATAACCTGACATATTTTTATTCCTGAGCTAGAGAACCTCTAGTCTTTGAGGTTTTCACTCAGATTCCAGGGTGCCAGAACTTCAGGACCTTTTGGAGCCAATCACTGCTGCCAAGGTTAGTTTCCTGCCTTTTGAAAGCTCAAACAAGCCACTACAAGTCTTTTTGTTGTTGTTGTTGTTGTTGTTTTGTACTAGGGATTGAAACCAGGGGTGCTTTACCACTGGGCTATATCCCTAAGCCCTTTTATTTTGAGACAGGGTCTTACTAAGTTGCTGAGGCTGACCTCAAACTTGCAACCCTTCAAGTCTTGATCATAGTAAAACTAGCATCTGAAGCCCTCCCCTTCATGGGCCCCATTTTCATTTCAATGTATGAGTGCTCCTTCCTAGATTCTGGAGGAGAATATGAACATGGCCTTCTATGTTATCTTTAGTAATGCAGGGGGCCAAGCTGCCTAACAGTTCTTCAGGAGAATTCTTGTCTAGTCTTGGTGCTTTGCTCTTCCATGTATAATATACTAACTGGTGAATTTCATGAACCTTGTTGGGAATTTAGATTTTGGAGAAGAAGAAAAAAAAGTCCAAGAAACTTATCACACATAAATCCTTCCATTTCAAAAAAGAAAAGAAAGAACAGTAAATGAGTTCCCAGGAATAAGAACCCGATTTCAGCATCAATAGTGCCAACCACAAATAAATGGCAAATGCCGAGATCATAAATGTATAGAAAAAAAACAGATTTGAAAGTTAGGGTTGGAAGTAGTTCCTGAGAATTGACCACTCTCAATGCTTTCAAATGCCTCTTAATCGCATCTTCTACAAACGTCACACCAAAGTTTAAGAGGTTACTATACTGCCTCTTCTCTAGTGACACTTTGGAGAGAATGTCTTCTTGCTTATCATCTCTGGATATTAGTGGATATGGTGCAAGGCAGAATGGCACTGTAAAGAGAGGATGTACACAGGAAAAAAACAATATCCAGTTGACAAACAGGAAGCTTAGAGTCAAATAGGACCGTGCTTACTAATGAGCAAGATCACCCTAAAAGTGTTTTGGATCATGGTGAATTTTTGAAATAACTAAGAGCCTGGAAAAAAGAATTCCTCAGGCTTCAACCCACTGGAATATTACAGTAAAGGACTACCAGTGCCAATGTATTAATAGAAATGATGGCTGAAAAATGAGAAAAATCAGCTCGTACTCACTTGGACACATTGCCCACTACTATTGTTTTCTTTACAAAAAGTCGTGAAGTCTCATCTCCTGTGAGATCAGTATTCCGCTGTTCTGTTTTATGAGAGCCAGTAACACCAGAAGTATCCTGAAAATAATAATCAATATTCATTTCATTTAGAACAATTTACAATAGCACAAAACTCAGAAAATCAAAAAGTATAGAGGAGCTCAAATATTTTTTTTAAATTATAAAATTCTATGGCTTTGTGGCACCTTTGAGAGCATGAAAAAATAATTTGCTATAAATAACTGCACTATCTTATACTAAAAGTTTGTACACTATACTTCCACATGTATTTTTATTATTCACATACATCTGCTTTATATATGCAAAGAAGATGTGGAAGAATATGCAAGAAACTATTACAGTGGTTATCTCTGAAAAATGGCAATGGAAATGGAAAAATTTACTTTCTTTTTAATTTTCTGTATTATTAAAAATTTTTCAATGAGAAATAAATACAATGATTAAGGCTAGGGTTGTTGCTCAGTGGTAGAGTGCTTGTCTTGCACACCTGAGGCCCTGGGTTCAATCCTCAGCACCACATAAAAATAAATAAAGATATTGTGTCCATCTACAATTAAAAACATTAAAAAAAAAAAAAAAAAAAAAAAGAAAGAAAGAAAAGAAAGAGGGGCTGCTGTGGCTCAGCAGTAGCACACTTGCCTGGCATGTGTGAGGCGCTGGGTTTAATTCTCAGCACCACATATAAATAAATAAATAGAATAAAGGTCTTTGAACAACTGAAAAAAAATATTTTTTCAAAAAAGAAAGAAATACAATGATCAATTAAAAGTTGGACTATAGTGACAGAAAGTTACAGTTCAAATTCTAGTCCTTCCAGGTATTAACTTGTTATCTTGGGTAATTACTCTCTCTGCCCCACTTTTCTCAAAGGACATTAATAGTACCACTTTATGACTGTTTCGTATAGTTCTTAGAAAAGTATTTGATTCACAGTAAGTACTAAATGTTTGTAATATATGCATATATATAAACCACCACATATTGTATAAAAGATGTTAAGTTTCTAAATTAAGACTAATATGACTTAAATTCTTGTTCTTAAAAAAAAAAGAGAGAGAGAGATACAACAGATACAGTGGCATATGCCTATAATCAGCTACTTAGGAGGCTGAGGCAGGAGGATCTCAAATTCAAGGTTAGCCTCGGCAACTTACTGAGTTTCTGTCTTAAATAATAACAACAACAAAAATTGAAGATGTAGCTCCCCTGTAAAGTGTGCTGGGTTTAATACCCAGTATGGAGAACCAATCAGTAAAATATTTGATGTCTTACTACAGAAAGCAACTTGGAGATGCATGCTTGTAATCCCAGCGGCTTGGGAGGGACTGTGAGTTCAAAGCGAGCCTCAGCAACTTAGTGAGACCCTAAGCAACTCATCAAGATCTTGTCTCTAAATAAAATATAATAAAGAGCTGGGGATGTGGCTCAGTGTTTATGTGCCCCTGGTTCAATTCCCAGGACCAAAAACAAAAAAAGCAAGCAAGCAAGCTACTTTGGAAATTTCCTGTCACAGAACACCAGGCTGAGAAAAACCACTGGTCTAAACCAATAATGATGATAGCTGAATATTACATGAAGTTTAGAGTACCTTGAGCTGGCAATTCAAGCATTTAAGTTGGCAGGATCAAATATTAATGAATAGCATTCAATTCCATTTATTTATTGTCAAATTTCCTTCAGCTAATATAACATCTTTGAACATAAAACCTCATACAGGAAAGTGCTTAAGAGTCACTAGAAAGAATAAACACAATAGTGGAAAGACCTTTGGTAAGGTCACTGAACCATCAACCTTTAAAGGTTTCTTTCATATCTACATGAATGACATCTATCAGTTGTGCAATGCCCTGGATTCTTAATCTCTAAAATTAAAAAGACATGGGCTTAATTCTCAGTTCTGATACATCTGGGCAAATACAACCTTAACCTCATCAAGGCTAAGTTTCCTCACTTTAAAAGGAAAACAGGCTGTTTCCTAGAGTGCCTGTAGAAGATAATATGCGCACAGTTTATTAGTAAATACTAGTTCCCTCTCCTCTAGCTCCCTCTCATCCATTCAACTTTACCCTTCCAGTATTTCGGCTTGATCTCTGTTCCATGTTGTTTGAGACTCTTTCTTCCATATCCATATTGCTGTTATTATCTTTGTCAGATAAGAAGTCATTGTGCTGAGATAAAGAATCACTTTCTGAATGATTAGCTGAGGGTGTTTCTGATCTCTGATTGGTAGGAGATGACGATCTAGATGGCGATTCCAAAAATTTCTTGATAGCAGGATGATTAAAAACCATTGGATCACATGTCTTTGATCCCTACAAAAGAATGACAGCATGCAAACTTTTAATCCAATCCACTGAAAGGAGGTAAAAATGTGATCTCTTCAAACTCTTAGCTATGACGATTACATTTAAAATCCTTCAAAATCTCTACTTATAAAATTAAGGACAAACTCCTTAACAAGGTCTGCATCAACAGAACAAAAATTAAGGTGACAGCTACATAAAAGTTGTTAACACTAAAAGCTAAAGATAGAGGGTCTTCTAAAGATAAAATATGTTTAGAAGATATTTTATCTTATCTAGAAGATCTACTGCTCTTTATTTCTCTTTAGAAATAATAATACACAGAAAATAATATTTGACTTTAAAAAAAAAGTAGAGATGTGGCTCCGTAGTGGAATGCCTGCCTGGCATATATCAGGCCCTGGGTTTGAATGCCTATACAGAAAAACAAAATGGGGGGTGGCATATCACTTTACACAAACACATCAAAGGCTCTAAATATCCCTGTAAAGAAATTTAAAAATTAAAAAAGTATATGGTATAGGGGCTGGGGTTGTGACTCAGCCGTAGAATGCTTGCCTAGCATGTGTGAGGCACTGAGTCTGATCCTCAGCACCACTTAAAAATAAATAAATAAATAAATAAATAAAGGTATTGTGTCCAACTACAACTAAAAAAACAAAATATTTCTTTAAAAAGTATATGGTATAAAAATGACACCTACATAGAAGTAAAATGTAATATTTATTAAATGTTTTAAGATAATTAACTCTAATTTATAAAGTTTACCCTCAGTCTACAGGGTATTTTTCTGTATCTTAGTTACTTATATACAAAATGTTATGTTTCATCATAATGTCATACACTGTAGTTATGTTCCTAGGAAGTCTAACTTTTAAAATATATTATTTAAAAAAAACTGTTATTAAAATAATTATTTTGGTGGGAGGAAATGAGCCAGAGAGTGTTTCTAAGTCAAAACAACAAAACTATTGAATCTCAATAATAAAGATTTCTCAGAGCTATAAATATGTTGTTACCACATATTAACTAAAAATAATTAAATGGCTGATCATAATAGACAAAAGTGTATCTAAATAATTTTGACCCCTAATCAGAACATTACTGCATAAAATCAGTGAATTTTCTAGACTATGTCTTGTCTACCCCAGAATCTGTGAATGTGACTTTATTAAGAAATAGGCTCAGTGCTGTGGTGCTAAGAGGCTTAACATGGATGAGGCCCTGGGTCCAATCCCCAGTACAAAAAAAAAAAAAAAAAGGCAGGGTGGTGGGGTGTCCTTGCAGATATAATCAAGTTAAAATGAAGTTGTGCTAGATTGTGGTAAATTCTAATCCAAGACTAAATCCTTAAATGAAGAAGGGAAACTCAGACACACAGATTCAGAGGAGCCATACATAGAGGGAAAACATCCACATGAAGCTACAGGTAAAAACTGAAGCAATGCAGCTGTAAGCTAAGGAACATCAAGGACTGTGAGCAACCATCGGAAATGAGGAAGAAGCAAGGAAGGATTCTTCCCTGGAACCTTGACAGGTAACACTGCCCTGCTGAGAACTTGATTTTGGACTACCAGCCTTCAAAACTGTGAGGTATAAATCCCTATTGTTTTAAGCCACCAAGCTGTAGTAATGTAATGCAAGTCCTAGAAAATGAACATAGAGGGGCTGGAGTTGTGCTCAGCAGTAGAGTGCTTTCCTAGCACAAGCAAGGCCCTGGGTTCGATCCTTAGCACCACATAAAAAGAAAATAAAGGTATTGTGTCCAACTATAACTAAAAAACCAAAATATTAGGAAAAAAAAGAAAATGAACATAGATTCTAATGTACATTATGGAAACTCCAGTAATAAATGAAATCTGCCTACTATCGAGGATTAAACTCAAATAATGCTGTAGTTTCTACAAGATAACATCAGGGGCAGCACCAATACCAGGCACCGTAAAGCTCTGTGTGATAACACGAAAGCCTAAAGATGACACAGACCTCCCACTGTTACCCTAGAGTCTAGCCCTCTCTCATTCCCACGGAGCCAGTGATGTACAAGAAGAGAATTAGCTGAGACTAATTCTAACAGACAAAATTTAAGAAAAGAATTTTTTAAACACCAGCCAGCATGGAGGCTCATGACAGTCATTCCCAACTATTCAGGTTGAGCATGCAGGATCTCAAGGTCAAGCCTGGCCTGGGCAACACAGCAAGACCCCATCTCAAAACAAAACCACCCCCCACAAAAGTTATGCTGAAATTAATAAAACACCAACAAAAAATATTTCTATTTTGGTTCAGTCCTATTCTCTTGTCCCAAATTCAGTCAGATTGCTAGAATAAAAGAGCTAGATATTGGAATGTAGTTCAGTGGTACAGTGTGTGCTTAGCAAATATGAGGTCCTGGGTTGGACCCCAGGGACTGCCCACCAAAAAAAAAAAAATTTATAATTGGAGCAACCAAGGGATTATCACATTAACCAGTGTTCAGACTTAAACTCTGATATTTTGTTCCTAAACACATACAGCATTACTTATAAGGTAATCTTGCCAAAATATTTAACCTACATCTAATTGTACCTTTAGACTTGACTTCCATTTATAGGAAGATAAAGCAAATAAAAGAAACCCACAGGAGGGTGGGGGGGGATCCAAAATATAGAATACTCTATAAAAAAAAGTGGCCTAGTCTCTTCAAATAATCAATTCTCATGGGAGAAAAAAAGAAGGACTGTTTTAGAAGAAACCAAAGCTAGTCAATAAACCCTGATGAAGCCTAGTCTAAAAAATCCAGCTTAAGGGCTGGGGCTATAGCTCAGTGGCAAAGCGCTTGCCTAGCATGTGTGAAGCACTGGATTTGATTCTCAGCACCACATAAACATACACAAATAAAATAAAAGCATTCTGTCCATCTACAACTACAAATCTTTTTTTTTTTTTTAATCCAGCTTAAAAGGTTTTGGGGACATGGGCTAGGGTTGTGGCTCAGCAGTAGAGCTCTTGCCTAGTATGTGTTTGGCACTGAGTTCGATCCTCAGCACCACATAAAAATAAATAAATAAATAAATAAATAAATAAATAAAATAAAGGTACTGTGTCCACTTATAACTAAAATATATATATATATAAGGGCTTTTGCTGTTTGCATTGTCAGTACCTCCTGAAGAAATCTGAAGTTGGATTAGTTATCAGATAATATTAGGAAATCATCTGCTTAGCTATCATGATAATAAAGGAAGAATATCTTTTAAAAAATAAATGCTTCAAGCCAGGTGTGGTGGTGCATGCCTGTAATCCCAGCAGCTCAGGAAGCCAAGGCATAAGGATCACAAGTTCAAAGCCAGACTCAGCAACTTAGTGAGGCCCTACGCCAAATAAAGGAAAAAGGGCTAGGGATGTGGGCTCAGAGGCTTCATGTCCCTGAGTTCAATCCCTGGTACCAAAAAAAAAAAAAAAAAAAGAAGAAAGAAATGCTCAAGTAGTTAGGTATGAGATGCTGTAATGCCTAGAACTTACTTTTAAATGTTTTAGAAAAAAAATAAGACAGAGCAAATATGGATAAATATTAAAATCGCTGAATCCAAATGTATAAATAGGTGCTCCATATATTTGCAATTTGGCATAAAAAGTGTATGGAGAGAGGGGAAAACAGGGCTTGTTGAATATGGTAAATCTTCTGAAACTAAAAATTGCCATCATTAGAGTAAAAGGTAAGAGAAAACTCAGTCAGTCTATAATTTACTCCAAAACAGACATACTCAAATGAGGAAGAACTAGGGCATCTTTGGATATCAAAACATGGCATAATGCTAACAATTAGCAGGAAAAAGATTAATGAAAAGGAGAAAAAGCCACTCAGGATTACTGACAATGCAAACAGCAATGACTAAAGGACTGTGGTTGAATATGTGTGTTTCCCCAGAAAGGTAGGCTAGAGGCCTCCGAAATCCTAAAGGTCAAAGAAATGTTTGAAAGGCAGGGAGGGATTATTCCACATTGACATAAGTTTTTCTCAGACAACTACTGTGGCTGGAAAACAACTGAATATGATAAATACTTACCTCAGAAACTTTCAGAAGACCTGCAGAAGCATAATAGTTTGCTACAATGCAGGCACGAAGTTTATCCATCATCCTTCTTGCTTCAATCAGTCGCTAAAAACAAGTGTTACTTCATTACTTTAAAATATGGCAATTATAACAGAAAACATAATTCACTAAATAAGAAAAGCAAATGACAAAAGAATTCACTTTTTCTGATAATCAAAGAAAAATATATAAAGATGACATTTCTCACCTGTCAGATTGGCAAAGATTTAAAGAATGAACCCGGCCCCCCAAATGCAAGGTATGCAGATATATTAAAATGCATATTTATGAGCATATTCATTGAGAAATGTCAACAAAGATACTGAGTATAAGATCAAAGAGGAATTATCTTTGGGGATGGAATTTCAGGCAATATATTTTCTTTATCTTTTCTGGAATGTTATTTTTTTTAACATGGTATTTTCCCTCAAAACAAGAAAAATATTTTTCAAAAAATAGCAGGAAAAAAAAAAGCAAAGGAAAACCATGACTCTATTTATATATATAGAAAAATATATATATATATATAATATAACACATATATATATATTTTTCTTCTTCTTACCCCAATTCATCCTATAGACTTTTTATCATAGCTTTGGAGCTTTTTGTGGGTTTTTTTTTCAACTTATGATCATTATACCTGGTCAATGACTTCAATTTCATGTTCCTTATTCTTCATTTCAAGAGCAAACTGCTCCTTGATAATAGTCTCAATCTTCTGCACAGCAGCATCTCGAGCTACACAAAGAACACAAAATACATCAAGTCCTAATTAATCTGGAGCGATCTTAAGTCAGCAAACAACAAGAAACCTAAGGAATAATAGCTCCAAGGGATAAATCTGGAGGGCATTACTTTAACCAGCAATAGAAAGTTAAAATCACTCATTTTGGGACAAAATGACCTCATGTGCTTTGTGACATGATGCACTAAGAAGTCCACCACTACATCTTTCTGAGATATTCCTACCAAAAATACTAACCCTGCTCACCATGAAACATCAGCCAAAAATCAACCAAAAAAACAAAAACCGAAAGATATTCCACAAAACAACTGCCTTGTACCATTTAGATACTAAAGTAATGGTAAGGATAAGGAGACTAAAAGAGACTAGAAATGGGACAACTAAATTCCCTGCATACTCTGGATTGGATCCTGAAGGGGGAGAAATAGCTCTAAAAATACAATACTGATAAAACCAGAATACGGGCTACAGATTGGAATAATATAATGTAACAATGCTCAAATTTTCTGCTTTTGATAAATTTACTGTGGTTATATAAGAGACTGTCCTTTAAAAACACACCGAGGTGTTTCCAATTTATTCTCCAATGGTTTTGAAAAAGCAAAAAATAATAATGTGCTTACATGCATGCATGCACATACATGTACGTGTGTGTGGAAATGGGAAAAAGGACAAATCCGTATCAAAACATCATTTACTATCTCATAAATGTAAACAATAATATGTTAATTAAAAGTTTTTTAAAAAGGGCTGGGGTTGTGGCTCAGCTGTAGAGTGCTTGCCTAGCACAAAATGAAATTACCTAGCACTGGGTTTGATCCTCAGCACCACATAAAAATAAAATAAAGGTTATTGTCTCCACCTACACTAAAACAAATATTAAAAAACAACAACAAAAAAATGATTGCTGGGCAGTGACACACACCTGTAATCCCAGTGATTAGGAAGGCTAAGGCAGGAGGAACCCAAGTTTGAGGCTAGCCTCAGTAACTCAGTGAGATCCTGTCTCAAAATAAAATATTAAAAGGGCTGTCGATGTGTTAAAGAACCCAGTACCTAAAAATAAAGATAAGTCATATAAGGCAAAATGTAAATAACTGGTAAATTAATTTGGATAAGACATGAGTATTCCTTGCAATTTTTCTGTTTGAAATTATATAAGGAGAGATGAAGGAAAACAATGAGGAAATACTAGGGAATGATACTGACCAGATTATATTGTTATATTGTGTGTATATAAGAATATGCAGCAATGAACCTCACTATCATGTGCATCTATAATGCATCAATAAAAAAATAGGAAAATAATTACATCAAAATGAAATTACCAAAAAAGGAAGAAGTAAAAAAAAAAAAAAAAAAAAATCAAGAAATTCTGAAATATTTGGTGGCCTGTGAAAAACCAGAGGTCTAAAGAAAAAGACAGTAAAGAGCTGAGGAAAAAGTAATCTGTGATACTAGAGCAATATATAACAGGAGAAGTTTCCTTCTGCAGAGAATGGGCTAATAGGCAATTCAGCAATTTCTTATCATAAATACCTGAAAGAATGAGCAAAGAAAGAAATCAAAAGAAAGCAAATCCTTTGAAGGCACTAGAACTCAGATGATGACTACTCAAAGCAATACACAACTCAGAGTTAAATATATCAAAACACACAGTGCGACTAGATAGAACACCAAAACAAAGAGCAGTGATATGATTGCTTAAAAAGCAAATCTGGGATTTAGCAAAAATGATCCTTGTGTTTGTGACATGAAAAATTCAGCACCTATGCTTTGGAGTACAGCATATGAAAAAATAATAAAAAATTTTTTTGACTCTTTGATAAATCTGTGTCATTTTATCCACATAAAATATGTCAGGGAATTGGGAATTTAAAATTAGTAATGGGTGGGGCTGAGGAATTAGCTTAGTGGTACACTGCATGCTTATCATGCTCTAGGTCCTGGGTTCAAAATCACTACCATCATCAAAAAAGTGCTCCTGTAGTAGGCCATGGTGGTGCGTACTTACAGACCCAGCTACTTGGGAAGCTGAGCATGAAGCTCACTTGAGCCCAGGAGTTAGAGGCCAGCCTGGGAAACACAGTGAGTTCCCTTCAAAACAAAACAAATGAACAAAAAAGCCCAAACCAAAACAAAACAAAAAAACTAGACCAACAAAAATTTGGTTAACATAGCACCACACACACACACACAAAAAAAATGGTTTAAATTACTGACATTATGTATTTGTCTGCATAGAGAGAAACAACTAGTATATTTCTCATATTTAATAAATATTTTCCTAGATCACTGGGTATTTTATAGGTAAAAAATAATTCTTAAAATGATGTTACATATAATTAATTATAAAAATAACATAACTCTATTATTAAATATATAAAATATATATAAATTTTATGTACCTAAATTTATATATAAAAGTATACATAAATGTTGTATACATAAACCAACAGATATTCTCAGATGCTGAGAGTCAGGTACCACGTCACTGTTTCATACCATAAATTCCTGACACTTAATATATTATATCTTTCTCAGAAGATTGAAAAGCAAAAGCAAGCCAAAACAAAATAACATAAGCAAAGGGAAATATATGACTAAATCTATACTGCAAAAAATTCTTAGGAAAAAAAAGATTAGGATTAGGTAGAAGGAAACCAACAGAAACAGCAGCAAATGGTCCTCAGTAACAAAAAATTGTCGTTTCTTAAATAGGGTTTGGGAACTCACACTAGATTTAAACCAAAGATAGAGGGCTACAGTGTTAAAACCACTTTTCTCTATTCTTTTTAGGGTGGGGGTGTGCATGTGAAGATTTTGAGCAATAGATGTATGTTACATGATAACTCTATATTTATCTGGCTTGTTATTAAAAAGAAATGACATTTCCACATAAAATTACAGCTGCAAGAGGGGGAAGTTGAAGTGAAATATTTTCATTATTTAGGATTGAATTTTACTATTTTCCTTCCAAAAAGACTTCTGAATATGTATGACTTGACTATACTTTTAGAGACAGAAATTTTTTTCACCATTTAAACTATAGGGGTCTTAATCTTTATGAAACTGCAACACATGAGCTATAACTTTGATGCTTTCTGTGCACAACTCAGGTATTTAAATAAACATAAATTTCAACAATAATTTATTGCACAAACTTGCAATTTTTTTTTTAGATAGCTTAGGACATTCTTGATCACTACAGACACACAGTTGATGATTTGCTCCTCAATAAATTATATAATGATGGGCAAATAATTAATGCCTCTGAACCCACTAAAAGCAGCTAGGTAAGTACAGGGATTGAACTAGATAAATGTTCCCCAAATTTCCATATATCATTCATATATCACTTTTAAGATAACTCCTGAAAATCTGAAAACCATGTGAAATGTTTTAACACAAATAATATTTTTAAATAATTTTAATTTTATCCAAATAGTAGCCACGAAACTACAAGTTTGATGAGTTCATTCTTTTTCTTAACACACATTAAAACCTCAATCTATGTATCAACTATAAGCAATCATCTCACCTGATACCCACTATTGTACACATAAGACTTCATGATTACTACTAATATACCATGATAGCTAAAATGTGTAGCCTGTCTCATTACTGCTATGTTCAATATCTACTTGATCATGATACTGCCAGATCATCTGCCTTTTATGCAACAAATGGTGTATTACTATTATACAGAGTACTTTGCTCACAAACCCCTTCAAATTATATGTAAATCGGAAATTCATTTCATTTTAGCTATTATTCATTTTAAAGTGGAGGCAAATATCAACAAAGTAGTAATAGTTTCCTAAGGTAGCCAATTTCTACCTGAATTCTCAATTGCTTTATGCCGCTTATTTGGAAGGGCCACAGATACATCCTCGTAATCAGGGTCGGTTTCTTTGATTGTTCGCTTGATGCCCGACATGATGACATTCAGTTCTTCACTGTAAAAGTAATAATTAATTAATAAACATTATACAATACTAACGCTTACATTCAACATCACTATCAATTAGAGAAATGCAAATTAAAACTACACTGAAATTTCATTTCACTCTAGTCAGAATGGCAATTTATTAAGAAAACAAGAAACAATAAATATTGGTGAGCATTGTAGGGAAAAAGGCACACTGCCAGTGGGACTGCAAGTTGGTACAAACCACTTTAGTTTGTATCTTCTGCACATATTTCTATTGGATTGTGAATTTCTTATTGATTTAGATAAATAATATGTATAATTTAAAAAAACTTAATCCAACTTGGAGATATACTCACTTGATTCAAGCAGGACATTCAACATGTAATGATATATACGTATATCCTCTGAGACAACATTTTTCCTGTAACTTATTTTGTATTATATTACTGAGCTTAAAAATATTCCCAAAGCATGCAGCATTTATATAAACATCCCAAATCAAGCCACTTAACATGTGTTCATAATCATTAGTTACCCGCTGTAATTTAGAATATAAAGATTTTTGGAGAGGCCTGGAATCTAATTATCTATTTTTAAAGTTTATAAAAAAGTAAAGTCTTTATTTCTTCTTTGGTCTGTAACTCATTTTAGACAATCCAAGAAAATCTGTGCAGTTATAAAAAGAATACACTCTTGGGAAAAAAAAAAAAATCAATAAACCTCATTTCTTCTTCTCTAACAAAGACAGGAGTAAACAAAACAAAATAAAAAACTAACCGAAAACTACTTGCAGATAAACCTAGAAGCAGAGATTGATACATCCCAGAAAATGTTCAAATTTTTCCCTGTACCATACTACTTCCTCTATGGCCACCTACTTCTACAGTTTGCCAAATCTTATGACATTATCTATATAGATGAATGCAAATCCAACATCATCTTCACCTCTCCATTCTGTGGAATTCATTATCTGCATAGTTTCCTGCCAATTCACAAACAAGCTCAAGAATAACAATGGCTCCAACCTAGAAAGGCTTGGGATCCTTGAAGAAAAAATAAAGTATTTTTCTTATTCTCACTTAAGAGAGAAGGTAAAACTCTTCTGATATCTGCTCTAAAACTAGGGAACCAGAAAAATTTGGGGGTGGGATGGTAAGGAAGAAACCACCAATGAGTTAACTTGCCCTGCCAAGGTAATTCATTTCTCATGAAGTCCTTGAAATAGAACTTTTCTGATCATCCTTGGGAATATTTAAGCTGAAAAACATCCTGAAGGAAGATTTAGCTTTTACAGAACATTTTTTAATAATTCAAGTCTGCTTGTGTCTTGAAGGAATACTAAAGTTTGCCACATTCAAACAAATGCTTGCTAAAGCTAGGCATGTCTATGAAGGCATACTCTTCTCACCATGTAATAAATAACTGAATGGAATGTGGAACAAATGACCCATGATAATATTAAGTTGAGTTCTTCTTGTCTGACTTGTATTTATGTAAAGAAAACGTGAGCAGTTGTTAGATATCATCAATTCCTCTTTGAAACAAAATGTCCTACATTAATCCTCTTAGGTTTTCAGTTGAAATTTAAAAGAATAATAATGTGAACTAGTTAAAAAAAAAGTTACCACTTACAATTTGTCTGTGAGAATGGATTTTTTTTTCTATATTATGGGATCAAAATCAAATACAGAAGCAAATGAAGATAAGGACTACTATTGTCATTCATTCCCTCAACTTAAAATTTTATCTATCAAAACAGCGTAATTATAAAAAGCAAATATTGTCATTTTAAACTTGGAAAATAAATGTTTTTATCCCTGTAACCAACACAAGAAAACAAAATCTTACAGAAGTAAATGCTATATTTAAACTTATCACATAATTTACCGTATTCATTCAAATAACACATGCAAGTCTGTTTCTGACAAAGGTTTAGAGACCAAAAACATAACAAAATCTCTTAATGTTTTATAGTATAAATAAACCCCAAGAGAAAAACAATTTTAAAAAAGAAAATTATATAATTAAGAACAAAAATTAGGGGTGGGGGTGGGGCTGGGGCGCAGCGGTAGAGTGCTTGTCTAGCACATGTGAGGCCCTGGGTTCGATCCTCAGCACCACATAAAAATAAATAAATAAAATAAAGGTATTTAAAAAAATTATATGATGTGAAAATTCGTATTAAAAGATCTAATTTATGGGCTGGGGTTATAGCTCAGTGGTAGAGTGCTTGCCTTGCACACATGAGGCACTGGATTTGATCCTCAGCACCATAAAAAATAAATAAAGATATTGTGTCCATCTACAACTAAAAAAAAAAAAAAAAGATGATCTTATTTCCTAACCTGGTGCGGTAGTGCACACCTGTAATTCCAGCTACTTGAAAGGCCAAGGCAGGAGGATTGCAAGTTGGAGACCAGCCTATGCAACTTAGGAAGACCATGTCTCGAAACAAAAAATAAAAAGGGCCCGCAATGTAGCTCAGTAGCAGAGCACTTGCCTAGCATGCATGAGGCCCTGGGTTCAATCCCTAGAACTGCCAAAAACAAACAAACAAAAAAAATTAGTCTTAGTTTTCATGTCAGGGAAGAGCTAAAACATAGTCCTTTATTCCATATTTTGCAAATACCACATTGATTGTACAAGACTTGACCAATTCTTGAGGGGAAGGAGTGAAATCTGATAAATAAGGCCTCTGAAAAATCTGCCAAAAACTTCTCAATAATTCTGTGCTTCTCATGGCATCTGAACCTCATTAGAACCTCTGAACTTTTAAGTCTCACTCAATACTTTCCCATTAGCTGGGCACGGTGGCTCATGCCTGTAATCCCGGTGGTTTGAGAGGTTGAGGAGGCTGAGGAGGGCAGATGGTGAGTTCAAGGCCAGCCTCAGCAACTTAGCAAGGCCCTAAGCAATTCAGTGAGACCCTGTTTCTAAGTAAAATATTTTTTTTTTTTGATTTTTTATTCTCCTGGTTTTTTATTTTTTTTATTTTTTAAATTTTTATTGTGGGTTGTTCAAAACATTACAAATTTCTTGACATATCATATTCCACACTTTGATTCAAGTGGGTTATGAACTCCCACCTTCACCCCATAAACAGATTGCAGAATCACATCAGTTACACATCCATTGATTTACAAATTGCCATACTAGTGTCTGTTGTGCTCCGCTGCCTCTAAGTAAAATATTTTAAAAATGGCTGGAGATATTGCTCAGTGGTTAAGCAACCCTGTGTTTAATCCCTCCCCGCCCCCCCCCCCAAAATACTTTCTCATCCAGCTTACAAGGGTGAAGGGAATTAGCACAATCACAATCATTTTCCATCTGCTTCCAGACAGACATTCCTAAAATTCTGGCAATGATTTTATAGTTCTTTGGCCCTGCCTCTTCTATATTTTTCACTTCAAATAAAATAATTTCTCCCTTGTAAATAATATAACCAGTATTCTTTTATTAAATACATGAATAAGAGAACATGTAATCCATTCCCTTCTATTAGCCAAAGAGATGCTTCAAAAATTGTTGAGGGCCACAGCCAGTCAGCCTGGCATTTGCCAGAGGGAATGTTTGAAAGGTGAACACTGAGATGATGATTTGAGTTAAGCTATATATAATTGCTATGATGCTGGATTGATTCTATTGTATATTTGACCTTTACTGTCGGGCAATGGGGCAGCTCTTGCTGCCTAGGGGGCCCGCTACTTTGGAGTTCTCGCAGGGATTCCCGGAGAGTTCCCATTGGTTGGGGAAGTGCCGGAGTAGGGATTTCCTGTGTGGGGGTTTTCTGGAACGGCTGCGTGGGTGGCGTTGGCGGAAAAGCGCGCGAGCAGGGCTGGTGAGAGTTGAAATAAAGTAGTTGCTGTTTAAACCTACAAGGCTTTGTGGCGGCTTGGTTATTCGTGCCCAGCCAGACTGCGGCAAAAAATGTCTACAAAAACCTGAACACGGGCTGGGGATAGAGCTCAGTTGGTAGAGCATTTGCCTCGCATGTACAAAGCCCTGGATTCAATCCCTTGCACCACCAAAAAAATAAAAACGAAAACCGAACAGGGTAATGGAAAATTGTGGTATATGAAATTCTGATTCAAGCAACCATAGGGATGAACCTTAAAATCATTATGTTAAGCAAAGAAACCAGAAACAAGAGCATATTCACAAGGGAACTGGGGCTGTGGCTCAGTGGCAGAACAGTTTACCTAGCATGCTAGAAGTCTAGGTTCAATCCCCAGCTTTGGAAGAAAAACTAAAGGGGAGCGGGGAAGAACACACACACTAAATGAAATGATATTATTTATATGAAGTCCTAGAACTGATAAATTAATGGTGAAAGAAATGGAAAGTCTAGTTGAGGGTGCTGGTGACTTATTAAGAGGAGGAATAAAGGTTCCTTCTGGGTTGACAAATGTTTTATAGCTTAATAAAGGGTTTAAGTTACTCAGGCATATGCAATCACAAAAACTCTCCCAACTGGACCCTTAAGATCTGCCTATTTTACTATATATAAACTATACCTTAATTTAGAAATGAACTATAAAAATATATTTTCTGTCATCACCTGCTTAAAACCTAATGGAATCCCATAATAGAGTAATTCACATTCCTCAGTATGACCTGTAAGACCCTACATGAACTGGGCTCTGGCTCCCTCTCCATTCTTGATCTTTAAGATCTCACATGTTGGTTCTTTCTGTTCTTCAAATACAGTTCAATTTTTCATTACAACTTTTGGGCTTATAGTTCTTTTTTCCGGGAATGCTTTTCCTCTAGATTAACTTTATCAGATCCCAACTCAAACATTTACTTTGTCAGAGAAGGATTCCCTGACCACCCTATCCAATGGAGCTCTTCCCACATACTCCCTCCAAAGTTCCTAGAAATAGTCAATAAGTTTGCTGAATAAATGAATGAAGGGTTAACATATTTGCCAAGTACAAATACCCACAGGGAACATAACTAGCTTGCACTAGGTTTCATCATTCCTTTCACAATACTTGCAAATCTATTTTTTAATATTTTTACACCTTCAAAGGCACCATAGCCGAATGTTTAAAATAAAGAGATATACAAAACTATTAGACATATTGGTTTTTAAAAAAAGACAGTACACATGGCAATATTAATAGAACAATTCAAAGCAAAAATATTTAATATGATAAAAATTACGATACTACTAAAAGACTATCAAAAAGGTATGTCATAAACCATTCAGCAAACAGCATAGTATTAAAATACACACAAAAAACCTGAAAATGTAAATGCAAGGAGAATTTAAGAAATTATAATTGTAGGATAATCTAAACATATCTCTCAAAATATTTAAAAGATCAAGATGACAGATAAAAAATAAAGATACAAATAATGCAATTAACAAGCCAGACTTAACACAATTCTAAACACAACAGAGGAAAAATCCAGTTATAAAAATGCATTAAATTTAAATCAGATACAGTGTTAGTCCACTGTACCATCAGGTTCTACAACCACAGATTCAACCAACTGCGGAACAAAAAAATAACCAGGGGGAAAAAATTGTGTCTGTACTACACATGTACAGACTTTTGACATCATTCCCTAAATGATACAGTAAAATAACTATCTATATAGCTTTTATATTGTATTAAGTATTATAAGTAATCTAGTGAGGATTTAAAGTATACAGAAGGATATGCATAAATTATATGCAAATACTATACCATTTTATGTAAGGGCCTCAAGCATCCTTGGATTTTGGTATCAACTTCCCAAGCACACTGAAGGATGATTATAACAGGAAATGAAGAAAGTCTAAACTACTGCAAAAAATGTGGAAGTGTTATGACCATATTCTCTGATAATAATATTAAATTATTAACTCACTATATAGAAGATACTATGCAATAACTAACTCATGGCTCAAAGAGGAAATTACAATTAAGCAAAATAAAAACTGACAACAATGAAAAGAAACATAATATACCCAAACTAATGGAAATATGGACACACTCATTTTCACAGGAAAATAACAGAACAGTTTTTATTTGCAAATACAGATATAAATCTAATCCGGCAGGGTATTAAAAGACTAATACAGCGGGGCAGGGGGGATAAAAGTCTAACACATCATAACTGGAAAGTTTCCTTAAATTTTTTTTAGCTGTAGATGGACACAATATCTTTATTTTTATGTGGTGCTGAGAATCGAACCCAGTGCCTCATGCATGCGAGGCAAGCACTCTTACCACTTGAGCTACAACCCCAGCCCATAACTAGGTTTTGATGCCAATTATAGTAAAAGAAACAGACCGAACAAAGGCTAAATCCTAAAATGGTACTGAAGGACCTAGAAGGAAGGTGATCTGCACGGCACATGTCTAATGCTGGACTTTTAAGAACATTTTAATGCCATTGATTTTTAGTAATTCAAATATATAAGATCCTTTCATGAATTATATATTTTTTAAATATTTTATTTTTTAGTTGTACACAATATCTTTATTTTGTTTATTTATTTTTATGTGGCGCTGAGGACCAAACCCAGGGCCTTGCACGTGCTAGGTGAGCGCTCCACCACTAAGCCACAACACCAGCCCCTCATGAATTATATTTTGCAAACTAAAAATAGCAGCAATTATGACCCAAATACCATCCAGGATTCCCAAAGAATCCAATGTACACTCTAGGAATATATTCCCATTTTAATATTTTACTGAGAAAAATTATTAGGTAAATAGAATCAAAAGAATCAAAACATATTTCAATGTCAATTTAAATTTCTCTATCTTCAAATAAGATTGTCATTTCTCACTGACATAGAAACTGAAAAAAATTCATCTAATTTTCTCCCCCAAATTATGGTTATCCTAGAAATAATCTGAAATAATCTATTACAGGAAAGACAGACCAAGGGAAATTAATGAGAAAACAGATTTTGTTCTGATTTTCCTTAGAGTTGGTACTGACAAAAACTATGCTAATTATTCTTATACACAAAACTTTTTGAATATGTTCTCAATTGTTGGCCAACAATCACTGTTTTTTTCTTTCTGTGTGTCTGTGTTGGGGGCAGAAGGTACTGGGAATCAACTCACAGTTATGAGCCATAACCCCAGCCCAAAACAGGTCTTTTAAGTAAAAATAATCACAATTTTACACGATGAAAATGGTGGGAAGTTGAGAGAGGTCTCTGGTCTTAGTATCAAACTGATGTGGGCCTTTCCCAATGTGATATGAAAAGAGCTGAGCAAAATAGAAAAGCTAGAGATCTTAGCTCAAAAATATTGTTTCTTTATTAATAATTATGTATCTTCAGCTCAAAAAAATAACCACTTTCCTATTACAAATAAAACTGTTTAAGACTATACAACCTTCTAATAAGACCCAGGATCAATTCAGGCCAGTACTCTATCTCAACCTTGCCAACTAGCACATAGAAAAGTTAACGATAGAGCTGGGGTTGTGCCTCAATGGCAGAGTGCCTGCTTCCCACATGTAAGGCACTGGGTTCGATCCTCAGCATCACATAAAAATAAATAAACAAAATAAAGATATTTAGAAATAAAAGTTAAGGATAAAACAATTATTCTAAATCATCCAAGTCACTGTTTTTACTTCTAATGCAACAACTCAAGAGCTGACCCTAGTTAAGTTTTACCATTCCTTTACTCCCCCAGTTAATTCAACATAATTTTTCTGGAAGAGTGAGCAATGTGGGACATAAGTGTTTTAGGAGATTTAAGATACATTCTTAAGCTGACTTAAGGGAGGCCACATAACCCTCTAGTGACTTCCTTTAAGTCAGTTTCCAACAAAGACCACTGAACTGTCCAATAAAACGATGGTTCTAACTTACATGGCAATTGTGTATTTCAGTTATGAAGCCATTAAAATTTTTTCTAGCAGAAAGTTTTGCTGAGAGCCATAGCTGAGTTGGAATGACACATGGCATTTTTGCCAGAACAGAGTGGTTGAGAGGTGATGCCAGCAAGCCATTGAGATGATAATGGTTATGTTAAGCTGTGTATTCAATTGCATATTAGACCCCTGCTGTCGGCCTTGGCCTGCTACTTTGGAGTTCCCCTGCTACTTTGGGGATTCCTGGAGAGTTTCCATTGGTTGGGGAAGTGCCGGAGGAGGGATTTCCGGTTGGTGGTGGTGCGGGGGGAGAAGGTCGCATGCGTGTTGTTCCCCGGAGTGTGGAGAATAAAGGAGTTCCTGTTTTGAACCTACAAGGCTGTGGCGGCCCGGTTATTCTGTGCCCAGCCAGACTGCGGCAAATTTTTATACCAGAAACAAAAAGGAAATAAAACTTATCTACAAGTCCAGGTTAAAAATGGAGAAAAGGAACTAGACTAGATCAAGAATGTCAAATTCTTGCACACAATCACTGTGCATACATAATTGAGGCAAATCTTATACACTTTGTTAAGCAGGAAGTTTTGCTGGAGCTTTCAAACTGAGAATTACTCCTATGGGCATAAGTTACATAGTTTTCTATCTGGAGGTGAGATTCCAGAAGGAAAACCTTAAAACATATATATATATATATGTTTTTTTTTTAGAAAATTGCTTTATTCTTTAAAACAACAGTGCCTAAATCTACACACCTACAAAAATTTACCTGATGAAAATTTTCTAGAATTAGATGTGGTGATGGTTGTGTACACACACACACACACACACACACGTCTGTGCAGATATGTATCTTTTTTTTTTCTTTTTTAAACAATACTGGCAGAATTGGGGATTGAACTCAGGGGTCCTCTACTATTAAGCTACATCCCCAACTCTTCTTATTTTTTATTTTGAGACAGGATTTCCTTAAGTTGCCAAGATTGGCCTTGAACTTGTTATCTTCCTGCCTCAGGCATTCAAGTATCTGGGATTACAGGCATGCATCATGATGCATTTACCTTCAATAGCTAAATATATATTTACATATGTATTTATCCTTCACTCAAATATGCATGCACACTATCTGTATGCTTGCAGTAGGGCAGGCAGTTAGGGAATCACCATTATGAAGACCAGTTGTGCTGGGTGCAGCACATGCCTGTAATCCCAGCAATTTGGGAGGGTGAGGCAGAAGGATGGTGAGTTCAAAGCCAGCCTCAGCAACAGCAAGCAAGGCGCTAAGCAACTCAGTGAGACCCTATCTCTAACTAAATAAAATACAAAATAGGGCTGGAGATGTGGTTCAATCGTTGAGTGCCCCCCCCCCTCCGATTTCAATCCCTGGTACCAACCCCCCAAAAGACCAGTTGTGTGTGTATGAAGAGATATTAATACTTTAATACTTTCTAATTTTATTATTAGATATTTCAGATATTCAGAAAAGTATAAAATGATCAGTGAAAGGGAATACAGGGAGATTAAAAGTATTCATAATTTCCCTTTTTGTTTTGGTACTAGGGCTTGAACCCAAAGGCACTTTCCACTGAGTTACATCCCCAGTCCTTTTTGTTAAACTAAAAAATTATAAATTAAAGAAACAGGACACATTCATTCTTTGGAACAAATCAGTTCTTCTATAATGTGATGTTATTCTTAAAAAATAACCTCACTCTGTAAACCTGCATAATAAAACCACCTGGCTTATGGGGAATATAGGATTGGACACAATATTGAAAAACTTCACTTAGTGACATAAAAAGGGGAATCTAATAAAAATGGTAGCCCACTTCTCTATATGTTAGATGGTTAAGAATTACATAAATGCTATAATAAATGACATCTTACCTTGAAAAAGACCAAGTTTGCTTGGGAAGTGGGCCTGAAAGATTATAGCTTGTGTGTTACTGTGAAATAACAGGAGGGTTATCTGAAGTTGACAAGACAGTTTTAACAGTAGATGTGGATGAGTGTGACTCTTAACAAGAGTAAGCTGAGATCCCTATAAGATGTTAGAGGTTGCACTTGTGTGGCTTGTGTATTCATTCAGCAGGGTGTAGTTTTCTGCATTCACCTAGTGTTTTCTGCAGATGGAATCACGCATAAACAAATGTGAAATTCACAATATGTTCCAAAAGTCCCCAAATATGAACATTGCTTGGGAACAAATCTGTGTTTTCTTATAGCAAAACTGTTTTGCTCTAAGACTATGATTCAGTTATTAAAAAGAATGTGTAGCCAGCCTCAGCAACTTTGCAAGGCCCTGTCCCATATAAAAAGGGATAGTGATGTGGCTAAATAGTTAAATGCCCCTGGGTTCAATCCCTAGTACCAAAAAAAAAAAGAAAGAAAGAAAAATAATGGGCTGATATGGAAATACCTCTAAAATAAATTGTGAAGTGAAACACATGGAGACACAGATCAGTGCACATATTTTCATTCCTTCTGTATAAACTAGGGAAAAGTGAAGACAGAAAAAAGAAATACTTAAGTGTGTTTTCTTTAAGCTTTCTGGGAGAAAAAAAAATCAAAATGATTGATAATAGTTACCAATGGGTAGTGGATTTGCTTTTTCATTTTATTCTTGTCTACCATGTTTGAACTTTCTAACCACACAGATGTGGTATTTGGGAGATAAAAATGACAAAAGGATTAATCTGGGAGACAGATTATAGATGTCTGCATGTCTCTATTTTATGCTTCTCTTTATGTTTAAAAAAACAAAATTAGAGAACATGGAACACCTGGAACTCTCATGTACCACTAGTAGGAATGTAAAATGGTACAGACACTTTGGGAATTTCACTCCTGGGTATTTATTCAAGAGAAATAAAAGTATATGTCCATGTAAGAACTTGGACATGGGGCTGGGAATGTGGCTCAAGCGGTAGCACGCTCGCCTGGCATGCATGTGGCCCGGGTTCGATCCTCAGCACCACATACAAACAAAGATATTGTGTCTGCAGAAAACTAAAAAATAAATATTAAAAAATTCAGGAAAAAAAAAAAAAAGAACTTGGACATGAATGTTCACAGCAACTTTATTTGTAATAGTCAAAAACCAGAAACACCACTTGGGCAGCAGAAGTGGAAGGATGGATCACTTGAACACAGAAGTTTAAGACCAGCCAGGCAATATAACAAGACCTCATCTCAAAAAAAAAAAAAAGACAGGAGAACACAGTGAGAGACTGGGGCTGGGAACGTAGCTCAGTGGTAGAACGTGTGTATAGCATGCACAAGGCCCTGGGTTCAATCCCCATAACCACACACATTCTTGGAAACAACCCCAAAATCCACTAATTAGTGAATGAATTAAATAAGTTGTAATATATTTGTATAATAAAATTTTATGCACCAAAAAAGGAATAAACTATTGATATACACAATAACGTGAATTAACATCAAAATGATGCTGGGTAAAAGAGGCCAGTTTTTGAAAAAATATAAAATATACTAAGCTGAATGTTGTGGCACACACCTGTAATTCCAGCTATTCAAGAGGCTGAGGCAGGAGAACTGCAAGCTGGGAGATCAGCCTCAACAACTTAAAAAAAAAGGACTGGAGATATAGCTCAGTGGTAGAGTGCTTGCCTATCATGTTCAAGGCCCTGGGTTCTATCCTTGTTAATCCTCACGCCCAAAAAAGTACATACTACATTATTCCATTTACATAAAATGCAAAGAAGTCTAGTGTGAAGGAAAAGGTGAGCAATGGCTGCCTGTTGGGGAGGGGTAAGGATAGGGAGAAAAGAGTTTTCAGAGGGGCATGAGGACACTTCGGAGAGATTGGATATTTACTATCTTGACTGTGGTGATAGGTTCACAGACAGATATCTACATCAAAACTTAAAAAAGTTGTACATTCTATATATGTGCAGTTTGTGACCTGTCAACTGTACCTCAATAAAGCTGTTTGCACATACACAACACTATTAAACACAGTCTGCCAGAATGTGTAAGAACATACAATGGGAACCTTTATACATTTTTGGCAAAATAAAATGGTGCAGCCATAATGAAAAGCTTGGTGTTTTCTCAAAAATTAAAGACAGAATTACCATATGAACTAGCAACTCTACTCCTACATATGTCTTCAAGAAAAATGAAAACATATATCCTTGCAAACCTATATGAATATTTTTACACATAATTTATAATAGCATTACTTACAATATCATTATTTATAATAGCAAAAAAATGCAAACAACCCAAATGCCAATCTATTGATGAATAGTAAACAAAATGTACATTCCTACAATGGAATATTATTGAGCAATCAGAAGGAAGTATTGATACAAGCTATAAAATAGATGAACACTGAAAAACCCTGTACTAAGTGAAAAAAGACACATGTTAGATTATACTTATAATGAAATGTGTAGAAACAGGCAAATGCACAGACATAGAAAGTGGTTGCCAGGGAAATGAGGGAAGGGGAGAATCAACACTGCTAACAGGCAAAGGGCTTCTTTTTTGGAGATAGTAATGTCACAGAATTAGATACTGGTGATGGTTGCACAATCTCATGAATATAGTAAAATCTCAACAATTCTATACTTCAAAACAGTAATTAAATTTTATTTCGATTTAAAAATATACCCATATGCTTGAATAATACTTGAAAAAAAATACAAAAACAATCCCCAATGTATCCACCACTATGAATGAAAAATATTACAAATAAAGTTGAATCCCCACCCCCACCCCTCTCCACCATCACATTAACAGTCCCCCCTCCACAGCCCACTCTACATACAAGCAGATCAAACAACCCTTGCCTAGGAGAACTAGTTCTTCTACCTCTGTAGGTCTAGTCATCAAAGTTCACATGCCTGAACATTTCACAATCATCTTCCAATGAGTTCCAATTTCACCTTGACCTTCTCTACTTACCAAAATGTTCTTCATCCTTCAAGAATGAAGTTGAATTCCAACTTATGTATAAAATAAACTCTAGCCTTTGAAACTTTTTTTTTTTTTGGTACTGAGGATTGAACACAGGGGTGCTTTACCAATAAGCTACATCCACAATCCTTTTTATATTTTTATTTTGAGAGGGTTGTTTAAGATAAGTTGCTGGGGGTCTAAGTTGCTGAGGCTGGTCTCCAACTTGTGATCCTACTGCCTCAGCCTCCCAAATCTCCTGGATTACAGGTGTGCGCCACCAGATCTGGCAACACACTCATTGTCTTTACTTCCTTACATCCCATTGGACTATTCTGTTCTCCACCTCCCCTGCTTTCAGAATTGTGGATAAACAATAGCCTCAGGTTGTCAAATCCAAATGACAATCTTACTAAACATTTCAGAAGCACTGATATGAGGACCAATGCTAGCTTCCAGAAACTCCCTCTCTTGGCTTCCCAAGAGGAGAAAAACCTGCTTCTTCTCCATCGTTTGCTCAACCTTTTCGCTCTGGAAGTATCTGAGTGTCCAAGTTCTATTTGCTTCTCTCTCTACACTCTTTTCCTAAGTGACCTCACATAGTCCCATATCTTTGAATATATTCTGATCATTCCCAAATGTTCATCTCTAGTTCTAGAAGCTCCCTGAGTTCCAGACCTGTGCATCCAACTACTTTCTCAACATACCAATTTTATGACTAATATGCATCTCAAATTAAATCATCCAAAATGAAACTCATGTTTTTTTCCTCCTCAAATTTCTCTCTCCCAGCTGGGCACAGGGGTGCACACCCAAATGCTAGCTACTTGAAAGGCTGAGGCAGAAGGATCACAAACCTGAGGCCAGCCTGGGCAACTTAGTGAGACCCTCTCTCAGAAATAAAAAAGAACTGGGATGTAGCTCAGTGGTACAGCATCCCAGGGTTCAATCCCCAGTAATTAAAAAAAAACTTTTTTAAAACCTAAAAAAAATTACTCTCTTCTACTCTGCATCTTAATAAATGACACCATTATCTACTCAGTTGCTCAAAAAAACAAAAGCAAAGACTCCTTTCTTTTCTCATCAATTCACTTTCAAGTTTTGTTCATTCTACCTCCAAATTATTATTTTTTTAAATATTTTTTTAGTTGTCAACAGGCCATTTATTTACATCTTAGGCAAGCACTCTGCCACTGAGCCACAACCCCAGCCCTCCAAATTATTTTTTAATCTTTTCACTCTTTGGCATCTCCACTGCCATGGGCCTAGACCAAGTTATTGTACACAGCATTGGAACTGATCTCCCATCTCTCTTTATTGGCTTCTTCCTCCATGTAGCAGGCAGATTATGCTACTCCCCTTCTCAAAATCTTTTAAAATAAAACTAATCAGGGAATTGTCTGTCCCTATCTTTGAAAGTCTACACAATCAATGGTAATTATTTCTAGACAGTAAAGTACTTTTTCTAGTTTTGCGTCTATTTTTAAATTCTTCTACAATGAATACTTGCTACTTAACAGAACGATACTGCTGAATACATGTAATATTACATCGCATTTTTTTACATGAGGAAAAACACAATGGAAAATATGGGTCAACTGTAACTGTTAAGAAACATGCTTAGATGAAAATACAAGAAAACATACATCGAAGAATGATGTGTCGGGGCTGCAGTGATATTTTCCCTCCTCTACTTTCTATTTTTTAACCTAACTACACACATAATGGGGGGAAGGTTATATTAAAAGGCTCATTGTCTTCTGCAATGTGGACACAACCCATAGAGCCAGCCTTTCTTGGCAAGCCCTCACTTTCCGAGGCTCCACTCTAACGCCGCACTGTCTCACACCTCCGGTGCTTGACTCCGGCATCGCGCCTGGAGTATCCCACACCTTTCTCACTCTGCCCACCCTTCGGAGGCGAAGGGCCAGCGGTGATGGCGACAGGTTGGAGGTACATTCCAGAATCTTTTTGGTAAATCCACAACTTGCTGGTGCTGGGCCAATTTTTGTTTCCAATACCATCCACAGGCCACCACGCTGACTACACTGAAAGCTCGGCCACTGGGGCTCAGAGAGCCACCAACCCCTACGAAGCGCAGCGCCCCTTCAAAAAGGACCCCTGCACACGGACGTCCGAATTCCGGTTCCCGCACAGGCGGCTAGCGACCTCACTCCCCCAGCCTCCCCCGTCCCCTCCCCTCCGCGGCCTCAGGCTCCCCCAGCCCCGCCTCAGTCCGGCCGCCGCGCGGCCGGCGGGTGGAGGAGGGGCGCGCACGTGCCCGCGCAGCCCCCGCCCAGACAATGCCCGGGAGAGCGGGGCGCGCGCCGCCGTCACCCCGATCCCGCCAGCACTCACCGTTTCTCCGGTCCGTGGCTGCAGCGCGGCCCCGCCGGGCGAGGCGAGGGGGCACGGGGAGGGGAGGGAGCGAGCGAAGCCCCGCGGAGCCGCCCTGCCACGAGGCCCAGCGACCCCGCAAGCCCGCGGAAGCGCACAGCTCGGTGGAGCCCGCTCTACCCGCTCCGCACCGCACGTCAGCAGCAGGGGCGGGGCGCGCGCGGCGCTGGCGGCGGGGACGCGCGGGCGGGGGGCGGGGCGAGCTGGGCGGGGCGGGCCCGGGTCTGCGGGGGCTGGCCCAGGCCGGGAATCTGGCCGCGCCACCCAGCTGCGGGGACTGCGGGTGTGGGTGCTGCAGAAGCCAGCTTCCATCATTTTCCTGTCCAGAAGACGGCGACTTCTAGTCCCAAGTTTGACAGAATATTCATTCTTCCGGCGTTCATGAGCTTCCGTGGTACGATTATAACTGATTTCTGTGTGTGCCGTCTTGGGCCAACTTTTTTTTTTTCTTTTTATTCATATGTGGTACTGAGAGTCGAACCCAGCGCCTCACATATGCTAGGCAAGCGCACTTCCACTGAGCTAAGCCCCAGCCCTTGTGCCAACTTCTATACTAGGTGATGGGGAGACACATAACAGTAACTATAACAACCCATTTTATAGATACAAAAACAAGGCTCAAGCTGGCTCCGTGTGCCTACCTGTAGTCTGGGCTCCTTGGGATGCTGAGGCAAGAGGATCATTTGAGCCCACCCTGGGCAGCAAAGGGCAACCCCAGTGAAAAGAAAGACAAAGAGAGGAGAAAAAGAAAAAAAGGAAGAAAGAAAGGAAAGCTCAAAAATGTTGCGATTTAACAGAGGTCACACTAGTGACTGTCAAGTCCATCTCTGAGGCCAGCCATCTCATTTCTTTTCCATGGGCCATCCTACCCAACACCTCATCATTTCTGCCTAAGATGCAGTAGCCTCTGGCATTCTCAAGGCCCTGGGCTTGTTCCCCAACACTGAAGAAGGTGGAGGGAGACTGCAATACAGCCTCTCAACTGATCTTGAGGGTCTCTGGCCCCCTTCAGTCCTTTCTCTTCAGTATGTAGATATTTACTATTGGAGTAAGGGGATGGACTTAGAGAGTTTGAATTCTTTGTTTTCATACTTTCTTTACATACATTATCAATTGTTTGATGTATTTAATGCTTAATATGAATGTTTTAAAAGATACACTTCTATATCACCAATAAAATGTCCAGTTCATTACACTCAGTATGTACTCAAAAAGTAATTATGGAACGTGTGAAAAGTAGGGCCAGGAACTTACTCAAAAGCCATACATTATGAGGAAATAGAGGAATTTATGTCACCTCTGGCCTCCTGACCATAGGTTTATTATGGGTAAAAACAGATTCACAATATTTGCTATATATATTTGGAAGGGGGTACTGGGGATTGAACCCAGAAGCACTTAACCACTGAGACACATCACCCCCCCTTTTATTTTTTATTTCAAGGTAGGGTCTTACTGAGTTGCTCTGGCTTAAAAGCTAAGTTGCTAAGGTTGGCCTCAAACTTGCAATCCCCCTGCCTCAGCCTCCCAAACTGCTGGGATTGCAGGTGTGTGCCACCATGCCCAGATGCTCAATAAAATTTTATATGTTTCTATTTTGTATTCAGACACTGTGTTCCAATCATTTATATTAGTTAGGCACTGAGGATATTAAAGTAGACAGAGCTCCTACCCTTGTGAAATTTAGTTGGATTATCATTTGACAGAGAAATAATCTAATCTGAATCCTTTCTTGACAGAAAGGATTCTTTGAGCCTTAAGCTAAAACTCAAAGAGAATAGAAACTGGGGAGATAATTTTTTTTTTTTTTTTTTTTGAGGACTGGGGATATAGCTCAATGGTAGAGCACTTGCTTAGCATGTGCCAGGCCCAGGGTTCACATCTCAGCACTCAGTAAATAAATTCCATGAGTAAAGAGGTAAAATGAGAGGTCACAGTGAGTGTGTTGGAGTTCCTTCACTCTTGAAGGATCCAGATCGTCCACTTTCCCTGCTCTAGCTTGGAAAGCTGCCCAGCTCTTGGAAAAGTCCCACACTGAGCAGGGCTCAAGAGCAGAAAGTGGCATTGGGTGGGAGAGGAATCCGAGATAATGCTTCTGGGCTCTGACACTTGCAGATGGTGTGCCAGAAATCCATACCTCTGTCTATGCTCCCTGCCAGGCATGCAGAAAGTAGGCTGGCTGAGAGCCATAGGTGGACACAGTGTCGGGGGGCCAGTTATTCCTAAAGTAAAGAGGCCTTGTGGTATGGCTGGCTGGCTGGAGGATGTGACAAGACATCAAGGGCAAAGCTGAAGGTGCCAGCAAAGCTGAAGTACTCCTAAGTCAGCTGATGAGAGGAGCAAGGATAGAATAGAGGGGGTGAAAGATGAGATTTCAGATCCGAAGGCACTGAAGCAACAGGTCATGAGATGGCTGGCCAACCACTTCAGCAGCTTATGCCACAAGGCAGTGGTAACCAGGAGTGATAAGGCACATGGCAGAAGAAGCCAGTGAAGACCTAAAATGCACATCATAATTGTGCACAGATCAGAGACCCTTCCTGCTATAGCCTTGAGGTTTCCCCTAGATCCCATCAGGGACCTTGGAAAGTCAAGAGGGAAAAGAGAAAAGGGGGAAAGTTTTGATAGAACTGAAACTTTAAATTATTTACCCAAATGTTTTCCCCCCAGATGAAACTGTTTTAGACCAGGAAGGACTCAGATCTAACTTCCATTATTAGCAAGTTTAAGGTGAGCTCAAGTTGAAGGTTCCAGGAAGATGGATGGGTGCTGCCGGCAACAATCTGTTGTCAACCGGAAGCTCCTAAGAGCTGATGAGGTTGCCATGGAAGAGCAAACATCCCGAACAGGGATGAGAACCTATGAGAGAGCTTGTATCATTTAAAAAGAGCATAGCTATAGTTTTTTTACACATTTGCGTGCAGTGTGTACATTTCAAAAACAAAGACGGGCTATGTGAAGGAAATGAGCAAAGCCCTTAGAAAGCACAACACAAGGGAACACATTTAGTGTTAGAAAAGGGCCCTTGAAAAATATTCAGTGAGAGCTGAAGAGGAGGAGCTGTTGGGGAGGATTAAGTCTCAGACAAGGTATATGGAAGGAACTCAGGATTGTTTAAGCAAAAGTAGAGTGCAAGAGATGGGACCAGATATCCAGATATCCACAGTAGCAAGAACACACAAATAGGTGTGGCAAGATTTTGATCTTTTCCATAAGAGCAACAGGAAGTCATCAAAGGGTTTTGTTTGTCCCCACCCCATACCTCTGCCTTACCGGGGATTTAACCCAAGAATGCCCTACCACTGAGCTATACCCTAGCCCTTTTTTATTTTTATTTTGAGACAGATTCTAAATTCCTGAGTCTGGCCTTGAATTTGTAATTCTCCTGCCTCAGCCTCCCAAATTGCTGGGATTATAGCCATGTGTCACCTTCCCTGTAGCAAGAGGTTTTAAGCAGGAATGATGTATCCAATTCACCTTTTAAAAACTATCACCTGCAGCAGAAAATGGATGGGGAATGACTGGAGGGGTTTGTGAACAAAGAAGCAATGAAGGTATTGGAAAATTTTGTCCAAGTCATCTAGGTGAGAAGTGAGGTTGGCTTACCCTGGGCAGTGGAGATGGAGGGAGGTGGATGGATACAAGAACTGTAGACAAAATACCTAACGACTTGGTGAGGAAGAGACTGGAGAGGAGATGGGAGGAAAAGGAAAGTAACTGACCCCTGCTAAGGCAAAGGGACCTTTAGAAAGTTACCCCTTCCTCTAAGCAGATTTGGGAGCTTGACTAGTGGCTGGAGATTGGATTTCAGGGCCTCTGATTGGCCAGGCTCTCCTGCAGCGCTTGCTTGCCACCATGAAGGTGGGCCTGGAGAAGAGGATTAGGAGGATAAGGGTGGCTCCCAGGTCTCTGGCTTTAAAAAATGGTGAATAGTAGAATCATTTACTAAGACGGGGAGGGGGAATCAAGAATTCCCTGTGTGGAGCTGGGGATGTAGCTTGGTGATAGAGAAGGCCCTGGGTTTAATCCTGATCACTACACACACACAAAAAAAAAAAAAAAAAAAAAAAAAGAAAAGAAAAAGAAAATTAAAAAATCCCTTTGGGACATTTTGGTTTGAGGTATCCATCTCAACATTAAACAGGTATCTGTGTATAGTATATGGCTCTGGGGCTCAGGGAAGAACTGATGGGTGGTGCTGTCAACAATCTGTTGTCAACAGGTAACTGGTGAGAGCCGGAGAGGTTGCCATGGAAAAGAAAACAGTGCAGAGGTTGCACCATCACCACCTATAAATGTCACAATCTGCATTAAACAAGCCACATTTTGAACATTGAGATACTTCACATAGTAACCTGGGTTTGGGCTTCTGTGAAAAATCAGGAGCTGTGGTAACCTGGCCCATGTTGCTATAATTAGGAATCAGCTAACACTGCTTCCTAGGCAGTGTTCCAAGCACTATACAAATTTAATCTTCCTAACAACTTTATTACTATTATTCATATTTTAAGGAAAAGAAAAAGGAGGCAGAAAGGTTGAGGAACTTGTTACACAGCCTAGAAGTGGTGCAGCTGGGTTGTGGACACACACAGTTGCCTCAGGGTCTGAGAGTTTAGCTGTCCCACCAGGAAGTAGTTAGAAACTTAATCCCATTTAGAGACCCTGTTGCCCTCAGGCCATAGTTCACCACTCCCAAGGCTTTTCTGACACATTGCCCATCCCAGGCTGAGCATCAGTTACCATTTATTGTTTTATTAGCAGTGCTGTCTTCTCATACTAGGGAATTATTTCTTTATACTCATGCCAAGTAGAAAATTTAAAATATTCAGTTGAGGACTGGGGATGCAGCTCAGTGCTAGAGTGCTTGCCCTGCATGTACGAAGACTGGGTTTGATCTTCAGCACTGAAAAAACAAAACAAAACAATTGTTATTAGTTTATTTTGTGGTACTGGCTATTGAACCCAGAGACCCTCTGCCACTGAGCTACATCCTTAACACTTTTTAAAATTTTATTCTGAGACAGAATAAAAAATTGCCCAGGCCAGGTTCAGTGGTGCATGCCTGTAATTCCAGTGGCTCAGAAGGCTGAGGCAGGAGGATTTCAAGTTCAAATCCAGCTCAGCAATTTATAAAGTCCCTAAGTAATTTAGTCATACTATCTCAAAATAAAAACAACAATACAAAAGGGTTGGGGATGTGGCTCAGTGGTTAAGTGCCCCTGGGTTCAATCCCTCCACCCCAAATTGCCCAGACTGGCCTTGAACTTGTGATCATCCTGCCTCAGTTTCTCTAATTATTTGGATTACAGGCAGGCACCACAATCCATGGCTCCTACAAGCTGGAACGTTAAATAATTATCTACTTTTCCTGACAACCAGGAATGACCATCTGACTGATACTTGATTCTTAATTCTGTGAGCCTCTGCTACCTTCTCTATTTAGATAAAGTTGGTTTCATTTGCATGCAACAAGGAACTTTGGTCTTAGGCAAGCAGTTTAGGTGGATTTTTCCACTTAGGAGATGCTGAAGGCCCAAACTAAGGCATTGGTAGAGGGGATGAAAAGATAGACAGACAGACAGATGGATAGACAGACAGATATCAAAGAGGAAGAAGTCCTGGCGCAAGGTAAATATTTGCATGTTTAAATAACAGAAAAAAATCACTCCTATATTTCTGCCTTTGATAAGCAGTTAATATTGTTGCTATTAATGGAAGAGAAAATACAAGATAGACAAGTATTTGGAGAGAAAGAGGTTTTGAAGTTCCAGGTGCTAGTAGTTCAATATAAAGGACTCAGAAGTTTATAGAAAATATTTGAACATATGAATCTTGGCAGAACATTTAGATTTTGGGGTTGTCAAATGCAGCTATAGGTGGTGCCGTAGGAGTGACTGACTAAAATTACTTAGGGTAGTTATCTGCATGGCAAAAAGAAACCCTGATGATTGAAGATTCAGGGCTGAGGTGGAAGAAGAGCTCTTTAACAACAAAAAAAAAAAAAAAAAAAGGAAAAGGAAAAGGAAAAGTGGAAAAGAGTTCTATGACTAGATAAAAACAGGAAAAATATAATTAATAGCATCAAAATTGTAGGGAGGTTAAGTTAAGATAAAGAATTCAGATTTGGGAACAAAGATGAAACTGACAGTCTTGGCAAATGTGATTTCAATAAGGCTGTGGTCTTGAGTGCAGGATGAGAGCCAGATTGCTGTGTAGGAATAAGCGAGGCAAAGTTGAACCTTTTAAGATATTTGATTAGGCATGAAAGAAAAACAATGTGGAGTTAGAAGGGAACACAGGGTTATAGAAAGGATTTTAAAGATAGGAGAGGCCAGAGTGTGTTTGACTGCCCTTCTTAGGGGACGTCCCTAAGAAGCTGAAAGAATGAGCTTCAATCCTCAATGGTGAAGAAGAAAGGAAATATCCCATCTTTAAAAAAAAAATATTTATTTTTTAGTTGTAGTTGAACGCAATCTTTATTTTATTTATTTATTTTATGTGGTGCTAAGGATCGAACCAAGGGCCTCGCACATGCTAGGCAAGTGCTCTACCGCTGAGCCACAACCCCAGCCCCTCCCCCTCCATATCCCATCTTTGAGAGGGCAAAATGTTGGGAGGGATTCTATCTTAAGTCCTTTATTTTCTCTTTGAAGGAGAAGGTAAGATCAACTACTGAAAGCAAAAGTCAAGATTGTGGCTTACTCCAGGAGGATGGTAATTGAACTGTTACAGAGGAAGGGGAAAGAAGGAGAGAGTAGGCTTACATTGGCAGTCGGTCAAGAATATTTTGTCCAGAGTCAGGTGTGGCCACGCCTGTAAACCCAGCAACTCAGGAGCCTGAGGCAATAGAATTGCAAATTCAAGGCCAGTCTGGCAAATTGGCAAGACCCAGTCCTGAAATAAAAAGGGCTGGGCATGGAGCTCAATGGTAGAGCATCCCTAAGGTTCAATCCCCAGTATTTGGGGGCAGGGGGGATCTTGTCCAGTTGAAGTTGGAGATCACATTTTAGAGGTGTAAATTTGCCACTAATTGAATCTCTACCTGTGGTCAATAGTTTGGGAGTAGGAAATGAAACGGCTAACAATTAGATTGATACACATATAGGCAATAAGAGTAAGTAAGTGGAAATGGGAGATCAAAAGAGTGAGCAAATGTTGAAAGCTGGTGAAAGTGATTGTATGACACTATAATTATGGAGTGCAGGATGGTAAGGGGCAATGGTTAAACCAGTGCTTAGCAAAAAGGGAAGTTAAAAGACTGGAGATCTGGATGAGGCCTCAAGAAGAGTCATGGAATGAGAGCGATGAAAGGAAAGGAAAGCTGAGGTAAAAGGCAAAAAGGAAAATAACCAAAGTGGATCAAGGACCTAGGCATTAGGACTCTGCATCTACTAGAAGAAAAAGTAGGCCCAGCTCTCCACCATATTGGCTTAGGAATTGATTTCCTCAATAAGATTCCCAAAGCACAAGAAGTAAAATCAAGAATCAATAAATGGGATGGTATAAAACTAAAAAGCTTCTTCACAGCAAAGAAACAATCAAGAATGTGAAGAGAGAGAGCCTACGGAACAGGAGAAAATCTTTACCACCTGCACCTCAGATAGAGCATTAATCTCCAGGATGTACAAAGAATTCAAAAAAACAACACCAAAACTCAAATAACACAATCAATAAATGGGCAAAGAAACTGAATAGGCACTTTACAGAAGAAATATGAATGATCAAAAAATATATGAAAAAATGTTTAATATCTCTAGCAAATTAAAGAAATTAGAGAAATGCAAATTAAAACTACATTGAGATTCCATCTGTCTCCAGTCAGAATTGCAATTATCAAGAATACAAGTAACAATAAATGTTAGTATGTGGGGAAAAAGGTACACTCATACATTGCTGGTGGGACTGCAAATTGGTGCAACAACTATTGTTGAGAGCCACAGTTTAGTCTAGTCGGAATGACGACTGGCATTTTGCTAGAGGGAATGGTTGAAAGATGACCCTGCTCCAGGATTAGGGCGGATCCTGGGGGGGGGGGAATAGGGCGGCTCTGGGATTAGGGCGGATCCTGCTGCTTTGGGTGCCCGCCTGCTACTTTGGAGTTCCCTTTGAGTTCTCGCGGGGTTCTGAGAGAATTGGCGCACGGAGCCCAGTGGAGGGAGTGTGTTCTGGGGAAGTGTGTGTAGAATGCCCATGAGAGTTGGGGAATAAAGAGTTGCTGTTTGAACCTACAAGACTTTGTGGCGGCTCGGTTATTTTGTGCCCAGACTGCAGCATTTGGTGGCCCGTACGGGGAACGCTTGAAGCTTGGAGGTAAGTGAAATTGCTCGCCCCTGAAGGAGAGCGAAAGAATGGGTAACCATTTCAAAAAACAGTGTGTTCTTGTTTTGATTTATTTTGTTTTTATTTCAAGCTGCCTGTCCCTAGAACTTTCTCAGGCAAACTGGGGAAAATGGTTGGCTCAAGGTTTGAAGTTGTTCACCCCTGAGGAAAAGATAGAGATAGACCACAAATGCACATGTCAAGAAAATAGAAAAACTGACACAATGATTTTTTGTTCCATTTTTGTTTCATTCTGTTTCAGTTTTGTTTTGTGTTATTTTGTTGGGTTGCGTTATCTTTATAGTAGATCAGAAATTAGTAAAAAACAAACTGAAAGAATGTTAAGTAAATTGTTAGAGGTTCAGACTATGGTAGATCAAGTAAAAGAGAAGGTCTCTCGAGTTAGTAAGACAGAAGAAGAAAATTTAAAGGAAAAGGAGCTATCAGAAAAAAAGTTACAACCAAAGGCTGCTACTAACACCTTTCTATCACCAGAGGGCGTAAGTGTCCAAACAACAGCTCCACCTATAGAGACAACATATGCTGTGGGGCCCCCAACCCCCGTAGTTGATAGATGGGATCCTGAGACAGGACCTCAAAGATTAGCATGCCCTGTATTTGAGCAGACAGGAGGGCAGTGAATTCACCGTACTTTAGACTTCAAAACAGTGAAGCAGCTAAAAGAGGCTGTAACAACCTATGGCTCCCAAGCACCCTTCACTCTAAGCATGGTCGAATCCATTACCAACTTGGACATGATGCCAGCAGATTGGACAAGCATGTGTAAAGCTGTGCTAAATGGAGGGCAATATTTGTTATGGAAGGTTGCCAATCAGGAATTTTGCACGGAGACGACTAGGTGAAATGCAGCAGCCGGTTATCCTCAGAGAAATCTAGATATGTTGTTAGGACAAGGACCTTATGAGGGTCAGTGGCAACAAATTGAATATGATCCTGCTATATATTCACAAATTGCTGCAGATGCGGTTAGGGCATGGAAGACTTTACAAGGACATGGAGATTTACAAGAACAATTATCTAAGGTTATACAAGGAGCTAATGAACCTTACGCTGAATTTGTAGATAGGCTTATTCAAACAGCTACCAGAGTTTTTGGGGATACAGAACAAGCAATGCCATTAATTAAACAGCTAGCCTTCGAGCAAGCAAATCGTTGGTGCAAGGAAGCCATTAGACCATGGAAACATGAAGATTTAAACACATATATTAAATTATGTAGAGACATTAATGAATAAGGGCAAGTCTTGGCGGCTGCAGTACAACGGGCTTTAGATGCCAGGCCAAAAACATGCTACAATTGCGAACAAACAGGACATTTTAAAAGGAATTGCCCCATAGGAGGAGGGTTTAACAAAACTAGGTATCAAAGGGGTAGAATACCAGGTATTTGCCCATGATGCCAAAGAGGGAGACATTGGGCTAATGAATGCCATTCTCAAACCACCATAGAGGGTACTCCATTATCAAAAAATGGACAAGGACCAAGTGTTTACCCACGATATCATGGAGAAAAGCATTGGGCTCCATTGCCAAAAAATGGACAGGGGGGACCAATGCTCCGGGGCCCACGACCACAAATATATGGGGCAATGGAGGAACCCAGCAATACCATCAGGGTAGTGCCCAGGACACATTATCCATTAGATCCCTCATCAGACGAACCAGAGGGAGCGCAGGGTTGGACATCTGCGCCTCCACCAGAGCAGTACTAACTCCAGAGATGGGAGTTCAAGTCATTCCCACAGGGGTAAAAGGACCTCTTCCCCAAGGAACAGTAGGCTTATTATTGGGACGGAGTTTTTCTACTCTAAAAGGACTTATGATAAGTCCTGGGGTAATTGATCCCGATTTTGAAGATGAAATAAAAATTATAGCCAGTTCTCCAAGGGGTATATCAGTAATTTCACCAGGAGATAGTATAGCACAGTTATTAATAATACCCAGCCTGCATGATAAATTTTCCGGCAGTACTATAGAAAGAGGTTCCAGGGGATTAGGCTCCACAGGTGTAGATTGGGCAATGCTTTCTTTAAATTTAGATTCTCGCCCCATGCTAAAATTAAATATTCAAGGACATGAATTTAATGGGATACTGGATACAGGTGCAGACGTTAGCATTATATCTCATCAAGAATGGCCAAAACATTGGCCATTACAACAAGCCACTCAAACGCTTCGAGGCCTAGGAGTGGCGACTAATCCCCATAGAAGTGCAATGGTATTAGATTGGAAGGATCCTGAAGGATGTGAAGGAACTATACAGCCATATGTATTGGATCATCTTCCTATAAATTTATGGGGATGAGATGTCCTAGATCAATTAGGTTTGACATTAACAAATAATATCAATTCAAATGTGCCCACTATTATGGCTAGACAAGGTTTTAGGAAAGGAAAAAGATTAGGAGAATAAGAACAAGGTATAGCAGCACCAATTCAAATAGATCAAGGAATAAATAGACATGGATTGGGTTTTCAGAAGGGGTCACTGAGACAATAAAAATTACTTGGAAATCAGAAAGATCAGTATGGGTTCCTCAGTGGCCCCTGACTAAAGAAAAGATACAAGTAGCCCATGACCTGGTCAAACAACAATTAGCGGAGGGACATATACAACCTTCTGTATCTCCCCATAATACTCTCATTTTTGTCATTAAAAAGAAATCTGGTAAATGGAGATTATTGCAAGATTTAAGAGCCATTAATAATGAGATGGTTATTATGGGACCTGCTCAATCGGGGCTTCCCCAATTGTCTGCTTTGCCAAAAACCTGGTATGTTTTAGCTATAGATATTAAAGATTGTTTTTTCTCAATTCCAATTCATCCTGAGGATAGTCCACGTTTTGCATCCCTGCACTGAATCATGAAGGTCCCGATCAGAGACATGAATGGAAAGTACTCCCTCAAGGAATGTTGAATAGCCCAACTATGTGTCAAATTTATGTTAACAAAGCAATCCAGCCACTTAGAAATCAAAATCCTGAACTACAAATATTTGACTATATGGATGATATATTGTTAGCACACAAAGATAAAAACATATTGCTAGAATGTTATGCCACACTTACAAATTTATTAGAAAATTATAATTTAGAGATAGCAATAAAGTACAATTAAATTTTTCAATTAATTATTTAGGAGTTCTATTATCCTCAACCATGGTCCGTCCACCAAAAATTCAAATACAAGTAGATTAACTCAAATCACTTAACGACTTTCAAAAGTTATTAGGAGACATAAATTGGATAAGGCCTTATCTAGGCATACCAACAGGAGAGTTAGGACCTTTATTTGATATCCTAAAAGGTCCATCAGATCCAAATTCACCCTGAATGTTAACACCTGAAGCAAGAAAGGCATTAAAAATCATTGAAACACATATGGAAAATATGCATTTGGATAGAATTGATATAAGTTTACCTTTATTATTTACTGTACTACCAACAAAACTATTCCTACAGGAGTATTTTGGCAAGAAGGTCCATTATTGTGGATACATTTATCTTATTCTCCTAACACTATTCTTACTAGGTATCCTGAGGTTGTAGGACAATTAATACTCAAAGGAATAAAAGCAGCAAAGGGAGTGTTTGGAATTTCTCCCAATAAAATTATTACTCCATATACTATGGATCAAATTGATGAGTTAGCTAATGAGTTAAATACTTGGGCAATAATCATGTGTAAATCTAATGTTTCATTTGATAACCACTTACCATCTAATCATTTATTGTCTTTTTGGTCTTTGCATCCTGTAGTTTTTCCAAAAATGACAAGAAAAACACCTATCATGAATGCTCCAAATATATTCACCGATGGGTCAAATAATGGTACAGCAGGAGTAGTTACCCCTGATCAAACTTTTACGTTTTTAGTACCCAAACAATCAGCTCAAAAGGTAGAGCTTAATGCAGTATTACAAGCTTTTGTGATGTTTAAAGATTCTGTATTTAATTTATTTTCTGATAGTCAGTATATAGTTAATGCTATAGTATCCCTTGAAGATGCTGGTAGGATTTCCCCTTCCTCTACTGTTTTCTCTTTGTTTTCCACTTTACAAAGTCTAATCTGGGACAGAAAAGATCCATTCTTTATAGGACATATCAGAGCACATACAGGATTGCCTGGAGCCCTTAGTTTGGGCAATGATTTAGCAGATAAAACTACACATGACATACGTATTTTCTCTACGCTAGAAGAAGCTACAAATTTTCATAAAAAGTTCCATGTCAATGCTAATACTTTACAAAAGTGTTTTAAAATAACTAAGGAACAAGCTAGACAAATAATAAAACAATGTCAAAATTGTGTGACCTTTTTACCACAAGTTAATCTTGGAGTCAATCCTAGAGGACTGATACCTAATCATATTTGGCAGATGGACGTCACACACTTGCAAGAATTAGGAAAATTAAAATATTTGCATGTTATAGTTGATACTTCTTCCGGATTTTTGATGGGCTCCCTTCATGCCAGAGAAAAAACTAAAGATATTATAGCTCTTTGCTTACAAAATTTTGCCACTGTGGGTGTTCCAAAACAGTTAAAAACAGATAATGCTCCTGGTTATACTTCTACCTCTTTTAAACAATTTTGCTCATCATTTGGCCTTACTCATATAACAGGAATCCCATACAATCCACAGGGACAAGGCATAGTTGAAAGAGCTCATCAAATTATTAAAATGTATTTATTAAAGCAAAAAGAGGGAATTGGAAAGGGGTATATATCCCCCAAAGATAAACTTAAAATAACCTTTTTTACTCTATAAATTTTTAAAATTTGGATTCATCAGGGCTTAGTGCTGCAGAAAGGCATATGTGTCCAAAAAATGTACAGACGCCCAAGGTACTTTGGAAGGATATTCTAACAGGATAATGGAAAGGTCCTGACCCAGTGATTGTCTGGAGGCGGGGGTCTGTTTGTGTGTTTCCACAGGGAGAACAGCAGCCGATTTGGATTCCAGAGAGATTAACTAAAGCGATTTCTACAGACCAAAAAGAAGATGATTTGGCTCAAATTCATAACAGCTGTTATTCAGAACTCCAGTTTGGCTATTCTTACATCTTCGACAGTGATTCTCCCACACCTGGAGGCTAATGAATAATGAACACCATTAAGGCCTATTTCAAATGTAAGAAACCTTGGGGCTTACTTGTGGGAATACCTTCAGATCCATATGCAAGTTACAGGAAGAAGGATGAGATATCAAAAGAAAGTCAAACCCAGGTGGTAACCAGGATGCTTTTTTCAATATCTATTTTATTATTGCCTTTTCCCACATCATGAAGTTTTATTTTATTTTTTGAGCTCATACAGACCTAGATTAATATTTTTCTGATCAGTTCTATTTTTTGACTGTGGAGTTTTTAAACATTACAATGGAGATTTCACCTGTGTAAAGCTACAAGGCCTTTACTGTTGTCTTATGTGTTGTATGTTATGTGTGCACACTTCTGTTTTGTGTTGTATGTCTGTATGTGCATATGTCCATATATATGAGGAGTGCTCATGAAAAAATAGATCCAAATATTTTTTTTTTTATTCACGTGATTTAAATTAGGTATACAGCTGTTGAGGATTGTTTTTAAAGGTGGTTAACAGATCTGTTTGTTTACTTTCACCTTTCCTTTTCATTATATTTAATAATTCTGTTCAGGATAATGTAAATTGTTCAGAAAATTGTTTTCTTAGTACCTGCTGGAATGTTACACAATTTTTTTTTAGCCATCATTGCCAGAATTCCTATCTTCATCCCAGTGCCGGTGAAGACAAAGATAAAACTAAACTACAGCTTTTTCGATAGCTATCACAGTAAACTGTATAAACTGATGCATCAATGAACAATAACTCAACAAGTGATGCTCAATCAAGAAGTCGATTTACTTTGGGAGGAAATGGACATATTAATGGATTCCTCTTCTTTGAACTGCTTGCAGAACTTGCCTGGACTATGTATCACTTGCATGCATTGTGAACTATCTGTTGGTGCAGCAAATTGTGGTAGTGCTGGGGTATCTTTGCTGATGGTGTCATCAATGGTACAATTTTTCTAAAAAGAGCCGTCATTTGGCTTGGTGCCTTGGCATTTTGCATCCTCCTCCCTTCTGCTTGTGATGGTTTAAAATTTGGGGGCCAACAGAGGTGAGGCATAGAACCTCACCCCCCCCCCCCCCACTGGTGCAAGGCCAAATTTGGGGGCCAACAGAGGTAAGGCAAAGAACCTCACCCCCCCACTGGTGCAAAGGCCAAATTTGGGGGCCAACAGAGTTGAGGCAAAGAACCTCACCCCCCCACTGGTGCAAAGGCCTATCCACAAGTATGGCTGTATGCTGGACTGGTAGTCAATGATGGGTAAGATCCAATTGCAATGGTACCAACCTAAGACAGGAGGCTGACTCCTTGAGGTCAGCTCATCCAATGACGTGTAAGGACCATATGTAGTATTGGACAACCTAAGACAGGCACGGTCCCTAAGCCACATGCTTGTTGTTTAATTAAACAGAAGGGGGGAGATGTTGAGAGCCACAGTTTAGTCGGAATGACGCCTGGCATTTTGCTAGAGGGAATGGTTGAAAGGTGACCCTGCACCAGGATTAGGGCGGATCCTCTGGGAATAGGGCGGCTCTGGGATTAGGGCGGATCCTGCTGCCTCGGGTGCCCACTACTTTGGAGTTCCCCTTGAGTTCTAGCGGGGTTCTGAGAGAATTGTCGCGTGGAGCCTGGTGGAGGGAGTGTGTTCCCGGGAAGTGTGTGTCAAGTGCTGGTGAGAGTTGGGGAATAAAGAGTTGCTGTTTGCGGCTCGGTTATTTTGTGCCCAGACAGACTGCGGCAAACTATGGAAAGCAGTATGGAGATTCCTTAGAAAACTTAGAATGGAACCACCATTTGACCCAGTTATTCCACTCCTCAGTATATCCCCAAAGGACTTAAAATCATCATACTACAGTGACACAGCCACATCAATGTTTATAGAAGCTCAATTCATAATAGCTAAGCTATGGAACCAACCTAGGAGCTCTTCAATAGGTGAATAGATAAAGAAAATGTGGTATATATACACAATGGAATATTACTTCACCATAAAGAAGAATGAAATTATGGTATTTGCCGGTAAATGGATGGAACTGGAAAATATCATGCTAAGTCTATAAGCCAGTCCTAGAAGCCAAAGCCAAATGTGGATGTTAACCTACAACAAGGGAGGGTGGGGTGGGAAAGAATAGAAGTTCATTGGATTAGAGATAGGGGAATGAAGGAAAGGGAGGGGATATGGAAATAGGAAAGACAGTAGAATGAATTAGACTTAACTTTCCTATGCTCACATATGAATACACAACCAGGGAAACTCTGTATCCTGTACAATCACAAGAATGGGATCCTAATTAGAATGTTATACTCTAAATATGTAAAACATGTCAAAATACACTGTATTGTCATTTATGTCTAAAAAGCACAACAACAACAAAAGCCTAGTTTATCTTAAAAAAAAAAAAGTAACTCTAGGTGATGAAAAGATCTAAGGCATGACTTTGTGTATTATTGGAATGAGTGGGGTGTTCTGCTGATTAAAGGCCAGAGCAAGGGCATGGGTCTTATATGCTGAAATGATCCCAAATAATGTTGAAAATCAAAATTAAAGAGATAGACTGTGAATCAGATGCCAAATTTGCTAACAAACAAACATTGCAACATTGTAAATGATATTAGTAAGGAAGCCAAAGATTGACAAGTAGAAAATGCAACAAGCAAGGACATTAACATCATTCTTCTATCTTAGAGGACAGCCCTTTCTTGGTTACTATGTATTTTCTAACTTTATAGAAAGCTTCTGGAAGGCAGGATCTGTCTCACTTTTCTTTTCTTTTCCTTTCTTTCTTTTTTTGGTAGTGGGGATTGAACACAGAGGTGCTTAACCACTGAACCACATCCCCAGCCCTTTTTATTTTTTATTTTGAGATAGCCTTTCACTAACTTGCTTAGGGTATTGCTAAATTGCTGTGGCTGACTTTGAATTGGAGATTCTTCTGTCTCAGTCTCCCCAATTGCTGGGATTATAAGTGTGTGTCACCATGCCCACTAGGACAATCTCTTTCCTCTAGAAAGTTGTGATTCTTTATTCCCATTAACATCTCTCAGTACTTGGAAAGCCTATCACTTTTAGAATTTCTGTTCATATGTCTGCTTCTCTCATCAGTCTGTAAACCCCTTGAGGACAGGGAATGTCACATTCCTTTTTGTAACCTCAGTAGGAAACATTCTGTCTGATCCATATTAAGGACTCCAATGAGCTGGATGTGGTGACACACACTTCTTATCCCAGCAACTTGGGAGACTGAGGCAGGAGGATCGCAAGTTTGAGGCCAGCCTCAGCAATTTAGCAAGACCCTGTCTCAAAATAAAAATAAAAAGGACTTGGGTTGTAGCTTAATGGTAAAGAAACCCTGGGTTCAATCCTCAGTACCACGTCCCTTCCCCCAAAAGACTCCAATTTATGTTTATCACATAAATAAATGAATTAAATCTCTAGGCTGTTAGCCACCCTTTTTGACTAAGGTACCAATCCCAAGACTGTGCTAAGAACTTTTACGTTTTATTTTACTTAATCCTCACAACAAGCTTACATAGGAAAAGAAGAAACTGAGGCTCATAAAATTAAATAAGTTGCCCAAAGATGCACAGGTAGTATTAAAACTGACATTTAAACACTGCTCTAACTTCAAAACTATTTTCACCTTTCATTGCCACCAAGTGTACTGTAATTAGGGTTTTAAAAAAGCAATGTTTAGTGGATGGCTCCACAGTGACACTTTATGATTAGGGCAATGATTCCCAAGAGACTTTTTTTGTTTGATTAGTTTATGACATGTACTAGTTTCATGTGAGAAGCAGATGCCAAGATGGGATTAAGCAGGCAAGGATTTTAATAAAAGCATGCAAAGAAATACCCTGTGGGAGAAAATATGGAAGAGAGCCAGAAAAGCCTGGGAGAGCCATTAGATCTCAAAAGCAGGTGAAGAAGAAAGAGAATGGATAGAAGCAGCCTACATTGTCTTGTAGTCTAATGAAGGTTGGGCAAAGCAGAAGGGGTACCAAAACCCACCATCCAAAGAGGGCTGTGTCACTGGGCCTGGGGGCACAAGCCTGTAATTCCCAGCAACTTGCAAGGCTGAGGCAGGAGGATTGCAAGTTCAAGGTCACTTTGGCAACTTAACCAGGAGCTTTCTCGAAAAGTGAAAAAAAAAAAAGAAAGGGGGGCCGGTGGTGTATGTAGCTCAGAGGAAGAGCCTCTCTGGGTTTAACCCCTAGTATGACTATAATCTCAGTGACTTGAAAGGCTGAGAAAGGAGAATCACAAATTGGAGATCCGCCTCAGCAAACTACCAAGCTGTAGTTGGCTGTAGAAGGTCCTAATCAACTTAAGGAGACCCTATCTCAAAACAATAAAAAAAGCTGGGGGATGTAACTCCATATTAAAGTGCCCCTTGGTTCAATCCCTAGTATCATTAAGAAAAGAAAAGAATATGTGTTTTAATGTCTATTTTGGTGAGGGGTGGGTACCAGGGATTATACCCAGGGGTTTTACCTCTGAGCTACATCCAATCCCTTCTAAAATTTTGAGGCAGAGTCTTGATAAGTTGCTTAGGGCTTTGCTGAGTTGCTGATACTGACCTTGAACTTGCCATCCTCTGTCTCAGCTTCCCAAGTGGCTGGAATTACAGGTGTGCACCAATGTACTTGGCCAAGGTCTTTTTTTTTTTTTTTTTTTTAAACAGACTCATGTATAGCCATAAAAACCAGAATTGGTATTTTTATTAAGAAACTTTAAGCACCTTTGTGCAAGCATGGTACTACAATACAAAAACGAACAAGTGATTTGGGCCTGTATCTTCATTTATAAAGGTCACTTTGTGGTGATATGGAGAGGTCAATGCTTTTGAAAGAATTTTTTTTTTTTCTTTTTTTTGCAGTACTGGGGATTGAATCCAGGCTTAGGCAAGTCATCTACTGCTGAACTATACTCCCAGGCTGAAAATTTACTGTTATCTGGATATAGTGACATGCACCTGTAATCCCAGCTACCCAGCAGGTTGAGGCAGAAAGATAGCTTCAGCTCAGGAATTTGAGGCCAGTCTGGGCATATAGCAAGACCCCATCTCAGAAAAAGTTTAAGGGCTTGGGATGTAGCTCAGTGATGTAGCCCAGTGCCTTGCTTAGCATACCCAAGGCCCTGGGTTCAATTCCCATAACTGAAAAAAAAAAAAAAAAGATTTTTTATTCACATTTCCTTTAAAATGACAGGAATGGCCAGGGCCACAGGAATAAGTACCAGTATGTCCATTAGGAGACAGAAAGGAGCAAGGGGAAAGTGGAGGCCTGTCTTTATGTTTGGTTTCCTCCAGAAAGGCAGAATTCGGTAAACAGATTAGGGTTGGCTAGTTTGAATAATTAATGGCACAATCTGGGGGCTGGGGCTGCTCCCAGGTGCTTGTACCTGGTCCTGTGATGATTTACAGCAGGGGAAATATTGACTTGGTATGTAAGAGTTAGATAAAGGAGGTGGTTGGAGGTATCTTACAGTCTATTGGTTTATACATGAGACATAGCTCACTCAAACTCTGACAAACTGATTCCTGCGGCACTGAGGAATTCCCCTGGGAGGGGAAGACACTTCCCAGCCAGCAAGGCCCCCTAAAGATGTCAAAACACTATTTTAATGTAGAAAATAAAAATATTAATATGACTTAGTTCTTCAAACATAATTAGGTTGAAACTAACTCTTCTCATTTTGTCTCTAGTACAAGTTAATAAATTGCGGAGAAGCAGAGGTAGGTATGGCCCATTTCCCCATCAGAGAGAAGATGAATTTTAGAGAACATTTAAAGTACAAGTGGCTCCTATTACCCACTTCCATGGTTTTCTAAATAAAAGCTAACAAGTGCTTTTAATTCCTTCCCTGCCTTTTCATATTGCATTATTTGTTCTGATCCAGCTGCATGGAGAAGGGAGTCAACATTTATATACTAATGTTCTAGAACTGTTCTTCAATATATGTTGCATTATATCATTCTTTATAAGAAGCTGGCAAGTGTTGTGGCTGCATTTCCTGGAATAAGGAAAGTAAGACTTAGGCAAATGGCTCTATGACAGAGCAACCAGTGGGAATCAGGTCTGATGAAGCCTGCACACTTTACCAATGTAGCTACTAAGGAATGAAGTCAAATGAAAACACGTTTAACATTTTCTATTTTAAAAGCAGTCTAACTTTTTTTGTTAATGTTTGTTTGGTACCGGGGATTGAATCCAGGGGCACTTCACCGAGCCACATCCCCATCCCTTTTTGTTTTATTTAGAGACAGGGCCTCAATAAATTGCTGAAACTGGCTTTGAACTTGAGATCCTCCTGCCTCAGTTTCCTGAGCTGCTGGGATTACAGATGTGCACCTGGCTTATATCGGTTTGATGGTACAAAATATTGCCTGTAGTTATAGCGACTTGGGGGGCTGAGGCAGGACTGAAAGTTTGAGGTCAGCCTTAGCAACTGAGCAAGGCATTGTCAAGAAAGAAAGGAAGAAAAAACAAAGAGGGAGGGAGGGAAAAAGGGAGAAAGGAAGAGGGCCAGGGGATGTAGCTCAGTGATAGAGTACCCTTTGGTTCAATTAGCAGTACCACCAAAAAAAAAAAAAAAAAAAAAAAAAAAGCTAAGCATTATATGTGCTTCCATATTTTACATTTCAAAAATTTATTTTTTTAAAGGAGAGAATCTTTTTTGTAGATGGACACAACACAATGCCTTTATTTTTATGTGGTACTGAGAATCAAACCCGGGCCCCTCTAGTGCTAATCGAGCACTTTACCGATGAGCCACAATCCCAGCCCTACTGTTAATACAAATTCAGACACTGCCTCTCCAGTAAGTCGTGACACCATAGTTCCTTTTTGACTTCTGACACTGCCTCTCTAGTAAATAACACCGTTTTTTTTTTTTTTTTTCAAATTTATTTGAAATCAAATTTCTTAAGTTCTTTATCTTTGATTTACAATAGAAGTACTTGTGAGAACCAAATCAGAGAGCCAGGCACAGTGGGGATCACGCTTGTGACTCATCAGCACCATGTAAAAATAAAATAAAGGTATTATGTTCAACTACAACTAAAAAAATATTAAAAAATAAATAAATAAAAATAAAAAGGGCTGAGGATGTGGCTCAGTGGTAAAGCACCCTGGGTTAAATCCAAAAAGAATGCTAGGGTATAAATGTTATGAATTACCCTCTGAATTAAATTTTTTTTGAATAAGTAATACTTTCATGTGGTCTAGACAAAAAAATTCCATTTTATACATACCGATATGACTACATATAATTATACACACACCCACACACACATAAATGCAGTTAAGTTTCCTTTTTTACCTTAGTCTGTGTTTTATTGCTATAGCAAAATTGGGTAACATTCAGAAGACAGGTTTAATTAGCTCACAGTGTGGAGTATTAATGCCTTCTAAGGCAGTGCCCTCCATGACCTATCCACCTTCTACTAGGCTCCATCTTTTAAAAGTTCTACCACTTCAGCACCACTACAGTAGGGATCATGCTCACAGCACAGGAAACTGTGGGGAGGACAAACCTGTCATAACACTAGTATTTTCAGTTTCTTATTTATCCTGCAGTTATTTTATGTCACATGAGAAAAATACACACAGACATTTATATGTAGCCAAACTACTTCGATATATTTAAAAAAAACCAGAACAACATGTTTTTGGTAAACAAAATTTAATGTAACCATACAGTCAAGTAATAATGGTTAAAAGACATTTTACAACTTCTTAAAAATTTAAACTATGTAAGAATAAAAACAAAACATGTAAATATTAATGTGCTACAACTGAATTGGGAACAATGAAATACATTTCACTATGAAGATTCCGTAGTAGCTAATTGAAAGCAAATGACTTTGGCTGCCATGGGTCTGTACTAGTTGTAAAGCAGATTATACTTAGTTCAATTTTAAAATTGGGTTGTTTCAGTCTCAATAGAATTTATATAAACTGAAGGGAGGAGTGATAGGAAAGGGAAGAAATGCTTTCTCAAGAAAGTTGAAGTAAAAGCATGTAGAGGGAAAAAATAGTATGAAGAATGGAACGAAAGAAATTAGATACTTTTTTTTGACACTAGATGTAGATATTTCAAATGACATTTACAAGGGCTTAATCAAAATAAGATAAATATGTGTCTAAATATTTTAAAAAGCACCTAGGTATCAAAAAAATAAAAATATAATAAAACTCCAAGCACCCAATGACCTCTCTTTAACATTCTCATTCTGCCAAGCAATCACAGTTGGTGCTCATTAAAATATTTAAGGGGGAAGTTTATGAACTTTGCTTAGATTGAAAAAAATTGAAATAGCACTGGAGAACTTAAGGCACATAAACAAATTCAGATGTAGTTATTTTGAAAACATTAAAACAAATTGTTTTCTTTGGAACAATATATAAAATAAGTTATGACTTGCTGTTCTTTAAAAATTATGATCATCTTTAGCACTAAGTAAATTTAATATCTAAAGCAATCACACAAATGTAAAACATTCATATAAAACATTTAAAAATGTCTAACATATGTTGAAAATGTCTCTGGAATTATCAGTTCACACGCCTGGCTCAAGTGGTTTCTGGTGCCTAACATTTTAGAAATGACAATTAGCATAGCTAGCTAGTCACACCTACTGTTTTATAGGTCAGCCAAATTCTCCTATTCTGGTGCCTTGGTATGGTCAATTTATTTACCTAAAAAGAATAATGGGGATGAGGTTATGTAAACCTGGCTTTCAACATAAAGAACAAGAAATTCTAATAAGGCCAAAATTATGTTGAGGTTAACCAGTGTCTTGAGTTTACTAAAAATAAAGGCAATCCATAGGAAGCCTTTGTGAGACATTATCTTATCACTTGGCACCACATAAATAGCAATCTCTCCCTCTCTTTGAAAATAGTCTGGAGTAGATGTCTTTTCCACATGTAAAGCTCAAGACTCAAAAGGCACACACAAACAATTCAACTCCTCTCTTTTCATGTAGGGGTTCTCACAGTAATTTTTAAAAAGTCTATTGCCATATCCAGATAACAGGAAAAAGAAACATACACCTGGTTTGCACATTGACAAAAGTGGTATAATTGAACCTTTGTCTTTCCTGAGTTTTAAAAAGGGTATTGACAGTAAAGAAACAATTCATATTCACTAAGAGAAAATATACCAGTTCACAAAACGTTTTCATTTTTTTAAATACAAAAGAATGTTTAACCACTGCCACGTGTGAAGCTCCTTTACCAAATTTAATTTACTCTAGAATCATCAACTGAAAGTTATTTAGTTATGGCACTTTAAACACCCAGATAGGCAAAAGTGACAAGTTAATACCCTCCCTGAGTGTCTATATATATATATATATATATATATATATATATATATATATATATATATATAATCTCATCTTTTCTTAACCTGGTTTAAATGGAGTTAAATATCTATGTTTCACTCATTTAGGAAAAAAAAAGTCACCGAAGACCCAATAGGCTACCATTTCATGCCTGTGCAGTACAGTCAGTGGGAGTATTACAGTAGAAAAGGAGGAAGTTAGATCACTCTGTCACTCATTCACAGAGGAAAAATATGGAAAAGGATACAAGTTCATGAAACACACACACACGCAACAAACACAAAAACTATTTTTCTGTTATCCACAGAGCATACCTTCAAATTCTCTTTCCAACTGAAGTATCAAGCTGGGGTTAGCAAACATCTCTGCTGCCAATTTGTTTTCTAACCTTGTAAAAACTGGTTATATAGATTCTGATGGTATATAAGTCATCATTACTAATACTTATCTTGTACTTTCAAATGTAAAAAAGTACTCTAGAAATGCCCAAACAACAACAAAAATCTTCTGGAATCGAATTTAACATTATCAACTAATTTTTACTTTATGTGTTTTTTTTTTTCTGATCATCACAAACTGCAAAAATTCTTGGTGTTTGTATATGTGTGTGTCCACACTCATACTAATTATATATATATATAAATACATACATACAGGTATACACATGCATACTAACCCAGAGGCTCATTCAAGCATCACCTGTCAAGAGAAAAATCTGCCAACTATGGGATGACAGAATGAATATAATCTGACACCAATCTGGTTGATATATCCCTTTTGATATACTAATTGTATCCTAAAATATTTTTTTAAAATCAAGGCGAATGCCATTATTTATCAAGAATTAGAAACAGGAAGAAAAATAATTAAAGTAAGTTAAAATATCAGTTGTGTAACTTTAAAAAATTACTTTAATTTTCTAGGATTCATGCTAAGTACTTGGTGGCCTTCAACATAAATTGCAAGTACTTAATTTATGTAGTTTAAAATTATGTAGAGAAAAAATTAAACAATATTGATATGAGGTCTGTGTTTAAACAAATTATTTTTGTTAAGGTTTCATTTCAATTTTACTACAACAAACACATGGATATGAAAATAAATGTAAAACAAAATATAAGTAAATAGTTAATACTTTTACAATAGACAAAAATACTAGAATACAAAGTTATCTTAAGAAAGTTTTTTTTTATGTGAAGTCTCTGGACAAGATCTTACAAATACACATAAAAATAACAACTATTGTTTGTATAATTCTAAGCATTTACAAAACATGTTTTCATACATTATCTCATTTACTATAAAGAATTTCTGAACTAAATAGGTTCCATTATCTACAAAAGTATAATGAAGATATTTATTATAAAATTACAGTACAAGCATCCCAATTGTATAACTGTTTTTCAACTAATTATTTTCTGAATTGCTTTGATAGTTATCACAGAAAATTATTTATCATTTTAAAATTGACTTGAATTTAGATCCTAAGCTCTAAAGTTTCTCTATTTGAAATGTCTGTGTCATTCTAGAATAAGGGGAAAAACAACTTTACCAATGTTAGGTTTTTTGATGACTACTTTGGTTTTAACAAAAATCTGGTGACACTATAATCATGTATTTGCATCGTCCCTACTATGAAAAGGAGTATGCAATTCCAAAGTGAGAGACAACATTGACTGGGAAGTCAAAATACAGTAGGCTACCTGGTACATCCCTAAAATGTTGTAAATTATATCTGTCCATCCAGGAATCACAATAATTACTCAGGTTGTAGTTCCTGCCATATCCATTTATTTGCCTTGGAAAAATTTTGACATTCCTCTCTGAAAACTGGTAAGCTTCATAAACTGTAGTTGAGAAATCTAGACAAATCAGTCTGTTTTACACAAATTAATACAATTTGGATTTATCTCAGAAGACTGGAACTACTGTTGTTTTTTTTTTTTTTTTTCAGAGCTAAATTTCAAAGAAAAATGGACCCACTGAGGTAAGTGGTCCCTGCTTTAGCCTATTAAAGGCACTTCAACAGTAGAGATTCTCAGGGTTTGTAGCCGTTTCAAAGAAAGCAGAATAACCAAGGAAGAGGTTCTGACCCAAAGCACCATACTAATGAGGTCAAACCTATTGGCTGGGGAGGAAACCTGTTCCTAGTTTTCACAGGACAACATTGCAAAATGGATTTCAACTCCTTTGTCAGGTTAAAGGAAAGAGACTTCCTTAGAGGACTTAGAGATGATGCATAAATACTTTGAGAGCCACAGTGGGTCCCATTCTCTTAAATAGTTGTTTAATTTTTTCTTACAAATTAACTGGTAATTTTCATCCCCCTTTTATGGGCACTTATATCTGTATCTCCTACCTAACTCCTCCCCCAAGAACATGTTTAATATAAGACAGCAGTTCTAAGAATGAAGTCACAATAATTCAGTATTTTATGATACTGGAATTGTTATCATTACAATTTTATCAATTGCAGGGGGAAAAAACCCTTCAATAAAATTAACCAGTGTGGATATGCTATGTCTGTGACAAAGATTTTTAAAATTGATTTTTCTCCCTAAGAATACATACTAAGCATTCTCAGCATTAGGTGAGTCAACCTAAATGAAGCCTCAGTCATGCAATTTTTCTTTACATAAATGACAAAATAAGGAATATACAGTCTTGCAGATAAACGTACATAAATGAAAAGACCATTCACAATTTCTAAACAAGTATTCAAGCAGACATTATTTCCTACTCCACAGAGGCTTCTTAACAAATACAAGGGTAAACTCTCAAAGGTCAAGCAACAATCACCATAATTATCTTTAACAACTTCTTTCCATTACAGCAAAGGCTTTATTACAGTTTGAAAGACTGATGTACTGGGGAGAAAGGCACCAGGATTATTGGTTTTACTATTTTTTGAATATGGCACAGAGGAGATAAGTCAAGTTCCCACTCAGGAGTTTTTAAAACCTCTCATCTTGGATCAGTGTGGCTTCTTGGTGAGGTATCCTGGCTTTAAAGCTTAAAGCATTTCTCATTGTATCTATGAATAGTCACACAGCCATGATAGGACACTGGCCTGGGCATTGCAGCTACCCCTGTGATGATACTTGTCGCAGGATCATAACAGAGAATAGTGTCTGTGGCTTCTCCATTTTCCCGTCTTCCACCCAGGATATATATTTTACCATTACACACAGACATACCACAGTTTTCCTGTTTAACCAAATACATAAAAAAAAATTAACTGTTGCAGGTAAAAAATTTGGTAACAAACTGAAAAGTAAAAAAAAGACATTTAAACACAATCAAAAAAAAAAAAAGGAAACATAATATAAGCTAAGCTACTTTTTGCCCAATTCCCATCCTGTGTGTGGGCACTAGATAATTCTGTATGCATGTAGTGAATAGAAAAATATATGTTAGTAATTGGGGCCAAGATGTGAAGGCAGGATAGGCATGGTAGACTGACATAGAAAGGCTTAACTTAACAATTATGAAACAAAACCTCTTTGAAAAACAGTCGCTTCTACTAATTCTACTGGGGAAGTTGTTTTTTTTTAAATATTATAGAAACTAGCTATTACCTGACCACAGGTAGGAATCTTATTCACTTTATAGAACTACCCACAAGTTGAATGAAGGAATGAGAGGAAGAGTTACACCAAATTAGCTATAACCAAATAGATCACAGAAATGATCCAAACAACATTTTAGTTATCTTTGCCTATGATCGTATTCTTAGCTTAAGTTTTACTCTTGTGTGGCAATAATATAATAACTATATAAAATAATTATTTTTGTGAAAAATGAGAGTGATTTTTCAAACAAATAAACAATACTAAAATTTATCTCACTTTTACATGGACTTATTTATGCTATAAGTCAAATACTCTATTTACATTTCATTTTACTTCAGAAAATTAATATCTCGTAATATTGTATCTTGTTATTGTGGTTTCACATCATCTACAATGAAATAGTTCTACCAATGAGTTCAAAAAACATTTTCACTGGCCATATTTGCTACATATAGATTCCCCTCTTATAGAAAAAACCTAAATTGTGGTGGATTTGCACAATCTTCAGGTCTGAAAGCATCAGTGAGTACTTAAAATGCCTGTATTAGAATTTATATGTGAAAATGAAATGGCTTGTTAACATTAATGAATGATATTTTTATCTTGAGTGAAACCCATGAGCTACACAAATTATAAGTCAAACTAAAGCACAATGAGCTCTTTCTATAAATTCTAAAAGTTCTGAATACAGTAAAATAATGACAAAAATATACTTAATTTTCAGGTACGAGCTATGTTGAATATTGAATGGTATAATTACTTTTATGGTGATTCTAAAGCAATGTGTCATTACACAATCTGGTTATTAATATTTCAGATAATAATGCTCAGAATTTAAATGAATGAAGCAAGCCACCTTGAAAACAAATATTCATTCATATTGGGAAATTATTTCTACCAGATATAATTGTTTATTTCACTCTGTAAAATACCTACTTCTTTACTCTGTGTATATGTATACTATATGAAACACTTATTCTTTACTCAAAGGGTAGCTAGTGGTAAAAATAATTGATCAATATATGAAGTTTTAATGTTATTTTTAAAGACTAAAATGAAATGATTCTTATATTATTAAAAATCTTCTCTTTAATTACTTTTATAAATGCTTAAATGTTAAAATGTTAACCAACAGTACACAACAATAATCAGAGTTATTTTAATTATTCTAAACTTTAATGATATTTTAAATACATGGTCTACTGAAGAAAGAAAAGAAATCTTCATCATTGACTTAAAAAACACCCCTGCTGCTGGGCATGGTGGCATACCACTGTAATCCCAGCTACTTGGGAGGCCAAGTTTGAGGCCGGTCTCAGCAATTTAGTGAGACTCTATCTCAAAATAACAACAACAACAAAAATAAAACATATAAAAAGGACTGGGGATGTGGCTCAGTGGTTAAGTGTTCCTGTTAAATTTCTGGTATTAAAAAGAAAAAAAAAAAAAGCCCACAAAAAACCCCCAAACCTATAATTTTTTAACAAGGACATTTCTAATGGGGGTTAGAAAGCAGAAAGCAAAATATGTTTAGAATATCAAATTTGACCTTAAGGAATTATGCAAAGTTGAGAGGCATGGAAATGGTGAAGAACAAATAGAGAAATAGGTTGGGTCCATAAGGACCATAAAAAAAAAAGTTAAAAAGTTAAAATATTTTCAACTCTTTGTTACTTAATATTTTGAGCATTTAAAAAAAGCAATAGTTTTAGATTCATTTCTCATTTTATTGTCTACCAAAAAAATTACAGTTATCTTTTTCACTGATTAGCATTAAAAGGGCAGGCAATTAATACATAAATACACTTAGTAATACTGGTAGTGAGAAGGAATGAGGGGAGAGAAAATGATCCCCCAAATCCTGGTACTACATTTGAACTTCAATAGTCTTTGTAAAATTTAATATACTTCTGATCCAAATGTTCCTTTCCCTTGAAATTTCTGAAATCAATGTTATTCACTGTTTAGAGAAAATGTGCCATGATGTCCTGTTGTTGATATTTTTCGGTTATGTCAATCATCCAATTAAAAATATATTCATTGTATGCTCTGCATTATGTTTATGTGGTAATTAGCTTCCTAACTAAGCTCTCTTAATTATTTTGTACAGTATAATCAAGTTTCTAATGAACAGTGATCTTTAGTAAAAATGATTTACTCTTTAAAATATTCATAAAACAAGCCAATAAAAGATATTTTAGATTAAAACTTCATTTCCTCTTAAATGTAATATGAGAAGGATAAAAGATTATATTCACTATATACTCTGAAACTGAAGATCATATTATGTCTCTTTTATCAGTTGGGATAATGATAGTCTGAATACATTATTAAGTGGAGACCATAAGTCAATATCAACAACTTTAAAAAGATTGTGTTATACTCAAATCCTCTTCATTATCCTTATAGTTCTATGCTATATCTCTTGTGTATCTTGAATGTAAGATTATCTTAAAATTAGGTTCTTCATTTACTTTACTTTCTCATTTGCTTACTTACTCAATATTTACTGAACATGAATAAATCCAAAATACATTAAGAGATGAGTTAGAATAGTATTCTCAAGAAGGCCGGAGACCAGCATGGAAAATACTCAATTTATACCCATTAGAAAATATGTTAGTGTCATAACGTAAGTGTTGGAAGTTGTAACATCAGAAGGAAAACACAATCAGTTCTGGCCAAAGTAAAATCAGTTTGTTGTAACTATGATAAAGTTTGTTTTTGAAATGAATAATTACAAATAGAGAAGGTTTAAAAAAAAAAAAAAAAGGTTCATTAGAAGCTAAGGAGGAGACAGCGAGAACCAAGACAAGAATATATATGACCTGTTTAGAGAACACAAGTAATGAGCAAGGTACAGTGGTGCACGCCCATAATCCCAGAGACTTGGGCAGTTGAGGTAGGGGGACCATGAGGTTTGAGGCTGGCCTTGGCAACTTAGTGAGACCCTGTCTCAAAATTTAAAAAGGAAGAAGGAAGGAAGGGAGGGAGGAAGGGAAGAAAGAGGGAAGGCAAGAAGGAAGGAAAAAAAAAAGAAAATCGGGATTGGGAATGTAATTGGGATACAGTTATAGAAAGTGAGGCTGAAAAGGCAAAGAAAAGATTCGTAAGAGAAGGTCTAGAATGAAGTGGTAAAACTTGGATTTTTGTTCAAGTAGGTTTCCAGTCAAGGGAGAGATGAATTTTTAGTGTAAAGAAAAGATCTGGTGGCAAAATGGTTCAATTTAATAGATTGATTCAATTTAATAGAAATGAAGAATATCTAATAAATTACATTTCTAAGTTGTTTGGAGACACAAAAAAAATAAGCTTGGCAAGAGGGTACGTTTTAACTAAGTCTGAAGTCTTGGGCACCCATGGAAAATAGACAGCTGGAAATTGGAGTCTGGAGCGCAGGAGAGAGGCTTTGGTGCAGATCAAGACTTGAAGTCTTCAGTACTGGGTAGCAGATGAAATCATTCAGGAATAGACTATATACTGGGAAGAGGTAAGGGGAAAGGGGCTCAAACAACATTCATATTTAAGGACTGAGTAGAAAAAATTAAGAAAAATATGAAAGAGACTTAAAGAGATTACTAGTAGTGACTTTGATAGTACAACATTTTTAAGTGGTTATAAGTAAAGCCAGATTTCCAGCATCAAAAGCAGCATTTTGCTAGAAGGAAGGTAAACAGAGCCATGAATCAAAAGGTTGAGGGAAGGTCTTTTGGGGAATGGCAGGGATAAGGGAGTGGGCTCCAGGTGGAGACACACAAACCATGTCCTTTATAACAAAAACAACAAATGACCTAGTTGCTAACCAGAAAACCATCCATATGAGAACATCTCTTCAAAAATATTAAAAAGGGGATGAAGACAAGAATAGGGTTCTGAAAAAGGTTAAAGGGAATAAAAAAATCAATGGATACTTCATCTTGGGATGGTAAAAAGGAAGTTATTTAAAAAAAAATTCCCTGGAATGAGTTCATAAAAGTTTTATGTGGAACTTTAAAAAAATATGAAGTTCAAGTAAACAGATAATATTTTAAAAGTGAAATTCCAGTGGATTAATAGTAGTCATGTGCTTGGTCCCTCTTAGGTTTATTTCTCTCTTGGACTGTTTTACAATATTACCTGTCGGCTGAATGTATTCTGTACATGCATCCAGTAGTCTTCAACTGGATCATAACAGTATATTGTCTTGGTCAGTCCACCAGCAACATAGATCAGGTTGTTTAAGGAGACAGCTGTTATACACCTCTTGGCAATTGGGATAGCTGCACGAAGTAGCCAAGAGTTGGTTTCTGGATCATAAGATTGAACCTAATAATATATAGAAACACTTAATTAAAGTTTCTAAATAAATTAGTAAATTTACTTAATAAAAGGTCTACCAATACATAGAAACATGATTCAAAATAAAATTCCATTAGTTCAGAGAATTAAAGGAGGAGGTTAGCCTCACAGTGAAAGGTGTATATTTAGAAAATTCTCCAAAAAAAATACAAATTTATTACTATGAAGCAGAAAAAAGTAATAAATGCACACTGTTTCCAGGATGAAGGGCCATCAGGTTAGTTTTACTTATTTCCACTGAAATTAGCAGTCTAAATTTTTAAAAATTGCATTATGTGGAATAAGCATTCCTCAATCTGAAAATAATTTCTTTGTACTTTTAAGGAGTCCTTTCTTAAAAAAAAAAATACAAGTAGACCTCAATTCAGTAAGTTATTGTAAGTTCTGAATTAATGAATTCTAAGTGACATTTGACCACACTGTATTGAAATTTAACTTAGAAAAAGAATTAATTGATTGACAAAATTAAGGTAACATTTATAGATCAATTAAGCATTAGATATTTTTCCCCAGAATAAAAATGGTGTTTCCTGGGATGTCAGGACCACATTTGTTCTTTTGTCTCAGGAATTCAATGAATTGCAGTTACTGTGAGCCATCCTCTATATACATTGCAGGGGCTCCTTTTCCTCCTTTTTGTTCTAAAAATACTTTGAAAGTATGCACAAAATGACCTAGCTGGAAGCAGTATAATTAGTCATTGTGCTTTACCCTGGGCTAATTCACTTCCCAACTGGGTTGCATGTGAATAATTTAGATTCTGTAGATGATAGCAGTAAAATTTCAGTACTGAGATTAGTTTTATTTCAAAAAACTTTAATTACACTTGTTATGAAAAGTGTTTAGATATTGTAGGGTCTCGCTTTAACAACACAAAATTCAGAGGTTTTCCCCAAAAGAATAAGGTATCAGAAAATTTTTAAAAGACCTTTCACACTAAGCAACCTAACTACCTACTGGATAAACTTTCTGTCTTTCCCTTTTTATATATATTTTTGGTAATTTATTTGTAAGAACATGGCTTATGGTTTGGGGACGTGGATCAGTGGTATAGAGCATTCTCAGCATGCTCAAGGCCCTGGGTTCCATCCACAGTAAAGAGAGTGGGGGGCAGGGGCACTGACTTACCTTATCAGAACAAGTATTATCATCAGGTCCTCCACCAATCACGAACAATTTGCCTACACAGCTAGTCACTGCAGGAGAACTCACTGCTTCCTTAAGGGGAGCTACTTCAGTCCATCGATTTGAAAAGGAATCATAACACTCTACGCTGCTAAGTCTGTTTTGTCCATCATAGCCTCCTACGACGTATACCTACATGTAAAATACATAAAACCACTTAAATATCAAAAGTCCAAATTTTGAATTAGTTGGTTAAAGAAGGGATTTCCTCTCTTTAAAAGCCTTTGATAACTATAACTGCAATATATTTAACCCAGAGCTTCCGTGTCTTCTTCTTTTTTTAACACTACCATGAAGCCTTAAAGACTCTTTTTTTCCCTATGAGACCACTGTGGATGGAATTTTAATATCACAGATATACTGTATATTTGTTGTCTCACTGTATGTGTATCTGTATTTTGTACATGAAATCTTATGACTTTTTTCACACCCCCACTTCAAGAACAAATTTTCACCACTTCCTTGGTGATCATGGAGAACTGCATGATTTACCTTAAGTGTTCACACTCATGGATGATGAACTATTTGATTTTCATAAAGTAATAAACTATGAAACTAAAATATTAGGTAAGGATTATTAGATTATGAGAATTTGGAAGACAGGGCCTATCTTTTAGTACCTGATGCATAATGAATTTATAATCTTCACTTCAAAGAGCTTTAATGTACATTTTCACTTTACAAACAGGAAGAAGGCAGGGCAAATCAATATCTTTATATGAAAGATATCTGGAGCTTTTTTAATTTCAACAAAGCTCTCCGTGTTTCCTTTAGTGAGCAGTCGTCATCAACTCTTCCTTCATATCTGATTAATTTAATTAAGTTCTATTTATATCTATCTATATCTTCTTTCACACATCTCTTGTATCTGCCCATTCCTTTTGTTTGTCACTACCACCATCCTACCTTAGGGTCCACATGATTTCAAACCTCAAATAACCTCCTGATTTCCATTCTTGTGCTCTGGAAACTTATAGATTAATTTTCCTAAAACACTTCATCAATTCCTTTTTTTTTTTTTTTGGTACTGGGGATTGAACCCAGGGACCCTTGATCACTGAGCCACATCCCCAGCCCTTTTTTATATTTTCTTTAGAGTCAGGGACTTACTAAAAGGCCTCACTAAATTGCTGAGGTTGGCTTTGAACTTGTGATTCCTCCTGCCTCAGCCTCCTGAGCTGCTGGGATTATAGGCAAGCACCAAAGCACCTGGCCATCAATTCAACAGTTCAACAATGAATCCCAAGGGCCAAAGCCAAACTTCACATCTTGTCATTAAAATTTGTCTACAATTTATCTTTCAATGTTCCTTTAAATTTTTACAGAAGCTAATGTCACTTCTGTCATGCATTTCTCACATTATGTTATGATGACCTAATGGTGGATTTGTGCCCAGAACACCATACAGCTCAGGAAGGTAAAGTAACTTATAAAAGGTTGTGCAGCTCTAAGTGGTATGCGGTTTTAGGGAACAGGACAGCTGGGTTCATATCTAGCTCCGCCTCTCCATATATAGCAATTAATCTTCTCAGAAACTGAGTATTTATTCACTCAATTAAAAATGTACACAAGAGTACTTATCACATAACCTTAGAGATTAAACTTTAGTACATACTCCTATACGTATAAATGAAAAATGCACACCATGAGCATCAAGACAGAAGGGCTCTAGATTGAGAAAATCTGAGCTTTTGCCATTGCTTTATCTGTGTAACCTTGGGCAAGGTTTTCCTTATAAACTGACAAAGTTATAATAAATATCCTCTTTCTATATTCTAAATTCTAAGTCATCTTAGGTTTCCTTATAGAGAGTATTACAATTTTTAAATATATTCATAGATTTGAATTCAGCCTCTATTTTAATTTTTAGGGTAATGGTTTCCATGAACTGGGTACTTGCTGTGTAAAACAGAAATGATTCTTCTTATTTCTTGATTTAGCACCTTAAGCTTTGGGTACCTTTGAGTCAAGTATTTGTCAAATAAATTTGAATTTACTAATACATAATATTTTTTGATGCATCAATCATTTTCATTTGTCTATGTCCAGATTAAATAATTACAAATTATACTTTTAGTCAGAGCTCATCTCCTTTTAACCCCTCAATTATTTTAAAGTCTCTTTCCTAGTAATGCTTTGTCATTCTTTAGGCATAGCTACCAAAACTACATACAATATAGTAGGTATGAGCACATCAATGGTTTTCAAAAAGATTTCTATTGATATTTTATTTCCAGTACATCAATCACAATTTTTCATAGGCTTCGTTGATAGCTGCAGCATATATGATATTAAAGTCTCTAGTAATCAACAATAGCTTTTAAACTGTGTTTTGGGAAGCTCTAAGTGTCCACAGTATAGAGACTTCAAGAAGCCTCTTGTCGGGATATAGGGTAAGAAAGACTGATAGGGGTCTGAGTGGAAAATTCTAAGCCAACATCTTTGATTCAATTAGAAAAGTTCTGGTTTTTTTAAGTGTCTCTGAAATATCTCACTGTAAGGCCTTAAAGGTAGTGATTTTTTTAGAAAGAGGTTCAAGGGGACCAATCAAAGAATTATGTGCAGTCAAGTATCTCGTGATCCTCACTTAGATTTTTCATTCATTTAAGTTGGCTTTGGAAGCGCTCACAGAGATGCTGGCAGGGAATGGCTACAGACTCTGAATTACTCCCTAATACAGCTGCTAAAGATAATCTGTTTAATGTAATGGGTTTTTAATATAAGATTTAACTTTTAAAAAGAGTATACAGTACTTTAAAAGGTTAAGAAGGCTAGTATATGGTTCTTATCCTATATTGTATGTATTTTAATAATATTCATTATCTTTAGTCAATAATACATTTTCTTTAAAATATGTTAATGTTTATCTTGTTATTTAAATTTGTTTTGTCCTTACTTGTACAAAAAAAAAAGATAAAGTAACATCATTTTAGATAAGTAAATCTTAGCTTGCCTGCCTGCCAAATTCAGTAAAAGGAAAAAAAATTTTGCTTGGATTAGACATTGCCCTTTTGATGTAACTCCTTTCTTTTCCAATTCTTAGGCATTTGGATTCCAATGTGCATGAGAAAAGATATGTGCTACATTGCCATGAATTAGAAGTTGGGAGAACAAAATATCCATTCAAAATTACAGTGTCATATTGTTTATATCTTCAGTTTATCTACTGTGGTTAGGAATGGAAGGAAAAACTATTTGAATCCAAAACACCCAAAGGGAAAGTGAAATGCAGGACTTAGCTGTAGTATTTATTTTGGAAATGTACCAGCAATAGTAATAAAAAATGGTTTCTCTTACTTTACCAAGAAGGACAGCCATTTTGTGACGCCATCTGCCTTTATTTAGAGAGGCAACTCTGATCCAAATATTTAACTGTGAGTTATAAATCCAGACATCACGACTATTGATTCTTCCACCTTTAAATGCAAAACAGTGCACATGGAATAATATATCACTATATATTTATCATCAAGAGATCTATGTCACCAAAGCACAGGAGGCAATTCAAAAATTTGAGAATTAAGTTCAATAAATGAAAGAAAGACGCTCTTACAGCTTAATGAAAATAGTTCTACAGAGCAGATTTAAACTTTGTCAATTATGATCTTGAGAAGTAATGATTATAGGTCTTCTTAAAATAAAATATAGAATATGAGTCTTACAAATATATGATTGTTAATTTAGAAGTCAGATATCAGGACCCATCAAACAATTTTTTTTTTTTTTTAAGTACTGGGGATTGAACTGAGAAGCACTTTACCACTGAGCTACGTCCCCAATCTTTTTTTTTTGGGGGGGTGGGGGGAGGTGGTACCAGGGATTGAACTCAGGGGCACTCTACCACTGAGCCACATCCCCAGCCCTATTTTGTATTTTATTTAGAGACAGGGTCTCACTGAGCTGCTTAGTGCCTCACTTTTGTTGAGGCTAGCTTTGAACTCATGATCTTCCTGTCTCAGTCTCTGAGCTACTGGGATTATAGGCCTACACCACTGCCCCTGGCTGTTTTTAATTTTTATAAGACAGGTTTTCACTAAATTATAGAGGTCAGCCTCTAATTTGTGATATTCCTGCCTCAGCCTCCTGAATTGCTGGGATTATGGGTGTACACCACCATGTCTAGTGCCAATTAACAGACTTTTGAGCATAGATTCAATAGTTATATTCTACATTATCCTTATCCTTTTTTGTAGGGGGTGGGATTGGAACTGGGGATTGAACCCAGGGGCATTCAACCACCCATTTAGTTATGTGAGCCAATCCACAACCCTGTTTTCATTTTTTGAGACAGGGTCTTGCTAAGTTGTTTAGGTCCTCACTAAGTTGCTGAGGCTGGCCTAGAACTTGTGAACCTCCTGCCTTAGCCTCCTGAGTTGCTGGGATTATATGGTGTGCCACCATGCTCAGCTCATTCTATCTTGTGACTATTTTTAAAAGAAAAATATTATTTTTAGTTTAATTTGTTGTATAAAAAGATTTGCCTAAAGTGAGCATATTCACATTTCACTATTTTCTTTTAAAACACTATTGTTGTTTAAAACAGTCAAGCCATATCCAAATCAAAAGTAGCTAGCAACTCCAGTGATCCTTTATTTACCTGAAACAAGAATGTCATTCCTTAGAGCGCAGACTGCATACTCTGATTTGGTAAATTCTGGAAGCTTAGCCAAAGACTTCCATTCTCCTGTTACAGGATCATAACACTCAGTATATGGAAGGTTAAATCCTCCAACTCGTTCACAGCCTCCAACAACAACTATCACCTCTGAATAGCCAGTGGACCTAAAATAATTATTGTAAAAATGCAAATAATAATAAATATTAAAATATATTCAAAATTTTTTAAAATCCTAAAAACAAACCACACATTGTCATAAACAAACAGTTAAGTTTATTCTCTGCATACTTGCCAAAAGTACAGACTGGCAGTTACTTACTTGAGAATATTTACAGGGTAGATAGTGACATCATCATACAACAGAAAATGTCTATGGATATTTTTTTCTATGGGTTTTGTAAACCAGTCAAACGAGCCTATCTAATTTACTAATATTTAAACTAATATTAAAGACATTATCAAGTAATATTAAGAATGACTTTCAAATGCAGTTTTGTAGCAATTCAGATATATATAACCACACAAGGTTAAGATAATGGACTTTTTCTAACTGTAGGAAAATGCTGTTTTTTTTTTTTTATCAGACTGTTCATTCTAAAAAACTAATTAATGGGTTTGATCTAGGCACCCTGTAAAGAAGTTTATGTGACCCTTTATGCCCTGTGAAAACAACAAAAACCATCTACATATGAACCTGGAAGTGACCCCCTCTAGATACTGAATTTGCTGACACCTTGCTCTTGGATTTCCCAGTCTCCAGAATTGGGAGAACTGAGAGAATTGAATTTCCATTCTTTATAAGCCACCCAGTATGTGGTATCCTGCTATAATTCCTGAGTGGACTAAGATATCTTGATAATACATGCTTAATAAAAATAAGAAAAATAGTCTAGTTATCTAATACTAGGCAAATAGACTGACAATGAGAAAAATTCTAATTCAACGAAAGTTTTAAAAAAAAAGAAGGAGCTGGAGTTGTGGCTCAGTGGTAGAGCACTTGCCTTAAATATGTGAGGCACTGGGTTTTATTCTTAGCACTATATAAAATAAATAAATAAGTAAAATACAGGTATTGTGTCCATGTTCAACTAAAAATATAAAAAAGAAAAGAAAAAGAAGTTTATGTATTTGTTCAGAAGTAAATTTTAAAAATACAGAGTAAATAAATTAAGGTAATCTAACTAAAAGTGTCAGGCAGTCAGTAAAAATGCAAACAAAGGATGTTAAAGGGGAAAAAACACAAAATAAAAAATTATAGTTAGAGTGTAAAGGGGAAAAACACACACAAAAAAATTACAGAGTGTATTCAATGGTATGTTAAAAATGTATCTGAGAAAAAAATCCACCAAAATGCAGATGAAGGTTGTTTCTGAATGGTATGGTACTCCACTTTCAATCATTACAATTTTCAAATTGACAGTAAATCCAGCCTATTTTTAGAATGGAAAAAAAAAAAAAAAAAAAAGAAGAAGAAACACCTTTAAGACCATGAAGAGAATCCTAATGGTTCATGCTAGTCACTGGCCTCAACTAAAGATACACAGGAAAAACAAATGCTTAGCCAAGATCTCTTTGTTCATAAGCTTCAATAGACAGCTTTAGAATTTTAAAATTCTTTGCCTTTATATTTGTTCAGAAATTTAATCTAAATGAAAAAATCTTGTGATTACATTTTATGGTTACTACAAGTCAAATCTCATTAAAAAATTTCAATAATCTCTCTTTTTCTTCACTGATAATGGCATTTATTCTGGCAAGAATTGTGCAGTTTGCTACAAGAAAGATAAGGTATGGCATTTATGAACCATTTTACCGTGCCTCAAATGCAGAAGCAGATTTTCTTTCATAGTTGAAATATATATTCATGGTTTCCCCAACATCTGTGCTGCATTTCTCATCTAAAAACCAGACTGAGTAAGTTATATATAATCCCTCTTCTCTTAATTAAATGTGGAGAGAAAAAAAGACCACATCAGAATGCTGATAGTTTTTATCAATTATACCATAAAATTACTAAATACTGTCACTGGGGCTAAATCATTTCTAACTGTTTTAATGCAAAATCCAGAGTAATAATTATAGAACATTGGTTTTATACTTCACTTATAAGCTTGTAGTTTTGCCTATATTGAAGGTCCTATCTGTAATCAAATAGCCTTTAACTTAATTGATACAAGTCCGGTGTTCTCACCACAGTGTGTTAACCCAATAAAATATATCTATTTAATTAATTAATTAATCTATTTTTTTGGTGGTTCTGGGAATGTAACCAGGGTCTCGCACATGCTAAGCAAGTGTTCTGTTATTGAGCTATATCCCTAGTACTATTTCATTAATTTTTTTGAAGTAAAGTTTTTGATCTTCTACAATGATGAAATAAATATTTGCTGCTCTAGCATTAAATTTTGCCACTTCTCCCTAGGAAGGCATGACAACCAAATGGTTCTTTTTACAATAATATATTTTTAAAAATCTTCCTTTCTTTTATCATACATTCCAAAAGGTCCTTTTGATAATAATATATTTTTTAAAATTTTCCTTTTATTTCATCATAAATTCAAGAAAAGGTCAAATTTATATGATTTATGTGAAGGATAAAATAATTATAAATCTACAGATATTCTAAACCAAATAAACAAAACGTAGTAATTACCAGATTCAGTTAAAATCTGAAAAGGTAAAATATAGGAACTGCTGTCTGAAATAACAGACCTACTTATAAATCAATGTCAAATATGCCAGAAACAGATGAACTCCCAAACTTTCATCAACAACAAGGGTTGAAAGATGATCCTGACTAGTAACAAAATGGATTTTTAAGAAACACAATAAGGAAAGGAAGTGTGTTCCCATTTATTAGGAAATCAGAAAGGAGGGATAGGGAGAGATGTTAGTGATAGAGTCTATTCACCATTCTAAGACTTAAAAATATATGAAAATCAAACCATCACTAAGTCTAAGGAAACAGCATGATTCTCTAGTTTATAACATATTACACTACCAAATTCAATGTGTTGATTCATCTAAAGTTAGAAAAGGGGATTAATAAGCCCTAGAAACAATAAATAAATGAACAAATGAATAAAAGAATAAATAACAATCACAAAGGCAAATATTTGCTGTACCCAGGGAAAAGAGAATCTTAGGTAAGGTGACTTGAACATTATCTTTTCTTTGCCAAGAATATTTTAATGCTGGGTGAGAGAGTTCCTCAAGTTATATTAGCTGAGAGGACTCTGGTTCTAAAGACCCACCGACTCCCTTTGTTTAGATTCCATGTTTGCCAAACAACATTTGAATACTTTGGCTTCCCATATAGGGACTTGCCTATAGTAAGAGAACATACTGGGCAGATCGCTTTAACATTTTGAATCTCTTGACAGTTCCATTTCTCACCACAAATAGATTTACACAGACTAGAAGATAAATGAGTTAATAATCTCTCATAGTGAATGTTAAATCTGTCCCTAACAGTTTGATCTCTTCCTAATTTCTAAACCTGGTGAGGACACAGACCACCTGTGTGGTGAGGCTGTCTACCTGAAAGGCAATAGGCAGAATGGATTCTCTGAGGAAATGGCTGTATTGATCAGAATCAGTTAATTAATAAGTTCTCAAGAACTAACCATAGATGTTTTTAAATACTGAGCAACAAAGATGTTCATCTTAAAGTTTGAAAATCAGAAACAGCTGGATCCAGTGACTCATGCCTATAATCCCAGCTACTTGTAAAGCTGACGCAGGAGGATCCTAAATACAAGGCCATTCTGGGCAATTTAGTGGGATCCTATCTTAAAAAAAGAAAAGAGAAGAAAAGGAAGAGACGGAAAGAAAAGAGAAGAAAAGAAAAAGGGCCAGGATGTAGCTCAGTGGCAGTATATTTGCCCAGTATGTAGCAGGTCCTAGGGTTCAATCCCTAGTACAAAGGGGGAGAGGGATCAGAAACAGCTTAAATGTGCATGGTGATGGTGGTTATGGTATACCGTACTAGATTTCATATTATGGAACTACCTTTAATAAATATTAAGTGATAAAAAACAAAGAAAAGGATTACAATGCCACACATGAAATAATAAACTTATAGAGGAAAAAAAAGAATAAAGACGTAACTCAGAGTATCTGCCTAGCAGTTTGGCCAAAAAGAGTGTGAGAGAGAGAAAGAAGAAAGCCAATTACCTCTTACAGGTAAGACAATGGGTAATATTTTTGATTATATTTTCTAATTTTTCTCCAATTAATGTAAATTACCCTGGTCCTAATCTGCCCAATCTAAGACCAAACTAAATAAAAATTAGACCTTACTACTAACAGCCACCATTTGGTTTCTTTTCAGCCTAGCAGGCTTTTTAGTCATCAGACTTCTGCTGCTTCTTCCTGTTCCCATGGCCAGAAAAGATTGTCTGGCTCATTCAGAGATCTCTCTTCCCAAGAGGAGAGATTCAGTCTGAGTGATTGAACTTGTAATATATAAACTCCAAACCCATGAGAGGCCATTTTCAGCAAGACTAATGAAAGAAAATTATGCATACATGCCAAGAACAGAAGACAGAAGGCACACCTTGGTATTTGGGTGGGGATGGGTGCCAGGGATTGACCTTAGGGGCACTTGACCACTGAGCCACATCCCTAGCCCTATTTTGTATTTTATTTAGAGACAGGGTCTCACTGAGTTGCTTAGCATCTTGCTTTTGGGTGAGGCTGGCTTTGAACTCACTATCCTCCAGGGTTGCTGGGATTATAGGTGTAGCTACTGTACCCAGCCAGCTTGGTTTTTGATGGCTTTTTAGTAGCCTGTTCCAATAAGGTCCTGTGAATTTTTGTCCCTAGGTTCTACAAGATACAGTCTCCCTTAAATACATTTGCCTTTTTTTGGGGGGCAGGGAGGGAGGAAAGGGGATACTGGGAATTTAACCCAGGGGCTATTTACCGCTGATCTACATCTAAGCCCTTTTTTATATTTTGAGACAAGGTTTAGCTAAATTGCTAAGAATGACCTTGAACTTGTGATAATCCTGTCTCTACCTCCCAAGCCTCTTGGATTTACATTTGCCTTTTATGGAAAAAAAAAAAAGTCTCTATTATTCACAATCCAGAATTCTGATACATCATTAGAGTTCAATGGATTGCAGGAAAAAATACAAATGGCTTTTATACTCAGGAAAAATTTGAAAAATCTTCCACATTAAAAAAGAAATGTAAATTAAAATTATGAGATATCATTTTCCCTTTTCACAGTAGCAAAGATTTACAAAAACTAATGCAAACTAGGTTGGCAAAGGACTGCAGAAATATGTGCTTTCATATTTCTAGCTTAAGTATAAATTGGAAGGCAATTTTCACAATACCTACAAAAATTAAAACTATACATATCCTATGACTGCACAATACTACTACTAGTTATTCATGCTATAAATTAACATTGTATGTATGCAAAGACATAGGCTCAGAATAGTAACTAATCATGCTTTGCAATGGAAATACTTACACACTCTAGAAACAACCTAAATATCCATCAAGAGATGGGTTAAATAAATTAGTCTATTCATAAACGGCATACTATCCAGATCAAATCTGAAAAATTCCTGAATAACAAAATGGAGAAAGGTCTGCATGTGGTAAAATAGAACTTTTCCCAAGATCTTTTCAAGTAGTAAAAATGAGGTGAAGGATTTTGAGTGCAGTATCCTCTATATGTATAAGAAAAGTAGAGAGGTTTGCATATGAACACACATGCACGCGCATGCATGCACACACACACACACGTGTAAACAAAGAATATCTCTAGGGGCTGTGGCTGTGGCTCAGTGGTAGAACACTCACTGGCATGTGTAAGGAATTGGGTTTGATCTTCAGCTCCACATAAAAATAAATAAAATAAAGGTATTGTGTCTATCTACAACTAAACATATTTTAACCACCCTCCCCCCCCCCTTTTTTTTAAAAGATGATTTCTAAAAGAAGTTCAGAGGAACAGAGTGTAAGGTAGAAGACTTAAATGTATACTCTTACATTAAAAAAAGGGTCTGAGTTCAAAAGAATATATATAAATTTGGTAAGCCATACTTCCTATAATATAGAATATCTTTTGTGTGAACATGTATGTGGTACTAGGAATTGAATCCAGTGGCAATGGTACTCTACCAATGACCTACATCCCCAGCCCATTTCATTTATTAAATTTTGAGACAGGGTCTCACTAAGTTGCCAAGGCTGGCCTTGAATTTGGTATCCTACTGCCTAAGCCCTGTGAGTCGCAGGATTACAGGTGTGTCCCACCACACCTGGCTAGAATATCTTTTTTAAGAGTGACTGGAAAAGGAATTTAGATTCTAGATTCTAGTCCTATCCCTGATACTAAGTAATTTTGTAACCAGAGTAAGTCATTTTGCTTAATTATGCCCTGTTTTTATCACCTATAAAATAAGGAACAAGAAATTTATTAAATAATCATAAAATATCATTTCTTAAAAAAAATATTCTTTAACTCTCTTAGTTTTCTCCTTGGTTTACAATAGGAACTTGAGCATTGTCCTCATTATGGCAATTAAATTCTATATTCACTATACAGATAACAGGAAGTGAACAATATTAAAAGAGACAAGCACTTTAATTGTTGATTCTAACTCAAAATAATGAACTTACAAGTCTTAGCTTTCTCTGTTGCTCAATGGAGTATGGCAAAGGACACTGATATCTTGCACAAACATTAACAATTTGCCACTTATGGTCAATACACTGTAAGATGCTTGTTTAGTTTAATATCATCCGTGTTTCTACATGAGAACCTCATTATGTAGGTAGTCCAGCCCTCCCAAAATGGAAAATTAGCATCTGTCAGGGGAGACTACTACTTTTTCCAGAGAATCATGGTAGGAACAATCTAGATTGAGACACAATGCAAAATCAGAACCAAGCTACCAAGCAATTAGGGGTTTAAATGTCTGGGGGCTGGGGATGTGTGTGGCTCAAGCGGTAGCGCGCTCGCCTGGCATGCGTGCGGCCCAGGTTCGATCCTCAGCACCACATACAAAGATGTTGTGTCCGCGGAGAACTAAAAAAAATAAATAAATATTAAAATTCTCTCTCTCTCTCTCTGTCTGTCTTTAAAAAAATAATAATAAATATCTGGTACTCAGGATAGAATGGAAATTAGTATTTGGGCTAGGGCAAGAAATGGAAATTAAGTGTATTGGAGGTCAGAATCAGATTGTCAAACAATGGCCAGGAATGTGAAACATCAGAGCCAGAGACAGTAAATACCACAGTTAAGATTCATGAACTGGGACAAAGCCAGAGACCCACTGTAAGCAGAGAAACCATTTTTCTCCTGATGAAGAGTTTGAAGCCTAGTACTTTGCTTACAGGGGTGACACAGAGACAGTACTCGACAAAACTTAGGCTTTATATAAGTTGGTTAATAAATGATTCTTTTTCTTTTTCTTTTTTTATAGTAAGTGGACACAATACCTTCATTTTATTTTTATGTGGTTCTGAGGATCGAACCCAATGCCTCACATGGGCAAGGCAAGCATTCTACCAACTGAGCTACAGTCCCAGCCCTAAATGATTCTTTTTAGAGTTCAAGAATATTTCTGAGTCCAAATGTGTGTTAGATTGTCAATATGAGCATATAAATTTTCTGCTCCTCCCCATGTTTTCCACCTTAATGTGAAATTTTCAACTTGGGAACTTACCAAGAGGACTGAAGGAAGAAAACAGGCAAAACAGTAAATTAAACAGTTATTGAATAAAAAGCTTATTTAATAAGGTCCTATAAAACATCGTTTTTGCAGAATGTGTTTTAAATATTAATATTGAAAATGTACAAGAGACACTATGCATACTACTTAGGAGCATATACTCTAGAACCAGAACACTTGTTTTCAATCCTTGCTCTGCCACTTACTAAACTATGTAACCTTGAACAAATTACTTCTCTGTGAGACTCAGTTTGCTCATCAGTAAAGTGGGCATAATAATGGCACTCTCTCTCAGGGCTTTTCTGAGCATTATGTTACATATGTAATTGTCCATAAAGCAGTTCCTGAACACAAACATTTGCCATTACTATTAGAAATGATGGGAAGGTAGTATGCATATGTAACAAAATTTGTTTTTAAATTAGAACAATTATAAAGTAAGCTTTGAAAAAAACTAATATATTCAAACAGATGCATAGTTTAAAATTTTTTTTAATTATGTTTAAAAAAGAAACTATTTGATAGCAAACATTTCTCTCTTAAACCATATTCCTACTCTGTAAATGTACAGTATAACTTTAGTGCCTTGCCCATGGTCATGGAATTTACTAGTTGTGTAGAGTGAGATTCTAAAGCCTGTCTGATTCTGAAGCCTGTACTCTTAATACATCCTGATGCTAGCACTGAAAAATATATCAAAACAAAGATTTGCAGTTGCAAAATATATATCATTAGAAATACAACCAAGTTAGGGGCTGGGGTAGTGGCTCAGTGGCAGAGAACTTGCCTCAAACATATGAGGCACTGGGTTCGATCCTCAGTACTACGAAAAATAAATAAATAAAATAAAGGTACAGTGTCCATCAAAACTAAAAAAAAAAAAAAAGAAATACATCCAAATTATTCCTAAGTTTTACTACCTTCTGTGATTAGTTTCTCTCTATGCAACCAAGGATTTACCACTGGCAGGGCAGATAATCAAAGCTTTGTGCTCTTCTTAGATTTGCCTCTTTCTAGGAAACTACTGTCACACTGCTTTTTAAACAATGTACTCTAGGATTTTCTCTTGTCATCTGAAAACACATGAGTATATAGGTAGAATACCCAGTATGGCTTGAGCTCTGAAGAATACTTGGCATAGGACAAACACTAAAAAAAAACACCGGCCAATTTGGGGAGTACAAGTTAACTACACAGTGGAGCGAGCAGACTGTCATCACCCTAACACAGAGTTAAATCTTTGCATCATTCATGGTGGGACAACAGCATATACTGTGCTCCTAATGTGGTTTAATATAAATACTTATGTACACAAATATTTAATTAGTATTCATCAAGTTGAAGGTTGTAGAACCATATTTCAGTTTCTAGGAATTAAAGTTAAACACCTTAAGAAGTAACCACATTAATCCAGTAAGGGGAATATTTTTATGGACAATTTTTTTCCAACAATTCAGAATCATGAAAAAGAAACTGTTTTGGAATAAAAGAGACTTCCTGGAAATAACCAGATGTAATGAGTGATTCTGGATTGGATACAAGTTTATTAAAGAATAGTTCAAATTTGAATATGGATTGGGCATGAGATAATATGAGCTGTTAAGTTTAATTTTAATCCTGCTATTTTGCCTATGCTATCTCTTTAAAAGACACAATCAAGTAATAAAATTAAAAATAAGTGTATAAATAAAACATATAAAAGAAATCTAAAATCCAAACAAAAGAAATGTGAATGAACAAATAAAAAAGTCTGGGTTAGAGATAACAGGTTTGGTTGTCAACAGCATGTATGGTAATTAAAATCATGAGAATAGATGAGATCACACAGGGAAGTACATAAGGTAAGAGAGAGATGAACGAGCAGATAATCAGTACTTCCAAGACTAGATATAAAGTAAGAGCAGCTGGAGAAAACCGGAGGACTATGAGAAAAATGATATTCCAGAAGCCCATGAAAAAAGCCAATAGAAAAGGCAATTAACAATGTCAAATCCTAAAGAGAGATCAAGTTGGAGAGGGACTGAAAAGAGGCCTGCAAATAAAAAGCAGAAGTTCTGGGGCTGGGGTAGTGGCTCAGCGGGGAGCCTTTGCCTAGAATATGTGAGGCCCTGGGTTCGAGCCTCAGCACCACTTAAATAAATAAATAAATAAAATAAAATAAAGATACTGTGTCCAACTACAACTAAAAAAATATATTTTTTAAAAAAATATTTATCCTTTAGTTTTTGGTGGACATAATATCTCTACTTTTTGTTTCTATGTGGTGTTGAGGATCGAACCCAGTACCCCCGTGCATGCCAGGCAAGCGTGCCGCCACCCGAGCCACATCCCCAGCCCTAAAAAAAAAAAAAAAAGCAGAAGGTCTGGGTTGGGCATGCTTGTAATCCCAGCGGTCTGGAGGCTGAGACAGGAGGATGGCCAGTTCAAAGTCAGCCTCAGCAAAAATGAGGCGCTGAGCAACTCAGTGAGACCCTGTCTCTAAATACAGTACAAAATAGGGCTTGGGATGTGGCTGAGTGGTCGAGTGCCCTTGAGTTCAATCCCCATTCCTCATGTAATGCCCACATAAAATAAATATCTTCTATTATATTTACAGTGGCCTGCAAATTCAATATAACTGTAGCTTGTTTTTTCTTATTCATTTCCTAAACTAAGGTGATGCTATAATCTTCCACATAGATGTGTTCTGCTGTATAAAATGGATTGGTTCCCTTAAACATTAGATGCCAAACAAATTTTTGGAAATCAAATAATTAAGTGGATTAGGAAAATTTTCTCTTTAAAGGAATGATAAGCTACCTACTCAGCAATCTGATTCTATTCAGGTTATATCTTTATAAATAATACAATAAATAGCTTATTTGAATTTTACAACGGATTACCCTTGGTCCCTACTCTAGTACTATAAAATATACAGGCTGGGTACTAGTCAACCTCATTTGACCCCCCAGAACATTCTGTCTGCTATAAGGGAATTCTGCTTGAAAAAGTGATTTTACCCTTAGAGTGATACTATGTGTTCAGAAAAGTCCCAGAAGAGCTAATAATCACACAGCCCCAGGCTGTTTAGTTTTCTTTATGAGTACATTCAGGAAACTTGGTCTTTCCACATTCCTAAGATCAGTCCAAGTGTTTTAATGGTCCTTTAAAAAAAAAATTAACTTACAAAAAAAAGAAAATCAGGCTGGGGTTATAGCTCAGTGGTAGAGCTCTTGCCTATCACTTGTGAGACAACAAGTTTAATCCTTAGCACGACATAGAAATAAATAAATAAATAGAATAAAGGTATTGAGCCCATCTATAACTAAAAATATTTTTAAAAACATCAGTGTAATTATAGGATAAAATTGTATGCTTTCTATGCTTTGCTAAAGACTTGAATAAAATGTTCTAGACTTTTAAGTAAATTCAGTTACTCATCCTGGTATAAGGAAATACTATATTAATTTTTTTTTTTGCGGGGGGGTTACCAGGGATTGAACTCAGGCATAGACCACTGAGCCACATCCCCAGCCCTATATGTATTTTATTTAGAGATAGTGTCTCACTGAGTTGCTTAGCGCCTCATTTTTGCTGAGACTGGCTTTGAACTTGCGATCTTCCTGCTTCAGGAAGGTCCCAAGCTGCTGGGATTACAGGCGTGTGCCACTGCGCTCGGTCCTAATTTTGTATTATAATAGTTACCCAATATTGTATCTAATTATAAAAAGTTTAGACTTTCAAGTATTGATCCATATAATACTGCATACATAATAGTAGCTAGTTATTATTAGGGACTTTCTACATATATGTTGGATGCCTAAGGACTATTGAATTTAATAGCTCCAATCTGAAATCCTGTGAAGTAAACCCTATTTATTATCCATACTTTACATATGAGGAAATGGATGAAATCTTGCTACATCCAAACTAGCTTAGATTTAAAAAATAGAATATTTCATGACATAATGAGTAACAATGGCACTTAAAATGAAAGTTAAAAATGTGGTTTTATATGCTGTAGTAAATTTACAGAAAAAAAAGAGATGCTGGAAAAAATTCCAATTTCACAACAGTGTGCATATACTTAATAATATTGAACTGTACAACTAAAAATAGGTAAGATGATAACTGTTATGCTATTTTTTAGCTACAATTAAAAAACCTGAACATCAATGTTAGCTTTGTCAGAAAAATATTAAAAAACTTCTCTTCTGGAATGCTTCTCAAAATAGGTATTTTCTGCTTATTAATAATAAACTTTAACAGTATTTTTTCTATTAATAAGGCATGAAAATTTATTTTTTCTATATTTTGTCAATCAAAATCAAAAGGTGTTTTACAGAAATAACCTTTTCTAAGAAGACACAAATACAGTGCAATGCTAATAAATTGCACAAGTTCTAAAGCATGATATAATTTCATATCAGAAAAAAGATTAAAAAATTGAGACTGACATTAAATATAGTAACTATGGCATTTATAAAAGGTTGGAGACCTGAATTTTACATCTGTGAATTCACTTTGCATACCAGTTTACTTACTTCACCTCTAAATTCCATGTTCAGTCTTGGAGGACAAAGGTCAGTCTGTGGATGTGCAAATTGTTTTTAATAAGTAGAGGCAGTCTAAGTAAGCAAGCTTATTGTTTCTTCAATTTATTTTTACTGGTACATTATGATTATACATAACAGTGGACTCATTGTGCCAAATTCATACACCCACATAACATAATTTGTTCACTCTTAAGGGAGCCTACCATTTAGCTACTCTGTATTCAAAAATTCCTTGGAAAGAAAAGTGGAAAGGTTTGAGGTCTTACAAAGGTTAAGAGAAATTAGTAGTAATATGTTGAGACAAGCACAGTGGCAAAGACCCTTTGTAACACTCTCTGATAGCTCAGGACAACATTATCAAAAAAAAATGCATTGTTGTGTGGAGGCTGTAGCTCAGTGGCAGAGCGCTTGCCCAGCATGTGTGAGGCAATGGGTTCGATCTTCAGCACCATATAAAAATAAACAAATAAAGGCATTCTGCCCATCTACAACTACAAAACAATATTTTAAAAAATGCATTGTTGAATGCAGTCTTCACTAGTCTTCCTTTTCATTATTTACATAATCCAAAATAAATATTCAACTGTACAAAAACTGCATGTAAACTATACAAATAAATGACTACACTGAGTTTGGATTCAGGAGATTTAAAACTATTTTAAAAAATTTTATTATCTATATTTGTAAATCTTCTCACCTGCGTGGCCTAGTCCTTGGGGACATCATTTCATTCCCAAGTATGTGGTACCGTCTTGCTTCATGCAACAACTGGTAACACTCAGGAGAATTCTGGATCAATTGGTCCACCTCGACTGTTTGAACAAAGTAGTTGGGATGCAAAAGAGGGAGTCTCACATGTGTCAGGAGCTCGTGTAACAATGGTCTTCTCAGATCAACAGCACGATAGACCCAACGCATGACTGCTTCAAAAACCATCTCCTCTTTACCAATAACAAGTTCATCACTACAAATATAATCAATAAGTTCATCTTTGTCAAGCTCAAGAAATTCTTCATGCTGGGACACATCCTCAAAAGTCTGTAATGCAAAGGTTTTACATTTTGTGAAGAGTGTTTTGAGTGAATGGGTGTCAGCAAAGCGCTGAATTCCTAAGCAATTACAAGGATCCAGTTGCTCCTCCAAGAACTTGGCACATGCATCACGGAGAACACTAATCTGAAAGAGGCTTGAGGTTTCAAAGAGATATTGAACGTTCTCTGTAGTGATCTTCACCTTTCCAGTATAAACATACTGCAAAAAACATTCCATGGCTTCAGCTAAAATACCATTGATCTCAACCAACATTTCTCGGCTTTCCCTGTGGTCATTACAAAACATAGCTCTGAAGTAGCTGCTACAGGCTGAAAGAACAGCTCTATGGCAAGGAAACTCCTTTCCTTCCACACAGATGATAACATCTGTGAATAAGCGGCTGTCTCGGAACTCATTAAATATCTGGAGTATGTTTTCAGCATGGGATGATCCTGAAGAGAAGTCAAAAAACTCATGACCTGTCAGAGATTTAGGGTCCATTTCAAAAACTTTACGCTTAGTTGCTGGGGAATCACGCACCCCAAGATCCTCTCTGTTTAGTCTGCGTCCCAATATTAGTACCATTGTTACATTAGTTGACTATATAATTGTTGAGAAATGATTGATAGGGGTCTTCTTTATGTGTCTAAAATAAAAAAAGGAAAGAATTTCAATATGTAAAAAATTCAATATTCAAATTACATAATTTCATTTTGATGTAAATATATAAACCACATGATTAATAAATTTCACGTAGGGTATATGAGACTATCTCGTTTTAACAACCATTAATAAAAGAAAAATTTGTATTTACCTAATTAGAACATTAAGGGTAATTTGTAGTCTTGAAGTTCCCCAGCTGAAAAGATACTATGTGTTTTTCAATTGTAAGTAACTTTCTGTCTCTCTTTTTACAGTTGGGTTTCATTCTACTGACGGACTACAGAGAAGTCAGAATGATGAAGAATTTGATCCTAATATAAATAGTTATTATCTTAATACAGCATTGCTGGATAAGAATTTTATCTAAATATATCAACAGACTTTAAAAATATATATACTGTCTAACCCACATCTCTAATAATCTCTCTTAAGGAAATAAACAAGATTGTATGGAAAGTCTTATCTATAGATGTTCAATGCCATATTAATAGAAAATACTTAAAACAACTTAACAGCCCTACTATAGATTATAAACCATAGAATATCTTAAAGATGGAACACAGTCTATGTAGTCATTGTAAAGTATATAGGCTACTTATTGACATGGTGAGGTATTAGCCAGATAGTAAATGAAAAAGTAGATCGCAAAACATATGCTAATAAAAAATTTATATAGTAGTGCATCTAGGGATAGAAAAGGAGGCATATCTGTCTAAAAATTAAGTGATTTATTTACCTTCTCTATTTTCCTCAAAATTTCCACTATAAATAGGTAGTGCTTTGTTTTAAAAAATTAAAACATTCATGGCCATCCTCCCTTTCGCTAATAAGAAACACCCCACAGATTCCCAAAGATGACTGTGAATAAGTAACCAATGGATTTAGGCGCTTGGCTACAGACATCAGTTCTCTATGATGCTAATTTTAAGGGAGTTCTGCTCCTATTCTCTTTCCACATCTCCAGAAAATGATACATGATTTAAAATGTATTATTAATTGAGTTAATAGTACTGGAAGTAATGCTTATCTAGTTCCATAGCCTCACAATCTTATGCACAACCCCTTCTAAAAGTTCCAACTTCTTGAAATATCTCATCAATCAGAATTTCAGGCCTAAGTATGGTAGCAACAAGAAGGTACCTAAAGGACCTTGTGGGTAATCTAAAAAAATGAGATGCCATCCTATATTCATAAGCTGCAAATAAAACTGAGCTTTGAGAGTTAATAATCTTAATATAAGACTGTATATATTGTATATACTTTTATGTATTAAATTGTACCACATTTGAAAAATTCTTAAGTGGCACAAAGAAGTAAATATGTAGTAACAAAATCAGGAATAACTTGTTCTATTATATATTCTCTTTTTTTCCATGTTATTTATCATCTTTATCCTGTTTTATTCTCTTTCCACATTTCTGTTTTGTTTTTTAATTCATATAGCAAATAAAACCTCTGTGGTTGCATCAAACAGATTTTTAGCTCCTGTTATGCTTTGTATATGAGATGCCTCCCCTGCCAAGCTCCTATTAATGTAGGAATGTTCAGAGGTGAAATGAACAGATTATGAAAGCTATAACCTAATCAGTGGGTTATATCATTTGATGGATTAATAGTTGGAAAGGACTACTGTACTGTGTAGGCAGGTAGAGTGTGGCTAGAGGAAGTAGGTTACTGGGGATGTACCTTTGGGGTTTATATTTTATCCCTAGCATCTTTCCTTCTCTCTGCTTCCTGACTGCCATGAGCTGACCAGCTTTCCTCCACTGGGTCCTTCGGCTAGGATATTCTGCCTCATCTCAGATCCAAAGTGATGGACTTAGCGGACCACGAACTGATACCTTTGAAACTATGAGCTAAAGTAAGTTTTTCCTTCTCTAAATTATTCTTGTTAGGTCACAGATCCTAACAGTTAATCAAGTGTAACCTGGTAGATTTCCAAGAACTTCCTGTTTTTGTTTTTTGCCAGAATTCTTAGAGGAGACCAAAGAGCATTATACTTTTCAGTCATTTTAGGACTTTTGAGATACCAGCATCCTGCCTCTGAATCGTAATAATGTGATCCCATATGAAAAGATTATTATTTTACTTTAGTCTTTATCTCATTTGACAGAGAAAATTACCTAAATGAATAAAGATAATCTGAGTTTAAAGTATTTTATTATTTGCTTTGTTTGTTTGGTGCTTGGGATTGAACCCAGGGTCTTGTACTCATTCTACCACTGAGCTACACCCCCAACCTTATGATTAAGTTTTAAAATTTATTATCACTGATTACATACAGAGTTCGTATTTGCCTCATTGTAGGTCATCTAACTAGTTGCGTTATGGTTGCCCATGTAAATGTGTGTATGTTCATGTGCACATACATTTATACATGGTTTAAAACTTAAAAATCCATGTACATTCTCTGATAAGCGGAGGCTAACACACAGTTAAGTAGGGGGAAGGAAGAATAGAAGTTCAGTGGATTAGACAAAGGGGAATGATGGGAAGGAAGGAGGGATGGGAATAGGAAAGACAGAATGAATCAGACATACCATTCCTATGTTCATATATGAATATGCCACCAGTGACACTCCACATTATGTACAATCGTAAGAATGGCATCCTAATTTTATACTCTATGTATGTATAATGTGTAAAAATGTACTCTACTGTCATGAATATCTAAAGAATAAAAATTTTTAAAAATCCATGTACAGTGCATAGAGTCACTTCCAAATTCCAAGTTCCCATACGGAACTTTTCATCTTAAGCAGGAGAATAAATATAAATTATGGTCTTAATTGAAAGTTATCTTCAATGATACTTCTATACACCAAAATCTATCCCCCTGTGCCTGAATGTTAATTTTGTTGTTGAAACTTAAGTATGTAATATCACAAGTGATAACTGGGGAACATTTCAATTATGATAAACTGTGGTGACATGGAATATAATTCATATTTCAATCTTAATGCTTTACTAATATAAGTTCAAATAATGACTGAATACCCACAAGTCAGCTGTCTAAATCAAGAACTTATTCTTTATAATATCTAATTTAAATTCTTATTACATTTCAAGTTTAAGCAATTTGTACAAGCTATTGTGACTGTGACTAGTGCTGCATGATTACTGGTGTTAACAATAATAAAAACTTTTTGACCATTCTTTCGCTATAGTTTTCTTTTTTTATAACTTTCAATGAAATGTGTTTGAAATCAAAACAAATTAGTATATTGTAAGAATTTCCCTTTGGCTAACATGGATAAGTAGGAAAATAATGTGAAATGACATTCTGCTTTGTCTGATGACCTTACTGTATCAAAATTTGGTGACACTATATTGTTATCGTTTAGACTGAGGTGACTCCCAAAAGCTCATGTATGAGATAATGCGAGAAAGTCTAGGGGTAAAATGACTGGGTTATGAACCTTAACTGAATCAGTGCATTAATCCACTTGACTGCATTAACTGGGTGTTAATTGGAGGCAGGCAGGGCATGGCTGGAGGAGGTAGGTCATGGGGGCATGCCTTTGGTGAGCAAAGCTTTCTGATTCCTTGTTGCCATATTCTGAGCTGTTTTCCTCTGCCATGTCCTTCTGGGCCCACAGCAATAGAGTTGGCCATCTCTAAAACCCTGAGAACCAAATAAACTTTTCTGTCTCTATGTTGTTCTTGCAGGTCATTTGGCCACAGCTGCAAAAAAGCTGACAAAAGCACATATTGAGTGAATTAAGTATTACTATAAGACTGATTAAAACTTTGAGTTAAGGGTCTTTTTACTATTTTCGGTCCCTTATTCTCATAGATGATTCCTTGATTTACTGACTGATAAAAGAGGTCTTATTCTCCAACTGAGAATTCTGTATTAGAACACATAAAATCACCTGATTACAAAGTGGTTAATGGCAATAAGACACTTGTTTACTGCTTTGTATAGAAGATAGGCAATCTCATAGACCAGATAGATCCATTTAAGCAACTATGGCCTACTATCTCATGATTTTGGGGGATATTTTTGCTTTCTCTGGACTTCCTAAGAACTCTCCATTAACCAGTCTCCAAAACAACACTAAATAAGAACTCTATTTATGACCGGGTAAAGGATTTGCACAGAAGCATCTTAGAAATGTGGATGTATTTCAAAATGCATCTTTTGGGCTTCCAGGTGTAATTTATTAACCTTTCCACTTTATTCAAATAAAGTACTTAATTTTAACCAGAAATGGTTAAAAAGGAAAACAAAAGTTTAATCATGTATCAAAGTATGTATTAAATATAGATTCCAGGTTTATAAAAAATGAACTCATGGGCTGAGGTTATAGCTCAGTGGTAGAGCACTTGCCTAGCATGTGTGAAGCACTGGATTTGATTCTCAGCACCACATATAAATAAATAAAAATAAAGTTCTATCAACAATTAAAAAAAATTTTAAAAATGAACTCATACTTAATCAAACAAAACAGAAGATTACACAGTGAATTCTTCTAAAAATTTTGCAAATATCAAAGCATAATTATTTCTTACCAGGAAAAAGTAAACAAGTAATTAGGAATCTCTGGATAAAACAGTAGGAACATATTTGTTCCAAAGAAAAATAATGACTGAAAGTTGTATAGAGATATGTTAGTGAGCACAAGTGTGACCACACTGTCAAGACACTCACTAGCTGCCAAAGTTACATGACTTATCAGGAAAAGCTAGTATTTCCTTCTTCATTTCCCTCATTTTTTTTTTTAGGAGTTTTATTCCTGGAGCTACACTCTTCATTTGAAAAGAATGGCCTTTCTTAAGATTATTCTGGTTAAGGACATTCTAGGATTTATTTTCAGCTGTAGAACTCATGTGACAGACCTACTTTCTGATTGCTAGGTAAATATAAAATTACATGTATTTGGCCTAGGTCCCAGAAAAATGAGTGAAAATAATGTATCTTGGTATCTCCAAGACTGGAGAAAAACGCAGAAGAACTGAGGCTCTCAGGAAAGAACAGAAAGGAGTGGCTAAATACTTAGCAACAGAAATAATTGTGACATGGCATTTCTTTATGATATAATAGAGAGAACTGCTCCTTGTTACTTTGACTGGCATAAGAAATCCCTGGCTAAAGAAAGGAAAATGGCTTAAATTCTCTAATAACAATGTTTAGATAGTTTATAAATATTACAAATATACCTTTTTAGCATTTGTTTGCAAAGCCCTCAGTCAAAATATTTATGTTGTTTTAATTTCCACACCTAAAATAAATGGAGAACAGATACATATAAATCAAATATTAATTATTTAAGTACAGTTATTAGCATTATATACTAATGTGTTGAAATAGATTTTAGTTTCTAACTGGAAGCTCACTTTTTCATAGAAAGTCATAAGAAAAACACTTCCTTAAGCAGATTAATAATTTTATGCTCTTTGATATACAGATTAGTTTTCTTATTTATCAGCTTCCTTACTTGACAATTTTATCCTGCAATAAGATTTCTTGAGTAAAAGATGAATAAACAAACATTCAAGGCAACAGGAAGCTAAATGTAGCAGTGAGATGAAAAACTACATATGCTGTGATAATTGTGCTTTGAATATTTGAGGAATATCTGGAAATTGATGTTCATCTGAGTTTGGTGCCATTAAAAATTATCAGTCTGTCAATATTATCAGACATAAACAGTTTAGCTACTATATATTATGTACTATGAAACCAATGAGAAAAGCTCAAGAATTCATGAAAAAAAAAAACCTGTTTTAAAATCCTTAATTAAAATTTTAATATATAATCTGTTTATTAAATAATTGTTTTTGAGATATGTAAATGTGCATTTCTTCTGCTTTGTTGAACCTTACAGACATAATGCCTATAGCAACTGACTAATTCACTGCTTTTATTTATTTATTTATTTATTTTGGTGGAAGGGAAGGTGAGGAATACTTAAAAGAGAAAATATCAGAAATTCGAGCTGTGCACAGAATAGCAAGAGTATTTAAATATAAGTGGCCCTGGTTTCAGGCCCAGATTTTTATAAATAGAACTCGTAAATTCTAGACAAGCTCAGGCAAATTCAAAAGTTGACCCTCAAACCAAATATAAACTATCAACTGATTTTTTCTTAAACATATATACACATTTTTTTTTTATCCAGTCTGAGTGTTATCCTGTGTGTTTCCTCATTTTCAGAAGTCTGTCTGACAGGCACCCCTGATAAAGAATATTGTAACTTGGTCAAAACAGGGGCTAAGTAAGTGTTTCCAAGTGGACAATTAGATCCTGAGTCAATCAAAAGATTCAGGTCAATTCCAGAAACATTTATAGATACCCTAGTCTGTGCCTGGCAATGGGATTGCAAATGTTGGATTCAGATCCAATTTCAGACCTTGCAGGGCTGGCTAAGACCAGAATCAAATAAGAACTCCAAGACAGATACTAAAATAGATTCAAATTCTCAGCATTTCTCTAGCAGACAACACAGGTGCAAATTGCAAGAGAGCCTTCTGAAGCATGACTCATCTAGTCTAGAAGGATACCTTATAGAGTAGAAAGGGCAAGGCAATTCACCTGGACATTTTCTGCAGGACTTGTAGGTAATACTGACCTTCTAAGGCCAAGAGCCAGAGTAAGTCAGAGTACAGTCTTAAGGAATATGTAATACCAAAAGTGATCTATCATATTGTTATAATGCAACAAGATTCTTTTTCCTGTAGAATAAAGGAATTCTAAACAAAGAAGTTACTATCAGCCATAAAGATAGTATGGATTAATGAGGGCCTTCTAAAGACTATCAAAAAACATAGGAAACCAACAACATCCTGATTAGCACAGCCCCTACATCTTGTGGTAGTGAATCCACATGCTATGCTCTATACTACTCCATTTTCTTAAATTTAACCACGGATGAAAAACAACACAGCAGCAACAAGAAAGGTTAACTACTGGACTAGGGTTGTGGCTCAGTGGCAGAGCGTGTGCCTCGCACATGTGAGGCACTGGGTTAGATCCTCAGCACCACATAAAAACAAACAAAATAAAGATTAAAAAAAAAAAAGGATAAATATCAAGAAGAGATTTATCTTTGAAAATATACAGTAATTCAAAAGAAGCCATACTATATAAAACCAAGCAGTTTTTATAAACTTCAGATTTTTTTTCACTCTAGTGTCTCATAACTAATTTAGTTATTTGATGACCACTGTTCTTTCTTTCAATGCTGGGAATTAAACCCAGGGACTCACGTGTGGTGACTAACTACTTGCTTTACCATTAAGCTACTTATAGCTCTTGATGACCACTTTTTTTTTTGGGGGGGGGGACACAGGGGATTGAACCCATGGGTACTTTTATCATTGAGCTACATTTTGAGACAGGGCTCCACTATGTTGCTGAGGCTGGCCTCAAACTTGCAATCCTCCTGCCTTAGCTTCCTGAGTCACTGGGATTACAGGCATGTATCACAGTTCCTAGCCTGATGACTACTTTTTAAAAATTATAAATATGCTCTGTTAAATTTTCAATTTAAAGTTATTATTCTGGAGAAGTGGTTCCTAAAGCAAGTTTTACAAAATCAATATTTAAAGTCCAGTCTTCAAGAAATTTTCAGTATTTCCAGTTTCTTAATGGAACCACCAAGACCAGATTTAGCCCTTTAAGATACATCTGAAACCAACTAAAATCTTTAGTTTTTTGCTAGATATATAACTAGTGATTATCTTATGTCAACTAGAATCTTAGATAAATAATACACTTTGGTGAGAGAAAAATTTAAAAAGTGTCTGATGGTGAAAAATATAGGAAGCTTAAACAATGATTCTATAATTTAAAAAGAATACTGTCTTCAAAGGCACAAGGAAAAAACTGAATCCCCCCCAAGTGTTTCTCTCCCTTGCCTTAAAACTTTTTTTTTTTTTTTTTGGCACTGGGGAATGAACCTATGGGCTCTGGCTCTTTACCACTGAGTTATTTCTCCAGTCTTTATTAATTTTTTATATATATATATTTTTTAATTTTGAGGCAGGATCTCACTGAGTTGCTGAGAGGTCTTGCTAAATTGCTGAGGCTGTCCTCCAACTTGGGATCCTCTTGCCTCACTCTTCAGAGCCACTTGAATTACAGATGTGTGCTACCATGTTCATCTGTCTTAAAACTTGACTAGAGAATACTTCCCAACCCCTAAAAGGAAGGTAAGGGAAAAAAAAAAAAAGAATGTTGAACCATCAGACATTATACCTGCTGGGCCTATTCTTGTTTCTCACTAGATCTGACACAAAAATTTAATGTCATTTGGCTTTATCCTGCTGACATGTAGTATTAAATGCTTTTTTTTTTTTTTTTAATTTTAAAATTGAAAGAACTACTAGGCATGGTGGCGAACACCTGTAATCTCAGCAATTCAGGAGGCTAAGGCAGTTGGAAGCCAGCCCGGGCAACTTAGCAACACCTTGTTTCAAAATAAAATAAAAGGGGCTAAAGATGTAGTTCAGTGGCAGAACATCCTGGGTTCAATCCCCAGTTACACACACACAAAGTTGAAAAACTATATATATATGACATAGTTATGGTTTCTTTAGCAAAACTGTTTTTTGTTGTTTATTAGAATTAAATCTGCAAGGTGCCACCAGAAACTCTGTCACTTGAACAAATTTGAGAAATCTGAGTACGCTAAATGAGTTTTTTTATGTATAAAAGGCAGCAGAGTCAGACTTGTAAATCAGTGATTTTATTTTTTTCCAGTGTTGGGGATCTAACCCATGGCCTCACAAATGCCAGGCAAATGCTCTAATACTGAGCCACTTCCCCAGCCCCAAACAGTGATTTTTACTTACCTTAGTGGTGACACAAATTATTAAAAGAAATAACTTTTAGAAACTTCGGTAAAGAGCAAAGCCTAGCCATTTTAAAACACAAATTTGAGTATTAAGATGTGCCAAATGCTGAAAGATTATAGCTCTTGGGTGATTTAAAAAAATTTAGCTATTGATTTTTCTTCTGTGTCTTGTTTCTTTTTTTCCTCTCACTATCCCTCCATGTCCCTTCCCCCAACCCCCTTTTTTAGCCAGGGTCTGACTCTGCTGCCTAGGCTGCTCTTGATTTCCTAGGCTAAAGTGACCCTCTCACCCCAGCCTGTGTATTAGCTAGGCCTACAAGAATGCACCCTGGCACCTTGCTTATTATGTTTTTCATGACAGAAAGGCTAGGGATTTTAAAACATACAGTTGTTGTATAATGTTTTCTTGTTGTCATAACAGAAGAAAAAAATCATATAGGTTGTATTTTTCATATTTATATTTTACTCACATTTTTCATTGTACAACATACTTAAATAGCTATTGAAAAAAAAGAGGTCCTAAATTTCCAGATAAGAGGAAAGTATTTACAAAAACAACTGATATCACTAACGGGATATATTGTAGTGTTTATTTTTCAAAGACTTGACCTTTGAGTTTTCATGAAATGGCAGAAAAACAAGGAAGTTAAAAAAAAAGTAGGGGCTGGGGTTGCTCAGAGGTATAGCTCTCGCCTACCATGCGTGAGGCACTGGGTTTGATCCTCAGCACCATATAAAAATAAAATAAAGATACTGTGTTCACCTATGACTAAAAAATAAATATTAAAAAAAAAAAGTATATTGAGCCTGGCTCAGTACTGCAGGCTATATCTCCTGCAATTCCGGAGGCTGAGGCAGGAGGATCAAAAGTTGGAGGCTAGCTCCAATTAGAGACCCTGTCTTAAAATAAAATGGGCTAGGGATGTAGCTCTATGGTAGAGTGCTTACCTAGCATGGGAGGTCCTGGGTTCAATCTCCAGGAGGGTGTGTGTGTGTGTGTGTGTTGTTAAAATTTTAACAACTTGGACAAAAAACAGGAAAGTTTAAGATAAAGTTGACAACAGCCCTAACTCAGGATACTATTTCTTCTTCCTGTTCAGGTACTAAGTCATAAGGCTTTGTTTAAATAAAAAGGTCTTTATCAAGTGGTGGCTTTAATTTTTAGAAAGGTTAGTTGCATTTGTACTTGTTTAAATATATTAAATGCCTTCCATGCACTACTTATGAGGGAGTTCGGATCACAGCAGCTGCTCATTCCAGTGCAGCCATCTCTACTTGAATTTTTAAAATATGTTAAGAATGTATAACCAATAAGAAGGATTCACATTCAATTCCTGCTTCACCCAGGAGAGCTCCATCTTTTTTCTTTAAAAAATATATTTAAGTCTTGGGTGAACTATTACAGATTTACAGAAAAGAAAATCTGTTAAAACCCAAGTACCCTATTTGCTCAAAAGATTAAGAAAACCACCTTTAATACACTATGGTTAAAACTGGCCTCCCAGATTTTATTATCTTAATTTACAGTTTTCAAACACATCTGCAATTCCCTTCTCAAAACTGAATTAGCTCAAACATTGATGTGAGCTAGAATCCCCGGAAGGAGGAAAATAACTCATCTGAGCAGGGTTATATAAGAATCTTTAATTTTCAGGGACGTATCCTCAAACCATCATTTTTTTAAAGCAATCTTTTCAATCTAACCATTAACGGTCTTAACAGACAATGTGTACATTTTAAATCTAGTTTACAAACCTAATAAAAATCAACCAGCTGGTGGATTTAAAAAGGTCTGTGGCTGCAAATACTAAGATGGTGTTTATGAAGCTGCCAACAAAAGCAATTAATCATTAAAATCCACTTAAATCAACTGTGAACAGTCACTGCCTCAGGGGTAACCGCGAAGCCCCCCAAAACGTGCCCTGTATTTAGCCATCTAAGCCCTGTTTACAGAACAGGCAAGAACAAATTCGCAGGACTTCCTCTGCACCATCTCGGCAGATAAAGCGACAGCAGTTACAGGGTGCTAATTTTCCGGTCCTCGGAGGGCGGGACGCAGCTGCAGTCAGCTGCGTGGCCAGAACCGCCTACAGAAACCGCGAGAAGCCAGCGCCACCGCGGAGGCCCCTGGCGGCCAGCACGGGGGCGCGCGCCGCCCTCACCCCCACCGCCCGGCCCCACAGCGGCCAGGGCGCGCTCCCGCGCGTCCTCCAGATCACCTTCAAGGGGGCGGGAAGAACTGACTAGGGCAGGCCCACCTAGCAACGTGACGATCGCCAACAAAAACTCGAACTCGCCGCCGGGCCCCACCCACAATCGCCGCAGGCGCCAATCCTGGCCGCCTTAAGAGTCTTGGCCCTGGGCATCGAGAACTTGGGGCGGGGACACTGGGAACTAAATTAAGACGCCGAGGCTTGGAGTGGTGGGAAGGTGGGGAGGGGAGGCGGGGACTCCACCCGCGGAACGCCCGCTCCCCCGCCCGCCAGGCTCTCAGGGGACGGCCGGGTTCCCGGTGCGGGCCGGGTCGCGAGCGTGGTAAACAAAGGCTCGCGGGCGGCGGGGGCGGGGGTAACGGTCAGGTGACAGTGCCGAGCACATTTCGCAATCGTTTTAACGGGGCTCCTTTGGCCCGTAGCCCTGGGTACCCCACCTTGATCCCGTCAGTTCTCCCCTATAGGACCAACGGTCCCCCTGCCAAACGGGAAGGCTGGATTTGAGACCGTCGCACTTACTGCTTCCAGAGCTTAAAAAAAAAAAAAAAAAAAAAAGCAACGCCCGATCGAAGCCCATCAGCGACGTGCAGGGCCCGGCCCCCAGCTGCTCAGCCCCGAGGCGGCGGAGTGACCGCACCTGCGACCCAGCCCCGGCTGCCCTCCCCGCCCCCGCAGGCCGCGCGGCAGTTCCGGGCCGGTAGTACCGGGAGGCGGGGGTGCTCTCCCTCAGCGTTGACGCTATCCAGCCGGGGCTGGAGACCCCCAGGTTCACCTCGGTGGCCCCTCGCCTCAGAAAAGGGCCCTGCAGGCCCAGCCGCAGTTCCTCCGCAGACCCCTAGTCTGGCTCTGAGAGGCCGGCCGCCGCAAGCTTCCCACCCGTGACACCCGCTGGCCAGGACCTCGGCCGCCCCTCCGCCCCGAGGTCCCAGGCTCTGGCCGATTCCTCGCCTTTCGGCCGGTCCCGGAGCTGTCATCCCCGGGTACCTCTCGGCGAAGGCTGGAAGCGGCCAGCAGCGGCGGGCCCTGCGGTCCCTCAGCGGCCGGCGGCGCAACGCACTCTCCAGCGCCGGCGTCTCCGCGAAACACCAGTCTCGGCCGCAGCTCACAACAAAGGAAACATGTGACCGTTGGGGCCAAAACACTGAGCGTCACTGACCCCTGGCCAATCGGATGGGCGTCCCCACCTGGGGAACCCTGGGAGTTGTAGTTCTCCTTCCCTCACAGATGTCCCCCGGGGCCACCTGAGTCTCCACCATAAAGCGAGTACTAAGTGCCCAGAGTGGCAAGAAGCAGTGCTAGGGCTGCTGACTTGAAACACTTTGTTTTAGATAGAGACCAGTGAAGGAAATGCATCACGTGCAAAGAGCCTTGATGAGAAAACTGCGGCGGCTGTTTATTGCCCTCAAAGCCTTTTCCAGGTCTCAAGGCACAAAGCGAAAAACAAACACCACCACCATCACCCCCACACTCCAGGAATTCACAGAACCTTACAGCTTAGAGCTATGAGACTTAAGATCTTTTAATTTAACTCTTTGATATATAATTGGAAAATCTGAGGGACTGAAGGGTAAAGGGACTAAAACCCTGGTCACTAGAAGGCGCAAGAGAAACTACCTTTCTTGGTAAATCTATTAATGACACTGGTATCAAATCTTAGCCTACTTTTTATTTTGAACGCGCATGCAAGTTGAACAAAGTTGTCCCAAATCTCTATTTTCCAGGGTAGATAGACTCTCTCTGAGAGGCATTATTTTTGTTCTTTTGTTTCTGCAAATCTTTTTTTTTTTTTTTTTAACCTCCTGATTTTGAAACCATTTAACTAGGTTTTGGTTTCTCAAATCAAAATTATAAGTCATCTCTCTTCTATACTACATGAATACACTTCATTAATACCTATATTAAATAAGGAGATGTGTTCAATGACCAGAGGTGAAAATAATATGGAAGGTCGGTATTCAGGTCTTTAAGATGTATTTTTAGGTCTTTTTTTGTATCTCTTATTAAAATGATCAAAAATGAAAATGTCTGATATTTGTTGAGTACTTATTTTAGAGAAGGAAAGGTTTTCTTTACTTCCCTAGAGTTCTTGGCTAGGCCTGAAATAAAACTGCTTACCATTCTGGCTTGACCAGTCCCCACAGAGATCTGAGAGGCTGATGTAGTTAAGAATCCTTACCTTGGCTGGCTTTTGTCAGAAGTCCAGGATCTCTTAACCATACCTTCTAGATTGAGCAAAGTGTCTAAAGTGAATGGCATTCCCAGCCCATGATATCTTACATTAAGTGCCAGAAACTGTGGGGCATAAAACTATACTTGTCCTCATCCATCATAAGGGGGATTTAGACAGACCTAAAATAAAAGTTTAACAAGAAAAGAACAACTAATTTATTTAATCAATTATAACAATCTCTTCCATACCTCCTGGGCTCCACATGCAGTTGTGGGCCTGAGGTCCTCAGACACTGTGGGGAAAATAATGCAAGAGTGATCACTCACAACTCTGAGATAGGAAGGGAGGGAGGGATCCTCAGCAGGCAGGATAGTCCTGGCATATAGGTAGAGGCCTGCTGGTGGGTGGGGCTCCTCAGGCAGCCAGAATATGGGTGACTTCAGCATTGGTGGTGGGCCCTCGGGGTTATACTAACTCCATAAATCAGTGAGCATGGTTGGGCAGTAAACTTTTCCTCAACTGGAACAGATGCAGAGCTGTCAAGTCCAAGGGAAATCTACTGAAACTGAGTGAGATTGTGTTTTCCTTGGTGCAGTGTTTTCAATCCAGGTCCGCCTGGTCATTTGAAGGAGGTAGACAACTGAAGTTGGAGGGAGCCAGAGGTTCTTCAGTCCTATTTCTTCTTTCAGAGATAACAGTATATTGTGCCATAATCTGTCTTCTTGCCAATCCCACGCAGTAGTCCTAGTTTTGCTTTCCATAAAATCCACTACTGCTCTTGAGAGCTGAAGGTGGCTAAGCATCCATAGTTCTGCCACCCTGCTCTTATTCCCCTGAAGACAATAGTAGTGTCTTCTCCTTAGACATTTCATGTACTTTCAGACCTCCCTGCCTCCCTTCTTGGCCTCCAGCCCTTGGAGTCTCCCATGTCTGCAATTGTAGCAGAAATGTTGAGCATCCTATAAGGCCCATCCTGGTGCCGCCTCTTCTTTAGAACTTTCTGATTCTCTTTAAGAATCCAGTCTTTAAGAATGTGACCTGAGGTCCTTGCACTTCCTTTGATAAACTTAGTACTTTGAGCTCCTCTTTCACAGCAAATCCTGGTTAAAAAGCATCAGTAAAGGAGATTTTGCTGAAGGCTTTATGAAAAGAGAATTAGACAACATCTCATGCTGCAAAACTCCATAACAATCTGCTTCCTCCCCTCGGATCCTCCTCTTTCCCACCAGACACCCTGGCTCTGGGGCCTTGTCCTATACATGTGTTTGGGTTTCTTCTCTTTCTGAGTTTTCTGTCACCTTCCTCTGAGACATCCCTCCTCCCATCCATTTTTCTGTAATTTTCATTTTATACTCATTACCTTTCAAATAAGGGAGTTCTGCTCTTCAGAAGACAATATGATAAATGACAAATTATCTCTGCCCACTCCGCCATCCTGTTTTCCTCCACAGACACATTTAATATCCCAGCAAGTCTGTTACACAATACCCCCTCAGAGTGTGGAGTGACGGGAACAGTAAATACAATGCACTGTTTGCTCATGGCACCTGAGACTCTCCAATCTTGAGAACTCTCCCTTCCCTCCCTTCTTCTTTGGTGAGGTTAGACATGAATCACCTTCAAACCCTTTTGAAGGTCTGGCTCACCTAGACTATTTAGATTATCAGGAAAAACTGATTTGTTTGTTTTTTGCTGTGCTAGGGATTTATCCCAGGGTCTCAATCATGCCAGGCAAGTGCTCTACCACTGAGCTACAGTCCCAGCCCAGGAAAGGTTTAATTTGCCCCTACTCCTACTCCAGATCTGCAAGTCATGGGCCCCACAAAGCCAGGCTGAGTTTGGGATTAGACATTGTAACATTAGATTTTAATGGGGAAAGATACAGCTGAAAAATTTCCATTTTGAGATATGGGAAAAGAAGGAAATCTTCTGCCACTTAGAAGGTGAGTTTCCTCAATGCTCCCACAGCTTTTTCCTTCATGGGTGCACTCTGTCACAAGGTATCCATCCTCACAACTGAAGCAAAAGCTAGGCCATTCTATCACATGGGGGTGGGATGGAGTGGGGTGGTGGTAATCCTTGTTTTGTTCCTGAAACTATCCTTCAAGGTTGAAGAAGATGAATGCTGGGTGGTGGGTGCCTTGGTGGCATTAGGATTTTGTTTGTGACCAAACATGCCACACTAAATACAAATAAGGGTGAGTGGTTACCAAAATACCAGCAAGAACAACTTAGAGGAGGAAAAGTTTATTTGGGGCTCATGAATTAAGAGGTCTTTGTCCATCAATAACTGGCTACATTTTTTGCTCTGGGCCTAAAGTGAGGCAACATAAGAAGGGGGAAGGGCCCAGTAGAAGAACACTGTTTAGCTTGTGGTGAGATCGGAAAGGAGTGAGAGAGAAGAGAGAGACTAGGGGCCACAGGACAGATGCACCTTTCCAGGACATGACCCACCTCCTCTAGCCATGCCTCACCTGCCTACACTTATCATCCAGCCAGTTCAATTAAAGTAGCATAGACTGATTGGGTTACAGCTCTCACAATCTAATAAGTTCACCTCTAAATATTCCTGCATTAGCAGGAGCTTTAGAGGGACACCTCAAAACAGTAGTCATTACCATGAGCCCTGGGCTCTGACTTCAGGAGACTACGGCACACATACAATCCTTCTCCCATGGTGACCCCAGTCCCAGCTCAAAACATCTGATTTTACCTCCATGTCTTCTTCCTTAATCATTTCCCCTAGTGAGAATCCAAGTGGTCCCTCCAGTCTCAGAATAAGTTGGATTTTGGGGAAAAGATTTTCCATAAATGACTCCTGCTCTGACTGCTCAAGGTACACTGAATTCCCCAAGGGACACCAGCAGCACGTTTTACATGTCTTGCTGGGAAATCCTCTAAACTTCGTACATTTATGAAGAAAGTCTTCTCCTTTTTGTGGCCTCTGGCCGCAATGTTAGGCCAGTCCTAGAAATGACTGCATTTCTGCTCTTGGCTCTGGTTAGCATTATGTCCCACAGATGCTTCAAGTCCATATTGAGTTCCTGCTGCTGGCTCCAGCAGACCGTGATTTAATCTCTAGTTTCTTGCCTCCAAGGCTCACCACCCCATGACATTTAGGAGACATGTACTGACTCCGATTTGATCTGCTGTGGCTGGCACTTCTCTCCTTCCAAATGCCTGCAGTTTCTGAGAGTCTGTTTTGTCCACTTGTCGTCCCTTTGATTGCTTGATGGGCAGCTGTTCCAGGAATTCTGCAGGGAAGGGGCTAGGCCATTCAAGAATATCTATAGCACACTTCCTCTCCTGTTCTTGAAAGACCTTATCTAGTTTCTTAAGAAATCATGTTAAGGATGAAACAACAATCTCCAGCCTGAGAATTCTCAGTTTAGTACCTCTTCTGATGCTATCACAAGAGGCTCTGTTTGGGGCATCCACTTTGAACAATGCAACTTCTCCAAAGCTCTAGTGCAGACCTTAGGGCAGTTTCCACACACTGATGGTTTAAGAATCACTCTAATTTGTGATATGTAAATTAGATTTGAAAAACAAGCCTGAAGAAATGAAGTGATTGAGGAACCTAAAAACCAAAGCCAGCCCTCCGAACACTCAACCAGGGTCCTATACTCTGAAGAGAGATCAGGAATGGGAAAGCAGTCTGCCTCTGCTCTTCAAATGTCCACAAAGGCCACATCACTGAGCTTGAACCATGGTTGCCTGATCAAGGGATGAAGACTTAGTGTTTGAGGAGAGCTGTGTTTCTTTTGGGAATCTTTTGACATTAAAGAACAAACAAACAAAAAGCTATGTGCATGAATGCACTACTCAAATATTTTTTTATTTTTAAAATTTTTGAGGTGGTGCTGGGATTTGAGCCCAGAGCCTTGCACATGCCAGGCAGGTACTCTTACCACTGAGCTATGCCCCAAGCTCCTAAATATTTGTTTGATTTATTTTTATTTTTTCATATTTTTATCGGTGCACTGTAGTTGCACATAATGGTGGAATTTGTTGTTACCTATTCATGTATACACACAATATAACAATATAGTTTGGTCAATTTCATTCCCCAGTATTTCCCTTTTCCCTCCTCTTCTCCCTCTCCGGCACCCTTTCCTCTACTCTGCTCATCTTCCTTCCATTTTCATGAGATTCTCCCCATTTTTCCTTTTCCTTTTCCTCTTTAGCTCCCACCTATGAGAGAAAACATAGGGCCCTTGACATTCTGAATTTGGCTTTCCACTTAATATTCTCAAGTTCCATCCATTTTCCTGCAAATGACGTAATTTAATTTTTCTTTATGACTGAATAAAATATTTTCTATATGTCCGTTGATGGACACATCTCGTCTGGTTCCATTGTTTGGCTATTGTGAATTGTGCTGCTACAAACATGGTTCATGTATCTCCAGAGTATGATGACTGTAATTCCTTAGGATAAATACTGAGAAGTAGAATAGCTGGGTCATATGGTAGTTCCTCTGCTAATCTTTTGAAGAGCCTCCATGCTACTTTCCATAGTGGTTGTACTACTTTACAATCCCACCAACAGTGTAAAAGTGTTCCTTTTTTTCCACATCCTCTCCAGCATAAAAATATGGAAAGCTTCATGAGTCTACACGTCATGCTTGTGCAATGACTATTCTAATCTTCTCTGTGTCATTCCTAATTTAGCATATATACTGCCAAAATGAGCACTAAATATTTGTTTTAAATGTTTTTTAAAAATCATTGCCTGACTCTGTGCTTCCAGCTCCGGAACACTCTGTAAATGGCCTAGAAAAGAGCCAGGCCTCCCAGGTCACCAGTACACAGGGACAGAGCCTCTTGACCCTGCTTGTGACAGCATTGCAAGCACATGCCTGACATACTTTGGAAGGCCTGCCTGGTTCTATTACTGGTACATGGAAGTTTTGCTCCAGCAGCAAATCTCTAAATTTAGATGCTTTTCAGGATGAACTCTAAGTGATCTTTGTCCCCAAGAGTAGTAAGGAATTGGAGGGCACCTTGCTTTTTATCGACTAATTCAAGTGCCAGAGTTGATACTTCATAGCACAAAACTTGTGAAGATTATCATGTTAATGGGAAACAAAACAAACAAGCAGGGAATATATACGATTTCTCCTTCATAGTTTTTGATAAAAATTTACCCTGGGTATAACTCAAGTGAAATAAACACCAACTCAGGGTAAAAATTATTTTCCTGGAAACTCTATGGGGCTATCTAGATACAATTAGGGACTATCTTTTTTTGTTTGTGATGCTGGGGATTGAACCCAGGGTCTTGTGCATGCAAGGCAAGCATTCTACCAACTGAGCTATATCACCAGTCCCCACTTAGGGACTCTCTTAATAAAATGTAGAAATTTAGTTCTAATATAATGTCTCAATGCTTAACTTTGCCATTTTAATCAAAGAAAAGACAATTTCAGAGCATATTAAAAAGAAATTAAAAACTTTAAGGGAATGCTCAATTTATTGAGGAACCATCTCCTATCAAAGTCAGTCCCACTAATTTATCTTTATGCAGAGACAAGAATGTAAGTGTAGATTCAGATTAACTAGGTTCCAATCCTGATCCTGCTACCACTAACAGGGGGATGTTGGGTGGTTTATTTAACTGCTTTGGTGCTCAGCTTCTTTGCCTGAAAATAGAATCTAAGAATACCTTCTTATTATGATTATTAAATGACAACTTATGAAAAGAACATATAATCCTTAATAAGTGGTATTATTCAGTCAAGACGTAATGATATTATTCTGTCTAGATGTAATGACAGTCATTGATATATCCTAGCAAAGGAAGATTTTTTTTTTTCTTTTTAAACAGGGAACTTCAAGGAATAATGGGGAAAAAATATACAGAGAAAGAGAGGGGTCCAGGTGAGCTCTGTCATTTAGCTACCCTGGACAAATAACCTAATTCCCTTGGGCGCCAGTTCCTTTATCTCTAAAGGGAGCTCTGGGCCTTGCACCAAGAAGGGTGCTTGGTTAAATTATTTCCAAAGGCCTGTCTAGTTTTGGCATTACTGGATATTTGTTTCATTGTTCTAGTGATGCTGGGGATTGAACCCAGGGCCTTGAGCAGGACATATAAGTACTTCATACTGAGGTACATCACTTGTCCTAATACTGTGTATTTTTTTGGTCGAAGGGACTTCAATGGAAAATTATTTTGGTTCAAGAAGCGCCCAAACCAGGACAAACCTGAGGGGACATGGAATTCTTTGGAAAAAGAATTGTGTTGCCATAAGTGGCTATAAATGATCAGTAATCAGATTTTACTCTGAGAGAGAAAAGTCGACTTTATAGGCTGAGATTTGGGAAGGACACAGCTATTTAGTGAATTCATTTCCTACCCTGAAACTTTATACACCCAACAATGCTCCCAGTCTTTCACACCATCCCCAAAGGCTTTCCAAGCTGGGTCTCTAGGTGAGCCCTTTTCCTTCATGCAGACTGCATTCCCCAGAGAGAGTTCTGAGCCAGGTTCCTTCCCCCCAGTCCATCCCCTCATGTGCTTAAAGTTTGCCTAGCTCATGGCCCTCTTGGTAGGATGCTTTGTCTCCCCCAGTCCCCCTCCACCACCCACCCTGATCTTTCTATCTTTAGCTTCCTACTCAGGGACTTTTTGGAGTAGACAGTCACATGCACTGGGTCATTTATGACATTGCTGGCTTAAGTATGTCCCCAGTCATTTTTTCAAGAATTATATATTGATTTAAAGAGAAGAAATTAGTAGTTTTTAAGGTTCCAAATTTCAAAGTATTATACACCAGTTATAGAAATATTTAGAAAGGATAAAGAAGAAATTGTATATTATGTGTGATCTTCTGACCCAAAGATAGCTACTGTTAGCAATACATTTCTCATGCTTTATTTTTTAAATTTTTATTAGTTGTCAATGGATACTTATTTATTTATGTTTCTGAGAATCAAACCCAGCATCTCACACATGCTAGGCATGTTCTGTAATACTGAGCCACAACCACAGCTCTCATCCTTTATTTTTATATACATGTTTAGATTGTATCTATACCTGCTTCTACATAAGTCTGCGTATTTGAGCTAATACTTCACATCCAAAATGAAGTCACGTGTCAGTACTTACTATGTGGCTTTCTATGTCCTTCTCTCTGATCTGTTTTGATCTGTTTCCTCTTGCCAGTCACAATGACACTAATCTGCAGCTTGGAACTGGATTCCTGTGAAAACCACACTTTTTTTTTTTTTTTTTTTGGAACCAGGAATTGAACTTAGGGGTGCTTAACTATTGAGCCACATTCCCAGCCCTTTTTAATTTTTTAATTTGAGACAGAGTCTCCTTAAGTTGCTTAGGGCCTTGATAAGTTGCTGAGATTGGCTTTGAACTTGATCCTCCTGCCTCAGCCTCCGGAGCTGCTGGGATTACAAGTTTAGGCCACCCAACCCGGCCACAATAAAGTCTTTTGCCTTAACTTCCTCTTGCTTCCTCTGACTCCTGAAGCCTGGTGCTTCCCCTTGTGGCCCTGGGTGGCTTCCTGGGGACCAAACTTCCTGAGTAACAAACTGTTCTTTCAGAGGAAGCCGCATCTTCATCTGTCGGCCTCACTTATCTGAGTAGTAACAAAACCTATATTTAAAAACAGGGTGCTAACGTGGACAATGACTGAGATGGTGGTGGGTGAAACATTGTGACAATGTAAAGGAACATTGGGGATGTAAGATGTAAGTGACAGGATTTAATGATTCATAGCATGGGAGACAGTATGATAATTATGATAATTTATAGCAGTTATAATCTCATAAACAAAAGGCTTTATTGCTTCACAGAGTACTTTTACACATATTATGTAATTTGTTTCTTACACACCTTTAGCTATAATAATCTGATTACAGAATGGTCTAGGCCTTCTGGTGAGTTCATAGAACCAGAAATAAAATTGAAGTGCACCAGATCCAACCTCCTCATTATACAATTGAGGAAATAAAATCCCGTGAGGGTTTTTTTCCTGACCCCATCTCTCTGGCCCTATGAACAGATATTATTCTCTGCTGACTAAGCCCAACCTGATTAGGAGACTTCTCAGAACCTGGCAGGAGGAGGGGCATAGCCCCAGCAGCTGGTGGACTACAGATCAGCAGCTCAGGCTTTCTCCCCCAGTGAAGGTTGGTCAATACTCCTTGGTTACCAGCCAAGGTCCCCCTCTGCCTTGAGCCAGAACTAAGCCAAGACCTCAGGTGGGATCCTTTTACCTCTGCTCACAAGACTATAACAACAGCACCCTGGCCCTCCTGCTGGATAAGTGACTTCACATCCTGGGATCCCAGGCTGGCCTGGCATTGGGGACCCAAGCAAGGGGATCAAAGTTGCCTGGAATTTCAAGGCAGGGGCTTTATTACAACTGTTCCAATTCCATTAGCCAGTTCAGAGTAAAGCTGGCCACAAAACTAGGCATATATAGAAGGCTGAGTTATTGATCTAAGTAACTCAAGGTGCCTGGAAATAAAATTTTCCTTTGAAACTAAGATTAGCATTCACATTTTTACACACAGTAATAATATATGTGAACGCATGACCAATGTGATTCTGCAACCTGTATACTCAGAAAAATGAGATATTGTATCCCATGTGATTCAAATGTATGATGTGTCAAGGTCATTGTACTGTCATGTGTAACTAATTAAAACAAATTAAAAAATAATTAAAAATAAAAAAACAAACAACAACAACAAAACTGCTGCCTTTCCAATCTGGATATAACACACATTATTCAGACAATAAATTCTACTTTGATGGAAGAAAAAAAAAATAAAGAAACTAAGATTAGGCTGAATTTCTAGCCTAGAGGTTGGATGTAAAGTTTAAAACCTAGCAGGACAGGAAGCAGGACAGTGGTGCTGGAGGCATTTCCTCCCTGCCCCCCTCTCTCTCCCTCTCCTTCTTCCTGGCCCTTTCCCTCTCCCTTTCTCTTTCCTACTGGGGATTGAACCCAGAGGCACTTTACCCTTGAGCTACATCCTCAGCCATTTTTATTTTTTATTTTGAGACAGGATCTCACTAAGTTGCTGAGGCCATCCTCAAACTTGTGATCCTCCTGCCTCAGCTTCCCGAGTCACTGGGGTCACAGGTGTGCGCTATCACACCCGCGTCCATTGTTTATTTCACAAGTGCTCAAGCTTTGTTATAGAACCATGGGAGCTGAGACATTTAAGGTATGATTGATAGGTCTGACGAAGCTTGGAATCAGAGTTTCCATTTGAGACACAATTTAATGGTAACAGCAAAGCTTGATGGCACAAATGAGGAGGGGCAAGTGTAGTCCGAGAGATAGAAACAGTAAAAATAGAAAGCACTGGAACTGTCTGAGTTAGTTTCAGTGCTATTAACTATAGTCAGGACCGACTTAAGCCGCTGCTGATGCCACCACCAGAAATAAAATCTGACTACTTCCTCTGGATTGCCACCTTCTCCAACAAAATATTGTGCTACATGTGTGCTGAGGACAGGACTGGCAACTGATACAAGGATGCTGGTGCATGAGACCTTCACTTGGAAGGGTGGCTGCAAGTGGCCAGCAGGGGCAGGAACCAGGAAGTCAGAAGCACGGTAAAAGCCAGAGAGATGAGGTCAGATGGGATCAAAGGGCTGGGTCATCAACAGCCTCAGACAGGAGCCAGGTGAGCTGTGAGCATAAAGAGGTATCAGATTAGTAAACAATCAGAGGGAAGCTTGTTCTTTGGTTTACAAAGAAACACTGAATCAAAGAGATAGGCAGAAATGGAGGCCAAGGGTCTGAGATGGTACCAGGAAAGCTCTAAATTTACCTGAGGGGAGGTCATAGGGAGCTGAGACCGCTCATGGTTTTTGGATCAAATCAAATCAAGTTTTATAGGTAGCTATGCGATGGTCTTTCTACCTGCACAGAATGGTCTTTCTAGGCCTACAGGAGACCAGGCCTTGCACGGAAGCCCAGTGCCCACCTTCATCCTCATCTCCCCAGAGGCCTAATAACAGATGGAAACATGGTATCTTTGGGCATTTGAGCCTCACAGAACAGCTTTGATTTTTTTCCCTTTAAGATCCTCTTTCCCAATTCCTGACCAAGGATCAAGATACGGGATTATAGAAGAATATAGAAAGCAGTAGAAGAATTAGAGTGAACCATCCACAATTCCACTCTCCAGAGGCAACTTCTCTGTTTCTTCCTCTGTAGAATGGACATCATTGTATTAGATGAGGGAGATGCTGTCTTAGTATTTTGGTATTCCCTTCTATTCTTTTTATTAAGCAATGTAAACCTGATTGGGTCTCAGAGGATCTGTATGTGTAAACTTTAATTTTTTTAAAAAATTTTAATTTGTTTTAACTTATTCTGCTTTTTCATCTTAATATTAAATCATCATAATCTTATAGTTACAAAAGTTCTTGTGTGTGTGTGTTTTGCAATAAAACTTTAGTGATGGAAGGTCAAAGTTGGCCTGTAGGTGGCAGCTTGATGACCTGGGGTGAGAGAGTTCAGTGCTGGATCCTGTCCTGATGCAGAACAAGGGGCAGCTACTGATAAAATCATCACTGACAACAATGAAATGGTGATATTGTCCTCCTATGGGATATAGAGGTGAATTGGTCCCTTCTCTACCCACCAGAAACTCACTGGGAAGGATGGACAGGGTGCTGGGGGTAAATCAGCTGGAGGTGAGATTTAAGCAGAACTGCCTTCTTTTTAAATCTGAATAAGTCCCATTTAATCTGGAGTTCCCTGGATCAGTATTTAATCCCTAACACAATAGGGTAGATCCTCTGAGAGAGGAAAGTTAGGACTTGACTTCATAACAGTGGGCTAACTATAGCCCACTGTGGCCTTGTTTCCTGCTATCATTTTGTTAAGATACTTCAGAGAACATCTTATTATGTTAATCTTTCTATCAAATTTAGTCTATTTTGGGAGTATTAGATTAAGGAGAAACTAATTTCTGTTTTTTTTTTTTTTAACCAGGGTTTGGACCTGGGACCCTTAACCATTGGGCCTCATCCCCAACACTTTTTATTTTTATTTATTTTTAATTTTGAGATAAGGTCTCCCTAACTTGTGATCCTCTTGCCTCAGCCTCCTGAGCTCTGGGATTACAGGTTTGAGCCACCATGCCCAGCATCTTCTGTTTTTTATTCGTTTGTTTTTAATTAAGCACTTTAAACATGGTTGGAATCATTCAGTTATATAATTTTTATCCCACCTTTTTTCTTTTCTTTGTAGTACTGGGGGTTGGACCAGGGTCTCATACATGCTAGGCAAATACTTTACCACTGAGCTGTATACCATCCCAAGTATTCCCTTTTGAAATAAATATAGTTACAAAAGTTCATGTGTATGTGTGTGTGTGTGTGTGTGTGTGTGTGTGTGTTTTGCAATAAACTTTAGTGATAGAAGGTCAAAGTTGGCCTGTAGGTGGCAGCTTGGTGACCTGGGGTGAGAGAGTCCAGTGCTGGATCCTGTCCTGAGGCAGAACAAGGGGCAGCTACTGATAAAATCATCATTGACAACCATGAAATGGTGATATTGTCCCCCTATGGGATATAGAGGTGAATTGGTCCCTTCTCTACCTACCAGAAACTCACTGGGAAGGATGGACAGGGTGCTGTCCTGGCTGACCTTGAACTTGCAATCCTCCTGCCTCCACCTCCCCAGTATCTGCAATTGTAGACATGCATCATTGCACCAGATAATCTTCTTAATACTATTTCATGACTATTCTTATGGTCACAATTTGTATATAGATAGATATCATTAAAGCTGAATCTAAAAGCTTATTTAAGGATCTTGCTTCATGTTTTCAGGCAAGTGTATCATTTATTTCTCATAAGCCTTCAGTGTTTAGCATAGACTTTAACAAGGACTTTTCAGTTGAAAAATCCTGAGCTTGGGTTCTTGACTCCCACTTCACTTGCATGTCAGGCAAGTTGTTCTTGCCTGTTGGTCATTGTTAGACCAGGACACAAGAAAAGACCACTGACTCCAATTAAAATCAAATTAAAGCAAGCTTATTATTTCAACCGGCTGGGCTGCCTCTCCCTCCCAAAACGGCGGGAACAAGACAGCACCCCAGCTTTCCTGCAGCCCAGCTTTATAGCCCAGAAAGTTACACAAAGAGGGGTTACAGATAACAGAACTCTGACAAGTATCACACTAATGGTAGTTTACATTTTTTGCTGGCCCCAACATCAGAATTTATGAGGACCATTAAAGCCTCAGAGAGGGTCGTTGTCTGGCCAGGGAAGGCCAATATTTATGAGGTGTCACTAAAGTTTCAGAGAGGGCTGCTATCTGGTCAGAGAGCCAGGCATGGGTGAGTTCAAGGCACGGGCAGGCATTCCAAGCAGGTTCAGAATTTGCAGTAATTTATAGTAAAGCCGAAATTATCTTTTCATGGCTTTGTGGCAAGATGCCCGATTTTAAGAAAAGATCAGGTTGGGTCTATCAGTCATCCCCTCTGGCATAGAGAGGAGAGTCTGAGCAGGCAATCTGAGAGACACTAGGATCTCCTTTCTCCACCCTGGATAGTCCTGTCCCTCCAAGAGCCCAAGTCCATGTTCTGATCTTTTCCTGACTTTTTTTTTTAATTGGTGTGCTTTTTATGAACATATACTAAATACTTCCCTAACATTAGAACTGAGACATACCTACAAGAATGGCATAGATCATGACATCAGTTAATCAGATCAAATCCAATATTATATTTCATAAACTAGAACCTCATATTAACTTGAAGTGCTCAGTGGTACCAAATCTTTTAATCTAAAGTTTTTAAAAAGAAAAACATAACCAGAAGACCTAGTTTTCAAAATTGCTGTTAAAGGCCAACAAGTGATCTGAAAGGGAGGGCTAAAAAGAAATAACCTCTTATAATAAATAAATGCCTCAAATAAATAACCTCATATAATAAATAAATGCTCAAAGTCCTCTACTACAAAAAGTAGATTCTTATAGTTTTGGCCTCATCCCATGAGGTATTCACAACCTTGCTCAGAATAGGACAGGCACCTTCCTGCCACCCCCAAAGAGGAAAATTCAACTTCTCCTTGTCTTTACTATATATTTCAGGGGTATGTGTGGGTTTTGGTGCTGTTTTTTTTTTTTAATTTTTTTTAGTTATACATGGGCACAATATCTTTATTTTGTTTATTTATTTTTATGTGGTGCTGAGGATTGAACCCAGGGTCTCACATGTGAGAGGTGAGTTCTCTACCGCTGAGCCACAACCCCAGCCTCGGTTTTGGTGTTTTTATATTTATCCAGTTTACATAAAAAGAGCCCATAAATAACACTTGTAAGATTAATACAGCCATATTAAATAGTATTTACATAGCTCTACCATGTCATATTGAAAAATAAAAAAATTAAAATTTCCATCACTAGGCAATCAATCATCTAAATTTGTAAACCCTAACTCAAATAATTTAATTAATAAATGTTGTAGCTGTTTCCCTAACAAATCCAGCTGGGCTTACAATGTAACAAAATCCTTATAATTCAGGGACATAAAAATATCAGTTTTAAAATCTCAGCTGTATAGAATGTACATTAATATTTATACCATGAAATTAGGAATACATTTAGATTTATGAAATAATATACTATAAACAGCAGGGTTTGTTTTTTTCCCAATCTTTAGCAGGAGCTAATACAATCCAGTGTTTACCTGGCTTTGTATGCAGATTGAAAGGGAATGAGTTGGCATTGTATAAAGGATGCACAGTGTCAGCTAGGTTGATGTGATTATCTGCATGCCTCACATGACAGACCAGTCAGGACCTGAGCCAATCTGATTTACCTAAATGACAAACTCTTTATAAAGGTGTCTAGAGTTCTCTATCTTTTAAAATAAGCACCCCTCTTCAATCACCTTCAGACAGCTTCTTGAGTATTCTCTTGAGGATTGGACACTAAAGCAGCTATATAAAACTGTAATAATTGTAATGCAGCCGGGTGTGGTCATGCACACCTATAATCTCAGTGATTTGGAAGGCTGAGACAGGAGAATACCAAGTTCCAGGCCAGCCTCAGCAATTTAGCAAGATCCTGTCTTAAAAACAAACAAACAAACAAACAAACAAAAAGGGACAAAGGTGTTGCTCAGCACTCCTGGGTCCAAACCCCGGCACAACAAACAAACAAAAAAGTAATGCACCCCATACTACCATCCTAGGAAAGCACATTTCAAAGGTTAATCTGACACTACAAACAGCAGTTGAGGTCTCACTTATATGGCAAAAAAAAAAAAAAAAAAAAAAAAAAGCACTTTAAACTATTTTAGTAAATTTCTTACAGAAAAAAAGAAGATGTGATTCTGATGGTCAATGGATAAGTTTTAAATAACTGATCTCCATAGCTACTAGGTTAGGGAATAATACAGGTTTTTTCCTTGTGTCCCTTTTTCATCTTGGATTTAGTTGTCTTCTGACCAAATCGAAGGACAGGGAGTACAGATATTGGGCTAGAAGAGTCTGTATAGATGTATCTCTGTGGCTGGAGTTGAGGGATTGGTAGGCCAAGAAGATATCTTTGTCAGTCAGAGGAAGAGGATGAGAAGGAGAAAAAGGAAGAAAGAGGGGGAAGAGAAGGAGCACCTCGAATCAGCATCCTCACCACAGAGTCCTAGAAACCTGTTCACTCCCAGGCTCTGTAGTGCATAATCAAAAATGGCATGGGCATACTCTCTGTTGAGATCCATATTCTGGGTTGTTTTTGGTATTGGGGATTGAACTCAGGGGCACTTAACCACTGAGTCATATCCCCAGCCCTTTCTATACCTCTTGCCTCAGCCTCCCAAATGGCTGGGATTACAGGTATGGGTTACCACATCAGGTGAGATCAGTATTCTGGATGTATGCGTGGATGGATCTCCTGGATGCTTTTTATTCCACATAACTCATTGTTATTGGAGGAGGGAAAGCTGCAGACTGGCCTTGGGAGAATATTTTCTTTCTGTAATAAACATCAGAGTTTGTCAGAGCAGGAACTCCTACTTCTCTTGTAAAAATAGTATTGAGATCTGGATCCCCTTTCTTTCAAATGATAGACCCAGCAGTGGCCCGGGAGGCTAGGCCAGGAGGATGGTAAGCTCAAAGCCAGCCTCAGCATATTAGCAAGGCACTTAGCAACTCAGCAAGATCCTGTCTCTAAATAAAATATAAAAAAAGGGCTGGGGATGTGGTTCAGTGGTTAAGTGCCCCTGGGTTCAATCCCTGACACCAGAAGGAAAAAAAAAAAAAAGTAGACCAGAGTCCTCTCACTCACTGGAGTTTGCCCAATATTAATGTTGTCATAGTTTCCATGTTAATGACATCCTCTGAAAACTTGACCTGCTGTGATCTGGATTGTGCCTTGGATCTTCTGAGTACTGGCAGATGTACTAGTTTCTCTTTAAGCATGATTCTTTTCTGGACACAATTCTGAACTTAGACTTTTTAAGGACTTTGCACTCCTGTATGGTGTAGAAAAGTTCAACATTCCTATGTTGCTTATTTTCTCAGTCTTCTGCCTTTAATTCCTCAGAGTTCACAGGGAATATTATAATGACTGCAGTTTGCTTTTTTCATCCACTGAATTACTGTGATATTAGACAAAGCCAAGAATCTATGGAATCCTGAATATGTTGCTCTGGTTTCAAGTCTCTGACAAACACTCCGGGGAATCTTTGTGCCCTGTGTTTGATCATCATTATATCTTAAAGCCTATGGTTCAGATCCAGTTCTTGGAGCCTTGTAGGGCTTGGCTGGTGCCATAAGCAGAATCACTCCACTCATCTTGAGACTGGGTCATCCAATACATGTTGGATTGGTAGTTTTTATTTGCAAGGCTCTGATTGTTTTGCTTTACCTTGTCTTATTTTTAACCATGTTATCAAATCTTCAATGTGGATTGGCTCAAATATCCATCTCACTGGCTGTTGCTATAGAGGCTTGTGTCACCAAATCTAAAAAGGAGCTGTCATATAACCTTCATGCTCAGCCTATTTTCAGGGTCTTCTGGAGTTTTAAGCTGTACTCTGCCTTCTCAAAATTCTTCATTGACAATACTTAGTTCTTGTCCAGAGAGATACAGATCATGCATTTCTGATAAAGGGTGATATTATCATTGCCTGAAGGGTCAGGAGGCTTGAAGTTCAGAGCAGAGGATAAGAGGAGAGACTATCTACACTGATTCACTGACCAACTGCTTTTTACCTATTTGGATACTTTTTCTGGAGTGTCTTGAGAAAGTCCAAATTGGAAGAATTAGAGGCATAAATGACTTTACTAAGCCTGCATTTTTAAAGTTTTTTGTACTGAAGATTACCCAGGGGTGCTTAACCACTGAGCTACATCTCCAGCCCTTTTCAATGTTTTAGTTAGAGACAAGGTCTCACTGAGTTGCTAAGTGCCTTGCTAATCTGCAGAGGCTGGCTTTGAACTTGCAATCCTCCTGCCTCAGCCTCCCAAATTTCTGGGATTGCAGGCCTGTGCCACGGTGCCCAGCCAAGGCTGCATGTTTTTGACCAACAAATCTGATCTGGTTTGGGAAGGAAAGGCCATTCCAACAAAGAGGATTTACATGGGACACAACAAACAAACAAACAAACAACCCCCTTCCCTCCCAAAACCCCTCCAAACCAAAACCAAACCAAAACAAAAAACCATACTTCTGTAGCACACTAATGCTACCTGTTGTAGGTTATCTGATCATGATCAACACCAATATATTCCCCACAGGTTCGCAGTGCTTTGCATAGAGACTCAAAGCTGCCACGGCAGAACAGGTGCTTATTCTTTATCCTTCACCTTGTTCTCCTGCAACTGTTTCACACTCAAGGTGGCAGAAGGGTTTCATGTGCCAATGGTGCCTCTCAGCTTCTGTGTACTCATCAACAAAATTATCTCATCACATGATGAGCACAGTGGCTGAGCTGTTTAGCACAGTGCCTGCCACAGTGAATCTTTCCATTCTGATAAAAATAGATGAGGTCGACCAGCAGCTCTTTACCAGCCAAACAGACAAAAGAAAATGGGCGCCAGCATGCTCCAGGGCCCATTTGAGAGGCAGACACTGCAATTTTACCCACGTTTATCTTCAACCCACACTGCTCACACATGGCTTGCGTAACTGCTCTGGAGAAAAGTTTAATCATTCCTTTCTCAAGTGCTTCTTTCTTCTGCTGAGCTCTGAACACTTGTAATTCTTTTTTCTCCTCTTCATTCAAAGGCTAACAACACCACACCTCATTATGTGGTGGCAACTGCTACCAAAGACCTTCAATGTGATGCTTTCTCCAGGGCTGTTAACACAAGGAAAAATTTCCTTTAGTAGGAAAAATAGAGCTGGATCTGCTCTGATTTAAGCCCAGGGGATCTAGCAGCACTTCACCTGGGCACAGCCAGAATCACTATCTGGTAGAGAGCTTTTCTGACACACGAAGAGGGCTTAGCTCATTTGGGGCTCCATCTCCAAAGGCCTACCCATTAAGTTGAAAAGCTATCAAACATGGCTGCTCAATCTGCCTGCTCCATTTCCAGAAGCCTCTGTGAGTGGACCCTAGATGTCCTAATCTCTCAGTCTTGAACTTTTCCCTAGAAGCAGTGGGCTAGTGTAGAAAACTCATTGGATTCTGAAGTTAGAACTGGGTTCAAATTCCAGTTCTGAGTAAGGTTGGGAAAATTCTATAACCTCAATTTCCATATCTGTGAAATGGACATGCAAATAGAGATGTACTGAGCATGCAATAAGAGAGACCAGTAAAGGGCCTGGTGCACACTATCTGTTTAACAAATGGTAATCCTCTCCTTTTCTATTTTTCTTTTATGTGGGGACTGAACTAGTAGGCCTGGTGTTGCCACCTCAGATGAAACATCAGGATCACCATTCTCATAAATGGAGTATTATATGGGGGAGAAGGACACCTAATTTTTGTTGTTGTTGTTGTTCTGGAGATTTAACCCCATAGCACTTTACTACCATGTTACATCCCCAGGCTATCCCCTGCTTTTTTTTTTTTTTTTTCTTTTTTTGAGACAGTGTCTCAAAATTGCTGACCTTGCCAAATAGCCAAGGGTCTCATTAAATTGCTGAGGCTGGCCTCGAACTTGTGATCCTCCTGCCCCAGCCTCTTGAGTCACTGGGATTTCAGGTGTGTGCCACTGTGCCCAGTGGATGCCATATTTTTTCCAAACCTGTGTACATTTTGTTCCACAGCCTAGAGTAGTAATTTTCAAATTTTGCCACAAATCAGAATTACCTGAAGGTTTGTTAAAACAAAGATTGCTGGGCCCCCACGTAGAGTTTTGGACTATATAAAAGATGGCTTTGGAGATGCAGCCCCAAATGAGCCAATCTGCCCACTCTTCCCATCACTCTGGCTGGTTAACTCCTATTTATCCTTCAGGCTTCAGCTTTGATTTCATTTTCTCCAGAAAATCTTTCATAAACATAAAGTCTAAATTAAATATTTATTTTCTGTACTTTCAAACTTCTTGGGCTTGCTCACTCAGGATATTTCACAATGCTCTATAATTGTCTTGCTATTTGTCTGTATCCCCTAGTAGACAGTATCTACTATGGAAAAGAGACCATGTCTGCCTATTGAGGGCTATGCGCATTTCCAACTCTTTGTTCAGTACCTGGTACATTGTAGATGCTCAATAAATGCTTATTGAATGAATGAGTCTTGCTGTCATAAATAAGCAGATTTCCTCTGCCTTGCTCTTCTGCCGTGATATTCTGCCTCACCTTGGGCTTAGAGCCATGGAGTCAGCTGACCATGGACTGAAACTCTGAAACTGTGAGCAAAAATAAACTTTTCTTCCTCTAAGTTGTTCTTATCAGATATTTTGGTCACAGATTAATGTAAACAGGTCAATAGTGTTGTTCAAATCTTTGATATCCTTACTGATTTTCTGCCTATTCCATTAATTATTGATAGAGCTTTTATATATTTTTCAAATATAATTATAGATTTGTCTTTCCCCCTTTTCTCCCAATTTTGCTTCATGTATTTTGAAGTTAGGTTATTAGATACAGACATATCAAGTGTTGTTTTATATATTATATTATATTATTGATTTTTTGGTATTGGAGATTGAACCCAATATCTCATGCATACTAGGCACGTATTCTATCAGTGAGCTATATATCCCCAGCCCTGTAATATATTTCTGATGAATTGATCACTTTATCACTATCAATTTTTAAAATCATTTTCTAAGTCTTATTCTGTCTGATATTTTATAGGCATTCCAGTTTTCTTTTTTGAAAACAACTTTATTGAAATACAGTTTCATACCAAACAATTGACCCATTTAAAATATACAGTTCAATGGTTTTTTCATATATAGTTGTGTAATCATCACTAAAATCTCATTCTATTTGTTTATTTTTTTTTGCAAGACTGCAGTTTGGACACAGGCTCTACCCCCTATCCTTTCTTTAAAAATTTTTTTTTTTTTTTTTTAAATTTTGAGACAGGATCTCACTAAGTTGTCCATGCTGACCTCAAATTTTCCTGCTTCAGCCTCCTGAGTTGTTGGGATTATAGGCGTGTACTACTGTATCCAGCACAATCTCATTTTAGAACATTTGATTATCCAGATTTTTGTTATTAGAGTTTTATAGTATACTATTTCTTTTCATTTTGCTAAAAAAAAAACTTTACTGAGATAAGTCCTGTTATTTATAATCTTTCCATATTTTTATATTTAAAATAAGTTTATTATAAGCAGAATATAGTTGATTTTTGCTTTTTTAGTGAATGTGATCATCTTTGTCCTTTAACAGGAAGGTTAGATCATTTACATTTAATATATTTTGATGATTGTGTTTTAATCTACTTTCAAATAATATTATGCTTCATGTATAATGTAAGAAACTTATAATAGTTATACAGTTATGGGCTGATTTATAATGGGTATGTTCTGAGAAATATGTTGTTAGGCCATTTTGTCATTGTACAAACATTATGAGGTGTACTATAATTGATGGTGCTGTACTTTAATATGACTGGGAAAGATGTAGGCCTGTATACATCCGCATCACCACATACCTGTGAGTAATGTATTACACTATGATATTATGATGCATATGACATCTCTAGGCAATAGAAAAATTTCAGCTTTGTTATCGTCTTATGAAATCAATGGGATGTATGTGGTCTGTTGTTGACTGAAATGTCATTATGAATGACTGTACTTTCACTTTTCTGTCATTTTTACTATTATTGTCACATTTTACTCCCTGTATGTCATAAATTCTACTATACTTATTATTTTTTCTTTAAATGGAAATTATCTTTTATAGGACTTAAAATATGAGAGAAAAATTTTTATATCTATTTACATATATACCATTTTGAGCATTTTCATTCTCTATGTCAATCTAAAGTTCCATTTGGAATTCTTGTATATGTGGTTTAATAGTTTTTATTACTTGGAAAATTTCAGCAATTATTTTTTAAATGGTGCTGGGGGTATTGTACCCAGGGCCTCACACATGCTAGGCAAGTACTCTCCCACTGAGCTGCATCTCAGCTCAGAAATTTTTTTGTTTAATATTTTTTGTCACTCATGTCTTTCTTTGTACACATAGTATATGTATTTTAGATCATTTAATATTATCCTACAATTTTCTCAGTCTTTTTTCTCTCTGTACTTTAGTTTGGATAACTTCTATCCAAGGTCCCCAAGTCCACTAACCTTTTCTTCTGCACTTCCTAATCTGTTGTTAAACCCTTCAAGTACATTTCTTAAAAACTTCAGACATTATATTTTCTATATTATATAATTTTATCATATTTTATATATTGTATACTATATAGTATTACATAATATATAATTATATTATATTTCTATAATTTCTTTGTTTCTTATCTATATCTTTATCAATGTTTGCATTGTGTTCATTTTCTTTTAAATATTTGAACACAGCTCTAATAGCTGTTTCAGATTCTTTCATTTTTGATTGGATGCCAGACATTTTGAAATTTGTTGAGTGCTGAATTTTGCTTTCTTCCTTAAAGTATGTTGGACTTCATAGTGAAAGACAATTAAATGATTGGGAGATAGGTTTGATTCTTCTAAAGCTTATTTTAAAAATTTCGTTATTGTGGGTCTAGAGTATCCTTTACTAAGTGATAAGTGCAGTCCTATAAATAAGATGCAACTCCTCTGGGGTCTTGACTGAATGCTCCCAGTACTTAAAATTAGGTTTCTGCCTCCAGAACTCAAATATTACCTAGATCCATGCAAGCTCTGGGAATCTTTCAGCTTGAAACCACTGATTATAACATGCCAGAATGCATATGAAGAATATTTCAGGGGGTTGTGATAAGGAAAGAATGCATGAGGGGCTTCTGGGATGTTGCCAATTTTTTTTTTTTTTTTTTTTTTGGTGGTGGTGCAAGGGATTGAACCCAGGGCTTCATGCATCTGAAGCAAGCACTTTACCACTGAGCCACATCCCCTGCCCAGCTGGAAATGTTTTTTGATCTGAATAGTGGTTATATGTGTGTTCATTTTATAACTAATTGTTAAACTGAACACATTCTGTAGTCTATTTTATATCAAAATAAAAATTAAAAGAAAAAAGAATATAACAATGCTTACATATAGGTGCTCAGTAAATGGTGGGAAGCTTGATTAAATGAGATAACATATATAAAATGCCTAGCACAGAATACAATACACAAGAGGTCCTGGGTAATTTTCTATAGGTTTATGGATGTATAATAACCCACACAAAGAGAAGTATAGGAAGCATAAGCACACTGCTCATGAATTGTTTTTCCAAAATAAATACACCCAAACAAGCAACCAGGTTAAAAAAAATGGAACTAAATTGGCTCTTATTGTTAATGTAAATGACCAAGGCGTGGAATTTTCCTAATATCTCAGAGTTTTGGCTAAATTCTCAAAAGATAGTGATAAGGATCCCTTCCCTCCTAAATAATGTTATTAGAACCAGGGGCACTGGCACATACCTGTAATCCCAGTGATTTGGGAGGCTGCAGCAAGAAGATAGAAAATTTGAGGCTAGCTTCAGCATATTACAGTCTCAAAAAGAAAAAAAAAAGAAAAAGAAAAAGGAAAGAATGCTGTTAGACATCTCTTTAGGGCTTCCTAAAAGATGACATAGCTGATTGTGTGACTATCAGTCTCTGACACTCACCTTCAGCATTATAGGCACCTAGAAGTTCTAAGGGGGCTTATTTACAGAAAGCCTGCCTATGAGGGAGTGATGTGGTCACCTGATGTTCTGACAAAGAATCAGATCCCCCGCAGAGCCAAGTCTGAGGGCTTAAAGAGACCTTGGGAAGCCTGAAGTGTAGACTCTGGAATTTGTAGTGTGTGTGTGTGTGTGTGTGTGTGTGTGTGTGTGTGAGAGAGAGAGAGAGAGAGAGAGAGAGAGAGAGAGAGAGAGAGAAGGTTGAGGTAATTCTAGTAAACATAGAGACCAATATTTGAATATTTGCTTCCTATCTGGAGAATTCTGAGGGCAAGAAGATGGCTAGAGAAGACCACAGTGCAATGGTAAGGAGACAGCACAACACTTTGGTGGGGCAAAGATGTGGGAATTTCCTGGATCATGCTTCCTTGACTCTGCAATGGGCAGAAGGATTAGAGCTGTCTTGATGGGTCCCACCCCACAGGGGGGACTCCAGTAATATGAAGAGATCATAGTAAAGCACCCAGAGAGTACCTCACATCAGGGACCAGGCACTACAAAGGTACCACGTGGGGCCTCTGAAGAACCCATGAATGTCCCCCCTCTATAGAACTAGCAATCAAACATTGGCCAACTAAGGCAGGCAAGAGGGAACACAAACAGCACCAACCCAAGTAAAAGGACATTTGCTTCCTGTCCCTTCTCCCTAATCCAGAAGCGGCAGGGAATGAGGTGGATGAGGTGGACCAAGGAGAGGAGAATTGCAGACCATACATGCCTTCTTCTTCGAGGCGGATCCCCTAGCCAGGTAGGGAAAAGCGTTGAACTGGATGTGAGGTTTTTAAATACGCTAGACTGGACTTTTGTAAATGTCCCCAGATGAGGCTATTCATACAATCACAAGAGCCTGAAAAACTTTAAATTCTTCAGAGATTGTTCAGGAGCTAAAAAACGAGATATGTTAAGGCATGTTAAAGGACACTGGTAAGAAATAAAGTCTTTATTTGTTTGTACATCTAGAGTTCAGTCCCCGCCACCTCTCTGTGGGATTGCTTCAGCTGAGCTAACACAGGATGTGCAGAATTCATCTTCCTCCGCTATAAGGTATACTCTTCTAGAGATTAGGATTCACTAAATCCCATCTCTCTCCTATGGACAGTGCTAGGGAAATGCAGTAGACCCTTGGTATCCATGGATGATTGATTCTCGGAGTCCCCCAGTTACCAAAATACAAAGTTGCTCATGTCCCTTATATAAAATGGTATTTTTATATATAACCTACATACATCCTTTTATATACTTTGAATGATCTCTAGATTATTTATAACACCTAAAATGTAAATGGCATGTAAATAGTTATCATTCTATATTGTTTAGAGAATAGTAACAAGAAAAAGTGCCTGTGCATGTTCAGTACAGACATAAATATTTTTAAATTCATCATTGAATTGGTATATCTGGAACCCATGGAAAGAAAGCGGGTTATATAGATCAATTCTTTCTCTCCTCTTTCACTGTTACTCACTGAAGTATTCTGATGATTCCCAGACCTGACACTATTTTAAAGTCTACTGTTTCACTCCCACTAGTTGCATTTTAAATTCATGACTTGCATTTACTAGAGACATCTTGGACCCCTTCCTGGAAACTGTGAAGCAATCACATTTACCAGCCACACACATGCAGATTAGTTTGCACAACGGCAATATATTTCTGTATTTATCTCAGAATGTGTAAAATAAAATAAAAATCATCAAAACTATGTTCTTAGGATATTTTCAATTGGAAAACATTTAAACCTATTATGAAACATCCCTCTGGTCACCACTGGTGTGGCTGTTCTCTTCAGTCATGAGCTTTCATGACTGATTGTATTGTTTTTGGATTCCCTTTACCAATTCTGAAGAGATGGCTCTGTCCTGGGTCTTGCTCAGTTCCTTTTGCAGCAGATCTGCACTTTAAGGGGAGGAGAAGAGATAGGAGGGAGCAGGGGACTAGCAGGAACTGGTGGGAAAAGAGGGAGGGGTTGGGACAGGGTGTCAAGGAGGAAAAAAAGGTGTACCAAAAGGATCTGAAGACAGTCAAATAGCATGCAAGAAGGTTTTTTTGTTTGTTTTTTTAAAGAGAGAGAATTTTAATATTTATTTTTTAGTTTTCGGCGGACACAACATCTTTGTTTGCATGTGGTGCTGAGGATCGAACCTGGGCCGCCCGCATGCCAGGTGAGCGCGCTACCGCTTGAGCCACATCCCCAGCCCCAAAGGTTTTGATTGAAAGTATTATTTCCACTAAATACTGCTATTTAAGTATTTAAAATATAGTACAGTGTTGAAAATTTATATTGCAATCATAATTATAAATCAAAATTTATATTGCAATCTTCCTGGGAAGAAATCTTTATCTGTTCAGTAATGAAGAATTTTATTTTGATTATTTCAAACTTTGATCTTAAAGGTTTATATCTTCTGGCCTTTTCTCCAAATTCTGAGGCTTACCCTATTTGGAATCTGCAACTCCATAATACAGTGAAAAAAGTATCAAAGATTTGGGAGTCAGATAAACCTGAGTTAGAGTCTGTCTACTGTTCTAAGTTGCAACCTAGAGCCTATTATATACTTTAAACTTATTACATAAGGTCTCTGAGACTTAATTTCCCCATTTGTGAATATCTACCAGAGATAGAGACTTTTAAGCAAGTAAATGCAAATATAAACAGGATAATTAAAACCTCCATCTAGTACCTGGCATATAACAAGTGCTCTGTAAATTAAATTAAATTAAAATTATTAATATTGTGTAAAGTACTCTACCATGTTGAAATATCTTAGTTTAATTTTAATTTTTTTTTAATATTTATTTTTTAGTTTTCGGCAGATACAACATCTTTATTTTTATGTGGTGCTGAGGATCCAATCCAGTGCCAGGCGAGTGCGCTACCGCTTGAGCCACATCCCCAGCCCCATAATTTTAATTTTTAAATTTAATTTTTTTCTGTTGCTGGGGATTTTGTGTTTCTAAGGTTTTGTTTGTCTAACAACTATTCAAAACTGTCCTATTATAAAACTGTTGCCTAGAATATAAATTGCCTCAGTGCTATATTCCCAGAAGTGAAATTACCAAGTCAAAGATGTAAATGGCTTTGTGTCCAGCTGGTTGATACTGAAAACAATGGGACCGATTGAAATGCAAAAACAAAATCTAAGGGTATTTATTTTGAAAGTTTGGTGAATAAAGATACCTTGAAAATATTTGTGTTTATGTGTCTCTTGTCAGTGAGACAAAGAATTTTTCCATAAAATGGCTTAGCCATTTTTTTCTAATGCAAGATTTTTGACTGATCTCTAAATATTAGTTACTGAGTGGGTGGTAAGAGCTGTTTTTTTTTTTTTTTTAATACCAGGGATTGCTTAACCACTGAGCCACATCTCCAGCCCTTCACTCCCCTTTTAAAAATTTAAAAATTTAAATTTAACAACTGACTGAGTTGTTGAAGCTGGCTTTGAACTTGCAGTCCACCTGCCTTAGCCTACTGAGGATCAAATCTTCATTCTTTTAATGAGCTTTATCAGTCTGACTTATATACTTTTTCACCAGTCTGCTTTATTTGTGATAGTGTCCCATTCCATTTTGTTGTACAAGATTTTTGGATATATTAAAATATATCTATCTCATCATGGAAAGTACATTTTGTTCTTATTTAATAATCATAAATTTACCATACATTGAAATAAAAATTTAAGACATTTTGTCCTTTAACACAGCTTCAACTGAATACCGTGAATAGTGGGTGTTAAAGACTTTCTGATCTGGGAGTGGGTGTAGTTCAGTGGTAGAGCATGTACTTGGTATGTGCAAGGCTTGGGGTTTGATCCCTAGCAGTTCTTTCCCTAATCGCACCCAAAAGAATTATTTATCTATTTTCTAAGATTTGTAATTTATAATGTTTCGTGTGAACAGGGTATGACTTGTCTTGTACCATGCTTATGGTTTTGTATTTTGAGTCTATTTCTCGGATCTTGATTCAAACTTGTTTTTTTTTTTTCCTGTATTGGGATTGAACCCAATACATATGAGGCAAAGACTCCAACCACTGAGCTACATCTCCAGTCTTTTAAAAAATTATTTTGAGACAGGGTCTTGCTAAATCTCTCAGGCTGGCCTTGAACTTACCATCCTTCTGCCTCAACCTCCCCATAGCTGGGATTATAGGAGAGTGTCATCATGCCTGGCATCAATTTTATTATTTTTTTGCTGTGCTGGGAATGGAACCCAGGGTTTCAAGCATGCTAGGCAAGCATTCTACCACTAAGCCACAATCCTAGCCTTTTGATTAAATTTCATTTGTCATTTTTCCCCTGATTTTTGCTCCATCCCAAACAGATTTCATAGTCATAATTACATCTATTTAAGCAGTTATTTATATTTTTGCTAGTCTGTTTATTTATTAAACATCCTCAACAGTTTTATTCTAAAATATCTTACAGTATTTTAATTGTTATCTCTTGCCGTCTGTACCTAAACTTTGGGTGAATGCTCATCTTATTCTTGTTTACCTGTATGCTTTAATTTTTTTTACATTAAACATGTAGGAAGAATATGCTTTCGAAAGTAATAAAATATAAGAGGGCAATGTGATTGTAACTTTATGACTAAAGGTTGATTAAAGCAGGCAGAGAAGCATGGCTCATTGTCTCACTGGTTTTTATACATGGGTTTGCCAAGCTCTTCTACAGGTTGAGGAGTGGAACTTTTTACTCTTCTTAGCTATAACTCTGAAAGAACCACATCAAGACTTGCATAACCAGGAACAATCTTGTTAAGATTTGATATATAAATAATGTCATCATACTGATTTTTTCTTTCATTCTGTTGTCCTAATAATAACTACCATAATTATTAGTGGTATTTTAAATGAAAGGTGCAATTGGAAGGGATTCCTGATTGATGAATCAGGAATGAGATAACTGAGATGACTTGATTTTGCTTCTAGACATAATGGAATAATAGGAACTGAATTTATCCTCTAGCCTTGACAGATAAAACTCTGGACAAAAATATATAACAACTGTTTTTGGAATCTGGATGGCAAACATTGTAGACTGTAATCCCTGAGAGAATGGAAATACTTTGTGAGTTCTACAACTCTCCCAGTGTATTACCTGGATAGAATTTCTAGAACTCGGTTTGTAAGGTTACAAACAGCTTAGTAACATTTATGAGTTAAAAGAATAAATCAGAGTTTGGGAGGTCAGTGAAACTAGAACTTGACAAAGTTCAAAGAGGAGGTTGAGAGAGATCTGGATATTTGCAGAGAATTCCCTGGGACAAACTCCACCCATGAGACAGTAAACTATTAAGGCAGTGGAAAGGATCATTGCAAAGCAGAAAGCTTTGAAAGATTCTGAGAGCTCACATAGGCCTGGCTTATGCAACCAGCCAGAGTAGAAAGATTTCATAATTTCCAAGGCATCAGGCCGAGTTCTCAAAGCTTATCTCCTTAATAATAGGGATACATTAACCTCAGACCAAAGGCTTCTTGGGTTTCAAAGGAAACTTTAAAAGGAAAAAAACTAATTCCAAGTAACTTAACTGAACCAGAACAAAAGTCAACATTAACTGATGAAATTAAGTAAGATTCAGCATCCAACATTATAAAAACAATATCAGGTATCCAATAAAAAAATTACCAGCTATGCAAAGAACCTAGAAATAGCCAGGAGAAAAATCAATCAATAGAAATAGACCTTGAAATGACAAAGATGATAGAACTAGAGGATAACTATGTTCAAACAGCTTTTATTATGGTTTAGACATTAGGAGTCCTCCCAAAAGTTCATGTGTGAGACAATGCAAGAAAGCTTAGAGGTGAAATGATTGGGTTACAACAGCCTTAACCTAATCAGTGCATTAATCTTCTGATAGGGATTAACTGGGTGGTAACTATACTCTGGTAGGGTGTGACTGGAGGTCACTGGGTACATGCCTTTAGGTTATATATATTTCGTCTGTGCTGAGGGGAGTTAATCTCTCTCTCCCTCCCCCTCTCTCTCCCTTCCTTCTTCCTGTTCCTTATTTTCTGAGCCACTTTCCTTCACCACACTCTTCCACCATGATGTTCTGCCTCACCCTGAGCCCTGAGAAACAGAGTTGGCCATCTGCAGACTGAGACCTCTGAAATTGTGAGCCCTCCAAGTAAACTTTTCCTCCCTAATTTTTCTTGTTAGGTCTTTTGGTCACAGTGGCGAAAAAGTGACTAAAACAGCTTCTATAAACATAATTCATATGTTCAAAAAGGTAGAAGAAAACATGAGAGACAAATGAAAGATACAAAATAGACCCAAATGTGTTAGAGTCTGTAAACAAGTCAGGATGGTGCCTGGCATTTTGCCAGGGGAATGTTAGAGTCTGTAAACAAGTCTGGATGGCGCCTGACAAAATGCCAGAGGGAGTGGTTTGTGAAGTAAGGCCAGCGAGCCATTAAGTGTGGAGATTTCCTATTGGTTGACTGATGTATCTAGTTTATGCTAATTAAGATAAGCTGTGTGGAATGTATAAATACTGCTCCTGTCCTGCAATAAAGGGCTCCTACTCCTGCTGTATCAAGTACACAAGTTATTCGTCACCCCCCGGTTATTTTGCCCAGCCAGCCGGGCTGCGGCACAAATGGGACTTCTAGAGATGACAAATATAATATATAAAATGAAAAATACAGTGGATTTAGACCGTGCAGAAGAAAAACCTTGGTGAACCTGAAGTCTTAATAATAGCAACTATTTAAAATGAGGCAAAGAGACAAAAAATACTGAAAATAAATGAATAGATCTGTGGCACAATATAAGAAATAGTGTAATTGAAGTTCTTTGATGGAAAGGAAAAGAGAAGTAAAGGGATTGAAAAAAATTGAAGAAATAATGGCTAAGTTTTTTTCTAAATTTGATGAAAAACATAAATTCACGGCACAGAATACAACATATTTGGGGTACAATGAGCCCCAAGCTGAACATACATCAAAAAACCTCCACACCATGGCACATTTTAATAAATTTGCGAAGACCAGTAATAAACAGAAAAAATGAAAAGCAACCTGAGGGAAGAAAGACCTATTCTATATAGAGGAACAAAAATAAGATTGAGAATAAACTTCTCGGTCAGAAACTATGCAAAATTACATCTGTGTGAGCACTTATCAATTCCCTATTATTCTTTGTGTTGTATAAAATATAATAAATCATTCTCAAGTAAAAGAGAGAGTTTTTTGTTGATTTTTTTTTATTAAATTCAGCTTGAAATTTATAATTTTTGATATTTCATAAAATTAAATATTCATAATTTCTGTAGTTTTAAATTGTCTTTTTATTTGCTTTAAATATTATATTATTATTATTATTTCCTTACCTATTTTAATTTTGTAGTTTCAATTTTTAAAAATAATTATAAACTCAGTTTAATACACTTTGAGTTTTTTGTTTTTTTCTGAAGTCAATATAAGTATTTATGGTTTTAGCTCTTTTTCTTATGCTGCTTTCATTTATTCATGTAACTAGTTCAGCAAATATTTATTGGACATCTACCTTAGGTCAAGCACTGGGACTTGGAATCTAACCCAGTGTTTGGCACATGTCTGTAATTAATCACAACTGTTTGGGAGACTAAGGCAGGAGGATCTCAAGTTCTAGACCAGCTGGGAAACTTAGTGAGACCAGATTTCTAAATTAAAAAATAAAAAGACCTGGAGATGTAGCTCAGTGGTAGAGTATCCCTGGTTCCATTTTCAGATCTGAAAAAAAAAAAAGTAAAAATAAAAATAAAAACCAGTATTTGATTCATGAATTCCTATTTATATATATCAATATATCACCTGAGTCATGATACAAATCATATTTTGTACTGTGCTTTGTGATCAGAAATATTTTGAATGCATTTGTCAGCCTATGTAGGGGCTTAATACAGATATACAAAGAAACAAAGAGCAGACTTCAGAACTTACCAGGATACCTAGAAATCTAGTGGTGGTGTTGCCATTGGTGGGCCATCCTCTAGGCTTTAACACACCCTGAAGGCCTCATTATCATCTTAGGGAAGATATGATTCTGAGCTCCAGAAACTCACTAAAAATTGCTTAAAAGGGCAAAAGAATCCAAGATATGACTCTGCAACTTATACACTCAGAAAAATGAGAAATTATATCCCATCTGATTCAAATGTATGATATGTCAAGGTCATTGTACTGTCATGTGTAACTGACTAAAACAAATAAAATATTAAAAAAAAAAAAGAATTCAAGGTTATTTCACAGAACCCAAGAGCTAGTGCCAGAAATAGATGCTGGAAAGCCACCAGGAACAAAGCCATCTCACCTTTATTTCTCTTTATGAGGCTCCATGGTCTGACTTCTGCTTTCTCTGAGATTGTGCATCATTCTCCACTTTTCTTTGCTTTCCCCTTCTCCCATACATCCAGAGTATTCAAAAAGTACATGAATGACTGTTTTCAGGTCCAATTTCCACAAGAAACTATCTGATTGGTCCAGATGGGCCAATCAGATTGTTTCTTGAACCAATCTTGTAACCAATCAAGTGTAACCAAGAGAATGAAGTAAACAAGAAGTTTGTGGAAATTACTCTGGTGGGAAGAGGCTGTTCTGAAGAGAACCACCAAGAGAGTCTCTTATAATCATTCATTGATGTTCATTGTGGGGACTTATATGAAGGCAAAGACCATCACAATAGTAATTAAATAATTAATGCCTGTCTTATTCTTAGCAAGAATTTGAAGTAGCTAGGCTGGACGTGGTGATCTATAATTCCAGTGCCCCTGGAGGCTGAGGAAGGAGGATCAAAAGTTCAAGGCTGATCTCAGCAATTTAGACACCCTTTTTCAAACTAAAAAATAAAAAAGGCTGAAATGTAGCTCAGTTTGTAGAGCACCTCTGGTTTCAATCCCTCGTGCCTAAAAAGAAGGAAAAAAAAAAAAAAAAAGAAAAGAATTCAATGTAGCTAAATCTTGAAATATGAAGTATGCTTAGATGCAGACTTTAACATCCTGTGCCTGAAAGAAAAAATACATTTAGTATTAAAATGTTTAATATAAAATTATTAAAAATTTCAATCACAAGTCAATAGTTTGGATAACTATGTTAAGTGGAAAATCTCATTCTCAATGTTTCCAGGTAAAGTATAGAGACTTTACAAAGTGATAGTTGGTGTTTTCTTTCTTTCTTTCTTTCTTTCTTCTTCTTCTTCTTCTTTTTTAGCCAAAAGACATTAGTAAGAAAATGTGATAAAACCAGAAGTAGTAAATCAATTTGAATTTAACCAACAGAGGGAGCTGGTTATAGATATTTAGAATATTTTGGTCAGTGTAATGTGTTGGTTAACGAATTGTCAAAATTTCATAAGGAAATGAAACTCAGTTGTCTGGCTTCTACCAGGTGTTTCTATATGACTGCAGATAATTGCGTCTCATAGCATGGGTGTTAAACATGTTAGGCTAAATAACTTCTTGTGTTACTGCTAAATGAAGAGGAGAAGTGAAATGCGGAACAAATCATTGCTCTGGACAGGAAGCAATAGAAAGGCAAATCAATGTTGCTCTTGATTTGATCTTTTGCACTGCTATATTTTTACTGGAAATACTTTATAGCAAGGCTCTTTTGGATCACCATTTAGTTGTTCAATACATAGTTGTCTGGTGTAGCTCAAGCCCCAGCTGGGATTGAATGTTTTTGTTCCCCTGGGGAAAGACCCGGTATCTTAAGGTAATTTGCATATGGCTTCAGGTGGCTGACAGAGAGGAGTTTTGCGCAATTATAATTGGGAGGTAGAATGTTAAGAGGAGGGGTGAGTAATACAGGATCATCGTCCTTTGTGAGCAGCCCTAGGTGAAGTGGGGCTGAGGGGTGGGTGCTTGGCAGATAAGCCAATCACTGCAAGGTAGATTCTTGGGAGCTCCTATTTCTTCAGAGAAGAAGTAAATATTTTAAGATTGGGGTTTCTTTGGGAAGAACCTCAAAAGAATAAAAAGCTGAGTTCCTGTCAGTCTAACCAGAGCAGAAGTTCTACTATGAGAACCAATAGGCACTTGAGAGATTGCCTTTGGTAAAGATGCTGACTCTTCACTGGAGCCTGAAAATGCCCAGTGGATAATTAAAAGCAGGATGAAAGCTCTCTCTTTGTAATAGTGGTCCACTTTATGCTGCTCTGCCACTGCCACATTTTTGTTGTTGTTGTTATTGTTGGTATCAGGGATTGAATCCAGCGGTGAAGTGGTGAATCCAGGTGAAGTGTAGAGACTTTACAAAGTGACAATTGGGTTAACAACTGAGCCACATCCTAACTCTTTAAAAATATTTTATTTAGAGACAGGGTCTCACTGAGTTGCTTAGGGCCTTAATAAATTGCTGAGGCTGGCTTTGAACTTGAGATCCTCCTGCCTTAGCCGCTGGGAGTAAAGGTGTGTGCCACCATGCCTGGGTCACAATTTTTAAATTTATTTTTTAAAATAAATATTTTTTAGGTGTAGTTGGACACCATACCTTTATTTTATTTATTTATTTTTATGTGGTGCTGAGGATGAAACCCAGGGCCTCACACCTGCTAGGTGAGTGCTCTACCTCTGAGCCACAACTCCAGCCCCTCACCATTTATTTTTAAAATGGACATTTCTTTCTCTTTTTTCTTCCCTCTGCTTCCCTAATCTCTCCCTTCCCTAATCTTGGGGAAACAGGATTACATGTCTTCCACTTCCTAGGCAGAGTTATTTGTCCTTGAGTACACACCCACAACAGGAAAGAAGTTATTCAGACTTTGGGGATGGCACAAGAAGATCTAAGAAATGACTCCTTCTAAATTAACAAGTGAATTACAACTCTAGACAGTGGCAGGTAGCCTTTCAATCACCTCTTTAAAAGCCCCCTAGTCCCCTGATGGGCAGAATCACTGCCTCTGTGTTTTTCCTTTGCTAGCAAAACAGTAAAGCGTCTTTTTTTTTTTTTTTTTTTTTCCCTCAGAACTGCTGGATTGATATTGAGGACAAGGACCAAGCTTTTGGTAACTCCTTCATTTCTATCCATCTCCTTCATCACCTTAAACTCTGGATTAGATTCCTGCTCATAGGCAGGTTAATCCTTCAAGGAGTGTTAATCTAAAGCTGGTTATCTGCCCCATTTAAGACCGAGGACACCAAGATAAGAATAACTAAGATATTTTTAAGATTTGCAGGGACATTGACTGCAAGTTTTTACAAAGTGCCCTGCCCCTCCCCCAAAGCCCAACAGTGTCCAGAAATCTCAAAGTCATTGCCCTGCACCCTCCAGGACCAGTGGAGCCAGAGCAATTGCCTCCTGAGAACTGAATGGTCCCCCTCCAGGATCACAGGTCTGATGGGTAAATGTCCATGAGCAGCAGATGGAGATTGTCCCCTCAAGTGCTAAGGACTGAAGTAATCAACATCTATAGTTTGACTGAGACTCCTTAATATGCTTACCTCTCATTCCCTGCCCCTGTTTAAATCTACACCTCATGTCAATACCCCAAAGACACGATTGAGATGCTTGATCTCACTTGCCTTCCTAATATGGTTATATCCATCAACGTCTTTTCTTCATTTTTACCATTACTTTTTCCATTTGGTCTTTGGGGCAAGTGACTGGATCTGATTTTTTGGGACCCCAGAGGTGGGCCTCAAGCACAGGACCTTGGTAATAAGGCCAGCCCTTTAGGGATCAGCCATTGCTTCTTCTTCTTCTTCTTCTTCTTTTTGGTGTTGAGATTGAACCCAGGGCCTTGTGCATGCAAGACAAGCACTCTACCCACTGAGCCATATCTCCAGCCCCCAGCCATTGCTTCTTGAGTCAAACAAAGAACTCAGATGAGCTGGAGGGACTCTACCAACAGATCATTAGAAAGGGAACAGGTGAGCAGTTGCGGTCAGACAATGGAAACAAAAGTGTGAGAAGTAGCAGCTCCTCCTTGCAGGGTCAATCAGCAAGATTGTGGGGGCAGATGCCAGAAACGCTATGCATTTTAAGTGAGATGGTAAGGGGATGCTTGCTCTTGCAGCTATGCAGCCCTTCTTCTTTCTTTCCTTACTTCCTTTTCTTTTTTCCTTCCTTCTCTTGCCTTTTCTGAGGCTGGGGATTGAACCCAGGGCTTAGGGCATACAAAGTAAGTGCTTTACCACTGAGCTCTGTCCCAGCCCATTCTGCTGGATCATTTCCATCTCCTTACAAACTGGCTACTGTATCTCTCACATTTTAAAAATCCTTCACTAGAGGGCTTATCTTTATCCAGCTTCAAGACCATATCTCTGTTCTCTTTTCTAGAAAAACAACTCAGGACAGTTATCTACATTCTGCCCTCAATTCTTCAGCTCCCTTCCCCTATTTTTTAGGATACTTTTTTTTTTGGGGGGGGGGGGCGTGTATTTCTGTTTCTGTTTCTTTTCTTTTGCATTAAATAACAGAAAACTGCGTAAAATAAAATGGGAATGGGGATTGATTGGCTCAGGTGACAAGAACTCCACAGGTAGAGCAGGCTCCAGCTATGGGCTCTGGTTCTGCTGGGGGTATTATCTTTATAGCCTTCTCTTTAGGGTTGGCTGTATCCCCAGGCTGGTGTCAAGATGGCTTCCACAGAATTAGGTGACACATGCAGAAATAACAATAACTATTGAAATAAGAGGAGCTGTTTTCTTTTTGTGTAATTTTTTCAAGGAAAAGAGATACCTGTATATGAGTTCTTTAACAGACTTCTTCACATCTCATTGATAGGATTGGACCACATGCAGGCTAGGGGTGGAGCTCAGTGGTACAGCACTTGTCTAGCATGCATGAGGCCTTGGGTTTCATCCTCAGCACTGCAATAAAGCAAGACAAAAAACCAAAACCAAAACCACACAACAACAAGACTGTATCCCATGCCCATTCCTAAACTAATCATTGTTGAAGGAAAGTAGATCATAGTGATTGGCTTGAACCAATCAGAATTTCCACTTGAGCGGGTGGTAGAGGTTCTCTTTGCAAGGAAGAAAGGGAGAACAGAAGTATTCAGCATTTCAGTTTAACTATCGTTCCCAACACTATACAGAAATGAAACTAGAAGCACTCCAATGGGCTTCTTTGTCTTTCATCATGTTCCTCCTTTTAGCAATATTTGACATAACTGAGCACCTTGTGTCTCTTCCCATAACATATCCTCCTGGTTTTATTTTCCCCTCTGGTTGCTGTTTCTCAGTTTTCTGGGTTGGGGGCACAGAATTGTTTGTTGGTTGTTTACTTTTTTTATATATATAGTCCTGGAGACTGAACCCAGAGCCTCCCACAGGGTAGTCAAGTGCTCTGCTACTAAGCTACAGCCCCAGCCTGGGTTGCAGGATTTTGAACCAAGACTTATCCTATTTTATCCTGATCTTTGGCTTCCCAGCCCAATGGGAGCAAAAGATGTCCATCTTTTGAAATGAGGAGTAGATCAGGGAAAAAAGACCTGGAATGGGTTTTATTTCCCTTAGTTGATTAAATATATCCCCAGCTTATAAAAGAGTTTAGAGATCAAAGTGCATGAGAAATTGGGAAGGATATTTCTTTAGAGAGGTCTGTAATATAAGCTTTTCCCCACAGTAGGGAGACAGTGTGGGATGCTTGTGTCTCCCTGCCAGTTTAGGGAAACGGGCTTTGCTGGGGATCATTGGTGAGTAAAGCATGGTGGACTGTGAATGTGGCTTGCTGGCTGTTCTGATGGCAGGGGGAAGAGTTGGTGCTATGTTGGATGTTCTTCCACACTTTTGGCAAATGATTCTTGAGTGCTTCCAATGGAGATAAAATATAGATAGGGAGTAGGCATGTGGGTCTTTTAGATCCTGCCAAAGAGGTCTTCTTGGAGAACAACACCTAAACTAACTACAAAAATGATGGAGATTTCCCATTAGTTTCTAGAATCGTGAAGGAGGAATTATAAGTGACCATGATGCATTTATTTCTAGTAAGTGAGCTGCCCCTGCAAGATTTCCTGAGATGGTGGAGTCTGAAGAAACTATCATATTGTCTCATGAGAGAAAGAATAAGCTCTAGACATCTGTGGAGCCCAGGGAGCTCTGATTAGTTCACAACGAGACTAGGCAAATCAGAGCTTTCCTTTCCCATACCTTTTCCTCCTTCACACTGGCCTTCTGTCCCAGAGGAACCAGAGGTGGCCTATGGAATTGGGAAAGGGGACTTCACGTTTCAGGTGAGATAGAGAAGAGCCACTGGCTCCAGACTGGGGGAGGGAAGAGCCTCAACTTGCCATGGATTTGGAAGATTTTCTTATTAACCTGGATCATTCCTAAGACTGAAATGAGGCTTTTAAATGTGCCTGTGTCTGATCAGCAATGAACAGTGGCTTTTTATTATTTAAGAATGTTCAGAAAACTCACAAAATTGCCTTTGGTTTTGCTCAAGGAACAAGAAACAATCCATTTCAGCATGGGACAGTCTGAACGGGCATTGAGAGAAAAGAATAAGGTGGTTTTGTGATTATACTGTGTGCATTCCTCTTGCTCAATGTATCATTAAGGCTGGCTTTTCCTTCTGCCAGCCAACCTCTAAATAAAGTTGTGCCCCAAGGTCTGTCCTGAGTCTTCTCCCCTCCTTTGTTTGAACTCTCTTGATACGTTATTTTTTTCCCTCAACATGTAAAGGTATGTGCTCCAAATGTGTACTGTTAGCCCCAAATTTTCTCTGAGCCCCAGAATCACAAATCCAGTTGCTACTGGCAATTCCATTTGGATAGCAAATGGAGTTTCCCATAATAACAAAGAGCATCACCTTCCAACCACTTGCTTAAACCCCAAAGCTAGGAGCTGCTTTGGATTTTCCTTTGCCTCATTTTCTGCATCCAGAGCTAAACCAAGTCTTGTTGGCTCTCTCTGAAGAATGTATCCTTAGTTCATCCTCTTCTCTCCATCTCTCTTGCCATCTCTTACTCTAAGTCATTACACTATTTTACCTGGACATCTGCCAAATCCTCTATCTGATCTCCTTTCTTTCATGCTTGTCTTGTTTAATCTTTTTTCTACATCACCAGAATGAGTTTTGAAACATATCTGATGGCACTTCCCTACTTAAATCCTCTATTATTTCCCATTTTATATAGAAGAAAATTAAAATTCCTAACCCTGGCCTACAGTAGCCTTTCTGATCTAGTCCCTGTCTTTCTCTTTAAGTTTATATTAACAACCTCCATTCATGCTAACTATGCTGCAGTCACTCTTTCTTAAATGTCTGTCTTTTGCCTACCTCAGGGAATTTGCACTTACTGTTCTCTCTGCCTAGATGGTTCTTTCGCCAACTCTTACAAGGCTGGATCCTCTTCAATCTTCAGCTCTTTGCTCAAATAATCTCCATGGGGGGGGGGGCTTTTCCTGAGCACTCTTTGTAGAGTGACCCCTCCTGCAACCTCCCTTACTCTCTACCTGATCGCCTTATTCTTTTACCCACAGCACTTGGCACAAATTTAAATTAACTATGTGTTTACTTAATTTATTTTCTATCCCTTTTGCCACAGTCTAAATTTTCTGGAGACATAGACTTTTCCATCTCGTTTATTGAAGTATTTCTGGTACCTGGAATTATAATGGGCAGATATAATACATCACATCAATAATACTAACAGAGTAAATGAAGAAAGAGCAACACTCAATAATTAGCAGGTGATCTCTGTAGGCATCATGTAGCCCTGAGTTAGAAGAGCTCAGAGTGAAATCACAGGGTTCTACAGCTTGGTCATAGGGGAGGATGTGACTTCAAGGTGGGATTTCCTCCCAATGAGGGGGTCTCTGCCCCTGTTAGTGTGTTATCTGGGAAGAAGGCAAAACCTTCAGGGTCAGGGGAAGCCAGATACTAAAAGTGCTTTGCTTTGTCTTCTCTGAAGTTAGGAGATAAAAGGAGAAGGAAATTACTCCAGGCTTAGGTATCCCTTCCTCAAGAAAATCCTGTTAGAATGGCAAGAAGGGCAATCAATACGTTAAGCACCCTACCCTTCAATAAGTATAGCAAGTGACAACCTCTTCAGTGCGGGGGACCTAGGTGGAGACGTCCCTCCTCATGGTCAGAGCACCTGCCTGCACTGGAGCCTTCAAGACCTCCCAGGACTGAAAATGTCTAGTGTACACCCAACTAATAAACAATCCAAGGTGACTTGAATGAGGCACTGTGAGTCACAGAAGTGATGAGAAATTCTTCTTCTTTTTCTCTTTTTTTTGTACAAGGGATTGAACCTAGGAGCACTTAACCATTGAGCCACATCCCCAGCTCTTTTTTGTATTTTATTTAAAGACTGGGTCTTGCTGAGTTGCTTAGGGCCTTGCTAAGTTGCTGAGGCTGGCTCTGGTCTCGAGATCCTCCTGCTTCAAATTCCCAAGCCACTGGGATTACAGGTATGTGCCACCACACACAGCCCAGTGATGATAAATTCTGGGACATCATTCTATATTTATAACTTCCATTTCCTCCTCTAGCACCAGAGTCAAATAACAAATAGTGATAGATGACAATGGCTTTGGTCAGCATGGGATGGTAGAAAACACATGGGCTTTGGGATCAGAGACATTTGAGTTCAAATTCTATCTCTGTTACTTCCTGACTTAATGACCTTGGGCAAGATGTTTAACCATTGTGAACATTAATCTCCATCTATGAAATAATTACCTTTTCACAGTGGTTTGTGTTCAAGGTTTTGATCACTATGAAGGTAGTTTTTTGGCTTTTGGTCAATGTCCCAATATACTTCACTGGCATAGTAAAATGCAAAGCTTATCTTGCCTTTCTTTTTTCATCTCTATAAACCCTGGAGGATCTAAGCTTTTTAGAGAAATCCAATGCTTTAAAGCAAAAAGCTTATTTCAAGTGAAATTGGGTCAAGGTTAATATCCAACCTGTCAGTTTGGTTTCAGTTTTGGTACTCCATAGCAGCAAGATTTCTGATAACACAACACATAGCATAACTCTTGGTACATGACAGCACCTCTCTGACAAATGATCACTGTTATTATTACTACTCTGATCCTGCGTACCAGCTCATAAACATCATGCCTCTAGCCATGTTGGGCATTCCGGAAATTCAGCTGTCAGTGTGATTCTCAGACACAGTTAAATAAATCAATCTGTTCTCAAACTAGATTGTTACCTCTGCTTCTACCCATAGAATTTTCCCTTCTCTTATTCATTCATTCATTCATTCATTCAATCATTCAATATGTTACCTGTTAGTTAAGTCATCTGATAACAAGAGACATAGGGATTTTTCAGCCTCCTTGGAGGAGCCTCCATAGAAGGATTTGGGAGTAAGAGAGTGGATTTGGTGGTGCTGCTCTGTGAAGGATGATTTTTTATAACTCTATACTCAGAGTTTTCTCACCTTTGGACAGCGGTTAGATGGGCCATTCCTGTCCGATGGCATCTAATGGGTATTTTAAAGCCCTGTGCTGATTCCTGTCCTGTCTGACCCCAACTGCCTCTCCCATCAGGCTCCTGGCCCCCTCTGTACTTTGCCTGACTTTAATTATCCTGGAACAGCTGCTGCCTCCTTTTCTGGTGTGGCCCTAACCTGGGGCTGGCTTCCAGCTGGCTTCCTGAGAGCAAGAACCCAAAGGGCTGGAAAATAGTTTCTGCATGTCTTTATAGAGGGGCATTTTCCCTGCTAGCATGGTGTCTTTGCATTGCAGAAGGGTCTCTTTTGGTAACCCTTGACATTAGCAGAAGACTTTTGTGCTATTTGAGCTCGTTTGAGATAACTGGAGAGGCAGTGCATATCACATAAGGAATGTGTCCTTGGATGTGGGTCACTTTCATCAGGCAGGGAACCAAAACAACACTCATCCTGCCTCTCCTGAGAATCAGAGTCATGATATTACAAATTTCATGGAGAGGCGAAGCAGCTGCATTAATATGCCAGGAAAATGCCCCAGCAAAGACATCAGGACTGGGAGTGGGTTGGATCATTGCGGTAACAGTGATCCGTTCTTGGTTCAAAGCTTGAGAAAGATAATAATAATTTGAGGAAGAGGCCTTTCTTCTTAGGGTCAGCAACCTTGGGGTTATAGTAATGCTGAGAGTTATTCTGAGATTTTAAAGGGCTAGGACCAGAAAGCCACAGAGGGGTGAGTGCTGCTGGACTGGACTGGGGATTTCTGGTGGCCTGAAGCCATTCTCAGGACTAAGGATTTTTCTATCTAAGGGGTATTCAGGGGAGGAGGATTGCAGCCAGTGAGGGGAGAGGCTGTTTTCCTGAAGCAACTTGAGGCCATGTGGCCAGGGTGGAGAACCAAAATCATTCCCAAAACAAGCAGTGTAAGCAGAATGGAATAAAGTGTGAAGAATGGGCCAAGGAGTCTGATTCAAAATGAAGGCTGTCAACAGAAAAGTTGTGAAGGAGTTTCCTTCCCTATGGGGTTCTGTGATTCTGGGGGTGGGTATGAAGGCTAAAAGTAGCTGTACAGGGTGCAGATGGAAGATTAGTGGCACAGATGGAACCTGGTGGCGGGGACTTCCTCAAGTTCTTGGGGCTGTACAAGCGTGGACTGATCCCATACTGATATAGTGGGCTTCTCTGACTGCAAAACTTTGGATTATATGTTCTATAGGATTTTTTTCATTCCCATAATCTGTGCTAATGAAATTGGACTGTTCTTACAAGAATGCACCTATGGAGTCTGCAAGCCTACAATCAGCTTCCCCGTATTTTGGGAGCTCCTCCTCAAGTCTGAAATGGAGGCATGATGTTTTGTGCATGCTGAGCTCTGATTTGTCACAAGAATCAGACTTGCTAGTTTGGAGGCAATCTCTGTTCTATCAATACTAGTCACGGTTCTTGCAACCTCTTGCTCCACAAATCAGGTGGCAGTTATTTCTTTAAACATCTTCCATCTTTTCTCCAAAGCTGCTCCATTAATCTTTCTCCAAATAAATAAATAATAAAAAATAAAATAAAATAAAAATAATAATAAATAATTTGTTTGGTCATATCATCTAATCATTTTGTTCTCTTCCAGCAGAAAAGGAAACCTCTGATCATCTTAAATTTCTTAAAATGAGATACTTTAAAAATTGGGCAAGTCAGAGAGAGCTGTGAAATGCTTGAGAAAGATAGTAATAATTTGAGGAACATCTAATCACTGGCTAGATCTGAAAAATAATAATATAACAGAAATAAAGGATCTGGCAGTAAAGAGGTCTGGGCTCTGGTCCCATTTGAGTCTCCATTAAACAACATGACTTCTGAAGTCCCTCAGCCTCTCATGGCCTCATCTGTCAAACAGCGAGTAAGTAGGTCAGCGCTTCCAAATTGTAACATGCACATAGATTACATGGGATCTTACTAAGATTCTTCTTCAGTAGCTCTGGGGTGGGATCTGAGATTCTGCATCACCCAGGATGCTGTTGCTTCTGGTCAGACCTGAGTAGCAAGGTCTTGGAGGAGCTCTAACTAGTCCTCAACTATATATATGCATAAGAATCTCCTTGGAAGTTTACAGAATACTCATACAAAATAAATTCAGATGCCAAGGATCTATCTCTAGAGAGAAGAATACAACTGGCTTGGGAAGGAGTGCTGGAATCAGTTTTTCTACAAAAGCTCTTCAGTGATTTTAGTATATAGTAAGGGTGAGCATTGCTATGATGAGCTCTAGGAGTCTATGAGAAGATGTACACAAAAGCAACTCTAAGCAGGAAGTGTGAATCAGGCGGCATAGCAATACCAGATTTCAAACTATACTACAGAGCAATAGTAACAAAAACAGCATGGTACTGGTACCAAAACAGGCGGGTGGACCAATGGTACAGAATAGAGGACACAGAGACTAATCCACAAAGTTACAACTATCTTATATTTGATAAAGGGGCTAAAAGCATGCAATGGAGGAAGGATAGCATCTTCAACAAATGGTGCTGGGAAAACTGGAAATCCATATGCAACAAAATGAAACTGAATTCCCTTCTCTTGCCATGCACAAAAGTTAACTCAAAATGGATCAAGGAGCTTGATATCAAATCAGAGACTCTGCGTCTGATAGAAGAAAAAGTTGGCTCCGATCTACATATTGTGGGGTCGGGCTCCAAATTCCTTAATAGGATGCCCATAGCACAAGAGTTAATAACAAGAATCAACAAATGGGACTTACTTAAACTGAAAAGTTTTTTCTCAGCAAGAGAAACAATAAGAGAGGTAAATAGGGAGCCTACATCCTGGGAACAAATTTTTACTCCTCACACTTCAGATAGAGCCCTAATATCCAGAGTATACAAAGAACTCAAAAAATTAAGCAATAAGATAACAAATAACCCAATCAACAAATGGGCCAAGGACCTGAACAGACACTTCTCAGAGGAGGACATACAATCAATCAACAAGTACATGAAAAAATGCTCACCATCTCTAGCAGTCAGAGAAATGCAAATCAAAACCCCCCCTAAGATACCATCTCACTCCAGTAAGATTGGCAGCCATTATGAAGTCAAACAACAACAAGTGCTGGCGAGGATGTGGGGAAAAGGATACACTTGTACATTGCTGGTGGGACTGCAAATTGGTGCAGCCAATTTGGAAAGCAGTATGGAGATTCCTGGGAAAGCTGGGAATGGAACCACCATTTGACCCAGCTATTGCCCTTCTCGGACTATTCCCTGAAGACCTTAAAAGAGCATACTACAGGGATACTGCCACATCGATGTTCATAGCAGCACAATTCACAATAGCTAGACTGTGGAACCAACCCAGATGCCCTTCAATAGATGAATGGATAAAAAAAAAATGTGGCATTTATTACACAATGGAGTATTAAGCAGCACTAAAAAATGACAAAATCATGGAATTTGCAGGGAAATGGATGGCACTAGAGCAGATTATGCTAAGTGAAGCTAGCCAATCCCTAAAAAACAAATGCCAAATGTCTTCTTTAATATAATGACAGCCACTAAGAACAGAGCAGGGAGGAAGAGCAGGAGGAAAAGATTAACATTAAACAGAGACATGAGGTGGGAGGGAAAGGGAGAGAAAAGGGAAATTGCATGGAAATGGAAGGAGACCCTCATTGTTATACAAAATTACATATAAGAGGTTGTGAGGGGAATGGGAAAAAAAACAAGGAGAGAAGTGAATTACAGTAGATGGGGTAGAGAGAGAAGATGGGAGGGGAGGGGAGGGGGGATAGTAGAGGATAGGAAAGGTAGCAGAATACAACAGTTACTAATATGGTGTTATGTAAAAATGTGGATGTGTAACCGATGTGATTCTGCAATCTGTATTTGGGGTAAAAATGGGAGTTCATAACCCACTTGAATCTAATGTATGAAATATGATATGTCAAGAGCTTTGTAATGTTTTGAAAAACCAATAAAAAAAAAGAGAAGATGTACATACACAAACATGTATATATGTACACATACACATCTGTTTATATGTGTATTTACATCTGTTTACACATACATACACACATACACAGGAAAAATTGCCCCTTTTTATTTTTTTCAGATAATGTAGCAAATTAGAATCTTCCTTTTTTCTGCTTCTGATGTGAAAGTAGAGAGAACAGGGCAAGTGGCATGAGCCTGGACAAGGCAGTACCCCGAGACAGACTGTTAACACAGAGCTCATCAATGAAATGGGGCCTGTCAGACCTCAGGCTGTGGCCTGACCAAGATTTAAATGCTAAAACACTTTCAGTTTTAAACCTAAGTAGTTAGAACTCTAAACCAGTCAGGCCAAACCACCTGGCAGTTCATAATTTGGGAACTTTAAGTTTGGAAAACCTGAGTGCAGTAAAAAAGTTTTCCACTGTTTATTCAAGCTGAAGAAAGAGGTTCTTGTGCCTGATTTACATTGCCCCATTCATCAGAAAAGTAGAAGAAAAAGAAAATGGCTCTTTGAAACAGCAGCTGTCTGCAAAGAGGATGAATGTTGTTAAAGCAAACTAAGAAGTCAGGGCCTCTGCTGAAGGTGAAAATAGCCCATTTATTCCTGGTGTCCTGGGCCAGGTGTGGGTGGCAAGATGCTGTTCTGGGTGTCCAAAGGGACTTGGAGAACAGGTTGTATACATGAATGTCTGAACTGGTATAGGGCAGCATTATGATGCCAGTTGTGACCTCAGTGGCTTCCAGGAGTCACAAGCGAAAGGGCAGATGCCATATGCATAATACCAGGAGCAAGATAAAGGAACAGACCTAGGGGCCTGAATGGAGAGCCCAGTTCAGGGGAGGCTGGGAATCAGAGTTGAAGAAGTTGTGAGTACAGTGTATTCTGTGCTACTCCATTTGCAGAAATTTCCTGGAGAGCCCTGGACTTTCCACAGGACGTGGAATTGGGATTAGAACCTGTCTTATCTAGATCTTAAAGGGTCAGGTGGACTATCCTGGCTGACAAAAGATGAGATGGGGGAAATGATCAAGATTGTGTATTTTCTTTATGCTTGTGCTCTAAGTCATTTTATCGGTTTACATGCATTTGGAAGCAGTTGAACCCAGATAGTCTAGACCATTAATATAATATGTAAAGATAATAGAATGAATCAGATATAGCTTTCCTATGTTCATATATGAATACACAACCAGTGTAATGCCATATCATGTACAATCATAAGAATGGGAAGCTATATTCCATGTATGTATGATATCTCAAAATACATTCTACTTTCATGTATAATTAAAAAAAACAAATAAAAATTTTTTAAAAATATAACGTGGTTATATTTTTTAAAAATATAACGTGTATTTGTTGACTTGGTTCTTGAAAAAAACAAAACAAAATGACTTATTGGGAACTTAACCTTGGTGAGACTCAAAGGCCCCTGGGCTGTATTTCCTTAGTGATAACTTTGGCAGGCTGTCGGAACACTGACCTTGATACTTGTCCAGACAGGCACAGAGCCTGTGTCCCAGACGGCACAACTGGAGACTGTGCTCATTTTCCATTTCTGAATTGCTCAGAGCTTGGTGAAGTCACAGGTTTTGAAGAGCTGCAGAGTTATTTGGAGGAAATAAGTTGCAATCGTGGAAGAAATTCAATGAGTTTGAGTCACATTTTAAGTTCCTGTGGCTGCTGTTGGAATTTTAGAATTTCCATAGAGTTTAGTAATTTCTGAAAATTGGTTTCCCTATTTATGAGTGCTAATTTGAAACATCTGTAATGGACATGTACTGACATATTTTGTACCCATTTTATAGGGAGTTGGCAGTGGGGCCTCGGCATGAAACTATGCTGAGGGGACACATTGGATTGAGATCCTAACTAAACTCTACTCACCAAACTGTGCACATTAGGTGGGGTTGCAACTCATGGGGAGGAAGTGATGTATTTTATGTGTCTGACCAGAGGAGCACCATTCCTAAATTCACACAGGTGTCAGGTAAGCAGGCTAAAAGACCTCAGCAAATGATGCAGTACGAGGGTGGGCCTCAATGTCTCCCTTGGGCTATCTTGAGATGCTGATCAGGATGAGACACTCCTATGTGGGTACTTGAATAAGACAAGAGACACTTGGATGTACCTTACTCTGGATCCCTTTGGACTGATCAGTTCCCTGTAGCCGGGAGAAAATTAAAATACGTTATTTAAATTTGGATGGCAAATTTCCAGATGTTTCTGAATAAACATGGGCTTGTCTTATAAATGTATTATACTTTCAAAGACAGAAGTATATTATGCTTATGAGATAGGTTCAGAATCTCTGGGATTTTGGAGGTGAGTAGGTATCAGTGGACATTAGATTATAACATCAATGATGGCCTGGGTCTATCATGTTCAATGCTATATATCCTGCCTTTTGCACAGTGCCTCCCAGGAATATGCACTCAATGAATACCTTTTAAATTGATATATATGTGAATCGGGCCCCACGGAGGTAGATTTTTTAAAAAATGGGGCAAACTTAATATAGTGGTTAACCAGGGAGAAAGTCACATTTATTTGGGGCATATATAAAAAGGACTTTTCAGGGGCTGGATCTTATGTCAGTAGGATATGATTTTATAAAATTGCATGCTTATCTGTGTGTAAGTATCAAAGTGACTTTCTTAATAATAGAGTGTTCTTACAAATGTACAAGACACAGTTTCTGCCCTCACATTGCATAGGTCTAGCAGGGAAATGGTCACTTGAACAGATATTTCCAATAAGGAGTGTCAAGTGCCATGACAGAGAAGCTCAGAGTTCTATGGGAGCAAATGAGAGGCAAACCTACCCAGACGGAATGGGGTGATGGATGCATGCTTCCCGGAGGAAGAGGTTTTCTTGAAACTCTCTCAATAGATATACTTCCTTTGGGTTGGGCTCTGGCTCTCTGATTCTCTCACTCTCAAAGGTGCAGTTTCACTCAAGGTCTTCTACAGAGCTCAACACCTCTGGTTTTGTGGAAAGTAGCTGTACACCTGAAAACACTTCACCTCCTCCAAGGCTGTCACTTCACTACTGTGGAATAGTACAGTGTCTACACCCCAATGCAGGTCAAAATTCACTAAGAAGAGCCTTATGTGTAGGAATGTCTGAATTAAAAATCACCACTTATCAAAATGTTTTAATTATAATATTTTCTGATATTAAACCTGCTATATTTTCATATTTAGAAATCTGATTTCCTGTTGTGGAACTTAGAATTTTCCTTTGAAGAATAAAAATTCCAATAATAAGTCTATTTTTTAATAACGAGCCTACTTTATAAATAATTCATTAATTCAAGAATGGATTAAACCATTCATGAAGGCAAAACTCTCATGTCCCAATCACTTCCCAAGGTTCCATATGGTCCCATCTCTTAAATACCTTACAATGGCATTAAATATCAACAGGATTTTTTTTTCTCTTTTCTTTTTTTGAGGAGGGCATTTAAGCCAAGCTAGGTTTGCAGAGAATCTAATCACCTACAGTTCCTCTCCCTAAGAATGGCCCTTGTACACTTTACACTCAACCTGTCTACATTCAACCCATCATCTTCTTCCTTAAACCTACTCTGTTTCCTGCCACCCCATCCCAGTAGAGGATAGCAACATCTGTTCAGTTTCCCAAAGTAGAAACTTGGGCATTTTTCTTGATTCCTCTCAGTTTTATTTCTTCTACCTTGTTCCTTACTGCCTGCCTCTAGTCATTTACCAAATCCTGTTGGCTCTACCTTTTTAGTATTCCTTGAGTCCATTCACATTCTCCATTCCTAGGCCACTTTCCTGTATCAGACCTCCATCATCTCTTACTGGGTTGGCCAACAGGAAGCCATTTTCAGATCTGGTCAACAGGAAGCTGTTTTCCGATTTCCCCACCTCCTGTCTTACTTCACTCAAGCAATCTTTCTTGTGGCATCTGGAGCCGATCTTAAAGCACACATGATTGTCAATTGGGTTTTTAAAAAAGGCTAGTGGTTGTACACTACCCTCCAGTTACTGTTCAGGGTGCTGTGGTTCACACTTCTCTTGGGGACATAGTTCTGCTGACCCTTCTTTAGCTCTACCTGTTGGCCACTTCAACTTTCATGCCATTATCATCTTTCTTTAGTTCTTTGGATGCTCTTTGTTCCCTCATCTGTAGGTCTTTGTTCTTGTGAGCCCTTTTGTTTGGCATGTTTGCTAATGTCCTATTTTTAAGCTTTCAACTTGGATGTTATTTCCTCCTTGAAAGCTTTCTGTAACTTCCTCAAGTCTAAGTCAAGTTCACCTATTTTAGGCTCCCCAAATATCTGGTATGACTCCCATTGTTGCACTTACTCTACATTGTCATTGCTTGTCTAGGTTCTGAGATATTAGTTGAGATCTTTGAAACTGGACCGTGTGAACTCCAGTGTTGCATCTCTAGCAATTACCAAATGTCTTGTGCTCAATAAGTTTCTGTTTATAGTTATTACACTATCATCTCACTCTTCCACATTTGGCTTTGTGAGGGTTAGGGTTAGGACTCTACAAATTACACTTCTTTGCCACCCTCTTCCTGTTAGCCTCTTAAGTAAATGACAAAGGGAGACTGCAGGGCTAGTTGAAAAAGGGAGGAGTCAGTTTCTGGTTGGTTTCTTATTCCTGTTGTCATCAACCAGCAATGCTGCTACAATGGTGCTACTTCACTGGCAGAGGCAGTTACAGTTTGCAAAGGCCGGTCACTTCACATCTTCAAAATGACACCAGCAATAGCCAGCTGGTACCTCCTCCTCACATGTCTGACCCCAATCCCATGCACCAGAATCTCTTCTGAACTTCTAAGTTTCAATAATTTCAATTTCTTCCCTTTGTTCCCCCATCCCTATAAGCTGCTTCCTGCAATTGTTACTATTGCAATAACTTGGTGTTTTATCCTTCTTCTTCTTTTTTTTTTTTGCTTTTTCAGTTACAGAGTTAACAATTATTACCTGAACATTCTCTATATTAAATGCTGTCTGTTAAAATAACTGATTCTGGTTTCCATCTCCTAATTGGACCCTGACTGATAAAAGGTACTATCTAACTCACTTATTTCTTTTTTTTGAAAGAATAACAAAAAATATTTTAGAAAAACATAAGACTTACGGAAATTTCCAGACAAGCCATACAAAATGATTGCAAGTTTTTTTTTCTTTTATTTTTGAAGGGGGGAATCTATACCTGACAGCAAAATCACAATGTTATTAGTGAGGGCTGTGGTGTTTGTTTGTTTAATGTTCCCATTTTGATTCAAACAATCAAGCTTGTCCATCTACAGAATCTAAATGAAGTTAGACTTGACTACAGTGCATATTCTAAAGAACTGATTAGCTGCTTTTAACCAATGCAATTAGTTCACTATAAAGGGGGGAGAAAGGAGCCCATAAAATTAAAATAAAACTACCTTTCCCCTCAAAACAAAAACAAAAACAAAACAAAACACCCTTACTCCTGGCAGCTAACCCTGACAGCTACCTTCATTCACAGTGCTTTATACTTAAGCCATGATGGGGGCTTTTATAAGCAGAGAGCCACTGCTTTTAAACATTTCGCAATAATCCAACTTCTAGCCACGGCTTATGTTTTTTTTTTTTTTAAACATTTTTTTTTTTAGGTGTAGATGGACACCATATCTTTGTTTATGTATTTGTTTTCTTATGTGGTGCTGAGGATTGAACCCAGTGCCTCACATATATGAGGCAAGCACTCAACCACTGAGCTACAACCCAGCCCTTGGCTCAAGCTTTACAACAGTAAATCAGGACAAAGCAAAAATTTGCTAATGTGCATTTAATCACCAAAGAACTGAAGATGTCTGAGCTTTCATTTTGTAATGTTTCTATTAAGACTGTGTCCATTAAATGCAAACAAAAAAGGAAGACGTCTTGGCAGAACAGGAGAAGTGAAGCACACTTGATGATCAGATGGATTTGAATATTATTCATATCATATAGACTAGTCCATGCTCTAGCTGTTTCTGTGGCTTGGTCTTGGTTGGTCTTCCACTGCTCTGCTACATCATTTGCTAACGGATCATCTGGATTAGGAGCACTTAACAAAGCCTGGATCCATAGCAGAACTGTGCGGATCTGCAGTGCTGGAGACCACTTATCTTTCAATATCAGACATATTCTTCCCAACTTGTCTACATTAGGATGATAAATTTTGGTCATGAAATGTACTTTAGGTGCTGCCATTGGGTATTGTTCTGGAAGGAGTAGTTCAAGCTTAAAAGTCCCTCCCTCAAAGGGGGAAACCTGGGGGCCAGCAATTTGAGTATAAGAAAATAACAGGCGTTGCTCTCATATGGTTCTGCTTTCATGCCAGGATCTGGTTCTGCCAGAAAATGCTGGGTTTCCTTGATGATCCTGTAGGGCAGCCTGGCTATCTTGTCAGATCCGGAGTTTGGCCTCTGGTTTCGTCTCCGGCTCCGCTTGCCTCATGCACGAGTGGAAGTCCTGCTCAACTCACTAAATTCTAACAATAACCTAACAATGATATAGAAAGTAGTTTATATCTCTCTATTTAAAATTATTTGTTTGTTTATTTATTTATTTATTAGGTAGGAAATTGAGGGATAGAGAGGTTAAGCAGCTTGTTGAAGTTTACACAGCTGAATAGTGGCAGAGCTTGGATTTGAACCCACACAGGCTATTTTCAGGGCCTTTGATCTTAAACATTGGGCTGCTGGTTCTCCAACTTTAGTGAATATCAGAATCACCAGGATGGTTCATTAAAACCTGAGTTTCTGGGCTCATCCCAGGAATTTCTGACTCTCTGGAGCTAGAGTGGGTCTGCGAATTTGCCTTTCTAACAAATGCTCAGGTGATGCTCTTCCCAGGCCCACAATTTGAGGATACTTGCAGTGGACTACAGGTGTGAGAGCTTTATGTAATTAAGACACCCATGGAAACAGCTTGGCAGGCTTGGAGTTGTGATATAACTATCCTTCATGGATTGTCCATTGGATTTTTATCTTCCAACTGTATATTATAAAGGAAAAGAACTAAAATAACATTTACTGGGAATATTTCATGGAAGATCTCGTCAACCCTACGAGATAGGTGCAATTACTATCAATCCTGTCTAACAAGTGTGAATTTATAAAAGATCCATAGAGTATTCAGAAGTGAGAAAGGAGTCTTACTTTCTTCCCTCCTTTTCCTCCTCCTCCTCCTCTTCTTCCTCCTCCTCCTCCTTCTCCTTCTTCTTTTTGGTACCAGGGATTGAACCCAGGGGTATATTTAACCACTTAGCCACATGGAGTTTAACTAACTTGTCCAAGGTCACATGAAGTAAGTGATGAAGATGGGATTCAACTCAATTTATTAAACTCAATCCATCTGACGGTGTGTACTTCCCTGAACCATTATATTCTACAGCTTCTCTTAGAAGTCTACAATAAGAGTGGGTTTTTAGGGAAAGTAGAGCACAACTTCAAATACTAGGCTCATTGTGGGAACAGCTGCTGCTCCCCTGTGGACCACCTTCTCCAGGGGAGGGTCTATCAATGCGTCCTCACTGGGAACTTCAAGGCAGCCTAGGCCAGCAGCACCCTGCAAAACACGTCTGCAGCTGTGAGCACCCACTTGCTGCGTGTTTATTCTTAAGGAAAAGAAGTAAATTGAAGACCAGTTTAAATGCTAGAAACATGATTATAGCTTGTGTCTCACAGACTCTATATAATTTAGGATTTTTTTTTTTTCTCACAGTAGACTGCCGTTCCACACTCAGAATTTTTCTGTTCACTTTTTGGTCCTATGAGGCTGGAAGCTCCTTGAGGGCAAGGCTGGTGGGCAGTATTTATTCACTTCTGTATCCCTTGGTGTCCAGCACTGTGGCTGGCACATCCTTGATATTTAATAAATATCAATTAAACTTATTTTTTGGAAAAAGACCTGCCTGAATATCCTTTTCTTTGGTATTTTCTTGGATAGGTGATGACTCAGAACAGAGCCTACAGAGGAAGAGGAAGGGGCAGCCTGTGAAAGGGGTATACTTTGTTCAGTTTAGACACAGAGGTGACTTTCCGTTGAAGGGGGTTATTTTGAGAGAGTTAGAAATTATTTACATGTCGGTCAGTCTAGTAGCCAAAATGGTTCTCATTAAGTCTGGAGGAAATTCATGTCTCCGCTCTTCATTGTCTATTTGAAAATTTCCTCATTTAACTGTAGCTGCTCTTTACTTAGCATTCCTCCATGTCAGGTGCAGCACTAAGAACTTTCCATGACGATCTTTCATTTAATAACCCCACAATTCTGTGAGTTGAGACCTTTTAAGCCCCAACTTCAAGTCCATTTTATAAGTTGAGAAACCGAGGATCCAAAAACATTGAGCAAATTACCCAAGACCACACTCTGGTAAATGCAATAAGTAGAAATTAAATTCAGGTCTGTCTGACTGTAGAGTTTGTGCATTTTCCAAAGATCTTTTGTTTTCCTGCTTCCTCATACAGGGCCCCTAAACCCATAAAAATGGGGTGACAGATTTTCATATTAGAATTCTTTCTTCAGCTAGGAGTGCTTAAAATCCCAATCATCCTTCTGAGAGTGTGGTGTCCCATACACCACCCTGAAGGAGGAATTTGTAAAAGGTCCATAGAGTATTCAGAAGTAGTCTCACTTTTCTTCCTTCCTTCCTTCCTTCTTTCCTTCCTTCCTTCCTTCTCCTCCTCCTCCTCCTCCTCCTTCTTCTTTGTTTTTTGCTACCAGAAATTGAACCCAAGGGTATTTAACCACTTAGCCATATTCCCAGCTCCCCTTTTATTTAGTGTGTGTGTGGAGGTACTAGGGATAGAACTCAGGGGCACTCTGCCACTGAGCCATATCCCCAGACCTATTTTGTGTTTTATTTAGAGACAGGGACTCACTGAATTGCTCAGTGCCTCACTTTTGCTGAGGCTGGCTTTGAACTTGTGATCTCCCTGTCTCAGCATCCAGAGCTTCTGGAATTATAGGAGTGCACCCGGCCCCAGGGAGTTTCAATTTGTGAATTTCTTCGCCCTTAACTTCTCTTATCACATTTGCACCAGGAACGATTAATGTGATAATTAACACTATTATGGATATGCTACGTTGGCTTTTTAGGACATCTTTTTAATATGTTCTCTTTTCGTTGGTGTACATGCACAATGCTGACCAGCAGTGCTGTTAATCCAAACTTGAGTTTCTCTGAAAGTTCTTCTTAAGTGTCTTTTGAACCTTTAAAATGTTTAGATCAGAGCTACTGCATTATATTATTGCATCAGATTTAAGATGTCAAGTCTAGAAAAACTTTAGTTAATTCAGAGATCTCTGGATAAAGGGGGTGATAGCTCTGTTGATACATATGAAAACTTCTCTTGAAATGGAGATATTGAAAAAAGTAGATTTTATTAACCTTTCATTTCCTTGTTTTCCACCCCTCATCTAAAGATGTATTGAAATTCTGTAGCTTGAGATTTCAAACAGACTTGACCGCATTTCTTTACCCTGGATGAAGTATCTTAAGGGTGAAAAGGACATCTGGTTGTTTCAGAATGAGATTGATTGGAAGTCCCCATCCCCTAATTCCCTACCTGCTGCTATGTCTTGATCTTATCCTTAGCTGAGCAGGTTCACAATATTAATTCTAGTACAACCAGAGTAAAACTGAGTTCGTGGGGAAGTAATGACAGTGGACATAGGTGGCGGTGGCATTCAGTAACCTCCACCAGCAGTATCAGAGGTGTAAGCTGTAGAATCTAACACTTAGGGGTGATGAAAGTGGTTTCCTCATCAGGTCAATCCTTTGAGAGATATTGAGCCTTGTTGCCTTCATCTTTCAAGCCTAGTCACTCATTTCTTTTGGTCTGTTTTATGTTGCTATAACAAAATACTTGAGGCTTATGATTTATAAAGAAAAGAGGTTTATTTAGCTCAAAGTTATAAAGGTTTAAGAGTATGGTCTGTGTGTGGTGCCTATATCTGCTTGGCTTTGGTGAGGGCCTTATGGTAGATGGCATCACTGTGACAGTGCACGTGGAGGAGAGATTCAGAGGGAGGTGCCAGGCTTGCTTATAACAACCTGCTTCGTGGGAAATCCTGAAGAGGTAGGAATACATTCCTACAAAACAGAAGTCCCTTGTAAAGGACTAATAACCTCCTACTAGGCTCCACCTCTTGAAGACACCACCACTTCTCAACACTGCCACACTGGGGACCAAGCTTCTGGCTCATGAACTTTTGGGAGACAAACCATATCCAAACCATACATCACCCATTTTGATCTTCATGCAGCTCCTCAAAAATTTTAAATTTAAAATATTAAAGTATAACAAGTTCCCACGTGTCCTTTACTTTATTTCACTCTTTATATAAAATACTTTCTTTTGATGAATAAATGGCAGATGTCATGGTATTTCACCTCTAAAACAACATGAATCTCCTGCAAACAAGGTCATTCTCCTACAAAGCCACAATGCCATTATCACATGTAAGAAATGTAGCCTTGATATATCACCAAGTTTAGTTTATACTCAAGTCCATTCATATTCCTTACTTTCTGAAAATGTTCTTATTGCTTGCTTTTTTGAGGGAGCAATATAATCAGACTTTAATTTTTTTTAGTTGTAGATGGACACAATAACTTAATTTTATTTATTTATTTGTATGTGGTGCTGAGTATTGAACCCAGTGCCTCACATATGCCAGGAAAGTGCTCTACTGCTGAGCCACAACCCCAGTCCATATCCAGACTTTCAATAACACTTTTGTGCTAGATCATTTCACACATAAATTTGAAAATGCTCTAGATAGTTTTAAATATCCCAGGACTCAACTTTCATTAATTTTCTATTTCAAATCCAAGATCAAATTCAATATCATTTCATCTAGAAATATTTGTAAATACTTTTAGAATGCTGGAATCTCCTGTGCCCAATATTCCTTACATGTTGAATCAAAAAAAAAAAAAAAAAAAAACGACAAAACCCCCAAATGTCTTGCCTGTTTTATTTTACTTTTTGAAAAAAATCTAAACATTTTTAAGTGTATAGTTCAATAGTGTTAAATATGTTCACATGGTCATGCAGCCAGTCCCTCCAAAACTCTTTTTGTTTTGCAAAACTGAACTCTGTACCCACTGCACACTAACTTCCATTTCTCTCTCTCCTCAACCCCTGGCAACTGCCATTCTACTTTCTTTTTTTTTAAATTGTTATTTTTAGATACACACGACAGTAGAATGTATTTTGAAATGTTATACATACACAGAGTATCATTTATTCTAATTAGGATCCCATTCTTGTGGTTGTACATGATGTGGAGTTATACTGGTCGTGTATTCATATATGAAATAGGAAAGTTATGTCTGATTCCTGTTACTCTTTCCTATTCCCATCCCCTCTCCCTTCCCTTCATTCCCCTGTCTAATCCAATGAACTTCTGTTCTCCCCTGCCCTTAGTGTGTGTTAGCATCCACATATCAGAGAGAACATTTTGCCTTTTTTTTTTTTTTTGGAGATTGGCTTATTTCACTTAGCATGATAGTCTCCAGTTCCATCCATTTACAGGCAAATGACATAATTTCATTCTTCTCTGTGGCTAAGTAATATTCCATTGTGGATATATAGCAGATTTTCTTAATTGATTCATCTGTTGGAGGGCATCAAGTTTGGTTACATAACTTAGTTATTGTGAATTGAGCTGCTATAAGCATTGATGTGGCTGCATCACTATAACACACTGATTTCAAGTCTTTTGAGTATATACTGAGGAATGGGGATATCTGGGTCAAATGGAGGGTCCATTCCAAGTTCTCTGGGGAGTCTCCTTACTGCTTTCCTCAGTGGTTGCACCAATTTGCAGTCCCACTAGCAATGTGTGAGTGTACCTTTCTCCCCACATCCTCACCAACATTTATTGTTCCTGTATTCTTGATGATTGCCATTATGACTGGAGTGAGATGGAATCTCAGTGCAGTTTTAATGTGTGCCATTATACTTTCTATCTCTATGAATTGACCACTCTAGGTACCTTGTATAAATAGAATCACGCAGTGCCTTTTTGTGATGACTTATTTCACTCAGCATTGTCTTCTTCTACCATGGTGTGGTGTGTGTCAAAATTTTCTCCCTTTTTTAAGGTGGAATAATATTCCATTCTATGTATTTTCCACACTTCGTTTATTCATTCATTTGTTGATGGACATTTGGATTGCTTTCACTTTTGGGTTATGGTAAATGATGCTGCTATGAATATGAGCATTGTTTTTCTTTTTAAAATCCAGAATCTGAACAAGAATTATACTCCTGATATTCTGTTTATACATTTAATTTCTGCTAAAAATCATTGAGTCTTGATCTGTTGCTAGACACAATAAACTTGGACCACACTCAAAGGTACACGGGACAGCATGGTACCTTGTATGGAGCTTGCTTAATCAACTGGATGCCAAATATGTGAACTCATGGTAGGAGCTGGCTCCCACATCTCATGTTTCTCTGCATTAGCCTTCTGCTTCTGCCTTTCTGTATCCTCATATGACTCCCTCACTCTGCCTTAGGGAAAAGGATGAGTTAGGAACTAGAAACTGTGAATATATGGCCTAGGCTCCTCTCCTCTTCTTTTGGGGACTGGCTGCTCTAACATGCCTTCTACCTTGCAATTCTGGGAATTAGGTGGGAGGCATGGACCAGACCCAGTCCACTGTTGCCATAACTGAGTGGATAATCTATTGATTATACAGTATGACATTCCAACTTAGCTGTTAATAAAGTATTTGGCCTTTACCTCTTAACTATTTTTTAAAAAATTTACATTTTTCAATTGGTGCATCTTCAGGATGAAAGGGAAAGGATTGCTGCTTATTGGGTTTTTTGAAGACCTCAATCATCAGGGAGACACTTGGATCTTGAACCTGACCATAGCTCACAGTGGCTCCTTCATGTTGCATAGATCTGCTCAGGACACCAAGTTCCAATTTGGAAGGTGGTAGATCTGCATAGAAACATGGGGTTGCCTAAGCCAATTTAGCATCAAACTGATTTGGCTTTCTTCCCCTGGTAGGAACATTCCTGTTCTCATCCCCAATTCCAGTTCTGAGAAGTAGAGCTCTCCCTCTTGCTACAGGCATAGGGACATTGTTAAAAATTATTATTATTTTTTCTTTAGACTGTTAGGCTTTCAGAAAAGATACCCCAAAGATGGGCTTCTATGTGCTGAGAGTCCCTAGAACCTACGTCAGAATCTAAATGACAAACTCCTTCTGTACCCCTTCATTCCTTCCTTCTTTTCTTCCTTTCTCTCTCTCTTTCTTTTTTCTTCCTTTAGTACTGGGGATTGAACCCAGGAGCACTTAACCACTGAGCCACATCTTAAGTCTTTTATGTTTTTTTTTTTTTTTTCAGGAGAAACCAGGGATTGAATTCAGGAGTGCTCAACCACTGAGCCCCACCCCCAACCCTGTTTTGTATTTTATTTAGAGACAAGGTCTCACTGAGTTGCTTAGTACCTCACTTTTGCTGAGGCTGGCTTTGAGCTTGTGACCCTCCTGCCTCAGCCTCCCCAGCTGCTGGGATTACAGGTGTGCACCACTGCGCCCCGCTCTAAGTCCTTTTTATTTTGAAATAATTTTCAATAAGTTTCTTAGGTCTTTGCTAAATTGATGAGGCTGGCTTTGAATTTGTGATCCTCCTGTTTCAGCCTCCCAAGCCCTTGGGATTAAAAGCGTATGCCGCTGGGCCTGGTTTCTGTGCTTATTTCAAATTATAGAAAAAGAGGGACTTCGATAGTCTCATATAATCTTTGTGCGCCAGGTGCGCATCCTTGAACTAGTCTCTAGATTTGGCTGTCTTGGATGATGGCACCTTCTCTAGATCAAATAACAAGGAGAAATGACAAGAGTTGTGTGATATCAGAAATGACTTCCTTCACAACAGAGGATATGGACTGGCAACTTTCCATTAGAATAGAGCAAGGGAGGGGCTGGGATTGTGGCTCATGGGTAGAGCGCTCACCTAGCACATGCAAGGCCCTAGTTCTATCCTTTGCAAAACAGTGTCGTGGATGGGGCTCTGTGGTTGAGTGCCCCTGAGTTCAATCTCTGGTATCTCCTGAAAAACCAAACCAAACCAAACCAAACCAAACCAAAACAAAACAAAACACAGAAAGGACTTGAGATGTGAATCAGTGGTTAAGTGCTCCTGGATTCAATCCCAAGCATCACATAAAAATAAATAAATAAAATAAAGGTATTGTGTCCAACTATAAATATTTTAAAAACAAGGGAGCTGGGCATAATGGTGCACACTTGCAATCCCAGGAATTCAGGAGTCTGAAGCCAAAGACCTCACGAGTTTCAGGTCAGTCTCAGCAACTTAGTGAGGCTCCAAGAAACTTAGTGAGACCCTGTGTCAAAATAAAAAAGATTAAAAAAAAAAAAAAAGGAGCTAGGGATGGAGCTCAATGGCAAAGCATCTCTGTTTAATCCCAGTACCAAATAAATAAATAAATAAATAAAATTAAAAAAAATAAAGAAAGGAAGAAGAAGAAGGAGAAGGAGAAGGAGAAGGAGAAGGAGAAGGAGAAGAAGAAGAAGAAGAAGAAGGTCAAATACTATAACCAACTTACCTAGTACAGCCTATGTGAGTTGGGACAAAGCACTCAACTTCAATTTTGCGTCTTGGTTTCCTTGGTTATATAACAGTGGTCTACTTTATGCTTTGAATATAGCCCTTGCTGCTTAGCCACTGTGACTTATTTTTAAAATGTTCATCTTTTCTTTTTTCTTCCTCTCTCCCTCCTCCTCCCTAATCTTTCCCTTTCTCTAATCTCAGGGGAAACAGGATTACCTTTTTTCCCCATCCTGGGCAAAAATTATTTGTCCTTAAAGCACACACCCACCACAGGAACAAAGTAATTCATACTTGGGGATGGCACCAGAAGATCTCAGAAATGACTGTCTCCCAGATTAACAAGTGAGTTACAACTCTGAACAGAGAACACATGGAATATAGCCTTTGAATCACCTCTTTAAAAGTCCCCTGTTCCCCTTGATGGGCAGAATCACAGCTTCTGGGACAGAAGTTCCCTGTGTTTCTCCTTTGCTAGCAAAGTAATAGAATTTCTTTTTTCTTAGAATGGTGTCCTCGTTATTGGATTGGAAACTGGGACAAGGACCAAGATTTCAGTAACAGGTATAAAACAGCAAAGTAATCAATATTATCAAGTTATCAGGATAAAAGGAGATAGGACACATATAGAACACTTACCCCAGGAACATCTCAATAATTGATGTTCTTTATTATATCATCTGTAACATTTTTTCAAGTTGATTTGTGTGTGTATGTGTGTGTGTGTGTGTGTGTGTGTGCGCTCGCGCACGCGCGTATGTTTGGTATTAGGAATTAAACTCAAGATTTCATGCATGGTAGGCAAGCACTCTACGTCTGAGCTATAGTCCCTAGCCCTTTAAATTACATTTTTAATCTGAGTTACTTTGGGGAAGATTTCCCTGGGGAAGGACAAATTCTTCTGTGAATTGTTATGACTCTGGTTAGAATAATATTTCTGATGCAAAGGGTGGGGTGAAGGAAATGTTTATTTCCCTGGGGAGATGGTCTATGGATGCAGCTCCCTTGACTACCTGGAACTGATCCAGGATAACATGTGGATGATAGATGGCCTATTGATACTAACAAAGACTATTGTACTGAAAGAATTTTTGGTCTGAGGCCAGCAGCCAGATTTAGAATGAAATGCACATACTTTCTCTTCTTCAGAAAGGTTTGAATAATAATAACTAACTCTTGCAGAATCCTTAATATATACCAGCCACCTGTCATTGTTCTAGAGGCTTTGCATATGGTAATTCATTTCTTCCTTTCTACAAGACAGTGGGGTGGATACTATTATTATCTTTAATTTACCTGAGTAGAAACTGAAACATTGACCTGTGCTAAAAAAACCCCAAAAAACAAAAAAAAAAACCCCATCAAAAAACCATCAATAACTGACCTTGCTTCAACCTTACACCTATCTCTATCCCTTGGTCCTCTGACTGTTCCTCCAGAACTGGAGTCTGACCTTGCTCTCCTTACTTCTTCCCAAGGTTAGCATTCTTTCACAAGACCCAAACCTAAAGGCCAGCTCCCTAAGGGCTGCCACCTGAGTAAGTCTGGTCCAGAGGGGAACTAGGATGTAATGCCAAAACAGGAAGAGTGTAGGCTATGGGGTGAAATGTTTCAAAAAAACAGTATCTGTTGAAAAATTCCCTTCAAGGGAAAATTGGATTTACACTTAGGGCAGGCATGGAAGCTGGAGGGAACCAATGTGCTGTCCATACTGAGTTCTAGATGGGGAGGACAGCACGAGCTATGATGGTCAGCGTGCAGGGAGGCAGAGGAGTGTCCAGTACTGCTCTGCTTCCATTCCAGCGAAGCTCGTTTGGACATAAGGGATGAGACTCCATACACATATCTTAAGATAGGGGGCTAGGCAGAATTTCTCTGAAATCCCAGAAGAGAGCCTTAACTGAACTGGAGGGTTCAAATTCAAGGAGGACCTCAGAAGGGTGAGGCAGGATGATGGCATGATGGTCAGTGTTTATCAGCCAGCTCTCAAGAAGACAGAAAGCACTTGCCAATGTCTATATAAGTACTTCTGTCATGGCCAGTTTCAACCATAATATGTCACTGAACTTAAAGTTGGGAAGAAATAAACACCATAGACTCTTTCAAGTTGGTGTGAGTCTCCCCCAGTATACTACATGTTAATTTTGATTCTTTTTTAAATTTTCCAAGTTTTTTTTTTTTTTTTTTAATAACTGCTGTTGAATCCAGGGGCACTTAACCACTGAGCCACATCCCGAGTCCTTTTTATATTTCATTTTGAGACAAAGTCTCACCAAGTTGCTTAGTGCCTTGCTAAGTTGCTGAGGCTGGCTTTGAATTCGTGATACCCCTGCCTCAGCCTACCAAACTGCTGGGATTATAGGTGTGTGCCACCTTGGTGGGTGAATTTTCCAAGTTTTTAACAAGGTACTTTTATTATTGCTTTATAAGCAGAAAACCCATAGCAAAAGTTAAATTTAAAAAAAGAAATGTGGGATTTCTTGGGATGGGTGGGATGGGATGATATGTGGGATGTGGAATGGTGCATTAAGAACAAATTTCCCTGATTTCACCCTTTTCTGAGGGTCAGTCTAGGTCATCAGTTGCCTCTTTTCCTCTGGGATCATCTGCGGACTTGTGCCAGGTTTGGTTTGGTTCACAGCTACCCTTAAGTGGATTTATTAAGGAATAATCCACCTGGGCTTGGTGGTGCATGCCTGTAATCCCAGCATCTTGGGAGGCTGAGACAAGAGGATTGCCAGTTCAAAGCCAGCCTCAGCAATGGTGAGGTGCTAGGCAACTTAATGAGATCTTTTCTCAAAATACAAAAAATTAGGGCTGGGGATGTGGCTCAGTGGTTGAGTGCCCCTGAGTTCAATCTGCAGTACCTCCCCCCAAAAGAAAAGAAATAATCCCTTCCTATTTTGTGGGACATTGTTTCAGGGAGAGGTTGATCAGAACCACATGGTGGGGGTCTTGGGAGCATTTGGCTTTCCTAAATTCAGGTCCTGAAAGGACATTCCAGGGTGATGTTTAGGGACCAGGCTATGTGGCCCTGAATAGAAAGTTTTTTAAAAGCTGTAATTTATATAGAATAAGCCTTTTTTTCTTTCATTTTTTAGTTTTTATTTATTTATATGCGGTGCTTAGGATCGAACCCAGGGCCTCACACATTCCAGGCAAGTGCTCTACCGCTGAGCCACAACCCCAGAACACAGAATAAGCCTTTTATTATGTTGACCAGAAGTGAAAAGTTATGCCATGGAAACTGTGTACTGTGTGTGAAATCTGTACATGAACATAAAGGCTTGACACAGATCTTAGAAAAACAATCTCCTCTGGGATGTGATTCAGTAGTAGAATACTTGCTAACATGTGCACGGTCCTGGGTTCAATCCCTAGTAGAGAGAGAGAAAGAGAGAGAGAGAGAGAAAGAAATAATCCCCTTGGGATTAAGTTATGGAACATCTGAATCCAGTTTTGCCCTTAGATTTTGGTTCTGGGCTTCAGCCTTCAGCTCTTCCTCAAGCAACTTCCCAACTTCCAGTTTCTGACTAAGGCAGTCCCTAAGGGTTCACTATTATTTATGGAGCTATTTATCTTTTGTTATTATTATGATGGGATGTGGTTGGCAGGAGGGGTTGGCCTAAGGGGCCAGGGCTGGGCATTGATAGACAGGAGCCTAGGAGCACTGGGCAGCCTTGAGTGAGGCAGGAGGGAGAGGCCAGGCCAGGATGCAGGATGGGAATGTGAGAGGCTGGGGCCCTTCCCCTGGGAGCTCAGGATGCACAGGGGAGCCCTAGCCCGAGGTAGAAGGGCAGCTTCTCTGTCCTCTGGGTCCTCAGGTAGTAATTGGAGCCAGAGTGAGGCCACAAACTGGGAGGTAACACTGCTCTTGTTTGAGGCCTGGGTGGATATTCCAGTTACCTTACACTGAAAAGTAAATACACACAAGTCCCAAATAAGGTGCTTCAGTAGAGGGTGGATAAGAAACCAATTTAGGAGCTGCAAGTCTTGAGCTACAGTCTCATTTCAGCTACTAATTAGCCATTGGGTAAATAATTGACTTTTTATTTTATTTTTTAAGTATTAGGGATTGAACCCAGGGTCTATCACATGCTAGGTAAGTGCTGTGGCCCTCTTTATTCTATTTTGAGATAGGGTCTCCCTAAGTTGCCCAGGCTGACTTCAAACTTGCAGTCCTCCTGACTCAGCCTCCCAAGTAGCTGGGATTACAGATGTGCACCATCGGCTATTCTGGCATTGTTTTGTGATGCGTTGTTTGAGATAATTGTAGGCTAGCCCAGGAAAGCTCTAAGGATTTAAGAATCTTTCTTAAATGTGGTCTGCAGGTGACTTGCCTACAACTCCTTCCTATGGGCTCTTATTTGGTCCATTGGAGGCATCTTCTAGTTTCTTCCACTTGCTGGTCTTTCAAATTTCATACTGGAGTCCTCCTTTTCCCTTTTATTAAGCATCTGTGGAACTTCTGACAGATCTACATGCTCTTCTATGAAGCTACATCCCTAACGTTGACAGTTTTGATAAGTATGTATCTAGGACCAAGGTTCTCAACTGGGGGGCGGGGGCGGGATTTGTCACTTAAGGGACATTTGGCAATTACAGGAGACATTTTTGATTGTCACAACTGAGAGAGGACATATCCAGTGGGTAGTAGCAGCCAGGGCTGCTGCTAAACATTCTATAATACACAGGATGGCTACCCACAACACAGAATTATGCAGACCTGAGTGTTAGTGGTGCTATGGTTTGGCAGCCTTCATCTAGAACATACATGTGTTTTTTTGGTTTGAATTTTATAAGAATATTATTAAATCTATGCATTGTTTTGCAATCTGAATTCACAGTATTTCTTCAGGCAGTAAAGGAGACTGAGACTCTAAGCAAAAGGAATAAACATAGGTCCAAGGCAGAAAAATGGAGCATATTTAGAGATAAACTATGTAGTTGCAAAATCATAGCAGAAGAATGCCCTGGTTTTGGAGTGAACAAATGAGGTTTGAATCTTCATTGATGTTAGATCATGTCTTTTATGAACTCATATACAATCACTTGTCTTTGGTTTGTTGAAACAACACTTGCCATAAAAAGTCCGTTAAAGTGGCTGCCATGAGACTCCAGGGCACATTCATCTGAAGCACAGCAAGCTCAGCCTTCTTTCTCTCATGCTTATTCTTAGGAGTGGTGTAAGCCTTCTTCCTTCTCTTAGCACTACCACAAAATATCAATACTAGATGAACAGTGTATTCCTTTTGAAAATCGTTGTCAGACAAAGTGTGTCTGTTTTCTAGTTGCCTGCCAGTGAAGGCCAGTCTTTAGTGGTCAAGAGGAATTTTTTCCTTATCCTGGATCTTGGGCCTTTGCATTTTCTGTTGAATCTAAGGATTCAACCTTGGGGGTGATGGTCTTCCTTGTAAGAGTTCTTATGTATGTCTCTATTTTAATGGAATTTTAGTGGCAGTTCCACATCATCTGTTGGGTTGGAAAGTAGGGTTAAATCTTAACTCTGTCTCCTAAGATCAAAGAACTGAGTGAGAGAAGAGATGCACTGGGATCTGTGTGACCTCACAGCCATTAGTCCTCTATAAGCCTAAGTTTCTATATTTTTAATTTGAGGAACAACACTACCTACTTTGAAGTATTATTGCAATCATTCATACAGGTAGTAGTTGGTAGGTGCCCTTCAACAGATGAATAGATAAAGAAAATGTGATACATATATGCAATGGAATATTACTCAGCCATAAAGAAGAATGAAATTATGGCATTTGATGGTAAATGGATGGAACTGGAGACTATTTGCTAAGTGAAATAAGCCAATTGCAAAAAACAAAGGCCAAATGTTCTCTCTGATATGTGGATGCTAACCTACAGCAAGGGAGAGTGGAGAGTGAAAGAATAGAAGTTCATTGGATTAGACAAAGGGGAATGAAGGGAAGGGAGGTGGGATGAGAATAGGAAAGATAGACATAAATTCCCTATGTTCATATATGAACACATGACCAGTGAAATTCCGCATCATGTACAATGACAAGAATGGGAAGTTATAATCCATGTAGGTATAATATGTCAAAATACACTTTACTGTCATGTATATCGAAAAAGAACAAATAAAAAAAATAAAAAATAGGTAGTGGTTGGTTAAGCACTTGCATCTGGAAGGTTTTCAATAAATATTGACTATTATTACTATTGTTGTTGTTATCCTTTTATTGTCAAATAAAATAGATGTAGAAAATGGCCCAAACAAATAAATAGCTTTGTGGATTATCATAACACACACACATGCTTGTAAACACCACTAAGGTCAAGAAATTGAGCTTTGTCAACCACTCCAATTTTCTTTTTCATGTGTTTCAGTTCAAAGTCAGCCTGGTAAAGTAATACATTTAGCGTATTCCTTTAAGATTTTAGCTTGGGATATATTTAGTTGGAGGATGCCCCAACTGTTACACCTCAAGTATAGCTGTTAAGGAGGCAGTTGGGTATATAAGTATGGAATTCAGGGAGCCGCCAAGGTCAAGGAACAAGTTTGGGCACAGTCAACATATAGGTGGCATTTAAAGCCATGGAACTGGTGAGGTTACCTAGCATGACCAGCCAGGTGAAGCACAAATGAGGAGTCAAGTTATCACTTGGCTTTGTGCTATAATAATTAGGTAAATATTGATTTCTCCAAATGACCCCTGTCAACTATGAAGTACATAAGGACATTCAAAAAACTGTTTTCTAACTACCACAGAATATCAAAAACTTTGTTCTTTGAGGAAGTAAGAACAAGATATCCTATACTTGTCTGGTGAATCTAAATCACTTTGACACACATAGGCAGGCTCAATTTCCAGGTCGGGTAGAGGGCATCAGATAAAGGGTGTTATGAGAGTCTCTCTTAGATATTGTGTCACACATGAACTTTTGGGGGACACTTCATATCTAAACCATAACATGGTGACAAGGTGGGGATAGATGAGACAGAGGAAAACTCTTAGAGGATGAGTGAGTTACACCATGGACAATTAGAGTTCAATGCTCTGGGGATACTCTGAGAGATGGTGTAGAATATACTTCAGTATTGAACTACCAAGGGACAAGGGAGGGAATGTATCTGTCTACACAATCCTGGCCCTTGGTTGAAGGTCATTCTTGGGAGTTGTAACTCTCTAGCATTTCTAGAGAGTTACATGAGGCAGAGTGATGCTTTGTATGTGTGTGTGGGTGAATTTTTTGGGGTGACCTTCAGGATGGGCAGAGGGGATACGGCATGGCACCATGGTGGGTGCTTTTGTGTGACCTTATTCACTTTCATGACTTTTAAATGGAGAATAGAGTACTGAACTGCACTGGTTTAGTGGGAAGATTGAGTACATTAAAGTTCATAAAGTGTGTTTTAGCTAACTTTTCAGTGCTGTGACCAAAGAACAAGAACAAATTTCAGGAAGAAAAGTTTATTTGGGCCTCATGGTTTCAGGGTCTCAGTTCATAGACAGCTGACTCCATTGCTGGGGCTCAAGGTAAGGCAGAATATCATGGGATAAAGGCCCAGAGGAAGAAAGAAGCTGCTCAGCTCATGGGTTGGTCAGGAGGAGGGGAGGAGAGAGAGAGAGAGAGAGAGAGAGAGAGAGAGAGAGAGAGAGAGTGAGTCCATCCTCAGGGTCTTCAAAGGCATTCTCCCAGTGACCCACCTCCTCCAGCCATGCCCCATCTGCCAACAGTGATCACTCAGTCCATTCAAACTAGGATGGACTGATTAAGATACAGCTCTCATAATTCAATCATTTAACCTCTGAATATTCCTGCAGAAACACAGGGGAAGGCTCATAGCAAAACCATAAAAAGTGCTTATTATAGTCCCTGGAACATAGTTAATGTCCATGAATGATAGCCTTAGCAGCAATAAATTAATGTGGGAAGACAATGACTCTTCCTCTGTACCTGACTTAAAACTTTCTTTTATCACTATAATTTGTGTTAAAGGAGACAACTGACTAGAGTCAGAATATGCAATCATGGCTTTGGGATAAAGATTTTTCTTTGAAGCATCCCACTTCTGTGGGAACAGAACCTATTTTATGTGAGATTATAGAGCCAACTAGCCTAGCAAAATACAATTATTTTCTCACTAGTAAAGCTTTTGCCAATAGCTTGTGTGTTTTGTTGCCCTGTAGGGAAGTAAAATTTGCACAGGACAGAATTTGTACCCATGAAGAACATTTACCAGGTCATGCTGAATCTCAGAGTATATCCACGTTGACATAGATGCCAAACTGATTGTGTTTTATTTTTAATTTATTTTTTACCATTGATCTGATCATATATATAATCATGCCTTTAGTATATCTCTGTATGTGCTTTCCTAGAGGAAAATGGAAGGGGAGTGGAAGGAAACAGAATCTGCTCATGTTGGAGGAGGGAACATAAAAAATAATAAGGGAATTTGGTAAACAGCTCTGTCATGAATGAGGAATCGAGTTTATTCTTTATTTGAGGTGGGTGGAGCTGAGTGTGGCCAATGTTGTTTATAATTTGAGAGGTTCCAAGAGATAAGGCATGAGAGGGATGGGTTGTGTGCTGTCCTCACCCCTCCTGGAGGATGGAATTAAAATCAGGTAGGTGGAAGTCGAGTCTCCTAGTCAAGACCCAGAGGACAAGAGAGGGTTGTGTGTGCCCTGTGGAGGCACAGGGGGTGGCTCCTTCCCCCTCTATGTGTTATTGGGATCTGATTTTGTTCAGCTATCAGATGGTTGTTCCTCAATCTTGGAAAATGTGGTCTAGTACCAGGAGATGAATAATATCTAGTCCCTCCCAATAGCCATAATCCTTCTGTATTTCCTAAGATTGATTTGGAGTGGCCAAGTGGTCCAGAAGTCTGATGGGGATCTTAAGAAATCTTTTCCTTTGGTAAAAAGAGATGGAGGAGACAAGGCCTGCCTGATTTTTCCTCCTGATTTTGGATTGGGATTTTGTGAAGACATGATGTTTGGCACTGTGGAAACTATTATGTGACACTAAGGGGACATCTCATAGGATGAGAGTAAGGAAGTAGAAAGATGGAAAAATCCTGTGTCCTTTTGCGCTGAGATGCTGAATCAAACTTGGGACTCATTGCTTTTGCCTTCTTTTACTATGAAATTCCTAGTATTTAAACCTCTTTTGATAGGCTATTTTGTTACTGAAGCCCAAAGCATCTTCATTGAGAGAACTTAGGATAAAGAATAAAGTTTGGAAGAATATCAAGACCCTGATGTTAGGAGCAGGGATCCATAAAAGAGAGGAAGGCAGAACTGGACCTCCTGGAGAGGACTTTGAATACCTCTGACTGTGGGAAGGGATGGACTCTTATCCATCAGGAGGACTGGCAATATTCCCAACTGCCTGAGGGTGGATGAAAGCAGGAGTAGAACTTTGTTGAGGTGCTGTGGACTGTTGCAGCCATGGCAAGCCCTAAAGTTCCATCTATGGGAGACAGAGGAGTCAGGGCCAACAGGATATTTCAGCCCTGGTAGCTAATGGTGGTGTAGGAAACAGAGGCATTGGAGCCAAACAGGAGTGTTTGAACCCTGACACTCATTTGATCTAAGCTTCAGTTTCCTTAGTTATAAAAAGAGGAAATTCATATCTGCCCCACTGAATTACTATATGGGTTAAGATACACTTAGTCCTATAAATTCCCTAGGATATAGTGGTATTTCAAATGATAGCTATTGCTAAGTAATAGAGACCTACAGAGATAACAAACATACTTTATGACCTTTAGAGACATGGTCTATTGCTGTTTTGTGAGATGGGGCCAATTTAAGACTTGTTAGGGTCATCAGGTGTCAAACTACCCTAACTGGTTTTCTAAGAGAAGACCCTGGGGATGGAGTTTCTGGAAATGATTTCTTTTCTTCCTATAGAAGTATATTCAAAACAATAGACGTGTGTTTTGGGTGGGAGACATTAATGACGTTTTTCCTTGAGCAGGGAGGAAGGTGAAGACCCAAGATGTGTAGGGCCAGCAGCATCAGGAATGTTAGAGATAGGTGGGATTTCTCAAAGCACACGGAATACAAATGTAAATAACCAGAGCTTCCTGCTCACGGATGTGAGGTGGGAGATGAACCAAAATAACCACTTCTGAAGAGTGGGAGACTCTGAGAAGCCACCCCTTCTCCCCTAGAGTTCCCTCCTACACGCCCACTCTAAGTAATTTCTAAGTCTGTGATAATTCACAGAAAGAAGAAGAATAGGGAGTTGCTGGCGTTTGTAGTAACAGGATGAGAAAGTGCGAGACTTCCTGTTATGTGCGTGTGACAGCTGGTGATAAGTGGAGGGCCCTGCACAGGAAATCCGCTCAGCTTCTGCAATGTGACCTGCCTGAAACTTGGGCGCTCCTTCAGTCAGGATGTCCATGGCGGGACAAAGGGGATCCTGGACCATGGGCGATGTGGTAGAGAAGAGTTTGGAAGGGCCCCTGGCACCCTCTACAGAAGAGCCCTCCCAGAAAAGTGGAGAATTGGTAGAAATCTTAAATGGGGAGAAGGTGAAATTTGACGACTCAGGGCTGTCCTTAATTCTTCAGAGCGGCCTGGAGACCCTCCGAGTGGAAAATGCTCTGACAGATGTCATCTTGTGTGTGGACATTCAGGAATTCTCCTGCCACCGCGTGGTGCTTGCTGCGGCCAGCAACTACTTCAGGTCAGCGCGCCTGGAACCAGAGCCAATCTGGGTGCAGGTTGCAAAGAAAATCAGTGTTGATGTGAAAGCCCAAGCTAGCTAGTTTGCTTTCACATTTATGGTTTATATACATCTATTGAGGTTTGTGTGTATACGTAAAAGTACAAGAAAGGGAGGTATTGAACTTTAGATTTTAGGATGTAGGCCACATTTTGAGAGAGACTGGCATCATTTAAAAGCAATGTTTATAAATAACAGTGAACTTTCTGTGTATATGTATGTCCTTGTTCCAGAAGATGGGATATGACTTAAGTCATGGGGATTTTTTACCCTGTCTTTGTTCTGACTAACATGTTGGAAAAATAATGATGTCTTTATTCATCAACAGAAATAGAGAAAAGGATGTGGCCCCTCTTTTGAAGTTAGCGAGTTAAGGGCCTTTGGGTGTGTGCGGGAGGTGGTGGGAAATTTAGATGCAAAAGGCTCTGGTTCCAACAGATCTGTGGCCTCAACAGTGGGAGGACCTGGCGTCAGGAGACCTGGGTTCCATCCCATTTGGTCTCCTTTTGACCATGAGACTGGACGGAGGGGAGTCTCTTAATGTTCTGAATTTTACCTGTCAGATGAGGACAGTGATGATTACCTCTCAGGATTCTTGCAATAATTAAACACGAGGGTGAAAAGGGTCTGACAGAGTGCCTGGCATATGGTGGACTCTCATATATCTTCATTGAAATTCTTCACCCCATTCTGCTTTGTTCCACTAAGAATTACTTTTTGAGGGTTTACCATGAGCAAATCCCTGCAGTAGGAAAGTGGGAGAATCAAGAACCCAGTGAACACATCTGGATCCAGCATTGTCCACGTGAACAGGGACTCAGGCAGGGAACCAGTCCATGAAGACAGTGTGAATGCAGAAGGTATTTTGGGAATGTGAAAAAGAAATACCTTTATCATTTTTCTTATCAAGATTCTTTTTAACTCTCCGTTCTGGCTGAGGAAATCAAGTATCCTGGAAGGCATTTTATGTTTTTATTTTTTTGAGGTACTTAGGGGAAAAAAATGTCTCTCTGGAATTCAAAGAGCAGGGTTGGCTGGTTATTGTGGGATGGAGTAGCTCCCCTATGTTGATAAGGTAAGGAGATAATCTTGAGTTTGTGGAAATTCGTGCCTGTTATACACCCGGTAGATATAGTTATCTGATTTTATTTTTGTAGTGGTATGATAGAGATAACTGATGTCCCCTTTTACAGATGAGGAAATAGAAACCCAACATTTTATATCTGGTCATTATTGCAGCAGGGAATCTGTACATTCTAGAGGTCCTGGTTTTTAATGCAATGCAAGTTTTGGGCTTCTTTTCACAGCCTAGAAAGTAGAGTGCAGTCATAGCCATAAAAATGCGTGGACATAGATAATCCAATAGTATCAATCACTTGCTTTCACAATTGATCACAGACCTTCTGGGGGTGAATGAAAGCTAATTTTGCTCAATGCCCTGGGTACTTGTTTTAGAGTCATTCTTTCTGTTTTGAGTCACTGGGAAAATGCTAAAATAAAATGTATACCTGGTTAGTAATTTTGTTAATGGCTCAGCCTATGGGACAGGACCACTGGCTGTGTGCCCTCGGCACATCACTGCTCTCTTCTAGTCCTTGGGTTTTATTCTGCTAAACAGAAGGTGTCTGGGCTCAGATCCTTCCAGCCCTGTTGATCGAGGACACTTAGGGCAAGTCTCTGCCAGTCCTCAGAGGAGGTGGTGGCAATGAGAAGTTGGAGGCATACAGGGATGAACTTGTCTCTCCATGTATGCAGAGTTTTTTCCCAAACTGTCTGGTCATGAGGGGAAAGGCCTTCTAATCTTCAGAGCAGTGACTTTAGATCTGTATCTAGGGATTTCCAATGTGGCTTTTCTTCTGTAATGAACAGATATGGAGACAGGATTCTTTTTTCAGTGCTACTATTAGTAATGGCTTCTTTTTGTTGAACCTTTTGTGTGGGCCAGCCCTGTGCCACCAGTGTCACATACACTAACCCATTTAATGGGAACAACAATGCAGCAAGGTAGGGATTTCATCCCCATCTTACAGAGGAGGAGCTTAATAAGAAAGTAGCGAAGTTAGGCTTTGGAACGAAGACTGAGATTGAGTCTGACACTGCCTCCCTGCCTCTCCTGCTGTTTCTAAGGTTTTGAAAATCATCTGTAGCTGGGTTCTTCTTATATTCAGACTTAAGAAGGCCAAAGAGGCTCCCCACACAGCCTTCTGGGCTTTGGGAGGGTTTGGAAGCTGGCTGTAAAATTATATAGGCTTTTCCCCCTTTATTTCATTGAGAAAATAAACACTTTGCTCTAAATGGCTGACTATAGTTTACTTAACCAGTCCTGCACCGACAGATATTTGGTTTGGAATCTCTTGCTGCTGTGGACAATGTTGTAACGAATACTCTTATGCATGTGCCATTTCATATGCGTGCAAGTGTATCTGGGGATGCACTTCTGGAAAATGGTTGCTAAGTTAATGCATCTGCAGTCGTAAGAGATTTGGTCAACTTCTGTCGGAGACAGGTTGAATCACTTTATATTCTCCATGATTTTATCAAAATAGAGTAGTATCAAACTATTGAGCTTTTGTATTATACACCAACAACTTAGAGCTGAATATATTTACAGGATATAAGAGATGCTATGGTTTTTTAATACAATGAGGAATGACCAAATCAAGCCAATCAACCCATCATCACCTCAACATTTAACATCTTTTGCAATGAGAACATTGAACTGAGGTTTTGTACCTTTTGGTTATCATCATCCCAAGTTCTTCAGCCCCAGCTCTGCCACCCATCATTCTATTTTCTGCTTCTATTAGTTCAATCGTCTTAGGTTCCACATTTAAATGAGATCACATGGTATTTGTCTTTCTGTTAAACCGTTGAATTTTTGCCAGTTGATAGATGAAAAAGAATATCTCAATTTAGTTTTATTTTTGCATATCTCTTATTTTAATAAGGTCATGTGTTTCAGGGTGATCTGAAGTTCTTCTTTTGTGAACTGTCTCTTTATATTGTCTTTCAAATTATCATGTTTACTTTTAAAAATTAAAATTCATTTTTTTATCAAAGACATGCAAATAGTTAACAAAAAGTCAAATAGAATTATGAAAAACAAAAATTCCTCCTCACTCCCTCTGTCCTTCAGTTTTGCTCACCAGAGGCCACCATTTTCAACTTCTTTTTTTCTATTTTATCTCTATATTTCTTTCTTCTCTCTCTCTCTTCCTCCCCCCCCCCGTGTCAGGGATTGAACCCAGGGGCGCTTAACAACTGAACCACATCCCCAGCCCTTTTTAAATTTTTTACTTTGAGACAGGGTCTTCTAAATTGCTTAGGGCCTTGCTAGGTTGCTGAGACTTGCTTTGAACTTGCAATTCTGCCTCAGCCTCTCATGTGTCAACAGGCCAGTGGGCTCAGCTTATCTCTATATTTCTATAAATACTTATGCTATTTCTTGATTTCTCAATATTAGATATAATATGTTTATTTCAGATAAGAACTTAGCATTTATACCTAACTCCCTTACCATACACTCCCCAATGTCTCTCTTTTTTTAAACCTTGTTTATTTTTTCAATAACTTAGTACCTCACACATGCTAGGCAAGTGCTCTACCACTGAGCCACAACCTCAGTCTTCTCTGTTGTCTCTTAACATAATGTTATTGTAAACTTTTTGCTGAATCTCTGTTGAGTTTACATGATCATGTTCGTAAATATAGTATTTCCTGTGGAGCCAAATAATACAATATATTTCCTTCCTTGTAAAGTTTTTTTTTTATAATTTATTTTTTAGTTGTAGGTGGACACAATACCTTTATTTTATTTTCATGTGCCGGTGAGGATCCAACCCAGTGCCCCATGCATGCTGGGCAAGCGCTCTTCCTCTGAGCCCCAGCCCCAGCCCCTTGTAAACATTTTTGTTTTGTTTGAAGTTACTAGTCCACTCCTGGGCTAGGGATGCAGCTCAATGGTAGGGTACTTGCCCAGCATTTGCAAGACCCTGGATTTGATACCCAGCACCACAAAAAAGAAAAAAAAAATCCATTTCTTTTTCCATTTGCTTAGTTTTTTTTTTCATTTTCATTTGCTTAGTTTTTGAAGTGTCTTTTTCTCACAGTTTCTCATCATGCTCTTTAAGAACCTACCAGTTCCATCCCCACCCCACCCCAAGTTCTCATATCCAACACATGTTTTCTGGACTTGCAGCCCAGCTATTGCCCAGCTGCTTCCCACCATCCCCCAAACTCTCTCTGACTCTCTGCTTCGTCACATAGAGCCTCTCTCTCTTCATCCCCCTCTCTTCTCTCCTTCTTACTCTGATGAAACATATCCTCCAATAACTTCCTAAGAAAGGGTGTATGGAAGGTAAATTTTCCAGGCTTTGTATGTTGAAAATATCTCTATTCACTCGATACAGAGATTGATAATGGTTCCCCAAAGACATCTATGTCTAATCCTGGAACTGTGAATATGCTACTTTAAACGGCAAAAGGCACTTTGCAGATGTGATTAAGTTAAGTATCTCGAGATGAGAAGATCATCCTCGATTGTCTGGCTGGGCTCAGTGTAATCACCAATCCTTACTAGAGGGAGGCAGGAGGATCAGAGTTGGAGTGAGGAGCCATGGCAGTGGAAGCAAAGGTTGGAGTGATTGGCTTTGAAGATGCAAGAAGGGCTCAAGGAATGTTGATAATTTCTAGAAGAAGAAATGAGCAAGAAAGCAGATTCTCTCCTTTAGCCTCCACAGGCAACATGGTTCTGCTGATTCCTGGGTTTGGGCTCAGTGAAACCCATTTTGCATTTCTGATTGCTGTATTGCAAAACCATAATTTTTGTTTTTTCAAAAGCAACAGAATTGGGACTGGGAATGTAACTCAGTGGTAGAGCACTCACCTAGGATCCTAGCATACGTGAGGCCCTGGGTTCAATCCCCAGGACTTGGGGGAAAAAAAAAAGCCACCATGCTTGCAGTTTTTCAGTAGTTTGTTACAATAGCTATATGAAATTAATATACTAAGATATAGATTTTTTTTTTTTTTTTTTTTTGGTGCTGGGGATTGAACCCAGGGGAGCTTTACCACTGAGCTGTATCTCCAGTCCGGTTTATTTTTTAATTGAGATAGGGCCCACTAAGTTGCTTAGAGTCTTACTAAGCCGTTATGGGTCTGACTAAATTGCTAAGGCTGGCCTTGAACTTGGATCCTCCTGCCTTAGCCTCCCAAGGCACTGGGATTAGAGACATGTACCACTGAGAATTCTTGAAAATAATTGTCCTTCCAGATTTTGAAAGTATTGCTACATTGTCTCTGGATTCCTTTATTGCTATGAAGAAGTTTGATGCTCTTCTGATTTCTGATCCTTTGTCTGTGATCCCTTTTTCTCTCTAGGAAATTTTTAGGATTTTTAAAAAACAATTTTTAAAAAAATTCTAAAAAATTTAGAAAATAGGATTTTCTCTTAAAAATGTTTTTATTATAGTTATACATAATATCATCCTGACATAATTATACATACATGGAATACATTTCCATCCTCAGTACTTCCTTGTTTCATGGTTATATTTATGTGTTTGTCTCTCTCTCTCCAGGTATTTTCCTCCAACCACTTTGATATGCATTTAATGGCACCTTTTAACTTGAAGACTTATATCATCTAGTTCTAAGAAATTTTCTTGGGTTTTTTATAGTAATTATCTGTCCACTTTTTCTTTATTCTCTAGTTTTGGATCACCTGTTCAGTTGATATAGATTCCTAATCCTCTAGCTTTCTTCTCTTTTTTCCTCTATTTTTCATCATCTTATCTTTTTATTTTACTTTCTCCAGTTATATTTCTCAAATTTGTCTTCCCACCTGCTAGGATCTCAGTTTTAATTTCCAAGGGCCCTTTCTTATTTTATGAAGTATTGCTTTTTTTTTAGAGAGAGAGAGAGAGAGAGAGAGAGAGAGAGAGAGAATTTTAATATTTATTTTTTAGTTCTTGGCAGACACAACATCTTTGTTTGTATGTGGTGCTGAGGATCGAACCCGGCCCCACGCATGCCAGGCGAGCGCGCTACCACTTGAGCCACATCCCCAGCCCTGAAGTGTTGCTCTTGACAACATCCTGTTCTTGTTTTAATGTGGATTGTATTTTCCTTAATGTCTTTGAGATATATATATATATATATATATATATATATATATATATATATATATATATATATATATATATTTTTAAAAATACTTTTCTTCTGTTCCTTGTGATGGTTCTCCATTTCTATTTTTTCTTTTTAGTCTCTAACTTTTATTTCAAAGGCTATATTCAAATATCTAATGATCTTTAGATATCAATTCATACTTACAAGTGAAGAGTGAAGCACTAAAAGGCTAATGGATGCTAGGATGGGGGGTGGTGAGGCTTTGCTCTGGAGTCATGGTATTGAGCACACTTTTTGTTGGGAATTTCCAGATATTAGTATTAAAGGTTTTTGCTCTTTGTACCAATCTTTCTAAGGAAAAAATCTCTATATTCCTACCTAGGAAAATATAAGATTCATTGTTTGCTTTCTGGGAAAAGAAGAAGACAGGGTATATCACTTTTTGGGTTTTAGATGTATATTTAATTCTCCTGTTGCTGGTTCCCCTCCCTCCTCTGTGCTTGGGGGCACAGGTTGTGTCAGGTGTTCATGAGTTGGTTAAATTTCTCCAGAACAAACCTTGTGAGTCCTTAAGTGATTGTTCCTTTGACAGGAGGGGTAGGGATGGTGATCTGAGCATAGCGAGATGAAACTGCTTCTTTATACAGAATCTCAACTAGTGCCTGTGTTTGGTCCTATTCTGACCCTCCTCGCATCCCACCTTCGTCTTCTAAGGTGGTCATGCATACCAGAGTCTTTCTGGGGTTCTCTGGAGAGGACCAGCTCAGGATGTCTTAGTGGCACTTTGGTTTCAGCTTCTTCCATATAGATCTTCTCTGAATTTTTTACCTTCCCAGTTCTCAGGAAGAATTCTGAGATGGCAAGAAGTAGAATTCATTCCAGGCGCAGCTCTATGTCTAGTCTTCTTTGACTCTCAGAGGAGGTACTGATAAAACTAGCTGTCATTCTGTCCCCGCTGCACCGGGCTTTATCTTTGGTATCAGGCATTGCACCTAAGTACTTTATAACAGTATCTTGTTAAATCTTTAAGATATTTACTTCAAAGTGTTGTTATCATCCCCACTTTGCAGAAGCAGAAGCTGAGATCCTGAGTGGTTAAGTAACTTGCCCAAGGTCATGAGCTAGTGGAAGGCAGAGTATTGCTTTGTCCCCCCTCCCCCCACCCCAATTGTACTGGGAATTGAATCAACCAGGGCAAGTGCTCTATCCATGACCCTTAAAACTTTTTTTTTTTTTTTTTTAATCTTAAGACAAGGCCTTTCTAAGTCTTCCAGGCTGGCCTAAAGTTCGAGATCCTCCTGCCTTAGGCTCCAGAATAGCTAGGATACAGGTGTGTGCCACCATGCCTGGCTCTTCTTGCTCTCTTGCATGTGATCATTGGTGATTTTTGCAAAGACCTGCTACTCCTAAAGAACTAAGCAAAATGCAGAGGATGCATATGGCAATAGCTCTTATTACTCTGTGACTAGTTAGATTTCTGTTAGCTAAAGAGATAATGAAACCAATGCTTTGTGATACTTTTTATATGAGGGAGAAAACCTTTTTGGCTACCAAGTATCCCATTGTTTCTGCCACAAACTGTCCCTAAACCAAACAAACACATAGAGAAGCAATTTCAAGAATTTATTTGTGATGCCAGGAGACTAATGGGTGGGAACATGTTAACCAAATAGGGAGTACATTAGTAACTCAGACAATGTATTTCCTTTTGGAAGTCTATTTAAAAGTCTTTGTAAGAATGAGGAAGTTGGGGGGAAAAATGTTTGGTTGAGACGAGAAAAGGGTGAAAGAGATTAAATCTTAAAAAGTAGCCTATTGTATACATTTAAATATCAAACAGCCAAATGGCAAGATGTCCAAATATTTTTATGGCAGAAAATTTGGGGAAGCATAGATTTAACATCTCTAATATATTCTTTATTTTATGAAACTACTAATATCTATTATAAGTTCACAATAAAGCTGCCATTTGTGTTATGCCTTTGGACAGATCCCAAATCAGTCACTGGAAGGGGTTGTGTGTGCTGCGCTCTGAGTCCTACCTCGTGAAGGGTTTCCATCTAAACCAGGGCTTCTCACCACTTGGGGGGCTCATATCATTACAGAATATGGCATATTATGTGACAGTGGTCTGTAAGTGTCAGAATGGGATATAATAGTGATGAGGAAGCTGTTACAAGGCTTCCCTCAGTCCCATAGGATGACTGGCCTTTTCTATAGGTGTATAAAAGCTGTCAGGCTGAGACTGAATCCACAGCAAACTCTCTTGTTGCTGCTGATGCCTGAAGTCTTTGCCTGGATTCTGACCCCTGCTGTGTACCTCAGTCTCTGGGTCTCATTCCCTGAGCTTATCCTGAGGGGATTTAGCCCACAAGCTACAACAATCAAGCATAAAGTCAGGAATGAGAAGGGAATTGTGGGTATAGTCCATGCATTTGTTATCATTATTACTTATTAACCAGTGACTGGAAGGCAGAGAGTGGGGCAAGAGGCTACTTGTAGGCTATGTTTCCATGTTGTAATCTTTAACTCTTTCTCCATAATGGTGTTAGGTGTCTAGAGAGGAGCCAGCAAGTCTAGGTGATAGAGTAAGTGAAGAAAACAGGAATGAGTCAAGGCTGAGTCTGAATTTAAGAATCTGGCAAATGGTGAAAGCGTTGAGGACTATGGCCGTCATTGTAGGTACATCACCAGTGTCATGTCCTGTATTTTATACTTTTAATATTTCCCAATATTGTGGACCAGAATCAATAAGGTGGTTAATATTTTAAGCATTGGAGCTTTATAATCACTTTCCTGCAATTCCAAAATTTCCAAAGAGCTGCTAGATGAAAAGTTTTTTTTTTTTTTAATAATTTATTTGACAACCAAATCCGACTTGAACTGTAGTCATTTGATGGAGATACCTGCCCTAAACTGAGGTAAGGCTACTTATGGCAACTGTTGATATATTCTCTCCTGTAATGCTAGCACATTCAATTAAGTTGTGCTGGAGGTGCTATATAATATTGAATACAAGAATTCTGAATTCCAGAGCACATGTGGCTATAAGATTTTTGGGTAAGGGATTATGGGACTTTCTCATAAAGCTAACAGGTTTCATTGTGGTGTTGTCTACCTTTTATTCACATGCATGTTTTTACATATTTGTCAATGTAGTTTTCATACAGTTTTGCATCTTGCTTTGCCCCCTCTCATCATTATGATCTTTTTCCCTATGGTATTCCATAGTTTTGTAATCATCACTTATTTATTTATTTTGCTACCAGATGCATAATATGGAGATCATTATCTCTCTGTGGACATTTAAGTTGCTTCCAAAATTTTGTTTTTATAAATGATGCGGCATGATAATCTTTGTATTAAGTATTTTTTTGTAGTTTAGAATATGGAAAGGCTGACATTTTTTGAATACTTACTACATGTCAGGCACCTTGCTTTGCTTTGATTTCATTGAACCCTCACAACAACAATCTCAACAGTTAGATAACTACAATCTCAACAGTTAGATAACAAGTATATAGCATGGTCTCCATTTCACTTTCAGTGGAACTCACTTGGATAGGAAGAATGACTTTTCCATGGGGAAAACAGATCTGAACCCAGAGGACAGAAATGTGGCTAGTAGGGTGTTTTCCAGTGTAAGACCATTAAGTCTCCCCAACCCCCATGCACCTAGTGTGGGCTGCATAAGCTGAAAATGAGGAGAAAATGTAAAAAGTACCTCTCTGTGCAGGTACACACACGCATGGGCAGGATGCTGTCAGAGCATTCATCCCAATTTTTGTCTGAGGTCTCAGCAAATAGACCCCAAAGCAACAAAGACCCAGCATGTCTGAGAACACCCATCAGGGCAAAGGGTTTAATAAGAAGTAAGAGGGTGGGTCAGGGTATGTGAGGTAAACACACGCTCTGAAAGAACAAGATCTCAAGATTCTATAGGCCATCACTGGGCCAGCACCAGAAACTACTTGGTCTAGTGAAAGAATTCATACTCTGGAAGTTGAGTCCAGATGCTGCCATTTACTGGCTGTGTAAATCTTGGAGGGACTGCTTGGCCTGTCTGGGGCTCAGCAATGGTACCTACAATACAGTCAGGCTAGTGGTTTATGTCTACCTATCTTTGGTGAGTTGCTATGAAATGCAAATAATAAAATGGATTTATTTGTGAATTTATTTGTCTGCAAACATTTTATGTACAGTAATAAGTCAGATTTCTTAGTTTCAGTAAACAGGAATCGACTCTGGCTTATTTGAGGAGAGGAATTTATGTAAATGATAGTAGGACTTGGAAATCCCCCCCCAATCCCCAAACAAATCTGAAGAACCAAAATGAAAAAACAGACAGGTGCAAAGGAGGTCAGGCAGCAGCCGGGACCATAGCCCAAGGCCACCCTGAACTGTGTGGGGAGGACTCCCCAGCTGCTGCTGTCCTGGAGACCACAGCTGCACAGCTGCAGTCGCTGCTGATGCTGCATCGCTTTCTCTGAAAACTGGAGGTTGCTACTGCTTCTGCTGCCTCTGCTAAAACTGGCTCTCTCCTCTGTCCCTGCTTCTTAGACTCACTAGCTCCCAGTTCAGAGCCTGGAGTTGATTTATCTGATTGACCAGGGCTGAGTTTTACATGTTAATGCCTTAGATGGAATAGGAACTGAGAAAGACAATACCAGGCCTTTGTAGCTACTGGAGTGGGAACTGACTTCTGCCGTTACTGTGTCTCATTCAGAGGGATAATTCACTACACCTAGGGAGGCTTTCAGATGTTGGACAACTGGAAACTGACAAGTGTCTATAATATGTACCTAAAATGGACCAGGCTTGCATAGAATGCAGAATAGGTACTAAGGTACCATGAAAACTATACAGGCATTAGGGGACTCTGTGACTCTTGTCACATTAGAGATATGGATTCTGAGATCCTAGTAAGCAAGTGGACAGTTATTATTAGCACTTTCACTCTTATTCTCCCCCAAACCATGAGCAGTCCTGTGTTCACTTGTGGGAATGTGACACAAAGGTGCCATCAGCCATGGGTAGACTAGAAATAGATTGAAAAATGTGACCTATGTGGAGGCAGTGACTACATTATTTGTCTCATTGTCCTTGGCACTACTGCAATGGCTGGCATTCAGCAGACACCCTGTAAATGTTAGAAGTGAGTAAAACCTCGCTATTCCTCCTGCAGATTTAGTTACTGATGAAGTAGCATCTAGGCCTGAGCAGGAAGTCCTTACAGAGTTTGGAAGCTATCACATGCTTTAGAAAAGGGAAGAATGATAAAGTATTGCCTTCACAGGAAAAATTGAAAAGAGCATTTAAAAAATCCAAAATGTTTCCGAACGTTGAGGATTTAACAGGTTACTCGTATCATCATCTGGATACAGATGTGCTATGCCTATAGGGTAGGTGATTCTTGTAGGAATTTTAAAAAAAATTGTTTTTAGCACTGGGAAGTTGTGCTCTCAGAACAGAAGTGCAATCAGGTCCTTTGATTTTTTTTCTACTTTTTAAAAATTGGTGCATTGTAGTTGTACATAATGATGGGCTTTGTTATCACATATTTGTTCGTGAACACACTATACCAATATAATTTATCCAGTATCACTCTCTGGCACATCTGTCCTTCCTCCCCATCTCCCACTCATGGTCCCTTTCCTCTATTGATCTCCCTCTGATTTTCATGAGATCTACCCCTACCTTTCTTTTCCCTTTTCCTCTCTAGCTTCCACATATGAAAGAAAACATGTTCCTTGACCTTCTGAGTTTGATTTATTTTGCGTAACATAATGGTCTCTAGTTTCATTAATTTTCCGGCAAATGACATAATTTCATTTTTACTTATGGCAGGTCCTTTGATTTTTAAATTAAAGTTTCTCTGTCACCTCCACTCATGGTGTCTAAGCATGTGGGACTCCTTTCAACCAGGAACAGAACAACTATTCTTCTCCAATTTTGAATAATCTTGTGTGTAAACTCCCAAATAAATCACAACAGATAAATACATCCATGATTCATATCAAGTCATGAGCACATCTCTGCATCAAGCCCATGGATACCTGTCCCTCCATTAAAATGTTTTTATAGAACTGAGGCTAATATGGTAAACCCAATGGCATAGGAGAAGGGCTGGCCACATGCTCAATGGTTGTGTTTTTGGTAAAACTGCCATGGAGCTTACCATCAATCATGTTGCTCAATGTTTCCGTACTAGTTAGCATTTTTGTCTTCAAGGGATGGAAGCTCAACTCAAATGAGCTTAGACAAGGAGGTAACATACAGCATAGGAATTGCTGGGATGTAACAGAGCCCAGGGAGAAGAGGAACCAAGTCCTCAAACACAATCAGGTTGCTCTCTCTCCTCCTTTCACTTGTCTCATGTGGAATTTTCAGTTTAAGTTCTGGCACATGGTTGGCAGCTTGCCTGTTGGCAGATCTGAGACTCACTTCCCCCAGCTTTGGTTCTAGAGGGAAATTGAAGGACTTTCTTTATCTTGAGTCTGAAGAGTCCTTGGGAAAGAACTGATTGGTCCAGTATCATTCAATTACCCATTCTTCCACCAATTGCTGCCATCAGGGGGCACTATGATCAGCTCAGCTTAGGAGTTCACCATTGGTCAAAGAGGGATGTTTGTGTATGGTGGAGGGGAGGAGAGAGGGAGAAAGAAAAGAGAGAGGCAGGGAGAGAGAGTGTGAAGAGGGAGAGAGAGAGTGAATCAGATCAGGAAAGACAGACAGAAAAAGAGACAGAGACATCTGCAAAAACGTGAGAACTCCCACATGAACAACATAATTTGAGTGGGACTGGTTGAGGAGAAGAGAATTTCCCAGAAAAGGAAGACACTGGATGAAAGGAGAAGCAAATGTTCACTAAAGAGGAATCAAATCCTGTTTTTTTTTCTTTCACTAGCCAACTTACCATATTTCTGTATTTGCTTTGGCTGTCCTTAGCTTGAATTTTAATAACAGTTTCCTCTTTAATCACTTAATTCTTATTTTGGTTGGCACTGCTTTGAATTTTAAAACCCATCTCCTTCTTTAGGATAAGCCATCTTAAATTCTTTTTGGCAAGTCCATCTCTATATAAAGATGCTTCCTTGCTATGAAAGAAGATCATTTAGGCAACTGTGTGCCCCCCACCAGCTGTAAGGGTATGTGTTCTTTCATTGCATGTATATTTCATGGAAAGCTTGAAGGTCACAGTAATTACAGGAGTGTTGATACTGCTCTGACTTTAAAACACAATCAAAATAAAACTAGCAAGATACATCAAGGATTTAAAACATCCAGCAGATTTGAATGTAGTGATTCAGGTCCTGGGGTCAAGTAAGAGCTTACTGAATTCAAAAGACCCTATGTCATGTAGAATAAGCTTGGGTTTAAAGAGGGCAGAAGAACAAGACATTTTGGTATTAGGAAAATAGTGGGAGGGGCAGAGGCCCAGTGAATAATTCCTGGAAAGAGAGGTTAGCAGACACAACACACACACAAATGGACAGAAGAGAGTAGAGATTAGGAAGAGATAGGAAAGTATCAGGTGTCTCACAGCATCCTTAAGGCTCAGGACAGCAGGTTGGGTTGGAGGGAGGTGGCTGTCTCATTTGCTGGTGGACCCAGAAATGGAGAAGAGAATTCTTAGTAAGCTCTATGAAAGTCCTCCTTCTTCCCACATGTCTTCACCTTACCACTGTTCATTGGCAAGCCTTCAGTTGCAGAATCCTGGATCATATTACCTCTCCTGGAGTACAAATACCTGGAGAGGAGGGAATGCAAAACACTAAATTTTTGTTACTGTAGTGTTGAGTGGGTTTAAGGAAATTTCATCTGTCCATTCATATAGTCAACCAATGGACCCAAATTTACTAAGTGCTTACATACTCTAGGCCTGGCATAAGGTATGCAAAGGTGAATGAGTTATGGTTCCTTCTAACCTGGAAGACACAACCTAGTTAGGGGAGAGAGATGAGTAAATCGATGTTTAGAGTATGGGGTGACAGGCACCACGATGGAGCCCTGCAAAAGGGCTATGGGAGCTACAGGAGGGCATATCAAGCCAGAGAAAAAGCTGTCAGAAAAGTCTTCCCAGAATAGATGAGAGTTGAGGCATGAGTAGGCATTGGCCAGAATGGGCCAAGTGAAGGGGAGAAGGAAAATACATCTGGGGAGGAGGTACCATGCAGGGCCAACACAGGAACCACAGGGAGAAGAGCAGAGGTGCAGTAAAGGAGATGTGTAGTCAGGGAGAGGGGCAGGTCAGGTCATGACAGGTTTTGTTGGGCGAAGCTGAGGGGTGAAACACATGTCACAGGCAGTGAGAAGCCATGGAGGAAAAGTTAAACAGAAAAACAATATGATCTGAGATCTCCCTATAGGGTCAAGGTCCCATCAGTCTTTGGAGACCCTCAGGTGGTTTCAAGAAGTTATAGTGAGAGGAGATAAGGGTCAGAATGAAGGCAGAGGCGGTGGCCTGGGGAGGCAGACTTAAGATGCTGAGTTCTCTCTGAGGGCCTGCAGGGCAGACAGACCTCCCACGGCCCCAGGGAGAGGCTGCACTGCCTAGTGAGAAAGGGGAAGAATGGAGAGTGGGAAGATTGGAAGACAACGGATGTCACACTTCCTTGAGGGTTGACTCTGAGCTTCAAGATTGGGAAGAGAAACAGGAGGTAGTGTGACCCTAGCAATCCTTCATGTGCCCACGCATCCCATTTTAGAGAAATGCCCCAAAACATAATGAATAATTTAAAAGTAAGTCAAGTTCTGAACTTGCAATTTTTGAACACTTTGAAGGAGATTCACACTACAGTTATTACTAAAATCTCTTTCCCTTACCTCCGGAGTAGACCAGTGTTAGTTTTAAGGTATCTTCCTTTGAAAATTTTTTCAATTTTTGTTTTTGGTATTGGGAATTGATAGCAGGGGTGCTCTGCCACTGAACTACAACCCTAGTCCTTTTTGGTTTTTATTTTGAGACGGGGTCTCACTAAGCTGACAAGAATAGCTTTGAACTTGCAATCCCCTTGCCTCAGCCTCTTAGGAGTTGGAATTACAGGCTTTTCTTTAAAATTTCAATAGCCCTCTATCTCAGAGGACCAGTTAGAAATAGGAGCCCCTTTCTCTGCAGTCCACATTAGGATGCAAGACTTGGAAAGTGTAGCAGGGACTAAGTGAGACTGGGTCCTGGTACCCCTGGTTAGCACAACCTTCAGGGGCTCCTCCTCCACCTCTGGCCTCACAGCTGCTGCCTGTCAGAAGCTCCTGCGTTTCTCCCCTTTCCCTCTGGCTTCTGTATCACGAAAGGCTAAGGAGGAGGCCTGGCTATCCAGATTGCACCGTGACAGCTGTCAGAGAAAGTAGTCTGGAATACACATATGACCACCATTGTCCTGTCACAACAGGCATAGCTTTGATGAGGGGAGCCTCAACATCTGAATACCTTGGGGTGAAGACTGGACCCAGTGTCGGTTTGTGAATTTCTAAGTGGTTGGAACCAGGGAATGTTCAAAATATCTCTAGACAGGGCCAATCTTTGAATTCTGGTCAGTGACAGTGGTCAAAGGGAAGCCAGCCGGCATCCTGGGGGGAAGGGTGAGATGGAAAATGTTCAGAAAAAGAAGGTGATGTGGAACCTCCAGGACAGTAGCCTGGTCAGGATGTGACAGTGGACAGTAAGCACAAATGCTGACTTTGCTCCTGACCCTATAGGGAAGTGAGAATCTAAGCAAAGCTCACAAAAGAGGAGTGTGAAGGAAGTGGTGTTTGGTTAGGGGAAGCCAGGTTTTCATCACCAGCAAAGATGTGGGAGATGTACAAAACCAAAAGCAAATTAAAGCAGAGAATAACCACTGTGTTCTGTAATATAAAAATCTCTAGGTCCTGGGATAAACAGCAATGGACATGGAATTCTAATTCAGAGAATTGTTAGGTATTATGTTTCCTTGACACATGCCTTGGACAAAGTCTCCCAGGAACTTATTGCTATTTATTCTCATAGCAGTTAGAGGAGAAATGTGGGTTTGGAGTTTGGGGTCGAATGGGCAAATCTGTGGGGCTTACTTGAAGTATGGGACTACATTGTATGTGTGGCTTACTTTCTATCCATCCATCCATCCATCCATCCATCCATCCATCCATCCATCCATCCGTCTGCCTAGAAGTGTCTCCTCTGGGCCAGTAATTTGAATTGAGAAAGAAATAAAATCTAATCCCTTTCCCTCAGATGCTTATTAGTCTAATAGAGAAGACATATTAAAACCAGACCACCAAAGTATATCAGAGAGGCCTGCCTGGAGCCCAGGGTGCTGATGTGAACGTATTGGAAACTGCTAGTCACTGGGTATTGCTGCACTGTAGGATGGGAAAGGAAGTGCACAGACCACATTGTAAAGGACCTTTATGACAATGTTGACAGGACTCAAGGTTTACTTTTTCTGGGCACCTGTAATATAATCTTCATGGGCCCTTTGCTGTTCAGGATTTCTCTTGTCCAGTTGAATCAGTTGGAACTCTGCATTGCAAGTGACAGTCAGTCAGTTCATACTGGTTCAAACATAAAGGAAAAAAAGGAATTTGTTCATATGCTTTTAGTTTTTTCATGGAACTAGAGATTAAACCCAGGATCTCATGCATCCTGGACAAGTACTCTATCACCCAGCTACACATCCAACTCTTGTTCATGTAATTTTTTTTTTTTTTTTTTTGGTACCAGGGATTGAACCTAGGGGTGCTCAACTGCTGAGTCACATCCCCAGCCATTTTTATTTTTTATTTTGAGACAGGGTCTTGCTAAGTTGCTTAGGGCCTCACCAGTTGCTGAGGCTGGCTTCGAACTCACAATCCTCCTGCTTCATCTTCCTGAGCCATTGGGATTAAAGGCATGTGCCACTATGCCTGGCTTGTTCATGTAATTTTAAGATATCCAGGAGTATTGTTTTATGTATAGTTGATCCTTGTCCTCAAACTAATCTCATCAGGACTCAGTCGCATTTTTTTCTCTCTCTCTCATTACTGCTTTCCTCTCCCAGGGAGGGTCTTCACACAGGGAGGCAAGTATCTTTGAACTTTCATTTCTACCAGTTTAGCAATCTCATGGGAGGAGAGCTTCTGTTCCTCAGTAATTCCAGAAAAGTTCTGGAATTGGCTTTGCTTAGATCAGCTTTGTCATGTGTCTGTCCCTAACCAGTCACTGTGGCATAGAGGACATAACATGTGTTCGTTTCTGGTCTAAGAGGTAGGGTCAGCCCCATCCAAACATCCCAGGCTAACAAAGGATGAGAGGTAGCTCCCAATGGAAAATACAGGTACTCCTACTGAAAAGGATAGGAATGGTGCTGGGCAGGCAAAACAAGAATTGCCCATTCGATCTCTGAGATTGAGTCATTGCTGAAGCCTGGCCACAAACATTGTTATGATTGATGTTCTGTCCAGCCTGGTTGTGCAGGACAAAACAAGCTCTTCTTTCTGTTATAAATTTGAATGGAGTGAGTTACATGGCATGTTGAGACATCAGCAGTGGTCCCGTGGGTCTTGAAGGACTCTAGTTCCATAGTAATATGGCCAGGTTCTGATATCTCCAAAAGTTCCAGGTGTCCTTGAGGAGTGGTGAACTTAGCCAAGGAGCATGGCAGACAGCAATTCTTTTAAGGTTTGGTAATGCTTAGAGTCCATGATGGGAAGCTCTGGGTTTCCAGTTTCATCTGTCATCTTGGTACAAAGACTCAGCCAGTGGCTGGGGGTTCAGAGTTAACTTCAAACTCCAGAGAGAAATGTAGAGAATTGTTACTCTTGTATCTGTACTGGAAAAAAGAGATGGCCATGAATATTCAAATGCTTCTCTGAAGATGTAGTGGTCAGTTCTCCATTATTATAACAAAACATCCAGAGGCTGGATACTTTAAAAAGAAAAGAAGCTATTAAGCTCACCATTCTGGAAGTTCAAGGGTAGGGTTCTAGCACTGGCTTGGGTTTGGTGAGGGCCTCCTTGGCTGTGTCACAGGAACAGTGTATCATGGCGGGAGTGCATGCTAGAGGGAGAGAACACATGGTGAGACAGGAAGCCAGAGAGCATTAGGGAGGGGCCAGTTTTGCTCTCCTACAATAACTGTCTTGTGAGAAGTCATCAGTGTCCCATGAGAACCACCTCAATTCCCTCTGAGTGCAGTACCCACATCAGCCTAACCACTTTGCACTAGGATCCATCTCCTAAAGTTCTCACCACCATACACCACCACAAGGAGGACCAAGCTTCCAATACATGAACCCCTGGGGGACAAACCACATACACACCTCAGCAGAAGGCATCACTCCAGCTGTATGCAGTTTGCATGTGCACAGCAGACAAGAACAAAATTGTATGCTATTATTATTAATAGAGCTTTGGTGCCAAGCCCTCTTCCAGAACTCCTACCTCCAATGAACTGTACTACTCAAATATAAACTGTGGTGCCTTTTCTTTGCATCTAAACTAGGGAAAGACTAAGAGGCCAGGATGAGGCCTTCTTTCATCTGAGCTATGCAGGTTAGGAAGAAGAGATTAATTCGTTCTCATTCTAGGATTCTAGGAGGCTAGATCTCAGAAGGTGAAAGGGAGACTCTACAGCAAGAGGGGACTTTCCTGGGACATGTTTGCCCGAGCACTGCAGCAATTTTTTTCCTTGACTTTAATCTTTATTGAATCTCTTTCTCAGATGTGAACCAAGGGAGCCTGTGTAGAGGAGTGGGGGTGACTTCTTTCTAGGGCAATGGTTCTTAAGCTTTACTTGCAAAGGAATTATAGGTGGGGCCCAGAGAAGCCTAATAAGATACGTCTCCCTAACCCTACTGCCGAGGATTTTAATTCAGTAGGTCTGGGGTAGATGGAGTTTGGGATTCCAAAGTACTAAGCAGCTGGGCCAGGGAACATGCTTTGTGACCTACCTCCTGAGGCTGCTGTATCTGGAAGCCGAGGATGTAAGCAGGACTCTAGTGTTGGGATGGGATCTCATGCTAGGACTGAGGGACAGCTTGAAGTCAGAAATTGGGTTGAACTGAATGTTTATTTGCTTCCCTTGGTTAGGACTATGTGGAAAACAGCAGGTGGAAGATTTCAGTGCCTTGAGCTTAGAGTTGCTGGGAAGCATACAGAGTGATGTCATGCCATACCAGGTCACACTTGCATCTGCTGACTCCCTGCTTTGTTTGCAGTGGAAACCCCTATGATTGGCTGCATTGGTTTTATATCCAATAATCCCTTTTTAACAATAGTGGTCATTGTGCAGCACAGGATGACTAGTTTGAAACATTATTTTAACTGATTGCATACACATTGGACACTTGTATTCTTGAGTAGAACTTCACTTACTTTGTAACTAATGTTAAAGCCAGTCCAACACAGAAGATCTATCTCAGTGAAGGAGAGGAGTCAGTTCTTGGTATAAATGGGAATAGTGATGGGGTTGGAGATAGAATAGAGTAGAGGCAGGCAGGGAGGAAGCCAGTATAAGATAGTGGAGATGATGGGGTTTATAGGGCTTAGATTGGTGTTTGGAGTTCAGAGCTATGGTGGGTTGGGGAGTGAGTGAGCTATAAATAGTCGAGCTGGGTGAAATGTTCTGAGCTGCTGAGTTTAAGAATTACAGGAGCCCCTAGAACTCACCAAAGTTATAAGTAGAATGCTTGAGTGCATGTGTGTCCTCCTCAAATTTCAGGCTCTGGGATCTGGGGCTGTGATGTGTTCATCATCATGGGGGTGGAGAGCACGTGGGGCAGGACTCCCCATCCATGACCTCTACAGGGTGCTTAACCATTCTTGGAGTGGCAGATTCCTGTCAAAAACAAAAGCGAAGGAACTAGGAAGGACAAGTTGACTCATTCCTTCATTTGCTTATTCCCTCATTTTTTCTGGAGACCAACTCCCTTCTGGGTGGGAGCGCTGGTCTAGTCTTGGGGATACAGTAGCAAATATGGCAGAACTCAAACCCTCAATCAGTTCACATTCTAGTCAGGGGACAATTGTTAAACCAATTAACAAGTAGGTGATAGCAGGGTTATGAAGAAAAATACAGGAAGTGAAGGTGTTAGGGAATGACTATTTTGGTTTGGGGACAGCATCAGGGAGAGCCTCTGAGGAGGTGACATTGGGGCAGAGATATGAAGTGAGGAGTAGGCCCAGTAGAGATTAGAAGGGTGCGGGGCCCAGGCAGAGCTTGACTTCACCCCAGAACACCTTCAGGCTGCGGATGTTCTCATGGCTGATGTGGGAGATGGGCTCGCTGGCTAAGGCTTTTTGGGGTCAGCACTGATTCACTGTACTAGGCGTCTGGCTCACTGTTATGAGACCGTTTATGCTGTAAAATGAGGATCCTAATAGCTACCTCTGTTTTACAAGAAACTCATGAGAATTGGTCAGCATCTTTGGAAATAGTTTTTATTATACAATATCTTAAATGTATGCTATGAGTTAAATTGTTACCAATTAATCCAGCTGTGTGATCAGAGAACAAAATGTGGGCTGGTACACTTAGGGCTGATGCTGAGCTGACATCCTCCACCCCACCTATACAAAATTTGGCCTTGAACTCTTGCTGATTTTCTTGCACTGTTGAGTTATGGACCAAGTCCAAATGCTAGGTTCTGTTCACCGTTCCATTGCTGATCACCTGTGAGGACCAAACTTTGACCACAGTTTTCCTGGATCTCCCAGCGGGAGCAGCGGGAGGCCTAGAAATTTAATTTTTGAGAAATAGATTTCTCCCCAGTTTCACTTTATTCATATTCAGTATGGTGGCCATGGCCCAGGACAGTCTATTTAAGTGGCAGAAAAATAAGCAAAAACATCTTGGAAAAGAGCAGTGAAATGCTGGGATTTGGGAATCAAATGTGAGAGAAGGACACTGTTTTTAGAATACTTCCCTCCTTTCTCCCAGGCACAGTTACTGAATTAATGTCTGTAGAGCAACCTGTGTGTTGGTGTTTCCCTGGCTCTGGATGGTGGACAGAAATATAGCAACTCTGACATCAGTCACACCAGTCATACAAACACATCAGGCCAAATGCTGCCAGGTCAAGGGTCACAAGCTGAAGTGATGCACGGTCCTCCCAGATACCTCTGGGTATCTCCCAACAGCCTGCTGAGGTCTATGATCTGGTCTGAAAGGCCTTCCTTGATTGAGTGCTTACCAAGTACCAGGTATTGTGCTAACCACTTGATGCACATTACCTTGCTTATTCTTCCAAACAATTCACGGAGGCAGTGACTGTTGTATCATTGAACAGAGGAGCAAACTGATGTTTCTTCACTTGCACTGAGTCCAGCAGTGAGTGCTGAGTGTTGAGCATGGAGCCTACTCTGGACTGCAGCCCTTCTCTGCCTTCCAACAGCTAGCCAGCAACTCTTCTTCCTTGCTTGCCCTTAGACTCCCCAAAACTCCTTTGCTTGTGCACATCCAATTCACACATAGAAAGAAAGCCACAAATGCTGAGCATTTTCCTACTCCTGGGTTGGCCTTAACTGAAGGCTATCAGCAGTACCCACTGTCATAGCCTATTGCCTTTGCCTCTTTTGGGACCACTCTGAAGTATGTCTCCAGATCCTTGCAGGGTCAGGTTGAAGTGATTTTCTGCATGACTTTGGTCTTACTTGGCTTCCTCCCTTAACACATCCCTAGCATAGGAGGATCTTCTCCTGGAGAATCCAGGTACTAGTTGGTATGGGCTGAGCCGGGGCAGGATGTTATCCAGTGATTGTGAATCCAAGAAAGAATTTGGATGGGGAATCTAGCAGTGACAGCCCAAATAACAGTCCAAGTGACCCCAGAGAGACCAATAAAATATCACATTGAAATACATATTATTTATTTAAGAGTCCTCCTGTGTGTCAGGTGTCACAGGAGACCATTTCCACACATACTTCATTAATGTTAGAACATCTCTCCATTAGGGTCTCTTAGTTTTCTTCTGAATGTTGAAGATCACAAACTGTCCCCGACTTAACAATAATTCAATTTGATTTTTTGATGGTATGAAAGTGATATGCACTCAGGAGAAATTGTACTTCAACATTTGAGTTTTATTCTTTTCCCCTGTTCACCATGTGCTGTCTCATATTCTGCTGTGGTGCTGGGCAGTGGCTCTGAGCCACACAGCTCCCAGTAAGTCATTTGATCACAACACTAAACCACAGAGGCTCAATAGCACACTGTGTTACTACACTATGATGTTCAGTAGGTTGGGTGTGTAAAATGCATTTTTTGTGGGGATTGTACCAGGAATTGAACCCGGGGGTGTTTAACTCTGGGCCACATCCCCAGCCCTTTTTATATTTTATTTTGAGACAGGGTCTTGCTAAGTTGCTTAGGGGACTCGATAGGTTGCTGAAGCTGGTTTTGAACTTGTGATCCTCCTGCCTCTGCCTCCCAAGCCCCTAGAATTACAGGCATTTGCCACCATTGAGTGGCTTCATTACATGCATTTTTATTCTATGATATTTTCAATTTACTATGGGTTTAGAGACACATGAACCCATAGAATGTTGAAGAGCACCTGCATATGGTTTAAAAAAATTCACCTTTCACTAATCTTAAAATCACATTTGAATTGAAATAGCATTTCTAAATTTGATGCTGGTGGGTTTCCAGAGGTGTTGCATCCGTTATGTGAAACTTCATCCAACCTCATGATCATGCCCACTAAATGACCTATTTTCCATGTATTTGAACATAGGATGTTCATGTGGATGATCCAGGGATAATTGCAGATCTGGGTGACCCTGACTCTGTGCAGGATTTATGCTGTAGAATTGTGCTGCCTAATATGGCACCACTACCACTTGTGACTGTCAAGCATTTGAACTGTGGCTGGTCTCAACCAAGATGATTTTAAGTCTAAAATATACATGTGGGATTTTTGCAGACTTAGTGTGGCAAAATAATATAAATTATCTTATTGGTAATTTGAAAATATTCCTTTCATGTCAAAATGGTAATATCAGGTCTACACTGGGTTAAGCAAAATAGGTTATTAAAATGGGTTTTCATCTCTTTTTAATTTTTAAAAAGTGTGATGACTGGGACATGTCAAATTACATATGTCATTACAGACCTACTTAGCAGCACTGCCCTAGAAACTCCAACAAAGGGAGGCTCACAGCCTGAGCTTGTCCAGTTCCTCCAAGCGAGAGGCATTAGCTGAGAAGACATTGTATGGTTGACCAGCAGGATTTTTAAAATGAAATCAGGAGGCAGCAAGGCGAGACCTGCATGACATCACTCTTAAAGGCACATGATTGTGGTTCTTCAGACAGCGCCCTGCTGCTGACCAAGAAGATTTATGACTGAAGAAAGTGGCTTGTAAATCGGTCACCTGCCCAAGTGACATCATTGCTTCTTTGGTCCCAGGCTGGGATTTATTAACTTGGTAGCCCTGGAATTCATATTTGCTCTTCCTTTCATGCTGTCATAGTCTTGTGAGAAGAAAGACGCCAGTTGGGGGAAGACAGAAGAAGGAGGAGGAAGGAGGGGTGGGAAGGTCATCATTGGTTAAAGCAACAAGGACAGAGAAAGGAGGACAGAGGGACACCAGAGGGCAAGATCTCACTGGCTAAAACAAAAGCTTTGAGAAGTCAGCAAGTCAAATGATCCCTCCACCCTCGTGTGTGTGTTTGTGTGTGTGTGTGTGTGTGTGTGTGTGTTTGGACTTTTGAATGTTTGATCCTGGGAAGCCACAATCTACCTTTGTCTTACATATTAGGTAAAGGGGAAGGGAAACAGATGAGTGATTACAATTCATTTTAAGACAATTTATTTCCAGTCGTGATAAATAGGAGGTGTGGGAAAGGAATGGGGAGCAGGACATAAGGATATAATACCCTCTGTGTCTAAATGGACGTCCCAGTTTGGGGACCCCTATTTTTTAATACCAGGGCTCCACTCTGGGACCTTCCTATTTCAGTGATTTGACTGGGAGATAATTATTCTCCAGGCAATATTCATTTGTACCTGTTGTTCAGGTATCTGAGACTTATAGAGTTCATTGAAAACTAGCTAGAGAAATTCCCCAGCAGCCTACTGCCTCGGTTAATACATTTTCTGGGAAATGTCCCTGGCATTGTCACAAGCCTTGCAACTCTGTTTGGATGCAGTTAATTCTTGACTCCAGGGGCATCCATCACCAGCAAACTATGGTGAGAATATACCTGTTAAAAATGTTCTCTCTGAGTTCTGTTGCTGTTTATGGACATTCAATGGCTCCCCATTGTCCACTGAATAAAAACCTAGTGCCCTGGCCTGCCTCCAGGACCTTTCACAATCAGGACCCAGGTTTACCTTCCCAGACTCCTCTTACTACCTCCTTTCAATCTGTGGACCCCAGCTGAATCACATGTAGACGCTTATAATGACCCTTTACCATTGTGCTCACATGGGTGACTGGGAGCTGTGGCTCGCTGCCAATGCCCAGCATTTTCAGAGAGTATTGTGTTGTATATCACTAGCTGGGGAGAAGATCAAAATCTAAATTTGAAGAATGGTTTTTGCCCAATGTTTATGCCTTTTGCACCACTGTAAAGTTGAAAAATCCTGTCAAACCATTGTAAGTTAGAAATCATCTGTATTTGCTGGTTCTTTTATCTGCCCTTCTTCTTTATGTCCCTTCTACTCATAGTGGTTTTTTTACCTGCAAATTCTATCCATAACCTTCACATATCAAAATTTTCCTTCTCCATGAGCAGCCACTCCTGGCTTCCACAGCACATTATAGTCTTTTATGGCCTTTTGTTTGTGCCTATATATCCCTGCTAAATTGTGAACTATTAGGGTTTGGGGTTAATAGAGACTGTCAGTATTAGTCAGCCTGAGCTGTTATAACAAAATATCATATACTCGGTGGCTTAATCAGTAGAAATTTTTTTTCTTACACTTCTGGAGTCTGGAAATCTGGGATCAAGTTGCTAGTATAGTTGAGGTTTTGTGAGGGCTCTCTTCCTGGCTTGTAAATGGCCTCCCTCTCCCTGTGTCTTCATGGTCTTTCCTTAGTATATAAGTGAATGGGGGGGAGATCTTTTTCTCTTCTTATAAGGACGCCAATCCTGTCTGATTTGGGTATCATTTTTATAACTTTGTTTAATCTAATTACCTCCTAAATCCCTATCTCCAAATGCAGTGACATTGGGAGTTAGGATTTAAACATGTGACTTATGGGAGGAACATAATTTAGTCTATGGCGGTCCACATTTGGTCCTTTAAAGTCATGTCCTTCTTATATGCAAAATACATTGATGACCATCCCAATAGCTCCCTAACTCTTAGTTTATTTCATTGTCAACTTCAAAGTCTCATGTAAATATCATCTAACTCCGATATGGGTGAGATTTGAAGAACAACTCATCTTAAGACAAAATTTCTTTCCAGTTGTGGACCTGTAAAACCAAAATACAACAGTGGAACAGGATAGATATTCTCATTCCAAAGGGGAGAAATAGGAAAGATGGAAGAGGTGGTGGTTCCCAAGGAAGGGCCAAACCTAGAAAGGTAAATCACATTTCACTTTAAGGATTGAGAATAATCCTCTTTGGTTTGATGCTGTGCCCTCCAGATCCAAGGAGGTGGCAATATCACTCCCATGCCTGTAAGCGGGAGTTCTGTCCCCAAAGCTTTGACAGAGGCTGTCCCACCTATTGAACCAGGTGTCCCTGATGCTCTATCTCTAAATCACCCTCCAGTGATTGTTTTTTCCTCTTGAGGAATAGTGCATGTTGGCAGTTGAATACCTGAATCATCTTGTCCCCCACCATCAAGTCCAAGTTCAACAGCTTTTCCTCATTTGCCCAGCCTCCATCCCTTCAGTTCAAACTGGCAATGTTTCATGTAATCCCATAAGTATTTTATCACCCCAGGTCATTTTATCAAATAATAGCCCTTGGTGCTCCTTTCAGAGCATGCTTTCTCATGTTTTATAATGTTGGTATGCTGAGAATTTCCCTAGTCTTTAATTTCTGTTCCTTTTTTGCTTAAAAATCCATCTCCAATTAATTACTCTCCCTTTTCGTTTTACTAAGCAGTAGGAAGGAAAGCTGTTCCTCAACCCTGCTCAGAAATTGCCTCAGCTAAATATCTATTTAATCACATAAGAGTTCTACCTTTGACAAAATACTAGAACACTGTAGTGTTGAGGTTTTTTTTTTTTTTTTTTTTTTTTTTTTTTTTTTTTTTGGCCACTTTATGAGAGCAACACCTTTCTTCCAATGTACAATAACATGTTCTCAATTTCCATGTGAGATCTCACCAGAAAGACCTTTAATGCCTATATTTCTATGGACATTCTATTCAAGGCAATCTAGGCTTTTTATAGCATTCACCTCAAAACCCCTCCAGCTTCCACCCATTACCCAGTCCCAAACCAGCTTTCATATTTTTAATTATTTGTCATAGGAGCGCCCCATTTCTTAGCAACCAAATCCATCTTACCTTGGGTTGCTATAACAAAAGACCATAGAAAGGGTGGATTAACCCACAGAAATGTCCTTTCTCACAGTTCTGGAGGCTGGAAGTGAGATCAGGGTGCCAGCGTGGTTGGGTTCTGGTGGGGGCTCTCTTCTTGGCTTGCAGCTGGTCAATTTCTTGCTGTGTCTTCACATGGTGGGGAGGGAGAAAGAGAGGGGGGCGGTAGATTCTGCTCTTTTTCTTCTTCTTGTAAGGTTAATAATACTATCAGATAAGGACCTCAATCTTTTGACCTCTTTTAATCTTAATTACCTCCTAAAGACCTATCTCCAAATATAGTCACATTGGAGGTTAGAGTTTCAACATATGAACAGTGAGTGGGGGTTACAATTCACTTCAGAGCACTGCTTAATATTTAAACCCGTCTCATTCCTATACCAGTATCCTACATAGAGTGAGTGTTCTGTAAATGCATGTTGAATGGAAAGAAATTGAATTCCAGCGCCTCCAAGGAGTGGTTTTCATAAGCTGTGCTGTCTTAGCTTGTCGAATTTCTGAGGTCTCACACCTACTGGAAGGGCCACAAAGAGTGAACAGGTTTTTGTAGGAATGGGCTGAAGGAATTGTCTCAGCTACAGCTATTAAGGATCAGACTCATGGGGTAAGAATGTTGTGAGGCTGTTATTCATCCCCAAGAGAAATTCCATCTAGTATGTAATGCTAACAATCATAATTCTTCTAAGCATTTGGATTTGTTTTAAAAATATCTATCACAAGGATTATGAAATTGTGCATATAACCGAATTGCAATTCTTATGTGTAGGCTGAATCACCTGTGATGATGGTGCTGCAGCCTCGTTGGTGGGCATTTTGACCTCAGTCACAGATTAGTTTCATGTTCCCATTCATGGTTTTCTATTGTCTTCCCTCCTATTTTAAATTTACGTAATCTTGCCATATTTTTGGCACCTTTAAACAGAATTTGGTTACAGAACTTCAGAAATCTTTTCAGAAGCCTAGTAAGATTTAAATGCATTTTAAAAATAAACAAAATTGCTCATACATTCCCTGAGGACTAGCAGCTCAAAAAAAACCTAAAGAGCAGGATCAATTCACATATGAGCCCGGTATTGGGTGAAAAAAAAAAAAAGCCTGTGTTTCTTCTTATCTATTAGTTAATGAGTTAATCCTTAACAAACTTTAAAAATAGCTCTTAAAGCCCCATTACAGATGAGAAAGCTGGAGCTCATGGAAATGAAAAACACGTCCCATTTTTGAATTGGTAGGGCTGATGTTCAAACCCTCATTCATCTGATGCTAAAATCAACATTCTTTCAATCCTGTTCCCCTGCTTTCAAGATAGAGGCAAAGTTCATTCCTAGGGAGGATCAGAGCCAAAAAATGAGGCAGAGTAATGACCTTGAGGAGTTCTGGTCCTGGGAATCCATGGACAAGTGTTCAACCTCTGGGCTGAGGGGCAGCTGCAAGAGCCATTTGCACTGTTGGAGGGAAGCTGGGTTCTGAATGGTGAGGCTAAGTTCAGGCCACAGGAGAGCTTGTATGAGAACTGAATTAGCTACTCAGGAGACTGAGGCAGGAGGATCACAAATTTGAGGCCAGCCTGAGCCTATTTTAAAACAAAAAATATAAAGGGCTGGGTTTATAGCTCAGTGGTAGAGTGCCCCTGGGTTCAATCCCCAGTACTAAAAAATAAAATAAACATCAAAAAATCCCCTGTTTGGTACTGGGCAATGAGAAGGAAAGAACAGATGAGGCTTTGAAATTTCCCAAGAAGGATCCCCAGGATTTTGAGTCCATAAAATAGATCTGGAACTGGTCTTGGGGACCACAGTTAGCCTTGGCAGAGCAGGACATTTCATTTCAGGAAGCGCTGACTAAATGTCTGATGTGTGGTGGGTGCTGGAAAAACAGCCATAGCCAGGGTTCTGATCTTGGGGACCCCCACTGTTCTAGGAGGACAGACAAGTCTAAAAAGGGATCTCTTTAGGTCTGGAATCAAGGGTCCTAGTAGGATTCATATTCACTCATCTTTCTTCCAGGGCCATGTTCTGCAATGACTTAAAGGAAAAGTATGAGAAGAGGATCATCATTAAAGGGGTGGACGCCGAGACCATGCACACGCTCCTGGACTACACATACACCAGCAAGGCACTCATCACCAAGCAGAACGTCCAACGGGTCCTGGAAGCTGCCAACCTCTTCCAGGTGTGTGAACAAAGGGGCTTGGTGCTCTTCTCTCAGGCAGGTGAAAGCAGCAGTCCCCAGAGACCTACCTGGACTGGCTCCCAGGCCTGCATCTCACCCCACCACACACACACACACTTAGCTGGGCCTGTGCTTACTTGAAAGTCAGAAGATGTTCATTTAGAAAATTTATGAGAGGTGGTGAGATGGGACATTGACTCCTTCATGAGATGAAGTCAGGGGATCTGGGTGCCTAGAACGTAGACATGGTTCTTGACTGCAGGCACAATGACACATCTTGCAACAGTCTAACTGGAGCCAGACCTGCAACCAGTGCTTCATATGCATAACCTATGACTCTCAGTACAACCTGGAGAGGTGATTATTTCCCCATTCATGAGCAGGGAAAATAAGGCCATTCAGAGAATGATTGACACGGCTGTGATTTGAACTCTGGGTTTTCTGATTCCAGGGTCCACATGCTTGCTACAATACCATGCAATTTCTCAGGCAGTGATGTCTAAGTTCTGGGGGAAACAGGGCCTGTTGTGATTACACTGTGTAGTGACTGAAAGAACAAGACTGAAAAATATGGGGTATCATTGAAAACCCTCAGAATTAAGTTTAATTTTAATATAACATGTATTTCTTCCCATCCAATTATGTTGGCTTCAATGTGGTTACAATAATTATATTTAACTTCATAAAATAATTAGACCCATAGATGATGTCAGTTGCATCCACAATTATATCAGGGGTCCCATCCCTGAGTCGAAGGTCATACCATTGAAATTGAGTCTAGTGGATTCAGGCAGAGACTATCTCATTGCTTGGATGTTGAGACTTATCAGAAACATACACAATATGTATATACAGCATACTTTTTAGTATTTGCAAGACCCAGAGAAAATAGACACTTTCATTCATTGCTGGTGGAAGTGTGCAGAAATTTTTCTGGAAGTCATTTGGAAACAGATATGAAAAACTGAAGGAATAATTATGGATTTTCAAAGTAATTCATATAAATAGTTCTGTAGTGAATTGGGTTATGTTCTCTAGAAAGATATGTCTGAGTCCTAATCCTTAGAACCTGTGAATGTGACCTTATTTGAAAAGAGGGTCTTTGCAGATGTAATTAAATATCTTGAGATAAGACTATAATAGCTGGTATCTTTGTGAGAGAAAGGAGAGGGGGGTTTGACCTGGAGGCAAAGGTGGCTTAGGACAACAGAAATGTATCCTCTTAGAGTTTTGGAGGCCAGAAGTTCCATATCAAAGTGTCCGCAGGGATGTATTCCCTCTGGAAGCTCTAGGGATGAATCTTTCTTTGCCCCTTCCAGTGTCTGGTGGGTTCTGGCATTTCTTCTATGGTGACCACAGCTAATCTCTGCCGTTGTGGCCACATTGCCTCTTCTTTGTCCACAGGTCCCCTGGAGGTGTCTGTGTTTTATAAAGGTACATCTGAGTACATTTAGGTACCATGCTGAGGAGAAACACCTCCTCTCAAGCTCCTTGCCTTAATCATGTCGTGTGGCATATAAGTAATATTCACTCCTTTGCCACACAAGGTAGTATTTATAGATTCTGGGGATTATGGCATGAACATAACTTTTGGGGGCCCAACATTCCACCTACCACAGAGGGTTTCTTCAAATACCCTCTGATGATTTGATTCTTGGTAATCTAGTCATATTTTGGATAGAGGCCTTAATATGCTAGTTTGAAGCTCAGTGTACATAGGCCAGGGTGGAAAGCCAGTGGACAGGAGAGTTTTTCCAGTGCTCTCAGCTAGCCTGCCAGTTTTCTTTTTATAGGGGGTTCCCAAATGTTAGAACCTACTGGGCTTTTCTTAGGATTGCTCAGTTTCTCCAGACAAGGCTCTTTTCTCCTGCTCCAGGGTTATAAGCCAACTACATGTATTAGTTTGTGTGTGTGTGTGTGTGTGCGTGCAAATCTTCACTTAACCCCTATATTTTCAATATGATGCCTGTGTGTGTCTTCTTCAGGTTCTGGTGTCCCTGAATCTAGAGCTTCTTTGGGCATGACTTCTCCAGAAATTAAATCTTCTTTTCTAGTGGGAGTGGGATAGGAATTATTAGACCATATGGAGTTAGGGGGTGAAAGGAGGCACAGGAACTTATTCATCTGTCCCCCTACTGTCAGTGGCGCCTACCCTGGCCTTCCTTCTTCCATAAGACCTCAATAGTCCTGCTCTTTTGGGTTCAGAGGGGCAAGCTTGTTCCCCTTTAGGCCTGACCTTCCCTCTCAGCAGAGTCACTTGCCAGTCTCTTGTTTTCTGTGGTTTGGGGTTACTGATGCCGCCTGGTTTCATTGAGGATGGTGTTTTATATTTCTGTTTTTTTGTTCTCCTTTCAGTTTTGGGTGATTTTTCAAGAGATAAAAACTCTTATGATATTAAAGACTGTGATCTTTTATAATGTCTTTTGAAAATATTTGCCACTGGTCACTTGACTCATAATTTTTAATTACAGTTTTATTCCACGTACAAAAGTATTTAGTCAGATCTATTCATCATTTCCTTGATTTTTTTGCTTTTGGTATACATTTTTAGAAGGGCTTATTTAGAAGGGCCTTCCATTGCTCATTCTTATGCTTATTCACTTATAACTTCATTTAATCTTTTGTATTTACAGCTTTGATATTTAAATATTTATATATCTGGAATTATTTTGGCATCAAATATTTTCTTCTCCAATTCCCTTCTCCACCTCCTCCTTTGCTTCCTCCTCTTCCTCTTTCCCCATCTTCTCCAGGTGATGAGCCTCAATAGAGAGGTTGGTTTTAACAAGAGAAGTGGGAGAAGGAAGATAGGATAGAGACAGGACAAGCTCTGTTCATTGTTGATTCCTCTACTCTGGTAATCTAACCTTAAAATTTTTCCAAATCTCTTTCTAAGAAAAAAAAAAGTAAGTTTCTCCCTGAGGCTATTTTAAGAAAACTAGAGAAACACTCTGTGGACTTCTGGGTCTCCATTTAACCTACTGATTTCTCTGGACTACTTGCTACGAAGTCTCAGATATGAAAAACTGGTCACAAAAAATAAAAAAAGAAAGTCAAACTTGAAAAAACAAACTGGGACTCCTTTCATGTGTGAAGGATAAAAATTAATAGGTCACTGAAATCACTTCATAGTTTTAAAAGAATTATTCTTTGGAATGGGTAAAACATGCCCATGTTCCAATTTCAGGAAGGCTGAAGGGAAGGCAGTGAGGGTTCGGCATTGTCACTCTTAGTGAGGTCTTGCTGTTCTTTCTGTTCTATGTGCATACAAGACGATATACACATATACCAGTCCCATTCATTGCTCTCATTTTACAGACACAGATGTTGATATACTCTATTTCACATCCTACTTTGTTTTATAACATATTTTGGAGATTGTTACAGGTCGGTGTGTGTAGAGCATTGTGTTTTCAATAGCCACGTAATATCATTAAAGTCTCCTGAGATGGGACCTGTTCTCCATAATGGTCTCAAATGAGGCAGAGAGGGTAGAGGGGAAAAACCATGGGTTCAGAGTCAAGCAGATTTGGGTTTAAACCCCAAGCCAGCCATTTGTTTGCTGTGTGCTTGTGGACAAGTTACTTTTCTGAGCCTTAGCTTTCTTGTTTGTAAAATTAAGATGTAAAAATTAAGTTGTTTGTAAAATTAGCTCTCCTTCCAAGGAGCGATATTTTGAGGATCGAATGAGATGATGTATGCAAAGTACCGGACATATAATAGATGCTGAAGAAAAGTCTCTTCCCATAATTTGTGTGTTAATTTTTACTTTACTTTGCATAGTTTGTGCCTTGGATAAACTGGCTGACACTGAGCTATAAGAACATTTCCCTAAGAATCCCTAAGTTTTTTTCCTTTTTTTGGTACTGAAGATTGAACCCAGGGATGCTTAACCACTGAGTCACATCCCTAGCCTTATAAAGTTGCCAAGACTGACCTCAAACTTGCAATTCTCCTGCCTCAGCCTCCTGAGATACTGAGATTACAGGTCTGCACCACCATTCCTGACAACATCCCTAAATCTTTTTGTTGTTATCCTCCCCACCCCAAATTAGGATTATAAAGTACCATGTTTAAGTTTATTTATTTTTTTATCATGTCCACATGGTATGAAGTGAACAGATGCTTTATTTCAATTAACTCAGTCATAGGTAAAGAAAAGTGTGCTGGAGTTGATATTTATGGTCATTCTTGAACACCCACAGAAGCTGGCACTTCCTTCGTTGAACTGAAATCAATGGCTGTGAGGTTCTCACATGTCCCCCACCCCACCTGATAGTAAAGGTTTCTTCACACCACAGAGGTGACTCAGTTTGTTTTCTGCCTGTCCCTTTAGGTCTTCTCTTAGTCTCTTTCTGTTACCCATCAATTGTGTTTTCCCAGAATTTTCCAGTCCAGAAAGGGCCAAATTGTTGACCAAGTCAGTTAACACCCGCTGTTTGGGAAGAGCAACTTCATTAGCTGCTGGCTAGTGTGCAGACTGGTGGCTCAAACCAATCGGGTATGGCTTGACATGGGACAGTTCCTGTCAGGAACTGTGTACAAGTACTGACTGATCTACCCACTACAGGACTTTTGAAGCAAGCTGACCAAAATTTATTGGTTGGTTATAGGAGAAACAGCTCTTCTCTGAGTACTTTTTGGAGAGATAAAGGTAAGAGAGACATCTAAAAGGAAATGCCAGGGGATCTTTTCTGTGAGATGATGTCTTTGAGATGAATATCACCCAGCAGGGTGCCTTAACTGGACCTCCAGGCTCTGAGTTCTAGGTAAGCAGCCAGTCAGAAGCTATAGACACTGGTCAACGACTGTATGAAGTTGGCAAGATTTCTCAATCTTGGAGAACCTCACCATGCTCATTACTTTTGTTTTTACTCAGTTACTTTAACTTTTTCATTTTTTAAAATAAAAACTCATGAAAAAAAAATTAGGGCTTGGGAGCTTATCTACAAGGCAGTAAGAAGATGTAAGGTCAGGGTGGCATATCCTGTATTTAATCTTGGAAGAGAAAGATTTTTAAAATACAGAGCAGTTGGTTAGAAGCAGCAGCTTAGAATAAGAAAAACAAAAAACAAAAATCAACACAGGTGGTTCTCTGTGAGAAAAGAAAGGGGGATGCTGGTCATCTTGCCTGGCCTGGGAAGAGTCACATGATACCTCCATGGTACCCTAAGAGCAGTGACATGACTTCTTTTCATGGTGACCATTTGAGGAGACTTTGGTGAAGATTCCAACGTTGCTTATTTTCTAGTTAGTTCTTCTGTGTGTGACAAATGAATGCTCGTGAGACCTATGTGGAAGACAGTCTTGTGGCCAGTGGCCGAACCAATTGCCTAGGTTGGCTCCTGACTTTCTAATCCATGGAACATAGTAGACACTCTATAAATATTGGTTGGATGAGTGAATGTGTGAATGAATGTGTGAATGTGTCATTCTTGTTTATTACTACAGAGTAGTAGGACTTCCTCATAAATTACTTAAGAACTCAATGAATATTACTTGGCCTGGCTCTTAGAAATGTCATGGCTGAGTAGAGGAGGAAGAATTCCACATGCTAATACCAATAAATTGCTTCAATTTAAAGTATCTACTAAGCGCCACACACATAGTAAAAAGTAGGTAATGTGCAAATAGATTTCTGTTGTCATTGACGGGGGACCCACAGATTAGATTATATCCACTTAACACTGGAGTAGCTGATCACCCTAGGTAAGAAAATCAGCTCAACTATTTCTTTTTTCTTTTTTGGTACCAGGGATTGAACTCATATATCATATCCCCAGCCCTATTCTGTATTTTATTTACAGACAAGGTCTCACTGAATTGCTTAGTGTCTCACTGTGACTGAAGCTGGCTTTGAATTTGTGATCCTCTTGTTTTAGCCTCCTAGCTGCTGGGATTTCATGTGTGCGTCACTGCTCCTGGCTCAACTATTTCTTTACTGTCATCTGGATAAAGTCTTAACACTTTTCAGATGAGGAAACTGTGGCTCAGAGACAGTTCAGTTCATCAAGTGGTGAAGCTATGATCTGGAGTTTAAATCTAGAACTTCTGACTCCATAATAGGCTTCTAACCCCTACCCCCAAAGCCTCTAAACAAAGATTCCCAAAGTGCTCCCACCCAGTGGCTGATCCAAGCACATTCCAGACAGGAAGGAGGAACATTGAACTGGACCTCACAGACTGGGTAAGAGTTCAACAAGTGGTGGCAGGGTTGAGGGGAAAGTATTCCAGGCAGCGTCTCTCTGTACTTGTCCCACCTTAGTGATTGGATCTTTTGCAGGTCTTACCTCCTTTCTTTCCTGCCCTCTCCTTATGGCTTCCAGGAACAAGCAGACCTCTCAAATAAGACTAAAGCAAGGACTGAAAGGAGGGGGATGAGAGCATCCTAAGGGACTGGGGGCAGTAACTCCAAGGCCACTTAGTCATTAGGGTTGATGGAATGCTGATTTGGACTAAAATAATACTTCAGTTACTGTGGAGCAGATTTGTAGGCACCTCAAGGGAGATGAAGGATCACGTGGGAGAAGTCTCTAAGGTCTTAAGGTTTTGGAGAATGTAAAGGGGAAGGGAAGAGGAGGTTGGAGATGAGAAACATTAGGGTGCATCCTCTTTTTAAATTTTTTATTAACATGTGTAAACTATATATATTAATGGAATTTAGTGTGATATTTTCATATAGGCATCCAGCATGCACTGATTAAATCCAATTTTTTTCACCCTTTCCTTACCCCTTCTCAATCTAGTAATCCCAGGTTGATTTTTCAAAGTTTCCACATATGAAAATACAAAATATTTATCTTTCTGCGTAAGTTCTATTTATCTTGCTGAAAACGATGGAATTTCATTCTTATTTAAGACTGAATAGTACTCCATTGTGTATTTATACCACATTTTCTTTATCCATTCACCTGTAAATGGGCATCTAGGCTGATTCCATTTTAGCTATTGTGAATAGTGCCTCAATGAACATGGGCATGCAGGTATCTCTTTGGTAAACTAATTTCATTTCCTTTTGATATATAAAAAGAAGTGGGATGGCTGGATCTATTTTTATTTTTTTGAGGAAGAGTAAAATTAGCTAGATGGGGTTTTATCAAACTCAGAAGCTTCTGCATATCACAGGAAACAATCAATAGAGTGAAGGGACAACCTATAGATGGGGGAAAATATTTGCAAATTACTTATCTAACAGAGGATGAATATCCAGAATATAAAAGGAACTCAAAAAACTTTAAAATGTAATCCAATTAAAGGTGGACATATAATCTGAATAGCAAGATGTTTTTCAAAAGACGAAATACAAATATATCTTTTGTCAGACCTTTTGCTAGTTGCTGCTGGAAATACAAATATATCTGCCTCTTTGGGACAGATATTTCTCATGGGAACTGCAGTCATGTCTCAAGTGGTTTCTTTGATCATATTTTTGGTCTCTCTGAAAGAGAGTCAGGTGCTGGCTGTATGCAGTCTTTTGTTCACATGTCTCCCCAAACAGGAAGTTGGCAGTTTGTTGCCATTGTCTGTCATCTCAGCTCTAACAAGTTCATGTGTCATGGGTATACTCTGAGAAAGAACATTTACCCTAAGGTCTTGCAAAATCTTGTGGCAAAGCAAAAAAAAAAAGTATTAAAAAATAAATTCTTGTTCTCATGATTGCCCTGTACATCACATCAACCAATTTCTAGTTTTTGGTCAGGATCATGGGATGCTGACACTCAAAAGTGTTGTTAACACATATTTTGGGGAGACATAGATAACTTGGAGCCCCCTGCCCACCCTGTGCTCATAAAGCTGTTTGATATTCTTCTGGCATTTTGTTAGCTTGACAGTGCATTTTGTTAGCTTTACACTGTCAGAATAATGTTGAGTGAGGAGAGTTAGCAAGAAGAAATGGTGTATGTGTGTGCATGGGTGTGTGTGCATGTGTGTGCATGTGCCTGCGTGTGAACCCTTATACGTGGTTCTGGGGACTGAACACAGGGCCTCAGAAGTGCTCTCCTAAGCCTGTAAGCAGAGATTGTGAGGATCATTTTGCTGCCACTAGTTGAATGACTTCAGGCAACATTCTCTCTCTATATCTATATCTATATCTATGATATATATATATATATATATATATATATATATATATATATATATATATATATATATTTGTGGATGGACATAATACCTCTATTTTGTTTATTTAATTTTTTAATGTGATGCTAAGGATTGAACCCAGTGCCTCACATGCAAGCGCTCTACCAATGAGCCAAAACTTCAGCCCTCGGGCAACATTCTTAACTCTGAATTCTTGACTCTTTCTTCTATACAAATGGTAATACTAATATCCTCTTTGTTTACTTGTTGAATGAAATAACAGATAGAAAAGTGCTTAGCATAGATCTTAGTACATGCTAGGTGTCTGAGAAATGGTTCCTTCTATCTGTCCTTCCCCCCTTTCTCTTCTTTTGTTGCTGCTGGAAATGAAAACACAAATATGACCTAGAACCCACCTTTGAGATGCTAGTCTCAACTGGCCAGAGTGCAAGGCAGAACACAGGTGCTCCACGGAAGGGGCAGGCATAACCCAGTGGAGCAGAGAGGAGAGAAGAATTCACTTTGTGTTGGGGAATTGGAAGCTATCAAAGAGGGAGAAAAAAAAAAAACTCCATAGAGAGGTAGAATTTGTCTACTTCTTTTCCATCCCCTGATTTTCCATTTCCCTCCTTTCTTTTTTTTATATTTATTTTTTAGTTTTCGATGGACACAACATCTTTATTTTATTTTTATGTGGTGCTGAGGATCGAACCCAGCGCCCTGCGCATGCCAGGCCAGCGTGCTACCGCTTGAGCCACATCCCCAGCCCCCTCCTTTCTTTTTACACAATTTTGACCCAGAATTTAAAATGTTCAGAGTTGGGGAAGGTTCCAAGCCTAGCCTGACCAGACAGGGCTCCATTTCTCTCGATGTGGCTCTCCCTCATTTGTTGGCTCTGTCCTCAGGTGGATGGATACCAGGGAGTAACTCAATGTCCTCTGAAAACTCAGTTCTCAGAAAAATGCTACATGCACAAACAAGGGTTTGTGTACACTTGTAGGGGTTCACAGACTGTCTGAAGCCAAACCATTGGTCTCTGCTTTAATACCTGTGAGTGAAGAAAACATCCCTATGGAGGTCTTCGATCCTCAGCATGGTAATGTCATCAGGTATCATCACCTCTTCCTCCTTCTTGGGTAAACTTAAAAGAAACCTGTGTTGAAAAATCAGGTGAGCTATTCTGAGTCATTCCTTAAAAGTCAGGCTCTTGAGGAATGTGGGATTTTAACAGAGTCTTGGAAAAGCAGGATTGTGCGGGCCAAGCAGATGGCGTGAGCATCAGAAGGCACAACAGGGATTCTCAGGGAATGTCTGGAGGTGAGGCAATGGGTCTAGCTGTGGCTGCAGCACTGTGAGGGAGGGTCATGGTGATGTCAAGAGCCAGCTTGTGGACGGCTTTGAGGGGTTGGAGGAGGACTATTTTTGGTTTCAGACAGTGGACTCACTGGACTTGGGTACATAGCACTGGTCACAGTTGTAATTGTACATTCTTTGTGTGATTAATTGATTAGTGTCTTCTGTTCCTCTGGTCTATCAGCTCTCATGTCCCAGGAACCATCTGTATCTAGCATGAGTCAAGAATGTCCAACTTAATGGATACTCAATATATATTGGTTTATGAACAGGTAGATTAATGGCTGAATTAACAGTTTCAGAGTGGAAAGAGACAAGCTTGGATCAATGTTTCTAACAAACATGGGCTTTAGTACTTGATTTGATTTTGTCTCTGTTTCCTTTTTCGTTTATCAATGGTGTCACACAGGGATGGAAACTGGCATCTTGTTGGTCCATCCTTCCTGTGTCGGGGCAGATTAGATTGAGCTCTGTGGTGAAGTGTACAAATGATCTGCCAGTCCCTGTCCCCCCCGTCCCCCCCCCATCTTCCACATGTTATTTGACCTGAAGCACCTTGAAATAATGCAAAAACACACAGTTTTGGAATTAGATGAGATTACTTCATTCTTTTACTCTATTTCTTTTTTTTAAAGTACTTATTTTTTAGTTTTAGATGGACACAATATCTTTATTATTATTTTTTAAATGTGGGTGCTGAGGATCGAACCCAGTGCCTCATGCATGCTAGGTGAGCACTCTACCACTGAGCTACAACCCCAGCCCTGGCTCTATTTCTTATTAGCTTCATCTGTAAACAAGGAATGATCCCAAATATCTATTTCATCATGTTATTGTGATGATTAAATAACTCTTAGTATAAAGAGTTTGGCATATAGTAGGTGTCTTTGTTTTGTTTTTTTTACATTTAAGTTGATTTTTTTCTCATTGTGTACTTTAAAACCATAAGAAAATATTTTTGTAAGTTTTCCTTGATTTTAAAATGGTCATGTTTGGTATGGAAAACATTGTCTATACAGCAAAATATTAAAAAGTCAAACAAAACATTTTATCTACAATCATTATTAGCATTTTGTGTATTTCCTGTTATGGTCTTTGCTCTTGAGAAACTTTGTCTATTTTAAAAAGGTAATTCCTATACACAATGAGAGAGGCTACAAAAGGGTAAGCAATGAAAAGTAATTCTCCCTTTGACCCTGAACCCAGCCATTAGGTTCCTTTCCTAGAGACAACCAATGCTACCAGGCCTTAAATGGCACCCTATGGAGAGTCTAAATTTCTAGAAATATCTGTTTAACTTCATATCGTCTTCCTCTCATGTGAAGCTAGCATGGTGGATACGGTGTCTTCGCTGGAGGCCGCGGTTTAAGAGAGTTTCCTTTTAGCTCTCAGATGTCTTCATGGGCAGGGCCAGATAGGACTCTAGTGGCAAGTTCTGAGGGCTCGGTGATACTTGGTCTTGGTTGTGTATTTTTGTTCTTTGAATTGAAAATTTGCAAACAGCTGAACAGGTGTTAGACTTCTGGGTCTCAACCGTTGACACAGTTGCTCAAGCGAGGAGCAGAGCTGTTGGAGCCACAGACAAGAGGACTGAGGCAGAAGTTGTGCTTTCTCCAACTTTACTTTGAATCCCAGGGAAATATTTTCTAAATGGACAGTGGGAAGATGTGGTCTGATATGGAAAGATTATATTTTGCAGTTGAGATCAATTCAGAAAGTCAGGGATGCATGTCTCCAGGATGCTCTGAACCTGAGTCAACTCAGTCCACTCTAAGACCACTCCTGTACCTACCCTTTCCCTCAGATTCCACAGTCCTATGTCCCTTCCACCCCATATCCTATCACCAGATCCCTCCTCTGCACACTTCACCCCTGCCTGGCCAGATCTGTCCCATCCATCCTCTCACCAGAACCTGCCTTCTCCACCATGCCCTTCCTCTCAGCCTTTCACTTTCCTCTCCTTCCATTAATAGACCTGCCCAAGCACACTGTGAACTCGACCCTTCAAGGGGCCCAGTGGACAAAGAGAGAAGATAGGAGACTGCACTTGATAAAAGCTAAGCTCCATAGAACAACAAATAAGAATGGACTGATGATGCATCTGAGACAACTCATCTGTAAAATGGGCATTAAATAATATAATGGATATGACACTGCTTCAAAATCTGTAAAGTGCTGTCCGAACACAAAAGACTAAGATTCTCATGAGGATGATGATAAGTTAAACTGGGATATGGAAGCCAATCAATAATTCTACCAATTAATTTTTAACTATTGAAGTGATACTAATTCACTTTAGAGGAGATATATATATATATATATATATATATATATATATATATATATATATATATTACAAATAAAGATAGGAAAAAAATTCTCATAGTCTAATTAGAGAGTGTGGTTCCTTGGATTACAGTTCTTACTGAATACCTTATCCATCTCTGTGGGACCTATTTATGTGGGAGGACTATTGTTCCTTTGGTGGTGAATTTTGCTGTATGACTTACTGTGGCTAGTTAAGTGTGAATGCAAATAGCACAGAGCCACCACTGAAGCTCTAAGAGCTCTTGTGTGGTTCTGCCATCTTTCTTCCCCTTCTGTCATGAGACCAGCATATTTCAGTTATGAGCTTTTCCTTCATCTGGGTCCTGGAATAAAGAGCCCTGTGAAGGACACACAGTAACAGTGAGAGATAATCGTTTCTCTTGTGAGCCCCTGAGGTGTGAAGGTTGTTTGCTACTGCAGTATAATCTGTCCTAAGATACCTATATTGATGCACAGGGAAATAACACTGTTAGTCTTTAGTGTATTTTATTCAGTGATTACATCATATATATTTTTCTCTATAAAAATAGACTTGTAAATGAGCATATTATTTGGTGAAATGCTTTTCTCATCTGCAACAATTTCAGCATATAATCTTAGAAAATAAGGATTTAAAAGATAAGTATTTTTTTCTTAAAATACTCATAGTACCAAAATCAATAATACTAAAATTAATAATTTCTTCATATCACCAAATATTAGTCATTATCAACATTTCTCCAACAGTATTTTATTCTTCATTTAAATCAGAGATTTAATTTTGCAGGAGACTTAGTTTGCAGTAGGTTGATACGTCTCTTAAATCTCTTTATCTTTAGGTTTGCCCTCTCCTTCTCTTTTTGCTCTTGTAAATATTTTTGTTGAGGAAACGGAATCAGTTGTCCTGGGGAATTTCCCACAGTTTGGATTTTGCTGATTGTGTTTTTATGGTGTCACTTAGCATGTTCCTCTTTCCACTGTATTTCCAGTAAATGGTTTATTAAACCTAGAGACTTGGGCTAGGGATGTAGCTCAGTAGTAGAGTATTTGCCTTGCATGGGTGATGTCCTGGGTTTGATCCCCAGCACTGCAAAAATAAATAAATAAATAAATAAACAAACAAACAAACAAATAAATAAATCTAGGCTCAATTAGATTCAGTGATAGATTTAAAAAAAACCTCAATACACTATAAATATCTTCCACATCATTTATTATCCTATGATAATGTGTGTTTTTTTAAATGATTATGGAGTTGTTGACTAGAGCAATGTATCATTAATTTATCTAGGCTGTTGTTGGACGTTTTGGTTGTTTCTGCTTTTGCTACTCTACACAGCTCACTGATAAACATCCTTGTGGCAGTCCACTTTCTGGCCTGATTCGCTCCCTTCTATTCCATTAGTTCCTGCGGATGGTGGATGCCTGCGCCAGCTTCCTCACAGAAGCCTTGAACCCAGAAAACTGTGTTGGAATCCTGAGGTTGGCAGACACACACTCTTTGGACAGTCTAAAGAAGCAAGTTCAGAATTACATCATTCAAAACTTTGTGCAGATTCTGAACTCCGAGGAGTTCCTTGAACTTCCCGTGGACACTCTGTACCACATCTTGAAGAGTGACGACCTTTATGTGACTGAGGAAGCTCAGGTGTTTGAGACTGTGATGAGCTGGGTCCGCCACAAACAGTCAGAGCGACTCTGCTTGCTCCCCTGTGTTCTCGAGAACGTGCGCTTGCCACTTCTGGACCCGTGGTACTTTGTGGAGACGGTCGAAGCAGATCCTCTCATCAGACAGTGCCCAGAGGTCTTCCCACTGCTCCAGGAAGCCAGGATGTACCACCTTTCTGGCAATGAGGTGAGTTAGAGATGAAAGATGCTATGTTTAACCAGATTAATTAGAAGATGCTATACTGTTCAAAGTTTGAGTCAAGAAGTTCCAGAAGCCCTGAATGCCTGATCTGTAAAATGGGGATGTACTACATTTTCAGACAGTTACTGATAGGATTGGGTGACAGAGGAAACCACCCAGCACCACACCTGATTCATTCTTGCTCTTCTCAATTGTGTGAGAGCAGGAGGTTGGTCAGGGGCAATGCACACAGAAAGGACCGTGCCCTGTCCAGAGGCATGCCACTTTCCTAATTTGTCCACTCTGGTGAAACCTTATATCTCTTGGATGGATTCTTATGTTACATTATCTTGGTTCAGACTTTCATCCTTTCCTTCTCAAATTTCTTGAAAGTTCCTCAGAACTCACCTTCTTGCTCTCAGTGTGGTCTCACACTGATTCATTTCCACCAGTAGGATTATCTAAAACTCAAGTGTGAGCCTCTTGCTCATTGGCTTACCTTCTTCACTGGATCCCTGTCATTTCTGGGGTGAAAACCACACTTCCTGCCTAACCCCCACCCAGCCTGGCTTCCTGGCATCATCTCCCACCTCTCTGTTCTGCTCTAGTCCTGATGTGTTGCTTGTTGTTCTCCAAAGTGGAAGTGTAGTCCAGTCTCCAGGCCAAGGCAGGTGATATCCGAATGCCTTTTTCTTTTTCTTCCTCTAGTTAACTTCCACTCCCACCTCAAAACTCAGTTCAAGCATGTTCTTCAGAGACCTATGTGTGTTCTTATAGCCTTTGGTGACTTCCTTAATTATAGCACTAGCTGTCATGTGGTAAACCTTGAGTTCAGAATCTGTAAATTCCTTTAGGTAGAGAGCTTGTTATAGTAGGAAATGTAACTTACTGGACTTTTCATCTCCAGATCTTAGAAGCAAGTCTCTGGTGCATAGTGAGTTAGTGGTCAATGTTTACTGAGTGCTTAGACAAATACCAGGATGGTGAATACACAGAGCATCTGGATCTACCTGGGTCTCCTTAACAATTTCTGAAGAATTTTTTTTTATTCAAAACTTTATAAATGTGAGAGCAAGTGTATTACAGAAGAACAAAACTGGCAGGAAGTAATGCTATAGGGACATCTTGCTAATGATTTGTACACATGCAGACCCATATACATGTGTCACTATACAAGAGTTCTGAGATTAGCCACCAAGCCTTCTTTGTTAGACCATTGGGAAAAACCTTACCCAAAGGTAGCTCAGCAATCATTTGTCTGAGGCTCCTCTGGCTCTTCCCCCCACCCCACCGTTTGTCTTTTTCTAGCTCTCTGTCATTCTTAGATCCACTTTTTATTCATTCATTCTGGAAATGTTTCCTTAAATATTTGGTAGAATTTACCAGAACCTGAAATTTTCTTTCTGAGATTTTTAAAATTACAAATAGCATAATTTTCATAGATACAGTTCTATTCAGGTTATCCATTTCTTTTAGAATGAGCTTTGGTAGTTTGTCTTTCAAAGAATTGTTTCACTTCACGTAAGTTGCTGAGTTTTTTAGAATACAATTATTCATAGTATTCTCTTATCACCCTGTTATTATTTATAGGATCTGTTGGGATATCCAATCTCTCATTCCAGATATTGGAACTTCGTATCCTATTTTTTGTTTGTTTTTTTGTTCTCCTGAACAGTTTGGTTAGAGGTTTATCAATTTTATTGATTTTCTCAAATAGCTAACTTTTGGTTTTATTTTCACTATTGTTTTCCTATTTTTTAAAATTTATATATTTCTGGGGCTGGGGATGTGGCTCAAGCAGTAAGCGTGCTCGCCTGGCATGCGTGCGGCCCGGGTTCGATCCTCAGCACCACATACAAAACAAAGATGTTGTGTCCGCCGATAACTAAAAAAATTATATATTTCTACTATGATCTTGATTATTTTCTTTCTTCTGCTTATTGTGGATTTAATTTACTCTTCTACTAGTTTATTAAGGTAGGAGCTGAGAACACTGGTCTTGAGTTTTTTTTTCCCTTAATATTAGCATCAATGCTGAAAATTTCCCCATAAGAATTACTTTTACTCAAACCATATATTTTAAAATGTTGTGCTTTCATTTTTCACAGATAAATCCTGAACATCAACTTATGTCTTAGTCTATTTTGTGTTGTTATAAAAAATAACTGGAGGCTGATAATTTAAAAATTAAAGAGGTTTATTTGGCTAATGAGACAGTCTCTGCCTCACTAACCTTTTGGTCTGACAGAGACATTGGGACAATTAGACTATGGGAGAAGACCAGATCACCACCCACATAGGTCCTTTCCCATGGTGGATATGTGGGAACTTGGCAGATAATTCACACTGGGTATCATACAACTGCAGAAAGGTTTCTCTTAGGTCAATTTAAAGTACAGAGTCTTGGCTAACTATACTTCCAATATTCTATACTTGAACATGCTAGTTACTTTTGCTTCTACCTGCTATTTTCTAAGACCTTAAGATATAGGCAATAAAGGTTTTCCTCTCATATAGAAAGTCTCTATCCTGTTTTCTGCAAAAATTATTACAATTACACATCTTCACTGTCTTTTGTGTTTTCAAGGTCCAGAGGGTGGGGTGGGGTGGTGAGCAGATATGGGTTTTAATATTAACTGTACAATTTATTGACAGTGTAATTTCAGGCAAACTACTTTGCTACTCTAAGGCTCAGTCCTAATCTGTAACACAAGGATAATAATATCTAACAAGAGACAGAACTGTTTTAAAAATTGAATAAAATAATAAATGAAATATGTGTAGTACAGTGCTTAGTACAGTGTCTAGTGTCTGATAAGTGTCCCTCAAATGGAAGCTGGTGTTATTCTCACTCAATTCCTTTATGGTTGCTCTGTCTCCCACAATCAAGCATTTTCTTCTCTGGAACTCAAATCTCTTGTTTCACTGGTCTCAGTCTTTTGCTGCCTTATTTCTTCAAATCCTGAACAAGGCACTTTCTCATTTCCATTTTATATTCTGGACAACTGAATCAATCACAGATCTCCAAATTGGGTCTCATTGCCAGGTGGTCTCTTGAACTGTAATCTACGCACTGCTTGAATATCTTGGGTTTATTCCTGATGGCAGTAGAGTGAGTTTGGAGGTTACTCTTGTGAATACACTCCTCCTCTTAACCTTCATTTCCAACCTTCATCTCTTCTTCCCTAGAATCTTCTCCATCTTGTAGGCTGGTGGTAATGATAGAAATTTTAGAATCTTAAAAGCAAATGTTGATCTACATTTTGTTTAAAAGTAGTAGCTGGAACCTTCATTGGAAGAGTTTTTTTTTTTTGTTTGTTTGTTTTTTTAGGACAGAAAAAGTTGCCTCTTCATTTAATTGCTTTCTAAGTTTCCAGGGACTAAGTTGGTCTATTATAAAGGTTTTTCTGACAAGTATGATATGGGAAGATGCAGGCAGAGGCTCACTCTTAAGGACAGCTTTGTTGACCAATATGGTCATTTCTATTTGTCCTCAAGTATAACTCTGTGAACAATGAGCAGTTAGTCAGGTACAACTGTTCATTTTGGTTTGTTTGTTTGTAGTACTGACAATTGAACCCAGGCAAGTACTCTACCACTGAGCCATATCCCTAGCCCTATCTGTTCTGTTTTTAACAATCTGAAGTTAAACTGGTTAGACCTGATCGTTGAGTGCAATTCATTGGAAAATATTTATGTAAATCTACAACAAACTTTCATATCTCTGACTTCAAATTGACATCTTTCAAGCCTTGGGGTTTAATATTTTACCAAATTTGCAATTTGATGATAGTGCCAGCACTCAGCACTATTAAGTTACAAGCTTAGTTACAAGGCAATTCTCAATATCCAACCAATCACATCACCAAGATGATTGTATTAGTTAGTTGTATTAGTTATCAATCATTGAAAAACAAACTACCCCAAAACTCAACTGTTTAAAACAAAACAGACAGCTGGTGGAGCCCACTTGTAGAATACTTGCCTAGTATGTGCAAGGTTCTGTATTCAACCCCCAGCACTGTAAAAAAAAAAAAATTCAAACAGCAAACATTCTCAAGTCCTGGGTGGGGTTAGGCTGGGTATTTCTGATGCAAGATCCCTTACCAGGATGTAGTCAGGTTGCTGGGGCTACAGTAGTTTCAAAGTTCAAGTGGAGTTGTAGAACACACTTTAAGCTAACTCACAGAGTTGTTGGTGGGCATCAGTTTTTTTACTGGCTGTTGGCTGGAGGCCTTGGTTTCTTGCCATGTGGGAATCTCCATGTCAGCTGACTTCGCTCTGAGAATGAGAGAGCAACCAAAATGGAAGCTGTCATGCCCCTTGAAGCCTGATGGACCATCATTGCTGCTCTACTATTCATCATAGAGATCAATTCTGGAACAGTGTGACGAGAACTACATAAGGTGTGATTACTGGAAAGCAGGGATCACTGTGGCCATTGTGGAGGATGGTTACCACAATAATTTAGAATGGAAAAAATAATCCATGTAAGGGGCTGGGTTACCTAATTTGCCCATCCATCCATCCATCCATCCCCCCATTCACTCATTCACCCTATGCGTATAGAAACCCATAAGCTCCAGTTGTTGGTGTTGAAACCCACAATTTTAGTTTACACCGATATTTGACATTCAGGAGCAAAGAATACCCTGTCAGCCCTGGGAGCCAGGAAGTAAGGCCATTGCCAGTCCAGGTCCCCATCAGCCTCCACTGCCCAGAAGGTTGTTGGTGCATAAGACAGGAAGCTTCCAAGAGAAGGCTAAGGCCTGGTTGTCAGAATTGAAATAAGAGTCACAGAGGAACCAGTTCTGAAGGATGATGCTGTCCTTTACACAAAACCCAACCACACCTAAATCTCCTCTGAAAGAGGACCAGATTGGTGCTGGATGTTGTGTCTCAGACATAGGTAGGGGAAATTTAAGGACAGGAACTAGGGTTGGTAGCTGGAAGGAAAGTTGCAAAATGTCAAAGTTTGTCTTTGGTGTCAACTCATTGCTTAGATCCTGTCCTGCTGCTTTGGTGTCTTCAACTAACTGACTCCAAGTTCCTTGGAGCATCCCTCCTGACCTTCCTACTTTCTACTGTTGATGCCCTCAGGCTCAGCCCATTGCTTAGGGTTTGTCCTGCTGCAAACTCTATGGCCATGGTCCAGTCTCAAGAGTTTACTGGAGCTGATTCTTTGGCACAGAAAAACAAGGAAATAAAGACTCATGGAAAAGTCAAGATTGGGTGTACTGTGGTCATTGAATTCACCCTGTAAGGACTCAGTCTTTGGTAATGTAACCAATTTGTCAACACCAGTGAGCAAAATCAAAGTTCTATAACTGTTAGATCAGCCTAACTTTGTAGGAAACAGTGGCTGCTTTGGCGGTGGACAAGGGGGCACTACCTCTCTGACTCTCATCAGTACGCCCAAGGAACCTCCCCACTGAGCACCAAGGATTGGATGCAACCAGGAAGAGGCAGCTCTTCCTTTCCTAGTGATATCCATTGACATCTGCTACTGCTCCCACCGACAGGACAATCTGATGAGGGTTGTGTATGTGCCAGGTGCCCCACTCTACCTCATGACATCAAGAGTGTCCACAATGACCTAAAGTCACAGAACCAGTAACAATCATTTTTCAGAGACTATATCACTTCTCCAAAGTCACATGGCCACAGGTGATGGAAGCCCAGTGTACTTGACTTCCAAACCCCTGGTTTTACAACTGGATTCAAATACCTGTAGTGTGGAGTTCCTTATTCAAGTCTCTGAAGGGTCATAAACTTGTATAAGGACCAGTTCCCCAGCCTCTCTGGCTCTGCTTCTTTTTCCTCCTAAGTTTCTGCTCTATATGTCACTGTAAAGGACTTTCCTTCCAAAAGGAGGTTGGTGGAGAGCAAAATCTGAGATATTAAGAAATTGAAATCAGGGGAACTGGGAAATAGCCCAAAATGAAATTCAAGAATTTAAGGCTTCAGACCAGGTAGGAAGCATGGGAGAGGGCAGTAAGTACATTTGATGGCAAATAGACCCTGTCTTCTTAAAACAAAATAAAAGAAAACCCAATAGGTAACATTTATTGAGTACACATTACACACCAGGCTCAAGATTAAGCACACTATATATCAAGCTACTTAATTCTCACAACAAACCCATAAGGTAGTTAACACTAAAATTTCCATTGTATAGATGACACAGAGGCACACTGAGGTGAAGTCACATGGTCATACATACAGATTTTGGAATTGGGACCTGCTCCATATGGCTTCACAGCCTGAGCTGTGCTTCATCATGTTATCCTGCCTATATGTCCCCCATTGATTTTCAGATCATTTCGGAGCGCACCAAGCCCAGGATGCACGAATTCCAATCTGAGGTGTTCATGATCATTGGTGGCTGTACAAAGGACGAACGGTTTGTGGCAGAGGTAACCTGCCTGGATCCCCTGAGGCGCAGTCGCCTGGAGGTGGCCAAGCTCCCATTGACTGAGCATGAGCTGGAGATTGAGAATAAGAAGTGGGTGGAGTTTGCATGCGTGACATTAAAAAATGAGGTCTACATCTCAGGTAAGCAGGAGCCATGTGGAGCCAAAGCAAGCCCATACTCCACAATAGCATGCCACATTTTCCCAAGTGAGAGCCAGGGAACCATCCTATGAGAATGACTGTGAGTTGGCAATGATGTAACTCTGACTGGGTCAGGTCATGGAACCAGGAGCTCAGGTAGTCTTACCTGGAGAGTGCATTATTAACTAATAAACTCTAAAACGTGAGCAGCATTGTACTGGGATCTAGGGGAGCAGGCAGAGAGGTCAAGTCCTTCTGGGAAAAGGAAGAAATGATACCAGGGTTTATTCAGGGTCTGCTACAAGCTAGCATAGGACTCTGAACCAGGTGTGGGAATATAGTAAGGAATGAAAACCTCTGCTCTTCTCCCAAACCTGACCCCCTCCTAAGTTTATTAGGTCATATTTTGAGAGACTTTGAAGTAATATGAAAAGCATACATTTTTCTTGCTAAATTGTCAATTATTCACAATTACTTTATGGCTGACTTCAATTAGACCTGAAGTTGCCATGCAAGTCAACACTATGTCCCCAGTCACTAGCATTATGCCTGACTTCAGAGTAAACATTCAATCAATGTTTATTGAATGACATAGTCTCAACATTTTTTATTGCATAGTAGATGAAGCTACTTTAATAACATTTAATCATTTGCTCTCACATTGATTCTGTAAGGTAGATAGGATAAAACTGAGGCTCAGAGAGGTTCTAGAATATAACTAGGGTCACACCCTGGTAGGTGTCAGGCAGGATCCCAACCCAGGTGCTGAGCCTGAGTCCCAGGCTCTCATCCTCACATCAAAAAACTCAACCCTTCTTGGGACCCTAGGGAAGAGTTGAGCATCCCTTCCCACCCTTGGAGGCTTTTCTGCAAATGAACTTGTTTGGGAAGAGCAGCTTCCCAAGCTGGTTTCCTTCAAAGTGAAGGGCAAGTCTGCTCTTCTTTGTAAATATTCATACCATCTATTAGGTTCTAGTTTTATTTTATATTGTAGAAATATTTGTAATTGTTATAGAAAATTCAAACAATACAAAGAATAGAAAATAGGTAGTTTCTCTGTGCCATTATAATTCTATATTTTTACAAAAATAGTGATATTGTTTTGGGGTAAGTAGTATTAGTGATATAGCAATCCTAAATCTCAGTGAATTAAGATGATAGAATGTGGGAGTGAGGGGAGGGGTCCATCTGCTTCCACTCAGGCACTCAGGGACCCAGCCTTCTTCCATCTTGTGATGCTTCCATTTCCCACATGTGGCCTTCATTTAGGGAAGACAGAGAAACCCAGTGGGTTGAGAAGGCATATGTCCTCATAAAAGCCTCTCAGCCTGGAAAGAGCACCTCGATTCTGCTCACATTCCATTGGCAAAGACTAGCTGTGTGCCCTTCTCTCCCAGCATACAGGTGTCCTGGGAAATGTCGTTTAGCCTTGTGTGGGGGGAGGGAGTGGGGAACAGGGTTGGTGGTCATAATCCATCTTTGCCATTTATACAGCACGTTATTCTACCACTGTCCTTTTCCTCTTGAATTTATTGTTCATTTTAAAATGATACCAGCAATACATGCAAGCATGCTTGTCTACACAGTTAAATCAACAGAAACGTGTACTTCCATTAGCAGTATACCTGGGTATCGTTACATGTTGGCACAATGGATGTATGCATGTTAAGTGACATACTACATGTCAGCTACATGGTGAGAGCTCCATGAGACCTATCATTTTCACCAGTGCTTTTCCCTTCTTTGGTAGTGGGGATTGAACCCAGGGATGCTTTACCTCTCAACTACATCCCCAGGCCTTTTTATTTTTTATTTAGAGATAGCATCTCATTAAGTAGCTGAGACTGGCCTCTACCTTGTGATCCTCCTGCTTCAGCCTCCTAAGTTGCTGGGATTACAGGAGTGTGCTACCAGGCCTGACACCACTGCTCTTCTTTTTGCCAGCTGTAAAGCAGTCTATTGAATGAAAAAAAACATCATTTTTTACAACTTTCTTTTTAAAAATCTCCTTGGGGGAAAAAACCCCACTCCAGTAGGCATTCTTAAACACTTAAACTTTATATACTTGTGCTCCTCTTTGGAAAGTTCCTGGAAGCAGTCAGAAGGTCTGTGAATAGAGAAATTTGGTATATATTGCTAATTGTCCTCCAGAAAGTTTGTATCAATTTGTTGTTCAATCAGTGTTGGATGACAGTGCCCATTTTCAACATCCTTGCTAACAATTTTTATTATCAATCATTTACATTTTTAATAGACTAAATGTTTAAATTTATACTTTTGGAGCATTGGTGAGGTTGGACATATTTTTACATAGTTATTAGCTAATTGCATTTATTATAAAAAATTATCTGTTTATACTCTTGGGCTGTTCTATTGATTGTTGTCTTTTTCTTACTAATATTTGGGAGGTCTTATTATATGTATCCTTTGCCTTTTGTGTTGCAAACAGATAATGGTTGTCTTTTTAACTTTGATTTATATTTATATAGTCATTTTCTTTCCTATATAATTCCGAGTTTCATGTCATGCTTAGAAATCTTCTCCTTGTCTGCCAGGACGGTGGTGCATGCCTATAATCCCAGCGGTTTGGGAAGCTAAGACAGGAGGATTGTGAGTTTGAGGCCAGCTTCAGCAACTTAGCCAAATCCTAAGCAACTCAGCAAGATCCTGTCTCTAAATAAAATATAAAACAGTGCTGGGGATGTGGCTCAGTGGTTAAGTTTCCCTGGGTTCAATTTCCAATACCAAAAAAAAAAAAAAAAAAAAAAAAAAGAAAGAAATCTTCCCCCCCTCCCCAAGATTATTAAGATGGTTTCTTATATATTCCCCAATTACTTTTACAGCAGTTACATTTGACTTTTATTTTAAATGTAATGTGAAATCGGTATCTAACTTAATTTTTCTCCAAATGAATAGAAATTGTTCTAATAACATTTATTAAATAATTCTATATATTTTAGTCCTGTTTGTATCCTTGTTATTAATTAATCAGTTTGTCTACTTTTGTGCTCATACTGTAGTGTTTTTATTTTAATAGCTTTTAAGCATATTTTAATATTTGCCGAGGAAAGCCTACTTCATTCTTTTTTTTTTTCAAATATTTCTTAGAAGTTTTTCCAGTGATGGAGTACTTGCCTAGCATGTGCAAGAAGGCCCTGGCTTTCCTCCCCAGCACCAGAAAAACAACAACAACAACAACAACAACAACAGTTTTTGGAAAAGTATACTTTAAATTGGCCTTCAGGGAGCCAATCAGAGTGACTGTGCATTTGAAATGAGTGTGCAGCTCAGCAGTAGAGCACATAAGAGCCCTGAAAAACAAACAAAAATACAAAAAAAAAAAAACATCCTAAATTTTCTTTTCTCAGTGAAATTTAAAATTATCCTGTAGAGTTCCCTTTAAAAAGTCCTTCAGGCACTGAGTATGCAGATCCCCTGAGGGAGGGTTGGTATCCCTGCAATAACATGTCTTCACACCCACGCATACACTATGCTTTCCAGTTAGTCAGATTTTCTTTAAAATCCAGAAATAAAATCATAGAGCTTTTTTCCTATTTTAAATAAAGATTGCGTATATTCTCTGAAAGTTTATACTTACTTTATAATCTTTGACATTACCTAAATGGGATCAATATCATACTGTTTTGAATAGAGACTTCTAAAAGGTGTATGAGCCAAAGGAAAAATGGTCAGAGTATAATGAATAAGAAATTCAGAGAAAAGGAAGCTCAGCCTCCCTTAGAGTCAGGGAAAACCAAAGTGGGATAGCAGAGAGAGGAGCAGGGGGACTCTCCCCTGCCAGCTGAGGGTGGGACATGAGGAAAGGTCAACCAGCATAGCTTCCCAAAGATGCTTGGTGTGTGCTCATGCCTCTGACCTAGAAATCCCACTTTAGGGTTCCACCCTAGAGAAACACTTAAACCTGTGACCCAGAACATTGTCAGTGATATTTTTCTTTGCCCCACTAGTGCACATTCATAAGTCTGATAAATATAGTCTTTTGCTTCAAGCAGTTGGTGGTGCTGCATGCTGGTGGGGAAATGGAAACATAAAGGTGTTTAAATGTTTTATTAAAGTCACCCCAAAAGGCAGCCCTCCTTTGTCTTGGTCTCTCTCACTAACTGATGAATTATGTATTTTCTGTTTATCAAGAGAGTTGTCTTCAATATTGACCGATTCACTCTCAAAGGAACTATTGTGAGAACCTCTTACTTTATAACAAAAAATAATTTTAGAAAAGGGCAAGTCCCACTTGTATATTTACTAGATCAGAGCTATGAACCAAGAGAATTTTGTAAGATTTCTTGCTGATTTTTCCAAATTTGTGTCTTTGCTCTTTTGTTTAAACTTAGAACTTAAGCTGCCTTCTAATTTACCAGGTGGTCAAGGTCCTGCCATCTCTGCCCGGTCTCACTCCCTGCTCCTTGTGGGCAAAAACACAGAGTCCAGGCTCCCTCTGCCTCCCCACTCACCCAGGTTGAACTCCAGTGGCACTGATGTGGCACTGCACACCATGAGGCCATGGCTCCCCTCCTGGTCCACCCACCCCACCCCCAGATCCCTGTATTTGCTTTGTCTCCCCCAAGTCTTGCCATAGACCATATTCACCTTCAGGATTTCTCTTGTCTCCCCTTGGAGTGAGGCTGGCATGAGGATTTAGTGCTTTAGGAGTTCTAAGAAATGATGGGAGAAGCTGCATTTCTGACTCATCTGGTGGTTTCTTAAATATTTTGTTACTTCTTATAGGTGGCAAAGAAACACAGCATGATGTTTGGAAATACAATTCTTCAATCAACAAGTGGATTCAGATTGAATATTTAAACATCGGCCGCTGGAGGCATAAAATGGTGGTGTTGGGTGGCAAGGTCTATGTCATTGGAGGTTTTGATGGCTTACAGAGGATCAACAACGTGGAGACCTACGACCCCTTCCACAACTGCTGGTCGGAGGTATGGGAGATTATTTCTATGACTAACTCTATCTGTATTATTACTTCAGAGCTAAAAAAAAAAAAAAAAAAGGCACATGCCTATGACGGTGGCCAGCATTTTGATTGCCTTGCTCCTATGGAGAACATTTTTGGTGGCTCTGAACATTCCTTTCCCTAGGAGTCAGGGCTTCAGCATTGCTTATCAAGGCAAAGCAATAATGTCCTTCCAGGTGGGGAGGCTTTCTCTGGGCAGCCAGAGCCCTCTATGTGGAGGCTGTGGAGGGGAGGCTTACCCTGCCCTGAGATGGTAGATCCCATGGTCACATGTCTGGCCCAGAGTCTTGTCCCCTCAGATGCATTCCATGAGATTCGTCTCCACACCAGGCATGCGGGCATCCGCACACTGCACTGTTTGTGAACCCAGAGTCATTTGGTCATGTTTAGAAGTCAGCCCTTATTTATTTCCCCATTAATGATGAACCATTTACATGCCCACATGTAAGACTCTCAATGTGACCTCAGGTGTATGTCATACCCAGGAAAAGTAAAGTGACTTCGCCTCCTGTAGTTCCAGGTTATTCTCAAGTTCAAATTTTCTTTCTTCTCATCAGAGCATATTCCAGCTTTGGGAAGTATAAAACACAGTCACTGTAGGTACAAGCAAAGGTCCCCAGATCACCACAACATCCAAAAAAGGCCTGTCAACCTGAAAAGTGCTATATAGGGAGCCCTTAACATCTCTGGGGGTGTGCCCAACATGTTCCCCAATCATCAAGTCCCATCATAAAGTTACTCCATGACTCAAAGGGGTTATGCAAATAGGTAATAGGCTCTTGAAATTCTTTTTAGTATCCTGGGATTTACAAGGTAGAAGTACAAGTCTGTCTTAATCCCCAAAGTTGCAATGTGCCCCCAAATGGCTGGTTAAACCCATATACTAGCTTTTCTTCCTGGATATAAACACTAAAGACAATCAATGCTGTCACATAGTAGGTACTCAGATATTTTCTGAATGAACATGTAAATGAATATATATGTTTGAAAAATCATTTTCCTCCAACATTGGCTGACTTCATCTATATAACACTAATTTCTGCCTGTACCCTCTCCTTCCTTGAGAACTAGACTCGGGAAAACAGGTGGGAACATCCCAACACACAGCTTGCCCTAGCCTGCCTGTATGGAGGCTGGGAAATGCATGCTTTGATTCTCTCCACATATTAAGGAGAGTCAAACCCACAGGCCTTGTCAGTTCAGGAGAAGGATGCCCAGGTTTGCATCCCAGGGCATATGTCCTGTGAGTTCTTCCAGCAATTTAGGCAGCATAGCTGACACCTTTTTCTTGTGCCCCATGCCTCTGCAGGCTGCACCCCTCCTTGTCCATGTCAGTTCCTTCGCCGCCACCAGCCACAAGAAGAAGCTCTATGTGATTGGGGGAGGGCCTAATGGAAAACTGGCCACAGACAAAACTCAGTGTTATGACCCTTCCACCAATAAATGGACTTTAAAGGCAGCCATGCCTGTGGAGGCTAAATGCATCAATGCAGTGAGTTTCCGGGACCGCATCTATGTTGTTGGTGAGTGAGTGACAGCTTTTTATTTATCTGAGGTCCCCCTTAATGCAGCTATGCCAGAGATCAGATATAATTCTCTTGAGAATTCCTGGATGAAGTGGGTAGAGCTGAAAAGGAAGAAAAGTTGGAGTTGGTTCAGGTCTTGGTGGATTTTCCTTTACAGTCCTAAAGGCAGAATAAAAACTGTTTAGGGGTAACAAAACAGATGGACACTGTGGCCCAGAGGAAGAGGCCTGAAGTCATTGCAGGAGGAAAGTTGTTTTGCAAACATTAGGAATGTATAGAAGTTGAAATGTGCATGGTATAATAAGTGCTCAACCAGTGGCAGCTATTATTACTTCCTAGTTTGTGTTCATGGAAATTTCTCTCTCGCTGCTTTTTAGGGGCTCTGAAAAGTTACATTTAGTTGAGAGAAAAGTCTAGCCAGCCAGACCACAGTTGGCATGTATTTGTTAAGGATGGTGGCTCCCAGTTAGAATAACCAGGGAGCTTTTGAAAAAACTATGGATAACTGGTTCTTACCCCAGACCAATGAAATCAGAATTCAGGAGGGAAGGAGGTTGCTGGGGAACAGTACAACTTTTTTTTTTTTTTTTTTAAATCTCCGGGTGATTTTAATGAGCAGCCAGGGTAGAGAACTACTGATGAAGGAGATGCCAAGATGCCAGGAAATAAATAACTTCAGTGAATGAGAGCTAATCAGAGAAGGCATTTGGGGGCAAAACATTGGAACAGATTAAGGGGAAAACACTTTTCTCCCTTGCTTTAGATTTCTCCTGTGTTCATGGTTAGTTTCCTGACTGTTCCAAAAGTCTAATCTCAAGATGGTTACCTTGGGCTTGTGTCTCAGATCATGCTGAGTCTCTGAAGAGATGCCAACCCGGCTACTGCCAGGGATGGATGATTTCTATCAACCAGTGCTCTACCGGATGCTTTATGTGCATCTTAGGACCACCATGGTCTTGGTGCCCATGGTAACAGAATAAAATGTGCAGAGCTGGGATTATGGACCACGTCTTCCAAAGGCACCATATTTCTTCCCAGGAGCAGTCTTAAGGTACATTTTGGTAGCTACGTTAAGCCAGTTGTTCTTTAGAACCACGACTGCAGAATTGGAAGGACATTGTGAGTCATCTCGGTGGCAACTTGCTGCTCCTAGGATGCATCCTGGCTTTCTGGGAAAGGGCCATCAATCCACTGTTTCTCTTGGCAAGATGGGAGTCCTGCCCTAACCGGAAGTAGAATTTTAGTGGCTAACGGGATAGAAACCCAGAAAAATGGTAGGATGCTTCCCCTGTGTGTTCTTCCTCTCCAGGAGGGGCCATGAGAGCGCTGTACGCCTACAGCCCTCTGGAGGACAGCTGGTGCCTGGTGACGCAGCTCAGCCACGAGCGGGCCAGCTGCGGCATCGCGCCCTGCAACAACCGGCTCTACATCACCGGCGGGCGGGACGAGAAGAACGAGGTCATCGCCACTGTACTGTGCTGGGACCCCGAGGCTCAGAAACTGACGGAGGAGTGCGTCCTGCCCCGGGGGGTGTCGCACCACGGCAGCGTCACCATCAGGAAGTCCTACACCCACATCCGGAGGATCGTGCCCGGAGCTGTGTCTGTGTGACTGACAAGGGACCCTGGAGGGCGCCACCGGAAGCACTTAGTTCTACCTTGCGCCCTTCATCCGTGTCCACCCGCAGGCTCCGCTTGTGTTTAAGGCCATGCATCGGGAGCGCACCCGGCTTGCTCTGGGGCACCTAGCAAGTCACAACTTTGGAACACTTGAAAATGGCCAGAAATGTTTGCATGACCTACCTCAGGAGGAAGGATGGAAGAAGAGTAATATTTAACATTTGCGACACTTCTACCCTATGCCAGGTCTTTTTCTATATTAACTCATTTAACCATGGGAATGACCGCCTGCTGGGATATTGTCACTCTAGTCTGAGAAGAAACTGAGTTTCAGAAAGGTCAAGTGGCTTGCCCCCAGGTACTCATTTAGCAAGTAGCTATGCCAGGAGTATAAACCCAAGTCTTTCCAGTTCAAAGCCAATGTCCTCCCCACCATGTGCCTAACTGAGAGGAGGAAAATCAAAACCCAAACCTGACTCAGGTCTTGTTCTGGCTAGTCTGTTAGAAGATTGACTCAGCAAGGCAGGGAAATAAAGGTGTTTCTTTTTCCTTTTTTTTTTTTTTTCTTTTCACTCCTGTATTTAAATCTTATGAAATCCTTAGTGTTGGAGACTTTGGGGGCTTTTGTCAAGAGTGTCTCATAGGCTGTCCCACTTGACAGGGGAGGCAGTTCTGGGAAGACCAGTTTGTATTGAAAGAGATAAAAAGTTTTGTGTTCTGTTCTCCTGGCATCAAAGCTTTTCTTTTTTATGGTCACTGGATGGCCCATTTTGGACTTGAACTAACATTGCCAGATGGAATTACCTTCACCACAGTCTGGTGCCTGGACTCTTAATGTCCAACAGTTGTACTGTAATGTAGAAAAGAGGTTTCCAGAGACTCAAACTATTGTTTTTTAAATACGTAAACATCTCAACACTGCTGGCCACTGCAGGAATGTCAGATTCTTCTTGACAGTGTACTTTCTACTTTAAGACTGTGATCTGGACCCACTCACCTGAAGTTTTCAGGATCTTTTAAAGCCTATCTTCTTGAGTTTTGAATAAGCTTGGCTCAATTTTGATTCTAAGAACAGAGTCTGCCCTTCACTCTAAGAAAAGAACTTTCAAATGAGCTCACTGGAAATTCATTCTAATCCCCAAGATAGAGAAACAGGTTAAGAGATCCTGTTTCATACGCTGTAGTTAAAAACATAGCAACTGCATTACCCCAGGTACTTTATTTTCATTGTATGATTTCAGTTCTCTTTATAGAGTTTTAGTTCATGTCAGAAGGGGCATATTGTGCTTGTACTTCTCAGTGGTTTGGGAAGTCAGAGGTATTAGAGTTGCTAGTGAACTTAATTTACAGAAAAAAAGTTAAGGTCAAGTCAAGTGTGGTGGTCTAAGCCTGTAATCCCAGGGACTTGGGCGGCTGAGGCAGGAGGATCGCAACTTCCAGGTCAGCCTAGGCAACTTAGTGAGCCCCTGTTTCAAAATAAAATTAAAAGGGTAGGGATGTACTCAGTGGTAGAGTACCCCTGGATTCAATCCCCAGTTCCACAAAAGGAAAAAAAAATTATGGTCAGAAGAACTTAATGTTGTAAATGTATATTTAAAACTTGGAAAATTATATCTCTATTTATGCCTAGCTTGTTGAAGATAAATATAAATACATGTTGGTGTGTAAAATGCTCTGCCTTAGGGTCAGGTGATCTATCCCCTGAGAAGAAAATTAAGACGGGTCAATGCACACATACTTATGGATATTGAGAACACACTGTCATGCACCACAAGCTCTAATGACCTTCACAAAGCTCTCAACTGCAACAATTTAATCTAGTTCAGCAATGTTATCTAGTTCATTGCATGTTTGTCAATCTTGGAAATCAAATCTCTACCCTAGAGACCTCAATAAATGGGTAAGTGGGCCACCAATCAATATTCTAATTTTTCTTTTCTTCAAGTTAGCCAAAAATGAGATGCATACTTATGGGGCTGAGTCCAAGACTTGATTGCCTGTCAAGGGGGTCTCTTCTGAGAGCTGTGCACTTAGGTCAACTAGTGGTGATTTCTTACATGTTTGTCTCTTGCAGATCACTGTCTGAGCCATTTGTGACCTACAGGAAAAATCAGTCTTAGTCCAAAGGCTATTTCAGGGAAGAGATTCCAAAGAGGAAATCCAATGACAACATCACTGGCACACAACTCTCAGAAAGAGAATGTTCCTTGCCAGGGATCCAGTGGGTACTGTCCTTTGATAGAAGCAATCAGCAAACTTACAGTTCTTTAGAGGTGTGTGTGTGTGTGTGTGGGGGGGTTAAGATTGTGCTGGGAAAGTGAGGACATAGGATCTCTAAGTTATAAACCTGATTCTAAATGCAGTTCTGAAGTTTCAGGGGTAATTCATAATGTCTAAGTTCACACAAGGGGAGGAGTCTCTATGATTTTTGTAACACCAATAAACATGTGAATTGTGGTAAAGTTACAGGTATTCAAGATCCAGGAGTTCTTAATAATAATGTGGGTCAGGGGACAGATTTACCTATTAAGAAGATCTAGAGTGGTGCATGCCTGTTATCCCAGCAGTTCGGGAGGCTGAGGCCGAAGGATTGAGAGTTCAAAGCCAGCCTCAGCAAAAGCAAGGTGCTAAGCAACTCAGTGAGACCCTGTCTCTAAATAAAATACAAAATAGGACTGTGGATTTGGCTCAGTGGCTGAGTGCCCCTGAGTTCAATCCTTGGAAAACCCCCCTCCAAAAAAATGATCTAGGGTTCTGCATTTGAAGCTGCCAGCCTGTAGCTTTTAGGAAAGGAAAAAAAGTTCAAGTCATTTTGGGGAAACTTTGCAAGTATAGTCATCAGAGTTTAAGCTTCTAGGCACTAGAAGCTCTTAAAATCTACTTTCCATTCCAAGTTAATAAAACAAAATCCCAAGTTTGCACCAAGTTAATGGTTATGTACCACCAGTATGGGGAGAGCAAGCTGAGGCTAACCCAGAAACAACCCCAGGACTCAGAGGGGGGATAGAAGGAGGTTCTGCCACAGTTGGCATGTTGAGGCAGGGCCTCTGCATGGATAGACATGGTAGAGGAGGAGGAGGTCAGGTTTTGAAGATGAGGGTCTAGAAAATGATATTGCGGCCCAGGAGTTTGTAAGCGTGACTCCAGTCCCAAGAAGGGCAAGAAAGAATAAAGGAGCAGGGGACTTGCACACAAGGAAACAAAGAGGGAACCTACTTCCTAGAACTGAGGCACAAGTTAGAGCAGGGCCAACAGTTGGGGCAATTTGCTGTGGGGCCTGTGAGCTGCCTGGTTGGGTCTTGCATCCTAATGGAGATAACAAGACCCAGAGCCTTTGATGGAGTAGAATCTGTAGAAGAGGTTAAGGCTGGTCAAGGCTGGTCTGACAGGCAGGGAGTTAAGCTCACCAAAACACTGACAGATAAATGTCTTCTTCTTTGCTTTCAGCCATTCTGGTCTCAGTGGTTTCAGGAAACACACACATGTAAAACTCCATGTCCTTGAACTCAAAGTAACCATGCTCTCAGGGAAATAACAATTATCATTCTCAACATTCTTTTATAGCTGTGAAAGCATAGCTTTGCTATTTATAAAAGTTGAGGTAGTAGTGTTCATTCTTTACTTGTCCTATTTGATTTTGAAAAATAAAAGTACTCCATAATTTTTAAAGTGAGTAGACATCAATGGATTTTTTTGTATGAAGTCCTAATTTGGGGTTGCAAAGTCATTTTTTCTTCTAAGTGTTAGATCTCATGATTCAAAGAGTCAACTTCCATGTAAATTCCCATATGTCTCAAATATAGGTACTGCAAAGCCAGTCCTGACAGGTCAGATTTTTATATTTATAGGCATAAATAGTGAACCAAACCATTTAAGCATTTTTGGTTTCATGAGATTGTAGTTTTTTAAGTGATCAAAGCAAGGATGTTGTTTATAGGTTAAAGAAGTTTTAATTTATTCAATAAAATGTGTATGAAATGGATAAGAATGTGTTGTATATAATCAATGATTTTTTTTACTTCTTTTGGTTGATATGAATAAATACTATTTTTCAAAATCAATACTATCTGAATTGAAATTAAATGTAGTTGGTGGGAATTTAAAATGTTTCAGTAGATCAAGAGAGTTTAGATTAATGCAGAAGACAACCATTCACCAGGTTTGCTTTGTAGAATGGTTAACAGTACAGTTTTTCCCTCCCTAAATCCACATTGCCTCTCTGAACAAGCTTTCCCAACTCATTTGCAATTTATGCGACTTTCATCCTGCCTGGCCTCACCCCCTCTTACAGGATGCCCTCTTTTAGGTTTTGATTCCAGATCTGACTTCTAAGCCCTCTACCAGTGTCTTCCATGTCATCTCTGAGGCCCCACCAACCCCACTCTTTTCGCATCAGTATATGAGATGGAGGGCTGTAGTTCTCACCCACTGAAGAACTTGAAATCATTTTGGTTTGTTTTGGATTATAATGCAAAAGTCCTATACAACTGAAAAGGAAATTTGAGGCTCCAAAGAAATTTGGTGTTCCACGAATAGCTTTGGACCATTCCCTCTTGGTTTCTTATTCTTCTGCTTTAGGAGGTCTTGGTGGAAAACCTTGGGAAGCACAGATTCATCTCATGGGGAGAGTTGTTCTGGAGTTGATTCTGGGCTAGAAATCCAATGGACAGTGTACTGGCTATGAGTCAAAATGGGATTTTGACCTTAACTTTATGCTCAGCCAATTTATTAACTTTATGCTCAGCCAATTTTCCTATGAGATCTCAGGGATAATTGGATGCTCAGTCCTCTCCCTGTTCCTGTGGGGCCATGCCTCATTTTGTGTTTGTGTACACTGTCATAGTTCAAGATCCCTGGTCTAGGGACCTGTCAAGGTCTAGTGCATCCTGGCCTTAGCATTGATCTGCCTGTTTACCATTCACTGTTTTTCACTTCTGTTTTTTTTTTTTTCATCTGAGATTTTCCTTTTCTTCTTGCCTGCTCAGATGTCTGAGGTCAGTTGTTAGCTACAACAAACTGTAAATTATTTCGACAATTTTGAACTTTTTCAGGTAGTACTTCAAAAGGGTGTGGGGGGTTCATCCCAGGGTTGTAGCCTGGGAATACTGGAAGCCATGCTGACATGGGAGTTTCCTAGGGCAGGGTTTGAATGGGAAGCAGGGGCAGGGAGCTTCAAGGTCCAGGCTTATTTGCTTTATGAAGCAGATAAGAGTTCAAGAAAATGATGTGTTGACCACTTGCACCGATGTTGGCAGTATTTTGGAAAAAGAATTGACCAATTTCTGCAACACAACTTGGGCCCACTGTGAGGCCAGGAGTGCCAAACCACTCCTTCTAGAACCTTCAGAAAACAACCAAAGAGAAAAATAGTATGGAAACTTCTTTGAACCTATATAGGCCACAAGCAATGCTTTTAAACTTTTAAAATCATGTGTCAATAAAATACATCTTTCAGTATGTCTTATTTTAGTTTTTCATGAAGTGCTGTTCACAGTTCAGCAAATTAACTTCATCACTGGCCAATGGGTCACAAATCACAAACCACATCTGAAAGACAAGAAGGGCACTGACTAGGGAAAGGGCAGGCAGCAGGTAGGGGAGAGGAGCCAACCTTTGGTTTCACATATAACTCAACACCACCTAGAAATCTGAGGGGCAAATCTGACTGCACAAAGGAATCTTTTGAGTCTGACCTTAGATAGACAGGATTTTTGCGGATGAAATTCATTCTTTCATAATAAAGATGTAGTAATAGGAGCATCTATTGAGTAATTTCCCAGAAACACAAGACTGAACCAGAACTAGTCAAAGAGATTAGGCCAGTGACAAAACTCATCTAAGCAGAAATGCTAAGATTTTTTTTTTTTTTTTGATGCTGGGGATCGAACCCAGGGCCTTACACATGTAAGGCAAGCACTCTACCAACTGATCTATAACCCCAGCCCCAGAAATGCTAAGATTTTTAATTGTCAAAGTGCATCCTGGTAGAATGTAGCATTCCCAGAAAAGGTCACTGTGGAAGCCTGGAGAAAAAGCAGTACATTAGGGGCTGTGGCTGTGGCTCAGTGGTAGAGTGCTTTCCTAGCATGTGTGAGGCACTGGGTTTGATCCTCAGCACCTCATAAATATAAGCAAAATAAAATAAAGCATGCTATTCATCTACAACTACCAAAAAACATTTTAAAAAAAGCAATACATTTGATTTTGTTCTAAGTCCTTTGTAGACGTTTGTGAAAGAAGTAATCGGGTGAGATTACTTCTTTCAGATATTTTCTGAGCTCCTACTATGTGCCAGGCATGAGTTTTAGGCACTAGGGCTCCATCTGTAAACATCACACCTTGCTTTCATGAGCTGACATTCTAGTGGCAAGAGCAATAACCAAACCAAAACATAATATGATACCAAGTAGTGATAAGTTCTGGAAGACAAGTCAGGCTGGGCAAGGTTATGCAGGCTACTATAAGTACCTTGTCTGGTATGGAGACCCTTAAATAGAAACTCGCAAGAAGAGAAAGTGTGAGGCCCAAGGTACCTGGGGGAAGCTTGATCCAGGTAGCAGGAACAACCATAGCAAAAACTCTGGGGCAAGAGACTCAATGTGTTTAAGGACCAATAAGAAGGCCTGTGTGAATGAAATGAATTCAAACCTATGACTGGGAGTCTCAAAAGTGACTGTAAGCATGTTGAGTATAACTGCATAAGATGATAGCAAACAAGGCAGTTTCAGAAAGGCTAAAGATTCACAAATGTTGCACACCCATACATATGGCTTTCAAATGCAAGTCAGCTACATTCATAGGAGGTAGTTAATTGGAAGGAATTGCCACCTTGAACCCCAAAGTGTTTGTAACCTAACAAACTTTGAGCTCTTTCTCCAAATCCTTCATTTTTTGGATCCTATCCTGAGTACTATTGTCATGGTGGGCAAGGATGGCTGTCCAAGCTGACTAGCCAACCGGTGGAGTTGGGGAGAAGCCTCTCAGATCACTAAGACCTGCTGCTCATTCCTTGTGTAAATGGAAGTAGCAGCACTCGGATCACATGGGCCCTCTTGTTCATTGCCTCTTCATCCTGGTGGTGGGGACAATACCCACTGGGAGGGATAAAAGGGAATAAAAGCCAAAACTTTTAAAGTCGGTGAGATTAAGAAGCCTATCTGATTTTTAAAAACAGCTCATTGGTGTAGGCTGAGATTCAGCACATTAAAAATCAAACTGCAGTTGGCCCTCTCTGTGCACAGCTCTACATCCATGGATTCAATCAACCACCTGTTGAAAATATTTGAAAAAATTGTGCCTGTATTGAACATGTACAGACTTTTTCCTTATCATTATTCCTGGAACAATGCAGTATAAAAACTATTTAAATAGCATTCACGTTGTTAAGCATGATAAGAAATCTAGAGATGATTTAAAGTCTATGAGAAGATGTACAAAGGTTTTGTGCAAATACTATGTCACTTTGCATAAGGAACTTGAGAGCATCCTTGGATTTTGGTGTCTACAGGGAGTTTGGTCTATTCCCCACAGATACTGTAATAAAACAGTGTAATAAAACACCAGAGTGGCTAAGTGCAAACCAACAGACTGTTATAAAAATGTATATAAAATGTGTGACAATTCAGATACAGAGTAGAAATGTAGTGCTAAAAATGTTTATTCTAGGTGATTTTAGAGAATATGTCTTCCTGGGAGGTAGGTTGTCATCCCCAGTGGAACCAAGGCTGGAAATGTAAGGGTGATAAAGGGTTTGTCACTCAACCTCCAATTCAGATGGCCTCTTTGCAAAAGTAGGGTAATAATAGACAACATCTCACAGGGTCTGGATGAGGATTAGATGAAATCACTCACATTAAACGTTTAGCTCATTGCCTGACTTTGTAAATGCTCCATAACATTAGCTGTTGTAATTTTCCTCACTTGACTAAGAGCCCGCAAGGCTGGGGACTATTTTCTTGCTAGTCTTTGTTCCCTGCAGCACATAGGGAACACTGAAGAATATTGCGGCATCAATGCCTGTCAGAAATAGTTGAGGTTGGGAGGACTGGTCCTGAGGACCTGCTGCCCCGTTAATTATCCTCATTATTGATCACCTGTTGAGACTTTCCACCCTTTGGAGGTTGAAATGACAACATAGATATAATTTCTGGGTTATGCAATATTTTTAAGAATTTGCAACCAAACTGCTCAGAAAGAATATGGAATGCTCTTTTTAGATAAGGGCTTGTGCTGTCTGGAGTGCAGTCTCCACTGCTTGGCTCAAAGTATTTGAGTGTGCAGACTCTGACATATACTATCTTGTTTGATCCTTGCACAAACTCTGTGAAGTGAATTGATGTTTCAGGGTTGAGGCTCAGAGAGGTTGAATAACTCCCCTAAGTCAAGAATGTGATTTTCTGAAGCTGGGGATCTTCTTCTGCCAATTGCTGCTTGCAGGGCAGAGGATATACTGAATGTAGTGACGTCATGGGTCTCATTTAACTTCAGGGTTCTACGATTTGAAGATTTTAGATCACGCATGTCACAATTTAAATGTGACCCTGAAAAATATCTAGGAATTCTTGCTACTAACCCACTGTGTGATCAATGCAAAGCCAGGGATCCATGTCAAAAAAACACAAAGGACTGAAAATGACTTTAAGTGGGTATATTTCCAGCTCTAACAGATTTTCATGCAGGAGGTAAGACTGCACTTCTAAAGGTTTCCACCAGGGGGCAAAAGATGTTCACAAGCTCCTTAGTTCTGCTCCTATTAAAGAGCAGAGCCAAGGACCAGCCAGGGTTGGTGTATTTTCTTAAAAAGAAAGAAATTCCTGCTAGCCCTAGAGCTCTGCTCTCTTAGGCCACCTCTCTGAGAGTGTGCTCTTAGAGTGCCTGTGGCCTTCTCTATCTTGGGATCACTGAAGAAGTCCCCATCAATTGTAAGACACGTCTTTATTTTAGAATAAAGATTCTAAGAAAAATGATATAATGCTTTAATGGTAGAATTACACAATGCAGTTTTTCTCACCAGCTTCTCATGGCCTTAAATGTCTTATCCTCTATCATCAGGGCTTTGGCCATTTTCCCTGCCCTTCACTTGCATTGCTTGGCATAATATTGTATTCTAATATTTATAGCTAAGGCAAAAATAACACACATTCTCAGTAACAAAGCTAATGTAACAATGTAGCTTCATTTGCTTTGTATCCCACAAATATTATTGCTTTGCAAGAAAATATTCGACTGTGATCCTTTCCTCTCTAGTAAATATGGGTTTCACTAATAAAAAAATATGTCCATTGCTCTATTTCTATGCTTTTCTGCATATAACTTGGTTTCAATGCCAAATCAGAGCATTATTACCATTAAATAATTTCTTAGAAAGTCTTTATGGAAGTATAATTGACATACAATAAACTGCACTTAAAGTACATGTCCTCATATATATGAAACCAGTATCACAAACACGGTAATGAAACGGTCCAGTCCAAAAGTTTCCTCCTGCCTCTTTACAACCCCTCCTGCTCACTCATCCCCTCCTCCACCCCTGTATACTGGCAGCCAGGGATCTGCTTTTTGTCAGTACAGATCAGTTTGCATTTTCTAGTATAAATGGAATCATAAATATATGCCTTTCTCCTCCTCTAGCTTCTTTCACTCAGCAATTATTTTGAGATTTATCATTATTGTGTGTATCAACACACTAACTCCTTTTCTTTAAAAAAAAAGAAAACAGGGCTGAGTTGTGGCTCAGCAGTGGAGCACTTACCTACTACATGTGAGGCTCTGGGTTCGATCCTCAGCACCACATAAAAATAAATAAGTTAAATAAAGGTATTGTGTCCAACTACACCTAAAAAGTAAATATTAAAAAAGAAAACAGCCCTCATTGAAATATTATTTACCTTCCATAAAATTCATCCAATTTAAGTTAATGATCCAATGGTTTTCAGTATATGTACAGAGCTGTGTATACATCACTAATGTTCTAATTTTAGAACATTTCCATCATTTGCAAAGACAACTGATACCTGTTTGAAATCATACATTTCCATCCTGACCCCTAGGCAACCACTTCTGTACTGTCTGTACAGGTTTGCCTATTCTTAACTTTTAATATAGTTGAATGATACAAAATGTGTATGTACATATAATATATAATACATATAACACAATAATACATACAATATAATATAAAACATATTTCATGTAGTTGAATGCTATACAATACAATATTTCTTGAATGCTTTATTTTTTTTGGTGACTGAACAGTATTCCATCATGTGGGTATACCACATTTATCCATTGATAAAAATTTTGGTTACTTTCACTTTTGGGCTATTATGAATAAGGCCACTATAGATATTTAAATACAAATTTTTGTGTAGACATATTTTTCATTTCTCTTAGATATATACCTGGGAATAAAATTGCTGGGCCAAAGTGTAACTCCTTGCTTGATATTCCAAGAAACAGCCAAACTATTTTTCAAAGTAGCAGAACCATTTTGTATTCCCTCCAGCAAAGTGTAGCATTCCAATTTCTCTGTCTTCCTGTTAGCACATGCTGTTGTCTGTCTTTTCTATTATAGCCATTCCAGTGAGTCTGAAGTTGTATCTCCTCATACTACTCTTTTAAATGTGTATTTCCCTAATTATCAATAATGAGTATCTTTTTGCTTATAGGCCATTCAAATATCTTTGAAGAAATGTCTGTTTAAATCCTTTTTCTCTTTTTAAATTGGGCTATTTTGTTTTCCTATGATCAAGTTGTAAGAGAAACTGTGATAATAAGCATTTACTGTTTTAAGCTACTAAGGTTCAGGGAATTTATTACTGAAACTAATTATTTTTCTTAATGAACTTACTATAGTTATAGATGTGGATAACAAATACATACACATATACGGGGTGAGGGGTAGTTGGCAGCTGGGACCTGGCTCAGGGATGTGCCCTACCTTCATTCTCCAGATAAGACTCTGCAGGAAACCCCATGAGACTCCTCTTCTGGGGTGTCGTCCAGTCCAGTGGTCCCTTACTCCAGCAGCAAATAGTGCGAACAGGAAAATGACTGTCTTCCTGAGAGGTCTGCAAGGGAGGCTTGGAGGGATGGAGGGAGCTGTGTCCTCCATCACCCCCTGCGGGAACCAGAGGGGCTGAGCCTCCAGGGTTCAATGGCTTCAGTGTCCCAGACAATGCAGGGGCTATCAGGGACCACAGAGCTCCCTGCTGGGAGGCTTTGGTGGTGACCCTGACCTGGCTCTGAGGCCTGGCTCAGCCTGGAACCCCCACAGCCCAGGTGGGCAGGATGGGAACTGAGAGGCCTGCAGGCAGCGGGCACCTTGAGATGAGGTGATCACCTGGAGCTGGGGCTGCTGTCCCACTCTCCTGCTGGGCCCTGCAGGGAAGAGGGAGGGGTGGGGCTGCAGGTCAGGACACAAGAGGCTCTCAGACACTTGACTGAACCATGTAAGGGGTCATCTAGGCCACCCTGCCCCACTCCAGGGTTTGCCTGAGCCTGGAGAAAGGAAGGATCCTCTGAGCTCCATCAAGACCCAGATCCCACCTCCCAGTGTCAGTGCTGCCTGTGACAGGGGAGAGAAAGAAGAAGACCCACGTTGGATAGTAATGGAGGCATGGGTTTCCTCAGCTCCTAGTGCCTCAGGTGAGGATGGGGACAACTGAGGCACCCACAAGAACCTCAGTTTTTGTAGAACTGGATTTTCCTTCTCCTTAGAGGGAGATGCAAAACTTTATACCCTAACACAGTGTATACTTATAAGTACATTTATGAAATTAAACCAACAGCTTCCTGGATGATATTTACCCTTAGTGTGATGGCCTCATCTGTCCTTCCCACCTCATCCCCATGTGTTCTGCTCTACTCTAGAGGCAAAGCAGGTGAAGCTCTGTGGGCATGTGTGAGGGGTCACCAGAGTCCTTCCAGGGCGAGTCCCAAACTGCAGCTGCTCTGGGTGTCTTCTCCTATGGCCCTGGGCTCTGGGCAGCAGAGACAATGCCCTATTCACTCTCTATCCTGGTGGCTCCTGGAAGAAACCTAGAATTTTTAGAATCTGCAAACCTTGGAGAAGATCCTGGGCCCAAAGCCTGGTTTATGGGGAGGAAGGTTTGGCTCACATGCATCCAGCCAGCTATGGTAATTGACCTGTGAGGACTTCTCAGTGCACAAAGTGGGGTCAGGGGCTGTGGGTCCTGGCCCCTAGACTATGTTCCTTCCTTACTCTGACCCTTCCAGTCTCAGCTCCCAGGGCTGCCTTTTGCTCTAGTTTAAATCACCTGCACATTTAATTCATTTCTGGTTCATGGCCCTGGGCTCTGCAGACCTGAGTTTTTGATATTAAGTCTTCGATTCTAAAGAGCTGGCACAGAGACAACACAGAATCTCAGACTCAGAGTCTGGCCAGTCATGAGCATGTGTGTGGGTGAACAGAGGAGAGGCCCACTGCCCACTGCTCACTGGTGGAATAAGGGGCTTTGGTGCCAGCCAGACCTGAGTGTGTTTCTGTCTTTGCCACTCACAAGCTGTGATTTGGGGGATGCTCCTTTGCCACTCTATACACTTTTCTTTATTTCTTTTCTTTCTTTTTTTTTTAGTTGTAGAGAGACACAATATCTTTATTTATTTATCTTTATGTGGTGCTGAGGATGGAACTCAGGGCCTCACACGTGCTAGGCAAGTGCTCTACCGTTGAGCCACAATCCCAGTCCATGTTTCCTTATTTCTAAAATGGGGATAATACTGCCTATTTTGTAGGGTAGTGTGAGGAACAGCAAAAAAATGTATCTAATGTACAATTCATTTGAATTGATGTGAACTCAAAAATAGCACATGCTATGTTTATTGTTAATAGTAATCACAATGATTGTAACTGGTGGGTCTCAAAACAACTCTGGATATCTCAGGTGCCCTGTGACAGCTTGGAGGGGATTTGGCTACCATTGTTTGCATAATCCCAAACAAAAAGAAAACTTTCATAAAAACTTCGGGGAGTGGGGCTGGGGATGTGGCTCAAGCGGTAGTGTGCTTGCCTGGCATGCATGCAGCCTGGGTTCGATCCTCAGCACCACATACAAACAAAGATGTTGTGTCCGCCGAAAACTAAAAATAAATATTAAAATTCTCTCTCTCTCTCTCTTAAAAAAAAACTTTGAGGAGGAAGCAGATTATGTTTGTGAACAGGTTGAATAATAAAAGGAGAGGAAAACCACACACGAAACCAAGCAGAGGACACAAGCCCACACCAAGCATTTCCTTTGGTTACAAGTGATAGCTGCATTCTTGGAAAATGAACAAAAAGACTCTGGTTCCAGCCAAAGCCCCGGCATACTGGGAGGATATAACCCTGGCCTCTGAGCCAGCCCCCAGTCCATGCACCAGAATAAATACATTATGTTGGGACAGAAGGATAAGAGGAATGGGAAAGGTAGGGAAAATCCATGTGAGTGATGGGAAGCCCTGTTTTTCCCCTCAGAGGCAAACACAGAAAATAATTTAGGAAATCATTTGGGGGGCTCAGCATTTAAAACCTACCAGTCATTTTTGTTTAAATAATTAAATATGTGAAAATTTTCAGAATAAAAATGGAGTCATTTTTGTCAAACCCTAATAATAAGAATACTAACCATGCCAGGAAGTTATAAAGGAGGGGTCTCATACATCTGTAAGAACTATTATTCAAAAAAGACTTTGCCAGAACCCAGACCTCACACAATGGCCACCACAACCTTACACAGAAAATACTTGTGCAAGAATGCCTGCCCAGAAACTCTCTTTACCTTGGACTAACACTACCCTTTCATTGATCCTTGTAGCCAAGTATTATTGTTTCAAAACATCTTATGTAATACTCCTTAAAAAAACTAAAAACAAACAAACAAACAAAAAACAAACCAAAAAAAAACTTCCTCTTGCCTCAATCTCCTTGAATACACCCATAGTTTCCCTTGGAATACGTCTGCTTTTCTTCAATAAACTTTATTAATCTTTAAAGAATCTCTGATTGTTATTTAAGTTCACAAGTTAAATACCTTCATGAGCGAACATAACATAGATTTCAATTATCCGAATCAGAAAACACATATTTGGTAAATTACGGATTTTGAAAAAAAAAAAATTATGACATGATTGCCAATTTTGCTCTAAAGTCAGCATTTCTCTTCATGTTCGCTAGATGGCGGAATGGGACCACAGCAGGTCCCCCAGTTCAGTGTCAGCTCTTCTCACACAGGTTTAAAATGAGGAAATTGGGTTCCATTCGGATTTTTCTTTTCCTTCCATAAAATAAAGGTCAAGAATTATGCACGGTTTTCCAAGGACCCTCTCTAGCACACAGAGGTTTTCCATTTCCCTGTCTGAAGGTCTGAACCTGAGGCTGTTCTGTGAACTTCATTTATTTATCTGCACAGGGAGACTCTAAAGTGTCACTTCTGTTTTGATGAAAAAGTGCCTTCATTTTGTTGCCTGGACATTCTCTACGTATTTCAAATGTGACTACCAGGCTCAAATGAAGGATCAGCCTGGGAGAGTAAATCTAGTGACACTAGAAAGAGACCTCTTTGGAGGTGCTCAACTTTTCATTCCTGGCAGTGAGGACTAATGTGATAGAGTTCTACACTTCTTGAGCAAAGAGGCAGATAACATCTAGATAACTGACTTAACACACAGCCTGATCCAGAAACAAAGAGCCAGAGCTGTGGGAGCCAGTGATCACAATAGCCAGAGGCCAAGGCCTCCTTCCTTCCAGTTTAGTAACACAGCAGCAGGAGGGCCACTGAATCAGCAACTGCCAGGTTCCTCACCCAGATGTAAGCCTCACTGACTCCTAACAGCCATGCTTTGATGCAGGGCGCACAAGGCAATTGCACTGAGTCACTGAGGTTATTTATTCAGGCCTTATCTCTGCACCAACATTCTGCTAAGGGAAGTGGAGACTAACACAGAAATATAAACCTTAGTGCTTTGCCTCTATAGAGTTTGTGATAAAAAAAGAACTTCCATTGCTGAATTTACACAAACTGGTTCCAGAAAAGAAAACTAGTTTGTTCAGCATGAGTATTCAGACTTTGCAGCCAGTTCCTGATCAGTCAGGATTTAATGGGATCCAAATGCCTTCCTGTTATGCATTGAATTCAATAGAGAAAAATCTTTCCACATGTGGAGGGAATTAAATTCATTCTGGTTGAGAGCTATAAGGACAGTCTCTGAAAGTGCCACCTCCTTACCGAGTCCCCCACCCCCAGGTCCCCACCCTATGATTTAGCCAAACCATGAATCAATTGAGCACACATAATGGGGAGAAAATTGATTTTTGTATCAGAAGAGAATCTCCCTTAGGTTTTTCACTCATAAATTCATCCATTCAAGTTTAACTACTTCCTATTCCAAAACCAGGCTAAACTTGTACTTCATGATCCTCTACAGACTTTAAATCAAATCAGGGCATTTCTCTGTTCAAACCCAAAACTTTTTAATGATTCACTATTTTGCTAAAGCCAAGTTCTCAAGAAAAAAAAAAAAGCTTATAGAATCTTTTTTTTTTTTTTTTTTTTAGAGAGAGAGAGAGAGAGAGAGAGAGAGAGAAAGAATTTTTTAAATATTTATTTTTTAATTTTCGGTGGACATAACATCTTTGTTTGTATGTGGTGCTGAGGATTGAACCTGGGCCGCAGGCATGCCAGGCGAGCGCGCTACCGCTTGAGCCACGTCCCCAGCCCCACTATAAAAATCTTATATAGTCCCATTTCTCATTATTTATCTCTCTAGTGTCATTTGATTTCTTCCTTTTCCTTTTTCTTTTTCCAAGCATTTTTTCTGCCCTTTGCAGGACCCCACATCACTCCCTCTTTCTTTCTGTTTTTTTCACATGTCTCAACAAATATAACTTTCAGATCAAATGCTGGTTTTGTATGGTCCACAGCTGAAAATGGTATTTGCATTTTAAGTGGTTGAAAAATTCAGAAGATGAATACTATTTTGTGACACATGAAAAGTAAATGAAATTTAAATTTCAGTGATCATAAACAAAGTTTTATGGGAACAGCCATGGACACTGTTTCCCTGTTGTCTATGACTGATTTTGTGCTATCAGGTCACAGTTGAGTAATTGTGATGAGACCATGTGATCCATAAGCCTGAAGTATTTACGAGCCGTGTCCGGCAAGGTGGCGCACACCTGCAATCCCAGCAGCTTGGGAGGCTGAGGCAGGAGGATTGCCAGTTCAGAGCCAGCCTCAGCAACTTAATAAGGTATTGAGCAACTCAGTGAGACCCTGTCTCTAGATAAAAAAAAAAGGGCTGAGGATGTGGCTTAGTAGTTAAGTGCACTGAGTTTAATTGCTGGACACACACACACACACACACACAAAAAAAAAAAAAAAAAGAAAAAAAAAAGAAAAAAAAATAATGTATTTATGATCTGGCCCTTTACAGAAAAATTTTCTGATCCCTGAGTAAGGTCAGTATGATATCACTGTCTTTCACATCTCTCCAATTCTACCCACCCTTGAAAATTCAGTTCCAATCATCCTCTTCCAAATGTTACATCTTTAACAGATTCAGCCAAAATCAATACCACAGCCTTGATTTATTTCCCAACCTAGAATTAATATTAAATCAATTCACTGAATGTTTATTGTCTTTCTGCAATAAGCCCATGCATAATAATTGGTACTTAGGATAGAAAATAAACTGGTTGTAATCCTAGTCTTTTGTGATTTTGCATTCTATTTATGAAAATTATTTTAATGCAGAGTGATAAGATAGTAGTACTTACGCAAGATTTTTTCATACACTGGAGTGATATCTAACTTAGCCAGGGGTAGGGGGAAGACACTGGCAATATTTGGTGAATTAAGCTTGAACAGAGTTTGGAAAAAAGTAAGTGAGGGGAAGAGGAATGGAATTGTAGCTCAGACTAAAGGGGGAAGTGGGAGGAGAGATCAGAGGTAGGAGGGGTATGCTGTACCACCTGCTTCTAAGTTATTTGGTGGGGATGACATGGTCATAAATGGGTAGAACAGATACTGTATAGCCTTACAGGCCATTTGGTTCATTACCTCCTTTTATAGATAAAAAAGCCACAGAGGCTTAGAGCCATGAAATGATTTGCTAAATTCTGGGCTTTGGAAAGCTAGAATGGAAGTTGAGATCTCTTAACTCTCATCAACTTTAATACTCTTTTTCCCACTAGGATGTTTTGAGCCTGTATTTTGGTGAATATCTAAAGTCCTATTTGCAGGTTATTAAATAAAACACAAAGTGAAGTCAACATGATCTTACAAGAATGCTGGGTTTCAACCAGGTGCAGTGGCACTTACCTGTAATTCCTGCAACTGGGGAGGCTGAGGCAATAGGATCACAAATTTGAGGATAGCCTTGGTAATTTAGCAAGACCCTGCCTTAAAATAAAATAAAAAGATCTGGGGGTGTAACTCAGTGGTAAATTGCTTGTGTGCAAAGCCTTGAGTTCAACCTCAGTACCAAAAAAAACCCTCAAAAACAAACAAACAAACAAACAACAACAACAACAACAAACTGGGATTCAGGAAACTGGGCTTCCAATTCTATTCCTTCTTCAAACATACAGAATAAAGCACTTTAATTCTCAGGGGCTCAGTTTCTTCATTAGACTGGATTAAATAATTTTGACAACCCTTCCTGGCTATCATAGATCATTTTTAAAATATATTATCATTTCTATTGAAATGTGTTAGGTAATATTTGGTCTAGTGACTCTTGCTTCTCATTTCTCCCAAGAAATGAAGCAAAGGTCACGAGGCTTTCTATTCATTTACAAACTTGATTAACTAATAAACAGTTACTGTGTAACTGGGGGTGGTAAATAGGGATAGGGATCCCAGGGAGAAGGGGAAGGGAGGTGGGCTGCAGAGGTCTTGGAGAAGGTGAAATCTGACTGCTTCATGTGAGAGGTGCTGGGCTTGGCCAGGAAGTTGGGAGAGGCTTCCAGGAAAGAGACACCACAGGCACTGGAGTCCATGCCACGTGAGGGAACCAGGCTTCTGAAGCAGGGTTTGGATGAGGAGCATGGGGAACAGGGGAGCCCACTGAGGAGAAGTTCATCATCCAGGGAACAGGGTGACCTCATCCCAGGAGGCCCAGGGAAAGTACAGGCTATTGATTGTGCCACAGCAAGCAGGGCAGATAAGTGTCCAGGAACCCGTTCATTAAATGTAGAATAAGGTCCTCAGGGCTCAGACTTAGGGAAACACACTCTTAGTTTTACATTTTCCTTCTGATTTGGTGTTCTCAAATTTCATAATAAATTCCCAAATCTGCAAATGGCAACAACATGAGCATGGTAGACCCATACAATGATCATGCTGAAACTAATGTTATTTTAATAATAGCATTTAATAATGTTATTTTAATGCATTAATAAAAGCTCTGATGAATATGAATGCTTCCCTAGCTCCTGGGAGGAGAGTTCTGCTCAGTTGCTCAGATGCCCTATGTATTTTCCTCCCTTCTTTTGTATCTCAGTTCAATGTTTGGGGTCATTTGACTTAGTCTTAACATGTATTCTCATTTTTACATAATAAGGTATCTGATATGCTTTTTGGAAGTGGGTGTGATTCAAGTAAGTTTCTCCATATGTTCTTCAATATCATGCTATTCTACATAAGGACGAATAGTTATTCCTACATACATTCTTTTTGAACAGGGGACTTGAAGTCCTTTCTACACTCAATCTTATAACATTTCTAATGTATTTTAAAGATTAAAGAGGATTTTATTTTGTTAATGTGTCTTATTTTATTTGTGCCACAAAACCTCTGACTACTCTTTCATCTTCAGCACTTAGCATAGCACCTTCAAACTAGTTAGAGTCTCAGTGATTGGTTAAAAGAATGATTGATCAAGTTAAGTAAGAAACAACAGTCTGTGAACAAAATATGTGCTAGTTATTATTTGCATTTCAATGAGGAAGAAAGGTGTTGTGCTGGAGTCACGAGGACATGCTCAGGGAGCCAGGAGCCCATCTTTCTTTTAGCTTCATGCCCTTTAAGGAACTTCATCTTGGCAATTTGAAATTGGCCACGGTGGGAATATTTGCACCATAGGAATTGGCAAACACTACAAATCAGCACCCTCTGAGAGCTAGTTTTTAAACATCTGTCAACATACCAACGAAATTAGGATTCAGACTAGTTATGAGACCTGGCTGAGGTTGAACTGCTGGCTAAGAGGTCAAGTGCAGGTCTCCTGGTTCGTGGTCAGAGATTATTCGGACATTGGACGAGTCAAGGATGAAAGAGTAGCCAATTTTTGAGTCTGCAGCACAGTTTTATATGTGACAGGGTTCATGGGTAGAGAGACACAGGGAAGTATGCTGGAGAAAGGAGATTGCATCCAGGTCTCAGGTGTTTACACTTTGGATTCAGGAAACATGTCTTGAGTCTCAGAGTCACCATGGACAGCACATCCATAATCCAGACACAGCCGGATACTACATGAGAGATTCTGCTCCACCACAGAGATTCCTGAAATACTGAGGCAGGAACTGTGGGAAAGAAATTATTAAGCTGGGCACGGTGGCCTATGCCTGCAATCCCAGCAACTTGGGAGGCTGAGACAGGAGGATTGCAAGTTCAAGGCAATCCTCAGTAATTTAGCGAGATCTTTTCTCAAAATAAAAAATAAAAAGGACTGGAGATGTGGCTCAGTGGTTAGTTAAATGCCTCTTGGTTCAATCTCCAGTACCTAAATAAATAAATAAATAAACAAACAAATAAATAAATAATTGCTTCAATATATGGGAAAGAATTATGCTGGTAAATGATTCCAGCAGAAATAGCAAACAAAACAAAACAAAACAAACAAACAAACAAAAACCCAAAACAAAAGCTAAATAAATATTAGTAAAGAAAAACATTCTGAAATTATCAATATCTTTTCATCTGGATTACACACTGGATTATATAGAAACAAAAGCACGTCTCCTGAAAATTCTCAAGGGGAAAAAATGTGACCATTCAGTATTCAAAAGTCAAAAAGGTTTAGAAGAGGCTTTCATTTATATTTATTTTTAAAATAATATCGATTTCGGGAGGGAGAATGGGAATAGGAAAGATAGTAGAATGAACTGGACATACTTTCCTATGTGCATATATAATTATATGACCAATGTAATTCTACATCATGTACAACTAGAAGAATGAGAAGTTACACTCCATAAATATACAATATGTCAAAATATATTCTACTGTCATGTATAAATAATAAAAACAAATAAAAAACCCAAAATATGAGAACAAGAAAAAATATATATTTCATAAGTTATCTTTATTGATTTCATTTTTTAAACAATCACTGCTTATGTTGTAAGAACCACGGCTGCGGCATAGTTTTTGGAATATTGACATAGAGCACAGTCAGACTTGTGCTATGGAAGCAGAGTCACCTTGAGTGTTATGGGAATTAAGGATCTTGTTGGGAATTAGAGCTTTAACAAGCATGGAAACATCTGGGAATGGATGGGCTACAAGAAAGTGTAGAAGCAGAGAGAAAAGTTACTTTCCATCCTCTTAGGGACCTGGGGGTGAACGGACCAGTCAGAACTTGCTGGGAAAGGCATTTCCATCTGTGGACTGTGAGGGAAGCTGATGGAGAGGTCCACAGGGAGCTGCTGTTCCTGACTTGGAGGGCCTACAGACAAGTGACAGTGTTGGGCCACTGTCGCTCAGTGGGGCCACCAGTCGGGAGAACAAGGTAGATGTGAAGCAGAGGAGATCAAGGATCAGTGTCCAGCTGGCACCGCCATGCCTATCACTACAGCATACAACCACCTGCTTTGGGCAATAACTGTGGCTTCACTTCCAACCCCTGCATTCTGTTCAGTTTCTCTTTGGACCAGCTCCTGGTATCATATAAGGAAGAGGAGTCTTAGAAATGTAGTTTCCAGACAGACCACATTGATACACAAACCACTAGACATAGGAATGTTAAATAAGCAAAACTTCTTGAATTATTTCAGTTGGCATTTTAATAATTTTAGTTGGAAAAACTCAATTCTGCTAATGCCTATAGCAATTGGAATTATTGTTAGAAATTCTTTTAAGGCAATACTTAGACCTGGAAGGAAAAATAAATTCAACATATTATATGTAAAAAGGAGTAAAATTGCATATGACTAATAATCATTATCACAAAAAAATATTCCATACTTTCATCAAATATCACTACCACATATATTGAGTTTTTAAAAATCCTCTATTAAGGCCCTAGAGTCATAGCACAGTGGTAGAGCACTTGCCTAGCATGTGTAAAGCACTGGGTTTGATTCTCAGCATCACATATAAGTAAATAAAGTTCATTAAAAATTTTAAAATTCTCTCTCAAAAAAATTCCTAGAACTATACAGTGATATATCATTCTAGAAATATATGGAAGAAAGAGTGATGTGAATTGTTCAGTCACGTAAACTTGCTCTGCTGCCATGTTTCTCTGCCATCTTTGGTCCATCTTTACCTATTTAGCAGATATATTGCTATTCTACTAATCCCTTTACTTCTAAAATAAATTTATTAAATAAAATTGTATCTTAAGAGGATACTGTCCACAGTTTCTAACATTCCTATGTTTTAAATCTGCAGGGCCATAAGGTGTTGATGTTGTGCTTTAGACTATTAGATAAACCAAGATGGATTTACAGAAATTGTATTGTTTCTGGTTGCTTGTGTTTGTCAAGGACTTTGGTAGTTATCTTTTTCAAATATTAGAATAAGAGATATCTCAACGTGCAAACATATTTCTAAGATTTTATCTATACCTCTCTTACTTTAAAAAATATTCAGGGCACTTTTATTTTATTTTATTCATTCTTTTTTAGTTATACATGGCAGTAGAATCCATTTTGATATAATCATACAAGCATGGACTATATCTTATTCTAATTATGATCCCATTTTTGTGGATGTACATGACGGTGGGGATTCACTAGGGTGTTTTCATATATGTACATAGGAAAATTATGTCATATTCATTCTACTGGCTTTCCTTTTCTTATCCCCCCTCCCTTCCTTTCATTCCCCTTTGTCTAATATACTGAACTTCTATTCTTCCCTTCCTCTTCATGGCAATTTTATAACTTTGGAATTATAATTTTGGAAATGGTTTGGTTGGAAACAGAACCCCAGATGATCCATAAAGTGGGCAATGAACACTTATAATAATTATCTATTAAGGAAATGGAAAGGAAATTATATTTTAGTTGCACTTTAAATATCAGCAAAAGCAAAGTTAAATGCAGAATTCCCAACACAAATTGTTGCCTTTGGGCCATCACATAGCCCCTATACCATAATCAATAACTATTTTCTTAATATCTCCATGGGCTGTGATTTTTTTCCTTTGTTCCACCTCAACTCAGGACTCAAATCATTTTGCTCAGTTTAGATAGCTATGGCAAGGATGGGTGCCAACTGTCTTTTAAAATATTAGTGTTAATCAAACAGCACTCACAATTGACCCTAAAACAATGTCACTTATGCTGGGTATGATGGCTCACACTTATAATCATAATTCCAGTGACTGGCTAAGGCTGAGGCAGTAGGATTGCAAGTTTGAGACCAGACTAAACTATTTAGTGAGATCTTGTCTCAAAATAAAAAAATAAAAAGGACTGGGGAAGTAGCTGAGTGGTAAAGTGATCCTGGGTTCAATACCTACTATTAAAAAAAAAAATCACTATTCACTCAAGCTGGACGTGCCCTCCTGAGTAGGATGAAAGTGACCTAGAAGGAACCTCCAGGGCACTTGCACAGGACTCTGCATGCCCCTGGAAGTATGAAGTGTATGATCTGCCAGTGGGAAGAAGAGAAGAAATGCTGAAATACCTACTGTCAGAAAATGGTACCAGATCATTGTTACAGGGGCTGCCTGAGCATTTGCAGCTTGGAGGGGAAACCGAGCCAGTCTCACCCCTCCCCTGGGTGAGGTATACCCTATCCACAGAACAGCTTTATTGGATCAAAGAAGGGTCCCAGCAAGTAGTGCCTGACCACCCAAGATGGTTTTAGTCCCTGTGGGGCCTTCCTGAGTTTCAGATGGCACAGGAGAGGGACCCTCATATATTGGGGTGAAGGAGAGGATCACTTATAGGAGGCCCCCTCCCAGGGCAGAGCAGAGACTGGAACAAAATGGATTCTTAGAATGGCCTGTGGTGAGGGCCTCTTTGTGCTGTCAGTTCTCTTCATCCCCAGTTCTGGATGTAACCAGTACAGTCTCTTTCAGTTGCTGAGGTTCTGGAATTGAGGGAGGATGATGATGGTGCCAAACCATAGGAGTAGTGAGAGCCTCAGGAAAGGGGTTGGCATGCCTTCAGTGTCAGCCTTGGGGCCTTGGTGGCATCAAGGGAGAAAGACACTGGGCCCATTGTACTACAGATGCGGTTTCTCAGAATGAAAGTTTGAACATTTGGTGAATGTTGAAACACTTGGCAAAGTTCAATTTGATCAGTGGTTAAGAGGCACTCACCCTGTGCAAGGCATTGTAGGGGGTCCTTGGAGGGAATCAGAGATGAGCAGGACATGGTCTCTACCCTTAAAGGATCTGAAGACTGTCAAAATAGTCAGAACAGATCTAAAACTCATTTATACAGTGACAAAGTACTAACAATTGCTATTGGTATGGAACACCCTGGGCTGGATCACTGATGGGAAGGAAGAGGATTCTGGATTTTGGGACATTCAAGTCCCATCAGTCACTGTTTCTTAAGCATGCAATTCAATGCTCCAGTTTGGACATGCTATACTGAAGATTGATCTTACACACCTAGGTGAAGATGTGCAAGTGTGGAGTGCAGAATCTAGGGTAGAAATATGAATCAAGATGAGAGACAATGGAGAGATCATGAAGGAGCCATTGTGGGGAGAAAAGAACAGGCAGGAAGGATGTGCGTAAGTAGGAGGGAGCTGGTGGGTAGTAAACGAGGCAGCCAAAGAGTTGAGGTGTTATTTTAAGGGGTGATGCTGTGTTAACAGAAATGGAATCCCCAAACACGTGAAAGGCAGCCCATCCTTTCCTGGCAGTGGTACTGGAACAACGAAGCCTCCTCTTCCTTCTCTCCAGGTGAGAGTCACTTTCTGCAGCCTGTGGTGGCATGAGGATGTTGACTGTGCATCCTGCCCATTAGGACAGCCCCAGTCACTGTGCATAGCACTCCACACACGTCATTGTGATTGTACACAGCCCTCACTCACCCTGCAGGACTGGGGCACACGGAAGTTGGGGAACTTGCTGAGATCCCACTTAGGAAGCTAAGTCAGGATCCCTCCAGCATGTCTCTAATGGGCCTGGCCTTGAAGAACACCAAGGCCTGTGATCTGAATCCATAGGACAAGTACTGCACAGGGCCTGAGCTGACAGGTATCCAGGCAGCAAATTAAATTGTACTAGTGGAGCCTGCTACCATGGTGACATGTTTTACTTGTGTTAGCCATTAAACAAATCTGTTGTCAAACCTGCTTCATGAATATGCCTGTGCTCTCTTGCTTTCAGGGTTTGGTCATCTCTTTCCATGATTAATAACACTTACCCTCTTCACTGTGTGTTCCCCAAAATTCCACTTCTCTCCTGTTCTCCCTGTTCTCTATCCCTAATTATACTAACATGCAAACTGCAGCTACTCTCATTGTCTAGCCCATCTCAATATTACAGTTTTCTTGTTCTACCAGTTTTGATTGCTCTCTTTGGCTCTGTAAATCAAATCCCTATCTTCCTTCCTTTTAAGAAGCTACTATTGAGTCTGCTATTTTTATTTCAGTCAAATTGCATCATCACTGAGCTCTGTGTTTATTTCCAATCTATTTCAAAATCTTTGTACACTTTTCCTCTAACAGAAACACTTTGTTCTGAACCATAAAACCTACTACTCTGTTTATATCCTTTAAGGCTTTCCCTGGGGATTCAGTTTCCTCTAGAAAATGTTCCCAGATGGGCAAAGGGTCCTCCCTTCCCACCCCGCTTCCCTGTTTATTTTTTTTTAGGGTTGTTTCTTGAGGAATAATTTACACACAGTCAAATTCACCCTTTTTCATCTACGGTTATGGATTTTGACACATGGATACTGTCTTGCACTCTCCACTAGGATTAAGGTTAGCAGCACAATTCACAATAGCTAAACTGTAGAACCAACCTAGATGCCCTTCAGTACATACACAATTGAATATTACTCAGCAATAAAAGAGAATAAAATCTTGGCATTTGAGGTAAATGAATGGAGTTGGAGAAGATAATACTAAGTGAAGTAAGCCAATTCCCAAAAAACAAATGCCAAATGTTTTCTCTGATATAAGATGACTGACTCATAGTGGGGTGGGGGTGGGGGATCATGGGAGGAATAGACAAACTCTAGATAAGGCAGAGTAGTGGGATGGGAAGAGAGCAGGCAGGGGGTTAGCAATGATGGTGGAATGTTTGGACATCATTATCCAAAGTACATGTATGAAGACACGAATTGGTGTGAACATGCTTTCTATACAACAAGAGTTATAAAATTGTGCTCTATATGTGTAATATAATTGTAATGTATTTTGCAGTAATTTATTTTTAAAAATCAGAAAAAAATAAATAAATAGCAGAATAATGACTGCCAGGGGCCCAGGGGTGGTTGGGCTGTGGACTGGTAAGGTGCTGGTCAGAGGAGACCAAATTACACTTAGATGAGAGGGTTGGGTTTAAAGGGTCTACTATCCAATATAATGTCTACAGTTAACAACATACAACAGAATGACTACAGTTGGTAATGTTATATACACTTGAAAATGACTTAGAGAGTCGATTTTAAGGGTTCTCATCACAAATAAGTAATGAAAGAGTGTATATGTTCAAGAGCTTGACTCAGGCATTCTTCAGTGAATATGTTTCAAGATATGTTGTATGCCATAATCATGTACAAGTTATCATCACCATTATCATCATCATCATCATCATCATCATCATCATCATCAGGGATTGATCCCAGGGTTGCCTAACCATTGAGTCTCATCCCCAACATATTTTATTTTTTATTTTGAGACAGAATTGTGCCAGAAAGCCCACCCTGTTAATGAGGGAAACTGGGAGATTATTTAGTTGTGTAGATTGCTACCTCCTTCCCCAAACTGGAACTCTGTTAACAGAAAGAGAAAGAAATAGAAAGAGGCTGAGCAACCAGCACTGCCTGGTTCAATTAGCACTGGGCCTGAGAGTGGATAATCATCACCAAACTTCTCCCCATGCCGTCTCCCCAGGAACCATATTATATGGTCTCTGTATTAGCCTGCTTTCTCTGGCTCTAACAAATTACCCAAGAATGGGTACTTTATTAAGAGATGAGGTTTATTTAGCTCCGAGTCCAACATTTGGCAGCCCCTGTGACTAACCTTTGATGAGTGCTCACAAAATGGTGAATGGCATCATAGTGAGAGGACATGCAAGGGGTCGAGAATTCATCACCAAAAACTGGGGAGGATGAATCTTGTTCTTTTTAGAGCAAGCCTCTCTCACAGGAACTAATGGGGGCCCATGAGAATTTCTTTACTTCCTTCAAAGGGCCTCATCCCCAGTGGTACAATTACTTCCCTCTAGGCCACACCTCTTGCAGGTGCTACCATCTCAACACTGCCACACCCAGGACCAAGCCTCCAGCCTATGAACCTTTGAGGGACAAACCACATCCCATCCTCAGCAGTCCAACAAAGCCACCATTGTAAGAGCAGGATGTCCCAGTCCATAGGTGTGTATGTGAGGGCAGGGGAGGCTTGCTCTTAGAGGGCACTGGAAGCAGCCAGAGCCCCCATTCCGGAACATCTCTGATGTCACACTTGTAGTCATGGTACTCTGGGTGCCAAGGCAGGAGAAGGAGCGGTTGGCTCTCATTTGTTTGAGAGCAGGCTCAGCATGAATATCTCAAATGCTTTCTGGTCCCCACCCGCATCCCAGCCAGATCCTGGCTTTTCTCGAGCCTTTGGACTTGTTTGACTATGGCACCACGGGTCTCTCTAAGCCTAGGGTTCTTCACGTTTCCATGAGTCTCCATGCCAGCTGTCAGGTTTCTCACCAAGAGACAGATGGGAAATAGACAGTGAGAGTGCAGAGGCAGGGAAGTGGAGGGAGGCCTGGAGGGAGGCCAGGAGGGAAGGAGGATATTTAGTGTGAAGCACAGATATGTGGGGAGCCTATCAGGGAACTATGGGAGGCTGGTAATACTGGTGACATTTGGTGGAGGGAATGGGGTCTGTCTCTAGCCTGGATATTCAGATCTTCCCTTAAGGTGTGTGAGTCTGACTTCAGGTGAGCAGGGCCTCACGGAGGCTCCGGGTTGCCCCAGACTAGAACTGAGTCTGGCCCTGATTTTAGATGCGGAGCACTGGCTCAAGATGGAAAGTGGGGCTTTCCCTTGGCCATGGGGCTTCTCTGCCTCCTTACTATGTACAGCCTCATTTCTATGAATGCTTCACACCCAGGCATCTTTACACAGAGGTAAGGCCTCAGAACCGTGGGAGAGGGAGGTGGCACCCCAAAGGCTGGTGCCTACAGGGGTCATTTCTAAAGGGCTGAGCCCCCCTTGTGGCCTCAGGATTCCTTCTTACCCTGTCATCATTACTTGGGCCCTGGCATTTCATTTCCCAAGCCACTGAATTGTGAAAAAACAGAATCCTGGAGGTTTCCCAGTTGTTTTAGAAGAGAGGACTGGGCAGACTGGCACGAGAGGTCAACAGTCTCTTCCAAAACCACACACTTCACTCTTCCTCCTTCCCATTTCACACATGACTCCAAGCACTGATCACTATTCCAAAGGGGGGAGCACCATGTAGATCTCTTGTGGCTGGAAAGTCCTTCTCTCTGACTGCCCATTCATCTGAGTGGTCAGTTTGCTTAACAGGGACCGGGATTCCCCTGCCCACCTCCTCCCCATCTTCTTGTTGCCCAGTGATACTATGGGTTGCCCTGAGCAGCAGAGTGATACAAGGGCCTCCTTCACTGCCCAAACCTCTTTCCCTGCCAGGTGCCTTCGAGCAGGACGCTGAGGCTCCCTACATGGCACCAGTGAAAGGCAGGTTATACGAAATGCCGTGGTGTCCCACCTGTTATTTTCACCGCCTGCCCCGAACCTTCCACTGCAAAAGCTGTGACATCTGTGTGGAGGTGAGTGCTCCTCCTCCCTGTCCACTCACCAACCTATCTCTGGGCACCTGGCCAGGACCAGGAACCTCACATTATGAGTGGGCCAGGTGGGGGTATCAGACCATGTTCCCAGAGTACTTCAAGTGGCTCTCAGCCACTGTTGGTCACTTATATATGTCATCACCTGTGTGTCTGTACCTGTCCAGGGAGGCTGGCCTTGTTTGCCCAGGTGTTGATATGCAAAAGGCATCACAACTGTGCTGAGCCTTGTAGAGCCAGGGGGAGGAAAAGCAGTGGTTGTCCCCTCCCCTGGTTGTTGATCCCCAGTCCTTTAGGCTGACTGCTGCCATGTCCTGGGGATCTTTGCTGGTCTTGTTCTGGGTGTCCCAGTTGGAGGGTTTCCTGGATTCTGAGTGCCTTTCTCTGATGTGCACACCCTGCTTGGTTTCACAAGTGCAGATGGCTGGTTGGGCAAGGGTGTTTTTCATCCTTATCCAGTGTCTGAGAAAATAGAGGCCCAGAGATGTTCTATCCTGCTCCAAGTGATACCAGGCAGGTCTTGAGAGACAAGACCTCACTCAGGACAGGTGAACTGATGAGCTATGGGGTAACTGTGCTCTAACCATGGAAATGCCAGGTTCTCCCTGAGATTGGAACCTGTGTGTAGGGCCAAGAGCAGGCGGCCTAGAGGGCTGAATTGGGGGACACCTCAGGATTTGGGGGTGATGGAGGCCAATCCAGACAGATCTTCAGTCCTGCCTCCTCTCCCCTCGGAGTTCGACCAGCATTGCAGGTGGGTGAATAACTGTGTGTGGCACCGAAACATCTGGCTCTACCTGCTACTCCTCCTGTGCCTGTGCCTCCACCTGGGTGCCGTGCTGACCACCTGCGTGGTTTTCATCATGCACAGGAGGCACATGGCATTCCTGGACTATACCATGACGTATCCACACAGTCCCAAGGGTCCACCCTGAGAAGAGCTGGTGTGGTGGGGAGAGAGGGGCGAACAGCCAAGTAGGGACAGAGGAGACCAAGGGCAGGGCTAGAGGGAGAAGTCACTTGGGAGGACTTGTGAAGGAGATATGGAAGGCCAGTGTGGTCAGAGACATGGGCTGGGTAGGATGCCTGTGGAGTTAAGAATCTAGGGGGGCCAAAGAGTAGGGTAATAAAAGTTTAAAAAGGACATGTGGGTGGACAGTGTGGTGGAGTGAGGTTTCACTTAGGTGTACTGGACTAACTGTCCAGTCCAGGGAGGGAGAGTGGGTGAGTGGTGCTATCTGGGGTGGGAGGGAGTGAGGGAGGAGTTGGGTAGAAAAGCGGGGCCAGGGAAGAGCTATTCCATGGCTTCACTTCTTAGCCTGTGCACAGCATCCTAGTGGCTGTACCTGCTGGGGCCCTCCTGCTACCCCTCATCCTGCAGTTGTTCATCAAGGGAGTGGTCGTGGGTGCCGCCAGGCGATGCTACGAGAACCAGGTAAGTGGTCTGAGTGCGTGTGTCCTTGACTGTGTGGAGGTGTCTTGTACCTCTGCAGTTAGGTACTTTGTGTGGTTTCTCCACTGCCCTTGGCCCTGATGTTGCTTCATGAGTCCTTCCAGACCCACCTCTGAAGATGCAACTCAGATATCTCTATACCCTGGAGCGTCGGTGGCCATTCTCCCTCTGGGTACATTGCATTGAAAGCCTACTGTGTGCTAGGTGGCAGTTACTTGAAGGACGGGTGTAGAGATGAGTAAATATGTCATGCACTTCTGTTGATCAGCAACCTGAAATCAGAATAACACTGGTGCTGTATAGAGGTGGATAGAGGTGCTGCTGGGCCACTTGCCATTATAACAGAGTATTTGCTACCTAACGCTCATGAAGTTGGATTGAAACTCCACCTGGTCTGGAAGGAGGAGGGGTCGAGGGTGATGGATGAACTCAGGGGAAAGAGAAAGTAGAATAAGGGAGAGGAGAAGACAGTGTCCAGGGAAGGACATGACCTTTGAGGTTGACCTTTCCTGCTTTGTGTACTGAAGGTCTTCAGCTCAGATTTTTCTGGCAAATTTGATTTTTGACTAGGAAAATATGTCTGTGCATCCCCTGCTGCTACTAGTCGCCCAGATAGTTAAATTCAATGAAGCAGATTTTTAGAAAAAATCAAGAGATAAAAGAGTAAAGTGGGAGCAGGGTGGTGACACCATCTTTGGATCAGTTGAGCAGAACAGCCCTAGAAAGATCTTAAAAGGTACCTGGAAGGATTAGGTGAGAGGAAAGGTGTGGCCAATGGAGACAGAGCAAGGATCCTGCAAAGGGAAGCACAAGGGGATGAGGAACCCTGAGAAGGCAGGAGAGGTGGGTGCTGGGTCAGCACTGTCTGGGGAGTGCTGCTCACAAGTGGGTCGAGGGAGGTCACTCTTCCTTGGAGCCTGGGTAGGCAGGAGGCCCTGGTCACTCTTGGAGCCTTGCCATGTTGAGCCCTGGCTTAACTGACCAACTTAGCGAGGGTCACTGGGAGATGGCCTTGCCCAGTCCTGCTGATTCTGAGCTCCTCTTCCCTTTCTCATTTCCCTCCAGCATGATAACCCATATGATGTGGGCCACAGAAGAAACTGTTTCATCATTCTCTGCACACCCTTGGGATCCAAGTGGTTGGTAAACCAAAGGCTCAAGTGATGGACCCTGGGGCTGGTGGTGTGGGATGACGCTGGGTCTATTTCCCTGGTCCCTGTCCCCAGCTCCCAGGCCTTAACACTTCCTGTTCCTTTGCTTTGGGATTTTCTCTAGGGCACTCTGGGAGTTTCTGGGAAATTTATTCTTTCTTGGTTTTTAGATTCTTGCCCCAAGAAATGTGGTAGAGGGGAATTGCAGCCTGGATAAGGCTCCTGGATGAGAGCCCTGGGCTCTGTGCTTTCCCAGCTGAAGGGTGAGAGTGGTCAGGGAGACCAGGCCAAGGTGGGCAGTGACTCCTTGCATTTGTCCTGTTGCTTCCCAGGTACATGTCAGAGGCTGTGTGCCTTCAGGTGGAGCAGGGCACCACCTGGGGGCCAACGTAACATCTTAAAGACCTCCTTGGGCCCAGGTGTGCAACTCAGGCCCTCCCAAGGTGGGGCAAGTCTGCACCCTTACAGAAGGTAAGGAGTATCATCGGTTGACTTTGAAACATGGGAGTTTGTGCTTGCACATGTGTTGGGGGAAGCCCCCGATGTTGGGCTGGCTGTGAAGCTGAAGCCCTTGCAGCCTAAGGAATAGGAAAATGGAATTCCAAATTTCAATGTAAACTACTAGCAAACTTCAACTCCTTTGTATGGCAACTATCTTATTTCTGTTTTCAAACTCTTCCATCCCAGCCTGAGTTAAAGGTCTGGAGCGCTTTTTTTCCCAATCACAAGTGTGATTACCAATATTGTAGATTCTTACAATGATCTGATGAGACACGGTCTGACATGTATCTTGCATTCATTGCAAGAGCACCACCAAGGTGATCCTGCATGATGTTGGAGTCAGTCTTGGCCATCTCCCCAGTTCCCAGTTTGGTGATGATGTCTCAGACTATCACCTATACAACAATTTTTTTTTGTGGGGGTTGTACTAGGGTTTTAACAAGGAGATGATTTATCACTGAGATTTGTCCCCAGTCTTATTTATTTTTTTATTGAGTCCAGGTCTCATTAAGTTGCTGAGCCTGGCCTCCAAATTATGATCTTCCTGTCTCAGCCTCCAGAGTTGTTGGAATTATAGGCATGTGCCACCATGCCCAGCTATACTCTATTTCTTTCACCAGAAACACTTTGTTCTGAACCATAAACCCTACTACTCTGTTTATATCCCTGGGGATCCAGTTTCCTCTAGAAAATGTTTCCAGATGGGCAAAGGGTCCTCCCTTCCCTCCTGCTTCCCTGTGTGTGAGTCCATGTGTGGGCCTTAGGAGGAGCATTCTGGGTCATTCTGGCTGTCTGCAGCTCTCATCTATATGCTGTTTGTCTTCTCTTCCACAAAAAGCCGAACATACTTTCAACAATCTCCAGACTTACTCTGGGAGTGTTTATTTATATGGTTGATTTATTATATGTAAGATTATGTGGGTTTTAAATTTTGAATGTGTGACTGTTAGTCCACAGGTTATTGGGGTGGGGTCCTATGTATTTTTGCAGGTACAACTCTGACATGGGAACTTAAGTGAGTAGTACCTGAAAGGAAGATAAACTTGTGTGGGCATTTGAGCATACAATATATACAGTATTCCATATATTGGCTGCTTCTGCTCAGGATTGATATTTGGAGTGGATGGAGCAAAAGAGCAGATGAGATCAGTTCTCTATTCAACAATGAATTACCTGAGTATTGATTAATGCTGGTGGTTTTATAACAAGTTGTAGATATAAATTATAAATTAGTACTCTTTGTGGTTCGATGGGCAAATAATGTTTTATACTTTGAGGCAATAAACTCTACACTTTGCACTGAAACTAAATAATACTGAGTGCTGAGCCATGCCCCTGTGTGGGATCTACAATAAAAATGGAAGGATTGAAAAAACATGATGCGGTGCTCTAAGAAAGCAATCACGCCAGGTACCTGGCACATGTCTACAATCCCAGAGGCTCTGGAGGCTGAGGCAGGAGGATCTCAAGTTCAACAACAACCTCAGCAATTTAGTGAGGCCCTAAACAACTCAGTGAAACCCTATCTCTAAATAAAATATAAAAATGAGCTGGGGATGTGTCTCAGTGATTAAGCACCTCTGGGTTCAATCCTCAGTACCAAAAAAAAAAAAAAAAAAAAAAAAAAAAAAAAAAAAAAAAGAAAAAAAAAAGGATGCAACATAGATTTTAAGTTTTAATTTTGCTTTCTAATAAAGCAAATTTTTCTGGGGTAGGAAGAAACATGTCTCTAACTGTACAGCCCCATATAAGTTCATTAAGATAAATTTCTCTTAAGACACACTCTCTGATAGATAGGCTATGCTTTATGCTATGCTTTTCTCTCCTCCTCCTCTTCCTTTTCTCTTTCTCTGAACTCCCCTCATGCCTGCCAGCAAGTGCCAGTCCAGGTCCTCTTCCTGGGTCCTCCAACTTTCTCCCTGGGGAAAATTTTTTAGGGTGGCTTTTATTGAGTGGAGTTATTTAAATATATTAAGGTGGAGGGTTATGAAAAGGATACATTACGAAGAAAATGAGGACAGGTGCTAACAAAATGAGGTGGGGGTGAAGCATAAATGAATGCAAAGTTCAGACAGAGAAGGAAATTCTTTGACTTTAAGGATCTGGGCTCTTGACACCGCCCCACCCACTTTTCTGCCCTCCCATCCTGATGGGAAGTGCAGGAGGAGCTGTGCCAGGAAGGCCAGTGAGCACCTTGGGGACTGATGGGAGCAGTTCTCTGCTCTGAACTGCCACGGGGTCTGGAACCTGATGGAGGTGACATGGTTAACTGGGTATCTTGGTGTTTCCATTTCTTCTGTAAAACAGGGAGATCATTTCTCCCTCATAGTTTGTTGGGAGGCTTGAAGAGTTACCAGGGATGTGAAGCACTTGGAACAGTGCCTGGCGTGCAGTACACATGGGGAAGGAACGTGCCAAAGGAGACCTTTGTTTCCTAAGGGGCCAAGAAAAACACTGACAAGACAAGAATGGCATTCAGAATAACAAGCAGACCCATCAGCAAGACAACTGTGTCTCAAGAGCGCTGACTCAGGAGCGATGGAGAAAAGCAAGAGTCTGAACTTTCTGAGACCTGTTTTATATGTCAGCTTTTTTATTGGTTTGAAATTCTGCACAAACTAGGTCCTGAGAATTTAAAATGGGTTTTAACATAACTCCTTTAAAATACATTGACACTCTATAGTCCTTTTTTTTTTTAAACTAAATATCTGGGCTTATGTTTGTCTATTTGTTCATTTGGCTGTTTCCTGCCTTTATTCCTTCATACCAATGACCAGAATTGTGCACTCCTGCTTACCTCTGACCAAACACATAAACTAGTTTATGTAGCTGGGGATCTTGTCACTGAATTGACAGAGTAGGTCTTAAGTTGCCAACAGAGAGATGGCAACATAACCCAAGTTTTCCCTTTGCCCAGCATTCACACAAAATTGCAATTTAGTCTTTGGGCTAACTTTGATCAAGAATTAATTCTCTGTAGTTTTAGTGTGTGTGTGTGTGTGTGTGAAAAATCTCTCATCTTTGCCTATGACCTCAGCCAGTCATGGCTAGTCACAGTCATCAAACGCCCAAAGACAGCTATTGAGTAAAATTTTATCTTCTCTAGAGGAGCCAAGCAAATTGGAAGACTTCAAATTTGAATTAATAAATGGTATAACAACTGGATACAGAACTTTTCCACACTTAAAATGTGGTTTATAAATTTGATCTTCAGGTTGGTTGCTCCCTTCTTAGGCAGATAGGATAAGTAATTACTACTAAATAGTAGGTATTCACACTTCCCAGTGTCAATGGATTTACTGAGAAAAATTCATGGAGTTGAAATTACAAGTTTTCCAGTCAACTCTGAGTGATTTGTGACAGCAGTTTGGCTTCTGGACTGGTTTTAACAGGAACAAATTGCTTTAGTCAGGAATATATCACCACAAGAAGGTAGTTAAAAATAGAATGTAGAAACTGATACAACATAAATAATTTACAGATAATTTAATCTTTCTTTGCTTGGCCATCCCTGGACAAGAACCAAGAATCATCCTACTTTGGGATTTAAAAAGCAAAAGTAAAAGGCATAGTGACCGATTTTTACTGTAGCTTCTTAGAGGAACTTTATTAGTTATGTTCAAAACTTAAACTCATCAGTTTTATGGGGTATTTTGAATCTTGGACTGATTATTTAGTTAGAACAGTAGTCCTGTTTCCTAATACAGATGAGACTGTGTATTGAGACTAGAATAAGAGACGTAAATTTGAGTGCATTTACATAGAGGAGCTAGAGATACATTTAAATAAGCACGTTTCATTACACTTCCCTAAAAAGGAGAAATCTGGAGTCACATTGGATGATTAAATGACATAGGTGTTTTTTTTTTTTTGATAGTCATATAATAACCCCCAATTTTAATCCACTAGTCATGCTTTTGGATTATATCACCTACTTATCTGGAATTTGGGGATTTACTTTTGTTTTGCCAAGTATCAAGTTAAGGATAGAACTGTGGATCCCTCTACTGGTGTTTTCTTCAAATTACAGGTCTCCACTAATTAATTGTTCATGGAATCCACTTAGTGAGTTGCCACCAGAATTGGGGGGTGGGGGAGGGATACTGGAAACTATATAGGATAAATAGTAAGGGTAAATATTGTTTGGTAAAACTGTTTCAGATGTAGCTATGAATGCACAATCAAGATCATCTACTAGTTAGAAGCACTCAGGAAGTACTCAGGTAGAGCTACAGTCATCAGGATGGAGAGAGGGTTGTGTACATGCAGAATTGGACCCTGCCTTATTTGAAATGCTGATAATTTTTACTATTAACTTCAATTAAAAATACTGTATTTAAAGAATACATTGAGAATTATGTTCTTTCATGCTTTTTTTGAAAAAGACTTTTAAAACTTTTTTTTAGTTGTCAATGGATCTTTATTTTATTCATTTATACGTGGTGCTAAGGATCAAACCCAATGCCTCACACGTGGTAGGCAAGCACTCTACCACTGAGCTACAAGTGCTTTGCTTGCCTCCCCCAGTCCTGTATCCAAAGAGCATGTTTTGCAGAAAGAATGAGGGTACAGAGAATGCACGGGAGCACACATGGGGATGAGGAGGAGATGAGTGTCTCATGTCTTCTCCCTTATCTAGGAAGCAGGAGGTGGACTGATTGGAGCCAGGGGCCAGGCCTGGGCAGGGGAGAGTTAATGTGGCTACTGAAGAGGCTGGGAGAGAAAGAAAGAACCACCTTCTTGGTTTCTATGAAAATTCTAATAAAATTGAAGAAAACCAAAGATTGTTGTTATTTTACCTAAACATAAGCATCTTCACTCTTGCGTGGATGTATTTGGCAGACAGTGCATGTAATTTAGGCAAACTCTGTTCTGTCTATAAACTTCTTTACAAAGAAAATGAAAAGATCTTACCTGCTAACAATCCTGCCTACCATGTACATAACACTGCTGGAAAGGGTATGTTTTGCTTGCTGTGATATTGAAAGTTTCCATAATGAAAGCTTTGTTCATTTTTCAGTTTTCTCACAATGTGCATAAATATTGAATTAAAATTTTGACTTTACAGAAATGTGCATCTCCTTAGATGTGCATCTGTAAGAGGGCCATCATTGTTTCTGGTCAAATATCAAGAGGAACAACAAACACCTGGGCTCCCCAAACAAACCTGTAGGTACTAGGTGAATGGGCACTGCTTGGGGGTTGGAAATTTCAAACATCTGAAGGCAAAAATGTTTGCTCTTCCAACTACTCCATGCTCAAACACTTTCTGAGAAGATATTTAGCTTGATGTCATCACATTAAACTGGTTTAGGAAGAGCAGAGGTATAAGCCAAAGCAAATTCTATATTTGGCTGTCTTTAGCTTTACCACTACATGAAAGGAAAGAAGGGTGTCCTAAAGGTTGAAGGGAGTTTTGAAAAATAATATTGGAAAAGAAAACAGGAAGCATATAAAATATATTATTGGGTCATGAGGGACAGAAAGAAGCACGTTATTTTTAATGAACACAGGTAACTCTTCAACTGGTCCAATTGTATTTATGTTCTCTTTTTCTTTTATGTTTTTTTTTTATTTTTTAAATTTTTTATTGTTGGTTGTTCAAAACATTACATAGTTCTTGATATATCATATTTCACACTTTGATTCAAGTGGGTTATGAACTCCCATTTTTACCCCATATACAGATTGGAGATTCACATCAGTTACACATCCATTGATTCACATATTGCCATACTAGTGTCTGTTGTGTTCTGCTGCCTTTCCTATCCTCTACTATCCCCCCTCCCCTCCCCTCTTCTCTCTCTACCCCCTCTACTGTCATTCATTTCCCCCCCTTGTATTATTTTTCCCTTTCCCCTCACTTCCTCTTGTATGTACTTTTGTATAACCCTGAGGGTCTCCTTCCATTTCCATGCAATTTCCCTTCTCTCTCCCTTTCCCTCCCACCTCTCATCCCTGTTTAATGTTAATCTTCTTCTCATGCTCTTTGTCCCTACCCTGTTCTTAGTTACTCTCCTTATATCAAAGAAGACATTTGGCATTTGTTTTTTAGGGATTGGCTAGCTTCACTTAGCATAATCTGCTCCAATGCCATCCATTTCCCTGCAAATTCTATGATTTTGTCATTTTTTAATGCAAAGTAATACTCCATTATGTATAAATGCCACATTTTTTTTATCCATTTGTCTATTGAAGGGCATCTAGGTTGGTTCCACAGTCTTGCTATTGTGAATTGTGCTGCTATGAACATCGATGTAGCAGTGTCCCTGTAGCATGCTCTTTTTAGGTCTTTAGGGAATAGACCGAGAAGGGGAATAGCTGGGTCAAATGGTGGCTCCATTCCCAGCTTTCCAAGAAATCTCCATACTGCTTTCCAAATTGGCTGCACCAATTTGCAGTCCCACCAGCAATGTAGAAGAGTACCCTTTTCCCCACATCCTCATCAGCACTTGTTGTTGTTTGACTTCATAATGGCTGCCAATCTTACTGGAGTGAGATGGTATCTTAGGGTGGTTTTGATTTGCATTTCTCTGACTGCTAGAGATGGTGAGCATTTTTTCATGTACTTGTTGATTGACTGTATGTCCTCCTCTGAGAAGTGTCTGTTCAGGTCCTTGGCCCATTTGTTGATTGGGTTGTTTGTTATCTTATTGTCTAATTTTTTGAGTTCTTTGTATACTCTGGATATTAGGGCTCTATCTGAAGTGTGAGGAGTAAAGATTTGTTCCCAGGATGCAGGCTCCCTATTTACCTCTCTTATTGTTTCTTTTGCTGAGAAAAAACTTTTTAGTTTGAGTAAGTCCCATTTGTTAATTCTAGTTATTAACTTTTGTGCTATGGGTGTCCTATTGAGGAATTTGGAGCCCGACCCCACAGTATGTAGATCGTAGACAACTTTTTCTTCTATCAGACGGCGCGTCTCTGATTTGATATCAAGCTCCTTGATCCATTTTGAATTAACTTTTGTGCATGGCGAGAGAAAGGGATTCAGTTTCATTTTGTTGCATATGGATTTCCAGTTTTCCCAGCACCATTTGTTGAAGATGCTATCCTTCCTCCATTGCATGCTTTTAGCCCCTTTATCAAATATAAGATAGTTGTAGTTTTGTGGATTGGTTTCTGTGTCCTCTATTCTGTACCATTGGTCCACCCGCCTGTTTTGGTACCAGTACCATGCTGTTTTTGTTACTATTGCTCTGTAGTATAGTTTGAAGTCTGGTATCGCTATACCGCCTGATTCACACTTCCTGCTTAGCATTGTTTTTGCTATTCTGGGTCTTTTATTTTTCCATATGAATTTCATGATTGCTTTCTCTATTTCGACAAGAAATGCCGTTGGGATTTTGATTGGCATTGCATTAAACCTATAGAGAACTTTTGGTAATATCGCCATTTTGATGATGTTAGTTCTGCCTATCCATGAACAGGGTATATTTTTCCATCTTCTAAGATCTTCTTCTATTTCTCTCTTTAGGGTTCTGTAGTTTTCATTGTATAAGTCTTTCACCTCTTTTGTTAGGTTGATTCCCAAGTATTTTATTTTTTTTGAAGATATTGTGAATGGAGTGGTTGTCCTCATTTCCATTTCAGAGGATTTGTCGCTGATATACAGGAATGCCTTTGATTTATGCATGTTGATTTTATATCCTGCCACTTTGCTGAATTCATTTATTAGCTCTAATAGTTTCTTTGTAGACCCTTTTGGGTCTGCTAGGTATAGAATCATGTCACCTGCAAAGAGTGATAATTTAAGTTCTTCTTTTCCTATTTTTATGCCTTTAATTTCTTTCGTCTGTCTAATTGCTCTGGCCAGTGTTTCGAGAACTATGTTGAAGAGAAGTGGTGAGAGAGGGCATCCCTGTCTTGTTCCAGATTTTAGAGGGAATGCCTTCAATTTTTCTCCATTCAGAATGATGCTAGCCTGAGGCTTAGCATAGATTGCTTTTACAATATTGAGGTATGTTCCTGTTATCCCTAGTTTTTCTAGAGTTTTGAACATAAAGGGATGCTGTACTTTGTAGAATGCTTTTTCCGCATCTATCGAGATGATCATATGGTTCTTATTTTTAAGTCTATTGATGTGGTGAATAACATTTATTGATTTCCGTATATTGAACCAGCCTTGCATCCCAGGGATGAATCCTACTTGATCATGGTGCACAATTTTTTTGATATGTTTTTGTATCCGATTCGCCAGAATTTTATTGAGGATTTTTGCATCTAGGTTCATTAGAGATATTGGTCTGTAGTTTTCTTTCTTTGAAGTGTCTTTGTCTGGTTTAGGAATCAGGGTGATGTTGGCCTCATAGAATGAATTTGGAAGTTCTCCCTCTTTTTCTATTTCCTGAAGTAGCTTGAAAAGTATTGGTATTAGTTCCTCTTTAAAGGTTTTGTAAAACTCTGCTGTATTCCCATCCGGTCCTGGGCTTTTCTTAGTTGGTAGTCTTTTGATGGTTTCTTCTATTTCCTCAATTGATATTGGTCTGTTTAGGTTGTCTATATCCTCCTGACTCAATCTGGGCAGATCATGTGACTTAAGAAATTTATCGATGCCTTCACTATCTTCTAATTTATTGGAGTATAAGGATTCAAAATAATTTTTGATTATCTTCTGTATTTCTGAAGTGTCTGTTGTGATATTGCCTTTTTCATCCCGTATGCTAGTAATTTGAGTTCTCTCTCTTCTTCTCTTCGCTAGCATGGCTAAGGGTCTGTCGATTTTGTTTATTTTTTCAAAGAACCAACTTTTAGTTTTGTCAATTTTTTCAATTGTTTCTTTTGTTTCGATTTCATTGATTTCAGCTCTGATTTTAATTATTTCTTGCCTTCTACTTCTTTTGCTGTTGTTTTGCTCTTCTTTTTCTAGGATTTTGAGATGAAGTATGAGATCATTTATTTGTTGGTTTTTTCTTTTTTTAAGGAATGAACTCCAAGCAATGAATTTTCCTCTTAGAACTGCTTTCAATGTGTCCCATAGATTCCGATATGTTGTGTCTGTGTTTTCATTTATCTCTAAGAATTTTTTAATTTCCTCCTTGATGTCTTCTATAACCCATTGATCATTCAGTAACCTATTGTTCATTCTCCAAGTGATGTATGCTTTTTCCTTCCTTCTTTTATCGTTGATTTTCAGTTTCATTCCATTATGATCAGATAAGATGCATGGTATTATCTCTACTCCTTTATATTGTCTAAGAGTTGCCCTGTGACATAATATATGATCTATTTTTGAGAAGGATCCATGTGCTGCTGAGAAAAAAGTGTAACTTCTTGATGTTGGGTGGTATATTCTATATATGTCGGTTAAGTCTAGGTTATTAATTGTGTTATTGAGTTCTATAGTTTCCTTATTCAACTTTTGTTTGGAAGATCTGTCCAGTGGCGAGAGAGGTGTGTTGAAGTCTCCCATGATTATTGTATGGTGGTCTATTAGACTCTTGAACTTGAGAAGAGTTTGTTTGATGAACATAGCTGCACCATTGTTTGGGGCATATATATTTATGATTGTTATGTCTTGTTGGTGTATGGTTCCCTTAAGCAGTATGTAGTGTCCCTCTTTATTCCTTTTGATTAACTTTGGCTTGAAATCTATTTTATTTGATATGAGTATGGACACTCCTGCTTGTTTCCGAAGTCCATATGAGTGATATGATTTTTCCCAACCTTTCACCTTCAGCCTATGTATGTCTTTTCCTATCAAATGCGTCTCCTGTAGGCAGCATATTGTTGGGTCTTGTTTTGTGATCCATTCTACTAGCCTGTGTCTCTTAATTGGTGAGTTTAAGCCATTAACATTTAGGGTTATTATTGAGATATGGGTTGTTCTTCCAGCCATATTTGTTTATTTCTGTTACTAAACATGGTTTGTTTTCCTCTTTGATTATTTCCCCCCCCTTTACTGTCCTACCTCCCATTGTTGGTTTTCATTGTTATTTTCCATTTCCTCTTCCTGTAATGTTTTGCTGAGGATGTTTTGAAGAGATGGTTTTCTAGTTGCAAATTCTTTTAACTTTTGTGTATCGTGGAAGGTTTTAATTTCATCTTCCATCCTGAAGCTTAATTTCGCTGGATACACAATTCTTGGTTGGAACCCATTTTCTTTCAGTGTTTGAAATATGTTATTCCAGGATCTTCTAGCTTTCAGAGTCTGTGTTGAATGATCAGCTGTTATCCTGATTGGCTTACCCCTAAATGTAATCTGCTTCCTTTCTCTTGTAGCTTTTAAAATTCTCTCCTTATTCTGTATATTGGGCATCTTCATTATAATGTGTCTAGGTGTGGATCTCTTATGATTTTGCACATTCGGTGTCCTGTAGGCTTCTAGGATTTGGGATTCTGTCTCATTCTTCAAGTCTGGGAAGTTTTCTCGTATTATTTCATTGAATAGATTTCTCATTCCTTTGGTTTGGAGTTCTATACCTTCCTGTATCCCAATGACTCTTAAGTTTGGTCTCTTTATGTTATCCCATATTTCTTGGATGTTCTGCTCATGGTTTCTTAACAGTCTTGCTGAGCTGTCTATGTTCTTTTCAAGTTGAAATACTTTGTCTTCATTGTCTGATGTTCTATCTTCTAAGTGTTCTACTCTGCTGGTAGTATTCTCCATTGAGTTTTTAAGTTGGTTTATTGCTTCCTGCATTTCTAGGATTTCTGTTTGTTTGTTTTTTATAACCTCTATCTCCCTGTATAGTTGATCTTTTGCTTCCTGGATTTGTTTGTGTAATTCATTGTCGAAGTGATCTTTCATTGTCTGATTTTGCTGTCTAATGTCTTCCTTGATACTCCACATCATCTGAAGCATGTATATCCTGAATTCTTTATCTGACATTCCATCTGCTGCAGCTGTTACCTCTTCTAAAGTTGAGTCGACCTGCATTGCTTCTGGTCCTTTCTTTCCTTGTCTTTTCATACTGCTTGCGTTTCTTTATGCTTGTTGAAACTGTTGTGTTTTTGAAAATTTTTCCCCCTATATATTTATATTGCTCTTGTATAGTTGAAAAGTCTCCCTTGCAGGGTCGGGCGGCGGTCTGCCTACCTTGCAGGCGCGGGCGGCAGCTTTGCTCTGTCCCTCCTCCAATTGGTGTGAGGTGTTTACCACGCCCGCGGACCCCTGGGCCTGTTCTGCCGGTCAGTTGCAGGTCTGCCTACCTTGCAGGCGCGGGCGGTGGCTCTGCTCTGCCCCTACTCCAATTGGGGTGACGTGTGTACCACGCCGGCAGGCCACCGGGCCTGATCCGCCGGTCGGTTGCAGGTCTGCCTACCCTGCAGGCGCGGGCGGCGGCTCTGCTCTGCCCCCCTCCAATTGGTGTGACTTGTCTACCACACCCGCGGACCGCTGGGCCTGTTCCGGGCGCGGGCGAAGGCTCTGCTCTGCTCCTACTCCAATTGGGGTGACGTGCCTACCACCCCGGCCGGCAGCTGGGCCTGTTCCACCGGTCGGTTGCAGGTCTGCCTACCTTGCGGGCACGGGTGGTGGCTGTGCTCTGCCCCTACTCCAATTGGGGTGTCGTGACTACCACGCCGGCAGGTCGCTGGGCCTGTTCCTGGCGCGGGCGGCGGCTCTGCTCTGCCCCTACTCCAATTGGGGTGACGTGTGTACCATGCCGGAAGGCCGCTGGGCCTGATCCACCAGTCTGTCGCAGGTCTGCCTACCTTGCAGGCACGGGCGGCGGCTCTGCCCCGCCCCTCCTACCATGCCCGTGGACCACTGGTCCTGTTCTGCCGGTCGGTTACAGGTCTGCCCACCTTGCGGGCGCGGGTGGCGGGTCCGCTCCGCCCCCTCTCCAATTGGGGTCACGCGACCACCACGCTGGTGAGCCGCTGGGCCTGCTCCGGGCGCAGGCAACGGCCCGGCTCCTCCCCTCTGGCTCGACGACAAAGCGAGAGAGACTCGGGTGTCTGTGACTCACCCTCCCTACCAGGAGACCAACTGTTTCTGTCGCTGCTGGTATTGATGAAGTTCTCTCCTCCACCGCTTTCTGATGACATCAGATCTCTGCCATGTTGGTATCCTATGCGAATGGCAGCATTTCATTCCCTTTGCCGGGTGACCAAAGCAACGGGTGAGTCCTGACCGGCCCTCACAGGCCCCGTCTCAGTCCTGTTGCCACTGCCCATGAAGGCTCGGTTGGTATTTACCTCCAGAGTACTCAGCAGGACCCAGACCGAGAAGCAGTTTCCGCGGGCTCCTTAGCCCTGGGCCAGAGCAGTTCTGGGAGCTGGAACTCGGCCGCTCCGTGCTTGGTGTATGCTCTGATGAGACAGGCTCCAAGAAGCAGTTTCCACGGGTTACTTAGCACTGAGCCTGAGTAATTTGTCTGCAAGCCACAGGCGAATGGCAGCCTGAAATTACCTGTTCTATGGCTGAATGAGCTGCGATCAGTCGAAAACAGGGATGGTGACGTCAGCTCTCCAAGATGGTGGCCGCTGGCCTCCTCTGTGGTCTGACCGGTGTGGAGAACTGAATTGGACCGCTTCCTTCCCCCGTCTCAAACCCAGAATTCAGCACTGAGTACGGTGCTTGCACGACTGGCAGAAACTGCAGCGCTGTATCCCTGTGTCGCTATCTCCTCGTTTCCCAGCGGGCGCCGCAGACTCTAGCCGCGGGGCGATTTGCTGAATAAGCAGTGTGACCCTCCGTGCGACAAATCTCTCGCGTTTGAGCCCCCGTAGCCGATCCTCGTGCAATGGAAATCCTTCCTCCAGGTTCTGGAGCACCCCACTATTGCTGGAAATTCCTAACAAGATAGACTTTAGCCGTCCTGACTTGTCATTCTCCCACACAGTGACGCGGCACACGGGGGTAATGCACTCCCCTCGCCGCCATCTTCCAGCCTTCTTCTTTTATGTTTTTAATGGTGCTAGGGATTAAACCCAGGGCCTTGTGCATGCGAGGCAAGCACTCTACCAACTGAGCTATATCCCCACCTGCTGTGTCCCCCTTTTTTAAATGCCTTCATATTCAGAATATATTATTATGGTCAGTAATATTTAAATATCCTATTGCATACACAGAGTTAAAATTAATTACTGTATCAGAGAATAGAAATATCCTAAGAATGCTATATTATTCTCACACACATTGATTGCTACTATGAATTACTACTAATTGCCAGTTTATCTTGTTGTTCTTTTGCTTAAATAATAACATTTTGCAACAGAAAAGCAAATAATATAGAGTAATAAATAATTTCAAATAAACCTCTATTTTTATCTTTTTATATTAAAGTAATAATGTTTATATTATGTTATTTTTTTTTGTCTGGTATGACTGTGGCCTGGGTTGATTTTCTAAGAAACTGGTCACCCTAACTAACTTTCTAACACTGGCCATGCTTGAGCATGTTAGGGAACTCATAGGAAGCAGTCAGTTAAAACAATTGAAACTTTTTGATAAGTTTGAGTTTTCCTGGCAAATCAAGCAGGAAAAGTCATTTTGTTCAGTAAAGGGGCTTAGCATTTTCAAATACACAAATGAAAGAGAGTGCCTGGCAAACTGTATTATAGCTCTTTGAACTAATTGACAGTCATTCTGTTTTATATATAACAGTTCAGGCAGAAAGGCCATGAATTTGGACTGGTTCTCTTTCTATCATATATCTATTTATCTACAATCTACCTACAACATGTTTTCAAAATATGTGTGTGAACTTCTTATGTTGGGCCTTTAAAAAGAATGGTAAAACTTTCTTCAAAGAACCATGTAAAAAGTGTGCATTATAAAGTTATTGGATTAGTACAGAGTTCAATTCAAAATAAATACACAGTGCACAATGCGTTTCTTAAAAAAATATATACTCAGATTCACGCATTCAAGAGGTCTATGTAAGTAAGATCTCTCCACATAGTGATGTGTGTGTACATGCATACAACATATTTTGTCAAAGGTTACATATAAATAAGACTTGGGCCCTGATGGTACAAACCATTTATTCAAGGAATGAGTTGGAGAAAGAGGAATGAGTCCAAGCCTGGGTGCCCTCTTGTTACCCCTCCGACAACCCCTCTACTTGGAGAGGAAGGAAGGAAGGAAATAGAAAAAAGCTGATATGACATTGAAGGGATTGTTGAAAGCAAATCTGATGAAGGCTCAGAAGAAAAGAGGAGAACTGCAGAGAAGGAGTGGTCTTAGAGAATACTTAAGGAATCATGAGAAAATCTGGGCAATAGACACCTCTGAGGAGGTCTCAGATGCAAATGAGGAACATGTTATTGGAAACATGGACAGGTGATCCTTGTTATAGAGTGGCAATATTATAAATAATGTTTGTATCTTAGTGTTTGGTGGAAGGTAGAACTGAGAGCCATAAAGTTAGATATTTGGTTGAGAAAATTGCTATGCAAAGTGTTGAAGGAATGGTCTGGCTCCTTTTATTGGCTAATAGTAAAATGCCATGAGAGAAATGACTTTAGGGCAGAATTGTTAAACAAAAAGAAAGCAGAACTTAAGGAAATGGAAATTCACAGCCTCTCCACAAGGTGGAAAATGGAACCTTAAGAGTGTGGCCAAGTTACCATTTGATAGGGAGCTTTGTTTGATGTGAATCACAGATGTACTCAGTTATCCTAGGTGGGAAACTGCTGCTTGAACTGAAGGGGAAGGAGAGGAGAAGGAATGAAGGCAGTCAGTGGTCAGCTTTGGATTTTACAGGAATGAACCATAGAGTTATTTTATTAAGAATGTACACTGTTATTCGGGACAAAGGAAAAATGGTCTTCAAGGCAATTCAAAGACCCTCAGGGCTGCCTCCACAGTCTCAAATAGAGGCATCACTGCCTTGCTTTCAACAGGCAATTTGAATTCTGTCCAAAGCTGTGGGCTACTCTTCTGAGCTTAAGAGGCAAAACCTCACACACAGGACATTTTCACCATTTTTTCCCCTTTGGTAAAATCAGTCTCTTTAGAAACATCTCCCTATGAGCTTCTGATGGGCAGCAAAACTGTCTCTCACCACTTGGTTCTGCCAAATCTATTGCTGGCATCATTTGGCTGAATGAACAAGGGTCTTTGTTTTTTGCCTTATGCCAAGACCCTGGAGAGTTCAGACTTAGAGGCATGACTGACCTCTCCTGTCACTATAAATGTCCAAATGTGATAACCTACTGGAAAAAATGACCCTTGTGGCACATATTTCTCTACTCTGTGAGCCAAAGGAATCTCTGGAGGGTAAGGAGGACAGCTAATGGTTGTTAGATGCTTAACGTTTGCAGAAGGGGTGAATTGAAAATGCCTCCCTTGTGCAGTCACAGAAACTCAATGGAGCACAGAAACAACAGTAGGTAGAATCCTTACAGGTTTATAAAGGCTTCATAAGCAAACAAAGGGAACCCAGCCATTTCCTGAGGAACCACTCCAGGTAATGCCCCTCTCTCAATGGGTAGAGTTTGGTCAGAGAGGGGAGAGGAATGCTCAGGAGGAATGAATGTGGGAGAGTAGAGTTGGGCTCATCCGGAAGTGTGTCACTGGGGCTTTTGCAGAACACCTCTTCATCCATTACTCACCACAGGATACCCCAAAATGGGATTGGGACAGGAGCTGGGGGAGAAACCTTTTAGTTTCACTGGGAAGTGATCCTAGCCAGAATCTCACATTTGTCCCAACTGAAAGATACGGAAAATGACAGCCCCCAAGACAATGCGACCTGGGAGGAAAGAGGGAGGTGTTGTAGAGAGATTGCAATAAATTACTGAATGGATCTTAAAGCATCTTCAATCATCAACCGGCTGTCTGGATCTACCTGTGCTGGGTGAAAAGCCACACTGCAATTCTATACCCTTTGACCCCCTCCAGGGGTTTGAGTATACTTTTTATACCATAAATAAATCATGCCAGTACATTAATCATAAGTGGCTGTAGCTATGATTCAAAATCATAAACAAACACATGATATCTAAAAGCATAAGTAGAAGGGGACCCTGGTTGGGTACAAGTGAAAAATAGTTACTCATGTCTAGACAAGCATTCTCTGAGAGGGTAGATTGTCCACGAAAAATGGGAACCCAAAGAAGAACAATTTGACATTGCCTAAGAACAGAAATATTTGTGTTTCTAAGCAAGGAGTGCTACAGGATCAAGATAGCAGAGGTGGAGTTTTCTCATGGGAGAAGCACTTCTTTCATGACATGGAGTCTCAGGGTAAAATGGAGTCTGTTTGGTCACAGCCCATATAGCCTGGCCCATAACTTTGGAAGAAGGGAAAACATTCATCCCTTCCCAGTGACAATGGGTCTTGAAGAGAGGAGGTGGATATGTGACACCACTCTGGACTGCCGCAGTCTGGCTGGGCACAATTCACAAGCCACTTGTCAAGCAGGAACAAACTTTATTTTTAGCACCCACGCTGTACCATGCGAGCTCTCCAGGAATTCCCTGAGAGCCCAATGGCCACCTCTGGCACTTCCCGCCAGCACACTCAACTGGAACTCTTAGGTCATTTTCAATTTTCCCGCTCTTAAGGCAGATTGGCTGGGTTGAGTGGGCGGAGCCAAAAGAGTCTCTCAATGAGCAGCTCCATGGTCTGAAAGGGCGGGGAAACAGCCCAATGAGCGTCACCGAAGAGGAGCCAATCAGCTGAGCGGGTGGAGCCCGGCCCCTCTATCTTGCCTCCTCAGAGTGGATTGCTCCTTGCTATGCCGCCTGTGCACCAGGCCGGCTCTCGCCTCAGCCGGAGCCCGGAGGAGGCTCGTGGACAGCTTGGATGGCACCTGGGACCAGGTGAGAAGGCCGCCGCCCCGGAGGGCTGCGGAGGGAGGTGGAGACAGGGCGGGCCACCGCGAGGGAAGGCGGGGACACGGAGGAGGACCCAGGAGCCACAGAGTGGCCACCACCAGGGTGAGCGGCCCTCAACATTGGACTTTCACCCTTTCCTATTGCTGATAAGAAGCCACATAGGTCATGAATCCTGTCACCTGAGTCTGGTAGAACTGCGGCTTGCAATAACTGCATTTAATTAGCTGACATGTGCCCATTATTGTCTTCCAGAAAGAAAGAAAGGTGCATCTCTGAAAGAAGTGGGGTGAGGAGGAGCTTATCCTGGTGATAATCCCTGCAGGGGGCCGATCTGGAACCAGAAAATCAGGATCAAGTCCTGTTCCTCCCAGTGTTGAAGATTAACACCCAAGAAACACTAAGGCAAGAGTAAAAAGTTTTATTTAAAGGATAGAACACCCCCCCCCCCCACACACACACACATGGGAGCGGGGGGTGGGGGGGGGGAGAGAGAGAGACAGATATTGAGTTCTCTGGAGAGGAGGGGATTCAGAGCTGGTATTCAAGGGAGTGGGGATGTCTTGCACCTTTAATAGATTTCAGATTTTTCTTTCTTGTCAAATCCCTCTACTTCCATCCTGCCTATGTGGCCAAAAGGTGGGAAGGGAGCCGTCCAGCGGGTACACCCTAACTGTTTTACATATGTCAGGAAGGGAACAACTGAGCGGGTACTCATTAACTCCTTTCTGGGATAAACAATTCCCTGGATGCAGGTAACTTTGGCAACAGGATGGAGGAGGGGGAAGTTCTCTGGAGATATTCGCATTTTATTTCCTTTTGAAAGAGTCTCCATCCTTCTGACCCAATCCTTCTTTATCTACACTGACTGTCCTTTTGCCCTGGTCTCAATGCCACCAGCCCTGATCTATCTTTCATCATTTAATTTTCCTTGGCCAGGCACGGTGGTGGCACATCCCTCTAAAGCCACAGGCTTGGGAGGCTGAGGCAGGATGATTGGAAGTTGAAAGCCAGCTTCAGCAATGTTTTGAGACCGTGTCTCAAAATATAAAGGGATGGAGATGTAGCTCAGTGCCCCTGGGTCCAATTCCCATCCAGAAAAAGGGGGTCACTACGTATGGGCTTTAGACAACTGTGCAGTTGCTGCATCTCAGCAGAGAGTTTTCAGTCAGTTGGTGGTGGCAGTTCTAGAGTGAAATTGATGTCACCTGGATCACAGGTTTCTATACCAGAAGTATATGGCCATTTTCAGCTCCAGTTGGGATGGGAAGATGATTTCTGTGCCTCACCAAGTCTTATGGTGGGAAGAATCTGCCAAACACAGAGTTTTAGGGTGCTCCGTGGCCAATACAATGACACATGTCAGTATAAAAGAAACACAATTATTTTCTCATAATATGCAGCTCATGGGGAGGCAGTTGAGGGACAGGACAGGGACTCAACAATATCCCAAGGAGTGTCTGGGTAGCATGACTTGTTGCCTCAAGGATGGCACTCTTGGTGGCACTCCCAAGTGGCACTCCAGTCAGCAGGTCTAGCCTCAAGACAGAAGGAAGGGTGGCAGATCTCTGCCAACTGCATCATCTTCCCTTTTATTGAAAATGCAAAAGCTTCTCCAGAAATCCTCAATAGACATTTGCACACATCCTTTTCACCAGAATTCTGAAATTGTGATAGTTTTCCACCCCAGAAAAGAGGGAAACTAAGGTATTTAGTTGGTAGATTGCTACCTGCTTTCCCAAACTGGAACTCTGTCTGAACAAAAAGGAAGAAGAGGAGATGGGATGAGCAATGAGTACTGCCTGCTTCAATTAGCACTGGGCCTGAAAGAGGGATAAGAATCAGCTGACTCATCTCCATGACATCTCCCCAGAGACTCTGTATTAGTCAGCTTCCTATTGCTCTAACAAAATAACCAGGCATGGGTATTCTGTAAAGAGATGAGGTTTATTTAGCTCAGAGTCCAACATTTGGCAGCCCCTGCAACTGAACTTTGATGAGGGTCATCACAACGTGGTGAATGGCAACATGGTGGGAGGACTGCATAGTCAGAAACTGGGGAGGATGAGTCTTGTCCTTTTTAGAACAACCCCCTCTCACAGGAACTAATGGGGGCCCATGAGAAGTCCATTACTCCCTTCCAAGGGCCTCATCCCCAGTGGCACAATTACCTCCCACTAGGTCCCACCTCTTGCAGGTTCTACCCCCTCAACACTGCCACACTGAGAACCAAGCCTCCAGCCTACGAACCTTTGTGAGACAAACCACATCCCATCCTCACAAGCTGCAACAAAACCACCATTGTAAGAGCAGGATGTCCAAGTCTACAAGTGTGTATGTGAGGGCAGGGGAGGGTTGTTATCAGAGGGCACAGGAAGCAGCCAGAGTCCCCATTCTGGAAACTCTGTGATGTTCCTTTGATACTTTTTTCCTTTCCTGCTGTTGTCACAGCACTCTGAGTGGCAACTCAGAAGACGTCACTGGTGGCTTTATTTTGCTGGGAAAAGGAGGCCAAGCCATGGAGTTCTCCAATGACTTGAAGTCCCCAACCCAACATCCAGTTATGTTGGTTCATACCCAGTCTTCCTGCCACGTTCAACGTGGTGCTGCTGTTGAATGTCAGTGGCGTGTTTTTTTGCCTTCCTGTGAGTCTCCATGCAAGCTTTCAAGTTGCTTACAAAGACATAGAAAGGAGATAATGCAGAAGCAGGGAAGTGGACAGGGTCAGGAGCGGGGAGAAGGATCTATAGTTAGAAGCACAGAGGTTTAGAGTACCTGATGCATTTAGGGGACTGTGGGAGTCTGGTAATGCTGGTGACATTTGGTGGAGTCTCTATGATCTGTCTCTTGCCTGGATATTTAGATCTGTCCTTAAGGTCTGTGAATCTGACCTCAGGTGAGCCAGGCCTCATGGGGAGCTCTGGGTTGCTCTAGACTACAACTGAGTCTGGCTCTGGTTTCATGTACAGGTGGCTTACCCTGAGTGGGGAGTGGGACTTTGCCCTGGTTACTGGCCTCCTCTTTCTGGTCACCTTCAGCAGCCTGGGGTGTCTGAACTTCTCTGACACTGGCATCTTACATTGAGGTGAGGCCTCAGACCCCTGAGAAAAGGAGGTGGCATCCTAAGGGCTGATGCCTACAGGAATAATTTCTGAAATGCTAACCCCACCTATGGTTCAGGGTCCATTCTCCTCATGTCATCATTACTTAGGTTGTGGCATTTTGTTTCCCAAGGTACTGAGGTGTGTAAATACAGAATCCTGGAGGGTTTCCAGTTGCTTTGGAAGGGAGGGATGGGCAGTCTGGACAGAGGGACCACCAGGCTCTTCCAAGCCACATTAGTCCTTCCACACTCACCTCTTCCCATTTCACACATGACTTCAAGCACTGATCACTATTCCAAAGTGGGGAGCTTCATACAGAGTTCTTGTGGCTGGAAACCCCCTTCTTAGACTGCCAACCCATCAGAGTGGTCAGCTTGCTCAACAGGGGCCAGGATTTCCCTACCTACCTCTTCCCAATCCTTCTTGTTGCCCAGAAAAGCTATGGGGCTGCCTCTGGCAGCCACATGATGGAAGGGCCTCCTGCCACTGCCCAAATCTCTTCCCATGCCAGGCTACTTTGAGCAGAATCCTGAGTCAGCATACATCATTTGGATGTATCGACGGGCATTTCAGATACTCAGGTGCCCCCATTGCTTTTTCCATCACCCACCCAGGACCTTCCACTGTGAATTGTAATATTTGTGTGGAGGTGAACCCCCCTCTTCCCTGTCCCCTCACCAATCCATCACTGGACACCTAGCCAGGACCAGGAACCTCACAGCATAAGGAGTGGGTATGAGACTATCTTCCCACACTGCTTAAAAGTGGATCCCAGCCACTCTTGATCACTTACATTTCTTATCGCCTCTGTGTCTACACTTGTCCTGAGAGGTTGGCCCTTTTACACAGGAACTGACATTCAAAGGGCATCACATCTGTGCTGAGCCTGGTGGAGTCACAGAGGGAAAGGCAGTGCCTGTCCCATCCCCTAGCTTGTTGATGCTAGATACCTAGACCCTTGGGCCAGCTCCCCTGTTCTGGGGATCCTTTCCTGTCCTCATCTGGGTGTCCATGTTGGAGGGCTTCCTGGGTGCTCTTCTCTCATATGCACACCTTGCACAGTTTTCCAAGTGCAGAAGAATGGCTGGGGAAGGCTGTTCTTTATGTCCTTATCTTGTATCTGAGAAAATAGAGGCCCAGAGTTATTGTATATCCTGCTCCAGGTGACACCAGGCAGGTCTAGTCTCTAAAGACCTCACTCATGACCGGTGACCTGATGAGCCATGGCATCCTAACTGTGCTCTAACAGTGGAAATGCCAGGTTCTCCCTGAGATGGGAGCCCATATGTGGGGCCAAGAACAGGCAGCCTAGAGGGTTGGATTGGGCAAGGCCTGATCATTTGAGGGTGATGGAGGCCAGGCTAGATAGAACCTTGAGGTCTGCCTCCTCTCCCCATAGGAGTCTCACTATCACTGTAGGTGGGTGAACAACTGCGTGTGGCACGGTAACATCAGGCAGATCCTGCTGCTACTTGGGGCTCTTTGTCTGTACCTATGTGCCCTGCTGATGACATGTGTCATCTTCCTTTTGCACACCAGAGATATGCCGTTGTCCTTGGACAAGGCCATGGCGTGTCCATGCAGTCCCCAGGACCCGCATTTGAAACAGCAGCAGTTTGTAGAGGGAGCGGCAGGAAGCCCAGGGGTGGGGTAACGAGGGCTGGACAGATGTGGGCGGGTCTAGAGGGAAAAGTCCCTTGGGAGGACTTGTCCAGGACATGTGGAAGGTGAGTGGAGTCAGGGCGCTATGTGGTAGGATATACTGTGGAGTTGAGAATCTAGGTGGCCAGAGAGATTGATAATGAAGGTAGGAAAGGGAGAGGTAGGAAGACAACGTGGTGCAGTGAGGTTTCCGTTGGGTGTACTGGACTAACTGTCCAGTGCAGGGAGGTAGAGTAGGTGGGTGGGGCTGTTTGAGGGAGGGGCCATGGAGGGCGGAGTCTCATCAAGGGGCGGGGCCAGTTAGCAACTGTCTCCAGGGTTGGCTTCTTAGCTCGCCCACAGGTTCCTAGTGGCTGTACCCACCACAACCACCCTGCTGCCATTAATTTTGGGGCTGTTAATCCAGGCTATATCTGTGAGCACCACCAGGCGCCCCAGAGGGACATATAAGTGGGGCCCAGGGCCTATGTCGGGATACCTGGCTGTGAAGAGTGAAGTTGCACTTCTGCCGCCTGCCACTTTCTGTGCTTTCTCCACTTCCCTTGGCCTCATTAGTCCTTCCACAACCACCTCTTCAGATGCAGCTCAGACCTCTCATCCCCTTGGAGCTCGCTGGTCCTTCTCCCTCCTGGTTGCATTGCTTCCAGAGCCTACTGTGCGCTAGGTGTGCTAGGCTGCGGGTTATTTGAGCGATGGGTAGAGAGGTGAGTAAGTGCATGGTGCACTTGTGTTGATGAGCAACCTGCAATCACAATAACACCGGAGACACCCAGGAAAACTGTGAGCAGGGTTGGTCCTGAGTGGTGCAGCTGAGTGAAAGGATCTGAGAGTGTGGCGAGGCCGCACTCCCTGTCCTAGGTGTGATTGCGGAGAGACAGAGGACAGGAGGGCATGGCCTGTGAGAGACACACCAGTGCTAAAAGGCACAGAATCCCGAAAGTAGGATGTTAAGGGAATGATGAGGATATGGCTCTAATTGAAGCCCAAGGTGGCATGGGCAGTGAAGTTGACCCCCTGGGGGTCAGGATTAAAAAGGTCCAGAAAGTCAAGAGTGGAATTCAGTTTAGATGCAGTAAAAAGCTAGGAGCAATGGTAGAATTTTTTTTAAGTTGTTTCTTGAGAAATAATTTACACATTAAAATTCACCCTTTTTCATCTATGGTTAAGGATTTTGACACATGGATACTGTCCTGCACTCTCCACTGGGATCAAGGTTAGCAGCACAATTCATAATTTCTAAACTGGGGAACCAACCTAGATGCCCTTCAGTAGATGAATGGACAAAAAAAATGTGGCTTATACACAATTGAATATTACTCAGCAATAAAAGAGTATAAAATCTTGGCATTTGAGGTAAATGAATGGAGTTGGAGAAGATAATACTAAGTGAAGTAAGCCAATTCCCAAAAAAACAAATGCCAAATGTTTTCTCTGATATAAGGTGGCTGATTCATAGTGGGACGGGGTGGGGGAGCATGGGAGGAATAGACAAACTCTAGATAAGGCAGAGTAGTGGGATGGGAAGAGAGCAGGCAGGGGGTTGGCAATGATGGTGGAATGTGATGGACATCATTATCCAAAGTACATGTATGAAGACACGAATTGGTGTGAACATACTTTCTATACAACCCAGAGTTATAAAATTGTGTTCTATATGTGTAATATAATTGTAATGTATTCTGCAGTAATTTATTTAAAAAATCAGAAAAAACAGAAATAAATAGCAGAATAATGACTGCCAGGGGCCCAGGGGTGGTTGGGCTGTGGACTGGTAAGGTGCTGGTCAGAGGAGACCAAATTACACTTAGATGAGAGTTTAAAGGGTCTACTATCCAATATAATGACTACAGTTAACAACATACAACAGAATGACTACAGTTGGTATTGATATATACACTTGAAAATGACTCAGAGAGTCGATTTTAAGGGTTCTTATCACAAATAATAAATGAAAGAGTGTATATGTTCAATAGCTTGACTCAGGCATTCTTCAGTGAATATGTTTGAAGATATGTAGTATGCCATAATCATGTACAAGTTATTATCATCATCATCATCAGGGATTGATCCCAGGGTTGCCTAACCATTGAGTCTCATCCCCAACATATTTTATTTTTTATTTTGAGACAGAATTGTGTCATAAAGCCTGCCCTGTTAGGGAAACTGGGAGATTATTTAGTTGTGTAGATTGCTACCTCCTTCCCCAAACTGGAACTCTGTAAACAGAAAGATAAAGAAATAGAGATAGGATAAGCAACCAGGACTGCCTGGTTCAATTAGCACTGGGTCTCAGAGTGGATAATCATCACCAAACTTCTCCCCATGCCATCACCCCAGGAACCATATTATATGGTCTCTGTATTAGCCTGCTTTCTCTAGCTCTAACAAATTACCCAAGAATGGGTACTTTATTAAGAGATGAGGTTTATTTAGCTCCGAGTCCAACATTTGGCAGCCCCTGTGACTAACCTTTGGTGAGAGTGCTCACAAAATGGTGAATGGCATCATGGTAGGAGGACATGCAAGGGGTCGAGTCTTTATCGCCAGAAACTGGGGAGGATGAGTCTTGTTCTTTTTAGAACAAGCCTCTCTCACAGGAACTAATGGGGGCCCATGAGAATTTCATTAATTCCTTCCAAGTGCCTCATCCCCAGTGGCACAATTACTTCCCTCTAGGCCACACCTCTTGCAGGTGCTACCAGCTCAACACTGCCACACCCAGGACCAAGCCTCTAGCCTATGAACCTTTGAGGGACAAACCACATCCCATCCTCCCCAGCTCCAACAAAGCCACCATTGTAAGAGCAGGATGTCCCAGTCTATAGGTGTGTCTATGAGGGCAGGGGAGGGTTGCCCTCAGAGGGCACTAGAAGCAGCCAGAGCCCCCATTCCGGAACCTCTCTGATGTCACACTTGTAGTCATGGTACTCTGGGTGCCAAGCCAGGAGAAGGAGCGGTTGGCTCTCATTTCTTTGAAAGCAGACTCAGCATGAATATCTCAAATGCTTTCTGGTCCCCACCTGCACCCCCAGCCAGATCCTGGCTTTTCTCGAGCCTTTGGGCTTGTTTGACTATGGCACCACGGGTCTCTCTAAGCCTAGTGTTCTTCACGTTTCTGTGAGTCTCCATGCCAGCTGTCAGGTTTCTCACCAAGAGACAGATGGGAAATAGACAGTGAGAGTGCAGAGGCAGGGAAGTAGAGGGAGGCCAGGAGGGAAGGAAGATATTTAATGAGAAGCACAGAGATGTGGGGAGCCTATCAGGGAACTATGGGAGGCTGGTAATGCTGGTGACATTTGGTGAGGGAATGGGGTCTGTCTCTAGCATGGATATTCAGATCTGCCCTTAAGGAGTGTGAGTCTGATCTCAGGTGAGCTGGGCCTCATGGGGGCTCCGGGTTGCCCCAGACTAGAACTGAGTCTGGCCCTGATTTCAGATGCCGAGCACTTGCTCAAGATGGAGAGTGGGGCTTTCCTTTGGCCACTATGTACAGCCTCATTTCTATGAATGCTTCAGACCCAGGCATCTTACACAGAGGTAAGGCCTCAGACCTGTGGGAAAGGAAGGTGGCACCCCAAAGTCTGGTGCCTACGGGGATCATTTCTAAAGGGATGAGCCCCCCTGTGGCCTCAGGATCCCTTCTTACCCTGTCATCATTACTTGGGCCCTGGCACTTCATTTCCCAAGCCATTGAAATATGAAAAAACAGAATCCTGGAGGTTTCCCAGTGGCTTTAGAAGAGAGGCGTGGGAAGACTGGCACAAGAGGCCAACAGGCTCTTCAAAAACCGCACACTTCACTCTTTCTCCTTCCCATTTCACACATGACTCCAAGCACTGATCACTATTCCAAAGGGGGGAGCTCCAAGTAGAGCTCTTGTGGCTGGAAAGTCCTTCTCTCTGACTGCCTGTTCATCTGAGTGGTCAGTTTGCTCAACAGGGACCGGGATTCCCCTGCCCACCTCTTCCCCACCTTCTTGTTGCCCAGTGATACTATGGGTTGCCCTGAGCAGCAGAGTGATACAAGGGCCTCCTTCACTGGCTAAACCTCTTTCCCTGCCAGGCGCCTTCGAGCAGGACCCTGAGGCTCCCTACATGGCACCAGTGAATGGCAGGTTGTACCACATGCCGTGGTGTCCCACCTGTTATTTTCACCGCCTGCCACGAACCATCCACTGCAAAACCTGTGACATCTGTGTGGAGGTGAGTGCTCCTCCTCCCTGTCCACTCACCAACCTAACTCCGGGCACCTGGCAAGGACCAGGAACCTCACATCATGAGTGGGCCTGGTGCGGGTATCAGACCATGTTCCCAGAGTGCTTCAAGTGGCTCTCAGCCACTGTTGATCACTTATATATGTCATCACCTGTGTGTCTGCACCTGTCCAGGGAGGCTTGACTTGTTTGCACAGGTGTTGATATGCAAAGGGCATCACAACTGTGCTGAGCCTTGTGGAGTCAGGGGGAGGAAAAGCAGTGACTGTCCCCTCCCCTGGCTTGTTGATAGTAGATCCCCAGCCCTTTAGGATGATTGCTGCCATGTTCTGGGGATCTTTGCTGGTCTTGGTCTGGGTGTCCCAGTTGGAGGGTTTCCTGGATTCTGAGTGCCTTTCTCTGATGTGCACACCCTGCTCGGTTTCACAAGTGCAGATGGCTGGTTGGGCAAGGGTGTTTTTCATCCTTATCCAGTGTCTGAGAAAATAGAGGCCCAGAGATGTTCTATCCTGCTCCAAGTGATACCAGGCAGGTCTTGAGAGACAAGACCTCACTCAGGACAGGTGAACTGATGAGCTGTGGGGCTAACTGTGCTCTTACCATGGAAATGCCAGGTTCTCCCTGAGATTGGAACCTGTGTGTAGGGCCAAGAGCAGGCGGCCTAGAGGGCTGAATTGGGGGACACCTCAGGATTTGGGGGTGATGGAGGCCAATCCAGACAGATCCTCAGTCCTGCCACCTCTCCCCTAGGAGTTCGACCAGCATTGCAGGTGGGTGAATAACTGTGTGTGGCACCGAAACATCCGGCTCTACCTGCTACTCCTCCTGTGCCTGTGCCTCCACCTGGGTGCCGTGCTGACCACCTGCGTGGTTTTCATCATGCAGAGGAGGCACATGGCATTCCTGGACTATTCCATGACGTATCCACACAGTCCCAAGGGCCCACCCTGAGAAGAGCTGGTGTGGTGGGGAGGGAGGGGTGAACAGCCAAGTAGGGACAGAGGAGACCAAGGGCAGGGCTAGAGGGAGAAGTCACTTGGGCGGAATATGAAGGAGATGTGGAAGGCCAGTGGGGTCAGTGACATGGGCCGGGTAGGATGCCTGTGGAGTTAAGAATCTAGGGGGGCCACAGAATAGGGTAATAAAAGTTGAAAAGGGACATGAGGGTGGACAGTGTGGTGGAGTGAGGTTTCACTTGGGTGTACTGGACTAACTGTCCAGTACAGGGAGGGAGAGTGTGTGGGTGATGCTAGCTGGGGTGGGAGAGAGGGAGGGGGGAGTTGGGTAGAAAAGCGGGGCCAGAGAAGAGCTATTCCATGGCTTCACTTCTTAGCCTGTGCACAGCATCCTAGTGGCTGTACCTGCTGGGGCCCTCCTGCTACCCCTCATCCTTCAGTTGTCCATCAAGGGAGTGGTCGTGGGTGCCGCCAGGCAACGCTACGAGAACCAGGTAAGTGGTCTGAGTGCCTGTGTCCTTGACTGTGTGGAGGCATCTTGTACCTCTGCAATTAGGCACTTTGTGTGCTTTCTCACTGCCCTTGGCCCTGATGTTGCTTCATGAGTCCTTTGAGACCCACCTCTGAAGATGCAACTCAGATATCTCTATACCCTAGAGCATTGGTGGCCATTCTCCCTCTGGGTGCATTGCATTGAAAGCCTACTGTGTGCTAGGTGGCAGTTACTTGAAGGACGGGTGTAGAGATGAGTAAGTATGTCATGCACTTGTGTTGATCAGCAACCTGCGATCAGAATAACACCGGGAGACTCCCAGGAACACTGAGAAGAGCGGTCAGTCCTGAGTGGTGTAACAGACTGGAAGAGACTGGGGTTTTGGTGAAGCCCATGCTGTAGAGTAGAACATGCCACTCTCTGTGTCCTGTGTGCTTTTGGAGAGGAGACAGGAGGGAATTGACTGGTGGAGGTACAATTTTGCAGAAAGGCCCAGAAACCTGAAAGTAGGGTATTAACAGAATGATGAAGAAGCAGATCTAGTTCAAGCACAAGGTGGTATGACATTTACTCCAAGTCGGTCAAGATTAGAAAGACCCAGAATGTCAAGTGTGGAATGTAGTTTTCAAGTAGTGAAAACCTGGGAGCCATGGTAAAATTTTGTAAAAATGTCAATAATTGAGGGTAATTACAAATAGTAAAATTCACCCTTTTTAGTCTCTAGTTAGGGATTTTGACAAATGACATCCTGTACTCTCCACCAAGATCAAGGTTAACCAGTTTCATTACCCCAGAAAATCTTTTCATCTCTTGTTGTCACATTCTCTCCCTAAGTCCTTGCGGTGTTTCTCTTTCCAGAATCATGCATAAATGGTGTTGTGGGCTTTCTTGTGTGGCTTCATTCACTGAGCACAATACATTTGAGATTCATTTATGTAGTTGCTCATATCAGTAGTTTATTGTCTTTTGTTTCTGTGTAGTATTGTATTTCCCTACAGATTATTTATACATTCACCAATTGAAGGATTTTTACTTTGCATCTAGTTTTGGCAGTGTTTTTGTTGGTCTATTTTGTTTTGTTTTTGTACCAAAAATTGATCCCAGATGTGCTTAACCACTGAGCAACATTCCCTGACCCCTCCACCACCACCACCACCCCCCGCACCCTTATGTTTTCTTTTTGAAAAATTTAAAAAATTTTGAGAAAGGGTCTTACTAAGTTGCTTAAGGCCTTGTTAAGTTACTAACTTACTAATTTTCTGAGGCTTTGAACTTGCCACCCTCTTGCCTTTGCCTACCAAGCCACTAAGAGTACAGGCATGGTCTACTGTGCCCAGCCAGTTTTGGGCAGTTACAAATAAAGCTGCTAAAATAACCATTGGTGCACAGACATGTGGACATAAGTTTACATTTCTGTTGGATAAATTGTTAAGGGTGGCATTGCTGAGTCATAAGGTAAACATATGTGGGACTTTTCAGGAAACAACTGTACCGTTTCTACTTTCTACGAGCAATGAATGAGAATTCCAGTTGCTCCACAACCTGGCTGGGCACAGTAGACCGTGCCTGTACTCTCAGTGGCTTGGGAGGTAAAGGCAAGAGGGTGGCAAGTTCAAAGCCTCAGAAACTTAGCTTTGACACTGTCATTTGTTACTATTCTTTCTTCTTTTCAAATTGTAGCCTGTCTAATAAATGAGTAATGGTACCTCACTAGGGCTCCAATCTGTATTTTCCTAATGACTAATAATGTTCAGCATATTTTCATGTCTTCTCAGGCATGGGTATATTGTTGGTAAATTCTTTGCTCCAGTCTTTTGCCCATTTAAAGAAAAAAGTGTTGTTTTCTTATTGTGTTTCAGGAGTTCTGTATACGGGATTCACATCTACGTTTTGCAAATCTTTTCTTGCAATTCATGGCTTGTCATTTCATTTTCTTCATAGCATCTTCCAAAGAGCAGGAGTCCTTAGTGTTGCTGTTTTTCCAGCACTGGGGATTGAGACCGGGTGCCAGACCACTGCGCTTCTTCCCCAGCATTCGTTGTTGTTCACTCTTAATGGAACCTCATGTCCTGTGTGAGGAACAGTTTCATTGCTTTCTTCCCCATCTGTGTGTCTTTATTGGTTTTTCTTTGAGCTTTGACTAGGAATGATAGGAGTGGGCATCTCTGCCATGGGATTCCTTTAGTATGGCAATCACTTGACTAAAGGCTCTTTCAGGAAGACTAGTGGGCAGCATCAGTGGGGGAGGGGAAGCTGAAGACCTGGAGACAGCTGAACAGACAGAGGAGCCTGTCTGCTCATCACCTCCCATCCTTTTAGTCACCAGCCCACCACTGCCATATGTGGTTCCCTCCCACCTGTGACTCCTGTGCTTGGCCCTTATTCCTCAGCCCTGTGGTCTGCCTGTCTTCTCCTCTCTCCAGCTTCTAGTATCACCATTGAGTTTGCCTGGCAGATTTTACCCTTCCCCCATCCTGTGGTTCTTCCAGCCCCAGGTCAGGCCATACGCCATTGCCCTTCCTCATCTGCTCAGAGTGAGGCCCTCCAAGTTCAGGGTCCCCAAGTCTCAAGGAACCTAAATGCAGTCTGCACTCTGGGATTCTTCAGACAGGGCTCCTTTCCATTACCTGCAGCACCTATTTCAAGCACTGATCCCATGCTCCAACTTTTACTCCTACCATACTCCATTCCATTACTACAACTCCTCCTGGAGTCACTTGTTTGGTGGTTGGTGGCAAAGACTCTGGTGAAGACCACATAAGTTCAACTCCCAGCTATAGAACTGACCAGCAGGGAGACCTTGGGTATGCTACTTAGCCCCTGGTCACTCAATTTCCCTAGGTGTAAAACAGGGAATTGTGGGTTAATTCATGTAAACCACATAGAACAGTGGCTGGTACCAAGAAGTGCCCTAGGTGCTGCTGTTACTATTACTACCATTCCTTCCCATGGTCATCTACACATGTCTGTGCCTCTTCTTAAAAGCCATACAAATCCCACCCTTAGAACCCCAGGCCTCCACTCCACCTGTTATACCTTCTGGGCCTTATTTCCTGAAAGAGTTGACCTTGTTCACTAGCTCACCCTTCACTTCCTTGCCCAGGTCCGCCCAGCCCTTGCTGTCAGGATGATGCTCTCATTAATGGCCAAAGCCAGCAGACATCTTCAGACTACTCTTTCAGGACTGGACACAGCCTCTGAAACCAGAAGTAGCTGTCTCAGCTCTTAACTCTCTGGGCTTCTCCTCTTCACGTGCCTGGGTGCTGTGAGCTGGGTTGCCTACATGGTTCCCATGATACCCTCTCTATGCTCTACCCTGACCACTCCCCATGGTGCTCAGGGCCATGTGTTGCAGCTGCCCTCACCACTGAAAGTAGGCTGGCCATGCTGTTTGCAGGGTGCTTTCCATCCCCAGTGCAGTGACTGGGTTTTATTTTTTTGCTACTTGGTAATGAACCCTGGGGCACTTTACCACTGAGCTACATCCCTAGTCCCTGCTACTTTTTATTGTAAATCAGGGTCTCGCTAATTTACTGAGGCTGGTCTCAAACCTGCCTCAGTGTCCCCATTCACTGGGATTACAGGTGTGTGCCACCATGCCTGGTTGGACAGAAGCATTTTTGATGCCCTGAAATATTTCTGATGGGGGTGCATCTCAGTGGTAGAGTGTGTGCTTAGCATGTGCAAGGCCCTGAATTCTTGAATCACCAGCACACAAAGAGAAGACATCTGAATCAATGCGTGAAGCCACAAACAGAAGAATCAACATTTGGGGATAGAAGGAAAGAGAGAAAGGAACAGAGAGAGGCCTGGTGCCCTGATCCCCCAGGATAAGGGAAGAAGGAGAGGCAGCAGTAATTTGGTCAGATGATGGGGCAAGAAGAAGATGCCGATGGATTTTGGTCCTGTGGAGTGTGAGGGTGTTTGAGACACACAATTGGAGCAAGAGCCCCAGGTGTGGAGCCAGTGGGAGAGGCTGGTCTGGGTGCCTCAGAGCTGTTGGATTCCAGTTGTGTGTGATAGTGTTCCATGTTGGGAGAGGAAGGTATTCAAATTTACTGCTAAGTTCTTAGAAATTTATTAATTATCATTCATTAAGCATTTTGTATACCTTATGTACAACAATATTTCTTATGCATGATATACATCTAATCAAACATTCTTTCTCTAAATTTAAAAATTCTGCAACTTTTTAATACTCTGATATTAATTTATTTCTTCTGGTACTAGGGATTGAACCAAGGGGTGCTTTACCACCAAAGCTGCATCCCTAATCCTTGCTATATATATATATATATATATATATATATATATATATTTTTTTTTTTTTTTTTGAGATAGGGTGTCACTAAATTGTTGAGGGCCCTCCTCAGGAGTGACTTGATGTATAATCTCTTTTTTTAAAAGATGAAGGAGGAAAGCAGATTGGCATGATTGTAGATAAAATTTTAAAACAGCAAGGTACTGATTTCTATCAGAAATTATTAGTTTTCATAATAAATAAAAGTGAAACTTCATTTTACCCTGCTGCTGTCACTATATAGCAGGCATTTCTATTTCTCTCTTTAAATTATCTGTGTGTGTGGGAAAACTCAATGCCATTACATGAATTTTTAAAGATTAAAGAAAAATTGTTGAGGGCCTTGCTAAGCTTTTGAGGCTGGCCTTGAACTTGCGATCCTTCAGCCTCAGAATCCCAAGTCCCTGGGATTCTGTGTGCACCACTGCACCTGGTGGTATATTCATTTCTTAAGTGCTGTGAACACCATAGAGGAGGCAGAACCTCATAGAGGACAATGATTCCTATTGTTTTTTGGACATATTCCAGAGCAGTTCTGATGTGGAATCATCTTTCCTTCAGTGGAGAAGAGTGTTGGATAGAGGTGCTGGATAGAGGTGGATAGAAGTGCTGCTGGGCCACTTGCCATTATAACAGAATATTTGCTACCTAAAGCTCATGAAGTTGGATTGAAACTCCACCTGGTCTGGAAGGAGGAGGGGTCGAGGGTGAGGGATGAACTCAGGGGAAAGAGAAAGTAGAATAAGGGAGAGGAGAAGACAGTCCGTGTCCAGGGAAGGACATGACTTTTGAGGTTGACCTTCCCTGCTTTGTGTACTGAAGTTCTTCAGCTCAGATTTTCCTGGAAAATCTTATTTTTGACTAGGAAAATATGTCTGGGCATCCCTTGCTGCTACTAGTCTCCCAGATAGTTAAAGTCAGTGAAGTAGATTTTTAGAAAAAATCGAGAGATAAAAGAGTAAAGTGGGAGCAGGGTGGTGACACCATCTTTGGATCAGTTGAGCAAAAGAGCACTAGAAAGATCTTAAAAGGTACCTGGAAGGATTAGGTGAGAGGACAGGTGTGGCCAATGGAGACAGAGCAAGGATCCTGCAAGGGGAAGCACAAGGGGATGAGGAGCCCTGAGAAGGCAGGAGAGGTGGGTGCTGGGTCAGCACTGTCTGGGGAGAGCTGCTCACAAGTGGGTCGAGGGAGGTCACTCTTCCTTGGAGCCTGGGAAGGCAGGAGGCCCTGGTTACTCTTGGAGCCTTGCCATGAGCCCATGTTGAGCCCTGTCTTAACTGACCAACTTAGCGAGGGTCACTGGGAGATGGCCTTGCCCAGTCCTGCTGATTCTGAGCTCCTCTTCCCTTCCTAATCTCCCTCCAGCATGATAACCCATATGATGTAGGCTGCAGAAGAAACTGTTTCTTCATTCTCTGTGCACCCTTGGGACCCAAGTGAGTTGGTAAACCAAGGGCTCAAGTGGTGGACCCTGGGGCTGGTGGTGTGGGATGAAGCTGGCTCTATTTCCCTGGTCCCTGTCCCCAGCTCCCAGGCCTTAACACTTCCTGTTCCTTTGCTTTGGGATTTTCTCCAGGGCACTCTGGGAGTTTCTGGGAATTTTATTCTTCCTTGGTGTTTTAGGTTCTTGCCCCATGAAATGTGGTAGAGGGGAATTGCAGCCTGGATAAGGCTCCTGGATGAGAGCCCTGGGCTCTGTGCCTTCCCAGCTGAGGGGTGAGAGTGCTCAGGGAGACCAGGCCAAGGTGGGCAGTGACTCCTTGCATTTGGCCTGTTGCTTCCCAGGTACATGTCAGAGGCTTCTGTGTGCCTTCAGGTGGAGCAGGGCACCACCTGGGGGCCAACGTAACATCTTAAAGACCTCCTTGGGCCCAGGTGTGCAACTCAGGCCCTCCCAAGGTGGGGCAAGTCTGCACCCTTACAGAAGGTAAGGAGTATCATCGGTTGAGCTTTGAAACATGGGAGTTTGTACTTGCACATGTGTTGGGGGAAGCCCCCAATGTCAGGCTGGCTGTGAAGCTGAAGCCCTTGGAGCCTAAGGAGTGGGATTATGGACCTGGAGGATGTAGGGCCAGGTCACAGGGCTTCAGAGTACACCCAGTTTTCCCTGGATAGACAAATGAAAAATGCTGCACTGCTAACTATCTGGTTGGCCTGGGACAGTTCCTTACCTTCCTCAGGCATTAATGAGGTCTGAGATTAGTCCAGTAGCTTCTAATGTTTTAAAATAAATTCTTTTTTTAATTGGAAATTTTTTCTCAGTCCCATATGAATCAGATGGAGTGTAGTATTAGGAGTGCAGTGGGGTGGGTAACCCCCATTGCCCCCCAAGGGCCCTTGCAATGACTTGTGGTGCCAGTCCTCTTTTTTTCCTGCCTCCAGGAGATGAGGGACTTGACTGTGAGCAGTGGGGTAGAGGTTAGAGAGAGCCCCCATGTCCTGACTCTGTGTTTATCTTCACATCAGGCCAGTGCTGCAACATCCCACCCTGTGATGCCAGGTTGTGAGCCCTACATCAAGGTCTCTCAGGCCTGAGCCCTCACTGAGTCCCCTGTTAGGGCTGCCATGACCCCACAGGTATCTATTTCTTATAAAATATATTTTTTGTTGGTTTTTATCACTTCTCTGTCTGTTTGTTCTACATTCGGAGAAGCAAGTTTCCTGTGTGTGTGGGGAGGCTATGAGGGTCTGGTCAGAGCCCTCCTGGAAGGGAAGATCCTTTCTCTCTGGAGACCCAAGCTCAGGAACCAACACTGTTTGGCTTTTTGACCTTGGGAAGACACTTAGAATTTCTCTCATCCTTAAAATATGGCAACAGTAATAATTACAGTGACTGACCTGTCTGACTTCCTGGCAAGGGCTGGAGATGAGAGGAGAGAAAATTGACCAACCTGGAAAATACCCAATGCACCTCAACTACTCCAAAATATAGAAATGGAACTTATTTATTAGTAGTAGTTCTAATTGTGTGTGCACATGTGTGTATTATTTAGGAATGTGTGTTTTTTTTTTTTTTTTTTTTTTTGTGTGTGTGTGTGTGTGTGTGAGAGAGAGAGAGAGAGAGAGAGAGAGAGAGAGAGAGAGAGAGAGAGAGAGATTTTGTGTGGTACTAGGGTTTAAATCAAACCCAGGGCTTTATGCATGGTAGGCAAGCCCTTCACCCCTGAGTTCCATCCCCAGCCCATTTTTATTTTCAGACATGCTCTCACTAAATTGGCCAGGCTGTCCTTCAACTTGTGGTCCCCTTTCTCAGCCTCCCTGATAGCCTCCCAAGTTACAGGAGTTAACTGCCATGACTATCTTACGGTTTTCTATATGCAAGATCTTGCCACCTGCAAATAGTTTTTCCTTCTTTTTTTCTCAGATGGATATTAAATATTTTTTTGCTTAATTTCTGTGGCTATAGTTTTTAATAAATATAAGATTTTTCATAAATGTCCTTCATAAGGTTGAGGAAGTTACCTTTTAACTGTGTGTGTGTGTGTGTCTTTTTTAATTCTGAAAATGTATTAAATTTTGTCAAATGCTTTTTCTGCACCAAATGATCACGTATGATATTTTTCCTCCACTATTAATGTGGTGTACTACAAATTGACATTTTCTCCAAGTTTTAGTGTTTATAGCTTGACTGACCAGGTCCCAGACACAAAGATACTATCTTTAAGAAACTGGGGGGGGGGGGGGAATTACTCTTTAAATTAACTACATAGTATATGATAAGAATGGGCATTATAATATAAAACCTTTCAACACATAGTAGTTAACTGCAGAGACCATTTTTATCTTAGGAAAACGGTGTTCCAAATTTCAGTGTAAACTGCTAGCAAACTTCAATTCCTTTGTGTGGCAACTATCTTATTTCTGTTTTCAAACTCTTCCACCCCAGCCTGAGTTATAAGGTCTGGAGTGCTTTTTTCCCCAATCACAAGTGTGATTACCATTATTTTTGATTCTTACAATGATCTGATGAGACTCGGTCGGAGATGTATCTTGCATTCATTACAAGAGCACCACCAAGGTGATCCTGCATGATGTTGCAGTCATCTTGGCCATCTCCCCAGTTCCCAGTTTGGTGATGATGTCTCAGACTATCACCTATACAACATTTTTTTTGGGGGGGGGATGTACTAGGGATTTACCAGGAGATGATTTATCCTGAGATTTGTCCCCAGTCCTATTTATTTTTTATTGAGTCAGAGTCTCATTAAGTTGTTGAGAACCTGACTAAGTTGGTGAGCCTGGCCTCAAAATTATGATCTTCCTGTCTCAGCCTCCAGAGTTGATGGAATTATAGACATATGCCACCATTCCCAGCTATACTCTATACTTATAAATGTTGAATCATTTTTGCATTTCTGGGATTAATCCCATAGTCAATGATACATAATATATTTAATATGCTGCTGAATTTAGGTTGTTATTTTTTTAAAAAGATTTATTCTATAGTTGTAGTTGGACAACTACCTTTATTTCATTAATTTATTTTTATGTGGTGCTGAGGATCGAACCCAGGGCCTCACACATGCTAGGCAAGCACTACTGCTGAGCCACAATCCCAGCCCCAGTTGTTAGGATTTTTAAAAAAGATTTTTGTATTTAATACTCATAAAGGATATTAATTTTTGTTTTCCTCTGTGATGTCTTTGTTTGGCTTTGGTATCAGAGTAATATTGGTCCTGTAAAGTAGGTTAGGAATTGTTCCTTTCTCTTCTACTTCTTGACTGACCAGGTCCCAGATACAAAGATACTATCTTGGTAGAGTTTGAGAAGGAGTTGTGTCTATTTAAAGTTTTGGTAGAATTTACTAGCGAATCCATACTTTCTTTAGAAGAGCCTACTAGCTTGTCTACCTTGTTTATTTTCCCCTTTACTTCTTTTAGCTGTTTTAGATTAGATTCTTTTACATTATTGGTTTTTAAGAATTTAAGTGCAATTCTAGTATAGTATCAGTTCTATTGACTTATGAAATACTTCCTCTTGCAAGAATTTCACTTTGTAATAAGTTGTCATTGCAAAAATGTTTTATGTTGTAGCTGAGATTGGTGGGAAAGGACGATGCTAGTGTGTTATTATTTTGCGTTGTTTCTTTGTTATTAATATTTTGTATTTTTTTAGATTTACACTACAGTAGAGTATATTTTGACATACTATACATACATGGTGTATAACTCCCCATTCTGGTAGTTGTACATGATGTGTAGTTTCACTGGTGGTGTGTTTATATATGAACATTGGAAAGTCATGTCCAATTCATTTCACAGTCTTTCCTATTCCCATTCTCCCTCCCTTCCCTCCCTTACCCCTCTTATTGTGTGTTAGCATCTGTATATCAGAGGGAACATTTAGCCTTTGGTTTTCTGGGATTGGCTTATTTTAAATTTGCTTTCAAAAATATTTTTTATATATTTTGAAATTGTAGATGGACACAATACCTTTATTTTATTTATTTTTTAAAAGAGATGCTGATCAAACTCAGTGCCTCACATGAACTAGGCAGTGCTCTGCCACCGAGCTCCAGCTCCAGCCCCTTGCTTTCATTTTTGAGATGGAGTTTGACTATACTGTTCTGTCTAGCCTCCAACTTGTGGTCTTCCTGTCTGAGCCACTGAGTAGAGGGGATCACAGGCCTATGCCACCATGCTTGGCTCAACATGCAAGTTTTAAATGAAAGAAGATGTTTGTGTTCACAAGTGAATGTTTTTGTGTTATGATTTGTACATGTGTGTGTGTGTGTGGGGGGTGGTTTAATGTGGTACTGGAGACCCAACCCAGGTTCTACCTCACATGTGCTAGGCAAGTGCTTTACCACTTACGTATGACACCAGTGCTTGTATGGGATTTTGTTTACTATATAACATCATAACTCTATGGATTCAGATGATAACAACCAAGAATTCAAAAAGCTTTTTGTATTTGAAAAATACAAAAAAAAATTCAAAATACATGGTGCTAAGATCAATAGATTAATGAAACAAAATATCCACATACAGACACTAGAAATCAATATGCAGAATGTTTAGAAGGAATTATTTGGGGATAAACACCCATGGAAGGAAGGGAATGGGATGGGAAGATGCAAGACTGAGCAGAGGGGAGTCACCTGAGGTAGGGGCACAACAAATCTCAGGAAACCCAAAAATCACGTGGCACTTCAAAATTGTCCTTCTTTGGGGTACAGTGGCTGGGCCTGTATGCCTGAAGTAACCACTCCTTGGATACAATCTGTCCCTGGAAGGAGGGGAGGCAGGACCCAGATTTGCGGCTGTCTCCCATCCACACTCCAGCTGCTGGGTGGGTAAGTTCTTCATACTGGAGGGGAATCTGGGAGGCACCTTCCAGTGTCCACTCCACAGGTTTTAGTGTATATGGAGAAGTCCATGTCTGTTTAAGTGTTGGTCATGAATCCTGAAATGAAATCTATTTGATAAGTGATGCTGGAAACATTGATTGAAACCATGGGGAACACACATGGATTACACTGTTATCTCATCTTACCTGACATTAACTTCAGATAGATTAAAGAACTGAAAGAAGAAACAATATACCTAATACTTATCAGCTTGAAGGTGAGGGAAATGAGGGAAATGCAAGTAAACTTAGATGATGCCAATAAAATGATTAATAGATTTGATCACATAAAAAAACATTTTGCATTCAAAATTTTACACAAAATTGAAAGGTAAACAACAAAACTGAGAACATGTTTGCAATAAACACACTGAAAACATTAACATGTGATTGGTTCTTTATGTTATCCTATCCATTCCTCCCCCATTTTCTTTATTTCACTCCATCTTCTGCATTTGACAGAAATCATTTGACTTTTGAATTTCTATGTTTGGATTTTTTCACTTGGCATGATCTTCTCCATTACCATCCATTTACTGGCAAATACCATAATTTTGATCTGTTTTTAAAAAAGAGATCCTGGGGAGGAAGAACATGGCAGTGGGTGGGGAGGGAGCAATCCCGTGACCTCTCCTCAGCTACGCTGGCAAAGAGAGACTTCAGAACGACTGGATGATGTCTGCTCAGGAACGTCCAGCAAAGTTGGCCTGAGGTGGTGCCTAAGAGAGCAGTTTGAGTTTCTCAGAGGCCACAGTGTGCTTGGGCACAGGTGAATCCAGGCCACCCTGCGTGCAGAGGTACTGGCTGGTTGATTGGAGACCCGCTGCGACTCAGCGCTACAGAGACCCTTAAGTGGAGTAGAGAAAAAAAACTTTGGATCTTTTGAGGTGGTGCCAACTGAGCCTCCATGGGCCAGCAGACCGAGAGTTGAGGTAGGATTTAAGAGAGGCAGACCAGACCCACCCTTACCATCTGTCACCCCGGCAAAGAGACTTGTATCCACCATCGCAGAGAACTAACATCATCAGAGTTTGGTAGATGGGATTGCTCTGCAGTGAAATTGGCGACCACAGGTGTGTGACCCTCAGCCATCCCTCCCCATATAGCTGGGAAATATCAAAAATCTCTCCCCAGCTCTCCATGAGCATGATTATAGGAGCCAAGGGATACAGAAGGGGCATCTGATCTCCAACTCTTCCTCCCACCAGCGCTGACAGCTGAGGAGAACTTTTTAGCCAGCTCCCAGGGGTGTGGCTACTGGAGGGAATCAGGCAAAATAGCCTGACAACCTTGGTGTCTGGGTGAATGGCAAACAGAGAGTGCCCAATCATTCAAAAGAACAGGGCACCCAGGGGGCTGCAGGCTCAGAGAGTACCTAGTTCTGTGGAGAACAACACTGATGAGGGGGGCCTGGCTGGCAGGAGATGTGAGGGAGGGTGCGGGGGGGGGGGGCTGGAGACCAGGAAAGGCACTGGGCAACCAGGATTGGAATGTTGCTCAATGGGGAAGAGGAGCCACCTCACAGGGATTGTTTCCTTCATATTGAAGGCAGTAGCTTGGCCCAGAGGGCACAGCTCCACCTACTGGAAGAGAAGATGATCGAACTCTGCATTTATCTTTTTTTTTTCTTTTCAATTTTTTCCCCTTTTCTTTTATTCTTCCTATTTTTCTTTCTCTCTTCCTCTTTTGTGACTTCTTCCTTCCCCTTCCACTAGCTTTCCTCTCAAGCATTACAACATCTAATATGTGTAATTTACTAAATGCCTATTTGTGAATGTTCCGAGGCTGTCTATACTACTCCCAAGTCCCTAGCTACCCTCAAATACTCCAGTGCATTCTCCTGTTAACATCTCCCATCAGTAGAGCAATCTTCCAAGGTTGCTAAGATATACCAACCCCCATACCATCACATAACCTGACCTAAACATAAAGTCCTAAGACCAAACCACAGATCACTATACACCTTCAGAATCTGTATGCCATTTATGAAATGAATGAATTTAAAGTATTTACTTTAAAGTACAATAAAACCCAACATCTTTAGACATAGTCTCCCATCACAAAGAAGAGATCCTGGAGATATACAAAAGCAAAACAAATGTATAGGAGTAAATAGTAACACATCAGTCAAACAGAGGTAGAGCATCATGAAAAAACAGGGAAAAAAAGGATTACAAATAATGCAGGACAGCCTAAATCTACAGGAGAACCTAGAGGCATTAGAAAAATGGTCAGACATAGAACTCAAGGCATACCTGACTCAGATGGAATGGAATCTTAAAGAGGTCATTAGACAGAAAATGCAAACAATGAAAGTACACTTCGACAACGAATTACATAAACAGATTCAAGAAGCAAAAGAACAACTCTACTGGGATAGAGGTTATAAAAAAAATCAAACAATAATCCTAAAATGAAGCTATAAACCAAATTGAAAACTCAAATGAGACTATTACTAGTGGAGTAGATAAAGTAGAAGTCAGAACATCAGACAAGGAAGACAAAATATATCAACTTGAACAGAGTCTAGTCAACTCAGAAAGGCTGGTAAGAAACCACGAGCAAAACATCCAAGAGATATGGGATATCGTGAAAAAAACAAACTTAAGAGTCCTTGGGATAGAGGAAGGTATAGAAGTCCAAACCAAAGGAATGAGCAATCTGTTGAATGAAATAATTTTAGAAAACTTTCCAGACATGAAAAATGAAATGGAAGTCCAAATCCTAGAAGCCTACAGGATGCGGAGCATACAAAACCACAATAGACCAAATCCCAGATACATTATTATGAAGATATCCAACATACAAAACAAGGAGAGAATATTAAAAGCTACAAGAGAAAGGAGGCAGATTACATTTAGGGATAAATCAATTAGGTTAATGGGTGATTTTTCATCACAGATGCTGAAAGTGATAAGATCATGGATCAACGTATTTCAAACACTGAAATATAATGGGTGCCAAACAGGAATATTGTATCCAGCAAAATTAAGCTTCAGTTTGACAAAGAAATAAATATCGTTCACAATAAACAAAAGTTAAAAGAATTCACAGCCAGAAAACAGCACTGCAAAGCATTTTGGGCAAAATAATACACGAAGAGGAAATGAAAAACAACAACAACAACAACAAAAACAGTGGGAAATACGTCAGTAAAGGGGGGGGGGAACTAATCAAAGAGGGAAAAACAAACCAAATTAAAAATAAATAAATAAATAAATAAACAAACATGACCGGAAGTAAAAACAATATATCAATAGTAACGCTAAATGTTAATGGCTTAAACTCAACAATAAAGTGACATCGGCTGGCAACCTGTTTTAAAAAAACAGATTCAACAATATGCTGCCTTCAGGAGACTCATCTGATAGGAAAAGACATACACAGGCTGAAGGTGAAAGGTTGGGAAAAATCATACCACTCACATGGTCCTCGGAAGCAAGCAGGGGTGGCCATTCTCATATGGAGTAACATCGACTTCAAGCCTAAGTCAACCAAAAGGGATAAAGAAGGACACTATATACTGTTAAAAAGAACCATTTGCCAACAAGACATAACAATTATCAATATTTGTGCACCAAACAATGGTGCTGCTACGTTCATAAAACAAACTCTCCTCAAGTTCAAGAGTCAAATAGACCACAACACAATAATTATGGGTGACTTCAACACACCTCTCTCACCATTGGACAGATCTTCCAAACAAAAGGTGAATAAAGAATCTATAGAATACAATAACACAATTAATAACCTAGACTTAACTGACTTATATAGAATATATCAACCATCATCAAGCGGATATACTTTTTTCTTAGCCACACATGGATTCTTCTAAAAAATTGACCATATATTATGCCATAGGGCAACTCTTAGAAATTACAAAGGAGTGGAGATAATACCATGCATCTTATCTGATCATAATGGAATGAAACTGGAAATCAACGATAAAAGAAGGAAGGAAAAATCCTACATCACTTGGAGAATGAACAATATGTTACTGAATGATCAATGGGTTACAGAAGACATAAAGGAGGAAATCAAAAAATACTTAGAGTTAAATGAAAACACAGACACAACATATTGGAATCTATGGGACACAGTGAAAGCAGTTCTAAGAGGAAAATTCTTTGCTTGGAGTTCATTCCTCAAAGAAAGAAAAAAACAACAAATGATCTCACACTCCATCTCAAAACTGTAGAAAAAGAAGAGCAAAACAACAGCAAATGTTGTAGAAGGCAAGAAATAATTAAAATCAGAGCAGAAATCAATGAAATCGAAACAAAAGAAACAATTGAAAAAATTGACAAAACTAAAAGTTGGTTCTTTGAAAAAATAAATAAGATTGACAGACCCTTAGCCATGCTAACGAAGAGAAGAAGAAAGAGAACTCAAATTACTAGCATACGGAAAGAAAAAGGCAATATCACAACAGACACTACAAAAATACAGAAGATAATTAGAAATTATTTTGAAAACTTATATTCAAATAAAATAGAGGATAGTGAAGACATCGATAAATTTCTTAAGTCATATGATTTGCCCAGATTGAGTCAGGAGAATACACACAACTTAAACAGACCAATATCAATAGAGGAAATAGAAGAAGCCATCAAAAGACTACCAACCAAGAAAAGCCCAGGACCGGATGGGTATACAGCAGAATTTTACAAAACCTTTCAAGAAGAACTAATGCCAATACTTTTTAAGTTATTTCAGGAAATAGAAAAAGAGGGAATACTTCCAAATTCATTCTACGAGGCCAACATCACCCTGATTCTGAAACCAGACAAAGACACTTCAAAGAAAGAAAACTATAGACCAATATCTCTAATGAACTTAGATGCAAAAATGCTCAATAAAATTCTAGCAAATTGGATACAAATACATATCAAAAAGATTGTGCACCATGATCAAGTAGGATTCATCCCTGGGGTGCAAGGCTGGTTCAGTATATGGAAATCAATAAATGTTATTCACCACATCAATATACTTAAAGATAAGAACCATATGATCATCTTGATAGATGCAGAAAAAGCATTCAACAAAGTACAACATCCCATTCTGTTCAAAACACTAGAAAAACTAGGGATAACAGGAACTTACCACAACATAGTAAAAGAAATCTATGCTAAGGCTCAGGCTAGCATCATTCTAAATGGAAAAAAATTGAAGGCATTCCCTCTAATGTCTGGAACAAGACAGGGATCCCTCTCTCACCACTTCTATTCAACATAGTTCTCAAAACACTGGCCAGAGCAATTAGACAGATGAAAGCAATTAAAGACATAAAGATAGGAAAAGAAGAACTTAAATTAGCAGTATTTGCGGGTGACATGATCCTATACCTAGCAGACCCAAAAGGTTCTACCAAGAAACTTCTAGAACTAGTAAATGAATTCAGCAAAGTGGCAGGATATAAAATCAACATAAATAAATCAAAGGCATTATTCCTGTATATCTGTGACAAATCTTCTGAAATGGAAATGAGGACAATCACACCATTCACACTATCCTCAAAAAATAAATAAATGAATGAATGAATAAAATACTTGGGAATCAACCTAACAGAAGAGGTGAAAGACCTATACAATGAAAACTACAGAACCCTAAAGAGAGAAATAGAAGAAGACCTTAGAAAATGGAAAGATATACCCTGTACATGGATAGGCAGAACTAACATCATTAAAATGGCAATATTACCAAAAGTACTCTATAGGTTTAATGCAATGCCAATCAAAATCGCAATGGCATTTCTTGTAGAAATAGATAAAGCAATCATGAAATTCATATGGAAAAATAAAAGACCCCAAAATAGCAAAAGCAATTCTAAGCAGGAAGAGTGAATCAGGCAGTATAGCATTACCAGACTTCAAACTATACTACAGAGCAATAGTAACAAAAACAGCATGGTACTGGTACCAAAACAGGCGGGTGGACCAATGATACAGAATAGAGGACACAGAGACCAATCCACAAAATTACAACTATCTTATTTTTGACAAAGGGGCTAAAAGCATGCACTGGAGGAAAGATAGCATCTTCAACAAATGGTGCTGGGAAAACTGGAAATCCATATGCAACAAAATGAATCTGAATCCCTTTCTCTCGCCATGCACAAAAGTTAACTCAAAATGGATGAAGGAGCTTGATATCAAAACAGAGACTCTGCGTCTGATAGAAGAAAAAGTTGGCTCCAATCTACATACTGTGGGGTCGGGCTCCAAATTCCTTAGTAGGACACCCATAGCACAAGAGTTAAAAAACAAGAATCAACAAATGGGATTCACTCAAACTAAAAAGTTTTTTCTCAGCAAGAGAAACAATAAGAGAGGTAAATAGGGAGCCTACATCCTGGGAACAAATTTTTACTCCTCATACTTCAGATAGAGCCCTAATATCCAGAGTATACAAAGAACTCAAAAAATTAAACAATAAGAAAAGAAATAACCCAATCAACAAATGGGCCAAAGACCTGAACAGACACTTCTCAGAGGAGGACATACAATCAATCAACAAGTACATGAAAAAATGCTCACCATCTCTAGCAGTCAGAGAAATGGAAATCAAAACCACCCTAAGATACCATCTCACTCCAGTAAGATTGGCAGCCATTATGAAGTCAAACAACAACAAGTGCTGGCGAGGATGTGGGGAAAAGGATACACTTGTACATTGCTGGTGGGACTGCAAATTGGTGCGGCCAATTTGGAAAGCAGTATGGAGATTCCTGGGAAAGCTGGGAATGGAACCACCATTTGACCCAGCTATTCCCCTTCTCAGTCTATTCCCTAAAGACCTAAAAAGAGCATACTACAGGGAAACTGTTACATCGATGTTCATAGCAGCACAATTCACAATAGCTAGACTGTGGAACCAACCTAGATGCCCTTCAATAGATGAATGGATTAAAAATGTGGCATTTATACACAATGGAGTATTACTCTGCATTAAAAAATGACAAAATCATGGAATTTGCAGGGAAATAAATGGCATTAGAGCAGATTATGCTAAGTGAAGCTAGCCAATCCCTAAAAAACAAATGCCAAATGTCTTCTTTGCTATAAGGAGGGCAACTAAGAACAGAGTAGGGAGGAAGAGCATGAAAAGAAGATTAACATTAAACAGAGACTAGAGGTGGGAGGGAAAGGGAGAGAGAAGCATAATTGCATGGAAATGGAAGGAGACCCTCATTGTTATACAAAATTACATACAAGAGGAAGTGAGGGGAAAGGGAAAAAAACAAGGGGGAGAAATGAATTACAGTAGATGGGGTAGAGAGTGAAGATGGGAGGGGAGGGGAGGGGAGGGGGATAGTAGAGGATAGGAAAGGCAGCAGAATACAACAGACACTAGTTTGGCAATATGTAAAACAGTGTATGTGTAACCGATGTGATTCTGCAATCTGTATCCGGGGTAAAAATGGGAGTTCATAACCCACTTGAATCAAATGTGTGAAATATGATATGTCAAGAACTACATAATGTTTTGAACAACCAACAATAAAAATTTTTTAAAAATTTTAAAAAATGGAGTTATGGGGACAAAGGGGGCAAGGCACTGAAGATAGCAGGTAACAAGTTTTATTTGGCTGTAACCAGGTTCAGAAGGCACAGCTTTTGCTGTAATCAACTAATCCCCTGAACCCCTAGTTCATGGAGTTTCAGAGTTTTATACCCAGCATGTAAGGGGAGGGTCTCAGAAATTCACAGTCTGCAGAAGCTCACATAAAAGCAGCTTTTCCTTTCACTGTTTTGAGCAAATTAACTCTTCAAGGACAACACCTGAGAAGGGGAGAGCTTCTTCTCCCCTTTATTCTCTCCCCCTGCCAGCTGTTACCATGGAGCCCATTTGTAACTTGTTTTAAAAATGTAGACATCTCTGTGAAGCCCAGCTCAAGGCCAGAGGCCTTGTTTGCACATTTCTTCAAAGTACTATACTGGATACGTTTGTGAAAAACTAGTAAGGGAGTGTCCAGCACCTGGAGTGCTGGTATCTTCTCAGCCAGTGGCCAAGTAAAACAGGGCAACATGAAAATAGGAAGTTTATCTACATTGAACTCTTTTGCAGAGACTCCTTTGCTGACAGTCCTAATGTTAGTCTGGGTGAAGATTTCTGGAGAGGCCCAGTTAAGATTTTTCAGTGGAGAAAGGGGGAGCTACTTCAGAGTCACATCAGTTTCTCACTATATTCCTCTTTTCTCTGCTCTCTTTCTCTCTGCCCTCCTGCTTTCCTCTTTCTGCTCTCTGCCCCTCCTTTTCTTCCCCTGTGGGCAGCCTCCCAATAAAATCTCATGGTTTAATCTCTGTCTTTGGTGAGTCACTTGCCTTTCACATCAAGTCAAGCATATAAAGAAGGGTTTATTTAAAAAGAGGTAGCACAGATTTCTCCCTCAAGGGAGAAGGGGCCATAGCTGGTATCCTGGTATCCAAAGAAGTGAAATTTTCTGGCATTTTTGTATTCCTAGCTTTCCTTTGTTCTCCTGCCTTTTTTTAATATTTATTTTTGAGTTGTAGGTAGACACAATACCTTTACTTTCTTTCTTTATTTTTATGTGGTGCTGAGGATCAATCCCAGACCCTTGCACATGCTAGCCACACCCCCAGCCCTATTCTCCTGCCTTTCCCCGCTTTTCTTTCTCCTTCCAGCCTATGTGACTAGGCCCAGAACTAGGCCTAGGAATGTTTGGTGGGATGGCCCAAAGGTGAGAAACAGGTGGGCTAAAGGGGGAAGGACAGGATAGAGTAGCTAAGGACACATTAACAACCTTATAGCTCCCTGTAGGGAGAAGCAATTCCTGGGACAGGTTACCTTGGCAACAGGATGGAGCAGTGGTAGATTCTTGATAAGGGTGGAGGAAGGGCTCTGAAGGAATTAACATTTCAGTCCCTCAGGGGACAGTGTCCAACTTCCCAGACTCACTCAAAATTAGTCTCCATGGTTTGACCTAACTCGATTTACCTATCTATACTGACTGCCTGTCTAATTCTGGCTTCACTTGGCCTAATCTTTCATGCTTCCAGAATCCATTTTATTTTTACAGAAACTGAATCTTTGAATCTTCCATAAACCAATCAGAGAATGCATTCTCTTTTTTTCTTTCTTGCAGTGATGGGGTTGAACTCAGGTCCTCACCCATGTAAGTGCTCTTCCAATATGCTTTTTTCCCTGGCTCAAGATATTAGTTATAGAGTTACCCACAAATCCTCACAGCAGTCAATGCAGAGAAAATGGCCAAATCCAATTTTGTTTACAAAAAACAGGACACTGATATTGAGAAAATGATACTGAGCCAATTCATCAAAGAAGGGCTGAAACAGGAACTAAGATCTTAAAGCTACAGTCAAGACCTCAGGACTTCTAAGCTGGTTTTGGCTCTACACTTGGAGCTGACTCAAGGAAGGTCTTAGATTCAGACTTAAAAATCACAAAGTGGAGAGGCAATGGAGGAAAGCACAATGGTAGTCAGTGTCCAGCTCCATTGGTGATCAGTAGACATCAGCTTAGGATTTATCTCCATTGTCACCATGCCAACTGCTCTGCTCTTCAACAAACTGTGCACAGTGCTGAAGGTCCAGGCATTTTGCCAGATGCTGGCAATGTGGAGGTGAAGGATATTACTGCCCTTTAGTCAGATCATGGAGGCAGGTGTGGAAACAAACTATGACATCAGAAATGACACCTGACCTATGATGTGCCCACTCCAAGAGAGTGCTTGGCAAATATGGCCACCTGGAATCCATCCGCTTTAATTAGTATTTCTATCCTTTTTGGAAAGATAATTAATTAGGAATATTATATATGGGCTTAAGCAGATACAAATATAAATATTAGTTTTGTGTAAAATGGAGACATTTCATATCAGTAAGTGAAATAATATTGGGATATGTAATTTTCATATAGAGATGAAATTGTGAACATCTCTACCTCATACCCAAAAGTAATATAAGCCATAAATAAGGACCTAAATATGAAAATTTAAATTTCACTACAAGAAAACACAGAATGTCTATGACATTGCAATCACACAGAATTTCTTTTTTCTTTCTTTCTTTCTTTTTTTATACTGGGGAGTGAATCCAGGGACACTCAACCACTGAGCCACATTCCCAGCCATTTTTTGTATTTTATTTAGAGACAGTGTCTCACTAAGTTGAATAGGGCCTTGCTAAATTGCTGAGGCTAGCTTTGAACTCTCTATCTTCATGCCTCAGCCTCCTGAGCTACTGGGATTACAGGCATGCACCATCATGCCCAGCCAGATAAAATTTCTTAAACAAATTTTGGAAATTAGATATTATAAAGAAGATGTCATTGGGAGAAATGATGCATTTAACCTTATTGAACTGTCTATATCTGTTGATCAAATACAAGAGATAATTTAAAACTGGCATTATTCTTGGAGAAAACATAGTAACAAAAGACAAATATAGGATATATAATAAAGCATACATATATTTTTAAAGTTCGGAAGTTTGCAGATTTAAGAAAAAAGATTTTGACTTTGTTGAGCTTAATTTATTAAAGGTCACTAAATGTTTATAACAAACATTTTAAGTCAAAAAAGAGGAAATGAGCCAGGCACAGTGGTGCATGCCTATAATCTCTGCAGCTCAGGAGGCTGAGGCAGGGGCCATGAGCTCAAAGCCAGCCTCAAAAAATGAGGTGCTAAGCAATTCAGTGAGAATCTTTTGTCTAAATAAATTGCAAAATATCACTAGGATGTAGCTCAGTGGTAGAATTCCCCTGAGTTCAATCCCTAGCATCAAAAATAAATAAATAAATAAGAAATGAAAACAATAACCTAGACACCAGATTTCTTACTCTGGGCCACCAGCCAAATCTCTTGCAACTTAACATTACCCATGAGGGCACCATTGTAGTGGCCCTGGGTAGGCACAAGGAGATCAAGTGGGCAAATCCAGAAGCAGGAAGAGAGAGAAAGGACAGCCTGAGGCCCAGGGCAATTTCTCAGGTCTTACTAAGATCTGAGTTTTAGCCCAAAGCCAACACAGTCCTCCTCCTTCCCCATCAGGTCTTTCTAGTTCCTTATTTCTCTTTCCTCTCTCCCTAGCACCTCTTTAACAGCCATATCCTTTGAAATTCCCATGTACACTTGTGATACCAGTCCAGATAGGGATGTATCCACATTTCGTGGAGGAAGATGCTCATATAATTGGGGGAGGGTTAGAGAAGTCTATTTAAGGAAGACTGAAAAACATCATAGCAGCACAATTCACAATAGCTAGACTGTGGAACCAACCTAGATGCCCTTCAATGGATGAATGGATAAAAAAAATGTGGCATTTATACACAATGGAGTATTACTCTGCATTAAAAAATGACAAAATCATAGAATTTACAGGGAAATGGATGGCATTAGAGCAGATTATGCTAAGTGAAGCTAGCCAATCCCTAAAAAACAAATGCCAAATGTCTTCTTTGATATAAGGAGAGTAACTAAGAACAGAGTAGGGTCGAAGAGCATGAGAAGAAGATTAACATTAAACAGGGATGAGAGGTGGGAGGGAAAGGGAGAGAGAAGGGAAAATGCATGGAAATGGAAGGAGACCCTCAGAGTTATACAAAAGTACATACAAGAGGAAGTGAGGGGAAGGGGAAAAATAATACAAGGGGGACAAACGAATGTCAGTAGAGGGGGCAGAGAGAGAAGAGGGGAGGGGAGGGGAGGGGAGGGGGGATAGTAGAGGATAGGAAAGGCAGCAGAATACAACAGACACTAGTATGGCAATATGTAAATCAATGGATGTGCAACTGATGTGATTCTGCAATCTGTATATGGGGTAAAAATGGGAGCTCATAACCCACTTGAATCAAATTGTGAAATATGATATATCAAGAACTATGTAATGTTTTGAACAGCCAACAATAAAAAATTAAAAAAAAAAAAAGACTGAAAAACATTAAGTGTGCAAGTTACAAGAACACATGGCTAGGGGCTTTCTCAGAATCCTGATAAGAGAACTAACTAACTATTAGACTGATTAGTTTTATAGGAAACTTTTCTCCTACTGCATTCTCTAACTATTGAACTACCTGAATGTTCACTTCCCATCCATGGTCAGAGCCCTTCACGCTTGCATTGGGGGGATAAAGGAAATGATGGAGAGGAAGAAGACAACTACTTTAAGGTCCCTCAAAACTTTGTTTCAGTTGGAAACTGTCATCAGGCTGAGCGACAATAACCCCACTTAGAAAATCCACATTCCTGGTGGGCTTCACCTGCTTCACACAGCCTCTGGCCTCCCGGTGCTTTGACGTTAGCTGTCCACTAGGTGGCATCAGAAGGTCGTACATCCCGGACTGCTTTTGGAAGGAAAGCACTAAGCACGCCTAAAAGAGTCATTTCTCTTTTCCTTTGGCTACTGAAGGGCGCTGCTGAAGTCTCCTTGGGCCCCTGTGGAAAGAAAAACCCTTTGCACCAGGCATCAGAGTGGTCGACAGGTAAACTGAGGCAAATGAAACTGGAGAACACAACTTAAAGAGCTGCTCTTAGGAAGGAGGCAGGTGCAGGGGCAAAGCCTGTGCTGCTGCCCAGGCTTACACCTAAGACCCAGGGCCCTGAGCTGTCAGCACAGGCGCCCACCCTGAGCACAGTCCCTTCTTCTCCTGGGGCCCTGTATCCAAAAGGCGAAAGGCAGGTTTCATCTTCTCTGGGATGGTACACCTGTCGCTGTGGTCTGGCTCCCCACTCACCAGAGGCCTTCTACTCCTTTACTAGGGCCGCCCACCTATTATCCAACACCACCTGTACTGCCAGCCACGTGTGCAGGAGGAGCCTCTCCCACCAAGTCACAGTAAATAGGCCAGAGGGAGTGAACTCCACCAGGTTCCCAGATACCAATTGCAGTCTTTCAGCTGAACCCACCTAGAACGCATGTAATCTGTGGAAGCCTTTGGATTCACCTATTGGAAACAAGCAGACAGAAGGTATCACCTGAAAAACAAGGTGACAGCATCATCACTATTGGGGGCAAGAAGCAGATGCCAGGGTGCTTCTCTCCAGCATATGCAGGCATAAGGCAGAGCTCGAGTCGCTGGTACATGAGCCAGTGGTAAATCTATATGATAACACAACCCTGTAGTAAGTGTTGGATTCAGGCTGCTGTGCTAGCATTCAGTTTTTCACTGAATCATAACTGAATATGGGAACTTCCTTGCATATGCTGTCATTTAACCCTCACTGGGAAGAAATCTGTAATCCTAGTGTATCAATTGAGAAAATGTGCTCACAGTAGTTAATTAAAATTTACCCAAAATATTACAACTCTCACCCCAACCAATGACTTAAGTTTTAAACTTTCTGGGGCTTTGGGGTTGTTTTTTGTTCTTCTTCAGCTCCCCAAATGATGCTGATGCTAGGAAGGGCTGAGAACACTGCTCCAGGAAAATGTAGTGAGTTCAGAGTCTCTTTACTCCCACCATGTTTCCCAACTTTCATTTTTCTACCATTGTCTTCTGTGTTCCTTTTCCAAGAAGCTCCTACAACTCTCCTACAAGGTTAGATTCTCTTCCTATGTTCTCAAACCATCTAGGTTGGAGACAAGCCTGGAGCCAATACAACAGCAGTCCCTGACTGCCTCCCCCATCCCAGCCCCACACACCCTCAATAGGCTTAATTAAGTTCTCCCCACTCCAATACACACACACTGTTAGGATGGCCAAGGACTGGGAGAATGGTGCTGATCACAGCTCCCAACTTGCTCTTGCATCTCAGCTCACTCCCCTCTCTGCTCTTTAATAAAGAATAAAAAGCTGCTGCAGCTGAGTTCCATCACTAGGACCACAGCCCTAATGATCTCATTTAACTCCAATGCCTCACTTCATTCCCAGCTTCCACCCATACCTTGATTTTTATGCTATAAATGAGATAACGAATGGGGAGCCAGGTAGGGTAATATATAACAAGAGCCTGTGGATATTAACATCATCATCCTCTGATGCCAATGCAGCCACCAGAAAAAAGGACTGGAAAGGGGATGCTTATCCCTTATAGGAAATAAAAATTTCAAGGGATGGTGGTAGGTAAGAGAGTAACCAGCCTGAGGGCAGAACTCTGTGTGTGGAGCGTTTCACTTTTTCTTAGTAATTATCACAGTGCTGTTAAATGATTTGTTAGTGTGTATGAATGGCGGAATACAGACAATCCTGATAAGAGGATAAGTGTCTAATCTCTGCCCCTCAGCTATTTGAAAAGCACATGGTAGACAATGAATGCTGAGCACTTTGGTTTTCATTTGTTTGTGCCATAAACTTTAAGATATAAATAAAGATGTGAGTTAGAGAAATTCCTTGGTCTGAAGTGAAAATAACAGATGTGAATTATGTAAAAGAAATTCATATAGATGGGCACAGTGACACACAGGCCTGTAATCCCAGCTGCTGGAAGGAGTGAAGCAGGAGGATGGCCAGTTCTAGGTCAGCCTGGGAAACATAGGCCTTGCCTCAATATTAAAAGGGAGTAGGGGGCAAGATGTGTAGCTCAGTGGTAGAGCACCACATTCCCCATTAGCACAAGTATCACAAAAAAACAAACAAACAAACAACAACCTGACATTCATTCATACTATTTTTTTTTATTTTCACACAAGGATCTATCTGCCTCCAGTTGGCTGCACCCTAGAGGCTGGAGGAAGCCCGCCCTCAGGTCAAACGCAGGCACTGGGCAGCACAGTGGCAGGAGGTGGTCCTAGGGCTCTGCCCAAGCCACATAGTTGTGGTGGTTGATCTGGGACCACAGATTTCCCCGACTGCCACTGGGCTGGGGCAGGAGGAACACAGCTTTCCTGGATCTTAGATGCGGTCCTGGTCTACAGCAGCCTCAGAAACTGCGAACGTGGTCGCCTCTTTGTACTTCACACAGTCTCCTGAGATTACTGTGTCTCCAGGAGGTGACACTGGCTTCAATTGGCCCCAGTCTTCAGGGTAGTTGGGCAGCTACTGAGCAGGGTACTGCATTCTGGCTCCCAGAATCCTTCTGGGTGGAGCAGCGAGGATGCCCTCTGCTTCAGAGGTACTAAGAGAGGTTCCCCTCACCTCGCACCTTTGGAAAATGGTTTCCGAACTCCCAGGACCCGATTTGCAGAGTGCTCCTCAAACTCTAATGCGAAAAGGAATCACCAGACCATCCTTTAAAAAGAGATTCTGAATCAGTAGGTGGAACCTCAGAGTGCAGTTCTAACCAGCCCTCGGGTGAAGCCCACAGAAAGGGACCACAGCACAGAGTACTGGCAGACTAAAAACTACAGCCAACACGACCAGGGCCTACAAGGCAAAGCTTTTTCTATTTTCTTTTCACAAACCAGACCCTGCTGTTGGCAGCTGCAGTGCACCAACCACCACTATAGAAAAGGGATGAGAAGATCTTTGCTTGGTGAGGTATGAAGAGCTGTGATTTCTTATGCCATTAGGCAGGGAAGTATGAAGGAAACTGCACTCTTGATTTCTGCTTTGGATCAGTCAGAAACACTTGTTGTCAGTACCCTGGTGCTCCAACATCTGCCCTTTCAAATGCTTGGATATACTTGGGAAATAAAGTATTATTTTAGGCAGTGAAAACTTAACCTCTCAGTAACATCATTTTAATTTCCATGGCCTTTAGTGATTAAAAGATACCCTTTATGATTTATCACTATCCCCTACTTTATCTATGGCTTTAGATATTTTTTCTCTATTTTCTAAAACACATGTTCATAAATCTAGAACAGTAATTAGCAATGGGAGATCAAGAGTCTTTGTCTTTTCACATCTAATGGCAGGAAAACAGTAGAGTCCATTTATCCAAATGATTCAATTGAGGATCAAAATTGTCTCCCCTCCCTTTTTTTTTTTGAGAAAAAAGGAAAAGAAGGTTTATTGCTGTGTTAGCAAAGGAGAAACACAGGGGACTCCTGTCCCAAAGGCTGTAATCCTGCCCATCAGCAGGAACAGGGAGCTTTTAAAGAGGTGATTCAGAGAAAGTGAGATTAGGGAGGAGAGATCAGCAAGGAGAAGATCAGGGAAAAGAAGGTAAGGGAAAAGATTAGGGAGAAAATCAGGGAGAAGAAGGTTGGGAAAAAGAAAAAAATAAACATGTAAATTTCAAAGCCCCAAGGGATATAGTCAAAGCATCAAATGAACCCCTGTTACATTTTCCCACTGTCAATTTCTAGCCTCCATTTCTATGGAAAGTGGGCAATGACATCTCCAAGCTACTTTCTGCTGTGCCGCGTCCGGCCAAGGGAGCCGAGTCCGGCGAGGGACGACGAGGTTAAAAGACACACAGGACACCAAGGTTCTTCATCCAGGAGTCAATAATAATCTTTATTGCTAACACACCTTTTTTTATACCCCAAGCAGCAGAAGTGGAAAACTACCCAAAAGCAGGAGGGAGGGGGGAGAAATTTAGTTTCAACATCTATTATTGTCAGGTACCGAAACCTCCCTTAACAATAAGTCCATCAGACCAGAAAAGGTCAAGGCATTCCCGTGGGATACATATGTCTCAGACGGACAAGCAGGAACAGAAAAACCGCAAGTTCGCCATGGCCTTGTGAGCTGGCCACACTGGCATGCAGAACAAACTAGTGGAGGTAGGGCTCCAGGGGCCAGGGTGGACCTGCTGCCAACAAGTCCCCCTCTTTTGTTTTTTGCATGCCAGTGGGAATCAAGTAGCCCCTGTCTTAGGTCGTTCACAGCCCTTGCGATGCTTACCCGTCTCTGGGAAGGCCCCGATTCCCTGTCTTAGGTCGCACAGCAAGCGTGAAAGTTGCCCGTCACTGGGTACTACAAGATCAGCTCAAGGTGTTATGACCTATCAAGACATTATTGCGGTGAACGCTTAACCGTCTCCACCCACGGGACCCACGACCGTCACCACCGAATGGCAGATGTGATTGGACCGAGAGATTAGACAGCAAAGATCCTAGTACAGGAAGGCAAGAGGGAGAGGTATGCATAGAGAAAAGATATGGCAGGAGTTCTTCTTTTAAGGAGGACACTCATCTTCGGATCGGTCTGAAGTACATCTCAGAGAGGCGATCATCCATCTTCAAGCGTTGATAGTGAACCTGTATCGGCTTAGAGGCTAAGATATTAATTTGATCCTTAATGAGTTGTACTATCTTATTTACAATGCAGGGTCCTATTGCCACTACTAGAAGGAGGCCTAACAATGGTCCCAATAAGGGAAGAAGATAAGGCAAAAATCCATTAAGTCCAGTCCAGAGAGGGTTCTCAAATAATTCCCTCCTCCTTTTTTCTAGGTCTTCTTGGAGTTGTTTAATTTTTGTGCGAACTATGCCAGATTTGTTAGCATAAAAACAGCACCTCTCCCCAAGGACTAAACAAATTCCCCCTTGATTGGCAGTAAGCAAGTCTAAACCCCGCCTGTTCTGAAGAACTACTTCTGCTAGAGAGTCTATCTGGTCTTGTAAGTCTTTAATGGTTCCTGACAGGGTTTGCACATCATCTATAAGCTGTTGAGATAGGCGGCGGTAAGAATGTATAGCCGTACCCAATCCTGCCGTGCCTGTGCCCACAGCAGCGGTTATTCCAAGGCCAACAAGGAGTGGTAAGGCCTGCACAGCTCTCTTGTGTCTTCTAACTAAGATGTCTAGGCTAGGAATGGGTAGGGGTTCATCTCCTGAGATAATCGTGATATCAGGAAGCAGTAATGCCAGAACGCAACCGCCAGTCCAATTTGCTGGGAGCCTGGGAAAAGCTAAATTTCCACCACACATAAAGACTGTACCATTAGGGGGACAAATGGGCGGAGTAGGTGAGGAGTAATTCTTTACTAATGAGCAGTTTCCAAAGGAAGAGACTCCAACATCAACATCATAGGTATTATTTTGCATCATGCCCAGAAGGCATGACATAAAACCACCTAGAGGCTGCACCTTAAAGGGTAGCCCAGATTGACATGTGTTGTCATCATCAATGGTATAATTGATAGGAACCGCCAATGGCATGACTGCACCTGCCGTCATGCAGAGCCAGCAATCACCAGCAAGGGTAGGGTTGGAACTGTTAAGTAAAGAAAAGGTAGTTTCTAGGATATCTAATGTATTGGCATCTAAATCAGGAAGCTGGGATTTGGGCAATATCAAGGGGTGGTATGTAGGCTTAGGAATCTCCGGCTTTAAAAGCTTAATCACCTGAAGGTGTTTGATAGCATCAGTGGGTCCCCCTCCATCAGAGATTCCGATGGGGGCCTGCATGGGCCAACAGGAAGGTTTACCCACGACGCCCTCACATCCCGCCTCCGTTAACCGAGTCGTGATGCCTTCCCCTCCCCGGTCACCAAGAAAAGGAATATAATTATAAGTGGTCCCCCATTCTCCACGGGTGTTAGTTAGGATGGCCTCAAAATACTGTTTTCCTTGATTATTAACACAAATTGAGGCCGATGTATAACAGGAGATGTGCATTGCCGGGGTGTAATGACAAGTGGCGGGACAGCTTCCAAGAGTCTCGGTCGGATTAGGGACAACAAGTCCGGGCTTATTAACACATACCCATTTTGGTTGCTTAAATCCTCCGATGTTTTGATTGAGTTCAGCCACCATATAGGCTACTTTAGTCCCACAATCAATGCTCTGGATATAACCAGAGGGGGCCGAGTGCCGGGGCCCTCCCTTACACTCACAAGGGGCTCCAAAAAGATATTCATGAATATTCCCAGGTGGGAGGTCAAGCCCTCCTTCAACCAACCTGTCCAGAAGGAATGCCACAAGTGGGGTCCAGCTCATGAGGTGTGTCTCGGCACTCACTTGAAGGGGTGAGAACAACAGTGGCAGGATCAGCCATCTTGGGAACTTCATTTTGTCTTGAATTTTCATTCACCGGTCTGGTGCAGCGCTCCGGGATCCAAATGGGCTTCTCAGTTCCTGGGGGAAAAACACATACAGCTCCCCTCACTCTAGCTAAGAGTGGAGCCGGGGGTTGCCACTTTCCAGTGGATAAGTCTTTCCACCTTATTTGAGCATCTTGTACAGTGGGAGGGGAAAAATGGCGTTGTGCAGCCGTGCGCCCTCCAGTGTCAGTGAGTAAAAAATTTAAAGTAAATAAGGTTATGCTTAGAAGTGCTTGTGGTCCCTGACAATTCCGGTATATATCCCCTCTTTTGTTTTTTGTAAATAAGTTTTTAAATGTTGATGGGCTCGTTCCACGATAGCCTGTCCCTGTGGATTATAAGGGATTCCAGTCTTATGATTAATTTCCCATTGGGTGCAAAACCATTGAACCGCCTGGCTTACATATGCGGGACCATTATCGGTTTTGAGGCATCGTGGAGTGCCCATGGAGGAAAAGGCTTTTAGAAGATGACTGATTACGTCCTTAGCCTTCTCTCCAGTATGTAAGGTGGCAAAAATGAAGCCAGAATATGTGTCAGTGGAAACATGTATAAAGGAGAGCTTACCAAAGCTAGGGAAGTGTGTAACATCAGTTTGCCAGACATCATTAGGTTGTAGTCCTCTTGGATTAACCCCAAGGGAAGGAGAATGAATAAATGGTGCACAGGTTGGACATAATGAGACAATCTGTAAAGCTTGGTCTCGTGAACATCCTGTGTGGAAGCGTAAAGACTGTGCATTTAAATGAAATTTGTTATGGAATTGTAAGGACTTATCATATTTGGTCGTCACACAGGAAAGGCCAACAGCATGAGTAGCAGCGTCTGCTTTTGCATTGCCCTCTGACAAAGGTCCAGGGAGCCCTGAATGGCTTCGGATGTGGCCGATGTATAGAGGATCTCATCTAGCCCAAATGAGAAGCTGAACTACCTGTAGTTGTTCTGTGATGGTGGATTGCTTTCCAATATATGATGCTGTTTCTATGACTAGAGCCAGATTGGCTACATACAAGCTGTCAGTATATACATTAAGAGGAATAGAACTATAGACTTTGAGAGCTATGATTAAAGCTTCAACTTCCGCCTTTTGGGCCGACTGACCTGACACAGGTTGTCGGAGAATTTGAGATCCATCAAAAACGACGGCAAATCCATTCTTGGCCCCATCTGTATATACAGTTTGGGCCTTTGGAATAGGTTCCCTTTTCATAATCTTTGGGAAGATTGGGACACCTTTTAAAGCTCTCCAAAAGTCTATGTTTAGGGAAGTGATTATCAATCTGACCCTTGAAGCTGCACAGGAAAAGACACCAAAGGTCATGTTCTTGTTGTAACTTGTGTATCATATCTTGAGTGTAAGGTTGAATAAGTATGTCAAAGGTTTTTCCAAACAATGCATCACCCAAATATTTAGCCTTCCAAATTAAGTTAATAACTAGCTCATAAAAGGGAGTCAGTACCCGGGGGTTAGAAGCCGGCAAGTGGACCCAATAAATGGGACCCGTTTGCCAGAACACTCCTGTGGGAGTAATTTTAGAAGGTAGAACTATAAATGACAAGGGCAGAGAATAATCTATCTGCGTAATCTGCATGTCCTGCAGAGCCTCTTCTATTAGCCTCAGTGCTCGTAAGTCTTCTGGTGTAGGTACTCTACACGACGTAGGAGAAGGATCTCCTCGCAAGAGGTCATACAGGGGTTTGAGCTCTCCAGTTGGAATATGAAAGGAGGGGCGCAGCCACTGTATTTCTCCGAGGAATGTCTGCCACTGATGTAAAGTTTTGAGCTGATTTATCTTGAACTGGGGTCTCTGGGGAAAGATTCCTATGTTATTAATGATGTATCCCAAATAATTGTAAGGGTGTTGAAACTGCACCTTTTCGGGTGCTATGACCAGCCCTGCCCCTTTTAGAAGGGATTGGAGGACTTCATAAGATTGAAGAAGCCTTTCTTTCTTGGGCCCTGCCAGTAAGATGTCATCCATATAATGAATGAGGTAGAGCTGTGGGAACTGCTGTCGAAAGGGTCGCAAAACCTCAGCTACAAAATATTGGCACATTGTAGGACTATTAGTCATCCCTTGAGGTAGGACGGTCCATTCATACCGTTGGTAAGGTTCCCTAAAGTTTGTGGAAGGCAAGGAAAAAGCGAAACGCTTTCGGTCTCGTGGGTCTAAGGGAATAGAGAAGAAACAATCTTTTAAATCTATGACAATAAGATGCCAATCCTTTGGGATCGCAGTAGGAAAGGGTAGCCCTGGTTGTAAGGGTCCCATGGGTTGCATAGTTTTATTAATAGCCCGTAGGTCCTGAAGAAGTCTCCACTTCCCAGACCCCTTTTGTATAACAAAAATAGGGGTATTCCAAGGGGAGGTAGAGGGCACCACGTGTCCTAACTTAAGCTGGTCTTGAACTAATAGGGAAGCGGCCTGTAATTTGTCCTTAGTTAGGGGCCACTGTTCTACCCACACAGGGTCATCTGATAACCAAGTAATGGACAGTGGAGGTGGCCGCACTTCAGTGGCCCCTAGGATAAATTTCCCAGTCCTCGCCGGTCTCTTCCCTGCCGGGTAACCTGTTCTGCTGGATCCACAGGTGATATTCTGCCCTCATGTCTCTTTCCTAGTCCCCTTCCAGGGATCCATCCCATGTCTAGCATTGCATCATTAACAAAGTTATTATTTCCTTTTAAAGTCTGGGTAGTAAGAATAGCCCCCATTTGATGAAGCAAGTCCCTCCCCCAAAGGTTTGTGGGGAGTCCAGTCACCACATAGGGCTGGAAATGGCCACTATGTCCTTCGCCATCTCTCCATTTTAAAAAGGAAGCACTTCTTTTTGGTCGGGTCTGTCCTATCCCCTGTAATATGGCCGAGGGACTCTGGAGGGGCCAGGCAGGTGGCCATTGTTTTTCAGAAATGACAGAGACATCCGCCCCCGTATCTAGTATTCCCTTGAAAGCCTTGTCCTGTATCTCAATGGTCAGGTTGGGACGTGAATCCAAATGAGCTACCCAAAAGGCCTGGGGAGTTCCAGTGGAGCCAAAGCTGCCGTCGCCCCGGGACCCACGGAGGGTGTGCCCAGGAATGGAAGCTAAGGGTAGCAGCAGCAATTGAGCTATACGCTCCCTGGGGGGAAGAATAACAATTCCTTGGGTAGCTTCTACTACTATTTTTATTTCTCCCTGATAATCAGCATCAACAACCCCCGTAAGAATCTTTAAGCCCCACTGAGGTGCGCTACCTCGTCCCAACACTAGTCCCACCGTCCCCTCTGGCAGGGGTCCAAAAACCCCAGTAGGCAGCGTCTGAGGTCCCATTTGGGGAGTTAATACCGCTCGGGAGGTGGAACTGAGGTCCAGTCCTGCGCTTCCTGGTGTTCCCCTGGGGAGTTCCCGGATAGAAAGGGGTTGGTCAGTGGGAGGCGTTGGAGACGCCCACTCCCTGGGGCACTGTTTTGTCCCTGCACTGCCCCGTACACTTTGGCTTCCGGGGCCCGGGGCGGGCCCCTGCTCCCGTTTCCCGACGGTATTGGGTTACCCTGGATGTCAAATTTTGACCTGCACTCACTGCTCCAATGATTTCCTTTATGACATCTAGGACAAATTCCAGGCATCCCTCTGCCAGCACCCTCGCTCCTTTCCGGGCAGTTTCTCCTTATATGTCCCTCTTTCCCACACTTAAAACACCCCTTAGAGCGGGTTCCCCTGTTATCAGATTTTTGCATTCCAGTCTTAAGGGCAGCAGCCAAAACCTGACCAGTAATATGAGGCCCATCTATATCTTTGCATGCTCGAATCATGTCATCTATACTTTTGGCCCGGGAGGACTTAATAGCATTTTGGCAATAAGTGTTAGCGTTTTCATATGCCAGTTGTCTAATAAGTGGCATAGCCTGTTCCAGATTAGGGAATATTTTTCCAGCAGCCTGCATTAGGTGGGCTATAAAGTCCGAATAAGGTTCAGAGGGCCCTTGAGAGATCTTGGAAATTTTTGTTTCAGTCTTAGAAATGGGCAGGGCTTTCCAGGCATGGACTGCAGCTGAGGCTATTTGAGCATAAACACCAGGGTCGTAATTAATTTGTTGGCCTATGGTGGCATACTGCCCAGTTCCTGTTAACATTTCGGCATTTCGCTGTTGATGGCCCGCATTCAGGTTAATCTGAGCCAGCTCGCGGCACCTTTCATGATATTCACCTTTCCACAATAAGAAATCCCCTCCAGATAACACAGCCCTGCAAAGTTGCTGCCAATCATTGGGTATCAGTTGACTGGCTGAGAAGGACTTGAAGAGGGTCAATGTGAAAGGGGCATGAGGTCCATAATTAATGACCGCCTCCTTAAGCTGTTTTATGTCCTTGAAGGCTAGGGGGACATGGGCTCTGGCCAGCTGTCCATCAGCATCGGCGTTTTCAATCATTGGAAAAACTTGAGCCGCTCTAGAACCCCAGTTGACCCCCGCCCGTCTAGTAGGGGCGTCCTCATTCCAATCAGGATTATAGGGAGGAGGTGCGGCAATTGAGGGGGCCCTAGGCACCCTCACATTTGCCCTTTTAAGGTGATGTTCTAATTCCTCTATCTCCCTTTCTAATCGCTCCTCTTCCTCAGAGAGAGAACTGAGGTCCTCAGGATCCTTTTTGGGCTTAGAAATCTGGAGGCGTTTCCTACGCCCTGAGCCCGAGTCCTCAAGAGGACCCTCATCCTTTAAGGATTCTGCCATTTGCTCCTCCTGCACCTGATTAAGGGCCTGTTCACATTCAGCAAGGTGATCCTTGATCTTTACTTTATCTGTTAATAAAGCATCCTTTACCAACCTCCATAAGGAAAAGGTGGCAACTGGGACACTGTCCGAGCCCTGGTCCCTCAATAATTTCTGAAGGTCATGCCTCACCAGGTCCCAGTCACTATTATTAAGAAATCCTCCTGTCAGAAACCAAGGACAAGCCTGGGCAATAATTTCAACGAATTTGGTTGCAGTCTTAGTTTTTATTCCTGTTCCTTGTGTATTTAACAGCTCTTTCAGTTCGTTGGCCAGACGAACCTTTGCTGTTGAGTTACCCATGGTACGTACCCTGTCTCTTTAAAATATCTTTAAACCAATCCTCCCCCTTCTTTCTTAGAAGGTGAGCCCCGTCCGCTTACCCCTGCTTTCCGGATCTCGGTGGGAACCTCCAATTGCCGCGTCCGGCCAAGGGAGCCGAGTCCGGCGAGGGATGGCGAGGTTAAAAGACACACAGGACACCAAGGTTCTTCATCCAGGAGTCAATAATAATCTTTATTGCTAACACACCTTTTTTTATACCCCAAGCAGCAGAAGTGGAAAACTACCCAAAAGCAGGAGGGAGGGGGGAGAAATTTAGTTTCAACATCTATTATTGTCAGGTACCGAAACCTCCCTTAACAATAAGTCCATCAGACCAGAAAAGGTCAAGGCATTCCCGTGGGATACATATGTCTCAGACGGACAAGCAGGAACAGAAAAACCGCAAGTTCGCCATGGCCTTGTGAGCTGGCCACACTGGCAGGCAGAACAAACTAGTGGAGGTAGGGCTCCAGGGGCCAGGGTGGACCTGCTGCCAACACTGCTGAAAGGGGGATGTAACCCAAAGTCCTTGTTCTCTATTTGGTGGGGCGTGGATAGTTAAGGGCATTCAGCATCAGAACAGTCCAGAGCTCTACTGTGGCAAATGACAGGGGACTGGACCATGCATACATAGAGCAGGGATGCAGCCACCTTGTATCCTTGCAGGGAAGTAAGTTCCTTCATTCTTGAGAGGGGCTCTTTGTCATGTTCCACCCTCTGCCTTTCATAATGGCCCTCTAGTTTTCTCACTCTAAATAAAACAAGGTAAATGGGAAATCTCAATTTTCCATAACAAATTATGTACTTTCAATGACAGGTGTGGCATGAACTCACTTAAGGGATTCTGAAAGATAGGGATAGGACTGAAGCCAGGGCCTAAGGCAGAAGCTAGTGCTGGTAACAGATAAGTTCAGAATGGGAAGGCAAAAGTCAGGGATTAACCTAAAGGCAAATGGACAAAAAAAGGTCTTATGTTTTCCCATTCACTGAGTGTTTTGCTCTCCTATTTAACAACTAACTGAATAAACTCATGAAATGACTACTTAGTTTTTTCTTTATTTGAAGTGAGGATAAAATGTCATCAAGAAATATTCCCTCACAATCCATAAAGCCAATTAAGACAAATATCATTATGTTATTATAGATCAAATAAGGTTGATTTAATTTGCAAAACTTCTTAAATGTCTATAAAAGGAGACACCAAAAGGAAAGTGTCCCTGTGCCAAGGCATATTCCAGGCTCAAGATCTGGGCACCACTCCACCCTGTGCCTTTCCAACCCAACTGAGGAAGGTGTGAATCTGCAGGCTCCTGTGTGGAGATGACAGCATGGGACAGTGGATCAGAAACAGAAATGAGTTTCAGAGACCAGGGAAGAAGGAGCATGCTGTGGGAATGCCCCTGGGGACACATTTGGCCTCCAACAGGTTCTTCTTTCTTTCTGTTCTTTTGCATCTACTAATCTACTGGGACAAGGACCTCATCTGCTGCAGCGTGGGGCTGCCAAGACCAGACAGGTGCTTAGACAGAAGTCTCCAATCCTATCTATGTGGAAGTCATTTCTGTGCCTTTAAGAATTCTGCTCAGCAGCCCTAGTAAACTAGATTGAGTTCTGGTCTCCTCAAGGCTTTCCAAGTTGGGGAATTTCCCCCCAACCCTGTTCTCTTTCCAGGTGGAGCTCTAGAGTTGCAGAATTCTGTGCCTGTTCCTACAGGAGAAAAAAAATGGATTTTTTCTTCTTTGCCTATGTAGTGCTTTTAAAATTGATTTATTTATGGGCACATATTAAACTGTACATATTAAGGAGGAATTCATGTCATCTTTCCATATATACATATGGAGTGTATTGGTCACATCCATCCACTCTTCTTCCACCTTCTCTTCACACCTTCCCAAGCCCTAACAATCCTTATTCTACATTAAAGTAAAATTTTTTAAGATTCCACATTTGAGAGGGAACATGCCATACTTATAGCTATTTTCATAACATTTGGCAAAAGGTAAGCACTCTGTATATGCTTAAGTTAGTACTAATGCAGAGTTTATGACATTGAAAGTAAAAGGATCATTAAACACAGTAGACTGTGGTACTGTAAGATGCTAAATATATGTACTTCTGACAATTTTAAAGTGAATCTGATAGCCAGGCGACAGTGAGTCATGCATGTAATCCCATCTACTCAAAAGATTGAGGGGGAAGGATTTCAAGTTCTAGGACAACCTGGGAAATTTAGTAAGACTCTATCTCAAAAAGAAAATAAATATCAAGTGGCTCTGGTACAAGAATGTGAAAAATCCCCTTACATTAGGGAGATGTTTAAAGGGCCACAGTTATGCATTTGTCCTTCATTGGGGTTATGTTTTTAGCATAATAGTACCAACACATAAGAGTAAATATAACTTAAAAAGGGTTGTTAGTTGTATTATGTCTCAGGAACTGTCACTTTATTTACATTTCCTTTTACCTTCTTCAGTACTGAGAAGTGAAGCTGGATCACTTTAGAACAGAGATACATCCCCAGCCTTTTTTATCATTCTGAGACAGGATCTCCTTCAGTTACTCAGCCAAGCCTCAAATTTTACTCTTTCTGCCTCAGCTACTCTAGTAGCTAGGATTACAGGTGTATGAGACAACTGTGCCTGAATGACCTATATGATTTCTTAATATCTGAAATCTACTTTTTGAAATTAACAATTTTGTTCTCACTCACAGGTTAATCAATCACCACCACCTGTGGCTTAGAAAATTTAAATGTCACTTAAATCTATTATAAGTTGAGACAAGAATTTGAATCTGAACCGTATTTAGTTACTTGATATTTAAGTCTATAGCTTGCCCTCCCTCCCTTTCCTTCCCTCCCACCACCTCTCTCTTCCCCTTAGTCCTTTTAATGTAGAAATTCATCTGTACAGAAACAAAACAGGCAGTTGATAATTCCAGGGAAGACTGAAGAATTGATCTCCATCTTCTCTCAAACAGTCCTCCCCAAGAGGTCCTAAATTTCATTCTCAGCTAGAGCATAGCCTGTGGTTCGATTTGGAATAGTGAATTAAGCCTTTGTAGAAAAAGAAGGTACATGCCCTGAAGAAATGCTATGTGACATAAGATATCACATATGTAAAGGAAATAGAGAGATTGGTGTTTCACAATAAGTAACCATTTGTAAAATATTTTAACCTTAATCTAATTAATAACTGATACCATTTGATTTATTTTAATTTCATTCATGATGATTGCTTTCCTTTCTTTTGTTTTGCTTTTTTGATTTGTTCTTCTTAGGTATTCAGAATAGTCAAGTAAAGATAATTGTTTTTCCACTGAAGTTCATCAGATCCAGCCTTCTGAAGCAATTTGCCTCCAACAGTACCATCATCACCCAACATAATGAACTCTACATTATGATTGTGCAAGAAGGGCTGGGGTTGTGGCTCAGCAGTAGAGTGCTTGCCTAGCACATGTGAGGCCCTGGCTTCGATCCTCAGCACCACGTAAAAGTAAATAAATTAATAAAAAATAGGTATTGTGTCCAACAACACAAAAAAATTTTAAAAAAAAGATTCTACAAGAGAGCCATATATAAGCATCTGAATGCTTAACAGCCACTCTTTTGCCACTTCTCTCAGCCCTAACACTGTTTCTCCTGATCTAGAGGCCAAAATCATGGACCATTTACTCCTGTGTGAAGCAGGTTCTGAATTCTGCAGAGATGACACTGAGATCCCAGTTGCTTTTGATACTGAGCTCAGAAGATTTTAGGCCATGGCTACTCCTCTACATTTCTACTGGGAACTGCTCTGTAGGCCATGGGGGTTGCTATCATGGGCTTGTCCTTGACACAGTCACTTGCCTACAGCACAGATACTAAGAAACATGCCTAGTTCCTCCTACCTGCCTGCCTGGAACCCGATGCCCATGGCACAGAAGAACTCAAATTGAGCCTTAGGAGAGTGCCATGCTGCAAAGCAACCATGAAGTCGCCTGTCCTGGCAGCTTCTCTTGGTCACATTCATGTAGTCCTGGAAAGAGGCTTCCCAGAAACATGCTGATCTTAACCCTGGGCCATGATCACTGAGTCCTACAAGTACTGAGTATTCAATCTGAGGGATTCTATTTATTCTCCCTTTCAGACAAATGTAAGATTTCTCTCTTACACATGTCTCTTTGTTTACTTACTAATAGGCAAGAGATATTGTTTTTATAGACCCTCATAAATATTTGATTCTCTTGTTCAACAGTAGACAGAATGAAGAGAGAACAGAGATGGAGGAGTTCTGCATGGGTTTGGGGACAAAGCTCTGATTCTGAGCTGTGCTATGTACTTGATATCAGAGCCTTAGGGAAGGGATCCTAACTTGCTTTGGTGGGCAGAGGTATGGAAGGTATCCAGGTGAACAATGCAAAAGAGCCGCAGCTGTTGGCCTCAAACAAATCTATCCAAGTATAGAAAAGAATGTGTGGCAGGAGTTCCTTAAGTGGGAAGTGTGTCTCCTTAGATAGTACTTTTGTTCTGCATCTACTTAAGGAAGAGCCTGGAATTCTCCAGTTTCTAATGGCTTCACACAGCTGCCCCTGGCCAGCACAGCCTCTCCCAGACCCTAGCCCCATTCAGATTAATGTCACTCAGATATGGTTTAATACCCACCTCGGAGAGGACATTTTAGAGGGCAAAACTTCTGCTTCTGGTTTCTGGATCTCTGTGTTAATGCAGTTAATATATATATAGAAAATATAAAAATGTCTGTTTAGACACTTTATTTCTTGATTGAAAAGCTTATATGAAAGGAAAACTGTAAAAATCCATAAAATTTTGAAAGGCATTATTTTTGCTGAAATAAAAATGTTAAACTAACTTGATAAGAACATCCTGAAAACAGAATATTTTAATACTTTTTTATGGAGAAAATGTATATTTTATGAATGAAACCTAAGTCCATTCTTTTGTGGTTGTTAAAAATAAAAGGGATTGTAACAGGCTAAAAGGCAGCAAGAGGAATGTTAACACACAGTTGTGTTCCTTTTGCCTTTAGGAACAGAAACTGAACACACTTAGTTTAAGCACAAGGGATGAGAATAACTCATAATCTGATCAAAAAGCAATGATAGATTTAAGACTGAACATCAAAGAATGTTTCAAAAACACACAGCAACAGACACACAAAAAGAGACTTTAAGAAATTAGAAAAAACTGGATCAGGAGGCATCAAGCCCAAAGCAAACCACTTCAGAGCCACAAAGGCCCCAGCAAATGTCAGAATACTGGGTCACTTCAAGTGTTTGTGGGAAATGTGTGCATGCAGTACTGCACAAGACTATTGTTGGAAAGTAAATGCTGCATTCACCCTAAAAAACAATTTGGTAATGCTCAGAAAAGTTCAGGTAATACTCTTTTGAGGAAAGAGTTATGTTTATGGGCACCTACCTGCCTTAGGTAAATTCTCCCACAGGTGCATAGGGACAATTATGTGTGGTGATAGGGGACAGCAGAAATACAAATGTCTACTGCAGGACAATGGAGAGGTAGAGTGTGCTAAGGCACATCAGAGGCTACTGTGTCAGAGTTCAAAGCTGCACGTGAAATGTACATAAAAAGATCTTAGTAACTCACAAAGAAGGGCTTTGATTGCAGATTAGTAGTAGAGTTCTTGCCTGGCATGCAAGAGGCCCTGGGTACACTTACCAATGCTACCACAATAAATAAATAAATACATAAATAAAAACAAAATGTTAAAAATTCATTCTTAATAAAATTAGATATGTCTCCTGAAACTTTTTACATCAAATGAAAATATAATCACCTATAGAATGAATCATTCCTCTTCCTATAACTTGTCCAAGGTGATCTGAGAAAATGGTTCAATATTGTCTTGATACATAAAATCCCACAAAATCTTAAAAATAATGAGGTTCAAATCTTTGTGTTCACTATTAAAACACAAGGTAACTGCCAAGTCATCAAGGGTATGGATATCCAAAGGGCCACCAAGTGTCTGAAAGATGTCACTTTAAAGATACAATGTGGGTTGGCATAGTGGTTCATTCTGTATTCCCAGGAGCAATAGAGACTGAAACAGGAGATTCCAGAGTTCAAGGCCACCCTCAGCAACCTTGTGAGGGTTTATGCTACTTACTGAGACCCTGTCTTAAAACAGAAAATTTTAAAAGACCAGGAAATTAACTAAGAATTAAGTATGCCTGGGTTCAGTCATTAGTAACCAAAAACCCAAAAGTAAACAAAAAATGTGTGCCTTTCCACTGTTAAAATGGTAGAGTTGATTGGTGTGTCTAAAGAGTAGAGCTGACATAGGGTCCATAGACCAAAAAAAAGTACTCAATTTTGGCAGACATCTTTAAATGTGGAAGAGTAATGCTAAACTTGACGATTTAGATATGAGTTTTTTGGTCATTTAATGTATCCAATGAGTAAAGAACCTAGATATACTGCCACATTTATAGAGCTCATGGCCAGATTAACCCATACATGAATTCCCCTGCCCCATTGAGATGATCCTTACTGAGAAAGAATTGTTTCCTAAACCAGAAGAAGAAAATGCACACACACACGCATGAAAACAAACACATGCACAAAAAAGAAACACAAACAAACAAACAACAAAAAGAAAACGAAAAAGAAAGATGTCTCTAAATTGCTGAGACTGGCCTTGAACTTTAAATCCTCCTGCTGCAGCCTCCAGAGTCACTCAGATTACATCTGTGCTGCAGCAGAGCTGGCTAAATATACATTTAAATAAAATAGAAATGGGATGAATTGCTATTAAAAAAAAGGAAAGTAGATAAAGAGGAACAACTTAGGATAAAATACTCCTATTTACATTAGAAAAGGTTAGGATTCTGTGTGGGGGGGTGCCAACTATGGATAATGTGACATTAACTCCATTGATTTGTCCTTTAGACAGGAAAATCATAGGAAATTTAGATGCACTTTAATGCAGAAAATCTAGGCATAGAATAGAAAATTTACAATTCTAGGGGCTGGGGTTGGGTCTCAGTGGTAGAGCACTCACTAGCATGTGTGAGGCACTGGGTTTGATCCTCACCACTACATAAAAATAAAGAAATAAAGAAAATGTGTCCATCTATAATTTTTTTTTTTTCAAAAAGAAAAATTACAATTCAAAATAGCCATAGGACTCTCCTTTTCTCAAAACAACCTGCTCCCCTTACTCATTTCCCTACTTAGCCATGAATGCTTTAAAACTTAGCTTCTCCATCCAGTTCCAGGATGAATTAGCTTATGGTCTTAAGACTATGATCCAGCAACACTGAGTCTGGTCTCTAAAACCAGGCAATCCCTGCACATATGGGGAGAATTAGCTGGGTTCAATAACCCATTCAGGAAATCCCAGCAAATGAAAAGACTGAGGGAAGAAAAACACATGTTTGAGGCCATACTAGGCAACATGGCCAGATCTTGTCTCAAAACAGAAAATAAAAAGGGCTAAGAAGAAGCTCAGTGGTTTAAAGCCTAAGATTCAATCACCAGCATGAGTGGAAAAAATAAAATGGGATGCAGGATTGGACACAGTCATTACTTTATGTGGTTGGTTTGTTTTTGTTTTGGATAACAGGAATTGAACTCAGGGGCACTTGAGAATGTGTCCACATCACCAGCCCTATTCTTTCTTTTTTTTTTCTTTTGGTATTTTATTAGAGACAGGGTCTCACTGAGTTCCTTAGCACTTCACCCTTACTGAGGCTGACTTTGAACTCAAGGTCCTCCTCCCTCAGTGTCCCAAGACACTGGGATTACAGTGGTGCATCCCTATGCCTAGCTAATTTGTCTATGTTTATCTGAAATAGGGAGAGAATTTTTATAATGATTTGAAACTGCCCAGGACTGGAGCCTGTCTTGCCACCCACACCCACCCACCTTTTCACTATCTAATTCAATCAAAACCAAGCAATTTCAACAATGCCTTCAGGATTAGTCCATTTGCACCTTAATCCTATCAGGTTCTTCAATCAATTTGTGATGCAAATGAATGTCCCAGGAAAGTGATTGGAAATGTCTTCTGAGGTCAGCTACAAGACAGACCACTATAAAAAGGTGCAGTCCATACCAGACTGAATCATTTGCTCCTTTTCCTACTCCAGAAACACACCTTGGCCTGGTAGGGAAGCTGAAACTATGGTGGTCCCTCTATCAACCTCAGGATCCCTGACTCCCAGGAGGGCATGTCCAGAGACCAACATGTCACCAGGCCTGAACCCAGAGCAGGCGTGGGCCTGGGCAATGGATAATTTTCCTGCTCTGAGCCGCCACTCCTGCCAGTGCCTCCAGAGCAGTGGAGATGTGAATTTTTTGGTAAGCTAACTATCTCACTGGGCCTACACAGAACAGGGAGCTGTCTTTGGGGATCTGAGAGTACTGTGCTAATGGAATATGTTGTTACACAGGAGCAGAGGGTTGAGAGGGGCCAAAAACGAGGTCTAGACCTGAGCATCCAGGAGCCAATGGCTGAATCCACTCAGGAGCTCCAATCACCTCAACAAGAGGCAAGCCCTACCATCAGTGCAGCCCAATGGGCCCTGAACCTCCCAGAAGGTGCCAGTGCCTGGGCTATTGGAGAGACACACACTGAGGCTGCCTCTTGGAGCCCAGCTCATCCCTCAAAGCTGCTGAAAACCAAGGCTTACATCCCAGAGGAACCCAGAATAGAAAGGAATCCCAGCCTGGAGGACGCCTTGCAGTACAAAACTCATCAGCCAATGCCCTGGAAGGAGCCTGAAGGACTCCAGTGGGGACCCTCCTACTGTCCCTGTGGACTCATGCACTGGGACTGTGCCCTGCATGCCTAGGAGCCTTGGCTGTGCTGATCATTCTTATTTTGTTCTTTCTCTCCTGAATGAATTAAAGGTTCTTCAATAAGAAAAAAAAATCTTTGTGTAATTAATTTGATAAGGAACTCTTCTTTTAGATGGACTGAGAATTCTAATAGTTTCTAATCTGATTGAATTTTTCATGATAATTAAACCCATTCCTTTATTCACTGGTTGTCTATTGATTTTGAGGGGGTGAGTCAGGATGGGGAGTTGTATAGGTGGGTCTGGGGTAAGAAGGAGACAATTACCCAGGTCAGAGCTGTGGACTGAACCCAAGGGCATCTCTGAAGATATGAGGGTAGGGTGCTAACAGAGTGTGTAATTGGGTGGCCACTTGCTGGTGTTTCTTCAAAACTGAATGTGAACTTCTTGAACTCTGGAGAGAACCAGTATCAATAAGTGTCCTTTAAATGGTCTCCAGTTACATTACTTAGGAAAGAAGACCAAATGAAATCTCTAGTCTTGGGCCTTCTGAGTTGACAACCAAGGAATCCAAGACATCAGCTTGGCATGTCCAGGCAGTTACAGAATCCTGCCCTGGTGGGCTCTGTCCAGTGGTGGGTGTAAGGCCTTAGCCTAAGCAACTCCATTTTAAAACTCCAGCTTCAAACCTGCAGTATCACCAGGCATGTCTACCTACAGAGCCCTCTAGTATGGCCCTCAGAAACAAACTAGTCACTTCTCTCTACCCTGTCAAGTTCAGAGTTGAGTCTCTCCTATGTCGCACTCACTCTGATGAGAGCAAGAAGCAAAAAAATCAGGGTAGGGAAAAATAGACCAGATGCTTTAACCCCAGAGCAAATGATGTCACTGAGAAATCTGGAGGCAGCTGACAGGAATTGAAAGGGTGTTCAGAAGCCCCCAAATTTAGTATAAATGATGGAGCAAATGAGCAGACATTCAGCCAGCTGACACTGATGCACACAAGCCTGAGACCCTGATGAGGACCTAGAATGACATCCCAACTCTTCTCATCTGCCTGATCCTCTGACTTGTTCTCATCTCTCTCAAATTCTACAGCAGACTCTTCACTCTAGTGAAAAAAAGGACTTTTCCCTATGACTGCGTCCTCAGCCAGCCATTAGCTCCACCCCAGGAGAAGCCTGCCTTAGTTTCTGACCTGATCACCTTGGTCAAAGTAAATGTTCATCTGCTGGACTTAGAGCCCAAGGCTTGAGACTTTTGATCTGAAACTTAAGCTTAGCATGCAGAGGGAATTTATATCATGAGCCTGTCATGATTAAGTGTGATTTTAGTGCTTAGAATTAATCTAGAGTTGTTTGCTGTGAGTTGATTATGTTTATTGAAGTGCTAACATTAAGGATTGTCAGTTCCTTGATTAAGAACTTATAGAGTAAAATTGTATTGAATGATTTGAGTGAATAAAGCATTGAAAATGGCAGAAGCACATGGACATTATTTATTTCTCCCCCTGGACTGCATAAGTTGCACCTTTTGCCCATCATGACAGTGGAGTCACATGGCAAACATCAGTTTGCTCAGGTTGCTTTAGCCAGCTATCATCAGCAGGGTGCCATGATGAGTACCAGTAGTCCAAGCTACATAGGAGTCTCAGACAGGAGCACTACTTGAAGCCACCTTGAGCAACAGAGCAATATCCTGTCTCAAAAAATAAAAAGATAAATTACTATACACTGAGCTGAGCTTCAAGGGATATAAATGCCTTCATTACATGGACATGGACTTTTAAATTTTCCTGTTTCCTGAAATCCAGTAGGTTTTAGATGAAGGGATTTGGATTTAGAGGGGCTTAGGTGCTAAGTCTTCCTGAACAGTGGGATCAGACCTGTTTGTCTTTTTTCTCATCAGCTTAATTGAGTGTTAATTGTGCATGACAGGGAATGGGAGTAGAGGTCAAAGAGGAGTTGTAGTGTTTTTGTGGTTAGATATAGAGAGAACATTCCATGTGATCACCCTTACTTCTAAAGACTTAAAGTCTAAATCAGCTTTTCTTCCTCTCCCTCTCCTTGTTGATTTTTTTTTGAAACTTGGGGACAATGAGAGGATTAGGCTCCACAATAAATAAAGGCAGGAGGCTAGGTGAAGTGGCCCAGTCCTATAGTCCCAAGGACTTAGAGTTTGAGGGAGGAGGGAAACAAGTTCAAGGCCAGCCACAGTAAATAAGGAAGTCCCTGTCTCAAAAAAAAAAAAAAAAGAAAATTAGAGATGGAGCTGAGGGAAAGAAGCCTTGTTGACCCTATGTGAATCCCTTGATTCAATCACCAGCACCACCAAGGGGAAGAAAAAAAAAAAAAAAAAAACAGAATAAGACATGACCACATATGCCACTTCCCAACATTTCCAGACATTGGGAAATATTATATTTTACAAAAGTAGTTGTACAAAAGGACATCTTTTCATTTTTGAGAAAGTTTTCATTGTTTTACACACACACACACACACACACACACACACACACAAACACACACTGCCTAGCGAAATAATTAGCATTGTCATAATGTACTTTCTTTTGGTTAAATTGGCATAAAACAAAATTAGAACTATCTAGAAGTCTTTATACAAATTATGCTTTCAGTATTGAAAATCATGAAAAGAAACACATAGCATAGCACATGATAAAAAATAATGCTGGCAAAATAAAATAATAGAAAGGAAAAGAAAAAATGACATTAAACTGAGTTTTTTTCTTGGTACTTGGGTATGAACCTGGGGCACCTTAACACTGAGTTACATCCTCTGCTGTTTTTATCTTTTAAGGGACTCTCACTAAGTTGCTTGTGGCCTCATTAAATTACTGAGGCTAGACTGGAACTTGTGATTCTCTTGTCTCAACCTCCTTAGTAGCTGGAATTATAGACATTTTAGGGATTGATAATGGTCAATTGCATAGAGGTAGTACACAAAGCTGACTGACTTTCACAATCACTAACTCTATTTCAAAATCTTACATTAAAAGGAATTATGCTTTTTTAAAAAAAATTAAAATTTATTTTTTAGTTGTAGTTAGACGTACCCACCCACTAGGCAAAGTGCCTAAGGCCTTATAATTCTTTAGGGGTGTACAAAATTGTTTTCATTTCTTGTAAAACTAAAAGAAAACAATTAACTCTCATACCTAATATAACATCTGAAATATAATATTAACATCTTGTCTTCAAATCATAGTGAAAGGATTTTTAATTTATTTTTTATTTTTTTAAAGAGAGAGGGAGAGAGAGAGAGAGAGAGAGAGAGAGAGAGAGAGAGAGAGAGAGAGAGAGAATTTTAATATTTTTTAGTTATCGGCAGACAAAACATCTTTGTTATGTATGTGGTGCTGAGGATGGAACCTGGGCCGCATGCATGCCAGGCGAGCCCGCTACCGCCCCCTTTTAATTTAATTTATTTTTTATTTTTATTTGTTTAAAGAGAGAGAGGAGAGAGAGAGAGAGAGAGAGAGAGAGAGAGAGAGAGAGAGAGAGAGAGAATATTTTAATATTTATTTTTCAGTTTTCGGTGGACACAACATCTTTATTTTATTTTATGTGGAGCTGAGGATTGAACCCAGCACCTTGCACATGTCAGGCAAGCATGTTACCACTTGAGACACATCCCCAGTCCCAATACCTTTATTTTTATTTATTTATTTTTATGTGCTGATGAGGATCTAACCCAGAGCCTCACATGTGCTAGGTGAGTGCTCTATCACTGAGTCACAACCCCAGCAGTTTTTTTTTTTTTTTTAATTTTAGGGCAAGAATCTCCTTGGAGATAATGTTCACATTTATTTTCTCTATGGTATTGTTTTTCTGAAATACAATCAAGAGTCTCATGATCTTGAATTGAAAATGATACATGAAGAAATATGATACATGAAGAAATTTCTATGTTTGAGAGAAAGAAGCCAGTGTGGATTATTTTACTGTCAAAATTTTTGTCACAAAGATCCAAGGAGGAGTAGTTTTTATCCTTGGGAGTCTATGAACACACACAGAAGCATAGACTCCTTCACAAAATTTCATCTTAACCATGCAGGACCAAGTGAATTCTGCTTTAAAGTGGGTTTATAATTTGGCCTCTCTAGAGACAGAGCCCCAGCTGTTGCTAACACAAATCCCTAGGATACCAGGTAGGACTCACCCACCCACTAGGCAAAGTGCCTAAGGCCTTATAATATTTTAGAGGCCTACAAAATTGTTTTCATTTCTTGTAAAACTAAAAGAAAACAATTAACTCACATACCTAATATATCATCTGATATATAATCTTAACATTTTGTCTTAAAATCATAGTGAAAGGATTTTTAATTTAATGTATTGATAGCCTTTTCAGTGCAGGAATGAATCCCTGAAGTTTCAAGTGTGCCTGGGGCCAAGATTCAGGGTGGGTCCCTGCAAGGGGCACAGGGCTACAGGTTCTGTTCCAATTCCTCAGCCTGAGGAAGGCTTAGCTTTTGTCAAGTAGCACAGGGAGAGGCCAAGTGCTTTAGTCTGAGTTAGGGAATGTACCAGGAAGAAAAGAAGGTTTGTCCTGACTAGAACTCCATTTAATTGTACTATGCCACTTTTACTTAACTAATCTTTAACTAACCTTAACTAATTTTTGTATGGTTTAAAAGTTTGTCTTTTAATAATCTTCAGTATGTTTTGCATCTATTTCATAATTTAATAAGCTTCTTAATTGAATTACTTTTGATATCATTTGCATCCATTTTGCAGACTAAAATCTCAATATTTTTGTAGTATTTGTGATTCTACAAATATTTTGTTTAAAAAGCCATTACTTAAATTTCATTTCACTGGAATAATTTCCAGGAAGACACAGAAAGAAATGAAAGTGAAAGATTAAAGGTCCTACATAAAATCTGTAAAATTGTGTAGCATCATTATTTTTGTTTAGGTATTTAAAATCTGCATGATTCCATGTCAATGGGAAGCCATGTTTTCATTACTATAAACATGTACATAGATGTAGAAATCCCTAATACTCTCAACCTCTTGGATTTATAAGGACATTTAATATGTCCTAGAACCTCTATACAAAAAACCAATTCTGTTTTGATTTCTAAAGGTTGCCTTGTTTCTAACTAAGTGGAAATTTTTTATCTTGTAAAATGAAAGAACATTATTTTTGCTGTTGTTGCTGTTCATAGAGTTTCTTGTTTTCTGGGAATGAATCTATGGAATAAATTTTTTAAAGTGGAATTCCTGTGTCAAACAGTATATTTAAAATTGATAGTATACATGGCTATGTTGCATATTCAACTATCCTACCAAACTCATTCAAACAACCAGTATTGAGAAATGTATTTTTGCCAAATTTTTAATGACATGGCTTATAATGACAATTCCTTCTTCTTTTTTTTATAAATTAGGAGTCAAATCCAGAGACTCATGCATGCTAGGCAAGTGCTCCACCACTGATCTACATCCCTGGACCCTGTAATAAAAATTCTTAAAACTTTCTAATATGCCATTTAAATGTGTGTTTCTTTTACTTTTCTTGTGTCTAACATTAGTGAGGGTAGCCTTATGTTTCCTACTAAAAAAGCTTAGTAGTATTATATATTTATCTGAGGGAATTTGAAAAGAGTTCTGTAATTTTCAGCATTTTTCTAATTAATTTTGGGTGAATGTCATTGATTCTATCTAATTATCAATAATTATTATGTTCAAAAGCATTAAGTGTCCATTCTTATGTACTTTGTTTTGTCTTTGCCTCATTAACATCCATTTTTTCTTCACTATTACTCATCCCAATCTGTTGTTTTGCTGAATCTTCAATTATGATTTCAAATCTTTGACTTCATAACATCTCTTTATGGTTTCACTTAGCACCATAACAGTCAAGAACTCTGGGTACCCAGTGTAATCTGAACTCTCCTTTCCAGATTCCAGGTTTACATTGCCCCCAAGCATCATTACTTTGCTGCTCTAGGAGAAACACTCATGTAGTTTTAGCAAAAACATATCAGCAGTCAGAATTGGGTGAACCTTGGTGGGGGGAGAACATCACTTAACAGAGTTCTAGAGTACCAGAAGAAAATGTAGCAGAGGAAAAGATTCAGGAAGAAGAAAGTACTTTGAGTCCAGGAAGAAGTCAGTCTCTGGAACTGCATTGGCAATAGAAGTCACCATCGTAATCCTGGAGCTTGGGATCTATCAAAGTTATGTGCAGTTTCTGAAAAGAAGAAAAAAAGAAAGAAAGAAAGAAGGAAAGAAGGAAGGAGGAATGAAGGAAGGGAGAAGGGGAAGGAGGGAGGGAGCCCTTTGAGATGAAATAAAAATGCCAAATTATGACTATATGAAAAGAGCTCAGGGTGAAAATTCAACCCAGGAGACCAATACCAAGTGCAAAGACAAACATAAATGTCAATCCAAGGGATTAGACTTTTATATCTGGACTTAAAAACCTATAAAATACCATTTCATGTGTTGATTTAAAACCAAGATGCTCTATTCTCTTATACACTACAGAGTGTAATGTTTCTGATGCAAATTGAAGTCATCACTTGCTTTGAGTCTTATCAAATAGATGCTATAATTATACAACTTATTGAATCCACTTTCTTCTCAGAGTTAGATACTAAAGGCTTTGGCACATTTAGCAGAGCAGAATCGTTTGCCATATATTCAATAGAATTACTTTACATGATTGTTCTTTTTCAGTTATTTCACTGGAGCAAAAATTTAGCTCCATTTTGATATTTTGTAAAATATCACTGAGAAACAGACAAACTGTGTAAACTGATGCATCAATGAATAATAACTCAACAAGTAATGCTCAATCAAGGAGTCGATTTACTTTGGGAGGAAATAGACATATTGATAGATTCCTCCACTTTGAACTGCTTGCAGAACTTGCCTGGACTATATATCACTTGTATATATTGTGAACTATCTGTTGGTGCAGCGAATTGTGGTAATGCTGGAGTATCTTTGCTGATGTGTCACCGGTGGTACAATTTTTCAAAGGAGCCGTCAATTGGCTTAGTGTCGTGGCATTTCTGCTTCCTCCTCCCATCTGCTAGTGATAGTCTAAAATTTGGGGGCCAACAGAGGTGAGGCAAAGAACCTCACCCCCCCCCACTGGCACCAAGGCCAAATTTGGGGGCCAACAGACGTAAGGCAAAGAACCTCAACTCCCCACTGGTGCAAAGGCCTATCCACAAGTATGGCTGTATGCTGGACCGGTAGTCAGTGATGGGTATGATCCAATTGCAGTGGTACCAATCTAAGACAGGAGCCTGACACCTAGAGGTCAGCTCATCCAATGACGGGTAAGAACCATATGTTGTATTGGACAACCTAACAGGCACGGTCCCTAAGCCACATTGCTTGTTGTTTAATTAAACAGAAGGGGGGAGATGCTGAGAGCCACAACTGAGTCGGAATGGCCCCTGGCATTTTGCCAATTGTATTGATTGACAGACAAGGCATTACTATCCGCCTCCGCGGCTACTTTGCAGTTCTCACGCTACTTTGGAGTTCTTGTGGGCATTCCCAGGGACTCCCGGAGAGTTCCCATTGGTTGGGGAATGCAGGAGGAGGGATTTCCGGAGGATATTTCCGGCTGCTGGTTCCTGGAGGAGCCGCGTGGCGTTCGGGAGCGTGTGTGGAGTATGCTGGTGGAGTTCAGAAATAAAGTTTGTTCCTGCTTCAGTGGCTCGTGATTTGTGCCCAGCCAGACTGCAGCAGTATTAGTTACTTCTTTTTCTTTGTTGATATCCTTCTGTCCTCCAACACTGAAGCAAAAATATTTCTCCTCCTTTCTTAGATCTCAAATTCCTGGAAGAGTGCACTCTCAAAGCATATATAAAGTTATGCTAGTCAGTTTTTCACCAATGTGGCCAAAATACCTGATAAGAATATTTTGGGTGAGGAAGTTTATTTGGGCTCATTTTGTGCTCATGGTTGCAGAGGTCTCAGTCCATGGTCAGATGACTCCATTGTCTCAAGTCTGAGATGAGGCAGAACAACATGATAGAAGGGCACTTCAGAGGAAATGTTCTCACCCTAAAGAAAGCCAAGAATGGAGAGCGAAGTGCCAGACCCCAGGCAGGGCTGGGGAGAGGAGAAAGGAGAAACAAGGGAGAAAGTCACACAGGGGGAAGAAGGTTCAAGGCCCAGGTCCACTGCCAGGTGTCAGGATTCAGGCAGCGAAGGAGGCTAGGGGCAGGGCTGTGTTTCCCATAGGGAGCTTTCAGGGGGCAGAAGCCAGCAAATTCCACCCCTCTGCCACAGGTGAGTAGATCCTCAGAGAGGGACCGGGACCCAAGGAGGGCCAAAGTTCGGCACTGTGTGGGGAAACCCTATGTGCGGAAGTGGGGGCAGGGGTTGCTGGGTGAGAGGGGAGCCAGGACCCATTGGAGGAGCCCAGGGAAATCAGAGGGAACGGAGGGTCCCAGCAGTACCAGGTTACCACAGCATAAGGAGAAGAGTGGGGAAGCACAGAAGTGGCACAACTGAGGGGCCTGGAATCAAGGGACAGGGAAACAGACAGAGTCCTGGAGAAGGGCAGCCAGGGGCTCAAGCAAGGAGCCAGGTGCAGGAATGGAGAGCCAAGTGCCAGGGCCCTGGAAGGCCTGGGGACGCAGGGAGAGGAGAGAGGGGAGTGGGTCGCTCAGGGAGAGGCAGGCTCAAGGCCCAGATCCACTGAAGGGTATCTGGGGTGGGGGAGGAGGGCCCAGGCTGAGGGAGGCCTAAGGGCCCAGGCAAGGGGCAGGGCTACATTTTCCCCTAGGGAGCCAGAAGGGCCAAGAGGCCAGGTCCACTCCCCTGGCTTGGGTGAGTATCCTGGGATAGAGATGAGGAAAGGGGGCCAGAAAGGGATAGGGACAACAGAAGGGCCAAAGGAGGGCACAGCGGGAAGAGCCGGAGGATGGGTGCTAGTGGGGTGAGGGCCAAGACCCCAATAAAGAGCCCAAGCGAGGGACCTAGAGGAGGGCCCATGCCATTAGAGAGCAGAAGAGGCTGGGACCAGGCAGGGGGGCAGCACTAGTGGTCTCCAGTGCAGTGAAACCAAGGGGAACAGGGAAGTGGCCCAAGCAAGGGACCAGCAGTCAATGCCCAGGAACGCCCTGGGCAACAAGGATCACCAGAGGCTCAAATGAGGAAACAGGCCAAGGAATGGAGAACCAAAGGCTGGTGCTGGGGCAAGGGACTCAGGACAGTGGACACATGTAGGGCATGATGTAACATGTGGGACATGTTGCGTCAGAAAAGAGGAAACCTAACTTGCTGGCTGCTACCCACTTCCCGGTCTTGGGGCCACACATGGCTAGGATGGCGCCTGGCGATCAGCCAGAAGGCATTACTGTAGGTTGTGATGAAAAATCGGACCACCTCTAGGATACGCTCAGAACACTTCTGTCCTTGTGGACTGATCATGTCACCCATTACTGCCTGTAGGATGAGTCTACATGTGAACTCTCCTCACCCTGCTAACCTTTATCCTGATTGGCTCCTATACGTTATATTCGCTTTGTGTGTGTTTTCTCAATAAACGAGCTCCTGCTTTGACTGGTCTCCCTGATGCATCTGATTGTCCTCCAGCGAGGGAGGGCTGGATGTGGGCAGTCAGTCGGCCCTCTCCTTTCTTGGCTTGTCCTGGTGGGGGCATGCTCTCCCCATCTCTCCCGCAGGTCAGGAGGGAACAAGGGCTAAAACCATGGAGGGAATCTGGGAATCTGGTAGGGGAGAAGCAGGATCCAGGCCTAGGGTCACTGCCAGGTGTCAGGATTCCGGGTGCAGTACCAAGGGCCCAGAGAGAGCAAGGGGCTAAGGCAGGGCTCTGTTTCCCATAAGGCACCCTTTCTCCAATGAGAATCCAGAACCAATAACCAGGCAAATGGGGCCTGGAAAGAGAAGGGGGCCAGGAAGAGGGTGAAAGGAGGTCCCAGTTGGGTTAGGGTTGGGATCAGGGATCCAGCAGGAGGGAGGCAGACTCGAGTGCCAGTGCCACTGCCAGGTGTCAGGGTTCTCGGTGCAGGACTAAGGGCCCAGGGAGAGCAAGGTGCCCAGGTGAAGGAGTAGGGCTGTGTTTCCCATATGGCACCCTGGCTCAAATGAGAATCAAGTGCCAGGGGCAGTGCCAAGCAGACCTGCCAAGGTTTAAGTGCCAGGAGGACAACGATGGGAGGTCATGGCTCGGGATTGTGAAGGGTGCAGAGAGGGACAAGAACCAGGACTGACGTACTACCCAGGCAAGGGACCTACTCGACAAAAAGAGAATTAGGAACCCAAAGAGCAGGAGGCCTGAGCTCCAGGGGAAAGTGCTAGGGGAAGGAGAGAAAGGGGAGTTGGTACTGCGTCTGGAACCCTGCTACAATGAGCAGACAGATGTCAGCAAAATGGCGAGGAGGGGAGTGATCTAGGGGGCTAAAGCAAAGGGCTCCCTGGTTAGACCCGACTCCAAGAGACACCATGCGAAGCCAGGCAACAGCAGGAATGCGTTCAGGGGCTCAGGTGAGTGGCCAGGCCCAGAGATTGGAGCATGAAGGGTCAGAGTTAGAAGGGCTGGGTTGGAGTAGGGGCAGCATGCAAGGCTAGAGTGCAGGGGAAGGAAGGGAGGGGGTCATTCAGGCGAAAGTCAGCATGAGGCCAACGTCCACTGCCAGATCTCAGGGCTTGGGCGGCAAAGGAGGCCCATGAGAGGGGCAGGGCTGTGTTTCCCATAGGGAACCTTCAGGGTGCAGAGGCCAGCCAATTCCACTCCTCTGCCCCAGGTGAGTAGAACCTCAGAGAGAGGCCGGGACCAAAGGAGGGTACTATGAGAGGATACCTTCAGGTCAGAATTGGGGGGGGTAGTTGGTGGGGAGCCAGAACCCATTTGAGAACCCCTTATTGGGAACCGCAAATCAAGTCAAGATGGTGCCTGGCAGTTTGCCAGGAGGAGTGGTTTGTGAGGCAACACAGCTGAGCCATTTAGATGGTGGGGATTCCTTATTGGCTGATTGCTGTATCTAGATGATGCTAATTGAGTCAAGCTGTGTGTAATCAGTTAGGTATATATACCTCGGATTTCCCGCAATAAAGCGTCTCCTGGTACCTTGGGTACCAGCTACCTTGAGTTCCCGCTCAGTTCCCACTGCGTTCTTTTGCAATAAACCAGTTCCTGCTTCAACTTTCAAGTTGCTTGTCACCTCCCAGTTATTTTGCCCAGCTAGACTGCGGCAACCCCTGGCTAGGGAGAAGCAGGGGGAGGGGAGGGTCCAGGCAGTACCAGGATATCACAGTACTGTTGAAGGGATAAACGGGGCAAGGCATAGAAGATAGCAGGAAACAGTTTTATTTGGCTGCAGCCAGGCTCAGAGGGCACAGCTTTTGCTGTAATCAATTAATCTCCTGAAGCTCAAGTTCAGGGAGTTTCAGAGTTTTATATACAGCATGTAAGGGGAGGGGCTCAGAAGTTCACAGTCTGCAAAAATTCACGTAAAAACAGCTTTCTCTTTCCCTGTTTTGGGAAAGTTAACCCTTCAAGGACAATACCTGAGAAGGGGAGAGCTTCTTCTCCACTTTATTTCCTCCCCCTTCCAGTTGTTAGCATGGAGCCCAGTTAGTAACTTATCTTAAAAATTTAGACATCTCTGTGAATCCACAGCTCAAGGCCAGACCTTGTTTGCACATTTCTACAAACTACTATAATGAATATGTTTGTGAAAAACTAGTAAGGGGGTGCCCAGGACCTGGAGTGATGGCATCTTCTTGGCCAGTGGCCAACTAAAACAGAGCAATATGAAAATAGGAAGTTTATCTACATTGAATTCTTTTACAGTGACTCTTTTGCTGACACTTCTAAAATCAGACAAGGTGAAGATTTCTGGAGAAGCCCAGTTAACACTTTTCTGTGGAGATAGGGGGTGCCACATCAATTCCCCCTTTAATGATGCTCCTCATAATTTAATCCTTTAAATTTAAGAGCCTCATTACCATTATCATAGCATAAAGCCTTATACAATGTCAAAACCTTAGTTATTGTCATCCTTTCAATAGCAGCTTCTGTAGTGGACTCAATAGTTTTTATGCATAGTGTAGCCAACTATATATAAGAGCAATAAATAGGTTAACAACAGAATACCCACTATACCAGTTAAGCTTTTAAATCTACCAAGAGTTGACAACCATCTCTCAAAAGCATGTTTGGGACCCAAACATTAATGCCCTTCTAGGTATGAACAAGCACAGGTATTAGTTCTCATGTGTTGTTGGCTATATTCTTAACTGTTTATCTATTGTCATCAATTTGGATGCAACAACATGAGCTGTTGAACTCTCCACATATTTATCTTTCTTCAGCCACTAGGTAATCTAATGCCAAGTGGTTTGGATAGTTTGCCACTGGCATCAGGTCTATTGCTCTGGCAGTCTGATTAATAATAATTTCTAGTACAGATGGTAAGTGAATAATTCTGCTTAACATGTAAATAGGGGTTGTATAACTCCAATTGCCATTTTGTGCCCAGGTAGTGGAACAATAAGTGACAATAATCCTCTGGGGAGGCCAGTTATCTTCACCCCAAGATTGGTGACCTCCTAAATCAAATTTCTTCCCAGTGAACCTCCTTTGTCTTTCCAAACACTCATCCATCTATAGCATTCCTCTGACAGGGCAGGACCTAATATATGTTTTACCACCTATTAGTTATAGTGGATTGTCCTGACATATGGTTCACATGATCTCCATGGTTAAAATAGGAGTAGGACAGAATTCCTTAAGGTTATCAAAAGGAAACCAAATTAAATAATAGACTAACATTTTGGTTAGCATAGGATAAGCAGCATGAATTAACAAAGCCAAACTAGTAACAACAAACAAATCCTAGAAAATTTATATAAGCAAGAAAAAGAAAGGATAAATGAAATTTTTTTTATTTGTTATCCAACCAGTAGCAAAAAAGAAACAAACAATTAGGTATATATCTAAAAGCAAGGGGATGTGATGCATTATACTATAAGAAGTATCTTAGAGGTTGAAAGAGTTCATTAGTCCTGGTGGAAAGTTTATCTTTCACAGAGGATTGATCTCCAAGTCTCTCCAGTATAGCTGAAACAAGGCTGCAGTCTCCTCAAGCTTGGCGATGCGTAGACCAGTCAGCTTCCAGAGTGACTGGAGCAGGGATGTTGTCCTTCTGTTCCTCAACCTTCTATGGTGCTCCTTTTTCTTCAGGATGGTCAGCTTCAAGGATGTAACGCCCTCTGGAGTACACTCCCAGTCCTCAGCTGAAGGCTTCAGTCTGGAGGAGTAAATCCAGGGACCTATTTCTGCAAACTTTGCTGCAGTTGGGGTGGACAAAATAAAAGTGAAAGGGCCCTTACAAAAAGGTTTAGGTGTTTGAATATTCCATTGTTTGTCCCAAATCCATCTACATTCTTCAAGAAATGTGCATCTGGGTAAACTTCGTGGCAATCTTTATCTAACCCATTGGTAGAAACCTGTAAACTTTCCTAAGGCCTGAAGCTCTTGTCAAAGGGTTAATTCTCCTATCTCTCTTAAGTTGCCCAAAGTCCCATAATAAGAAGTGGGCCTAAAGTACGTTATCTTAAAAGGAGAGAATCCAGTCCTTCTAGTGAGAGGAGGTTTCATCCTCAACAATAAAATAGAGAGAAGTTCATCACCATGAAAGTAAGTTTCTGAAACAGCTTATCCAATTAAGACATAAAGTCCTGCTAATCCTTTAAAATTTACGATAACTGTGAAAGCAATAGGTAGTATGTAACTTCCATTTAATCTTTAAAATCTTGGTCATTAACTATATCACCTCTGCACAAAAGTTAGCACATTATCTAAGCCACCACCCAGTATCAGGGATCAGGAAGCCAAGGGGCCTAGGCGAGGGGCAGGGTTGTGTTTCCCATAGGCAGCCTTCAGGGCGCAGAGGCCAGCTGATGGCACTCCCTCTGCAATCCAGGGGAGTAGATCCTCAAGAGAGGGACCTGGACCCAAGCAGGGCCAAAGGAGGGCCCTGCGTGTGGAAAGGCTGGAGCGCCAGCATGAAGCTGGGTGGCTGGGTGGGAGGGGTCCCGGGACCCCTGGGAGGAGCCCAGGCTAGGGAGCCAGGCGACCGCGACCTAGGACAAGCAGCAGGGAGAGAGCTCAAGGGGAAAGAGGGAAGGGGAGGAAGGGGCGGCGCGAGGAGCAGGAGGAGGAGGAGGAGGAGGAGGAGGAGGAGGAGGAAAGAGTGGGGTGGGTGGGGGTGGGGGGGCGAAGGCAGGCGGCGCTAGGGGCACCGCGGGGAGCGCGCGCGGTAGGGGGCCCAAGCAAGGGGCCCCCGTCCGACCCGACGACCTGGAGCGACGCCACCCGACGCCACGGCACGCCACGCGACACGACGACCAACACGCGCTCAGGGGCCCAGCCCAGGAGCCAGGCCCCAGGACTGGAGCTTAAAGCTCCAGGGTTAGGGAGGGCTGGCTCGGCTTAGGGGCAGCATGCAAGGCGAGAGGGCAGGGGAGGGAAGGGAGGGGATCGCGCAGGCCAAGGTCAGCGCAGCGCCCAGGTCCACTGCCAGGTGTCAGGCTTCCTGCAGCCAAGGGGGCCCAGGCGAGGGGCAGGGCTGTGTTTCCCATAGGCAGCCTTCAGGGCGCAGAGGCCAGCTGATGGCACTCCTCTGCAATCCAGGGGAGTAGATCCTCAAGAGAGGGACCTGGACCCAAGCAGGGCCAAAGGAGGGCCCTGCGTGTGGAAAGGCTGGAGCGCCAGCATGAAGCTGGGTGGCTGGGTGGGAGGGGTCCCGGGACCCCTGGGAGGAGCCCAGGCTAGGGAGCCAGGCGACCGCGACCTAGGACAAGCAGCAGGGAGAGAGCTCAAGGGGAAAGAGGGAAGGGGAGGAAGGGGCAGCGCGAGGAGCAGGAGGAGGAGGAGGAGGGGAGGAGGAGGAGGAAAGAGTGGGGTGGGTGGGGTGGGGGGGCGAAGGCAGGCGGCGCTAGGGGCACCGCGGGGAGCGCGCGCGGTAGGGGGCCCAAGCAAGGGGCCCCCGTCCGACCCGACGACCTGGAGCGACGCCACCCGACGCCACGGCACGCCACGCGACACGACGACCAACACGCGCTCAGGGGCCCAGCCCAGGAGCCAGGCCCCAGGACTGGAGCTTAAAGCTCCAGGGTTAGGGAGGGCTGGCTCGGCTTAGGGGCAGCATGCAAGGCGAGAGGGCAGGGGAGGGAAGGGAGGGGATCGCGCAGGCCAAGGTCAGCGCAGCGCCCAGGTCCACTGCCAGGTGTCAGGCTTCCTGCAGCCAAGGGGGGCCCAGGCGAGGGGCAGGGCTGTGTTTCCATAGGCGGCTGTGTTTCCCATAGGCAGCCTTCAGGGCGCAGAGGCCAGCTGATGGCACTCCTCTGCAATCCAGGGGAGTAGATCCTCAAGAGAGGGACCTGGACCCAAGCAGGGCCAAAGGAGGGCCCTGCGTGTGGAAAGGCTGGAGCGCCAGCATGAAGCTGGGTGGCTGGGTGGGAGGGGTCCCGGGACCCCTGGGAGGAGCCCAGGCTAGGGAGCCAGGCGACCGCGACCTAGGACAAGCAGCAGGGAGAGAGCTCAAGGGGAAAGAGGGAAGGGGAGGAAGGGGCGGCGCGAGGAGCAGGAGGAGGAGGAGGAGGAGGAGGAGGAGGAGGAAAGAGTGGGGTGGGTGGGGTGGGGGCGAAGGCAGGCGGCGCTAGGGGCACCGCGGGGAGCGCGCGCGGTAGGGGGCCCAAGCAAGGGGCCCCCGTCCGACCCGACGACCTGGAGCGACGCCACCCGACGCCACGGCACGCCACGCGACACGACGACCAACACGCGCTCAGGGGCCCAGCCCAGGAGCCCAGGCCCCAGGACTGAGCTTAAGCTCCAGGGTTAGGGAGGGCTGGCTCGGCTTAGGGGCAGCAGGCAAGCGAGAGGCAGGGGAGGGAAGGGAGGGGATCGCGCAGGCCAAGGTCAGCGCAGCGCCCAGGTCCACTGCCAGGTGTCAGGCTTCCTGCAGCCAAGGGGGCCCAGGCGAGGGGCAGGGCTGTGTTTCCCATAGGCAGCCTTCAGGGCGCAGAGGCCAGCTGATGGCACTCCTCTGCAATCCAGGGGAGTAGATCCTCAAGAGAGGGACCTGGACCCAAGCAGGGCCAAAGGAGGGCCCTGCGTGTGGAAAGGCTGGAGCGCCAGCATGAAGCTGGGTGGCTGGGTGGGAGGGGTCCCGGGACCCCTGGGAGGAGCCCAGGCTAGGGAGCCAGGCGACCGCGACCTAGGACAAGCAGCAGGGAGAGAGCTCAAGGGGAAAGAGGGAAGGGGAGGAAGGGGCGGCGCGAGGAGCAGGAGGAGGAGGAGGAGGAGGAGGAGGAGGAAAGAGTGGGGTGGGTGGGGTGGGGGGGCGAAGGCAGGCGGCGCTAGGGGCACCGCGGGGAGCGCGCGCGGTAGGGGGCCCAAGCAAGGGGCCCCCGTCCGACCCGACGACCTGGAGCGACGCCACCCGACGCCACGGCACGCCACGCGACACGACGACCAACACGCGCTCAGGGGCCCAGCCCAGGAGCCAGGCCCCAGGACTGGAGCTTAAAGCTCCAGGGTTAGGGAGGGCTGGCTCGGCTTAGGGGCAGCATGCAAGGCGAGAGGGCAGGGGAGGGAAGGGAGGGGATCGCGCAGGCCAAGGTCAGCGCAGCGCCCAGGTCCACTGCCAGGTGTCAGGCTTCCTGCAGCCAAGGGGGCCCAGGCGAGGGGCAGGGCTGTGTTTCCCATAGGCAGCCTTCAGGGCGCAGAGGCCAGCTGATGGCACTCCTCTGCAATCCAGGGGAGTAGATCCTCAAGAGAGGGACCTGGACCCAAGCAGGGCCAAAGGAGGGCCCTGCGTGTGGAAAGGCTGGAGCGCCAGCATGAAGCTGGGTGGCTGGGTGGGAGGGGTCCCGGGACCCCTGGGAGGAGCCCAGGCTAGGGAGCCAGGCGACCGCGACCTAGGACAAGCAGCAGGGAGAGAGCTCAAGGGGAAAGAGGGAAGGGGAGGAAGGGGCGGCGCGGAGCGAGGAGGAGGAGGAGGAGAGGAGGAAAGAGTGGGGTGGGTGGGGTGGGGGGGCGAAGGCAGGCGGCGCTAGGGGCACCGCGGGGAGCGCGCGCGGTAGGGGGCCCAAGCAAGGGGCCCCCGTCCGACCCGACGACCTGGAGCGACGCCACCCGACGCCACGGCACGCCACGCGACACGACGACCAACACGCGCTCAGGGGCCCAGCCCAGGAGCCAGGCCCCAGGACTGGAGCTTAAAGCTCCAGGGTTAGGGAGGGCTGGCTCGGCTTAGGGGCAGCATGCAAGGCGAGAGGGCAGGGGAGGGAAGGGAGGGGATCGCGCAGGCCAAGGTCAGCGCAGCGCCCAGGTCCACTGCCAGGTGTCAGGCTTCCTGCAGCCAAGGGGGCCCAGGCGAGGGGCAGGGCTGTGTTTCCCATAGGCAGCCTTCAGGGCGCAGAGGCCAGCTGATGGCACTCCTCTGCAATCCAGGGGAGTAGATCCTCAAGAGAGGGACCTGGACCCAAGCAGGGCCAAAGGAGGGCCCTGCGTGTGGAAAGGCTGGAGCGCCAGCATGAAGCTGGGTGGCTGGGTGGGAGGGGTCCCGGGACCCCTGGGAGGAGCCCAGGCTAGGGAGCCAGGCGACCGCGACCTAGGACAAGCAGCAGGGAGAGAGCTCAAGGGGAAAGAGGGAAGGGGAGGAAGGGGCGGCGCGAGGAGCAGGAGGAGGAGGAGGAGGAGGAGGAGGAGGAGGAAGAGTGGGGTGGGTGGGGTGGGGGGGCGAAGGCAGGCGGCGCTAGGGGCACCGCGGGGAGCGCGCGCGGTAGGGGGCCCAAGCAAGGGGCCCCCGTCCGACCCGACGACCTGGAGCGACGCCACCCGACGCCACGGCACGCCACGCGACACGACGACCAACACGCGCTCAGGGGCCCAGCCCAGGAGCCAGGCCCCAGGACTGGAGCTTAAAGCTCCAGGGTTAGGGAGGGCTGGCTCGGCTTAGGGGCAGCATGCAAGGCGAGAGGGCAGGGGAGGGAAGGGAGGGGATCGCGCAGGCCAAGGTCAGCGCAGCGCCCAGGTCCACTGCCAGGTGTCAGGCTTCCTGCAGCCAAGGGGGCCCAGGCGAGGGGCAGGGCTGTGTTTCCCATAGGCAGCCTTCAGGGCGCAGAGGCCAGCTGATGGCACTCCTCTGCAATCCAGGGGAGTAGATCCTCAAGAGAGGGACCTGGACCCAAGCAGGGCCAAAGGAGGGCCCTGCGTGTGGAAAGGCTGGAGCGCCAGCATGAAGCTGGGTGGCTGGGTGGGAGGGGTCCCGGGACCCCTGGGAGGAGCCCAGGCTAGGGAGCCAGGCGACCGCGACCTAGGACAAGCAGCAGGGAGAGAGCTCAAGGGGAAAGAGGGAAGGGGAGGAAGGGGCGGCGCGAGGAGCAGGAGGAGGAGGAGGAGGAGGAGGAGGAGGAAAGAGTGGGGTGGGTGGGGTGGGGGGGCGAAGGCAGGCGGCGCTAGGGGCACCGCGGGGAGCGCGCGCGGTAGGGGGCCCAAGCAAGGGGCCCCCGTCCGACCCGACGACCTGGAGCGACGCCACCCGACGCCACGGCACGCCACGCGACACGACGACCAACACGCGCTCAGGGGCCCAGCCCAGGAGCCAGGCCCCAGGACTGGAGCTTAAAGCTCCAGGGTTAGGGAGGGCTGGCTCGGCTTAGGGGCAGCATGCAAGGCGAGAGGGCAGGGGAGGGAAGGGAGGGGATCGCGCAGGCCAAGGTCAGCGCAGCGCCCAGGTCCACTGCCAGGTGTCAGGCTTCCTGCAGCCAAGGGGGCCCAGGCGAGGGGCAGGGCTGTGTTTCCCATAGGCAGCCTTCAGGGCGCAGAGGCCAGCTGATGGCACTCCTCTGCAATCCAGGGGAGTAGATCCTCAAGAGAGGGACCTGGACCCAAGCAGGGCCAAAGGAGGGCCCTGCGTGTGGAAAGGCTGGAGCGCCAGCATGAAGCTGGGTGGCTGGGTGGGAGGGGTCCCGGGACCCCTGGGAGGAGCCCAGGCTAGGGAGCCAGGCGACCGCGACCTAGGACAAGCAGCAGGGAGAGAGCTCAAGGGGAAAGAGGGAAGGGGAGGAAGGGGCGGCGCGAGGAGCAGGAGGAGGAGGAGGAGGAGGAGGAGGAGGAAAGAGTGGGGTGGGTGGGGTGGGGGGGCGAAGGCAGGCGGCGCTAGGGGCACCGCGGGGAGCGCGCGCGGTAGGGGGCCCAAGCAAGGGGCCCCCGTCCGACCCGACGACCTGGAGCGACGCCACCCGACGCCACGGCACGCCACGCGACACGACGACCAACACGCGCTCAGGGGCCCAGCCCAGGAGCCAGGCCCCAGGACTGGAGCTTAAAGCTCCAGGGTTAGGGAGGGCTGGCTCGGCTTAGGGGCAGCATGCAAGGCGAGAGGGCAGGGGAGGGAAGGGAGGGGATCGCGCAGGCCAAGGTCAGCGCAGCGCCCAGGTCCACTGCCAGGTGTCAGGCTTCCTGCAGCCAAGGGGGCCCAGGCGAGGGGCAGGGCTGTGTTTCCCATAGGCAGCCTTCAGGGCGCAGAGGCCAGCTGATGGCACTCCTCTGCAATCCAGGGGAGTAGATCCTCAAGAGAGGGACCTGGACCCAAGCAGGGCCAAAGGAGGGCCCTGCGTGTGGAAAGGCTGGAGCGCCAGCATGAAGCTGGGTGGCTGGGTGGGAGGGGTCCCGGGACCCCTGGGAGGAGCCCAGGCTAGGGAGCCAGGCGACCGCGACCTAGGACAAGCAGCAGGGAGAGAGCTCAAGGGGAAAGAGGGAAGGGGAGGAAGGGGCGGCGCGAGGAGCAGGAGGAGGAGGAGGAGGAAAGAGTGGGGTGGGTGGGGTGGGGGGGCGAAGGCAGGCGGCGCTAGGGGCACCGCGGGGAGCGCGCGCGGTAGGGGGCCCAAGCAAGGGGCCCCCGTCCGACCCGACGACCTGGAGCGACGCCACCCGACGCCACGGCACGCCACGCGACACGACGACCAACACGCGCTCAGGGGCCCAGCCCAGGAGCCAGGCCCCAGGACTGGAGCTTAAAGCTCCAGGGTTAGGGAGGGCTGGCTCGGCTTAGGGGCAGCATGCAAGGCGAGAGGGCAGGGGAGGGAAGGGAGGGGATCGCGCAGGCCAAGGTCAGCGCAGCGCCCAGGTCCACTGCCAGGTGTCAGGCTTCCTGCAGCCAAGGGGGCCCAGGCGAGGGGCAGGGCTGTGTTTCCCATAGGCAGCCTTCAGGGCGCAGAGGCCAGCTGATGGCACTCCTCTGCAATCCAGGGGAGTAGATCCTCAAGAGAGGGACCTGGACCCAAGCAGGGCCAAAGGAGGGCCCTGCGTGTGGAAAGGCTGGAGCGCCAGCATGAAGCTGGGTGGCTGGGTGGGAGGGGTCCCGGGACCCCTGGGAGGAGCCCAGGCTAGGGAGCCAGGCGACCGCGACCTAGGACAAGCAGCAGGGAGAGAGCTCAAGGGGAAAGAGGGAAGGGGAGGAAGGGGCGGCGCGAGGAGCAGGAGGAGGAGGAGGAGGAGGAGGAGGAGGAAAGAGTGGGGTGGGTGGGGTGGGGGGGCGAAGGCAGGCGGCGCTAGGGGCACCGCGGGGAGCGCGCGCGGTAGGGGGCCCAAGCAAGGGGCCCCCGTCCGACCCGACGACCTGGAGCGACGCCACCCGACGCCACGGCACGCCACGCGACACGACGACCAACACGCGCTCAGGGGCCCAGCCCAGGAGCCAGGCCCCAGGACTGGAGCTTAAAGCTCCAGGGTTAGGGAGGGCTGGCTCGGCTTAGGGGCAGCATGCAAGGCGAGAGGGCAGGGGAGGGAAGGGAGGGGATCGCGCAGGCCAAGGTCAGCGCAGCGCCCAGGTCCACTGCCAGGTGTCAGGCTTCCTGCAGCCAAGGGGGCCCAGGCGAGGGGCAGGGCTGTGTTTCCCATAGGCAGCCTTCAGGGCGCAGAGGCCAGCTGATGGCACTCCTCTGCAATCCAGGGGAGTAGATCCTCAAGAGAGGGACCTGGACCCAAGCAGGGCCAAAGGAGGGCCCTGCGTGTGGAAAGGCTGGAGCGCCAGCATGAAGCTGGGTGGCTGGGTGGGAGGGGTCCCGGGACCCCTGGGAGGAGCCCAGGCTAGGGAGCCAGGCGACCGCGACCTAGGACAAGCAGCAGGGAGAGAGCTCAAGGGGAAAGAGGGAAGGGGAGGAAGGGGCGGCGCGAGGAGCAGGAGGAGGAGGAGGAGGAGGAGGAGGAGGAAAGAGTGGGGTGGGTGGGGTGGGGGGGCGAAGGCAGGCGGCGCTAGGGGCACCGCGGGGAGCGCGCGCGGTAGGGGGCCCAAGCAAGGGGCCCCCGTCCGACCCGACGACCTGGAGCGACGCCACCCGACGCCACGGCACGCCACGCGACACGACGACCAACACGCGCTCAGGGGCCCAGCCCAGGAGCCAGGCCCCAGGACTGGAGCTTAAAGCTCCAGGGTTAGGGAGGGCTGGCTCGGCTTAGGGGCAGCATGCAAGGCGAGAGGGCAGGGGAGGGAAGGGAGGGGATCGCGCAGGCCAAGGTCAGCGCAGCGCCCAGGTCCACTGCCAGGTGTCAGGCTTCCTGCAGCCAAGGGGGCCCAGGCGAGGGGCAGGGCTGTGTTTCCCATAGGCAGCCTTCAGGGCGCAGAGGCCAGCTGATGGCACTCCTCTGCAATCCAGGGGAGTAGATCCTCAAGAGAGGGACCTGGACCCAAGCAGGGCCAAAGGAGGGCCCTGCGTGTGGAAAGGCTGGAGCGCCAGCATGAAGCTGGGTGGCTGGGTGGGAGGGGTCCCGGGACCCCTGGGAGGAGCCCAGGCTAGGGAGCCAGGCGACCGCGACCTAGGACAAGCAGCAGGGAGAGAGCTCAAGGGGAAAGAGGGAAGGGGAGGAAGGGGCGGCGCGAGGAGCAGGAGGAGGAGGAGGAGGAGGAGGAGGAGGAAAGAGTGGGGTGGGTGGGGTGGGGGGGCGAAGGCAGGCGGCGCTAGGGGCACCGCGGGGAGCGCGCGCGGTAGGGGGCCCAAGCAAGGGGCCCCCGTCCGACCCGACGACCTGGAGCGACGCCACCCGACGCCACGGCACGCCACGCGACACGACGACCAACACGCGCTCAGGGGCCCAGCCCAGGAGCCAGGCCCCAGGACTGGAGCTTAAAGCTCCAGGGTTAGGGAGGGCTGGCTCGGCTTAGGGGCAGCATGCAAGGCGAGAGGGCAGGGGAGGGAAGGGAGGGGATCGCGCAGGCCAAGGTCAGCGCAGCGCCCAGGTCCACTGCCAGGTGTCAGGCTTCCTGCAGCCAAGGGGGCCCAGGCGAGGGGCAGGGCTGTGTTTCCCATAGGCAGCCTTCAGGGCGCAGAGGCCAGCTGATGGCACTCCTCTGCAATCCAGGGGAGTAGATCCTCAAGAGAGGGACCTGGACCCAAGCAGGGCCAAAGGAGGGCCCTGCGTGTGGAAAGGCTGGAGCGCCAGCATGAAGCTGGGTGGCTGGGTGGGAGGGGTCCCGGGACCCCTGGGAGGAGCCCAGGCTAGGGAGCCAGGCGACCGCGACCTAGGACAAGCAGCAGGGAGAGAGCTCAAGGGGAAAGAGGGAAGGGGAGGAAGGGGCGGCGCGAGGAGCAGGAGGAGGAGGAGGAGGAGGAGGAAAGAGTGGGGTGGGTGGGGTGGGGGGGCGAAGGCAGGCGGCGCTAGGGGCACCGCGGGGAGCGCGCGCGGTAGGGGGCCCAAGCAAGGGGCCCCCGTCCGACCCGACGACCTGGAGCGACGCCACCCGACGCCACGGCACGCCACGCGACACGACGACCAACACGCGCTCAGGGGCCCAGCCCAGGAGCCAGGCCCCAGGACTGGAGCTTAAAGCTCCAGGGTTAGGGAGGGCTGGCTCGGCTTAGGGGCAGCATGCAAGGCGAGAGGGCAGGGGAGGGAAGGGAGGGGATCGCGCAGGCCAAGGTCAGCGCAGCGCCCAGGTCCACTGCCAGGTGTCAGGCTTCCTGCAGCCAAGGGGGCCCAGGCGAGGGGCAGGGCTGTGTTTCCCATAGGCAGCCTTCAGGGCGCAGAGGCCAGCTGATGGCACTCCTCTGCAATCCAGGGGAGTAGATCCTCAAGAGAGGGACCTGGACCCAAGCAGGGCCAAAGGAGGGCCCTGCGTGTGGAAAGGCTGGAGCGCCAGCATGAAGCTGGGTGGCTGGGTGGGAGGGGTCCCGGGACCCCTGGGAGGAGCCCAGGCTAGGGAGCCAGGCGACCGCGACCTAGGACAAGCAGCAGGGAGAGAGCTCAAGGGGAAAGAGGGAAGGGGAGGAAGGGGCGGCGCGAGGAGCAGGAGGAGGAGGAGGAGGAGGAGGAGGAGGAAAGAGTGGGGTGGGTGGGGTGGGGGGGCGAAGGCAGGCGGCGCTAGGGGCACCGCGGGGAGCGCGCGCGGTAGGGGGCCCAAGCAAGGGGCCCCCGTCCGACCCGACGACCTGGAGCGACGCCACCCGACGCCACGGCACGCCACGCGACACGACGACCAACACGCGCTCAGGGGCCCAGCCCAGGAGCCAGGCCCCAGGACTGGAGCTTAAAGCTCCAGGGTTAGGGAGGGCTGGCTCGGCTTAGGGGCAGCATGCAAGGCGAGAGGGCAGGGGAGGGAAGGGAGGGGATCGCGCAGGCCAAGGTCAGCGCAGCGCCCAGGTCCACTGCCAGGTGTCAGGCTTCCTGCAGCCAAGGGGGCCCAGGCGAGGGGCAGGGCTGTGTTTCCCATAGGCAGCCTTCAGGGCGCAGAGGCCAGCTGATGGCACTCCTCTGCAATCCAGGGGAGTAGATCCTCAAGAGAGGGACCTGGACCCAAGCAGGGCCAAAGGAGGGCCCTGCGTGTGGAAAGGCTGGAGCGCCAGCATGAAGCTGGGTGGCTGGGTGGGAGGGGTCCCGGGACCCCTGGGAGGAGCCCAGGCTAGGGAGCCAGGCGACCGCGACCTAGGACAAGCAGCAGGGAGAGAGCTCAAGGGGAAAGAGGGAAGGGGAGGAAGGGGCGGCGCGAGGAGCAGGAGGAGGAGGAGGAGGAGGAGGAGGAGGAAAGAGTGGGGTGGGTGGGGTGGGGGGGCGAAGGCAGGCGGCGCTAGGGGCACCGCGGGGAGCGCGCGCGGTAGGGGGCCCAAGCAAGGGGCCCCCGTCCGACCCGACGACCTGGAGCGACGCCACCCGACGCCACGGCACGCCACGCGACACGACGACCAACACGCGCTCAGGGGCCCAGCCCAGGAGCCAGGCCCCAGGACTGGAGCTTAAAGCTCCAGGGTTAGGGAGGGCTGGCTCGGCTTAGGGGCAGCATGCAAGGCGAGAGGGCAGGGGAGGGAAGGGAGGGGATCGCGCAGGCCAAGGTCAGCGCAGCGCCCAGGTCCACTGCCAGGTGTCAGGCTTCCTGCAGCCAAGGGGGCCCAGGCGAGGGGCAGGGCTGTGTTTCCCATAGGCAGCCTTCAGGGCGCAGAGGCCAGCTGATGGCACTCCTCTGCAATCCAGGGGAGTAGATCCTCAAGAGAGGGACCTGGACCCAAGCAGGGCCAAAGGAGGGCCCTGCGTGTGGAAAGGCTGGAGCGCCAGCATGAAGCTGGGTGGCTGGGTGGGAGGGGTCCCGGGACCCCTGGGAGGAGCCCAGGCTAGGGAGCCAGGCGACCGCGACCTAGGACAAGCAGCAGGGAGAGAGCTCAAGGGGAAAGAGGGAAGGGGAGGAAGGGGCGGCGCGAGGAGCAGGAGGAGGAGGAGGAGGAGGAGGAAAGAGTGGGGTGGGTGGGGTGGGGGGGCGAAGGCAGGCGGCGCTAGGGGCACCGCGGGGAGCGCGCGCGGTAGGGGGCCCAAGCAAGGGGCCCCCGTCCGACCCGACGACCTGGAGCGACGCCACCCGACGCCACGGCACGCCACGCGACACGACGACCAACACGCGCTCAGGGGCCCAGCCCAGGAGCCAGGCCCCAGGACTGGAGCTTAAAGCTCCAGGGTTAGGGAGGGCTGGCTCGGCTTAGGGGCAGCATGCAAGGCGAGAGGGCAGGGGAGGGAAGGGAGGGGATCGCGCAGGCCAAGGTCAGCGCAGCGCCCAGGTCCACTGCCAGGTGTCAGGCTTCCTGCAGCCAAGGGGGCCCAGGCGAGGGGCAGGGCTGTGTTTCCCATAGGCAGCCTTCAGGGCGCAGAGGCCAGCTGATGGCACTCCTCTGCAATCCAGGGGAGTAGATCCTCAAGAGAGGGACCTGGACCCAAGCAGGGCCAAAGGAGGGCCCTGCGTGTGGAAAGGCTGGAGCGCCAGCATGAAGCTGGGTGGCTGGGTGGGAGGGGTCCCGGGACCCCTGGGAGGAGCCCAGGCTAGGGAGCCAGGCGACCGCGACCTAGGACAAGCAGCAGGGAGAGAGCTCAAGGGGAAAGAGGGAAGGGGAGGAAGGGGCGGCGCGAGGAGCAGGAGGAGGAGGAGGAGGAGGAGGAGGAGGAGGAAAGAGTGGGGTGGGTGGGGTGGGGGGGCGAAGGCAGGCGGCGCTAGGGGCACCGCGGGGAGCGCGCGCGGTAGGGGGCCCAAGCAAGGGGCCCCCGTCCGACCCGACGACCTGGAGCGACGCCACCCGACGCCACGGCACGCCACGCGACACGACGACCAACACGCGCTCAGGGGCCCAGCCCAGGAGCCAGGCCCCAGGACTGGAGCTTAAAGCTCCAGGGTTAGGGAGGGCTGGCTCGGCTTAGGGGCAGCATGCAAGGCGAGAGGGCAGGGGAGGGAAGGGAGGGGATCGCGCAGGCCAAGGTCAGCGCAGCGCCCAGGTCCACTGCCAGGTGTCAGGCTTCCTGCAGCCAAGGGGGCCCAGGCGAGGGGCAGGGCTGTGTTTCCCATAGGCAGCCTTCAGGGCGCAGAGGCCAGCTGATGGCACTCCTCTGCAATCCAGGGGAGTAGATCCTCAAGAGAGGGACCTGGACCCAAGCAGGGCCAAAGGAGGGCCCTGCGTGTGGAAAGGCTGGAGCGCCAGCATGAAGCTGGGTGGCTGGGTGGGAGGGGTCCCGGGACCCCTGGGAGGAGCCCAGGCTAGGGAGCCAGGCGACCGCGACCTAGGACAAGCAGCAGGGAGAGAGCTCAAGGGGAAAGAGGGAAGGGGAGGAAGGGGCGGCGCGAGGAGCAGGAGGAGGAGGAGGAGGAGGAGGAGGAGGAAAGAGTGGGGTGGGTGGGGTGGGGGGGCGAAGGCAGGCGGCGCTAGGGGCACCGCGGGGAGCGCGCGCGGTAGGGGGCCCAAGCAAGGGGCCCCCGTCCGACCCGACGACCTGGAGCGACGCCACCCGACGCCACGGCACGCCACGCGACACGACGACCAACACGCGCTCAGGGGCCCAGCCCAGGAGCCAGGCCCCAGGACTGGAGCTTAAAGCTCCAGGGTTAGGGAGGGCTGGCTCGGCTTAGGGGCAGCATGCAAGGCGAGAGGGCAGGGGAGGGAAGGGAGGGGATCGCGCAGGCCAAGGTCAGCGCAGCGCCCAGGTCCACTGCCAGGTGTCAGGCTTCCTGCAGCCAAGGGGGCCCAGGCGAGGGGCAGGGCTGTGTTTCCCATAGGCAGCCTTCAGGGCGCAGAGGCCAGCTGATGGCACTCCTCTGCAATCCAGGGGAGTAGATCCTCAAGAGAGGGACCTGGACCCAAGCAGGGCCAAAGGAGGGCCCTGCGTGTGGAAAGGCTGGAGCGCCAGCATGAAGCTGGGTGGCTGGGTGGGAGGGGTCCCGGGACCCCTGGGAGGAGCCCAGGCTAGGGAGCCAGGCGACCGCGACCTAGGACAAGCAGCAGGGAGAGAGCTCAAGGGGAAAGAGGGAAGGGGAGGAAGGGGCGGCGCGAGGAGCAGGAGGAGGAGGAGGAGGAGGAGGAGGAGGAGGAAAGAGTGGGGTGGGTGGGGTGGGGGGGCGAAGGCAGGCGGCGCTAGGGGCACCGCGGGGAGCGCGCGCGGTAGGGGGCCCAAGCAAGGGGCCCCCGTCCGACCCGACGACCTGGAGCGACGCCACCCGACGCCACGGCACGCCACGCGACACGACGACCAACACGCGCTCAGGGGCCCAGCCCAGGAGCCAGGCCCCAGGACTGGAGCTTAAAGCTCCAGGGTTAGGGAGGGCTGGCTCGGCTTAGGGGCAGCATGCAAGGCGAGAGGGCAGGGGAGGGAAGGGAGGGGATCGCGCAGGCCAAGGTCAGCGCAGCGCCCAGGTCCACTGCCAGGTGTCAGGCTTCCTGCAGCCAAGGGGGCCCAGGCGAGGGGCAGGGCTGTGTTTCCCATAGGCAGCCTTCAGGGCGCAGAGGCCAGCTGATGGCACTCCTCTGCAATCCAGGGGAGTAGATCCTCAAGAGAGGGACCTGGACCCAAGCAGGGCCAAAGGAGGGCCCTGCGTGTGGAAAGGCTGGAGCGCCAGCATGAAGCTGGGTGGCTGGGTGGGAGGGGTCCCGGGACCCCTGGGAGGAGCCCAGGCTAGGGAGCCAGGCGACCGCGACCTAGGACAAGCAGCAGGGAGAGAGCTCAAGGGGAAAGAGGGAAGGGGAGGAAGGGGCGGCGCGAGGAGCAGGAGGAGGAGGAGGAGGAGGAGGAGGAGGAAAGAGTGGGGTGGGTGGGGTGGGGGGGCGAAGGCAGGCGGCGCTAGGGGCACCGCGGGGAGCGCGCGCGGTAGGGGGCCCAAGCAAGGGGCCCCCGTCCGACCCGACGACCTGGAGCGACGCCACCCGACGCCACGGCACGCCACGCGACACGACGACCAACACGCGCTCAGGGGCCCAGCCCAGGAGCCAGGCCCCAGGACTGGAGCTTAAAGCTCCAGGGTTAGGGAGGGCTGGCTCGGCTTAGGGGCAGCATGCAAGGCGAGAGGGCAGGGGAGGGAAGGGAGGGGATCGCGCAGGCCAAGGTCAGCGCAGCGCCCAGGTCCACTGCCAGGTGTCAGGCTTCCTGCAGCCAAGGGGGCCCAGGCGAGGGGCAGGGCTGTGTTTCCCATAGGCAGCCTTCAGGGCGCAGAGGCCAGCTGATGGCACTCCTCTGCAATCCAGGGGAGTAGATCCTCAAGAGAGGGACCTGGACCCAAGCAGGGCCAAAGGAGGGCCCTGCGTGTGGAAAGGCTGGAGCGCCAGCATGAAGCTGGGTGGCTGGGTGGGAGGGGTCCCGGGACCCCTGGGAGGAGCCCAGGCTAGGGAGCCAGGCGACCGCGACCTAGGACAAGCAGCAGGGAGAGAGCTCAAGGGGAAAGAGGGAAGGGGAGGAAGGGGCGGCGCGAGGAGCAGGAGGAGGAGGAGGAGGAGGAGGAAAGAGTGGGGTGGGTGGGGTGGGGGGGCGAAGGCAGGCGGCGCTAGGGGCACCGCGGGGAGCGCGCGCGGTAGGGGGCCCAAGCAAGGGGCCCCCGTCCGACCCGACGACCTGGAGCGACGCCACCCGACGCCACGGCACGCCACGCGACACGACGACCAACACGCGCTCAGGGGCCCAGCCCAGGAGCCAGGCCCCAGGACTGGAGCTTAAAGCTCCAGGGTTAGGGAGGGCTGGCTCGGCTTAGGGGCAGCATGCAAGGCGAGAGGGCAGGGGAGGGAAGGGAGGGGATCGCGCAGGCCAAGGTCAGCGCAGCGCCCAGGTCCACTGCCAGGTGTCAGGCTTCCTGCAGCCAAGGGGGCCCAGGCGAGGGGCAGGGCTGTGTTTCCCATAGGCAGCCTTCAGGGCGCAGAGGCCAGCTGATGGCACTCCTCTGCAATCCAGGGGAGTAGATCCTCAAGAGAGGGACCTGGACCCAAGCAGGGCCAAAGGAGGGCCCTGCGTGTGGAAAGGCTGGAGCGCCAGCATGAAGCTGGGTGGCTGGGTGGGAGGGGTCCCGGGACCCCTGGGAGGAGCCCAGGCTAGGGAGCCAGGCGACCGCGACCTAGGACAAGCAGCAGGGAGAGAGCTCAAGGGGAAAGAGGGAAGGGGAGGAAGGGGCGGCGCGAGGAGCAGGAGGAGGAGGAGGAGGAGGAGGAGGAGGAGGAAAGAGTGGGGTGGGTGGGGTGGGGGGGCGAAGGCAGGCGGCGCTAGGGGCACCGCGGGGAGCGCGCGCGGTAGGGGGCCCAAGCAAGGGGCCCCCGTCCGACCCGACGACCTGGAGCGACGCCACCCGACGCCACGGCACGCCACGCGACACGACGACCAACACGCGCTCAGGGGCCCAGCCCAGGAGCCAGGCCCCAGGACTGGAGCTTAAAGCTCCAGGGTTAGGGAGGGCTGGCTCGGCTTAGGGGCAGCATGCAAGGCGAGAGGGCAGGGGAGGGAAGGGAGGGGATCGCGCAGGCCAAGGTCAGCGCAGCGCCCAGGTCCACTGCCAGGTGTCAGGCTTCCTGCAGCCAAGGGGGCCCAGGCGAGGGGCAGGGCTGTGTTTCCCATAGGCAGCCTTCAGGGCGCAGAGGCCAGCTGATGGCACTCCTCTGCAATCCAGGGGAGTAGATCCTCAAGAGAGGGACCTGGACCCAAGCAGGGCCAAAGGAGGGCCCTGCGTGTGGAAAGGCTGGAGCGCCAGCATGAAGCTGGGTGGCTGGGTGGGAGGGGTCCCGGGACCCCTGGGAGGAGCCCAGGCTAGGGAGCCAGGCGACCGCGACCTAGGACAAGCAGCAGGGAGAGAGCTCAAGGGGAAAGAGGGAAGGGGAGGAAGGGGCGGCGCGAGGAGCAGGAGGAGGAGGAGGAGGAGGAGGAGGAGGAGGAAAGAGTGGGGTGGGTGGGGTGGGGGGGCGAAGGCAGGCGGCGCTAGGGGCACCGCGGGGAGCGCGCGCGGTAGGGGGCCCAAGCAAGGGGCCCCCGTCCGACCCGACGACCTGGAGCGACGCCACCCGACGCCACGGCACGCCACGCGACACGACGACCAACACGCGCTCAGGGGCCCAGCCCAGGAGCCAGGCCCCAGGACTGGAGCTTAAAGCTCCAGGGTTAGGGAGGGCTGGCTCGGCTTAGGGGCAGCATGCAAGGCGAGAGGGCAGGGGAGGGAAGGGAGGGGATCGCGCAGGCCAAGGTCAGCGCAGCGCCCAGGTCCACTGCCAGGTGTCAGGCTTCCTGCAGCCAAGGGGGCCCAGGCGAGGGGCAGGGCTGTGTTTCCCATAGGCAGCCTTCAGGGCGCAGAGGCCAGCTGATGGCACTCCTCTGCAATCCAGGGGAGTAGATCCTCAAGAGAGGGACCTGGACCCAAGCAGGGCCAAAGGAGGGCCCTGCGTGTGGAAAGGCTGGAGCGCCAGCATGAAGCTGGGTGGCTGGGTGGGAGGGGTCCCGGGACCCCTGGGAGGAGCCCAGGCTAGGGAGCCAGGCGACCGCGACCTAGGACAAGCAGCAGGGAGAGAGCTCAAGGGGAAAGAGGGAAGGGGAGGAAGGGGCGGCGCGAGGAGCAGGAGGAGGAGGAGGAGGAGGAGGAGGAGGAAAGAGTGGGGTGGGTGGGGTGGGGGGGCGAAGGCAGGCGGCGCTAGGGGCACCGCGGGGAGCGCGCGCGGTAGGGGGCCCAAGCAAGGGGCCCCCGTCCGACCCGACGACCTGGAGCGACGCCACCCGACGCCACGGCACGCCACGCGACACGACGACCAACACGCGCTCAGGGGCCCAGCCCAGGAGCCAGGCCCCAGGACTGGAGCTTAAAGCTCCAGGGTTAGGGAGGGCTGGCTCGGCTTAGGGGCAGCATGCAAGGCGAGAGGGCTGGGAGGGAAGGGAGGGGATCGCGCAGGCCAAGGTCAGCGCAGCGCCCAGGTCCACTGCCAGGTGTCAGGCTTCCTGCAGCCAAGGGGCCCAGGCGAGGGGCAGGGCTGTGTTTCCCATAGGCAGCCTTCAGGGCGCAGAGGCCAGCTGATGGCACTCCTCTGCAATCCAGGGGAGTAGATCCTCAAGAGAGGGACCTGGACCCAAGCAGGCCAAAGGAGGGCCCTGCGTGTGGAAAGGCTGGAGCGCCAGCATGAAGCTGGGTGGCTGGGTGGGGAGGGGTCCCGGGACCCCTGGGAGGAGCCCAGGCTAGGGAGCCAGGCGACCGCGACCTAGGACAAGCAGCAGGGAGAGAGCTCAAGGGGAAAGAGGGAAGGGGAGGAAGGGGCGGCGCGAGGAGCAGGAGGAGGAGGAGGAGGAGGAAGGAAAGGAGTGGGGTGGGTGGGGTGGGGGGGCGAAGGCAGGCGGCGCTAGGGCACCGCGGGAGCGCGCGCGGTAGGGGGCCCAAGCAAGGGGCCCCCGTCCGACCCGACGACCTGGAGCGACGCCACCCGACGCCACGGCACGCCACGCGACACGACGACCAACACGCGCTCAGGGGCCCAGCCCAGGAGCCAGGCCCCAGGACTGAGCTTAAAGCTCCAGGGTTAGGGAGGGCTGGCTTGGCTTAGGGGCAGCATGCAAGGCGAGAGGGCAGGGGAGGGAAGGGAGGGGATCGCGCAGGCCAAGGTCAGCGCAGCGCCCAGGTCCACTGCCAGGTGTCAGGCTTCCTGCAGCCAAGGGGGCCAGGCGAGGGGCAGGGCTGTGTTTCCCATAGGCAGCCTTCAGGGCGCAGAGGCCAGCTGATGGCACTCCTCTGCAATCCAGGGGAGTAGATCCTCAAGAGAGGGACCTGGACCCAAGCAGGGCCAAAGGAGGGCCCTGCGTGTGGAAAGGCTGGAGGCGCCAGCATTGAAGCTGGGTGGCTGGGTGGGAGGGTCCGGGACCCTGGGAGGAGCCCAGGCTAGGGAGCCAGGCGACCGCGACCTAGGACAAGCAGCAGGGAGAGAGCCTAGGGGAAAGAGGGAAGGGGAGGAAGGGGCGGCGCGAGGAGCAGGAGGAGGAGGAGGAGGAGGAGGAGGAGGAAAGAGTGGGTGGGGTGGGGTGGGGGGCGAAGGCAGGCGGCGCTAGGGGCACCGCGGGGAGCGCGCGCGGTAGGGGGCCCAAGCAAGGGGCCCCCGTCCGACCCGACGACCTGGAGCGACGCCACCCGACGCCACGGCACGCCACGCGACACGACGACCAACACGCGCTCAGGGCCCAGCCCAGGAGGCCAGGCCCCAGGACTGGAGCTTAAAGCTCCAGGGTTAGGGAGGGCTGGCTCGG